>NW_028321884.1:8422500-17582323 GCF_036245765.1 Copidosoma floridanum | reverse complement strand
TATTTTTTAAACGTTTTATGTTTTGCATAGGCTATTCTAAAAGTAAATAGTCAAGTGTTTAAGAATTTTTTTATATTTTATGAGTAGAAAAAATGTTGAATTGTCGAGACTCTCGTAATAAAGTATAATAATTGTGTATAAAGTGAATCTCATTAATAACTACCGGCAGATTAATAAAGCCTCAAAAATGTTTAATAAGAAATTCATGTGACTACGGCAAAAATTGTTGGAATCACTTCACGGTACGATCAGAATACATAGAAAAATGGTTTTGGGACATAACCATACCAGAATTTTTCGTTTTGAGACAAATAATGTAAATTAAGAGGAGTTTTTCTCTAAATTTCGCTTATAACTTGTTTTTGGGCCAGAAAAATATGAAAAAATCATGGCAGTATCTTATAAGTCTACACGAAGTTAATTTCACTTTTAACAGATACTGTCCAAAATGTATTCTGAGGTGATTCATCTCTTTTCACATTTATCCTTTCGTATACAAGTGATTTTTTTTATAATTATTTAGAGAATAAGCAGCTGCAGACTAGTAAAAAAAGTGAAGCTGTTAAGAAAAATGCACCGTAAGAAAGAGTATCTTAAGGTGTTCCATAAATATGAAGTACAGAGTAATTGGCAAGCATTTTTTAATTGTTTGTACATCAAAGAGAAACTCTATTTTTCCCCATGCATCAACGACTAAATGCATGCAACCTTCTGTTTCAAAACCAGTACAGCACGTCAAAGTATTCAAGTATAATACTTTGTTCTTAATTATTACAGTACGTAGAAATTGTTAAGTGTGTAACTGTAACAATTGATTCGTACATAACTATTGCTGGAAATACGTCATTCAAATTTTTTTAGATTATTTTAAAATACTCTCAATCAAGTAAAATTCGTTGCCATACAGTAAAATGTATGGCGTCAAAGTTATTACATCTTGTCGTGTTAACCCACTGGTGGCGTACCTCTAATGGATCTTTTAGGAACCCGAAACTGTTGACAGGTATCAGTTTAAAGTTGTCGCGGAAGCATCAGCTGACATGATTAATTATTTTTTAAATGTTAGTGATTTATTTAAATATGCAGGAAATGAGATGCGAAAGTACGAAGGAGGTGAAAATATTATGAATGCTAATCACCTGATGCATTGTCTGGTAAACGCCATGAATATGTACCAATAATTTTAAATGAGATTAAGCCAAAACTCAACAAAAATCGTAGTAATAACTTGAATGATGCAAAAAAGAAGGACAACAAAAAATTAGAATTTTCTAAGTCCTTTTTCATAATGTTGACGTTTAACTCGTGTAATGTGCCAAACAAATCACTGGATTTTAAACATAAAAAAAATAAAATTTGTCTCTTCTAAGCTTTCCAATGTGACTAAGCAATACATCAGGTGATTAACGTTCATAATATTTTCACCCTCTTCGTACTTTTGCACCCCATTCCCTGCATATTTAAATAAATCACTAACATTTAGAATATAATTAATCATGACAGCCTACGCTCGCACGACAACTTTAAACTGATACCTGTCCACAGGTTCGGGTTCCCATACGATCCATTAGGGGGAAGCTACCAGTGGGTTAACACGACGAATTTCTTGTGCTGCACATTAATTTGAAAAAAACTTAAGATGAAAATTGAAAAATAGTCATGATAATGCCCAAAAATATTTTTCTATCTAATCTAAGTATAATTCAAAGCAATTTTAACAAGTTCCATCGTCATTAACAAAAAATTAATTATCTTATTCTTCATCCACCTATCTTTCTATAGTTGTCAGTTAAAACAATATTTGTATCTTCTAGGTCAGAGGTAAATTGATATTAGTTCAGGGTACCAAAAAAAATCAACCAGACGAAACCACCTTGACATATGACATTCCAGATCAGTGTGATTTGGAAAGAATTGAGGCAGGATTCCGCTCCAACGACGTCTTGTACATTCGTTTTCCTTCAAAGAATGAGCCAGCTGTTAAAGTATAGACAGTTAAAAGTGTCAAAGTTTCAAATAATTCAATACCTAAGTGAGATAAATAAAAATATAAAGGAATAAAGAGATTGCATTGTAATTAAAAATCTTATTTTAGCCACAAGTATGAGAAAAATATGTTAGAGTCTTTGTAGTGCCGAGCTTATTCATAAGAATCAAAAATAAACAAATTACAGTTAGAAGCCTTTGTGAGCTGTATATAATTTAAATAAGTTGATGGCAAATTTGTTAAATAGTATAGAGAAAATATGGATCTTATTATTTTTCCTTGCTATAAGAGCTGACGTAATTTCTGGAGTTCCGTGATCCACACAAGGTTACCACAAACAAAAATACTAACTAAATTATCATTAATAAAAGTCTGACTAATACTTAAAAATTTTATTTAATGATTACAGAATAGTCTAATACATTTGTAGAACAAAGAATTTTTTTTCAAAATGTACACCAAGTATCACAACTATTTTATTTGCAATCAAAATCGAAATATATTTAATTATCGTACAACAATTAGAGAATTTTTGGGCTCTCAACTTTCCTCTATTAATTAAGTGAAATTGTCTTTTTATTAGTTATGTTCTTACCAAATTAATTACATTATAAAATTTGACAATTATTATACAATTAATACCACACTTCTTTTCTTGCCATAAATGATATATGTGTTACATTAATGTCTTATTTACGTACTTAGTATTTTTAACCATCGCAGCCAATGCTGTTCTTATGGGGTATAAGGCCATGGAGGGCGTGGTTGCGCATTCCTGTATTGAGAGTAAATTGAAAATTTTTTTCCATTGTTATATAAAGTATTGGTTTTCTTAGTTTTCCTAATTTTTTTTATCTTCTTGCATGGCTTTTGTACTAAATACAATATTAAGTGCCTATGATACTTTTCAAATAAAAATATTATTAGGCTTAAGACGAATCCACTAATTAATAGTACTAGCAACGGGGTGACGCCAGTAATACTCAATGAAATATCATTTATAGATTCTTTTCTTACAAGATGTAGTTTTTTTTCCCAAGATAGTAAACCACTTTCTCTGTATTTCTGAATACTGGAAAATAGACATTGTTATGACTTTTTATTAAAAAATTTTTATTTGAAAATACTTACTGATGGTTCAAAAATTTAAGGAGCGGATCTCCTTTTTCTAAAGTGAAAACCACTTTCCTGGATGTACCAAAGGGAAATACTAAGAGTTTACAGGGGGATTCGTAAACAGTTTGTTCCTTAATCAAAGCAGTTGTGTAGAAAACCACTTTTTCGTTGCAAACCTGGAGCAGAAAACATTTTTTAGTGGTTCATACGCAACAAATTATACATATTTGTTTTTAATACAAATACATTTCATAAAGATAATATATAATAAAAATTAAGTTCACAACAGGTTTACCAGATAGATTTAGAAATTTTAATACTTGTGACAGAATGAATTATGGTGTAGACGTTGGATTAGTGGCATAGGTAAGAGCATTTTTATAAAGCAGTGTAAGTGGATATAGCTCATTAGTACTTGAAAAAGAAATTTTGGTAATAAGGGTATGTCACTCAATTGTCTATAATCTAAAGTTTAAAAGTATTTTTATTGTCAGTGATATGATTACTTTGCTACAAAATTTAAGTGAACTGTCGTTATTTTAGACTGTTCGACGAAAAATAACATTTTAAGTGTAAATGTTAGTAACGCTAGAACGTATAGGTACAATTCGTTACACAGTTTCTTTTACTAAAATAAAAATCAATACATTGCTTAGTGAGAGAATTAAATGTTTGATTAGTAAATAATATAAGTAAAACTTTTCAGCCAAAAATTTTGTATGTGACGTTTTCTTGTATTTATAGGCGGCTAATTACCGAGAAAAGAGTCACTGTATGCTGACTATTTATGAGATCATGGCGTCACGGTTCATACATACACTATAACATTTTGCTTCACTAAAAAATACTCCTTGAGAATAATCGCCCGCCCTTTTGATATCCAATGTAAAGATGAACCAGGTAGGAAACTATGAAAGGTTT
The DNA here is from genome assembly GCF_036245765.1 of Copidosoma floridanum. NCBI lineage: Eukaryota > Metazoa > Arthropoda > Insecta > Hymenoptera > Encyrtidae > Copidosoma > Copidosoma floridanum. The sequence goes on along the minus strand of NW_028321884.1, from coordinate 17,578,299 downwards.
AGGTGTTTGTCAGTACTGAGTATTACGAGTACATCAAACGGCCCAAGAAAGGGTGACAGGACTTCTCACCCAAACCTGAAAATGACCTCTTTATCGCATATTTATAACTGTATTATCAGAAGAGTTGACATAGCATCTTTAAAAGTTTTTATAAACTACTAAAATAAACGGTAGAAAAAAAAAGTTTTAAATAATATTCACTATTAAATTACTTAAATTCTTAATAGTAATTATACAAAGGCATTATACGTACTAGCGCAATGCGTGCGCGAAGAGTCCAGACACAATGATTTACTAAGCACGTCGCTACAGTTTCTGACATTGATTTTAAATTAAGATATTTCAATCGATGCAATTTTTCTGCCTCTTCTTGAGTACTTAATGCCACGTTTTCTAAATTTCCTTCATTCTTTTGAAATAACATACTTATACTTCTAGAATGATTTCTGAGAATTTCGAAAACTCGAGAAAAGGCAGAAAAATGGCGTCGATTGGAATATCTCAATTTAAAATCAAAGTCGGAAATTGTACCTTTTATTTGCTGTAATTCAAAGTTTCATTCGTCGATTTGCTAATAATTATTTTTAGTTTCGTTTTTGTATTCGTTATTTCTCGCCGTTAACATTTGCATGCACTCTTTATGCGTATCGAGTATACGACATACCAAATAAAAAGTTAAATCTCACGGTCTTTGTGTTTTAGCATTCATTGTATATCTAATCTTTTACTCAATTATCGTTTCAACAAAATGTTATGATACGTAGTGTACAAGTATATGACTCTTGCCCTGAAGTCGAGTCCCAGAAAATTCTGTTAAAGTTTCTAGCTCCTAATCGTCTGCCTAGCAGGTCAAAGGAACCTTGCGACTTCTATACTAAGTAATCGTGTATTTTTACTACTGGCCTGTAACGACGTTTTTGGTGAAGCATTGTGTCTGAACTCTTCGCGTACGCATAACGCTAGTACGTATATTTTGTTCGTAAAATTACTATCAAGAATTCAAGTAATTCATTAGTGAATACTATTTAAAACTTATTTTTTCTATTGTTTATTTTAGTAGTTTATAAAAATTTTTGAAGATACTACGTCATCTCTTCTGATAATACAGTTATAAATATGCGATAAAAAAGTCATTTTCAGATTTGGGTAAAAAATTTACTCTGCATATAGATTTTTTACTGCTGCAAGTCTGATTCTTGTTCCTCATCTGCACTTTTAACTTCCTTGTCTATAGGACTGTGAGGACGGATACACTAATCATTGTATTACTAACAGTTCCTACATCGTATTTTGTTACCTGCAGTAGTTAAAGCATCTCAATATTTTTAAATATTTTTTTTTTTTTTTTTTTTAATGAATAACCATTCGTTATTATTGTTGACACGAAAATTTCTTTAAAGGTAGTAGTTGATAAAATCGAGAAATCCCATCATTTTTTGAAAATTTAAGCATAAATTTCTCCAGGTATTTTTAAAAATTTTAAAAGGTCAAGCAATGCCGTGGCAAAAATATTATCTTTAAAAGCTTATAGTTTTACCACACATCTCATAGATAAAGTGATTTTAAGAGCAGAGTAAACACTGAATATTCAGACAAAAAACAATTAATATTTACTAACAACTAACAGATTACTCAAAGTAATATTATGCATCAAACAGTTGCAAAAACATATTGCCAGCAGTATGGTTTTTTAACAATTTCAATCGAAAAATTAAAATTTTCACTTAATTCAGACAGCTGAGCAGAGCTGATAAATCTGTATAGAAGCAGAACGAGACATAAGTATGTACAATCGCGAAAGACTTTTCTATCCGTTTAAGGTATATTACACATGCGTGACATTGGATCAACTACTTCTATCTTAATTTGTTTCATTAGTTGTTAGTAAAAAATAAATTTGTTAATTTTACTATCATAGTTGATCTTATTTTAATCTGCTACCTTCATTTTAAAGGAAATCCCGCTAGATACGTGCTCCAGGAGCCGAGATAATTCGATTTGCAAACTAGACCAAAACTAAAGTGCTCCAACGCGTTCTTGTTGTGGAGCACCAGTCCTCATTTTAGCTACAGTAAAATTGTCCACGCATAAACTTTACTATTTTTTTAAATTAAGTAATAACTAGTTCATGCTCGGCGCAAGCGCTACAAGTAAGGTAGGCATTGAAAAATATGGATAAATTCTTCATTTCGCAACACAATTAATTACGAAAACTTATGAAGAGTTAAAAAAAGTGCTATCAGATTATTAAAATCCAAAGCTATCTGAAGTTATGGAACGTTAGAAGTTCAATCAGGCAAAACAAGAACAAGGAGAAAGTGTTACTAAATACGCAGGGAGATTAAAAAGACTGGCCTTGAACTGCAACTTTAAAGAGTTAAAAACAGCTCTTAGAGATCAACTGGTATGTGGTATCAGAGATTAGGATATAAAAGTAGAATTATTCAAAGCAGAAAGCCTGACATTTGATAAAGCCTTGTCAGAATCAATGTCACGGGAAATGGCAAAGATACACGTGTTAGAAGCATCGAGAAAATTCGAAGGCAGTTCAAATGACAAAATTTTGGCTTTAAACACTAAACAGAAAAGAAGCTACGAAAGAGATAATACAAATAGAAGTAAAGGTATTACTGATAGAGAAAACATAAAGAGTGAGAAAGGTATATCGTGTTATTTTTGCAGTCGAGCAAATCACAATTCTATTGACTGTAAACATAGGACAAAATCTTGCAACTATTGTAAGAGGAAGGGACATGTGGAAGTAGCGTGTTGGAGAAAAGCGGCGAACGAGAATTCATCGGTGAAGTTCATGGGAGAGGAAGCAACGTCAAGGCAGTCAGAGGGAGAGGATGACGACGTAACATATAACTTCTTACCCCTAAAGGTATATAGCAGCGATAATAGAGTTTTAAATTGTAAGCGGTTGGGTGGTAGTGCTAGGGAAGCGGAGCCGATGTTGTTAAAATTTAAGATTGAAAATAAAGATGTAGTTTTTGAAGTTGATACAGGTACTTATGTTTCAGTGATTTCGGAGAAAAAAAAGAATGAGTTATTTCAAAATTTTAAGTTGAGTAAATCGAATATTATTCTGCGCGGTTACGATGAAAATAATACGTTACACCCAGTAGATACAATGGAAAATTTAGAAGGGCAGTTCAACCGAATTACTAGGAAATTAACTTGTGTAGTGTTACCGGGAAAAGGTCCGTCACTAGTAGGCCGACAATGGTTATTACAGTTTGGGCTGTGGCCACTTAAGTTTGTAAATAAGAATGGGGAGAGTCAAAGCGTAATTAAGAAGTTGAAAGTAGAGATAAGCGATGAATTACTGTTGGAATTTTTGAAGTTATTTAGTTCGGGACCGGGATTTTATACAAAAAGGAGAGATAAAAATATACATGAAAGAGAAAGTTAAACCGATAGCTTTTAAAGCAAGGCATGTACCGTATGCGTTAAGAGAAAAAGTTGAAAAAGAACTCAATAATTTAATTGAACTAGGTCACTTAGAAAAGGTAGATTCGAGCGAATGGGCGACTCCAATTGTACCAATAATAAAAAGTAACGGCAATATACGAATTTGTGGAGATTTTAAGGTTACTATAAATCCGTATATAATCGTGAGCAAGCATCCATTACCGCACATATATGATATTTTTAGAGTTTTGCAAGGCGGAAAAAAATTTTCTCACTTAGATTTAACGCACGCATACATGCAAATACCAGTGGAAAAAGAATCGAGACACTTGTTAACAATTATAACGCATTTAGGACTGTTTAGGTACACGAAACTTCCAGAAGGAATTTTGTCAGCCCCAGGAGAATTTCAAAGAATAATAGACGCGTGTTTACAAGGTATTGAAGGAGCTGTAGCTTATATGGATAATATTTTCATAACGGGTAAAACTGATCAAGAACACACAAGAAACTTAAAATTGGTTTGTAATGATAGAGCGGATAGAAACATTAGGATTCGTCATAGATAAGGATGGGTTGCATAAATCTAAATCTAAGGTACAGGCAATGATAGAAGCCCCTAGGCCGGAAAATATCAAACAGAGTCGTCTCTGGGTTTGATTAATTTTTATAACCGATTTTTAAAGAACAGATCTGAAAATTTAAGACCACTGTATGAGTGCGCAAATAATAGTAAATTTGAATGGACAGCAGAATGTGAAAAAGCATTCAAATGGGTAAAAGCAGAGCTTATTTCTCCCCGAGTTTTAACGCATTATGATCCACAAGAAACGGTTGTACTTGCTTGCGATGCTTTGGAATATGGTCTGTCGGCAATATTATCGCATAGGTATAAAGATGGTACCGAAAAACCCATAGCTTATGCATAAAAAAAAATACCAAAAAAAGAAATTAATGGAGCGATAATAGGCAAAGAAGCTAGTGCCATTGCATTTGGATTAAAAAAATTTTATGAATTCGTTTATGGTAAGGAGATAATATTGCGCACAGACCATAAACCATTGGAGTATATTTTAAGCCCAAACAGAGGTATTCCTTTTACAATTACAAGCAGATTGCAGAGATGGGCTTATTATCTGCCCAGGTTCAAATATAACATAGAGTACATCAAATCCAAAGATAACGGAAATTGTGATGCCTTATCGAGACTGCCAGTAGACGACGATCTAGATATTTTCGAAACTGATTTTACACCACTATATTTTATAAAAAAAGAATTAAAAATTCTAGATTACAAAGAAGTAGAGAAAAAAACGAAAAAAGATGAGAGGCTTAAAAACATATTAAAATATTGTCTACTAGGCTGGCCCGATTCGAGCAAAAATTTACCTGTAGATGAAAAAAATTTTTTTGAAAAAAAATCCGAATTAACATTAGAAAGTAACTGCATTTTGTGGGGTAACAGGATTGTGATTCCAAAAAATCTAAGAAATAAAATTTTAGATGCACTACATGCATCTTACTTGGGAGTGGTGAAAATTAAAATGTTGGCACGTTTTTATGTTTGGTGGCCAGCAATAGATCAAGATATATAATTATTAGTGAAAGAATGTAAAATTTGTCAAGAAGAAAGAAAAGAACCAGCGAAATCGCCACTAACTCCGTGGCCTTGGCCGGGAAAAGTATGGAGTAGAGTACATTGTGATTTTTTTGGACCATTTTACGGTCACATGTTTTTAGTAATAGTAGATGCGTACTCAAAATGGCCGGAGGTAGTGGATTTTGCAAAAAACACAAAGTCGCACAAACTTATCGAAGTGTGTAAACAAATATTTGCGAGGTATGGATTGCCGGTTCACTTAGTAACAGACAATGATAGGCAATTTGCGAGTGCTGAGTTAATTTTTCGAAGAATCAAGGTATTAAGCATAGTTTTTCACCGCCGTACCATCCAGCTACAAACGGAGCGGCTGAAAATTTCGTGGGGATTTTTAAAGATAAAGTTAAAAAAATTATAAAAGGGGGAGAAGCGCTCGATGACGCAATTAAGCTATTTTTATTTAATTATCGGGCAACGCCGCATTGCACAGCTGGGAAAAGCCCAGCTTTGCTATTTTACAAACGCGAATTAAGAACGCGATTCGATAACTTGAGACCGAATATAGGTGAAGTAGTCTTGAAAGCTCAGCAAGCGCAAATAGATGGACGTAAAGGGCAGCGAAACAAAACGTTTACAGAAGGAGAAGAGGTGTTGATAAGAAGCTATAGCGAAGGGGGTCCGAAGCAAATAGAAGGTAAGGTTTCAAAAAAATTGTCAAAATCTACCTGCGAAGTCGAGATCAAGTCGGGTCAAACATGCAAACGTCACGTTGATCAATTAATTAAACGACTACCCTTGCGACGTTCACCTAGATTTAAAAGGGGGAGGAATTGTGATGTATAAGAAATATGCACGTATAAGTAAACACATTGTAGTGCGATTAAGTATGTGTAACACTCTCAGCAGAGTGTGAAAGATTGTGCGTAATGTAAGGGGCGTAGACCGAGAACGGCCGTCAGAGCGAACGGACGTGTCTTATAATACGTAATGGTGAAATGTATCAAGAAGTTACTTATTATTTACAATATACTTATTAATTATAAACAAAGTGTAAGTGTGATAATTATTGCTCCTAATCCCTTTACCTATCAATACATTACACACTGGATGCGAACACTCACAAACTTTAAAGGTGAATAATTGAGTTTATAATAAAGATATTTAAACTCACAAACGCTCAATTAATTGTAATCGTTGGCTCTACGCACATGTAAATTTTGACAAAACTATTGCTCTATTACATTAAGTTATGTAGTTTGCAACTAAGCCATTAATTTTAAAAAATGAAAGAAATATTTAAAAATAAAATAATTGATTTAAATTAGATTAAAATACTACACAGATTATATGACTTATGAAAAGAAATCGGGACCATGGAGATATATTGAAAGCTGTAACGTTAAATTTAATTTTTTTAATTTGTTGGTTGCATAATAAATTGGAGTAGTTTGTTACTGTCGTAAGTTAAACGTACCATTGGTTACTGATTCTCTAATTCATTTTAAAAACAAAGAACATCTTTTATTTTTTTGAAAGCGTTAAAGCATAAGTATTTTATTTGCAGTTTTATCTTATTTTAGCATAAAAAATTAAGTTTTTTTTTTATTTTTTATGAATTTTATGTTAAAGCTGATTGAACGATAAAAAAACATTCCGTGCAATATTTTACCTACAAGTTCCAAATAGATATTCGTTAAAATATGTCAAAAAACATGGCATTTGTGGAAAATTTTGCAGTTTCTCAATTGCTACGAATTTTTCACACAAAACTGTATTGTTTTTTTTTTTAATATTACTACAGGATAACTCTAGCATCAAACTTGATTACAGTAAGCTTAAACATAACTATTTGACAACAGGACTAGGCTAAAAATGTTTGTCAGTCACACAGTTTTATCTACGATACAAAATAACTAAAACTTTTGAAAATATACAGTAGTTGAAAACTTTTTATACATTAGTATTACAGACAATGTACTGTTTAATATTTATTTTTAAATTACCAGACAAAAAAATCTATAAAATAGTTACCTGATGTAAAGCTTCTTTCAGATTTGTTGGTAAATTACCGTCTTTTCTTACAAACAAGCTCAAGTTTTTATCTACATCATCTTTCGACTCCTAGTAAAATTTTATGAAAAAAAGTTGTCTTTTATTTTCTAAATAAATAATAATTAGTTAAAGTTCTTAAGTTACCAATAAATGTTTTGAAAGGTTTACTCCTTTTTGAGAAATTAATTCATAAGTTCCATCTTTAAGGAGACCAGCCGTATCATTAAATGGGATCGTGGGTATCGACACCGTAACGAAGCTCGTAAAACAGCCCGCATACATTGAAATAATAATAAATGATGTCAGATACAACGAGAGTTTTGCAATCTTCAGTGAAAGAGGGCTCGATGGAACATCTGAAAATTTTGTTAAAAAATATAGAAAAAGTCAATTTATAATTCTTAATAACTATTTAGTATTTTTCATTAGTTTGATTTTAAGTTGTTCGGAAAAAAATATAAATCAAAATAGCTTTGTTCATTTTTGCGGAGCTACATATACACTGAGAAGAGAAGAAAAGGATGCCAACAGACAACGAGCTGAGATGTAGAGACACAGCAGCACCAGCAAGAAAGGACAAGAAAACGCGAGCGCGACTATTGGGACACACAGTAGATGCTACTTATGTCGAGAGTGACTGCAAGCGGAGGTACTTAAGGGGGCTCCTACGACTACTGCTGAGGTCAAAGACAAACAAAAAATAAAGTTTTGTTTTTCAATTAACAAATGTTTTTGAAAATCATTATGATATTTTTAATAACGTATTAAGTGGGAAAAATGATATTTATGTGTGTAGTTTAACTTTGTACGAAAAATTAATTATTGTTTTGACCAGTCTAGTGCATACGAGGGTACACCACCAGACCAGACCACTTGTGTTGGTGTAGTATAGCGATGTAATATATAGGTATATGGTATATATATATATATGTCGTGAACAAGTACGTCTGCTACCTACGTGACCTCCTGACCTCCCGGACACAATTTATTTATTTCTATCACAAATATCTCGCTAAAATGGTCCTTTATCCACAATTTTTAATACAACATATTACAGAGAAAGACTTCATCTACAAGACGTATATATTCAGTCTGCTGGGACATTTAATTTAGGTTTATTACAAACGAAAAAAAATTGTTTTTCACGCTGCCTTATAGGAACACGTGCTAATAGTTACAACTTTGAGCTCGGATTTCTCAAAACTTTGACCCATTCGAAATATAATTTAGATCAATTTGGACCACCATTAAATTCAGTAGACTTTTATTTACAAGAAATAATATATCTCTGTTTGAGGACTTTCGTGAAGGAGCCCCCTTAAGTGGCAGCATACGCAGCAGCAGCAGTGGCGGCCATTGCTCATAGACAGGTCAAAATTGGCAGCGTCGTGCTAGATCAATGGCAAATTCATGAGATCCCACAGATTAAAAAACTTCATGATGCCACCGCGCAACCTGGTCACAATTTGTTTAAAATATTTTTTTTTGTTAAATTAGTAAAAGTGATTTTTTCGATTTAAAAAAAACATATTCAGTTTCTTTGAGTCATTCTAAACAAAAAATCAATTTGGATGTATATACCTAAATTCCACAGTTTCTGAGGAACAAATTCTTAAACATCTGAAAAATGCGAATTTTTTAATTTTTTGAGCGTTGGTGAGGAATGAAAATAAAACATTTTTGAAAGGCACATCACGTAAACATGAAGTGTTACCCTTCCTCTACAACTTCCAAAATGCGAAAATTAAGAAAAGTAATGGAAACATTGTTATTTTACAATAAACATTTAAACTACTTATTTCCGCGCACACCCGAGCTAACTCCTAATACAAGTACATGACTATACATCTATATTATCGAGCCCGAGAGTACACGCCGACTGCGTCGATGATATATATAGTCATAAACTTGTCCTGGGAGTCAGCTCGGGCGTGCGCGGAAACAGCTTAAATGGTTATTGTAAAAAAACAATGTTGCAATTACTTTTCTAAATTTTCGATTTTTTGGAAGTTGTAGAGGAAGGTTAGCACTTAATGTTCACGTGGTGTACCTTCCGAAAATGATTTACTTTAATTCCTCACCATCGCTTTGAAAATAGGAAAAATTCGATTTTTCAGATCTTTGGGAATTTTTGCTTAAAAACTGTGGGGTTTAGGAATATACATCCCGATTAGTTTTTTGTTTAGAATGACTCAAAAAAAACTGAATATATTTTTTTTAGATCGAAAAAATCACTTTTACTAATTTGTTTAGAAAAGTTAGTTTAAACAAATTGTGATCAGGTTGCGTTGTGGCAACATGAAGTTTCTTAATCAGTGGGATCTAATGAACATATTTACGCAAAAAAATTCCTTTGCCATTGATCCAGCACGACACCGCCGATAATGACCCGTCTAAAGCGAGAAATCGCGAGTCACTGAGTCAGTCTGGAGTAGATTCTCGAGCTGTATATGCCTGGGTGCAAGCAGCGACAGTTTCGGCGGTTCACGGGTTTTCGTGGCGAGAGTTGAGGGAGAAAGAGAGAGAGAGAGGGAAAGAGAGTGAGAGTTGTCGAGAAGGTGCATAGAGTATTGTGAGAAGAGAGAGAAGTGTGAGCGGAAGTCTAGCAGCTGCTGTGTTCTTCCAGAACGACAAGATCTCCAGGTAGAGGACTACGGAAGTAGCTCAGATCGGAGGAAGAGGGTAAGAGAAAGAGCGAAGCCGTGGGATGGACGACCCACTCAAGGACTCCAGACGACATCGCGCTGGGTTAGACTCATGGACCTTTGACCGGGAGGTGAGTCAGATGAGGCTAGAGAAAGAGAGATAAAGAGAGAGAGAGAGAGAGAGAAAGAGAGACGTAGTGTGGAAATTTACGAGACGAGGTGCAGGAGAGACCACGAGGTGCATGCTTAAGAGTGCCGCGATTGTTTGCGCGTTTTGTTCGGTATGAAGGTAGATAGCCGAATTGAGAGCGAGAGAGAGTGAGAAGGTTCTTCAAGTAGACCAGAGAGAGAGAGAGAGAGAGAGAGTAAGTTGGTGGGAGTGTAGAGAGCAAGAGAGAGCAGGGCAGAGTGAGAGAGAGAGAGAGAATATAGTAGTGTGTGAGATTGTGGACAGAGTGTGAGTGTGTGCACTGTAGCGTGTGTCTAGGACGAGCGGAAGCCCCTCCTGGTCCAGGACAAGCAGGACGTGGTGGACGTGCGCTCTTAGCTTGAGTGCTTTGAGGCAGAGTTGCTGCAGCTCAGTCCACAGGATAATATAAAGATAATGTAAAGCGTTTTGTCGTGTACTGTGTAAAGAAATACTGTGTATATTAGTGTAAGTGATTTAATAAACGAATAGTTGAAGGTATTCGTTTCTGTGTTAGTTAATAGTCCTCCCCACAGAACGGAAAAACTTCTGCGCCAATCCTCCTTTTCAGGAGAAAAATCTAAAGTGTGAGATCGACAAAGGAGACGTACGTGGATGAGGTTTGGCAACGCTTCGTTGGGGTCTCTTTTTATTTTTAGGTGAGGAAGCAGTATTACAACTTGGACACGTCTGCTTGGAGTAACTCTAACGTGAAATAATATTATAATATGTGATTGTTTTAAACCACTACGATAATCTTATATGTAACGTAATAAAAATTCATAAAAAACTTATATTTCAGTAAATTTTACGCAAGAATTTTTTTCAACAGTTTACCTTCAAACTCTTGATGACAGAAAATCCGCCATATCATCATAAAACCATCCGATAGTTTATGTATGAAACTTCTTCTATCATTATTCATTGCTATAATTAAAGTACATAATATTGCTGAAATAATTATGACGACAATCAAGTAGATCCAGATGTTTTTGTGGAAAACCTTTTAAAAAAACGTGTTTTTTAGTTCTAGGAATGAATGGGAAGCTATTAAAAAAATAGAAAAATTTTACCTCAAAATATGCATACCATGGGATATCCATGGTATTCGGTAATTTGTAAATAAAAATATTTTTCCTATCGGAGAATTCAATTGTTACATCCTTTTTATCTAGCTCCTCTTTGGATATGAATGTGCGGCTAAGGATACTACTACCATCAAATGATTTTGTAGAATTACTTGATGTGTTATTGTTGTCCTTAGTACTATGGAAAAAGTCTTTATACTTGACAGATATTCCTGTCTTTGATTTCAGATGTTCAATCATTTCAGCGTGAAAAGAAGAAGGCTACAAATAATGCCATGTAATAAATTACTACCCCAACTGTAACACAGCTCCACAAAAAAAAATCGAAAAAATTTGATCTGACATCTGACCATACTTACTATACGTTTGTAAGGTAATTTAATCTGAATCCGAGGTATATTTAACTCCATCACATCAGGATTCTTTAATTCTCAAAATTTCAAATTTTAGCATAAAAACGAGAATAATCTACAAAAAATCGAAAAAATTTGATCTGAAGTCTGTATATACTAATACTATGTATTGTCGAGGTCGCTGAATTTAATCCCGAGGCTTATTTAACCCCATAACTTAACGATTTTTCGTAACCTCAAAATTTTTGGCTAAAAAACAAAAATAATTCGCAAAAAAAATCCAACTAATTTGATCTGAAGTATAACCATACTTATCATGTATTTTTAAGGTCGCTGAATCCAAACCTAAGATCTATTTATCTCCAATGCTTTAGAAATATACATAACCGCAAACATTTAGCCCACAAACTATAATTATTTCTACAGTCTCTCATTTCTCTGTAAATAAAAAAAAAACCAGTTATGTCTTCATCCTTTTAACGCATGAATCATACATCTCCTTAACTTGGAAACCCATTGAGTCTCGTCTGCCAAAAATATTAATAATTTGGGCGGTATTTTCAGTTGAACAGAACATTATGACTTATATTTTTTTTTCAAACTAATGACTTCTAAAATCACTTTACATCAAAACCAATAACTATAAAGAACCGTAACAACAAGACTTTGAAACTAAATGACCATGAGCTGTGTGAGTCTTCAATTTAAAAAATTTATGTTGTATAACACAAGACTGACAGAATATTACAAATTATTACATTATAAAAAACAATAATCTCAAAATCAGATGATTTCTTTTGTTATTAACGCTAAAAAAGCATAATATAATGTACATAAGCCTCAGACGCAATTTATCGAAAAATTTTAGCAGTACTGTCAGAGTCAAAGTACATTGTTACTTCCCTCTTTGTAAGACTCCAGTCTTTTGCAATCAAATAAGCTCATGGCCGTGAGCCGCGTACGACAGATCATTACAAACAAGTAATGAAAAAAAAAAAAAAATAAAACAAGAAATAAAGAAAAAAAAAAAAAATGTAATAAAATAAAATATGAAAAAAAATAACAAAAAAAACAAGAAATGGAATAAAAAAAAAAAAAAACAACAAACAACAAACAACAATCCAGGGGGGATAAATGGGTCATGGGACCCACGGTAAGAACAAAGTTCTTTAAACATGACATTAATACAGAACATCGTGCATAAATACAGTACTCACGAAATTCAACCATCGTGAGTACTGAACTATTTATTTTATTTTATTTTTTTATTCGTTTTTCAAGTTTTTGTTAAGTGAACTACATGAATGCAGTACTTGCGTTTATAGAGCTTCGTTCTTCCTACGGGTCTGGCGACCCCCTTGTTACCTGAGAAATTGTGTTTTTATACTCATGTCATGTTTAAAGAACTTAGTTCTTACCGCGGGTCCCATGACCTATTTATCCCCCCTGGTTTGTTGTTTGTTTTTTTTTTTTTTTTTTTTTTTTCTATTTCTTGTTTAATTTTTTTTCATATTTTATTTTATTACATTTTTTTTTTTCTTTATTTCTTGTTTTACTTATATTTTTTTTCATTTCTTATTTTATTTTTTTTTATGTTTCATTTTATTACATTTTTTTCATTTTTTTGTATTTCCTTTATTTAATTTCTTTCTTATTTTCATATTTAATCTTTTTTTTTTCATTCCCTTTTTTTCATGTATCATTTCTTTTTTTTCATATTTAATTTAATTACTTTTTTTTTTCATTCTTTTGTATAACCTTTATTTCTTTTTTTTCATTTTTCTATTTATATTCATTCTTTTGTATTTCCTTTATTTCATTTCTTTTTTCATATTTCATTTCATTATTTTTAAGATAACATTTTATTTGTTCAAATTTCATTTAATTTCATTATTATTTTTTTTTTATATTTCATTTTTTTATATTTCATTTCTTTTTTGTTTCATATTTAATTTCATTACTTTTTTTTATTTATAACAGTAATTATTAGCATTACTGTAATGTTAAAAAAACCTCAGGTTTAACAAAAATCGGTCGGTATTTTATGCATCAAATGCATAAAATACAAATATTTAATGCGTAATAACGCGCCTTATTATATGTAATCTGCATAACCATATTTATGCTAATTAAATTATCGTAGTATCAGTGAATGCGTATAAAAATAGAATATTATAGTTACGAACCACACGATAAGTACAAGAAACTGAGTTTCTATAGCCAGCAGCGCTCATAGCAGAGTGGATGGTACAGGACTCATATGCAGGAGGTCGAGGATTCAGATCTTCTATTGGAAAATGTTTTTTTTTTTTTTTTTTTACAGTTGTCAAAGAAAAAAATTCAAAGTCAAAGAAAAATTACTGTGGGAGAATAAAATTTAAATTTGTTAAAAAATTAATTGCTTTGGGTAAAGGGTGAAGGTGTGCAGAAGAGTAACACGGCACGGTTGGCAGATATACATATATAGTAAGGAGAGGGAAAGTGTGTAGAGAACAGTAGGTGAGGGGGACGGGGTAAGGGGAGAAACTTGAGTGGAAGAGACTTCTGATTCAAAAAAAAAAAATCTGTCGGTTTTAAAATTCCAGCCCCCCGAGTAACGCGACATAAAGAACTTGGTTCTAAAAACACTATTTTAAATAGGTTCTGATGTATGGTGAAAAGTAAATAACACTCTTTACAGCTATTTTTTCGTGCGTCTGCATCCATGGCACCTTCCCGCGGTGGCGGGGGGCAGCGGAGTATGCCCGTTATCCGGCTGAGTCCCTAGATCATGGCTTCGATGCCGTCATGGCAGGCGCACGTAAGCGTTCTACGATGCAAAGGGTTGGATCCTCAATATCGACGACTGATCAGAGTGAGCAACCGGGCCCGCAGGCGTCGTCACCATGCGACCGCAGATTTGTTAAGGTGGGTTCTTTGGCCCAAACAAAGTATAAAGCTACAAGACGCAATAACACCAAAATCAATGCAATTTGCCAACATAAACATGCTGATGCTGATAAACAAAACTTGTTTTGTTATGTTTGTGGCACGTATCAGTCACCCAATTTCCAGAAACAAATAAGTACCACAGTCACTAAGGCTTACAAATTTTGTTTTAACTGCGATGCAACAAACCTGGATGAAGACTGGGTTCCACATAGTATCTGTAGGAGCTGCTATCGGATGTTATTAGATTGTCACAATCATAAAAATCTGACAAAATTGAGTTATTCATCACCATTTAAATGAAATGTGCCCGAATCAATAGAAGGATGATATTTTTGCATGACTGATATTCGCGGATTCAACGCCAAAAAAAAAAACAAGTATTAAGTATCCTGATACAAGTAAGGTCGATTTTTTTGTGGATTCTTCTCATTTTCAAGCTAAAATTTCGAAGTTATGAAAAATCCTGACTTAATGGAGTTAAAAAGACCTTGGATTCGGATTCAGTGACCTCAAAAACATATCGTAGGTATGGTCAGACGTCAGATCATCAAATTTTTCGAATTTTTTCTGTGGAGCTGTGTAATCTATTTTGTTTAAAATTTTTTTTTTAATAAGCTAATTTTCAACTGAAGAAATCTCTTACCTCTATATTTATTGTAATAGCAGCGCCAGTTAAATTCTTCCGTCTCTCCAATAAATTCAGACTCTCTTTTACGATAAGCCCAGTCCCTTTCTTCCACTCCAGAAACTCCTCAACTCGTATTCCAGTCGCAGGATTGACAGTGTACCACTCCTTTATCTCTTTATTTTTACCACATTTTACCAGTACTTCGCTGGCCAGATTCAAGTAGAGAGAATTCTTTTTCGGGTCTAAACAGATACTATAAATCTCTTCGGTAGTTGCTGGCTCCAATATCAGCAGCCACACGTGAGGTGATAAATTATTATCCCTCGTAAAGATTGAAAATTTCTTGAAATTGTTGTCAGTATTAATAAACGCAACAAAAAGCGTTTTTGAGTAATTTTTTATTTTTGGGTATTTTTCTTGAAGGTCTGGAATGGCAACGGCCACCGAGTAAATAAAATGACGTGAGAGTTCTCGGACAATTTTCACGACCGAATGTATATCTGTGGTTTTAAAACAAAATTAGTAATTTTTAGTATTAAACTTTTCAATTAGTAATTCAACACTTCTCACCTTCGTTTCCTCTGTATACAATCCCTATACTGGTGGTCTTATACAGCTTTTGTACGTCAATCATCAAAGGCACATGATTTTCAATACTTTGAGTTGAATAAGACAGTATAAATGGAACTATGGCGAAAAATACCATGAGGCATTGTAACTTCATCCTTTTAATCTAAAAGAAAATTGAGAAATTATTTTCATTTACTCATACAGTTTAGATCAATTATATTAATAATTGTGAACATGCATAGGTCCTTAAAATGACACTGTTCTATGTTTAGGTACATATTTTGAACCAGAATTTAGAATTGGTACAATAGCCCTTTTTTTTAATCTCTGAACCAAATTAGTCGTACGGACTGCAAAATACGCCTTTTTGTTCTACCTGTGTGTCACGATAATACTTATTTATTTCATTACTTTTTCAATTTATACTTTAAGTGAAATAAATTCTGAGACTTTATGAGAAGCACGTAACAAATAACGAGGGTATACATTACAGGCACAGGAAAGAATGTAGGAAAATTCCATTTTCTAAATTAAATAATAATGAAAATTATTTCCATGATTCACCTTCTAAAATATGTGTATTTTGATAGAGGAATCTTTAAAATAGAAAAAAAGTCCTTTGATCGAACAATGTTGGTTCCGTTATTCACTGTTTAAAAAAATTTTATACACGCCTACATGAAATTCTTTTTTTTTTTTAATAATAATATTTTAATACGTCCAGAGCTTCATGTACCTTTTTGGATGACCCACTTAGACTTTCTAGGATATAAATAGTACACGTAATGATAAAGTAAATCGTAGCAGAGACTTTTCTCAGCTGCCATGGCTGACTACGTCCCACGCCAAAGCGTCCAGGAGACAAAAAAATTGTTTTGTTAATTTTGTTGAGGACTGGGATAATGTTAAATGACGAATATTTTTAAACTATAATCAAAGAGAGTGAAAACAAAAGAGCATGAAATTATAAATATAATGGATGTATTAAAGAAGATAACAAACTATTTTTACTTTATTTGTTGACCATCACCTCCCACCCTTTATATTGATGCACGCCGTTTAGTGGACGTGTTTTTCGATCAGATGTTGGGTCCTAAAAACTATTAAAGTAAAACGAAAGAGTTATTAGAAGATGGCCTCGAAGAGCAAACATTAAATTATAAGAAAATTCACGTATCTAAATGCGTAGCTGTCTTTACTACCTGTGCTTTTGGCTTTATCTTAAGTGCCAAATGCCCGTAATCTGAGGAAGTCTTTACTTTTTTCCTGTGATTTATTGGTTAATTCTGCCGTAAGTTGCTTGAAATGTGTTAGAAAGTTGTTCAAAAAAAAGGTTTAAAGAAAACTAATTTCTCGAAAGGGTACTAAAGATTAGTGATGAAATTAATAAGTATTTGATTTTAAAATAATCTAAAAATTCAGGTATTTTATCAATTTCATGAATATTTGTTAAACTGTTGGTTCCATAAATTATTTTTTATAATAATTTTACTTTGAATACCATATCAACAACAAATATTTAAAACGATTCTACTGCACAGTTTTTAGGTCGAGAGATATACGATATTTTATGAGTCCATTTTAGCCAATTTAAAAAAAAAACACGTCTGATTCAGATACGTGTAGCTAAACTGCTTGTAAAGTTATAGCGTTATTACCCACACTAAATACAAGTTGCAACTGAACCCTATCAGTAGAAAAAAAAAATTTCGTTCCATTTAGTGTCTCCATTCAAAAGTAATAGCTGTTTAAAGACAAGCGATAGAAACCGCTAAAAATCAGATTTAGTACTCAAAGAACGATTGAATGGTGACATTAAATTCAAAAAAGTTTTTTTTAACCGATAAAACTTCGTTTCAGTAGCCATTTAAGCCTACTGGGGACCACCTAAAAAAGTGTTCTCCTGTGCTACTACTGTTAAAATCGGAATTGATATTTATTGACATATCTCATAAAAAAATGCAAATTAGACCAAACGCCGAGACACATGTCTTATGTTTTAGCCGAACGTTGCAAAAAAAAAGTTCCAATGCACGAAAGCTAGAAAAAGAGACTCTTTTACGACTTAGGAGTATGGAAGTGACAGGTACAGAAGTGATATTCTGAGATATATAGACCTATTGCTGCTCGGAGACTTGATGTTAACGATTTGTTGCTTAAAAAACATTTGTCGTCAGTAAGTGGTGCACCAAAATAATTATTTCTCATATGTTCGAGTAATAGAGGGCTGGGGCTATGGGTTGATGGAATAGATAAATTTTTCTGTACAAAAAAAAATTATATATTAAAATATGTATCACGTAAAGTGACAAAAATCTTTAAAATCTTCGACTTGTACGTTTTTCTGGCTATGATGAAAGATCACAAAAGGGGCCACTATAAGGCGTTACGAAATGCAACAGTGTCATTTTTAAAGCGATTTCATGCATCATCGACATTTGGGTTTAAGAAGTGAGATATTGGGCATTCAGTAACAGCTTTTGCTTGTAAATAAAAAATTAATATTATTATAACATAAATATAACAGATAACGTCTATACTTAAAAATGTTGGTGCGAGGACATGGCACAGAAACTGGTTTTTTTAGTAGAAGTTCTTTGGTACAAAACTAGGATTTGGGCAGGGTATGAAAGTGATATTTCTACTCTATTTTCTCAAATATCTTACTGAAGAGTCAAGATATCAGATAGAAACGTTTTTAAAAAAAGCTCTTTAGTTTTACCATAACTGCATGTATTTAAAACAGTCTTTATATAATTTTCTTTGAACATTAAATAAATATCAGAGTATGAATTTAAATGCATTTGAAACTATTAAAGTAAAGGAATAAGAATGATAAATTTAAAGATTTATTTAAAATTAATTGCTTATGAACTTTATAAGTAATCTTTTTACTAACATTTCAGAAAATTTATTTTCTTTTTCATTTTTAAATTAAATGAACAAATTTGAAAAAACTATAACGTTTTAAGGCTTATAAATAATAAAATGTAAGAAGTAGCAAAACAATTAAATTTTTAAGAAATTCGTATTTAAAAAACATACAAAAAATTGTATCTTTTGTATGTTGTGACTAATAGAGCATATACTTCGGAGGCATGCTGGTATACGATGTGAGTTTTTTTTTGTTAAAGGAAAACGGTTAAAAAAAGTTCTTATACAGACAGAAGACCAAGTGCACAAAAACAATCTTCAATTCTTTTTTAACCACAATAAAAATATTTACATAGGAATTCCAATGCATTTTGAGTTCTAAAATAAAAAAAAATGTTAACGCAGTAGCTGAATTCTTAGATTATTTTAAAATAAAATAATTATCAATTTAATTACCAATTTTTAGTACTGTTTTGGAAAATTAGTTTTCTTGAAAACTGCTAAACTTAAATTCTTTTAAAAAAATTATTAAAACATTTTTTATTTAATACTCGATAAAATACAAAAAATAGCAAAACAAAATGATTTTCAAAAAATTTCCTGCAAGAATGGCATAAAAAAAACAGTATCCTTCGTAATTAATGAAACATATTGCAAAGACAAGCACCAAAACCATGGGACTTCTTGTGCTTGCCATAGTTAAATGCATACTAGGTAAAAACTCTACTTTTACTGCTGAAATCGCAGTGAACATTTTAAGATTATAAGATTACTAATTAAGAAGAAAGTGATTTTCAAGATCATCATTTTTAAAAAAAAAACTTGCTTCTGAGTGGTACGATACGTTATGTCAAGACAGCGCTGTTTTTATAAAAATTCATTCCTATGGTGCAATTAATGCAGAAAAGAATTTTATTTGTATTTACTAAAAAAATCAGGAAAAAAAAAAAAAAAAAAAAAAAAAGGTAAAATAAAATACAAAAAGTAACAAATAATCCTCATTTACTTAGCCATATAAGGCTAACGAAAGTTTTTGATTAAAAAATTTGCTGCTTTATAATTTTTTTGTGTATAAAGAATACGCCCTGTCATAAAAACTAAATATGATTTCGCCAAGAGTAAAATAAATCTGTTATTGTAAGAGACAGGACTTAGGCAAGTACTTACTTAATGAGTTGGCTCTTGTGATGCAAAAAATGACTTTTGAGAATTCTTTTTAGTAAGCTAAGCACGGCTGAAATTAACTTTCTTGAGATGCTGGAGGTTTCAATACTTCGAACTTCACGGGTCACTTTTCACTGATAAACACTGATTAAACACTGGGCTTCTCCGTCGAACTAGATCGAAAATAGCGAATTGGAGTGATCACTTTGGGTTGAGGTGTTGTCTACCTGACGCACTGTGAGACAGTGTCGTGCTAGCGCTGTACATTTAAGGGCTAAGGGTAAGAAATCATGTTCCCCACTACCAAAATTTTCTGGCCATCGAATAGGAAAAAGTCACGCCCATGAAAAAAGTCAACCCCTTCCTAACTTCCCCTCGTTTTGTTTGTATTTCCGAACATAACAGGAGCCAATCCACATAGGCCAAGTAGCAACGAATCGAGATTATGACAAAATTACAAAACAATGCATAGTTTCCTCAAAGCTCCTTTTCATTTTGTAATTATTATTTACTACCATTAGGTTTTTTAAAACAAACTTTATCATTTTTTAATTTATTTGATCACTAAAGTATGTGAGTAATTAAAGAAATTAGCCAGTGACTAAAATTACTTATAAAACAGCTCAGTTTATTAACACGAGTTTATTGACTAAACGTTTATTTGTTTCATTTTTTTTTTTTAAGAAGTTTATAGCCATCAAGGAGTTATTTATTTATCAAATGGTTTTAAACACCTTTACATTCATATATCTTCAAAAAAACAAAACAATGTCAACCATTAAATTTAGTAATCGATTGTTGTGGTCTCCACTTGAAAAAGACCCTTTTTTTTAATGGTGGTAAAGAAAATAATAGAGACAACAACTCAAAGTTTAGGAATACGATTAGTAAGTAATTCTCTATCACGAAGAAAGGTACAGTGTACTGAAACAGCTGTTACGTTTTTATATTTTTATATAAATAAAAAAGCTAAAATTTTTCAGTAATGAATGTAAAATTGTTTTTTTTTTATTTGCTTTACCATTATTCGTATATTTAAGTAGTTTTCAAACAAATGTCCATGCAATTGGCACTATAATGCATATACATTATTGCGACATGTACCGATATTATTGTTAGTTAATACCATAGTATATTGTATTACTCGTTACTTATTAGCACAGTTTAAATCACATTATAGTAAAATAAGATACTACCTTATCGTTCTACTATTATTATATATAATGAACTGTATATTTACGCTCAAGAAAAATAAGCATTGAGTACTAGTCCAAATTGTTTTATGTTTTTCTTTTGTATAAGTTTGACATGTGCTGGAAGTTAAAGTACCGTCTAGCTTATGTCAAATAAAAAAATATTTCTTTACAAAGCATGAGGATCTCAAGAAATTTAATAAGCTTTTTTGTCATTTTGTCAATCAGCACACACTTTTGTGTACCCATTACACGTGAAATATTTATCGTTCAAGAAAATTTATTATAACAAGAGTAATTGAAAGTTAACGGCCAACCGAATTAAAAACGATGAAAAAACGAATCGATACTTGAATAGCAGATAATTTTATGTACCATACAATTACAGCTGATTACTCTCTTCCTCTAAAATTTTTTATTCCTCTTCATAATCGTAAGTATGACCATTTTTAACTTGCTTTCAGATTTCAGATCCAAAACTTTTCAACCAAAATTTCAGCCGTGCCTGCTATATTTTATAGACATTAATAATTTATGCATTATATTATTTCTTTATAAATTTTCCGTACCAAAATTTTGTTGACGTATAAAGAACCGCAATTTTCACAAAGTTCTTTTATAAAAACTTTTTTTTAGTTTTGATACGTAAGGGGCAGCCCTTTCAAAACCTTTAGTCTAAGATGTTTTGATATAAATTGAAAAACTGCATTTCATTTTAGACTGATGGCTAAAAATATCTTCAAAGTATAAAAAAATATATGTTGTCTAAAATAAAATTAACAACGTCTTTAACCAACTTGAATAAATAAATATTTAAGACGTGTCGAAAAAATTTTTTAAATATTATCAAAATCACAGCTTTTTTTTTACATATTATGAGTTTTACAGTATTGTTTCTACATTGTGCTTTTTGAGATGTACTTTTTGAAAATTCGTAACAAATGTAACATTTTGGTGATTGATGAAATGAGGTATTTATGAAAAAGTTTGTGCTTTTAGGTTAAACTTCGTACTTTCTTGTATAATGATAGGTTGAGGAAAAGTCAATAATCACGTACAGATTTATGCTTTGAAGTAAACCAAGACTATACAAGGTACTTTGAAATCGAAGCCCCAAAGCTCTATAATATTGAATTTCATACAGTAATGTTAATCTGTCCATAATACGTCTATAAACACGAAAAATAGTTGTTGCTGAAGGATAGAAAATAATTACATAATATTTCAACTTGTTGTTTTTCATGACTTCATGATACGTTTTATTACAATATATACCATGTACCATTTGACCTATTTATTAGTATAATCGGTATCTATGAGCCGTATTTATTGGTCAATTCTTACATATCTACACATCTGCTAATGTAAACTTAATCATTGCAAACGTTATTCAAACTACAACCTTAGAAATTTATAAAAAGTGCCATTAGTAGTCGATTCTAAAAAATGGTACAAAATGCGAAAATATAGCTTTATTCTACGAACTGATTTGCAGGAGTTTCCTTCAATATACCAACCCTTTTTAACCCTGTACTTAAGGACGTTTATGATTACATTCGTCCTTTCTTATGTTTTCTAGAGCTTTTTCCTTTCTATGCCTAAAATTCTTGATAGCTTATCTCAATTTCCCGACATACGACAAAGTAGCTACACTGTTGAATCGAGGAAAAATACTCGAACCCCTTAAATATCATGTGTCAGTACTGATGCTTTCAACAAGCATGACAATTTACTTTTACCGCCTTCTACTACGCAGCTCTGCTTATAATATATTTACGATTATCGGTACGTGCGAGGTACGTGTCCTGCAGGTGTTTTTGTTTCACCCTTTTTTTTCCTATAATCTATCCTTTGAATCAGGCACTGCCCCGTTGGTTAGTACATCATTTTATTGATCGAACGCAGTTTTTGGGTTTATTTTGGAAATTAGAAATGACAAGTGATTTGTGGGTGTATATGCATTTTATATTTAACAGTAACGTTGCCATGTTTGGACAAGTACGAGGCCGTTTCTCGGGCAACGAAAAACTACATAAATTAAAATTTTATATTTACCACAAGCTTAAAATAAGTAATAAAACACCTGTACATGATGCACGATACACACTGACTAAAGTTGGAAAGAATATTCTCTGTTACGATTACAATGTTTATTTAACTTTTTGTGCTGTACAAATGTGATTGTGTACAGAGTTACATGTACACAAATTATTGTATTATTTAACTATCAGAAACACTTGAAGTTCTCTAAATAATTAAATAGTTTAAAAACACTGTAACACAACTGTAATCGGCACCTGATTGATAACATAACTTTCAGATTTTTACATTGTCATACTATGTATTAAACTGATATTTTTAATTTCTATAATAAGAATATAAGAAGCGAGTAGTATCTGTTCTTTTTAGATAACACGTGTTTGTACAAGAATTCAATAGTTTGACTAAAGCTTCAAGATTATGTTTACAGTTTTTTATTTATATTGTACAATTAAGTTATCAACGAGTTAATACACTGTCTCTCTTAATACCGCTTTCTATTGGTTAATACTTTGTTTTAGTAAAATTTTAAAAATGATAACAAGGTAATTAAAGTATTAAAAACAATTAACTTTGAATTAAAAAAAAAAATTGTCCATTAGACCATTGCACATTATTCTCTTCCTACTGCAATAGCGATTGACGAATTTGAAAATTAAATTTAAAGCGTGCATTTTCAGTTGTATTTTCGAGCTTTATCGAAGTTGTTATCATATTTTTTAACTGATGTAAACATCAGATTGTAAAAGTATACGTATACTTATTTTTTTTTTTTTTGTAAAAATTTCTGTTAATTTGTTGAACAAATGTTAGTCACCTTTACAATATTTTTTACCGATTCAGAAAGAGAACAAACAATCGTAGTAGTCAAAAGCTTTACTGGCCATCATCTTTTATGAAAGCCCTCAGAATTTAAGATTAGACGCTTTACGATTACGTTCTTTCCATGAATTGTTCGATAAGCTTATTTAAAACTTTCCTCATTAACTTACATAAAAATTTACTTGATGCTCATTTCTATTGCATCGTTAATGAGATATGAAATATTAAACCTAAATATATCGTGATATCCTAGTTGTTATAACAAATTTAACAATTTCAAAAATAACGAGTATATTTAGTTTAGTTAAATCTTGGTAATATAATAGTTTTTTTTTTTCAACTCAGCGGTATTTCTACCTAAAACCAACAAATATTATTACAAAAGATAATTCACTACAAACTATGATGAGAAATACCAGCTTTCATTTTTGTTTTTTTGCATATAAAAATAACACTCCTATAATATTTTGAATTAAATTATGAGTCCGGGGAGAACAGGTTGTAGATAATTTTAAACTAACTGGTAATACGTACAAAAGCTGATTTAATATTTGTATTTCTAAATTTTTTCTAAAATGTCATTAACATTTGAAAAGTTACATTGAAAAATATCATTTAGCAAATATCTTCATTTAAAGGACTCTTTCAAAATCCTAAATAACTATAGAATCGACATTAAACGAATTTTATCACACAAGAACATGAGTATTATTCAGGATTTTTTTGAATAAAATTGAAAAAAAATTATCGTATTTTTCTATGCCTACTTAAACTTCTGTAAAATTCTTTGCGTACCACGAAAACTATTTCATCAAATAAGCCATCGTTTATGTCACAGGTTTTCAATATCAATACTACAGTACAAAGTAAATAATATATTTAGATATCCCCGAAATCGTGACTACCACCACCAACATAACACCAAACTAATCGAACACTAAAAGAACCGTGTTGCTCCTATCAATTACGACGTTTTGTGAGGACACGTATCCACTCGAAGCAATAATACAAGCTACTTTTTCTCCTACTCTCCAAAGTCTACAGCCAATCTACTTGGACTGACGAGCTTTTTTCCCCTACCCTTTTTTCGTTAACGAAAGCTCGACCAAGCGCTTTTTTTCCTCTATACCAACAAGTTTTTAATATTTTTGGCATTTCCTAATATTTTATTTACGAGTCGTCAAACTATGTATTGATCTAGCGTGTGTAGTATATCAATGTGTTTACAATGGAGAGATTTTGTTGTAGATGGTTTATAGAAAAAGAGCGTTTAGTAAAGACAGATAGAAATACCTACGCGTTATGGCATATGTTCCAATTCTGTTTGCACTATTGGGTATTACTTATGATACGAAAGGATAATTATTGTTAAATAATAAATTAATCGATGACTCAATGCTTCAAACTTTTACGAAATATAGGACAAATACGTAGGAGATAAAAAAGCTTTTAGAAAAATAAGAAGTTTCTAATTTGTATTATGACTTCGAAGTTGTTTAGAATTTTAAGTAGCCATTAAATGATTTTTAATAATGATAATGGTGACTTTCTTACTATTTTTTTACAAGTACACGTTCAAATTTCGTAAAAACGGTGTACCTTCTTTTTGACAAGTCAGAAATCTAGATTGATTTTAATTTGGAATTATTGATGGTGAAATCAAAGTTTTTCGCTTAAAAAGCTAGTCCTAAAGGTCTGGTGTGTTTGCCTTGTCTAAATAAACATTAAAAGCGAAGCTTTTTTTTATCCCTAGAGTAAATTAAATGTTGAAATATTTTTAAAAACTTTCAAGGGAAGGAGCTGCATAAAGGTCCCTTAAAAAAAGACATGTACTGGTCAGCACGTAGAAAAAAGATTAAAACACTTTACTTTAATAAAATTCTTACACAAATATTTGAAAAATACAAAGTTATTTTTTTATAGATAAAATTTGTGGTAAATATAATGGCATTTGCATTTTTGTTTATTATTGTGAAAAAGCTTAAAATATTCGATGGTGAAGTTTTCTCAACGTAACTTACAGAGAACTGTACTTCGAGACGTTATATATTAGCTGTTGTCGAACTGTAACAGTATGGTCTGTTACCAAAAGTATAAATATTTTCAAAATAAATCTTTTTAATTTCATTTACAAAAACGTAGGTTATTGTGGAAAAGTGGAAAATTTTGCGTTTCAAGTCAGCAGCTACAAAAGTCTTTGTATCAAGTGAATGTAAAAAATACACGCTGTCGTCTCGTACTTGATGATGTCACCCGTATTGACCAACGGTTCTAGTATTCTAGAATATCCGTATAGAACAGAATTTGACATTGTTAAAATGGAACGTAGAGACGAAATTTTATCAGCACTTTAAAGATATCATTTTGGTAGATTTTCTTTTTGTATCCAAACAAGGTTCTTCTTGCAAAGTAACATCATTAAATAATCGTATATAGTTACTTTTTCATCTTATTTGCAAACATTTGCTTTGGTTGGTCCTAGTTTTTATAAAAAACTAAGGATTCTATTACAAAGAGGCAACCTTAGGCCATCGAAGCAACTCCTTACCTAGCTCTACTCAACTATGGCGAAACATTTTTTCCTTTCTTTTTTTACACGTACCATACAAACACCCAGTTATCGATCTCTTTCGCCAAGCAGATAAAGCTCCTTCTAGTCTCTTGCAATGTTATCTTTGGAGAATCGAGTTAATGTACGTCCAGTAAAACAGTATCTTCATCAAAAGATAACATTTCTTGTTGATAAAGCTGTTTCAAGGAATTTTGTAAATGAATTCAGTAGCATAGAACATCTATAACCACTATGCTGAGAAGGCTTTTGGTCAAGTTGACGAGTTTAACGAGATTTCCCTTTATTTCGATACTCACGCGTACGTGACGAGATTCCATGGTCTCTCTTTACACACAAACCTTCAAAGAGTGATTATTAAACGTACCAAATGAATTCACGTCACATAAGCTTTTAGTTTAAAAAATAAGGTTTTATTAAACATCATAAACAAAGAGACAATTTAATTAGACATTTTTCTACAACAAAGAATGTAGCTAAGCGCACACTAGCGTATTTCATTAAAAAAGTTAGCCACAGAAATTTTTAGTAGGCTAGATAACAGGTATTAATTATGAACGATAGTGATGTCATGCACACGACACGTACAATAGTAATACTAGAAACCACTTCGTTGTTCATCAGTGTCTCGTGGGACTTAACTCATCTAGCACCTACGCAGTTACATAATAGTGTTTGTAAGAAAATGTCTGAAGATAAGAATGAGAAGGAATTAGAACTCATAGAGCAAAATCAAAAGAGATTAAGGAGTCAACGTGTTCTTCTGCCCGTGGGGCTCATCTAAATAGATCTTCCAGCAACGTCACTGAAGAGTCAAGGCAGTTGGACTTGAAACATAGCAAAGTTTCCATAATTAAATTTCTCTAAGATTTTTTCTCAAAACTAAAAAAAATTGTCGTTTCATAAAAGAAGCTCCACCAAAAGAAGTTGGATTGCACTAAATCGGATAACAACACAATTGAGGTCATTGTGAGTATCAAAAATATTTTCGTTGTCTTTTTTTTCATGTATTATTTAAACGTTTCATGTTTTGCATGGGTTCTCTTCAAATTAAGAAAAAGAAGTCAATAAGGTTTTTTTTTTACATTCTAGGAGAAGAAAAAATGTTTAACTGTCAAAACTCTTGTAATAAAGTGTAATTTATGTGCATAAATTGCATCTCATCAAAAACCACTAGGCAGACAAATAAAGCCTTAAAGAATGTCCAATAAAAAACGACTAAGACAAAATTTATTGGTATCACTTTATGTTATGATCAGAAAACATAAAATAATGGTCTTGAGACATAATCGTACCAGCTTTTTTTTTTTGTAAGACAAATTATGTAAGTCAATCGGAATTTTTCTTTGAATTTCACTTATAACTTGTTTGTGGATCATAGTATTGCAAACGTAACTGCAGATAATTCGTTTGTTATTTAATAATGTATTGATCAGTACTACTAAGATATATATATATATGTATATATATATATATAAATAAGATGTATTGATTCTTCTTTTCGAAAAGTGGTAAATCAAGAAATGTGTAGGAATCTTTATCTTAAACTTTAAGTTTGCAACGTGAATAACTTAAAAATTTTTTAATAAAATTTTTAAAAATTGTCGATTCAATACTTCTAATAGAAATTTTTAAAATTGTTATAACTCTGTCTTACATTTTATAGTATTTGCGAGTAAATTTTACTTGATATAGTATATTAGCATACAAATTGGAAAAAGTAACTACAAAAACATGTTTTTAACGATAACTATCAATAATTACGTGTTGATTACGATTTTTTATATTTAAACTTTTTTTCAGCTTATAAAACTTTTTCCATTCCTGTATAATATGTCTTGTTATTTATGAGAAGTAGCAATCATTACATGTATTTACAATAACTAATGACAAAATAATAGTAATTATACTTGAATACTTTGATGTGCTGCGCATTTGGGAGTCTGATCGTTGAAAAAAAAACTTACATCATTTTATAAACCCAACAAATCCATGTTATAGTAGATGACTACATTTTTCATAACATTTGATGTATAATAACCTTCGTCTAAAACAAACATGTCTAACCGTTTATCATATTATGTGAAACGAATGCGTAAGCAACAAAGAACATTTCACATTTTTTGGTTTTTTTTTCTAAATCAGAACGTATTTATTGTCGCTACTACTAATATAATATATGTCTCCGTATAAGAAATTATTAAAAGCACTTTTTAAAATGTCACTTTAAACAATTTTTATTGTCTTGTGCTCTTTTCTCTAAGTTGTTCCTATTATGTCCTTATCCTTATCTTTACTTGTGTTAGCACTTATAAATCGTCTACTTTTAATGTAAAACAGATTGTAAGCTCAGTATAAAGATATTCTGAGCTTGTTTAGTGATGTACGTATGTGTTTATGCGATATAATTTTTATTTTAATACAATTATCAATATGCAAGATTTGTCTTGCGCGCCCATGCCCTCCCCTACCCCTCTTTCTGCTCAAAGAAAAGGGAGCTGCTGCTCGCTTGGTCTCTGCCGGTGCGAGCGTACTGATTGATCGAGTGGAACCAACGTGTGTGCACGCCTCGACCTCCTGCTTCGCTGGGGACTCTCGAACCGGACCTCCACGTCGATCTGCCTACTCTAAAATATCTGTTACGGCTGATCTGCCGATCTGGTATTTACTCGACGTCCTAATAAAGAATAATTCAAACATTGGTCCTTCGAGCCGGATAGCGTGACTGGGACAGACAACCGCCAGAACCTCATCGAGCCCAGGATGGCCAGGACCACGGTGCTACGCAAAGCAATGTAAGTAGGACGATGTGAGATGCGATCATGCGAAAATACATTCTCTACGTCCGAGAACGTATCGAGACATTGGGCCTCTGTTGCAAGTGATGCAATCGTGCAGAGCCGCGCCACGTGGTAAAGCGATTTGAGGTTATAATAGTCTTAACAAGATGTGACAGGTGAGAGACGCCCCACCGCGACTGCCGTGCAGTCCGCGTCGTGGACCTCGCGTGCGACCGCGATTACTCAGTCAGTGAGGCTGTCGAGAGGTTTTTGGTTGCAGATGTTTAAACCGCGGGATTTACTAGTTCACATCATCCTGCGGCTGGTCAGGTCGACAGATTCATTTGCGATTCCTCACGCCCTTTTTCTTAATATTCTACGTAGACTTATTTGGCACGCACGATTGCACCACAAGTAACAAGGCGCCCTTTAAGAGACAAGCGTCGAGCTCAGCGCGTGACTAATTAACAGGGATAACGAAGGCTGGCCCTCGTTGCTGGAAACGCAGCAAGCCCTGCTAGAGGTTCTCGCGGAATTCACTCAATCCACCAAGAGCGTTGAAGTATGGAGCATGGGTCTCGTCGACGCCAGGTTCGAGCTACTCGCTGATTATTGGAATGACTTCCAAGCCAATCATAAGGATCTGATTCAGGGCGCACCTGTGGACAAAGTTGCCTCCTTGAGAGCCCTGTACAGGTCCGCAGAGGGATACTACCTCGACGCTAAGGCGTGCCTGTATGACGCTAGGAGTCGGCTGTTTCCGACCATGCCAGGAGGTGGTGGCCAGTTACCACTCCCCGGACCGCTCCCTGGACCGCACTCGGGCCCTCGCCTGCCGAGCATCAATATCCCGCTCTTCTCTGGCCGTCGCAAAGATTGGCAGTCTATCCGCGACCTGTTCCAGACGCTCATTCACCAGGATGCTCGGCTCACCGACGTCGAGAGGCTTTACTACCTAAAGGCAAACGTGCAGGGTGAGGCAAAAGCAGTTCTGGACACCTTGCAGCTCGTTGGCTCCAATTATTCCACGGCCTGGAGTTTTCTTGTCTCGTAGTTCAAGCATCGCCGCCTCCTTGTGCAGTACCACGTCATGGCACTTCAAACGCTCAAGCCTCTGCGCGAGGAGTTCGCTGCTGGTCTGCAGGGCTTGCTCGATGCCTTAAAAAAGCACTCAGTGATCAACTGCGAGCGCTCAATCAGACGGTGGAACATTGGGATGTATGGATGGTCTCTTTTGCCTCGACCGCCATGGACCCCTCGACTCGGAAAGCCTGGGAAGACGAGCTCGAGAAGTTGGAGGCAGCCAGCTCTGCACAAGAGGAAGCGGCCTCCTTCGCCACTTTGTCCAGCTTTCTGCGGAGGCGCGGCCGCTCACTGACTTCAATGGAAGCCTCGCGCCCTCCCCGATCGACGAACGATTTTGTACGCTCGACCGGCAGTCGCCCTCCCGTGCCGACGCCACTCAGCCGCAACCACCGATCTTTAGCCACCCACGCAGTCAACGATGACTGCCCTGCTTGCCACGCGCCGCACTACGTAGGTCACTGCAGCCGTTTCCTGGAACTGGTCGCGCTTGGGCGAAGGGGTTTCGTCGCTCAGCACAAGCTGTGCTTTAACTGCCTGAAGCTGGGCCACATGGCAACTGTCTGCCCTTCCCAAGGCGTATGCCAATATTGCAAGGCACGGCATCACAGCCTCATCCATGATGGCGGTCGCAAGCGCAGGGCCGCGCCCGACCCAGCACCAGCTGAGGCAAAGCAGTGTCTCTTTACCTCAGACTCCAAGGACGGGATCGACGCGGCAGCTGCTTTACCGTTGTGACTAGCCGTCTTGTCCACGCTCAAGGTTCAGCTCATGGGCCCGGGGGGGCGGACAGTCACAGCAAGAGCACTCGTCGACGCTTGTTTGGAGATTTCAATCACGTCCACTGCACTTGCTCGAAAGCTTGGTGCCAGTCCCGAGCCAGCCGTCACGAGCATCACTGGCGTCAGAGGCGCTGTCTTTATGCGCTGCTACGAATGGTTGCCAAGGAATATGCTGTGAGCGTTGAGCACTGTCACGCCTGGAGCAACTCTCAGATCGTGCTTCACTGGCTTCGATCATCGGAGCCGACAAACAACTCATTGATCGACAATTACGTGGCTCACATCCAGGAGCTTCTGCCCTCCCACGTATGGAGATATGTTCCGACGGACTCTAATCCAGCAGATGTGGCGTCCTGGGGCACGGATCTGTTCACGCTTCAGCAAATGCGTGCTTGGTGGGAAGGCCCTTCTTGGCTCGCGGGCCCTCTTGACTTGTGGCCAGCCGAAAACGCAAAGTTGCCTAGCTCCCGCAACCCAGTTACCGACAGCGCCCTCCAATATTGTTGTGCTGTTCAATGCACTACGCAAAATCTGCTAGAGAAGTTCTCAGACCTTGGCCGTCTTCTACGCTTCCTTGCTCGACTGCGTCGCTGGATCCGTCGTCGGTTACGTCGAGATCCCGCTCCCTCGCCTTTCGCCCTTCTGACGACGATTGAGCTGCGCGATGCCTACCTCGCCTGCGTCCGCCTCAGCCAGCGACAATTCTTCGCGCTAGAGATTGCGAGCTTGCAAAAGGGCAGCCGTGTCCCTGCGAAAAATCCACTGCTGTCTCTAGACCCGATCTTCTCCGATGACGTCCTTCGAGTTGGAGGTCGTCTCCAACATTCTGCGCTCACCTTTGATGAGCAGCATCCGCCAATCATCGACATCCGATGCAGCCTCGCTCGGCTCATTATCCAGTGGGCTTATGCTCGTGCTCTATACGGAGGAATCAGAGTCACCAGCGCCTATGTGGCTCGCAAGGCCTGGATTGTTGGCGGGCGGCGGCGAATCAAAAGCATTCTCCAGGGATGCGTGGTCTGCGCACGACTGCAGGTGCAGCCTGCCACTCAACACATGGCACCTCTTCCGGCCGCACGGGTAACTCCTGCTCGAGCTTTCTCTCGCACTGGAGTTGACTACGCTGGCCCATTCAACATTTTGTCTGCTAAGGGCCGAGGCATCCGCACAAGCAAGGGCTACGTCGCGATCTTCGTCTGCATGACCACCAAGGCGTCACACCTTGAGCCCGTTGGTGATCTCTTCACCGAGTCATTCATTGGAGCGCTCACAAGATTTTGCGCCAGGCGCGGTCGGCCCTTAGAGATCTGGAGTGATAACGCCACCTGCTTCCACGCCGCAGACCGTGAAATGCGCGAGGCTCTCCAGGATGCCGAAATAAAGTGGGAGCGTGTTGCTGGCTCACTGGCTGAACAAGGCGTCACGTGACACTTCATTCCTCCACGAGCGCCCCACTTCGGCAGACTATGGGAGGCCGGTGTCAAAGCAATGAAACATCATCTCCGTCCTTGGACCGCCCAACCTCACCTACGAGGAGTTTTCCACCGTTTTGGCCAGCATCGAGGTGGTCCTCAATAGCCGCCCTCTCACTGCATTCACCAGAGGCTTAGATGATCTGGACATCCTCACCCCTGGATACTTCCTCGTCGGTGGCCCGCTAAATTCTGTGCTTGAGGCCAGTACCCCGCCCGAGAAGCTCGATCGCCTAAGCCACTGGAAGCTGGTCCGGGGAATCCGAGACCAGTTCTGGAGCCGCTGGAGCCGCGAAAACTTGAACACGCTCCAACAACGACCCAAGTGGAAGGTCCCACGTCGTAATTTTCAGGTTGATGACGTCGTCGCCGTGGTGGACGCCACGCTCCTCCAGTCTAGCGTTACGTGGCCGCTTGATCGCATCATCTCGGTTCATTCCAGACCCGACAGGCTCGTTCGCGCCGCCACCATCCAGACCGCCACTGGTAAATACACTTGTCCCATCAGCAAGCTCTCTCTACTGCCCGTCCGATCGCCTAGTGCCGGCGACGCTGCCTCCAAAGACCCTGTGGCCGAATCTGACCCAGGTACGGCGGGCGGAGACTGAGATCGTTCACGGAACGAGGCGGGCGGGTTGTGCAAGATTTGTCTTGCGCGCCCATGCCCTTCGCTCCCCCTCTTTCTGCTTAAAGAAGAGGGAGCTGCTGCTCGCTTGGTCTCTGCCGGCACGAGCGAACTGATTTTTTCGAGAGGAACAAAAACGTGTGTGCACGCCTCGACCTCCTGCTTCGCTGGGGACTCTCGAACCGGACCTCCACGTCGATCTGCCTACTCTAAAGTATCTGTTACGGCTGATCTGCTGATCTTGTATTTACTCGACGTCCTAATAAAGAATAATTTAAACATAATCTTTACTCTTTAATAAAACAATTTTTTGCAAGACAAAGGCTGAGACGACATTACTTTATACCACACTTTCGATAATTACTGTTGGAAAATCTATGTGTAGAGTTAACAAAGAGTTACTCTCGTACGCATGAGTGTGGAAAGAAAAAAAATCTTGTTAACATCGTCAACTTGACCTAAAGCTACCTCAGCAAAGTGGTTTTGGATGTACTTAGCTATCAACTTTATTTACAAATTTTCTTAAAACTGCTTTGACAACGAGAAATATCATCTTTTGATGAACATACTTTTTCAATAGACGAACATTGACTCTATCCTCTAAAGAAAATATTTTAAGGGACAAGAAGGAGCTCTGTCTCCTTATCAAAAGAGACGAATGTCAAGGTGCTTATATGGTAGAAGAAAAAAATTTTCTGAAAAAAATGCTTGGCAACTCTTTTACTATAGAGCACACGATATACCCATCCGACGGATGAACGATTAAGCTTATCTAGTTACTTATCATTTTAGTTTTCATTAGATGCACACGCTATACGAAGTCATTGTCACAATAAGGACTAGTCGTGTGAATGTTTACTTCTGCCGTTAAGTACCAACAATTATATGCAAAAAACTTCAAAATCACCAAATCTGAATTGATATAGTTACTTCGTTATTTATACATCCCGTTTTTTTCACAAGGCCCTACCGTTACATTAAAATCTCAGAATTATATATTTTTTGCTTAGTATTGTAAAATAAAAAAAAATATCTCGTTACGAGACGATAATAAGTGCTCACCAACACTTGCAAGCTAATGACTGATCACTTGTCTGCCGTCCAACAGAAAAAAAAGTATAAGTAACTTTATAGATGAACTGAAAAAATCAAGGGAAACTAAGTGTCTTAAAAAATCAATAATAATTTGAGTATTGGAGCGCGGAAAAACTGTTTTTTTATATAAATGTGATGTAATTATTCTACTTTTCACAAAAGAAAAATGATTTTTCGATGGAAAGTATGAAAATCTGTACTTACCCTTCCAACTTGGCGCAATTTCCTCGTGCAAAAGTACAGCTTTTTCTATTAGGCTTACCCTTTTTTTATTTTGGAATCCAAGGCGATCATCATCGACTTTACTACGTAAAAAAGCGTAAGTGCACTTACGCTGTCTGCCTGGCGCAATTTTCACGTTTTGTGTCACTTACTCTTTTTTTTTGATTCCTGAAAAAAATTATTAACAATTTTTCCAATTTTTATTCAGTTATTACAAAATCATGGTGTAAAATATTTAATTTCTAGATATTCTATTAGACGCAGAACTGTCTGACGAATCGATTGGTATAAATATCTCATTTTCGACAAAAATGTCATTAATACCTATTTTTCTGTTGATGGATGGCAGTTCTGACATTGAGTACTTTCTCCCAATGAGAAAGCAATGCTTTACTTCCATTTTGAAGTATATTTATCTCACATCGAAAACAGTCTTCTATGGTGCTGCAAAAATTGCTGGTTTAAATTTTTTGTCGATTTTTGAGTAGATCGTGCAAATGTTTGTAACGATAAAAATTAAGCTTTTCTTGAACTTTATGTGAAAAACTATCGGCAAAAAACTCAACTATTTTAGTTGCCGACTTACGAAAAAAGTAGCTTTCAATATGCAGTTAATCAAGAACTTCGGAAAAAACCAAAAAAATTAACATTATCATACATGAAAAGTCAAGTGGTTGTCACAGCCGAAAGCTTGGAATGATTTAAATGAAGCTGATGCTACGTAGAGTTTAGTTACGAGTTTTAGTGTCAAAGATATCTGTTAGTTTACATCATCGTGCGATCTCGCATACATAATGTTTTTTCATGATAGGAAGGCATACCTGCTTTTATTCGTAAACTATATCAGGTCTCAAATATGCAAAATAAATAGAATTTATTTGGGACATATCCTATATTACGTCTCTTTACCCCTTATAATTTTGGGACTTACACCTTATACTTGGAACATGTCTCATTGTTAGGAGAACTAGGTAAAAGTAACATCACACATATATCTATACAGAGGATTCACAGAATAAGTGTGCAGTGAACGGCAGTTGTCACAGCTTCCGTTTTTGGAACATTGTAAACTTGTATCAATACATAGTTTGACCACACGTGAATAAAATATGAAAAGAAGCCAAAAATATCTAAAACCTTCTGGTGGAGCGGGAAAAGGCGCTTGGTCAAGCTCGTGTTAACGCAAGGAGGGGAGGAGAAAAAAAGCTTGTGAGTCAAAGAAGATTGGCTGTCAAATTTGAATGAAGGAGCAAAAGTAGCTCGTATTTGCTGCGAGTGGATACGTGGCCTCACCAAACATTGTAATTGGTGAGAACAGTAGACTTTAATATTTGATGAGATTGGAGTGGTGGTGGTGGTGGTAGTCACAATGTCGGGAATGGCTTAATGTATTATTTACCTTATGCTATGGTGTTGATATTGAAAATCTAAGACGCATTTGTTGGTTTATTTTATGGAACATTTTTCGTTGTACGGAAGGAGATTATTGAAAGTTGATGTAGGGAAGGGAAAAATTTAATAACTTCTTTCTTTCTATCTAATGGCAACGTAAAATTCGTATACCTATAAAATTAATGAGATTGTTTGTTCGACAAGATGTATTATCATTTAACCTTTTTGGATTTTAATGACACTTTTAAGAAATTCAAAAACCACAAACTTTTAAACTGGCTGTGTATGTATGTCACTGATTAGTTTAAAACATTTACCACGCAAATACCCCTGACATAAGGTTTATCTTGTTGGTCACACGATTATTATCTTTATTTTTAAAAAATACAAAAAAATATTTTTTATCATGAATAAATCTCACGATTAGCTGATGAAATTTTAATTTAAATAATATTATTTTTACTTTTTCAATAATAAAACAGTAGGTAGCTTCAAAAATCTTGAAACTATTTTTCAAGTAATTAATGAAAGTTATTAATAAGCTTACCTAATAGTGCATGGAATGTATGTCATTTGATACTGCTTTAGTTTATTTTATCTGTTGGTTTGTGGTTGTGTATTTCTTTATTCATATCGAATTCTAAACACGTTATAACTGTAATACAATGAATGTAGTGCATGTAAAACATATAAAATGAGAAATAGGCTAATGATACGAGAATCGTAGAACTATTTAATATATTTCCAACCATTTCTAATACCTTACAATCAACTTTGCACATATTAAGTACAATAAATTATGAACTATTTGATAGAAGTATCCAGAGAGAAAGAGAAAGAAACAGAGAGAGAGAGAGAGAGAGAGAAAGAGAGAGAAACAGACAGAGAGAGACCGAAACAATAGATGGATTTGTGCATTACATAAATAGTTGTGTTAAAAATAAAATTTTATTATGGTATTTTAGAACTATTAAATCATTTAGAATACATGGAATACGTGTTACAGAAACAATTCAATAATACTATAAATTTTAAGTTTTATTCTGGTTGATAATAAATTTTAACTTTTTGATTCTTTGTTATTAGAAAAGCGGCCATGAGCTTATAAAAACATGATTTCATTGACGTTAAATGTAAAAACGTTCACGCGCCAACAAACAGCTGGCTTGCGATTTCTTACCGACACCAAAAGCAAGCGTTCGATCGATGAAATGATGTACTTTCCAACGGGTCAGTGCTTGATTCAAAGAATAGATTATAGGAAAAATAAACGTTAAGCAAAAATATGCCCAGGACACATATAAATAATTCTAAAATATTATAAATAGAGCTGAGGACTTGAAGGAGAAAAAACTTAATTGTCATAAACATTGATGGCATGATTATTACACCTGATATAGTTTTCGGTGGAGGCGAGTCTCATTCATGGTTCAACCAAACAGTGTCGTTACTTGGTTGTATACTCAAAAGTAAAGATGAGCTATCGGAAATTTGTTACGTAGGAAGGGAAAAGTTTTAAGAAATCTTTATAAAAGCGTCGAGGTCATTATGATTTTACATATATGTCCGTGAGCGCACGGTGCCTTGGTTGGCTGCATTGTGTGATGGTACGCGGGAGACCACGGGTTCGATTCCCGGCCAGAGCGATTCTCCCGAGCAAGTACCTCTGTGAAATTCCACATGTGCTTTTTCACCACGTACTGCTCCTCATGAAGGGATGGGTGACCTTCTCGCAGCAATAATGGCTTACCACTTAGATCCTTCACTCTCGAGGTGGGCTATGTAACATCATTACCGTACCATCAAACTACAAAAGTAAATCCAATAATGTATAACCAATAATGTAATATGTAACCATTACTTGTAATATGTAACAAATATAATGTAAAAATGTGCCTTACTGTGCCAAGGCTATATGTACTTGGTAACAGTAAAGACTAAAAATAAATCACTACGTAAGTAGATGTTTATTAAAAAAAAAAAAAAAAAAAAAAAAAACTTGTGTGTCCCCAGCCACACATTTAAAGAAGGTAGGTGTATTGAAGGAAGTTCCTTTATTTATTCTTACATTTAATACTGTATTGTGAAGATGTTACCACTTTTTTTAAATGCCAAAGTATAGAATTAAAAAAAAATTCTTAATGCTGTAATTACGTGAGTCAATACAATGGACATTCAAATCGATTTATTTCTGTGGTCCCCCAACCAGGAATGTTGAAAGATGCTCAGTATAAATAAGTGGGCAAGTCTCATATAATTAAAAACTATTGAATTTGGCATCTCAGATTTGTAAAGTACTTTTTCCCTTTAAAGTAGAGTTAAGAGTTGTACGAAGTTATAAAAAATGATGCGTCAAGTATAAAGAACTTATTGCTCATTTGTACATGGGTCATTCTATCGACAACAATCTATTTCGTGTCTCAGTTGTTTTCAACATTGTATAAGAAGATATCGATCTGAATTTTTTGTTTTTTAGATAATCAAAGATTGTTTTTCGCTGAAGGCACAACAGAATCCAGATGATTAATAAGTATTGCATGAGGTTAAGATACGAAGAAGGAGTGAATTAAGGTTTCGAGGTCATGTCTCACTCAAAACTGTATAGTTATGATAAAGCCTAGAATGAAAATATGGAGTTGTTAATTTTCTCAATGGCAAAGGATCCCCAAGTTCATGATGCAAATGACACTTTGTCGCATTTTTAAAAACCAAAAGCAATTTAATACAAGACTTTGATGCTGTCCAAGTTAAGGGACGTACTCATGACAAGTTAAAAAGTTAGAAAACGTCATGTCACTTTGTGAGAAGTTGAATTAAAAATTGAGAAGAAATACAGTAGGTTAGAAAATAGCTGTTTTTTTAACGACATAAGTGCAGAGGCAAAGTTTAATTAACATTAAATTGCGTAACAATCTCGATTTTTCGATAGATTTTTAAGAGTCCGTAGCCCTATTCTGTGACGCTTTATATCTTTGTTTAAAAATGTTCAATGTTACGACTTGGATACAACTTGCAAAACATGGATATATATATTATGTGGGTGGCTTAGAACTTGACCTTACGTTATAAGTTGCATCAGTTCCTGACAGCACTACGATGATATCGAACATGTACGGCTTTTATAACAATACATTCTGCATTGAATTATTTTTCGTACATAGGCTTCAAGTAAATCTAGCTGCTTATATCGTCTAAGCTACCTGGAAGATTTCAAATTCTTTAAAGCTCCCAATAACGTGGGACCTATATTACATAAATAAATGATCATGTATACCCCGTCACTTATCGCTTAAACTGTCATCGGATGCACACGCTATACGAAGTCGTTATCACCATAGGAATTAGCCATTTGTATATTTTAAGCTATATCATTTATCTCGTTCCAAGTGAATTTTCCTTCATGAACTTCGTTTAATTTTGATGAGGAGAAACAAGAATTTTTTTTACCTCGAAAGCAGGTTCTATTGTTATTAATTTAAAAAATTTTTTTTTTATCTTACTTATATATAAAGCAAAGTAGCTGAGACCGTTGTAATCGCTAACCACGAGAACTACTGAACCGATTTTTCTGTAACTTTGTATACCGATCCTTGACACTTCCTAGATGTTTTAAGTATGTTTTTCATTTTGAAAAATTCAATAACCATAGCAATAAATAAGCTCGAAGTTTTGCAAAAATACGCCAGCTTTTCACTTTAGCTTAGT
This sequence comes from Copidosoma floridanum, assembly GCF_036245765.1. NCBI lineage: Eukaryota > Metazoa > Arthropoda > Insecta > Hymenoptera > Encyrtidae > Copidosoma > Copidosoma floridanum. The sequence continues at coordinate 17,539,013 of NW_028321884.1, read as the reverse complement.
AGGATCCGCTAGGTGGTGTCGACAAAAAATGTAAGCTACCTGCAACAGAATTGAATAAGTATTGTTATAATAGGCCGGAGCGTCGCTAAAGTTTCTGCTGACATCGATCAGCAGTTCATCAAGCTGTATTGAAAATGTAGATGATCGTCGTGCAGCTGGGTAACCCGGTTACCGACGACACTCTTCTCCAATAGGCAAGTAATCTAGGTCTACTATCACGTTAAACCTCCAAGATTGACGAGTGCCACCAATAAATAATTTATTCCAACCGATGACGTCTTTAGTGGAGTACCAGGAGACGTGTCCAGCCAGAGCATATCCTGCTCTAAGCCTTCAGAGTCATATGGCCGTACAAAAATATGGGCTGGAGGCTCTATCACGATGTTCAAAATCTCGCAGAAGTCAGAATTTTTTATTTCGATAATTTACATAAAGATACGGTTGTGCACATACGCAGTATAAAAATTATCGAAAAAAATCTGACTTTTGTGAGATATCGGAAGTCGTGATAGAGCCCCTGGTGCCGTTAGAGAATTTTATACTCCAAATGTAAGCCAAGTAAAACAGCCCTGAGGGGCCATGCGCAGCCATAATGGCTTCTTTCTCAGTGATCGTGTCCCCAACGACATCCCCACATTTTCCCGACTAACGATGAGCGGTTGGTGATCCGGGGAACAACCTAAAGACGAGATATTTCTTGATCAGTGGCGTACCTCCCTCATGTACGGTCTCCGTCCACATCAGAGACTCCGAGGGTAAGAGTCAAGCTACTTGCAGCTAGCTCTCCATCATTAAAAATAATAATAAGGAATAACTGGAACTTTCACCACTGGCCTTTTTCAGAGTCAATGTAAGTATTTACGTTAACTTCTTAACCTACAATCTTATCGGTTCTTTTATGGGCCACCTAACTTTAAACTACTTTGCCAACAAACACATTTTTACTACCGTTTCTGAAAACATTATTCGTCTACTAAAAGACTATGTAAAGCCGGCCACTATTAAACCAAGTCAGTTATTAACTGGCAGACGTCACGAGCAGAGTTGTTCGTCGCAAGGCTGGGAACCCTGGTGACCAACGACCCTATATTACCCTATCGACTCTAAGCATTCAACTAGGAATCACCAATTCTCTCCAAGGTATACGCTGGGCAAACCTACCAGCTATGAAAGAAAAAAAAAACTTGAGCCAACGGGAGTCTCCAACGGGCAAGCATCACGAACCGATATCTATTATTCTCTCCACCTTAGATCACCAAAACAAAGTCTATAGAAAAAAGGTGCTTTAGACACAAACGTCTTCAACGTTAGGAAAGAGCACTACAACTAGCCCCAAAGCTTCGGACTTTGTAATTTTTATTCCGATCAGTCTGGGGCGTCAACAGCAGGCCAGAGAAGATCACCCTGAGGCAGTCACAATTGTTGTTAACTTCAGTCAAGAAAGAGTTAACTTAAGAAGCTCACCGGTCTTTTTTAGGGCCATCGGACGTCGAACTACCTTGCCAACAAATATATTAGAACTTAACAAACCCCTTCCTCTAATCTCTTTAAGAGCAAGTTGGCCTCCAAATTTCTCTTTGTTTTTTCTACTCTTATTCTCTTTTGTCTTCTAGGGAAGTGGTCCTCCCAGACCTTTCCCATGCGGGGAGGTTAGTTTTCAGTCGGTAGGCACACCGGGTGAATCCGAAACTATTACCGGATTAGCTGGGGTGTCTATGAAGATTTTCCCCTTCCCGCTCTATCAAACAAAAAAAAAAAAAAAAAAAAACTTAACAAAGTTGAAAGAAAACCCTTTTAGGGGTCACAAAAGTCGTAAGCATGCCAATAGTCGCAAAAGGGTATATTGGAACAAAAACTTTAAATGTATCTAATGAATACAATTTGAGGCGTCAAGAAATTGAAGCAGAAAATTTATCAAGACTGGAACAGCCAAAATCGCCAAATAAAGAATCTATGACGTGAGAGATCAGCTTTTTATTTTACCCTCACGGTAATCTCCTAAATCTTTCAAGATTTAAATTCAAATTTTTAAATAAGTAGAAAATGTATTTGTATTTTTCTGGCAATAAAAAATGTAGAGATTAAGCTCCAGGACTTTGTTGCTCTGGTAATAAAGTTGTGAGATAAGACGAAAAAATTTTTCTCCAATATATACTTTTTGGGAGTTTAAAATTTTCGCAGCTTTAAAAAATAGCCCTTTATGTGAATTTTATGGGAGAAACTGCAAATCAACCGCTTTTTATGGCCAACTATTATTTAATGGCATAAGGAACGCACGGTACTTTTTAGCATAATTATAATTTTTTAATTTTTACAGCTTATTATTTGACCAAATAAACTGTATGGATTGCAAAGAAATATGCTTTTGATAAGAAGATTTTTGTTCTGAGAAGTGTGAGGAATAAATGTAAAATTTCCATCTGAAAACGTTTCACACTAGGGGAGACCGGGGTACCACCGTCACCTTAACATTATTGGCCCGAGGTGGCGTTATACTTGTACTATAAAATTGAAAAAAATAGCATAAAATAGAAAAGAGTAAGAACAATCATTTGCAGTATTTTAAATATTTTAAATAATTTCTCTCTTTAATTAATAAGACTCAAATTGTTAACCTATTAAAGTGACGGTCTTACCCCGGGTCGGGGTAAAACCGTCATACACCGGGGCAGGAGCAGCCTTAGAAAAAAGTAAAGTATACACTGGCTGTGGATATGTAATGGGTTATGATGAAGTGTTAGGAATAATAGAGAAAAGAAAAGTCAATTTATTTGTCTACAAAGTACTTAACCAATATTTTAACATTCGTAAAATTATGATTTTCTTAATTCAGCTATCACACTTTGATGTCGTTAGTAAGTTTTTCTTTATAGTCTAGATCTTATTATCATAATAATAATTTCAGTCAATAATTTGAGTTACATTACGTTAAACTTATCTTAATCTAAGTGACACCGACTAGATTTTTGGTTTAGAACAGAGTTTGCACAATAAAAATAAGAATAAAACATTATTAAAAATAAAAAAAACAAAATAAGTATTAAATCATTGTAATTGACCATCTCAGGGATGGAGTGTAACCACTGGGACAGAGTTTAGGTCAATAGAGCTTGAAAAAAATGTCATTTTATTGGAAGAAGTATTTTTCAGATGTGCAGAGAACATAGACTGTAAATCCTGTGCCTTGAACGGTTGTGAATTAACTTGTCTAATAGATGTGTTATCACACAGAGGAATAACATCAGCAAGTGGCTGACAATTAACTCGAGGAGCATACTCTTGCTTGCTCTGTCTCACTACTCGTACTTTCTTTGTTACAATTCAGTAGATTTTGTCGTGGGCTTTTTTTTTACCCACAGACTCTATCTTAATTTTTTTTGCATTTTCATTATTAAGTTTGTCTATATAATCTTCATTTGTAACAATAGTAGCTTCCTCTTTTCGCCTTTTTTTAGTTTTTGTGATCAAATGATTTGAATTCTTTGCTGTGGAAGTAGCCAACGAAGAAGCACATACACCGTGGCTCGTAGTATGTGATGCAAGAGCAGCTTCTTGGGCAACTCCATTTATGAATTCGTCACCTTTGAGCTCTGAAGAATCCAGTATTGACTTCTATAACGAGTCGAGCAGAAATATTAAAAAATTCAGTTCCACGGTTCACTTTTATAAATGCATGTCTAATACTTACCAAATAATTTATGAGTGGCTTAGAATTTTCTAATAAATGTATAAGATTTTTTTATTTCTCCAGCTGCAGGTAAAGAACCGCCTTCTACGTTAGTAGGCGATACGTTTGAGACATATTTAAGCGCCAGCATCTGGCACTCACTCAACTTTTCAGAATTTGTGTTTGCGGGTTGCATATCTGTTATTTGCTGAAAAATTTGGCAAGACTCTGAGTTACTGTTGCTTGTTGCTGAAGAATCGTGGTTAAATTAAGATCATAATACCACTGTCAACTCAAGTTTTTCACAATAAAGTTACGTACCTGTTGTATCAAAGCTCGTGGAGCTTGAAATTTGACGATCAAACGCATCAGCAAAAACATTTCGATGGAATGAGTGAATGCCTGTTTATGTTTTTAAGCCATTTATAGCCGTTTTATCTTTTGCAGCTCGAGTCCATGATTTACCAAACAAAGAAAAAATACGTTTCATTTCAACTCTTCTATTGTGACCTTCCCTTTAAAATTTTGTTATTTCCTCAGGATAAAAGTGACTCAAAGGCTTTAAAAATGCGACATCTAAAGGTAGAATCCTATGTGTGCAGTGTGGTGAAAAACTTGAGATGATCACTCCATGCTCTTTACCTAATTGAGCAACTTGTAAATTTTTCATGTGAGATGAATGACCATCCAATAGCAACAGCACAGGATTGGATAGTGAGGCCTTTGAGAATTCAATAAACTTTAAGAATCACTTTGTAAAAAGATCTGTTTGCATCCAACTAGACTTATGAAACTCGGCCCATGCATTGACAGGCCAACCCTCTAAGAATTCTTCATTTCTCTTCACTCTTAGAAAAATAAGCATTGGAGGCATGAATGACCCTACTGCAGACATGCACAGTTCTGCCGTTACAGTCTCACCACATTCAGCAGCAACTAGACCAGCAACCTGTTTTCTTTCCTTCAGAGCAATAATTTTAGGGGTACACTTTGGAATCACTTAGAATCCAGTTTCATGGACATTCCATATGTTTTCTGGCCTGATAGCATATGTATTAATGATAGAATCTAATAAATCAAAAAAAATTTTGACCTCAATTTCATTAAAGCCATTGGCTCTAGCTGCTGAGGTTGACTCTGTCTTCCTGATAGACAGTCCGTGTCTTTTAGTAAAACTACTCAACCAATTTTCGCCAACCAGCCCTGAAAAATGAAAAATTTAAGTACAGAGATGAAATAAAATCTTAGGCATACAAGATGCTTATATGAACCTGTTTTTTTGCTCAGTCTATGTGAAATTCCTAATTTTTCAGCAAAATCAAAAGCCAATTTTCTCAATTCTTTTTCAGTAAGCCCCATGAGTCGACTTTCTATATCTAAAACATGCTCAAGCAAAATTTTTTCTTGTTCGTCAGTAAAAGTTCAAGCGAATCCAGATTCTAAAAAAAATCATTATAAATAGGTATAATAACCATTTTAATAACTATCATGATATAAAATTGTATAATAAACTGACTTGAGTCTTCTTTGCCATTACTCTTCTCTTGGAATTTTTGTTGTATAGTCGTCCGTGGAATGATATTGGTAGCTGCCGTACTTTTAATAGATTTTCCGGATTGAAACTCTCGTAAACCCAAGTCCAGGTCTCCCGGCGTCCAGGTACACCGATTACTTTTTTTTTGGTAACTTCAAACCATTTTTATCACAGTCACGTTCACTTAAAATACTCATGTACCTACCTACTTACTCTAATTTGTGCTGTCACCGGTCATATTATAATAAAGAACAAGAATAAAGCCTTATTTTAGTATTTAATACTGTTTTTGGGATCATCTGCTCTTAGCATATTTGCTGAAGTTGTAAGGTTGAAGCTTCAAAAATGTATGCAATGATTAGGTTATAACTAGCAGCCCCCCGTCTCGGCTTCGCCCGAGACTTACTAAATAAAACACCGTAGTGTGTTGACATGTAATGTGAAACATTTTTAGTGAGAAAATTTTACACATATTCCCGATACATCTCAGAACAAAAATCTTCTTATTAAAAACATATTTTTTCGGAATCCATACAGTTAATTTGGTCAAATAATAAGGTGTAAAAATTCAAAAAAATAATTATGCTGAAAAGTACCGTGCGTTCTTTATGCCATAAAATAATTGATGGCTATAAGAAGTTGTTGATTTACAGTTTTTTCTGTGTAATTCACGAAAAGGGCTATTTTTCAGAGCTGTTAAGATTTTAAACCCCCAAAAAATGTATATTAAAAAAAAATTTTTTTTTCTCATATCTCACAATTTTATTACCAGAGCAACAAAGTCCTGGACCTAAAACCCAACATTTTTTTTGCCATAAAAACAGAAAAACATTTTCTACTTATTTAAAAATCTAGAGTAGGATCTTTAAAGATTTCAGAGATTGATGTGAGGGTACAATGAAAAGCTGATCTCTCACGTAATGGACTCTTAAGTTGTCGTTTTTGACGCTGCTGTTTCAATCTCGATAAATTTTCTGCGTCAGTTTCTTGACGCCTCAAATTGTATTCATTAGATACATTTGAAGTTTTCTTTCCAATATACCCTTTTGCGACTATTGGCATGCTTACGACTTTTATGACCCCTAAAGGCTATTTTCAGTCATCTTTGTTAATTTTAATACATTTTTTGGCAAAGTAGTTCGACGTCCGATGGCCCTAAAAAAGACCGGTGAGCTTCTTAAGTTAACTCTTTCTTGACTGCAGTTAACAGCAATTGTGACTGCCTGGATACCCCAGGGTGATTTTCTCTGGCTTACTGTTGAAGACCCAGACTGATTGGGAGAAAAATTACAAAGTCCGAAGCTTTGGGGCTAGTTTTAGTGCTCTTTCCCAACGTCTCCCGGTATAACGTCCAAGACGTTGGTGTCTAAAGCACCTTTTTTTATTTGCAGATTCAGTTGTTTTGGTGATCTTAGATAGAGAAATTGGTTAGTGATACTTGTCCAGTGGAGGCTGTCCCGTTGGCTCAAGTTTTTTTTCCTACATAGCTGTTATAGGTTTGCCCAACGCAGACATTGGAGAGGATCAGTGATTCCTGGTTGAATGCTTAGAGTCGAGAGGATAGTATAGGGTCGTTGGTCACCAGGTTTTCCAGCCTTGCGAAGAATAACTCCGCAGGTGACGTCTGCCAGTGAATAGCTGACTTGGTTTAATAGTGCCCGTCTTTAGTTAATATAGTCTTTTAGTCGACGAATCGCTTCCGGAAATGGTAATAAAAATGTATTTTTTGGCAAGGTAGATTACATTTAGGTGGCCCCTAAAAAGAACCGATGAAATTGATGGTTAAGTAGGGAACGTACATACTTATAATGGCCCTTAAAAGCGCCAGTGGTGAATCTTCCAGGCTATTCTTTATTATTATTCCTGATGATGAAGAGCTGGCTGCGGGTTGCTTGATTCTTACCCTGGGAGTCTTGATGTACGGAGACTGTGATGGAGGGAGGTACGCCGCTGACCAAAGAATATCTCGCCTCGGGTCGTTCCCCGGATAACCAACTGCTCATCTTTAGACGGGGCTATGTGGGTAAGCGCGTTGGGGACGCGACGACCAAGAAGGTAGCCGTTGTGGCTTCCCGTGCCCCTCAGAGCTGTTTTCCCTTGCTTACATTTGTAGCCACAATTCTCTAACTGCACCGGGTGGGATGGTGGGACTGCCACACAACTCTAAAGAGTTGGTGCAGATTGTGCTCTGGCTAGATATGTCTCCTGGTATTTTGGCAGACAGCATAGGTTGAAATTAATTTTTTTTTTTTTCATCGCACTCGTCGAGATTCAAGGTGAAGGGACACTTAGGTCCCTTCCCCTTAGAGAAGAGGGTTGTCCGTAACCGGGATACCCAGCTGCAAGACTATCACCAGCATTCTCTGTTCAACTTGATGAGCTGCCGAAGCTCGAGTGTACAACCATCGATACGCTCCGGCCTATTATAACCACACTTATTTAATTATGTTGCAGGTATCTTCAATTTTATGTCGATGCCACCTATCGGATTTTACTGAACTGAAGTGAAAAGCTGGCGTATTTTTGCAAAACTTTGAGCTCATTTATTGCTATTGTTATTAAATTTTTTAAGATAAAAACTATACTAAAACCATCTAGGAAGTATCATGAATCAGTGTGCAAAATTTCAGCAAAATCGGTTCAGTAGTTTTCGCGGTTAGCGATTACAACGGTTTTAGCGACTTTGCTTTATATATTAGTAAGATAAGTATACCTACCTACAATAAAAGAGGTTAGATTAGCTCGGATACGACGACAGTGGCGTCGTGACGATGTGCGCTTGGGCTGCTCGTGCCCTGGCATGAGTGACGGTGGTACCTCGAAAATGAACTTTTCATATTATTTAAATAACTTATTTTGTCGTGATCCAAATGCTAGTGAATCAAATATTAAAGTGAAGGTCTCAGATTAATCAACACGATACACTAAAATTTATTGCATCAGTTTGCACAACTTAGCTGTTTTCATCGACTCAAAACCTGAAGCCAATGATTTTTTTTACTTAAAAATTGAAAAAATTTCTGGAAAGATTCTACAGGCCATTTAATTATAATTTCTTTTGGAAAAAAATCGCATGTTTTGCACTAATACAAGAAAAAAAAATTGGCTTATAATATCACTTATTTATTTTAAAAATAAGGGTGGCCGATCGACCCACGAGACGTAATTACCCCAGTCTCCCCTTGATGTCAACACACTACGGTGTTCCGGTTAGTAAGTCTCGGGCGAAGCCAAGACGGGGGGCTGCTAGTAACATATATAATCAAATTATTGATGAAGACATTTCCAAAATTTAATATTTTCCCAAATTTATTGGGCACTTAGCATCCTTTTAAAGTCAATCTATTCATTTGCTTCGTAATTTGTTTATTCGTTTTTTTACATGTACAACGTTAATTATAACACTTGTCATTTAATTATTTATTACTTTCTATCTTGAAAAAAAAAGACTTACGACAAGGCGATCAATAGTAACAGACACAACACTTGCAAGCTAAATACGCCTGACATGTAGTTTATCTATCGAACGAGAAAGTAATGTTTTATTTCTATTCTCACGCGCGATCAACCGCATCAAAAACAGACAACGATGAAGATGATCTGATTAGAAATCATTTTTCATTATTTACATTTAAGAAGCTCGCATATTTTTTCAAATTCAAGAGGCGTAAATAAACATTTTTCGGTTGAGCCAGAGCACTAGAGCATAGTCTGAAGATCAACTCTCAAAGCTTTTGAGGGTACAATTTAGGAGTGTTTAAGAGGATCGACATGAATAGGAATCTTTCAGCCTTTATAAATTATATTATTTCATCGCTGCAAAATGAAAAATAAAATGAGCTTTAAATGCCCAGGAACTCAGCCACAAGTTTGATTGACGAAAGTCCCTGTGAGATTATGTCATTTTTGCGAGCTTTTATAACTAAATACATACCTTCAAAGTCTCTTAAAATTTTTTGGGTACGTCTTTGCATAAACTCGTGGCAATAAATGCAAAAATCAAAGCCATCGTCATTTTTTAGATTGAGAATTAAAGTGTGTTCAAACAGATGTAATAACATCTTATTAGTGATGGTTTCTTCGATGGCCATAGCTGCAACGAGGAAGTTTCCCCCACGTTTGATACAGCCAGATTTGTAAGATACAACAACAGTGGAGTCTAACTACTTCCAGAAGCAACTGCTTCTCGAACTACCACAGGAAAAATTGGTTTGCACTCTAATATACGCTCCAAATGTATTCTATTACAACGCTACATGTAGAATCAGCTTTAAGGTAAAGCTGCTGCTGATGTTGTTGTTCTTCCTCATAATTTTACCACAATATTGTGTTTAAACCATATTAAAACTGAAGTTATCAATGTATATAAATTCAGAAAAAGTCTTAATAAAACTTTGAAGGATTCATACGCAAATACTCCTTCATAGTGGGCTTATTCAAAATAATACGCATTTCTGTCATTAATTCAGTGCATATGAGTTTCGTATTAATTAAACAAAGAATAAGATTAATACGTATCATTAATACACTGCGTGCAAGTAGATTTGCCGAATTAAAAACTTTCACTGTGTATGCTAATATAATACCGTCATTCTTATACACAGTCGCATACGTCTGGATGCTACAGCTCTTATAATTAGCATTCACAAGCTTGACATTATTAACGATAATTTATTTTATTTACATAAATATCCCAAGTGTTACATAAAAACTCACGTAGAAATTAAAGTAAAATTTTTTGTACCTATGGATTCTAATAAAATGTATGTGTTAGATTGTTTTTTTCCGACTCTAGACGTCTTCCATCATGTCTAAGCATTTCTCGTGTCTGTTGAAAAAAAAAACAGATTTTTTACTGATATGCAATTGTAACTAAACAAGGCAACAGCAAAAATTTCTTAGGTTTTTATGAGCCTCTCAAAAACTACCATCTTACAATGTATAATTTAAACTTTACAATCTGAAATCAATTCAGATTTCTAACTAACAATAGCAAAGACAAACTCATAAACTGTAGCTTACAAATGTATTGGAAGAAATAGTAGAAGTCCATCGATTGACGTAGTTCTCATTAAGAACAAAATCACCATCAAAAGTCACTGATTAAGTCCTTAAAATCGCACACAACTTTAAAATTATAATGATAATTTGAAACTTTTAATTCTAACTAAAAATTGTATTATCTTAGAGTTAACAGTAAGTCAAATTTGTCTATTATCTAACAATAATTGTAATATTGTATCATAAGTAATACCCACTGGTGCAAATAGAATTAGAACGGATTTCATAACACGTAGGTATGTCTACCTGTCTTTACTAAATGCTCTTTTTCAATAAACCATCTGCAACAAATTCTTTCTATTGTAAACATATCGACGTACTGCATATGCAAGATCAATTTATAGTTTGAACACTTGTAAATAAAATATTAGAAGAGGCCAAAAATATCGAAAAGTTGCTGGTGTAAGGTAAAGTACCCTCTATTCGGACATATAATTTTAGGTAATCCACTATTTCTAAATTCACAAAGAAATTAGAGGGAAAAGGCACTTGGTCGAGCTTGCGTTAACCAAAAAAGGGCGGGGAAAAAAATTTGTCAGTCCAAGTAGATTGGCTGTCGAGTTTGGAGAGTAGGAGCAAAAGTAGCTCGTATTTGCTGCGAGTGGATACGTGGCCTCACCAAACATTGTAATCGATAGGAGTAGTGGGTCCTTTCAGTGTTCTATTAGTTTGGTGTGGTAGTGGTGTTGGTAGTCACAATGTCAGCAATGGCTCAATGTATTATTCATTTTATACTGCAGTATACGTATTAAGAGTCTCTGACGCATGTGTTGGTTTATTTTAAGGAACGTTTGTCGTTGCCCGCAGAAAATTATATAAAAGTTTAAGCGCAAATGGAAAATTTCGATGGTTTTTTTTTTTTATTTTGTTAAAAAGAGTTTTAAAAAGTGGCCAATATAGATAGGTCTTACATTTTCATTTATGACTTGTACTCCTCAAATATACAATTCAGCTTAAAAATCACAAAATTATTATCTCTTTCTGGAAAAAATGCATTACCATTATGGTTTTTGATTGTACATAAATAATAAGCTTATATACATGTAGCACTGTAAAAGTGACCAGAACTATTTAAATAAAGTATACTCTTTATCATAGAGATTGTGTCTTAAAACATTTTTTTTTCAAAATCTTTATCTTAGAAAAAGTTAAAAAAGTTCCTCACAAATACTTCGATTACATGTAACTTTTAATATCATTTATATTTTCGATCAGATTGACGAAATAACAGAAATTAGCTGTGATATTTTGTAAAGTAGTAAGTAGTAAGTAGACAGTAAAAGATTCTAATACACTTATCTAACAATACATGCAAAATGCGTAACTAGACCATTTTGGTTCTATCTGTTTGTTGCTTTGTTGATATATAATTCTTATACCCCCAATTAAATGTTTATTACTTGAAAATTGAGTGGTAGCTAGTGAAACTCTTGATTCTGATTTTTTGATGTTCTTATTCTAAATGTTTCAAAAAGTATTGTAAGTGCTTATAAGCTATTTCCAAAAAAACTACAGTATTTTTTACAAAAGAGAAAGGTAGATTTATTTAATCGAATATTCATACAAGGTGATTGATAAAATTACTACTTTAGTACAGCTTTAGAACATAACCTACAACTGATGCTTAAAATAAAGTTTCAGTTTTTGCAATTACTATTATAGAAGTATCGGCGATCTAAGGAAGAAAATTATGTACGATAGTCTAAAAAACAATTTTTCTTTTGATTTTAACTAGAAGGTAACGAAATCTATTGTAGTTATAATAATATATATGTATATATATATATATACTTCTCTAATGCGAGTAACATCGATTATTTCACTCAATTACAAAAGTTGAAGAACTCACAATTACCGACGATGTTTTTTTTTTTTTATTAATTCAATCGTGTTAAACCTAAAATTGTGTTACTGTGTTTCAAAACTATAAAATTATTGAGAGAACATAATATGTTCAAAACTTCTCAATAATATAGTCAATTGCGTCAATGCAACTCTGTACACAGTCAAAGAAAAAAATTAATGTTTTTACCCAACAAAAATTTCTTAATAAACGTTTTATCGCAACAAAAAATGTTTTTTTTTACAATTTTAATCAGCATGTGTCACGTATTATATGCAGGTGTTTTAGTACTCGTTTTTAGATTGTTGTTAATATCAAATTTCGATTTTTGTTGTTTTTTGCCAGAGAAATGCCCTCGTATTTGTCGAACATGGCAACGCTAACGTTAAATATCAAAACTCATACACACCTACAGTTCGGTAGCTTATAATTTCTAATATAAACCCAAAAAAGTGCGTTCGATCAATAAAATGATGTACTTACCAACGGCATAAGGCCTGAGTCACAGGGCAGATAAGAGGAGAGACAAGGGTAAAACAAAAACACCTGCAGGACACGCACCGATAAGTGTCACTATATTATGAGCAGAGCTGCGTTGCAGGAGGTGGTAAAAGTGAATTGTCATTCTCTTTAAACGCGACAGTACTGACACATGATATTTAAGGGGGTCGAGTATTTTTCCTCGATCCAACAGCGTAGCTACTTTGTCGTATGCCAGAAAATACAGATAAGCTATTGATAACTGAGGGAGTGGAAAGGGAATAGCTTAGGAAAAATCGTAAAAGCGTTGGGGCTGCTATAATTATATGTCTTTAATCGCAGTTGCGCAGGAGATGGGTTTGTTGAGTGAGGGTCTAATGCATTAACGTACAAAGTAAAGGCTTATTTCGGTATTTATTACTGTTTCTGGGACCGCCTGCTTGGCAGATTTTCTAAACTTTTAAGATTATAGTTTGGAAAACGTATGTAATAATGAGGTTGAAATAAACACATGGCGAAAAATGGTGTTAAAAAAAGTATTAGAACCGTACTTAAAACCATCATATTTTTCAGGAAAGCTTATACATACTCACCTGATAATGGAAATTATTACGTTTGAAGTAATTTTAATTATATTTCAAGCAATTCTTATTATGTAGCAGCCATAAAAAAGTTATTACGCGGCATAATCAAAATGATCATGCCCAACATAGTGAAGAATGTGATAGTTTGATTTTCGTTATTCAACACAGCAAACTTTATTGTGATCGTAAAAAAATGTCTCACATTCAAAAGTAGAATATGCGATGTGACATAGTTGAATTTCTTATTTTACTGAATTGCTAGGAACGTTAATACTTACGATTATTAAAAGAACCAAAAAATCTTTAAGGAAAAGAGTAATTTAGTGCGGCTGGAATGTAAATAAAATCTGCTCCCATTAATGTGTAAATTTGTTTTTTTGTTGTTTTATATTGTTTAAATAATAATTTTTAAATACTCATTTGAAGATACATTGTCTTTGACGATTAAAGTTTCACGTAGAAGAGTATTCACGTACAAAAATTTGTATTGATTGACAGAAAAAAAGTAGAGCTTAACAAATTGATTAAGTTTAAGATATTGATTATGTATGAAGAAACGTTTTTAAACGTGACATCAACTCCCTTATAATATGTTAACTTACAAGAAATATCAAAGTAATACTAAAGTGAAACATAAAAATGACTCAAGCTAAAACTCAATTTTTATTTTTCTTCAGTACGAATAGTAAGACTTGTTTATAAGAAAAAGATCTTAGTAATAACTAGCACAACGCCCAGAATCACCTTATACCAAGTATATAATGTTCAATAATGACTAAATGATGAGACAGAGTCTCATTTTACTTAAGATTACAACTAACAACTCACCGCATGGACATAAAAACAAATTTAGACAACTTTTTTAATAAACAAAAAACAATGTAGCTGTCGAAAAGTATACTAGAACTAGATAGAAAGATAACGTGACATGAGAGAGATATTTAAAGTTCTTACTCAAAAGTGATACACTAAATCAGAAGCGATCAGAACTTATTTTTAAAATAAATAAAATTTAGTTTCATACCAGAAATTATAATACAAGACAAAAAGTACATAAGTTATTCGATAAAAAATAGAATATCAAGAAAAAACTTTTAATATCACAGACGCTTACAAGATAATAGCAATTATCATAACAACATCAGTGTATGTGAGAACCCGAGATGAACACACACAAACTCTTTTATCAGTTTGTTGATTTTTTAAATTTTGATTTTTAAAACAAGGAAAAAAAAATTTTGGAATTGAGTTTTCAAATTTAATTGCGACATACAAAGAATGAACCATGTTGAAGAGGTCATAGAGGCCAATTACGTATAATAAAATACTTTTACAAAAATAAAAGACTTTTACAAATTGTATACAACACAGTAGTTTATATCAAAGTCTAGTTTTAAGTATTAAAAAAAAATTAAATAAAAATATTATTATTTAAACGAGAGCAAAACAAACAGACTATAGTAGCTGAATAAAGAAATGTATGGTTCTAAGATACTAAAATATTTAAAAACAAGTACAGATATTTTTCAAATTTCATCTAACAATCCAATTGACGAATTCCAGTGAGTTATAATTTAAATATACAAAAATAGTCTTATTTTAAAAAGATTACCATATTTTTCAGTCACACTCACCAACCCGAAACGTTTTAAACTACATTAGTTTCTCAAATCACATAGACAAAATCATATTAGACTAATGGTGTTGCTTATGAATGCTCTTTCTTACAAAAGTATTAAGAAATTAATTAAACAGCCTTAAACTAACGTACCCTACGCCGTCCTTAGCCCATCCTTATAGTACCTTCATTCCGCACTCGATCACACGACGACGCTGTTTACATCCAAGCCTCCGAGATTACTAACGCTCTTTCTACCATGAATCTTGCGGACTTTACATACCACTTTTAAATCCATGCTCCATGACACCCTATTTCAGCGTGTTCCACACGAGTGGAAAGAGTGTGTGTATTGAGAGGGCATAGTAATTACGCAGCACATCACTGAAGGCCCTGTGCTTTGCCACTTGGCGGCGCAGGCAGCTTGGTGATAAGGTTCTACCATTTAATCATTCTTATTACCACCATTCCGTCCCTCAGTAGCTATTCATACTGCACTTTCTGTATTCCATAAACTCTGTCAAGCGTCATCCACTTTCTCCTTCCCTTTATTTCCGACTTTCGTTCCAACTCACCAAACGTCATTACTAGCAGTATTCACCAACTTTGTCACGCGTCATTTCCAATCTCATAAGCACCTGTCCCACGCCTCTTTCTCTTTTTTTGACCTTTCCACCACCCTTTTCATCTCATCTTATTAGCCTCTAATTCTTTCTTAATCTTTTACCCAGCCCCTCTTTTTTAACTTATATTTTAGTATTATATTAGCCTTTCTTGTTTACATTTGCCTTATCATTACTGTTCTGGCATTTTCAATTTTATTTGTCAACTTTGTTTTAATTTTTGTACTCTTAGCATTAGATCTAAGTATTTTCATACAACCGTTAATCTTAAGCTTTAGTTATAAGTTTTCCACCAATTATGTACCAGATGAGGATCTTCCCCAAGGCATGCTAAAATTCTAAAGACTCTAAACACTCTGCCCTGCTTGCTCTTGCTCTCTACACTTCCGCCCACTGTCTCTCTCTCCCTCTCTCTCTCTCCCTCTCTGGTCTATTTGAAAAAGCTGCTCTCCCTCTCTTGCTCTTAATTCTGCTATCTACTCTCATACACAACAAAACGCGCGAATAATGGCGGCACTTCCAAGCATGCACCTCGTGGTCTTTCATTCACCTCATCGAAGCGGATCGTCCGTCCCACGGCTTCGCCTTTTTTCTTACCCTCTTTCTCTGATCTGAGCTGCTTCCGTAGTCCTCTACCTGGAGACCTCGTCATCCTGGGAGAACACAGCAGCTGCTAGACTTTCGCTCACACTTCTCTCTCTTCTCTCAACATTCTACGCGCCTTCTCGACAACTCTTTCTCTCAACTCTTGCTACAAGAACGCGTAAACCGCAAAAACTCTCGCTGCTCGCACCCAGGCGTATACAGCTCAAGAGTCTACTCTAGACTAACTCGCGATGTTTCGCTTAAGCAATGGCCATATCGTTGCTGCTGCTGCTGCCACTTACTTATCTCCCCTTGCAGTCACTCTCGTCATAGCAGGTGCTGTGTGTCCCAATAGTCGCGTTCGCATTTTTTTGTCCATTCCTGCTGGTGCTGCTGTGTTTTTGTATCTCAGTCTCAGCTCGTTGTCTGTTGGCAATGTTGGCATCCCAAAATCTTTATGAAAGCGTAGGGGTCATTATGATTATAAACTTTTTTTTTTTTTAATATTAAAGTGCTCTACGTCCGGCTCCTTTGTTAAGGGCACTACTATAGGCACTTAGAACTTGGAAGAGGGACAAAGAAAGGGATGGGAGGCCTCCCATTACAGGAGGGGAGTAGGAGGAAGTGAGGCAATCATGCTGCAAGGAAGTCGCCTAAGCCCTCCTCGAGGAGCATTGCGTGGTGAAAAAGAACGTGTGAAAAATCACAGAGGTACTTGCCCGAAAGTCGCACTGGCCGGGAATCGAACCACGGTCTTCCGCGTGTTAATCCACGACCTAACCGACTGAGCCACCGCGCGCTCCCGTACATATATATAGCTCCCCAAAAACCAACAAATTTGAAGAAGCTTTGACTTTCAGCTCCTTGTACGTACGTTGCATCAGCGAAAGCATTTCGAGAAGAATCGGACTCATCTTCCGAGATGTTAGCGCTTAACAGTGCAAGTGATCGTGCAAGTGCCAGTGCAAGTGCCAGTGCAAGTGACACAAGTGCACAGCTCCCCTCAATGTCAGCCCTGACACATAGCCGGCCAGTGGACCAGCAATCCCTCGAGCTTGGTAGCCGAGATCCCCGCGTCAACCGACGCAGCCTCCAGCGGAAGCGCAGCCCGCTCTCTCGGGCCACAACAATACCACCCGAAATCGCCAAGGAACTCGCGAGCCAAAAAGAATGGATCGAGTACTTGGAGAAAATAGTGAGTGAGTACTCAGTTCAGCTGGAAAATTCCATCCAGCTAATTAATTCTTTAAAACTCTCTAACGAGGAGAAAAACGCGACTATTGTAGCACTCTCTGCAAAGTCACCCTGCACAGAGAAAACCCCGCTACCAAAAGGCCCGGGTCTTGTTGTACCGTCACCTCTAAATCATGACCCCTTAAATCTTCTTAACTCTTTCTCTCTGAAAGCCCAGAAATTCCCCCCGCTACCAAATAAGGTAAAAAACAATTCGGTCGATTCTCCGAATGTAAAACCACCCCCCAAAAAACGGCGCACGCTCGACCTCAACGCGGACGATTCCGCAGCCAATTTCTCTGATATGGAGATAGAATCTTCCCCAACCCACGTTTTACTACTCAGCTTTTCCCAGGCAGGGAAAAACGCCTTCGACGGTCATCTTGAGGACCAAGCTCAACATGACTCGGAGGAAACCAACAGCGCCCCCAAAAAAAAGGCACCTCCACCGATCACAATCCTGGACCAAAAATTATGGCCCAGGATTATCAAAGCCCTCATAGCAGAGAACATCCCTGTCCGCCGCGCCATTACGACCTCTAAAGGCACTCGCGTATACCCCGAGAACGTTGACAGCTTTCGACGAATCGTCCACGACCTTGACGAGAAAAAGGTCGAGTTCACCACCCATCAACTTTACGAGGATCGTGAAATGATAGTTATCATCCGTGAAGTCAAAATCAGCTATATGGAAGCAGGAATCCTGGAGATGATCCAGGAAAAAGTACCATCCGCCCGTTGGGTCCATCGTATGACCAAGGGTGAACGGACCTGGTCCCTGGTTACCGTGTACCTGGATGCGTTGGATGCCAAATCCAACGACATCTATAACCACAGGTCATTCGGGGGCACTTCTGTCAGAGTGGAGCAGAAGCGAAAATCGAGTGATGTACCTCAATGCCGTCGCTGCCAAAAGTTCAACCACACGGCAGCCTACTGCCGCGCCGCCTTCGTCTGTGGTTTCTACAGTTTAAACCGCGCTACCGCAACCTGTCCAAAAAAGGACAAGGACCAAGTCACCCCTCGCTGTGCTAACTGCCATGGTGAGCACTGTACCTTCTACCGGGGTTGTCCGAAAATCCCCCAAAAATAAGTTCACGCTCCAAAAAAAGAACTACTCCACCTCCTCTTCCTTTTGGGAGAGGCACCCCTCGGACAACAGCCCAAGGCTCGAACATTATTCGCCCGGGGATGTCATACGTGGATGTGACATCCTCTCAACAACACTGAACAGGAGCTCCTCCCCCGACTCCTCTACTCAACACACCCCCGACCACCGAGACAATTCTCCACTCAATCATGACCCTGCTGACTTGCCTCGACCAAAGAGTGTCCGGTTTCGAGGGCAACAGAACAGCAGCACACTAGACAGAGACTTTACGCTACTCAACTAGAACGCGAACACCATCGCACACAAAACGACTAAACTCACACACATACTCCAGACAAAAGACATCGACATTGCATGCATCACTGAAACACACCTAGACAACACAAAAACACTTTACATACCAAACTACACGGTACAGAGACGTGACAGATGCGAAAAATCCCATGGCGGAGTGGCTATCCTTGTACGCAAGGGCATCCGCCATCGAGTCATAAGTACAGACGCTGCCAACTGCAAAGCATTGAATTACACACCACCTTATCTGCCTCCATCAGGATCATCTCCCTATATTCTCCTCTAACGGATGATCCAAACCTCCAATGCATAATCCCGCTGTTTGACTCCAACATACCTACGATAGTTGCTGGTGATCTAAACGCCAAGCACAAATCGTGGGGATGCAAACACGAAAATCCTAAGGGTCGTTCCCTCCTTAAACACTTGCGCAACCTCAACATCAACATTGAGATTCCGAGTGAACCGACTCACTATCCCAGCTCACCAGACCTAGACCCAGACATCTTAGACATATTCCTGACGAAAAACTTGACCATCCCTACGGAACCATGAACATCCCCAGACCTCCCTTGCAACCATAACCCAGTCTACCAAGAGATCCTAAGATCCCTTCTCACCATACCCGTCACCACCAGCCACATAGACTGGGTCCACCTTGCGTATAACCTCGAATCCTCCCCATTTAAATGTCGTCCCATAAAGTCCCAAACGGTACTCGACATAGCAGTAGACGAATTCACTGACAAACTCCACAGATGCACACAAGAAGCCACCACAACAACCACAGCTCCACCAACATACACTTAAACTCCCCCTCGACCTCCTGCACCTCATCAAGGAGAAGAAAAGAGTCCAGAAACTCTGGCAAAAAAGGAGAACCCCCGAACTTGAAGTTCACCTTAACTCCCTTGAAAGGGAAGTCAAATCCCAAGTCTTCGAATTCCGAAACAAGGAATTTAACAAGTTCATAGCCCAGGCAGAGTCCCACCCAAGAAATGATTGGAAGGTCGTTAAAAACTCCGTAACAAACGGCCTTCCCTCCCCCCCCCCTTCAACAAGGGAACAAACTCTACTCGCTAGATTCGGACAAAGCAGAGATCTTTGCAGAGTCGCTGCAAAATCAATGCTCTCTCAACCTTAGCGCTAAAGAACTAGCGCAGAAACACGCGAGGATCACCCACACGGTTCAGCAACAGGTCCTTGACAATCCAGATTTCGAACACTGCACACCCTTCGAAATCAGAGGCATCATCCGCTCTCTAAAAACTCGAAAATGCAACATCACCAACGCCGTGATGCGCCTTCGTTATTTCCCAATTGCGTGGAAGGTGGCTACGGTCATCTGCCTCCCGAAGCCAGGAAAACCCCTCAGCAACCCCGCAAGCCACAGACCCATTAGCCTACTCTCATCGCCCAGTAAAATCACTGAAAGCGTCATTCTTACCCGCCTAAACAAGCACGCCACGGAAAATAACATCCTTCCAGACGGGCAGTATGGTTTCAGAGCCAGACATTCGGCAGTTCACCAGCTTCTGAGAGTCACCGAAGACCTCTCCGATAGCCTCATCCACAAAAACTTCACCATGATAGCTTTTCTAGATGTACAGCAGGCCTTTGACAGAGTTTGGCACGAAGGCCTCCTGTATAAGCTTATTTAGTTAGGTTTTCCGCACTACCTCATCGGCACCGTCGAATCTTACCTCTCGGACAGATTTATCCGCGTTAAAGTAGGCGACTCCCTCTCCAACCCCCGTCCAATAACCTCCGGAGTCCCTCAAGGCTCCAAACTTTCAACCACCCTTTTCAACATTTTTTGCCACGACCTGCCCCAGCGCAAAAATATCAACACGTACGTCTATGCAGACCAAGTCACGGTCAGCTGCACGTCAAAACAACACTCTCGGTGTACCACCTTTCTAAACGAGCACATCGTCACTCTCCATAACTGGTATAGTCTTTGTCTTCTAAGGGAGTGGTCCTCACGAACCTGTCCCATGCAGGGAGGTTATTTTTTAGTCGGTAGGCACACCGGGTGAATCCGAAACTACTACCAGATTAGCTGGGGTGTCTATGAAGATTTTTCCCTCCCCGCTCCATCAAAAAAAAAAAAAAAAAAAAAAAAAAAAATAAGCTTTTCGAAACATGGAGGCCATTTTTGTCTTGTTACAAAGTAAATAACTAATCTACAGAAGAAACATTTAATACACAAAAAGACGAATGGTACATTCTTAAATTCATTCACGCAAATGAATCAATTATTCTACAAACGACAAAATTTTATGTGGCCTAGTGAATTAATATATTTATGAAAATTTGGTTTCAAGAATCGTTTGATACAATAAAATCTTTTTTGCTGAATTTAGATCATTAACCGATATAGCTTTTGTTTAAATGAAAAATAAGGGCTGAATTGTTATTAAGTTTTAAAGAACTGTATAATAACTTTTACATTTGACGTTTCACTTACCTGTATATTCGACTTCATGACAAGTTTTGATCAAATGGGAAAAATTAGCATGGAAGCGTTTGATAAGCTGTACTTCATGAGTAAAAATTGACTATTTTTTGAATCCTCCTACCAATTTCGATTCAACAATGCTTATTAATTACTGTAAGAATAAAGCTTCCTACAGAAAATCTAGTTTTAAGGTAAATACACTTGAAATAAAAGTGTCTACTTGGCGTCTAAAGAGCTTGGACAAGAGTCGCTTGGTCTGACGAGGTAAAATACATGATCTTGTTTTCAATCTGATTACATAAACCGTAACATGATAAGTCTACCTATTGAGCTATTTTGATTTATATTTTTTTAAACTACTTAAAATCAAACTACTAAAAAATACTTAATAGTTATTAAGAACTATAAATTGACTTTTTCTATATTTTTTACAAAATTTTTAGATATTCCATTGAGCCCTCTTTCACTGAAGATTGCAAAACTGTCGTTGTATCTGACATCATTTATCATAATTTCAATGTATGCTGGTTGTTTCACTAGCTTTGTTACGGTGTCAATACCCACGATCCCATTCAATGATACGACTGGTCTCCTCAAAGATGGAACTTATGAGTTGATCGCTACAAAAGAATTTAACCTTTCAAAATATTAATTGCTAATTTTAGAACCTTAGCTAATTATTATTTATTTAGAAAATATAAGACAACTTTTTTTTATAAAATCTTAATAGGAGTCGAAGATGATGTACGCAAAAACTTGAGCTTGTTTGTACGAAAAGACGGTAATTTACCAAGAAATATGAAAGAAGCTTTACATCAGGTAACTATTTTATGGATTTTTTGTCTGATAATTAAAAAAAAAATGTATTAAACAGTACATTGTCGATAATACTCATATGTAAAACGTTTTCAACTACTGTATATTTTCAAAAGTTTTAGTTATTTTGTATCGTAGATAAAACTGTGGGACTAACAAACATTTTTAGCCCAGTCCTGCTGTAAAATAATTAGGTTTTGGCTTACTGTAATTAAGTTTGATACTAAAGTTATCCTGGAGTAACATTGAAAAAAAAAAACAACACAGTTTTGTGTAAAAAATTTGTTGGAATTGAGAAACTGCAAAATTTCCCACAAATGCCGTGTTTTTTGACATATTTTAACGAACATCTATTTGGAACTTGTAGGGAAGATATTGCATGGGATGTTTTTTTTAACGTTTAATCAGCTTTAAGATGAAATTTATAAAAATTAAAAAAACTTAATTTTTTATGCCAAAATAAGATAACTGCAAAAAAATACTAATGCTTTAACGTTCTTGGAAATATAAAAGATGTTCTTTATTTTTGAAATTAATAAAAGAATAAGTAACCCATGGTACGTTAAACTTACGACACTAACAAACTAATTCAATTTATTATGCAATTAACAAATTTAAAAAAATCAAATTTAACGTTATAGCTTTCAATGTAATATCTCCATGGTCCCAATTTCTTTTTATAAGTTACATAACCTGTGTAGTATTTTGATATAACTTAAATCATTTATTCAATTTTTAAATATTTCTTCTATTTTTTAAAATTAATGGCTTAGTTGGAAACTATATAACTTAATGTAATAAAGTAAAAATTTTATCTAATTTTACATGTGCGTAGAGCTTGAATTTTTATAGAATACTATTGATGATGTTGAAAAGTCAGATGTAGAATTTGAGACCATTTCACAACTTATTGCTCTTTATATATTTAATGTTGATAATACTTAAATTTATTAGGTAACCTTATGGAGGAGTCACATGAAAATGGAATTCATAAGAAAATGGTCTGAAGAATTTGTCCAATTTTTTTTGCAGTAGGTAATTGAAAATATGGATAATTTCTATATTTTGCAATACTATAAACACACACTCTTGGCAAAAACTTACAAACTTTGGAGGTCGATAACTTTGTTTGTAGTAAAGATATTTTTTTTTATTGTAACTGTGAGCGCTATGCTCAAACAAAATTTGGTAAAATTATTACTTAAATGCACTGAGTTATAAGTTTTGCAATGAAGCCATAAATAAAAAAAAAGATAAAACCAATGTCTGAAATTCAAATAAAAGTTTTCATTTATACAAAAAGATTACAAGGTTAGGGAAAAAATGTCAATCAGGACCTATGTAGAGATATGTTGAAAGCTGTAACGTTAAATAAAATTTGTATGAGAATGTTATTTACAGTTTTATCTTACTTTAGCATGGGTAGTTTTATTTTTTTTTATTTTCATGAGTATCACGTTAAAGCTTATTAAACGATGAAAACATACACAAACTCCTGTTTTAAACTTAGTTAAAGACTTATTATTATTACAAATCACTTTAAAAAGTACTACTGGTGTAATGCGAAAGATTTAAGCACTTGTTGGCCCGATTGTAAGGGTACTACATTTTTCTGAAACTCTTTTTTCTGCTGTTAGTCATTAACTCTTCTTTAAAATTTACTTTAGTCATATCTTAAATTTTGAGCTCATAAATAAATCTAATATCATATCTGTACGTTAATTTTGACGGTGGTTTGGGGGTGTGTGCTTTTGGTATAATGGTAAGGGTAATTCTATAGCAGTATTATTTTGGTAGACAATCATAAAATGGAAAAAAATTAGTTCAAAAAACATCTTTCCCCTCACTTGAAAACCAAATTTTTATTTTTCTACTCACCTCTGACTTCCACCATGTTTCTTTTATCAAGAAATTCATAGCCGAGATAGGGGAACAGGCTATCTCTACATAGTAGCAAAAAATAGTCGAAAATTTGAAGGCTCATCTTAATATGTTCTTTAAATCATGTTAAAATGAAAAGTGATATTGAACTGCTTATTGATTAACTGGCAATATAACAAACCATCAGTATACTATCCAGTCACGATGTACGATATATAGATGTCATTAAAATCATCGTAACGAGGACAACCGTTTGTAGTTTTCCTTCTCAAAAGATTTATGAGCTACGTTATCAAGACCGTTTATGCCAAGTTTTGCTTATGCTGCAGATAACGTGATTTGATACCAGTGGAAAAGTTCAGAAGTATAAATTTTCTTTACCATAGATAATAATTTTACCTTAAGATAGAGTTAAAACACAAATGATTTAATTTTCTAATCATATTTTTAAATATTACAATAATAATAATAATAATAATAATAATAATATTCAAGTAAACTCTATGGGAGTAGCACGTGGAGGCTCAAGAGACCCCTTTATTTCTATAAGGATAAAATGCATTGTCTATATTTTAGAGAAAATCAAGAGATTGAACAAAAAGAATGAAGTCGTTACTGTTGAAATTTTCATGTAATTGAACTATTTCCGGCTCACTTTAAAAAAATGTGAATTCCTCAACATTTCTCGTCTATGTATTTAACCTATTTGCTTCATGTTCTTACATTTTTCCATAAGCTTAAAAAAAATGCAACCAAAATACTTTTGAATCCACAATACTCAAAAATTTGCTCTTTACGGAATCACAAGGGTGAGAAAATCCTACTGTTAGAGCGAACTAGCCTTATCTGAAACATTATGCCCCAGTTCTGTCACTCATTGTTTTCAGTTTTAGTAAGAAAGTATAATGTTATAAGAGTACTTTTTATTAATACTAGAGAGATCAAGTTTATATTGACTAATTACGAGGTCGTGGGGTTATGGTTTACTCTTGTACACGTGCATACAACACTCTGCTTTGTTTAAAGCATAGTTTTGGACAATAATTTGCCACCCTTCTAATATCTCGCATAAATGTGACAAGGTAAAAAGTCATAAGAGGCTTGGGTGTATGTTATTACTAAATATTACGATTTATTCAAACGACCCAGGAAAAAGTTATGGGATTCCTTACCCTAAGTCTTGGAATTACCTCCTTAAAGCATAATAGCCGTAGTATCACAAAGGATGGCACCGTATTCATGAAGTAAATGAATTCATTGAATACATAAATAATACACATGGATGACAATTACATACTCTATTTTTTAATATACAAAAGAGCGCATGGGCTCGTAATCATAAAAACATCACGTAAGATGCTTGTTCGTATAAAGGTTTATAATAGAATACTTTAATAATCGTCGTGTTACGCGGTACAATTGTTAAAGTAACGACAGAAAATGATAATTACTAAATAATATTCACGAATAAATAACTTGAATTCTTATTAGTAATTTTACGAACAAAATACACGTCCTAGCATAATGCGTGCGTGAAAGGTTCTGACACAATGCTTTACAAAGCACGTCGCTATGGACCAGTAGTAAAAGTATAAGTATAGTCTACAGGTCTGAGAAGCAAGGTATCTTTGATGTGCTAGGCAAAAGATCTAGAGCTAGAATCTGTAGCGTTGCTGCTACTTGCCAGTACAGCAGACCTCGGTTTTTCGGCGGCTCGATAATTGCTTCGTGTGGAGGCGATTCGCAGATTATCATCATTGGTTAAAACCAATGGTAACACAGCCCCTTTGTATTTTGTGGAATAATAATAGAAAGATTTTGAAATAAAATAACTAAAAAAAAACATGAACAAAAAGAAAGGGAATGAACAATCTACTGAAAAATTTGTGGCTCTTACAATTGATACCATCGTTATGTGGACGAATGAGTAGAAAAATAATTAAAAAATTCAATAAGTTATAACTAAAGCCAACTTTATTTATGCCCCTTTTAGTACTAATCTAGTACTTTACTTAATGACTTAATTATAAATAAAGGGTTAATCCTTCCATGTTTGAATATGAAATAATGCCCGTTTTGGCTTTTCAGGCAATCTTTTCAAAAAATTATTAAAATCAAAACATTTTTAATCTTAAAAAATAGTTTATTAAAACTTTATGAAAATCTATTTCTTTCGTGTTTATATTAAATAATGTAGCCACGAAAGATGTTCCAGTGTACGATATTTCCAAACAAAAAAGGAAATAGATAAATTGATAAAGGTTATCGCCTATGATTAATATGTACAAACTTATAGTAACTTTAAAAATTCTTGCTGAATAGGACATTGTGTTTATTTTACTATTACTGTAAGTGTTGGGCTTTTTTCTGGAAAAATAGCATTCATAATGTACATAAATAAAAAAGAAAAAAAAAAAATTTATTTTTAGAGGAAATAAATAAAAAAATCAATTACTTTTTCTTGATATTGTACTTACGCAAAAAAACTAATATTTTTTTAGATTTATATAGAAAATTTCTTATGGCTGTTCTTAAAATATAAATAGTCCACAGTACTTGTGTAAAATTACTAATTGAAAGATAATTTGTAACAAGTCCAATAAATGATAAAAACCTCACTCACAACCATACAGATTTGATTATTCAACAAATTAGGACTATCCTGTCTATTTAACTTAAAATCAAAGTCGAAAATTGTACCTTGTTTTTGCTGTAATTCAAAGTTTAATTCGTCGATTTACTCATAATTTCTCTTTGTTTCGTTTTTATATTTGTTATTTTGCGCCGTTAACATTTGCATGCACACTTTATGCGAATCGAGTGTACGACGTACCAAATAAAGAGTAAAATCTCACGCTCTTCGTATTTTAGCATTCATTGCATATCTAATCTTTCACTCGATTATCGTTTTTACAAAATGTTATTATACGTAGTGTACAAGTATATGACTCATGCCCTGAAGTCAAGTCCCAGAAAATTTTGTAAAAGTTTGAAGCTCTGAATCGTCTGCCTAGCAAATCAAAGGTACCTTGCTCCTCAGCCCTCAATACTAAGTAATCGTGTATTTTTACTACTGGCCTGTAGCGACGTGTTTGGTGAAGCATTGTGTCTGGACTCTTCGCGCACGCATTACGCTAGTACGTATATTTTGTTCGTAGAATTGCTATTAAGAATTTAAGGAATTCATTAGTGAATATACTTTAATACTTATTATTTTCACCGTTTATTTTAGTAGTTTATAAAAACTTTTGAAGATACTACGTTATCTCTTCTGATAATACAGTTATGAATGTGCGATAAAGAGGTCATTTTCAAGTTTGGGTAAGAAATTGTCACCTTTTCTTGAGCCCCTTGATGTACTTGTAATATTAAGTACTGACAAATACCTAAACCTTTTATAGTCTCCTACCTGGGTCATCTTCACATTGGATATTTTTCTCGGTAATTAGCCGCATATAAATACAAAAAAACGTAACATACGAAATTTTCTGGCTGAATAGTTTTACAAATATTATATAAGAATCAAACATGAAATTTTCTCACCATGCAATGTATTTATTTTTATTTTGCTGAAAAAAACTGTGTAACAAATTTTACCTATACGTTGTAGCGTTACTAACATTTACACTTAACATGTTCTTTTTCGTCGAACAGTCTTAAATAACGACAGTTCACTTTAATTTTGTAGCAAAGTAATTTTATCACTGACAATGAAAGTACTTTTAAGATTTAGATTATAGACAATTGAGTGACATACCCTTATTACCAAAATTTCTTTTTCAAGTACTAATAAGCTATATCCACTTACACTGCTTTATAAAAATGCTTTTACCTATGCCACTAATTCAACGTCTTCACCATAATTTCACCTGTCACAAGTATTAAAATTTCTAAATCTATCTGGTAAACCTGTTGTCAACTTAATTTTTATTATATATTATCTTTATGAAATGTATTTGTGTTGAAAACAAATATGTATAATTTGTTGCGTATGAACCACTAAAAAATGTTTTCTGCTCCAGGTTTGCAACGAAAAAGTGGTTTTCTACACAACTGCTTTTATTAAGAAACCAATTACTTACCAATACCCCTGGTAACTCTTAGCATTTCCACTTGGTACATCCAGGAAAATGGTTTTCACTTTAAAAAAAGAAGATCCGCTCCTTAAATTTTTAAACAATCAGTAAGTATCTTTAAATAAAAATTGATTAATTAGAAGTCATACAAAATATATTTTTACCAGTATTCAGAAATACAGAGAAAGTGGTTTACTATCTTGAAAAAAAAAACTACATCTTGTAAAAAAAGAATCTATAAATGATATGCCATTGTGTATTACTGACGTCACCCCGATGCTGGAATTATTAATTAGTGGATTTGTCTTGAGCTTAATAATATTTGTATTCGAAAAGTATCATAAGCACTTAAAATTGTATTATGTAAGAAAACCGTGCAAGAAAATAAAAAAAATTAGAAAAACTAAAAAAACCAATACTTTATATAACAATGGAAAAAAATTTCTAGTTAACTCTCAATACAGGAATCAGCAATCACGCCGCCCTCCGTGACGTTATACCCCATAAGAACAGCATTTGCTCCAATGGTTAAAAGTACAAACTGCATAAATAAGACATTAATCTGACACGCTTATTATTTATGGCAACAAAAGGAGTGTGATATTTATTGTATAATGATTGTCATATTTTATAAGGTAATTAATCTGGTCAAAACGTAGCTAATAAAAAGACAAATTTACTTAATAAATAGAAAAAGCTGAGAACCCAGAGGTTGTCTTATTGATGTACGATGATTTAATATATTTTGATTTTAAGTGTAAATGAAATAGTTGTGATTCTTAGTGTCAATTTTAATAAGAAATACTTTGTTCTAGAAATGTATTAGACTATTATGTCATCATAGAATAAAATTTTGAAGTATAAGTCAGACTTTCATTTATGACAATTAAGTCAGTATTTTTGTTTGTGGCAACTTTGTGTAGATTACGGAACTCCAGAACTTACATGAGCTCTTATAGCAAGAAAGAGTAATAAGATCCATGTTTCCTCTATACTATTCAACAAATCTGCCATTAACTTATATAAACATATAGACAGCTTACAAAGGCTTCTCACTGTCATTTGTTTATTTTTTATTCTCATGAATAAGGTCAGCATTACAAAGGCTCTAACATATTGTGCTCATACTTGTGAATAAAATAAGATTTTTAAATAAAGTGCAATCTCTTTATGCTTTTATTTTTTATTATTTTTTCATTTAGGTATAATATTATTAAAATTTTTTGACATTTTTAATTGTCTATACTTTAACATCCGGCTCATTCCTTAAAGAAAAACAAATATATAAGACGTCGTCGGAGTGAAATCCTGCCTCGATTCTTTCCAAATCACACTAATCTGGAATGTCATACGTCAAGATGGTTTCGTCTAGTTGATATTTTTTAGTACCCTGAACTTATATCGATTTACCTTGGATCTAAAAGATATTAACATTGTTTTAACTGACAAGTATAGATAGGTGGATGAAGAATAAGATCATTGGGTTTCTGTTAATTGCCATAAAACTTGTTAAAATTGCTTCGTATTATAATTAGATTATATAGAAAAATAGTTTTGGGGCATTATCATAATTATTCTTAAATCTTAATCATAATATTTTATAAAATAAATGTGCAACACAAGAAATTGTTCTAAATTTGACGCCGTACATTTTACTGTGTGGCAACGAACTTTTCTTGATTGAGTGTATTGTCACGTACGATATCATAGCTACACGTACGTGCGCCCCCTCTTTTTGTGGCCTACTACAGATGATTGTAGTGGAAGGGAGCAAAGCGATAAGCAGATAAGATGCTGAAAGGAGCGCTCTCTCTGGCTGGAACCATCAAGGACGAAGATCTTACACACGCGACGCGCTCTTTTCTCGTTTTTGCATTAATAAAGACGTTTATACTAGTTTCTCGACTATCTACTTCATGCGCACCCCAAGACCATAGAATTTTACGCAACAGTTTTGGTGTCAGAAGTGGGATTCGAACCCACGCCCTCATTGAGGACCATAACGCCCAGTAATACTCGGTACAAGAGCCGATAAGGAATACGTCCTTGAGTCTGGCGCCCTAATGAGGGCGTTGGTTTGAATCATACTTCTGATTAAGGTAAATGTACTAATACTTGACCTCCAGAAAAAATTTGGTCCCAAGAATAACCACAATCACAATTTTACGATTCGCACAAATTTTTGCAGCGGCAAAAAAAAAAAAATCCTTATTAACATTCACGCTTAAAAATTATATAAATTTATATATGTATACGGGAAGACGCGGGGGAATGCAGAAAGGTAAAACAATACTCACGAGTCGTTTATTTTACTACAATTTTGTTTTATTTTTACATGTGTGAATACAAGAATTATTTTTATTATTGGGGTGATTTAAAAAAAAAAATTTTTTTTTTTCTCCTTCTCTGTCTTTTGTAGATCACGCCTTAAGTACGCTCCCTCCTGCGTTCCCGTTCTCGTCCCCAAAGAAGACGATCAACAGCCAAGTCCCGGAACCCATCCACCAGCGAGAATACATTCAGATTAGGCGGTGCGGGCCGATTGCTGGAAGTACAATTACAGCTTGTGCAAACCGCAGGCGGATTATGCGTTGCGATGGTAAACAGTCCGTTATTCCGCCGTTCGACCTGCAAAAGGAAAAAGAAAAATTAATACAATCATAAAATTTTTCTTACAAGTATAACTAATAAGAGAGGCCTTACACGTATAACGGGCCGCCCCTCCAGCGGAAAACCGTCTTGGTCGGAGGTCAGAGGTTGACATCTCAACCACCACCACGATAAACGTACCGTGGCACGTACAACCGACAGCTACGACATACGAGGCTCCAGGCTCCGAAACGTTGCAGTGGGTTCGCAGTACGGAACCCGTCGACGGAAAAGAAGCAGTCCAGCGGCAGTCCTGGAACAGGACAGTGAACGATCGTCTGGAAGGGCAGTAGACATCGCAGCATGCGACGCCACCCCGGTACTTATACCTTTGCACAGGCAAAGGCACGGCGCCTGTGGGCCAGTCCGGCTCGCAAAGAAGGAGGGGAAGAGAGAAGAACCTGTGAGGGTTCACGACCAATCTCGTTCCCAGCTAAAAAAAAAAAAAAAAAAAAAAAAAGGATAATACTCACATGCGAGCAGCTGCAGCACCTTAGAAGATCTTCCATCACAGAACCTTCGAGGATGGAACAGACACTACCGTTGACCGCTGTAAACCCGGTAACACGAGTGTTATCGTACGGTAGGTTTGCGAAATCACGCAGCCGGCGCACACAATCAACCGGATTCACAAAAGAAAACGCCATTTTGCGGGGTAGTACAATAATAACAAGGTAATAAAAAAAGTAGAGAAAATAACGCCAAATCCAACACGTATTGAGAACACAAGAGAAAAGGGCAAAAGTCACTGGAATTCAAGTAGCGAAGTTGACACTACAAAGTCAAAGTAATCACTGACGAAATATAGCCAAACTATCCAAAAATCCTTACTACCCGCTCCTCTCTATAAAATAGAAAAGGGGAAAATTAGCATGGAAATAATAAACGAGGGAAACTTGCAGGGGCAGCATGTATGACAATTGCCGATCTGTAGTACCACATGCGTCTTCCTGTTGTAAATGACTTACAGTGCCGAACGTGCCGATAGACAGACAGAATACAATAATTTTGTCGCATAGCGATAGGTTGTTATATATATACACATACGTACACCTCGGTCAAGCACACCTTAAATATAAGTTAAATGTAGAGAATAAGGAAATACAAAAAAAAACATGTACAAGTAGAGCCACATTCCTGACTTGACTTGCAAAAGTTCGATCTTATCCGTCCTTAAGAATCATTGTTTCGGGGATTAACATTGCTGGTACGAAATATTAGGATTTAGAAAGGGTTATTGGAAGCCGTACAATAGTGACATTCCGAGGAATTTTTTTAGAACGAAGTTCTTTATGTCGCGTTACTCGGGGGGCTGGAATTTTAAAACCGACAGATTTTTTTTTTTTGAATCAGAAATCTCTTTCTTTCAAGTTTTTCCCCTCACCCCGTCCCCCTCACCAAGTGTTCTCTACACACTTCCCCTCTCCTAACTATATATGTATATCTGTCAACCGTGCCGTGTTACTCTTCTGCACACCTTTGCCCACCATTCTCCCTCACACTCCCAATTTTATTTTCTCACAATAATTTTTATTTCACTTTGAATTTCTTTCTTTTACAATTCTAAAAAAAAAAAAAAAAAAAAAAAAAAAAAAACATTTTCCAATAAAGAGTTTTGAACCCTCGACCTCCTGCATGTGAGTCCAGTACCTTACCCACTCTGCTACAAGCGCTGCCGTCTGTAGGAATTTGATTTCTTGTACTTATCGTGTAATTCGTAACTATAACATTCCATTTTTAAATGTATTCACTGATAATACATTTAATTATGAATTCGTTTTATGAATTGTGTATTTGTTTTCTAAATAATACATCTAAAAATAAAATAATAAAAAATTTAATTAGCATAAATATGGTTATGTAGATTAAATATAATAAGGCGTGTTATTACGCATTAAATATTTGTATTTTCATTAAACCTGAGGTTTTTTTGGCATTGCAGTATTGCTAATAATTACTGTTATATATGAAAAAAGATAATGAATTAAAATATGAAAAAAAAAGAAACGAAATATGAAAAAATAAAATATGAAAAAAAAATAATAATGAAATTAAATAAAATTTGAACAAATAAAATAATATATTAAAAAATAATGAAATGAAATATGAAAAAACAAATAAAATAAAGGAAATACAAAAGAATGAATATAAATAGAAAAATATAAAAAAAAGAAATAAAGGAAATACAAAAGAATGAATATAAATAGAAAAATATAAAAAAAAGAAATAAAGGAAATACAAAAGAATGAAAAAAAAGTAATAAAGTTAAATATAAAAAAAAAGAATAATTCATGAAAAAAAAGAGAATAAAAAAAAAAGATTTAATATGAAAATAAGAAAGAAATTAAATAAAGGAAATACAAAAAAATGAAAAAAATGTAATAAAATGAAATATGAAAAAAAATAAAACAAGAAATGAAAAAAAAAATAAATAAAAACAGTAATAAAGACAAAAAAAAAAAAAAAAAAAATTAAAAAAAAAAACAACAACAAACCAGGGGGAATAAATGGGTCATGGGACCCACGGTAAGAACGAAGTTCTTTGAACATGACGAGTATAAAAACACAATTTCTCAGGTAACAAGGGGGTCGCCAGACCCATTGAAAGAACAAAGCTCTATAAACGTTAATACTGCATTCATGTAGTTCACTAAACAAAAACTTGAAAAACGAATAAAAAAAAAAATAAAAAAAATAGTTCGGTACTCACGATGGTTGAACTTCGTGAGTACTGTATTCATGCACGACGTTCTCACGAAGTTCAACCATCGTGAGTACCGAACTATTTTTTTTATTTTTTTTTTTTTATTCGTTTTTCAAGTTTTTGTTTAGTGAACTACATGAATGCAGTATTAACGTTTATAGAGCTTCGTTCTTTCAATGGGTCTGGCGACCCCCTTGTTACCTGAGAAATTGTGTTTTTATACTCGTCATGTTCAAAGAACTTCGTTCTTACCGTGGGTCCCATGACCCATTTATCCCCCCTGGTTTTCTTTGTTCTACTCCTTTTCTCCTTTTCTCTCAAATAATCTGAGAATTAATTTACAAAAAGGGAAATGTAGGTATCAAAAAAAAAGTATCTATTCTATGTTTTAGGGGGAAAGCCACTCCGATAGGAAAGCAACAAGGAGAAGTAGAGCTATTCGAGAAGAATCCGGGGATATTAGTGGAAAATCTGGGGCAGGCCCAATCAGTTGCGTCTACTTGGAAAATAATATGGTATGTAGATTGGGATCAAAGAATCAGAGAAACGGATGCATTTGGGAGATCAAGCAATCAAGTGAAATGGAAATGCAGAGTAACAATAAGCAAAGAAGATGCCTGCAGAAATCGCATAAGAATAGCTACTCACAAGACCATAAAAGCGCTGCAAGGTGTCGAAACAGCGTACAGGGCAGGGCAGTAGTAGGACAAAACTTTAATAAGCTTATCAAACAACTCGTGGAAAGAATGTTACCGTACAGCGTTTCAGCTCTTTCCATCCATTGATTTGTGGTCTAGTATTTTTTCTACTCCCTATTAAATTTAAAGGGCTTTAAAATAAGATGGTGGCCAGTAAAGCTTTTGATTACTAGGATTGTGTGTTCACTTTCTGAAGGAGTCAGAAATACTGTAAAGGTGAATAACATTTTTTCGACGAATTGACAGTAATTTTTACAAAAAAAAAAAAAAAAAAAATACATGTACACTTTTGAATTTGATGTTTACATCAGGTAAATAATAATACTACAACTTTGATAAAGCTCAAAAATATAACTGAAAATGCTCGCCCTAAATTTAATTTTTAAGTTGAGCAATCACTATTACAAAGGTAGTAGCGATGTAAGGAAGAAAATAATGTACGATAGACTAATAAACAATTTTTTTTTGAATTCATAGAAAATTGTCTTTAATACTTTGATTGCCTCATTATTATTTTTAAAGTTTTACTAAAACGAAGTTTTAAACAATAGAAAGAGGTATCAAGAGAGACAGTGTATCAACTCGTTGATTACTTAATTGTACAATATAAATAAAAAATTCTCAAAATAATCGTAAAGCTTTAGTTAAACTATTTAATTTTTGTACAAATACGTGTTAACTGCAAAAAAAAGATATGACTCGCTTCTAATATTCTTATCATAGAAATCAGAAATATCAGTTCAATACATAGTTAGATAACGTAAGAATCTGAAAGTTATGTTATCAATCAGGTGCCGATTGCAGTTGTGTTACAGTGTTTTTAAACTATTTAATTATTTAGAAAACTTTAAGTATTTCTGATAGTTTAATAAGACAGTAGTTTGTGTACATGCAACTCTGTACACAATCACATTTTTACAGCACAAAAAGTTTAATAAACAATGTAATCGTAACAGAGAATATTTTTTCCAACTTTAGCCAATGTGTATCATGCATCAAGTACATGTGTTTTACTACTTATTTAAAGTTTGTAATAAATATAAAATTTTAATTTATGTTGTTTTTCGTTGCCCGAGAAACGGCCTCGTATTTGTTCAAACATGGCAATATTACTATCAAATAATAAAATGCATATACACCTCCAAATCACTTGTGATTTCTACTTTCCAATATAAACCCAAAAACTGCGTTCGATCAATAAAATGATATACTAACCAACGGGGCAGTGCCTGATTCAGAGGACAGATTATAGGGAAAATAAGGGTGAAACAAAAACACCTGCAGGACACGTACCTCGCACGTACCGATAATCGTAAATATATTATAAGCAGAGCTGCGTAGTAGAAGGTGGTAAAAGTAAATTGTCATGCTTGTTGTAAGCATCAGTACTGACACATGATATTTAAGGGGATCGAGTGTTTTTCCTTGGCTCAACAGCTAAGCAGCTACTTTGTCAAATGCCAGAAAATTGAGATGAGCTATCAAGAATTTTAGACAGAGAAAGGAAAAAGCTTTAGAAAACAGAAGAAGGGACGAATACAATTAGATACGTCCTTAACGATAGGAAAAATAAGGTGGGTGTATTGAAGGAAAGTCATGCATATTAAAATGTTGAATGAAGCCTTATTTTTGCATTCGTTAATATTTTTTAGAATCGGCTGCTAATGGCACGTTTTTCAAGTTCTAAGGTTGCAGCTTGAAAAATGTATGCAATAATTAAGTTCACATTAACAGATGTGTAAATATATTAGAAGTGACCACTTCATGCGGTTTACAGACACCGATTGAAAATCCTAATTTTGTACCTAAAAACTCCTACTAAAAAATTAAGCTCCTGTACCATGTCCTCGCACCAACATTTTAAAATATAGACGTCATCTGTCATATTCATAATATAATTATATTAATTTAAAACTTATAAGCAAAATCTTGTACTGAATGCCAAATATCTCAAACATATAAGAAAAAATTATTTTGGGGTACTACTTACTGACGACAGATGTTTTTTAAGCAACAAATCGTTTACATCAAGTCTACGAGCAGTAATAGTACTCCATATCTCAGAATGTCACTTCTGTACCTGTCACTTCAATACCCCTTAGTGATAAAAGAATCTATTTTTCTAGCTTTCGTGCATTGGAACTTTTTTTTTTGTTACGTTTGGCTAAAACATAAGACATGTGTTTTGGCGTTTGGTCTAATTCGCTCTTTTTAAGAGATATGTCGATAAATATCAATTAGGATTACAACACTAATAGCTAAGGAGAACACTTTTTTAGGTTGCCCAAAATAGGTTTAAATAGCTGCTGAAACAAAGTTTTATCGGTTAAAGAAAATTTTTTTTTAATTTAATGCCACGATTCAAACGTTCTCAGAGTACTCAATTGCATTTTTAGCGGTTTCTATCGCTTGTCCTTAAACAGCTATTACTTTGAATGGAGACACTAAATGGAACGAAAGTTTTTTTTCTACTGAAAAAATTTAGTCGTAGCTTTTATTTAATGTGAGTTAAAACGCTATAACTCCACAAGCAGCTTAGCTACGCGTTTCTAAAGCAGACGTATTTTTTTCAAAAATTGACTAAAATCGACTTACACAAAATACTGTACATCTTTCGACCTAAAAACTTTGTAGTAGAATTGTTTTAGATATTTGTAATAATTTATGAAACCAACTTATTTTTGTATGATTCTTTAATGCATTTTGAGCAACTAAGGGCAGAATCACCCTATGAATCACAGGAGAAAAATAAGAAATTCCTCAGATTACGGGCATTTGACACCTAAGGTGAAGCAAAAACCACGGGTAGCATAGAGAGCTACGCATTTGGATACGTAAAGTTTCTCATAATTTAATGTGGGCTCTTTAAGGCCACCTTTTAATAACCTTTTTGTTCAATAGTTTTTAGACCCAACATCTGATCAGAAAACACGTCCGCTAAACGGCGAGCATTTATATAAATGGTGGGAGGTGACGGTCAAGGAAAAAAAAAAATTAGTTTGTCAATTACGTTGAATACAACCATTTAATTTATATTTTCATGCTTGCTTTTAGTTCTCACTTTCTTCGATTTTAGTTAAAGATATTTGTCATTCAACATTATCACAGTCCTCGACAAAATTAACAAAACAATTTTTTTTGTCTCCTAGACGCTTCGGCGTGTGAAGCAGTCAGTCATGGCATCTGAGAAAAATCTCTGCTTCAATTTACTTTATCATTACGTGTACTATTTTTATCCTAGAAAGTCTAAGTGGGTCATCCAACAAAGGTACATAAAGCTCTGGACGTATTCAAATATTATTAATAAAAAAAATTCAGGAATTTCATGTAGGTGTTCATGAAATTGCTTCAAACAGTAAGTATCAGAACTAACATTGTCCTATTAAAGGATTTTTTTTACTAATAATATTGTAATACGTCCAGAGCTTCATATACCTTTTTTAGATGACCCACTTAATATATTCCTTAGGTCCATGTTTTTTTGGAAAATTTTAAATTAGTATAATATTTAAAATTTTCAAAATTAAAAAAAATTTAGTACTGTATAAATACAATAATTAATTTTTATTGCGTTTTTTTCTTTCACAATTTTTCCTTGTTGATTGAGGTGATTTTTTGACTTAAGGTAGTTCTTTCATCAGATGATCATAAATAGAATGGCATTAAATCTTGAGAAATCATTTATTAACATTTTGGAGTAGGCTGACAAAAATAAATGCAAGAAAATGAAAAATGGAAATTAAATTCTAAACATATACTCTTATGGCAACTGAGCATTGCTTCACTAAAAGTTTTAGCCTAGTAATTTAATTACTGAACGTTATTAAGTCAAAAACTAACGCAATAAAGCTTAAGTAATACAAAACATACTGTTACTTCAAAATACATATGTTCACCGACTTCATTAAAAAACATTAAATTAAACACAGTCATGTATCTTCGTTTTTTGTATTGAAAGCATAGGCAAGCATCAAGTGCTGATATTTCAAGGTTGATCTCAAATTTTACTTAACCAAACTTCAATAAGCAAAATATGAGAAAAACATACTTTTTACTAATTCTAGACTGACCAAGTTCGCTTCACACTTTTATTAAAAACATTCGTAACTTAATAGTTTTTTGAATGTAATAACAGTATTTACTAATTAAACATTAAACTTTTCTGCATTGCAATAAATTTACTGTTATTTAAAAAACTGTCTCACGTATATAACCTTGACACTCTAGCGTTACTAAAGTCATTTAAACTTTATATGTTATTTTTGTTCAAGCCGAGGATAAAAACTGACAGAAAACTTTTCTCTGTATGTAAAAAGTAATTATATTACTGACAATAAAAATACTTTCCAACTTTCGATACAAGACAATTAAAAGAAACACCATTAATACCGAATGTTTTTTTTTTTTTTTAATAACTCCGTCCTAATTTCATGAGTTACATACACTTATTTGATTTTTGAAGAATGCTTTTACCTCTGAGTTGCTTATAAATATGAAAATTAGTAAATCTATATGATAAATTGATTTTGAACTGAAATTTTATTCTATAAAATGTCTGTTAATTGTGTCTGGGTTGAATAATATATATTATTATTATTTTGGTATTAATTATGTTTCAGGTTTGCAACAAAAAAGTAGTTTTCTACACATCTGGCTTTATTAAAAAACCAACTACTCACGTGTTCCCTTGCAAACTCTTAGCTTTTCCACTTGGTGCATCCAGAAAAATAGCTATAAGTTTAATAAAAGATCCCCTTCTTCAATTTTTAAACCATTAGTAAGTATGTACCAACAAAAATTTGTTCATCAGAAGTCATAAGAGTATTTTTTTCAGCATTTAAAAATACAGAGAAAATGGTATACTATCTTGGAAAAAAAAATTAGATATTCCTAAAAAAGATGCTATTAAAGAAATTTTACATACATCATTAAGTATTACCAAAGCCACTCCATTCCGTAATGCTTCTGACGAAGAAACGTACTCTTAAAATTATCTGACGGAAACCCATACATGTTGTTATTTTCTGACGAAAAACCGTACGAGTTACTACTTTCCAACGAAGAACCGTACACATTACTACTGCCAGACGAATAATCGTACACTTAACTACTTTTTAAAGAAGAATTGTACATGCTACTACTTTTAGATGAAGAATCGTACATTCGACTACTTCCCAACGAATAATCGTATACCCAACTACTTTCCAACGAAGAATCATACACTTAATTATTTTCCGA
Organism: Copidosoma floridanum; assembly: GCF_036245765.1. NCBI lineage: Eukaryota > Metazoa > Arthropoda > Insecta > Hymenoptera > Encyrtidae > Copidosoma > Copidosoma floridanum. The sequence continues at coordinate 17,499,857 of NW_028321884.1, read as the reverse complement.
CGAAGAATGGTACACTTAACTACTTTTAGATGAAAAATCGTGCACTTGACTACTTCCCTACGAATAATCGTATACCCAACTACTTTTCCACGAAGAATCGTACACTCGACTACTTTCTGACGAAGAATTGTACACTCAACTACTGTCCGACGAAGAACCGTACACTCAACTACTTTCCAATCGTACACTCACCTACTGTCCGACGAAGAACCGTACACTCAACTACTTTCCAATCGTACACTCACCTACTGTCCGACGAAGAACCGTACACTCAACTACTTTCCGACGGAGAATCGTACACTCAACTACGTTCTGATGATTGATAATAATAACAAAATTAATAAAGTTACATTACTAGGCTTCATTTTTTACTGAGAAGTATGAAGTGTTTTTTTCAAGAGCAGAAAAGACAGGCGTAAAAAACTACGAGTTTTCCGCCGACTCGGGTATACAAGTAATTGAAAAAATTGATAAACTCATTTCTTTTAAAATCTGAATTGTGCCAGCTTCAAAATAATAAGGCTCAGTTTCTACAACTTTTACATAATTATAAAGTCAATGTTTGGAAAGAAATGAATTTTTTATCGATTTTCTTAGTTTCTCGTATACCTAAATCAGCGGAAAACTTGTGGTTTTTCACGCCTGGCGGGTTTTTTTGCGATTGTAAAGACAATGACTCATTTCTCTATTTGCTCGTACATTATAATCGGCGGAAAACTTTTGATGTTTCATGCTTGAGGATGCTTTAAATAAGTCTTAAAGACTTTAAGAGACTTTTAACAATTGTGAATACAAATAACGTTTATTAAATTTTTTTAGGGAGGCCCTGGAGGAGCGGTTCTCCTCTGGTTAGACTGATTTGGCGTGAGATTAATTTTTGCTTCATTCTTTACTTCGTGCCTTATAATAAAATACAAAACCATTTTGTAAGAATAATAAATCATGAAGTATATTTGTATGAACAAAATTTTATTCTTTATTGATTTTCATTCAAACCTTAAATCATTAAATTACAAAAATACTTTTTTTTAAAATAAATTTTAGAGCGAAATACATAACATTTTTAAACAATAATGGTTTTAATAATATTTATCGAATATACTTAATATCAATTAAAAATAGTGGCAAATACGTTTACCATACAATCCATCGCAAAATAACGTTTGAGTACGTGAGGTTTTATTTTTCGAATCGTATAAGATATTCGACATATGATTGGTACTTCATAACGTTATTACATAGGAAACTTTTGTTGATATACCTTCATTGGTATAACTAATTTAGGACATATACCATATTATATTAAAACATATGTATTATTATTTGGTTTTTGATTGGGGTGTTTGAGGGAGGGAAGGCAATTGACATCCTACATCCACTCGGTTACTTGAAATATAGTAAAAAACGTTTAACAAATGATCGTAATACTTATAAGATAATGTAAAATAGATTATTATGTAATTTATAAAAAGAAAATAACATTTTCCTGCAACAAACTATCCACGATTAGTGTTGTCATTCAAAAGGATTTTTTCAAAGTCTGAAATACATATGGGTGGGACTATTTTTTTTTTAACATTAAATTTAAATCAGTCATTTTTTTTACTGATAATGGTAATTTTGTTTTATAAGCAACCTTTCAGCAGTGATTTTTTACGTCTTCAACAAGTGTTTTGGTTTTAAAAACGTTGACTTTCTTAGGTGCATCAAATAAATCATACTTCACCTGAATTAAAGTTGTCCCTGGAGCAACTGAAATTTCACGAAGGCGAGAAATCTTTACATTTTTCCAAATGAATTTTTCGGATAAGTCCTCAAACGAGTAAATACTACTTTGTTGGACTTGATTTAATGCGTACTTGGGATCATGGACTTTACATTCTTCTATATGTTATGCCCACTCATTTTGAGTAAATATGGTTTTATATTCACAATATTTCTCAACTTGAGCATGAATCGAGTCATTTTCATTTTGGGTATGCCTAACCTCCAAGTACCTGCGTTAGAAAATGAATTTTTCATTAACAAATTTTAAACGCTTTAACGAATCAAAAATGAAAAAAAAAAGATTTCATGCATGCACAATACAAGACTGCTATTCATCATTATAGGTAAATGGATAATACTTAAAGCTTGCTTGGTCAAAAAAAAAAAAAAAAAAAAATACCGTATTTAACTTTTGCTAACTGCAAAATAGATCTTTTTTTATCAATATAATACATTGATTGTACTTTTTATACTGCAATAATTTTAATACTTATGTTAGATAAAAAAAAAATACAATAAATTAAATGTAAGGAATGTGTCATCTTGTACGATACATTAAAATATTACATCATTCCACACGTTACTGCACACTTTAAAATTAGTAAATAAAAAACGTTTTGTGAGAACGCTTTCTAAAATGTGATCAGGGCACTTATAAGTTTTTATTTATTTTATTAATATGAATTCTCCAAAAACATTTATAATCCTTAGACGCAATAATAAATGAAAAAGTTTTTGAGTATAGCACATCTCTAAGACACGAAAATCTGTGTGCCGCGGGTAGTCATTTACATATTTTTTTCCAAATCACGTATATTGTTTTTCTTACCGAGGGCGTAAGGAGCCAAAACTTTTCTGCCCGCGGAAAAAAGAAAAGTAACCAGAGCTCTTAACTTATGGTTTGAAATAATTGAAAATTAAGTTTTTGTACATGAGTTTTGTAGCGGTATTAAAGTAGTCACAACCAAACATATCTTAATCTAGAGCTGTTCTACAACAAATTAAGTGAAACAATATTTTTTTCGAAATATCGTGCTACTTAAGTATTTCATCACCGTTGGGCTAAAAATATAGTAGCAGTATTTGTATCTACTATTATCTAAAGAGCTTCAACAGAGCTGCTGCAGTGAAGTCTTAAATGATATTCAGGTCAACAGTCTTAAACTTTTTAAAATTACGATTGAAAAAATACAATTTCATCAATTGCGAGGTTTTGTATACAAAAATTGTATTGCCCGTAATTTGAGCAACCATTGAATAGTATTTAAACTCAAAGAGTGTTTTTATTTAAGTTTTTTTAAAGCACGATCAGGTAGTTTTGAAAAAAATATTGTAACTACATGTTTAGCAAAGTTATGGCCACAAGAGTACAGTTAAGTTTTAAGACAATTTTGACTATTTGAATTCCTTTACTATGTATGGTGTAGCTCTTTCCACGATACAAACAAGAGTGTCTCAGTTGGCTAAATGATTACCAGGATCAAGATGAAGACAATGACTACCCGCGGCGCACAAATAATTATTTTTTGTTAATTTAAACACAATCTATATACATAACCAGTATACGAGAAATTTTACAAAAAATCTTCTATTTTCGGTATCAAAAAATTAAGTAAAATTTTAAGTAAGTAGGCCTCTGGAAATACGTTTTTTTGTCCCAGGTATTTCTCAGAACAAAAAATACTCCAAACAAGCGATCCAGGTCCCGGCACATACTATTTTTTCACTTTTTTTTATTTTTCCATACTCAATTGTTATTTGAATTTCACAAATTTTTTGACTTCTTAAATCATATAACTCTGTCCCGAAAGGTCGGAGAAAATTGCTTGAAAAAAGAAAATAAAAAGCTTCAAAAAAGCATTAATTTTCACTCTTGAAAAGTCGTTAACAGTGACGAACATCAATAGTTATTGACACTCAAAGCTCGATAGGAGAAAAACAATTTTACGAATTTTATTCAATTTGTCATTTTGTAAGCTTATTCTATTTGTAACTTTTAACGCTAATCACATTTCTCAATGATTCAAAAATAAATTCAGAGCTTATCTTACAAGCTTGATTTTAATTTTTTAAAAGACTGTACGACCTTCTGGAGCGGAGTTACGATCAGAAACGTGAAAATTATTTTAACACACTACCACAGCTGTGAGCAATTAAAGTAAAAAATCGAAAAACTAAGTCTTCCAAAAAAAATAAAATAAAGCTTTCAAGATAAGCTTTGATTTTTTTTTTTTTAATTATTGAGAAATATGATTAGCGTCAGAAGTTACAAACAAAATGAGTTTACAAAATGATATATTCAATAAAATTGGTAAAATTGTTTTTCTCCTATCGAGCTTTAAGTGTTAATTACTATTGATGTTGGTCACTATTTACGACTTTTCAAGAGTGAAAATCAAAGCTTTTTTCAAACTCTTTATTTTCCTTCTTTAAGGAACTCTCTCCGACCTTTGGGGACAGAATTATGATTTAAAAAGTCAAAAAAATCGTGAAATTCAAACAATAATTGAGTATCAAATAACGAAAAAAGTGAAAAAATAGTATGTGCTGAGACTTGGATCGCTTGTTCAGAGAATTTTTTGTTCTAAAAAATACCTGAGATAAAAAAAACGTATTTCCAAAGGCATGCTTATTAAAAAATTGTACCTTATTTTTTGATACCGAAAATGGCAGATTTTTCGTAGAATTCTTGATAAATACATCTTGATAAACAGAATAACTTTCGAAAAGATGCTAGAAAATAGTTGTTTAGAATACATTTGTCCTATACATTTGTTTATATATATTTATATATTTTTGATGAGTAATAAGAAATGGAGACAGGTTTTTAACGCACTCACAAGATTCCATTCAGGATTCAGAAAAACCAAATTCATTTGTTATACGGAGTTTACGAAATAAATTTTTACCTGTGAGTTATTGCTATGTTATAATCGTTAGTAGCCTTAACGTACATTGAAAACATGTTCTGAATCCTATTTTGGCCTCCGCAATTATCAGTGAAAAACGAAAATTCTTTAGTTCCAGTTGCGACCTTTCCTTTTACAAATTGCAATACATTTGATGCTATTTCATTTGATCCACACCCAGCAACCGTTTCATTCCATAAATAGCACCGTCCGATTTTGGTACCCAGATCAAAAACAGTAAAATTATATACATTCAGTTTTGAATAATAGTACATAACTGAGATATCTGAGCGTGATGTCGATACAACTTTTTGCAGATCAAAGTTAGCGCAACAAACAGTTGAATTACTTAAAGACCTTTGTTTTTCAGACTCTATTAGTCTGCGAGCTTCTGATTTATTGCGCATGTGAAAGTCAAAGGACGGTTTTTTTCTGACCTGCTCTTCTTGTGATAGCAAATTAAAGGATTCGCACTCAGCGCATCTGAAACAATGCAGTAGATCATAGTATTCAAAGTTTTTTAATACAAATATTCATTGGCCAATCGTACATGATTATAATACTAAGAGACTTTATTCACAGTGTTATTATTCAGCACACCGTGTCAGAGAAAATAATAGTAAATATAGTTCTACTTTTAAGTGAAATTCCATGCAACAATTGCGTTTCAAGTGTTTCCTCCTTCTTTTGGCGAATTCAGTTACAATTGTTTTTTATTTCTTCGATTATTGTATTAACTAATATATTGTATTTTCAAGAATTACAACAATAATTATCGTAATAAGGTAAAAGACAAAATGGAGTGTTTTTAATGAATATTGTGATCGTATTTAAAAATATGTAAATACATCGTTTCTTTCTGTAATTGTTTTGAGTACTTTCTATCCGCATGATTCAGTAGAATGATTTATTCACTGGCGGAATTTTTTTCTCAAGCCGAAAATATTAGATTTTTAATGTAAGGTAGAAAGATTGTTGATAAAGTTACTGTAACAGGTATAATACGTCTTTTTTCGCACTTTAACAATCATCTAGGTTATTAATGTGTGCCTTTTTAATAAGAAAAATTTTAATCAATACCATAAATTTTTTTCCGACCTCGAGGTGATTTTCGTGACATTTGGCTGTTCACTGCACCCTCGGTAGGAAAAACAGTGTTCAGCACATAAGTGCCATTCTACCAAGGCTATCTTAGGGTCTTTTGAGCCGAAAAATAGCCCTAGTGGTGATGACACTTTTATGACGAATTGAAAACTAATCTTTTGTAATTTGTTTCAGAAAGTGTATAATTGAAACTCTCACCATAATTTAAATGAAGATCAAATAACCCTCAAATTACTATTTAGTGGAGTTGAATGACACAAGTATGAAAAATCTGTATTAATACTAGACACAAGTTGAAATAAATATGGCAAACAAAATTCTTTGGCAAGAAACAGCTAATAATTACCAAAAGTAACATAGTGTAAGTTTTATTACGGCCCTATGACTTGGCTACGCTAGTTTGATAGACACGTTGACTTCAGAGATGTAGCCTAACCATAAACGGAATGTATACTTTGTATATATTAGACAATTATTTCCCGATCAATTTTATTAATTTTTACGTCGTAAGAAAAAGATTGAGTTAACGTCTCACAATCAGTCTCAATTTCGGTCTCAGAAACTACTCAACATTGATTGAATTGTATTTAATTATTGCTTAGCTATTTTCACGTAAGATTATAAGTGGATACAGAAATATTTTAGTGTGAGGAATTTATCAATCGTAAATGTATTGTAATTATTTGTAAAGTAAGGGTCTACATTATCGAAAAAAACAAAATTTCTCTAAAACAAACTACGGTACATGTACAGTCTTTTTAAAATATACAACCGATCAATAAGGGATTAAAGATCGACCGATAATGAGATTAAAGTAACTTTACCGAGTATGTTCTAATTCTACGACAGCGATTGTTAGATACTCGAAAAAAAAATTTCCCAATTATCAATTTTAGACAATATAGCTATAACAATAATGTAAATGTAATACAGATTACTTAGTGAATCTAACAGTTTTGTTCGTTCCACGTTTTATAAAAGGAATCAAATGTTTTATTTTGTAAATTGAAAAAAAAAAAAAAATTTAGTATCATAAGAGCTTATTGTTTGATTTTTTGTCTTAAATCATAAATATAAATTCGTATCAAATATTAAGGGTATTTACGGTAAACGTCTAGGGGTTACAGCCCCCCAGTCTTATTTTTATAAAGTAGCAGAATTTAAAATAAATCAATGTATCCAATTTGTTACTACCGCAAGATGGTGACATTTTTATTATTTTAGAGAAACCCGCAAATGAAAAAATAATGTCTAAAACGCTATATTCTTTTCTGTACAGTTTCTTCAAATAACGTGGTTTAAGAATATACTATGCAGAATATTACTCTCCTAAGGACAATTCAAAAATGCCTTAGAGCACAGGCATTTAATTAGTAGCAATACTCCAGAAATTTTGTTGTATGAAATTAATCACGACCCGAAAAATTGATTATCCTCAGCTCACAACGGTTATACTAGCAAATATAGAAAACTTACCAAATATTAATTTTTAACGTAAACAAAATACAGATATTTTAACGTACCACTTAATGACCGGATGAACGAAGTCTGATAGTAATATAATATACAATGCATACACAGTTCGATAATTGAAATAGTAACTTACAAATCTTTTTTTGGTTTGATAAATCCGTAGTTAAAGTGAGTGCTGAAAATTTCCTCATATTTTTGCTTACTCACGAGATTATCCGAACCAACTTTGTCTCCAACATCCTTTGCATACATACGATACATTTTGGATAGAGAAAGACCTTGTTCTAGGTATTGCCTTTGATTGTTAGCTCTACAATAATGAGAGTCAACAGCATTAAAACTTTTAATGTGCTCTTGTGCATAATTCAGCATTTCCTTTGAATACGTGAATGGTCGGTTCTCATGTTTTCCTCTCTGATCATCTTCAATAACCCCTGTCGCATCAGCATTCGACTTTTTTTTTAAAGCGGCTTGTACTGTTGAAATCTTGATATTTACAACAAAATGTGTATTGTATTTCATCGATAAACAATAGCATTCGTAAAAAACACTACGAAAGCTACCCCCAAAACAATGCATTTAAAATGGTATGAAAAAATAGTTCATAATTGATATTTTTTTTAAATGCTGCGATAGAAAGGGATGTATTGAAGTAATATTATTTGTGTTTGTAAAGTGTTTTAAATAAGCTGTAAAAATAATGAATTTTGTAGAATATTTTTTAAAAATGTTTGTACATGCCAATCTAACAGATTGCTAACAGCACAGTATAGGGACTTAAACAACATAATGAAATTACAAATTAACGATATGGGCCAAAAATGCACCAAATGCTATTTTAACGTTCTCTGAGATATCAAGGTAAAAGATTTCTGTTGCATGTGTACTTATTCTTGATTTTTAAGGAAAATTGAAAGTCTGAAAATTGCAAAATAATTATTTAAGGCAAAACTTAAAAATTCATGATAATACTATTAGTGATATCAAGTATGACGATTTTTCTAAATTGGTACAACTCTAATATCTTAAAAATTAACAAATCTACAAATGGTACGATTACAGTTAAACGTTAGAAAATATTTAACTTACTAATAGTATTTAAAAACATTTCACGGCTAACCGAAACCATTCCCGTAAAAGATGGTAACTGATATTGATAAAAAAACCTTTGCTGCGATAGCCTTTTTTATTTCAGCCTTTTCTTCACTCAAATAGTTACTCTTCAGAGACATCCAGTTACTCAGGCACATTCTTTGTTTAGTTTTATCACATAAATTCCAATATTGATTAAATGCATTCAATCAATCAGGTTCGGTTATTTTTTCGTTACATTTAAGACGACAGTTACAAGATAATTGCATCTCCTTTGCCGTTATTGGCCCTTTTCGTCCGATTCCAGCTACACCTTCAGTATGTGCTTTTTTTACTGTGCATCAATCCAAGTGTTTTGGTTCCTTTGTCGTTTTCTAGAAATATTTTTCACAAAATGTCTCCTTTTCACTTTTCTCCTTATAAATTTTGATGTTGCTGTCTGTGGTTCTGATGAAAGTTGTTCAACGCCAACTTGTAGAGCTGTTTACAAAAAAAATGTATGTAAGTATGTATATAAGATAATAAATACGATTCAGAATATGATGAAATACAGGCAAATAACAACACTTTTCTTATCTGCAAATTGGGAAAAAAAAATTTTAAAGTACGCTATCAAAGTAGAAAACTAAACTTTTTTATTTTTTTTGTAAACTAAACAAGAAATTAAAAAAAAAAACTTCAATACACTTTTTCCATCATACCTTTACATCGAAAGATCGTACAGGATTTATTAAGAATAGACAATAAAGTAGTGGAAAAGGACTTTCATTTTTTTTTGCTTAGTGTCCCGAAAAATTTAAGGCATTAAACGTTGAGAGCATTATTTTAAAGCTCGAGATTAAAGCGTGAATTTCAAGAATTTTTTATTACAGAGCTGTTTTTGGCGGTTACTTCTAAATTAATTTGAAAATTTTAAACAAAAACTTTAAATTCAGTGCTTCCACATGTTCGTACAATCAGGGATTTAGCAACAAAAGTTAGTGGAAAATTCATCATAGTTGTAGAATACAGTAAGTACATGATACGAGGTTTGATTTCCTTTTTGAAATGTCCGAAAAGATGGTTCAGGTCAAGTGTTACGTGAATTTATAACAAGCAATGTAGGTGTCACTGCCCCTTTTTTAAAGCTTTATTTGAATTTTTAAAGTGAAACTGTAAGACAAATTCTACTAATTTTATCACTCTTGTAATCATAATTTTACTTCAAAAGGTCATTTTAGATGGCATTTTAATACGTCATAACTGAAGTTACGTAATTCTAGAGCTAAAAATACCGGAAAATCGTCCCAATTAATATAGGTTTTTAGAAGCAATATTGCTATTTTTAATGCACGTAACTTTTAACCTGAGACATCTTTTCGGGCAATAAAACAAAACTTAAGCTAGATGTCTAGAAAAGATGTCTCAGGTCAAAAGATACGTGCATTAAAAATAGCAATATTGCTTCTATATTACTATAAAAAATTTTCCACAAAAGCTCGTAACAACTCTTTCAAACATATAAATAAAGCTCTTAGAGTAAGATTGAATTAAATTCCTAGAACCTTAACATGTAAGATGTGGTCCAACTTATCAGTAGGAAAAAAGCTTAAAAATAAATAAATTTATAAAATTCACGCTCTAACTTCAAATTTCGAGTACTCACATTTTTCTGACACTGAACAAAATGAATTGGAGCCCGTGTTTAGCACTTTGTTTTATTCTCAAGAAGCTCTGCACGATCTTTTAAAGTAAAAGTATGACGAAAAAAGTTTGAAATGTATAAAAATATTTTTTTAAAAATTTAAAATTTGATTGAATGAAAACGGTTGAAAGAGTATATATTAAATCAACTTAATCGATTGCTGAAAGTATTTTTCTTGTGATGTAAAATATGGGGAATGAAAAAAAAAGGTTTTCAAAATGTGCATTAAAAAAATGTATTACATTTTTTGATACCAAAAGTGTCATTCTTTCCCTGTACTTCATTACAATACGTGTAAGTATATGTATACGTATAGACTACATTTTTTACTTGACAGTTATTCTTGGCTCGCTACAATAATAACTTTTCATGAAAAACTCAGTTTTGTTCGTAGGGTAAAGGTTTGTAGGTTACCAAAATATTTATCACGTTTTTTTTCCAGCATAAGAGAAAATGATGCACAATAATTTAAACTATTGGAGAAGAAGGCAAGTAAAGACAACGGCACATACTAATATAATGGCACCACGACAAAGGTTGATATTCTGTATTCTGTTAATGCGTCCACCACGGGAGGTGTTAAGTGTTTGCTGTGCATTTAATTAGAAAAACAAAGTATGCCCATCAATGTTCACTAAAGTAGGACAATCACTGTAACCTGTGAAAAACGTTGTAATCCCTGTGTTTAGAAGCGCGTCGATGATAAATATCTTTTGTACCGAAGTCACAGTAAAACTTTAAAACGCTTAAGGTATGAAAACAGTATTATGAATGGTCTTTGTTGTGTAAATGATAGTTAGAATCTAATCTACAATTAGCATGTTCAAGTATCAGTCCCAGTAGATATATACACTCATGACGCCGAGGTCCACGATCCCAATTTTTTTTTACCAAAATATTTTTTATACAGAAACAATAAGTTTCGAGGGTACTGACACTTTTTGCTCTGGAAAAACTTTAAGGCACTCCTGAGTATCAGTCGTGCCTAATAAATAATAGTAAAGGCATGTGCTATTCTTCGTCAAAGAATAATCGAGTGTACGATTTTTGTCTGAAAGTAGTTGAGTGTATGATTCTTCGTTGGAAAGAAGTTGAGTAAACGATTATTCGTAGGGAAGTAGTCAAGTGCACGATTCTTCATCTAGAAGTAGTTGAGTGTACCATTCTTCGTCGGAAAATAATTAAGTGTATGATTTTTCTATGGAAAGTTATTAAGTGTATAATTCTTCGTCGGAAAGTAGTCGAGTTATACGATTATTCGTTGGAAATTAGTTAAGTGTACGATTCTTCGTCAGAAAGTAGTTGAGCGCACGAGTTTTCGTCGGAAAGTAGTTGAGTGTACGATTTTTCGTCTAAAAGTAGTAGTGTGTATGTTTCTTGGTTGGGAAGTAGTAGCTTGTACGATTCTTTGTTGGAAACCTCCAGCTGTACGATTCTTCGTTAGAACCTCTGGTGTACGGTTCTTCGTCAGAAGCATGTTGCTTGTTTTTTAAATAAGTGCATTTATCATGAGCTTAATAATATTTTTATTCGAAAAGTATCACACGCACTTAGTATTACATTTAGTAAGAAAACCATGCAAGAAAATCAAGATAATCAGGAAATCCAAGCAAAGCAATAAATTATACAATAATGGAAAAAACTTTTTAGTTTACTCTCAATACAGAAATGCGCAAATATGCCCTACGTGGCCTCATACCCCATAAGAAAGCATTGGCTGTGATGGTGAAAAATACAAACTGCGTGAATAAGCCATTAATCTAACGCAGGTACCATTTATCGCAAAAAAATCAGTGTGTCATTACTTTGAGAATTTTGTAATATTTCAAAATGTGACTAATTTGGTAAAAACATTGCAAATGAAAAAAAACGACCTTACGACTTTATTTAATTAAAAAGGAAAAGCTGAGAACCCAGAAATTTTCTTATTGGTGTACATTGATTAAATATACTTTGATGTTGATTGCAAATAAAATAATTGTGATACTTAGTGTAAATTTAGAAATAACATGTTTTTCATGCTAGAAATGTATGAGGATATGCTTTAATAATAAAACGATAAAAAAAATTTAGATATAAATAAGACTTTTATTTATGACAATTGACTTAGCATCTTTTTAATCGCAGCACCTTGTTTCGATCATTGAATTCCAAAAATTATATTATCTCTCGAAGCAAGGTAGAGTAATGGTATCCGTATTTTCTTTATATTTTTTTACGAATTTTTCATCAACTTATATAAACTCATGGACAGCTAACAACGATTTCTTTTTATTAATTGTATTTTTTTTTTTCTTTTCTTTTTTTTTTTTTTTTTTCTATTGATGAGCTTGGAACTACAAAAATTGCTAAAAATGTTATTTATACTTTTCGACCAAGGAACATTAAATAAAAAAATGACATCGTTATATTCTTTTATTTTCTGCATATTCTTTTTTTTCGATTAGAAAATAAATTATTTAAAATTTTAAAGTTCTTAATTGTCTATACTTTAACATCTGGCTCATTCCTTGAAGGAAAACGAATATACAAGACGTCATCGGAGTGAAATCCTGCCTTAATTCTTTCCAAATCACACTGATCTGGAATGTCAAACGTCATAGAGGCTTCGCTTAGTTGATTTTTCCTGGTAGCCTGAACTAATATCGATTTCCCTCTGACCTGAAAGATGACATCATTGTTCTAATTAACAGGTTAACTACGACGAAATTTGTTGGAATAGCTTTTTGTTATGATCAGATTATATATAAAAATAGTGTTGGGGCATAAACGCACCGGCTTTGTTTGTTATTGAAAAGACAGTTAAAACTGATAGATTATTTTGTCTAATTTTGCTTGTAACTTTCTTTAGGAGCATTGTATTGCAGAAGTATCAGAAGATAATTTGTTTTTTTTCGATAATCTACCAAAAAGTGGTGCTAAGGTTGTCTAACACCTATTTTTTACAAAGTGATAGCGAAAGACGCTATTCAAAATTATATATTAAAATTATATTTATCTTTTCATTCTTGCATATCATTACTTCAAAGTTAAGAATTCCGTATTTTTTTAAGAAATCGTAAGCCATGCTCAATAATTTTTATGTAACATTAAAAATGATTTCAAAAAACAATTTATTATTTTACAATTTATTTGCCTTAAACCTTATAGTATTGCTGCATCAAAGTTTTCAGATGAATTTTATTAAGGATAGCGAAAAGCTTCAATGTTGAGACAAACTTTTTTTTTAATTTTGACCTTAATCTTTTATAAAACTAAATTTGTAATAAAAAAAAAATATTATCATTTTGACGACTCACATTTGAATGTGTGGAAACCAATTTCACTTTATAGGATATATTTTTACATGAAGAAAAAAAAAAATTCAACGACATAATTCCAGCAACAGTAATTAAAAACTCATTTTTACAGTTACACAGTTAGTAATTTTTACATAAATTAACAGCATAAAACCAACTGTTATACTTGAATACTTTGACTTATTGTACTGTTTTTCGAACAAAAGGTTGCATGCATTTAGTCGTTAATGCATAAAAAAAATTAGATTTTTTTTTCCACGTACGAAAATTTAAGGTTCCCTACCAATTACTTTGGACCACGTTCCTGTAAAAAAACCCTTATTTAAGGTGCTGTCTCTTACGGTGTATCTTTTTAATCAGCTTTTTCTTCAGTTACCAGTTTGCATCCGCTTTTTTGTGAAACATATTTCTTGTAAATATAAGAAACGATGAGGAAAAAAGTGCAGTTGCATAAAAATAGTAATCAAGGATTATCGTTTACATATCGTAGCAAGAAAAATCGTGCAAGTATAAACATATGGCTAAATTCATTAAAAATACTTTGTCTTGCATGCACGGCACGACCAATCTACAAAGCACCAGCGAAAAAAAAGTATTACTTGAACAAAAGGACTGACTTTTAATAGTACTCCGTAACTTACTCCGTACTTAAAAAAAAAACGGTATCTTAAAACCCAGAAAATAGAGCATAAGACAGTTAAAATCGTTAATAGTAACATTATGAAAAATAATTTCAAAAATTTTCTGTACACAGACGAGAATCATATTAGTGAAAGCAACAGTGATGATTTTCCCAAATCAAAAAAACGAAAAATGTAGAATATCGTTTGTTATTTGTACATGTATTTCACATAATATGACGAAATTTCAGATGTATTGGTTTTAAATGTATGTAATTAAATGAAAAATCTTTTTTAAAAAAAGTAGCGATTGATCATAATATGGTTTTGTGTAACGATATGAGTTTTGTATTTAGCAAGCAGACGACCAAATGCATAGTACGTCGAAGTTTTCAGGTATTTATATATATATATATATATATATATGTATATATATATTTTTTTTTATAGTAATCGTTAATGAACGTAACAAATACTAACTCAAATCAATAACAAGAATTATTCTACAGAAATGAAACAAATTGTTTCAGGTTGGAAGACAGTTGGAGATAAACCATTATTATCACAAACTCTTAATAGTTAACATTAAAAACACGTTATAGCAGTTACATATTTTTCAATTCGTATGAAAATTTACTCCATTAAGTGCAATGTGTTGCATACCAGTAAAATGAACTATGTATTTGAAAATATCTACAATTTATTTATGTTGCAAAATTGAATCTTCTCAAAAATTGGGGTTGAAATTAGAAAGAAAAAATTGCTTTTTCCACCACATTAAAATTCTTAGCGTTCTTCATGACTTTTCGTTCTTAGATTTGTTTCAGCCTTTCTGTAGGAGAAAAAAATTCATACCAAAGGTATTTAATTATTAATTTTAAAGAATTTTTGATTGTAAAATCTTAAAATTAATAATTTTGCAAAATTAAAACTTTGAATAGCAATTTTCGAACTTTTTTGCTCTATAACTGCGCGAAAAATAGGTCTTCTATTGTCTGACTAGCAGCAATCAAAAGATAATCAAATAAAGATCAAATTATTTTGAGCTATTTTGACACTGTGATGAAAACATAGAATTATAAATAAAATTCAGCATATAATTTAGTCAATTTTTACTACTTGTTAAATACGAAAAGAAGCTGGTGTATTTATGCCCCAAAAAAAAATTTTTATGTGTCATAATTATAGTACAAAATTTTTTTAATTACTCTTGCTGTAGTAAAAAATTTCTTATTTATCATTTTTCGTGGCTTTATCTACCTGCTTAATAGCTTATTCAAGAGATTTACTGCATACATTTTAATTACACTTTGTTACAAGAATTGCAAAAGTTAAACATTTTCTCTACTCCCGGATTATACAAAAATCTTAATAGACTTTTTTCCTTAATTCGAGGACAACCCTTGCAAAACATAAAACGTTTGAAAAATAAATAAAGAGAAGAACAAAGAAAATTTTTTTGATACTTACCATGACCTTAATTGTGTCTTTGTCATATTTAGCGCGACCAAACTCCTTCTGGAGGACCTTTTTTTATAAAACCACAATTTTGTTCAGTTTTGAGAAAGAATCTTAGAAAAAATTAAGTATGGAAATGCAATTTTAAAATCCCCATACCTTTTTGCTATCAGGTAAAAGGCGATGATCTTTGCTGCGTTTCAGGTCCAATTGCCTCGTCT
The DNA here is from genome assembly GCF_036245765.1 of Copidosoma floridanum. Lineage (NCBI taxonomy): Eukaryota > Metazoa > Arthropoda > Insecta > Hymenoptera > Encyrtidae > Copidosoma > Copidosoma floridanum. Next base: position 17,484,230 of record NW_028321884.1, on the reverse strand, counting down.
CTTCAGTGGCGTTGCTGGTACAGGTTATTGGATGAACCTCACGGCCACAGAAAGAGACGCCAAACTTCTGAGACTCTTCATCATTCCGCATAATAAAATCCATCTTCTCATTTTCCTCATTATCGGACATTTTTCTTCAAATATTATGATACAAATACGTTGCTGCTGGTTGAGGAAAGTCTTTCAAGCGACTGATAAACAACGATGTGGCTCCTAATGTTGCTACTGTATGTGTCACGTTCGTGATATCACTATCGTTTATAATTAATACCTGTTATATCACGTACTCAATATTTTCGTGGCTAACTTTGTTAATGATACATGCTAGTGTGCGCTTAGGTACGGTCTTTGTTCTAGAAAAATGTCTAGTAAACTATTGTCTTGAACTTTAATGTTTGATGAAACTGTGCGTATCTGACATTACTTGATTTTATACCTTCAATAATTACTGTTGGAGGATCTGTATAAAAAGAGTTACCATGGAATATCTCAGGTGCGGGTGAGTGTTGAAAACAAAGGAAATATAACTCGTTCAAATCGTCAACTTTACAAAAAGCCACCTCAGTGTAGTAATAACGGATGTTCATTGCTATCAAATTTATGTACAAAATTTCTTGACACTACTTTGACAACGAGAAATGTCGTATTTTGTAGAGAAACATTTTCGATGGACGTACATTGTCACAATTCTTTAAAGATAAAATTGCAAGAGACGAGAAGGAAGTCTGTCTTCTTTGAAAAAGAAAACGATGTCAAGGTGTTTTTATAATACGTGAAAAAAAAGGAAGGAAAAAGATGTTAAGCCATACTTAGTCGAGTGAAGCTTGGTGAGGAATTTCTTCGATTGCTTTAGGTTATCTCTTTGTAGTAGAATCCTTTGTTCTTTATAAATACTAGGACTTAAACAATGCAGATTTTTACAAATGAGAGAGAATTAGAAACTTTGTTGCATTATTCCCATGATGTATCCTGGTAAAAAAATAATTTGTTTACATAAGACAAAAGAAAAAAAGAAGAATCTACAAAAATCAAGTCTTCATTCCAATACAACTTACTCGCTGTGGTACACAATCTTTAAAGACTTTAAGCTAGCAAAGTCTTGGAGCTAGCAAATTCTTTTACAATAGAGCAGGAAATATAACTTTCTTCCAGCTAAACGATTAAGCTTATCAAGTCACTTTTTGAAACTTTCTAAAACTATTTCTAAGACTAAAAGTATTTCTAAAACCTTAGGTAAGAAACTACATGCGAAAAATTCAACTATTCTGGCTGTATACTAAGGAAAGAAAATAGTTCACAATATGCAGTCAATCAAGGAACTTCGAAACAAGTAACTCGTCTACTAAAAATAATTAACATCATTAAAAATGAAAAGTCAAGGAGTTGTCTCAACTGAACGCTTAGAGTAAATTGAACAAAGCTGTGTTTTCCCAAATACTGAGGCATAACTTTTTTCTTTTTTTTTTTTTTTTTTTTTTTTTGTTTGTACACTACATTAGGTCTCCAATGTATGGCATACATGGCTTTCATTCTGGATATGCCTCATTGTAGAGAAAACACAGTAAAAGCAATAAAACGCATATATATAGAGGATTTACGAAACGAGTGTAGTAAATTGCAGTTGTTATAGCTTCTGTTTTTATATCGGGACGTTGGTAAGGCATATCTCATGTTAGTAAAAAGAATTAAAAGACCTCTTGATTTTCTGTTCTGTTTACATTTTTTTTTGCAGGTGGGCTTTCGTATAACAATTGGGTGATACAATATGGCATAAATTAATTTTTGTACATATAGGATTCCCAATTCTCTTTGGAAAGGAGAAGATGATTATGTACCACTGAAACCCATCGTGTACGTAAAATTGCTGCATCAAATCTCTCGTTATCAACGCTAATATCGTACCTTCATTTGTATATCCAGTCGAATAAGGCAGGATGTTCCAGCTCGACATATAAAATTAACAAACAGTTTATAATCATCTTTACATAAATATTGACATTAAATATTAACATGGAGAATACTTTAAAAGGCTTTTGCGACCTGCTAATTAAAACCTATATATTTGAAACTTTGTTCAATAAGATTGGAATCATCAAGTAGGAGACGATAACATATTTTCTACATGCATTTAATACAAAGACTTTGAAAGCTACTTACATCTAACACGAGTTTCTTAACTTTTTCACGATAACCAACATTTTTTCTAAATTACAATTAAAAGATTTATTTTGAAAGTATTTTTATTTTCATTTAGAGAACATGCTGTTACAGTTTTATTACAGCCGATATAATGTGACGTCTCAAATTACGGCTCCGTAAAACTAATCTGACTTTAAGCAAACTTTGGCATCGAATATTTTGAGAGTTTCCTAGATGGCAGATAAAAATGTTAATGCTATCTGAGTAATAACTTTTTTTTTTTCGAAAAAAATTACTTTTCAGTTGAACAAAGCTTGTGAACGAAATCAATTCAAATTTCTGGCTTTTTGAAAAAAAGGCCCACCCTTTTCATAGAATTTAAAAGTGTAAGTGTAAAAAAATTGTTAAAGTCCATCAAATGACGTGGTTCTCCTTAAAAATAATATCACCATAAAAAATCATTCAACGACTCCTTACCATTTCAAAAAGCTTCGAAGTCCTAATGAAAATTCAAAACTTTTTATTTTTCCCAAAGAGTTGTTATCCCTTAGAATTTACACTTTGTTAAAGTAAGTAACGTTAGGTTTTCTATCATTTTTCACATACCACCTCTTTTGTAACTCAACGAGTCCTTTCAAGCGCGAAGTAAATCGAATCTGATTTCATATCACGTAGGTATTAATTTACATGTCTTTACCAAACGCTCATTTTCTATAAACCATCTGCGAGAAAATCTCTCTATTGTAAACATATTGATATACGACACACACAAAATCAATACATAGTTTGAACACTCGTACATAAAATATTAGAAGAAGCCAAAAATATCGAAAACTTGTTGGTGGTGGGGGAAAAAAGCACTTGGTCGAGCTTGCGTTAACCCAAGTGGGGTAGGAGAAAAAAAGCTCGAGAGTCGAAGTTGATTGGCCGTCAAATTTGGAGAGTAGGAGCTAAGGTAGACGGTATTGGCTGCGAGTAAATACGTGGCCTCACAAAACATTGTAATTGGTAGGAGCAGTGGGTTCTTTCCATGATTGATTAGTTTGGTGTTGTGGTGGTGGTGGTAGTCACGATTCTGGGGATGGCTCAATGTATAATTTGTTTCATACTGTGGTATTGATATTGAAAATCTGTGACTTACATGATGGTTTATTTTATAGAATATTCTTCGTGGTACGCAAAGAATCATACAGAAGTTTGAATAGGAACAGAAAAATACAATAATTTTTTAAAATTTTATTTTAAATAATCTTGAATAATGCTCATATTTTTGTCTGATAGAATTGGTTCGACTTCGATTCTATAGTTATTTATGATTTTAAAAGAATCCTTTGAATAATGGTATTTGGTACATGATATTTTTTAATGTAACTGCAAATAACATTTTATAAAGAATTTAAAAATACAAATATTAAATCGGCTTTTGTACGTGTTACTGGTTATTCTAAGATTATCTACAATCTGTACTCCCCGTACTCATAATTTAATTCAAAAAATTATAGGAGTGTTATCTTTATCTGCAAAAAAAATCAAAATGAAAACTGGTACTTCAAAACATAGGCTATAGTAAATTATCTATTGTTATAATATTTGTTGATTTTATATAAAAATACAGCTCATTAAAATAAAAAACTAACATATTACCAAGAAGTAATCGATTGAAGTATACTCGGTACTTATAAAACTGTCACATTTATCATAACAACTAAGATAATATCAAAGTTTTAACTTTAATATTTTATACTTTATTGACGATGTAATAAAAATAAGCTTTAGGTAAATTTTTATGTTAGTTAATTAGATAAGCTTTTAATAAGCTTATCAAACAATTCGTGAAAAGTATGTTATCGTACAGCGATTCGGCTCTTCCCATTCATTGATTTGTGGTTATGTATTTTTTCTATTTCCTAATGAATTTGAAGGGCTTTAAAATAAGATGGTGGCCAGTAAAGCTTTTGATTACTACGATTGTGTGTTCACTTTCTAAAGGAGTCAGAAATACTGTAAAGATGAATAACATTTTTTCAACAAATTGACAGTAATTTTGACAAAGAAAAAAAAAAAAAAAAAACAAATACATGTATACTTTTTAATCTGATGTTTACGTCAGGTAAGTAATAATACTACAACTTCGATAAAGCTCGACAATATAACTGAAAATGCACTCCCTAAATTTAATTTTCAAGTTTAGCAATCGCTATTACAGAGGTAGTAGCGATGTAAGGAAGAAAATTATGTACGATAGTCTAATAAACAGTTTTATTTAATTTAAAGTAAATTGTCATTAATACTTTAATTACGTCATTATTATTTTTAAAATTTAACTAAAACAAAGTTTTAATTAATAGAAAGAAGTATTAAGTAAGAGAGTGTATCAACTTTTTGATTACTTAATTGTACAAAATTAATAAAAATTTTCTAAAATTATTTTCAAGCTCCTAGTTAAACTACTAAATTCTTGTACAAATACGTGTTATCGGAAAGAAAAGATAATACCCGCTTCTCATATTCTTATTGTAGAAATCAGAATTTCAGTTCAATACACAGTTAGACAATGTAAGAATCTGAAAGTTATGTTATCAATCTGGTGCAGATTGAAATTGTATTACAGTGTTCTTAAACTATTTAATTATTTAGAGAACTTCAAGTGTTTCTGATAGTTAAATAATACAATAATTTGTGTACATGTAACTCTGTACACAATCAGATCTGTACCTCACAAAAAGTGTAATAAGCATTGTAATCGTAACAGAGAATATTTTTTCCAACTTTAATCAGTGTCTATCGTGCATCACGTACGTGTGTTTTACGACTTATTTAAAGCTTGTGGTGAATATAAAATATCAATTCATGTTGTTTTTCGTTGCCCAAGAAACGGCCTCGTATTTGTTCAAACATGCCATCGCTACCGTTAAATATTAAAATGCATACACACCCACAAATTACATGTGACTTTTAATTTCCAATATAAACCCAAAAACTGCGTTTGATCAATAAAATGATGTTCTTACCAACGGGACGGTGCCTGATTCAAAGGACAGATTAGAGAAAAGGGAAGGGTGAAACAAAAACACCTGCAGGACACGTACCTCGCACGTACCGATAATCGTAAATATATTATAAGCAGAGCTGCGTAGTAGAAGTTGGTAAAAGTGAATTGTCATGCTTGTTGTAAGCATCAGTACTGACACATGATATTTAAGAGGATCGAGTTTTTTATTCTCAGCTCAACAGCTTAGCTACTTTGTCGTATGTCAGGAAATCGAGATGAGTTATCAAGGATTTTGGATATAGGAAGGAAAAAGCTCCTGAAAACATCAGAAGGGGCGTATATAATTATATACGTCCTTAACCACAGGAAAAAAGGGTGGGTATATTGGAGGAAAGTTTTGCATGTTAATATGTAGAATAAAGCTTTATTTTTGCATTTGGTACTATTTTTTAGAACCGACTTCTAATGGCACGTTTTTTTAAGTTGTAAGGTTGTAGCTTTAAAAGCGTATGCAACAATTAAGTTCACATCAACAGATGTGTAAATATATGTAAATTGACCAATAATAACAGACAGGTTAAATAGTACATGGTATATATTGAAGTAAATCGTATCTTAAAGTCATGAAAAATAATGGGTCGAATTATTATGTAACATTTTTCTGTCCTTCAGCAACATTTACTTTTCATGTTCATAGACGTACTATGTATAGATTAACATTACTGTATGAAATTCAATATTATAGAGCTTTCTTTCTTCGATTTCAAAGTACCTAGTATAGTCTCGGTTTACTTAAGAGCATGAATCTGTATGTGATTATTGACTTGTTCTCAACACATAATATATGTATACCAATCATCATACTAGGCAGTACGGAGTTCAACATAAAAGCACCAACTTCTTCATAAATACCTTATTTTATCAATCACCAAAGTTACATTTGATACGAATTTTCAAAAAGTGCATCTCAAAATACAAAATAAAGAAAAATTACGGTAAAACTCATAATATGTAAAGAAAGAGGCTGTGACTTCAATAATATTTAAACAAATTTTTGACTAGTATTTATTATTTATTCATTCAAGATAGTTGAAGATGTTGTTAATCTTCTTTTACACAATAGGTTTTTTTTTATACTTTGGAGATATTTTTAGCCATCAGTCTAAAATAAAATGCAATTTTTAAATTCATATCAAAACATCTTAGACTTAAGGTTTTGTCAGGACTGCACCTTTCGTATCAAAACTAAAAAAAAAGTTTTTATAAAAGAACTTTGTAGAAATTGCGGTTTTTAATATGTCAACAAAATTTTGGTACAAAAAATAAATAAAGAAATAAAATAATGCATTAAATATTAATGTGGATAAAAGTAGGCACGTCTGTTTGGCTTAAGAGTTTTGAATCTGAAATCCGAAAGCAAGTTAAAAATGGTCATACTTACGATTATTAAGAGGAATAAAAAATCTTAGAGGCAGAGAGTAATCAACTGTAATTGTATGGTAAATAAGATTATCTGCTATTGAAGTATTGATTCGTTTTTTCATCGTTTTTAATTCGGTTGGCCGTGAATTTTTAATTACTTATTTTATAACACATTTTCTTGAACGATAAATATTTCACGTGTAATGTGTGCACAAAAGTGTGTGCTGATTGACAAAATGACAAAGAAGCTTAATAAATTTTTTGAGATCTTAATGCTTTGTAAAGAGATATTTTTCCATTCGACAAGAGCCAACTGACAGTGCTTTAACTTTCAGCAAATAATAAACTAATACCAAGGAAAAATATAAAATAATTCGAGCTTGTACTCAATGCTCATTTTTCATGAGTGTAAATTTTGCATTTTCCTAATAAGCAAAAAAATTTTAGTTACAACCTGAGGCCTAGATTCCTTTAGTACCAAGTTCATTATATATAATAATAGTTGAACGAAGGGGCAGTATCTTATTTTACTAGAATGTAATTCAAACTGTATTAATAAGTAACGAGTAATACAATATACCATCGTATTTACTAACAACAATATCAGTACATGTTGCAATAATGTAAATGCAATATAGTGCCAATTACATGGACATTTGTTTGAAAACTACTTAAATATACGAATAATGGTAAGGCAAATAAAAAAGGCAACATTTTTACATTCATTACTAAAAAATTTTAGCTTTTTCATTTATATGAAAATATAAAAACGTAACAGCTGTTTCATTACACTGTACCTTTCTTCGTGATAGAGGGTTACATACTAAACGTATTCTCAAACTCCAAGTTCTTGTCTCTATTATTTTCTTTACCACCATTTTAAAAAAGGTTTTTTATTAAATAAAGACCACCACAATCGATTACTAAAATAAATGGTTGACATTGTTTGGTTTTTTTTAAGATATATGACTATAGCGGTGTTTAAAATCATTTGATGAATAAATTACTCTTACAGGGCTTTAAACTTCTTATAAAAAAAAATACAAACAAATAAACGTTTAGTCAATAAACTGGTGTAAATCATCTAGTGAACTGTTTTATAAGTAATTTTAGTCACTGGCTAATTTTTTTCATTACTAACATACCTTAGTGATCAAATAGATTGAAAAATTAAAAAGTTTGTTATAAAAAATTTAATAATAGTGAATAATAAATCAAAAATAAAAAGTAGCTTTATCCAGATACCTTTTTCCAGAAGATCTGCGGAAACTTTTTTGGCAGCATCCAGTCGTTCTTCAGATAGGCGGAAAGGGCGCTTAAAGGTTGGGCGTCCTGTGGTGCTGATTGAGTGCTTCACTGGTAGTCCTGGGGGCTGGACAGAAGTGCTGCTTGGCTTGAACAGGTCTGCGAATTCTTTGCACAGCTCAGCATACTTTTGTACGAAGGTGCTACTGTTTTCGTAGAAATGAGTGACTGTTGAAACCGATTACAGAGGCATCCTGTCAAGGACTCCCTACAAGGCGAGGCCGCTGAGGGGATCTGTAAGCCTGGCGGCTTCAAGATCGAGTAAGAGCCCGTAATTCATCAGAAAATCCGCACCAATAATACCGTGTAGCACGTTGGCAATGGTGAAGGTGCAATTGAAATCTCTTCGGAGACCTAGGTTGAGCGACAGCTTGTGTGTGCCGAAGGTCTGGATAGTCGACTGGTTGGCGGCGTATAGCATGATTGGCTGCTGTGGTAGCTTTTCTCGGACTGTTGACATTAGCAAGAGCAGTAGGACCGAGCCAGTGTCCACGAGAAAGCGTAGGTTAATGCGCTTGTCGCACATGTGTAGGCGGTTTTCAGTGGTGCGTATGCTCACCTCTGCCACCTGATCCAAAGGTGGCATTAAGCGTTTCCCTGTCCCAGTGCGATGGGTGCACGGTAGGAGCAGGGCTTCATGCAGCGTATGGCTGCTGCTCCATGCTTGTTGTGGTACCAGCACCGGGAAGGCGAGGTTGGCGTGGCTGCGGGTGACTGAGAACGGCCTCGGCTGTGGGAGCGGAAATTCCGTCCATGACAGTTGTTGTTGTTATTGTTGTTGTTGTTGTCGTTGTTGTTGTTGTTGTTGGTGTTGTTGTTGTTGTTGTTGTTTACCGTGGGCTGCTCGAGTTGCTGGCGTGTAAGCGCGGTGAAGTGCGCTTTTGCGAGCCTAAAGGCGGCGACTTCCTGAGTGAGGTCCGGATGTCCGGCTTGACCTGTAGGGAAACTAATGGAACGTGGTGCGTGACTCACAGGCATTACAGAGGTTCCGGTTTTCAGCAGTTTATCAGCGGCCTCTGCGAGCTTGGGCATGTCAGCGTGTTCAAGCACTCGAAGCAGCATGGCAGCGTTAGGCGGTAAAAGGTCTAGCCACCTGACCTTGAGGGCTTCGTCTGTAAAGTTGGCACTAGCGTGGCTTTTGAGGTTGCGCCATAGTTGAGATGGTTTCATGTCACCAAGCTGTAGACCTGAGAGCACCATTTGTAGCTGCTTCTCGCGCGAATCGGACGTCCTAGAGAGAATTGCTTCTTTGATTGTCGTGTATTTGTCAGTCTCAGGCAGGTCGCTGATGATGTCTGCAAGCTGATCAATGGCGTCGCTGTCAAGTAAGCTGACGATGAGGTTGTACTTCGCTGCATCGTTGACGACATTGTGCAAAAGTCTCACATATTTTTTCAAGTTTAACAGGCATGGATTCAAAATTTTCGGTAGGGCCAGAGTGCATGAGCTTAGCGTAAAATTTAACTCTCAAAATTTTTAATGGTACAACTTCGACGCAGTAAAAAGAGAACGACATTAACAGGAATCTTTTAGCCTTTGAAAATCATAGTATTTCATGGCTGCAAAGTGAAAAATAAAACGAGCTTTGAATGCCCAGGAAATCAAGATGCCCCTGAAGAAAACCACCAATGCGCAGTTTTTAAAAAATAAATTAAGTTGGGCCAGCCTATTTGCTTGCTTATTAAAAATAAACGTGTAATTAACATTATTGAGAGAAATAAGGAAAGAAATGCTATATTCTAAAAGCTTGAGGGAATTTTAATAAAGCTGATGTCAAGTGGAACTCTGCCACGAGTTAAATTGACGAAAATACCTGTAAAATAAGGTGGTCTTTCGAGCATATTTAATTTAATACATCCCTTTAAAGTCTCTTAAAATTTTTTGGGTACGTCTTTGCATGAACTTGTGGCAATAAGCGTAAAAATCTAAGCCTTCGGCACTTTTGAGATTAAGAATTAAAGTGTGTTCAAACAGATGTAACCACATCTTATAAGTGATAATTTTTTCGATGGCCATAGCTGCAACGATGAAGTTACCCCCACATTTGATACAGCCAGATTTGTAAAATACAACATCAGTAGAGTCTAACTACTTCCAGAAAAATTTTTTTACGAACTACCACAGAAAAAGTAGGTTTCCACACAAAAATACACTCTCAAGTATTATGAATAAGTCACCAGCATATAGGGAAAACATAAACACATCTTGTATTACAACGCTATACGTAGAATCAGCGTTAAATTGAAGCTGCCGCTGACGTTGCTTTTTGTTGTTGCTTTTATTCCTTATTATATCACCACAATGTTGTTTTTAACCATATTAAATCTTAAATTATAGTTGTACATGAATTCAGGAACGATCTTGAAGAAAATTCGTAGGATTTATACGCTTGTACTCGTATTATTTAAGTAGACAGTAAAAGATTCTAATACGCTTATCTAACAATGGATGCCAAGTGCGTAACTACATTATTTTGGTTCTGTCTGTTCATTGCTTTGCTGTTATGTATTTTTTCTACCCCAAATTAAATGTTTATTACTTGAAAATTAAGTGGTAGCTAGTGAATTATTTGATTCTTATTTTGTGATGCTATTTTTTTCAATGTTTCGAAAAATGTTTAAAGTGCAAATAAGCTTTTTTCAAAAAAATTACAGTATTTTTACAAAATAAAAAAAGAAAAGTAGATTTATTTAATTTAATATACACATAAGATGAGTGACAAAATTACTACTTTAGTTTAGCTTTAGAATATAACCTATAACTAATACTTAAATTCAACTCTCAGTTTTAGCAATTACTATTATAGAAGTATCAGCAATCTAAGAAAGAAAATAATGTACGATAGTATAAAAACAATATTTTTTTAATTTTAAGTAGAAGGTTGTGAAATCGTAGTAATGATTTTAAATATATATATATATATATATATATATATATATATATATATATATATATATTCACACATACACACACATACATAACTATATATATATATATATATATATATATATATATATATATATATATATATATGCACTTCTTTAAGGGGGCTCCTACGACTACTGCTGAGGTCAAAGACTAACAAAAAATAAAGTTTTGTTTTTTAATAAACAAATGTGTCTGAAAATCATTATTATATTTTTAATAACGCATGAAGTGGGAAAAATAATATTTATGTGTGTAGTTTAACTTTGTACGAAAAATTAATTATTGTTTTGACCAGTCTAGTGCATACGAGGGTACGCCACCCATAGAGGTATAAGAATAGAGGGGAAAAGCGCTATACTAACCCATTAGCGGCAGCGACAGCATAACTAAGTCAAACGGGGCATCTGTCCTTGTTGCCAAAGCCACGTTATTGGCTACTTCTTCGTTCTGGATCCTACAGTTGATTCAATCTCATGTATGACTCGACCAATAACACAACTGCCAGACAAAGACAGATGCCCCGTTACGTAGCGAATTCTGCTGTCGCATATCACGTCCCCTTTTCTCCTCTATTCTTATACCTCTATGACGCCACCAGACCAGACCACCTGTGTTGGTGTAGTATAGCGATGTAATATATAGGAATATGGTATATATATGTCGTGAACAAGTACGTCTGCTACCCACGTGACCTCCTGACCTCCCGGACATTATTTATTTATTTCCATCACAAATATCTCGCTAAAATGGTCCTTTATCCACAATTTTTAATACAGCATATTACAGAGGAAGACTTCATCTACAAAACGTATATATTCAGTCTGCTGGGACATTCAATTTAGGTTTATTATAAACGAAAACAAATTGTTTTTCACGTTGCCCCATAGGAACACGTGCTAATAGTTACAACTTTGAGCTCAGATTTCTCAAAATTTCGACCCATTCGAAATATAATTTAGACCACCATTAAATTCAGTAGACTTTTATTTACAAGAAATAATATATCTCTGTTTAAGGACTTTCGTGAAGGAGCCCCCTTGAAGCAAGTAACATCGATTATTTCACTTAATTTGATGAGTTGCAAAACATACAGTTTCCAACGATATTTTTTTTTTTTTTATTAATTTTACCGTGTAAAACTAAATATTATGCTAAAGTGCTTTAGAACTACAATGTTATTTAGAGAACATAATATGTTTGAAACTTCTTAATATTATAGTAAATTGCGTAAATGCATTTCTGTACACAGTCAAATTAAAAAAAATTATTATCTTACCTTACAAAAATTTATCTAATAAACGTTTTATTGTAAAAAAAATGTTTTTTTTCCAACTTCAATCAACATGAGTCACGTATCATGTGCATCAGGTGTTTTAGTACTCATTTTTAGATTGTGGTTAATATGGAGTTTCGATTTTTGTTGTTTTTTTTTTTTCAGAAAAATGGTCTCGTAATTATCAAAACATCATTACTTTACAGTAAAATATTGAAACTTATACAAATCTACAAATCGCTGGCTTGTAATTTCTAATAGGAACCCAAAAAAGTGCGTTCGATCGATAAAATGATGTACCTACCAATGGGGCAGTGACTAATTCAAAGGGAAGATTATAGGGAAGATAAGTGTGAAACAAAAACACCTGCAGGACACGTACCTCGCACGTACCGATAATCGTTAATATATTATAAGCAGCGCTGTGCAGCAGGAGGTCGTAAAACTGAATTGTCATACTCATTGAACGCGTCAGTACTGACACATGATATTTAAGGGGTGCGAGTATTTTCTCGATTCAACAGCGTAGCTACTTTGTCGTATGCCAGAAAATACAGATGATCTATTGAAAGTAAAGGGAGTGGAAAGGGGGAGCTTAGGAAAAACCTCAAAAGCATTGGGCTGCTATAATTAAATGTCTTTAATCGCAGTTGCAAAGGGGGTGGGTTTATTGAGTGAGGGTCTTTTGCATCTACGTACAAAATAAAGCCTCATTTTGGTATTTATTACTGTTTTTGGGACCACCTGCTATTCGCACATTTTCTTAACTTTTGAGATTATGGCTTGAAAAACGTATGTAATATATACTTTGAAATAAACACACTGAGGAAAATAGTGTTGAAAAAAGTATTATAACTGTACTAAAAACCATCATATTTTTTAGAAGAGCTCATACATACCCACCTAATAATGCAAATTATTACGTTTAAAGTAATTTTTATTATATTTTAAGCAATTTTTATTATGTAGCAGCCCTCAAAAAAATTATTACGCGGCTTAATAAAAATTATCATGTCTAACATAGTAAAGAATTTGATAGTAAGATTTTTGTTATTTTCCATAGTAAATTTTTTTGTCATCGTTTTCAAATGTCCCACATTTAGAAGTAGAATATGCGATGTGGCATAATTAAATTTTTTATTCCACTGAATTGCTAGGAACGTTCATACTTACGATTATTAAGAGGAACAAAGAAATTTTCAGGAAGAAAGTAATCTAGTGTGATTATGTTGTGAATAAGATCTGCTTTCATTAATGTGTCAGTTTGTTTTTTTTGGTGTATTTAATTTGATTAAATGTTAATTTCCACTTACTCATTTCAAGACACATTTTCTTTGACGATAAAAGTTTTATGTATAATAGCTCTCATATACAAAAATATGTATTGATTGACAGAAAAAAAGTAAAGCTTAAAAAATTGTTTAGAATGTTGATTCTGTGTAAGGAAACATTTTTAAACGTGACATTAACCCACTTATAATATGTTCACTTACAGTAAATATCAAAATCATACTGAAGTAAAACATAAAAACTACTCAAGCTAGAATTTCATTTTAAATTTTCTTAAATATGAGTTATGACACTTTTTTGTAAGAAAAAGATTTTTAGTTATAACTATAATGCTATAGCTTAACACCCAGATTCCTCTAATCCTTAGTATATTATATATAATAATAATTAAACAATGAGACAGCGTCTAATTTTACTACAAAGTTACTCATAGTGTAATAATTAGTTAATAAATAATTATATATTATATGATATCAAGTTACATTTATATTAGTACCTGCTGCATAAATATAAGGTCAAATTTATAAAGTGCATGAAAAATTTCGAAATTACCGTACTTTTAAGACTTCAGCATTTCTTAAATTTCACTTTTGTCGAAAAAGTATTACTTCAAGCATGAAAAGTGTACGGTTAAGGAAATAATGAAGACAACTTGACATTTATCACTCTAAAATTTTCACACTTTTATTTATGTTGAAACATAAGGAGTAACAGCTGTTTCAGTACACGGTTTCCGTCTGTCTGAACGTTTTACAAACTAAACATTTTTTTAAACGTTCGGTTGTGATATTTCTTATTCCCTAAAGTATTATTTAAAAATAGGTCTTCATTAAGTAAAGACCGCAACAATTAATAATTTAAAGAGCGTGAATACTAGCTTTTCAATCAAGTGCACACAGACTATCTTGTTTTACAACATCTACATCAGAGTAGAACTAACAACTCACCGCATTGACAAAAGAACAAATTTGGACAGCTTTTTGACCAAACACACAACAATGCAGCTGTCGAAAAGGATGCTAAAACTAGATAGAAAGATCACGTGCCGAAAAAGATTTATTTAAAGTTTTTACTTAAAAGTGATACACTCAGAACTTTTTTTTTAAATAAATAAAATTTAATTTCATACCATGAATTAAAATACAGGACCAAAAGTAAATAAGTTAGTCAATAAAAAATAGAATATCAAGAAAAAACTCTAGAAATTTAGAATACAATAGATTTTTAATGTCAGAGACACTTAAAAGATAACAGCAATTATCATAATAACAACAGTGTATGTGAGAGCCGAGATAACCATACATACAGACGCGAATACTTTAATCAGTTTTTTTTTTTTATTATGGTGGAAAAAAATTTTGAAATTGAGTTTTTTTGGATTAATTTACAATGCTAAAGAGCTTATGACAACAAATTGTGTGGAAAAGGATGCTTTTACAAGAAAAGCTGATGATTAATACTATTATGAAAAAAATTTAGTTTTAATTCTATGAGTTTACGAACAAACCGAATAATACCCAATAGTTTATATCGAAGTCTAGCTTTAAGCATAAAAAAGAATTAAGGAGAAACATCATTATTATAACGAGAGCAAAAAAACCGACTATAGTAGCTAAATAAAGAAATGTACAGATATTTTTCACATTTTATCTAACAATCCAATTGACGAATTTCAGTAAGTCATAATTCAAGTATACAAAAATAGTCTTATTTTTAAAAGACTGCCATATTTTTCAGTCATACTCGTCAATTCGCAACGTTCTAAACTATATTAGTTTATCAAATCCCATGGACTTATATCATATTAGACCAATAGTGTTGCTTATTAACGCTCCTTCTTAAAAAAGTCCCAAATTAATTCATATTGTAAGCAACAGCACGAAATTTTTATGTACATACAGTATTTAAAGTTTATAAGCTTAAATTTAAAAAATTTCAAACATTCAAATCAGTGAGAATAGTAACATGATTTTTTTCCGAAGTTAAGAATTCGTTGTCTAGTTTTTTCAATCTACAAGAAACATAGAATTATTAAAGAGTTTTAAGTAAAAAAAAAACTGACGTATGTATGAGAAATGACACTACGAAGAATTTATTGTGCTACTTAAGCAAAACTATTTTGGATAAAATAATAGTATATCGTTTCAAAAAACGATTTAAAGATGTCTAACCTACTTAGCTTACTTTTAGCAGAAGATTTTACATAAACTTTCATAATAACATATTGGATCATCAATCAAGCCACAATCTATCATGCTGACACGAATATTTAGACAATTTTTAAAAATATTTTTTAAGGCTTACAAAGACAATTGCCAATATTGGTCAAAATTATCAACAGCCTCCATTATAATATTGAATTCACAGTCAATAAGGAAGAAAACAACAGTTAGAGGTTTCGAGATATTACTAATACTGGGGTACGAGTTTGCTTCAATTTTTGCATTTATCATAAACCAAAATACAAAGATATCACAGTTCACATTAGATAGAGGTCGAGCAAAAAGAAATATTTCTGTCATATATTTTGGAATGCCCTAAGATATTATTTAAAAAAGACTTAAGTTACACAACACAAAAGTAGTATTCAATGTATCAATAACATTTGAATTTTTGCTTTAAAAATATTAAAAGAAAAACTCAAAAGTTACAACATCTGGTGTAACTTGTTTCAATAGCGGTTTATGCAAAAAAACTATATTTTTGACAAATAGGTTAAAATTTTGATGTACGAATTATTGAGCATTATAACGCTTTCATAAAAAAAGTAATAATTACACAACACTGTCCATTTATTTCAATGCAATCACAATTTTAATCTTGAATAAAAAATTTAACGTTGAGCCACGACTAGCAAGCTAATAGACACCTTAGAAGCAGTTCAATTTATTGGCTAGCTTAGTAATACGTGTTGGCATCATATTGATGACATGTTACGCTGAATACGATGAGTTTGTAATACTCTTTGTCTGAGAAAGTACGGTGTTCTGGAACAGCTGTTACATGTTTAAGTCTCACATGAATGTAAAAGTGACAATTTTTGTATGATAATAAACTTTAAGTTGGTGTGTACTAGATTCTGCACTATTAATTAAAACATAAATCTTGATTAAGTAAATACCACAATAATCAACTACTAAGATGTATGTTTGACATTATTTTGTTTTTTCAAAAACAGTTGTGTAATAAGGCGTTATGAATAACTTAATAAATTAGATACGCTCATAAGACTTTAATTTAAAAAAAAATCATAAATCTATGCCGCTATAAATAAACAAATGAATTGTTCGATAATTAATTTTAGTTAGTAACTTTTTTTTGCGTTATTAAATAATTTTATACATTAAAAAATAATAAAGTTTATTATAAAAAACTAAATTGTTGTGAGTATTAAGTCAAAAACAAAAAGTAGCTTTAAGAAAAATATAGATTGCTTCAAAATTTTGTCATAATTTTGATTCTTTGCAACTTGGCCTACGTGGACTCGCTCCTCCTCTGCTTAAAAATAAAGACGAAAGGAGGGGAAGTTAGGAAGGGGTTGACTGTTTTCATGGGCGTGACTTTTTTCCTATTCGATGGCCGAAAAATTTTGGTGGTGGGGAACATAACTCCGAAACCTTAGCCCTTAAATGTCCAGCGCTAGCACGACACTGTCTCACAGTGCGTCAGCTAGACAACACCTCAACCCAAAGTGACCACTTCAATAAGATATTATCTCTCTAGTTTGACATAGGAGCCCAGTGTTTAATCAGTGTTTATTAGTGAAAAGTGACCCGTAAAGTTTATAGTATCCAAACCTCCAGCTTTCAAAGAAAGTCAATTTCAGCTGTGCTGAGCTGAATAAAAGGAACTCTTGAAAGTCACTTCTTACGTCACAAGAGCCAACTTATTAAGTGAGTACTTGCTTAAGTCCTGTCTCTAACGAAAATAGATTCATTTTACTCTTGGCGAAATCATACTTGGTTTTTTATCATGGAGCGTACTTGTTTTATCAAAATAATTACAGAGTGGCAAATTTTTTAATTAAAAACTTTTATTAGCTTTATAATGCAAAGTAAGTAGATCATTTATTAAATTTTGTATTTTTATTTCATTTTTTTATCTTTCTTCTTTTTATTAATTTTTTTTAGTAAATTCAAATTAAACTTTGTCCTGTCTTTATTAAAGGAGTGAAGAATTTGTATAAAAACAGCGATGTCTTGATGTAACGTAACGTAATACTTGCAACCAAACTTTCCTGTAATAAGGATGACATTAAAAATGCACTCTTTTTAAATTAGTAATTTTTCAACTTTTAAACGTTTATTGCGACTTCAGCAGACCAAGTAGAGTTTTCACCTGGTTACGAGTTTCATTACAGCAATTACGAAACGTCTCTTATGCCTGGTGCTTGCCTTGACAATATTCTCTATCAATTATCAAAGACTCTATTTTTTTGCGATCCTTCTTACATAAAATTTTCTGAAAATATTATTGTCTTGCTATTTCGTTCATTTTATTATTTAGACACCTTAAATCTTTTTATTTATTTTTTAAAAAAAATCAAATTAAAAAATGCAAAAAAAAAAATAATTGTTCAAAACAGCTCTTAAAATTAGGAATAGAATTCATAAGCATTTGATTTCAAAATAATCTAAAAATTTAGCTTTATTATTAATGGTTGTTAAATTTCAGAGTTCAAAGTGCATATAAATTTTTACACTAATATTTTTTATTATTTACCATCAAGTTAAAACTTTTTTAATGCACTTTGTTTTATATCCGGTAAAAACTCACTATAACCCTTTTGTTTAATCAAAAAAACTTGTATCGAATACCACTACCTGTCTGAAAAAGTCTCTAAGATCGAAGCACGTTGGTACTCAACAACATATTTAATTCACAGTTAAAACTGTATTTTTTCATACTTTACCATGCAATATCGTGACAAATGTTTAAAAAAAGAAATAATAAAAAAGCGTCTTTTACAGGTATTATGACCACTCTGTTCAAGACTTAAAAACAAAATCAGTACTGTTGTACAAATTTTAAATCCTAGTTAAAAACATATTGAGATAAACATGTCATAGTCTTATTTTCAGAACTCCACGTAAAATACATTATTAAAATCATTTATTTAACTATGTGAATAATATATACACATACACATATATATATATATATATTTTCTTTATTTTTTTAGCTTAGAATGATTAAGTTATACTGTCTCGTGTTTTTTTTTGCCATTGTTCCATTTATACTGTCTTGTTCAACTAAAAGTATAGAAAATCATGTGCCTTTAATGATTGACGTACAAAAGCTGTATAAAACTACTAGTATAGGGATTGTATATAAAGGAAACGAAGGTGAGAAGCGTTAAGTCACTAATTGGAAAGGTGAATATTAAAAATTAATAATTTTCTTTTGAAACTACAGATATACATTCAGTAGTGAAAATTGTGCGAGAACTTTCACGTGAATTCATTTACTCGGTGGCCGTTGCCATCCCAGACCTTCCGGCAAAGTACCCAAAAATAAAAAATTACTCCAAAACGCTTTTCGTCGCGTTTATTAATACTGACGAGGATTTCAAGAAGTTCTCAAATTTCTCGAAAGGTAATAATTTATCACCTCACGTGTGGCTGCTTATATTGCAGCCACCTACTACTGAAGAGATTCATAGTATCTGTTTACACCCGAAAAAAAATTATCTACACTTGAATCTTGCAAGCGAAGTACTTGTCAAATGTGGTAATAGTTACGAGATTAAAGAATGGTACGCCGTCAGTCCCGAGGCTGGGATACGAGTTGAGGAGTTTCTGGAGTGGAAGAAAGGGACTGGGCTAATTGCAAAAGAAAGTCTAAATTTATTAGAGAGACGGAAAAACTTTACAGGTGCTTCGATTACAATATACACGAAGGTAAAAAATATGTTTGATTTAAATTTTGTTAAAAAAAAAAAAGAAAAATAATAATAATAATAATAATAATAATAATAACAACAACTACACTTCAAAAGATAATTTATTTTATGGTATTATTCGTAGCCTTCCACTTTTCATGCTCGAATGATTGAAGACCTAAAATCAAAGACAGGAATATCTGTCACGTATAAAGATGTCTCTCATATTACTAAGGACGACGATGAAACATCAAGTGATTCTACTAAATCATTAAATGACAGTAGCATCCTTGAAGGCACATTTGTATCACAAAAAAAACTAGATAAGAGGGATATTACGATTGAACTATCAGATGAACAAGATTTGTTTGTTTATAAATTACCAGATACCATGGACATCCCATGGCATGCTTATCTTGAGGTAAACAAATTTGTATTTCTAATTGTTATAATTTTGTGCATTTACAACGCTGAAAAATACTTGATTTTAAAAAGGTTTTCAACAAGAACATCTGGTTTTACTTAATTATAGTCATAATTATTTCATCAATATTATGTTCTATAATTATAACAATGAGTAATGATAGAAGAAGTTTTATACATAAGCTATCCGATGGTTTCTTAGTTACATGGAGGATTTTTTGTCATCAGGAATTTGAAGGTAAACTGTTGAAAAGACTCTTCTCTAGAACTCTAATATTCAACTTTTTTGATGAATTGGTAATATATTACATAAGATTTTTATAATTATTAAAAACTATTTTATGTCATACGATTAGGTTATGGTAGGGTTATTCCAATCGGGTCTGCTGTAGTAAGTTAATACTTAACTAAAGAAACGTTTAATATGTAAAAAGATAAATGGCATATTCATGATTTATTAATGCGTACGCATAAACTATTTGACAAGCAACACAATTTATGTGGCCCAGTAAATTGAAAGGACATTCGTAAATATTTAAATTCCGGAATTGTTGTAAACTATGTTAAGTATCGTTTTACTAATGTTACAACAAAAATTTTATTACGAAACGTTATTGCTTTCCTTAAAATGGTAAGAAAGGGCTACGTTGGAATTTTAGGTTTGTATGTATTTTAAAATTTTTTTATCATAACGACTTTTAAAATATAAATATGGTGGTATAAGAATGGGTAAAGAATACGTGTTTTTTGAATTCTCTCATACATCTTGTTCAAATGATGCTTTTAAACTAGAAAATAGAATTCTTCTACGAAAATCTAGTTTAAAAATAAACTGTTACAACAATAAGTGTCTACCAGCTAGATGTCCAAAAAGCTAAGAGGAAATTTGCTTACTCTAAACAGGCAAAATAAATTATTTTGCTTAAAAACTGCTTATGTAAGCCATAATGGAATAACTCTACTTATTTAGCTATTTCAGCGAACCCTATTTCCAAAACCTTAAAATCGAAATAGTTTTAAACACTGAATAATTATTAAGAATTGTAAATCGACTCCGCCTTTAATTCTAAAAAATTTTCAGATGTACGATTGAGTCCTATTTCATTAAAGGTTGCCAAGATATCGCTCTATCTGACATCATTTATCGTTATTTCGATGTATGCAGGCTGTTTCACCAGCTTTGCGACGGTGTCAATACCCACAATCCCATTCAATAATGCGACTGGTCTTCTCAAAGATGGAACTTATGAATTAATTGCTCTAAAAGGAGTTAACCTTTCAAAATATTTATTGGTAATTTTATTAACTTTAATTAATTATAAATTTTTTTAAAAATATTTAACAACTTGTTGTATAAATGTTTATTAGGACTTGAAAGATGATGTACATAAAAACTTAAGCTTGTTTGTAAGGAAAGATGGTAATTTACCAACAAATGAGACAGGTGCTTTAAGTCAGGTAAATACTTTACATATTCAAGTGTCTCATTATTATTAAAAAAAAAAACAAATGAAAAAATTATAAAGGAAATTGAAACAACAAACCAGGGGGTATTAATGGGCCATGGGACCCACGGTAAGAACGAAGTTCTTTAAACATGAGATGGGTATGGACACAATTTCTCAGGTAACAAGGGGGTCACCAGACCCACAAGAAGAACGAAGCTCTGTAAACGTTAGTACTGCATTCATGTTGTTTACTAAAATAAGAACTTAAAAAACGAATGAAAAAAAAACAAAACGATAAGTAGTATAGTACTCAAGATGGTTGAACTTCGTGAGTACTGTATTTATGCTCGACGTTCTCACGAAGTTCAGCCATCGTGAGTACTAAACTACTTGCTGTTTTTTTTTTTTTATTCGTTTTTCAAGTTTTTGTTCTAATAAACAACATAAATGCAGTACTCACGTTTACAGAGCTTCATTCTTCCTGTGGGTCTGGCGACTCCCTTGTTACCTGAGAAAGTGTGTCTATACCCATCTCATGTTTAAAGAACTTCGTTCTTACCGTGGGTCCCATGACCCAATAATACCCCCTGGTTTGTTGTTTTGATTTCCTTTATAATTTTTTCATTTGTTTTTTTTTCTTTTAATTTTTTGTTTTATTTTTTTCTTTATCTCTTGTTGTGCTCTTTTTTTTCATTTCTTGTTTTATTTTTTTTCATATCTCATTTTATTACATTTTTTTGATTTTTTTGTATTTCATTTATTTAATTTCTTTTTTTATTTTCATATTTTAACTTTTTTTTTCATCCCCTTCTTTATTTCATTTTTTTCCATTCAATTGTATTTATTCATGTCTTTTGTTATTTTAGTTTATGTTATATTTATATTTCATTTTATCAATTTAAAAAAAAGTTTTTTTTTCACTTATTTTTTTTATGATTTTATAGCCCATTTATACAACTTTTGCTTTAATTTTTATAATATTACTTAAAGACATTGTGCCATTATTAAATTATCAAATTAAGAATAAGTGCCCATAAAAACCATTAAAGTGATATGAAACTCGAAATATATTTATATAATGATTTTACATAATTTATTTATAATTGATTTAATGAATTACTTTATTTATGTAATTATGTGATAATGTAACATAATTTGTTTGTCGAATTCGAAATAAGCGCCTTTAAAAACCATTGAAACGTTCTTCAATTGATACGTTCTTCAACTCTATTCTACATGTTTATTTTTTTTTTTTCTTTTTTTTTTTTTTTTTAGAATTGTAAAAGACAAAAATTCAAAGTGAAAAAAAAACTATTGTGGGAAAAAAGAATTCAAACTTGTTTAAAAATTAATTGCTTGGCAGTGTGAGGGGGAATGGTGGGTAAAAGTGTGCAGAAAAGTACGAGATGGTTGGCAGATATACAAATAGTGGGGAGAGGGGAAGTGTATAGAGAACAGGTGACGAGATGGACGGGGTAAGGGGGGAAAGTTAAGAGGAATAGACCCTAGGTAAACCACTTTTGTTTCAAAAAAAAAAAAATCTGTCAGTTTTAGAATTCCAGTCCCCCGAGTAACGTGACATACAGAACTTTGTTCTAAAAATCTCGCAGTGCAATACCCCTGATGCTTAGAATAATATTGTTATATTTTGCCGTACAAAACGGTTTTTTACATTTAAGAAAAATTTTATACAAATTTCCTAATTCTGTAATTCTTCACTTAAGTTATTATTATAACAGTTATAACATTAATAATAATAATAATAATAATAATAATAATAATAATAATATCAATAACTGGCAGCCCCTTGTGTCGGCTTTGAGGCTAGTTGTAGTGCTCTTTTCCAACGTCTCCTGGTATAACGTCAAAGATGTTGGTGTCTAAAGCACCTATTTTATTTGCAGATTCAGTTGTTTTGGTGATCCTAGATGGGGAAATTGGTTAGTGATACTCGTTCAGTGGAGGCTGTCCCATTGGCTCGAGTTTTTTTTTTCTTCATAGCTGTTATAGGTTTGCCCAACGCAGACCTTGGAGAGGATTAGTGATTCCTGGTTGAATGCTTAGAGTCAAGAGGATAGTATAGGATTGTCGGTCACCGGGTTTTCCAGCCTTTCGAAGAACAACTCCGCAGGTGACGTTGTGCGTCTGCTAGTGAATGGCTGACTTGGTTTAATAGTGCCTGTCTTTAGTTAATATAGTCTTTCAGTCGAAGAATCACTTCCGGAAATGGTAATAAAAATGTATTTGTTGGCAAGGTAGTTTACACTTAGGTGGATTCTAAAAAAAAACCGATGAAATTGATGGTTAAGTAGGGAAAGTAAATACTTATAATGGGCCTAAAAAGCGCCAGTGGTGAAACTTTCAGGCTATTCTTTATTATTATTTCTAATGATGAAGGTCTGGCTACGGTTTGCTTGATTCTTACCCTAGGAGTCTCGATGTACAGAGACTGTGACGGAGGGAGGTAGGGAGGACCAAAGAATATCTCGACTCGTGTCATTCCCCGGATAACCAACCGCTCATCGTTAGACGGGAAGATGTGGGTAAGCGCGTTGGGGACGCGACGTACAAGCAGGTAGCCGTTGTGGATGCCCGTACCCCTCAGAGCTGTTTTCCCTTGCTTATATTTGTAGCCACAATTTTTCTAACTGCACCAGGTGGGATGGTGGGACTGCCACACAACTCTGAAAAGTTGGTACAGATTGTGCTCTGGCTAGATATGTCTCCTGGTATTGTGGCAGAGACGGCATCGGTTGGAATTAATTTTTTTTTTTAATTGCACTTGACGAGATTTAGGGAGAATGGATACCTAGGTCCCTTCCCCTCTAAAGAAGAGTGTCATCTGTAACCGGGATACCTAGCTGCAAGACTATCATCAGCATGCTTTGTACAGCTCGTTGAACTGCCAAAGTACAACTGCATCACCTTCGAGACGCTCCAGCGTATTATTACCACACTTATTTAATTATGTTAAAGGTAGCTTTGATTTTATGTCAACGCCACCTATCGGATTTTACTGAACTAAAGTGAAAAGTTGGCGTATTTTTGAGAAACTTTGAGCTCATTTATTGCCATTGTTATTAAATTTTTAAGGATAAAAACCATACTAAAACCATCTAGGAAGTATCATGAATCAGTGTCCAAAATTTTAGCAAAATCGGTTCAGTAGTTTTCGCGGTTAGCGATTACAACGGTTTTAACGACTTTGCTTTATATATTAGTAAGATATTAGTAAGATAACATGTATGCGTATTATTCTATACACTTGAAAAAACGTAGCTAAAATACTTTTGAATCAACAAATCTTAAAAGATCTCTTAGTTTGGGGACACAAAAGTGAGAAAACCCTACTGCTAGCCATCATGACCGAACTAGCTTTTTTAAAGAAAAACTATAGCCCATTTTTTTTGCACATAGATTTTAATTTTAAATAAAAAAGTATTTGAAATGTTACGAAAATACTTCTTATGGATATCAGACATACCTATCTCTACCATATCCCCACCTGTTACGAGTATTTAAGTTTTTAAATATATCTGATAAACCTGTTTAAAACTGATGATTTATTCTATAACATGTTTGTTGATGGTATTTGTGTTAGAAAAATGTCTATTATGTTTAGAGTATAAATTATTAAAAAATTCGTTTTTAATTCCAGGTATGCAATGAGAGAGTTGTTTTCTACATGATTGGATCTATTAAGAAACCAACTTCTTACAATTCCCTATGTAGAATCTTAGTTTTTCCACTTGGTACCATACGAAAATTTGCTATTAGTTTAAAAAAAGGAGATCCACTTCTTAGATTTTTAAACCATCAGTAAGTATCTTTAAAAAAATATTTATTGTCCAAAACTTATAATAATATTTTTTTTCAGCATTCAGAAATATAGAGAAAATGGTTTACTATTCCGGGAAAAAAAGTTATATCGGCCAAAGAAAGAAATAATAAAAGGAATTACATTCACACAATTAAGTATTACTGACGTCACCCCGTTGCTAGTATTATTAATTAGTGGATGTGTCATAAGCTTTATAATATTTTTATTCGAAAAGTATCATAGGCGCTTAATATTATATTTAGTGAAAAAACCGTGCAAGAAATTGAAAAAAATTAGAAAAACTAAGAAGAATAATACTTTATACAACAATGGTAAAAAGTTTTCTGTATATTCTCAATATAGGGATGTGCAACCACGCCCTCCGTGGCCTTATACCCCGTAAGAGCAGCATTAGATGCAAGGAAAAAACGTACAAGATGCGTAAATGAACCATTAATCTGACTTATATGTTATTTATCACAAGAAAAGGAGTATAAGATTATTTTTAGAATATTTTTTGTAAAAAACGATTTAGTACACTAACTAATACTAATATCCGATTTTTTTAATTTAGAATTGTAACTCCAAACTCTATGTAAAATGCATATTATTGTTAAATTTTATAATATAATGAATCATGTGAAAAAATTGCAAGTCAGTAACTTTTTAATTTAATTTAAACAAAAAAAGCTAAGAACCCCAAAAATGTCTGGTTTTTGTACGAACATTAATTATGTTCCCATTTCTATGGCAATTAAATTTTTGGTACCACTTTAAGTACATAAAAAAATTAAAATGATTTTACTTTTTACTAGAAATAGAAACATTATATATCGTGAGATTTTTTAATTTTCATAGAATAAATAATTTATAATTTTTAATGTATAAATCACATATCCATGCATGGTAATTAAGTCAGTACTTTTGTTTGTGGTAACTTTCTTTAGATAACGGAATTACAGAAATAACATTAGATCTCACAGCAGGGAAGGGTTATAAGATCAGTAATTCATCTATATTATTTGACAAATATGTTTCTAACTTATATAATCTAATAAACAGCTAACAAAGATTTTTGACTATTATTTGTTGATTTTTTATTTTTATAAATAAGACCAGTACTATGAAGACTCCAACATATTGTGCTTATTTTTGTAGATAAGAAAAGATTTAAAATGAAAATACAAACACTTTATTCTTTTATTTTTTACATTTTTTTATTTCTTCTACTTATATACTAAATTTTTAAAAACTTGTGACATTTTTCAATTGTCTATACTTAGACATCTGCCTCGTTCCTTGAAAAAAAGCGAACATATAAGATGTCATCGGAGTGGAATCCTGCCTCAACTCTATCCAAATCACACTGATCTGGAGGGTCAAACATCAACGTGGTTTCGCCTAGTTGACTTTTCTTGGTACCCTGAACGAATATCGATTTACCTCTGACCTAAAAGATAAAAACATTGCTTTAACTGACAAGTATTAACAGGTTGATGAGAAATGTAGTAAAAAATTGTCTTTTAACTCCAGAAAAATTTGTTAAAATATCTTTGTATTATAATCAGATAACATAGAAAAATATTTTTGGGGCATAAACGTGCCAGCTTTGTTTCTTATCAAACAAATAGAAAAAATCGATCAGATTTTTTCTTCTAATCCTGCTTGTAACTTTTTTTGGGATATCGTATTGCAAAAATAGCTTGAGAGGATTTGTCAGTTATTTGATTATCTACCGAAGAGTGCTATTGTCGGACCATCTACCACCTATTTCTGGCAAAGTGATTGTGCAAACAAGTGTGAAAATGTTGTTTAAAATTCAAAGGTTTGCAACTTTATTAACATCTCTAATTTTTCAATGATTTTTATCTAACATTCAACAAGATGTCATGAAACGATTTATTACTTTAAAATTTAGCTTCTTTTAACCTTGCAGCATTACTGGATCAAAGTTTAAAAGTAAGTTCTATTAAAGATACGAAGAACTTTAATGTTGGGGAAAAAAGAACTTTTTTAATTATGACTTTAATGTTTTATATAGTTCAATTTGCAATACAAAATAATAATTACAACTCTGAAATCTTGTATTTCAGCAATTTGCAACCAATTTTACTTAATAGAGAACATTTTAGCATAATCAAAAACATAACAGTTGAAATTTAAACATATTTTTAATAATAGTTATCAGGAAATTAGTGTTTATTATGATTGCCTAAAAATTAATTCGCTGTTTAAACTCAAAAAAAATTCTACTTCTCCTACTACTACTACTGCAAAACATTTTTTGTTAATTTCATGCAAATTAATAGTTTTTATATACATTACCAATAAAAAAAAAAGTACTGAACATAAACACTGTGATGTGCTTAACATTTTTCGGACGATTATTTATCGGAATAATTGACGGAAAAGAACCTTTATTCAAGATGCTTTTCTGAACAGCGTATCTTTCTTGAGACCGTTACTTTCTGTTACCACTCTGTAGCCGCTTATTCTTGATATAATTTTAAAACGAATAACTTAGAAATGTTAGAAAGGATGCAGAGGAAAATTTATTTCCAAAAAAAAATTAAAATTGAGTGATTTTCTGTAAATACCGCACTGGTGAAAATTTTGCAAGTATAAATATGTAGCTGAATTTTTGTAAAACGCGTTGTTTTGCATATAAGACACGACCAATACACGAGACACTGAAAAAAGACACTAAAGAAAAAAGTGTTACTTGAATCGTAAATGAATTGAAAACGTAGGAATAGATCATCATCAATCAATTGGAAAGGTGCTCTGCGAGAATATGCTAGTTGCCTGTTTTTTTATAAAAAACATTTAAAAAAAAAAAATTTTATCAAGTAAATTGATTATTCATTTGATTTATATTAACACCAAAAACATTGATGTTTAATAAATAAAAATATTTGTGAAAAATGACTTACAAACTGTAAGATAAGATGAAGTAATTGATTTTACTATGTTCGGCCTGCTCACAGTAGAGTAGGTAAGAGCCGCGGTCACAAAATAGTATGACGCTGGGGGTTCCAAATCACTTTGGTAACTGTGACTTTTTTCTAAATTTTTTTATTTTAGAATCGGTTAAAAGAAAAAAAGATAAAATTTATAAACTTAAAAATCTGTGGCATCATGTAGTGGAGAGGAAACCGGAAGTAAGTCATGAGAGGCGTGGTGAAGGGGAGAATCAAGCAAAGTCCACTCCTGTTACGCTTTATATCAAGGTCAAGAAAAAATTCTTGCAAGCCAATGTAATTTAAATGAATGGAAGCACTTTTTTGGTTGACATGCATTACACATAACTCTCACATCCATCTAAGCTCAGGTGCCACGATCAAATAACCAGTAGAAAACTGGTGGAAAATTTGAATATTAAAATCAATAAATAAATAGGGAAAGCTAGCAAGAGATAGCAAGAGCAAGCGACCTATAAAAAATAGAGATAGCAACAGATAGCAAGAGCAAGCGACCTAAAAATAAACGTTCGAGAAGATTGAATGTAGGGAAGTGTGTTGGCACTCTTAGATGGCTGCGTTAATATGATTTTGCAATGCTCATGTGCACTCACTGGTAAAAAAACAAAATGGGGAATTATTTTGTTAAACGAATTCGAGTTTCACCTACACATAACACAAGACTTGATAGTTCTCGAAAATGATCAAGTTTTCTGATGTGAGAACTTCTTTAGGCGTTTCTTGGTTGAGGACCAAAACGGTAAAAACGTACGTTCACACATACATACGTACATATATATACTAGTGGGGCTTCGCTTCTCTGCGCTCTCCGCGTGCCAACCCCCTACTGTTCTAACTCAAAAGAAGAGCCCTTCAATTTTATCTGGTAGTGGGAAAAGGTTGATGCCCACAATTTTGTGAGGAAGTAAAGTTTTTAATCCACATTGTTAAGCATTAGTTACATATCAATCAGTAAATTTTCTCATCACGCAGAAGGTAGTATTGTGGTACGTTTAGAGTTTTTTTTAGAACTCTCCGTTATGTTTAAAGAAAAAAGTGATACATCATTTTTTTATTGATTAAATTTTCAACAACGAAAAGTTTTAATTACTCTAGTCACATGTAAAACCTACTTATATGAGACTATTATTAAATCTTTTTTTTCTAGGCGTACCAATATTTTGTCAATGTTTTGGACAGTAATTGCATCTGTATTACTAACAAAAGGTATGACCAGTCAAAGAACTTTCCGTTTACCTTTAGATTTAGATAATATCGATAGTGTATTTTTAGAATTTAAAAAAAAAAAAAAATTAAGGGAAGTTGATTTAAATATATGGGACGAGGCTTCCATGATTCCGAAAAAATCTCTAGAAATCGTTGATAGTACGTTAAGAGACTTGTGTAATACAAAACTCTGCTTTGGTAATAACTTATAGAATTAGGAGGAGATTTTTGACAAATCTTCCCAGTTATAAAAAATGGTAATAGAACCACGATAATAGAAGAAACTATTAAATTATCATTTTTATGGAAGTATTTCAAAATTTTAAGATTACAAAATGAAATTCGTTCTAGTGATAAAGACTTCTCAACATTGTTTTTAAGATTTGGAGAAGGGGACACAGAAACTATTAACATTCTTAAATCCTGGATAACAGATGATGTCTGTACTAAAATACTTAATATTAACAACAACTGTTTTGGTAATAATGTAATACTAACTTTACATAGTAAATATACTTTTTGCTTGAACAATAAAGTTTTAAGTAAATTAAATGGAGGGACAAAGACAAATCAGATGATAATATTTATAAAAATTTTCCCGTAAATGTTAAACAATATTCGTAAAGGCTTGCCACCTCATGAACTTCAATCAAAAATAGGTACAACGGTAATGTTAACTCGAAATTTGAGTATATCAGACGGATTATGTAACGCTACACGATTGCGAATTACTAAATTGTCTAAGTATAACACAGAAGGCAAAATAGTTACGGAAAAAAAAGTTGGTAATAAAGTTTTTCTTCCTAAAACTACATTATATATTGGAAATACTTCATTATTAATCTTTATTTTGTAAAGAAAACAATTCCCATTAGTCGTAGCATTTGCTATGACTATAAACAAGTCTCAATGTCAAAGTTTTGATAATGTAGGATAATACTTGAAAAAACCTCTTTTTTCTCATTGTCAAGTATACGTAGCTTTATCGAGATGCAAAAATAAAAATGGACATTTTTATTCAAATCGATAGAGAAAACATTTTAGATATTAAAAATATAGTTTGAAAAAAAATTTTTGATCATGAAATTAGTGTATCTTATAATAACAATATCATTTTAATATTCCAATATGTATGGACAAAATTTATCACTGAATATGACATCCCATCAATCTATATTATGTTGTAGCAATTGTACCAATTTGACCAATTTTAACATTAATTCGAAACAGAATAGGAATAGACCTAAGTCTTTCTCGTTTGA
Organism: Copidosoma floridanum; assembly: GCF_036245765.1. NCBI lineage: Eukaryota > Metazoa > Arthropoda > Insecta > Hymenoptera > Encyrtidae > Copidosoma > Copidosoma floridanum. The sequence goes on along the minus strand of NW_028321884.1, from coordinate 17,453,860 downwards.
AAGGGTTTAATAAGTTGACACATAAAAGAAGTCATCTTAATGCGAAACTTTTACGGTTTGCAATAATGATAAACTAAATGTATTTAAAATATTTGTATGTATTGGTATTATTCATTCGTATATAAAATAATATAATACATACGCATAAAAAATTTACTTGTAGTTTATCAGAAATGCTAACAAAAAAAAGCTTAACGCCCCAAGATTTTTCTACTTACAAAGAAATGGAAATACAATCGATATAAATTGATTTTTCGTCGTATTGAGTTGCATAAATTTAATGGTTTTATATTATTTGTATGTATAAAGTCCATCTATTTACCTCCTGGGTGCTGTGAAAAAATTGATGAAAACAAAATATATTGTAAGAAACAAAACATGTTCTTATTGGTTAACATTCTTCACAAATAAACATTTTTACGGTACAAAAATATATATGACGTATTATTTTTATGATGTATTAAACTACATTTTTTTTAAAAGACTCTGAGTAAAACATGAATGACTTAATAATCTTAATATTTCCAATGTAAATGGTTTTATATGGTGGAACGTTGCTTGGAATGCCCCACACAGTCAACTATATAATATAACAGTTAACTTTGATATTCAATATATAATAATAATGATGATTTGCGCAATGACGCCCTATAACTCAACTATGACTTTAAATTTATCTTGACGATGAGATAAATCGTGTCGATAAGACAGTTTTGTTTTAAAGTAATTCAACATTGAAGCAGATTAAAAATAATAGACTAATCCAAATACGACACGTACACGTCTGTATACACATCAAGGTCCAAGGAATACGATAAATACGATGTCATCCACGGTCTCTAAATGAAGTGTGGCAGACGGCGGGGAGGGCGGTGGGGGTCACGAAAAAATGGGCAGGGGGCTGTGGGGAGTTTAGGAAAAAACTGCGATATGTGAAAATAAGGGAAAAAATGACCGGTTTTCACCTTATTTTATGGAGGGGCGGTGGGGGGCTGTGGGGGGTTGTGTGGAATGCCCCATCGAGATTACTATATAGTATAGGAAATATATATATATATATATATATATATATATTATATCTACAGTCAGCATTTAGTGTTTTGCATACTTCTATTGCCTACTCATAGTATGTTTCTGTGTGCAGTGTACACGTATATAATGTATACATGCACATTTTTATGTGTGTGTAACTAATGTACAGAATTATGGATGAAACCATGAAAGTGTACATGTATAATAACTGTTTGTATATGTACTTTCTACTATTACTGTGCAAGTGTGTACATGCTTGCCTGCGCGTATATGTATAGAATATAGTAGTTAATATTAATTCTATATTAATTTTTAATCATTACTATATTGTCTCTTTAATTAAGTACATTATTAGGTAATTTTTGCATGTATGGCAGATCGATGCAGATAGCCGGTATTGATTAAACGGGTTTTTATAATATGGTGTGATCTCCAAATGTGACGTAATACGCCATATTTTTAAAAGGAAGCAAAGTAGAACAATAATAACAAATTTCACACGTTCCTGAATGTGCAATAAATACCGTGCCACACGAAAAAAGAGGCGTTGAGTTATATCAAGACATAACCGTAAATTTCGGTGTTTTATGTTTCTCTACAAAATAGAGGTAGAAATCTTCGGGAAAAATTTTAGCATATTTGCGAATTGATTAAAAATATGTTGGACATATTTCTTGTTTTTTACCCAACAATAACCTTAAAAATCATTTTAAAAAGTTCCAAAGCCTTTTATACATGACAAAATTACAGGTAAAACATAAATATACCGCCATAAATCGTAAAAAAAACATATTAAATTTACATGTATTTATGAACCTTGTATTTTACAGTATACATGTGATTCCTAAATACATGCGCGAACTTCGTTATTACCGGGGGACTTAGAGTCTCACACGCTAGTTTTTGACACTTAAGCTAATGTAACATATATTACACAACATTAACTGTCTTCAGTGGAATAATTTGGCAAATGTAGTAGCCATCTTAACGCTAATAAAAAAAATTAACTAACATAACTCTTATAGGTATAGAGTAAGGCTATATACAGTTTTTTTGTAGTTATACTTTTATAGGCGCGTTCTGCCCTAGGGAGTAAATCAACGATTTCAGATTCGTGACCTTGAGAAAAAGTATAACAAAAGTTAATTTTGTTTGGTTCTTCCCCTTTTCCCCGCCCTTCTTGACGTACATCCAGTTCTCAGTTCTCCTATACCTTCTAATATTATCGCACCACACTGTAACACACATTTTAAATTTTGCTTATTTTTTTTTTTTTTACTGATCTCTCTAGATGAAAAAAAAAAAAAAAAAAAAAAAACCGTTTTTTAAAAGATGTAAATTCACGACCTTTCACAGACTGAGCAAGCTTCTGATCAACTCTGCTGTAAGTAGGCTCGATACTTGAAACCTGATTACTCCGTTTTTTCTCACATTTTGTAACTTCCAACAGTGTATAAAAAGATATTAATCTGAAAATTTTTTTTTATAAACCAAGGAATATTTTTTCCTCAAGGCACAACAAACTCCAGGTAAAAAATAATTGTGGCTTGAGGTTAAAATATGAAAAAGGGATAAATGAGGGTTACGGGGTTGTGTATTCCTTAAATATGTATAGTTTTATAGCGCACGGTGGCTCAGTCGGCTAGGTCGTAGATTGGCACGCGGGAGACCGTGGTTCGATTTCCGGCCATAGTACGACTTTTCCGGGCAAGTACCCCTGTGATTTCTTACATGTGCTTTTTCACCACGCAATGCTCCTCGAGGAGGGTTGAGGCGACCTTCTCGCAGCAAAAATTGCCTATTTCCCCCCTACCCCCCTTCCAGCAATGGGAGGCCTCCCATCCCTCTTTCCTTCTGTCTCCAAAGTGCTAAGTGCCTATAGCAGTGCCCTTACTAAAGGAGCCGGACGTAGAGCACTCTAATATATATGAAAAAAAAAAAAAAAAAAAATGTATAGTTTTGATAAAGCCTGAAATAAAAAAATAGAGTTGTTAATTTTTCCATAGCATAGGATCCCCAAGTTCATAATGCAAACAACATTTTTTCGCATTCTAAAAAACCAAAAGAAATTTAATTTAATTCTTGGATACTGTACAAGTTGTGAGACCTAATCTGGGCAGGCCCCTGATCTACTTTGCTGTAAGCGGGCCCGATAATTAAAACCTAACTACTTCATTTTTTCTTACAGTTCGTAATTTATTTTTGATGTAAATCCTCATTTTTTGTGTATTTATTTATTTAGTTTCATTAGACATAAAATAGACAAGTTATTTAATAAAATAAACTTTTTTTGGTACATGTTTTTTTCAAAAATTCAGAAAAAAGTATATAAATCAGCAGAACAGCTTTTATATGTATTAATAAACATTTATTTATGTATGATTAATATGTTACTTTTAAGATTAATGTATTTATTATTGTTTGTACATTTTAACATTTTCCAGAATTTTTATATAAAAAAAAAAGAACTTCCGTACTGTATAAATACAGTAATTCTTGTTTATTGCGTTTTCTTCTTTGACAAGTTTTTCTCTGTAATTGAGAACAAAAGTCAGGAAGGTGGGAGAAGCGTGAATATAGGCAACAACGCTGAAAATAATTATTTTTTATTATACTGCGCCGAAAAAAGGACCTTTCGTCCCGCTTTGCAGGACCAAAATCCGTTCTCTCGACGCAGAATTGATGAAAATTAGAATACACACCACGTTCGGAGGTTATAAAATGTCCTAGATTTCACGTTATCAACCCTCAGCTCTGTCTCGGGCGTTAACTTACATATAATCTTCGACATTTTTAACCTTCCTTAATAGGTGCGTAATATTTTATTTCTTATATAGAATGAGTTTACATACGAGCTTTTACGCATACTTGACCTCTTTTTTTTTGTTTTATTAAAAGAAAAAAAAAGAGTTATAGATCCACTTGAAAATGAATCGGATTTATTTAAAAGTAATTTTTCACACAAACAAAACTTCCGAGGTTTATACAGATTTAAAAAAAATAATTTTATAAGATTTTTTCATAAGGGTACATGTTAAATAGCAAAATTTTAAAAGTAAACATGTGAAAGATGGTATGATTGATCGATCTGCAATTTTTTTTGGGCATTTCTTATGGTATTTTGAGTATACTTTTAATACTTCAATTATATTTGTCTAAAATCCTATGTGTGATGAACATCCTAAAGAAACATTATTCACTGGCATTTACTACCTTGCTATCAAAGAAAGTGGTACTACATGATGGTTTGTCTTATTTTCTGAGTTACAGTAATATTTTAGATACTAAAAATGAATTAGGAATAAGTATGTGAGCATATATGATAAATGTGAGCGTGACGTTACAAATGTAATCAGCGTAGGCAGTAGAAAGTAGTTTCGAAATCAACGGAAGATTCGATGAAATCCTACAGTCTTGTACTGGCTAGTCTCTATATTCTTTATATTGTATTGTGCGATAATATGTTGTTTATAATGTCAACTTATTAAGTATTAAAATATTAATTATAACCATACTCAATCAACACAGGTATACTTATTTATACGATATTTGCACCACCATTGTTTACAATAAAGTTTCGTAAAAGGTATACTTATATTTATAATCATATTATCTGCCACATGATTCTACAGAAAAAAAACTTGTAACTTGAGTACCCAAGCACTCACTGTCCACTGATTTTTTTCTATACAAGTACTAAGTATATGTAGTCATACATGGAATCTTAATAAACGAGCGCGCAGTGGCTCAGTCGGCCAGGTTGTGGAATGGATCAAGGCCCGTGCGACTTTTCAGGCAAGGACCTCTGTGATTTTTCGGCACGACTGATACTCAGGAGTGCTTTATATTATTGCCAGAGCGAAAAGTGTAAGTACTTTTAAAACTTATTGTTTTTGTGTAAAAAAATGTTTTAGTTAAGAAAAAATTGCGATCGTGGACCTCAGCGTCAGGGGTGTATGTATATATGTATGGGCGTAATCAAGTTTTTTGATTAACTTATGCAGTCTTTATTGGATTAGGCTGAAATTTAACAAATAGCTTCGTCTTTTATGTCTTACGTGATGGCTTAAGATCCGTAAGGTTTTCTCTTTTGAAAAAAAATGGCAGTCGTTTTGAGATGGTATTTTCAGTAAAAAAAAAATAGTTTTTTAACTATAACTTCAAAACATGATATTTTTGAGATTCAATGTAAACCACAAAACTGTAGCTATATTTTAAATACAACTTTTTTGTATTCCAAATTTTCGTCCAGGATGTAACCCAAACATTCTGTGAGCCAAAAAGTGCTTCAAAATCACAAAAACGTAGTTTTTTCTTATTTAAATTATTTGTTGTGTACTTTAAATTATGATATTGAACGAAAAAGTTGTGGATTATATTGAAATACAACTTTTTTGCGTAAAACATATTTACCTAGGATGTACCACACGAGGTAACACTTACGTTACAAGGGCCGAAAGTGCTTGTTAAATGAAGAAAAAGTCGTTTTCCCGTATCCAAATTTTTTGTTTTGCACAAGAGGTAATACATTAATCTTGATGGTTGAAGGTCTCGTCAAAATACAACTTTTTTGTATCATCACATTTAGTGATGATGTTAAATTTGGGCTATAAATCATAAAAATGCCAAAAAATTGCAGAGTTATCGTTTTCCTCCACCTAACTTACTTATATTTTTTTTTATTAACATTTCAGATTATGAAATGACCGTTAAACTCATAGATCTTAAAAAGTATAACTTTTTTGTAACGAAAACTTATATCTGTAGAATATAATTAACGCCATAAATCGCAAGGATCAATCTCTGAAGGTATACTTAATTAAATATATTAATTAATTTTTAGAAAAAATAATTAATTTTGATTGTTCAACAAATCCGTTAAGAAATTCTAAGAAATGAATTTTTTTTCAGAAAAATTATGAAATTTATAAAAAAAACTACCTTTAAAAAAAAAGTATAAAGTTATGCAAGTTTGAGGTTATTGTCTCTGAAGGTAGTCATATTCAATTATAATAAGTAATTTTTGAAAAAGAAGAATTTTGATCATACAACCAATCCCCTGAAAAATTCTAAGAAATGAATTTTTATCAGAAAAGTTATGAAATCTATAAAAAAAACTACCTTTGAAAAAAAGTATAAAGTTATGCAAGTTTGCGGTTATTGTCTCTGAAGGTGTTTATAATTAATTATAAAAAATTAATTGCAAATATAAAACGTAATTAATTATAATGTTAATTAAAAAAAATTATAACACCTATAAGGCAAGAACGAATTCTGTTTTTTCAATTTAAATGAAGAAATTTTTAATATCATCTAAGCAGGAGAAAGCAGTGACATCTAAAATTAATAGACAAATTTGAAGATAAATCAAATTAAAATATTTCAGTATACAACAAAATAACTATCACATAATTGATTTTTTATTAAAAAAACTTTCTTCACGAAAAAAACTCAAAAGATTAAAGACAGCAAAACAAATTTTTTTAAAAAATTGTATTTTTCGTTTTTAAACAAAATGATGAAATGCGAGAAATATTTTTTGCACGTATATTTTATAACTTTCTAAGACCGAAAACCATATTATTTGTATACATTCTGTATACTAATAATACAGTTTTTGGCCTTAGGAAGTAATAAAATCAACAAAAAAATTCAAGTTTTTCTTTTGTAATTAGTAGTAATTTAATTGAATATAATACAATCATAAAAAATTTATTTCCGAGATGAAAAATAATTGGTTATAATATATATTTAAAAAATTATAAATCCCATAAATTAAGAATGAATTCAGTCTTTTCAATTGCAATACAGATATTTTTAATACCATCTTTGGCTTTAGAAAGCAGTGAAATCCAAAATTAATAGACAAATTTGAAGATAAATCAAATTCAAATATTTCAGAATATAACAAAATAATTTATTTTTTAACAAAAAAAATTTCTTCACGAATAACTGAACAGATTAAAGAAAGCAAAACATTTTTTACGTACACTGTATTACCGTTTTTAAATGAAATGATGAAATGCGAGAATTTTTTTTTGCATACATACATTCCGTATACTAATAATACAGTTTTTGGTCTTGGGAAGTAATAAAATCAACAAAAAAAATTCAAGTTTTTCTTTTGTAACTAGAAGTAATTTAATTGAATATAATCAACCACTGGAATAACACGGTTATATCTAACATTACTCGTGAAGGATATTATATTGAATAATATAGTACGTATTACATAACTTGCCGGGACTGATTTTTGAGTTTTTTAATGAACAATCAATACCAAGTTTTTACGGATAACAGAATGTATAAAACAATTTTTTCGTATATTTCTAATTAGTTGATTATGAAGTCAATAGTTAATCACCAACCAAGAAAAAAATATTTTATTTAAATGTTATAATAAGTTATTTCAATTTGCTCCTCAAGCTTGCGTTTCGTTGAATGTACAAAAGAACAAATTCTTTGTAAAAAAACAAATAGAAAAGTAAAAATTTAATTTGTACCCTGGTAGACAATTGACCATTTTGTGAGCATTTACAAAACGTTTTTTCTAGCCTTTTTCCAGAATTTTATATTTTGACAAAATAGCTGTAAAATGCTGGAAAAAGGTTGGAAAAAACATTATTTAAATTTTGAAAAAATGGTCGATTTCTATCAGGGTACGCACTTTTTTTTTGTCCATTTATTTTACGAATTATTGATTGACTTATAAGCACCATTGAAATGTTATTTAAAATTTTTTTTAAAATTGTTATGATTTATCAAAAAAATTATTAATAAACGAATTTATACTAAATGCACACTTAAAGATACTTTATAAAATTAATAAACTAATTAATGATGAATTGTTATACAAAAAATTATCTATTACTGTTAATATGTAACATCTAGAACTCGAAAATCAGTCCTGGCAAGTTATGTAATACGTACTGTATTATTCAATATAATATCATTCACGAGTAATGTTAGATATAACCGTGTTATTCCAGTGGTTTATTATATTCAATAAAATCACTACTAGTTACAAAAGAAAAACTTGAATTTTTTTTGTTGATTTCATTACTTCCCAAGACCAAAAACTGTATTATAAGCATACGGAATGTATGTATGCAAAAAAAAATTTTCGCATTTCATCATTTCATTTAAAAACGGAAATACAGTGTACGTAAAAAATGTTTTGCTTTCTTTAATCTGTTCAGTTATTCGTGAAGAAATTTTTTATGTTAAAAAATATATTATTTTGTTATATTCTGAAATATCTGAATTTGATTTATCTTCAAATTTGTCTATTAATTTTGGATTTCACTGCTTTCTAATGCCAAAGATGCTATTAAAAATATCTGTATTGCAATTGAAAAAACTGAATTTATTCTTGACTTATGGGATTAATAATTTTTTAAATATATATTATAATTAATTATTTTTTATCTCGGAAATAAATTTTTTATGATTGTATTATATTCAATTAAATTACTACTTATTACAAAAGAAAAACTTGAATTTTTCTGTTGATTTCATTACTTCCTAAGACCAAAAACTGTATTATCAGTATACAGAATGTATACAAATAATATGGTTTTCGGTCTTAGAAAGTTATAAAATATACGTGCAAAGAATATTTCTCGCATTTCATCATTTTGCTTAAAAACGAAAAATACAATTTACTTAAAAATATTTTTTTTGCTGTCTTTAATCTTTTTAGTTTTTTTCGTGAAGAAAGTTTTTTTAATAAAAAATCAATTATGTGATATTTATTTTGTCATATACTAAAATATTTTAATTTGATTCATTTTAAATTTGTCTATTAATTTTAGATTTCACTACTTTCTCCTGCTAAGATGATATTAAAAATTTCTTCATTTAAATTGAAAAAACAGAATTCGTTCTTGCCTTACAGGTGTTATAATTTTTTTTAATTAATATTATAATTAATTATGTTTTACATTTGCAATTAATTTTTTATAATTGATTATAAATACCTTCAGAGACAATAATCTCAAACTTGCATAACTTTATACTTTTTTTTAAAGGTAGTTTTTTTTATATTATAATTAACGCCATAAATCGCAAGAATCGATAAAATACTAGCTTTTTCAGAATAAATACAAATAAGATCGATAATTATTGTGTTCTAAGGCTTTTTTTTCTCTCCATCATGTAGGAATATGTACATTTTTTTACCAACCCTACACAAAACAGTACCAATTTTTTATACAGTGTGGTAAAAACAGTAATATATTCCCTCGTATCAGTCAGTCGTGCCTTAAATGCAAAAATGCAGTTTTTGCATAAGCTGAGCCGCTTGTTCACATGTTTTTTTTTACCACGGAATGCTCCTTGAGGAGCGTTGAGGCAACCTTCTCGCAGCAAAAATTGCCTTACGTCTTCCTACCCCCCTCCAGTAATGAAAGGCCTCTTATCCGTTTCCTTATTCCTTTCCCAATCCCTAAATGTCCACAGTAGTAACTTCATCAAAGAACCAGTTTTGTGCTAGCTCTAGTTGGATACGCACCAGATGCGAACCCTATTTTCCCTACCGAGAGCACACCCAACCCTCAAAGTAGCCCAGGATAACAAAATTAGTTTTATATAATCTTAACAGTACCGATAAAGAGAGAATCGAATAATTAACAAAGTATTCTCAGCTATTTTTGCAATGTGATGACCCAAAAAAAATTATAAATGAAATTCGAAGAAATAAATTGGTCAATTTTAACTAATTATTAAATAATAAAAAACGCTATAACGGTTACGCCATAATATTATTTTTTTTTTTGCGTGTTTCTATCATAATAGGAAAAATTTTAACTATTTATGTCGCAGTCACACAAATTTCTTATTGAACATTTTTTGTGATTTCATTCACCTGCCTGTTAGTTTTTTGATGACATCAACTTCAGGCACATTGATCACACTCTATTATAAGAGATTCGACGGTTTAATATTTTTTCTACTCCGAAAAAAAAAAACATCCTTTGAGTCTGTTTGATTTCAATTTTATAATACTACATGCAATACAAAAAATTCTTTAAACATAAGTAAACAGAAAGACGAAAAAAAATTTTCGATACTTACAAAGACCTTAATTGTCTCCTTGTCAAATTCCGTGCAATCAAACTCCTTCCGATAAGACTCCTATTACAAAAACACAATTTTTTTAAATTTTTAAGAAAAATCTTATACAAGTTGATGTTTGTAACTGCAGTTTTCGAATGACCATACCTCGTTACTTGTAGGTAACGGGCGAGAATCTTTGCTGTGTTTTAGATCTAACTGCCTCGACTCTTCAGAAGAGTTGCTAAGAGACAAGGTTGAACGAGCCTCACGGCCAGAGTCAATATAGCCATACTCTCTACGCTCTTCTTCGACTCTGTAATGATACGCCAACCTCTCTTTTTCCACCTCATCATCGGACATTTTGCTACAACTACTACTATATAACTGCGTAGGTGCTAGATGACAAGTCTCACGAGCAACTGACGAACAACATAATGGCTTCTAGTTTGCTGCTGTACGCGTAGCGTTCATGACATCACTAACGTTTATAATTGATACCTGTTATCTTGCCTACTCAAAATTACCGTGGTTCACTTTGTTAATGACACCTGCTAGTGTGAGCTTAGGTATGTTCTTTGTTCTAGAAAAATGTCTAGTAAAACTGTCTCCTTATTTTTGCTGTTGAACAAAACTTCTTTTTTTCAAGACAAAGACTTAAACGACCTTACTAGATTTCATACCTTTAATAATTACTGTTGAAAAATCTGTTGGTAACAAACTAACATGGAATTACTTACATAGAGATCAATAGAAAAGTTATAAAAGTAATATAACAGATACTTCTTCAATGGACGTACATTAACTCGATTCTCTAAAGATAATTTTGCGAGAGTCTAGAAGGAGCTATGTCTCCTTGGTGAAAGACATCAATGTCAAAAGTGTTTGTATAGTACGTGAAAAAAAAACAAAGAAAAAAATGTAACTCCACCCTTAAGTGGAGCTTGGTAAGTGATTGCTTCGATTGAATTTATTCTCCAAGTCCACGTTCATGACAAACGATGAGTCGTTATTTATCTGGAGAATGACCCGAAGATGAAACATTTTTTTGGTCAGCGGCATTTCTCCCTCCAGCACGGTCCCCGTACACGCAGACTCCGAGGGTAAGAGTCAAGCTAACCACAAGTCAGCTTTTGATCATCAAGAATAACAATAAGGAATATCTGAAAAGTTTACCACAAATGTTTTTCAGAGCCATTATAAGTATTGACTTTATCTGTTTAACCCTGAAAATTTCCTATTTAACCATTAATCTCATCGGTTCTTTTAGAAGCCACCTAGGGTTGAACTTTCTTGCTTACAATATAGTACATCATATTACAAAAGACAAAGCTTGATGATCAGCTTGCGGGGGTAAAGTTTCTCCCCAAGGTAAAACCAAGTTAACCGCTGGAGCAGGTTATGAAGTGACGTTCTGTGTGATCCCTACCATTTTTTTAATTAGTTTGGCTGAAATTTCGTGGTTCATGAGCCATCACATAGTAGTTAGCTTAAGTATTAAGTATGGGGATAGGTTATATTTGGGGCAGAACAACATAATTTTATTAAAAATCCTTTAAATTTTAATAGTTACTATTATTTTAAAAATATTTTTGTAAATCAATAGCATTTAAATATATACAAGTTAATATAATTATTCATTGGACTCCTGGGCATTGTCTGCTGCAGAACTCATATGTTTGATTTTTATAATATTTTCCAATAGTCACTTGATTCTATATTCAGACTAAGATTAGAAATTTACTACGTAGCATATTACCGAGAGAGATGGCATGCGTCACACGACAAATTTATAGTCATACCAGAGTTGGACGCGTGCTTTTCACTTAAAATTTTTCTAACAGTCTGAAAAAAATAAATAAATGCAGCATAAGTAAGTACTTAATACTTATGCACTACTGATGCTCTCTCTCTATTTCTTTCTTAAGTAAAGTAGGGAACAGGCAATTTTTTCTTCTGACCCCTCTATACGCGATGTAGGTGTCACGTCGATACGAAAGAAACAATGGCTTTTTTTTTCATACACTGCCACCAAAACTTGAATTTTTGGATGAGGTAGTAAGAAAATTTATTTTTACTACCGTTTCCCGCAACGATTCGTCGACTAAAAGACTATGTATAGCAAGCCACTATTAAACCAAGTCAGTCATTAACTGGCAGATCTCACGAGTTCGTTGCATGGCTAGGAACCCCCGCAAACGATGACCCTATATTATTCTCTTAACTCTAAGTATTCAATCGGGAACCACCAATTTGCGCTTTCAGGTCTGAACTGGGCGAATGCAACAGCTATAGAGGGAAAACAAACGTGAGGAAACGGCTCAGTCTCCAACGGGCTAGCATCATAAACCAATTTTCCCACCTTAGATCACCAAAACGACTAAGTCTGCAAAAGAAATAAATTGTAGACACCAACGTTTTTGGCGTAATACCAGGAGATGTTGGAAAACAGATTTATAACTAGCTCCAACACTTCAGACGTTATAGTTTTTCTCCCAATCAGTGTAGTGCTACGATAACAGGCCATAAAAGATCATCCTGAGGTATCCAGACAGTTATAGTTGCTGTAAGCTTCAGTCAAGAAAGAGTTCTAGAGGAAAAATTGCAAATCTACGGCTGTTAAGGACTAACGATTTTTTTATGGAATAAGGAACGCACAGATTTTTTCAAAATAATTATATTTTTTTACTTTTTCAGCTCATTATTTTGCCAAATTAACTGAATGGATTCCAAAGAAATATGCTTCTTATAAGAAGATTCTTTTTTCTGAGAGGTGCAGGAAAAGATGTAAAATTTTGAACTAAAAACGTTTCACAATATATGTCAACACACTACGGTCTTTCATTTAGTGAGTCTCAGGCAAAGCCGAGACCAGTGGGCCGCTAGTATAGTATAGTTATTGTCAGTATTTTCAGTTCTGCCGTTAGGTACTAACAATTATCTTTAAAAAATCTTTAAAATCACTAAATCTCAATCGATTTAGTTCTTTCATTATACGCTTATCCCCTCTTTTATAAGGCACTATACTTATACGTTCGTTAAATAGCCATATGTTTTTTACGTCTTATCTCGAAATAAAATACATCTTGCTGCAAGACAGTAAACACTGAACATTGATTCTTGCAAGCTAATGACTCATCACTTTCAACATTGACTGCTTCCATCCAATGAGAGAGCAATGCTTTATTTTTGTTTCCAAACTAGTTTTTTTTATTCAAAAAACAGTTTTTCATAATGCTGTGATGATTACTAATTCAATTATTTTGTCGATTTTTAAGGAGATTGTGTGCAAATGTTTGTCACGATAAAAATTAAGCTTTTCTAAGACTTCCAGTATAAAACTACTAGTGAAAAAGTTAACTATTCTACCTGCATACTTACAAAAAAAAACAATTCACAATATTCAGTCAATCAAAGAACTTCAAAAAAAACCCTTCGTCTACTTAAAATAATTAACATCATAAAAAATAAACTGTCACGAAGTAGTCACGACTGAACGCATAGAATGACTCGAATGAAGCTGTGTTTTCCCGATACTAAAGCATGGCAGTTTTTTTTTTTACTATCAATTTTTTTTATTTGTACACTATATTAGGTCTCGAATGTATGGCACACATAACTTTTATTTAGGATATGTCTCATTGTAGAGAAAACACGGTTAAAGCAATATTATACATATATATGGAGGATTTACAAAACGAGTGTGAAGAACTGCAGTTGTCATAGCTTCTGTTTTAGTACGGGTTCGTTAGTAAGGCATATCTCATGTTAGTGGAAAAAATTAAAAGACCTTCCGATTTTTTGTTCCGTTTACATTTTTTTTTTTTTTTAGCAAGTGAGCTCTACAAATTTCTTATAGCGCAAATTAGATCGAATCTGATTTCTTAACATTTAAGTATATATCTACATTTCTCTACTAAATGCTTATTTTCTATGAACTGTATGTGACAATATCTCTCTGTAGTAAACATATTGAAATATCACAATTGCAAGATCAATTGTTTTTATATTATCAATAGATACATAGTTTGAACACTCATGAATGAAACATTAGAAGAGACAAAAAATATTGAAAACTTGTTGGTGTGGGGAAAAAAAGGCGCTTCGTACAGCTCGTGTAAGCGTAAGTAGGGTAGGAAAAAAAAGCTCGTGAGTCGAAGTAGATTATCCATCAAGTTTGGAGAGTAAGAGCAATAGTACTTTATACAGTGGTATTGATACTGAAAATCTGTGGCGTATATGTTGGCTTATTTCGTGGAACATTTTTTTGCAGTACGCAGAGGGATTAATAGAAGTAAATTTAAGAGAGAAGAAAATATCATAACTTTTTTCGTTTTTATCTAACAACAGTGCGAAAATCGTGTTTTATTAAATTAAGAACGTCATCTGGCAGCATTTTTAACTATGTTATCCATTGGATTGAAACTGTTTTTTCTTCCAACTCATACCATGTTTCAATTACATTATAATTTCTTTGATTTAAGTAAAGCTTTTGACTATCACGATTTGTCATTTGAAAAAATATTCTAAGAGAATAAACCTTCCTTAAACAAAATTACTGTTTTTTTTACAACCTATAAATAGATGAGACTTTTTTAAAAGTTATATTTTCATCAGATGCATAATATAGAGCTACTTTATTGCAGCTAGAAAAAATAACTTAAAATTTATACCCTTAATTGAACTTCTACAAATATCGTAAAGTAGCACATCTACACGTATAACTTTATATTAAGATTGATATGAAATAAATTTTTATCCTTTGCTTTCGTAAAATAAAAAATTTAAAATAACGAATCATGTCTTTGTTACAAGGCATGTTGTGCATTTAATGACATATAAAACGATAAAGAGGCTTATGACGAGAAAATCGTAGAACTATGTTAAATATTTCTTGCCATTTCTTATACGTCACAATCAACTTCTAAATATTTAGAACAATACAGTTTTAACCTATTTGAAAGAAGTACCCAGAGAGAGAGAGAGAGAGAGAGAGAGAGAGAGAGAGAGAGAGAGAGAGAGAGAGAGAGAGAGGAGATCTCAAACAATGCATCCGTTTTTGCATTGCATAAATAATTGTATTAAAACTGAAATCGTATTACAGTATTCAAAAACTATCAAATTATTTAGAGAATACGAAATATTCACACCAATAACAGTTTAATAATATTATTAGTTTGAAGTTCTATCCATTATTTTAAGCTTGAAGTTTATATTAAATTTTAATATTTGTATTTTTTGTTATTAGAAAAACGGCCATGTGCTTATGGAAACATTACAACATTGACGTTAAATATAAAAAGCACACGAACCTTGCAATTTTTTATTCACACTAAAAGCAAGCCTTCGATCAATGAAATAATAAACTTACTAGCGGGTCAGTGTCTAATTCAAAAAACAATTTATAAAAAAAGAACGTGAAACAAAACACGCACAGAACATGTACCAATAATTGTAAATATATCATAAGCAGAGCTTCGTGGGCGAGGTGAGTTTTCTTACACGCCGCAACTCTATAATGGTGTTTGTTCTTTGTTGTATGCCAGGAAACAAAGATGAACCATCAGAAATTTCCGATGTAAGAAGGGATTGTTTCAATGTTCAAAGAAACCTTTATAAAAGTGTAGGGTAGATAATAATTGTATATATGTTCCCAACCACTAGGTTTAAGGGGATAGGTGCATTGGGAAAAAGTCCTGTATATTGAAACAACTTATATCTTGACATGTTGTACTGTATTGTCCAAACGCTACCACTTTTTTCAAATGTCAGAGGCTATAGTTGAAAAAGAGTTATTGATGATATATTTACATCAGTCAATCGAATAAACATTAAAACTAATGTCTTTATGCGTTCTGCATTTGGAAATATTGAAAGATGCTCAGTCCAAATTATTGGGCAAGATCCATCAAATCAGCAACTTTTAATACTTAATAATCAGCAACTCTTAATAAACGTCTCAGATATTCGGAGTATTTTTGTCCTTTAAAGTAGAACTTAGGGTATTACAAAGTAATTATAAATGATGGGTCAAGCATTCAAAAAGTGTTTTTACGAAAACTTTGGATCAAGATCATGTTGTTTTATGTATGCAGACTAACTTACTGCTCATTTATACGTGGGTCATTTTATCGAAAACGGTTTATTTCGTATCTCAGTCGTTTCTTACATTGTATAAAAAGATATCGATCTGAATTTTTTTTTTTTAAATCAAGGAATATTTTTCCCTGGAGGCACAACAGAATCTAGATCATGAAAAAGTGTGTCTTGAGATTAAGATACGAAAAAGGGGTAAATGAGGGTTACGGGGTCGGGTTCCACTCAAAACTGTATAGTTATGATAAAGCCTGTAATGAAAATAACGAGTTGTTAATTTTCCTATGGCATCGGATACCCAAGTTCATAATGCAAACAATATTCTTTCGTATTTTTAAGAATCTTTAGAAATTATCTAAAAGTCTTGGATGCTGCTAGTTGTGGGACCTAATCATGTTAAATTGAACACTGCAACAAAAAATGTTCTTACCAATGCGAATGCACCTAAATTAAGCTGTTTTAATTAAAAGTTTTTGTATTTTACGGATAAACAAGATATTGCAGTAAATTTTCTGATGTTGCTATCTCAATACACCAGTGCTACAGGCTCGCGAATTCGTTGATTTAGTTTTATCAGTACACAAAAAAGGACTTGAAAGGTTAGAGAATATCATGTCACTTTGTGAGTAGTCGAGGGACTTAGAAAATATACAAAGGGTTGGAAAATAGCTGTTTTTTAAACGATACAAGTGCAGAGGCAAAGTTTAATGTAACAGTAATTTAATGTAACGTTTTCTTTTTGCTTAGAGCCCATGACACTACCCTGTAAAGCTTCGTATCTTCATTTAATGATGTTTAATGTTAAGACTTGGATAGAGCTTGCAAAACGTGGATATTTGGGGTATAGTCTATAGGATTCCGGGCTTGAGTAGAGAGACTCAGAGCAAATGCAGATTGCATAGAATTGCCTTTATTGTAGAACAGAATTATTACAAACGAGACACGGCTCAAAGGGCTGTGGGCACGTGTCGTAGCTTAAGACTATACAAAAGGAACTAACTATATTATAGTACAAAAAGAAGGCTTGTAGCCATGTAAAATGTAACACTGCACAAGTAGTAGTGGTATAGGCGCTACAGCTGTGGACGCGAGTGAGAGAGAGCTAGCCTGCACCGATGCAGAAGATGGTTTTTGGGGCTAGCTGTTGCTTCCTGCGCGAGCGGCCTGTTTGGGCGCAAGGTGTCGAAGGCGTTCTGGACGGTGCTACCACATCTGTTCTCCTCTTAGAGACCAACGCGGGTAGCGCTGCGAACAAGACGTGTCTTGCTGGGATGTTGGCCTAGGGGCGGCCTGGGTGTCAATTTCTGCAAGGCTGGTAGCTGGCAGGGGTGGAGAGATGGCGGGCTGGGCCGTTGCAGCTTGTAAAGGAGGTTGCGGAGCCTGTTCCATATCCGAAGCTTCCAAGTAGGCTGGTCTTAGCTGGTTTGTTGAGACTGTTTTCTCTGTCGACGTTGATTACATAGGTGTAGTCGTCGTTGCGGCGAATTACCCGGTAGGGGCCTTTGTAGGGCGGCTTAAGGGGTTTCCCAGAAGCTGGTACGGGCCTGATGCTCTCGAACAACTGACAGAGGCTATTTATAACGGCTTACGAGTTTGCCTGTGCAGTGGCAGTTGTTAAGAACTCTCCAGGGATGCGAAACGTGGTGCCGATTAGCATCTCTGAGGGTGAAGCTTGCAGGTCCTCCTTAAAGCTGGTGCGCAAACCTAGCATCACCATTGGCGGGGCACCTAGCCAGGACTGTGTGCAGCACCTTTAAGCGGCTTTAAGGGTGCGATGAAACCTTTCAATCATACCATTGGACAGGGGGCAGTTGTTTTGCCAGCTGGGTGTGACAGTTCGTGAACGATGTCAAAAGCTTTGCGGCGCAGGGGAGCTGGCAAGTAGGGCCTGGCAGTGTTGTTGTTTACCTCGCAGTTGATTAAGTGTCCGTCGATATTAATAAATTGGAGCGTGAGGCACGAGCTGTCGAGGCTTGTCAGTTCGTCATCTGCGGTCTGTGCTTCTGCAATGGTTGCCGCGTCGAGCAGGCTCGGCATGGAGATGGTTTCTGTGGCTGGGTTTAAAGCGTTGACGACTGGCGGAGTACGATGGGCAGAGGCTGCAGGGTTGCTCTGGATAGCTGAAACAGACGGGCCGTTGGTTGGTGTTGCCAGAGCGTCGTTGGGTCGAGACAGGGTGTCTGCGACGACGTTTTCTTCATCTCGTGCATGGACAAACACGGTGTTGTGCCACAGGATGTGCTCTAGATGACGTGCCTGTCTCGGCGAAGCTATTGTCCGAGCACTGAGAGGCGGCGTAGATTAGCGGCTCATGGTCCGTGTCAACGACGCAATTTTGGCCTTCCAGAATTCTGTTAAAGTCTTTAACGGCTCCATAGACGGCAAGAAGTTCGCGATCATACGTGCTGTAGCGTTTTTGCGTGTTGTCCAGCTTATGTGAGTAAAACCTTAGGGGTCACCAGGAACCATCAGCCTGCTGCTGCTCTAGGACTCCACCGATGGCGACGTCTGAAGCGTCAGTCCTTAGTGCCAAGGGCGCTTTTGATTCGAGGAACGTTGTGCAAGCGGCTTGAGTAATGCACTGTTTGCAACGTTCGAAGGCTTGTTCTGCTTCTGATGTCCAGTTGTTTCTTGTAAATATAAGAAACAATGTGGAAAAAAGTGCATTTGCATAAAAATAGTAATCAAAGATTATCGTTTAAATATCGTAGCAAGAAAAATCGTGCAAGTATAAACATATGGCTAAATTCATTAAAAATACTTTGTCTTGCATGCACGGCACGACCAATCTACAAAGCACCAGCAAAAAAAAAGTATTACTTGAACGAAAGGACTGAATTTTAATAGTACTCCGTAACTTACTCCGTACTTAAAAAAAAACGGTATCTTAAAACCCCGAAAATAGAGCATAAGACAGTTAAAATCGTTAATAGTAACATTGTGAAAAATAATTTCAAAAATTTTCTGTACACAGACGAGAATCATATTAGTGAAAGCAACAGTGATGACTTTCCCAAATCAAAAAAACGAAAAATGTAAAATATCGTTTGCTATTTGTACATGCATTTCACATAATATGACGAAAGTTCAGATGTTTTGGTTTTAAATGTATGTAATTAAATCAAAAATCTTTTTAAAAAAATGTAGTGAATGATCATAATATGGTTTTGTGTAACGATATGAGTTTTGTATTTAGCGAGCAGACGACCAAATGCATAGTACGTCAAAGTTTTCAGGTATATATATATATATATATATATTTTTTTTTTTTTTTTTTTTTATAGTAATCGTTAATGAACGTAACAATTACTAACTCAAATCAATAACAAGAATTATTCTACAGAAATGAAACAAATTGTTTCAGGTTAGGAGACAGTTGAAAATAAATTGTTATCATCACAAACTCTTTATAGTTAACGTTAAAAACACGTTACAGAAGTTGCTTTTTTTCCAATTCGTATAAATATTTACTTTATTAAGTGCAATGCGTTGCATACCAGTAAAAAGTACTATATATTTGAAAATATCAACAATTTATTAATGTTGAAAAATTGAATTTTCTCAAAAATTGGGGTTACAATTAAAAAAAAAAAATTGTTTTTTCCACCACATTAAAATTCTAAGCGTCCTCAATGACATTCCGTTCTTAGATTTGTTTCAGCCATTCTGTAGAAATAAAAATTCATACAAGAGGGGTTCAGTTCTTAATTTTGAAGAATTTTCAATTAAAGAATCTTAAAATACATAATTTTGCCAAACTGAAGCTTTAAATAGCAATTTTCGAACTTTTTCGCTCTATAACTGCGCGAAAAATAGGTTTTCTATTGTCTTACTAGCAGCAATCAAAAGATAATCAAATAAAGATCAAATTATTTTGAGCTATTTTGACACTGTGATGAAAACATAAAATTATAAATAAAATTCAGCATATAATTTAGTCAATTTTTACTACTTGTTAAATAAGAAAAAAAGCTGGTGTATTTATGCCCCAAAAAAAAATTTTTATGTGTCATAATTATAGTTAAGACACTACAAAGTGGTAACAGAAAGTAACGGTCTCAAGAAAGATACGCTGTTCAGAAAAGCATCTTGAATAAAGGTTCTTTTCCGTCAATTATTCCGATAAATAATCGTCCGAAAAATGTTAAGCACATCACAGTGTTTATGTTCAGTACTTTTTTTTTTATTGGTAATGTATATAAAAACTATTAATTTGCATGAAATTAACAAAAAATGTTTTGCAGTAGTAGTAGTAGGAGAAGTAGAATTTTTTTTGAGTTTAAACAGCGAATTAATTTTTAGGCAATCATAATAAACACTAATTTCCTGATAACTATTATTAAAAATATGTTTAAATTTCAACTGTTATGTTTTTGATTATGCTAAAATGTTCTCTATTAAGTAAAATTGGTTGCAAATTGCTGAAATACAAGATTTTAGAGTTGTAATCATTATTTTGTATTGCAAATTGAACTATATAAAACATTAAAGTCATAATTAAAAAAGTTCTTTTTTCCCCAACATTAAAGTTCTTCGTATCTTTAATAGAACTTACTTTTAAACTTTGATCCAGTAATGCTGCAAGGTTAAAAGAAGCTAAATTTTAAAGTAATAAATCGTTTCATGACATCTTGTTGAATGTTAGATAAAAATCATTGAAAAATTAGAGATGTTAATAAAGTTGCAAACCTTTGAATTTTAAACAACATTTTCACACTTGTTTGCACAATCACTTTGCCAGAAATAGGTGGTAGATGGTCCGACAATAGCACTCTTCGGTAGATAATCAAATAACTGACAAATCCTCTCAAGCTATTTTTGCAATACGATATCCCAAAAAAAGTTACAAGCAGGATTAGAAGAAAAAATCTGATCGATTTTTTCTATTTGTTTGATAAGAAACAAAGCTGGCACGTTTATGCCCCAAAAATATTTTTCTATGTTATCTGATTATAATACAAAGATATTTTAACAAATTTTTCTGGAGTTAAAAGACAATTTTTTACTACATTTCTCATCAACCTGTTAATACTTGTCAGTTAAAGCAATGTTTTTATCTTTTAGGTCAGAGGTAAATCGATATTCGTTCAGGGTACCAAGAAAAGTCAACTAGGCGAAACCACGTTGATGTTTGACCCTCCAGATCAGTGTGATTTGGATAGAGTTGAGGCAGGATTCCACTCCGATGACATCTTATATGTTCGCTTTTTTTCAAGGAACGAGGCAGATGTCTAAGTATAGACAATTGAAAAATGTCACAAGTTTTTAAAAATTTAGTATATAAGTAGAAGAAATGAAAAAATGTAAAAAATAAAAGAATAAAGTGTTTGTATTTTCATTTTAAATCTTTTCTTATCTACAAAAATAAGCACAATATGTTGGAGTCTTCATAGTACTGGTCTTATTTATAAAAATAAAAAATCAACAAATAATAGTCAAAAATCTTTGTTAGCTGTTTATTAGATTATATAAGTTAGAAACATATTTGTCAAATAATATAGATGAATTACTGATCTTATAACCCTTCCCTGCTGTGAGATCTAATGTTATTTCTGTAATTCCGTTATCTAAAGAAAGTTACCACAAACAAAAGTACTGACTTAATTACCATGCATGGATATGTGATTTATACATTAAAAATTATAAATTATTTATTCTATGAAAATTAAAAAATCTCACGATATATAATGTTTCTATTTCTAGTAAAAAGTAAAATCATTTTAATTTTTTTATGTACTTAAAGTGGTACCAAAAATTTAATTGCCATAGAAATGGGAACATAATTAATGTTCGTACAAAAACCAGACATTTTTGGGGTTCTTAGCTTTTTTTGTTTAAATTAAATTAAAAAGTTACTGACTTGCAATTTTTTCACATGATTCATTATATTATAAAATTTAACAATAATATGCATTTTACATAGAGTTTGGAGTTACAATTCTAAATTAAAAAAATCGGATATTAGTATTAGTTAGTGTACTAAATCGTTTTTTACAAAAAATATTCTAAAAATAATCTTATACTCCTTTTCTTGTGATAAATAACATATAAGTCAGATTAATGGTTCATTTACGCATCTTGTACGTTTTTTCCTTGCATCTAATGCTGCTCTTACGGGGTATAAGGCCACGGAGGGCGTGGTTGCACATCCCTATATTGAGAATATACAGAAAACTTTTTACCATTGTTGTATAAAGTATTATTCTTCTTAGTTTTTCTAATTTTTTTCAATTTCTTGCACGGTTTTTTCACTAAATATAATATTAAGCGCCTATGATACTTTTCGAATAAAAATATTATAAAGCTTATGACACATCCACTAATTAATAATACTAGCAACGGGGTGACGTCAGTAATACTTAATTGTGTGAATGTAATTCCTTTTATTATTTCTTTCTTTGGCCGATATAACTTTTTTTCCCGGAATAGTAAACCATTTTCTCTATATTTCTGAATGCTGAAAAAAAATATTATTATAAGTTTTGGACAATAAATATTTTTTTAAAGATACTTACTGATGGTTTAAAAATCTAAGAAGTGGATCTCCTTTTTTTAAACTAATAGCAAATTTTCGTATGGTACCAAGTGGAAAAACTAAGATTCTACATAGGGAATTGTAAGAAGTTGGTTTCTTAATAGATCCAATCATGTAGAAAACAACTCTCTCATTGCATACCTGGAATTAAAAACGAATTTTTTAATAATTTATACTCTAAACATAATAGACATTTTTCTAACACAAATACCATCAACAAACATGTTATAGAATAAATCATCAGTTTTAAACAGGTTTATCAGATATATTTAAAAACTTAAATACTCGTAACAGGTGGGGATATGGTAGAGATAGGTATGTCTGATATCCATAAGAAGTATTTTCGTAACATTTCAAATACTTTTTTATTTAAAATTAAAATCTATGTGCAAAAAAAATGGGCTATAGTTTTTCTTTAAAAAAGCTAGTTCGGTCATGATGGCTAGCAGTAGGGTTTTCTCACTTTTGTGTCCCCAAACTAAGAGATCTTTTAAGATTTGTTGATTCAAAAGTATTTTAGCTACGTTTTTTCAAGTGTATAGAATAATACGCATACATGTTATCTTACTAATATCTTACTAATATATAAAGCAAAGTCGTTAAAACCGTTGTAATCGCTAACCGCGAAAACTACTGAACCGATTTTGCTAAAATTTTGGACACTGATTCATGATACTTCCTAGATGGTTTTAGTATGGTTTTTATCCTTAAAAATTTAATAACAATGGCAATAAATGAGCTCAAAGTTTCTCAAAAATACGCCAACTTTTCACTTTAGTTCAGTAAAATCCGATAGGTGGCGTTGACATAAAATCAAAGCTACCTTTAACATAATTAAATAAGTGTGGTAATAATACGCTGGAGCGTCTCGAAGGTGATGCAGTTGTACTTTGGCAGTTCAACGAGCTGTACAAAGCATGCTGATGATAGTCTTGCAGCTAGGTATCCCGGTTACAGATGACACTCTTCTTTAGAGGGGAAGGGACCTAGGTATCCATTCTCCCTAAATCTCGTCAAGTGCAATTAAAAAAAAAAATTAATTCCAACCGATGCCGTCTCTGCCACAATACCAGGAGACATATCTAGCCAGAGCACAATCTGTACCAACTTTTCAGAGTTGTGTGGCAGTCCCACCATCCCACCTGGTGCAGTTAGAAAAATTGTGGCTACAAATATAAGCAAGGGAAAACAGCTCTGAGGGGCACGGGCATCCACAACGGCTACCTGCTTGTACGTCGCGTCCCCAACGCGCTTACCCACATCTTCCCGTCTAACGATGAGCGGTTGGTTATCCGGGGAATGACACGAGTCGAGATATTCTTTGGTCCTCCCTACCTCCCTCCGTCACAGTCTCTGTACATCGAGACTCCTAGGGTAAGAATCAAGCAAACCGTAGCCAGACCTTCATCATTAGAAATAATAATAAAGAATAGCCTGAAAGTTTCACCACTGGCGCTTTTTAGGCCCATTATAAGTATTTACTTTCCCTACTTAACCATCAATTTCATCGGTTTTTTTTTAGAATCCACCTAAGTGTAAACTACCTTGCCAACAAATACATTTTTATTACCATTTCCGGAAGTGATTCTTCGACTGAAAGACTATATTAACTAAAGACAGGCACTATTAAACCAAGTCAGCCATTCACTAGCAGACGCACAACGTCACCTGCGGAGTTGTTCTTCGAAAGGCTGGAAAACCCGGTGACCGACAATCCTATACTATCCTCTTGACTCTAAGCATTCAACCAGGAATCACTAATCCTCTCCAAGGTCTGCGTTGGGCAAACCTATAACAGCTATGAAGAAAAAAAAAACTCGAGCCAATGGGACAGCCTCCACTGAACGAGTATCACTAACCAATTTCCCCATCTAGGATCACCAAAACAACTGAATCTGCAAATAAAATAGGTGCTTTAGACACCAACATCTTTGACGTTATACCAGGAGACGTTGGAAAAGAGCACTACAACTAGCCTCAAAGCCGACACAAGGGGCTGCCAGTTATTGATATTATTATTATTATTATTATTATTATTATTATTATTAATGTTATAACTGTTATAATAATAACTTAAGTGAAGAATTACAGAATTAGGAAATTTGTATAAAATTTTTCTTAAATGTAAAAAACCGTTTTGTACGGCAAAATATAACAATATTATTCTAAGCATCAGGGGTATTGCACTGCGAGATTTTTAGAACAAAGTTATTTATGTCACGTTACTCGGGGGACTGGAATTCTAAAACTGACAGATTTTTTTTTTTTTGAAACGAAAGTAGTTTACCTAGGGTCTATTCCTCTTAACTTTCCCCCCTTACCCCGTCCATCTCGTCACCTGTTCTCTATACACTTCCCCTCTCCCCACTATTTGTATATCTGCCAACCATCTCGTACTTTTCTGCACACTTTTACCCACCATTCCCCCTCACACTGCCAAGCAATTAATTTTTGAACAAGTTTGAATTCTATTTTCCCACAATAGTTTTTTCTTCACTTTGAATTTTTGTCTTTTACAATTCTAAAAAAAAAAAAAAAAGAAAAAAAAAAATAAACATGTAGAATAGAGTTGAAGAACGTATCAATTAAAGAACGTTTCAATGGTTTTTAAAGGCGCTTATTTCGAATTCGACAAACAAATTATGTTACATTATCACATAATTACATAAATAAAGTAATTCATTAAATCAATTATAAATAAATTATGTAAAATCATTATATAAATATATTTCGAGTTTCATATCACTTTAATGGTTTTTATGGGCACTTATTCTTAATTTGATAATTTGATAATGGCACAATGTCTTTAAGTAATATTATAAAAATTAAAGCAAAAGTTGTATAAATGGGCTATAAAATCATAAAAAAAATAAGTGAAAAAAAAACTTTTTTTTAAATTGATAAAATGAAATATAAATATAACATAAACTAAAATAACAAAAGACATGAATAAATACAATTGAATGGAAAAAAATGAAATAAAGAAGGGGATGAAAAAAAAAGTTAAAATATGAAAATAAAAAAAGAAATTAAATAAATGAAATACAAAAAAATCAAAAAAATGTAATAAAATGAGATATGAAAAAAAATAAAACAAGAAATGAAAAAAAAGAGCACAACAAGAGATAAAGAAAAAAATAAAACAAAAAATTAAAAGAAAAAAAAACAAATGAAAAAATTATAAAGGAAATCAAAACAACAAACCAGGGGGTATTATTGGGTCATGGGACCCACGGTAAGAACGAAGTTCTTTAAACATGAGATGGGTATAGACACACTTTCTCAGGTAACAAGGGAGTCGCCAGACCCACAGGAAGAATGAAGCTCTGTAAACGTGAGTACTGCATTTATGTTGTTTATTAGAACAAAAACTTGAAAAACGAATAAAAAAAAAAAAACAGCAAGTAGTTTAGTACTCACGATGGCTGAACTTCGTGAGAACGTCGAGCATAAATACAGTACTCACGAAGTTCAACCATCTTGAGTACTATACTACTTATCGTTTTGTTTTTTTTTCATTCGTTTTTTAAGTTCTTATTTTAGTAAACAACATGAATGCAGTACTAACGTTTACAGAGCTTCGTTCTTCTTGTGGGTCTGGTGACCCCCTTGTTACCTGAGAAATTGTGTCCATACCCATCTCATGTTTAAAGAACTTCGTTCTTACCGTGGGTCCCATGGCCCATTAATACCCCCTGGTTTGTTGTTTCAATTTCCTTTATAATTTTTTCATTTGTTTTTTTTTTTAATAATAATGAGACACTTGAATATGTAAAGTATTTACCTGACTTAAAGCACCTGTCTCATTTGTTGGTAAATTACCATCTTTCCTTACAAACAAGCTTAAGTTTTTATGTACATCATCTTTCAAGTCCTAATAAACATTTATACAACAAGTTGTTAAATATTTTTAAAAAAATTTATAATTAATTAAAGTTAATAAAATTACCAATAAATATTTTGAAAGGTTAACTCCTTTTAGAGCAATTAATTCATAAGTTCCATCTTTGAGAAGACCAGTCGCATTATTGAATGGGATTGTGGGTATTGACACCGTCGCAAAGCTGGTGAAACAGCCTGCATACATCGAAATAACGATAAATGATGTCAGATAGAGCGATATCTTGGCAACCTTTAATGAAATAGGACTCAATCGTACATCTGAAAATTTTTTAGAATTAAAGGCGGAGTCGATTTACAATTCTTAATAATTATTCAGTGTTTAAAACTATTTCGATTTTAAGGTTTTGGAAATAGGGTTCGCTGAAATAGCTAAATAAGTAGAGTTATTCCATTATGGCTTACATAAGCAGTTTTTAAGCAAAATAATTTATTTTGCCTGTTTAGAGTAAGCAAATTTCCTCTTAGCTTTTTGGACATCTAGCTGGTAGACACTTATTGTTGTAACAGTTTATTTTTAAACTAGATTTTCGTAGAAGAATTCTATTTTCTAGTTTAAAAGCATCATTTGAACAAGATGTATGAGAGAATTCAAAAAACACGTATTCTTTACCCATTCTTATACCACCATATTTATATTTTAAAAGTCGTTATGATAAAAAAATTTTAAAATACATACAAACCTAAAATTCCAACGTAGCCCTTTCTTACCATTTTAAGGAAAGCAATAACGTTTCGTAATAAAATTTTTGTTGTAACATTAGTAAAACGATACTTAACATAGTTTACAACAATTCCGGAATTTAAATATTTACGAATGTCCTTTCAATTTACTGGGCCACATAAATTGTGTTGCTTGTCAAATAGTTTATGCGTACGCATTAATAAATCATGAATATGCCATTTATCTTTTTACATATTAAACGTTTCTTTAGTTAAGTATTAACTTACTACAGCAGACCCGATTGGAATAACCCTACCATAACCTAATCGTAGGACATAAAATAGTTTTTAATAATTATAAAAATCTTATGTAATATATTACCAATTCATCAAAAAAGTTGAATATTAGAGTTCTAGAGAAGAGTCTTTTCAACAGTTTACCTTCAAATTCCTGATGACAAAAAATCCTCCATGTAACTAAGAAACCATCGGATAGCTTATGTATAAAACTTCTTCTATCATTACTCATTGTTATAATTATAGAACATAATATTGATGAAATAATTATGACTATAATTAAGTAAAACCAGATGTTCTTGTTGAAAACCTTTTTAAAATCAAGTATTTTTCAGCGTTGTAAATGCACAAAATTATAACAATTAGAAATACAAATTTGTTTACCTCAAGATAAGCATGCCATGGGATGTCCATGGTATCTGGTAATTTATAAACAAACAAATCTTGTTCATCTGATAGTTCAATCGTAATATCCCTCTTATCTAGTTTTTTTTGTGATACAAATGTGCCTTCAAGGATGCTACTGTCATTTAATGATTTAGTAGAATCACTTGATGTTTCATCGTCGTCCTTAGTAATATGAGAGACATCTTTATACGTGACAGATATTCCTGTCTTTGATTTTAGGTCTTCAATCATTCGAGCATGAAAAGTGGAAGGCTACGAATAATACCATAAAATAAATTATCTTTTGAAGTGTAGTTGTTGTTATTATTATTATTATTATTATTATTATTATTATTATTATTTTTCTTTTTTTTTTTAACAAAATTTAAATCAAACATATTTTTTACCTTCGTGTATATTGTAATCGAAGCACCTGTAAAGTTTTTCCGTCTCTCTAATAAATTTAGACTTTCTTTTGCAATTAGCCCAGTCCCTTTCTTCCACTCCAGAAACTCCTCAACTCGTATCCCAGCCGCGGGACTGACGGCGTACCATTCTTTAATCTCGTAACTATTACCACATTTGACAAGTACTTCGCTTGCAAGATTCAAGTGTAGATAATTTTTTTTCGGGTGTAAACAGATACTATGAATCTCTTCAGTAGTAGGTGGCTGCAATATAAGCAGCCACACGTGAGGTGATAAATTATTACCTTTCGAGAAATTTGAGAACTTCTTGAAATCCTCGTCAGTATTAATAAACGCGACGAAAAGCGTTTTGGAGTAATTTTTTATTTTTGGGTACTTTGCCGGAAGGTCTGGGATGGCAACGGCCACCGAGTAAATGAATTCACGTGAAAGTTCTCGCACAATTTTCACTACTGAATGTATATCTGTAGTTTCAAAAGAAAATTATTAATTTTTAATATTCACCTTTCCAATTAGTGACTTAACGCTTCTCACCTTCGTTTCCTTTATATACAATCCCTATACTAGTAGTTTTATACAGCTTTTGTACGTCAATCATTAAAGGCACATGATTTTCTATACTTTTAGTTGAACAAGACAGTATAAATGGAACAATGGCAAAAAAAAACACGAGACAGTATAACTTAATCATTCTAAGCTAAAAAAATAAAGAAAATATATATATATATATATATGTGTATGTGTATATATTATTCACATAGTTAAATAAATGATTTTAATAATGTATTTTACGTGGAGTTCTGAAAATAAGACTATGACATGTTTATCTCAATATGTTTTTAACTAGGATTTAAAATTTGTACAACAGTACTGATTTTGTTTTTAAGTCTTGAACAGAGTGGTCATAATACCTGTAAAAGACGCTTTTTTATTATTTCTTTTTTTAAACATTTGTCACGATATTGCATGGTAAAGTATGAAAAAATACAGTTTTAACTGTGAATTAAATATGTTGTTGAGTACCAACGTGCTTCGATCTTAGAGACTTTTTCAGACAGGTAGTGGTATTCGATACAAGTTTTTTTGATTAAACAAAAGGGTTATAGTGAGTTTTTACCGGATATAAAACAAAGTGCATTAAAAAAGTTTTAACTTGATGGTAAATAATAAAAAATATTAGTGTAAAAATTTATATGCACTTTGAACTCTGAAATTTAACAACCATTAATAATAAAGCTAAATTTTTAGATTATTTTGAAATCAAATGCTTATGAATTCTATTCCTAATTTTAAGAGCTGTTTTGAACAATTATTTTTTTTTTTGCATTTTTTAATTTGATTTTTTTTAAAAAATAAATAAAAAGATTTAAGGTGTCTAAATAATAAAATGAACGAAATAGCAAGACAATAATATTTTCAGAAAATTTTATGTAAGAAGGATCGCAAAAAAATAGAGTCTTTGATAATTGATAGAGAATATTGTCAAGGCAAGCACCAGGCATAAGAGACGTTTCGTAATTGCTGTAATGAAACTCGTAACCAGGTGAAAACTCTACTTGGTCTGCTGAAGTCGCAATAAACGTTTAAAAGTTGAAAAATTACTAATTTAAAAAGAGTGCATTTTTAATGTCATCCTTATTACAGGAAAGTTTGGTTGCAAGTATTACGTTACGTTACATCAAGACATCGCTGTTTTTATACAAATTCTTCACTCCTTTAATAAAGACAGGACAAAGTTTAATTTGAATTTACTAAAAAAAATTAATAAAAAGAAGAAAGATAAAAAAATGAAATAAAAATACAAAATTTAATAAATGATCTACTTACTTTGCATTATAAAGCTAATAAAAGTTTTTAATTAAAAAATTTGCCACTCTGTAATTATTTTGATAAAACAAGTACGCTCCATGATAAAAAACCAAGTATGATTTCGCCAAGAGTAAAATGAATCTATTTTCGTTAGAGACAGGACTTAAGCAAGTACTCACTTAATAAGTTGGCTCTTGTGACGTAAGAAGTGACTTTCAAGAGTTCCTTTTATTCAGCTCAGCACAGCTGAAATTGACTTTCTTTGAAAGCTGGAGGTTTGGATACTATAAACTTTACGGGTCACTTTTCACTAATAAACACTGATTAAACACTGGGCTCCTATGTCAAACTAGAGAGATAATATCTTATTGAAGTGGTCACTTTGGGTTGAGGTGTTGTCTAGCTGACGCACTGTGAGACAGTGTCGTGCTAGCGCTGGACATTTAAGGGCTAAGGTTTCGGAGTTATGTTCCCCACCACCAAAATTTTTCGGCCATCGAATAGGAAAAAAGTCACGCCCATGAAAACAGTCAACCCCTTCCTAACTTCCCCTCCTTTCGTCTTTATTTTTAAGCAGAGGAGGAGCGAGTCCACGTAGGCCAAGTTGCAAAGAATCAAAATTATGACAAAATTTTGAAGCAATCTATATTTTTCTTAAAGCTACTTTTTGTTTTTGACTTAATACTCACAACAATTTAGTTTTTTATAATAAACTTTATTATTTTTTAATGTATAAAATTATTTAATAACGCAAAAAAAAGTTACTAACTAAAATTAATTATCGAACAATTCATTTGTTTATTTATAGCGGCATAGATTTATGATTTTTTTTTAAATTAAAGTCTTATGAGCGTATCTAATTTATTAAGTTATTCATAACGCCTTATTACACAACTGTTTTTGAAAAAACAAAATAATGTCAAACATACATCTTAGTAGTTGATTATTGTGGTATTTACTTAATCAAGATTTATGTTTTAATTAATAGTGCAGAATCTAGTACACACCAACTTAAAGTTTATTATCATACAAAAATTGTCACTTTTACATTCATGTGAGACTTAAACATGTAACAGCTGTTCCAGAACACCGTACTTTCTCAGACAAAGAGTATTACAAACTCATCGTATTCAGCGTAACATGTCATCAATATGATGCCAACACGTATTACTAAGCTAGCCAATAAATTGAACTGCTTCTAAGGTGTCTATTAGCTTGCTAGTCGTGGCTCAACGTTAAATTTTTTATTCAAGATTAAAATTGTGATTGCATTGAAATAAATGGACAGTGTTGTGTAATTATTACTTTTTTTATGAAAGCGTTATAATGCTCAATAATTCGTACATCAAAATTTTAACCTATTTGTCAAAAATATAGTTTTTTTGCATAAACCGCTATTGAAACAAGTTACACCAGATGTTGTAACTTTTGAGTTTTTCTTTTAATATTTTTAAAGCAAAAATTCAAATGTTATTGATACATTGAATACTACTTTTGTGTTGTGTAACTTAAGTCTTTTTTAAATAATATCTTAGGGCATTCCAAAATATATGACAGAAATATTTCTTTTTGCTCGACCTCTATCTAATGTGAACTGTGATATCTTTGTATTTTGGTTTATGATAAATGCAAAAATTGAAGCAAACTCGTACCCCAGTATTAGTAATATCTCGAAACCTCTAACTGTTGTTTTCTTCCTTATTGACTGTGAATTCAATATTATAATGGAGGCTGTTGATAATTTTGACCAATATTGGCAATTGTCTTTGTAAGCCTTAAAAAATATTTTTAAAAATTGTCTAAATATTCGTGTCAGCATGATAGATTGTGGCTTGATTGATGATCCAATATGTTATTATGAAAGTTTATGTAAAATCTTCTGCTAAAAGTAAGCTAAGTAGGTTAGACATCTTTAAATCGTTTTTTGAAACGATATACTATTATTTTATCCAAAATAGTTTTGCTTAAGTAGCACAATAAATTCTTCGTAGTGTCATTTCTCATACATACGTCAGTTTTTTTTTTACTTAAAACTCTTTAATAATTCTATGTTTCTTGTAGATTGAAAAAACTAGACAACGAATTCTTAACTTCGGAAAAAAATCATGTTACTATTCTCACTGATTTGAATGTTTGAAATTTTTTAAATTTAAGCTTATAAACTTTAAATACTGTATGTACATAAAAATTTCGTGCTGTTGCTTACAATATGAATTAATTTGGGACTTTTTTAAGAAGGAGCGTTAATAAGCAACACTATTGGTCTAATATGATATAAGTCCATGGGATTTGATAAACTAATATAGTTTAGAACGTTGCGAATTGACGAGTATGACTGAAAAATATGGCAGTCTTTTAAAAATAAGACTATTTTTGTATACTTGAATTATGACTTACTGAAATTCGTCAATTGGATTGTTAGATAAAATGTGAAAAATATCTGTACATTTCTTTATTTAGCTACTATAGTCGGTTTTTTTGCTCTCGTTATAATAATGATGTTTCTCCTTAATTCTTTTTTATGCTTAAAGCTAGACTTCGATATAAACTATTGGGTATTATTCGGTTTGTTCGTAAACTCATAGAATTAAAACTAAATTTTTTTCATAATAGTATTAATCATCAGCTTTTCTTGTAAAAGCATCCTTTTCCACACAATTTGTTGTCATAAGCTCTTTAGCATTGTAAATTAATCCAAAAAAACTCAATTTCAAAATTTTTTTCCACCATAATAAAAAAAAAAAACTGATTAAAGTATTCGCGTCTGTATGTATGGTTATCTCGGCTCTCACATACACTGTTGTTATTATGATAATTGCTGTTATCTTTTAAGTGTCTCTGACATTAAAAATCTATTGTATTCTAAATTTCTAGAGTTTTTTCTTGATATTCTATTTTTTATTGACTAACTTATTTACTTTTGGTCCTGTATTTTAATTCATGGTATGAAATTAAATTTTATTTATTTAAAAAAAAAGTTCTGAGTGTATCACTTTTAAGTAAAAACTTTAAATAAATCTTTTTCGGCACGTGATCTTTCTATCTAGTTTTAGCATCCTTTTCGACAGCTGCATTGTTGTGTGTTTGGTCAAAAAGCTGTCCAAATTTGTTCTTTTGTCAATGCGGTGAGTTGTTAGTTCTACTCTGATGTAGATGTTGTAAAACAAGATAGTCTGTGTGCACTTGATTGAAAAGCTAGTATTCACGCTCTTTAAATTATTAATTGTTGCGGTCTTTACTTAATGAAGACCTATTTTTAAATAATACTTTAGGGAATAAGAAATATCACAACCGAACGTTTAAAAAAATGTTTAGTTTGTAAAACGTTCAGACAGACGGAAACCGTGTACTGAAACAGCTGTTACTCCTTATGTTTCAACATAAATAAAAGTGTGAAAATTTTAGAGTGATAAATGTCAAGTTGTCTTCATTATTTCCTTAACCGTACACTTTTCATGCTTGAAGTAATACTTTTTCGACAAAAGTGAAATTTAAGAAATGCTGAAGTTTTAAAAGTACGGTAATTTCGAAATTTTTCATGCACTTTATAAATTTGACCTTATATTTATGCAGCAGGTACTAATATAAATGTAACTTGATATCATATAATATATAATTATTTATTAACTAATTATTACACTATGAGTAACTTTGTAGTAAAATTAGACGCTGTCTCATTGTTTAATTATTATTATATATAATATACTAAGGATTAGAGGAATCTGGGTGTTAAGCTATAGCATTATAGTTATAACTAAAAATCTTTTTCTTACAAAAAAGTGTCATAACTCATATTTAAGAAAATTTAAAATGAAATTCTAGCTTGAGTAGTTTTTATGTTTTACTTCAGTATGATTTTGATATTTACTGTAAGTGAACATATTATAAGTGGGTTAATGTCACGTTTAAAAATGTTTCCTTACACAGAATCAACATTCCAAACAATTTTTTAAGCTTTACTCTTTTTCTGTCAATCAATACATATTTTTGTATATGAGAGCTATTATACATAAAACTTTTATCGTCAAAGAAAATGTGTCTTGAAATGAGTAAGTGGAAATTAACATTTAATCAAATTAAATACACCAAAAAAAAACAAACTGACACATTAATGAAAGCAGATCTTATTTACAACATAATCACACTAGATTACTTTCTTCCTGAAAATTTCTTTGTTCCTCTTAATAATCGTAAGTATGAACGTTCCTAGCAATTCAGTGGAATAAAAAATTTAATTATGCCACATCGCATATTCTACTTCTAAATGTGGGACATTTGAAAACGATGACAAAAAAATTTACTATGGAAAATAACAAAAATCTTATTATCAAATTCTTTACTATGTTAGACATGATAATTTTTATTAAGCCGCGTAATAATTTTTTTGAGGGCTGCTACATAATAAAAATTGCTTAAAATATAATAAAAATTACTTTAAACGTAATAATTTGCATTATTAGGTGGGTATGTATGAGCTCTTCTAAAAAATATGATGGTTTTTAGTACAGTTATAATACTTTTTTCAACACTATTTTCCTCAGTGTGTTTATTTCAAAGTATATATTACATACGTTTTTCAAGCCATAATCTCAAAAGTTAAGAAAATGTGCGAATAGCAGGTGGTCCCAAAAACAGTAATAAATACCAAAATGAGGCTTTATTTTGTACGTAGATGCAAAAGACCCTCACTCAATAAACCCACCCCCTTTGCAACTGCGATTAAAGACATTTAATTATAGCAGCCCAATGCTTTTGAGGTTTTTCCTAAGCTCCCCCTTTCCACTCCCTTTACTTTCAATAGATTTTTTTTTTTTTTTTTTTTTTATATTATAGTGCTCTACGTCCGGCTCCTTTAATAAGGGCACTACTATGGGCACTTAGCACTTGGGAGAAGGAAGGGAAGAGGGATGGGAGGCCTCCCTTCACTGGGAGGGGGGTAGGGGGAATTAGGCAATTTTGCTGCAAGAAGGTCGCCTAAACCATCCTCGAGGAGCATTGCGTGGTGAAAAAGCACATGTGAAAAATCACAGAGGTACTTGCCCGAAAAAGTCGCACTATGGCCGGGAATCGAACCACGGTCTCCCGCGTGCCGATCCACAACCTAGCCAACTGAGCCACCGCGCGCTCACTTTCAATAGATCATCTGTATTTTCTGGCATACGACAAA
The DNA here is from genome assembly GCF_036245765.1 of Copidosoma floridanum. NCBI lineage: Eukaryota > Metazoa > Arthropoda > Insecta > Hymenoptera > Encyrtidae > Copidosoma > Copidosoma floridanum. The sequence continues at coordinate 17,418,492 of NW_028321884.1, read as the reverse complement.
GTAGCTACGCTGTTGAATCGAGAAAATACTCGCACCCCTTAAATATCATGTGTCAGTACTGACGCGTTCAATGAGTATGACAATTCAGTTTTACGACCTCCTGCTGCACAGCGCTGCTTATAATATATTAACGATTATCGGTACGTGCGAGGTACGTGTCCTGCAGGTGTTTTTGTTTCACACTTATCTTCCCTATAATCTTCCCTTTGAATTAGTCACTGCCCCATTGGTAGGTACATCATTTTATCGATCGAACGCACTTTTTTGGGTTCCTATTAGAAATTACAAGCCAGCGATTTGTAGATTTGTATAAGTTTCAATATTTTACTGTAAAGTAATGATGTTTTGATAATTACGAGACCATTTTTCTGAAAAAAAAAAAAACAACAAAAATCGAAACTCCATATTAACCACAATCTAAAAATGAGTACTAAAACACCTGATGCACATGATACGTGACTCATGTTGATTGAAGTTGGAAAAAAAACATTTTTTTTACAATAAAACGTTTATTAGATAAATTTTTGTAAGGTAAGATAATAATTTTTTTTAATTTGACTGTGTACAGAAATGCATTTACGCAATTTACTATAATATTAAGAAGTTTCAAACATATTATGTTCTCTAAATAACATTGTAGTTCTAAAGCACTTTAGCATAATATTTAGTTTTACACGGTAAAATTAATAAAAAAAAAAAAAATATCGTTGGAAACTGTATGTTTTGCAACTCATCAAATTAAGTGAAATAATCGATGTTACTTGCTTCAAGGGGGCTCCTTCACGAAAGTCCTTAAACAGAGATATATTATTTCTTGTAAATAAAAGTCTACTGAATTTAATGGTGGTCTAAATTATATTTCGAATGGGTCGAAATTTTGAGAAATCTGAGCTCAAAGTTGTAACTATTAGCACGTGTTCCTATGGGGCAACGTGAAAAACAATTTGTTTTCGTTTATAATAAACCTAAATTGAATGTCCCAGCAGACTGAATATATACGTTTTGTAGATGAAGTCTTCCTCTGTAATATGCTGTATTAAAAATTGTGGATAAAGGACCATTTTAGCGAGATATTTGTGATGGAAATAAATAAATAATGTCCGGGAGGTCAGGAGGTCACGTGGGTAGCAGACGTACTTGTTCACGACATATATATACCATATTCCTATATATTACATCGCTATACTACACCAACACAGGTGGTCTGGTCTGGTGGCGTCATAGAGGTATAAGAATAGAGGAGAAAAGGGGACGTGATATGCGACAGCAGAATTCGCTACGTAACGGGGCATCTGTCTTTGTCTGGCAGTTGTGTTATTGGTCGAGTCATACATGAGATTGAATCAACTGTAGGATCCAGAACGAAGAAGTAGCCAATAACGTGGCTTTGGCAACAAGGACAGATGCCCCGTTTGACTTAGTTATGCTGTCGCTGCCGCTAATGGGTTAGTATAGCGCTTTTCCCCTCTATTCTTATACCTCTATGGGTGGCGTACCCTCGTATGCACTAGACTGGTCAAAACAATAATTAATTTTTCGTACAAAGTTAAACTACACACATAAATATTATTTTTCCCACTTCATGCGTTATTAAAAATATTATAATGATTTTCAGACACATTTGTTTATTAAAAAACAAAACTTTATTTTTTGTTAGTCTTTGACCTCAGCAGTAGTCGTAGGAGCCCCCTTAAAGAAGTGCATATATATATATATATATATATATATATATATATATATATATTTATGTATGTGTGTGTATGTGTGAATATATATATATATATATATATATATATATATTTAAAATCATTACTACGATTTCACAACCTTCTACTTAAAATTAAAAAAATATTGTTTTTATACTATCGTACATTATTTTCTTTCTTAGATTGCTGATACTTCTATAATAGTAATTGCTAAAACTGAGAGTTGAATTTAAGTATTAGTTATAGGTTATATTCTAAAGCTAAACTAAGGTAGTAATTTTGTCACTCATCTTATGTGTATATTAAATTAAATAAATCTACTTTTCTTTTTTTATTTTGTAAAAATACTGTAATTTTTTTGAAAAAAGCTTATTTGCACTTTAAACATTTTTCGAAACATTGAAAAAAATAGCATCACAAAATAAGAATCAAATAATTCACTAGCTACCACTTAATTTTCAAGTAATAAACATTTAATTTGGGGTAGAAAAAATACATAACAGCAAAGCAATGAACAGACAGAACCAAAATAATGTAGTTACGCACTTGGCATCCATTGTTAGATAAGCGTATTAGAATCTTTTACTGTCTACTTAAATAATACGAGTACAAGCGTATAAATCCTACGAATTTTCTTCAAGATCGTTCCTGAATTCATGTACAACTATAATTTAAGATTTAATATGGTTAAAAACAACATTGTGGTGATATAATAAGGAATAAAAGCAACAACAAAAAGCAACGTCAGCGGCAGCTTCAATTTAACGCTGATTCTACGTATAGCGTTGTAATACAAGATGTGTTTATGTTTTCCCTATATGCTGGTGACTTATTCATAATACTTGAGAGTGTATTTTTGTGTGGAAACCTACTTTTTCTGTGGTAGTTCGTAAAAAAATTTTTCTGGAAGTAGTTAGACTCTACTGATGTTGTATTTTACAAATCTGGCTGTATCAAATGTGGGGGTAACTTCATCGTTGCAGCTATGGCCATCGAAAAAATTATCACTTATAAGATGTGGTTACATCTGTTTGAACACACTTTAATTCTTAATCTCAAAAGTGCCGAAGGCTTAGATTTTTACGCTTATTGCCACAAGTTCATGCAAAGACGTACCCAAAAAATTTTAAGAGACTTTAAAGGGATGTATTAAATTAAATATGCTCGAAAGACCACCTTATTTTACAGGTATTTTCGTCAATTTAACTCGTGGCAGAGTTCCACTTGACATCAGCTTTATTAAAATTCCCTCAAGCTTTTAGAATATAGCATTTCTTTCCTTATTTCTCTCAATAATGTTAATTACACGTTTATTTTTAATAAGCAAGCAAATAGGCTGGCCCAACTTAATTTATTTTTTAAAAACTGCGCATTGGTGGTTTTCTTCAGGGGCATCTTGATTTCCTGGGCATTCAAAGCTCGTTTTATTTTTCACTTTGCAGCCATGAAATACTATGATTTTCAAAGGCTAAAAGATTCCTGTTAATGTCGTTCTCTTTTTACTGCGTCGAAGTTGTACCATTAAAAATTTTGAGAGTTAAATTTTACGCTAAGCTCATGCACTCTGGCCCTACCGAAAATTTTGAATCCATGCCTGTTAAACTTGAAAAAATATGTGAGACTTTTGCACAATGTCGTCAACGATGCAGCGAAGTACAACCTCATCGTCAGCTTACTTGACAGCGACGCCATTGATCAGCTTGCAGACATCATCAGCGACCTGCCTGAGACTGACAAATACACGACAATCAAAGAAGCAATTCTCTCTAGGACGTCCGATTCGCGCGAGAAGCAGCTACAAATGGTGCTCTCAGGTCTACAGCTTGGTGACATGAAACCATCTCAACTATGGCGCAACCTCAAAAGCCACGCTAGTGCCAACTTTACAGACGAAGCCCTCAAGGTCAGGTGGCTAGACCTTTTACCGCCTAACGCTGCCATGCTGCTTCGAGTGCTTGAACACGCTGACATGCCCAAGCTCGCAGAGGCCGCTGATAAACTGCTGAAAACCGGAACCTCTGTAATGCCTGTGAGTCACGCACCACGTTCCATTAGTTTCCCTACAGGTCAAGCCGGACATCCGGACCTCACTCAGGAAGTCGCCGCCTTTAGGCTCGCAAAAGCGCACTTCACCGCGCTTACACGCCAGCAACTCGAGCAGCCCACGGTAAACAACAACAACAACAACAACACCAACAACAACAACAACAACGACAACAACAACAACAATAACAACAACAACTGTCATGGACGGAATTTCCGCTCCCACAGCCGAGGCCGTTCTCAGTCACCCGCAGCCACGCCAACCTCGCCTTCCCGGTGCTGGTACCACAACAAGCATGGAGCAGCAGCCATACGCTGCATGAAGCCCTGCTCCTACCGTGCACCCATCGCACTGGGACAGGGAAACGCTTAATGCCACCTTTGGATCAGGTGGCAGAGGTGAGCATACGCACCACTGAAAACCGCCTACACATGTGCGACAAGCGCATTAACCTACGCTTTCTCGTGGACACTGGCTCGGTCCTACTGCTCTTGCTAATGTCAACAGTCCGAGAAAAGCTACCACAGCAGCCAATCATGCTATACGCCGCCAACCAGTCGACTATCCAGACCTTCGGCACACACAAGCTGTCGCTCAACCTAGGTCTCCGAAGAGATTTCAATTGCACCTTCACCATTGCCAACGTGCTACACGGTATTATTGGTGCGGATTTTCTGATGAATTACGGGCTCTTACTCGATCTTGAAGCCGCCAGGCTTACAGACCCCCCAGCGGCCTCGCCTTGTAGGGAGTCCTTGACAGGATGCCTCTGTAATCGGTTTCAACAGTCACTCATTTCTACGAAAACAGTAGCACCTTCGTACAAAAGTATGCTGAGCTGTGCAAAGAATTCGCAGACCTGTTCAAGCCAAGCAGCACTTCTGTCCAGCCCCCAGGACTACCAGTGAAGCACTCAATCAGCACCACAGGACGCCCAACCTTTAAGCGCCCTTTCCGCCTATCTGAAGAACGACTGGATGCTGCCAAAAAAGTTTCCGCAGATCTTCTGGAAAAAGGTATCTGGATAAAGCTACTTTTTATTTTTGATTTATTATTCACTATTATTAAATTTTTTATAACAAACTTTTTAATTTTTCAATCTATTTGATCACTAAGGTATGTTAGTAATGAAAAAAATTAGCCAGTGACTAAAATTACTTATAAAACAGTTCACTAGATGATTTACACCAGTTTATTGACTAAACGTTTATTTGTTTGTATTTTTTTTTATAAGAAGTTTAAAGCCCTGTAAGAGTAATTTATTCATCAAATGATTTTAAACACCGCTATAGTCATATATCTTAAAAAAAACCAAACAATGTCAACCATTTATTTTAGTAATCGATTGTGGTGGTCTTTATTTAATAAAAAACCTTTTTTAAAATGGTGGTAAAGAAAATAATAGAGACAAGAACTTGGAGTTTGAGAATACGTTTAGTATGTAACCCTCTATCACGAAGAAAGGTACAGTGTAATGAAACAGCTGTTACGTTTTTATATTTTCATATAAATGAAAAAGCTAAAATTTTTTAGTAATGAATGTAAAAATGTTGCCTTTTTTATTTGCCTTACCATTATTCGTATATTTAAGTAGTTTTCAAACAAATGTCCATGTAATTGGCACTATATTGCATTTACATTATTGCAACATGTACTGATATTGTTGTTAGTAAATACGATGGTATATTGTATTACTCGTTACTTATTAATACAGTTTGAATTACATTCTAGTAAAATAAGATACTGCCCCTTCGTTCAACTATTATTATATATAATGAACTTGGTACTAAAGGAATCTAGGCCTCAGGTTGTAACTAAAATTTTTTTGCTTATTAGGAAAATGCAAAATTTACACTCATGAAAAATGAGCATTGAGTACAAGCTCGAATTATTTTATATTTTTCCTTGGTATTAGTTTATTATTTGCTGAAAGTTAAAGCACTGTCAGTTGGCTCTTGTCGAATGGAAAAATATCTCTTTACAAAGCATTAAGATCTCAAAAAATTTATTAAGCTTCTTTGTCATTTTGTCAATCAGCACACACTTTTGTGCACACATTACACGTGAAATATTTATCGTTCAAGAAAATGTGTTATAAAATAAGTAATTAAAAATTCACGGCCAACCGAATTAAAAACGATGAAAAAACGAATCAATACTTCAATAGCAGATAATCTTATTTACCATACAATTACAGTTGATTACTCTCTGCCTCTAAGATTTTTTATTCCTCTTAATAATCGTAAGTATGACCATTTTTAACTTGCTTTCGGATTTCAGATTCAAAACTCTTAAGCCAAACAGACGTGCCTACTTTTATCCACATTAATATTTAATGCATTATTTTATTTCTTTATTTATTTTTTGTACCAAAATTTTGTTGACATATTAAAAACCGCAATTTCTACAAAGTTCTTTTATAAAAACTTTTTTTTTAGTTTTGATACGTAAGGTGCAGTCCTGACAAAACCTTAAGTCTAAGATGTTTTGATATGAATTTAAAAATTGCATTTTATTTTAGACTGATGGCTAAAAATATCTCCAAAGTATAAAAAAAAACCTATTGTGTAAAAGAAGATTAACAACATCTTCAACTATCTTGAATGAATAAATAATAAATACTAGTCAAAAATTTGTTTAAATATTATTGAAGTCACAGCCTCTTTCTTTACATATTATAAGTTTTACAGTAATTTTTCTTTATTTTGTATTTTGAGATGCACTTTTTGAAAATTCGTATCAAATGTAACTTTGGTGATTGATAAAATAAGGTATTTATGAAGAAGTTGGTGCTTTTATGTTGAACTCCGTACTGCCTAGTATGATGATTGGTATACATATATTATGTGTTGAGAACAAGTCAATAATCACATACAGATTCATGCTCTTAAGTAAACCGAGACTATACTAGGTACTTTGAAATCGAAGAAAGAAAGCTCTATAATATTGAATTTCATACAGTAATGTTAATCTATACATAGTACGTCTATGAACATGAAAAGTAAATGTTGCTGAAGGACAGAAAAATGTTACATAATAATTCGACCCATTATTTTTCATGACTTTAAGATACGATTTACTTCAATATATACCATGTACTATTTAACCTGTCTGTTATTATTGGTCAATTTACATATATTTACACATCTGTTGATGTGAACTTAATTGTTGCATACGCTTTTAAAGCTACAACCTTACAACTTGAAAAAACGTGCCATTAGAAGTCGGTTCTAAAAAATAGTACCAAATGCAAAAATAAAGCTTTATTCTACATATTAACATGCAAAACTTTCCTCCAATATACCCACCCTTTTTTCCTGTGGTTAAGGACGTATATAATTATATACGCCCCTTCTGATGTTTTCAGGAGCTTTTTCCTTCCTATATCCAAAATCCTTGATAACTCATCTTGATTTCCTGACATACGACAAAGTAGCTAAGCTGTTGAGCTGAGAATAAAAAACTCGATCCTCTTAAATATCATGTGTCAGTACTGATGCTTACAACAAGCATGACAATTCACTTTTACCAACTTCTACTACGCAGCTCTGCTTATAATATATTTACGATTATCGGTACGTGCGAGGTACGTGTCCTGCAGGTGTTTTTGTTTCACCCTTCCCTTTTCTCTAATCTATCCTTTGAATCAGGCACCGTCCCGTTGGTAAGAACATCATTTTATTGATCAAACGCAGTTTTTGGGTTTATATTGGAAATTAAAAGTCACATGTAATTTGTGGGTGTGTATGCATTTTAATATTTAACGGTAGCGATGGCATGTTTGAACAAATACGAGGCCGTTTCTTGGGCAACGAAAAACAACATGAATTGATATTTTATATTCACCACAAGCTTTAAATAAGTCGTAAAACACACGTACGTGATGCACGATAGACACTGATTAAAGTTGGAAAAAATATTCTCTGTTACGATTACAATGCTTATTACACTTTTTGTGAGGTACAGATCTGATTGTGTACAGAGTTACATGTACACAAATTATTGTATTATTTAACTATCAGAAACACTTGAAGTTCTCTAAATAATTAAATAGTTTAAGAACACTGTAATACAATTTCAATCTGCACCAGATTGATAACATAACTTTCAGATTCTTACATTGTCTAACTGTGTATTGAACTGAAATTCTGATTTCTACAATAAGAATATGAGAAGCGGGTATTATCTTTTCTTTCCGATAACACGTATTTGTACAAGAATTTAGTAGTTTAACTAGGAGCTTAAAAATAATTTTAGAAAATTTTTATTAATTTTGTACAATTAAGTAATCAAAAAGTTGATACACTCTCTTACTTAATACTTCTTTCTATTAATTAAAACTTTGTTTTAGTTAAATTTTAAAAATAATAATGACGTAATTAAAGTATTAATGACAATTTACTTTAAATTAAATAAAACTGTTTATTAGACTATCGTACATAATTTTCTTCCTTACATCGCTACTACCTCTGTAATAGCGATTGCTAAACTTGAAAATTAAATTTAGGGAGTGCATTTTCAGTTATATTGTCGAGCTTTATCGAAGTTGTAGTATTATTACTTACCTGACGTAAACATCAGATTAAAAAGTATACATGTATTTGTTTTTTTTTTTTTTTTTTCTTTGTCAAAATTACTGTCAATTTGTTGAAAAAATGTTATTCATCTTTACAGTATTTCTGACTCCTTTAGAAAATGAACACACAATCGTAGTAATCAAAAGCTTTACTGGCCACCATCTTATTTTAAAGCCCTTCAAATTCATTAGGAAATAGAAAAAATACATAACCACAAATCAATGAATGGGAAGAGCCGAATCGCTGTACGATAACATACTTTTCACGAATTGTTTGATAAGCTTATTAAAAGCTTATCTAATTAACTAACATAAAAATTTACCTAAAGCTTATTTTTATTACATCGTCAATAAAGTATAAAATATTAAAGTTAAAACTTTGATATTATCTTAGTTGTTATGATAAATGTGACAGTTTTATAAGTACCGAGTATACTTCAATCGATTACTTCTTGGTAATATGTTAGTTTTTTATTTTAATGAGCTGTATTTTTATATAAAATCAACAAATATTATAACAATAGATAATTTACTATAGCCTATGTTTTGAAGTACCAGTTTTCATTTTGATTTTTTTTGCAGATAAAGATAACACTCCTATAATTTTTTGAATTAAATTATGAGTACGGGGAGTACAGATTGTAGATAATCTTAGAATAACCAGTAACACGTACAAAAGCCGATTTAATATTTGTATTTTTAAATTCTTTATAAAATGTTATTTGCAGTTACATTAAAAAATATCATGTACCAAATACCATTATTCAAAGGATTCTTTTAAAATCATAAATAACTATAGAATCGAAGTCGAACCAATTCTATCAGACAAAAATATGAGCATTATTCAAGATTATTTAAAATAAAATTTTAAAAAATTATTGTATTTTTCTGTTCCTATTCAAACTTCTGTATGATTCTTTGCGTACCACGAAGAATATTCTATAAAATAAACCATCATGTAAGTCACAGATTTTCAATATCAATACCACAGTATGAAACAAATTATACATTGAGCCATCCCCAGAATCGTGACTACCACCACCACCACAACACCAAACTAATCAATCATGGAAAGAACCCACTGCTCCTACCAATTACAATGTTTTGTGAGGCCACGTATTTACTCGCAGCCAATACCGTCTACCTTAGCTCCTACTCTCCAAATTTGACGGCCAATCAACTTCGACTCTCGAGCTTTTTTTCTCCTACCCCACTTGGGTTAACGCAAGCTCGACCAAGTGCTTTTTTCCCCCACCACCAACAAGTTTTCGATATTTTTGGCTTCTTCTAATATTTTATGTACGAGTGTTCAAACTATGTATTGATTTTGTGTGTGTCGTATATCAATATGTTTACAATAGAGAGATTTTCTCGCAGATGGTTTATAGAAAATGAGCGTTTGGTAAAGACATGTAAATTAATACCTACGTGATATGAAATCAGATTCGATTTACTTCGCGCTTGAAAGGACTTGTTGAGTTACAAAAGAGGTGGTATGTGAAAAATGATAGAAAACCTAACGTTACTTACTTTAACAAAGTGTAAATTCTAAGGGATAACAACTCTTTGGGAAAAATAAAAAGTTTTGAATTTTCATTAGGACTTCGAAGCTTTTTGAAATGGTAAGGAGTCGTTGAATGATTTTTTATGGTGATATTATTTTTAAGGAGAACCACGTCATTTGATGGACTTTAACAATTTTCTTACACTTACACTTTTAAATTCTATGAAAAGGGTGGGCCTTTTTTTCAAAAAGCCAGAAATTTGAATTGATTTCGTTCACAAGCTTTGTACAACTGAAAAGTAATTTTTTTCGAAAAAAAAAAAGTTATTACTCAGATAGCATTAACATTTTTATCTGCCATCTAGGAAACTCTCAAAATATTCGATGCCAAAGTTTGCTTAAAGTCAGATTAGTTTTACGGAGCCGTAATTTGAGACGTCACATTATATCGGCTGTAATAAAACTGTAACAGCATGTTCTCTAAATGAAAATAAAAATACTTTCAAAATAAATCTTTTAATTGTAATTTAGAAAAAATGTTGGTTATCGTGAAAAAGTTAAGAAACTCGTGTTAGATGTAAGTAGCTTTCAAAGTCTTTGTATTAAATGCATGTAGAAAATATGTTATCGTCTCCTACTTGATGATTCCAATCTTATTGAACAAAGTTTCAAATATATAGGTTTTAATTAGCAGGTCGCAAAAGCCTTTTAAAGTATTCTCCATGTTAATATTTAATGTCAATATTTATGTAAAGATGATTATAAACTGTTTGTTAATTTTATATGTCGAGCTGGAACATCCTGCCTTATTCGACTGGATATACAAATGAAGGTACGATATTAGCGTTGATAACGAGAGATTTGATGCAGCAATTTTACGTACACGATGGGTTTCAGTGGTACATAATCATCTTCTCCTTTCCAAAGAGAATTGGGAATCCTATATGTACAAAAATTAATTTATGCCATATTGTATCACCCAATTGTTATACGAAAGCCCACCTGCAAAAAAAAATGTAAACAGAACAGAAAATCAAGAGGTCTTTTAATTCTTTTTACTAACATGAGATATGCCTTACCAACGTCCCGATATAAAAACAGAAGCTATAACAACTGCAATTTACTACACTCGTTTCGTAAATCCTCTATATATATGCGTTTTATTGCTTTTACTGTGTTTTCTCTACAATGAGGCATATCCAGAATGAAAGCCATGTATGCCATACATTGGAGACCTAATGTAGTGTACAAACAAAAAAAAAAAAAAAAAAAAAAAAAGAAAAAAGTTATGCCTCAGTATTTGGGAAAACACAGCTTTGTTCAATTTACTCTAAGCGTTCAGTTGAGACAACTCCTTGACTTTTCATTTTTAATGATGTTAATTATTTTTAGTAGACGAGTTACTTGTTTCGAAGTTCCTTGATTGACTGCATATTGTGAACTATTTTCTTTCCTTAGTATACAGCCAGAATAGTTGAATTTTTCGCATGTAGTTTCTTACCTAAGGTTTTAGAAATACTTTTAGTCTTAGAAATAGTTTTAGAAAGTTTCAAAAAGTGACTTGATAAGCTTAATCGTTTAGCTGGAAGAAAATTATATTTCCTGCTCTATTGTAAAAGAATTTGCTAGCTCCAAGACTTTGCTAGCTTAAAGTCTTTAAAGATTGTGTACCACAGCGAGTAAGTTGTATTGGAATGAAGACTTGATTTTTGTAGATTCTTCTTTTTTTCTTTTGTCTTATGTAAACAAATTATTTTTTTACCAGGATACATCATGGGAATAATGCAACAAAGTTTCTAATTCTCTCTCATTTGTAAAAATCTGCATTGTTTAAGTCCTAGTATTTATAAAGAACAAAGGATTCTACTACAAAGAGATAACCTAAAGCAATCGAAGAAATTCCTCACCAAGCTTCACTCGACTAAGTATGGCTTAACATCTTTTTCCTTCCTTTTTTTTCACGTATTATAAAAACACCTTGACATCGTTTTCTTTTTCAAAGAAGACAGACTTCCTTCTCGTCTCTTGCAATTTTATCTTTAAAGAATTGTGACAATGTACGTCCATCGAAAATGTTTCTCTACAAAATACGACATTTCTCGTTGTCAAAGTAGTGTCAAGAAATTTTGTACATAAATTTGATAGCAATGAACATCCGTTATTACTACACTGAGGTGGCTTTTTGTAAAGTTGACGATTTGAACGAGTTATATTTCCTTTGTTTTCAACACTCACCCGCACCTGAGATATTCCATGGTAACTCTTTTTATACAGATCCTCCAACAGTAATTATTGAAGGTATAAAATCAAGTAATGTCAGATACGCACAGTTTCATCAAACATTAAAGTTCAAGACAATAGTTTACTAGACATTTTTCTAGAACAAAGACCGTACCTAAGCGCACACTAGCATGTATCATTAACAAAGTTAGCCACGAAAATATTGAGTACGTGATATAACAGGTATTAATTATAAACGATAGTGATATCACGAACGTGACACATACAGTAGCAACATTAGGAGCCACATCGTTGTTTATCAGTCGCTTGAAAGACTTTCCTCAACCAGCAGCAACGTATTTGTATCATAATATTTGAAGAAAAATGTCCGATAATGAGGAAAATGAGAAGATGGATTTTATTATGCGGAATGATGAAGAGTCTCAGAAGTTTGGCGTCTCTTTCTGTGGCCGTGAGGTTCATCCAATAACCTGTACCAGCAACGCCACTGAAGAGACGAGGCAATTGGACCTGAAACGCAGCAAAGATCATCGCCTTTTACCTGATAGCAAAAAGGTATGGGGATTTTAAAATTGCATTTCCATACTTAATTTTTTCTAAGATTCTTTCTCAAAACTGAACAAAATTGTGGTTTTATAAAAAAAGGTCCTCCAGAAGGAGTTTGGTCGCGCTAAATATGACAAAGACACAATTAAGGTCATGGTAAGTATCAAAAAAATTTTCTTTGTTCTTCTCTTTATTTATTTTTCAAACGTTTTATGTTTTGCAAGGGTTGTCCTCGAACTAAGGAAAAAAGTCTATTAAGATTTTTGTATAATCCGGGAGTAGAGAAAATGTTTAACTTTTGCAATTCTTGTAACAAAGTGTAATTAAAATGTATGCAGTAAATCTCTTGAATAAGCTATTAAGCAGGTAGATAAAGCCACGAAAAATGATAAATAAGAAATTTTTTACTACAGCAAGAGTAATTAAAAAAATTTTGTACTATAATTATGACACATAAAAATTTTTTTTTGGGGCATAAATACACCAGCTTCTTTTCGTATTTAACAAGTAGTAAAAATTGACTAAAGTATATGCTGAATTTTATTTATAATTCTATGTTTTCATCACAGTGTCAAAATAGCTCAAAATAATTTGATCTTTATTTGATTATCTTTTGATTGCTGCTAGTCAGACAATAGAAAACCTATTTTTCGCGCAGTTATAGAGCAAAAAAGTTCGAAAATTGCTATTCAAAGTTTTAATTTTGCAAAATTATTAATTTTAAGATTTTACAATCAAAAATTCTTTAAAATTAATAATTAAATACCTTTGGTATGAATTTTTTTCTCCTACAGAAAGGCTGAAACAAATCTAAGAACGAAAAGTCATGAAGAACGCTAAGAATTTTAATGTGGTGGAAAAAGCAATTTTTTCTTTCTAATTTCAACCCCAATTTTTGAGAAGATTCAATTTTGCAACATAAATAAATTGTAGATATTTTCAAATACATAGTTCATTTTACTGGTATGCAACACATTGCACTTAATGGAGTAAATTTTCATACGAATTGAAAAATATGTAACTGCTATAACGTGTTTTTAATGTTAACTATTAAGAGTTTGTGATAATAATGGTTTATCTCCAACTGTCTTCCAACCTGAAACAATTTGTTTCATTTCTGTAGAATAATTCTTGTTATTGATTTGAGTTAGTATTTGTTACGTTCATTAACGATTACTATAAAAAAAAATATATATATACATATATATATATATATATATATATATAAATACCTGAAAACTTCGACGTACTATGCATTTGGTCGTCTGCTTGCTAAATACAAAACTCATATCGTTACACAAAACCATATTATGATCATTCACTACATTTTTTTAAAAAGATTTTTCATTTAATTACATACATTTAAAACCAATACATCTGAAATTTCGTCATATTATGTGAAATACATGTACAAATAACAAACGATATTCTACATTTTTCGTTTTTTTGATTTGGGAAAATCATCACTGTTGCTTTCACTAATATGATTCTCGTCTGTGTACAGAAAATTTTTGAAATTATTTTTCATAATGTTACTATTAACGATTTTAACTGTCTTATGCTCTATTTTCTGGGTTTTAAGATACCGTTTTTTTTTTAAGTACGGAGTAAGTTACGGAGTACTATTAAAAGTCAGTCCTTTTGTTCAAGTAATACTTTTTTTTCGCTGGTGCTTTGTAGATTGGTCGTGCCGTGCATGCAAGACAAAGTATTTTTAATGAATTTAGCCATATGTTTATACTTGCACGATTTTTCTTGCTACGATATTTAAACGATAATCCTTGATTACTATTTTTATGCAACTGCACTTTTTTCCTCATCGTTTCTTATATTTACAAGAAATATGTTTCACAAAAAAGCGGATGCAAACTGGTAACTGAAGAAAAAGCTGATTAAAAAGATACACCGTAAGAGACAGCACCTTAAATAAGGGTTTTTTTACAGGAACGTGGTCCAAAGTAATTGGTAGGGAACCTTAAATTTTCGTACGTGGAAAAAAAAATCTAATTTTTTTTATGCATTAACGACTAAATGCATGCAACCTTTTGTTCGAAAAACAGTACAATAAGTCAAAGTATTCAAGTATAACAGTTGGTTTTATGCTGTTAATTTATGTAAAAATTACTAACTGTGTAACTGTAAAAATGAGTTTTTAATTACTGTTGCTGGAATTATGTCGTTGAATTTTTTTTTTTCTTCATGTAAAAATATATCCTATAAAGTGAAATTGGTTTCCACACATTCAAATGTGAGTCGTCAAAATGATAATATTTTTTTTTTATTACAAATTTAGTTTTATAAAAGATTAAGGTCAAAATTAAAAAAAAAGTTTGTCTCAACATTGAAGCTTTTCGCTATCCTTAATAAAATTCATCTGAAAACTTTGATGCAGCAATACTATAAGGTTTAAGGCAAATAAATTGTAAAATAATAAATTGTTTTTTGAAATCATTTTTAATGTTACATAAAAATTATTGAGCATGGCTTACGATTTCTTAAAAAAATACGGAATTCTTAACTTTGAAGTAATGATATGCAAGAATGAAAAGATAAATATAATTTTAATATATAATTTTGAATAGCGTCTTTCGCTATCACTTTGTAAAAAATAGGTGTTAGACAACCTTAGCACCACTTTTTGGTAGATTATCGAAAAAAAACAAATTATCTTCTGATACTTCTGCAATACAATGCTCCTAAAGAAAGTTACAAGCAAAATTAGACAAAATAATCTATCAGTTTTAACTGTCTTTTCAATAACAAACAAAGCCGGTGCGTTTATGCCCCAACACTATTTTTATATATAATCTGATCATAACAAAAAGCTATTCCAACAAATTTCGTCGTAGTTAACCTGTTAATTAGAACAATGATGTCATCTTTCAGGTCAGAGGGAAATCGATATTAGTTCAGGCTACCAGGAAAAATCAACTAAGCGAAGCCTCTATGACGTTTGACATTCCAGATCAGTGTGATTTGGAAAGAATTAAGGCAGGATTTCACTCCGATGACGTCTTGTATATTCGTTTTCCTTCAAGGAATGAGCCAGATGTTAAAGTATAGACAATTAAGAACTTTAAAATTTTAAATAATTTATTTTCTAATCGAAAAAAAAGAATATGCAGAAAATAAAAGAATATAACGATGTCATTTTTTTATTTAATGTTCCTTGGTCGAAAAGTATAAATAACATTTTTAGCAATTTTTGTAGTTCCAAGCTCATCAATAGAAAAAAAAAAAAAAAAAAGAAAAGAAAAAAAAAAATACAATTAATAAAAAGAAATCGTTGTTAGCTGTCCATGAGTTTATATAAGTTGATGAAAAATTCGTAAAAAAATATAAAGAAAATACGGATACCATTACTCTACCTTGCTTCGAGAGCTAATATAATTTTTGGAATTCAATGATCGAAACAAGGTGCTGCGATTAAAAAGATGCTAAGTCAATTGTCATAAATAAAAGTCTTATTTATATCTAAATTTTTTTTATCGTTTTATTATTAAAGCATATCCTCATACATTTCTAGCATGAAAAACATGTTATTTCTAAATTTACACTAAGTATCACAATTATTTTATTTGCAATCAACATCAAAGTATATTTAATCAATGTACACCAATAAGAAAATTTCTGGGTTCTCAGCTTTTCCTTTTTAATTAAATAAAGTCGTAAGGTCGTTTTTTTTCATTTGCAATGTTTTTACCAAATTAGTCACATTTTGAAATATTACAAAATTCTCAAAGTAATGACACACTGATTTTTTTGCGATAAATGGTACCTGCGTTAGATTAATGGCTTATTCACGCAGTTTGTATTTTTCACCATCACAGCCAATGCTTTCTTATGGGGTATGAGGCCACGTAGGGCATATTTGCGCATTTCTGTATTGAGAGTAAACTAAAAAGTTTTTTCCATTATTGTATAATTTATTGCTTTGCTTGGATTTCCTGATTATCTTGATTTTCTTGCATGGTTTTCTTACTAAATGTAATACTAAGTGCGTGTGATACTTTTCGAATAAAAATATTATTAAGCTCATGATAAATGCACTTATTTAAAAAACAAGCAACATGCTTCTGACGAAGAACCGTACACCAGAGGTTCTAACGAAGAATCGTACAGCTGGAGGTTTCCAACAAAGAATCGTACAAGCTACTACTTCCCAACCAAGAAACATACACACTACTACTTTTAGACGAAAAATCGTACACTCAACTACTTTCCGACGAAAACTCGTGCGCTCAACTACTTTCTGACGAAGAATCGTACACTTAACTAATTTCCAACGAATAATCGTATAACTCGACTACTTTCCGACGAAGAATTATACACTTAATAACTTTCCATAGAAAAATCATACACTTAATTATTTTCCGACGAAGAATGGTACACTCAACTACTTCTAGATGAAGAATCGTGCACTTGACTACTTCCCTACGAATAATCGTTTACTCAACTTCTTTCCAACGAAGAATCATACACTCAACTACTTTCAGACAAAAATCGTACACTCGATTATTCTTTGACGAAGAATAGCACATGCCTTTACTATTATTTATTAGGCACGACTGATACTCAGGAGTGCCTTAAAGTTTTTCCAGAGCAAAAAGTGTCAGTACCCTCGAAACTTATTGTTTCTGTATAAAAAATATTTTGGTAAAAAAAAATTGGGATCGTGGACCTCGGCGTCATGAGTGTATATATCTACTGGGACTGATACTTGAACATGCTAATTGTAGATTAGATTCTAACTATCATTTACACAACAAAGACCATTCATAATACTGTTTTCATACCTTAAGCGTTTTAAAGTTTTACTGTGACTTCGGTACAAAAGATATTTATCATCGACGCGCTTCTAAACACAGGGATTACAACGTTTTTCACAGGTTACAGTGATTGTCCTACTTTAGTGAACATTGATGGGCATACTTTGTTTTTCTAATTAAATGCACAGCAAACACTTAACACCTCCCGTGGTGGACGCATTAACAGAATACAGAATATCAACCTTTGTCGTGGTGCCATTATATTAGTATGTGCCGTTGTCTTTACTTGCCTTCTTCTCCAATAGTTTAAATTATTGTGCATCATTTTCTCTTATGCTGGAAAAAAAACGTGATAAATATTTTGGTAACCTACAAACCTTTACCCTACGAACAAAACTGAGTTTTTCATGAAAAGTTATTATTGTAGCGAGCCAAGAATAACTGTCAAGTAAAAAATGTAGTCTATACGTATACATATACTTACACGTATTGTAATGAAGTACAGGGAAAGAATGACACTTTTGGTATCAAAAAATGTAATACATTTTTTTAATGCACATTTTGAAAACCTTTTTTTTTCATTCCCCATATTTTACATCACAAGAAAAATACTTTCAGCAATCGATTAAGTTGATTTAATATATACTTTTTCAACCGTTTTCATTCAATCAAATTTTAAATTTTTAAAAAAATATTTTTATACATTTCAAACTTTTTTCGTCATACTTTTACTTTAAAAGATCGTGCAGAGCTTCTTGAGAATAAAACAAAGTGCTAAACACGGGCTCCAATTCATTTTGTTCAGTGTCAGAAAAATGTGAGTACTCGAAATTTGAAGTTAGAGCGTGAATTTTATAAATTTATTTATTTTTAAGCTTTTTTCCTACTGATAAGTTGGACCACATCTTACATGTTAAGGTTCTAGGAATTTAATTCAATCTTACTCTAAGAGCTTTATTTATATGTTTGAAAGAGTTGTTACGAGCTTTTGTGGAAAATTTTTTATAGTAATATAGAAGCAATATTGCTATTTTTAATGCACGTATCTTTTGACCTGAGACATCTTTTCTAGACATCTAGCTTAAGTTTTGTTTTATTGCCCGAAAAGATGTCTCAGGTTAAAAGTTACGTGCATTAAAAATAGCAATATTGCTTCTAAAAACCTATATTAATTGGGACGATTTTCCGGTATTTTTAGCTCTAGAATTACGTAACTTCAGTTATGACGTATTAAAATGCCATCTAAAATGACCTTTTGAAGTAAAATTATGATTACAAGAGTGATAAAATTAGTAGAATTTGTCTTACAGTTTCACTTTAAAAATTCAAATAAAGCTTTAAAAAAGGGGCAGTGACACCTACATTGCTTGTTATAAATTCACGTAACACTTGACCTGAACCATCTTTTCGGACATTTCAAAAAGGAAATCAAACCTCGTATCATGTACTTACTGTATTCTACAACTATGATGAATTTTCCACTAACTTTTGTTGCTAAATCCCTGATTGTACGAACATGTGGAAGCACTGAATTTAAAGTTTTTGTTTAAAATTTTCAAATTAATTTAGAAGTAACCGCCAAAAACAGCTCTGTACTAAAAAATTCTTGAAATTCACGCTTTAATCTCGAGCTTTAAAATAATGCTCTCAACGTTTAATGCCTTAAATTTTTCGGGACACTAAGCAAAAAAAAATGAAAGTCCTTTTCCACTACTTTATTGTCTATTCTTAATAAATCCTGTACGATCTTTCGATGTAAAGGTATGATGGAAAAAGTGTATTGAAGTTTTTTTTTTTAATTTCTTGTTTAGTTTACAAAAAAAATAAAAAAGTTTAGTTTTCTACTTTGATAGCGTACTTTAAAATTTTTTTTTCCCAATTTGCAGATAAGAAAAGTGTTGTTATTTGCCTGTATTTCATCATATTCTGAATCGTATTTATTATCTTATATACATACTTACATACATTTTTTTTGTAAACAGCTCTACAAGTTGGCGTTGAACAACTTTCATCAGAACCACAGACAGCAACATCAAAATTTATAAGGAGAAAAGTGAAAAGGAGACATTTTGTAAAAAATATTTCTAGAAAACGACAAAGGAACCAAAACACTTGGATTGATGCACAGTAAAAAAAGCACATACTGAAGGTGTAGCTGGAATCGGACGAAAAGGGCCAATAACGGCAAAGGAGATGCAATTATCTTGTAACTGTCGTCTTAAATGTAACGAAAAAATAACCGAACCTGATTGATTGAATGCATTTAATCAATATTGGAATTTATGTGATAAAACTAAACAAAGAATGTGCCTGAGTAACTGGATGTCTCTGAAGAGTAACTATTTGAGTGAAGAAAAGGCTGAAATAAAAAAGGCTATCGCAGCAAAGGTTTTTTATCAATATCAGTTACCATCTTTTACGGGAATGGTTTCGGTTAGCCGTGAAATGTTTTTAAATACTATTAGTAAGTTAAATATTTTCTAACGTTTAACTGTAATCGTACCATTTGTAGATTTGTTAATTTTTAAGATATTAGAGTTGTACCAATTTAGAAAAATCGTCATACTTGATATCACTAATAGTATTATCATGAATTTTTAAGTTTTGCCTTAAATAATTATTTTGCAATTTTCAGACTTTCAATTTTCCTTAAAAATCAAGAATAAGTACACATGCAACAGAAATCTTTTACCTTGATATCTCAGAGAACGTTAAAATAGCATTTGGTGCATTTTTGGCCCATATCGTTAATTTGTAATTTCATTATGTTGTTTAAGTCCCTATACTGTGCTGTTAGCAATCTGTTAGATTGGCATGTACAAACATTTTTAAAAAATATTCTACAAAATTCATTATTTTTACAGCTTATTTAAAACACTTTACAAACACAAATAATATTACTTCAATACATCCCTTTCTATCGCAGCATTTAAAAAAAATATCAATTATGAACTATTTTTTCATACCATTTTAAATGCATTGTTTTGGGGGTAGCTTTCGTAGTGTTTTTTACGAATGCTATTGTTTATCGATGAAATACAATACACATTTTGTTGTAAATATCAAGATTTCAACAGTACAAGCCGCTTTAAAAAAAAAGTCGAATGCTGATGCGACAGGGGTTATTGAAGATGATCAGAGAGGAAAACATGAGAACCGACCATTCACGTATTCAAAGGAAATGCTGAATTATGCACAAGAGCACATTAAAAGTTTTAATGCTGTTGACTCTCATTATTGTAGAGCTAACAATCAAAGGCAATACCTAGAACAAGGTCTTTCTCTATCCAAAATGTATCGTATGTATGCAAAGGATGTTGGAGACAAAGTTGGTTCGGATAATCTCGTGAGTAAGCAAAAATATGAGGAAATTTTCAGCACTCACTTTAACTACGGATTTATCAAACCAAAAAAAGATTTGTAAGTTACTATTTCAATTATCGAACTGTGTATGCATTGTATATTATATTACTATCAGACTTCGTTCATCCGGTCATTAAGTGGTACGTTAAAATATCTGTATTTTGTTTACGTTAAAAATTAATATTTGGTAAGTTTTCTATATTTGCTAGTACAACCGTTGTGAGCTGAGGATAATCAATTTTTCGGGTCGTGATTAATTTCATACAACAAAATTTCTGGAGTATTGCTACTAATTAAATGCCTGTGCTCTAAGGCATTTTTGAATTGTCCTTAGGAGAGTAATATTCTGCATAGTATATTCTTAAACCACGTTATTTGAAGAAACTGTACAGAAAAGAATATAGCGTTTTAGACATTATTTTTTCATTTGCGGGTTTCTCTAAAATAATAAAAATGTCACCATCTTGCGGTAGTAACAAATTGGATACATTGATTTATTTTAAATTCTGCTACTTTATAAAAATAAGACTGGGGGGCTGTAACCCCTAGACGTTTACCGTAAATACCCTTAATATTTGATACGAATTTATATTTATGATTTAAGACAAAAAATCAAACAATAAGCTCTTATGATACTAAATTTTTTTTTTTTTTTCAATTTACAAAATAAAACATTTGATTCCTTTTATAAAACGTGGAACGAACAAAACTGTTAGATTCACTAAGTAATCTGTATTACATTTACATTATTGTTATAGCTATATTGTCTAAAATTGATAATTGGGAAATTTTTTTTTCGAGTATCTAACAATCGCTGTCGTAGAATTAGAACATACTCGGTAAAGTTACTTTAATCTCATTATCGGTCGATCTTTAATCCCTTATTGATCGGTTGTATATTTTAAAAAGACTGTACATGTACCGTAGTTTGTTTTAGAGAAATTTTGTTTTTTTCGATAATGTAGACCCTTACTTTACAAATAATTACAATACATTTACGATTGATAAATTCCTCACACTAAAATATTTCTGTATCCACTTATAATCTTACGTGAAAATAGCTAAGCAATAATTAAATACAATTCAATCAATGTTGAGTAGTTTCTGAGACCGAAATTGAGACTGATTGTGAGACGTTAACTCAATCTTTTTCTTACGACGTAAAAATTAATAAAATTGATCGGGAAATAATTGTCTAATATATACAAAGTATACATTCCGTTTATGGTTAGGCTACATCTCTGAAGTCAACGTGTCTATCAAACTAGCGTAGCCAAGTCATAGGGCCGTAATAAAACTTACACTATGTTACTTTTGCTAATTATTAGCTGTTTCTTGCCAAAGAATTTTGTTTGCCATATTTATTTCAACTTGTGTCTAGTATTAATACAGATTTTTCATACTTGTGTCATTCAACTCCACTAAATAGTAATTTGAGGGTTATTTGATCTTCATTTAAATTATGGTGAGAGTTTCAATTATACACTTTCTGAAACAAATTACAAAAGATTAGTTTTCAATTCGTCATAAAAGTGTCATCACCACTAGGGCTATTTTTCGGCTCAAAAGACCCTAAGATAGCCTTGGTAGAATGGCACTTATGTGCTGAACACTGTTTTTCCTACCGAGGGTGCAGTGAACAGCCAAATGTCACGAAAATCACCTCGAGGTCGGAAAAAAATTTATGGTATTGATTAAAATTTTTCTTATTAAAAAGGCACACATTAATAACCTAGATGATTGTTAAAGTGCGAAAAAAGACGTATTATACCCGTTACAGTAACTTTATCAACAATCTTTCTACCTTACATTAAAAATCTAATATTTTCGGCTTGAGAAAAAAATTCCGCCAGTGAATAAATCATTCTACTGAATCATGCGGATAGCAAGTACTCAAAACAATTACAGAAAGAAACGATGTATTTACATATTTTTAAATACGATCACAATATTCATTAAAAACACTCCATTTTGTCTTTTACCTTATTACGATAATTATTGTTGTAATTCTTGAAAATACAATATATTAGTTAATACAATAATCGAAGAAATAAAAAACAATTGTAACTGAATTCGCCAAAAGAAGGAGGAAACACTTGAAACGCAATTGTTGCATGGAATTTCACTTAAAAGTAGAACTATATTTACTATTATTTTCTCTGACACGGTGTGCTGAATAATAACACTGTGAATAAAGTCTCTTAGTATTATAATCATGTACGATTGGCCAATGAATATTTGTATTAAAAAACTTTGAATACTATGATCTACTGCATTGTTTCAGATGCGCTGAGTGCGAATCCTTTAATTTGCTATCACAAGAAGAGCAGGTCAGAAAAAAACCGTCCTTTGACTTTCACATGCGCAATAAATCAGAAGCTCGCAGACTAATAGAGTCTGAAAAACAAAGGTCTTTAAGTAATTCAACTGTTTGTTGCGCTAACTTTGATCTGCAAAAAGTTGTATCGACATCACGCTCAGATATCTCAGTTAAGTACTATTATTCAAAACTGAATGTATATAATTTTACTGTTTTTGATCTGGGTACCAAAATCGGACGGTGCTATTTATGGAATGAAACGGTTGCTGGGTGTGGATCAAATGAAATAGCATCAAATGTATTGCAATTTGTAAAAGGAAAGGTCGCAACTGGAACTAAAGAATTTTCGTTTTTCACTGATAATTGCGGAGGCCAAAATAGGATTCAGAACATGTTTTCAATGTACGTTAAGGCTACTAACGATTATAACATAGCAATAACTCACAGGTAAAAATTTATTTCGTAAACTCCGTATAACAAATGAATTTGGTTTTTCTGAATCCTGAATGGAATCTTGTGAGTGCGTTAAAAACCTGTCTCCATTTCTTATTACTCATCAAAAATATATAAATATATATAAACAAATGTATAGGACAAATGTATTCTAAACAACTATTTTCTAGCATCTTTTCGAAAGTTATTCTGTTTATCAAGATGTATTTATCAAGAATTCTACGAAAAATCTGCCATTTTCGGTATCAAAAAATAAGGTACAATTTTTTAATAAGCATGCCTTTGGAAATACGTTTTTTTTATCTCAGGTATTTTTTAGAACAAAAAATTCTCTGAACAAGCGATCCAAGTCTCAGCACATACTATTTTTTCACTTTTTTCGTTATTTGATACTCAATTATTGTTTGAATTTCACGATTTTTTTGACTTTTTAAATCATAATTCTGTCCCCAAAGGTCGGAGAGAGTTCCTTAAAGAAGGAAAATAAAGAGTTTGAAAAAAGCTTTGATTTTCACTCTTGAAAAGTCGTAAATAGTGACCAACATCAATAGTAATTAACACTTAAAGCTCGATAGGAGAAAAACAATTTTACCAATTTTATTGAATATATCATTTTGTAAACTCATTTTGTTTGTAACTTCTGACGCTAATCATATTTCTCAATAATTAAAAAAAAAAAAATCAAAGCTTATCTTGAAAGCTTTATTTTATTTTTTTTGGAAGACTTAGTTTTTCGATTTTTTACTTTAATTGCTCACAGCTGTGGTAGTGTGTTAAAATAATTTTCACGTTTCTGATCGTAACTCCGCTCCAGAAGGTCGTACAGTCTTTAAAAAAATTAAAATCAAGCTTGTAAGATAAGCTCTGAATTTATTTTTGAATCATTGAGAAATGTGATTAGCGTTAAAAGTTACAAATAGAATAAGCTTACAAAATGACAAATTGAATAAAATTCGTAAAATTGTTTTTCTCCTATCGAGCTTTGAGTGTCAATAACTATTGATGTTCGTCACTGTTAACGACTTTTCAAGAGTGAAAATTAATGCTTTTTTGAAGCTTTTTATTTTCCTTTTTCAAGCAATTTTCTCCGACCTTTCGGGACAGAGTTATATGATTTAAGAAGTCAAAAAATTTGTGAAATTCAAATAACAATTGAGTATGGAAAAATAAAAAAAAGTGAAAAAATAGTATGTGCCGGGACCTGGATCGCTTGTTTGGAGTATTTTTTGTTCTGAGAAATACCTGGGACAAAAAAACGTATTTCCAGAGGCCTACTTACTTAAAATTTTACTTAATTTTTTGATACCGAAAATAGAAGATTTTTTGTAAAATTTCTCGTATACTGGTTATGTATATAGATTGTGTTTAAATTAACAAAAAATAATCATTTGTGCGCCGCGGGAGTCATTGTCTTCATCTTGATCCTGGTAATCATTTAGCCAACTGAGACACTCTTGTTTGTATCGTGGAAAGAGCTACACCATACATAGTAAAGGAATTCAAATAGTCAAAATTGTCTTAAAACTTAACTGTACTCTTGTGGCCATAACTTTGCTAAACATGTAGTTACAATATTTTTTTCAAAACTACCTGATCGTGCTTTAAAAAAACTTAAATAAAAACACTCTTTGAGTTTAAATACTATTCAATGGTTGCTCAAATTACGGGCAATACAATTTTTGTATACAAAACCTCGCAATTGATGAAATTGTATTTTTTCAATCGTAATTTTAAAAAGTTTAAGACTGTTGACCTGAATATCATTTAAGACTTCACTGCAGCAGCTCTGTTGAAGCTCTTTAGATAATAGTAGATACAAATACTGCTACTATATTTTTAGCCCAACGGTGATGAAATACTTAAGTAGCACGATATTTCGAAAAAAATATTGTTTCACTTAATTTGTTGTAGAACAGCTCTAGATTAAGATATGTTTGGTTGTGACTACTTTAATACCGCTACAAAACTCATGTACAAAAATTTAATTTTCAATTATTTCAAACCATAAGTTAAGAGCTCTGGTTACTTTTCTTTTTTCCGCGGGCAGAAAAGTTTTGGCTCCTTACGCCCTCGGTAAGAAAAACAATATACGTGATTTGGAAAAAAATATGTAAATGACTACCCACGGCACACAGATTTTCGTGTCTTAGAGATGTGCTATACTCAAAAACTTTTTCATTTATTATTGCGTCTAAGGATTATAAATGTTTTTGGAGAATTCATATTAATAAAATAAATAAAAACTTATAAGTGCCCTGATCACATTTTAGAAAGCGTTCTCACAAAACGTTTTTTATTTACTAATTTTAAAGTGTGCAGTAACGTGTGGAATGATGTAATATTTTAGTGTATCGTACAAGATGACACATTCCTTACATTTAATTTATTGTATTTTTTTTTTATCTAACATAAGTATTAAAATTATTGCAGTATAAAAAGTACAATCAATGTATTATATTGATAATACAAGATCTATTTTGCAGTTAGCAAAAGTTAAATACGGTATTATTTTTTTTTTTTTTTTTTTGACCAAGCAAGCTTTAAGTATCATCCATTTACCTATAATGATAAATAGCAGTCTTGTATTGTGCATGCATGAAATCTTTTTTTTTTCATTTTTGATTCGTTAAAGCGTTTAAAATTTGTTAATGAAAAATTCATTTTCTAACGCAGGTACTTGGAGGTTAGGCATACCCAAAATGAAAATGACTCGATTCATGCTCAAGTTGAGAAATATTGTGAATATAAAACCATATTTACTCAAAATGAGTGGGCATAACATATAGAAGAATGTAAAGTCCATGATCCCAAGTACGCATTAAATCAAGTCCAACAAAGTAGTATTTACTCGTTTGAGGACTTATCCGAAAAATTCATTTGGAAAAATGTAAAGATTTCTTGCCTTCGTGAAATTTCAGTTGCTCCAGGGATAACTTTAATTCAGGTGAAGTATGATTTATTTGATGCACCTAAGAAAGTCAACGTTTTTAAAACCAAAACACTTGTTGAAGACGTGAAAAATCACTGCTGAAAGGTTGCTTATAAAACAAAATTACCATTATCAGTAAAAAAAATGACTGATTTAAATTTAATGTTAAAAAAAAAATAGTCCCACCCATATGTATTTCAGACTTTGAAAAAATCCTTTTGAATGACAACACTAATCGTGGATAGTTTGTTGCAGGAAAATGTTATTTTCTTTTTATAAATTACATAATAATCTATTTTACATTATCTTATAAGTATTACGATCATTTGTTAAACGTTTTTTACTATATTTCAAGTAACCGAGTGGATGTAGGATGTCAATTGCCTTCCCTCCCTCAAACACCCCAATCAAAAACCAAATAATAATACATATGTTTTAATATAATATGGTATATGTCCTAAATTAGTTATACCAATGAAGGTATATCAACAAAAGTTTCCTATGTAATAACGTTATGAAGTACCAATCATATGTCGAATATCTTATACGATTCGAAAAATAAAACCTCACGTACTCAAACGTTATTTTGCGATGGATTGTATGGTAAACGTATTTGCCACTATTTTTAATTGATATTAAGTATATTCGATAAATATTATTAAAACCATTATTGTTTAAAAATGTTATGTATTTCGCTCTAAAATTTATTTTAAAAAAAAGTATTTTTGTAATTTAATGATTTAAGGTTTGAATGAAAATCAATAAAGAATAAAATTTTGTTCATACAAATATACTTCATGATTTATTATTCTTACAAAATGGTTTTGTATTTTATTATAAGGCACGAAGTAAAGAATGAAGCAAAAATTAATCTCACGCCAAATCAGTCTAACCAGAGGAGAACCGCTCCTCCAGGGCCTCCCTAAAAAAATTTAATAAACGTTATTTGTATTCACAATTGTTAAAAGTCTCTTAAAGTCTTTAAGACTTATTTAAAGCATCCTCAAGCATGAAACATCAAAAGTTTTCCGCCGATTATAATGTACGAGCAAATAGAGAAATGAGTCATTGTCTTTACAATCGCAAAAAAACCCGCCAGGCGTGAAAAACCACAAGTTTTCCGCTGATTTAGGTATACGAGAAACTAAGAAAATCGATAAAAAATTCATTTCTTTCCAAACATTGACTTTATTATTATGTAAAAGTTGTAGAAACTGAGCCTTATTATTTTGAAGCTGGCACAATTCAGTTTTTAAAAGAAATAAGTTTATCAATTTTTTCAATTACTTGTATACCCGAGTCGGCGGAAAACTCGTAGTTTTTTACGCCTGTCTTTTCTGCTCTTGAAAAAAACACTTCATACTTCTCAGTAAAAAATGAAGCCTAGTAATGTAACTTTATTAATTTTGTTATTATTATCAATCATCAGAACGTAGTTGAGTGTACGATTCTCCGTCGGAAAGTAGTTGAGTGTACGGTTCTTCGTCGGACAGTAGGTGAGTGTACGATTGGAAAGTAGTTGAGTGTACGGTTCTTCGTCGGACAGTAGGTGAGTGTACGATTGGAAAGTAGTTGAGTGTACGGTTCTTCGTCGGACAGTAGTTGAGTGTACAATTCTTCGTCAGAAAGTAGTCGAGTGTACGATTCTTCGTGGAAAAGTAGTTGGGTATACGATTATTCGTAGGGAAGTAGTCAAGTGCACGATTTTTCATCTAAAAGTAGTTAAGTGTACCATTCTTCGTCGGAAAATAATTAAGTGTATGATTCTTCGTTGGAAAGTAGTTGGGTATACGATTATTCGTTGGGAAGTAGTCGAATGTACGATTCTTCATCTAAAAGTAGTAGCATGTACAATTCTTCTTTAAAAAGTAGTTAAGTGTACGATTATTCGTCTGGCAGTAGTAATGTGTACGGTTCTTCGTTGGAAAGTAGTAACTCGTACGGTTTTTCGTCAGAAAATAACAACATGTATGGGTTTCCGTCAGATAATTTTAAGAGTACGTTTCTTCGTCAGAAGCATTACGGAATGGAGTGGCTTTGGTAATACTTAATGATGTATGTAAAATTTCTTTAATAGCATCTTTTTTAGGAATATCTAATTTTTTTTTCCAAGATAGTATACCATTTTCTCTGTATTTTTAAATGCTGAAAAAAATACTCTTATGACTTCTGATGAACAAATTTTTGTTGGTACATACTTACTAATGGTTTAAAAATTGAAGAAGGGGATCTTTTATTAAACTTATAGCTATTTTTCTGGATGCACCAAGTGGAAAAGCTAAGAATTTGCAAGGGAACACGTGAGTAGTTGGTTTTTTAATAAAGCCAGATGTGTAGAAAACTACTTTTTTGTTGCAAACCTGAAACATAATTAATACCAAAATAATAATAATATATATTATTCAACCCAGACACAATTAACAGACATTTTATAGAATAAAATTTCAGTTCAAAATCAATTTATCATATAGATTTACTAATTTTCATATTTATAAGCAACTCAGAGGTAAAAGCATTCTTCAAAAATCAAATAAGTGTATGTAACTCATGAAATTAGGACGGAGTTATTAAAAAAAAAAAAAAACATTCGGTATTAATGGTGTTTCTTTTAATTGTCTTGTATCGAAAGTTGGAAAGTATTTTTATTGTCAGTAATATAATTACTTTTTACATACAGAGAAAAGTTTTCTGTCAGTTTTTATCCTCGGCTTGAACAAAAATAACATATAAAGTTTAAATGACTTTAGTAACGCTAGAGTGTCAAGGTTATATACGTGAGACAGTTTTTTAAATAACAGTAAATTTATTGCAATGCAGAAAAGTTTAATGTTTAATTAGTAAATACTGTTATTACATTCAAAAAACTATTAAGTTACGAATGTTTTTAATAAAAGTGTGAAGCGAACTTGGTCGGTCTAGAATTAGTAAAAAGTATGTTTTTCTCATATTTTGCTTATTGAAGTTTGGTTAAGTAAAATTTGAGATCAACCTTGAAATATCAGCACTTGATGCTTGCCTATGCTTTCAATACAAAAAACGAAGATACATGACTGTGTTTAATTTAATGTTTTTTAATGAAGTCGGTGAACATATGTATTTTGAAGTAACAGTATGTTTTGTATTACTTAAGCTTTATTGCGTTAGTTTTTGACTTAATAACGTTCAGTAATTAAATTACTAGGCTAAAACTTTTAGTGAAGCAATGCTCAGTTGCCATAAGAGTATATGTTTAGAATTTAATTTCCATTTTTCATTTTCTTGCATTTATTTTTGTCAGCCTACTCCAAAATGTTAATAAATGATTTCTCAAGATTTAATGCCATTCTATTTATGATCATCTGATGAAAGAACTACCTTAAGTCAAAAAATCACCTCAATCAACAAGGAAAAATTGTGAAAGAAAAAAACGCAATAAAAATTAATTATTGTATTTATACAGTACTAAATTTTTTTTAATTTTGAAAATTTTAAATATTATACTAATTTAAAATTTTCCAAAAAAACATGGACCTAAGGAATATATTAAGTGGGTCATCTAAAAAAGGTATATGAAGCTCTGGACGTATTACAATATTATTAGTAAAAAAAATCCTTTAATAGGACAATGTTAGTTCTGATACTTACTGTTTGAAGCAATTTCATGAACACCTACATGAAATTCCTGAATTTTTTTTATTAATAATATTTGAATACGTCCAGAGCTTTATGTACCTTTGTTGGATGACCCACTTAGACTTTCTAGGATAAAAATAGTACACGTAATGATAAAGTAAATTGAAGCAGAGATTTTTCTCAGATGCCATGACTGACTGCTTCACACGCCGAAGCGTCTAGGAGACAAAAAAAATTGTTTTGTTAATTTTGTCGAGGACTGTGATAATGTTGAATGACAAATATCTTTAACTAAAATCGAAGAAAGTGAGAACTAAAAGCAAGCATGAAAATATAAATTAAATGGTTGTATTCAACGTAATTGACAAACTAATTTTTTTTTTTCCTTGACCGTCACCTCCCACCATTTATATAAATGCTCGCCGTTTAGCGGACGTGTTTTCTGATCAGATGTTGGGTCTAAAAACTATTGAACAAAAAGGTTATTAAAAGGTGGCCTTAAAGAGCCCACATTAAATTATGAGAAACTTTACGTATCCAAATGCGTAGCTCTCTATGCTACCCGTGGTTTTTGCTTCACCTCAGGTGTCAAATGCCCGTAATCTGAGGAATTTCTTATTTTTCTCCTGTGATTCATAGGGTGATTCTGCCCTTAGTTGCTCAAAATGCATTAAAGAATCATACAAAAATAAGTTGGTTTCATAAATTATTACAAATATCTAAAACAATTCTACTACAAAGTTTTTAGGTCGAAAGATGTACAGTATTTTGTGTAAGTCGATTTTAGTCAATTTTTGAAAAAAATACGTCTGCTTTAGAAACGCGTAGCTAAGCTGCTTGTGGAGTTATAGCGTTTTAACTCACATTAAATAAAAGCTACGACTAAATTTTTTCAGTAGAAAAAAAACTTTCGTTCCATTTAGTGTCTCCATTCAAAGTAATAGCTGTTTAAGGACAAGCGATAGAAACCGCTAAAAATGCAATTGAGTACTCTGAGAACGTTTGAATCGTGGCATTAAATTAAAAAAAAATTTTCTTTAACCGATAAAACTTTGTTTCAGCAGCTATTTAAACCTATTTTGGGCAACCTAAAAAAGTGTTCTCCTTAGCTATTAGTGTTGTAATCCTAATTGATATTTATCGACATATCTCTTAAAAAGAGCGAATTAGACCAAACGCCAAAACACATGTCTTATGTTTTAGCCAAACGTAACAAAAAAAAAAGTTCCAATGCACGAAAGCTAGAAAAATAGATTCTTTTATCACTAAGGGGTATTGAAGTGACAGGTACAGAAGTGACATTCTGAGATATGGAGTACTATTACTGCTCGTAGACTTGATGTAAACGATTTGTTGCTTAAAAAACATCTGTCGTCAGTAAGTAGTACCCCAAAATAATTTTTTCTTATATGTTTGAGATATTTGGCATTCAGTACAAGATTTTGCTTATAAGTTTTAAATTAATATAATTATATTATGAATATGACAGATGACGTCTATATTTTAAAATGTTGGTGCGAGGACATGGTACAGGAGCTTAATTTTTTAGTAGGAGTTTTTAGGTACAAAATTAGGATTTTCAATCGGTGTCTGTAAACCGCATGAAGTGGTCACTTCTAATATATTTACACATCTGTTAATGTGAACTTAATTATTGCATACATTTTTCAAGCTGCAACCTTAGAACTTGAAAAACGTGCCATTAGCAGCCGATTCTAAAAAATATTAACGAATGCAAAAATAAGGCTTCATTCAACATTTTAATATGCATGACTTTCCTTCAATACACCCACCTTATTTTTCCTATCGTTAAGGACGTATCTAATTGTATTCGTCCCTTCTTCTGTTTTCTAAAGCTTTTTCCTTTCTCTGTCTAAAATTCTTGATAGCTCATCTCAATTTTCTGGCATTTGACAAAGTAGCTGCTTAGCTGTTGAGCCAAGGAAAAACACTCGATCCCCTTAAATATCATGTGTCAGTACTGATGCTTACAACAAGCATGACAATTTACTTTTACCACCTTCTACTACGCAGCTCTGCTTATAATATATTTACGATTATCGGTACGTGCGAGGTACGTGTCCTGCAGGTGTTTTTGTTTCACCCTTATTTTCCCTATAATCTGTCCTCTGAATCAGGCACTGCCCCGTTGGTTAGTATATCATTTTATTGATCGAACGCAGTTTTTGGGTTTATATTGGAAAGTAGAAATCACAAGTGATTTGGAGGTGTATATGCATTTTATTATTTGATAGTAATATTGCCATGTTTGAACAAATACGAGGCCGTTTCTCGGGCAACGAAAAACAACATAAATTAAAATTTTATATTTATTACAAACTTTAAATAAGTAGTAAAACACATGTACTTGATGCATGATACACATTGGCTAAAGTTGGAAAAAATATTCTCTGTTACGATTACATTGTTTATTAAACTTTTTGTGCTGTAAAAATGTGATTGTGTACAGAGTTGCATGTACACAAACTACTGTCTTATTAAACTATCAGAAATACTTAAAGTTTTCTAAATAATTAAATAGTTTAAAAACACTGTAACACAACTGCAATCGGCACCTGATTGATAACATAACTTTCAGATTCTTACGTTATCTAACTATGTATTGAACTGATATTTCTGATTTCTATGATAAGAATATTAGAAGCGAGTCATATCTTTTTTTTGCAGTTAACACGTATTTGTACAAAAATTAAATAGTTTAACTAAAGCTTTACGATTATTTTGAGAATTTTTTATTTATATTGTACAATTAAGTAATCAACGAGTTGATACACTGTCTCTCTTGATACCTCTTTCTATTGTTTAAAACTTCGTTTTAGTAAAACTTTAAAAATAATAATGAGGCAATCAAAGTATTAAAGACAATTTTCTATGAATTCAAAAAAAAATTGTTTATTAGTCTATCGTACATTATTTTCTTCCTTACATCGCTACTACCTTTGTAATAGTGATTGCTCAACTTAAAAATTAAATTTAGGGCGAGCATTTTCAGTTATATTTTTGAGCTTTATCAAAGTTGTAGTATTATTATTTACCTGATGTAAACATCAAATTCAAAAGTGTACATGTATTTTTTTTTTTTTTTTTTTTGTAAAAATTACTGTCAATTCGTCGAAAAAATGTTATTCACCTTTACAGTATTTCTGACTCCTTCAGAAAGTGAACACACAATCCTAGTAATCAAAAGCTTTACTGGCCACCATCTTATTTTAAAGCCCTTTAAATTTAATAGGGAGTAGAAAAAATACTAGACCACAAATCAATGGATGGAAAGAGCTGAAACGCTGTACGGTAACATTCTTTCCACGAGTTGTTTGATAAGCTTATTAAAGTTTTGTCCTACTACTGCCCTGCCCTGTACGCTGTTTCGACACCTTGCAGCGCTTTTATGGTCTTGTGAGTAGCTATTCTTATGCGATTTCTGCAGGCATCTTCTTTGCTTATTGTTACTCTGCATTTCCGTTTCACTTGATTGCTTGATCTCCCAAATGCATCCGTTTCTCTGATTCTTTGATCCCAATCTACATACCATATTATTTTCCAAGTAGACGCAACTGATTGGGCCTGCCCCAGATTTTCCACTAATATCCCCGGATTCTTCTCGAATAGCTCTACTTCTCCTTGTTGCTTTCCTATCGGAGTGGCTTTCCCCCTAAAACATAGAATAGATACTTTTTTTTTGATACCTACATTTCCCTTTTTGTAAATTAATTCTCAGATTATTTGAGAGAAAAGGAGAAAAGGAGTAGAACAAAGAAAACCAGGGGGGATAAATGGGTCATGGGACCCACGGTAAGAACGAAGTTCTTTGAACATGACGAGTATAAAAACACAATTTCTCAGGTAACAAGGGGGTCGCCAGACCCATTGAAAGAACGAAGCTCTATAAACGTTAATACTGCATTCATGTAGTTCACTAAACAAAAACTTGAAAAACGAATAAAAAAAAAAAAATAAAAAAAATAGTTCGGTACTCACGATGGTTGAACTTCGTGAGAACGTCGTGCATGAATACAGTACTCACGAAGTTCAACCATCGTGAGTACCGAACTATTTTTTTTATTTTTTTTTTTATTCGTTTTTCAAGTTTTTGTTTAGTGAACTACATGAATGCAGTATTAACGTTTATAGAGCTTTGTTCTTTCAATGGGTCTGGCGACCCCCTTGTTACCTGAGAAATTGTGTTTTTATACTCGTCATGTTCAAAGAACTTCGTTCTTACCGTGGGTCCCATGACCCATTTATCCCCCCTGGTTTGTTGTTGTTTTTTTTTTTAATTTTTTTTTTTTTTTTTTTTTCTTTATTACTGTTTTTATTTATTTTTTTTTTCATTTCTTGTTTTATTTTTTTTCATATTTCATTTTATTACATTTTTTTCATTTTTTTGTATTTCCTTTATTTAATTTCTTTCTTATTTTCATATTAAATCTTTTTTTTTTATTCTCTTTTTTTTCATGAATTATTCTTTTTTTTTATATTTAACTTTATTACTTTTTTTTCATTCTTTTGTATTTCCTTTATTTCTTTTTTTTATATTTTTCTATTTATATTCATTCTTTTGTATTTCCTTTATTTTATTTCTTTTTTCATATTTCATTTCATTATTTTTTAATATATTATTTTATTTGTTCAAATTTTATTTAATTTCATTATTATTTTTTTTTCATATTTTATTTTTTCATATTTCGTTTCTTTTTTTTTCATATTTTAATTCATTATCTTTTTTCATATATAACAGTAATTATTAGCAATACTGCAATGCCAAAAAAACCTCAGGTTTAATGAAAATACAAATATTTAATGCGTAATAACACGCCTTATTATATTTAATCTACATAACCATATTTATGCTAATTAAATTTTTTATTATTTTATTTTTAGATGTATTATTTAGAAAACAAATACACAATTCATAAAACGAATTCATAATTAAATGTATTATCAGTGAATACATTTAAAAATGGAATGTTATAGTTACGAATTACACGATAAGTACAAGAAATCAAATTCCTATATACGGCAGCGCTTGTAGCAGAGTGGGTAAGGTACTGGACTCACATGCAGGAGGTCGAGGGTTCAAAACTCTTTATTGGAAAATGTTTTTTTTTTTTTTTTTTTTTTTTTTTTTAGAATTGTAAAAGAAAGAAATTCAAAGTGAAATAAAAATTATTGTGAGAAAATAAAATTGGGAGTGTGAGGGAGAATGGTGGGCAAAGGTGTGCAGAAGAGTAACACGGCACGGTTGACAGATATACATATATAGTTAGGAGAGGGGAAGTGTGTAGAGAACACTTGGTGAGGGGGACGGGGTGAGGGGAAAAACTTGAAAGGAAGAGATTTCTGATTCAAAAAAAAAAAATCTGTCGGTTTTAAAATTCCAGCCCCCCGAGTAACGCGACATAAAGAACTTCGTTCTAAAAAAATTCCTCGGAATGTCACTATTGTACGGCTTCCAATAACTCTTTCTAAATCCTAATATTTCGTACCAGCAATGTTAATCCCCGAAACAATGATTCTTAAGGACGGATAAGATCGAACTTTTGCAAGTCAAGTCAGGAATGTGGCTCTACTTGTACATGTTTTTTTTTGTATTTCCTTATTCTCTACATTTAACTTATATTTAAGGTGTGCTTGACCGAGGTGTACGTATGTGTATATATATAACAACCTATCGCTATGCGACAAAATTATTGTATTCTGTCTGTCTATCGGCACGTTCGGCACTGTAAGTCATTTACAACAGGAAGACGCATGTGGTACTACAGATCGGCAATTGTCATACATGCTGCCCCTGCAAGTTTCCCTCGTTTATTATTTCCATGCTAATTTTCCCCTTTTCTATTTTATAGAGAGGAGCGGGTAGTAAGGATTTTTGGATAGTTTGGCTATATTTCGTCAGTGATTACTTTGACTTTGTAGTGTCAACTTCGCTACTTGAATTCCAGTGACTTTTGCCCTTTTCTCTTGTGTTCTCAATACGTGTTGGATTTGGCGTTATTTTCTCTACTTTTTTTATTACCTTGTTATTATTGTACTACCCCGCAAAATGGCGTTTTCTTTTGTGAATCCGGTTGATTGTGTGCGCCGGCTGCGTGATTTCGCAAACCTACCGTACGATAACACTCGTGTTACCGGGTTTACAGCGGTCAACGGTAGTGTCTGTTCCATCCTCGAAGGTTCTGTGATGGAAGATCTTCTAAGGTGCTGCAGCTGCTCGCATGTGAGTATTATCCTTTTTTTTTTTTTTTTTTTTTTTTTAGCTGGGAACGAGATTGGTCGTGAACCCTCACAGGTTCTTCTCTCTTCCCCTCCTTCTTTGCGAGCCGGACTGGCCCACAGGCGCCGTGCCTTTGCCTGTGCAAAGGTATAAGTACCGGGGTGGCGTCGCATGCTGCGATGTCTACTGCCCTTCCAGACGATCGTTCACTGTCCTGTTCCAGGACTGCCGCTGGACTGCTTCTTTTCCGTCGACGGGTTCCGTACTGCGAACCCACTGCAACGTTTCGGAGCCTGGAGCCTCGTATGTCGTAGCTGTCGGTTGTACGTGCCACGGTACGTTTATCGTGGTGGTGGTTGAGATATCAACCTCTGACCTCCGACCAAGACGGTTTTCCGCTGGAGGGGCGGCCCGTTATACGTGTAAGGCCTCTCTTATTAGTTATACTTGTAAGAAAAATTTTATGATTGTATTAATTTTTCTTTTTCCTTTTGCAGGTCGAACGGCGGAATAACGGACTGTTTACCATCGCAACGCATAATCCGCCTGCGGTTTGCACAAGCTGTAATTGTACTTCCAGCAATCGGCCCGCACCGCCTAATCTGAATGTATTCTCGCTGGTGGATGGGTTCCGGGACTTGGCTGTTGATCGTCTTCTTTGGGGACGAGAACGGGAACGCAGGAGGGAGCGTACTTAAGGCGTGATCCACAAAAGACAGAGAAGGAGAGAAAAAAAAATTTTTTTTTTTAAATCACCCCAATAATAAAAATAATTCTTGTATTCACACATGTAAAAATAAAACAAAATTGTAGTAAAAGAAACGACTCGTGAGTATTGTTTTACCTTTCTGCATTTCCCCGCGTCTTCCCGTATACATATATAAATTTATATAATTTTTAAGCGTGAATATTAATAAGGATTTTTTTTTTTTGCCGCTGCAAAAATTTGTGCGAATCGTAAAATTGTGATTGTGGTCATTCTTGGGACCAAATTTTTTCTGGAGGTCAAGTATTAGTACATTTACCTTAATCAGAAGTAGGATTCAAACCAACGCCCTCATTAGGGCGCCAGACTCAAGGACGTATTCCTTATCGGCTCTTGTACCGAGTATTACTGGGCGTTATGGTCCTCAATGAGGGCGTGGGTTCGAATCCCACTTCTGACACCAAAACTGTTGCGTAGGATTCTATGGTCTTGGGGTGCGCATGAAGTAGATAGTCGAGAAACTAGTATCAACGTCTTTATTAATGCAAAAACGAGAAAAGAGCGCGTCGCGTGTGTAAGATCTTCGTCCTTGATGGTTCCAGCCAGAGAGAGCGCTCCTTTCAGCATCTTATCTGCTTATCGCTTTGCTCCCTTCCACTACAATCATCTGTAGTAGGCCACAAAAAGAGGGGGCGCACGTACGTGTAGCTATGATATCGTACGTGACAATACACTCAATCAAGAAAAGTTCGTTGCCACACAGTAAAATGTACGGCGTCAAATTTAGAACAATTTCTTGTGTTGCACATTTATTTTATAAAATATTATGATTAAGATTTAAGAATAATTATTATAATGCCCCAAAACTATTTTTCTATATAATCTAATTATAATACGAAGCAATTTTAACAAGTTTCATGGCAATTAACAGAAACCCAATAATCTTATTCTTCATCCACCTATCTATACTTGTCAGTTAAAACAATGTTAATATCTTTTAGATCCAAGGTAAATCGATATAAGTTCAGGGTACTAAAAAATATCAACTAGACGAAACCATCTTGACGTATGACATTCCAGATTAGTGTGATTTGGAAAGAATCGAGGCAGGATTTCACTCCGACGACGTCTTATATATTTGTTTTTCTTTAAGGAATGAGCCGGATGTTAAAGTATAGACAATTAAAAATGTCAAAAAATTTTAATAATATTATACCTAAATGAAAAAATAATAAAAAATAAAAGCATAAAGAGATTGCACTTTATTTAAAAATCTTATTTTATCCACAAGTATGAGCACAATATGTTAGAGCCTTTGTAATGCTGACCTTATTCATGAGAATAAAAAATAAACAAATGACAGTGAGAAGCCTTTGTAAGCTGTCTATATGTTTATATAAGTTAATGGCAGATTTGTTGAATAGTATAGAGGAAACATGGATCTTATTACTCTTTCTTGCTATAAGAGCTCATGTAAGTTCTGGAGTTCCGTAATCTACACAAAGTTGCCACAAACAAAAATACTGACTTAATTGTCATAAATGAAAGTCTGACTTATACTTCAAAATTTTATTTTATGATGACATAATAGTCTAATACATTTCTAGAACAAAGTATTTCTTATTAAAATTGACACTAAGAATCACAACTATTTCATTTACACTTAAAATCAAAATATATTAAATCATCGTACATCAATAAGACAACCTCTGGGTTCTCAGCTTTTTCTATTTATTAAGTAAATTTGTCTTTTTATTAGCTACGTTTTGACCAGATTAATTACCTTATAAAATATGACAATCATTATACAATAAATATCACACTCCTTTTGTTGCCATAAATAATAAGCGTGTCAGATTAATGTCTTATTTACGCAGTTTGTACTTTTAACCATTGGAGCAAATGCTGTTCTTATGGGGTATAACGTCACGGAGGGCGGCGTGATTGCTGATTCCTGTATTGAGAGTTAACTAGAAATTTTTTTCCATTGTTATATAAAGTATTGGTTTTTTTAGTTTTTCTAATTTTTTTTATTTTCTTGCACGGTTTTCTTACATAATACAATTTTAAGTGCTTATGATACTTTTCGAATACAAATATTATTAAGCTCAAGACAAATCCACTAATTAATAATTCCAGCATCGGGGTGACGTCAGTAATACACAATGGCATATCATTTATAGATTCTTTTTTTACAAGATGTAGTTTTTTTTTTCAAGATAGTAAACCACTTTCTCTGTATTTCTGAATACTGGTAAAAATATATTTTGTATGACTTCTAATTAATCAATTTTTATTTAAAGATACTTACTGATTGTTTAAAAATTTAAGGAGCGGATCTTCTTTTTTTAAAGTGAAAACCATTTTCCTGGATGTACCAAGTGGAAATGCTAAGAGTTACCAGGGGTATTGGTAAGTAATTGGTTTCTTAATAAAAGCAGTTGTGTAGAAAACCACTTTTTCGTTGCAAACCTGGAGCAGAAAACATTTTTTAGTGGTTCATACGCAACAAATTATACATATTTGTTTTCAACACAAATACATTTCATAAAGATAATATATAATAAAAATTAAGTTGACAACAGGTTTACCAGATAGATTTAGAAATTTTAATACTTGTGACAGGTGAAATTATGGTGAAGACGTTGAATTAGTGGCATAGGTAAAAGCATTTTTATAAAGCAGTGTAAGTGGATATAGCTTATTAGTACTTGAAAAAGAAATTTTGGTAATAAGGGTATGTCACTCAATTGTCTATAATCTAAATCTTAAAAGTACTTTCATTGTCAGTGATAAAATTACTTTGCTACAAAATTAAAGTGAACTGTCGTTATTTAAGACTGTTCGACGAAAAAGAACATGTTAAGTGTAAATGTTAGTAACGCTACAACGTATAGGTAAAATTTGTTACACAGTTTTTTTCAGCAAAATAAAAATAAATACATTGCATGGTGAGAAAATTTCATGTTTGATTCTTATATAATATTTGTAAAACTATTCAGCCAGAAAATTTCGTATGTTACGTTTTCTTGTATTTATATGCGGCTAATTACCGAGAAAAATATCCAATGTGAAGATGACCCAGGTAGGAGACTATAAAAGGTTTAGGTATTTGTCAGTACTTAATATTACAAGTACATCAAGGGGCTCAAGAAAAGGTGACAATTTCTTACCCAAACTTGAAAATGACCTCTTTATCGCACATTCATAACTGTATTATCAGAAGAGATAACGTAGTATCTTCAAAAGTTTTTATAAACTACTAAAATAAACGGTAAAAATAATAAGTATTAAAGTATATTCACTAATGAATTCCTTAAATTCTTAATAGCAATTCTACGAACAAAATATACGTACTAGCGTAATGCGTGCGCGAAGAGTCCAGACACAATGCTTCACCAAACACGTCGCTACAGGCCAGTAGTAAAAATACACGATTACTTAGTATCGAGGGCTGAGGAGCAAGGTACCTTTGATTTGCTAGGCAGACGATTCAGAGCTTCAAACTTTTACAAAATTTTCTGGGACTTGACTTCAGGGCATGAGTCATATACTTGTACACTACGTATAATAACATTTTGTAAAAACGATAATCGAGTGAAAGATTAGATATGCAATGAATGCTAAAATACGAAGAGCGTGAGATTTTACTCTTTATTTGGTACGTCGTACACTCGATTCGCATAAAGTGTGCATGCAAATGTTAACGGCGCAAAATAACGAATATAAAAACGAAACAAAGAGAAATTATGAGTAAATCGACGAATTAAACTTTGAATTACAGCAAAAACAAGGTACAATTTTCGACTTTGATTTTAAGTTAAATAGACAGGATAGTCCTAATTTGTTGAATAATCAAATCTGTATGGTTGTGAGTGAGGTTTTTATCATTTATTGGACTTGTTACAAATTATCTTTCAATTAGTAATTTTACACAAGTACTGTGGACTATTTATATTTTAAGAACAGCCATAAGAAATTTTCTATATAAATCTAAAAAAATATTAGTTTTTTTGCGTAAGTACAATATCAAGAAAAAGTAATTGATTTTTTTATTTATTTCCTCTAAAAATAAATTTTTTTTTTTTCTTTTTTATTTATGTACATTATGAATGCTATTTTTCCAGAAAAAAGCCCAACACTTACAGTAATAGTAAAATAAACACAATGTCCTATTCAGCAAGAATTTTTAAAGTTACTATAAGTTTGTACATATTAATCATAGGCGATAACCTTTATCAATTTATCTATTTCCTTTTTTGTTTGGAAATATCGTACACTGGAACATCTTTCGTGGCTACATTATTTAATATAAACACGAAAGAAATAGATTTTCATAAAGTTTTAATAAACTATTTTTTAAGATTAAAAATGTTTTGATTTTAATAATTTTTTGAAAAGATTGCCTGAAAAGCCAAAACGGGCATTATTTCATATTCAAACATGGAAGGATTAACCCTTTATTTATAATTAAGTCATTAAGTAAAGTACTAGATTAGTACTAAAAGGGGCATAAATAAAGTTGGCTTTAGTTATAACTTATTGAATTTTTTAATTATTTTTCTACTCATTCGTCCACATAACGATGGTATCAATTGTAAGAGCCACAAATTTTTCAGTAGATTGTTCATTCCCTTTCTTTTTGTTCATGTTTTTTTTTAGTTATTTTATTTCAAAATCTTTCTATTATTATTCCACAAAATACAAAGGGGCTGTGTTACCATTGGTTTTAACCAATGATGATAATCTGCGAATCGCCTCCACACGAAGCAATTATCGAGCCGCCGAAAAACCGAGGTCTGCTGTACTGGCAAGTAGCAGCAACGCTACAGATTCTAGCTCTAGATCTTTTGCCTAGCACATCAAAGATACCTTGCTTCTCAGACCTGTAGACTATACTTATACTTTTACTACTGGTCCATAGCGACGTGCTTTGTAAAGCATTGTGTCAGAACCTTTCACGCACGCATTATGCTAGGACGTGTATTTTGTTCGTAAAATTACTAATAAAAATTCAAGTTATTTAT
This sequence comes from Copidosoma floridanum, assembly GCF_036245765.1. Lineage (NCBI taxonomy): Eukaryota > Metazoa > Arthropoda > Insecta > Hymenoptera > Encyrtidae > Copidosoma > Copidosoma floridanum. The sequence continues at coordinate 17,376,458 of NW_028321884.1, read as the reverse complement.
TCGTGAATATTATTTAGTAATTATCATTTTCTGTCGTTACTTTAACAATTGTACCGCGTAACACGACGATTATTAAAGTATTCTATTATAAACCTTTATACGAACAAGCATCTTACGTGATGTTTTTATGATTACGAGCCCATGCGCTCTTTTGTATATTAAAAAATAGAGTATGTAATTGTCATCCATGTGTATTATTTATGTATTCAATGAATTCATTTACTTCATGAATACGGTGCCATCCTTTGTGATACTACGGCTATTATGCTTTAAGGAGGTAATTCCAAGACTTAGGGTAAGGAATCCCATAACTTTTTCCTGGGTCGTTTGAATAAATCGTAATATTTAGTAATAACATACACCCAAGCCTCTTATGACTTTTTACATTGTCACATTTATGCGAGATATTAGAAGGGTAGCAAATTATTGTCCAAAACTATGCTTTAAACAAAGCAGAGTGTTGTATGCACGTGTACAAGAGTAAACCATAACCCCACGACCTCGTAATTAGTCAATATAAACTTGATCTCTCTAGTATTAATAAAAAGTACTCTTATAACATTATACTTTCTTACTAAAACTGAAAACAATGAGTGACAGAACTGGGGCATAATGTTTCAGATAAGGCTAGTTCGCTCTAACAGTAGGATTTTCTCACCCTTGTGATTCCGTAAAGAGCAAATTTTTGAGTATTGTGGATTCAAAAGTATTTTGGTTGCATTTTTTTTAAGCTTATGGAAAAATGTAAGAACATGAAGCAAATAGGTTAAATACATAGACGAGAAATGTTGAGGAATTCACATTTTTTAAAGTGAGCCGGAAATAGTTCAATTACATGAAAATTTCAACAGTAACGACTTCATTCTTTTTGTTCAATCTCTTGATTTTCTCTAAAATATAGACAATGCATTTTATCCTTATAGAAATAAAGGGGTCTCTTGAGCCTCCACGTGCTACTCCCATAGAGTTTACTTGAATATTATTATTATTATTATTATTATTATTATTATTATTGTAATATTTAAAAATATGATTAGAAAATTAAATCATTTGTGTTTTAACTCTATCTTAAGGTAAAATTATTATCTATGGTAAAGAAAATTTATACTTCTGAACTTTTCCACTGGTATCAAATCACGTTATCTGCAGCATAAGCAAAACTTGGCATAAACGGTCTTGATAACGTAGCTCATAAATCTTTTGAGAAGGAAAACTACAAACGGTTGTCCTCGTTACGATGATTTTAATGACATCTATATATCGTACATCGTGACTGGATAGTATACTGATGGTTTGTTATATTGCCAGTTAATCAATAAGCAGTTAAATATCACTTTTCATTTTAACATGATTTAAAGAACATATTAAGATGAGCCTTCAAATTTTCGACTATTTTTTGCTACTATGTAGAGATAGCCTGTTCCCCTATCTCGGCTATGAATTTCTTGATAAAAGAAACATGGTGGAAGTCAGAGGTGAGTAGAAAAATAAAAATTTGGTTTTCAAGTGAGGGGAAAGATGTTTTTTGAACTAATTTTTTTCCATTTTATGATTGTCTACCAAAATAATACTGCTATAGAATTACCCTTGCCATTATACCAAAAGCACACACCCCCAAACCACCGTCAAAATTAACGTACAGATATGATATTAGATTTATTTATGAGCTCAAAATTTAAGATATGACTAAAGTAAATTTTAAAGAAGAGTTAATGACTAACAGCAGAAAAAAGAGTTTCAGAAAAATGTAGTACCCTTACAATCGGGCCAACAAGTGCTTAAATCTTTCGCATTACACCAGTAGTACTTTTTAAAGTGATTTGTAATAATAATAAGTCTTTAACTAAGTTTAAAACAGGAGTTTGTGTATGTTTTCATCGTTTAATAAGCTTTAACGTGATACTCATGAAAATAAAAAAAAATAAAACTACCCATGCTAAAGTAAGATAAAACTGTAAATAACATTCTCATACAAATTTTATTTAACGTTACAGCTTTCAACATATCTCTACATAGGTCCTGATTGACATTTTTTCCCTAACCTTGTAATCTTTTTGTATAAATGAAAACTTTTATTTGAATTTCAGACATTGGTTTTATCTTTTTTTTTATTTATGGCTTCATTGCAAAACTTATAACTCAGTGCATTTAAGTAATAATTTTACCAAATTTTGTTTGAGCATAGCGCTCACAGTTACAATAAAAAAAAATATCTTTACTACAAACAAAGTTATCGACCTCCAAAGTTTGTAAGTTTTTGCCAAGAGTGTGTGTTTATAGTATTGCAAAATATAGAAATTATCCATATTTTCAATTACCTACTGCAAAAAAAATTGGACAAATTCTTTAGACCATTTTCTTATGAATTCCATTTTCATGTGACTCCTCCATAAGGTTACCTAATAAATTTAAGTATTATCAACATTAAATATATAAAGAGCAATAAGTTGTGAAATGGTCTCAAATTCTACATCTGACTTTTCAACATCATCAATAGTATTCTATAAAAATTCAAGCTCTACGCACATGTAAAATTAGATAAAATTTTTACTTTATTACATCAAGTTATATAGTTTCCAACTAAGCCATTAATTTTAAAAAATAGAAGAAATATTTAAAAATTGAATAAATGATTTAAGTTATATCAAAATACTACACAGGTTATGTAACTTATAAAAAGAAATTGGGACCATGGAGATATTACATTGAAAGCTATAACGTTAAATTTGATTTTTTTAAATTTGTTAATTGCATAATAAATTGAATTAGTTTGTTAGTGTCGTAAGTTTAACGTACCATGGGTTACTTATTCTTTTATTAATTTCAAAAATAAAGAACATCTTTTATATTTCCAAGAACGTTAAAGCATTAGTATTTTTTTGCAGTTATCTTATTTTGGCATAAAAAATTAAGTTTTTTTAATTTTTATAAATTTCATCTTAAAGCTGATTAAACGTTAAAGAAAACATCCCATTCAATATCTTCCCTACAAGTTCCAAATAGATGTTCGTTAAAATATGTCAAAAAACACGGCATTTGTGGGAAATTTTGCAGTTTCTCAATTCCAACAAATTTTTTACACAAAACTGTGTTGTTTTTTTTTTTCAATGTTACTCCAGGATAACTTTAGTATCAAACTTAATTACAGTAAGCCAAAACCTAATTATTTTACAGCAGGACTAAGCTAAAAATGTTTGTTAGTCCCACAGTTTTATCTACGATACAAAATAACTAAAACTTTTGAAAATATACAGTAGTTGAAAACGTTTTACATATGAGTATTATCGACAATGTACTGTTTAATACATTTTTTTTTTAATTATCAGACAAAAAATCCATAAAATAGTTACCTGATGTAAAGCTTCTTTCATATTTCTTGGTAAATTACCGTCTTTTCGTACAAACAAGCTCAAGTTTTTGCGTACATCATCTTCGACTCCTATTAAGATTTTATAAAAAAAAGTTGTCTTATATTTTCTAAATAAATAATAATTAGCTAAGGTTCTAAAATTAGCAATTATTATTTTGAAAGGTTAAATTCTTTTGTAGCGATCAACTCATAAGTTCCATCTTTGAGGAGACCAGTCGTATCATTGAATGGGATCGTGGGTATTGACACCGTAACAAAGCTAGTGAAACAACCAGCATACATTGAAATTATGATAAATGATGTCAGATACAACGACAGTTTTGCAATCTTCAGTGAAAGAGGGCTCAATGGAATATCTAAAAATTTTGTAAAAAATATAGAAAAAGTCAATTTATAGTTCTTAATAACTATTAAGTATTTTTTAGTAGTTTGATTTTAAGTAGTTTAAAAAAATATAAATCAAAATAGCTCAATAGGTAGACTTATCATGTTACGGTTTATGTAATCAGATTGAAAACAAGATCATGTATTTTACCTCGTCAGACCAAGCGACTCTTGTCCAAGCTCTTTAGACGCCAAGTAGACACTTTTATTTCAAGTGTATTTACCTTAAAACTAGATTTTCTGTAGGAAGCTTTATTCTTACAGTAATTAATAAGCATTGTTGAATCGAAATTGGTAGGAGGATTCAAAAAATAGTCAATTTTTACTCATGAAGTACAGCTTATCAAACGCTTCCATGCTAATTTTTCCCATTTGATCAAAACTTGTCATGAAGTCGAATATACAGGTAAGTGAAACGTCAAATGTAAAAGTTATTATACAGTTCTTTAAAACTCAATGACAATTCAGCCCTTATTTTTCATTTAAACAAAAGCTATATCGGTTAATGATCTAAATTCAGCAAAAAAGATTTTATTGTATCAAACGATTCTTGAAACCAAATTTTCATAAATATATTAATTCACTAGGCCACATAAAATTTTGTCGTTTGTAGAATAATTGATTCATTTGCGTGAATGAATTTAAGAATGTACCATTCGTCTTTTTGTGTATTAAATGTTTCTTCTGTAGATTAGTTATTTACTTTGTAACAAGACAAAAATGGCCTCCATGTTTCGAAAAGCTTATTTTTTTTTTTTTTTTTTTTTTTTTTTTTTGATGGAGCGGGGAGGGAAAAATCTTCATAGACACCCCAGCTAATCTGGTAGTAGTTTCGGATTCACCCGGTGTGCCTACCGACTAAAAAATAACCTCCCTGCATGGGACAGGTTCGTGAGGACCACTCCCTTAGAAGACAAAGACTATACCAGTTATGGAGAGTGACGATGTGCTCGTTTAGAAAGGTGGTACACCGAGAGTGTTGTTTTGACGTGCAGCTGACCGTGACTTGGTCTGCATAGACGTACGTGTTGATATTTTTGCGCTGGGGCAGGTCGTGGCAAAAAATGTTGAAAAGGGTGGTTGAAAGTTTGGAGCCTTGAGGGACTCCGGAGGTTATTGGACGGGGGTTGGAGAGGGAGTCGCCTACTTTAACGCGGATAAATCTGTCCGAGAGGTAAGATTCGACGGTGCCGATGAGGTAGTGCGGAAAACCTAACTAAATAAGCTTATACAGGAGGCCTTCGTGCCAAACTCTGTCAAAGGCCTGCTGTACATCTAGAAAAGCTATCATGGTGAAGTTTTTGTGGATGAGGCTATCGGAGAGGTCTTCGGTGACTCTCAGAAGCTGGTGAACTGCCGAATGTCTGGCTCTGAAACCATACTGCCCGTCTGGAAGGATGTTATTTTCCGTGGCGTGCTTGTTTAGGCGGGTAAGAATGACGCTTTCAGTGATTTTACTGGGCGATGAGAGTAGGCTAATGGGTCTGTGGCTTGCGGGGTTGCTGAGGGGTTTTCCTGGCTTCGGGAGGCAGATGACCGTAGCCACCTTCCACGCAATTGGGAAATAACGAAGGCGCATCACGGCGTTGGTGATGTTGCATTTTCGAGTTTTTAGAGAGCGGATGATGCCTCTGATTTCGAAGGGTGTGCAGTGTTCGAAATCTGGATTGTCAAGGACCTGTTGCTGAACCGTGTGGGTGATCCTCGCGTGTTTCTGCGCTAGTTCTTTAGCGCTAAGGTTGAGAGAGCATTGATTTTGCAGCGACTCTGCAAAGATCTCTGCTTTGTCCGAATCTAGCGAGTAGAGTTTGTTCCCTTGTTGAAGGGGGGGGGGAGGGAAGGCCGTTTGTTACGGAGTTTTTAACGACCTTCCAATCATTTCTTGGGTGGGACTCTGCCTGGGCTATGAACTTGTTAAATTCCTTGTTTCGGAATTCGAAGACTTGGGATTTGACTTCCCTTTCAAGGGAGTTAAGGTGAACTTTAAGTTCGGGGGTTCTCCTTTTTTGCCAGAGTTTCTGGACTCTTTTCTTCTCCTTGATGAGACGCAGGAGGTCGAGGGGGAGTTTAAGTGTATGTTGGTGGAGCTGTGGTTGTTGTGGTGGCTTCTTGTGTGCATCTGTGGAGTTTGTCAGTGAATTCGTCTACTGCTATGTCGAGTACCGTTTGGGACTTTATGGGACGACATTTAAATGGGGAGGATTCGAGGTTATACGCAAGGTGGACCCAGTCTATGTGGCTGGTGGTGACGGGTATGGTGAGAAGGGATCTTAGGATCTCTTGGTAGACTGGGTTATGGTTGCAAGGGAGGTCTGGGGATGTTCATGGTTCCGTAGGGATGGTCAAGTTTTTCGTCAGGAATATGTCTAAGATGTCTGGGTCTAGGTCTGGTGAGCTGGGATAGTGAGTCGGTTCACTCGGAATCTCAATGTTGATGTTGAGGTTGCGCAAGTGTTTAAGGAGGGAACGACCCTTAGGATTTTCGTGTTTGCATCCCCACGATTTGTGCTTGGCGTTTAGATCACCAGCAACTATCGTAGGTATGTTGGAGTCAAACAGCGGGATTATGCATTGGAGGTTTGGATCATCCGTTAGAGGAGAATATAGGGAGATGATCCTGATGGAGGCAGATAAGGTGGTGTGTAATTCAATGCTTTGCAGTTGGCAGCGTCTGTACTTATGACTCGATGGCGGATGCCCTTGCGTACAAGGATAGCCACTCCGCCATGGGATTTTTCGCATCTGTCACGTCTCTGTACCGTGTAGTTTGGTATGTAAAGTGTTTTTGTGTTGTCTAGGTGTGTTTCAGTGATGCATGCAATGTCGATGTCTTTTGTCTGGAGTATGTGTGTGAGTTTAGTCGTTTTGTGTGCGATGGTGTTCGCGTTCTAGTTGAGTAGCGTAAAGTCTCTGTCTAGTGTGCTGCTGTTCTGTTGCCCTCGAAACCGGACACTCTTTGGTCGAGGCAAGTCAGCAGGGTCATGATTGAGTGGAGAATTGTCTCGGTGGTCGGGGGTGTGTTGAGTAGAGGAGTCGGGGGAGGAGCTCCTGTTCAGTGTTGTTGAGAGGATGTCACATCCACGTATGACATCCCCGGGCGAATAATGTTCGAGCCTTGGGCTGTTGTCCGAGGGGTGCCTCTCCCAAAAGGAAGAGGAGGTGGAGTAGTTCTTTTTTTGGAGCGTGAACTTATTTTTGGGGGATTTTCGGACAACCCCGGTAGAAGGTACAGTGCTCACCATGGCAGTTAGCACAGCGAGGGGTGACTTGGTCCTTGTCCTTTTTTGGACAGGTTGCGGTAGCGCGGTTTAAACTGTAGAAACCACAGACGAAGGCGGCGCGGCAGTAGGCTGCCGTGTGGTTGAACTTTTGGCAGCGACGGCATTGAGGTACATCACTCGATTTTCGCTTCTGCTCCACTCTGACAGAAGTGCCCCCAAATGACCTGTGGTTATAGATGTCGTTGGATTTGGCATCCAACGCATCCAGGTACACGGTAACCAGGGACCAGGTCCGTTCACCCTTGGTCATACGATGGACCCAACGGGCGGATGGTACTTTTTCCTGGATTATCTCCAGGATTCCTGCTTCTATATAGCTGATTTTGACTTCACGGATGATAACTATCATTTCACGATCCTCGTAAAGTTGATGGGTGGTGAACTCGACCTTTTTCTCGTCAAGGTCGTGGACGATTCGTCGAAAGCTGTCAACGTTCTCGGGGTATACGCGAGTGCCTTTAGAGGTCGTAATGGCGCGGCGGACAGGGATGTTCTCTGCTATGAGGGCTTTGATAATCCTGGGCCATAATTTTTGGTCCAGGATTGTGATCGGTGGAGGTGCCTTTTTTTTGGGGGCGCTGTTGGTTTCCTCCGAGTCATGTTGAGCTTGGTCCTCAAGATGACCGTCGAAGGCGTTTTTCCCTGCCTGGGAAAAGCTGAGTAGTAAAACGTGGGTTGGGGAAGATTCTATCTCCATATCAGAGAAATTGGCTGCGGAATCGTCCACGTTGAGGTCGAGCGTGCGCCGTTTTTTGGGGGGTGGTTTTACATTCGGAGAATCGACCGAATTGTTTTTTACCTTATTTGGTAGCGGGGGGAATTTCTGGGCTTTCAGAGAGAAAGAGTTAAGAAGATTTAAGGGGTCATGATTTAGAGGTGACGGTACAACAAGACCCGGGCCTTTTGGTAGCGGGGTTTTCTCTGTGCAGGGTGACTTTGCAGAGAGTGCTACAATAGTCGCGTTTTTCTCCTCGTTAGAGAGTTTTAAAGAATTAATTAGCTGGATGGAATTTTCCAGCTGAACTGAGTACTCACTCACTATTTTCTCCAAGTACTCGATCCATTCTTTTTGGCTCGCGAGTTCCTTGGCGATTTCGGGTGGTATTGTTGTGGCCCGAGAGAGCGGGCTGCGCTTCCGCTGGAGGCTGCGTCGGTTGACGCGGGGATCTCGGCTACCAAGCTCGAGGGATTGCTGGTCCACTGGCCGGCTATGTGTCAGGGCTGACATTGAGGGGAGCTGTGCACTTGTGTCACTTGCACTGGCACTTGCACTGGCACTTGCACGATCACTTGCACTGTTAAGCGCTAACATCTCGGAAGATGAGTCCGATTCTTCTCGAAATGCTTTCGCTGATGCAACGTACGTACAAGGAGCTGAAAGTCAAAGCTTCTTCAAATTTGTTGGTTTTTGGGGAGCTATATATATGTACGGGAGCGCGCGGTGGCTCAGTCGGTTAGGTCGTGGATTAACACGCGGAAGACCGTGGTTCGATTCCCGGCCAGTGCGACTTTCGGGCAAGTACCTCTGTGATTTTTCACACGTTCTTTTTCACCACGCAATGCTCCTCGAGGAGGGCTTAGGCGACTTCCTTGCAGCATGATTGCCTCACTTCCTCCTACTCTCCTCCTGTAATGGGAGGCCTCCCATCCCTTTCTTTGTCCCTCTTCCAAGTTCTAAGTGCCTATAGTAGTGCCCTTAACAAAGGAGCCGGACGTAGAGCACTTTAATATTAAAAAAAAAAAAAGTTTATAATCATAATGACCCCTACGCTTTCATAAAGATTTTGGGATGCCAACATTGCCAACAGACAACGAGCTGAGACTGAGATACAAAAACACAGCAGCACCAGCAGGAATGGACAAAAAAATGCGAACGCGACTATTGGGACACACAGCACCTGCTATGACGAGAGTGACTGCAAGGGGAGATAAGTAAGTGGCAGCAGCAGCAGCAACGATATGGCCATTGCTTAAGCGAAACATCGCGAGTTAGTCTAGAGTAGACTCTTGAGCTGTATACGCCTGGGTGCGAGCAGCGAGAGTTTTTGCGGTTTACGCGTTCTTGTAGCAAGAGTTGAGAGAAAGAGTTGTCGAGAAGGCGCGTAGAATGTTGAGAGAAGAGAGAGAAGTGTGAGCGAAAGTCTAGCAGCTGCTGTGTTCTCCCAGGATGACGAGGTCTCCAGGTAGAGGACTACGGAAGCAGCTCAGATCAGAGAAAGAGGGTAAGAAAAAAGGCGAAGCCGTGGGACGGACGATCCGCTTCGATGAGGTGAATGAAAGACCACGAGGTGCATGCTTGGAAGTGCCGCCATTATTCGCGCGTTTTGTTGTGTATGAGAGTAGATAGCAGAATTAAGAGCAAGAGAGGGAGAGCAGCTTTTTCAAATAGACCAGAGAGGGAGAGAGAGAGAGGGAGAGAGAGACAGTGGGCGGAAGTGTAGAGAGCAAGAGCAAGCAGGGCAGAGTGTTTAGAGTCTTTAGAATTTTAGCATGCCTTGGGGAAGATCCTTATCTGGTACATAATTGGTGGAAAACTTATAACTAAAGCTTAAGATTAACGGTTGTATGAAAATACTTAGATCTAATGCTAAGAGTACAAAAATTAAAACAAAGTTGACAAATAAAATTGAAAATGCCAGAACAGTAATGATAAGGCAAATGTAAACAAGAAAGGCTAATATAATACTAAAATATAAGTTAAAAAAGAGGGGCTGGGTAAAAGATTAAGAAAGAATTAGAGGCTAATAAGATGAGATGAAAAGGGTGGTGGAAAGGTCAAAAAAAGAGAAAGAGGCGTGGGACAGGTGCTTATGAGATTGGAAATGACGCGTGACAAAGTTGGTGAATACTGCTAGTAATGACGTTTGGTGAGTTGGAACGAAAGTCGGAAATAAAGGGAAGGAGATAGTGGATGACGCTTGACAGAGTTTATGGAATACAGAAAGTGCAGTATAAATAGCTACTGAGGGACGGAATGGTGGTAATAAGAATGATTAAATGGTAGAACCTTATCACCAAGCTGCCTGCGCCGCCAAGTGGCAAAGCACAGGGCCTTCAGTGATGTGCTGCGTAATTACTATGCCCTCTCAATACACACACTCTTTCCACTCGTGTGGAACACGCTGAAATAGGGTGTCATGGAGCATGGATTTAAAAGTGGTATGTAAAGTCCGCAAGATTCATGGTAGAAAGAGCGTTAGTAATCTCGGAGGCTTGGATGTAAACAGCGTCGTCGTGTGATCGAGTGCGGAATGAAGGTACTATAAGGATGGGCTAAGGACGGCGTAGGGTACGTTAGTTTAAGGCTGTTTAATTAATTTCTTAATACTTTTGTAAGAAAGAGCATTCATAAGCAACACCATTAGTCTAATATGATTTTGTCTATGTGATTTGAGAAACTAATGTAGTTTAAAACGTTTCGGGTTGGTGAGTGTGACTGAAAAATATGGTAATCTTTTTAAAATAAGACTATTTTTGTATATTTAAATTATAACTCACTGGAATTCGTCAATTGGATTGTTAGATGAAATTTTAAAAATATCTGTACTTGTTTTTAAATATTTTAGTATCTTAGAACCATACATTTCTTTATTCAGCTACTATAGTCTGTTTGTTTTGCTCTCGTTTAAATAATAATATTTTTATTTAATTTTTTTTTAATACTTAAAACTAGACTTTGATATAAACTACTGTGTTGTATACAATTTGTAAAAGTCTTTTATTTTTGTAAAAGTATTTTATTATACGTAATTGGCCTCTATGACCTCTTCAACATGGTTCATTCTTTGTATGTCGCAATTAAATTTGAAAACTCAATTCCAAAATTTTTTTTTCCTTGTTTTAAAAATCAAAATTTAAAAAATCAACAAACTGATAAAAGAGTTTGTGTGTGTTCATCTCGGGTTCTCACATACACTGATGTTGTTATGATAATTGCTATTATCTTGTAAGCGTCTGTGATATTAAAAGTTTTTTCTTGATATTCTATTTTTTATCGAATAACTTATGTACTTTTTGTCTTGTATTATAATTTCTGGTATGAAACTAAATTTTATTTATTTTAAAAATAAGTTCTGATCGCTTCTGATTTAGTGTATCACTTTTGAGTAAGAACTTTAAATATCTCTCTCATGTCACGTTATCTTTCTATCTAGTTCTAGTATACTTTTCGACAGCTACATTGTTTTTTGTTTATTAAAAAAGTTGTCTAAATTTGTTTTTATGTCCATGCGGTGAGTTGTTAGTTGTAATCTTAAGTAAAATGAGACTCTGTCTCATCATTTAGTCATTATTGAACATTATATACTTGGTATAAGGTGATTCTGGGCGTTGTGCTAGTTATTACTAAGATCTTTTTCTTATAAACAAGTCTTACTATTCGTACTGAAGAAAAATAAAAATTGAGTTTTAGCTTGAGTCATTTTTATGTTTCACTTTAGTATTACTTTGATATTTCTTGTAAGTTAACATATTATAAGGGAGTTGATGTCACGTTTAAAAACGTTTCTTCATACATAATCAATATCTTAAACTTAATCAATTTGTTAAGCTCTACTTTTTTTCTGTCAATCAATACAAATTTTTGTACGTGAATACTCTTCTACGTGAAACTTTAATCGTCAAAGACAATGTATCTTCAAATGAGTATTTAAAAATTATTATTTAAACAATATAAAACAACAAAAAAACAAATTTACACATTAATGGGAGCAGATTTTATTTACATTCCAGCCGCACTAAATTACTCTTTTCCTTAAAATTTTTTTGTTTCTTTTAATAATCGTAAGTATTAACGTTCCTAGCAATTCAGTAAAATAAGAAATTCAACTATGTCACATCGCATATTCTACTTTTGAATGTGAGACATTTTTTAACGATCACAATAAAGTTTGCTGTGTTGAATAACGAAAATCAAACTATCACATTCTTCACTATGTTGGGCATGATCATTTTGATTATGCCGCGTAATAACTTTTTTATGGCTGCTACATAATAAGAATTGCTTGAAATATAATTAAAATTACTTCAAACGTAATAATTTCCATTATCAGGTGAGTATGTATAAGCTTTCCTGAAAAATATGATGGTTTTAAGTACGGTTCTAATACTTTTTTTAACACCATTTTTCGCCATGTGTTTATTTCAACCTCATTATTACATACGTTTTCCAAACTATAATCTTAAAAGTTTAGAAAATCTGCCAAGCAGGCGGTCCCAGAAACAGTAATAAATACCGAAATAAGCCTTTACTTTGTACGTTAATGCATTAGACCCTCACTCAACAAACCCATCTCCTGCGAAACTGCGATTAAAGACATATAATTATAGCAGCCCCAACGCTTTTACGATTTTTCCTAAGCTATTCCCTTTCCACTCCCTCAGTTATCAATAGCTTATCTGTATTTTCTGGCATACGACAAAGTAGCTACGCTGTTGGATCGAGGAAAAATACTCGACCCCCTTAAATATCATGTGTCAGTACTGTCGCGTTTAAAGAGAATGACAATTCACTTTTACCACCTCCTGCAACGCAGCTCTGCTCATAATATAGTGACACTTATCGGTGCGTGTCCTGCAGGTGTTTTTGTTTTACCCTTGTCTCTCCTCTTATCTGCCCTGTGACTCAGGCCTTATGCCGTTGGTAAGTACATCATTTTATTGATCGAACGCACTTTTTTGGGTTTATATTAGAAATTATAAGCTACCGAACTGTAGGTGTGTATGAGTTTTGATATTTAACGTTAGCGTTGCCATGTTCGACAAATACGAGGGCATTTCTCTGGCAAAAAACAACAAAAATCGAAATTTGATATTAACAACAATCTAAAAACGAGTACTAAAACACCTGCATATAATACGTGACACATGCTGATTAAAATTGTAAAAAAAAACATTTTTTGTTGCGATAAAACGTTTATTAAGAAATTTTTGTTGGGTAAAAACATTAATTTTTTTCTTTGACTGTGTACAGAGTTGCATTGACGCAATTGACTATATTATTGAGAAGTTTTGAACATATTATGTTCTCTCAATAATTTTATAGTTTTGAAACACAGTAACACAATTTTAGGTTTAACACGATTGAATTAATAAAAAAAAAAAAACATCGTCGGTAATTGTGAGTTCTTCAACTTTTGTAATTGAGTGAAATAATCGATGTTACTCGCATTAGAGAAGTATATATATATATATATATATATATTATTATAACTACAATAGATTTCGTTACCTTCTAGTTAAAATCAAAAGAAAAATTGTTTTTTAGACTATCGTACATAATTTTCTTCCTTAGATCGCCGATACTTCTATAATAGTAATTGCAAAAACTGAAACTTTATTTTAAGCATCAGTTGTAGGTTATGTTCTAAAGCTGTACTAAAGTAGTAATTTTATCAATCACCTTGTATGAATATTCGATTAAATAAATCTACCTTTCTCTTTTGTAAAAAATACTGTAGTTTTTTTGGAAATAGCTTATAAGCACTTACAATACTTTTTGAAACATTTAGAATAAGAACATCAAAAAATCAGAATCAAGAGTTTCACTAGCTACCACTCAATTTTCAAGTAATAAACATTTAATTGGGGGTATAAGAATTATATATCAACAAAGCAACAAACAGATAGAACCAAAATGGTCTAGTTACGCATTTTGCATGTATTGTTAGATAAGTGTATTAGAATCTTTTACTGTCTACTTACTACTTACTACTTTACAAAATATCACAGCTAATTTCTGTTATTTCGTCAATCTGATCGAAAATATAAATGATATTAAAAGTTACATGTAATCGAAGTATTTGTGAGGAACTTTTTTAACTTTTTCTAAGATAAAGATTTTGAAAAAAAAATGTTTTAAGACACAATCTCTATGATAAAGAGTATACTTTATTTAAATAGTTCTGGTCACTTTTACAGTGCTACATGTATATAAGCTTATTATTTATGTACAATCAAAAACCATAATGGTAATGCATTTTTTCCAGAAAGAGATAATAATTTTGTGATTTTTAAGCTGAATTGTATATTTGAGGAGTACAAGTCATAAATGAAAATGTGAGACCTATCTATATTGGCCACTTTTTTAAACTCTTGTTAACAAAATAAAAAAAAAAAACCATCGAAATTTTCCATTAAACTTAAACTTTTATATAATTTTCTGCGGGCAACGACAAACGTTCCTTAAAATAAACCAACACATGCGTCAGAGACTCTTAATACGTATACTGCAGTATAAAATGAATAATACATTGAGCCATTGCTGACATTGTGACTACCAACACCACTACCACACCAAACTAATAGAACACTGAAAGGACCCACTACTCCTATCGATTACAATGTTTGGTGAGGCCACGTATCCACTCGCAGCAAATACGAGCTACTTTTGCTCCTACTCTCCAAACTCGACAGCCAATCTACTTGGACTGACGAATTTTTTTCCCCGCCCTTTTTTGGTTAACGCAAGCTCGACCAAGTGCCTTTTCCCTCTAATTTCTTTGTGAATTTAGAAATAGTGGATTACCTAAAATTATATGTCCGAATAGAGGGTACTTTACCTTACACCAGCAACTTTTCGATATTTTTGGCCTCTTCTAATATTTTATTTACAAGTGTTCAAACTATAAATTGATCTTGCATATGCAGTACGTCGATATGTTTACAATAGAAAGAATTTGTTGCAGATGGTTTATTGAAAAAGAGCATTTAGTAAAGACAGGTAGACATACCTACGTGTTATGAAATCCGTTCTAATTCTATTTGCACCAGTGGGTATTACTTATGATACAATATTACAATTATTGTTAGATAATAGACAAATTTGACTTACTGTTAACTCTAAGATAATACAATTTTTAGTTAGAATTAAAAGTTTCAAATTATCATTATAATTTTAAAGTTGTGTGCGATTTTAAGGACTTAATCAGTGACTTTTGATGGTGATTTTGTTCTTAATGAGAACTACGTCAATCGATGGACTTCTACTATTTCTTCCAATACATTTGTAAGCTACAGTTTATGAGTTTGTCTTTGCTATTGTTAGTTAGAAATCTGAATTGATTTCAGATTGTAAAGTTTAAATTATACATTGTAAGATGGTAGTTTTTGAGAGGCTCATAAAAACCTAAGAAATTTTTGCTGTTGCCTTGTTTAGTTACAATTGCATATCAGTAAAAAATCTGTTTTTTTTTTCAACAGACACGAGAAATGCTTAGACATGATGGAAGACGTCTAGAGTCGGAAAAAAACAATCTAACACATACATTTTATTAGAATCCATAGGTACAAAAAATTTTACTTTAATTTCTACGTGAGTTTTTATGTAACACTTGGGATATTTATGTAAATAAAATAAATTATCGTTAATAATGTCAAGCTTGTGAATGCTAATTATAAGAGCTGTAGCATCCAGACGTATGCGACTGTGTATAAGAATGACGGTATTATATTAGCATACACAGTGAAAGTTTTTAATTCGGCAAATCTACTTGCACGCAGTGTATTAATGATACGTATTAATCTTATTCTTTGTTTAATTAATACGAAACTCATATGCACTGAATTAATGACAGAAATGCGTATTATTTTGAATAAGCCCACTATGAAGGAGTATTTGCGTATGAATCCTTCAAAGTTTTATTAAGACTTTTTCTGAATTTATATACATTGATAACTTCAGTTTTAATATGGTTTAAACACAATATTGTGGTAAAATTATGAGGAAGAACAACAACATCAGCAGCAGCTTTACCTTAAAGCTGATTCTACATGTAGCGTTGTAATAGAATACATTTGGAGCGTATATTAGAGTGCAAACCAATTTTTCCTGTGGTAGTTCGAGAAGCAGTTGCTTCTGGAAGTAGTTAGACTCCACTGTTGTTGTATCTTACAAATCTGGCTGTATCAAACGTGGGGGAAACTTCCTCGTTGCAGCTATGGCCATCGAAGAAACCATCACTAATAAGATGTTATTACATCTGTTTGAACACACTTTAATTCTCAATCTAAAAAATGACGATGGCTTTGATTTTTGCATTTATTGCCACGAGTTTATGCAAAGACGTACCCAAAAAATTTTAAGAGACTTTGAAGGTATGTATTTAGTTATAAAAGCTCGCAAAAATGACATAATCTCACAGGGACTTTCGTCAATCAAACTTGTGGCTGAGTTCCTGGGCATTTAAAGCTCATTTTATTTTTCATTTTGCAGCGATGAAATAATATAATTTATAAAGGCTGAAAGATTCCTATTCATGTCGATCCTCTTAAACACTCCTAAATTGTACCCTCAAAAGCTTTGAGAGT
Source organism: Copidosoma floridanum (assembly GCF_036245765.1). Classification (NCBI taxonomy): domain Eukaryota; kingdom Metazoa; phylum Arthropoda; class Insecta; order Hymenoptera; family Encyrtidae; genus Copidosoma; species Copidosoma floridanum. Next base: position 17,360,117 of record NW_028321884.1, on the reverse strand, counting down.
TGATCTTCAGACTATGCTCTAGTGCTCTGGCTCAACCGAAAAATGTTTATTTACGCCTCTTGAATTTGAAAAAATATGCGAGCTTCTTAAATGTAAATAATGAAAAATGATTTCTAATCAGATCATCTTCATCGTTGTCTGTTTTTGATGCGGTTGATCGCGCGTGAGAATAGAAATAAAACATTACTTTCTCGTTCGATAGATAAACTACATGTCAGGCGTATTTAGCTTGCAAGTGTTGTGTCTGTTACTATTGATCGCCTTGTCGTAAGTCTTTTTTTTTCAAGATAGAAAGTAATAAATAATTAAATGACAAGTGTTATAATTAACGTTGTACATGTAAAAAAACGAATAAACAAATTACGAAGCAAATGAATAGATTGACTTTAAAAGGATGCTAAGTGCCCAATAAATTTGGGAAAATATTAAATTTTGGAAATGTCTTCATCAATAATTTGATTATATATGTTACTAGCAGCCCCCCGTCTTGGCTTCGCCCGAGACTTACTAACCGGAACACCGTAGTGTGTTGACATCAAGGGGAGACTGGGGTAATTACGTCTCGTGGGTCGATCGGCCACCCTTATTTTTAAAATAAATAAGTGATATTATAAGCCAATTTTTTTTTTCTTGTATTAGTGCAAAACATGCGATTTTTTTCCAAAAGAAATTATAATTAAATGGCCTGTAGAATCTTTCCAGAAATTTTTTCAATTTTTAAGTAAAAAAAATCATTGGCTTCAGGTTTTGAGTCGATGAAAACAGCTAAGTTGTGCAAACTGATGCAATAAATTTTAGTGTATCGTGTTGATTAATCTGAGACCTTCACTTTAATATTTGATTCACTAGCATTTGGATCACGACAAAATAAGTTATTTAAATAATATGAAAAGTTCATTTTCGAGGTACCACCGTCACTCATGCCAGGGCACGAGCAGCCCAAGCGCACATCGTCACGACGCCACTGTCGTCGTATCCGAGCTAATCTAACCTCTTTTATTGTAGGTAGGTATACTTATCTTACTAATATATAAAGCAAAGTCGCTAAAACCGTTGTAATCGCTAACCGCGAAAACTACTGAACCGATTTTGCTGAAATTTTGCACACTGATTCATGATACTTCCTAGATGGTTTTAGTATAGTTTTTATCTTAAAAAATTTAATAACAATAGCAATAAATGAGCTCAAAGTTTTGCAAAAATACGCCAGCTTTTCACTTCAGTTCAGTAAAATCCGATAGGTGGCATCGACATAAAATTGAAGATACCTGCAACATAATTAAATAAGTGTGGTTATAATAGGCCGGAGCGTATCGATGGTTGTACACTCGAGCTTCGGCAGCTCATCAAGTTGAACAGAGAATGCTGGTGATAGTCTTGCAGCTGGGTATCCCGGTTACGGACAACCCTCTTCTCTAAGGGGAAGGGACCTAAGTGTCCCTTCACCTTGAATCTCGACGAGTGCGATGAAAAAAAAAAAAATTAATTTCAACCTATGCTGTCTGCCAAAATACCAGGAGACATATCTAGCCAGAGCACAATCTGCACCAACTCTTTAGAGTTGCGTGGCAGTCCCACCATCCCACCCGGTGCAGTTAGAGAATTGTGGCTACAAATGTAAGCAAGGGAAAACAGCTCTGAGGGGCACGGGAAGCCACAACGGCTACCTTCTTGGTCGTCGCGTCCCCAACGCGCTTACCCACATAGCCCCGTCTAAAGATGAGCAGTTGGTTATCCGGGGAACGACCCGAGGCGAGATATTCTTTGGTCAGCGGCGTACCTCCCTCCATCACAGTCTCCGTACATCAAGACTCCCAGGGTAAGAATCAAGCAACCCGCAGCCAGCTCTTTATCATCAGGAATAATAATAAAGAATAGCCTGGAAGATTCACCACTGGCGCTTTTAAGGGCCATTATAAGTATGTACGTTCCCTACTTAACCATCAATTTCATCGGTTCTTTTTAGGGGCCACCTAAATGTAATCTACCTTGCCAAAAAATACATTTTTATTACCATTTCCGGAAGCGATTCGTCGACTAAAAGACTATATTAACTAAAGACGGGCACTATTAAACCAAGTCAGCTATTCACTGGCAGACGTCACCTGCGGAGTTATTCTTCGCAAGGCTGGAAAACCTGGTGACCAACGACCCTATACTATCCTCTCGACTCTAAGCATTCAACCAGGAATCACTGATCCTCTCCAATGTCTGCGTTGGGCAAACCTATAACAGCTATGTAGGAAAAAAAACTTGAGCCAACGGGACAGCCTCCACTGGACAAGTATCACTAACCAATTTCTCTATCTAAGATCACCAAAACAACTGAATCTGCAAATAAAAAAAGGTGCTTTAGACACCAACGTCTTGGACGTTATACCGGGAGACGTTGGGAAAGAGCACTAAAACTAGCCCCAAAGCTTCGGACTTTGTAATTTTTCTCCCAATCAGTCTGGGTCTTCAACAGTAAGCCAGAGAAGATCACCCTGAGGTATCCAGGCAGTCACAATTGCTGTTAACTGCAGTCAAGAAAGAGTTAACTTAAGAAGCTCACCGGTCTTTTTTAGGGCCATCGGACGTCGAACTACTTTGCCAAAAAATGTATTAAAATTAACAAAGTTGACTGAAAATAGCCTTTAGGGGTCATAAAAGTCGTAAGCATGCCAATAGTCGCAAAAGGGTATATTGGAAAGAAAACTTCAAATGTATCTAATGAATACAATTTGAGGCGTCAAGAAACTGACGCAGAAAATTTATCGAGATTGAAACAGCAGCGTCAAAAACGACAACTTAAGAGTCCATTACGTGAGAGATCAGCTTTTCATTGTACCCTCACATCAATCTCTGAAATCTTTAAAGATCCTACTCTAGATTTTTAAATAAGTAGAAAATGTTTTTCTGTTTTTATGGCAAAAAAAATGTTGGGTTTTAGGTCCAGGACTTTGTTGCTCTGGTAATAAAATTGTGAGATATGAGAAAAAAAAATTTTTTTTTAATAAACATTTTTTGGGGGTTTAAAATCTTAACAGCTTTAAAAAATAGCCCTTTTCGTGAATTACACAGAAAAAACTGTAAATCAACAACTTCTTATAGCCATCAATTATTTTATGGCATAAAGAACGCACGGTACTTTTCAGCATAATTATTTTTTTGTATTTTTACACCTTATTATTTGACCAAATTAACTGTATGGATTCCGAAAAAATATGTTTTTAATAAGAAGATTTTTGTTCTGAGATGTATCGGGAATATGTGTAAAATTTTCTCACTAAAAATGTTTCACATTACATGTCAACACACTACGGTGTTTTATTTAGTAAGTCTCGGGCGAAGCCGAGACGGGGGGCTGCTAGTTATAACCTAATCATTGCATACATTTTTGAAGCTTCAACCTTACAACTTCAGCAAATATGCTAAGAGCAGGTGATCCCAAAAACAGTATTAAATACTAAAATAAGGCTTTATTCTTGTTCTTTATTATAATATGACCGGTGACAGCACAAATTAGAGTAAGTAGGTAGGTACATGAGTATTTTAAGTGAACGTGACTGTGATAAAAATGGTTTGAAGTTACCAAAAAAAAAGTAATCGGTGTACCTGGACGCCGGGAGACCTGGACTTGGGTTTACGAGAGTTTCAATCCGGAAAATCTATTAAAAGTACGGCAGCTACCAATATCATTCCACGGACGACTATACAACAAAAATTCCAAGAGAAGAGTAATGGCAAAGAAGACTCAAGTCAGTTTATTATACAATTTTATATCATGATAGTTATTAAAATGGTCATTATACCTATTTATAATGATTTTTTTTAGAATCTGGATTCGCTTGAACTTTTACTGACGAACAAGAAAAAATTTTGCTTGAGCATGTTTTAGATATAGAAAGTCGACTCATGGGGCTTACTGAAAAAGAATTGAGAAAATTGGCTTTTGATTTTGCTGAAAAATTAGGAATTTCACATAGACTGAGCAAAAAAACAGGTTCATATAAGCATCTTGTATGCCTAAGATTTTATTTCATCTCTGTACTTAAATTTTTCATTTTTCAGGGCTGGTTGGCGAAAATTGGTTGAGTAGTTTTACTAAAAGACACGGACTGTCTATCAGGAAGACAGAGTCAACCTCAGCAGCTAGAGCCAATGGCTTTAATGAAATTGAGGTCAAAATTTTTTTTGATTTATTAGATTCTATCATTAATACATATGCTATCAGGCCAGAAAACATATGGAATGTCCATGAAACTGGATTCTAAGTGATTCCAAAGTGTACCCCTAAAATTATTGCTCTGAAGGAAAGAAAACAGGTTGCTGGTCTAGTTGCTGCTGAATGTGGTGAGACTGTAACGGCAGAACTGTGCATGTCTGCAGTAGGGTCATTCATGCCTCCAATGCTTATTTTTCTAAGAGTGAAGAGAAATGAAGAATTCTTAGAGGGTTGGCCTGTCAATGCATGGGCCGAGTTTCATAAGTCTAGTTGGATGCAAACAGATCTTTTTACAAAGTGATTCTTAAAGTTTATTGAATTCTCAAAGGCCTCACTATCCAATCCTGTGCTGTTGCTATTGGATGGTCATTCATCTCACATGAAAAATTTACAAGTTGCTCAATTAGGTAAAGAGCATGGAGTGATCATCTCAAGTTTTTCACCACACTGCACACATAGGATTCTACCTTTAGATGTCGCATTTTTAAAGCCTTTGAGTCACTTTTATCCTGAGGAAATAACAAAATTTTAAAGGGAAGGTCACAATAGAAGAGTTGAAATGAAACGTATTTTTTCTTTGTTTGGTAAATCATGGACTCGAGCTGCAAAAGATAAAACGGCTATAAATGGTTTAAAAACATAAACAGGCATTCACTCATTCCATCGAAATGTTTTTGCTGATGCGTTTGATCGTCAAATTTCAAGCTCCACGAGCTTTGATACAACAGGTACGTAACTTTATTGTGAAAAACTTGAGTTGACAGTGGTATTATGATCTTAATTTAACCACGATTCTTCAGCAACAAGCAACAGTAACTCAGAGTCTTGCCAAATTTTTCAGCAAATAACAGATATGCAACCCGCAAACACAAATTCTGAAAAGTTGAGTGAGTGCCAGATGCTGGCGCTTAAATATGTCTCAAACGTATCGCCTACTAACGTAGAAGGCGGTTCTTTACCTGCAGCTGGAGAAATAAAAAAATCTTATACATTTATTAGAAAATTCTAAGCCACTCATAAATTATTTGGTAAGTATTAGACATGCATTTATAAAAGTGAACCGTGGAACTGAATTTTTTAATATTTCTGCTCGACTCGTTATAGAAGTCAATACTGGATTCTTCAGAGCTCAAAGGTGACGAATTCATAAATGGAGTTGCCCAAGAAGCTGCTCTTGCATCACATACTACGAGCCACGGTGTATGTGCTTCTTCGTTGGCTACTTCCACAGCAAAGAATTCAAATCATTTGATCACAAAAACTAAAAAAAGGCGAAAAGAGGAAGCTACTATTGTTACAAATGAAGATTATATAGACAAACTTAATAATGAAAATGCAAAAAAAATTAAGATAGAGTCTGTGGGTAAAAAAAAAGCCCACGACAAAATCTACTGAATTGTAACAAAGAAAGTACGAGTAGTGAGACAGAGCAAGCAAGAGTATGCTCCTCGAGTTAATTGTCAGCCACTTGCTGATGTTATTCCTCTGTGTGATAACACATCTAAGGGAGACCGGGGTAGTCTGGCCACCCTAACTTTATCACGTTGTTATGAACGACTACTTGATTGTAGAATAATTTAAAAAACGCAAATAAAAGGGGCCGGATGTGTAGAAATAGTATCCAATTTCTTGAGTTATTTATTTATAATAGATGTAGTTTAAATATGAAAAAGTGAATGCGTCTCAAACTGGCCATTTTACCCAGGGCCGGGGTAGAGGTGGCCATACCCCGGGGTACAGTGGCCATCGATTTAAAAGGTTGTTATTTTAAATGTTGCTACTAAACTTACGTCTAAAAATTGAAAATTTATGTAAATTAATAATTACTCACATAACAGATTGATAAATAAATATGTATATCGACATAAATATTTTTCTGTCAGTATACACATAGAATAAAGAGAAATATATATTTTTCGGTATATCGTAACTGCAATTGGAATTCATTCCAGCCTTTATCCACAGTTTTTCTCTTATACTTACGCACCATGACTTATTTTTATTGCACCTTTAATACCGAATTGACTTAAAATATGACTAATTACTTAAGTACTACATAACTTTCACCTGACACTGTTTGTTTTGTTTTGGCTATAAGTACGATTAAAAAGTTTAGGTTAGGATCCGCAGATTAGCAGACTGACTCAGTATTGACGTAAACAACAAACTCGATGGCCACTGTACCCCGGAGAGATGGCCACCACACCCCAAAATAGGACTATTTTAAATTGCTTATAATTATATTTCTAAATAATATTTGGTAAAATAAAAAAAAGCAGATTGTAGATTGAGGTTCAAACTTTCAATTTGTATCAATTTTGAATCGATTTGATGTATTTTCCGCTTCAGGCAAGTTTAATAATGTAGCTGTTCCTCCAAATTTTTTAACTATCAAATTTAATTATTTAAAAATTTAACAAAAAGTAATTCTATGGTTTTATTTTATTGACGGCATGTAAGTAGAGATATATTTCAATAAAAAAAAAAATATATTACATTTTTATCTCAATTAAATGGTTGAATATATCCAGTGGCCTGTTTACCCAGGTGGCCACGATTACCCCGGTCTCCCTTATTAGACAAGTTAATTCACAACCGTTCAAGGCACAGGATTTACAGTCTATGTTCTCTGCACATCTGAAAAATACTTCTTCCAATAAAATGACATTTTTTTCAAGCTCTATTGACCTAAACTCTGTCCCAGTGGTTACACTCCATCCCTGAGATGGTCAATTACAATGATTTAATACTTATTTTGTTTTTTTTATTTTTAATAATGTTTTATTTTTATTTTTATTGTGCAAACTCTGTTCTAAACCAAAAATCTAGTCGGTGTCACTTAGATTAAGATAAGTTTAACGTAATGTAACTCAAATTATTGACTGAAATTATTATTATGATAATAAGATCTAGACTATAAAGAAAAACTTACTAACGACATCAAAGTGTGATAGCTGAATTAAGAAAATCATAATTTTACGAATGTTAAAATATTGGTTAAGTACTTTGTAGACAAATAAATTGACTTTTCTTTTCTCTATTATTCCTAACACTTCATCATAACCCATTACATATCCACAGCCAGTGTATACTTTACTTTTTTCTAAGGCTGCTCCTGCCCCGGTGTATGACGGTTTTACCCCGACCCGGGGTAAGACCGTCACTTTAATAGGTTAACAATTTGAGTCTTATTTATTAAAGAGAGAAATTATTTAAAATATTTAAAATACTGCAAATGATTGTTCTTACTCTTTTCTATTTTATGCTATTTTTTTCAATTTTATAGTACAAGTATAACGCCACCTCGGGCCAATAATGTTAAGGTGACGGTGGTACCCCGGTCTCCCCTAGTGTGAAACGTTTTCAGATGGAAATTTTACATTTATTCCTCACACTTCTCAGAACAAAAATCTTCTTATCAAAAGCATATTTCTTTGCAATCCATACAGTTTATTTGGTCAAATAATAAGCTGTAAAAATTAAAAAATTATAATTATGCTAAAAAGTACCGTGCGTTCCTTATGCCATTAAATAATAGTTGGCCATAAAAAGCGGTTGATTTGCAGTTTCTCCCATAGAATTCACATAAAGGGCTATTTTTTAAAGCTGCGAAAATTTTAAACTCCCAAAAAGTATATATTGGAGAAAAATTTTTTCGTCTTATCTCACAACTTTATTACCAGAGCATCAAAGTCCTGGAGCTTAATCTCTACATTTTTTATTGCCAGAAAAATACAAATACATTTTCTACTTATTTAAAAATTTGAATTTAAATCTTGAAAGATTTAGGAGATTACCGTGAGGGTAAAATAAAAAGCTGATCTCTCACGTCATAGATTCTTTATTTGGCGATTTTGGCTGTTCCAGTCTTGATAAATTTTCTGCTTCAATTTCTTGACGCCTCAAATTGTATTCATTAGATACATTTAAAGTTTTCGTTCCAATATACCCTTTTGCGACTATTGGCATGCTTACGACTTTTGTGACCCCTAAAAGGGTTTTCTTTCAACTTTGTTAAGTTTTTTTTTTTTTTTTTTTTTGTTTGATAGAGCGGGAAGGGGAAAATCTTCATAGACACCCCAGCTAATCCGGTAATAGTTTCGGATTCACCCGGTGTGCCTACCGACTGAAAACTAACCTCCCCGCATGGGAAAGGTCTGGGAGGACCACTTCCCTAGAAGACAAAAGAGAATAAGAGTAGAAAGAACAAAGAGAAATTTGGAGGCCAACTTGCTCTTGAAGAGATTAGAGGAAGGGGTTTGTTAAGTTCTAATATATTTGTTGGCAAGGTAGTTCGACGTCCGATGGCCCTAAAAAAGACCGGTGAGCTTCTTAAGTTAACTCTTTCTTGACTGAAGTTAACAACAATTGTGACTGCCTCAGGGTGATCTTCTCTGGCCTGCTGTTGACGCCCCAGACTGATCGGAATAAAAATTACAAAGTCCGAAGCTTTGGGGCTAGTTGTAGTGCTCTTTCCTAACGTTGAAGACGTTTGTGTCTAAAGCACCTTTTTTCTATAGACTTTGTTTTGGTGATCTAAGGTGGAGAGAATAATAGATATCGGTTCGTGATGCTTGCCCGTTGGAGACTCCCGTTGGCTCAAGTTTTTTTTTTCTTTCATAGCTGTTAGGTTCGCCCAGCGTATACCTTGGAGAGAATTGGTGATTCCTAGTTGAATGCTTAGAGTCGATAGGGTAATATAGGGTCGTTGGTCACCAGGGTTCCCAGCCTTGCGACGAACAACTCTGCTCGTGACGTCTGCCAGTTAATAACTGACTTGGTTTAATAGTGGCCGGCTTTACATAGTCTTTTAGTAGACGAATAATGTTTTCGGAAACGGTAGTAAAAATGTGTTTGTTGGCAAAGTAGTTTAAAGTTAGGTGGCCCATAAAAGAACCGATGAGATTGTAGGTTAAGTAGTTAACGTAAATACTTACATTGACTCTGAAAAAGGCCAGTGGTGAAAGTTCCAGTTATTCCTTATTATTATTTTTAATGATGGAGAGCTAGCTGCAAGTAGCTTGACTCTTACCCTCGGAGTCTCTGATGTGGACGGAGACCGTACATGAGGGAGGTACGCCACTGATCAAGAAATATCTCGTCTTTAGGTTGTTCCCCGGATCACCAACCGCTCATCGTTAGTCGGGAAAATGTGGGGATGTCGTTGGGGACACGATCACTGAGAAAGAAGCCATTATGGCTGCGCATGGCCCCTCAGGGCTGTTTTACTTGGCTTACATTTGGAGTATAAAATTCTCTAACGGCACCAGGGGCTCTATCACGACTTCCGATATCTCACAAAAGTCAGATTTTTTTCGATAATTTTTATACTGCGTATGTGCACAACCGTATCTTTATGTAAATTATCGAAATAAAAAATTCTGACTTCTGCGAGATTTTGAACATCGTGATAGAGCCTCCAGCCCATATTTTTGTACGGCCATATGACTCTGAAGGCTTAGAGCAGGATATGCTCTGGCTGGACACGTCTCCTGGTACTCCACTAAAGACGTCATCGGTTGGAATAAATTATTTATTGGTGGCACTCGTCAATCTTGGAGGTTTAACGTGATAGTAGACCTAGATTACTTGCCTATTGGAGAAGAGTGTCGTCGGTAACCGGGTTACCCAGCTGCACGACGATCATCTACATTTTCAATACAGCTTGATGAACTGCTGATCGATGTCAGCAGAAACTTTAGCGACGCTCCGGCCTATTATAACAATACTTATTCAATTCTGTTGCAGGTAGCTTACATTTTTTGTCGACACCACCTAGCGGATCCTACTAAGCTAAAGTGAAAAGCTGGCGTATTTTCGCAAAACTTCGAGCTTATTTATTGCTATGGTTATTGAATTTTTCAAAATGAAAAACATACTAAAAATATCTAGGAAGTGTCAAGGATCGGTATACAAAGTTACAGAAAAATCGGTTCAGTAGTTTTCGTGGATAGCGATTACAACGGTCTCAGCTACTTTGCTTTATATATAAGTAAGATAAAAAAAAATTTTTTTAAATTAATAACAATAGAACCTGCTTTCGAGGTAAAAAAAATTCTTGTTTCTCCCCATCAAAATTAAACGAAGTTCATGAAGGAAAATTTACTTGGAACGAGATAAATGATATAGCTTAAAATATACAAATGACTAATTCCTATGGTGATAACGACTTCGTATAGCGTGTGCATCCGATGACAGTTTAAGCGATAAGTGACGGGGTATACATGATCATTTATTTATGTAATATAGGTCCCACGTTATTGGGAGCTTTAAAGAATTTGAAATCTTCCAGGTAGCTTAGACGATATAAGCAGCTAGATTTACTTGAAGCCTATGTACGAAAAATAATTCAATGCAGAATGTATTGTTATAAAAGCCGTACATGTTCGATATCATCGTAGTGCTGTCAGGAACTGATGCAACTTATAACGTAAGGTCAAGTTCTAAGCCACCCACATAATATATATATCCATGTTTTGCAAGTTGTATCCAAGTCGTAACATTGAACATTTTTAAACAAAGATATAAAGCGTCACAGAATAGGGCTACGGACTCTTAAAAATCTATCGAAAAATCGAGATTGTTACGCAATTTAATGTTAATTAAACTTTGCCTCTGCACTTATGTCGTTAAAAAAACAGCTATTTTCTAACCTACTGTATTTCTTCTCAAATTTTGATTCAACTTCTCACAAAGTGACATGACGTTTTCTAACTTTTTAACTTGTCATGAGTACGTCCCTTAACTTGGACAGCATCAAAGTCTTGTATTAAATTGCTTTTGGTTTTTAAAAATGCGACAAAGTGTCATTTGCATCATGAACTTGGGGATCCTTTGCCATTGAGAAAATTAACAACTCCATATTTTCATTCTAGGCTTTATCATAACTATACAGTTTTGAGTGAGACATGACCTCGAAACCTTAATTCACTCCTTCTTCGTATCTTAACCTCATGCAATACTTATTAATCATCTGGATTCTGTTGTGCCTTCAGCGAAAAACAATCTTTGATTATCTAAAAAACAAAAAATTCAGATCGATATCTTCTTATACAATGTTGAAAACAACTGAGACACGAAATAGATTGTTGTCGATAGAATGACCCATGTACAAATGAGCAATAAGTTCTTTATACTTGACGCATCATTTTTTATAACTTCGTACAACTCTTAACTCTACGTTAAAGGGAAAAAGTACTTTACAAATCTGAGATGCCAAATTCAATAGTTTTTAATTATATGAGACTTGCCCACTTATTTATACTGAGCATCTTTCAACATTCCTGGTTGGGGGACCACAGAAATAAATCGATTTGAATGTCCATTGTATTGACTCACGTAATTACAGCATTAAGAATTTTTTTTTAATTCTATACTTTGGCATTTAAAAAAAGTGGTAACATCTTCACAATACAGTATTAAATGTAAGAATAAATAAAGAAACTTCCTTCAATACACCTACCTTCTTTAAATGTGTGGCTGGGGACACACAAGTTTTTTTTTTTTTTTTTTTTTTTTTTTAATAAACATCTACTTACGTAGTGATTTATTTTTAGTCTTTACTGTAAACAAGTACATATAGCCTTGGCACAGTAAGGCACATTTTTACATTATATTTGTTACATATTACAAGTAATGGTTACATATTACATTATTGGTTATACATTATTAGATTTACTTTTGTAGTTTGATGGTACGGTGATGATGTTACATAGCCCACCTCGAGAGTGAAGGATCTAAGTGGTAAGCCATTATTGCTGCGAGAAGGTCACCCATCCCTTCATGAGGAGCAGTACGTGGTGAAAAAGCACATGTGGAATTTCACAGAGGTACTTGCTCGGGAGAATCGCTCTGGCCGGGAATCGAACCCGTGGTCTCCCGCGTACCATCACACAATGCAGCCAACCAAGGCACCGCGCGCTCACGGACATATATGTAAAATCATAATGACCTCGACGCTTTTATAAAGATTTCTTAAAACTTTTCCCTTCCTACGTAACAAATTTCCGATAGCTCATCTTTACTTTTGAGTATACAACGAAGTAACGACACTGTTTGGTTGAACCATGAATGAGACTCGCCTCCACCGAAAACTATATCAGGTGTAATAATCATGCCATTAATGTTTATGACAATTAAGTTTTTTCTCCTTCAAGTCCTCAGCTCTATTTATAATATTTTAGAATTATTTATATGTGTCCTGGGCATATTTTTGCTTAACGTTTATTTTTCCTATAATCTATTCTTTGAATCAAGCACTGACCCGTTGGAAAGTACATCATTTCATCGATCGAACGCTTGCTTTTGGTGTCGGTAAGAAATCGCAAGCCAGCTGTTTGTTGGCGCGTGAACGTTTTTACATTTAACGTCAATGAAATCATGTTTTTATAAGCTCATGGCCGCTTTTCTAATAACAAAGAATCAAAAAGTTAAAATTTATTATCAACCAGAATAAAACTTAAAATTTATAGTATTATTGAATTGTTTCTGTAACACGTATTCCATGTATTCTCAATGATATAATAGTTCTAAAATACCATAATAAAATTTTATTTTTAACACAACTATTTATGTAATGCACAAATCCATCTATTGTTTCGGTCTCTCTCTGTCTGTTTCTCTCTTTTTCTCTCTCTCTCTCTCTCTCTCTCTCTTTCTCTCTCTCTCTCTCTCTCTCTCTGTTTCTTTCTCTTTCTCTCTGGATACTTCTATCAAATAGTTCATAATTTATTGTACTTAATATGTGCAAAGTTGATTGTAAGGTATTAGAAATGGTTGGAAATATATTAAATAGTTCTACGATTCTCTTATCATTAGCCTATTTCTCATTTTATATGTTTTACATGCACTACATTCATTGTATTACAGTTATAACGTGTTTAGAATTCGATATGAATAAAGAAATACACAACCACAAACCAACAGATAAAATAAACTAAAGCAGTATCAAATGACATACATTCCATGCACTATTACGTAAGCTTATTAATAACTTTCATTAATTACTTGAAAAATAGTTTCAAGATTTTTGAAGCTACCTACTGTTTTATCATTGAAAAAGTAAAAATAATATTATTTAAATTAAAATTTCATCAGCTAATCGTGAGATTTATTCATGATAAAAAATATTTTTTTGTATTTTTTAAAAATAAAGATAATAATCGTGTGACCAACAAGATAAACCTTATGTCAGGGGTATTTGCGTGGTAAATGTTTTAAACTAATCAGTGACATACATACACAGCCAGTTTAAAAGTTTGTGGTTTTTGAATTTCTTAAAAGTGTCATTAAAATCCAAAAAGGTTAAATGATAATACATCTTGTCGAACAAACAATCTCATTAATTTTATAGGTATACGAATTTTACGTTGCCATTAGATAGAAAGAGAGAAGTTATTAAATTTTTCCCTTCCCTACATCAACTTTCAATAATCCCCTTCCGTACAACGAAAAATGTTCCATAAAATAAACCAACAAATGCGTCTTAGATTTTCAATATCAACACCATAGCATAAGGTAAATAATACATTAAGCCATTCCCGACATTGTGACTACCACCACCACCACCACTCCAATCTCATCAAATATTAAAGTCTACTGTTCTCACCAATTACAATGTTTGGTGAGGCCACGTATCCACTCGCAGCAAATACGAGCTACTTTTGCTCCTTCATTCAAATTTGACAGCCAATCTTCTTTGACTCACAAGCTTTTTTTCTCCTCCCCTCCTTGCGTTAACACGAGCTTGACCAAGCGCCTTTTCCCGCTCTACCAGAAGGTTTTAGATATTTTTGGCTTCTTTTCATATTTTATTCACGTGTGGTCAAACTATGTATTGATACAAGTTTACAATGTTCCAAAAACGGAAGCTGTGACAACTGCCGTTCACTGCACACTTATTCTGTGAATCCTCTGTATAGATATATGTGTGATGTTACTTTTACCTAGTTCTCCTAACAATGAGACATGTTCCAAGTATAAGGTGTAAGTCCCAAAATTATAAGGGGTAAAGAGACGTAATATAGGATATGTCCCAAATAAATTCTATTTATTTTGCATATTTGAGACCTGATATAGTTTACGAATAAAAGCAGGTATGCCTTCCTATCATGAAAAAACATTATGTATGCGAGATCGCACGATGATGTAAACTAACAGATATCTTTGACACTAAAACTCGTAACTAAACTCTACGTAGCATCAGCTTCATTTAAATCATTCCAAGCTTTCGGCTGTGACAACCACTTGACTTTTCATTTATGATAATGTTAATTTTTTTGGTTTTTTCCGAAGTTCTTGATTAACTGCATATTGGAAGCTACTTTTTTCGTAAGTCAGCAACTAAAATAGTTGAGTTTTTTGCCGATAGTTTTTCACATAAAGTTCAAGAAAAGCTTAATTTTTATCGTTACAAACATTTGCACGATCTACTCAAAAATCGACAAAAAATTTAAACCAGCAATTTTTGCAGCACCATAGAAGACTGTTTTCGATGTGAGATAAATATACTTCAAAATGGAAGTAAAGCATTGCTTTCTCATTGGGAGAAAGTACTCAATGTCAGAACTGCCATCCATCAACAGAAAAATAGGTATTAATGACATTTTTGTCGAAAATGAGATATTTATACCAATCGATTCGTCAGACAGTTCTGCGTCTAATAGAATATCTAGAAATTAAATATTTTACACCATGATTTTGTAATAACTGAATAAAAATTGGAAAAATTGTTAATAATTTTTTTCAGGAATCAAAAAAAAAGAGTAAGTGACACAAAACGTGAAAATTGCGCCAGGCAGACAGCGTAAGTGCACTTACGCTTTTTTACGTAGTAAAGTCGATGATGATCGCCTTGGATTCCAAAATAAAAAAAGGGTAAGCCTAATAGAAAAAGCTGTACTTTTGCACGAGGAAATTGCGCCAAGTTGGAAGGGTAAGTACAGATTTTCATACTTTCCATCGAAAAATCATTTTTCTTTTGTGAAAAGTAGAATAATTACATCACATTTATATAAAAAAACAGTTTTTCCGCGCTCCAATACTCAAATTATTATTGATTTTTTAAGACACTTAGTTTCCCTTGATTTTTTCAGTTCATCTATAAAGTTACTTATACTTTTTTTTCTGTTGGACGGCAGACAAGTGATCAGTCATTAGCTTGCAAGTGTTGGTGAGCACTTATTATCGTCTCGTAACGAGATATTTTTTTTTATTTTACAATACAAAGCAAGAAATATATAATTCTGAGATTTTAATGTAACGGTAGGGCCTTGTGAAAAAAACGGGATGTATAAATAACGAAGTAACTATATCAATTCAGATTTGGTGATTTTGAAGTTTTTTGCATATAATTGTTGGTACTTAACGGCAGAAGTAAACATTCACACGACTAGTCCTTATTGTGACAATGACTTCGTATAGCGTGTGCATCTAATGAAAACTAAAATGATAAGTAACTAGATAAGCTTAATCGTTCATCCGTCGGATGGGTATATCGTGTGCTCTATAGTAAAAGAGTTGCCAAGCATTTTTTTCAGAAAATTTTTTTCTTCTACCATATAAGCACCTTGACATTCGTCTCTTTTGATAAGGAGACAGAGCTCCTTCTTGTCCCTTAAAATATTTTCTTTAGAGGATAGAGTCAATGTTCGTCTATTGAAAAAGTATGTTCATCAAAAGATGATATTTCTCGTTGTCAAAGCAGTTTTAAGAAAATTTGTAAATAAAGTTGATAGCTAAGTACATCCAAAACCACTTTGCTGAGGTAGCTTTAGGTCAAGTTGACGATGTTAACAAGATTTTTTTTCTTTCCACACTCATGCGTACGAGAGTAACTCTTTGTTAACTCTACACATAGATTTTCCAACAGTAATTATCGAAAGTGTGGTATAAAGTAATGTCGTCTCAGCCTTTGTCTTGCAAAAAATTGTTTTATTAAAGAGTAAAGATTATGTTTAAATTATTCTTTATTAGGACGTCGAGTAAATACAAGATCAGCAGATCAGCCGTAACAGATACTTTAGAGTAGGCAGATCGACGTGGAGGTCCGGTTCGAGAGTCCCCAGCGAAGCAGGAGGTCGAGGCGTGCACACACGTTTTTGTTCCTCTCGAAAAAATCAGTTCGCTCGTGCCGGCAGAGACCAAGCGAGCAGCAGCTCCCTCTTCTTTAAGCAGAAAGAGGGGGAGCGAAGGGCATGGGCGCGCAAGACAAATCTTGCACAACCCGCCCGCCTCGTTCCGTGAACGATCTCAGTCTCCGCCCGCCGTACCTGGGTCAGATTCGGCCACAGGGTCTTTGGAGGCAGCGTCGCCGGCACTAGGCGATCGGACGGGCAGTAGAGAGAGCTTGCTGATGGGACAAGTGTATTTACCAGTGGCGGTCTGGATGGTGGCGGCGCGAACGAGCCTGTCGGGTCTGGAATGAACCGAGATGATGCGATCAAGCGGCCACGTGCCGCTAGACTGGAGGAGCGTGGCGTCCACCACGGCGACGACGTCATCAACCTGAAAATTACGACGTGGGACCTTCCACTTGGGTCGTTGTTGGAGCGTGTTCAAGTATTCGCGGCTCCAGCGGCTCCAGAACTGGTCTCGGATTCCCCGGACCAGCTTCCAGTGGCTTAGGCGATCGAGCTTCTCGGGCGGGGTACTGGCCTCAAGCACAGAATTTAGCGGGCCACCGACGAGGAAGTATCCAGGGGTGAGGATGTCCAGATCATCTAAGCCTCTGGTGAATGCAGTGAGAGGGCGGCTATTGAGGACCACCTCGATGCTGGCCAAAACTGTGGAAAACTCCTCGTAGGTGAGGTTGGGCGGTCCAAGGACGGAGATGATGTTTCATTGCTTTGACACCGGCCTCCCATAGTCTGCCGAAGTGGGGCGCTCGTGGAGGAATGAAGTGTCACGTGACGCCTTGTTCAGCCAGTGAGCCAGCAACACGCTCCCACTTTATTTCGGCATCCTGGAGAGCCTCGCGCATTTCACGGTCTGCGGCGTGGAAGCAGGTGGCGTTATCACTCCAGATCTCTAAGGGCCGACCGCGCCTGGCGCAAAATCTTGTGAGCGCTCCAATGAATGACTCGGTGAAGAGATCACCAACGGGCTCAAGGTGTGAATCCTTGGTGGTCATGCAGACGAAGATCGCGACGTAGCCCTTGCTTGTGCGGATGCCTCGGCCCTTAGCAGACAAAATGTTGAATGGGCCAGCGTAGTCAACTCCAGTGCGAGAGAAAGCTCGAGCAGGAGTTACCCGTGCGGCCGGAAGAGGTGCCATGTGTTGAGTGGCAGGCTGCACCTGCAGTCGTGCGCAGACCACGCATCCCTGGAGAATGCTTTTGATTCGCCGCCGCCCGCCAACAATCCAGGCCTTGCGAGCCACATAGGCGCTGGTGACTCTGATTCCTCCGTATAGAGCACGAGCATAAGCCCACTGGATAATGAGCCGAGCGAGGCTGCATCGGATGTCGATGATTGGCGGATGCTGCTCATCAAAGGTGAGCGCAGAATGTTGGAGACGACCTCCAACTCGAAGGACGTCATCGGAGAAGATCGGGTCTAGAGACAGCAGTGGATTTTTCGCAGGGACACGGCTGCCCTTTTGCAAGCTCGCAATCTCTAGCGCGAAGAATTGTCGCTGGCTGAGGCGGACGCAGGCGAGGTAGGCATCGCGCAGCTCAATCGTCGTCAGAAGGGCGAAAGGCGAGGGAGCGGGATCTCGACGTAACCGACGACGGATCCAGCGACGCAGTCGAGCAAGGAAGCGTAGAAGACGGCCAAGGTCTGAGAACTTCTCTAGCAGATTTTGCGTAGTGCATTGAACAGCACAACAATATTGGAGGGCGCTGTCGGTAACTGGGTTGCGGGAGCTAGGCAACTTTGCGTTTTCGGCTGGCCACAAGTCAAGAGGGCCCGCGAGCCAAGAAGGGCCTTCCCACCAAGCACGCATTTGCTGAAGCGTGAACAGATCCGTGCCCCAGGACGCCACATCTGCTGGATTAGAGTCCGTCGGAACATATCTCCATACGTGGGAGGGCAGAAGCTCCTGGATGTGAGCCACGTAATTGTCGATCAATGAGTTGTTTGTCGGCTCCGATGATCGAAGCCAGTGAAGCACGATCTGAGAGTTGCTCCAGGCGTGACAGTGCTCAACGCTCACAGCATATTCCTTGGCAACCATTCGTAGCAGCGCATAAAGACAGCGCCTCTGACGCCAGTGATGCTCGTGACAGCTGGCTCGGGACTGGCACCAAGCTTTCGAGCAAGTGCAGTGGACGTGATTGAAATCTCCAAACAAGCGTCGACGAGTGCTCTTGCTGTGACTGTCCGCCCCCCCGGGCCCATGAGCTGAACCTTGAGCGTGGACAAGACGGCTAGTCACAACGGTAAAGCAGCTGCCGCGTCGATCCCGTCCTTGGAGTCTGAGGTAAAGAGACACTGCTTTGCCTCAGCTGGTGCTGGGTCGGGCGCGGCCCTGCGCTTGCGACCGCCATTATGGATGAGGCTGTAATGCCGTGCCTTGCAATATTGGCATACGCCTTGGGAAGGGCAGACAGTTGCCATGTGGCCCAGCTTCAGGCAGTTAAAGCACAGCTTGTGCTGAGCGACGAAACCCCTTCGCCCAAGCGCGACCAGTTCCAGGAAACGGCTGCAGTGACCTACGTAGTGCGGCGCGTGGCAAGCAGGGCAGTCATCGTTGACTGCGTGGGTGGCTAAAGATCGGTGGTTGCGGCTGAGTGGCGTCGGCACGGGAGGGCGACTGCCGGTCGAGCGTACAAAATCGTTCGTCGATCGGGAAGGGCGCGAGGCTTCCATTGAAGTCAGTGAGCGGCCGCGCCTCCGCAGAAAGCTGGACAAAGTGGCGAAGGAGGCCGCTTCCCCTTGTGCAGAGCTGGCTGCCTCCAACTTCTCGAGCTCGTCTTCCCAGGCTTTCCGAGTCGAGGGGTCCATGGCGGTCGAGGCAAAAGAGACCATCCATACATCCCAATGTTCCACCGTCTGATTGAGCGCTCGCAGTTGATCACTGAGTGCTTTTTTAAGGCATCGAGCAAGCCCTGCAGACCAGCAGCGAACTCCTCGCGCAGAGGCTTGAGCGTTTGAAGTGCCATGACGTGGTACTGCACAAGGAGGCGGCGATGCTTGAACTACGAGACAAGAAAACTCCAGGCCGTGGAATAATTGGAGCCAACGAGCTGCAAGGTGTCCAGAACTGCTTTTGCCTCACCCTGCACGTTTGCCTTTAGGTAGTAAAGCCTCTCGACGTCGGTGAGCCGAGCATCCTGGTGAATGAGCGTCTGGAACAGGTCGCGGATAGACTGCCAATCTTTGCGACGGCCAGAGAAGAGCGGGATATTGATGCTCGGCAGGCGAGGGCCCGAGTGCGGTCCAGGGAGCGGTCCGGGGAGTGGTAACTGGCCACCACCTCCTGGCATGGTCGGAAACAGCCGACTCCTAGCGTCATACAGGCACGCCTTAGCGTCGAGGTAGTATCCCTCTGCGGACCTGTACAGGGCTCTCAAGGAGGCAACTTTGTCCACAGGTGCGCCCTGAATCAGATCCTTATGATTGGCTTGGAAGTCATTCCAATAATCAGCGAGTAGCTCGAACCTGGCGTCGACGAGACCCATGCTCCATACTTCAACGCTCTTGGTGGATTGAGTGAATTCCGCGAGAACCTCTAGCAGGGCTTGCTGCGTTTCCAGCAACGAGGGCCAGCCTTCGTTATCCCTGTTAATTAGTCACGCGCTGAGCTCGACGCTTGTCTCTTAAAGGGCGCCTTGTTACTTGTGGTGCAATCGTGCGTGCCAAATAAGTCTACGTAGAATATTAAGAAAAAGGGCGTGAGGAATCGCAAATGAATCTGTCGACCTGACCAGCCGCAGGATGATGTGAACTAGTAAATCCCGCGGTTTAAACATCTGCAACCAAAAACCTCTCGACAGCCTCACTGACTGAGTAATCGCGGTCGCACGCGAGGTCCACGACGCGGACTGCACGGCAGTCGCGGTGGGGCGTCTCTCACCTGTCACATCTTGTTAAGACTATTATAACCTCAAATCGCTTTACCACGTGGCGCGGCTCTGCACGATTGCATCACTTGCAACAGAGGCCCAATGTCTCGATACGTTCTCGGACGTAGAGAATGTATTTTCGCATGATCGCATCTCACATCGTCCTACTTACATTGCTTTGCGTAGCACCGTGGTCCTGGCCATCCTGGGCTCGATGAGGTTCTGGCGGTTGTCTGTCCCAGTCACGCTATCCGGCTCGAAGGACCAATGTTTGAATTATTCTTTATTAGGACGTCGAGTAAATACCAGATCGGCAGATCAGCCGTAACAGATATTTTAGAGTAGGCAGATCGACGTGGAGGTCCGGTTCGAGAGTCCCCAGCGAAGCAGGAGGTCGAGGCGTGCACACACGTTGGTTCCACTCGATCAATCAGTACGCTCGCACCGGCAGAGACCAAGCGAGCAGCAGCTCCCTCTTCTTTGAGCAGAAAGAGGGGTAGGGGAGGGCATGGGCGCAAAAGACAAATCTTGCATATTGATAATTGTATTAAAATAAAAATTATATCGCATAAACACATACGTACATCACTAAACAAGCTCAGAATATCTTTATACTGAGCTTACAATCTGTTTTACATTAAAAGTAGACGATTTATAAGTGCTAACACAAGTAAAGATAAGGATAAGGACATAATAGGAACAACTTAGAGAAAAGAGCACAAGACAATAAAAATTGTTAAAAGTGACATTTTAAAAAGTGCTTTTAATAATTTCTTATACGGAGACATATATTATATTAGTAGTAGCGACAATAAATACGTTCTGATTTAGAAAAAAAAACCAAAAAATGTGAAATGTTCTTTGCTGCTTACGCATTCGTTTCACATAATATGATAAACGGTTAGACATGTTTGTTTTAGACGAAGGTTATTATACATCAAATGTTATGAAAAATGTAGTCATCTACTATAACATGGATTTGTTGGGTTTATAAAATGATGTAAGTTTTTTTTTTCAACGATCAGACTCCCAAATGCGCAGCACATCAAAGTATTCAAGTATAATTACTATTATTTTGTCATTAGTTATTGTAAATACATGTAATGATTGCTACTTCTCATAAATAACAAGACATATTATACAGGAATGGAAAAAGTTTTATAAGCTGAAAAAAAGTTTAAATATAAAAAATCGTAATCAACACGTAATTATTGATAGTTATCGTTAAAAACATGTTTTTGTAGTTACTTTTTCCAATTTGTATGCTAATATACTATATCAAGTAAAATTCGTCGCAAATACTATAAAATGTAAGACAGAGTTATAACAATTTTAAAAATTTCTATTAGAAGTATTGAATTGACAATTTTTAAAAATTTTATTAAAAAATTTTTAAGTTATTCACGTTGCAAACTTAAAGTTTAAGATAAAGATTCCTACACATTTCTTGATTTACCACTTTTCGAAAAGAAGAATCAATACATCTTATTTATATATATATATATACATATATATATATATATCTTAGTAGTACTGATCAATACATTATTAAATAACAAACGAATTATCTGCAGTTACGTTTGCAATACTATGATCCACAAACAAGTTATAAGTGAAATTCAAAGAAAAATTCCGATTGACTTACATAATTTGTCTTACAAAAAAAAAAAGCTGGTACGATTATGTCTCAAGACCATTATTTTATGTTTTCTGATCATAACATAAAGTGATACCAATAAATTTTGTCTTAGTCGTTTTTTATTAAACATTCTTTAAGGCTTTATTTGTCTGCCTAGTGGTTTTTGATGAGATGCAATTTATGCACATAAATTACACTTTATTACAAGAGTTTTGACAGTTAAACATTTTTTCTTCTCCTAGAATGTAAAAAAAAAACCTTATTGACTTCTTTTTCTTAATTTGAAGAGAACCCATGCAAAACATGAAACGTTTAAATAATACATGAAAAAAAAGACAACGAAAAATTTTTTGATACTCACAATGACCTCAATTGTGTTGTTATCCGATTTAGTGCAATCCAACTTCTTTTGGTGGAGCTTCTTTTATGAAACGACAATTTTTTTTAGTTTTGAGAAAAAATCTTAGAGAAATTTAATTATGGAAACTTTGCTATGTTTCAAGTCCAACTGCCTTGACTCTTCAGTGACGTTGCTGGAAGATCTATTTAGATGAGCCCCACGGGCAGAAGAACACGTTGACTCCTTAATCTCTTTTGATTTTGCTCTATGAGTTCTAATTCCTTCTCATTCTTATCTTCAGACATTTTCTTACAAACACTATTATGTAACTGCGTAGGTGCTAGATGAGTTAAGTCCCACGAGACACTGATGAACAACGAAGTGGTTTCTAGTATTACTATTGTACGTGTCGTGTGCATGACATCACTATCGTTCATAATTAATACCTGTTATCTAGCCTACTAAAAATTTCTGTGGCTAACTTTTTTAATGAAATACGCTAGTGTGCGCTTAGCTACATTCTTTGTTGTAGAAAAATGTCTAATTAAATTGTCTCTTTGTTTATGATGTTTAATAAAACCTTATTTTTTAAACTAAAAGCTTATGTGACGTGAATTCATTTGGTACGTTTAATAATCACTCTTTGAAGGTTTGTGTGTAAAGAGAGACCATGGAATCTCGTCACGTACGCGTGAGTATCGAAATAAAGGGAAATCTCGTTAAACTCGTCAACTTGACCAAAAGCCTTCTCAGCATAGTGGTTATAGATGTTCTATGCTACTGAATTCATTTACAAAATTCCTTGAAACAGCTTTATCAACAAGAAATGTTATCTTTTGATGAAGATACTGTTTTACTGGACGTACATTAACTCGATTCTCCAAAGATAACATTGCAAGAGACTAGAAGGAGCTTTATCTGCTTGGCGAAAGAGATCGATAACTGGGTGTTTGTATGGTACGTGTAAAAAAAGAAAGGAAAAAATGTTTCGCCATAGTTGAGTAGAGCTAGGTAAGGAGTTGCTTCGATGGCCTAAGGTTGCCTCTTTGTAATAGAATCCTTAGTTTTTTATAAAAACTAGGACCAACCAAAGCAAATGTTTGCAAATAAGATGAAAAAGTAACTATATACGATTATTTAATGATGTTACTTTGCAAGAAGAACCTTGTTTGGATACAAAAAGAAAATCTACCAAAATGATATCTTTAAAGTGCTGATAAAATTTCGTCTCTACGTTCCATTTTAACAATGTCAAATTCTGTTCTATACGGATATTCTAGAATACTAGAACCGTTGGTCAATACGGGTGACATCATCAAGTACGAGACGACAGCGTGTATTTTTTACATTCACTTGATACAAAGACTTTTGTAGCTGCTGACTTGAAACGCAAAATTTTCCACTTTTCCACAATAACCTACGTTTTTGTAAATGAAATTAAAAAGATTTATTTTGAAAATATTTATACTTTTGGTAACAGACCATACTGTTACAGTTCGACAACAGCTAATATATAACGTCTCGAAGTACAGTTCTCTGTAAGTTACGTTGAGAAAACTTCACCATCGAATATTTTAAGCTTTTTCACAATAATAAACAAAAATGCAAATGCCATTATATTTACCACAAATTTTATCTATAAAAAAATAACTTTGTATTTTTCAAATATTTGTGTAAGAATTTTATTAAAGTAAAGTGTTTTAATCTTTTTTCTACGTGCTGACCAGTACATGTCTTTTTTTAAGGGACCTTTATGCAGCTCCTTCCCTTGAAAGTTTTTAAAAATATTTCAACATTTAATTTACTCTAGGGATAAAAAAAAGCTTCGCTTTTAATGTTTATTTAGACAAGGCAAACACACCAGACCTTTAGGACTAGCTTTTTAAGCGAAAAACTTTGATTTCACCATCAATAATTCCAAATTAAAATCAATCTAGATTTCTGACTTGTCAAAAAGAAGGTACACCGTTTTTACGAAATTTGAACGTGTACTTGTAAAAAAATAGTAAGAAAGTCACCATTATCATTATTAAAAATCATTTAATGGCTACTTAAAATTCTAAACAACTTCGAAGTCATAATACAAATTAGAAACTTCTTATTTTTCTAAAAGCTTTTTTATCTCCTACGTATTTGTCCTATATTTCGTAAAAGTTTGAAGCATTGAGTCATCGATTAATTTATTATTTAACAATAATTATCCTTTCGTATCATAAGTAATACCCAATAGTGCAAACAGAATTGGAACATATGCCATAACGCGTAGGTATTTCTATCTGTCTTTACTAAACGCTCTTTTTCTATAAACCATCTACAACAAAATCTCTCCATTGTAAACACATTGATATACTACACACGCTAGATCAATACATAGTTTGACGACTCGTAAATAAAATATTAGGAAATGCCAAAAATATTAAAAACTTGTTGGTATAGAGGAAAAAAAGCGCTTGGTCGAGCTTTCGTTAACGAAAAAAGGGTAGGGGAAAAAAGCTCGTCAGTCCAAGTAGATTGGCTGTAGACTTTGGAGAGTAGGAGAAAAAGTAGCTTGTATTATTGCTTCGAGTGGATACGTGTCCTCACAAAACGTCGTAATTGGTAGGAGCAACACGGTTCTTTTAGTGTTCGATTAGTTTGGTGTTATGTTGGTGGTGGTAGTCACGATTTCGGGGATATCTAAATATATTATTTACTTTGTACTGTAGTATTGATATTGAAAACCTGTGACATAAACGATGGCTTATTTGATGAAATAGTTTTCGTGGTACGCAAAGAATTTTACAGAAGTTTAAGTAGGCATAGAAAAATACGATAATTTTTTTTCAATTTTATTCAAAAAAATCCTGAATAATACTCATGTTCTTGTGTGATAAAATTCGTTCAATGTCGATTCTATAGTTATTTAGGATTTTGAAAGAGTCCTTTAAATGAAGATATTTGCTAAATGATATTTTTCAATGTAACTTTTCAAATGTTAATGACATTTTAGAAAAAATTTAGAAATACAAATATTAAATCAGCTTTTGTACGTATTACCAGTTAGTTTAAAATTATCTACAACCTGTTCTCCCCGGACTCATAATTTAATTCAAAATATTATAGGAGTGTTATTTTTATATGCAAAAAAACAAAAATGAAAGCTGGTATTTCTCATCATAGTTTGTAGTGAATTATCTTTTGTAATAATATTTGTTGGTTTTAGGTAGAAATACCGCTGAGTTGAAAAAAAAAACTATTATATTACCAAGATTTAACTAAACTAAATATACTCGTTATTTTTGAAATTGTTAAATTTGTTATAACAACTAGGATATCACGATATATTTAGGTTTAATATTTCATATCTCATTAACGATGCAATAGAAATGAGCATCAAGTAAATTTTTATGTAAGTTAATGAGGAAAGTTTTAAATAAGCTTATCGAACAATTCATGGAAAGAACGTAATCGTAAAGCGTCTAATCTTAAATTCTGAGGGCTTTCATAAAAGATGATGGCCAGTAAAGCTTTTGACTACTACGATTGTTTGTTCTCTTTCTGAATCGGTAAAAAATATTGTAAAGGTGACTAACATTTGTTCAACAAATTAACAGAAATTTTTACAAAAAAAAAAAAAATAAGTATACGTATACTTTTACAATCTGATGTTTACATCAGTTAAAAAATATGATAACAACTTCGATAAAGCTCGAAAATACAACTGAAAATGCACGCTTTAAATTTAATTTTCAAATTCGTCAATCGCTATTGCAGTAGGAAGAGAATAATGTGCAATGGTCTAATGGACAATTTTTTTTTTTAATTCAAAGTTAATTGTTTTTAATACTTTAATTACCTTGTTATCATTTTTAAAATTTTACTAAAACAAAGTATTAACCAATAGAAAGCGGTATTAAGAGAGACAGTGTATTAACTCGTTGATAACTTAATTGTACAATATAAATAAAAAACTGTAAACATAATCTTGAAGCTTTAGTCAAACTATTGAATTCTTGTACAAACACGTGTTATCTAAAAAGAACAGATACTACTCGCTTCTTATATTCTTATTATAGAAATTAAAAATATCAGTTCAATACATAGTATGACAATGTAAAAATCTGAAAGTTATGTTATCAATCAGGTGCCGATTACAGTTGTGTTACAGTGTTTTTAAACTATTTAATTATTTAGAGAACTTCAAGTGTTTCTGATAGTTAAATAATACAATAATTTGTGTACATGTAACTCTGTACACAATCACATTTGTACAGCACAAAAAGTTAAATAAACATTGTAATCGTAACAGAGAATATTCTTTCCAACTTTAGTCAGTGTGTATCGTGCATCATGTACAGGTGTTTTATTACTTATTTTAAGCTTGTGGTAAATATAAAATTTTAATTTATGTAGTTTTTCGTTGCCCGAGAAACGGCCTCGTACTTGTCCAAACATGGCAACGTTACTGTTAAATATAAAATGCATATACACCCACAAATCACTTGTCATTTCTAATTTCCAAAATAAACCCAAAAACTGCGTTCGATCAATAAAATGATGTACTAACCAACGGGGCAGTGCCTGATTCAAAGGATAGATTATAGGAAAAAAAAGGGTGAAACAAAAACACCTGCAGGACACGTACCTCGCACGTACCGATAATCGTAAATATATTATAAGCAGAGCTGCGTAGTAGAAGGTGGTAAAAGTAAATTGTCATGCTTGTTGAAAGCATCAGTACTGACACATGATATTTAAGGGGTTCGAGTATTTTTCCTCGATTCAACAGTGTAGCTACTTTGTCGTATGTCGGGAAATTGAGATAAGCTATCAAGAATTTTAGGCATAGAAAGGAAAAAGCTCTAGAAAACATAAGAAAGGACGAATGTAATCATAAACGTCCTTAAGTACAGGGTTAAAAAGGGTTGGTATATTGAAGGAAACTCCTGCAAATCAGTTCGTAGAATAAAGCTATATTTTCGCATTTTGTACTATTTTTTAGAATCGACTACTAATGGCACTTTTTATAAATTTCTAAGGTTGTAGTTTGAATAACGTTTGCAATGATTAAGTTTACATTAGCAGATGTGTAGATATGTAAGAATTGACCAATAAATACGGCTCATAGATACCGATTATACTAATAAATAGGTCAAATGGTACATGGTATATATTGTAATAAAACGTATCATGAAGTCATGAAAAACAACAAGTTGAAATATTATGTAATTATTTTCTATCCTTCAGCAACAACTATTTTTCGTGTTTATAGACGTATTATGGACAGATTAACATTACTGTATGAAATTCAATATTATAGAGCTTTGGGGCTTCGATTTCAAAGTACCTTGTATAGTCTTGGTTTAATTCAAAGCATAAATCTGTACGTGATTATTGACTTTTCCTCAACCTATCATTATACAAGAAAGTACGAAGTTTAACCTAAAAGCACAAACTTTTTCATAAATACCTCATTTCATCAATCACCAAAATGTTACATTTGTTACGAATTTTCAAAAAGTACATCTCAAAAAGCACAATGTAGAAACAATACTGTAAAACTCATAATATGTAAAAAAAAAGCTGTGATTTTGATAATATTTAAAAAATTTTTTCGACACGTCTTAAATATTTATTTATTCAAGTTGGTTAAAGACGTTGTTAATTTTATTTTAGACAACATATATTTTTTTATACTTTGAAGATATTTTTAGCCATCAGTCTAAAATGAAATGCAGTTTTTCAATTTATATCAAAACATCTTAGACTAAAGGTTTTGAAAGGGCTGCCCCTTACGTATCAAAACTAAAAAAAAGTTTTTATAAAAGAACTTTCTGAAAATTGCGGTTCTTTATACGTCAACAAAATTTTGGTACGGAAAATTTATAAAGAAATAATATAATGCATAAATTATTAATGTCTATAAAATGTAGCAGGCACGGCTGAAATTTTGGTTGAAAAGTTTTGGATCTGAAATCTGAAAGCAAGTTAAAAATGGTCATACTTACGATTATGAAGAGGAATAAAAAATTTTAGAGGAAGAGAGTAATCAGCTGTAATTGTATGGTACATAAAATTATCTGCTATTCAAGTATCAATTCGTTTTTTCATCGTTTTTAATTCGGTTGGCCGTTAACTTTCAATTACTCTTGTTATAATAAATTTTCTTGAACGATAAATATTTCACGTGTAATGGGTACACAAAAGTGTGTGCTGATTGACAAAATGACAAAAAAGCTTATTAAATTTCTTGAGATCCTCATGCTTTGTAAAGAAATATTTTTTTATTTGACATAAGCTAGACGGTACTTTAACTTCCAGCACATGTCAAACTTATACAAAAGAAAAACATAAAACAATTTGGACTAGTACTCAATGCTTATTTTTCTTGAGCGTAAATATACAGTTCATTATATATAATAATAGTAGAACGATAAGGTAGTATCTTATTTTACTATAATGTGATTTAAACTGTGCTAATAAGTAACGAGTAATACAATATACTATGGTATTAACTAACAATAATATCGGTACATGTCGCAATAATGTATATGCATTATAGTGCCAATTGCATGGACATTTGTTTGAAAACTACTTAAATATACGAATAATGGTAAAGCAAATAAAAAAAAAACAATTTTACATTCATTACTGAAAAATTTTAGCTTTTTTATTTATATAAAAATATAAAAACGTAACAGCTGTTTCAGTACACTGTACCTTTCTTCGTGATAGAGAATTACTTACTAATCGTATTCCTAAACTTTGAGTTGTTGTCTCTATTATTTTCTTTACCACCATTAAAAAAAAGGGTCTTTTTCAAGTGGAGACCACAACAATCGATTACTAAATTTAATGGTTGACATTGTTTTGTTTTTTTGAAGATATATGAATGTAAAGGTGTTTAAAACCATTTGATAAATAAATAACTCCTTGATGGCTATAAACTTCTTTAAAAAAAAAAATGAAACAAATAAACGTTTAGTCAATAAACTCGTGTTAATAAACTGAGCTGTTTTATAAGTAATTTTAGTCACTGGCTAATTTCTTTAATTACTCACATACTTTAGTGATCAAATAAATTAAAAAATGATAAAGTTTGTTTTAAAAAACCTAATGGTAGTAAATAATAATTACAAAATGAAAAGGAGCTTTGAGGAAACTATGCATTGTTTTGTAATTTTGTCATAATCTCG
The DNA here is from genome assembly GCF_036245765.1 of Copidosoma floridanum. NCBI lineage: Eukaryota > Metazoa > Arthropoda > Insecta > Hymenoptera > Encyrtidae > Copidosoma > Copidosoma floridanum. The sequence goes on along the minus strand of NW_028321884.1, from coordinate 17,330,749 downwards.
ATTCGTTGCTACTTGGCCTATGTGGATTGGCTCCTGTTATGTTCGGAAATACAAACAAAACGAGGGGAAGTTAGGAAGGGGTTGACTTTTTTCATGGGCGTGACTTTTTCCTATTCGATGGCCAGAAAATTTTGGTAGTGGGGAACATGATTTCTTACCCTTAGCCCTTAAATGTACAGCGCTAGCACGACACTGTCTCACAGTGCGTCAGGTAGACAACACCTCAACCCAAAGTGATTACTCCAATTCGCTATTTTCGATCTAGTTCGACGGAGAAGCCCAGTGTTTAATCAGTGTTTATCAGTGAAAAGTGACCCGTGAAGTTCGAAGTATTGAAACCTCCAGCATCTCAAGAAAGTTAATTTCAGCCGTGCTTAGCTTACTAAAAAGAATTCTCAAAAGTCATTTTTTGCATCACAAGAGCCAACTCATTAAGTAAGTACTTGCCTAAGTCCTGTCTCTTACAATAACAGATTTATTTTACTCTTGGCGAAATCATATTTAGTTTTTATGACAGGGCGTATTCTTTATACACAAAAAAATTATAAAGCAGCAAATTTTTTAATCAAAAACTTTCGTTAGCCTTATATGGCTAAGTAAATGAGGATTATTTGTTACTTTTTGTATTTTATTTTACCTTTTTTTTTTTTTTTTTTTTTTTTTCCTGATTTTTTTAGTAAATACAAATAAAATTCTTTTCTGCATTAATTGCACCATAGGAATGAATTTTTATAAAAACAGCGCTGTCTTGACATAACGTGTCGTACCACTCAGAAGCAAGTTTTTTTTTTAAAAATGATGATCTTGAAAATCACTTTCTTCTTAATTAGTAATCTTATTATCTTAAAATGTTCACTGCGATTTCAGCAGTAAAAGTAGAGTTTTTACCTAGTATGCATTTAACTATGGCAAGCACAAGAAGTCCCATGGTTTTGGTGCTTGTCTTTGCAATATGTTTCATTAATTACGAAGGATACTGTTTTTTTATGCCATTCTTGCAGGAAATTTTTTGAAAATCATTTTGTTTTGCTATTTTTTGTATTTTATCGAGTATTAAATAAAAAATGTTTTAATAATTTTTTTAAAAGAATTTAAGTTTAGCAGTTTTCAAGAAAACTAATTTTCCAAAACAGTACTAAAAATTGGTAATTAAATTGATAATTATTTTATTTTAAAATAATCTAAGAATTCAGCTACTGCGTTAACATTTTTTTTTATTTTAGAACTCAAAATGCATTGGAATTCCTATGTAAATATTTTTATTGTGGTTAAAAAAGAATTGAAGATTGTTTTTGTGCACTTGGTCTTCTGTCTGTATAAGAACTTTTTTTAACCGTTTTCCTTTAACAAAAAAAAACTCACATCGTATACCAGCATGCCTCCGAAGTATATGCTCTATTAGTCACAACATACAAAAGATACAATTTTTTGTATGTTTTTTAAATACGAATTTCTTAAAAATTTAATTGTTTTGCTACTTCTTACATTTTATTATTTATAAGCCTTAAAACGTTATAGTTTTTTCAAATTTGTTCATTTAATTTAAAAATGAAAAAGAAAATAAATTTTCTGAAATGTTAGTAAAAAGATTACTTATAAAGTTCATAAGCAATTAATTTTAAATAAATCTTTAAATTTATCATTCTTATTCCTTTACTTTAATAGTTTCAAATGCATTTAAATTCATACTCTGATATTTATTTAATGTTCAAAGAAAATTATATAAAGACTGTTTTAAATACATGCAGTTATGGTAAAACTAAAGAGCTTTTTTTAAAAACGTTTCTATCTGATATCTTGACTCTTCAGTAAGATATTTGAGAAAATAGAGTAGAAATATCACTTTCATACCCTGCCCAAATCCTAGTTTTGTACCAAAGAACTTCTACTAAAAAAACCAGTTTCTGTGCCATGTCCTCGCACCAACATTTTTAAGTATAGACGTTATCTGTTATATTTATGTTATAATAATATTAATTTTTTATTTACTAGCAAAAGCTGTTACTGAATGCCCAATATCTCACTTCTTAAACCCAAATGTCGATGATGCATGAAATCGCTTTAAAAATGACACTGTTGCATTTCGTAACGCCTTATAGTTGCCCCTTTTGTGATCTTTCATCATAGCCAGAAAAACGTACAAGTCGAAGTTTTTAAAGATTTTTGTCACTTTACGTGATACATATTTTAATATATAATTTTTTTTTGTACAGAAAAATTTATCTATTCCATCAACCCATAGCCCCAGCCCTCTATTACTCGAACATATGAGAAATAATTATTTTGGTGCACCACTTACTGACGACAAATGTTTTTTAAGCAACAAATCGTTAACATCAAGTCTCCGAGCAGCAATAGGTCTATATATCTCAGAATATCACTTCTGTACCTGTCACTTCCATACTCCTAAGTCGTAAAAGAGTCTCTTTTTCTAGCTTTCGTGCATTGGAACTTTTTTTTTGCAACGTTCGGCTAAAACATAAGACATGTGTCTCGGCGTTTGGTCTAATTTGCATTTTTTTATGAGATATGTCAATAAATATCAATTCCGATTTTAACAGTAGTAGCACAGGAGAACACTTTTTTAGGTGGTCCCCAGTAGGCTTAAATGGCTACTGAAACGAAGTTTTATCGGTTAAAAAAAACTTTTTTGAATTTAATGTCACCATTCAATCGTTCTTTGAGTACTAAATCTGATTTTTAGCGGTTTCTATCGCTTGTCTTTAAACAGCTATTACTTTTGAATGGAGACACTAAATGGAACGAAATTTTTTTTTTCTACTGATAGGGTTCAGTTGCAACTTGTATTTAGTGTGGGTAATAACGCTATAACTTTACAAGCAGTTTAGCTACACGTATCTGAATCAGACGTGTTTTTTTTTTAAATTGGCTAAAATGGACTCATAAAATATCGTATATCTCTCGACCTAAAAACTGTACAGTAGAATCGTTTTAAATATTTGTTGTTGATATGGTATTCAAAGTAAAATTATTATAAAAAATAATTTATGGAACCAACAGTTTAACAAATATTCATGAAATTGATAAAATACCTGAATTTTTAGATTATTTTAAAATCAAATACTTATTAATTTCATCACTAATCTTTAGTACCCTTTCGAGAAATTAGTTTTCTTTAAACCTTTTTTTTGAACAACTTTCTAACACATTTCAAGCAACTTACGGCAGAATTAACCAATAAATCACAGGAAAAAAGTAAAGACTTCCTCAGATTACGGGCATTTGGCACTTAAGATAAAGCCAAAAGCACAGGTAGTAAAGACAGCTACGCATTTAGATACGTGAATTTTCTTATAATTTAATGTTTGCTCTTCGAGGCCATCTTCTAATAACTCTTTCGTTTTACTTTAATAGTTTTTAGGACCCAACATCTGATCGAAAAACACGTCCACTAAACGGCGTGCATCAATATAAAGGGTGGGAGGTGATGGTCAACAAATAAAGTAAAAATAGTTTGTTATCTTCTTTAATACATCCATTATATTTATAATTTCATGCTCTTTTGTTTTCACTCTCTTTGATTATAGTTTAAAAATATTCGTCATTTAACATTATCCCAGTCCTCAACAAAATTAACAAAACAATTTTTTTGTCTCCTGGACGCTTTGGCGTGGGACGTAGTCAGCCATGGCAGCTGAGAAAAGTCTCTGCTACGATTTACTTTATCATTACGTGTACTATTTATATCCTAGAAAGTCTAAGTGGGTCATCCAAAAAGGTACATGAAGCTCTGGACGTATTAAAATATTATTATTAAAAAAAAAAAAGAATTTCATGTAGGCGTGTATAAAATTTTTTTAAACAGTGAATAACGGAACCAACATTGTTCGATCAAAGGACTTTTTTTCTATTTTAAAGATTCCTCTATCAAAATACACATATTTTAGAAGGTGAATCATGGAAATAATTTTCATTATTATTTAATTTAGAAAATGGAATTTTCCTACATTCTTTCCTGTGCCTGTAATGTATACCCTCGTTATTTGTTACGTGCTTCTCATAAAGTCTCAGAATTTATTTCACTTAAAGTATAAATTGAAAAAGTAATGAAATAAATAAGTATTATCGTGACACACAGGTAGAACAAAAAGGCGTATTTTGCAGTCCGTACGACTAATTTGGTTCAGAGATTAAAAAAAAGGGCTATTGTACCAATTCTAAATTCTGGTTCAAAATATGTACCTAAACATAGAACAGTGTCATTTTAAGGACCTCTGCATGTTCACAATTATTAATATAATTGATCTAAACTGTATGAGTAAATGAAAATAATTTCTCAATTTTCTTTTAGATTAAAAGGATGAAGTTACAATGCCTCATGGTATTTTTCGCCATAGTTCCATTTATACTGTCTTATTCAACTCAAAGTATTGAAAATCATGTGCCTTTGATGATTGACGTACAAAAGCTGTATAAGACCACCAGTATTGGGATTGTATACAGAGGAAACGAAGGTGAGAAGTGTTGAATTACTAATTGAAAAGTTTAATACTAAAAATTACTAATTTTGTTTTAAAACCACAGATATACATTCGGTCGTGAAAATTGTCCGAGAACTCTCACGTCATTTTATTTACTCGGTGGCCGTTGCCATTCCAGACCTTCAAGAAAAATACCCAAAAATAAAAAATTACTCAAAAACGCTTTTTGTTGCGTTTATTAATACTGACAACAATTTCAAGAAATTTTCAATCTTTACGAGGGATAATAATTTATCACCTCACGTGTGGCTGCTGATATTGGAGCCAGCAACTACCGAAGAGATTTATAGTATCTGTTTAGACCCGAAAAAGAATTCTCTCTACTTGAATCTGGCCAGCGAAGTACTGGTAAAATGTGGTAAAAATAAAGAGATAAAGGAGTGGTACACTGTCAATCCTGCGACTGGAATACGAGTTGAGGAGTTTCTGGAGTGGAAGAAAGGGACTGGGCTTATCGTAAAAGAGAGTCTGAATTTATTGGAGAGACGGAAGAATTTAACTGGCGCTGCTATTACAATAAATATAGAGGTAAGAGATTTCTTCAGTTGAAAATTAGCTTATTAAAAAAAAAATTTTAAACAAAATAGATTACACAGCTCCACAGAAAAAATTCGAAAAATTTGATGATCTGACGTCTGACCATACCTACGATATGTTTTTGAGGTCACTGAATCCGAATCCAAGGTCTTTTTAACTCCATTAAGTCAGGATTTTTCATAACTTCGAAATTTTAGCTTGAAAATGAGAAGAATCCACAAAAAAATCGACCTTACTTGTATCAGGATACTTAATACTTGTTTTTTTTTTTGGCGTTGAATCCGCGAATATCAGTCATGCAAAAATATCATCCTTCTATTGATTCGGGCACATTTCATTTAAATGGTGATGAATAACTCAATTTTGTCAGATTTGTATGATTGTGACAATCTAATAACATCCGATAGCAGCTCCTACAGATACTATGTGGAACCCAGTCTTCATCCAGGTTTGTTGCATCGCAGTTAAAACAAAATTTGTAAGCCTTAGTGACTGTGGTACTTATTTGTTTCTGGAAATTGGGTGACTGATACGTGCCACAAACATAACAAAACAAGTTTTGTTTATCAGCATCAGCATGTTTATGTTGGCAAATTGCATTGATTTTGGTGTTATTGCGTCTTGTAGCTTTATACTTTGTTTGGGCCAAAGAACCCACCTTAACAAATCTGCGGTCGCATGGTGACGACGCCTGCGGGCCCGGTTGCTCACTCTGATCAGTCGTCGATATTGAGGATCCAACCCTTTGCATCGTAGAACGCTTACGTGCGCCTGCCATGACGGCATCGAAGCCATGATCTAGGGACTCAGCCGGATAACGGGCATACTCCGCTGCCCCCCGCCACCGCGGGAAGGTGCCATGGATGCAGACGCACGAAAAAATAGCTGTAAAGAGTGTTATTTACTTTTCACCATACATCAGAACCTATTTAAAATAGTGTTTTTAGAACCAAGTTCTTTATGTCGCGTTACTCGGGGGGCTGGAATTTTAAAACCGACAGATTTTTTTTTTTTGAATCAGAAGTCTCTTCCACTCAAGTTTCTCCCCTTACCCCGTCCCCCTCACCTACTGTTCTCTACACACTTTCCCTCTCCTTACTATATATGTATATCTGCCAACCGTGCCGTGTTACTCTTCTGCACACCTTCACCCTTTACCCAAAGCAATTAATTTTTTAACAAATTTTAATTTTATTCTCCCACAGTAATTTTTCTTTGACTTTGAATTTTTTTCTTTGACAACTGTAAAAAAAAAAAAAAAAAAAAAGAAGAGAAAAAAAAAAAAAAAAAAAAACATTTTCCAATAGAAGATCTGAATCCTCGACCTCCTGCATATGAGTCCTGTACCATCCACTCTGCTATGAGCGCTGCTGGCTATAGAAACTCAGTTTCTTGTACTTATCGTGTGGTTCGTAACTATAATATTCTATTTTTATACGCATTCACTGATACTACGATAATTTAATTAGCATAAATATGGTTATGCAGATTACATATAATAAGGCGCGTTATTACGCATTAAATATTTGTATTTTATGCATTTGATGCATAAAATACCGACCGATTTTTGTTAAACCTGAGGTTTTTTTAACATTACAGTAATGCTAATAATTACTGTTATAAATAAAAAAAAGTAATGAAATTAAATATGAAACAAAAAAGAAATGAAATATAAAAAAATGAAATATAAAAAAAAAATAATAATGAAATTAAATGAAATTTGAACAAATAAAATGTTATCTTAAAAATAATGAAATGAAATATGAAAAAAGAAATGAAATAAAGGAAATACAAAAGAATGAATATAAATAGAAAAATGAAAAAAAAGAAATAAAGGTTATACAAAAGAATGAAAAAAAAAAGTAATTAAATTAAATATGAAAAAAAAGAAATGATACATGAAAAAAAGGGAATGAAAAAAAAAAGATTAAATATGAAAATAAGAAAGAAATTAAATAAAGGAAATACAAAAAAATGAAAAAAATGTAATAAAATGAAACATAAAAAAAAATAAAATAAGAAATGAAAAAAAATATAAGTAAAACAAGAAATAAAGAAAAAAAAAAAATGTAATAAAATAAAGTATGAAAAAAAATTAAACAAGAAATAGAAAAAAAAAAAAAAAAAAAAAAAAAAACAACAAACCAGGGGGGATAAATAGGTCATGGGACCCGCGGTAAGGACTAAGTTCTTTAAACATGACATGAGTATAAAAACACAATTTCTCAGGTAACAAGGGGGTCGCCAGACCCGTAGGAAGAACGAAGCTCTATAAACGTAAGTACTGCATTCATGTAGTTCACTTAACAAAAACTTGAAAAACGAATAAAAAAATAAAATAAAATAAATAGTTCAGTACTCACGATGGTTGAATTTCGTGAGTACTGTATTTATGCACGATGTTCTGTATTAATGTCATGTTTAAAGAACTTTGTTCTTACCGTGGGTCCCATGACCCATTTATCCCCCCTGGATTGTTGTTTGTTGTTTGTTGTTTTTTTTTTTTTATTCCATTTCTTGTTTTTTTTGTTATTTTTTTTCATATTTTATTTTATTACATTTTTTTTTTTTTTCTTTATTTCTTGTTTTATTTTTTTTTTTTTTTTCATTACTTGTTTGTAATGATCTGTCGTACGCGGCTCACGGCCATGAGCTTATTTGATTGCAAAAGACTGGAGTCTTACAAAGAGGGAAGTAACAATGTACTTTGACTCTGACAGTACTGCTAAAATTTTTCGATAAATTGCGTCTGAGGCTTATGTACATTATATTATGCTTTTTTAGCGTTAATAACAAAAGAAATCATCTGATTTTGAGATTATTGTTTTTTATAATGTAATAATTTGTAATATTCTGTCAGTCTTGTGTTATACAACATAAATTTTTTAAATTGAAGACTCACACAGCTCATGGTCATTTAGTTTCAAAGTCTTGTTGTTACGGTTCTTTATAGTTATTGGTTTTGATGTAAAGTGATTTTAGAAGTCATTAGTTTGAAAAAAAAATATAAGTCATAATGTTCTGTTCAACTGAAAATACCGCCCAAATTATTAATATTTTTGGCAGACGAGACTCAATGGGTTTCCAAGTTAAGGAGATGTATGATTCATGCGTTAAAAGGATGAAGACATAACTGGTTTTTTTTTTATTTACAGAGAAATGAGAGACTGTAGAAATAATTATAGTTTGTGGGCTAAATGTTTGTGGTTATGTATATTTCTAAAGCATTGGAGATAAATAGATCTTAGGTTTGGATTCAGCGACCTTAAAAATACATGATAAGTATGGTTATACTTCAGATCAAATTAGTTGGATTTTTTTTGCGAATTATTTTTGTTTTTTAGCCAAAAATTTTGAGGTTACGAAAAATCTTCAAGTTATGGGGTTAAATAAGCCTCGGGATTAAATTCAGCGACCTCGACAATACATAGTATTAGTATATACAGACTTCAGATCAAATTTTTTCGATTTTTTGTAGATTATTCTCGTTTTTATGCTAAAATTTGAAATTTTGAGAATTAAAGAATCCTGATGTGATGGAGTTAAATATACCTCGGATTCAGATTAAATTACCTTACAAACTTATAGTAAGTATGGTCAGATGTCAGATCAAATTTTTTCGATTTTTTTTTGTGGAGCTGTGTTACAGTTGGGGTAGTAATTTATTACATGGCATTATTTGTAGCCTTCTTCTTTTCACGCTGAAATGATTGAACATCTGAAATCAAAGACAGGAATATCTGTCAAGTATAAAGACTTTTTCCATAGTACTAAGGACAACAATAACACATCAAGTAATTCTACAAAATCATTTGATGGTAGTAGTATCCTTAGCCGCACATTCATATCCAAAGAGGAGCTAGATAAAAAGGATGTAACAATTGAATTCTCCGATAGGAAAAATATTTTTATTTACAAATTACCGAATACCATGGATATCCCATGGTATGCATATTTTGAGGTAAAATTTTTCTATTTTTTTAATAGCTTCCCATTCATTCCTAGAACTAAAAAACACGTTTTTTTAAAAGGTTTTCCACAAAAACATCTGGATCTACTTGATTGTCGTCATAATTATTTCAGCAATATTATGTACTTTAATTATAGCAATGAATAATGATAGAAGAAGTTTCATACATAAACTATCGGATGGTTTTATGATGATATGGCGGATTTTCTGTCATCAAGAGTTTGAAGGTAAACTGTTGAAAAAAATTCTTGCGTAAAATTTACTGAAATATAAGTTTTTTATGAATTTTTATTACGTTACATATAAGATTATCGTAGTGGTTTAAAACAATCACATATTATAATATTATTTCACGTTAGAGTTACTCCAAGCAGACGTGTCCAAGTTGTAATACTGCTTCCTCACCTAAAAATAAAAAGAGACCCCAACGAAGCGTTGCCAAACCTCATCCACGTACGTCTCCTTTGTCGATCTCACACTTTAGATTTTTCTCCTGAAAAGGAGGATTGGCGCAGAAGTTTTTCCGTTCTGTGGGGAGGACTATTAACTAACACAGAAACGAATACCTTCAACTATTCGTTTATTAAATCACTTACACTAATATACACAGTATTTCTTTACACAGTACACGACAAAACGCTTTACATTATCTTTATATTATCCTGTGGACTGAGCTGCAGCAACTCTGCCTCAAAGCACTCAAGCTAAGAGCGCACGTCCACCACGTCCTGCTTGTCCTGGACCAGGAGGGGCTTCCGCTCGTCCTAGACACACGCTACAGTGCACACACTCACACTCTGTCCACAATCTCACACACTACTATATTCTCTCTCTCTCTCTCACTCTGCCCTGCTCTCTCTTGCTCTCTACACTCCCACCAACTTACTCTCTCTCTCTCTCTCTCTCTCTGGTCTACTTGAAGAACCTTCTCACTCTCTCTCGCTCTCAATTCGGCTATCTACCTTCATACCGAACAAAACGCGCGAACAATCGCGGCACTCTTAAGCATGCACCTCGTGGTCTCTCCTGCACCTCGTCTCGTAAATTTCCACACTACGTCTCTCTTTCTCTCTCTCTCTCTCTCTTTATCTCTCTTTCTCTAGCCTCATCTGACTCACCTCCCGGTCAAAGGTCCATGAGTCTAACCCAGCGCGATGTCGTCTGGAGTCCTCGAGTGGGTCGTCCATCCCACGGCTTCGCTCTTTCTCTTACCCTCTTCCTCCGATCTGAGCTACTTCCGTAGTCCTCTACCTGGAGATCTTGTCGTTCTGGAAGAACACAGCAGCTGCTAGACTTCCGCTCACACTTCTCTCTCTTCTCTCAATACTCTATGCACCTTCTCGACAACTCTCACTCTCTTTCCCTCTCTCTCTCTCTCTTTCTCCCTCAACTCTCGCCACGAAAACCCGTGAACCGCCGAAACTGTCGCTGCTTGCACCCAGGCATATACAGCTCGAGAATCTACTCCAGACTGACTCAGTGACTCGCGATTTCTCGCTTTAGACGGGTCATTATCGGCGGTGTCGTGCTGGATCAATGGCAAAGGAATTTTTTTGCGTAAATATGTTCATTAGATCCCACTGATTAAGAAACTTCATGTTGCCACAACGCAACCTGATCACAATTTGTTTAAACTAACTTTTCTAAACAAATTAGTAAAAGTGATTTTTTCGATCTAAAAAAAATATATTCAGTTTTTTTTGAGTCATTCTAAACAAAAAACTAATCGGGATGTATATTCCTAAACCCCACAGTTTTTAAGCAAAAATTCCCAAAGATCTGAAAAATCGAATTTTTCCTATTTTCAGAGCGATGGTGAGGAATTAAAGTAAATCATTTTCGGAAGGTACACCACGTGAACATTAAGTGCTAACCTTCCTCTACAACTTCCAAAAAATCGAAAATTTAGAAAAGTAATTGCAACATTGTTTTTTTACAATAACCATTTAAGCTGTTTCCGCGCACGCCCGAGCTGACTCCCAGGACAAGTTTATGACTATATATATCATCGACGCAGTCGGCGTGTACTCTCGGGCTCGATAATATAGATGTATAGTCATGTACTTGTATTAGGAGTTAGCTCGGGTGTGCGCGGAAATAAGTAGTTTAAATGTTTATTGTAAAATAACAATGTTTCCATTACTTTTCTTAATTTTCGCATTTTGGAAGTTGTAGAGGAAGGGTAACACTTCATGTTTACGTAATGTGCCTTTCAAAAATGTTTTATTTTCATTCCTCACCAACGCTCAAAAAATTAAAAAATTCGCATTTTTCAGATGTTTAAGAATTTGTTCCTCAGAAACTGTGGAATTTAGGTATATACATCCAAATTGATTTTTTGTTTAGAATGACTCAAAGAAACTGAATATGTTTTTTTTAAATCGAAAAAATCACTTTTACTAATTTAACAAAAAAAAATATTTTAAACAAATTGTGACCAGGTTGCGCGGTGGCATCATGAAGTTTTTTAATCTGTGGGATCTCATGAATTTGCCATTGATCTAGCACGACGCTGCCAATTTTGACCCGTCTATGAGCAATGGCCGCCACTGCTGCTGCTGCGTATGCTGCCACTTAAGGGGGCTCCTTCACGAAAGTCCTCAAACAGAGATATATTATTTCTTGTAAATAAAAGTCTACTGAATTTAATGGTGGTCTAAATTGGTCTCAATTATATTTCGAATGGGTCAAAGTTTTGAGAAATCCGAGCTCAAAGTTGTAACTATTAGCACGTGTTCCTATAAGGCAGCGTGAAAAACAATTTTTTTTCGTTTGTAATAAACCTAAATTAAATGTCCCAGCAGACTGAATATATACGTCTTGTAGATGAAGTCTTTCTCTGTAATATGTTGTATTAAAAATTGTGGATAAAGGACCATTTTAGCGAGATATTTGTGATAGAAATAAATAAATTGTGTCCGGGAGGTCAGGAGGTCACGTAGGTAGCAGACGTACTTGTTCACGACATATATATATATATACCATATACCTATATATTACATCGCTATACTACACCAACACAAGTGGTCTGGTCTGGTGGTGTACCCTCGTATGCACTAGACTGGTCAAAACAATAATTAATTTTTCGTACAAAGTTAAACTACACACATAAATATCATTTTTCCCACTTAATACGTTATTAAAAATATCATAATGATTTTCAAAAACATTTGTTAATTGAAAAACAAAACTTTATTTTTTGTTTGTCTTTGACCTCAGCAGTAGTCGTAGGAGCCCCCTTAAGTACCTCCGCTTGCAGTCACTCTCGACATAAGTAGCATCTACTGTGTGTCCCAATAGTCGCGCTCGCGTTTTCTTGTCCTTTCTTGCTGGTGCTGCTGTGTCTCTACATCTCAGCTCGTTGTCTGTTGGCATCCTTTTCTTCTCTTCTCAGTGTATATGTAGCTCCGCAAAAATGAACAAAGCTATTTTGATTTATATTTTTTTCCGAACAACTTAAAATCAAACTAATGAAAAATACTAAATAGTTATTAAGAATTATAAATTGACTTTTTCTATATTTTTTAACAAAATTTTCAGATGTTCCATCGAGCCCTCTTTCACTGAAGATTGCAAAACTCTCGTTGTATCTGACATCATTTATTATTATTTCAATGTATGCGGGCTGTTTTACGAGCTTCGTTACGGTGTCGATACCCACGATCCCATTTAATGATACGGCTGGTCTCCTTAAAGATGGAACTTATGAATTAATTTCTCAAAAAGGAGTAAACCTTTCAAAACATTTATTGGTAACTTTAGAACTTTAACTAATTATTATTTATTTAGAAAATAAAAGACAATTTTTTTTCATAAAATTTTACTAGGAGTCGAAAGATGATGTAGATAAAAACTTGAGCTTGTTTGTAAGAAAAGACGGTAATTTACCAACAAATCTGAAAGAAGCTTTACATCAGGTAACTATTTTATAGATTTTTTTGTCTGGTAATTTAAAAATAAATATTAAACAGTACATTGTCTGTAATACTAATGTATAAAAAGTTTTCAACTACTGTATATTTTCAAAAGTTTTAGTTATTTTGTATCGTAGATAAAACTGTGTGACTGACAAACATTTTTAGCCTAGTCCTGTTGTCAAATAGTTATGTTTAAGCTTACTGTAATCAAGTTTGATGCTAGAGTTATCCTGTAGTAATATTAAAAAAAAAACAATACAGTTTTGTGTGAAAAATTCGTAGCAATTGAGAAACTGCAAAATTTTCCACAAATGCCATGTTTTTTGACATATTTTAACGAATATCTATTTGGAACTTGTAGGTAAAATATTGCACGGAATGTTTTTTTATCGTTCAATCAGCTTTAACATAAAATTCATAAAAAATAAAAAAAAAACTTAATTTTTTATGCTAAAATAAGATAAAACTGCAAATAAAATACTTATGCTTTAACGCTTTCAAAAAAATAAAAGATGTTCTTTGTTTTTAAAATGAATTAGAGAATCAGTAACCAATGGTACGTTTAACTTACGACAGTAACAAACTACTCCAATTTATTATGCAACCAACAAATTAAAAAAATTAAATTTAACGTTACAGCTTTCAATATATCTCCATGGTCCCGATTTCTTTTCATAAGTCATATAATCTGTGTAGTATTTTAATCTAATTTAAATCAATTATTTTATTTTTAAATATTTCTTTCATTTTTTAAAATTAATGGCTTAGTTGCAAACTACATAACTTAATGTAATAGAGCAATAGTTTTGTCAAAATTTACATGTGCGTAGAGCCAACGATTACAATTAATTGAGCGTTTGTGAGTTTAAATATCTTTATTATAAACTCAATTATTCACCTTTAAAGTTTGTGAGTGTTCGCATCCAGTGTGTAATGTATTGATAGGTAAAGGGATTGGGAGCAATAATTATCACACTTACACTTTGTTAATAATTAATAAGTATATTGTAAATAATAAGTAACTTCTTGATACATTTCACCATTACGTATTATAAGACACGTCCGTTCGCTCTGACGGCCGTTCTCGGTCTACGCCCCTTACATTACGCACAATCTTTCACACTCTGCTGAGAGTGTTACACATACTTAATCGCACTACAATGTGTTTACTTATACGTGCATATTTCTTATACATCACAATTCCTCCCCCTTTTAAATCTAGGTGAACGTCGCAAGGGTAGTCGTTTAATTAATTGATCAACGTGACGTTTGCATGTTTGACCCGACTTGATCTCGACTTCGCAGGTAGATTTTGACAATTTTTTTGAAACCTTACCTTCTATTTGCTTCGGACCCCCTTCGCTATAGCTTCTTATCAACACCTCTTCTCCTTCTGTAAACGTTTTGTTTCGCTGCCCTTTACGTCCATCTATTTGCGCTTGCTGAGCTTTCAAGACTACTTCACCTATATTCGGTCTCAAGTTATCGAATCGCGTTCTTAATTCGCGTTTGTAAAATAGCAAAGCTGGGCTTTTCCCAGCTGTGCAATGCGGCGTTGCCCGATAATTAAATAAAAATAGCTTAATTGCGTCATCGAGCGCTTCTCCCCCTTTTATAATTTTTTTAACTTTATCTTTAAAAATCCCCACGAAATTTTCAGCCGCTCCGTTTGTAGCTGGATGGTACGGCGGTGAAAAACTATGCTTAATACCTTGATTCTTCGAAAAATTAACTCAGCACTCGCAAATTGCCTATCATTGTCTGTTACTAAGTAAACCGGCAATCCATACCTCGCAAATATTTGTTTACACACTTCGATAAGTTTGTGCGACTTTGTGTTTTTTGCAAAATCCACTACCTCCGGCCATTTTGAGTACGCATCTACTATTACTAAAAACATGTGACCGTAAAATGGTCCAAAAAAATCACAATGTACTCTACTCCATACTTTTCCCGGCCAAGGCCACGGAGTTAGTGGCGATTTCGCTGGTTCTTTTCTTTCTTCTTGACAAATTTTACATTCTTTCACTAATAATTATATATCTTGATCTATTGCTGGCCACCAAACATAAAAACGTGCCAACATTTTAATTTTCACCACTCCCAAGTAAGATGCATGTAGTGCATCTAAAATTTTATTTCTTAGATTTTTTGGAATCACAATCCTGTTACCCCACAAAATGCAGTTACTTTCTAATGTTAATTCGGATTTTTTTTCAAAAAAATTTTTTTCATCTACAGGTAAATTTTTGCTCGAATCGGGCCAGCCTAGTAGACAATATTTTAATATGTTTTTAAGCCTCTCATCTTTTTTCGTTTTTTTCTCTACTTCTTTGTAATCTAGAATTTTTAATTATTTTTTTATAAAATATAGTGGTGTAAAATCAGTTTCGAAAATATCTAGATCGTCGTCTACTGGCAGTCTCGATAAGGCATCACAATTTCCGTTATCTTTGGATTTGATGTACTCTATGTTATATTTGAACCTGGGCAGATAATAAGCCCATCTCTGCAATCTGCTTGTAATTGTAAAAGGAATACCTCTGTGTGTGGGCTTAAAATATACTCCAATGGTTTATGGTCTGTGCGCAATATTATCTCCTTACCATAAACGAATTCATAAAATTTTTTTAATCCAAATGCAATGGCACTAGCTTCTTTGTCTATTATCGCTCCATTAATTTCTTTTTTTGGTATTTTTTTTTATGCATAAGCTATGGGTTTTTCGGTACCATCTTTATACCTATGCGATAATATTGCCGACAGACCATATTCCAAAGCATCGCAAGCAAGTACAACCGTTTCTTGTGGATCATAATGCGTTAAAACTCGGGGAGAAATAAGCTCTGCTTTTACCCATTTGAATGCTTTTTCACATTCTGCTGTCCATTCAAATTTACTATTATTTGCGCACTCATACAGTGGTCTTAAATTTTCAGATCTGTTCTTTAAAAATCGGTTATAAAAATTAATCAAACCCAGAGACGACTCTGTTTGATATTTTCCGGCCTAGGGGCTTCTATCATTGCCTGTACCTTAGATTTAGATTTATGCAACCCATCCTTATCTATGACGAATCCTAATGTTTCTATCCGCTCTATCATTACAAACCAATTTTAAGTTTCTTGTGTGTTCTTGATCAGTTTTACCCGTTATGAAAATATTATCCATATAAGCTACAGCTCCTTCAATACCTTGTAAACACGCGTCTATTATTCTTTGAAATTCTCCTGGGGCTGACAAAATTCCTTCTGGAAGTTTCGTGTACCTAAACAGTCCTAAATGCGTTATAATTGTTAACAAGTGTCTCGATTCTTTTTCCACTGGTATTTGCATGTATGCGTGCGTTAAATCTAAGTGAGAAAATTTTTTTCCGCCTTGCAAAACTCTAAAAATATCATATATGTGCGGTAATGGATGCTTGCTCACGATTATATACGGATTTATAGTAACCTTAAAATCTCCACAAATTCGTATATTGCCGTTACTTTTTATTATTGGTACAATTGGAGTCGCTCATTCGCTCGAATCTACCTTTTCTAAGTGACCTAGTTCAATTAAATTATTGAGTTCTTTTTCAACTTTTTCTCTTAACGCATACGGTACATGCCTTGCTTTAAAAGCTATCGGTTTAACTTTCTCTTTCATGTATATTTTTATCTCTCCTTTTTGTATAAAATCCCGGTCCCGAACTAAATAACTTCAAAAATTCCAACAGTAATTCATCGCTTATCTCTACTTTCAACTTCTTAATTACGCTTTGACTCTCCCCATTCTTATTTACAAACTTAAGTGGCCACAGCCCAAACTGTAATAACCATTGTCGGCCTACTAGTGACGGACCTTTTCCCGGTAACACTACACAAGTTAATTTCCTAGTAATTCGGTTGAACTGCTTTTCTAAATTTTCCATTGTATCTACTGGGTGTAACGTATTATTTTCATCGTAACCGCGCAGAATAATATTCGATTTACTCAACTTAAAATTTTGAAATAACTCATTCTTTTTTTTCTCCGAAATCACTGAAACATAAGTACCTGTATCAACTTCAAAAACTACATCTTTATTTTCAATCTTAAATTTTAACAACATCGGCTCCGCTTCCCTAGCACTACCACCCAACCGCTTACAATTTAAAACTCTATTATCGCTGCTATATACCTTTAGGGGTAAGAAGTTATATGTTACGTCGTCATCCTCTCCCTCTGACTGCCTTGACGTTGCTTCCTCTCCCATGAACTTCACCGATGAATTCTCGTTCGCCGCTTTTCTCCAACACGCTACTTCCACATGTCCCTTCCTCTTACAATAG
This sequence comes from Copidosoma floridanum, assembly GCF_036245765.1. Taxonomy (NCBI): domain Eukaryota; kingdom Metazoa; phylum Arthropoda; class Insecta; order Hymenoptera; family Encyrtidae; genus Copidosoma; species Copidosoma floridanum. The sequence goes on along the minus strand of NW_028321884.1, from coordinate 17,313,510 downwards.
TCGCAAGATTTTGTCCTATGTTTACAGTCAATAGAATTGTGATTTGCTCGACTGCAAAAATAACACGATATACCTTTCTCACTCTTTATGTTTTCTCTATCAGTAATACCTTTACTTCTATTTGTATTATCTCTTTCGTAGCTTCTTTTCTGTTTAGTGTTTAAAGCCAAAATTTTGTCATTTGAACTGCCTTCGAATTTTCTCGATGCTTCTAACACGTGTATCTTTGCCATTTCCCGTGACATTGATTCTGACAAGGCTTTATCAAATGTCAGGCTTTCTGCTTTGAATAATTCTACTTTTATATCCTAATCTCTGATACCACATACCAGTTGATCTCTAAGAGCTGTTTTTAACTCTTTAAAGTTGCAGTTCAAGGCCAGTCTTTTTAATCTCCCTGCGTATTTAGTAACACTTTCTCCTTGTTCTTGTTTTGCCTGATTGAACTTCTAACGTTCTATAACTTCAGATAGCTTTGGATTTTAATAATCTGATAGCACTTTTTTTAACTCTTCATAAGTTTTCGTAATTAATTGTGTTGCGAAATGAAGAATTTATCCATATTTTTCAATGCCTACCTTACTTGTAGCGCTTGCGCCGAGCATGAACTAGTTATTACTTAATTTAAAAAAATAGTAAAGTTTATGCGTGGACAATTTTACTGTAGCTAAAATGAGGACTGGTGCTCCACAACAAGAACGCGTTGGAGCACTTTAGTTTTGGTCTAGTTTGCAAATCGAATTATCTCGGCTCCTGGAGCACGTATCTAGCGGGATTTCCTTTAAAATGAAGGTAGCAGATTAAAATAAGATCAACTATGATAGTAAAATTAACAAATTTATTTTTTACTAACAACTAATGAAACAAATTAAGATAGAAGTAGTTGATCCAATGTCACGCATGTGTAATATACCTTACACGGATAGAAAAGTCTTTTGCGATTGTACATACTTATGTCTCGTTCTGCTTCTATACAGATTTATCAGCTCTGCTCAGCTGTCTGAATTAAGTGAAAATTTTAATTTTTCGATTGAAATTGTTAAGAAACCATACTGCTGGCAATATGTTTTTGCAACTGTTTGATGCATAATATTACATTGAGTAATCTGTTAGTTGTGAGTAAATATTCATTGTTTTTTGTCTGAATATTCAGTGTTTACTCTGCTCTTAAAATCACTTTATCTATGACATGTGTGGTAAAACTATAAGCTTTTAAAGATAATATTTTTGCCACGGCATTGCTTGACCTTTTAAAATTTTTAAAAATACCTGGAGGAATTTATGCTTAAATTTTCAAAAAATGATGGGATTTCTCGATTTTATCAACTACTACCTTTAAAGAAATTTTCGTGTCAACAATAATAACGAATGGTTATTCATTAAAAAAAAAAAAAAAAAAAATATTTAAAAATATTGAGATGCTTTAACTACTGCAGGTAACAAAATACGATGTAGGAACTGTTAGTAATACAATGATTAGTGTATCCGTCCTCACAGTCCTATAGACAAGGAAGTTAAAAGTGCAGATGAGGAACAAGAATCAGACTTGCAGTAGTAAAAAATCTATATGCAGAGTAAATTTTTTACCCAAATCTGAAAATGACTTTTTTATCGCATATTTATAACTGTATTATCAGAAGAGATGACGTAGTATCTTCAAAAATTTTTATAAACTACTAAAATAAACAATAGAAAAAATAAGTTTTAAATAGTATTCACTAATGAATTACTTGAATTCTTGATAGTAATTTTACGAACAAAATATACGTACTAGCGTTATGCGTACGCGAAGAGTTCAGACACAATGCTTCACCAAAAACGTCGTTACAGGCCAGTAGTAAAAATACACGATTACTTAGTATAGAAGTCGCAAGGTTCCTTTGACCTGCTAGGCAGACGATTAGGAGCTAGAAACTTTAACAGAATTTTCTGGGACTCGACTTCAGGGCAAGAGTCATATACTTGTACACTACGTATCATAACATTTTGTTGAAACGATAATTGAGTAAAAGATTAGATATACAATGAATGCTAAAATACAAAGACCGTGAGATTTAACTTTTTATTTGGTATGTCGTATACTCGATACGCATAAAGAGTGCATGCAAATGTTAACGGCGAGAAATAACGAATACAAAAACGAAACTAAAAATAATTATTAGCAAATCGACGAATGAAACTTTGAATTACAGCAAATAAAAGGTACAATTTCCGACTTTGATTTTAAATTGAGATATTCCAATCGACGCCATTTTTCTGCCTTTTCTCGAGTTTTCGAAATTCTCAGAAATCATTCTAGAAGTATAAGTATGTTATTTCAAAAGAATGAAGGAAATTTAGAAAACGTGGCATTAAGTACTCAAGAAGAGGCAGAAAAATTGCATCGATTGAAATATCTTAATTTAAAATCAATGTCAGAAACTGTAGCGACGTGCTTAGTAAATCATTGTGTCTGGACTCTTCGCGCACGCATTGCGCTAGTACGTATAATGCCTTTGTATAATTACTATTAAGAATTTGAGTAATTTAATAGTGAATATTATTTAAAACTTTTTTTTTCTACCGTTTATTTTAGTAGTTTATAAAAACTTTTAAAGATGCTATGTCAACTCTTCTGATAATACAGTTATAAATATGCGATAAAGAGGTCATTTTCAGGTTTGGGTGAGAAGTCCTGTCACCCTTTCTTGGGCCGTTTGATGTACTCGTAATACTCAGTACTGACAAACACCTAAACCTTTCATAGTTTCCTACCTGGTTCATCTTTACATTGGATATCAAAAGGGCGGGCGATTATTCTCAAGGAGTATTTTTTAGTGAAGCAAAATGTTATAGTGTATGTATGAACCGTGACGCCATGATCTCATAAATAGTCAGCATACAGTGACTCTTTTCTCGGTAATTAGCCGCCTATAAATACAAGAAAAACGTCACATACAAAATTTTTGGCTGAAAAGTTTTACTTATATTATTTACTAATCAAACATTTAATTCTCTCACTAAGCAATGTATTTATTTTTATTTTAGTAAAAGAAACTGTGTAACGAATTGTACCTATACGTTCTAGCGTTACTAACATTTACACTTAAAATGTTATTTTTCGTCGAACAGTCTAAAATAACGACAGTTCACTTAAATTTTGTAGCAAAGTAATCATATCACTGACAATAAAAATACTTTTAAACTTTAGATTATAGACAATTGAGTGACATACCCTTATTACCAAAATTTCTTTTTCAAGTACTAATGAGCTATATCCACTTACACTGCTTTATAAAAATGCTTTTACCTATGCCACTAATCCAACGTCTACACCATAATTCATTCTGTCACAAGTATTAAAATTTCTAAATCTATCTGGTAAACCTGTTGTGAACTTAATTTTTATTATATATTATCTTTATGAAATGTATTTGTGTTAAAAACAAATATGTATAATTTGTTGCGTATGAACCACTAAAAAATGTTTTCTACTCCAGGTTTGCAACGAAAAAGTGGTTTTCTACACAACTGCTTTGATTAAGGAACAAACTGTTTACGAATCCCCCTGTAAACTCTTAGTATTTCCCTTTGGTACATCCAGGAAAGTGGTTTTCACTTTAGAAAAAGGAGATCCGCTCCTTAAATTTTTGAACCATCAGTAAGTATTTTCAAATAAAAATTTTTTAATAAAAAGTCATAACAATGTCTATTTTCCAGTATTCAGAAATACAGAGAAAGTGGTTTACTATCTTGGGAAAAAAAACTACATCTTGTAAGAAAAGAATCTATAAATGATATTTCATTGAGTATTACTGGCGTCACCCCGTTGCTAGTACTATTAATTAGTGGATTCGTCTTAAGCCTAATAATATTTTTATTTGAAAAGTATCATAGGCACTTAATATTGTATTTAGTACAAAAGCCATGCAAGAAGATAAAAAAAATTAGGAAAACTAAGAAAACCAATACTTTATATAACAATGGAAAAAAATTTTCAATTTACTCTCAATACAGGAATGCGCAACCACGCCCTCCATGGCCTTATACCCCATAAGAACAGCATTGGCTGCGATGGTTAAAAATACTAAGTACGTAAATAAGACATTAATGTAACACATATATCATTTATGGCAAGAAAAGAAGTGTGGTATTAATTGTATAATAATTGTCAAATTTTATAATGTAATTAATTTGGTAAGAACATAACTAATAAAAAGACAATTTCACTTAATTAATAGAGGAAAGTTGAGAGCCCAAAAATTCTCTAATTGTTGTACGATAATTAAATATATTTCGATTTTGATTGCAAATAAAATAGTTGTGATACTTGGTGTACATTTTGAAAAAAAATTCTTTGTTCTACAAATGTATTAGACTATTCTGTAATCATTAAATAAAATTTTTAAGTATTAGTCAGACTTTTATTAATGATAATTTAGTTAGTATTTTTGTTTGTGGTAACCTTGTGTGGATCACGGAACTCCAGAAATTACGTCAGCTCTTATAGCAAGGAAAAATAATAAGATCCATATTTTCTCTATACTATTTAACAAATTTGCCATCAACTTATTTAAATTATATACAGCTCACAAAGGCTTCTAACTGTAATTTGTTTATTTTTGATTCTTATGAATAAGCTCGGCACTACAAAGACTCTAACATATTTTTCTCATACTTGTGGCTAAAATAAGATTTTTAATTACAATGCAATCTCTTTATTCCTTTATATTTTTATTTATCTCACTTAGGTATTGAATTATTTGAAACTTTGACACTTTTAACTGTCTATACTTTAACAGCTGGCTCATTCTTTGAAGGAAAACGAATGTACAAGACGTCGTTGGAGCGGAATCCTGCCTCAATTCTTTCCAAATCACACTGATCTGGAATGTCATATGTCAAGGTGGTTTCGTCTGGTTGATTTTTTTTGGTACCCTGAACTAATATCAATTTACCTCTGACCTAGAAGATACAAATATTGTTTTAACTGACAACTATAGAAAGATAGGTGGATGAAGAATAAGATAATTAATTTTTTGTTAATGACGATGGAACTTGTTAAAATTGCTTTGAATTATACTTAGATTAGATAGAAAAATATTTTTGGGCATTATCATGACTATTTTTCAATTTTCATCTTAAGTTTTTTTCAAATTAATGTGCAGCACAAGAAATTCGTCGTGTTAACCCACTGGTAGCTTCCCCCTAATGGATCGTATGGGAACCCGAACCTGTGGACAGGTATCAGTTTAAAGTTGTCGTGCGAGCGTAGGCTGTCATGATTAATTATATTCTAAATGTTAGTGATTTATTTAAATATGCAGGGAATGGGGTGCAAAAGTACGAAGAGGGTGAAAATATTATGAACGTTAATCACCTGATGTATTGCTTAGTCACATTGGAAAGCTTAGAAGAGACAAATTTTATTTTTTTTATGTTTAAAATCCAGTGATTTGTTTGGCACATTACACGAGTTAAACGTCAACATTATGAAAAAGTACTTAGAAAATTCTAATTTTTTGTTGTCCTTCTTTTTTGCATCATTCAAGTTATTACTACGATTTTTGTTGAGTTTTGGCTTAATCTCATTTAAAATTATTGGTACATATTCATGGCGTTTACCAGACAATGCATCAGGTGATTAGCATTCATAATATTTTCACCTCCTTCGTACTTTCACATCTCATTTCCTGCATATTTAAATAAATCACTAACATTTAAAAAATAATTAATCATGTCAGCTGATGCTTCCGCGACAACTTTAAACTGATACCTGTCAACAGTTTCGGGTTCCTAAAAGATCCATTAGAGGTACGCCACCAGTGGGTTAACACGACAAGATGTTATAACTTTGACGCCATACATTTTACTGTATGGCAACGAATTTTACTTGATTGAGAGTATTTTAAAATAATCTAAAAAAATTTGAATGACGTATTTCCAGCAATAGTTATGTACGAATCAATTGTTACAGTTACACACTTAACAATTTCTACGTACTGTAATAATTAAGAACAAAGTATTATACTTGAATACTTTGACGTGCTGTACTGGTTTTGAAACAGAAGGTTGCATGCATTTAGTCGTTGATGCATGGGGAAAAATAGAGTTTCTCTTTGATGTACAAACAACTAAAAAATGCTTGCCAATTACTCTGTACTTCATATTTATGGAACACCTTAAGATACTCTTTCTTACGGTGCATTTTTCTTAACAGCTTCACTTTTTTTACTAGTCTGCAGCTGCTTATTCTCTAAATAATTATAAAAAAAATCACTTGTATACGAAAGGATGAATGTGAAAAGAGATGAATCACCTCAGAATACATTTTGGACAGTATCTGTTAAAAGTGAAATTAACTTCGTGTAGACTTATAAGATACTGCCATGATTTTTTCATATTTTTCTGGCCCAAAAACAAGTTATAAGCGAAATTTAGAGAAAAACTCCTCTTAATTTACATTATTTGTCTCAAAACGAAAAATTCTGGTATGGTTATGTCCCAAAACCATTTTTCTATGTATTCTGATCGTACCGTGAAGTGATTCCAACAATTTTTGCCGTAGTCACATGAATTTCTTATTAAACATTTTTGAGGCTTTATTAATCTGCTGGTAGTTATTAATGAGATTCACTTTATACACAATTATTATACTTTATTACGAGAGTCTCGACAATTCAACATTTTTTCTACTCATAAAATATAAAAAAATTCTTAAACACTTGACTATTTACTTTTAGAATAGCCTATGCAAAACATAAAACGTTTAAAAAATAAATGAAAGGAAGGACAAAGAAAAATTGTTTGATACTTACAATGACCTTAATTGTGGCTTTGTCAAATTCAGCGCAATCCAACTCCGTCTGGTGGACCTCTTAGTATAAAACCACAGTTTTGTTCAGTTTTGAGAAAAAAATCTTAGAGAAATTAAAGTATTGAAATGCAATTGCCAAATGCTCATACCTTTTTGCTTCTAGGTAGAAGGCGATAATCTTTGCTGGGTTTTAGGTTTAATTGCCTCGTCTCTTCAGTGGTGTTGCTAGAACAAGTATTCAGATGAGCCTTACGGCCACTTAAAAGGAAGCCAATCTTCCTAGCTTCTTTTTCGTTTCGATCATAAACCGCCAGCAGTTTTTCTTCTACACTTTTGGACATTTTGCTTCAATTACTATTATGTTACCGCGTAGGTGCTTTTTGAAAGAAGTCCAACAAGCAACTGACGATCAACGAAATGTTTTCTAGTGTTGCTGCAGAACGTGTCACATGCGTGACATTACTATCGTTTATAATTGATATCTATTATCTTGCCTTCTCAAAATTTCCGTGGCTAACTTTTTAAAAGATACCTGCTACTGTGCGCTCAGGTAGGTGCTTTGATGTAGAAAAATGTTAAATAAACTATCTTTAAATCTGTTCAATACAACTTTTTTTTGTAAAAAAAGGATTAGATGACGTTACTGTACGTCCTACCTTTCATAATTACTGTTGGAAAATATGTATAAAAAGAGTGACCGAGGGTTATCTCATGTACGCGTGAGTATTGAAATAAAGGGAAATCTCGCTAAACTCGTCAACTTGACCAAAAGCCACCTTGGTGTAATGATTACGGATATTTTTTGCTATTGAATTAATTATCAATATCTCTTGAAACTGCTCCAACAATGAAAAATAGCGTCTTGTGTAAGAATGCATTTTCAATTCACGTGCATCATCTTCATAGTCCAAAAATAACATTGGAAAATACAATAAGAAGCTTTATCTCCTTGGTGAAAGTAACCTATGTTAAGGTGTCTATGTTGTACATGGAAAAAAAAGGAGAAAAAAAAAAAATATTATGCCATAGTATAGTAGAGCTTGGTAAGGAATCGCTTAAATTTTTGCGACTCTTCAGGTCGGCTATTCGTGCTCCGCTAATATCTATACTCTGGAAATGTTGGTCAAAACAGTTAAAATAATAAAGTTACAGAAAACCGCGTGTTTTTTTTCTGCATGCGTTTAATCTAAAGACTTTTCTAGCTATTGACTTATTACCAATGTGATACCCAACAGAGCAAGAAGAATCGAATCAGATGCCATAACTCGTAGGTATATCTACGTGTCTTCGATAAATACTTTTTTTTTATAAATCATCTGCAACAATATTTCTTTATTAATAACGTGTTGACTTACAACACGCAAAAGATCAATAAATAGTTTCAATACTCGTAGATCAAGTATTCGAAGAGGCCAAAAATATCGAAAACTTGATGGTGTGGGAAAAAAAGCACTTGGTCGAGATACATAAGGTAGGAGAAAATAGCTCTTGATTCAAAGTGAATTGGCCATTAAATTTTAAAAGTAGGAGAAAAAGTAGCTAGTATTTGCTGCGAGTAGATACGTGGCCTTACCAGACATTGTAATTGGTAGGAGCAATGGGTCCTTCCAATGTTCGATTAATTTGGTGTGGTTGTGGGGGTGATAGTCACGATGTCAGGAATCGCCCTCTATATCATTTATTTTATGCTGTGGTACTGATATTAAAAATCTCTGACGCATGTAATGGTTTATTTTATGAAACATTTTAGTAATACAAAGAAAAATTTTTAAAAGTTATTCTAAGATAAAAAGAATATAATATTATTTTTTGTTTTAATCTAACGCCAATGCTAAAATCGTGTTCTATGAAATTAAGAACATCATCTAGTAGCGTTATAGTTTATTTTATTTATTGGTTTCTTTGTGTATTTTTTTTAACTCACACCATAATTTTTATGCCTTATTACTGATATACTCAAGTTTAGATTCAAACTATTACAAAATGGTGTTCGAAAAATATTCTAAGGAATAAAAGTTTTCCAAACGACATTACTGTATTTTTTACAACATAGGAAGATATATAACTTTTCCAGAACTGATATTCCTAACAGGTATATATAAACGAAAACTGCTCTAATAAAGTTAGAAAAAATAACCTAAATTTTTACCCTTAATTAAACTTCTAAAAATATTGCAAAATAGGATGTTTATACATACACCTGTAAGTTAAGATTGACGTGAAATAATTTTTTATACTTTGCTTTTAAAAAATAAAGAATTTGAACTGACAAATGATGTATTTTTTACAAGACATATAGAGCACTTAATGACATAAAATGATAGAGAGGCTAATGATAAGAGAATCGTATTACTATTTAAAATATTGCCAACTTTTTTTTATACCTCACAACTAACTTTGTAAAGTTTTAGATTAATGAAAGTATTAACTATTTGATAAAAGTATCTAGAGAGACAGAGAGGAGAACAAAACAATACATAGATTTTTGCATTACAATGATAAATGTATTAAAATAAAAATTATGTCGCATACACACATACGTACATTATTGAACAAGCCCAAATTATCTTTATACTGAGCTTACAATCTGTTTTACATTTAAAGTGGACGATTTATAATTGCTAACACAAGTAAAGATGAGGATGAGGACATAATAGGAACACTTTAGAGAAAAAAGCACAAGACATTAAAAATTGTTCATAGTGACATTTAAAAAAGTGATTTTAATAATTTCTTATACGGAGACATATATGATATTAGTGGTAGCGACAATAAATACGTTCCGATATAAAAAAAAAACAAAAAAATGTAAAATGTTTTTTGTTACTTACGCATTCATTTTACATAATATGATTAACGTTCATACATGTTTGTCTTAGACAAAAGTTATTATACATCAAATCTTATTAAAAAATATAGTGATTTATCATAACATGGATTTGTGGGATTTATGAAATAATGGAAGTCCTTTTTTTTAACGATCAAACTCCCAAATGCGCAGCACATTAAAGTATTCAAGTATAATTACTATTATTTTTTTATAAGTTATTGTGAATACATATAATGATTGCTACTTCTTATAAATAACAAGACATATTATACAGGAATCAAAAAAGTCTTATAAGCTAAAAAAAAGTTTCAATATAAAAAATCGTAAACAACATGTAATTTTTGATAGTTATCGTTAATAACATGGTTTTGTAGTTACTTTTTTCAATTTGTATGCAAATATACTATATCAAGTGAAATTCGTCGCAATCACTATAAAATGTAAGACAAAGTTATCTTAATTTCTAAGATTTCTATTGGTAGTATTCAATTTAGAATTTTAAAAATTTTATTCAAAAATTTCTAAGTTTTTCACGTTGCAAACTTAAAGTTTAGGATAAAGATTCCGACACTTTTCTTGGTTTAAAACTTTTCGAAAAATAGAATCATTCTTACTAATATATAAAGCAGAAGCGCTAAAACCGTTGTAATCGCTAACCATAAAAAGTACTAAACCGATTTTGCTGAAATTTTGCACACTAATTCATAATATTTCCTAGATGGTTTTAGTATAGTTCTTGTCTTAAAAAATTCAATAACAATAGCAATAAATGAGCTCAAAGTTTCGCAAAAATTCGCCAGCTTTTCACTTTAGTTCAGTTAAATTCACTTGGTGGCGTCGACATAAAATCGAATCTACGTGCAACATAATTAAATAAGTGTGGTTACAATAGGCCGGAGCGTCTCAATAGTGATGTAGTCTAGCTTTGGCAGACGAACAAGCTGTAGAGAGAATGCCGATGATAGTCTTGCAGCTGGGTATCCCGGTTATGGATGACACTCTTCTCTAAGAGGGAAGAACCTAAGTGTTCATTTACTCTGAATCTCGACGAGAGCGATCAAAAAAAAAAATTAATTCCAACCGATGCCGTCTCTGCCACAATATTAGGAGACATATCTAGCCAGAGCACAATCTGCTCCAACTCTTCAGGCTTGTATAACAGTCCTACCATCCCATCTGGTGCAGTTAAAGAATTTGTGGCTACAAATTTAAGCAAAGAAAAACAGCTCTGAGGGGCACGGGCAGCCACAACGGCTTCCTTCTTGGTCGTCACGTATCTAACGCGCTTATCCACATGTTCCCGTCTAACGATGAGCGGTTGGTTTTCTGGGGAACGACCCAAACGAGATAATTTTTGGTCAGGAGCGTACCTCCCTTTATCACAGTCTCCGTACATCGAGACTCCCAGGGTAAGAATCAAGCAACCCGTAGCCAGCTCTTCATCATTAGAAATAATAATAAAGAATAGCCTGGAAGTTTTACCACTGGCGCTTTTTAGGGCCATTATAAGTATTTACGTTCCCTACTTAACCATCAATTTTATCGGTTCTTTTTAGGGGCCACCTAAGTCTAAACTACCTTGCCAACAAATACATTTTTATTACCATTTCCGGAAGCGATTCGTCGACTAAAAGAACTATATTAACTTAAGACGGGCACTATTAAACTAAGTCAGCCATTCACTAGCAGACGTCACCTGCGGAGTTGTTCTTCGCAAGGCTGGAAAACCCGGTGACCGACGACACTATACTATCCTCTCGACTCTAAGCATTCAACCAGGAATCACTGATTCTCTCCAAGGTCTGCGTTGGGCCAACCCATAACAGCTATGAAGGAAAAAAAACTTGAGCTAACGGGACAGCTTCCACTGGACAAGTATCACTAACCAATCTCCCCATCTAAGATCACCAAAACAACTGAATCTGCAAATAAAAAAGGTGCTTTAGACACCAACGTCTTCGACGTTATACCGGGAGACGTTGGGAAAGAGCACTACAACTAGCCGCAAAGCTTCGGACTTTGTAATTTTTCTCCCAATCAGTCTGGGTTTTCAACAGCAAGCCAGAGAAGATCACCCTGAGGTATCCAGGCAGTCACAATTGCTGTTAACTGCAGTCAAGAAAGAGTTAACTTAAAAAGCTCACCGGTCTTTTTTAGGGCCATCGGACGTCGAACTACTTTGCCAAAAAATGTATTAAAATTAACAAAGTTGACTGAAAATAGCCTTTAGGGGTCATAAAAGTCGTAAGCATGCCAATAGTCGCAAAAGGGTATATTGGAAAGAAAACTTCAAATGTATCTAATGAATACAATTTGAGGCGTCAAGAAACTGACGCAGAAAATTTATCGAGATTGAAACAGCAGCGTCAAAAACGACAACTTAAGAGTCCATTACGTGAGAGATCAGCTTTTCATTGTACCCTCACATCAATCTCTGAAATCTTTAAAGATCCTACTCTAGATTTTTAAATAAGTAGAAAATGTTTTTCTGTTTTTATGGCAAAAAAATGTTGGGTTTTAGGTCCAGGACTTTGTTGCTCTGGTAATAAAATTGTGAGATATGAGAAAAAAAAATTTTTTTTTAATATACATTTTTTGGGGGTTTAAAATCTTAACAGCTTTAAAAAATAGCCCTTTTCGTGAATTACACAGAAAAAACTGTAAATCAACAACTTCTTATAGCCATCAATTATTTTATGGCATAAAGAACGCACGGTACTTTTCAGCATAATTATTTTTTTGAATTTTTACACCTTATTATTTGACCAAATAAACTCTTTGGATTCCAAAAAAATATGTTTTCAATAAGAAGATTTTTGTTCTGAAATATATTAGGAATATGTGTAAAATTTCTAACTGAAAATGTTTTACATTACATGTCAACATACTACGGTGTTTTATTGAGTAAGTCTTGGGCGAAGCCGAGACGAGGGGCTGCTAGTTATAACCTAATCATTGCATACATTTTTGAAGCTTCAACCTTACAACTTCAGCAAATATGCTAAGAGCAGGTGATCCCAAAAACAGTATTAAATACTAAAATAAGGCTTTATTCTGTAACACCGCAAAAATGAGAGATAATGCATACATGGTGATTACGGATTGATGGCGATATATAAATTATACATTTTTATATAGTAAATTTTTATTGATTTATATTGAAAATAGAAGAATTTTCACAATGGTACCCGAATAAAAGTTTAATGTATCCATATGTTATAATTGTTGTGCTACAAATATTTTAGCCTATGAAGCCAGTATCCGTACTCGCATCGGTGCGAAAATCAGAGAGAATTTCTAGAATACGGCAAGTGAATACTAGCATAACTAAAAATATCAAACAAGAAGGTCACTCGGTAGATAAGAAAACGCGAAAAATTAAAATGGCGACGCAGCAAAACATAGACGAAATCGCGTGAGAACGGCAAAGCTTGGCAGCCGAACGCCAAGAGATACAAAGACTGCACGGAGAAATACAAAACATGCAACAAAACTTAACAACACAACTCGCACAATTTGAACAAGCAAGAGTTGCCCTAGCAAATAATATGAATAATGTAAATAATCCACTATTGCCGGAAGTGGAAAGATTGCGAACCGATATAACAGCATTGCAAGTAAATGTTCAAAATAATCGTAACCAAAGTCATAACGCTCAAGCAGTAAATTTATGCGCGTTAATAGGAAGCGTACAGGCGTTGAATAATGAACGTAAAATACCCGAATTCCAAGATGAAAACTTGCAAAATCCACTAGAATTTTTATCTGAGTTCGACAGGTTTTGTACAACTCGCAGTATCATGGGTAACGATAAAATCAATATGATAAATAATGTTTTAATTGGTAAGGCAAAGCATTGGTATAAATCACAAAATCCATTTGTCGACTTTGAAGTATTTCGCTATGCTTTTACGAACGAATTTTATCCTGTAGCGGTACAAGTGAGATTGAGAGATATCTGGTCACGTAGGAAGTTTGTCGATCAGGCGTACAACCTGCAGGAATTTTATTATAGACAAGTCAAAGAAGCTTCCTTTTTAAGACCACAAATGACTGAGTACGAAAAAAATTATATCATCGTACAGCAGCTTCCTCAAAGCGTTCATGCAGCTATGGTCGCGATTAATTTAAATGAGTCAGATGTAGTAAAACAAACGTTAATTAATTTAGATTTAATATATTTGGAAAAAAACAAAAATGTGAACAGACCTCAATATACAAGAAATAATAATAATAATGGCGAAAATAATCAGAATACTCAACAAATAAAACAAATAGATCTAAATTACGGGGTATATTCACAAGAAAGTAACTTTAGAAATTTTAATACTAGGAATAGGCAACAAAGAAATAGCTCGTATAATAGAAATCAAAACAAATCTTTTTCACAACAGTCCAACATAAACCCGAACGCGTTTACCATCAATATGCCCGATACGCGTTTTCCACCTCCCATGTATAATAAGAACACCAATTCTAATGGCCACATACAAATGCAGACCGGTAATTTAAACTAATAGCAGGCGCGTTGAAAAGCGGGATGTTGACGCGTCGGCACGATGATTATATAAATGATATGCAAATTGATATATTAGAGAATAAATGCCTGCAGAAAGCTAGGAATGATGATCAGAGAGCAGCCTCCCCGCAAATCCTATGTAAAATTAACGGCATTCAAGTATGGTCTATATTGGACACGGGAAGTCAAATTGGCGGAGTATCAGAAGACTTCTCTAAAAAACTAGAAAAAACACACAAAATGTTAACTTTGCCGGTTTCAAATGTGACGGTCTCAACAGCAATAGGCAAGAGAAGAACATCCATAAAAAAACAAGTAATAATCGATTTAGTGATAGGCAGTTTTAAAATTTCACATATTTTTTTAATTATTCCATTTTTGACTAGCGATATTATACTTGGAAACGACTTTAACGCAGGAAACGGAATTGTGATAGATTATTGGCAAAACCAAATTAAGTTGAAAGATAGTAGGGTTCCCGCATCGTATGTCTTATTCGGTAGAGACCGGGCGGAGAGACTATTATTGTCTCGGCATGACGATGGTATACATATATACTTGTTGAAGGTAAACAGCTGGGGGGTATTTCGTGACGACGATGACTTTTCAATGATGAAAATGAATACAAAGAGAGACCATAATAGTGATAATTTAATAGGAAACAAACTTATAAATAATAGTGATTTTACAAATGATATCAATGTAGAAATTTTAAAAATTAATACTGATAACAAAATAGGGGAAACAAATAAATTAGCAGACTCGACTAGTAATAGCATGGGGGATAGTGGTGATCTCTCTACTCGGCTTCGCATGGTCGTGGAGGGTATAGCAGGGTTGTGCGAGGATGAAAAAATTATATTTTTTAAGTTACTTAATAATTTTAAGGATGTATTTTTGCCAAAACCGGGATGTTCTAAGGGATATACTCACAAAATAAAATTAAAAGTTGCCAATCCAAAAATTAACCAAAAGTACCCGGTTCCGTTTGCATTGCGCGAGTCGGTCGGGGAATGTATAAAACAAATGTTGGAACAGGGAGTGATTGAGAGAGCATCGAGTCCGTATTGTAACCCGTTGAGAATAGTGAGGAAAACGGATGGCGCGATTCGCATATGTCTAGATGCCAGAGCGTTAAACAAGGTTGTAGAGGACGACCATGAATCCCCACCACTCATAGAAGATTTAATGCAAAAATATTTCAAAGCCAAAATATTTTCAAAGATGGATTTAACTTCGGGGTACTGGCAAATCCCATTGCACGAAGAGTCGCGTCCTCTCACTGCTTTTCTGTTCGGCACAACGATGTACCAATTTACTCGTGTCCCTTTCGGTTTAAAAACAGTGGGTAGTGCGTTCATTCGAGCGTTCACTCTCGCTCTCGAGACAAACGTAGATACAATGTTTACGGAAAAAGACGTGCTTGATACTCGGGACGATTGCGAGGAGGGCCAAAACTACAAATCAATAGATATTTTTAAATTCCTATCAAACTACATTAATGACACAGTAGTAGGCACAGAATCCTTCAAAAAACATATACAAGTTTTAACTATAATTTTCAAAAAATTGCTGGCAAACAATTTTACATTAAAATTAGAAAAGTGTGAATTTTTTCAACGTCAAGTAGATTTTCTCGGTTTTTTATTGAATCAGAATGGAATTGAACCTAATCCCGAACGAATTAGACGAATTCAAGAATTACAAATACCGAAAAATAAAACGCAACTGCAGCATATACTGGAAATATGCAACTATTATCGTAGATTTGTTTTAAATAATAGTAATTTTATTGATCCATTCAGGGATCTTTTAACAGACTCAAAATCGTGGAATTGGACGGAACGGCATGCGAGAGCATTTGAAGCCCTCAAAATGAATTTTTTGGATACGGTATGTTTGAGTCACATAATCCCAAACAAAACATTCAAAGTACAAACAGATGCGAGCGGCCATGGCATAGGTGGGGTCTTATACCAAATTGACGCAGAAAGTAATCATAGAATTATAGCAGTGGCAAGTCGGTGTTTATTAAACGTTGAATCGCGCTATACGACGACAGAGTTGGAGCTTCTCGCGGTAGTATATTGTGTAACGAAGTTCCGTCAATACTTAATTGAAGTCAACTTTGAGATTGTTACTGACCATAAAGCACTAACATTCTTAAATTGTACCCCCTTTCACAATTCCCGCCTGATACGATGGAACCTTTTGTTGCAACAATATACATACACGGTGACGTACTGTCGAATGTCGGACAACATCTACGCGGATTTTTTGAGTAGAAACCCCGAGGGAAGATTTGCTGAAAATTCAAATGAAGAACTGCGAATTTCTAATTTAATTGATTATTGCACGCCGAACGCTCGCGGGGAGATATCATCTTTGGAAATAATGGCTATCCATGTACATGATACATCGTTAAAAACAATAATAAAAGATATAAAAAACAAACAGAAACAAGATACATTTTGTAAAGATATTATAACAAAAATTAATAATAACGATAAAAGCAGCGCAAATTTTCAAATATATCACGATATAATATTTCAACGTGTCAATACTGACTCATGGTGCATCGTCCTTCCAACAGCTATATCTAAAAAAATTATTGCACAAACGCACAGTAAGCTTGGCCACCCGGGTGTATTCAAAACTTTAACGTACCTAAAAAAATTTTATTTTTGACGTTCGATGGCATTGGAAGTAAAACGATTTGTCCTTGCGTGTGATATGTGCCAGAGGGTTAAGTATTTATCGATCACGATGGAGGGTCCGTATCAGCTTGTGCAATCTCATGCCCCCAGTGATTTGGTAACGGTTGATTTTTACGGGCCCCTCCCTCGCGGTCGAAGGGGAGCGGAGTACATATTTGTGATTCTCGACGCTTTTTCGAAACTCGTGCGCCTGTACGCGATAAAAAAGGCAACAACTATAACTGCGTTAAATAAAATTTTAAAAGAATACATACCCGAGTGTGGAAAGTTTAATAGAATTCTGAGTGACAATGGTACTCAATTCATATCACCAAGATGGAAAAATGAATTAGAGAAGGCGGGGATAAAAGTAGGATTTAGTTCGATTCGCCACCCCCAATCCAATCCAACAGAAAGGGTCATGCGTGAGTTAGGGAGAATGTTCAGAACCTTTTGTAATGATAAACACACAAGTTGGGTACAATACGTAAAAAAGATAGAGGACTTGTTGAACGTCACGACTCATTTCAGTACGAACGTAACTCCCAAGGAGTTGCATTTTGGTGTGCCAGTCGTAAAAGAGATAAAGAAATTAGTAGAATATCCTGACTCGTGTGCAATTGATCGACATATCCTAATTGAAATGGCTAAAAAAAATATTGAAAAAAATTACAAATGCCGTAGCAAAAATCAAAAGTACTCCAGAGTCGAAGTAAAGGAGAAAGATCTAGTATTACTGCGAGTAAGACACCTGTCGAACGCACTTGATAAAGTGACCAAAAAGTTCTTTCACTTATATGAGGGGCCATATATAATAAATAAAGCAGTAGGACGAAACGCTTACGAGCTTATGGACCCCAAAAATGATAAAGTTATTGGAATATATAATGTAGCGAATCTAAGAAAATGTTATAATGATCAATGATGTGAATATGCAAAAATGTATAATGAAAATAAGTAATTATGACAAATGGAGAAATGATCTTTACGCTATATGCTTTAAACAAAAAACCATCGTTAATCGGTTTGCGAGTGTTTTATATATGTTATCGTTTAAATAATAATGTACACGTGACAAATGGGGGTTGCGATATTCATCCTCTGCGCCTAAAAAAAAAAAAAAAAAAAAAAAGAAATTTTGTATATAATATAGTTCAATTGTAACTTAGTGTATGAGTACGATAGATAGTGTGTGAGTAAAATAATAATGAATAAACCTTGCCCAAGGTCATGATACATCTCCGGAGAATGTTTAAATTGAGTATCAGTATGTAAAAAAAAAAAAAAAAAATATATATATATATATATATATATATATAATATTAGTTAGTAGAATGACGTTACCTGTATGTAAATATAAGAGCAGAGTTAAATTTGTTATGAGTATAATGACTAATTTTTTAAGCATAAATTATAATATATATGTATACATGTGTACAAAGAAAAAAGAAGATGTAAATGTAATATAATGCCGAATTGATGAGAGCGGAGTTAAAACTGTTAATAGTGGTAATTTAAAATAGTAAATGTGATGGTATCAATAAGTGGAGCGGTGAATGTGAATTATAACGAACTAATAGTGGTGATACGGAGAGATTTTGTTCAAGGACGTAGGTCACAAAATCGGGGGAGTGTTGTAACGTAAGATATGTTAATCACGCTATCCCTGACTATTCCGCAATAAAGGATAGTGGGCAGTTGGAATAAATTGGTTGCGAAGTTTCGAGTGTTGCCGTATTAAATAGTAGCGCTCAGCCGAAGGTATAAAAGAGGGCAGGAGAAGGCCCTCGCTGGCTTTTTCCTTTCGGGCAGCGCAAGGTGAAAATCGAACGGCAGTCGATCGGTAAAGTAGACAAAATGCAAAAATAAATAAGTATACGGTACGGAATAACGGTACGGATTCAAATAGGCCCGTCGACGGTGAGACTACCCGGAGGACGAGAGGCCTGAAAAAAAGTGCCCGGTCGGGGACGCTCGACCGAGGTCTGAACCGTTTGGAGTACCAGTGGACGTCGGGTGTACACTCACTATCGAAACCAACAGGGACCCGGAGAAATAAACTTAGGGACGTGAAAGAGACCAAGACTTACCAACACCACTCATGGCAGATAAGTTTGTTTAAAATTAGTGTTGATAAAAGACAGATAAAATATATGGACAAAAGGACATTACGCGTAGCGTTTAACCCTATGTGCAACTCTGATCTTGTTATAGCGAATATTTTGTAATAAAATAATTATTTAATACATATATATATTAAAAATATCCAGTTCGTTAACAATCTCTGGTTTTCGCCCCATATCAAACACCGCAGAAATGAAAGATAATGCATACATGGTGAGTACGGATTGATGGCGATATATAAATTATCCATTTTCATATAGTGAATTTTTATTGATTTATATTCAAAATAAAAGAATTTTTACAAGTCTTTGTATCAAGTAAATGTAAAAAATACACGCTGTCATCTCGTACTTGATGATGTCACCCGTATTGACCAACGGTTCTAGTATTCTAGAATATCCGTATAGAACAGAATTTTACATTGTTAAAATGGATCGTAGAGACGAAATTTTATCAGCAATTTAAAGATATCATTTCGGTAGATTTTTTTTTTTCATCCAAACAAGGTTCTTTTTGAAAAGTAACATCATTAAATAATTGTATATAGTTACATTTTCATCTTATTTGCAAACATTTGCTTTGGTTGGTCCTAGTTTTTATAAAAAACTAAGGATTCTATCACAAAGAGGCAACCTTAGGCCATCGAAGCAACTCCTTACCTAGCTCTACTCAACTATGGCAAAACATTTTTTCCTTTCTTTTTTTACACAAACCATACAAACACCCAGTTATCGATCTCTTTCGCCAAGACGATAAAGCTCCTTCTAGTCTCTCACAATGTTATCTTTGGAAAAACGAGTTAATGTACGTCCAGTAAAACAGTATCTTCATCAAAAGATAACATTTCTTGATGATAAAGCTGTTTCAAGAAATTTTGTAAATGAATTCAGTAGCATAGAACATCTATAACCACTATGCTGAGAAGGCTTTTGGTCAAGTTGACGAGCTTAACAAGATTTCCCTTTATTTCGATACTCACGCGTACGTGACGAGATTCCATAATATCTCCTTACACACAAACTTTGAAACAGTAATTATTAAACGTACCAAATAAAGTAACGTCACATAAGCCTCTAGTTTAAGAAATAAAGTTATATTAAACATCATAAACAAAGAGACAATTTAATTAGACATTTCTCCACAACAAAGAATGTACCTAAGCGCACACTAGCGCATATCATTAAAAAAGTTAGCCACAGAAATTATTAGTAGGCTAGATAACAGGTATCAATTATAAACGATAGTGATGTCATGCACACGACACGTACAATAGTAATATTAGAAACCACTTTGTTGTTCATCAGTGTCTCGCGGGAATTAACTCATCTAGCACCTACGCAGTTACATAAAAGTGTTTGTAAAAGAATGTCTGGAGATAAGAATGAGAAGGAATTAGAACTCATAGAGCAAAATCATAAGGAGCTTAAGGAGTCAACGTGTTCTTCTGGCCGTGCGGCTCATCTAAATAGATCATCCAGCAACGTCACTGAAGAGTCAAGGCAGTTGGACTTGAAACATAGCAAAGTTCCCATAGTTAAATTTCTTTAAGATTTTTTCTCAAAACTAAAAAAAATTGTGGTTTCATAAAAGAAGGTCCACCAAAAGGAGAAAAGGAGTTGAATTGCACTAAATCGGATAACAACACAATTGAGGTCATTGTGAGTATCAAAAAATTTTTCTTTGTCTTTTTATTCATGTATTATTTAAACGTTTCATGTTTTGCATGGGTTGTCTTCAAATTAAGGAAAAAAAGTCTATGAGGTTTTTTTTTTACATTTTGAGAGAAAAAAAAATGTTTAACTGTCAAAACTCTTGTAATAAAGTGTAATTTATGTGCATAAATTGCATCTCACCAAAAACTACTAGGCAGACAAATAAAGCCTAAAAGAATGTTTAATAAAAAACGACTAAGACAAAAATTATTGGTATCACTTTTTGTTATGATCAGAAAAGATAAAAAATAATGGTTTTGAGACATAATCGTACCAGCTTTTTTTTTTGTAAGACAAATTATGTAAGTCAATCGGAATTTTTCTTTGAATTTCACTTCTAACTTGTTTGTGGATCATAGTATTGCAAAAAAACCTGCAGATAATTCGTTCGTTATTGAATAATGTATTGATCAGTACTACTAAGATATAAATATGTATATATATACAAATATTATGTATTGATTCAATTTTTTGAAAAGTTGTTAATCAAGAAAAGTGTAGGAATCTTTATCTTGAACATTAAGTTTGCAACGTGAATATCTTAAAAATTTTTTAATGAAATTTTTAAAAATTGTCAATTCAACACTACTAATAGAAATTTTCAAAATTGTTATAACTCTGTCTTACATTTTATAGTGTTTGCGACGAATTTTACTGGATATAGTATATTTGCATACAAATTAAAAAAAGTAAATAGAAAAACATGTTATTAACGATAACTATCAAAAATTACGTGTTGTTTACGATTTTTTATGTTGAAACTTTTTTTTAGCTTATAAGACTTTTCTCATTTCTGTATAATATGTCTTGTTATTTATAAAAAGTAGGAATCATTATATGTATTCAAAATAACTTATGAAAAACTAATGGTAATTATACTTGAATACTTTAATGTGCTGCGCATTTAGGAGTCTGATCGTTGAAAAATAAATTTACATCATTTCATAAGCCCAACAAATCCATGCTATAGTAAATCACAACATTTTTCATAAAATTTGATGTATAATAACCTTCGTCTTAAAGAAACATGTCGAAACGTTTATCATATTATGTGAAATGAATGCGAAAGTAACAAAAAAATTTTTACATTTTTCAGTTTTTTTTCTATATCAGAACGTATTTCTTGTCGCTACCACTAATGTTATATATGTTTCCGTATAAGAAATTATTAAAATCACTTTTTTAAATGTCACTATAAACAATTTTTAATGTCTTGTGCTTTTTTCTCTAAAGTGTTTCTATTATGTTCTCATTCTCATCGTTACTTGTGTTAGCAATTATAAATCGTCCACTTTAAATGTAAAACAGATTGTAAGCTCAGTATAAAGATAATCTGGGCTTGTTCAATAATGTACGTACTTATGTGTGTTTGCGACATAATTTTTATTTTAATACAATTATCATTGTAATGCAAAAATCTATGTATTGTTTTGTTCTCCTCTCTGTCTCTCTGGATACTTTTATCAAATAGTTAATACTTTCATTAATCTAAAACTTTACAAAGTTGGTTGTGAGGTATAAAAAAAAGTTGGCAATATTTTAAATAGTAATACGATTCTCTTATCATTAGCCTCTCTATCATTTTATGTCATTAAGTGCTCTATATGTCTTGTAAAAAATACATCATTTGTCAGTTCAAATTCTTTATTTTTTTAAAGCAAAGTATAAAAAATTATTTCACGTGAATCTTAACTTACAGGTGTATGTATAAATATCCTATTTTGCAATATTTTTAGAAGTTTAATTAAGGGTAAAAATTTAGGTTATTTTTCTAACTTTATTAGAGCAGTTTTCGTTTATATATACCTGTTAGGAATATCAGTTCTGAAAAAGTTATATATCTTCCTATGTTGTAAAAAATACAGTAATGTCGTTTGGAAAACTTTTATTTCTTAAAATATTTTTCGAACACCATATTGTAATAGTTTAAATCTAAACTTGAGTCGATCAGTAATAAGGCATTAAAATTATGGTGTGAGTTTAAAAAAATACGCGCAGAAACCAATAAATGAAATAAACTGTAACGCTACCAGATGATGTTCTTAATTTTATAGAACACGATTTTAGCATTGGCGTTAGATTAAAACAAAAAATAATATAATATTCTTTTTTTCTTAGAATAACTTTAAAAAATTTTTCTTTGTATTACGAAAATGTTTCATAAAATAAACCATTACATGCGTCAGAGATTTTTAATATCAGTACCACAGCATAAAATAAATGATATAGAGGGCGATTCCTGACATCGTGACTATCACCCCCACAACCACACCAAATTAATCGAACATTGGAAGGACCCATTGCTCCTACCAATTACAATGTTTGGTAAGGCCACGTATCTACTCGCAGCAAATACTAGCTACTTTTTCTCCTACTTTTAAAATTTAATGGCCAATTCACTTTGAATCAAGAGCTATTTTCTCCTACCTTATGTATCTCGACCAAGTGCTTTTTTTCCCACACCATCAAGTTTTCGATATTTTTGGCCTCTTCGAATACTTGATCTACGAGTATTGAAACTATTTATTGATCTTTTGCGTGTTGTAAGTCAACACGTTATTAATAAAGAAATATTGTTGCAGATGATTTATAGAAAAAAAGTATTTATCGAAGACACGTAGATATACCTACGAGTTATGGCATCTGATTCGATTCTTCTTGCTCTGTTGGGTATCACATTGGTAATAAGTCAATAGCTAGAAAAGTCTTTAGATTGAACGCATGCAGAAAAAAACACGCCGTTTTCTGTAACTTTACTGATTTAACTGTTGTGACCAACATTTCCAGAGTATAGATATTAGCGGAGCACGAATAGCCGACCTGAAGAGTCGCAAAAATTTAAGCGATTCCTTACCAAGCTCTACTATACTATGGCATAATATTTTTTTTTTTTCTCCTTTTTTTTCCATGTACAACATAGACACCTTAACATAGGTTACTTTCGCCAAGGAGATAAAGCTTCTTATTGTATTTTCCAATGTTATTTTTGTACCATGAAGATGATGCACGTGAATCGAAAATGCATTCTTACACAAGACGCTATTTTTCTTTGTTGGAGCAGTTTCAAAAGATATTGTTAATTAATTTAATAGCAAAAAATATCCGTAATCATTACACTAAGGTGGCTTTTGGTCAAGTTGACGAGTTTAGCGAGATTTCCCTTTATTTCAATACTCACGCGTACATGAGATAACCCACGGTCACTCTTTTTATACATATTTTCCAACAGTAATTATGAAAGGTAGGACGTACAGTAACGTCATCTAATCCTTTTTTTACAAAAAAAAGTTGTATTAAACAGATTTAAAGATAGTTTATTTAACATTTTTCTACATCAAAGCACCTACCTGAGCGCACAGTAGCAGGTATCTTTTAAAAAGTTAGCCACGGAAATTTTGAGTAGGCAAGATAATAGATATCAATTATAAACGATAGTAATGTCACGCATGTGACACGTTCTGCAGCAACACTAGAAAACATTTCGTTGATCGTCAGTTGCTTGTTGGACTTCTTTCAAAAAGCACCTACGCGGTAACATAATAGTAATTGAAGCAAAATGTCCAAAAGTGTAGAAGAAGAACTGCTGGCGGTTTATGATCGAAACGAAAAAGAAGCTAGGGAGATTGGCTTTCTTTTAAGTGGCCGTAAGGCTCATCTGAATACTTGTTCTAGCAACACCACTGAAGAGACGAGGCAATTAAACCTGAAACCCAGCAAAGATTATTGCCCTTTACCTATCAGTAATCAGGTACGGCCATTTTGCAATTGCATTTCAATATTTAAATTTCGCTAAGATTTTTTCTCAAAACTGAACAAAATTGTGGTTTTAAAAAAAAAAAGGTCAACCAGACGGAGTTAGATTGCAATAAATTTGATAAAGGCACATTTAAGGTCATTGTAAGTATCGAACGATTTTTCTTTGTCCTTCTCTTCATTTATTTTTCAAACGTTTTATGTTTCGCATTCGTTATCCTAAAATGAAATAGAAAAAGTCTTTGAGGATTTTTTTATATTCCATGAGTAGAAAAAGTATTTAACTGTCAATGCTCTTGTAATAAAATTTAATTAATGTGTATACAAGGAGGCCCACCAGACGGAGTTGGATTGCTCTGAATTTGACAAAGACACAATTAAGGTCATTGTAAGTATCGAACAATTTTTCTTTGTTCTTCTCTTCATTTATTTTTTAAACGTTCTATGTTTTGCATAGGTTGTCCTAAAATTAAATAGTTTTGTCTTTGAGGATTTTTTTATATTCTATGAGTAGAAAAAATGTTAAACTGTCGAGACTCTCGTAATATAATGTAATTAATGTGTATAAAGTGAATCTCATTAAAAAACTACCGACAGATTTATAAAGCCTCAAAAACATTTAATAAGAAATTCATGCGACAACGACAAAAATTGTTGGAATCACTTAACGTTACGATCAGAATACATAAAAAATTGGTTTTGGGACATAACCATACCAGAATTTTTCGTTGTGAGACAAATAATGTAAATTAAGAGGAGTTTTTCTTTAAATTTCGCTTATAACTTGTTTTTGGGCCAGAAAAATATGAAAAAATCATGGCAGTATCTTATAAATTTACACGAAGTTAATTTCACTTTTAACAGATACTGTCCAAAATGTACTCTGACGTGATTCATCTCTCTTCGCATTTTTCCTTTCGTATACAAGTGACTTTTTTTATAACTATATAGAGAATAAGCAGATGCAGAGTGGTAGAAAAAGTAAAGCTGTTAAGTAAAATGCACCGTAAGAAAGAGAACCTTAAGGTGTTCCATAAGTATGAAGTACAGAGTAATTGGCAGGCATTTTTAAATGTTTGTACATCGAAGAGAAAATCCATTTTTCCCAATGCATCAACGACTAAATGCATGCAACCTTCTGTTTCAAAACCAGTACAGCACGTCAAAGTATTCAAGCATAATACTTTGTTCTAAATTATTACTGTACGTAGAAATTGTTAAGTGTGTAACTGCAACAATTGATTCGTACATAACTATTGCTGGAAATACGTCATTCGAATTTTTTTAGATTATTTTAAAATACTCTAAATCAAGTAAAATTTGTTGCCATACAGTAAAATGTATGGCGTCAAAGTTATAACAATTCGTCGTGTTAACCCACTGGTGGGGCCCCTCTCATGGATATTATAGGAACCCGAACCTGTTGACAGGTATCAGTTTAAAGTTGTCGCGAAAGCATAGGCTGTCATAAGTAATTATTTTTTAAATGTTAGTGATTTATTTAAATATGCAGGAAATGGGATGCGAAAGTACGAAGGAGGTGAAAATATTATGAATGCTAATCACCTGATGCATTGTCTGGTAAACGCCATAAATATGTACCAATAATTTTAAATGAGATTAATCCAGAACTCAACAAAAATTGTAGTAATAACTTGAATGATGCAAAAAAGAAAGACAACAAAAAATTAGAATTTTCTAAGTCCTTTTTCATAATATTGACGTTTAACTCGTGTAATGTGCCAAACAGATCACTGGACTTTAAACATAAAAAAAATAAAATTTGTCTCTTCTAAGCTTACCAATGTGACTCCGCAATACATCAGGTGATTGACGTTTATAATATTTTCACCCTCTTCGTACTTTTGCATCCCATTTCCTGCATATTTAAATAAATCACTAACATTTAGAATATAATTAATCATGACAGCCTACGCTCGCACGACAACTTTAAACTGATACCTGTCAACAGGTTCGGGTTTCTATAAGATCCATTAGGGGGGCGCTACCAGTGGGTTAACACGACGAATTTCTTGTGTTGCACATTAATTTGAAAAAAACTTAAGATGAAAATCGAAAAATAATCATGATAATGCCCAAAAATATTTTTCTATCTAATCTAAGTATAATTCAAAGCAATTTTAACAAGTTCCATCGTCATTAACAAAAAATTAATTATCTTATTCTTCATCCACCTATCTTTCTATAGTTGTCAGTTAAAACAATGTTTATATCTTTTAGGTCCAAGGTAAATTGATATTAGTTAAGGGTACCAAAAAAAATCAACTAGACGAAACCACCTTGACATATGACATTCCAGATCAGTGTGATTTGGAAAGAATTGAGGCAGGATTCCGCTCCAACGACGTCTTGTATATTCGTTTTCCTTCAAGGAATGAGCCAGCTGTTAAAGTATAGACAGTTAAAAGTGTCAAAAGTTTTAAATAATTCAATACCTAAGTGAGATAAATAAAAATATAAAGGAATAAAGAGATTGCATTGTAATTAAAAATCTTATTTTAGCCACAAGTATGAGAAAAATATGTTAGAGTCTTTGTAGTGCCGAGCTTATTCATAAGAATCAAAAATAAACAAATTACAGTTAGAAGCCTTTGTGAGCTGTATATAATTTAAATAAGTTGATGGCAAATTTGTTAAATAGTATAGAGAAAATATGGATCTTATTATTTTTCCTTGCTATAAGAGCTGACGTAATTTCTGGAGTTCCGTGATCCACACAAGGTTACCACAAACAAAAATACTAACTAAATTATCATTAATAAAAGTCTGACTAATACTTAAAAATTTTATTTAATGATTACAGAATAGTCTAATACATTTGTAGAACAAAGAATTTTTTTTCAAAATGTACACCAAGTATCACAACTATTTTATTTGCAATCAAAATCGAAATATATTTAATTATCGTACAACAATTAGAGAATTTTTGGGCTCTCAACTTTCCTCTATTAATTAAGTGAAATTGTCTTTTTATTAGTTATGTTCTTACCAAATTAATTACATTATAAAATTTGACAATTATTATACAATTAATACCACACTTCTTTTCTTGCCATAAATGATATATGTGTTACATTAATGTCTTATTTACGTACTTAGTATTTTTAACCATCGCAGCCAATGCTGTTCTTATGGGGTATAAGGCCATGGAGGGCGTGGTTGCGCATTCCTGTATTGAGAGTAAATTGAAAATTTTTTTCCATTGTTATATAAAGTATTGGTTTTCTTAGTTTTCCTAATTTTTTTTATCTTCTTGCATGGCTTTTGTACTAAATACAATATTAAGTGCCTATGATACTTTTCAAATAAAAATATTATTAGGCTTAAGACGAATCCACTAATTAATAGTACTAGCAACGGGGTGACGCCAGTAATACTCAATGAAATATCATTTATAGATTCTTTTCTTACAAGATGTAGTTTTTTTTCCCAAGATAGTAAACCACTTTCTCTGTATTTCTGAATACTGGAAAATAGACATTGTTATGACTTTTTATTAAAAAATTTTTATTTGAAAATACTTACTGATGGTTCAAAAATTTAAGGAGCGGATCTCCTTTTTCTAAAGTGAAAACCACTTTCCTGGATGTACCAAAGGGAAATACTAAGAGTTTACAGGGGGATTCGTAAACAGTTTGTTCCTTAATCAAAGCAGTTGTGTAGAAAACCACTTTTTCGTTGCAAACCTGGAGTAGAAAACATTTTTTAGTGGTTCATACGCAACAAATTATACATATTTGTTTTTAACACAAATACATTTCATAAAGATAATATATAATAAAAATTAAGTTCACAACAGGTTTACCAGATAGATTTAGAAATTTTAATACTTGTGACAGAATGAATTATGGTGTAGACGTTGGATTAGTGGCATAGGTAAAAGCATTTTTATAAAGCAGTGTAAGTGGATATAGCTCATTAGTACTTGAAAAAGAAATTTTGGTAATAAGGGTATGTCACTCAATTGTCTATAATCTAAAGTTTAAAAGTATTTTTATTGTCAGTGATATGATTACTTTGCTACAAAATTTAAGTGAACTGTCGTTATTTTAGACTGTTCGACGAAAAATAACATTTTAAGTGTAAATGTTAGTAACGCTAGAACGTATAGGTACAATTCGTTACACAGTTTCTTTTACTAAAATAAAAATAAATACATTGCTTAGTGAGAGAATTAAATGTTTGATTAGTAAATAATATAAGTAAAACTTTTCAGCCAAAAATTTTGTATGTGACGTTTTTCTTGTATTTATAGGCGGCTAATTACCGAGAAAAGAGTCACTGTATGCTGACTATTTATGAGATCATGGCGTCACGGTTCATACATACACTATAACATTTTGCTTCACTAAAAAATACTCCTTGAGAATAATCGCCCGCCCTTTTGATATCCAATGTAAAGATGAACCAGGTAGGAAACTATGAAAGGTTTAGGTGTTTGTCAGTACTGAGTATTACGAGTACATCAAACGGCCCAAGAAAGGGTGACAGGACTTCTCACCCAAACCTGAAAATGACCTCTTTATCGCATATTTATAACTGTATTATCAGAAGAGTTGACATAGCATCTTTAAAAGTTTTTATAAACTACTAAAATAAACGGTAGAAAAAAAAAGTTTTAAATAATATTCACTATTAAATTACTCAAATTCTTAATAGTAATTATACAAAGGCATTATACGTACTAGCGCAATGCGTGCGCGAAGAGTCCAGACACAATGATTTACTAAGCACGTCGCTACAGTTTCTGACATTGATTTTAAATTAAGATATTTCAATCGATGCAATTTTTCTGCCTCTTCTTGAGTACTTAATGCCACGTTTTCTAAATTTCCTTCATTCTTTTGAAATAACATACTTATACTTCTAGAATGATTTCTGAGAATTTCGAAAACTCGAGAAAAGGCAGAAAAATGGCGTCGATTGGAATATCTCAATTTAAAATCAAAGTCGGAAATTGTACCTTTTATTTGCTGTAATTCAAAGTTTCATTCGTCGATTTGCTAATAATTATTTTTAGTTTCGTTTTTGTATTCGTTATTTCTCGCCGTTAACATTTGCATGCACTCTTTATGCGTATCGAGTATACGACATACCAAATAAAAAGTTAAATCTCACGGTCTTTGTATTTTAGCATTCATTGTATATCTAATCTTTTACTCAATTATCGTTTCAACAAAATGTTATGATACGTAGTGTACAAGTATATGACTCTTGCCCTGAAGTCGAGTCCCAGAAAATTCTGTTAAAGTTTCTAGCTCCTAATCGTCTGCCTAGCAGGTCAAAGGAACCTTGCGACTTCTATACTAAGTAATCGTGTATTTTTACTACTGGCCTGTAACGACGTTTTTGGTGAAGCATTGTGTCTGAACTCTTCGCGTACGCATAACGCTAGTACGTATATTTTGTTCGTAAAATTACTATCAAGAATTCAAGTAATTCATTAGTGAATACTATTTAAAACTTATTTTTTCTATTGTTTATTTTAGTAGTTTATAAAAATTTTTGAAGATACTACGTCATCTCTTCTGATAATACAGTTATAAATATGCGATAAAAAAGTCATTTTCAGATTTGGGTAAAAAATTTACTCTGCATATAGATTTTTTACTGCTGCAAGTCTGATTCTTGTTCCTCATCTACACTTTTAACTTCCTTGTCTATAGGACTGTGAGGACGGATACACTAATCATTGTATTACTAACAGTTCCTACATCGTATTTTGTTACCTGCAGTAGTTAAAGCATCTCAATATTTTTAAATATTTTTTTTTTTTTTTTTTTTTAATGAATAACCATTCGTTATTATTGTTGACACGAAAATTTCTTTAAAGGTAGTAGTTGATAAAATCGAGAAATCCCATCATTTTTTGAAAATTTAAGCATAAATTTCTCCAGGTATTTTTAAAAATTTTAAAAGGTCAAGCAATGCCGTGGCAAAAATATTATCTTTAAAAGCTTATAGTTTTACCACACATCTCATAGATAAAGTGATTTTAAGAGCAGAGTAAACACTGAATATTCAGACAAAAAACAATTAATATTTACTAACAACTAACAGATTACTCAAAGTAATATTATGCATCAAACAGTTGCAAAAACATATTGCCAGCAGTATGGTTTTTTAACAATTTCAATCGAAAAATTAAAATTTTCACTTAATTCAGACAGCTGAGCAGAGCTGATAAATCTGTATAGAAGCAGAACGAGACATAAGTATGTACAATCGCGAAAGACTTTTCTATCCGTTTAAGGTATATTACACATGCGTGACATTGGATCAACTACTTCTATCTTAATTTGTTTCATTAGTTGTTAGTAAAAAATAAATTTGTTAATTTTACTATCATAGTTGATCTTATTTTAATCTGCTACCTTCATTTTAAAGGAAATCCCGCTAGATACGTGCTCCAGGAGCCGAGATAATTCGATTTGCAAACTAGACCAAAACTAAAGTGCTCCAACGCGTTCTTGTTGTGGAGCACCAGTCCTCATTTTAGCTACAGTAAAATTGTCCACGCATAAACTATACTATTTTTTTAAATTAAGTAATAACTAGTTCATGCTCGGCGCAAGCGCTACAAGTAAGGTAGGCATTGAAAAATATGGATAAATTCTTCATTTCGCAACACAATTAATTACGAAAACTTATGAAGAGTTAAAAAAAGTGCTATCAGATTATTAAAATCCAAAGCTATCTGAAGTTATAGAACGTTAGAAGTTCAATCAGGCAAAACAAGAACAAGGAGAAAGTGTTACTCAATACGCAGGGAGATTAAAAAGACTGGCCTTGAACTGCAACTTTAAAGAGTTAAAAACAGCTCTTAGAGATCAACTGGTATGTGGTATCAGAGATTAGGATATAAAAGTAGAATTATTCAAAGCAGAAAGCCTGACATTTGATAAAGCCTTGTCAGAATCAATGTCACGGGAAATAGCAAAGATACACGTGTTAGAAGCATCGAGAAAATTCGAAGGCAGTTCAAATGACAAAATTTTGGCTTTAAACACTAAACAGAAAAGAAGCTACGAAAGAGATAATACAAATAGAAGTAAAGGTATTACTGATAGAGAAAACATAAAGAGTGAGAAAGGTATATCGTGTTATTTTTGCAGTCGAGCAAATCACAATTCTATTGACTGTAAACATAGGACAAAATCTTGCAACTATTGTAAGAGGAAGGGACATGTGGAAGTAGCGTGTTGGAGAAAAGCGGCGAACGAGAATTCATCGGTGAAGTTCATGGGAGAGGAAGCAACGTCAAGGCAGTCAGAGGGAGAGGATGACGACGTAACATATAACTTCTTACCCCTAATGGTATATAGCAGCGATAATAGAGTTTTAAATTGTAAGCGGTTGGGTGGTAGTGCTAGGGAAGCGGAGCCGATGTTGTTAAAATTTAAGATTGAAAATAAAGATGTAGTTTTTGAAGTTGATACAGGTACTTATGTTTCAGTGATTTCGGAGAAAAAAAAGAATGAGTTATTTCAAAATTTTAAATTGAGTAAATCGAATATTATTCTGCGCGGTTACGATGAAAATAATACGTTACACCCAGTAGATACAATGGAAAATTTAGAAGGGCAGTTCAACCGAATTACTAGGAAATTAACTTGTGTAGTGTTACCGGGAAAAGGTCCGTCACTAGTAGGCCGACAATGGTTATTACAGTTTGGGCTGTGGCCACTTAAGTTTGTAAATAAGAATGGGGAGAGTCAAAGCGTAATTAAGAAGTTGAAAGTAGAGATAAGCGATGAATTACTGTTGGAATTTTTGAAGTTATTTAGTTCGGGACCGGGATTTTATACAAAAAGGAGAGATAAAAATATACATGAAAGAGAAAGTTAAACCGATAGCTTTTAAAGCAAGGCATGTACCGTATGCGTTAAGAGAAAAAGTTGAAAAAGAACTCAATAATTTAATTGAACTAGGTCACTTAGAAAAGGTAGATTCGAGCGAATGGGCGACTCCAATTGTACCAATAATAAAAAGTAACGGCAATATACGAATTTGTGGAGATTTTAAGGTTACTATAAATCCGTATATAATCGTGAGCAAGCATCCATTACCGCACATATATGATATTTTTAGAGTTTTGCAAGGCGGAAAAAAATTTTCTCACTTAGATTTAACGCACGCATACATGCAAATACCAGTGGAAAAAGAATCGAGACACTTGTTAACAATTATAACGCATTTAGGACTGTTTAGGTACACGAAACTTCCAGAAGGAATTTTGTCAGCCCCAGGAGAATTTCAAAGAATAATAGACGCGTGTTTACAAGGTATTGAAGGAGCTGTAGCTTATATGGATAATATTTTCATAACGGGTAAAACTGATCAAGAACACACAAGAAACTTAAAATTGGTTTGTAATGATAGAGCGGATAGAAACATTAGGATTCGTCATAGATAAGGATGGGTTGCATAAATCTAAATCTAAGGTACAGGCAATGATAGAAGCCCCTAGGCCGGAAAATATCAAACAGAGTCGTCTCTGGGTTTGATTAATTTTTATAACCGATTTTTAAAGAACAGATCTAAAAATTTAATAC
This sequence comes from Copidosoma floridanum, assembly GCF_036245765.1. Taxonomy (NCBI): domain Eukaryota; kingdom Metazoa; phylum Arthropoda; class Insecta; order Hymenoptera; family Encyrtidae; genus Copidosoma; species Copidosoma floridanum. The sequence goes on along the minus strand of NW_028321884.1, from coordinate 17,280,504 downwards.
CACTGTATGAGTACGCAAATAATAGTAAATTTGAATGGACAGCAGAATGTGAAAAAGCATTTAAATGGGTAAAAGCAGAGCTTATTTCTCCCCGAGTTTTAACGCATTATGATCCACAAGAAACGGTTGTACTTGCTAGCGATGCTTCGGAATATGGTCTGTCGGCAATATTATCGCATAGGTATAAAGATGGTACCGAAAAACCCATAGCTTATGCATAAAAAAAAATACCAAAAAAAGAAATTAATGGAGCGATAATAGACAAAGAAGCTAGTGCCATTGCATTTGGATTAAAAAAATTTTATGAATTCGTTTATGGTAAGGAGATAATATTGCGCACAGACCATAAACCATTGGAGTATATTTTAAGCCCAAACAGAGGTATTCCTTTTACAATTACAAGCAGATTGCAGAGATGGGCTTATTATCTGCCCAGGTTCAAATATAACATATAGTACATCAAATCCAAAGATAACGGAAATTGTGATGCCTTATCGAGACTGCCAGTAGACGACGATCTAGATATTTTCGAAACTGATTTTACACCACTATATTTTATAAAAAAAGAATTAAAAATTCTAGATTACAAAGAAGTAGAGAAAAAAACGAAAAAAGATGAGAGGCTTAAAAACATATTAAAATATTGTCTACTAGGCTGGCCCGATTCGAGCAAAAATTTACCTGTAGATGAAAAAAATTTTTTTGAAAAAAAATCCGAATTAACATTAGAAAGTAACTGCATTTTGTGGGGTAACAGGATTGTGATTCCAAAAAATCTAAGAAATAAAATTTTAGATGCACTACATGCATCTTACTTGGGAGTGGTGAAAATTAAAATGTTGGCACGTTTTTATGTTTGGTGGCCAGCAATAGATCAAGATATATAATTATTAGTGAAAGAATGTAAAATTTGTCAAGAAGAAAGAAAAGAACCAGCGAAATCGCCACTAACTCCGTGGCCTTGGCCGGGAAAAGTATGGAGTAGAGTACATTGTGATTTTTTTGGACCATTTTACGGTCACATGTTTTTAGTAATAGTAGATGCGTACTCAAAATGGCCGGAGGTAGTGGATTTTGCAAAAAACACAAAGTCGCACAAACTTATCGAAGTGTGTAAACAAATATTTGCGAGGTATGGATTGCCGGTTTACTTAGTAACAGACAATGATAGGCAATTTGCGAGTGCTGAGTTAATTTTTCGAAGAATCAAGGTATTAAGCATAGTTTTTCACCGCCGTACCATCCAGCTACAAACGGAGCGGCTGAAAATTTCGTGGGGATTTTTAAAGATAAAGTTAAAAAAAGTATAAAAGGGGGAGAAGCGCTCGATGACGCAATTAAGCTATTTTTATTTAATTATCGGGCAACGCCGCATTGCACAGCTGGGAAAAGCCCAGCTTTGCTATTTTACAAACGCGAATTAAGAACGCGATTCGATAACTTGAGACCGAATATAGGTGAAGTAGTCTTGAAAGCTCAGCAAGCGCAAATAGATGGACGTAAAGGGCAGCGAAACAAAACGTTTACAGAAGGAGAAGAGGTGTTGATAAGAAGCTATAGCGAAGGGGGTCCGAAGCAAATAGAAGGTAAGGTTTCAAAAAAATTGTCAAAATCTACCTGCGAAGTCGAGATCAAGTCGGGTCAAACATGCAAACGTCACGTTGATCAATTAATTAAACGACTACCCTTGCGACGTTCACCTAGATTTAAAAGGGGGAGGAATTGTGATGTATAAGAAATATGCACGTATAAGTAAACACATTGTAGTGCGATTAAGTATGTGTAACACTCTCAGCAGAGTGTGAAAGATTGTGCGTAATGTAAGGGGCGTAGACCGAGAACGGCCGTCAGAGCGAACGGACGTGTCTTATAATACGTAATGGTGAAATGTATCAAGAAGTTACTTATTATTTACAATATACTTATTAATTATTAACAAAGTGTAAGTGTGATAATTATTGCTCCTAATCCCTTTACCTATCAATACATTACACACTGGATGCGAACACTCACAAACTTTAAAGGTGAATAATTGAGTTTATAATAAAGATATTTAAACTCACAAACGCTCAATTAATTGTAATCGTTGGCTCTACGCACATGTAAATTTTGACAAAACTATTGCTCTATTACATTAAGTTATGTAGTTTGCAACTAAGCCATTAATTTTAAAAAATGAAAGAAATATTTAAAAATAAAATAATTGATTTAAATTAGATTAAAATACTACACAGATTATATGACTTATGAAAAGAAATCAGGACCATGGAGATATATTGAAAGCTGTAACGTTAAATTTAATTTTTTTAATTTGTTGGTTGCATAATAAATTGGAGTAGTTTGTTACTGTCGTAAGTTAAACGTACCATTGGTTACTGATTCTCTAATTCATTTTAAAAACAAAGAACATCTTTTATTTTTTTGAAAGCGTTAAAGCATAAGTATTTTATTTGCAGTTTTATCTTATTTTAGCATAAAAAATTAAGTTTTTTTTTTATTTTTTATGAATTTTATGTTAAAGCTGATTGAACGATAAAAAAACATTCCGTGCAATATTTTACCTACAAGTTCCAAATAGATATTCGTTAAAATATGTCAAAAAACATGGCATTTGTGGAAAATTTTGCAGTTTCTCAATTGCTACGAATTTTTCACACAAAACTGTATTGTTTTTTTTTTAATATTACTACAGGATAACTCTAGCATCAAACTTGATTACAGTAAGCTTAAACATAACTATTTGACAACAGGACTAGGCTAAAAATGTTTGTCAGTCACACAGTTTTATCTACGATACAAAATAACTAAAACTTTTGAAAATATACAGTAGTTGAAAACTTTTTATACATTAGTATTACAGACAATGTACTGTTTAATATTTATTTTTAAATTACCAGACAAAAAAATCTATAAAATAGTTACCTGATGTAAAGCTTCTTTCAGATTTGTTGGTAAATTACCGTCTTTTCTTACAAACAAGCTCAAGTTTTTATCTACATCATCTTTTGACTCCTAGTAAAATTTTATGAAAAAAAGTTGTCTTTTATTTTCTAAATAAATAATAATTAAATAAAGTTCTAAAGTTACCAATAAATGTTTTGAAAGGTTTACTCCTTTTTGAGAAATTAATTCATAAGTTCCATCTTTAAGGAGACCAGCCGTATCATTAAATGGGATCGTGGGTATCGACACCGTAACGAAGCTCGTAAAACAGCCCGCATACATTGAAATAATAATAAATGATGTCAGATACAACGAGAGTTTTGCAATCTTCAGTGAAAGAGGGCTCGATGGAACATCTGAAAATTTTGTTAAAAAATATAGAAAAAGTCAATTTATAATTCTTAATAACTATTTAGTATTTTTCATTAGTTTGATTTTAAGTTGTTCGGAAAAAAATATAAATCAAAATAGCTTTGTTCATTTTTGCGGAGCTACATATACACTGAGAAGAGAAGAAAAGGATGCCAACAGACAACGAGCTGAGATGTAGAGACACAGCAGCACCAGCAAGAAAGGACAAGAAAACGCGAGCGCGACTATTGGGACACACAGTAGATGCTACTTATGTCGAGAGTGACTGCAAGCGGAGGTACTTAAGGGGGCTCCTACGACTACTGCTGAGGTCAAAGACAAACAAAAAATAAAGTTTTGTTTTTCAATTAACAAATGTTTTTGAAAATCATTATGATATTTTTAATAACGTATTAAGTGGGAAAAATGATATTTATGTGTGTAGTTTAACTTTGTACGAAAAATTAATTATTGTTTTGACCAGTCTAGTGCATACGAGGGTACACCACCAGACCAGACCACTTGTGTTGGTGTAGTATAGCGATGTAATATATAGGTATATGGTATATATATATATATGTCGTGAACAAGTACGTCTGCTACCTACGTGACCTCCTGACCTCCCGGACACAATTTATTTATTTCTATCACAAATATCTCGCTAAAATGGTCCTTTATCCACAATTTTTAATACAACATATTACAGAGAAAGACTTCATCTACAAGACGTATATATTCAGTCTGCTGGGACATTTAATTTAGGTTTATTACAAACGAAAAAAAATTGTTTTTCACGCTGCCTTATAGGAACACGTGCTAATAGTTACAACTTTGAGCTCGGATTTCTCAAAACTTTGACCCATTCGAAATATAATTGAGACCAATTTAGACCACCATTAAATTCAGTAGACTTTTATTTACAAGAAATAATATATCTCTGTTTGAGGACTTTCGTGAAGGAGCCCCCTTAAGTGGCAGCATACGCAGCAGCAGCAGTGGCGGCCATTGCTCATAGACGGGTCAAAATTGGCAGCGTCGTGCTAGATCAATGGCAAATTCATGAGATCCCACAGATTAAAAAACTTCATGATGCCACCGCGCAACCTGGTCACAATTTGTTTAAAATATTTTTTTTTGTTAAATTAGTAAAAGTGATTTTTTCGATTTAAAAAAAACATATTCAGTTTCTTTGAGTCATTCTAAACAAAAAATCAATTTGGATGTATATACCTAAATTCCACAGTTTCTGAGGAACAAATTCTTAAACATCTGAAAAATGCGAATTTTTTAATTTTTTGAGCGTTGGTGAGGAATGAAAATAAAACATTTTTGAAAGGCACATTACGTAAACATGAAGTGTTACCCTTCCTCTACAACTTCCAAAATGCGAAAATTAAGAAAAGTAATGGAAACATTGTTATTTTACAATAAACATTTAAACTACTTATTTCCGCGCACACCCGAGCTAACTCCTAATACAAGTACATGACTATACATCTATATTATCGAGCCCGAGAGTACACGCCGACTGCGTCGATGATATATATAGTCATAAACTTGTCCTGGGAGTCAGCTCGGGCGTGCGCGGAAACAGCTTAAATGGTTATTGTAAAAAAACAATGTTGCAATTACTTTTCTAAATTTTCGATTTTTTGGAAGTTGTAGAGGAAGGTTAGCACTTGATGTTCACGTGGTGTACCTTCCGAAAATGATTTACTTTAATTCCTCACCATCGCTCTGAAAATAGGAAAAATTCGATTTTTCAGATCTTTGGGAATTTTTGCTTAAAAACTGTGGGGTTTAGGAATATACATCCCGATTAGTTTTTTGTTTAGAATGACTCAAAAAAAACTGAATATATTTTTTTTAGATCGAAAAAATCACTTTTACTAATTTGTTTAGAAAAGTTAGTTTAAACAAATTGTGATCAGGTTGCGTTGTGGCAACATGAAGTTTCTTAATCAGTGGGATCTAATGAACATATTTACGCAAAAAAATTCCTTTGCCATTGATCCAGCACGACACCGCCGATAATGACCCGTCTAAAGCGAGAAATCGCGAGTCACTGAGTCAGTCTGGAGTAGATTCTCGAGCTGTATATGCCTGGGTGCAAGCAGCGACAGTTTCGGCGGTTCACGGGTTTTCGTGGCGAGAGTTGAGGGAGAAAGAGAGAGAGAGAGAGGGAAAGAGAGTGAGAGTTGTCGAGAAGGTGCATAGAGTATTGAGAGAAGAGAGAGAAGTGTGAGCGGAAGTCTAGCAGCTGCTGTGTTCTTCCAGAACGACAAGATCTCCAGGTAGAGGACTACGGAAGTAGCTCAGATCGGAGGAAGAGGGTAAGAGAAAGAGCGAAGCCGTGGGATGGACGACCCACTCGAGGACTCCAGACGACATCGCGCTGGGTTAGACTCATGGACCTTTGACCGGGAGGTGAGTCAGATGAGGCTAGAGAAAGAGAGATAAAGAGAGAGAGAGAGAGAGAAAGAGAGACGTAGTGTGGAAATTTACGAGACGAGGTGCAGGAGAGACCACGAGGTGCATGCTTAAGAGTGCCGCGATTGTTCGCGCGTTTTGTTCGGTATGAAGGTAGATAGCCGAATTGAGAGCGAGAGAGAGTGAGAAGGTTCTTCAAGTAGACCAGAGAGAGAGAGAGAGAGAGAGAGAGAGTAAGTTGGTGGGAGTGTAGAGAGCAAGAGAGAGCAGGGCAGAGTGAGAGAGAGAGAGAGAATATAGTAGTGTGTGAGATTGTGGACAGAGTGTGAGTGTGTGCACTGTAGCGTGTGTCTAGGACGAGCGGAAGCCCCTCCTGGTCCAGGACAAGCAGGACGTGGTGGACGTGCGCTCTTAGCTTGAGTGCTTTGAGGCAGAGTTGCTGCAGCTCAGTCCACAGGATAATATAAAGATAATGTAAAGCGTTTTGTCGTGTACTGTGTAAAGAAATACTGTGTATATTAGTGTAAGTGATTTAATAAACGAATAGTTGAAGGTATTCGTTTCTGTGTTAGTTAATAGTCCTCCCCACAGAACGGAAAAACTTCTGCGCCAATCCTCCTTTTCAGGAGAAAAATCTAAAGTGTGAGATCGACAAAGGAGACGTACGTGGATGAGGTTTGGCAACGCTTCGTTGGGGTCTCTTTTTATTTTTAGGTGAGGAAGCAGTATTACAACTTGGACACGTCTGCTTGGAGTAACTCTAACGTGAAATAATATTATAATATGTGATTGTTTTAAACCACTACGATAATCTTATATGTAACGTAATAAAAATTCATAAAAAACTTATATTTCAGTAAATTTTACGCAAGAATTTTTTTCAACAGTTTACCTTCAAACTCTTGATGACAGAAAATCCGCCATATCATCATAAAACCATCCGATAGTTTATGTATGAAACTTCTTCTATCATTATTCATTGCTATAATTAAAGTACATAATATTGCTGAAATAATTATGACGACTATCAAGTAGATCCAGATGTTTTTGTGGAAAACCTTTTAAAAAAACGTGTTTTTTAGTTCTAGGAATGAATGGGAAGCTATTAAAAAAATAGAAAAATTTTACCTCAAAATATGCATACCATGGGATATCCATGGTATTCGGTAATTTGTAAATAAAAATATTTTTCCTATCGGAGAATTCAATTGTTACATCCTTTTTATCTAGCTCCTCTTTGGATATGAATGTGCGGCTAAGGATACTACTACCATCAAATGATTTTGTAGAATTACTTGATGTGTTATTGTTGTCCTTAGTACTATGGAAAAAGTCTTTATACTTGACAGATATTCCTGTCTTTGATTTCAGATGTTCAATCATTTCAGCGTGAAAAGAAGAAGGCTACAAATAATGCCATGTAATAAATTACTACCCCAACTGTAACACAGCTCCACAAAAAAAAATCGAAAAAATTTGATCTGACATCTGACCATACTTACTATACGTTTGTAAGGTAATTTAATCTGAATCCGAGGTATATTTAACTCCATCACATCAGGATTCTTTAATTCTCAAAATTTCAAATTTTAGCATAAAAACAAGAATAATCTACAAAAAATCGAAAAAATTTGATCTGAAGTCTGTATATACTAATACTATGTATTGTCGAGGTCGCTGAATTTAATCCCGAGGCTTATTTAACCCCATAACTTGAAGATTTTTCGTAACCTCAAAATTTTTGGCTAAAAAACAAAAATAATTCGCAAAAAAAATCCAACTAATTTGATCTGAAGTATAACCATACTTATCATGTATTTTTAAGGTCGCTGAATCCAAACCTAAGATCTATTTATCTCCAATGCTTTAGAAATATACATAACCACAAACATTTAGCCCACAAACTATAATTATTTCTACAGTCTCTCATTTCTCTGTAAATAAAAAAAAAACCAGTTATGTCTTCATCCTTTTAACGCATGAATCATACATCTCCTTAACTTGGAAACCCATTGAGTCTCGTCTGCCAAAAATATTAATAATTTGGGCGGTATTTTCAGTTGAACAGAACATTATGACTTATATTTTTTTTTCAAACTAATGACTTCTAAAATCACTTTACATCAAAACCAATAACTATAAAGAACCGTAACAACAAGACTTTGAAACTAAATGACCATGAGCTGTGTGAGTCTTCAATTTAAAAAATTTATGTTGTATAACACAAGACTGACAGAATATTACAAATTATTACATTATAAAAAACAATAATCTCAAAATCAGATGATTTCTTTTGTTATTAACGCTAAAAAAGCATAATATAATGTACATAAGCCTCAGACGCAATTTATCGAAAAATTTTAGCAGTACTGTCAGAGTCAAAGTACATTGTTACTTCCCTCTTTGTAAGACTCCAGTCTTTTGCAATCAAATAAGCTCATGGCCGTGAGCCGCGTACGACAGATCATTACAAACAAGTAATGAAAAAAAAAAAAAAAATAAAACAAGAAATAAAGAAAAAAAAAAAAAATGTAATAAAATAAAATATGAAAAAAAATAACAAAAAAAACAAGAAATGGAATAAAAAAAAAAAAAACAACAAACAACAAACAACAATCCATGGGGGATAAATGGGTCATGGGACATACGGTAAGAACAAAGTTCTTTAAACATGACATTAATACAGAACATCGTGCATAAATACAGTACTCACGAAATTCAACCATCGTGAGTACTGAACTATTTATTTTATTTTATTTTTTTATTCGTTTTTCAAGTTTTTGTTAAGTGAACTACATGAATGCAGTACTTACGTTTATAGAGCTTCGTTCTTCCTACGGGTCTGGCGACCCCCTTGTTACCTGAGAAATTGTGTTTTTATACTCATGTCATGTTTAAAGAACTTAGTTCTTACCGCGGGTCCCATGACCTATTTATCCCCCCTGGTTTGTTGTTTGTTTTTTTTTTTTTTTTTTTTTTCTATTTCTTGTTTAATTTTTTTTCATACTTTATTTTATTACATTTTTTTTTTTTCTTCATTTCTTGTTTTACTTATATTTTTTTTCATTTCTTATTTTATTTTTTTTTATGTTTCATTTTATTACATTTTTTTCATTTTTTTGTATTTCCTTTATTTAATTTCTTCCTTATTTTCATATTTAATCTTTTTTTTTTCATTCCCTTTTTTTCATGTATCATTTCTTTTTTTTCATATTTAATTTAATTACTTTTTTTTTTCATTCTTTTGTATAACCTTTATTTCTTTTTTTTCATTTTTCTATTTATATTCATTCTTTTGTATTTCCTTTATTTCATTTCTTTTTTCATATTTCATTTCATTATTTTTAAGATAACATTTTATTTGTTCAAATTTCATTTAATTTCATTATTATTTTTTTTTTATATTTCATTTTTTTATATTTCATTTCTTTTTTGTTTCATATTTAATTTCATTACTTTTTTTTATTTATAACAGTAATTATTAGCATTACTGTAATGTTAAAAAAACCTCAGGTTTAACAAAAATCGGTCGGTATTTTATGCATCAAATGCATAAAATACAAATATTTAATGCGTAATAACGCGCCTTATTATATGTAATCTGCATAACCATATTTATGCTAATTAAATTATCGTAGTATCAGTGAATGCGTATAAAAATAGAATATTATAGTTACGAACCACACGATAAGTACAAGAAACTGAGTTTCTATAGCCAGCAGCGCTCATAGCAGAGTGGATGGTACAGGACTCATATGCAGGAGGTCGAGGATTCAGATCTTCTATTGGAAAATGTTTTTTTTTTTTTTTTTTTTTCTCTTCTTTTTTTTTTTTTTTTTTTTTACAGTTGTCAAAGAAAAAAATTCAAAGTCAAAGAAAAATTACTGTGGGAGAATAAAATTTAAATTTGTTAAAAAATTAATTGCTTTGGGTAAAGGGTGAAGGTGTGCAGAAGAGTAACACGGCACGGTTGGCAGATATACATATATAGTAAGGAGAGGGAAAGTGTGTAGAGAACAGTAGGTGAGGGGGACGGGGTAAGGGGAGAAACTTGAGTGGAAGAGACTTCTGATTCAAAAAAAAAAAATCTGTCGGTTTTAAAATTCCAGCCCCCCGAGTAACGCGACATAAAGAACTTGGTTCTAAAAACACTATTTTAAATAGGTTCTGATGTATGGTGAAAAGTAAATAACACTCTTTACAGCTATTTTTTCGTGCGTCTGCATCCATGGCACCTTCCCGCGGTGGCGGGGGGCAGCGAAGTATGCCCGTTATCCGGCTGAGTCCCTAGATCATGGCTTCGATGCCATCATGGCAGGCGCACGTAAGCGTTCTACGATGCAAAGGGTTGGATCCTCAATATCGACGACTGATCAGAGTGAGCAACCGGGCCCGCAGGCGTCGTCACCATGCGACCGCAGATTTGTTAAGGTGGGTTCTTTGGCCCAAACAAAGTATAAAGCTACAAGACGCAATAACACCAAAATCAATGCAATTTGCCAACATAAACATGCTGATGCTGATAAACAAAACTTGTTTTGTTATGTTTGTGGCACGTATCAGTCACCCAATTTCCAGAAACAAATAAGTACCACAGTCACTAAGGCTTACAAATTTTGTTTTAGCTGCGATGCAACAAACCTGGATGAAGACTGGGTTCCACATAGTATCTGTAGGAGCTGCTATCGGATGTTATTAGATTGTCACAATCATACAAATCTGACAAAATTGAGTTATTCATCACCATTTAAATGAAATGTGCCCGAATCAATAGAAGGATGATATTTTTGCATGACTGATATTCGCGGATTCAACGCCAAAAAAAAAAACAAGTATTAAGTATCCTGATACAAGTAAGGTCGATTTTTTTGTGGATTCTTCTCATTTTCAAGCTAAAATTTCGAAGTTATGAAAAATCCTGACTTAATGGAGTTAAAAAGACCTTGGATTCGGATTCAGTGACCTCAAAAACATATCGTAGGTATGGTCAGACGTCAGATCATCAAATTTTTCGAATTTTTTCTGTGGAGCTGTGTAATCTATTTTGTTCAAAATTTTTTTTTTAATAAGCTAATTTTCAACTGAAGAAATCTCTTACCTCTATATTTATTGTAATAGCAGCGCCAGTTAAATTCTTCCGTCTCTCCAATAAATTCAGACTCTCTTTTACGATAAGCCCAGTCCCTTTCTTCCACTCCAGAAACTCCTCAACTCGTATTCCAGTCGCAGGATTGACAGTGTACCACTCCTTTATCTCTTTATTTTTACCACATTTTACCAGTACTTCGCTGGCCAGATTCAAGTAGAGAGAATTCTTTTTCGGGTCTAAACAGATACTATAAATCTCTTCGGTAGTTGCTGTCTCCAATATCAGCAGCCACACGTGAGGTGATAAATTATTATCCCTCGTAAAGATTGAAAATTTCTTGAAATTGTTGTCAGTATTAATAAACGCAACAAAAAGCGTTTTTGAGTAATTTTTTATTTTTGGGTATTTTTCTTGAAGGTCTGGAATGGCAACGGCCACCGAGTAAATAAAATGACGTGAGAGTTCTCGGACAATTTTCACGACCGAATGTATATCTGTGGTTTTAAAACAAAATTAGTAATTTTTAGTATTAAACTTTTCAATTAGTAATTCAACACTTCTCACCTTCGTTTCCTCTGTATACAATCCCTATACTGGTGGTCTTATACAGCTTTTGTACGTCAATCATCAAAGGCACATGATTTTCAATACTTTGAGTTGAATAAGACAGTATAAATGGAACTATGGCGAAAAATACCATGAGGCATTGTAACTTCATCCTTTTAATCTAAAAGAAAATTGAGAAATTATTTTCATTTACTCATACAGTTTAGATCAATTATATTAATAATTGTGAACATGCATAGGTCCTTAAAATGACACTGTTCTATGTTTAGGTACATATTTTGAACCAGAATTTAGAATTGGTACAATAGCCCTTTTTTTTAATCTCTGAACCAAATTAGTCGTACGGACTGCAAAATACGCCTTTTTGTTCTACCTGTGTGTCACGATAATACTTATTTATTTCATTACTTTTTCAATTTATACTTTAAGTGAAATAAATTCTGAGACTTTATGAGAAGCACGTAACAAATAACGAGGGTATACATTACAGGCACAGGAAAGAATGTAGGAAAATTCCATTTTCTAAATTAAATAATAATGAAAATTATTTCCATGATTCACTTTCTAAAATATGTGTATTTTGATAGAGGAATCTTTAAAATAGAAAAAAATCCTTTGATCGAACAATGTTGGTTCCGTTATTCACTGTTTAAAAAAATTTTATACACGCCTACATGAAATTCTTTTTTTTTTTTATTAATAATATTTTAATACGTCCAGAGCTTCATGTACCTTTTTGGATGACCCACTTAGACTTTCTAGGATATAAATAGTACACGTAATGATAAAGTAAATCGTAGCAGAGACTTTTCTCAGCTGCCATGGCTGACTACGTCCCACGCCAAAGCGTCCAGGAGACAAAAAAATTGTTTTGTTAATTTTGTTGAGGACTGGGATAATGTTAAATGACGAATATTTTTAAACTATAATCAAAGAGAGTGAAAACAAAAGAGCATGAAATTATAAACATAATGGATGTATTAAAGAAGATAACAAACTATTTTTACTTTATTTGTTGACCATCACCTCCCACCCTTTATATTGATGCACGCCGTTTAGTGGACGTGTTTTTCGATCAGATGTTGGGTCCTAAAAACTATTAAAGTAAAACGAAAGAGTTATTAGAAGATGGCCTCGAAGAGCAAACATTAAATTATAAGAAAATTCACGTATCTAAATGCGTAGCTGTCTTTACTACCTGTGCTTTTGGCTTTATCTTAAGTGCCAAATGCCCGTAATCTGAGGAAGTCTTTACTTTTTTCCTGTGATTTATTGGTTAATTCTGCCGTAAGTTGCTTGAAATGTGTTAGAAAGTTGTTCAAAAAAAAGGTTTAAAGAAAACTAATTTCTCGAAAGGGTACTGAAGATTAGTGATGAAATTAATAAGTATTTGATTTTAAAATAATCTAAAAATTCAGGTATTTTATCAATTTCATGAATATTTGTTAAACTGTTGGTTCCATAAATTATTTTTTATAATAATTTTACTTTGAATACCATATCAACAACAAATATTTAAAACGATTCTACTGCACAGTTTTTAGGTCGAGAGATATACGATATTTTATGAGTCCATTTTAGCCAATTTAAAAAAAAAACACGTCTGATTCAGATACGTGTAGCTAAACTGCTTGTAAAGTTATAGCGTTATTACCCACACTAAATACAAGTTGCAACTGAACCCTATCAGTAGAAAAAAAAAATTTCGTTCCATTTAGTGTCTCCATTCAAAAGTAATAGCTGTTTAAAGACAAGCGATAGAAACCGCTAAAAATCAGATTTAGTACTCAAAGAACGATTGAATGGTGACATTAAATTAAAAAAAGTTTTTTTTAACCGATAAAACTTCGTTTCAGTAGCCATTTAAGCCTACTGGGGACCACCTAAAAAAGTGTTCTCCTGTGCTACTACTGTTAAAATCGGAATTGATATTTATTGACATATCTCATAAAAAAATGCAAATTAGACCAAACGCCGAGACACATGTCTTATGTTTTAGCCGAACGTTGCAAAAAAAAAGTTCCAATGCACGAAAGCTAGAAAAAGAGACTCTTTTACGACTTAGGAGTATGGAAGTGACAGGTACAGAAGTGATATTCTGAAATATATAGACCTATTGCTGCTCGGAGACTTGATGTTAACGATTTGTTGCTTAAAAAACACATGTCGTCAGTAAGTGGTGCACCAAAATAATTATTTCTCATATGTTCGAGTAATAGAGGGCTGGGGCTATGGGTTGATGGAATAGATAAATTTTTCTGTACAAAAAAAAATTATATATTAAAATATGTATCACGTAAAGTGACAAAAATCTTTAAAATCTTCGACTTGTACGTTTTTCTGGCTATGATGAAAGATCACAAAAGGGGCCACTATAAGGCGTTACGAAATGCAACAGTGTCATTTTTAAAGCGATTTCATGCATCATCGACATTTGGGTTTAAGAAGTGAGATATTGGGCATTCAGTAACAGCTTTTGCTTGTAAATAAAAAATTAATATTATTATAACATAAATATAACAGATAACGTCTATACTTAAAAATGTTGGTGCGAGGACATGGCACAGAAACTGGTTTTTTTAGTAGAAGTTCTTTGGTACAAAACTAGGATTTGGGCAGGGTATGAAAGTGATATTTCTACTCTATTTTCTCAAATATCTTACTGAAGAGTCAAGATATCAGATAGAAACGTTTTTAAAAAAAGCTCTTTAGTTTTACCATAACTGCATGTATTTAAAACAGTCTTTATATAATTTTCTTTGAACATTAAATAAATATCAGAGTATGAATTTAAATGCATTTGAAACTATTAAAGTAAAGGAATAAGAATGATAAATTTAAAGATTTATTTAAAATTAATTGCTTATGAACTTTATAAGTAATCTTTTTACTAACATTTCAGAAAATTTATTTTCTTTTTCATTTTTAAATTAAATGAACAAATTTGAAAAAACTATAACGTTTTAAGGCTTATAAATAATAAAATGTAAGAAGTAGCAAAACAATTAAATTTTTAAGAAATTCGTATTTAAAAAACATACAAAAAATTGTATCTTTTGTATGTTGTGACTAATAGAGCATATACTTCGGAGGCATGCTGGTATACGATGTGAGTTTTTTTTTGTTAAAGGAAAACGGTTAAAAAAAGTTCTTATACAGACAGAAGACCAAGTGCACAAAAACAATCTTCAATTCTTTTTTAACCACAATAAAAATATTTACATAGGAATTCCAATGCATTTTGAGTTCTAAAATAAAAAAAAATGTTAACGCAGTAGCTGAATTCTTAGATTATTTTAAAATAAAATAATTATCAATTTAATTACCAATTTTTAGTACTGTTTTGGAAAATTAGTTTTCTTAAAAACTGCTAAACTTAAATTCTTTTAAAAAAATTATTAAAACATTTTTTATTTAATACTCGATAAAATACAAAAAATAGCAAAACAAAATGATTTTAGAAAAATTTCCTGCAAGAATGGCATAAAAAAAACAGTATCCTTCGTAATTAATGAAACATATTGCAAAGACAAGCACCAAAACCATGGGACTTCTTGTGCTTGCCATAGTTAAATGCATACTAGGTAAAAACTCTACTTTTACTGCTGAAATCGCAGTGAACATTTTAAGATAATAAGATTACTAATTAAGAAGAAAGTGATTTTCAAGATCATCATTTTTAAAAAAAAAACTTGCTTCTGAGTGGTACGATACGTTATGTCAAGACAGCGCTGTTTTTATAAAAATTCATTCCTATGGTGCAATTAATGCAGAAAAGAATTTTATTTGTATTTACTAAAAAAATCAGGAAAAAAAAAAAAAAAAAAAAAAAAAAAGGTAAAATAAAATACAAAAAGTAACAAATAATCCTCATTTACTTAGCCATATAAGGCTAACGAAAGTTTTCGATTAAAAAATTTGCTGCTTTATAATTTTTTTGTGTATAAAGAATACGCCCTGTCATAAAAACTAAATATGATTTCGCCAAGAGTAAAATAAATCTGTTATTGTAAGAGACAGGACTTAGGCAAGTACTTACTTAATGAGTTGGCTCTTGTGATGCAAAAAATGACTTTTGAGAATTCTTTTTAGTAAGCTAAGCACGGCTGAAATTAACTTTCTTGAGATGCTGGAGGTTTCAATACTTCGAACTTCACGGGTCACTTTTCACTGATAAACACTGATTAAACACTGGGCTTCTCCGTCGAACTAGATCGAAAATAGCGAATTGGAGTAATCACTTTGGGTTGAGGTGTTGTCTACCTGACGCACTGTGAGACAGTGTCGTGCTAGCGCTGTACATTTAAGGGCTAAGGGTAAGAAATCATGTTCCCCACTACCAAAATTTTCTGGCCATCGAATAGGAAAAAGTCACGCCCATGAAAAAAGTCAACCCCTTCCTAACTTCCCCTCGTTTTGTTTGTATTTCCGAACATAACAGGAGCCAATCCACATAGGCCAAGTAGCAACGAATCGAGATTATGACAAAATTACAAAACAATGCATAGTTTCCTCAAAGCTCCTTTTCATTTTGTAATTATTATTTACTACCATTAGGTTTTTTAAAACAAACTTTATCATTTTTTAATTTATTTGATCACTAAAGTATGTGAGTAATTAAAGAAATTAGCCAGTGACTAAAATTACTTATAAAACAGCTCAGTTTATTAACACGAGTTTATTGACTAAACGTTTATTTGTTTCATTTTTTTTTTTAAAGAAGTTTATAGCCATCAAGAAGTTATTTATTTATCAAATGGTTTTAAACACCTTTACATTCATATATCTTCAAAAAAACAAAACAATGTCAACCATTAAATTTAGTAATCGATTGTTGTGGTCTCCACTTGAAAAAGACCCTTTTTTTTAATGGTGGTAAAGAAAATAATAGAGACAACAACTCAAAGTTTAGGAATACGATTAGTAAGTAATTTTCTATCACGAAGAAAGGTACAGTGTACTGAAACAGCTGTTACGTTTTTATATTTTTATATAAATAAAAAAGCTAAAATTTTTCAGTAATGAATGTAAAATTGTTTTTTTTTTATTTGCTTTACCATTATTCGTATATTTAAGTAGTTTTCAAACAAATGTCCATGCAATTGGCACTATAATGCATATACATTATTGCGACATGTACCGATATTATTGTTAGTAAATACCATAGTATATTGTATTACTCGTTACTTATTAGCACAGTTTAAATCACATTATAGTAAAATAAGATACTACCTTATCGTTCTACTATTATTATATATAATAAACTGTATATTTACGCTCAAGAAAAATAAGCATTGAGTACTAGTCCAAATTGTTTTATGTTTTTCTTTTGTATAAGTTTGACATGTGCTGGAAGTTAAAGTACCGTCTAGCTTATGTCAAATAAAAAAATATTTCTTTACAAAG
This sequence comes from Copidosoma floridanum, assembly GCF_036245765.1. Taxonomy (NCBI): domain Eukaryota; kingdom Metazoa; phylum Arthropoda; class Insecta; order Hymenoptera; family Encyrtidae; genus Copidosoma; species Copidosoma floridanum. The sequence goes on along the minus strand of NW_028321884.1, from coordinate 17,263,718 downwards.
CATGAGGATCTCAAGAAATTTAATAAGCTTTTTTGTCATTTTGTCAATCAGCACACACTTTTGTGTACCCATTACACGTGAAATATTTATCGTTCAAGAAAATTTATTATAACAAGAGTAATTGAAAGTTAACGGCCAACCGAATTAAAAACGATGAAAAAACGAATCGATACTTGAATAGCAGATAATTTTATGTACCATACAATTACAGCTGATTACTCTCTTCCTCTAAAATTTTTTATTCCTCTTCATAATCGTAAGTATGACCATTTTTAACTTGCTTTCAGATTTCAGATCCAAAACTTTTCAACCAAAATTTCAGCCGTGCCTGCTATATTTTATAGACATTAATAATTTATGCATTATATTATTTCTTTATAAATTTTCCGTACCAAAATTTTGTTGACGTATAAAGAACCGCAATTTCCACAAAGTTCTTTTATAAAAACTTTTTTTTAGTTTTGATACGTAAGGGGCAGCCCTTTCAAAACCTTTAGTCTAAGATGTTTTGATATAAATTGAAAAACTGCATTTCATTTTAGACTGATGGCTAAAAATATCTTCAAAGTATAAAAAAATATATGTTGTCTAAAATAAAATTAACAACGTCTTTAACCAACTTGAATAAATAAATATTTAAGACGTGTCGAAAAAATTTTTTAAATATTATCAAAATCACAGCTTTTTTTTTACATATTATGAGTTTTACAGTATTGTTTCTACATTGTGCTTTTTGAGATGTACTTTTTGAAAATTCGTAACAAATGTAACATTTTGGTGATTGATGAAATGAGGTATTTATGAAAAAGTTTGTGCTTTTAGGTTAAACTTCGTACTTTCTTGTATAATGATAGGTTGAGGAAAAGTCAATAATCACGTACAGATTTATGCTTTGAAGTAAACCAAGACTATACAAGGTACTTTGAAATCAAAGCCCCAAAGCTCTATAATATTGAATTTCATACAGTAATGTTAATCTGTCCATAATACGTCTATAAACACGAAAAATAGTTGTTGCTGAAGGATAGAAAATAATTACATAATATTTCAACTTGTTGTTTTTCATGACTTCATGATACGTTTTATTACAATATATACCATGTACCATTTGACCTATTTATTAGTATAATCGGTATCTATGAGCCGTATTTATTGGTCAATTCTTACATATCTACACATCTGCTAATGTAAACTTAATCATTGCAAACGTTATTCAAACTACAACCTTAGAAATTTATAAAAAGTGCCATTAGTAGTCGATTCTAAAAAATAGTACAAAATGCGAAAATATAGCTTTATTCTACGAACTGATTTGCAGGAGTTTCCTTCAATATACCAACCCTTTTTAACCCTGTACTTAAGGACGTTTATGATTACATTCGTCCTTTCTTATGTTTTCTAGAGCTTTTTCCTTTCTATGCCTAAAATTCTTGATAGCTTATCTCAATTTCCCGACATACGACAAAGTAGCTACACTGTTGAATCGAGGAAAAATACTCGAACCCCTTAAATATCATGTGTCAGTACTGATGCTTTCAACAAGCATGACAATTTACTTTTACCACCTCCTACTACGCAGCTCTGCTTATAATATATTTACGATTATCGGTACGTGCGAGGTACGTGTCCTGCAGGTGTTTTTGTTTCACCCTTTTTTTTCCTATAATCTATCCTTTGAATCAGGCACTGCCCCGTTGGTTAGTACATCATTTTATTGATCGAACGCAGTTTTTGGGTTTATTTTGGAAATTAGAAATGACAAGTGATTTGTGGGTGTATATGCATTTTATATTTAACAGTAACGTTGCCATGTTTGGACAAGTACGAGGCCGTTTCTCGGGCAACGAAAAACTACATAAATTAAAATTTTATATTTACCACAAGCTTAAAATAAGTAATAAAACACCTGTACATGATGCACGATACACACTGACTAAAGTTGGAAAGAATATTCTCTGTTACGATTACAATGTTTATTTAACTTTTTGTGCTGTACAAATGTGATTGTGTACAGAGTTACATGTACACAAATTATTGTATTATTTAACTATCAGAAACACTTAAAGTTCTCTAAATAATTAAATAGTTTAAAAACACTGTAACACAACTGTAATCGGCACCTGATTGATAACATAACTTTCAGATTTTTACATTGTCATACTATGTATTAAACTGATATTTTTAATTTCTATAATAAGAATATAAGAAGCGAGTAGTATCTGTTCTTTTTAGATAACACGTGTTTGTACAAGAATTCAATAGTTTGACTAAAGCTTCAAGATTATGTTTACAGTTTTTTATTTATATTGTACAATTAAGTTATCAACGAGTTAATACACTGTCTCTCTTAATACCGCTTTCTATTGGTTAATACTTTGTTTTAGTAAAATTTTAAAAATGATAACAAGGTAATTAAAGTATTAAAAACAATTAACTTTGAATTAAAAAAAAAAATTGTCCATTAGACCATTGCACATTATTCTCTTCCTACTGCAATAGCGATTGACGAATTTGAAAATTAAATTTAAAGCGTGCATTTTCAGTTGTATTTTCGAGCTTTATCGAAGTTGTTATCATATTTTTTAACTGATGTAAACATCAGATTGTAAAAGTATACGTATACTTATTTTTTTTTTTTTTGTAAAAATTTCTGTTAATTTGTTGAACAAATGTTAGTCACCTTTACAATATTTTTTACCGATTCAGAAAGAGAACAAACAATCGTAGTAGTCAAAAGCTTTACTGGCCATCATCTTTTATGAAAGCCCTCAGAATTTAAGATTAGACGCTTTACGATTACGTTCTTTCCATGAATTGTTCGATAAGCTTATTTAAAACTTTCCTCATTAACTTACATAAAAATTTACTTGATGCTCATTTCTATTGCATCGTTAATGAGATATGAAATATTAAACCTAAATATATCGTGATATCCTAGTTGTTATAACAAATTTAACAATTTCAAAAATAACGAGTATATTTAGTTTAGTTAAATCTTGGTAATATAATAGTTTTTTTTTTCAACTCAGCGGTATTTCTACCTAAAACCAACAAATATTATTACAAAAGATAATTCACTACAAACTATGATGAGAAATACCAGCTTTCATTTTTGTTTTTTTGCATATAAAAATAACACTCCTATAATATTTTGAATTAAATTATGAGTCCGGGGAGAACAGGTTGTAGATAATTTTAAACTAACTGGTAATACGTACAAAAGCTGATTTAATATTTGTATTTCTAAATTTTTTCTAAAATGTCATTAACATTTGAAAAGTTACATTGAAAAATATCATTTAGCAAATATCTTCATTTAAAGGACTCTTTCAAAATCCTAAATAACTATAGAATCGACATTGAACGAATTTTATCACACAAGAACATGAGTATTATTCAGGATTTTTTTGAATAAAATTGAAAAAAAATTATCGTATTTTTCTATGCCTACTTAAACTTCTGTAAAATTCTTTGCGTACCACGAAAACTATTTCATCAAATAAGCCATCGTTTATGTCACAGGTTTTCAATATCAATACTACAGTACAAAGTAAATAATATATTTAGATATCCCCGAAATCGTGACTACCACCACCAACATAACACCAAACTAATCGAACACTAAAAGAACCGTGTTGCTCCTACCAATTACGACGTTTTGTGAGGACACGTATCCACTCGAAGCAATAATACAAGCTACTTTTTCTCCTACTCTCCAAAGTCTACAGCCAATCTACTTGGACTGACGAGCTTTTTTCCCCTACCCTTTTTTCGTTAACGAAAGCTCGACCAAGCGCTTTTTTTCCTCTATACCAACAAGTTTTTAATATTTTTGGCATTTCCTAATATTTTATTTACGAGTCGTCAAACTATGTATTGATCTAGCGTGTGTAGTATATCAATGTGTTTACAATGGAGAGATTTTGTTGTAGATGGTTTATAGAAAAAGAGCGTTTAGTAAAGACAGATAGAAATACCTACGCGTTATGGCATATGTTCCAATTCTGTTTGCACTATTGGGTATTACTTATGATACGAAAGGATAATTATTGTTAAATAATAAATTAATCGATGACTCAATGCTTCAAACTTTTACGAAATATAGGACAAATACGTAGGAGATAAAAAAGCTTTTAGAAAAATAAGAAGTTTCTAATTTGTATTATGACTTCGAAGTTGTTTAGAATTTTAAGTAGCCATTAAATGATTTTTAATAATGATAATGGTGACTTTCTTACTATTTTTTTACAAGTACACGTTCAAATTTCGTAAAAACGGTGTACCTTCTTTTTGACAAGTCAGAAATCTAGATTGATTTTAATTTGGAATTATTGATGGTGAAATCAAAGTTTTTCGCTTAAAAAGCTAGTCCTAAAGGTCTGGTGTGTTTGCCTTGTCTAAATAAACATTAAAAGCGAAGCTTTTTTTTATCCCTAGAGTAAATTAAATGTTGAAATATTTTTAAAAACTTTCAAGGGAAGGAGCTGCATAAAGGTCCCTTAAAAAAAGACATGTACTGGTCAGCACGTAGAAAAAAGATTAAAACACTTTACTTTAATAAAATTCTTACACAAATATTTGAAAAATACAAAGTTATTTTTTTATAGATAAAATTTGTGGTAAATATAATGGCATTTGCATTTTTGTTTATTATTGTGAAAAAGCTTAAAATATTCGATGGTGAAGTTTTCTCAACGTAACTTACAGAGAACTGTACTTCGAGACGTTATATATTAGCTGTTGTCGAACTGTAACAGTATGGTCTGTTACCAAAAGTATAAATATTTTCAAAATAAATCTTTTTAATTTCATTTACAAAAACGTAGGTTATTGTGGAAAAGTGGAAAATTTTGCGTTTCAAGTCAGCAGCTACAAAAGTCTTTGTATCAAGTGAATGTAAAAAATACACGCTGTCGTCTCGTACTTGATGATGTCACCCGTATTGACCAACGGTTCTAGTATTCTAGAATATCCGTATAGAACAGAATTTGACATTGTTAAAATGGAACGTAGAGACGAAATTTTATCAGCACTTTAAAGATATCATTTTGGTAGATTTTCTTTTTGTATCCAAACAAGGTTCTTCTTGCAAAGTAACATCATTAAATAATCGTATATAGTTACTTTTTCATCTTATTTGCAAACATTTGCTTTGGTTGGTCCTAGTTTTTATAAAAAACTAAGGATTCTATTACAAAGAGGCAACCTTAGGCCATCGAAGCAACTCCTTACCTAGCTCTACTCAACTATGGCGAAACATTTTTTCCTTTCTTTTTTTACACGTACCATACAAACACCCAGTTATCGATCTCTTTCGCCAAGCAGATAAAGCTCCTTCTAGTCTCTTGCAATGTTATCTTTGGAGAATCGAGTTAATGTACGTCCAGTAAAACAGTATCTTCATCAAAAGATAACATTTCTTGTTGATAAAGCTGTTTCAAGGAATTTTGTAAATGAATTCAGTAGCATAGAACATCTATAACCACTATGCTGAGAAGGCTTTTGGTCAAGTTGACGAGTTTAACGAGATTTCCCTTTATTTCGATACTCACGCGTACGTGACGAGATTCCATGGTCTCTCTTTACACACAAACCTTCAAAGAGTGATTATTAAACGTACCAAATGAATTCACGTCACATAAGCTTTTAGTTTAAAAAATAAGGTTTTATTAAACATCATAAACAAAGAGACAATTTAATTAGACATTTTTCTACAACAAAGAATGTAGCTAAGCGCACACTAGCGTATTTCATTAAAAAAGTTAGCCACAGAAATTTTTAGTAGGCTAGATAACAGGTATTAATTATGAACGATAGTGATGTCATGCACACGACACGTACAATAGTAATACTAGAAACCACTTCGTTGTTCATCAGTGTCTCGTGGGACTTAACTCATCTAGCACCTACGCAGTTACATAATAGTGTTTGTAAGAAAATGTCTGAAGATAAGAATGAGAAGGAATTAGAACTCATAGAGCAAAATCAAAAGAGATTAAGGAGTCAACGTGTTCTTCTGCCCGTGGGGCTCATCTAAATAGATCTTCCAGCAACGTCACTGAAGAGTCAAGGCAGTTGGACTTGAAACATAGCAAAGTTTCCATAATTAAATTTCTCTAAGATTTTTTCTCAAAACTAAAAAAAATTGTCGTTTCATAAAAGAAGCTCCACCAAAAGAAGTTGGATTGCACTAAATCGGATAACAACACAATTGAGGTCATTGTGAGTATCAAAAATATTTTCGTTGTCTTTTTTTTCATGTATTATTTAAACGTTTCATGTTTTGCATGGGTTCTCTTCAAATTAAGAAAAAGAAGTCAATAAGGTTTTTTTTTTACATTCTAGGAGAAGAAAAAATGTTTAACTGTCAAAACTCTTGTAATAAAGTGTAATTTATGTGCATAAATTGCATCTCATCAAAAACCACTAGGCAGACAAATAAAGCCTTAAAGAATGTTCAATAAAAAACGACTAAGACAAAATTTATTGGTATCACTTTATGTTATGATCAGAAAACATAAAATAATGGTCTTGAGACATAATCGTACCAGCTTTTTTTTTTTGTAAGACAAATTATGTAAGTCAATCGGAATTTTTCTTTGAATTTCACTTATAACTTGTTTGTGGATCATAGTATTGCAAACGTAACTGCAGATAATTCGTTTGTTATTTAATAATGTATTGATCAGTACTACTAAGATATATATATATATGTATATATATATATATAAATAAGATGTATTGATTCTTCTTTTCGAAAAGTGGTAAATCAAGAAATGTGTAGGAATCTTTATCTTAAACTTTAAGTTTGCAACGTGAATAACTTAAAAATTTTTTAATAAAATTTTTAAAAATTGTCAATTCAATACTTCTAATAGAAATTTTTAAAATTGTTATAACTCTGTCTTACATTTTATAGTATTTGCGACGAATTTTACTTGATATAGTATATTAGCATACAAATTGGAAAAAGTAACTACAAAAACATGTTTTTAACGATAACTATCAATAATTACGTGTTGATTACGATTTTTTATATTTAAACTTTTTTTCAGCTTATAAAACTTTTTCCATTCCTGTATAATATGTCTTGTTATTTATGAGAAGTAGCAATCATTACATGTATTTACAATAACTAATGACAAAATAATAGTAATTATACTTGAATACTTTGATGTGCTGCGCATTTGGGAGTCTGATCGTTGAAAAAAAAACTTACATCATTTTATAAACCCAACAAATCCATGTTATAGTAGATGACTACATTTTTCATAACATTTGATGTATAATAACCTTCGTCTAAAACAAACATGTCTAACCGTTTATCATATTATGTGAAACGAATGCGTAAGCAGCAAAGAACATTTCACATTTTTTGGTTTTTTTTTCTAAATCAGAACGTATTTATTGTCGCTACTACTAATATAATATATGTCTCCGTATAAGAAATTATTAAAAGCACTTTTTAAAATGTCACTTTAAACAATTTTTATTGTCTTGTGCTCTTTTCTCTAAGTTGTTCCTATTATGTCCTTATCCTTATCTTTACTTGTGTTAGCACTTATAAATCGTCTACTTTTAATGTAAAACAGATTGTAAGCTCAGTATAAAGATATTCTGAGCTTGTTTAGTGATGTACGTATGTGTTTATGCGATATAATTTTTATTTTAATACAATTATCAATATGCAAGATTTGTCTTGCGCGCCCATGCCCTCCCCTACCCCTCTTTCTGCTCAAAGAAGAGGGAGCTGCTGCTCGCTTGGTCTCTGCCGGTGCGAGCGTACTGATTGATCGAGTGGAACCAACGTGTGTACACGCCTCGACCTCCTGCTTCGCTGGGGACTCTCGAACCGGACCTCCACGTCGATCTGCCTACTCTAAAATATCTGTTACGGCTGATCTGCCGATCTGGTATTTACTCGACGTCCTAATAAAGAATAATTCAAACATTGGTCCTTCGAGCCGGATAGCGTGACTGGGACAGACAACCGCCAGAACCTCATCGAGCCCAGGATGGCCAGGACCACGGTGCTACGCAAAGCAATGTAAGTAGGACGATGTGAGATGCGATCATGCGAAAATACATTCTCTACGTCCGAGAACGTATCGAGACATTGGGCCTCTGTTGCAAGTGATGCAATCGTGCAGAGCCGCGCCACGTGGTAAAGCGATTTGAGGTTATAATAGTCTTAACAAGATGTGACAGGTGAGAGACGCCCCACCGCGACTGCCGTGCAGTCCGCGTCGTGGACCTCGCGTGCGACCGCGATTACTCAGTCAGTGAGGCTGTCGAGAGGTTTTTGGTTGCAGATGTTTAAACCGCGGGATTTACTAGTTCACATCATCCTGCGGCTGGTCAGGTCGACAGATTCATTTGCGATTCCTCACGCCCTTTTTCTTAATATTCTACGTAGACTTATTTGGCACGCACGATTGCACCACAAGTAACAAGGCGCCCTTTAAGAGACAAGCGTCGAGCTCAGCGCGTGACTAATTAACAGGGATAACGAAGGCTGGCCCTCGTTGCTGGAAACGCAGCAAGCCCTGCTAGAGGTTCTCGCGGAATTCACTCAATCCACCAAGAGCGTTGAAGTATGGAGCATGGGTCTCGTCGACGCCAGGTTCGAGCTACTCGCTGATTATTGGAATGACTTCCAAGCCAATCATAAGGATCTGATTCAGGGCGCACCTGTGGACAAAGTTGCCTCCTTGAGAGCCCTGTACAGGTCCGCAGAGGGATACTACCTCGACGCTAAGGCGTGCCTGTATGACGCTAGGAGTCGGCTGTTTCCGACCATGCCAGGAGGTGGTGGCCAGTTACCACTCCCCGGACCGCTCCCTGGACCGCACTCGGGCCCTCGCCTGCCGAGCATCAATATCCCGCTCTTCTCTGGCCGTCGCAAAGATTGGCAGTCTATCCGCGACCTGTTCCAGACGCTCATTCACCAGGATGCTCGGCTCACCGACGTCGAGAGGCTTTACTACCTAAAGGCAAACGTGCAGGGTGAGGCAAAAGCAGTTCTGGACACCTTGCAGCTCGTTGGCTCCAATTATTCCACGGCCTGGAGTTTTCTTGTCTCGTAGTTCAAGCATCGCCGCCTCCTTGTGCAGTACCACGTCATGGCACTTCAAACGCTCAAGCCTCTGCGCGAGGAGTTCGCTGCTGGTCTGCAGGGCTTGCTCGATGCCTTAAAAAAGCACTCAGTGATCAACTGCGAGCGCTCAATCAGACGGTGGAACATTGGGATGTATGGATGGTCTCTTTTGCCTCGACCGCCATGGACCCCTCGACTCGGAAAGCCTGGGAAGACGAGCTCGAGAAGTTGGAGGCAGCCAGCTCTGCACAAGAGGAAGCGGCCTCCTTCGCCACTTTGTCCAGCTTTCTGCGGAGGCGCGGCCGCTCACTGACTTCAATGGAAGCCTCGCGCCCTCCCCGATCGACGAACGATTTTGTACGCTCGACCGGCAGTCGCCCTCCCGTGCCGACGCCACTCAGCCGCAACCACCGATCTTTAGCCACCCACGCAGTCAACGATGACTGCCCTGCTTGCCACGCGCCGCACTACGTAGGTCACTGCAGCCGTTTCCTGGAACTGGTCGCGCTTGGGCGAAGGGGTTTCGTCGCTCAGCACAAGCTGTGCTTTAACTGCCTGAAGCTGGGCCACATGGCAACTGTCTGCCCTTCCCAAGGCGTATGCCAATATTGCAAGGCACGGCATCACAGCCTCATCCATGATGGCGGTCGCAAGCGCAGGGCCGCGCCCGACCCAGCACCAGCTGAGGCAAAGCAGTGTCTCTTTACCTCAGACTCCAAGGACGGGATCGACGCGGCAGCTGCTTTACCGTTGTGACTAGCCGTCTTGTCCACGCTCAAGGTTCAGCTCATGGGCCCGGGGGGGCGGACAGTCACAGCAAGAGCACTCGTCGACGCTTGTTTGGAGATTTCAATCACGTCCACTGCACTTGCTCGAAAGCTTGGTGCCAGTCCCGAGCCAGCCGTCACGAGCATCACTGGCGTCAGAGGCGCTGTCTTTATGCGCTGCTACGAATGGTTGCCAAGGAATATGCTGTGAGCGTTGAGCACTGTCACGCCTGGAGCAACTCTCAGATCGTGCTTCACTGGCTTCGATCATCGGAGCCGACAAACAACTCATTGATCGACAATTACGTGGCTCACATCCAGGAGCTTCTGCCCTCCCACGTATGGAGATATGTTCCGACGGACTCTAATCCAGCAGATGTGGCGTCCTGGGGCACGGATCTGTTCACGCTTCAGCAAATGCGTGCTTGGTGGGAAGGCCCTTCTTGGCTCGCGGGCCCTCTTGACTTGTGGCCAGCCGAAAACGCAAAGTTGCCTAGCTCCCGCAACCCAGTTACCGACAGCGCCCTCCAATATTGTTGTGCTGTTCAATGCACTACGCAAAATCTGCTAGAGAAGTTCTCAGACCTTGGCCGTCTTCTACGCTTCCTTGCTCGACTGCGTCGCTGGATCCGTCGTCGGTTACGTCGAGATCCCGCTCCCTCGCCTTTCGCCCTTCTGACGACGATTGAGCTGCGCGATGCCTACCTCGCCTGCGTCCGCCTCAGCCAGCGACAATTCTTCGCGCTAGAGATTGCGAGCTTGCAAAAGGGCAGCCGTGTCCCTGCGAAAAATCCACTGCTGTCTCTAGACCCGATCTTCTCCGATGACGTCCTTCGAGTTGGAGGTCGTCTCCAACATTCTGCGCTCACCTTTGATGAGCAGCATCCGCCAATCATCGACATCCGATGCAGCCTCGCTCGGCTCATTATCCAGTGGGCTTATGCTCGTGCTCTATACGGAGGAATCAGAGTCACCAGCGCCTATGTGGCTCGCAAGGCCTGGATTGTTGGCGGGCGGCGGCGAATCAAAAGCATTCTCCAGGGATGCGTGGTCTGCGCACGACTGCAGGTGCAGCCTGCCACTCAACACATGGCACCTCTTCCGGCCGCACGGGTAACTCCTGCTCGAGCTTTCTCTCGCACTGGAGTTGACTACGCTGGCCCATTCAACATTTTGTCTGCTAAGGGCCGAGGCATCCGCACAAGCAAGGGCTACGTCGCGATCTTCGTCTGCATGACCACCAAGGCGTCACACCTTGAGCCCGTTGGTGATCTCTTCACCGAGTCATTCATTGGAGCGCTCACAAGATTTTGCGCCAGGCGCGGTCGGCCCTTAGAGATCTGGAGTGATAACGCCACCTGCTTCCACGCCGCAGACCGTGAAATGCGCGAGGCTCTCCAGGATGCCGAAATAAAGTGGGAGCGTGTTGCTGGCTCACTGGCTGAACAAGGCGTCACGTGACACTTCATTCCTCCACGAGCGCCCCACTTCGGCAGACTATGGGAGGCCGGTGTCAAAGCAATGAAACATCATCTCCGTCCTTGGACCGCCCAACCTCACCTACGAGGAGTTTTCCACCGTTTTGGCCAGCATCGAGGTGGTCCTCAATAGCCGCCCTCTCACTGCATTCACCAGAGGCTTAGATGATCTGGACATCCTCACCCCTGGATACTTCCTCGTCGGTGGCCCGCTAAATTCTGTGCTTGAGGCCAGTACCCCGCCCGAGAAGCTCGATCGCCTAAGCCACTGGAAGCTGGTCCGGGGAATCCGAGACCAGTTCTGGAGCCGCTGGAGCCGCGAAAACTTGAACACGCTCCAACAACGACCCAAGTGGAAGGTCCCACGTCGTAATTTTCAGGTTGATGACGTCGTCGCCGTGGTGGACGCCACGCTCCTCCAGTCTAGCGTTACGTGGCCGCTTGATCGCATCATCTCGGTTCATTCCAGACCCGACAGGCTCGTTCGCGCCGCCACCATCCAGACCGCCACTGGTAAATACACTTGTCCCATCAGCAAGCTCTCTCTACTGCCCGTCCGATCGCCTAGTGCCGGCGACGCTGCCTCCAAAGACCCTGTGGCCGAATCTGACCCAGGTACGGCGGGCGGAGACTGAGATCGTTCACGGAACGAGGCGGGCGGGTTGTGCAAGATTTGTCTTGCGCGCCCATGCCCTTCGCTCCCCCTCTTTCTGCTTAAAGAAGAGGGAGCTGCTGCTCGCTTGGTCTCTGCCGGCACGAGCGAACTGATTTTTTCGAGAGGAACAAAAACGTGTGTGCACGCCTCGACCTCCTGCTTCGCTGGGGACTCTCGAACCGGACCTCCACGTCGATCTGCCTACTCTAAAGTATCTGTTACGGCTGATCTGCTGATCTTGTATTTACTCGACGTCCTAATAAAGAATAATTTAAACATAATCTTTACTCTTTAATAAAACAATTTTTTGCAAGACAAAGGCTGAGACGACATTACTTTATACCACACTTTCGATAATTACTGTTGGAAAATCTATGTGTAGAGTTAACAAAGAGTTACTCTCGTACGCATGAGTGTGGAAAGAAAAAAAATCTTGTTAACATCGTCAACTTGACCTAAAGCTACCTCAGCAAAGTGGTTTTGGATGTACTTAGCTATCAACTTTATTTACAAATTTTCTTAAAACTGCTTTGACAACGAGAAATATCATCTTTTGATGAACATACTTTTTCAATAGACGAACATTGACTCTATCCTCTAAAGAAAATATTTTAAGGGACAAGAAGGAGCTCTGTCTCCTTATCAAAAGAGACGAATGTCAAGGTGCTTATATGGTAGAAGAAAAAAATTTTCTGAAAAAAATGCTTGGCAACTCTTTTACTATAGAGCACACGATATACCCATCCGACGGATGAACGATTAAGCTTATCTAGTTACTTATCATTTTAGTTTTCATTAGATGCACACGCTATACGAAGTCATTGTCACAATAAGGACTAGTCGTGTGAATGTTTACTTCTGCCGTTAAGTACCAACAATTATATGCAAAAAACTTCAAAATCACCAAATCTGAATTGATATAGTTACTTCGTTATTTATACATCCCGTTTTTTTCACAAGGCCCTACCGTTACATTAAAATCTCAGAATTATATATTTCTTGCTTTGTATTGTAAAATAAAAAAAAATATCTCGTTACGAGACGATAATAAGTGCTCACCAACACTTGCAAGCTAATGACTGATCACTTGTCTGCCGTCCAACAGAAAAAAAAGTATAAGTAACTTTATAGATGAACTGAAAAAATCAAGGGAAACTAAGTGTCTTAAAAAATCAATAATAATTTGAGTATTGGAGCGCGGAAAAACTGTTTTTTTATATAAATGTGATGTAATTATTCTACTTTTCACAAAAGAAAAATGATTTTTCGATGGAAAGTATGAAAATCTGTACTTACCCTTCCAACTTGGCGCAATTTCCTCGTGCAAAAGTACAGCTTTTTCTATTAGGCTTACCCTTTTTTTATTTTGGAATCCAAGGCGATCATCATCGACTTTACTACGTAAAAAAGCGTAAGTGCACTTACGCTGTCTGCCTGGCGCAATTTTCACGTTTTGTGTCACTTACTCTTTTTTTTTGATTCCTGAAAAAAATTATTAACAATTTTTCCAATTTTTATTCAGTTATTACAAAATCATGGTGTAAAATATTTAATTTATAGATATTCTATTAGACGCAGAACTGTCTGACGAATCGATTGGTATAAATATCTCATTTTCGACAAAAATGTCATTAATACCTATTTTTCTGTTGATGGATGGCAGTTCTGACATTGAGTACTTTCTCCCAATGAGAAAGCAATGCTTTACTTCCATTTTGAAGTATATTTATCTCACATCGAAAACAGTCTTCTATGGTGCTGCAAAAATTGCTGGTTTAAATTTTTTGTCGATTTTTGAGTAGATCGTGCAAATGTTTGTAACGATAAAAATTAAGCTTTTCTTTAACTTTATGTGAAAAACTATCGGCAAAAAACTCAACTATTTTAGTTGCCGACTTACGAAAAAAGTAGCTTTCAATATGCAGTTAATCAAGAACTTCGGAAAAAACCAAAAAAATTAACATTATCATAAATGAAAAGTCAAGTGGTTGTCACAGCCGAAAGCTTGGAATAATTTAAATGAAGCTGATGCTACGTAGAGTTTAGTTACGAGTTTTAGTGTCAAAGATATCTGTTAGTTTACATCATCGTGCGATCTCGCATACATAATGTTTTTTCATGATAGGAAGGCATACCTGCTTTTATTCGTAAACTATATCAGGTCTCAAATATGCAAAATAAATAGAATTTATTTGGGACATATCCTATATTACGTCTCTTTACCCCTTATAATTTTGGGACTTACACCTTATACTTGGAACATGTCTCATTGTTAGGAGAACTAGGTAAAAGTAACATCACACATATATCTATACAGAGGATTCACAGAATAAGTGTGCAGTGAACGGCAGTTGTCACAGCTTCCGTTTTTGGAACATTGTAAACTTGTATCAATACATAGTTTGACCACACGTGAATAAAATATGAAAAGAAGCCAAAAATATCTAAAACCTTCTGGTGGAGCGGGAAAAGGCGCTTGGTCAAGCTCGTGTTAACGCAAGGAGGGGAGGAGAAAAAAAGCTTGTGAGTCAAAGAAGATTGGCTGTCAAATTTGAATGAAGGAGCAAAAGTAGCTCGTATTTGCTGCGAGTGGATACGTGGCCTCACCAAACATTGTAATTGGTGAGAACAGTAGACTTTAATATTTGATGAGATTGGAGTGGTGGTGGTGGTGGTAGTCACAATGTCGGGAATGGCTTAATGTATTATTTACCTTATGCTATGGTGTTGATATTGAAAATCTAAGACGCATTTGTTGGTTTATTTTATGGAACATTTTTCGTTGTACGGAAGGAGATTATTGAAAGTTGATGTAGGGAAGGGAAAAATTTAATAACTTCTTTCTTTCTATCTAATGGCAACGTAAAATTCGTATACCTATAAAATTAATGAGATTGTTTGTTCGACAAGATGTATTATCATTTAACCTTTTTGGATTTTAATGACACTTTTAAGAAATTCAAAAACCACAAACTTTTAAACTGGCTGTGTATGTATGTCACTGATTAGTTTAAAACATTTACCACGCAAATACCCCTGACATAAGGTTTATCTTGTTGGTCACACGATTATTATCTTTATTTTTAAAAAATACAAAAAAATATTTTTTATCATGAATAAATCTCACGATTAGCTGATGAAATTTTAATTTAAATAATATTATTTTTACTTTTTCAATGATAAAACAGTAGGTAGCTTCAAAAATCTTGAAACTATTTTTCAAGTAATTAATGAAAGTTATTAATAAGCTTACCTAATAGTGCATGGAATGTATGTCATTTGATACTGCTTTAGTTTATTTTATCTGTTGGTTTGTGGTTGTGTATTTCTTTATTCATATCGAATTCTAAACACGTTATAACTGTAATACAATGAATGTAGTGCATGTAAAACATATAAAATGAGAAATAGGCTAATGATACGAGAATCGTAGAACTATTTAATATATTTCCAACCATTTCTAATACCTTACAATCAACTTTGCACATATTAAGTACAATAAATTATGAACTATTTGATAGAAGTATCCAGAGAGAAAGAGAAAGAAACAGAGAGAGAGAGAGAGAGAGAGAAGAGAGAGAGAGAGAGAGAGAGAGAGAGAGAGAGAGAGAGAAAGAGAGAGAAACAGACAGAGAGAGACCGAAACAATAGATGGATTTGTGCATTACATAAATAGTTGTGTTAAAAATAAAATTTTATTATGGTATTTTAGAACTATTAAATCATTTAGAATACATGGAATACGTGTTACAGAAACAATTCAATAATACTATAAATTTTAAGTTTTATTCTGGTTGATAATAAATTTTAACTTTTTGATTCTTTGTTATTAGAAAAGCGGCCATGAGCTTATAAAAACATGATTTCATTGACGTTAAATGTAAAAACGTTCACGCGCCAACAAACAGCTGGCTTGCGATTTCTTACCGACACCAAAAGCAAGCGTTCGATCGATGAAATGATGTACTTTCCAACGGGTCAGTGCTTGATTCAAAGAATAGATTATAGGAAAAATAAACGTTAAGCAAAAATATGCCCAGGACACATATAAATAATTCTAAAATATTATAAATAGAGCTGAGGACTTGAAGGAGAAAAAACTTAATTGTCATAAACATTGATGGCATGATTATTACACCTGATATAGTTTTCGGTGGAGGCGAGTCTCATTCATGGTTCAACCAAACAGTGTCGTTACTTGGTTGTATACTCAAAAGTAAAGATGAGCTATCGGAAATTTGTTACGTAGGAAGGGAAAAGTTTTAAGAAATCTTTATAAAAGCGTCGAGGTCATTATGATTTTACATATATGTCCGTGAGCGCACGGTGCCTTGGTTGGCTGCATTGTGTGATGGTACGCGGGAGACCACGGGTTCGATTCCCGGCCAGAGCGATTCTCCCGAGCAAGTACCTCTGTGAAATTCCACATGTGCTTTTTCACCACGTACTGCTCCTCATGAAGGGATGGGTGACCTTCTCGCAGCAATAATGGCTTACCACTTAGATCCTTCACTCTCGAGGTGGGCTATGTAACATCATTACCGTACCATCAAACTACAAAAGTAAATCCAATAATGTATAACCAATAATGTAATATGTAACCATTACTTGTAATATGTAACAAACATAATGTAAAAATGTGCCTTACTGTGCCAAGGCTATATGTACTTGTTTACAGTAAAGACTAAAAATAAATCACTACGTAAGTAGATGTTTATTAAAAAAAAAAAAAAAAAAAAAAAAAACTTGTGTGTCCCCAGCCACACATTTAAAGAAGGTAGGTGTATTGAAGGAAGTTTCTTTATTTATTCTTACATTTAATACTGTATTGTGAAGATGTTACCACTTTTTTTAAATGCCAAAGTATAGAATTAAAAAAAAATTCTTAATGCTGTAATTACGTGAGTCAATACAATGGACATTCAAATCGATTTATTTCTGTGGTCCCCCAACCAGGAATGTTGAAAGATGCTCAGTATAAATAAGTGGGCAAGTCTCATATAATTAAAAACTATTGAATTTGGCATCTCAGATGTGTAAAGTACTTTTTCCCTTTAAAGTAGAGTTAAGAGTTGTACGAAGTTATAAAAAATGATGCGTCAAGTATAAAGAACTTATTGCTCATTTGTACATGGGTCATTCTATCGACAACAATCTATTTCGTGTCTCAGTTGTTTTCAACATTGTATAAGAAGATATCGATCTGAATTTTTTGTTTTTTAGATAATCAAAGATTGTTTTTCGCTGAAGGCACAACAGAATCCAGATGATTAATAAGTATTGCATGAGGTTAAGATACGAAGAAGGAGTGAATTAAGGTTTCGAGGTCATGTCTCACTCAAAACTGTATAGTTATGATAAAGCCTAGAATGAAAATATGGAGTTGTTAATTTTCTCAATGGCAAAGGATCCCCAAGTTCATGATGCAAATGACACTTTGTCGCATTTTTAAAAACCAAAAGCAATTTAATACAAGACTTTGATGCTGTCCAAGTTAAGGGACGTACTCATGACAAGTTAAAAAGTTAGAAAACGTCATGTCACTTTGTGAGAAGTTGAATTAAAAATTGAGAAGAAATACAGTAGGTTAGAAAATAGCTGTTTTTTTAACGACATAAGTGCAGAGGCAAAGTTTAATTAACATTAAATTGCGTAACAATCTCGATTTTTCGATAGATTTTTAAGAGTCCGTAGCCCTATTCTGTGACGCTTTATATCTTTGTTTAAAAATGTTCAATGTTACGACTTGGATACAACTTGCAAAACATGGATATATATATTATGTGGGTGGCTTAGAACTTGACCTTACGTTATAAGTTGCATCAGTTCCTGACAGCACTACGATGATATCGAACATGTACGGCTTTTATAACAATACATTCTGCATTGAATTATTTTTCGTACATAGGCTTCAAGTAAATCTAGCTGCTTATATCGTCTAAGCTACCTGGAAGATTTCAAATTCTTTAAAGCTCCCAATAACGTGGGACCTATATTACATAAATAAATGATCATGTATACCCCGTCACTTATCGCTTAAACTGTCATCGGATGCACACGCTATACGAAGTCGTTATCACCATAGGAATTAGCCATTTGTATATTTTAAGCTATATCATTTATCTCGTTCCAAGTGAATTTTCCTTCATGAACTTCGTTTAATTTTGATGAGGAGAAACAAGAATTTTTTTTACCTCGAAAGCAGGTTCTATTGTTATTAATTTAAAAAATTTTTTTTTTATCTTACTTATATATAAAGCAAAGTAGCTGAGACCGTTGTAATCGCTAACCACGAGAACTACTGAACCGATTTTTCTGTAACTTTGTATACCGATCCTTGACACTTCCTAGATGTTTTAAGTATGTTTTTCATTTTGAAAAATTCAATAACCATAGCAATAAATAAGCTCGAAGTTTTGCAAAAATACGCCAGCTTTTCACTTTAGCTTAGTAGGATCCGCTAGGTGGTGTCGACAAAAAATGTAAGCTACCTGCAACAGAATTGAATAAGTATTGTTATAATAGGCCGGAGCGTCGCTAAAGTTTCTGCTGACATCGATCAGCAGTTCATCAAGCTGTATTGAAAATGTAGATGATCGTCGTGCAGCTGGGTAACCCGGTTACCGACGACACTCTTCTCCAATAGGCAAGTAATCTAGGTCTACTATCACGTTAAACCTCCAAGATTGACGAGTGCCACCAATAAATAATTTATTCCAACCGATGACGTCTTTAGTGGAGTACCAGGAGACGTGTCCAGCCAGAGCATATCCTGCTCTAAGCCTTCAGAGTCATATGGCCGTACAAAAATATGGGCTGGAGGCTCTATCACGATGTTCAAAATCTCGCAGAAGTCAGAATTTTTTATTTCGATAATTTACATAAAGATACGGTTGTGCACATACGCAGTATAAAAATTATCGAAAAAAATCTGACTTTTGTGAGATATCGGAAGTCGTGATAGAGCCCCTGGTGCCGTTAGAGAATTTTATACTCCAAATGTAAGCCAAGTAAAACAGCCCTGAGGGGCCATGCGCAGCCATAATGGCTTCTTTCTCAGTGATCGTGTCCCCAACGACATCCCCACATTTTCCCGACTAACGATGAGCGGTTGGTGATCCGGGGAACAACCTAAAGACGAGATATTTCTTGATCAGTGGCGTACCTCCCTCATGTACGGTCTCCGTCCACATCAGAGACTCCGAGGGTAAGAGTCAAGCTACTTGCAGCTAGCTCTCCATCATTAAAAATAATAATAAGGAATAACTGGAACTTTCACCACTGGCCTTTTTCAGAGTCAATGTAAGTATTTACGTTAACTTCTTAACCTACAATCTCATCGGTTCTTTTATGGGCCACCTAACTTTAAACTACTTTGCCAACAAACACATTTTTACTACCGTTTCTGAAAACATTATTCGTCTACTAAAAGACTATGTAAAGCCGGCCACTATTAAACCAAGTCAGTTATTAACTGGCAGACGTCACGAGCAGAGTTGTTCGTCGCAAGGCTGGGAACCCTGGTGACCAACGACCCTATATTACCCTATCGACTCTAAGCATTCAACTAGGAATCACCAATTCTCTCCAAGGTATACGCTGGGCAAACCTACCAGCTATGAAAGAAAAAAAAAACTTGAGCCAACGGGAGTCTCCAACGGGCAAGCATCACGAACCGATATCTATTATTCTCTCCACCTTAGATCACCAAAACAAAGTCTATAGAAAAAAGGTGCTTTAGACACAAACGTCTTCAACGTTAGGAAAGAGCACTACAACTAGCCCCAAAGCTTCGGACTTTGTAATTTTTATTCCGATCAGTCTGGGGCGTCAACAGCAGGCCAGAGAAGATCACCCTGAGGCAGTCACAATTGTTGTTAACTTCAGTCAAGAAAGAGTTAACTTAAGAAGCTCACCGGTCTTTTTTAGGGCCATCGGACGTCGAACTACCTTGCCAACAAATATATTAGAACTTAACAAACCCCTTCCTCTAATCTCTTTAAGAGCAAGTTGGCCTCCAAATTTCTCTTTGTTTTTTCTACTCTTATTCTCTTTTGTCTTCTAGGGAAGTGGTCCTCCCAGACCTTTCCCATGCGGGGAGGTTAGTTTTCAGTCGGTAGGCACACCGGGTGAATCCGAAACTATTACCGGATTAGCTGGGGTGTCTATGAAGATTTTCCCCTTCCCGCTCTATCAAACAAAAAAAAAAAAAAAAAAAAACTTAACAAAGTTGAAAGAAAACCCTTTTAGGGGTCACAAAAGTCGTAAGCATGCCAATAGTCGCAAAAGGGTATATTGGAACGAAAACTTTAAATGTATCTAATGAATACAATTTGAGGCGTCAAGAAATTGAAGCAGAAAATTTATTAAGACTGGAACAGCCAAAATCGCCAAATAAAGAATCTATGACGTGAGAGATCAGCTTTTTATTTTACCCTCACAGTAATCTCCTAAATCTTTCAAGATTTAAATTCAAATTTTTAAATAAGTAGAAAATGTATTTGTATTTTTCTGGCAATAAAAAATGTAGAGATTAAGCTCCAGGACTTTGTTGCTCTGGTAATAAAGTTGTGAGATAAGACGAAAAAATTTTTCTCCAATATATACTTTTTGGGAGTTTAAAATTTTCGCAGCTTTAAAAAATAGCCCTTTATGTGAATTTTATGGGAGAAACTGCAAATCAACCGCTTTTTATGGCCAACTATTATTTAATGGCATAAGGAACGCACGGTACTTTTTAGCATAATTATAATTTTTTAATTTTTACAGCTTATTATTTGACCAAATAAACTGTATGGATTGCAAAGAAATATGCTTTTGATAAGAAGATTTTTGTTCTGAGAAGTGTGAGGAATAAATGTAAAATTTCCATCTGAAAACGTTTCACACTAGGGGAGACCGGGGTACCACCGTCACCTTAACATTATTGGCCCGAGGTGGCGTTATACTTGTACTATAAAATTGAAAAAAATAGCATAAAATAGAAAAGAGTAAGAACAATCATTTGCAGTATTTTAAATATTTTAAATAATTTCTCTCTTTAATTAATAAGACTCAAATTGTTAACCTATTAAAGTGACGGTCTTACCCCGGGTCGGGGTAAAACCGTCATACACCGGGGCAGGAGCAGCCTTAGAAAAAAGTAAAGTATACACTGGCTGTGGATATGTAATGGGTTATGATGAAGTGTTAGGAATAATAGAGAAAAGAAAAGTCAATTTATTTGTCTACAAAGTACTTAACCAATATTTTAACATTCGTAAAATTATGATTTTCTTAATTCAGCTATCACACTTTGATGTCGTTAGTAAGTTTTTCTTTATAGTCTAGATCTTATTATCTTAATAATAATTTCAGTCAATAATTTGAGTTACATTACGTTAAACTTATCTTAATCTAAGTGACACCGACTAGATTTTTGGTTTAGAACAGAGTTTGCACAATAAAAATAAAAATAAAACATTATTAAAAATAAAAAAAACAAAATAAGTATTAAATCATTGTAATTGACCATCTCAGGGATGGAGTGTAACCACTGGGACAGAGTTTAGGTCAATAGAGCTTGAAAAAAATGTCATTTTATTGGAAGAAGTATTTTTCAGATGTGCAGAGAACATAGACTGTAAATCCTGTGCCTTGAACGGTTGTGAATTAACTTGTCTAATAGATGTGTTATCACACAGAGGAATAACATCAGCAAGTGGCTGACAATTAACTCGAGGAGCATACTCTTGCTTGCTCTGTCTCACTACTCGTACTTTCTTTGTTACAATTCAGTAGATTTTGTCGTGGGCTTTTTTTTTACCCACAGACTCTATCTTAATTTTTTTTGCATTTTCATTATTAAGTTTGTCTATATAATCTTCATTTGTAACAATAGTAGCTTCCTCTTTTCGCCTTTTTTTAGTTTTTGTGATCAAATGATTTGAATTCTTTGCTGTGGAAGTAGCCAACGAAGAAGCACATACACCGTGGCTCGTAGTATGTGATGCAAGAGCAGCTTCTTGGGCAACTCCATTTATGAATTCGTCACCTTTGAGCTCTGAAGAATCCAGTATTGACTTCTATAACGAGTCGAGCAGAAATATTAAAAAATTCAGTTCCACGGTTCACTTTTATAAATGCATGTCTAATACTTACCAAATAATTTATGAGTGGCTTAGAATTTTCTAATAAATGTATAAGATTTTTTTATTTCTCCAGCTGCAGGTAAAGAACCGCCTTCTACGTTAGTAGGCGATACGTTTGAGACATATTTAAGCGCCAGCATCTGGCACTCACTCAACTTTTCAGAATTTGTGTTTGCGGGTTGCATATCTGTTATTTGCTGAAAAATTTGGCAAGACTCTGAGTTACTGTTGCTTGTTGCTGAAGAATCGTGGTTAAATTAAGATCATAATACCACTGTCAACTCAAGTTTTTCACAATAAAGTTACGTACCTGTTGTATCAAAGCTCGTGGAGCTTGAAATTTGACGATCAAACGCATCAGCAAAAACATTTCGATGGAATGAGTGAATGCCTGTTTATGTTTTTAAACCATTTATAGCCGTTTTATCTTTTGCAGCTCGAGTCCATGATTTACCAAACAAAGAAAAAATACGTTTCATTTCAACTCTTCTATTGTGACCTTCCCTTTAAAATTTTGTTATTTCCTCAGGATAAAAGTGACTCAAAGGCTTTAAAAATGCGACATCTAAAGGTAGAATCCTATGTGTGCAGTGTGGTGAAAAACTTGAGATGATCACTCCATGCTCTTTACCTAATTGAGCAACTTGTAAATTTTTCATGTGAGATGAATGACCATCCAATAGCAACAGCACAGGATTGGATAGTGAGGCCTTTGAGAATTCAATAAACTTTAAGAATCACTTTGTAAAAAGATCTGTTTGCATCCAACTAGACTTATGAAACTCGGCCCATGCATTGACAGGCCAACCCTCTAAGAATTCTTCATTTCTCTTCACTCTTAGAAAAATAAGCATTGGAGGCATGAATGACCCTACTGCAGACATGCACAGTTCTGCCGTTACAGTCTCACCACATTCAGCAGCAACTAGACCAGCAACCTGTTTTCTTTCCTTCAGAGCAATAATTTTAGGGGTACACTTTGGAATCACTTAGAATCCAGTTTCATGGACATTCCATATGTTTTCTGGCCTGATAGCATATGTATTAATGATAGAATCTAATAAATCAAAAAAAATTTTGACCTCAATTTCATTAAAGCCATTGGCTCTAGCTGCTGAGGTTGACTCTGTCTTCCTGATAGACAGTCCGTGTCTTTTAGTAAAACTACTCAACCAATTTTCGCCAACCAGCCCTGAAAAATGAAAAATTTAAGTACAGAGATGAAATAAAATCTTAGGCATACAAGATGCTTATATGAACCTGTTTTTTTGCTCAGTCTATGTGAAATTCCTAATTTTTCAGCAAAATCAAAAGCCAATTTTCTCAATTCTTTTTCAGTAAGCCCCATGAGTCGACTTTCTATATCTAAAACATGCTCAAGCAAAATTTTTTCTTGTTCGTCAGTAAAAGTTCAAGCGAATCCAGATTCTAAAAAAAATCATTATAAATAGGTATAATGACCATTTTAATAACTATCATGATATAAAATTGTATAATAAACTGACTTGAGTCTTCTTTGCCATTACTCTTCTCTTGGAATTTTTGTTGTATAGTCGTCCGTGGAATGATATTGGTAGCTGCCGTACTTTTAATAGATTTTCCGGATTGAAACTCTCGTAAACCCAAGTCCAGGTCTCCCGGCGTCCAGGTACACCGATTACTTTTTTTTTGGTAACTTCAAACCATTTTTATCACAGTCACGTTCACTTAAAATACTCATGTACCTACCTACTTACTCTAATTTGTGCTGTCACCGGTCATATTATAATAAAGAACAAGAATAAAGCCTTATTTTAGTATTTAATACTGTTTTTGGGATCACCTGCTCTTAGCATATTTGCTGAAGTTGTAAGGTTGAAGCTTCAAAAATGTATGCAATGATTAGGTTATAACTAGCAGCCCCCCGTCTCGGCTTCGCCCGAGACTTACTAAATAAAACACCGTAGTGTGTTGACATGTAATGTGAAACATTTTTAGTGAGAAAATTTTACACATATTCCCGATACATCTCAGAACAAAAATCTTCTTATTAAAAACATATTTTTTCGGAATCCATACAGTTAATTTGGTCAAATAATAAGGTGTAAAAATTCAAAAAAATAATTATGCTGAAAAGTACCGTGCGTTCTTTATGCCATAAAATAATTGATGGCTATAAGAAGTTGTTGATTTACAGTTTTTTCTGTGTAATTCACGAAAAGGGCTATTTTTCAAAGCTGTTAAGATTTTAAACCCCCAAAAAATGTATATTAAAAAAAAATTTTTTTTTCTCATATCTCACAATTTTATTACCAGAGCAACAAAGTCCTGGACCTAAAACCCAACATTTTTTTTGCCATAAAAACAAAAAAACATTTTCTACTTATTTAAAAATCTAGAGTAGGATCTTTAAAGATTTCAGAGATTGATGTGAGGGTACAATGAAAAGCTGATCTCTCACGTAATGGACTCTTAAGTTGTCGTTTTTGACGCTGCTGTTTCAATCTCGATAAATTTTCTGCGTCAGTTTCTTGACGCCTCAAATTGTATTCATTAGATACATTTGAAGTTTTCTTTCCAATATACCCTTTTGCGACTATTGGCATGCTTACGACTTTTATGACCCCTAAAGGCTATTTTCAGTCATCTTTGTTAATTTTAATACATTTTTTGGCAAAGTAGTTCGACGTCCGATGGCCCTAAAAAAGACCGGTGAGCTTCTTAAGTTAACTCTTTCTTGACTGCAGTTAACAGCAATTGTGACTGCCTGGATACCTCAGGGTGATCTTCTCTGGCTTACTGTTGAAGACCCAGACTGATTGGGAGAAAAATTACAAAGTCCGAAGCTTTGGGGCTAGTTTTAGTGCTCTTTCCCAACGTCTCCCGGTATAACGTCCAAGACGTTGGTGTCTAAAGCACCTTTTTTTATTTGCAGATTCAGTTGTTTTGGTGATCTTAGATAGAGAAATTGGTTAGTGATACTTGTCCAGTGGAGGCTGTCCCGTTGGCTCAAGTTTTTTTTCCTACATAGCTGTTATAGGTTTGCCCAACGCAGACATTGGAGAGGATCAGTGATTCCTGGTTGAATGCTTAGAGTCGAGAGGATAGTATAGGGTCGTTGGTCACCAGGTTTTCCAGCCTTGCGAAGAATAACTCCGCAGGTGACGTCTGCCAGTGAATAGCTGACTTGGTTTAATAGTGCCCGTCTTTAGTTAATATAGTCTTTTAGTCGACGAATCGCTTCCGGAAATGGTAATAAAAATGTATTTTTTGGCAAGGTAGATTACATTTAGGTGGCCCCTAAAAAGAACCGATGAAATTGATGGTTAAGTAGGGAACGTACATACTTATAATGGCCCTTAAAAGCGCCAGTGGTGAATCTTCCAGGCTATTCTTTATTATTATTCCTGATGATGAAGAGCTGGCTGCGGGTTGCTTGATTCTTACCCTGGGAGTCTTGATGTACGGAGACTGTGATGGAGGGAGGTACGCCGCTGACCAAAGAATATCTCGCCTCGGGTCGTTCCCCGGATAACCAACTGCTCATCTTTAGACGGGGCTATGTGGGTAAGCGCGTTGGGGACGCGACGACCAAGAAGGTAGCCGTTGTGGCTTCCCGTGCCCCTCAGAGCTGTTTTCCCTTGCTTACATTTGTAGCCACAATTCTCTAACTGCACCGGGTGGGATGGTGGGACTGCCACACAACTCTAAAGAGTTGGTGCAGATTGTGCTCTGGCTAGATATGTCTCCTGGTATTTTGGCAGACAGCATAGGTTGAAATTAATTTTTTTTTTTTTCATCGCACTCGTCGAGATTCAAGGTGAAGGGACACTTAGGTCCCTTCCCCTTAGAGAAGAGGGTTGTCCGTAACCGGGATACCCAGCTGCAAGACTATCACCAGCATTCTCTGTTCAACTTGATGAGCTGCCGAAGCTCGAGTGTACAACCATCGATACGCTCCGGCCTATTATAACCACACTTATTTAATTATGTTGCAGGTATCTTCAATTTTATGTCGATGCCACCTATCGGATTTTACTGAACTGAAGTGAAAAGCTGGCGTATTTTTGCAAAACTTTGAGCTCATTTATTGCTATTGTTATTAAATTTTTTAAGATAAAAACTATACTAAAACCATCTAGGAAGTATCATGAATCAGTGTGCAAAATTTCAGCAAAATCGGTTCAGTAGTTTTCGCGGTTAGCGATTACAACGGTTTTAGCGACTTTGCTTTATATATTAGTAAGATAAGTATACCTACCTACAATAAAAGAGGTTAGATTAGCTCGGATACGACGACAGTGGCGTCGTGACGATGTGCGCTTGGGCTGCTCGTGCCCTGGCATGAGTGACGGTGGTACCTCGAAAATGAACTTTTCATATTATTTAAATAACTTATTTTGTCGTGATCCAAATGCTAGTGAATCAAATATTAAAGTGAAGGTCTCAGATTAATCAACACGATACACTAAAATTTATTGCATCAGTTTGCACAACTTAGCTGTTTTCATCGACTCAAAACCTGAAGCCAATGATTTTTTTTACTTAAAAATTGAAAAAATTTCTGGAAAGATTCTACAGGCCATTTAATTATAATTTCTTTTGGAAAAAAATCGCATGTTTTGCACTAATACAAGAAAAAAAAATTGGCTTATAATATCACTTATTTATTTTAAAAATAAGGGTGGCCGATCGACCCACGAGACGTAATTACCCCAGTCTCCCCTTGATGTCAACACACTACGGTGTTCCGGTTAGTAAGTCTCGGGCGAAGCCAAGACGGGGGGCTGCTAGTAACATATATAATCAAATTATTGATGAAGACATTTCCAAAATTTAATATTTTCCCAAATTTATTGGGCACTTAGCATCCTTTTAAAGTCAATCTATTCATTTGCTTCGTAATTTGTTTATTCGTTTTTTTACATGTACAACGTTAATTATAACACTTGTCATTTAATTATTTATTACTTTCTATCTTGAAAAAAAAAGACTTACGACAAGGCGATCAATAGTAACAGACACAACACTTGCAAGCTAAATACGCCTGACATGTAGTTTATCTATCGAACGAGAAAGTAATGTTTTATTTCTATTCTCACGCGCGATCAACCGCATCAAAAACAGACAACGATGAAGATGATCTGATTAGAAATCATTTTTCATTATTTACATTTAAGAAGCTCGCATATTTTTTCAAATTCAAGAGGCGTAAATAAACATTTTTCGGTTGAGCCAGAGCACTAGAGCATAGTCTGAAGATCAACTCTCAAAGCTTTTGAGGGTACAATTTAGGAGTGTTTAAGAGGATCGACATGAATAGGAATCTTTCAGCCTTTATAAATTATATTATTTCATCGCTGCAAAATGAAAAATAAAATGAGCTTTAAATGCCCAGGAACTCAGCCACAAGTTTGATTGACGAAAGTCCCTGTGAGATTATGTCATTTTTGCGAGCTTTTATAACTAAATACATACCTTCAAAGTCTCTTAAAATTTTTTGGGTACGTCTTTGCATAAACTCGTGGCAATAAATGCAAAAATCAAAGCCATCGTCATTTTTTAGATTGAGAATTAAAGTGTGTTCAAACAGATGTAATAACATCTTATTAGTGATGGTTTCTTCGATGGCCATAGCTGCAACGAGGAAGTTTCCCCCACGTTTGATACAGCCAGATTTGTAAGATACAACAACAGTGGAGTCTAACTACTTCCAGAAGCAACTGCTTCTCGAACTACCACAGGAAAAATTGGTTTGCACTCTAATATACGCTCCAAATGTATTCTATTACAACGCTACATGTAGAATCAGCTTTAAGGTAAAGCTGCTGCTGATGTTGTTGTTCTTCCTCATAATTTTACCACAATATTGTGTTTAAACCATATTAAAACTGAAGTTATCAATGTATATAAATTCAGAAAAAGTCTTAATAAAACTTTGAAGGATTCATACGCAAATACTCCTTCATAGTGGGCTTATTCAAAATAATACGCATTTCTGTCATTAATTCAGTGCATATGAGTTTCGTATTAATTAAACAAAGAATAAGATTAATACGTATCATTAATACACTGCGTGCAAGTAGATTTGCCGAATTAAAAACTTTCACTGTGTATGCTAATATAATACCGTCATTCTTATACACAGTCGCATACGTCTGGATGCTACAGCTCTTATAATTAGCATTCACAAGCTTGACATTATTAACGATAATTTATTTTATTTACATAAATATCCCAAGTGTTACATAAAAACTCACGTAGAAATTAAAGTAAAATTTTTTGTACCTATGGATTCTAATAAAATGTATGTGTTAGATTGTTTTTTTCCGACTCTAGACGTCTTCCATCATGTCTAAGCATTTCTCGTGTCTGTTGAAAAAAAAAACAGATTTTTTACTGATATGCAATTGTAACTAAACAAGGCAACAGCAAAAATTTCTTAGGTTTTTATGAGCCTCTCAAAAACTACCATCTTACAATGTATAATTTAAACTTTACAATCTGAAATCAATTCAGATTTCTAACTAACAATAGCAAAGACAAACTCATAAACTGTAGCTTACAAATGTATTGGAAGAAATAGTAGAAGTCCATCGATTGACGTAGTTCTCATTAAGAACAAAATCACCATCAAAAGTCACTGATTAAGTCCTTAAAATCGCACACAACTTTAAAATTATAATGATAATTTGAAACTTTTAATTCTAACTAAAAATTGTATTATCTTAGAGTTAACAGTAAGTCAAATTTGTCTATTATCTAACAATAATTGTAATATTGTATCATAAGTAATACCCACTGGTGCAAATAGAATTAGAACGGATTTCATAACACGTAGGTATGTCTACCTGTCTTTACTAAATGCTCTTTTTCAATAAACCATCTGCAACAAATTCTTTCTATTGTAAACATATCGACGTACTGCATATGCAAGATCAATTTATAGTTTGAACACTTGTAAATAAAATATTAGAAGAGGCCAAAAATATCGAAAAGTTGCTGGTGTAAGGTAAAGTACCCTCTATTCGGACATATAATTTTAGGTAATCCACTATTTCTAAATTCACAAAGAAATTAGAGGGAAAAGGCACTTGGTCGAGCTTGCGTTAACCAAAAAAGGGCGGGGAAAAAAATTCGTCAGTCCAAGTAGATTGGCTGTCGAGTTTGGAGAGTAGGAGCAAAAGTAGCTCGTATTTGCTGCGAGTGGATACGTGGCCTCACCAAACATTGTAATCGATAGGAGTAGTGGGTCCTTTCAGTGTTCTATTAGTTTGGTGTGGTAGTGGTGTTGGTAGTCACAATGTCAGCAATGGCTCAATGTATTATTCATTTTATACTGCAGTATACGTATTAAGAGTCTCTGACGCATGTGTTGGTTTATTTTAAGGAACGTTTGTCGTTACCCGCAGAAAATTATATAAAAGTTTAAGCGCAAATGGAAAATTTCGATGGTTTTTTTTTTTTATTTTGTTAAAAAGAGTTTTAAAAAGTGGCCAATATAGATAGGTCTTACATTTTCATTTATGACTTGTACTCCTCAAATATACAATTCAGCTTAAAAATCACAAAATTATTATCTCTTTCTGGAAAAAATGCATTACCATTATGGTTTTTGATTGTACATAAATAATAAGCTTATATACATGTAGCACTGTAAAAGTGACCAGAACTATTTAAATAAAGTATACTCTTTATCATAGAGATTGTGTCTTAAAACATTTTTTTTTCAAAATCTTTATCTTAGAAAAAGTTAAAAAAGTTCCTCACAAATACTTCGATTACATGTAACTTTTAATATCATTTATATTTTCGATCAGATTGACGAAATAACAGAAATTAGCTGTGATATTTTGTAAAGTAGTAAGTAGTAAGTAGACAGTAAAAGATTCTAATACACTTATCTAACAATACATGCAAAATGCGTAACTAGACCATTTTGGTTCTATCTGTTTGTTGCTTTGTTGATATATAATTCTTATACCCCCAATTAAATGTTTATTACTTGAAAATTGAGTGGTAGCTAGTGAAACTCTTGATTCTGATTTTTTGATGTTCTTATTCTAAATGTTTCAAAAAGTATTGTAAGTGCTTATAAGCTATTTCCAAAAAAACTACAGTATTTTTTACAAAAGAGAAAGGTAGATTTATTTAATCGAATATTCATACAAGGTGATTGATAAAATTACTACTTTAGTACAGCTTTAGAACATAACCTACAACTGATGCTTAAAATAAAGTTTCAGTTTTTGCAATTACTATTATAGAAGTATCGGCGATCTAAGGAAGAAAATTATGTACGATAGTCTAAAAAACAATTTTTCTTTTGATTTTAACTAGAAGGTAACGAAATCTATTGTAGTTATAATAATATATATGTATATATATATATATACTTCTCTAATGCGAGTAACATCGATTATTTCACTCAATTACAAAAGTTGAAGAACTCACAATTACCGACGATGTTTTTTTTTTTTTATTAATTCAATCGTGTTAAACCTAAAATTGTGTTACTGTGTTTCAAAACTATAAAATTATTGAGAGAACATAATATGTTCAAAACTTCTCAATAATATAGTCAATTGCGTCAATGCAACTCTGTACACAGTCAAAGAAAAAAATTAATGTTTTTACCCAACAAAAATTTCTTAATAAACGTTTTATCGCAACAAAAAATGTTTTTTTTTACAATTTTAATCAGCATGTGTCACGTATTATATGCAGGTGTTTTAGTACTCGTTTTTAGATTGTTGTTAATATCAAATTTCGATTTTTGTTGTTTTTTGCCAGAGAAATGCCCTCGTATTTGTCGAACATGGCAACGCTAACGTTAAATATCAAAACTCATACACACCTACAGTTCGGTAGCTTATAATTTCTAATATAAACCCAAAAAAGTGCGTTCGATCAATAAAATGATGTACTTACCAACGGCATAAGGCCTGAGTCACAGGGCAGATAAGAGGAGAGACAAGGGTAAAACAAAAACACCTGCAGGACACGCACCGATAAGTGTCACTATATTATGAGCAGAGCTGCGTTGCAGGAGGTGGTAAAAGTGAATTGTCATTCTCTTTAAACGCGACAGTACTGACACATGATATTTAAGGGGGTCGAGTATTTTTCCTCGATCCAACAGCGTAGCTACTTTGTCGTATGCCAGAAAATACAGATAAGCTATTGATAACTGAGGGAGTGGAAAGGGAATAGCTTAGGAAAAATCGTAAAAGCGTTGGGGCTGCTATAATTATATGTCTTTAATCGCAGTTGCGCAGGAGATGGGTTTGTTGAGTGAGGGTCTAATGCATTAACGTACAAAGTAAAGGCTTATTTCGGTATTTATTACTGTTTCTGGGACCGCCTGCTTGGCAGATTTTCTAAACTTTTAAGATTATAGTTTGGAAAACGTATGTAATAATGAGGTTGAAATAAACACATGGCGAAAAATGGTGTTAAAAAAAGTATTAGAACCGTACTTAAAACCATCATATTTTTCAGGAAAGCTTATACATACTCACCTGATAATGGAAATTATTACGTTTGAAGTAATTTTAATTATATTTCAAGCAATTCTTATTATGTAGCAGCCATAAAAAAGTTATTACGCGGCATAATCAAAATGATCATGCCCAACATAGTGAAGAATGTGATAGTTTGATTTTCGTTATTCAACACAGCAAACTTTATTGTGATCGTTAAAAAATGTCTCACATTCAAAAGTAGAATATGCGATGTGACATAGTTGAATTTCTTATTTTACTGAATTGCTAGGAACGTTAATACTTACGATTATTAAAAGAAACAAAAAAATTTTAAGGAAAAGAGTAATTTAGTGCGGCTGGAATGTAAATAAAATCTGCTCCCATTAATGTGTAAATTTGTTTTTTTGTTGTTTTATATTGTTTAAATAATAATTTTTAAATACTCATTTGAAGATACATTGTCTTTGACGATTAAAGTTTCACGTAGAAGAGTATTCACGTACAAAAATTTGTATTGATTGACAGAAAAAAAGTAGAGCTTAACAAATTGATTAAGTTTAAGATATTGATTATGTATGAAGAAACGTTTTTAAACGTGACATCAACTCCCTTATAATATGTTAACTTACAAGAAATATCAAAGTAATACTAAAGTGAAACATAAAAATGACTCAAGCTAAAACTCAATTTTTATTTTTCTTCAGTACGAATAGTAAGACTTGTTTATAAGAAAAAGATCTTAGTAATAACTAGCACAACGCCCAGAATCACCTTATACCAAGTATATAATGTTCAATAATGACTAAATGATGAGACAGAGTCTCATTTTACTTAAGATTACAACTAACAACTCACCGCATGGACATAAAAACAAATTTAGACAACTTTTTTAATAAACAAAAAACAATGTAGCTGTCGAAAAGTATACTAGAACTAGATAGAAAGATAACGTGACATGAGAGAGATATTTAAAGGTCTTACTCAAAAGTGATACACTAAATCAGAAGCGATCAGAACTTATTTTTAAAATAAATAAAATTTAGTTTCATACCAGAAATTATAATACAAGACAAAAAGTACATAAGTTATTCGATAAAAAATAGAATATCAAGAAAAAACTTTTAATATCACAGACGCTTACAAGATAATAGCAATTATCATAACAACATCAGTGTATGTGAGAACCCGAGATGAACACACACAAACTCTTTTATCAGTTTGTTGATTTTTTAAATTTTGATTTTTAAAACAAGGAAAAAAAAATTTTGGAATTGAGTTTTCAAATTTAATTGCGACATACAAAGAATGAACCATGTTGAAGAGGTCATAGAGGCCAATTACGTATAATAAAATACTTTTACAAAAATAAAAGACTTTTACAAATTGTATACAACACAGTAGTTTATATCAAAGTCTAGTTTTAAGTATTAAAAAAAAATTAAATAAAAATATTATTATTTAAACGAGAGCAAAACAAACAGACTATAGTAGCTGAATAAAGAAATGTATGGTTCTAAGATACTAAAATATTTAAAAACAAGTACAGATATTTTTCAAATTTCATCTAACAATCCAATTGACGAATTCCAGTGAGTTATAATTTAAATATACAAAAATAGTCTTATTTTAAAAAGATTACCATATTTTTCAGTCACACTCACCAACCCGAAACGTTTTAAACTACATTAGTTTCTCAAATCACATAGACAAAATCATATTAGACTAATGGTGTTGCTTATGAATGCTCTTTCTTACAAAAGTATTAAGAAATTAATTAAACAGCCTTAAACTAACGTACCCTACGCCGTCCTTAGCCCATCCTTATAGTACCTTCATTCCGCACTCGATCACACGACGACGCTGTTTACATCCAAGCCTCCGAGATTACTAACGCTCTTTCTACCATGAATCTTGCGGACTTTACATACCACTTTTAAATCCATGCTCCATGACACCCTATTTCAGCGTGTTCCACACGAGTGGAAAGAGTGTGTGTATTGAGAGGGCATAGTAATTACGCAGCACATCACTGAAGGCCCTGTGCTTTGCCACTTGGCGGCGCAGGCAGCTTGGTGATAAGGTTCTACCATTTAATCATTCTTATTACCACCATTCCGTCCCTCAGTAGCTATTCATACTGCACTTTCTGTATTCCATAAACTCTGTCAAGCGTCATCCACTTTCTCCTTCCCTTTATTTCCGACTTTCGTTCCAACTCACCAAACGTCATTACTAGCAGTATTCACCAACTTTGTCACGCGTCATTTCCAATCTCATAAGCACCTGTCCCACGCCTCTTTCTCTTTTTTTGACCTTTCCACCACCCTTTTCATCTCATCTTATTAGCCTCTAATTCTTTCTTAATCTTTTACCCAGCCCCTCTTTTTTAACTTATATTTTAGTATTATATTAGCCTTTCTTGTTTACATTTGCCTTATCATTACTGTTCTGGCATTTTCAATTTTATTTGTCAACTTTGTTTTAATTTTTGTACTCTTAGCATTAGATCTAAGTATTTTCATACAACCGTTAATCTTAAGCTTTAGTTATAAGTTTTCCACCAATTATGTACCAGATGAGGATCTTCCCCAAGGCATGCTAAAATTCTAAAGACTCTAAACACTCTGCCCTGCTTGCTCTTGCTCTCTACACTTCCGCCCACTGTCTCTCTCTCCCTCTCTCTCTCTCCCTCTCTGGTCTATTTGAAAAAGCTGCTCTCCCTCTCTTGCTCTTAATTCTGCTATCTACTCTCATACACAACAAAACGCGCGAATAATGGCGGCACTTCCAAGCATGCACCTCGTGGTCTTTCATTCACCTCATCGAAGCGGATCGTCCGTCCCACGGCTTCGCCTTTTTTCTTACCCTCTTTCTCTGATCTGAGCTGCTTCCGTAGTCCTCTACCTGGAGACCTCGTCATCCTGGGAGAACACAGCAGCTGCTAGACTTTCGCTCACACTTCTCTCTCTTCTCTCAACATTCTACGCGCCTTCTCGACAACTCTTTCTCTCAACTCTTGCTACAAGAACGCGTAAACCGCAAAAACTCTCGCTGCTCGCACCCAGGCGTATACAGCTCAAGAGTCTACTCTAGACTAACTCGCGATGTTTCGCTTAAGCAATGGCCATATCGTTGCTGCTGCTGCTGCCACTTACTTATCTCCCCTTGCAGTCACTCTCGTCATAGCAGGTGCTGTGTGTCCCAATAGTCGCGTTCGCATTTTTTTGTCCATTCCTGCTGGTGCTGCTGTGTTTTTGTATCTCAGTCTCAGCTCGTTGTCTGTTGGCAATGTTGGCATCCCAAAATCTTTATGAAAGCGTAGGGGTCATTATGATTATAAACTTTTTTTTTTTTTAATATTAAAGTGCTCTACGTCCGGCTCCTTTGTTAAGGGCACTACTATAGGCACTTAGAACTTGGAAGAGGGACAAAGAAAGGGATGGGAGGCCTCCCATTACAGGAGGGGAGTAGGAGGAAGTGAGGCAATCATGCTGCAAGGAAGTCGCCTAAGCCCTCCTCGAGGAGCATTGCGTGGTGAAAAAGAACGTGTGAAAAATCACAGAGGTACTTGCCCGAAAGTCGCACTGGCCGGGAATCGAACCACGGTCTTCCGCGTGTTAATCCACGACCTAACCGACTGAGCCACCGCGCGCTCCCGTACATATATATAGCTCCCCAAAAACCAACAAATTTGAAGAAGCTTTGACTTTCAGCTCCTTGTACGTACGTTGCATCAGCGAAAGCATTTCGAGAAGAATCGGACTCATCTTCCGAGATGTTAGCGCTTAACAGTGCAAGTGATCGTGCAAGTGCCAGTGCAAGTGCCAGTGCAAGTGACACAAGTGCACAGCTCCCCTCAATGTCAGCCCTGACACATAGCCGGCCAGTGGACCAGCAATCCCTCGAGCTTGGTAGCCGAGATCCCCGCGTCAACCGACGCAGCCTCCAGCGGAAGCGCAGCCCGCTCTCTCGGGCCACAACAATACCACCCGAAATCGCCAAGGAACTCGCGAGCCAAAAAGAATGGATCGAGTACTTGGAGAAAATAGTGAGTGAGTACTCAGTTCAGCTGGAAAATTCCATCCAGCTAATTAATTCTTTAAAACTCTCTAACGAGGAGAAAAACGCGACTATTGTAGCACTCTCTGCAAAGTCACCCTGCACAGAGAAAACCCCGCTACCAAAAGGCCCGGGTCTTGTTGTACCGTCACCTCTAAATCATGACCCCTTAAATCTTCTTAACTCTTTCTCTCTGAAAGCCCAGAAATTCCCCCCGCTACCAAATAAGGTAAAAAACAATTCGGTCGATTCTCCGAATGTAAAACCACCCCCCAAAAATCGGCGCACGCTCGACCTCAACGCGGACGATTCCGCAGCCAATTTCTCTGATATGGAGATAGAATCTTCCCCAACCCACGTTTTACTACTCAGCTTTTCCCAGGCAGGGAAAAACGCCTTCGACGGTCATCTTGAGGACCAACCTCAACATGACTCGGAGGAAACCAACAGCGCCCCCAAAAAAAAGGCACCTCCACCGATCACAATCCTGGACCAAAAATTATGGCCCAGGATTATCAAAGCCCTCATAGCAGAGAACATCCC
This sequence comes from Copidosoma floridanum, assembly GCF_036245765.1. Taxonomy (NCBI): domain Eukaryota; kingdom Metazoa; phylum Arthropoda; class Insecta; order Hymenoptera; family Encyrtidae; genus Copidosoma; species Copidosoma floridanum. Next base: position 17,227,525 of record NW_028321884.1, on the reverse strand, counting down.
TGTCCGCCGCGCCATTACGACCTCTAAAGGCACTCGCGTATACCCCGAGAACGTTGACAGCTTTCGACGAATCGTCCACGACCTTGACGAGAAAAAGGTCGAGTTCACCACCCATCAACTTTACGAGGATCGTGAAATGATAGTTATCATCCGTGAAGTCAAAATCAGCTATATGGAAGCAGGAATCCTGGAGATGATCCAGGAAAAAGTACCATCCGCCCGTTGGGTCCATCGTATGACCAAGGGTGAACGGACCTGGTCCCTGGTTACCGTGTACCTGGATGCGTTGGATGCCAAATCCAACGACATCTATAACCACAGGTCATTCGGGGGCACTTCTGTCAGAGTGGAGCAGAAGCGAAAATCGAGTGATGTACCTCAATGCCGTCGCTGCCAAAAGTTCAACCACACGGCAGCCTACTGCCGCGCCGCCTTCGTCTGTGGTTTCTACAGTTTAAACCGCGCTACCGCAACCTGTCCAAAAAAGGACAAGGACCAAGTCACCCCTCGCTGTGCTAACTGCCATGGTGAGCACTGTACCTTCTACCGGGGTTGTCCGAAAATTCCCCAAAAATAAGTTCACGCTCCAAAAAAAGAACTACTCCACCTCCTCTTCCTTTTGGGAGAGGCACCCCTCGGACAACAGCCCAAGGCTCGAACATTATTCGCCCAAGGATGTCATACGTGGATGTGACATCCTCTCAACAACACTGAACAGGAGCTCCTCCCCCGACTCCTCTACTCAACACACCCCCGACCACCGAGACAATTCTCCACTCAATCATGACCCTGCTGACTTGCCTCGACCAAAGAGTGTCCGGTTTCGAGGGCAACAGAACAGCAGCACACTAGACAGAGACTTTACGCTACTCAACTAGAACGCGAACACCATCGCACACAAAACGACTAAACTCACACACATACTCCAGACAAAAGACATCGACATTGCATGCATCACTGAAACACACCTAGACAACACAAAAACACTTTACATACCAAACTACACGGTACAGAGACGTGACAGATGCGAAAAATCCCATGGCGGAGTGGCTATCCTTGTACGCAAGGGCATCCGCCATCGAGTCATAAGTACAGACGCTGCCAACTGCAAAGCATTGAATTACACACCACCTTATCTGCCTCCATCAGGATCATCTCCCTATATTCTCCTCTAACGGATGATCCAAACCTCCAATGCATTATCCCGCTGTTTGACTCCAACATACCTACGATAGTTGCTGGTGATCTAAACGCCAAGCACAAATCGTGGGGATGCAAACACGAAAATCCTAAGGGTCGTTCCCTCCTTAAACACTTGCGCAACCTCAACATCAACATTGAGATTCCGAGTGAACCGACTCACTATCCCAGCTCACCAGACCTAGACCCAGACATCTTAGACATATTCCTGACGAAAAACTTGACCATCCCTACGGAACCATGAACATCCCCAGACCTCCCTTGCAACCATAACCCAGTCTACCAAGAGATCCTAAGATCCCTTCTCACCATACCCGTCACCACCAGCCACATAGACTGGGTCCACCTTGCGTATAACCTCGAATCCTCCCCATTTAAATGTCGTCCCATAAAGTCCCAAACGGTACTCGACATAGCAGTAGACGAATTCACTGACAAACTCCACAGATGCACACAAGAAGCCACCACAACAACCACAGCTCCACCAACATACACTTAAACTCCCCCTCGACCTCCTGCACCTCATCAAGGAGAAGAAAAGAGTCCAGAAACTCTGGCAAAAAAGGAGAACCCCCGAACTTAAAGTTCACCTTAACTCCCTTGAAAGGGAAGTCAAATCCCAAGTCTTCGAATTCCGAAACAAGGAATTTAACAAGTTCATAGCCCAGGCAGAGTCCCACCCAAGAAATGATTGGAAGGTCGTTAAAAACTCCGTAACAAACGGCCTTCCCTCCCCCCCCCCCTTCAACAAGGGAACAAACTCTACTCGCTAGATTCGGACAAAGCAGAGATCTTTGCAGAGTCGCTGCAAAATCAATGCTCTCTCAACCTTAGCGCTAAAGAACTAGCGCAGAAACACGCGAGGATCACCCACACGGTTCAGCAACAGGTCCTTGACAATCCAGATTTCGAACACTGCACACCCTTCGAAATCAGAGGCATCATCCGCTCTCTAAAAACTCGAAAATGCAACATCACCAACGCCGTGATGCGCCTTCGTTATTTCCCAATTGCGTGGAAGGTGGCTACGGTCATCTGCCTCCCGAAGCCAGGAAAACCCCTCAGCAACCCCGCAAGCCACAGACCCATTAGCCTACTCTCATCGCCCAGTAAAATCACTGAAAGCGTCATTCTTACCCGCCTAAACAAGCACGCCACGGAAAATAACATCCTTCCAGACGGGCAGTATGGTTTCAGAGCCAGACATTCGGCAGTTCACCAGCTTCTGAGAGTCACCGAAGACCTCTCCGATAGCCTCATCCACAAAAACTTCACCATGATAGCTTTTCTAGATGTACAGCAGGCCTTTGACAGAGTTTGGCACGAAGGCCTCCTGTATAAGCTTATTTAGTTAGGTTTTCCGCACTACCTCATCGGCACCGTCGAATCTTACCTCTCGGACAGATTTATCCGCGTTAAAGTAGGCGACTCCCTCTCCAACCCCCGTCCAATAACCTCCGGAGTCCCTCAAGGCTCCAAACTTTCAACCACCCTTTTCAACATTTTTTGCCACGACCTGCCCCAGCGCAAAAATATCAACACGTACGTCTATGCAGACCAAGTCACGGTCAGCTGCACGTCAAAACAACACTCTCGGTGTACCACCTTTCTAAACGAGCACATCGTCACTCTCCATAACTGGTATAGTCTTTGTCTTCTAAGGGAGTGGTCCTCACGAACCTGTCCCATGCAGGGAGGTTATTTTTTAGTCGGTAGGCACACCGGGTGAATCCGAAACTACTACCAGATTAGCTGGGGTGTCTATGAAGATTTTTCCCTCCCCGCTCCATCAAAAAAAAAAAAAAAAAAAAAAAAAAAAATAAGCTTTTCGAAACATGGAGGCCATTTTTGTCTTGTTACAAAGTAAATAACTAATCTACAGAAGAAACATTTAATACACAAAAAGACGAATGGTACATTCTTAAATTCATTCACGCAAATGAATCAATTATTCTACAAACGACAAAATTTTATGTGGCCTAGTGAATTAATATATTTATGAAAATTTGGTTTCAAGAATCGTTTGATACAATAAAATCTTTTTTGCTGAATTTAGATCATTAACCGATATAGCTTTTGTTTAAATGAAAAATAAGGGCTGAATTGTCATTAAGTTTTAAAGAACTGTATAATAACTTTTACATTTGACGTTTCACTTACCTGTATATTCGACTTCATGACAAGTTTTGATCAAATGGGAAAAATTAGCATGGAAGCGTTTGATAAGCTGTACTTCATGAGTAAAAATTGACTATTTTTTGAATCCTCCTACCAATTTCGATTCAACAATGCTTATTAATTACTGTAAGAATAAAGCTTCCTACAGAAAATCTAGTTTTAAGGTAAATACACTTGAAATAAAAGTGTCTACTTGGCGTCTAAAGAGCTTGGACAAGAGTCGCTTGGTCTGACGAGGTAAAATACATGATCTTGTTTTCAATCTGATTACATAAACCGTAACATGATAAGTCTACCTATTGAGCTATTTTGATTTATATTTTTTTAAACTACTTAAAATCAAACTACTAAAAAATACTTAATAGTTATTAAGAACTATAAATTGACTTTTTCTATATTTTTTACAAAATTTTTAGATATTCCATTGAGCCCTCTTTCACTGAAGATTGCAAAACTGTCGTTGTATCTGACATCATTTATCATAATTTCAATGTATGCTGGTTGTTTCACTAGCTTTGTTACGGTGTCAATACCCACGATCCCATTCAATGATACGACTGGTCTCCTCAAAGATGGAACTTATGAGTTGATCGCTACAAAAGAATTTAACCTTTCAAAATATTAATTGCTAATTTTAGAACCTTAGCTAATTATTATTTATTTAGAAAATATAAGACAACTTTTTTTTATAAAATCTTAATAGGAGTCGAAGATGATGTACGCAAAAACTTGAGCTTGTTTGTACGAAAAGACGGTAATTTACCAAGAAATATGAAAGAAGCTTTACATCAGGTAACTATTTTATGGATTTTTTGTCTGATAATTAAAAAAAAAATGTATTAAACAGTACATTGTCGATAATACTCATATGTAAAACGTTTTCAACTACTGTATATTTTCAAAAGTTTTAGTTATTTTGTATCGTAGATAAAACTGTGGGACTAACAAACATTTTTAGCCCAGTCCTGCTGTAAAATAATTAGGTTTTGGCTTACTGTAATTAAGTTTGATACTAAAGTTATCCTGGAGTAACATTGAAAAAAAAAAACAACACAGTTTTGTGTAAAAAATTTGTTGGAATTGAGAAACTGCAAAATTTCCCACAAATGCCGTGTTTTTTGACATATTTTAACGAACATCTATTTGGAACTTGTAGGGAAGATATTGCATGGGATGTTTTTTTTAACGTTTAATCAGCTTTAAGATGAAATTTATAAAAATTAAAAAAACTTAATTTTTTATGCCAAAATAAGATAACTGCAAAAAAATACTAATGCTTTAACGTTCTTGGAAATATAAAAGATGTTCTTTATTTTTGAAATTAATAAAAGAATAAGTAACCCATGGTACGTTAAACTTACGACACTAACAAACTAATTCAATTTATTATGCAATTAACAAATTTAAAAAAATCAAATTTAACGTTATAGCTTTCAATGTAATATCTCCATGGTCCCAATTTCTTTTTATAAGTTACATAACCTGTGTAGTATTTTGATATAACTTAAATCATTTATTCAATTTTTAAATATTTCTTCTATTTTTTAAAATTAATGGCTTAGTTGGAAACTATATAACTTGATGTAATAAAGTAAAAATTTTATCTAATTTTACATGTGCGTAGAGCTTGAATTTTTATAGAATACTATTGATGATGTTGAAAAGTCAGATGTAGAATTTGAGACCATTTCACAACTTATTGCTCTTTATATATTTAATGTTGATAATACTTAAATTTATTAGGTAACCTTATGGAGGAGTCACATGAAAATGGAATTCATAAGAAAATGGTCTGAAGAATTTGTCCAATTTTTTTTGCAGTAGGTAATTGAAAATATGGATAATTTCTATATTTTGCAATACTATAAACACACACTCTTGGCAAAAACTTACAAACTTTGGAGGTCGATAACTTTGTTTGTAGTAAAGATATTTTTTTTTATTGTAACTGTGAGCGCTATGCTCAAACAAAATTTGGTAAAATTATTACTTAAATGCACTGAGTTATAAGTTTTGCAATGAAGCCATAAATAAAAAAAAAGATAAAACCAATGTCTGAAATTCAAATAAAAGTTTTCATTTATACAAAAAGATTACAAGGTTAGGGAAAAAATGTCAATCAGGACCTATGTAGAGATATGTTGAAAGCTGTAACGTTAAATAAAATTTGTATGAGAATGTTATTTACAGTTTTATCTTACTTTAGCATGGGTAGTTTTATTTTTTTTTATTTTCATGAGTATCACGTTAAAGCTTATTAAACGATGAAAACATACACAAACTCCTGTTTTAAACTTAGTTAAAGACTTATTATTATTACAAATCACTTTAAAAAGTACTACTGGTGTAATGCGAAAGATTTAAGCACTTGTTGGCCCGATTGTAAGGGTACTACATTTTTCTGAAACTCTTTTTTCTGCTGTTAGTCATTAACTCTTCTTTAAAATTTACTTTAGTCATATCTTAAATTTTGAGCTCATAAATAAATCTAATATCATATCTGTACGTTAATTTTGACGGTGGTTTGGGGGTGTGTGCTTTTGGTATAATGGCAAGGGTAATTCTATAGCAGTATTATTTTGGTAGACAATCATAAAATGGAAAAAAATTAGTTCAAAAAACATCTTTCCCCTCACTTGAAAACCAAATTTTTATTTTTCTACTCACCTCTGACTTCCACCATGTTTCTTTTATCAAGAAATTCATAGCCGAGATAGGGGAACAGGCTATCTCTACATAGTAGCAAAAAATAGTCGAAAATTTGAAGGCTCATCTTAATATGTTCTTTAAATCATGTTAAAATGAAAAGTGATATTGAACTGCTTATTGATTAACTGGCAATATAACAAACCATCAGTATACTATCCAGTCACGATGTACGATATATAGATGTCATTAAAATCATCGTAACGAGGACAACCGTTTGTAGTTTTCCTTCTCAAAAGATTTATGAGCTACGTTATCAAGACCGTTTATGCCAAGTTTTGCTTATGCTGCAGATAACGTGATTTGATACCAGTGGAAAAGTTCAGAAGTATAAATTTTCTTTACCATAGATAATAATTTTACCTTAAGATAGAGTTAAAACACAAATGATTTAATTTTCTAATCATATTTTTAAATATTACAATAATAATAATAATAATAATAATAATATTCAAGTAAACTCTATGGGAGTAGCACGTGGAGGCTCAAGAGACCCCTTTATTTCTATAAGGATAAAATGCATTGTCTATATTTTAGAGAAAATCAAGAGATTGAACAAAAAGAATGAAGTCGTTACTGTTGAAATTTTCATGTAATTGAACTATTTCCGGCTCACTTTAAAAAAATGTGAATTCCTCAACATTTCTCGTCTATGTATTTAACCTATTTGCTTCATGTTCTTACATTTTTCCATAAGCTTAAAAAAAATGCAACCAAAATACTTTTGAATCCACAATACTCAAAAATTTGCTCTTTACGGAATCACAAGGGTGAGAAAATCCTACTGTTAGAGCGAACTAGCCTTATCTGAAACATTATGCCCCAGTTCTGTCACTCATTGTTTTCAGTTTTAGTAAGAAAGTATAATGTTATAAGAGTACTTTTTATTAATACTAGAGAGATCAAGTTTATATTGACTAATTACGAGGTCGTGGGGTTATGGTTTACTCTTGTACACGTGCATACAACACTCTGCTTTGTTTAAAGCATAGTTTTGGACAATAATTTGCCACCCTTCTAATATCTCGCATAAATGTGACAAGGTAAAAAGTCATAAGAGGCTTGGGTGTATGTTATTACTAAATATTACGATTTATTCAAACGACCCAGGAAAAAGTTATGGGATTCCTTACCCTAAGTCTTGGAATTACCTCCTTAAAGCATAATAGCCGTAGTATCACAAAGGATGGCACCGTATTCATGAAGTAAATGAATTCATTGAATACATAAATAATACACATGGATGACAATTACATACTCTATTTTTTAATATACAAAAGAGCGCATGGGCTCGTAATCATAAAAACATCACGTAAGATGCTTGTTCGTATAAAGGTTTATAATAGAATACTTTAATAATCGTCGTGTTACGCGGTACAATTGTTAAAGTAACGACAGAAAATGATAATTACTAAATAATATTCACGAATAAATAACTTGAATTCTTATTAGTAATTTTACGAACAAAATACACGTCCTAGCATAATGCGTGCGTGAAAGGTTCTGACACAATGCTTTACAAAGCACGTCGCTATGGACCAGTAGTAAAAGTATAAGTATAGTCTACAGGTCTGAGAAGCAAGGTATCTTTGATGTGCTAGGCAAAAGATCTAGAGCTAGAATCTGTAGCGTTGCTGCTACTTGCCAGTACAGCAGACCTCGGTTTTTCGGCGGCTCGATAATTGCTTCGTGTGGAGGCGATTCGCAGATTATCATCATTGGTTAAAACCAATGGTAACACAGCCCCTTTGTATTTTGTGGAATAATAATAGAAAGATTTTGAAATAAAATAACTAAAAAAAAACATGAACAAAAAGAAAGGGAATGAACAATCTACTGAAAAATTTGTGGCTCTTACAATTGATACCATCGTTATGTGGACGAATGAGTAGAAAAATAATTAAAAAATTCAATAAGTTATAACTAAAGCCAACTTTATTTATGCCCCTTTTAGTACTAATCTAGTACTTTACTTAATGACTTAATTATAAATAAAGGGTTAATCCTTCCATGTTTGAATATGAAATAATGCCCGTTTTGGCTTTTCAGGCAATCTTTTCAAAAAATTATTAAAATCAAAACATTTTTAATCTTAAAAAATAGTTTATTAAAACTTTATGAAAATCTATTTCTTTCGTGTTTATATTAAATAATGTAGCCACGAAAGATGTTCCAGTGTACGATATTTCCAAACAAAAAAGGAAATAGATAAATTGATAAAGGTTATCGCCTATGATTAATATGTACAAACTTATAGTAACTTTAAAAATTCTTGCTGAATAGGACATTGTGTTTATTTTACTATTACTGTAAGTGTTGGGCTTTTTTCTGGAAAAATAGCATTCATAATGTACATAAATAAAAAAGAAAAAAAAAAAATTTATTTTTAGAGGAAATAAATAAAAAAATCAATTACTTTTTCTTGATATTGTACTTACGCAAAAAAACTAATATTTTTTTAGATTTATATAGAAAATTTCTTATGGCTGTTCTTAAAATATAAATAGTCCACAGTACTTGTGTAAAATTACTAATTGAAAGATAATTTGTAACAAGTCCAATAAATGATAAAAACCTCACTCACAACCATACAGATTTGATTATTCAACAAATTAGGACTATCCTGTCTATTTAACTTAAAATCAAAGTCGAAAATTGTACCTTGTTTTTGCTGTAATTCAAAGTTTAATTCGTCGATTTACTCATAATTTCTCTTTGTTTCGTTTTTATATTCGTTATTTTGCGCCGTTAACATTTGCATGCACACTTTATGCGAATCGAGTGTACGACGTACCAAATAAAGAGTAAAATCTCACGCTCTTCGTATTTTAGCATTCATTGCATATCTAATCTTTCACTCGATTATCGTTTTTACAAAATGTTATTATACGTAGTGTACAAGTATATGACTCATGCCCTGAAGTCAAGTCCCAGAAAATTTTGTAAAAGTTTGAAGCTCTGAATCGTCTGCCTAGCAAATCAAAGGTACCTTGCTCCTCAGCCCTCGATACTAAGTAATCGTGTATTTTTACTACTGGCCTGTAGCGACGTGTTTGGTGAAGCATTGTGTCTGGACTCTTCGCGCACGCATTACGCTAGTACGTATATTTTGTTCGTAGAATTGCTATTAAGAATTTAAGGAATTCATTAGTGAATATACTTTAATACTTATTATTTTTACCGTTTATTTTAGTAGTTTATAAAAACTTTTAAAGATACTACGTTATCTCTTCTGATAATACAGTTATGAATGTGCGATAAAGAGGTCATTTTCAAGTTTGGGTAAGAAATTGTCACCTTTTCTTGAGCCCCTTGATGTACTTGTAATATTAAGTACTGACAAATACCTAAACCTTTTATAGTCTCCTACCTGGGTCATCTTCACATTGGATATTTTTCTCGGTAATTAGCCGCATATAAATACAAGAAAACGTAACATACGAAATTTTCTGGCTGAATAGTTTTACAAATATTATATAAGAATCAAACATGAAATTTTCTCACCATGCAATGTATTTATTTTTATTTTGCTGAAAAAAACTGTGTAACAAATTTTACCTATACGTTGTAGCGTTACTAACATTTACACTTAACATGTTCTTTTTCGTCGAACAGTCTTAAATAACGACAGTTCACTTTAATTTTGTAGCAAAGTAATTTTATCACTGACAATGAAAGTACTTTTAAGATTTAGATTATAGACAATTGAGTGACATACCCTTATTACCAAAATTTCTTTTTCAAGTACTAATAAGCTATATCCACTTACACTGCTTTATAAAAATGCTTTTACCTATGCCACTAATTCAACGTCTTCACCATAATTTCACCTGTCACAAGTATTAAAATTTCTAAATCTATCTGGTAAACCTGTTGTCAACTTAATTTTTATTATATATTATCTTTATGAAATGTATTTGTGTTGAAAACAAATATGTATAATTTGTTGCGTATGAACCACTAAAAAATGTTTTCTGCTCCAGGTTTGCAACGAAAAAGTGGTTTTCTACACAACTGCTTTTATTAAGAAACCAATTACTTACCAATACCCCTGGTAACTCTTAGCATTTCCACTTGGTACATCCAGGAAAATGGTTTTCACTTTAAAAAAAGAAGATCCGCTCCTTAAATTTTTAAACAATCAGTAAGTATCTTTAAATAAAAATTGATTAATTAGAAGTCATACAAAATATATTTTTACCAGTATTCAGAAATACAGAGAAAGTGGTTTACTATCTTGAAAAAAAAAACTACATCTTGTAAAAAAAGAATCTATAAATGATATGCCATTGTGTATTACTGACGTCACCCCGATGCTGGAATTATTAATTAGTGGATTTGTCTTGAGCTTAATAATATTTGTATTCGAAAAGTATCATAAGCACTTAAAATTGTATTATGTAAGAAAACCGTGCAAGAAAATAAAAAAAATTAGAAAAACTAAAAAAACCAATACTTTATATAACAATGGAAAAAAATTTCTAGTTAACTCTCAATACAGGAATCAGCAATCACGCCGCCCTCCGTGACGTTATACCCCATAAGAACAGCATTTGCTCCAATGGTTAAAAGTACAAACTGCGTAAATAAGACATTAATCTGACACGCTTATTATTTATGGCAACAAAAGGAGTGTGATATTTATTGTATAATGATTGTCATATTTTATAAGGTAATTAATCTGGTCAAAACGTAGCTAATAAAAAGACAAATTTACTTAATAAATAGAAAAAGCTGAGAACCCAGAGGTTGTCTTATTGATGTACGATGATTTAATATATTTTGATTTTAAGTGTAAATGAAATAGTTGTGATTCTTAGTGTCAATTTTAATAAGAAATACTTTGTTCTAGAAATGTATTAGACTATTATGTCATCATAAAATAAAATTTTGAAGTATAAGTCAGACTTTCATTTATGACAATTAAGTCAGTATTTTTGTTTGTGGCAACTTTGTGTAGATTACGGAACTCCAGAACTTACATGAGCTCTTATAGCAAGAAAGAGTAATAAGATCCATGTTTCCTCTATACTATTCAACAAATCTGCCATTAACTTATATAAACATATAGACAGCTTACAAAGGCTTCTCACTGTCATTTGTTTATTTTTTATTCTCATGAATAAGGTCAGCATTACAAAGGCTCTAACATATTGTGCTCATACTTGTGGATAAAATAAGATTTTTAAATAAAGTGCAATCTCTTTATGCTTTTATTTTTTATTATTTTTTCATTTAGGTATAATATTATTAAAATTTTTTGACATTTTTAATTGTCTATACTTTAACATCCGGCTCATTCCTTAAAGAAAAACAAATATATAAGACGTCGTCGGAGTGAAATCCTGCCTCGATTCTTTCCAAATCACACTAATCTGGAATGTCATACGTCAAGATGGTTTCGTCTAGTTGATATTTTTTAGTACCCTGAACTTATATCGATTTACCTTGGATCTAAAAGATATTAACATTGTTTTAACTGACAAGTATAGATAGGTGGATGAAGAATAAGATTATTGGGTTTCTGTTAATTGCCATGAAACTTGTTAAAATTGCTTCGTATTATAATTAGATTATATAGAAAAATAGTTTTGGGGCATTATAATAATTATTCTTAAATCTTAATCATAATATTTTATAAAATAAATGTGCAACACAAGAAATTGTTCTAAATTTGACGCCGTACATTTTACTGTGTGGCAACGAACTTTTCTTGATTGAGTGTATTGTCACGTACGATATCATAGCTACACGTACGTGCGCCCCCTCTTTTTGTGGCCTACTACAGATGATTGTAGTGGAAGGGAGCAAAGCGATAAGCAGATAAGATGCTGAAAGGAGCGCTCTCTCTGGCTGGAACCATCAAGGACGAAGATCTTACACACGCGACGCGCTCTTTTCTCGTTTTTGCATTAATAAAGACGTTGATACTAGTTTCTCGACTATCTACTTCATGCGCACCCCAAGACCATAGAATCCTACGCAACAGTTTTGGTGTCAGAAGTGGGATTCGAACCCACGCCCTCATTGAGGACCATAACGCCCAGTAATACTCGGTACAAGAGCCGATAAGGAATACGTCCTTGAGTCTGGCGCCCTAATGAGGGCGTTGGTTTGAATCCTACTTCTGATTAAGGTAAATGTACTAATACTTGACCTCCAGAAAAAATTTGGTCCCAAGAATGACCACAATCACAATTTTACGATTCGCACAAATTTTTGCAGCGGCAAAAAAAAAAAATCCTTATTAATATTCACGCTTAAAAATTATATAAATTTATATATGTATACGGGAAGACGCGGGGAAATGCAGAAAGGTAAAACAATACTCACGAGTCGTTTCTTTTACTACAATTTTGTTTTATTTTTACATGTGTGAATACAAGAATTATTTTTATTATTGGGGTGATTTAAAAAAAAAAATTTTTTTTTCTCTCCTTCTCTGTCTTTTGTGGATCACGCCTTAAGTACGCTCCCTCCTGCGTTCCCGTTCTCGTCCCCAAAGAAGACGATCAACAGCCAAGTCCCGGAACCCATCCACCAGCGAGAATACATTCAGATTAGGCGGTGCGGGCCGATTGCTGGAAGTACAATTACAGCTTGTGCAAACCGCAGGCGGATTATGCGTTGCGATGGTAAACAGTCCGTTATTCCGCCGTTCGACCTGCAAAAGGAAAAAGAAAAATTAATACAATCATAAAATTTTTCTTACAAGTATAACTAATAAGAGAGGCCTTACACGTATAACGGGCCGCCCCTCCAGCGGAAAACCGTCTTGGTCGGAGGTCAGAGGTTGATATCTCAACCACCACCACGATAAACGTACCGTGGCACGTACAACCGACAGCTACGACATACGAGGCTCCAGGCTCCGAAACGTTGCAGTGGGTTCGCAGTACGGAACCCGTCGACGGAAAAGAAGCAGTCCAGCGGCAGTCCTGGAACAGGACAGTGAACGATCGTCTGGAAGGGCAGTAGACATCGCAGCATGCGACGCCACCCCGGTACTTATACCTTTGCACAGGCAAAGGCACGGCGCCTGTGGGCCAGTCCGGCTCGCAAAGAAGGAGGGGAAGAGAGAAGAACCTGTGAGGGTTCACGACCAATCTCGTTCCCAGCTAAAAAAAAAAAAAAAAAAAAAAAAAGGATAATACTCACATGCGAGCAGCTGCAGCACCTTAGAAGATCTTCCATCACAGAACCTTCGAGGATGGAACAGACACTACCGTTGACCGCTGTAAACCCGGTAACACGAGTGTTATCGTACGGTAGGTTTGCGAAATCACGCAGCCGGCGCACACAATCAACCGGATTCACAAAAGAAAACGCCATTTTGCGGGGTCGTACAATAATAACAAGGTAATAAAAAAAGTAGAGAAAATAACGCCAAATCCAACACGTATTGAGAACACAAGAGAAAAGGGCAAAAGTCACTGGAATTCAAGTAGCGAAGTTGACACTACAAAGTCAAAGTAATCACTGACGAAATATAGCCAAACTATCCAAAAATCCTTACTACCCGCTCCTCTCTATAAAATAGAAAAGGGGAAAATTAGCATGGAAATAATAAACGAGGGAAACTTGCAGGGGCAGCATGTATGACAATTGCCGATCTGTAGTACCACATGCGTCTTCCTGTTGTAAATGACTTACAGTGCCGAACGTGCCGATAGACAGACAGAATACAATAATTTTGTCGCATAGCGATAGGTTGTTATATATATACACATACGTACACCTCGGTCAAGCACACCTTAAATATAAGTTAAATGTAGAGAATAAGGAAATACAAAAAAAAACATGTACAAGTAGAGCCACATTCCTGACTTGACTTGCAAAAGTTCGATCTTATCCGTCCTTAAGAATCATTGTTTCGGGGATTAACATTGCTGGTACGAAATATTAGGATTTAGAAAGAGTTATTGGAAGCCGTACAATAGTGACATTCCGAGGAATTTTTTTAGAACGAAGTTCTTTATGTCGCGTTACTCGGGGGGCTGGAATTTTAAAACCGACAGATTTTTTTTTTTTGAATCAGAAATCTCTTCCTTTCAAGTTTTTCCCCTCACCCCGTCCCCCTCACCAAGTGTTCTCTACACACTTCCCCTCTCCTAACTATATATGTATATCTGTCAACCGTGCCGTGTTACTCTTCTGCACACCTTTGCCCACCATTCTCCCTCACACTCCCAATTTTATTTTCTCACAATAATTTTTATTTCACTTTGAATTTCTTTCTTTTACAATTCTAAAAAAAAAAAAAAAAAAAAAAAAAAAAACATTTTCCAATAAAGAGTTTTGAACCCTCGACCTCCTGCATGTGAGTCCAGTACCTTACCCACTCTGCTACAAGCGCTGCCGTATATAGGAATTTGATTTCTTGTACTTATCGTGTAATTCGTAACTATAACATTCCATTTTTAAATGTATTCACTGATAATACATTTAATTATGAATTCGTTTTATGAATTGTGTATTTGTTTTCTAAATAATACATCTAAAAATAAAATAATAAAAAATTTAATTAGCATAAATATGGTTATGTAGATTAAATATAATAAGGCGTGTTATTACGCATTAAATATTTGTATTTTCATTAAACCTGAGGTTTTTTTGGCATTGCAGTATTGCTAATAATTACTGTTATATATGAAAAAAGATAATGAATTAAAATATGAAAAAAAAAGAAACGAAATATGAAAAAATAAAATATGAAAAAAAAATAATAATGAAATTAAATAAAATTTGAACAAATAAAATAATATATTAAAAAATAATGAAATGAAATATGAAAAAAGAAATAAAATAAAGGAAATACAAAAGAATGAATATAAATAGAAAAATATAAAAAAAAGAAATAAAGGAAATACAAAAGAATGAAAAAAAAGTAATAAAGTTAAATATAAAAAAAAAGAATAATTCATGAAAAAAAAGAGAATAAAAAAAAAAGATTTAATATGAAAATAAGAAAGAAATTAAATAAAGGAAATACAAAAAAATGAAAAAAATGTAATAAAATGAAATATGAAAAAAAATAAAACAAGAAATGAAAAAAAAAATAAATAAAAACAGTAATAAAGACAAAAAAAAAAAAAAAAAAATTAAAAAAAAAAACAACAACAAACCAGGGGGGATATATGGGTCATGGGACCCACGGTAAGAACGAAGTTCTTTGAACATGACGAGTATAAAAACACAATTTCTCAGGTAACAAGGAGGTCGCCAGACCCATTGAAAGAACAAAGCTCTATAAACGTTAATACTGCATTCATGTAGTTCACTAAACAAAAACTTGAAAAACAAATAAAAAAAAAAATAAAAAAAATAGTTCGGTACTCACGATGGTTGAACTTCGTGAGTACTGTATTCATGCACGACGTTCTCACGAAGTTCAACCATCGTGAGTACCGAACTATTTTTTTTATTTTTTTTTTTTTATTCGTTTTTCAAGTTTTTGTTTAGTGAACTACATGAATGCAGTATTAACGTTTATAGAGCTTCGTTCTTTCAATGGGTCTGGCGACCCCCTTGTTACCTGAGAAATTGTGTTTTTATACTCGTCATGTTCAAAGAACTTCGTTCTTACCGTGGGTCCCATGACCCATTTATCCCCCCTGGTTTTCTTTGTTCTACTCCTTTTCTCCTTTTCTCTCAAATAATCTGAGAATTAATTTACAAAAAGAGAAATGTAGGTATCAAAAAAAAAGTATCTATTCTATGTTTTAGGGGGAAAGCCACTCCGATAGGAAAGCAACAAGGAGAAGTAGAGCTATTCGAGAAGAATCCGGGGATATTAGTGGAAAATCTGGGGCAGGCCCAATCAGTTGCGTCTACTTGGAAAATAATATGGTATGTAGATTGGGATCAAAGAATCAGAGAAACGGATGCATTTGGGAGATCAAGCAATCAAGTGAAACGGAAATGCAGAGTAACAATAAGCAAAGAAGATGCCTGCAGAAATCGCATAAGAATAGCTACTCACAAGACCATAAAAGCGCTGCAAGGTGTCGAAACAGCGTACAGGGCAGGGCAGTAGTAGGACAAAACTTTAATAAGCTTATCAAACAACTCGTGGAAAGAATGTTACCGTACAGCGTTTCAGCTCTTTCCATCCATTGATTTGTGGTCTAGTATTTTTTCTACTCCCTATTAAATTTAAAGGGCTTTAAAATAAGATGGTGGCCAGTAAAGCTTTTGATTACTAGGATTGTGTGTTCACTTTCTGAAGGAGTCAGAAATACTGTAAAGGTGAATAACATTTTTTCGACGAATTGACAGTAATTTTTACAAAAAAAAAAAAAAAAAAAATACATGTACACTTTTGAATTTGATGTTTACATCAGGTAAATAATAATACTACAACTTTGATAAAGCTCAAAAATATAACTGAAAATGCTCGCCCTAAATTTAATTTTTAAGTTGAGCAATCACTATTACAAAGGTAGTAGCGATGTAAGGAAGAAAATAATGTACGATAGACTAATAAACAATTTTTTTTTGAATTCATAGAAAATTGTCTTTAATACTTTGATTGCCTCATTATTATTTTTAAAGTTTTACTAAAACGAAGTTTTAAACAATAGAAAGAGGTATCAAGAGAGACAGTGTATCAACTCGTTGATTACTTAATTGTACAATATAAATAAAAAATTCTCAAAATAATCGTAAAGCTTTAGTTAAACTATTTAATTTTTGTACAAATACGTGTTAACTGCAAAAAAAAGATATGACTCGCTTCTAATATTCTTATCATAGAAATCAGAAATATCAGTTCAATACATAGTTAGATAATGTAAGAATCTGAAAGTTATGTTATCAATCAGGTGCCGATTGCAGTTGTGTTACAGTGTTTTTAAACTATTTAATTATTTAGAAAACTTTAAGTATTTCTGATAGTTTAATAAGACAGTAGTTTGTGTACATGCAACTCTGTACACAATCACATTTTTACAGCACAAAAAGTTTAATAAACAATGTAATCGTAACAGAGAATATTTTTTCCAACTTTAGCCAATGTGTATCATGCATCAAGTACATGTGTTTTACTACTTATTTAAAGTTTGTAATAAATATAAAATTTTAATTTATGTTGTTTTTCGTTGCCCGAGAAACGGCCTCGTATTTGTTCAAACATGGCAATATTACTATCAAATAATAAAATGCATATACACCTCCAAATCACTTGTGATTTCTACTTTCCAATATAAACCCAAAAACTGCGTTCGATCAATAAAATGATATACTAACCAACGGGGCAGTGCCTGATTCAGAGGACAGATTATAGGGAAAATAAGGGTGAAACAAAAACACCTGCAGGACACGTACCTCGCACGTACCGATAATCGTAAATATATTATAAGCAGAGCTGCGTAGTAGAAGGTGGTAAAAGTAAATTGTCATGCTTCTTGTAAGCATCAGTACTGACACATGATATTTAAGGGGATCGAGTGTTTTTCCTTGGCTCAACAGCTAAGCAGCTACTTTGTCAAATGCCAGAAAATTGAGATGAGCTATCAAGAATTTTAGACAGAGAAAGGAAAAAGCTTTAGAAAACAGAAGAAGGGACGAATACAATTAGATACGTCCTTAACGATAGGAAAAATAAGGTGGGTGTATTGAAGGAAAGTCATGCATATTAAAATGTTGAATGAAGCCTTATTTTTGCATTTGTTAATATTTTTTAGAATCGGCTGCTAATGGCACGTTTTTCAAGTTCTAAGGTTGCAGCTTGAAAAATGTATGCAATAATTAAGTTCACATTAACAGATGTGTAAATATATTAGAAGTGACCACTTCATGCGGTTTACAGACACCGATTGAAAATCCTAATTTTGTACCTAAAAACTCCTACTAAAAAATTAAGCTCCTGTACCATGTCCTCGCACCAACATTTTAAAATATAGACGTCATCTGTCATATTCATAATATAATTATATTAATTTAAAACTTATAAGCAAAATCTTGTACTGAATGCCAAATATCTCAAACATATAAGAAAAAATTATTTTGGGGTACTACTTACTGACGACAGATGTTTTTTAAGCAACAAATCGTTTACATCAAGTCTACGAGCAGTAATAGTACTCCATATCTCAGAATGTCACTTCTGTACCTGTCACTTCAATACCCCTTAGTGATAAAAGAATCTATTTTTCTAGCTTTCGTGCATTGGAACTTTTTTTTTTGTTACGTTTGGCTAAAACATAAGACATGTGTTTTGGCGTTTGGTCTAATTCGCTCTTTTTAAGAGATATGTCGATAAATATCAATTAGGATTACAACACTAATAGCTAAGGAGAACACTTTTTTAGGTTGCCCAAAATAGGTTTAAATAGCTGCTGAAACAAAGTTTTATCGGTTAAAGAAAATTTTTTTTTAATTTAATGCCACGATTCAAACGTTCTCAGAGTACTCAATTGCATTTTTAGCGGTTTCTATCGCTTGTCCTTAAACAGCTATTACTTTGAATGGAGACACTAAATGGAACGAAAGTTTTTTTTCTACTGAAAAAATTTAGTCGTAGCTTTTATTTAATGTGAGTTAAAACGCTATAACTCCACAAGCAGCTTAGCTACGCGTTTCTAAAGCAGACGTATTTTTTTCAAAAATTGACTAAAATCGACTTACACAAAATACTGTACATCTTTCGACCTAAAAACTTTGTAGTAGAATTGTTTTAGATATTTGTAATAATTTATGAAACCAACTTATTTTTGTATGATTCTTTAATGCATTTTGAGCAACTAAGGGCAGAATCACCCTATGAATCACAGGAGAAAAATAAGAAATTCCTCAGATTACGGGCATTTGACACCTGAGGTGAAGCAAAAACCACGGGTAGCATAGAGAGCTACGCATTTGGATACGTAAAGTTTCTCATAATTTAATGTGGGCTCTTTAAGGCCACCTTTTAATAACCTTTTTGTTCAATAGTTTTTAGACCCAACATCTGATCAGAAAACACGTCCGCTAAACGGCGAGCATTTATATAAATGGTGGGAGGTGACGGTCAAGGAAAAAAAAAAATTAGTTTGTCAATTACGTTGAATACAACCATTTAATTTATATTTTCATGCTTGCTTTTAGTTCTCACTTTCTTCGATTTTAGTTAAAGATATTTGTCATTCAACATTATCACAGTCCTCGACAAAATTAACAAAACAATTTTTTTTGTCTCCTAGACGCTTCGGCGTGTGAAGCAGTCAGTCATGGCATCTGAGAAAAATCTCTGCTTCAATTTACTTTATCATTACGTGTACTATTTTTATCCTAGAAAGTCTAAGTGGGTCATCCAACAAAGGTACATAAAGCTCTGGACGTATTCAAATATTATTAATAAAAAAAATTCAGGAATTTCATGTAGGTGTTCATGAAATTGCTTCAAACAGTAAGTATCAGAACTAACATTGTCCTATTAAAGGATTTTTTTTACTAATAATATTGTAATACGTCCAGAGCTTCATATACCTTTTTTAGATGACCCACTTAATATATTCCTTAGGTCCATGTTTTTTTGGAAAATTTTAAATTAGTATAATATTTAAAATTTTCAAAATTAAAAAAAATTTAGTACTGTATAAATACAATAATTAATTTTTATTGCGTTTTTTTCTTTCACAATTTTTCCTTGTTGATTGAGGTGATTTTTTGACTTAAGGTAGTTCTTTCATCAGATGATCATAAATAGAATGGCATTAAATCTTGAGAAATCATTTATTAACATTTTGGAGTAGGCTGACAAAAATAAATGCAAGAAAATGAAAAATGGAAATTAAATTCTAAACATATACTCTTATGGCAACTGAGCATTGCTTCACTAAAAGTTTTAGCCTAGTAATTTAATTACTGAACGTTATTAAGTCAAAAACTAACGCAATAAAGCTTAAGTAATACAAAACATACTGTTACTTCAAAATACATATGTTCACCGACTTCATTAAAAAACATTAAATTAAACACAGTCATGTATCTTCGTTTTTTGTATTGAAAGCATAGGCAAGCATCAAGTGCTGATATTTCAAGGTTGATCTCAAATTTTACTTAACCAAACTTCAATAAGCAAAATATGAGAAAAACATACTTTTTACTAATTCTAGACCGACCAAGTTCGCTTCACACTTTTATTAAAAACATTCGTAACTTAATAGTTTTTTGAATGTAATAACAGTATTTACTAATTAAACATTAAACTTTTCTGCATTGCAATAAATTTACTGTTATTTAAAAAACTGTCTCACGTATATAACCTTGACACTCTAGCGTTACTAAAGTCATTTAAACTTTATATGTTATTTTTGTTCAAGCCGAGGATAAAAACTGACAGAAAACTTTTCTCTGTATGTAAAAAGTAATTATATTACTGACAATAAAAATACTTTCCAACTTTCGATACAAGACAATTAAAAGAAACACCATTAATACCGAATGTTTTTTTTTTTTTTTAATAACTCCGTCCTAATTTCATGAGTTACATACACTTATTTGATTTTTGAAGAATGCTTTTACCTCTGAGTTGCTTATAAATATGAAAATTAGTAAATCTATATGATAAATTGATTTTGAACTGAAATTTTATTCTATAAAATGTCTGTTAATTGTGTCTGGGTTGAATAATATATATTATTATTATTTTGGTATTAATTATGTTTCAGGTTTGCAACAAAAAAGTAGTTTTCTACACATCTGGCTTTATTAAAAAACCAACTACTCACGTGTTCCCTTGCAAACTCTTAGCTTTTCCACTTGGTGCATCCAGAAAAATAGCTATAAGTTTAATAAAAGATCCCCTTCTTCAATTTTTAAACCATTAGTAAGTATGTACCAACAAAAATTTGTTCATCAGAAGTCATAAGAGTATTTTTTTCAGCATTTAAAAATACAGAGAAAATGGTATACTATCTTGGAAAAAAAAATTAGATATTCCTAAAAAAGATGCTATTAAAGAAATTTTACATACATCATTAAGTATTACCAAAGCCACTCCATTCCGTAATGCTTCTGACGAAGAAACGTACTCTTAAAATTATCTGACGGAAACCCATACATGTTGTTATTTTCTGACGAAAAACCGTACGAGTTACTACTTTCCAACGAAGAACCGTACACATTACTACTGCCAGACGAATAATCGTACACTTAACTACTTTTTAAAGAAGAATTGTACATGCTACTACTTTTAGATGAAGAATCGTACATTCGACTACTTCCCAACGAATAATCGTATACCCAACTACTTTCCA
Organism: Copidosoma floridanum; assembly: GCF_036245765.1. NCBI lineage: Eukaryota > Metazoa > Arthropoda > Insecta > Hymenoptera > Encyrtidae > Copidosoma > Copidosoma floridanum. The sequence continues at coordinate 17,206,202 of NW_028321884.1, read as the reverse complement.
ACGAAGAATCATACACTTAATTATTTTCCGACGAAGAATGGTACACTTAACTACTTTTAGATGAAAAATCGTGCACTTGACTACTTCCCTACGAATAATCGTATACCCAACTACTTTTCCACGAAGAATCGTACACTCGACTACTTTCTGACGAAGAATTGTACACTCAACTACTGTCCGACGAAGAACCGTACACTCAACTACTTTCCAATCGTACACTCACCTACTGTCCGACGAAGAACCGTACACTCAACTACTTTCCAATCGTACACTCACCTACTGTCCGACGAAGAACCGTACACTCAACTACTTTCCGACGGAGAATCGTACACTCAACTACGTTCTGATGATTGATAATAATAACAAAATTAATAAAGTTACATTACTAGGCTTCATTTTTTACTGAGAAGTATGAAGTGTTTTTTTCAAGAGCAGAAAAGACAGGCGTAAAAAACTACGAGTTTTCCGCCGACTCGGGTATACAAGTAATTGAAAAAATTGATAAACTCATTTCTTTTAAAATCTGAATTGTGCCAGCTTCAAAATAATAAGGCTCAGTTTCTACAACTTTTACATAATTATAAAGTCAATGTTTGGAAAGAAATGAATTTTTTATCGATTTTCTTAGTTTCTCGTATACCTAAATCAGCGGAAAACTTGTGGTTTTTCACGCCTGGCGGGTTTTTTTGCGATTGTAAAGACAATGACTCATTTCTCTATTTGCTCGTACATTATAATCGGCGGAAAACTTTTGATGTTTCATGCTTGAGGATGCTTTAAATAAGTCTTAAAGACTTTAAGAGACTTTTAACAATTGTGAATACAAATAACGTTTATTAAATTTTTTTAGGGAGGCCCTGGAGGAGCGGTTCTCCTCTGGTTAGACTGATTTGGCGTGAGATTAATTTTTGCTTCATTCTTTACTTCGTGCCTTATAATAAAATACAAAACCATTTTGTAAGAATAATAAATCATGAAGTATATTTGTATGAACAAAATTTTATTCTTTATTGATTTTCATTCAAACCTTAAATCATTAAATTACAAAAATACTTTTTTTTAAAATAAATTTTAGAGCGAAATACATAACATTTTTAAACAATAATGGTTTTAATAATATTTATCGAATATACTTAATATCAATTAAAAATAGTGGCAAATACGTTTACCATACAATCCATCGCAAAATAACGTTTGAGTACGTGAGGTTTTATTTTTCGAATCGTATAAGATATTCGACATATGATTGGTACTTCATAACGTTATTACATAGGAAACTTTTGTTGATATACCTTCATTGGTATAACTAATTTAGGACATATACCATATTATATTAAAACATATGTATTATTATTTGGTTTTTGATTGGGGTGTTTGAGGGAGGGAAGGCAATTGACATCCTACATCCACTCGGTTACTTGAAATATAGTAAAAAACGTTTAACAAATGATCGTAATACTTATAAGATAATGTAAAATAGATTATTATGTAATTTATAAAAAGAAAATAACATTTTCCTGCAACAAACTATCCACGATTAGTGTTGTCATTCAAAAGGATTTTTTCAAAGTCTGAAATACATATGGGTGGGACTATTTTTTTTTTAACATTAAATTTAAATCAGTCATTTTTTTTACTGATAATGGTAATTTTGTTTTATAAGCAACCTTTCAGCAGTGATTTTTTACGTCTTCAACAAGTGTTTTGGTTTTAAAAACGTTGACTTTCTTAGGTGCATCAAATAAATCATACTTCACCTGAATTAAAGTTGTCCCTGGAGCAACTGAAATTTCACGAAGGCGAGAAATCTTTACATTTTTCCAAATGAATTTTTCGGATAAGTCCTCAAACGAGTAAATACTACTTTGTTGGACTTGATTTAATGCGTACTTGGGATCATGGACTTTACATTCTTCTATATGTTATGCCCACTCATTTTGAGTAAATATGGTTTTATATTCACAATATTTCTCAACTTGAGCATGAATCGAGTCATTTTCATTTTGGGTATGCCTAACCTCCAAGTACCTGCGTTAGAAAATGAATTTTTCATTAACAAATTTTAAACGCTTTAACGAATCAAAAATGAAAAAAAAAAGATTTCATGCATGCACAATACAAGACTGCTATTCATCATTATAGGTAAATGGATGATACTTAAAGCTTGCTTGGTCAAAAAAAAAAAAAAAAAAAAATACCGTATTTAACTTTTGCTAACTGCAAAATAGATCTTTTTTTATCAATATAATACATTGATTGTACTTTTTATACTGCAATAATTTTAATACTTATGTTAGATAAAAAAAAAATACAATAAATTAAATGTAAGGAATGTGTCATCTTGTACGATACATTAAAATATTACATCATTCCACACGTTACTGCACACTTTAAAATTAGTAAATAAAAAACGTTTTGTGAGAACGCTTTCTAAAATGTGATCAGGGCACTTATAAGTTTTTATTTATTTTATTAATATGAATTCTCCAAAAACATTTATAATCCTTAGACGCAATAATAAATGAAAAAGTTTTTGAGTATAGCACATCTCTAAGACACGAAAATCTGTGTGCCGCGGGTAGTCATTTACATATTTTTTTCCAAATCACGTATATTGTTTTTCTTACCGAGGGCGTAAGGAGCCAAAACTTTTCTGCCCGCGGAAAAAAGAAAAGTAACCAGAGCTCTTAACTTATGGTTTGAAATAATTGAAAATTAAGTTTTTGTACATGAGTTTTGTAGCGGTATTAAAGTAGTCACAACCAAACATATCTTAATCTAGAGCTGTTCTACAACAAATTAAGTGAAACAATATTTTTTTCGAAATATCGTGCTACTTAAGTATTTCATCACCGTTGGGCTAAAAATATAGTAGCAGTATTTGTATCTACTATTATCTAAAGAGCTTCAACAGAGCTGCTGCAGTGAAGTCTTAAATGATATTCAGGTCAACAGTCTTAAACTTTTTAAAATTACGATTGAAAAAATACAATTTCATCAATTGCGAGGTTTTGTATACAAAAATTGTATTGCCCGTAATTTGAGCAACCATTGAATAGTATTTAAACTCAAAGAGTGTTTTTATTTAAGTTTTTTTAAAGCACGATCAGGTAGTTTTGAAAAAAATATTGTAACTACATGTTTAGCAAAGTTATGGCCACAAGAGTACAGTTAAGTTTTAAGACAATTTTGACTATTTGAATTCCTTTACTATGTATGGTGTAGCTCTTTCCACGATACAAACAAGAGTGTCTCAGTTGGCTAAATGATTACCAGGATCAAGATGAAGACAATGACTACCCGCGGCGCACAAATAATTATTTTTTGTTAATTTAAACACAATCTATATACATAACCAGTATACGAGAAATTTTACAAAAAATCTTCTATTTTCGGTATCAAAAAATTAAGTAAAATTTTAAGTAAGTAGGCCTCTGGAAATACGTTTTTTTGTCCCAGGTATTTCTCAGAACAAAAAATACTCCAAACAAGCGATCCAGGTCCCGGCACATACTATTTTTTCACTTTTTTTTATTTTTCCATACTCAATTGTTATTTGAATTTCACAAATTTTTTGACTTCTTAAATCATATAACTCTGTCCCGAAAGGTCGGAGAAAATTGCTTGAAAAAAGAAAATAAAAAGCTTCAAAAAAGCATTAATTTTCACTCTTGAAAAGTCGTTAACAGTGACGAACATCAATAGTTATTGACACTCAAAGCTCGATAGGAGAAAAACAATTTTACGAATTTTATTCAATTTGTCATTTTGTAAGCTTATTCTATTTGTAACTTTTAACGCTAATCACATTTCTCAATGATTCAAAAATAAATTCAGAGCTTATCTTACAAGCTTGATTTTAATTTTTTAAAAGACTGTACGACCTTCTGGAGCGGAGTTACGATCAGAAACGTGAAAATTATTTTAACACACTACCACAGCTGTGAGCAATTAAAGTAAAAAATCGAAAAACTAAGTCTTCCAAAAAAAATAAAATAAAGCTTTCAAGATAAGCTTTGATTTTTTTTTTTTTAATTATTGAGAAATATGATTAGCGTCAGAAGTTACAAACAAAATGAGTTTACAAAATGATATATTCAATAAAATTGGTAAAATTGTTTTTCTCCTATCGAGCTTTAAGTGTTAATTACTATTGATGTTGGTCACTATTTACGACTTTTCAAGAGTGAAAATCAAAGCTTTTTTCAAACTCTTTATTTTCCTTCTTTAAGGAACTCTCTCCGACCTTTGGGGACAGAATTATGATTTAAAAAGTCAAAAAAATCGTGAAATTCAAACAATAATTGAGTATCAAATAACGAAAAAAGTGAAAAAATAGTATGTGCTGAGACTTGGATCGCTTGTTCAGAGAATTTTTTGTTCTAAAAAATACCTGAGATAAAAAAAACGTATTTCCAAAGGCATGCTTATTAAAAAATTGTACCTTATTTTTTGATACCGAAAATGGCAGATTTTTCGTAGAATTCTTGATAAATACATCTTGATAAACAGAATAACTTTCGAAAAGATGCTAGAAAATAGTTGTTTAGAATACATTTGTCCTATACATTTGTTTATATATATTTATATATTTTTGATGAGTAATAAGAAATGGAGACAGGTTTTTAACGCACTCACAAGATTCCATTCAGGATTCAGAAAAACCAAATTCATTTGTTATACGGAGTTTACGAAATAAATTTTTACCTGTGAGTTATTGCTATGTTATAATCGTTAGTAGCCTTAACGTACATTGAAAACATGTTCTGAATCCTATTTTGGCCTCCGCAATTATCAGTGAAAAACGAAAATTCTTTAGTTCCAGTTGCGACCTTTCCTTTTACAAATTGCAATACATTTGATGCTATTTCATTTGATCCACACCCAGCAACCGTTTCATTCCATAAATAGCACCGTCCGATTTTGGTACCCAGATCAAAAACAGTAAAATTATATACATTCAGTTTTGAATAATAGTACATAACTGAGATATCTGAGCGTGATGTCGATACAACTTTTTGCAGATCAAAGTTAGCGCAACAAACAGTTGAATTACTTAAAGACCTTTGTTTTTCAGACTCTATTAGTCTGCGAGCTTCTGATTTATTGCGCATGTGAAAGTCAAAGGACGGTTTTTTTCTGACCTGCTCTTCTTGTGATAGCAAATTAAAGGATTCGCACTCAGCGCATCTGAAACAATGCAGTAGATCATAGTATTCAAAGTTTTTTAATACAAATATTCATTGGCCAATCGTACATGATTATAATACTAAGAGACTTTATTCACAGTGTTATTATTCAGCACACCGTGTCAGAGAAAATAATAGTAAATATAGTTCTACTTTTAAGTGAAATTCCATGCAACAATTGCGTTTCAAGTGTTTCCTCCTTCTTTTGGCGAATTCAGTTACAATTGTTTTTTATTTCTTCGATTATTGTATTAACTAATATATTGTATTTTCAAGAATTACAACAATAATTATCGTAATAAGGTAAAAGACAAAATGGAGTGTTTTTAATGAATATTGTGATCGTATTTAAAAATATGTAAATACATCGTTTCTTTCTGTAATTGTTTTGAGTACTTGCTATCCACATGATTCAGTAGAATGATTTATTCACTGGCGGAATTTTTTTCTCAAGCCGAAAATATTAGATTTTTAATGTAAGGTAGAAAGATTGTTGATAAAGTTACTGTAACGGGTATAATACGTCTTTTTTCGCACTTTAACAATCATCTAGGTTATTAATGTGTGCCTTTTTAATAAGAAAAATTTTAATCAATACCATAAATTTTTTTCCGACCTCGAGGTGATTTTCGTGACATTTGGCTGTTCACTGCACCCTCGGTAGGAAAAACAGTGTTCAGCACATAAGTGCCATTCTACCAAGGCTATCTTAGGGTCTTTTGAGCCGAAAAATAGCCCTAGTGGTGATGACACTTTTATGACGAATTGAAAACTAATCTTTTGTAATTTGTTTCAGAAAGTGTATAATTGAAACTCTCACCATAATTTAAATGAAGATCAAATAACCCTCAAATTACTATTTAGTGGAGTTGAATGACACAAGTATGAAAAATCTGTATTAATACTAGACACAAGTTGAAATAAATATGGCAAACAAAATTCTTTGGCAAGAAACAGCTAATAATTAGCAAAAGTAACATAGTGTAAGTTTTATTACGGCCCTATGACTTGGCTACGCTAGTTTGATAGACACGTTGACTTCAGAGATGTAGCCTAACCATAAACGGAATGTATACTTTGTATATATTAGACAATTATTTCCCGATCAATTTTATTAATTTTTACGTCGTAAGAAAAAGATTGAGTTAACGTCTCACAATCAGTCTCAATTTCGGTCTCAGAAACTACTCAACATTGATTGAATTGTATTTAATTATTGCTTAGCTATTTTCACGTAAGATTATAAGTGGATACAGAAATATTTTAGTGTGAGGAATTTATCAATCGTAAATGTATTGTAATTATTTGTAAAGTAAGGGTCTACATTATCGAAAAAAACAAAATTTCTCTAAAACAAACTACGGTACATGTACAGTCTTTTTAAAATATACAACCGATCAATAAGGGATTAAAGATCGACCGATAATGAGATTAAAGTAACTTTACCGAGTATGTTCTAATTCTACGACAGCGATTGTTAGATACTCGAAAAAAAAATTTCCCAATTATCAATTTTAGACAATATAGCTATAACAATAATGTAAATGTAATACAGATTACTTAGTGAATCTAACAGTTTTGTTCGTTCCACGTTTTATAAAAGGAATCAAATGTTTTATTTTGTAAATTGAAAAAAAAAAAAAAATTTAGTATCATAAGAGCTTATTGTTTGATTTTTTGTCTTAAATCATAAATATAAATTCGTATCAAATATTAAGGGTATTTACGGTAAACGTCTAGGGGTTACAGCCCCCCAGTCTTATTTTTATAAAGTAGCAGAATTTAAAATAAATCAATGTATCCAATTTGTTACTACCGCAAGATGGTGACATTTTTATTATTTTAGAGAAACCCGCAAATGAAAAAATAATGTCTAAAACGCTATATTCTTTTCTGTACAGTTTCTTCAAATAACGTGGTTTAAGAATATACTATGCAGAATATTACTCTCCTAAGGACAATTCAAAAATGCCTTAGAGCACAGGCATTTAATTAGTAGCAATACTCCAGAAATTTTGTTGTATGAAATTAATCACGACCCGAAAAATTGATTATCCTCAGCTCACAACGGTTATACTAGCAAATATAGAAAACTTACCAAATATTAATTTTTAACGTAAACAAAATACAGATATTTTAACGTACCACTTAATGACCGGATGAACGAAGTCTGATAGTAATATAATATACAATGCATACACAGTTCGATAATTGAAATAGTAACTTACAAATCTTTTTTTGGTTTGATAAATCCGTAGTTAAAGTGAGTGCTGAAAATTTCCTCATATTTTTGCTTACTCACGAGATTATCCGAACCAACTTTGTCTCCAACATCCTTTGCATACATACGATACATTTTGGATAGAGAAAGACCTTGTTCTAGGTATTGCCTTTGATTGTTAGCTCTACAATAATGAGAGTCAACAGCATTAAAACTTTTAATGTGCTCTTGTGCATAATTCAGCATTTCCTTTGAATACGTGAATGGTCGGTTCTCATGTTTTCCTCTCTGATCATCTTCAATAACCCCTGTCGCATCAGCATTCGACTTTTTTTTTAAAGCGGCTTGTACTGTTGAAATCTTGATATTTACAACAAAATGTGTATTGTATTTCATCGATAAACAATAGCATTCGTAAAAAACACTACGAAAGCTACCCCCAAAACAATGCATTTAAAATGGTATGAAAAAATAGTTCATAATTGATATTTTTTTTAAATGCTGCGATAGAAAGGGATGTATTGAAGTAATATTATTTGTGTTTGTAAAGTGTTTTAAATAAGCTGTAAAAATAATGAATTTTGTAGAATATTTTTTAAAAATGTTTGTACATGCCAATCTAACAGATTGCTAACAGCACAGTATAGGGACTTAAACAACATAATGAAATTACAAATTAACGATATGGGCCAAAAATGCACCAAATGCTATTTTAACGTTCTCTGAGATATCAAGGTAAAAGATTTCTGTTGCATGTGTACTTATTCTTGATTTTTAAGGAAAATTGAAAGTCTGAAAATTGCAAAATAATTATTTAAGGCAAAACTTAAAAATTCATGATAATACTATTAGTGATATCAAGTATGACGATTTTTCTAAATTGGTACAACTCTAATATCTTAAAAATTAACAAATCTACAAATGGTACGATTACAGTTAAACGTTAGAAAATATTTAACTTACTAATAGTATTTAAAAACATTTCACGGCTAACCGAAACCATTCCCGTAAAAGATGGTAACTGATATTGATAAAAAAACCTTTGCTGCGATAGCCTTTTTTATTTCAGCCTTTTCTTCACTCAAATAGTTACTCTTCAGAGACATCCAGTTACTCAGGCACATTCTTTGTTTAGTTTTATCACATAAATTCCAATATTGATTAAATGCATTCAATCAATCAGGTTCGGTTATTTTTTCGTTACATTTAAGACGACAGTTACAAGATAATTGCATCTCCTTTGCCGTTATTGGCCCTTTTCGTCCGATTCCAGCTACACCTTCAGTATGTGCTTTTTTTACTGTGCATCAATCCAAGTGTTTTGGTTCCTTTGTCGTTTTCTAGAAATATTTTTTACAAAATGTCTCCTTTTCACTTTTCTCCTTATAAATTTTGATGTTGCTGTCTGTGGTTCTGATGAAAGTTGTTCAACGCCAACTTGTAGAGCTGTTTACAAAAAAAATGTATGTAAGTATGTATATAAGATAATAAATACGATTCAGAATATGATGAAATACAGGCAAATAACAACACTTTTCTTATCTGCAAATTGGGAAAAAAAAATTTTAAAGTACGCTATCAAAGTAGAAAACTAAACTTTTTTATTTTTTTTGTAAACTAAACAAGAAATTAAAAAAAAAAACTTCAATACACTTTTTCCATCATACCTTTACATCGAAAGATCGTACAGGATTTATTAAGAATAGACAATAAAGTAGTGGAAAAGGACTTTCATTTTTTTTTGCTTAGTGTCCCGAAAAATTTAAGGCATTAAACGTTGAGAGCATTATTTTAAAGCTCGAGATTAAAGCGTGAATTTCAAGAATTTTTTATTACAGAGCTGTTTTTGGCGGTTACTTCTAAATTAATTTGAAAATTTTAAACAAAAACTTTAAATTCAGTGCTTCCACATGTTCGTACAATCAGGGATTTAGCAACAAAAGTTAGTGGAAAATTCATCATAGTTGTAGAATACAGTAAGTACATGATACGAGGTTTGATTTCCTTTTTGAAATGTCCGAAAAGATGGTTCAGGTCAAGTGTTACGTGAATTTATAACAAGCAATGTAGGTGTCACTGCCCCTTTTTTAAAGCTTTATTTGAATTTTTAAAGTGAAACTGTAAGACAAATTCTACTAATTTTATCACTCTTGTAATCATAATTTTACTTCAAAAGGTCATTTTAGATGGCATTTTAATACGTCATAACTGAAGTTACGTAATTCTAGAGCTAAAAATACCGGAAAATCGTCCCAATTAATATAGGTTTTTAGAAGCAATATTGCTATTTTTAATGCACGTAACTTTTAACCTGAGACATCTTTTCGGGCAATAAAACAAAACTTAAGCTAGATGTCTAGAAAAGATGTCTCAGGTCAAAAGATACGTGCATTAAAAATAGCAATATTGCTTCTATATTACTATAAAAAATTTTCCACAAAAGCTCGTAACAACTCTTTCAAACATATAAATAAAGCTCTTAGAGTAAGATTGAATTAAATTCCTAGAACCTTAACATGTAAGATGTGGTCCAACTTATCAGTAGGAAAAAAGCTTAAAAATAAATAAATTTATAAAATTCACGCTCTAACTTCAAATTTCGAGTACTCACATTTTTCTGACACTGAACAAAATGAATTGGAGCCCGTGTTTAGCACTTTGTTTTATTCTCAAGAAGCTCTGCACGATCTTTTAAAGTAAAAGTATGACGAAAAAAGTTTGAAATGTATAAAAATATTTTTTTAAAAATTTAAAATTTGATTGAATGAAAACGGTTGAAAAAGTATATATTAAATCAACTTAATCGATTGCTGAAAGTATTTTTCTTGTGATGTAAAATATGGGGAATGAAAAAAAAAGGTTTTCAAAATGTGCATTAAAAAAATGTATTACATTTTTTGATACCAAAAGTGTCATTCTTTCCCTGTACTTCATTACAATACGTGTAAGTATATGTATACGTATAGACTACATTTTTTACTTGACAGTTATTCTTGGCTCGCTACAATAATAACTTTTCATGAAAAACTCAGTTTTGTTCGTAGGGTAAAGGTTTGTAGGTTACCAAAATATTTATCACGTTTTTTTTCCAGCATAAGAGAAAATGATGCACAATAATTTAAACTATTGGAGAAGAAGGCAAGTAAAGACAACGGCACATACTAATATAATGGCACCACGACAAAGGTTGATATTCTGTATTCTGTTAATGCGTCCACCACGGGAGGTGTTAAGTGTTTGCTGTGCATTTAATTAGAAAAACAAAGTATGCCCATCAATGTTCACTAAAGTAGGACAATCACTGTAACCTGTGAAAAACGTTGTAATCCCTGTGTTTAGAAGCGCGTCGATGATAAATATCTTTTGTACCGAAGTCACAGTAAAACTTTAAAACGCTTAAGGTATGAAAACAGTATTATGAATGGTCTTTGTTGTGTAAATGATAATTAGAATCTAATCTACAATTAGCATGTTCAAGTATCAGTCCCAGTAGATATATACACTCATGACGCCGAGGTCCACGATCCCAATTTTTTTTTACCAAAATATTTTTTATACAGAAACAATAAGTTTCGAGGGTACTGACACTTTTTGCTCTGGAAAAACTTTAAGGCACTCCTGAGTATCAGTCGTGCCTAATAAATAATAGTAAAGGCATGTGCTATTCTTCGTCAAAGAATAATCGAGTGTACGATTTTTGTCTGAAAGTAGTTGAGTGTATGATTCTTCGTTGGAAAGAAGTTGAGTAAACGATTATTCGTAGGGAAGTAGTCAAGTGCACGATTCTTCATCTAGAAGTAGTTGAGTGTACCATTCTTCGTCGGAAAATAATTAAGTGTATGATTTTTCTATGGAAAGTTATTAAGTGTATAATTCTTCGTCGGAAAGTAGTCGAGTTATACGATTATTCGTTGGAAATTAGTTAAGTGTACGATTCTTCGTCAGAAAGTAGTTGAGCGCACGAGTTTTCGTCGGAAAGTAGTTGAGTGTACGATTTTTCGTCTAAAAGTAGTAGTGTGTATGTTTCTTGGTTGGGAAGTAGTAGCTTGTACGATTCTTTGTTGGAAACCTCCAGCTGTACGATTCTTCGTTAGAACCTCTGGTGTACGGTTCTTCGTCAGAAGCATGTTGCTTGTTTTTTAAATAAGTGCATTTATCATGAGCTTAATAATATTTTTATTCGAAAAGTATCACACGCACTTAGTATTACATTTAGTAAGAAAACCATGCAAGAAAATCAAGATAATCAGGAAATCCAAGCAAAGCAATAAATTATACAATAATGGAAAAAACTTTTTAGTTTACTCTCAATACAGAAATGCGCAAATATGCCCTACGTGGCCTCATACCCCATAAGAAAGCATTGGCTGTGATGGTGAAAAATACAAACTGCGTGAATAAGCCATTAATCTAACGCAGGTACCATTTATCGCAAAAAAATCAGTGTGTCATTACTTTGAGAATTTTGTAATATTTCAAAATGTGACTAATTTGGTAAAAACATTGCAAATGAAAAAAAACGACCTTACGACTTTATTTAATTAAAAAGGAAAAGCTGAGAACCCAGAAATTTTCTTATTGGTGTACATTGATTAAATATACTTTGATGTTGATTGCAAATAAAATAATTGTGATACTTAGTGTAAATTTAGAAATAACATGTTTTTCATGCTAGAAATGTATGAGGATATGCTTTAATAATAAAACGATAAAAAAAATTTAGATATAAATAAGACTTTTATTTATGACAATTGACTTAGCATCTTTTTAATCGCAGCACCTTGTTTCGATCATTGAATTCCAAAAATTATATTATCTCTCGAAGCAAGGTAGAGTAATGGTATCCGTATTTTCTTTATATTTTTTTACGAATTTTTCATCAACTTATATAAACTCATGGACAGCTAACAACGATTTCTTTTTATTAATTGTATTTTTTTTTTTCTTTTCTTTTTTTTTTTTTTTTTTCTATTGATGAGCTTGGAACTACAAAAATTGCTAAAAATTTTATTTATACTTTTCGACCAAGGAACATTAAATAAAAAAATGACATCGTTATATTCTTTTATTTTCTGCATATTCTTTTTTTTCGATTAGAAAATAAATTATTTAAAATTTTAAAGTTCTTAATTGTCTATACTTTAACATCTGGCTCATTCCTTGAAGGAAAACGAATATACAAGACGTCATCGGAGTGAAATCCTGCCTTAATTCTTTCCAAATCACACTGATCTGGAATGTCAAACGTCATAGAGGCTTCGCTTAGTTGATTTTTCCTGGTAGCCTGAACTAATATCGATTTCCCTCTGACCTGAAAGATGACATCATTGTTCTAATTAACAGGTTAACTACGACGAAATTTGTTGGAATAGCTTTTTGTTATGATCAGATTATATATAAAAATAGTGTTGGGGCATAAACGCACCGGCTTTGTTTGTTATTGAAAAGACAGTTAAAACTGATAGATTATTTTGTCTAATTTTGCTTGTAACTTTCTTTAGGAGCATTGTATTGCAGAAGTATCAGAAGATAATTTGTTTTTTTTCGATAATCTACCAAAAAGTGGTGCTAAGGTTGTCTCACACCTATTTTTTACAAAGTGATAGCGAAAGACGCTATTCAAAATTATATATTAAAATTATATTTATCTTTTCATTCTTGCATATCATTACTTCAAAGTTAAGAATTCCGTATTTTTTTAAGAAATCGTAAGCCATGCTCAATAATTTTTATGTAACATTAAAAATGATTTCAAAAAACAATTTATTATTTTACAATTTATTTGCCTTAAACCTTATAGTATTGCTGCATCAAAGTTTTCAGATGAATTTTATTAAGGATAGCGAAAAGCTTCAATGTTGAGACAAACTTTTTTTTTAATTTTGACCTTAATCTTTTATAAAACTAAATTTGTAATAAAAAAAAAATATTATCATTTTGACGACTCACATTTGAATGTGTGGAAACCAATTTCACTTTATAGGATATATTTTTACATGAAGAAAAAAAAAAATTCAACGACATAATTCCAGCAACAGTAATTAAAAACTCATTTTTACAGTTACACAGTTAGTAATTTTTACATAAATTAACAGCATAAAACCAACTGTTATACTTGAATACTTTGACTTATTGTACTGTTTTTCGAACAAAAGGTTGCATGCATTTAGTCGTTAATGCATAAAAAAAATTAGATTTTTTTTTCCACGTACGAAAATTTAAGGTTCCCTACCAATTACTTTGGACCACGTTCCTGTAAAAAAACCCTTATTTAAGGTGCTGTCTCTTACGGTGTATCTTTTTAATCAGCTTTTTCTTCAGTTACCAGTTTGCATCCGCTTTTTTGTGAAACATATTTCTTGTAAATATAAGAAACGATGAGGAAAAAAGTGCAGTTGCATAAAAATAGTAATCAAGGATTATCGTTTAAATATCGTAGCAAGAAAAATCGTGCAAGTAAAAAAATATGGCTAAATTCATTAAAAATACTTTGTCTTGCATGCACGGCACGACCAATCTACAAAGCACCAGCGAAAAAAAAGTATTACTTGAACAAAAGGACTGACTTTTAATAGTACTCCGTAACTTACTCCGTACTTAAAAAAAAAACGGTATCTTAAAACCCAGAAAATAGAGCATAAGACAGTTAAAATCGTTAATAGTAACATTATGAAAAATAATTTCAAAAATTTTCTGTACACAGACGAGAATCATATTAGTGAAAGCAACAGTGATGATTTTCCCAAATCAAAAAAACGAAAAATGTAGAATATCGTTTGTTATTTGTACATGTATTTCACATAATATGACGAAATTTCAGATGTATTGGTTTTAAATGTATGTAATTAAATGAAAAATCTTTTTTAAAAAAAGTAGCGAATGATCATAATATGGTTTTGTGTAACGATATGAGTTTTGTATTTAGCAAGCAGACGACCAAATGCATAGTACGTCGAAGTTTTCAGGTATTTTTATATATATATATATATATATATATATATATATGTATATATATATTTTTTTTTATAGTAATCGTTAATGAACGTAACAAATACTAACTCAAATCAATAACAAGAATTATTCTACAGAAATGAAACAAATTGTTTCAGGTTGGAAGACAGTTGGAGATAAACCATTATTACCACAAACTCTTAATAGTTAACATTAAAAACACGTTATAGCAGTTACATATTTTTCAATTCGTATGAAAATTTACTCCATTAAGTGCAATGTGTTGCATACCAGTAAAATGAACTATGTATTTGAAAATATCTACAATTTATTTATGTTGCAAAATTGAATCTTCTCAAAAATTGGGGTTGAAATTAGAAAGAAAAAATTGCTTTTTCCACCACATTAAAATTCTTAGCGTTCTTCATGACTTTTCGTTCTTAGATTTGTTTCAGCCTTTCTGTAGGAGAAAAAAATTCATACCAAAGGTATTTAATTATTAATTTTAAAGAATTTTTGATTGTAAAATCTTAAAATTAATAATTTTGCAAAATTAAAACTTTGAATAGCAATTTTCGAACTTTTTTGCTCTATAACTGCGCGAAAAATAGGTTTTCTATTGTCTGACTAGCAGCAATCAAAAGATAATCAAATAAAGATCAAATTATTTTGAGCTATTTTGACACTGTGATGAAAACATAGAATTATAAATAAAATTCAGCATATAATTTAGTCAATTTTTACTACTTGTTAAATACGAAAAGAAGCTGGTGTATTTATGCCCCAAAAAAAAATTTTTATGTGTCATAATTATAGTACAAAATTTTTTTAATTACTCTTGCTGTAGTAAAAAATTTCTTATTTATCATTTTTCGTGGCTTTATCTACCTGCTTAATAGCTTATTCAAGAGATTTACTGCATACATTTTAATTACACTTTGTTACAAGAATTGCAAAAGTTAAACATTTTCTCTACTCCCGGATTATACAAAAATCTTAATAGACTTTTTTCCTTAATTCGAGGACAACCCTTGCAAAACATAAAACGTTTGAAAAATAAATAAAGAGAAGAACAAAGAAAATTTTTTTGATACTTACCATGACCTTAATTGTGTCTTTGTCATATTTAGCGCGACCAAACTCCTTCTGGAGGACCTTTTTTTATAAAACCACAATTTTGTTCAGTTTTGAGAAAGAATCTTAGAAAAAATTAAGTATGGAAATGCAATTTTAAAATCCCCATACCTTTTTGCTATCAGGTAAAAGGCGATGATCTTTGCTGCGTTTCAGGTCCAATTGCCTCGTCTCTTCAGTGGCGTTGCTGGTACAGGTTATTGGATGAACCTCACGGCCACAGAAAGAGACGCCAAACTTCTGAGACTCTTCATCATTCCGCATAATAAAATCCATCTTCTCATTTTCCTCATTATCGGACATTTTTCTTCAAATATTATGATACAAATACGTTGCTGCTGGTTGAGGAAAGTCTTTCAAGCGACTGATAAACAACGATGTGGCTCCTAATGTTGCTACTGTATGTGTCACGTTCGTGATATCACTATCGTTTATAATTAATACCTGTTATATCACGTACTCAATATTTTCGTGGCTAACTTTGTTAATGATACATGCTAGTGTGCGCTTAGGTACGGTCTTTGTTCTAGAAAAATGTCTAGTAAACTATTGTCTTGAACTTTAATGTTTGATGAAACTGTGCGTATCTGACATTACTTGATTTTATACCTTCAATAATTACTGTTGGAGGATCTGTATAAAAAGAGTTACCATGGAATATCTCAGGTGCGGGTGAGTGTTGAAAACAAAGGAAATATAACTCGTTCAAATCGTCAACTTTACAAAAAGCCACCTCAGTGTAGTAATAACGGATGTTCATTGCTATCAAATTTATGTACAAAATTTCTTGACACTACTTTGACAACGAGAAATGTCGTATTTTGTAGAGAAACATTTTCGATGGACGTACATTGTCACAATTCTTTAAAGATAAAATTGCAAGAGACGAGAAGAAAGTCTGTCTTCTTTGAAAAAGAAAACGATGTCAAGGTGTTTTTATAATACGTGAAAAAAAAGGAAGGAAAAAGATGTTAAGCCATACTTAGTCGAGTGAAGCTTGGTGAGGAATTTCTTCGATTGCTTTAGGTTATCTCTTTGTAGTAGAATCCTTTGTTCTTTATAAATACTAGGACTTAAACAATGCAGATTTTTACAAATGAGAGAGAATTAGAAACTTTGTTGCATTATTCCCATGATGTATCCTGGTAAAAAAATAATTTTCCTCCTTTCGGGCGGAAAGTGAGGGCCGAAAGTACTTTCAGTGCCTATTTCACGGGCGGAAAGTGGAACCTCCCGCCCTAGGGCGGAAAGTACATTCCTGCCCTAGGGCGGAAAGTACATTCCCGCCCGCAAATAAGAAAAATTAGTAAATTTTGTAGTTGGTGCTGTACATTATCAATATGTTATATGCGACATCTATCAAATATCTTTCTTTATACATCTTCAAAACAAGACTTGATTATTTTATGAAATTCTATTATAAGTATATTTTGTGTATAATTTCTTAAGAAAAAATATAATATTACGATAAGGGAGTATTATATCTCTGATTGCCATTTTTTGATACTCATACTCTCATTCCACCAAGTTTTTTTTTTTTTCGGGAGATTAGATTAATTTAATTTATTTTTTTTTTTTCCGGGAAATGGTTGTAAATTTTTTTTTAATCGAACGATCAATTGATTTTTTGGACGAGGGGGGGGGCTTTGCCCCCCCTACCCCCCACCGGGGGCTCCGCCCCCTGGACCCCCGCCGGGGGCTTTGCCCCCTGGTCCCCCACCAGGGGCTGCCGCCCCTGGACCCCGCACAACCTTTGATGCGAACTTTCGTTTATTAACAATTAACTCTTACTTATTTTAAAAAATTCCCTACCTTACCGACTACTTTTTTAGACTTATTATTTTATAAAAATAAAATCATACTCAATTTTAAATAATTGATGCAAAATACGAGTTACCGTTCTTCTTCATGACATCTCAATCAATAAACATAGTTTTATATATACAACACAATTTATAAATAGGGAAGTTCACTAATATCTACACTGCAGTCAAGATATTCTAGCATACCAGCTTTAAGTTTTTGTTCGTACTCAACTATTCTAGTCAATACACTATTCGAAACACCTCCGTTATTTTTTAACAGAGGTTGCAATATCTTAGAATTCACCGTAAATATTTTTCATTTTTAATCCTGTAGTTAAATTTCTATTGAAGTGATCATTAACCAGACAAAATACGTTCTCACTTTGCGCCCTTAAGGAGAAAAATAGGATACGCGACTCGGGCGGAGGCCTTCCCGCCCTTGAGCGCACTTTCCGCCCTTCGAGTACTTTCGGCCCTCGGGCGGAAAGTACTCGGCGGGCGGAAAGTGCGCCCGCGGGCGGGAAGAAGCACTTTCCGCCCTAGTGGCGTAATATACTATTGTTTACATAAGACAAAAGAAAAAAAGAAGAATCTACAAAAATCAAGTCTTCATTCCAATACAACTTACTCGCTGTGGTACACAATCTTTAAAGACTTTAAGCTAGCAAAGTCTTGGAGCTAGCAAATTCTTTTACAATAGAGCAGGAAATATAACTTTCTTCCAGCTAAACGATTAAGCTTATCAAGTCACTTTTTGAAACTTTCTAAAACTATTTCTAAGACTAAAAGTATTTCTAAAACCTTAGGTAAGAAACTACATGCGAAAAATTCAACTATTCTGGCTGTATACTAAGGAAAGAAAATAGTTCACAATATGCAGTCAATCAAGGAACTTCGAAACAAGTAACTCGTCTACTAAAAATAATTAACATCATTAAAAATGAAAAGTCAAGGAGTTGTCTCAACTGAACGCTTAGAGTAAATTGAACAAAGCTGTGTTTTCCCAAATACTGAGGCATAACTTTTTTCTTTTTTTTTTTTTTTTTTTTTTTTTGTTTGTACACTACATTAGGTCTCCAATGTATGGCATACATGGCTTTCATTCTGGATATGCCTCATTGTAGAGAAAACACAGTAAAAGCAATAAAACGCATATATATAGAGGATTTACGAAACGAGTGTAGTAAATTGCAGTTGTTATAGCTTCTGTTTTTATATCGGGACGTTGGTAAGGCATATCTCATGTTAGTAAAAAGAATTAAAAGACCTCTTGATTTTCTGTTCTGTTTACATTTTTTTTTGCAGGTGGGCTTTCGTATAACAATTGGGTGATACAATATGGCATAAATTAATTTTTGTACATATAGGATTCCCAATTCTCTTTGGAAAGGAGAAGATGATTATGTACCACTGAAACCCATCGTGTACGTAAAATTGCTGCATCAAATCTCTCGTTATCAACGCTAATATCGTACCTTCATTTGTATATCCAGTCGAATAAGGCAGGATGTTCCAGCTCGACATATAAAATTAACAAACAGTTTATAATCATCTTTACATAAATATTGACATTAAATATTAACATGGAGAATACTTTAAAAGGCTTTTGCGACCTGCTAATTAAAACCTATATATTTGAAACTTTGTTCAATAAGATTGGAATCATCAAGTAGGAGACGATAACATATTTTCTACATGCATTTAATACAAAGACTTTGAAAGCTACTTACATCTAACACGAGTTTCTTAACTTTTTCACGATAACCAACATTTTTTCTAAATTACAATTAAAAGATTTATTTTGAAAGTATTTTTATTTTCATTTAGAGAACATGCTGTTACAGTTTTATTACAGCCGATATAATGTGACGTCTCAAATTACGGCTCCGTAAAACTAATCTGACTTTAAGCAAACTTTGGCATCGAATATTTTGAGAGTTTCCTAGATGGCAGATAAAAATGTTAATGCTATCTGAGTAATAACTTTTTTTTTTTCGAAAAAAATTACTTTTCAGTTGTACAAAGCTTGTGAACGAAATCAATTCAAATTTCTGGCTTTTTGAAAAAAAGGCCCACCCTTTTCATAGAATTTAAAAGTGTAAGTGTAAAAAAATTGTTAAAGTCCATCAAATGACGTGGTTCTCCTTAAAAATAATATCACCATAAAAAATCATTCAACGACTCCTTACCATTTCAAAAAGCTTCGAAGTCCTAATGAAAATTCAAAACTTTTTATTTTTCCCAAAGAGTTGTTATCCCTTAGAATTTACACTTTGTTAAAGTAAGTAACGTTAGGTTTTCTATCATTTTTCACATACCACCTCTTTTGTAACTCAACAAGTCCTTTCAAGCGCGAAGTAAATCGAATCTGATTTCATATCACGTAGGTATTAATTTACATGTCTTTACCAAACGCTCATTTTCTATAAACCATCTGCGAGAAAATCTCTCTATTGTAAACATATTGATATACGACACACACAAAATCAATACATAGTTTGAACACTCGTACATAAAATATTAGAAGAAGCCAAAAATATCGAAAACTTGTTGGTGGTGGGGGAAAAAAGCACTTGGTCGAGCTTGCGTTAACCCAAGTGGGGTAGGAGAAAAAAAGCTCGAGAGTCGAAGTTGATTGGCCGTCAAATTTGGAGAGTAGGAGCTAAGGTAGACGGTATTGGCTGCGAGTAAATACGTGGCCTCACAAAACATTGTAATTGGTAGGAGCAGTGGGTTCTTTCCATGATTGATTAGTTTGGTGTTGTGGTGGTGGTGGTAGTCACGATTCTGGGGATGGCTCAATGTATAATTTGTTTCATACTGTGGTATTGATATTGAAAATCTGTGACTTACATGATGGTTTATTTTATAGAATATTCTTCGTGGTACGCAAAGAATCATACAGAAGTTTGAATAGGAACAGAAAAATACAATAATTTTTTAAAATTTTATTTTAAATAATCTTGAATAATGCTCATATTTTTGTCTGATAGAATTGGTTCGACTTCGATTCTATAGTTATTTATGATTTTAAAAGAATCCTTTGAATAATGGTATTTGGTACATGATATTTTTTAATGTAACTGCAAATAACATTTTATAAAGAATTTAAAAATACAAATATTAAATCGGCTTTTGTACGTGTTACTGGTTATTCTAAGATTATCTACAATCTGTACTCCCCGTACTCATAATTTAATTCAAAAAATTATAGGAGTGTTATCTTTATCTGCAAAAAAAATCAAAATGAAAACTGGTACTTCAAAACATAGGCTATAGTAAATTATCTATTGTTATAATATTTGTTGATTTTATATAAAAATACAGCTCATTAAAATAAAAAACTAACATATTACCAAGAAGTAATCGATTGAAGTATACTCGGTACTTATAAAACTGTCACATTTATCATAACAACTAAGATAATATCAAAGTTTTAACTTTAATATTTTATACTTTATTGACGATGTAATAAAAATAAGCTTTAGGTAAATTTTTATGTTAGTTAATTAGATAAGCTTTTAATAAGCTTATCAAACAATTCGTGAAAAGTATGTTATCGTACAGCGATTCGGCTCTTCCCATTCATTGATTTGTGGTTATGTATTTTTTCTATTTCCTAATGAATTTGAAGGGCTTTAAAATAAGATGGTGGCCAGTAAAGCTTTTGATTACTACGATTGTGTGTTCATTTTCTAAAGGAGTCAGAAATACTGTAAAGATGAATAACATTTTTTCAACAAATTGACAGTAATTTTGACAAAGAAAAAAAAAAAAAAAAAACAAATACATGTATACTTTTTAATCTGATGTTTACGTCAGGTAAGTAATAATACTACAACTTCGATAAAGCTCGACAATATAACTGAAAATGCACTCCCTAAATTTAATTTTCAAGTTTAGCAATCGCTATTACAGAGGTAGTAGCGATGTAAGGAAGAAAATTATGTACGATAGTCTAATAAACAGTTTTATTTAATTTAAAGTAAATTGTCATTAATACTTTAATTACGTCATTATTATTTTTAAAATTTAACTAAAACAAAGTTTTAATTAATAGAAAGAAGTATTAAGTAAGAGAGTGTATCAACTTTTTGATTACTTAATTGTACAAAATTAATAAAAATTTTCTAAAATTATTTTTAAGCTCCTAGTTAAACTACTAAATTCTTGTACAAATACGTGTTATCGGAAAGAAAAGATAATACCCGCTTCTCATATTCTTATTGTAGAAATCAGAATTTCAGTTCAATACACAGTTAGACAATGTAAGAATCTGAAAGTTATGTTATCAATCTGGTGCAGATTGAAATTGTATTACAGTGTTCTTAAACTATTTAATTATTTAGAGAACTTCAAGTGTTTCTGATAGTTAAATAATACAATAATTTGTTTACATGTAACTCTGTACACAATCAGATCTGTACCTCACAAAAAGTGTAATAAGCATTGTAATCGTAACAGAGAATATTTTTTCCAACTTTAATCAGTGTCTATCGTGCATCACGTACGTGTGTTTTACGACTTATTTAAAGCTTGTGGTGAATATAAAATATCAATTCATGTTGTTTTTCGTTGCCCAAGAAACGGCCTCGTATTTGTTCAAACATGCCATCGCTACCGTTAAATATTAAAATGCATACACACCCACAAATTACATGTGACTTTTAATTTCCAATATAAACCCAAAAACTGCGTTTGATCAATAAAATGATGTTCTTACCAACGGGACGGTGCCTGATTCAAAGGACAGATTAGAGAAAAGGGAAGGGTGAAACAAAAACACCTGCAGGACACGTACCTCGCACGTACCGATAATCGTAAATATATTATAAGCAGAGCTGCGTAGTAGAAGTTGGTAAAAGTGAATTGTCATGCTTGTTGTAAGCATCAGTACTGACACATGATATTTAAGAGGATCGAGTTTTTTATTCTCAGCTCAACAGCTTAGCTACTTTGTCGTATGTCAGGAAATCGAGATGAGTTATCAAGGATTTTGGATATAGGAAGGAAAAAGCTCCTGAAAACATCAGAAGGGGCGTATATAATTATATACGTCCTTAACCACAGGAAAAAAGGGTGGGTATATTGGAGGAAAGTTTTGCATGTTAATATGTAGAATAAAGCTTTATTTTTGCATTTGGTACTATTTTTTAGAACCGACTTCTAATGGCACGTTTTTTTAAGTTGTAAGGTTGTAGCTTTAAAAGCGTATGCAACAATTAAGTTCACATCAACAGATGTGTAAATATATGTAAATTGACCAATAATAACAGACAGGTTAAATAGTACATGGTATATATTGAAGTAAATCGTATCTTAAAGTCATGAAAAATAATGGGTCGAATTATTATGTAACATTTTTCTGTCCTTCAGCAACATTTACTTTTCATGTTCATAGACGTACTATGTATAGATTAACATTACTGTATGAAATTCAATATTATAGAGCTTTCTTTCTTCGATTTCAAAGTACCTAGTATAGTCTCGGTTTACTTAAGAGCATGAATCTGTATGTGATTATTGACTTGTTCTCAACACATAATATATGTATACCAATCATCATACTAGGCAGTACGGAGTTCAACATAAAAGCACCAACTTCTTCATAAATACCTTATTTTATCAATCACCAAAGTTACATTTGATACGAATTTTCAAAAAGTGCATCTCAAAATACAAAATAAAGAAAAATTACGGTAAAACTTATAATATGTAAAGAAAGAGGCTGTGACTTCAATAATATTTAAACAAATTTTTGACTAGTATTTATTATTTATTCATTCAAGATAGTTGAAGATGTTGTTAATCTTCTTTTACACAATAGGTTTTTTTTTATACTTTGGAGATATTTTTAGCCATCAGTCTAAAATAAAATGCAATTTTTAAATTCATATCAAAACATCTTAGACTTAAGGTTTTGTCAGGACTGCACCTTTCGTATCAAAACTAAAAAAAAAGTTTTTATAAAAGAACTTTGTAGAAATTGCGGTTTTTAATATGTCAACAAAATTTTGGTACAAAAAATAAATAAAGAAATAAAATAATGCATTAAATATTAATGTGGATAAAAGTAGGCACGTCTGTTTGGCTTAAGAGTTTTGAATCTGAAATCCGAAAGCAAGTTAAAAATGGTCATACTTACGATTATTAAGAGGAATAAAAAATCTTAGAGGCAGAGAGTAATCAACTGTAATTGTATGGTAAATAAGATTATCTGCTATTGAAGTATTGATTCGTTTTTTCATCGTTTTTAATTCGGTTGGCCGTGAATTTTTAATTACTTATTTTATAACACATTTTCTTGAACGATAAATATTTCACGTGTAATGTGTGCACAAAAGTGTGTGCTGATTGACAAAATGACAAAGAAGCTTAATAAATTTTTTGAGATCTTAATGCTTTGTAAAGAGATATTTTTCCATTCGACAAGAGCCAACTGACAGTGCTTTAACTTTCAGCAAATAATAAACTAATACCAAGGAAAAATATAAAATAATTCGAGCTTGTACTCAATGCTCATTTTTCATGAGTGTAAATTTTGCATTTTCCTAATAAGCAAAAAAATTTTAGTTACAACCTGAGGCCTAGATTCCTTTAGTACCAAGTTCATTATATATAATAATAGTTGAACGAAGGGGCAGTATCTTATTTTACTAGAATGTAATTCAAACTGTATTAATAAGTAACGAGTAATACAATATACCATCGTATTTACTAACAACAATATCAGTACATGTTGCAATAATGTAAATGCAATATAGTGCCAATTACATGGACATTTGTTTGAAAACTACTTAAATATACGAATAATGGTAAGGCAAATAAAAAAGGCAACATTTTTACATTCATTACTAAAAAATTTTAGCTTTTTCATTTATATGAAAATATAAAAACGTAACAGCTGTTTCATTACACTGTACCTTTCTTCGTGATAGAGGGTTACATACTAAACGTATTCTCAAACTCCAAGTTCTTGTCTCTATTATTTTCTTTACCACCATTTTAAAAAAGGTTTTTTATTAAATAAAGACCACCACAATCGATTACTAAAATAAATGGTTGACATTGTTTGGTTTTTTTTAAGATATATGACTATAGCGGTGTTTAAAATCATTTGATGAATAAATTACTCTTACAGGGCTTTAAACTTCTTATAAAAAAAAATACAAACAAATAAACGTTTAGTCAATAAACTGGTGTAAATCATCTAGTGAACTGTTTTATAAGTAATTTTAGTCACTGGCTAATTTTTTTCATTACTAACATACCTTAGTGATCAAATAGATTGAAAAATTAAAAAGTTTGTTATAAAAAATTTAATAATAGTGAATAATAAATCAAAAATAAAAAGTAGCTTTATCCAGATACCTTTTTCCAGAAGATCTGCGGAAACTTTTTTGGCAGCATCCAGTCGTTCTTCAGATAGGCGGAAAGGGCGCTTAAAGGTTGGGCGTCCTGTGGTGCTGATTGAGTGCTTCACTGGTAGTCCTGGGGGCTGGACAGAAGTGCTGCTTGGCTTGAACAGGTCTGCGAATTCTTTGCACAGCTCAGCATACTTTTGTACGAAGGTGCTACTGTTTTCGTAGAAATGAGTGACTGTTGAAACCGATTACAGAGGCATCCTGTCAAGGACTCCCTACAAGGCGAGGCCGCTGAGGGGATCTGTAAGCCTGGCGGCTTCAAGATCGAGTAAGAGCCCGTAATTCATCAGAAAATCCGCACCAATAATACCGTGTAGCACGTTGGCAATGGTGAAGGTGCAATTGAAATCTCTTCGGAGACCTAGGTTGAGCGACAGCTTGTGTGTGCCGAAGGTCTGGATAGTCGACTGGTTGGCGGCGTATAGCATGATTGGCTGCTGTGGTAGCTTTTCTCGGACTGTTGACATTAGCAAGAGCAGTAGGACCGAGCCAGTGTCCACGAGAAAGCGTAGGTTAATGCGCTTGTCGCACATGTGTAGGCGGTTTTCAGTGGTGCGTATGCTCACCTCTGCCACCTGATCCAAAGGTGGCATTAAGCGTTTCCCTGTCCCAGTGCGATGGGTGCACGGTAGGAGCAGGGCTTCATGCAGCGTATGGCTGCTGCTCCATGCTTGTTGTGGTACCAGCACCGGGAAGGCGAGGTTGGCGTGGCTGCGGGTGACTGAGAACGGCCTCGGCTGTGGGAGCGGAAATTCCGTCCATGACAGTTGTTGTTGTTATTGTTGTTGTTGTTGTCGTTGTTGTTGTTGTTGTTGGTGTTGTTGTTGTTGTTGTTGTTTACCGTGGGCTGCTCGAGTTGCTGGCGTGTAAGCGCGGTGAAGTGCGCTTTTGCGAGCCTAAAGGCGGCGACTTCCTGAGTGAGGTCCGGATGTCCGGCTTGACCTGTAGGGAAACTAATGGAACGTGGTGCGTGACTCACAGGCATTACAGAGGTTCCGGTTTTCAGCAGTTTATCAGCGGCCTCTGCGAGCTTGGGCATGTCAGCGTGTTCAAGCACTCGAAGCAGCATGGCAGCGTTAGGCGGTAAAAGGTCTAGCCACCTGACCTTGAGGGCTTCGTCTGTAAAGTTGGCACTAGCGTGGCTTTTGAGGTTGCGCCATAGTTGAGATGGTTTCATGTCACCAAGCTGTAGACCTGAGAGCACCATTTGTAGCTGCTTCTCGCGCGAATCGGACGTCCTAGAGAGAATTGCTTCTTTGATTGTCGTGTATTTGTCAGTCTCAGGCAGGTCGCTGATGATGTCTGCAAGCTGATCAATGGCGTCGCTGTCAAGTAAGCTGACGATGAGGTTGTACTTTGCTGCATCGTTGACGACATTGTGCAAAAGTCTCACATATTTTTTCAAGTTTAACAGGCATGGATTCAAAATTTTCGGTAGGGCCAGAGTGCATGAGCTTAGCGTAAAATTTAACTCTCAAAATTTTTAATGGTACAACTTCGACGCAGTAAAAAGAGAACGACATTAACAGGAATCTTTTAGCCTTTGAAAATCATAGTATTTCATGGCTGCAAAGTGAAAAATAAAACGAGCTTTGAATGCCCAGGAAATCAAGATGCCCCTGAAGAAAACCACCAATGCGCAGTTTTTAAAAAATAAATTAAGTTGGGCCAGCCTATTTGCTTGCTTATTAAAAATAAACGTGTAATTAACATTATTGAGAGAAATAAGGAAAGAAATGCTATATTCTAAAAGCTTGAGGGAATTTTAATAAAGCTGATGTCAAGTGGAACTCTGCCACGAGTTAAATTGACGAAAATACCTGTAAAATAAGGTGGTCTTTCGAGCATATTTAATTTAATACATCCCTTTAAAGTCTCTTAAAATTTTTTGGGTACGTCTTTGCATGAACTTGTGGCAATAAGCGTAAAAATCTAAGCCTTCGGCACTTTTGAGATTAAGAATTAAAGTGTGTTCAAACAGATGTAACCACATCTTATAAGTGATAATTTTTTCGATGGCCATAGCTGCAACGATGAAGTTACCCCCACATTTGATACAGCCAGATTTGTAAAATACAACATCAGTAGAGTCTAACTACTTCCAGAAAAATTTTTTTACGAACTACCACAGAAAAAGTAGGTTTCCACACAAAAATACACTCTCAAGTATTATGAATAAGTCACCAGCATATAGGGAAAACATAAACACATCTTGTATTACAACGCTATACGTAGAATCAGCGTTAAATTGAAGCTGCCGCTGACGTTGCTTTTTGTTGTTGCTTTTATTCCTTATTATATCACCACAATGTTGTTTTTAACCATATTAAATCTTAAATTATAGTTGTACATGAATTCAGGAACGATCTTGAAGAAAATTCGTAGGATTTATACGCTTGTACTCGTATTATTTAAGTAGACAGTAAAAGATTCTAATACGCTTATCTAACAATGGATGCCAAGTGCGTAACTACATTATTTTGGTTCTGTCTGTTCATTGCTTTGCTGTTATGTATTTTTTCTACCCCAAATTAAATGTTTATTACTTGATAATTAAGTGGTAGCTAGTGAATTATTTGATTCTTATTTTGTGATGCTATTTTTTTCAATGTTTCGAAAAATGTTTAAAGTGCAAATAAGCTTTTTTCAAAAAAATTACAGTATTTTTACAAAATAAAAAAAGAAAAGTAGATTTATTTAATTTAATATACACATAAGATGAGTGACAAAATTACTACCTTAGTTTAGCTTTAGAATATAACCTATAACTAATACTTAAATTCAACTCTCAGTTTTAGCAATTACTATTATAGAAGTATCAGCAATCTAAGAAAGAAAATAATGTACGATAGTATAAAAACAATATTTTTTTAATTTTAAGTAGAAGGTTGTGAAATCGTAGTAATGATTTTAAATATATATATATATATATATATATATATATATATATATTCACACATACACACACATACATAAATATATATATATATATATATATATATATATATATGCACTTCTTTAAGGGGGCTCCTACGACTACTGCTGAGGTCAAAGACTAACAAAAAATAAAGTTTTGTTTTTTAATAAACAAATGTGTCTGAAAATCATTATAATATTTTTAATAACGCATGAAGTGGGAAAAATAATATTTATGTGTGTAGTTTAACTTTGTACGAAAAATTAATTATTGTTTTGACCAGTCTAGTGCATACGAGGGTACGCCACCCATAGAGGTATAAGAATAGAGGGGAAAAGCGCTATACTAACCCATTAGCGGCAGCGACAGCATAACTAAGTCAAACGGGGCATCTGTCCTTGTTGCCAAAGCCACGTTATTGGCTACTTCTTCGTTCTGGATCCTACAGTTGATTCAATCTCATGTATGACTCGACCAATAACACAACTGCCAGACAAAGACAGATGCCCCGTTACGTAGCGAATTCTGCTGTCGCATATCACGTCCCCTTTTCTCCTCTATTCTTATACCTCTATGACGCCACCAGACCAGACCACCTGTGTTGGTGTAGTATAGCGATGTAATATATAGGAATATGGTATATATATGTCGTGAACAAGTACGTCTGCTACCCACGTGACCTCCTGACCTCCCGGACATTATTTATTTATTTCCATCACAAATATCTCGCTAAAATGGTCCTTTATCCACAATTTTTAATACAGCATATTACAGAGGAAGACTTCATCTACAAAACGTATATATTCAGTCTGCTGGGACATTCAATTTAGGTTTATTATAAACGAAAACAAATTGTTTTTCACGTTGCCCCATAGGAACACGTGCTAATAGTTACAACTTTGAGCTCAGATTTCTCAAAATTTCGACCCATTCGAAATATAATTTAGACCACCATTAAATTCAGTAGACTTTTATTTACAAGAAATAATATATCTCTGTTTAAGGACTTTCGTGAAGGAGCCCCCTTGAAGCAAGTAACATCGATTATTTCACTTAATTTGATGAGTTGCAAAACATACAGTTTCCAACGATATTTTTTTTTTTTTTATTAATTTTACCGTGTAAAACTAAATATTATGCTAAAGTGCTTTAGAACTACAATGTTATTTAGAGAACATAATATGTTTGAAACTTCTTAATATTATAGTAAATTGCGTAAATGCATTTCTGTACACAGTCAAATTAAAAAAAATTATTATCTTACCTTACAAAAATTTATCTAATAAACGTTTTATTGTAAAAAAAATGTTTTTTTTCCAACTTCAATCAACATGAGTCACGTATCATGTGCATCAGGTGTTTTAGTACTCATTTTTAGATTGTGGTTAATATGGAGTTTCGATTTTTGTTGTTTTTTTTTTTTCAGAAAAATGGTCTCGTAATTATCAAAACATCATTACTTTACAGTAAAATATTGAAACTTATACAAATCTACAAATCGCTGGCTTGTAATTTCTAATAGGAACCCAAAAAAGTGCGTTCGATCGATAAAATGATGTACCTACCAATGGGGCAGTGACTAATTCAAAGGGAAGATTATAGGGAAGATAAGTGTGAAACAAAAACACCTGCAGGACACGTACCTCGCACGTACCGATAATCGTTAATATATTATAAGCAGCGCTGTGCAGCAGGAGGTCGTAAAACTGAATTGTCATACTCATTGAACGCGTCAGTACTGACACATGATATTTAAGGGGTGCGAGTATTTTCTCGATTCAACAGCGTAGCTACTTTGTCGTATGCCAGAAAATACAGATGATCTATTGAAAGTAAAGGGAGTGGAAAGGGGGAGCTTAGGAAAAACCTCAAAAGCATTGGGCTGCTATAATTAAATGTCTTTAATCGCAGTTGCAAAGGGGGTGGGTTTATTGAGTGAGGGTCTTTTGCATCTACGTACAAAATAAAGCCTCATTTTGGTATTTATTACTGTTTTTGGGACCACCTGCTATTCGCACATTTTCTTAACTTTTGAGATTATGGCTTGAAAAACGTATGTAATATATACTTTGAAATAAACACACTGAGGAAAATAGTGTTGAAAAAAGTATTATAACTGTACTAAAAACCATCATATTTTTTAGAAGAGCTTATACATACCCACCTAATAATGCAAATTATTACGTTTAAAGTAATTTTTATTATATTTTAAGCAATTTTTATTATGTAGCAGCCCTCAAAAAAATTATTACGCGGCTTAATAAAAATTATCATGTCTAACATAGTAAAGAATGTGATAGTAAGATTTTTGTTATTTTCCATAGTAAATTTTTTTGTCATCGTTTTCAAATGTCCCACATTTAGAAGTAGAATATGCGATGTGGCATAATTAAATTTTTTATTCCACTGAATTGCTAGGAACGTTCATACTTACGATTATTAAGAGGAACAAAGAAATTTTCAGGAAGAAAGTAATCTAGTGTGATTATGTTGTGAATAAGATCTGCTTTCATTAATGTGTCAGTTTGTTTTTTTTTGGTGTATTTAATTTGATTAAATGTTAATTTCCACTTACTCATTTCAAGACACATTTTCTTTGACGATAAAAGTTTTATGTATAATAGCTCTCATATACAAAAATATGTATTGATTGACAGAAAAAGAGTAAAGCTTAAAAAATTGTTTAGAATGTTGATTCTGTGTAAGGAAACATTTTTAAACGTGACATTAACCCACTTATAATATGTTCACTTACAGTAAATATCAAAATCATACTGAAGTAAAACATAAAAACTACTCAAGCTAGAATTTCATTTTAAATTTTCTTAAATATGAGTTATGACACTTTTTTGTAAGAAAAAGATTTTTAGTTATAACTATAATGCTATAGCTTAACACCCAGATTCCTCTAATCCTTAGTATATTATATATAATAATAATTAAACAATGAGACAGCGTCTAATTTTACTACAAAGTTACTCATAGTGTAATAATTAGTTAATAAATAATTATATATTATATGATATCAAGTTACATTTATATTAGTACCTGCTGCATAAATATAAGGTCAAATTTATAAAGTGCATGAAAAATTTCGAAATTACCGTACTTTTAAGACTTCAGCATTTCTTAAATTTCACTTTTGTCGAAAAAGTATTACTTCAAGCATGAAAAGTGTACGGTTAAGGAAATAATGAAGACAACTTGACATTTATCACTCTAAAATTTTCACACTTTTATTTATGTTGAAACATAAGGAGTAACAGCTGTTTCAGTACACGGTTTCCGTCTGTCTGAACGTTTTACAAACTAAACATTTTTTTAAACGTTCGGTTGTGATATTTCTTATTCCCTAAAGTATTATTTAAAAATAGGTCTTCATTAAGTAAAGACCGCAACAATTAATAATTTAAAGAGCGTGAATACTAGCTTTTCAATCAAGTGCACACAGACTATCTTGTTTTACAACATCTACATCAGAGTAGAACTAACAACTCACCGCATTGACAAAAGAACAAATTTGGACAGCTTTTTGACCAAACACACAACAATGCAGCTGTCGAAAAGGATGCTAAAACTAGATAGAAAGATCACGTGCCGAAAAAGATTTATTTAAAGTTTTTACTTAAAAGTGATACACTCAGAACTTTTTTTTTAAATAAATAAAATTTAATTTCATACCATGAATTAAAATACAGGACCAAAAGTAAATAAGTTAGTCAATAAAAAATAGAATATCAAGAAAAAACTCTAGAAATTTAGAATACAATAGATTTTTAATGTCAGAGACACTTAAAAGATAACAGCAATTATCATAATAACAACAGTGTATGTGAGAGCCGAGATAACCATACATACAGACGCGAATACTTTAATCAGTTTTTTTTTTTTATTATGGTGGAAAAAAATTTTGAAATTGAGTTTTTTTGGATTAATTTACAATGCTAAAGAGCTTATGACAACAAATTGTGTGGAAAAGGATGCTTTTACAAGAAAAGCTGATGATTAATACTATTATGAAAAAAATTTAGTTTTAATTCTATGAGTTTACGAACAAACCGAATAATACCCAATAGTTTATATCGAAGTCTAGCTTTAAGCATAAAAAAGAATTAAGGAGAAACATCATTATTATAACGAGAGCAAAAAAACCGACTATAGTAGCTAAATAAAGAAATGTACAGATATTTTTCACATTTTATCTAACAATCCAATTGACGAATTTCAGTAAGTCATAATTCAAGTATACAAAAATAGTCTTATTTTTAAAAGACTGCCATATTTTTCAGTCATACTCGTCAATTCGCAACGTTCTAAACTATATTAGTTTATCAAATCCCATGGACTTATATCATATTAGACCAATAGTGTTGCTTATTAACGCTCCTTCTTAAAAAAGTCCCAAATTAATTCATATTGTAAGCAACAGCACGAAATTTTTATGTACATACAGTATTTAAAGTTTATAAGCTTAAATTTAAAAAATTTCAAACATTCAAATCAGTGAGAATAGTAACATGATTTTTTTCCGAAGTTAAGAATTCGTTGTCTAGTTTTTTCAATCTACAAGAAACATAGAATTATTAAAGAGTTTTAAGTAAAAAAAAAACTGACGAATGTATGAGAAATGACACTACGAAGAATTTATTGTGCTACTTAAGCAAAACTATTTTGGATAAAATAATAGTATATCGTTTCAAAAAACGATTTAAAGATGTCTAACCTACTTAGCTTACTTTTAGCAGAAGATTTTACATAAACTTTCATAATAACATATTGGATCATCAATCAAGCCACAATCTATCATGCTGACACGAATATTTAGACAATTTTTAAAAATATTTTTTAAGGCTTACAAAGACAATTGCCAATATTGGTCAAAATTATCAACAGCCTCCATTATAATATTGAATTCACAGTCAATAAGGAAGAAAACAACAGTTAGAGGTTTCGAGATATTACTAATACTGGGGTACGAGTTTGCTTCAATTTTTGCATTTATCATAAACCAAAATACAAAGATATCACAGTTCACATTAGATAGAGGTCGAGCAAAAAGAAATATTTCTGTCATATATTTTGGAATGCCCTAAGATATTATTTAAAAAAGACTTAAGTTACACAACACAAAAGTAGTATTCAATGTATCAATAACATTTGAATTTTTGCTTTAAAAATATTAAAAGAAAAACTCAAAAGTTACAACATCTGGTGTAACTTGTTTCAATAGCGGTTTATGCAAAAAAACTATATTTTTGACAAATAGGTTAAAATTTTGATGTACGAATTATTGAGCATTATAACGCTTTCATAAAAAAAGTAATAATTACACAACACTGTCCATTTATTTCAATGCAATCACAATTTTAATCTTGAATAAAAAATTTAACGTTGAGCCACGACTAGCAAGCTAATAGACACCTTAGAAGCAGTTCAATTTATTTGCTAGCTTAGTAATACGTGTTGGCATCATATTGATGACATGTTACGCTGAATACGATGAGTTTGTAATACTCTTTGTCTGAGAAAGTACGGTGTTCTGGAACAGCTGTTACATGTTTAAGTCTCACATGAATGTAAAAGTGACAATTTTTGTATGATAATAAACTTTAAGTTGGTGTGTACTAGATTCTGCACTATTAATTAAAACATAAATCTTGATTAAGTAAATACCACAATAATCAACTACTAAGATGTATGTTTGACATTATTTTGTTTTTTCAAAAACAGTTGTGTAATAAGGCGTTATGAATAACTTAATAAATTAGATACGCTCATAAGACTTTAATTTAAAAAAAAATCATAAATCTATGCCGCTATAAATAAACAAGTGAATTGTTCGATAATTAATTTTAGTTAGTAACTTTTTTTTGCGTTATTAAATAATTTTATACATTAAAAAATAATA
Organism: Copidosoma floridanum; assembly: GCF_036245765.1. Classification (NCBI taxonomy): domain Eukaryota; kingdom Metazoa; phylum Arthropoda; class Insecta; order Hymenoptera; family Encyrtidae; genus Copidosoma; species Copidosoma floridanum. The sequence continues at coordinate 17,172,653 of NW_028321884.1, read as the reverse complement.
AAGTTTATTATAAAAAACTAAATTGTTGTGAGTATTAAGTCAAAAACAAAAAGTAGCTTTAAGAAAAATATAGATTGCTTTAAAATTTTGTCATAATTTTGATTCTTTGCAACTTGGCCTACGTGGACTCGCTCCTCCTCTGCTTAAAAATAAAGACGAAAGGAGGGGAAGTTAGGAAGGGGTTGACTGTTTTCATGGGCGTGACTTTTTTCCTATTCGATGGCCGAAAAATTTTGGTGGTGGGGAACATAACTCCGAAACCTTAGCCCTTAAATGTCCAGCGCTAGCACGACACTGTCTCACAGTGCGTCAGCTAGACAACACCTCAACCCAAAGTGACCACTTCAATAAGATATTATCTCTCTAGTTTGACATAGGAGCCCAGTGTTTAATCAGTGTTTATTAGTGAAAAGTGACCCGTAAAGTTTATAGTATCCAAACCTCCAGCTTTCAAAGAAAGTCAATTTCAGCTGTGCTGAGCTGAATAAAAGGAACTCTTGAAAGTCACTTCTTACGTCACAAGAGCCAACTTATTAAGTGAGTACTTGCTTAAGTCCTGTCTCTAACGAAAATAGATTCATTTTACTCTTGGCGAAATCATACTTGGTTTTTTATCATGGAGCGTACTTGTTTTATCAAAATAATTACAGAGTGGCAAATTTTTTAATTAAAAACTTTTATTAGCTTTATAATGCAAAGTAAGTAGATCATTTATTAAATTTTGTATTTTTATTTCATTTTTTTATCTTTCTTCTTTTTATTAATTTTTTTTAGTAAATTCAAATTAAACTTTGTCCTGTCTTTATTAAAGGAGTGAAGAATTTGTATAAAAACAGCGATGTCTTGATGTAACGTAACGTAATACTTGCAACCAAACTTTCCTGTAATAAGGATGACATTAAAAATGCACTCTTTTTAAATTAGTAATTTTTCAACTTTTAAACGTTTATTGCGACTTCAGCAGACCAAGTAGAGTTTTCCCCTGGTTACGAGTTTCATTACAGCAATTACGAAACGTCTCTTATGCCTGGTGCTTGCCTTGACAATATTCTCTATCAATTATCAAAGACTCTATTTTTTTGCGATCCTTCTTACATAAAATTTTCTGAAAATATTATTGTCTTGCTATTTCGTTCATTTTATTATTTAGACACCTTAAATCTTTTTATTTATTTTTTAAAAAAAATCAAATTAAAAAATGCAAAAAAAAAAATAATTGTTCAAAACAGCTCTTAAAATTAGGAATAGAATTCATAAGCATTTGATTTCAAAATAATCTAAAAATTTAGCTTTATTATTAATGGTTGTTAAATTTCAGAGTTCAAAGTGCATATAAATTTTTACACTAATATTTTTTATTATTTACCATCAAGTTAAAACTTTTTTAATGCACTTTGTTTTATATCCGGTAAAAACTCACTATAACCCTTTTGTTTAATCAAAAAAACTTGTATCGAATACCACTACCTGTCTGAAAAAGTCTCTAAGATCGAAGCACGTTGGTACTCAACAACATATTTAATTCACAGTTAAAACTGTATTTTTTCATACTTTACCATGCAATATCGTGACAAATGTTTAAAAAAAGAAATAATAAAAAAGCGTCTTTTACAGGTATTATGACCACTCTGTTCAAGACTTAAAAACAAAATCAGTACTGTTGTACAAATTTTAAATCCTAGTTAAAAACATATTGAGATAAACATGTCATAGTCTTATTTTCAGAACTCCACGTAAAATACATTATTAAAATCATTTATTTAACTATGTGAATAATATATACACATACACATATATATATATATATATATTTTCTTTATTTTTTTAGCTTAGAATGATTAAGTTATACTGTCTCGTGTTTTTTTTTGCCATTGTTCCATTTATACTGTCTTGTTCAACTAAAAGTATAGAAAATCATGTGCCTTTAATGATTGACGTACAAAAGCTGTATAAAACTACTAGTATAGGGATTGTATATAAAGGAAACGAAGGTGAGAAGCGTAAAGTCACTAATTGGAAAGGTGAATATTAAAAATTAATAATTTTCTTTTGAAACTACAGATATACATTCAGTAGTGAAAATTGTGCGAGAACTTTCACGTGAATTCATTTACTCGGTGGCCGTTGCCATCCCAGACCTTCCGGCAAAGTACCCAAAAATAAAAAATTACTCCAAAACGCTTTTCGTCGCGTTTATTAATACTGACGAGGATTTCAAGAAGTTCTCAAATTTCTCGAAAGGTAATAATTTATCACCTCACGTGTGGCTGCTTATATTGCAGCCACCTACTACTGAAGAGATTCATAGTATCTGTTTACACCCGAAAAAAAATTATCTACACTTGAATCTTGCAAGCGAAGTACTTGTCAAATGTGGTAATAGTTACAAGATTAAAGAATGGTACGCCGTCAGTCCCGAGGCTGGGATACGAGTTGAGGAGTTTCTGGAGTGGAAGAAAGGGACTGGGCTAATTGCAAAAGAAAGTCTAAATTTATTAGAGAGACGGAAAAACTTTACAGGTGCTTCGATTACAATATACACGAAGGTAAAAAATATGTTTGATTTAAATTTTGTTAAAAAAAAAAAAGAAAAATAATAATAATAATAATAATAATAATAACAACAACTACACTTCAAAAGATAATTTATTTTATGGTATTATTCGTAGCCTTCCACTTTTCATGCTCGAATGATTGAAGACCTAAAATCAAAGACAGGAATATCTGTCACGTATAAAGATGTCTCTCATATTACTAAGGACGACGATGAAACATCAAGTGATTCTACTAAATCATTAAATGACAGTAGCATCCTTGAAGGCACATTTGTATCACAAAAAAAACTAGATAAGAGGGATATTACGATTGAACTATCAGATGAACAAGATTTGTTTGTTTATAAATTACCAGATACCATGGACATCCCATGGCATGCTTATCTTGAGGTAAACAAATTTGTATTTCTAATTGTTATAATTTTGTGCATTTACAACGCTGAAAAATACTTGATTTTAAAAAGGTTTTCAACAAGAACATCTGGTTTTACTTAATTATAGTCATAATTATTTCATCAATATTATGTTCTATAATTATAACAATGAGTAATGATAGAAGAAGTTTTATACATAAGCTATCCGATGGTTTCTTAGTTACATGGAGGATTTTTTGTCATCAGGAATTTGAAGGTAAACTGTTGAAAAGACTCTTCTCTAGAACTCTAATATTCAACTTTTTTGATGAATTGGTAATATATTACATAAGATTTTTATAATTATTAAAAACTATTTTATGTCATACGATTAGGTTATGGTAGGGTTATTCCAATCGGGTCTGCTGTAGTAAGTTAATACTTAACTAAAGAAACGTTTAATATGTAAAAAGATAAATGGCATATTCATGATTTATTAATGCGTACGCATAAACTATTTGACAAGCAACACAATTTATGTGGCCCAGTAAATTGAAAGGACATTCGTAAATATTTAAATTCCGGAATTGTTGTAAACTATGTTAAGTATCGTTTTACTAATGTTACAACAAAAATTTTATTACGAAACGTTATTGCTTTCCTTAAAATGGTAAGAAAGGGCTACGTTGGAATTTTAGGTTTGTATGTATTTTAAAATTTTTTTATCATAACGACTTTTAAAATATAAATATGGTGGTATAAGAATGGGTAAAGAATACGTGTTTTTTGAATTCTCTCATACATCTTGTTCAAATGATGCTTTTAAACTAGAAAATAGAATTCTTCTACGAAAATCTAGTTTAAAAATAAACTGTTACAACAATAAGTGTCTACCAGCTAGATGTCCAAAAAGCTAAGAGGAAATTTGCTTACTCTAAACAGGCAAAATAAATTATTTTGCTTAAAAACTGCTTATGTAAGCCATAATGGAATAACTCTACTTATTTAGCTATTTCAGCGAACCCTATTTCCAAAACCTTAAAATCGAAATAGTTTTAAACACTGAATAATTATTAAGAATTGTAAATCGACTCCGCCTTTAATTCTAAAAAATTTTCAGATGTACGATTGAGTCCTATTTCATTAAAGGTTGCCAAGATATCGCTCTATCTGACATCATTTATCGTTATTTCGATGTATGCAGGCTGTTTCACCAGCTTTGCGACGGTGTCAATACCCACAATCCCATTCAATAATGCGACTGGTCTTCTCAAAGATGGAACTTATGAATTAATTGCTCTAAAAGGAGTTAACCTTTCAAAATATTTATTGGTAATTTTATTAACTTTAATTAATTATAAATTTTTTTAAAAATATTTAACAACTTGTTGTATAAATGTTTATTAGGACTTGAAAGATGATGTACATAAAAACTTAAGCTTGTTTGTAAGGAAAGATGGTAATTTACCAACAAATGAGACAGGTGCTTTAAGTCAGGTAAATACTTTACATATTCAAGTGTCTCATTATTATTAAAAAAAAAAACAAATGAAAAAATTATAAAGGAAATTGAAACAACAAACCAGGGGGTATTAATGGGCCATGGGACCCACGGTAAGAACGAAGTTCTTTAAACATGAGATGGGTATGGACACAATTTCTCAGGTAACAAGGGGGTCACCAGACCCACAAGAAGAACGAAGCTCTGTAAACGTTAGTACTGCATTCATGTTGTTTACTAAAATAAGAACTTGAAAAACGAATGAAAAAAAAACAAAACGATAAGTAGTATAGTACTCAAGATGGTTGAACTTCGTGAGTACTGTATTTATGCTCGACGTTCTCACGAAGTTCAGCCATCGTGAGTACTAAACTACTTGCTGTTTTTTTTTTTTTATTCGTTTTTCAAGTTTTTGTTCTAATAAACAACATAAATGCAGTACTCACGTTTACAGAGCTTCATTCTTCCTGTGGGTCTGGCGACTCCCTTGTTACCTGAGAAATTGTGTCTATACCCATCTCATGTTTAAAGAACTTCGTTCTTACCGTGGGTCCCATGACCCAATAATACCCCCTGGTTTGTTGTTTTGATTTCCTTTATAATTTTTTCATTTGTTTTTTTTTCTTTTAATTTTTTGTTTTATTTTTTTCTTTATCTCTTGTTGTGCTCTTTTTTTTCATTTCTTGTTTTATTTTTTTTCATATCTCATTTTATTACATTTTTTTGATTTTTTTGTATTTCATTTATTTAATTTCTTTTTTTATTTTCATATTTTAACTTTTTTTTTCATCCCCTTCTTTATTTCATTTTTTTCCATTCAATTGTATTTATTCATGTCTTTTGTTATTTTAGTTTATGTTATATTTATATTTCATTTTATCAATTTAAAAAAAAGTTTTTTTTTCACTTATTTTTTTTATGATTTTATAGCCCATTTATACAACTTTTGCTTTAATTTTTATAATATTACTTAAAGACATTGTGCCATTATTAAATTATCAAATTAAGAATAAGTGCCCATAAAAACCATTAAAGTGATATGAAACTCGAAATATATTTATATAATGATTTTACATAATTTATTTATAATTGATTTAATGAATTACTTTATTTATGTAATTATGTGATAATGTAACATAATTTGTTTGTCGAATTCGAAATAAGCGCCTTTAAAAACCATTGAAACGTTCTTCAATTGATACGTTCTTCAACTCTATTCTACATGTTTATTTTTTTTTTTTCTTTTTTTTTTTTTTTTTAGAATTGTAAAAGACAAAAATTCAAAGTGAAAAAAAAACTATTGTGGGAAAAAAGAATTCAAACTTGTTTAAAAATTAATTGCTTGGCAGTGTGAGGGGGAATGGTGGGTAAAAGTGTGCAGAAAAGTACGAGATGGTTGGCAGATATACAAATAGTGGGGAGAGGGGAAGTGTATAGAGAACAGGTGACGAGATGGACGGGGTAAGGGGGGAAAGTTAAGAGGAATAGACCCTAGGTAAACCACTTTCGTTTCAAAAAAAAAAAAATCTGTCAGTTTTAGAATTCCAGTCCCCCGAGTAACGTGACATACAGAACTTTGTTCTAAAAATCTCGCAGTGCAATACCCCTGATGCTTAGAATAATATTGTTATATTTTGCCGTACAAAACGGTTTTTTACATTTAAGAAAAATTTTATACAAATTTCCTAATTCTGTAATTCTTCACTTAAGTTATTATTATAACAGTTATAACATTAATAATAATAATAATAATAATAATAATAATAATAATAATAATAATATCAATAACTGGCAGCCCCTTGTGTCGGCTTTGAGGCTAGTTGTAGTGCTCTTTTCCAACGTCTCCTGGTATAACGTCAAAGATGTTGGTGTCTAAAGCACCTATTTTATTTGCAGATTCAGTTGTTTTGGTGATCCTAGATGGGGAAATTGGTTAGTGATACTCGTTCAGTGGAGGCTGTCCCATTGGCTCGAGTTTTTTTTTTCTTCATAGCTGTTATAGGTTTGCCCAACGCAGACCTTGGAGAGGATTAGTGATTCCTGGTTGAATGCTTAGAGTCAAGAGGATAGTATAGGATTGTCGGTCACCGGGTTTTCCAGCCTTTCGAAGAACAACTCCGCAGGTGACGTTGTGCGTCTGCTAGTGAATGGCTGACTTGGTTTAATAGTGCCTGTCTTTAGTTAATATAGTCTTTCAGTCGAAGAATCACTTCCGGAAATGGTAATAAAAATGTATTTGTTGGCAAGGTAGTTTACACTTAGGTGGATTCTAAAAAAAAACCGATGAAATTGATGGTTAAGTAGGGAAAGTAAATACTTATAATGGGCCTAAAAAGCGCCAGTGGTGAAACTTTCAGGCTATTCTTTATTATTATTTCTAATGATGAAGGTCTGGCTACGGTTTGCTTGATTCTTACCCTAGGAGTCTCGATGTACAGAGACTGTGACGGAGGGAGGTAGGGAGGACCAAAGAATATCTCGACTCGTGTCATTCCCCGGATAACCAACCGCTCATCGTTAGACGGGAAGATGTGGGTAAGCGCGTTGGGGACGCGACGTACAAGCAGGTAGCCGTTGTGGATGCCCGTGCCCCTCAGAGCTGTTTTCCCTTGCTTATATTTGTAGCCACAATTTTTCTAACTGCACCAGGTGGGATGGTGGGACTGCCACACAACTCTGAAAAGTTGGTACAGATTGTGCTCTGGCTAGATATGTCTCCTGGTATTGTGGCAGAGACGGCATCGGTTGGAATTAATTTTTTTTTTTAATTGCACTTGACGAGATTTAGGGAGAATGGATACCTAGGTCCCTTCCCCTCTAAAGAAGAGTGTCATCTGTAACCGGGATACCTAGCTGCAAGACTATCATCAGCATGCTTTGTACAGCTCGTTGAACTGCCAAAGTACAACTGCATCACCTTCGAGACGCTCCAGCGTATTATTACCACACTTATTTAATTATGTTAAAGGTAGCTTTGATTTTATGTCAACGCCACCTATCGGATTTTACTGAACTAAAGTGAAAAGTTGGCGTATTTTTGAGAAACTTTGAGCTCATTTATTGCCATTGTTATTAAATTTTTAAGGATAAAAACCATACTAAAACCATCTAGGAAGTATCATGAATCAGTGTCCAAAATTTTAGCAAAATCGGTTCAGTAGTTTTCGCGGTTAGCGATTACAACGGTTTTAACGACTTTGCTTTATATATTAGTAAGATATTAGTAAGATAACATGTATGCGTATTATTCTATACACTTGAAAAAACGTAGCTAAAATACTTTTGAATCAACAAATCTTAAAAGATCTCTTAGTTTGGGGACACAAAAGTGAGAAAACCCTACTGCTAGCCAACATGACCGAACTAGCTTTTTTAAAGAAAAACTATAGCCCATTTTTTTTGCACATAGATTTTAATTTTAAATAAAAAAGTATTTGAAATGTTACGAAAATACTTCTTATGGATATCAGACATACCTATCTCTACCATATCCCCACCTGTTACGAGTATTTAAGTTTTTAAATATATCTGATAAACCTGTTTAAAACTGATGATTTATTCTATAACATGTTTGTTGATGGTATTTGTGTTAGAAAAATGTCTATTATGTTGAGAGTATAAATTATTAAAAAATTCGTTTTTAATTCCAGGTATGCAATGAGAGAGTTGTTTTCTACATGATTGGATCTATTAAGAAACCAACTTCTTACAATTCCCTATGTAGAATCTTAGTTTTTCCACTTGGTACCATACGAAAATTTGCTATTAGTTTAAAAAAAGGAGATCCACTTCTTAGATTTTTAAACCATCAGTAAGTATCTTTAAAAAAATATTTATTGTCCAAAACTTATAATAATATTTTTTTTCAGCATTCAGAAATATAGAGAAAATGGTTTACTATTCTGGGAAAAAAAGTTATATCGGCCAAAGAAAGAAATAATAAAAGGAATTACATTCACACAATTAAGTATTACTGACGTCACCCCGTTGCTAGTATTATTAATTAGTGGATGTGTCATAAGCTTTATAATATTTTTATTCGAAAAGTATCATAGGCGCTTAATATTATATTTAGTGAAAAAACCGTGCAAGAAATTGAAAAAAATTAGAAAAACTAAGAAGAATAATACTTTATACAACAATGGTAAAAAGTTTTCTGTATATTCTCAATATAGGGATGTGCAACCACGCCCTCCGTGGCCTTATACCCCGTAAGAGCAGCATTAGATGCAAGGAAAAAACGTACAAGATGCGTAAATGAACCATTAATCTGACTTATATGTTATTTATCACAAGAAAAGGAGTATAAGATTATTTTTAGAATATTTTTTGTAAAAAACGATTTAGTACACTAACTAATACTAATATCCGATTTTTTTAATTTAGAATTATAACTCCAAACTCTATGTAAAATGCATATTATTGTTAAATTTTATAGTATAATGAATCATGTGAAAAAATTGCAAGTCAGTAACTTTTTAATTTAATTTAAACAAAAAAAGCTAAGAACCCCAAAAATGTCTGGTTTTTGTACGAACATTAATTATGTTCCCATTTCTATGGCAATTAAATTTTTGGTACCACTTTAAGTACATAAAAAAATTAAAATGATTTTACTTTTTACTAGAAATAGAAACATTATATATCGTGAGATTTTTTAATTTTCATAGAATAAATAATTTATAATTTTTAATGTATAAATCACATATCCATGCATGGTAATTAAGTCAGTACTTTTGTTTGTGGTAACTTTCTTTAGATAACGGAATTACAGAAATAACATTAGATCTCACAGCAGGGAAGGGTTATAAGATCAGTAATTCATCTATATTATTTGACAAATATGTTTCTAACTTATATAATCTAATAAACAGCTAACAAAGATTTTTGACTATTATTTGTTGATTTTTTATTTTTATAAATAAGACCAGTACTATGAAGACTCCAACATATTGTGCTTATTTTTGTAGATAAGAAAAGATTTAAAATGAAAATACAAACACTTTATTCTTTTATTTTTTACATTTTTTCATTTCTTCTACTTATATACTAAATTTTTAAAAACTTGTGACATTTTTCAATTGTCTATACTTAGACATCTGCCTCGTTCCTTGAAAAAAAGCGAACATATAAGATGTCATCGGAGTGGAATCCTGCCTCAACTCTATCCAAATCACACTGATCTGGAGGGTCAAACATCAACGTGGTTTCGCCTAGTTGACTTTTCTTGGTACCCTGAACGAATATCGATTTACCTCTGACCTAAAAGATAAAAACATTGCTTTAACTGACAAGTATTAACAGGTTGATGAGAAATGTAGTAAAAAATTGTCTTTTAACTCCAGAAAAATTTGTTAAAATATCTTTGTATTATAATCAGATAACATAGAAAAATATTTTTGGGGCATAAACGTGCCAGCTTTGTTTCTTATCAAACAAATAGAAAAAATCGATCAGATTTTTTCTTCTAATCCTGCTTGTAACTTTTTTTGGGATATCGTATTGCAAAAATAGCTTGAGAGGATTTGTCAGTTATTTGATTATCTACCGAAGAGTGCTATTGTCGGACCATCTACCACCTATTTCTGGCAAAGTGATTGTGCAAACAAGTGTGAAAATGTTGTTTAAAATTCAAAGGTTTGCAACTTTATTAACATCTCTAATTTTTCAATGATTTTTATCTAACATTCAACAAGATGTCATGAAACGATTTATTACTTTAAAATTTAGCTTCTTTTAACCTTGCAGCATTACTGGATCAAAGTTTAAAAGTAAGTTCTATTAAAGATACGAAGAACTTTAATGTTGGGGAAAAAAGAACTTTTTTAATTATGACTTTAATGTTTTATATAGTTCAATTTGCAATACAAAATAATAATTACAACTCTGAAATCTTGTATTTCAGCAATTTGCAACCAATTTTACTTAATAGAGAACATTTTAGCATAATCAAAAACATAACAGTTGAAATTTAAACATATTTTTAATAATAGTTATCAGGAAATTAGTGTTTATTATGATTGCCTAAAAATTAATTCGCTGTTTAAACTCAAAAAAAATTCTACTTCTCCTACTACTACTACTGCAAAACATTTTTTGTTAATTTCATGCAAATTAATAGTTTTTATATACATTACCAATAAAAAAAAAAGTACTGAACATAAACACTGTGATGTGCTTAACATTTTTCGGACGATTATTTATCGGAATAATTGACGGAAAAGAACCTTTATTCAAGATGCTTTTCTGAACAGCGTATCTTTCTTGAGACCGTTACTTTCTGTTACCACTCTGTAGCCGCTTATTCTTGATATAATTTTAAAACGAATAACTTAGAAATGTTAGAAAGGATGCAGAGGAAAATTTATTTCCAAAAAAAAATTAAAATTGAGTGATTTTCTGTAAATACCGCACTGGTGAAAATTTTGCAAGTATAAATATGTAGCTGAATTTTTGTAAAACGCGTTGTTTTGCATATAAGACACGACCAATACACGAGACACTGAAAAAAGACACTAAAGAAAAAAGTGTTACTTGAATCGTAAATGAATTGAAAACGTAGGAATAGATCATCATCAATCAATTGGAAAGGTGCTCTGCGAGAATATGCTAGTTGCCTGTTTTTTTTTAAAAAACATTTAAAAAAAAAAAATTTTATCAAGTAAATTGATTATTCATTTGATTTATATTAACACCAAAAACATTGATGTTTAATAAATAAAAATATTTGTGAAAAATGACTTACAAACTGTAAGATAAGATGAAGTAATTGATTTTACTATGTTCGGCCTGCTCACAGTAGAGTAGGTAAGAGCCGCGGTCACAAAATAGTATGACGCTGGGGGTTCCAAATCACTTTGGTAACTGTGACTTTTTTCTAAATTTTTTTATTTTAGAATCGGTTAAAAGAAAAAAAGATAAAATTTATAAACTTAAAAATCTGTGGCATCATGTAGTGGAGAGGAAACCGGAAGTAAGTCATGAGAGGCGTGGTGAAGGGGAGAATCAAGCAAAATCCACTCCTGTTACGCTTTATATCAAGGTCAAGAAAAAATTCTTGCAAGCCAATGTAATTTAAATGAATGGAAGCACTTTTTTGGTTGACATGCATTACACATAACTCTCACATCCATCTAAGCTCAGGTGCCACGATCAAATAACCAGTAGAAAACTGGTGGAAAATTTGAATATTAAAATCAATAAATAAATAGGGAAAGCTAGCAAGAGATAGCAAGAGCAAGCGACCTATAAAAAATAGAGATAGCAACAGATAGCAAGAGCAAGCGACCTAAAAATAAACGTTCGAGAAGATTGAATGTAGGGAAGTGTGTTGGCACTCTTAGATGGCTGCGTTAATATGATTTTGCAATGCTCATGTGCACTCACTGGTAAAAAAACAAAATGGGGAATTATTTTGTTAAACGAATTCGAGTTTCACCTACACATAACACAAGACTTGATAGTTCTCGAAAATGATCAAGTTTTCTGATGTGAGAACTTCTTTAGGCGTTTCTTGGTTGAGGACCAAAACGGTAAAAACGTACGTTCACACATACATACGTACATATATATACTAGTGGGGCTTCGCTTCTCTGCGCTCTCCGCGTGCCAACCCCCTACTGTTCTAACTCAAAAGAAGAGCCCTTCAATTTTATCTGGTAGTGGGAAAAGGTTGATGCCCACAATTTTGTGAGGAAGTAAAGTTTTTAATCCACATTGTTAAGCATTAGTTACATATCAATCAGTAAATTTTCTCATCACGCAGAAGGTAGTATTGTGGTACGTTTAGAGTTTTTTTTAGAACTCTCCGTTATGTTTAAAGAAAAAAGTGATACATCATTTTTTTATTGATTAAATTTTCAACAACGAAAAGTTTTAATTACTCTAGTCACATGTAAAACCTACTTATATGAGACTATTATTAAATCTTTTTTTTCTAGGCGTACCAATATTTTGTCAATGTTTTGGACAGTAATTGCATCTGTATTACTAACAAAAGGTATGACCAGTCAAAGAACTTTCCGTTTACCTTTAGATTTAGATAATATCGATAGTGTATTTTTAGAATTTAAAAAAAAAAAAAAATTAAGGGAAGTTGATTTAAATATATGGGACGAGGCTTCCATGATTCCGAAAAAATCTCTAGAAATCGTTGATAGTACGTTAAGAGACTTGTGTAATACAAAACTCTGCTTTGGTAATAACTTATAGAATTAGGAGGAGATTTTTGACAAATCTTCCCAGTTATAAAAAATGGTAATAGAACCACGATAATAGAAGAAACTATTAAATTATCATTTTTATGGAAGTATTTCAAAATTTTAAGATTACAAAATGAAATTCGTTCTAGTGATAAAGACTTCTCAACATTGTTTTTAAGATTTGGAGAAGGGGACACAGAAACTATTAACATTCTTAAATCCTGGATAACAGATGATGTCTGTACTAAAATACTTAATATTAACAACAACTGTTTTGGTAATAATGTAATACTAACTTTACATAGTAAATATACTTTTTGCTTGAACAATAAAGTTTTAAGTAAATTAAATGGAGGGACAAAGACAAATCAGATGATAATATTTATAAAAATTTTCCCGTAAATGTTAAACAATATTCGTAAAGGCTTGCCACCTCATGAACTTCAATCAAAAATAGGTACAACGGTAATGTTAACTCGAAATTTGAGTATATCAGACGGATTATGTAACGCTACACGATTGCAAATTACTAAATTGTCTAAGTATAACACAGAAGGCAAAATAGTTACGGAAAAAAAAGTTGGTAATAAAGTTTTTCTTCCTAAAACTACATTATATATTGGAAATACTTCATTATTAATCTTTATTTTGTAAAGAAAACAATTCCCATTAGTCGTAGCATTTGCTATGACTATAAACAAGTCTCAAGGTCAAAGTTTTGATAATGTAGGATAATACTTGAAAAAACCTCTTTTTTCTCATTGTCAAGTATACGTAGCTTTATCGAGATGCAAAAATAAAAATGGACATTTTTATTCAAATCGATAGAGAAAACATTTTAGATATTAAAAATATAGTTTGAAAAAAAATTTTTGATCATGAAATTAGTGTATCTTATAATAACAATATCATTTTAATATTCCAATATGTATGGACAAAATTTATCACTGAATATGACATCCCATCAATCTATATTATGTTGTAGCAATTGTACCAATTTGACCAATTTTAACATTAATTCGAAACAGAATAGGAATAGACCTAAGTCTTTCTCGTTTGATAGGGTTTAATAAGTTGACACATAAAAGAAGTCATCTTAATGCGAAACTTTTACGGTTTGCAATAATGATAAACTAAATGTATTTAAAATATTTGTATGTATTGGTATTATTCATTAGTATATAAAATAATATAATACATACGCATAAAAAATTTACTTGTAGTTTATCATAAATGCTAACAAAAAAAAGCTTAACGCCCCAAGATTTTTCTACTTACAAAGAAATGGAAATACAATTGATATAAATTGATTTTTCGTCGTATTGAGTTGCATAAATTTAATGGTTTTATATTATTTGTATGTATAAAGTCCATCTATTTACCTCCTGGGTGCTGTGAAAAAATTGATGAAAACAAAATATATTGTAAGAAACAAAACATGTTCTTATTGGTTAACATTCTTCACAAATAAACATTTTTACGGTACAAAAATATATATGACGTATTATTTTTATGATGTATTAAACTACATTTTTTTTTAAAGACTCTGAGTAAAACATGAATGACTTAATAATCTTAATATTTCCAATGTAAATGGTTTTATATGGTGGAACGTTGCTTGGAATGCCCCACACAGTCAACTATATAATATAACAGTTAACTTTGATATTCAATATATAATAATAATGATGATTTGCGCAATGACGCCCTATAACTCAACTATGACTTTAAATTTATCTTGACGATGAGATAAATCGTGTCGATAAGACAGTTTTGTCTTAAAGTAATTCAACATTGAAGCAGATTAAAAATAATAGACTAATCCAAATACGACACGTACACGTCTGTATACACATCAAGGTCCAAGGAATACGATAAATACGATGTCATCCACGGTCTCTAAATGAAGTGTGGCAGACGGCGGGGAGGGCGGTGGGGGTCACGAAAAAATGGGCAGGGGGCTGTGGGGAGTTTAGGAAAAAACTGCGATATGTGAAAATAAGGGAAAAAATGACCGGTTTTCACCTTATTTTATGGAGGGGCGGTGGGGGGCTGTGGGGGGTTGTGTGGAATGCCCCATCGAGATTACTATATAGTATAGGAAATATATATATATATATATATATATATATATATATATATATATATATTATATCTACAGTCAGCATTTAGTGTTTTGCATACTTCTATTGCCTACTCATAGTATGTTTCTGTGTGCAGTGTACACGTATATAATGTATACATGCACATTTTTATGTGTGTGTAACTAATGTACAGAATTATGGATGAAACCATGAAAGTGTACATGTATAATAACTGTTTGTATATGTACTTTCTACTATTACTGTGCAAGTGTGTACATGCTTGCCTGCGCGTATATGTATAGAATATAGTAGTTAATATTAATTCTATATTAATTTTTAATCATTACTATATTGTCTCTTTAATTAAGTACATTATTAGGTAATTTTTGCATGTATGGCAGATCGATGCAGATAGCCGGTATTGATTAAACGGGTTTTTATAATATGGTGTGATCTCCAAATGTGACGTAATACGCCATATTTTTAAAAGGAAGCAAAGTAGAACAATAATAACAAATTTCACACGTTCCTGAATGTGCAATAAATACCGTGCCACACGAAAAAAGAGGCGTTGAGTTATATCAAGACATAACCGTAAATTTCGGTGTTTTATGTTTCTCTACAAAATAGAGGTAGAAATCTTCGGGAAAAATTTTAGCATATTTGCGAATTGATTAAAAATATGTTGGACATATTTCTTGTTTTTTACCCAACAATAACCTTAAAAATCATTTTAAAAAGTTCCAAAGCCTTTTATACATGACAAAATTACAGGTAAAACATAAATATACCGCCATAAATCGTAAAAAAAACATATTAAATTTACATGTATTTATGAACCTTGTATTTTACAGTATACATGTGATTCCTAAATACATGCGCGAACTTCGTTATTACCGGGGGACTTAGAGTCTCACACGCTAGTTTTTGACACTTAAGCTAATGTAACATATATTACACAACATTAACTGTCTTCAGTGGAATAATTTGGCAAATGTAGTAGCCATCTTAACGCTAATAAAAAAAATTAACTAACATAACTCTTATAGGTATAGAGTAAGGCTATATACAGTTTTTTTGTAGTTATACTTTTATAGGCGCGTTCTGCACTAGGGAGTAAATCAACGATTTCAGATTCGTGACCTTGAGAAAAAGTATAACAAAAGTTAATTTTGTTTGGTTCTTCCCCTTTTCCCCGCCCTTCTTGACGTACATCCAGTTCTCAGTTCTCCTATACCTTCTAATATTATCGCACCACACTGTAACACACATTTTAAATTTTGCTTATTTTTTTTTTTTTTACTGATCTCTCTAGATGAAAAAAAAAAAAAAAAAAAAAAAACCGTTTTTTAAAAGATGTAAATTCACGACCTTTCACAGACTGAGCAAGCTTCTGATCAACTCTGCTGTAAGTAGGCTCGATACTTGAAACCTGATTACTCCGTTTTTTCTCACATTTTGTAACTTCCAACAGTGTATAAAAAGATATTAATCTGAAAATTTTTTTTTATAAACCAAGGAATATTTTTTCCTCAAGGCACAACAAACTCCAGGTAAAAAATAATTGTGGCTTGAGGTTAAAATATGAAAAAGGGATAAATGAGGGTTACGGGGTTGTGTATTCCTTAAATATGTATAGTTTTATAGCGCACGGTGGCTCAGTCGGCTAGGTCGTAGATTGGCACGCGGGAGACCGTGGTTCGATTTCCGGCCATAGTACGACTTTTCCGGGCAAGTACCCCTGTGATTTCTTACATGTGCTTTTTCACCACGCAATGCTCCTCGAGGAGGGTTGAGGCGACCTTCTCGCAGCAAAAATTGCCTATTTCCCCCCTACCCCCCTTCCAGCAATGGGAGGCCTCCCATCCCTCTTTCCTTCTGTCTCCAAAGTGCTAAGTGCCTATAGCAGTGCCCTTACTAAAGGAGCCGGACGTAGAGCACTCTAATATATATGAAAAAAAAAAAAAAAAAAAATGTATAGTTTTGATAAAGCCTGAAATAAAAAAATAGAGTTGTTAATTTTTCCATAGCATAGGATCCCCAAGTTCATAATGCAAACAACATTTTTTCGCATTCTAAAAAACCAAAAGAAATTTAATTTAATTCTTGGATACTGTACAAGTTGTGAGACCTAATCTGGGCAGGCCCCTGATCTACTTTGCTGTAAGCGGGCCCGATAATTAAAACCTAACTACTTCATTTTTTCTTACAGTTCGTAATTTATTTTTGATGTAAATCCTCATTTTTTGTGTATTTATTTATTTAGTTTCATTAGACACAAAATAGACAAGTTATTTAATAAAATAAACTTTTTTTGGTACATGTTTTTTTCAAAAATTCAGAAAAAAGTATATAAATCAGCAGAACAGCTTTTATATGTATTAATAAACATTTATTTATGTATGATTAATATGTTACTTTTAAGATTAATGTATTTATTATTGTTTGTACATTTTAACATTTTCCAGAATTTTTATATAAAAAAAAAAGAACTTCCGTACTGTATAAATACAGTAATTCTTGTTTATTGCGTTTTCTTCTTTGACAAGTTTTTCTCTGTAATTGAGAACAAAAGTCAGGAAGGTGGGAGAAGCGTGAATATAGGCAACAACGCTGAAAATAATTATTTTTTATTATACTGCGCCGAAAAAAGGACCTTTCGTCCCGCTTTGCAGGACCAAAATCCGTTCTCTCGACGCAGAATTGATGAAAATTAGAATACACACCACGTTCGGAGGTTATAAAATGTCCTAGATTTCACGTTATCAACCCTTAGCTCTGTCTCGGGCGTTAACTTACATATAATCTTCGACATTTTTAACCTTCCTTAATAGGTGCGTAATATTTTATTTCTTATATAGAATGAGTTTACATACGAGCTTTTACGCATACTTGACCTCTTTTTTTTTGTTTTATTAAAAGAAAAAAAAAGAGTTATAGATCCACTTGAAAATGAATCGGATTTATTTAAAAGTAATTTTTCACACAAACAAAACTTCCGAGGTTTATACAGATTTAAAAAAAATAATTTTATAAGATTTTTTCATAAGGGTACATGTTAAATAGCAAAATTTTAAAAGTAAACATGTGAAAGATGGTATGATTGATCGATCTGCAATTTTTTTTGGGCATTTCTTATGGTATTTTGAGTATACTTTTAATACTTCAATTATATTTGTCTAAAATCCTATGTGTGATGAACATCCTAAAGAAACATTATTCACTGGCATTTACTACCTTGCTATCAAAGAAAGTGGTACTACATGATGGTTTGTCTTATTTTCTGAGTTACAGTAATATTTTAGATACTAAAAATGAATTAGGAATAAGTATGTGAGCATATATGATAAATGTGAGCGTGACGTTACAAATGTAATCAGCGTAGGCAGTAGAAAGTAGTTTCGAAATCAACGGAAGATTCGATGAAATCCTACAGTCTTGTACTGGCTAGTCTCTATATTCTTTATATTGTATTGTGCGATAATATGTTGTTTATAATGTCAACTTATTAAGTATTAAAATATTAATTATAACCATACTCAATCAACACAGGTATACTTATTTATACGATATTTGCACCACCATTGTTTACAATAAAGTTTCGTAAAAGGTATACTTATATTTATAATCATATTATCTGCCACATGATTCTACAGAAAAAAAACTTGTAACTTGAGTACCCAAGCACTCACTGTCCACTGATTTTTTTCTATACAAGTACTAAGTATATGTAGTCATACATGGAATCTTAATAAACGAGCGCGCAGTGGCTCAGTCGGCCAGGTTGTGGAATGGATCAAGGCCCGTGCGACTTTTCAGGCAAGGACCTCTGTGATTTTTCGGCACGACTGATACTCAGGAGTGCTTTATATTATTGCCAGAGCGAAAAGTGTAAGTACTTTTAAAACTTATTGTTTTTGTGTAAAAAAATGTTTTAGTTAAGAAAAAATTGCGATCGTGGACCTCAGCGTCAGGGGTGTATGTATATATTTATGGGCGTAATCAAGTTTTTTGATTAACTTATGCAGTCTTTATTGGATTAGGCTGAAATTTAACAAATAGCTTCGTCTTTTATGTCTTACGTGATGGCTTAAGATCCGTAAGATTTTCTCTTTTGAAAAAAAATGGCAGTCGTTTTGAGATGGTATTTTCAGTAAAAAAAAAATAGTTTTTTAACTATAACTTCAAAACATGATATTTTTGAGATTCAATGTAAACCACAAAACTGTAGCTATATTTTAAATACAACTTTTTTGTATTCCAAATTTTCGTCCAGGATGTAACCCAAACATTCTGTGAGCCAAAAAGTGCTTCAAAATCACAAAAACGTAGTTTTTTCTTATTTAAATTATTTGTTGTGTACTTTAAATTATGATATTGAACGAAAAAGTTGTGGATTATATTGAAATACAACTTTTTTGCGTAAAACATATTTACCTAGGATGTACCACACGAGGTAACACTTACGTTACAAGGGCCGAAAGTGCTTGTTAAATGAAGAAAAAGTCGTTTTCCCGTATCCAAATTTTTTGTTTTGCACAAGAGGTAATACATTAATCTTGATGGTTGAAGGTCTCGTCAAAATACAACTTTTTTGTATCATCACATTTAGTGATGATGTTAAATTTGGGCTATAAATCATAAAAATGCCAAAAAATTGCAGAGTTATCGTTTTCCTCCACCTAACTTACTTATATTTTTTTTTATTAACATTTCAGATTATGAAATGACCGTTAAACTCATAGATCTTAAAAAGTATAACTTTTTTGTAACGAAAACTTATATCTGTAGAATATAATTAACGCCATAAATCGCAAGGATCAATCTCTGAAGGTATACTTAATTAAATATATTAATTAATTTTTAGAAAAAATAATTAATTTTGATTGTTCAACAAATCCGTTAAGAAATTCTAAGAAATGAATTTTTTTTCAGAAAAATTATGAAATTTATAAAAAAAACTACCTTTAAAAAAAAAGTATAAAGTTATGCAAGTTTGAGGTTATTGTCTCTGAAGGTAGTCATATTCAATTATAATAAGTAATTTTTGAAAAAGAAGAATTTTGATCATACAACCAATCCCCTGAAAAATTCTAAGAAATGAATTTTTATCAGAAAAGTTATGAAATCTATAAAAAAAACTACCTTTAAAAAAAAGTATAAAGTTATGCAAGTTTGCGGTTATTGTCTCTGAAGGTGTTTATAATTAATTATAAAAAATTAATTGCAAATATAAAACGTAATTAATTATAATGTTAATTAAAAAAAATTATAACACCTATAAGGCAAGAACGAATTCTGTTTTTTCAATTTAAATGAAGAAATTTTTAATATCATCTAAGCAGGAGAAAGCAGTGACATCTAAAATTAATAGACAAATTTAAAGATAAATCAAATTAAAATATTTCAGTATACAACAAAATAACTATCACATAATTGATTTTTTATTAAAAAAACTTTCTTCACGAAAAAAACTCAAAAGATTAAAGACAGCAAAACAAATTTTTTTAAAAAATTGTATTTTTCGTTTTTAAACAAAATGATGAAATGCGAGAAATATTTTTTGCACGTATATTTTATAACTTTCTAAGACCGAAAACCATATTATTTGTATACATTCTGTATACTAATAATACAGTTTTTGGCCTTAGGAAGTAATAAAATCAACAAAAAAATTCAAGTTTTTCTTTTGTAATTAGTAGTAATTTAATTGAATATAATACAATCATAAAAAATTTATTTCCGAGATGAAAAATAATTGGTTATAATATATATTTAAAAAATTATAAATCCCATAAATTTAGAATGAATTCAGTCTTTTCAATTGCAATACAGATATTTTTAATACCATCTTTGGCTTTAGAAAGCAGTGAAATCCAAAATTAATAGACAAATTTGAAGATAAATCAAATTCAAATATTTCAGAATATAACAAAATAATTTATTTTTTAACAAAAAAAATTTCTTCACGAATAACTGAACAGATTAAAGAAAGCAAAACATTTTTTACGTACACTGTATTACCGTTTTTAAATGAAATGATGAAATGCGAAAATTTTTTTTTGCATACATACATTCCGTATACTAATAATACAGTTTTTGGTCTTGGGAAGTAATAAAATCAACAAAAAAAATTCAAGTTTTTCTTTTGTAACTAGAAGTAATTTAATTGAATATAATCAACCACTGGAATAACACGGTTATATCTAACATTACTCGTGAAGGATATTATATTGAATAATATAGTACGTATTACATAACTTGCCGGGACTGATTTTTGAGTTTTTTAATGAACAATCAATACCAAGTTTTTACGGATAACAGAATGTATAAAACAATTTTTTCGTATATTTCTAATTAGTTGATTATGAAGTCAATAGTTAATCACCAACCAAGAAAAAAATATTTTATTTAAATGTTATAATAAGTTATTTCAATTTGCTCCTCAAGCTTGCGTTTCGTTGAATGTACAAAAGAACAAATTCTTTGTAAAAAAACAAATAGAAAAGTAAAAATTTAATTTGTACCCTGGTAGACAATTGACCATTTTGTGAGCATTTACAAAACGTTTTTTCTAGCCTTTTTCCAGAATTTTATATTTTGACAAAATAGCTGTAAAATGCTGGAAAAAGGTTGGAAAAAACATTATTTAAATTTTGAAAAAATGGTCGATTTCTATCAGGGTACGCACTTTTTTTTTGTCCATTTATTTTACGAATTATTGATTGACTTATAAGCACCATTGAAATGTTATTTAAAATTTTTTTTAAAATTGTTATGATTTATCAAAAAAATTATTAATAAACGAATTTATACTAAATGCACACTTAAAGATACTTTATAAAATTAATAAACTAATTAATGATGAATTGTTATACAAAAAATTATCTATTACTGTTAATATGTAACATCTAGAACTCGAAAATCAGTCCTGGCAAGTTATGTAATACGTACTGTATTATTCAATATAATATCATTCACGAGTAATGTTAGATATAACCGTGTTATTCCAGTGGTTTATTATATTCAATAAAATCACTACTAGTTACAAAAGAAAAACTTGAATTTTTTTTGTTGATTTCATTACTTCCCAAGACCAAAAACTGTATTATAAGCATACGGAATGTATGTATGCAAAAAAAAATTTTCGCATTTCATCATTTCATTTAAAAACGGAAATACAGTGTACGTAAAAAATGTTTTGCTTTCTTTAATCTGTTCAGTTATTCGTGAAGAAATTTTTTATGTTAAAAAATATATTATTTTGTTATATTCTGAAATATCTGAATTTGATTTATCTTCAAATTTGTCTATTAATTTTGGATTTCACTGCTTTCTAATGCCAAAGATGCTATTAAAAATATCTGTATTGCAATTGAAAAAACTGAATTTATTCTTGACTTATGGGATTAATAATTTTTTAAATATATATTATAATTAATTATTTTTTATCTCGGAAATAAATTTTTTATGATTGTATTATATTCAATTAAATTACTACTTATTACAAAAGAAAAACTTGAATTTTTCTGTTGATTTCATTACTTCCTAAGACCAAAAACTGTATTATCAGTATACAGAATGTATACAAATAATATGGTTTTCGGTCTTAGAAAGTTATAAAATATACGTGCAAAGAATATTTCTCGCATTTCATCATTTTGCTTAAAAACGAAAAATACAATTTACTTAAAAATATTTTTTTTGCTGTCTTTAATCTTTTTAGTTTTTTTCGTGAAGAAAGTTTTTTTAATAAAAAATCAATTATGTGATATTTATTTTGTCATATACTAAAATATTTTAATTTGATTCATTTTAAATTTGTCTATTAATTTTAGATTTCACTACTTTCTCCTGCTAAGATGATATTAAAAATTTCTTCATTTAAATTGAAAAAACAGAATTCGTTCTTGCCTTACAGGTGTTATAATTTTTTTTAATTAATATTATAATTAATTATGTTTTACATTTGCAATTAATTTTTTATAATTGATTATAAATACCTTCAGAGACAATAATCTCAAACTTGCATAACTTTATACTTTTTTTTAAAGGTAGTTTTTTTTATATTATAATTAACGCCATAAATCGCAAGAATCGATAAAATACTAGCTTTTTCAGAATAAATACAAATAAGATCGATAATTATTGTGTTCTAAGGCTTTTTTTTCTCTCCATCATGTAGGAATATGTACATTTTTTTACCAACCCTACACAAAACAGTACCAATTTTTTATACAGTGTGGTAAAAACAGTAATATATTCCCTCGTATCAGTCAGTCGTGCCTTAAATGCAAAAATGCAGTTTTTGCATAAGCTGAGCCGCTTGTTCACATGTTTTTTTTTACCACGGAATGCTCCTTGAGGAGCGTTGAGGCAACCTTCTCGCAGCAAAAATTGCCTTACGTCTTCCTACCCCCCTCCAGTAATGAAAGGCCTCTTATCCGTTTCCTTATTCCTTTCCCAATCCCTAAATGTCCACAGTAGTAACTTCATCAAAGAACCAGTTTTGTGCTAGCTCTAGTTGGATACGCACCAGATGCGAACCCTATTTTCCCTACCGAGAGCACACCCAACCCTCAAAGTAGCCCAGGATAACAAAATTAGTTTTATATAATCTTAACAGTACCGATAAAGAGAGAATCGAATAATTAACAAAGTATTCTCAGCTATTTTTGCAATGTGATGACCCAAAAAAAATTATAAATGAAATTCGAAGAAATAAATTGGTCAATTTTAACTAATTATTAAATAATAAAAAACGCTATAACGGTTACGCCATAATATTATTTTTTTTTTTGCGTGTTTCTATCATAATAGGAAAAATTTTAACTATTTATGTCGCAGTCACACAAATTTCTTATTGAACATTTTTTGTGATTTCATTCACCTGCCTGTTAGTTTTTTGATGACATCAACTTCAGGCACATTGATCACACTCTATTATAAGAGATTCGACGGTTTAATATTTTTTCTACTCCGAAAAAAAAAAACATCCTTTGAGTCTGTTTGATTTCAATTTTATAATACTACATGCAATACAAAAAATTCTTTAAACATAAGTAAACAGAAAGACGAAAAAAAATTTTCGATACTTACAAAGACCTTAATTGTCTCCTTGTCAAATTCCGTGCAATCAAACTCCTTCCGATAAGACTCCTATTACAAAAACACAATTTTTTTAAATTTTTAAGAAAAATCTTATACAAGTTGATGTTTGTAACTGCAGTTTTCGAATGACCATACCTCGTTACTTGTAGGTAACGGGCGAGAATCTTTGCTGTGTTTTAGATCTAACTGCCTCGACTCTTCAGAAGAGTTGCTAAGAGACAAGGTTGAACGAGCCTCACGGCCAGAGTCAATATAGCCATACTCTCTACGCTCTTCTTCGACTCTGTAATGATACGCCAACCTCTCTTTTTCCACCTCATCATCGGACATTTTGCTACAACTACTACTATATAACTGCGTAGGTGCTAGATGACAAGTCTCACGAGCAACTGACGAACAACATAATGGCTTCTAGTTTGCTGCTGTACGCGTAGCGTTCATGACATCACTAACGTTTATAATTGATACCTGTTATCTTGCCTACTCAAAATTACCGTGGTTCACTTTGTTAATGACACCTGCTAGTGTGAGCTTAGGTATGTTCTTTGTTCTAGAAAAATGTCTAGTAAAACTGTCTCCTTATTTTTGCTGTTGAACAAAACTTCTTTTTTTCAAGACAAAGACTTAAACGACCTTACTAGATTTCATACCTTTAATAATTACTGTTGAAAAATCTGTTGGTAACAAACTAACATGGAATTACTTACATAGAGATCAATAGAAAAGTTATAAAAGTAATATAACAGATACTTCTTCAATGGACGTACATTAACTCGATTCTCTAAAGATAATTTTGCGAGAGTCTAGAAGGAGCTATGTCTCCTTGGTGAAAGACATCAATGTCAAAAGTGTTTGTATAGTACGTGAAAAAAAAACAAAGAAAAAAATGTAACTCCACCCTTAAGTGGAGCTTGGTAAGTGATTGCTTCGATTGAATTTATTCTCCAAGTCCACGTTCATGACAAACGATGAGTCGTTATTTATCTGGAGAATGACCCGAAGATGAAACATTTTTTTGGTCAGCGGCATTTCTCCCTCCAGCACGGTCCCCGTACACGCAGACTCCGAGGGTAAGAGTCAAGCTAACCACAAGTCAGCTTTTGATCATCAAGAATAACAATAAGGAATATCTGAAAAGTTTACCACAAATGTTTTTCAGAGCCATTATAAGTATTGACTTTATCTGTTTAACCCTGAAAATTTCCTATTTAACCATTAATCTCATCGGTTCTTTTAGAAGCCACCTAGGGTTGAACTTTCTTGCTTACAATATAGTACATCATATTACAAAAGACAAAGCTTGATGATCAGCTTGCGGGGGTAAAGTTTCTCCCCAAGGTAAAACCAAGTTAACCGCTGGAGCAGGTTATGAAGTGACGTTCTGTGTGATCCCTACCATTTTTTTAATTAGTTTGGCTGAAATTTCGTGGTTCATGAGCCATCACATAGTAGTTAGCTTAAGTATTAAGTATGGGGATAGGTTATATTTGGGGCAGAACAACATAATTTTATTAAAAATCCTTTAAATTTTAATAGTTACTATTATTTTAAAAATATTTTTGTAAATCAATAGCATTTAAATATATACAAGTTAATATAATTATTCATTGGACTCCTGGGCATTGTCTGCTGCAGAACTCATATGTTTGATTTTTATAATATTTTCCAATAGTCACTTGATTCTATATTCAGACTAAGATTAGAAATTTACTACGTAGCATATTACCGAGAGAGATGGCATGCGTCACACGACAAATTTATAGTCATACCAGAGTTGGACGCGTGCTTTTCACTTAAAATTTTTCTAACAGTCTGAAAAAAATAAATAAATGCAGCATAAGTAAGTACTTAATACTTATGCACTACTGATGCTCTCTCTCTATTTCTTTCTTAAGTAAAGTAGGGAACAGGCAATTTTTTCTTCTGACCCCTCTATACGCGATGTAGGTGTCACGTCGATACGAAAGA
The DNA here is from genome assembly GCF_036245765.1 of Copidosoma floridanum. NCBI lineage: Eukaryota > Metazoa > Arthropoda > Insecta > Hymenoptera > Encyrtidae > Copidosoma > Copidosoma floridanum. The sequence continues at coordinate 17,146,880 of NW_028321884.1, read as the reverse complement.
AACAATGGCTTTTTTTTTCATACACTGCCACCAAAACTTGAATTTTTGGATGAGGTAGTAAGAAAATTTATTTTTACTACCGTTTCCCGCAACGATTCGTCGACTAAAAGACTATGTATAGCAAGCCACTATTAAACCAAGTCAGTCATTAACTGGCAGATCTCACGAGTTCGTTGCATGGCTAGGAACCCCCGCAAACGATGACCCTATATTATTCTCTTAACTCTAAGTATTCAATCGGGAACCACCAATTTGCGCTTTCAGGTCTGAACTGGGCGAATGCAACAGCTATAGAGGGAAAACAAACGTGAGGAAACGGCTCAGTCTCCAACGGGCTAGCATCATAAACCAATTTTCCCACCTTAGATCACCAAAACGACTAAGTCTGCAAAAGAAATAAATTGTAGACACCAACGTTTTTGGCGTAATACCAGGAGATGTTGGAAAACAGATTTATAACTAGCTCCAACACTTCAGACGTTATAGTTTTTCTCCCAATCAGTGTAGTGCTACGATAACAGGCCATAAAAGATCATCCTGAGGTATCCAGACAGTTATAGTTGCTGTAAGCTTCAGTCAAGAAAGAGTTCTAGAGGAAAAATTGCAAATCTACGGCTGTTAAGGACTAACGATTTTTTTATGGAATAAGGAACGCACAGATTTTTTCAAAATAATTATATTTTTTTACTTTTTCAGCTCATTATTTTGCCAAATTAACTGAATGGATTCCAAAGAAATATGCTTCTTATAAGAAGATTCTTTTTTCTGAGAGGTGCAGGAAAAGATGTAAAATTTTGAACTAAAAACGTTTCACAATATATGTCAACACACTACGGTCTTTCATTTAGTGAGTCTCAGGCAAAGCCGAGACCAGTGGGCCGCTAGTATAGTATAGTTATTGTCAGTATTTTCAGTTCTGCCGTTAGGTACTAACAATTATCTTTAAAAAATCTTTAAAATCACTAAATCTCAATCGATTTAGTTCTTTCATTATACGCTTATCCCCTCTTTTATAAGGCACTATACTTATACGTTCGTTAAATAGCCATATGTTTTTTACGTCTTATCTCGAAATAAAATACATCTTGCTGCAAGACAGTAAACACTGAACATTGATTCTTGCAAGCTAATGACTCATCACTTTCAACATTGACTGCTTCCATCCAATGAGAGAGCAATGCTTTATTTTTGTTTCCAAACTAGTTTTTTTTATTCAAAAAACAGTTTTTCATAATGCTGTGATGATTACTAATTCAATTATTTTGTCGATTTTTAAGGAGATTGTGTGCAAATGTTTGTCACGATAAAAATTAAGCTTTTCTAAGACTTCCAGTATAAAACTACTAGTGAAAAAGTTAACTATTCTACCTGCATACTTACAAAAAAAAACAATTCACAATATTCAGTCAATCAAAGAACTTCAAAAAAAACCCTTCGTCTACTTAAAATAATTAACATCATAAAAAATAAACTGTCACGAAGTAGTCACGACTGAACGCATAGAATGACTCGAATGAAGCTGTGTTTTCCCGATACTAAAGCATGGCAGTTTTTTTTTTTACTATCAATTTTTTTTATTTGTACACTATATTAGGTCTCGAATGTATGGCACACATAACTTTTATTTAGGATATGTCTCATTGTAGAGAAAACACGGTTAAAGCAATATTATACATATATATGGAGGATTTACAAAACGAGTGTGAAGAACTGCAGTTGTCATAGCTTCTGTTTTAGTACGGGTTCGTTAGTAAGGCATATCTCATGTTAGTGGAAAAAATTAAAAGACCTTCCGATTTTTTGTTCCGTTTACATTTTTTTTTTTTTTTAGCAAGTGAGCTCTACAAATTTCTTATAGCGCAAATTAGATCGAATCTGATTTCTTAACATTTAAGTATATATCTACATTTCTCTACTAAATGCTTATTTTCTATGAACTGTATGTGACAATATCTCTCTGTAGTAAACATATTGAAATATCACAATTGCAAGATCAATTGTTTTTATATTATCAATAGATACATAGTTTGAACACTCATGAATGAAACATTAGAAGAGACAAAAAATATTGAAAACTTGTTGGTGTGGGGAAAAAAAGGCGCTTCGTACAGCTCGTGTAAGCGTAAGTAGGGTAGGAAAAAAAAGCTCGTGAGTCGAAGTAGATTATCCATCAAGTTTGGAGAGTAAGAGCAATAGTACTTTATACAGTGGTATTGATACTGAAAATCTGTGGCGTATATGTTGGCTTATTTCGTGGAACATTTTTTTGCAGTACGCAGAGGGATTAATAGAAGTAAATTTAAGAGAGAAGAAAATATCATAACTTTTTTCGTTTTTATCTAACAACAGTGCGAAAATCGTGTTTTATTAAATTAAGAACGTCATCTGGCAGCATTTTTAACTATGTTATCCATTGGATTGAAACTGTTTTTTCTTCCAACTCATACCATGTTTCAATTACATTATAATTTCTTTGATTTAAGTAAAGCTTTTGACTATCACGATTTGTCATTTGAAAAAATATTCTAAGAGAATAAACCTTCCTTAAACAAAATTACTGTTTTTTTTACAACCTATAAATAGATGAGACTTTTTTAAAAGTTATATTTTCATCAGATGCATAATATAGAGCTACTTTATTGCAGCTAGAAAAAATAACTTAAAATTTATACCCTTAATTGAACTTCTACAAATATCGTAAAGTAGCACATCTACACGTATAACTTTATATTAAGATTGATATGAAATAAATTTTTATCCTTTGCTTTCGTAAAATAAAAAATTTAAAATAACGAATCATGTCTTTGTTACAAGGCATGTTGTGCATTTAATGACATATAAAACGATAAAGAGGCTTATGACGAGAAAATCGTAGAACTATGTTAAATATTTCTTGCCATTTCTTATACGTCACAATCAACTTCTAAATATTTAGAACAATACAGTTTTAACCTATTTGAAAGAAGTACCCAGAGAGAGAGAGAGAGAGAGAGAGAGAGAGAGAGAGAGAGAGAGAGAGAGAGAGAGAGAGAGAGAGAGAGAGAGAGAGAGGGAGATCTCAAACAATGCATCCGTTTTTGCATTGCATAAATAATTGTATTAAAACTGAAATCGTATTACAGTATTCAAAAACTATCAAATTATTTAGAGAATACGAAATATTCACACCAATAACAGTTTAATAATATTATTAGTTTGAAGTTCTATCCATTATTTTAAGCTTGAAGTTTATATTAAATTTTAATATTTGTATTTTTTGTTATTAGAAAAACGGCCATGTGCTTATGGAAACATTACAACATTGACGTTAAATATAAAAAGCACACGAACCTTGCAATTTTTTATTCACACTAAAAGCAAGCCTTCGATCAATGAAATAATAAACTTACTAGCGGGTCAGTGTCTAATTCAAAAAACAATTTATAAAAAAAGAACGTGAAACAAAACACGCACAGAACATGTACCAATAATTGTAAATATATCATAAGCAGAGCTTCGTGGGCGAGGTGAGTTTTCTTACACGCCGCAACTCTATAATGGTGTTTGTTCTTTGTTGTATGCCAGGAAACAAAGATGAACCATCAGAAATTTCCGATGTAAGAAGGGATTGTTTCAATGTTCAAAGAAACCTTTATAAAAGTGTAGGGTAGATAATAATTGTATATATGTTCCCAACCACTAGGTTTAAGGGGATAGGTGCATTGGGAAAAAGTCCTGTATATTGAAACAACTTATATCTTGACATGTTGTACTGTATTGTCCAAACGCTACCACTTTTTTCAAATGTCAGAGGCTATAGTTGAAAAAGAGTTATTGATGATATATTTACATCAGTCAATCGAATAAACATTAAAACTAATGTCTTTATGCGTTCTGCATTTGGAAATATTGAAAGATGCTCAGTCCAAATTATTGGGCAAGATCCATCAAATCAGCAACTTTTAATACTTAATAATCAGCAACTCTTAATAAACGTCTCAGATATTCGGAGTATTTTTGTCCTTTAAAGTAGAACTTAGGGTATTACAAAGTAATTATAAATGATGGGTCAAGCATTCAAAAAGTGTTTTTACGAAAACTTTGGATCAAGATCATGTTGTTTTATGTATGCAGACTAACTTACTGCTCATTTATACGTGGGTCATTTTATCGAAAACGGTTTATTTCGTATCTCAGTCGTTTCTTACATTGTATAAAAAGATATCGATCTGAATTTTTTTTTTTTAAATCAAGGAATATTTTTCCCTGGAGGCACAACAGAATCTAGATCATGAAAAAGTGTGTCTTGAGATTAAGATACGAAAAAGGGGTAAATGAGGGTTACGGGGTCGGGTTCCACTCAAAACTGTATAGTTATGATAAAGCCTGTAATGAAAATAACGAGTTGTTAATTTTCCTATGGCATCGGATACCCAAGTTCATAATGCAAACAATATTCTTTCGCATTTTAAAGAATCTTTAGAAATTATCTAAAAGTCTTGAATGCTGCTTAAGTTGTGGGACCTAATCATGTTAAATTCAACACTTCAACAAAAAATGTTCTCACAAATGCGAATGCACCTAAATTAAGCTGTTTTAATTAAAAGTTTTTGTATTTTACGGATAAACAAGATATTGCAGTAAATTTTCTGATGTTGCTATCTCAATACACCAGTGCTACAGGCTCGCGAATTCGTTGATTTAGTTTTATCAGTACACAAAAAAGGACTTGAAAGGTTAGAGAATATCATGTCACTTTGTGAGTAGTCGAGGGACTTAGAAAATATACAAAGGGTTGGAAAATAGCTGTTTTTTAAACGATACAAGTGCAGAGGCAAAGTTTAATGTAACAGTAATTTAATGTAACGTTTTCTTTTTGCTTAGAGCCCATGACACTACCCTGTAAAGCTTCGTATCTTCATTTAATGATGTTTAATGTTAAGACTTGGATAGAGCTTGCAAAACGTGGATATTTGGGGTATAGTCTATAGGATTCCGGGCTTGAGTAGAGAGACTCAGAGCAAATGCAGATTGCATAGAATTGCCTTTATTGTAGAACAGAATTATTACAAACGAGACACGGCTCAAAGGGCTGTGGGCACGTGTCGTAGCTTAAGACTATACAAAAGGAACTAACTATATTATAGTACAAAAAGAAGGCTTGTAGCCATGTAAAATGTAACACTGCACAAGTAGTAGTGGTATAGGCGCTACAGCTGTGGACGCGAGTGAGAGAGAGCTAGCCTGCACCGATGCAGAAGATGGTTTTTGGGGCTAGCTGTTGCTTCCTGCGCGAGCGGCCTGTTTGGGCGCAAGGTGTCGAAGGCGTTCTGGACGGTGCTACCACATCTGTTCTCCTCTTAGAGACCAACGCGGGTAGCGCTGCGAACAAGACGTGTCTTGCTGGGATGTTGGCCTAGGGGCGGCCTGGGTGTCAATTTCTGCAAGGCTGGTAGCTGGCAGGGGTGGAGAGATGGCGGGCTGGGCCGTTGCAGCTTGTAAAGGAGGTTGCGGAGCCTGTTCCATATCCGAAGCTTCCAAGTAGGCTGGTCTTAGCTGGTTTGTTGAGACTGTTTTCTCTGTCGACGTTGATTACATAGGTGTAGTCGTCGTTGCGGCGAATTACCCGGTAGGGGCCTTTGTAGGGCGGCTTAAGGGGTTTCCCAGAAGCTGGTACGGGCCTGATGCTCTCGAACAACTGACAGAGGCTATTTATAACGGCTTACGAGTTTGCCTGTGCAGTGGCAGTTGTTAAGAACTCTCCAGGGATGCGAAACGTGGTGCCGATTAGCATCTCTGAGGGTGAAGCTTGCAGGTCCTCCTTAAAGCTGGTGCGCAAACCTAGCATCACCATTGGCGGGGCACCTAGCCAGGACTGTGTGCAGCACCTTTAAGCGGCTTTAAGGGTGCGATGAAACCTTTCAATCATACCATTGGACAGGGGGCAGTTGTTTTGCCAGCTGGGTGTGACAGTTCGTGAACGATGTCAAAAGCTTTGCGGCGCAGGGGAGCTGGCAAGTAGGGCCTGGCAGTGTTGTTGTTTACCTCGCAGTTGATTAAGTGTCCGTCGATATTAATAAATTGGAGCGTGAGGCACGAGCTGTCGAGGCTTGTCAGTTCGTCATCTGCGGTCTGTGCTTCTGCAATGGTTGCCGCGTCGAGCAGGCTCGGCATGGAGATGGTTTCTGTGGCTGGGTTTAAAGCGTTGACGACTGGCGGAGTACGATGGGCAGAGGCTGCAGGGTTGCTCTGGATAGCTGAAACAGACGGGCCGTTGGTTGGTGTTGCCAGAGCGTCGTTGGGTCGAGACAGGGTGTCTGCGACGACGTTTTCTTCATCTCGTGCATGGACAAACACGGTGTTGTGCCACAGGATGTGCTCTAGATGACGTGCCTGTCTTGGCGAAGCTATTGTCCGAGCACTGAGAGGCGGCGTAGATTAGCGGCTCATGGTCCGTGTCAACGACGCAATTTTGGCCTTCCAGAATTCTGTTAAAGTCTTTAACGGCTCCATAGACGGCAAGAAGTTCGCGATCATACGTGCTGTAGCGTTTTTGCGTGTTGTCCAGCTTATGTGAGTAAAACCTTAGGGGTCACCAGGAACCATCAGCCTGCTGCTGCTCTAGGACTCCACCGATGGCGACGTCTGAAGCGTCAGTCCTTAGTGCCAAGGGCGCTTTTGATTCGAGGAACGTTGTGCAAGCGGCTTGAGTAATGCACTGTTTGCAACGTTCGAAGGCTTGTTCTGCTTCTGATGTCCAGTTGTTTCTTGTAAATATAAGAAACAATGTGGAAAAAAGTGCATTTGCATAAAAATAGTAATCAAAGATTATCGTTTAAATATCGTAGCAAGAAAAATCGTGCAAGTATAAACATATGGCTAAATTCATTAAAAATACTTTGTCTTGCATGCACGGCACGACCAATCTACAAAGCACCAGCAAAAAAAAAGTATTACTTGAACGAAAGGACTGAATTTTAATAGTACTCCGTAACTTACTCCGTACTTAAAAAAAAACGGTATCTTAAAACCCCGAAAATAGAGCATAAGACAGTTAAAATCGTTAATAGTAACATTGTGAAAAATAATTTCAAAAATTTTCTGTACACAGACGAGAATCATATTAGTGAAAGCAACAGTGATGACTTTCCCAAATCAAAAAAACGAAAAATGTAAAATATCGTTTGCTATTTGTACATGCATTTCACATAATATGACGAAAGTTCAGATGTTTTGGTTTTAAATGTATGTAATTAAATCAAAAATCTTTTTAAAAAAATGTAGTGAATGATCATAATATGGTTTTGTGTAACGATATGAGTTTTGTATTTAGCGAGCAGACGACCAAATGCATAGTACGTCAAAGTTTTCAGGTATATATATATATATATATTTTTTTTTTTTTTTTTTTTTATAGTAATCGTTAATGAACGTAACAATTACTAACTCAAATCAATAACAAGAATTATTCTACAGAAATGAAACAAATTGTTTCAGGTTAGGAGACAGTTGAAAATAAATTGTTATCATCACAAACTCTTTATAGTTAACGTTAAAAACACGTTACAGAAGTTGCTTTTTTTCCAATTCGTATAAATATTTACTTTATTAAGTGCAATGCGTTGCATACCAGTAAAAAGTACTATATATTTGAAAATATCAACAATTTATTAATGTTGAAAAATTGAATTTTCTCAAAAATTGGGGTTACAATTAAAAAAAAAAAATTGTTTTTTCCACCACATTAAAATTCTAAGCGTCCTCAATGACATTCCGTTCTTAGATTTGTTTCAGCCATTCTGTAGGAATAAAAATTCATACAAGAGGGGTTCAGTTCTTAATTTTGAAGAATTTTCAATTAAAGAATCTTAAAATACATAATTTTGCCAAACTGAAGCTTTAAATAGCAATTTTCGAACTTTTTTGCTCTATAACTGCGCGAAAAATAGGTTTTCTATTGTCTTACTAGCAGCAATCAAAAGATAATCAAATAAAGATCAAATTATTTTGAGCTATTTTGACACTGTGATGAAAACATAAAATTATAAATAAAATTCAGCATATAATTTAGTCAATTTTTACTACTTGTTAAATAAGAAAAAAAGCTGGTGTATTTATGCCCCAAAAAAAAATTTTTATGTGTCATAATTATAGTTAAGACACTACAAAGTGGTAACAGAAAGTAACGGTCTCAAGAAAGATACGCTGTTCAGAAAAGCATCTTGAATAAAGGTTCTTTTCCGTCAATTATTCCGATAAATAATCGTCCGAAAAATGTTAAGCACATCACAGTGTTTATGTTCAGTACTTTTTTTTTTATTGGTAATGTATATAAAAACTATTAATTTGCATGAAATTAACAAAAAATGTTTTGCAGTAGTAGTAGTAGGAGAAGTAGAATTTTTTTTGAGTTTAAACAGCGAATTAATTTTTAGGCAATCATAATAAACACTAATTTCCTGATAACTATTATTAAAAATATGTTTAAATTTCAACTGTTATGTTTTTGATTATGCTAAAATGTTCTCTATTAAGTAAAATTGGTTGCAAATTGCTGAAATACAAGATTTTAGAGTTGTAATCATTATTTTGTATTGCAAATTGAACTATATAAAACATTAAAGTCATAATTAAAAAAGTTCTTTTTTCCCCAACATTAAAGTTCTTCGTATCTTTAATAGAACTTACTTTTAAACTTTGATCCAGTAATGCTGCAAGGTTAAAAGAAGCTAAATTTTAAAGTAATAAATCGTTTCATGACATCTTGTTGAATGTTAGATAAAAATCATTGAAAAATTAGAGATGTTAATAAAGTTGCAAACCTTTGAATTTTAAACAACATTTTCACACTTGTTTGCACAATCACTTTGCCAGAAATAGGTGGTAGATGGTCCGACAATAGCACTCTTCGGTAGATAATCAAATAACTGACAAATCCTCTCAAGCTATTTTTGCAATACGATATCCCAAAAAAAGTTACAAGCAGGATTAGAAGAAAAAATCTGATCGATTTTTTCTATTTGTTTGATAAGAAACAAAGCTGGCACGTTTATGCCCCAAAAATATTTTTCTATGTTATCTGATTATAATACAAAGATATTTTAACAAATTTTTCTGGAGTTAAAAGACAATTTTTTACTACATTTCTCATCAACCTGTTAATACTTGTCAGTTAAAGCAATGTTTTTATCTTTTAGGTCAGAGGTAAATCGATATTCGTTCAGGGTACCAAGAAAAGTCAACTAGGCGAAACCACGTTGATGTTTGACCCTCCAGATCAGTGTGATTTGGATAGAGTTGAGGCAGGATTCCACTCCGATGACATCTTATATGTTCGCTTTTTTTCAAGGAACGAGGCAGATGTCTAAGTATAGACAATTGAAAAATGTCACAAGTTTTTAAAAATTTAGTATATAAGTAGAAGAAATGAAAAAATGTAAAAAATAAAAGAATAAAGTGTTTGTATTTTCATTTTAAATCTTTTCTTATCTACAAAAATAAGCACAATATGTTGGAGTCTTCATAGTACTGGTCTTATTTATAAAAATAAAAAATCAACAAATAATAGTCAAAAATCTTTGTTAGCTGTTTATTAGATTATATAAGTTAGAAACATATTTGTCAAATAATATAGATGAATTACTGATCTTATAACCCTTCCCTGCTGTGAGATCTAATGTTATTTCTGTAATTCCGTTATCTAAAGAAAGTTACCACAAACAAAAGTACTGACTTAATTACCATGCATGGATATGTGATTTATACATTAAAAATTATAAATTATTTATTCTATGAAAATTAAAAAATCTCACGATATATAATGTTTCTATTTCTAGTAAAAAGTAAAATCATTTTAATTTTTTTATGTACTTAAAGTGGTACCAAAAATTTAATTGCCATAGAAATGGGAACATAATTAATGTTCGTACAAAAACCAGACATTTTTGGGGTTCTTAGCTTTTTTTGTTTAAATTAAATTAAAAAGTTACTGACTTGCAATTTTTTCACATGATTCATTATATTATAAAATTTAACAATAATATGCATTTTACATAGAGTTTGGAGTTACAATTCTAAATTAAAAAAATCGGATATTAGTATTAGTTAGTGTACTAAATCGTTTTTTACAAAAAATATTCTAAAAATAATCTTATACTCCTTTTCTTGTGATAAATAACATATAAGTCAGATTAATGGTTCATTTACGCATCTTGTACGTTTTTTCCTTGCATCTAATGCTGCTCTTACGGGGTATAAGGCCACGGAGGGCGTGGTTGCACATCCCTATATTGAGAATATACAGAAAACTTTTTACCATTGTTGTATAAAGTATTATTCTTCTTAGTTTTTCTAATTTTTTTCAATTTCTTGCACGGTTTTTCCACTAAATATAATATTAAGCGCCTATGATACTTTTCGAATAAAAATATTATAAAGCTTATGACACATCCACTAATTAATAATACTAGCAACGGGGTGACGTCAGTAATACTTAATTGTGTGAATGTAATTCCTTTTATTATTTCTTTCTTTGGCCGATATAACTTTTTTTCCCGGAATAGTAAACCATTTTCTCTATATTTCTGAATGCTGAAAAAAAATATTATTATAAGTTTTGGACAATAAATATTTTTTTAAAGATACTTACTGATGGTTTAAAAATCTAAGAAGTGGATCTCCTTTTTTTAAACTAATAGCAAATTTTCGTATGGTACCAAGTGGAAAAACTAAGATTCTACATAGGGAATTGTAAGAAGTTGGTTTCTTAATAGATCCAATCATGTAGAAAACAACTCTCTCATTGCATACCTGGAATTAAAAACGAATTTTTTAATAATTTATACTCTAAACATAATAGACATTTTTCTAACACAAATACCATCAACAAACATGTTATAGAATAAATCATCAGTTTTAAACAGGTTTATCAGATATATTTAAAAACTTAAATACTCGTAACAGGTGGGGATATGGTAGAGATAGGTATGTCTGATATCCATAAGAAGTATTTTCGTAACATTTCAAATACTTTTTTATTTAAAATTAAAATCTATGTGCAAAAAAAATGGGCTATAGTTTTTCTTTAAAAAAGCTAGTTCGGTCATGATGGCTAGCAGTAGGGTTTTCTCACTTTTGTGTCCCCAAACTAAGAGATCTTTTAAGATTTGTTGATTCAAAAGTATTTTAGCTACGTTTTTTCAAGTGTATAGAATAATACGCATACATGTTATCTTACTAATATCTTACTAATATATAAAGCAAAGTCGTTAAAACCGTTGTAATCGCTAACCGCGAAAACTACTGAACCGATTTTGCTAAAATTTTGGACACTGATTCATGATACTTCCTAGATGGTTTTAGTATGGTTTTTATCCTTAAAAATTTAATAACAATGGCAATAAATGAGCTCAAAGTTTCTCAAAAATACGCCAACTTTTCACTTTAGTTCAGTAAAATCCGATAGGTGGCGTTGACATAAAATCAAAGCTACCTTTAACATAATTAAATAAGTGTGGTAATAATACGCTGGAGCGTCTCGAAGGTGATGCAGTTGTACTTTGGCAGTTCAACGAGCTGTACAAAGCATGCTGATGATAGTCTTGCAGCTAGGTATCCCGGTTACAGATGACACTCTTCTTTAGAGGGGAAGGGACCTAGGTATCCATTCTCCCTAAATCTCGTCAAGTGCAATTAAAAAAAAAAATTAATTCCAACCGATGCCGTCTCTGCCACAATACCAGGAGACATATCTAGCCAGAGCACAATCTGTACCAACTTTTCAGAGTTGTGTGGCAGTCCCACCATCCCACCTGGTGCAGTTAGAAAAATTGTGGCTACAAATATAAGCAAGGGAAAACAGCTCTGAGGGGCACGGGCATCCACAACGGCTACCTGCTTGTACGTCGCGTCCCCAACGCGCTTACCCACATCTTCCCGTCTAACGATGAGCGGTTGGTTATCCGGGGAATGACACGAGTCGAGATATTCTTTGGTCCTCCCTACCTCCCTCCGTCACAGTCTCTGTACATCGAGACTCCTAGGGTAAGAATCAAGCAAACCGTAGCCAGACCTTCATCATTAGAAATAATAATAAAGAATAGCCTGAAAGTTTCACCACTGGCGCTTTTTAGGCCCATTATAAGTATTTACTTTCCCTACTTAACCATCAATTTCATCGGTTTTTTTTTAGAATCCACCTAAGTGTAAACTACCTTGCCAACAAATACATTTTTATTACCATTTCCGGAAGTGATTCTTCGACTGAAAGACTATATTAACTAAAGACAGGCACTATTAAACCAAGTCAGCCATTCACTAGCAGACGCACAACGTCACCTGCGGAGTTGTTCTTCGAAAGGCTGGAAAACCCGGTGACCGACAATCCTATACTATCCTCTTGACTCTAAGCATTCAACCAGGAATCACTAATCCTCTCCAAGGTCTGCGTTGGGCAAACCTATAACAGCTATGAAGAAAAAAAAAACTCGAGCCAATGGGACAGCCTCCACTGAACGAGTATCACTAACCAATTTCCCCATCTAGGATCACCAAAACAACTGAATCTGCAAATAAAATAGGTGCTTTAGACACCAACATCTTTGACGTTATACCAGGAGACGTTGGAAAAGAGCACTACAACTAGCCTCAAAGCCGACACAAGGGGCTGCCAGTTATTGATATTATTATTATTATTATTATTATTATTATTATTATTATTATTATTAATGTTATAACTGTTATAATAATAACTTAAGTGAAGAATTACAGAATTAGGAAATTTGTATAAAATTTTTCTTAAATGTAAAAAACCGTTTTGTACGGCAAAATATAACAATATTATTCTAAGCATCAGGGGTATTGCACTGCGAGATTTTTAGAACAAAGTTCTGTATGTCACGTTACTCGGGGGACTGGAATTCTAAAACTGACAGATTTTTTTTTTTTTGAAACGAAAGTGGTTTACCTAGGGTCTATTCCTCTTAACTTTCCCCCCTTACCCCGTCCATCTCGTCACCTGTTCTCTATACACTTCCCCTCTCCCCACTATTTGTATATCTGCCAACCATCTCGTACTTTTCTGCACACTTTTACCCACCATTCCCCCTCACACTGCCAAGCAATTAATTTTTAAACAAGTTTGAATTCTTTTTTCCCACAATAGTTTTTTCTTCACTTTGAATTTTTGTCTTTTACAATTCTAAAAAAAAAAAAAAAAAGAAAAAAAAAAAATAAACATGTAGAATAGAGTTGAAGAACGTATCAATTGAAGAACGTTTCAATGGTTTTTAAAGGCGCTTATTTCGAATTCGACAAACAAATTATGTTACATTATCACATAATTACATAAATAAAGTAATTCATTAAATCAATTATAAATAAATTATGTAAAATCATTATATAAATATATTTCGAGTTTCATATCACTTTAATGGTTTTTATGGGCACTTATTCTTAATTTGATAATTTAATAATGGCACAATGTCTTTAAGTAATATTATAAAAATTAAAGCAAAAGTTGTATAAATGGGCTATAAAATCATAAAAAAAATAAGTGAAAAAAAAACTTTTTTTTAAATTGATAAAATGAAATATAAATATAACATAAACTAAAATAACAAAAGACATGAATAAATACAATTGAATGGAAAAAAATGAAATAAAGAAGGGGATGAAAAAAAAAGTTAAAATATGAAAATAAAAAAAGAAATTAAATAAATGAAATACAAAAAAATCAAAAAAATGTAATAAAATGAGATATGAAAAAAAATAAAACAAGAAATGAAAAAAAAGAGCACAACAAGAGATAAAGAAAAAAATAAAACAAAAAATTAAAAGAAAAAAAAACAAATGAAAAAATTATAAAGGAAATCAAAACAACAAACCAGGGGGTATTATTGGGTCATGGGACCCACGGTAAGAACGAAGTTCTTTAAACATGAGATGGGTATAGACACAATTTCTCAGGTAACAAGGGAGTCGCCAGACCCACAGGAAGAATGAAGCTCTGTAAACGTGAGTACTGCATTTATGTTGTTTATTAGAACAAAAACTTGAAAAACGAATAAAAAAAAAAAAACAGCAAGTAGTTTAGTACTCACGATGGCTGAACTTCGTGAGAACGTCGAGCATAAATACAGTACTCACGAAGTTCAACCATCTTGAGTACTATACTACTTATCGTTTTGTTTTTTTTTCATTCGTTTTTCAAGTTCTTATTTTAGTAAACAACATGAATGCAGTACTAACGTTTACAGAGCTTCGTTCTTCATGTGGGTATGGTGACCCCCTTGTTACCTGAGAAATTGTGTCCATACCCATCTCATGTTTAAAGAACTTCGTTCTTACCGTGGGTCCCATGGCCCATTAATACCCCCTGGTTTGTTGTTTCAATTTCCTTTATAATTTTTTCATTTGTTTTTTTTTTTAATAATAATGAGACACTTAAATATGTAAAGTATTTACCTGACTTAAAGCACCTGTCTCATTTGTTGGTAAATTACCATCTTTCCTTACAAACAAGCTTAAGTTTTTATGTACATCATCTTTCAAGTCCTAATAAACATTTATACAACAAGTTGTTAAATATTTTTAAAAAAATTTATAATTAATTAAAGTTAATAAAATTACCAATAAATATTTTGAAAGGTTAACTCCTTTTAGAGCAATTAATTCATAAGTTCCATCTTTGAGAAGACCAGTCGCATTATTGAATGGGATTGTGGGTATTGACACCGTCGCAAAGCTGGTGAAACAGCCTGCATACATCGAAATAACGATAAATGATGTCAGATAGAGCGATATCTTGGCAACCTTTAATGAAATAGGACTCAATCGTACATCTGAAAATTTTTTAGAATTAAAGGCGGAGTCGATTTACAATTCTTAATAATTATTCAGTGTTTAAAACTATTTCGATTTTGAGGTTTTGGAAATAGGGTTCGCTGAAATAGCTAAATAAGTAGAGTTATTCCATTATGGCTTACATAAGCAGTTTTTAAGCAAAATAATTTATTTTGCCTGTTTAGAGTAAGCAAATTTCCTCTTAGCTTTTTGGACATCTAGCTGGTAGACACTTATTGTTGTAACAGTTTATTTTTAAACTAGATTTTCGTAGAAGAATTCTATTTTCTAGTTTAAAAGCATCATTTGAACAAGATGTATGAGAGAATTCAAAAAACACGTATTCTTTACCCATTCTTATACCACCATATTTATATTTTAAAAGTCGTTATGATAAAAAAATTTTAAAATACATACAAACCTAAAATTCCAACGTAGCCCTTTCTTACCATTTTAAGGAAAGCAATAACGTTTCGTAATAAAATTTTTGTTGTAACATTAGTAAAACGATACTTAACATAGTTTACAACAATTCCGGAATTTAAATATTTACGAATGTCCTTTCAATTTACTGGGCCACATAAATTGTGTTGCTTGTCAAATAGTTTATGCGTACGCATTAATAAATCATGAATATGCCATTTATCTTTTTACATATTAAACGTTTCTTTAGTTAAGTATTAACTTACTACAGCAGACCCGATTGGAATAACCCTACCATAACCTAATCGTATGACATAAAATAGTTTTTAATAATTATAAAAATCTTATGTAATATATTACCAATTCATCAAAAAAGTTGAATATTAGAGTTCTAGAGAAGAGTCTTTTCAACAGTTTACCTTCAAATTCCTGATGACAAAAAATCCTCCATGTAACTAAGAAACCATCGGATAGCTTATGTATAAAACTTCTTCTATCATTACTCATTGTTATAATTATAGAACATAATATTGATGAAATAATTATGACTATAATTAAGTAAAACCAGATGTTCTTGTTGAAAACCTTTTTAAAATCAAGTATTTTTCAGCGTTGTAAATGCACAAAATTATAACAATTAGAAATACAAATTTGTTTACCTCAAGATAAGCATGCCATGGGATGTCCATGGTATCTGGTAATTTATAAACAAACAAATCTTGTTCATCTGATAGTTCAATCGTAATATCCCTCTTATCTAGTTTTTTTTGTGATACAAATGTGCCTTCAAGGATGCTACTGTCATTTAATGATTTAGTAGAATCACTTGATGTTTCATCGTCGTCCTTAGTAATATGAGAGACATCTTTATACGTGACAGATATTCCTGTCTTTGATTTTAGGTCTTCAATCATTCGAGCATGAAAAGTGGAAGGCTACGAATAATACCATAAAATAAATTATCTTTTGAAGTGTAGTTGTTGTTATTATTATTATTATTATTATTATTATTTTTCTTTTTTTTTTTTAACAAAATTTAAATCAAACATATTTTTTACCTTCGTGTATATTGTAATCGAAGCACCTGTAAAGTTTTTCCGTCTCTCTAATAAATTTAGACTTTCTTTTGCAATTAGCCCAGTCCCTTTCTTCCACTCCAGAAACTCCTCAACTCGTATCCCAGCCTCGGGACTGACGGCGTACCATTCTTTAATCTCGTAACTATTACCACATTTGACAAGTACTTCGCTTGCAAGATTCAAGTGTAGATAATTTTTTTTCGGGTGTAAACAGATACTATGAATCTCTTCAGTAGTAGGTGGCTGCAATATAAGCAGCCACACGTGAGGTGATAAATTATTACCTTTCGAGAAATTTGAGAACTTCTTGAAATCCTCGTCAGTATTAATAAACGCGACGAAAAGCGTTTTGGAGTAATTTTTTATTTTTGGGTACTTTGCCGGAAGGTCTGGGATGGCAACGGCCACCGAGTAAATGAATTCACGTGAAAGTTCTCGCACAATTTTCACTACTGAATGTATATCTGTAGTTTCAAAAGAAAATTATTAATTTTTAATATTCACCTTTCCAATTAGTGACTTAACGCTTCTCACCTTCGTTTCCTTTATATACAATCCCTATACTAGTAGTTTTATACAGCTTTTGTACGTCAATCATTAAAGGCACATGATTTTCTATACTTTTAGTTGAACAAGACAGTAAAAATGGAACAATGGCAAAAAAAAACACGAGACAGTATAACTTAATCATTCTAAGCTAAAAAAATAAAGAAAATATATATATATATATATGTGTATGTGTATATATTATTCACATAGTTAAATAAATGATTTTAATAATGTATTTTACGTGGAGTTCTGAAAATAAGACTATGACATGTTTATCTCAATATGTTTTTAACTAGGATTTAAAATTTGTACAACAGTACTGATTTTGTTTTTAAGTCTTGAACAGAGTGGTCATAATACCTGTAAAAGACGCTTTTTTATTATTTCTTTTTTTAAACATTTGTCACGATATTGCATGGTAAAGTATGAAAAAATACAGTTTTAACTGTGAATTAAATATGTTGTTGAGTACCAACGTGCTTCGATCTTAGAGACTTTTTCAGACAGGTAGTGGTATTCGATACAAGTTTTTTTGATTAAACAAAAGGGTTATAGTGAGTTTTTACCGGATATAAAACAAAGTGCATTAAAAAAGTTTTAACTTGATGGTAAATAATAAAAAATATTAGTGTAAAAATTTATATGCACTTTGAACTCTGAAATTTAACAACCATTAATAATAAAGCTAAATTTTTAGATTATTTTGAAATCAAATGCTTATGAATTCTATTCCTAATTTTAAGAGCTGTTTTGAACAATTATTTTTTTTTTTGCATTTTTTAATTTGATTTTTTTTAAAAAATAAATAAAAAGATTTAAGGTGTCTAAATAATAAAATGAACGAAATAGCAAGACAATAATATTTTCAGAAAATTTTATGTAAGAAGGATCGCAAAAAAATAGAGTCTTTGATAATTGATAGAGAATATTGTCAAGGCAAGCACCAGGCATAAGAGACGTTTCGTAATTGCTGTAATGAAACTCGTAACCAGGTGAAAACTCTACTTGGTCTGCTGAAGTCGCAATAAACGTTTAAAAGTTGAAAAATTACTAATTTAAAAAGAGTGCATTTTTAATGTCATCCTTATTACAGGAAAGTTTGGTTGCAAGTATTACGTTACGTTACATCAAGACATCGCTGTTTTTATACAAATTCTTCACTCCTTTAATAAAGACAGGACAAAGTTTAATTTGAATTTACTAAAAAAAATTAATAAAAAGAAGAAAGATAAAAAAATGAAATAAAAATACAAAATTTAATAAATGATCTACTTACTTTGCATTATAAAGCTAATAAAAGTTTTTAATTAAAAAATTTGCCACTCTGTAATTATTTTGATAAAACAAGTACGCTCCATGATAAAAAACCAAGTATGATTTCGCCAAGAGTAAAATGAATCTATTTTCGTTAGAGACAGGACTTAAGCAAGTACTCACTTAATAAGTTGGCTCTTGTGACGTAAGAAGTGACTTTCAAGAGTTCCTTTTATTCAGCTCAGCACAGCTGAAATTGACTTTCTTTGAAAGCTGGAGGTTTGGATACTATAAACTTTACGGGTCACTTTTCACTAATAAACACTGATTAAACACTGGGCTCCTATGTTAAACTAGAGAGATAATATCTTATTGAAGTGGTCACTTTGGGTTGAGGTGTTGTCTAGCTGACGCACTGTGAGACAGTGTCGTGCTAGCGCTGGACATTTAAGGGCTAAGGTTTCGGAGTTATGTTCCCCACCACCAAAATTTTTCGGCCATCGAATAGGAAAAAAGTCACGCCCATGAAAACAGTCAACCCCTTCCTAACTTCCCCTCCTTTCGTCTTTATTTTTAAGCAGAGGAGGAGCGAGTCCACGTAGGCCAAGTTGCAAAGAATCAAAATTATGACAAAATTTTGAAGCAATCTATATTTTTCTTAAAGCTACTTTTTGTTTTTGACTTAATACTCACAACAATTTAGTTTTTTATAATAAACTTTATTATTTTTTAATGTATAAAATTATTTAATAACGCAAAAAAAAGTTACTAACTAAAATTAATTATCGAACAATTCATTTGTTTATTTATAGCGGCATAGATTTATGATTTTTTTTTAAATTAAAGTCTTATGAGCGTATCTAATTTATTAAGTTATTCATAACGCCTTATTACACAACTGTTTTTGAAAAAACAAAATAATGTCAAACATACATCTTAGTAGTTGATTATTGTGGTATTTACTTAATCAAGATTTATGTTTTAATTAATAGTGCAGAATCTAGTACACACCAACTTAAAGTTTATTATCATACAAAAATTGTCACTTTTACATTCATGTGAGACTTAAACATGTAACAGCTGTTCCAGAACACCGTACTTTCTCAGACAAAGAGTATTACAAACTCATCGTATTCAGCGTAACATGTCATCAATATGATGCCAACACGTATTACTAAGCTAGCCAATAAATTGAACTGCTTCTAAGGTGTCTATTAGCTTGCTAGTCGTGGCTCAACGTTAAATTTTTTATTCAAGATTAAAATTGTGATTGCATTGAAATAAATGGACAGTGTTGTGTAATTATTACTTTTTTTATGAAAGCGTTATAATGCTCAATAATTCGTACATCAAAATTTTAACCTATTTGTCAAAAATATAGTTTTTTTGCATAAACCGCTATTGAAACAAGTTACACCAGATGTTGTAACTTTTGAGTTTTTCTTTTAATATTTTTAAAGCAAAAATTCAAATGTTATTGATACATTGAATACTACTTTTGTGTTGTGTAACTTAAGTCTTTTTTAAATAATATCTTAGGGCATTCCAAAATATATGACAGAAATATTTCTTTTTGCTCGACCTCTATCTAATGTGAACTGTGATATCTTTGTATTTTGGTTTATGATAAATGCAAAAATTGAAGCAAACTCGTACCCCAGTATTAGTAATATCTCGAAACCTCTAACTGTTGTTTTCTTCCTTATTGACTGTGAATTCAATATTATAATGGAGGCTGTTGATAATTTTGACCAATATTGGCAATTGTCTTTGTAAGCCTTAAAAAATATTTTTAAAAATTGTCTAAATATTCGTGTCAGCATGATAGATTGTGGCTTGATTGATGATCCAATATGTTATTATGAAAGTTTATGTAAAATCTTCTGCTAAAAGTAAGCTAAGTAGGTTAGACATCTTTAAATCGTTTTTTGAAACGATATACTATTATTTTATCCAAAATAGTTTTGCTTAAGTAGCACAATAAATTCTTCGTAGTGTCATTTCTCATACATACGTCAGTTTTTTTTTTACTTAAAACTCTTTAATAATTCTATGTTTCTTGTAGATTGAAAAAACTAGACAACGAATTCTTAACTTCGGAAAAAAATCATGTTACTATTCTCACTGATTTGAATGTTTGAAATTTTTTAAATTTAAGCTTATAAACTTTAAATACTGTATGTACATAAAAATTTCGTGCTGTTGCTTACAATATGAATTAATTTGGGACTTTTTTAAGAAGGAGCGTTAATAAGCAACACTATTGGTCTAATATGATATAAGTCCATGGGATTTGATAAACTAATATAGTTTAGAACGTTGCGAATTGACGAGTATGACTGAAAAATATGGCAGTCTTTTAAAAATAAGACTATTTTTGTATACTTGAATTATGACTTACTGAAATTCGTCAATTGGATTGTTAGATAAAATGTGAAAAATATCTGTACATTTCTTTATTTAGCTACTATAGTCGGTTTTTTTGCTCTCGTTATAATAATGATGTTTCTCCTTAATTCTTTTTTATGCTTAAAGCTAGACTTCGATATAAACTATTGGGTATTATTCGGTTTGTTCGTAAACTCATAGAATTAAAACTAAATTTTTTTCATAATAGTATTAATCATCAGCTTTTCTTGTAAAAGCATCCTTTTCCACACAATTTGTTGTCATAAACTCTTTAGCATTGTAAATTAATCCAAAAAAACTCAATTTCAAAATTTTTTTCCACCATAATAAAAAAAAAAAACTGATTAAAGTATTCGCGTCTGTATGTATGGTTATCTCGGCTCTCACATACACTGTTGTTATTATGATAATTGCTGTTATCTTTTAAGTGTCTCTGACATTAAAAATCTATTGTATTCTAAATTTCTAGATTTTTTTCTTGATATTCTATTTTTTATTGACTAACTTATTTACTTTTGGTCCTGTATTTTAATTCATGGTATGAAATTAAATTTTATTTATTTAAAAAAAAAGTTCTGAGTGTATCACTTTTAAGTAAAAACTTTAAATAAATCTTTTTCGGCACGTGATCTTTCTATCTAGTTTTAGCATCCTTTTCGACAGCTGCATTGTTGTGTGTTTGGTCAAAAAGCTGTCCAAATTTGTTCTTTTGTCAATGCGGTGAGTTGTTAGTTCTACTCTGATGTAGATGTTGTAAAACAAGATAGTCTGTGTGCACTTGATTGAAAAGCTAGTATTCACGCTCTTTAAATTATTAATTGTTGCGGTCTTTACTTAATGAAGACCTATTTTTAAATAATACTTTAGGGAATAAGAAATATCACAACCGAACGTTTAAAAAAATGTTTAGTTTGTAAAACGTTCAGACAGACGGAAACCGTGTACTGAAACAGCTGTTACTCCTTATGTTTCAACATAAATAAAAGTGTGAAAATTTTAGAGTGATAAATGTCAAGTTGTCTTCATTATTTCCTTAACCGTACACTTTTCATGCTTGAAGTAATACTTTTTCGACAAAAGTGAAATTTAAGAAATGCTGAAGTCTTAAAAGTACGGTAATTTCGAAATTTTTCATGCACTTTATAAATTTGACCTTATATTTATGCAGCAGGTACTAATATAAATGTAACTTGATATCATATAATATATAATTATTTATTAACTAATTATTACACTATGAGTAACTTTGTAGTAAAATTAGACGCTGTCTCATTGTTTAATTATTATTATATATAATATACTAAGGATTAGAGGAATCTGGGTGTTAAGCTATAGCATTATAGTTATAACTAAAAATCTTTTTCTTACAAAAAAGTGTCATAACTCATATTTAAGAAAATTTAAAATGAAATTCTAGCTTGAGTAGTTTTTATGTTTTACTTCAGTATGATTTTGATATTTACTGTAAGTGAACATATTATAAGTGGGTTAATGTCACGTTTAAAAATGTTTCCTTACACAGAATCAACATTCTAAACAATTTTTTAAGCTTTACTCTTTTTCTGTCAATCAATACATATTTTTGTATATGAGAGCTATTATACATAAAACTTTTATCGTCAAAGAAAATGTGTCTTGAAATGAGTAAGTGGAAATTAACATTTAATCAAATTAAATACACCAAAAAAAAACAAACTGACACATTAATGAAAGCAGATCTTATTCACAACATAATCACACTAGATTACTTTCTTCCTGAAAATTTCTTTGTTCCTCTTAATAATCGTAAGTATGAACGTTCCTAGCAATTCAGTGGAATAAAAAATTTAATTATGCCACATCGCATATTCTACTTCTAAATGTGGGACATTTGAAAACGATGACAAAAAAATTTACTATGGAAAATAACAAAAATCTTACTATCACATTCTTTACTATGTTAGACATGATAATTTTTATTAAGCCGCGTAATAATTTTTTTGAGGGCTGCTACATAATAAAAATTGCTTAAAATATAATAAAAATTACTTTAAACGTAATAATTTGCATTATTAGGTGGGTATGTATAAGCTCTTCTAAAAAATATGATGGTTTTTAGTACAGTTATAATACTTTTTTCAACACTATTTTCCTCAGTGTGTTTATTTCAAAGTATATATTACATACGTTTTTCAAGCCATAATCTCAAAAGTTAAGAAAATGTGCGAATAGCAGGTGGTCCCAAAAACAGTAATAAATACCAAAATGAGGCTTTATTTTGTACGTAGATGCAAAAGACCCTCACTCAATAAACCCACCCCCTTTGCAACTGCGATTAAAGACATTTAATTATAGCAGCCCAATGCTTTTGAGGTTTTTCCTAAGCTCCCCCTTTCCACTCCCTTTACTTTCAATAGATCATCTGTATTTTCTGGCATACGACAAAGTAGCTACGCTGTTGAATCGAGAAAATACTCGCACCCCTTAAATATCATGTGTCAGTACTGACGCGTTCAATGAGTATGACAATTCAGTTTTACGACCTCCTGCTGCACAGCGCTGCTTATAATATATTAACGATTATCGGTACGTGCGAGGTACGTGTCCTGCAGGTGTTTTTGTTTCACACTTATCTTCCCTATAATCTTCCCTTTGAATTAGTCACTGCCCCATTGGTAGGTACATCATTTTATCGATCGAACGCACTTTTTTGGGTTCCTATTAGAAATTACAAGCCAGCGATTTGTAGATTTGTATAAGTTTCAATATTTTACTGTAAAGTAATGATGTTTTGATAATTACGAGACCATTTTTCTGAAAAAAAAAAAACAACAAAAATCGAAACTCCATATTAACCACAATCTAAAAATGAGTACTAAAACACCTGATGCACATGATACGTGACTCATGTTGATTGAAGTTGGAAAAAAAACATTTTTTTTACAATAAAACGTTTATTAGATAAATTTTTGTAAGGTAAGATAATAATTTTTTTTAATTTGACTGTGTACAGAAATGCATTTACGCAATTTACTATAATATTAAGAAGTTTCAAACATATTATGTTCTCTAAATAACATTGTAGTTCTAAAGCACTTTAGCATAATATTTAGTTTTACACGGTAAAATTAATAAAAAAAAAAAAAATATCGTTGGAAACTGTATGTTTTGCAACTCATCAAATTAAGTGAAATAATCGATGTTACTTGCTTCAAGGGGGCTCCTTCACGAAAGTCCTTAAACAGAGATATATTATTTCTTGTAAATAAAAGTCTACTGAATTTAATGGTGGTCTAAATTATATTTCGAATGGGTCGAAATTTTGAGAAATCTGAGCTCAAAGTTGTAACTATTAGCACGTGTTCCTATGGGGCAACGTGAAAAACAATTTGTTTTCGTTTATAATAAACCTAAATTGAATGTCCCAGCAGACTGAATATATACGTTTTGTAGATGAAGTCTTCCTCTGTAATATGCTGTATTAAAAATTGTGGATAAAGGACCATTTTAGCGAGATATTTGTGATGGAAATAAATAAATAATGTCCGGGAGGTCAGGAGGTCACGTGGGTAGCAGACGTACTTGTTCACGACATATATATACCATATTCCTATATATTACATCGCTATACTACACCAACACAGGTGGTCTGGTCTGGTGGCGTCATAGAGGTATAAGAATAGAGGAGAAAAGGGGACGTGATATGCGACAGCAGAATTCGCTACGTAACGGGGCATCTGTCTTTGTCTGGCAGTTGTGTTATTGGTCGAGTCATACATGAGATTGAATCAACTGTAGGATCCAGAACGAAGAAGTAGCCAATAACGTGGCTTTGGCAACAAGGACAGATGCCCCGTTTGACTTAGTTATGCTGTCGCTGCCGCTAATGGGTTAGTATAGCGCTTTTCCCCTCTATTCTTATACCTCTATGGGTGGCGTACCCTCGTATGCACTAGACTGGTCAAAACAATAATTAATTTTTCGTACAAAGTTAAACTACACACATAAATATTATTTTTTCCACTTCATGCGTTATTAAAAATATCATAATGATTTTCAGACACATTTGTTTATTAAAAAACAAAACTTTATTTTTTGTTAGTCTTTGACCTCAGCAGTAGTCGTAGGAGCCCCCTTAAAGAAGTGCATATATATATATATATATATATTCATATATATATATATATATATATATATATATATAGTTATGTATGTGTGTGTATGTGTGAATATATATATATATATATATATATATATATATATATATATATATATATATATTTAAAATCATTACTACGATTTCACAACCTTCTACTTAAAATTAAAAAAATATTGTTTTTATACTATCGTACATTATTTTCTTTCTTAGATTGCTGATACTTCTATAATAGTAATTGCTAAAACTGAGAGTTGAATTTAAGTATTAGTTATAGGTTATATTCTAAAGCTAAACTAAAGTAGTAATTTTGTCACTCATCTTATGTGTATATTAAATTAAATAAATCTACTTTTCTTTTTTTATTTTGTAAAAATACTGTAATTTTTTTGAAAAAAGCTTATTTGCACTTTAAACATTTTTCGAAACATTGAAAAAAATAGCATCACAAAATAAGAATCAAATAATTCACTAGCTACCACTTAATTTTCAAGTAATAAACATTTAATTTGGGGTAGAAAAAATACATAACAGCAAAGCAATGAACAGACAGAACCAAAATAATGTAGTTACGCACTTGGCATCCATTGTTAGATAAGCGTATTAGAATCTTTTACTGTCTACTTAAATAATACGAGTACAAGCGTATAAATCCTACGAATTTTCTTCAAGATCGTTCCTGAATTCATGTACAACTATAATTTAAGATTTAATATGGTTAAAAACAACATTGTGGTGATATAATAAGGAATAAAAGCAACAACAAAAAGCAACGTCAGCGGCAGCTTCAATTTAACGCTGATTCTACGTATAGCGTTGTAATACAAGATGTGTTTATGTTTTCCCTATATGCTGGTGACTTATTCATAATACTTGAGAGTGTATTTTTGTGTGGAAACCTACTTTTTCTGTGGTAGTTCGTAAAAAAATTTTTCTGGAAGTAGTTAGACTCTACTGATGTTGTATTTTACAAATCTGGCTGTATCAAATGTGGGGGTAACTTCATCGTTGCAGCTATGGCCATCGAAAAAATTATCACTTATAAGATGTGGTTACATCTGTTTGAACACACTTTAATTCTTAATCTCAAAAGTGCCGAAGGCTTAGATTTTTACGCTTATTGCCACAAGTTCATGCAAAGACGTACCCAAAAAATTTTAAGAGACTTTAAAGGGATGTATTAAATTAAATATGCTCGAAAGACCACCTTATTTTACAGGTATTTTCGTCAATTTAACTCGTGGCAGAGTTCCACTTGACATCAGCTTTATTAAAATTCCCTCAAGCTTTTAGAATATAGCATTTCTTTCCTTATTTCTCTCAATAATGTTAATTACACGTTTATTTTTAATAAGCAAGCAAATAGGCTGGCCCAACTTAATTTATTTTTTAAAAACTGCGCATTGGTGGTTTTCTTCAGGGGCATCTTGATTTCCTGGGCATTCAAAGCTCGTTTTATTTTTCACTTTGCAGCCATGAAATACTATGATTTTCAAAGGCTAAAAGATTCCTGTTAATGTCGTTCTCTTTTTACTGCGTCGAAGTTGTACCATTAAAAATTTTGAGAGTTAAATTTTACGCTAAGCTCATGCACTCTGGCCCTACCGAAAATTTTGAATCCATGCCTGTTAAACTTGAAAAAATATGTGAGACTTTTGCACAATGTCGTCAACGATGCAGCGAAGTACAACCTCATCGTCAGCTTACTTGACAGCGACGCCATTGATCAGCTTGCAGACATCATCAGCGACCTGCCTGAGACTGACAAATACACGACAATCAAAGAAGCAATTCTCTCTAGGACGTCCGATTCGCGCGAGAAGCAGCTACAAATGGTGCTCTCAGGTCTACAGCTTGGTGACATGAAACCATCTCAACTATGGCGCAACCTCAAAAGCCACGCTAGTGCCAACTTTACAGACGAAGCCCTCAAGGTCAGGTGGCTAGACCTTTTACCGCCTAACGCTGCCATGCTGCTTCGAGTGCTTGAACACGCTGACATGCCCAAGCTCGCAGAGGCCGCTGATAAACTGCTGAAAACCGGAACCTCTGTAATGCCTGTGAGTCACGCACCACGTTCCATTAGTTTCCCTACAGGTCAAGCCGGACATCCGGACCTCACTCAGGAAGTCGCCGCCTTTAGGCTCGCAAAAGCGCACTTCACCGCGCTTACACGCCAGCAACTCGAGCAGCCCACGGTAAACAACAACAACAACAACAACACCAACAACAACAACAACAACGACAACAACAACAACAATAACAACAACAACTGTCATGGACGGAATTTCCGCTCCCACAGCCGAGGCCGTTCTCAGTCACCCGCAGCCACGCCAACCTCGCCTTCCCGGTGCTGGTACCACAACAAGCATGGAGCAGCAGCCATACGCTGCATGAAGCCCTGCTCCTACCGTGCACCCATCGCACTGGGACAGGGAAACGCTTAATGCCACCTTTGGATCAGGTGGCAGAGGTGAGCATACGCACCACTGAAAACCGCCTACACATGTGCGACAAGCGCATTAACCTACGCTTTCTCGTGGACACTGGCTCGGTCCTACTGCTCTTGCTAATGTCAACAGTCCAAGAAAAGCTACCACAGCAGCCAATCATGCTATACGCCGCCAACCAGTCGACTATCCAGACCTTCGGCACACACAAGCTGTCGCTCAACCTAGGTCTCCGAAGAGATTTCAATTGCACCTTCACCATTGCCAACGTGCTACACGGTATTATTGGTGCGGATTTTCTGATGAATTACGGGCTCTTACTCGATCTTGAAGCCGCCAGGCTTACAGATCCCCTCAGCGGCCTCGCCTTGTAGGGAGTCCTTGACAGGATGCCTCTGTAATCGGTTTCAACAGTCACTCATTTCTACGAAAACAGTAGCACCTTCGTACAAAAGTATGCTGAGCTGTGCAAAGAATTCGCAGACCTGTTCAAGCCAAGCAGCACTTCTGTCCAGCCCCCAGGACTACCAGTGAAGCACTCAATCAGCACCACAGGACGCCCAACCTTTAAGCGCCCTTTCCGCCTATCTGAAGAACGACTGGATGCTGCCAAAAAAGTTTCCGCAGATCTTCTGGAAAAAGGTATCTGGATAAAGCTACTTTTTATTTTTGATTTATTATTCACTATTATTAAATTTTTTATAACAAACTTTTTAATTTTTCAATCTATTTGATCACTAAGGTATGTTAGTAATGAAAAAAATTAGCCAGTGACTAAAATTACTTATAAAACAGTTCACTAGATGATTTACACCAGTTTATTGACTAAACGTTTATTTGTTTGTATTTTTTTTTATAAGAAGTTTAAAGCCCTGTAAGAGTAATTTATTCATCAAATGATTTTAAACACCGCTATAGTCATATATCTTAAAAAAAACCAAACAATGTCAACCATTTATTTTAGTAATCGATTGTGGTGGTCTTTATTTAATAAAAAACCTTTTTTAAAATGGTGGTAAAGAAAATAATAGAGACAAGAACTTGGAGTTTGAGAATACGTTTAGTATGTAACCCTCTATCACGAAGAAAGGTACAGTGTAATGAAACAGCTGTTACGTTTTTATATTTTCATATAAATGAAAAAGCTAAAATTTTTTAGTAATGAATGTAAAAATGTTGCCTTTTTTATTTGCCTTACCATTATTCGTATATTTAAGTAGTTTTCAAACAAATGTCCATGTAATTGGCACTATATTGCATTTACATTATTGCAACATGTACTGATATTGTTGTTAGTAAATACGATGGTATATTGTATTACTCGTTACTTATTAATACAGTTTGAATTACATTCTAGTAAAATAAGATACTGCCCCTTCGTTCAACTATTATTATATATAATGAACTTGGTACTAAAGGAATCTAGGCCTCAGGTTGTAACTAAAATTTTTTTGCTTATTAGGAAAATGCAAAATTTACACTCATGAAAAATGAGCATTGAGTACAAGCTCGAATTATTTTATATTTTTCCTTGGTATTAGTTTATTATTTGCTGAAAGTTAAAGCACTGTCAGTTGGCTCTTGTCGAATGGAAAAATATCTCTTTACAAAGCATTAAGATCTCAAAAAATTTATTAAGCTTCTTTGTCATTTTGTCAATCAGCACACACTTTTGTGCACACATTACACGTGAAATATTTATCGTTCAAGAAAATGTGTTATAAAATAAGTAATTAAAAATTCACGGCCAACCGAATTAAAAACGATGAAAAAACGAATCAATACTTCAATAGCAGATAATCTTATTTACCATACAATTACAGTTGATTACTCTCTGCCTCTAAGATTTTTTATTCCTCTTAATAATCGTAAGTATGACCATTTTTAACTTGCTTTCGGATTTCAGATTCAAAACTCTTAAGCCAAACAGACGTGCCTACTTTTATCCACATTAATATTTAATGCATTATTTTATTTCTTTATTTATTTTTTGTACCAAAATTTTGTTGACATATTAAAAACCGCAATTTCTACAAAGTTCTTTTATAAAAACTTTTTTTTTAGTTTTGATACGAAAGGTGCAGTCCTGACAAAACCTTAAGTCTAAGATGTTTTGATATGAATTTAAAAATTGCATTTTATTTTAGACTGATGGCTAAAAATATCTCCAAAGTATAAAAAAAAACCTATTGTGTAAAAGAAGATTAACAACATCTTCAACTATCTTGAATGAATAAATAATAAATACTAGTCAAAAATTTGTTTAAATATTATTGAAGTCACAGCCTCTTTCTTTACATATTATGAGTTTTACCGTAATTTTTCTTTATTTTGTATTTTGAGATGCACTTTTTGAAAATTCGTATCAAATGTAACTTTGGTGATTGATAAAATAAGGTATTTATGAAGAAGTTGGTGCTTTTATGTTGAACTCCGTACTGCATAGTATGATGATTGGTATACATATATTATGTGTTGAGAACAAGTCAATAATCACATACAGATTCATGCTCTTAAGTAAACCGAGACTATACTAGGTACTTTGAAATCGAAGAAAGAAAGCTCTATAATATTGAATTTCATACAGTAATGTTAATCTATACATAGTACGTCTATGAACATGAAAAGTAAATGTTGCTGAAGGACAGAAAAATGTTACATAATAATTCGACCCATTATTTTTCATGACTTTAAGATACGATTTACTTCAATATATACCATGTACTATTTAACCTGTCTGTTATTATTGGTCAATTTACATATATTTACACATCTGTTGATGTGAACTTAATTGTTGCATACGCTTCTAAAGCTACAACCTTACAACTTAAAAAAACGTGCCATTAGAAGTCGGTTCTAAAAAATAGTACCAAATGCAAAAATAAAGCTTTATTCTACATATTAACATGCAAAACTTTCCTCCAATATACCCACCCTTTTTTCCTGTGGTTAAGGACGTATATAATTATATACGCCCCTTCTGATGTTTTCAGGAGCTTTTTCCTTCCTATATCCAAAATCCTTGATAACTCATCTCGATTTCCTGACATACGACAAAGTAGCTAAGCTGTTGAGCT
This sequence comes from Copidosoma floridanum, assembly GCF_036245765.1. Lineage (NCBI taxonomy): Eukaryota > Metazoa > Arthropoda > Insecta > Hymenoptera > Encyrtidae > Copidosoma > Copidosoma floridanum. The sequence goes on along the minus strand of NW_028321884.1, from coordinate 17,116,684 downwards.
GAGAATAAAAAACTCGATCCTCTTAAATATCATGTGTCAGTACTGATGCTTACAACAAGCATGACAATTCACTTTTACCAACTTCTACTACGCAGCTCTGCTTATAATATATTTACGATTATCGGTACGTGCGAGGTACGTGTCCTGCAGGTGTTTTTGTTTCACCCTTCCCTTTTCTCTAATCTGTCCTTTGAATCAGGCACCGTCCCGTTGGTAAGAACATCATTTTATTGATCAAACGCAGTTTTTGGGTTTATATTGGAAATTAAAAGTCACATGTAATTTGTGGGTGTGTATGCATTTTAATATTTAACGGTAGCGATGGCATGTTTGAACAAATACGAGGCCGTTTCTTGGGCAACGAAAAACAACATGAATTGATATTTTATATTCACCACAAGCTTTAAATAAGTCGTAAAACACACGTACGTGATGCACGATAGACACTGATTAAAGTTGGAAAAAATATTCTCTGTTACGATTACAATGCTTATTACACTTTTTGTGAGGTACAGATCTGATTGTGTACAGAGTTACATGTACACAAATTATTGTATTATTTAACTATCAGAAACACTTGAAGTTCTCTAAATAATTAAATAGTTTAAGAACACTGTAATACAATTTCAATCTGCACCAGATTGATAACATAACTTTCAGATTCTTACATTGTCTAACTGTGTATTGAACTGAAATTCTGATTTCTACAATAAGAATATGAGAAGCGGGTATTATCTTTTCTTTCCGATAACACGTATTTGTACAAGAATTTAGTAGTTTAACTAGGAGCTTAAAAATAATTTTAGAAAATTTTTATTAATTTTGTACAATTAAGTAATCAAAAAGTTGATACACTCTCTTACTTAATACTTCTTTCTATTAATTAAAACTTTGTTTTAGTTAAATTTTAAAAATAATAATGACGTAATTAAAGTATTAATGACAATTTACTTTAAATTAAATAAAACTGTTTATTAGACTATCGTACATAATTTTCTTCCTTACATCGCTACTACCTCTGTAATAGCGATTGCTAAACTTGAAAATTAAATTTAGGGAGTGCATTTTCAGTTATATTGTCGAGCTTTATCGAAGTTGTAGTATTATTACTTACCTGACGTAAACATCAGATTAAAAAGTATACATGTATTTGTTTTTTTTTTTTTTTTTTCTTTGTCAAAATTACTGTCAATTTGTTGAAAAAATGTTATTCATCTTTACAGTATTTCTGACTCCTTTAGAAAGTGAACACACAATCGTAGTAATCAAAAGCTTTACTGGCCACCATCTTATTTTAAAGCCCTTCAAATTCATTAGGAAATAGAAAAAATACATAACCACAAATCAATGAATGGGAAGAGCCGAATCGCTGTACGATAACATACTTTTCACGAATTGTTTGATAAGCTTATTAAAAGCTTATCTAATTAACTAACATAAAAATTTACCTAAAGCTTATTTTTATTACATCGTCAATAAAGTATAAAATATTAAAGTTAAAACTTTGATATTATCTTAGTTGTTATGATAAATGTGACAGTTTTATAAGTACCGAGTATACTTCAATCGATTACTTCTTGGTAATATGTTAGTTTTTTATTTTAATGAGCTGTATTTTTATATAAAATCAACAAATATTATAACAATAGATAATTTACTATAGCCTATGTTTTGAAGTACCAGTTTTCATTTTGATTTTTTTTGCAGATAAAGATAACACTCCTATAATTTTTTGAATTTAATTATGAGTACGGGGAGTACAGATTGTAGATAATCTTAGAATAACCAGTAACACGTACAAAAGCCGATTTAATATTTGTATTTTTAAATTCTTTATAAAATGTTATTTGCAGTTACATTAAAAAATATCATGTACCAAATACCATTATTCAAAGGATTCTTTTAAAATCATAAATAACTATAGAATCGAAGTCGAACCAATTCTATCAGACAAAAATATGAGCATTATTCAAGATTATTTAAAATAAAATTTTAAAAAATTATTGTATTTTTCTGTTCCTATTCAAACTTCTGTATGATTCTTTGCGTACCACGAAGAATATTCTATAAAATAAACCATCATGTAAGTCACAGATTTTCAATATCAATACCACAGTATGAAACAAATTATACATTGAGCCATCCCCAGAATCGTGACTACCACCACCACCACAACACCAAACTAATCAATCATGGAAAGAACCCACTGCTCCTACCAATTACAATGTTTTGTGAGGCCACGTATTTACTCGCAGCCAATACCGTCTACCTTAGCTCCTACTCTCCAAATTTGACGGCCAATCAACTTCGACTCTCGAGCTTTTTTTCTCCTACCCCACTTGGGTTAACGCAAGCTCGACCAAGTGCTTTTTTCCCCCACCACCAACAAGTTTTCGATATTTTTGGCTTCTTCTAATATTTTATGTACGAGTGTTCAAACTATGTATTGATTTTGTGTGTGTCGTATATCAATATGTTTACAATAGAGAGATTTTCTCGCAGATGGTTTATAGAAAATGAGCGTTTGGTAAAGACATGTAAATTAATACCTACGTGATATGAAATCAGATTCGATTTACTTCGCGCTTGAAAGGACTCGTTGAGTTACAAAAGAGGTGGTATGTGAAAAATGATAGAAAACCTAACGTTACTTACTTTAACAAAGTGTAAATTCTAAGGGATAACAACTCTTTGGGAAAAATAAAAAGTTTTGAATTTTCATTAGGACTTCGAAGCTTTTTGAAATGGTAAGGAGTCGTTGAATGATTTTTTATGGTGATATTATTTTTAAGGAGAACCACGTCATTTGATGGACTTTAACAATTTTTTTACACTTACACTTTTAAATTCTATGAAAAGGGTGGGCCTTTTTTTCAAAAAGCCAGAAATTTGAATTGATTTCGTTCACAAGCTTTGTTCAACTGAAAAGTAATTTTTTTCGAAAAAAAAAAAGTTATTACTCAGATAGCATTAACATTTTTATCTGCCATCTAGGAAACTCTCAAAATATTCGATGCCAAAGTTTGCTTAAAGTCAGATTAGTTTTACGGAGCCGTAATTTGAGACGTCACATTATATCGGCTGTAATAAAACTGTAACAGCATGTTCTCTAAATGAAAATAAAAATACTTTCAAAATAAATCTTTTAATTGTAATTTAGAAAAAATGTTGGTTATCGTGAAAAAGTTAAGAAACTCGTGTTAGATGTAAGTAGCTTTCAAAGTCTTTGTATTAAATGCATGTAGAAAATATGTTATCGTCTCCTACTTGATGATTCCAATCTTATTGAACAAAGTTTCAAATATATAGGTTTTAATTAGCAGGTCGCAAAAGCCTTTTAAAGTATTCTCCATGTTAATATTTAATGTCAATATTTATGTAAAGATGATTATAAACTGTTTGTTAATTTTATATGTCGAGCTGGAACATCCTGCCTTATTCGACTGGATATACAAATGAAGGTACGATATTAGCGTTGATAACGAGAGATTTGATGCAGCAATTTTACGTACACGATGGGTTTCAGTGGTACATAATCATCTTCTCCTTTCCAAAGAGAATTGGGAATCCTATATGTACAAAAATTAATTTATGCCATATTGTATCACCCAATTGTTATACGAAAGCCCACCTGCAAAAAAAAATGTAAACAGAACAGAAAATCAAGAGGTCTTTTAATTCTTTTTACTAACATGAGATATGCCTTACCAACGTCCCGATATAAAAACAGAAGCTATAACAACTGCAATTTACTACACTCGTTTCGTAAATCCTCTATATATATGCGTTTTATTGCTTTTACTGTGTTTTCTCTACAATGAGGCATATCCAGAATGAAAGCCATGTATGCCATACATTGGAGACCTAATGTAGTGTACAAACAAAAAAAAAAAAAAAAAAAAAAAAAGAAAAAAGTTATGCCTCAGTATTTGGGAAAACACAGCTTTGTTCAATTTACTCTAAGCGTTCAGTTGAGACAACTCCTTGACTTTTCATTTTTAATGATGTTAATTATTTTTAGTAGACGAGTTACTTGTTTCGAAGTTCCTTGATTGACTGCATATTGTGAACTATTTCCTTTCCTTAGTATACAGCCAGAATAGTTGAATTTTTCGCATGTAGTTTCTTACCTAAGGTTTTAGAAATACTTTTAGTCTTAGAAATAGTTTTAGAAAGTTTCAAAAAGTGACTTGATAAGCTTAATCGTTTAGCTGGAAGAAAATTATATTTCCTGCTCTATTGTAAAAGAATTTGCTAGCTCCAAGACTTTGCTAGCTTAAAGTCTTTAAAGATTGTGTACCACAGCGAGTAAGTTGTATTGGAATGAAGACTTGATTTTTGTAGATTCTTCTTTTTTTCTTTTGTCTTATGTAAACAAATTATTTTTTTACCAGGATACATCATGGGAATAATGCAACAAAGTTTCTAATTCTCTCTCATTTGTAAAAATCTGCATTGTTTAAGTCCTAGTATTTATAAAGAACAAAGGATTCTACTACAAAGAGATAACCTAAAGCAATCGAAGAAATTCCTCACCAAGCTTCACTCGACTAAGTATGGCTTAACATCTTTTTCCTTCCTTTTTTTTCACGTATTATAAAAACACCTTGACATCGTTTTCTTTTTCAAAGAAGACAGACTTCCTTCTCGTCTCTTGCAATTTTATCTTTAAAGAATTGTGACAATGTACGTCCATCGAAAATGTTTCTCTACAAAATACGACATTTCTCGTTGTCAAAGTAGTGTCAAGAAATTTTGTACATAAATTTGATAGCAATGAACATCCGTTATTACTACACTGAGGTGGCTTTTTGTAAAGTTGACGATTTGAACGAGTTATATTTCCTTTGTTTTCAACACTCACCCGCACCTGAGATATTCCATGGTAACTCTTTTTATACAGATCCTCCAACAGTAATTATTGAAGGTATAAAATCAAGTAATGTCAGATACGCACAGTTTCATCAAACATTAAAGTTCAAGACAATAGTTTACTAGACATTTTTCTAGAACAAAGACCGTACCTAAGCGCACACTAGCATGTATCATTAACAAAGTTAGCCACGAAAATATTGAGTACGTGATATAACAGGTATTAATTATAAACGATAGTGATATCACGAACGTGACACATACAGTAGCAACATTAGGAGCCACATCGTTGTTTATCAGTCGCTTGAAAGACTTTCCTCAACCAGCAGCAACGTATTTGTATCATAATATTTGAAGAAAAATGTCCGATAATGAGGAAAATGAGAAGATGGATTTTATTATGCGGAATGATGAAGAGTCTCAGAAGTTTGGCGTCTCTTTCTGTGGCCGTGAGGTTCATCCAATAACCTGTACCAGCAACGCCACTGAAGAGACGAGGCAATTGGACCTGAAACGCAGCAAAGATCATCGCCTTTTACCTGATAGCAAAAAGGTATGGGGATTTTAAAATTGCATTTCCATACTTAATTTTTTCTAAGATTCTTTCTCAAAACTGAACAAAATTGTGGTTTTATAAAAAAAGGTCCTCCAGAAGGAGTTTGGTCGCGCTAAATATGACAAAGACACAATTAAGGTCATGGTAAGTATCAAAAAAATTTTCTTTGTTCTTCTCTTTATTTATTTTTCAAACGTTTTATGTTTTGCAAGGGTTGTCCTCGAATTAAGGAAAAAAGTCTATTAAGATTTTTGTATAATCCGGGAGTAGAGAAAATGTTTAACTTTTGCAATTCTTGTAACAAAGTGTAATTAAAATGTATGCAGTAAATCTCTTGAATAAGCTATTAAGCAGGTAGATAAAGCCACGAAAAATGATAAATAAGAAATTTTTTACTACAGCAAGAGTAATTAAAAAAATTTTGTACTATAATTATGACACATAAAAATTTTTTTTTGGGGCATAAATACACCAGCTTCTTTTCGTATTTAACAAGTAGTAAAAATTGACTAAATTATATGCTGAATTTTATTTATAATTCTATGTTTTCATCACAGTGTCAAAATAGCTCAAAATAATTTGATCTTTATTTGATTATCTTTTGATTGCTGCTAGTCAGACAATAGAAAACCTATTTTTCGCGCAGTTATAGAGCAAAAAAGTTCGAAAATTGCTATTCAAAGTTTTAATTTTGCAAAATTATTAATTTTAAGATTTTACAATCAAAAATTCTTTAAAATTAATAATTAAATACCTTTGGTATGAATTTTTTTCTCCTACAGAAAGGCTGAAACAAATCTAAGAACGAAAAGTCATGAAGAACGCTAAGAATTTTAATGTGGTGGAAAAAGCAATTTTTTCTTTCTAATTTCAACCCCAATTTTTGAGAAGATTCAATTTTGCAACATAAATAAATTGTAGATATTTTCAAATACATAGTTCATTTTACTGGTATGCAACACATTGCACTTAATGGAGTAAATTTTCATACGAATTGAAAAATATGTAACTGCTATAACGTGTTTTTAATGTTAACTATTAAGAGTTTGTGGTAATAATGGTTTATCTCCAACTGTCTTCCAACCTGAAACAATTTGTTTCATTTCTGTAGAATAATTCTTGTTATTGATTTGAGTTAGTATTTGTTACGTTCATTAACGATTACTATAAAAAAAAATATATATATACATATATATATATATATATATATATATATAAAAATACCTGAAAACTTCGACGTACTATGCATTTGGTCGTCTGCTTGCTAAATACAAAACTCATATCGTTACACAAAACCATATTATGATCATTCGCTACTTTTTTTAAAAAAGATTTTTCATTTAATTACATACATTTAAAACCAATACATCTGAAATTTCGTCATATTATGTGAAATACATGTACAAATAACAAACGATATTCTACATTTTTCGTTTTTTTGATTTGGGAAAATCATCACTGTTGCTTTCACTAATATGATTCTCGTCTGTGTACAGAAAATTTTTGAAATTATTTTTCATAATGTTACTATTAACGATTTTAACTGTCTTATGCTCTATTTTCTGGGTTTTAAGATACCTTTTTTTTTTTAAGTACGGAGTAAGTTACGGAGTACTATTAAAAGTCAGTCCTTTTGTTCAAGTAATACTTTTTTTTCGCTGGTGCTTTGTAGATTGGTCGTGCCGTGCATGCAAGACAAAGTATTTTTAATGAATTTAGCCATATGTTTATACTTGCACGATTTTTCTTGCTACGATATTTAAACGATAATCCTTGATTACTATTTTTATGCAACTGCACTTTTTTCCTCATCGTTTCTTATATTTACAAGAAATATGTTTCACAAAAAAGCGGATGCAAACTGGTAACTGAAGAAAAAGCTGATTAAAAAGATACACCGTAAGAGACAGCACCTTAAATAAGGGTTTTTTTACAGGAACGTGGTCCAAAGTAATTGGTAGGGAACCTTAAATTTTCGTACGTGGAAAAAAAAATCTAATTTTTTTTATGCATTAACGACTAAATGCATGCAACCTTTTGTTCGAAAAACAGTACAATAAGTCAAAGTATTCAAGTATAACAGTTGGTTTTATGCTGTTAATTTATGTAAAAATTACTAACTGTGTAACTGTAAAAATGAGTTTTTAATTACTGTTGCTGGAATTATGTCGTTGAATTTTTTTTTTTCTTCATGTAAAAATATATCCTATAAAGTGAAATTGGTTTCCACACATTCAAATGTGAGTCGTCAAAATGATAATATTTTTTTTTTATTACAAATTTAGTTTTATAAAAGATTAAGGTCAAAATTAAAAAAAAAGTTTGTCTCAACATTGAAGCTTTTCGCTATCCTTAATAAAATTCATCTGAAAACTTTGATGCAGCAATACTATAAGGTTTAAGGCAAATAAATTGTAAAATAATAAATTGTTTTTTGAAATCATTTTTAATGTTACATAAAAATTATTGAGCATGGCTTACGATTTCTTAAAAAAATACGGAATTCTTAACTTTGAAGTAATGATATGCAAGAATGAAAAGATAAATATAATTTTAATATATAATTTTGAATAGCGTCTTTCGCTATCACTTTGTAAAAAATAGGTGTTAGACAACCTTAGCACCACTTTTTGGTAGATTATCGAAAAAAAACAAATTATCTTCTGATACTTCTGCAATACAATGCTCCTAAAGAAAGTTACAAGCAAAATTAGACAAAATAATCTATCAGTTTTAACTGTCTTTTCAATAACAAACAAAGCCGGTGCGTTTATGCCCCAACACTATTTTTATATATAATCTGATCATAACAAAAAGCTATTCCAACAAATTTCGTCGTAGTTAACCTGTTAATTAGAACAATGATGTCATCTTTCAGGTCAGAGGGAAATCGATATTAGTTCAGGCTACCAGGAAAAATCAACTAAGCGAAGCCTCTATGACGTTTGACATTCCAGATCAGTGTGATTTGGAAAGAATTAAGGCAGGATTTCACTCCGATGACGTCTTGTATATTCGTTTTCCTTCAAGGAATGAGCCAGATGTTAAAGTATAGACAATTAAGAACTTTAAAATTTTAAATAATTTATTTTCTAATCGAAAAAAAAGAATATGCAGAAAATAAAAGAATATAACGATGTCATTTTTTTATTTAATGTTCCTTGGTCGAAAAGTATAAATAACATTTTTAGCAATTTTTGTAGTTCCAAGCTCATCAATAGAAAAAAAAAAAAAAAAAAGAAAAGAAAAAAAAAAATACAATTAATAAAAAGAAATCGTTGTTAGCTGTCCATGAGTTTATATAAGTTGATGAAAAATTCGTAAAAAAATATAAAGAAAATACGGATACCATTACTCTACCTTGCTTCGAGAGCTAATATAATTTTTGGAATTCAATGATCGAAACAAGGTGCTGCGATTAAAAAGATGCTAAGTCAATTGTCATAAATAAAAGTCTTATTTATATCTAAATTTTTTTTATCGTTTTATTATTAAAGCATATCCTCATACATTTCTAGCATGAAAAACATGTTATTTCTAAATTTACACTAAGTATCACAATTATTTTATTTGCAATCAACATCAAAGTATATTTAATCAATGTACACCAATAAGAAAATTTCTGGGTTCTCAGCTTTTCCTTTTTAATTAAATAAAGTCGTAAGGTCGTTTTTTTTCATTTGCAATGTTTTTACCAAATTAGTCACATTTTGAAATATTACAAAATTCTCAAAGTAATGACACACTGATTTTTTTGCGATAAATGGTACCTGCGTTAGATTAATGGCTTATTCACGCAGTTTGTATTTTTCACCATCACAGCCAATGCTTTCTTATGGGGTATGAGGCCACGTAGGGCATATTTGCGCATTTCTGTATTGAGAGTAAACTAAAAAGTTTTTTCCATTATTTTATAATTTATTGCTTTGCTTGGATTTCCTGATTATCTTGATTTTCTTGCATGGTTTTCTTACTAAATGTAATACTAAGTGCGTGTGATACTTTTCGAATAAAAATATTATTAAGCTCATGATAAATGCACTTATTTAAAAAACAAGCAACATGCTTCTGACGAAGAACCGTACACCAGAGGTTCTAACGAAGAATCGTACAGCTGGAGGTTTCCAACAAAGAATCGTACAAGCTACTACTTCCCAACCAAGAAACATACACACTACTACTTTTAGACGAAAAATCGTACACTCAACTACTTTCCGACGAAAACTCGTGCGCTCAACTACTTTCTGACGAAGAATCGTACACTTAACTAATTTCCAACGAATAATCGTATAACTCGACTACTTTCCGACGAAGAATTATACACTTAATAACTTTCCATAGAAAAATCATACACTTAATTATTTTCCGACGAAGAATGGTACACTCAACTACTTCTAGATGAAGAATCGTGCACTTGACTACTTCCCTACGAATAATCGTTTACTCAACTTCTTTCCAACGAAGAATCATACACTCAACTACTTTCAGACAAAAATCGTACACTCGATTATTCTTTGACGAAGAATAGCACATGCCTTTACTATTATTTATTAGGCACGACTGATACTCAGGAGTGCCTTAAAGTTTTTCCAGAGCAAAAAGTGTCAGTACCCTCGAAACTTATTGTTTCTGTATAAAAAATATTTTGGTAAAAAAAAATTGGGATCGTGGACCTCGGCGTCATGAGTGTATATATCTACTGGGACTGATACTTGAACATGCTAATTGTAGATTAGATTCTAATTATCATTTACACAACAAAGACCATTCATAATACTGTTTTCATACCTTAAGCGTTTTAAAGTTTTACTGTGACTTCGGTACAAAAGATATTTATCATCGACGCGCTTCTAAACACAGGGATTACAACGTTTTTCACAGGTTACAGTGATTGTCCTACTTTAGTGAACATTGATGGGCATACTTTGTTTTTCTAATTAAATGCACAGCAAACACTTAACACCTCCCGTGGTGGACGCATTAACAGAATACAGAATATCAACCTTTGTCGTGGTGCCATTATATTAGTATGTGCCGTTGTCTTTACTTGCCTTCTTCTCCAATAGTTTAAATTATTGTGCATCATTTTCTCTTATGCTGGAAAAAAAACGTGATAAATATTTTGGTAACCTACAAACCTTTACCCTACGAACAAAACTGAGTTTTTCATGAAAAGTTATTATTGTAGCGAGCCAAGAATAACTGTCAAGTAAAAAATGTAGTCTATACGTATACATATACTTACACGTATTGTAATGAAGTACAGGGAAAGAATGACACTTTTGGTATCAAAAAATGTAATACATTTTTTTAATGCACATTTTGAAAACCTTTTTTTTTCATTCCCCATATTTTACATCACAAGAAAAATACTTTCAGCAATCGATTAAGTTGATTTAATATATACTTTTTCAACCGTTTTCATTCAATCAAATTTTAAATTTTAAAAAAAATATTTTTATACATTTCAAACTTTTTTCGTCATACTTTTACTTTAAAAGATCGTGCAGAGCTTCTTGAGAATAAAACAAAGTGCTAAACACGGGCTCCAATTCATTTTGTTCAGTGTCAGAAAAATGTGAGTACTCGAAATTTGAAGTTAGAGCGTGAATTTTATAAATTTATTTATTTTAAGCTTTTTTCCTACTGATAAGTTGGACCACATCTTACATGTTAAGGTTCTAGGAATTTAATTCAATCTTACTCTAAGAGCTTTATTTATATGTTTGAAAGAGTTGTTACGAGCTTTTGTGGAAAATTTTTTATAGTAATATAGAAGCAATATTGCTATTTTTAATGCACGTATCTTTTGACCTGAGACATCTTTTCTAGACATCTAGCTTAAGTTTTGTTTTATTGCCCGAAAAGATGTCTCAGGTTAAAAGTTACGTGCATTAAAAATAGCAATATTGCTTCTAAAAACCTATATTAATTGGGACGATTTTCCGGTATTTTTAGCTCTAGAATTACGTAACTTCAGTTATGACGTATTAAAATGCCATCTAAAATGACCTTTTGAAGTAAAATTATGATTACAAGAGTGATAAAATTAGTAGAATTTGTCTTACAGTTTCACTTTAAAAATTCAAATAAAGCTTTAAAAAAGGGGCAGTGACACCTACATTGCTTGTTATAAATTCACGTAACACTTGACCTGAACCATCTTTTCGGACATTTCAAAAAGGAAATCAAACCTCGTATCATGTACTTACTGTATTCTACAACTATGATGAATTTTCCACTAACTTTTGTTGCTAAATCCCTGATTGTACGAACATGTGGAAGCACTGAATTTAAAGTTTTTGTTTAAAATTTTCAAATTAATTTAGAAGTAACCGCCAAAAACAGCTCTGTAATAAAAAATTCTTGAAATTCACGCTTTAATCTCGAGCTTTAAAATAATGCTCTCAACGTTTAATGCCTTAAATTTTTCGGGACACTAAGCAAAAAAAAATGAAAGTCCTTTTCCACTACTTTATTGTCTATTCTTAATAAATCCTGTACGATCTTTCGATGTAAAGGTATGATGGAAAAAGTGTATTGAAGTTTTTTTTTTTAATTTCTTGTTTAGTTTACAAAAAAAATAAAAAAGTTTAGTTTTCTACTTTGATAGCGTACTTTAAAATTTTTTTTTCCCAATTTGCAGATAAGAAAAGTGTTGTTATTTGCCTGTATTTCATCATATTCTGAATCGTATTTATTATCTTATATACATACTTACATACATTTTTTTTGTAAACAGCTCTACAAGTTGGCGTTGAACAACTTTCATCAGAACCACAGACAGCAACATCAAAATTTATAAGGAGAAAAGTGAAAAGGAGACATTTTGTAAAAAATATTTCTAGAAAACGACAAAGGAACCAAAACACTTGGATTGATGCACAGTAAAAAAAGCACATACTGAAGGTGTAGCTGGAATCGGACGAAAAGGGCCAATAACGGCAAAGGAGATGCAATTATCTTGTAACTGTCGTCTTAAATGTAACGAAAAAATAACCGAACCTGATTGATTGAATGCATTTAATCAATATTGGAATTTATGTGATAAAACTAAACAAAGAATGTGCCTGAGTAACTGGATGTCTCTGAAGAGTAACTATTTGAGTGAAGAAAAGGCTGAAATAAAAAAGGCTATCGCAGCAAAGGTTTTTTTATCAATATCAGTTACCATCTTTTACGGGAATGGTTTCGGTTAGCCGTGAAATGTTTTTAAATACTATTAGTAAGTTAAATATTTTCTAACGTTTAACTGTAATCGTACCATTTGTAGATTTGTTAATTTTTAAGATATTAGAGTTGTACCAATTTAGAAAAATCGTCATACTTGATATCACTAATAGTATTATCATGAATTTTTAAGTTTTGCCTTAAATAATTATTTTGCAATTTTCAGACTTTCAATTTTCCTTAAAAATCAAGAATAAGTACACATGCAACAGAAATCTTTTACCTTGATATCTCAGAGAACGTTAAAATAGCATTTGGTGCATTTTTGGCCCATATCGTTAATTTGTAATTTCATTATGTTGTTTAAGTCCCTATACTGTGCTGTTAGCAATCTGTTAGATTGGCATGTACAAACATTTTTAAAAAATATTCTACAAAATTCATTATTTTTACAGCTTATTTAAAACACTTTACAAACACAAATAATATTACTTCAATACATCCCTTTCTATCGCAGCATTTAAAAAAAATATCAATTATGAACTATTTTTTCATACCATTTTAAATGCATTGTTTTGGGGGTAGCTTTCGTAGTGTTTTTTACGAATGCTATTGTTTATCGATGAAATACAATACACATTTTGTTGTAAATATCAAGATTTCAACAGTACAAGCCGCTTTAAAAAAAAAGTCGAATGCTGATGCGACAGGGGTTATTGAAGATGATCAGAGAGGAAAACATGAGAACCGACCATTCACGTATTCAAAGGAAATGCTGAATTATGCACAAGAGCACATTAAAAGTTTTAATGCTGTTGACTCTCATTATTGTAGAGCTAACAATCAAAGGCAATACCTAGAACAAGGTCTTTCTCTATCCAAAATGTATCGTATGTATGCAAAGGATGTTGGAGACAAAGTTGGTTCGGATAATCTCGTGAGTAAGCAAAAATATGAGGAAATTTTCAGCACTCACTTTAACTACGGATTTATCAAACCAAAAAAAGATTTGTAAGTTACTATTTCAATTATCGAACTGTGTATGCATTGTATATTATATTACTATCAGACTTCGTTCATCCGGTCATTAAGTGGTACGTTAAAATATCTGTATTTTGTTTACGTTAAAAATTAATATTTGGTAAGTTTTCTATATTTGCTAGTATAACCGTTGTGAGCTGAGGATAATCAATTTTTCGGGTCGTGATTAATTTCATACAACAAAATTTCTGGAGTATTGCTACTAATTAAATGCCTGTGCTCTAAGGCATTTTTGAATTGTCCTTAGGAGAGTAATATTCTGCATAGTATATTCTTAAACCACGTTATTTGAAGAAACTGTACAGAAAAGAATATAGCGTTTTAGACATTATTTTTTCATTTGCGGGTTTCTCTAAAATAATAAAAATGTCACCATCTTGCGGTAGTAACAAATTGGATACATTGATTTATTTTAAATTCTGCTACTTTATAAAAATAAGACTGGGGGGCTGTAACCCCTAGACGTTTACCGTAAATACCCTTAATATTTGATACGAATTTATATTTATGATTTAAGACAAAAAATCAAACAATAAGCTCTTATGATACTAAATTTTTTTTTTTTTTTCAATTTACAAAATAAAACATTTGATTCCTTTTATAAAACGTGGAACGAACAAAACTGTTAGATTCACTAAGTAATCTGTATTACATTTACATTATTGTTATAGCTATATTGTCTAAAATTGATAATTGGGAAATTTTTTTTTCGAGTATCTAACAATCGCTGTCGTAGAATTAGAACATACTCGGTAAAGTTACTTTAATCTCATTATCGGTCGATCTTTAATCCCTTATTGATCGGTTGTATATTTTAAAAAGACTGTACATGTACCGTAGTTTGTTTTAGAGAAATTTTGTTTTTTTCGATAATGTAGACCCTTACTTTACAAATAATTACAATACATTTACGATTGATAAATTCCTCACACTAAAATATTTCTGTATCCACTTATAATCTTACGTGAAAATAGCTAAGCAATAATTAAATACAATTCAATCAATGTTGAGTAGTTTCTGAGACCGAAATTGAGACTGATTGTGAGACGTTAACTCAATCTTTTTCTTACGACGTAAAAATTAATAAAATTGATCGGGAAATAATTGTCTAATATATACAAAGTATACATTCCGTTTATGGTTAGGCTACATCTCTGAAGTCAACGTGTCTATCAAACTAGCGTAGCCAAGTCATAGGGCCGTAATAAAACTTACACTATGTTACTTTTGGTAATTATTAGCTGTTTCTTGCCAAAGAATTTTGTTTGCCATATTTATTTCAACTTGTGTCTAGTATTAATACAGATTTTTCATACTTGTGTCATTCAACTCCACTAAATAGTAATTTGAGGGTTATTTGATCTTCATTTAAATTATGGTGAGAGTTTCAATTATACACTTTCTGAAACAAATTACAAAAGATTAGTTTTCAATTCGTCATAAAAGTGTCATCACCACTAGGGCTATTTTTCGGCTCAAAAGACCCTAAGATAGCCTTGGTAGAATGGCACTTATGTGCTGAACACTGTTTTTCCTACCGAGGGTGCAGTGAACAGCCAAATGTCACGAAAATCACCTCGAGGTCGGAAAAAAATTTATGGTATTGATTAAAATTTTTCTTATTAAAAAGGCACACATTAATAACCTAGATGATTGTTAAAGTGCGAAAAAAGACGTATTATACCTGTTACAGTAACTTTATCAACAATCTTTCTACCTTACATTAAAAATCTAATATTTTCGGCTTGAGAAAAAAATTCCGCCAGTGAATAAATCATTCTACTGAATCATGCGGATAGCAAGTACTCAAAACAATTACAGAAAGAAACGATGTATTTACATATTTTTAAATACGATCACAATATTCATTAAAAACACTCCATTTTGTCTTTTACCTTATTACGATAATTATTGTTGAAATTCTTGAAAATACAATATATTAGTTAATACAATAATCGAAGAAATAAAAAACAATTGTAACTGAATTCGCCAAAAGAAGGAGGAAACACTTGAAACGCAATTGTTGCATGGAATTTCACTTAAAAGTAGAACTATATTTACTATTATTTTCTCTGACACGGTGTGCTGAATAATAACACTGTGAATAAAGTCTCTTAGTATTATAATCATGTACGATTGGCCAATGAATATTTGTATTAAAAAACTTTGAATACTATGATCTACTGCATTGTTTCAGATGCGCTGAGTGCGAATCCTTTAATTTGCTATCACAAGAAGAGCAGGTCAGAAAAAAACCGTCCTTTGACTTTCACATGCGCAATAAATCAGAAGCTCGCAGACTAATAGAGTCTGAAAAACAAAGGTCTTTAAGTAATTCAACTGTTTGTTGCGCTAACTTTGATCTGCAAAAAGTTGTATCGACATCACGCTCAGATATCTCAGTTATGTACTATTATTCAAAACTGAATGTATATAATTTTACTGTTTTTGATCTGGGTACCAAAATCGGACGGTGCTATTTATGGAATGAAACGGTTGCTGGGTGTGGATCAAATGAAATAGCATCAAATGTATTGCAATTTGTAAAAGGAAAGGTCGCAACTGGAACTAAAGAATTTTCGTTTTTCACTGATAATTGCGGAGGCCAAAATAGGATTCAGAACATGTTTTCAATGGACGTTAAGGCTACTAACGATTATAACATAGCAATAACTCACAGGTAAAAATTTATTTCGTAAACTCCGTATAACAAATGAATTTGGTTTTTCTGAATCCTGAATGGAATCTTGTGAGTGCGTTAAAAACCTGTCTCCATTTCTTATTACTCATCAAAAATATATAAATATATATAAACAAATGTATAGGACAAATGTATTCTAAACAACTATTTTCTAGCATCTTTTCGAAAGTTATTCTGTTTATCAAGATGTATTTATCAAGAATTCTACGAAAAATCTGCCATTTTCGGTATCAAAAAATAAGGTACAATTTTTTAATAAGCATGCCTTTGGAAATACGTTTTTTTTATCTCAGGTATTTTTTAGAACAAAAAATTCTCTGAACAAGCGATCCAAGTCTCAGCACATACTATTTTTTCACTTTTTTCGTTATTTGATACTCAATTATTGTTTGAATTTCACGATTTTTTTGACTTTTTAAATCATAATTCTGTCCCCAAAGGTCGGAGAGAGTTCCTTAAAGAAGGAAAATAAAGAGTTTGAAAAAAGCTTTGATTTTCACTCTTGAAAAGTCGTAAATAGTGACCAACATCAATAGTAATTAACACTTAAAGCTCGATAGGAGAAAAACAATTTTACCAATTTTATTGAATATATCATTTTGTAAACTCATTTTGTTTGTAACTTCTGACGCTAATCATATTTCTCAATAATTAAAAAAAAAAAAATCAAAGCTTATCTTGAAAGCTTTATTTTATTTTTTTTGGAAGACTTAGTTTTTCGATTTTTTACTTTAATTGCTCACAGCTGTGGTAGTGTGTTAAAATAATTTTCACGTTTCTGATCGTAACTCCGCTCCAGAAGGTCGTACAGTCTTTTAAAAAATTAAAATCAAGCTTGTAAGATAAGCTCTGAATTTATTTTTGAATCATTGAGAAATGTGATTAGCGTTAAAAGTTACAAATAGAATAAGCTTACAAAATGACAAATTGAATAAAATTCGTAAAATTGTTTTTCTCCTATCGAGCTTTGAGTGTCAATAACTATTGATGTTCGTCACTGTTAACGACTTTTCAGGAGTGAAAATTAATGCTTTTTTGAAGCTTTTTATTTTCCTTTTTCAAGCAATTTTCTCCGACCTTTCGGGACAGAGTTATATGATTTAAGAAGTCAAAAAATTTGTGAAATTCAAATAACAATTGAGTATGGAAAAATAAAAAAAAGTGAAAAAATAGTATGTGCCGGGACCTGGATCGCTTGTTTGGAGTATTTTTTGTTCTGAGAAATACCTGGGACAAAAAAACGTATTTCCAGAGGCCTACTTACTTAAAATTTTACTTAATTTTTTGATACCGAAAATAGAAGATTTTTTGTAAAATTTCTCGTATACTGGTTATGTATATAGATTGTGTTTAAATTAACAAAAAATAATTATTTGTGCGCCGCGGGTAGTCATTGTCTTCATCTTGATCCTGGTAATCATTTAGCCAACTGAGACACTCTTGTTTGTATCGTGGAAAGAGCTACACCATACATAGTAAAGGAATTCAAATAGTCAAAATTGTCTTAAAACTTAACTGTACTCTTGTGGCCATAACTTTGCTAAACATGTAGTTACAATATTTTTTTCAAAACTACCTGATCGTGCTTTAAAAAAACTTAAATAAAAACAATCTTTGAGTTTAAATACTATTCAATGGTTGCTCAAATTACGGGCAATACAATTTTTGTATACAAAACCTCGCAATTGATGAAATTGTATTTTTTCAATCGTAATTTTAAAAAGTTTAAGACTGTTGACCTGAATATCATTTAAGACTTCACTGCAGCAGCTCTGTTGAAGCTCTTTAGATAATAGTAGATACAAATACTGCTACTATATTTTTAGCCCAACGGTGATGAAATACTTAAGTAGCACGATATTTCGAAAAAAATATTGTTTCACTTAATTTGTTGTAGAACAGCTCTAGATTAAGATATGTTTGGTTGTGACTACTTTAATACCGCTACAAAACTCATGTACAAAAACTTAATTTTCAATTATTTCAAACCATAAGTTAAGAGCTCTGGTTACTTTTCTTTTTTCCGCGGGCAGAAAAGTTTTGGCTCCTTACGCCCTCGGTAAGAAAAACAATATACGTGATTTGGAAAAAAATATGTAAATGACTACCCGCGGCACACAGATTTTCGTGTCTTAGAGATGTGCTATACTCAAAAACTTTTTCATTTATTATTGCGTCTAAGGATTATAAATGTTTTTGGAGAATTCATATTAATAAAATAAATAAAAACTTATAAGTGCCCTGATCACATTTTAGAAAGCGTTCTCACAAAACGTTTTTTATTTACTAATTTTAAAGTGTGCAGTAACGTGTGGAATGATGTAATATTTTAATGTATCGTACAAGATGACACATTCCTTACATTTAATTTATTGTATTTTTTTTTTATCTAACATAAGTATTAAAATTATTGCAGTATAAAAAGTACAATCAATGTATTATATTGATAAAAAAAGATCTATTTTGCAGTTAGCAAAAGTTAAATACGGTATTTTTTTTTTTTTTTTTTTTTGACCAAGCAAGCTTTAAGTATCATCCATTTACCTATAATGATGAATAGCAGTCTTGTATTGTGCATGCATGAAATCTTTTTTTTTTCATTTTTGATTCGTTAAAGCGTTTAAAATTTGTTAATGAAAAATTCATTTTCTAACGCAGGTACTTGGAGGTTAGGCATACCCAAAATGAAAATGACTCGATTCATGCTCAAGTTGAGAAATATTGTGAATATAAAACCATATTTACTCAAAATGAGTGGGCATAACATATAGAAGAATGTAAAGTCCATGATCCCAAGTACGCATTAAATCAAGTCCAACAAAGTAGTATTTACTCGTTTGAGGACTTATCCGAAAAATTCATTTGGAAAAATGTAAAGATTTCTCGCCTTCGTGAAATTTCAGTTGCTCCAGGGACAACTTTAATTCAGGTGAAGTATGATTTATTTGATGCACCTAAGAAAGTCAACGTTTTTAAAACCAAAACACTTGTTGAAGACGTAAAAAATCACTGCTGAAAGGTTGCTTATAAAACAAAATTACCATTATCAGTAAAAAAAATGACTGATTTAAATTTAATGTTAAAAAAAAAATAGTCCCACCCATATGTATTTCAGACTTTGAAAAAATCCTTTTGAATGACAACACTAATCGTGGATAGTTTGTTGCAGGAAAATGTTATTTTCTTTTTATAAATTACATAATAATCTATTTTACATTATCTCATAAGTATTACGATCATTTGTTAAACGTTTTTTACTATATTTCAAGTAACCGAGTGGATGTAGGATGTCAATTGCCTTCCCTCCCTCAAACACCCCAATCAAAAACCAAATAATAATACATATGTTTTAATATAATATGGTATATGTCCTAAATTAGTTATACCAATGAAGGTATATCAACAAAAGTTTCCTATGTAATAACGTTATGAAGTACCAATCATATGTCGAATATCTTATACGATTCGAAAAATAAAACCTCACGTACTCAAACGTTATTTTGCGATGGATTGTATGGTAAACGTATTTGCCACTATTTTTAATTGATATTAAGTATATTCGATAAATATTATTAAAACCATTATTGTTTAAAAATGTTATGTATTTCGCTCTAAAATTTATTTTAAAAAAAAGTATTTTTGTAATTTAATGATTTAAGGTTTGAATGAAAATCAATAAAGAATAAAATTTTGTTCATACAAATATACTTCATGATTTATTATTCTTACAAAATGGTTTTGTATTTTATTATAAGGCACGAAGTAAAGAATGAAGCAAAAATTAATCTCACGCCAAATCAGTCTAACCAGAGGAGAACCGCTCCTCCAGGGCCTCCCTAAAAAAATTTAATAAACGTTATTTGTATTCACAATTGTTAAAAGTCTCTTAAAGTCTTTAAGACTTATTTAAAGCATCCTCAAGCATGAAACATCAAAAGTTTTCCGCCGATTATAATGTACGAGCAAATAGAGAAATGAGTCATTGTCTTTACAATCGCAAAAAAACCCGCCAGGCGTGAAAAACCACAAGTTTTCCGCTGATTTAGGTATACGAGAAACTAAGAAAATCGATAAAAAATTCATTTCTTTCCAAACATTGACTTTATAATTATGTAAAAGTTGTAGAAACTGAGCCTTATTATTTTGAAGCTGGCACAATTCAGATTTTAAAAGAAATGAGTTTATCAATTTTTTCAATTACTTGTATACCCGAGTCGGCGGAAAACTCGTAGTTTTTTACGCCTGTCTTTTCTGCTCTTGAAAAAAACACTTCATACTTCTCAGTAAAAAATGAAGCCTAGTAATGTAACTTTATTAATTTTGTTATTATTATCAATCATCAGAACGTAGTTGAGTGTACGATTCTCCGTCGGAAAGTAGTTGAGTGTACGGTTCTTCGTCGGACAGTAGGTGAGTGTACGATTGGAAAGTAGTTGAGTGTACGGTTCTTCGTCGGACAGTAGGTGAGTGTACGATTGGAAAGTAGTTGAGTGTACGGTTCTTCGTCGGACAGTAGTTGAGTGTACAATTCTTCGTCAGAAAGTAGTCGAGTGTACGATTCTTCGTGGAAAAGTAGTTGGGTATACGATTATTCGTAGGGAAGTAGTCAAGTGCACGATTTTTCATCTAAAAGTAGTTAAGTGTACCATTCTTCGTCGGAAAATAATTAAGTGTATGATTCTTCGTTGGAAAGTAGTTGGGTATACGATTATTCGTTGGGAAGTAGTCGAATGTACGATTCTTCATCTAAAAGTAGTAGCATGTACAATTCTTCTTTAAAAAGTAGTTAAGTGTACGATTATTCGTCTGGCAGTAGTAATGTGTACGGTTCTTCGTTGGAAAGTAGTAACTCGTACGGTTTTTCGTCAGAAAATAACAACATGTATGGGTTTCCGTCAGATAATTTTAAGAGTACGTTTCTTCGTCAGAAGCATTACGGAATGGAGTGGCTTTGGTAATACTTAATGATGTATGTAAAATTTCTTTAATAGCATCTTTTTTAGGAATATCTAATTTTTTTTTCCAAGATAGTATACCATTTTCTCTGTATTTTTAAATGCTGAAAAAAATACTCTTATGACTTCTGATGAACAAATTTTTGTTGGTACATACTTACTAATGGTTTAAAAATTGAAGAAGGGGATCTTTTACTAAACTTATAGCTATTTTTCTGGATGCACCAAGTGGAAAAGCTAAGAGTTTGCAAGGGAACACGTGAGTAGTTGGTTTTTTAATAAAGCCAGATGTGTAGAAAACTACTTTTTTGTTGCAAACCTGAAACATAATTAATACCAAAATAATAATAATATATATTATTCAACCCAGACACAATTAACAGACATTTTATAGAATAAAATTTCAGTTCAAAATCAATTTATCATATAGATTTACTAATTTTCATATTTATAAGCAACTCAGAGGTAAAAGCATTCTTCAAAAATCAAATAAGTGTATGTAACTCATGAAATTAGGACGGAGTTATTAAAAAAAAAAAAAAACATTCGGTATTAATGGTGTTTCTTTTAATTGTCTTGTATCGAAAGTTGGAAAGTATTTTTATTGTCAGTAATATAATTACTTTTTACATACAGAGAAAAGTTTTCTG
Source organism: Copidosoma floridanum (assembly GCF_036245765.1). Classification (NCBI taxonomy): domain Eukaryota; kingdom Metazoa; phylum Arthropoda; class Insecta; order Hymenoptera; family Encyrtidae; genus Copidosoma; species Copidosoma floridanum. The sequence continues at coordinate 17,094,739 of NW_028321884.1, read as the reverse complement.
TCAGTTTTTATACTCGGCTTGAACAAAAATAACATATAAAGTTTAAATGACTTTAGTAACGCTAGAGTGTCAAGGTTATATACGTGAGACAGTTTTTTAAATAACAGTAAATTTATTGCAATGCAGAAAAGTTTAATGTTTAATTAGTAAATACTGTTATTACATTCAAAAAACTATTAAGTTACGAATGTTTTTAATAAAAGTGTGAAGCGAACTTGGTCGGTCTAGAATTAGTAAAAAGTATGTTTTTCTCATATTTTGCTTATTGAAGTTTGGTTAAGTAAAATTTGAGATCAACCTTGAAATATCAGCACTTGATGCTTGCCTATGCTTTCAATACAAAAAACGAAGATACATGACTGTGTTTAATTTAATGTTTTTTAATGAAGTCGGTGAACATATGTATTTTGAAGTAACAGTATGTTTTGTATTACTTAAGCTTTATTGCGTTAGTTTTTGACTTAATAACGTTCAGTAATTAAATTACTAGGCTAAAACTTTTAGTGAAGCAATGCTCAGTTGCCATAAGAGTATATGTTTAGAATTTAATTTCCATTTTTCATTTTCTTGCATTTATTTTTGTCAGCCTACTCCAAAATGTTAATAAATGATTTCTCAAGATTTAATGCCATTCTATTTATGATCATCTGATGAAAGAACTACCTTAAGTCAAAAAATCACCTCAATCAACAAGGAAAAATTGTGAAAGAAAAAAACGCAATAAAAATTAATTATTGTATTTATACAGTACTAAATTTTTTTTAATTTTGAAAATTTTAAATATTATACTAATTTAAAATTTTCCAAAAAAACATGGACCTAAGGAATATATTAAGTGGGTCATCTAAAAAAGGTATATGAAGCTCTGGACGTATTACAATATTATTAGTAAAAAAAATCCTTTAATTGGACAATGTTAGTTCTGATACTTACTGTTTGAAGCAATTTCATGAACACCTACATGAAATTCCTGAATTTTTTTTATTAATAATATTTGAATACGTCCAGAGCTTTATGTACCTTTGTTGGATGACCCACTTAGACTTTCTAGGATAAAAATAGTACACGTAATGATAAAGTAAATTGAAGCAGAGATTTTTCTCAGATGCCATGACTGACTGCTTCACACGCCGAAGCGTCTAGGAGACAAAAAAAATTGTTTTGTTAATTTTGTCGAGGACTGTGATAATGTTGAATGACAAATATCTTTAACTAAAATCGAAGAAAGTGAGAACTAAAAGCAAGCATGAAAATATAAATTAAATGGTTGTATTCAACGTAATTGACAAACTAATTTTTTTTTTTCCTTGACCGTCACCTCCCACCATTTATATAAATGCTCGCCGTTTAGCGGACGTGTTTTCTGATCAGATGTTGGGTCTAAAAACTATTGAACAAAAAGGTTATTAAAAGGTGGCCTTAAAGAGCCCACATTAAATTATGAGAAACTTTACGTATCCAAATGCGTAGCTCTCTATGCTACCCGTGGTTTTTGCTTCACCTCAAGTGTCAAATGCCCGTAATCTGAGGAATTTCTTATTTTTCTCCTGTGATTCATAGGGTGATTCTGCCCTTAGTTGCTCAAAATGCATTAAAGAATCATACAAAAATAAGTTGGTTTCATAAATTATTACAAATATCTAAAACAATTCTACTACAAAGTTTTTAGGTCGAAAGATGTACAGTATTTTGTGTAAGTCGATTTTAGTCAATTTTTGAAAAAAATACGTCTGCTTTAGAAACGCGTAGCTAAGCTGCTTGTGGAGTTATAGCGTTTTAACTCACATTAAATAAAAGCTACGACTAAATTTTTTCAGTAGAAAAAAAACTTTCGTTCCATTTAGTGTCTCCATTCAAAGTAATAGCTGTTTAAGGACAAGCGATAGAAACCGCTAAAAATGCAATTGAGTACTCTGAGAACGTTTGAATCGTGGCATTAAATTAAAAAAAAATTTTCTTTAACCGATAAAACTTTGTTTCAGCAGCTATTTAAACCTATTTTGGGCAACCTAAAAAAGTGTTCTCCTTAGCTATTAGTGTTGTAATCCTAATTGATATTTATCGACATATCTCTTAAAAAGAGCGAATTAGACCAAACGCCAAAACACATGTCTTATGTTTTAGCCAAACGTAACAAAAAAAAAAGTTCCAATGCACGAAAGCTAGAAAAATAGATTCTTTTATCACTAAGGGGTATTGAAGTGACAGGTACAGAAGTGACATTCTGAGATATGGAGTACTATTACTGCTCGTAGACTTGATGTAAACGATTTGTTGCTTAAAAAACATCTGTCGTCAGTAAGTAGTACCCCAAAATAATTTTTTCTTATATGTTTGAGATATTTGGCATTCAGTACAAGATTTTGCTTATAAGTTTTAAATTAATATAATTATATTATGAATATGACAGATGACGTCTATATTTTAAAATGTTGGTGCGAGGACATGGTACAGGAGCTTAATTTTTTAGTAGGAGTTTTTAGGTACAAAATTAGGATTTTCAATCGGTGTCTGTAAACCGCATGAAGTGGTCACTTCTAATATATTTACACATCTGTTAATGTGAACTTAATTATTGCATACATTTTTCAAGCTGCAACCTTAGAACTTGAAAAACGTGCCATTAGCAGCCGATTCTAAAAAATATTAACAAATGCAAAAATAAGGCTTCATTCAACATTTTAATATGCATGACTTTCCTTCAATACACCCACCTTATTTTTCCTATCGTTAAGGACGTATCTAATTGTATTCGTCCCTTCTTCTGTTTTCTAAAGCTTTTTCCTTTCTCTGTCTAAAATTCTTGATAGCTCATCTCAATTTTCTGGCATTTGACAAAGTAGCTGCTTAGCTGTTGAGCCAAGGAAAAACACTCGATCCCCTTGAATATCATGTGTCAGTACTGATGCTTACAACAAGCATGACAATTTACTTTTACCACCTTCTACTACGCAGCTCTGCTTATAATATATTTACGATTATCGGTACGTGCGAGGTACGTGTCCTGCAGGTGTTTTTGTTTCACCCTTATTTTCCCTATAATCTGTCCTCTGAATCAGGCACTGCCCCGTTGGTTAGTATATCATTTTATTGATCGAACGCAGTTTTTGGGTTTATATTGGAAAGTAGAAATCACAAGTGATTTGGAGGTGTATATGCATTTTATTATTTGATAGTAATATTGCCATGTTTGAACAAATACGAGGCCGTTTCTCGGGCAACGAAAAACAACATAAATTAAAATTTTATATTTATTACAAACTTTAAATAAGTAGTAAAACACATGTACTTGATGCATGATACACATTGGCTAAAGTTGGAAAAAATATTCTCTGTTACGATTACATTGTTTATTAAACTTTTTGTGCTGTAAAAATGTGATTGTGTACAGAGTTGCATGTACACAAACTACTGTCTTATTAAACTATCAGAAATACTTAAAGTTTTCTAAATAATTAAATAGTTTAAAAACACTGTAACACAACTGCAATCGGCACCTGATTGATAACATAACTTTCAGATTCTTACATTATCTAACTATGTATTGAACTGATATTTCTGATTTCTATGATAAGAATATTAGAAGCGAGTCATATCTTTTTTTTGCAGTTAACACGTATTTGTACAAAAATTAAATAGTTTAACTAAAGCTTTACGATTATTTTGAGAATTTTTTATTTATATTGTACAATTAAGTAATCAACGAGTTGATACACTGTCTCTCTTGATACCTCTTTCTATTGTTTAAAACTTCGTTTTAGTAAAACTTTAAAAATAATAATGAGGCAATCAAAGTATTAAAGACAATTTTCTATGAATTCAAAAAAAAATTGTTTATTAGTCTATCGTACATTATTTTCTTCCTTACATCGCTACTACCTTTGTAATAGTGATTGCTCAACTTAAAAATTAAATTTAGGGCGAGCATTTTCAGTTATATTTTTGAGCTTTATCAAAGTTGTAGTATTATTATTTACCTGATGTAAACATCAAATTCAAAAGTGTACATGTATTTTTTTTTTTTTTTTTTTTGTAAAAATTACTGTCAATTCGTCGAAAAAATGTTATTCACCTTTACAGTATTTCTGACTCCTTCAGAAAGTGAACACACAATCCTAGTAATCAAAAGCTTTACTGGCCACCATCTTATTTTAAAGCCCTTTAAATTTAATAGGGAGTAGAAAAAATACTAGACCACAAATCAATGGATGGAAAGAGCTGAAACGCTGTACGGTAACATTCTTTCCACGAGTTGTTTGATAAGCTTATTAAAGTTTTGTCCTACTACTGCCCTGCCCTGTACGCTGTTTCGACACCTTGCAGCGCTTTTATGGTCTTGTGAGTAGCTATTCTTATGCGATTTCTGCAGGCATCTTCTTTGCTTATTGTTACTCTGCATTTCCATTTCACTTGATTGCTTGATCTCCCAAATGCATCCGTTTCTCTGATTCTTTGATCCCAATCTACATACCATATTATTTTCCAAGTAGACGCAACTGATTGGGCCTGCCCCAGATTTTCCACTAATATCCCCGGATTCTTCTCGAATAGCTCTACTTCTCCTTGTTGCTTTCCTATCGGAGTGGCTTTCCCCCTAAAACATAGAATAGATACTTTTTTTTTGATACCTACATTTCCCTTTTTGTAAATTAATTCTCAGATTATTTGAGAGAAAAGGAGAAAAGGAGTAGAACAAAGAAAACCAGGGGGGATAAATGGGTCATGGGACCCACGGTAAGAACGAAGTTCTTTGAACATGACGAGTATAAAAACACAATTTCTCAGGTAACAAGGGGGTCGCCAGACCCATTGAAAGAACGAAGCTCTATAAACGTTAATACTGCATTCATGTAGTTCACTAAACAAAAACTTGAAAAACGAATAAAAAAAAAAAAATAAAAAAAATAGTTCGGTACTCACGATGGTTGAACTTCGTGAGAACGTCGTGCATGAATACAGTACTCACGAAGTTCAACCATCGTGAGTACCGAACTATTTTTTTTATTTTTTTTTTTATTCGTTTTTCAAGTTTTTGTTTAGTGAACTACATGAATGCAGTATTAACGTTTATAGAGCTTTGTTCTTTCAATGGGTCTGGCGACCCCCTTGTTACCTGAGAAATTGTGTTTTTATACTCGTCATGTTCAAAGAACTTCGTTCTTACCGTGGGTCCCATGACCCATTTATTCCCCCTGGTTTGTTGTTGTTTTTTTTTTTAATTTTTTTTTTTTTTTTTTTTGTCTTTATTACTGTTTTTATTTATTTTTTTTTTCATTTCTTGTTTTATTTTTTTTCATATTTCATTTTATTACATTTTTTTCATTTTTTTGTATTTCCTTTATTTAATTTCTTTCTTATTTTCATATTAAATCTTTTTTTTTTATTCTCTTTTTTTTCATGAATTATTCTTTTTTTTTATATTTAACTTTATTACTTTTTTTTCATTCTTTTGTATTTCCTTTATTTCTTTTTTTTATATTTTTCTATTTATATTCATTCTTTTGTATTTCCTTTATTTTATTTCTTTTTTCATATTTCATTTCATTATTTTTTAATATATTATTTTATTTGTTCAAATTTTATTTAATTTCATTATTATTTTTTTTTCATATTTTATTTTTTCATATTTCGTTTCTTTTTTTTTCATATTTTAATTCATTATCTTTTTTCATATATAACAGTAATTATTAGCAATACTGCAATGCCAAAAAAACCTCAGGTTTAATGAAAGTACAAATATTTAATGCGTAATAACACGCCTTATTATATTTAATCTACATAACCATATTTATGCTAATTAAATTTTTTATTATTTTATTTTTAGATGTATTATTTGGAAAACAAATACACAATTCATAAAACGAATTCATAATTAAATGTATTATCAGTGAATACATTTAAAAATGGAATGTTATAGTTACGAATTACACGATAAGTACAAGAAATCAAATTCCTACAGACGGCAGCGCTTGTAGCAGAGTGGGTAAGGTACTGGACTCACATGCAGGAGGTCGAGGGTTCAAAACTCTTTATTGGAAAATGTTTTTTTTTTTTTTTTTTTTTTTTTTTTTTAGAATTGTAAAAGAAAGAAATTCAAAGTGAAATAAAAATTATTGTGAGAAAATAAAATTGGGAGTGTGAGGGAGAATGGTGGGCAAAGGTGTGCAGAAGAGTAACACGGCACGGTTGACAGATATACATATATAGTTAGGAGAGGGGAAGTGTGTAGAGAACACTTGGTGAGGGGGACGGGGTGAGGGGAAAAACTTGAAAGAAAGAGATTTCTGATTCAAAAAAAAAAAATCTGTCGGTTTTAAAATTCCAGCCCCCCGAGTAACGCGACATAAAGAACTTCGTTCTAAAAAAATTCCTCGGAATGTCACTATTGTACGGCTTCCAATAACCCTTTCTAAATCCTAATATTTCGTACCAGCAATGTTAATCCCCGAAACAATGATTCTTAAGGACGGATAAGATCGAACTTTTGCAAGTCAAGTCAGGAATGTGGCTCTACTTGTACATGTTTTTTTTTGTATTTCCTTATTCTCTACATTTAACTTATATTTAAGGTGTGCTTGACCGAGGTGTACGTATGTGTATATATATAACAACCTATCGCTATGCGACAAAATTATTGTATTCTGTCTGTCTATCGGCACGTTCGGCACTGTAAGTCATTTACAACAGGAAGACGCATGTGGTACTACAGATCGGCAATTGTCATACATGCTGCCCCTGCAAGTTTCCCTCGTTTATTATTTCCATGCTAATTTTCCCCTTTTCTATTTTATAGAGAGGAGCGGGTAGTAAGGATTTTTGGATAGTTTGGCTATATTTCGTCAGTGATTACTTTGACTTTGTAGTGTCAACTTCGCTACTTGAATTCCAGTGACTTTTGCCCTTTTCTCTTGTGTTCTCAATACGTGTTGGATTTGGCGTTATTTTCTCTACTTTTCTTATTACCTTGTTATTATTGTACTACCCCGCAAAATGGCGTTTTCTTTTGTGAATCCGGTTGATTGTGTGCGCCGGCTGCGTGATTTCGCAAACCTACCGTACGATAACACTCGTGTTACCGGGTTTACAGCGGTCAACGGTAGTGTCTGTTCCATCCTCGAAGGTTCTGTGATGGAAGATCTTCTAAGGTGCTGCAGCTGCTCGCATGTGAGTATTATCCTTTTTTTTTTTTTTTTTTTTTTTTTAGCTGGGAACGAGATTGGTCGTGAACCCTTACGGGTTCTTCTCTCTTCCCCTCCTTCTTTGCGAGCCGGACTGGCCCACAGGCGCCGTGCCTTTGCCTGTGCAAAGGTATAAGTACCGGGGTGGCGTCGCATGCTGCGATGTCTACTGCCCTTCCAGACGATCGTTCACTGTCCTGTTCCAGGACTGCCGCTGGACTGCTTCTTTTCCGTCGACGGGTTCCGTACTGCGAACCCACTGCAACGTTTCGGAGCCTGGAGCCTCGTATGTCGTAGCTGTCGGTTGTACGTGCCACGGTACGTTTATCGTGGTGGTGGTTGAGATGTCAACCTCTGACCTCCGACCAAGACGGTTTTCCGCTGGAGGGGCGGCCCGTTATACGTGTAAGGCCTCTCTTATTAGTTATACTTGTAAGAAAAATTTTATGATTGTATTAATTTTTCTTTTTCCTTTTGCAGGTCGAACGGCGGAATAACGGACTGTTTACCATCGCAACGCATAATCCGCCTGCGGTTTGCACAAGCTGTAATTGTACTTCCAGCAATCGGCCCGCACCGCCTAATCTGAATGTATTCTCGCTGGTGGATGGGTTCCGGGACTTGGCTGTTGATCGTCTTCTTTGGGGACGAGAACGGGAACGCAGGAGGGAGCGTACTTAAGGCGTGATCTACAAAAGACAGAGAAGGAGAAAAAAAAAAATTTTTTTTTTTAAATCACCCCAATAATAAAAATAATTCTTGTATTCACACATGTAAAAATAAAACAAAATTGTAGTAAAATAAACGACTCGTGAGTATTGTTTCACCTTTCTGCATTCCCCCGCGTCTTCCCGTATACATATATAAATTTATATAATTTTTAAGCGTGAATGTTAATAAGGATTTTTTTTTTTTTGCCGCTGCAAAAATTTGTGCGAATCGTAAAATTGTGATTGTGGTTATTCTTGGGACCAAATTTTTTCTGGAGGTCAAGTATTAGTACATTTACCTTAATCAGAAGTATGATTCAAACCAACGCCCTCATTAGGGCGCCAGACTCAAGGACGTATTCCTTATCGGCTCTTGTACCGAGTATTACTGGGCGTTATGGTCCTCAATGAGGGCGTGGGTTCGAATCCCACTTCTGACACCAAAACTGTTGCGTAAAATTCTATGGTCTTGGGGTGCGCATGAAGTAGATAGTCGAGAAACTAGTATAAACGTCTTTATTAATGCAAAAACGAGAAAAGAGCGCGTCGCGTGTGTAAGATCTTCGTCCTTGATGGTTCCAGCCAGAGAGAGCGCTCCTTTCAGCATCTTATCTGCTTATCGCTTTGCTCCCTTCCACTACAATCATCTGTAGTAGGCCACAAAAAGAGGGGGCGCACGTACGTGTAGCTATGATATCGTACGTGACAATACACTCAATCAAGAAAAGTTCGTTGCCACACAGTAAAATGTACGGCGTCAAATTTAGAACAATTTCTTGTGTTGCACATTTATTTTATAAAATATTATGATTAAGATTTAAGAATAATTATGATAATGCCCCAAAACTATTTTTCTATATAATCTAATTATAATACGAAGCAATTTTAACAAGTTTCATGGCAATTAACAGAAACCCAATGATCTTATTCTTCATCCACCTATCTATACTTGTCAGTTAAAACAATGTTAATATCTTTTAGATCCAAGGTAAATCGATATAAGTTCAGGGTACTAAAAAATATCAACTAGACGAAACCATCTTGACGTATGACATTCCAGATTAGTGTGATTTGGAAAGAATCGAGGCAGGATTTCACTCCGACGACGTCTTATATATTTGTTTTTCTTTAAGGAATGAGCCGGATGTTAAAGTATAGACAATTAAAAATGTCAAAAAATTTTAATAATATTATACCTAAATGAAAAAATAATAAAAAATAAAAGCATAAAGAGATTGCACTTTATTTAAAAATCTTATTTTATCCACAAGTATGAGCACAATATGTTAGAGCCTTTGTAATGCTGACCTTATTCATGAGAATAAAAAATAAACAAATGACAGTGAGAAGCCTTTGTAAGCTGTCTATATGTTTATATAAGTTAATGGCAGATTTGTTGAATAGTATAGAGGAAACATGGATCTTATTACTCTTTCTTGCTATAAGAGCTCATGTAAGTTCTGGAGTTCCGTAATCTACACAAAGTTGCCACAAACAAAAATACTGACTTAATTGTCATAAATGAAAGTCTGACTTATACTTCAAAATTTTATTCTATGATGACATAATAGTCTAATACATTTCTAGAACAAAGTATTTCTTATTAAAATTGACACTAAGAATCACAACTATTTCATTTACACTTAAAATCAAAATATATTAAATCATCGTACATCAATAAGACAACCTCTGGGTTCTCAGCTTTTTCTATTTATTAAGTAAATTTGTCTTTTTATTAGCTACGTTTTGACCAGATTAATTACCTTATAAAATATGACAATCATTATACAATAAATATCACACTCCTTTTGTTGCCATAAATAATAAGCGTGTCAGATTAATGTCTTATTTACGCAGTTTGTACTTTTAACCATTGGAGCAAATGCTGTTCTTATGGGGTATAACGTCACGGAGGGCGGCGTGATTGCTGATTCCTGTATTGAGAGTTAACTAGAAATTTTTTTCCATTGTTATATAAAGTATTGGTTTTTTTAGTTTTTCTAATTTTTTTTATTTTCTTGCACGGTTTTCTTACATAATACAATTTTAAGTGCTTATGATACTTTTCGAATACAAATATTATTAAGCTCAAGACAAATCCACTAATTAATAATTCCAGCATCGGGGTGACGTCAGTAATACACAATGGCATATTATTTATAGATTCTTTTTTTACAAGATGTAGTTTTTTTTTTCAAGATAGTAAACCACTTTCTCTGTATTTCTGAATACTGGTAAAAATATATTTTGTATGACTTCTAATTAATCAATTTTTATTTAAAGATACTTACTGATTGTTTAAAAATTTAAGGAGCGGATCTTCTTTTTTTAAAGTGAAAACCATTTTCCTGGATGTACCAAGTGGAAATGCTAAGAGTTACCAGGGGTATTGGTAAGTAATTGGTTTCTTAATAAAAGCAGTTGTGTAGAAAACCACTTTTTCGTTGCAAACCTGGAGCAGAAAACATTTTTTAGTGGTTCATACGCAACAAATTATACATATTTGTTTTCAACACAAATACATTTCATAAAGATAATATATAATAAAAATTAAGTTGACAACAGGTTTACCAGATAGATTTAGAAATTTTAATACTTGTGACAGGTGAAATTATGGTGAAGACGTTGAATTAGTGGCATAGGTAAAAGCATTTTTATAAAGCAGTGTAAGTGGATATAGCTTATTAGTACTTGAAAAAGAAATTTTGGTAATAAGGGTATGTCACTCAATTGTCTATAATCTAAATCTTAAAAGTACTTTCATTGTCAGTGATAAAATTACTTTGCTACAAAATTAAAGTGAACTGTCGTTATTTAAGACTGTTCGACGAAAAAGAACATGTTAAGTGTAAATGTTAGTAACGCTACAACGTATAGGTAAAATTTGTTACACAGTTTTTTTCAGCAAAATAAAAATAAATACATTGCATGGTGAGAAAATTTCATGTTTGATTCTTATATAATATTTGTAAAACTATTCAGCCAGAAAATTTCGTATGTTACGTTTTTTTGTATTTATATGCGGCTAATTACCGAGAAAAATATCCAATGTGAAGATGACCCAGGTAGGAGACTATAAAAGGTTTAGGTATTTGTCAGTACTTAATATTACAAGTACATCAAGGGGCTCAAGAAAAGGTGACAATTTCTTACCCAAACTTGAAAATGACCTCTTTATCGCACATTCATAACTGTATTATCAGAAGAGATAACGTAGTATCTTCAAAAGTTTTTATAAACTACTAAAATAAACGGTGAAAATAATAAGTATTAAAGTATATTCACTAATGAATTCCTTAAATTCTTAATAGCAATTCTACGAACAAAATATACGTACTAGCGTAATGCGTGCGCGAAGAGTCCAGACACAATGCTTCACCAAACACGTCGCTACAGGCCAGTAGTAAAAATACACGATTACTTAGTATCGAGGGCTGAGGAGCAAGGTACCTTTGATTTGCTAGGCAGACGATTCAGAGCTTCAAACTTTTACAAAATTTTCTGGGACTTGACTTCAGGGCATGAGTCATATACTTGTACACTACGTATAATAACATTTTGTAAAAACGATAATCGAGTGAAAGATTAGATATGCAATGAATGCTAAAATACGAAGAGCGTGAGATTTTACTCTTTATTTGGTACGTCGTACACTCGATTCGCATAAAGTGTGCATGCAAATGTTAACGGCGCAAAATAACAAATATAAAAACGAAACAAAGAGAAATTATGAGTAAATCGACGAATTAAACTTTGAATTACAGCAAAAACAAGGTACAATTTTCGACTTTGATTTTAAGTTAAATAGACAGGATAGTCCTAATTTGTTGAATAATCAAATCTGTATGGTTGTGAGTGAGGTTTTTATCATTTATTGGACTTGTTACAAATTATCTTTCAATTAGTAATTTTACACAAGTACTGTGGACTATTTATATTTTAAGAACAGCCATAAGAAATTTTCTATATAAATCTAAAAAAATATTAGTTTTTTTGCGTAAGTACAATATCAAGAAAAAGTAATTGATTTTTTTATTTATTTCCTCTAAAAATAAATTTTTTTTTTTTCTTTTTTATTTATGTACATTATGAATGCTATTTTTCCAGAAAAAAGCCCAACACTTACAGTAATAGTAAAATAAACACAATGTCCTATTCAGCAAGAATTTTTAAAGTTACTATAAGTTTGTACATATTAATCATAGGCGATAACCTTTATCAATTTATCTATTTCCTTTTTTGTTTGGAAATATCGTACACTGGAACATCTTTCGTGGCTACATTATTTAATATAAACACGAAAGAAATAGATTTTCATAAAGTTTTAATAAACTATTTTTTAAGATTAAAAATGTTTTGATTTTAATAATTTTTTGAAAAGATTGCCTGAAAAGCCAAAACGGGCATTATTTCATATTCAAACATGGAAGGATTAACCCTTTATTTATAATTAAGTCATTAAGTAAAGTACTAGATTAGTACTAAAAGGGGCATAAATAAAGTTGGCTTTAGTTATAACTTATTGAATTTTTTAATTATTTTTCTACTCATTCGTCCACATAACGATGGTATCAATTGTAAGAGCCACAAATTTTTCAGTAGATTGTTCATTCCCTTTCTTTTTGTTCATGTTTTTTTTTAGTTATTTTATTTCAAAATCTTTCTATTATTATTCCACAAAATACAAAGGGGCTGTGTTACCATTGGTTTTAACCAATGATGATAATCTGCGAATCGCCTCCACACGAAGCAATTATCGAGCCGCCGAAAAACCGAGGTCTGCTGTACTGGCAAGTAGCAGCAACGCTACAGATTCTAGCTCTAGATCTTTTGCCTAGCACATCAAAGATACCTTGCTTCTCAGACCTGTAGACTATACTTATACTTTTACTACTGGTCCATAGCGACGTGCTTTGTAAAGCATTGTGTCAGAACCTTTCACGCACGCATTATGCTAGGACGTGTATTTTGTTCGTAAAATTACTAATAAAAATTCAAGTTATTTATTCGTGAATATTATTTAGTAATTATCATTTTCTGTCGTTACTTTAACAATTGTACCGCGTAACACGACGATTATTAAAGTATTCTATTATAAACCTTTATACGAACAAGCATCTTACGTGATGTTTTTATGATTACGAGCCCATGCGCTCTTTTGTATATTAAAAAATAGAGTATGTAATTGTCATCCATGTGTATTATTTATGTATTCAATGAATTCATTTACTTCATGAATACGGTGCCATCCTTTGTGATACTACGGCTATTATGCTTTAAGGAGGTAATTCCAAGACTTAGGGTAAGGAATCCCATAACTTTTTCCTGGGTCGTTTGAATAAATCGTAATATTTAGTAATAACATACACCCAAGCCTCTTATGACTTTTTACCTTGTCACATTTATGCGAGATATTAGAAGGGTGGCAAATTATTGTCCAAAACTATGCTTTAAACAAAGCAGAGTGTTGTATGCACGTGTACAAGAGTAAACCATAACCCCACGACCTCGTAATTAGTCAATATAAACTTGATCTCTCTAGTATTAATAAAAAGTACTCTTATAACATTATACTTTCTTACTAAAACTGAAAACAATGAGTGACAGAACTGGGGCATAATGTTTCAGATAAGGCTAGTTCGCTCTAACAGTAGGATTTTCTCACCCTTGTGATTCCGTAAAGAGCAAATTTTTGAGTATTGTGGATTCAAAAGTATTTTGGTTGCATTTTTTTTAAGCTTATGGAAAAATGTAAGAACATGAAGCAAATAGGTTAAATACATAGACGAGAAATGTTGAGGAATTCACATTTTTTTAAAGTGAGCCGGAAATAGTTCAATTACATGAAAATTTCAACAGTAACGACTTCATTCTTTTTGTTCAATCTCTTGATTTTCTCTAAAATATAGACAATGCATTTTATCCTTATAGAAATAAAGGGGTCTCTTGAGCCTCCACGTGCTACTCCCATAGAGTTTACTTGAATATTATTATTATTATTATTATTATTATTATTGTAATATTTAAAAATATGATTAGAAAATTAAATCATTTGTGTTTTAACTCTATCTTAAGGTAAAATTATTATCTATGGTAAAGAAAATTTATACTTCTGAACTTTTCCACTGGTATCAAATCACGTTATCTGCAGCATAAGCAAAACTTGGCATAAACGGTCTTGATAACGTAGCTCATAAATCTTTTGAGAAGGAAAACTACAAACGGTTGTCCTCGTTACGATGATTTTAATGACATCTATATATCGTACATCGTGACTGGATAGTATACTGATGGTTTGTTATATTGCCAGTTAATCAATAAGCAGTTCAATATCACTTTTCATTTTAACATGATTTAAAGAACATATTAAGATGAGCCTTCAAATTTTCGACTATTTTTTGCTACTATGTAGAGATAGCCTGTTCCCCTATCTCGGCTATGAATTTCTTGATAAAAGAAACATGGTGGAAGTCAGAGGTGAGTAGAAAAATAAAAATTTGGTTTTCAAGTGAGGGGAAAGATGTTTTTTGAACTAATTTTTTTCCATTTTATGATTGTCTACCAAAATAATACTGCTATAGAATTACCCTTACCATTATACCAAAAGCACACACCCCCAAACCACCGTCAAAATTAACGTACAGATATGATATTAGATTTATTTATGAGCTCAAAATTTAAGATATGACTAAAGTAAATTTTAAAGAAGAGTTAATGACTAACAGCAGAAAAAAGAGTTTCAGAAAAATGTAGTACCCTTACAATCGGGCCAACAAGTGCTTAAATCTTTCGCATTACACCAGTAGTACTTTTTAAAGTGATTTGTAATAATAATAAGTCTTTAACTAAGTTTAAAACAGGAGTTTGTGTATGTTTTCATCGTTTAATAAGCTTTAACGTGATACTCATGAAAATAAAAAAAAATAAAACTACCCATGCTAAAGTAAGATAAAACTGTAAATAACATTCTCATACAAATTTTATTTAACGTTACAGCTTTCAACATATCTCTACATAGGTCCTGATTGACATTTTTTCCCTAACCTTGTAATCTTTTTGTATAAATGAAAACTTTTATTTGAATTTCAGACATTGGTTTTATCTTTTTTTTTATTTATGGCTTCATTGCAAAACTTATAACTCAGTGCATTTAAGTAATAATTTTACCAAATTTTGTTTGAGCATAGCGCTCACAGTTACAATAAAAAAAAATATCTTTACTACAAACAAAGTTATCGACCTCCAAAGTTTGTAAGTTTTTGCCAAGAGTGTGTGTTTATAGTATTGCAAAATATAGAAATTATCCATATTTTCAATTACCTACTGCAAAAAAAATTGGACAAATTCTTCAGACCATTTTCTTATGAATTCCATTTTCATGTGACTCCTCCATAAGGTTACCTAATAAATTTAAGTATTATCAACATTAAATATATAAAGAGCAATAAGTTGTGAAATGGTCTCAAATTCTACATCTGACTTTTCAACATCATCAATAGTATTCTATAAAAATTCAAGCTCTACGCACATGTAAAATTAGATAAAATTTTTACTTTATTACATTAAGTTATATAGTTTCCAACTAAGCCATTAATTTTAAAAAATAGAAGAAATATTAAAAAATTGAATAAATGATTTAAGTTATATCAAAATACTACACAGGTTATGTAACTTATAAAAAGAAATTGGGACCATGGAGATATTACATTGAAAGCTATAACGTTAAATTTGATTTTTTTAAATTTGTTAATTGCATAATAAATTGAATTAGTTTGTTAGTGTCGTAAGTTTAACGTACCATGGGTTACTTATTCTTTTATTAATTTCAAAAATAAAGAACATCTTTTATATTTCCAAGAACGTTAAAGCATTAGTATTTTTTTGCAGTTATCTTATTTTGGCATAAAAAATTAAGTTTTTTTAATTTTTATAAATTTCATCTTAAAGCTGATTAAACGTTAAAAAAAACATCCCATGCAATATCTTCCCTACAAGTTCCAAATAGATGTTCGTTAAAATATGTCAAAAAACACGGCATTTGTGGGAAATTTTGCAGTTTCTCAATTCCAACAAATTTTTTACACAAAACTGTGTTGTTTTTTTTTTTCAATGTTACTCCAGGATAACTTTAGTATCAAACTTAATTACAGTAAGCCAAAACCTAATTATTTTACAGCAGGACTGGGCTAAAAATGTTTGTTAGTCCCACAGTTTTATCTACGATACAAAATAACTAAAACTTTTGAAAATATACAGTAGTTGAAAACGTTTTACATATGAGTATTATCGACAATGTACTGTTTAATACATTTTTTTTTTAATTATCAGACAAAAAATCCATAAAATAGTTACCTGATGTAAAGCTTCTTTCATATTTCTTGGTAAATTACCGTCTTTTCGTACAAACAAGCTCAAGTTTTTGCGTACATCATCTTCGACTCCTATTAAGATTTTATAAAAAAAAGTTGTCTTATATTTTCTAAATAAATAATAATTAGCTAAGGTTCTAAAATTAGCAATTAATATTTTGAAAGGTTAAATTCTTTTGTAGCGATCAACTCATAAGTTCCATCTTTGAGGAGACCAGTCGTATCATTGAATGGGATCGTGGGTATTGACACCGTAACAAAGCTAGTGAAACAACCAGCATACATTGAAATTATGATAAATGATGTCAGATACAACGACAGTTTTGCAATCTTCAGTGAAAGAGGGCTCAATGGAATATCTAAAAATTTTGTAAAAAATATAGAAAAAGTCAATTTATAGTTCTTAATAACTATTAAGTATTTTTTAGTAGTTTGATTTTAAGTAGTTTAAAAAAATATAAATCAAAATAGCTCAATAGGTAGACTTATCATGTTACGGTTTATGTAATCAGATTGAAAACAAGATCATGTATTTTACCTCGTCAGACCAAGCGACTCTTGTCCAAGCTCTTTAGACGCCAAGTAGACACTTTTATTTCAAGTGTATTTACCTTAAAACTAGATTTTCTGTAGGAAGCTTTATTCTTACAGTAATTAATAAGCATTGTTGAATCGAAATTGGTAGGAGGATTCAAAAAATAGTCAATTTTTACTCATGAAGTACAGCTTATCAAACGCTTCCATGCTAATTTTTCCCATTTGATCAAAACTTGTCATGAAGTCGAATATACAGGTAAGTGAAACGTCAAATGTAAAAGTTATTATACAGTTCTTTAAAACTTAATAACAATTCAGCCCTTATTTTTCATTTAAACAAAAGCTATATCGGTTAATGATCTAAATTCAGCAAAAAAGATTTTATTGTATCAAACGATTCTTGAAACCAAATTTTCATAAATATATTAATTCACTAGGCCACATAAAATTTTGTCGTTTGTAGAATAATTGATTCATTTGCGTGAATGAATTTAAGAATGTACCATTCGTCTTTTTGTGTATTAAATGTTTCTTCTGTAGATTAGTTATTTACTTTGTAACAAGACAAAAATGGCCTCCATGTTTCGAAAAGCTTATTTTTTTTTTTTTTTTTTTTTTTTTTTTTGATGGAGCGGGGAGGGAAAAATCTTCATAGACACCCCAGCTAATCTGGTAGTAGTTTCGGATTCACCCGGTGTGCCTACCGACTAAAAAATAACCTCCCTGCATGGGACAGGTTCGTGAGGACCACTCCCTTAGAAGACAAAGACTATACCAGTTATGGAGAGTGACGATGTGCTCGTTTAGAAAGGTGGTACACCGAGAGTGTTGTTTTGACGTGCAGCTGACCGTGACTTGGTCTGCATAGACGTACGTGTTGATATTTTTGCGCTGGGGCAGGTCGTGGCAAAAAATGTTGAAAAGGGTGGTTGAAAGTTTGGAGCCTTGAGGGACTCCGGAGGTTATTGGACGGGGGTTGGAGAGGGAGTCGCCTACTTTAACGCGGATAAATCTGTCCGAGAGGTAAGATTCGACGGTGCCGATGAGGTAGTGCGGAAAACCTAACTAAATAAGCTTATACAGGAGGCCTTCGTGCCAAACTCTGTCAAAGGCCTGCTGTACATCTAGAAAAGCTATCATGGTGAAGTTTTTGTGGATGAGGCTATCGGAGAGGTCTTCGGTGACTCTCAGAAGCTGGTGAACTGCCGAATGTCTGGCTCTGAAACCATACTGCCCGTCTGGAAGGATGTTATTTTCCGTGGCGTGCTTGTTTAGGCGGGTAAGAATGACGCTTTCAGTGATTTTACTGGGCGATGAGAGTAGGCTAATGGGTCTGTGGCTTGCGGGGTTGCTGAGGGGTTTTCCTGGCTTCGGGAGGCAGATGACCGTAGCCACCTTCCACGCAATTGGGAAATAACGAAGGCGCATCACGGCGTTGGTGATGTTGCATTTTCGAGTTTTTAGAGAGCGGATGATGCCTCTGATTTCGAAGGGTGTGCAGTGTTCGAAATCTGGATTGTCAAGGACCTGTTGCTGAACCGTGTGGGTGATCCTCGCGTGTTTCTGCGCTAGTTCTTTAGCGCTAAGGTTGAGAGAGCATTGATTTTGCAGCGACTCTGCAAAGATCTCTGCTTTGTCCGAATCTAGCGAGTAGAGTTTGTTCCCTTGTTGAAGGGGGGGGGGAGGGAAGGCCGTTTGTTACGGAGTTTTTAACGACCTTCCAATCATTTCTTGGGTGGGACTCTGCCTGGGCTATGAACTTGTTAAATTCCTTGTTTCGGAATTCGAAGACTTGGGATTTGACTTCCCTTTCAAGGGAGTTAAGGTGAACTTCAAGTTCGGGGGTTCTCCTTTTTTGCCAGAGTTTCTGGACTCTTTTCTTCTCCTTGATGAGGTGCAGGAGGTCGAGGGGGAGTTTAAGTGTATGTTGGTGGAGCTGTGGTTGTTGTGGTGGCTTCTTGTGTGCATCTGTGGAGTTTGTCAGTGAATTCGTCTACTGCTATGTCGAGTACCGTTTGGGACTTTATGGGACGACATTTAAATGGGGAGGATTCGAGGTTATACGCAAGGTGGACCCAGTCTATGTGGCTGGTGGTGACGGGTATGGTGAGAAGGGATCTTAGGATCTCTTGGTAGACTGGGTTATGGTTGCAAGGGAGGTCTGGGGATGTTCATGGTTCCGTAGGGATGGTCAAGTTTTTCGTCAGGAATATGTCTAAGATGTCTGGGTCTAGGTCTGGTGAGCTGGGATAGTGAGTCGGTTCACTCGGAATCTCAATGTTGATGTTGAGGTTGCGCAAGTGTTTAAGGAGGGAACGACCCTTAGGATTTTCGTGTTTGCATCCCCACGATTTGTGCTTGGCGTTTAGATCACCAGCAACTATCGTAGGTATGTTGGAGTCAAACAGCGGGATTATGCATTGGAGGTTTGGATCATCCGTTAGAGGAGAATATAGGGAGATGATCCTGATGGAGGCAGATAAGGTGGTGTGTAATTCAATGCTTTGCAGTTGGCAGCGTCTGTACTTATGACTCGATGGCGGATGCCCTTGCGTACAAGGATAGCCACTCCGCCATGGGATTTTTCGCATCTGTCACGTCTCTGTACCGTGTAGTTTGGTATGTAAAGTGTTTTTGTGTTGTCTAGGTGTGTTTCAGTGATGCATGCAATGTCGATGTCTTTTGTCTGGAGTATGTGTGTGAGTTTAGTCGTTTTGTGTGCGATGGTGTTCGCGTTCTAGTTGAGTAGCGTAAAGTCTCTGTCTAGTGTGCTGCTGTTCTGTTGCCCTCGAAACCGGACACTCTTTGGTCGAGGCAAGTCAGCAGGGTCATGATTGAGTGGAGAATTGTCTCGGTGGTCGGGGGTGTGTTGAGTAGAGGAGTCGGGGGAGGAGCTCCTGTTCAGTGTTGTTGAGAGGATGTCACATCCACGTATGACATCCCCGGGCGAATAATGTTCGAGCCTTGGGCTGTTGTCCGAGGGGTGCCTCTCCCAAAAGGAAGAGGAGGTGGAGTAGTTCTTTTTTTGGAGCGTGAACTTATTTTTGGGGGATTTTCGGACAACCCCGGTAGAAGGTACAGTGCTCACCATGGCAGTTAGCACAGCGAGGGGTGACTTGGTCCTTGTCCTTTTTTGGACAGGTTGCGGTAGCGCGGTTTAAACTGTAGAAACCACAGACGAAGGCGGCGCGGCAGTAGGCTGCCGTGTGGTTGAACTTTTGGCAGCGACGGCATTGAGGTACATCACTCGATTTTCGCTTCTGCTCCACTCTGACAGAAGTGCCCCCGAATGACCTGTGGTTATAGATGTCGTTGGATTTGGCATCCAACGCATCCAGGTACACGGTAACCAGGGACCAGGTCCGTTCACCCTTGGTCATACGATGGACCCAACGGGCGGATGGTACTTTTTCCTGGATCATCTCCAGGATTCCTGCTTCCATATAGCTGATTTTGACTTCACGGATGATAACTATCATTTCACGATCCTCGTAAAGTTGATGGGTGGTGAACTCGACCTTTTTCTCGTCAAGGTCGTGGACGATTCGTCGAAAGCTGTCAACGTTCTCGGGGTATACGCGAGTGCCTTTAGAGGTCGTAATGGCGCGGCGGACAGGGATGTTCTCTGCTATGAGGGCTTTGATAATCCTGGGCCATAATTTTTGGTCCAGGATTGTGATCGGTGGAGGTGCCTTTTTTTTGGGGGCGCTGTTGGTTTCCTCCGAGTCATGTTGAGCTTGGTCCTCAAGATGACCGTCGAAGGCGTTTTTCCCTGCCTGGGAAAAGCTGAGTAGTAAAACGTGGGTTGGGGAAGATTCTATCTCCATATCAGAGAAATTGGCTGCGGAATCGTCCGCGTTGAGGTCGAGCGTGCGCCGTTTTTTGGGGGGTGGTTTTACATTCGGAGAATCGACCGAATTGTTTTTTACCTTATTTGGTAGCGGGGGGAATTTCTGGGCTTTCAGAGAGAAAGAGTTAAGAAGATTTAAGGGGTCATGATTTAGAGGTGACGGTACAACAAGACCCGGGCCTTTTGGTAGCGGGGTTTTCTCTGTGCAGGGTGACTTTGCAGAGAGTGCTACAATAGTCGCGTTTTTCTCCTCGTTAGAGAGTTTTAAAGAATTAATTAGCTGGATGGAATTTTCCAGCTGAACTGAGTACTCACTCACTATTTTCTCCAAGTACTCGATCCATTCTTTTTGGCTCGCGAGTTCCTTGGCGATTTCGGGTGGTATTGTTGTGGCCCGAGAGAGCGGGCTGCGCTTCCGCTGGAGGCTGCGTCGGTTGACGCGGGGATCTCGGCTACCAAGCTCGAGGGATTGCTGGTCCACTGGCCGGCTATGTGTCAGGGCTGACATTGAGGGGAGCTGTGCACTTGTGTCACTTGCACTGGCACTTGCACTGGCACTTGCACGATCACTTGCACTGTTAAGCGCTAACATCTCGGAAGATGAGTCCGATTCTTCTCGAAATGCTTTCGCTGATGCAACGTACGTACAAGGAGCTGAAAGTCAAAGCTTCTTCAAATTTGTTGGTTTTTGGGGAGCTATATATATGTACGGGAGCGCGCGGTGGCTCAGTCGGTTAGGTCGTGGATTAACACGCGGAAGACCGTGGTTCGATTCCCGGCCAGTGCGACTTTCGGGCAAGTACCTCTGTGATTTTTCACACGTTCTTTTTCACCACGCAATGCTCCTCGAGGAGGGCTTAGGCGACTTCCTTGCAGCATGATTGCCTCACTTCCTCCTACTCCCCTCCTGTAATGGGAGGCCTCCCATCCCTTTCTTTGTCCCTCTTCCAAGTTCTAAGTGCCTATAGTAGTGCCCTTAACAAAGGAGCCGGACGTAGAGCACTTTAATATTAAAAAAAAAAAAAGTTTATAATCATAATGACCCCTACGCTTTCATAAAGATTTTGGGATGCCAACATTGCCAACAGACAACGAGCTGAGACTGAGATACAAAAACACAGCAGCACCAGCAGGAATGGACAAAAAAATGCGAACGCGACTATTGGGACACACAGCACCTGCTATGACGAGAGTGACTGCAAGGGGAGATAAGTAAGTGGCAGCAGCAGCAGCAACGATATGGCCATTGCTTAAGCGAAACATCGCGAGTTAGTCTAGAGTAGACTCTTGAGCTGTATACGCCTGGGTGCGAGCAGCGAGAGTTTTTGCGGTTTACGCGTTCTTGTAGCAAGAGTTGAGAGAAAGAGTTGTCGAGAAGGCGCGTAGAATGTTGAGAGAAGAGAGAGAAGTGTGAGCGAAAGTCTAGCAGCTGCTGTGTTCTCCCAGGATGACGAGGTCTCCAGGTAGAGGACTACGGAAGCAGCTCAGATCAGAGAAAGAGGGTAAGAAAAAAGGCGAAGCCGTGGGACGGACGATCCGCTTCGATGAGGTGAATGAAAGACCACGAGGTGCATGCTTGGAAGTGCCGCCATTATTCGCGCGTTTTGTTGTGTATGAGAGTAGATAGCAGAATTAAGAGCAAGAGAGGGAGAGCAGCTTTTTCAAATAGACCAGAGAGGGAGAGAGAGAGAGGGAGAGAGAGACAGTGGGCGGAAGTGTAGAGAGCAAGAGCAAGCAGGGCAGAGTGTTTAGAGTCTTTAGAATTTTAGCATGCCTTGGGGAAGATCCTCATCTGGTACATAATTGGTGGAAAACTTATAACTAAAGCTTAAGATTAACGGTTGTATGAAAATACTTAGATCTAATGCTAAGAGTACAAAAATTAAAACAAAGTTGACAAATAAAATTGAAAATGCCAGAACAGTAATGATAAGGCAAATGTAAACAAGAAAGGCTAATATAATACTAAAATATAAGTTAAAAAAGAGGGGCTGGGTAAAAGATTAAGAAAGAATTAGAGGCTAATAAGATGAGATGAAAAGGGTGGTGGAAAGGTCAAAAAAAGAGAAAGAGGCGTGGGACAGGTGCTTATGAGATTGGAAATGACGCGTGACAAAGTTGGTGAATACTGCTAGTAATGACGTTTGGTGAGTTGGAACGAAAGTCGGAAATAAAGGGAAGGAGAAAGTGGATGACGCTTGACAGAGTTTATGGAATACAGAAAGTGCAGTATGAATAGCTACTGAGGGACGGAATGGTGGTAATAAGAATGATTAAATGGTAGAACCTTATCACCAAGCTGCCTGCGCCGCCAAGTGGCAAAGCACAGGGCCTTCAGTGATGTGCTGCGTAATTACTATGCCCTCTCAATACACACACTCTTTCCACTCGTGTGGAACACGCTGAAATAGGGTGTCATGGAGCATGGATTTAAAAGTGGTATGTAAAGTCCGCAAGATTCATGGTAGAAAGAGCGTTAGTAATCTCGGAGGCTTGGATGTAAACAGCGTCGTCGTGTGATCGAGTGCGGAATGAAGGTACTATAAGGATGGGCTAAGGACGGCGTAGGGTACGTTAGTTTAAGGCTGTTTAATTAATTTCTTAATACTTTTGTAAGAAAGAGCATTCATAAGCAACACCATTAGTCTAATATGATTTTGTCTATGTGATTTGAGAAACTAATGTAGTTTAAAACGTTTCGGGTTGGTGAGTGTGACTGAAAAATATGGTAATCTTTTTAAAATAAGACTATTTTTGTATATTTAAATTATAACTCACTGGAATTCGTCAATTGGATTGTTAGATGAAATTTTAAAAATATCTGTACTTGTTTTTAAATATTTTAGTATCTTAGAACCATACATTTCTTTATTCAGCTACTATAGTCTGTTTGTTTTGCTCTCGTTTAAATAATAATATTTTTATTTAATTTTTTTTTAATACTTAAAACTAGACTTTGATATAAACTACTGTGTTGTATACAATTTGTAAAAGTCTTTTATTTTTGTAAAAGTATTTTATTATACGTAATTGGCCTCTATGACCTCTTCAACATGGTTCATTCTTTGTATGTCGCAATTAAATTTGAAAACTCAATTCCAAAATTTTTTTTTCCTTGTTTTAAAAATCAAAATTTAAAAAATCAACAAACTGATAAAAGAGTTTGTGTGTGTTCATCTCGGGTTCTCACATACACTGATGTTGTTATGATAATTGCTATTATCTTGTAAGCGTCTGTGATATTAAAAGTTTTTTCTTGATATTCTATTTTTTATCGAATAACTTATGTACTTTTTGTCTTGTATTATAATTTCTGGTATGAAACTAAATTTTATTTATTTTAAAAATAAGTTCTGATCGCTTCTGATTTAGTGTATCACTTTTGAGTAAGAACTTTAAATATCTCTCTCATGTCACGTTATCTTTCTATCTAGTTCTAGTATACTTTTCGACAGCTACATTGTTTTTTGTTTATTAAAAAAGTTGTCTAAATTTGTTTTTATGTCCATGCGGTGAGTTGTTAGTTGTAATCTTAAGTAAAATGAGACTCTGTCTCATCATTTAGTCATTATTGAACATTATATACTTGGTATAAGGTGATTCTGGGCGTTGTGCTAGTTATTACTAAGATCTTTTTCTTATAAACAAGTCTTACTATTCGTACTGAAGAAAAATAAAAATTGAGTTTTAGCTTGAGTCATTTTTATGTTTCACTTTAGTATTACTTTGATATTTCTTGTAAGTTAACATATTATAAGGGAGTTGATGTCACGTTTAAAAACGTTTCTTCATACATAATCAATATCTTAAACTTAATCAATTTGTTAAGCTCTACTTTTTTTCTGTCAATCAATACAAATTTTTGTACGTGAATACTCTTCTACGTGAAACTTTAATCGTCAAAGACAATGTATCTTCAAATGAGTATTTAAAAATTATTATTTAAACAATATAAAACAACAAAAAAACAAATTTACACATTAATGGGAGCAGATTTTATTTACATTCCAGCCGCACTAAATTACTCTTTTCCTTAAAATTTTTTTGTTTCTTTTAATAATCGTAAGTATTAACGTTCCTAGCAATTCAGTAAAATAAGAAATTCAACTATGTCACATCGCATATTCTACTTTTGAATGTGAGACATTTTTTAACGATCACAATAAAGTTTGCTGTGTTGAATAACGAAAATCAAACTATCACATTCTTCACTATGTTGGGCATGATCATTTTGATTATGCCGCGTAATAACTTTTTTATGGCTGCTACATAATAAGAATTGCTTGAAATATAATTAAAATTACTTCAAACGTAATAATTTCCATTATCAGGTGAGTATGTATAAGCTTTCCTGAAAAATATGATGGTTTTAAGTACGGTTCTAATACTTTTTTTAACACCATTTTTCGCCATGTGTTTATTTCAACCTCATTATTACATACGTTTTCCAAACTATAATCTTAAAAGTTTAGAAAATCTGCCAAGCAGGCGGTCCCAGAAACAGTAATAAATACCGAAATAAGCCTTTACTTTGTACGTTAATGCATTAGACCCTCACTCAACAAACCCATCTCCTGCGCAACTGCGATTAAAGACATATAATTATAGCAGCCCCAACGCTTTTACGATTTTTCCTAAGCTATTCCCTTTCCACTCCCTCAGTTATCAATAGCTTATCTGTATTTTCTGGCATACGACAAAGTAGCTACGCTGTTGGATCGAGGAAAAATACTCGACCCCCTTAAATATCATGTGTCAGTACTGTCGCGTTTAAAGAGAATGACAATTCACTTTTACCACCTCCTGCAACGCAGCTCTGCTCATAATATAGTGACACTTATCGGTGCGTGTCCTGCAGGTGTTTTTGTTTTACCCTTGTCTCTCCTCTTATCTGCCCTGTGACTCAGGCCTTATGCCGTTGGTAAGTACATCATTTTATTGATCGAACGCACTTTTTTGGGTTTATATTAGAAATTATAAGCTACCGAACTGTAGGTGTGTATGAGTTTTGATATTTAACGTTAGCGTTGCCATGTTCGACAAATACGAGGGCATTTCTCTGGCAAAAAACAACAAAAATCGAAATTTGATATTAACAACAATCTAAAAACGAGTACTAAAACACCTGCATATAATACGTGACACATGCTGATTAAAATTGTAAAAAAAAACATTTTTTGTTGCGATAAAACGTTTATTAAGAAATTTTTGTTGGGTAAAAACATTAATTTTTTTCTTTGACTGTGTACAGAGTTGCATTGACGCAATCGACTATATTATTGAGAAGTTTTGAACATATTATGTTCTCTCAATAATTTTATAGTTTTGAAACACAGTAACACAATTTTAGGTTTAACACGATTGAATTAATAAAAAAAAAAAAACATCGTCGGTAATTGTGAGTTCTTCAACTTTTGTAATTGAGTGAAATAATCGATGTTACTCGCATTAGAGAAGTATATATATATATATACATATATATTATTATAACTACAATAGATTTCGTTACCTTCTAGTTAAAATCAAAAGAAAAATAGTTTTTTAGACTATCGTACATAATTTTCTTCCTTAGATCGCCGATACTTCTATAATAGTAATTGCAAAAACTGAAACTTTATTTTAAGCATCAGTTGTAGGTTATGTTCTAAAGCTGTACTAAAGTAGTAATTTTATCAATCACCTTGTATGAATATTCGATTAAATAAATCTACCTTTCTCTTTTGTAAAAAATACTGTAGTTTTTTTGGAAATAGCTTATAAGCACTTACAATACTTTTTGAAACATTTAGAATAAGAACATCAAAAAATCAGAATCAAGAGTTTCACTAGCTACCACTCAATTTTCAAGTAATAAACATTTAATTGGGGGTATAAGAATTATATATCAACAAAGCAACAAACAGATAGAACCAAAATGGTCTAGTTACGCATTTTGCATGTATTGTTAGATAAGTGTATTAGAATCTTTTACTGTCTACTTACTACTTACTACTTTACAAAATATCACAGCTAATTTCTGTTATTTCGTCAATCTGATCGAAAATATAAATGATATTAAAAGTTACATGTAATCGAAGTATTTGTGAGGAACTTTTTTAACTTTTTCTAAGATAAAGATTTTGAAAAAAAAATGTTTTAAGACACAATCTCTATGATAAAGAGTATACTTTATTTAAATAGTTCTGGTCACTTTTACAGTGCTACATGTATATAAGCTTATTATTTATGTACAATCAAAAACCATAATGGTAATGCATTTTTTCCAGAAAGAGATAATAATTTTGTGATTTTTAAGCTGAATTGTATATTTGAGGAGTACAAGTCATAAATGAAAATGTAAGACCTATCTATATTGGCCACTTTTTAAAACTCTTTTTAACAAAATAAAAAAAAAAAACCATCGAAATTTTCCATTTGCGCTTAAACTTTTATATAATTTTCTGCGGGCAACGACAAACGTTCCTTAAAATAAACCAACACATGCGTCAGAGACTCTTAATACGTATACTGCAGTATAAAATGAATAATACATTGAGCCATTGCTGACATTGTGACTACCAACACCACTACCACACCAAACTAATAGAACACTGAAAGGACCCACTACTCCTATCGATTACAATGTTTGGTGAGGCCACGTATCCACTCGCAGCAAATACGAGCTACTTTTGCTCCTACTCTCCAAACTCGACAGCCAATCTACTTGGACTGACAAATTTTTTTCCCCGCCCTTTTTTGGTTAACGCAAGCTCGACCAAGTGCCTTTTCCCTCTAATTTCTTTGTGAATTTAGAAATAGTGGATTACCTAAAATTATATGTCCGAATAGAGGGTACTTTACCTTACACCAGCAACTTTTCGATATTTTTGGCCTCTTCTAATATTTTATTTACAAGTGTTCAAACTATAAATTGATCTTGCATATGCAGTACGTCGATATGTTTACAATAGAAAGAATTTGTTGCAGATGGTTTATTGAAAAAGAGCATTTAGTAAAGACAGGTAGACATACCTACGTGTTATGAAATCCGTTCTAATTCTATTTGCACCAGTGGGTATTACTTATGATACAATATTACAATTATTGTTAGATAATAGACAAATTTGACTTACTGTTAACTCTAAGATAATACAATTTTTAGTTAGAATTAAAAGTTTCAAATTATCATTATAATTTTAAAGTTGTGTGCGATTTTAAGGACTTAATCAGTGACTTTTGATGGTGATTTTGTTCTTAATGAGAACTACGTCAATCGATGGACTTCTACTATTTCTTCCAATACATTTGTAAGCTACAGTTTATGAGTTTGTCTTTGCTATTGTTAGTTAGAAATCTGAATTGATTTCAGATTGTAAAGTTTAAATTATACATTGTAAGATGGTAGTTTTTGAGAGGCTCATAAAAACCTAAGAAATTTTTGCTGTTGCCTTGTTTAGTTACAATTGCATATCAGTAAAAAATCTGTTTTTTTTTTCAACAGACACGAGAAATGCTTAGACATGATGGAAGACGTCTAGAGTCGGAAAAAAACAATCTAACACATACATTTTATTAGAATCCATAGGTACAAAAAATTTTACTTTAATTTCTACGTGAGTTTTTATGTAACACTTGGGATATTTATGTAAATAAAATAAATTATCGTTAATAATGTCAAGCTTGTGAATGCTAATTATAAGAGCTGTAGCATCCAGACGTATGCGACTGTGTATAAGAATGACGGTATTATATTAGCATACACAGTGAAAGTTTTTAATTCGGCAAATCTACTTGCACGCAGTGTATTAATGATACGTATTAATCTTATTCTTTGTTTAATTAATACGAAACTCATATGCACTGAATTAATGACAGAAATGCGTATTATTTTGAATAAGCCCACTATGAAGGAGTATTTGCGTATGAATCCTTCAAAGTTTTATTAAGACTTTTTCTGAATTTATATACATTGATAACTTCAGTTTTAATATGGTTTAAACACAATATTGTGGTAAAATTATGAGGAAGAACAACAACATCAGCAGCAGCTTTACCTTAAAGCTGATTCTACATGTAGCGTTGTAATAGAATACATTTGGAGCGTATATTAGAGTGCAAACCAATTTTTCCTGTGGTAGTTCGAGAAGCAGTTGCTTCTGGAAGTAGTTAGACTCCACTGTTGTTGTATCTTACAAATCTGGCTGTATCAAACGTGGGGGAAACTTCCTCGTTGCAGCTATGGCCATCGAAGAAACCATCACTAATAAGATGTTATTACATCTGTTTGAACACACTTTAATTCTCAATCTAAAAAATGACGATGGCTTTGATTTTTGCATTTATTGCCACGAGTTTATGCAAAGACGTACCCAAAAAATTTTAAGAGACTTTGAAGGTATGTATTTAGTTATAAAAGCTCGCAAAAATGACATAATCTCACAGGGACTTTCGTCAATCAAACTTGTGGCTGAGTTCCTGGGCATTTAAAGCTCATTTTATTTTTCATTTTGCAGCGATGAAATAATATAATTTATAAAGGCTGAAAGATTCCTATTCATGTCGATCCTCTTAAACACTCCTAAATTGTACCCTCAAAAGCTTTGAGAGTTGATCTTCAGACTATGCTCTAGTGCTCTGGCTCAACCGAAAAATGTTTATTTACGCCTCTTGAATTTGAAAAAATATGCGAGCTTCTTAAATGTAAATAATGAAAAATGATTTCTAATCAGATCATCTTCATCGTTGTCTGTTTTTGATGCGGTTGATCGCGCGTGAGAATAGAAATAAAACATTACTTTCTCGTTCGATAGATAAACTACATGTCAGGCGTATTTAGCTTGCAAGTGTTGTGTCTGTTACTATTGATCGCCTTGTCGTAAGTCTTTTTTTTTCAAGATAGAAAGTAATAAATAATTAAATGACAAGTGTTATAATTAACGTTGTACATGTAAAAAAACGAATAAACAAATTACGAAGCAAATGAATAGATTGACTTTAAAAGGATGCTAAGTGCCCAATAAATTTGGGAAAATATTAAATTTTGGAAATGTCTTCATCAATAATTTGATTATATATGTTACTAGCAGCCCCCCGTCTTGGCTTCGCCCGAGACTTACTAACCGGAACACCGTAGTGTGTTGACATCAAGGGGAGACTGGGGTAATTACGTCTCGTGGGTCGATCGGCCACCCTTATTTTTAAAATAAATAAGTGATATTATAAGCCAATTTTTTTTTCTTGTATTAGTGCAAAACATGCGATTTTTTTCCAAAAGAAATTATAATTAAATGGCCTGTAGAATCTTTCCAGAAATTTTTTCAATTTTTAAGTAAAAAAAATCATTGGCTTCAGGTTTTGAGTCGATGAAAACAGCTAAGTTGTGCAAACTGATGCAATAAATTTTAGTGTATCGTGTTGATTAATCTGAGACCTTCACTTTAATATTTGATTCACTAGCATTTGGATCACGACAAAATAAGTTATTTAAATAATATGAAAAGTTCATTTTCGAGGTACCACCGTCACTCATGCCAGGGCACGAGCAGCCCAAGCGCACATCGTCACGACGCCACTGTCGTCGTATCCGAGCTAATCTAACCTCTTTTATTGTAGGTAGGTATACTTATCTTACTAATATATAAAGCAAAGTCGCTAAAACCGTTGTAATCGCTAACCGCGAAAACTACTGAACCGATTTTGCTGAAATTTTGCACACTGATTCATGATACTTCCTAGATGGTTTTAGTATAGTTTTTATCTTAAAAAATTTAATAACAATAGCAATAAATGAGCTCAAAGTTTTGCAAAAATACGCCAGCTTTTCACTTCAGTTCAGTAAAATCCGATAGGTGGCATCGACATAAAATTGAAGATACCTGCAACATAATTAAATAAGTGTGGTTATAATAGGCCGGAGCGTATCGATGGTTGTACACTCGAGCTTCGGCAGCTCATCAAGTTGAACAGAGAATGCTGGTGATAGTCTTGCAGCTGGGTATCCCGGTTACGGACAACCCTCTTCTCTAAGGGGAAGGGACCTAAGTGTCCCTTCACCTTGAATCTCGACGAGTGCGATGAAAAAAAAAAAAATTAATTTCAACCTATGCTGTCTGCCAAAATAACAGGAGACATATCTAGCCAGAGCACAATCTGCACCAACTCTTTAGAGTTGTGTGGCAGTCCCACCATCCCACCCGGTGCAGTTAGAGAATTGTGGCTACAAATGTAAGCAAGGGAAAACAGCTCTGAGGGGCACGGGAAGCCACAACGGCTACCTTCTTGGTCGTCGCGTCCCCAACGCGCTTACCCACATAGCCCCGTCTAAAGATGAGCAGTTGGTTATCCGGGGAACGACCCGAGGCGAGATATTCTTTGGTCAGCGGCGTACCTCCCTCCATCACAGTCTCCGTACATCAAGACTCCCAGGGTAAGAATCAAGCAACCCGCAGCCAGCTCTTCATCATCAGGAATAATAATAAAGAATAGCCTGGAAGATTCACCACTGGCGCTTTTAAGGGCCATTATAAGTATGTACGTTCCCTACTTAACCATCAATTTCATCGGTTCTTTTTAGGGGCCACCTAAATGTAATCTACCTTGCCAAAAAATACATTTTTATTACCATTTCCGGAAGCGATTCGTCGACTAAAAGACTATATTAACTAAAGACGGGCACTATTAAACCAAGTCAGCTATTCACTGGCAGACGTCACCTGCGGAGTTATTCTTCGCAAGGCTGGAAAACCTGGTGACCAACGACCCTATACTATCCTCTCGACTCTAAGCATTCAACCAGGAATCACTGATCCTCTCCAATGTCTGCGTTGGGCAAACCTATAACAGCTATGTAGGAAAAAAAACTTGAGCCAACGGGACAGCCTCCACTGGACAAGTATCACTAACCAATTTCTCTATCTAAGATCACCAAAACAACTGAATCTGCAAATAAAAAAAGGTGCTTTAGACACCAACGTCTTGGACGTTATACCGGGAGACGTTGGGAAAGAGCACTAAAACTAGCCCCAAAGCTTCGGACTTTGTAATTTTTCTCCCAATCAGTCTGGGTCTTCAACAGTAAGCCAGAGAAGATCACCCTGAGGTATCCAGGCAGTCACAATTGCTGTTAACTGCAGTCAAGAAAGAGTTAACTTAAGAAGCTCACCGGTCTTTTTTAGGGCCATCGGACGTCGAACTACTTTGCCAAAAAATGTATTAAAATTAACAAAGATGACTGAAAATAGCCTTTAGGGGTCATAAAAGTCGTAAGCATGCCAATAGTCGCAAAAGGGTATATTGGAAAGAAAACTTCAAATGTATCTAATGAATACAATTTGAGGCGTCAAGAAACTGACGCAGAAAATTTATCGAGATTGAAACAGCAGCGTCAAAAACGACAACTTAAGAGTCCATTACGTGAGAGATCAGCTTTTCATTGTACCCTCACATCAATCTCTGAAATCTTTAAAGATCCTACTCTAGATTTTTAAATAAGTAGAAAATGTTTTTCTGTTTTTATGGCAAAAAAAATGTTGGGTTTTAGGTCCAGGACTTTGTTGCTCTGGTAATAAAATTGTGAGATATGAGAAA
Organism: Copidosoma floridanum; assembly: GCF_036245765.1. Taxonomy (NCBI): domain Eukaryota; kingdom Metazoa; phylum Arthropoda; class Insecta; order Hymenoptera; family Encyrtidae; genus Copidosoma; species Copidosoma floridanum. Next base: position 17,062,530 of record NW_028321884.1, on the reverse strand, counting down.
AAAAAATTTTTTTTTAATATACATTTTTTGGGGGTTTAAAATCTTAACAGCTCTGAAAAATAGCCCTTTTCGTGAATTACACAGAAAAAACTGTAAATCAACAACTTCTTATAGCCATCAATTATTTTATGGCATAAAGAACGCACGGTACTTTTCAGCATAATTATTTTTTTGAATTTTTACACCTTATTATTTGACCAAATTAACTGTATGGATTCCGAAAAAATATGTTTTTAATAAGAAGATTTTTGTTCTGAGATGTATCGGGAATATGTGTAAAATTTTCTCACTAAAAATGTTTCACATTACATGTCAACACACTACGGTGTTTTATTTAGTAAGTCTCGGGCGAAGCCGAGACGGGGGGCTGCTAGTTATAACCTAATCATTGCATACATTTTTGAAGCTTCAACCTTACAACTTCAGCAAATATGCTAAGAGCAGGTGATCCCAAAAACAGTATTAAATACTAAAATAAGGCTTTATTCTTGTTCTTTATTATAATATGACCGGTGACAGCACAAATTAGAGTAAGTAGGTAGGTACATGAGTATTTTAAGTGAACGTGACTGTGATAAAAATGGTTTGAAGTTACCAAAAAAAAAGTAATCGGTGTACCTGGACGCCGGGAGACCTGGACTTGGGTTTACGAGAGTTTCAATCCGGAAAATCTATTAAAAGTACGGCAGCTACCAATATCATTCCACGGACGACTATACAACAAAAATTCCAAGAGAAGAGTAATGGCAAAGAAGACTCAAGTCAGTTTATTATACAATTTTATATCATGATAGTTATTAAAATGGTCATTATACCTATTTATAATGATTTTTTTTAGAATCTGGATTCGCTTGAACTTTTACTGACGAACAAGAAAAAATTTTGCTTGAGCATGTTTTAGATATAGAAAGTCGACTCATGGGGCTTACTGAAAAAGAATTGAGAAAATTGGCTTTTGATTTTGCTGAAAAATTAGGAATTTCACATAGACTGAGCAAAAAAACAGGTTCATATAAGCATCTTGTATGCCTAAGATTTTATTTCATCTCTGTACTTAAATTTTTCATTTTTCAGGGCTGGTTGGCGAAAATTGGTTGAGTAGTTTTACTAAAAGACACGGACTGTCTATCAGGAAGACAGAGTCAACCTCAGCAGCTAGAGCCAATGGCTTTAATGAAATTGAGGTCAAAATTTTTTTTGATTTATTAGATTCTATCATTAATACATATGCTATCAGGCCAGAAAACATATGGAATGTCCATGAAACTGGATTCTAAGTGATTCCAAAGTGTACCCCTAAAATTATTGCTCTGAAGGAAAGAAAACAGGTTGCTGGTCTAGTTGCTGCTGAATGTGGTGAGACTGTAACGGCAGAACTGTGCATGTCTGCAGTAGGGTCATTCATGCCTCCAATGCTTATTTTTCTAAGAGTGAAGAGAAATGAAGAATTCTTAGAGGGTTGGCCTGTCAATGCATGGGCCGAGTTTCATAAGTCTAGTTGGATGCAAACAGATCTTTTTACAAAGTGATTCTTAAAGTTTATTGAATTCTCAAAGGCCTCACTATCCAATCCTGTGCTGTTGCTATTGGATGGTCATTCATCTCACATGAAAAATTTACAAGTTGCTCAATTAGGTAAAGAGCATGGAGTGATCATCTCAAGTTTTTCACCACACTGCACACATAGGATTCTACCTTTAGATGTCGCATTTTTAAAGCCTTTGAGTCACTTTTATCCTGAGGAAATAACAAAATTTTAAAGGGAAGGTCACAATAGAAGAGTTGAAATGAAACGTATTTTTTCTTTGTTTGGTAAATCATGGACTCGAGCTGCAAAAGATAAAACGGCTATAAATGGCTTAAAAACATAAACAGGCATTCACTCATTCCATCGAAATGTTTTTGCTGATGCGTTTGATCGTCAAATTTCAAGCTCCACGAGCTTTGATACAACAGGTACGTAACTTTATTGTGAAAAACTTGAGTTGACAGTGGTATTATGATCTTAATTTAACCACGATTCTTCAGCAACAAGCAACAGTAACTCAGAGTCTTGCCAAATTTTTCAGCAAATAACAGATATGCAACCCGCAAACACAAATTCTGAAAAGTTGAGTGAGTGCCAGATGCTGGCGCTTAAATATGTCTCAAACGTATCGCCTACTAACGTAGAAGGCGGTTCTTTACCTGCAGCTGGAGAAATAAAAAAATCTTATACATTTATTAGAAAATTCTAAGCCACTCATAAATTATTTGGTAAGTATTAGACATGCATTTATAAAAGTGAACCGTGGAACTGAATTTTTTAATATTTCTGCTCGACTCGTTATAGAAGTCAATACTGGATTCTTCAGAGCTCAAAGGTGACGAATTCATAAATGGAGTTGCCCAAGAAGCTGCTCTTGCATCACATACTACGAGCCACGGTGTATGTGCTTCTTCGTTGGCTACTTCCACAGCAAAGAATTCAAATCATTTGATCACAAAAACTAAAAAAAGGCGAAAAGAGGAAGCTACTATTGTTACAAATGAAGATTATATAGACAAACTTAATAATGAAAATGCAAAAAAAATTAAGATAGAGTCTGTGGGTAAAAAAAAAGCCCACGACAAAATCTACTGAATTGTAACAAAGAAAGTACGAGTAGTGAGACAGAGCAAGCAAGAGTATGCTCCTCGAGTTAATTGTCAGCCACTTGCTGATGTTATTCCTCTGTGTGATAACACATCTATTAGACAAGTTAATTCACAACCGTTCAAGGCACAGGATTTACAGTCTATGTTCTCTGCACATCTGAAAAATACTTCTTCCAATAAAATGACATTTTTTTCAAGCTCTATTGACCTAAACTCTGTCCCAGTGGTTACACTCCATCCCTGAGATGGTCAATTACAATGATTTAATACTTATTTTGTTTTTTTTATTTTTAATAATGTTTTATTTTTATTTTTATTGTGCAAACTCTGTTCTAAACCAAAAATCTAGTCGGTGTCACTTAGATTAAGATAAGTTTAACGTAATGTAACTCAAATTATTGACTGAAATTATTATTATGATAATAAGATCTAGACTATAAAGAAAAACTTACTAACGACATCAAAGTGTGATAGCTGAATTAAGAAAATCATAATTTTACGAATGTTAAAATATTGGTTAAGTACTTTGTAGACAAATAAATTGACTTTTCTTTTCTCTATTATTCCTAACACTTCATCATAACCCATTACATATCCACAGCCAGTGTATACTTTACTTTTTTCTAAGGCTGCTCCTGCCCCGGTGTATGACGGTTTTACCCCGACCCGGGGTAAGACCGTCACTTTAATAGGTTAACAATTTGAGTCTTATTTATTAAAGAGAGAAATTATTTAAAATATTTAAAATACTGCAAATGATTGTTCTTACTCTTTTCTATTTTATGCTATTTTTTTCAATTTTATAGTACAAGTATAACGCCACCTCGGGCCAATAATGTTAAGGTGACGGTGGTACCCCGGTCTCCCCTAGTGTGAAACGTTTTCAGATGGAAATTTTACATTTATTCCTCACACTTCTCAGAACAAAAATCTTCTTATCAAAAGCATATTTCTTTGCAATCCATACAGTTTATTTGGTCAAATAATAAGCTGTAAAAATTAAAAAATTATAATTATGCTAAAAAGTACCGTGCGTTCCTTATGCCATTAAATAATAGTTGGCCATAAAAAGCGGTTGATTTGCAGTTTCTCCCATAGAATTCACATAAAGGGCTATTTTTTAAAGCTGCGAAAATTTTAAACTCCCAAAAAGTATATATTGGAGAAAAATTTTTTCGTCTTATCTCACAACTTTATTACCAGAGCATCAAAGTCCTGGAGCTTAATCTCTACATTTTTTATTGCCAGAAAAATACAAATACATTTTCTACTTATTTAAAAATTTGAATTTAAATCTTGAAAGATTTAGGAGATTACCGTGAGGGTAAAATAAAAAGCTGATCTCTCACGTCATAGATTCTTTATTTGGCGATTTTGGCTGTTCCAGTCTTGATAAATTTTCTGCTTCAATTTCTTGACGCCTCAAATTGTATTCATTAGATACATTTAAAGTTTTCGTTCCAATATACCCTTTTGCGACTATTGGCATGCTTACGACTTTTGTGACCCCTAAAAGGGTTTTCTTTCAACTTTGTTAAGTTTTTTTTTTTTTTTTTTTTTGTTTGATAGAGCGGGAAGGGGAAAATCTTCATAGACACCCCAGCTAATCCGGTAATAGTTTCGGATTCACCCGGTGTGCCTACCGACTGAAAACTAACCTCCCCGCATGGGAAAGGTCTGGGAGGACCACTTCCCTAGAAGACAAAAGAGAATAAGAGTAGAAAGAACAAAGAGAAATTTGGAGGCCAACTTGCTCTTGAAGAGATTAGAGGAAGGGGTTTGTTAAGTTCTAATATATTTGTTGGCAAGGTAGTTCGACGTCCGATGGCCCTAAAAAAGACCGGTGAGCTTCTTAAGTTAACTCTTTCTTGACTGAAGTTAACAACAATTGTGACTGCCTCAGGGTGATCTTCTCTGGCCTGCTGTTGACGCCCCAGACTGATCGGAATAAAAATTACAAAGTCCGAAGCTTTGGGGCTAGTTGTAGTGCTCTTTCCTAACGTTGAAGACGTTTGTGTCTAAAGCACCTTTTTTCTATAGACTTTGTTTTGGTGATCTAAGGTGGAGAGAATAATAGATATCGGTTCGTGATGCTTGCCCGTTGGAGACTCCCGTTGGCTCAAGTTTTTTTTTTCTTTCATAGCTGTTAGGTTCGCCCAGCGTATACCTTGGAGAGAATTGGTGATTCCTAGTTGAATGCTTAGAGTCGATAGGGTAATATAGGGTCGTTGGTCACCAGGGTTCCCAGCCTTGCGACGAACAACTCTGCTCGTGACGTCTGCCAGTTAATAACTGACTTGGTTTAATAGTGGCCGGCTTTACATAGTCTTTTAGTAGACGAATAATGTTTTCAGAAACGGTAGTAAAAATGTGTTTGTTGGCAAAGTAGTTTAAAGTTAGGTGGCCCATAAAAGAACCGATGAGATTGAAGGTTAAGTAGTTAACGTAAATACTTACATTGACTCTGAAAAAGGCCAGTGGTGAAAGTTCCAGTTATTCCTTATTATTATTTTTAATGATGGAGAGCTAGCTGCAAGTAGCTTGACTCTTACCCTCGGAGTCTCTGATGTGGACGGAGACCGTACATGAGGGAGGTACGCCACTGATCAAGAAATATCTCGTCTTTAGGTTGTTCCCCGGATCACCAACCGCTCATCGTTAGTCGGGAAAATGTGGGGATGTCGTTGGGGACACGATCACTGAGAAAGAAGCCATTATGGCTGCGCATGGCCCCTCAGGGCTGTTTTACTTGGCTTACATTTGGAGTATAAAATTCTCTAACGGCACCAGGGGCTCTATCACGACTTCCGATATCTCACAAAAGTCAGATTTTTTTCGATAATTTTTATACTGCGTATGTGCACAACCGTATCTTTATGTAAATTATCGAAATAAAAAATTCTGACTTCTGCGAGATTTTGAACATCGTGATAGAGCCTCCAGCTCATATTTTTGTACGGCCATATGACTCTGAAGGCTTAGAGCAGGATATGCTCTGGCTGGACACGTCTCCTGGTACTCCACTAAAGACGTCATCGGTTGGAATAAATTATTTATTGGTGGCACTCGTCAATCTTGGAGGTTTAACGTGATAGTAGACCTAGATTACTTGCCTATTGGAGAAGAGTGTCGTCGGTAACCGGGTTACCCAGCTGCACGACGATCATCTACATTTTCAATACAGCTTGATGAACTGCTGATCGATGTCAGCAGAAACTTTAGCGACGCTCCGGCCTATTATAACAATACTTATTCAATTCTGTTGCAGGTAGCTTACATTTTTTGTCGACACCACCTAGCGGATCCTACTAAGCTAAAGTGAAAAGCTGGCGTATTTTCGCAAAACTTCGAGCTTATTTATTGCTATGGTTATTGGATTTTTCAAAATGAAAAACATACTAAAAATATCTAGGAAGTGTCAAGGATCGGTATACAAAGTTACAGAAAAATCGGTTCAGTAGTTTTCGTGGATAGCGATTACAACGGTCTCAGCTACTTTGCTTTATATATAAGTAAGATAAAAAAAAATTTTTTTAAATTAATAACAATAGAACCTGCTTTCGAGGTAAAAAAAATTCTTGTTTCTCCTCATCAAAATTAAACGAAGTTCATGAAGGAAAATTCACTTGGAACGAGATAAATGATATAGCTTAAAATATACAAATGACTAATTCCTATGGTGATAACGACTTCGTATAGCGTGTGCATCCGATGACAGTTTAAGCGATAAGTGACGGGGTATACATGATCATTTATTTATGTAATATAGGTCCCACGTTATTGGGAGCTTTAAAGAATTTGAAATCTTCCAGGTAGCTTAGACGATATAAGCAGCTAGATTTACTTGAAGCCTATGTACGAAAAATAATTCAATGCAGAATGTATTGTTATAAAAGCCGTACATGTTCGATATCATCGTAGTGCTGTCAGGAACTGATGCAACTTATAACGTAAGGTCAAGTTCTAAGCCACCCACATAATATATATATCCATGTTTTGCAAGTTGTATCCAAGTCGTAACATTGAACATTTTTAAACAAAGATATAAAGCGTCACAGAATAGGGCTACGGACTCTTAAAAATCTATCGAAAAATCGAGATTGTTACGCAATTTAATGTTAATTAAACTTTGCCTCTGCACTTATGTCGTTAAAAAAACAGCTATTTTCTAACCTACTGTATTTCTTCTCAAATTTTGATTCAACTTCTCACAAAGTGACATGACGTTTTCTAACTTTTTAACTTGTCATGAGTACGTCCCTTAACTTGGACAGCATCAAAGTCTTGTATTAAATTGCTTTTGGTTTTTAAAAATGCGACAAAGTGTCATTTGCATCATGAACTTGGGGATCCTTTGCCATTGAGAAAATTAACAACTCCATATTTTCATTCTAGGCTTTATCATAACTATACAGTTTTGAGTGAGACATGACCTCGAAACCTTAATTCACTCCTTCTTCGTATCTTAACCTCATGCAATACTTATTAATCATCTGGATTCTGTTGTGCCTTCAGCGAAAAACAATCTTTGATTATCTAAAAAACAAAAAATTCAGATCGATATCTTCTTATACAATGTTGAAAACAACTGAGACACGAAATAGATTGTTGTCGATAGAATGACCCATGTACAAATGAGCAATAAGTTCTTTATACTTGACGCATCATTTTTTATAACTTCGTACAACTCTTAACTCTACTTTAAAGGGAAAAAGTACTTTACAAATCTGAGATGCCAAATTCAATAGTTTTTAATTATATGAGACTTGCCCACTTATTTATACTGAGCATCTTTCAACATTCCTGGTTGGGGGACCACAGAAATAAATCGATTTGAATGTCCATTGTATTGACTCACGTAATTACAGCATTAAGAATTTTTTTTTAATTCTATACTTTGGCATTTAAAAAAAGTGGTAACATCTTCACAATACAGTATTAAATGTAAGAATAAATAAAGGAACTTCCTTCAATACACCTACCTTCTTTAAATGTGTGGCTGGGGACACACAAGTTTTTTTTTTTTTTTTTTTTTTTTTTTAATAAACATCTACTTACGTAGTGATTTATTTTTAGTCTTTACTGTAAACAAGTACATATAGCCTTGGCACAGTAAGGCACATTTTTACATTATATTTGTTACATATTACAAGTAATGGTTACATATTACATTATTGGTTATACATTATTAGATTTACTTTTGTAGTTTGATGGTACGGTGATGATGTTACATAGCCCACCTCGAGAGTGAAGGATCTAAGTGGTAAGCCATTATTGCTGCGAGAAGGTCACCCATCCCTTCATGAGGAGCAGTACGTGGTGAAAAAGCACATGTGGAATTTCACAGAGGTACTTGCTCGGGAGAATCGCTCTGGCCGGGAATCGAACCCGTGGTCTCCCGCGTACCATCACACAATGCAGCCAACCAAGGCACCGCGCGCTCACGGACATATATGTAAAATCATAATGACCTCGACGCTTTTATAAAGATTTCTTAAAACTTTTCCCTTCCTACGTAACAAATTTCCGATAGCTCATCTTTACTTTTGAGTATACAACGAAGTAACGACACTGTTTGGTTGAACCATGAATGAGACTCGCCTCCACCGAAAACTATATCAGGTGTAATAATCATGCCATCAATGTTTATGACAATTAAGTTTTTTCTCCTTCAAGTCCTCAGCTCTATTTATAATATTTTAGAATTATTTATATGTGTCCTGGGCATATTTTTGCTTAACGTTTATTTTTCCTATAATCTATTCTTTGAATCAAGCACTGACCCGTTGGAAAGTACATCATTTCATCGATCGAACGCTTGCTTTTGGTGTCGGTAAGAAATCGCAAGCCAGCTGTTTGTTGGCGCGTGAACGTTTTTACATTTAACGTCAATGAAATCATGTTTTTATAAGCTCATGGCCGCTTTTCTAATAACAAAGAATCAAAAAGTTAAAATTTATTATCAACCAGAATAAAACTTAAAATTTATAGTATTATTGAATTGTTTCTGTAACACGTATTCCATGTATTCTCAATGATATAATAGTTCTAAAATACCATAATAAAATTTTATTTTTAACACAACTATTTATGTAATGCACAAATCCATCTATTGTTTCGGTCTCTCTCTGTCTGTTTCTCTCTCTTTCTCTCTCTCTCTCTCTCTCTCTTTCTCTCTCTCTCTCTCTCTCTCTCTGTTTCTTTCTCTTTCTCTCTGGATACTTCTATCAAATAGTTCATAATTTATTGTACTTAATATGTGCAAAGTTGATTGTAAGGTATTAGAAATGGTTGGAAATATATTAAATAGTTCTACGATTCTCTTATCATTAGCCTATTTCTCATTTTATATGTTTTACATGCACTACATTCATTGTATTACAGTTATAACGTGTTTAGAATTCGATATGAATAAAGAAATACACAACCACAAACCAACAGATAAAATAAACTAAAGCAGTATCAAATGACATACATTCCATGCACTATTAGGTAAGCTTATTAATAACTTTCATTAATTACTTGAAAAATAGTTTCAAGATTTTTGAAGCTACCTACTGTTTTATCATTGAAAAAGTAAAAATAATATTATTTAAATTAAAATTTCATCAGCTAATCGTGAGATTTATTCATGATAAAAAATATTTTTTTGTATTTTTTAAAATTAAAGATAATAATCGTGTGACCAACAAGATAAACCTTATGTCAGGGGTATTTGCGTGGTAAATGTTTTAAACTAATCAGTGACATACATACACAGCCAGTTTAAAAGTTTGTGGTTTTTGAATTTCTTAAAAGTGTCATTAAAATCCAAAAAGGTTAAATGATAATACATCTTGTCGAACAAACAATCTCATTAATTTTATAGGTATACGAATTTTACGTTGCCATTAGATAGAAAGAAAGAAGTTATTAAATTTTTCCCTTCCCTACATCAACTTTCAATAATCCCCTTCCGTACAACGAAAAATGTTCCATAAAATAAACCAACAAATGCGTCTTAGATTTTCAATATCAACACCATAGCATAAGGTAAATAATACATTAAGCCATTCCCGACATTGTGACTACCACCACCACCACCACTCCAATCTCATCAAATATTAAAGTCTACTGTTCTCACCAATTACAATGTTTGGTGAGGCCACGTATCCACTCGCAGCAAATACGAGCTACTTTTGCTCCTTCATTCAAATTTGACAGCCAATCTTCTTTGACTCACAAGCTTTTTTTCTCCTCCCCTCCTTGCGTTAACACGAGCTTGACCAAGCGCCTTTTCCCGCTCCACCAGAAGGTTTTAGATATTTTTGGCTTCTTTTCATATTTTATTCACGTGTGGTCAAACTATGTATTGATACAAGTTTACAATGTTCCAAAAACGGAAGCTGTGACAACTGCCGTTCACTGCACACTTATTCTGTGAATCCTCTGTATAGATATATGTGTGATGTTACTTTTACCTAGTTCTCCTAACAATGAGACATGTTCCAAGTATAAGGTGTAAGTCCCAAAATTATAAGGGGTAAAGAGACGTAATATAGGATATGTCCCAAATAAATTCTATTTATTTTGCATATTTGAGACCTGATATAGTTTACGAATAAAAGCAGGTATGCCTTCCTATCATGAAAAAACATTATGTATGCGAGATCGCACGATGATGTAAACTAACAGATATCTTTGACACTAAAACTCGTAACTAAACTCTACGTAGCATCAGCTTCATTTAAATCATTCCAAGCTTTCGGCTGTGACAACCACTTGACTTTTCATTTATGATAATGTTAATTTTTTTGGTTTTTTCCGAAGTTCTTGATTAACTGCATATTGGAAGCTACTTTTTTCGTAAGTCAGCAACTAAAATAGTTGAGTTTTTTGCCGATAGTTTTTCACATAAAGTTAAAGAAAAGCTTAATTTTTATCGTTACAAACATTTGCACGATCTACTCAAAAATCGACAAAAAATTTAAACCAGCAATTTTTGCAGCACCATAGAAGACTGTTTTCGATGTGAGATAAATATACTTCAAAATGGAAGTAAAGCATTGCTTTCTCATTGGGAGAAAGTACTCAATGTCAGAACTGCCATCCATCAACAGAAAAATAGGTATTAATGACATTTTTGTCGAAAATGAGATATTTATACCAATCGATTCGTCAGACAGTTCTGCGTCTAATAGAATATCTAGAAATTAAATATTTTACACCATGATTTTGTAATAACTGAATAAAAATTGGAAAAATTGTTAATAATTTTTTTCAGGAATCAAAAAAAAAGAGTAAGTGACACAAAACGTGAAAATTGCGCCAGGCAGACAGCGTAAGTGCACTTACGCTTTTTTACGTAGTAAAGTCGATGATGATCGCCTTGGATTCCAAAATAAAAAAAGGGTAAGCCTAATAGAAAAAGCTGTACTTTTGCACGAGGAAATTGCGCCAAGTTGGAAGGGTAAGTACAGATTTTCATACTTTCCATCGAAAAATCATTTTTCTTTTGTGAAAAGTAGAATAATTACATCACATTTATATAAAAAAACAGTTTTTCCGCGCTCCAATACTCAAATTATTATTGATTTTTTAAGACACTTAGTTTCCCTTGATTTTTTCAGTTCATCTATAAAGTTACTTATACTTTTTTTTCTGTTGGACGGCAGACAAGTGATCAGTCATTAGCTTGCAAGTGTTGGTGAGCACTTATTATCGTCTCGTAACGAGATATTTTTTTTTATTTTACAATACTAAGCAAAAAATATATAATTCTGAGATTTTAATGTAACGGTAGGGCCTTGTGAAAAAAACGGGATGTATAAATAACGAAGTAACTATATCAATTCAGATTTGGTGATTTTGAAGTTTTTTGCATATAATTGTTGGTACTTAACGGCAGAAGTAAACATTCACACGACTAGTCCTTATTGTGACAATGACTTCGTATAGCGTGTGCATCTAATGAAAACTAAAATGATAAGTAACTAGATAAGCTTAATCGTTCATCCGTCGGATGGGTATATCGTGTGCTCTATAGTAAAAGAGTTGCCAAGCATTTTTTTCAGAAAATTTTTTTCTTCTACCATATAAGCACCTTGACATTCGTCTCTTTTGATAAGGAGACAGAGCTCCTTCTTGTCCCTTAAAATATTTTCTTTAGAGGATAGAGTCAATGTTCGTCTATTGAAAAAGTATGTTCATCAAAAGATGATATTTCTCGTTGTCAAAGCAGTTTTAAGAAAATTTGTAAATAAAGTTGATAGCTAAGTACATCCAAAACCACTTTGCTGAGGTAGCTTTAGGTCAAGTTGACGATGTTAACAAGATTTTTTTTCTTTCCACACTCATGCGTACGAGAGTAACTCTTTGTTAACTCTACACATAGATTTTCCAACAGTAATTATCGAAAGTGTGGTATAAAGTAATGTCGTCTCAGCCTTTGTCTTGCAAAAAATTGTTTTATTAAAGAGTAAAGATTATGTTTAAATTATTCTTTATTAGGACGTCGAGTAAATACAAGATCAGCAGATCAGCCGTAACAGATACTTTAGAGTAGGCAGATCGACGTGGAGGTCCGGTTCGAGAGTCCCCAGCGAAGCAGGAGGTCGAGGCGTGCACACACGTTTTTGTTCCTCTCGAAAAAATCAGTTCGCTCGTGCCGGCAGAGACCAAGCGAGCAGCAGCTCCCTCTTCTTTAAGCAGAAAGAGGGGGAGCGAAGGGCATGGGCGCGCAAGACAAATCTTGCACAACCCGCCCGCCTCGTTCCGTGAACGATCTCAGTCTCCGCCCGCCGTACCTGGGTCAGATTCGGCCACAGGGTCTTTGGAGGCAGCGTCGCCGGCACTAGGCGATCGGACGGGCAGTAGAGAGAGCTTGCTGATGGGACAAGTGTATTTACCAGTGGCGGTCTGGATGGTGGCGGCGCGAACGAGCCTGTCGGGTCTGGAATGAACCGAGATGATGCGATCAAGCGGCCACGTGCCGCTAGACTGGAGGAGCGTGGCGTCCACCACGGCGACGACGTCATCAACCTGAAAATTACGACGTGGGACCTTCCACTTGGGTCGTTGTTGGAGCGTGTTCAAGTATTCGCGGCTCCAGCGGCTCCAGAACTGGTCTCGGATTCCCCGGACCAGCTTCCAGTGGCTTAGGCGATCGAGCTTCTCGGGCGGGGTACTGGCCTCAAGCACAGAATTTAGCGGGCCACCGACGAGGAAGTATCCAGGGGTGAGGATGTCCAGATCATCTAAGCCTCTGGTGAATGCAGTGAGAGGGCGGCTATTGAGGACCACCTCGATGCTGGCCAAAACGGTGGAAAACTCCTCGTAGGTGAGGTTGGGCGGTCCAAGGACGGAGATGATGTTTCATTGCTTTTACACCGGCCTCCCATAGTCTGCCGAAGTGGGGCGCTCGTGGAGGAATGAAGTGTCACGTGACGCCTTGTTCAGCCAGTGAGCCAGCAACACGCTCCCACTTTATTTCGGCATCCTGGAGAGCCTCGCGCATTATACGGTCTGCGGCGTGGAAGCAGGTGGCGTTATCACTCCAGATCTCTAAGGGCCGACCGCGCCTGGCGCAAAATCTTGTGAGCGCTCCAATGAATGACTCGGTGAAGAGATCACCAACGAGCTCAAGGTGTGAATCCTTGGTGGTCATGCAGACGAAGATCGCGACGTAGCCCTTGCTTGTGCGGATGCCTCGGCCCTTAGCAGACAAAATGTTGAATGGGCCAGCGTAGTCAACTCCAGTGCGAGAGAAAGCTCGAGCAGGAGTTACCCGTGCGGCCGGAAGAGGTGCCATGTGTTGAGTGGCAGGCTGCACCTGCAGTCGTGCGCAGACCACGCATCCCTGGAGAATGCTTTTGATTCGCCGCCGCCCGCCAACAATCCAGGCCTTGCGAGCCACATAGGCGCTGGTGACTCTGATTCCTCCGTATAGAGCACGAGCATAAGCCCACTGGATAATGAGCCGAGCGAGGCTGCATCGGATGTCGATGATTGGCGGATGCTGCTCATCAAAGGTGAGCGCAGAATGTTGGAGACGACCTCCAACTCGAAGGACGTCATCGGAGAAGATCGGGTCTAGAGACAGCAGTGGATTTTTCGCAGGGACACGGCTGCCCTTTTGCAAGCTCGCAATCTCTAGCGCGAAGAATTGTCGCTGGCTGAGGCGGACGCAGGCGAGGTAGGCATCGCGCAGCTCAATCGTCGTCAGAAGGGCGAAAGGCGAGGGAGCGGGATCTCGACGTAACCGACGACGGATCCAGCGACGCAGTCGAGCAAGGAAGCGTAGAAGACGGCCAAGGTCTGAGAACTTCTCTAGCAGATTTTGCGTAGTGCATTGAACAGCACAACAATATTGGAGGGCGCTGTCGGTAACTGGGTTGCGGGAGCTAGGCAACTTTGCGTTTTCGGCTGGCCACAAGTCAAGAGGGCCCGCGAGCCAAGAAGGGCCTTCCCACCAAGCACGCATTTGCTGAAGCGTGAACAGATCCGTGCCCCAGGACGCCACATCTGCTGGATTAGAGTCCGTCGGAACATATCTCCATACGTGGGAGGGCAGAAGCTCCTGGATGTGAGCCACGTAATTGTCGATCAATGAGTTGTTTGTCGGCTCCGATGATCGAAGCCAGTGAAGCACGATCTGAGAGTTGCTCCAGGCGTGACAGTGCTCAACGCTCACAGCATATTCCTTGGCAACCATTCGTAGCAGCGCATAAAGACAGCGCCTCTGACGCCAGTGATGCTCGTGACAGCTGGCTCGGGACTGGCACCAAGCTTTCGAGCAAGTGCAGTGGACGTGATTGAAATCTCCAAACAAGCGTCGACGAGTGCTCTTGCTGTGACTGTCCGCCCCCCCGGGCCCATGAGCTGAACCTTGAGCGTGGACAAGACGGCTAGTCACAACGGTAAAGCAGCTGCCGCGTCGATCCCGTCCTTGGAGTCTGAGGTAAAGAGACACTGCTTTGCCTCAGCTGGTGCTGGGTCGGGCGCGGCCCTGCGCTTGCGACCGCCATCATGGATGAGGCTGTAATGCCGTGCCTTGCAATATTGGCATACGCCTTGGGAAGGGCAGACAGTTGCCATGTGGCCCAGCTTCAGGCAGTTAAAGCACAGCTTGTGCTGAGCGACGAAACCCCTTCGCCCAAGCGCGACCAGTTCCAGGAAACGGCTGCAGTGACCTACGTAGTGCGGCGCGTGGCAAGCAGGGCAGTCATCGTTGACTGCGTGGGTGGCTAAAGATCGGTGGTTGCGGCTGAGTGGCGTCGGCACGGGAGGGCGACTGCCGGTCGAGCGTACAAAATCGTTCGTCGATCGGGAAGGGCGCGAGGCTTCCATTGAAGTCAGTGAGCGGCCGCGCCTCCGCAGAAAGCTGGACAAAGTGGCGAAGGAGGCCGCTTCCCCTTGTGCAGAGCTGGCTGCCTCCAACTTCTCGAGCTCGTCTTCCCAGGCTTTCCGAGTCGAGGGGTCCATGGCGGTCGAGGCAAAAGAGACCATCCATACATCCCAATGTTCCACCGTCTGATTGAGCGCTCGCAGTTGATCACTGAGTGCTTTTTTAAGGCATCGAGCAAGCCCTGCAGACCAGCAGCGAACTCCTCGCGCAGAGGCTTGAGCGTTTGAAGTGCCATGACGTGGTACTGCACAAGGAGGCGGCGATGCTTGAACTACGAGACAAGAAAACTCCAGGCCGTGGAATAATTGGAGCCAACGAGCTGCAAGGTGTCCAGAACTGCTTTTGCCTCACCCTGCACGTTTGCCTTTAGGTAGTAAAGCCTCTCGACGTCGGTGAGCCGAGCATCCTGGTGAATGAGCGTCTGGAACAGGTCACGGATAGACTGCCAATCTTTGCGACGGCCAGAGAAGAGCGGGATATTGATGCTCGGCAGGCGAGGGCCCGAGTGCGGTCCAGGGAGCGGTCCGGGGAGTGGTAACTGGCCACCACCTCCTGGCATGGTCGGAAACAGCCGACTCCTAGCGTCATACAGGCACGCCTTAGCGTCGAGGTAGTATCCCTCTGCGGACCTGTACAGGGCTCTCAAGGAGGCAACTTTGTCCACAGGTGCGCCCTGAATCAGATCCTTATGATTGGCTTGGAAGTCATTCCAATAATCAGCGAGTAGCTCGAACCTGGCGTCGACGAGACCCATGCTCCATACTTCAACGCTCTTGGTGGATTGAGTGAATTCCGCGAGAACCTCTAGCAGGGCTTGCTGCGTTTCCAGCAACGAGGGCCAGCCTTCGTTATCCCTGTTAATTAGTCACGCGCTGAGCTCGACGCTTGTCTCTTAAAGGGCGCCTTGTTACTTGTGGTGCAATCGTGCGTGCCAAATAAGTCTACGTAGAATATTAAGAAAAAGGGCGTGAGGAATCGCAAATGAATCTGTCGACCTGACCAGCCGCAGGATGATGTGAACTAGTAAATCCCGCGGTTTAAACATCTGCAACCAAAAACCTCTCGACAGCCTCACTGACTGAGTAATCGCGGTCGCACGCGAGGTCCACGACGCGGACTGCACGGCAGTCGCGGTGGGGCGTCTCTCACCTGTCACATCTTGTTAAGACTATTATAACCTCAAATCGCTTTACCACGTGGCGCGGCTCTGCACGATTGCATCACTTGCAACAGAGGCCCAATGTCTCGATACGTTCTCGGACGTAGAGAATGTATTTTCGCATGATCGCATCTCACATCGTCCTACTTACATTGCTTTGCGTAGCACCGTGGTCCTGGCCATCCTGGGCTCGATGAGGTTCTGGCGGTTGTCTGTCCCAGTCACGCTATCCGGCTCGAAGGACCAATGTTTGAATTATTCTTTATTAGGACGTCGAGTAAATACCAGATCGGCAGATCAGCCGTAACAGATATTTTAGAGTAGGCAGATCGACGTGGAGGTCCGGTTCGAGAGTCCCCAGCGAAGCAGGAGGTCGAGGCGTGCACACACGTTGGTTCCACTCGATCAATCAGTACGCTCGCACCGGCAGAGACCAAGCGAGCAGCAGCTCCCTCTTCTTTGAGCAGAAAGAGGGGTAGGGGAGGGCATGGGCGCGCAAGACAAATCTTGCATATTGATAATTGTATTAAAATAAAAATTATATCGCATAAACACATACGTACATCACTAAACAAGCTCAGAATATCTTTATACTGAGCTTACAATCTGTTTTACATTAAAAGTAGACGATTTATAAGTGCTAACACAAGTAAAGATAAGGATAAGGACATAATAGGAACAACTTAGAGAAAAGAGCACAAGACAATAAAAATTGTTTAAAGTGACATTTTAAAAAGTGCTTTTAATAATTTCTTATACGGAGACATATATTATATTAGTAGTAGCGACAATAAATACGTTCTGATTTAGAAAAAAAAACCAAAAAATGTTAAATGTTCTTTGTTGCTTACGCATTCGTTTCACATAATATGATAAACGGTTAGACATGTTTGTTTTAGACGAAGGTTATTATACATCAAATGTTATGAAAAATGTAGTCATCTACTATAACATGGATTTGTTGGGTTTATAAAATGATGTAAGTTTTTTTTTCAACGATCAGACTCCCAAATGCGCAGCACATCAAAGTATTCAAGTATAATTACTATTATTTTGTCATTAGTTATTGTAAATACATGTAATGATTGCTACTTCTCATAAATAACAAGACATATTATACAGGAATGGAAAAAGTTTTATAAGCTGAAAAAAAGTTTAAATATAAAAAATCGTAATCAACACGTAATTATTGATAGTTATCGTTAAAAACATGTTTTTGTAGTTACTTTTTCCAATTTGTATGCTAATATACTATATCAAGTAAAATTTACTCGCAAATACTATAAAATGTAAGACAGAGTTATAACAATTTTAAAAATTTCTATTAGAAGTATTGAATCGACAATTTTTAAAAATTTTATTAAAAAATTTTTAAGTTATTCACGTTGCAAACTTAAAGTTTAAGATAAAGATTCCTACACATTTCTTGATTTACCACTTTTCGAAAAGAAGAATCAATACATCTTATTTATATATATATATATACATATATATATATATCTTAGTAGTACTGATCAATACATTATTAAATAACAAACGAATTATCTGCAGTTACGTTTGCAATACTATGATCCACAAACAAGTTATAAGTGAAATTCAAAGAAAAATTCCGATTGACTTACATAATTTGTCTTACAAAAAAAAAAAGCTGGTACGATTATGTCTCAAGACCATTATTTTATGTTTTCTGATCATAACATAAAGTGATACCAATAAATTTTGTCTTAGTCGTTTTTTATTGGACATTCTTTAAGGCTTTATTTGTCTGCCTAGTGGTTTTTGATGAGATGCAATTTATGCACATAAATTACACTTTATTACAAGAGTTTTGACAGTTAAACATTTTTTCTTCTCCTAGAATGTAAAAAAAAAACCTTATTGACTTCTTTTTCTTAATTTGAAGAGAACCCATGCAAAACATGAAACGTTTAAATAATACATGAAAAAAAAGACAACGAAAATATTTTTGATACTCACAATGACCTCAATTGTGTTGTTATCCGATTTAGTGCAATCCAACTTCTTTTGGTGGAGCTTCTTTTATGAAACGACAATTTTTTTTAGTTTTGAGAAAAAATCTTAGAGAAATTTAATTATGGAAACTTTGCTATGTTTCAAGTCCAACTGCCTTGACTCTTCAGTGACGTTGCTGGAAGATCTATTTAGATGAGCCCCACGGGCAGAAGAACACGTTGACTCCTTAATCTCTTTTGATTTTGCTCTATGAGTTCTAATTCCTTCTCATTCTTATCTTCAGACATTTTCTTACAAACACTATTATGTAACTGCGTAGGTGCTAGATGAGTTAAGTCCCACGAGACACTGATGAACAACGAAGTGGTTTCTAGTATTACTATTGTACGTGTCGTGTGCATGACATCACTATCGTTCATAATTAATACCTGTTATCTAGCCTACTAAAAATTTCTGTGGCTAACTTTTTTAATGAAATACGCTAGTGTGCGCTTAGCTACATTCTTTGTTGTAGAAAAATGTCTAATTAAATTGTCTCTTTGTTTATGATGTTTAATAAAACCTTATTTTTTAAACTAAAAGCTTATGTGACGTGAATTCATTTGGTACGTTTAATAATCACTCTTTGAAGGTTTGTGTGTAAAGAGAGACCATGGAATCTCGTCACGTACGCGTGAGTATCGAAATAAAGGGAAATCTCGTTAAACTCGTCAACTTGACCAAAAGCCTTCTCAGCATAGTGGTTATAGATGTTCTATGCTACTGAATTCATTTACAAAATTCCTTGAAACAGCTTTATCAACAAGAAATGTTATCTTTTGATGAAGATACTGTTTTACTGGACGTACATTAACTCGATTCTCCAAAGATAACATTGCAAGAGACTAGAAGGAGCTTTATCTGCTTGGCGAAAGAGATCGATAACTGGGTGTTTGTATGGTACGTGTAAAAAAAGAAAGGAAAAAATGTTTCGCCATAGTTGAGTAGAGCTAGGTAAGGAGTTGCTTCGATGGCCTAAGGTTGCCTCTTTGTAATAGAATCCTTAGTTTTTTATAAAAACTAGGACCAACCAAAGCAAATGTTTGCAAATAAGATGAAAAAGTAACTATATACGATTATTTAATGATGTTACTTTGCAAGAAGAACCTTGTTTGGATACAAAAAGAAAATCTACCAAAATGATATCTTTAAAGTGCTGATAAAATTTCGTCTCTACGTTCCATTTTAACAATGTCAAATTCTGTTCTATACGGATATTCTAGAATACTAGAACCGTTGGTCAATACGGGTGACATCATCAAGTACGAGACGACAGCGTGTATTTTTTACATTCACTTGATACAAAGACTTTTGTAGCTGCTGACTTGAAACGCAAAATTTTCCACTTTTCCACAATAACCTACGTTTTTGTAAATGAAATTAAAAAGATTTATTTTGAAAATATTTATACTTTTGGTAACAGACCATACTGTTACAGTTCGACAACAGCTAATATATAACGTCTCGAAGTACAGTTCTCTGTAAGTTACGTTGAGAAAACTTCACCATCGAATATTTTAAGCTTTTTCACAATAATAAACAAAAATGCAAATGCCATTATATTTACCACAAATTTTATCTATAAAAAAATAACTTTGTATTTTTCAAATATTTGTGTAAGAATTTTATTAAAGTAAAGTGTTTTAATCTTTTTTCTACGTGCTGACCAGTACATGTCTTTTTTTAAGGGACCTTTATGCAGCTCCTTCCCTTGAAAGTTTTTAAAAATATTTCAACATTTAATTTACTCTAGGGATAAAAAAAAGCTTCGCTTTTAATGTTTATTTAGACAAGGCAAACACACCAGACCTTTAGGACTAGCTTTTTAAGCGAAAAACTTTGATTTCACCATCAATAATTCCAAATTAAAATCAATCTAGATTTCTGACTTGTCAAAAAGAAGGTACACCGTTTTTACGAAATTTGAACGTGTACTTGTAAAAAAATAGTAAGAAAGTCACCATTATCATTATTAAAAATCATTTAATGGCTACTTAAAATTCTAAACAACTTCGAAGTCATAATACAAATTAGAAACTTCTTATTTTTCTAAAAGCTTTTTTATCTCCTACGTATTTGTCCTATATTTCGTAAAAGTTTGAAGCATTGAGTCATCGATTAATTTATTATTTAACAATAATTATCCTTTCGTATCATAAGTAATACCCAATAGTGCAAACAGAATTGGAACATATGCCATAACGCGTAGGTATTTCTATCTGTCTTTACTAAACGCTCTTTTTCTATAAACCATCTACAACAAAATCTCTCCATTGTAAACACATTGATATACTACACACGCTAGATCAATACATAGTTTGACGACTCGTAAATAAAATATTAGGAAATGCCAAAAATATTAAAAACTTGTTGGTATAGAGGAAAAAAAGCGCTTGGTCGAGCTTTCGTTAACGAAAAAAGGGTAGGGGAAAAAAGCTCGTCAGTCCAAGTAGATTGGCTGTAGACTTTGGAGAGTAGGAGAAAAAGTAGCTTGTATTATTGCTTCGAGTGGATACGTGTCCTCACAAAACGTCGTAATTGGTAGGAGCAACACGGTTCTTTTAGTGTTCGATTAGTTTGGTGTTATGTTGGTGGTGGTAGTCACGATTTCGGGGATATCTAAATATATTATTTACTTTGTACTGTAGTATTGATATTGAAAACCTGTGACATAAACGATGGCTTATTTGATGAAATAGTTTTCGTGGTACGCAAAGAATTTTACAGAAGTTTAAGTAGGCATAGAAAAATACGATAATTTTTTTTCAATTTTATTCAAAAAAATCCTGAATAATACTCATGTTCTTGTGTGATAAAATTCGTTTAATGTCGATTCTATAGTTATTTAGGATTTTGAAAGAGTCCTTTAAATGAAGATATTTGCTAAATGATATTTTTCAATGTAACTTTTCAAATGTTAATGACATTTTAGAAAAAATTTAGAAATACAAATATTAAATCAGCTTTTGTACGTATTACCAGTTAGTTTAAAATTATCTACAACCTGTTCTCCCCGGACTCATAATTTAATTCAAAATATTATAGGAGTGTTATTTTTATATGCAAAAAAACAAAAATGAAAGCTGGTATTTCTCATCATAGTTTGTAGTGAATTATCTTTTGTAATAATATTTGTTGGTTTTAGGTAGAAATACCGCTGAGTTGAAAAAAAAAAACTATTATATTACCAAGATTTAACTAAACTAAATATACTCGTTATTTTTGAAATTGTTAAATTTGTTATAACAACTAGGATATCACGATATATTTAGGTTTAATATTTCATATCTCATTAACGATGCAATAGAAATGAGCATCAAGTAAATTTTTATGTAAGTTAATGAGGAAAGTTTTAAATAAGCTTATCGAACAATTCATGGAAAGAACGTAATCGTAAAGCGTCTAATCTTAAATTCTGAGGGCTTTCATAAAAGATGATGGCCAGTAAAGCTTTTGACTACTACGATTGTTTGTTCTCTTTCTGAATCGGTAAAAAATATTGTAAAGGTGACTAACATTTGTTCAACAAATTAACAGAAATTTTTACAAAAAAAAAAAAAATAAGTATACGTATACTTTTACAATCTGATGTTTACATCAGTTAAAAAATATGATAACAACTTCGATAAAGCTCGAAAATACAACTGAAAATGCACGCTTTAAATTTAATTTTCAAATTCGTCAATCGCTATTGCAGTAGGAAGAGAATAATGTGCAATGGTCTAATGGACAATTTTTTTTTTTAATTCAAAGTTAATTGTTTTTAATACTTTAATTACCTTGTTATCATTTTTAAAATTTTACTAAAACAAAGTATTAACCAATAGAAAGCGGTATTAAGAGAGACAGTGTATTAACTCGTTGATAACTTAATTGTACAATATAAATAAAAAACTGTAAACATAATCTTGAAGCTTTAGTCAAACTATTGAATTCTTGTACAACTACGTGTTATCTAAAAAGAACAGATACTACTCGCTTCTTATATTCTTATTATAGAAATTAAAAATATCAGTTCAATACATAGTATGACAATGTAAAAATCTGAAAGTTATGTTATCAATCAGGTGCCGATTACAGTTGTGTTACAGTGTTTTTAAACTATTTAATTATTTAGAGAACTTCAAGTGTTTCTGATAGTTAAATAATACAATAATTTGTGTACATGTAACTCTGTACACAATCACATTTGTACAGCACAAAAAGTTAAATAAACATTGTAATCGTAACAGAGAATATTCTTTCCAACTTTAGTCAGTGTGTATCGTGCATCATGTACAGGTGTTTTATTACTTATTTTAAGCTTGTGGTAAATATAAAATTTTAATTTATGTAGTTTTTCGTTGCCCGAGAAACGGCCTCGTACTTGTCCAAACATGGCAACGTTACTGTTAAATATAAAATGCATATACACCCACAAATCACTTGTCATTTCTAATTTCCAAAATAAACCCAAAAACTGCGTTCGATCAATAAAATGATGTACTAACCAACGGGGCAGTGCCTGATTCAAAGGATAGATTATAGGAAAAAAAAGGGTGAAACAAAAACACCTGCAGGACACGTACCTCGCACGTACCGATAATCGTAAATATATTATAAGCAGAGCTGCGTAGTAGAAGGCGGTAAAAGTAAATTGTCATGCTTGTTGAAAGCATCAGTACTGACACATGATATTTAAGGGGTTCGAGTATTTTTCCTCGATTCAACAGTGTAGCTACTTTGTCGTATGTCGGGAAATTGAGATAAGCTATCAAGAATTTTAGGCATAGAAAGGAAAAAGCTCTAGAAAACATAAGAAAGGACGAATGTAATCATAAACGTCCTTAAGTACAGGGTTAAAAAGGGTTGGTATATTGAAGGAAACTCCTGCAAATCAGTTCGTAGAATAAAGCTATATTTTCGCATTTTGTACTATTTTTTAGAATCGACTACTAATGGCACTTTTTATAAATTTCTAAGGTTGTAGTTTGAATAACGTTTGCAATGATTAAGTTTACATTAGCAGATGTGTAGATATGTAAGAATTGACCAATAAATACGGCTCATAGATACCGATTATACTAATAAATAGGTCAAATGGTACATGGTATATATTGTAATAAAACGTATCATGAAGTCATGAAAAACAACAAGTTGAAATATTATGTAATTATTTTCTATCCTTCAGCAACAACTATTTTTCGTGTTTATAGACGTATTATGGACAGATTAACATTACTGTATGAAATTCAATATTATAGAGCTTTGGGGCTTCGATTTCAAAGTACCTTGTATAGTCTTGGTTTACTTCAAAGCATAAATCTGTACGTGATTATTGACTTTTCCTCAACCTATCATTATACAAGAAAGTACGAAGTTTAACCTAAAAGCACAAACTTTTTCATAAATACCTCATTTCATCAATCACCAAAATGTTACATTTGTTACGAATTTTCAAAAAGTACATCTCAAAAAGCACAATGTAGAAACAATACTGTAAAACTCATAATATGTAAAAAAAAAGCTGTGATTTTGATAATATTTAAAAAATTTTTTCGACACGTCTTAAATATTTATTTATTCAAGTTGGTTAAAGACGTTGTTAATTTTATTTTAGACAACATATATTTTTTTATACTTTGAAGATATTTTTAGCCATCAGTCTAAAATGAAATGCAGTTTTTCAATTTATATCAAAACATCTTAGACTAAAGGTTTTGAAAGGGCTGCCCCTTACGTATCAAAACTAAAAAAAAGTTTTTATAAAAGAACTTTGTGAAAATTGCGGTTCTTTATACGTCAACAAAATTTTGGTACGGAAAATTTATAAAGAAATAATATAATGCATAAATTATTAATGTCTATAAAATATAGCAGGCACGGCTGAAATTTTGGTTGAAAAGTTTTGGATCTGAAATCTGAAAGCAAGTTAAAAATGGTCATACTTACGATTATGAAGAGGAATAAAAAATTTTAGAGGAAGAGAGTAATCAGCTGTAATTGTATGGTACATAAAATTATCTGCTATTCAAGTATCGATTCGTTTTTTCATCGTTTTTAATTCGGTTGGCCGTTAACTTTCAATTACTCTTGTTATAATAAATTTTCTTGAACGATAAATATTTCACGTGTAATGGGTACACAAAAGTGTGTGCTGATTGACAAAATGACAAAAAAGCTTATGAAATTTCTTGAGATCCTCATGCTTTGTAAAGAAATATTTTTTTATTTGACATAAGCTAGACGGTACTTTAACTTCCAGCACATGTCAAACTTATACAAAAGAAAAACATAAAACAATTTGGACTAGTACTCAATGCTTATTTTTCTTGAGCGTAAATATACAGTTCATTATATATAATAATAGTAGAACGATAAGGTAGTATCTTATTTTACTATAATGTGATTTAAACTGTGCTAATAAGTAACGAGTAATACAATATACTATGGTATTAACTAACAATAATATCGGTACATGTCGCAATAATGTATATGCATTATAGTGCCAATTGCATGGACATTTGTTTGAAAACTACTTAAATATACGAATAATGGTAAAGCAAATAAAAAAAAAACAATTTTACATTCATTACTGAAAAATTTTAGCTTTTTTATTTATATAAAAATATAAAAACGTAACAGCTGTTTCAGTACACTGTACCTTTCTTCGTGATAGAGAATTACTTACTAATCGTATTCCTAAACTTTGAGTTGTTGTCTCTATTATTTTCTTTACCACCATTAAAAAAAAGGGTCTTTTTCAAGTGGAGACCACAACAATCGATTACTAAATTTAATGGTTGACATTGTTTTGTTTTTTTGAAGATATATGAATGTAAAGGTGTTTAAAACCATTTGATAAATAAATAACTCCTTGATGGCTATAAACTTCTTTAAAAAAAAAAATGAAACAAATAAACGTTTAGTCAATAAACTCGTGTTAATAAACTGAGCTGTTTTATAAGTAATTTTAGTCACTGGCTAATTTCTTTAATTACTCACATACTTTAGTGATCAAATAAATTAAAAAATGATAAAGTTTGTTTTAAAAAACCTAATGGTAGTAAATAATAATTACAAAATGAAAAGGAGCTTTGAGGAAACTATGCATTGTTTTGTAATTTTGTCATAATCTCGATTCGTTGCTACTTGGCCTATGTGGATTGGCTCCTGTTATGTTCGGAAATACAAACAAAACGAGGGGAAGTTAGGAAGGGGTTGACTTTTTTCATGGGCGTGACTTTTTCCTATTCGATGGCCAGAAAATTTTGGTAGTGGGGAACATGATTTCTTACCCTTAGCCCTTAAATGTACAGCGCTAGCACGACACTGTCTCACAGTGCGTCAGGTAGACAACACCTCAACCCAAAGTGATCACTCCAATTCGCTATTTTCGATCTAGTTCGACGGAGAAGCCCAGTGTTTAATCAGTGTTTATCAGTGAAAAGTGACCCGTGAAGTTCGAAGTATTGAAACCTCCAGCATCTCAAGAAAGTTAATTTCAGCCGTGCTTAGCTTACTAAAAAGAATTCTCAAAAGTCATTTTTTGCATCACAAGAGCCAACTCATTAAGTAAGTACTTGCCTAAGTCCTGTCTCTTACAATAACAGATTTATTTTACTCTTGGCGAAATCATATTTAGTTTTTATGACAGGGCGTATTCTTTATACACAAAAAAATTATAAAGCAGCAAATTTTTTAATCAAAAACTTTCGTTAGCCTTATATGGCTAAGTAAATGAGGATTATTTGTTACTTTTTGTATTTTATTTTACCTTTTTTTTTTTTTTTTTTTTTTTTTCCTGATTTTTTTAGTAAATACAAATAAAATTCTTTTCTGCATTAATTGCACCATAGGAATGAATTTTTATAAAAACAGCGCTGTCTTGACATAACGTATCGTACCACTCAGAAGCAAGTTTTTTTTTTAAAAATGATGATCTTGAAAATCACTTTCTTCTTAATTAGTAATCTTATTATCTTAAAATGTTCACTGCGATTTCAGCAGTAAAAGTAGAGTTTTTACCTAGTATGCATTTAACTATGGCAAGCACAAGAAGTCCCATGGTTTTGGTGCTTGTCTTTGCAATATGTTTCATTAATTACGAAGGATACTGTTTTTTTTATGCCATTCTTGCAGGAAATTTTTTGAAAATCATTTTGTTTTGCTATTTTTTGTATTTTATCGAGTATTAAATAAAAAATGTTTTAATAATTTTTTTAAAAGAATTTAAGTTTAGCAGTTTTCAAGAAAACTAATTTTCCAAAACAGTACTAAAAATTGGTAATTAAATTGATAATTATTTTATTTTAAAATAATCTAAGAATTCAGCTACTGCGTTAACATTTTTTTTTATTTTAGAACTCAAAATGCATTGGAATTCCTATGTAAATATTTTTATTGTGGTTAAAAAAGAATTGAAGATTGTTTTTGTGCACTTGGTCTTCTGTCTGTATAAGAACTTTTTTTAACCGTTTTCCTTCAACAAAAAAAAACTCACATCGTATACCAGCATGCCTCCGAAGTATATGCTCTATTAGTCACAACATACAAAAGATACAATTTTTTGTATGTTTTTTAAATACGAATTTCTTAAAAATTTAATTGTTTTGCTACTTCTTACATTTTATTATTTATAAGCCTTAAAACGTTATAGTTTTTTCAAATTTGTTCATTTAATTTAAAAATGAAAAAGAAAATAAATTTTCTGAAATGTTAGTAAAAAGATTACTTATAAAGTTCATAAGCAATTAATTTTAAATAAATCTTTAAATTTATCATTCTTATTCCTTTACTTTAATAGTTTCAAATGCATTTAAATTCATACTCTGATATTTATTTAATGTTCAAAGAAAATTATATAAAGACTGTTTTAAATACATGCAGTTATGGTAAAACTAAAGAGCTTTTTTTAAAAACGTTTCTATCTGATATCTTGACTCTTCAGTAAGATATTTGAGAAAATAGAGTAGAAATATCACTTTCATACCCTGCCCAAATCCTAGTTTTGTACCAAAGAACTTCTACTAAAAAAACCAGTTTCTGTGCCATGTCCTCGCACCAACATTTTTAAGTATAGACGTTATCTGTTATATTTATGTTATAATAATATTAATTTTTTATTTACAAGCAAAAGCTGTTACTGAATGCCCAATATCTCACTTCTTAAACCCAAATGTCGATGATGCATGAAATCGCTTTAAAAATGACACTGTTGCATTTCGTAACGCCTTATAGTGGCCCCTTTTGTGATCTTTCATCATAGCCAGAAAAACGTACAAGTCGAAGATTTTAAAGATTTTTGTCACTTTACGTGATACATATTTTAATATATAATTTTTTTTTGTACAGAAAAATTTATCTATTCCATCAACCCATAGCCCCAGCCCTCTATTACTCGAACATATGAGAAATAATTATTTTGGTGCACCACTTACTGACGACAAATGTTTTTTAAGCAACAAATCGTTAACATCAAGTCTCCGAGCAGCAATAGGTCTATATATCTCAGAATATCACTTCTGTACCTGTCACTTCCATACTCCTAAGTCGTAAAAGAGTCTCTTTTTCTAGCTTTCGTGCATTGGAACTTTTTTTTTGCAACGTTCGGCTAAAACATAAGACATGTGTCTCGGCGTTTGGTCTAATTTGCATTTTTTTATGAGATATGTCAATAAATATCAATTCCGATTTTAACAGTAGTAGCACAGGAGAACACTTTTTTAGGTGGTCCCCAGTAGGCTTAAATGGCTACTGAAACGAAGTTTTATCGGTTAAAAAAAACTTTTTTGAATTTAATGTCACCATTCAATCGTTCTTTGAGTACTAAATCTGATTTTTAGCGGTTTCTATCGCTTGTCTTTAAACAGCTATTACTTTTGAATGGAGACACTAAATGGAACGAAATTTTTTTTTTCTACTGATAGGGTTCAGTTGCAACTTGTATTTAGTGTGGGTAATAACGCTATAACTTTACAAGCAGTTTAGCTACACGTATCTGAATCAGACGTGTTTTTTTTTTAAATTGGCTAAAATGGACTCATAAAATATCGTATATCTCTCGACCTAAAAACTGTGCAGTAGAATCGTTTTAAATATTTGTTGTTGATATGGTATTCAAAGTAAAATTATTATAAAAAATAATTTATGGAACCAACAGTTTAACAAATATTCATGAAATTGATAAAATACCTGAATTTTTAGATTATTTTAAAATCAAATACTTATTAATTTCATCACTAATCTTTAGTACCCTTTCGAGAAATTAGTTTTCTTTAAACCTTTTTTTTGAACAACTTTCTAACACATTTCAAGCAACTTACGGCAGAATTAACCAATAAATCACAGGAAAAAAGTAAAGACTTCCTCAGATTACGGGCATTTGGCACTTAAGATAAAGCCAAAAGCACAGGTAGTAAAGACAGCTACGCATTTAGATACGTGAATTTTCTTATAATTTAATGTTTGCTCTTCGAGGCCATCTTCTAATAACTCTTTCGTTTTACTTTAATAGTTTTTAGGACCCAACATCTGATCGAAAAACACGTCCACTAAACGGCGTGCATCAATATAAAGGGTGGGAGGTGATGGTCAACAAATAAAGTAAAAATAGTTTGTTATCTTCTTTAATACATCCATTATATTTATAATTTCATGCTCTTTTGTTTTCACTCTCTTTGATTATAGTTTAAAAATATTCGTCATTTAACATTATCCCAGTCCTCAACAAAATTAACAAAACAATTTTTTTGTCTCCTGGACGCTTTGGCGTGGGACGTAGTCAGCCATGGCAGCTGAGAAAAGTCTCTGCTACGATTTACTTTATCATTACGTGTACTATTTATATCCTAGAAAGTCTAAGTGGGTCATCCAAAAAGGTACATGAAGCTCTGGACGTATTAAAATATTATTATTAAAAAAAACAAAGAATTTCATGTAGGCGTGTATAAAATTTTTTTAAACAGTGAATAACGGAACCAACATTGTTCGATCAAAGGACTTTTTTTCTATTTTAAAGATTCCTCTATCAAAATACACATATTTTAAAAGGTGAATCATGGAAATAATTTTCATTATTATTTAATTTAGAAAATGGAATTTTCCTACATTCTTTCCTGTGCCTGTAATGTATACCCTTGTTATTTGTTACGTGCTTCTCATAAAGTCTCAGAATTTATTTCACTTAAAGTATAAATTGAAAAAGTAATGAAATAAATAAGTATTATCGTGACACACAGGTAGAACAAAAAGGCGTATTTTGCAGTCTGTACGACTAATTTGGTTCAGAGATTAAAAAAAAGGGCTATTGTACCAATTCTAAATTCTGGTTCAAAATATGTACCTAAACATAGAACAGTGTCATTTTAAGGACCTATGCATGTTCACAATTATTAATATAATTGATCTAAACTGTATGAGTAAATGAAAATAATTTCTCAATTTTCTTTTAGATTAAAAGGATGAAGTTACAATGCCTCATGGTATTTTTCGCCATAGTTCCATTTATACTGTCTTATTCAACTCAAAGTATTGAAAATCATGTGCCTTTGATGATTGACGTACAAAAGCTGTATAAGACCACCAGTATAGGGATTGTATACAGAGGAAACGAAGGTGAGGAGTGTTGAATTACTAATTGAAAAGTTTAATACTAAAAATTACTAATTTTGTTTTAAAACCACAGATATACATTCGGTCGTGAAAATTGTCCGAGAACTCTCACGTCATTTTATTTACTCGGTGGCCGTTGCCATTCCAGACCTTCAAGAAAAATACCCAAAAATAAAAAATTACTCAAAAACGCTTTTTGTTGCGTTTATTAATACTGACAACAATTTCAAGAAATTTTCAATCTTTACGAGGGATAATAATTTATCACCTCACGTGTGGCTGCTGATATTGGAGCCAGCAACTACCGAAGAGATTTATAGTATCTGTTTAGACCCGAAAAAGAATTCTCTCTACTTGAATCTGGCCAGCGAAGTACTGGTAAAATGTGGTAAAAATAAAGAGATAAAGGAGTGGTACACTGTCAATCCTGCGACTGGAATACGAGTTGAGGAGTTTCTGGAGTGGAAGAAAGGGACTGGGCTTATCGTAAAAGAGAGTCTGAATTTATTGGAGAGACGGAAGAATTTAACTGGCGCTGCTATTACAATAAATATAGAGGTAAGAGATTTCTTCAGTTGAAAATTAGCTTATTAAAAAAAAAATTTTAAACAAAATAGATTACACAGCTCCACAGAAAAAATTCGAAAAATTTGATGATCTGACGTCTGACCATACCTACGATATGTTTTTGAGGTCACTGAATCCGAATCCAAGGTCTTTTTAACTCCATTAAGTCAGGATTTTTCATAACTTCGAAATTTTAGCTTGAAAATGAGAAGAATCCACAAAAAAATCGACCTTACTTGTATCAGGATACTTAATACTTGTTTTTTTTTTTGGCGTTGAATCCGCGAATATCAGTCATGCAAAAATATCATCCTTCTATTGATTCGGGCACATTTCATTTAAATGGTGATGAATAACTCAATTTTGTCAGATTTTTATGATTGTGACAATCTAATAACATCCGATAGCAGCTCCTACAGATACTATGTGGAACCCAGTCTTCATCCAGGTTTGTTGCATCGCAGCTAAAACAAAATTTGTAAGCCTTAGTGACTGTGGTACTTATTTGTTTCTGGAAATTGGGTGACTGATACGTGCCACAAACATAACAAAACAAGTTTTGTTTATCAGCATCAGCATGTTTATGTTGGCAAATTGCATTGATTTTGGTGTTATTGCGTCTTGTAGCTTTATACTTTGTTTGGGCCAAAGAACCCACCTTAACAAATCTGCGGTCGCATGGTGACGACGCCTGCGGGCCCGGTTGCTCACTCTGATCAGTCGTCGATATTGAGGATCCAACCCTTTGCATCGTAGAACGCTTACGTGCGCCTGCCATGATGGCATCGAAGCCATGATCTAGGGACTCAGCCGGATAACGGGCATACTCCGCTGCCCCCCGCCACCGCGGGAAGGTGCCATGGATGCAGACGCACGAAAAAATAGCTGTAAAGAGTGTTATTTACTTTTCACCATACATCAGAACCTATTTAAAATAGTGTTTTTAGAACCAAGTTCTTTATGTCGCGTTACTCGGGGGGCTGGAATTTTAAAACCGACAGATTTTTTTTTTTTGAATCAGAAGTCTCTTCCACTCAAGTTTCTCCCCTTACCCCGTCCCCCTCACCTACTGTTCTCTACACACTTTCCCTCTCCTTACTATATATGTATATCTGCCAACCGTGCCGTGTTACTCTTCTGCACACCTTCACCCTTTACCCAAAGCAATTAATTTTTTAACAAATTTAAATTTTATTCTCCCACAGTAATTTTTCTTTGACTTTGAATTTTTTTCTTTGACAACTGTAAAAAAAAAAAAAAAAAAAAAGAAGAGAAAAAAAAAAAAAAAAAAAACATTTTCCAATAGAAGATCTGAATCCTCGACCTCCTGCATATGAGTCCTGTACCATCCACTCTGCTATGAGCGCTGCTGGCTATAGAAACTCAGTTTCTTGTACTTATCGTGTGGTTCGTAACTATAATATTCTATTTTTATACGCATTCACTGATACTACGATAATTTAATTAGCATAAATATGGTTATGCAGATTACATATAATAAGGCGCGTTATTACGCATTAAATATTTGTATTTTATGCATTTGATGCATAAAATACCGACCGATTTTTGTTAAACCTGAGGTTTTTTTAACATTACAGTAATGCTAATAATTACTGTTATAAATAAAAAAAAGTAATGAAATTAAATATGAAACAAAAAAGAAATGAAATATAAAAAAATTAAATATAAAAAAAAAATAATAATGAAATTAAATGAAATTTGAACAAATAAAATGTTATCTTAAAAATAATGAAATGAAATATGAAAAAAGAAATGAAATAAAGGAAATACAAAAGAATGAATATAAATAGAAAAATGAAAAAAAAGAAATAAAGGTTATACAAAAGAATGAAAAAAAAAAGTAATTAAATTAAATATGAAAAAAAAGAAATGATACATGAAAAAAAGGGAATGAAAAAAAAAAGATTAAATATGAAAATAAGAAAGAAATTAAATAAAGGAAATACAAAAAAATGAAAAAAATGTAATAAAATGAAACATAAAAAAAAATAAAATAAGAAATGAAAAAAAATATAAGTAAAACAAGAAATAAAGAAAAAAAAAAAATGTAATAAAATAAAATATGAAAAAAAATTAAACAAGAAATAGGAAAAAAAAAAAAAAAAAAAAAAACAAACAACAAACCAGGGGGGATAAATAGGTCATGGGACCCGCGGTAAGAACTAAGTTCTTTAAACATGACATGAGTATAAAAACACAATTTCTCAGGTAACAAGGGGGTCGCCAGACCCGTAGGAAGAACGAAGCTCTATAAACGCAAGTACTGCATTCATGTAGTTCACTTAACAAAAACTTGAAAAACGAATAAAAAAATAAAATAAAATAAATAGTTCAGTACTCACGATGGTTGAATTTCGTGAGTACTGTATTTATGCACGATGTTCTGTATTAATGTCATGTTTAAAGAACTTTGTTCTTACCGTGGGTCCCATGACCCATTTATCCCCCCTGGATTGTTGTTTGTTGTTTGTTGTTTTTTTTTTTTTTATTCCATTTCTTGTTTTTTTTGTTATTTTTTTTCATATTTTATTTTATTACATTTTTTTTTTTTTTCTTTATTTCTTGTTTTATTTTTTTTTTTTTTTCATTACTTGTTTGTAATGATCTGTCGTACGCGGCTCACGGCCATGAGCTTATTTGATTGCAAAAGACTGGAGTCTTACAAAGAGGGAAGTAACAATGTACTTTGACTCTGACAGTACTGCTAAAATTTTTCGATAAATTGCGTCTGAGGCTTATGTACATTATATTATGCTTTTTTAGCGTTAATAACAAAAGAAATCATCTGATTTTGAGATTATTGTTTTTTATAATGTAATAATTTGTAATATTCTGTCAGTCTTGTGTTATACAACATAAATTTTTTAAATTGAAGACTCACACAGCTCATGGTCATTTAGTTTCAAAGTCTTGTTGTTACGGTTCTTTATAGTTATTGGTTTTGATGTAAAGTGATTTTAGAAGTCATTAGTTTGAAAAAAAAATATAAGTCATAATGTTCTGTTCAACTGAAAATACCGCCCAAATTATTAATATTTTTGGCAGACGAGACTCAATGGGTTTCCAAGTTAAGGAGATGTATGATTCATGCGTTAAAAGGATGAAGACATAACTGGTTTTTTTTTTATTTACAGAGAAATGAGAGACTGTAGAAATAATTATAGTTTGTGGGCTAAATGTTTGCGGTTATGTATATTTCTAAAGCATTGGAGATAAATAGATCTTAGGTTTGGATTCAGCGACCTTAAAAATACATGATAAGTATGGTTATACTTCAGATCAAATTAGTTGGATTTTTTTTGCGAATTATTTTTGTTTTTTAGCCAAAAATTTTGAGGTTACGAAAAATCGTTAAGTTATGGGGTTAAATAAGCCTCGGGATTAAATTCAGCGACCTCGACAATACATAGTATTAGTATATACAGACTTCAGATCAAATTTTTTCGATTTTTTGTAGATTATTCTCGTTTTTATGCTAAAATTTGAAATTTTGAGAATTAAAGAATCCTGATGTGATGGAGTTAAATATACCTCGGATTCAGATTAAATTACCTTACAAACGTATAGTAAGTATGGTCAGATGTCAGATCAAATTTTTTCGATTTTTTTTTGTGGAGCTGTGTTACAGTTGGGGTAGTAATTTATTACATGGCATTATTTGTAGCCTTCTTCTTTTCACGCTGAAATGATTGAACATCTGAAATCAAAGACAGGAATATCTGTCAAGTATAAAGACTTTTTCCATAGTACTAAGGACAACAATAACACATCAAGTAATTCTACAAAATCATTTGATGGTAGTAGTATCCTTAGCCGCACATTCATATCCAAAGAGGAGCTAGATAAAAAGGATGTAACAATTGAATTCTCCGATAGGAAAAATATTTTTATTTACAAATTACCGAATACCATGGATATCCCATGGTATGCATATTTTGAGGTAAAATTTTTCTATTTTTTTAATAGCTTCCCATTCATTCCTAGAACTAAAAAACACGTTTTTTTAAAAGGTTTTCCACAAAAACATCTGGATCTACTTGATTGTCGTCATAATTATTTCAGCAATATTATGTACTTTAATTATAGCAATGAATAATGATAGAAGAAGTTTCATACATAAACTATCGGATGGTTTTATGATGATATGGCGGATTTTCTGTCATCAAGAGTTTGAAGGTAAACTGTTGAAAAAAATTCTTGCGTAAAATTTACTGAAATATAAGTTTTTTATGAATTTTTATTACGTTACATATAAGATTATTGTAGTAGTTTAAAACAATCACATATTATAATATTATTTCACGTTAGAGTTACTCCAAGCAGACGTGTCCAAGTTGTAATACTGCTTCCTCACCTAAAAATAAAAAGAGACCCCAACGAAGCGTTGCCAAACCTCATCCACGTACGTCTCCTTTGTCGATCTCACACTTTAGATTTTTCTCCTGAAAAGGAGGATTGGCGCAGAAGTTTTTCCGTTCTGTGGGGAGGACTATTAACTAACACAGAAACGAATACCTTCAACTATTCGTTTATTAAATCACTTACACTAATATACACAGTATTTCTTTACACAGTACACGACAAAACGCTTTACATTATCTTTATATTATCCTGTGGACTGAGCTGCAGCAACTCTGCCTCAAAGCACTCAAGCTAAGAGCGCACGTCCACCACGTCCTGCTTGTCCTGGACCAGGAGGGGCTTCCGCTCGTCCTAGACACACGCTACAGTGCACACACTCACACTCTGTCCACAATCTCACACACTACTATATTCTCTCTCTCTCTCTCACTCTGCCCTGCTCTCTCTTGCTCTCTACACTCCCACCAACTTACTCTCTCTCTCTCTCTCTCTCTGGTCTACTTGAAGAACCTTCTCACTCTCTCTCGCTCTCAATTCGGCTATCTACCTTCATACCGAACAAAACGCGCGAACAATCGCGGCACTCTTAAGCATGCACCTCGTGGTCTCTCCTGCACCTCGTCTCGTAAATTTCCACACTACGTCTCTCTTTCTCTCTCTCTCTCTCTCTCTCTTTATCTCTCTTTCTCTAGCCTCATCTGACTCACCTCCCGGTCAAAGGTCCATGAGTCTAACCCAGCGCGATGTCGTCTGGAGTCCTTGAGTGGGTCGTCCATCCCACGGCTTCGCTCTTTCTCTTACCCTCTTCCTCCGATCTGAGCTACTTCCGTAGTCCTCTACCTGGAGATCTTGTCGTTCTGGAAGAACACAGCAGCTGCTAGACTTCCGCTCACACTTCTCTCTCTTCTCACAATACTCTATGCACCTTCTCGACAACTCTCACTCTCTTTCCCTCTCTCTCTCTCTCTTTCTCCCTCAACTCTCGCCACGAAAACCCGTGAACCGCCGAAACTGTCGCTGCTTGCACCCAGGCATATACAGCTCGAGAATCTACTCCAGACTGACTCAGTGACTCGCGATTTCTCGCTTTAGACGGGTCATTATCGGCGGTGTCGTGCTGGATCAATGGCAAAGGAATTTTTTTGCGTAAATATGTTCATAAGATCCCACTGATTAAGAAACTTCATGTTGCCACAACGCAACCTGATCACAATTTGTTTAAACTAACTTTTCTAAACAAATTAGTAAAAGTGATTTTTTCGATCTAAAAAAAATATATTCAGTTTTTTT
The DNA here is from genome assembly GCF_036245765.1 of Copidosoma floridanum. NCBI lineage: Eukaryota > Metazoa > Arthropoda > Insecta > Hymenoptera > Encyrtidae > Copidosoma > Copidosoma floridanum. The sequence continues at coordinate 17,026,504 of NW_028321884.1, read as the reverse complement.
TGAGTCATTCTAAACAAAAAACTAATCGGGATGTATATTCCTAAACCCCACAGTTTTTAAGCAAAAATTCCCAAAGATCTGAAAAATCGAATTTTTCCTATTTTCAGAGCGATGGTGAGGAATTAAAGTAAATCATTTTCGGAAGGTACACCACGTGAACATTAAGTGCTAACCTTCCTCTACAACTTCCAAAAAATCGAAAATTTAGAAAAGTAATTGCAACATTGTTTTTTTACAATAACCATTTAAGCTGTTTCCGCGCACGCCCGAGCTGACTCCCAGGACAAGTTTATGACTATATATATCATCGACGCAGTCGGCGTGTACTCTCGGGCTCGATAATATAGATGTATAGTCATGTACTTGTATTAGGAGTTAGCTCGGGTGTGCGCGGAAATAAGTAGTTTAAATGTTTATTGTAAAATAACAATGTTTCCATTACTTTTCTTAATTTTCGCATTTTGGAAGTTGTAGAGGAAGGGTAACACTTCATGTTTACGTGATGTGCCTTTCAAAAATGTTTTATTTTCATTCCTCACCAACGCTCAAAAAATTAAAAAATTCGCATTTTTCAGATGTTTAAGAATTTGTTCCTCAGAAACTGTGGAATTTAGGTATATACATCCAAATTGATTTTTTGTTTAGAATGACTCAAAGAAACTGAATATGTTTTTTTTAAATCGAAAAAATCACTTTTACTAATTTAACAAAAAAAAATATTTTAAACAAATTGTGACCAGGTTGCGCGGTGGCATCATGAAGTTTTTTAATCTGTGGGATCTCATGAATTTGCCATTGATCTAGCACGACGCTGCCAATTTTGACCTGTCTATGAGCAATGGCCGCCACTGCTGCTGCTGCGTATGCTGCCACTTAAGGGGGCTCCTTCACGAAAGTCCTCAAACAGAGATATATTATTTCTTGTAAATAAAAGTCTACTGAATTTAATGGTGGTCCAAATTGATCTAAATTATATTTCGAATGGGTCAAAGTTTTGAGAAATCCGAGCTCAAAGTTGTAACTATTAGCACGTGTTCCTGTAAGGCAGCGTGAAAAACAATTTTTTTTCGTTTGTAATAAACCTAAATTAAATGTCCCAGCAGACTGAATATATACGTCTTGTAGATGAAGTCTTTCTCTGTAATATGTTGTATTAAAAATTGTGGATAAAGGACCATTTTAGCGAGATATTTGTGATAGAAATAAATAAATTGTGTCCGGGAGGTCAGGAGGTCACGTAGGTAGCAGACGTACTTGTTCACGACATATATATATATATACCATATACCTATATATTACATCGCTATACTACACCAACACAAGTGGTCTGGTCTGGTGGTGTACCCTCGTATGCACTAGACTGGTCAAAACAATAATTAATTTTTCGTACAAAGTTAAACTACACACATAAATATCATTTTTCCCACTTAATACGTTATTAAAAATATCATAATGATTTTCAAAAACATTTGTTAATTGAAAAACAAAACTTTATTTTTTGTTTGTCTTTGACCTCAGCAGTAGTCGTAGGAGCCCCCTTAAGTACCTCCGCTTGCAGTCACTCTCGACATAAGTAGCATCTACTGTGTGTCCCAATAGTCGCGCTCGCGTTTTCTTGTCCTTTCTTGCTGGTGCTGCTGTGTCTCTTCATCTCAGCTCGTTGTCTGTTGGCATCCTTTTCTTCTCTTCTCAGTGTATATGTAGCTCCGCAAAAATGAACAAAGCTATTTTGATTTATATTTTTTTCCGAACAACTTAAAATCAAACTAATGAAAAATACTAAATAGTTATTAAGAATTATAAATTGACTTTTTCTATATTTTTTAACAAAATTTTCAGATGTTCCATCGAGCCCTCTTTCACTGAAGATTGCAAAACTCTCGTTGTATCTGACATCATTTATTATTATTTCAATGTATGCGGGCTGTTTTACGAGCTTCGTTACGGTGTCGATACCCACGATCCCATTTAATGATACGGCTGGTCTCCTTAAAGATGGAACTTATGAATTAATTTCTCAAAAAGGAGTAAACCTTTCAAAACATTTATTGGTAACTTAAGAACTTTAACTAATTATTATTTATTTAGAAAATAAAAGACAACTTTTTTTCATAAAATTTTACTAGGAGTCGAAAGATGATGTAGATAAAAACTTGAGCTTGTTTGTAAGAAAAGACGGTAATTTACCAACAAATCTGAAAGAAGCTTTACATCAGGTAACTATTTTATAGATTTTTTTGTCTGGTAATTTAAAAATAAATATTAAACAGTACATTGTCTGTAATACTAATGTATAAAAAGTTTTCAACTACTGTATATTTTCAAAAGTTTTAGTTATTTTGTATCGTAGATAAAACTGTGTGACTGACAAACATTTTTAGCCTAGTCCTGTTGTCAAATAGTTATGTTTAAGCTTACTGTAATCAAGTTTGATGCTAGAGTTATCCTGTAGTAATATTAAAAAAAAAAACAATACAGTTTTGTGTGAAAAATTCGTAGCAATTGAGAAACTGCAAAATTTTCCACAAATGCCATGTTTTTTGACATATTTTAACGAATATCTATTTGGAACTTGTAGGTAAAATATTGCACGGAATGTTTTTTTATCGTTCAATCAGCTTTAACATAAAATTCATAAAAAATAAAAAAAAAACTTAATTTTTTATGCTAAAATAAGATAAAACTGCAAATAAAATACTTATGCTTTAACGCTTTCAAAAAAATAAAAGATGTTCTTTGTTTTTAAAATGAATTAGAGAATCAGTAACCAATGGTACGTTTAACTTACGACAGTAACAAACTACTCCAATTTATTATGCAACCAACAAATTAAAAAAATTAAATTTAACGTTACAGCTTTCAATATATCTCCATGGTCCCGATTTCTTTTCATAAGTCATATAATCTGTGTAGTATTTTAATCTAATTTAAATCAATTATTTTATTTTTAAATATTTCTTTCATTTTTTAAAATTAATGGCTTAGTTGCAAACTACATAACTTAATGTAATAGAGCAATAGTTTTGTCAAAATTTACATGTGCGTAGAGCCAACGATTACAATTAATTGAGCGTTGTGAGTTTAAATATCTTTATTATAAACTCAATTATTCACCTTTAAAGTTTGTGAGTGTTCGCATCCAGTGTGTAATGTATTGATAGGTAAAGGGATTAGGAGCAATAATTATCACACTTACACTTTGTTAATAATTAATAAGTATATTGTAAATAATAAGTAACTTCTTGATACATTTCACCATTACGTATTATAAGACACGTCCGTTCGCTCTGACGGCCGTTCTCGGTCTACGCCCCTTACATTACGCACAATCTTTCACACTCTGCTGAGAGTGTTACACATACTTAATCGCACTACAATGTGTTTACTTATACGTGCATATTTCTTATACATCACAATTCCTCCCCCTTTTAAATCTAGGTGAACGTCGCAAGGGTAGTCGTTTAATTAATTGATCAACGTGACGTTTGCATGTTTGACCCGACTTGATCTCGACTTCGCAGGTAGATTTTGACAATTTTTTTGAAACCTTACCTTCTATTTGCTTCGGACCCCCTTCGCTATAGCTTCTTATCAACACCTCTTCTCCTTCTGTAAACGTTTTGTTTCGCTGCCCTTTACGTCCATCTATTTGCGCTTGCTGAGCTTTCAAGACTACTTCACCTATATTCGGTCTCAAGTTATCGAATCGCGTTCTTAATTCGCGTTTGTAAAATAGCAAAGCTGGGCTTTTCCCAGCTGTGCAATGCGGCGTTGCCCGATAATTAAATAAAAATAGCTTAATTGCGTCATCGAGCGCTTCTCCCCCTTTTATAATTTTTTTAACTTTATCTTTAAAAATCCCCACGAAATTTTCAGCCGCTCCGTTTGTAGCTGGATGGTACGGCGGTGAAAAACTATGCTTAATACCTTGATTCTTCGAAAAATTAACTCAGCACTCGCAAATTGCCTATCATTGTCTGTTACTAAGTGAACCGGCAATCCATACCTCGCAAATATTTGTTTACACACTTCGATAAGTTTGTGCGACTTTGTGTTTTTTGCAAAATCCACTACCTCCGGCCATTTTGAGTACGCATCTACTATTACTAAAAACATGTGACCGTAAAATGGTCCAAAAAAATCACAATGTACTCTACTCCATACTTTTCCCGGCCAAGGCCACGGAGTTAGTGGCGATTTCGCTGGTTCTTTTCTTTCTTCTTGACAAATTTTACATTCTTTCACTAATAATTATATATCTTGATCTATTGCTGGCCACCAAACATAAAAACGTGCCAACATTTTAATTTTCACCACTCCCAAGTAAGATGCATGTAGTGCATCTAAAATTTTATTTCTTAGATTTTTTGGAATCACAATCCTGTTACCCCACAAAATGCAGTTACTTTCTAATGTTAATTCGGATTTTTTTTCAAAAAAATTTTTTTCATCTACAGGTAAATTTTTGCTCGAATCGGGCCAGCCTAGTAGACAATATTTTAATATGTTTTTAAGCCTCTCATCTTTTTTCGTTTTTTTCTCTACTTCTTTGTAATCTAGAATTTTTAATTCTTTTTTTATAAAATATAGTGGTGTAAAATCAGTTTCGAAAATATCTAGATCGTCGTCTACTGGCAGTCTCGATAAGGCATCACAATTTCCGTTATCTTTGGATTTGATGTACTCTATGTTATATTTGAACCTGGGCAGATAATAAGCCCATCTCTGCAATCTGCTTGTAATTGTAAAAGGAATACCTCTGTTTGGGCTTAAAATATACTCCAATGGTTTATGGTCTGTGCGCAATATTATCTCCTTACCATAAACGAATTCATAAAATTTTTTTAATCCAAATGCAATGGCACTAGCTTCTTTGCCTATTATCGCTCCATTAATTTCTTTTTTTGGTATTTTTTTTTATGCATAAGCTATGGGTTTTTCGGTACCATCTTTATACCTATGCGATAATATTGCCGACAGACCATATTCCAAAGCATCGCAAGCAAGTACAACCGTTTCTTGTGGATCATAATGCGTTAAAACTCGGGGAGAAATAAGCTCTGCTTTTACCCATTTGAATGCTTTTTCACATTCTGCTGTCCATTCAAATTTACTATTATTTGCGCACTCATACAGTGGTCTTAAATTTTCAGATCTGTTCTTTAAAAATCGGTTATAAAAATTAATCAAACCCAGAGACGACTCTGTTTGATATTTTCCGGCCTAGGGGCTTCTATCATTGCCTGTACCTTAGATTTAGATTTATGCAACCCATCCTTATCTATGACGAATCCTAATGTTTCTATCCGCTCTATCATTACAAACCAATTTTAAGTTTCTTGTGTGTTCTTGATCAGTTTTACCCGTTATGAAAATATTATCCATATAAGCTACAGCTCCTTCAATACCTTGTAAACACGCGTCTATTATTCTTTGAAATTCTCCTGGGGCTGACAAAATTCCTTCTGGAAGTTTCGTGTACCTAAACAGTCCTAAATGCGTTATAATTGTTAACAAGTGTCTCGATTCTTTTTCCACTGGTATTTGCATGTATGCGTGCGTTAAATCTAAGTGAGAAAATTTTTTTCCGCCTTGCAAAACTCTAAAAATATCATATATGTGCGGTAATGGATGCTTGCTCACGATTATATACGGATTTATAGTAACCTTAAAATCTCCACAAATTCGTATATTGCCGTTACTTTTTATTATTGGTACAATTGGAGTCGCCCATTCGCTCGAATCTACCTTTTCTAAGTGACCTAGTTCAATTAAATTATTGAGTTCTTTTTCAACTTTTTCTCTTAACGCATACGGTACATGCCTTGCTTTAAAAGCTATCGGTTTAACTTTCTCTTTCATGTATATTTTTATCTCTCCTTTTTGTATAAAATCCCGGTCCCGAACTAAATAACTTCAAAAATTCCAACAGTAATTCATCGCTTATCTCTACTTTCAACTTCTTAATTACGCTTTGACTCTCCCCATTCTTATTTACAAACTTAAGTGGCCACAGCCCAAACTGTAATAACCATTGTCGGCCTACTAGTGACGGACCTTTTCCCGGTAACACTACACAAGTTAATTTCCTAGTAATTCGGTTGAACTGCCCTTCTAAATTTTCCATTGTATCTACTGGGTGTAACGTATTATTTTCATCGTAACCGCGCAGAATAATATTCGATTTACTCAACTTAAAATTTTGAAATAACTCATTCTTTTTTTTCTCCGAAATCACTGAAACATAAGTACCTGTATCAACTTCAAAAACTACATCTTTATTTTCAATCTTAAATTTTAACAACATCGGCTCCGCTTCCCTAGCACTACCACCCAACCGCTTACAATTTAAAACTCTATTATCGCTGCTATATACCTTTAGGGGTAAGAAGTTATATGTTACGTCGTCATCCTCTCCCTCTGACTGCCTTGACGTTGCTTCCTCTCCCATGAACTTCACCGATGAATTCTCGTTCGCCGCTTTTCTCCAACACGCTACTTCCACATGTCCCTTCCTCTTACAATAGTTGCAAGATTTTGTCCTATGTTTACAGTCAATAGAATTGTGATTTGCTCGACTGCAAAAATAACACGATATACCTTTCTCACTCTTTATGTTTTCTCTATCAGTAATACCTTTACTTCTATTTGTATTATCTCTTTCGTAGCTTCTTTTCTGTTTAGTGTTTAAAGCCAAAATTTTGTCATTTGAACTGCCTTCGAATTTTCTCGATGCTTCTAACACGTGTATCTTTGCCATTTCCCGTGACATTGATTCTGACAAGGCTTTATCAAATGTCAGGCTTTCTGCTTTGAATAATTCTACTTTTATATCCTAATCTCTGATACCACATACCAGTTGATCTCTAAGAGCTGTTTTTAACTCTTTAAAGTTGCAGTTCAAGGCCAGTCTTTTTAATCTCCCTGCGTATTTAGTAACACTTTCTCCTTGTTCTTGTTTTGCCTGATTGAACTTCTAACGTTCCATAACTTCAGATAGCTTTGGATTTTAATAATCTGATAGCACTTTTTTTAACTCTTCATAAGTTTTCGTAATTAATTGTGTTGCGAAATGAAGAATTTATCCATATTTTTCAATGCCTACCTTACTTGTAGCGCTTGCGCCGAGCATGAACTAGTTATTACTTAATTTAAAAAAATAGTAAAGTTTATGCGTGGACAATTTTACTGTAGCTAAAATGAGGACTGGTGCTCCACAACAAGAACGCGTTGGAGCACTTTAGTTTTGGTCTAGTTTGCAAATCGAATTATCTCGGCTCCTGGAGCACGTATCTAGCGGGATTTCCTTTAAAATGAAGGTAGCAGATTAAAATAAGATCAACTATGATAGTAAAATTAACAAATTTATTTTTTACTAACAACTAATGAAACAAATTAAGATAGAAGTAGTTGATCCAATGTCACGCATGTGTAATATACCTTAAACGGATAGAAAAGTCTTTCGCGATTGTACATACTTATGTCTCGTTCTGCTTCTATACAGATTTATCAGCTCTGCTCAGCTGTCTGAATTAAGTGAAAATTTTAATTTTTCGATTGAAATTGTTAAAAAACCATACTGCTGGCAATATGTTTTTGCAACTGTTTGATGCATAATATTACTTTGAGTAATCTGTTAGTTGTTAGTAAATATTAATTGTTTTTTGTCTGAATATTCAGTGTTTACTCTGCTCTTAAAATCACTTTATCTATGAGATGTGTGGTAAAACTATAAGCTTTTAAAGATAATATTTTTGCCACGGCATTGCTTGACCTTTTAAAATTTTTAAAAATACCTGGAGAAATTTATGCTTAAATTTTCAAAAAATGATGGGATTTCTCGATTTTATCAACTACTACCTTTAAAGAAATTTTCGTGTCAACAATAATAACGAATGGTTATTCATTAAAAAAAAAAAAAAAAAAAATATTTAAAAATATTGAGATGCTTTAACTACTGCAGGTAACAAAATACGATGTAGGAACTGTTAGTAATACAATGATTAGTGTATCCGTCCTCACAGTCCTATAGACAAGGAAGTTAAAAGTGCAGATGAGGAACAAGAATCAGACTTGCAGCAGTAAAAAATCTATATGCAGAGTAAATTTTTTACCCAAATCTGAAAATGACTTTTTTATCGCATATTTATAACTGTATTATCAGAAGAGATGACGTAGTATCTTCAAAAATTTTTATAAACTACTAAAATAAACAATAGAAAAAATAAGTTTTAAATAGTATTCACTAATGAATTACTTGAATTCTTGATAGTAATTTTACGAACAAAATATACGTACTAGCGTTATGCGTACGCGAAGAGTTCAGACACAATGCTTCACCAAAAACGTCGTTACAGGCCAGTAGTAAAAATACACGATTACTTAGTATAGAAGTCGCAAGGTTCCTTTGACCTGCTAGGCAGACGATTAGGAGCTAGAAACTTTAACAGAATTTTCTGGGACTCGACTTCAGGGCAAGAGTCATATACTTGTACACTACGTATCATAACATTTTGTTGAAACGATAATTGAGTAAAAGATTAGATATACAATGAATGCTAAAACACAAAGACCGTGAGATTTAACTTTTTATTTGGTATGTCGTATACTCGATACGCATAAAGAGTGCATGCAAATGTTAACGGCGAGAAATAACGAATACAAAAACGAAACTAAAAATAATTATTAGCAAATCGACGAATGAAACTTTGAATTACAGCAAATAAAAGGTACAATTTCCGACTTTGATTTTAAATTGAGATATTCCAATCGACGCCATTTTTCTGCCTTTTCTCGAGTTTTCGAAATTCTCAGAAATCATTCTAGAAGTATAAGTATGTTATTTCAAAAGAATGAAGGAAATTTAGAAAACGTGGCATTAAGTACTCAAGAAGAGGCAGAAAAATTGCATCGATTGAAATATCTTAATTTAAAATCAATGTCAGAAACTGTAGCGACGTGCTTAGTAAATCATTGTGTCTGGACTCTTCGCGCACGCATTGCGCTAGTACGTATAATGCCTTTGTATAATTACTATTAAGAATTTAAGTAATTTAATAGTGAATATTATTTAAAACTTTTTTTTTCTACCGTTTATTTTAGTAGTTTATAAAAACTTTTAAAGATGCTATGTCAACTCTTCTGATAATACAGTTATAAATATGCGATAAAGAGGTCATTTTCAGGTTTGGGTGAGAAGTCCTGTCACCCTTTCTTGGGCCGTTTGATGTACTCGTAATACTCAGTACTGACAAACACCTAAACCTTTCATAGTTTCCTACCTGGTTCATCTTTACATTGGATATCAAAAGGGCGGGCGATTATTCTCAAGGAGTATTTTTTAGTGAAGCAAAATGTTATAGTGTATGTATGAACCGTGACGCCATGATCTCATAAATAGTCAGCATACAGTGACTCTTTTCTCGGTAATTAGCCGCCTATAAATACAAGAAAACGTCACATACAAAATTTTTGGCTGAAAAGTTTTACTTATATTATTTACTAATCAAACATTTAATTCTCTCACTAAGCAATGTATTGATTTTTATTTTAGTAAAAGAAACTGTGTAACGAATTGTACCTATACGTTCTAGCGTTACTAACATTTACACTTAAAATGTTATTTTTCGTCGAACAGTCTAAAATAACGACAGTTCACTTAAATTTTGTAGCAAAGTAATCATATCACTGACAATAAAAATACTTTTAAACTTTAGATTATAGACAATTGAGTGACATACCCTTATTACCAAAATTTCTTTTTCAAGTACTAATGAGCTATATCCACTTACACTGCTTTATAAAAATGCTCTTACCTATGCCACTAATCCAACGTCTACACCATAATTCATTCTGTCACAAGTATTAAAATTTCTAAATCTATCTGGTAAACCTGTTGTGAACTTAATTTTTATTATATATTATCTTTATGAAATGTATTTGTATTAAAAACAAATATGTATAATTTGTTGCGTATGAACCACTAAAAAATGTTTTCTGCTCCAGGTTTGCAACGAAAAAGTGGTTTTCTACACAACTGCTTTGATTAAGGAACAAACTGTTTACGAATCCCCCTGTAAACTCTTAGTATTTCCCTTTGGTACATCCAGGAAAGTGGTTTTCACTTTAGAAAAAGGAGATCCGCTCCTTAAATTTTTGAACCATCAGTAAGTATTTTCAAATAAAAATTTTTTAATAAAAAGTCATAACAATGTCTATTTTCCAGTATTCAGAAATACAGAGAAAGTGGTTTACTATCTTGGGAAAAAAAACTACATCTTGTAAGAAAAGAATCTATAAATGATATTTCATTGAGTATTACTGGCGTCACCCCGTTGCTAGTACTATTAATTAGTGGATTCGTCTTAAGCCTAATAATATTTTTATTTGAAAAGTATCATAGGCACTTAATATTGTATTTAGTACAAAAGCCATGCAAGAAGATAAAAAAAATTAGGAAAACTAAGAAAACCAATACTTTATATAACAATGGAAAAAAATTTTCAATTTACTCTCAATACAGGAATGCGCAACCACGCCCTCCATGGCCTTATACCCCATAAGAACAGCATTGGCTGCGATGGTTAAAAATACTAAGTACGTAAATAAGACATTAATGTAACACATATATCATTTATGGCAAGAAAAGAAGTGTGGTATTAATTGTATAATAATTGTCAAATTTTATAATGTAATTAATTTGGTAAGAACATAACTAATAAAAAGACAATTTCACTTAATTAATAGAGGAAAGTTGAGAGCCCAAAAATTCTCTAATTGTTGTACGATAATTAAATATATTTCGATTTTGATTGCAAATAAAATAGTTGTGATACTTGGTGTACATTTTGAAAAAAAATTCTTTGTTCTACAAATGTATTAGACTATTCTGTAATCATTAAATAAAATTTTTAAGTATTAGTCAGACTTTTATTAATGATAATTTAGTTAGTATTTTTGTTTGTGGTAACCTTGTGTGGATCACGGAACTCCAGAAATTACGTCAGCTCTTATAGCAAGGAAAAATAATAAGATCCATATTTTCTCTATACTATTTAACAAATTTGCCATCAACTTATTTAAATTATATACAGCTCACAAAGGCTTCTAACTGTAATTTGTTTATTTTTGATTCTTATGAATAAGCTCGGCACTACAAAGACTCTAACATATTTTTCTCATACTTGTGGCTAAAATAAGATTTTTAATTACAATGCAATCTCTTTATTCCTTTATATTTTTATTTATCTCACTTAGGTATTGAATTATTTGAAACTTTGACACTTTTAACTGTCTATACTTTAACAGCTGGCTCATTCTTTGAAGGAAAACGAATGTACAAGACGTCGTTGGAGCGGAATCCTGCCTCAATTCTTTCCAAATCACACTGATCTGGAATGTCATATGTCAAGGTGGTTTCGTCTGGTTGATTTTTTTTGGTACCCTGAACTAATATCAATTTACCTCTGACCTAGAAGATACAAATATTGTTTTAACTGACAACTATAGAAAGATAGGTGGATGAAGAATAAGATAATTAATTTTTTGTTAATGACGATGGAACTTGTTAAAATTGCTTTGAATTATACTTAGATTAGATAGAAAAATATTTTTGGGCATTATCATGACTATTTTTCAATTTTCATCTTAAGTTTTTTTCAAATTAATGTGCAGCACAAGAAATTCGTCGTGTTAACCCACTGGTAGCTTCCCCCTAATGGATCGTATGGGAACCCGAACCTGTGGACAGGTATCAGTTTAAAGTTGTCGTGCGAGCGTAGGCTGTCATGATTAATTATATTCTAAATGTTAGTGATTTATTTAAATATGCAGGGAATGGGGTGCAAAAGTACGAAGAGGGTGAAAATATTATGAACGTTAATCACCTGATGTATTGCTTAGTCACATTGGAAAGCTTAGAAGAGACAAATTTTATTTTTTTTATGTTTAAAATCCAGTGATTTGTTTGGCACATTACACGAGTTAAACGTCAACATTATGAAAAAGGACTTAGAAAATTCTAATTTTTTGTTGTCCTTCTTTTTTGCATCATTCAAGTTATTACTACGATTTTTGTTGAGTTTTGGCTTAATCTCATTTAAAATTATTGGTACATATTCATGGCGTTTACCAGACAATGCATCAGGTGATTAGCATTCATAATATTTTCACCTCCTTCGTACTTTCGCATCTCATTTCCTGCATATTTAAATAAATCACTAACATTTAAAAAATAATTAATCATGTCAGCTGATGCTTCCGCGACAACTTTAAACTGATACCTGTCAACAGTTTCGGGTTCCTAAAAGATCCATTAGAGGTACGCCACCAGTGGGTTAACACGACAAGATGTTATAACTTTGACGCCATACATTTTACTGTATGGCAACGAATTTTACTTGATTGAGAGTATTTTAAAATAATCTAAAAAAATTTGAATGACGTATTTCCAGCAATAGTTATGTACGAATCAATTGTTACAGTTACACACTTAACAATTTCTACGTACTGTAATAATTAAGAACAAAGTATTATACTTGAATACTTTGACGTGCTGTACTGGTTTTGAAACAGAAGGTTGCATGCATTTAGTCGTTGATGCATGGGGAAAAATAGAGTTTCTCTTTGATGTACAAACAATTAAAAAATGCTTGCCAATTACTCTGTACTTCATATTTATGGAACACCTTAAGATACTCTTTCTTACGGTGCATTTTTCTTAACAGCTTCACTTTTTTTACTAGTCTGCAGCTGCTTATTCTCTAAATAATTATAAAAAAAATCACTTGTATACGAAAGGATAAATGTGAAAAGAGATGAATCACCTCAGAATACATTTTGGACAGTATCTGTTAAAAGTGAAATTAACTTCGTGTAGACTTATAAGATACTGCCATGATTTTTTCATATTTTTCTGGCCCAAAAACAAGTTATAAGCGAAATTTAGAGAAAAACTCCTCTTAATTTACATTATTTGTCTCAAAACGAAAAATTCTGGTATGGTTATGTCCCAAAACCATTTTTCTATGTATTCTGATCGTACCGTGAAGTGATTCCAACAATTTTTGCCGTAGTCACATGAATTTCTTATTAAACATTTTTGAGGCTTTATTAATCTGCCGGTAGTTATTAATGAGATTCACTTTATACACAATTATTATACTTTATTACGAGAGTCTCGACAATTCAACATTTTTTCTACTCATAAAATATAAAAAAATTCTTAAACACTTGACTATTTACTTTTAGAATAGCCTATGCAAAACATAAAACGTTTAAAAAATAAATGAAAGGAAGGACAAAGAAAAATTGTTTGATACTTACAATGACCTTAATTGTGGCTTTGTCAAATTCAGCGCAATCCAACTCCGTCTGGTGGACCTCTTAGTATAAAACCACAGTTTTGTTCAGTTTTGAGAAAAAAATCTTAGAGAAATTGAAGTATTGAAATGCAATTGCCAAATGCTCATACCTTTTTGCTTTTAGGTAGAAGGCGATAATCTTTGCTGGGTTTTAGGTTTAATTGCCTCGTCTCTTCAGTGGTGTTGCTAGAACAAGTATTCAGATGAGCCTTACGGCCACTTAAAAGGAAGCCAATCTTCCTAGCTTCTTTTTCGTTTCGATCATAAACCGCCAGCAGTTCTTCTTCTACACTTTTGGACATTTTGCTTCAATTACTATTATGTTACCGCGTAGGTGCTTTTTGAAAGAAGTCCAACAAGCAACTGACGATCAACGAAATGTTTTCTAGTGTTGCTGCAGAACGTGTCACATGCGTGACATTACTATCGTTTATAATTGATATCTATTATCTTGCCTACTCAAAATTTCCGTGGCTAACTTTTTAAAAGATACCTGCTACTGTGCGCTCAGGTAGGTGCTTTAATGTAGAAAAATGTTAAATAAACTATCTTTAAATCTGTTCAATACAACTTTTTTTTGTAAAAAAAGGATTAGATGACGTTACTGTACGTCCTACCTTTCATAATTACTGTTGGAAAATATGTATAAAAAGAGTGACCGTGGGTTATCTCATGTACGCGTGAGTATTGAAATAAAGGGAAATCTCGCTAAACTCGTCAACTTGACCAAAAGCCACCTTGGTGTAATGATTACGGATATTTTTTGCTATTGAATTAATTATCAATATCTCTTGAAACTGCTCCAACAATGAAAAATAGCGTCTTGTGTAAGAATGCATTTTCAATTCACGTGCATCATCTTCATAGTCCAAAAATAACATTGGAAAATACAATAAGAAGCTTTATCTCCTTGGTGAAAGTAACCTATGTTAAGGTGTCTATGTTGTACATGGAAAAAAAAGGAGAAAAAAAAAAAATATTATGCCATAGTATAGTAGAGCTTGGTAAGGAATCGCTTAAATTTTTGCGACTCTTCAGGTCGGCTATTCGTGCTCCGCTAATATCTATACTCTGGAAATGTTGGTCAAAACAGTTAAAATAATAAAGTTACAGAAAACCGCGTGTTTTTTTTCTGCATGCGTTTAATCTAAAGACTTTTCTAGCTATTGACTTATTACCAATGTGATACCCAACAGAGCAAGAAGAATCGAATCAGATGCCATAACTCGTAGGTATATCTACGTGTCTTCGATAAATACTTTTTTTCTATAAATCATCTGCAACAATATTTCTTTATTAATAACGTGTTGACTTACAACACGCAAAAGATCAATAAATAGTTTCAATACTCGTAGATCAAGTATTCGAAGAGGCCAAAAATATCGAAAACTTGATGGTGTGGGAAAAAAAGCACTTGGTCGAGATACATAAGGTAGGAGAAAATAGCTCTTGATTCAAAGTGAATTGGCCATTAAATTTTAAAAGTAGGAGAAAAAGTAGCTAGTATTTGCTGCGAGTAGATACGTGGCCTTACCAGACATTGTAATTGGTAGGAGCAATGGGTCCTTCCAATGTTCGATTAATTTGGTGTGGTTGTGGGGGTGATAGTCACGATGTCAGGAATCGCCCTCTATATCATTTATTTTATGCTGTGGTACTGATATTAAAAATCTCTGACGCATGTAATGGTTTATTTTATGAAACATTTTAGTAATACAAAGAAAAATTTTTAAAAGTTATTCTAAGATAAAAAAAATATAATATTATTTTTTGTTTTAATCTAACGCCAATGCTAAAATCGTGTTCTATGAAATTAAGAACATCATCTAGTAGCGTTATAGTTTATTTTATTTATTGGTTTCTTTGTGTATTTTTTTTAACTCACACCATAATTTTTATGCCTTATTACTGATATACTCAAGTTTAGATTCAAACTATTACAAAATGGTGTTCGAAAAATATTCTAAGGAATAAAAGTTTTCCAAACGACATTACTGTATTTTTTACAACATAGGAAGATATATAACTTTTCCAGAACTGATATTCCTAACAGGTATATATAAACGAAAACTGCTCTAATAAAGTTAGAAAAAATAACCTAAATTTTTACCCTTAATTAAACTTCTAAAAATATTGCAAAATAGGATGTTTATACATACACCTGTAAGTTAAGATTGACGTGAAATAATTTTTTATACTTTGCTTTTAAAAAATAAAGAATTTGAACTGACAAATGATGTATTTTTTACAAGACATATAGAGCACTTAATGACATAAAATGATAGAGAGGCTAATGATAAGAGAATCGTATTACTATTTAAAATATTGCCAACTTTTTTTTATACCTCACAACTAACTTTGTAAAGTTTTAGATTAATGAAAGTATTAACTATTTGATAAAAGTATCTAGAGAGACAGAGAGGAGAACAAAACAATACATAGATTTTTGCATTACAATGATAATTGTATTAAAATAAAAATTATGTCGCATACACACATACGTACATTATTGAACAAGCCCAAATTATCTTTATACTGAGCTTACAATCTGTTTTACATTTAAAGTGGACGATTTATAATTGCTAACACAAGTAAAGATGAGGATGAGGACATAATAGGAACACTTTAGAGAAAAAAGCACAAGACATTAAAAATTGTTCATAGTGACATTTAAAAAAGTGATTTTAATAATTTCTTATACGGAGACATATATGATATTAGTGGTAGCGACAATAAATACGTTCCGATATAAAAAAAAAACAAAAAAATGTAAAATGTTTTTTGTTACTTACGCATTCATTTTACATAATATGATTAACGTTCATACATGTTTGTCTTAGACAAAAGTTATTATACATCAAATCTTATTAAAAAATATAGTGATTTATTATAACATGGATTTGTGGGATTTATGAAATAATGGAAGTCCTTTTTTTTAACGATCAAACTCCCAAATGCGCAGCACATTAAAGTATTCAAGTATAATTACCATTAGTTTTTCATAAGTTATTTTGAATACATATAATGATTCCTACTTTTTATAAATAACAAGACATATTATACAGAAATAAGAAAAGTCTTATAAGCTAAAAAAAAGTTTCAACATAAAAAATCGTAAACAACACGTAATTTTTGATAGTTATCGTTAATAACATGTTTTTCTATTTACTTTTTTTAATTTGTATGCAAATATACTATATCCAGTAAAATTCGTCGCAAACACTATAAAATGTAAGACAGAGTTATAACAATTTTGAAAATTTCTATTAGTAGTGTTGAATTGACAATTTTTAAAAATTTCATTAAAAAATTTTTAAGATATTCACGTTGCAAACTTAATGTTCAAGATAAAGATTCCTACACTTTTCTTGATTAACAACTTTTCGAAAAATTGAATCAATACATAATATTTGTATATATATACATATTTATATCTTAGTAGTACTGATCAATACATTATTCAATAACGAACGAATTATCTGCAGGTTTTTTTGCAATACTATGATCCACAAACAAGTTAGAAGTGAAATTCAAAGAAAAATTCCGATTGACTTACATAATTTGTCTTACAAAAAAAAAAGCTGGTACGATTATGTCTCAAAACCATTATTTTTTATCTTTTCTGATCATAACAAAAAGTGATACCAATAATTTTTGTCTTAGTCGTTTTTTATTAAACATTCTTTTAGGCTTTATTTGTCTGCCTAGTAGTTTTTGGTGAGATGCAATTTATGCACATAAATTACACTTTATTACAAGAGTTTTGACAGTTAAACATTTTTTTTTCTCTCAAAATGTAAAAAAAAAACCTCATAGACTTTTTTTCCTTAATTTGAAGACAACCCATGCAAAACATGAAACGTTTAAATAATACATGAATAAAAAGACAAAGAAAAATTTTTTGATACTCACAATGACCTCAATTGTGTTGTTATCCGATTTAGTGCAATTCAACTCCTTTTCTCCTTTTGGTGGACCTTCTTTTATGAAACCACAATTTTTTTTAGTTTTGAGAAAAAATCTTAAAGAAATTTAACTATGGGAACTTTGCTATGTTTCAAGTCCAACTGCCTTGACTCTTCAGTGACGTTGCTGGATGATCTATTTAGATGAGCCGCACGGCCAGAAGAACACGTTGACTCCTTAAGCTCCTTATGATTTTGCTCTATGAGTTCTAATTCCTTCTCATTCTTATCTCCAGACATTCTTTTACAAACACTTTTATGTAACTGCGTAGGTGCTAGATGAGTTAATTCCCGCGAGACACTGATGAACAACAAAGTGGTTTCTAATATTACTATTGTACGTGTCGTGTGCATGACATCACTATCGTTTATAATTGATACCTGTTATCTAGCCTACTAATAATTTCTGTGGCTAACTTTTTTAATGATATGCGCTAGTGTGCGCTTAGGTACATTCTTTGTTGTGGAGAAATGTCTAATTAAATTGTCTCTTTGTTTATGATGTTTAATATAACTTTATTTCTTAAACTAGAGGCTTATGTGACGTTACTTTATTTGGTACGTTTAATAATTACTGTTTCAAAGTTTGTGTGTAAGGAGATACCATGAAATCTCGTCACGTACGCGTGAGTATCGAAATAAAGGGAAATCTTGTTAAGCTCGTCAACTTGACCAAAAGCCTCCTCAGCGTAGTGGTTATAGATGTTCTATGCTACTAAATTTATTTACAAAATTTCTTGAAACAGCTTTATCAACAAGAAATGTTATCTTTTGATGAAGATACTGTTTTACTGGACGTACATTAACTCGTTTTTCCAAAGATAACATTGTGAGAGACTAGAAGGAGCTTTATCGTCTTGGCGAAAGAGATCGATAACTGGGTGTTTGTATGGTTTGTGTAAAAAAAGAAAGGAAAAAATGTTTTGCCATAGTTGAGTAGAGCTAGGTAAGGAGTTGCTTCGATGGCCTAAGGTTGCCTCTTTGTGATAGAATCCTTAGTTTTTTATAAAAACTAGGACCAACCAAAGCAAATGTTTGCAAATAAGATAAAAATGTAACTATATACAATTATTTAATGATGTTACTTTTCAAAAAGAACCTTGTTTGGATGAAAAAAAAAAATCTACCGAAATGATATCTTTAAATTGCTGATAAAATTTCGTCTCTACGATCCATTTTAACAATGTTAAATTCTGTTCTATACGGATATTCTAGAATACTAGAACCGTTGGTCAATACGGGTGACATCATCAAGTACGAGATGACAGCGTGTATTTTTTACATTTACTTGATACAAAGACTTGTAAAAATTCTTTTATTTTGAATATAAATCAATAAAAATTCACTATATGAAAATGGATAATTTATATATCGCCATCAATCCGTACTCACCATGTATGCATTATCTTTCATTTCTGCGGTGTTTGATATGGGGCGAAAACCAGAGATTGTTAACGAACTGGATAATTTTAATATATATATGTATTAAATAATTATTTTATTACAAAATATTCGCTATAACAAGATCAGAGTTGCACATAGGGTTAAACGCTACGCGTAATGTCCTTTTGTCCATATATTTTATCTGTCTTTTATCAACACTAATTTTAAACAAACTTATCTGCCATGAGTGGTGTTGGTAAGTCTTGGTCTCTTTCACGTCCCTAAGTTTATTTCTCCGGGTCCCTGTTGGTTTCGATAGTGAGTGTACACCCGACGTCCACTGGTACTCCAAACGGTTCAGACCTCGGTCGAGCGTCCCCGACCGGGCACTTTCTTTCAGGCCTCTCGTCCTCCGGGTAGTCTCACCGTCGACGGGCCTATTTGAATCCGTACCGTTATTCCGTACCGTATACTTATTTATTTTTGCATTTTGTCTACTTTACCGATCGACTGCCGTTCGATTTTCACCTTGCGCTGCCCGAAAGGGAAAAGCCAGCGAGGGCCTTCTCCTGCCCTCTTTTATACCTTCGGCTGAGCGCTACTATTTAATACGGCAACACTCGAAACTTCGCAACCAATTTATTCCAACTGCCCACTATCCTTTATTGCGGAATAGTCAGGGATAGCGTGATTAACATATCTTACGTTACAACACTCCCCCGATTTTGTGACCTACGTCCTTGAACAAAATCTCTCCGTATCACCACTATTAGTTCGTTATAATTCACATTCACCGCTCCACTTATTGATACCATCACATTTACTATTTTAAATTACCACTATTAACAGTTTTAACTCCGCTCTCATCAATTCGGCATTATATTACATTTACATCTTCTTTTTTCTTTGTACACATGTATACATATATATTATAATTTATGCTTAAAAAATTAGTCATTATACTCATAACAAATTTAACTCTGCTCTTATATTTACATACAGGTAACGTCATTCTACTAACTAATATTATATATATATATATATATATATTTTTTTTTTTTTTTTTACATACTGATACTCAATTTAAACATTCTCCGGAGATGTATCATGACCTTGGGCAAGGTTTATTCATTATTATTTTACTCACACACTATCTATCGTACTCATACACTAAGTTACAATTGAACTATATTATATACAAAATTTTTTTTTTTTTTTTTTTTTTTTTTAGGCGCAGAGGATGAATATCGCAACCCCCATTTGTCACGTGTACATTATTATTTAAACGATAACATATATAAAACACTCGCAAACCGATTAACGATGGTTTTTTGTTTAAAGCATATAGCGTAAAGATCATTTCTCCATTTGTCATAATTACTTATTTTCATTATACATTTTTGCATATTCACATCATTGATCATTATAACATTTTCTTAGATTCGCTACATTATATATTCCAATAACTTTATCATTTTTGGGGTCCATAAGCTCGTAAGCGTTCCGTCCTACTGCTTTATTTATTATATATGGCCCCTCATATAAGTGAAAGAACTTTTTGGTCACTTTATCAAGTGCGTTCGACAGGTGTCTTACTCGCAGTAATACTAGATCTTTCTCCTTTACTTCGACTCTGGAGTACTTTTGATTTTTGCTACGGCATTTGTAATTTTTTTCAATATTTTTTTTAGCCATTTCAATTAGGATATGTCGATCAATTGCACACGAGTCAGGATATTCTACTAATTTCTTTATCTCTTTTACGACTGGCACACCAAAATGCAACTCCTTGGGAGTTACGTTCGTACTGAAATGAGTCGTGACGTTCAACAAGTCCTCTATCTTTTTTACGTATTGTACCCAACTTGTGTGTTTATCATTACAAAAGGTTCTGAACATTCTCCCTAACTCACGCATGACCCTTTCTGTTGGATTGGATTGGGGGTGGCGAATCGAACTAAATCCTACTTTTATCCCCGCCTTCTCTAATTCATTTTTCCATCTTGGTGATATGAATTGAGTACCATTGTCACTCAGAATTCTATTAAACTTTCCACACTCGGGTATGTATTCTTTTAAAATTTTATTTAACGCAGTTATAGTTGTTGCCTTTTTTATCGCGTACAGGCGCACGAGTTTCGAAAAAGCGTCGAGAATCACAAATATGTACTCCGCTCCCCTTCGACCGCGAGGGAGGGGCCCGTAAAAATCAACCGTTACCAAATCACTGGGGGCATGAGATTGCACAAGCTGATACGGACCCTCCATCGTGATCGATAAATACTTAACCCTCTGGCACATATCACACGCAAGGACAAATCGTTTTACTTCCAATGCCATCGAACGTCAAAAATAAAATTTTTTTAGGTACGTTAAAGTTTTGAATACACCCGGGTGGCCAAGCTTACTGTGCGTTTGTGCAATAATTTTTTTAGATATAGCTGTTGGAAGGACGATGCACCATGAGTCAGTATTGACACGTTGAAATATTATATCGTGATATATTTGAAAATTTGCGCTGCTTTTATCGTTATTATTAATTTTTGTTATAATATCTTTACAAAATGTATCTTGTTTCTGTTTGTTTTTTATATCTTTTATTATTGTTTTTAACGATGTATCATGTACATGGATAGCCATTATTTCCAAAGATGATATCTCCCCGCGAGCGTTCGGCGTGCAATAATCAATTAAATTAGAAATTCGCAGTTCTTCATTTGCATTTTCAGCAAATCTTCCCTCGGGGTTTCTACTCAAAAAATCCGCGTAGATGTTGTCCGACATTCGACAGTACGTCACCGTGTATGTATATTGTTGCAACAAAAGGTTCCATCGTATCAGGCGGGAATTGTGAAAGGGGGTACAATTTAAGAATGTTAGTGCTTTATGGTCAGTAACAATCTCAAAGTTGACTTCAATTAAGTATTGACGGAACTTCGTTACACAATATACTACCGCGAGAAGCTCCAACTCTGTCGTCGTATAGCGCGATTCAACGTTTAATAAACACCGACTTGCCACTGCTATAATTCTATGATTACTTTCTGCGTCAATTTGGTATAAGACCCCACCTATGCCATGGCCGCTCGCATCTGTTTGTACTTTGAATGTTTTGTTTGGGATTATGTGACTCAAACATACCGTATCCAAAAAATTCATTTTGAGGGCTTCAAATGCTCTCGCATGCCGTTCCGTCCAATTCCACGATTTTGAGTCTGTTAAAAGATCCCTGAATGGATCAATAAAATTACTATTATTTAAAACAAATCTACGATAATAGTTGCATATTTCCAGTATATGCTGCAGTTGCGTTTTATTTTTCGGTATTTGTAATTCTTGAATTCGTCTAATTCGTTCGGGATTAGGTTCAATTCCATTCTGATTCAATAAAAAACCGAGAAAATCTACTTGACGTTGAAAAAATTCACACTTTTCTAATTTTAATGTAAAATTGTTTGCCAGCAATTTTTTGAAAATTATAGTTAAAACTTGTATATGTTTTTTGAAGGATTCTGTGCCTACTACTGTGTCATTAATGTAGTTTGATAGGAATTTAAAAATATCTATTGATTTGTAGTTTTGGCCCTCCTCGCAATCGTCCCGAGTATCAAGCACGTCTTTTTCCGTAAACATTGTATCTACGTTTGTCTCGAGAGCGAGAGTGAACGCTCGAATGAACGCACTACCCACTGTTTTTAAACCGGAAGGGACACGAGTAAATTGGTACATCGTTGTGCCGAACAGAAAAGCAGTGAGAGGACGCGACTCTTCGTGCAATGGGATTTGCCAGTACCCCGAAGTTAAATCCATCTTTGAAAATATTTTGGCTTTGAAATATTTTTGCATTAAATCTTCTATGAGTGGTGGGGATTCATGGTCGTCCTCTACAACCTTGTTTAACGCTCTGGCATCTAGACATATGCGAATCGCGCCATCCGTTTTCCTCACTATTCTCAACGGGTTACAATACGGACTCGATGCTCTCTTAATCACCCCCTGTTCCAACATTTGTTTTATACATTCCCCGACCGACTCGCGCAATGCAAACGGAACCGGGTACTTTTGGTTAATTTTTGGATTGGCAACTTTTAATTTTATTTTGTGAGTATATCCCTTAGAACATCCCGGTTTTGGCAAAAATACATCCTTAAAATTATTAAGTAACTTAAAAAATATAATTTTTTCATCCTCGCACAACCCTGCTATACCCTCCACGACCATGCGAAGCCGAGTAGAGAGATCACCACTATCCCCCATGCTATTACTAGTCGAGTCTGCTAATTTATTTGTTTCCCCTATTTTGTTATCAGTATTAATTTTTAAAATTTCTACATTGATATCATTTGTAAAATCACTATTATTTATAAGTTTGTTTCCTATTAAATTATCACTATTATGGTCTCTCTTTGTATTCATTTTCATCATTGAAAAGTCATCGTCGTCACGAAATACCCCCCAGCTGTTTACCTTCAACAAGTATATATGTATACCATCGTCATGCCGAGACAATAATAGTCTCTCCGCCCGGTCTCTACCGAATAAGACATACGATGCGGGAACCCTACTATCTTTCAACTTAATTTGGTTTTGCCAATAATCTATCACAATTCCGTTTCCTGCGTTAAAGTCGTTTCCAAGTATAATATCGCTAGTCAAAAATGGAATAATTAAAAAAATATGTGAAATTTTAAAACTGCCTATCACTAAATCGATTATTACTTGTTTTTTTATGGATGTTTTTCTCTTGCCTATTGCTGTTGAGACCGTCACATTTGAAACCGGCAAAGTTAACATTTTGTGTGTTTTTTCTAGTTTTTTAGAGAAGTCTTCTGATACTCCGCCAATTTGACTTCCCGTGTCCAATATAGACCATACTTGAATGCCGTTAATTTTACATAGGATTTGCGGGGAGGCTGCTCTCTGATCATCATTCCTAGCTTTCTGCAGGCATTTATTCTCTAATATATCAATTTGCATATCATTTATATAATCATCGTGCCGACGCGTCAACATCCCGCTTTTCGACGCGCCTGCTATTAGTTTAAATTACCGGTCTGCATTTGTATGTGGCCATTAGAATTGGTGTTCTTATTATACATGGGAGGTGGAAAACGCGTATCGGGCATATTGATGGTAAACGCGTTCGGGTTTATGTTGGACTGTTGTGAAAAAGATTTGTTTTGATTTCTATTATACGAGCTATTTCTTTGTTGCCTATTCCTAGTATTAAAATTTCTAAAGTTACTTTCTTGTGAATATACCCCGTAATTTAGATCTATTTGTTTTATTTGTTGAGTATTCTGATTATTTTCGCCATTATTATTATTATTTCTTGTATATTGAGGTCTGTTCACATTTTTGTTTTTTTCCAAATATATTAAATCTAAATTAATTAACGTTTGTTTTACTACATCTGACTCATTTAAATTAATCGCGACCATAGCTGCATGAACGCTTTGAGGAAGCTGCTGTACGATGATATAATTTTTTTCGTACTCAGTCATTTGTGGTCTTAAAAAGGAAGCTTCTTTGACTTGTCTATAATAAAATTCCTGCAGGTTGTACGCCTGATCGACAAACTTCCTACGTGACCAGATATCTCTCAATCTCACTTGTACCGCTACAGGATAAAATTCGTTCGTAAAAGCATAGCGAAATACTTCAAAGTCGACAAATGGATTTTGTGATTTATACCAATGCTTTGCCTTACCAATTAAAACATTATTTATCATATTGATTTTATCGTTACCCATGATACTGCGAGTTGTACAAAACCTGTCGAACTCAGATAAAAATTCTAGTGGATTTTGCAAGTTTTCATCTTGGAATTCGGGTATTTTACGTTCATTATTCAACGCCTGTACGCTTCCTATTAACGCGCATAAATTTACTGCTTGAGCGTTATGACTTTGGTTACGATTATTTTGAACATTTACTTGCAATGCTGTTATATCGGTTCGCAATCTTTCCACTTCCGGCAATAGTGGATTATTTACATTATTCATATTATTTGCTAGGGCAACTCTTGCTTGTTCAAATTGTGCGAGTTGTGTTGTTAAGTTTTGTTGCATGTTTTGTATTTCTCCGTGCAGTCTTTGTATCTCTTGGCGTTCGGCTGCCAAGCTTTGCCGTTCTCACGCGATTTCGTCTATGTTTTGCTGCGTCGCCATTTTAATTTTTCGCGTTTTCTTATCTACCGAGTGACCTTCTTGTTTGATATTTTTAGTTATGCTAGTATTCACTTGCCGTATTCTAGAAATTCTCTCTGATTTTCGCACCGATGCGAGTACGGATACTGGCTTCATAGGCTAAAATATTTGTAGCACAACAATTATAACATATGGATACATTAAACTTTTATTCGGGTACCATTGTGAAAATTCTTCTATTTTCAATATAAATCAATAAAAATTTACTATATAAAAATGTATAATTTATATATCGCCATCAATCCGTAATCACCATGTATGCATTATCTCTCATTTTTGCGGTGTTACAGAATAAAGCCTTATTTTAGTATTTAATACTGTTTTTGGGATCACCTGCTCTTAGCATATTTGCTGAAGTTGTAAGGTTGAAGCTTCAAAAATGTATGCAATGATTAGGTTATAACTAGCAGCCCCTCGTCTCGGCTTCGCCCAAGACTTACTCAATAAAACACCGTAGTATGTTGACATGTAATGTAAAACATTTTCAGTTAGAAATTTTACACATATTCCTAATATATTTCAGAACAAAAATCTTCTTATTGAAAACATATTTTTTTGGAATCCAAATAGTTTATTTGGTCAAATAATAAGGTGTAAAAATTCAAAAAAATAATTATGCTGAAAAGTACCGTGCGTTCTTTATGCCATAAAATAATTGATGGCTATAAGAAGTTGTTGATTTACAGTTTTTTCTGTGTAATTCACGAAAAGGGCTATTTTTTAAAGCTGTTAAGATTTTAAACCCCCAAAAAATGTATATTAAAAAAAAATTTTTTTTTCTCATATCTCACAATTTTATTACCAGAGCAACAAAGTCCTGGACCTAAAACCCAACATTTTTTTGCCATAAAAACAGAAAAACATTTTCTACTTATTTAAAAATCTAGAGTAGGATCTTTAAAGATTTCAGAGATTGATGTGAGGGTACAATGAAAAGCTGATCTCTCACGTAATGGACTCTTAAGTTGTCGTTTTTGACGCTGCTGTTTCAATCTCGATAAATTTTCTGCGTCAGTTTCTTGACGCCTCAAATTGTATTCATTAGATACATTTGAAGTTTTCTTTCCAATATACCCTTTTGCGACTATTGGCATGCTTACGACTTTTATGACCCCTAAAGGCTATTTTCAGTCAACTTTGTTAATTTTAATACATTTTTTGGCAAAGTAGTTCGACGTCCGATGGCCCTAAAAAAGACCGGTGAGCTTTTTAAGTTAACTCTTTCTTGACTGCAGTTAACAGCAATTGTGACTGCCTGGATACCTCAGGGTGATCTTCTCTGGCTTGCTGTTAAAAACCCAGACTGATTGGGAGAAAAATTACAAAGTCCGAAGCTTTGCGGCTAGTTGTAGTGCTCTTTCCCAACGTCTCCCGGTATAACGTCGAAGACGTTGGTGTCTAAAGCACCTTTTTTATTTGCAGATTCAGTTGTTTTGGTGATCTTAGATGGGGAGATTGGTTAGTGATACTTGTCCAGTGGAAGCTGTCCCGTTAGCTCAAGTTTTTTTTCCTTCATAGCTGTTATGGGTTGGCCCAACGCAGACCTTGGAGAGAATCAGTGATTCCTGGTTGAATGCTTAGAGTCGAGAGGATAGTATAGTGTCGTCGGTCACCGGGTTTTCCAGCCTTGCGAAGAACAACTCCGCAGGTGACGTCTGCTAGTGAATGGCTGACTTAGTTTAATAGTGCCCGTCTTAAGTTAATATAGTCTTTTAGTCGACGAATCGCTTCCGGAAATGGTAATAAAAATGTATTTGTTGGCAAGGTAGTTTAGACTTAGGTGGCCCCTAAAAAGAACCGATAAAATTGATGGTTAAGTAGGGAACGTAAATACTTATAATGGCCCTAAAAAGCGCCAGTGGTAAAACTTCCAGGCTATTCTTTATTATTATTTCTAATGATGAAGAGCTGGCTACGGGTTGCTTGATTCTTACCCTGGGAGTCTCGATGTACGGAGACTGTGATAAAGGGAGGTACGCTCCTGACCAAAAATTATCTCGTTTGGGTCGTTCCCCAGAAAACCAACCGCTCATCGTTAGACGGGAACATGTGGATAAGCGCGTTAGATACGTGACGACCAAGAAGGAAGCCGTTGTGGCTGCCCGTGCCCCTCAGAGCTGTTTTTCTTTGCTTAAATTTGTAGCCACAAATTCTTTAACTGCACCAGATGGGATGGTAGGACTGTTATACAAGCCTGAAGAGTTGGAGCAGATTGTGCTCTGGCTAGATATGTCTCCTAATATTGTGGCAGAGACGGCATCGGTTGGAATTAATTTTTTTTTTTGATCGCTCTCGTCGAGATTCAGAGTAAATGAACACTTAGGTTCTTCCCTCTTAGAGAAGAGTGTCATCCATAACCGGGATACCCAGCTGCAAGACTATCATCGGCATTCTCTCTACAGCTTGTTCGTCTGCCAAAGCTAGACTACATCACTATTGAGACGCTCCGGCCTATTGTAACCACACTTATTTAATTATGTTGCACGTAGATTCGATTTTATGTCGACGCCACCAAGTGAATTTAACTGAACTAAAGTGAAAAGCTGGCGAATTTTTGCGAAACTTTGAGCTCATTTATTGCTATTGTTATTGAATTTTTTAAGACAAGAACTATACTAAAACCATCTAGGAAATATTATGAATTAGTGTGCAAAATTTCAGCAAAATCGGTTTAGTACTTTTTATGGTTAGCGATTACAACGGTTTTAGCGCTTCTGCTTTATATATTAGTAAGAATGATTCTATTTTTCGAAAAGTTTTAAACCAAGAAAAGTGTCGGAATCTTTATCCTAAACTTTAAGTTTGCAACGTGAAAAACTTAGAAATTTTTGAATAAAATTTTTAAAATTCTAAATTGAATACTACCAATAGAAATCTTAGAAATTAAGATAACTTTGTCTTACATTTTATAGTGATTGCGACGAATTTCACTTGATATAGAATATTTGCATACAAATTGAAAAAAGTAACTACAAAACCATGTTATTAACGATAACTATCAAAAATTACATGTTGTTTACGATTTTTTATATTGAAACTTTTTTTTAGCTTATAAGACTTTTTTGATTCCTGTATAATATGTCTTGTTATTTATAAGAAGTAGCAATCATTATATGTATTCACAATAACTTATAAAAAAATAATAGTAATTATACTTGAATACTTTAATGTGCTGCGCATTTGGGAGTTTGATCGTTAAAAAAAAGGACTTCCATTATTTCATAAATCCCACAAATCCATGTTATGATAAATCACTATATTTTTTAATAAGATTTGATGTATAATAACTTTTGTCTAAGACAAACATGTATGAACGTTAATCATATTATGTAAAATGAATGCGTAAGTAACAAAAAACATTTTACATTTTTTTGTTTTTTTTTTATATCGGAACGTATTTATTGTCGCTACCACTAATATCATATATGTCTCCGTATAAGAAATTATTAAAATCACTTTTTTAAATGTCACTATGAACAATTTTTAATGTCTTGTGCTTTTTTCTCTAAAGTGTTCCTATTATGTCCTCATCCTCATCTTTACTTGTGTTAGCAATTATAAATCGTCCACTTTAAATGTAAAACAGATTGTAAGCTCAGTATAAAGATAATTTGGGCTTGTTCAATAATGTACGTATGTGTGTATGCGACATAATTTTTATTTTAATACATTTATCATTGTAATGCAAAAATCTATGTATTGTTTTGTTCTCCTCTCTGTCTCTCTAGATACTTTTATCAAATAGTTAATACTTTCATTAATCTAAAACTTTACAAAGTTAGTTGTGAGGTATAAAAAAAAGTTGGCAATATTTTAAATAGTAATACGATTCTCTTATCATTAGCCTCTCTATCATTTTATGTCATTAAGTGCTCTATATGTCTTGTAAAAAATACATCATTTGTCAGTTCAAATTCTTTATTTTTTAAAAGCAAAGTATAAAAAATTATTTCACGTCAATCTTAACTTACAGGTGTATGTATAAACATCCTATTTTGCAATATTTTTAGAAGTTTAATTAAGGGTAAAAATTTAGGTTATTTTTTCTAACTTTATTAGAGCAGTTTTCGTTTATATATACCTGTTAGGAATATCAGTTCTGGAAAAGTTATATATCTTCCTATGTTGTAAAAAATACAGTAATGTCGTTTGGAAAACTTTTATTCCTTAGAATATTTTTCGAACACCATTTTGTAATAGTTTGAATCTAAACTTGAGTATATCAGTAATAAGGCATAAAAATTATGGTGTGAGTTAAAAAAAATACACAAAGAAACCAATAAATAAAATAAACTATAACGCTACTAGATGATGTTCTTAATTTCATAGAACACGATTTTAGCATTGGCGTTAGATTAAAACAAAAAATAATATTATATTTTTTTTATCTTAGAATAACTTTTAAAAATTTTTCTTTGTATTACTAAAATGTTTCATAAAATAAACCATTACATGCGTCAGAGATTTTTAATATCAGTACCACAGCATAAAATAAATGATATAGAGGGCGATTCCTGACATCGTGACTATCACCCCCACAACCACACCAAATTAATCGAACATTGGAAGGACCCATTGCTCCTACCAATTACAATGTCTGGTAAGGCCACGTATCTACTCGCAGCAAATACTAGCTACTTTTTCTCCTACTTTTAAAATTTAATGGCCAATTCACTTTGAATCAAGAGCTATTTTCTCCTACCTTATGTATCTCGACCAAGTGCTTTTTTTCCCACACCATCAAGTTTTCGATATTTTTGGCCTCTTCGAATACTTGATCTACGAGTATTGAAACTATTTATTGATCTTTTGCGTGTTGTAAGTCAACACGTTATTAATAAAGAAATATTGTTGCAGATGATTTATAGAAAAAAAGTATTTATCGAAGACACGTAGATATACCTACGAGTTATGGCATCTGATTCGATTCTTCTTGCTCTGTTGGGTATCACATTGGTAATAAGTCAATAGCTAGAAAAGTCTTTAGATTAAACGCATGCAGAAAAAAAACACGCGGTTTTCTGTAACTTTATTATTTTAACTGTTTTGACCAACATTTCCAGAGTATAGATATTAGCGGAGCACGAATAGCCGACCTGAAGAGTCGCAAAAATTTAAGCGATTCCTTACCAAGCTCTACTATACTATGGCATAATATTTTTTTTTTTTCTCCTTTTTTTTCCATGTACAACATAGACACCTTAACATAGGTTACTTTCACCAAGGAGATAAAGCTTCTTATTGTATTTTCCAATGTTATTTTTGGACTATGAAGATGATGCACGTGAATTGAAAATGCATTCTTACACAAGACGCTATTTTTCATTGTTGGAGCAGTTTCAAGAGATATTGATAATTAATTCAATAGCAAAAAATATCCGTAATCATTACACCAAGGTGGCTTTTGGTCAAGTTGACGAGTTTAGCGAGATTTCCCTTTATTTCAATACTCACGCGTACATGAGATAACCCACGGTCACTCTTTTTATACATATTTTCCAACAGTAATTATGAAAGGTAGGACGTACAGTAACGTCATCTAATCCTTTTTTTACAAAAAAAAGTTGTATTGAACAGATTTAAAGATAGTTTATTTAACATTTTTCTACATCAAAGCACCTACCTGAGCGCACAGTAGCAGGTATCTTTTAAAAAGTTAGCCACGGAAATTTTGAGTAGGCAAGATAATAGATATCAATTATAAACGATAGTAATGTCACGCATGTGACACGTTCTGCAGCAACACTAGAAAACATTTCGTTGATCGTCAGTTGCTTGTTGGACTTCTTTCAAAAAGCACCTACGCGGTAACATAATAGTAATTGAAGCAAAATGTCCAAAAGTGTAGAAGAAGAACTGCTGGCGGTTTATGATCGAAACGAAAAAGAAGCTAGGAAGATTGGCTTCCTTTTAAGTGGCCGTAAGGCTCATCTGAATACTTGTTCTAGCAACACCACTGAAGAGACGAGGCAATTAAACCTAAAACCCAGCAAAGATTATCGCCTTCTACCTAAAAGCAAAAAGGTATGAGCATTTGGCAATTGCATTTCAATACTTCAATTTCTCTAAGATTTTTTTCTCAAAACTGAACAAAACTGTGGTTTTATACTAAGAGGTCCACCAGACGGAGTTGGATTGCGCTGAATTTGACAAAGCCACAATTAAGGTCATTGTAAGTATCAAACAATTTTTCTTTGTCCTTCCTTTCATTTATTTTTTAAACGTTTTATGTTTTGCATAGGCTATTCTAAAAGTAAATAGTCAAGTGTTTAAGAATTTTTTTATATTTTATGAGTAGAAAAAATGTTGAATTGTCGAGACTCTCGTAATAAAGTATAATAATTGTGTATAAAGTGAATCTCATTAATAACTACCGGCAGATTAATAAAGCCTCAAAAATGTTTAATAAGAAATTCATGTGACTACGGCAAAAATTGTTGGAATCACTTCACGGTACGATCAGAATACATAGAAAAATGGTTTTGGGACATAACCATACCAGAATTTTTCGTTTTGAGACAAATAATGTAAATTAAGAGGAGTTTTTCTCTAAATTTCGCTTATAACTTGTTTTTGGGCCAGAAAAATATGAAAAAATCATGGCAGTATCTTATAAGTCTACACGAAGTTAATTTCACTTTTAACAGATACTGTCCAAAATGTATTCTGAGGTGATTCATCTCTTTTCACATTTATCCTTTCGTATACAAGTGATTTTTTTTATAATTATTTAGAGAATAAGCAGCTGCAGACTAGTAAAAAAAGTGAAGCTGTTAAGAAAAATGCACCGTAAGAAAGAGTATCTTAAGGTGTTCCATAAATATGAAGTACAGAGTAATTGGCAAGCATTTTTTAATTGTTTGTACATCAAAGAGAAACTCTATTTTTCCCCATGCATCAACGACTAAATGCATGCAACCTTCTGTTTCAAAACCAGTACAGCACGTCAAAGTATTCAAGTATAATACTTTGTTCTTAATTATTACAGTACGTAGAAATTGTTAAGTGTGTAACTGTAACAATTGATTCGTACATAACTATTGCTGGAAATACGTCATTCAAATTTTTTTAGATTATTTTAAAATACTCTCAATCAAGTAAAATTCGTTGCCATACAGTAAAATGTATGGCGTCAAAGTTATAACATCTTGTCGTGTTAACCCACTGGTGGCGTACCTCTAATGGATCTTTTAGGAACCCGAAACTGTTGACAGGTATCAGTTTAAAGTTGTCGCGGAAGCATCAGCTGACATGATTAATTATTTTTTAAATGTTAGTGATTTATTTAAATATGCAGGAAATGAGATGCGAAAGTACGAAGGAGGTGAAAATATTATGAATGCTAATCACCTGATGCATTGTCTGGTAAACGCCATGAATATGTACCAATAATTTTAAATGAGATTAAGCCAAAACTCAACAAAAATCGTAGTAATAACTTGAATGATGCAAAAAAGAAGGACAACAAAAAATTAGAATTTTCTAAGTCCTTTTTCATAATGTTGACGTTTAACTCGTGTAATGTGC
Organism: Copidosoma floridanum; assembly: GCF_036245765.1. Lineage (NCBI taxonomy): Eukaryota > Metazoa > Arthropoda > Insecta > Hymenoptera > Encyrtidae > Copidosoma > Copidosoma floridanum. The sequence goes on along the minus strand of NW_028321884.1, from coordinate 16,994,059 downwards.
CAAACAAATCACTGGATTTTAAACATAAAAAAAATAAAATTTGTCTCTTCTAAGCTTTCCAATGTGACTAAGCAATACATCAGGTGATTAACGTTCATAATATTTTCACCCTCTTCGTACTTTTGCACCCCATTCCCTGCATATTTAAATAAATCACTAACATTTAGAATATAATTAATCATGACAGCCTACGCTCGCACGACAACTTTAAACTGATACCTGTCCACAGGTTCGGGTTCCCATACGATCCATTAGGGGGAAGCTACCAGTGGGTTAACACGACGAATTTCTTGTGCTGCACATTAATTTGAAAAAAACTTAAGATGAAAATTGAAAAATAGTCATGATAATGCCCAAAAATATTTTTCTATCTAATCTAAGTATAATTCAAAGCAATTTTAACAAGTTCCATCGTCATTAACAAAAAATTAATTATCTTATTCTTCATCCACCTATCTTTCTATAGTTGTCAGTTAAAACAATATTTGTATCTTCTAGGTCAGAGGTAAATTGATATTAGTTCAGGGTACCAAAAAAAATCAACCAGACGAAACCACCTTGACATATGACATTCCAGATCAGTGTGATTTGGAAAGAATTGAGGCAGGATTCCGCTCCAACGACGTCTTGTACATTCGTTTTCCTTCAAAGAATGAGCCAGCTGTTAAAGTATAGACAGTTAAAAGTGTCAAAGTTTCAAATAATTCAATACCTAAGTGAGATAAATAAAAATATAAAGGAATAAAGAGATTGCATTGTAATTAAAAATCTTATTTTAGCCACAAGTATGAGAAAAATATGTTAGAGTCTTTGTAGTGCCGAGCTTATTCATAAGAATTAAAAATAAACAAATTACAGTTAGAAGCCTTTGTGAGCTGTATATAATTTAAATAAGTTGATGGCAAATTTGTTAAATAGTATAGAGAAAATATGGATCTTATTATTTTTCCTTGCTATAAGAGCTGACGTAATTTCTGGAGTTCCGTGATCCACACAAGGTTACCACAAACAAAAATACTAACTAAATTATCATTAATAAAAGTCTGACTAATACTTAAAAATTTTATTTAATGATTACAGAATAGTCTAATACATTTGTAGAACAAAGAATTTTTTTTCAAAATGTACACCAAGTATCACAACTATTTTATTTGCAATCAAAATCGAAATATATTTAATTATCGTACAACAATTAGAGAATTTTTGGGCTCTCAACTTTCCTCTATTAATTAAGTGAAATTGTCTTTTTATTAGTTATGTTCTTACCAAATTAATTACATTATAAAATTTGACAATTATTATACAATTAATACCACACTTCTTTTCTTGCCATAAATGATATATGTGTTACATTAATGTCTTATTTACGTACTTAGTATTTTTAACCATCGCAGCCAATGCTGTTCTTATGGGGTATAAGGCCATGGAGGGCGTGGTTGCGCATTCCTGTATTGAGAGTAAATTGAAAATTTTTTTCCATTGTTATATAAAGTATTGGTTTTCTTAGTTTTCCTAATTTTTTTTATCTTCTTGCATGGCTTTTGTACTAAATACAATATTAAGTGCCTATGATACTTTTCAAATAAAAATATTATTAGGCTTAAGACGAATCCACTAATTAATAGTACTAGCAACGGGGTGACGCCAGTAATACTCAATGAAATATCATTTATAGATTCTTTTCTTACAAGATGTAGTTTTTTTTCCCAAGATAGTAAACCACTTTCTCTGTATTTCTGAATACTGGAAAATAGACATTGTTATGACTTTTTATTAAAAAATTTTTATTTGAAAATACTTACTGATGGTTCAAAAATTTAAGGAGCGGATCTCCTTTTTCTAAAGTGAAAACCACTTTCCTGGATGTACCAAAGGGAAATACTAAGAGTTTACAGGGGGATTCGTAAACAGTTTGTTCCTTAATCAAAGCAGTTGTGTAGAAAACCACTTTTTCGTTGCAAACCTGGAGCAGAAAACATTTTTTAGTGGTTCATACGCAACAAATTATACATATTTGTTTTTAATACAAATACATTTCATAAAGATAATATATAATAAAAATTAAGTTCACAACAGGTTTACCAGATAGATTTAGAAATTTTAATACTTGTGACAGAATGAATTATGGTGTAGACGTTGGATTAGTGGCATAGGTAAGAGCATTTTTATAAAGCAGTGTAAGTGGATATAGCTCATTAGTACTTGAAAAAGAAATTTTGGTAATAAGGGTATGTCACTCAATTGTCTATAATCTAAAGTTTAAAAGTATTTTTATTGTCAGTGATATGATTACTTTGCTACAAAATTTAAGTGAACTGTCGTTATTTTAGACTGTTCGACGAAAAATAACATTTTAAGTGTAAATGTTAGTAACGCTAGAACGTATAGGTACAATTCGTTACACAGTTTCTTTTACTAAAATAAAAATCAATACATTGCTTAGTGAGAGAATTAAATGTTTGATTAGTAAATAATATAAGTAAAACTTTTCAGCCAAAAATTTTGTATGTGACGTTTTCTTGTATTTATAGGCGGCTAATTACCGAGAAAAGAGTCACTGTATGCTGACTATTTATGAGATCATGGCGTCACGGTTCATACATACACTATAACATTTTGCTTCACTAAAAAATACTCCTTGAGAATAATCGCCCGCCCTTTTGATATCCAATGTAAAGATGAACCAGGTAGGAAACTATGAAAGGTTTAGGTGTTTGTCAGTACTGAGTATTACGAGTACATCAAACGGCCCAAGAAAGGGTGACAGGACTTCTCACCCAAACCTGAAAATGACCTCTTTATCGCATATTTATAACTGTATTATCAGAAGAGTTGACATAGCATCTTTAAAAGTTTTTATAAACTACTAAAATAAACGGTAGAAAAAAAAAGTTTTAAATAATATTCACTATTAAATTACTTAAATTCTTAATAGTAATTATACAAAGGCATTATACGTACTAGCGCAATGCGTGCGCGAAGAGTCCAGACACAATGATTTACTAAGCACGTCGCTACAGTTTCTGACATTGATTTTAAATTAAGATATTTCAATCGATGCAATTTTTCTGCCTCTTCTTGAGTACTTAATGCCACGTTTTCTAAATTTCCTTCATTCTTTTGAAATAACATACTTATACTTCTAGAATGATTTCTGAGAATTTCGAAAACTCGAGAAAAGGCAGAAAAATGGCGTCGATTGGAATATCTCAATTTAAAATCAAAGTCGGAAATTGTACCTTTTATTTGCTGTAATTCAAAGTTTCATTCGTCGATTTGCTAATAATTATTTTTAGTTTCGTTTTTGTATTCGTTATTTCTCGCCGTTAACATTTGCATGCACTCTTTATGCGTATCGAGTATACGACATACCAAATAAAAAGTTAAATCTCACGGTCTTTGTGTTTTAGCATTCATTGTATATCTAATCTTTTACTCAATTATCGTTTCAACAAAATGTTATGATACGTAGTGTACAAGTATATGACTCTTGCCCTGAAGTCGAGTCCCAGAAAATTCTGTTAAAGTTTCTAGCTCCTAATCGTCTGCCTAGCAGGTCAAAGGAACCTTGCGACTTCTATACTAAGTAATCGTGTATTTTTACTACTGGCCTGTAACGACGTTTTTGGTGAAGCATTGTGTCTGAACTCTTCGCGTACACATAACGCTAGTACGTATATTTTGTTCGTAAAATTACTATCAAGAATTCAAGTAATTCATTAGTGAATACTATTTAAAACTTATTTTTTCTATTGTTTATTTTAGTAGTTTATAAAAATTTTTGAAGATACTACGTCATCTCTTCTGATAATACAGTTATAAATATGCGATAAAAAAGTCATTTTCAGATTTGGGTAAAAAATTTACTCTGCATATAGATTTTTTACTGCTGCAAGTCTGATTCTTGTTCCTCATCTGCACTTTTAACTTCCTTGTCTATAGGACTGTGAGGACGGATACACTAATCATTGTATTACTAACAGTTCCTACATCGTATTTTGTTACCTGCAGTAGTTAAAGCATCTCAATATTTTTAAATATTTTTTTTTTTTTTTTTTTTAATGAATAACCATTCGTTATTATTGTTGACACGAAAATTTCTTTAAAGGTAGTAGTTGATAAAATCGAGAAATCCCATCATTTTTTGAAAATTTAAGCATAAATTTCTCCAGGTATTTTTAAAAATTTTAAAAGGTCAAGCAATGCCGTGGCAAAAATATTATCTTTAAAAGCTTATAGTTTTACCACACATCTCATAGATAAAGTGATTTTAAGAGCAGAGTAAACACTGAATATTCAGACAAAAAACAATTAATATTTACTAACAACTAACAGATTACTCAAAGTAATATTATGCATCAAACAGTTGCAAAAACATATTGCCAGCAGTATGGTTTTTTAACAATTTCAATCGAAAAATTAAAATTTTCACTTAATTCAGACAGCTGAGCAGAGCTGATAAATCTGTATAGAAGCAGAACGAGACATAAGTATGTACAATCGCGAAAGACTTTTCTATCCGTTTAAGGTATATTACACATGCGTGACATTGGATCAACTACTTCTATCTTAATTTGTTTCATTAGTTGTTAGTAAAAAATAAATTTGTTAATTTTACTATCATAGTTGATCTTATTTTAATCTGCTACCTTCATTTTAAAGGAAATCCCGCTAGATACGTGCTCCAGGAGCCGAGATAATTCGATTTGCAAACTAGACCAAAACTAAAGTGCTCCAACGCGTTCTTGTTGTGGAGCACCAGTCCTCATTTTAGCTACAGTAAAATTGTCCACGCATAAACTTTACTATTTTTTTAAATTAAGTAATAACTAGTTCATGCTCGGCGCAAGCGCTACAAGTAAGGTAGGCATTGAAAAATATGGATAAATTCTTCATTTCGCAACACAATTAATTACGAAAACTTATGAAGAGTTAAAAAAAGTGCTATCAGATTATTAAAATCCAAAGCTATCTGAAGTTATGGAACGTTAGAAGTTCAATCAGGCAAAACAAGAACAAGGAGAAAGTGTTACTAAATACGCAGGGAGATTAAAAAGACTGGCCTTGAACTGCAACTTTAAAGAGTTAAAAACAGCTCTTAGAGATCAACTGGTATGTGGTATCAGAGATTAGGATATAAAAGTAGAATTATTCAAAGCAGAAAGCCTGACATTTGATAAAGCCTTGTCAGAATCAATGTCACGGGAAATGGCAAAGATACACGTGTTAGAAGCATCGAGAAAATTCGAAGGCAGTTCAAATGACAAAATTTTGGCTTTAAACACTAAACAGAAAAGAAGCTACGAAAGAGATAATACAAATAGAAGTAAAGGTATTACTGATAGAGAAAACATAAAGAGTGAGAAAGGTATATCGTGTTATTTTTGCAGTCGAGCAAATCACAATTCTATTGACTGTAAACATAGGACAAAATCTTGCAACTATTGTAAGAGGAAGGGACATGTGGAAGTAGCGTGTTGGAGAAAAGCGGCGAACGAGAATTCATCGGTGAAGTTCATGGGAGAGGAAGCAACGTCAAGGCAGTCAGAGGGAGAGGATGACGACGTAACATATAACTTCTTACCCCTAAAGGTATATAGCAGCGATAATAGAGTTTTAAATTGTAAGCGGTTGGGTGGTAGTGCTAGGGAAGCGGAGCCGATGTTGTTAAAATTTAAGATTGAAAATAAAGATGTAGTTTTTGAAGTTGATACAGGTACTTATGTTTCAGTGATTTCGGAGAAAAAAAAGAATGAGTTATTTCAAAATTTTAAGTTGAGTAAATCGAATATTATTCTGCGCGGTTACGATGAAAATAATACGTTACACCCAGTAGATACAATGGAAAATTTAGAAGGGCAGTTCAACCGAATTACTAGGAAATTAACTTGTGTAGTGTTACCGGGAAAAGGTCCGTCACTAGTAGGCCGACAATGGTTATTACAGTTTGGGCTGTGGCCACTTAAGTTTGTAAATAAGAATGGGGAGAGTCAAAGCGTAATTAAGAAGTTGAAAGTAGAGATAAGCGATGAATTACTGTTGGAATTTTTGAAGTTATTTAGTTCGGGACCGGGATTTTATACAAAAAGGAGAGATAAAAATATACATGAAAGAGAAAGTTAAACCGATAGCTTTTAAAGCAAGGCATGTACCGTATGCGTTAAGAGAAAAAGTTGAAAAAGAACTCAATAATTTAATTGAACTAGGTCACTTAGAAAAGGTAGATTCGAGCGAATGGGCGACTCCAATTGTACCAATAATAAAAAGTAACGGCAATATACGAATTTGTGGAGATTTTAAGGTTACTATAAATCCGTATATAATCGTGAGCAAGCATCCATTACCGCACATATATGATATTTTTAGAGTTTTGCAAGGCGGAAAAAAATTTTCTCACTTAGATTTAACGCACGCATACATGCAAATACCAGTGGAAAAAGAATCGAGACACTTGTTAACAATTATAACGCATTTAGGACTGTTTAGGTACACGAAACTTCCAGAAGGAATTTTGTCAGCCCCAGGAGAATTTCAAAGAATAATAGACGCGTGTTTACAAGGTATTGAAGGAGCTGTAGCTTATATGGATAATATTTTCATAACGGGTAAAACTGATCAAGAACACACAAGAAACTTAAAATTGGTTTGTAATGATAGAGCGGATAGAAACATTAGGATTCGTCATAGATAAGGATGGGTTGCATAAATCTAAATCTAAGGTACAGGCAATGATAGAAGCCCCTAGGCCGGAAAATATCAAACAGAGTCGTCTCTGGGTTTGATTAATTTTTATAACCGATTTTTAAAGAACAGATCTGAAAATTTAAGACCACTGTATGAGTGCGCAAATAATAGTAAATTTGAATGGACAGCAGAATGTGAAAAAGCATTCAAATGGGTAAAAGCAGAGCTTATTTCTCCCCGAGTTTTAACGCATTATGATCCACAAGAAACGGTTGTACTTGCTTGCGATGCTTTGGAATATGGTCTGTCGGCAATATTATCGCATAGGTATAAAGATGGTACCGAAAAACCCATAGCTTATGCATAAAAAAAAATACCAAAAAAAGAAATTAATGGAGCGATAATAGGCAAAGAAGCTAGTGCCATTGCATTTGGATTAAAAAAATTTTATGAATTCGTTTATGGTAAGGAGATAATATTGCGCACAGACCATAAACCATTGGAGTATATTTTAAGCCCAAACAGAGGTATTCCTTTTACAATTACAAGCAGATTGCAGAGATGGGCTTATTATCTGCCCAGGTTCAAATATAACATAGAGTACATCAAATCCAAAGATAACGGAAATTGTGATGCCTTATCGAGACTGCCAGTAGACGACGATCTAGATATTTTCGAAACTGATTTTACACCACTATATTTTATAAAAAAAGAATTAAAAATTCTAGATTACAAAGAAGTAGAGAAAAAAACGAAAAAAGATGAGAGGCTTAAAAACATATTAAAATATTGTCTACTAGGCTGGCCCGATTCGAGCAAAAATTTACCTGTAGATGAAAAAAATTTTTTTGAAAAAAAATCCGAATTAACATTAGAAAGTAACTGCATTTTGTGGGGTAACAGGATTGTGATTCCAAAAAATCTAAGAAATAAAATTTTAGATGCACTACATGCATCTTACTTGGGAGTGGTGAAAATTAAAATGTTGGCACGTTTTTATGTTTGGTGGCCAGCAATAGATCAAGATATATAATTATTAGTGAAAGAATGTAAAATTTGTCAAGAAGAAAGAAAAGAACCAGCGAAATCGCCACTAACTCCGTGGCCTTGGCCGGGAAAAGTATGGAGTAGAGTACATTGTGATTTTTTTGGACCATTTTACGGTCACATGTTTTTAGTAATAGTAGATGCGTACTCAAAATGGCCGGAGGTAGTGGATTTTGCAAAAAACACAAAGTCGCACAAACTTATCGAAGTGTGTAAACAAATATTTGCGAGGTATGGATTGCCGGTTCACTTAGTAACAGACAATGATAGGCAATTTGCGAGTGCTGAGTTAATTTTTCGAAGAATCAAGGTATTAAGCATAGTTTTTCACCGCCGTACCATCCAGCTACAAACGGAGCGGCTGAAAATTTCGTGGGGATTTTTAAAGATAAAGTTAAAAAAATTATAAAAGGGGGAGAAGCGCTCGATGACGCAATTAAGCTATTTTTATTTAATTATCGGGCAACGCCGCATTGCACAGCTGGGAAAAGCCCAGCTTTGCTATTTTACAAACGCGAATTAAGAACGCGATTCGATAACTTGAGACCGAATATAGGTGAAGTAGTCTTGAAAGCTCAGCAAGCGCAAATAGATGGACGTAAAGGGCAGCGAAACAAAACGTTTACAGAAGGAGAAGAGGTGTTGATAAGAAGCTATAGCGAAGGGGGTCCGAAGCAAATAGAAGGTAAGGTTTCAAAAAAATTGTCAAAATCTACCTGCGAAGTCGAGATCAAGTCGGGTCAAACATGCAAACGTCACGTTGATCAATTAATTAAACGACTACCCTTGCGACGTTCACCTAGATTTAAAAGGGGGAGGAATTGTGATGTATAAGAAATATGCACGTATAAGTAAACACATTGTAGTGCGATTAAGTATGTGTAACACTCTCAGCAGAGTGTGAAAGATTGTGCGTAATGTAAGGGGCGTAGACCGAGAACGGCCGTCAGAGCGAACGGACGTGTCTTATAATACGTAATGGTGAAATGTATCAAGAAGTTACTTATTATTTACAATATACTTATTAATTATTAACAAAGTGTAAGTGTGATAATTATTGCTCCTAATCCCTTTACCTATCAATACATTACACACTGGATGCGAACACTCACAAACTTTAAAGGTGAATAATTGAGTTTATAATAAAGATATTTAAACTCACAACGCTCAATTAATTGTAATCGTTGGCTCTACGCACATGTAAATTTTGACAAAACTATTGCTCTATTACATTAAGTTATGTAGTTTGCAACTAAGCCATTAATTTTAAAAAATGAAAGAAATATTTAAAAATAAAATAATTGATTTAAATTAGATTAAAATACTACACAGATTATATGACTTATGAAAAGAAATCGGGACCATGGAGATATATTGAAAGCTGTAACGTTAAATTTAATTTTTTTAATTTGTTGGTTGCATAATAAATTGGAGTAGTTTGTTACTGTCGTAAGTTAAACGTACCATTGGTTACTGATTCTCTAATTCATTTTAAAAACAAAGAACATCTTTTATTTTTTTGAAAGCGTTAAAGCATAAGTATTTTATTTGCAGTTTTATCTTATTTTAGCATAAAAAATTAAGTTTTTTTTTTATTTTTTATGAATTTTATGTTAAAGCTGATTGAACGATAAAAAAACATTCCGTGCAATATTTTACCTACAAGTTCCAAATAGATATTCGTTAAAATATGTCAAAAAACATGGCATTTGTGGAAAATTTTGCAGTTTCTCAATTGCTACGAATTTTTCACACAAAACTGTATTGTTTTTTTTTTAATATTACTACAGGATAACTCTAGCATCAAACTTGATTACAGTAAGCTTAAACATAACTATTTGACAACAGGACTAGGCTAAAAATGTTTGTCAGTCACACAGTTTTATCTACGATACAAAATAACTAAAACTTTTGAAAATATACAGTAGTTGAAAACTTTTTATACATTAGTATTACAGACAATGTACTGTTTAATATTTATTTTTAAATTACCAGACAAAAAAATCTATAAAATAGTTACCTGATGTAAAGCTTCTTTCAGATTTGTTGGTAAATTACCGTCTTTTCTTACAAACAAGCTCAAGTTTTTATCTACATCATCTTTCGACTCCTAGTAAAATTTTATGAAAAAAAGTTGTCTTTTATTTTCTAAATAAATAATAATTAGTTAAAGTTCTTAAGTTACCAATAAATGTTTTGAAAGGTTTACTCCTTTTTGAGAAATTAATTCATAAGTTCCATCTTTAAGGAGACCAGCCGTATCATTAAATGGGATCGTGGGTATCGACACCGTAACGAAGCTCGTAAAACAGCCCGCATACATTGAAATAATAATAAATGATGTCAGATACAACGAGAGTTTTGCAATCTTCAGTGAAAGAGGGCTCGATGGAACATCTGAAAATTTTGTTAAAAAATATAGAAAAAGTCAATTTATAATTCTTAATAACTATTTAGTATTTTTCATTAGTTTGATTTTAAGTTGTTCGGAAAAAAATATAAATCAAAATAGCTTTGTTCATTTTTGCGGAGCTACATATACACTGAGAAGAGAAGAAAAGGATGCCAACAGACAACGAGCTGAGATGTAGAGACACAGCAGCACCAGCAAGAAAGGACAAGAAAACGCGAGCGCGACTATTGGGACACACAGTAGATGCTACTTATGTCGAGAGTGACTGCAAGCGGAGGTACTTAAGGGGGCTCCTACGACTACTGCTGAGGTCAAAGACAAACAAAAAATAAAGTTTTGTTTTTCAATTAACAAATGTTTTTGAAAATCATTATGATATTTTTAATAACGTATTAAGTGGGAAAAATGATATTTATGTGTGTAGTTTAACTTTGTACGAAAAATTAATTATTGTTTTGACCAGTCTAGTGCATACGAGGGTACACCACCAGACCAGACCACTTGTGTTGGTGTAGTATAGCGATGTAATATATAGGTATATGGTATATATATATATATGTCGTGAACAAGTACGTCTGCTACCTACGTGACCTCCTGACCTCCCGGACACAATTTATTTATTTCTATCACAAATATCTCACTAAAATGGTCCTTTATCCACAATTTTTAATACAACATATTACAGAGAAAGACTTCATCTACAAGACGTATATATTCAGTCTGCTGGGACATTTAATTTAGGTTTATTACAAACGAAAAAAAATTGTTTTTCACGCTGCCTTATAGGAACACGTGCTAATAGTTACAACTTTGAGCTCGGATTTCTCAAAACTTTGACCCATTCGAAATATAATTTAGACCAATTTAGACCACCATTAAATTCAGTAGACTTTTATTTACAAGAAATAATATATCTCTGTTTGAGGACTTTCGTGAAGGAGCCCCCTTAAGTGGCAGCATACGCAGCAGCAGCAGTGGCGGCCATTGCTCATAGACGGGTCAAAATTGGCAGCGTCGTGCTAGATCAATGGCAAATTCATGAGATCCCACAGATTAAAAAACTTCATGATGCCACCGCGCAACCTGGTCACAATTTGTTTAAAATATTTTTTTTTGTTAAATTAGTAAAAGTGATTTTTTCGATTTAAAAAAAACATATTCAGTTTCTTTGAGTCATTCTAAACAAAAAATCAATTTGGATGTATATACCTAAATTCCACAGTTTCTGAGGAACAAATTCTTAAACATCTGAAAAATGCGAATTTTTTAATTTTTTGAGCGTTGGTGAGGAGTGAAAATAAAACATTTTTGAAAGGCACATCACGTAAACATGAAGTGTTACCCTTCCTCTACAACTTCCAAAATGCGAAAATTAAGAAAAGTAATGGAAACATTGTTATTTTACAATAAACATTTAAACTACTTATTTCCGCGCACACCCGAGCTAACTCCTAATACAAGTACATGACTATACATCTATATTATCGAGCCCGAGAGTACACGCCGACTGCGTCGATGATATATATAGTCATAAACTTGTCCTGGGAGTCAGCTCGGGCGTGCGCGGAAACAGCTTAAATGGTTATTGTAAAAAAACAATGTTGCAATTACTTTTCTAAATTTTTGATTTTTTGGAAGTTGTAGAGGAAGGTTAGCACTTAATGTTCACGTGGTGTACCTTCCGAAAATGATTTACTTTAATTCCTCACCATCGCTCTGAAAATAGGAAAAATTCGATTTTTCAGATCTTTGGGAATTTTTGCTTAAAAACTGTGGGGTTTAGGAATATACATCCCGATTAGTTTTTTGTTTAGAATGACTCAAAAAAAACTGAATATATTTTTTTTAGATCGAAAAAATCACTTTTACTAATTTGTTTAGAAAAGTTAGTTTAAACAAATTGTGATCAGGTTGCGTTGTGGCAACATGAAGTTTCTTAATCAGTGGGATCTAATGAACATATTTACGCAAAAAAATTCCTTTGCCATTGATCCAGCACGACACCGCCGATAATGACCCGTCTAAAGCGAGAAATCGCGAGTCACTGAGTCAGTCTGGAGTAGATTCTCGAGCTGTATATGCCTGGGTGCAAGCAGCGACAGTTTCGGCGGTTCACGGGTTTTCGTGGCGAGAGTTGAGGGAGAAAGAGAGAGAGAGAGAGGGAAAGAGAGTGAGAGTTGTCGAGAAGGTGCATAGAGTATTGAGAGAAGAGAGAGAAGTGTGAGCGGAAGTCTAGCAGCTGCTGTGTTCTTCCAGAACGACAAGATCTCCAGGTAGAGGACTACGGAAGTAGCTCAGATCGGAGGAAGAGGGTAAGAGAAAGAGCGAAGCCGTGGGATGGACGACCCACTCGAGGACTCCAGACGACATCGCGCTGGGTTAGACTCATGGACCTTTGACCGGGAGGTGAGTCAGATGAGGCTAGAGAAAGAGAGATAAAGAGAGAGAGAGAGAAAGAAAGAGAGACGTAGTGTGGAAATTTACGAGACGAGGTGCAGGAGAGACCACGAGGTGCATGCTTAAGAGTGCCGCGATTGTTTGCGCGTTTTGTTCGGTATGAAGGTAGATAGCCGAATTGAGAGCGAGAGAGAGTGAGAAGGTTCTTCAAGTAGACCAGAGAGAGAGAGAGAGAGAGAGAGTAAGTTGGTGGGAGTGTAGAGAGCAAGAGAGAGCAGGGCAGAGTGAGAGAGAGAGAGAGAATATAGTAGTGTGTGAGATTGTGGACAGAGTGTGAGTGTGTGCACTGTAGCGTGTGTCTAGGACGAGCGGAAGCCCCTCCTGGTCCAGGACAAGCAGGACGTGGTGGACGTGCGCTCTTAGCTTGAGTGCTTTGAGGCAGAGTTGCTGCAGCTCAGTCCACAGGATAATATAAAGATAATGTAAAGCGTTTTGTCGTGTACTGTGTAAAGAAATACTGTGTATATAAGTGTAAGTGATTTAATAAACGAATAGTTGAAGGTATTCGTTTCTGTGTTAGTTAATAGTCCTCCCCACAGAACGGAAAAACTTCTGCGCCAATCCTCCTTTTCAGGAGAAAAATCTAAAGTGTGAGATCGACAAAGGAGACGTACGTGGATGAGGTTTGGCAACGCTTCGTTGGGGTCTCTTTTTATTTTTAGGTGAGGAAGCAGTATTACAACTTGGACACGTCTGCTTGGAGTAACTCTAACGTGAAATAATATTATAATATGTGATTGTTTTAAACCACTACGATAATCTTATATGTAACGTAATAAAAATTCATAAAAAACTTATATTTCAGTAAATTTTACGCAAGAATTTTTTTCAACAGTTTACCTTCAAACTCTTGATGACAGAAAATCCGCCATATCATCATAAAACCATCCGATAGTTTATGTATGAAACTTCTTCTATCATTATTCATTGCTATAATTAAAGTACATAATATTGCTGAAATAATTATGACGACAATCAAGTAGATCCAGATGTTTTTGTGGAAAACCTTTTAAAAAAACGTGTTTTTTAGTTCTAGGAATGAATGGGAAGCTATTAAAAAAATAGAAAAATTTTACCTCAAAATATGCATACCATGGGATATCCATGGTATTCGGTAATTTGTAAATAAAAATATTTTTCCTATCGGAGAATTCAATTGTTACATCCTTTTTATCTAGCTCCTCTTTGGATATGAATGTGCGGCTAAGGATACTACTACCATCAAATGATTTTGTAGAATTACTTGATGTGTTATTGTTGTCCTTAGTACTATGGAAAAAGTCTTTATACTTGACAGATATTCCTGTCTTTGATTTCAGATGTTCAATCATTTCAGCGTGAAAAGAAGAAGGCTACAAATAATGCCATGTAATAAATTACTACCCCAACTGTAACACAGCTCCACAAAAAAAAATCGAAAAAATTTGATCTGACATCTGACCATACTTACTATACGTTTGTAAGGTAATTTAATCTGAATCCAAGGTATATTTAACTCCATCACATCAGGATTCTTTAATTCTCAAAATTTCAAATTTTAGCATAAAAACGAGAATAATCTACAAAAAATCGAAAAAATTTGATCTGAAGTCTGTATATACTAATACTATGTATTGTCGAGGTCGCTGAATTTAATCCCGAGGCTTATTTAACCCCATAACTTGAAGATTTTTCGTAACCTCAAAATTTTTGGCTAAAAAACAAAAATAATTCGCAAAAAAAATCCAACTAATTTGATCTGAAGTATAACCATACTTATCATGTATTTTTAAGGTCGCTGAATCCAAACCTAAGATCTATTTATCTCCAATGCTTTAGAAATATACATAACCACAAACATTTAGCCCACAAACTATAATTATTTCTACAGTCTCTCATTTCTCTGTAAATAAAAAAAAAACCAGTTATGTCTTCATCCTTTTAACGCATGAATCATACATCTCCTTAACTTGGAAACCCATTGAGTCTCGTCTGCCAAAAATATTAATAATTTGGGCGGTATTTTCAGTTGAACAGAACATTATGACTTATATTTTTTTTTCAAACTAATGACTTCTAAAATCACTTTACATCAAAACCAATAACTATAAAGAACCGTAACAACAAGACTTTGAAACTAAATGACCATGAGCTGTGTGAGTCTTCAATTTAAAAAATTTATGTTGTATAACACAAGACTGACAGAATATTACAAATTATTACATTATAAAAAACAATAATCTCAAAATCAGATGATTTCTTTTGTTATTAACGCTAAAAAAGCATAATATAATGTACATAAGCCTCAGACGCAATTTATCGAAAAATTTTAGCAGTACTGTCAGAGTCAAAGTACATTGTTACTTCCCTCTTTGTAAGACTCCAGTCTTTTGCAATCAAATAAGCTCATGGCCGTGAGCCGCGTACGACAGATCATTACAAACAAGTAATGAAAAAAAAAAAATAAAATAAAACAAGAAATGAAGAAAAAAAAAAAAAATGTAATAAAATAAAATATGAAAAAAAATAACAAAAAAAACAAGAAATGGAATAAAAAAAAAAAAAACAACAAACAACAAACAACAATCCATGGGGGATAAATGGGTCATGGGACCCACGGTAAGAACAAAGTTCTTTAAACATGACATTAATACAGAACATCGTGCATAAATACAGTACTCACGAAATTCAACCATCGTGAGTACTGAACTATTTATTTTATTTTATTTTTTTATTCGTTTTTCAAGTTTTTGTTAAGTGAACTACATGAATGCAGTACTTACGTTTATAGAGCTTCGTTCTTCCTACGGGTCTGGCGACCCCCTTGTTACCTGAGAAATTGTGTTTTTATACTCATGTCATGTTTAAAGAACTTAGTTCTTACCGCGGGTCCCATGACCTATTTATCCCCCCTGGTTTGTTGTTTGTTTTTTTTTTTTTTTTTTTTTTCTATTTCTTGTTTAATTTTTTTTCATACTTTATTTTATTACATTTTTTTTTTTTCTTCATTTCTTGTTTTACTTATATTTTTTTCCATTTCTTATTTTATTTTTTTTTATGTTTCATTTTATTACATTTTTTTCATTTTTTTGTATTTCCTTTATTTAATTTCTTCCTTATTTTCATATTTAATCTTTTTTTTTTCATTCCCTTTTTTTAATGTATCATTTCTTTTTTTTCATATTTAATTTAATTACTTTTTTTTTTCATTCTTTTGTATAACCTTTATTTCTTTTTTTTCATTTTTCTATTTATATTCATTCTTTTGTATTTCCTTTATTTCATTTCTTTTTTCATATTCCATTTCATTATTTTTAAGATAACATTTTATTTGTTCAAATTTCATTTAATTTCATTATTATTTTTTTTTTATATATCATTTTTTTATATTTCATTTCTTTTTTGTTTCATATTTAATTTCATTACTTTTTTTTATTTATAACAGTAATTATTAGCATTACTGTAATGTTAAAAAAACCTCAGGTTTAACAAAAATCGGTCGGTATTTTATGCATCAAATGCATAAAATACAAATATTTAATGCGTAATAACGCGCCTTATTATATGTAATCTGCATAACCATATTTATGCTAATTAAATTATCGTAGTATCAGTGAATGCGTATAAAAATAGAATATTATAGTTACGAACCACACGATAAGTACAAGAAACTGAGTTTCTATAGCCAGCAGCGCTCATAGCAGAGTGGATGGTACAGGACTCATATGCAGGAGGTCGAGGATTCAGATCTTCTATTGGAAAATGTTTTTTTTTTTTTTTTTTTTTCTCTTCTTTTTTTTTTTTTTTTTTTTTACAGTTGTCAAAGAAAAAAATTCAAAGTCAAAGAAAAATTACTGTGGGAGAATAAAATTAAAATTTGTTAAAAAATTAATTGCTTTGGGTAAAGGGTGAAGGTGTGCAGAAGAGTAACACGGCACGGTTGGCAAATATACATATATAGTAAGGAGAGGGAAAGTGTGTAGAGAACAGTAGGTGAGGGGGACGGGGTAAGGGGAGAAACTTGAGTGGAAGAGACTTCTGATTCAAAAAAAAAAAATCTGTCGGTTTTAAAATTCCAGCCCCCCGAGTAACGCGACATAAAGAACTTGGTTCTAAAAACACTATTTTAAATAGGTTCTGATGTATGGTGAAAAGTAAATAACACTCTTTACAGCTATTTTTTCGTGCGTCTGCATCCATGGCACCTTCCCGCGGTGGCGGGGGGCAGCGGAGTATGCCCGTTATCCGGCTGAGTCCCTAGATCATGGCTTCGATGCCGTCATGGCAGGCGCACGTAAGCGTTCTACGATGCAAAGGGTTGGATCCTCAATATCGACGACTGATCAGAGTGAGCAACCGGGCCCGCAGGCGTCGTCACCATGCGACCGCAGATTTGTTAAGGTGGGTTCTTTGGCCCAAACAAAGTATAAAGCTACAAGACGCAATAACACCAAAATCAATGCAATTTGCCAACATAAACATGCTGATGCTGATAAACAAAACTTGTTTTGTTATGTTTGTGGCACGTATCAGTCACCCAATTTCCAGAAACAAATAAGTACCACAGTCACTAAGGCTTACAAATTTTGTTTTAACTGCGATGCAACAAACCTGGATGAAGACTGGGTTCCACATAGTATCTGTAGGAGCTGCTATCGGATGTTATTAGATTGTCACAATCATAAAAATCTGACAAAATTGAGTTATTCATCACCATTTAAATGAAATGTGCCCGAATCAATAGAAGGATGATATTTTTGCATGACTGATATTCGCGGATTCAACGCCAAAAAAAAAAACAAGTATTAAGTATCCTGATACAAGTAAGGTCGATTTTTTTGTGGATTCTTCTCATTTTCAAGCTAAAATTTCGAAGTTATGAAAAATCCTGACTTAATGGAGTTAAAAAGACCTTGGATTCGGATTCAGTGACCTCAAAAACATATCGTAGGTATGGTCAGACGTCAGATCATCAAATTTTTCGAATTTTTTCTGTGGAGCTGTGTAATCTATTTTGTTTAAAATTTTTTTTTTAATAAGCTAATTTTCAACTGAAGAAATCTCTTACCTCTATATTTATTGTAATAGCAGCGCCAGTTAAATTCTTCCGTCTCTCCAATAAATTCAGACTCTCTTTTACGATAAGCCCAGTCCCTTTCTTCCACTCCAGAAACTCCTCAACTCGTATTCCAGTCGCAGGATTGACAGTGTACCACTCCTTTATCTCTTTATTTTTACCACATTTTACCAGTACTTCGCTGGCCAGATTCAAGTAGAGAGAATTCTTTTTCGGGTCTAAACAGATACTATAAATCTCTTCGGTAGTTGCTGGCTCCAATATCAGCAGCCACACGTGAGGTGATAAATTATTATCCCTCGTAAAGATTGAAAATTTCTTGAAATTGTTGTCAGTATTAATAAACGCAACAAAAAGCGTTTTTGAGTAATTTTTTATTTTTGGGTATTTTTCTTGAAGGTCTGGAATGGCAACGGCCACCGAGTAAATAAAATGACGTGAGAGTTCTCGGACAATTTTCACGACCGAATGTATATCTGTGGTTTTAAAACAAAATTAGTAATTTTTAGTATTAAACTTTTCAATTAGTAATTCAACACTTCTCACCTTCGTTTCCTCTGTATACAATCCCTATACTGGTGGTCTTATACAGCTTTTGTACGTCAATCATCAAAGGCACATGATTTTCAATACTTTGAGTTGAATAAGACAGTATAAATGGAACTATGGCGAAAAATACCATGAGGCATTGTAACTTCATCCTTTTAATCTAAAAGAAAATTGAGAAATTATTTTCATTTACTCATACAGTTTAGATCAATTATATTAATAATTGTGAACATGCATAGGTCCTTAAAATGACACTGTTCTATGTTTAGGTACATATTTTGAACCAGAATTTAGAATTGGTACAATAGCCCTTTTTTTTAATCTCTGAACCAAATTAGTCGTACGGACTGCAAAATACGCCTTTTTGTTCTACCTGTGTGTCACGATAATACTTATTTATTTCATTACTTTTTCAATTTATACTTTAAGTGAAATAAATTCTGAGACTTTATGAGAAGCACGTAACAAATAACGAGGGTATACATTACAGGCACAGGAAAGAATGTAGGAAAATTCCATTTTCTAAATTAAATAATAATGAAAATTATTTCCATGATTCACCTTCTAAAATATGTGTATTTTGATAGAGGAATCTTTAAAATAGAAAAAAAGTCCTTTGATCGAACAATGTTGGTTCCGTTATTCACTGTTTAAAAAAATTTTATACACGCCTACATGAAATTCTTTTTTTTTTTTAATAATAATATTTTAATACGTCCAGAGCTTCATGTACCTTTTTGGATGACCCACTTAGACTTTCTAGGATATAAATAGTACACGTAATGATAAAGTAAATCGTAGCAGAGACTTTTCTCAGCTGCCATGGCTGACTACGTCCCACGCCAAAGCGTCCAGGAGACAAAAAAATTGTTTTGTTAATTTTGTTGAGGACTGGGATAATGTTAAATGACGAATATTTTTAAACTATAATCAAAGAGAGTGAAAACAAAAGAGCATGAAATTATAAATATAATGGATGTATTAAAGAAGATAACAAACTATTTTTACTTTATTTGTTGACCATCACCTCCCACCCTTTATATTGATGCACGCCGTTTAGTGGACGTGTTTTTCGATCAGATGTTGGGTCCTAAAAACTATTAAAGTAAAACGAAAGAGTTATTAGAAGATGGCCTCGAAGAGCAAACATTAAATTATAAGAAAATTCACGTATCTAAATGCGTAGCTGTCTTTACTACCTGTGCTTTTGGCTTTATCTTAAGTGCCAAATGCCCGTAATCTGAGGAAGTCTTTACTTTTTTCCTGTGATTTATTGGTTAATTCTGCCGTAAGTTGCTTGAAATGTGTTAGAAAGTTGTTCAAAAAAAAGGTTTAAAGAAAACTAATTTCTCGAAAGGGTACTAAAGATTAGTGATGAAATTAATAAGTATTTGATTTTAAAATAATCTAAAAATTCAGGTATTTTATCAATTTCATGAATATTTGTTAAACTGTTGGTTCCATAAATTATTTTTTATAATAATTTTACTTTGAATACCATATCAACAACAAATATTTAAAACGATTCTACTGCACAGTTTTTAGGTCGAGAGATATACGATATTTTATGAGTCCATTTTAGCCAATTTAAAAAAAAAACACGTCTGATTCAGATACGTGTAGCTAAACTGCTTGTAAAGTTATAGCGTTATTACCCACACTAAATACAAGTTGCAACTGAACCCTATCAGTAGAAAAAAAAAATTTCGTTCCATTTAGTGTCTCCATTCAAAAGTAATAGCTGTTTAAAGACAAGCGATAGAAACCGCTAAAAATCAGATTTAGTACTCAAAGAACGATTGAATGGTGACATTAAATTCAAAAAAGTTTTTTTTAACCGATAAAACTTCGTTTCAGTAGCCATTTAAGCCTACTGGGGACCACCTAAAAAAGTGTTCTCCTGTGCTACTACTGTTAAAATCGGAATTGATATTTATTGACATATCTCATAAAAAAATGCAAATTAGACCAAACGCCGAGACACATGTCTTATGTTTTAGCCGAACGTTGCAAAAAAAAAGTTCCAATGCACGAAAGCTAGAAAAAGAGACTCTTTTACGACTTAGGAGTATGGAAGTGACAGGTACAGAAGTGATATTCTGAGATATATAGACCTATTGCTGCTCGGAGACTTGATGTTAACGATTTGTTGCTTAAAAAACATTTGTCGTCAGTAAGTGGTGCACCAAAATAATTATTTCTCATATGTTCGAGTAATAGAGGGCTGGGGCTATGGGTTGATGGAATAGATAAATTTTTCTGTACAAAAAAAAATTATATATTAAAATATGTATCACGTAAAGTGACAAAAATCTTTAAAATCTTCGACTTGTACGTTTTTCTGGCTATGATGAAAGATCACAAAAGGGGCCACTATAAGGCGTTACGAAATGCAACAGTGTCATTTTTAAAGCGATTTCATGCATCATCGACATTTGGGTTTAAGAAGTGAGATATTGGGCATTCAGTAACAGCTTTTGCTTGTAAATAAAAAATTAATATTATTATAACATAAATATAACAGATAACGTCTATACTTAAAAATGTTGGTGCGAGGACATGGCACAGAAACTGGTTTTTTTAGTAGAAGTTCTTTGGTACAAAACTAGGATTTGGGCAGGGTATGAAAGTGATATTTCTACTCTATTTTCTCAAATATCTTACTGAAGAGTCAAGATATCAGATAGAAACGTTTTTAAAAAAAGCTCTTTAGTTTTACCATAACTGCATGTATTTAAAACAGTCTTTATATAATTTTCTTTGAACATTAAATAAATATCAGAGTATGAATTTAAATGCATTTGAAACTATTAAAGTAAAGGAATAAGAATGATAAATTTAAAGATTTATTTAAAATTAATTGCTTATGAACTTTATAAGTAATCTTTTTACTAACATTTCAGAAAATTTATTTTCTTTTTCATTTTTAAATTAAATGAACAAATTTGAAAAAACTATAACGTTTTAAGGCTTATAAATAATAAAATGTAAGAAGTAGCAAAACAATTAAATTTTTAAGAAATTCGTATTTAAAAAACATACAAAAAATTGTATCTTTTGTATGTTGTGACTAATAGAGCATATACTTCGGAGGCATGCTGGTATACGATGTGAGTTTTTTTTTGTTAAAGGAAAACGGTTAAAAAAAGTTCTTATACAGACAGAAGACCAAGTGCACAAAAACAATCTTCAATTCTTTTTTAACCACAATAAAAATATTTACATAGGAATTCCAATGCATTTTGAGTTCTAAAATAAAAAAAAATGTTAACGCAGTAGCTGAATTCTTAGATTATTTTAAAATAAAATAATTATCAATTTAATTACCAATTTTTAGTACTGTTTTGGAAAATTAGTTTTCTTGAAAACTGCTAAACTTAAATTCTTTTAAAAAAATTATTAAAACATTTTTTATTTAATACTCGATAAAATACAAAAAATAGCAAAACAAAATGATTTTCAAAAAATTTCCTGCAAGAATGGCATAAAAAAAACAGTATCCTTCGTAATTAATGAAACATATTGCAAAGACAAGCACCAAAACCATGGGACTTCTTGTGCTTGCCATAGTTAAATGCATACTAGGTAAAAACTCTACTTTTACTGCTGAAATCGCAGTGAACATTTTAAGATAATAAGATTACTAATTAAGAAGAAAGTGATTTTCAAGATCATCATTTTTAAAAAAAAAACTTGCTTCTGAGTGGTACGATACGTTATGTCAAGACAGCGCTGTTTTTATAAAAATTCATTCCTATGGTGCAATTAATGCAGAAAAGAATTTTATTTGTATTTACTAAAAAAATCAGGAAAAAAAAAAAAAAAAAAAAAAAAAGGTAAAATAAAATACAAAAAGTAACAAATAATCCTCATTTACTTAGCCATATAAGGCTAACGAAAGTTTTTGATTAAAAAATTTGCTGCTTTATAATTTTTTTGTGTATAAAGAATACGCCCTGTCATAAAAACTAAATATGATTTCGCCAAGAGTAAAATAAATCTGTTATTGTAAGAGACAGGACTTAGGCAAGTACTTACTTAATGAGTTGGCTCTTGTGATGCAAAAAATGACTTTTGAGAATTCTTTTTAGTAAGCTAAGCACGGCTGAAATTAACTTTCTTGAGATGCTGGAGGTTTCAATACTTCGAACTTCACGGGTCACTTTTCACTGATAAACACTGATTAAACACTGGGCTTCTCCGTCGAACTAGATCGAAAATAGCGAATTGGAGTGATCACTTTGGGTTGAGGTGTTGTCTACCTGACGCACTGTGAGACAGTGTCGTGCTAGCGCTGTACATTTAAGGGCTAAGGGTAAGAAATCATGTTCCCCACTACCAAAATTTTCTGGCCATCGAATAGGAAAAAGTCACGCCCATGAAAAAAGTCAACCCCTTCCTAACTTCCCCTCGTTTTGTTTGTATTTCCGAACATAACAGGAGCCAATCCACATAGGCCAAGTAGCAACGAATCGAGATTATGACAAAATTACAAAACAATGCATAGTTTCCTCAAAGCTCCTTTTCATTTTGTAATTATTATTTACTACCATTAGGTTTTTTAAAACAAACTTTATCATTTTTTAATTTATTTGATCACTAAAGTATGTGAGTAATTAAAGAAATTAGCCAGTGACTAAAATTACTTATAAAACAGCTCAGTTTATTAACACGAGTTTATTGACTAAACGTTTATTTGTTTCATTTTTTTTTTTAAAGAAGTTTATAGCCATCAAGGAGTTATTTATTTATCAAATGGTTTTAAACACCTTTACATTCATATATCTTCAAAAAAACAAAACAATGTCAACCATTAAATTTAGTAATCGATTGTTGTGGTCTCCACTTGAAAAAGACCCTTTTTTTTAATGGTGGTAAAGAAAATAATAGAGACAACAACTCAAAGTTTAGGAATACGATTAGTAAGTAATTCTCTATCACGAAGAAAGGTACAGTGTACTGAAACAGCTGTTACGTTTTTATATTTTTATATAAATAAAAAAGCTAAAATTTTTCAGTAATGAATGTAAAATTGTTTTTTTTTTATTTGCTTTACCATTATTCGTATATTTAAGTAGTTTTCAAACAAATGTCCATGCAATTGGCACTATAATGCATATACATTATTGCGACATGTACCGATATTATTGTTAGTTAATACCATAGTATATTGTATTACTCGTTACTTATTAGCACAGTTTAAATCACATTATAGTAAAATAAGATACTACCTTATCGTTCTACTATTATTATATATAATGAACTGTATATTTACGCTCAAGAAAAATAAGCATTGAGTACTAGTCCAAATTGTTTTATGTTTTTCTTTTGTATAAGTTTGACATGTGCTGGAAGTTAAAGTACCGTCTAGCTTATGTCAAATAAAAAAATATTTCTTTACAAAGCATGAGGATCTCAAGAAATTTAATAAGCTTTTTTGTCATTTTGTCAATCAGCACACACTTTTGTGTACCCATTACACGTGAAATATTTATCGTTCAAGAAAATTTATTATAACAAGAGTAATTGAAAGTTAACGGCCAACCGAATTAAAAACGATGAAAAAACGAATCGATACTTGAATAGCAGATAATTTTATGTACCATACAATTACAGCTGATTACTCTCTTCCTCTAAAATTTTTTATTCCTCTTCATAATCGTAAGTATGACCATTTTTAACTTGCTTTCAGATTTCAGATCCAAAACTTTTCAACCAAAATTTCAGCCGTGCCTGCTATATTTTATAGACATTAATAATTTATGCATTATATTATTTCTTTATAAATTTTCCGTACCAAAATTTTGTTGACGTATAAAGAACCGCAATTTTCACAAAGTTCTTTTATAAAAACTTTTTTTTAGTTTTGATACGTAAGGGGCAGCCCTTTCAAAACCTTTAGTCTAAGATGTTTTGATATAAATTGAAAAACTGCATTTCATTTTAGACTGATGGCTAAAAATATCTTCAAAGTATAAAAAAATATATGTTGTCTAAAATAAAATTAACAACGTCTTTAACCAACTTGAATAAATAAATATTTAAGACGTGTCGAAAAAATTTTTTAAATATTATCAAAATCACAGCTTTTTTTTTACATATTATGAGTTTTACAGTATTGTTTCTACATTGTGCTTTTTGAGATGTACTTTTTGAAAATTCGTAACAAATGTAACATTTTGGTGATTGATGAAATGAGGTATTTATGAAAAAGTTTGTGCTTTTAGGTTAAACTTCGTACTTTCTTGTATAATGATAGGTTGAGGAAAAGTCAATAATCACGTACAGATTTATGCTTTGAAGTAAACCAAGACTATACAAGGTACTTTGAAATCGAAGCCCCAAAGCTCTATAATATTGAATTTCATACAGTAATGTTAATCTGTCCATAATACGTCTATAAACACGAAAAATAGTTGTTGCTGAAGGATAGAAAATAATTACATAATATTTCAACTTGTTGTTTTTCATGACTTCATGATACGTTTTATTACAATATATACCATGTACCATTTGACCTATTTATTAGTATAATCGGTATCTATGAGCCGTATTTATTGGTCAATTCTTACATATCTACACATCTGCTAATGTAAACTTAATCATTGCAAACGTTATTCAAACTACAACCTTAGAAATTTATAAAAAGTGCCATTAGTAGTCGATTCTAAAAAATAGTACAAAATGCGAAAATATAGCTTTATTCTACGAACTGATTTGCAGGAGTTTCCTTCAATATACCAACCCTTTTTAACCCTGTACTTAAGGACGTTTATGATTACATTCGTCCTTTCTTATGTTTTCTAGAGCTTTTTCCTTTCTATGCCTAAAATTCTTGATAGCTTATCTCAATTTCCCGACATACGACAAAGTAGCTACACTGTTGAATCGAGGAAAAATACTCGAACCCCTTAAATATCATGTGTCAGTACTGATGCTTTCAACAAGCATGACAATTTACTTTTACCACCTTCTACTACGCAGCTCTGCTTATAATATATTTACGATTATCGGTACGTGCGAGGTACGTGTCCTGCAGGTGTTTTTGTTTCACCCTTTTTTTTCCTATAATCTATCCTTTGAATCAGGCACTGCCCCGTTGGTTAGTACATCATTTTATTGATCGAACGCAGTTTTTGGGTTTATTTTGGAAATTAGAAATGACAAGTGATTTGTGGGTGTATATGCATTTTATATTTAACAGTAACGTTGCCATGTTTGGACAAGTACGAGGCCGTTTCTCGGGCAACGAAAAACTACATAAATTAAAATTTTATATTTACCACAAGCTTAAAATAAGTAATAAAACACCTGTACATGATGCACGATACACACTGACTAAAGTTGGAAAGAATATTCTCTGTTACGATTACAATGTTTATTTAACTTTTTGTGCTGTACAAATGTGATTGTGTACAGAGTTACATGTACACAAATTATTGTATTATTTAACTATCAGAAACACTTGAAGTTCTCTAAATAATTAAATAGTTTAAAAACACTGTAACACAACTGTAATCGGCACCTGATTGATAACATAACTTTCAGATTTTTACATTGTCATACTATGTATTGAACTGATATTTTTAATTTCTATAATAAGAATATAAGAAGCGAGTAGTATCTGTTCTTTTTAGATAACACGTGTTTGTACAAGAATTCAATAGTTTGACTAAAGCTTCAAGATTATGTTTACAGTTTTTTATTTATATTGTACAATTAAGTTATCAACGAGTTAATACACTGTCTCTCTTAATACCGCTTTCTATTGGTTAATACTTTGTTTTAGTAAAATTTTAAAAATGATAACAAGGTAATTAAAGTATTAAAAACAATTAACTTTGAATTAAAAAAAAAAATTGTCCATTAGACCATTGCACATTATTCTCTTCCTACTGCAATAGCGATTGACGAATTTGAAAATTAAATTTAAAGCGTGCATTTTCAGTTGTATTTTCGAGCTTTATCGAAGTTGTTATTATATTTTTTAACTGATGTAAACATCAGATTGTAAAAGTATACGTATACTTATTTTTTTTTTTTTTGTAAAAATTTCTGTTAATTTGTTGAACAAATGTTAGTCACCTTTACAATATTTTTTACCGATTCAGAAAGAGAACAAACAATCGTAGTAGTCAAAAGCTTTACTGGCCATCATCTTTTATGAAAGCCCTCAGAATTTAAGATTAGACGCTTTACGATTACGTTCTTTCCATGAATTGTTCGATAAGCTTATTTAAAACTTTCCTCATTAACTTACATAAAAATTTACTTGATGCTCATTTCTATTGCATCGTTAATGAGATATGAAATATTAAACCTAAATATATCGTGATATCCTAGTTGTTATAACAAATTTAACAATTTCAAAAATAACGAGTATATTTAGTTTAGTTAAATCTTGGTAATATAATAGTTTTTTTTTTCAACTCAGCGGTATTTCTACCTAAAACCAACAAATATTATTACAAAAGATAATTCACTACAAACTATGATGAGAAATACCAGCTTTCATTTTTGTTTTTTTGCATATAAAAATAACACTCCTATAATATTTTGAATTAAATTATGAGTCCGGGGAGAACAGGTTGTAGATAATTTTAAACTAACTGGTAATACGTACAAAAGCTGATTTAATATTTGTATTTCTAAATTTTTTCTAAAATGTCATTAACATTTGAAAAGTTACATTGAAAAATATCATTTAGCAAATATCTTCATTTAAAGGACTCTTTCAAAATCCTAAATAACTATAGAATCGACATTAAACGAATTTTATCACACAAGAAAATGAGTATTATTCAGGATTTTTTTGAATAAAATTGAAAAAAAATTATCGTATTTTTCTATGCCTACTTAAACTTCTGTAAAATTCTTTGCGTACCACGAAAACTATTTCATCAAATAAGCCATCGTTTATGTCACAGGTTTTCAATATCAATACTACAGTACAAAGTAAATAATATATTTAGATATCCCCGAAATCGTGACTACCACCACCAACATAACACCAAACTAATCGAACACTAAAAGAACCGTGTTGCTCCTACCAATTACGACGTTTTGTGAGGACACGTATCCACTCGAAGCAATAATACAAGCTACTTTTTCTCCTACTCTCCAAAGTCTACAGCCAATCTACTTGGACTGACGAGCTTTTTTCCCCTACCCTTTTTTCGTTAACGAAAGCTCGACCAAGCGCTTTTTTTCCTCTATACCAACAAGTTTTTAATATTTTTGGCATTTCCTAATATTTTATTTACGAGTCGTCAAACTATGTATTGATCTAGCGTGTGTAGTATATCAATGTGTTCACAATGGAGAGATTTTGTTGTAGATGGTTTATAGAAAAAGAGCGTTTAGTAAAGACAGATAGAAATACCTACGCGTTATGGCATATGTTCCAATTCTGTTTGCACTATTGGGTATTACTTATGATACGAAAGGATAATTATTGTTAAATAATAAATTAATCGATGACTCAATGCTTCAAACTTTTACGAAATATAGGACAAATACGTAGGAGATAAAAAAGCTTTTAGAAAAATAAGAAGTTTCTAATTTGTATTATGACTTCGAAGTTGTTTAGAATTTTAAGTAGCCATTAAATGATTTTTAATAATGATAATGGTGACTTTCTTACTATTTTTTTACAAGTACACGTTCAAATTTCGTAAAAACGGTGTACCTTCTTTTTGACAAGTCAGAAATCTAGATTGATTTTAATTTGGAATTATTGATGGTGAAATCAAAGTTTTTCGCTTAAAAAGCTAGTCCTAAAGGTCTGGTGTGTTTGCCTTGTCTAAATAAACATTAAAAGCGAAGCTTTTTTTTATCCCTAGAGTAAATTAAATGTTGAAATATTTTTAAAAACTTTCAAGGGAAGGAGCTGCATAAAGGTCCCTTAAAAAAAGACATGTACTGGTCAGCACGTAGAAAAAAGATTAAAACACTTTACTTTAATAAAATTCTTACACAAATATTTGAAAAATACAAAGTTATTTTTTTATAGATAAAATTTGTGGTAAATATAATGGCATTTGCATTTTTGTTTATTATTGTGAAAAAGCTTAAAATATTCGATGGTGAAGTTTTCTCAACGTAACTTACAGAGAACTGTACTTCGAGACGTTATATATTAGCTGTTGTCGAACTGTAACAGTATGGTCTGTTACCAAAAGTATAAATATTTTCAAAATAAATCTTTTTAATTTCATTTACAAAAACGTAGGTTATTGTGGAAAAGTGGAAAATTTTGCGTTTCAAGTCAGCAGCTACAAAAGTCTTTGTATCAAGTGAATGTAAAAAATACACGCTGTCGTCTCGTACTTGATGATGTCACCCGTATTGACCAACGGTTCTAGTATTCTAGAATATCCGTATAGAACAGAATTTGACATTGTTAAAATGGAACGTAGAGACGAAATTTTATCAGCACTTTAAAGATATCATTTTGGTAGATTTTCTTTTTGTATCCAAACAAGGTTCTTCTTGCAAAGTAACATCATTAAATAATCGTATATAGTTACTTTTTCATCTTATTTGCAAACATTTGCTTTGGTTGGTCCTAGTTTTTATAAAAAACTAAGGATTCTATTACAAAGAGGCAACCTTAGGCCATCGAAGCAACTCCTTACCTAGCTCTACTCAACTATGGCGAAACATTTTTTCCTTTCTTTTTTTACACGTACCATACAAACACCCAGTTATCGATCTCTTTCGCCAAGCAGATAAAGCTCCTTCTAGTCTCTTGCAATGTTATCTTTGGAGAATCGAGTTAATGTACGTCCAGTAAAACAGTATCTTCATCAAAAGATAACATTTCTTGTTGATAAAGCTGTTTCAAGGAATTTTGTAAATGAATTCAGTAGCATAGAACATCTATAACCACTATGCTGAGAAGGCTTTTGGTCAAGTTGACGAGTTTAACGAGATTTCCCTTTATTTCGATACTCACGCGTACGTGACGAGATTCCATGGTCTCTCTTTACACACAAACCTTCAAAGAGTGATTATTAAACGTACCAAATGAATTCACGTCACATAAGCTTTTAGTTTAAAAAATAAGGTTTTATTAAACATCATAAACAAAGAGACAATTTAATTAGACATTTTTCTACAACAAAGAATGTAGCTAAGCGCACACTAGCGTATTTCATTAAAAAAGTTAGCCACAGAAATTTTTAGTAGGCTAGATAACAGGTATTAATTATGAACGATAGTGATGTCATGCACACGACACGTACAATAGTAATACTAGAAACCACTTCGTTGTTCATCAGTGTCTCGTGGGACTTAACTCATCTAGCACCTACGCAGTTACATAATAGTGTTTGTAAGAAAATGTCTGAAGATAAGAATGAGAAGGAATTAGAACTCATAGAGCAAAATCAAAAGAGATTAAGGAGTCAACGTGTTCTTCTGCCCGTGGGGCTCATCTAAATAGATCTTCCAGCAACGTCACTGAAGAGTCAAGGCAGTTGGACTTGAAACATAGCAAAGTTTCCATAATTAAATTTCTCTAAGATTTTTTCTCAAAACTAAAAAAAATTGTCGTTTCATAAAAGAAGCTCCACCAAAAGAAGTTGGATTGCACTAAATCGGATAACAACACAATTGAGGTCATTGTGAGTATCAAAAAATTTTTCGTTGTCTTTTTTTTCATGTATTATTTAAACGTTTCATGTTTTGCATGGGTTCTCTTCAAATTAAGAAAAAGAAGTCAATAAGGTTTTTTTTTTACATTCTAGGAGAAGAAAAAATGTTTAACTGTCAAAACTCTTGTAATAAAGTGTAATTTATGTGCATAAATTGCATCTCATCAAAAACCACTAGGCAGACAAATAAAGCCTTAAAGAATGTTCAATAAAAAACGACTAAGACAAAATTTATTGGTATCACTTTATGTTATGATCAGAAAACATAAAATAATGGTCTTGAGACATAATCGTACCAGCTTTTTTTTTTTGTAAGACAAATTATGTAAGTCAATCGGAATTTTTCTTTGAATTTCACTTATAACTTGTTTGTGGATCATAGTATTGCAAACGTAACTGCAGATAATTCGTTTGTTATTTAATAATGTATTGATCAGTACTACTAAGATATATATATATATGTATATATATATATATATAAATAAGATGTATTGATTCTTCTTTTCGAAAAGTGGTAAATCAAGAAATGTGTAGGAATCTTTATCTTAAACTTTAAGTTTGCAACGTGAATAACTTAAAAATTTTTTAATAAAATTTTTAAAAATTGTCAATTCAATACTTCTAATAGAAATTTTTAAAATTGTTATAACTCTGTCTTACATTTTATAGTATTTGCGACGAATTTTACTTGATATAGTATATTAGCATACAAATTGGAAAAAGTAACTACAAAAACATGTTTTTAACGATAACTATCAATAATTACGTGTTGATTACGATTTTTTATATTTAAACTTTTTTTCAGCTTATAAAACTTTTTCCATTCCTGTATAATATGTCTTGTTATTTATGAGAAGTAGCAATCATTACATGTATTTACAATAACTAATGACAAAATAATAGTAATTATACTTGAATACTTTGATGTGCTGCGCATTTGGGAGTCTGATCGTTGAAAAAAAAACTTACATCATTTTATAAACCCAACAAATCCATGTTATAGTAGATGACTACATTTTTCATAACATTTGATGTATAATAACCTTCGTCTAAAACAAACATGTCTAACCGTTTATCATATTATGTGAAACGAATGCGTAAGCAACAAAGAACATTTAACATTTTTTGGTTTTTTTTTCTAAATCAGAACGTATTTATTGTCGCTACTACTAATATAATATATGTCTCCGTATAAGAAATTATTAAAAGCACTTTTTAAAATGTCACTTTAAACAATTTTTATTGTCTTGTGCTCTTTTCTCTAAGTTGTTCCTATTATGTCCTTATCCTTATCTTTACTTGTGTTAGCACTTATAAATCGTCTACTTTTAATGTAAAACAGATTGTAAGCTCAGTATAAAGATATTCTGAGCTTGTTTAGTGATGTACGTATGTGTTTATGCGATATAATTTTTATTTTAATACAATTATCAATATGCAAGATTTGTCTTGCGCGCCCATGCCCTCCCCTACCCCTCTTTCTGCTCAAAGAAGAGGGAGCTGCTGCTCGCTTGGTCTCTGCCGGTGCGAGCGTACTGATTGATCGAGTGGAACCAACGTGTGTGCACGCCTCGACCTCCTGCTTCGCTGGGGACTCTCGAACCGGACCTCCACGTCGATCTGCCTACTCTAAAATATCTGTTACGGCTGATCTGCCGATCTGGTATTTACTCGACGTCCTAATAAAGAATAATTCAAACATTGGTCCTTCGAGCCGGATAGCGTGACTGGGACAGACAACCGCCAGAACCTCATCGAGCCCAGGATGGCCAGGACCACGGTGCTACGCAAAGCAATGTAAGTAGGACGATGTGAGATGCAATCATGCGAAAATACATTCTCTACGTCCGAGAACGTATCGAGACATTGGGCCTCTGTTGCAAGTGATGCAATCGTGCAGAGCCGCGCCACGTGGTAAAGCGATTTGAGGTTATAATAGTCTTAACAAGATGTGACAGGTGAGAGACGCCCCACCGCGACTGCCGTGCAGTCCGCGTCGTGGACCTCGCGTGCGACCGCGATTACTCAGTCAGTGAGGCTGTCGAGAGGTTTTTGGTTGCAGATGTTTAAACCGCGGGATTTACTAGTTCACATCATCCTGCGGCTGGTCAGGTCGACAGATTCATTTGCGATTCCTCACGCCCTTTTTCTTAATATTCTACGTAGACTTATTTGGCACGCACGATTGCACCACAAGTAACAAGGCGCCCTTTAAGAGACAAGCGTCGAGCTCAGCGCGTGACTAATTAACAGGGATAACGAAGGCTGGCCCTCGTTGCTGGAAACGCAGCAAGCCCTGCTAGAGGTTCTCGCGGAATTCACTCAATCCACCAAGAGCGTTGAAGTATGGAGCATGGGTCTCGTCGACGCCAGGTTCGAGCTACTCGCTGATTATTGGAATGACTTCCAAGCCAATCATAAGGATCTGATTCAGGGCGCACCTGTGGACAAAGTTGCCTCCTTGAGAGCCCTGTACAGGTCCGCAGAGGGATACTACCTCGACGCTAAGGCGTGCCTGTATGACGCTAGGAGTCGGCTGTTTCCGACCATGCCAGGAGGTGGTGGCCAGTTACCACTCCCCGGACCGCTCCCTGGACCGCACTCGGGCCCTCGCCTGCCGAGCATCAATATCCCGCTCTTCTCTGGCCGTCGCAAAGATTGGCAGTCTATCCGTGACCTGTTCCAGACGCTCATTCACCAGGATGCTCGGCTCACCGACGTCGAGAGGCTTTACTACCTAAAGGCAAACGTGCAGGGTGAGGCAAAAGCAGTTCTGGACACCTTGCAGCTCGTTGGCTCCAATTATTCCACGGCCTGGAGTTTTCTTGTCTCGTAGTTCAAGCATCGCCGCCTCCTTGTGCAGTACCACGTCATGGCACTTCAAACGCTCAAGCCTCTGCGCGAGGAGTTCGCTGCTGGTCTGCAGGGCTTGCTCGATGCCTTAAAAAAGCACTCAGTGATCAACTGCGAGCGCTCAATCAGACGGTGGAACATTGGGATGTATGGATGGTCTCTTTTGCCTCGACCGCCATGGACCCCTCGACTCGGAAAGCCTGGGAAGACGAGCTCGAGAAGTTGGAGGCAGCCAGCTCTGCACAAGGGGAAGCGGCCTCCTTCGCCACTTTGTCCAGCTTTCTGCGGAGGCGCGGCCGCTCACTGACTTCAATGGAAGCCTCGCGCCCTCCCCGATCGACGAACGATTTTGTACGCTCGACCGGCAGTCGCCCTCCCGTGCCGACGCCACTCAGCCGCAACCACCGATCTTTAGCCACCCACGCAGTCAACGATGACTGCCCTGCTTGCCACGCGCCGCACTACGTAGGTCACTGCAGCCGTTTCCTGGAACTGGTCGCGCTTGGGCGAAGGGGTTTCGTCGCTCAGCACAAGCTGTGCTTTAACTGCCTGAAGCTGGGCCACATGGCAACTGTCTGCCCTTCCCAAGGCGTATGCCAATATTGCAAGGCACGGCATTACAGCCTCATCCATGATGGCGGTCGCAAGCGCAGGGCCGCGCCCGACCCAGCACCAGCTGAGGCAAAGCAGTGTCTCTTTACCTCAGACTCCAAGGACGGGATCGACGCGGCAGCTGCTTTACCGTTGTGACTAGCCGTCTTGTCCACGCTCAAGGTTCAGCTCATGGGCCCGGGGGGGCGGACAGTCACAGCAAGAGCACTCGTCGACGCTTGTTTGGAGATTTCAATCACGTCCACTGCACTTGCTCGAAAGCTTGGTGCCAGTCCCGAGCCAGCTGTCACGAGCATCACTGGCGTCAGAGGCGCTGTCTTTATGCGCTGCTACGAATGGTTGCCAAGGAATATGCTGTGAGCGTTGAGCACTGTCACGCCTGGAGCAACTCTCAGATCGTGCTTCACTGGCTTCGATCATCGGAGCCGACAAACAACTCATTGATCGACAATTACGTGGCTCACATCCAGGAGCTTCTGCCCTCCCACGTATGGAGATATGTTCCGACGGACTCTAATCCAGCAGATGTGGCGTCCTGGGGCACGGATCTGTTCACGCTTCAGCAAATGCGTGCTTGGTGGGAAGGCCCTTCTTGGCTCGCGGGCCCTCTTGACTTGTGGCCAGCCGAAAACGCAAAGTTGCCTAGCTCCCGCAACCCAGTTACCGACAGCGCCCTCCAATATTGTTGTGCTGTTCAATGCACTACGCAAAATCTGCTAGAGAAGTTCTCAGACCTTGGCCGTCTCCTACGCTTCCTTGCTCGACTGCGTCGCTGGATCCGTCGTCGGTTACGTCGAGATCCCGCTCCCTCGCCTTTCGCCCTTCTGACGACGATTGAGCTGCGCGATGCCTACCTCGCCTGCGTCCGCCTCAGCCAGCGACAATTCTTCGCGCTAGAGATTGCGAGCTTGCAAAAGGGCAGCCGTGTCCCTGCGAAAAATCCACTGCTGTCTCTAGACCCGATCTTCTCCGATGACGTCCTTCGAGTTGGAGGTCGTCTCCAACATTCTGCGCTCACCTTTGATGAGCAGCATCCGCCAATCATCGACATCCGATGCAGCCTCGCTCGGCTCATTATCCAGTGGGCTTATGCTCGTGCTCTATACGGAGGAATCAGAGTCACCAGCGCCTATGTGGCTCGCAAGGCCTGGATTGTTGGCGGGCGGCGGCGAATCAAAAGCATTCTCCAGGGATGCGTGGTCTGCGCACGACTGCAGGTGCAGCCTGCCACTCAACACATGGCACCTCTTCCGGCCGCACGGGTAACTCCTGCTCGAGCTTTCTCTCGCACTGGAGTTGACTACGCTGGCCCATTCAACATTTTGTCTGCTAAGGGCCGAGGCATCCGCACAAGCAAGGGCTACGTCGCGATCTTCGTCTGCATGACCACCAAGGATTCACACCTTGAGCCCGTTGGTGATCTCTTCACCGAGTCATTCATTGGAGCGCTCACAAGATTTTGCGCCAGGCGCGGTCGGCCCTTAGAGATCTGGAGTGATAACGCCACCTGCTTCCACGCCGCAGACCGTATAATGCGCGAGGCTCTCCAGGATGCCGAAATAAAGTGGGAGCGTGTTGCTGGCTCACTGGCTGAACAAGGCGTCACGTGACACTTCATTCCTCCACGAGCGCCCCACTTCGGCAGACTATGGGAGGCCGGTGTAAAAGCAATGAAACATCATCTCCGTCCTTGGACCGCCCAACCTCACCTACGAGGAGTTTTCCACCGTTTTGGCCAGCATCGAGGTGGTCCTCAATAGCCGCCCTCTCACTGCATTCACCAGAGGCTTAGATGATCTGGACATCCTCACCCCTGGATACTTCCTCGTCGGTGGCCCGCTAAATTCTGTGCTTGAGGCCAGTACCCCGCCCGAGAAGCTCGATCGCCTAAGCCACTGGAAGCTGGTCCGGGGAATCCGAGACCAGTTCTGGAGCCGCTGGAGCCGCGAATACTTGAACACGCTCCAACAACGACCCAAGTGGAAGGTCCCACGTCGTAATTTTCAGGTTGATGACGTCGTCGCCGTGGTGGACGCCACGCTCCTCCAGTCTAGCGGCACGTGGCCGCTTGATCGCATCATCTCGGTTCATTCCAGACCCGACAGGCTCGTTCGCGCCGCCACCATCCAGACCGCCACTGGTAAATACACTTGTCCCATCAGCAAGCTCTCTCTACTGCCCGTCCGATCGCCTAGTGCCGGCGACGCTGCCTCCAAAGACCCTGTGGCCGAATCTGACCCAGGTACGGCGGGCGGAGACTGAGATCGTTCACGGAACGAGGCGGGCGGGTTGTGCAAGATTTGTCTTGCGCGCCCATGCCCTTCGCTCCCCCTCTTTCTGCTTAAAGAAGAGGGAGCTGCTGCTCGCTTGGTCTCTGCCGGCACGAGCGAACTGATTTTTTCGAGAGGAACAAAAACGTGTGTGCACGCCTCGACCTCCTGCTTCGCTGGGGACTCTCGAACCGGACCTCCACGTCGATCTGCCTACTCTAAAGTATCTGTTACGGCTGATCTGCTGATCTTGTATTTACTCGACGTCCTAATAAAGAATAATTTAAACATAATCTTTACTCTTTAATAAAACAATTTTTTGCAAGACAAAGGCTGAGACGACATTACTTTATACCACACTTTCGATAATTACTGTTGGAAAATCTATGTGTAGAGTTAACATAGAGTTACTCTCGTACGCATGAGTGTGGAAAGAAAAAAAATCTTTTTAACATCGTCAACTTGACCTAAAGCTACCTCAGCAAAGTGGTTTTGGATGTACTTAGCTATCAACTTTATTTACAAATTTTCTTAAAACTGCTTTGACAACGAGAAATATCATCTTTTGATGAACATACTTTTTCAATAGACGAACATTGACTCTATCCTCTAAAGAAAATATTTTAAGGGACAAGAAGGAGCTCTGTCTCCTTATCAAAAGAGACGAATGTCAAGGTGCTTATATGGTAGAAGAAAAAAATTTTCTGAAAAAAATGCTTGGCAACTCTTTTACTATAGAGCACACGATATACCCATCCGACGGATGAACGATTAAGCTTATCTAGTTACTTATCATTTTAGTTTTCATTAGATGCACACGCTATACGAAGTCATTGTCACAATAAGGACTAGTTGTGTGAATGTTTACTTCTGCCGTTAAGTACCAACAATTATATGCAAAAAACTTCAAAATCACCAAATCTGAATTGATATAGTTACTTCGTTATTTATACATCCCGTTTTTTTCACAAGGCCCTACCGTTACATTAAAATCTCAGAATTATATATTTTTTGCTTAGTATTGTAAAATAAAAAAAAATATCTCGTTACGAGACGATAATAAGTGCTCACCAACACTTGCAAGCTAATGACTGATCACTTGTCTGCCGTCCAACAGAAAAAAAAGTATAAGTAACTTTATAGATGAACTGAAAAAATCAAGGGAAACTAAGTGTCTTAAAAAATCAATAATAATTTGAGTATTGGAGCGCGGAAAAACTGTTTTTTTATATAAATGTGATGTAATTATTCTACTTTTCACAAAAGAAAAATGATTTTTCGATGGAAAGTATGAAAATCTGTACTTACCCTTCCAACTTGGCGCAATTTCCTCGTGCAAAAGTACAGCTTTTTCTATTAGGCTTACCCTTTTTTTATTTTGGAATCCAAGGCGATCATCATCGACTTTACTACGTAAAAAAGCGTAAGTGCACTTACGCTGTCTGCCTGGCGCAATTTTCACGTTTTGTGTCACTTACTCTTTTTTTTTGATTCCTGAAAAAAATTATTAACAATTTTTCCAATTTTTATTCAGTTATTACAAAATCATGGTGTAAAATATTTAATTTCTAGATATTCTATTAGACGCAGAACTGTCTGACGAATCGATTGGTATAAATATCTCATTTTCGACAAAAATGTCATTAATACCTATTTTTCTGTTGATGGATGGCAGTTCTGACATTGAGTACTTTCTCCCAATGAGAAAGCAATGCTTTACTTCCATTTTGAAGTATATTTATCTCACATCGAAAACAGTCTTCTATGGTGCTGCAAAAATTGCTGGTTTAAATTTTTTGTCGATTTTTGAGTAGATCGTGCAAATGTTTGTAACGATAAAAATTAAGCTTTTCTTTAACTTTATGTGAAAAACTATCGGCAAAAAACTCAACTATTTTAGTTGCTGACTTACGAAAAAAGTAGCTTCCAATATGCAGTTAATCAAGAACTTCGGAAAAAACCAAAAAAATTAACATTATCATAAATGAAAAGTCAAGTGGTTGTCACAGCCGAAAGCTTGGAATGATTTAAATGAAGCTGATGCTACGTAGAGTTTAGTTACGAGTTTTAGTGTCAAAGATATCTGTTAGTTTACATCATCGTGCGATCTCGCATACATAATGTTTTTTCATGATAGGAAGGCATACCTGCTTTTATTCGTAAACTATATCAGGTCTCAAATATGCAAAATAAATAGAATTTATTTGGGACATATCCTATATTACGTCTCTTTACCCCTTATAATTTTGGGACTTACACCTTATACTTGGAACATGTCTCATTGTTAGGAGAACTAGGTAAAAGTAACATCACACATATATCTATACAGAGGATTCACAGAATAAGTGTGCAGTGAACGGCAGTTGTCACAGCTTCCGTTTTTGGAACATTGTAAACTTGTATCAATACATAGTTTGACCACACGTGAATAAAATATGAAAAGAAGCCAAAAATATCTAAAACCTTCTGGTGGAGCGGGAAAAGGCGCTTGGTCAAGCTCGTGTTAACGCAAGGAGGGGAGGAGAAAAAAAGCTTGTGAGTCAAAGAAGATTGGCTGTCAAATTTGAATGAAGGAGCAAAAGTAGCTCGTATTTGCTGCGAGTGGATACGTGGCCTCACCAAACATTGTAATTGGTGAGAACAGTAGACTTTAATATTTGATGAGATTGGAGTGGTGGTGGTGGTGGTAGTCACAATGTCGGGAATGGCTTAATGTATTATTTACCTTATGCTATGGTGTTGATATTGAAAATCTAAGACGCATTTGTTGGTTTATTTTATGGAACATTTTTCGTTGTACGGAAGGGGATTATTGAAAGTTGATGTAGGGAAGGGAAAAATTTAATAACTTCTTTCTTTCTATCTAATGGCAACGTAAAATTCGTATACCTATAAAATTAATGAGATTGTTTGTTCGACAAGATGTATTATCATTTAACCTTTTTGGATTTTAATGACACTTTTAAGAAATTCAAAAACCACAAACTTTTAAACTGGCTGTGTATGTATGTCACTGATTAGTTTAAAACATTTACCACGCAAATACCCCTGACATAAGGTTTATCTTGTTGGTCACACGATTATTATCTTTAATTTTAAAAAATACAAAAAAATATTTTTTATCATGAATAAATCTCACGATTAGCTGATGAAATTTTAATTTAAATAATATTATTTTTACTTTTTCAATGATAAAACAGTAGGTAGCTTCAAAAATCTTGAAACTATTTTTCAAGTAATTAATGAAAGTTATTAATAAGCTTACCTAATAGTGCATGGAATGTATGTCATTTGATACTGCTTTAGTTTATTTTATCTGTTGGTTTGTGGTTGTGTATTTCTTTATTCATATCGAATTCTAAACACGTTATAACTGTAATACAATGAATGTAGTGCATGTAAAACATATAAAATGAGAAATAGGCTAATGATAAGAGAATCGTAGAACTATTTAATATATTTCCAACCATTTCTAATACCTTACAATCAACTTTGCACATATTAAGTACAATAAATTATGAACTATTTGATAGAAGTATCCAGAGAGAAAGAGAAAGAAACAGAGAGAGAGAGAGAGAGAGAGAGAAAGAGAGAGAGAGAGAGAGAGAGAAAGAGAGAGAAACAGACAGAGAGAGACCGAAACAATAGATGGATTTGTGCATTACATAAATAGTTGTGTTAAAAATAAAATTTTATTATGGTATTTTAGAACTATTATATCATTGAGAATACATGGAATACGTGTTACAGAAACAATTCAATAATACTATAAATTTTAAGTTTTATTCTGGTTGATAATAAATTTTAACTTTTTGATTCTTTGTTATTAGAAAAGCGGCCATGAGCTTATAAAAACATGATTTCATTGACGTTAAATGTAAAAACGTTCACGCGCCAACAAACAGCTGGCTTGCGATTTCTTACCGACACCAAAAGCAAGCGTTCGATCGATGAAATGATGTACTTTCCAACGGGTCAGTGCTTGATTCAAAGAATAGATTATAGGAAAAATAAACGTTAAGCAAAAATATGCCCAGGACACATATAAATAATTCTAAAATATTATAAATAGAGCTGAGGACTTGAAGGAGAAAAAACTTAATTGTCATAAACATTGATGGCATGATTATTACACCTGATATAGTTTTCGGTGGAGGCGAGTCTCATTCATGGTTCAACCAAACAGTGTCGTTACTTCGTTGTATACTCAAAAGTAAAGATGAGCTATCGGAAATTTGTTACGTAGGAAGGGAAAAGTTTTAAGAAATCTTTATAAAAGCGTCGAGGTCATTATGATTTTACATATATGTCCGTGAGCGCGCGGTGCCTTGGTTGGCTGCATTGTGTGATGGTACGCGGGAGACCACGGGTTCGATTCCCGGCCAGAGCGATTCTCCCGAGCAAGTACCTCTGTGAAATTCCACATGTGCTTTTTCACCACGTACTGCTCCTCATGAAGGGATGGGTGACCTTCTCGCAGCAATAATGGCTTACCACTTAGATCCTTCACTCTCGAGGTGGGCTATGTAACATCATCACCGTACCATCAAACTACAAAAGTATATCTAATAATGTATAACCAATAATGTAATATGTAACCATTACTTGTAATATGTAACAAATATAATGTAAAAATGTGCCTTACTGTGCCAAGGCTATATGTACTTGTTTACAGTAAAGACTAAAAATAAATCACTACGTAAGTAGATGTTTATTAAAAAAAAAAAAAAAAAAAAAAAAAAACTTGTGTGTCCCCAGCCACACATTTAAAGAAGGTAGGTGTATTGAAGGAAGTTCCTTTATTTATTCTTACATTTAATACTGTATTGTGAAGATGTTACCACTTTTTTTA
Organism: Copidosoma floridanum; assembly: GCF_036245765.1. Lineage (NCBI taxonomy): Eukaryota > Metazoa > Arthropoda > Insecta > Hymenoptera > Encyrtidae > Copidosoma > Copidosoma floridanum. The sequence continues at coordinate 16,953,609 of NW_028321884.1, read as the reverse complement.
AATGCCAAAGTATAGAATTAAAAAAAAATTCTTAATGCTGTAATTACGTGAGTCAATACAATGGACATTCAAATCGATTTATTTCTGTGGTCCCCCAACCAGGAATGTTGAAAGATGCTCAGTATAAATAAGTGGGCAAGTCTCATATAATTAAAAACTATTGAATTTGGCATCTCAGATTTGTAAAGTACTTTTTCCCTTTAAAGTAGAGTTAAGAGTTGTACGAAGTTATAAAAAATGATGCGTCAAGTATAAAGAACTTATTGCTCATTTGTACATGGGTCATTCTATCGACAACAATCTATTTCGTGTCTCAGTTGTTTTCAACATTGTATAAGAAGATATCGATCTGAATTTTTTGTTTTTTAGATAATCAAAGATTGTTTTTCGCTGAAGGCACAACAGAATCCAGATGATTAATAAGTATTGCATGAGGTTAAGATACGAAGAAGGAGTGAATTAAGGTTTCGAGGTCATGTCTCACTCAAAACTGTATAGTTATGATAAAGCCTAGAATGAAAATATGGAGTTGTTAATTTTCTCAATGGCAAAGGATCCCCAAGTTCATGATGCAAATGACACTTTGTCGCATTTTTAAAAACCAAAAGCAATTTAATACAAGACTTTGATGCTGTCCAAGTTAAGGGACGTACTCATGACAAGTTAAAAAGTTAGAAAACGTCATGTCACTTTGTGAGAAGTTGAATCAAAATTTGAGAAGAAATACAGTAGGTTAGAAAATAGCTGTTTTTTTAACGACATAAGTGCAGAGGCAAAGTTTAATTAACATTAAATTGCGTAACAATCTCGATTTTTCGATAGATTTTTAAGAGTCCGTAGCCCTATTCTGTGACGCTTTATATCTTTGTTTAAAAATGTTCAATGTTACGACTTGGATACAACTTGCAAAACATGGATATATATATTATGTGGGTGGCTTAGAACTTGACCTTACGTTATAAGTTGCATCAGTTCCTGACAGCACTACGATGATATCGAACATGTACGGCTTTTATAACAATACATTCTGCATTGAATTATTTTTCGTACATAGGCTTCAAGTAAATCTAGCTGCTTATATCGTCTAAGCTACCTGGAAGATTTCAAATTCTTTAAAGCTCCCAATAACGTGGGACCTATATTACATAAATAAATGATCATGTATACCCCGTCACTTATCGCTTAAACTGTCATCGGATGCACACGCTATACGAAGTCGTTATCACCATAGGAATTAGTCATTTGTATATTTTAAGCTATATCATTTATCTCGTTCCAAGTGAATTTTCCTTCATGAACTTCGTTTAATTTTGATGAGGAGAAACAAGAATTTTTTTTACCTCGAAAGCAGGTTCTATTGTTATTAATTTAAAAAAATTTTTTTTTATCTTACTTATATATAAAGCAAAGTAGCTGAGACCGTTGTAATCGCTATCCACGAAAACTACTGAACCGATTTTTCTGTAACTTTGTATACCGATCCTTGACACTTCCTAGATATTTTTAGTATGTTTTTCATTTTGAAAAATTCAATAACCATAGCAATAAATAAGCTCGAAGTTTTGCGAAAATACGCCAGCTTTTCACTTTAGCTTAGTAGGATCCGCTAGGTGGTGTCGACAAAAAATGTAAGCTACCTGCAACAGAATTGAATAAGTATTGTTATAATAGGCCGGAGCGTCGCTAAAGTTTCTGCTGACATCGATCAGCAGTTCATCAAGCTGTATTGAAAATGTAGATGATCGTCGTGCAGCTGGGTAACCCGGTTACCGACGACACTCTTCTCCAATAGGCAAGTAATCTAGGTCTACTATCACGTTAAACCTCCAAGATTGACGAGTGCCACCAATAAATAATTTATTCCAACCGATGACGTCTTTAGTGGAGTACCAGGAGACGTGTCCAGCCAGAGCATATCCTGCTCTAAGCCTTCAGAGTCATATGGCCGTACAAAAATATGAGCTGGAGGCTCTATCACGATGTTCAAAATCTCGCAGAAGTCAGAATTTTTTATTTCGATAATTTACATAAAGATACGGTTGTGCACATACGCAGTATAAAAATTATCGAAAAAAATCTGACTTTTGTGAGATATCGGAAGTCGTGATAGAGCCCCTGGTGCCGTTAGAGAATTTTATACTCCAAATGTAAGCCAAGTAAAACAGCCCTGAGGGGCCATGCGCAGCCATAATGGCTTCTTTCTCAGTGATCGTGTCCCCAACGACATCCCCACATTTTCCCGACTAACGATGAGCGGTTGGTGATCCGGGGAACAACCTAAAGACGAGATATTTCTTGATCAGTGGCGTACCTCCCTCATGTACGGTCTCCGTCCACATCAGAGACTCCGAGGGTAAGAGTCAAGCTACTTGCAGCTAGCTCTCCATCATTAAAAATAATAATAAGGAATAACTGGAACTTTCACCACTGGCCTTTTTCAGAGTCAATGTAAGTATTTACGTTAACTACTTAACCTACAATCTCATCGGTTCTTTTATGGGCCACCTAACTTTAAACTACTTTGCCAACAAACACATTTTTACTACCGTTTCTGAAAACATTATTCGTCTACTAAAAGACTATGTAAAGCCGGCCACTATTAAACCAAGTCAGTTATTAACTGGCAGACGTCACGAGCAGAGTTGTTCGTCGCAAGGCTGGGAACCCTGGTGACCAACGACCCTATATTACCCTATCGACTCTAAGCATTCAACTAGGAATCACCAATTCTCTCCAAGGTATACGCTGGGCGAACCTAACAGCTATGAAAGAAAAAAAAAACTTGAGCCAACGGGAGTCTCCAACGGGCAAGCATCACGAACCGATATCTATTATTCTCTCCACCTTAGATCACCAAAACAAAGTCTATAGAAAAAAGGTGCTTTAGACACAAACGTCTTCAACGTTAGGAAAGAGCACTACAACTAGCCCCAAAGCTTCGGACTTTGTAATTTTTATTCCGATCAGTCTGGGGCGTCAACAGCAGGCCAGAGAAGATCACCCTGAGGCAGTCACAATTGTTGTTAACTTCAGTCAAGAAAGAGTTAACTTAAGAAGCTCACCGGTCTTTTTTAGGGCCATCGGACGTCGAACTACCTTGCCAACAAATATATTAGAACTTAACAAACCCCTTCCTCTAATCTCTTCAAGAGCAAGTTGGCCTCCAAATTTCTCTTTGTTCTTTCTACTCTTATTCTCTTTTGTCTTCTAGGGAAGTGGTCCTCCCAGACCTTTCCCATGCGGGGAGGTTAGTTTTCAGTCGGTAGGCACACCGGGTGAATCCGAAACTATTACCGGATTAGCTGGGGTGTCTATGAAGATTTTCCCCTTCCCGCTCTATCAAACAAAAAAAAAAAAAAAAAAAAAACTTAACAAAGTTGAAAGAAAACCCTTTTAGGGGTCACAAAAGTCGTAAGCATGCCAATAGTCGCAAAAGGGTATATTGGAACGAAAACTTTAAATGTATCTAATGAATACAATTTGAGGCGTCAAGAAATTGAAGCAGAAAATTTATCAAGACTGGAACAGCCAAAATCGCCAAATAAAGAATCTATGACGTGAGAGATCAGCTTTTTATTTTACCCTCACGGTAATCTCCTAAATCTTTCAAGATTTAAATTCAAATTTTTAAATAAGTAGAAAATGTATTTGTATTTTTCTGGCAATAAAAAATGTAGAGATTAAGCTCCAGGACTTTGATGCTCTGGTAATAAAGTTGTGAGATAAGACGAAAAAATTTTTCTCCAATATATACTTTTTGGGAGTTTAAAATTTTCGCAGCTTTAAAAAATAGCCCTTTATGTGAATTCTATGGGAGAAACTGCAAATCAACCGCTTTTTATGGCCAACTATTATTTAATGGCATAAGGAACGCACGGTACTTTTTAGCATAATTATAATTTTTTAATTTTTACAGCTTATTATTTGACCAAATAAACTGTATGGATTGCAAAGAAATATGCTTTTGATAAGAAGATTTTTGTTCTGAGAAGTGTGAGGAATAAATGTAAAATTTCCATCTGAAAACGTTTCACACTAGGGGAGACCGGGGTACCACCGTCACCTTAACATTATTGGCCCGAGGTGGCGTTATACTTGTACTATAAAATTGAAAAAAATAGCATAAAATAGAAAAGAGTAAGAACAATCATTTGCAGTATTTTAAATATTTTAAATAATTTCTCTCTTTAATAAATAAGACTCAAATTGTTAACCTATTAAAGTGACGGTCTTACCCCGGGTCGGGGTAAAACCGTCATACACCGGGGCAGGAGCAGCCTTAGAAAAAAGTAAAGTATACACTGGCTGTGGATATGTAATGGGTTATGATGAAGTGTTAGGAATAATAGAGAAAAGAAAAGTCAATTTATTTGTCTACAAAGTACTTAACCAATATTTTAACATTCGTAAAATTATGATTTTCTTAATTCAGCTATCACACTTTGATGTCGTTAGTAAGTTTTTCTTTATAGTCTAGATCTTATTATCATAATAATAATTTCAGTCAATAATTTGAGTTACATTACGTTAAACTTATCTTAATCTAAGTGACACCGACTAGATTTTTGGTTTAGAACAGAGTTTGCACAATAAAAATAAGAATAAAACATTATTAAAAATAAAAAAAACAAAATAAGTATTAAATCATTGTAATTGACCATCTCAGGGATGGAGTGTAACCACTGGGACAGAGTTTAGGTCAATAGAGCTTGAAAAAAATGTCATTTTATTGGAAGAAGTATTTTTCAGATGTGCAGAGAACATAGACTGTAAATCCTGTGCCTTGAACGGTTGTGAATTAACTTGTCTAATAGATGTGTTATCACACAGAGGAATAACATCAGCAAGTGGCTGACAATTAACTCGAGGAGCATACTCTTGCTTGCTCTGTCTCACTACTCGTACTTTCTTTGTTACAATTCAGTAGATTTTGTCGTGGGCTTTTTTTTTACCCACAGACTCTATCTTAATTTTTTTTGCATTTTCATTATTAAGTTTGTCTATATAATCTTCATTTGTAACAATAGTAGCTTCCTCTTTTCGCCTTTTTTTAGTTTTTGTGATCAAATGATTTGAATTCTTTGCTGTGGAAGTAGCCAACGAAGAAGCACATACACCGTGGCTCGTAGTATGTGATGCAAGAGCAGCTTCTTGGGCAACTCCATTTATGAATTCGTCACCTTTGAGCTCTGAAGAATCCAGTATTGACTTCTATAACGAGTCGAGCAGAAATATTAAAAAATTCAGTTCCACGGTTCACTTTCATAAATGCATGTCTAATACTTACCAAATAATTTATGAGTGGCTTAGAATTTTCTAATAAATGTATAAGATTTTTTTATTTCTCCAGCTGCAGGTAAAGAACCGCCTTCTACGTTAGTAGGCGATACGTTTGAGACATATTTAAGCGCCAGCATCTGGCACTCACTCAAATTTTCAGAATTTGTGTTTGCGGGTTGCATATCTGTTATTTGCTGAAAAATTTGGCAAGACTCTGAGTTACTGTTGCTTGTTGCTGAAGAATCGTGGTTAAATTAAGATCATAATACCACTGTCAACTCAAGTTTTTCACAATAAAGTTACGTACCTGTTGTATCAAAGCTCGTGGAGCTTGAAATTTGACGATCAAACGCATCAGCAAAAACATTTCGATGGAATGAGTGAATGCCTGTTTATGTTTTTAAACCATTTATAGCCGTTTTATCTTTTGCAGCTCGAGTCCATGATTTACCAAACAAAGAAAAAATACGTTTCATTTCAACTCTTCTATTGTGACCTTCCCTTTAAAATTTTGTTATTTCCTCAGAATAAAAGTGACTCAAAGGCTTTAAAAATGCGACATCTAAAGGTAGAATCCTATGTGTGCAGTGTGGTGAAAAACTTGAGATGATCACTCCATGCTCTTTACCTAATTGAGCAACTTGTAAATTTTTCATGTGAGATGAATGACCATCCAATAGCAACAGCACAGGATTGGATAGTGAGGCCTTTGAGAATTCAATAAACTTTAAGAATCACTTTGTAAAAAGATCTGTTTGCATCCAACTAGACTTATGAAACTCGGCCCATGCATTGACAGGCCAACCCTCTAAGAATTCTTCATTTCTCTTCACTCTTAGAAAAATAAGCATTGGAGGCATGAATGACCCTACTGCAGACATGCACAGTTCTGCCGTTACAGTCTCACCACATTCAGCAGCAACTAGACCAGCAACCTGTTTTCTTTCCTTCAGAGCAATAATTTTAGGGGTACACTTTGGAATCACTTAGAATCCAGTTTCATGGACATTCCATATGTTTTCTGGCCTGATAGCATATGTATTAATGATAGAATCTAATAAATCAAAAAAAATTTTGACCTCAATTTCATTAAAGCCATTGGCTCTAGCTGCTGAGGTTGACTCTGTCTTCCTGATAGACAGTCCGTGTCTTTTAGTAAAACTACTCAACCAATTTTCGCCAACCAGCCCTGAAAAATGAAAAATTTAAGTACAGAGATGAAATAAAATCTTAGGCATACAAGATGCTTATATGAACCTGTTTTTTTGCTCAGTCTATGTGAAATTCCTAATTTTTCAGCAAAATCAAAAGCCAATTTTCTCAATTCTTTTTCAGTAAGCCCCATGAGTCGACTTTCTATATCTAAAACATGCTCAAGCAAAATTTTTTCTTGTTCGTCAGTAAAAGTTCAAGCGAATCCAGATTCTAAAAAAAATCATTATAAATAGGTATAATGACCATTTTAATAACTATCATGATATAAAATTGTATAATAAACTGACTTGAGTCTTCTTTGCCATTACTCTTCTCTTGGAATTTTTGTTGTATAGTCGTCCGTGGAATGATATTGGTAGCTGCCGTACTTTTAATAGATTTTCCGGATTGAAACTCTCGTAAACCCAAGTCCAGGTCTCCCGGCGTCCAGGTACACCGATTACTTTTTTTTTGGTAACTTCAAACCATTTTTATCACAGTCACGTTCACTTAAAATACTCATGTACCTACCTACTTACTCTAATTTGTGCTGTCACCGGTCATATTATAATAAAGAACAAGAATAAAGCCTTATTTTAGTATTTAATACTGTTTTTGGGATCACCTGCTCTTAGCATATTTGCTGAAGTTGTAAGGTTGAAGCTTCAAAAATGTATGCAATGATTAGGTTATAACTAGCAGCCCCCCGTCTCGGCTTCGCCCGAGACTTACTAAATAAAACACCGTAGTGTGTTGACATGTAATGTGAAACATTTTTAGTGAGAAAATTTTACACATATTCCCGATACATCTCAGAACAAAAATCTTCTTATTAAAAACATATTTTTTCGGAATCCATACAGTTAATTTGGTCAAATAATAAGGTGTAAAAATACAAAAAAATAATTATGCTGAAAAGTACCGTGCGTTCTTTATGCCATAAAATAATTGATGGCTATAAGAAGTTGTTGATTTACAGTTTTTTCTGTGTAATTCACGAAAAGGGCTATTTTTTAAAGCTGTTAAGATTTTAAACCCCCAAAAAATGTATATTAAAAAAAAATTTTTTTTTCTCATATCTCACAATTTTATTACCAGAGCAACAAAGTCCTGGACCTAAAACCCAACATTTTTTTTGCCATAAAAACAGAAAAACATTTTCTACTTATTTAAAAATCTAGAGTAGGATCTTTAAAGATTTCAGAGATTGATGTGAGGGTACAATGAAAAGCTGATCTCTCACGTAATGGACTCTTAAGTTGTCGTTTTTGACGCTGCTGTTTCAATCTCGATAAATTTTCTGCGTCAGTTTCTTGACGCCTCAAATTGTATTCATTAGATACATTTGAAGTTTTCTTTCCAATATACCCTTTTGCGACTATTGGCATGCTTACGACTTTTATGACCCCTAAAGGCTATTTTCAGTCAACTTTGTTAATTTTAATACATTTTTTGGCAAAGTAGTTCGACGTCCGATGGCCCTAAAAAAGACCGGTGAGCTTCTTAAGTTAACTCTTTCTTGACTGCAGTTAACAGCAATTGTGACTGCCTGGATACCTCAGGGTGATCTTCTCTGGCTTACTGTTGAAGACCCAGACTGATTGGGAGAAAAATTACAAAGTCCGAAGCTTTGGGGCTAGTTTTAGTGCTCTTTCCCAACGTCTCCCGGTATAACGTCCAAGACGTTGGTGTCTAAAGCACCTTTTTTTATTTGCAGATTCAGTTGTTTTGGTGATCTTAGATAGAGAAATTGGTTAGTGATACTTGTCCAGTGGAGGCTGTCCCGTTGGCTCAAGTTTTTTTTCCTACATAGCTGTTATAGGTTTGCCCAACGCAGACATTGGAGAGGATCAGTGATTCCTGGTTGAATGCTTAGAGTCGAGAGGATAGTATAGGGTCGTTGGTCACCAGGTTTTCCAGCCTTGCGAAGAATAACTCCGCAGGTGACGTCTGCCAGTGAATAGCTGACTTGGTTTAATAGTGCCCGTCTTTAGTTAATATAGTCTTTTAGTCGACGAATCGCTTCCGGAAATGGTAATAAAAATGTATTTTTTGGCAAGGTAGATTACATTTAGGTGGCCCCTAAAAAGAACCGATGAAATTGATGGTTAAGTAGGGAACGTACATACTTATAATGGCCCTTAAAAGCGCCAGTGGTGAATCTTCCAGGCTATTCTTTATTATTATTCCTGATGATGAAGAGCTGGCTGCGGGTTGCTTGATTCTTACCCTGGGAGTCTTGATGTACGGAGACTGTGATGGAGGGAGGTACGCCGCTGACCAAAGAATATCTCGCCTCGGGTCGTTCCCCGGATAACCAACTGCTCATCTTTAGACGGGGCTATGTGGGTAAGCGCGTTGGGGACGCGACGACCAAGAAGGTAGCCGTTGTGGCTTCCCGTGCCCCTCAGAGCTGTTTTCCCTTGCTTACATTTGTAGCCACAATTCTCTAACTGCACCGGGTGGGATGGTGGGACTGCCACGCAACTCTAAAGAGTTGGTGCAGATTGTGCTCTGGCTAGATATGTCTCCTGGTATTTTGGCAGACAGCATAGGTTGAAATTAATTTTTTTTTTTTTCATCGCACTCGTCGAGATTCAAGGTGAAGGGACACTTAGGTCCCTTCCCCTTAGAGAAGAGGGTTGTCCGTAACCGGGATACCCAGCTGCAAGACTATCACCAGCATTCTCTGTTCAACTTGATGAGCTGCCGAAGCTCGAGTGTACAACCATCGATACGCTCCGGCCTATTATAACCACACTTATTTAATTATGTTGCAGGTATCTTCAATTTTATGTCGATGCCACCTATCGGATTTTACTGAACTGAAGTGAAAAGCTGGCGTATTTTTGCAAAACTTTGAGCTCATTTATTGCTATTGTTATTAAATTTTTTAAGATAAAAACTATACTAAAACCATCTAGGAAGTATCATGAATCAGTGTGCAAAATTTCAGCAAAATCGGTTCAGTAGTTTTCGCGGTTAGCGATTACAACGGTTTTAGCGACTTTGCTTTATATATTAGTAAGATAAGTATACCTACCTACAATAAAAGAGGTTAGATTAGCTCGGATACGACGACAGTGGCGTCGTGACGATGTGCGCTTGGGCTGCTCGTGCCCTGGCATGAGTGACGATGGTACCTCGAAAATGAACTTTTCATATTATTTAAATAACTTATTTTGTCGTGATCCAAATGCTAGTGAATCAAATATTAAAGTGAAGGTCTCAGATTAATCAACACGATACACTTAAATTTATTGCATCAGTTTGCACAACTTAGCTGTTTTCATCGACTCAAAACCTGAAGCCAATGATTTTTTTTACTTAAAAATTGAAAAAATTTCTGGAAAGATTCTACAGGCCATTTAATTATAATTTCTTTTGGAAAAAAATCGCATGTTTTGCACTAATACAAGAAAAAAAAATTGGCTTATAATATCACTTATTTATTTTAAAAATAAGGGTGGCCGATCGACCCACGAGACGTAATTACCCCAGTCTCCCCTTGATGTCAACACACTACGGTGTTCCGGTTAGTAAGTCTCGGGCGAAGCCAAGACGGGGGGCTGCTAGTAACATATATAATCAAATTATTGATGAAGACATTTCCAAAATTTAATATTTTCCCAAATTTATTGGGCACTTAGCATCCTTTTAAAGTCAATCTATTCATTTGCTTCGTAATTTGTTTATTCGTTTTTTTACATGTACAACGTTAATTATAACACTTGTCATTTAATTATTTATTACTTTCTATCTTGAAAAAAAAAGACTTACGACAAGGCGATCAATAGTAACAGACACAACACTTGCAAGCTAAATACGCCTGACATGTAGTTTATCTATCGAACGAGAAAGTAATGTTTTATTTCTATTCTCACGCGCGATCAACCGCATCAAAAACAGACAACGATGAAGATGATCTGATTAGAAATCATTTTTCATTATTTACATTTAAGAAGCTCGCATATTTTTTCAAATTCAAGAGGCGTAAATAAACATTTTTCGGTTGAGCCAGAGCACTAGAGCATAGTCTGAAGATCAACTCTCAAAGCTTTTGAGGGTACAATTTAGGAGTGTTTAAGAGGATCGACATGAATAGGAATCTTTCAGCCTTTATAAATTATATTATTTCATCGCTGCAAAATGAAAAATAAAATGAGCTTTAAATGCCCAGGAACTCAGCCACAAGTTTGATTGACGAAAGTCCCTGTGAGATTATGTCATTTTTGCGAGCTTTTATAACTAAATACATACCTTCAAAGTCTCTTAAAATTTTTTGGGTACGTCTTTGCATAAACTCGTGGCAATAAATGCAAAAATCAAAGCCATCGTCATTTTTTAGATTGAGAATTAAAGTGTGTTCAAACAGATGTAATAACATCTTATTAGTGATGGTTTCTTCGATGGCCATAGCTGCAACGAGGAAGTTTCCCCCACGTTTGATACAGCCAGATTTGTAAGATACAACAACAGTGGAGTCTAACTACTTCCAGAAGCAACTGCTTCTCGAACTACCACAGGAAAAATTGGTTTGCACTCTAATATACGCTCCAAATGTATTCTATTACAACGCTACATGTAGAATCAGCTTTAAGGTAAAGCTGCTGCTGATGTTGTTGTTCTTCCTCATAATTTTACCACAATATTGTGTTTAAACCATATTAAAACTGAAGTTATCAATGTATATAAATTCAGAAAAAGTCTTAATAAAACTTTGAAGGATTCATACGCAAATACTCCTTCATAGTGGGCTTATTCAAAATAATACGCATTTCTGTCATTAATTCAGTGCATATGAGTTTCGTATTAATTAAACAAAGAATAAGATTAATACGTATCATTAATACACTGCGTGCAAGTAGATTTGCCGAATTAAAAACTTTCACTGTGTATGCTAATATAATACCGTCATTCTTATACACAGTCGCATACGTCTGGATGCTACAGCTCTTATAATTAGCATTCACAAGCTTGACATTATTAACGATAATTTATTTTATTTACATAAATATCCCAAGTGTTACATAAAAACTCACGTAGAAATTAAAGTAAAATTTTTTGTACCTATGGATTCTAATAAAATGTATGTGTTAGATTGTTTTTTTCCGACTCTAGACGTCTTCCATCATGTCTAAGCATTCCTCGTGTCTGTTGAAAAAAAAAAACAGATTTTTTACTGATATGCAATTGTAACTAAACAAGGCAACAGCAAAAATTTCTTAGGTTTTTATGAGCCTCTCAAAAACTACCATCTTACAATGTATAATTTAAACTTTACAATCTGAAATCAATTCAGATTTCTAACTAACAATAGCAAAGACAAACTCATAAACTGTAGCTTACAAATGTATTGGAAGAAATAGTAGAAGTCCATCGATTGACGTAGTTCTCATTAAGAACAAAATCACCATCAAAAGTCACTGATTAAGTCCTTAAAATCGCACACAACTTTAAAATTATAATGATAATTTGAAACTTTTAATTCTAACTAAAAATTGTATTATCTTAGAGTTAACAGTAAGTCAAATTTGTCTATTATCTAACAATAATTGTAATATTGTATCATAAGTAATACCCACTGGTGCAAATAGAATTAGAACGGATTTCATAACACGTAGGTATGTCTACCTGTCTTTACTAAATGCTCTTTTTCAATAAACCATCTGCAACAAATTCTTTCTATTGTAAACATATCGACGTACTGCATATGCAAGATCAATTTATAGTTTGAACACTTGTAAATAAAATATTAGAAGAGGCCAAAAATATCGAAAAGTTGCTGGTGTAAGGTAAAGTACCCTCTATTCGGACATATAATTTTAGGTAATCCACTATTTCTAAATTCACAAAGAAATTAGAGGGAAAAGGCACTTGGTCGAGCTTGCGTTAACCAAAAAAGGGCGGGGAAAAAAATTCGTCAGTCCAAGTAGATTGGCTGTCGAGTTTGGAGAGTAGGAGCAAAAGTAACTCGTATTTGCTGCGAGTGGATACGTGGCCTCACCAAACATTGTAATCGATAGGAGTAGTGGGTCCTTTCAGTGTTCTATTAGTTTGGTGTGGTAGTGGTGTTGGTAGTCACAATGTCAGCAATGGCTCAATGTATTATTCATTTTATACTGCAGTATACGTATTAAGAGTCTCTGACGCATGTGTTGGTTTATTTTAAGGAACGTTTGTCGTTGCCCGCAGAAAATTATATAAAAGTTTAAGCGCAAATGGAAAATTTCGATGGTTTTTTTTTTTTATTTTGTTAAAAAGAGTTTTAAAAAGTGGCCAATATAGATAGGTCTTACATTTTCATTTATGACTTGTACTCCTCAAATATACAATTCAGCTTAAAAATCACAAAATTATTATCTCTTTCTGAAAAAAATGCATTACCATTATGGTTTTTGATTGTACATAAATAATAAGCTTATATACATGTAGCACTGTAAAAGTGACCAGAACTATTTAAATAAAGTATACTCTTTATCATAGAGATTGTGTCTTAAAACATTTTTTTTTCAAAATCTTTATCTTAGAAAAAGTTAAAAAAGTTCCTCACAAATACTTCGATTACATGTAACTTTTAATATCATTTATATTTTCGATCAGATTGACGAAATAACAGAAATTAGCTGTGATATTTTGTAAAGTAGTAAGTAGTAAGTAGACAGTAAAAGATTCTAATACACTTATCTAACAATACATGCAAAATGCGTAACTAGACCATTTTGGTTCTATCTGTTTGTTGCTTTGTTGATATATAATTCTTATACCCCCAATTAAATGTTTATTACTTGAAAATTGAGTGGTAGCTAGTGAAACTCTTGATTCTGATTTTTTGATGTTCTTATTCTAAATGTTTCAAAAAGTATTGTAAGTGCTTATAAGCTATTTCCAAAAAAACTACAGTATTTTTTACAAAAGAGAAAGGTAGATTTATTTAATCGAATATTCATACAAGGTGATTGATAAAATTACTACTTTAGTACAGCTTTAGAACATAACCTACAACTGATGCTTAAAATAAAGTTTCAGTTTTTGCAATTACTATTATAGAAGTATCGGCGATCTAAGGAAGAAAATTATGTACGATAGTCTAAAAAACAATTTTTCTTTTGATTTTAACTAGAAGGTAACGAAATCTATTGTAGTTATAATAATATATATGTATATATATATATATACTTCTCTAATGCGAGTAACATCGATTATTTCACTCAATTACAAAAGTTGAAGAACTCACAATTACCGACGATGTTTTTTTTTTTTTATTAATTCAATCGTGTTAAACCTAAAATTGTGTTACTGTGTTTCAAAACTATAAAATTATTGAGAGAACATAATATGTTCAAAACTTCTCAATAATATAGTCGATTGCGTCAATGCAACTCTGTACACAGTCAAAGAAAAAAATTAATGTTTTTACCCAACAAAAATTTCTTAATAAACGTTTTATCGCAACAAAAAATGTTTTTTTTTACAATTTTAATCAGCATGTGTCACGTATTATATGCAGGTGTTTTAGTACTCGTTTTTAGATTGTTGTTAATATCAAATTTCGATTTTTGTTGTTTTTTGCCAGAGAAATGCCCTCGTATTTGTCGAACATGGCAACGCTAACGTTAAATATCAAAACTCATACACACCTACAGTTCGGTAGCTTATAATTTCTAATATAAACCCAAAAAAGTGCGTTCGATCAATAAAATGATGTACTTACCAACGGCATAAGGCCTGAGTCACAGGGCAGATAAGAGGAGAGACAAGGGTAAAACAAAAACACCTGCAGGACACGCACCGATAAGTGTCACTATATTATGAGCAGAGCTGCGTTGCAGGAGGTGGTAAAAGTGAATTGTCATTCTCTTTAAACGCGACAGTACTGACACATGATATTTAAGGGGGTCGAGTATTTTTCCTCGATCCAACAGCGTAGCTACTTTGTCGTATGCCAGAAAATACAGATAAGCTATTGATAACTGAGGGAGTGGAAAGGGAATAGCTTAGGAAAAATCGTAAAAGCGTTGGGGCTGCTATAATTATATGTCTTTAATCGCAGTTGCGCAGGAGATGGGTTTGTTGAGTGAGGGTCTAATGCATTAACGTACAAAGTAAAGGCTTATTTCGGTATTTATTACTGTTTCTGGGACCGCCTGCTTGGCAGATTTTCTAAACTTTTAAGATTATAGTTTGGAAAACGTATGTAATAATGAGGTTGAAATAAACACATGGCGAAAAATGGTGTTAAAAAAAGTATTAGAACCGTACTTAAAACCATCATATTTTTCAGGAAAGCTTATACATACTCACCTGATAATGGAAATTATTACGTTTGAAGTAATTTTAATTATATTTCAAGCAATTCTTATTATGTAGCAGCCATAAAAAAGTTATTACGCGGCATAATCAAAATGATCATGCCCAACATAGTGAAGAATGTGATAGTTTGATTTTCGTTATTCAACACAGCAAACTTTATTGTGATCGTTAAAAAATGTCTCACATTCAAAAGTAGAATATGCGATGTGACATAGTTGAATTTCTTATTTTACTGAATTGCTAGGAACGTTAATACTTACGATTATTAAAAGAAACAAAAAAATTTTAAGGAAAAGAGTAATTTAGTGCGGCTGGAATGTAAATAAAATCTGCTCCCATTAATGTGTAAATTTGTTTTTTTGTTGTTTTATATTGTTTAAATAATAATTTTTAAATACTCATTTGAAGATACATTGTCTTTGACGATTAAAGTTTCACGTAGAAGAGTATTCACGTACAAAAATTTGTATTGATTGACAGAAAAAAAGTAGAGCTTAACAAATTGATTAAGTTTAAGATATTGATTATGTATGAAGAAACGTTTTTAAACGTGACATCAACTCCCTTATAATATGTTAACTTACAAGAAATATCAAAGTAATACTAAAGTGAAACATAAAAATGACTCAAGCTAAAACTCAATTTTTATTTTTCTTCAGTACGAATAGTAAGACTTGTTTATAAGAAAAAGATCTTAGTAATAACTAGCACAACGCCCAGAATCACCTTATACCAAGTATATAATGTTCAATAATGACTAAATGATGAGACAGAGTCTCATTTTACTTAAGATTACAACTAACAACTCACCGCATGGACATAAAAACAAATTTAGACAACTTTTTTAATAAACAAAAAACAATGTAGCTGTCGAAAAGTATACTAGAACTAGATAGAAAGATAACGTGACATGAGAGAGATATTTAAAGTTCTTACTCAAAAGTGATACACTAAATCAGAAGCGATCAGAACTTATTTTTAAAATAAATAAAATTTAGTTTCATACCAGAAATTATAATACAAGACAAAAAGTACATAAGTTATTCGATAAAAAATAGAATATCAAGAAAAAACTTTTAATATCACAGACGCTTACAAGATAATAGCAATTATCATAACAACATCAGTGTATGTGAGAACCCGAGATGAACACACACAAACTCTTTTATCAGTTTGTTGATTTTTTAAATTTTGATTTTTAAAACAAGGAAAAAAAAATTTTGGAATTGAGTTTTCAAATTTAATTGC
The DNA here is from genome assembly GCF_036245765.1 of Copidosoma floridanum. Classification (NCBI taxonomy): domain Eukaryota; kingdom Metazoa; phylum Arthropoda; class Insecta; order Hymenoptera; family Encyrtidae; genus Copidosoma; species Copidosoma floridanum. The sequence continues at coordinate 16,937,574 of NW_028321884.1, read as the reverse complement.
GACATACAAAGAATGAACCATGTTAAAGAGGTCATAGAGGCCAATTACGTATAATAAAATACTTTTACAAAAATAAAAGACTTTTACAAATTGTATACAACACAGTAGTTTATATCAAAGTCTAGTTTTAAGTATTAAAAAAAAATTAAATAAAAATATTATTATTTAAACGAGAGCAAAACAAACAGACTATAGTAGCTGAATAAAGAAATGTATGGTTCTAAGATACTAAAATATTTAAAAACAAGTACAGATATTTTTCAAATTTCATCTAACAATCCAATTGACGAATTCCAGTGAGTTATAATTTAAATATACAAAAATAGTCTTATTTTTAAAAGATTACCATATTTTTCAGTCACACTCACCAACCCGAAACGTTTTAAACTACATTAGTTTCTCAAATCACATAGACAAAATCATATTAGACTAATGGTGTTGCTTATGAATGCTTTTTCTTACAAAAGTCTTAAGGAATTAATTAAACAGCCTTAAACTAACGTACCCTACGCCGTCCTTAGCCCATCCTTATAGTACCTTCATTCCGCACTCGATCACACGACGACGCTGTTTACATCCAAGCCTCCGAGATTACTAACGCTCTTTCTCCCATGAATCTTGCGGACTTTACATACCACTTTTAAATCCATGCTTCATGACACCCTATTTCAGCGTGTTCCACACGAGTGGAAAGAGTGTGTGTATTGAGAGGGCATAGTAATTACGCAGCACATCACTGAAGGCACTGTGCTTTGCCACTTGGCGGCGCAGGCAGCTTGGTGATAAGGTTCTACCATTTAATCATTCTTATTACCACCATTCTGTCCCTCAGTAACTATTTATACTGCGCTTTCTGTATTCCAGAAAACTTTGTCAAGCGTCATCCACTTTCTCCTTCCCTTTATTTCCGACTTTCGTTCCAACTCACCAAACGTTATTACTAGCAGTATTCACCAACTTGGTCACGCGTCATTTCCAATCTCATGAGCACCTGTCCCACGCCTCTTTCTCTTTTTTTGACCTTTCCACCACCCTCTTCATCTCATCTTATTAGCCTCTAATACTTTCTTAATCTTTTACCCAGCCCCTCTTTTTTATATTTTAGTATTATATTAGCCTTTCTTGTTTACATTTGCCTTATCATTACTGTTCTGGCATTTTCAATTTTATTTGTCAACTTTGTTTTAATTTTTGTACTCTTAGCATTAGATCTAAGTATTTCCATACAACCGTTAATCTTAAGCTTTAGTTATAAGTTTTCCACCAATTATGTACCAGATGGGGATCTTCCCCAAGGCATGCTAAACTTCTAAAGACTCTAAACACTCTGCCCTGCTTGCTCTTGCTCTCTACACTTCCTCCCACTGTCTCTCTCTCCCTCTCTCTCTCTCCCTCTCTGGTCTATTCGAAGAAGCTGCTCTCCCTCTCTTGCTCTCAATTCTGCTATCTACTCTCATACACAACAAAACGCGCGGATAATGGCGGCACTCCCAAGCATGCACCTCGTGCTCTCTCATTCACCTCGTCGAAGCGGATCGTCCATCCCACGGCTTCGCTTTTTTTCTTACCCTCTTTCTCTGATCTGAGCTGCTTCCGTAGTCCTCTACCTGGAGACCTCGTCATCCTGGGAGAACACAGCAGCTGCTAGACTTTCGCTCACACTTCTCTCTCTTCTCTCAACATTCTACGCACCTTCTCGACAACTCTTTCTCTCAACTCTTGCCACAAGAACGCGTAAACCGCCAAAACTCACGCTGCTCGCACCCAGGCGTATACAGCTCAAGAGTCTACTCTAGACTGACTCGCGATTTTTCGCTTAAGCAATGGCCATATCGTTGCTGCTGCTGCTGCCACTTACTTATCTCCTCTTGCAGTCACTCTCGTCATAGCAGGTGCTGTGTGTCCCGATAGTCGCGTTCGCATTCTCTTGTCCTTTCCTGCTGGTGCTGCTGTGTTTTTGTATCTCAGTCTCAGCTCGTTGTCTGTTGGTAATGTTGGCATCCCAAAATCTTTATAAAAGCGTAGGGGTCATTATGATTATACATTTTTTTTTTTTTTAATATTAAAGTGCTCTACGTCCGGCTCCTTTGATAAAGGCACTACTATAGGCACTTAGAACTTGGGATAGGGACAAAGAAAGGGATGGGAGGCCTTCCATTACAGGAGGGGAGTAGGAGGAAGTGAGGCAATCATGCTGCAAGGAAGTCGCCTAAGCCCTCCTCGAGGAGCATTGCGTGGTGAAAAAGAACGTGTGAAAAATCACAGAGGTACTTGCCCGAAAGTCGCACTGGCCGGGAATCGAACCACGGTCTTCCGCGTGTCAATCCACGACCTAACCGACTGAGCCACCGCGCGCTCCCGTACATATAAATAGCTCCCCAAAAACCAACAAATTTGAAAAAGCTTTGACTTTCAGCTCCTTGTACGTACGTTGCATCAGCAAAAGCATTTCGAGAAGAATTGGACTCATCTTCCGAGATGTTAGCGCTTAACAGTGCAAGTGATCGTGCAAGTGCCAGTGCAAGTGACACAAGTGCACAGCTCCCCTCAATGTCAGCCCTGACACATAGCCGGCCAGTGGACCAGCAATCACTCGAGCTTGGTAGCCGAGATCCCCGCGTCAACCGACGCAGCCTCCAGCGGAAGCGCAGCCCGCTCTCTCGGGCCACAACAATACCGCCCGAAATCGCCAAGGAACTCGCGAGCCAAAAAGAACGGATCGAGTACTTGGAGAAAATAGTGAGTGAGTACTCAGTTCAGCTAAAAAATTCCATCCAGCTAATTAATTCTTTAAACCTCTCCAACGAGGAGAAAGACGCGACTGTTTTAGCACTCTCTGCAAAGTCACCCTGCACAGAGAAAACCCCGCTACCAAAAGGCCCGGGTCTTGTTGTACCGTCACCTCTAAATCATGACTCCTTAAATCTTCTTAACTCTTTCTCTCTGAAAGCCCAGAAATTCCCCCCGCCACCAAATAAGGTAAACAACAATTCGGCCAATTCTCTGAATGTAAAGCCACCTCCAAAAAAACAGCGCACGCTCGACCTCAACGCGGATGATTCCGCAGCCAATTTCTCCGATATGGAGATAGAATCGTCCCCAACCCACGTTTTACTACTCAGCTTTTCCCAGGCAGGGAAAAACGCCTTCGACGGTCATCTTGAGGACCAAGCTCAACATGACTCGGAGGAAACCAACAGCGCCCCCAAAAAGAAGGCACCTCCACCAATCACAATCCTGGACCAAAAATTATGGCCCAGGATTATCAAAGCCCTCATAGCAGAGAACATCCCTGTCCGCCACGCCATTACGACCTCTAAAGGCACTCGCGTATACCCCGAGAACGTTGACAGCTTTCGACGAATCGTCCACGACCTTGACGAGAAAAAGGTCGAGTTTACCACCCATCAACTTTACGAGGATCGTGAAATGATAGTTGTCATCCGTGGAGTCAAAATCAGCTTTATGGAAGCAGAAATCCTGGAGATGATCCAGAAAAAAGTACCATCCGCCCGTTGGGTCCATCGTATGACCAAGGGTGAACGGACCTGGTCCCTAGTTACCGTGTACCTGGATGCGTTGGATGCCAAATCCAACGACATCTATAACCACAGGTCATTCGGGGGCACTTCTGTCAGAGTGGAGCAGAAGCGAAAATCGAGTGATGTACCTCAATGCCGTCGCTGCCAAAAGTTCAACCACACGGCAGCCTACTGCCGCGCCGCCTTCGTCTGTGGTTTCTACAGTTTAAACCGCGCTACCACAACCTGTCCAAAAAAGGACAAGGACCAAGTCACCCCTCGCTGTGCTAACTGCCATGGTGAGCACTGTACCTTCTACCGGGGTTGTCCGAAAATCCCCCAAAAATAAGTTCACGCTACAAAAAAAGCACTACCCCAACTCCTCTCCCTTTTGGGAGAGGCACCCCTCGGACAACAGCCCAAGGCTCGAACATTATTCGCCCGGGGATGTCATACGCGAATGTGACATCCTCTCAACAATACTGAACAAGAGCTCCTCCCCCGACTCCTCTACTCAACGTACCCCTGACCACCGAGACAATCCTCCACTCAATCATGACCCTGCTGACTTGCCTTGACCAAAGACTGTCCTGTCTCGAGGGCAACAGAACAGCAGCACACTAGACAGAGACTTTACGCTACTCAACTGGAACGCGAACACCATCGCACACAAAACGACTGAACTCACACACATACTCCAGTTAAAAGACATCGACATTGCATGCATCACTGAAACACACCTAGACAACACAAAAACACTCTACATACCAAACTACACGGTACAGAGACGTGACAGACGCGAAAAATCCCATGGCGGAGTGGCTATCCTTGTACGCAAGGGCATCCGCCATCGAGTCATAAGTACAGACGCTGCCAACTGCGAAGAAGTCGGCATTGAATTACACACCACCTTATCTGCCTCCATCAGGATCATCTCCCTATATTCTCCTCCAACGGATGATCCAAACCTCCAATGCATAATCCCGCTGTTTGACTCCAACATACCTACGATAGTTGCTGGTGATCTAAACGCCAAGCACAAATCGTGGGGATGCAAACACAAAAATCCTAAGGGTCGTTCCCTCCTTAAACACTTGCGCAACCTCAACATCAACATTAAGATTCCGAGTGAACCGACTCACTATCCCAGCTCACCAGACCTAGACCCAGACATCTTAGACATATTCCTGACGAAAAACTTGACCATCCCTACGGAACCATGAACATCCCCAGACCTCCCTTGCAACCATAACCCAGTCTACCAAGAGATCCTAAGATCCCTTCTCACCATACCCGTCACCACCAGCCACATAGACTGGGTCCACCTTGCGTATAACCTCGAATCCTCCCCATTTAAATGTCGTCCCATAAAGTCCCAAACGGTACTCGACATAGCAGTAGACGAATTCACTGACAAACTCCACAGATGCACACAAGAAGCCACCACAACAACCACAGCTCCACCAACATACACTTAAACTCCCCCTCGACCTCCTGCGTCTCATCAAGGAGAAGAAAAGAGTCCAGAAACTCTGGCAAATAAGGAGAACCCCCGAACTTAAAGTTCACCTTAACTCCCTTGAAAGGGAAGTCAAATCCCAAGTCTTCGAATTCCGAAACAAGGAATTTAACATGTTCATAGCCCAGGCAGAGTCCCACCCAAGAAATGATTGGAAGGTCGTTAAAAACTCCGTAACAAACGGCCTTCCCTCCCCCCCCCCTTCAACAAGGGAACAAACTCTACTCGCTAGATTCGGACAAAGCAGAGATCTTTGCAGAGTCGCTGCAAAATCAATGCTCTCCCAACCTTAGCGCTAAAGAACTAGCGCAGAAACACGCGAGGATCACCCACATGGTTCAGCAACAGGTCCTTGACAATCCAGATTTCGAACACTGCACACCCTTCGAAATCAGAGGCATCATCCGCTCTCTAAAAACTCGAAAATGCAACATCACCAACGCCGTGATGCGCCTTTGTTATTTCCCAATTGCGTGGAAGGTGGCTACGGTCATCTGCCTCCCGAAGCCAGGAAAACCCCTCAGCAACCCCGCAAGCCACAGACCCATTAGCCTACTCTCATCGCCCAGTAAAATCACTGAAAGCGTCATTCTTACCCGCCTAAACAAGCACGCCACGGAAAATAACATCCTTCCAGAGGGGCAGTATGGTTTCAGAGCCAGACATTCGGCAGTTCACCAGCTTCTGAGAGTCACCGAAGACCTCTCCGATAGCCTCATCCACAAAAACTTCACCATGATAGCTTTTCTAGATGTACAGCAGGCCTTTGACAGAGTTTGGCACGAAGGCCTCCTGTATAAGCTTATTTAGTTAGGTTTTCCGCACTACCTCATCGGCACCGTCGAATCTTACCTCTCGGACAGATTTATCCGCGTTAAAGTAGGCGACTCCCTCTCCAACCCCCGTCCAATAACCTCCGGAGTCCCTCAAGGCTCCAAACTTTCAACCACCCTTTTCAACATTTTTTGCCACGACCTGCCCCAGCGCGAAAATATCAACACGTACGTCTATGCAGACGACGTCACGGTCAGCTGCACGTCAAAACAACACTCTCGGTGTACCACCTTTCTAAACGAGCACATCGTCACTCTCCATAACTGGTATAGTCTTTGTCTTCTAAGGGAGTGGTCCTCACGAACCTGTCCCATGCGGGGAGGTTATTTTTTAGTCGGTAGGCACACCGGGTGAATCCGAAACTACTACCGGATTAGCTGGGGTGTCTATGAAGATTTTTCCCTCCCCGCTCCATCAAAAAAAAAAAAAAAAAAAAAAAAAAATAAGCTTTTCGAAACATGGAGGCCATTTTTGTCTCGTTACAAAGTAAATTACTAATCTACAGAAGAAACATTTAATACACAAAAAGACGAATGGTACATTCTTAAATTCATTCACGCAAATGAATCAATTATTCTACAAACGACGAAATTTTATGTGGCCTAGTGAATTAATATATTTATGAAAATTTGGTTTCAAGAATCGTTTGATACAATAAAATTTTTTTTGCTGAATTTAGATCATTAACCGATATAGCTTTTGTTTAAATGAAAAATAAGGGCTGAATTGTCATTAAGTTTTAAAGAACTGTATAATAACTTTTACATTTGACGTTTCACTTACCTGTATATTCGACTTCATGACAAGTTTTGATCAAATGGGAAAAATTAGCATGGAAGCGTTTGATAAGCTGTACTTCATGAGTAAAAATTGACTATTTTTTGAATCCTCCTACCAATTTCGATTCAACAATGCTTATTAATTACTGTAAGAATGAAGCTTCCTACAGAAAATCTAGTTTTAAGGTAAATACACTTGAAATAAAAGTGTCTACTTGGCGTCTAAAGAGCTTGGACAAGAGTCGCTTGGTCTGACGAGGTAAAATACATTATCTTGTTTTCAATCTGATTACATAAACCGTAACATGATAAGTCTACCTATTGAGCTATTTTGATTTATATTTTTTTAAACTACTTAAAATCAAACTACTAAAAAATACTTAATAGTTATTAAGAACTATAAATTGACTTTTTCTATATTTTTTACAAAATTTTTAGATATTCCATTAAGCCCTCTTTCACTGAAGATTGCAAAACTGTCGTTGTATCTGACATCATTTATCATAATTTCAATGTATGCTGGTTGTTTCACTAGCTTTGTTACGGTGTCAATACCCACGATCCCATTCAATGATACGACTGGTCTCCTCAAAGATGGAACTTATGAGTTGATCGCTACAAAAGAATTTAACCTTTCAAAATATTTATTGCTAATTTTAGAACCTTAGCTAATTATTATTTATTTAGAAAATATAAGACAACTTTTTTTTATGAAATCTTAATAGGAGTCGAAGATGATGTACGCAAAAACTTGAGCTTGTTTGTACGAAAAGACGGTAATTTACCAAGAAATATGAAAGAAGCTTTACATCAGGTAACTATTTTATGGATTTTTTGTCTGATAATTAAAAAAAAAATGTATTAAACAGTACATTGTCGATAATACTCATATGTAAAACGTTTTCAACTACTGTATATTTTCAAAAGTTTTAGTTATTTTGTATCGTAGATAAAACTGTGGGACTAACAAACATTTTTAGCCCAGTCCTGCTGTAAAATAATTAGGTTTTGGCTTACTGTAATTAAGTTTGATACTAAAGTTATCCTGGAGTAACATTGAAAAAAAAAAAACAACACAGTTTTGTGTAAAAAATTTGTTGGAATTGAGAAACTGCAAAATTTCCCACAAATGCCGTGTTTTTTGACATATTTTAACGAACATCTATTTGGAACTTGTAGGGAAGATATTGCATGGGATGTTTTTTTTAACGTTTAATCAGCTTTAAGATGAAATTTATAAAAATTAAAAAAACTTAATTTTTTATGCCAAAATAAGATAACTGCAAAAAAATACTAATGCTTTAACGTTCTTGGAAATATAAAAGATGTTCTTTATTTTTAAAATTAATAAAAGAATAAGTAACCCATGGTACGTTAAACTTACGACACTAACAAACTAATTCAATTTATTATGCAATTAACAAATTTAAAAAAATCAAATTTAACGTTACAGCTTTCAATGTAATATCTCCATGGTCCCAATTTCTTTTTATAAGTTACATAACCTGTGTAGTATTTTGATATAACTTTAATCATTTATTCAATTTTTAAATATTTCTTCTATTTTTTAAAATTAATGGCTTAGTTGAAAACTATATAACTTGATGTAATAAAGTAAAAATTTTATCTAATTTTACATGTGCGTAGAGCTTGAATTTTTATAGAATACTATTGATGATGTTGAAAAGTCAGATGTAGAATTTGAGACCATTTCACAACTTATTGCTCTCTATATATTTAATGTTGATAATACTTAAATTTATTAGGTAACCTTATGGAGGAGTCACATGAAAATGGAATTCATAAGAAAATGGTCTGAAGAATTTGTCCAATTTTTTTTGCAGTAGGTAATTGAAAATATGGATAATTTCTATATTTTGCAATACTATAAACACACACTCTTGGCAAAAACTTACAAACTTTGGAGGTCGATAACTTTGTTTGTCGTAAAGATATTTTTTTTTATTGTAACTGTGAGCGCTATGCTCAAACAAAATTTGGTAAAATTATTACTTAAATGCACTGAGTTATAAGTTTTGCAATGAAGCCATAATTAAAAAAAAAGATAAAACCAATGTCTGAAATTCAAATAAAAGTTCTCATTTATACAAAAAGATTACAAGGTTAGGGAAAAAATGTCAATCAGGACCTATGTAGAGATATGTTGAAAGCTGTAACGTTAAATAAAATTTGTATGAGAATGTTATTTACAGTTTTATCTTACTTTAGCATGGGTAGTTTTATTTTTTTTTATTTTCATGAGTATCACGTTAAAGCTTATTAAACGATGAAAACATACGCAAACTCCTGTTTTAAACTTAGTTAAAGACTTATTATTATTACAAATCACTTTAAAAAGTACTACTGGTGTAATGCGAAAGATTTAAGCACTTGTTGGCCCGATTGTAAGGGTACTACATTTTTCTGAAACTCTTTTTTCTGCTGTTAGTCATTAACTCTTCTTTTAAATTTACTTTAGTCATATCTTAAATTTTGAGCTCATAAATAAATCTAATATCATATCTGTACGTTAATTTTGACGGTGGTTTGGGGGTGTGTGCTTTTGGTATAATGGCAAGGGTAATTCTATAGCAGTATTATTTTGGTAGACAATCATAAAATGGAAAAAAATTAGTTCAAAAAACATCTTTCCCCTCACTTGAAAACCAAATTTTTATTTTTCTACTCACCTCTGACTTCCACCATGTTTCTTTTATCAAGAAATTCATAGCCGAGATAGGGGAACAGGCTATCTCTACATAGTAGCAAAAAATAGTCGAAAATTTGAAGGCTCATCTTAATATGTTCTTTAAATCATGTTAAAATGAAAAGTGATATTTAACTGCTTATTGATTAACTGGCAATATAACAAACCATCAGTATACTATCCAGTCACGATGTACGATATATAGATGTCATTAAAATCATCGTAACGAGGACAACCGTTTGTAGTTTTCCTTCTCAAAAGATTTATGAGCTACGTTATCAAGACCGTTTATGCCAAGTTTTGCTTATGCTGCAGATAACGTGATTTGATACCAGTGGAAAAGTTCAGAAGTATAAATTTTCTTTACCATAGATAATAATTTTACCTTAAGATAGAGTTAAAACACAAATGATTTAATTTTCTAATCATATTTTTAAATATTACAATAATAATAATAATAATAATAATAATAATAATATTCAAGTAAACTCTATGGGAGTAGCACGTGGAGGCTCAAGAGACCCCTTTATTTCTATAAGGATAAAATGCATTGTCTATATTTTAGAGAAAATCAAGAGATTGAACAAAAAGAATGAAGTCGTTACTGTTGAAATTTTCATGTAATTGAACTATTTCCGGCTCACTTTAAAAAAATGTGAATTCCTCAACATTTCTCGTCTATGTATTTAACCTATTTGCTTCATGTTCTTACATTTTTCCATAAGCTTAAAAAAAATGCAACCAAAATACTTTTGAATCCACAATACTCAAAAATTTGCTCTTTACGGAATCACAAGGGTGAGAAAATCCTACTGTTAGAGCGAACTAGCCTTATCTGAAACATTATGCCCCAGTTCTGTCACTCATTGTTTTCAGTTTTAGTAAGAAAGTATAATGTTATAAGAGTACTTTTTATTAATACTAGAGAGATCAAGTTTATATTGACTAATTACGAGGTCGTGGGGTTATGGTTTACTCTTGTACACGTGCATACAACACTCTGCTTTGTTTAAAGCATAGTTTTGGACAATAATTTGCCACCCTTCTAATATCTCGCATAAATGTGACAAGGTAAAAAGTCATAAGAGGCTTGGGTGTATGTTATTACTAAATATTACGATTTATTCAAACGACCCAGGAAAAAGTTATGGGATTCCTTACCCTAAGTCTTGGAATTACCTCCTTAAAGCATAATAGCCGTAGTATCACAAAGGATGGCACCGTATTCATGAAGTAAATGAATTCATTTAATACATAAATAATACACGTGGATGAAAGTTACATACTCTATTTTTCAATATACAAAAGAGCGCATGGGCTCGTCATCATAAAAACATCACGTAAGATGCTTGTTCGTATAAAGGTTTATAATAGAATACTTTAATAATCGTCGTGTTACGCGGTACAATTGTTAAAGTAACGACAGAAAATGATAATTACTAAATAATATTCACGAATAAATAACTTGAATTCTTATTAGTAATTTTACGAACAAAATACACGTCCTAGCATAATGCGTGCGTGAAAGGTTCTGACACAATGCTTTACAAAGCACGTCGCTATGGACCAGTAGTAAAAGTATAAGTATAGTCTACAGGTCTGAGAAGCAAGGTATCTTTGATGTGCTAGGCAAAAGATCTAGAGCTAGAATCTGTAGCGTTGCTGCTACTTGCCAGTACAGCAGACCTCGGTTTTTCGGCGGCTCGATAATTGCTTCGTGTGGAGGCGATTCGCAGATTATCATCATTGGTTAAAACCAATGGTAACACAGCCCCTTTGTATTTTGTAGAATAATAATAGAAAGATTTTAAAATAAAATAACTAAAAAAAAACATGAACAAAAAGAAAGGGAATGAACAATCTACTGAAAAATTTGTGGCTCTTACAATTGATACCATCGTTATGTGGACGAATGAGTAGAAAAATAATTAAAAAATTTAATAAGTTATAACTAAAGCCAACTTTATTTATGCCCCTTTTAGTACTAATCTAGTACTTTACTTAATGACTTAATCATAAATAAAGGGTTAATCCTTCCATGTTTGAATATGAAATAATGCTTATTTTGGCTTTTCAGGCAATCTTTTCAAAAAATTATTAAAATCAAAACATTTTTAATCTTAAAAAATAGTTTATTAAAACTTTATGAAAATCTATTTCTTTCGTGTTTATATTCAATAATGTAGCCACGAAAGATGTTCCAGTGTACGATATTTCCAAACAAAAAAGAAAATAGATAAATTGATAAAGGTTATCGCCTATGATTAATATGTACAAACTTATAGTAACTTTAAAAATTCTTGCTAAATAGGACATTGTGTTTATTTTACTATTACTGTAAGTGTTGGGCTTTTTTCTGGAAAAATAGCATTCATAATGTACATAAATAAAAAAGAAAAAAAAAGAATTTATTTTCAGAGGAAATAAATAAAAAAATCAGTTACTTTTTCTTGATATTGTACTTACGCAAAAAAACTAATATTTTTTTAGATTTATATAGAAAATTTCTTATGGCTGTTCTTAAAATATAAATAGTCCACAGTACTTGTGTAAAATTACTAATTGAAAGATAATTTGTAACAAGTCCAATAAATGATAAAAACCTCACTCACAACCATACAGATTTGATTATTCAACAAATTAGGACTATCCTGTCTATTTAACTTAAAATCAAAGTCGAAAATTGTACCTTGTTTTTGCTGTAATTCAAAGTTTAATTCGTCGATTTGCTCATAATTTCTCTTTGTTTCGTTTTTATATTCGTTATTTTGCGCCGTTAACATTTGCATGCACACTTTATGCGAATCGAGTATACGACGTACCAAATAAAGAGTAAAATCTCACGCTCTTCGTATTTTAGCATTCATTGCATATCTAATCTTTCACTCGATTATCGTTTTTACAAAATGTTATTATACGTAGTGTACAAGTATATGACTCATGCCCTGAAGTCAAGTCCCAGAAAATTTTGTAAAAGTTTGAAGCTCTGAATCGTCTGCCTAGCAAATCAAAGGTACCTTGCTCCTCAGCCCTCGATACTAAGTAATCGTGTATTTTTACTACTGGCCTGTAGCGACGTGTTTGGTGAAGCATTGTGTCTGGACTCTTCGCGCACGCATTACGCTAGTACGTATATTTTGTTCGTAGAATTGCTATTAAGAATTTAAGGAATTCATTAGTAAATATACTTTAATACTTATTATTTTTACCGTTTATTTTAGTAGTTTATAAAAACTTTTGAAGATACTACGTTATCTCTTCTGATAATACAGTTATGAATGTGCGATGAAGAGGTCATTTTCAAGTTTGGGTAAGAAATTGTCACCTTTTCTTGAGCCCCTTGATGTACTTGTAATATTAAGTACTGACAAATACCTAAACCTTTTATAGTCTCCTACCTGGGTCATCTTCACATTGGATATTTTTCTCGGTAATTAGCCGCATATAAATACAAGAAAACGTAACATACGAAATTTTCTGGCTGAATAGTTTTACAAATATTATATACGAATCAAACATGAAATTTTCTCACCATGCAATGTATTTATTTTTATTTTGCTGAAAAAAACTGTGTAACAAATTTTACCTATACGTTGTAGCGTTACTAACATTTACACTTAACATGTTCTTTTTCGTCGAACAGTCTTAAATAACGACAGTTCACTTTAATTTTGTAGCAAAGTAATTTTATCACTGACAATGAAAGTACTTTTAAGATTTAGATTATAGACAATTGAGTGACATACCCTTATTACCAAAATTTCTTTTTCAAGTACTAATAAGCTATATCCACTTACACTGCTTTATAAAAATGCTTTTACCTATGCCACTAATCCAACGTCTTCACCATAAATTCACCTGTCACAAGTATTAAAATTTCTAAATCTATCTGGTAAACCTGTTGTAAACTTAATTTTTATTATATATTATCTTCATGAAATGTATTTGTGTTGAAAACAAATATGTATAATTTGTTGCGTATGAACCACTAAAAAATGTTTTCTGCTCCAGGTTTGCAACGAAAAAGTGGTTTTCTACACAACTGCTTTTATTAAGAAACCAATTACTTACCAATACCCCTGGTAACTCTTAGCATTTCCACTTGGTACATCCAGGAAAATGGTTTTCACTTTAAAAAAAGAAGATCCGCTCCTTAAATTTTTAAACAATCAGTAAGTATCTTTAAATAAAAATTGATTAATTAGAAGTCATACAAAATATATTTTTACCAGTATTCAGAAATACAGAGAAAGTGGTTTACTATCTTGAAAAAAAAAACTACATCTTGTAAAAAAAGAATCTATAAATGATATGCCATTGTGTATTACTGACGTCACCCCGTTGCTAGAATTATTAATTAGTGGATTTGTCTTGAGCTTAATAATATTTGTATTCGAAAAGTATCATAAGCACTTAAAATTGTATTATGTAAGAAAACCGTGCAAGAAAATAAAAAAAATTAGAAAAACTAAAAAAACCAATACTTTATATAACAGTGGAAAAAAATTTCTAGTTAACTCTCAATACAGGAATCAGCAATCACGCCGCCCTCCGTGGCGTTATACCCCATAAGAACAGCATTTGCTCCAATGGTTAAAAGTACAAACTGCGTAAATAAGACATTAATCTGACACACTTATTATTTATGGCAACAAAAGGAGTGTGATATTTATTGTATAATGATTGTCATATTTTATAAGGTAATTAATCTGGTCAAAACGTAGCTAATAAAAAGACAAATTTACTTAATAAATAGAAAAAGCTGAGAACCCAGAGGTTGTCTTATTGATGTACGATGATTTAATATATTTTGATTTTAAGTGTAAATGAAATAGTTGTGATTCTTAGTGTCAATTTTAATGAAAAATACTTTGTTCTAGAAATGTATAAGACTATTATGTCATCATAAAATAAAATTTTGAAGTATAAGTCAGACTTTTATTTATGACAATTTAGTCAGTATTTTTGTTTGTGGCAACTTTGTGTAGATCACGGAACTTCAGAACTTACATGAGCTCTTATAGCAAGAAAGAGTAATAAGATCCATGTTTCCTCTATACTATTCAACAAATCTGCCATTAACTTATATAAACAAATAGACAGCTCACAAAGGCTTCTCACTGTCATTTGTTTATTTTTTATTCTCATGAATAAGGTCAGCATTACAAAGGCACTAACATATTGTGCTCATACTTTTGGATAAAATAAGATTTTTAAATAAAGTGCAATCTCTTTATGCTTTTATTTTTTATTATTTTTCCATTAAGGTATTAAATTATTAAAATTTTTTGACATTTTTAATTGTCTATACTTTAACATCCGGCTCATTCCTTAATGGAAAACAAATAGATAAGACGTCGTCGGAGTGAAATCCTGCCTTGATTCTTTCCAAATCACACTAATCTTGAATGTCATACGTCAAGATGGTTTCGTCTAGTTGATTTTTTTTTTGTACCCTGAACTTATATCGATTCACCTTGGACCTAAAAGATATAAACATTGTTTTAACTGACAAGTATAGATAGGTGGATGAAGAATAAGATTATTGGGTTTCTGTTAATTGCCATGAAACTTGTTAAAATTGCTTCGTATTATAATTAGATTATATAGAAAAATAGTTTTGGGGCATTATCATAATTATTCTTAGATCTTAATCATAATATTTTATAAAATAAATGTGCAACACAAGAAATTGTTCTAAATTTGACGCCGTACATTTTACTGTGTGGCAACGAACTTTTCTTGATTGAGTGTATTGTCACGTACGATATCATAGCTACACGTACGTGCGCCCCCTCTTTTTGTGGCCTACTACAGATGATTGTAGTGGAAGGGAGCAAAGCGATAAGCAGATAAGATGCTGAAAGGAGCGCTCTCTCTGGCTGGAACCATCAAGGACGAAGATCTTACACACGCGACGCGCTCTTTTCTCGTTTTTGCATTAATAAAGACGTTGATACTAGTTTCTCGACTATCTACTTCATGCGCACCCCAAGACCATAGAATCCTACGCAACAGTTTTGGTGTCAGAAGTGGGATTCGAACCCACGCCCTCATTGAGGACCATAACGCCCAGTAATACTCGGTACAAGAGCCGATAAGGAATACGTCCTTGAGTCTGGCGCCCTAATGAGGGCGTTGGTTTGAATCCTACTTCTGATTAAGGTAAATGTACTAATACTTGACCTCCAGAAAAAATTTGGTCCCAAGAATGACCACAATCACAATTTTACGATTCGCACAAATTTTTGCAGCGGCAAAAAAAAAAAATCCTTATTAACATTCACGCTTAAAAATTATATAAATTTATATATGTATACGGGAAGACGCGGGGAAATGCAGAAAGGTAAAACAATACTCACGAGTCGTTTCTTTTACTACAATTTTGTTTTATTTTTACATGTGTGAATACAAGAATTATTTTTATTATTGGGGTGATTTAAAAAAAAAAATTTTTTTTTCTCTCCTTCTCTGTCTTTTGTGGATCACGCCTTAAGTACGCTCCCTCCTGCGTTCCCGTTCTCGTCCCCAAAGAAGACGATCAACAGCCAAGTCTCGGAACCCATCCACCAGCGAGAATACATTCAGATTAGGCGGTGCGGGCCGATTGCTGGAAGTACAATTACAGCTTGTGCAAACCGCAGGCGGATTATGCGTTGCGATGGTAAACAGTCCGTTATTCCGCCTTTCGACCTGCAAAAGGGAAAAGAAAAATTAATACAATCATAAAATTTTTCTTACAAGTATAACTAATAAGAGAGGCCTTACACGTATAACGGGCCGCCCCTCCAGCGGAAAACCGTCTTGGTCGGAGGTCAGAGGTTGATATCTCAACCACCACCACGATAAACGTACCGTGGCACGTACAACCGACAGCTACGACATACGAGGCTCCAGGCTCCGAAACGTTGCAGTGGGTTCGCAGTACGGAACCCGTCGACGGAAAAGAAGCAGTCCAGCGGCAGTCCTGGAACAGGACAGTGAACGATCGTCTGGAAGGGCAGTAGACATCGCAGCATGCGACGCCACCCCGGTACTTATACCTTTGCACAGGCAAAGGCACGGCGCCTGTGGGCCAGTCCGGCTCGCAAAGAAGGAGGGAAAGAGAGAAGAACCCGTGAGGGTTCACGACCAATCTCGTTCCCAGCTAAAAAAAAAAAAAAAAAAAAAAAAGGATAATACTCACATGCGAGCAGCTGCAGCACCTTAGAAGATCTTCCATCACAGAACCTTCGAGGATGGAACAGACACTACCGTTGACCGCTGTAAACCCGGTAACACGAGTGTTATCGTACGGTAGGTTTGCGAAATCACGCAGCCGGCGCACACAATCAACCGGATTCACAAAAGAAAACGCCATTTTGCGGGGTAGTACAATAATAACAAGGTAATAAGAAAAGTAGAGAAAATAACGCCAAATCCAACACGTATTGAGAACACAAGAGAAAAGGGCAAAAGTCACTGGAAATCAAGTAGCGAAGTTGACACTACAAAGTCAAAGTAATCACTGACGAAATATAGCCAAACTATCCAAAAATCCTTACTACCCGCTCCTCTCTATAAAATAGAAAAGGGAAAAATTAGCATGGAAATAATAAACGAGGGAAACTTGCAGGGGCAGCATGTATGACAATTGCCGATCTGTATTACCACATGCGTCTTCCTGTTGTAAATGACTCACAGTGCCGAACGTGCCGATAGACAGACAGAATACAATAATTTTGTCGCATAGCGATAGGTTGTTATATATATACACATACGTACACCTCGGTCAAGCACACCTTAAATATAAGTTAAATGTAGAGAATAAGGAAATACAAAAAAAAACATGTACAAGTAGAGCCACATTCCTGACTTGACTTGCAAAAGTTCGATCTTATCCGTCCTTAAGAATCATTGTTTCGGGGATTAACATTGCTGGTACGAAATATTAGGATTTAGAAAGGGTTATTGGAAGCCATACAATAGTGACATTCCGAGGAATTTTTTTTTCTTTGTTCTACTTCTTTTCTCCTTTTCTCTCAAATAATCTGAGAATTAATTTACAAAAAGGGAAATGTAGGTATCAAAAAAAAAGTATCTATTCTATGTTTTAGGGGGAAAGCCACTCCGATAGGAAAGCAACAAGGAGAAGTAGAGCTATTCGAGAAGAATCCGGGGATATTAGTGGAAAATCTGGGGCAGGCCCAATCAGTTGCGTCTACTTGGAAAATAATATGGTATGTAGATTGGGATCAAAGAATCAGAGAAACGGATGCATTTGGGAGATCAAGCAATCAAGTGAAATGGAAATGCAGAGTAACAATAAGCAAAGAAGATGCCTGCAGAAATCGCATAAGAATAGCTACTCACAAGACCATAAAAGCGCTGCAAGGTGTCGAAACAGCGTACAGGGCAGGGCAGTAGTAGGACAAAACTTTAATAAGCTTATCAAACAACTCGTGGAAAGAATGTTACCGTACAGCGTTTCAGCTCTTTCCATCCATTGATTTGTGGTCTAGTATTTTTTCTACTCCCTATTAAATTTAAAGGGCTTTAAAATAAGATGGTGGCCAGTAAAGCTTTTGATTACTAGGATTGTGTGTTCACTTTCTGAAGGAGTCAGAAATACTGTAAAGGTGAATAACATTTTTTCGACGAATTGACAGTAATTTTTACAAAAAAAAAAAAAAAAAAAATACATGTACACTTTTGAATTTGATGTTTACATCAGGTAAATAATAATACTACAACTTTGATAAAGCTCAAAAATATAACTGAAAATGCTCGCCCTAAATTTAATTTTTAAGTTGAGCAATCACTATTACAAAGGTAGTAGCGATGTAAGGAAGAAAATAATGTACGATAGACTAATAAACAATTTTTTTTTGAATTCATAGAAAATTGTCTTTAATACTTTGATTGCCTCATTATTATTTTTAAAGTTTTACTAAAACGAAGTTTTAAACAATAGAAAGAGGTATCAAGAGAGACAGTGTATCAACTCGTTGATTACTTAATTGTACAATATAAATAAAAAATTCTCAAAATAATCGTAAAGCTTTAGTTAAACTATTTAATTTTTGTACAAATACGTGTTAACTGCAAAAAAAAGATATGACTCGCTTCTAATATTCTTATCATAGAAATCAGAAATATCAGTTCAATACATAGTTAGATAATGTAAGAATCTGAAAGTTATGTTATCAATCAGGTGCCGATTGCAGTTGTGTTACAGTGTTTTTAAACTATTTAATTATTTAGAAAACTTTAAGTATTTCTGATAGTTTAATAAGACAGTAGTTTGTGTACATGCAACTCTGTACACAATCACATTTTTACAGCACAAAAAGTTTAATAAACAATGTAATCGTAACAGAGAATATTTTTTCCAACTTTAGCCAATGTGTATCATGCATCAAGTACATGTGTTTTACTACTTATTTAAAGTTTGTAATAAATATAAAATTTTAATTTATGTTGTTTTTCGTTGCCCGAGAAACGGCCTCGTATTTGTTCAAACATGGCAATATTACTATCAAATAATAAAATGCATATACACCTCCAAATCACTTGTGATTTCTACTTTCCAATATAAACCCAAAAACTGCGTTCGATCAATAAAATGATATACTAACCAACGGGGCAGTGCCTGATTCAGAGGACAGATTATAGGGAAAATAAGGGTGAAACAAAAACACCTGCAGGACACGTACCTCGCACGTACCGATAATTGTAAATATATTATAAGCAGAGCTGCGTAGTAGAAGGTGGTAAAAGTAAATTGTCATGCTTGTTGTAAGCATCAGTACTGACACATGATATTTAAGGGGATCGAGTGTTTTTCCTTGGCTCAACAGCTAAGCAGCTACTTTGTCAAATGCCAGAAAATTGAGATGAGCTATCAAGAATTTTAGACAGAGAAAGGAAAAAGCTTTAGAAAACAGAAGAAGGGACGAATATAATTAGATACGTCCATAACGATAGGAAAAATAAGGTGGGTGTATTGAAGGAAAGTCATGCATATTAAAATGTTGAATGAAGCCTTATTTTTGCATTTGTTAATATTTTTTAGAATCGGCTGCTAATGGCACGTTTTTCAAGTTCTAAGGTTGCAGCTTGAAAAATGTATGCAATAATTAAGTTCACATTAACAGATGTGTAAATATATTAGAAGTGACCACTTCATGCGGTTTACAGACACCGATTGAAAATCCTAATTTTGTACCTAAAAACTCCTACTAAAAAATTAAGCTCCTGTACCATGTCCTCGCACCAACATTTTAAAATATAGACGTCATCTGTCATATTCATAATATAATTATATTAATTTAAAACTTATAAGCAAAATCTTGTACTGAATGCCAAATATCTCAAACATATAAGAAAAAATTATTTTGGGGTACTACTTACTGACGACAGATGTTTTTTAAGCAACAAATCGTTTACATCAAGTCTACGAGCAGTAATAGTACTCCATATCTCAGAATGTCACTTCTGTACCTGTCACTTCAATACCCCTTAGTGATAAAAGAATCTATTTTTCTAGCTTTCGTGCATTGGAACTTTTTTTTTTGTTACGTTTGGCTAAAACATAAGACATGTGTTTTGGCGTTTGGTCTAATTCGCTCTTTTTAAGAGATATGTCGATAAATATCAATTAGGATTACAACACTAATAGCTAAGGAGAACACTTTTTTAGGTTGCCCAAAATAGGTTTAAATAGCTGCTGAAACAAAGTTTTATCGGTTAAAGAAAATTTTTTTTTAATTTAATGCCACGATTCAAACGTTCTCAGAGTACTCAATTGCATTTTTAGCGGTTTCTATCGCTTGTCCTTAAACAGCTATTACTTTGAATGGAGACACTAAATGGAACGAAAGTTTTTTTTCTACTGAAAAAATTTAGTCGTAGCTTTTATTTAATGTGAGTTAAAACGCTATAACTCCACAAGCAGCTTAGCTACGCGTTTCTAAAGCAGACGTATTTTTTTCAAAAATTGACTAAAATCGACTTACACAAAATACTGTACATCTTTCGACCTAAAAACTTTGTAGTAGAATTGTTTTAGATATTTGTAATAATTTATGAAACCAACTTATTTTTGTATGATTCTTTAATGCATTTTGAGCAACTAAGGGCAGAATCACCCTATGAATCACAGGAGAAAAATAAGAAATTCCTCAGATTACGGGCATTTGACACCTGAGGTGAAGCAAAAACCACGGGTAGCATAGAGAGCTACGCATTTGGATACGTAAAGTTTCTCATAATTTAATGTGGGCTCTTTAAGGCCACCTTTTAATAACCTTTTTGTTCAATAGTTTTTAGACCCAACATCTGATCAGAAAACACGTCCGCTAAACGGCGAGCATTTATATAAATGGTGGGAGGTGACGGTCAAGGAAAAAAAAAAATTAGTTTGTCAATTACGTTGAATACAACCATTTAATTTATATTTTCATGCTTGCTTTTAGTTCTCACTTTCTTCGATTTTAGTTAAAGATATTTGTCATTCAACATTATCACAGTCCTCGACAAAATTAACAAAACAATTTTTTTTGTCTCCTAGACGCTTCGGCGTGTGAAGCAGTCAGTCATGGCATCTGAGAAAAATCTCTGCTTCAATTTACTTTATCATTACGTGTACTATTTTTATCCTAGAAAGTCTAAGTGGGTCATCCAACAAAGGTACATAAAGCTCTGGACGTATTCAAATATTATTAATAAAAAAAATTCAGGAATTTCATGTAGGTGTTCATGAAATTGCTTCAAACAGTAAGTATCAGAACTAACATTGTCCTATTAAAGGATTTTTTTTACTAATAATATTGTAATACGTCCAGAGCTTCATATACCTTTTTTAGATGACCCACTTAATATATTCCTTAGGTCCATGTTTTTTTGGAAAATTTTAAATTAGTATAATATTTAAAATTTTCAAAATTAAAAAAAATTTAGTACTGTATAAATACAATAATTAATTTTTATTGCGTTTTTTTCTTTCACAATTTTTCCTTGTTGATTGAGGTGATTTTTTGACTTAAGGTAGTTCTTTCATCAGATGATCATAAATAGAATGGCATTAAATCTTGAGAAATCATTTATTAACATTTTGGAGTAGGCTGACAAAAATAAATGCAAGAAAATGAAAAATGGAAATTAAATTCTAAACATATACTCTTATGGCAACTGAGCATTGCTTCACTAAAAGTTTTAGCCTAGTAATTTAATTACTGAACGTTATTAAGTCAAAAACTAACGCAATAAAGCTTAAGTAATACAAAACATACTGTTACTTCAAAATACATATGTTCACCGACTTCATTAAAAAACATTAAATTAAACACAGTCATGTATCTTCGTTTTTTGTATTGAAAGCATAGGCAAGCATCAAGTGCTGATATTTCAAGGTTGATCTCAAATTTTACTTAACCAAACTTCAATAAGCAAAATATGAGAAAAACATACTTTTTACTAATTCTAGACCGACCAAGTTCGCTTCACACTTTTATTAAAAACATTCGTAACTTAATAGTTTTTTGAATGTAATAACAGTATTTACTAATTAAACATTAAACTTTTCTGCATTGCAATAAATTTACTGTTATTTAAAAAACTGTCTCACGTATATAACCTTGACACTCTAGCGTTACTAAAGTCATTTAAACTTTATATGTTATTTTTGTTCAAGCCGAGGATAAAAACTGACAGAAAACTTTTCTCTGTATGTAAAAAGTAATTATATTACTGACAATAAAAATACTTTCCAACTTTCGATACAAGACAATTAAAAGAAACACCATTAATACCGAATGTTTTTTTTTTTTTTTAATAACTCCGTCCTAATTTCATGAGTTACATACACTTATTTGATTTTTGAAGAATGCTTTTACCTCTGAGTTGCTTATAAATATGAAAATTAGTAAATCTATATGATAAATTGATTTTGAACTGAAATTTTATTCTATAAAATGTCTGTTAATTGTGTCTGGGTTGAATAATATATATTATTATTATTTTGGTATTAATTATGTTTCAGGTTTGCAACAAAAAAGTAGTTTTCTACACATCTGGCTTTATTAAAAAACCAACTACTCACGTGTTCCCTTGCAAACTCTTAGCTTTTCCACTTGGTGCATCCAGAAAAATAGCTATAAGTTTAATAAAAGATCCCCTTCTTCAATTTTTAAACCATTAGTAAGTATGTACCAACAAAAATTTGTTCATCAGAAGTCATAAGAGTATTTTTTTCAGCATTTAAAAATACAGAGAAAATGGTATACTATCTTGGAAAAAAAAATTAGATATTCCTAAAAAAGATGCTATTAAAGAAATTTTACATACATCATTAAGTATTACCAAAGCCACTCCATTCCGTAATGCTTCTGACGAAGAAACGTACTCTTAAAATTATCTGACGGAAACCCATACATGTTGTTATTTTCTGACGAAAAACCGTACGAGTTACTACTTTCCAACGAAGAACCGTACACATTACTACTGCCAGACGAATAATCGTACACTTAACTACTTTTTAAAGAAGAATTGTACATGCTACTACTTTTAGATGAAGAATCGTACATTCGACTACTTCCCAACGAATAATCGTATACCCAACTACTTTCCAACGAAGAATCATACACTTAATTATTTTCCGACGAAGAATGGTACACTTAACTACTTTTAGATGAAAAATCGTGCACTTGACTACTTCCCTACGAATAATCGTATACCCAACTACTTTTCCACGAAGAATCGTACACTCGACTACTTTCTGACGAAGAATTGTACACTCAACTACTGTCCGACGAAGAACCGTACACTCAACTACTTTCCAATCGTACACTCACCTACTGTCCGACGAAGAACCGTACACTCAACTACTTTCCAATCGTACACTCACCTACTGTCCGACGAAGAACCGTACACTCAACTACTTTCCGACGGAGAATCGTACACTCAACTACGTTCTGATGATTGATAATAATAACAAAATTAATAAAGTTACATTACTAGGCTTCATTTTTTACTGAGAAGTATGAAGTGTTTTTTTCAAGAGCAGAAAAGACAGGCGTAAAAAACTACGAGTTTTCCGCCGACTCGGGTATACAAGTAATTGAAAAAATTGATAAACTTATTTCTTTTAAAAACTGAATTGTGCCAGCTTCAAAATAATAAGGCTCAGTTTCTACAACTTTTACATAATAATAAAGTCAATGTTTGGAAAGAAATGAATTTTTTATCGATTTTCTTAGTTTCTCGTATACCTAAATCAGCGGAAAACTTGTGGTTTTTCACGCCTGGCGGGTTTTTTTGCGATTGTAAAGACAATGACTCATTTCTCTATTTGCTCGTACATTATAATCGGCGGAAAACTTTTGATGTTTCATGCTTGAGGATGCTTTAAATAAGTCTTAAAGACTTTAAGAGACTTTTAACAATTGTGAATACAAATAACGTTTATTAAATTTTTTTAGGGAGGCCCTGGAGGAGCGGTTCTCCTCTGGTTAGACTGATTTGGCGTGAGATTAATTTTTGCTTCATTCTTTACTTCGTGCCTTATAATAAAATACAAAACCATTTTGTAAGAATAATAAATCATGAAGTATATTTGTATGAACAAAATTTTATTCTTTATTGATTTTCATTCAAACCTTAAATCATTAAATTACAAAAATACTTTTTTTTAAAATAAATTTTAGAGCGAAATACATAACATTTTTAAACAATAATGGTTTTAATAATATTTATCGAATATACTTAATATCAATTAAAAATAGTGGCAAATACGTTTACCATACAATCCATCGCAAAATAACGTTTGAGTACGTGAGGTTTTATTTTTCGAATCGTATAAGATATTCGACATATGATTGGTACTTCATAACGTTATTACATAGGAAACTTTTGTTGATATACCTTCATTGGTATAACTAATTTAGGACATATACCATATTATATTAAAACATATGTATTATTATTTGGTTTTTGATTGGGGTGTTTGAGGGAGGGAAGGCAATTGACATCCTACATCCACTCGGTTACTTGAAATATAGTAAAAAACGTTTAACAAATGATCGTAATACTTATAAGATAATGTAAAATAGATTATTATGTAATTTATAAAAAGAAAATAACATTTTCCTGCAACAAACTATCCACGATTAGTGTTGTCATTCAAAAGGATTTTTTCAAAGTCTGAAATACATATGGGTGGGACTATTTTTTTTTTAACATTAAATTTAAATCAGTCATTTTTTTACTGATAATGGTAATTTTGTTTTATAAGCAACCTTTCAGCAGTGATTTTTTACGTCTTCAACAAGTGTTTTGGTTTTAAAAACGTTGACTTTCTTAGGTGCATCAAATAAATCATACTTCACCTGAATTAAAGTTGTCCCTGGAGCAACTGAAATTTCACGAAGGCAAGAAATCTTTACATTTTTCCAAATGAATTTTTCGGATAAGTCCTCAAACGAGTAAATACTACTTTGTTGGACTTGATTTAATGCGTACTTGGGATCATGGACTTTACATTCTTCTATATGTTATGCCCACTCATTTTGAGTAAATATGGTTTTATATTCACAATATTTCTCAACTTGAGCATGAATCGAGTCATTTTCATTTTGGGTATGCCTAACCTCCAAGTACCTGCGTTAGAAAATGAATTTTTCATTAACAAATTTTAAACGCTTTAACGAATCAAAAATGAAAAAAAAAAGATTTCATGCATGCACAATACAAGACTGCTATTTATCATTATAGGTAAATGGATGATACTTAAAGCTTGCTTGGTCAAAAAAAAAAAAAAAAAATAATACCGTATTTAACTTTTGCTAACTGCAAAATAGATCTTGTATTATCAATATAATACATTGATTGTACTTTTTATACTGCAATAATTTTAATACTTATGTTAGATAAAAAAAAAATACAATAAATTAAATGTAAGGAATGTGTCATCTTGTACGATACACTAAAATATTACATCATTCCACACGTTACTGCACACTTTAAAATTAGTAAATAAAAAACGTTTTGTGAGAACGCTTTCTAAAATGTGATCAGGGCACTTATAAGTTTTTATTTATTTTATTAATATGAATTCTCCAAAAACATTTATAATCCTTAGACGCAATAATAAATGAAAAAGTTTTTGAGTATAGCACATCTCTAAGACACGAAAATCTGTGTGCCGTGGGTAGTCATTTACATATTTTTTTCCAAATCACGTATATTGTTTTTCTTACCGAGGGCGTAAGGAGCCAAAACTTTTCTGCCCGCGGAAAAAAGAAAAGTAACCAGAGCTCTTAACTTATGGTTTGAAATAATTGAAAATTAAATTTTTGTACATGAGTTTTGTAGCGGTATTAAAGTAGTCACAACCAAACATATCTTAATCTAGAGCTGTTCTACAACAAATTAAGTGAAACAATATTTTTTTCGAAATATCGTGCTACTTAAGTATTTCATCACCGTTGGGCTAAAAATATAGTAGCAGTATTTGTATCTACTATTATCTAAAGAGCTTCAACAGAGCTGCTGCAGTGAAGTCTTAAATAATATTCAGGTCAACAGTCTTAAACTTTTTAAAATTACGATTGAAAAAATACAATTTCATCAATTGCGAGGTTTTGTATACAAAAATTGTATTGCCCGTAATTTGAGCAACCATTGAATAGTATTTAAACTCAAAGAGTGTTTTTATTTAAGTTTTTTTAAAGCACGATCAGGTAGTTTTGAAAAAAATATTGTAACTACATGTTTAGCAAAGTTATGGCCACAAGAGTACAGTTAAGTTTTAAGACAATTTTGACTATTTGAATTCCTTTACTATGTATGGTGTAGCTCTTTCCACGATACAAACAAGAGTGTCTCAGTTGGCTAAATGATTACCAGGATCAAGATGAAGACAATGACTCCCGCGGCGCACAAATGATTATTTTTTGTTAATTTAAACACAATCTATATAAATAACCAGTATACGAGAAATTTTACAAAAAATCTTCTATTTTCGGTATCAAAAAATTAAGTAAAATTTTAAGTAAGTAGGCCTCTGGAAATACGTTTTTTTGTCCCAGGTATTTCTCAGAACAAAAAATACTCCAAACAAGCGATCCAGGTCCCGGCACATACTATTTTTTCACTTTTTTTTATTTTTCCATACTCAATTGTTATTTGAATTTCACAAATTTTTTGACTTCTTAAATCATATAACTCTGTCCCGAAAGGTCGGAGAAAATTGCTTGAAAAAGGAAAATAAAAAGCTTCAAAAAAGCATTAATTTTCACTCTTGAAAAGTCGTTAACAGTGACGAACATCAATAGTTATTGACACTCAAAGCTCGATAGGAGAAAAACAATTTTACGAATTTTATTCAATTTGTCATTTTGTAAGCTTATTCTATTTGTAACTTTTAACGCTAATCACATTTCTCAATGATTCAAAAATAAATTCAGAGCTTATCTTACAAGCTTGATTTTAATTTTTTAAAAGACTGTACGACCTTCTGGAGCGGAGTTACGATCAGAAACGTGAAAATTATTTTAACACACTACCACAGCTGTGAGCAATTAAAGTAAAAAATCGAAAAACTAAGTCTTCCAAAAAAAATAAAATAAAGCTTTCAAGATAAGCTTTGATTTTTTTTTTTTTAATTATTGAGAAATATGATTAGCGTCAGAAGTTACAAACAAAATGAGTTTACAAAATGATATATTCAATAAAATTGGTAAAATTGTTTTTCTCCTATCGAGCTTTAAGTGTTAATTACTATTGATGTTGGTCACTATTTACGACTTTTCAAGAGTGAAAATCAAAGCTTTTTTCAAACTCTTTATTTTCCTTCTTTAAGGAACTCTCTCCGACCTTTGGGGACAGAATTATGATTTAAAAAGTCAAAAAAATCGTGAAATTCAAACAATAATTGAGTATCAAATAAAGAAAAAAGTGAAAAAATAGTATGTGCTGAGACTTGGATCGCTTGTTCAGAAAATTTTTTGTTCTAAAAAATACCTGAGATAAAAAAAACGTATTTCCAAAGGCATGCTTATTAAAAAATTGTACCTTATTTTTTGATACCGAAAATGGCAGATTTTTCGTAGAATTCTTGATAAATACATCTTGATAAACAGAATAACTTTCGAAAAGATGCTAGAAAATAGTTGTTTAGAATACATTTGTCCTATACATTTGTTTATATATATTTATATATTTTTGATGAGTAATAAGAAATGGAGACAGGTTTTTAACGCACTCACAAGATTCCATTCAGGATTCAGAAAAACCAAATTCATTTGTTATACGGAGTTTACGAAATAAATTTTTACCTGTGAGTTATTGCTATGTTATAATCGTTAGTAGCCTTAACGTACATTGAAAACATGTTCTGAATCCTATTTTGGCCTCCGCAATTATCAGTGAAAAACGAAAATTCTTTAGTTCCAGTTGCGACCTTTCCTTTTACAAATTGCAATACATTTGATGCTATTTCATTTGATCCACACCCAGCAACCGTTTCATTCCATAAATAGCACCGTCCGATTTTGGTACCCAGATCAAAAACAGTAAAATTATATACATTCAGTTTTGAATAATAGTACATAACTGAGATATCTGAGCGTGATGTCGATACAACTTTTTGCAGATCAAAGTTAGCGCAACAAACAGTTGAATTACTTAAAGACCTTTGTTTTTCAGACTCTATTAGTCTGCGAGCTTCTGATTTATTGCGCATGTGAAAGTCAAAGGACGGTTTTTTTCTGACCTGCTCTTCTTGTGATAGCAAATTAAAGGATTCGCACTCAGCGCATCTGAAACAATGCAGTAGATCATAGTATTCAAAGTTTTTTAATACAAATATTCATTGGCCAATCGTACATGATTATAATACTAAGAGACTTTATTCACAGTGTTATTATTCAGCACACCGTGTCAGAGAAAATAATAGTAAATATAGTTCTACTTTTAAGTGAAATTCCATGCAACAATTGCGTTTCAAGTGTTTCCTCCTTCTTTTGGCGAATTCAGTTACAATTGTTTTTTATTTCTTCGATTATTGTATTAACTAATATATTGTATTTTCAAGAATTACAACAATAATTATCGTAATAAGGTAAAAGACAAAATGGAGTGTTTTTAATGAATATTGTGATCGTATTTAAAAATATGTAAATACATCGTTTCTTTCTGTAATTGTTTTGAGTACTTGCTATCCGCATGATTCAGTAGAATGATTTATTCACTGGCGGAATTTTTTTCTCAAGCCGAAAATATTAGATTTTTAATGTAAGGTAGAAAGATTGTTGATAAAGTTACTGTAACAGGTATAATACGTCTTTTTTCGCACTTTAACAATCATCTAGGTTATTAATGTGTGCCTTTTTAATAAGAAAAATTTTAATCAATACCATAAATTTTTTTCCGACCTCGAGGTGATTTTCGTGACATTTGGCTGTTCACTGCACCCTCGGTAGGAAAAACAGTGTTCAGCACATAAGTGCCATTCTACCAAGGCTATCTTAGGGTCTTTTGAGCCGAAAAATAGCCCTAGTGGTGATGACACTTTTATGACGAATTGAAAACTAATCTTTTGTAATTTGTTTCAGAAAGTGTATAATTGAAACTCTCACCATAATTTAAATGAAGATCAAATAACCCTCAAATTACTATTTAGTGGAGTTGAATGACACAAGTATGAAAAATCTGTATTAATACTAGACACAAGTTGAAATAAATATGGCAAACAAAATTCTTTGGCAAGAAACAGCTAATAATTACCAAAAGTAACATAGTGTAAGTTTTATTACGGCCCTATGACTTGGCTACGCTAGTTTGATAGACACGTTGACTTCAGAGATGTAGCCTAACCATAAACGGAATGTATACTTTGTATATATTAGACAATTATTTCCCGATCAATTTTATTAATTTTTACGTCGTAAGAAAAAGATTGAGTTAACGTCTCACAATCAGTCTCAATTTCGGTCTCAGAAACTACTCAACATTGATTGAATTGTATTTAATTATTGCTTAGCTATTTTCACGTAAGATTATAAGTGGATACAGAAATATTTTAGTGTGAGGAATTTATCAATCGTAAATGTATTGTAATTATTTGTAAAGTAAGGGTCTACATTATCGAAAAAAACAAAATTTCTCTAAAACAAACTACGGTACATGTACAGTCTTTTTAAAATATACAACCGATCAATAAGGGATTAAAGATCGACCGATAATGAGATTAAAGTAACTTTACCGAGTATGTTCTAATTCTACGACAGCGATTGTTAGATACTCGAAAAAAAAATTTCCCAATTATCAATTTTAGACAATATAGCTATAACAATAATGTAAATGTAATACAGATTACTTAGTGAATCTAACAGTTTTGTTCGTTCCACGTTTTATAAAAGGAATCAAATGTTTTATTTTGTAAATTGAAAAAAAAAAAAAAATTTAGTATCATAAGAGCTTATTGTTTGATTTTTTGTCTTAAATCATAAATATAAATTCGTATCAAATATTAAGGGTATTTACGGTAAACGTCTAGGGGTTACAGCCCCCCAGTCTTATTTTTATAAAGTAGCAGAATTTAAAATAAATCAATGTATCCAATTTGTTACTACCGCAAGATGGTGACATTTTTATTATTTTAGAGAAACCCGCAAATGAAAAAATAATGTCTAAAACGCTATATTCTTTTCTGTACAGTTTCTTCAAATAACGTGGTTTAAGAATATACTATGCAGAATATTACTCTCCTAAGGACAATTCAAAAATGCCTTAGAGCACAGGCATTTAATTAGTAGCAATACTCCAGAAATTTTGTTGTATGAAATTAATCACGACCCGAAAAATTGATTATCCTCAGCTCACAACGGTTATACTAGCAAATATAGAAAACTTACCAAATATTAATTTTTAACGTAAACAAAATACAGATATTTTAACGTACCACTTAATGACCGGATGAACGAAGTCTGATAGTAATATAATATACAATGCATACACAGTTCGATAATTGAAATAGTAACTTACAAATCTTTTTTTGGTTTGATAAATCCGTAGTTAAAGTGAGTGCTGAAAATTTCCTCATATTTTTGCTTACTCACGAGATTATCCGAACCAACTTTGTCTCCAACATCCTTTGCATACATACGATACATTTTGGATAGAGAAAGACCTTGTTCTAGGTATTGCCTTTGATTGTTAGCTCTACAATAATGAGAGTCAACAGCATTAAAACTTTTAATGTGCTCTTGTGCATAATTCAGCATTTCCTTTGAATACGTGAATGGTCGGTTCTCATGTTTTCCTCTCTGATCATCTTCAATAACCCCTGTCGCATCAGCATTCGACTTTTTTTTTAAAGCGGCTTGTACTGTTAAAATCTTGATATTTACAACAAAATGTGTATTGTATTTTATCGATAAACAAAAGCATTCGTAAAAAACACTACGAAAGCTACCCCCAAAACAATGCATTTAAAATGGTATGAAAAAATAGTTCATAATTGATATTTTTTTTAAATGCTGCGATAGAAAGGGATGTATTGAAGTAATATTATTTGTGTTTGTAAAGTGTTTTAAATAAGCTGTAAAAATAATGAATTTTGTAGAATATTTTTTAAAAATGTTTGTACCTGCCAATCTAACAGATTGCTAACAGCACAGTATAGGGACTTAAACAACATAATGAAATTACAAATTAACGATATGGGCCAAAAATGCACCAAATGCTATTTTAACGTTCTCTGAGATATCAAGGTAAAAGATTTCTGTTGCATGTGTACTTATTCTTGATTTTTAAGGAAAATTGAAAGTCTGAAAATTGCAAAATAATTATTTAAGGCAAAACTTAAAAATTCATGATAATACTATTAGTGATATCAAGTATGACGATTTTTCTAAATTGGTACAACTCTAATATCTTAAAAATTAACAAATCTACAAATGGTACGATTACAGTTAAACGTTAGAAAATATTTAACTTACTAATAGTATTTAAAAACATTTCACGGCTAACCGAAACCATTCCCGTAAAAGATGGTAACTGATATTGATAAAAAACCTTTGCTGCGATAGCCTTTTTTATTCCAGCCTTTTCTTCACTCAAATAGTTACTCTTCAGAGACATCCAGTTACTCAGGCACATTCTTTGTTTAGTTTTATCACATAAATTCCAATATTGATTAAATGCATTCAATCAATCAGGTTCGGTTATTTTTTCGTTACATTTAAGACGACAGTTACAAGATAATTGCATCTCCTTTGCCGTTATTGGCCCTTTTCGTCCGATTCCAGCTACACCTTCAGTATGTGCTTTTTTTACTGTGCATCAATCCAAGTGTTTTGGTTCCTTTGTCGTTTTCTAGAAATATTTTTTACAAAATGTCTCCTTTTCACTTTTCTCCTTATAAATTTTGATGTTGCTGTCTGTGGTTCTGATGAAAGTTGTTCAACGCCAACTTGTAGAGCTGTTTACAAAAAAAATGTATGTAAGTATGTATATAAGATAATAAATACGATTCAGAATATGATGAAATACAGGCAAATAACAACACTTTTCTTATCTGCAAATTGGGAAAAAAAAATTTTAAAGTACGCTATCAAAGTAGAAAACTAAACTTTTTTATTTTTTTTGTAAACTAAACAAGAAATTAAAAAAAAAAACTTCAATACACTTTTTCCATCATACCTTTACATCGAAAGATCGTACAGGATTTATTAAGAATAGACAATAAAGTAGTGGAAAAGGACTTTCATTTTTTTTTGCTTAGTGTCCCGAAAAATTTAAGGCATTAAACGTTGAGAGCATTATTTTAAAGCTCGAGATTAAAGCGTGAATTTCAAGAATTTTTTATTACAGAGCTGTTTTTGGCGGTTACTTCTAAATTAATTTGAAAATTTTAAACAAAAACTTTAAATTCAGTGCTTCCACATGTTCGTACAATCAGGGATTTAGCAACAAAAGTTAGTGGAAAATTCATCATAGTTGTAGAATACAGTAAGTACATGATACGAGGTTTGATTTCCTTTTTGAAATGTCCGAAAAGATGGTTCAGGTCAAGTGTTACGTGAATTTATAACAAGCAATGTAGGTGTCACTGCCCCTTTTTTAAAGCTTTATTTGAATTTTTAAAGTGAAACTGTAAGACAAATTCTACTAATTTTATCACTCTTGTAATCATAATTTTACTTCAAAAGGTCATTTTA
Organism: Copidosoma floridanum; assembly: GCF_036245765.1. Lineage (NCBI taxonomy): Eukaryota > Metazoa > Arthropoda > Insecta > Hymenoptera > Encyrtidae > Copidosoma > Copidosoma floridanum. Next base: position 16,905,013 of record NW_028321884.1, on the reverse strand, counting down.
GATGGCATTTTAATACGTCATAACTGAAGTTACGTAATTCTAGAGCTAAAAATACCGGAAAATCGTCCCAATTAATATAGGTTTTTAGAAGCAATATTGCTATTTTTAATGCACGTAACTTTTAACCTGAGACATCTTTTCGGGCAATAAAACAAAACTTAAGCTAGATGTCTAGAAAAGATGTCTCAGGTCAAAAGATACGTGCATTAAAAATAGCAATATTGCTTCTATATTACTATAAAAAATTTTCCACAAAAGCTCGTAACAACTCTTTCAAACATATAAATAAAGCTCTTAGAGTAAGATTGAATTAAATTCCTAGAACCTTAACATGTAAGATGTGGTCCAACTTATCAGTAGGAAAAAAGCTTAAAAATAAATAAATTTATAAAATTCACGCTCTAACTTCAAATTTCGAGTACTCACATTTTTCTGACACTGAACAAAATGAATTGGAGCCCGTGTTTAGCACTTTGTTTTATTCTCAAGAAGCTCTGCACGATCTTTTAAAGTAAAAGTATGACGAAAAAAGTTTGAAATGTATAAAAATATTTTTTTAAAAATTTAAAATTTGATTGAATGAAAACGGTTGAAAGAGTATATATTAAATCAACTTAATCGATTGCTGAAAGTATTTTTCTTGTGATGTAAAATATGGGGAATGAAAAAAAAAGGTTTTCAAAATGTGCATTAAAAAAATGTATTACATTTTTTGATACCAAAAGTGTCATTCTTTCCCTGTACTTCATTACAATACGTGTAAGTATATGTATACGTATAGACTACATTTTTTACTTGACAGTTATTCTTGGCTCGCTACAATAATAACTTTTCATGAAAAACTCAGTTTTGTTCGTAGGGTAAAGGTTTGTAGGTTACCAAAATATTTATCACGTTTTTTTTCCAGCATAAGAGAAAATGATGCACAATAATTTAAACTATTGGAGAAGAAGGCAAGTAAAGACAACGGCACATACTAATATAATGGCACCACGACAAAGGTTGATATTCTGTATTCTGTTAATGCGTCCACCACGGGAGGTGTTAAGTGTTTGCTGTGCATTTAATTAGAAAAACAAAGTATGCCCATCAATGTTCACTAAAGTAGGACAATCACTGTAACCTGTGAAAAACGTTGTAATCCCTGTGTTTAGAAGCGCGTCGATGATAAATATCTTTTGTACCGAAGTCACAGTAAAACTTTAAAACGCTTAAGGTATGAAAACAGTATTATGAATGGTCTTTGTTGTGTAAATGATAGTTAGAATCTAATCTACAATTAGCATGTTCAAGTATCAGTCCCAGTAGATATATACACTCATGACGCCGAGGTCCACGATCCCAATTTTTTTTTACCAAAATATTTTTTATACAGAAACAATAAGTTTCGAGGGTACTGACACTTTTTGCTCTGGAAAAACTTTAAGGCACTCCTGAGTATCAGTCGTGCCTAATAAATAATAGTAAAGGCATGTGCTATTCTTCGTCAAAGAATAATCGAGTGTACGATTTTTGTCTGAAAGTAGTTGAGTGTATGATTCTTCGTTGGAAAGAAGTTGAGTAAACGATTATTCGTAGGGAAGTAGTCAAGTGCACGATTCTTCATCTAGAAGTAGTTGAGTGTACCATTCTTCGTCGGAAAATAATTAAGTGTATGATTTTTCTATGGAAAGTTATTAAGTGTATAATTCTTCGTCGGAAAGTAGTCGAGTTATACGATTATTCGTTGGAAATTAGTTAAGTGTACGATTCTTCGTCAGAAAGTAGTTGAGCGCACGAGTTTTCGTCGGAAAGTAGTTGAGTGTACGATTTTTCGTCTAAAAGTAGTAGTGTGTATGTTTCTTGGTTGGGAAGTAGTAGCTTGTACGATTCTTTGTTGGAAACCTCCAGCTGTACGATTCTTCGTTAGAACCTCTGGTGTACGGTTCTTCGTCAGAAGCATGTTGCTTGTTTTTTAAATAAGTGCATTTATCATGAGCTTAATAATATTTTTATTCGAAAAGTATCACACGCACTTAGTATTACATTTAGTAAGAAAACCATGCAAGAAAATCAAGATAATCAGGAAATCCAAGCAAAGCAATAAATTATACAATAATGGAAAAAACTTTTTAGTTTACTCTCAATACAGAAATGCGCAAATATGCCCTACGTGGCCTCATACCCCATAAGAAAGCATTGGCTGTGATGGTGAAAAATACAAACTGCGTGAATAAGCCATTAATCTAACGCAGGTACCATTTATCGCAAAAAAATCAGTGTGTCATTACTTTGAGAATTTTGTAATATTTCAAAATGTGACTAATTTGGTAAAAACATTGCAAATGAAAAAAAACGACCTTACGACTTTATTTAATTAAAAAGGAAAAGCTGAGAACCCAGAAATTTTCTTATTGGTGTACATTGATTAAATATACTTTGATGTTGATTGCAAATAAAATAATTGTGATACTTAGTGTAAATTTAGAAATAACATGTTTTTCATGCTAGAAATGTATGAGGATATGCTTTAATAATAAAACGATAAAAAAAATTTAGATATAAATAAGACTTTTATTTATGACAATTGACTTAGCATCTTTTTAATCGCAGCACCTTGTTTCGATCATTGAATTCCAAAAATTATATTAGCTCTCGAAGCAAGGTAGAGTAATGGTATCCGTATTTTCTTTATATTTTTTTACGAATTTTTCATCAACTTATATAAACTCATGGACAGCTAACAACGATTTCTTTTTATTAATTGTATTTTTTTTTTTCTTTTCTTTTTTTTTTTTTTTTTTCTATTGATGAGCTTGGAACTACAAAAATTGCTAAAAATGTTATTTATACTTTTCGACCAAGGAACATTAAATAAAAAAATGACATCGTTATATTCTTTTATTTTCTGCATATTCTTTTTTTTCGATTAGAAAATAAATTATTTAAAATTTTAAAGTTCTTAATTGTCTATACTTTAACATCTGGCTTATTCCTTGAAGGAAAACGAATATACAAGACGTCATCGGAGTGAAATCCTGCCTTAATTCTTTCCAAATCACACTGATCTGGAATGTCAAACGTCATAGAGGCTTCGCTTAGTTGATTTTTCCTGGTAGCCTGAACTAATATCGATTTCCCTCTGACCTGAAAGATGACATCATTGTTCTAATTAACAGGTTAACTACGACGAAATTTGTTGGAATAGCTTTTTGTTATGATCAGATTATATATAAAAATAGTGTTGGGGCATAAACGCACCGGCTTTGTTTGTTATTGAAAAGACAGTTAAAACTGATAGATTATTTTGTCTAATTTTGCTTGTAACTTTCTTTAGGAGCATTGTATTGCAGAAGTATCAGAAGATAATTTGTTTTTTTTCGATAATCTACCAAAAAGTGGTGCTAAGGTTGTCTAACACCTATTTTTTACAAAGTGATAGCGAAAGACGCTATTCAAAATTATATATTAAAATTATATTTATCTTTTCATTCTTGCATATCATTACTTCAAAGTTAAGAATTCCGTATTTTTTTAAGAAATCGTAAGCCATGCTCAATAATTTTTATGTAACATTAAAAATGATTTCAAAAAACAATTTATTATTTTACAATTTATTTGCCTTAAACCTTATAGTATTGCTGCATCAAAGTTTTCAGATGAATTTTATTAAGGATAGCGAAAAGCTTCAATGTTGAGACAAACTTTTTTTTTAATTTTGACCTTAATCTTTTATAAAACTAAATTTGTAATAAAAAAAAAATATTATCATTTTGACGACTCACATTTGAATGTGTGGAAACCAATTTCACTTTATAGGATATATTTTTACATGAAGAAAAAAAAAAATTCAACGACATAATTCCAGCAACAGTAATTAAAAACTCATTTTTACAGTTACACAGTTAGTAATTTTTACATAAATTAACAGCATAAAACCAACTGTTATACTTGAATACTTTGACTTATTGTACTGTTTTTCGAACAAAAGGTTGCATGCATTTAGTCGTTAATGCATAAAAAAAATTAGATTTTTTTTTCCACGTACGAAAATTTAAGGTTCCCTACCAATTACTTTGGACCACGTTCCTGTAAAAAAACCCTTATTTAAGGTGCTGTCTCTTACGGTGTATCTTTTTAATCAGCTTTTTCTTCAGTTACCAGTTTGCATCCGCTTTTTTGTGAAACATATTTCTTGTAAATATAAGAAACGATGAGGAAAAAAGTGCAGTTGCATAAAAATAGTAATCAAGGATTATCGTTTAAATATCGTAGCAAGAAAAATCGTGCAAGTATAAACATATGGCTAAATTCATTAAAAATACTTTGTCTTGCATGCACGGCACGACCAATCTACAAAGCACCAGCGAAAAAAAAGTATTACTTGAACAAAAGGACTGACTTTTAATAGTACTCCGTAACTTACTCCGTACTTAAAAAAAAAACGGTATCTTAAAACCCAGAAAATAGAGCATAAGACAGTTAAAATCGTTAATAGTAACATTATGAAAAATAATTTCAAAAATTTTCTGTACACAGACGAGAATCATATTAGTGAAAGCAACAGTGATGATTTTCCCAAATCAAAAAAACGAAAAATGTAGAATATCGTTTGTTATTTGTACATGTATTTCACATAATATGACGAAATTTCAGATGTATTGGTTTTAAATGTATGTAATTAAATGAAAAATCTTTTTAAAAAAATGTAGTGAATGATCATAATATGGTTTTGTGTAACGATATGAGTTTTGTATTTAGCAAGCAGACGACCAAATGCATAGTACGTCGAAGTTTTCAGGTATTTATATATATATATATATATATATATGTATATATATATTTTTTTTTATAGTAATCGTTAATGAACGTAACAAATACTAACTCAAATCAATAACAAGAATTATTCTACAGAAATGAAACAAATTGTTTCAGGTTGGAAGACAGTTGGAGATAAACCATTATTATCACAAACTCTTAATAGTTAACATTAAAAACACGTTATAGCAGTTACATATTTTTCAATTCGTATGAAAATTTACTCCATTAAGTGCAATGTGTTGCATACCAGTAAAATGAACTATGTATTTGAAAATATCTACAATTTATTTATGTTGCAAAATTGAATCTTCTCAAAAATTGGGGTTGAAATTAGAAAGAAAAAATTGCTTTTTCCACCACATTAAAATTCTTAGCGTTCTTCATGACTTTTCGTTCTTAGATTTGTTTCAGCCTTTCTGTAGGAGAAAAAAATTCATACCAAAGGTATTTAATTATTAATTTTAAAGAATTTTTGATTGTAAAATCTTAAAATTAATAATTTTGCAAAATTAAAACTTTGAATAGCAATTTTCGAACTTTTTTGCTCTATAACTGCGCGAAAAATAGGTTTTCTATTGTCTGACTAGCAGCAATCAAAAGATAATCAAATAAAGATCAAATTATTTTGAGCTATTTTGACACTGTGATGAAAACATAGAATTATAAATAAAATTCAGCATATACTTTAGTCAATTTTTACTACTTGTTAAATACGAAAAGAAGCTGGTGTATTTATGCCCCAAAAAAAAATTTTTATGTGTCATAATTATAGTACAAAATTTTTTTAATTACTCTTGCTGTAGTAAAAAATTTCTTATTTATCATTTTTCGTGGCTTTATCTACCTGCTTAATAGCTTATTCAAGAGATTTACTGCATACATTTTAATTACACTTTGTTACAAGAATTGCAAAAGTTAAACATTTTCTCTACTCCCGGATTATACAAAAATCTTAATAGACTTTTTTCCTTAGTTCGAGGACAACCCTTGCAAAACATAAAACGTTTGAAAAATAAATAAAGAGAAGAACAAAGAAAATTTTTTTGATACTTACCATGACCTTAATTGTGTCTTTGTCATATTTAGCGCGACCAAACTCCTTCTGGAGGACCTTTTTTTATAAAACCACAATTTTGTTCAGTTTTGAGAAAGAATCTTAGAAAAAATTAAGTATGGAAATGCAATTTTAAAATCCCCATACCTTTTTGCTATCAGGTAAAAGGCGATGATCTTTGCTGCGTTTCAGGTCCAATTGCCTCGTCTCTTCAGTGGCGTTGCTGGTACAGGTTATTGGATGAACCTCACGGCCACAGAAAGAGACGCCAAACTTCTGAGACTCTTCATCATTCCGCATAATAAAATCCATCTTCTCATTTTCCTCATTATCGGACATTTTTCTTCAAATATTATGATACAAATACGTTGCTGCTGGTTGAGGAAAGTCTTTCAAGCGACTGATAAACAACGATGTGGCTCCTAATGTTGCTACTGTATGTGTCACGTTCGTGATATCACTATCGTTTATAATTAATACCTGTTATATCACGTACTCAATATTTTCGTGGCTAACTTTGTTAATGATACATGCTAGTGTGCGCTTAGGTACGGTCTTTGTTCTAGAAAAATGTCTAGTAAACTATTGTCTTGAACTTTAATGTTTGATGAAACTGTGCGTATCTGACATTACTTGATTTTATACCTTCAATAATTACTGTTGGAGGATCTGTATAAAAAGAGTTACCATGGAATATCTCAGGTGCGGGTGAGTGTTGAAAACAAAGGAAATATAACTCGTTCAAATCGTCAACTTTACAAAAAGCCACCTCAGTGTAGTAATAACGGATGTTCATTGCTATCAAATTTATGTACAAAATTTCTTGACACTACTTTGACAACGAGAAATGTCGTATTTTGTAGAGAAACATTTTCGATGGACGTACATTGTCACAATTCTTTAAAGATAAAATTGCAAGAGACGAGAAGGAAGTCTGTCTTCTTTGAAAAAGAAAACGATGTCAAGGTGTTTTTATAATACGTGAAAAAAAAGGAAGGAAAAAGATGTTAAGCCATACTTAGTCGAGTGAAGCTTGGTGAGGAATTTCTTCGATTGCTTTAGGTTATCTCTTTGTAGTAGAATCCTTTGTTCTTTATAAATACTAGGACTTAAACAATGCAGATTTTTACAAATGAGAGAGAATTAGAAACTTTGTTGCATTATTCCCATGATGTATCCTGGTAAAAAAATAATTTGTTTACATAAGACAAAAGAAAAAAAGAAGAATCTACAAAAATCAAGTCTTCATTCCAATACAACTTACTCGCTGTGGTACACAATCTTTAAAGACTTTAAGCTAGCAAAGTCTTGGAGCTAGCAAATTCTTTTACAATAGAGCAGGAAATATAATTTTCTTCCAGCTAAACGATTAAGCTTATCAAGTCACTTTTTGAAACTTTCTAAAACTATTTCTAAGACTAAAAGTATTTCTAAAACCTTAGGTAAGAAACTACATGCGAAAAATTCAACTATTCTGGCTGTATACTGAGGAAAGAAAATAGTTCACAATATGCAGTCAATCAAGGAACTTCGAAACAAGTAACTCGTCTACTAAAAATAATTAACATCATTAAAAATGAAAAGTCAAGGAGTTGTCTCAACTGAACGCTTAGAGTAAATTGAACAAAGCTGTGTTTTCCCAAATACTGAGGCATAACTTTTTTCTTTTTTTTTTTTTTTTTTTTTTTTGTTTGTACACTACATTAGGTCTCCAATGTATGGCATACATGGCTTTCATTCTGGATATGCCTCATTGTAGAGAAAACACAGTAAAAGCAATAAAACGCATATATATAGAGGATTTACGAAACGAGTGTAGTAAATTGCAGTTGTTATAGCTTCTGTTTTTATATCGGGACGTTGGTAAGGCATATCTCATGTTAGTAAAAAGAATTAAAAGACCTCTTGATTTTCTGTTCTGTTTACATTTTTTTTTGCAGGTGGGCTTTCGTATAACAATTGGGTGATACAATATGGCATAAATTAATTTTTGTACATATAGGATTCCCAATTCTCTTTGGAAAGGAGAAGATGATTATGTACCACTGAAACCCATCGTGTACGTAAAATTGCTGCATCAAATCTCTCGTTATCAACGCTAATATCGTACCTTCATTTGTATATCCAGTCGAATAAGGCAGGATGTTCCAGCTCGACATATAAAATTAACAAACAGTTTATAATCATCTTTACATAAATATTGACATTAAATATTAACATGGAGAATACTTTAAAAGGCTTTTGCGACCTGCTAATTAAAACCTATATATTTGAAACTTTGTTCAATAAGATTGGAATCATCAAGTAGGAGACGATAACATATTTTCTACATGCATTTAATACAAAGACTTTGAAAGCTACTTACATCTAACACGAGTTTCTTAACTTTTTCACGATAACCAACATTTTTTCTAAATTACAATTAAAAGATTTATTTTGAAAGTATTTTTATTTTCATTTAGAGAACATGCTGTTACAGTTTTATTACAGCCGATATAATGTGACGTCTCAAATTACGGCTCCGTAAAACTAATCTGACTTTAAGCAAACTTTGGCATCGAATATTTTGAGAGTTTCTTAGATGGCAGATAAAAATGTTAATGCTATCTGAGTAATAACTTTTTTTTTTTCGAAAAAAATTACTTTTCAGTTGTACAAAGCTTGTGAACGAAATCAATTCAAATTTCTGGCTTTTTGAAAAAAAGGCCCACCCTTTTCATAGAATTTAAAAGTGTAAGTGTAAGAAAATTGTTAAAGTCCATCAAATGACGTGGTTCTCCTTAAAAATAATATCACCATAAAAAATCATTCAACGACTCCTTACCATTTCAAAAAGCTTCGAAGTCCTAATGAAAATTCAAAACTTTTTATTTTTCCCAAAGAGTTGTTATCCCTTAGAATTTACACTTTGTTAAAGTAAGTAACGTTAGGTTTTCTATCATTTTTCACATACCACCTCTTTTGTAACTCAACGAGTCCTTTCAAGCGCGAAGTAAATCGAATCTGATTTCATATCACGTAGGTATTAATTTACATGTCTTTACCAAACGCTCATTTTCTATAAACCATCTGCGAGAAAATCTCTCTATTGTAAACATATTGATATACGACACACACAAAATCAATACATAGTTTGAACACTCGTACATAAAATATTAGAAGAAGCCAAAAATATCGAAAACTTGTTGGTGGTGGGGGAAAAAAGCACTTGGTCGAGCTTGCGTTAACCCAAGTGGGGTAGGAGAAAAAAAGCTCGAGAGTCGAAGTTGATTGGCCGTCAAATTTGGAGAGTAGGAGCTAAGGTAGACGGTATTGGCTGCGAGTAAATACGTGGCCTCACAAAACATTGTAATTGGTAGGAGCAGTGGGTTCTTTCCATGATTGATTAGTTTGGTGTTGTGGTGGTGGTGGTAGTCACGATTCTGGGGATGGCTCAATGTATAATTTGTTTCATACTGTGGTATTGATATTGAAAATCTGTGACTTACATGATGGTTTATTTTATAGAATATTCTTCGTGGTACGCAAAGAATCATACAGAAGTTTGAATAGGAACAGAAAAATACAATAATTTTTTAAAATTTTATTTTAAATAATCTTGAATAATGCTCATATTTTTGTCTGATAGAATTGGTTCGACTTCGATTCTATAGTTATTTATGATTTTAAAAGAATCCTTTGAATAATGGTATTTGGTACATGATATTTTTTAATGTAACTGCAAATAACATTTTATAAAGAATTTAAAAATACAAATATTAAATCGGCTTTTGTACGTGTTACTGGTTATTCTAAGATTATCTACAATCTGTACTCCCCGTACTCATAATTTAATTCAAAAAATTATAGGAGTGTTATCTTTATCTGCAAAAAAAATCAAAATGAAAACTGGTACTTCAAAACATAGGCTATAGTAAATTATCTATTGTTATAATATTTGTTGATTTTATATAAAAATACAGCTCATTAAAATAAAAAACTAACATATTACCAAGAAGTAATCGATTGAAGTATACTCGGTACTTATAAAACTGTCACATTTATCATAACAACTAAGATAATATCAAAGTTTTAACTTTAATATTTTATACTTTATTGACGATGTAATAAAAATAAGCTTTAGGTAAATTTTTATGTTAGTTAATTAGATAAGCTTTTAATAAGCTTATCAAACAATTCGTGAAAAGTATGTTATCGTACAGCGATTCGGCTCTTCCCATTCATTGATTTGTGGTTATGTATTTTTTCTATTTCCTAATGAATTTGAAGGGCTTTAAAATAAGATGGTGGCCAGTAAAGCTTTTGATTACTACGATTGTGTGTTCATTTTCTAAAGGAGTCAGAAATACTGTAAAGATGAATAACATTTTTTCAACAAATTGACAGTAATTTTGACAAAGAAAAAAAAAAAAAAAAAACAAATACATGTATACTTTTTAATCTGATGTTTACGTCAGGTAAGTAATAATACTACAACTTCGATAAAGCTCGACAATATAACTGAAAATGCACTCCCTAAATTTAATTTTCAAGTTTAGCAATCGCTATTACAGAGGTAGTAGCGATGTAAGGAAGAAAATTATGTACGATAGTCTAATAAACAGTTTTATTTAATTTAAAGTAAATTGTCATTAATACTTTAATTACGTCATTATTATTTTTAAAATTTAACTAAAACAAAGTTTTAATTAATAGAAAGAAGTATTAAGTAAGAGAGTGTATCAACTTTTTGATTACTTAATTGTACAAAATTAATAAAAATTTTCTAAAATTATTTTTAAGCTCCTAGTTAAACTACTAAATTCTTGTACAAATACGTGTTATCGGAAAGAAAAGATAATACCCGCTTCTCATATTCTTATTGTAGAAATCAGAATTTCAGTTCAATACACAGTTAGACAATGTAAGAATCTGAAAGTTATGTTATCAATCTGGTGCAGATTGAAATTGTATTACAGTGTTCTTAAACTATTTAATTATTTAGAGAACTTCAAGTGTTTCTGATAGTTAAATAATACAATAATTTGTGTACATGTAACTCTGTACACAATCAGATCTGTACCTCACAAAAAGTGTAATAAGCATTGTAATCGTAACAGAGAATATTTTTTCCAACTTTAATCAGTGTCTATCGTGCATCACGTACGTGTGTTTTACGACTTATTTAAAGCTTGTGGTGAATATAAAATATCAATTCATGTTGTTTTTCGTTGCCCAAGAAACGGCCTCGTATTTGTTCAAACATGCCATCGCTACCGTTAAATATTAAAATGCATACACACCCACAAATTACATGTGACTTTTAATTTCCAATATAAACCCAAAAACTGCGTTTGATCAATAAAATGATGTTCTTACCAACGGGACGGTGCCTGATTCAAAGGATAGATTAGAGAAAAGGGAAGGGTGAAACAAAAACACCTGCAGGACACGTACCTCGCACGTACCGATAATCGTAAATATATTATAAGCAGAGCTGCGTAGTAGAAGTTGGTAAAAGTGAATTGTCATGCTTGTTGTAAGCATCAGTACTGACACATGATATTTAAGAGGATCGAGTTTTTTATTCTCAGCTCAACAGCTTAGCTACTTTGTCGTATGTCAGGAAATCAAGATGAGTTATCAAGGATTTTGGATATAGGAAGGAAAAAGCTCCTGAAAACATCAGAAGGGGCGTATATAATTATATACGTCCTTAACCACAGGAAAAAAGGGTGGGTATATTGGAGGAAAGTTTTGCATGTTAATATGTAGAATAAAGCTTTATTTTTGCATTTGGTACTATTTTTTAGAACCGACTTCTAATGGCACGTTTTTTCAAGTTGTAAGGTTGTAGCTTTAAAAGCGTATGCAACAATTAAGTTCACATCAACAGATGTGTAAATATATGTAAATTGACCAATAATAACAGACAGGTTAAATAGTACATGGTATATATTGAAGTAAATCGTATCTTAAAGTCATGAAAAATAATGGGTCGAATTATTATGTAACATTTTTCTGTCCTTCAGCAACATTTACTTTTCATGTTCATAGACGTACTATGTATAGATTAACATTACTGTATGAAATTCAATATTATAGAGCTTTCTTTCTTCGATTTCAAAGTACCTAGTATAGTCTCGGTTTACTTAAGAGCATGAATCTGTATGTGATTATTGACTTGTTCTCAACACATAATATATGTATACCAATCATCATACTAGGCAGTACGGAGTTCAACATAAAAGCACCAACTTCTTCATAAATACCTTATTTTATCAATCACCAAAGTTACATTTGATACGAATTTTCAAAAAGTGCATCTCAAAATACAAAATAAAGAAAAATTACTGTAAAACTTATAATATGTAAAGAAAGAGGCTGTGACTTCAATAATATTTAAACAAATTTTTGACTAGTATTTATTATTTATTCATTCAAGATAGTTGAAGATGTTGTTAATCTTCTTTTACACAATAGGTTTTTTTTTATACTTTGGAGATATTTTTAGCCATCAGTCTAAAATAAAATGCAATTTTTAAATTCATATCAAAACATCTTAGACTTAAGGTTTTGTCAGGACTGCACCTTACGTATCAAAACTAAAAAAAAAGTTTTTATAAAAGAACTTTGTAGAAATTGCGGTTTTTAATATGTCAACAAAATTTTGGTACAAAAAATAAATAAAGAAATAAAATAATGCATTAAATATTAATGTGGATAAAAGTAGGCACGTCTGTTTGGCTTAAGAGTTTTGAATCTGAAATCCGAAAGCAAGTTAAAAATGGTCATACTTACGATTATTAAGAGGAATAAAAAATCTTAGAGGCAGAGAGTAATCAACTGTAATTGTATGGTAAATAAGATTATCTGCTATTGAAGTATTGATTCGTTTTTTCATCGTTTTTAATTCGGTTGGCCGTGAATTTTTAATTACTTATTTTATAACACATTTTCTTGAACGATAAATATTTCACGTGTAATGTGTGCACAAAAGTGTGTGCTGATTGACAAAATGACAAAGAAGCTTAATAAATTTTTTGAGATCTTAATGCTTTGTAAAGAGATATTTTTCCATTCGACAAGAGCCAACTGACAGTGCTTTAACTTTCAGCAAATAATAAACTAATACCAAGGAAAAATATAAAATAATTCGAGCTTGTACTCAATGCTCATTTTTCATGAGTGTAAATTTTGCATTTTCCTAATAAGCAAAAAAATTTTAGTTACAACCTGAGGCCTAGATTCCTTTAGTACCAAGTTCATTATATATAATAATAGTTGAACGAAGGGGCAGTATCTTATTTTACTAGAATGTAATTCAAACTGTATTAATAAGTAACGAGTAATACAATATACCATCGTATTTACTAACAACAATATCAGTACATGTTGCAATAATGTAAATGCAATATAGTGCCAATTACATGGACATTTGTTTGAAAACTACTTAAATATACGAATAATGGTAAGGCAAATAAAAAAGGCAACATTTTTACATTCATTACTAAAAAATTTTAGCTTTTTCATTTATATGAAAATATAAAAACGTAACAGCTGTTTCATTACACTGTACCTTTCTTCGTGATAGAGGGTTACATACTAAACGTATTCTCAAACTCCAAGTTCTTGTCTCTATTATTTTCTTTACCACCATTTTAAAAAAGGTTTTTTATTAAATAAAGACCACCACAATCGATTACTAAAATAAATGGTTGACATTGTTTGGTTTTTTTTAAGATATATGACTATAGCGGTGTTTAAAATCATTTGATGAATAAATTACTCTTACAGGGCTTTAAACTTCTTATAAAAAAAAATACAAACAAATAAACGTTTAGTCAATAAACTGGTGTAAATCATCTAGTGAACTGTTTTATAAGTAATTTTAGTCACTGGCTAATTTTTTTCATTACTAACATACCTTAGTGATCAAATAGATTGAAAAATTAAAAAGTTTGTTATAAAAAATTTAATAATAGTGAATAATAAATCAAAAATAAAAAGTAGCTTTATCCAGATACCTTTTTCCAGAAGATCTGCGGAAACTTTTTTGGCAGCATCCAGTCGTTCTTCAGATAGGCGGAAAGGGCGCTTAAAGGTTGGGCGTCCTGTGGTGCTGATTGAGTGCTTCACTGGTAGTCCTGGGGGCTGGACAGAAGTGCTGCTTGGCTTGAACAGGTCTGCGAATTCTTTGCACAGCTCAGCATACTTTTGTACGAAGGTGCTACTGTTTTCGTAGAAATGAGTGACTGTTGAAACCGATTACAGAGGCATCCTGTCAAGGACTCCCTACAAGGCGAGGCCGCTGGGGGGTCTGTAAGCCTGGCGGCTTCAAGATCGAGTAAGAGCCCGTAATTCATCAGAAAATCCGCACCAATAATACCGTGTAGCACGTTGGCAATGGTGAAGGTGCAATTGAAATCTCTTCGGAGACCTAGGTTGAGCGACAGCTTGTGTGTGCCGAAGGTCTGGATAGTCGACTGGTTGGCGGCGTATAGCATGATTGGCTGCTGTGGTAGCTTTTCTCGGACTGTTGACATTAGCAAGAGCAGTAGGACCGAGCCAGTGTCCACGAGAAAGCGTAGGTTAATGCGCTTGTCGCACATGTGTAGGCGGTTTTCAGTGGTGCGTATGCTCACCTCTGCCACCTGATCCAAAGGTGGCATTAAGCGTTTCCCTGTCCCAGTGCGATGGGTGCACGGTAGGAGCAGGGCTTCATGCAGCGTATGGCTGCTGCTCCATGCTTGTTGTGGTACCAGCACCGGGAAGGCGAGGTTGGCGTGGCTGCGGGTGACTGAGAACGGCCTCGGCTGTGGGAGCGGAAATTCCGTCCATGACAGTTGTTGTTGTTATTGTTGTTGTTGTTGTCGTTGTTGTTGTTGTTGTTGGTGTTGTTGTTGTTGTTGTTGTTTACCGTGGGCTGCTCGAGTTGCTGGCGTGTAAGCGCGGTGAAGTGCGCTTTTGCGAGCCTAAAGGCGGCGACTTCCTGAGTGAGGTCCGGATGTCCGGCTTGACCTGTAGGGAAACTAATGGAACGTGGTGCGTGACTCACAGGCATTACAGAGGTTCCGGTTTTCAGCAGTTTATCAGCGGCCTCTGCGAGCTTGGGCATGTCAGCGTGTTCAAGCACTCGAAGCAGCATGGCAGCGTTAGGCGGTAAAAGGTCTAGCCACCTGACCTTGAGGGCTTCGTCTGTAAAGTTGGCACTAGCGTGGCTTTTGAGGTTGCGCCATAGTTGAGATGGTTTCATGTCACCAAGCTGTAGACCTGAGAGCACCATTTGTAGCTGCTTCTCGCGCGAATCGGACGTCCTAGAGAGAATTGCTTCTTTGATTGTCGTGTATTTGTCAGTCTCAGGCAGGTCGCTGATGATGTCTGCAAGCTGATCAATGGCGTCGCTGTCAAGTAAGCTGACGATGAGGTTGTACTTCGCTGCATCGTTGACGACATTGTGCAAAAGTCTCACATATTTTTTCAAGTTTAACAGGCATGGATTCAAAATTTTCGGTAGGGCCAGAGTGCATGAGCTTAGCGTAAAATTTAACTCTCAAAATTTTTAATGGTACAACTTCGACGCAGTAAAAAGAGAACGACATTAACAGGAATCTTTTAGCCTTTGAAAATCATAGTATTTCATGGCTGCAAAGTGAAAAATAAAACGAGCTTTGAATGCCCAGGAAATCAAGATGCCCCTGAAGAAAACCACCAATGCGCAGTTTTTAAAAAATAAATTAAGTTGGGCCAGCCTATTTGCTTGCTTATTAAAAATAAACGTGTAATTAACATTATTGAGAGAAATAAGGAAAGAAATGCTATATTCTAAAAGCTTGAGGGAATTTTAATAAAGCTGATGTCAAGTGGAACTCTGCCACGAGTTAAATTGACGAAAATACCTGTAAAATAAGGTGGTCTTTCGAGCATATTTAATTTAATACATCCCTTTAAAGTCTCTTAAAATTTTTTGGGTACGTCTTTGCATGAACTTGTGGCAATAAGCGTAAAAATCTAAGCCTTCGGCACTTTTGAGATTAAGAATTAAAGTGTGTTCAAACAGATGTAACCACATCTTATAAGTGATAATTTTTTCGATGGCCATAGCTGCAACGATGAAGTTACCCCCACATTTGATACAGCCAGATTTGTAAAATACAACATCAGTAGAGTCTAACTACTTCCAGAAAAATTTTTTTACGAACTACCACAGAAAAAGTAGGTTTCCACACAAAAATACACTCTCAAGTATTATGAATAAGTCACCAGCATATAGGGAAAACATAAACACATCTTGTATTACAACGCTATACGTAGAATCAGCGTTAAATTGAAGCTGCCGCTGACGTTGCTTTTTGTTGTTGCTTTTATTCCTTATTATATCACCACAATGTTGTTTTTAACCATATTAAATCTTAAATTATAGTTGTACATGAATTCAGGAACGATCTTGAAGAAAATTCGTAGGATTTATACGCTTGTACTCGTATTATTTAAGTAGACAGTAAAAGATTCTAATACGCTTATCTAACAATGGATGCCAAGTGCGTAACTACATTATTTTGGTTCTGTCTGTTCATTGCTTTGCTGTTATGTATTTTTTCTACCCCAAATTAAATGTTTATTACTTGAAAATTAAGTGGTAGCTAGTGAATTATTTGATTCTTATTTTGTGATGCTATTTTTTTCAATGTTTCGAAAAATGTTTAAAGTGCAAATAAGCTTTTTTCAAAAAAATTACAGTATTTTTACAAAATAAAAAAAGAAAAGTAGATTTATTTAATTTAATATACACATAAGATGAGTGACAAAATTACTACCTTAGTTTAGCTTTAGAATATAACCTATAACTAATACTTAAATTCAACTCTCAGTTTTAGCAATTACTATTATAGAAGTATCAGCAATCTAAGAAAGAAAATAATGTACGATAGTATAAAAACAATATTTTTTTAATTTTAAGTAGAAGGTTGTGAAATCGTAGTAATGATTTTAAATATATATATATATATATATATATATATATATATATATATATATATATATATATATATATATATATATATATATATTCACACATACACACACATACATAAATATATATATATATATATATATATATATATATATATATATATATATATATATATATATATATATATATATATATATATATATATATGCACTTCTTTAAGGGGGCTCCTACGACTACTGCTGAGGTCAAAGACTAACAAAAAATAAAGTTTTGTTTTTTAATAAACAAATGTGTCTGAAAATCATTATAATATTTTTAATAACGCATGAAGTGGGAAAAATAATATTTATGTGTGTAGTTTAACTTTGTACGAAAAATTAATTATTGTTTTGACCAGTCTAGTGCATACGAGGGTACGCCACCCATAGAGGTATAAGAATAGAGGGGAAAAGCGCTATACTAACCCATTAGCGGCAGCGACAGCATAACTAAGTCAAACGGGGCATCTGTCCTTGTTGCCAAAGCCACGTTATTGGCTACTTCTTCGTTCTGGATCCTACAGTTGATTCAATCTCATGTATGACTCGACCAATAACACAACTGCCAG
Organism: Copidosoma floridanum; assembly: GCF_036245765.1. NCBI lineage: Eukaryota > Metazoa > Arthropoda > Insecta > Hymenoptera > Encyrtidae > Copidosoma > Copidosoma floridanum. The sequence goes on along the minus strand of NW_028321884.1, from coordinate 16,887,601 downwards.
ACAAAGACAGATGCCCCGTTACGTAGCGAATTCTGCTGTCGCATATCACGTCCCCTTTTCTCCTCTATTCTTATACCTCTATGACGCCACCAGACCAGACCACCTGTGTTGGTGTAGTATAGCGATGTAATATATAGGAATATGGTATATATATGTCGTGAACAAGTACGTCTGCTACCCACGTGACCTCCTGACCTCCCGGACATTATTTATTTATTTCCATCACAAATATCTCGCTAAAATGGTCCTTTATCCACAATTTTTAATACAGCATATTACAGAGGAAGACTTCATCTACAAAACGTATATATTCAGTCTGCTGGGACATTCAATTTAGGTTTATTATAAACGAAAACAAATTGTTTTTCACGTTGCCCCATAGGAACACGTGCTAATAGTTACAACTTTGAGCTCAGATTTCTCAAAATTTCGACCCATTCGAAATATAATTTAGACCACCATTAAATTCAGTAGACTTTTATTTACAAGAAATAATATATCTCTGTTTAAGGACTTTCGTGAAGGAGCCCCCTTGAAGCAAGTAACATCGATTATTTCACTTAATTTGATGAGTTGCAAAACATACAGTTTCCAACGATATTTTTTTTTTTTTTATTAATTTTACCGTGTAAAACTAAATATTATGCTAAAGTGCTTTAGAACTACAATGTTATTTAGAGAACATAATATGTTTGAAACTTCTTAATATTATAGTAAATTGCGTAAATGCATTTCTGTACACAGTCAAATTAAAAAAAATTATTATCTTACCTTACAAAAATTTATCTAATAAACGTTTTATTGTAAAAAAAATGTTTTTTTTCCAACTTCAATCAACATGAGTCACGTATCATGTGCATCAGGTGTTTTAGTACTCATTTTTAGATTGTGGTTAATATGGAGTTTCGATTTTTGTTGTTTTTTTTTTTTTCAGAAAAATGGTCTCGTAATTATCAAAACATCATTACTTTACAGTAAAATATTGAAACTTATACAAATCTACAAATCGCTGGCTTGTAATTTCTAATAGGAACCCAAAAAAGTGCGTTCGATCGATAAAATGATGTACCTACCAATGGGGCAGTGACTAATTCAAAGGGAAGATTATAGGGAAGATAAGTGTGAAACAAAAACACCTGCAGGACACGTACCTCGCACGTACCGATAATCGTTAATATATTATAAGCAGCGCTGTGCAGCAGGAGGTCGTAAAACTGAATTGTCATACTCATTGAACGCGTCAGTACTGACACATGATATTTAAGGGGTGCGAGTATTTTCTCGATTCAACAGCGTAGCTACTTTGTCGTATGCCAGAAAATACAGATGATCTATTGAAAGTGAGCGCGCGGTGGCTCAGTTGGCTAGGTTGTGGATCGGCACGCGGGAGACCGTGGTTCGATTCCCGGCCATAGTGCGACTTTTTCGGGCAAGTACCTCTGTGATTTTTCACATGTGCTTTTTCACCACGCAATGCTCCTCGAGGATGGTTTAGGCGACCTTCTTGCAGCAAAATTGCCTAATTCCCCCTACCCCCCTCCCAGTGATGGGAGGCCTCCCATCCCTCTTCCCTTCCTTCTCCCAAGTGCTAAGTGCCCATAGTAGTGCCCTTATTAAAGGAGCCGGACGTAGAGCACTATAATATAAAAAAAAAAAAAAAAAAAAAATCTATTGAAAGTAAAGGGAGTGGAAAGGGGGAGCTTAGGAAAAACCTCAAAAGCATTGGGCTGCTATAATTAAATGTCTTTAATCGCAGTTGCAAAGGGGGTGGGTTTATTGAGTGAGGGTCTTTTGCATCTACGTACAAAATAAAGCCTCATTTTGGTATTTATTACTGTTTTTGGGACCACCTGCTATTCGCACATTTTCTTAACTTTTGAGATTATGGCTTGAAAAACGTATGTAATATATACTTTGAAATAAACACACTGAGGAAAATAGTGTTGAAAAAAGTATTATAACTGTACTAAAAACCATCATATTTTTTAGAAGAGCTCATACATACCCACCTAATAATGCAAATTATTACGTTTAAAGTAATTTTTATTATATTTTAAGCAATTTTTATTATGTAGCAGCCCTCAAAAAAATTATTACGCGGCTTAATAAAAATTATCATGTCTAACATAGTAAAGAATTTGATAGTAAGATTTTTGTTATTTTCCATAGTAAATTTTTTTGTCATCGTTTTCAAATGTCCCACATTTAGAAGTAGAATATGCGATGTGGCATAATTAAATTTTTTATTCCACTGAATTGCTAGGAACGTTCATACTTACGATTATTAAGAGGAACAAAGAAATTTTCAGGAAGAAAGTAATCTAGTGTGATTATGTTGTAAATAAGATCTGCTTTCATTAATGTGTCAGTTTGTTTTTTTTTGGTGTATTTAATTTGATTAAATGTTAATTTCCACTTACTCATTTCAAGACACATTTTCTTTGACGATAAAAGTTTTATGTATAATAGCTCTCATATACAAAAATATGTATTGATTGACAGAAAAAGAGTAAAGCTTAAAAAATTGTTTGGAATGTTGATTCTGTGTAAGGAAACATTTTTAAACGTGACATTAACCCACTTATAATATGTTCACTTACAGTAAATATCAAAATCATACTGAAGTAAAACATAAAAACTACTCAAGCTAGAATTTCATTTTAAATTTTCTTAAATATGAGTTATGACACTTTTTTGTAAGAAAAAGATTTTTAGTTATAACTATAATGCTATAGCTTAACACCCAGATTCCTCTAATCCTTAGTATATTATATATAATAATAATTAAACAATGAGACAGCGTCTAATTTTACTACAAAGTTACTCATAGTGTAATAATTAGTTAATAAATAATTATATATTATATGATATCAAGTTACATTTATATTAGTACCTGCTGCATAAATATAAGGTCAAATTTATAAAGTGCATGAAAAATTTCGAAATTACCGTACTTTTAAAACTTCAGCATTTCTTAAATTTCACTTTTGTCGAAAAAGTATTACTTCAAGCATGAAAAGTGTACGGTTAAGGAAATAATGAAGACAACTTGACATTTATCACTCTAAAATTTTCACACTTTTATTTATGTTGAAACATAAGGAGTAACAGCTGTTTCAGTACACGGTTTCCGTCTGTCTGAACGTTTTACAAACTAAACATTTTTTTAAACGTTCGGTTGTGATATTTCTTATTCCCTAAAGTATTATTTAAAAATAGGTCTTCATTAAGTAAAGACCGCAACAATTAATAATTTAAAGAGCGTGAATACTAGCTTTTCAATCAAGTGCACACAGACTATCTTGTTTTACAACATCTACATCAGAGTAGAACTAACAACTCACCGCATTGACAAAAGAACAAATTTGGACAGCTTTTTGACCAAACACACAACAATGCAGCTGTCGAAAAGGATGCTAAAACTAGATAGAAAGATCACGTGCCGAAAAAGATTTATTTAAAGTTTTTACTTAAAAGTGATACACTCAGAACTTTTTTTTTAAATAAATAAAATTTAATTTCATACCATGAATTAAAATACAGGACCAAAAGTAAATAAGTTAGTCAATAAAAAATAGAATATCAAGAAAAAAATCTAGAAATTTAGAATACAATAGATTTTTAATGTCAGAGACACTTAAAAGATAACAGCAATTATCATAATAACAACAGTGTATGTGAGAGCCGAGATAACCATACATACAGACGCGAATACTTTAATCAGTTTTTTTTTTTTATTATGGTGGAAAAAAATTTTGAAATTGAGTTTTTTTGGATTAATTTACAATGCTAAAGAGTTTATGACAACAAATTGTGTGGAAAAGGATGCTTTTACAAGAAAAGCTGATGATTAATACTATTATGAAAAAAATTTAGTTTTAATTCTATGAGTTTACGAACAAACCGAATAATACCCAATAGTTTATATCGAAGTCTAGCTTTAAGCATAAAAAAGAATTAAGGAGAAACATCATTATTATAACGAGAGCAAAAAAACCGACTATAGTAGCTAAATAAAGAAATGTACAGATATTTTTCACATTTTATCTAACAATCCAATTGACGAATTTCAGTAAGTCATAATTCAAGTATACAAAAATAGTCTTATTTTTAAAAGACTGCCATATTTTTCAGTCATACTCGTCAATTCGCAACGTTCTAAACTATATTAGTTTATCAAATCCCATGGACTTATATCATATTAGACCAATAGTGTTGCTTATTAACGCTCCTTCTTAAAAAAGTCCCAAATTAATTCATATTGTAAGCAACAGCACGAAATTTTTATGTACATACAGTATTTAAAGTTTATAAGCTTAAATTTAAAAAATTTCAAACATTCAAATCAGTGAGAATAGTAACATGATTTTTTTCCGAAGTTAAGAATTCGTTGTCTAGTTTTTTCAATCTACAAGAAACATAGAATTATTAAAGAGTTTTAAGTAAAAAAAAAACTGACGTATGTATGAGAAATGACACTACGAAGAATTTATTGTGCTACTTAAGCAAAACTATTTTGGATAAAATAATAGTATATCGTTTCAAAAAACGATTTAAAGATGTCTAACCTACTTAGCTTACTTTTAGCAGAAGATTTTACATAAACTTTCATAATAACATATTGGATCATCAATCAAGCCACAATCTATCATGCTGACACGAATATTTAGACAATTTTTAAAAATATTTTTTAAGGCTTACAAAGACAATTGCCAATATTGGTCAAAATTATCAACAGCCTCCATTATAATATTGAATTCACAGTCAATAAGGAAGAAAACAACAGTTAGAGGTTTCGAGATATTACTAATACTGGGGTACGAGTTTGCTTCAATTTTTGCATTTATCATAAACCAAAATACAAAGATATCACAGTTCACATTAGATAGAGGTCGAGCAAAAAGAAATATTTCTGTCATATATTTTGGAATGCCCTAAGATATTATTTAAAAAAGACTTAAGTTACACAACACAAAAGTAGTATTCAATGTATCAATAACATTTGAATTTTTGCTTTAAAAATATTAAAAGAAAAACTCAAAAGTTACAACATCTGGTGTAACTTGTTTCAATAGCGGTTTATGCAAAAAAACTATATTTTTGACAAATAGGTTAAAATTTTGATGTACGAATTATTGAGCATTATAACGCTTTCATAAAAAAAGTAATAATTACACAACACTGTCCATTTATTTCAATGCAATCACAATTTTAATCTTGAATAAAAAATTTAACGTTGAGCCACGACTAGCAAGCTAATAGACACCTTAGAAGCAGTTCAATTTATTGGCTAGCTTAGTAATACGTGTTGGCATCATATTGATGACATGTTACGCTGAATACGATGAGTTTGTAATACTCTTTGTCTGAGAAAGTACGGTGTTCTGGAACAGCTGTTACATGTTTAAGTCTCACATGAATGTAAAAGTGACAATTTTTGTATGATAATAAACTTTAAGTTGGTGTGTACTAGATTCTGCACTATTAATTAAAACATAAATCTTGATTAAGTAAATACCACAATAATCAACTACTAAGATGTATGTTTGACATTATTTTGTTTTTTCAAAAACAGTTGTGTAATAAGGCGTTATGAATAACTTAATAAATTAGATACGCTCATAAGACTTTAATTTAAAAAAAAATCATAAATCTATGCCGCTATAAATAAACAAATGAATTGTTCGATAATTAATTTTAGTTAGTAACTTTTTTTTGCGTTATTAAATAATTTTATACATTAAAAAATAATAAAGTTTATTATAAAAAACTAAATTGTTGTGAGTATTAAGTCAAAAACAAAAAGTAGCTTTAAGAAAAATATAGATTGCTTCAAAATTTTGTCATAATTTTGATTCTTTGCAACTTGGCCTACGTGGACTCGCTCCTCCTCTGCTTAAAAATAAAGACGAAAGGAGGGGAAGTTAGGAAGGGGTTGACTGTTTTCATGGGCGTGACTTTTTTCCTATTCGATGGCCGAAAAATTTTGGTGGTGGGGAACATAACTCCGAAACCTTAGCCCTTAAATGTCCAGCGCTAGCACGACACTGTCTCACAGTGCGTCAGCTAGACAACACCTCAACCCAAAGTGACCACTTCAATAAGATATTATCTCTCTAGTTTGACATAGGAGCCCAGTGTTTAATCAGTGTTTATTAGTGAAAAGTGACCCGTAAAGTTTATAGTATCCAAACCTCCAGCTTTCAAAGAAAGTCAATTTCAGCTGTGCTGAGCTGAATAAAAGGAACTCTTGAAAGTCACTTCTTACGTCACAAGAGCCAACTTATTAAGTGAGTACTTGCTTAAGTCCTGTCTCTAACGAAAATAGATTCATTTTACTCTTGGCGAAATCATACTTGGTTTTTTATCATGGAGCGTACTTGTTTTATCAAAATAATTACAGAGTGGCAAATTTTTTAATTAAAAACTTTTATTAGCTTTATAATGCAAAGTAAGTAGATCATTTATTAAATTTTGTATTTTTATTTCATTTTTTTATCTTTCTTCTTTTTATTAATTTTTTTTAGTAAATTCAAATTAAACTTTGTCCTGTCTTTATTAAAGGAGTGAAGAATTTGTATAAAAACAGCGATGTCTTGATGTAACGTAACGTAATACTTGCAACCAAACTTTCCTGTAATAAGGATGACATTAAAAATGCACTCTTTTTAAATTAGTAATTTTTCAACTTTTAAACGTTTATTGCGACTTCAGCAGACCAAGTAGAGTTTTCACCTGGTTACGAGTTTCATTACAGCAATTACGAAACGTCTCTTATGCCTGGTGCTTGCCTTGACAATATTCTCTATCAATTATCAAAGACTCTATTTTTTTGCGATCCTTCTTACATAAAATTTTCTGAAAATATTATTGTCTTGCTATTTCGTTCATTTTATTATTTAGACACCTTAAATCTTTTTATTTATTTTTTAAAAAAAATCAAATTAAAAAATGCAAAAAAAAAAATAATTGTTCAAAACAGCTCTTAAAATTAGGAATAGAATTCATAAGCATTTGATTTCAAAATAATCTAAAAATTTAGCTTTATTATTAATGGTTGTTAAATTTCAGAGTTCAAAGTGCATATAAATTTTTACACTAATATTTTTTATTATTTACCATCAAGTTAAAACTTTTTTAATGCACTTTGTTTTATATCCGGTAAAAACTCACTATAACCCTTTTGTTTAATCAAAAAAACTTGTATCGAATACCACTACCTGTCTGAAAAAGTCTCTAAGATCGAAGCACGTTGGTACTCAACAACATATTTAATTCACAGTTAAAACTGTATTTTTTCATACTTTACCATGCAATATCGTGACAAATGTTTAAAAAAAGAAATAATAAAAAAGCGTCTTTTACAGGTATTATGACCACTCTGTTCAAGACTTAAAAACAAAATCAGTACTGTTGTACAAATTTTAAATCCTAGTTAAAAACATATTGAGATAAACATGTCATAGTCTTATTTTCAGAACTCCACGTAAAATACATTATTAAAATCATTTATTTAACTATGTGAATAATATATACACATACACATATATATATATATATATTTTCTTTATTTTTTTAGCTTAGAATGATTAAGTTATACTGTCTCGTGTTTTTTTTTGCCATTGTTCCATTTATACTGTCTTGTTCAACTAAAAGTATAGAAAATCATGTGCCTTTAATGATTGACGTACAAAAGCTGTATAAAACTACTAGTATAGGGATTGTATATAAAGGAAACGAAGGTGAGAAGCGTTAAGTCACTAATTGGAAAGGTGAATATTAAAAATTAATAATTTTCTTTTGAAACTACAGATATACATTCAGTAGTGAAAATTGTGCGAGAACTTTCACGTGAATTCATTTACTCGGTGGCCGTTGCCATCCCAGACCTTCCGGCAAAGTACCCAAAAATAAAAAATTACTCCAAAACGCTTTTCGTCGCGTTTATTAATACTGACGAGGATTTCAAAAAGTTCTCAAATTTCTCGAAAGGTAATAATTTATCACCTCACGTGTGGCTGCTTATATTGCAGCCACCTACTACTGAAGAGATTCATAGTATCTGTTTACACCCGAAAAAAAATTATCTACACTTGAATCTTGCAAGCGAAGTACTTGTCAAATGTGGTAATAGTTACGAGATTAAAGAATGGTACGCCGTCAGTCCCGCGGCTGGGATACGAGTTGAGGAGTTTCTGGAGTGGAAGAAAGGGACTGGGCTAATTGCAAAAGAAAGTCTAAATTTATTAGAGAGACGGAAAAACTTTACAGGTGCTTCGATTACAATATACACGAAGGTAAAAAATATGTTTGATTTAAATTTTGTTAAAAAAAAAAAGAAAAATAATAATAATAATAATAATAATAATAATAATAATAATAACAACAACTACACTTCAAAAGATAATTTATTTTATGGTATTATTCGTAGCCTTCCACTTTTCATGCTCGAATGATTGAAGACCTAAAATCAAAGACAGGAATATCTGTCACGTATAAAGATGTCTCTCATATTACTAAGGACGACGATGAAACATCAAGTGATTCTACTAAATCATTAAATGACAGTAGCATCCTTGAAGGCACATTTGTATCACAAAAAAAACTAGATAAGAGGGATATTACGATTGAACTATCAGATGAACAAGATTTGTTTGTTTATAAATTACCAGATACCATGGACATCCCATGGCATGCTTATCTTGAGGTAAACAAATTTGTATTTCTAATTGTTATAATTTTGTGCATTTACAACGCTGAAAAATACTTGATTTTAAAAAGGTTTTCAACAAGAACATCTGGTTTTACTTAATTATAGTCATAATTATTTCATCAATATTATGTTCTATAATTATAACAATGAGTAATGATAGAAGAAGTTTTATACATAAGCTATCCGATGGTTTCTTAGTTACATGGAGGATTTTTTGTCATCAGGAATTTGAAGGTAAACTGTTGAAAAGACTCTTCTCTAGAACTCTAATATTCAACTTTTTTGATGAATTGGTAATATATTACATAAGATTTTTATAATTATTAAAAACTATTTTATGTCCTACGATTAGGTTATGGTAGGGTTATTCCAATCGGGTCTGCTGTAGTAAGTTAATACTTAACTAAAGAAACGTTTAATATGTAAAAAGATAAATGGCATATTCATGATTTATTAATGCGTACGCATAAACTATTTGACAAGCAACACAATTTATGTGGCCCAGTAAATTGAAAGGACATTCGTAAATATTTAAATTCCGGAATTGTTGTAAACTATGTTAAGTATCGTTTTACTAATGTTACAACAAAAATTTTATTACGAAACGTTATTGCTTTCCTTAAAATGGTAAGAAAGGGCTACGTTGGAATTTTAGGTTTGTATGTATTTTAAAATTTTTTTATCATAACGACTTTTAAAATATAAATATGGTGGTATAAGAATGGGTAAAGAATACGTGTTTTTTGAATTCTCTCATACATCTTGTTCAAATGATGCTTTTAAACTAGAAAATAGAATTCTTCTACGAAAATCTAGTTTAAAAATAAACTGTTACAACAATAAGTGTCTACCAGCTAGATGTCCAAAAAGCTAAGAGGAAATTTGCTTACTCTAAACAGGCAAAATAAATTATTTTGCTTAAAAACTGCTTATGTAAGCCATAATGGAATAACTCTACTTATTTAGCTATTTCAGCGAACCCTATTTCCAAAACCTTAAAATCGAAATAGTTTTAAACACTGAATAATTATTAAGAATTGTAAATCGACTCCGCCTTTAATTCTAAAAAATTTTCAGATGTACGATTGAGTCCTATTTCATTAAAGGTTGCCAAGATATCGCTCTATCTGACATCATTTATCGTTATTTCGATGTATGCAGGCTGTTTCACCAGCTTTGCGACGGTGTCAATACCCACAATCCCATTCAATAATGCGACTGGTCTTCTCAAAGATGGAACTTATGAATTAATTGCTCTAAAAGGAGTTAACCTTTCAAAATATTTATTGGTAATTTTATTAACTTTAATTAATTATAAATTTTTTTAAAAATATTTAACAACTTGTTGTATAAATGTTTATTAGGACTTGAAAGATGATGTACATAAAAACTTAAGCTTGTTTGTAAGGAAAGATGGTAATTTACCAACAAATGAGACAGGTGCTTTAAGTCAGGTAAATACTTTACATATTCAAGTGTCTCATTATTATTAAAAAAAAAAACAAATGAAAAAATTATAAAGGAAATTGAAACAACAAACCAGGGGGTATTAATGGGCCATGGGACCCACGGTAAGAACGAAGTTCTTTAAACATGAGATGGGTATGGACACAATTTCTCAGGTAACAAGGGGGTCACCAGACCCACAAGAAGAACGAAGCTCTGTAAACGTTAGTACTGCATTCATGTTGTTTACTAAAATAAGAACTTAAAAAACGAATGAAAAAAAAACAAAACGATAAGTAGTATAGTACTCAAGATGGTTGAACTTCGTGAGTACTGTATTTATGCTCGACGTTCTCACGAAGTTCAGCCATCGTGAGTACTAAACTACTTGCTGTTTTTTTTTTTTTATTCGTTTTTCAAGTTTTTGTTCTAATAAACAACATAAATGCAGTACTCACGTTTACAGAGCTTCATTCTTCCTGTGGGTCTGGCGACTCCCTTGTTACCTGAGAAAGTGTGTCTATACCCATCTCATGTTTAAAGAACTTCGTTCTTACCGTGGGTCCCATGACCCAATAATACCCCCTGGTTTGTTGTTTTGATTTCCTTTATAATTTTTTCATTTGTTTTTTTTTCTTTTAATTTTTTGTTTTATTTTTTTCTTTATCTCTTGTTGTGCTCTTTTTTTTCATTTCTTGTTTTATTTTTTTTCATATCTCATTTTATTACATTTTTTTGATTTTTTTGTATTTCATTTATTTAATTTCTTTTTTTATTTTCATATTTTAACTTTTTTTTTCATCCCCTTCTTTATTTCATTTTTTTCCATTCAATTGTATTTATTCATGTCTTTTGTTATTTTAGTTTATGTTATATTTATATTTCATTTTATCAATTTAAAAAAAAGTTTTTTTTTCACTTATTTTTTTTATGATTTTATAGCCCATTTATACAACTTTTGCTTTAATTTTTATAATATTACTTAAAGACATTGTGCCATTATCAAATTATCAAATTAAGAATAAGTGCCCATAAAAACCATTAAAGTGATATGAAACTCGAAATATATTTATATAATGATTTTACATAATTTATTTATAATTGATTTAATGAATTACTTTATTTATGTAATTATGTGATAATGTAACATAATTTGTTTGTCGAATTCGAAATAAGCGCCTTTAAAAACCATTGAAACGTTCTTTAATTGATACGTTCTTCAACTCTATTCTACATGTTTATTTTTTTTTTTCTTTTTTTTTTTTTTTTAGAATTGTAAAAGACAAAAATTCAAAGTGAAGAAAAAACTATTGTGGGAAAATAGAATTCAAACTTGTTCAAAAATTAATTGCTTGGCAGTGTGAGGGGGAATGGTGGGTAAAAGTGTGCAGAAAAGTACGAGATGGTTGGCAGATATACAAATAGTGGGGAGAGGGGAAGTGTATAGAGAACAGGTGACGAGATGGACGGGGTAAGGGGGGAAAGTTAAGAGGAATAGACCCTAGGTAAACCACTTTCGTTTCAAAAAAAAAAAAATCTGTCAGTTTTAGAATTCCAGTCCCCCGAGTAACGTGACATAAATAACTTTGTTCTAAAAATCTCGCAGTGCAATACCCCTGATGCTTAGAATAATATTGTTATATTTTGCCGTACAAAACGGTTTTTTACATTTAAGAAAAATTTTATACAAATTTCCTAATTCTGTAATTCTTCACTTAAGTTATTATTATAACAGTTATAACATTAATAATAATAATAATAATAATAATAATAATAATAATATCAATAACTGGCAGCCCCTTGTGTCGGCTTTGAGGCTAGTTGTAGTGCTCTTTTCCAACGTCTCCTGGTATAACGTCAAAGATGTTGGTGTCTAAAGCACCTATTTTATTTGCAGATTCAGTTGTTTTGGTGATCCTAGATGGGGAAATTGGTTAGTGATACTCGTTCAGTGGAGGCTGTCCCATTGGCTCGAGTTTTTTTTTTCTTCATAGCTGTTATAGGTTTGCCCAACGCAGACCTTGGAGAGGATTAGTGATTCCTGGTTGAATGCTTAGAGTCAAGAGGATAGTATAGGATTGTCGGTCACCGGGTTTTCCAGCCTTTCGAAGAACAACTCCGCAGGTGACGTTGTGCGTCTGCTAGTGAATGGCTGACTTGGTTTAATAGTGCCTGTCTTTAGTTAATATAGTCTTTCAGTCGAAGAATCACTTCCGGAAATGGTAATAAAAATGTATTTGTTGGCAAGGTAGTTTACACTTAGGTGGATTCTAAAAAAAAACCGATGAAATTGATGGTTAAGTAGGGAAAGTAAATACTTATAATGGGCCTAAAAAGCGCCAGTGGTGAAACTTTCAGGCTATTCTTTATTATTATTTCTAATGATGAAGGTCTGGCTACGGTTTGCTTGATTCTTACCCTAGGAGTCTCGATGTACAGAGACTGTGACGGAGGGAGGTAGGGAGGACCAAAGAATATCTCGACTCGTGTCATTCCCCGGATAACCAACCGCTCATCGTTAGACGGGAAGATGTGGGTAAGCGCGTTGGGGACGCGACGTACAAGCAGGTAGCCGTTGTGGATGCCCGTGCCCCTCAGAGCTGTTTTCCCTTGCTTATATTTGTAGCCACAATTTTTCTAACTGCACCAGGTGGGATGGTGGGACTGCCACACAACTCTGAAAAGTTGGTACAGATTGTGCTCTGGCTAGATATGTCTCCTGGTATTGTGGCAGAGACGGCATCGGTTGGAATTAATTTTTTTTTTTAATTGCACTTGACGAGATTTAGGGAGAATGGATACCTAGGTCCCTTCCCCTCTAAAGAAGAGTGTCATCTGTAACCGGGATACCTAGCTGCAAGACTATCATCAGCATGCTTTGTACAGCTCGTTGAACTGCCAAAGTACAACTGCATCACCTTCGAGACGCTCCAGCGTATTATTACCACACTTATTTAATTATGTTAAAGGTAGCTTTGATTTTATGTCAACGCCACCTATCGGATTTTACTGAACTAAAGTGAAAAGTTGGCGTATTTTTGAGAAACTTTGAGCTCATTTATTGCCATTGTTATTAAATTTTTAAGGATAAAAACCATACTAAAACCATCTAGGAAGTATCATGAATCAGTGTCCAAAATTTTAGCAAAATCGGTTCAGTAGTTTTCGCGGTTAGCGATTACAACGGTTTTAACGACTTTGCTTTATATATTAGTAAGATATTAGTAAGATAACATGTATGCGTATTATTCTATACACTTGAAAAAACGTAGCTAAAATACTTTTGAATCAACAAATCTTAAAAGATCTCTTAGTTTGGGGACACAAAAGTGAGAAAACCCTACTGCTAGCCATCATGACCGAACTAGCTTTTTTAAAGAAAAACTATAGCCCATTTTTTTTGCACATAGATTTTAATTTTAAATAAAAAAGTATTTGAAATGTTACGAAAATACTTCTTATGGATATCAGACATACCTATCTCTACCATATCCCCACCTGTTACGAGTATTTAAGTTTTTAAATATATCTGATAAACCTGTTTAAAACTGATGATTTATTCTATAACATGTTTGTTGATGGTATTTGTGTTAGAAAAATGTCTATTATGTTTAGAGTATAAATTATTAAAAAATTCGTTTTTAATTCCAGGTATGCAATGAGAGAGTTGTTTTCTACATGATTGGATCTATTAAGAAACCAACTTCTTACAATTCCCTATGTAGAATCTTAGTTTTTCCACTTGGTACCATACGAAAATTTGCTATTAGTTTAAAAAAAGGAGATCCACTTCTTAGATTTTTAAACCATCAGTAAGTATCTTTAAAAAAATATTTATTGTCCAAAACTTATAATAATATTTTTTTTCAGCATTCAGAAATATAGAGAAAATGGTTTACTATTCCGGGAAAAAAAGTTATATCGGCCAAAGAAAGAAATAATAAAAGGAATTACATTCACACAATTAAGTATTACTGACGTCACCCCGTTGCTAGTATTATTAATTAGTGGATGTGTCATAAGCTTTATAATATTTTTATTCGAAAAGTATCATAGGCGCTTAATATTATATTTAGTGAAAAAACCGTGCAAGAAATTGAAAAAAATTAGAAAAACTAAGAAGAATAATACTTTATACAACAATGGTAAAAAGTTTTCTGTATATTCTCAATATAGGGATGTGCAACCACGCCCTCCGTGGCCTTATACCCCGTAAGAGCAGCATTAGATGCAAGGAAAAAACGTACAAGATGCGTAAATGAACCATTAATCTGACTTATATGTTATTTATCACAAGAAAAGGAGTATAAGATTATTTTTAGAATATTTTTTGTAAAAAACGATTTAGTACACTAACTAATACTAATATCCGATTTTTTTAATTTAGAATTGTAACTCCAAACTCTATGTAAAATGCATATTATTGTTAAATTTTATAATATAATGAATCATGTGAAAAAATTGCAAGTCAGTAACTTTTTAATTTAATTTAAACAAAAAAAGCTAAGAACCCCAAAAATGTCTGGTTTTTGTACGAACATTAATTATGTTCCCATTTCTATGGCAATTAAATTTTTGGTACCACTTTAAGTACATAAAAAAATTAAAATGATTTTACTTTTTACTAGAAATAGAAACATTATATATCGTGAGATTTTTTAATTTTCATAGAATAAATAATTTATAATTTTTAATGTATAAATCACATATCCATGCATGGTAATTAAGTCAGTACTTTTGTTTGTGGTAACTTTCTTTAGATAACGGAATTACAGAAATAACATTAGATCTCACAGCAGGGAAGGGTTATAAGATCAGTAATTCATCTATATTATTTGACAAATATGTTTCTAACTTATATAATCTAATAAACAGCTAACAAAGATTTTTGACTATTATTTGTTGATTTTTTATTTTTATAAATAAGACCAGTACTATGAAGACTCCAACATATTGTGCTTATTTTTGTAGATAAGAAAAGATTTAAAATGAAAATACAAACACTTTATTCTTTTATTTTTTACATTTTTTCATTTCTTCTACTTATATACTAAATTTTTAAAAACTTGTGACATTTTTCAATTGTCTATACTTAGACATCTGCCTCGTTCCTTGAAAAAAAGCGAACATATAAGATGTCATCGGAGTGGAATCCTGCCTCAACTCTATCCAAATCACACTGATCTGGAGGGTCAAACATCAACGTGGTTTCGCCTAGTTGACTTTTCTTGGTACCCTGAACGAATATCGATTTACCTCTGACCTAAAAGATAAAAACATTGCTTTAACTGACAAGTATTAACAGGTTGATGAGAAATGTAGTAAAAAATTGTCTTTTAACTCCAGAAAAATTTGTTAAAATATCTTTGTATTATAATCAGATAACATAGAAAAATATTTTTGGGGCATAAACGTGCCAGCTTTGTTTCTTATCAAACAAATAGAAAAAATCGATCAGATTTTTTCTTCTAATCCTGCTTGTAACTTTTTTTGGGATATCGTATTGCAAAAATAGCTTGAGAGGATTTGTCAGTTATTTGATTATCTACCGAAGAGTGCTATTGTCGGACCATCTACCACCTATTTCTGGCAAAGTGATTGTGCAAACAAGTGTGAAAATGTTGTTTAAAATTCAAAGGTTTGCAACTTTATTAACATCTCTAATTTTTCAATGATTTTTATCTAACATTCAACAAGATGTCATGAAACGATTTATTACTTTAAAATTTAGCTTCTTTTAACCTTGCAGCATTACTGGATCAAAGTTTAAAAGTAAGTTCTATTAAAGATACGAAGAACTTTAATGTTGGGGAAAAAAGAACTTTTTTAATTATGACTTTAATGTTTTATATAGTTCAATTTGCAATACAAAATAATAATTACAACTCTGAAATCTTGTATTTCAGCAATTTGCAACCAATTTTACTTAATAGAGAACATTTTAGCATAATCAAAAACATAACAGTTGAAATTTAAACATATTTTTAATAATAGTTATCAGGAAATTAGTGTTTATTATGATTGCCTAAAAATTAATTCGCTGTTTAAACTCAAAAAAAATTCTACTTCTCCTACTACTACTACTGCAAAACATTTTTTGTTAATTTCATGCAAATTAATAGTTTTTATATACATTACCAATAAAAAAAAAAGTACTGAACATAAACACTGTGATGTGCTTAACATTTTTCGGACGATTATTTATCGGAATAATTGACGGAAAAGAACCTTTATTCAAGATGCTTTTCTGAACAGCGTATCTTTCTTGAGACCGTTACTTTCTGTTACCACTTTGTAGTGTCTTAACTATAATTATGACACATAAAAATTTTTTTTTGGGGCATAAATACACCAGCTTTTTTTCTTATTTAACAAGTAGTAAAAATTGACTAAATTATATGCTGAATTTTATTTATAATTTTATGTTTTCATCACAGTGTCAAAATAGCTCAAAATAATTTGATCTTTATTTGATTATCTTTTGATTGCTGCTAGTAAGACAATAGAAAACCTATTTTTCGCGCAGTTATAGAGCGAAAAAGTTCGAAAATTGCTATTTAAAGCTTCAGTTTGGCAAAATTATGTATTTTAAGATTCTTTAATTGAAAATTCTTCAAAATTAAGAACTGAACCCCTCTTGTATGAATTTTTATTTCTACAGAATGGCTGAAACAAATCTAAGAACGGAATGTCATTGAGGACGCTTAGAATTTTAATGTGGTGGAAAAAACAATTTTTTTTTTTTAATTGTAACCCCAATTTTTGAGAAAATTCAATTTTTCAACATTAATAAATTGTTGATATTTTCAAATATATAGTACTTTTTACTGGTATGCAACGCATTGCACTTAATAAAGTAAATATTTATACGAATTGGAAAAAAAGCAACTTCTGTAACGTGTTTTTAACGTTAACTATAAAGAGTTTGTGATGATAACAATTTATTTTCAACTGTCTCCTAACCTGAAACAATTTGTTTCATTTCTGTAGAATAATTCTTGTTATTGATTTGAGTTAGTAATTGTTACGTTCATTAACGATTACTATAAAAAAAAAAAAAAAAAAAAATATATATATATATATATATATACCTGAAAACTTTGACGTACTATGCATTTGGTCGTCTGCTCGCTAAATACAAAACTCATATCGTTACACAAAACCATATTATGATCATTCACTACATTTTTTTAAAAAGATTTTTGATTTAATTACATACATTTAAAACCAAAACATCTGAACTTTCGTCATATTATGTGAAATGCATGTACAAATAGCAAACGATATTTTACATTTTTCGTTTTTTTGATTTGGGAAAGTCATCACTGTTGCTTTCACTAATATGATTCTCGTCTGTGTACAGAAAATTTTTGAAATTATTTTTCACAATGTTACTATTAACGATTTTAACTGTCTTATGCTCTATTTTCGGGGTTTTAAGATACCGTTTTTTTTTAAGTACGGAGTAAGTTACGGAGTACTATTAAAATTCAGTCCTTTCGTTCAAGTAATACTTTTTTTTTGCTGGTGCTTTGTAGATTGGTCGTGCCGTGCATGCAAGACAAAGTATTTTTAATGAATTTAGCCATATGTTTATACTTGCACGATTTTTCTTGCTACGATATTTAAACGATAATCTTTGATTACTATTTTTATGCAAATGCACTTTTTTCCACATTGTTTCTTATATTTACAAGAAACAACTGGACATCAGAAGCAGAACAAGCCTTCGAACGTTGCAAACAGTGCATTACTCAAGCCGCTTGCACAACGTTCCTCGAATCAAAAGCGCCCTTGGCACTAAGGACTGACGCTTCAGACGTCGCCATCGGTGGAGTCCTAGAGCAGCAGCAGGCTGATGGTTCCTGGTGACCCCTAAGGTTTTACTCACATAAGCTGGACAACACGCAAAAACGCTACAGCACGTATGATCGCGAACTTCTTGCCGTCTATGGAGCCGTTAAAGACTTTAACAGAATTCTGGAAGGCCAAAATTGCGTCGTTGACACGGACCATGAGCCGCTAATCTACGCCGCCTCTCAGTGCTCGGACAATAGCTTCGCCGAGACAGGCACGTCATCTAGAGCACATCCTGTGGCACAACACCGTGTTTGTCCATGCACGAGATGAAGAAAACGTCGTCGCAGACACCCTGTCTCGACCCAACGACGCTCTGGCAACACCAACCAACGGCCCGTCTGTTTCAGCTATCCAGAGCAACCCTGCAGCCTCTGCCCATCGTACTCCGCCAGTCGTCAACGCTTTAAACCCAGCCACAGAAACCATCTCCATGCCGAGCCTGCTCGACGCGGCAACCATTGCAGAAGCACAGACCGCAGATGACGAACTGACAAGCCTCGACAGCTCGTGCCTCACGCTCCAATTTATTAATATCGACGGACACTTAATCAACTGCGAGGTAAACAACAACACTGCCAGGCCCTACTTGCCAGCTCCCCTGCGCCGCAAAGCTTTTGACATCGTTCACGAACTGTCACACCCAGCTGGCAAAACAACTGCCCCCTGTCCAATGGTATGATTGAAAGGTTTCATCGCACCCTTAAAGCCGCTTAAAGGTGCTGCACACAGTCCTGGCTAGGTGCCCCGCCAATGGTGATGCTAGGTTTGCGCACCAGCTTTAAGGAGGACCTGCAAGCTTCACCCTCAGAGATGCTAATCGGCACCACGTTTCGCATCCCTGGAGAGTTCTTAACAACTGCCACTGCACAGGCAAACTCGTAAGCCGTTATAAATAGCCTCTGTCAGTTGTTCGAGAGCATCAGGCCCGTACCAGCTTCTGGGAAACCCCTTAAGCCGCCCTACAAAGGCCCCTACCGGGTAATTCGCCGCAACGACGACTACACCTATGTAATCAACGTCGACAGAGAAAACAGTCTCAACAAACCAGCTAAGACCAGCCTACTTGGAAGCTTCGGATATGGAACAGGCTCCGCAACCTCCTTTACAAGCTGCAACGGCCCAGCCCGCCATCTCTCCACCCCTGCCAGCTACCAGCCTTGCAGAAATTGACACCCAGGCCGCCCCTAGGCCAACATCCCAGCAAGACACGTCTTGTTCGCAGCGCTACCCGCGTTGGTCTCTAAGAGGAGAACAGATGTGGTAGCACCGTCCAGAACGCCTTCGACACCTTGCGCCCAAACAGGCCGCTCGCGCAGGAAGCAACAGCTAGCCCCAAAAACCATCTTCTGCATCGGTGCAGGCTAGCTCTCTCTCACTCGCGTCCACAGCTGTAGCGCCTATACCACTACTACTTGTGCAGTGTTACATTTTACATGGCTACAAGCCTTCTTTTTGTACTATAATATAGTTAGTTCCTTTTGTATAGTCTTAAGCTACGACACGTGCCCACAGCCCTTTGAGCCGTGTCTCGTTTGTAATAATTCTGTTCTACAATAAAGGCAATTCTATGCAATCTGCATTTGCTCTGAGTCTCTCTACTCAAGCCCGGAATCCTATAGACTATACCCCAAATATCCACGTTTTGCAAGCTCTATCCAAGTCTTAACATTAAACATCATTAAATGAAGATACGAAGCTTTACAGGGTAGTGTCATGGGCTCTAAGCAAAAAGAAAACGTTACATTAAATTACTGTTACATTAAACTTTGCCTCTGCACTTGTATCGTTTAAAAAACAGCTATTTTCCAACCCTTTGTATATTTTCTAAGTCCCTCGACTACTCACAAAGTGACATGATATTCTCTAACCTTTCAAGTCCTTTTTTGTGTACTGATAAAACTAAATCAACGAATTCGCGAGCCTGTAGCACTGGTGTATTGAGATAGCAACATCAGAAAATTTACTGCAATATCTTGTTTATCCGTAAAATACAAAAACTTTTAATTAAAACAGCTTAATTTAGGTGCATTCGCATTGGTAAGAACATTTTTTGTTGCAGTGTTCAATTTAACATGATTAGGTCCCACAACTAGCAGCATCCAAGACTTTTAGATAATTTCTAAAGATTCTTAAAAATACGAAAGAATATTGTTTGCATTATGAACTTGGGTATCCGATGCCATAGGAAAATTAACAACTCGTTATTTTCATTACAGGCTTTATCATAACTATACAGTTTTGAGTGGAACCCGACCCCGTAACCCTCATTTACCCCTTTTTCGTATCTTAATCTCAAGACACACTTTTTCATGATCTAGATTCTGTTGTGCCTCCAGGGAAAAATATTCCTTGATTTAAAAAAAAAAAATTCAGATCGATATCTTTTTATACAATGTAAGAAACGACTGAGATACGAAATAAACCGTTTTCGATAAAATGACCCACGTATAAATGAGCAGTAAGTTAGTCTGCATACATAAAACAACATGATCTTGATCCAAAGTTTTCGTAAAAACACTTTTTGAATGCTTGACCCATCATTTATAATTACTTTGTAATACCCTAAGTTCTACTTTAAAGGACAAAAATACTCCGAATATCTGAGACGTTTATTAAGAGTTGCTGATTATTAAGTATTAAAAGTTGCTGATTTGATGGATCTTGCCCAATAATTTGGACTGAGCATCTTTCAATATTTCCAAATGCAGAACGCATAAAGACATTAGTTTTAATGTTTATTCGATTGACTGATGTAAATATATCATCAATAACTCTTTTTCAACTATAGCCTCTGACATTTGAAAAAAGTGGTAGCGTTTGGACAATACAGTACAACATGTCAAGATATAAGTTGTTTCAATATACAGGACTTTTTCCCAATGCACCTATCCCCTTAAACCTAGTGGTTGGGAACATATATACAATTATTATCTACCCTACACTTTTATAAAGGTTTCTTTGAACATTGAAACAATCCCTTCTTACATCGGAAATTTCTGATGGTTCATCTTTGTTTCCTGGCATACAACAAAGAACAAACACCATTATAGAGTTGCGGCGTGTAAGAAAACTCACCTCGCCCACGAAGCTCTGCTTATGATATATTTACAATTATTGGTACATGTTCTGTGCGTGTTTTGTTTCACGTTCTTTTTTTATAAATTGTTTTTTGAATTAGACACTGACCCGCTAGTAAGTTTATTATTTCATTGATCGAAGGCTTGCTTTTAGTGTGAATAAAAAATTGCAAGGTTCGTGTGCTTTTTATATTTAACGTCAATGTTGTAATGTTTCCATAAGCACATGGCCGTTTTTCTAATAACAAAAAATACAAATATTAAAATTTAATATAAACTTCAAGCTTAAAATAATGGATAGAACTTCAAACTAATAATATTATTAAACTGTTATTGGTGTGAATATTTCGTATTCTCTAAATAATTTGATAGTTT
The DNA here is from genome assembly GCF_036245765.1 of Copidosoma floridanum. Classification (NCBI taxonomy): domain Eukaryota; kingdom Metazoa; phylum Arthropoda; class Insecta; order Hymenoptera; family Encyrtidae; genus Copidosoma; species Copidosoma floridanum. The sequence goes on along the minus strand of NW_028321884.1, from coordinate 16,866,130 downwards.
TTGAATACTGTAATACGATTTCAGTTTTAATACAATTATTTATGCAATGCAAAAACGGATGCATTGTTTGAGATCTCCCTCTCTCTCTCTCTCTCTCTCTCTCTCTCTCTCTCTCTCTCTCTCTCTCTCTCTCTCTCTCTGGGTACTTCTTTCAAATAGGTTAAAACTGTATTGTTCTAAATATTTAGAAGTTGATTGTGACGTATAAGAAATGGCAAGAAATATTTAACATAGTTCTACGATTTTCTCGTCATAAGCCTCTTTATCGTTTTATATGTCATTAAATGCACAACATGCCTTGTAACAAAGACATGATTCGTTATTTTAAATTTTTTATTTTACGAAAGCAAAGGATAAAAATTTATTTCATATCAATCTTAATATAAAGTTATACGTGTAGATGTGCTACTTTACGATATTTGTAGAAGTTCAATTAAGGGTATAAATTTTAAGTTATTTTTTCTAGCTGCAATAAAGTAGCTCTATATTATGCATCTGATGAAAATATAACTTTTAAAAAAGTCTCATCTATTTATAGGTTGTAAAAAAAACAGTAATTTTGTTTAAGGAAGGTTTATTCTCTTAGAATATTTTTTCAAATGACAAATCGTGATAGTCAAAAGCTTTACTTAAATCAAAGAAATTATAATGTAATTGAAACATGGTATGAGTTGGAAGAAAAAACAGTTTCAATCCAATGGATAACATAGTTAAAAATGCTGCCAGATGACGTTCTTAATTTAATAAAACACGATTTTCGCACTGTTGTTAGATAAAAACGAAAAAAGTTATGATATTTTCTTCTCTCTTAAATTTACTTCTATTAATCCCTCTGCGTACTGCAAAAAAATGTTCCACGAAATAAGCCAACATATACGCCACAGATTTTCAGTATCAATACCACTGTATAAAGTACTATTGCTCTTACTCTCCAAACTTGATGGATAATCTACTTCGACTCACGAGCTTTTTTTTCCTACCCTACTTACGCTTACACGAGCTGTACGAAGCGCCTTTTTTTCCCCACACCAACAAGTTTTCAATATTTTTTGTCTCTTCTAATGTTTCATTCATGAGTGTTCAAACTATGTATCTATTGATAATATAAAAACAATTGATCTTGCAATTGTGATATTTCAATATGTTTACTACAGAGAGATATTGTCACATACAGTTCATAGAAAATAAGCATTTAGTAGAGAAATGTAGATATATACTTAAATGTTAAGAAATCAGATTCGATCTAATTTGCGCTATAAGAAATTTGTAGAGCTCACTTGCTAAAAAAAAAAAAAAATGTAAACGGAACAAAAAATCGGAAGGTCTTTTAATTTTTTCCACTAACATGAGATATGCCTTACTAACGAACCCGTACTAAAACAGAAGCTATGACAACTGCAGTTCTTCACACTCGTTTTGTAAATCCTCCATATATATGTATAATATTGCTTTAACCGTGTTTTCTCTACAATGAGACATATCCTAAATAAAAGTTATGTGTGCCATACATTCGAGACCTAATATAGTGTACAAATAAAAAAAATTGATAGTAAAAAAAAAAACTGCCATGCTTTAGTATCGGGAAAACACAGCTTCATTCGAGTCATTCTATGCGTTCAGTCGTGACTACTTCGTGACAGTTTATTTTTTATGATGTTAATTATTTTAAGTAGACGAAGGGTTTTTTTTGAAGTTCTTTGATTGACTGAATATTGTGAATTGTTTTTTTTTGTAAGTATGCAGGTAGAATAGTTAACTTTTTCACTAGTAGTTTTATACTGGAAGTCTTAGAAAAGCTTAATTTTTATCGTGACAAACATTTGCACACAATCTCCTTAAAAATCGACAAAATAATTGAATTAGTAATCATCACAGCATTATGAAAAACTGTTTTTTGAATAAAAAAAACTAGTTTGGAAACAAAAATAAAGCATTGCTCTCTCATTGGATGGAAGCAGTCAATGTTGAAAGTGATGAGTCATTAGCTTGCAAGAATCAATGTTCAGTGTTTACTGTCTTGCAGCAAGATGTATTTTATTTCGAGATAAGACGTAAAAAACATATGGCTATTTAACGAACGTATAAGTATAGTGCCTTATAAAAGAGGGGATAAGCGTATAATGAAAGAACTAAATCGATTGAGATTTAGTGATTTTAAAGATTTTTTAAAGATAATTGTTAGTACCTAACGGCAGAACTGAAAATACTGACAATAACTATACTATACTAGCGGCCCACTGGTCTCGGCTTTGCCTGAGACTCACTAAATGAAAGACCGTAGTGTGTTGACATATATTGTGAAACGTTTTTAGTTCAAAATTTTACATCTTTTCCTGCACCTCTCAGAAAAAAGAATCTTCTTATAAGAAGCATATTTCTTTGGAATCCATTCAGTTAATTTGGCAAAATAATGAGCTGAAAAAGTAAAAAAATATAATTATTTTGAAAAAATCTGTGCGTTCCTTATTCCATAAAAAAATCGTTAGTCCTTAACAGCCGTAGATTTGCAATTTTTCCTCTAGAACTCTTTCTTGACTGAAGCTTACAGCAACTATAACTGTCTGGATACCTCAGGATGATCTTTTATGGCCTGTTATCGTAGCACTACACTGATTGGGAGAAAAACTATAACGTCTGAAGTGTTGGAGCTAGTTATAAATCTGTTTTCCAACATCTCCTGGTATTACGCCAAAAACGTTGGTGTCTACAATTTATTTCTTTTGCAGACTTAGTCGTTTTGGTGATCTAAGGTGGGAAAATTGGTTTATGATGCTAGCCCGTTGGAGACTGAGCCGTTTCCTCACGTTTGTTTTCCCTCTATAGCTGTTGCATTCGCCCAGTTCAGACCTGAAAGCGCAAATTGGTGGTTCCCGATTGAATACTTAGAGTTAAGAGAATAATATAGGGTCATCGTTTGCGGGGGTTCCTAGCCATGCAACGAACTCGTGAGATCTGCCAGTTAATGACTGACTTGGTTTAATAGTGGCTTGCTATACATAGTCTTTTAGTCGACGAATCGTTGCGGGAAACGGTAGTAAAAATAAATTTTCTTACTACCTCATCCAAAAATTCAAGTTTTGGTGGCAGTGTATGAAAAAAAAAGCCATTGTTTCTTTCGTATCGACGTGACACCTACATCGCGTATAGAGGGGTCAGAAGAAAAAATTGCCTGTTCCCTACTTTACTTAAGAAAGAAATAGAGAGAGAGCATCAGTAGTGCATAAGTATTAAGTACTTACTTATGCTGCATTTATTTATTTTTTTCAGACTGTTAGAAAAATTTTAAGTGAAAAGCACGCGTCCAACTCTGGTATGACTATAAATTTGTCGTGTGACGCATGCCATCTCTCTCGGTAATATGCTACGTAGTAAATTTCTAATCTTAGTCTGAATATAGAATCAAGTGACTATTGGAAAATATTATAAAAATCAAACATATGAGTTCTGCAGCAGACAATGCCCAGGAGTCCAATGAATAATTATATTAACTTGTATATATTTAAATGCTATTGATTTACAAAAATATTTTTAAAATAATAGTAACTATTAAAATTTAAAGGATTTTTAATAAAATTATGTTGTTCTGCCCCAAATATAACCTATCCCCATACTTAATACTTAAGCTAACTACTATGTGATGGCTCATGAACCACGAAATTTCAGCCAAACTAATTAAAAAAATGGTAGGGATCACACAGAACGTCACTTCATAACCTGCTCCAGCGGTTAACTTGGTTTTACCTTGGGGAGAAACTTTACCCCCGCAAGCTGATCATCAAGCTTTGTCTTTTGTAATATGATGTACTATATTGTAAGCAAGAAAGTTCAACCCTAGGTGGCTTCTAAAAGAACCGATGAGATTAATGGTTAAATAGGAAATTTTCAGGGTTAAACAGATAAAGTCAATACTTATAATGGCTCTGAAAAACATTTGTGGTAAACTTTTCAGATATTCCTTATTGTTATTCTTGATGATCAAAAGCTGACTTGTGGTTAGCTTGACTCTTACCCTCGGAGTCTGCGTGTACGGGGACCGTGCTGGAGGGAGAAATGCCGCTGACCAAAAAAATGTTTCATCTTCGGGTCATTCTCCAGATAAATAACGACTCATCGTTTGTCATGAACGTGGACTTGGAGAATAAATTCAATCGAAGCAATCACTTACCAAGCTCCACTTAAGGGTGGAGTTACATTTTTTTCTTTGTTTTTTTTTCACGTACTATACAAACACTTTTGACATTGATGTCTTTCACCAAGGAGACATAGCTCCTTCTAGACTCTCGCAAAATTATCTTTAGAGAATCGAGTTAATGTACGTCCATTGAAGAAGTATCTGTTATATTACTTTTATAACTTTTCTATTGATCTCTATGTAAGTAATTCCATGTTAGTTTGTTACCAACAGATTTTTCAACAGTAATTATTAAAGGTATGAAATCTAGTAAGGTCGTTTAAGTCTTTGTCTTGAAAAAAAGAAGTTTTGTTCAACAGCAAAAATAAGGAGACAGTTTTACTAGACATTTTTCTAGAACAAAGAACATACCTAAGCTCACACTAGCAGGTGTCATTAACAAAGTGAACCACGGTAATTTTGAGTAGGCAAGATAACAGGTATCAATTATAAACGTTAGTGATGTCATGAACGCTACGCGTACAGCAGCAAACTAGAAGCCATTATGTTGTTCGTCAGTTGCTCGTGAGACTTGTCATCTAGCACCTACGCAGTTATATAGTAGTAGTTGTAGCAAAATGTCCGATGATGAGGTGGAAAAAGAGAGGTTGGCGTATCATTACAGAGTCGAAGAAGAGCGTAGAGAGTATGGCTATATTGACTCTGGCCGTGAGGCTCGTTCAACCTTGTCTCTTAGCAACTCTTCTGAAGAGTCGAGGCAGTTAGATCTAAAACACAGCAAAGATTCTCGCCCGTTACCTACAAGTAACGAGGTATGGTCATTCGAAAACTGCAGTTACAAACATCAACTTGTATAAGATTTTTCTTAAAAATTTAAAAAAATTGTGTTTTTGTAATAGGAGTCTTATCGGAAGGAGTTTGATTGCACGGAATTTGACAAGGAGACAATTAAGGTCTTTGTAAGTATCGAAAATTTTTTTTCGTCTTTCTGTTTACTTATGTTTAAAGAATTTTTTGTATTGCATGTAGTATTATAAAATTGAAATCAAACAGACTCAAAGGATGTTTTTTTTTTTCGGAGTAGAAAAAATATTAAACCGTCGAATCTCTTATAATAGAGTGTGATCAATGTGCCTGAAGTTGATGTCATCAAAAAACTAACAGGCAGGTGAATGAAATCACAAAAAATGTTCAATAAGAAATTTGTGTGACTGCGACATAAATAGTTAAAATTTTTCCTATTATGATAGAAACACGCAAAAAAAAAAATAATATTATGGCGTAACCGTTATAGCGTTTTTTATTATTTAATAATTAGTTAAAATTGACCAATTTATTTCTTCGAATTTCATTTATAATTTTTTTTGGGTCATCACATTGCAAAAATAGCTGAGAATACTTTGTTAATTATTCGATTCTCTCTTTATCGGTACTGTTAAGATTATATAAAACTAATTTTGTTATCCTGGGCTACTTTGAGGGTTGGGTGTGCTCTCGGTAGGGAAAATAGGGTTCGCATCTGGTGCGTATCCAACTAGAGCTAGCACAAAACTGGTTCTTTGATGAAGTTACTACTGTGGACATTTAGGGATTGGGAAAGGAATAAGGAAACGGATAAGAGGCCTTTCATTACTGGAGGGGGGTAGGAAGACGTAAGGCAATTTTTGCTGCGAGAAGGTTGCCTCAACGCTCCTCAAGGAGCATTCCGTGGTAAAAAAAAACATGTGAACAAGCGGCTCAGCTTATGCAAAAACTGCATTTTTGCATTTAAGGCACGACTGACTGATACGAGGGAATATATTACTGTTTTTACCACACTGTATAAAAAATTGGTACTGTTTTGTGTAGGGTTGGTAAAAAAATGTACATATTCCTACATGATGGAGAGAAAAAAAAGCCTTAGAACACAATAATTATCGATCTTATTTGTATTTATTCTGAAAAAGCTAGTATTTTATCGATTCTTGCGATTTATGGCGTTAATTATAATATAAAAAAAACTACCTTTAAAAAAAAGTATAAAGTTATGCAAGTTTGAGATTATTGTCTCTGAAGGTATTTATAATCAATTATAAAAAATTAATTGCAAATGTAAAACATAATTAATTATAATATTAATTAAAAAAAATTATAACACCTGTAAGGCAAGAACGAATTCTGTTTTTTCAATTTAAATGAAGAAATTTTTAATATCATCTTAGCAGGAGAAAGTAGTGAAATCTAAAATTAATAGACAAATTTAAAATGAATCAAATTAAAATATTTTAGTATATGACAAAATAAATATCACATAATTGATTTTTTATTAAAAAAACTTTCTTCACGAAAAAAACTAAAAAGATTAAAGACAGCAAAAAAAATATTTTTAAGTAAATTGTATTTTTCGTTTTTAAGCAAAATGATGAAATGCGAGAAATATTCTTTGCACGTATATTTTATAACTTTCTAAGACCGAAAACCATATTATTTGTATACATTCTGTATACTGATAATACAGTTTTTGGTCTTAGGAAGTAATGAAATCAACAGAAAAATTCAAGTTTTTCTTTTGTAATAAGTAGTAATTTAATTGAATATAATACAATCATAAAAAATTTATTTCCGAGATAAAAAATAATTAATTATAATATATATTTAAAAAATTATTAATCCCATAAGTCAAGAATAAATTCAGTTTTTTCAATTGCAATACAGATATTTTTAATAGCATCTTTGGCATTAGAAAGCAGTGAAATCCAAAATTAATAGACAAATTTGAAGATAAATCAAATTCAGATATTTCAGAATATAACAAAATAATATATTTTTTAACATAAAAAATTTCTTCACGAATAACTGAACAGATTAAAGAAAGCAAAACATTTTTTACGTACACTGTATTTCCGTTTTTAAATGAAATGATGAAATGCGAAAATTTTTTTTTGCATACATACATTCCGTATGCTTATAATACAGTTTTTGGTCTTGGGAAGTAATGAAATCAACAAAAAAAATTCAAGTTTTTCTTTTGTAACTAGTAGTGATTTTATTGAATATAATAAACCACTGGAATAACACGGTTATATCTAACATTACTCGTGAATGATATTATATTGAATAATACAGTACGTATTACATAACTTGCCAGGACTGATTTTCGAGTTCTAGATGTTACATATTAACAGTAATAGATAATTTTTTGTATAACAATTCATCATTAATTAGTTTATTAATTTTATAAAGTATCTTTAAGTGTGCATTTAGTATAAATTCGTTTATTAATAATTTTTTTGATAAATCATAACAATTTTAAAAAAAATTTTAAATAACATTTCAATGGTGCTTATAAGTCAATCAATAATTCGTAAAATAAATGGACAAAAAAAAAGTGCGTACCCTGATAGAAATCGACCATTTTTTCAAAATTTAAATAATGTTTTTTCCAACCTTTTTCCAGCATTTTACAGCTATTTTGTCAAAATATAAAATTCTGGAAAAAGGCTAGAAAAAACGTTTTGTAAATGCTCACAAAATGGTCAATTGTCTACCAGGGTACAAATTAAATTTTTACTTTTCTATTTGTTTTTTTACAAAGAATTTGTTCTTTTGTACATTCAACGAAACGCAAGCTTGAGGAGCAAATTGAAATAACTTATTATAACATTTAAATAAAATATTTTTTTCTTGGTTGGTGATTAACTATTGACTTCATAATCAACTAATTAGAAATATACGAAAAAATTGTTTTATACATTCTGTTATCCGTAAAAACTTGGTATTGATTGTTCATTAAAAAACTCAAAAATCAGTCCCGGCAAGTTATGTAATACGTACTATATTATTCAATATAATATCCTTCACGAGTAATGTTAGATATAACCGTGTTATTCCAGTGGTTGATTATATTCAATTAAATTACTTCTAGTTACAAAAGAAAAACTTGAATTTTTTTTGTTGATTTTATTACTTCCCAAGACCAAAAACTGTATTATTAGTATACGGAATGTATGTATGCAAAAAAAAATTCTCGCATTTCATCATTTCATTTAAAAACGGTAATACAGTGTACGTAAAAAATGTTTTGCTTTCTTTAATCTGTTCAGTTATTCGTGAAGAAATTTTTTTTGTTAAAAAATAAATTATTTTGTTATATTCTGAAATATTTGAATTTGATTTATCTTCAAATTTGTCTATTAATTTTGGATTTCACTGCTTTCTAAAGCCAAAGATGGTATTAAAAATATCTGTATTGCAATTGAAAAGACTGAATTCATTCTTAATTTATGGGATTTATAATTTTTTAAATATATATTATAACCAATTATTTTTCATCTCGGAAATAAATTTTTTATGATTGTATTATATTCAATTAAATTACTACTAATTACAAAAGAAAAACTTGAATTTTTTTGTTGATTTTATTACTTCCTAAGGCCAAAAACTGTATTATTAGTATACAGAATGTATACAAATAATATGGTTTTCGGTCTTAGAAAGTTATAAAATATACGTGCAAAAAATATTTCTCGCATTTCATCATTTTGTTTAAAAACGAAAAATACAATTTTTTAAAAAAATTTGTTTTGCTGTCTTTAATCTTTTGAGTTTTTTTCGTGAAGAAAGTTTTTTTAATAAAAAATCAATTATGTGATAGTTATTTTGTTGTATACTGAAATATTTTAATTTGATTTATCTTCAAATTTGTCTATTAATTTTAGATGTCACTGCTTTCTCCTGCTTAGATGATATTAAAAATTTCTTCATTTAAATTGAAAAAACAGAATTCGTTCTTGCCTTATAGGTGTTATAATTTTTTTTAATTAACATTATAATTAATTACGTTTTATATTTGCAATTAATTTTTTATAATTAATTATAAACACCTTCAGAGACAATAACCGCAAACTTGCATAACTTTATACTTTTTTTTAAAGGTAGTTTTTTTTATAGATTTCATAACTTTTCTGATAAAAATTCATTTCTTAGAATTTTTCAGGGGATTGGTTGTATGATCAAAATTCTTCTTTTTCAAAAATTACTTATTATAATTGAATATGACTACCTTCAGAGACAATAACCTCAAACTTGCATAACTTTATACTTTTTTTTTAAAGGTAGTTTTTTTTATAAATTTCATAATTTTTCTGAAAAAAAATTCATTTCTTAGAATTTCTTAACGGATTTGTTGAACAATCAAAATTAATTATTTTTTCTAAAAATTAATTAATATATTTAATTAAGTATACCTTCAGAGATTGATCCTTGCGATTTATGGCGTTAATTATATTCTACAGATATAAGTTTTCGTTACAAAAAAGTTATACTTTTTAAGATCTATGAGTTTAACGGTCATTTCATAATCTGAAATGTTAATAAAAAAAAATATAAGTAAGTTAGGTGGAGGAAAACGATAACTCTGCAATTTTTTGGCATTTTTATGATTTATAGCCCAAATTTAACATCATCACTAAATGTGATGATACAAAAAAGTTGTATTTTGACGAGACCTTCAACCATCAAGATTAATGTATTACCTCTTGTGCAAAACAAAAAATTTGGATACGGGAAAACGACTTTTTCTTCATTTAACAAGCACTTTCGGCCCTTGTAACGTAAGTGTTACCTCGTGTGGTACATCCTAGGTAAATATGTTTTACGCAAAAAAGTTGTATTTCAATATAATCCACAACTTTTTCGTTCAATATCATAATTTAAAGTACACAACAAATAATTTAAATAAGAAAAAACTACGTTTTTGTGATTTTGAAGCACTTTTTGGCTCACAGAATGTTTGGGTTACATCCTGGACGAAAATTTGGAATACAAAAAAGTTGTATTTAAAATATAGCTACAGTTTTGTGGTTTACATTGAATCTCAAAAATATCATGTTTTGAAGTTATAGTTAAAAAACTATTTTTTTTTTACTGAAAATACCATCTCAAAACGACTGCCATTTTTTTTCAAAAGAGAAAATCTTACGGATCTTAAGCCATCACGTAAGACATAAAAGACGAAGCTATTTGTTAAATTTCAGCCTAATCCAATAAAGACTGCATAAGTTAATCAAAAAACTTGATTACGCCCATAAATATATACATACACCCCTGACGCTGAGGTCCACGATCGCAATTTTTTCTTAACTAAAACATTTTTTTACACAAAAACAATAAGTTTTAAAAGTACTTACACTTTTCGCTCTGGCAATAATATAAAGCACTCCTGAGTATCAGTCGTGCCGAAAAATCACAGAGGTCCTTGCCTGAAAAGTCGCACGGGCCTTGATCCATTCCACAACCTGGCCGACTGAGCCACTGCGCGCTCGTTTATTAAGATTCCATGTATGACTACATATACTTAGTACTTGTATAGAAAAAAATCAGTGGACAGTGAGTGCTTGGGTACTCAAGTTACAAGTTTTTTTTCTGTAGAATCATGTGGCAGATAATATGATTATAAATATAAGTATACCTTTTACGAAACTTTATTGTAAACAATGGTGGTGCAAATATCGTATAAATAAGTATACCTGTGTTGATTGAGTATGGTTATAATTAATATTTTAATACTTAATAAGTTGACATTATAAACAACATATTATCGCACAATACAATATAAAGAATATAGAGACTAGCCAGTACAAGACTGTAGGATTTCATCGAATCTTCCGTTGATTTCGAAACTACTTTCTACTGCCTACGCTGATTACATTTGTAACGTCACGCTCACATTTATCATATATGCTCACATACTTATTCCTAATTCATTTTTAGTATCTAAAATATTACTGTAACTCAGAAAATAAGACAAACCATCATGTAGTACCACTTTCTTTGATAGCAAGGTAGTAAATGCCAGTGAATAATGTTTCTTTAGGATGTTCATCACACATAGGATTTTAGACAAATATAATTGAAGTATTAAAAGTATACTCAAAATACCATAAGAAATGCCCAAAAAAAATTGCAGATCGATCAATCATACCATCTTTCACATGTTTACTTTTAAAATTTTGCTATTTAACATGTACCCTTATGAAAAAATCTTATAAAATTATTTTTTTTAAATCTGTATAAACCTCGGAAGTTTTGTTTGTGTGAAAAATTACTTTTAAATAAATCCGATTCATTTTCAAGTGGATCTATAACTCTTTTTTTTTCTTTTAATAAAACAAAAAAAAAGAGGTCAAGTATGCGTAAAAGCTCGTATGTAAACTCATTCTATATAAGAAATAAAATATTACGCACCTATTAAGGAAGGTTAAAAATGTCGAAGATTATATGTAAGTTAACGCCCGAGACAGAGCTAAGGGTTGATAACGTGAAATCTAGGACATTTTATAACCTCCGAACGTGGTGTGTATTCTAATTTTCATCAATTCTGCGTCGAGAGAACGGATTTTGGTCCTGCAAAGCGGGACGAAAGGTCCTTTTTTCGGCGCAGTATAATAAAAAATAATTATTTTCAGCGTTGTTGCCTATATTCACGCTTCTCCCACCTTCCTGACTTTTGTTCTCAATTACAGAGAAAAACTTGTCAAAGAAGAAAACGCAATAAACAAGAATTACTGTATTTATACAGTACGGAAGTTCTTTTTTTTTTATATAAAAATTCTGGAAAATGTTAAAATGTACAAACAATAATAAATACATTAATCTTAAAAGTAACATATTAATCATACATAAATAAATGTTTATTAATACATATAAAAGCTGTTCTGCTGATTTATATACTTTTTTCTGAATTTTTGAAAAAAACATGTACCAAAAAAAGTTTATTTTATTAAATAACTTGTCTATTTTGTGTCTAATGAAACTAAATAAATAAATACACAAAAAATGAGGATTTACATCAAAAATAAATTACGAACTGTAAGAAAAAATGAAGTAGTTAGGTTTTAATTATCGGGCCCGCTTACAGCAAAGTAGATCAGGGGCCTGCCCAGATTAGGTCTCACAACTTGTACAGTATCCAAGAATTAAATTAAATTTCTTTTGGTTTTTTAGAATGCGAAAAAATGTTGTTTGCATTATGAACTTGGGGATCCTATGCTATGGAAAAATTAACAACTCTATTTTTTTATTTCAGGCTTTATCAAAACTATACATTTTTTTTTTTTTTTTTTTTCATATATATTAGAGTGCTCTACGTCCGGCTCCTTTAGTAAGGGCACTGCTATAGGCACTTAGCACTTTGGAGACAGAAGGAAAGAGGGATGGGAGGCCTCCCATTGCTGGAAGGGGGGTAGGGGGGAAATAGGCAATTTTTGCTGCGAGAAGGTCGCCTCAACCCTCCTCGAGGAGCATTGCGTGGTGAAAAAGCACATGTAAGAAATCACAGGGGTACTTGCCCGGAAAAGTCGTACTATGGCCGGAAATCGAACCACGGTCTCCCGCGTGCCAATCTACGACCTAGCCGACTGAGCCACCGTGCGCTATAAAACTATACATATTTAAGGAATACACAACCCCGTAACCCTCATTTATCCCTTTTTCATATTTTAACCTCAAGCCACAATTATTTTTTACCTGGAGTTTGTTGTGCCTTGAGGAAAAAATATTCCTTGGTTTATAAAAAAAAATTTTCAGATTAATATCTTTTTATACACTGTTGGAAGTTACAAAATGTGAGAAAAAACGGAGTAATCAGGTTTCAAGTATCGAGCCTACTTACAGCAGAGTTGATCAGAAGCTTGCTCAGTCTGTGAAAGGTCGTGAATTTACATCTTTTAAAAAACGGTTTTTTTTTTTTTTTTTTTTTTTTCATCTAGAGAGATCAGTAAAAAAAAAAAAAATAAGCAAAATTTAAAATGTGTGTTACAGTGTGGTGCGATAATATTAGAAGGTATAGGAGAACTGAGAACTGGATGTACGTCAAGAAGGGCGGGGAAAAGGGGAAGAACCAAACAAAATTAACTTTTGTTATACTTTTTCTCAAGGTCACGAATCTGAAATCGTTGATTTACTCCCTAGGGCAGAACGCGCCTATAAAAGTATAACTACAAAAAAAACTGTATATAGCCTTACTCTATACCTATAAGAGTTATGTTAGTTAATTTTTTTTATTAGCGTTAAGATGGCTACTACATTTGCCAAATTATTCCACTGAAGACAGTTAATGTTGTGTAATATATGTTACATTAGCTTAAGTGTCAAAAACTAGCGTGTGAGACTCTAAGTCCCCCGGTAATAACGAAGTTCGCGCATGTATTTAGGAATCACATGTATACTGTAAAATACAAGGTTCATAAATACATGTAAATTTAATATGTTTTTTTTACGATTTATGGCGGTATATTTATGTTTTACCTGTAATTTTGTCATGTATAAAAGGCTTTGGAACTTTTTAAAATGATTTTTAAGGTTATTGTTGGGTAAAAAACAAGAAATATGTCCAACATATTTTTAATCAATTCGCAAATATGCTAAAATTTTTCCCGAAGATTTCTACCTCTATTTTGTAGAGAAACATAAAACACCGAAATTTACGGTTATGTCTTGATATAACTCAACGCCTCTTTTTTCGTGTGGCACGGTATTTATTGCACATTCAGGAACGTGTGAAATTTGTTATTATTGTTCTACTTTGCTTCCTTTTAAAAATATGGCGTATTACGTCACATTTGGAGATCACACCATATTATAAAAACCCGTTTAATCAATACCGGCTATCTGCATCGATCTGCCATACATGCAAAAATTACCTAATAATGTACTTAATTAAAGAGACAATATAGTAATGATTAAAAATTAATATAGAATTAATATTAACTACTATATTCTATACATATACGCGCAGGCAAGCATGTACACACTTGCACAGTAATAGTAGAAAGTACATATACAAACAGTTATTATACATGTACACTTTCATGGTTTCATCCATAATTCTGTACATTAGTTACACACACATAAAAATGTGCATGTATACATTATATACGTGTACACTGCACACAGAAACATACTATGAGTAGGCAATAGAAGTATGCAAAACACTAAATGCTGACTGTAGATATAATATATATATATATATATATATATATATATTTCCTATACTATATAGTAATCTCGATGGGGCATTCCACACAACCCCCCACAGCCCCCCACCGCCCCTCCATAAAATAAGGTGAAAACCGGTCATTTTTTCCCTTATTTTCACATATCGCAGTTTTTTCCTAAACTCCCCACAGCCCCCTGCCCATTTTTTCGTGACCCCCACCGCCCTCCCCGCCGTCTGCCACACTTCATTTAGAGACCGTGGATGACATCGTATTTATCGTATTCCTTGGACCTTGATGTGTATACAGACGTGTACGTGTCGTATTTGGATTAGTCTATTATTTTTAATCTGCTTCAATGTTGAATTACTTTAAGACAAAACTGTCTTATCGACACGATTTATCTCATCGTCAAGATAAATTTAAAGTCATAGTTGAGTTATAGGGCGTCATTGCGCAAATCATCATTATTATTATATATTGAATATCAAAGTTAACTGTTATATTATATAGTTGACTGTGTGGGGCATTCCAAGCAACGTTCCACCATATAAAACCATTTACATTGGAAATATTAAGATTATTAAGTCATTCATGTTTTACTCAGAGTCTTTTAAAAAAAATGTAGTTTAATACATCATAAAAATAATACGTCATATATATTTTTGTACCGTAAAAATGTTTATTTGTGAAGAATGTTAACCAATAAGAACATGTTTTGTTTCTTACAATATATTTTGTTTTCATCAATTTTTTCACAGCACCCAGGAGGTAAATAGATGGACTTTATACATACAAATAATATAAAACCATTAAATTTATGCAACTCAATACGACGAAAAATCAATTTATATCGATTGTATTTCCATTTCTTTGTAAGTAGAAAAATCTTGGGGCGTTAAGCTTTTTTTTGTTAGCATTTCTGATAAACTACAAGTAAATTTTTTATGCGTATGTATTATATTATTTTATATACGAATGAATAATACCAATACATACAAATATTTTAAATACATTTAGTTTATCATTATTGCAAACCGTAAAAGTTTCGCATTAAGATGACTTCTTTTATGTGTCAACTTATTAAACCCTTTCAAACGAGAAAGACTTAGGTCTATTCCTATTCTGTTTCGAATTAATGTTAAAATTGGTCAAATTGGTACAATTGCTACAACATAATATAGATTGATGGGATGTCATATTCAGTGATAAATTTTGTCCATACATATTGGAATATTAAAATGATATTGTTATTATAAGATACACTAATTTCATGATCAAAAATTTTTTTTCAAACTATATTTTTAATATCTAAAATGTTTTCTCTATCGATTTGAATAAAAATGTCCATTTTTATTTTTGCATCTCGATAAAGCTACGTATACTTGACAATGAGAAAAAAGAGGTTTTTTCAAGTATTATCCTACATTATCAAAACTTTGACATTGAGACTTGTTTATAGTCATAGCAAATGCTACGACTAATGGGAATTGTTTTCTTTACAAAATAAAGATTAATAATGAAGTATTTCCAATATATAATGTAGTTTTAGGAAGAAAAACTTTATTACCAACTTTTTTTTCCGTAACTATTTTGCCTTCTGTGTTATACTTAGACAATTTAGTAATTCGCAATCGTGTAGCGTTACATAATCCGTCTGATATACTCAAATTTCGAGTTAACATTACCGTTGTACCTATTTTTGATTGAAGTTCATGAGGTGGCAAGCCTTTACGAATATTGTTTAACATTTACGGGAAAATTTTTATAAATATTATCATCTGATTTGTCTTTGTCCCTCCATTTAATTTACTTAAAACTTTATTGTTCAAGCAAAAAGTATATTTACTATGTAAAGTTAGTATTACATTATTACCAAAACAGTTGTTGTTAATATTAAGTATTTTAGTACAGACATCATCTGTTATCCAGGATTTAAGAATGTTAATAGTTTCTGTGTCCCCTTCTCCAAATCTTAAAAACAATGTTGAGAAGTCTTTATCACTAGAACGAATTTCATTTTGTAATCTTAAAATTTTGAAATACTTCCATAAAAATGATAATTTAATAGTTTCTTCTATTATCGTGGTTCTATTACCATTTTTTATAACTGGGAAGATTTGTCAAAAATCTCCTCCTAATTCTATAAGTTATTACCAAAGCAGAGTTTTGTATTACACAAGTCTCTTAACGTACTATCAACGATTTCTAGAGATTTTTTCGGAATCATGGAAGCCTCGTCCCATATATTTAAATCAACTTCCCTTAATTTTTTTTTTTTTTTAAATTCTAAAAATACACTATCGATATTATCTAAATCTAAAGGTAAACGGAAAGTTCTTTGACTGGTCATACCTTTTGTTAGTAATACAGATGCAATTACTGTCCAAAACATTGACAAAATATTGGTACGCCTAGAAAAAAAAGATTTAATAATAGTCTCATATAAGTAGGTTTTACATGTGACTAGAGTAATTAAAACTTTTCGTTGTTGAAAATTTAATCAATAAAAAAATGATGTATCACTTTTTTCTTTAAACATAACGGAGAGTTCTAAAAAAAACTCTAAACGTACCACAATACTACCTTCTGCGTGATGAGAAAATTTACTGATTGATATGTAACTAATGCTTAACAATGTGGATTAAAAACTTTACTTCCTCACAAAATTGTGGGCATCAACCTTTTCCCACTACCAGATAAAATTGAAGGGCTCTTCTTTTGAGTTAGAACAGTAGGGGGTTGGCACGCGGAGAGCGCAGAGAAGCGAAGCCCCACTAGTATATATATGTACGTATGTATGTGTGAACGTACGTTTTTACCGTTTTGGTCCTCAACCAAGAAACGCCTAAAGAAGTTCTCACATCAGAAAACTTGATCATTTTCGAGAACTATCAAGTCTTGTGTTATGTGTAGGTGAAACTCGAATTCGTTTAACAAAATAATTCCCCATTTTGTTTTTTTACCAGTGAGTGCACATGAGCATTGCAAAATCATATTAACGCAGCCATCTAAGAGTGCCAACACACTTCCCTACATTCAATCTTCTCGAACGTTTATTTTTAGGTCGCTTGCTCTTGCTATCTGTTGCTATCTCTATTTTTTATAGGTCGCTTGCTCTTGCTATCTCTTGCTAGCTTTCCCTATTTATTTATTGATTTTAATATTCAAATTTTCCACCAGTTTTCTACTGGTTATTTGATCGTGGCACCTGAGCTTAGATGGATGTGAGAGTTATGTGTAATGCATGTCAACCAAAAAAGTGCTTCCATTCATTTAAATTACATTGGCTTGCAAGAATTTTTTCTTGACCTTGATATAAAGCGTAACAGGAGTGGACTTTGCTTGATTCTCCCCTTCACCACGCCTCTCATGACTTACTTCCGGTTTCCTCTCCACTACATGATGCCACAGATTTTTAAGTTTATAAATTTTATCTTTTTTTCTTTTAACCGATTCTAAAATAAAAAAATTTAGAAAAAAGTCACAGTTACCAAAGTGATTTGGAACCCCCAGCGTCATACTATTTTGTGACCGCGGCTCTTACCTACTCTACTGTGAGCAGGCCGAACATAGTAAAATCAATTACTTCATCTTATCTTACAGTTTGTAAGTCATTTTTCACAAATATTTTTATTTATTAAACATCAATGTTTTTGGTGTTAATATAAATCAAATGAATAATCAATTTACTTGATAAAATTTTTTTTTTTTAAATGTTTTTTATAAAAAAACAGGCAACTAGCATATTCTCGCAGAGCACCTTTCCAATTGATTGATGATGATCTATTCCTACGTTTTCAATTCATTTACGATTCAAGTAACACTTTTTTCTTTAGTGTCTTTTTTCAGTGTCTCGTGTATTGGTCGTGTCTTATATGCAAAACAACGCGTTTTACAAAAATTCAGCTACATATTTATACTTGCAAAATTTTCACCAGTGCGGTATTTACAGAAAATCACTCAATTTTAATTTTTTTTTGGAAATAAATTTTCCTCTGCATCCTTTCTAACATTTCTAAGTTATTCGTTTTAAAATTATATCAAGAATAAGCGGCTACAGAGTGGTAACAGAAAGTAACGGTCTCAAGAAAGATACGCTGTTCAGAAAAGCATCTTGAATAAAGGTTCTTTTCCGTCAATTATTCCGATAAATAATCGTCCGAAAAATGTTAAGCACATCACAGTGTTTATGTTCAGTACTTTTTTTTTTATTGGTAATGTATATAAAAACTATTAATTTGCATGAAATTAACAAAAAATGTTTTGCAGTAGTAGTAGTAGGAGAAGTAGAATTTTTTTTGAGTTTAAACAGCGAATTAATTTTTAGGCAATCATAATAAACACTAATTTCCTGATAACTATTATTAAAAATATGTTTAAATTTCAACTGTTATGTTTTTGATTATGCTAAAATGTTCTCTATTAAGTAAAATTGGTTGCAAATTGCTGAAATACAAGATTTCAGAGTTGTAATTATTATTTTGTATTGCAAATTGAACTATATAAAACATTAAAGTCATAATTAAAAAAGTTCTTTTTTCCCCAACATTAAAGTTCTTCGTATCTTTAATAGAACTTACTTTTAAACTTTGATCCAGTAATGCTGCAAGGTTAAAAGAAGCTAAATTTTAAAGTAATAAATCGTTTCATGACATCTTGTTGAATGTTAGATAAAAATCATTGAAAAATTAGAGATGTTAATAAAGTTGCAAACCTTTGAATTTTAAACAACATTTTCACACTTGTTTGCACAATCACTTTGCCAGAAATAGGTGGTAGATGGTCCGACAATAGCACTCTTCGGTAGATAATCAAATAACTGACAAATCCTCTCAAGCTATTTTTGCAATACGATATCCCAAAAAAAGTTACAAGCAGGATTAGAAGAAAAAATCTGATCGATTTTTTCTATTTGTTTGATAAGAAACAAAGCTGGCACGTTTATGCCCCAAAAATATTTTTCTATGTTATCTGATTATAATACAAAGATATTTTAACAAATTTTTCTGGAGTTAAAAGACAATTTTTTACTACATTTCTCATCAACCTGTTAATACTTGTCAGTTAAAGCAATGTTTTTATCTTTTAGGTCAGAGGTAAATCGATATTCGTTCAGGGTACCAAGAAAAGTCAACTAGGCGAAACCACGTTGATGTTTGACCCTCCAGATCAGTGTGATTTGGATAGAGTTGAGGCAGGATTCCACTCCGATGACATCTTATATGTTCGCTTTTTTTCAAGGAACGAGGCAGATGTCTAAGTATAGACAATTGAAAAATGTCACAAGTTTTTAAAAATTTAGTATATAAGTAGAAGAAATGAAAAAATGTAAAAAATAAAAGAATAAAGTGTTTGTATTTTCATTTTAAATCTTTTCTTATCTACAAAAATAAGCACAATATGTTGGAGTCTTCATAGTACTGGTCTTATTTATAAAAATAAAAAATCAACAAATAATAGTCAAAAATCTTTGTTAGCTGTTTATTAGATTATATAAGTTAGAAACATATTTGTCAAATAATATAGATGAATTACTGATCTTATAACCCTTCCCTGCTGTGAGATCTAATGTTATTTCTGTAATTCCGTTATCTAAAGAAAGTTACCACAAACAAAAGTACTGACTTAATTACCATGCATGGATATGTGATTTATACATTAAAAATTATAAATTATTTATTCTATGAAAATTAAAAAATCTCACGATATATAATGTTTCTATTTCTAGTAAAAAGTAAAATCATTTTAATTTTTTTATGTACTTAAAGTGGTACCAAAAATTTAATTGCCATAGAAATGGGAACATAATTAATGTTCGTACAAAAACCAGACATTTTTGGGGTTCTTAGCTTTTTTTGTTTAAATTAAATTAAAAAGTTACTGACTTGCAATTTTTTCACATGATTCATTATATTATAAAATTTAACAATAATATGCATTTTACATAGAGTTTGGAGTTACAATTCTAAATTAAAAAAATCGGATATTAGTATTAGTTAGTGTACTAAATCGTTTTTTACAAAAAATATTCTAAAAATAATCTTATACTCCTTTTCTTGTGATAAATAACATATAAGTCAGATTAATGGTTCATTTACGCATCTTGTACGTTTTTTCCTTGCATCTAATGCTGCTCTTACGGGGTATAAGGCCACGGAGGGCGTGGTTGCACATCCCTATATTGAGAATATACAGAAAACTTTTTACCATTGTTGTATAAAGTATTATTCTTCTTAGTTTTTCTAATTTTTTTCAATTTCTTGCACGGTTTTTTCACTAAATATAATATTAAGCGCCTATGATACTTTTCGAATAAAAATATTATAAAGCTTATGACACATCCACTAATTAATAATACTAGCAACGGGGTGACGTCAGTAATACTTAATTGTGTGAATGTAATTCCTTTTATTATTTCTTTCTTTGGCCGATATAACTTTTTTTCCCGGAATAGTAAACCATTTTCTCTATATTTCTGAATGCTGAAAAAAAATATTATTATAAGTTTTGGACAATAAATATTTTTTTAAAGATACTTACTGATGGTTTAAAAATCTAAGAAGTGGATCTCCTTTTTTTAAACTAATAGCAAATTTTCGTATGGTACCAAGTGGAAAAACTAAGATTCTACATAGGGAATTGTAAGAAGTTGGTTTCTTAATAGATCCAATCATGTAGAAAACAACTCTCTCATTGCATACCTGGAATTAAAAACGAATTTTTTAATAATTTATACTCTAAACATAATAGACATTTTTCTAACACAAATACCATCAACAAACATGTTATAGAATAAATCATCAGTTTTAAACAGGTTTATCAGATATATTTAAAAACTTAAATACTCGTAACAGGTGGGGATATGGTAGAGATAGGTATGTCTGATATCCATAAGAAGTATTTTCGTAACATTTCAAATACTTTTTTATTTAAAATTAAAATCTATGTGCAAAAAAAATGGGCTATAGTTTTTCTTTAAAAAAGCTAGTTCGGTCATGATGGCTAGCAGTAGGGTTTTCTCACTTTTGTGTCCCCAAACTAAGAGATCTTTTAAGATTTGTTGATTCAAAAGTATTTTAGCTACGTTTTTTCAAGTGTATAGAATAATACGCATACATGTTATCTTACTAATATCTTACTAATATATAAAGCAAAGTCGTTAAAACCGTTGTAATCGCTAACCGCGAAAACTACTGAACCGATTTTGCTAAAATTTTGGACACTGATTCATGATACTTCCTAGATGGTTTTAGTATGGTTTTTATCCTTAAAAATTTAATAACAATGGCAATAAATGAGCTCAAAGTTTCTCAAAAATACGCCAACTTTTCACTTTAGTTCAGTAAAATCCGATAGGTGGCGTTGACATAAAATCAAAGCTACCTTTAACATAATTAAATAAGTGTGGTAATAATACGCTGGAGCGTCTCGAAGGTGATGCAGTTGTACTTTGGCAGTTCAACGAGCTGTACAAAGCATGCTGATGATAGTCTTGCAGCTAGGTATCCCGGTTACAGATGACACTCTTCTTTAGAGGGGAAGGGACCTAGGTATCCATTCTCCCTAAATCTCGTCAAGTGCAATTAAAAAAAAAAATTAATTCCAACCGATGCCGTCTCTGCCACAATACCAGGAGACATATCTAGCCAGAGCACAATCTGTACCAACTTTTCAGAGTTGTGTGGCAGTCCCACCATCCCACCTGGTGCAGTTAGAAAAATTGTGGCTACAAATATAAGCAAGGGAAAACAGCTCTGAGGGGCACGGGCATCCACAACGGCTACCTGCTTGTACGTCGCGTCCCCAACGCGCTTACCCACATCTTCCCGTCTAACGATGAGCGGTTGGTTATCCGGGGAATGACACGAGTCGAGATATTCTTTGGTCCTCCCTACCTCCCTCCGTCACAGTCTCTGTACATCGAGACTCCTAGGGTAAGAATCAAGCAAACCGTAGCCAGACCTTCATCATTAGAAATAATAATAAAGAATAGCCTGAAAGTTTCACCACTGGCGCTTTTTAGGCCCATTATAAGTATTTACTTTCCCTACTTAACCATCAATTTCATCGGTTTTTTTTTAGAATCCACCTAAGTGTAAACTACCTTGCCAACAAATACATTTTTATTACCATTTCCGGAAGTGATTCTTCGACTGAAAGACTATATTAACTAAAGACAGGCACTATTAAACCAAGTCAGCCATTCACTAGCAGACGCACAACGTCACCTGCGGAGTTGTTCTTCGAAAGGCTGGAAAACCCGGTGACCGACAATCCTATACTATCCTCTTGACTCTAAGCATTCAACCAGGAATCACTAATCCTCTCCAAGGTCTGCGTTGGGCAAACCTATAACAGCTATGAAGAAAAAAAAAACTCGAGCCAATGGGACAGCCTCCACTGAACGAGTATCACTAACCAATTTCCCCATCTAGGATCACCAAAACAACTGAATCTGCAAATAAAATAGGTGCTTTAGACACCAACATCTTTGACGTTATACCAGGAGACGTTGGAAAAGAGCACTACAACTAGCCTCAAAGCCGACACAAGGGGCTGCCAGTTATTGATATTATTATTATTATTATTATTATTATTATTATTATTATTATTAATGTTATAACTGTTATAATAATAACTTAAGTGAAGAATTACAGAATTAGGAAATTTGTATAAAATTTTTCTTAAATGTAAAAAACCGTTTTGTACGGCAAAATATAACAATATTATTCTAAGCATCAGGGGTATTGCACTGCGAGATTTTTAGAACAAAGTTCTGTATGTCACGTTACTCGGGGGACTGGAATTCTAAAACTGACAGATTTTTTTTTTTTTGAAACGAAAGTGGTTTACCTAGGGTCTATTCCTCTTAACTTTCCCCCCTTACCCCGTCCATCTCGTCACCTGTTCTCTATACACTTCCCCTCTCCCCACTATTTGTACATCTGCCAACCATCTCGTACTTTTCTGCACACTTTTACCCACCATTCCCCCTCACACTGCCAAGCAATTAATTTTTAAACAAGTTTGAATTCTTTTTTCCCACAATAGTTTTTTTTTCACTTTGAATTTTTGTCTTTTACAATTCTAAAAAAAAAAAAAAAAAGAAAAAAAAAAATAAACATGTAGAATAGAGTTGAAGAACGTATCAATTGAAGAACGTTTCAATGGTTTTTAAAGGCGCTTATTTCGAATTCGACAAACAAATTATGTTACATTATCACATAATTACATAAATAAAGTAATTCATTAAATCAATTATAAATAAATTATGTAAAATCATTATATAAATATATTTCGAGTTTCATATCACTTTAATGGTTTTTATGGGCACTTATTCTTAATTTGATAATTTAATAATGGCACAATGTCTTTAAGTAATATTATAAAAATTAAAGCAAAAGTTGTATAAATGGGCTATAAAATCATAAAAAAAATAAGTGAAAAAAAAACTTTTTTTTAAATTGATAAAATGAAATATAAATATAACATAAACTAAAATAACAAAAGACATGAATAAATACAATTGAATGGAAAAAAATGAAATAAAGAAGGGGATGAAAAAAAAAGTTAAAATATGAAAATAAAAAAAGAAATTAAATAAATGAAATACAAAAAAATCAAAAAAATGTAATAAAATGAGATATGAAAAAAAATAAAACAAGAAATGAAAAAAAAGAGCACAACAAGAGATAAAGAAAAAAATAAAACAAAAAATTAAAAGAAAAAAAAACAAATGAAAAAATTATAAAGGAAATCAAAACAACAAACCAGGGGGTATTATTGGGTCATGGGACCCACGGTAAGAACGAAGTTCTTTAAACATGAGATGGGTATAGACACACTTTCTCAGGTAACAAGGGAGTCGCCAGACCCACAGGAAGAATGAAGCTCTGTAAACGTGAGTACTGCATTTATGTTGTTTATTAGAACAAAAACTTGAAAAACGAATAAAAAAAAAAAAACAGCAAGTAGTTTAGTACTCACGATGGCTGAACTTCGTGAGAACGTCGAGCATAAATACAGTACTCACGAAGTTCAACCATCTTGAGTACTATACTACTTATCGTTTTGTTTTTTTTTCATTCGTTTTTTAAGTTCTTATTTTAGTAAACAACATGAATGCAGTACTAACGTTTACAGAGCTTCGTTCTTCTTGTGGGTCTGGTGACCCCCTTGTTACCTGAGAAATTGTGTCCATACCCATCTCATGTTTAAAGAACTTCGTTCTTACCGTGGGTCCCATGGCCCATTAATACCCCCTGGTTTGTTGTTTCAATTTCCTTTATAATTTTTTCATTTGTTTTTTTTTTTAATAATAATGAGACACTTGAATATGTAAAGTATTTACCTGACTTAAAGCACCTGTCTCATTTGTTGGTAAATTACCATCTTTCCTTACAAACAAGCTTAAGTTTTTATGTACATCATCTTTCAAGTCCTAATAAACATTTATACAACAAGTTGTTAAATATTTTTAAAAAAATTTATAATTAATTAAAGTTAATAAAATTACCAATAAATATTTTGAAAGGTTAACTCCTTTTAGAGCAATTAATTCATAAGTTCCATCTTTGAGAAGACCAGTCGCATTATTGAATGGGATTGTGGGTATTGACACCGTCGCAAAGCTGGTGAAACAGCCTGCATACATCGAAATAACGATAAATGATGTCAGATAGAGCGATATCTTGGCAACCTTTAATGAAATAGGACTCAATCGTACATCTGAAAATTTTTTAGAATTAAAGGCGGAGTCGATTTACAATTCTTAATAATTATTCAGTGTTTAAAACTATTTCGATTTTAAGGTTTTGGAAATAGGGTTCGCTGAAATAGCTAAATAAGTAGAGTTATTCCATTATGGCTTACATAAGCAGTTTTTAAGCAAAATAATTTATTTTGCCTGTTTAGAGTAAGCAAATTTCCTCTTAGCTTTTTGGACATCTAGCTGGTAGACACTTATTGTTGTAACAGTTTATTTTTAAACTAGATTTTCGTAGAAGAATTCTATTTTCTAGTTTAAAAGCATCATTTGAACAAGATGTATGAGAGAATTCAAAAAACACGTATTCTTTACCCATTCTTATACCACCATATTTATATTTTAAAAGTCGTTATGATAAAAAAATTTTAAAATACATACAAACCTAAAATTCCAACGTAGCCCTTTCTTACCATTTTAAGGAAAGCAATAACGTTTCGTAATAAAATTTTTGTTGTAACATTAGTAAAACGATACTTAACATAGTTTACAACAATTCCGGAATTTAAATATTTACGAATGTCCTTTCAATTTACTGGGCCACATAAATTGTGTTGCTTGTCAAATAGTTTATGCGTACGCATTAATAAATCATGAATATGCCATTTATCTTTTTACATATTAAACGTTTCTTTAGTTAAGTATTAACTTACTACAGCAGACCCGATTGGAATAACCCTACCATAACCTAATCGTATGACATAAAATAGTTTTTAATAATTATAAAAATCTTATGTAACATATTACCAATTCATCAAAAAAGTTGAATATAAGAGTTCTAGAGAAGAGTCTTTTCAACAGTTTACCTTCAAATTCCTGATGACAAAAAATCCTCCATGTAACTAAGAAACCATCGGATAGCTTATGTATAAAACTTCTTCTATCATTACTCATTGTTATAATTATAGAACATAATATTGATGAAATAATTATGACTATAATTAAGTAAAACCAGATGTTCTTGTTGAAAACCTTTTTAAAATCAAGTATTTTTCAGCGTTGTAAATGCACAAAATTATAACAATTAGAAATACAAATTTGTTTACCTCAAGATAAGCATGCCATGGGATGTCCATGGTATCTGGTAATTTATAAACAAACAAATCTTGTTCATCTGATAGTTCAATCGTAATATCCCTCTTATCTAGTTTTTTTTGTGATACAAATGTGCCTTCAAGGATGCTACTGTCATTTAATGATTTAGTAGAATCACTTGATGTTTCATCGTCGTCCTTAGTAATATGAGAGACATCTTTATACGTGACAGATATTCCTGTCTTTGATTTTAGGTCTTCAATCATTCGAGCATGAAAAGTGGAAGGCTACGAATAATACCATAAAATAAATTATCTTTTGAAGTGTAGTTGTTGTTATTATTATTATTATTATTATTATTATTATTTTTCTTTTTTTTTTTTAACAAAATTTAAATCAAACATATTTTTTACCTTCGTGTATATTGTAATCGAAGCACCTGTAAAGTTTTTCCGTCTCTCTAATAAATTTAGACTTTCTTTTGCAATTAGCCCAGTCCCTTTCTTCCACTCCAGAAACTCCTCAACTCGTATCCCAGCCTCGGGACTGACGGCGTACCATTCTTTAATCTCGTAACTATTACCACATTTGACAAGTACTTCGCTTGCAAGATTCAAGTGTAGATAATTTTTTTTCGGGTGTAAACAGATACTATGAATCTCTTCAGTAGTAGGTGGCTGCAATATAAGCAGCCACACGTGAGGTGATAAATTATTACCTTTCGAGAAATTTGAGAACTTCTTGAAATCCTCGTCAGTATTAATAAACGCGACGAAAAGCGTTTTGGAGTAATTTTTTATTTTTGGGTACTTTGCCGGAAGGTCTGGGATGGCAACGGCCACCGAGTAAATGAATTCACGTGAAAGTTCTCGCACAATTTTCACTACTGAATGTATATCTGTAGTTTCAAAAGAAAATTATTAATTTTTAATATTCACCTTTCCAATTAGTGACTTAACGCTTCTCACCTTCGTTTCCTTTATATACAATCCCTATACTAGTAGTTTTATACAGCTTTTGTACGTCAATCATTAAAGGCACATGATTTTCTATACTTTTAGTTGAACAAGACAGTATAAATGGAACAATGGCAAAAAAAAACACGAGACAGTATAACTTAATCATTCTAAGCTAAAAAAATAAAGAAAATATATATATATATATATGTGTATGTGTATATATTATTCACATAGTTAAATAAATGATTTTAATAATGTATTTTACGTGGAGTTCTGAAAATAAGACTATGACATGTTTATCTCAATATGTTTTTAACTAGGATTTAAAATTTGTACAACAGTACTGATTTTGTTTTTAAGTCTTGAACAGAGTGGTCATAATACCTGTAAAAGACGCTTTTTTATTATTTCTTTTTTTAAACATTTGTCACGATATTGCATGGTAAAGTATGAAAAAATACAGTTTTAACTGTGAATTAAATATGTTGTTGAGTACCAACGTGCTTCGATCTTAGAGACTTTTTCAGACAGGTAGTGGTATTCGATACAAGTTTTTTTGATTAAACAAAAGGGTTATAGTGAGTTTTTACCGGATATAAAACAAAGTGCATTAAAAAAGTTTTAACTTGATGGTAAATAATAAAAAATATTAGTGTAAAAATTTATATGCACTTTGAACTCTGAAATTTAACAACCATTAATAATAAAGCTAAATTTTTAGATTATTTTGAAATCAAATGCTTATGAATTCTATTCCTAATTTTAAGAGCTGTTTTGAACAATTATTTTTTTTTTTGCATTTTTTAATTTGATTTTTTTTAAAAAATAAATAAAAAGATTTAAGGTGTCTAAATAATAAAATGAACGAAATAGCAAGACAATAATATTTTCAGAAAATTTTATGTAAGAAGGATCGCAAAAAAATAGAGTCTTTGATAATTGATAGAGAATATTGTCAAGGCAAGCACCAGGCATAAGAGACGTTTCGTAATTGCTGTAATGAAACTCGTAACCAGGTGAAAACTCTACTTGGTCTGCTGAAGTCGCAATAAACGTTTAAAAGTTGAAAAATTACTAATTTAAAAAGAGTGCATTTTTAATGTCATCCTTATTACAGGAAAGTTTGGTTGCAAGTATTACGTTACGTTACATCAAGACATCGCTGTTTTTATACAAATTCTTCACTCCTTTAATAAAGACAGGACAAAGTTTAATTTGAATTTACTAAAAAAAATTAATAAAAAGAAGAAAGATAAAAAAATGAAATAAAAATACAAAATTTAATAAATGATCTACTTACTTTGCATTATAAAGCTAATAAAAGTTTTTAATTAAAAAATTTGCCACTCTGTAATTATTTTGATAAAACAAGTACGCTCCATGATAAAAAACCAAGTATGATTTCGCCAAGAGTAAAATGAATCTATTTTCGTTAGAGACAGGACTTAAGCAAGTACTCACTTAATAAGTTGGCTCTTGTGACGTAAGAAGTGACTTTCAAGAGTTCCTTTTATTCAGCTCAGCACAGCTGAAATTGACTTTCTTTGAAAGCTGGAGGTTTGGATACTATAAACTTTACGGGTCACTTTTCACTAATAAACACTGATTAAACACTGGGCTCCTATGTCAAACTAGAGAGATAATATCTTATTGAAGTGGTCACTTTGGGTTGAGGTGTTGTCTAGCTGACGCACTGTGAGACAGTGTCGTGCTAGCGCTGGACATTTAAGGGCTAAGGTTTCGGAGTTATGTTCCCCACCACCAAAATTTTTCGGCCATCGAATAGGAAAAAAGTCACGCCCATGAAAACAGTCAACCCCTTCCTAACTTCCCCTCCTTTCGTCTTTATTTTTAAGCAGAGGAGGAGCGAGTCCACGTAGGCCAAGTTGCAAAGAATCAAAATTATGACAAAATTTTGAAGCAATCTATATTTTTCTTAAAGCTACTTTTTGTTTTTGACTTAATACTCACAACAATTTAGTTTTTTATAATAAACTTTATTATTTTTTAATGTATAAAATTATTTAATAACGCAAAAAAAAGTTACTAACTAAAATTAATTATCGAACAATTCATTTGTTTATTTATAGCGGCATAGATTTATGATTTTTTTTTAAATTAAAGTCTTATGAGCGTATCTAATTTATTAAGTTATTCATAACGCCTTATTACACAACTGTTTTTGAAAAAACAAAATAATGTCAAACATACATCTTAGTAGTTGATTATTGTGGTATTTACTTAATCAAGATTTATGTTTTAATTAATAGTGCAGAATCTAGTACACACCAACTTAAAGTTTATTATCATACAAAAATTGTCACTTTTACATTCATGTGAGACTTAAACATGTAACAGCTGTTCCAGAACACCGTACTTTCTCAGACAAAGAGTATTACAAACTCATCGTATTCAGCGTAACATGTCATCAATATGATGCCAACACGTATTACTAAGCTAGCCAATAAATTGAACTGCTTCTAAGGTGTCTATTAGCTTGCTAGTCGTGGCTCAACGTTAAATTTTTTATTCAAGATTAAAATTGTGATTGCATTGAAATAAATGGACAGTGTTGTGTAATTATTACTTTTTTTATGAAAGCGTTATAATGCTCAATAATTCGTACATCAAAATTTTAACCTATTTGTCAAAAATATAGTTTTTTTGCATAAACCGCTATTGAAACAAGTTACACCAGATGTTGTAACTTTTGAGTTTTTCTTTTAATATTTTTAAAGCAAAAATTCAAATGTTATTGATACATTGAATACTACTTTTGTGTTGTGTAACTTAAGTCTTTTTTAAATAATATCTTAGGGCATTCCAAAATATATGACAGAAATATTTCTTTTTGCTCGACCTCTATCTAATGTGAACTGTGATATCTTTGTATTTTGGTTTATGATAAATGCAAAAATTGAAGCAAACTCGTACCCCAGTATTAGTAATATCTCGAAACCTCTAACTGTTGTTTTCTTCCTTATTGACTGTGAATTCAATATTATAATGGAGGCTGTTGATAATTTTGACCAATATTGGCAATTGTCTTTGTAAGCCTTAAAAAATATTTTTAAAAATTGTCTAAATATTCGTGTCAGCATGATAGATTGTGGCTTGATTGATGATCCAATATGTTATTATGAAAGTTTATGTAAAATCTTCTGCTAAAAGTAAGCTAAGTAGGTTAGACATCTTTAAATCGTTTTTTGAAACGATATACTATTATTTTATCCAAAATAGTTTTGCTTAAGTAGCACAATAAATTCTTCGTAGTGTCATTTCTCATACATACGTCAGTTTTTTTTTTACTTAAAACTCTTTAATAATTCTATGTTTCTTGTAGATTGAAAAAACTAGACAACGAATTCTTAACTTCGGAAAAAAATCATGTTACTATTCTCACTGATTTGAATGTTTGAAATTTTTTAAATTTAAGCTTATAAACTTTAAATACTGTATGTACATAAAAATTTCGTGCTGTTGCTTACAATATGAATTAATTTGGGACTTTTTTAAGAAGGAGCGTTAATAAGCAACACTATTGGTCTAATATGATATAAGTCCATGGGATTTGATAAACTAATATAGTTTAGAACGTTGCGAATTGACGAGTATGACTGAAAAATATGGCAGTCTTTTAAAAATAAGACTATTTTTGTATACTTGAATTATGACTTACTGAAATTCGTCAATTGGATTGTTAGATAAAATGTGAAAAATATCTGTACATTTCTTTATTTAGCTACTATAGTCGGTTTTTTTGCTCTCGTTATAATAATGATGTTTCTCCTTAATTCTTTTTTATGCTTAAAGCTAGACTTCGATATAAACTATTGGGTATTATTCGGTTTGTTCGTAAACTCATAGAATTAAAACTAAATTTTTTTCATAATAGTATTAATCATCAGCTTTTCTTGTAAAAGCATCCTTTTCCACACAATTTGTTGTCATAAGCTCTTTAGCATTGTAAATTAATCCAAAAAAACTCAATTTCAAAATTTTTTTCCACCATAATAAAAAAAAAAAACTGATTAAAGTATTCGCGTCTGTATGTATGGTTATCTCGGCTCTCACATACACTGTTGTTATTATGATAATTGCTGTTATCTTTTAAGTGTCTCTGACATTAAAAATCTATTGTATTCTAAATTTCTAGAGTTTTTTCTTGATATTCTATTTTTTATTGACTAACTTATTTACTTTTGGTCCTGTATTTTAATTCATGGTATGAAATTAAATTTTATTTATTTAAAAAAAAAGTTCTGAGTGTATCACTTTTAAGTAAAAACTTTAAATAAATCTTTTTCGGCACGTGATCTTTCTATCTAGTTTTAGCATCCTTTTCGACAGCTGCATTGTTGTGTGTTTGGTCAAAAAGCTGTCCAAATTTGTTCTTTTGTCAATGCGGTGAGTTGTTAGTTCTACTCTGATGTAGATGTTGTAAAACAAGATAGTCTGTGTGCACTTGATTGAAAAGCTAGTATTCACGCTCTTTAAATTATTAATTGTTGCGGTCTTTACTTAATGAAGACCTATTTTTAAATAATACTTTAGGGAATAAGAAATATCACAACCGAACGTTTAAAAAAATGTTTAGTTTGTAAAACGTTCAGACAGACGGAAACCGTGTACTGAAACAGCTGTTACTCCTTATGTTTCAACATAAATAAAAGTGTGAAAATTTTAGAGTGATAAATGTCAAGTTGTCTTCATTATTTCCTTAACCGTACACTTTTCATGCTTGAAGTAATACTTTTTCGACAAAAGTGAAATTTAAGAAATGCTGAAGTCTTAAAAGTACGGTAATTTCGAAATTTTTCATGCACTTTATAAATTTGACCTTATATTTATGCAGCAGGTACTAATATAAATGTAACTTGATATCATATAATATATAATTATTTATTAACTAATTATTACACTATGAGTAACTTTGTAGTAAAATTAGACGCTGTCTCATTGTTTAATTATTATTATATATAATATACTAAGGATTAGAGGAATCTGGGTGTTAAGCTATAGCATTATAGTTATAACTAAAAATCTTTTTCTTACAAAAAAGTGTCATAACTCATATTTAAGAAAATTTAAAATGAAATTCTAGCTTGAGTAGTTTTTATGTTTTACTTCAGTATGATTTTGATATTTACTGTAAGTGAACATATTATAAGTGGGTTAATGTCACGTTTAAAAATGTTTCCTTACACAGAATCAACATTCTAAACAATTTTTTAAGCTTTACTCTTTTTCTGTCAATCAATACATATTTTTGTATATGAGAGCTATTATACATAAAACTTTTATCGTCAAAGAAAATGTGTCTTGAAATGAGTAAGTGGAAATTAACATTTAATCAAATTAAATACACCAAAAAAAACAAACTGACACATTAATGAAAGCAGATCTTATTCACAACATAATCACACTAGATTACTTTCTTCCTGAAAATTTCTTTGTTCCTCTTAATAATCGTAAGTATGAACGTTCCTAGCAATTCAGTGGAATAAAAAATTTAATTATGCCACATCGCATATTCTACTTCTAAATGTGGGACATTTGAAAACGATGACAAAAAAATTTACTATGGAAAATAACAAAAATCTTACTATCAAATTCTTTACTATGTTAGACATGATAATTTTTATTAAGCCGCGTAATAATTTTTTTGAGGGCTGCTACATAATAAAAATTGCTTAAAATATAATAAAAATTACTTTAAACGTAATAATTTGCATTATTAGGTGGGTATGTATGAGCTCTTCTAAAAAATATGATGGTTTTTAGTACAGTTATAATACTTTTTTCAACACTATTTTCCTCAGTGTGTTTATTTCAAAGTATATATTACATACGTTTTTCAAGCCATAATCTCAAAAGTTAAGAAAATGTGCGAATAGCAGGTGGTCCCAAAAACAGTAATAAATACCAAAATGAGGCTTTATTTTGTACGTAGATGCAAAAGACCCTCACTCAATAAACCCACCCCCTTTGCAACTGCGATTAAAGACATTTAATTATAGCAGCCCAATGCTTTTGAGGTTTTTCCTAAGCTCCCCCTTTCCACTCCCTTTACTTTCAATAGATCATCTGTATTTTCTGGCATACGACAAAGTAGCTACGCTGTTGAATCGAGAAAATACTCGCACCCCTTAAATATCATGTGTCAGTACTGACGCGTTCAATGAGTATGACAATTCAGTTTTACGACCTCCTGCTGCACAGCGCTGCTTATAATATATTAACGATTATCGGTACGTGCGAGGTACGTGTCCTGCAGGTGTTTTTGTTTCACACTTATCTTCCCTATAATCTTCCCTTTGAATTAGTCACTGCCCCATTGGTAGGTACATCATTTTATCGATCGAACGCACTTTTTTGGGTTCCTATTAGAAATTACAAGCCAGCGATTTGTAGATTTGTATAAGTTTCAATATTTTACTGTAAAGTAATGATGTTTTGATAATTACGAGACCATTTTTCTGAAAAAAAAAAAACAACAAAAATCGAAACTCCATATTAACCACAATCTAAAAATGAGTACTAAAACACCTGATGCACATGATACGTGACTCATGTTGATTGAAGTTGGAAAAAAAACATTTTTTTTACAATAAAACGTTTATTAGATAAATTTTTGTAAGGTAAGATAATAATTTTTTTTAATTTGACTGTGTACAGAAATGCATTTACGCAATTTACTATAATATTAAGAAGTTTCAAACATATTATGTTCTCTAAATAACATTGTAGTTCTAAAGCACTTTAGCATAATATTTAGTTTTACACGGTAAAATTAATAAAAAAAAAAAAAATATCGTTGGAAACTGTATGTTTTGCAACTCATCAAATTAAGTGAAATAATCGATGTTACTTGCTTCAAGGGGGCTCCTTCACGAAAGTCCTTAAACAGAGATATATTATTTCTTGTAAATAAA
This sequence comes from Copidosoma floridanum, assembly GCF_036245765.1. Lineage (NCBI taxonomy): Eukaryota > Metazoa > Arthropoda > Insecta > Hymenoptera > Encyrtidae > Copidosoma > Copidosoma floridanum. Next base: position 16,832,327 of record NW_028321884.1, on the reverse strand, counting down.
AGTCTACTGAATTTAATGGTGGTCTAAATTATATTTCGAATGGGTCGAAATTTTGAGAAATCTGAGCTCAAAGTTGTAACTATTAGCACGTGTTCCTATGGGGCAACGTGAAAAACAATTTGTTTTCGTTTATAATAAACCTAAATTGAATGTCCCAGCAGACTGAATATATACGTTTTGTAGATGAAGTCTTCCTCTGTAATATGCTGTATTAAAAATTGTGGATAAAGGACCATTTTAGCGAGATATTTGTGATGGAAATAAATAAATAATGTCCGGGAGGTCAGGAGGTCACGTGGGTAGCAGACGTACTTGTTCACGACATATATATACCATATTCCTATATATTACATCGCTATACTACACCAACACAGGTGGTCTGGTCTGGTGGCGTCATAGAGGTATAAGAATAGAGGAGAAAAGGGGACGTGATATGCGACAGCAGAATTCGCTACGTAACGGGGCATCTGTCTTTGTCTGGCAGTTGTGTTATTGGTCGAGTCATACATGAGATTGAATCAACTGTAGGATCCAGAACGAAGAAGTAGCCAATAACGTGGCTTTGGCAACAAGGACAGATGCCCCGTTTGACTTAGTTATGCTGTCGCTGCCGCTAATGGGTTAGTATAGCGCTTTTCCCCTCTATTCTTATACCTCTATGGGTGGCGTACCCTCGTATGCACTAGACTGGTCAAAACAATAATTAATTTTTCGTACAAAGTTAAACTACACACATAAATATTATTTTTCCCACTTCATGCGTTATTAAAAATATAATAATGATTTTCAGACACATTTGTTTATTAAAAAACAAAACTTTATTTTTTGTTAGTCTTTGACCTCAGCAGTAGTCGTAGGAGCCCCCTTAAAGAAGTGCATATATATATATATATATATATATATATATATATATATATATATATATATATATATATATAGTTATGTATGTGTGTGTATGTGTGAATATATATATATATATATATATATATATATATATATATATATATATATATATATATATATATAATATATATATATATATATATATATATATTTAAAATCATTACTACGATTTCACAACCTTCTACTTAAAATTAAAAAAATATTGTTTTTATACTATCGTACATTATTTTCTTTCTTAGATTGCTGATACTTCTATAATAGTAATTGCTAAAACTGAGAGTTGAATTTAAGTATTAGTTATAGGTTATATTCTAAAGCTAAACTAAAGTAGTAATTTTGTCACTCATCTTATGTGTATATTAAATTAAATAAATCTACTTTTCTTTTTTTATTTTGTAAAAATACTGTAATTTTTTTGAAAAAAGCTTATTTGCACTTTAAACATTTTTCGAAACATTGAAAAAAATAGCATCACAAAATAAGAATCAAATAATTCACTAGCTACCACTTAATTTTCAAGTAATAAACATTTAATTTGGGGTAGAAAAAATACATAACAGCAAAGCAATGAACAGACAGAACCAAAATAATGTAGTTACGCACTTGGCATCCATTGTTAGATAAGCGTATTAGAATCTTTTACTGTCTACTTAAATAATACGAGTACAAGCGTATAAATCCTACGAATTTTCTTCAAGATCGTTCCTGAATTCATGTACAACTATAATTTAAGATTTAATATGGTTAAAAACAACATTGTGGTGATATAATAAGGAATAAAAGCAACAACAAAAAGCAACGTCAGCGGCAGCTTCAATTTAACGCTGATTCTACGTATAGCGTTGTAATACAAGATGTGTTTATGTTTTCCTTATATGCTGGTGACTTATTCATAATACTTGAGAGTGTATTTTTGTGTGGAAACCTACTTTTTCTGTGGTAGTTCGTAAAAAAATTTTTCTGGAAGTAGTTAGACTCTACTGATGTTGTATTTTACAAATCTGGCTGTATCAAATGTGGGGGTAACTTCATCGTTGCAGCTATGGCCATCGAAAAAATTATCACTTATAAGATGTGGTTACATCTGTTTGAACACACTTTAATTCTTAATCTCAAAAGTGCCGAAGGCTTAGATTTTTACGCTTATTGCCACAAGTTCATGCAAAGACGTACCCAAAAAATTTTAAGAGACTTTAAAGGGATGTATTAAATTAAATATGCTCGAAAGACCACCTTATTTTACAGGTATTTTCGTCAATTTAACTCGTGGCAGAGTTCCACTTGACATCAGCTTTATTAAAATTCCCTCAAGCTTTTAGAATATAGCATTTCTTTCCTTATTTCTCTCAATAATGTTAATTACACGTTTATTTTTAATAAGCAAGCAAATAGGCTGGCCCAACTTAATTTATTTTTTAAAAACTGCGCATTGGTGGTTTTCTTCAGGGGCATCTTGATTTCCTGGGCATTCAAAGCTCGTTTTATTTTTCACTTTGCAGCCATGAAATACTATGATTTTCAAAGGCTAAAAGATTCCTGTTAATGTCGTTCTCTTTTTACTGCGTCGAAGTTGTACCATTAAAAATTTTGAGAGTTAAATTTTACGCTAAGCTCATGCACTCTGGCCCTACCGAAAATTTTGAATCCATGCCTGTTAAACTTGAAAAAATATGTGAGACTTTTGCACAATGTCGTCAACGATGCAGCGAAGTACAACCTCATCGTCAGCTTACTTGACAGCGACGCCATTGATCAGCTTGCAGACATCATCAGCGACCTGCCTGAGACTGACAAATACACGACAATCAAAGAAGCAATTCTCTCTAGGACGTCCGATTCGCGCGAGAAGCAGCTACAAATGGTGCTCTCAGGTCTACAGCTTGGTGACATGAAACCATCTCAACTATGGCGCAACCTCAAAAGCCACGCTAGTGCCAACTTTACAGACGAAGCCCTCAAGGTCAGGTGGCTAGACCTTTTACCGCCTAACGCTGCCATGCTGCTTCGAGTGCTTGAACACGCTGACATGCCCAAGCTCGCAGAGGCCGCTGATAAACTGCTGAAAACCGGAACCTCTGTAATGCCTGTGAGTCACGCACCACGTTCCATTAGTTTCCCTACAGGTCAAGCCGGACATCCGGACCTCACTCAGGAAGTCGCCGCCTTTAGGCTCGCAAAAGCGCACTTCACCGCGCTTACACGCCAGCAACTCGAGCAGCCCACGGTAAACAACAACAACAACAACAACACCAACAACAACAACAACAACGACAACAACAACAACAATAACAACAACAACTGTCATGGACGGAATTTCCGCTCCCACAGCCGAGGCCGTTCTCAGTCACCCGCAGCCACGCCAACCTCGCCTTCCCGGTGCTGGTACCACAACAAGCATGGAGCAGCAGCCATACGCTGCATGAAGCCCTGCTCCTACCGTGCACCCATCGCACTGGGACAGGGAAACGCTTAATGCCACCTTTGGATCAGGTGGCAGAGGTGAGCATACGCACCACTGAAAACCGCCTACACATGTGCGACAAGCGCATTAACCTACGCTTTCTCGTGGACACTGGCTCGGTCCTACTGCTCTTGCTAATGTCAACAGTCCGAGAAAAGCTACCACAGCAGCCAATCATGCTATACGCCGCCAACCAGTCGACTATCCAGACCTTCGGCACACACAAGCTGTCGCTCAACCTAGGTCTCCGAAGAGATTTCAATTGCACCTTCACCATTGCCAACGTGCTACACGGTATTATTGGTGCGGATTTTCTGATGAATTACGGGCTCTTACTCGATCTTGAAGCCGCCAGGCTTACAGATCCCCTCAGCGGCCTCGCCTTGTAGGGAGTCCTTGACAGGATGCCTCTGTAATCGGTTTCAACAGTCACTCATTTCTACGAAAACAGTAGCACCTTCGTACAAAAGTATGCTGAGCTGTGCAAAGAATTCGCAGACCTGTTCAAGCCAAGCAGCACTTCTGTCCAGCCCCCAGGACTACCAGTGAAGCACTCAATCAGCACCACAGGACGCCCAACCTTTAAGCGCCCTTTCCGCCTATCTGAAGAACGACTGGATGCTGCCAAAAAAGTTTCCGCAGATCTTCTGGAAAAAGGTATCTGGATAAAGCTACTTTTTATTTTTGATTTATTATTCACTATTATTAAATTTTTTATAACAAACTTTTTAATTTTTCAATCTATTTGATCACTAAGGTATGTTAGTAATGAAAAAAATTAGCCAGTGACTAAAATTACTTATAAAACAGTTCACTAGATGATTTACACCAGTTTATTGACTAAACGTTTATTTGTTTGTATTTTTTTTTATAAGAAGTTTAAAGCCCTGTAAGAGTAATTTATTCATCAAATGATTTTAAACACCGCTATAGTCATATATCTTAAAAAAAACCAAACAATGTCAACCATTTATTTTAGTAATCGATTGTGGTGGTCTTTATTTAATAAAAAACCTTTTTTAAAATGGTGGTAAAGAAAATAATAGAGACAAGAACTTGGAGTTTGAGAATACGTTTAGTATGTAACCCTCTATCACGAAGAAAGGTACAGTGTAATGAAACAGCTGTTACGTTTTTATATTTTCATATAAATGAAAAAGCTAAAATTTTTTAGTAATGAATGTAAAAATGTTGCCTTTTTTATTTGCCTTACCATTATTCGTATATTTAAGTAGTTTTCAAACAAATGTCCATGTAATTGGCACTATATTGCATTTACATTATTGCAACATGTACTGATATTGTTGTTAGTAAATACGATGGTATATTGTATTACTCGTTACTTATTAATACAGTTTGAATTACATTCTAGTAAAATAAGATACTGCCCCTTCGTTCAACTATTATTATATATAATGAACTTGGTACTAAAGGAATCTAGGCCTCAGGTTGTAACTAAAATTTTTTTGCTTATTAGGAAAATGCAAAATTTACACTCATGAAAAATGAGCATTGAGTACAAGCTCGAATTATTTTATATTTTTCCTTGGTATTAGTTTATTATTTGCTGAAAGTTAAAGCACTGTCAGTTGGCTCTTGTCGAATGGAAAAATATCTCTTTACAAAGCATTAAGATCTCAAAAAATTTATTAAGCTTCTTTGTCATTTTGTCAATCAGCACACACTTTTGTGCACACATTACACGTGAAATATTTATCGTTCAAGAAAATGTGTTATAAAATAAGTAATTAAAAATTCACGGCCAACCGAATTAAAAACGATGAAAAAACGAATCAATACTTCAATAGCAGATAATCTTATTTACCATACAATTACAGTTGATTACTCTCTGCCTCTAAGATTTTTTATTCCTCTTAATAATCGTAAGTATGACCATTTTTAACTTGCTTTCGGATTTCAGATTCAAAACTCTTAAGCCAAACAGACGTGCCTACTTTTATCCACATTAATATTTAATGCATTATTTTATTTCTTTATTTATTTTTTGTACCAAAATTTTGTTGACATATTAAAAACCGCAATTTCTACAAAGTTCTTTTATAAAAACTTTTTTTTTAGTTTTGATACGAAAGGTGCAGTCCTGACAAAACCTTAAGTCTAAGATGTTTTGATATGAATTTAAAAATTGCATTTTATTTTAGACTGATGGCTAAAAATATCTCCAAAGTATAAAAAAAAACCTATTGTGTAAAAGAAGATTAACAACATCTTCAACTATCTTGAATGAATAAATAATAAATACTAGTCAAAAATTTGTTTAAATATTATTGAAGTCACAGCCTCTTTCTTTACATATTATGAGTTTTACCGTAATTTTTCTTTATTTTGTATTTTGAGATGCACTTTTTGAAAATTCGTATCAAATGTAACTTTGGTGATTGATAAAATAAGGTATTTATGAAGAAGTTGGTGCTTTTATGTTGAACTCCGTACTGCCTAGTATGATGATTGGTATACATATATTATGTGTTGAGAACAAGTCAATAATCACATACAGATTCATGCTCTTAAGTAAACCGAGACTATACTAGGTACTTTGAAATCGAAGAAAGAAAGCTCTATAATATTGAATTTCATACAGTAATGTTAATCTATACATAGTACGTCTATGAACATGAAAAGTAAATGTTGCTGAAGGACAGAAAAATGTTACATAATAATTCGACCCATTATTTTTCATGACTTTAAGATACGATTTACTTCAATATATACCATGTACTATTTAACCTGTCTGTTATTATTGGTCAATTTACATATATTTACACATCTGTTGATGTGAACTTAATTGTTGCATACGCTTTTAAAGCTACAACCTTACAACTTAAAAAAACGTGCCATTAGAAGTCGGTTCTAAAAAATAGTACCAAATGCAAAAATAAAGCTTTATTCTACATATTAACATGCAAAACTTTCCTCCAATATACCCACCCTTTTTTCCTGTGGTTAAGGACGTATATAATTATATACGCCCCTTCTGATGTTTTCAGGAGCTTTTTCCTTCCTATATCCAAAATCCTTGATAACTCATCTCGATTTCCTGACATACGACAAAGTAGCTAAGCTGTTGAGCTGAGAATAAAAAACTCGATCCTCTTAAATATCATGTGTCAGTACTGATGCTTACAACAAGCATGACAATTCACTTTTACCAACTTCTACTACGCAGCTCTGCTTATAATATATTTACGATTATCGGTACGTGCGAGGTACGTGTCCTGCAGGTGTTTTTGTTTCACCCTTCCCTTTTCTCTAATCTGTCCTTTGAATCAGGCACCGTCCCGTTGGTAAGAACATCATTTTATTGATCAAACGCAGTTTTTGGGTTTATATTGGAAATTAAAAGTCACATGTAATTTGTGGGTGTGTATGCATTTTAATATTTAACGGTAGCGATGGCATGTTTGAACAAATACGAGGCCGTTTCTTGGGCAACGAAAAACAACATGAATTGATATTTTATATTCACCACAAGCTTTAAATAAGTCGTAAAACACACGTACGTGATGCACGATAGACACTGATTAAAGTTGGAAAAAATATTCTCTGTTACGATTACAATGCTTATTACACTTTTTGTGAGGTACAGATCTGATTGTGTACAGAGTTACATGTACACAAATTATTGTATTATTTAACTATCAGAAACACTTGAAGTTCTCTAAATAATTAAATAGTTTAAGAACACTGTAATACAATTTCAATCTGCACCAGATTGATAACATAACTTTCAGATTCTTACATTGTCTAACTGTGTATTGAACTGAAATTCTGATTTCTACAATAAGAATATGAGAAGCGGGTATTATCTTTTCTTTCCGATAACACGTATTTGTACAAGAATTTAGTAGTTTAACTAGGAGCTTAAAAATAATTTTAGAAAATTTTTATTAATTTTGTACAATTAAGTAATCAAAAAGTTGATACACTCTCTTACTTAATACTTCTTTCTATTAATTAAAACTTTGTTTTAGTTAAATTTTAAAAATAATAATGACGTAATTAAAGTATTAATGACAATTTACTTTAAATTAAATAAAACTGTTTATTAGACTATCGTACATAATTTTCTTCCTTACATCGCTACTACCTCTGTAATAGCGATTGCTAAACTTGAAAATTAAATTTAGGGAGTGCATTTTCAGTTATATTGTCGAGCTTTATCGAAGTTGTAGTATTATTACTTACCTGACGTAAACATCAGATTAAAAAGTATACATGTATTTGTTTTTTTTTTTTTTTTTTCTTTGTCAAAATTACTGTCAATTTGTTGAAAAAATGTTATTCATCTTTACAGTATTTCTGACTCCTTTAGAAAGTGAACACACAATCGTAGTAATCAAAAGCTTTACTGGCCACCATCTTATTTTAAAGCCCTTCAAATTCATTAGGAAATAGAAAAAATACATAACCACAAATCAATGAATGGGAAGAGCCGAATCGCTGTACGATAACATACTTTTCACGAATTGTTTGATAAGCTTATTAAAAGCTTATCTAATTAACTAACATAAAAATTTACCTAAAGCTTATTTTTATTACATCGTCAATAAAGTATAAAATATTAAAGTTAAAACTTTGATATTATCTTAGTTGTTATGATAAATGTGACAGTTTTATAAGTACCGAGTATACTTCAATCGATTACTTCTTGGTAATATGTTAGTTTTTTATTTTAATGAGCTGTATTTTTATATAAAATCAACAAATATTATAACAATAGATAATTTACTATAGCCTATGTTTTGAAGTACCAGTTTTCATTTTGATTTTTTTTGCAGATAAAGATAACACTCCTATAATTTTTTGAATTAAATTATGAGTACGGGGAGTACAGATTGTAGATAATCTTAGAATAACCAGTAACACGTACAAAAGCCGATTTAATATTTGTATTTTTAAATTCTTTATAAAATGTTATTTGCAGTTACATTAAAAAATATCATGTACCAAATACCATTATTCAAAGGATTCTTTTAAAATCATAAATAACTATAGAATCGAAGTCGAACCAATTCTATCAGACAAAAATATGAGCATTATTCAAGATTATTTAAAATAAAATTTTAAAAAATTATTGTATTTTTCTGTTCCTATTCAAACTTCTGTATGATTCTTTGCGTACCACGAAGAATATTCTATAAAATAAACCATCATGTAAGTCACAGATTTTCAATATCAATACCACAGTATGAAACAAATTATACATTGAGCCATCCCCAGAATCGTGACTACCACCACCACCACAACACCAAACTAATCAATCATGGAAAGAACCCACTGCTCCTACCAATTACAATGTTTTGTGAGGCCACGTATTTACTCGCAGCCAATACCGTCTACCTTAGCTCCTACTCTCCAAATTTGACGGCCAATCAACTTCGACTCTCGAGCTTTTTTTCTCCTACCCCACTTGGGTTAACGCAAGCTCGACCAAGTGCTTTTTTCCCCCACCACCAACAAGTTTTCGATATTTTTGGCTTCTTCTAATATTTTATGTACGAGTGTTCAAACTATGTATTGATTTTGTGTGTGTCGTATATCAATATGTTTACAATAGAGAGATTTTCTCGCAGATGGTTTATAGAAAATGAGCGTTTGGTAAAGACATGTAAATTAATACCTACGTGATATGAAATCAGATTCGATTTACTTCGCGCTTGAAAGGACTCGTTGAGTTACAAAAGAGGTGGTATGTGAAAAATGATAGAAAACCTAACGTTACTTACTTTAACAAAGTGTAAATTCTAAGGGATAACAACTCTTTGGGAAAAATAAAAAGTTTTGAATTTTCATTAGGACTTCGAAGCTTTTTGAAATGGTAAGGAGTCGTTGAATGATTTTTTATGGTGATATTATTTTTAAGGAGAACCACGTCATTTGATGGACTTTAACAATTTTTTTACACTTACACTTTTAAATTCTATGAAAAGGGTGGGCCTTTTTTTCAAAAAGCCAGAAATTTGAATTGATTTCGTTCACAAGCTTTGTTCAACTGAAAAGTAATTTTTTTCGAAAAAAAAAAAGTTATTACTCAGATAGCATTAACATTTTTATCTGCCATCTAGGAAACTCTCAAAATATTCGATGCCAAAGTTTGCTTAAAGTCAGATTAGTTTTACGGAGCCGTAATTTGAGACGTCACATTATATCGGCTGTAATAAAACTGTAACAGCATGTTCTCTAAATGAAAATAAAAATACTTTCAAAATAAATCTTTTAATTGTAATTTAGAAAAAATGTTGGTTATCGTGAAAAAGTTAAGAAACTCGTGTTAGATGTAAGTAGCTTTCAAAGTCTTTGTATTAAATGCATGTAGAAAATATGTTATCGTCTCCTACTTGATGATTCCAATCTTATTGAACAAAGTTTCAAATATATAGGTTTTAATTAGCAGGTCGCAAAAGCCTTTTAAAGTATTCTCCATGTTAATATTTAATGTCAATATTTATGTAAAGATGATTATAAACTGTTTGTTAATTTTATATGTCGAGCTGGAACATCCTGCCTTATTCGACTGGATATACAAATGAAGGTACGATATTAGCGTTGATAACGAGAGATTTGATGCAGCAATTTTACGTACACGATGGGTTTCAGTGGTACATAATCATCTTCTCCTTTCCAAAGAGAATTGGGAATCCTATATGTACAAAAATTAATTTATGCCATATTGTATCACCCAATTGTTATACGAAAGCCCACCTGCAAAAAAAAATGTAAACAGAACAGAAAATCAAGAGGTCTTTTAATTCTTTTTACTAACATGAGATATGCCTTACCAACGTCCCGATATAAAAACAGAAGCTATAACAACTGCAATTTACTACACTCGTTTCGTAAATCCTCTATATATATGCGTTTTATTGCTTTTACTGTGTTTTCTCTACAATGAGGCATATCCAGAATGAAAGCCATGTATGCCATACATTGGAGACCTAATGTAGTGTACAAACAAAAAAAAAAAAAAAAAAAAAAAAAGAAAAAAGTTATGCCTCAGTATTTGGGAAAACACAGCTTTGTTCAATTTACTCTAAGCGTTCAGTTGAGACAACTCCTTGACTTTTCATTTTTAATGATGTTAATTATTTTTAGTAGACGAGTTACTTGTTTCGAAGTTCCTTGATTGACTGCATATTGTGAACTATTTTCTTTCCTTAGTATACAGCCAGAATAGTTGAATTTTTCGCATGTAGTTTCTTACCTAAGGTTTTAGAAATACTTTTAGTCTTAGAAATAGTTTTAGAAAGTTTCAAAAAGTGACTTGATAAGCTTAATCGTTTAGCTGGAAGAAAGTTATATTTCCTGCTCTATTGTAAAAGAATTTGCTAGCTCCAAGACTTTGCTAGCTTAAAGTCTTTAAAGATTGTGTACCACAGCGAGTAAGTTGTATTGGAATGAAGACTTGATTTTTGTAGATTCTTCTTTTTTTCTTTTGTCTTATGTAAACAAATTATTTTTTTACCAGGATACATCATGGGAATAATGCAACAAAGTTTCTAATTCTCTCTCATTTGTAAAAATCTGCATTGTTTAAGTCCTAGTATTTATAAAGAACAAAGGATTCTACTACAAAGAGATAACCTAAAGCAATCGAAGAAATTCCTCACCAAGCTTCACTCGACTAAGTATGGCTTAACATCTTTTTCCTTCCTTTTTTTTCACGTATTATAAAAACACCTTGACATCGTTTTCTTTTTCAAAGAAGACAGACTTCCTTCTCGTCTCTTGCAATTTTATCTTTAAAGAATTGTGACAATGTACGTCCATCGAAAATGTTTCTCTACAAAATACGACATTTCTCGTTGTCAAAGTAGTGTCAAGAAATTTTGTACATAAATTTGATAGCAATGAACATCCGTTATTACTACACTGAGGTGGCTTTTTGTAAAGTTGACGATTTGAACGAGTTATATTTCCTTTGTTTTCAACACTCACCCGCACCTGAGATATTCCATGGTAACTCTTTTTATACAGATCCTCCAACAGTAATTATTGAAGGTATAAAATCAAGTAATGTCAGATACGCACAGTTTCATCAAACATTAAAGTTCAAGACAATAGTTTACTAGACATTTTTCTAGAACAAAGACCGTACCTAAGCGCACACTAGCATGTATCATTAACAAAGTTAGCCACGAAAATATTGAGTACGTGATATAACAGGTATTAATTATAAACGATAGTGATATCACGAACGTGACACATACAGTAGCAACATTAGGAGCCACATCGTTGTTTATCAGTCGCTTGAAAGACTTTCCTCAACCAGCAGCAACGTATTTGTATCATAATATTTGAAGAAAAATGTCCGATAATGAGGAAAATGAGAAGATGGATTTTATTATGCGGAATGATGAAGAGTCTCAGAAGTTTGGCGTCTCTTTCTGTGGCCGTGAGGTTCATCCAATAACCTGTACCAGCAACGCCACTGAAGAGACGAGGCAATTGGACCTGAAACGCAGCAAAGATCATCGCCTTTTACCTGATAGCAAAAAGGTATGGGGATTTTAAAATTGCATTTCCATACTTAATTTTTTCTAAGATTCTTTCTCAAAACTGAACAAAATTGTGGTTTTATAAAAAAAGGTCCTCCAGAAGGAGTTTGGTCGCGCTAAATATGACAAAGACACAATTAAGGTCATGGTAAGTATCAAAAAAATTTTCTTTGTTCTTCTCTTTATTTATTTTTCAAACGTTTTATGTTTTGCAAGGGTTGTCCTCGAATTAAGGAAAAAAGTCTATTAAGATTTTTGTATAATCCGGGAGTAGAGAAAATGTTTAACTTTTGCAATTCTTGTAACAAAGTGTAATTAAAATGTATGCAGTAAATCTCTTGAATAAGCTATTAAGCAGGTAGATAAAGCCACGAAAAATGATAAATAAGAAATTTTTTACTACAGCAAGAGTAATTAAAAAAATTTTGTACTATAATTATGACACATAAAAATTTTTTTTTGGGGCATAAATACACCAGCTTCTTTTCGTATTTAACAAGTAGTAAAAATTGACTAAATTATATGCTGAATTTTATTTATAATTCTATGTTTTCATCACAGTGTCAAAATAGCTCAAAATAATTTGATCTTTATTTGATTATCTTTTGATTGCTGCTAGTCAGACAATAGAAGACCTATTTTTCGCGCAGTTATAGAGCAAAAAAGTTCGAAAATTGCTATTCAAAGTTTTAATTTTGCAAAATTATTAATTTTAAGATTTTACAATCAAAAATTCTTTAAAATTAATAATTAAATACCTTTGGTATGAATTTTTTTCTCCTACAGAAAGGCTGAAACAAATCTAAGAACGAAAAGTCATGAAGAACGCTAAGAATTTTAATGTGGTGGAAAAAGCAATTTTTTCTTTCTAATTTCAACCCCAATTTTTGAGAAGATTCAATTTTGCAACATAAATAAATTGTAGATATTTTCAAATACATAGTTCATTTTACTGGTATGCAACACATTGCACTTAATGGAGTAAATTTTCATACGAATTGAAAAATATGTAACTGCTATAACGTGTTTTTAATGTTAACTATTAAGAGTTTGTGGTAATAATGGTTTATCTCCAACTGTCTTCCAACCTGAAACAATTTGTTTCATTTCTGTAGAATAATTCTTGTTATTGATTTGAGTTAGTATTTGTTACGTTCATTAACGATTACTATAAAAAAAAATATATATATACATATATATATATATATATATATATATAAAAATACCTGAAAACTTCGACGTACTATGCATTTGGTCGTCTGCTTGCTAAATACAAAACTCATATCGTTACACAAAACCATATTATGATCAATCGCTACTTTTTTTAAAAAAGATTTTTCATTTAATTACATACATTTAAAACCAATACATCTGAAATTTCGTCATATTATGTGAAATACATGTACAAATAACAAACGATATTCTACATTTTTCGTTTTTTTGATTTGGGAAAATCATCACTGTTGCTTTCACTAATATGATTCTCGTCTGTGTACAGAAAATTTTTGAAATTATTTTTCATAATGTTACTATTAACGATTTTAACTGTCTTATGCTCTATTTTCTGGGTTTTAAGATACCGTTTTTTTTTTAAGTACGGAGTAAGTTACGGAGTACTATTAAAAGTCAGTCCTTTTGTTCAAGTAATACTTTTTTTTCGCTGGTGCTTTGTAGATTGGTCGTGCCGTGCATGCAAGACAAAGTATTTTTAATGAATTTAGCCATATGTTTATACTTGCACGATTTTTCTTGCTACGATATGTAAACGATAATCCTTGATTACTATTTTTATGCAACTGCACTTTTTTCCTCATCGTTTCTTATATTTACAAGAAATATGTTTCACAAAAAAGCGGATGCAAACTGGTAACTGAAGAAAAAGCTGATTAAAAAGATACACCGTAAGAGACAGCACCTTAAATAAGGGTTTTTTTACAGGAACGTGGTCCAAAGTAATTGGTAGGGAACCTTAAATTTTCGTACGTGGAAAAAAAAATCTAATTTTTTTTATGCATTAACGACTAAATGCATGCAACCTTTTGTTCGAAAAACAGTACAATAAGTCAAAGTATTCAAGTATAACAGTTGGTTTTATGCTGTTAATTTATGTAAAAATTACTAACTGTGTAACTGTAAAAATGAGTTTTTAATTACTGTTGCTGGAATTATGTCGTTGAATTTTTTTTTTTCTTCATGTAAAAATATATCCTATAAAGTGAAATTGGTTTCCACACATTCAAATGTGAGTCGTCAAAATGATAATATTTTTTTTTTATTACAAATTTAGTTTTATAAAAGATTAAGGTCAAAATTAAAAAAAAAGTTTGTCTCAACATTGAAGCTTTTCGCTATCCTTAATAAAATTCATCTGAAAACTTTGATGCAGCAATACTATAAGGTTTAAGGCAAATAAATTGTAAAATAATAAATTGTTTTTTGAAATCATTTTTAATGTTACATAAAAATTATTGAGCATGGCTTACGATTTCTTAAAAAAATACGGAATTCTTAACTTTGAAGTAATGATATGCAAGAATGAAAAGATAAATATAATTTTAATATATAATTTTGAATAGCGTCTTTCGCTATCACTTTGTAAAAAATAGGTGTTAGACAACCTTAGCACCACTTTTTGGTAGATTATCGAAAAAAAACAAATTATCTTCTGATACTTCTGCAATACAATGCTCCTAAAGAAAGTTACAAGCAAAATTAGACAAAATAATCTATCAGTTTTAACTGTCTTTTCAATAACAAACAAAGCCGGTGCGTTTATGCCCCAACACTATTTTTATATATAATCTGATCATAACAAAAAGCTATTCCAACAAATTTCGTCGTAGTTAACCTGTTAATTAGAACAATGATGTCATCTTTCAGGTCAGAGGGAAATCGATATTAGTTCAGGCTACCAGGAAAAATCAACTAAGCGAAGCCTCTATGACGTTTGACATTCCAGATCAGTGTGATTTGGAAAGAATTAAGGCAGGATTTCACTCCGATGACGTCTTGTATATTCGTTTTCCTTCAAGGAATGAGCCAGATGTTAAAGTATAGACAATTAAGAACTTTAAAATTTTAAATAATTTATTTTCTAATCGAAAAAAAAGAATATGCAGAAAATAAAAGAATATAACGATGTCATTTTTTTATTTAATGTTCCTTGGTCGAAAAGTATAAATAACATTTTTAGCAATTTTTGTAGTTCCAAGCTCATCAATAGAAAAAAAAAAAAAAAAAAGAAAAGAAAAAAAAAAATACAATTAATAAAAAGAAATCGTTGTTAGCTGTCCATGAGTTTATATAAGTTGATGAAAAATTCGTAAAAAAATATAAAGAAAATACGGATACCATTACTCTACCTTGCTTCGAGAGATAATATAATTTTTGGAATTCAATGATCGAAACAAGGTGCTGCGATTAAAAAGATGCTAAGTCAATTGTCATAAATAAAAGTCTTATTTATATCTAAATTTTTTTTATCGTTTTATTATTAAAGCATATCCTCATACATTTCTAGCATGAAAAACATGTTATTTCTAAATTTACACTAAGTATCACAATTATTTTATTTGCAATCAACATCAAAGTATATTTAATCAATGTACACCAATAAGAAAATTTCTGGGTTCTCAGCTTTTCCTTTTTAATTAAATAAAGTCGTAAGGTCGTTTTTTTTCATTTGCAATGTTTTTACCAAATTAGTCACATTTTGAAATATTACAAAATTCTCAAAGTAATGACACACTGATTTTTTTGCGATAAATGGTACCTGCGTTAGATTAATGGCTTATTCACGCAGTTTGTATTTTTCACCATCACAGCCAATGCTTTCTTATGGGGTATGAGGCCACGTAGGGCATATTTGCGCATTTCTGTATTGAGAGTAAACTAAAAAGTTTTTTCCATTATTGTATAATTTATTGCTTTGCTTGGATTTCCTGATTATCTTGATTTTCTTGCATGGTTTTCTTACTAAATGTAATACTAAGTGCGTGTGATACTTTTCGAATAAAAATATTATTAAGCTCATGATAAATGCACTTATTTAAAAAACAAGCAACATGCTTCTGACGAAGAACCGTACACCAGAGGTTCTAACGAAGAATCGTACAGCTGGAGGTTTCCAACAAAGAATCGTACAAGCTACTACTTCCCAACCAAGAAACATACACACTACTACTTTTAGACGAAAAATCGTACACTCAACTACTTTCCGACGAAAACTCGTGCGCTCAACTACTTTCTGACGAAGAATCGTACACTTAACTAATTTCCAACGAATAATCGTATAACTCGACTACTTTCCGACGAAGAATTATACACTTAATAACTTTCCATAGAAAAATCATACACTTAATTATTTTCCGACGAAGAATGGTACACTCAACTACTTCTAGATGAAGAATCGTGCACTTGACTACTTCCCTACGAATAATCGTTTACTCAACTTCTTTCCAACGAAGAATCATACACTCAACTACTTTCAGACAAAAATCGTACACTCGATTATTCTTTGACGAAGAATAGCACATGCCTTTACTATTATTTATTAGGCACGACTGATACTCAGGAGTGCCTTAAAGTTTTTCCAGAGCAAAAAGTGTCAGTACCCTCGAAACTTATTGTTTCTGTATAAAAAATATTTTGGTAAAAAAAAATTGGGATCGTGGACCTCGGCGTCATGAGTGTATATATCTACTGGGACTGATACTTGAACATGCTAATTGTAGATTAGATTCTAACTATCATTTACACAACAAAGACCATTCATAATACTGT
Organism: Copidosoma floridanum; assembly: GCF_036245765.1. Classification (NCBI taxonomy): domain Eukaryota; kingdom Metazoa; phylum Arthropoda; class Insecta; order Hymenoptera; family Encyrtidae; genus Copidosoma; species Copidosoma floridanum. The sequence goes on along the minus strand of NW_028321884.1, from coordinate 16,815,665 downwards.
TTTCATACCTTAAGCGTTTTAAAGTTTTACTGTGACTTCGGTACAAAAGATATTTATCATCGACGCGCTTCTAAACACAGGGATTACAACGTTTTTCACAGGTTACAGTGATTGTCCTACTTTAGTGAACATTGATGGGCATACTTTGTTTTTCTAATTAAATGCACAGCAAACACTTAACACCTCCCGTGGTGGACGCATTAACAGAATACAGAATATCAACCTTTGTCGTGGTGCCATTATATTAGTATGTGCCGTTGTCTTTACTTGCCTTCTTCTCCAATAGTTTAAATTATTGTGCATCATTTTCTCTTATGCTGGAAAAAAAACGTGATAAATATTTTGGTAACCTACAAACCTTTACCCTACGAACAAAACTGAGTTTTTCATGAAAAGTTATTATTGTAGCGAGCCAAGAATAACTGTCAAGTAAAAAATGTAGTCTATACGTATACATATACTTACACGTATTGTAATGAAGTACAGGGAAAGAATGACACTTTTGGTATCAAAAAATGTAATACATTTTTTTAATGCACATTTTGAAAACCTTTTTTTTTCATTCCCCATATTTTACATCACAAGAAAAATACTTTCAGCAATCGATTAAGTTGATTTAATATATACTCTTTCAACCGTTTTCATTCAATCAAATTTTAAATTTTTAAAAAAATATTTTTATACATTTCAAACTTTTTTCGTCATACTTTTACTTTAAAAGATCGTGCAGAGCTTCTTGAGAATAAAACAAAGTGCTAAACACGGGCTCCAATTCATTTTGTTCAGTGTCAGAAAAATGTGAGTACTCGAAATTTGAAGTTAGAGCGTGAATTTTATAAATTTATTTATTTTTAAGCTTTTTTCCTACTGATAAGTTGGACCACATCTTACATGTTAAGGTTCTAGGAATTTAATTCAATCTTACTCTAAGAGCTTTATTTATATGTTTGAAAGAGTTGTTACGAGCTTTTGTGGAAAATTTTTTATAGTAATATAGAAGCAATATTGCTATTTTTAATGCACGTATCTTTTGACCTGAGACATCTTTTCTAGACATCTAGCTTAAGTTTTGTTTTATTGCCCGAAAAGATGTCTCAGGTTAAAAGTTACGTGCATTAAAAATAGCAATATTGCTTCTAAAAACCTATATTAATTGGGACGATTTTCCGGTATTTTTAGCTCTAGAATTACGTAACTTCAGTTATGACGTATTAAAATGCCATCTAAAATGACCTTTTGAAGTAAAATTATGATTACAAGAGTGATAAAATTAGTAGAATTTGTCTTACAGTTTCACTTTAAAAATTCAAATAAAGCTTTAAAAAAGGGGCAGTGACACCTACATTGCTTGTTATAAATTCACGTAACACTTGACCTGAACCATCTTTTCGGACATTTCAAAAAGGAAATCAAACCTCGTATCATGTACTTACTGTATTCTACAACTATGATGAATTTTCCACTAACTTTTGTTGCTAAATCCCTGATTGTACGAACATGTGGAAGCACTGAATTTAAAGTTTTTGTTTAAAATTTTCAAATTAATTTAGAAGTAACCGCCAAAAACAGCTCTGTAATAAAAAATTCTTGAAATTCACGCTTTAATCTCGAGCTTTAAAATAATGCTCTCAACGTTTAATGCCTTAAATTTTTCGGGACACTAAGCAAAAAAAAATGAAAGTCCTTTTCCACTACTTTATTGTCTATTCTTAATAAATCCTGTACGATCTTTCGATGTAAAGGTATGATGGAAAAAGTGTATTGAAGTTTTTTTTTTTAATTTCTTGTTTAGTTTACAAAAAAAATAAAAAAGTTTAGTTTTCTACTTTGATAGCGTACTTTAAAATTTTTTTTTCCCAATTTGCAGATAAGAAAAGTGTTGTTATTTGCCTGTATTTCATCATATTCTGAATCGTATTTATTATCTTATATACATACTTACATACATTTTTTTTGTAAACAGCTCTACAAGTTGGCGTTGAACAACTTTCATCAGAACCACAGACAGCAACATCAAAATTTATAAGGAGAAAAGTGAAAAGGAGACATTTTGTGAAAAATATTTCTAGAAAACGACAAAGGAACCAAAACACTTGGATTGATGCACAGTAAAAAAAGCACATACTGAAGGTGTAGCTGGAATCGGACGAAAAGGGCCAATAACGGCAAAGGAGATGCAATTATCTTGTAACTGTCGTCTTAAATGTAACGAAAAAATAACCGAACCTGATTGATTGAATGCATTTAATCAATATTGGAATTTATGTGATAAAACTAAACAAAGAATGTGCCTGAGTAACTGGATGTCTCTGAAGAGTAACTATTTGAGTGAAGAAAAGGCTGAAATAAAAAAGGCTATCGCAGCAAAGGTTTTTTTATCAATATCAGTTACCATCTTTTACGGGAATGGTTTCGGTTAGCCGTGAAATGTTTTTAAATACTATTAGTAAGTTAAATATTTTCTAACGTTTAACTGTAATCGTACCATTTGTAGATTTGTTAATTTTTAAGATATTAGAGTTGTACCAATTTAGAAAAATCGTCATACTTGATATCACTAATAGTATTATCATGAATTTTTAAGTTTTGCCTTAAATAATTATTTTGCAATTTTCAGACTTTCAATTTTCCTTAAAAATCAAGAATAAGTACACATGCAACAGAAATCTTTTACCTTGATATCTCAGAGAACGTTAAAATAGCATTTGGTGCATTTTTGGCCCATATCGTTAATTTGTAATTTCATTATGTTGTTTAAGTCCCTATACTGTGCTGTTAGCAATCTGTTAGATTGGCATGTACAAACATTTTTAAAAAATATTCTACAAAATTCATTATTTTTACAGCTTATTTAAAACACTTTACAAACACAAATAATATTACTTCAATACATCCCTTTCTATCGCAGCATTTAAAAAAAATATCAATTATGAACTATTTTTTCATACCATTTTAAATGCATTGTTTTGGGGGTAGCTTTCGTAGTGTTTTTTACGAATGCTATTGTTTATCGATGAAATACAATACACATTTTGTTGTAAATATCAAGATTTCAACAGTACAAGCCGCTTTAAAAAAAAAGTCGAATGCTGATGCGACAGGGGTTATTGAAGATGATCAGAGAGGAAAACATGAGAACCGACCATTCACGTATTCAAAGGAAATGCTGAATTATGCACAAGAGCACATTAAAAGTTTTAATGCTGTTGACTCTCATTATTGTAGAGCTAACAATCAAAGGCAATACCTAGAACAAGGTCTTTCTCTATCCAAAATGTATCGTATGTATGCAAAGGATGTTGGAGACAAAGTTGGTTCGGATAATCTCGTGAGTAAGCAAAAATATGAGGAAATTTTCAGCACTCACTTTAACTACGGATTTATCAAACCAAAAAAAGATTTGTAAGTTACTATTTCAATTATCGAACTGTGTATGCATTGTATATTATATTACTATCAGACTTCGTTCATCCGGTCATTAAGTGGTACGTTAAAATATCTGTATTTTGTTTACGTTAAAAATTAATATTTGGTAAGTTTTCTATATTTGCTAGTATAACCGTTGTGAGCTGAGGATAATCAATTTTTCGGGTCGTGATTAATTTCATACAACAAAATTTCTGGAGTATTGCTACTAATTAAATGCCTGTGCTCTAAGGCATTTTTGAATTGTCCTTAGGAGAGTAATATTCTGCATAGTATATTCTTAAACCACGTTATTTGAAGAAACTGTACAGAAAAGAATATAGCGTTTTAGACATTATTTTTTCATTTGCGGGTTTCTCTAAAATAATAAAAATGTCACCATCTTGCGGTAGTAACAAATTGGATACATTGATTTATTTTAAATTCTGCTACTTTATAAAAATAAGACTGGGGGGCTGTAACCCCTAGACGTTTACCGTAAATACCCTTAATATTTGATACGAATTTATATTTATGATTTAAGACAAAAAATCAAACAATAAGCTCTTATGATACTAAATTTTTTTTTTTTTTTCAATTTACAAAATAAAACATTTGATTCCTTTTATAAAACGTGGAACGAACAAAACTGTTAGATTCACTAAGTAATCTGTATTACATTTACATTATTGTTATAGCTATATTGTCTAAAATTGATAATTGGGAAATTTTTTTTTCGAGTATCTAACAATCGCTGTCGTAGAATTAGAACATACTCGGTAAAGTTACTTTAATCTCATTATCGGTCGATCTTTAATCCCTTATTGATCGGTTGTATATTTTAAAAAGACTGTACATGTACCGTAGTTTGTTTTAGAGAAATTTTGTTTTTTTCGATAATGTAGACCCTTACTTTACAAATAATTACAATACATTTACGATTGATAAATTCCTCACACTAAAATATTTCTGTATCCACTTATAATCTTACGTGAAAATAGCTAAGCAATAATTAAATACAATTCAATCAATGTTGAGTAGTTTCTGAGACCGAAATTGAGACTGATTGTGAGACGTTAACTCAATCTTTTTCTTACGACGTAAAAATTAATAAAATTGATCGGGAAATAATTGTCTAATATATACAAAGTATACATTCCGTTTATGGTTAGGCTACATCTCTGAAGTCAACGTGTCTATCAAACTAGCGTAGCCAAGTCATAGGGCCGTAATAAAACTTACACTATGTTACTTTTGGTAATTATTAGCTGTTTCTTGCCAAAGAATTTTGTTTGCCATATTTATTTCAACTTGTGTCTAGTATTAATACAGATTTTTCATACTTGTGTCATTCAACTCCACTAAATAGTAATTTGAGGGTTATTTGATCTTCATTTAAATTATGGTGAGAGTTTCAATTATACACTTTCTGAAACAAATTACAAAAGATTAGTTTTCAATTCGTCATAAAAGTGTCATCACCACTAGGGCTATTTTTCGGCTCAAAAGACCCTAAGATAGCCTTGGTAGAATGGCACTTATGTGCTGAACACTGTTTTTCCTACCGAGGGTGCAGTGAACAGCCAAATGTCACGAAAATCACCTCGAGGTCGGAAAAAAATTTATGGTATTGATTAAAATTTTTCTTATTAAAAAGGCACACATTAATAACCTAGATGATTGTTAAAGTGCGAAAAAAGACGTATTATACCTGTTACAGTAACTTTATCAACAATCTTTCTACCTTACATTAAAAATCTAATATTTTCGGCTTGAGAAAAAAATTCCGCCAGTGAATAAATCATTCTACTGAATCATGCGGATAGCAAGTACTCAAAACAATTACAGAAAGAAACGATGTATTTACATATTTTTAAATACGATCACAATATTCATTAAAAACACTCCATTTTGTCTTTTACCTTATTACGATAATTATTGTTGTAATTCTTGAAAATACAATATATTAGTTAATACAATAATCGAAGAAATAAAAAACAATTGTAACTGAATTCGCCAAAAGAAGGAGGAAACACTTGAAACGCAATTGTTGCATGGAATTTCACTTAAAAGTAGAACTATATTTACTATTATTTTCTCTGACACGGTGTGCTGAATAATAACACTGTGAATAAAGTCTCTTAGTATTATAATCATGTACGATTGGCCAATGAATATTTGTATTAAAAAACTTTGAATACTATGATCTACTGCATTGTTTCAGATGCGCTGAGTGCGAATCCTTTAATTTGCTATCACAAGAAGAGCAGGTCAGAAAAAAACCGTCCTTTGACTTTCACATGCGCAATAAATCAGAAGCTCGCAGACTAATAGAGTCTGAAAAACAAAGGTCTTTAAGTAATTCAACTGTTTGTTGCGCTAACTTTGATCTGCAAAAAGTTGTATCGACATCACGCTCAGATATCTCAGTTATGTACTATTATTCAAAACTGAATGTATATAATTTTACTGTTTTTGATCTGGGTACCAAAATCGGACGGTGCTATTTATGGAATGAAACGGTTGCTGGGTGTGGATCAAATGAAATAGCATCAAATGTATTGCAATTTGTAAAAGGAAAGGTCGCAACTGGAACTAAAGAATTTTCGTTTTTCACTGATAATTGCGGAGGCCAAAATAGGATTCAGAACATGTTTTCAATGTACGTTAAGGCTACTAACGATTATAACATAGCAATAACTCACAGGTAAAAATTTATTTCGTAAACTCCGTATAACAAATGAATTTGGTTTTTCTGAATCCTGAATGGAATCTTGTGAGTGCGTTAAAAACCTGTCTCCATTTCTTATTACTCATCAAAAATATATAAATATATATAAACAAATGTATAGGACAAATGTATTCTAAACAACTATTTTCTAGCATCTTTTCGAAAGTTATTCTGTTTATCAAGATGTATTTATCAAGAATTCTACGAAAAATCTGCCATTTTCGGTATCAAAAAATAAGGTACAATTTTTTAATAAGCATGCCTTTGGAAATACGTTTTTTTTATCTCAGGTATTTTTTAGAACAAAAAATTCTCTGAACAAGCGATCCAAGTCTCAGCACATACTATTTTTTCACTTTTTTCGTTATTTGATACTCAATTATTGTTTGAATTTCACGATTTTTTTGACTTTTTAAATCATAATTCTGTCCCCAAAGGTCGGAGAGAGTTCCTTAAAGAAGGAAAATAAAGAGTTTGAAAAAAGCTTTGATTTTCACTCTTGAAAAGTCGTAAATAGTGACCAACATCAATAGTAATTAACACTTAAAGCTCGATAGGAGAAAAACAATTTTACCAATTTTATTGAATATATCATTTTGTAAACTCATTTTGTTTGTAACTTCTGACGCTAATCATATTTCTCAATAATTAAAAAAAAAAAAATCAAAGCTTATCTTGAAAGCTTTATTTTATTTTTTTTGGAAGACTTAGTTTTTCGATTTTTTACTTTAATTGCTCACAGCTGTGGTAGTGTGTTAAAATAATTTTCACGTTTCTGATCGTAACTCCGCTCCAGAAGGTCGTACAGTCTTTTAAAAAATTAAAATCAAGCTTGTAAGATAAGCTCTGAATTTATTTTTGAATCATTGAGAAATGTGATTAGCGTTAAAAGTTACAAATAGAATAAGCTTACAAAATGACAAATTGAATAAAATTCGTAAAATTGTTTTTCTCCTATCGAGCTTTGAGTGTCAATAACTATTGATGTTCGTCACTGTTAACGACTTTTCAAGAGTGAAAATTAATGCTTTTTTGAAGCTTTTTATTTTCTTTTTTCAAGCAATTTTCTCCGACCTTTCGGGACAGAGTTATATGATTTAAGAAGTCAAAAAATTTGTGAAATTCAAATAACAATTGAGTATGGAAAAATAAAAAAAAGTGAAAAAATAGTATGTGCCGGGACCTGGATCGCTTGTTTGGAGTATTTTTTGTTCTGAGAAATACCTGGGACAAAAAAACGTATTTCCAGAGGCCTACTTACTTAAAATTTTACTTAATTTTTTGATACCGAAAATAGAAGATTTTTTGTAAAATTTCTCGTATACTGGTTATGTATATAGATTGTGTTTAAATTAACAAAAAATAATTATTTGTGCGCCGCGGGTAGTCATTGTCTTCATCTTGATCCTGGTAATCATTTAGCCAACTGAGACACTCTTGTTTGTATCGTGGAAAGAGCTACACCATACATAGTAAAGGAATTCAAATAGTCAAAATTGTCTTAAAACTTAACTGTACTCTTGTGGCCATAACTTTGCTAAACATGTAGTTACAATATTTTTTTCAAAACTACCTGATCGTGCTTTAAAAAAACTTAAATAAAAACACTCTTTGAGTTTAAATACTATTCAATGGTTGCTCAAATTACGGGCAATACAATTTTTGTATACAAAACCTCGCAATTGATGAAATTGTATTTTTTCAATCGTAATTTTAAAAAGTTTAAGACTGTTGACCTGAATATCATTTAAGACTTCACTGCAGCAGCTCTGTTGAAGCTCTTTAGATAATAGTAGATACAAATACTGCTACTATATTTTTAGCCCAACGGTGATGAAATACTTAAGTAGCACGATATTTCGAAAAAAATATTGTTTCACTTAATTTGTTGTAGAACAGCTCTAGATTAAGATATGTTTGGTTGTGACTACTTTAATACCGCTACAAAACTCATGTACAAAAACTTAATTTTCAATTATTTCAAACCATAAGTTAAGAGCTCTGGTTACTTTTCTTTTTTCCGCGGGCAGAAAAGTTTTGGCTCCTTACGCCCTCGGTAAGAAAAACAATATACGTGATTTGGAAAAAAATATGTAAATGACTACCCGCGGCACACAGATTTTCGTGTCTTAGAGATGTGCTATACTCAAAAACTTTTTCATTTATTATTGCGTCTAAGGATTATAAATGTTTTTGGAGAATTCATATTAATAAAATAAATAAAAACTTATAAGTGCCCTGATCACATTTTAGAAAGCGTTCTCACAAAACGTTTTTTATTTACTAATTTTAAAGTGTGCAGTAACGTGTGGAATGATGTAATATTTTAATGTATCGTACAAGATGACACATTCCTTACATTTAATTTATTGTATTTTTTTTTTATCTAACATAAGTATTAAAATTATTGCAGTATAAAAAGTACAATCAATGTATTATATTGATAAAAAAAGATCTATTTTGCAGTTAGCAAAAGTTAAATACGGTATTTTTTTTTTTTTTTTTTTTTGACCAAGCAAGCTTTAAGTATCATCCATTTACCTATAATGATGAATAGCAGTCTTGTATTGTGCATGCATGAAATCTTTTTTTTTTCATTTTTGATTCGTTAAAGCGTTTAAAATTTGTTAATGAAAAATTCATTTTCTAACGCAGGTACTTGGAGGTTAGGCATACCCAAAATGAAAATGACTCGATTCATGCTCAAGTTGAGAAATATTGTGAATATAAAACCATATTTACTCAAAATGAGTGGGCATAACATATAGAAGAATGTAAAGTCCATGATCCCAAGTACGCATTAAATCAAGTCCAACAAAGTAGTATTTACTCGTTTGAGGACTTATCCGAAAAATTCATTTGGAAAAATGTAAAGATTTCTCGCCTTCGTGAAATTTCAGTTGCTCCAGGGACAACTTTAATTCAGGTGAAGTATGATTTATTTGATGCACCTAAGAAAGTCAACGTTTTTAAAACCAAAACACTTGTTGAAGACGTAAAAAATCACTGCTGAAAGGTTGCTTATAAAACAAAATTACCATTATCAGTAAAAAAAATGACTGATTTAAATTTAATGTTAAAAAAAAAATAGTCCCACCCATATGTATTTCAGACTTTGAAAAAATCCTTTTGAATGACAACACTAATCGTGGATAGTTTGTTGCAGGAAAATGTTATTTTCTTTTTATAAATTACATAATAATCTATTTTACATTATCTTATAAGTATTACGATCATTTGTTAAACGTTTTTTACTATATTTCAAGTAACCGAGTGGATGTAGGATGTCAATTGCCTTCCCTCCCTCAAACACCCCAATCAAAAACCAAATAATAATACATATGTTTTAATATAATATGGTATATGTCCTAAATTAGTTATACCAATGAAGGTATATCAACAAAAGTTTCCTATGTAATAACGTTATGAAGTACCAATCATATGTCGAATATCTTATACGATTCGAAAAATAAAACCTCACGTACTCAAACGTTATTTTGCGATGGATTGTATGGTAAACGTATTTGCCACTATTTTTAATTGATATTAAGTATATTCGATAAATATTATTAAAACCATTATTGTTTAAAAATGTTATGTATTTCGCTCTAAAATTTATTTTAAAAAAAAGTATTTTTGTAATTTAATGATTTAAGGTTTGAATGAAAATCAATAAAGAATAAAATTTTGTTCATACAAATATACTTCATGATTTATTATTCTTACAAAATGGTTTTGTATTTTATTATAAGGCACGAAGTAAAGAATGAAGCAAAAATTAATCTCACGCCAAATCAGTCTAACCAGAGGAGAACCGCTCCTCCAGGGCCTCCCTAAAAAAATTTAATAAACGTTATTTGTATTCACAATTGTTAAAAGTCTCTTAAAGTCTTTAAGACTTATTTAAAGCATCCTCAAGCATGAAACATCAAAAGTTTTCCGCCGATTATAATGTACGAGCAAATAGAGAAATGAGTCATTGTCTTTACAATCGCAAAAAAACCCGCCAGGCGTGAAAAACCACAAGTTTTCCGCTGATTTAGGTATACGAGAAACTAAGAAAATCGATAAAAAATTCATTTCTTTCCAAACATTGACTTTATAATTATGTAAAAGTTGTAGAAACTGAGCCTTATTATTTTGAAGCTGGCACAATTCAGATTTTAAAAGAAATGAGTTTATCAATTTTTTCAATTACTTGTATACCCGAGTCGGCGGAAAACTCGTAGTTTTTTACGCCTGTCTTTTCTGCTCTTGAAAAAAACACTTCATACTTCTCAGTAAAAAATGAAGCCTAGTAATGTAACTTTATTAATTTTGTTATTATTATCAATCATCAGAACGTAGTTGAGTGTACGATTCTCCGTCGGAAAGTAGTTGAGTGTACGGTTCTTCGTCGGACAGTAGGTGAGTGTACGATTGGAAAGTAGTTGAGTGTACGGTTCTTCGTCGGACAGTAGGTGAGTGTACGATTGGAAAGTAGTTGAGTGTACGGTTCTTCGTCGGACAGTAGTTGAGTGTACAATTCTTCGTCAGAAAGTAGTCGAGTGTACGATTCTTCGTGGAAAAGTAGTTGGGTATACGATTATTCGTAGGGAAGTAGTCAAGTGCACGATTTTTCATCTAAAAGTAGTTAAGTGTACCATTCTTCGTCGGAAAATAATTAAGTGTATGATTCTTCGTTGGAAAGTAGTTGGGTATACGATTATTCGTTGGGAAGTAGTCGAATGTACGATTCTTCATCTAAAAGTAGTAGCATGTACAATTCTTCTTTAAAAAGTAGTTAAGTGTACGATTATTCGTCTGGCAGTAGTAATGTGTACGGTTCTTCGTTGGAAAGTAGTAACTCGTACGGTTTTTCGTCAGAAAATAACAACATGTATGGGTTTCCGTCAGATAATTTTAAGAGTACGTTTCTTCGTCAGAAGCATTACGGAATGGAGTGGCTTTGGTAATACTTAATGATGTATGTAAAATTTCTTTAATAGCATCTTTTTTAGGAATATCTAATTTTTTTTTCCAAGATAGTATACCATTTTCTCTGTATTTTTAAATGCTGAAAAAAATACTCTTATGACTTCTGATGAACAAATTTTTGTTGGTACATACTTACTAATGGTTTAAAAATTGAAGAAGGGGATCTTTTACTAAACTTATAGCTATTTTTCTGGATGCACCAAGTGGAAAAGCTAAGAGTTTGCAAGGGAACACGTGAGTAGTTGGTTTTTTAATAAAGCCAGATGTGTAGAAAACTACTTTTTTGTTGCAAACCTGAAACATAATTAATACCAAAATAATAATAATATATATTATTCAACCCAGACACAATTAACAGACATTTTATAGAATAAAATTTCAGTTCAAAATCAATTTATCATATAGATTTACTAATTTTCATATTTATAAGCAACTCAGAGGTAAAAGCATTCTTCAAAAATCAAATAAGTGTATGTAACTCATGAAATTAGGACGGAGTTATTAAAAAAAAAAAAAAACATTCGGTATTAATGGTGTTTCTTTTAATTGTCTTGTATCGAAAGTTGGAAAGTATTTTTATTGTCAGTAATATAATTACTTTTTACATACAGAGAAAAGTTTTCTGTCAGTTTTTATCCTCGGCTTGAACAAAAATAACATATAAAGTTTAAATGACTTTAGTAACGCTAGAGTGTCAAGGTTATATACGTGAGACAGTTTTTTAAATAACAGTAAATTTATTGCAATGCAGAAAAGTTTAATGTTTAATTAGTAAATACTGTTATTACATTCAAAAAACTATTAAGTTACGAATGTTTTTAATAAAAGTGTGAAGCGAACTTGGTCGGTCTAGAATTAGTAAAAAGTATGTTTTTCTCATATTTTGCTTATTGAAGTTTGGTTAAGTAAAATTTGAGATCAACCTTGAAATATCAGCACTTGATGCTTGCCTATGCTTTCAATACAAAAAACGAAGATACATGACTGTGTTTAATTTAATGTTTTTTAATGAAGTCGGTGAACATATGTATTTTGAAGTAACAGTATGTTTTGTATTACTTAAGCTTTATTGCGTTAGTTTTTGACTTAATAACGTTCAGTAATTAAATTACTAGGCTAAAACTTTTAGTGAAGCAATGCTCAGTTGCCATAAGAGTATATGTTTAGAATTTAATTTCCATTTTTCATTTTCTTGCATTTATTTTTGTCAGCCTACTCCAAAATGTTAATAAATGATTTCTCAAGATTTAATGCCATTCTATTTATGATCATCTGATGAAAGAACTACCTTAAGTCAAAAAATCACCTCAATCAACAAGGAAAAATTGTGAAAGAAAAAAACGCAATAAAAATTAATTATTGTATTTATACAGTACTAAATTTTTTTTAATTTTGAAAATTTTAAATATTATACTAATTTAAAATTTTCCAAAAAAACATGGACCTAAGGAATATATTAAGTGGGTCATCTAAAAAAGGTATATGAAGCTCTGGACGTATTACAATATTATTAGTAAAAAAAATCCTTTAATAGGACAATGTTAGTTCTGATACTTACTGTTTGAAGCAATTTCATGAACACCTACATGAAATTCCTGAATTTTTTTTATTAATAATATTTGAATACGTCCAGAGCTTTATGTACCTTTGTTGGATGACCCACTTAGACTTTCTAGGATAAAAATAGTACACGTAATGATAAAGTAAATTGAAGCAGAGATTTTTCTCAGATGCCATGACTGACTGCTTCACACGCCGAAGCGTCTAGGAGACAAAAAAAATTGTTTTGTTAATTTTGTCGAGGACTGTGATAATGTTGAATGACAAATATCTTTAACTAAAATCGAAGAAAGTGAGAACTAAAAGCAAGCATGAAAATATAAATTAAATGGTTGTATTCAACGTAATTGACAAACTAATTTTTTTTTTTCCTTGACCGTCACCTCCCACCATTTATATAAATGCTCGCCGTTTAGCGGACGTGTTTTCTGATCAGATGTTGGGTCTAAAAACTATTGAACAAAAAGGTTATTAAAAGGTGGCCTTAAAGAGCCCACATTAAATTATGAGAAACTTTACGTATCCAAATGCGTAGCTCTCTATGCTACCCGTGGTTTTTGCTTCACCTCAGGTGTCAAATGCCCGTAATCTGAGGAATTTCTTATTTTTCTCCTGTGATTCATAGGGTGATTCTGCCCTTAGTTGCTCAAAATGCATTAAAGAATCATACAAAAATAAGTTGGTTTCATAAATTATTACAAATATCTAAAACAATTCTACTACAAAGTTTTTAGGTCGAAAGATGTACAGTATTTTGTGTAAGTCGATTTTAGTCAATTTTTGAAAAAAATACGTCTGCTTTAGAAACGCGTAGCTAAGCTGCTTGTGGAGTTATAGCGTTTTAACTCACATTAAATAAAAGCTACGACTAAATTTTTTCAGTAGAAAAAAAACTTTCGTTCCATTTAGTGTCTCCATTCAAAGTAATAGCTGTTTAAGGACAAGCGATAGAAACCGCTAAAAATGCAATTGAGTACTCTGAGAACGTTTGAATCGTGGCATTAAATTAAAAAAAAATTTTCTTTAACCGATAAAACTTTGTTTCAGCAGCTATTTAAACCTATTTTGGGCAACCTAAAAAAGTGTTCTCCTTAGCTATTAGTGTTGTAATCCTAATTGATATTTATCGACATATCTCTTAAAAAGAGCGAATTAGACCAAACGCCAAAACACATGTCTTATGTTTTAGCCAAACGTAACAAAAAAAAAAGTTCCAATGCACGAAAGCTAGAAAAATAGATTCTTTTATCACTAAGGGGTATTGAAGTGACAGGTACAGAAGTGACATTCTGAGATATGGAGTACTATTACTGCTCGTAGACTTGATGTAAACGATTTGTTGCTTAAAAAACATCTGTCGTCAGTAAGTAGTACCCCAAAATAATTTTTTCTTATATGTTTGAGATATTTGGCATTCAGTACAAGATTTTGCTTATAAGTTTTAAATTAATATAATTATATTATGAATATGACAGATGACGTCTATATTTTAAAATGTTGGTGCGAGGACATGGTACAGGAGCTTAATTTTTTAGTAGGAGTTTTTAGGTACAAAATTAGGATTTTCAATCGGTGTCTGTAAACCGCATGAAGTGGTCACTTCTAATATATTTACACATCTGTTAATGTGAACTTAATTATTGCATACATTTTTCAAGCTGCAACCTTAGAACTTGAAAAACGTGCCATTAGCAGCCGATTCTAAAAAATATTAACGAATGCAAAAATAAGGCTTCATTCAACATTTTAATATGCATGACTTTCCTTCAATACACCCACCTTATTTTTCCTATCGTTAAGGACGTATCTAATTGTATTCGTCCCTTCTTCTGTTTTCTAAAGCTTTTTCCTTTCTCTGTCTAAAATTCTTGATAGCTCATCTCAATTTTCTGGCATTTGACAAAGTAGCTGCTTAGCTGTTGAGCCAAGGAAAAACACTCGATCCCCTTAAATATCATGTGTCAGTACTGATGCTTACAAGAAGCATGACAATTTACTTTTACCACCTTCTACTACGCAGCTCTGCTTATAATATATTTACGATTATCGGTACGTGCGAGGTACGTGTCCTGCAGGTGTTTTTGTTTCACCCTTATTTTCCCTATAATCTGTCCTCTGAATCAGGCACTGCCCCGTTGGTTAGTATATCATTTTATTGATCGAACGCAGTTTTTGGGTTTATATTGGAAAGTAGAAATCACAAGTGATTTGGAGGTGTATATGCATTTTATTATTTGATAGTAATATTGCCATGTTTGAACAAATACGAGGCCGTTTCTCGGGCAACGAAAAACAACATAAATTAAAATTTTATATTTATTACAAACTTTAAATAAGTAGTAAAACACATGTACTTGATGCATGATACACATTGGCTAAAGTTGGAAAAAATATTCTCTGTTACGATTACATTGTTTATTAAACTTTTTGTGCTGTAAAAATGTGATTGTGTACAGAGTTGCATGTACACAAACTACTGTCTTATTAAACTATCAGAAATACTTAAAGTTTTCTAAATAATTAAATAGTTTAAAAACACTGTAACACAACTGCAATCGGCACCTGATTGATAACATAACTTTCAGATTCTTACATTATCTAACTATGTATTGAACTGATATTTCTGATTTCTATGATAAGAATATTAGAAGCGAGTCATATCTTTTTTTTGCAGTTAACACGTATTTGTACAAAAATTAAATAGTTTAACTAAAGCTTTACGATTATTTTGAGAATTTTTTATTTATATTGTACAATTAAGTAATCAACGAGTTGATACACTGTCTCTCTTGATACCTCTTTCTATTGTTTAAAACTTCGTTTTAGTAAAACTTTAAAAATAATAATGAGGCAATCAAAGTATTAAAGACAATTTTCTATGAATTCAAAAAAAAATTGTTTATTAGTCTATCGTACATTATTTTCTTCCTTACATCGCTACTACCTTTGTAATAGTGATTGCTCAACTTAAAAATTAAATTTAGGGCGAGCATTTTCAGTTATATTTTTGAGCTTTATCAAAGTTGTAGTATTATTATTTACCTGATGTAAACATCAAATTCAAAAGTGTACATGTATTTTTTTTTTTTTTTTTTTTGTAAAAATTACTGTCAATTCGTCGAAAAAATGTTATTCACCTTTACAGTATTTCTGACTCCTTCAGAAAGTGAACACACAATCCTAGTAATCAAAAGCTTTACTGGCCACCATCTTATTTTAAAGCCCTTTAAATTTAATAGGGAGTAGAAAAAATACTAGACCACAAATCAATGGATGGAAAGAGCTGAAACGCTGTACGGTAACATTCTTTCCACGAGTTGTTTGATAAGCTTATTAAAGTTTTGTCCTACTACTGCCCTGCCCTGTACGCTGTTTCGACACCTTGCAGCGCTTTTATGGTCTTGTGAGTAGCTATTCTTATGCGATTTCTGCAGGCATCTTCTTTGCTTATTGTTACTCTGCATTTCCATTTCACTTGATTGCTTGATCTCCCAAATGCATCCGTTTCTCTGATTCTTTGATCCCAATCTACATACCATATTATTTTCCAAGTAGACGCAACTGATTGGGCCTGCCCCAGATTTTCCACTAATATCCCCGGATTCTTCTCGAATAGCTCTACTTCTCCTTGTTGCTTTCCTATCGGAGTGGCTTTCCCCCTAAAACATAGAATAGATACTTTTTTTTTGATACCTACATTTCCCTTTTTGTAAATTAATTCTCAGATTATTTGAGAGAAAAGGAGAAAAGGAGTAGAACAAAGAAAACCAGGGGGGATAAATGGGTCATGGGACCCACGGTAAGAACGAAGTTCTTTGAACATGACGAGTATAAAAACACAATTTCTCAGGTAACAAGGGGGTCGCCAGACCCATTGAAAGAACGAAGCTCTATAAACGTTAATACTGCATTCATGTAGTTCACTAAACAAAAACTTGAAAAACGAATAAAAAAAAAAAATAAAAAAAATAGTTCGGTACTCACGATGGTTGAACTTCGTGAGAACGTCGTGCATGAATACAGTACTCACGAAGTTCAACCATCGTGAGTACCGAACTATTTTTTTTATTTTTTTTTTTATTCGTTTTTCAAGTTTTTGTTTAGTGAACTACATGAATGCAGTATTAACGTTTATAGAGCTTTGTTCTTTCAATGGGTCTGGCGACCCCCTTGTTACCTGAGAAATTGTGTTTTTATACTCGTCATGTTCAAAGAACTTCGTTCTTACCGTGGGTCCCATGACCCATTTATTCCCCCTGGTTTGTTGTTGTTTTTTTTTTTAATTTTTTTTTTTTTTTTTTTGTCTTTATTACTGTTTTTATTTATTTTTTTTTTCATTTCTTGTTTTATTTTTTTTCATATTTCATTTTATTACATTTTTTTCATTTTTTTGTATTTCCTTTATTTAATTTCTTTCTTATTTTCATATTAAATCTTTTTTTTTTATTCTCTTTTTTTTCATGAATTATTCTTTTTTTTTATATTTAACTTTATTACTTTTTTTTCATTCTTTTGTATTTCCTTTATTTCTTTTTTTTATATTTTTCTATTTATATTCATTCTTTTGTATTTCCTTTATTTTATTTCTTTTTTCATATTTCATTTCATTATTTTTTAATATATTATTTTATTTGTTCAAATTTTATTTAATTTCATTATTATTTTTTTTTCATATTTTATTTTTTCATATTTCGTTTCTTTTTTTTTCATATTTTAATTCATTATCTTTTTTCATATATAACAGTAATTATTAGCAATACTGCAATGCCAAAAAAACCTCAGGTTTAATGAAAGTACAAATATTTAATGCGTAATAACACGCCTTATTATATTTAATCTACATAACCATATTTATGCTAATTAAATTTTTTATTATTTTATTTTTAGATGTATTATTTAGAAAACAAATACACAATTCATAAAACGAATTCATAATTAAATGTATTATCAGTGAATACATTTAAAAATGGAATGTTATAGTTACGAATTACACGATAAGTACAAGAAATCAAATTCCTACAGACGGCAGCGCTTGTAGCAGAGTGGGTAAGGTACTGGACTCACATGCAGGAGGTCGAGGGTTCAAAACTCTTTATTGGAAAATGTTTTTTTTTTTTTTTTTTTTTTTTTTTTTTAGAATTGTAAAAGAAAGAAATTCAAAGTGAAATAAAAATTATTGTGAGAAAATAAAATTGGGAGTGTGAGGGAGAATGGTGGGCAAAGGTGTGCAGAAGAGTAACACGGCACGGTTGACAGATATACATATATAGTTAGGAGAGGGGAAGTGTGTAGAGAACACTTGGTGAGGGGGACGGGGTGAGGGGAAAAACTTGAAAGAAAGAGATTTCTGATTCAAAAAAAAAAAATCTGTCGGTTTTAAAATTCCAGCCCCCCGAGTAACGCGACATAAAGAACTTCGTTCTAAAAAAATTCCTCGGAATGTCACTATTGTACGGCTTCCAATAACCCTTTCTAAATCCTAATATTTCGTACCAGCAATGTTAATCCCCGAAACAATGATTCTTAAGGACGGATAAGATCGAACTTTTGCAAGTCAAGTCAGGAATGTGGCTCTACTTGTACATGTTTTTTTTTGTATTTCCTTATTCTCTACATTTAACTTATATTTAAGGTGTGCTTGACCGAGGTGTACGTATGTGTATATATATAACAACCTATCGCTATGCGACAAAATTATTGTATTCTGTCTGTCTATCGGCACGTTCGGCACTGTAAGTCATTTACAACAGGAAGACGCATGTGGTACTACAGATCGGCAATTGTCATACATGCTGCCCCTGCAAGTTTCCCTCGTTTATTATTTCCATGCTAATTTTCCCCTTTTCTATTTTATAGAGAGGAGCGGGTAGTAAGGATTTTTGGATAGTTTGGCTATATTTCGTCAGTGATTACTTTGACTTTGTAGTGTCAACTTCGCTACTTGAATTCCAGTGACTTTTGCCCTTTTCTCTTGTGTTCTCAATACGTGTTGGATTTGGCGTTATTTTCTCTACTTTTCTTATTACCTTGTTATTATTGTACTACCCCGCAAAATGGCGTTTTCTTTTGTGAATCCGGTTGATTGTGTGCGCCGGCTGCGTGATTTCGCAAACCTACCGTACGATAACACTCGTGTTACCGGGTTTACAGCGGTCAACGGTAGTGTCTGTTCCATCCTCGAAGGTTCTGTGATGGAAGATCTTCTAAGGTGCTGCAGCTGCTCGCATGTGAGTATTATCCTTTTTTTTTTTTTTTTTTTTTTTTTAGCTGGGAACGAGATTGGTCGTGAACCCTTACGGGTTCTTCTCTCTTCCCCTCCTTCTTTGCGAGCCGGACTGGCCCACAGGCGCCGTGCCTTTGCCTGTGCAAAGGTATAAGTACCGGGGTGGCGTCGCATGCTGCGATGTCTACTGCCCTTCCAGACGATCGTTCACTGTCCTGTTCCAGGACTGCCGCTGGACTGCTTCTTTTCCGTCGACGGGTTCCGTACTGCGAACCCACTGCAACGTTTCGGAGCCTGGAGCCTCGTATGTCGTAGCTGTCGGTTGTACGTGCCACGGTACGTTTATCGTGGTGGTGGTTGAGATGTCAACCTCTGACCTCCGACCAAGACGGTTTTCTGCTGGAGGGGCGGCCCGTTATACGTGTAAGGCCTCTCTTATTAGTTATACTTGTAAGAAAAATTTTATGATTGTATTAATTTTTCTTTTTCCTTTTGCAGGTCGAACGGCGGAATAACGGACTGTTTACCATCGCAACGCATAATCCGCCTGCGGTTTGCACAAGCTGTAATTGTACTTCCAGCAATCGGCCCGCACCGCCTAATCTGAATGTATTCTCGCTGGTGGATGGGTTCCGGGACTTGGCTGTTGATCGTCTTCTTTGGGGACGAGAACGGGAACGCAGGAGGGAGCGTACTTAAGGCGTGATCTACAAAAGACAGAGAAGGAGAAAAAAAAAAATTTTTTTTTTTAAATCACCCCAATAATAAAAATAATTCTTGTATTCACACATGTAAAAATAAAACAAAATTGTAGTAAAATAAACGACTCGTGAGTATTGTTTTACCTTTCTGCATTCCCCCGCGTCTTCCCGTATACATATATAAATTTATATAATTTTTAAGCGTGAATGTTAATAAGGATTTTTTTTTTTTTGCCGCTGCAAAAATTTGTGCGAATCGTAAAATTGTGATTGTGGTTATTCTTGGGACCAAATTTTTTCTGGAGGTCAAGTATTAGTACATTTACCTTAATCAGAAGTATGATTCAAACCAACGCCCTCATTAGGGCGCCAGACTCAAGGACGTATTCCTTATCGGCTCTTGTACCGAGTATTACTGGGCGTTATGGTCCTCAATGAGGGCGTGGGTTCGAATCCCACTTCTGACACCAAAACTGTTGCGTAAAATTCTATGGTCTTGGGGTGCGCATGAAGTAGATAGTCGAGAAACTAGTATAAACGTCTTTATTAATGCAAAAACGAGAAAAGAGCGCGTCGCGTGTGTAAGATCTTCGTCCTTGATGGTTCCAGCCAGAGAGAGCGCTCCTTTCAGCATCTTATCTGCTTATCGCTTTGCTCCCTTCCACTACAATCATCTGTAGTAGGCCACAAAAAGAGGGGGCGCACGTACGTGTAGCTATGATATCGTACGTGACAATACACTCAATCAAGAAAAGTTCGTTGCCACACAGTAAAATGTACGGCGTCAAATTTAGAACAATTTCTTGTGTTGCACATTTATTTTATAAAATATTATGATTAAGATTTAAGAATAATTATGATAATGCCCCAAAACTATTTTTCTATATAATCTAATTATAATACGAAGCAATTTTAACAAGTTTCATGGCAATTAACAGAAACCCAATGATCTTATTCTTCATCCACCTATCTATACTTGTCAGTTAAAACAATGTTAATATCTTTTAGATCCAAGGTAAATCGATATAAGTTCAGGGTACTAAAAAATATCAACTAGACGAAACCATCTTGACGTATGACATTCCAGATTAGTGTGATTTGGAAAGAATCGAGGCAGGATTTCACTCCGACGACGTCTTATATATTTGTTTTTCTTTAAGGAATGAGCCGGATGTTAAAGTATAGACAATTAAAAATGTCAAAAAATTTTAATAATATTATACCTAAATGAAAAAATAATAAAAAATAAAAGCATAAAGAGATTGCACTTTATTTAAAAATCTTATTTTATCCACAAGTATGAGCACAATATGTTAGAGCCTTTGTAATGCTGACCTTATTCATGAGAATAAAAAATAAACAAATGACAGTGAGAAGCCTTTGTAAGCTGTCTATATGTTTATATAAGTTAATGGCAGATTTGTTGAATAGTATAGAGGAAACATGGATCTTATTACTCTTTCTTGCTATAAGAGCTCATGTAAGTTCTGGAGTTCCGTAATCTACACAAAGTTGCCACAAACAAAAATACTGACTTAATTGTCATAAATGAAAGTCTGACTTATACTTCAAAATTTTATTCTATGATGACATAATAGTCTAATACATTTCTAGAACAAAGTATTTCTTATTAAAATTGACACTAAGAATCACAACTATTTCATTTACACTTAAAATCAAAATATATTAAATCATCGTACATCAATAAGACAACCTCTGGGTTCTCAGCTTTTTCTATTTATTAAGTAAATTTGTCTTTTTATTAGCTACGTTTTGACCAGATTAATTACCTTATAAAATATGACAATCATTATACAATAAATATCACACTCCTTTTGTTGCCATAAATAATAAGCGTGTCAGATTAATGTCTTATTTACGCAGTTTGTACTTTTAACCATTGGAGCAAATGCTGTTCTTATGGGGTATAACGTCACGGAGGGCGGCGTGATTGCTGATTCCTGTATTGAGAGTTAACTAGAAATTTTTTTCCATTGTTATATAAAGTATTGGTTTTTTTAGTTTTTCTAATTTTTTTTATTTTCTTGCACGGTTTTCTTACATAATACAATTTTAAGTGCTTATGATACTTTTCGAATACAAATATTATTAAGCTCAAGACAAATCCACTAATTAATAATTCCAGCATCGGGGTGACGTCAGTAATACACAATGGCATATCATTTATAGATTCTTTTTTTACAAGATGTAGTTTTTTTTTTCAAGATAGTAAACCACTTTCTCTGTATTTCTGAATACTGGTAAAAATATATTTTGTATGACTTCTAATTAATCAATTTTTATTTAAAGATACTTACTGATTGTTTAAAAATTTAAGGAGCGGATCTTCTTTTTTTAAAGTGAAAACCATTTTCCTGGATGTACCAAGTGGAAATGCTAAGAGTTACCAGGGGTATTGGTAAGTAATTGGTTTCTTAATAAAAGCAGTTGTGTAGAAAACCACTTTTTCGTTGCAAACCTGGAGCAGAAAACATTTTTTAGTGGTTCATACGCAACAAATTATACATATTTGTTTTCAACACAAATACATTTCATAAAGATAATATATAATAAAAATTAAGTTGACAACAGGTTTACCAGATAGATTTAGAAATTTTAATACTTGTGACAGGTGAAATTATGGTGAAGACGTTGAATTAGTGGCATAGGTAAAAGCATTTTTATAAAGCAGTGTAAGTGGATATAGCTTATTAGTACTTGAAAAAGAAATTTTGGTAATAAGGGTATGTCACTCAATTGTCTATAATCTAAATCTTAAAAGTACTTTCATTGTCAGTGATAAAATTACTTTGCTACAAAATTAAAGTGAACTGTCGTTATTTAAGACTGTTCGACGAAAAAGAACATGTTAAGTGTAAATGTTAGTAACGCTACAACGTATAGGTAAAATTTGTTACACAGTTTTTTTCAGCAAAATAAAAATAAATACATTGCATGGTGAGAAAATTTCATGTTTGATTCTTATATAATATTTGTAAAACTATTCAGCCAGAAAATTTCGTATGTTACGTTTTTTTGTATTTATATGCGGCTAATTACCGAGAAAAATATCCAATGTGAAGATGACCCAGGTAGGAGACTATAAAAGGTTTAGGTATTTGTCAGTACTTAATATTACAAGTACATCAAGGGGCTCAAGAAAAGGTGACAATTTCTTACCCAAACTTGAAAATGACCTCTTTATCGCACATTCATAACTGTATTATCAGAAGAGATAACGTAGTATCTTCAAAAGTTTTTATAAACTACTAAAATAAACGGTGAAAATAATAAGTATTAAAGTATATTCACTAATGAATTCCTTAAATTCTTAATAGCAATTCTACGAACAAAATATACGTACTAGCGTAATGCGTGCGCGAAGAGTCCAGACACAATGCTTCACCAAACACGTCGCTACAGGCCAGTAGTAAAAATACACGATTACTTAGTATCGAGGGCTGAGGAGCAAGGTACCTTTGATTTGCTAGGCAGACGATTCAGAGCTTCAAACTTTTACAAAATTTTCTGGGACTTGACTTCAGGGCATGAGTCATATACTTGTACACTACGTATAATAACATTTTGTAAAAACGATAATCGAGTGAAAGATTAGATATGCAATGAATGCTAAAATACGAAGAGCGTGAGATTTTACTCTTTATTTGGTACGTCGTACACTCGATTCGCATAAAGTGTGCATGCAAATGTTAACGGCGCAAAATAACAAATATAAAAACGAAACAAAGAGAAATTATGAGTAAATCGACGAATTAAACTTTGAATTACAGCAAAAACAAGGTACAATTTTCGACTTTGATTTTAAGTTAAATAGACAGGATAGTCCTAATTTGTTGAATAATCAAATCTGTATGGTTGTGAGTGAGGTTTTTATCATTTATTGGACTTGTTACAAATTATCTTTCAATTAGTAATTTTACACAAGTACTGTGGACTATTTATATTTTAAGAACAGCCATAAGAAATTTTCTATATAAATCTAAAAAAATATTAGTTTTTTTGCGTAAGTACAATATCAAGAAAAAGTAATTGATTTTTTTATTTATTTCCTCTAAAAATAAATTTTTTTTTTTTCTTTTTTATTTATGTACATTATGAATGCTATTTTTCCAGAAAAAAGCCCAACACTTACAGTAATAGTAAAATAAACACAATGTCCTATTCAGCAAGAATTTTTAAAGTTACTATAAGTTTGTACATATTAATCATAGGCGATAACCTTTATCAATTTATCTATTTCCTTTTTTGTTTGGAAATATCGTACACTGGAACATCTTTCGTGGCTACATTATTTAATATAAACACGAAAGAAATAGATTTTCATAAAGTTTTAATAAACTATTTTTTAAGATTAAAAATGTTTTGATTTTAATAATTTTTTGAAAAGATTGCCTGAAAAGCCAAAACGGGCATTATTTCATATTCAAACATGGAAGGATTAACCCTTTATTTATAATTAAGTCATTAAGTAAAGTACTAGATTAGTACTAAAAGGGGCATAAATAAAGTTGGCTTTAGTTATAACTTATTGAATTTTTTAATTATTTTTCTACTCATTCGTCCACATAACGATGGTATCAATTGTAAGAGCCACAAATTTTTCAGTAGATTGTTCATTCCCTTTCTTTTTGTTCATGTTTTTTTTTAGTTATTTTATTTCAAAATCTTTCTATTATTATTCCACAAAATACAAAGGGGCTGTGTTACCATTGGTTTTAACCAATGATGATAATCTGCGAATCGCCTCCACACGAAGCAATTATCGAGCCGCCGAAAAACCGAGGTCTGCTGTACTGGCAAGTAGCAGCAACGCTACAGATTCTAGCTCTAGATCTTTTGCCTAGCACATCAAAGATACCTTGCTTCTCAGACCTGTAGACTATACTTATACTTTTACTACTGGTCCATAGCGACGTGCTTTGTAAAGCATTGTGTCAGAACCTTTCACGCACGCATTATGCTAGGACGTGTATTTTGTTCGTAAAATTACTAATAAGAATTCAAGTTATTTATTCGTGAATATTATTTAGTAATTATCATTTTCTGTCGTTACTTTAACAATTGTACCGCGTAACACGACGATTATTAAAGTATTCTATTATAAACCTTTATACGAACAAGCATCTTACGTGATGTTTTTATGATTACGAGCCCATGCGCTCTTTTGTATATTAAAAAATAGAGTATGTAATTGTCATCCATGTGTATTATTTATGTATTCAATGAATTCATTTACTTCATGAATACGGTGCCATCCTTTGTGATACTACGGCTATTATGCTTTAAGGAGGTAATTCCAAGACTTAGGGTAAGGAATCCCATAACTTTTTCCTGGGTCGTTTGAATAAATCGTAATATTTAGTAATAACATACACCCAAGCCTCTTATGACTTTTTACCTTGTCACATTTATGCGAGATATTAGAAGGGTGGCAAATTATTGTCCAAAACTATGCTTTAAACAAAGCAGAGTGTTGTATGCACGTGTACAAGAGTAAACCATAACCCCACGACCTCGTAATTAGTCAATATAAACTTGATCTCTCTAGTATTAATAAAAAGTACTCTTATAACATTATACTTTCTTACTAAAACTGAAAACAATGAGTGACAGAACTGGGGCATAATGTTTCAGATAAGGCTAGTTCGCTCTAACAGTAGGATTTTCTCACCCTTGTGATTCCGTAAAGAGCAAATTTTTGAGTATTGTGGATTCAAAAGTATTTTGGTTGCATTTTTTTTAAGCTTATGGAAAAATGTAAGAACATGAAGCAAATAGGTTAAATACATAGACGAGAAATGTTGAGGAATTCACATTTTTTTAAAGTGAGCCGGAAATAGTTCAATTACATGAAAATTTCAACAGTAACGACTTCATTCTTTTTGTTCAATCTCTTGATTTTCTCTAAAATATAGACAATGCATTTTATCCTTATAGAAATAAAGGGGTCTCTTGAGCCTCCACGTGCTACTCCCATAGAGTTTACTTGAATATTATTATTATTATTATTATTATTATTATTGTAATATTTAAAAATATGATTAGAAAATTAAATCATTTGTGTTTTAACTCTATCTTAAGGTAAAATTATTATCTATGGTAAAGAAAATTTATACTTCTGAACTTTTCCACTGGTATCAAATCACGTTATCTGCAGCATAAGCAAAACTTGGCATAAACGGTCTTGATAACGTAGCTCATAAATCTTTTGAGAAGGAAAACTACAAACGGTTGTCCTCGTTACGATGATTTTAATGACATCTATATATCGTACATCGTGACTGGATAGTATACTGATGGTTTGTTATATTGCCAGTTAATCAATAAGCAGTTCAATATCACTTTTCATTTTAACATGATTTAAAGAACATATTAAGATGAGCCTTCAAATTTTCGACTATTTTTTGCTACTATGTAGAGATAGCCTGTTCCCCTATCTCGGCTATGAATTTCTTGATAAAAGAAACATGGTGGAAGTCAGAGGTGAGTAGAAAAATAAAAATTTGGTTTTCAAGTGAGGGGAAAGATGTTTTTTGAACTAATTTTTTTCCATTTTATGATTGTCTACCAAAATAATACTGCTATAGAATTACCCTTACCATTATACCAAAAGCACACACCCCCAAACCACCGTCAAAATTAACGTACAGATATGATATTAGATTTATTTATGAGCTCAAAATTTAAGATATGACTAAAGTAAATTTTAAAGAAGAGTTAATGACTAACAGCAGAAAAAAGAGTTTCAGAAAAATGTAGTACCCTTACAATCGGGCCAACAAGTGCTTAAATCTTTCGCATTACACCAGTAGTACTTTTTAAAGTGATTTGTAATAATAATAAGTCTTTAACTAAGTTTAAAACAGGAGTTTGTGTATGTTTTCATCGTTTAATAAGCTTTAACGTGATACTCATGAAAATAAAAAAAAATAAAACTACCCATGCTAAAGTAAGATAAAACTGTAAATAACATTCTCATACAAATTTTATTTAACGTTACAGCTTTCAACATATCTCTACATAGGTCCTGATTGACATTTTTTCCCTAACCTTGTAATCTTTTTGTATAAATGAAAACTTTTATTTGAATTTCAGACATTGGTTTTATCTTTTTTTTTATTTATGGCTTCATTGCAAAACTTATAACTCAGTGCATTTAAGTAATAATTTTACCAAATTTTGTTTGAGCATAGCGCTCACAGTTACAATAAAAAAAAATATCTTTACTACAAACAAAGTTATCGACCTCCAAAGTTTGTAAGTTTTTGCCAAGAGTGTGTGTTTATAGTATTGCAAAATATAGAAATTATCCATATTTTCAATTACCTACTGCAAAAAAAATTGGACAAATTCTTCAGACCATTTTCTTATGAATTCCATTTTCATGTGACTCCTCCATAAGGTTACCTAATAAATTTAAGTATTATCAACATTAAATATATAAAGAGCAATAAGTTGTGAAATGGTCTCAAATTCTACATCTGACTTTTCAACATCATCAATAGTATTCTATAAAAATTCAAGCTCTACGCACATGTAAAATTAGATAAAATTTTTACTTTATTACATTAAGTTATATAGTTTCCAACTAAGCCATTAATTTTAAAAAATAGAAGAAATATTTAAAAATTGAATAAATGATTTAAGTTATATCAAAATACTACACAGGTTATGTAACTTATAAAAAGAAATTGGGACCATGGAGATATTACATTGAAAGCTATAACGTTAAATTTGATTTTTTTAAATTTGTTAATTGCATAATAAATTGAATTAGTTTGTTAGTGTCGTAAGTTTAACGTACCATGGGTTACTTATTCTTTTATTAATTTCAAAAATAAAGAACATCTTTTATATTTCCAAGAACGTTAAAGCATTAGTATTTTTTTGCAGTTATCTTATTTTGGCATAAAAAATTAAGTTTTTTTAATTTTTATAAATTTCATCTTAAAGCTGATTAAACGTTAAAAAAAACATCCCATGCAATATCTTCCCTACAAGTTCCAAATAGATGTTCGTTAAAATATGTCAAAAAACACGGCATTTGTGGGAAATTTTGCAGTTTCTCAATTCCAACAAATTTTTTACACAAAACTGTGTTGTTTTTTTTTTTCAATGTTACTCCAGGATAACTTTAGTATCAAACTTAATTACAGTAAGCCAAAACCTAATTATTTTACAGCAGGACTGGGCTAAAAATGTTTGTTAGTCCCACAGTTTTATCTACGATACAAAATAACTAAAACTTTTGAAAATATACAGTAGTTGAAAACGTTTTACATATGAGTATTATCGACAATGTACTGTTTAATACATTTTTTTTTTAATTATCAGACAAAAAATCCATAAAATAGTTACCTGATGTAAAGCTTCTTTCATATTTCTTGGTAAATTACCGTCTTTTCGTACAAACAAGCTCAAGTTTTTGCGTACATCATCTTCGACTCCTATTAAGATTTTATAAAAAAAAGTTGTCTTATATTTTCTAAATAAATAATAATTAGCTAAGGTTCTAAAATTAGCAATTAATATTTTGAAAGGTTAAATTCTTTTGTAGCGATCAACTCATAAGTTCCATCTTTGAGGAGACCAGTCGTATCATTGAATGGGATCGTGGGTATTGACACCGTAACAAAGCTAGTGAAACAACCAGCATACATTGAAATTATGATAAATGATGTCAGATACAACGACAGTTTTGCAATCTTCAGTGAAAGAGGGCTCAATGGAATATCTAAAAATTTTGTAAAAAATATAGAAAAAGTCAATTTATAGTTCTTAATAACTATTAAGTATTTTTTAGTAGTTTGATTTTAAGTAGTTTAAAAAAATATAAATCAAAATAGCTCAATAGGTAGACTTATCATGTTACGGTTTATGTAATCAGATTGAAAACAAGATCATGTATTTTACCTCGTCAGACCAAGCGACTCTTGTCCAAGCTCTTTAGACGCCAAGTAGACACTTTTATTTCAAGTGTATTTACCTTAAAACTAGATTTTCTGTAGGAAGCTTTATTCTTACAGTAATTAATAAGCATTGTTGAATCGAAATTGGTAGGAGGATTCAAAAAATAGTCAATTTTTACTCATGAAGTACAGCTTATCAAACGCTTCCATGCTAATTTTTCCCATTTGATCAAAACTTGTCATGAAGTCGAATATACAGGTAAGTGAAACGTCAAATGTAAAAGTTATTATACAGTTCTTTAAAACTTAATAACAATTCAGCCCTTATTTTTCATTTAAACAAAAGCTATATCGGTTAATGATCTAAATTCAGCAAAAAAGATTTTATTGTATCAAACGATTCTTGAAACCAAATTTTCATAAATATATTAATTCACTAGGCCACATAAAATTTTGTCGTTTGTAGAATAATTGATTCATTTGCGTGAATGAATTTAAGAATGTACCATTCGTCTTTTTGTGTATTAAATGTTTCTTCTGTAGATTAGTTATTTACTTTGTAACAAGACAAAAATGGCCTCC
Organism: Copidosoma floridanum; assembly: GCF_036245765.1. Taxonomy (NCBI): domain Eukaryota; kingdom Metazoa; phylum Arthropoda; class Insecta; order Hymenoptera; family Encyrtidae; genus Copidosoma; species Copidosoma floridanum. Next base: position 16,786,556 of record NW_028321884.1, on the reverse strand, counting down.
ATGTTTCGAAAAGCTTATTTTTTTTTTTTTTTTTTTTTTTTTTTTTGATGGAGCGGGGAGGGAAAAATCTTCATAGACACCCCAGCTAATCTGGTAGTAGTTTCGGATTCACCCGGTGTGCCTACCGACTAAAAAATAACCTCCCTGCATGGGACAGGTTCGTGAGGACCACTCCCTTAGAAGACAAAGACTATACCAGTTATGGAGAGTGACGATGTGCTCGTTTAGAAAGGTGGTACACCGAGAGTGTTGTTTTGACGTGCAGCTGACCGTGACTTGGTCTGCATAGACGTACGTGTTGATATTTTTGCGCTGGGGCAGGTCGTGGCAAAAAATGTTGAAAAGGGTGGTTGAAAGTTTGGAGCCTTGAGGGACTCCGGAGGTTATTGGACGGGGGTTGGAGAGGGAGTCGCCTACTTTAACGCGGATAAATCTGTCCGAGAGGTAAGATTCGACGGTGCCGATGAGGTAGTGCGGAAAACCTAACTAAATAAGCTTATACAGGAGGCCTTCGTGCCAAACTCTGTCAAAGGCCTGCTGTACATCTAGAAAAGCTATCATGGTGAAGTTTTTGTGGATGAGGCTATCGGAGAGGTCTTCGGTGACTCTCAGAAGCTGGTGAACTGCCGAATGTCTGGCTCTGAAACCATACTGCCCGTCTGGAAGGATGTTATTTTCCGTGGCGTGCTTGTTTAGGCGGGTAAGAATGACGCTTTCAGTGATTTTACTGGGCGATGAGAGTAGGCTAATGGGTCTGTGGCTTGCGGGGTTGCTGAGGGGTTTTCCTGGCTTCGGGAGGCAGATGACCGTAGCCACCTTCCACGCAATTGGGAAATAACGAAGGCGCATCACGGCGTTGGTGATGTTGCATTTTCGAGTTTTTAGAGAGCGGATGATGCCTCTGATTTCGAAGGGTGTGCAGTGTTCGAAATCTGGATTGTCAAGGACCTGTTGCTGAACCGTGTGGGTGATCCTCGCGTGTTTCTGCGCTAGTTCTTTAGCGCTAAGGTTGAGAGAGCATTGATTTTGCAGCGACTCTGCAAAGATCTCTGCTTTGTCCGAATCTAGCGAGTAGAGTTTGTTCCCTTGTTGAAGGGGGGGGGGAGGGAAGGCCGTTTGTTACGGAGTTTTTAACGACCTTCCAATCATTTCTTGGGTGGGACTCTGCCTGGGCTATGAACTTGTTAAATTCCTTGTTTCGGAATTCGAAGACTTGGGATTTGACTTCCCTTTCAAGGGAGTTAAGGTGAACTTCAAGTTCGGGGGTTCTCCTTTTTTGCCAGAGTTTCTGGACTCTTTTCTTCTCCTTGATGAGGTGCAGGAGGTCGAGGGGGAGTTTAAGTGTATGTTGGTGGAGCTGTGGTTGTTGTGGTGGCTTCTTGTGTGCATCTGTGGAGTTTGTCAGTGAATTCGTCTACTGCTATGTCGAGTACCGTTTGGGACTTTATGGGACGACATTTAAATGGGGAGGATTCGAGGTTATACGCAAGGTGGACCCAGTCTATGTGGCTGGTGGTGACGGGTATGGTGAGAAGGGATCTTAGGATCTCTTGGTAGACTGGGTTATGGTTGCAAGGGAGGTCTGGGGATGTTCATGGTTCCGTAGGGATGGTCAAGTTTTTCGTCAGGAATATGTCTAAGATGTCTGGGTCTAGGTCTGGTGAGCTGGGATAGTGAGTCGGTTCACTCGGAATCTCAATGTTGATGTTGAGGTTGCGCAAGTGTTTAAGGAGGGAACGACCCTTAGGATTTTCGTGTTTGCATCCCCACGATTTGTGCTTGGCGTTTAGATCACCAGCAACTATCGTAGGTATGTTGGAGTCAAACAGCGGGATTATGCATTGGAGGTTTGGATCATCCGTTAGAGGAGAATATAGGGAGATGATCCTGATGGAGGCAGATAAGGTGGTGTGTAATTCAATGCTTTGCAGTTGGCAGCGTCTGTACTTATGACTCGATGGCGGATGCCCTTGCGTACAAGGATAGCCACTCCGCCATGGGATTTTTCGCATCTGTCACGTCTCTGTACCGTGTAGTTTGGTATGTAAAGTGTTTTTGTGTTGTCTAGGTGTGTTTCAGTGATGCATGCAATGTCGATGTCTTTTGTCTGGAGTATGTGTGTGAGTTTAGTCGTTTTGTGTGCGATGGTGTTCGCGTTCTAGTTGAGTAGCGTAAAGTCTCTGTCTAGTGTGCTGCTGTTCTGTTGCCCTCGAAACCGGACACTCTTTGGTCGAGGCAAGTCAGCAGGGTCATGATTGAGTGGAGAATTGTCTCGGTGGTCGGGGGTGTGTTGAGTAGAGGAGTCGGGGGAGGAGCTCCTGTTCAGTGTTGTTGAGAGGATGTCACATCCACGTATGACATCCCCGGGCGAATAATGTTCGAGCCTTGGGCTGTTGTCCGAGGGGTGCCTCTCCCAAAAGGAAGAGGAGGTGGAGTAGTTCTTTTTTTGGAGCGTGAACTTATTTTTGGGGGATTTTCGGACAACCCCGGTAGAAGGTACAGTGCTCACCATGGCAGTTAGCACAGCGAGGGGTGACTTGGTCCTTGTCCTTTTTTGGACAGGTTGCGGTAGCGCGGTTTAAACTGTAGAAACCACAGACGAAGGCGGCGCGGCAGTAGGCTGCCGTGTGGTTGAACTTTTGGCAGCGACGGCATTGAGGTACATCACTCGATTTTCGCTTCTGCTCCACTCTGACAGAAGTGCCCCCGAATGACCTGTGGTTATAGATGTCGTTGGATTTGGCATCCAACGCATCCAGGTACACGGTAACCAGGGACCAGGTCCGTTCACCCTTGGTCATACGATGGACCCAACGGGCGGATGGTACTTTTTCCTGGATCATCTCCAGGATTCCTGCTTCCATATAGCTGATTTTGACTTCACGGATGATAACTATCATTTCACGATCCTCGTAAAGTTGATGGGTGGTGAACTCGACCTTTTTCTCGTCAAGGTCGTGGACGATTCGTCGAAAGCTGTCAACGTTCTCGGGGTATACGCGAGTGCCTTTAGAGGTCGTAATGGCGCGGCGGACAGGGATGTTCTCTGCTATGAGGGCTTTGATAATCCTGGGCCATAATTTTTGGTCCAGGATTGTGATCGGTGGAGGTGCCTTTTTTTTGGGGGCGCTGTTGGTTTCCTCCGAGTCATGTTGAGCTTGGTCCTCAAGATGACCGTCGAAGGCGTTTTTCCCTGCCTGGGAAAAGCTGAGTAGTAAAACGTGGGTTGGGGAAGATTCTATCTCCATATCAGAGAAATTGGCTGCGGAATCGTCCGCGTTGAGGTCGAGCGTGCGCCGTTTTTTGGGGGGTGGTTTTACATTCGGAGAATCGACCGAATTGTTTTTTACCTTATTTGGTAGCGGGGGGAATTTCTGGGCTTTCAGAGAGAAAGAGTTAAGAAGATTTAAGGGGTCATGATTTAGAGGTGACGGTACAACAAGACCCGGGCCTTTTGGTAGCGGGGTTTTCTCTGTGCAGGGTGACTTTGCAGAGAGTGCTACAATAGTCGCGTTTTTCTCCTCGTTAGAGAGTTTTAAAGAATTAATTAGCTGGATGGAATTTTCCAGCTGAACTGAGTACTCACTCACTATTTTCTCCAAGTACTCGATCCATTCTTTTTGGCTCGCGAGTTCCTTGGCGATTTCGGGTGGTATTGTTGTGGCCCGAGAGAGCGGGCTGCGCTTCCGCTGGAGGCTGCGTCGGTTGACGCGGGGATCTCGGCTACCAAGCTCGAGGGATTGCTGGTCCACTGGCCGGCTATGTGTCAGGGCTGACATTGAGGGGAGCTGTGCACTTGTGTCACTTGCACTGGCACTTGCACTGGCACTTGCACGATCACTTGCACTGTTAAGCGCTAACATCTCGGAAGATGAGTCCGATTCTTCTCGAAATGCTTTCGCTGATGCAACGTACGTACAAGGAGCTGAAAGTCAAAGCTTCTTCAAATTTGTTGGTTTTTGGGGAGCTATATATATGTACGGGAGCGCGCGGTGGCTCAGTCGGTTAGGTCGTGGATTAACACGCGGAAGACCGTGGTTCGATTCCCGGCCAGTGCGACTTTCGGGCAAGTACCTCTGTGATTTTTCACACGTTCTTTTTCACCACGCAATGCTCCTCGAGGAGGGCTTAGGCGACTTCCTTGCAGCATGATTGCCTCACTTCCTCCTACTCCCCTCCTGTAATGGGAGGCCTCCCATCCCTTTCTTTGTCCCTCTTCCAAGTTCTAAGTGCCTATAGTAGTGCCCTTAACAAAGGAGCCGGACGTAGAGCACTTTAATATTAAAAAAAAAAAAAGTTTATAATCATAATGACCCCTACGCTTTCATAAAGATTTTGGGATGCCAACATTGCCAACAGACAACGAGCTGAGACTGAGATACAAAAACACAGCAGCACCAGCAGGAATGGACAAAAAAATGCGAACGCGACTATTGGGACACACAGCACCTGCTATGACGAGAGTGACTGCAAGGGGAGATAAGTAAGTGGCAGCAGCAGCAGCAACGATATGGCCATTGCTTAAGCGAAACATCGCGAGTTAGTCTAGAGTAGACTCTTGAGCTGTATACGCCTGGGTGCGAGCAGCGAGAGTTTTTGCGGTTTACGCGTTCTTGTAGCAAGAGTTGAGAGAAAGAGTTGTCGAGAAGGCGCGTAGAATGTTGAGAGAAGAGAGAGAAGTGTGAGCGAAAGTCTAGCAGCTGCTGTGTTCTCCCAGGATGACGAGGTCTCCAGGTAGAGGACTACGGAAGCAGCTCAGATCAGAGAAAGAGGGTAAGAAAAAAGGCGAAGCCGTGGGACGGACGATCCGCTTCGATGAGGTGAATGAAAGACCACGAGGTGCATGCTTGGAAGTGCCGCCATTATTCGCGCGTTTTGTTGTGTATGAGAGTAGATAGCAGAATTAAGAGCAAGAGAGGGAGAGCAGCTTTTTCAAATAGACCAGAGAGGGAGAGAGAGAGAGGGAGAGAGAGACAGTGGGCGGAAGTGTAGAGAGCAAGAGCAAGCAGGGCAGAGTGTTTAGAGTCTTTAGAATTTTAGCATGCCTTGGGGAAGATCCTCATCTGGTACATAATTGGTGGAAAACTTATAACTAAAGCTTAAGATTAACGGTTGTATGAAAATACTTAGATCTAATGCTAAGAGTACAAAAATTAAAACAAAGTTGACAAATAAAATTGAAAATGCCAGAACAGTAATGATAAGGCAAATGTAAACAAGAAAGGCTAATATAATACTAAAATATAAGTTAAAAAAGAGGGGCTGGGTAAAAGATTAAGAAAGAATTAGAGGCTAATAAGATGAGATGAAAAGGGTGGTGGAAAGGTCAAAAAAAGAGAAAGAGGCGTGGGACAGGTGCTTATGAGATTGGAAATGACGCGTGACAAAGTTGGTGAATACTGCTAGTAATGACGTTTGGTGAGTTGGAACGAAAGTCGGAAATAAAGGGAAGGAGAAAGTGGATGACGCTTGACAGAGTTTATGGAATACAGAAAGTGCAGTATGAATAGCTACTGAGGGACGGAATGGTGGTAATAAGAATGATTAAATGGTAGAACCTTATCACCAAGCTGCCTGCGCCGCCAAGTGGCAAAGCACAGGGCCTTCAGTGATGTGCTGCGTAATTACTATGCCCTCTCAATACACACACTCTTTCCACTCGTGTGGAACACGCTGAAATAGGGTGTCATGGAGCATGGATTTAAAAGTGGTATGTAAAGTCCGCAAGATTCATGGTAGAAAGAGCGTTAGTAATCTCGGAGGCTTGGATGTAAACAGCGTCGTCGTGTGATCGAGTGCGGAATGAAGGTACTATAAGGATGGGCTAAGGACGGCGTAGGGTACGTTAGTTTAAGGCTGTTTAATTAATTTCTTAATACTTTTGTAAGAAAGAGCATTCATAAGCAACACCATTAGTCTAATATGATTTTGTCTATGTGATTTGAGAAACTAATGTAGTTTAAAACGTTTCGGGTTGGTGAGTGTGACTGAAAAATATGGTAATCTTTTTAAAATAAGACTATTTTTGTATATTTAAATTATAACTCACTGGAATTCGTCAATTGGATTGTTAGATGAAATTTTAAAAATATCTGTACTTGTTTTTAAATATTTTAGTATCTTAGAACCATACATTTCTTTATTCAGCTACTATAGTCTGTTTGTTTTGCTCTCGTTTAAATAATAATATTTTTATTTAATTTTTTTTTAATACTTAAAACTAGACTTTGATATAAACTACTGTGTTGTATACAATTTGTAAAAGTCTTTTATTTTTGTAAAAGTATTTTATTATACGTAATTGGCCTCTATGACCTCTTCAACATGGTTCATTCTTTGTATGTCGCAATTAAATTTGAAAACTCAATTCCAAAATTTTTTTTTCCTTGTTTTAAAAATCAAAATTTAAAAAATCAACAAACTGATAAAAGAGTTTGTGTGTGTTCATCTCGGGTTCTCACATACACTGATGTTGTTATGATAATTGCTATTATCTTGTAAGCGTCTGTGATATTAAAAGTTTTTTCTTGATATTCTATTTTTTATCGAATAACTTATGTACTTTTTGTCTTGTATTATAATTTCTGGTATGAAACTAAATTTTATTTATTTTAAAAATAAGTTCTGATCGCTTCTGATTTAGTGTATCACTTTTGAGTAAGAACTTTAAATATCTCTCTCATGTCACGTTATCTTTCTATCTAGTTCTAGTATACTTTTCGACAGCTACATTGTTTTTTGTTTATTAAAAAAGTTGTCTAAATTTGTTTTTATGTCCATGCGGTGAGTTGTTAGTTGTAATCTTAAGTAAAATGAGACTCTGTCTCATCATTTAGTCATTATTGAACATTATATACTTGGTATAAGGTGATTCTGGGCGTTGTGCTAGTTATTACTAAGATCTTTTTCTTATAAACAAGTCTTACTATTCGTACTGAAGAAAAATAAAAATTGAGTTTTAGCTTGAGTCATTTTTATGTTTCACTTTAGTATTACTTTGATATTTCTTGTAAGTTAACATATTATAAGGGAGTTGATGTCACGTTTAAAAACGTTTCTTCATACATAATCAATATCTTAAACTTAATCAATTTGTTAAGCTCTACTTTTTTTCTGTCAATCAATACAAATTTTTGTACGTGAATACTCTTCTACGTGAAACTTTAATCGTCAAAGACAATGTATCTTCAAATGAGTATTTAAAAATTATTATTTAAACAATATAAAACAACAAAAAAACAAATTTACACATTAATGGGAGCAGATTTTATTTACATTCCAGCCGCACTAAATTACTCTTTTCCTTAAAATTTTTTTGTTTCTTTTAATAATCGTAAGTATTAACGTTCCTAGCAATTCAGTAAAATAAGAAATTCAACTATGTCACATCGCATATTCTACTTTTGAATGTGAGACATTTTTTAACGATCACAATAAAGTTTGCTGTGTTGAATAACGAAAATCAAACTATCACATTCTTCACTATGTTGGGCATGATCATTTTGATTATGCCGCGTAATAACTTTTTTATGGCTGCTACATAATAAGAATTGCTTGAAATATAATTAAAATTACTTCAAACGTAATAATTTCCATTATCAGGTGAGTATGTATAAGCTTTCCTGAAAAATATGATGGTTTTAAGTACGGTTCTAATACTTTTTTTAACACCATTTTTCGCCATGTGTTTATTTCAACCTCATTATTACATACGTTTTCCAAACTATAATCTTAAAAGTTTAGAAAATCTGCCAAGCAGGCGGTCCCAGAAACAGTAATAAATACCGAAATAAGCCTTTACTTTGTACGTTAATGCATTAGACCCTCACTCAACAAACCCATCTCCTGCGCAACTGCGATTAAAGACATATAATTATAGCAGCCCCAACGCTTTTACGATTTTTCCTAAGCTATTCCCTTTCCACTCCCTCAGTTATCAATAGCTTATCTGTATTTTCTGGCATACGACAAAGTAGCTACGCTGTTGGATCGAGGAAAAATACTCGACCCCCTTAAATATCATGTGTCAGTACTGTCGCGTTTAAAGAGAATGACAATTCACTTTTACCACCTCCTGCAACGCAGCTCTGCTCATAATATAGTGACACTTATCGGTGCGTGTCCTGCAGGTGTTTTTGTTTTACCCTTGTCTCTCCTCTTATCTGCCCTGTGACTCAGGCCTTATGCCGTTGGTAAGTACATCATTTTATTGATCGAACGCACTTTTTTGGGTTTATATTAGAAATTATAAGCTACCGAACTGTAGGTGTGTATGAGTTTTGATATTTAACGTTAGCGTTGCCATGTTCGACAAATACGAGGGCATTTCTCTGGCAAAAAACAACAAAAATCGAAATTTGATATTAACAACAATCTAAAAACGAGTACTAAAACACCTGCATATAATACGTGACACATGCTGATTAAAATTGTAAAAAAAAACATTTTTTGTTGCGATAAAACGTTTATTAAGAAATTTTTGTTGGGTAAAAACATTAATTTTTTTCTTTGACTGTGTACAGAGTTGCATTGACGCAATTGACTATATTATTGAGAAGTTTTGAACATATTATGTTCTCTCAATAATTTTATAGTTTTGAAACACAGTAACACAATTTTAGGTTTAACACGATTGAATTAATAAAAAAAAAAAAACATCGTCGGTAATTGTGAGTTCTTCAACTTTTGTAATTGAGTGAAATAATCGATGTTACTCGCATTAGAGAAGTATATATATATATATACATATATATTATTATAACTACAATAGATTTCGTTACCTTCTAGTTAAAATCAAAAGAAAAATTGTTTTTTAGACTATCGTACATAATTTTCTTCCTTAGATCGCCGATACTTCTATAATAGTAATTGCAAAAACTGAAACTTTATTTTAAGCATCAGTTGTAGGTTATGTTCTAAAGCTGTACTAAAGTAGTAATTTTATCAATCACCTTGTATGAATATTCGATTAAATAAATCTACCTTTCTCTTTTGTAAAAAATACTGTAGTTTTTTTGGAAATAGCTTATAAGCACTTACAATACTTTTTGAAACATTTAGAATAAGAACATCAAAAAATCAGAATCAAGAGTTTCACTAGCTACCACTCAATTTTCAAGTAATAAACATTTAATTGGGGGTATAAGAATTATATATCAACAAAGCAACAAACAGATAGAACCAAAATGGTCTAGTTACGCATTTTGCATGTATTGTTAGATAAGTGTATTAGAATCTTTTACTGTCTACTTACTACTTACTACTTTACAAAATATCACAGCTAATTTCTGTTATTTCGTCAATCTGATCGAAAATATAAATGATATTAAAAGTTACATGTAATCGAAGTATTTGTGAGGAACTTTTTTAACTTTTTCTAAGATAAAGATTTTGAAAAAAAAATGTTTTAAGACACAATCTCTATGATAAAGAGTATACTTTATTTAAATAGTTCTGGTCACTTTTACAGTGCTACATGTATATAAGCTTATTATTTATGTACAATCAAAAACCATAATGGTAATGCATTTTTTCCAGAAAGAGATAATAATTTTGTGATTTTTAAGCTGAATTGTATATTTGAGGAGTACAAGTCATAAATGAAAATGTAAGACCTATCTATATTGGCCACTTTTTAAAACTCTTTTTAACAAAATAAAAAAAAAAAACCATCGAAATTTTCCATTTGCGCTTAAACTTTTATATAATTTTCTGCGGGCAACGACAAACGTTCCTTAAAATAAACCAACACATGCGTCAGAGACTCTTAATACGTATACTGCAGTATAAAATGAATAATACATTGAGCCATTGCTGACATTGTGACTACCAACACCACTACCACACCAAACTAATAGAACACTGAAAGGACCCACTACTCCTATCGATTACAATGTTTGGTGAGGCCACGTATCCACTCGCAGCAAATACGAGCTACTTTTGCTCCTACTCTCCAAACTCGACAGCCAATCTACTTGGACTGACAAATTTTTTTCCCCGCCCTTTTTTGGTTAACGCAAGCTCGACCAAGTGCCTTTTCCCTCTAATTTCTTTGTGAATTTAGAAATAGTGGATTACCTAAAATTATATGTCCGAATAGAGGGTACTTTACCTTACACCAGCAACTTTTCGATATTTTTGGCCTCTTCTAATATTTTATTTACAAGTGTTCAAACTATAAATTGATCTTGCATATGCAGTACGTCGATATGTTTACAATAGAAAGAATTTGTTGCAGATGGTTTATTGAAAAAGAGCATTTAGTAAAGACAGGTAGACATACCTACGTGTTATGAAATCCGTTCTAATTCTATTTGCACCAGTGGGTATTACTTATGATACAATATTACAATTATTGTTAGATAATAGACAAATTTGACTTACTGTTAACTCTAAGATAATACAATTTTTAGTTAGAATTAAAAGTTTCAAATTATCATTATAATTTTAAAGTTGTGTGCGATTTTAAGGACTTAATCAGTGACTTTTGATGGTGATTTTGTTCTTAATGAGAACTACGTCAATCGATGGACTTCTACTATTTCTTCCAATACATTTGTAAGCTACAGTTTATGAGTTTGTCTTTGCTATTGTTAGTTAGAAATCTGAATTGATTTCAGATTGTAAAGTTTAAATTATACATTGTAAGATGGTAGTTTTTGAGAGGCTCATAAAAACCTAAGAAATTTTTGCTGTTGCCTTGTTTAGTTACAATTGCATATCAGTAAAAAATCTGTTTTTTTTTTCAACAGACACGAGAAATGCTTAGACATGATGGAAGACGTCTAGAGTCGGAAAAAAACAATCTAACACATACATTTTATTAGAATCCATAGGTACAAAAAATTTTACTTTAATTTCTACGTGAGTTTTTATGTAACACTTGGGATATTTATGTAAATAAAATAAATTATCGTTAATAATGTCAAGCTTGTGAATGCTAATTATAAGAGCTGTAGCATCCAGACGTATGCGACTGTGTATAAGAATGACGGTATTATATTAGCATACACAGTGAAAGTTTTTAATTCGGCAAATCTACTTGCACGCAGTGTATTAATGATACGTATTAATCTTATTCTTTGTTTAATTAATACGAAACTCATATGCACTGAATTAATGACAGAAATGCGTATTATTTTGAATAAGCCCACTATGAAGGAGTATTTGCGTATGAATCCTTCAAAGTTTTATTAAGACTTTTTCTGAATTTATATACATTGATAACTTCAGTTTTAATATGGTTTAAACACAATATTGTGGTAAAATTATGAGGAAGAACAACAACATCAGCAGCAGCTTTACCTTAAAGCTGATTCTACATGTAGCGTTGTAATAGAATACATTTGGAGCGTATATTAGAGTGCAAACCAATTTTTCCTGTGGTAGTTCGAGAAGCAGTTGCTTCTGGAAGTAGTTAGACTCCACTGTTGTTGTATCTTACAAATCTGGCTGTATCAAACGTGGGGGAAACTTCCTCGTTGCAGCTATGGCCATCGAAGAAACCATCACTAATAAGATGTTATTACATCTGTTTGAACACACTTTAATTCTCAATCTAAAAAATGACGATGGCTTTGATTTTTGCATTTATTGCCACGAGTTTATGCAAAGACGTACCCAAAAAATTTTAAGAGACTTTGAAGGTATGTATTTAGTTATAAAAGCTCGCAAAAATGACATAATCTCACAGGGACTTTCGTCAATCAAACTTGTGGCTGAGTTCCTGGGCATTTAAAGCTCATTTTATTTTTCATTTTGCAGCGATGAAATAATATAATTTATAAAGGCTGAAAGATTCCTATTCATGTCGATCCTCTTAAACACTCCTAAATTGTACCCTCAAAAGCTTTGAGAGTTGATCTTCAGACTATGCTCTAGTGCTCTGGCTCAACCGAAAAATGTTTATTTACGCCTCTTGAATTTGAAAAAATATGCGAGCTTCTTAAATGTAAATAATGAAAAATGATTTCTAATCAGATCATCTTCATCGTTGTCTGTTTTTGATGCGGTTGATCGCGCGTGAGAATAGAAATAAAACATTACTTTCTCGTTCGATAGATAAACTACATGTCAGGCGTATTTAGCTTGCAAGTGTTGTGTCTGTTACTATTGATCGCCTTGTCGTAAGTCTTTTTTTTCAAGATAGAAAGTAATAAATAATTAAATGACAAGTGTTATAATTAACGTTGTACATGTAAAAAAACGAATAAACAAATTACGAAGCAAATGAATAGATTGACTTTAAAAGGATGCTAAGTGCCCAATAAATTTGGGAAAATATTAAATTTTGGAAATGTCTTCATCAATAATTTGATTATATATGTTACTAGCAGCCCCCCGTCTTGGCTTCGCCCGAGACTTACTAACCGGAACACCGTAGTGTGTTGACATCAAGGGGAGACTGGGGTAATTACGTCTCGTGGGTCGATCGGCCACCCTTATTTTTAAAATAAATAAGTGATATTATAAGCCAATTTTTTTTTCTTGTATTAGTGCAAAACATGCGATTTTTTTCCAAAAGAAATTATAATTAAATGGCCTGTAGAATCTTTCCAGAAATTTTTTCAATTTTTAAGTAAAAAAAATCATTGGCTTCAGGTTTTGAGTCGATGAAAACAGCTAAGTTGTGCAAACTGATGCAATAAATTTTAGTGTATCGTGTTGATTAATCTGAGACCTTCACTTTAATATTTGATTCACTAGCATTTGGATCACGACAAAATAAGTTATTTAAATAATATGAAAAGTTCATTTTCGAGGTACCACCGTCACTCATGCCAGGGCACGAGCAGCCCAAGCGCACATCGTCACGACGCCACTGTCGTCGTATCCGAGCTAATCTAACCTCTTTTATTGTAGGTAGGTATACTTATCTTACTAATATATAAAGCAAAGTCGCTAAAACCGTTGTAATCGCTAACCGCGAAAACTACTGAACCGATTTTGCTGAAATTTTGCACACTGATTCATGATACTTCCTAGATGGTTTTAGTATAGTTTTTATCTTAAAAAATTTAATAACAATAGCAATAAATGAGCTCAAAGTTTTGCAAAAATACGCCAGCTTTTCACTTCAGTTCAGTAAAATCCGATAGGTGGCATCGACATAAAATTGAAGATACCTGCAACATAATTAAATAAGTGTGGTTATAATAGGCCGGAGCGTATCGATGGTTGTACACTCGAGCTTCGGCAGCTCATCAAGTTGAACAGAGAATGCTGGTGATAGTCTTGCAGCTGGGTATCCCGGTTACGGACAACCCTCTTCTCTAAGGGGAAGGGACCTAAGTGTCCCTTCACCTTGAATCTCGACGAGTGCGATGAAAAAAAAAAAAATTAATTTCAACCTATGCTGTCTGCCAAAATACCAGGAGACATATCTAGCCAGAGCACAATCTGCACCAACTCTTTAGAGTTGTGTGGCAGTCCCACCATCCCACCCGGTGCAGTTAGAGAATTGTGGCTACAAATGTAAGCAAGGGAAAACAGCTCTGAGGGGCACGGGAAGCCACAACGGCTACCTTCTTGGTCGTCGCGTCCCCAACGCGCTTACCCACATAGCCCCGTCTAAAGATGAGCAGTTGGTTATCCGGGGAACGACCCGAGGCGAGATATTCTTTGGTCAGCGGCGTACCTCCCTCCATCACAGTCTCCGTACATCAAGACTCCAAGGGTAAGAATCAAGCAACCCGCAGCCAGCTCTTCATCATCAGGAATAATAATAAAGAATAGCCTGGAAGATTCACCACTGGCGCTTTTAAGGGCCATTATAAGTATGTACGTTCCCTACTTAACCATCAATTTCATCGGTTCTTTTTAGGGGCCACCTAAATGTAATCTACCTTGCCAAAAAATACATTTTTATTACCATTTCCGGAAGCGATTCGTCGACTAAAAGACTATATTAACTAAAGACGGGCACTATTAAACCAAGTCAGCTATTCACTGGCAGACGTCACCTGCGGAGTTATTCTTCGCAAGGCTGGAAAACCTGGTGACCAACGACCCTATACTATCCTCTCGACTCTAAGCATTCAACCAGGAATCACTGATCCTCTCCAATGTCTGCGTTGGGCAAACCTATAACAGCTATGTAGGAAAAAAAACTTGAGCCAACGGGACAGCCTCCACTGGACAAGTATCACTAACCAATTTCTCTATCTAAGATCACCAAAACAACTGAATCTGCAAATAAAAAAAGGTGCTTTAGACACCAACGTCTTGGACGTTATACCGGGAGACGTTGGGAAAGAGCACTAAAACTAGCCCCAAAGCTTCGGACTTTGTAATTTTTCTCCCAATCAGTCTGGGTCTTCAACAGTAAGCCAGAGAAAATCACCCTGGGGTATCCAGGCAGTCACAATTGCTGTTAACTGCAGTCAAGAAAGAGTTAACTTAAGAAGCTCACCGGTCTTTTTTAGGGCCATCGGACGTCGAACTACTTTGCCAAAAAATGTATTAAAATTAACAAAGATGACTGAAAATAGCCTTTAGGGGTCATAAAAGTCGTAAGCATGCCAATAGTCGCAAAAGGGTATATTGGAAAGAAAACTTCAAATGTATCTAATGAATACAATTTGAGGCGTCAAGAAACTGACGCAGAAAATTTATCGAGATTGAAACAGCAGCGTCAAAAACGACAACTTAAGAGTCCATTACGTGAGAGATCAGCTTTTCATTGTACCCTCACATCAATCTCTGAAATCTTTAAAGATCCTACTCTAGATTTTTAAATAAGTAGAAAATGTTTTTCTGTTTTTATGGCAAAAAAAATGTTGGGTTTTAGGTCCAGGACTTTGTTGCTCTGGTAATAAAATTGTGAGATATGAGAAAAAAAAATTTTTTTTTAATATACATTTTTTGGGGGTTTAAAATCTTAACAGCTCTGAAAAATAGCCCTTTTCGTGAATTACACAGAAAAAACTGTAAATCAACAACTTCTTATAGCCATCAATTATTTTATGGCATAAAGAACGCACGGTACTTTTCAGCATAATTATTTTTTTGAATTTTTACACCTTATTATTTGACCAAATTAACTGTATGGATTCCGAAAAAATATGTTTTTAATAAGAAGATTTTTGTTCTGAGATGTATCGGGAATATGTGTAAAATTTTCTCACTAAAAATGTTTCACATTACATGTCAACACACTACGGTGTTTTATTTAGTAAGTCTCGGGCGAAGCCGAGACGGGGGGCTGCTAGTTATAACCTAATCATTGCATACATTTTTGAAGCTTCAACCTTACAACTTCAGCAAATATGCTAAGAGCAGATGATCCCAAAAACAGTATTAAATACTAAAATAAGGCTTTATTCTTGTTCTTTATTATAATATGACCGGTGACAGCACAAATTAGAGTAAGTAGGTAGGTACATGAGTATTTTAAGTGAACGTGACTGTGATAAAAATGGTTTGAAGTTACCAAAAAAAAAGTAATCGGTGTACCTGGACGCCGGGAGACCTGGACTTGGGTTTACGAGAGTTTCAATCCGGAAAATCTATTAAAAGTACGGCAGCTACCAATATCATTCCACGGACGACTATACAACAAAAATTCCAAGAGAAGAGTAATGGCAAAGAAGACTCAAGTCAGTTTATTATACAATTTTATATCATGATAGTTATTAAAATGGTTATTATACCTATTTATAATGATTTTTTTTAGAATCTGGATTCGCTTGAACTTTTACTGACGAACAAGAAAAAATTTTGCTTGAGCATGTTTTAGATATAGAAAGTCGACTCATGGGGCTTACTGAAAAAGAATTGAGAAAATTGGCTTTTGATTTTGCTGAAAAATTAGGAATTTCACATAGACTGAGCAAAAAAACAGGTTCATATAAGCATCTTGTATGCCTAAGATTTTATTTCATCTCTGTACTTAAATTTTTCATTTTTCAGGGCTGGTTGGCGAAAATTGGTTGAGTAGTTTTACTAAAAGACACGGACTGTCTATCAGGAAGACAGAGTCAACCTCAGCAGCTAGAGCCAATGGCTTTAATGAAATTGAGGTCAAAATTTTTTTTGATTTATTAGATTCTATCATTAATACATATGCTATCAGGCCAGAAAACATATGGAATGTCCATGAAACTGGATTCTAAGTGATTCCAAAGTGTACCCCTAAAATTATTGCTCTGAAGGAAAGAAAACAGGTTGCTGGTCTAGTTGCTGCTGAATGTGGTGAGACTGTAACGGCAGAACTGTGCATGTCTGCAGTAGGGTCATTCATGCCTCCAATGCTTATTTTTCTAAGAGTGAAGAGAAATGAAGAATTCTTAGAGGGTTGGCCTGTCAATGCATGGGCCGAGTTTCATAAGTCTAGTTGGATGCAAACAGATCTTTTTACAAAGTGATTCTTAAAGTTTATTGAATTCTCAAAGGCCTCACTATCCAATCCTGTGCTGTTGCTATTGGATGGTCATTCATCTCACATGAAAAATTTACAAGTTGCTCAATTAGGTAAAGAGCATGGAGTGATCATCTCAAGTTTTTCACCACACTGCACACATAGGATTCTACCTTTAGATGTCGCATTTTTAAAGCCTTTGAGTCACTTTTATCCTGAGGAAATAACAAAATTTTAAAGGGAAGGTCACAATAGAAGAGTTGAAATGAAACGTATTTTTTCTTTGTTTGGTAAATCATGGACTCGAGCTGCAAAAGATAAAACGGCTATAAATGGCTTAAAAACATAAACAGGCATTCACTCATTCCATCGAAATGTTTTTGCTGATGCGTTTGATCGTCAAATTTCAAGCTCCACGAGCTTTGATACAACAGGTACGTAACTTTATTGTGAAAAACTTGAGTTGACAGTGGTATTATGATCTTAATTTAACCACGATTCTTCAGCAACAAGCAACAGTAACTCAGAGTCTTGCCAAATTTTTCAGCAAATAACAGATATGCAACCCGCAAACACAAATTCTGAAAAGTTGAGTGAGTGCCAGATGCTGGCGCTTAAATATGTCTCAAACGTATCGCCTACTAACGTAGAAGGCGGTTCTTTACCTGCAGCTGGAGAAATAAAAAAATCTTATACATTTATTAGAAAATTCTAAGCCACTCATAAATTATTTGGTAAGTATTAGACATGCATTTATAAAAGTGAACCGTGGAACTGAATTTTTTAATATTTCTGCTCGACTCGTTATAGAAGTCAATACTGGATTCTTCAGAGCTCAAAGGTGACGAATTCATAAATGGAGTTGCCCAAGAAGCTGCTCTTGCATCACATACTACGAGCCACGGTGTATGTGCTTCTTCGTTGGCTACTTCCACAGCAAAGAATTCAAATCATTTGATCACAAAAACTAAAAAAAGGCGAAAAGAGGAAGCTACTATTGTTACAAATGAAGATTATATAGACAAACTTAATAATGAAAATGCAAAAAAAATTAAGATAGAGTCTGTGGGTAAAAAAAAAGCCCACGACAAAATCTACTGAATTGTAACAAAGAAAGTACGAGTAGTGAGACAGAGCAAGCAAGAGTATGCTCCTCGAGTTAATTGTCAGCCACTTGCTGATGTTATTCCTCTGTGTGATAACACATCTATTAGACAAGTTAATTCACAACCGTTCAAGGCACAGGATTTACAGTCTATGTTCTCTGCACATCTGAAAAATACTTCTTCCAATAAAATGACATTTTTTTCAAGCTCTATTGACCTAAACTCTGTCCCAGTGGTTACACTCCATCCCTGAGATGGTCAATTACAATGATTTAATACTTATTTTGTTTTTTTTATTTTTAATAATGTTTTATTCTTATTTTTATTGTGCAAACTCTGTTCTAAACCAAAAATCTAGTCGGTGTCACTTAGATTAAGATAAGTTTAACGTAATGTAACTCAAATTATTGACTGAAATTATTATTATGATAATAAGATCTAGACTATAAAGAAAAACTTACTAACGACATCAAAGTGTGATAGCTGAATTAAGAAAATCATAATTTTACGAATGTTAAAATATTGGTTAAGTACTTTGTAGACAAATAAATTGACTTTTCTTTTCTCTATTATTCCTAACACTTCATCATAACCCATTACATATCCACAGCCAGTGTATACTTTACTTTTTTCTAAGGCTGCTCCTGCCCCGGTGTATGACGGTTTTACCCCGACCCGGGGTAAGACCGTCACTTTAATAGGTTAACAATTTGAGTCTTATTAATTAAAGAGAGAAATTATTTAAAATATTTAAAATACTGCAAATGATTGTTCTTACTCTTTTCTATTTTATGCTATTTTTTTCAATTTTATAGTACAAGTATAACGCCACCTCGGGCCAATAATGTTAAGGTGACGGTGGTACCCCGGTCTCCCCTAGTGTGAAACGTTTTCAGATGGAAATTTTACATTTATTCCTCACACTTCTCAGAACAAAAATCTTCTTATCAAAAGCATATTTCTTTGCAATCCATACAGTTTATTTGGTCAAATAATAAGCTGTAAAAATTAAAAAATTATAATTATGCTAAAAAGTACCGTGCGTTCCTTATGCCATTAAATAATAGTTGGCCATAAAAAGCGGTTGATTTGCAGTTTCTCCCATAAAATTCACATAAAGGGCTATTTTTTAAAGCTGCGAAAATTTTAAACTCCCAAAAAGTATATATTGGAGAAAAATTTTTTCGTCTTATCTCACAACTTTATTACCAGAGCAACAAAGTCCTGGAGCTTAATCTCTACATTTTTTATTGCCAGAAAAATACAAATACATTTTCTACTTATTTAAAAATTTGAATTTAAATCTTGAAAGATTTAGGAGATTACCGTGAGGGTAAAATAAAAAGCTGATCTCTCACGTCATAGATTCTTTATTTGGCGATTTTGGCTGTTCCAGTCTTGATAAATTTTCTGCTTCAATTTCTTGACGCCTCAAATTGTATTCATTAGATACATTTAAAGTTTTTGTTCCAATATACCCTTTTGCGACTATTGGCATGCTTACGACTTTTGTGACCCCTAAAAGGGTTTTCTTTCAACTTTGTTAAGTTTTTTTTTTTTTTTTTTTTTGTTTGATAGAGCGGGAAGGGGAAAATCTTCATAGACACCCCAGCTAATCCGGTAATAGTTTCGGATTCACCCGGTGTGCCTACCGACTGAAAACTAACCTCCCCGCATGGGAAAGGTCTGGGAGGACCACTTCCCTAGAAGACAAAAGAGAATAAGAGTAGAAAAAACAAAGAGAAATTTGGAGGCCAACTTGCTCTTAAAGAGATTAGAGGAAGGGGTTTGTTAAGTTCTAATATATTTGTTGGCAAGGTAGTTCGACGTCCGATGGCCCTAAAAAAGACCGGTGAGCTTCTTAAGTTAACTCTTTCTTGACTGAAGTTAACAACAATTGTGACTGCCTCAGGGTGATCTTCTCTGGCCTGCTGTTGACGCCCCAGACTGATCGGAATAAAAATTACAAAGTCCGAAGCTTTGGGGCTAGTTGTAGTGCTCTTTCCTAACGTTGAAGACGTTTGTGTCTAAAGCACCTTTTTTCTATAGACTTTGTTTTGGTGATCTAAGGTGGAGAGAATAATAGATATCGGTTCGTGATGCTTGCCCGTTGGAGACTCCCGTTGGCTCAAGTTTTTTTTTTCTTTCATAGCTGGTAGGTTTGCCCAGCGTATACCTTGGAGAGAATTGGTGATTCCTAGTTGAATGCTTAGAGTCGATAGGGTAATATAGGGTCGTTGGTCACCAGGGTTCCCAGCCTTGCGACGAACAACTCTGCTCGTGACGTCTGCCAGTTAATAACTGACTTGGTTTAATAGTGGCCGGCTTTACATAGTCTTTTAGTAGACGAATAATGTTTTCAGAAACGGTAGTAAAAATGTGTTTGTTGGCAAAGTAGTTTAAAGTTAGGTGGCCCATAAAAGAACCGATAAGATTGTAGGTTAAGAAGTTAACGTAAATACTTACATTGACTCTGAAAAAGGCCAGTGGTGAAAGTTCCAGTTATTCCTTATTATTATTTTTAATGATGGAGAGCTAGCTGCAAGTAGCTTGACTCTTACCCTCGGAGTCTCTGATGTGGACGGAGACCGTACATGAGGGAGGTACGCCACTGATCAAGAAATATCTCGTCTTTAGGTTGTTCCCCGGATCACCAACCGCTCATCGTTAGTCGGGAAAATGTGGGGATGTCGTTGGGGACACGATCACTGAGAAAGAAGCCATTATGGCTGCGCATGGCCCCTCAGGGCTGTTTTACTTGGCTTACATTTGGAGTATAAAATTCTCTAACGGCACCAGGGGCTCTATCACGACTTCCGATATCTCACAAAAGTCAGATTTTTTTCGATAATTTTTATACTGCGTATGTGCACAACCGTATCTTTATGTAAATTATCGAAATAAAAAATTCTGACTTCTGCGAGATTTTGAACATCGTGATAGAGCCTCCAGCCCATATTTTTGTACGGCCATATGACTCTGAAGGCTTAGAGCAGGATATGCTCTGGCTGGACACGTCTCCTGGTACTCCACTAAAGACGTCATCGGTTGGAATAAATTATTTATTGGTGGCACTCGTCAATCTTGGAGGTTTAACGTGATAGTAGACCTAGATTACTTGCCTATTGGAGAAGAGTGTCGTCGGTAACCGGGTTACCCAGCTGCACGACGATCATCTACATTTTCAATACAGCTTGATGAACTGCTGATCGATGTCAGCAGAAACTTTAGCGACGCTCCGGCCTATTATAACAATACTTATTCAATTCTGTTGCAGGTAGCTTACATTTTTTGTCGACACCACCTAGCGGATCCTACTAAGCTAAAGTGAAAAGCTGGCGTATTTTTGCAAAACTTCGAGCTTATTTATTGCTATGGTTATTGAATTTTTCAAAATGAAAAACATACTTAAAACATCTAGGAAGTGTCAAGGATCGGTATACAAAGTTACAGAAAAATCGGTTCAGTAGTTCTCGTGGTTAGCGATTACAACGGTCTCAGCTACTTTGCTTTATATATAAGTAAGATAAAAAAAAAATTTTTTAAATTAATAACAATAGAACCTGCTTTCGAGGTAAAAAAAATTCTTGTTTCTCCTCATCAAAATTAAACGAAGTTCATGAAGGAAAATTCACTTGGAACGAGATAAATGATATAGCTTAAAATATACAAATGGCTAATTCCTATGGTGATAACGACTTCGTATAGCGTGTGCATCCGATGACAGTTTAAGCGATAAGTGACGGGGTATACATGATCATTTATTTATGTAATATAGGTCCCACGTTATTGGGAGCTTTAAAGAATTTGAAATCTTCCAGGTAGCTTAGACGATATAAGCAGCTAGATTTACTTGAAGCCTATGTACGAAAAATAATTCAATGCAGAATGTATTGTTATAAAAGCCGTACATGTTCGATATCATCGTAGTGCTGTCAGGAACTGATGCAACTTATAACGTAAGGTCAAGTTCTAAGCCACCCACATAATATATATATCCATGTTTTGCAAGTTGTATCCAAGTCGTAACATTGAACATTTTTAAACAAAGATATAAAGCGTCACAGAATAGGGCTACGGACTCTTAAAAATCTATCGAAAAATCGAGATTGTTACGCAATTTAATGTTAATTAAACTTTGCCTCTGCACTTATGTCGTTAAAAAAACAGCTATTTTCTAACCTACTGTATTTCTTCTCAATTTTTAATTCAACTTCTCACAAAGTGACATGACGTTTTCTAACTTTTTAACTTGTCATGAGTACGTCCCTTAACTTGGACAGCATCAAAGTCTTGTATTAAATTGCTTTTGGTTTTTAAAAATGCGACAAAGTGTCATTTGCATCATGAACTTGGGGATCCTTTGCCATTGAGAAAATTAACAACTCCATATTTTCATTCTAGGCTTTATCATAACTATACAGTTTTGAGTGAGACATGACCTCGAAACCTTAATTCACTCCTTCTTCGTATCTTAACCTCATGCAATACTTATTAATCATCTGGATTCTGTTGTGCCTTCAGCGAAAAACAATCTTTGATTATCTAAAAAACAAAAAATTCAGATCGATATCTTCTTATACAATGTTGAAAACAACTGAGACACGAAATAGATTGTTGTCGATAGAATGACCCATGTACAAATGAGCAATAAGTTCTTTATACTTGACGCATCATTTTTTATAACTTCGTACAACTCTTAACTCTACTTTAAAGGGAAAAAGTACTTTACAAATCTGAGATGCCAAATTCAATAGTTTTTAATTATATGAGACTTGCCCACTTATTTATACTGAGCATCTTTCAACATTCCTGGTTGGGGGACCACAGAAATAAATCGATTTGAATGTCCATTGTATTGACTCACGTAATTACAGCATTAAGAATTTTTTTTTAATTCTATACTTTGGCATTTAAAAAAAGTGGTAACATCTTCACAATACAGTATTAAATGTAAGAATAAATAAAGGAACTTCCTTCAATACACCTACCTTCTTTAAATGTGTGGCTGGGGACACACAAGTTTTTTTTTTTTTTTTTTTTTTTTTTTAATAAACATCTACTTACGTAGTGATTTATTTTTAGTCTTTACTGTAAACAAGTACATATAGCCTTGGCACAGTAAGGCACATTTTTACATTATATTTGTTACATATTACAAGTAATGGTTACATATTACATTATTGGTTATACATTATTAGATTTACTTTTGTAGTTTGATGGTACGGTGATGATGTTACATAGCCCACCTCGAGAGTGAAGGATCTAAGTGGTAAGCCATTATTGCTGCGAGAAGGTCACCCATCCCTTCATGAGGAGCAGTACGTGGTGAAAAAGCACATGTGGAATTTCACAGAGGTACTTGCTCGGGAGAATCGCTCTGGCCGGGAATCGAACCCGTGGTCTCCCGCGTACCATCACACAATGCAGCCAACCAAGGCACCGCGCGCTCACGGACATATATGTAAAATCATAATGACCTCGACGCTTTTATAAAGATTTCTTAAAACTTTTCCCTTCCTACGTAACAAATTTCCGATAGCTCATCTTTACTTTTGAGTATACAACGAAGTAACGACACTGTTTGGTTGAACCATGAATGAGACTCGCCTCCACCGAAAACTATATCAGGTGTAATAATCATGCCATCAATGTTTATGACAATTAAGTTTTTTCTCCTTCAAGTCCTCAGCTCTATTTATAATATTTTAGAATTATTTATATGTGTCCTGGGCATATTTTTGCTTAACGTTTATTTTTCCTATAATCTATTCTTTGAATCAAGCACTGACCCGTTGGAAAGTACATCATTTCATCGATCGAACGCTTGCTTTTGGTGTCGGTAAGAAATCGCAAGCCAGCTGTTTGTTGGCGCGTGAACGTTTTTACATTTAACGTCAATGAAATCATGTTTTTATAAGCTCATGGCCGCTTTTCTAATAACAAAGAATCAAAAAGTTAAAATTTATTATCAACCAGAATAAAACTTAAAATTTATAGTATTATTGAATTGTTTCTGTAACACGTATTCCATGTATTCTCAATGATATAATAGTTCTAAAATACCATAATAAAATTTTATTTTTAACACAACTATTTATGTAATGCACAAATCCATCTATTGTTTCGGTCTCTCTCTGTCTGTTTCTCTCTCTTTCTCTCTCTCTCTCTCTCTCTCTTTCTCTCTCTCTCTCTCTCTCTCTCTGTTTCTTTCTCTTTCTCTCTGGATACTTCTATCAAATAGTTCATAATTTATTGTACTTAATATGTGCAAAGTTGATTGTAAGGTATTAGAAATGGTTGGAAATATATTAAATAGTTCTACGATTCTCTTATCATTAGCCTATTTCTCATTTTATATGTTTTACATGCACTACATTCATTGTATTACAGTTATAACGTGTTTAGAATTCGATATGAATAAAGAAATACACAACCACAAACCAACAGATAAAATAAACTAAAGCAGTATCAAATGACATACATTCCATGCACTATTAGGTAAGCTTATTAATAACTTTCATTAATTACT
This sequence comes from Copidosoma floridanum, assembly GCF_036245765.1. Lineage (NCBI taxonomy): Eukaryota > Metazoa > Arthropoda > Insecta > Hymenoptera > Encyrtidae > Copidosoma > Copidosoma floridanum. The sequence continues at coordinate 16,762,561 of NW_028321884.1, read as the reverse complement.
TGAAAAATAGTTTCAAGATTTTTGAAGCTACCTACTGTTTTATCATTGAAAAAGTAAAAATAATATTATTTAAATTAAAATTTCATCAGCTAATCGTGAGATTTATTCATGATAAAAAATATTTTTTTGTATTTTTTAAAATTAAAGATAATAATCGTGTGACCAACAAGATAAACCTTATGTCAGGGGTATTTGCGTGGTAAATGTTTTAAACTAATCAGTGACATACATACACAGCCAGTTTAAAAGTTTGTGGTTTTTGAATTTCTTAAAAGTGTCATTAAAATCCAAAAAGGTTAAATGATAATACATCTTGTCGAACAAACAATCTCATTAATTTTATAGGTATACGAATTTTACGTTGCCATTAGATAGAAAGAAAGAAGTTATTAAATTTTTCCCTTCCCTACATCAACTTTCAATAATCCCCTTCCGTACAACGAAAAATGTTCCATAAAATAAACCAACAAATGCGTCTTAGATTTTCAATATCAACACCATAGCATAAGGTAAATAATACATTAAGCCATTCCCGACATTGTGACTACCACCACCACCACCACTCCAATCTCATCAAATATTAAAGTCTACTGTTCTCACCAATTACAATGTTTGGTGAGGCCACGTATCCACTCGCAGCAAATACGAGCTACTTTTGCTCCTTCATTCAAATTTGACAGCCAATCTTCTTTGACTCACAAGCTTTTTTTCTCCTCCCCTCCTTGCGTTAACACGAGCTTGACCAAGCGCCTTTTCCCGCTCCACCAGAAGGTTTTAGATATTTTTGGCTTCTTTTCATATTTTATTCACGTGTGGTCAAACTATGTATTGATACAAGTTTACAATGTTCCAAAAACGGAAGCTGTGACAACTGCCGTTCACTGCACACTTATTCTGTGAATCCTCTGTATAGATATATGTGTGATGTTACTTTTACCTAGTTCTCCTAACAATGAGACATGTTCCAAGTATAAGGTGTAAGTCCCAAAATTATAAGGGGTAAAGAGACGTAATATAGGATATGTCCCAAATAAATTCTATTTATTTTGCATATTTGAGACCTGATATAGTTTACGAATAAAAGCAGGTATGCCTTCCTATCATGAAAAAACATTATGTATGCGAGATCGCACGATGATGTAAACTAACAGATATCTTTGACACTAAAACTCGTAACTAAACTCTACGTAGCATCAGCTTCATTTAAATCATTCCAAGCTTTCGGCTGTGACAACCACTTGACTTTTCATTTATGATAATGTTAATTTTTTTGGTTTTTTCCGAAGTTCTTGATTAACTGCATATTGGAAGCTACTTTTTTCGTAAGTCAGCAACTAAAATAGTTGAGTTTTTTGCCGATAGTTTTTCACATAAAGTTAAAGAAAAGCTTAATTTTTATCGTTACAAACATTTGCACGATCTACTCAAAAATCGACAAAAAATTTAAACCAGCAATTTTTGCAGCACCATAGAAGACTGTTTTCGATGTGAGATAAATATACTTCAAAATGGAAGTAAAGCATTGCTTTCTCATTGGGAGAAAGTACTCAATGTCAGAACTGCCATCCATCAACAGAAAAATAGGTATTAATGACATTTTTGTCGAAAATGAGATATTTATACCAATCGATTCGTCAGACAGTTCTGCGTCTAATAGAATATCTAGAAATTAAATATTTTACACCATGATTTTGTAATAACTGAATAAAAATTGGAAAAATTGTTAATAATTTTTTTCAGGAATCAAAAAAAAAGAGTAAGTGACACAAAACGTGAAAATTGCGCCAGGCAGACAGCGTAAGTGCACTTACGCTTTTTTACGTAGTAAAGTCGATGATGATCGCCTTGGATTCCAAAATAAAAAAAGGGTAAGCCTAATAGAAAAAGCTGTACTTTTGCACGAGGAAATTGCGCCAAGTTGGAAGGGTAAGTACAGATTTTCATACTTTCCATCGAAAAATCATTTTTCTTTTGTGAAAAGTAGAATAATTACATCACATTTATATAAAAAAACAGTTTTTCCGCGCTCCAATACTCAAATTATTATTGATTTTTTAAGACACTTAGTTTCCCTTGATTTTTTCAGTTCATCTATAAAGTTACTTATACTTTTTTTTCTGTTGGACGGCAGACAAGTGATCAGTCATTAGCTTGCAAGTGTTGGTGAGCACTTATTATCGTCTCGTAACGAGATATTTTTTTTTATTTTACAATACTAAGCAAAAAATATATAATTCTGAGATTTTAATGTAACGGTAGGGCCTTGTGAAAAAAACGGGATGTATAAATAACGAAGTAACTATATCAATTCAGATTTGGTGATTTTGAAGTTTTTTGCATATAATTGTTGGTACTTAACGGCAGAAGTAAACATTCACACGACTAGTCCTTATTGTGACAATGACTTCGTATAGCGTGTGCATCTAATGAAAACTAAAATGATAAGTAACTAGATAAGCTTAATCGTTCATCCGTCGGATGGGTATATCGTGTGCTCTATAGTAAAAGAGTTGCCAAGCATTTTTTTCAGAAAATTTTTTTCTTCTACCATATAAGCACCTTGACATTCGTCTCTTTTGATAAGGAGACAGAGCTCCTTCTTGTCCCTTAAAATATTTTCTTTAGAGGATAGAGTCAATGTTCGTCTATTGAAAAAGTATGTTCATCAAAAGATGATATTTCTCGTTGTCAAAGCAGTTTTAAGAAAATTTGTAAATAAAGTTGATAGCTAAGTACATCCAAAACCACTTTGCTGAGGTAGCTTTAGGTCAAGTTGACGATGTTAACAAGATTTTTTTTCTTTCCACACTCATGCGTACGAGAGTAACTCTTTGTTAACTCTACACATAGATTTTCCAACAGTAATTATCGAAAGTGTGGTATAAAGTAATGTCGTCTCAGCCTTTGTCTTGCAAAAAATTGTTTTATTAAAGAGTAAAGATTATGTTTAAATTATTCTTTATTAGGACGTCGAGTAAATACAAGATCAGCAGATCAGCCGTAACAGATACTTTAGAGTAGGCAGATCGACGTGGAGGTCCGGTTCGAGAGTCCCCAGCGAAGCAGGAGGTCGAGGCGTGCACACACGTTTTTGTTCCTCTCGAAAAAATCAGTTCGCTCGTGCCGGCAGAGACCAAGCGAGCAGCAGCTCCCTCTTCTTTAAGCAGAAAGAGGGGGAGCGAAGGGCATGGGCGCGCAAGACAAATCTTGCACAACCCGCCCGCCTCGTTCCGTGAACGATCTCAGTCTCCGCCCGCCGTACCTGGGTCAGATTCGGCCACAGGGTCTTTGGAGGCAGCGTCGCCGGCACTAGGCGATCGGACGGGCAGTAGAGAGAGCTTGCTGATGGGACAAGTGTATTTACCAGTGGCGGTCTGGATGGTGGCGGCGCGAACGAGCCTGTCGGGTCTGGAATGAACCGAGATGATGCGATCAAGCGGCCACGTAACGCTAGACTGGAGGAGCGTGGCGTCCACCACGGCGACGACGTCATCAACCTGAAAATTACGACGTGGGACCTTCCACTTGGGTCGTTGTTGGAGCGTGTTCAAGTTTTCGCGGCTCCAGCGGCTCCAGAACTGGTCTCGGATTCCCCGGACCAGCTTCCAGTGGCTTAGGCGATCGAGCTTCTCGGGCGGGGTACTGGCCTCAAGCACAGAATTTAGCGGGCCACCGACGAGGAAGTATCCAGGGGTGAGGATGTCCAGATCATCTAAGCCTCTGGTGAATGCAGTGAGAGGGCGGCTATTGAGGACCACCTCGATGCTGGCCAAAACGGTGGAAAACTCCTCGTAGGTGAGGTTGGGCGGTCCAAGGACGGAGATGATGTTTCATTGCTTTGACACCGGCCTCCCATAGTCTGCCGAAGTGGGGCGCTCGTGGAGGAATGAAGTGTCACGTGACGCCTTGTTCAGCCAGTGAGCCAGCAACACGCTCCCACTTTATTTCGGCATCCTGGAGAGCCTCGCGCATTTCACGGTCTGCGGCGTGGAAGCAGGTGGCGTTATCACTCCAGATCTCTAAGGGCCGACCGCGCCTGGCGCAAAATCTTGTGAGCGCTCCAATGAATGACTCGGTGAAGAGATCACCAACGGGCTCAAGGTGTGACGCCTTGGTGGTCATGCAGACGAAGATCGCGACGTAGCCCTTGCTTGTGCGGATGCCTCGGCCCTTAGCAGACAAAATGTTGAATGGGCCAGCGTAGTCAACTCCAGTGCGAGAGAAAGCTCGAGCAGGAGTTACCCGTGCGGCCGGAAGAGGTGCCATGTGTTGAGTGGCAGGCTGCACCTGCAGTCGTGCGCAGACCACGCATCCCTGGAGAATGCTTTTGATTCGCCGCCGCCCGCCAACAATCCAGGCCTTGCGAGCCACATAGGCGCTGGTGACTCTGATTCCTCCGTATAGAGCACGAGCATAAGCCCACTGGATAATGAGCCGAGCGAGGCTGCATCGGATGTCGATGATTGGCGGATGCTGCTCATCAAAGGTGAGCGCAGAATGTTGGAGACGACCTCCAACTCGAAGGACGTCATCGGAGAAGATCGGGTCTAGAGACAGCAGTGGATTTTTCGCAGGGACACGGCTGCCCTTTTGCAAGCTCGCAATCTCTAGCGCGAAGAATTGTCGCTGGCTGAGGCGGACGCAGGCGAGGTAGGCATCGCGCAGCTCAATCGTCGTCAGAAGGGCGAAAGGCGAGGGAGCGGGATCTCGACGTAACCGACGACGGATCCAGCGACGCAGTCGAGCAAGGAAGCGTAGAAGACGGCCAAGGTCTGAGAACTTCTCTAGCAGATTTTGCGTAGTGCATTGAACAGCACAACAATATTGGAGGGCGCTGTCGGTAACTGGGTTGCGGGAGCTAGGCAACTTTGCGTTTTCGGCTGGCCACAAGTCAAGAGGGCCCGCGAGCCAAGAAGGGCCTTCCCACCAAGCACGCATTTGCTGAAGCGTGAACAGATCCGTGCCCCAGGACGCCACATCTGCTGGATTAGAGTCCGTCGGAACATATCTCCATACGTGGGAGGGCAGAAGCTCCTGGATGTGAGCCACGTAATTGTCGATCAATGAGTTGTTTGTCGGCTCCGATGATCGAAGCCAGTGAAGCACGATCTGAGAGTTGCTCCAGGCGTGACAGTGCTCAACGCTCACAGCATATTCCTTGGCAACCATTCGTAGCAGCGCATAAAGACAGCGCCTCTGACGCCAGTGATGCTCGTGACGGCTGGCTCGGGACTGGCACCAAGCTTTCGAGCAAGTGCAGTGGACGTGATTGAAATCTCCAAACAAGCGTCGACGAGTGCTCTTGCTGTGACTGTCCGCCCCCCCGGGCCCATGAGCTGAACCTTGAGCGTGGACAAGACGGCTAGTCACAACGGTAAAGCAGCTGCCGCGTCGATCCCGTCCTTGGAGTCTGAGGTAAAGAGACACTGCTTTGCCTCAGCTGGTGCTGGGTCGGGCGCGGCCCTGCGCTTGCGACCGCCATCATGGATGAGGCTGTGATGCCGTGCCTTGCAATATTGGCATACGCCTTGGGAAGGGCAGACAGTTGCCATGTGGCCCAGCTTCAGGCAGTTAAAGCACAGCTTGTGCTGAGCGACGAAACCCCTTCGCCCAAGCGCGACCAGTTCCAGGAAACGGCTGCAGTGACCTACGTAGTGCGGCGCGTGGCAAGCAGGGCAGTCATCGTTGACTGCGTGGGTGGCTAAAGATCGGTGGTTGCGGCTGAGTGGCGTCGGCACGGGAGGGCGACTGCCGGTCGAGCGTACAAAATCGTTCGTCGATCGGGGAGGGCGCGAGGCTTCCATTGAAGTCAGTGAGCGGCCGCGCCTCCGCAGAAAGCTGGACAAAGTGGCGAAGGAGGCCGCTTCCTCTTGTGCAGAGCTGGCTGCCTCCAACTTCTCGAGCTCGTCTTCCCAGGCTTTCCGAGTCGAGGGGTCCATGGCGGTCGAGGCAAAAGAGACCATCCATACATCCCAATGTTCCACCGTCTGATTGAGCGCTCGCAGTTGATCACTGAGTGCTTTTTTAAGGCATCGAGCAAGCCCTGCAGACCAGCAGCGAACTCCTCGCGCAGAGGCTTGAGCGTTTGAAGTGCCATGACGTGGTACTGCACAAGGAGGCGGCGATGCTTGAACTACGAGACAAGAAAACTCCAGGCCGTGGAATAATTGGAGCCAACGAGCTGCAAGGTGTCCAGAACTGCTTTTGCCTCACCCTGCACGTTTGCCTTTAGGTAGTAAAGCCTCTCGACGTCGGTGAGCCGAGCATCCTGGTGAATGAGCGTCTGGAACAGGTCGCGGATAGACTGCCAATCTTTGCGACGGCCAGAGAAGAGCGGGATATTGATGCTCGGCAGGCGAGGGCCCGAGTGCGGTCCAGGGAGCGGTCCGGGGAGTGGTAACTGGCCACCACCTCCTGGCATGGTCGGAAACAGCCGACTCCTAGCGTCATACAGGCACGCCTTAGCGTCGAGGTAGTATCCCTCTGCGGACCTGTACAGGGCTCTCAAGGAGGCAACTTTGTCCACAGGTGCGCCCTGAATCAGATCCTTATGATTGGCTTGGAAGTCATTCCAATAATCAGCGAGTAGCTCGAACCTGGCGTCGACGAGACCCATGCTCCATACTTCAACGCTCTTGGTGGATTGAGTGAATTCCGCGAGAACCTCTAGCAGGGCTTGCTGCGTTTCCAGCAACGAGGGCCAGCCTTCGTTATCCCTGTTAATTAGTCACGCGCTGAGCTCGACGCTTGTCTCTTAAAGGGCGCCTTGTTACTTGTGGTGCAATCGTGCGTGCCAAATAAGTCTACGTAGAATATTAAGAAAAAGGGCGTGAGGAATCGCAAATGAATCTGTCGACCTGACCAGCCGCAGGATGATGTGAACTAGTAAATCCCGCGGTTTAAACATCTGCAACCAAAAACCTCTCGACAGCCTCACTGACTGAGTAATCGCGGTCGCACGCGAGGTCCACGACGCGGACTGCACGGCAGTCGCGGTGGGGCGTCTCTCACCTGTCACATCTTGTTAAGACTATTATAACCTCAAATCGCTTTACCACGTGGCGCGGCTCTGCACGATTGCATCACTTGCAACAGAGGCCCAATGTCTCGATACGTTCTCGGACGTAGAGAATGTATTTTCGCATGATCGCATCTCACATCGTCCTACTTACATTGCTTTGCGTAGCACCGTGGTCCTGGCCATCCTGGGCTCGATGAGGTTCTGGCGGTTGTCTGTCCCAGTCACGCTATCCGGCTCGAAGGACCAATGTTTGAATTATTCTTTATTAGGACGTCGAGTAAATACCAGATCGGCAGATCAGCCGTAACAGATATTTTAGAGTAGGCAGATCGACGTGGAGGTCCGGTTCGAGAGTCCCCAGCGAAGCAGGAGGTCGAGGCGTGCACACACGTTGGTTCCACTCGATCAATCAGTACGCTCGCACCGGCAGAGACCAAGCGAGCAGCAGCTCCCTTTTCTTTGAGCAGAAAGAGGGGTAGGGGAGGGCATGGGCGCGCAAGACAAATCTTGCATATTGATAATTGTATTAAAATAAAAATTATATCGCATAAACACATACGTACATCACTAAACAAGCTCAGAATATCTTTATACTGAGCTTACAATCTGTTTTACATTAAAAGTAGACGATTTATAAGTGCTAACACAAGTAAAGATAAGGATAAGGACATAATAGGAACAACTTAGAGAAAAGAGCACAAGACAATAAAAATTGTTTAAAGTGACATTTTAAAAAGTGCTTTTAATAATTTCTTATACGGAGACATATATTATATTAGTAGTAGCGACAATAAATACGTTCTGATTTAGAAAAAAAAACCAAAAAATGTTAAATGTTCTTTGTTGCTTACGCATTCGTTTCACATAATATGATAAACGGTTAGACATGTTTGTTTTAGACGAAGGTTATTATACATCAAATGTTATGAAAAATGTAGTCATCTACTATAACATGGATTTGTTGGGTTTATAAAATGATGTAAGTTTTTTTTTCAACGATCAGACTCCCAAATGCGCAGCACATCAAAGTATTCAAGTATAATTACTATTATTTTGTCATTAGTTATTGTAAATACATGTAATGATTGCTACTTCTCATAAATAACAAGACATATTATACAGGAATGGAAAAAGTTTTATAAGCTGAAAAAAAGTTTAAATATAAAAAATCGTAATCAACACGTAATTATTGATAGTTATCGTTAAAAACATGTTTTTGTAGTTACTTTTTCCAATTTGTATGCTAATATACTATATCAAGTAAAATTTACTCGCAAATACTATAAAATGTAAGACAGAGTTATAACAATTTAAAAAATTTCTATTAGAAGTATTGAATCGACAATTTTTAAAAATTTTATTAAAAAATTTTTAAGTTATTCACGTTGCAAACTTAAAGTTTAAGATAAAGATTCCTACACATTTCTTGATTTACCACTTTTCGAAAAGAAGAATCAATACATCTTATTTATATATATATATATACATATATATATATATCTTAGTAGTACTGATCAATACATTATTAAATAACAAACGAATTATCTGCAGTTACGTTTGCAATACTATGATCCACAAACAAGTTATAAGTGAAATTCAAAGAAAAATTCCGATTGACTTACATAATTTGTCTTACAAAAAAAAAAAGCTGGTACGATTATGTCTCAAGACCATTATTTTATGTTTTCTGATCATAACATAAAGTGATACCAATAAATTTTGTCTTAGTCGTTTTTTATTGGACATTCTTTAAGGCTTTATTTGTCTGCCTAGTGGTTTTTGATGAGATGCAATTTATGCACATAAATTACACTTTATTACAAGAGTTTTGACAGTTAAACATTTTTTCTTCTCCTAGAATGTAAAAAAAAAACCTTATTGACTTCTTTTTCTTAATTTGAAGAGAACCCATGCAAAACATGAAACGTTTAAATAATACATGAAAAAAAAGACAACGAAAATATTTTTGATACTCACAATGACCTCAATTGTGTTGTTATCCGATTTAGTGCAATCCAACTTCTTTTGGTGGAGCTTCTTTTATGAAACGACAATTTTTTTTAGTTTTGAGAAAAAATCTTAGAGAAATTTAATTATGGAAACTTTGCTATGTTTCAAGTCCAACTGCCTTGACTCTTCAGTGACGTTGCTGGAAGATCTATTTAGATGAGCCCCACGGGCAGAAGAACACGTTGACTCCTTAATCTCTTTTGATTTTGCTCTATGAGTTCTAATTCCTTCTCATTCTTATCTTCAGACATTTTCTTACAAACACTATTATGTAACTGCGTAGGTGCTAGATGAGTTAAGTCCCACGAGACACTGATGAACAACGAAGTGGTTTCTAGTATTACTATTGTACGTGTCGTGTGCATGACATCACTATCGTTCATAATTAATACCTGTTATCTAGCCTACTAAAAATTTCTGTGGCTAACTTTTTTAATGAAATACGCTAGTGTGCGCTTAGCTACATTCTTTGTTGTAGAAAAATGTCTAATTAAATTGTCTCTTTGTTTATGATGTTTAATAAAACCTTATTTTTTAAACTAAAAGCTTATGTGACGTGAATTCATTTGGTACGTTTAATAATCACTCTTTGAAGGTTTGTGTGTAAAGAGAGACCATGGAATCTCGTCACGTACGCGTGAGTATCGAAATAAAGGGAAATCTCGTTAAACTCGTCAACTTGACCAAAAGCCTTCTCAGCATAGTGGTTATAGATGTTCTATGCTACTGAATTCATTTACAAAATTCCTTGAAACAGCTTTATCAACAAGAAATGTTATCTTTTGATGAAGATACTGTTTTACTGGACGTACATTAACTCGATTCTCCAAAGATAACATTGCAAGAGACTAGAAGGAGCTTTATCTGCTTGGCGAAAGAGATCGATAACTGGGTGTTTGTATGGTACGTGTAAAAAAAGAAAGGAAAAAATGTTTCGCCATAGTTGAGTAGAGCTAGGTAAGGAGTTGCTTCGATGGCCTAAGGTTGCCTCTTTGTAATAGAATCCTTAGTTTTTTATAAAAACTAGGACCAACCAAAGCAAATGTTTGCAAATAAGATGAAAAAGTAACTATATACGATTATTTAATGATGTTACTTTGCAAGAAGAACCTTGTTTGGATACAAAAAGAAAATCTACCAAAATGATATCTTTAAAGTGCTGATAAAATTTCGTCTCTACGTTCCATTTTAACAATGTCAAATTCTGTTCTATACGGATATTCTAGAATACTAGAACCGTTGGTCAATACGGGTGACATCATCAAGTACGAGACGACAGCGTGTATTTTTTACATTCACTTGATACAAAGACTTTTGTAGCTGCTGACTTGAAACGCAAAATTTTCCACTTTTCCACAATAACCTACGTTTTTGTAAATGAAATTAAAAAGATTTATTTTGAAAATATTTATACTTTTGGTAACAGACCATACTGTTACAGTTCGACAACAGCTAATATATAACGTCTCGAAGTACAGTTCTCTGTAAGTTACGTTGAGAAAACTTCACCATCGAATATTTTAAGCTTTTTCACAATAATAAACAAAAATGCAAATGCCATTATATTTACCACAAATTTTATCTATAAAAAAATAACTTTGTATTTTTCAAATATTTGTGTAAGAATTTTATTAAAGTAAAGTGTTTTAATCTTTTTTCTACGTGCTGACCAGTACATGTCTTTTTTTAAGGGACCTTTATGCAGCTCCTTCCCTTGAAAGTTTTTAAAAATATTTCAACATTTAATTTACTCTAGGGATAAAAAAAAGCTTCGCTTTTAATGTTTATTTAGACAAGGCAAACACACCAGACCTTTAGGACTAGCTTTTTAAGCGAAAAACTTTGATTTCACCATCAATAATTCCAAATTAAAATCAATCTAGATTTCTGACTTGTCAAAAAGAAGGTACACCGTTTTTACGAAATTTGAACGTGTACTTGTAAAAAAATAGTAAGAAAGTCACCATTATCATTATTAAAAATCATTTAATGGCTACTTAAAATTCTAAACAACTTCGAAGTCATAATACAAATTAGAAACTTCTTATTTTTCTAAAAGCTTTTTTATCTCCTACGTATTTGTCCTATATTTCGTAAAAGTTTGAAGCATTGAGTCATCGATTAATTTATTATTTAACAATAATTATCCTTTCGTATCATAAGTAATACCCAATAGTGCAAACAGAATTGGAACATATGCCATAACGCGTAGGTATTTCTATCTGTCTTTACTAAACGCTCTTTTTCTATAAACCATCTACAACAAAATCTCTCCATTGTAAACACATTGATATACTACACACGCTAGATCAATACATAGTTTGACGACTCGTAAATAAAATATTAGGAAATGCCAAAAATATTAAAAACTTGTTGGTATAGAGGAAAAAAAGCGCTTGGTCGAGCTTTCGTTAACGAAAAAAGGGTAGGGGAAAAAAGCTCGTCAGTCCAAGTAGATTGGCTGTAGACTTTGGAGAGTAGGAGAAAAAGTAGCTTGTATTATTGCTTCGAGTGGATACGTGTCCTCACAAAACGTCGTAATTGGTAGGAGCAACACGGTTCTTTTAGTGTTCGATTAGTTTGGTGTTATGTTGGTGGTGGTAGTCACGATTTCGGGGATATCTAAATATATTATTTACTTTGTACTGTAGTATTGATATTGAAAACCTGTGACATAAACGATGGCTTATTTGATGAAATAGTTTTCGTAGTACGCAAAGAATTTTACAGAAGTTTAAGTAGGCATAGAAAAATACGATAATTTTTTTTCAATTTTATTCAAAAAAATCCTGAATAATACTCATGTTCTTGTGTGATAAAATTCGTTTAATGTCGATTCTATAGTTATTTAGGATTTTGAAAGAGTCCTTTAAATGAAGATATTTGCTAAATGATATTTTTCAATGTAACTTTTCAAATGTTAATGACATTTTAGAAAAAATTTAGAAATACAAATATTAAATCAGCTTTTGTACGTATTACCAGTTAGTTTAAAATTATCTACAACCTGTTCTCCCCGGACTCATAATTTAATTCAAAATATTATAGGAGTGTTATTTTTATATGCAAAAAAACAAAAATGAAAGCTGGTATTTCTCATCATAGTTTGTAGTGAATTATCTTTTGTAATAATATTTGTTGGTTTTAGGTAGAAATACCGCTGAGTTGAAAAAAAAAAACTATTATATTACCAAGATTTAACTAAACTAAATATACTCGTTATTTTTGAAATTGTTAAATTTGTTATAACAACTAGGATATCACGATATATTTAGGTTTAATATTTCATATCTCATTAACGATGCAATAGAAATGAGCATCAAGTAAATTTTTATGTAAGTTAATGAGGAAAGTTTTAAATAAGCTTATCGAACAATTCATGGAAAGAACGTAATCGTAAAGCGTCTAATCTTAAATTCTGAGGGCTTTCATAAAAGATGATGGCCAGTAAAGCTTTTGACTACTACGATTGTTTGTTCTCTTTCTGAATCGGTAAAAAATATTGTAAAGGTGACTAACATTTGTTCAACAAATTAACAGAAATTTTTACAAAAAAAAAAAAAATAAGTATACGTATACTTTTACAATCTGATGTTTACATCAGTTAAAAAATATGATAACAACTTCGATAAAGCTCGAAAATACAACTGAAAATGCACGCTTTAAATTTAATTTTCAAATTCGTCAATCGCTATTGCAGTAGGAAGAGAATAATGTGCAATGGTCTAATGGACAATTTTTTTTTTTAATTCAAAGTTAATTGTTTTTAATACTTTAATTACCTTGTTATCATTTTTAAAATTTTACTAAAACAAAGTATTAACCAATAGAAAGCGGTATTAAGAGAGACAGTGTATTAACTCGTTGATAACTTAATTGTACAATATAAATAAAAAACTGTAAACATAATCTTGAAGCTTTAGTCAAACTATTGAATTCTTGTACAAACACGTGTTATCTAAAAAGAACAGATACTACTCGCTTCTTATATTCTTATTATAGAAATTAAAAATATCAGTTCAATACATAGTATGACAATGTAAAAATCTGAAAGTTATGTTATCAATCAGGTGCCGATTACAGTTGTGTTACAGTGTTTTTAAACTATTTAATTATTTAGAGAACTTCAAGTGTTTCTGATAGTTAAATAATACAATAATTTGTGTACATGTAACTCTGTACACAATCACATTTGTACAGCACAAAAAGTTAAATAAACATTGTAATCGTAACAGAGAATATTCTTTCCAACTTTAGTCAGTGTGTATCGTGCATCATGTACAGGTGTTTTATTACTTATTTTAAGCTTGTGGTAAATATAAAATTTTAATTTATGTAGTTTTTCGTTGCCCGAGAAACGGCCTCGTACTTGTCCAAACATGGCAACGTTACTGTTAAATATAAAATGCATATACACCCACAAATCACTTGTCATTTCTAATTTCCAAAATAAACCCAAAAACTGCGTTCGATCAATAAAATGATGTACTAACCAACGGGGCAGTGCCTGATTCAAAGGATAGATTATAGGAAAAAAAAGGGTGAAACAAAAACACCTGCAGGACACGTACCTCGCACGTACCGATAATCGTAAATATATTATAAGCAGAGCTGCGTAGTAGAAGGTGGTAAAAGTAAATTGTCATGCTTGTTGAAAGCATCAGTACTGACACATGATATTTAAGGGGTTCGAGTATTTTTCCTCGATTCAACAGTGTAGCTACTTTGTCGTATGTCGGGAAATTGAGATAAGCTATCAAGAATTTTAGGCATAGAAAGGAAAAAGCTCTAGAAAACATAAGAAAGGACGAATGTAATCATAAACGTCCTTAAGTACAGGGTTAAAAAGGGTTGGTATATTGAAGGAAACTCCTGCAAATCAGTTCGTAGAATAAAGCTATATTTTCGCATTTTGTACTATTTTTTAGAATCGACTACTAATGGCACTTTTTATCAATTTCTAAGGTTGTAGTTTGAATAACGTTTGCAATGATTAAGTTTACATTAGCAGATGTGTAGATATGTAAGAATTGACCAATAAATACGGCTCATAGATACCGATTATACTAATAAATAGGTCAAATGGTACATGGTATATATTGTAATAAAACGTATCATGAAGTCATGAAAAACAACAAGTTGAAATATTATGTAATTATTTTCTATCCTTCAGCAACAACTATTTTTCGTGTTTATAGACGTATTATGGACAGATTAACATTACTGTATGAAATTCAATATTATAGAGCTTTGGGGCTTCGATTTCAAAGTACCTTGTATAGTCTTGGTTTACTTCAAAGCATAAATCTGTACGTGATTATTGACTTTTCCTCAACCTATCATTATACAAGAAAGTACGAAGTTTAACCTAAAAGCACAAACTTTTTCATAAATACCTCATTTCATCAATCACCAAAATGTTACATTTGTTACGAATTTTCAAAAAGTACATCTCAAAAAGCACAATGTAGAAACAATACTGTAAAACTCATAATATGTAAAAAAAAAGCTGTGATTTTGATAATATTTAAAAAATTTTTTCGACACGTCTTAAATATTTATTTATTCAAGTTGGTTAAAGACGTTGTTAATTTTATTTTAGACAACATATATTTTTTTATACTTTGAAGATATTTTTAGCCATCAGTCTAAAATGAAATGCAGTTTTTCAATTTATATCAAAACATCTTAGACTAAAGGTTTTGAAAGGGCTGCCCCTTACGTATCAAAACTAAAAAAAAGTTTTTATAAAAGAACTTTGTGAAAATTGCGGTTCTTTATACGTCAACAAAATTTTGGTACGGAAAATTTATAAAGAAATAATATAATGCATAAATTATTAATGTCTATAAAATATAGCAGGCACGGCTGAAATTTTGGTTGAAAAGTTTTGGATCTGAAATCTGAAAGCAAGTTAAAAATGGTCATACTTACGATTATGAAGAGGAATAAAAAATTTTAGAGGAAGAGAGTAATCAGCTGTAATTGTATGGTACATAAAATTATCTGCTATTCAAGTATCGATTCGTTTTTTCATCGTTTTTAATTCGGTTGGCCGTTAACTTTCAATTACTCTTGTTATAATAAATTTTCTTGAACGATAAATATTTCACGTGTAATGGGTACACAAAAGTGTGTGCTGATTGACAAAATGACAAAAAAGCTTATTAAATTTCTTGAGATCCTCATGCTTTGTAAAGAAATATTTTTTTATTTGACATAAGCTAGACGGTACTTTAACTTCCAGCACATGTCAAACTTATACAAAAGAAAAACATAAAACAATTTGGACTAGTACTCAATGCTTATTTTTCTTGAGCGTAAATATACAGTTCATTATATATAATAATAGTAGAACGATAAGGTAGTATCTTATTTTACTATAATGTGATTTAAACTGTGCTAATAAGTAACGAGTAATACAATATACTATGGTATTAACTAACAATAATATCGGTACATGTCGCAATAATGTATATGCATTATAGTGCCAATTGCATGGACATTTGTTTGAAAACTACTTAAATATACGAATAATGGTAAAGCAAATAAAAAAAAAACAATTTTACATTCATTACTGAAAAATTTTAGCTTTTTTATTTATATAAAAATATAAAAACGTAACAGCTGTTTCAGTACACTGTACCTTTCTTCGTGATAGAGAATTACTTACTAATCGTATTCCTAAACTTTGAGTTGTTGTCTCTATTATTTTCTTTACCACCATTAAAAAAAAGGGTCTTTTTCAAGTGGAGACCACAACAATCGATTACTAAATTTAATGGTTGACATTGTTTTGTTTTTTTGAAGATATATGAATGTAAAGGTGTTTAAAACCATTTGATAAATAAATAACTCCTTGATGGCTATAAACTTCTTAAAAAAAAAAAATGAAACAAATAAACGTTTAGTCAATAAACTCGTGTTAATAAACTGAGCTGTTTTATAAGTAATTTTAGTCACTGGCTAATTTCTTTAATTACTCACATACTTTAGTGATCAAATAAATTAAAAAATGATAAAGTTTGTTTTAAAAAACCTAATGGTAGTAAATAATAATTACAAAATGAAAAGGAGCTTTGAGGAAACTATGCATTGTTTTGTAATTTTGTCATAATCTCGATTCGTTGCTACTTGGCCTATGTGGATTGGCTCCTGTTATGTTCGGAAATACAAACAAAACGAGGGGAAGTTAGGAAGGGGTTGACTTTTTTCATGGGCGTGACTTTTTCCTATTCGATGGCCAGAAAATTTTGGTAGTGGGGAACATGATTTCTTACCCTTAGCCCTTAAATGTACAGCGCTAGCACGACACTGTCTCACAGTGCGTCAGGTAGACAACACCTCAACCCAAAGTGATCACTCCAATTCGCTATTTTCGATCTAGTTCGACGGAGAAGCCCAGTGTTTAATCAGTGTTTATCAGTGAAAAGTGACCCGTGAAGTTCGAAGTATTGAAACCTCCAGCATCTCAAGAAAGTTAATTTCAGCCGTGCTTAGCTTACTAAAAAGAATTCTCAAAAGTCATTTTTTGCATCACAAGAGCCAACTCATTAAGTAAGTACTTGCCTAAGTCCTGTCTCTTACAATAACAGATTTATTTTACTCTTGGCGAAATCATATTTAGTTTTTATGACAGGGCGTATTCTTTATACACAAAAAAATTATAAAGCAGCAAATTTTTTAATCAAAAACTTTCGTTAGCCTTATATGGCTAAGTAAATGAGGATTATTTGTTACTTTTTGTATTTTATTTTACCTTTTTTTTTTTTTTTTTTTTTTTTTCCTGATTTTTTTAGTAAATACAAATAAAATTCTTTTCTGCATTAATTGCACCATAGGAATGAATTTTTATAAAAACAGCGCTGTCTTGACATAACGTATCGTACCACTCAGAAGCAAGTTTTTTTTTTAAAAATAATGATCTTGAAAATCACTTTCTTCTTAATTAGTAATCTTATAATCTTAAAATGTTCACTGCGATTTCAGCAGTAAAAGTAGAGTTTTTACCTAGTATGCATTTAACTATGGCAAGCACAAGAAGTCCCATGGTTTTGGTGCTTGTCTTTGCAATATGTTTCATTAATTACGAAGGATACTGTTTTTTTTATGCCATTCTTGCAGGAAATTTTTTGAAAATCATTTTGTTTTGCTATTTTTTGTATTTTATCGAGTATTAAATAAAAAATGTTTTAATAATTTTTTTAAAAGAATTTAAGTTTAGCAGTTTTCAAGAAAACTAATTTTCCAAAACAGTACTAAAAATTGGTAATTAAATTGATAATTATTTTATTTTAAAATAATCTAAGAATTCAGCTACTGCGTTAACATTTTTTTTTATTTTAGAACTCAAAATGCATTGGAATTCCTATGTAAATATTTTTATTGTGGTTAAAAAAGAATTGAAGATTGTTTTTGTGCACTTGGTCTTCTGTCTGTATAAGAACTTTTTTTAACCGTTTTCCTTTAACAAAAAAAAACTCACATCGTATACCAGCATGCCTCCGAAGTATATGCTCTATTAGTCACAACATACAAAAGATACAATTTTTTGTATGTTTTTTAAATACGAATTTCTTAAAAATTTAATTGTTTTGCTACTTCTTACATTTTATTATTTATAAGCCTTAAAACGTTATAGTTTTTTCAAATTTGTTCATTTAATTTAAAAATAAAAAAGAAAATAAATTTTCTGAAATGTTAGTAAAAAGATTACTTATAAAGTTCATAAGCAATTAATTTTAAATAAATCTTTAAATTTATCATTCTTATTCCTTTACTTTAATAGTTTCAAATGCATTTAAATTCATACTCTGATATTTATTTAATGTTCAAAGAAAATTATATAAAGACTGTTTTAAATACATGCAGTTATGGTAAAACTAAAGAGCTTTTTTTAAAAACGTTTCTATCTGATATCTTGACTCTTCAGTAAGATATTTGAGAAAATAGAGTAGAAATATCACTTTCATACCCTGCCCAAATCCTAGTTTTGTACCAAAGAACTTCTACTAAAAAAACCAGTTTCTGTGCCATGTCCTCGCACCAACATTTTTAAGTATAGACGTTATCTGTTATATTTATGTTATAATAATATTAATTTTTTATTTACAAGCAAAAGCTGTTACTGAATGCCCAATATCTCACTTCTTAAACCCAAATGTCGATGATGCATGAAATCGCTTTAAAAATGACACTGTTGCATTTCGTAACGCCTTATAGTGGCCCCTTTTGTGATCTTTCATCATAGCCAGAAAAACGTACAAGTCGAAGATTTTAAAGATTTTTGTCACTTTACGTGATACATATTTTAATATATAATTTTTTTTTGTACAGAAAAATTTATCTATTCCATCAACCCATAGCCCCAGCCCTCTATTACTTGAACATATGAGAAATAATTATTTTGGTGCACCACTTACTGACGACAAATGTTTTTTAAGCAACAAATCGTTAACATCAAGTCTCCGAGCAGCAATAGGTCTATATATCTCAGAATATCACTTCTGTACCTGTCACTTCCATACTCCTAAGTCGTAAAAGAGTCTCTTTTTCTAGCTTTCGTGCATTGGAACTTTTTTTTTGCAACGTTCGGCTAAAACATAAGACATGTGTCTCGGCGTTTGGTCTAATTTGCATTTTTTTATGAGATATGTCAATAAATATCAATTCCGATTTTAACAGTAGTAGCACAGGAGAACACTTTTTTAGGTGGTCCCCAGTAGGCTTAAATGGCTACTGAAACGAAGTTTTATCGGTTAAAAAAAACTTTTTTGAATTTAATGTCACCATTCAATCGTTCTTTGAGTACTAAATCTGATTTTTAGCGGTTTCTATCGCTTGTCTTTAAACAGCTATTACTTTTGAATGGAGACACTAAATGGAACGAAATTTTTTTTTTCTACTGATAGGGTTCAGTTGCAACTTGTATTTAGTGTGGGTAATAACGCTATAACTTTACAAGCAGTTTAGCTACACGTATCTGAATCAGACGTGTTTTTTTTTTAAATTGGCTAAAATGGACTCATAAAATATCGTATATCTCTCGACCTAAAAACTGTGCAGTAGAATCGTTTTAAATATTTGTTGTTGATATGGTATTCAAAGTAAAATTATTATAAAAAATAATTTATGGAACCAACAGTTTAACAAATATTCATGAAATTGATAAAATACCTGAATTTTTAGATTATTTTAAAATCAAATACTTATTAATTTCATCACTAATCTTTAGTACCCTTTCGAGAAATTAGTTTTCTTTAAACCTTTTTTTTGAACAACTTTCTAACACATTTCAAGCAACTTACGGCAGAATTAACCAATAAATCACAGGAAAAAAGTAAAGACTTCCTCAGATTACGGGCATTTGGCACTTAAGATAAAGCCAAAAGCACAGGTAGTAAAGACAGCTACGCATTTAGATACGTGAATTTTCTTATAATTTAATGTTTGCTCTTCGAGGCCATCTTCTAATAACTCTTTCGTTTTACTTTAATAGTTTTTAGGACCCAACATCTGATCGAAAAACACGTCCACTAAACGGCGTGCATCAATATAAAGGGTGGGAGGTGATGGTCAACAAATAAAGTAAAAATAGTTTGTTATCTTCTTTAATACATCCATTATATTTATAATTTCATGCTCTTTTGTTTTCACTCTCTTTGATTATAGTTTAAAAATATTCGTCATTTAACATTATCCCAGTCCTCAACAAAATTAACAAAACAATTTTTTTGTCTCCTGGACGCTTTGGCGTGGGACGTAGTCAGCCATGGCAGCTGAGAAAAGTCTCTGCTACGATTTACTTTATCATTACGTGTACTATTTATATCCTAGAAAGTCTAAGTGGGTCATCCAAAAAGGTACATGAAGCTCTGGACGTATTAAAATATTATTATTAAAAAAAAAAAAGAATTTCATGTAGGCGTGTATAAAATTTTTTTAAACAGTGAATAACGGAACCAACATTGTTCGATCAAAGGACTTTTTTTCTATTTTAAAGATTCCTCTATCAAAATACACATATTTTAGAAGGTGAATCATGGAAATAATTTTCATTATTATTTAATTTAGAAAATGGAATTTTCCTACATTCTTTCCTGTGCCTGTAATGTATACCCTCGTTATTTGTTACGTGCTTCTCATAAAGTCTCAGAATTTATTTCACTTAAAGTATAAATTGAAAAAGTAATGAAATAAATAAGTATTATCGTGACACACAGGTAGAACAAAAAGGCGTATTTTGCAGTCTGTACGACTAATTTGGTTCAGAGATTAAAAAAAAGGGCTATTGTACCAATTCTAAATTCTGGTTCAAAATATGTACCTAAACATAGAACAGTGTCATTTTAAGGACCTATGCATGTTCACAATTATTAATATAATTGATCTAAACTGTATGAGTAAATGAAAATAATTTCTCAATTTTCTTTTAGATTAAAAGGATGAAGTTACAATGCCTCATGGTATTTTTCGCCATAGTTCCATTTATACTGTCTTATTCAACTCAAAGTATTGAAAATCATGTGCCTTTGATGATTGACGTACAAAAGCTGTATAAGACCACCAGTATAGGGATTGTATACAGAGGAAACGAAGGTGAGAAGTGTTGAATTACTAATTGAAAAGTTTAATACTAAAAATTACTAATTTTGTTTTAAAACCACAGATATACATTCGGTCGTGAAAATTGTCCGAGAACTCTCACGTCATTTTATTTACTCGGTGGCCGTTGCCATTCCAGACCTTCAAGAAAAATACCCAAAAATAAAAAATTACTCAAAAACGCTTTTTGTTGCGTTTATTAATACTGACAACAATTTCAAGAAATTTTCAATCTTTACGAGGGATAATAATTTATCACCTCACGTGTGGCTGCTGATATTGGAGCCAGCAACTACCGAAGAGATTTATAGTATCTGTTTAGACCCGAAAAAGAATTCTCTCTACTTGAATCTGGCCAGCGAAGTACTGGTAAAATGTGGTAAAAATAAAGAGATAAAGGAGTGGTACACTGTCAATCCTGCGACTGGAATACGAGTTGAGGAGTTTCTGGAGTGGAAGAAAGGGACTGGGCTTATCGTAAAAGAGAGTCTGAATTTATTGGAGAGACGGAAGAATTTAACTGGCGCTGCTATTACAATAAATATAGAGGTAAGAGATTTCTTCAGTTGAAAATTAGCTTATTAAAAAAAAAATTTTAAACAAAATAGATTACACAGCTCCACAGAAAAAATTCGAAAAATTTGATGATCTGACGTCTGACCATACCTACGATATGTTTTGGAGGTCACTGAATCCGAATCCAAGGTCTTTTTAACTCCATTAAGTCAGGATTTTTCATAACTTCGAAATTTTAGCTTGAAAATGAGAAGAATCCACAAAAAAATCGACCTTACTTGTATCAGGATACTTAATACTTGTTTTTTTTTTTGGCGTTGAATCCGCGAATATCAGTCATGCAAAAATATCATCCTTCTATTGATTCGGGCACATTTCATTTAAATGGTGATGAATAACTCAATTTTGTCAGATTTTTATGATTGTGACAATCTAATAACATCCGATAGCAGCTCCTACAGATACTATGTGGAACCCAGTCTTCATCCAGGTTTGTTGCATCGCAGCTAAAACAAAATTTGTAAGCCTTAGTGACTGTGGTACTTATTTGTTTCTGGAAATTGGGTGACTGATACGTGCCACAAACATAACAAAACAAGTTTTGTTTATCAGCATCAGCATGTTTATGTTGGCAAATTGCATTGATTTTGGTGTTATTGCGTCTTGTAGCTTTATACTTTGTTTGGGCCAAAGAACCCACCTTAACAAATCTGCGGTCGCATGGTGACGACGCCTGCGGGCCCGGTTGCTCACTCTGATCAGTCGTCGATATTGAGGATCCAACCCTTTGCATCGTAGAACGCTTACGTGCGCCTGCCATGATGGCATCGAAGCCATGATCTAGGGACTCAGCCGGATAACGGGCATACTCCGCTGCCCCCCGCCACCGCGGGAAGGTGCCATGGATGCAGACGCACGAAAAAATAGCTGTAAAGAGTGTTATTTACTTTTCACCATACATCAGAACCTATTTAAAATAGTGTTTTTAGAACCAAGTTCTTTATGTCGCGTTACTCGGGGGGCTGGAATTTTAAAACCGACAGATTTTTTTTTTTTGAATCAGAAGTCTCTTCCACTCAAGTTTCTCCCCTTACCCCGTCCCCCTCACCTACTGTTCTCTACACACTTTCCCTCTCCTTACTATATATGTATATCTGCCAACCGTGCCGTGTTACTCTTCTGCACACCTTCACCCTTTACCCAAAGCAATTAATTTTTTAACAAATTTAAATTTTATTCTCCCACAGTAATTTTTCTTTGACTTTGAATTTTTTTCTTTGACAACTGTAAAAAAAAAAAAAAAAAAAGAAGAGAAAAAAAAAAAAAAAAAAAAACATTTTCCAATAGAAGATCTGAATCCTCGACCTCCTGCATATGAGTCCTGTACCATCCACTCTGCTATGAGCGCTGCTGGCTATAGAAACTCAGTTTCTTGTACTTATCGTGTGGTTCGTAACTATAATATTCTATTTTTATACGCATTCACTGATACTACGATAATTTAATTAGCATAAATATGGTTATGCAGATTACATATAATAAGGCGCGTTATTACGCATTAAATATTTGTATTTTATGCATTTGATGCATAAAATACCGACCGATTTTTGTTAAACCTGAGGTTTTTTTAACATTACAGTAATGCTAATAATTACTGTTATAAATAAAAAAAAGTAATGAAATTAAATATGAAACAAAAAAGAAATGAAATATAAAAAAATGAAATATAAAAAAAAAATAATAATGAAATTAAATGAAATTTGAACAAATAAAATGTTATCTTAAAAATAATGAAATGAAATATGAAAAAAGAAATGAAATAAAGGAAATACAGAAGAATGAATATAAATAGAAAAATGAAAAAAAAGAAATAAAGGTTATACAAAAGAATGAAAAAAAAAAGTAATTAAATTAAATATGAAAAAAAAGAAATGATACATGAAAAAAAGGGAATGAAAAAAAAAAGATTAAATATGAAAATAAGAAAGAAATTAAATAAAGGAAATACAAAAAAATGAAAAAAATGTAATAAAATGAAACATAAAAAAAAATAAAATAAGAAATGAAAAAAAATATAAGTAAAACAAGAAATAAAGAAAAAAAAAAATGTAATAAAATAAAATATGAAAAAAAATTAAACAAGAAATAGAAAAAAAAAAAAAAAAAAAAAAAACAAACAACAAACCAGGGGGGATAAATAGGTCATGGGACCCGCGGTAAGAACTAAGTTCTTTAAACATGACATGAGTATAAAAACACAATTTCTCAGGTAACAAGGGGGTCGCCAGACCCGTAGGAAGAACGAAGCTCTATAAACGCAAGTACTGCATTCATGTAGTTCACTTAACAAAAACTTGAAAAACGAATAAAAAAATAAAATAAAATAAATAGTTCAGTACTCACGATGGTTGAATTTCGTGAGTACTGTATTTATGCACGATGTTCTGTATTAATGTCATGTTTAAAGAACTTTGTTCTTACCGTGGGTCCCATGACCCATTTATCCCCCCTGGATTGTTGTTTGTTGTTTGTTGTTTTTTTTTTTTTTTATTCCATTTCTTGTTTTTTTTGTTATTTTTTTTCATATTTTATTTTATTACATTTTTTTTTTTTTTCTTTATTTCTTGTTTTATTTTTTTTTTTTTTTCATTACTTGTTTGTAATGATCTGTCGTACGCGGCTCACGGCCATGAGCTTATTTGATTGCAAAAGACTGGAGTCTTACAAAGAGGGAAGTAACAATGTACTTTGACTCTGACAGTACTGCTAAAATTTTTCGATAAATTGCGTCTGAGGCTTATGTACATTATATTATGCTTTTTTAGCGTTAATAACAAAAGAAATCATCTGATTTTGAGATTATTGTTTTTTATAATGTAATAATTTGTAATATTCTGTCAGTCTTGTGTTATACAACATAAATTTTTTAAATTGAAGACTCACACAGCTCATGGTCATTTAGTTTCAAAGTCTTGTTGTTACGGTTCTTTATAGTTATTGGTTTTGATGTAAAGTGATTTTAGAAGTCATTAGTTTGAAAAAAAAATATAAGTCATAATGTTCTGTTCAACTGAAAATACCGCCCAAATTATTAATATTTTTGGCAGACGAGACTCAATGGGTTTCCAAGTTAAGGAGATGTATGATTCATGCGTTAAAAGGATGAAGACATAACTGGTTTTTTTTTTATTTACAGAGAAATGAGAGACTGTAGAAATAATTATAGTTTGTGGGCTAAATGTTTGCGGTTATGTATATTTCTAAAGCATTGGAGATAAATAGATCTTAGGTTTGGATTCAGCGACCTTAAAAATACATGATAAGTATGGTTATACTTCAGATCAAATTAGTTGGATTTTTTTTGCGAATTATTTTTGTTTTTTAGCCAAAAATTTTGAGGTTACGAAAAATCGTTAAGTTATGGGGTTAAATAAGCCTCGGGATTAAATTCAGCGACCTCGACAATACATAGTATTAGTATATACAGACTTCAGATCAAATTTTTTCGATTTTTTGTAGATTATTCTCGTTTTTATGCTAAAATTTGAAATTTTGAGAATTAAAGAATCCTGATGTGATGGAGTTAAATATACCTCGGATTCAGATTAAATTACCTTACAAACGTATAGTAAGTATGGTCAGATGTCAGATCAAATTTTTTCGATTTTTTTTTGTGGAGCTGTGTTACAGTTGGGGTAGTAATTTATTACATGGCATTATTTGTAGCCTTCTTCTTTTCACGCTGAAATGATTGAACATCTGAAATCAAAGACAGGAATATCTGTCAAGTATAAAGACTTTTTCCATAGTACTAAGGACAACAATAACACATCAAGTAATTCTACAAAATCATTTGATGGTAGTAGTATCCTTAGCCGCACATTCATATCCAAAGAGGAGCTAGATAAAAAGGATGTAACAATTGAATTCTCCGATAGGAAAAATATTTTTATTTACAAATTACCGAATACCATGGATATCCCATGGTATGCATATTTTGAGGTAAAATTTTTCTATTTTTTTAATAGCTTCCCATTCATTCCTAGAACTAAAAAACACGTTTTTTTAAAAGGTTTTCCACAAAAACATCTGGATCTACTTGATTGTCGTCATAATTATTTCAGCAATATTATGTACTTTAATTATAGCAATGAATAATGATAGAAGAAGTTTCATACATAAACTATCGGATGGTTTTATGATGATATGGCGGATTTTCTGTCATCAAGAGTTTGAAGGTAAACTGTTGAAAAAAATTCTTGCGTAAAATTTACTGAAATATAAGTTTTTTATGAATTTTTATTACGTTACATATAAGATTATCGTAGTGGTTTAAAACAATCACATATTATAATATTATTTCACGTTAGAGTTACTCCAAGCAGACGTGTCCAAGTTGTAATACTGCTTCCTCACCTAAAAATAAAAAGAGACCCCAACGAAGCGTTGCCAAACCTCATCCACGTACGTCTCCTTTGTCGATCTCACACTTTAGATTTTTCTCCTGAAAAGGAGGATTGGCGCAGAAGTTTTTCCGTTCTGTGGGGAGGACTATTAACTAACACAGAAACGAATACCTTCAACTATTCGTTTATTAAATCACTTACACTAATATACACAGTATTTCTTTACACAGTACACGACAAAACGCTTTACATTATCTTTATATTATCCTGTGGACTGAGCTGCAGCAACTCTGCCTCAAAGCACTCAAGCTAAGAGCGCACGTCCACCACGTCCTGCTTGTCCTGGACCAGGAGGGGCTTCCGCTCGTCCTAGACACACGCTACAGTGCACACACTCACACTCTGTCCACAATCTCACACACTACTATATTCTCTCTCTCTCTCTCACTCTGCCCTGCTCTCTCTTGCTCTCTACACTCCCACCAACTTACTCTCTCTCTCTCTCTCTCTCTCTGGTCTACTTGAAGAACCTTCTCACTCTCTCTCGCTCTCAATTCGGCTATCTACCTTCATACCGAACAAAACGCGCAAACAATCGCGGCACTCTTAAGCATGCACCTCGTGGTCTCTCCTGCACCTCGTCTCGTAAATTTCCACACTACGTCTCTCTTTCTCTCTCTCTCTCTCTCTCTTTATCTCTCTTTCTCTAGCCTCATCTGACTCACCTCCCGGTCAAAGGTCCATGAGTCTAACCCAGCGCGATGTCGTCTGGAGTCCTTGAGTGGGTCGTCCATCCCACGGCTTCGCTCTTTCTCTTACCCTCTTCCTCCGATCTGAGCTACTTCCGTAGTCCTCTACCTGGAGATCTTGTCGTTCTGGAAGAACACAGCAGCTGCTAGACTTCCGCTCACACTTCTCTCTCTTCTCACAATACTCTATGCACCTTCTCGACAACTCTCACTCTCTTTCCCTCTCTCTCTCTCTTTCTCCCTCAACTCTCGCCACGAAAACCCGTGAACCGCCGAAACTGTCGCTGCTTGCACCCAGGCATATACAGCTCGAGAATCTACTCCAGACTGACTCAGTGACTCGCGATTTCTCGCTTTAGACGGGTCATTATCGGCGGTGTCGTGCTGGATCAATGGCAAAGGAATTTTTTTGCGTAAATATGTTCATTAGATCCCACTGATTAAGAAACTTCATGTTGCCACAACGCAACCTGATCACAATTTGTTTAAACTAACTTTTCTAAACAAATTAGTAAAAGTGATTTTTTCGATCTAAAAAAAATATATTCAGTTTTTTTTGAGTCATTCTAAACAAAAAACTAATCGGGATGTATATTCCTAAACCCCACAGTTTTTAAGCAAAAATTCCCAAAGATCTGAAAAATCGAATTTTTCCTATTTTCAAAGCGATGGTGAGGAATTAAAGTAAATCATTTTCGGAAGGTACACCACGTGAACATTAAGTGCTAACCTTCCTCTACAACTTCCAAAAAATCGAAAATTTAGAAAAGTAATTGCAACATTGTTTTTTTACAATAACCATTTAAGCTGTTTCCGCGCACGCCCGAGCTGACTCCCAGGACAAGTTTATGACTATATATATCATCGACGCAGTCGGCGTGTACTCTCGGGCTCGATAATATAGATGTATAGTCATGTACTTGTATTAGGAGTTAGCTCGGGTGTGCGCGGAAATAAGTAGTTTAAATGTTTATTGTAAAATAACAATGTTTCCATTACTTTTCTTAATTTTCGCATTTTGGAAGTTGTAGAGGAAGGGTAACACTTCATGTTTACGTGATGTGCCTTTCAAAAATGTTTTATTTTCATTCCTCACCAACGCTCAAAAAATTAAAAAATTCGCATTTTTCAGATGTTTAAGAATTTGTTCCTCAGAAACTGTGGAATTTAGGTATATACATCCAAATTGATTTTTTGTTTAGAATGACTCAAAGAAACTGAATATGTTTTTTTTAAATCGAAAAAATCACTTTTACTAATTTAACAAAAAAAAATATTTTAAACAAATTGTGACCAGGTTGCGCGGTGGCATCATGAAGTTTTTTAATCTGTGGGATCTCATGAATTTGCCATTGATCTAGCACGACGCTGCCAATTTTGACCTGTCTATGAGCAATGGCCGCCACTGCTGCTGCTGCGTATGCTGCCACTTAAGGGGGCTCCTTCACGAAAGTCCTCAAACAGAGATATATTATTTCTTGTAAATAAAAGTCTACTGAATTTAATGGTGGTCCAAATTGATCTAAATTATATTTCGAATGGGTCAAAGTTTTGAGAAATCCGAGCTCAAAGTTGTAACTATTAGCACGTGTTCCTATAAGGCAGCGTGAAAAACAATTTTTTTTCGTTTGTAATAAACCTAAATTAAATGTCCCAGCAGACTGAATATATACGTCTTGTAGATGAAGTCTTTCTCTGTAATATGTTGTATTAAAAATTGTGGATAAAGGACCATTTTAGCGAGATATTTGTGATAGAAATAAATAAATTGTGTCCGGGAGGTCAGGAGGTCACGTAGGTAGCAGACGTACTTGTTCACGACATATATATATATATACCATATACCTATATATTACATCGCTATACTACACCAACACAAGTGGTCTGGTCTGGTGGTGTACCCTCGTATGCACTAGACTGGTCAAAACAATAATTAATTTTTCGTACAAAGTTAAACTACACACATAAATATCATTTTTCCCACTTAATACGTTATTAAAAATATCATAATGATTTTCAAAAACATTTGTTAATTGAAAAACAAAACTTTATTTTTTGTTTGTCTTTGACCTCAGCAGTAGTCGTAGGAGCCCCCTTAAGTACCTCCGCTTGCAGTCACTCTCGACATAAGTAGCATCTACTGTGTGTCCCAATAGTCGCGCTCGCGTTTTCTTGTCCTTTCTTGCTGGTGCTGCTGTGTCTCTACATCTCAGCTCGTTGTCTGTTGGCATCCTTTCCTTCTCTTCTCAGTGTATATGTAGCTCCGCAAAAATGAACAAAGCTATTTTGATTTATATTTTTTTCCGAACAACTTAAAATCAAACTAATGAAAAATACTAAATAGTTATTAAGAATTATAAATTGACTTTTTCTATATTTTTTAACAAAATTTTCAGATGTTCCATCGAGCCCTCTTTCACTGAAGATTGCAAAACTCTCGTTGTATCTGACATCATTTATTATTATTTCAATGTATGCGGGCTGTTTTACGAGCTTCGTTACGGTGTCGATACCCACGATCCCATTTAATGATACGGCTGGTCTCCTTAAAGATGGAACTTATGAATTAATTTCTCAAAAAGGAGTAAACCTTTCAAAACATTTATTGGTAACTTAAGAACTTTAACTAATTATTATTTATTTAGAAAATAAAAGACAACTTTTTTTCATAAAATTTTACTAGGAGTCGAAAGATGATGTAGATAAAAACTTGAGCTTGTTTGTAAGAAAAGACGGTAATTTACCAACAAATCTGAAAGAAGCTTTACATCAGGTAACTATTTTATAGATTTTTTTGTCTGGTAATTTAAAAATAAATATTAAACAGTACATTGTCTGTAATACTAATGTATAAAAAGTTTTCAACTACTGTATATTTTCAAAAGTTTTAGTTATTTTGTATCGTAGATAAAACTGTGTGACTGACAAACATTTTTAGCCTAGTCCTGTTGTCAAATAGTTATGTTTAAGCTTACTGTAATCAAGTTTGATGCTA
Source organism: Copidosoma floridanum (assembly GCF_036245765.1). Lineage (NCBI taxonomy): Eukaryota > Metazoa > Arthropoda > Insecta > Hymenoptera > Encyrtidae > Copidosoma > Copidosoma floridanum. Next base: position 16,733,260 of record NW_028321884.1, on the reverse strand, counting down.
GAGTTATCCTGTAGTAATATTAAAAAAAAAAACAATACAGTTTTGTGTGAAAAATTCGTAGCAATTGAGAAACTGCAAAATTTTCCACAAATGCCATGTTTTTTGACATATTTTAACGAATATCTATTTGGAACTTGTAGGTAAAATATTGCACGGAATGTTTTTTTATCGTTCAATCAGCTTTAACATAAAATTCATAAAAAATAAAAAAAAAACTTAATTTTTTATGCTAAAATAAGATAAAACTGCAAATAAAATACTTATGCTTTAACGCTTTCAAAAAAATAAAAGATGTTCTTTGTTTTTAAAATGAATTAGAGAATCAGTAACCAATGGTACGTTTAACTTACGACAGTAACAAACTACTCCAATTTATTATGCAACCAACAAATTAAAAAAATTAAATTTAACGTTACAGCTTTCAATATATCTCCATGGTCCCGATTTCTTTTCATAAGTCATATAATCTGTGTAGTATTTTAATCTAATTTAAATCAATTATTTTATTTTTAAATATTTCTTTCATTTTTTAAAATTAATGGCTTAGTTGCAAACTACATAACTTAATGTAATAGAGCAATAGTTTTGTCAAAATTTACATGTGCGTAGAGCCAACGATTACAATTAATTGAGCGTTTGTGAGTTTAAATATCTTTATTATAAACTCAATTATTCACCTTTAAAGTTTGTGAGTGTTCGCATCCAGTGTGTAATGTATTGATAGGTAAAGGGATTAGGAGCAATAATTATCACACTTACACTTTGTTTATAATTAATAAGTATATTGTAAATAATAAGTAACTTCTTGATACATTTCACCATTACGTATTATAAGACACGTCCGTTCGCTCTGACGGCCGTTCTCGGTCTACGCCCCTTACATTACGCACAATCTTTCACACTCTGCTGAGAGTGTTACACATACTTAATCGCACTACAATGTGTTTACTTATACGTGCATATTTCTTATACATCACAATTCCTCCCCCTTTTAAATCTAGGTGAACGTCGCAAGGGTAGTCGTTTAATTAATTGATCAACGTGACGTTTGCATGTTTGACCCGACTTGATCTCGACTTCGCAGGTAGATTTTGACAATTTTTTTGAAACCTTACCTTCTATTTGCTTCGGACCCCCTTCGCTATAGCTTCTTATCAACACCTCTTCTCCTTCTGTAAACGTTTTGTTTCGCTGCCCTTTACGTCCATCTATTTGCGCTTGCTGAGCTTTCAAGACTACTTCACCTATATTCGGTCTCAAGTTATCGAATCGCGTTCTTAATTCGCGTTTGTAAAATAGCAAAGCTGGGCTTTTCCCAGCTGTGCAATGCGGCGTTGCCCGATAATTAAATAAAAATAGCTTAATTGCGTCATCGAGCGCTTCTCCCCCTTTTATAATTTTTTTAACTTTATCTTTAAAAATCCCCACGAAATTTTCAGCCGCTCCGTTTGTAGCTGGATGGTACGGCGGTGAAAAACTATGCTTAATACCTTGATTCTTCGAAAAATTAACTCAGCACTCGCAAATTGCCTATCATTGTCTGTTACTAAGTGAACCGGCAATCCATACCTCGCAAATATTTGTTTACACACTTCGATAAGTTTGTGCGACTTTGTGTTTTTTGCAAAATCCACTACCTCCGGCCATTTTGAGTACGCATCTACTATTACTAAAAACATGTGACCGTAAAATGGTCCAAAAAAATCACAATGTACTCTACTCCATACTTTTCCCGGCCAAGGCCACGGAGTTAGTGGCGATTTCGCTGGTTCTTTTCTTTCTTCTTGACAAATTTTACATTCTTTCACTAATAATTATATATCTTGATCTATTGCTGGCCACCAAACATAAAAACGTGCCAACATTTTAATTTTCACCACTCCCAAGTAAGATGCATGTAGTGCATCTAAAATTTTATTTCTTAGATTTTTTGGAATCACAATCCTGTTACCCCACAAAATGCAGTTACTTTCTAATGTTAATTCGGATTTTTTTTCAAAAAAATTTTTTTCATCTACAGGTAAATTTTTGCTCGAATCGGGCCAGCCTAGTAGACAATATTTTAATATGTTTTTAAGCCTCTCATCTTTTTTCGTTTTTTTCTCTACTTCTTTGTAATCTAGAATTTTTAATTCTTTTTTTATAAAATATAGTGGTGTAAAATCAGTTTCGAAAATATCTAGATCGTCGTCTACTGGCAGTCTCGATAAGGCATCACAATTTCCGTTATCTTTGGATTTGATGTACTCTATGTTATATTTGAACCTGGGCAGATAATAAGCCCATCTCTGCAATCTGCTTGTAATTGTAAAAGGAATACCTCTGTTTGGGCTTAAAATATACTCCAATGGTTTATGGTCTGTGCGCAATATTATCTCCTTACCATAAACGAATTCATAAAATTTTTTTAATCCAAATGCAATGGCACTAGCTTCTTTGCCTATTATCGCTCCATTAATTTCTTTTTTTGGTATTTTTTTTTATGCATAAGCTATGGGTTTTTCGGTACCATCTTTATACCTATGCGATAATATTGCCGACAGACCATATTCCAAAGCATCGCAAGCAAGTACAACCGTTTCTTGTGGATCATAATGCGTTAAAACTCGGGGAGAAATAAGCTCTGCTTTTACCCATTTGAATGCTTTTTCACATTCTGCTGTCCATTCAAATTTACTATTATTTGCGCACTCATACAGTGGTCTTAAATTTTCAGATCTGTTCTTTAAAAATCGGTTATAAAAATTAATCAAACCCAGAGACGACTCTGTTTGATATTTTCCGGCCTAGGGGCTTCTATCATTGCCTGTACCTTAGATTTAGATTTATGCAACCCATCCTTATCTATGACGAATCCTAATGTTTCTATCCGCTCTATCATTACAAACCAATTTTAAGTTTCTTGTGTGTTCTTGATCAGTTTTACCCGTTATGAAAATATTATCCATATAAGCTACAGCTCCTTCAATACCTTGTAAACACGCGTCTATTATTCTTTGAAATTCTCCTGGGGCTGACAAAATTCCTTCTGGAAGTTTCGTGTACCTAAACAGTCCTAAATGCGTTATAATTGTTAACAAGTGTCTCGATTCTTTTTCCACTGGTATTTGCATGTATGCGTGCGTTAAATCTAAGTGAGAAAATTTTTTTCCGCCTTGCAAAACTCTAAAAATATCATATATGTGCGGTAATGGATGCTTGCTCACGATTATATACGGATTTATAGTAACCTTAAAATCTCCACAAATTCGTATATTGCCGTTACTTTTTATTATTGGTACAATTGGAGTCGCCCATTCGCTCGAATCTACCTTTTCTAAGTGACCTAGTTCAATTAAATTATTGAGTTCTTTTTCAACTTTTTCTCTTAACGCATACGGTACATGCCTTGCTTTAAAAGCTATCGGTTTAACTTTCTCTTTCATGTATATTTTTATCTCTCCTTTTTGTATAAAATCCCGGTCCCGAACTAAATAACTTCAAAAATTCCAACAGTAATTCATCGCTTATCTCTACTTTCAACTTCTTAATTACGCTTTGACTCTCCCCATTCTTATTTACAAACTTAAGTGGCCACAGCCCAAACTGTAATAACCATTGTCGGCCTACTAGTGACGGACCTTTTCCCGGTAACACTACACAAGTTAATTTCCTAGTAATTCGGTTGAACTGCCCTTCTAAATTTTCCATTGTATCTACTGGGTGTAACGTATTATTTTCATCGTAACCGCGCAGAATAATATTCGATTTACTCAACTTAAAATTTTGAAATAACTCATTCTTTTTTTTCTCCGAAATCACTGAAACATAAGTACCTGTATCAACTTCAAAAACTACATCTTTATTTTCAATCTTAAATTTTAACAACATCGGCTCCGCTTCCCTAGCACTACCACCCAACCGCTTACAATTTAAAACTCTATTATCGCTGCTATATACCTTTAGGGGTAAGAAGTTATATGTTACGTCGTCATCCTCTCCCTCTGACTGCCTTGACGTTGCTTCCTCTCCCATGAACTTCACCGATGAATTCTCGTTCGCCGCTTTTCTCCAACACGCTACTTCCACATGTCCCTTCCTCTTACAATAGTTGCAAGATTTTGTCCTATGTTTACAGTCAATAGAATTGTGATTTGCTCGACTGCAAAAATAACACGATATACCTTTCTCACTCTTTATGTTTTCTCTATCAGTAATACCTTTACTTCTATTTGTATTATCTCTTTCGTAGCTTCTTTTCTGTTTAGTGTTTAAAGCCAAAATTTTGTCATTTGAACTGCCTTCGAATTTTCTCGATGCTTCTAACACGTGTATCTTTGCCATTTCCCGTGACATTGATTCTGACAAGGCTTTATCAAATGTCAGGCTTTCTGCTTTGAATAATTCTACTTTTATATCCTAATCTCTGATACCACATACCAGTTGATCTCTAAGAGCTGTTTTTAACTCTTTAAAGTTGCAGTTCAAGGCCAGTCTTTTTAATCTCCCTGCGTATTTAGTAACACTTTCTCCTTGTTCTTGTTTTGCCTGATTGAACTTCTAACGTTCCATAACTTCAGATAGCTTTGGATTTTAATAATCTGATAGCACTTTTTTTAACTCTTCATAAGTTTTCGTAATTAATTGTGTTGCGAAATGAAGAATTTATCCATATTTTTCAATGCCTACCTTACTTGTAGCGCTTGCGCCGAGCATGAACTAGTTATTACTTAATTTAAAAAAATAGTAAAGTTTATGCGTGGACAATTTTACTGTAGCTAAAATGAGGACTGGTGCTCCACAACAAGAACGCGTTGGAGCACTTTAGTTTTGGTCTAGTTTGCAAATCGAATTATCTCGGCTCCTGGAGCACGTATCTAGCGGGATTTCCTTTAAAATGAAGGTAGCAGATTAAAATAAGATCAACTATGATAGTAAAATTAACAAATTTATTTTTTACTAACAACTAATGAAACAAATTAAGATAGAAGTAGTTGATCCAATGTCACGCATGTGTAATATACCTTAAACGGATAGAAAAGTCTTTCGCGATTGTACATACTTATGTCTCGTTCTGCTTCTATACAGATTTATCAGCTCTGCTCAGCTGTCTGAATTAAGTGAAAATTTTAATTTTTCGATTGAAATTGTTAAAAAACCATACTGCTGGCAATATGTTTTTGCAACTGTTTGATGCATAATATTACTTTGAGTAATCTGTTAGTTGTTAGTAAATATTAATTGTTTTTTGTCTGAATATTCAGTGTTTACTCTGCTCTTAAAATCACTTTATCTATGAGATGTGTGGTAAAACTATAAGCTTTTAAAGATAATATTTTTGCCACGGCATTGCTTGACCTTTTAAAATTTTTAAAAATACCTGGAGAAATTTATGCTTAAATTTTCAAAAAATGATGGGATTTCTCGATTTTATCAACTACTACCTTTAAAGAAATTTTCGTGTCAACAATAATAACGAATGGTTATTCATTAAAAAAAAAAAAAAAAAAAATATTTAAAAATATTGAGATGCTTTAACTACTGCAGGTAACAAAATACGATGTAGGAACTGTTAGTAATACAATGATTAGTGTATCCGTCCTGACAGTCCTATAGACAAGGAAGTTAAAAGTGCAGATGAGGAACAAGAATCAGACTTGCAGCAGTAAAAAATCTATATGCAGAGTAAATTTTTTACCCAAATCTGAAAATGACTTTTTTATCGCATATTTATAACTGTATTATCAGAAGAGATGACGTAGTATCTTCAAAAATTTTTATAAACTACTAAAATAAACAATAGAAAAAATAAGTTTTAAATAGTATTCACTAATGAATTACTTGAATTCTTGATAGTAATTTTACGAACAAAATATACGTACTAGCGTTATGCGTACGCGAAGAGTTCAGACACAATGCTTCACCAAAAACGTCGTTACAGGCCAGTAGTAAAAATACACGATTACTTAGTATAGAAGTCGCAAGGTTCCTTTGACCTGCTAGGCAGACGATTAGGAGCTAGAAACTTTAACAGAATTTTCTGGGACTCGACTTCAGGGCAAGAGTCATATACTTGTACACTACGTATCATAACATTTTGTTGAAACGATAATTGAGTAAAAGATTAGATATACAATGAATGCTAAAACACAAAGACCGTGAGATTTAACTTTTTATTTGGTATGTCGTATACTCGATACGCATAAAGAGTGCATGCAAATGTTAACGGCGAGAAATAACGAATACAAAAACGAAACTAAAAATAATTATTAGCAAATCGACGAATGAAACTTTGAATTACAGCAAATAAAAGGTACAATTTCCGACTTTGATTTTAAATTGAGATATTCCAATCGACGCCATTTTTCTGCCTTTTCTCGAGTTTTCGAAATTCTCAGAAATCATTCTAGAAGTATAAGTATGTTATTTCAAAAGAATGAAGGAAATTTAGAAAACGTGGCATTAAGTACTCAAGAAGAGGCAGAAAAATTGCATCGATTGAAATATCTTAATTTAAAATCAATGTCAGAAACTGTAGCGACGTGCTTAGTAAATCATTGTGTCTGGACTCTTCGCGCACGCATTGCGCTAGTACGTATAATGCCTTTGTATAATTACTATTAAGAATTTAAGTAATTTAATAGTGAATATTATTTAAAACTTTTTTTTTCTACCGTTTATTTTAGTAGTTTATAAAAACTTTTAAAGATGCTATGTCAACTCTTCTGATAATACAGTTATAAATATGCGATAAAGAGGTCATTTTCAGGTTTGGGTGAGAAGTCCTGTCACCCTTTCTTGGGCCGTTTGATGTACTCGTAATACTCAGTACTGACAAACACCTAAACCTTTCATAGTTTCCTACCTGGTTCATCTTTACATTGGATATCAAAAGGGCGGGCGATTATTCTCAAGGAGTATTTTTTAGTGAAGCAAAATGTTATAGTGTATGTATGAACCGTGACGCCATGATCTCATAAATAGTCAGCATACAGTGACTCTTTTCTCGGTAATTAGCCGCCTATAAATACAAGAAAACGTCACATACAAAATTTTTGGCTGAAAAGTTTTACTTATATTATTTACTAATCAAACATTTAATTCTCTCACTAAGCAATGTATTGATTTTTATTTTAGTAAAAGAAACTGTGTAACGAATTGTACCTATACGTTCTAGCGTTACTAACATTTACACTTAAAATGTTATTTTTCGTCGAACAGTCTAAAATAACGACAGTTCACTTAAATTTTGTAGCAAAGTAATCATATCACTGACAATAAAAATACTTTTAAACTTTAGATTATAGACAATTGAGTGACATACCCTTATTACCAAAATTTCTTTTTCAAGTACTAATGAGCTATATCCACTTACACTGCTTTATAAAAATGCTCTTACCTATGCCACTAATCCAACGTCTACACCATAATTCATTCTGTCACAAGTATTAAAATTTCTAAATCTATCTGGTAAACCTGTTGTGAACTTAATTTTTATTATATATTATCTTTATGAAATGTATTTGTATTAAAAACAAATATGTATAATTTGTTGCGTATGAACCACTAAAAAATGTTTTCTGCTCCAGGTTTGCAACGAAAAAGTGGTTTTCTACACAACTGCTTTGATTAAGGAACAAACTGTTTACGAATCCCCCTGTAAACTCTTAGTATTTCCCTTTGGTACATCCAGGAAAGTGGTTTTCACTTTAGAAAAAGGAGATCCGCTCCTTAAATTTTTGAACCATCAGTAAGTATTTTCAAATAAAAATTTTTTAATAAAAAGTCATAACAATGTCTATTTTCCAGTATTCAGAAATACAGAGAAAGTGGTTTACTATCTTGGGAAAAAAAACTACATCTTGTAAGAAAAGAATCTATAAATGATATTTCATTGAGTATTACTGGCGTCACCCCGTTGCTAGTACTATTAATTAGTGGATTCGTCTTAAGCCTAATAATATTTTTATTTGAAAAGTATCATAGGCACTTAATATTGTATTTAGTACAAAAGCCATGCAAGAAGATAAAAAAAATTAGGAAAACTAAGAAAACCAATACTTTATATAACAATGGAAAAAAATTTTCAATTTACTCTCAATACAGGAATGCGCAACCACGCCCTCCATGGCCTTATACCCCATAAGAACAGCATTGGCTGCGATGGTTAAAAATACTAAGTACGTAAATAAGACATTAATGTAACACATATATCATTTATGGCAAGAAAAGAAGTGTGGTATTAATTGTATAATAATTGTCAAATTTTATAATGTAATTAATTTGGTAAGAACATAACTAATAAAAAGACAATTTCACTTAATTAATAGAGGAAAGTTGAGAGCCCAAAAATTCTCTAATTGTTGTACGATAATTAAATATATTTCGATTTTGATTGCAAATAAAATAGTTGTGATACTTGGTGTACATTTTGAAAAAAAATTCTTTGTTCTACAAATGTATTAGACTATTCTGTAATCATTAAATAAAATTTTTAAGTATTAGTCAGACTTTTATTAATGATAATTTAGTTAGTATTTTTGTTTGTGGTAACCTTGTGTGGATCACGGAACTCCAGAAATTACGTCAGCTCTTATAGCAAGGAAAAATAATAAGATCCATATTTTCTCTATACTATTTAACAAATTTGCCATCAACTTATTTAAATTATATACAGCTCACAAAGGCTTCTAACTGTAATTTGTTTATTTTTGATTCTTATGAATAAGCTCGGCACTACAAAGACTCTAACATATTTTTCTCATACTTGTGGCTAAAATAAGATTTTTAATTACAATGCAATCTCTTTATTCCTTTATATTTTTATTTATCTCACTTAGGTATTGAATTATTTGAAACTTTGACACTTTTAACTGTCTATACTTTAACAGCTGGCTCATTCTTTGAAGGAAAACGAATGTACAAGACGTCGTTGGAGCGGAATCCTGCCTCAATTCTTTCCAAATCACACTGATCTGGAATGTCATATGTCAAGGTGGTTTCGTCTGGTTGATTTTTTTTGGTACCCTGAACTAATATCAATTTACCTCTGACCTAGAAGATACAAATATTGTTTTAACTGACAACTATAGAAAGATAGGTGGATGAAGAATAAGATAATTAATTTTTTGTTAATGACGATGGAACTTGTTAAAATTGCTTTGAATTATACTTAGATTAGATAGAAAAATATTTTTGGGCATTATCATGACTATTTTTCAATTTTCATCTTAAGTTTTTTTCAAATTAATGTGCAGCACAAGAAATTCGTCGTGTTAACCCACTGGTAGCTTCCCCCTAATGGATCGTATGGGAACCCGAACCTGTGGACAGGTATCAGTTTAAAGTTGTCGTGCGAGCGTAGGCTGTCATGATTAATTATATTCTAAATGTTAGTGATTTATTTAAATATGCAGGGAATGGGGTGCAAAAGTACGAAGAGGGTGAAAATATTATGAACGTTAATCACCTGATGTATTGCTTAGTCACATTGGAAAGCTTAGAAGAGACAAATTTTATTTTTTTTATGTTTAAAATCCAGTGATTTGTTTGGCACATTACACGAGTTAAACGTCAACATTATGAAAAAGGACTTAGAAAATTCTAATTTTTTGTTGTCCTTCTTTTTTGCATCATTCAAGTTATTACTACGATTTTTGTTGAGTTTTGGCTTAATCTCATTTAAAATTATTGGTACATATTCATGGCGTTTACCAGACAATGCATCAGGTGATTAGCATTCATAATATTTTCACCTCCTTCGTACTTTCGCATCTCATTTCCTGCATATTTAAATAAATCACTAACATTTAAAAAATAATTAATCATGTCAGCTGATGCTTCCGCGACAACTTTAAACTGATACCTGTCAACAGTTTCGGGTTCCTAAAAGATCCATTAGAGGTACGCCACCAGTGGGTTAACACGACAAGATGTAATAACTTTGACGCCATACATTTTACTGTATGGCAACGAATTTTACTTGATTGAGAGTATTTTAAAATAATCTAAAAAAATTTGAATGACGTATTTCCAGCAATAGTTATGTACGAATCAATTGTTACAGTTACACACTTAACAATTTCTACGTACTGTAATAATTAAGAACAAAGTATTATACTTGAATACTTTGACGTGCTGTACTGGTTTTGAAACAGAAGGTTGCATGCATTTAGTCGTTGATGCATGGGGAAAAATAGAGTTTCTCTTTGATGTACAAACAATTAAAAAATGCTTGCCAATTACTCTGTACTTCATATTTATGGAACACCTTAAGATACTCTTTCTTACGGTGCATTTTTCTTAACAGCTTCACTTTTTTTACTAGTCTGCAGCTGCTTATTCTCTAAATAATTATAAAAAAAATCACTTGTATACGAAAGGATAAATGTGAAAAGAGATGAATCACCTCAGAATACATTTTGGACAGTATCTGTTAAAAGTGAAATTAACTTCGTGTAGACTTATAAGATACTGCCATGATTTTTTCATATTTTTCTGGCCCAAAAACAAGTTATAAGCGAAATTTAGAGAAAAACTCCTCTTAATTTACATTATTTGTCTCAAAACGAAAAATTCTGGTATGGTTATGTCCCAAAACCATTTTTCTATGTATTCTGATCGTACCGTGAAGTGATTCCAACAATTTTTGCCGTAGTCACATGAATTTCTTATTAAACATTTTTGAGGCTTTATTAATCTGCCGGTAGTTATTAATGAGATTCACTTTATACACAATTATTATACTTTATTACGAGAGTCTCGACAATTCAACATTTTTTCTACTCATAAAATATAAAAAAATTCTTAAACACTTGACTATTTACTTTTAGAATAGCCTATGCAAAACATAAAACGTTTAAAAAATAAATGAAAGGAAGGACAAAGAAAAATTGTTTGATACTTACAATGACCTTAATTGTGGCTTTGTCAAATTCAGCGCAATCCAACTCCGTCTGGTGGACCTCTTAGTATAAAACCACAGTTTTGTTCAGTTTTGAGAAAAAAATCTTAGAGAAATTGAAGTATTGAAATGCAATTGCCAAATGCTCATACCTTTTTGCTTTTAGGTAGAAGGCGATAATCTTTGCTGGGTTTTAGGTTTAATTGCCTCGTCTCTTCAGTGGTGTTGCTAGAACAAGTATTCAGATGAGCCTTACGGCCACTTAAAAGGAAGCCAATCTTCCTAGCTTCTTTTTCGTTTCGATCATAAACCGCCAGCAGTTCTTCTTCTACACTTTTGGACATTTTGCTTCAATTACTATTATGTTACCGCGTAGGTGCTTTTTGAAAGAAGTCCAACAAGCAACTGACGATCAACGAAATGTTTTCTAGTGTTGCTGCAGAACGTGTCACATGCGTGACATTACTATCGTTTATAATTGATATCTATTATCTTGCCTACTCAAAATTTCCGTGGCTAACTTTTTAAAAGATACCTGCTACTGTGCGCTCAGGTAGGTGCTTTGATGTAGAAAAATGTTAAATAAACTATCTTTAAATCTGTTCAATACAACTTTTTTTTGTAAAAAAAGGATTAGATGACGTTACTGTACGTCCTACCTTTCATAATTACTGTTGGAAAATATGTATAAAAAGAGTGACCGTGGGTTATCTCATGTACGCGTGAGTATTGAAATAAAGGGAAATCTCGCTAAACTCGTCAACTTGACCAAAAGCCACCTTGGTGTAATGATTACGGATATTTTTTGCTATTGAATTAATTATCAATATCTCTTGAAACTGCTCCAACAATGAAAAATAGCGTCTTGTGTAAGAATGCATTTTCAATTCACGTGCATCATCTTCATAGTCCAAAAATAACATTGGAAAATACAATAAGAAGCTTTATCTCCTTGGTGAAAGTAACCTATGTTAAGGTGTCTATGTTGTACATGGAAAAAAAAGGAGAAAAAAAAAAAATATTATGCCATAGTATAGTAGAGCTTGGTAAGGAATCGCTTAAATTTTTGCGACTCTTCAGGTCGGCTATTCGTGCTCCGCTAATATCTATACTCTGGAAATGTTGGTCAAAACAGTTAAAATAATAAAGTTACAGAAAACCGCGTGTTTTTTTTCTGCATGCGTTTAATCTAAAGACTTTTCTAGCTATTGACTTATTACCAATGTGATACCCAACAGAGCAAGAAGAATCGAATCAGATGCCATAACTCGTAGGTATATCTACGTGTCTTCGATAAATACTTTTTTTCTATAAATCATCTGCAACAATATTTCTTTATTAATAACGTGTTGACTTACAACACGCAAAAGATCAATAAATAGTTTCAATACTCGTAGATCAAGTATTCGAAGAGGCCAAAAATATCGAAAACTTGATGGTGTGGGAAAAAAAGCACTTGGTCGAGATACATAAGGTAGGAGAAAATAGCTCTTGATTCAAAGTGAATTGGCCATTAAATATTAAAAGTAGGAGAAAAAGTAGCTAGTATTTGCTGCGAGTAGATACGTGGCCTTACCAGACATTGTAATTGGTAGGAGCAATGGGTCCTTCCAATGTTCGATTAATTTGGTGTGGTTGTGGGGGTGATAGTCACGATGTCAGGAATCGCCCTCTATATCATTTATTTTATGCTGTGGTACTGATATTAAAAATCTCTGACGCATGTAATGGTTTATTTTATAAAACATTTTAGTAATACAAAGAAAAATTTTTAAAAGTTATTCTAAGATAAAAAAAATATAATATTATTTTTTGTTTTAATCTAACGCCAATGCTAAAATCGTGTTCTATGAAATTAAGAACATCATCTAGTAGCGTTATAGTTTATTTTATTTATTGGTTTCTTTGTGTATTTTTTTTAACTCACACCATAATTTTTATGCCTTATTACTGATATACTCAAGTTTAGATTCAAACTATTACAAAATGGTGTTCGAAAAATATTCTAAGGAATAAAAGTTTTCCAAACGACATTACTGTATTTTTTACAACATAGGAAGATATATAACTTTTCCAGAACTGATATTCCTAACAGGTATATATAAACGAAAACTGCTCTAATAAAGTTAGAAAAAATAACCTAAATTTTTACCCTTAATTAAACTTCTAAAAATATTGCAAAATAGGATGTTTATACATACACCTGTAAGTTAAGATTGACGTGAAATAATTTTTTATACTTTGCTTTTAAAAAATAAAGAATTTGAACTGACAAATGATGTATTTTTTACAAGACATATAGAGCACTTAATGACATAAAATGATAGAGAGGCTAATGATAAGAGAATCGTATTACTATTTAAAATATTGCCAACTTTTTTTTATACCTCACAACTAACTTTGTAAAGTTTTAGATTAATGAAAGTATTAACTATTTGATAAAAGTATCTAGAGAGACAGAGAGGAGAACAAAACAATACATAGATTTTTGCATTACAATGATAATTGTATTAAAATAAAAATTATGTCGCATACACACATACGTACATTATTGAACAAGCCCAAATTATCTTTATACTGAGCTTACAATCTGTTTTACATTTAAAGTGGACGATTTATAATTGCTAACACAAGTAAAGATGAGGATGAGGACATAATAGGAACACTTTAGAGAAAAAAGCACAAGACATTAAAAATTGTTCATAGTGACATGTAAAAAAGTGATTTTAATAATTTCTTATACGGAGACATATATGATATTAGTGGTAGCGACAATAAATACGTTCCGATATAAAAAAAAAACAAAAAAATGTAAAATGTTTTTTGTTACTTACGCATTCATTTTACATAATATAATTAACGTTCATACATGTTTGTCTTAGACAAAAGTTATTATACATCAAATCTTATTAAAAAATATAGTGATTTATTATAACATGGATTTGTGGGATTTATGAAATAATGGAAGTCCTTTTTTTTAACGATCAAACTCCCAAATGCGCAGCACATTAAAGTATTCAAGTATAATTACCATTAGTTTTTCATAAGTTATTTTGAATACATATAATGATTCCTACTTTTTATAAATAACAAGACATATTATACAGAAATGAGAAAAGTCTTATAAGCTAAAAAAAAGTTTCAACATAAAAAATCGTAAACAACACGTAATTTTTGATAGTTATCGTTAATAACATGTTTTTCTATTTACTTTTTTTAATTTGTATGCAAATATACTATATCCAGTAAAATTCGTCGCAAACACTATAAAATGTAAGACAGAGTTATAACAATTTTGAAAATTTCTATTAGTAGTGTTGAATTGACAATTTTTAAAAATTTCATTAAAAAATTTTTAAGATATTCACGTTGCAAACTTAATGTTCAAGATAAAGATTCCTACACTTTTCTTGATTAACAACTTTTCGAAAAATTGAATCAATACATAATATTTGTATATATATACATATTTATATCTTAGTAGTACTGATCAATACATTATTCAATAACGAACGAATTATCTGCAGGTTTTTTTGCAATACTATGATCCACAAACAAGTTAGAAGTGAAATTCAAAGAAAAATTCCGATTGACTTACATAATTTGTCTTACAAAAAAAAAAGCTGGTACGATTATGTCTCAAAACCATTATTTTTTATCTTTTCTGATCATAACAAAAAGTGATACCAATAATTTTTGTCTTAGTCGTTTTTTATTAAACATTCTTTTAGGCTTTATTTGTCTGCCTAGTAGTTTTTGGTGAGATGCAATTTATGCACATAAATTACACTTTATTACAAGAGTTTTGACAGTTAAACATTTTTTTTTCTCTCAAAATGTAAAAAAAAAACCTCATAGACTTTTTTTCCTTAATTTGAAGACAACCCATGCAAAACATGTAACGTTTAAATAATACATGAATAAAAAGACAAAGAAAAATTTTTTGATACTCACAATGACCTCAATTGTGTTGTTATCCGATTTAGTGCAATTCAACTCCTTTTCTCCTTTTGGTGGACCTTCTTTTATGAAACCACAATTTTTTTTAGTTTTGAGAAAAAATCTTAAAGAAATTTAACTATGGGAACTTTGCTATGTTTCAAGTCCAACTGCCTTGACTCTTCAGTGACGTTGCTGGATGATCTATTTAGATGAGCCGCACGGCCAGAAGAACACGTTGACTCCTTAAGCTCCTTATGATTTTGCTCTATGAGTTCTAATTCCTTCTCATTCTTATCTCCAGACATTCTTTTACAAACACTTTTATGTAACTGCGTAGGTGCTAGATGAGTTAATTCCCGCGAGACACTGATGAACAACAAAGTGGTTTCTAATATTACTATTGTACGTGTCGTGTGCATGACATCACTATCGTTTATAATTGATACCTGTTATCTAGCCTACTAATAATTTCTGTGGCTAACTTTTTTAATGATATGCGCTAGTGTGCGCTTAGGTACATTCTTTGTTGTGGAGAAATGTCTAATTAAATTGTCTCTTTGTTTATGATGTTTAATATAACTTTATTTCTTAAACTAGAGGCTTATGTGACGTTACTTTATTTGGTACGTTTAATAATTACTGTTTCAAAGTTTGTGTGTAAGGAGATACCATGGAATCTCGTCACGTACGCGTGAGTATCGAAATAAAGGGAAATCTTGTTAAGCTCGTCAACTTGACCAAAAGCCTCCTCAGCGTAGTGGTTATAGATGTTCTATGCTACTAAATTTATTTACAAAATTTCTTGAAACAGCTTTATCAACAAGAAATGTTATCTTTTGATGAAGATACTGTTTTACTGGACGTACATTAACTCGTTTTTCCAAAGATAACATTGTGAGAGACTAGAAGGAGCTTTATCGTCTTGGCGAAAGAGATCGATAACTGGGTGTTTGTATGGTTTGTGTAAAAAAAGAAAGGAAAAAATGTTTTGCCATAGTTGAGTAGAGCTAGGTAAGGAGTTGCTTCGATGGCCTAAGGTTGCCTCTTTGTGATAGAATCCTTAGTTTTTTATAAAAACTAGGACCAACCAAAGCAAATGTTTGCAAATAAGATGAAAATGTAACTATATACAATTATTTAATGATGTTACTTTTCAAAAAGAACCTTGTTTGGATGAAAAAAAAAAATCTACCGAAATGATATCTTTAAATTGCTGATAAAATTTCGTCTCTACGATCCATTTTAACAATGTTAAATTCTGTTCTATACGGATATTCTAGAATACTAGAACCGTTGGTCAATACGGGTGACATCATCAAGTACGAGATGACAGCGTGTATTTTTTACATTTACTTGATACAAAGACTTGTAAAAATTCTTTTATTTTGAATATAAATCAATAAAAATTCACTATATGAAAATGGATAATTTATATATCGCCATCAATCCGTACTCACCATGTATGCATTATCTTTCATTTCTGCGGTGTTTGATATGGGGCGAAAACCAGAGATTGTTAACGAACTGGATATTTTTAATATATATATGTATTAAATAATTATTTTATTACAAAATATTCGCTATAACAAGATCAGAGTTGCACATAGGGTTAAACGCTACGCGTAATGTCCTTTTGTCCATATATTTTATCTGTCTTTTATCAACACTAATTTTAAACAAACTTATCTGCCATGAGTGGTGTTGGTAAGTCTTGGTCTCTTTCACGTCCCTAAGTTTATTTCTCCGGGTCCCTGTTGGTTTCGATAGTGAGTGTATACCCGACGTCCACTGGTACTCCAAACGGTTCAGACCTCGGTCGAGCGTCCCCGACCGGGCACTTTCTTTCAGGCCTCTCGTCCTCCGGGTAGTCTCACCGTCGACGGGCCTATTTGAATCCGTACCGTTATTCCGTACCGTATACTTATTTATTTTTGCATTTTGTCTACTTTACCGATCGACTGCCGTTCGATTTTCACCTTGCGCTGCCCGAAAGGGAAAAGCCAGCGAGGGCCTTCTCCTGCCCTCTTTTATACCTTCGGCTGAGCGCTACTATTTAATACGGCAACACTCGAAACTTCGCAACCAATTTATTCCAACTGCCCACTATCCTTTATTGCGGAATAGTCAGGGATAGCGTGATTAACATATCTTACGTTACAACACTCCCCCGATTTTGTGACCTACGTCCTTGAACAAAATCTCTCCGTATCACCACTATTAGTTCGTTATAATTCACATTCACCGCTCCACTTATTGATACCATCACATTTACTATTTTAAATTACCACTATTAACAGTTTTAACTCCGCTCTCATCAATTCGGCATTATATTACATTTACATCTTCTTTTTTCTTTGTACACATGTATACATATATATTATAATTTATGCTTAAAAAATTAGTCATTATACTCATAACAAATTTAACTCTGCTCTTATATTTACATACAGGTAACGTCATTCTACTAACTAATATTATATATATATATATATATATATATATATATATATATTTTTTTTTTTTTTTTTACATACTGATACTCAATTTAAACATTCTCCGGAGATGTATCATGACCTTGGGCAAGGTTTATTCATTATTATTTTACTCACACACTATCTATCGTACTCATACACTAAGTTACAATTGAACTATATTATATACAAAATTTTTTTTTTTTTTTTTTTTTTTTTAGGCGCAGAGGATGAATATCGCAACCCCCATTTGTCACGTGTACATTATTATTTAAACGATAACATATATAAAACACTCGCAAACCGATTAACGATGGTTTTTTGTTTAAAGCATATAGCGTAAAGATCATTTCTCCATTTGTCATAATTACTTATTTTCATTATACATTTTTGCATATTCACATCATTGATCATTATAACATTTTCTTAGATTCGCTACATTATATATTCCAATAACTTTATCATTTTTGGGGTCCATAAGCTCGTAAGCGTTTCGTCCTACTGCTTTATTTATTATATATGGCCCCTCATATAAGTGAAAGAACTTTTTGGTCACTTTATCAAGTGCGTTCGACAGGTGTCTTACTCGCAGTAATACTAGATCTTTCTCCTTTACTTCGACTCTGGAGTACTTTTGATTTTTGCTACGGCATTTGTAATTTTTTTCAATATTTTTTTTAGCCATTTCAATTAGGATATGTCGATCAATTGCACACGAGTCAGGATATTCTACTAATTTCTTTATCTCTTTTACGACTGGCACACCAAAATGCAACTCCTTGGGAGTTACGTTCGTACTGAAATGAGTCGTGACGTTCAACAAGTCCTCTATCTTTTTTACGTATTGTACCCAACTTGTGTGTTTATCATTACAAAAGGTTCTGAACATTCTCCCTAACTCACGCATGACCCTTTCTGTTGGATTGGATTGGGGGTGGCGAATCGAACTAAATCCTACTTTTATCCCCGCCTTCTCTAATTCATTTTTCCATCTTGGTGATATGAATTGAGTACCATTGTCACTCAGAATTCTATTAAACTTTCCACACTCGGGTATGTATTCTTTTAAAATTTTATTTAACGCAGTTATAGTTGTTGCCTTTTTTATCGCGTACAGGCGCACGAGTTTCGAAAAAGCGTCGAGAATCACAAATATGTACTCCGCTCCCCTTCGACCGCGAGGGAGGGGCCCGTAAAAATCAACCGTTACCAAATCACTGGGGGCATGAGATTGCACAAGCTGATACGGACCCTCCATCGTGATCGATAAATACTTAACCCTCTGGCACATATCACACGCAAGGACAAATCGTTTTACTTCCAATGCCATCGAACGTCAAAAATAAAATTTTTTTAGGTACGTTAAAGTTTTGAATACACCCGGGTGGCCAAGCTTACTGTGCGTTTGTGCAATAATTTTTTTAGATATAGCTGTTGGAAGGACGATGCACCATGAGTCAGTATTGACACGTTGAAATATTATATCGTGATATATTTGAAAATTTGCGCTGCTTTTATCGTTATTATTAATTTTTGTTATAATATCTTTACAAAATGTATCTTGTTTCTGTTTGTTTTTTATATCTTTTATTATTGTTTTTAACGATGTATCATGTACATGGATAGCCATTATTTCCAAAGATGATATCTCCCCGCGAGCGTTCGGCGTGCAATAATCAATTAAATTAGAAATTCGCAGTTCTTCATTTGCATTTTCAGCAAATCTTCCCTCGGGGTTTCTACTCAAAAAATCCGCGTAGATGTTGTCCGACATTCGACAGTACGTCACCGTGTATGTATATTGTTGCAACAAAAGGTTCCATCGTATCAGGCGGGAATTGTGAAAGGGGGTACAATTTAAGAATGTTAGTGCTTTATGGTCAGTAACAATCTCAAAGTTGACTTCAATTAAGTATTGACGGAACTTCGTTACACAATATACTACCGCGAGAAGCTCCAACTCTGTCGTCGTATAGCGCGATTCAACGTTTAATAAACACCGACTTGCCACTGCTATAATTCTATGATTACTTTCTGCGTCAATTTGGTATAAGACCCCACCTATGCCATGGCCGCTCGCATCTGTTTGTACTTTGAATGTTTTGTTTGGGATTATGTGACTCAAACATACCGTATCCAAAAAATTCATTTTGAGGGCTTCAAATGCTCTCGCATGCCGTTCCGTCCAATTCCACGATTTTGAGTCTGTTAAAAGATCCCTGAATGGATCAATAAAATTACTATTATTTAAAACAAATCTACGATAATAGTTGCATATTTCCAGTATATGCTGCAGTTGCGTTTTATTTTTCGGTATTTGTAATTCTTGAATTCGTCTAATTCGTTCGGGATTAGGTTCAATTCCATTCTGATTCAATAAAAAACCGAGAAAATCTACTTGACGTTGAAAAAATTCACACTTTTCTAATTTTAATGTAAAATTGTTTGCCAGCAATTTTTTGAAAATTATAGTTAAAACTTGTATATGTTTTTTGAAGGATTCTGTGCCTACTACTGTGTCATTAATGTAGTTTGATAGGAATTTAAAAATATCTATTGATTTGTAGTTTTGGCCCTCCTCGCAATCGTCCCGAGTATCAAGCACGTCTTTTTCCGTAAACATTGTATCTACGTTTGTCTCGAGAGCGAGAGTGAACGCTCGAATGAACGCACTACCCACTGTTTTTAAACCGAAAGGGACACGAGTAAATTGGTACATCGTTGTGCCGAACAGAAAAGCAGTGAGAGGACGCGACTCTTCGTGCAATGGGATTTGCCAGTACCCCGAAGTTAAATCCATCTTTGAAAATATTTTGGCTTTGAAATATTTTTGCATTAAATCTTCTATGAGTGGTGGGGATTCATGGTCGTCCTCTACAACCTTGTTTAACGCTCTGGCATCTAGACATATGCGAATCGCGCCATCCGTTTTCCTCACTATTCTCAACGGGTTACAATACGGACTCGATGCTCTCTCAATCACCCCCTGTTCCAACATTTGTTTTATACATTCCCCGACCGACTCGCGCAATGCAAACGGAACCGGGTACTTTTGGTTAATTTTTGGATTGGCAACTTTTAATTTTATTTTGTGAGTATATCCCTTAGAACATCCCGGTTTTGGCAAAAATACATCCTTAAAATTATTAAGTAACTTAAAAAATATAATTTTTTCATCCTCGCACAACCCTGCTATACCCTCCACGACCATGCGAAGCCGAGTAGAGAGATCACCACTATCCCCCATGCTATTACTAGTCGAGTCTGCTAATTTATTTGTTTCCCCTATTTTGTTATCAGTATTAATTTTTAAAATTTCTACATTGATATCATTTGTAAAATCACTATTATTTATAAGTTTGTTTCCTATTAAATTATCACTATTATGGTCTCTCTTTGTATTCATTTTCATCATTGAAAAGTCATCGTCGTCACGAAATACCCCCCAGCTGTTTACCTTCAACAAGTATATATGTATACCATCGTCATGCCGAGACAATAATAGTCTCTCCGCCCGGTCTCTACCGAATAAGACATACGATGCGGGAACCCTACTATCTTTCAACTTAATTTGGTTTTGCCAATAATCTATCACAATTCCGTTTCCTGCGTTAAAGTCGTTTCCAAGTATAATATCGCTAGTCAAAAATGGAATAATTAAAAAAATATGTGAAATTTTAAAACTGCCTATCACTAAATCGATTATTACTTGTTTTTTTATGGATGTTTTTCTCTTGCCTATTGCTGTTGAGACCGTCACATTTGAAACCGGCAAAGTTAACATTTTGTGTGTTTTTTCTAGTTTTTTAGAGAAGTCTTCTGATACTCCGCCAATTTGACTTCCCGTGTCCAATATAGACCATACTTGAATGCCGTTAATTTTACATAGGATTTGCGGGGAGGCTGCTCTCTGATCATCATTCCTAGCTTTCTGCAGGCATTTATTCTCTAATATATCAATTTGCATATCATTTATATAATCATCGTGCCGACGCGTCAACATCCCGCTTTTCGACGCGCCTGCTATTAGTTTAAATTACCGGTCTGCATTTGTATGTGGCCATTAGAATTGGTGTTCTTATTATACATGGGAGGTGGAAAACGCGTATCGGGCATATTGATGGTAAACGCGTTCGGGTTTATGTTGGACTGTTGTGAAAAAGATTTGTTTTGATTTCTATTATACGAGCTATTTCTTTGTTGCCTATTCCTAGTATTAAAATTTCTAAAGTTACTTTCTTGTGAATATACCCCGTAATTTAGATCTATTTGTTTTATTTGTTGAGTATTCTGATTATTTTCGCCATTATTATTATTATTTCTTGTATATTGAGGTCTGTTCACATTTTTGTTTTTTTCCAAATATATTAAATCTAAATTAATTAACGTTTGTTTTACTACATCTGACTCATTTAAATTAATCGCGACCATAGCTGCATGAACGCTTTGAGGAAGCTGCTGTACGATGATATAATTTTTTTCGTACTCAGTCATTTGTGGTCTTAAAAAGGAAGCTTCTTTGACTTGTCTATAATAAAATTCCTGCAGGTTGTACGCCTGATCGACAAACTTCCTACGTGACCAGATATCTCTCAATCTCACTTGTACCGCTACAGGATAAAATTCGTTCGTAAAAGCATAGCGAAATACTTCAAAGTCGACAAATGGATTTTGTGATTTATACCAATGCTTTGCCTTACCAATTAAAACATTATTTATCATATTGATTTTATCGTTACCCATGATACTGCGAGTTGTACAAAACCTGTCGAACTCAGATAAAAATTCTAGTGGATTTTGCAAGTTTTCATCTTGGAATTCGGGTATTTTACGTTCATTATTCAACGCCTGTACGCTTCCTATTAACGCGCATAAATTTACTGCTTGAGCGTTATGACTTTGGTTACGATTATTTTGAACATTTACTTGCAATGCTGTTATATCGGTTCGCAATCTTTCCACTTCCGGCAATAGTGGATTATTTACATTATTCATATTATTTGCTAGGGCAACTCTTGCTTGTTCAAATTGTGCGAGTTGTGTTGTTAAGTTTTGTTGCATGTTTTGTATTTCTCCGTGCAGTCTTTGTATCTCTTGGCGTTCGGCTGCCAAGCTTTGCCGTTCTCACGCGATTTCGTCTATGTTTTGCTGCGTCGCCATTTTAATTTTTCGCGTTTTCTTATCTACCGAGTGACCTTCTTGTTTGATATTTTTAGTTATGCTAGTATTCACTTGCCGTATTCTAGAAATTCTCTCTGATTTTCGCACCGATGCGAGTACGGATACTGGCTTCATAGGCTAAAATATTTGTAGCACAACAATTATAACATATGGATACATTAAACTTTTATTCGGGTACCATTGTGAAAATTCTTCTATTTTCAATATAAATCAATAAAAATTTACTATATAAAAATGTATAATTTATATATCGCCATCAATCCGTAATCACCATGTATGCATTATCTCTCATTTTTGCGGTGTTACAGAATAAAGCCTTATTTTAGTATTTAATACTGTTTTTGGGATCACCTGCTCTTAGCATATTTGCTGAAGTTGTAAGGTTGAAGCTTCAAAAATGTATGCAATGATTAGGTTATAACTAGCAGCCCCTCGTCTCGGCTTCGCCCAAGACTTACTCAATAAAACACCGTAGTATGTTGACATGTAATGTAAAACATTTTCAGTTAGAAATTTTACACATATTCCTAATATATTTCAGAACAAAAATCTTCTTATTGAAAACATATTTTTTTGGAATCCAAATAGTTTATTTGGTCAAATAATAAGGTGTAAAAATTCAAAAAAATAATTATGCTGAAAAGTACCGTGCGTTCTTTATGCCATAAAATAATTGATGGCTATAAGAAGTTGTTGATTTACAGTTTTTTCTGTGTAATTCACGAAAAGGGCTATTTTTTAAAGCTGTTAAGATTTTAAACCCCCAAAAAATGTATATTAAAAAAAAATTTTTTTTTCTCATATCTCACAATTTTATTACCAGAGCAACAAAGTCCTGGACCTAAAACCCAACATTTTTTTGCCATAAAAACAGAAAAACATTTTCTACTTATTTAAAAATCTAGAGTAGGATCTTTAAAGATTTCAGAGATTGATGTGAGGGTACAATGAAAAGCTGATCTCTCACGTAATGGACTCTTAAGTTGTCGTTTTTGACGCTGCTGTTTCAATCTCGATAAATTTTCTGCGTCAGTTTCTTGACGCCTCAAATTGTATTCATTAGATACATTTGAAGTTTTCTTTCCAATATACCCTTTTGCGACTATTGGCATGCTTACGACTTTTATGACCCCTAAAGGCTATTTTCAGTCAACTTTGTTAATTTTAATACATTTTTTGGCAAAGTAGTTCGACGTCCGATGGCCCTAAAAAAGACCGGTGAGCTTTTTAAGTTAACTCTTTCTTGACTGCAGTTAACAGCAATTGTGACTGCCTGGATACCTCAGGGTGATCTTCTCTGGCTTGCTGTTAAAAACCCAGACTGATTGGGAGAAAAATTACAAAGTCCGAAGCTTTGCGGCTAGTTGTAGTGCTCTTTCCCAACGTCTCCCGGTATAACGTCGAAGACGTTGGTGTCTAAAGCACCTTTTTTATTTGCAGATTCAGTTGTTTTGGTGATCTTAGATGGGGAGATTGGTTAGTGATACTTGTCCAGTGGAAGCTGTCCCGTTAGCTCAAGTTTTTTTTCCTTCATAGCTGTTATGGGTTGGCCCAACGCAGACCTTGGAGAGAATCAGTGATTCCTGGTTGAATGCTTAGAGTCGAGAGGATAGTATAGTGTCGTCGGTCACCGGGTTTTCCAGCCTTGCGAAGAACAACTCCGCAGGTGACGTCTGCTAGTGAATGGCTGACTTAGTTTAATAGTGCCCGTCTTAAGTTAATATAGTCTTTTAGTCGACGAATCGCTTCCGGAAATGGTAATAAAAATGTATTTGTTGGCAAGGTAGTTTAGACTTAGGTGGCCCCTAAAAAGAACCGATAAAATTGATGGTTAAGTAGGGAACGTAAATACTTATAATGGCCCTAAAAAGCGCCAGTGGTAAAACTTCCAGGCTATTCTTTATTATTATTTCTAATGATGAAGAGCTGGCTACGGGTTGCTTGATTCTTACCCTGGGAGTCTCGATGTACGGAGACTGTGATAAAGGGAGGTACGCTCCTGACCAAAAATTATCTCGTTTGGGTCGTTCCCCAGAAAACCAACCGCTCATCGTTAGACGGGAACATGTGGATAAGCGCGTTAGATACGTGACGACCAAGAAGGAAGCCGTTGTGGCTGCCCGTGCCCCTCAGAGCTGTTTTTCTTTGCTTAAATTTGTAGCCACAAATTCTTTAACTGCACCAGATGGGATGGTAGGACTGTTATACAAGCCTGAAGAGTTGGAGCAGATTGTGCTCTGGCTAGATATGTCTCCTAATATTGTGGCAGAGACGGCATCGGTTGGAATTAATTTTTTTTTTTGATCGCTCTCGTCGAGATTCAGAGTAAATGAACACTTAGGTTCTTCCCTCTTAGAGAAGAGTGTCATCCATAACCGGGATACCCAGCTGCAAGACTATCATCGGCATTCTCTCTACAGCTTGTTCGTCTGCCAAAGCTAGACTACATCACTATTGAGACGCTCCGGCCTATTGTAACCACACTTATTTAATTATGTTGCACGTAGATTCGATTTTATGTCGACGCCACCAAGTGAATTTAACTGAACTAAAGTGAAAAGCTGGCGAATTTTTGCGAAACTTTGAGCTCATTTATTGCTATTGTTATTGAATTTTTTAAGACAAGAACTATACTAAAACCATCTAGGAAATATTATGAATTAGTGTGCAAAATTTCAGCAAAATCGGTTTAGTACTTTTTATGGTTAGCGATTACAACGGTTTTAGCGCTTCTGCTTTATATATTAGTAAGAATGATTCTATTTTTCGAAAAGTTTTAAACCAAGAAAAGTGTCGGAATCTTTATCCTAAACTTTAAGTTTGCAACGTGAAAAACTTAGAAATTTTTGAATAAAATTTTTAAAATTCTAAATTGAATACTACCAATAGAAATCTTAGAAATTAAGATAACTTTGTCTTACATTTTATAGTGATTGCGACGAATTTCACTTGATATAGAATATTTGCATACAAATTGAAAAAAGTAACTACAAAACCATGTTATTAACGATAACTATCAAAAATTACATGTTGTTTACGATTTTTTATATTGAAACTTTTTTTTAGCTTATAAGACTTTTTTGATTCCTGTATAATATGTCTTGTTATTTATAAGAAGTAGCAATCATTATATGTATTCACAATAACTTATAAAAAAATAATAGTAATTATACTTGAATACTTTAATGTGCTGCGCATTTGGGAGTTTGATCGTTAAAAAAAAGGACTTCCATTATTTCATAAATCCCACAAATCCATGTTATGATAAATCACTATATTTTTTAATAAGATTTGATGTATAATAACTTTTGTCTAAGACAAACATGTATGAACGTTAATCATATTATGTAAAATGAATGCGTAAGTAACAAAAAACATTTTACATTTTTTTGTTTTTTTTTTATATCGGAACGTATTTATTGTCGCTACCACTAATATCATATATGTCTCCGTATAAGAAATTATTAAAATCACTTTTTTAAATGTCACTATGAACAATTTTTAATGTCTTGTGCTTTTTTCTCTAAAGTGTTCCTATTATGTCCTCATCCTCATCTTTACTTGTGTTAGCAATTATAAATCGTCCACTTTAAATGTAAAACAGATTGTAAGCTCAGTATAAAGATAATTTGGGCTTGTTCAATAATGTACGTATGTGTGTATGCGACATAATTTTTATTTTAATACATTTATCATTGTAATGCAAAAATCTATGTATTGTTTTGTTCTCCTCTCTGTCTCTCTAGATACTTTTATCAAATAGTTAATACTTTCATTAATCTAAAACTTTACAAAGTTAGTTGTGAGGTATAAAAAAAAGTTGGCAATATTTTAAATAGTAATACGATTCTCTTATCATTAGCCTCTCTATCATTTTATGTCATTAAGTGCTCTATATGTCTTGTAAAAAATACATCATTTGTCAGTTCAAATTCTTTATTTTTTAAAAGCAAAGTATAAAAAATTATTTCACGTGAATCTTAACTTACAGGTGTATGTATAAACATCCTATTTTGCAATATTTTTAGAAGTTTAATTAAGGGTAAAAATTTAGGTTATTTTTTCTAACTTTATTAGAGCAGTTTTCGTTTATATATACCTGTTAGGAATATCAGTTCTGGAAAAGTTATATATCTTCCTATGTTGTAAAAAATACAGTAATGTCGTTTGGAAAACTTTTATTCCTTAGAATATTTTTCGAACACCATTTTGTAATAGTTTGAATCTAAACTTGAGTATATCAGTAATAAGGCATAAAAATTATGGTGTGAGTTAAAAAAAATACACAAAGAAACCAATAAATAAAATAAACTATAACGCTACTAGATGATGTTCTTAATTTCATAGAACACGATTTTAGCATTGGCGTTAGATTAAAACAAAAAATAATATTATATTTTTTTTATCTTAGAATAACTTTTAAAAATTTTTCTTTGTATTACTAAAATGTTTCATAAAATAAACCATTACATGCGTCAGAGATTTTTAATATCAGTACCACAGCATAAAATAAATGATATAGAGGGCGATTCCTGACATCGTGACTATCACCCCCACAACCACACCAAATTAATCGAACATTGGAAGGACCCATTGCTCCTACCAATTACAATGTCTGGTAAGGCCACGTATCTACTCGCAGCAAATACTAGCTACTTTTTCTCCTACTTTTAATATTTAATGGCCAATTCACTTTGAATCAAGAGCTATTTTCTCCTACCTTATGTATCTCGACCAAGTGCTTTTTTTCCCACACCATCAAGTTTTCGATATTTTTGGCCTCTTCGAATACTTGATCTACGAGTATTGAAACTATTTATTGATCTTTTGCGTGTTGTAAGTCAACACGTTATTAATAAAGAAATATTGTTGCAGATGATTTATAGAAAAAAAGTATTTATCGAAGACACGTAGATATACCTACGAGTTATGGCATCTGATTCGATTCTTCTTGCTCTGTTGGGTATCACATTGGTAATAAGTCAATAGCTAGAAAAGTCTTTAGATTAAACGCATGCAGAAAAAAAACACGCGGTTTTCTGTAACTTTATTATTTTAACTGTTTTGACCAACATTTCCAGAGTATAGATATTAGCGGAGCACGAATAGCCGACCTGAAGAGTCGCAAAAATTTAAGCGATTCCTTACCAAGCTCTACTATACTATGGCATAATATTTTTTTTTTTTCTCCTTTTTTTTCCATGTACAACATAGACACCTTAACATAGGTTACTTTCACCAAGGAGATAAAGCTTCTTATTGTATTTTCCAATGTTATTTTTGGACTATGAAGATGATGCACGTGAATTGAAAATGCATTCTTACACAAGACGCTATTTTTCATTGTTGGAGCAGTTTCAAGAGATATTGATAATTAATTCAATAGCAAAAAATATCCGTAATCATTACACCAAGGTGGCTTTTGGTCAAGTTGACGAGTTTAGCGAGATTTCCCTTTATTTCAATACTCACGCGTACATGAGATAACCCACGGTCACTCTTTTTATACATATTTTCCAACAGTAATTATGAAAGGTAGGACGTACAGTAACGTCATCTAATCCTTTTTTTACAAAAAAAAGTTGTATTGAACAGATTTAAAGATAGTTTATTTAACATTTTTCTACATCAAAGCACCTACCTGAGCGCACAGTAGCAGGTATCTTTTAAAAAGTTAGCCACGGAAATTTTGAGTAGGCAAGATAATAGATATCAATTATAAACGATAGTAATGTCACGCATGTGACACGTTCTGCAGCAACACTAGAAAACATTTCGTTGATCGTCAGTTGCTTGTTGGACTTCTTTCAAAAAGCACCTACGCGGTAACATAATAGTAATTGAAGCAAAATGTCCAAAAGTGTAGAAGAAGAACTGCTGGCGGTTTATGATCGAAACGAAAAAGAAGCTAGGAAGATTGGCTTCCTTTTAAGTGGCCGTAAGGCTCATCTGAATACTTGTTCTAGCAACACCACTGAAGAGACGAGGCAATTAAACCTAAAACCCAGCAAAGATTATCGCCTTCTACCTAAAAGCAAAAAGGTATGAGCATTTGGCAATTGCATTTCAATACTTCAATTTCTCTAAGATTTTTTTCTCAAAACTGAACAAAACTGTGGTTTTATACTAAGAGGTCCACCAGACGGAGTTGGATTGCGCTGAATTTGACAAAGCCACAATTAAGGTCATTGTAAGTATCAAACAATTTTTCTTTGTCCTTCCTTTCATTTATTTTTTAAACGTTTTATGTTTTGCATAGGCTATTCTAAAAGTAAATAGTCAAGTGTTTAAGAATTTTTTTATATTTTATGAGTAGAAAAAATGTTGAATTGTCGAGACTCTCGTAATAAAGTATAATAATTGTGTATAAAGTGAATCTCATTAATAACTACCGGCAGATTAATAAAGCCTCAAAAATGTTTAATAAGAAATTCATGTGACTACGGCAAAAATTGTTGGAATCACTTCACGGTACGATCAGAATACATAGAAAAATGGTTTTGGGACATAACCATACCAGAATTTTTCGTTTTGAGACAAATAATGTAAATTAAGAGGAGTTTTTCTCTAAATTTCGCTTATAACTTGTTTTTGGGCCAGAAAAATATGAAAAAATCATGGCAGTATCTTATAAGTCTACACGAAGTTAATTTCACTTTTAACAGATACTGTCCAAAATGTATTCTGAGGTGATTCATCTCTTTTCACATTTATCCTTTCGTATACAAGTGATTTTTTTTATAATTATTTAGAGAATAAGCAGCTGCAGACTAGTAAAAAAAGTGAAGCTGTTAAGAAAAATGCACCGTAAGAAAGAGTATCTTAAGGTGTTCCATAAATATGAAGTACAGAGTAATTGGCAAGCATTTTTTAATTGTTTGTACATCAAAGAGAAACTCTATTTTTCCCCATGCATCAACGACTAAATGCATGCAACCTTCTGTTTCAAAACCAGTACAGCACGTCAAAGTATTCAAGTATAATACTTTGTTCTTAATTATTACAGTACGTAGAAATTGTTAAGTGTGTAACTGTAACAATTGATTCGTACATAACTATTGCTGGAAATACGTCATTCAAATTTTTTTAGATTATTTTAAAATACTCTCAATCAAGTAAAATTCGTTGCCATACAGTAAAATGTATGGCGTCAAAGTTATAACATCTTGTCGTGTTAACCCACTGGTGGCGTACCTCTAATGGATCTTTTAGGAACCCGAAACTGTTGACAGGTATCAGTTTAAAGTTGTCGCGGAAGCATCAGCTGACATGATTAATTATTTTTTAAATGTTAGTGATTTATTTAAATATGCAGGAAATGAGATGCGAAAGTACGAAGGAGGTGAAAATATTATGAATGCTAATCACCTGATGCATTGTCTGGTAAACGCCATGAATATGTACCAATAATTTTAAATGAGATTAAGCCAAAACTCAACAAAAATCGTAGTAATAACTTGAATGATGCAAAAAAGAAGGACAACAAAAAATTAGAATTTTCTAAGTCCTTTTTCATAATGTTGACGTTTAACTCGTGTAATGTGCCAAACAAATCACTGGATTTTAAACATAAAAAAAATAAAATTTGTCTCTTCTAAGCTTTCCAATGTGACTAAGCAATACATCAGGTGATTAACGTTCATAATATTTTCACCCTCTTCGTACTTTTGCACCCCATTCCCTGCATATTTAAATAAATCACTAACATTTAGAATATAATTAATCATGACAGCCTACGCTCGCACGACAACTTTAAACTGATACCTGTCCACAGGTTCGGGTTCCCATACGATCCATTAGGGGGAAGCTACCAGTGGGTTAACACGACGAATTTCTTGTGCTGCACATTAATTTGAAAAAAACTTAAGATGAAAATTGAAAAATAGTCATGATAATGCCCAAAAATATTTTTCTATCTAATCTAAGTATAATTCAAAGCAATTTTAACAAGTTCCATCGTCATTAACAAAAAATTAATTATCTTATTCTTCATCCACCTATCTTTCTATAGTTGTCAGTTAAAACAATATTTGTATCTTCTAGGTCAGAGGTAAATTGATATTAGTTCAGGGTACCAAAAAAAATCAACCAGACGAAACCACCTTGACATATGACATTCCAGATCAGTGTGATTTGGAAAGAATTGAGGCAGGATTCCGCTCCAACGACGTCTTGTACATTCGTTTTCCTTCAAAGAATGAGCCAGCTGTTAAAGTATAGACAGTTAAAAGTGTCAAAGTTTCAAATAATTCAATACCTAAGTGAGATAAATAAAAATATAAAGGAATAAAGAGATTGCATTGTAATTAAAAATCTTATTTTAGCCACAAGTATGAGAAAAATATGTTAGAGTCTTTGTAGTGCCGAGCTTATTCATAAGAATCAAAAATAAACAAATTACAGTTAGAAGCCTTTGTGAGCTGTATATAATTTAAATAAGTTGATGGCAAATTTGTTAAATAGTATAGAGAAAATATGGATCTTATTATTTTTCCTTGCTATAAGAGCTGACGTAATTTCTGGAGTTCCGTGATCCACACAAGGTTACCACAAACAAAAATACTAACTAAATTATCATTAATAAAAGTCTGACTAATACTTAAAAATTTTATTTAATGATTACAGAATAGTCTAATACATTTGTAGAACAAAGAATTTTTTTTCAAAATGTACACCAAGTATCACAACTATTTTATTTGCAATCAAAATCGAAATATATTTAATTATCGTACAACAATTAGAGAATTTTTGGGCTCTCAACTTTCCTCTATTAATTAAGTGAAATTGTCTTTTTATTAGTTATGTTCTTACCAAATTAATTACATTATAAAATTTGACAATTATTATACAATTAATACCACACTTCTTTTCTTGCCATAAATGATATATGTGTTACATTAATGTCTTATTTACGTACTTAGTATTTTTAACCATCGCAGCCAATGCTGTTCTTATGGGGTATAAGGCCATGGAGGGCGTGGTTGCGCATTCCTGTATTGAGAGTAAATTGAAAATTTTTTTCCATTGTTATATAAAGTATTGGTTTTCTTAGTTTTCCTAATTTTTTTTATCTTCTTGCATGGCTTTTGTACTAAATACAATATTAAGTGCCTATGATACTTTTCAAATAAAAATATTATTAGGCTTAAGACGAATCCACTAATTAATAGTACTAGCAACGGGGTGACGCCAGTAATACTCAATGAAATATCATTTATAGATTCTTTTCTTACAAGATGTAGTTTTTTTTCCCAAGATAGTAAACCACTTTCTCTGTATTTCTGAATACTGGAAAATAGACATTGTTATGACTTTTTATTAAAAAATTTTTATTTGAAAATACTTACTGATGGTTCAAAAATTTAAGGAGCGGATCTCCTTTTTCTAAAGTGAAAACCACTTTCCTGGATGTACCAAAGGGAAATACTAAGAGTTTACAGGGGGATTCGTAAACAGTTTGTTCCTTAATCAAAGCAGTTGTGTAGAAAACCACTTTTTCGTTGCAAACCTGGAGCAGAAAACATTTTTTAGTGGTTCATACGCAACAAATTATACATATTTGTTTTTAATACAAATACATTTCATAAAGATAATATATAATAAAAATTAAGTTCACAACAGGTTTACCAGATAGATTTAGAAATTTTAATACTTGTGACAGAATGAATTATGGTGTAGACGTTGGATTAGTGGCATAGGTAAGAGCATTTTTATAAAGCAGTGTAAGTGGATATAGCTCATTAGTACTTGAAAAAGAAATTTTGGTAATAAGGGTATGTCACTCAATTGTCTATAATCTAAAGTTTAAAAGTATTTTTATTGTCAGTGATATGATTACTTTGCTACAAAATTTAAGTGAACTGTCGTTATTTTAGACTGTTCGACGAAAAATAACATTTTAAGTGTAAATGTTAGTAACGCTAGAACGTATAGGTACAATTCGTTACACAGTTTCTTTTACTAAAATAAAAATCAATACATTGCTTAGTGAGAGAATTAAATGTTTGATTAGTAAATAATATAAGTAAAACTTTTCAGCCAAAAATTTTGTATGTGACGTTTTCTTGTATTTATAGGCGGCTAATTACCGAGAAAAGAGTCACTGTATGCTGACTATTTATGAGATCATGGCGTCACGGTTCATACATACACTATAACATTTTGCTTCACTAAAAAATACTCCTTGAGAATAATCGCCCGCCCTTTTGATATCCAATGTAAAGATGAACCAGGTAGGAAACTATGAAAGGTTTAGGTGTTTGTCAGTACTGAGTATTACGAGTACATCAAACGGCCCAAGAAAGGGTGACAGGACTTCTCACCCAAACCTGAAAATGACCTCTTTATCGCATATTTATAACTGTATTATCAGAAGAGTTGACATAGCATCTTTAAAAGTTTTTATAAACTACTAAAATAAACGGTAGAAAAAAAAAGTTTTAAATAATATTCACTATTAAATTACTTAAATTCTTAATAGTAATTATACAAAGGCATTATACGTACTAGCGCAATGCGTGCGCGAAGAGTCCAGACACAATGATTTACTAAGCACGTCGCTACAGTTTCTGACATTGATTTTAAATTAAGATATTTCAATCGATGCAATTTTTCTGCCTCTTCTTGAGTACTTAATGCCACGTTTTCTAAATTTCCTTCATTCTTTTGAAATAACATACTTATACTTCTAGAATGATTTCTGAGAATTTCGAAAACTCGAGAAAAGGCAGAAAAATGGCGTCGATTGGAATATCTCAATTTAAAATCAAAGTCGGAAATTGTACCTTTTATTTGCTGTAATTCAAAGTTTCATTCGTCGATTTGCTAATAATTATTTTTAGTTTCGTTTTTGTATTCGTTATTTCTCGCCGTTAACATTTGCATGCACTCTTTATGCGTATCGAGTATACGACATACCAAATAAAAAGTTAAATCTCACGGTCTTTGTGTTTTAGCATTCATTGTATATCTAATCTTTTACTCAATTATCGTTTCAACAAAATGTTATGATACGTAGTGTACAAGTATATGACTCTTGCCCTGAAGTCGAGTCCCAGAAAATTCTGTTAAAGTTTCTAGCTCCTAATCGTCTGCCTAGCAGGTCAAAGGAACCTTGCGACTTCTATACTAAGTAATCGTGTATTTTTACTACTGGCCTGTAACGACGTTTTTGGTGAAGCATTGTGTCTGAACTCTTCGCGTACGCATAACGCTAGTACGTATATTTTGTTCGTAAAATTACTATCAAGAATTCAAGTAATTCATTAGTGAATACTATTTAAAACTTATTTTTTCTATTGTTTATTTTAGTAGTTTATAAAAATTTTTGAAGATACTACGTCATCTCTTCTGATAATACAGTTATAAATATGCGATAAAAAAGTCATTTTCAGATTTGGGTAAAAAATTTACTCTGCATATAGATTTTTTACTGCTGCAAGTCTGATTCTTGTTCCTCATCTGCACTTTTAACTTCCTTGTCTATAGGACTGTCAGGACGGATACACTAATCATTGTATTACTAACAGTTCCTACATCGTATTTTGTTACCTGCAGTAGTTAAAGCATCTCAATATTTTTAAATATTTTTTTTTTTTTTTTTTTTAATGAATAACCATTCGTTATTATTGTTGACACGAAAATTTCTTTAAAGGTAGTAGTTGATAAAATCGAGAAATCCCATCATTTTTTGAAAATTTAAGCATAAATTTCTCCAGGTATTTTTAAAAATTTTAAAAGGTCAAGCAATGCCGTGGCAAAAATATTATCTTTAAAAGCTTATAGTTTTACCACACATCTCATAGATAAAGTGATTTTAAGAGCAGAGTAAACACTGAATATTCAGACAAAAAACAATTAATATTTACTAACAACTAACAGATTACTCAAAGTAATATTATGCATCAAACAGTTGCAAAAACATATTGCCAGCAGTATGGTTTTTTAACAATTTCAATCGAAAAATTAAAATTTTCACTTAATTCAGACAGCTGAGCAGAGCTGATAAATCTGTATAGAAGCAGAACGAGACATAAGTATGTACAATCGCGAAAGACTTTTCTATCCGTTTAAGGTATATTACACATGCGTGACATTGGATCAACTACTTCTATCTTAATTTGTTTCATTAGTTGTTAGTAAAAAATAAATTTGTTAATTTTACTATCATAGTTGATCTTATTTTAATCTGCTACCTTCATTTTAAAGGAAATCCCGCTAGATACGTGCTCCAGGAGCCGAGATAATTCGATTTGCAAACTAGACCAAAACTAAAGTGCTCCAACGCGTTCTTGTTGTGGAGCACCAGTCCTCATTTTAGCTACAGTAAAATTGTCCACGCATAAACTTTACTATTTTTTTAAATTAAGTAATAACTAGTTCATGCTCGGCGCAAGCGCTACAAGTAAGGTAGGCATTGAAAAATATGGATAAATTCTTCATTTCGCAACACAATTAATTACGAAAACTTATGAAGAGTTAAAAAAAGTGCTATCAGATTATTAAAATCCAAAGCTATCTGAAGTTATGGAACGTTAGAAGTTCAATCAGGCAAAACAAGAACAAGGAGAAAGTGTTACTAAATACGCAGGGAGATTAAAAAGACTGGCCTTGAACTGCAACTTTAAAGAGTTAAAAACAGCTCTTAGAGATCAACTGGTATGTGGTATCAGAGATTAGGATATAAAAGTAGAATTATTCAAAGCAGAAAGCCTGACATTTGATAAAGCCTTGTCAGAATCAATGTCACGGGAAATGGCAAAGATACACGTGTTAGAAGCATCGAGAAAATTCGAAGGCAGTTCAAATGACAAAATTTTGGCTTTAAACACTAAACAGAAAAGAAGCTACGAAAGAGATAATACAAATAGAAGTAAAGGTATTACTGATAGAGAAAACATAAAGAGTGAGAAAGGTATATCGTGTTATTTTTGCAGTCGAGCAAATCACAATTCTATTGACTGTAAACATAGGACAAAATCTTGCAACTATTGTAAGAGGAAGGGACATGTGGAAGTAGCGTGTTGGAGAAAAGCGGCGAACGAGAATTCATCGGTGAAGTTCATGGGAGAGGAAGCAACGTCAAGGCAGTAAGAGGGAGAGGATGACGACGTAACATATAACTTCTTACCCCTAAAGGTATATAGCAGCGATAATAGAGTTTTAAATTGTAAGCGGTTGGGTGGTAGTGCTAGGGAAGCGGAGCCGATGTTGTTAAAATTTAAGATTGAAAATAAAGATGTAGTTTTTGAAGTTGATACAGGTACTTATGTTTCAGTGATTTCGGAGAAAAAAAAGAATGAGTTATTTCAAAATTTTAAGTTGAGTAAATCGAATATTATTCTGCGCGGTTACGATGAAAATAATACGTTACACCCAGTAGATACAATGGAAAATTTAGAAGGGCAGTTCAACCGAATTACTAGGAAATTAACTTGTGTAGTGTTACCGGGAAAAGGTCCGTCACTAGTAGGCCGACAATGGTTATTACAGTTTGGGCTGTGGCCACTTAAGTTTGTAAATAAGAATGGGGAGAGTCAAAGCGTAATTAAGAAGTTGAAAGTAGAGATAAGCGATGAATTACTGTTGGAATTTTTGAAGTTATTTAGTTCGGGACCGGGATTTTATACAAAAAGGAGAGATAAAAATATACATGAAAGAGAAAGTTAAACCGATAGCTTTTAAAGCAAGGCATGTACCGTATGCGTTAAGAGAAAAAGTTGAAAAAGAACTCAATAATTTAATTGAACTAGGTCACTTAGAAAAGGTAGATTCGAGCGAATGGGCGACTCCAATTGTACCAATAATAAAAAGTAACGGCAATATACGAATTTGTGGAGATTTTAAGGTTACTATAAATCCGTATATAATCGTGAGCAAGCATCCATTACCGCACATATATGATATTTTTAGAGTTTTGCAAGGCGGAAAAAAATTTTCTCACTTAGATTTAACGCACGCATACATGCAAATACCAGTGGAAAAAGAATCGAGACACTTGTTAACAATTATAACGCATTTAGGACTGTTTAGGTACACGAAACTTCCAGAAGGAATTTTGTCAGCCCCAGGAGAATTTCAAAGAATAATAGACGCGTGTTTACAAGGTATTGAAGGAGCTGTAGCTTATATGGATAATATTTTCATAACGGGTAAAACTGATCAAGAACACACAAGAAACTTAAAATTGGTTTGTAATGATAGAGCGGATAGAAACATTAGGATTCGTCATAGATAAGGATGGGTTGCATAAATCTAAATCTAAGGTACAGGCAATGATAGAAGCCCCTAGGCCGGAAAATATCAAACAGAGTCGTCTCTGGGTTTGATTAATTTTTATAACCGATTTTTAAAGAACAGATCTGAAAATTTAAGACCACTGTATGAGTGCGCAAATAATAGTAAATTTGAATGGACAGCAGAATGTGAAAAAGCATTCAAATGGGTAAAAGCAGAGCTTATTTCTCCCCGAGTTTTAACGCATTATGATCCACAAGAAACGGTTGTACTTGCTTGCGATGCTTTGGAATATGGTCTGTCGGCAATATTATCGCATAGGTATAAAGATGGTACCGAAAAACCCATAGCTTATGCATAAAAAAAAATACCAAAAAAAGAAATTAATGGAGCGATAATAGGCAAAGAAGCTAGTGCCATTGCATTTGGATTAAAAAAATTTTATGAATTCGTTTATGGTAAGGAGATAATATTGCGCACAGACCATAAACCATTGGAGTATATTTTAAGCCCAAACAGAGGTATTCCTTTTACAATTACAAGCAGATTGCAGAGATGGGCTTATTATCTGCCCAGGTTCAAATATAACATAGAGTACATCAAATCCAAAGATAACGGAAATTGTGATGCCTTATCGAGACTGCCAGTAGACGACGATCTAGATATTTTCGAAACTGATTTTACACCACTATATTTTATAAAAAAAGAATTAAAAATTCTAGATTACAAAGAAGTAGAGAAAAAAACGAAAAAAGATGAGAGGCTTAAAAACATATTAAAATATTGTCTACTAGGCTGGCCCGATTCGAGCAAAAATTTACCTGTAGATGAAAAAAATTTTTTTGAAAAAAAATCCGAATTAACATTAGAAAGTAACTGCATTTTGTGGGGTAACAGGATTGTGATTCCAAAAAATCTAAGAAATAAAATTTTAGATGCACTACATGCATCTTACTTGGGAGTGGTGAAAATTAAAATGTTGGCACGTTTTTATGTTTGGTGGCCAGCAATAGATCAAGATATATAATTATTAGTGAAAGAATGTAAAATTTGTCAAGAAGAAAGAAAAGAACCAGCGAAATCGCCACTAACTCCGTGGCCTTGGCCGGGAAAAGTATGGAGTAGAGTACATTGTGATTTTTTTGGACCATTTTACGGTCACATGTTTTTAGTAATAGTAGATGCGTACTCAAAATGGCCGGAGGTAGTGGATTTTGCAAAAAACACAAAGTCGCACAAACTTATCGAAGTGTGTAAACAAATATTTGCGAGGTATGGATTGCCGGTTCACTTAGTAACAGACAATGATAGGCAATTTGCGAGTGCTGAGTTAATTTTTCGAAGAATCAAGGTATTAAGCATAGTTTTTCACCGCCGTACCATCCAGCTACAAACGGAGCGGCTGAAAATTTCGTGGGGATTTTTAAAGATAAAGTTAAAAAAATTATAAAAGGGGGAGAAGCGCTCGATGACGCAATTAAGCTATTTTTATTTAATTATCGGGCAACGCCGCATTGCACAGCTGGGAAAAGCCCAGCTTTGCTATTTTACAAACGCGAATTAAGAACGCGATTCGATAACTTGAGACCGAATATAGGTGAAGTAGTCTTGAAAGCTCAGCAAGCGCAAATAGATGGACGTAAAGGGCAGCGAAACAAAACGTTTACAGAAGGAGAAGAGGTGTTGATAAGAAGCTATAGCGAAGGGGGTCCGAAGCAAATAGAAGGTAAGGTTTCAAAAAAATTGTCAAAATCTACCTGCGAAGTCGAGATCAAGTCGGGTCAAACATGCAAACGTCACGTTGATCAATTAATTAAACGACTACCCTTGCGACGTTCACCTAGATTTAAAAGGGGGAGGAATTGTGATGTATAAGAAATATGCACGTATAAGTAAACACATTGTAGTGCGATTAAGTATGTGTAACACTCTCAGCAGAGTGTGAAAGATTGTGCGTAATGTAAGGGGCGTAGACCGAGAACGGCCGTCAGAGCGAACGGACGTGTCTTATAATACGTAATGGTGAAATGTATCAAGAAGTTACTTATTATTTACAATATACTTATTAATTATTAACAAAGTGTAAGTGTGATAATTATTGCTCCTAATCCCTTTACCTATCAATACATTACACACTGGATGCGAACACTCACAAACTTTAAAGGTGAATAATTGAGTTTATAATAAAGATATTTAAACTCACAAACGCTCAATTAATTGTAATCGTTGGCTCTACGCACATGTAAATTTTGACAAAACTATTGCTCTATTACATTAAGTTATGTAGTTTGCAACTAAGCCATTAATTTTAAAAAATGAAAGAAATATTTAAAAATAAAATAATTGATTTAAATTAGATTAAAATACTACACAGATTATATGACTTATGAAAAGAAATCGGGACCATGGAGATATATTGAAAGCTGTAACGTTAAATTTAATTTTTTTAATTTGTTGGTTGCATAATAAATTGGAGTAGTTTGTTACTGTCGTAAGTTAAACGTACCATTGGTTACTGATTCTCTAATTCATTTTAAAAACAAAGAACATCTTTTATTTTTTTGAAAGCGTTAAAGCATAAGTATTTTATTTGCAGTTTTATCTTATTTTAGCATAAAAAATTAAGTTTTTTTTTTATTTTTTATGAATTTTATGTTAAAGCTGATTGAACGATAAAAAAACATTCCGTGCAATATTTTACCTACAAGTTCCAAATAGATATTCGTTAAAATATGTCAAAAAACATGGCATTTGTGGAAAATTTTGCAGTTTCTCAATTGCTACGAATTTTTCACACAAAACTGTATTGTTTTTTTTTTAATATTACTACAGGATAACTCTAGCATCAAACTTGATTACAGTAAGCTTAAACATAACTATTTGACAACAGGACTAGGCTAAAAATGTTTGTCAGTCACACAGTTTTATCTACGATACAAAATAACTAAAACTTTTGAAAATATACAGTAGTTGAAAACTTTTTATACATTAGTATTACAGACAATGTACTGTTTAATATTTATTTTTAAATTACCAGACAAAAAAATCTATAAAATAGTTACCTGATGTAAAGCTTCTTTCAGATTTGTTGGTAAATTACCGTCTTTTCTTACAAACAAGCTCAAGTTTTTATCTACATCATCTTTCGACTCCTAGTAAAATTTTATGAAAAAAAGTTGTCTTTTATTTTCTAAATAAATAATAATTAGTTAAAGTTCTAAAGTTACCAATAAATGTTTTGAAAGGTTTACTCCTTTTTGAGAAATTAATTCATAAGTTCCATCTTTAAGGAGACCAGCCGTATCATTAAATGGGATCGTGGGTATCGACACCGTAACGAAGCTCGTAAAACAGCCCGCATACATTGAAATAATAATAAATGATGTCAGATACAACGAGAGTTTTGCAATCTTCAGTGAAAGAGGGCTCGATGGAACATCTGAAAATTTTGTTAAAAAATATAGAAAAAGTCAATTTATAATTCTTAATAACTATTTAGTATTTTTCATTAGTTTGATTTTAAGTTGTTCGGAAAAAAATATAAATCAAAATAGCTTTGTTCATTTTTGCGGAGCTACATATACACTGAGAAGAGAAGAAAAGGATGCCAACAGACAACGAGCTGAGATGTAGAGACACAGCAGCACCAGCAAGAAAGGACAAGAAAACGCGAGCGCGACTATTGGGACACACAGTAGATGCTACTTATGTCGAGAGTGACTGCAAGCGGAGGTACTTAAGGGGGCTCCTACGACTACTGCTGAGGTCAAAGACAAACAAAAAATAAAGTTTTGTTTTTCAATTAACAAATGTTTTTGAAAATCATTATGATATTTTTAATAACGTATTAAGTGGGAAAAATGATATTTATGTGTGTAGTTTAACTTTGTACGAAAAATTAATTATTGTTTTGACCAGTCTAGTGCATACGAGGGTACACCACCAGACCAGACCACTTGTGTTGGTGTAGTATAGCGATGTAATATATAGGTATATGGTATATATATATATATGTCGTGAACAAGTACGTCTGCTACCTACGTGACCTCCTGACCTACCGGACACAATTTATTTATTTCTATCACAAATATCTCGCTAAAATGGTCCTTTATCCACAATTTTTAATACAACATATTACAGAGAAAGACTTCATCTACAAGACGTATATATTCAGTCTGCTGGGACATTTAATTTAGGTTTATTACAAACGAAAAAAAATTGTTTTTCACGCTGCCTTATAGGAACACGTGCTAATAGTTACAACTTTGAGCTCGGATTTCTCAAAACTTTGACCCATTCGAAATATAATTTAGACCAATTTAGACCACCATTAAATTCAGTAGACTTTTATTTACAAGAAATAATATATCTCTGTTTGAGGACTTTCGTGAAGGAGCCCCCTTAAGTGGCAGCATACGCAGCAGCAGCAGTGGCGGCCATTGCTCATAGACGGGTCAAAATTGGCAGCGTCGTGCTAGATCAATGGCAAATTCATGAGATCCCACAGATTAAAAAACTTCATGATGCCACCGCGCAACCTGGTCACAATTTGTTTAAAATATTTTTTTTTGTTAAATTAGTAAAAGTGATTTTTTCGATTTAAAAAAAACATATTCAGTTTCTTTGAGTCATTCTAAACAAAAAATCAATTTGGATGTATATACCTAAATTCCACAGTTTCTGAGGAACAAATTCTTAAACATCTGAAAAATGCGAATTTTTTAATTTTTTGAGCGTTGGTGAGGAATGAAAATAAAACATTTTTGAAAGGCACATCACGTAAACATGAAGTGTTACCCTTCCTCTACAACTTCCAAAATGCGAAAATTAAGAAAAGTAATGGAAACATTGTTATTTTACAATAAACATTTAAACTACTTATTTCCGCGCACACCCGAGCTAACTCCTAATACAAGTACATGACTATACATCTATATTATCGAGCCCGAGAGTACACGCCGACTGCGTCGATGATATATATAGTCATAAACTTGTCCTGGGAGTCAGCTCGGGCGTGCGCGGAAACAGCTTAAATGGTTATTGTAAAAAAACAATGTTGCAATTACTTTTCTAAATTTTCGATTTTTTGGAAGTTGTAGAGGAAGGTTAGCACTTAATGTTCACGTGGTGTACCTTCCGAAAATGATTTACTTTAATTCCTCACCATCGCTCTGAAAATAGGAAAAATTCGATTTTTCAGATCTTTGGGAATTTTTGCTTAAAAACTGTGGGGTTTAGGAATATACAT
The DNA here is from genome assembly GCF_036245765.1 of Copidosoma floridanum. Classification (NCBI taxonomy): domain Eukaryota; kingdom Metazoa; phylum Arthropoda; class Insecta; order Hymenoptera; family Encyrtidae; genus Copidosoma; species Copidosoma floridanum. The sequence continues at coordinate 16,691,301 of NW_028321884.1, read as the reverse complement.
CCCGATTAGTTTTTTGTTTAGAATGACTCAAAAAAAACTGAATATATTTTTTTTAGATCGAAAAAATCACTTTTACTAATTTGTTTAGAAAAGTTAGTTTAAACAAATTGTGATCAGGTTGCGTTGTGGCAACATGAAGTTTCTTAATCAGTGGGATCTAATGAACATATTTACGCAAAAAAATTCCTTTGCCATTGATCCAGCACGACACCGCCGATAATGACCCGTCTAAAGCGAGAAATCGCGAGTCACTGAGTCAGTCTGGAGTAGATTCTCGAGCTGTATATGCCTGGGTGCAAGCAGCGACAGTTTCGGCGGTTCACGGGTTTTCGTGGCGAGAGTTGAGGGAGAAAGAGAGAGAGAGAGAGGGAAAGAGAGTGAGAGTTGTCGAGAAGGTGCATAGAGTATTGAGAGAAGATAGAGAAGTGTGAGCGGAAGTCTAGCAGCTGCTGTGTTCTTCCAGAACGACAAGATCTCCAGGTAGAGGACTACGGAAGTAGCTCAGATCGGAGGAAGAGGGTAAGAGAAAGAGCGAAGCCGTGGGATGGACGACCCACTCGAGGACTCCAGACGACATCGCGCTGGGTTAGACTCATGGACCTTTGACCGGGAGGTGAGTCAGATGAGGCTAGAGAAAGAGAGATAAAGAGAGAGAGAGAGAAAGAAAGAGAGACGTAGTGTGGAAATTTACGAGACGAGGTGCAGGAGAGACCACGAGGTGCATGCTTAAGAGTGCCGCGATTGTTTGCGCGTTTTGTTCGGTATGAAGGTAGATAGCCGAATTGAGAGCGAGAGAGAGTGAGAAGGTTCTTCAAGTAGACCAGAGAGAGAGAGAGAGAGAGAGAGTAAGTTGGTGGGAGTGTAGAGAGCAAGAGAGAGCAGGGCAGAGTGAGAGAGAGAGAGAGAATATAGTAGTGTGTGAGATTGTGGACAGAGTGTGAGTGTGTGCACTGTAGCGTGTGTCTAGGACGAGCGGAAGCCCCTCCTGGTCCAGGACAAGCAGGACGTGGTGGACGTGCGCTCTTAGCTTGAGTGCTTTGAGGCAGAGTTGCTGCAGCTCAGTCCACAGGATAATATAAAGATAATGTAAAGCGTTTTGTCGTGTACTGTGTAAAGAAATACTGTGTATATTAGTGTAAGTGATTTAATAAACGAATAGTTGAAGGTATTCGTTTCTGTGTTAGTTAATAGTCCTCCCCACAGAACGGAAAAACTTCTGCGCCAATCCTCCTTTTCAGGAGAAAAATCTAAAGTGTGAGATCGACAAAGGAGACGTACGTGGATGAGGTTTGGCAACGCTTCGTTGGGGTCTCTTTTTATTTTTAGGTGAGGAAGCAGTATTACAACTTGGACACGTCTGCTTGGAGTAACTCTAACGTGAAATAATATTATAATATGTGATTGTTTTAAACCACTACGATAATCTTATATGTAACGTAATAAAAATTCATAAAAAACTTATATTTCAGTAAATTTTACGCAAGAATTTTTTTCAACAGTTTACCTTCAAACTCTTGATGACAGAAAATCCGCCATATCATCATAAAACCATCCGATAGTTTATGTATGAAACTTCTTCTATCATTATTCATTGCTATAATTAAAGTACATAATATTGCTGAAATAATTATGACGACAATCAAGTAGATCCAGATGTTTTTGTGGAAAACCTTTTAAAAAAACGTGTTTTTTAGTTCTAGGAATGAATGGGAAGCTATTAAAAAAATAGAAAAATTTTACCTCAAAATATGCATACCATGGGATATCCATGGTATTCGGTAATTTGTAAATAAAAATATTTTTCCTATCGGAGAATTCAATTGTTACATCCTTTTTATCTAGCTCCTCTTTGGATATGAATGTGCGGCTAAGGATACTACTACCATCAAATGATTTTGTAGAATTACTTGATGTGTTATTGTTGTCCTTAGTACTATGGAAAAAGTCTTTATACTTGACAGATATTCCTGTCTTTGATTTCAGATGTTCAATCATTTCAGCGTGAAAAGAAGAAGGCTACAAATAATGCCATGTAATAAATTACTACCCCAACTGTAACACAGCTCCACAAAAAAAAATCGAAAAAATTTGATCTGACATCTGACCATACTTACTATACGTTTGTAAGGTAATTTAATCTGAATCCGAGGTATATTTAACTCCATCACATCAGGATTCTTTAATTCTCAAAATTTCAAATTTTAGCATAAAAACGAGAATAATCTACAAAAAATCGAAAAAATTTGATCTGAAGTCTGTATATACTAATACTATGTATTGTCGAGGTCGCTGAATTTAATCCCGAGGCTTATTTAACCCCATAACTTGAAGATTTTTCGTAACCTCAAAATTTTTGGCTAAAAAACAAAAATAATTCGCAAAAAAAATCCAACTAATTTGATCTGAAGTATAACCATACTTATCATGTATTTTTAAGGTCGCTGAATCCAAACCTAAGATCTATTTATCTCCAATGCTTTAGAAATATACATAACCACAAACATTTAGCCCACAAACTATAATTATTTCTACAGTCTCTCATTTCTCTGTAAATAAAAAAAAAACCAGTTATGTCTTCATCCTTTTAACGCATGAATCATACATCTCCTTAACTTGGAAACCCATTGAGTCTCGTCTGCCAAAAATATTAATAATTTGGGCGGTATTTTCAGTTGAACAGAACATTATGACTTATATTTTTTTTTCAAACTAATGACTTCTAAAATCACTTTACATCAAAACCAATAACTATAAAGAACCGTAACAACAAGACTTTGAAACTAAATGACCATGAGCTGTGTGAGTCTTCAATTTAAAAAATTTATGTTGTATAACACAAGACTGACAGAATATTACAAATTATTACATTATAAAAAACAATAATCTCAAAATCAGATGATTTCTTTTGTTATTAACGCTAAAAAAGCATAATATAATGTACATAAGCCTCAGACGCAATTTATCGAAAAATTTTAGCAGTACTGTCAGAGTCAAAGTACATTGTTACTTCCCTCTTTGTAAGACTCCAGTCTTTTGCAATCAAATAAGCTCATGGCCGTGAGCCGCGTACGACAGATCATTACAAACAAGTAATGAAAAAAAAAAAAAAAATAAAACAAGAAATAAAGAAAAAAAAAAAAAATGTAATAAAATAAAATATGAAAAAAAATAACAAAAAAAACAAGAAATGGAATAAAAAAAAAAAAACAACAAACAACAAACAACAATCCATGGGGAATAAATGGGTCATGAGACCCACGGTAAGAACAAAGTTCTTTAAACATGACATTAATACAGAACATCGTGCATAAATACAGTACTCACGAAATTCAACCATCGTGAGTACTGAACTATTTATTTTATTTTATTTTTTTATTCGTTTTTCAAGTTTTTGTTAAGTGAACTACATGAATGCAGTACTTACGTTTATAGAGCGTCGTTCTTCCTACGGGTCTGGCGACCCCCTTGTTACCTGAGAAATTGTGTTTTTATACTCATGTCATGTTTAAAGAACTTAGTTCTTACCGCGGGTCCCATGACCTATTTATCCCCCCTGGTTTGTTGTTTGTTTTTTTTTTTTTTTTTTTTTTCTATTTCTTGTTTAATTTTTTTTCATACTTTATTTTATTACATTTTTTTTTTTTCTTCATTTCTTGTTTTACTTATATTTTTTTTCATTTCTTATTTTATTTTTTTTTATGTTTCATTTTATTACATTTTTTTCATTTTTTTGTATTTCCTTTATTTAATTTCTTCCTTATTTTCATATTTAATCTTTTTTTTTTCATTCCCTTTTTTTCATGTATCATTTCTTATTTTTCATATTTAATTTAATTACTTTTTTTTTTCATTCTTTGGTATAACCTTTATTTCTTTTTTTTCATTTTTCTATTTATATTCATTCTTTTGTATTTCCTTTATTTCATTTCTTTTTTCATATTCCATTTCATTATTTTTAAGATAACATTTTATTTGTTCAAATTTCATTTAATTTCATTATTATTTTTTTTTTATATTTCATTTTTTTATATTTCATTTCTTTTTTGTTTCATATTTAATTTCATTACTTTTTTTTATTTATAACAGTAATTATTAGCATTACTGTAATGTTAAAAAAACCTCAGGTTTAACAAAAATCGGTCGGTATTTTATGCATCAAATGCATAAAATACAAATATTTAATGCGTAATAACGCGCCTTATTATATGTAATCTGCATAACCATATTTATGCTAATTAAATTATCGTAGTATCAGTGAATGCGTATAAAAATAGAATATTATAGTTACGAACCACACGATAAGTACAAGAAACTGAGTTTCTATAGCCAGCAGCGCTCATAGCAGAGTGGATGGTACAGGACTCATATGCAGGAGGTCGAGGATTCAGATCTTCTATTGGAAAATGTTTTTTTTTTTTTTTTTTTACAGTTGTCAAAGAAAAAAATTCAAAGTCAAAGAAAAATTACTGTGGGAGAATAAAATTTAAATTTGTTAAAAAATTAATTGCTTTGGGTAAAGGGTGAAGGTGTGCAGAAGAGTAACACGGCACGGTTGGCAGATATACATATATAGTAAGGAGAGGGAAAGTGTGTAGAGAACAGTAGGTGAGGGGGACGGGGTAAGGGGAGAAACTTGAGTGGAAGAGACTTCTGATTCAAAAAAAAAAAATCTGTCGGTTTTAAAATTCCAGCCCCCCGAGTAACGCGACATAAAGAACTTGGTTCTAAAAACACTATTTTAAATAGGTTCTGATGTATGGTGAAAAGTAAATAACACTCTTTACAGCTATTTTTTCGTGCGTCTGCATCCATGGCACCTTCCCGCGGTGGCGGGGGGCAGCGGAGTATGCCCGTTATCCGGCTGAGTCCCTAGATCATGGCTTCGATGCCGTCATGGCAGGCGCACGTAAGCGTTCTACGATGCAAAGGGTTGGATCCTCAATATCGACGACTGATCAGAGTGAGCAACCGGGCCCGCAGGCGTCGTCACCATGCGACCGCAGATTTGTTAAGGTGGGTTCTTTGGCCCAAACAAAGTATAAAGCTACAAGACGCAATAACACCAAAATCAATGCAATTTGCCAACATAAACATGCTGATGCTGATAAACAAAACTTGTTTTGTTATGTTTGTGGCACGTATCAGTCACCCAATTTCCAGAAACAAATAAGTACCACAGTCACTAAGGCTTACAAATTTTGTTTTAACTGCGATGCAACAAACCTGGATGAAGACTGGGTTCCACATAGTATCTGTAGGAGCTGCTATCGGATGTTATTAGATTGTCACAATCATAAAAATCTGACAAAATTGAGTTATTCATCACCATTTAAATGAAATGTGCCCGAATCAATAGAAGGATGATATTTTTGCATGACTGATATTCGCGGATTCAACGCCAAAAAAAAAAACAAGTATTAAGTATCCTGATACAAGTAAGGTCGATTTTTTTGTGGATTCTTCTCATTTTCAAGCTAAAATTTCGAAGTTATGAAAAATCCTGACTTAATGGAGTTAAAAAGACCTTGGATTCGGATTCAGTGACCTCAAAAACATATCGTAGGTATGGTCAGATGTCAGATCATCAAATTTTTCGAATTTTTTCTGTGGAGCTGTGTAATCTATTTTGTTTAAAATTTTTTTTTTAATAAGCTAATTTTCAACTGAAGAAATCTCTTACCTCTATATTTATTGTAATAGCAGCGCCAGTTAAATTCTTCCGTCTCTCCAATAAATTCAGACTCTCTTTTACGATAAGCCCAGTCCCTTTCTTCCACTCCAGAAACTCCTCAACTCGTATTCCAGTCGCAGGATTGACAGTGTACCACTCCTTTATCTCTTTATTTTTACCACATTTTACCAGTACTTCGCTGGCCAGATTCAAGTAGAGAGAATTCTTTTTCGGGTCTAAACAGATACTATAAATCTCTTCGGTAGTTGCTGGCTCCAATATCAGCAGCCACACGTGAGGTGATAAATTATTATCCCTCGTAAAGATTGAAAATTTCTTGAAATTGTTGTCAGTATTAATAAACGCAACAAAAAGCGTTTTTGAGTAATTTTTTATTTTTGGGTATTTTTCTTGAAGGTCTGGAATGGCAACGGCCACCGAGTAAATAAAATGACGTGAGAGTTCTCGGACAATTTTCACGACCGAATGTATATCTGTGGTTTTAAAACAAAATTAGTAATTTTTAGTATTAAACTTTTCAATTAGTAATTCAACACTTCTCACCTTCGTTTCCTCTGTATACAATCCCTATACTGGTGGTCTTATACAGCTTTTGTACGTCAATCATCAAAGGCACATGATTTTCAATACTTTGAGTTGAATAAGACAGTATAAATGGAACTATGGCGAAAAATACCATGAGGCATTGTAACTTCATCCTTTTAATCTAAAAGAAAATTGAGAAATTATTTTCATTTACTCATACAGTTTAGATCAATTATATTAATAATTGTGAACATGCATAGGTCCTTAAAATGACACTGTTCTATGTTTAGGTACATATTTTGAACCAGAATTTAGAATTGGTACAATAGCCCTTTTTTTTAATCTCTGAACCAAATTAGTCGTACAGACTGCAAAATACGCCTTTTTGTTCTACCTGTGTGTCACGATAATACTTATTTATTTCATTACTTTTTCAATTTATACTTTAAGTGAAATAAATTCTGAGACTTTATGAGAAGCACGTAACAAATAACGAGGGTATACATTACAGGCACAGGAAAGAATGTAGGAAAATTCCATTTTCTAAATTAAATAATAATGAAAATTATTTCCATGATTCACCTTCTAAAATATGTGTATTTTGATAGAGGAATCTTTAAAATAGAAAAAAAGTCCTTTGATCGAACAATGTTGGTTCCGTTATTCACTGTTTAAAAAAATTTTATACACGCCTACATGAAATTCTTTTTTTTTTTTAATAATAATATTTTAATACGTCCAGAGCTTCATGTACCTTTTTGGATGACCCACTTAGACTTTCTAGGATATAAATAGTACACGTAATGATAAAGTAAATCGTAGCAGAGACTTTTCTCAGCTGCCATGGCTGACTACGTCCCACGCCAAAGCGTCCAGGAGACAAAAAAATTGTTTTGTTAATTTTGTTGAGGACTGGGATAATGTTAAATGACGAATATTTTTAAACTATAATCAAAGAGAGTGAAAACAAAAGAGCATGAAATTATAAATATAATGGATGTATTAAAGAAGATAACAAACTATTTTTACTTTATTTGTTGACCATCACCTCCCACCCTTTATATTGATGCACGCCGTTTAGTGGACGTGTTTTTCGATCAGATGTTGGGTCCTAAAAACTATTAAAGTAAAACGAAAGAGTTATTAGAAGATGGCCTCGAAGAGCAAACATTAAATTATAAGAAAATTCACGTATCTAAATGCGTAGCTGTCTTTACTACCTGTGCTTTTGGCTTTATCTTAAGTGCCAAATGCCCGTAATCTGAGGAAGTCTTTACTTTTTTCCTGTGATTTATTGGTTAATTCTGCCGTAAGTTGCTTGAAATGTGTTAGAAAGTTGTTCAAAAAAAAGGTTTAAAGAAAACTAATTTCTCGAAAGGGTACTAAAGATTAGTGATGAAATTAATAAGTATTTGATTTTAAAATAATCTAAAAATTCAGGTATTTTATCAATTTCATGAATATTTGTTAAACTGTTGGTTCCATAAATTATTTTTTATAATAATTTTACTTTGAATACCATATCAACAACAAATATTTAAAACGATTCTACTGCACAGTTTTTAGGTCGAGAGATATACGATATTTTATGAGTCCATTTTAGCCAATTTAAAAAAAAAACACGTCTGATTCAGATACGTGTAGCTAAACTGCTTGTAAAGTTATAGCGTTATTACCCACACTAAATACAAGTTGCAACTGAACCCTATCAGTAGAAAAAAAAAATTTCGTTCCATTTAGTGTCTCCATTCAAAAGTAATAGCTGTTTAAAGACAAGCGATAGAAACCGCTAAAAATCAGATTTAGTACTCAAAGAACGATTGAATGGTGACATTAAATTCAAAAAAGTTTTTTTTAACCGATAAAACTTCGTTTCAGTAGCCATTTAAGCCTACTGGGGACCACCTAAAAAAGTGTTCTCCTGTGCTACTACTGTTAAAATCGGAATTGATATTTATTGACATATCTCATAAAAAAATGCAAATTAGACCAAACGCCGAGACACATGTCTTATGTTTTAGCCGAACGTTGCAAAAAAAAAGTTCCAATGCACGAAAGCTAGAAAAAGAGACTCTTTTACGACTTAGGAGTATGGAAGTGACAGGTACAGAAGTGATATTCTGAGATATATAGACCTATTGCTGCTCGGAGACTTGATGTTAACGATTTGTTGCTTAAAAAACATTTGTCGTCAGTAAGTGGTGCACCAAAATAATTATTTCTCATATGTTCAAGTAATAGAGGGCTGGGGCTATGGGTTGATGGAATAGATAAATTTTTCTGTACAAAAAAAAATTATATATTAAAATATGTATCACGTAAAGTGACAAAAATCTTTAAAATCTTCGACTTGTACGTTTTTCTGGCTATGATGAAAGATCACAAAAGGGGCCACTATAAGGCGTTACGAAATGCAACAGTGTCATTTTTAAAGCGATTTCATGCATCATCGACATTTGGGTTTAAGAAGTGAGATATTGGGCATTCAGTAACAGCTTTTGCTTGTAAATAAAAAATTAATATTATTATAACATAAATATAACAGATAACGTCTATACTTAAAAATGTTGGTGCGAGGACATGGCACAGAAACTGGTTTTTTTAGTAGAAGTTCTTTGGTACAAAACTAGGATTTGGGCAGGGTATGAAAGTGATATTTCTACTCTATTTTCTCAAATATCTTACTGAAGAGTCAAGATATCAGATAGAAACGTTTTTAAAAAAAGCTCTTTAGTTTTACCATAACTGCATGTATTTAAAACAGTCTTTATATAATTTTCTTTGAACATTAAATAAATATCAGAGTATGAATTTAAATGCATTTGAAACTATTAAAGTAAAGGAATAAGAATGATAAATTTAAAGATTTATTTAAAATTAATTGCTTATGAACTTTATAAGTAATCTTTTTACTAACATTTCAGAAAATTTATTTTCTTTTTCATTTTTAAATTAAATGAACAAATTTGAAAAAACTATAACGTTTTAAGGCTTATAAATAATAAAATGTAAGAAGTAGCAAAACAATTAAATTTTTAAGAAATTCGTATTTAAAAAACATACAAAAAATTGTATCTTTTGTATGTTGTGACTAATAGAGCATATACTTCGGAGGCATGCTGGTATACGATGTGAGTTTTTTTTTGTTAAAGGAAAACGGTTAAAAAAAGTTCTTATACAGACAGAAGACCAAGTGCACAAAAACAATCTTCAATTCTTTTTTAACCACAATAAAAATATTTACATAGGAATTCCAATGCATTTTGAGTTCTAAAATAAAAAAAAATGTCAACGCAGTAGCTGAATTCTTAGATTATTTTAAAATAAAATAATTATCAATTTAATTACCAATTTTTAGTACTGTTTTGGAAAATTAGTTTTCTTGAAAACTGCTAAACTTAAATTCTTTTAAAAAAATTATTAAAACATTTTGTATTTAATACTCGATAAAATACAAAAAATAGCAAAACAAAATGATTTTCAAAAAATTTCCTGCAAGAATGGCATAAAAAAAACAGTATCCTTCGTAATTAATGAAACATATTGCAAAGACAAGCACCAAAACCATGGGACTTCTTGTGCTTGCCATAGTTAAATGCATACTAGGTAAAAACTCTACTTTTACTGCTGAAATCGCAGTGAACATTTTAAGATAATAAGATTACTAATTAAGAAGAAAGTGATTTTCAAGATCATCATTTTTAAAAAAAAAACTTGCTTCTGAGTGGTACGATACGTTATGTCAAGACAGCGCTGTTTTTATAAAAATTCATTCCTATGGTGCAATTAATGCAGAAAAGAATTTTATTTGTATTTACTAAAAAAATCAGGAAAAAAAAAAAAAAAAAAAAAAAAAGGTAAAATAAAATACAAAAAGTAACAAATAATCCTCATTTACTTAGCCATATAAGGCTAACGAAAGTTTTTGATTAAAAAATTTGCTGCTTTATAATTTTTTTGTGTATAAAGAATACGCCCTGTCATAAAAACTAAATATGATTTCGCCAAGAGTAAAATAAATCTGTTATTGTAAGAGACAGGACTTAGGCAAGTACTTACTTAATGAGTTGGCTCTTGTGATGCAAAAAATGACTTTTGAGAATTCTTTTTAGTAAGCTAAGCACGGCTGAAATTAACTTTCTTGAGATGCTGGAGGTTTCAATACTTCGAACTTCACGGGTCACTTTTCACTGATAAACACTGATTAAACACTGGGCTTCTCCGTCGAACTAGATCGAAAATAGCGAATTGGAGTGATCACTTTGGGTTGAGGTGTTGTCTACCTGACGCACTGTGAGACAGTGTCGTGCTAGCGCTGTACATTTAAGGGCTAAGGGTAAGAAATCATGTTCCCCACTACCAAAATTTTCTGGCCATCGAATAGGAAAAAGTCACGCCCATGAAAAAAGTCAACCCCTTCCTAACTTCCCCTCGTTTTGTTTGTATTTCCGAACATAACAGGAGCCAATCCACATAGGCCAAGTAGCAACGAATCGAGATTATGACAAAATTACAAAACAATGCATAGTTTCCTCAAAGCTCCTTTTCATTTTGTAATTATTATTTACTACCATTAGGTTTTTTAAAACAAACTTTATCATTTTTTAATTTATTTGATCACTAAAGTATGTGAGTAATTAAAGAAATTAGCCAGTGACTAAAATTACTTATAAAACAGCTCAGTTTATTAACACGAGTTTATTGACTAAACGTTTATTTGTTTCATTTTTTTTTTTTAAGAAGTTTATAGCCATCAAGGAGTTATTTATTTATCAAATGGTTTTAAACACCTTTACATTCATATATCTTCAAAAAAACAAAACAATGTCAACCATTAAATTTAGTAATCGATTGTTGTGGTCTCCACTTGAAAAAGACCCTTTTTTTTAATGGTGGTAAAGAAAATAATAGAGACAACAACTCAAAGTTTAGGAATACGATTAGTAAGTAATTCTCTATCACGAAGAAAGGTACAGTGTACTGAAACAGCTGTTACGTTTTTATATTTTTATATAAATAAAAAAGCTAAAATTTTTCAGTAATGAATGTAAAATTGTTTTTTTTTTATTTGCTTTACCATTATTCGTATATTTAAGTAGTTTTCAAACAAATGTCCATGCAATTGGCACTATAATGCATATACATTATTGCGACATGTACCGATATTATTGTTAGTTAATACCATAGTATATTGTATTACTCGTTACTTATTAGCACAGTTTAAATCACATTATAGTAAAATAAGATACTACCTTATCGTTCTACTATTATTATATATAATGAACTGTATATTTACGCTCAAGAAAAATAAGCATTGAGTACTAGTCCAAATTGTTTTATGTTTTTCTTTTGTATAAGTTTGACATGTGCTGGAAGTTAAAGTACCGTCTAGCTTATGTCAAATAAAAAAATATTTCTTTACAAAGCATGAGGATCTCAAGAAATTTAATAAGCTTTTTTGTCATTTTGTCAATCAGCACACACTTTTGTGTACCCATTACACGTGAAATATTTATCGTTCAAGAAAATTTATTATAACAAGAGTAATTGAAAGTTAACGGCCAACCGAATTAAAAACGATGAAAAAACGAATCGATACTTGAATAGCAGATAATTTTATGTACCATACAATTACAGCTGATTACTCTCTTCCTCTAAAATTTTTTATTCCTCTTCATAATCGTAAGTATGACCATTTTTAACTTGCTTTCAGATTTCAGATCCAAAACTTTTCAACCAAAATTTCAGCCGTGCCTGCTATATTTTATAGACATTAATAATTTATGCATTATATTATTTCTTTATAAATTTTCCGTACCAAAATTTTGTTGACGTATAAAGAACCGCAATTTTCACAAAGTTCTTTTATAAAAACTTTTTTTTAGTTTTGATACGTAAGGGGCAGCCCTTTCAAAACCTTTAGTCTAAGATGTTTTGATATAAATTGAAAAACTGCATTTCATTTTAGACTGATGGCTAAAAATATCTTCAAAGTATAAAAAAATATATGTTGTCTAAAATAAAATTAACAACGTCTTTAACCAACTTGAATAAATAAATATTTAAGACGTGTCGAAAAAATTTTTTAAATATTATCAAAATCACAGCTTTTTTTTTACATATTATGAGTTTTACAGTATTGTTTCTACATTGTGCTTTTTGAGATGTACTTTTTGAAAATTCGTAACAAATGTAACATTTTGGTGATTGATGAAATGAGGTATTTATGAAAAAGTTTGTGCTTTTAGGTTAAACTTCGTACTTTCTTGTATAATGATAGGTTGAGGAAAAGTCAATAATCACGTACAGATTTATGCTTTGAAGTAAACCAAGACTATACAAGGTACTTTGAAATCGAAGCCCCAAAGCTCTATAATATTGAATTTCATACAGTAATGTTAATCTGTCCATAATACGTCTATAAACACGAAAAATAGTTGTTGCTGAAGGATAGAAAATAATTACATAATATTTCAACTTGTTGTTTTTCATGACTTCATGATACGTTTTATTACAATATATACCATGTACCATTTGACCTATTTATTAGTATAATCGGTATCTATGAGCCGTATTTATTGGTCAATTCTTACATATCTACACATCTGCTAATGTAAACTTAATCATTGCAAACGTTATTCAAACTACAACCTTAGAAATTTATAAAAAGTGCCATTAGTAGTCGATTCTAAAAAATAGTACAAAATGCGAAAATATAGCTTTATTCTACGAACTGATTTGCAGGAGTTTCCTTCAATATACCAACCCTTTTTAACCCTGTACTTAAGGACGTTTATGATTACATTCGTCCTTTCTTATGTTTTCTAGAGCTTTTTCCTTTCTATGCCTAAAATTCTTGATAGCTTATCTCAATTTCCCGACATACGACAAAGTAGCTACACTGTTGAATCGAGGAAAAATACTCGAACCCCTTAAATATCATGTGTCAGTACTGATGCTTTCAACAAGCATGACAATTTACTTTTACCGCCTTCTACTACGCAGCTCTGCTTATAATATATTTACGATTATCGGTACGTGCGAGGTACGTGTCCTGCAGGTGTTTTTGTTTCACCCTTTTTTTTCCTATAATCTATCCTTTGAATCAGGCACTGCCCCGTTGGTTAGTACATCATTTTATTGATCGAACGCAGTTTTTGGGTTTATTTTGGAAATTAGAAATGACAAGTGATTTGTGGGTGTATATGCATTTTATATTTAACAGTAACGTTGCCATGTTTGGACAAGTACGAGGCCGTTTCTCGGGCAACGAAAAACTACATAAATTAAAATTTTATATTTACCACAAGCTTAAAATAAGTAATAAAACACCTGTACATGATGCACGATACACACTGACTAAAGTTGGAAAGAATATTCTCTGTTACGATTACAATGTTTATTTAACTTTTTGTGCTGTACAAATGTGATTGTGTACAGAGTTACATGTACACAAATTATTGTATTATTTAACTATCAGAAACACTTGAAGTTCTCTAAATAATTAAATAGTTTAAAAACACTGTAACACAACTGTAATCGGCACCTGATTGATAACATAACTTTCAGATTTTTACATTGTCATACTATGTATTGAACTGATATTTTTAATTTCTATAATAAGAATATAAGAAGCGAGTAGTATCTGTTCTTTTTAGATAACACGTGTTTGTACAAGAATTCAATAGTTTGACTAAAGCTTCAAGATTATGTTTACAGTTTTTTATTTATATTGTACAATTAAGTTATCAACGAGTTAATACACTGTCTCTCTTAATACCGCTTTCTATTGGTTAATACTTTGTTTTAGTAAAATTTTAAAAATGATAACAAGGTAATTAAAGTATTAAAAACAATTAACTTTGAATTAAAAAAAAAAATTGTCCATTAGACCATTGCACATTATTCTCTTCCTACTGCAATAGCGATTGACGAATTTGAAAATTAAATTTAAAGCGTGCATTTTCAGTTGTATTTTCGAGCTTTATCGAAGTTGTTATCATATTTTTTAACTGATGTAAACATCAGATTGTAAAAGTATACGTATACTTATTTTTTTTTTTTTTGTAAAAATTTCTGTTAATTTGTTGAACAAATGTTAGTCACCTTTACAATATTTTTTACCGATTCAGAAAGAGAACAAACAATCGTAGTAGTCAAAAGCTTTACTGGCCATCATCTTTTATGAAAGCCCTCAGAATTTAAGATTAGACGCTTTACGATTACGTTCTTTCCATGAATTGTTCGATAAGCTTATTTAAAACTTTCCTCATTAACTTACATAAAAATTTACTTGATGCTCATTTCTATTGCATCGTTAATGAGATATGAAATATTAAACCTAAATATATCGTGATATCCTAGTTGTTATAACAAATTTAACAATTTCAAAAATAACGAGTATATTTAGTTTAGTTAAATCTTGGTAATATAATAGTTTTTTTTTTTCAACTCAGCGGTATTTCTACCTAAAACCAACAAATATTATTACAAAAGATAATTCACTACAAACTATGATGAGAAATACCAGCTTTCATTTTTGTTTTTTTGCATATAAAAATAACACTCCTATAATATTTTGAATTAAATTATGAGTCCGGGGAGAACAGGTTGTAGATAATTTTAAACTAACTGGTAATACGTACAAAAGCTGATTTAATATTTGTATTTCTAAATTTTTTCTAAAATGTCATTAACATTTGAAAAGTTACATTGAAAAATATCATTTAGCAAATATCTTCATTTAAAGGACTCTTTCAAAATCCTAAATAACTATAGAATCGACATTAAACGAATTTTATCACACAAGAACATGAGTATTATTCAGGATTTTTTTGAATAAAATTGAAAAAAAATTATCGTATTTTTCTATGCCTACTTAAACTTCTGTAAAATTCTTTGCGTACTACGAAAACTATTTCATCAAATAAGCCATCGTTTATGTCACAGGTTTTCAATATCAATACTACAGTACAAAGTAAATAATATATTTAGATATCCCCGAAATCGTGACTACCACCACCAACATAACACCAAACTAATCGAACACTAAAAGAACCGTGTTGCTCCTACCAATTACGACGTTTTGTGAGGACACGTATCCACTCGAAGCAATAATACAAGCTACTTTTTCTCCTACTCTCCAAAGTCTACAGCCAATCTACTTGGACTGACGAGCTTTTTTCCCCTACCCTTTTTTCGTTAACGAAAGCTCGACCAAGCGCTTTTTTTCCTCTATACCAACAAGTTTTTAATATTTTTGGCATTTCCTAATATTTTATTTACGAGTCGTCAAACTATGTATTGATCTAGCGTGTGTAGTATATCAATGTGTTTACAATGGAGAGATTTTGTTGTAGATGGTTTATAGAAAAAGAGCGTTTAGTAAAGACAGATAGAAATACCTACGCGTTATGGCATATGTTCCAATTCTGTTTGCACTATTGGGTATTACTTATGATACGAAAGGATAATTATTGTTAAATAATAAATTAATCGATGACTCAATGCTTCAAACTTTTACGAAATATAGGACAAATACGTAGGAGATAAAAAAGCTTTTAGAAAAATAAGAAGTTTCTAATTTGTATTATGACTTCGAAGTTGTTTAGAATTTTAAGTAGCCATTAAATGATTTTTAATAATGATAATGGTGACTTTCTTACTATTTTTTTACAAGTACACGTTCAAATTTCGTAAAAACGGTGTACCTTCTTTTTGACAAGTCAGAAATCTAGATTGATTTTAATTTGGAATTATTGATGGTGAAATCAAAGTTTTTCGCTTAAAAAGCTAGTCCTAAAGGTCTGGTGTGTTTGCCTTGTCTAAATAAACATTAAAAGCGAAGCTTTTTTTTATCCCTAGAGTAAATTAAATGTTGAAATATTTTTAAAAACTTTCAAGGGAAGGAGCTGCATAAAGGTCCCTTAAAAAAAGACATGTACTGGTCAGCACGTAGAAAAAAGATTAAAACACTTTACTTTAATAAAATTCTTACACAAATATTTGAAAAATACAAAGTTATTTTTTTATAGATAAAATTTGTGGTAAATATAATGGCATTTGCATTTTTGTTTATTATTGTGAAAAAGCTTAAAATATTCGATGGTGAAGTTTTCTCAACGTAACTTACAGAGAACTGTACTTCGAGACGTTATATATTAGCTGTTGTCGAACTGTAACAGTATGGTCTGTTACCAAAAGTATAAATATTTTCAAAATAAATCTTTTTAATTTCATTTACAAAAACGTAGGTTATTGTGGAAAAGTGGAAAATTTTGCGTTTCAAGTCAGCAGCTACAAAAGTCTTTGTATCAAGTGAATGTAAAAAATACACGCTGTCGTCTCGTACTTGATGATGTCACCCGTATTGACCAACGGTTCTAGTATTCTAGAATATCCGTATAGAACAGAATTTGACATTGTTAAAATGGAACGTAGAGACGAAATTTTATCAGCACTTTAAAGATATCATTTTGGTAGATTTTCTTTTTGTATCCAAACAAGGTTCTTCTTGCAAAGTAACATCATTAAATAATCGTATATAGTTACTTTTTCATCTTATTTGCAAACATTTGCTTTGGTTGGTCCTAGTTTTTATAAAAAACTAAGGATTCTATTACAAAGAGGCAACCTTAGGCCATCGAAGCAACTCCTTACCTAGCTCTACTCAACTATGGCGAAACATTTTTTCCTTTCTTTTTTTACACGTACCATACAAACACCCAGTTATCGATCTCTTTCGCCAAGCAGATAAAGCTCCTTCTAGTCTCTTGCAATGTTATCTTTGGAGAATCGAGTTAATGTACGTCCAGTAAAACAGTATCTTCATCAAAAGATAACATTTCTTGTTGATAAAGCTGTTTCAAGGAATTTTGTAAATGAATTCAGTAGCATAGAACATCTATAACCACTATGCTGAGAAGGCTTTTGGTCAAGTTGACGAGTTTAACGAGATTTCCCTTTATTTCGATACTCACGCGTACGTGACGAGATTCCATGGTCTCTCTTTACACACAAACCTTCAAAGAGTGATTATTAAACGTACCAAATGAATTCACGTCACATAAGCTTTTAGTTTAAAAAATAAGGTTTTATTAAACATCATAAACAAAGAGACAATTTAATTAGACATTTTTCTACAACAAAGAATGTAGCTAAGCGCACACTAGCGTATTTCATTAAAAAAGTTAGCCACAGAAATTTTTAGTAGGCTAGATAACAGGTATTAATTATGAACGATAGTGATGTCATGCACACGACACGTACAATAGTAATACTAGAAACCACTTCGTTGTTCATCAGTGTCTCGTGGGACTTAACTCATCTAGCACCTACGCAGTTACATAATAGTGTTTGTAAGAAAATGTCTGAAGATAAGAATGAGAAGGAATTAGAACTCATAGAGCAAAATCAAAAGAGATTAAGGAGTCAACGTGTTCTTCTGCCCGTGGGGCTCATCTAAATAGATCTTCCAGCAACGTCACTGAAGAGTCAAGGCAGTTGGACTTGAAACATAGCAAAGTTTCCATAATTAAATTTCTCTAAGATTTTTTCTCAAAACTAAAAAAAATTGTCGTTTCATAAAAGAAGCTCCACCAAAAGAAGTTGGATTGCACTAAATCGGATAACAACACAATTGAGGTCATTGTGAGTATCAAAAATATTTTCGTTGTCTTTTTTTTCATGTATTATTTAAACGTTTCATGTTTTGCATGGGTTCTCTTCAAATTAAGAAAAAGAAGTCAATAAGGTTTTTTTTTTACATTCTAGGAGAAGAAAAAATGTTTAACTGTCAAAACTCTTGTAATAAAGTGTAATTTATGTGCATAAATTGCATCTCATCAAAAACCACTAGGCAGACAAATAAAGCCTTAAAGAATGTCCAATAAAAAACGACTAAGACAAAATTTATTGGTATCACTTTATGTTATGATCAGAAAACATAAAATAATGGTCTTGAGACATAATCGTACCAGCTTTTTTTTTTTGTAAGACAAATTATGTAAGTCAATCGGAATTTTTCTTTGAATTTCACTTATAACTTGTTTGTGGATCATAGTATTGCAAACGTAACTGCAGATAATTCGTTTGTTATTTAATAATGTATTGATCAGTACTACTAAGATATATATATATATGTATATATATATATATAAATAAGATGTATTGATTCTTCTTTTCGAAAAGTGGTAAATCAAGAAATGTGTAGGAATCTTTATCTTAAACTTTAAGTTTGCAACGTGAATAACTTAAAAATTTTTTAATAAAATTTTTAAAAATTGTCGATTCAATACTTCTAATAGAAATTTTTTAAATTGTTATAACTCTGTCTTACATTTTATAGTATTTGCGAGTAAATTTTACTTGATATAGTATATTAGCATACAAATTGGAAAAAGTAACTACAAAAACATGTTTTTAACGATAACTATCAATAATTACGTGTTGATTACGATTTTTTATATTTAAACTTTTTTTCAGCTTATAAAACTTTTTCCATTCCTGTATAATATGTCTTGTTATTTATGAGAAGTAGCAATCATTACATGTATTTACAATAACTAATGACAAAATAATAGTAATTATACTTGAATACTTTGATGTGCTGCGCATTTGGGAGTCTGATCGTTGAAAAAAAAACTTACATCATTTTATAAACCCAACAAATCCATGTTATAGTAGATGACTACATTTTTCATAACATTTGATGTATAATAACCTTCGTCTAAAACAAACATGTCTAACCGTTTATCATATTATGTGAAACGAATGCGTAAGCAACAAAGAACATTTAACATTTTTTGGTTTTTTTTTCTAAATCAGAACGTATTTATTGTCGCTACTACTAATATAATATATGTCTCCGTATAAGAAATTATTAAAAGCACTTTTTAAAATGTCACTTTAAACAATTTTTATTGTCTTGTGCTCTTTTCTCTAAGTTGTTCCTATTATGTCCTTATCCTTATCTTTACTTGTGTTAGCACTTATAAATCGTCTACTTTTAATGTAAAACAGATTGTAAGCTCAGTATAAAGATATTCTGAGCTTGTTTAGTGATGTACGTATGTGTTTATGCGATATAATTTTTATTTTAATACAATTATCAATATGCAAGATTTGTCTTGCGCGCCCATGCCCTCCCCTACCCCTCTTTCTGCTCAAAGAAAAGGGAGCTGCTGCTCGCTTGGTCTCTGCCGGTGCGAGCGTACTGATTGATCGAGTGGAACCAACGTGTGTGCACGCCTCGACCTCCTGCTTCGCTGGGGACTCTCGAACCGGACCTCCACGTCGATCTGCCTACTCTAAAATATCTGTTACGGCTGATCTGCCGATCTGGTATTTACTCGACGTCCTAATAAAGAATAATTCAAACATTGGTCCTTCGAGCCGGATAGCGTGACTGGGACAGACAACCGCCAGAACCTCATCGAGCCCAGGATGGCCAGGACCACGGTGCTACGCAAAGCAATGTAAGTAGGACGATGTGAGATGCGATCATGCGAAAATACATTCTCTACGTCCGAGAACGTATCGAGACATTGGGCCTCTGTTGCAAGTGATGCAATCGTGCAGAGCCGCGCCACGTGGTAAAGCGATTTGAGGTTATAATAGTCTTAACAAGATGTGACAGGTGAGAGACGCCCCACCGCGACTGCCGTGCAGTCCGCGTCGTGGACCTCGCGTGCGACCGCGATTACTCAGTCAGTGAGGCTGTCGAGAGGTTTTTGGTTGCAGATGTTTAAACCGCGGGATTTACTAGTTCACATCATCCTGCGGCTGGTCAGGTCGACAGATTCATTTGCGATTCCTCACGCCCTTTTTCTTAATATTCTACGTAGACTTATTTGGCACGCACGATTGCACCACAAGTAACAAGGCGCCCTTTAAGAGACAAGCGTCGAGCTCAGCGCGTGACTAATTAACAGGGATAACGAAGGCTGGCCCTCGTTGCTGGAAACGCAGCAAGCCCTGCTAGAGGTTCTCGCGGAATTCACTCAATCCACCAAGAGCGTTGAAGTATGGAGCATGGGTCTTGTCGACGCCAGGTTCGAGCTACTCGCTGATTATTGGAATGACTTCCAAGCCAATCATAAGGATCTGATTCAGGGCGCACCTGTGGACAAAGTTGCCTCCTTGAGAGCCCTGTACAGGTCCGCAGAGGGATACTACCTCGACGCTAAGGCGTGCCTGTATGACGCTAGGAGTCGGCTGTTTCCGACCATGCCAGGAGGTGGTGGCCAGTTACCACTCCCCAGACCGCTCCCTGGACCGCACTCGGGCCCTCGCCTGCCGAGCATCAATATCCCGCTCTTCTCTGGCCGTCGCAAAGATTGGCAGTCTATCCGTGACCTGTTCCAGACGCTCATTCACCAGGATGCTCGGCTCACCGACGTCGAGAGGCTTTACTACCTAAAGGCAAACGTGCAGGGTGAGGCAAAAGCAGTTCTGGACACCTTGCAGCTCGTTGGCTCCAATTATTCCACGGCCTGGAGTTTTCTTGTCTCGTAGTTCAAGCATCGCCGCCTCCTTGTGCAGTACCACGTCATGGCACTTCAAACGCTCAAGCCTCTGCGCGAGGAGTTCGCTGCTGGTCTGCAGGGCTTGCTCGATGCCTTAAAAAAGCACTCAGTGATCAACTGCGAGCGCTCAATCAGACGGTGGAACATTGGGATGTATGGATGGTCTCTTTTGCCTCGACCGCCATGGACCCCTCGACTCGGAAAGCCTGGGAAGACGAGCTCGAGAAGTTGGAGGCAGCCAGCTCTGCACAAGGGGAAGCGGCCTCCTTCGCCACTTTGTCCAGCTTTCTGCGGAGGCGCGGCCGCTCACTGACTTCAATGGAAGCCTCGCGCCCTCCCCGATCGACGAACGATTTTGTACGCTCGACCGGCAGTCGCCCTCCCGTGCCGACGCCACTCAGCCGCAACCACCGATCTTTAGCCACCCACGCAGTCAACGATGACTGCCCTGCTTGCCACGCGCCGCACTACGTAGGTCACTGCAGCCGTTTCCTGGAACTGGTCGCGCTTGGGCGAAGGGGTTTCGTCGCTCAGCACAAGCTGTGCTTTAACTGCCTGAAGCTGGGCCACATGGCAACTGTCTGCCCTTCCCAAGGCGTATGCCAATATTGCAAGGCACGGCATTACAGCCTCATCCATGATGGCGGTCGCAAGCGCAGGGCCGCGCCCGACCCAGCACCAGCTGAGGCAAAGCAGTGTCTCTTTACCTCAGACTCCAAGGACGGGATCGACGCGGCAGCTGCTTTACCGTTGTGACTAGCCGTCTTGTCCACGCTCAAGGTTCAGCTCATGGGCCCGGGGGGGCGGACAGTCACAGCAAGAGCACTCGTCGACGCTTGTTTGGAGATTTCAATCACGTCCACTGCACTTGCTCGAAAGCTTGGTGCCAGTCCCGAGCCAGCTGTCACGAGCATCACTGGCGTCAGAGGCGCTGTCTTTATGCGCTGCTACGAATGGTTGCCAAGGAATATGCTGTGAGCGTTGAGCACTGTCACGCCTGGAGCAACTCTCAGATCGTGCTTCACTGGCTTCGATCATCGGAGCCGACAAACAACTCATTGATCGACAATTACGTGGCTCACATCCAGGAGCTTCTGCCCTCCCACGTATGGAGATATGTTCCGACGGACTCTAATCCAGCAGATGTGGCGTCCTGGGGCACGGATCTGTTCACGCTTCAGCAAATGCGTGCTTGGTGGGAAGGCCCTTCTTGGCTCGCGGGCCCTCTTGACTTGTGGCCAGCCGAAAACGCAAAGTTGCCTAGCTCCCGCAACCCAGTTACCGACAGCGCCCTCCAATATTGTTGTGCTGTTCAATGCACTACGCAAAATCTGCTAGAGAAGTTCTCAGACCTTGGCCGTCTCCTACGCTTCCTTGCTCGACTGCGTCGCTGGATCCGTCGTCGGTTACGTCGAGATCCCGCTCCCTCGCCTTTCGCCCTTCTGACGACGATTGAGCTGCGCGATGCCTACCTCGCCTGCGTCCGCCTCAGCCAGCGACAATTCTTCGCGCTAGAGATTGCGAGCTTGCAAAAGGGCAGCCGTGTCCCTGCGAAAAATCCACTGCTGTCTCTAGACCCGATCTTCTCCGATGACGTCCTTCGAGTTGGAGGTCGTCTCCAACATTCTGCGCTCACCTTTGATGAGCAGCATCCGCCAATCATCGACATCCGATGCAGCCTCGCTCGGCTCATTATCCAGTGGGCTTATGCTCGTGCTCTATACGGAGGAATCAGAGTCACCAGCGCCTATGTGGCTCGCAAGGCCTGGATTGTTGGCGGGCGGCGGCGAATCAAAAGCATTCTCCAGGGATGCGTGGTCTGCGCACGACTGCAGGTGCAGCCTGCCACTCAACACATGGCACCTCTTCCGGCCGCACGGGTAACTCCTGCTCGAGCTTTCTCTCGCACTGGAGTTGACTACGCTGGCCCATTCAACATTTTGTCTGCTAAGGGCCGAGGCATCCGCACAAGCAAGGGCTACGTCGCGATCTTTGTCTGCATGACCACCAAGGATTCACACCTTGAGCTCGTTGGTGATCTCTTCACCGAGTCATTCATTGGAGCGCTCACAAGATTTTGCGCCAGGCGCGGTCGGCCCTTAGAGATCTGGAGTGATAACGCCACCTGCTTCCACGCCGCAGACCGTATAATGCGCGAGGCTCTCCAGAATGCCGAAATAAAGTGGGAGCGTGTTGCTGGCTCACTGGCTGAACAAGGCGTCACGTGACACTTCATTCCTCCACGAGCGCCCCACTTCGGCAGACTATGGGAGGCCGGTGTAAAAGCAATGAAACATCATCTCCGTCCTTGGACCGCCCAACCTCACCTACGAGGAGTTTTCCACCGTTTTGGCCAGCATCGAGGTGGTCCTCAATAGCCGCCCTCTCACTGCATTCACCAGAGGCTTAGATGATCTGGACATCCTCACCCCTGGATACTTCCTCGTCGGTGGCCCGCTAAATTCTGTGCTTGAGGCCAGTACCCCGCCCGAGAAGCTCGATCGCCTAAGCCACTGGAAGCTGGTCCGGGGAATCCGAGACCAGTTCTGGAGCCGCTGGAGCCGCGAATACTTGAACACGCTCCAACAACGACCCAAGTGGAAGGTCCCACGTCGTAATTTTCAGGTTGATGACGTCGTCGCCGTGGTGGACGCCACGCTCCTCCAGTCTAGCTGCACGTGGCCGCTTGATCGCATCATCTCGGTTCATTCCAGACCCGACAGGCTCGTTCGCGCCGCCACCATCCAGACCGCCACTGGTAAATACACTTGTCCCATCAGCAAGCTCTCTCTACTGCCCGTCCGATCGCCTAGTGCCGGCGACGCTGCCTCCAAAGACCCTGTGGCCGAATCTGACCCAGGTACGGCGGGCGGAGACTGAGATCGTTCACGGAACGAGGCGGGCGGGTTGTGCAAGATTTGTCTTGCGCGCCCATGCCCTTCGCTCCCCCTCTTTCTGCTTAAAGAAGAGGGAGCTGCTGCTCGCTTGGTCTCTGCCGGCACGAGCGAACTGATTTTTTCGAGAGGAACAAAAACGTGTGTGCACGCCTCGACCTCCTGCTTCGCTGGGGACTCTCGAACCGGACCTCCACGTCGATCTGCCTACTCTAAAGTATCTGTTACGGCTGATCTGCTGATCTTGTATTTACTCGACGTCCTAATAAAGAATAATTTAAACATAATCTTTACTCTTTAATAAAACAATTTTTTGCAAGACAAAGGCTGAGACGACATTACTTTATACCACACTTTCGATAATTACTGTTGGAAAATCTATGTGTAGAGTTAACAAAGAGTTACTCTCGTACGCATGAGTGTGGAAAGAAAAAAAATCTTGTTAACATCGTCAACTTGACCTAAAGCTACCTCAGCAAAGTGGTTTTGGATGTACTTAGCTATCAACTTTATTTACAAATTTTCTTAAAACTGCTTTGACAACGAGAAATATCATCTTTTGATGAACATACTTTTTCAATAGACGAACATTGACTCTATCCTCTAAAGAAAATATTTTAAGGGACAAGAAGGAGCTCTGTCTCCTTATCAAAAGAGACGAATGTCAAGGTGCTTATATGGTAGAAGAAAAAAATTTTCTGAAAAAAATGCTTGGCAACTCTTTTACTATAGAGCACACGATATACCCATCCGACGGATGAACGATTAAGCTTATCTAGTTACTTATCATTTTAGTTTTCATTAGATGCACACGCTATACGAAGTCATTGTCACAATAAGGACTAGTCGTGTGAATGTTTACTTCTGCCGTTAAGTACCAACAATTATATGCAAAAAACTTCAAAATCACCAAATCTGAATTGATATAGTTACTTCGTTATTTATACATCCCGTTTTTTTCACAAGGCCCTACCGTTACATTAAAATCTCAGAATTATATATTTTTTGCTTAGTATTGTAAAATAAAAAAAAATATCTCGTTACGAGACGATAATAAGTGCTCACCAACACTTGCAAGCTAATGACTGATCACTTGTCTGCCGTCCAACAGAAAAAAAAGTATAAGTAACTTTATAGATGAACTGAAAAAATCAAGGGAAACTAAGTGTCTTAAAAAATCAATAATAATTTGAGTATTGGAGCGCGGAAAAACTGTTTTTTTATATAAATGTGATGTAATTATTCTACTTTTCACAAAAGAAAAATGATTTTTCGATGGAAAGTATGAAAATCTGTACTTACCCTTCCAACTTGGCGCAATTTCCTCGTGCAAAAGTACAGCTTTTTCTATTAGGCTTACCCTTTTTTTATTTTGGAATCCAAGGCGATCATCATCGACTTTACTACGTAAAAAAGCGTAAGTGCACTTACGCTGTCTGCCTGGCGCAATTTTCACGTTTTGTGTCACTTACTCTTTTTTTTTGATTCCTGAAAAAAATTATTAACAATTTTTCCAATTTTTATTCAGTTATTACAAAATCATGGTGTAAAATATTTAATTTCTAGATATTCTATTAGACGCAGAACTGTCTGACGAATCGATTGGTATAAATATCTCATTTTCGACAAAAATGTCATTAATACCTATTTTTCTGTTGATGGATGGCAGTTCTGACATTGAGTACTTTCTCCCAATGAGAAAGCAATGCTTTACTTCCATTTTGAAGTATATTTATCTCACATCGAAAACAGTCTTCTATGGTGCTGCAAAAATTGCTGGTTTAAATTTTTTGTCGATTTTTGAGTAGATCGTGCAAATGTTTGTAACGATAAAAATTAAGCTTTTCTTTAACTTTATGTGAAAAACTATCGGCAAAAAACTCAACTATTTTAGTTGCTGACTTACGAAAAAAGTAGCTTCCAATATGCAGTTAATCAAGAACTTCGGAAAAAACCAAAAAAATTAACATTATCATAAATGAAAAGTCAAGTGGTTGTCACAGCCGAAAGCTTGGAATGATTTAAATGAAGCTGATGCTACGTAGAGTTTAGTTACGAGTTTTAGTGTCAAAGATATCTGTTAGTTTACATCATCGTGCGATCTCGCATACATAATGTTTTTTCATGATAGGAAGGCATACCTGCTTTTATTCGTAAACTATATCAGGTCTCAAATATGCAAAATAAATAGAATTTATTTGGGACATATCCTATATTACGTCTCTTTACCCCTTATAATTTTGGGACTTACACCTTATACTTGGAACATGTCTCATTGTTAGGAGAACTAGGTAAAAGTAACATCACACATATATCTATACAGAGGATTCACAGAATAAGTGT
Organism: Copidosoma floridanum; assembly: GCF_036245765.1. Classification (NCBI taxonomy): domain Eukaryota; kingdom Metazoa; phylum Arthropoda; class Insecta; order Hymenoptera; family Encyrtidae; genus Copidosoma; species Copidosoma floridanum. Next base: position 16,665,322 of record NW_028321884.1, on the reverse strand, counting down.
GCAGTGAACGGCAGTTGTCACAGCTTCCGTTTTTGGAACATTGTAAACTTGTATCAATACATAGTTTGACCACACGTGAATAAAATATGAAAAGAAGCCAAAAATATCTAAAACCTTCTGGTGGAGCGGGAAAAGGCGCTTGGTCAAGCTCGTGTTAACGCAAGGAGGGGAGGAGAAAAAAAGCTTGTGAGTCAAAGAAGATTGGCTGTCAAATTTGAATGAAGGAGCAAAAGTAGCTCGTATTTGCTGCGAGTGGATACGTGGCCTCACCAAACATTGTAATTGGTGAGAACAGTAGACTTTAATATTTGATGAGATTGGAGTGGTGGTGGTGGTGGTAGTCACAATGTCGGGAATGGCTTAATGTATTATTTACCTTATGCTATGGTGTTGATATTGAAAATCTAAGACGCATTTGTTGGTTTATTTTATGGAACATTTTTCGTTGTACGGAAGGGGATTATTGAAAGTTGATGTAGGGAAGGGAAAAATTTAATAACTTCTTTCTTTCTATCTAATGGCAACGTAAAATTCGTATACCTATAAAATTAATGAGATTGTTTGTTCGACAAGATGTATTATCATTTAACCTTTTTGGATTTTAATGACACTTTTAAGAAATTCAAAAACCACAAACTTTTAAACTGGCTGTGTATGTATGTCACTGATTAGTTTAAAACATTTACCACGCAAATACCCCTGACATAAGGTTTATCTTGTTGGTCACACGATTATTATCTTTAATTTTAAAAAATACAAAAAAATATTTTTTATCATGAATAAATCTCACGATTAGCTGATGAAATTTTAATTTAAATAATATTATTTTTACTTTTTCAATGATAAAACAGTAGGTAGCTTCAAAAATCTTGAAACTATTTTTCAAGTAATTAATGAAAGTTATTAATAAGCTTACCTAATAGTGCATGGAATGTATGTCATTTGATACTGCTTTAGTTTATTTTATCTGTTGGTTTGTGGTTGTGTATTTCTTTATTCATATCGAATTCTAAACACGTTATAACTGTAATACAATGAATGTAGTGCATGTAAAACATATAAAATGAGAAATAGGCTAATGATAAGAGAATCGTAGAACTATTTAATATATTTCCAACCATTTCTAATACCTTACAATCAACTTTGCACATATTAAGTACAATAAATTATGAACTATTTGATAGAAGTATCCAGAGAGAAAGAGAAAGAAACAGAGAGAGAGAGAGAGAGAGAGAGAGAAAGAGAGAGAGAGAGAGAGAGAGAAAGAGAGAGAAACAGACAGAGAGAGACCGAAACAATAGATGGATTTGTGCATTACATAAATAGTTGTGTTAAAAATAAAATTTTATTATGGTATTTTAGAACTATTATATCATTGAGAATACATGGAATACGTGTTACAGAAACAATTCAATAATACTATAAATTTTAAGTTTTATTCTGGTTGATAATAAATTTTAACTTTTTGATTCTTTGTTATTAGAAAAGCGGCCATGAGCTTATAAAAACATGATTTCATTGACGTTAAATGTAAAAACGTTCACGCGCCAACAAACAGCTGGCTTGCGATTTCTTACCGACACCAAAAGCAAGCGTTCGATCGATGAAATGATGTACTTTCCAACGGGTCAGTGCTTGATTCAAAGAATAGATTATAGGAAAAATAAACGTTAAGCAAAAATATGCCCAGGACACATATAAATAATTCTAAAATATTATAAATAGAGCTGAGGACTTGAAGGAGAAAAAACTTAATTGTCATAAACATTGATGGCATGATTATTACACCTGATATAGTTTTCGGTGGAGGCGAGTCTCATTCATGGTTCAACCAAACAGTGTCGTTACTTCGTTGTATACTCAAAAGTAAAGATGAGCTATCGGAAATTTGTTACGTAGGAAGGGAAAAGTTTTAAGAAATCTTTATAAAAGCGTCGAGGTCATTATGATTTTACATATATGTCCGTGAGCGCGCGGTGCCTTGGTTGGCTGCATTGTGTGATGGTACGCGGGAGACCACGGGTTCGATTCCCGGCCAGAGCGATTCTCCCGAGCAAGTACCTCTGTGAAATTCCACATGTGCTTTTTCACCACGTACTGCTCCTCATGAAGGGATGGGTGACCTTCTCGCAGCAATAATGGCTTACCACTTAGATCCTTCACTCTCGAGGTGGGCTATGTAACATCATCACCGTACCATCAAACTACAAAAGTAAATCTAATAATGTATAACCAATAATGTAATATGTAACCATTACTTGTAATATGTAACAAATATAATGTAAAAATGTGCCTTACTGTGCCAAGGCTATATGTACTTGTTTACAGTAAAGACTAAAAATAAATCACTACGTAAGTAGATGTTTATTAAAAAAAAAAAAAAAAAAAAAAAAAAACTTGTGTGTCCCCAGCCACACATTTAAAGAAGGTAGGTGTATTGAAGGAAGTTCCTTTATTTATTCTTACATTTAATACTGTATTGTGAAGATGTTACCACTTTTTTTAAATGCCAAAGTATAGAATTAAAAAAAAATTCTTAATGCTGTAATTACGTGAGTCAATACAATGGACATTCAAATCGATTTATTTCTGTGGTCCCCCAACCAGGAATGTTGAAAGATGCTCAGTATAAATAAGTGGGCAAGTCTCATATAATTAAAAACTATTGAATTTGGCATCTCAGATTTGTAAAGTACTTTTTCCCTTTAAAGTAGAGTTAAGAGTTGTACGAAGTTATAAAAAATGATGCGTCAAGTATAAAGAACTTATTGCTCATTTGTACATGGGTCATTCTATCGACAACAATCTATTTCGTGTCTCAGTTGTTTTCAACATTGTATAAGAAGATATCGATCTGAATTTTTTGTTTTTTAGATAATCAAAGATTGTTTTTCGCTGAAGGCACAACAGAATCCAGATGATTAATAAGTATTGCATGAGGTTAAGATACGAAGAAGGAGTGAATTAAGGTTTCGAGGTCATGTCTCACTCAAAACTGTATAGTTATGATAAAGCCTAGAATGAAAATATGGAGTTGTTAATTTTCTCAATGGCAAAGGATCCCCAAGTTCATGATGCAAATGACACTTTGTCGCATTTTTAAAAACCAAAAGCAATTTAATACAAGACTTTGATGCTGTCCAAGTTAAGGGACGTACTCATGACAAGTTAAAAAGTTAGAAAACGTCATGTCACTTTCTGAGAAGTTGAATCAAAATTTGAGAAGAAATACAGTAGGTTAGAAAATAGCTGTTTTTTTAACGACATAAGTGCAGAGGCAAAGTTTAATTAACATTAAATTGCGTAACAATCTCGATTTTTCGATAGATTTTTAAGAGTCCGTAGCCCTATTCTGTGACGCTTTATATCTTTGTTTAAAAATGTTTAATGTTACGACTTGGATACAACTTGCAAAACATGGATATATATATTATGTGGGTGGCTTAGAACTTGACCTTACGTTATAAGTTGCATCAGTTCCTGACAGCACTACGATGATATCGAACATGTACGGCTTTTATAACAATACATTCTGCATTGAATTATTTTTCGTACATAGGCTTCAAGTAAATCTAGCTGCTTATATCGTCTAAGCTACCTGGAAGATTTCAAATTCTTTAAAGCTCCCAATAACGTGGGACCTATATTACATAAATAAATGATCATGTATACCCCGTCACTTATCGCTTAAACTGTCATCGGATGCACACGCTATACGAAGTCGTTATCACCATAGGAATTAGTCATTTGTATATTTTAAGCTATATCATTTATCTCGTTCCAAGTGAATTTTCCTTCATGAACTTCGTTTAATTTTGATGAGGAGAAACAAGAATTTTTTTTACCTCGAAAGCAGGTTCTATTGTTATTAATTTAAAAAAATTTTTTTTTATCTTACTTATATATAAAGCAAAGTAGCTGAGACCGTTGTAATCGCTATCCACGAAAACTACTGAACCGATTTTTCTGTAACTTTGTATACCGATCCTTGACACTTCCTAGATATTTTTAGTATGTTTTTCATTTTGAAAAATTCAATAACCATAGCAATAAATAAGCTCGAAGTTTTGCGAAAATACGCCAGCTTTTCACTTTAGCTTAGTAGGATCCGCTAGGTGGTGTCGACAAAAAATGTAAGCTACCTGCAACAGAATTGAATAAGTATTGTTATAATAGGCCGGAGCGTCGCTAAAGTTTCTGCTGACATCGATCAGCAGTTCATCAAGCTGTATTGAAAATGTAGATGATCGTCGTGCAGCTGGGTAACCCGGTTACCGACGACACTTTTCTCCAATAGGCAAGTAATCTAGGTCTACTATCACGTTAAACCTCCAAGATTGACGAGTGCCACCAATAAATAATTTATTCCAACCGATGACGTCTTTAGTGGAGTACCAGGAGACGTGTCCAGCCAGAGCATATCCTGCTCTAAGCCTTCAGAGTCATATGGCCGTACAAAAATATGAGCTGGAGGCTCTATCACGATGTTCAAAATCTCGCAGAAGTCAGAATTTTTTATTTCGATAATTTACATAAAGATACGGTTGTGCACATACGCAGTATAAAAATTATCGAAAAAAATCTGACTTTTGTGAGATATCGGAAGTCGTGATAGAGCCCCTGGTGCCGTTAGAGAATTTTATACTCCAAATGTAAGCCAAGTAAAACAGCCCTGAGGGGCCATGCGCAGCCATAATGGCTTCTTTCTCAGTGATCGTGTCCCCAACGACATCCCCACATTTTCCCGACTAACGATGAGCGGTTGGTGATCCGGGGAACAACCTAAAGACGAGATATTTCTTGATCAGTGGCGTACCTCCCTCATGTACGGTCTCCGTCCACATCAGAGACTCCGAGGGTAAGAGTCAAGCTACTTGCAGCTAGCTCTCCATCATTAAAAATAATAATAAGGAATAACTGGAACTTTCACCACTGGCCTTTTTCAGAGTCAATGTAAGTATTTACGTTAACTACTTAACCTTCAATCTCATCGGTTCTTTTATGGGCCACCTAACTTTAAACTACTTTGCCAACAAACACATTTTTACTACCGTTTCTGAAAACATTATTCGTCTACTAAAAGACTATGTAAAGCCGGCCACTATTAAACCAAGTCAGTTATTAACTGGCAGACGTCACGAGCAGAGTTGTTCGTCGCAAGGCTGGGAACCCTGGTGACCAACGACCCTATATTACCCTATCGACTCTAAGCATTCAACTAGGAATCACCAATTCTCTCCAAGGTATACGCTGGGCGAACCTAACAGCTATGAAAGAAAAAAAAAACTTGAGCCAACGGGAGTCTCCAACGGGCAAGCATCACGAACCGATATCTATTATTCTCTCCACCTTAGATCACCAAAACAAAGTCTATAGAAAAAAGGTGCTTTAGACACAAACGTCTTCAACGTTAGGAAAGAGCACTACAACTAGCCCCAAAGCTTCGGACTTTGTAATTTTTATTCCGATCAGTCTGGGGCGTCAACAGCAGGCCAGAGAAGATCACCCTGAGGCAGTCACAATTGTTGTTAACTTCAGTCAAGAAAGAGTTAACTTAAGAAGCTCACCGGTCTTTTTTAGGGCCATCGGACGTCGAACTACCTTGCCAACAAATATATTAGAACTTAACAAACCCCTTCCTCTAATCTCTTCAAGAGCAAGTTGGCCTCCAAATTTCTCTTTGTTCTTTCTACTCTTATTCTCTTTTGTCTTCTAGGGAAGTGGTCCTCCCAGACCTTTCCCATGCGGGGAGGTTAGTTTTCAGTCGGTAGGCACACCGGGTGAATCCGAAACTATTACCGGATTAGCTGGGGTGTCTATGAAGATTTTCCCCTTCCCGCTCTATCAAACAAAAAAAAAAAAAAAAAAAAACTTAACAAAGTTGAAAGAAAACCCTTTTAGGGGTCACAAAAGTCGTAAGCATGCCAATAGTCGCAAAAGGGTATATTGGAACGAAAACTTTAAATGTATCTAATGAATACAATTTGAGGCGTCAAGAAATTGAAGCAGAAAATTTATCAAGACTGGAACAGCCAAAATCGCCAAATAAAGAATCTATGACGTGAGAGATCAGCTTTTTATTTTACCCTCACGGTAATCTCCTAAATCTTTCAAGATTTAAATTCAAATTTTTAAATAAGTAGAAAATGTATTTGTATTTTTCTGGCAATAAAAAATGTAGAGATTAAGCTCCAGGACTTTGATGCTCTGGTAATAAAGTTGTGAGATAAGACGAAAAAATTTTTCTCCAATATATACTTTTTGGGAGTTTAAAATTTTCGCAGCTTTAAAAAATAGCCCTTTATGTGAATTCTATGGGAGAAACTGCAAATCAACCGCTTTTTATGGCCAACTATTATTTAATGGCATAAGGAACGCACGGTACTTTTTAGCATAATTATAATTTTTTAATTTTTACAGCTTATTATTTGACCAAATAAACTGTATGGATTGCAAAGAAATATGCTTTTGATAAGAAGATTTTTGTTCTGAGAAGTGTGAGGAATAAATGTAAAATTTCCATCTGAAAACGTTTCACACTAGGGGAGACCGGGGTACCACCGTCACCTTAACATTATTGGCCCGAGGTGGCGTTATACTTGTACTATAAAATTGAAAAAAATAGCATAAAATAGAAAAGAGTAAGAACAATCATTTGCAGTATTTTAAATATTTTAAATAATTTCTCTCTTTAATAAATAAGACTCAAATTGTTAACCTATTAAAGTGACGGTCTTACCCCGGGTCGGGGTAAAACCGTCATACACCGGGGCAGGAGCAGCCTTAGAAAAAAGTAAAGTATACACTGGCTGTGGATATGTAATGGGTTATGATGAAGTGTTAGGAATAATAGAGAAAAGAAAAGTCAATTTATTTGTCTACAAAGTACTTAACCAATATTTTAACATTCGTAAAATTATGATTTTCTTAATTCAGCTATCACACTTTGATGTCGTTAGTAAGTTTTTCTTTATAGTCTAGATCTTATTATCATAATAATAATTTCAGTCAATAATTTGAGTTACATTACGTTAAACTTATCTTAATCTAAGTGACACCGACTAGATTTTTGGTTTAGAACAGAGTTTGCACAATAAAAATAAAAATAAAACATTATTAAAAATAAAAAAAACAAAATAAGTATTAAATCATTGTAATTGACCATCTCAGGGATGGAGTGTAACCACTGGGACAGAGTTTAGGTCAATAGAGCTTGAAAAAAATGTCATTTTATTGGAAGAAGTATTTTTCAGATGTGCAGAGAACATAGACTGTAAATCCTGTGCCTTGAACGGTTGTGAATTAACTTGTCTAATAGATGTGTTATCACACAGAGGAATAACATCAGCAAGTGGCTGACAATTAACTCGAGGAGCATACTCTTGCTTGCTCTGTCTCACTACTCGTACTTTCTTTGTTACAATTCAGTAGATTTTGTCGTGGGCTTTTTTTTTACCCACAGACTCTATCTTAATTTTTTTTGCATTTTCATTATTAAGTTTGTCTATATAATCTTCATTTGTAACAATAGTAGCTTCCTCTTTTCGCCTTTTTTTAGTTTTTGTGATCAAATGATTTGAATTCTTTGCTGTGGAAGTAGCCAACGAAGAAGCACATACACCGTGGCTCGTAGTATGTGATGCAAGAGCAGCTTCTTGGGCAACTCCATTTATGAATTCGTCACCTTTGAGCTCTGAAGAATCCAGTATTGACTTCTATAACGAGTCGAGCAGAAATATTAAAAAATTCAGTTCCACGGTTCACTTTTATAAATGCATGTCTAATACTTACCAAATAATTTATGAGTGGCTTAGAATTTTCTAATAAATGTATAAGATTTTTTTATTTCTCCAGCTGCAGGTAAAGAACCGCCTTCTACGTTAGTAGGCGATACGTTTGAGACATATTTAAGCGCCAGCATCTGGCACTCACTCAACTTTTCAGAATTTGTGTTTGCGGGTTGCATATCTGTTATTTGCTGAAAAATTTGGCAAGACTCTGAGTTACTGTTGCTTGTTGCTGAAGAATCGTGGTTAAATTAAGATCATAATACCACTGTCAACTCAAGTTTTTCACAATAAAGTTACGTACCTGTTGTATCAAAGCTCGTGGAGCTTGAAATTTGACGATCAAACGCATCAGCAAAAACATTTCGATGGAATGAGTGAATGCCTGTTTATGTTTTTAAACCATTTATAGCCGTTTTATCTTTTGCAGCTCGAGTCCATGATTTACCAAACAAAGAAAAAATACGTTTCATTTCAACTCTTCTATTGTGACCTTCCCTTTAAAATTTTGTTATTTCCTCAGAATAAAAGTGACTCAAAGGCTTTAAAAATGCGACATCTAAAGGTAGAATCCTATGTGTGCAGTGTGGTGAAAAACTTGAGATGATCACTCCATGCTCTTTACCTAATTGAGCAACTTGTAAATTTTTCATGTGAGATGAATGACCATCCAATAGCAACAGCACAGGATTGGATAGTGAGGCCTTTGAGAATTCAATAAACTTTAAGAATCACTTTGTAAAAAGATCTGTTTGCATCCAACTAGACTTATGAAACTCGGCCCATGCATTGACAGGCCAACCCTCTAAGAATTCTTCATTTCTCTTCACTCTTAGAAAAATAAGCATTGGAGGCATGAATGACCCTACTGCAGACATGCACAGTTCTGCCGTTACAGTCTCACCACATTCAGCAGCAACTAGACCAGCAACCTGTTTTCTTTCCTTCAGAGCAATAATTTTAGGGGTACACTTTGGAATCACTTAGAATCCAGTTTCATGGACATTCCATATGTTTTCTGGCCTGATAGCATATGTATTAATGATAGAATCTAATAAATCAAAAAAAATTTTGACCTCAATTTCATTAAAGCCATTGGCTCTAGCTGCTGAGGTTGACTCTGTCTTCCTGATAGACAGTCCGTGTCTTTTAGTAAAACTACTCAACCAATTTTCGCCAACCAGCCCTGAAAAATGAAAAATTTAAGTACAGAGATGAAATAAAATCTTAGGCATACAAGATGCTTATATGAACCTGTTTTTTTGCTCAGTCTATGTGAAATTCCTAATTTTTCAGCAAAATCAAAAGCCAATTTTCTCAATTCTTTTTCAGTAAGCCCCATGAGTCGACTTTCTATATCTAAAACATGCTCAAGCAAAATTTTTTCTTGTTCGTCAGTAAAAGTTCAAGCGAATCCAGATTCTAAAAAAAATCATTATAAATAGGTATAATGACCATTTTAATAACTATCATGATATAAAATTGTATAATAAACTGACTTGAGTCTTCTTTGCCATTACTCTTCTCTTGGAATTTTTGTTGTATAGTCGTCCGTGGAATGATATTGGTAGCTGCCGTACTTTTAATAGATTTTCCGGATTGAAACTCTCGTAAACCCAAGTCCAGGTCTCCCGGCGTCCAGGTACACCGATTACTTTTTTTTTGGTAACTTCAAACCATTTTTATCACAGTCACGTTCACTTAAAATACTCATGTACCTACCTACTTACTCTAATTTGTGCTGTCACCGGTCATATTATAATAAAGAACAAGAATAAAGCCTTATTTTAGTATTTAATACTGTTTTTGGGATCACCTGCTCTTAGCATATTTGCTGAAGTTGTAAGGTTGAAGCTTCAAAAATGTATGCAATGATTAGGTTATAACTAGCAGCCCCCCGTCTCGGCTTCGCCCGAGACTTACTAAATAAAACACCGTAGTGTGTTGACATGTAATGTGAAACATTTTTAGTGAGAAAATTTTACACATATTCCCGATACATCTCAGAACAAAAATCTTCTTATTAAAAACATATTTTTTCGGAATCCATACAGTTAATTTGGTCAAATAATAAGGTGTAAAAATACAAAAAAATAATTATGCTGAAAAGTACCGTGCGTTCTTTATGCCATAAAATAATTGATGGCTATAAGAAGTTGTTGATTTACAGTTTTTTCTGTGTAATTCACGAAAAGGGCTATTTTTTAAAGCTGTTAAGATTTTAAACCCCCAAAAAATGTATATTAAAAAAAAATTTTTTTTTCTCATATCTCACAATTTTATTACCAGAGCAACAAAGTCCTGGACCTAAAACCCAACATTTTTTTTGCCATAAAAACAGAAAAACATTTTCTACTTATTTAAAAATCTAGAGTAGGATCTTTAAAGATTTCAGAGATTGATGTGAGGGTACAATGAAAAGCTGATCTCTCACGTAATGGACTCTTAAGTTGTCGTTTTTGACGCTGCTGTTTCAATCTCGATAAATTTTCTGCGTCAGTTTCTTGACGCCTCAAATTGTATTCATTAGATACATTTGAAGTTTTCTTTCCAATATACCCTTTTGCGACTATTGGCATGCTTACGACTTTTATGACCCCTAAAGGCTATTTTCAGTCAACTTTGTTAATTTTAATACATTTTTTGGCAAAGTAGTTCGACGTCCGATGGCCCTAAAAAAGACCGGTGAGCTTCTTAAGTTAACTCTTTCTTGACTGCAGTTAACAGCAATTGTGACTGCCTGGATACCTCAGGGTGATCTTCTCTGGCTTACTGTTGAAGACCCAGACTGATTGGGAGAAAAATTACAAAGTCCGAAGCTTTGGGGCTAGTTTTAGTGCTCTTTCCCAACGTCTCCCGGTATAACGTCCAAGACGTTGGTGTCTAAAGCACCTTTTTTTATTTGCAGATTCAGTTGTTTTGGTGATCTTAGATAGAGAAATTGGTTAGTGATACTTGTCCAGTGGAGGCTGTCCCGTTGGCTCAAGTTTTTTTTCCTACATAGCTGTTATAGGTTTGCCCAACGCAGACATTGGAGAGGATCAGTGATTCCTGGTTGAATGCTTAGAGTCGAGAGGATAGTATAGGGTCGTTGGTCACCAGGTTTTCCAGCCTTGCGAAGAATAACTCCGCAGGTGACGTCTGCCAGTGAATAGCTGACTTGGTTTAATAGTGCCCGTCTTTAGTTAATATAGTCTTTTAGTCGACGAATCGCTTCCGGAAATGGTAATAAAAATGTATTTTTTGGCAAGGTAGATTACATTTAGGTGGCCCCTAAAAAGAACCGATGAAATTGATGGTTAAGTAGGGAACGTACATACTTATAATGGCCCTTAAAAGCGCCAGTGGTGAATCTTCCAGGCTATTCTTTATTATTATTCCTGATGATGAAGAGCTGGCTGCGGGTTGCTTGATTCTTACCCTGGGAGTCTTGATGTACGGAGACTGTGATGGAGGGAGGTACGCCGCTGACCAAAGAATATCTCGCCTCGGGTCGTTCCCCGGATAACCAACTGCTCATCTTTAGACGGGGCTATGTGGGTAAGCGCGTTGGGGACGCGACGACCAAGAAGGTAGCCGTTGTGGCTTCCCGTGCCCCTCAGAGCTGTTTTCCCTTGCTTACATTTGTAGCCACAATTCTCTAACTGCACCGGGTGGGATGGTGGGACTGCCACGCAACTCTAAAGAGTTGTTGCAGATTGTGCTCTGGCTAGATATGTCTCCTGGTATTTTGGCAGACAGCATAGGTTGAAATTAATTTTTTTTTTTTTCATCGCACTCGTCGAGATTCAAGGTGAAGGGACACTTAGGTCCCTTCCCCTTAGAGAAGAGGGTTGTCCGTAACCGGGATACCCAGCTGCAAGACTATCACCAGCATTCTCTGTTCAACTTGATGAGCTGCCGAAGCTCGAGTGTACAACCATCGATACGCTCCGGCCTATTATAACCACACTTATTTAATTATGTTGCAGGTATCTTCAATTTTATGTCGATGCCACCTATCGGATTTTACTGAACTGAAGTGAAAAGCTGGCGTATTTTTGCAAAACTTTGAGCTCATTTATTGCTATTGTTATTAAATTTTTTAAGATAAAAACTATACTAAAACCATCTAGGAAGTATCATGAATCAGTGTGCAAAATTTCAGCAAAATCGGTTCAGTAGTTTTCGCGGTTAGCGATTACAACGGTTTTAGCGACTTTGCTTTATATATTAGTAAGATAAGTATACCTACCTACAATAAAAGAGGTTAGATTAGCTCGGATACGACGACAGTGGCGTCGTGACGATGTGCGCTTGGGCTGCTCGTGCCCTGGCATGAGTGACGATGGTACCTCGAAAATGAACTTTTCATATTATTTAAATAACTTATTTTGTCGTGATCCAAATGCTAGTGAATCAAATATTAAAGTGAAGGTCTCAGATTAATCAACACGATACACTTAAATTTATTGCATCAGTTTGCACAACTTAGCTGTTTTCATCGACTCAAAACCTGAAGCCAATGATTTTTTTTACTTAAAAATTGAAAAAATTTCTGGAAAGATTCTACAGGCCATTTAATTATAATTTCTTTTGGAAAAAAATCGCATGTTTTGCACTAATACAAGAAAAAAAAATTGGCTTATAATATCACTTATTTATTTTAAAAATAAGGGTGGCCGATCGACCCACGAGACGTAATTACCCCAGTCTCCCCTTGATGTCAACACACTACGGTGTTCCGGTTAGTAAGTCTCGGGCGAAGCCAAGACGGGGGGCTGCTAGTAACATATATAATCAAATTATTGATGAAGACATTTCCAAAATTTAATATTTTCCCAAATTTATTGGGCACTTAGCATCCTTTTAAAGTCAATCTATTCATTTGCTTCGTAATTTGTTTATTCGTTTTTTTACATGTACAACGTTAATTATAACACTTGTCATTTAATTATTTATTACTTTCTATCTTGAAAAAAAAAGACTTACGACAAGGCGATCAATAGTAACAGACACAACACTTGCAAGCTAAATACGCCTGACATGTAGTTTATCTATCGAACGAGAAAGTAATGTTTTATTTCTATTCTCACGCGCGATCAACCGCATCAAAAACAGACAACGATGAAGATGATCTGATTAGAAATCATTTTTCATTATTTACATTTAAGAAGCTCGCATATTTTTTCAAATTCAAGAGGCGTAAATAAACATTTTTCGGTTGAGCCAGAGCACTAGAGCATAGTCTGAAGATCAACTCTCAAAGCTTTTGAGGGTACAATTTAGGAGTGTTTAAGAGGATCGACATGAATAGGAATCTTTCAGCCTTTATAAATTATATTATTTCATCGCTGCAAAATGAAAAATAAAATGAGCTTTAAATGCCCAGGAACTCAGCCACAAGTTTGATTGACGAAAGTCCCTGTGAGATTATGTCATTTTTGCGAGCTTTTATAACTAAATACATACCTTCAAAGTCTCTTAAAATTTTTTGGGTACGTCTTTGCATAAACTCGTGGCAATAAATGCAAAAATCAAAGCCATCGTCATTTTTTAGATTGAGAATTAAAGTGTGTTCAAACAGATGTAATAACATCTTATTAGTGATGGTTTCTTCGATGGCCATAGCTGCAACGAGGAAGTTTCCCCCACGTTTGATACAGCCAGATTTGTAAGATACAACAACAGTGGAGTCTAACTACTTCCAGAAGCAACTGCTTCTCGAACTACCACAGGAAAAATTGGTTTGCACTCTAATATACGCTCCAAATGTATTCTATTACAACGCTACATGTAGAATCAGCTTTAAGGTAAAGCTGCTGCTGATGTTGTTGTTCTTCCTCATAATTTTACCACAATATTGTGTTTAAACCATATTAAAACTGAAGTTATCAATGTATATAAATTCAGAAAAAGTCTTAATAAAACTTTGAAGGATTCATACGCAAATACTCCTTCATAGTGGGCTTATTCAAAATAATACGCATTTCTGTCATTAATTCAGTGCATATGAGTTTCGTATTAATTAAACAAAGAATAAGATTAATACGTATCATTAATACACTGCGTGCAAGTAGATTTGCCGAATTAAAAACTTTCACTGTGTATGCTAATATAATACCGTCATTCTTATACACAGTCGCATACGTCTGGATGCTACAGCTCTTATAATTAGCATTCACAAGCTTGACATTATTAACGATAATTTATTTTATTTACATAAATATCCCAAGTGTTACATAAAAACTCACGTAGAAATTAAAGTAAAATTTTTTGTACCTATGGATTCTAATAAAATGTATGTGTTAGATTGTTTTTTTCCGACTCTAGACGTCTTCCATCATGTCTAAGCATTTCTCGTGTCTGTTGAAAAAAAAAAACAGATTTTTTACTGATATGCAATTGTAACTAAACAAGGCAACAGCAAAAATTTCTTAGGTTTTTATGAGCCTCTCAAAAACTACCATCTTACAATGTATAATTTAAACTTTACAATCTGAAATCAATTCAGATTTCTAACTAACAATAGCAAAGACAAACTCATAAACTGTAGCTTACAAATGTATTGGAAGAAATAGTAGAAGTCCATCGATTGACGTAGTTCTCATTAAGAACAAAATCACCATCAAAAGTCACTGATTAAGTCCTTAAAATCGCACACAACTTTAAAATTATAATGATAATTTGAAACTTTTAATTCTAACTAAAAATTGTATTATCTTAGAGTTAACAGTAAGTCAAATTTGTCTATTATCTAACAATAATTGTAATATTGTATCATAAGTAATACCCACTGGTGCAAATAGAATTAGAACGGATTTCATAACACGTAGGTATGTCTACCTGTCTTTACTAAATGCTCTTTTTCAATAAACCATCTGCAACAAATTCTTTCTATTGTAAACATATCGACGTACTGCATATGCAAGATCAATTTATAGTTTGAACACTTGTAAATAAAATATTAGAAGAGGCCAAAAATATCGAAAAGTTGCTGGTGTAAGGTAAAGTACCCTCTATTCGGACATATAATTTTAGGTAATCCACTATTTCTAAATTCACAAAGAAATTAGAGGGAAAAGGCACTTGGTCGAGCTTGCGTTAACCAAAAAAGGGCGGGGAAAAAAATTCGTCAGTCCAAGTAGATTGGCTGTCGAGTTTGGAGAGTAGGAGCAAAAGTAGCTCGTATTTGCTGCGAGTGGATACGTGGCCTCACCAAACATTGTAATCGATAGGAGTAGTGGGTCCTTTCAGTGTTCTATTAGTTTGGTGTGGTAGTGGTGTTGGTAGTCACAATGTCAGCAATGGCTCAATGTATTATTCATTTTATACTGCAGTATACGTATTAAGAGTCTCTGACGCATGTGTTGGTTTATTTTAAGGAACGTTTGTCGTTGCCCGCAGAAAATTATATAAAAGTTTAAGCGCAAATGGAAAATTTCGATGGTTTTTTTTTTTTATTTTGTTAAAAAGAGTTTTAAAAAGTGGCCAATATAGATAGGTCTTACATTTTCATTTATGACTTGTACTCCTCAAATATACAATTCAGCTTAAAAATCACAAAATTATTATCTCTTTCTGGAAAAAATGCATTACCATTATGGTTTTTGATTGTACATAAATAATAAGCTTATATACATGTAGCACTGTAAAAGTGACCAGAACTATTTAAATAAAGTATACTCTTTATCATAGAGATTGTGTCTTAAAACATTTTTTTTTCAAAATCTTTATCTTAGAAAAAGTTAAAAAAGTTCCTCACAAATACTTCGATTACATGTAACTTTTAATATCATTTATATTTTCGATCAGATTGACGAAATAACAGAAATTAGCTGTGATATTTTGTAAAGTAGTAAGTAGTAAGTAGACAGTAAAAGATTCTAATACACTTATCTAACAATACATGCAAAATGCGTAACTAGACCATTTTGGTTCTATCTGTTTGTTGCTTTGTTGATATATAATTCTTATACCCCCAATTAAATGTTTATTACTTGAAAATTGAGTGGTAGCTAGTGAAACTCTTGATTCTGATTTTTTGATGTTCTTATTCTAAATGTTTCAAAAAGTATTGTAAGTGCTTATAAGCTATTTCCAAAAAAACTACAGTATTTTTTACAAAAGAGAAAGGTAGATTTATTTAATCGAATATTCATACAAGGTGATTGATAAAATTACTACTTTAGTACAGCTTTAGAACATAACCTACAACTGATGCTTAAAATAAAGTTTCAGTTTTTGCAATTACTATTATAGAAGTATCGGCGATCTAAGGAAGAAAATTATGTACGATAGTCTAAAAAACAATTTTTCTTTTGATTTTAACTAGAAGGTAACGAAATCTATTGTAGTTATAATAATATATATGTATATATATATATATACTTCTCTAATGCGAGTAACATCGATTATTTCACTCAATTACAAAAGTTGAAGAACTCACAATTACCGACGATGTTTTTTTTTTTTTATTAATTCAATCGTGTTAAACCTAAAATTGTGTTACTGTGTTTCAAAACTATAAAATTATTGAGAGAACATAATATGTTCAAAACTTCTCAATAATATAGTCGATTGCGTCAATGCAACTCTGTACACAGTCAAAGAAAAAAATTAATGTTTTTACCCAACAAAAATTTCTTAATAAACGTTTTATCGCAACAAAAAATGTTTTTTTTTACAATTTTAATCAGCATGTGTCACGTATTATATGCAGGTGTTTTAGTACTCGTTTTTAGATTGTTGTTAATATCAAATTTCGATTTTTGTTGTTTTTTGCCAGAGAAATGCCCTCGTATTTGTCGAACATGGCAACGCTAACGTTAAATATCAAAACTCATACACACCTACAGTTCGGTAGCTTATAATTTCTAATATAAACCCAAAAAAGTGCGTTCGATCAATAAAATGATGTACTTACCAACGGCATAAGGCCTGAGTCACAGGGCAGATAAGAGGAGAGACAAGGGTAAAACAAAAACACCTGCAGGACACGCACCGATAAGTGTCACTATATTATGAGCAGAGCTGCGTTGCAGGAGGTGGTAAAAGTGAATTGTCATTCTCTTTAAACGCGACAGTACTGACACATGATATTTAAGGGGGTCGAGTATTTTTCCTCGATCCAACAGCGTAGCTACTTTGTCGTATGCCAGAAAATACAGATAAGCTATTGATAACTGAGGGAGTGGAAAGGGAATAGCTTAGGAAAAATCGTAAAAGCGTTGGGGCTGCTATAATTATATGTCTTTAATCGCAGTTGCGCAGGAGATGGGTTTGTTGAGTGAGGGTCTAATGCATTAACGTACAAAGTAAAGGCTTATTTCGGTATTTATTACTGTTTCTGGGACCGCCTGCTTGGCAGATTTTCTAAACTTTTAAGATTATAGTTTGGAAAACGTATGTAATAATGAGGTTGAAATAAACACATGGCGAAAAATGGTGTTAAAAAAAGTATTAGAACCGTACTTAAAACCATCATATTTTTCAGGAAAGCTTATACATACTCACCTGATAATGGAAATTATTACGTTTGAAGTAATTTTAATTATATTTCAAGCAATTCTTATTATGTAGCAGCCATAAAAAAGTTATTACGCGGCATAATCAAAATGATCATGCCCAACATAGTGAAGAATGTGATAGTTTGATTTTCGTTATTCAACACAGCAAACTTTATTGTGATCGTTAAAAAATGTCTCACATTCAAAAGTAGAATATGCGATGTGACATAGTTGAATTTCTTATTTTACTGAATTGCTAGGAACGTTAATACTTACGATTATTAAAAGAAACAAAAAAATTTTAAGGAAAAGAGTAATTTAGTGCGGCTGGAATGTAAATAAAATCTGCTCCCATTAATGTGTAAATTTGTTTTTTTGTTGTTTTATATTGTTTAAATAATAATTTTTAAATACTCATTTGAAGATACATTGTCTTTGACGATTAAAGTTTCACGTAGAAGAGTATTCACGTACAAAAATTTGTATTGATTGACAGAAAAAAAGTAGAGCTTAACAAATTGATTAAGTTTAAGATATTGATTATGTATGAAGAAACGTTTTTAAACGTGACATCAACTCCCTTATAATATGTTAACTTACAAGAAATATCAAAGTAATACTAAAGTGAAACATAAAAATGACTCAAGCTAAAACTCAATTTTTATTTTTCTTCAGTACGAATAGTAAGACTTGTTTATAAGAAAAAGATCTTAGTAATAACTAGCACAACGCCCAGAATCACCTTATACCAAGTATATAATGTTCAATAATGACTAAATGATGAGACAGAGTCTCATTTTACTTAAGATTACAACTAACAACTCACCGCATGGACATAAAAACAAATTTAGACAACTTTTTTAATAAACAAAAAACAATGTAGCTGTCGAAAAGTATACTAGAACTAGATAGAAAGATAACGTGACATGAGAGAGATATTTAAAGTTCTTACTCAAAAGTGATACACTAAATCAGAAGCGATCAGAACTTATTTTTAAAATAAATAAAATTTAGTTTCATACCAGAAATTATAATACAAGACAAAAAGTACATAAGTTATTCGATAAAAAATAGAATATCAAGAAAAAACTTTTAATATCACAGACGCTTACAAGATAATAGCAATTATCATAACAACATCAGTGTATGTGAGAACCCGAGATGAACACACACAAACTCTTTTATCAGTTTGTTGATTTTTTAAATTTTGATTTTTAAAACAAGGAAAAAAAAATTTTGGAATTGAGTTTTCAAATTTAATTGCGACATACAAAGAATGAACCATGTTAAAGAGGTCATAGAGGCCAATTACGTATAATAAAATACTTTTACAAAAATAAAAGACTTTTACAAATTGTATACAACACAGTAGTTTATATCAAAGTCTAGTTTTAAGTATTAAAAAAAAATTAAATAAAAATATTATTATTTAAACGAGAGCAAAACAAACAGACTATAGTAGCTGAATAAAGAAATGTATGGTTCTAAGATACTAAAATATTTAAAAACAAGTACAGATATTTTTCAAATTTCATCTAACAATCCAATTGACGAATTCCAGTGAGTTATAATTTAAATATACAAAAATAGTCTTATTTTTAAAAGATTACCATATTTTTCAGTCACACTCACCAACCCGAAACGTTTTAAACTACATTAGTTTCTCAAATCACATAGACAAAATCATATTAGACTAATGGTGTTGCTTATGAATGCTTTTTCTTACAAAAGTCTTAAGGAATTAATTAAACAGCCTTAAACTAACGTACCCTACGCCGTCCTTAGCCCATCCTTATAGTACCTTCATTCCGCACTCGATCACACGACGACGCTGTTTACATCCAAGCCTCCGAGATTACTAACGCTCTTTCTCCCATGAATCTTGCGGACTTTACATACCACTTTTAAATCCATGCTTCATGACACCCTATTTCAGCGTGTTCCACACGAGTGGAAAGAGTGTGTGTATTGAGAGGGCATAGTAATTACGCAGCACATCACTGAAGGCACTGTGCTTTGCCACTTGGCGGCGCAGGCAGCTTGGTGATAAGTTTCTACCATTTAATCATTCTTATTACCACCATTCTGTCCCTCAGTAACTATTTATACTGCGCTTTCTGTATTCCAGAAAACTCTGTCAAGCGTCATCCACTTTCTCCTTCCCTTTATTTCCGACTTTCGTTCCAACTCACCAAACGTTATTACTAGCAGTATTCACCAACTTGGTCACGCGTCATTTCCAATCTCATGAGCACCTGTCCCACGCCTCTTTCTCTTTTTTTGACCTTTCCACCACCCTCTTCATCTCATCTTATTAGCCTCTAATACTTTCTTAATCTTTTACCCAGCCCCTCTTTTTTATATTTTAGTATTATATTAGCCTTTCTTGTTTACATTTGCCTTATCATTACTGTTCTGGCATTTTCAATTTTATTTGTCAACTTTGTTTTAATTTTTGTACTCTTAGCATTAGATCTAAGTATTTCCATACAACCGTTAATCTTAAGCTTTAGTTATAAGTTTTCCACCAATTATGTACCAGATGGGGATCTTCCCCAAGGCATGCTAAACTTCTAAAGACTCTAAACACTCTGCCCTGCTTGCTCTTGCTCTCTACACTTCCTCCCACTGTCTCTCTCTCCCTCTCTCTCTCTCCCTCTCTGGTCTATTCGAAGAAGCTGCTCTCCCTCTCTTGCTCTCAATTCTGCTATCTACTCTCATACACAACAAAACGCGCGGATAATGGCGGCACTCCCAAGCATGCACCTCGTGCTCTCTCATTCACCTCGTCGAAGCGGATCGTCCATCCCACGGCTTCGCTTTTTTTCTTACCCTCTTTCTCTGATCTGAGCTGCTTCCGTAGTCCTCTACCTGGAGACCTCGTCATCCTGGGAGAACACAGCAGCTGCTAGACTTTCGCTCACACTTCTCTCTCTTCTCTCAACATTCTACGCACCTTCTCGACAACTCTTTCTCTCAACTCTTGCCACAAGAACGCGTAAACCGCCAAAACTCACGCTGCTCGCACCCAGGCGTATACAGCTCAAGAGTCTACTCTAGACTGACTCGCGATTTTTCGCTTAAGCAATGGCCATATCGTTGCTGCTGCTGCTGCCACTTACTTATCTCCTCTTGCAGTCACTCTCGTCATAGCAGGTGCTGTGTGTCCCGATAGTCGCGTTCGCATTCTCTTGTCCTTTCCTGCTGGTGCTGCTGTGTTTTTGTATCTCAGTCTCAGCTCGTTGTCTGTTGGTAATGTTGGCATCCCAAAATCTTTATAAAAGCGTAGGGGTCATTATGATTATACATTTTTTTTTTTTTTAATATTAAAGTGTTCTACGTCCGGCTCCTTTGATAAAGGCACTACTATAGGCACTTAGAACTTGGGATAGGGACAAAGAAAGGGATGGGAGGCCTTCCATTACAGGAGGGGAGTAGGAGGAAGTGAGGCAATCATGCTGCAAGGAAGTCGCCTAAGCCCTCCTCGAGGAGCATTGCGTGGTGAAAAAGAACGTGTGAAAAATCACAGAGGTACTTGCCCGAAAGTCGCACTGGCCGGGAATCGAACCACGGTCTTCCGCGTGTCAATCCACGACCTAACCGACTGAGCCACCGCGCGCTCCCGTACATATAAATAGCTCCCCAAAAACCAACAAATTTGAAAAAGCTTTGACTTTCAGCTCCTTGTACGTACGTTGCATCAGCAAAAGCATTTCGAGAAGAATTGGACTCATCTTCCGAGATGTTAGCGCTTAACAGTGCAAGTGATCGTGCAAGTGCCAGTGCAAGTGACACAAGTGCACAGCTCCCCTCAATGTCAGCCCTGACACATAGCCGGCCAGTGGACCAGCAATCACTCGAGCTTGGTAGCCGAGATCCCCGCGTCAACCGACGCAGCCTCCAGCGGAAGCGCAGCCCGCTCTCTCGGGCCACAACAATACCGCCCGAAATCGCCAAGGAACTCGCGAGCCAAAAAGAACGGATCGAGTACTTGGAGAAAATAGTGAGTGAGTACTCAGTTCAGCTAAAAAATTCCATCCAGCTAATTAATTCTTTAAACCTCTCCAACGAGGAGAAAGACGCGACTGTTTTAGCACTCTCTGCAAAGTCACCCTGCACAGAGAAAACCCCGCTACCAAAAGGCCCGGGTCTTGTTGTACCGTCACCTCTAAATCATGACTCCTTAAATCTTCTTAACTCTTTCTCTCTGAAAGCCCAGAAATTCCCCCCGCCACCAAATAAGGTAAACAACAATTCGGCCAATTCTCTGAATGTAAAGCCACCTCCAAAAAAACAGCGCACGCTCGACCTCAACGCGGATGATTCCGCAGCCAATTTCTCCGATATGGAGATAGAATCGTCCCCAACCCACGTTTTACTACTCAGCTTTTCCCAGGCAGGGAAAAACGCCTTCGACGGTCATCTTGAGGACCAAGCTCAACATGACTCGGAGGAAACCAACAGCGCCCCCAAAAAGAAGGCACCTCCACCAATCACAATCCTGGACCAAAAATTATGGCCCAGGATTATCAAAGCCCTCATAGCAGAGAACATCCCTGTCCGCCACGCCATTACGACCTCTAAAGGCACTCGCGTATACCCCGAGAACGTTGACAGCTTTCGACGAATCGTCCACGACCTTGACGAGAAAAAGGTCGAGTTTACCACCCATCAACTTTACGAGGATCGTGAAATGATAGTTGTCATCCGTGGAGTCAAAATCAGCTTTATGGAAGCAGAAATCCTGGAGATGATCCAGAAAAAAGTACCATCCGCCTGTTGGGTCCATCGTATGACCAAGGGTGAACGGACCTGGTCCCTAGTTACCGTGTACCTGGATGCGTTGGATGCCAAATCCAACGACATCTATAACCACAGGTCATTCGGGGGCACTTCTGTCAGAGTGGAGCAGAAGCGAAAATCGAGTGATGTACCTCAATGCCGTCGCTGCCAAAAGTTCAACCACACGGCAGCCTACTGCCGCGCCGCCTTCGTCTGTGGTTTCTACAGTTTAAACCGCGCTACCACAACCTGTCCAAAAAAGGACAAGGACCAAGTCACCCCTCGCTGTGCTAACTGCGATGGTGAGCACTGTACCTTCTACCGGGGTTGTCCGAAAATCCCCCAAAAATAAGTTCACGCTACAAAAAAAGCACTACCCCAACTCCTCTCCCTTTTGGGAGAGGCACCCCTCGGACAACAGCCCAAGGCTCGAACATTATTCGCCCGGGGATGTCATACGCGAATGTGACATCCTCTCAACAATACTGAACAAGAGCTCCTCCCCCGACTCCTCTACTCAACGTACCCCTGACCACCGAGACAATCCTCCACTCAATCATGACCCTGCTGACTTGCCTTGACCAAAGACTGTCCTGTCTCGAGGGCAACAGAACAGCAGCACACTAGACAGAGACTTTACGCTACTCAACTGGAACGCGAACACCATCGCACACAAAACGACTGAACTCACACACATACTCCAGTTAAAAGACATCGACATTGCATGCATCACTGAAACACACCTAGACAACACAAAAACACTCTACATACCAAACTACACGGTACAGAGACGTGACAGACGCGAAAAATCCCATGGCGGAGTGGCTATCCTTGTACGCAAGGGCATCCGCCATCGAGTCATAAGTACAGACGCTGCCAACTGCGAAGAAGTCGGCATTGAATTACACACCACCTTATCTGCCTCCATCAGGATCATCTCCCTATATTCTCCTCCAACGGATGATCCAAACCTCCAATGCATAATCCCGCTGTTTGACTCCAACATACCTACGATAGTTGCTGGTGATCTAAACGCCAAGCACAAATCGTGGGGATGCAAACACAAAAATCCTAAGGGTCGTTCCCTCCTTAAACACTTGCGCAACCTCAACATCAACATTAAGATTCCGAGTGAACCGACTCACTATCCCAGCTCACCAGACCTAGACCCAGACATCTTAGACATATTCCTGACGAAAAACTTGACCATCCCTACGGAACCATGAACATCCCCAGACCTCCCTTGCAACCATAACCCAGTCTACCAAGAGATCCTAAGATCCCTTCTCACCATACCCGTCACCACCAGCCACATAGACTGGGTCCACCTTGCGTATAACCTCGAATCCTCCCCATTTAAATGTCGTCCCATAAAGTCCCAAACGGTACTCGACATAGCAGTAGACGAATTCACTGACAAACTCCACAGATGCACACAAGAAGCCACCACAACAACCACAGCTCCACCAACATACACTTAAACTCCCCCTCGACCTCCTGCGTCTCATCAAGGAGAAGAAAAGAGTCCAGAAACTCTGGCAAAAAAGGAGAACCCCCGAACTTAAAGTTCACCTTAACTCCCTTGAAAGGGAAGTCAAATCCCAAGTCTTCGAATTCCGAAACAAGGAATTTAACATGTTCATAGCCCAGGCAGAGTCCCACCCAAGAAATGATTGGAAGGTCGTTAAAAACTCCGTAACAAACGGCCTTCCCTCCCCCCCCCCCTTCAACAAGGGAACAAACTCTACTCGCTAGATTCGGACAAAGCAGAGATCTTTGCAGAGTCGCTGGAAAATCAATGCTCTCCCAACCTTAGCGCTAAAGAACTAGCGCAGAAACACGCGAGGATCACCCACATGGTTCAGCAACAGGTCCTTGACAATCCAGATTTCGAACACTGCACACCCTTCGAAATCAGAGGCATCATCCGCTCTCTAAAAACTCGAAAATGCAACATCACCAACGCCGTGATGCGCCTTTGTTATTTCCCAATTGCGTGGAAGGTGGCTACGGTCATCTGCCTCCCGAAGCCAGGAAAACCCCTCAGCAACCCCGCAAGCCACAGACCCATTAGCCTACTCTCATCGCCCAGTAAAATCACTGAAAGCGTCATTCTTACCCGCCTAAACAAGCACGCCACGGAAAATAACATCCTTCCAGAGGGGCAGTATGGTTTCAGAGCCAGACATTCGGCAGTTCACCAGCTTCTGAGAGTCACCGAAGACCTCTCCGATAGCCTCATCCACAAAAACTTCACCATGATAGCTTTTCTAGATGTACAGCAGGCCTTTGACAGAGTTTGGCACGAAGGCCTCCTGTATAAGCTTATTTAGTTAGGTTTTCCGCACTACCTCATCGGCACCGTCGAATCTTACCTCTCGGACAGATTTATCCGCGTTAAAGTAGGCGACTCCCTCTCCAACCCCCGTCCAATAACCTCCGGAGTCCCTCAAGGCTCCAAACTTTCAACCACCCTTTTCAACATTTTTTGCCACGACCTGCCCCAGCGCGAAAATATCAACACGTACGTCTATGCAGACGACGTCACGGTCAGCTGCACGTCAAAACAACACTCTCGGTGTACCACCTTTCTAAACGAGCACATCGTCACTCTCCATAACTGGTATAGTCTTTGTCTTCTAAGGGAGTGGTCCTCACGAACCTGTCCCATGCGGGGAGGTTATTTTTTAGTCGGTAGGCACACCGGGTGAATCCAAAACTACTACCGGATTAGCTGGGGTGTCTATGAAGATTTTTCCCTCCCCGCTCCATCAAAAAAAAAAAAAAAAAAAAAAAAAAATAAGCTTTTCGAAACATGGAGGCCATTTTTGTCTCGTTACAAAGTAAATTACTAATCTACAGAAGAAACATTTAATACACAAAAAGACGAATGGTACATTCTTAAATTCATTCACGCAAATGAATCAATTATTCTACAAACGACGAAATTTTATGTGGCCTAGTGAATTAATATATTTATGAAAATTTGGTTTCAAGAATCGTTTGATACAATAAAATTTTTTTTGCTGAATTTAGATCATTAACCGATATAGCTTTTGTTTAAATGAAAAATAAGGGCTGAATTGTCATTAAGTTTTAAAGAACTGTATAATAACTTTTACATTTGACGTTTCACTTACCTGTATATTCGACTTCATGACAAGTTTTGATCAAATGGGAAAAATTAGCATGGAAGCGTTTGATAAGCTGTACTTCATGAGTAAAAATTGACTATTTTTTGAATCCTCCTACCAATTTCAATTCAACAATGCTTATTAATTACTGTAAGAATGAAGCTTCCTACAGAAAATCTAGTTTTAAGGTAAATACACTTGAAATAAAAGTGTCTACTTGGCGTCTAAAGAGCTTGGACAAGAGTCGCTTGGTCTGACGAGGTAAAATACATTATCTTGTTTTTAATCTGATTACATAAACCGTAACATGATAAGTCTACCTATTGAGCTATTTTGATTTATATTTTTTTAAACTACTTAAAATCAAACTACTAAAAAATACTTAATAGTTATTAAGAACTATAAATTGACTTTTTCTATATTTTTTACAAAATTTTTAGATATTCCATTAAGCCCTCTTTCACTGAAGATTGCAAAACTGTCGTTGTATCTGACATCATTTATCATAATTTCAATGTATGCTGGTTGTTTCACTAGCTTTGTTACGGTGTCAATACCCACGATCCCATTCAATGATACGACTGGTCTCCTCAAAGATGGAACTTATGAGTTGATCGCTACAAAAGAATTTAACCTTTCAAAATATTTATTGCTAATTTTAGAACCTTAGCTAATTATTATTTATTTAGAAAATATAAGACAACTTTTTTTTATGAAATCTTAATAGGAGTCGAAGATGATGTACGCAAAAACTTGAGCTTGTTTGTACGAAAAGACGGTAATTTACCAAGAAATATGAAAGAAGCTTTACATCAGGTAACTATTTTATGGATTTTTTGTCTGATAATTAAAAAAAAAATGTATTAAACAGTACATTGTCGATAATACTCATATGTAAAACGTTTTCAACTACTGTATATTTTCAAAAGTTTTAGTTATTTTGTATCGTAGATAAAACTGTGGGACTAACAAACATTTTTAGCCCAGTCCTGCTGTAAAATAATTAGGTTTTGGCTTACTGTAATTAAGTTTGATACTAAAGTTATCCTGGAGTAACATTGAAAAAAAAAAAACAACACAGTTTTGTGTAAAAAATTTGTTGGAATTGAGAAACTGCAAAATTTCCCACAAATGCCGTGTTTTTTGACATATTTTAACGAACATCTATTTGGAACTTGTAGGGAAGATATTGCATGGGATGTTTTTTTTAACGTTTAATCAGCTTTAAGATGAAATTTATAAAAATTAAAAAAACTTAATTTTTTATGCCAAAATAAGATAACTGCAAAAAAATACTAATGCTTTAACGTTCTTGGAAATATAAAAGATGTTCTTTATTTTTAAAATTAATAAAAGAATAAGTAACCCATGGTACGTTAAACTTACGACACTAACAAACTAATTCAATTTATTATGCAATTAACAAATTTAAAAAAATCAAATTTAACGTTACAGCTTTCAATGTAATATCTCCATGGTCCCAATTTCTTTTTATAAGTTACATAACCTGTGTAGTATTTTGATATAACTTAAATCATTTATTCAATTTTTAAATATTTCTTCTATTTTTTAAAATTAATGGCTTAGTTGAAAACTATATAACTTGATGTAATAAAGTAAAAATTTTATCTAATTTTACATGTGCGTAGAGCTTGAATTTTTATAGAATACTATTGATGATGTTGAAAAGTCAGATGTAGAATTTGAGACCATTTCACAACTTATTGCTCTCTATATATTTAATGTTGATAATACTTAAATTTATTAGGTAACCTTATGGAGGAGTCACATGAAAATGGAATTCATAAGAAAATGGTCTGAAGAATTTGTCCAATTTTTTTTGCAGTAGGTAATTGAAAATATGGATAATTTCTATATTTTGCAATACTATAAACACACACTCTTGGCAAAAACTTACAAACTTTGGAGGTCGATAACTTTGTTTGTCGTAAAGATATTTTTTTTTATTGTAACTGTGAGCGCTATGCTCAAACAAAATTTGGTAAAATTATTACTTAAATGCACTGAGTTATAAGTTTTGCAATGAAGCCATAATTAAAAAAAAAGATAAAACCAATGTCTGAAATTCAAATAAAAGTTCTCATTTATACAAAAAGATTACAAGGTTAGGGAAAAAATGTCAATCAGGACCTATGTAGAGATATGTTGAAAGCTGTAACGTTAAATAAAATTTGTATGAGAATGTTATTTACAGTTTTATCTTACTTTAGCATGGGTAGTTTTATTTTTTTTTATTTTCATGAGTATCACGTTAAAGCTTATTAAACGATGAAAACATACGCAAACTCCTGTTTTAAACTTAGTTAAAGACTTATTATTATTACAAATCACTTTAAAAAGTACTACTGGTGTAATGCGAAAGATTTAAGCACTTGTTGGCCCGATTGTAAGGGTACTACATTTTTCTGAAACTCTTTTTTCTGCTGTTAGTCATTAACTCTTCTTTTAAATTTACTTTAGTCATATCTTAAATTTTGAGCTCATAAATAAATCTAATATCATATCTGTACGTTAATTTTGACGGTGGTTTGGGGGTGTGTGCTTTTGGTATAATGGCAAGGGTAATTCTATAGCAGTATTATTTTGGTAGACAATCATAAAATGGAAAAAAATTAGTTCAAAAAACATCTTTCCCCTCACTTGAAAACCAAATTTTTATTTTTCTACTCACCTCTGACTTCCACCATGTTTCTTTTATCAAGAAATTCATAGCCGAGATAGGGGAACAGGCTATCTCTACATAGTAGCAAAAAATAGTCGAAAATTTGAAGGCTCATCTTAATATGTTCTTTAAATCATGTTAAAATGAAAAGTGATATTTAACTGCTTATTGATTAACTGGCAATATAACAAACCATCAGTATACTATCCAGTCACGATGTACGATATATAGATGTCATTAAAATCATCGTAACGAGGACAACCGTTTGTAGTTTTCCTTCTCAAAAGATTTATGAGCTACGTTATCAAGACCGTTTATGCCAAGTTTTGCTTATGCTGCAGATAACGTGATTTGATACCAGTGGAAAAGTTCAGAAGTATAAATTTTCTTTACCATAGATAATAATTTTACCTTAAGATAGAGTTAAAACACAAATGATTTAATTTTCTAATCATATTTTTAAATATTACAATAATAATAATAATAATAATAATAATAATATTCAAGTAAACTCTATGGGAGTAGCACGTGGAGGCTCAAGAGACCCCTTTATTTCTATAAGGATAAAATGCATTGTCTATATTTTAGAGAAAATCAAGAGATTGAACAAAAAGAATGAAGTCGTTACTGTTGAAATTTTCATGTAATTGAACTATTTCCGGCTCACTTTAAAAAAATGTGAATTCCTCAACATTTCTCGTCTATGTATTTAACCTATTTGCTTCATGTTCTTACATTTTTCCATAAGCTTAAAAAAAATGCAACCAAAATACTTTTGAATCCACAATACTCAAAAATTTGCTCTTTACGGAATCACAAGGGTGAGAAAATCCTACTGTTAGAGCGAACTAGCCTTATCTGAAACATTATGCCCCAGTTCTGTCACTCATTGTTTTCAGTTTTAGTAAGAAAGTATAATGTTATAAGAGTACTTTTTATTAATACTAGAGAGATCAAGTTTATATTGACTAATTACGAGGTCGTGGGGTTATGGTTTACTCTTGTACACGTGCATACAACACTCTGCTTTGTTTAAAGCATAGTTTTGGACAATAATTTGCCACCCTTCTAATATCTCGCATAAATGTGACAAGGTAAAAAGTCATAAGAGGCTTGGGTGTATGTTATTACTAAATATTACGATTTATTCAAACGACCCAGGAAAAAGTTATGGGATTCCTTACCCTAAGTCTTGGAATTACCTCCTTAAAGCATAATAGCCGTAGTATCACAAAGGATGGCACCGTATTCATGAAGTAAATGAATTCATTTAATACATAAATAATACACGTGGATGAAAGTTACATACTCTATTTTTCAATATACAAAAGAGCGCATGGGCTCGTCATCATAAAAACATCACGTAAGATGCTTGTTCGTATAAAGGTTTATAATAGAATACTTTAATAATCGTCGTGTTACGCGGTACAATTGTTAAAGTAACGACAGAAAATGATAATTACTAAATAATATTCACGAATAAATAACTTGAATTCTTATTAGTAATTTTACGAACAAAATACACGTCCTAGCATAATGCGTGCGTGAAAGGTTCTGACACAATGCTTTACAAAGCACGTCGCTATGGACCAGTAGTAAAAGTATAAGTATAGTCTACAGGTCTGAGAAGCAAGGTATCTTTGATGTGCTAGGCAAAAGATCTAGAGCTAGAATCTGTAGCGTTGCTGCTACTTGCCAGTACAGCAGACCTCGGTTTTTCGGCGGCTCGATAATTGCTTCGTGTGGAGGCGATTCGCAGATTATCATCATTGGTTAAAACCAATGGTAACACAGCCCCTTTGTATTTTGTAGAATAATAATAGAAAGATTTTAAAATAAAATAACTAAAAAAAAACATGAACAAAAAGAAAGGGAATGAACAATCTACTGAAAAATTTGTGGCTCTTACAATTGATACCATCGTTATGTGGACGAATGAGTAGAAAAATAATTAAAAAATTTAATAAGTTATAACTAAAGCCAACTTTATTTATGCCCCTTTTAGTACTAATCTAGTACTTTACTTAATGACTTAATCATAAATAAAGGGTTAATCCTTCCATGTTTGAATATGAAATAATGCTTATTTTGGCTTTTCAGGCAATCTTTTCAAAAAATTATTAAAATCAAAACATTTTTAATCTTAAAAAATAGTTTATTAAAACTTTATGAAAATCTATTTCTTTCGTGTTTATATTCAATAATGTAGCCACGAAAGATGTTCCAGTGTACGATATTTCCAAACAAAAAAGAAAATAGATAAATTGATAAAGGTTATCGCCTATGATTAATATGTACAAACTTATAGTAACTTTAAAAATTCTTGCTAAATAGGACATTGTGTTTATTTTACTATTACTGTAAGTGTTGGGCTTTTTTCTGGAAAAATAGCATTCATAATGTACATAAATAAAAAAGAAAAAAAAAGAATTTATTTTCAGAGGAAATAAATAAAAAAATCAGTTACTTTTTCTTGATATTGTACTTACGCAAAAAAACTAATATTTTTTTAGATTTATATAGAAAATTTCTTATGGCTGTTCTTAAAATATAAATAGTCCACAGTACTTGTGTAAAATTACTAATTGAAAGATAATTTGTAACAAGTCCAATAAATGATAAAAACCTCACTCACAACCATACAGATTTGATTATTCAACAAATTAGGACTATCCTGTCTATTTAACTTTAAATCAAAGTCGAAAATTGTACGTTGTTTTTGCTGTAATTCAAAGTTTAATTCGTCGATTTGCTCATAATTTCTCTTTGTTTCGTTTTTATATTCGTTATTTTGCGCCGTTAACATTTGCATGCACACTTTATGCGAATCGAGTATACGACGTACCAAATAAAGAGTAAAATCTCACGCTCTTCGTATTTTAGCATTCATTGCATATCTAATCTTTCACTCGATTATCGTTTTTACAAAATGTTATTATACGTAGTGTACAAGTATATGACTCATGCCCTGAAGTCAAGTCCCAGAAAATTTTGTAAAAGTTTGAAGCTCTGAATCGTCTGCCTAGCAAATCAAAGGTACCTTGCTCCTCAGCCCTCGATACTAAGTAATCGTGTATTTTTACTACTGGCCTGTAGCGACGTGTTTGGTGAAGCATTGTGTCTGGACTCTTCGCGCACGCATTACGCTAGTACGTATATTTTGTTCGTAGAATTGCTATTAAGAATTTAAGGAATTCATTAGTAAATATACTTTAATACTTATTATTTTTACCGTTTATTTTAGTAGTTTATAAAAACTTTTGAAGATACTACGTTATCTCTTCTGATAATACAGTTATGAATGTGCGATGAAGAGGTCATTTTCAAGTTTGGGTAAGAAATTGTCACCTTTTCTTGAGCCCCTTGATGTACTTGTAATATTAAGTACTGACAAATACCTAAACCTTTTATAGTCTCCTACCTGGGTCATCTTCACATTGGATATTTTTCTCGGTAATTAGCCGCATATAAATACAAGAAAACGTAACATACGAAATTTTCTGGCTGAATAGTTTTACAAATATTATATACGAATCAAACATGAAATTTTCTTACCATGCAATGTATTTATTTTTATTTTGCTGAAAAAAACTGTGTAACAAATTTTACCTATACGTTGTAGCGTTACTAACATTTACACTTAACATGTTCTTTTTCGTCGAACAGTCTTAAATAACGACAGTTCACTTTAATTTTGTAGCAAAGTAATTTTATCACTGACAATGAAAGTACTTTTAAGATTTAGATTATAGACAATTGAGTGACATACCCTTATTACCAAAATTTCTTTTTCAAGTACTAATAAGCTATATCCACTTACACTGCTTTATAAAAATGCTTTTACCTATGCCACTAATCCAACGTCTTCACCATAAATTCACCTGTCACAAGTATTAAAATTTCTAAATCTATCTGGTAAACCTGTTGTAAACTTAATTTTTATTATATATTATCTTCATGAAATGTATTTGTGTTGAAAACAAATATGTATAATTTGTTGCGTATGAACCACTAAAAAATGTTTTCTGCTCCAGGTTTGCAACGAAAAAGTGGTTTTCTACACAACTGCTTTTATTAAGAAACCAATTACTTACCAATACCCCTGGTAACTCTTAGCATTTCCACTTGGTACATCCAGGAAAATGGTTTTCACTTTAAAAAAAGAAGATCCGCTCCTTAAATTTTTAAACAATCAGTAAGTATCTTTAAATAAAAATTGATTAATTAGAAGTCATACAAAATATATTTTTACCAGTATTCAGAAATACAGAGAAAGTGGTTTACTATCTTGAAAAAAAAAACTACATCTTGTAAAAAAAGAATCTATAAATGATATGCCATTGTGTATTACTGACGTCACCCCGTTGCTAGAATTATTAATTAGTGGATTTGTCTTGAGCTTAATAATATTTGTATTCGAAAAGTATCATAAGCACTTAAAATTGTATTATGTAAGAAAACCGTGCAAGAAAATAAAAAAAATTAGAAAAACTAAAAAAACCAATACTTTATATAACAGTGGAAAAAAATTTCTAGTTAACTCTCAATACAGGAATCAGCAATCACGCCGCCCTCCGTGGCGTTATACCCCATAAGAACAGCATTTGCTCCAATGGTTAAAAGTACAAACTGCGTAAATAAGACATTAATCTGACACACTTATTATTTATGGCAACAAAAGGAGTGTGATATTTATTGTATAATGATTGTCATATTTTATAAGGTAATTAATCTGGTCAAAACGTAGCTAATAAAAAGACAAATTTACTTAATAAATAGAAAAAGCTGAGAACCCAGAGGTTGTCTTATTGATGTACGATGATTTAATATATTTTGATTTTAAGTGTAAATGAAATAGTTGTGATTCTTAGTGTCAATTTTAATGAAAAATACTTTGTTCTAGAAATGTATAAGACTATTATGTCATCATAAAATAAAATTTTGAAGTATAAGTCAGACTTTTATTTATGACAATTTAGTCAGTATTTTTGTTTGTGGCAACTTTGTGTAGATCACGGAACTTCAGAACTTACATGAGCTCTTATAGCAAGAAAGAGTAATAAGATCCATGTTTCCTCTATACTATTCAACAAATCTGCCATTAACTTATATAAACAAATAGACAGCTCACAAAGGCTTCTCACTGTCATTTGTTTATTTTTTATTCTCATGAATAAGGTCAGCATTACAAAGGCACTAACATATTGTGCTCATACTTTTGGATAAAATAAGATTTTTAAATAAAGTGCAATCTCTTTATGCTTTTATTTTTTATTATTTTTCCATTAAGGTATTAAATTATTAAAATTTTTTGACATTTTTAATTGTCTATACTTTAACATCCGGCTCATTCCTTAATGGAAAACAAATAGATAAGACGTCGTCGGAGTGAAATCCTGCCTTGATTCTTTCCAAATCACACTAATCTTGAATGTCATACGTCAAGATGGTTTCGTCTAGTTGATTTTTTTTTTGTACCCTGAACTTATATCGATTCACCTTGGACCTAAAAGATATAAACATTGTTTTAACTGACAAGTATAGATAGGTGGATGAAGAATAAGATTATTGGGTTTCTGTTAATTGCCATGAAACTTGTTAAAATTGCTTCGTATTATAATTAGATTATATAGAAAAATAGTTTTGGGGCATTATCATAATTATTCTTAGATCTTAATCATAATATTTCATAAAATAAATGTGCAACACAAGAAATTGTTCTAAATTTGACGCCGTACATTTTACTGTGTGGCAACGAACTTTTCTTGATTGAGTGTATTGTCACGTACGATATCATAGCTACACGTACGTGCGCCCCCTCTTTTTGTGGCCTACTACAGATGATTGTAGTGGAAGGGAGCAAAGCGATAAGCAGATAAGATGCTGAAAGGAGCGCTCTCTCTGGCTGGAACCATCAAGGACGAAGATCTTACACACGCGACGCGCTCTTTTCTCGTTTTTGCATTAATAAAGACGTTGATACTAGTTTCTCGACTATCTACTTCATGCGCACCCCAAGACCATAGAATCCTACGCAACAGTTTTGGTGTCAGAAGTGGGATTCGAACCCACGCCCTCATTGAGGACCATAACGCCCAGTAATACTCGGTACAAGAGCCGATAAGGAATACGTCCTTGAGTCTGGCGCCCTAATGAGGGCGTTGGTTTGAATCCTACTTCTGATTAAGGTAAATGTACTAATACTTGACCTCCAGAAAAAATTTGGTCCCAAGAATGACCACAATCACAATTTTACGATTCGCACAAATTTTTGCAGCGGCAAAAAAAAAAAATCCTTATTAATATTCACGCTTAAAAATTATATAAATTTATATATGTATACGGGAAGACGCGGGGAAATGCAGAAAGGTAAAACAATACTCACGAGTCGTTTCTTTTACTACAATTTTGTTTTATTTTTACATGTGTGAATACAAGAATTATTTTTATTATTGGGGTGATTTAAAAAAAAAAATTTTTTTTTCTCTCCTTCTCTGTCTTTTGTGGATCACGCCTTAAGTACGCTCCCTCCTGCGTTCCCGTTCTCGTCCCCAAAGAAGACGATCAACAGCCAAGTCCCGGAACCCATCCACCAGCGAGAATACATTCAGATTAGGCGGTGCGGGCCGATTGCTGGAAGTACAATTACAGCTTGTGCAAACCGCAGGCGGATTATGCGTTGCGATGGTAAACAGTCCGTTATTCCGCCGTTCGACCTGCAAAAGGGAAAAGAAAAATTAATACAATCATAAAATTTTTCTTACAAGTATAACTAATAAGAGAGGCCTTACACGTATAACGGGCCGCCCCTCCAGCGGAAAACCGTCTTGGTCGGAGGTCAGAGGTTGATATCTCAACCACCACCACGATAAACGTACCGTGGCACGTACAACCGACAGCTACGACATACGAGGCTCCAGGCTCCGAAACGTTGCAGTGGGTTCGCAGTACGGAACCCGTCGACGGAAAAGAAGCAGTCCAGCGGCAGTCCTGGAACAGGACAGTGAACGATCGTCTGGAAGGGCAGTAGACATCGCAGCATGCGACGCCACCCCGGTACTTATACCTTTGCACAGGCAAAGGCACGGCGCCTGTGGGCCAGTCCGGCTCGCAAAGAAGGAGGGAAAGAGAGAAGAACCCGTGAGGGTTCACGACCAATCTCGTTCCCAGCTAAAAAAAAAAAAAAAAAAAAAAAGGATAATACTCACATGCGAGCAGCTGCAGCACCTTAGAAGATCTTCCATCACAGAACCTTCGAGGATGGAACAGACACTACCGTTGACCGCTGTAAACCCGGTAACACGAGTGTTATCGTACGGTAGGTTTGCGAAATCACGCAGCCGGCGCACACAATCAACCGGATTCACAAAAGAAAACGCCATTTTGCGGGGTAGTACAATAATAACAAGGTAATAAGAAAAGTAGAGAAAATAACGCCAAATCCAACACGTATTGAGAACACAAGAGAAAAGGGCAAAAGTCACTGGAAATCAAGTAGCGAAGTTGACACTACAAAGTCAAAGTAATCACTGACGAAATATAGCCAAACTATCCAAAAATCCTTACTACCCGCTCCTCTCTATAAAATAGAAAAGGGAAAAATTAGCATGGAAATAATAAACGAGGGAAACTTGCAGGGGCAGCATGTATGACAATTGCCGATCTGTATTACCACATGCGTCTTCCTGTTGTAAATGACTCACAGTGCCGAACGTGCCGATAGACAGACAGAATACAATAATTTTGTCGCATAGCGATAGGTTGTTATATATATACACATACGTACACCTCGGTCAAGCACACCTTAAATATAAGTTAAATGTAGAGAATAAGGAAATACAAAAAAAAACATGTACAAGTAGAGCCACATTCCTGACTTGACTTGCAAAAGTTCGATCTTATCCGTCCTTAAGAATCATTGTTTCGGGGATTAACATTGCTGGTACGAAATATTAGGATTTAGAAAGGGTTATTGGAAGCCGTACAATAGTGACATTCCGAGGAATTTTTTTTTCTTTGTTCTACTTCTTTTCTCCTTTTCTCTCAAATAATCTGAGAATTAATTTACAAAAAGGGAAATGTAGGTATCAAAAAAAAAGTATCTATTCTATGTTTTAGGGGGAAAGCCACTCCGATAGGAAAGCAACAAGGAGAAGTAGAGCTATTCGAGAAGAATCCGGGGATATTAGTGGAAAATCTGGGGCAGGCCCAATCAGTTGCGTCTACTTGGAAAATAATATGGTATGTAGATTGGGATCAAAGAATCAGAGAAACGGATGCATTTGGGAGATCAAGCAATCAAGTGAAATGGAAATGCAGAGTAACAATAAGCAAAGAAGATGCCTGCAGAAATCGCATAAGAATAGCTACTCACAAGACCATAAAAGCGCTGCAAGGTGTCGAAACAGCGTACAGGGCAGGGCAGTAGTAGGACAAAACTTTAATAAGCTTATCAAACAACTCGTGGAAAGAATGTTACCGTACAGCGTTTCAGCTCTTTCCATCCATTGATTTGTGGTCTAGTATTTTTTCTACTCCCTATTAAATTTAAAGGGCTTTAAAATAAGATGGTGGCCAGTAAAGCTTTTGATTACTAGGATTGTGTGTTCACTTTCTGAAGGAGTCAGAAATACTGTAAAGGTGAATAACATTTTTTCGACGAATTGACAGTAATTTTTACAAAAAAAAAAAAAAAAAAAATACATGTACACTTTTGAATTTGATGTTTACATCAGGTAAATAATAATACTACAACTTTGATAAA
This sequence comes from Copidosoma floridanum, assembly GCF_036245765.1. NCBI lineage: Eukaryota > Metazoa > Arthropoda > Insecta > Hymenoptera > Encyrtidae > Copidosoma > Copidosoma floridanum. The sequence continues at coordinate 16,628,684 of NW_028321884.1, read as the reverse complement.
GCTCAAAAATATAACTGAAAATGCTCGCCCTAAATTTAATTTTTAAGTTGAGCAATCACTATTACAAAGGTAGTAGCGATGTAAGGAAGAAAATAATGTACGATAGACTAATAAACAATTTTTTTTTGAATTCATAGAAAATTGTCTTTAATACTTTGATTGCCTCATTATTATTTTTAAAGTTTTACTAAAACGAAGTTTTAAACAATAGAAAGAGGTATCAAGAGAGACAGTGTATCAACTCGTTGATTACTTAATTGTACAATATAAATAAAAAATTCTCAAAATAATCGTAAAGCTTTAGTTAAACTATTTAATTTTTGTACAAATACGTGTTAACTGCAAAAAAAAGATATGACTCGCTTCTAATATTCTTATCATAGAAATCAGAAATATCAGTTCAATACATAGTTAGATAATGTAAGAATCTGAAAGTTATGTTATCAATCAGGTGCCGATTGCAGTTGTGTTACAGTGTTTTTAAACTATTTAATTATTTAGAAAACTTTAAGTATTTCTGATAGTTTAATAAGACAGTAGTTTGTGTACATGCAACTCTGTACACAATCACATTTTTACAGCACAAAAAGTTTAATAAACAATGTAATCGTAACAGAGAATATTTTTTCCAACTTTAGCCAATGTGTATCATGCATCAAGTACATGTGTTTTACTACTTATTTAAAGTTTGTAATAAATATAAAATTTTAATTTATGTTGTTTTTCGTTGCCCGAGAAACGGCCTCGTATTTGTTCAAACATGGCAATATTACTATCAAATAATAAAATGCATATACACCTCCAAATCACTTGTGATTTCTACTTTCCAATATAAACCCAAAAACTGCGTTCGATCAATAAAATGATATACTAACCAACGGGGCAGTGCCTGATTCAGAGGACAGATTATAGGGAAAATAAGGGTGAAACAAAAACACCTGCAGGACACGTACCTCGCACGTACCGATAATCGTAAATATATTATAAGCAGAGCTGCGTAGTAGAAGGTGGTAAAAGTAAATTGTCATGCTTGTTGTAAGCATCAGTACTGACACATGATATTTAAGGGGATCGAGTGTTTTTCCTTGGCTCAACAGCTAAGCAGCTACTTTGTCAAATGCCAGAAAATTGAGATGAGCTATCAAGAATTTTAGACAGAGAAAGGAAAAAGCTTTAGAAAACAGAAGAAGGGACGAATATAATTAGATACGTCCTTAACGATAGGAAAAATAAGGTGGGTGTATTGAAGGAAAGTCATGCATATTAAAATGTTGAATGAAGCCTTATTTTTGCATTTGTTAATATTTTTTAGAATCGGCTGCTAATGGCACGTTTTTCAAGTTCTAAGGTTGCAGCTTGAAAAATGTATGCAATAATTAAGTTCACATTAACAGATGTGTAAATATATTAGAAGTGACCACTTCATGCGGTTTACAGACACCGATTGAAAATCCTAATTTTGTACCTAAAAACTCCTACTAAAAAATTAAGCTCCTGTACCATGTCCTCGCACCAACATTTTAAAATATAGACGTCATCTGTCATATTCATAATATAATTATATTAATTTAAAACTTATAAGCAAAATCTTGTACTGAATGCCAAATATCTCAAACATATAAGAAAAAATTATTTTGGGGTACTACTTACTGACGACAGATGTTTTTTAAGCAACAAATCGTTTACATCAAGTCTACGAGCAGTAATAGTACTCCATATCTCAGAATGTCACTTCTGTACCTGTCACTTCAATACCCCTTAGTGATAAAAGAATCTATTTTTCTAGCTTTCGTGCATTGGAACTTTTTTTTTTGTTACGTTTGGCTAAAACATAAGACATGTGTTTTGGCGTTTGGTCTAATTCGCTCTTTTTAAGAGATATGTCGATAAATATCAATTAGGATTACAACACTAATAGCTAAGGAGAACACTTTTTTAGGTTGCCCAAAATAGGTTTAAATAGCTGCTGAAACAAAGTTTTATCGGTTAAAGAAAATTTTTTTTTAATTTAATGCCACGATTCAAACGTTCTCAGAGTACTCAATTGCATTTTTAGCGGTTTCTATCGCTTGTCCTTAAACAGCTATTACTTTGAATGGAGACACTAAATGGAACGAAAGTTTTTTTTCTACTGAAAAAATTTAGTCGTAGCTTTTATTTAATGTGAGTTAAAACGCTATAACTCCACAAGCAGCTTAGCTACGCGTTTCTAAAGCAGACGTATTTTTTTCAAAAATTGACTAAAATCGACTTACACAAAATACTGTACATCTTTCGACCTAAAAACTTTGTAGTAGAATTGTTTTAGATATTTGTAATAATTTATGAAACCAACTTATTTTTGTATGATTCTTTAATGCATTTTGAGCAACTAAGGGCAGAATCACCCTATGAATCACAGGAGAAAAATAAGAAATTCCTCAGATTACGGGCATTTGACACCTGAGGTGAAGCAAAAACCACGGGTAGCATAGAGAGCTACGCATTTGGATACGTAAAGTTTCTCATAATTTAATGTGGGCTCTTTAAGGCCACCTTTTAATAACCTTTTTGTTCAATAGTTTTTAGACCCAACATCTGATCAGAAAACACGTCCGCTAAACGGCGAGCATTTATATAAATGGTGGGAGGTGACGGTCAAGGAAAAAAAAAAATTAGTTTGTCAATTACGTTGAATACAACCATTTAATTTATATTTTCATGCTTGCTTTTAGTTCTCACTTTCTTCGATTTTAGTTAAAGATATTTGTCATTCAACATTATCACAGTCCTCGACAAAATTAACAAAACAATTTTTTTTGTCTCCTAGACGCTTCGGCGTGTGAAGCAGTCAGTCATGGCATCTGAGAAAAATCTCTGCTTCAATTTACTTTATCATTACGTGTACTATTTTTATCCTAGAAAGTCTAAGTGGGTCATCCAACAAAGGTACATAAAGCTCTGGACGTATTCAAATATTATTAATAAAAAAAATTCAGGAATTTCATGTAGGTGTTCATGAAATTGCTTCAAACAGTAAGTATCAGAACTAACATTGTCCTATTAAAGGATTTTTTTTACTAATAATATTGTAATACGTCCAGAGCTTCATATACCTTTTTTAGATGACCCACTTAATATATTCCTTAGGTCCATGTTTTTTTGGAAAATTTTAAATTAGTATAATATTTAAAATTTTCAAAATTAAAAAAAATTTAGTACTGTATAAATACAATAATTAATTTTTATTGCGTTTTTTTCTTTCACAATTTTTCCTTGTTGATTGAGGTGATTTTTTGACTTAAGGTAGTTCTTTCATCAGATGATCATAAATAGAATGGCATTAAATCTTGAGAAATCATTTATTAACATTTTGGAGTAGGCTGACAAAAATAAATGCAAGAAAATGAAAAATGGAAATTAAATTCTAAACATATACTCTTATGGCAACTGAGCATTGCTTCACTAAAAGTTTTAGCCTAGTAATTTAATTACTGAACGTTATTAAGTCAAAAACTAACGCAATAAAGCTTAAGTAATACAAAACATACTGTTACTTCAAAATACATATGTTCACCGACTTCATTAAAAAACATTAAATTAAACACAGTCATGTATCTTCGTTTTTTGTATTGAAAGCATAGGCAAGCATCAAGTGCTGATATTTCAAGGTTGATCTCAAATTTTACTTAACCAAACTTCAATAAGCAAAATATGAGAAAAACATACTTTTTACTAATTCTAGACCGACCAAGTTCGCTTCACACTTTTATTAAAAACATTCGTAACTTAATAGTTTTTTGAATGTAATAACAGTATTTACTAATTAAACATTAAACTTTTCTGCATTGCAATAAATTTACTGTTATTTAAAAAACTGTCTCACGTATATAACCTTGACACTCTAGCGTTACTAAAGTCATTTAAACTTTATATGTTATTTTTGTTCAAGCCGAGGATAAAAACTGACAGAAAACTTTTCTCTGTATGTAAAAAGTAATTATATTACTGACAATAAAAATACTTTCCAACTTTCGATACAAGACAATTAAAAGAAACACCATTAATACCGAATGTTTTTTTTTTTTTTTAATAACTCCGTCCTAATTTCATGAGTTACATACACTTATTTGATTTTTGAAGAATGCTTTTACCTCTGAGTTGCTTATAAATATGAAAATTAGTAAATCTATATGATAAATTGATTTTGAACTGAAATTTTATTCTATAAAATGTCTGTTAATTGTGTCTGGGTTGAATAATATATATTATTATTATTTTGGTATTAATTATGTTTCAGGTTTGCAACAAAAAAGTAGTTTTCTACACATCTGGCTTTATTAAAAAACCAACTACTCACGTGTTCCCTTGCAAACTCTTAGCTTTTCCACTTGGTGCATCCAGAAAAATAGCTATAAGTTTAATAAAAGATCCCCTTCTTCAATTTTTAAACCATTAGTAAGTATGTACCAACAAAAATTTGTTCATCAGAAGTCATAAGAGTATTTTTTTCAGCATTTAAAAATACAGAGAAAATGGTATACTATCTTGGAAAAAAAAATTAGATATTCCTAAAAAAGATGCTATTAAAGAAATTTTACATACATCATTAAGTATTACCAAAGCCACTCCATTCCGTAATGCTTCTGACGAAGAAACGTACTCTTAAAATTATCTGACGGAAACCCATACATGTTGTTATTTTCTGACGAAAAACCGTACGAGTTACTACTTTCCAACGAAGAACCGTACACATTACTACTGCCAGACGAATAATCGTACACTTAACTACTTTTTAAAGAAGAATTGTACATGCTACTACTTTTAGATGAAGAATCGTACATTCGACTACTTCCCAACGAATAATCGTATACCCAACTACTTTCCAACGAAGAATCATACACTTAATTATTTTCCGACGAAGAATGGTACACTTAACTACTTTTAGATGAAAAATCGTGCACTTGACTACTTCCCTACGAATAATCGTATACCCAACTACTTTTCCACGAAGAATCGTACACTCGACTACTTTCTGACGAAGAATTGTACACTCAACTACTGTCCGACGAAGAACCGTACACTCAACTACTTTCCAATCGTACACTCACCTACTGTCCGACGAAGAACCGTACACTCAACTACTTTCCAATCGTACACTCACCTACTGTCCGACGAAGAACCGTACACTCAACTACTTTCCGACGGAGAATCGTACACTCAACTACGTTCTGATGATTGATAATAATAACAAAATTAATAAAGTTACATTACTAGGCTTCATTTTTTACTGAGAAGTATGAAGTGTTTTTTTCAAGAGCAGAAAAGACAGGCGTAAAAAACTACGAGTTTTCCGCCGACTCGGGTATACAAGTAATTGAAAAAATTGATAAACTTATTTCTTTTAAAAACTGAATTGTGCCAGCTTCAAAATAATAAGGCTCAGTTTCTACAACTTTTACATAATAATAAAGTCAATGTTTGGAAAGAAATGAATTTTTTATCGATTTTCTTAGTTTCTCGTATACCTAAATCAGCGGAAAACTTGTGGTTTTTCACGCCTGGCGGGTTTTTTTGCGATTGTAAAGACAATGACTCATTTCTCTATTTGCTCGTACATTATAATCGGCGGAAAACTTTTGATGTTTCATGCTTGAGGATGCTTTAAATAAGTCTTAAAGACTTTAAGAGACTTTTAACAATTGTGAATACAAATAACGTTTATTAAATTTTTTTAGGGAGGCCCTGGAGGAGCGGTTCTCCTCTGGTTAGACTGATTTGGCGTGAGATTAATTTTTGCTTCATTCTTTACTTCGTGCCTTATAATAAAATACAAAACCATTTTGTAAGAATAATAAATCATGAAGTATATTTGTATGAACAAAATTTTATTCTTTATTGATTTTCATTCAAACCTTAAATCATTAAATTACAAAAATACTTTTTTTTAAAATAAATTTTAGAGCGAAATACATAACATTTTTAAACAATAATGGTTTTAATAATATTTATCGAATATACTTAATATCAATTAAAAATAGTGGCAAATACGTTTACCATACAATCCATCGCAAAATAACGTTTGAGTACGTGAGGTTTTATTTTTCGAATCGTATAAGATATTCGACATATGATTGGTACTTCATAACGTTATTACATAGGAAACTTTTGTTGATATACCTTCATTGGTATAACTAATTTAGGACATATACCATATTATATTAAAACATATGTATTATTATTTGGTTTTTGATTGGGGTGTTTGAGGGAGGGAAGGCAATTGACATCCTACATCCACTCGGTTACTTGAAATATAGTAAAAAACGTTTAACAAATGATCGTAATACTTATAAGATAATGTAAAATAGATTATTATGTAATTTATAAAAAGAAAATAACATTTTCCTGCAACAAACTATCCACGATTAGTGTTGTCATTCAAAAGGATTTTTTCAAAGTCTGAAATACATATGGGTGGGACTATTTTTTTTTTAACATTAAATTTAAATCAGTCATTTTTTTTACTGATAATGGTAATTTTGTTTTATAAGCAACCTTTCAGCAGTGATTTTTTACGTCTTCAACAAGTGTTTTGGTTTTAAAAACGTTGACTTTCTTAGGTGCATCAAATAAATCATACTTCACCTGAATTAAAGTTGTCCCTGGAGCAACTGAAATTTCACGAAGGCAAGAAATCTTTACATTTTTCCAAATGAATTTTTCGGATAAGTCCTCAAACGAGTAAATACTACTTTGTTGGACTTGATTTAATGCGTACTTGGGATCATGGACTTTACATTCTTCTATATGTTATGCCCACTCATTTTGAGTAAATATGGTTTTATATTCACAATATTTCTCAACTTGAGCATGAATCGAGTCATTTTCATTTTGGGTATGCCTAACCTCCAAGTACCTGCGTTAGAAAATGAATTTTTCATTAACAAATTTTAAACGCTTTAACGAATCAAAAATGAAAAAAAAAAGATTTCATGCATGCACAATACAAGACTGCTATTTATCATTATAGGTAAATGGATGATACTTAAAGCTTGCTTGGTCAAAAAAAAAAAAAAAAAAATAATACCGTATTTAACTTTTGCTAACTGCAAAATAGATCTTGTATTATCAATATAATACATTGATTGTACTTTTTATACTGCAATAATTTTAATACTTATGTTAGATAAAAAAAAAATACAATAAATTAAATGTAAGGAATGTGTCATCTTGTACGATACACTAAAATATTACATCATTCCACACGTTACTGCACACTTTAAAATTAGTAAATAAAAAACGTTTTGTGAGAACGCTTTCTAAAATGTGATCAGGGCACTTATAAGTTTTTATTTATTTTATTAATATGAATTCTCCAAAAACATTTATAATCCTTAGACGCAATAATAAATGAAAAAGTTTTTGAGTATAGCACATCTCTAAGACACGAAAATCTGTGTGCCGTGGGTAGTCATTTACATATTTTTTTCCAAATCACGTATATTGTTTTTCTTACCGAGGGCGTAAGGAGCCAAAACTTTTCTGCCCGCGGAAAAAAGAAAAGTAACCAGAGCTCTTAACTTATGGTTTGAAATAATTGAAAATTAAATTTTTGTACATGAGTTTTGTAGCGGTATTAAAGTAGTCACAACCAAACATATCTTAATCTAGAGCTGTTCTACAACAAATTAAGTGAAACAATATTTTTTTCGAAATATCGTGCTACTTAAGTATTTCATCACCGTTGGGCTAAAAATATAGTAGCAGTATTTGTATCTACTATTATCTAAAGAGCTTCAACAGAGCTGCTGCAGTGAAGTCTTAAATGATATTCAGGTCAACAGTCTTAAACTTTTTAAAATTACGATTGAAAAAATACAATTTCATCAATTGCGAGGTTTTGTATACAAAAATTGTATTGCCCGTAATTTGAGCAACCATTGAATAGTATTTAAACTCAAAGAGTGTTTTTATTTAAGTTTTTTTAAAGCACGATCAGGTAGTTTTGAAAAAAATATTGTAACTACATGTTTAGCAAAGTTATGGCCACAAGAGTACAGTTAAGTTTTAAGACAATTTTGACTATTTGAATTCCTTTACTATGTATGGTGTAGCTCTTTCCACGATACAAACAAGAGTGTCTCAGTTGGCTAAATGATTACCAGGATCAAGATGAAGACAATGACTCCCGCGGCGCACAAATGATTATTTTTTGTTAATTTAAACACAATCTATATAAATAACCAGTATACGAGAAATTTTACAAAAAATCTTCTATTTTCGGTATCAAAAAATTAAGTAAAATTTTAAGTAAGTAGGCCTCTGGAAATACGTTTTTTTGTCCCAGGTATTTCTCAGAACAAAAAATACTCCAAACAAGCGATCCAGGTCCCGGCACATACTATTTTTTCACTTTTTTTTATTTTTCCATACTCAATTGTTATTTGAATTTCACAAATTTTTTGACTTCTTAAATCATATAACTCTGTCCCGAAAGGTCGGAGAAAATTGCTTGAAAAAGGAAAATAAAAAGCTTCAAAAAAGCATTAATTTTCACTCTTGAAAAGTCGTTAACAGTGACGAACATCAATAGTTATTGACACTCAAAGCTCGATAGGAGAAAAACAATTTTACGAATTTTATTCAATTTGTCATTTTGTAAGCTTATTCTATTTGTAACTTTTAACGCTAATCACATTTCTCAATGATTCAAAAATAAATTCAGAGCTTATCTTACAAGCTTGATTTTAATTTTTTAAAAGACTGTACGACCTTCTGGAGCGGAGTTACGATCAGAAACGTGAAAATTATTTTAACACACTACCACAGCTGTGAGCAATTAAAGTAAAAAATCGAAAAACTAAGTCTTCCAAAAAAAATAAAATAAAGCTTTCAAGATAAGCTTTGATTTTTTTTTTTTTAATTATTGAGAAATATGATTAGCGTCAGAAGTTACAAACAAAATGAGTTTACAAAATGATATATTCAATAAAATTGGTAAAATTGTTTTTCTCCTATCGAGCTTTAAGTGTTAATTACTATTGATGTTGGTCACTATTTACGACTTTTCAAGAGTGAAAATCAAAGCTTTTTTCAAACTCTTTATTTTCCTTCTTTAAGGAACTCTCTCCGACCTTTGGGGACAGAATTATGATTTAAAAAGTCAAAAAAATCGTGAAATTCAAACAATAATTGAGTATCAAATAACGAAAAAAGTGAAAAAATAGTATGTGCTGAGACTTGGATCGCTTGTTCAGAAAATTTTTTGTTCTAAAAAATACCTGAGATAAAAAAAACGTATTTCCAAAGGCATGCTTATTAAAAAATTGTACCTTATTTTTTGATACCGAAAATGGCAGATTTTTCGTAGAATTCTTGATAAATACATCTTGATAAACAGAATAACTTTCGAAAAGATGCTAGAAAATAGTTGTTTAGAATACATTTGTCCTATACATTTGTTTATATATATTTATATATTTTTGATGAGTAATAAGAAATGGAGACAGGTTTTTAACGCACTCACAAGATTCCATTCAGGATTCAGAAAAACCAAATTCATTTGTTATACGGAGTTTACGAAATAAATTTTTACCTGTGAGTTATTGCTATGTTATAATCGTTAGTAGCCTTAACGTACATTGAAAACATGTTCTGAATCCTATTTTGGCCTCCGCAATTATCAGTGAAAAACGAAAATTCTTTAGTTCCAGTTGCGACCTTTCCTTTTACAAATTGCAATACATTTGATGCTATTTCATTTGATCCACACCCAGCAACCGTTTCATTCCATAAATAGCACCGTCCGATTTTGGTACCCAGATCAAAAACAGTAAAATTATATACATTCAGTTTTGAATAATAGTACATAACTGAGATATCTGAGCGTGATGTCGATACAACTTTTTGCAGATCAAAGTTAGCGCAACAAACAGTTGAATTACTTAAAGACCTTTGTTTTTCAGACTCTATTAGTCTGCGAGCTTCTGATTTATTGCGCATGTGAAAGTCAAAGGACGGTTTTTTTCTGACCTGCTCTTCTTGTGATAGCAAATTAAAGGATTCGCACTCAGCGCATCTGAAACAATGCAGTAGATCATAGTATTCAAAGTTTTTTAATACAAATATTCATTGGCCAATCGTACATGATTATAATACTAAGAGACTTTATTCACAGTGTTATTATTCAGCACACCGTGTCAGAGAAAATAATAGTAAATATAGTTCTACTTTTAAGTGAAATTCCATGCAACAATTGCGTTTCAAGTGTTTCCTCCTTCTTTTGGCGAATTCAGTTACAATTGTTTTTTATTTCTTCGATTATTGTATTAACTAATATATTGTATTTTCAAGAATTACAACAATAATTATCGTAATAAGGTAAAAGACAAAATGGAGTGTTTTTAATGAATATTGTGATCGTATTTAAAAATATGTAAATACATCGTTTCTTTCTGTAATTGTTTTGAGTACTTTCTATCCGCATGATTCAGTAGAATGATTTATTCACTGGCGGAATTTTTTTCTCAAGCCGAAAATATTAGATTTTTAATGTAAGGTAGAAAGATTGTTGATAAAGTTACTGTAACAGGTATAATACGTCTTTTTTCGCACTTTAACAATCATCTAGGTTATTAATGTGTGCCTTTTTAATAAGAAAAATTTTAATCAATACCATAAATTTTTTTCCGACCTCGAGGTGATTTTCGTGACATTTGGCTGTTCACTGCACCCTCGGTAGGAAAAACAGTGTTCAGCACATAAGTGCCATTCTACCAAGGCTATCTTAGGGTCTTTTGAGCCGAAAAATAGCCCTAGTGGTGATGACACTTTTATGACGAATTGAAAACTAATCTTTTGTAATTTGTTTCAGAAAGTGTATAATTGAAACTCTCACCATAATTTAAATGAAGATCAAATAACCCTCAAATTACTATTTAGTGGAGTTGAATGACACAAGTATGAAAAATCTGTATTAATACTAGACACAAGTTGAAATAAATATGGCAAACAAAATTCTTTGGCAAGAAACAGCTAATAATTACCAAAAGTAACATAGTGTAAGTTTTATTACGGCCCTATGACTTGGCTACGCTAGTTTGATAGACACGTTGACTTCAGAGATGTAGCCTAACCATAAACGGAATGTATACTTTGTATATATTAGACAATTATTTCCCGATCAATTTTATTAATTTTTACGTCGTAAGAAAAAGATTGAGTTAACGTCTCACAATCAGTCTCAATTTCGGTCTCAGAAACTACTCAACATTGATTGAATTGTATTTAATTATTGCTTAGCTATTTTCACGTAAGATTATAAGTGGATACAGAAATATTTTAGTGTGAGGAATTTATCAATCGTAAATGTATTGTAATTATTTGTAAAGTAAGGGTCTACATTATCGAAAAAAACAAAATTTCTCTAAAACAAACTACGGTACATGTACAGTCTTTTTAAAATATACAACCGATCAATAAGGGATTAAAGATCGACCGATAATGAGATTAAAGTAACTTTACCGAGTATGTTCTAATTCTACGACAGCGATTGTTAGATACTCGAAAAAAAAATTTCCCAATTATCAATTTTAGACAATATAGCTATAACAATAATGTAAATGTAATACAGATTACTTAGTGAATCTAACAGTTTTGTTCGTTCCACGTTTTATAAAAGGAATCAAATGTTTTATTTTGTAAATTGAAAAAAAAAAAAAAAATTTAGTATCATAAGAGCTTATTGTTTGATTTTTTGTCTTAAATCATAAATATAAATTCGTATCAAATATTAAGGGTATTTACGGTAAACGTCTAGGGGTTACAGCCCCCCAGTCTTATTTTTATAAAGTAGCAGAATTTAAAATAAATCAATGTATCCAATTTGTTACTACCGCAAGATGGTGACATTTTTATTATTTTAGAGAAACCCGCAAATGAAAAAATAATGTCTAAAACGCTATATTCTTTTCTGTACAGTTTCTTCAAATAACGTGGTTTAAGAATATACTATGCAGAATATTACTCTCCTAAGGACAATTCAAAAATGCCTTAGAGCACAGGCATTTAATTAGTAGCAATACTCCAGAAATTTTGTTGTATGAAATTAATCACGACCCGAAAAATTGATTATCCTCAGCTCACAACGGTTATACTAGCAAATATAGAAAACTTACCAAATATTAATTTTTAACGTAAACAAAATACAGATATTTTAACGTACCACTTAATGACCGGATGAACGAAGTCTGATAGTAATATAATATACAATGCATACACAGTTCGATAATTGAAATAGTAACTTACAAATCTTTTTTTGGTTTGATAAATCCGTAGTTAAAGTGAGTGCTGAAAATTTCCTCATATTTTTGCTTACTCACGAGATTATCCGAACCAACTTTGTCTCCAACATCCTTTGCATACATACGATACATTTTGGATAGAGAAAGACCTTGTTCTAGGTATTGCCTTTGATTGTTAGCTCTACAATAATGAGAGTCAACAGCATTAAAACTTTTAATGTGCTCTTGTGCATAATTCAGCATTTCCTTTGAATACGTGAATGGTCGGTTCTCATGTTTTCCTCTCTGATCATCTTCAATAACCCCTGTCGCATCAGCATTCGACTTTTTTTTTAAAGCGGCTTGTACTGTTAAAATCTTGATATTTACAACAAAATGTGTATTGTATTTTATCGATAAACAAAAGCATTCGTAAAAAACACTACGAAAGCTACCCCCAAAACAATGCATTTAAAATGGTATGAAAAAATAGTTCATAATTGATATTTTTTTTAAATGCTGCGATAGAAAGGGATGTATTGAAGTAATATTATTTGTGTTTGTAAAGTGTTTTAAATAAGCTGTAAAAATAATGAATTTTGTAGAATATTTTTTAAAAATGTTTGTACCTGCCAATCTAACAGATTGCTAACAGCACAGTATAGGGACTTAAACAACATAATGAAATTACAAATTAACGATATGGGCCAAAAATGCACCAAATGCTATTTTAACGTTCTCTGAGATATCAAGGTAAAAGATTTCTGTTGCATGTGTACTTATTCTTGATTTTTAAGGAAAATTGAAAGTCTGAAAATTGCAAAATAATTATTTAAGGCAAAACTTAAAAATTCATGATAATACTATTAGTGATATCAAGTATGACGATTTTTCTAAATTGGTACAACTCTAATATCTTAAAAATTAACAAATCTACAAATGGTACGATTACAGTTAAACGTTAGAAAATATTTAACTTACTAATAGTATTTAAAAACATTTCACGGCTAACCGAAACCATTCCCGTAAAAGATGGTAACTGATATTGATAAAAAACCTTTGCTGCGATAGCCTTTTTTATTCCAGCCTTTTCTTCACTCAAATAGTTACTCTTCAGAGACATCCAGTTACTCAGGCACATTCTTTGTTTAGTTTTATCACATAAATTCCAATATTGATTAAATGCATTCAATCAATCAGGTTCGGTTATTTTTTCGTTACATTTAAGACGACAGTTACAAGATAATTGCATCTCCTTTGCCGTTATTGGCCCTTTTCGTCCGATTCCAGCTACACCTTCAGTATGTGCTTTTTTTACTGTGCATCAATCCAAGTGTTTTGGTTCCTTTGTCGTTTTCTAGAAATATTTTTTACAAAATGTCTCCTTTTCACTTTTCTCCTTATAAATTTTGATGTTGCTGTCTGTGGTTCTGATGAAAGTTGTTCAACGCCAACTTGTAGAGCTGTTTACAAAAAAAATGTATGTAAGTATGTATATAAGATAATAAATACGATTCAGAATATGATGAAATACAGGCAAATAACAACACTTTTCTTATCTGCAAATTGGGAAAAAAAAATTTTAAAGTACGCTATCAAAGTAGAAAACTAAACTTTTTTATTTTTTTTGTAAACTAAACAAGAAATTAAAAAAAAAAACTTCAATACACTTTTTCCATCATACCTTTACATCGAAAGATCGTACAGGATTTATTAAGAATAGACAATAAAGTAGTGGAAAAGGACTTTCATTTTTTTTTGCTTAGTGTCCCGAAAAATTTAAGGCATTAAACGTTGAGAGCATTATTTTAAAGCTCGAGATTAAAGCGTGAATTTCAAGAATTTTTTATTACAGAGCTGTTTTTGGCGGTTACTTCTAAATTAATTTGAAAATTTTAAACAAAAACTTTAAATTCAGTGCTTCCACATGTTCGTACAATCAGGGATTTAGCAACAAAAGTTAGTGGAAAATTCATCATAGTTGTAGAATACAGTAAGTACATGATACGAGGTTTGATTTCCTTTTTGAAATGTCCGAAAAGATGGTTCAGGTCAAGTGTTACGTGAATTTATAACAAGCAATGTAGGTGTCACTGCCCCTTTTTTAAAGCTTTATTTGAATTTTTAAAGTGAAACTGTAAGACAAATTCTACTAATTTTATCACTCTTGTAATCATAATTTTACTTCAAAAGGTCATTTTAGATGGCATTTTAATACGTCATAACTGAAGTTACGTAATTCTAGAGCTAAAAATACCGGAAAATCGTCCCAATTAATATAGGTTTTTAGAAGCAATATTGCTATTTTTAATGCACGTAACTTTTAACCTGAGACATCTTTTCGGGCAATAAAACAAAACTTAAGCTAGATGTCTAGAAAAGATGTCTCAGGTCAAAAGATACGTGCATTAAAAATAGCAATATTGCTTCTATATTACTATAAAAAATTTTCCACAAAAGCTCGTAACAACTCTTTCAAACATATAAATAAAGCTCTTAGAGTAAGATTAAATTAAATTCCTAGAACCTTAACATGTAAGATGTGGTCCAACTTATCAGTAGGAAAAAAGCTTAAAAATAAATAAATTTATAAAATTCACGCTCTAACTTCAAATTTCGAGTACTCACATTTTTCTGACACTGAACAAAATGAATTGGAGCCCGTGTTTAGCACTTTGTTTTATTCTCAAGAAGCTCTGCACGATCTTTTAAAGTAAAAGTATGACGAAAAAAGTTTGAAATGTATAAAAATATTTTTTTAAAAATTTAAAATTTGATTGAATGAAAACGGTTGAAAGAGTATATATTAAATCAACTTAATCGATTGCTGAAAGTATTTTTCTTGTGATGTAAAATATGGGGAATGAAAAAAAAAGGTTTTCAAAATGTGCATTAAAAAAATGTATTACATTTTTTGATACCAAAAGTGTCATTCTTTCCCTGTACTTCATTACAATACGTGTAAGTATATGTATACGTATAGACTACATTTTTTACTTGACAGTTATTCTTGGCTCGCTACAATAATAACTTTTCATGAAAAACTCAGTTTTGTTCGTAGGGTAAAGGTTTGTAGGTTACCAAAATATTTATCACGTTTTTTTTCCAGCATAAGAGAAAATGATGCACAATAATTTAAACTATTGGAGAAGAAGGCAAGTAAAGACAACGGCACATACTAATATAATGGCACCACGACAAAGGTTGATATTCTGTATTCTGTTAATGCGTCCACCACGGGAGGTGTTAAGTGTTTGCTGTGCATTTAATTAGAAAAACAAAGTATGCCCATCAATGTTCACTAAAGTAGGACAATCACTGTAACCTGTGAAAAACGTTGTAATCCCTGTGTTTAGAAGCGCGTCGATGATAAATATCTTTTGTACCGAAGTCACAGTAAAACTTTAAAACGCTTAAGGTATGAAAACAGTATTATGAATGGTCTTTGTTGTGTAAATGATAGTTAGAATCTAATCTACAATTAGCATGTTTAAGTATCAGTCCCAGTAGATATATACACTCATGACGCCGAGGTCCACGATCCCAATTTTTTTTTACCAAAATATTTTTTATACAGAAACAATAAGTTTCGAGGGTACTGACACTTTTTGCTCTGGAAAAACTTTAAGGCACTCCTGAGTATCAGTCGTGCCTAATAAATAATAGTAAAGGCATGTGCTATTCTTCGTCAAAGAATAATCGAGTGTACGATTTTTGTCTGAAAGTAGTTGAGTGTATGATTCTTCGTTGGAAAGAAGTTGAGTAAACGATTATTCGTAGGGAAGTAGTCAAGTGCACGATTCTTCATCTAGAAGTAGTTGAGTGTACCATTCTTCGTCGGAAAATAATTAAGTGTATGATTTTTCTATGGAAAGTTATTAAGTGTATAATTCTTCGTCGGAAAGTAGTCGAGTTATACGATTATTCGTTGGAAATTAGTTAAGTGTACGATTCTTCGTCAGAAAGTAGTTGAGCGCACGAGTTTTCGTCGGAAAGTAGTTGAGTGTACGATTTTTCGTCTAAAAGTAGTAGTGTGTATGTTTCTTGGTTGGGAAGTAGTAGCTTGTACGATTCTTTGTTGGAAACCTCCAGCTGTACGATTCTTCGTTAGAACCTCTGGTGTACGGTTCTTCGTCAGAAGCATGTTGCTTGTTTTTTAAATAAGTGCATTTATCATGAGCTTAATAATATTTTTATTCGAAAAGTATCACACGCACTTAGTATTACATTTAGTAAGAAAACCATGCAAGAAAATCAAGATAATCAGGAAATCCAAGCAAAGCAATAAATTATACAATAATGGAAAAAACTTTTTAGTTTACTCTCAATACAGAAATGCGCAAATATGCCCTACGTGGCCTCATACCCCATAAGAAAGCATTGGCTGTGATGGTGAAAAATACAAACTGCGTGAATAAGCCATTAATCTAACGCAGGTACCATTTATCGCAAAAAAATCAGTGTGTCATTACTTTGAGAATTTTGTAATATTTCAAAATGTGACTAATTTGGTAAAAACATTGCAAATGAAAAAAAACGACCTTACGACTTTATTTAATTAAAAAGGAAAAGCTGAGAACCCAGAAATTTTCTTATTGGTGTACATTGATTAAATATACTTTGATGTTGATTGCAAATAAAATAATTGTGATACTTAGTGTAAATTTAGAAATAACATGTTTTTCATGCTAGAAATGTATGAGGATATGCTTTAATAATAAAACGATAAAAAAAATTTAGATATAAATAAGACTTTTATTTATGACAATTGACTTAGCATCTTTTTAATCGCAGCACCTTGTTTCGATCATTGAATTCCAAAAATTATATTAGCTCTCGAAGCAAGGTAGAGTAATGGTATCCGTATTTTCTTTATATTTTTTTACGAATTTTTCATCAACTTATATAAACTCATGGACAGCTAACAACGATTTCTTTTTATTAATTGTATTTTTTTTTTTCTTTTCTTTTTTTTTTTTTTTTTTCTATTGATGAGCTTGGAACTACAAAAATTGCTAAAAATGTTATTTATACTTTTCGACCAAGGAACATTAAATAAAAAAATGACATCGTTATATTCTTTTATTTTCTGCATATTCTTTTTTTTCGATTAGAAAATAAATTATTTAAAATTTTAAAGTTCTTAATTGTCTATACTTTAACATCTGGCTCATTCCTTGAAGGAAAACGAATATACAAGACGTCATCGGAGTGAAATCCTGCCTTAATTCTTTCCAAATCACACTGATCTGGAATGTCAAACGTCATAGAGGCTTCGCTTAGTTGATTTTTCCTGGTAGCCTGAACTAATATCGATTTCCCTCTGACCTGAAAGATGACATCATTGTTCTAATTAACAGGTTAACTACGACGAAATTTGTTGGAATAGCTTTTTGTTATGATCAGATTATATATAAAAATAGTGTTGGGGCATAAACGCACCGGCTTTGTTTGTTATTGAAAAGACAGTTAAAACTGATAGATTATTTTGTCTAATTTTGCTTGTAACTTTCTTTAGGAGCATTGTATTGCAGAAGTATCAGAAGATAATTTGTTTTTTTTCGATAATCTACCAAAAAGTGGTGCTAAGGTTGTCTAACACCTATTTTTTACAAAGTGATAGCGAAAGACGCTATTCAAAATTATATATTAAAATTATATTTATCTTTTCATTCTTGCATATCATTACTTCAAAGTTAAGAATTCCGTATTTTTTTAAGAAATCGTAAGCCATGCTCAATAATTTTTATGTAACATTAAAAATGATTTCAAAAAACAATTTATTATTTTACAATTTATTTGCCTTAAACCTTATAGTATTGCTGCATCAAAGTTTTCAGATGAATTTTATTAAGGATAGCGAAAAGCTTCAATGTTGAGACAAACTTTTTTTTTAATTTTGACCTTAATCTTTTATAAAACTAAATTTGTAATAAAAAAAAAATATTATCATTTTGACGACTCACATTTGAATGTGTGGAAACCAATTTCACTTTATAGGATATATTTTTACATGAAGAAAAAAAAAAATTCAACGACATAATTCCAGCAACAGTAATTAAAAACTCATTTTTACAGTTACACAGTTAGTAATTTTTACATAAATTAACAGCATAAAACCAACTGTTATACTTGAATACTTTGACTTATTGTACTGTTTTTCGAACAAAAGGTTGCATGCATTTAGTCGTTAATGCATAAAAAAAATTAGATTTTTTTTTCCACGTACGAAAATTTAAGGTTCCCTACCAATTACTTTGGACCACGTTCCTGTAAAAAAACCCTTATTTAAGGTGCTGTCTCTTACGGTGTATCTTTTTAATCAGCTTTTTCTTCAGTTACCAGTTTGCATCCGCTTTTTTGTGAAACATATTTCTTGTAAATATAAGAAACGATGAGGAAAAAAGTGCAGTTGCATAAAAATAGTAATCAAGGATTATCGTTTAAATATCGTAGCAAGAAAAATCGTGCAAGTATAAACATATGGCTAAATTCATTAAAAATACTTTGTCTTGCATGCACGGCACGACCAATCTACAAAGCACCAGCGAAAAAAAAGTATTACTTGAACAAAAGGACTGACTTTTAATAGTACTCCGTAACTTACTCCGTACTTAAAAAAAAAACGGTATCTTAAAACCCAGAAAATAGAGCATAAGACAGTTAAAATCGTTAATAGTAACATTATGAAAAATAATTTCAAAAATTTTCTGTACACAGACGAGAATCATATTAGTGAAAGCAACAGTGATGATTTTCCCAAATCAAAAAAACGAAAAATGTAGAATATCGTTTGTTATTTGTACATGTATTTCACATAATATGACGAAATTTCAGATGTATTGGTTTTAAATGTATGTAATTAAATGAAAAATCTTTTTAAAAAAATGTAGTGAATGATCATAATATGGTTTTGTGTAACGATATGAGTTTTGTATTTAGCAAGCAGACGACCAAATGCATAGTACGTCGAAGTTTTCAGGTATTTTTATATATATATATATATATATGTATATATATATTTTTTTTTATAGTAATCGTTAATGAACGTAACAAATACTAACTCAAATCAATAACAAGAATTATTCTACAGAAATGAAACAAATTGTTTCAGGTTGGAAGACAGTTGGAGATAAACCATTATTATCACAAACTCTTAATAGTTAACATTAAAAACACGTTATAGCAGTTACATATTTTTCAATTCGTATGAAAATTTACTCCATTAAGTGCAATGTGTTGCATACCAGTAAAATGAACTATGTATTTGAAAATATCTACAATTTATTTATGTTGCAAAATTGAATCTTCTCAAAAATTGGGGTTGAAATTAGAAAGAAAAAATTGCTTTTTCCACCACATTAAAATTCTTAGCGTTCTTCATGACTTTTCGTTCTTAGATTTGTTTCAGCCTTTCTGTAGGAGAAAAAAATTCATACCAAAGGTATTTAATTATTAATTTTAAAGAATTTTTGATTGTAAAATCTTAAAATTAATAATTTTGCAAAATTAAAACTTTGAATAGCAATTTTCGAACTTTTTTGCTCTATAACTGCGCGAAAAATAGGTTTTCTATTGTCTGACTAGCAGCAATCAAAAGATAATCAAATAAAGATCAAATTATTTTGAGCTATTTTGACACTGTGATGAAAACATAGAATTATAAATAAAATTCAGCATATACTTTAGTCAATTTTTACTACTTGTTAAATACGAAAAGAAGCTGGTGTATTTATGCCCCAAAAAAAAATTTTTATGTGTCATAATTATAGTACAAAATTTTTTTAATTACTCTTGCTGTAGTAAAAAATTTCTTATTTATCATTTTTCGTGGCTTTATCTACCTGCTTAATAGCTTATTCAAGAGATTTACTGCATACATTTTAATTACACTTTGTTACAAGAATTGCAAAAGTTAAACATTTTCTCTACTCCCGGATTATACAAAAATCTTAATAGACTTTTTTCCTTAGTTCGAGGACAACCCTTGCAAAACATAAAACGTTTGAAAAATAAATAAAGAGAAGAACAAAGAAAATTTTTTTGATACTTACCATGACCTTAATTGTGTCTTTGTCATATTTAGCGCGACCAAACTCCTTCTGGAGGACCTTTTTTTATAAAACCACAATTTTGTTCAGTTTTGAGAAAGAATCTTAGAAAAAATTAAGTATGGAAATGCAATTTTAAAATCCCCATACCTTTTTGCTATCAGGTAAAAGGCGATGATCTTTGCTGCGTTTCAGGTCCAATTGCCTCGTCTCTTCAGTGGCGTTGCTGGTACAGGTTATTGGATGAACCTCACGGCCACAGAAAGAGACGCCAAACTTCTGAGACTCTTCATCATTCCGCATAATAAAATCCATCTTCTCATTTTCCTCATTATCGGACATTTTTCTTCAAATATTATGATACAAATACGTTGCTGCTGGTTGAGGAAAGTCTTTCAAGCGACTGATAAACAACGATGTGGCTCCTAATGTTGCTACTGTATGTGTCACGTTCGTGATATCACTATCGTTTATAATTAATACCTGTTATATCACGTACTCAATATTTTCGTGGCTAACTTTGTTAATGATACATGCTAGTGTGCGCTTAGGTACGGTCTTTGTTCTAGAAAAATGTCTAGTAAACTATTGTCTTGAACTTTAATGTTTGATGAAACTGTGCGTATCTGACATTACTTGATTTTATACCTTCAATAATTACTGTTGGAGGATCTGTATAAAAAGAGTTACCATGGAATATCTCAGGTGCGGGTGAGTGTTGAAAACAAAGGAAATATAACTCGTTCAAATCGTCAACTTTACAAAAAGCCACCTCAGTGTAGTAATAACGGATGTTCATTGCTATCAAATTTATGTACAAAATTTCTTGACACTACTTTGACAACGAGAAATGTCGTATTTTGTAGAGAAACATTTTCGATGGACGTACATTGTCACAATTCTTTAAAGATAAAATTGCAAGAGACGAGAAGGAAGTCTGTCTTCTTTGAAAAAGAAAACGATGTCAAGGTGTTTTTATAATACGTGAAAAAAAAGGAAGGAAAAAGATGTTAAGCCATACTTAGTCGAGTGAAGCTTGGTGAGGAATTTCTTCGATTGCTTTAGGTTATCTCTTTGTAGTAGAATCCTTTGTTCTTTATAAATACTAGGACTTAAACAATGCAGATTTTTACAAATGAGAGAGAATTAGAAACTTTGTTGCATTATTCCCATGATGTATCCTGGTAAAAAAATAATTTGTTTACATAAGACAAAAGAAAAAAAGAAGAATCTACAAAAATCAAGTCTTCATTCCAATACAACTTACTCGCTGTGGTACACAATCTTTAAAGACTTTAAGCTAGCAAAGTCTTGGAGCTAGCAAATTCTTTTACAATAGAGCAGGAAATATAACTTTCTTCCAGCTAAACGATTAAGCTTATCAAGTCACTTTTTGAAACTTTCTAAAACTATTTCTAAGACTAAAAGTATTTCTAAAACCTTAGGTAAGAAACTACATGCGAAAAATTCAACTATTCTGGCTGTATACTAAGGAAAGAAAATAGTTCACAATATGCAGTCAATCAAGGAACTTCGAAACAAGTAACTCGTCTACTAAAAATAATTAACATCATTAAAAATGAAAAGTCAAGGAGTTGTCTCAACTGAACGCTTAGAGTAAATTGAACAAAGCTGTGTTTTCCCAAATACTGAGGCATAACTTTTTTCTTTTTTTTTTTTTTTTTTTTTTTTTGTTTGTACACTACATTAGGTCTCCAATGTATGGCATACATGGCTTTCATTCTGGATATGCCTCATTGTAGAGAAAACACAGTAAAAGCAATAAAACGCATATATATAGAGGATTTACGAAACGAGTGTAGTAAATTGCAGTTGTTATAGCTTCTGTTTTTATATCGGGACGTTGGTAAGGCATATCTCATGTTAGTAAAAAGAATTAAAAGACCTCTTGATTTTCTGTTCTGTTTACATTTTTTTTTGCAGGTGGGCTTTCGTATAACAATTGGGTGATACAATATGGCATAAATTAATTTTTGTACATATAGGATTCCCAATTCTCTTTGGAAAGGAGAAGATGATTATGTACCACTGAAACCCATCGTGTACGTTAAATTGCTGCATCAAATCTCTCGTTTTCAACGCTAATATCGTACCTTCATTTGTATATCCAGTCGAATAAGGCAGGATGTTCCAGCTCGACATATAAAATTAACAAACAGTTTATAATCATCTTTACATAAATATTGACATTAAATATTAACATGGAGAATACTTTAAAAGGCTTTTGCGACCTGCTAATTAAAACCTATATATTTGAAACTTTGTTCAATAAGATTGGAATCATCAAGTAGGAGACGATAACATATTTTCTACATGCATTTAATACAAAGACTTTGAAAGCTACTTACATCTAACACGAGTTTCTTAACTTTTTCACGATAACCAACATTTTTTCTAAATTACAATTAAAAGATTTATTTTGAAAGTATTTTTATTTTCATTTAGAGAACATGCTGTTACAGTTTTATTACAGCCGATATAATGTGACGTCTCAAATTACGGCTCCGTAAAACTAATCTGACTTTAAGCAAACTTTGGCATCGAATATTTTGAGAGTTTCCTAGATGGCAGATAAAAATGTTAATGCTATCTGAGTAATAACTTTTTTTTTTTCGAAAAAAATTACTTTTCAGTTGTACAAAGCTTGTGAACGAAATCAATTCAAATTTCTGGCTTTTTGAAAAAAAGGCCCACCCTTTTCATAGAATTTAAAAGTGTAAGTGTAAAAAAATTGTTAAAGTCCATCAAATGACGTGGTTCTCCTTAAAAATAATATCACCATAAAAAATCATTCAACGACTCCTTACCATTTCAAAAAGCTTCGAAGTCCTAATGAAAATTCAAAACTTTTTATTTTTCCCAAAGAGTTGTTATCCCTTAGAATTTACACTTTGTTAAAGTAAGTAACGTTAGGTTTTCTATCATTTTTCACATACCACCTCTTTTGTAACTCAACAAGTCCTTTCAAGCGCGAAGTAAATCGAATCTGATTTCATATCACGTAGGTATTAATTTACATGTCTTTACCAAACGCTCATTTTCTATAAACCATCTGCGAGAAAATCTCTCTATTGTAAACATATTGATATACGACACACACAAAATCAATACATAGTTTGAACACTCGTACATAAAATATTAGAAGAAGCCAAAAATATCGAAAACTTGTTGGTGGTGGGGGAAAAAAGCACTTGGTCGAGCTTGCGTTAACCCAAGTGGGGTAGGAGAAAAAAAGCTCGAGAGTCGAAGTTGATTGGCCGTCAAATTTGGAGAGTAGGAGCTAAGGTAGACGGTATTGGCTGCGAGTAAATACGTGGCCTCACAAAACATTGTAATTGGTAGGAGCAGTGGGTTCTTTCCATGATTGATTAGTTTGGTGTTGTGGTGGTGGTGGTAGTCACGATTCTGGGGATGGCTCAATGTATAATTTGTTTCATACTGTGGTATTGATATTGAAAATCTGTGACTTACATGATGGTTTATTTTATAGAATATTCTTCGTGGTACGCAAAGAATCATACAGAAGTTTGAATAGGAACAGAAAAATACAATAATTTTTTAAAATTTTATTTTAAATAATCTTGAATAATGCTCATATTTTTGTCTGATAGAATTGGTTCGACTTCGATTCTATAGTTATTTATGATTTTAAAAGAATCCTTTGAATAATGGTATTTGGTACATGATATTTTTTAATGTAACTGCAAATAACATTTTATAAAGAATTTAAAAATACAAATATTAAATCGGCTTTTGTACGTGTTACTGGTTATTCTAAGATTATCTACAATCTGTACTCCCCGTACTCATAATTTAATTCAAAAAATTATAGGAGTGTTATCTTTATCTGCAAAAAAAATCAAAATGAAAACTGGTACTTCAAAACATAGGCTATAGTAAATTATCTATTGTTATAATATTTGTTGATTTTATATAAAAATACAGCTCATTAAAATAAAAAACTAACATATTACCAAGAAGTAATCGATTGAAGTATACTCGGTACTTATAAAACTGTCACATTTATCATAACAACTAAGATAATATCAAAGTTTTAACTTTAATATTTTATACTTTATTGACGATGTAATAAAAATAAGCTTTAGGTAAATTTTTATGTTAGTTAATTAGATAAGCTTTTAATAAGCTTATCAAACAATTCGTGAAAAGTATGTTATCGTACAGCGATTCGGCTCTTCCCATTCATTGATTTGTGGTTATGTATTTTTTCTATTTCCTAATGAATTTGAAGGGCTTTAAAATAAGATGGTGGCCAGTAAAGCTTTTGATTACTACGATTGTGTGTTCACTTTCTAAAGGAGTCAGAAATACTGTAAAGATGAATAACATTTTTTCAACAAATTGACAGTAATTTTGACAAAGAAAAAAAAAAAAAAAAAACAAATACATGTATACTTTTTAATCTGATGTTTACGTCAGGTAAGTAATAATACTACAACTTCGATAAAGCTCGACAATATAACTGAAAATGCACTCCCTAAATTTAATTTTCAAGTTTAGCAATCGCTATTACAGAGGTAGTAGCGATGTAAGGAAGAAAATTATGTACGATAGTCTAATAAACAGTTTTATTTAATTTAAAGTAAATTGTCATTAATACTTTAATTACGTCATTATTATTTTTAAAATTTAACTAAAACAAAGTTTTAATTAATAGAAAGAAGTATTAAGTAAGAGAGTGTATCAACTTTTTGATTACTTAATTGTACAAAATTAATAAAAATTTTCTAAAATTATTTTTAAGCTCCTAGTTAAACTACTAAATTCTTGTACAAATACGTGTTATCGGAAAGAAAAGATAATACCCGCTTCTCATATTCTTATTGTAGAAATCAGAATTTCAGTTCAATACACAGTTAGACAATGTAAGAATCTGAAAGTTATGTTATCAATCTGGTGCAGATTGAAATTGTATTACAGTGTTCTTAAACTATTTAATTATTTAGAGAACTTCAAGTGTTTCTGATAGTTAAATAATACAATAATTTGTGTACATGTAACTCTGTACACAATCAGATCTGTACCTCACAAAAAGTGTAATAAGCATTGTAATCGTAACAGAGAATATTTTTTCCAACTTTAATCAGTGTCTATCGTGCATCACGTACGTGTGTTTTACGACTTATTTAAAGCTTGTGGTGAATATAAAATATCAATTCATGTTGTTTTTCGTTGCCCAAGAAACGGCCTCGTATTTGTTCAAACATGCCATCGCTACCGTTAAATATTAAAATGCATACACACCCACAAATTACATGTGACTTTTAATTTCCAATATAAACCCAAAAACTGCGTTTGATCAATAAAATGATGTTCTTACCAACGGGACGGTGCCTGATTCAAAGGATAGATTAGAGAAAAGGGAAGGGTGAAACAAAAACACCTGCAGGACACGTACCTCGCACGTACCGATAATCGTAAATATATTATAAGCAGAGCTGCGTAGTAGAAGTTGGTAAAAGTGAATTGTCATGCTTGTTGTAAGCATCAGTACTGACACATGATATTTAAGAGGATCGAGTTTTTTATTCTCAGCTCAACAGCTTAGCTACTTTGTCGTATGTCAGGAAATCAAGATGAGTTATCAAGGATTTTGGATATAGGAAGGAAAAAGCTCCTGAAAACATCAGAAGGGGCGTATATAATTATATACGTCCTTAACCACAGGAAAAAAGGGTGGGTATATTGGAGGAAAGTTTTGCATGTTAATATGTAGAATAAAGCTTTATTTTTGCATTTGGTACTATTTTTTAGAACCGACTTCTAATGGCACGTTTTTTCAAGTTGTAAGGTTGTAGCTTTAAAAGCGTATGCAACAATTAAGTTCACATCAACAGATGTGTAAATATATGTAAATTGACCAATAATAACAGACAGGTTAAATAGTACATGGTATATATTGAAGTAAATCGTATCTTAAAGTCATGAAAAATAATGGGTCGAATTATTATGTAACATTTTTCTGTCCTTCAGCAACATTTACTTTTCATGTTCATAGACGTACTATGTATAGATTAACATTACTGTATGAAATTCAATATTATAGAGCTTTCTTTCTTCGATTTCAAAGTACCTAGTATAGTCTCGGTTTACTTAAGAGCATGAATCTGTATGTGATTATTGACTTGTTCTCAACACATAATATATGTATACCAATCATCATACTAGGCAGTACGGAGTTCAACATAAAAGCACCAACTTCTTCATAAATACCTTATTTTATCAATCACCAAAGTTACATTTGATACGAATTTTCAAAAAGTGCATCTCAAAATACAAAATAAAGAAAAATTACTGTAAAACTTATAATATGTAAAGAAAGAGGCTGTGACTTCAATAATATTTAAACAAATTTTTGACTAGTATTTATTATTTATTCATTCAAGATAGTTGAAGATGTTGTTAATCTTCTTTTACACAATAGGTTTTTTTTTATACTTTGGAGATATTTTTAGCCATCAGTCTAAAATAAAATGCAATTTTTAAATTCATATCAAAACATCTTAGACTTAAGGTTTTGTCAGGACTGCACCTTACGTATCAAAACTAAAAAAAAAGTTTTTATAAAAGAACTTTGTAGAAATTGCGGTTTTTAATATGTCAACAAAATTTTGGTACAAAAAATAAATAAAGAAATAAAATAATGCATTAAATATTAATGTGGATAAAAGTAGGCACGTCTGTTTGGCTTAAGAGTTTTGAATCTGAAATCCGAAAGCAAGTTAAAAATGGTCATACTTACGATTATTAAGAGGAATAAAAAATCTTAGAGGCAGAGAGTAATCAACTGTAATTGTATGGTAAATAAGATTATCTGCTATTGAAGTATTGATTCGTTTTTTCATCGTTTTTAATTCGGTTGGCCGTGAATTTTTAATTACTTATTTTATAACACATTTTCTTGAACGATAAATATTTCACGTGTAATGTGTGCACAAAAGTGTGTGCTGATTGACAAAATGACAAAGAAGCTTAATAAATTTTTTGAGATCTTAATGCTTTGTAAAGAGATATTTTTCCATTCGACAAGAGCCAACTGACAGTGCTTTAACTTTCAGCAAATAATAAACTAATACCAAGGAAAAATATAAAATAATTCGAGCTTGTACTCAATGCTCATTTTTCATGAGTGTAAATTTTGCATTTTCCTAATAAGCAAAAAAATTTTAGTTACAACCTGAGGCCTAGATTCCTTTAGTACCAAGTTCATTATATATAATAATAGTTGAACGAAGGGGCAGTATCTTATTTTACTAGAATGTAATTCAAACTGTATTAATAAGTAACGAGTAATACAATATACCATCGTATTTACTAACAACAATATCAGTACATGTTGCAATAATGTAAATGCAATATAGTGCCAATTACATGGACATTTGTTTGAAAACTACTTAAATATACGAATAATGGTAAGGCAAATAAAAAAGGCAACATTTTTACATTCATTACTAAAAAATTTTAGCTTTTTCATTTATATGAAAATATAAAAACGTAACAGCTGTTTCATTACACTGTACCTTTCTTCGTGATAGAGGGTTACATACTAAACGTATTCTCAAACTCCAAGTTCTTGTCTCTATTATTTTCTTTACCACCATTTTAAAAAAGGTTTTTTATTAAATAAAGACCACCACAATCGATTACTAAAATAAATGGTTGACATTGTTTGGTTTTTTTTAAGATATATGACTATAGCGGTGTTTAAAATCATTTGATGAATAAATTACTCTTACAGGGCTTTAAACTTCTTATAAAAAAAAATACAAACAAATAAACGTTTAGTCAATAAACTGGTGTAAATCATCTAGTGAACTGTTTTATAAGTAATTTTAGTCACTGGCTAATTTTTTTCATTACTAACATACCTTAGTGATCAAATAGATTGAAAAATTAAAAAGTTTGTTATAAAAAATTTAATAATAGTGAATAATAAATCAAAAATAAAAAGTAGCTTTATCCAGATACCTTTTTCCAGAAGATCTGCGGAAACTTTTTTGGCAGCATCCAGTCGTTCTTCAGATAGGCGGAAAGGGCGCTTAAAGGTTGGGCGTCCTGTGGTGCTGATTGAGTGCTTCACTGGTAGTCCTGGGGGCTGGACAGAAGTGCTGCTTGGCTTGAACAGGTCTGCGAATTCTTTGCACAGCTCAGCATACTTTTGTACGAAGGTGCTACTGTTTTCGTAGAAATGAGTGACTGTTGAAACCGATTACAGAGGCATCCTGTCAAGGACTCCCTACAAGGCGAGGCCGCTGAGGGGATCTGTAAGCCTGGCGGCTTCAAGATCGAGTAAGAGCCCGTAATTCATCAGAAAATCCGCACCAATAATACCGTGTAGCACGTTAGCAATGGTGAAGGTGCAATTGAAATCTCTTCGGAGACCTAGGTTGAGCGACAGCTTGTGTGTGCCGAAGGTCTGGATAGTCGACTGGTTGGCGGCGTATAGCATGATTGGCTGCTGTGGTAGCTTTTCTCGGACTGTTGACATTAGCAAGAGCAGTAGGACCGAGCCAGTGTCCACGAGAAAGCGTAGGTTAATGCGCTTGTCGCACATGTGTAGGCGGTTTTCAGTGGTGCGTATGCTCACCTCTGCCACCTGATCCAAAGGTGGCATTAAGCGTTTCCCTGTCCCAGTGCGATGGGTGCACGGTAGGAGCAGGGCTTCATGCAGCGTATGGCTGCTGCTCCATGCTTGTTGTGGTACCAGCACCGGGAAGGCGAGGTTGGCGTGGCTGCGGGTGACTGAGAACGGCCTCGGCTGTGGGAGCGGAAATTCCGTCCATGACAGTTGTTGTTGTTATTGTTGTTGTTGTTGTCGTTGTTGTTGTTGTTGTTGGTGTTGTTGTTGTTGTTGTTGTTTACCGTGGGCTGCTCGAGTTGCTGGCGTGTAAGCGCGGTGAAGTGCGCTTTTGCGAGCCTAAAGGCGGCGACTTCCTGAGTGAGGTCCGGATGTCCGGCTTGACCTGTAGGGAAACTAATGGAACGTGGTGCGTGACTCACAGGCATTACAGAGGTTCCGGTTTTCAGCAGTTTATCAGCGGCCTCTGCGAGCTTGGGCATGTCAGCGTGTTCAAGCACTCGAAGCAGCATGGCAGCGTTAGGCGGTAAAAGGTCTAGCCACCTGACCTTGAGGGCTTCGTCTGTAAAGTTGGCACTAGCGTGGCTTTTGAGGTTGCGCCATAGTTGAGATGGTTTCATGTCACCAAGCTGTAGACCTGAGAGCACCATTTGTAGCTGCTTCTCGCGCGAATCGGACGTCCTAGAGAGAATTGCTTCTTTGATTGTCGTGTATTTGTCAGTCTCAGGCAGGTCGCTGATGATGTCTGCAAGCTGATCAATGGCGTCGCTGTCAAGTAAGCTGACGATGAGGTTGTACTTCGCTGCATCGTTGACGACATTGTGCAAAAGTCTCACATATTTTTTCAAGTTTAACAGGCATGGATTCAAAATTTTCGGTAGGGCCAGAGTGCATGAGCTTAGCGTAAAATTTAACTCTCAAAATTTTTAATGGTACAACTTCGACGCAGTAAAAAGAGAACGACATTAACAGGAATCTTTTAGCCTTTGAAAATCATAGTATTTCATGGCTGCAAAGTGAAAAATAAAACGAGCTTTGAATGCCCAGGAAATCAAGATGCCCCTGAAGAAAACCACCAATGCGCAGTTTTTAAAAAATAAATTAAGTTGGGCCAGCCTATTTGCTTGCTTATTAAAAATAAACGTGTAATTAACATTATTGAGAGAAATAAGGAAAGAAATGCTATATTCTAAAAGCTTGAGGGAATTTTAATAAAGCTGATGTCAAGTGGAACTCTGCCACGAGTTAAATTGACGAAAATACCTGTAAAATAAGGTGGTCTTTCGAGCATATTTAATTTAATACATCCCTTTAAAGTCTCTTAAAATTTTTTGGGTACGTCTTTGCATGAACTTGTGGCAATAAGCGTAAAAATCTAAGCCTTCGGCACTTTTGAGATTAAGAATTAAAGTGTGTTCAAACAGATGTAACCACATCTTATAAGTGATAATTTTTTCGATGGCCATAGCTGCAACGATGAAGTTACCCCCACATTTGATACAGCCAGATTTGTAAAATACAACATCAGTAGAGTCTAACTACTTCAAGAAAAATTTTTTTACGAACTACCACAGAAAAAGTAGGTTTCCACACAAAAATACACTCTCAAGTATTATGAATAAGTCACCAGCATATAGGGAAAACATAAACACATCTTGTATTACAACGCTATACGTAGAATCAGCGTTAAATTGAAGCTGCCGCTGACGTTGCTTTTTGTTGTTGCTTTTATTCCTTATTATATCACCACAATGTTGTTTTTAACCATATTAAATCTTAAATTATAGTTGTACATGAATTCAGGAACGATCTTGAAGAAAATTCGTAGGATTTATACGCTTGTACTCGTATTATTTTAGTAGACAGTAAAAGATTCTAATACGCTTATCTAACAATGGATGCCAAGTGCGTAACTACATTATTTTGGTTCTGTCTGTTCATTGCTTTGCTGTTATGTATTTTTTCTACCCCAAATTAAATGTTTATTACTTGAAAATTAAGTGGTAGCTAGTGAATTATTTGATTCTTATTTTGTGATGCAATTTTTTTCAATGTTTCGAAAAATGTTTAAAGTGCAAATAAGCTTTTTTCAAAAAAATTACAGTATTTTTACAAAATAAAAAAAGAAAAGTAGATTTATTTAATTTAATATACACATAAGATGAGTGACAAAATTACTACCTTAGTTTAGCTTTAGAATATAACCTATAACTAATACTTAAATTCAACTCTCAGTTTTAGCAATTACTATTATAGAAGTATCAGCAATCTAAGAAAGAAAATAATGTACGATAGTATAAAAACAATATTTTTTTAATTTTAAGTAGAAGGTTGTGAAATCGTAGTAATGATTTTAATATATATATATATATATATATATATATATATATATATATATATATATATATATATATTCACACATACACACACATACATATATATATATATATATATATATATATATATATATATATATATATATGCACTTCTTTAAGGGGGCTCCTACGACTACTGCTGAGGTCAAAGACTAACAAAAAATAAAGTTTTGTTTTTTAATAAACAAATGTGTCTGAAAATCATTATAATATTTTTAATAACGCATGAAGTGGGAAAAATAATATTTATGTGTGTAGTTTAACTTTGTACGAAAAATTAATTATTGTTTTGACCAGTCTAGTGCATACGAGGGTACGCCACCCATAGAGGTATAAGAATAGAGGGGAAAAGCGCTATACTAACCCATTAGCGGCAGCGACAGCATAACTAAGTCAAACGGGGCATCTGTCCTTGTTGCCAAAGCCACGTTATTGGCTACTTCTTCGTTCTGGATCCTACAGTTGATTCAATCTCATGTATGACTCGACCAATAACACAACTGCCAGACAAAGACAGATGCCCCGTTACGTAGCGAATTCTGCTGTCGCATATCACGTCCCCTTTTCTCCTCTATTCTTATACCTCTATGACGCCACCAGACCAGACCACCTGTGTTGGTGTAGTATAGCGATGTAATATATAGGAATATGGTATATATATGTCGTGAACAAGTACGTCTGCTACCCACGTGACCTCCTGACCTCCCGGACATTATTTATTTATTTCCATCACAAATATCTCGCTAAAATGGTCCTTTATCCACAATTTTTAATACAGCATATTACAGAGGAAGACTTCATCTACAAAACGTATATATTCAGTCTGCTGGGACATTCAATTTAGGTTTATTATAAACGAAAACAAATTGTTTTTCACGTTGCCCCATAGGAACACGTGCTAATAGTTACAACTTTGAGCTCAGATTTCTCAAAATTTCGACCCATTCGAAATATAATTTAGACCACCATTAAATTCAGTAGACTTTTATTTACAAGAAATAATATATCTCTGTTTAAGGACTTTCGTGAAGGAGCCCCCTTGAAGCAAGTAACATCGATTATTTCACTTAATTTGATGAGTTGCAAAACATACAGTTTCCAACGATATTTTTTTTTTTTTTATTAATTTTACCGTGTAAAACTAAATATTATGCTAAAGTGCTTTAGAACTACAATGTTATTTAGAGAACATAATATGTTTGAAACTTCTTAATATTATAGTAAATTGCGTAAATGCATTTCTGTACACAGTCAAATTAAAAAAAATTATTATCTTACCTTACAAAAATTTATCTAATAAACGTTTTATTGTAAAAAAAATGTTTTTTTTCCAACTTCAATCAACATGAGTCACGTATCATGTGCATCAGGTGTTTTAGTACTCATTTTTAGATTGTGGTTAATATGGAGTTTCGATTTTTGTTGTTTTTTTTTTTTTCAGAAAAATGGTCTCGTAATTATCAAAACATCATTACTTTACAGTAAAATATTGAAACTTATACAAATCTACAAATCGCTGGCTTGTAATTTCTAATAGGAACCCAAAAAAGTGCGTTCGATCGATAAAATGATGTACCTACCAATGGGGCAGTGACTAATTCAAAGGGAAGATTATAGGGAAGATAAGTGTGAAACAAAAACACCTGCAGGACACGTACCTCGCACGTACCGATAATCGTTAATATATTATAAGCAGCGCTGTGCAGCAGGAGGTCGTAAAACTGAATTGTCATACTCATTGAACGCGTCAGTACTGACACATGATATTTAAGGGGTGCGAGTATTTTCTCGATTCAACAGCGTAGCTACTTTGTCGTATGCCAGAAAATACAGATGATCTATTGAAAGTGAGCGCGCGGTGGCTCAGTTGGCTAGGTTGTGGATCGGCACGCGGGAGACCGTGGTTCGATTCCCGGCCATAGTGCGACTTTTTCGGGCAAGTACCTCTGTGATTTTTCACATGTGCTTTTTCACCACGCAATGCTCCTCGAGGAGGGTTTAGGCGACCTTCTCGCAGCAAAATTGCCTAATTCCCCCTACCCCCCTCCCAGTGATGGGAGGCCTCCCATCCCTCTTCCCTTCCTTCTCCCAAGTGCTAAGTGCCCATAGTAGTGCCCTTATTAAAGGAGCCGGACGTAGAGCACTATAATATAAAAAAAAAAAATAAAAAAAAATCTATTGAAAGTAAAGGGAGTGGAAAGGGGGAGCTTAGGAAAAACCTCAAAAGCATTGGGCTGCTATAATTAAATGTCTTTAATCGCAGTTGCAAAGGGGGTGGGTTTATTGAGTGAGGGTCTTTTGCATCTACGTACAAAATAAAGCCTCATTTTGGTATTTATTACTGTTTTTGGGACCACCTGCTATTCGCACATTTTCTTAACTTTTGAGATTATGGCTTGAAAAACGTATGTAATATATACTTTGAAATAAACACACTGAGGAAAATAGTGTTGAAAAAAGTATTATAACTGTACTAAAAACCATCATATTTTTTAGAAGAGCTCATACATACCCACCTAATAATGCAAATTATTACGTTTAAAGTAATTTTTATTATATTTTAAGCAATTTTTATTATGTAGCAGCCCTCAAAAAAATTATTACGCGGCTTAATAAAAATTATCATGTCTAACATAGTAAAGAATTTGATAGTAAGATTTTTGTTATTTTCCATAGTAAATTTTTTTGTCATCGTTTTCAAATGTCCCACATTTAGAAGTAGAATATGCGATGTGGCATAATTAAATTTTTTATTCCACTGAATTGCTAGGAACGTTCATACTTACGATTATTAAGAGGAACAAAGAAATTTTCAGGAAGAAAGTAATCTAGTGTGATTATGTTGTAAATAAGATCTGCTTTCATTAATGTGTCAGTTTGTTTTTTTTTGGTGTATTTAATTTGATTAAATGTTAATTTCCACTTACTCATTTCAAGACACATTTTCTTTGACGATAAAAGTTTTATGTATAATAGCTCTCATATACAAAAATATGTATTGATTGACAGAAAAAGAGTAAAGCTTAAAAAATTGTTTGGAATGTTGATTCTGTGTAAGGAAACATTTTTAAACGTGACATTAACCCACTTATAATATGTTCACTTACAGTAAATATCAAAATCATACTGAAGTAAAACATAAAAACTACTCAAGCTAGAATTTCATTTTAAATTTTCTTAAATATGAGTTATGACACTTTTTTGTAAGAAAAAGATTTTTAGTTATAACTATAATGCTATAGCTTAACACCCAGATTCCTCTAATCCTTAGTATATTATATATAATAATAATTAAACAATGAGACAGCGTCTAATTTTACTACAAAGTTACTCATAGTGTAATAATTAGTTAATAAATAATTATATATTATATGATATCAAGTTACATTTATATTAGTACCTGCTGCATAAATATAAGGTCAAATTTATAAAGTGCATGAAAAATTTCGAAATTACCGTACTTTTAAAACTTCAGCATTTCTTAAATTTCACTTTTGTCGAAAAAGTATTACTTCAAGCATGAAAAGTGTACGGTTAAGGAAATAATGAAGACAACTTGACATTTATCACTCTAAAATTTTCACACTTTTATTTATGTTGAAACATAAGGAGTAACAGCTGTTTCAGTACACGGTTTCCGTCTGTCTGAACGTTTTACAAACTAAACATTTTTTTAAACGTTCGGTTGTGATATTTCTTATTCCCTAAAGTATTATTTAAAAATAGGTCTTCATTAAGTAAAGACCGCAACAATTAATAATTTAAAGAGCGTGAATACTAGCTTTTCAATCAAGTGCACACAGACTATCTTGTTTTACAACATCTACATCAGAGTAGAACTAACAACTCACCGCATTGACAAAAGAACAAATTTGGACAGCTTTTTGACCAAACACACAACAATGCAGCTGTCGAAAAGGATGCTAAAACTAGATAGAAAGATCACGTGCCGAAAAAGATTTATTTAAAGTTTTTACTTAAAAGTGATACACTCAGAACTTTTTTTTTAAATAAATAAAATTTAATTTCATACCATGAATTAAAATACAGGACCAAAAGTAAATAAGTTAGTCAATAAAAAATAGAATATCAAGAAAAAAATCTAGAAATTTAGAATACAATAGATTTTTAATGTCAGAGACACTTAAAAGATAACAGCAATTATCATAATAACAACAGTGTATGTGAGAGCCGAGATAACCATACATACAGACGCGAATACTTTAATCAGTTTTTTTTTTTTATTATGGTGGAAAAAAATTTTGAAATTGAGTTTTTTTGGATTAATTTACAATGCTAAAGAGTTTATGACAACAAATTGTGTGGAAAAGGATGCTTTTACAAGAAAAGCTGATGATTAATACTATTATGAAAAAAATTTAGTTTTAATTCTATGAGTTTACGAACAAACCGAATAATACCCAATAGTTTATATCGAAGTCTAGCTTTAAGCATAAAAAAGAATTAAGGAGAAACATCATTATTATAACGAGAGCAAAAAAACCGACTATAGTAGCTAAATAAAGAAATGTACAGATATTTTTCACATTTTATCTAACAATCCAATTGACGAATTTCAGTAAGTCATAATTCAAGTATACAAAAATAGTCTTATTTTTAAAAGACTGCCATATTTTTCAGTCATACTCGTCAATTCGCAACGTTCTAAACTATATTAGTTTATCAAATCCCATGGACTTATATCATATTAGACCAATAGTGTTGCTTATTAACGCTCCTTCTTAAAAAAGTCCCAAATTAATTCATATTGTAAGCAACAGCACGAAATTTTTATGTACATACAGTATTTAAAGTTTATAAGCTTAAATTTAAAAAATTTCAAACATTCAAATCAGTGAGAATAGTAACATGATTTTTTTCCGAAGTTAAGAATTCGTTGTCTAGTTTTTTCAATCTACAAGAAACATAGAATTATTAAAGAGTTTTAAGTAAAAAAAAAACTGACGTATGTATGAGAAATGACACTACGAAGAATTTATTGTGCTACTTAAGCAAAACTATTTTGGATAAAATAATAGTATATCGTTTCAAAAAACGATTTAAAGATGTCTAACCTACTTAGCTTACTTTTAGCAGAAGATTTTACATAAACTTTCATAATAACATATTGGATCATCAATCAAGCCACAATCTATCATGCTGACACGAATATTTAGACAATTTTTAAAAATATTTTTTAAGGCTTACAAAGACAATTGCCAATATTGGTCAAAATTATCAACAGCCTCCATTATAATATTGAATTCACAGTCAATAAGGAAGAAAACAACAGTTAGAGGTTTCGAGATATTACTAATACTGGGGTACGAGTTTGCTTCAATTTTTGCATTTATCATAAACCAAAATACAAAGATATCACAGTTCACATTAGATAGAGGTCGAGCAAAAAGAAATATTTCTGTCATATATTTTGGAATGCCCTAAGATATTATTTAAAAAAGACTTAAGTTACACAACACAAAAGTAGTATTCAATGTATCAATAACATTTGAATTTTTGCTTTAAAAATATTAAAAGAAAAACTCAAAAGTTACAACATCTGGTGTAACTTGTTTCAATAGCGGTTTATGCAAAAAAACTATATTTTTGACAAATAGGTTAAAATTTTGATGTACGAATTATTGAGCATTATAACGCTTTCATAAAAAAAGTAATAATTACACAACACTGTCCATTTATTTCAATGCAATCACAATTTTAATCTTGAATAAAAAATTTAACGTTGAGCCACGACTAGCAAGCTAATAGACACCTTAGAAGCAGTTCAATTTATTGGCTAGCTTAGTAATACGTGTTGGCATCATATTGATGACATGTTACGCTGAATACGATGAGTTTGTAATACTCTTTGTCTGAGAAAGTACGGTGTTCTGGAACAGCTGTTACATGTTTAAGTCTCACATGAATGTAAAAGTGACAATTTTTGTATGATAATAAACTTTAAGTTGGTGTGTACTAGATTCTGCACTATTAATTAAAACATAAATCTTGATTAAGTAAATACCACAATAATCAACTACTAAGATGTATGTTTGACATTATTTTGTTTTTTCAAAAACAGTTGTGTAATAAGGCGTTATGAATAACTTAATAAATTAGATACGCTCATAAGACTTTAATTTAAAAAAAAATCATAAATCTATGCCGCTATAAATAAACAAGTGAATTGTTCGATAATTAATTTTAGTTAGTAACTTTTTTTTGCGTTATTAAATAATTTTATACATTAAAAAATAATAAAGTTTATTATAAAAAACTAAATTGTTGTGAGTATTAAGTCAAAAACAAAAAGTAGCTTTAAGAAAAATATAGATTGCTTCAAAATTTTGTCATAATTTTGATTCTTTGCAACTTGGCCTACGTGGACTCGCTCCTCCTCTGCTTAAAAATAAAGACGAAAGGAGGGGAAGTTAGGAAGGGGTTGACTGTTTTCATGGGCGTGACTTTTTTCCTATTCGATGGCCGAAAAATTTTGGTGGTGGGGAACATAACTCCGAAACCTTAGCCCTTAAATGTCCAGCGCTAGCACGACACTGTCTTACAGTGCGTCAGCTAGACAACACCTCAACCCAAAGTGACCACTTCAATAAGATATTATCTCTCTAGTTTGACATAGGAGCCCAGTGTTTAATCAGTGTTTATTAGTGAAAAGTGACCCGTAAAGTTTATAGTATCCAAACCTCCAGCTTTCAAAGAAAGTCAATTTCAGCTGTGCTGAGCTGAATAAAAGGAACTCTTGAAAGTCACTTCTTACGTCACAAGAGCCAACTTATTAAGTGAGTACTTGCTTAAGTCCTGTCTCTAACGAAAATAGATTCATTTTACTCTTGGCAAAATCATACTTGGTTTTTTATCATGGAGCGTACTTGTTTTATCAAAATAATTACAGAGTGGCAAATTTTTTAATTAAAAACTTTTATTAGCTTTATAATGCAAAGTAAGTAGATCATTTATTAAATTTTGTATTTTTATTTCATTTTTTTATCTTTCTTCTTTTTATTAATTTTTTTTAGTAAATTCAAATTAAACTTTGTCCTGTCTTTATTAAAGGAGTGAAGAATTTGTATAAAAACAGCGATGTCTTGATGTAACGTAACGTAATACTTGCAACCAAACTTTCCTGTAATAAGGATGACATTAAAAATGCACTCTTTTTAAATTAGTAATTTTTCAACTTTTAAACGTTTATTGCGACTTCAGCAGACCAAGTAGAGTTTTCACCTGGTTACGAGTTTCATTACAGCAATTACGAAACGTCTCTTATGCCTGGTGCTTGCCTTGACAATATTCTCTATCAATTATCAAAGACTCTATTTTTTTGCGATCCTTCTTACATAAAATTTTCTGAAAATATTATTGTCTTGCTATTTCGTTCATTTTATTATTTAGACACCTTAAATCTTTTTATTTATTTTTTAAAAAAAATCAAATTAAAAAATGCAAAAAAAAAAATAATTGTTCAAAACAGCTCTTAAAATTAGGAATAGAATTCATAAGCATTTGATTTCAAAATAATCTAAAAATTTAGCTTTATTATTAATGGTTGTTAAATTTCAGAGTTCAAAGTGCATATAAATTTTTACACTAATATTTTTTATTATTTACCATCAAGTTAAAACTTTTTTAATGCACTTTGTTTTATATCCGGTAAAAACTCACTATAACCCTTTTGTTTAATCAAAAAAACTTGTATCGAATACCACTACCTGTCTGAAAAAGTCTCTAAGATCGAAGCACGTTGGTACTCAACAACATATTTAATTCACAGTTAAAACTGTATTTTTTCATACTTTACCATGCAATATCGTGACAAATGTTTAAAAAAAGAAATAATAAAAAAGCGTCTTTTACAGGTATTATGACCACTCTGTTCAAGACTTAAAAACAAAATCAGTACTGTTGTACAAATTTTAAATCCTAGTTAAAAACATATTGAGATAAACATGTCATAGTCTTATTTTCAGAACTCCACGTAAAATACATTATTAAAATCATTTATTTAACTATGTGAATAATATATACACATACACATATATATATATATATATATTTTCTTTATTTTTTTAGCTTAGAATGATTAAGTTATACTGTCTCGTGTTTTTTTTTGCCATTGTTCCATTTATACTGTCTTGTTCAACTAAAAGTATAGAAAATCATGTGCCTTTAATGATTGACGTACAAAAGCTGTATAAAACTACTAGTATAGGGATTGTATATAAAGGAAACGAAGGTGAGAAGCGTTAAGTCACTAATTGGAAAGGTGAATATTAAAAATTAATAATTTTCTTTTGAAACT
The DNA here is from genome assembly GCF_036245765.1 of Copidosoma floridanum. Taxonomy (NCBI): domain Eukaryota; kingdom Metazoa; phylum Arthropoda; class Insecta; order Hymenoptera; family Encyrtidae; genus Copidosoma; species Copidosoma floridanum. Next base: position 16,589,061 of record NW_028321884.1, on the reverse strand, counting down.
ACAGATATACATTCAGTAGTGAAAATTGTGCGAGAACTTTCACGTGAATTCATTTACTCGGTGGCCGTTGCCATCCCAGACCTTCCGGCAAAGTACCCAAAAATAAAAAATTACTCCAAAACGCTTTTCGTCGCGTTTATTAATACTGACGAGGATTTCAAGAAGTTCTCAAATTTCTCGAAAGGTAATAATTTATCACCTCACGTGTGGCTGCTTATATTGCAGCCACCTACTACTGAAGAGATTCATAGTATCTGTTTACACCCGAAAAAAAATTATCTACACTTGAATCTTGCAAGCGAAGTACTTGTCAAATGTGGTAATAGTTACGAGATTAAAGAATGGTACGCCGTCAGTCCCGCGGCTGGGATACGAGTTGAGGAGTTTCTGGAGTGGAAGAAAGGGACTGGGCTAATTGCAAAAGAAAGTCTAAATTTATTAGAGAGACGGAAAAACTTTACAGGTGCTTCGATTACAATATACACGAAGGTAAAAAATATGTTTGATTTAAATTTTGTTAAAAAAAAAAAGAAAAATAATAATAATAATAATAATAATAATAATAATAATAATAATAACAACAACTACACTTCAAAAGATAATTTATTTTATGGTATTATTCGTAGCCTTCCACTTTTCATGCTCGAATGATTGAAGACCTAAAATCAAAGACAGGAATATCTGTCACGTATAAAGATGTCTCTCATATTACTAAGGACGACGATGAAACATCAAGTGATTCTACTAAATCATTAAATGACAGTAGCATCCTTGAAGGCACATTTGTATCACAAAAAAAACTAGATAAGAGGGATATTACGATTGAACTATCAGATGAACAAGATTTGTTTGTTTATAAATTACCAGATACCATGGACATCCCATGGCATGCTTATCTTGAGGTAAACAAATTTGTATTTCTAATTGTTATAATTTTGTGCATTTACAACGCTGAAAAATACTTGATTTTAAAAAGGTTTTCAACAAGAACATCTGGTTTTACTTAATTATAGTCATAATTATTTCATCAATATTATGTTCTATAATTATAACAATGAGTAATGATAGAAGAAGTTTTATACATAAGCTATCCGATGGTTTCTTAGTTACATGGAGGATTTTTTGTCATCAGGAATTTGAAGGTAAACTGTTGAAAAGACTCTTCTCTAGAACTCTAATATTCAACTTTTTTGATGAATTGGTAATATATTACATAAGATTTTTATAATTATTAAAAACTATTTTATGTCCTACGATTAGGTTATGGTAGGGTTATTCCAATCGGGTCTGCTGTAGTAAGTTAATACTTAACTAAAGAAACGTTTAATATGTAAAAAGATAAATGGCATATTCATGATTTATTAATGCGTACGCATAAACTATTTGACAAGCAACACAATTTATGTGGCCCAGTAAATTGAAAGGACATTCGTAAATATTTAAATTCCGGAATTGTTGTAAACTATGTTAAGTATCGTTTTACTAATGTTACAACAAAAATTTTATTACGAAACGTTATTGCTTTCCTTAAAATGGTAAGAAAGGGCTACGTTGGAATTTTAGGTTTGTATGTATTTTAAAATTTTTTTATCATAACGACTTTTAAAATATAAATATGGTGGTATAAGAATGGGTAAAGAATACGTGTTTTTTGAATTCTCTCATACATCTTGTTCAAATGATGCTTTTAAACTAGAAAATAGAATTCTTCTACGAAAATCTAGTTTAAAAATAAACTGTTACAACAATAAGTGTCTACCAGCTAGATGTCCAAAAAGCTAAGAGGAAATTTGCTTACTCTAAACAGGCAAAATAAATTATTTTGCTTAAAAACTGCTTATGTAAGCCATAATGGAATAACTCTACTTATTTAGCTATTTCAGCGAACCCTATTTCCAAAACCTTAAAATCGAAATAGTTTTAAACACTGAATAATTATTAAGAATTGTAAATCGACTCCGCCTTTAATTCTAAAAAATTTTCAGATGTACGATTGAGTCCTATTTCATTAAAGGTTGCCAAGATATCGCTCTATCTGACATCATTTATCGTTATTTCGATGTATGCAGGCTGTTTCACCAGCTTTGCGACGGTGTCAATACCCACAATCCCATTCAATAATGCGACTGGTCTTCTCAAAGATGGAACTTATGAATTAATTGCTCTAAAAGGAGTTAACCTTTCAAAATATTTATTGGTAATTTTATTAACTTTAATTAATTATAAATTTTTTTAAAAATATTTAACAACTTGTTGTATAAATGTTTATTAGGACTTGAAAGATGATGTACATAAAAACTTAAGCTTGTTTGTAAGGAAAGATGGTAATTTACCAACAAATGAGACAGGTGCTTTAAGTCAGGTAAATACTTTACATATTCAAGTGTCTCATTATTATTAAAAAAAAAAACAAATGAAAAAATTATAAAGGAAATTGAAACAACAAACCAGGGGGTATTAATGGGCCATGGGACCCACGGTAAGAACGAAGTTCTTTAAACATGAGATGGGTATGGACACAATTTCTCAGGTAACAAGGGGGTCACCAGACCCACAAGAAGAACGAAGCTCTGTAAACGTTAGTACTGCATTCATGTTGTTTACTAAAATAAGAACTTAAAAAACGAATGAAAAAAAAACAAAACGATAAGTAGTATAGTACTCAAGATGGTTGAACTTCGTGAGTACTGTATTTATGCTCGACGTTCTCACGAAGTTCAGCCATCGTGAGTACTAAACTACTTGCTGTTTTTTTTTTTTTATTCGTTTTTCAAGTTTTTGTTCTAATAAACAACATAAATGCAGTACTCACGTTTACAGAGCTTCATTCTTCCTGTGGGTCTGGCGACTCCCTTGTTACCTGAGAAAGTGTGTCTATACCCATCTCATGTTTAAAGAACTTCGTTCTTACCGTGGGTCCCATGACCCAATAATACCCCCTGGTTTGTTGTTTTGATTTCCTTTATAATTTTTTCATTTGTTTTTTTTTCTTTTAATTTTTTGTTTTATTTTTTTCTTTATCTCTTGTTGTGCTCTTTTTTTTCATTTCTTGTTTTATTTTTTTTCATATCTCATTTTATTACATTTTTTTGATTTTTTTGTATTTCATTTATTTAATTTCTTTTTTTATTTTCATATTTTAACTTTTTTTTTCATCCCCTTCTTTATTTCATTTTTTTCCATTCAATTGTATTTATTCATGTCTTTTGTTATTTTAGTTTATGTTATATTTATATTTCATTTTATCAATTTAAAAAAAAGTTTTTTTTTCACTTATTTTTTTTATGATTTTATAGCCCATTTATACAACTTTTGCTTTAATTTTTATAATATTACTTAAAGACATTGTGCCATTATCAAATTATCAAATTAAGAATAAGTGCCCATAAAAACCATTAAAGTGATATGAAACTCGAAATATATTTATATAATGATTTTACATAATTTATTTATAATTGATTTAATGAATTACTTTATTTATGTAATTATGTGATAATGTAACATAATTTGTTTGTCGAATTCGAAATAAGCGCCTTTAAAAACCATTGAAACGTTCTTTAATTGATACGTTCTTCAACTCTATTCTACATGTTTATTTTTTTTTTTCTTTTTTTTTTTTTTTTAGAATTGTAAAAGACAAAAATTCAAAGTGAAGAAAAAACTATTGTGGGAAAATAGAATTCAAACTTGTTCAAAAATTAATTGCTTGGCAGTGTGAGGGGGAATGGTGGGTAAAAGTGTGCAGAAAAGTACGAGATGGTTGGCAGATATACAAATAGTGGGGAGAGGGGAAGTGTATAGAGAACAGGTGACGAGATGGACGGGGTAAGGGGGGAAAGTTAAGAGGAATAGACCCTAGGTAAACCACTTTCGTTTCAAAAAAAAAAAAATCTGTCAGTTTTAGAATTCCAGTCCCCCGAGTAACGTGACATAAATAACTTTGTTCTAAAAATCTCGCAGTGCAATACCCCTGATGCTTAGAATAATATTGTTATATTTTGCCGTACAAAACGGTTTTTTACATTTAAGAAAAATTTTATACAAATTTCCTAATTCTGTAATTCTTCACTTAAGTTATTATTATAACAGTTATAACATTAATAATAATAATAATAATAATAATAATAATAATAATAATATCAATAACTGGCAGCCCCTTGTGTCGGCTTTGAGGCTAGTTGTAGTGCTCTTTTCCAACGTCTCCTGGTATAACGTCAAAGATGTTGGTGTCTAAAGCACCTATTTTATTTGCAGATTCAGTTGTTTTGGTGATCCTAGATGGGGAAATTGGTTAGTGATACTCGTTCAGTGGAGGCTGTCCCATTGGCTCGAGTTTTTTTTTTCTTCATAGCTGTTATAGGTTTGCCCAACGCAGACCTTGGAGAGGATTAGTGATTCCTGGTTGAATGCTTAGAGTCAAGAGGATAGTATAGGATTGTCGGTCACCGGGTTTTCCAGCCTTTCGAAGAACAACTCCGCAGGTGACGTTGTGCGTCTGCTAGTGAATGGCTGACTTGGTTTAATAGTGCCTGTCTTTAGTTAATATAGTTTTTCAGTCGAAGAATCACTTCCGGAAATGGTAATAAAAATGTATTTGTTGGCAAGGTAGTTTACACTTAGGTGGATTCTAAAAAAAAACCGATGAAATTGATGGTTAAGTAGGGAAAGTAAATACTTATAATGGGCCTAAAAAGCGCCAGTGGTGAAACTTTCAGGCTATTCTTTATTATTATTTCTAATGATGAAGGTCTGGCTACGGTTTGCTTGATTCTTACCCTAGGAGTCTCGATGTACAGAGACTGTGACGGAGGGAGGTAGGGAGGACCAAAGAATATCTCGACTTGTGTCATTCCCCGGATAACCAACCGCTCATCGTTAGACGGGAAGATGTGGGTAAGCGCGTTGGGGACGCGACGTACAAGCAGGTAGCCGTTGTGGATGCCCGTGCCCCTCAGAGCTGTTTTCCCTTGCTTATATTTGTAGCCACAATTTTTCTAACTGCACCAGGTGGGATGGTGGGACTGCCACACAACTCTGAAAAGTTGGTACAGATTGTGCTCTGGCTAGATATGTCTCCTGGTATTGTGGCAGAGACGGCATCGGTTGGAATTAATTTTTTTTTTTAATTGCACTTGACGAGATTTAGGGAGAATGGATACCTAGGTCCCTTCCCCTCTAAAGAAGAGTGTCATCTGTAACCGGGATACCTAGCTGCAAGACTATCATCAGCATGCTTTGTACAGCTCGTTGAACTGCCAAAGTACAACTGCATCACCTTCGAGACGCTCCAGCGTATTATTACCACACTTATTTAATTATGTTAAAGGTAGCTTTGATTTTATGTCAACGCCACCTATCGGATTTTACTGAACTAAAGTGAAAAGTTGGCGTATTTTTGAGAAACTTTGAGCTCATTTATTGTTATTGTTATTAAATTTTTAAGGATAAAAACCATACTAAAACCATCTAGGAAGTATCATGAATCAGTGTCCAAAATTTTAGCAAAATCGGTTCAGTAGTTTTCGCGGTTAGCGATTACAACGGTTTTAACGACTTTGCTTTATATATTAGTAAGATATTAGTAAGATAACATGTATGCGTATTATTCTATACACTTGAAAACACGTAGCTAAAATACTTTTGAATCAACAAATCTTAAAAGATCTCTTAGTTTGGGGACACAAAAGTGAGAAAACCCTACTGCTAGCCATCATGACCGAACTAGCTTTTTTAAAGAAAAACTATAGCCCATTTTTTTTGCACATAGATTTTAATTTTAAATAAAAAAGTATTTGAAATGTTACGAAAATACTTCTTATGGATATCAGACATACCTATCTCTACCATATCCCCACCTGTTACGAGTATTTAAGTTTTTAAATATATCTGATAAACCTGTTTAAAACTGATGATTTATTCTATAACATGTTTGTTGATGGTATTTGTGTTAGAAAAATGTCTATTATGTTTAGAGTATAAATTATTAAAAAATTCGTTTTTAATTCCAGGTATGCAATGAGAGAGTTGTTTTCTACATGATTGGATCTATTAAGAAACCAACTTCTTACAATTCCCTATGTAGAATCTTAGTTTTTCCACTTGGTACCATACGAAAATTTGCTATTAGTTTAAAAAAAGGAGATCCACTTCTTAGATTTTTAAACCATCAGTAAGTATCTTTAAAAAAATATTTATTGTCCAAAACTTATAATAATATTTTTTTTCAGCATTCAGAAATATAGAGAAAATGGTTTACTATTCTGGGAAAAAAAGTTATATCGGCCAAAGAAAGAAATAATAAAAGGAATCACATTCACACAATTAAGTATTACTGACGTCACCCCGTTGCTAGTATTATTAATTAGTGGATGTGTCATAAGCTTTATAATATTTTTATTCGAAAAGTATCATAGGCGCTTAATATTATATTTAGTGAAAAAACCGTGCAAGAAATTGAAAAAAATTAGAAAAACTAAGAAGAATAATACTTTATACAACAATGGTAAAAAGTTTTCTGTATATTCTCAATATAGGGATGTGCAACCACGCCCTCCGTGGCCTTATACCCCGTAAGAGCAGCATTAGATGCAAGGAAAAAACGTACAAGATGCGTAAATGAACCATTAATCTGACTTATATGTTATTTATCACAAGAAAAGGAGTATAAGATTATTTTTAGAATATTTTTTGTAAAAAACGATTTAGTACACTAACTAATACTAATATCCGATTTTTTTAATTTAGAATCGTAACTCCAAACTCTATGTAAAATGCATATTATTGTTAAATTTTATAATATAATGAATCATGTGAAAAAATTGCAAGTCAGTAACTTTTTAATTTAATTTAAACAAAAAAAGCTAAGAACCCCAAAAATGTCTGGTTTTTGTACGAACATTAATTATGTTCCCATTTCTATGGCAATTAAATTTTTGGTACCACTTTAAGTACATAAAAAAATTAAAATGATTTTACTTTTTACTAGAAATAGAAACATTATATATCGTGAGATTTTTTAATTTTCATAGAATAAATAATTTATAATTTTTAATGTATAAATCACATATCCATGCATGGTAATTAAGTCAGTACTTTTGTTTGTGGTAACTTTCTTTAGATAACGGAATTACAGAAATAACATTAGATCTCACAGCAGGGAAGGGTTATAAGATCAGTAATTCATCTATATTATTTGACAAATATGTTTCTAACTTATATAATCTAATAAACAGCTAACAAAGATTTTTGACTATTATTTGTTGATTTTTTATTTTTATAAATAAGACCAGTACTATGAAGACTCCAACATATTGTGCTTATTTTTGTAGATAAGAAAAGATTTAAAATGAAAATACAAACACTTTATTCTTTTATTTTTTACATTTTTTCATTTCTTCTACTTATATACTAAATTTTTAAAAACTTGTGACATTTTTCAATTGTCTATACTTAGACATCTGCCTCGTTCCTTGAAAAAAAGCGAACATATAAGATGTCATCGGAGTGGAATCCTGCCTCAACTCTATCCAAATCACACTGATCTGGAGGGTCAAACATCAACGTGGTTTCGCCTAGTTGACTTTTCTTGGTACCCTGAACGAATATCGATTTACCTCTGACCTAAAAGATAAAAACATTGCTTTAACTGACAAGTATTAACAGGTTGATGAGAAATGTAGTAAAAAATTGTCTTTTAACTCCAGAAAAATTTGTTAAAATATCTTTGTATTATAATCAGATAACATAGAAAAATATTTTTGGGGCATAAACGTGCCAGCTTTGTTTCTTATCAAACAAATAGAAAAAATCGATCAGATTTTTTCTTCTAATCCTGCTTGTAACTTTTTTTGGGATATCGTATTGCAAAAATAGCTTGAGAGGATTTGTCAGTTATTTGATTATCTACCGAAGAGTGCTATTGTCGGACCATCTACCACCTATTTCTGGCAAAGTGATTGTGCAAACAAGTGTGAAAATGTTGTTTAAAATTCAAAGGTTTGCAACTTTATTAACATCTCTAATTTTTCAATGATTTTTATCTAACATTCAACAAGATGTCATGAAACGATTTATTACTTTAAAATTTAGCTTCTTTTAACCTTGCAGCATTACTGGATCAAAGTTTAAAAGTAAGTTCTATTAAAGATACGAAGAACTTTAATGTTGGGGAAAAAAGAACTTTTTTAATTATGACTTTAATGTTTTATATAGTTCAATTTGCAATACAAAATAATAATTACAACTCTGAAATCTTGTATTTCAGCAATTTGCAACCAATTTTACTTAATAGAGAACATTTTAGCATAATCAAAAACATAACAGTTGAAATTTAAACATATTTTTAATAATAGTTATCAGGAAATTAGTGTTTATTATGATTGCCTAAAAATTAATTCGCTGTTTAAACTCAAAAAAAATTCTACTTCTCCTACTACTACTACTGCAAAACATTTTTTGTTAATTTCATGCAAATTAATAGTTTTTATATACATTACCAATAAAAAAAAAAGTACTGAACATAAACACTGTGATGTGCTTAACATTTTTCGGACGATTATTTATCGGAATAATTGACGGAAAAGAACCTTTATTCAAGATGCTTTTCTGAACAGCGTATCTTTCTTGAGACCGTTACTTTCTGTTACCACTCTGTAGCCGCTTATTCTTGATATAATTTTAAAACGAATAACTTAGAAATGTTAGAAAGGATGCAGAGGAAAATTTATTTCCAAAAAAAAATTAAAATTGAGTGATTTTCTGTAAATACCGCACTGGTGAAAATTTTGCAAGTATAAATATGTAGCTGAATTTTTGTAAAACGCGTTGTTTTGCATATAAGACACGACCAATACACGAGACACTGAAAAAAGACACTAAAGAAAAAAGTGTTACTTGAATCGTAAATGAATTGAAAACGTAGGAATAGATCATCATCAATCAATTGGAAAGGTGCTCTGCGAGAATATGCTAGTTGCCTGTTTTTTTTTAAAAAACATTTAAAAAAAAAAAATTTTATCAAGTAAATTGATTATTCATTTGATTTATATTAACACCAAAAACATTGATGTTTAATAAATAAAAATATTTGTGAAAAATGACTTACAAACTGTAAGATAAGATGAAGTAATTGATTTTACTATGTTCGGCCTGCTCACAGTAGAGTAGGTAAGAGCCGCGGTCACAAAATAGTATGACGCTGGGGGTTCCAAATCACTTTGGTAACTGTGACTTTTTTCTAAATTTTTTTATTTTAGAATCGGTTAAAAGAAAAAAAGATAAAATTTATAAACTTAAAAATCTGTGGCATCATGTAGTGGAGAGGAAACCGGAAGTAAGTCATGAGAGGCGTGGTGAAGGGGAGAATCAAGCAAAATCCACTCCTGTTACGCTTTATATCAAGGTCAAGAAAAAATTCTTGCAAGCCAATGTAATTTAAATGAATGGAAGCACTTTTTTGGTTGACATGCATTACACATAACTCTCACATCCATCTAAGCTCAGGTGCCACGATCAAATAACCAGTAGAAAACTGGTGGAAAATTTGAATATTAAAATCAATAAATAAATAGGGAAAGCTAGCAAGAGATAGCAAGAGCAAGCGACCTATAAAAAATAGAGATAGCAACAGATAGCAAGAGCAAGCGACCTAAAAATAAACGTTCGAGAAGATTGAATGTAGGGAAGTGTGTTGGCACTCTTAGATGGCTGCGTTAATATGATTTTGCAATGCTCATGTGCACTCACTGGTAAAAAAACAAAATGGGGAATTATTTTGTTAAACGAATTCGAGTTTCACCTACACATAACACAAGACTTGATAGTTCTCGAAAATGATCAAGTTTTCTGATGTGAGAACTTCTTTAGGCGTTTCTTGGTTGAGGACCAAAACGGTAAAAACGTACGTTCACACATACATACGTACATATATATACTAGTGGGGCTTCGCTTCTCTGCGCTCTCCGCGTGCCAACCCCCTACTGTTCTAACTCAAAAGAAGAGCCCTTCAATTTTATCTGGTAGTGGGAAAAGGTTGATGCCCACAATTTTGTGAGGAAGTAAAGTTTTTAATCCACATTGTTAAGCATTAGTTACATATCAATCAGTAAATTTTCTCATCACGCAGAAGGTAGTATTGTGGTACGTTTAGAGTTTTTTTTAGAACTCTCCGTTATGTTTAAAGAAAAAAGTGATACATCATTTTTTTATTGATTAAATTTTCAACAACGAAAAGTTTTAATTACTCTAGTCACATGTAAAACCTACTTATATGAGACTATTATTAAATCTTTTTTTTCTAGGCGTACCAATATTTTGTCAATGTTTTGGACAGTAATTGCATCTGTATTACTAACAAAAGGTATGACCAGTCAAAGAACTTTCCGTTTACCTTTAGATTTAGATAATATCGATAGTGTATTTTTAGAATTTAAAAAAAAAAAAAAATTAAGGGAAGTTGATTTAAATATATGGGACGAGGCTTCCATGATTCCGAAAAAATCTCTAGAAATCGTTGATAGTACGTTAAGAGACTTGTGTAATACAAAACTCTGCTTTGGTAATAACTTATAGAATTAGGAGGAGATTTTTGACAAATCTTCCCAGTTATAAAAAATGGTAATAGAACCACGATAATAGAAGAAACTATTAAATTATCATTTTTATGGAAGTATTTCAAAATTTTAAGATTACAAAATGAAATTCGTTCTAGTGATAAAGACTTCTCAACATTGTTTTTAAGATTTGGAGAAGGGGACACAGAAACTATTAACATTCTTAAATCCTGGATAACAGATGATGTCTGTACTAAAATACTTAATATTAACAACAACTGTTTTGGTAATAATGTAATACTAACTTTACATAGTAAATATACTTTTTGCTTGAACAATAAAGTTTTAAGTAAATTAAATGGAGGGACAAAGACAAATCAGATGATAATATTTATAAAAATTTTCCCGTAAATGTTAAACAATATTCGTAAAGGCTTGCCACCTCATGAACTTCAATCAAAAATAGGTACAACGGTAATGTTAACTCGAAATTTGAGTATATCAGACGGATTATGTAACGCTACACGATTGCAAATTACTAAATTGTCTAAGTATAACACAGAAGGCAAAATAGTTACGGAAAAAAAAGTTGGTAATAAAGTTTTTCTTCCTAAAACTACATTATATATTGGAAATACTTCATTATTAATCTTTATTTTGTAAAGAAAACAATTCCCATTAGTCGTAGCATTTGCTATGACTATAAACAAGTCTCAAGGTCAAAGTTTTGATAATGTAGGATAATACTTGAAAAAACCTCTTTTTTCTCATTGTCAAGTATACGTAGCTTTATCGAGATGCAAAAATAAAAATGGACATTTTTATTCAAATCGATAGAGAAAACATTTTAGATATTAAAAATATAGTTTGAAAAAAAATTTTTGATCATGAAATTAGTGTATCTTATAATAACAATATCATTTTAATATTCCAATATGTATGGACAAAATTTATCACTGAATATGACATCCCATCAATCTATATTATGTTGTAGCAATTGTACCAATTTGACCAATTTTAACATTAATTCGAAACAGAATAGGAATAGACCTAAGTCTTTCTCGTTTGATAGGGTTTAATAAGTTGACACATAAAAGAAGTCATCTTAATGCGAAACTTTTACGGTTTGCAATAATGATAAACTAAATGTATTTAAAATATTTGTATGTATTGGTATTATTCATTCGTATATAAAATAATATAATACATACGCATAAAAAATTTACTTGTAGTTTATCAGAAATGCTAACAAAAAAAAGCTTAACGCCCCAAGATTTTTCTACTTACAAAGAAATGGAAATACAATTGATATAAATTGATTTTTCGTCGTATTGAGTTGCATAAATTTAATGGTTTTATATTATTTGTATGTATAAAGTCCATCTATTTACCTCCTGGGTGCTGTGAAAAAATTGATGAAAACAAAATATATTGTAAGAAACAAAACATGTTCTTATTGGTTAACATTCTTCACAAATAAACATTTTTACGGTACAAAAATATATATGACGTATTATTTTTATGATGTATTAAACTACATTTTTTTTAAAAGACTCTGAGTAAAACATGAATGACTTAATAATCTTAATATTTCCAATGTAAATGGTTTTATATGGTGGAACGTTGCTTGGAATGCCCCACACAGTCAACTATATAATATAACAGTTAACTTTGATATTCAATATATAATAATAATGATGATTTGCGCAATGACGCCCTATAACTCAACTATGACTTTAAATTTATCTTGACGATGAGATAAATCGTGTCGATAAGACAGTTTTGTCTTAAAGTAATTCAACATTGAAGCAGATTAAAAATAATAGACTAATCCAAATACGACACGTACACGTCTGTATACACATCAAGGTCCAAGGAATACGATAAATACGATGTCATCCACGGTCTCTAAATGAAGTGTGGCAGACGGCGGGGAGGGCGGTGGGGGTCACGAAAAAATGGGCAGGGGGCTGTGGGGAGCTTAGGAAAAAACTGCGATATGTGAAAATAAGGGAAAAAATGACCGGTTTTCACCTTATTTTATGGAGGGGCGGTGGGGGGCTGTGGGGGGTTGTGTGGAATGCCCCATCGAGATTACTATATAGTATAGGAAATATATATATATATATATATATATATATATATATATATATATATATATATTATATCTACAGTCAGCATTTAGTGTTTTGCACACTTCTATTGCCTACTCATAGTATGTTTCTGTGTGCAGTGTACACGTATATAATGTATACATGCACATTTTTATGTGTGTGTAACTAATGTACAGAATTATGGATGAAACCATGAAAGTGTACATGTATAATAACTGTTTGTATATGTACTTTCTACTATTACTGTGCAAGTGTGTACATGCTTGCCTGCGCGTATATGTATAGAATATAGTAGTTAATATTAATTCTATATTAATTTTTAATCATTACTATATTGTCTCTTTAATTAAGTACATTATTAGGTAATTTTTGCATGTATGGCAGATCGATGCAGATAGCCGGTATTGATTAAACGGGTTTTTATAATATGGTGTGATCTCCAAATGTGACGTAATACGCCATATTTTTAAAAGGAAGCAAAGTAGAACAATAATAACAAATTTCACACGTTCCTGAATGTGCAATAAATACCGTGCCACACGAAAAAAGAGGCGTTGAGTTATATCAAGACATAACCGTAAATTTCGGTGTTTTATGTTTCTCTACAAAATAGAGGTAGAAATCTTCGGGAAAAATTTTAGCATATTTGCGAATTGATTAAAAATATGTTGGACATATTTCTTGTTTTTTACCCAACAATAACCTTAAAAATCATTTTAAAAAGTTCCAAAGCCTTTTATACATGACAAAATTACAGGTAAAACATAAATATACCGCCATAAATCGTAAAAAAAACATATTAAATTTACATGTATTTATGAACCTTGTATTTTACAGTATACATGTGATTCCTAAATACATGCGCGAACTTCGTTATTACCGGGGGACTTAGAGTCTCACACGCTAGTTTTTGACACTTAAGCTAATGTAACATATATTACACAACATTAACTGTCTTCAGTGGAATAATTTGGCAAATGTAGTAGCCATCTTAACGCTAATAAAAAAAATTAACTAACATAACTCTTATAGGTATAGAGTAAGGCTATATACAGTTTTTTTGTAGTTATACTTTTATAGGCGCGTTCTGCCCTAGGGAGTAAATCAACGATTTCAGATTCGTGACCTTGAGAAAAAGTATAACAAAAGTTAATTTTGTTTGGTTCTTCCCCTTTTCCCCGCCCTTCTTGACGTACATCCAGTTCTCAGTTCTCCTATACCTTCTAATATTATCGCACCACACTGTAACACACATTTTAAATTTTGCTTATTTTTTTTTTTTTTACTGATCTCTCTAGATGAAAAAAAAAAAAAAAAAAAAAAAACCGTTTTTTAAAAGATGTAAATTCACGACCTTTCACAGACTGAGCAAGCTTCTGATCAACTCTGCTGTAAGTAGGCTCGATACTTGAAACCTGATTACTCCGTTTTTTCTCACATTTTGTAACTTCCAACAGTGTATAAAAAGATATTAATCTGAAAATTTTTTTTTATAAACCAAGGAATATTTTTTCCTCAAGGCACAACAAACTCCAGGTAAAAAATAATTGTGGCTTGAGGTTAAAATATGAAAAAGGGATAAATGAGGGTTACGGGGTTGTGTATTCCTTAAATATGTATAGTTTTATAGCGCACGGTGGCTCAGTCGGCTAGGTCGTAGATTGGCACGCGGGAGACCGTGGTTCGATTTCCGGCCATAGTACGACTTTTCCGGGCAAGTACCCCTGTGATTTCTTACATGTGCTTTTTCACCACGCAATGCTCCTCGAGGAGGGTTGAGGCGACCTTCTCGCAGCAAAAATTGCCTATTTCCCCCCTACCCCCCTTCCAGCAATGGGAGGCCTCCCATCCCTCTTTCCTTCTGTCTCCAAAGTGCTAAGTGCCTATAGCAGTGCCCTTACTAAAGGAGCCGGACGTAGAGCACTCTAATATATATGAAAAAAAAAAAAAAAAAAAATGTATAGTTTTGATAAAGCCTGAAATAAAAAAATAGAGTTGTTAATTTTTCCATAGCATAGGATCCCCAAGTTCATAATGCAAACAACATTTTTTCGCATTCTAAAAAACCAAAAGAAATTTAATTTAATTCTTGGATACTGTACAAGTTGTGAGACCTAATCTGGGCAGGCCCCTGATCTACTTTGCTGTAAGCGGGCCCGATAATTAAAACCTAACTACTTCATTTTTTCTTACAGTTCGTAATTTATTTTTGATGTAAATCCTCATTTTTTGTGTATTTATTTATTTAGTTTCATTAGACACAAAATAGACAAGTTATTTAATAAAATAAACTTTTTTTGGTACATGTTTTTTTCAAAAATTCAGAAAAAAGTATATAAATCAGCAGAACAGCTTTTATATGTATTAATAAACATTTATTTATGTATGATTAATATGTTACTTTTAAGATTAATGTATTTATTATTGTTTGTACATTTTAACATTTTCCAGAATTTTTATATAAAAAAAAAAGAACTTCCGTACTGTATAAATACAGTAATTCTTGTTTATTGCGTTTTCTTCTTTGACAAGTTTTTCTCTGTAATTGAGAACAAAAGTCAGGAAGGTGGGAGAAGCGTGAATATAGGCAACAACGCTGAAAATAATTATTTTTTATTATACTGCGCCGAAAAAAGGACCTTTCGTCCCGCTTTGCAGGACCAAAATCCGTTCTCTCGACGCAGAATTGATGAAAATTAGAATACACACCACGTTCGGAGGTTATAAAATGTCCTAGATTTCACGTTATCAACCCTTAGCTCTGTCTCGGGCGTTAACTTACATATAATCTTCGACATTTTTAACCTTCCTTAATAGGTGCGTAATATTTTATTTCTTATATAGAATGAGTTTACATACGAGCTTTTACGCATACTTGACCTCTTTTTTTTTGTTTTATTAAAAGAAAAAAAAAGAGTTATAGATCCACTTGAAAATGAATCGGATTTATTTAAAAGTAATTTTTCACACAAACAAAACTTCCGAGGTTTATACAGATTTAAAAAAAATAATTTTATAAGATTTTTTCATAAGGGTACATGTTAAATAGCAAAATTTTAAAAGTAAACATGTGAAAGATGGTATGATTGATCGATCTGCAATTTTTTTTGGGCATTTCTTATGGTATTTTGAGTATACTTTTAATACTTCAATTATATTTGTCTAAAATCCTATGTGTGATGAACATCCTAAAGAAACATTATTCACTGGCATTTACTACCTTGCTATCAAAGAAAGTGGTACTACATGATGGTTTGTCTTATTTTCTGAGTTACAGTAATATTTTAGATACTAAAAATGAATTAGGAATAAGTATGTGAGCATATATGATAAATGTGAGCGTGACGTTACAAATGTAATCAGCGTAGGCAGTAGAAAGTAGTTTCGAAATCAACGGAAGATTCGATGAAATCCTACAGTCTTGTACTGGCTAGTCTCTATATTCTTTATATTGTATTGTGCGATAATATGTTGTTTATAATGTCAACTTATTAAGTATTAAAATATTAATTATAACCATACTCAATCAACACAGGTATACTTATTTATACGATATTTGCACCACCATTGTTTACAATAAAGTTTCGTAAAAGGTATACTTATATTTATAATCATATTATCTGCCACATGATTCTACAGAAAAAAAACTTGTAACTTGAGTACCCAAGCACTCACTGTCCACTGATTTTTTTCTATACAAGTACTAAGTATATGTAGTCATACATGGAATCTTAATAAACGAGCGCGCAGTGGCTCAGTCGGCCAGGTTGTGGAATGGATCAAGGCCCGTGCGACTTTTCAGGCAAGGACCTCTGTGATTTTTCGGCACGACTGATACTCAGGAGTGCTTTATATTATTGCCAGAGCGAAAAGTGTAAGTACTTTTAAAACTTATTGTTTTTGTGTAAAAAAATGTTTTAGTTAAGAAAAAATTGCGATCGTGGACCTCAGCGTCAGGGGTGTATGTATATATTTATGGGCGTAATCAAGTTTTTTGATTAACTTATGCAGTCTTTATTGGATTAGGCTGAAATTTAACAAATAGCTTCGTCTTTTATGTCTTACGTGATGGCTTAAGATCCGTAAGATTTTCTCTTTTGAAAAAAAATGGCAGTCGTTTTGAGATGGTATTTTCAGTAAAAAAAAAATAGTTTTTTAACTATAACTTCAAAACATGATATTTTTGAGATTCAATGTAAACCACAAAACTGTAGCTATATTTTAAATACAACTTTTTTGTATTCCAAATTTTCGTCCAGGATGTAACCCAAACATTCTGTGAGCCAAAAAGTGCTTCAAAATCACAAAAACGTAGTTTTTTCTTATTTAAATTATTTGTTGTGTACTTTAAATTATGATATTGAACGAAAAAGTTGTGGATTATATTGAAATACAACTTTTTTGCGTAAAACATATTTACCTAGGATGTACCACACGAGGTAACACTTACGTTACAAGGGCCGAAAGTGCTTGTTAAATGAAGAAAAAGTCGTTTTCCCGTATCCAAATTTTTTGTTTTGCACAAGAGGTAATACATTAATCTTGATGGTTGAAGGTCTCGTCAAAATACAACTTTTTTGTATCATCACATTTAGTGATGATGTTAAATTTGGGCTATAAATCATAAAAATGCCAAAAAATTGCAGAGTTATCGTTTTCCTCCACCTAACTTACTTATATTTTTTTTTATTAACATTTCAGATTATGAAATGACCGTTAAACTCATAGATCTTAAAAAGTATAACTTTTTTGTAACGAAAACTTATATCTGTAGAATATAATTAACGCCATAAATCGCAAGGATCAATCTCTGAAGGTATACTTAATTAAATATATTAATTAATTTTTAGAAAAAATAATTAATTTTGATTGTTCAACAAATCCGTTAAGAAATTCTAAGAAATGAATTTTTTTTCAGAAAAATTATGAAATTTATAAAAAAAACTACCTTTAAAAAAAAAGTATAAAGTTATGCAAGTTTGAGGTTATTGTCTCTGAAGGTAGTCATATTCAATTATAATAAGTAATTTTTGAAAAAGAAGAATTTTGATCATACAACCAATCCCCTGAAAAATTCTAAGAAATGAATTTTTATCAGAAAAGTTATGAAATCTATAAAAAAAACTACCTTTAAAAAAAAGTATAAAGTTATGCAAGTTTGCGGTTATTGTCTCTGAAGGTGTTTATAATTAATAATAAAAAATTAATTGCAAATATAAAACGTAATTAATTATAATGTTAATTAAAAAAAATTATAACACCTATAAGGCAAGAACGAATTCTGTTTTTTCAATTTAAATGAAGAAATTTTTAATATCATCTAAGCAGGAGAAAGCAGTGACATCTAAAATTAATAGACAAATTTAAAGATAAATCAAATTAAAATATTTCAGTATACAACAAAATAACTATCACATAATTGATTTTTTATTAAAAAAACTTTCTTCACGAAAAAAACTCAAAAGATTAAAGACAGCAAAACAAATTTTTTTAAAAAATTGTATTTTTCGTTTTTAAACAAAATGATGAAATGCGAGAAATATTTTTTGCACGTATATTTTATAACTTTCTAAGACCGAAAACCATATTATTTGTATACATTCTGTATACTAATAATACAGTTTTTGGCCTTAGGAAGTAATAAAATCAACAAAAAAATTCAAGTTTTTCTTTTGTAATTAGTAGTAATTTAATTGAATATAATACAATCATAAAAAATTTATTTCCGAGATGAAAAATAATTGGTTATAATATATATTTAAAAAATTATAAATCCCATAAATTAAGAATGAATTCAGTCTTTTCAATTGCAATACAGATATTTTTAATACCATCTTTGGCTTTAGAAAGCAGTGAAATCCAAAATTAATAGACAAATTTGAAGATAAATCAAATTCAAATATTTCAGAATATAACAAAATAATTTATTTTTTAACAAAAAAAATTTCTTCACGAATAACTGAACAGATTAAAGAAAGCAAAACATTTTTTACGTACACTGTATTACCGTTTTTAAATGAAATGATGAAATGCGAGAATTTTTTTTTGCATACATACATTCCGTATACTAATAATACAGTTTTTGGTCTTGGGAAGTAATAAAATCAACAAAAAAAATTCAAGTTTTTCTTTTGTAACTAGAAGTAATTTAATTGAATATAATCAACCACTGGAATAACACGGTTATATCTAACATTACTCGTGAAGGATATTATATTGAATAATATAGTACGTATTACATAACTTGCCGGGACTGATTTTTGAGTTTTTTAATGAACAATCAATACCAAGTTTTTACGGATAACAGAATGTATAAAACAATTTTTTCGTATATTTCTAATTAGTTGATTATGAAGTCAATAGTTAATCACCAACCAAGAAAAAAATATTTTATTTAAATGTTATAATAAGTTATTTCAATTTGCTCCTCAAGCTTGCGTTTCGTTGAATGTACAAAAGAACAAATTCTTTGTAAAAAAACAAATAGAAAAGTAAAAATTTAATTTGTACCCTGGTAGACAATTGACCATTTTGTGAGCATTTACAAAACGTTTTTTCTAGCCTTTTTCCAGAATTTTATATTTTGACAAAATAGCTGTAAAATGCTGGAAAAAGGTTGGAAAAAACATTATTTAAATTTTGAAAAAATGGTCGATTTCTATCAGGGTACGCACTTTTTTTTTGTCCATTTATTTTACGAATTATTGATTGACTTATAAGCACCATTGAAATGTTATTTAAAATTTTTTTTAAAATTGTTATGATTTATCAAAAAAATTATTAATAAACGAATTTATACTAAATGCACACTTAAAGATACTTTATAAAATTAATAAACTAATTAATGATGAATTGTTATACAAAAAATTATCTATTACTGTTAATATGTAACATCTAGAACTCGAAAATCAGTCCTGGCAAGTTATGTAATACGTACTGTATTATTCAATATAATATCATTCACGAGTAATGTTAGATATAACCGTGTTATTCCAGTGGTTTATTATATTCAATAAAATCACTACTAGTTACAAAAGAAAAACTTGAATTTTTTTTGTTGATTTCATTACTTCCCAAGACCAAAAACTGTATTATAAGCATACGGAATGTATGTATGCAAAAAAAAATTTTCGCATTTCATCATTTCATTTAAAAACGGAAATACAGTGTACGTAAAAAATGTTTTGCTTTCTTTAATCTGTTCAGTTATTCGTGAAGAAATTTTTTATGTTAAAAAATATATTATTTTGTTATATTCTGAAATATCTGAATTTGATTTATCTTCAAATTTGTCTATTAATTTTGGATTTCACTGCTTTCTAATGCCAAAGATGCTATTAAAAATATCTGTATTGCAATTGAAAAAACTGAATTTATTCTTGACTTATGGGATTAATAATTTTTTAAATATATATTATAATTAATTATTTTTTATCTCGGAAATAAATTTTTTATGATTGTATTATATTCAATTAAATTACTACTTATTACAAAAGAAAAACTTGAATTTTTCTGTTGATTTCATTACTTCCTAAGACCAAAAACTGTATTATCAGTATACAGAATGTATACAAATAATATGGTTTTCGGTCTTAGAAAGTTATAAAATATACGTGCAAAGAATATTTCTCGCATTTCATCATTTTGCTTAAAAACGAAAAATACAATTTACTTAAAAATATTTTTTTTGCTGTCTTTAATCTTTTTAGTTTTTTTCGTGAAGAAAGTTTTTTTAATAAAAAATCAATTATGTGATATTTATTTTGTCATATACTAAAATATTTTAATTTGATTCATTTTAAATTTGTCTATTAATTTTAGATTTCACTACTTTCTCCTGCTAAGATGATATTAAAAATTTCTTCATTTAAATTGAAAAAACAGAATTCGTTCTTGCCTTACAGGTGTTATAATTTTTTTTAATTAATATTATAATTAATTATGTTTTACATTTGCAATTAATTTTTTATAATTGATTATAAATACCTTCAGAGACAATAATCTCAAACTTGCATAACTTTATACTTTTTTTTAAAGGTAGTTTTTTTTATATTATAATTAACGCCATAAATCGCAAGAATCGATAAAATACTAGCTTTTTCAGAATAAATACAAATAAGATCGATAATTATTGTGTTCTAAGGCTTTTTTTTCTCTCCATCATGTAGGAATATGTACATTTTTTTACCAACCCTACACAAAACAGTACCAATTTTTTATACAGTGTGGTAAAAACAGTAATATATTCCCTCGTATCAGTCAGTCGTGCCTTAAATGCAAAAATGCAGTTTTTGCATAAGCTGAGCCGCTTGTTCACATGTTTTTTTTTACCACGGAATGCTCCTTGAGGAGCGTTGAGGCAACCTTCTCGCAGCAAAAATTGCCTTACGTCTTCCTACCCCCCTCCAGTAATGAAAGGCCTCTTATCCGTTTCCTTATTCCTTTCCCAATCCCTAAATGTCCACAGTAGTAACTTCATCAAAGAACCAGTTTTGTGCTAGCTCTAGTTGGATACGCACCAGATGCGAACCCTATTTTCCCTACCGAGAGCACACCCAACCCTCAAAGTAGCCCAGGATAACAAAATTAGTTTTATATAATCTTAACAGTACCGATAAAGAGAGAATCGAATAATTAACAAAGTATTCTCAGCTATTTTTGCAATGTGATGACCCAAAAAAAATTATAAATGAAATTCGAAGAAATAAATTGGTCAATTTTAACTAATTATTAAATAATAAAAAACGCTATAACGGTTACGCCATAATATTATTTTTTTTTTTGCGTGTTTCTATCATAATAGGAAAAATTTTAACTATTTATGTCGCAGTCACACAAATTTCTTATTGAACATTTTTTGTGATTTCATTCACCTGCCTGTTAGTTTTTTGATGACATCAACTTCAGGCACATTGATCACACTCTATTATAAGAGATTCGACGGTTTAATATTTTTTCTACTCCGAAAAAAAAAAACATCCTTTGAGTCTGTTTGATTTCAATTTTATAATACTACATGCAATACAAAAAATTCTTTAAACATAAGTAAACAGAAAGACGAAAAAAAATTTTCGATACTTACAAAGACCTTAATTGTCTCCTTGTCAAATTCCGTGCAATCAAACTCCTTCCGATAAGACTCCTATTACAAAAACACAATTTTTTTAAATTTTTAAGAAAAATCTTATACAAGTTGATGTTTGTAACTGCAGTTTTCGAATGACCATACCTCGTTACTTGTAGGTAACGGGCGAGAATCTTTGCTGTGTTTTAGATCTAACTGCCTCGACTCTTCAGAAGAGTTGCTAAGAGACAAGGTTGAACGAGCCTCACGGCCAGAGTCAATATAGCCATACTCTCTACGCTCTTCTTCGACTCTGTAATGATACGCCAACCTCTCTTTTTCCACCTCATCATCGGACATTTTGCTACAACTACTACTATATAACTGCGTAGGTGCTAGATGACAAGTCTCACGAGCAACTGACGAACAACATAATGGCTTCTAGTTTGCTGCTGTACGCGTAGCGTTCATGACATCACTAACGTTTATAATTGATACCTGTTATCTTGCCTACTCAAAATTACCGTGGTTCACTTTGTTAATGACACCTGCTAGTGTGAGCTTAGGTATGTTCTTTGTTCTAGAAAAATGTCTAGTAAAACTGTCTCCTTATTTTTGCTGTTGAACAAAACTTCTTTTTTTCAAGACAAAGACTTAAACGACCTTACTAGATTTCATACCTTTAATAATTACTGTTGAAAAATCTGTTGGTAACAAACTAACATGGAATTACTTACATAGAGATCAATAGAAAAGTTATAAAAGTAATATAACAGATACTTCTTCAATGGACGTACATTAACTCGATTCTCTAAAGATAATTTTGCGAGAGTCTAGAAGGAGCTATGTCTCCTTGGTGAAAGACATCAATGTCAAAAGTGTTTGTATAGTACGTGAAAAAAAAACAAAGAAAAAAATGTAACTCCACCCTTAAGTGGAGCTTGGTAAGTGATTGCTTCGATTGAATTTATTCTCCAAGTCCACGTTCATGACAAACGATGAGTCGTTATTTATCTGGAGAATGACCCGAAGATGAAACATTTTTTTGGTCAGCGGCATTTCTCCCTCCAGCACGGTCCCCGTACACGCAGACTCCGAGGGTAAGAGTCAAGCTAACCACAAGTCAGCTTTTGATCATCAAGAATAACAATAAGGAATATCTGAAAAGTTTACCACAAATGTTTTTCAGAGCCATTATAAGTATTGACTTTATCTGTTTAACCCTGAAAATTTCCTATTTAACCATTAATCTCATCGGTTCTTTTAGAAGCCACCTAGGGTTGAACTTTCTTGCTTACAATATAGTACATCATATTACAAAAGACAAAGCTTGATGATCAGCTTGCGGGGGTAAAGTTTCTCCCCAAGGTAAAACCAAGTTAACCGCTGGAGCAGGTTATGAAGTGACGTTCTGTGTGATCCCTACCATTTTTTTAATTAGTTTGGCTGAAATTTCGTGGTTCATGAGCCATCACATAGTAGTTAGCTTAAGTATTAAGTATGGGGATAGGTTATATTTGGGGCAGAACAACATAATTTTATTAAAAATCCTTTAAATTTTAATAGTTACTATTATTTTAAAAATATTTTTGTAAATCAATAGCATTTAAATATATACAAGTTAATATAATTATTCATTGGACTCCTGGGCATTGTCTGCTGCAGAACTCATATGTTTGATTTTTATAATATTTTCCAATAGTCACTTGATTCTATATTCAGACTAAGATTAGAAATTTACTACGTAGCATATTACCGAGAGAGATGGCATGCGTCACACGACAAATTTATAGTCATACCAGAGTTGGACGCGTGCTTTTCACTTAAAATTTTTCTAACAGTCTGAAAAAAATAAATAAATGCAGCATAAGTAAGTACTTAATACTTATGCACTACTGATGCTCTCTCTCTATTTCTTTCTTAAGTAAAGTAGGGAACAGGCAATTTTTTCTTCTGACCCCTCTATACGCGATGTAGGTGTCACGTCGATACGAAAGAAACAATGGCTTTTTTTTTCATACACTGCCACCAAAACTTGAATTTTTGGATGAGGTAGTAAGAAAATTTATTTTTACTACCGTTTCCCGCAACGATTCGTCGACTAAAAGACTATGTATAGCAAGCCACTATTAAACCAAGTCAGTCATTAACTGGCAGATCTCACGAGTTCGTTGCATGGCTAGGAACCCCCGCAAACGATGACCCTATATTATTCTCTTAACTCTAAGTATTCAATCGGGAACCACCAATTTGCGCTTTCAGGTCTGAACTGGGCGAATGCAACAGCTATAGAGGGAAAACAAACGTGAGGAAACGGCTCAGTCTCCAACGGGCTAGCATCATAAACCAATTTTCCCACCTTAGATCACCAAAACGACTAAGTCTGCAAAAGAAATAAATTGTAGACACCAACGTTTTTGGCGTAATACCAGGAGATGTTGGAAAACAGATTTATAACTAGCTCCAACACTTCAGACGTTATAGTTTTTCTCCCAATCAGTGTAGTGCTACGATAACAGGCCATAAAAGATCATCCTGAGGTATCCAGACAGTTATAGTTGCTGTAAGCTTCAGTCAAGAAAGAGTTCTAGAGGAAAAATTGCAAATCTACGGCTGTTAAGGACTAACGATTTTTTTATGGAATAAGGAACGCACAGATTTTTTCAAAATAATTATATTTTTTTACTTTTTCAGCTCATTATTTTGCCAAATTAACTGAATGGATTCCAAAGAAATATGCTTCTTATAAGAAGATTCTTTTTTCTGAGAGGTGCAGGAAAAGATGTAAAATTTTGAACTAAAAACGTTTCACAATATATGTCAACACACTACGGTCTTTCATTTAGTGAGTCTCAGGCAAAGCCGAGACCAGTGGGCCGCTAGTATAGTATAGTTATTGTCAGTATTTTCAGTTCTGCCGTTAGGTACTAACAATTATCTTTAAAAAATCTTTAAAATCACTAAATCTCAATCGATTTAGTTCTTTCATTATACGCTTATCCCCTCTTTTATAAGGCACTATACTTATACGTTCGTTAAATAGCCATATGTTTTTTACGTCTTATCTCGAAATAAAATACATCTTGCTGCAAGACAGTAAACACTGAACATTGATTCTTGCAAGCTAATGACTCATCACTTTCAACATTGACTGCTTCCATCCAATGAGAGAGCAATGCTTTATTTTTGTTTCCAAACTAGTTTTTTTTATTCAAAAAACAGTTTTTCATAATGCTGTGATGATTACTAATTCAATTATTTTGTCGATTTTTAAGGAGATTGTGTGCAAATGTTTGTCACGATAAAAATTAAGCTTTTCTAAGACTTCCAGTATAAAACTACTAGTGAAAAAGTTAACTATTCTACCTGCATACTTACAAAAAAAAACAATTCACAATATTCAGTCAATCAAAGAACTTCAAAAAAAACCCTTCGTCTACTTAAAATAATTAACATCATAAAAAATAAACTGTCACGAAGTAGTCACGACTGAACGCATAGAATGACTCGAATGAAGCTGTGTTTTCCCGATACTAAAGCATGGCAGTTTTTTTTTTTACTATCAATTTTTTTTATTTGTACACTATATTAGGTCTCGAATGTATGGCACACATAACTTTTATTTAGGATATGTCTCATTGTAGAGAAAACACGGTTAAAGCAATATTATACATATATATGGAGGATTTACAAAACGAGTGTGAAGAACTGCAGTTGTCATAGCTTCTGTTTTAGTACGGGTTCGTTAGTAAGGCATATCTCATGTTAGTGGAAAAAATTAAAAGACCTTCCGATTTTTTGTTCCGTTTACATTTTTTTTTTTTTTTAGCAAGTGAGCTCTACAAATTTCTTATAGCGCAAATTAGATCGAATCTGATTTCTTAACATTTAAGTATATATCTACATTTCTCTACTAAATGCTTATTTTCTATGAACTGTATGTGACAATATCTCTCTGTAGTAAACATATTGAAATATCACAATTGCAAGATCAATTGTTTTTATATTATCAATAGATACATAGTTTGAACACTCATGAATGAAACATTAGAAGAGACAAAAAATATTGAAAACTTGTTGGTGTGGGGAAAAAAAGGCGCTTCGTACAGCTCGTGTAAGCGTAAGTAGGGTAGGAAAAAAAAGCTCGTGAGTCGAAGTAGATTATCCATCAAGTTTGGAGAGTAAGAGCAATAGTACTTTATACAGTGGTATTGATACTGAAAATCTGTGGCGTATATGTTGGCTTATTTCGTGGAACATTTTTTTGCAGTACGCAGAGGGATTAATAGAAGTAAATTTAAGAGAGAAGAAAATATCATAACTTTTTTCGTTTTTATCTAACAACAGTGCGAAAATCGTGTTTTATTAAATTAAGAACGTCATCTGGCAGCATTTTTAACTATGTTATCCATTGGATTGAAACTGTTTTTTCTTCCAACTCATACCATGTTTCAATTACATTATAATTTCTTTGATTTAAGTAAAGCTTTTGACTATCACGATTTGTCATTTGAAAAAATATTCTAAGAGAATAAACCTTCCTTAAACAAAATTACTGTTTTTTTTACAACCTATAAATAGATGAGACTTTTTTAAAAGTTATATTTTCATCAGATGCATAATATAGAGCTACTTTATTGCAGCTAGAAAAAATAACTTAAAATTTATACCCTTAATTGAACTTCTACAAATATCGTAAAGTAGCACATCTACACGTATAACTTTATATTAAGATTGATATGAAATAAATTTTTATCCTTTGCTTTCGTAAAATAAAAAATTTAAAACAACGAATCATGTCTTTGTTACAAGGCATGTTGTGCATTTAATGACATATAAAACGATAAAGAGGCTTATGACGAGAAAATCGTAGAACTATGTTAAATATTTCTTGCCATTTCTTATACGTCACAATCAACTTCTAAATATTTAGAACAATACAGTTTTAACCTATTTGAAAGAAGTATCCAGAGAGAGAGAGAGAGAGAGAGAGAGAGAGAGAGAGAGAGAGAGAGAGAGGGAGATCTCAAACAATGCATCCGTTTTTGCATTGCATAAATAATTGTATTAAAACTGAAATCGTATTACAGTATTCAAAAACTATCAAATTATTTAGAGAATACGAAATATTCACACCAATAACAGTTTAATAATATTATTAGTTTGAAGTTCTATCCATTATTTTAAGCTTGAAGTTTATATTAAATTTTAATATTTGTATTTTTTGTTATTAGAAAAACGGCCATGTGCTTATGGAAACATTACAACATTGACGTTAAATATAAAAAGCACACGAACCTTGCAATTTTTTATTCACACTAAAAGCAAGCCTTCGATCAATGAAATAATAAACTTACTAGCGGGTCAGTGTCTAATTCAAAAAACAATTTATAAAAAAAGAACGTGAAACAAAACACGCACAGAACATGTACCAATAATTGTAAATATATCATAAGCAGAGCTTCGTGGGCGAGGTGAGTTTTCTTACACGCCGCAACTCTATAATGGTGTTTGTTCTTTGTTGTATGCCAGGAAACAAAGATGAACCATCAGAAATTTCCGATGTAAGAAGGGATTGTTTCAATGTTCAAAGAAACCTTTATAAAAGTGTAGGGTAGATAATAATTGTATATATGTTCCCAACCACTAGGTTTAAGGGGATAGGTGCATTGGGAAAAAGTCCTGTATATTGAAACAACTTATATCTTGACATGTTGTACTGTATTGTCCAAACGCTACCACTTTTTTCAAATGTCAGAGGCTATAGTTGAAAAAGAGTTATTGATGATATATTTACATCAGTCAATCGAATAAACATTAAAACTAATGTCTTTATGCGTTCTGCATTTGGAAATATTGAAAGATGCTCAGTCCAAATTATTGGGCAAGATCCATCAAATCAGCAACTTTTAATACTTAATAATCAGCAACTCTTAATAAACGTCTCAGATATTCGGAGTATTTTTGTCCTTTAAAGTAGAACTTAGGGTATTACAAAGTAATTATAAATGATGGGTCAAGCATTCAAAAAGTGTTTTTACGAAAACTTTGGATCAAGATCATGTTGTTTTATGTATGCAGACTAACTTACTGCTCATTTATACGTGGGTCATTTTATCGAAAACGGTTTATTTCGTATCTCAGTCGTTTCTTACATTGTATAAAAAGATATCGATCTGAATTTTTTTTTTTTAAATCAAGGAATATTTTTCCCTGGAGGCACAACAGAATCTAGATCATGAAAAAGTGTGTCTTGAGATTAAGATACGAAAAAGGGGTAAATGAGGGTTACGGGGTCGGGTTCCACTCAAAACTGTATAGTTATGATAAAGCCTGTAATGAAAATAACGAGTTGTTAATTTTCCTATGGCATCGGATACCCAAGTTCATAATGCAAACAATATTCTTTCGTATTTTTAAGAATCTTTAGAAATTATCTAAAAGTCTTGGATGCTGCTAGTTGTGGGACCTAATCATGTTAAATTGAACACTGCAACAAAAAATGTTCTTACCAATGCGAATGCACCTAAATTAAGCTGTTTTAATTAAAAGTTTTTGTATTTTACGGATAAACAAGATATTGCAGTAAATTTTCTGATGTTGCTATCTCAATACACCAGTGCTACAGGCTCGCGAATTCGTTGATTTAGTTTTATCAGTACACAAAAAAGGACTTGAAAGGTTAGAGAATATCATGTCACTTTGTGAGTAGTCGAGGGACTTAGAAAATATACAAAGGGTTGGAAAATAGCTGTTTTTTAAACGATACAAGTGCAGAGGCAAAGTTTAATGTAACAGTAATTTAATGTAACGTTTTCTTTTTGCTTAGAGCCCATGACACTACCCTGTAAAGCTTCGTATCTTCATTTAATGATGTTTAATGTTAAGACTTGGATAGAGCTTGCAAAACGTGGATATTTGGGGTATAGTCTATAGGATTCCGGGCTTGAGTAGAGAGACTCAGAGCAAATGCAGATTGCATAGAATTGCCTTTATTGTAGAACAGAATTATTACAAACGAGACACGGCTCAAAGGGCTGTGGGCACGTGTCGTAGCTTAAGACTATACAAAAGGAACTAACTATATTATAGTACAAAAAGAAGGCTTGTAGCCATGTAAAATGTAACACTGCACAAGTAGTAGTGGTATAGGCGCTACAGCTGTGGACGCGAGTGAGAGAGAGCTAGCCTGCACCGATGCAGAAGATGGTTTTTGGGGCTAGCTGTTGCTTCCTGCGCGAGCGGCCTGTTTGGGCGCAAGGTGTCGAAGGCGTTCTGGACGGTGCTACCACATCTGTTCTCCTCTTAGAGACCAACGCGGGTAGCGCTGCGAACAAGACGTGTCTTGCTGGGATGTTGGCCTAGGGGCGGCCTGGGTGTCAATTTCTGCAAGGCTGGTAGCTGGCAGGGGTGGAGAGATGGCGGGCTGGGCCGTTGCAGCTTGTAAAGGAGGTTGCGGAGCCTGTTCCATATCCGAAGCTTCCAAGTAGGCTGGTCTTAGCTGGTTTGTTGAGACTGTTTTCTCTGTCGACGTTGATTACATAGGTGTAGTCGTCGTTGCGGCGAATTACCCGGTAGGGGCCTTTGTAGGGCGGCTTAAGGGGTTTCCCAG
Source organism: Copidosoma floridanum (assembly GCF_036245765.1). Classification (NCBI taxonomy): domain Eukaryota; kingdom Metazoa; phylum Arthropoda; class Insecta; order Hymenoptera; family Encyrtidae; genus Copidosoma; species Copidosoma floridanum. The sequence continues at coordinate 16,559,721 of NW_028321884.1, read as the reverse complement.
AAGCTGGTACGGGCCTGATGCTCTCGAACAACTGACAGAGGCTATTTATAACGGCTTACGAGTTTGCCTGTGCAGTGGCAGTTGTTAAGAACTCTCCAGGGATGCGAAACGTGGTGCCGATTAGCATCTCTGAGGGTGAAGCTTGCAGGTCCTCCTTAAAGCTGGTGCGCAAACCTAGCATCACCATTGGCGGGGCACCTAGCCAGGACTGTGTGCAGCACCTTTAAGCGGCTTTAAGGGTGCGATGAAACCTTTCAATCATACCATTGGACAGGGGGCAGTTGTTTTGCCAGCTGGGTGTGACAGTTCGTGAACGATGTCAAAAGCTTTGCGGCGCAGGGGAGCTGGCAAGTAGGGCCTGGCAGTGTTGTTGTTTACCTCGCAGTTGATTAAGTGTCCGTCGATATTAATAAATTGGAGCGTGAGGCACGAGCTGTCGAGGCTTGTCAGTTCGTCATCTGCGGTCTGTGCTTCTGCAATGGTTGCCGCGTCGAGCAGGCTCGGCATGGAGATGGTTTCTGTGGCTGGGTTTAAAGCGTTGACGACTGGCGGAGTACGATGGGCAGAGGCTGCAGGGTTGCTCTGGATAGCTGAAACAGACGGGCCGTTGGTTGGTGTTGCCAGAGCGTCGTTGGGTCGAGACAGGGTGTCTGCGACGACGTTTTCTTCATCTCGTGCATGGACAAACACGGTGTTGTGCCACAGGATGTGCTCTAGATGACGTGCCTGTCTTGGCGAAGCTATTGTCCGAGCACTGAGAGGCGGCGTAGATTAGCGGCTCATGGTCCGTGTCAACGACGCAATTTTGGCCTTCCAGAATTCTGTTAAAGTCTTTAACGGCTCCATAGACGGCAAGAAGTTCGCGATCATACGTGCTGTAGCGTTTTTGCGTGTTGTCCAGCTTATGTGAGTAAAACCTTAGGGGTCACCAGGAACCATCAGCCTGCTGCTGCTCTAGGACTCCACCGATGGCGACGTCTGAAGCGTCAGTCCTTAGTGCCAAGGGCGCTTTTGATTCGAGGAACGTTGTGCAAGCGGCTTGAGTAATGCACTGTTTGCAACGTTCGAAGGCTTGTTCTGCTTCTGATGTCCAGTTGTTTCTTGTAAATATAAGAAACAATGTGGAAAAAAGTGCATTTGCATAAAAATAGTAATCAAAGATTATCGTTTAAATATCGTAGCAAGAAAAATCGTGCAAGTATAAACATATGGCTAAATTCATTAAAAATACTTTGTCTTGCATGCATGGCACTACCAATCTACAAAGCACCAGCAAAAAAAAAGTATTACTTGAACGAAAGGACTGAATTTTAATAGTACTCCGTAACTTACTCCGTACTTAAAAAAAAACGGTATCTTAAAACCCCGAAAATAGAGCATAAGACAGTTAAAATCGTTAATAGTAACATTGTGAAAAATAATTTCAAAAATTTTCTGTACACAGACGAGAATCATATTAGTGAAAGCAACAGTGATGACTTTCCCAAATCAAAAAAACGAAAAATGTAAAATATCGTTTGCTATTTGTACATGCATTTCACATAATATGACGAAAGTTCAGATGTTTTGGTTTTAAATGTATGTAATTAAATCAAAAATCTTTTTAAAAAAATGTAGTGAATGATCATAATATGGTTTTGTGTAACGATATGAGTTTTGTATTTAGCGAGCAGACGACCAAATGCATAGTACGTCAAAGTTTTCAGGTATATATATATATATATATATTTTTTTTTTTTTTTTTTTATAGTAATCGTTAATGAACGTAACAATTACTAACTCAAATCAATAACAAGAATTATTCTACAGAAATGAAACAAATTGTTTCAGGTTAGGAGACAGTTGAAAATAAATTGTTATCATCACAAACTCTTTATAGTTAACGTTAAAAACACGTTACAGAAGTTGCTTTTTTTCCAATTCGTATAAATATTTACTTTATTAAGTGCAATGCGTTGCATACCAGTAAAAAGTACTATATATTTGAAAATATCAACAATTTATTAATGTTGAAAAATTGAATTTTCTCAAAAATTGGGGTTACAATTAAAAAAAAAAAATTGTTTTTTCCACCACATTAAAATTCTAAGCGTCCTCAATGACATTCCGTTCTTAGATTTGTTTCAGCCATTCTGTAGGAATAAAAATTCATACAAGAGGGGTTCAGTTCTTAATTTTGAAGAATTTTCAATTAAAGAATCTTAAAATACATAATTTTGCCAAACTGAAGCTTTAAATAGCAATTTTCGAACTTTTTCGCTCTATAACTGCGCGAAAAATAGGTTTTCTATTGTCTTACTAGCAGCAATCAAAAGATAATCAAATAAAGATCAAATTATTTTGAGCTATTTTGACACTGTGATGAAAACATAAAATTATAAATAAAATTCAGCATATAATTTAGTCAATTTTTACTACTTGTTAAATAAGAAAAAAAGCTGGTGTATTTATGCCCCAAAAAAAAATTTTTATGTGTCATAATTATAGTTAAGACACTACAAAGTGGTAACAGAAAGTAACGGTCTCAAGAAAGATACGCTGTTCAGAAAAGCATCTTGAATAAAGGTTCTTTTCCGTCAATTATTCCGATAAATAATCGTCCGAAAAATGTTAAGCACATCACAGTGTTTATGTTCAGTACTTTTTTTTTTATTGGTAATGTATATAAAAACTATTAATTTGCATGAAATTAACAAAAAATGTTTTGCAGTAGTAGTAGTAGGAGAAGTAGAATTTTTTTTGAGTTTAAACAGCGAATTAATTTTTAGGCAATCATAATAAACACTAATTTCCTGATAACTATTATTAAAAATATGTTTAAATTTCAACTGTTATGTTTTTGATTATGCTAAAATGTTCTCTATTAAGTAAAATTGGTTGCAAATTGCTGAAATACAAGATTTCAGAGTTGTAATCATTATTTTGTATTGCAAATTGAACTATATAAAACATTAAAGTCATAATTAAAAAAGTTCTTTTTTCCCCAACATTAAAGTTCTTCGTATCTTTAATAGAACTTACTTTTAAACTTTGATCCAGTAATGCTGCAAGGTTAAAAGAAGCTAAATTTTAAAGTAATAAATCGTTTCATGACATCTTGTTGAATGTTAGATAAAAATCATTGAAAAATTAGAGATGTTAATAAAGTTGCAAACCTTTGAATTTTAAACAACATTTTCACACTTGTTTGCACAATCACTTTGCCAGAAATAGGTGGTAGATGGTCCGACAATAGCACTCTTCGGTAGATAATCAAATAACTGACAAATCCTCTCAAGCTATTTTTGCAATACGATATCCCAAAAAAAGTTACAAGCAGGATTAGAAGAAAAAATCTGATCGATTTTTTCTATTTGTTTGATAAGAAACAAAGCTGGCACGTTTATGCCCCAAAAATATTTTTCTATGTTATCTGATTATAATACAAAGATATTTTAACAAATTTTTCTGGAGTTAAAAGACAATTTTTTACTACATTTCTCATCAACCTGTTAATACTTGTCAGTTAAAGCAATGTTTTTATCTTTTAGGTCAGAGGTAAATCGATATTCGTTCAGGGTACCAAGAAAAGTCAACTAGGCGAAACCACGTTGATGTTTGACCCTCCAGATCAGTGTGATTTGGATAGAGTTGAGGCAGGATTCCACTCCGATGACATCTTATATGTTCGCTTTTTTTCAAGGAACGAGGCAGATGTCTAAGTATAGACAATTGAAAAATGTCACAAGTTTTTAAAAATTTAGTATATAAGTAGAAGAAATGAAAAAATGTAAAAAATAAAAGAATAAAGTGTTTGTATTTTCATTTTAAATCTTTTCTTATCTACAAAAATAAGCACAATATGTTGGAGTCTTCATAGTACTGGTCTTATTTATAAAAATAAAAAATCAACAAATAATAGTCAAAAATCTTTGTTAGCTGTTTATTAGATTATATAAGTTAGAAACATATTTGTCAAATAATATAGATGAATTACTGATCTTATAACCCTTCCCTGCTGTGAGATCTAATGTTATTTCTGTAATTCCGTTATCTAAAGAAAGTTACCACAAACAAAAGTACTGACTTAATTACCATGCATGGATATGTGATTTATACATTAAAAATTATAAATTATTTATTCTATGAAAATTAAAAAATCTCACGATATATAATGTTTCTATTTCTAGTAAAAAGTAAAATCATTTTAATTTTTTTATGTACTTAAAGTGGTACCAAAAATTTAATTGCCATAGAAATGGGAACATAATTAATGTTCGTACAAAAACCAGACATTTTTGGGGTTCTTAGCTTTTTTTGTTTAAATTAAATTAAAAAGTTACTGACTTGCAATTTTTTCACATGATTCATTATATTATAAAATTTAACAATAATATGCATTTTACATAGAGTTTGGAGTTACAATTCTAAATTAAAAAAATCGGATATTAGTATTAGTTAGTGTACTAAATCGTTTTTTACAAAAAATATTCTAAAAATAATCTTATACTCCTTTTCTTGTGATAAATAACATATAAGTCAGATTAATGGTTCATTTACGCATCTTGTACGTTTTTTCCTTGCATCTAATGCTGCTCTTACGGGGTATAAGGCCACGGAGGGCGTGGTTGCACATCCCTATATTGAGAATATACAGAAAACTTTTTACCATTGTTGTATAAAGTATTATTCTTCTTAGTTTTTCTAATTTTTTTCAATTTCTTGCACGGTTTTTTCACTAAATATAATATTAAGCGCCTATGATACTTTTCGAATAAAAATATTATAAAGCTTATGACACATCCACTAATTAATAATACTAGCAACGGGGTGACGTCAGTAATACTTAATTGTGTGAATGTAATTCCTTTTATTATTTCTTTCTTTGGCCGATATAACTTTTTTTCCCGGAATAGTAAACCATTTTCTCTATATTTCTGAATGCTGAAAAAAAATATTATTATAAGTTTTGGACAATAAATATTTTTTTAAAGATACTTACTGATGGTTTAAAAATCTAAGAAGTGGATCTCCTTTTTTTAAACTAATAGCAAATTTTCGTATGGTACCAAGTGGAAAAACTAAGATTCTACATAGGGAATTGTAAGAAGTTGGTTTCTTAATAGATCCAATCATGTAGAAAACAACTCTCTCATTGCATACCTGGAATTAAAAACGAATTTTTTAATAATTTATACTCTAAACATAATAGACATTTTTCTAACACAAATACCATCAACAAACATGTTATAGAATAAATCATCAGTTTTAAACAGGTTTATCAGATATATTTAAAAACTTAAATACTCGTAACAGGTGGGGATATGGTAGAGATAGGTATGTCTGATATCCATAAGAAGTATTTTCGTAACATTTCAAATACTTTTTTATTTAAAATTAAAATCTATGTGCAAAAAAAATGGGCTATAGTTTTTCTTTAAAAAAGCTAGTTCGGTCATGATGGCTAGCAGTAGGGTTTTCTCACTTTTGTGTCCCCAAACTAAGAGATCTTTTAAGATTTGTTGATTCAAAAGTATTTTAGCTACGTTTTTTCAAGTGTATAGAATAATACGCATACATGTTATCTTACTAATATCTTACTAATATATAAAGCAAAGTCGTTAAAACCGTTGTAATCGCTAACCGCGAAAACTACTGAACCGATTTTGCTAAAATTTTGGACACTGATTCATGATACTTCCTAGATGGTTTTAGTATGGTTTTTATCCTTAAAAATTTAATAACAATGGCAATAAATGAGCTCAAAGTTTCTCAAAAATACGCCAACTTTTCACTTTAGTTCAGTAAAATCCGATAGGTGGCGTTGACATAAAATCAAAGCTACCTTTAACATAATTAAATAAGTGTGGTAATAATACGCTGGAGCGTCTCGAAGGTGATGCAGTTGTACTTTGGCAGTTCAACGAGCTGTACAAAGCATGCTGATGATAGTCTTGCAGCTAGGTATCCCGGTTACAGATGACACTCTTCTTTAGAGGGGAAGGGACCTAGGTATCCATTCTCCCTAAATCTCGTCAAGTGCAATTAAAAAAAAAAATTAATTCCAACCGATGCCGTCTCTGCCACAATACCAGGAGACATATCTAGCCAGAGCACAATCTGTACCAACTTTTCAGAGTTGTGTGGCAGTCCCACCATCCCACCTGGTGCAGTTAGAAAAATTGTGGCTACAAATATAAGCAAGGGAAAACAGCTCTGAGGGGCACGGGCATCCACAACGGCTACCTGCTTGTACGTCGCGTCCCCAACGCGCTTACCCACATCTTCCCGTCTAACGATGAGCGGTTGGTTATCCGGGGAATGACACGAGTCGAGATATTCTTTGGTCCTCCCTACCTCCCTCCGTCACAGTCTCTGTACATCGAGACTCCTAGGGTAAGAATCAAGCAAACCGTAGCCAGACCTTCATCATTAGAAATAATAATAAAGAATAGCCTGAAAGTTTCACCACTGGCGCTTTTTAGGCCCATTATAAGTATTTACTTTCCCTACTTAACCATCAATTTCATCGGTTTTTTTTTAGAATCCACCTAAGTGTAAACTACCTTGCCAACAAATACATTTTTATTACCATTTCCGGAAGTGATTCTTCGACTGAAAGACTATATTAACTAAAGACAGGCACTATTAAACCAAGTCAGCCATTCACTAGCAGACGCACAACGTCACCTGCGGAGTTGTTCTTCGAAAGGCTGGAAAACCCGGTGACCGACAATCCTATACTATCCTCTTGACTCTAAGCATTCAACCAGGAATCACTAATCCTCTCCAAGGTCTGCGTTGGGCAAACCTATAACAGCTATGAAGAAAAAAAAAACTCGAGCCAATGGGACAGCCTCCACTGAACGAGTATCACTAACCAATTTCCCCATCTAGGATCACCAAAACAACTGAATCTGCAAATAAAATAGGTGCTTTAGACACCAACATCTTTGACGTTATACCAGGAGACGTTGGAAAAGAGCACTACATCTAGCCTCAAAGCCGACACAAGGGGCTGCCAGTTATTGATATTATTATTATTATTATTATTATTATTATTATTATTATTAATGTTATAACTGTTATAATAATAACTTAAGTGAAGAATTACAGAATTAGGAAATTTGTATAAAATTTTTCTTAAATGTAAAAAACCGTTTTGTACGGCAAAATATAACAATATTATTCTAAGCATCAGGGGTATTGCACTGCGAGATTTTTAGAACAAAGTTATTTATGTCACGTTACTCGGGGGACTGGAATTCTAAAACTGACAGATTTTTTTTTTTTTGAAACGAAAGTGGTTTACCTAGGGTCTATTCCTCTTAACTTTCCCCCCTTACCCCGTCCATCTCGTCACCTGTTCTCTATACACTTCCCCTCTCCCCACTATTTGTATATCTGCCAACCATCTCGTACTTTTCTGCACACTTTTACCCACCATTCCCCCTCACACTGCCAAGCAATTAATTTTTGAACAAGTTTGAATTCTATTTTCCCACAAAATTTTTTTCTTCACTTTGAATTTTTGTCTTTTACAATTCTAAAAAAAAAAAAAAAAGAAAAAAAAAAATAAACATGTAGAATAGAGTTGAAGAACGTATCAATTAAAGAACGTTTCAATGGTTTTTAAAGGCGCTTATTTCGAATTCGACAAACAAATTATGTTACATTATCACATAATTACATAAATAAAGTAATTCATTAAATCAATTATAAATAAATTATGTAAAATCATTATATAAATATATTTCGAGTTTCATATCACTTTAATGGTTTTTATGGGCACTTATTCTTAATTTGATAATTTGATAATGGCACAATGTCTTTAAGTAATATTATAAAAATTAAAGCAAAAGTTGTATAAATGGGCTATAAAATCATAAAAAAAATAAGTGAAAAAAAAACTTTTTTTTAAATTGATAAAATGAAATATAAATATAACATAAACTAAAATAACAAAAGACATGAATAAATACAATTGAATGGAAAAAAATGAAATAAAGAAGGGGATGAAAAAAAAAGTTAAAATATGAAAATAAAAAAAGAAATTAAATAAATGAAATACAAAAAAATCAAAAAAATGTAATAAAATGAGATATGAAAAAAAATAAAACAAGAAATGAAAAAAAAGAGCACAACAAGAGATAAAGAAAAAAATAAAACAAAAAATTAAAAGAAAAAAAAACAAATGAAAAAATTATAAAGGAAATCAAAACAACAAACCAGGGGGTATTATTGGGTCATGGGACCCACGGTAAGAACGAAGTTCTTTAAACATGAGATGGGTATAGACACAATTTCTCAGGTAACAAGGGAGTCGCCAGACCCACAGGAAGAATGAAGCTCTGTTAACGTGAGTACTGCATTTATGTTGTTTATTAGAACAAAAACTTGAAAAACGAATAAAAAAAAAAAAACAGCAAGTAGTTTAGTACTCACGATGGCTGAACTTCGTGAGAACGTCGAGCATAAATACAGTACTCACGAAGTTCAACCATCTTGAGTACTATACTACTTATCGTTTTGTTTTTTTTTCATTCGTTTTTTAAGTTCTTATTTTAGTAAACAACATGAATGCAGTACTAACGTTTACAGAGCTTCGTTCTTCTTGTGGGTCTGGTGACCCCCTTGTTACCTGAGAAATTGTGTCCATACCCATCTCATGTTTAAAGAACTTCGTTCTTACCGTGGGTCCCATGGCCCATTAATACCCCCTGGTTTGTTGTTTCAATTTCCTTTATAATTTTTTCATTTGTTTTTTTTTTTAATAATAATGAGACACTTGAATATGTAAAGTATTTACCTGACTTAAAGCACCTGTCTCATTTGTTGGTAAATTACCATCTTTCCTTACAAACAAGCTTAAGTTTTTATGTACATCATCTTTCAAGTCCTAATAAACATTTATACAACAAGTTGTTAAATATTTTTAAAAAAATTTATAATTAATTAAAGTTAATAAAATTACCAATAAATATTTTGAAAGGTTAACTCCTTTTAGAGCAATTAATTCATAAGTTCCATCTTTGAGAAGACCAGTCGCATTATTGAATGGGATTGTGGGTATTGACACCGTCGCAAAGCTGGTGAAACAGCCTGCATATATCGAAATAACGATAAATGATGTCAGATAGAGCGATATCTTGGCAACCTTTAATGAAATAGGACTCAATCGTACATCTGAAAATTTTTTAGAATTAAAGGCGGAGTCGATTTACAATTCTTAATAATTATTCAGTGTTTAAAACTATTTCGATTTTAAGGTTTTGGAAATAGGGTTCGCTGAAATAGCTAAATAAGTAGAGTTATTCCATTATGGCTTACATAAGCAGTTTTTAAGCAAAATAATTTATTTTGCCTGTTTAGAGTAAGCAAATTTCCTCTTAGCTTTTTGGACATCTAGCTGGTAGACACTTATTGTTGTAACAGTTTATTTTTAAACTAGATTTTCGTAGAAGAATTCTATTTTCTAGTTTAAAAGCATCATTTGAACAAGATGTATGAGAGAATTCAAAAAACACGTATTCTTTACCCATTCTTATACCACCATATTTATATTTTAAAAGTCGTTATGATAAAAAAATTTTAAAATACATACAAACCTAAAATTCCAACGTAGCCCTTTCTTACCATTTTAAGGAAAGCAATAACGTTTCGTAATAAAATTTTTGTTGTAACATTAGTAAAACGATACTTAACATAGTTTACAACAATTCCGGAATTTAAATATTTACGAATGTCCTTTCAATTTACTGGGCCACATAAATTGTGTTGCTTGTCAAATAGTTTATGCGTACGCATTAATAAATCATGAATATGCCATTTATCTTTTTACATATTAAACGTTTCTTTAGTTAAGTATTAACTTACTACAGCAGACCCGATTGGAATAACCCTACCATAACCTAATCGTAGGACATAAAATAGTTTTTAATAATTATAAAAATCTTATGTAATATATTACCAATTCATCAAAAAAGTTGAATATTAGAGTTCTAGAGAAGAGTCTTTTCAACAGTTTACCTTCAAATTCCTGATGACAAAAAATCCTCCATGTAACTAAGAAACCATCGGATAGCTTATGTATAAAACTTCTTCTATCATTACTCATTGTTATAATTATAGAACATAATATTGATGAAATAATTATGACTATAATTAAGTAAAACCAGATGTTCTTGTTGAAAACCTTTTTAAAATCAAGTATTTTTCAGCGTTGTAAATGCACAAAATTATAACAATTAGAAATACAAATTTGTTTACCTCAAGATAAGCATGCCATGGGATGTCCATGGTATCTGGTAATTTATAAACAAACAAATCTTGTTCATCTGATAGTTCAATCGTAATATCCCTCTTATCTAGTTTTTTTTGTGATACAAATGTGCCTTCAAGGATGCTACTGTCATTTAATGATTTAGTAGAATCACTTGATGTTTCATCGTCGTCCTTAGTAATATGAGAGACATCTTTATACGTGACAGATATTCCTGTCTTTGATTTTAGGTCTTCAATCATTCGAGCATGAAAAGTGGAAGGCTACGAATAATACCATAAAATAAATTATCTTTTGAAGTGTAGTTGTTGTTATTATTATTATTATTATTATTATTATTATTATTATTTTTCTTTTTTTTTTTAACAAAATTTAAATCAAACATATTTTTTACCTTCGTGTATATTGTAATCGAAGCACCTGTAAAGTTTTTCCGTCTCTCTAATAAATTTAGACTTTCTTTTGCAATTAGCCCAGTCCCTTTCTTCCACTCCAGAAACTCCTCAACTCGTATCCCAGCCGCGGGACTGACGGCGTACCATTCTTTAATCTCGTAACTATTACCACATTTGACAAGTACTTCGCTTGCAAGATTCAAGTGTAGATAATTTTTTTTCGGGTGTAAACAGATACTATGAATCTCTTCAGTAGTAGGTGGCTGCAATATAAGCAGCCACACGTGAGGTGATAAATTATTACCTTTCGAGAAATTTGAGAACTTCTTGAAATCCTCGTCAGTATTAATAAACGCGACGAAAAGCGTTTTGGAGTAATTTTTTATTTTTGGGTACTTTGCCGGAAGGTCTGGGATGGCAACGGCCACCGAGTAAATGAATTCACGTGAAAGTTCTCGCACAATTTTCACTACTGAATGTATATCTGTAGTTTCAAAAGAAAATTATTAATTTTTAATATTCACCTTTCCAATTAGTGACTTAACGCTTCTCACCTTCGTTTCCTTTATATACAATCCCTATACTAGTAGTTTTATACAGCTTTTGTACGTCAATCATTAAAGGCACATGATTTTCTATACTTTTAGTTGAACAAGACAGTATAAATGGAACAATGGCAAAAAAAAACACGAGACAGTATAACTTAATCATTCTAAGCTAAAAAAATAAAGAAAATATATATATATATATATGTGTATGTGTATATATTATTCACATAGTTAAATAAATGATTTTAATAATGTATTTTACGTGGAGTTCTGAAAATAAGACTATGACATGTTTATCTCAATATGTTTTTAACTAGGATTTAAAATTTGTACAACAGTACTGATTTTGTTTTTAAGTCTTGAACAGAGTGGTCATAATACCTGTAAAAGACGCTTTTTTATTATTTCTTTTTTTAAACATTTGTCACGATATTGCATGGTAAAGTATGAAAAAATACAGTTTTAACTGTGAATTAAATATGTTGTTGAGTACCAACGTGCTTCGATCTTAGAGACTTTTTCAGACAGGTAGTGGTATTCGATACAAGTTTTTTTGATTAAACAAAAGGGTTATAGTGAGTTTTTACCGGATATAAAACAAAGTGCATTAAAAAAGTTTTAACTTGATGGTAAATAATAAAAAATATTAGTGTAAAAATTTATATGCACTTTGAACTCTGAAATTTAACAACCATTAATAATAAAGCTAAATTTTTAGATTATTTTGAAATCAAATGCTTATGAATTCTATTCCTAATTTTAAGAGCTGTTTTGAACAATTATTTTTTTTTTTGCATTTTTTAATTTGATTTTTTTTAAAAAATAAATAAAAAGATTTAAGGTGTCTAAATAATAAAATGAACGAAATAGCAAGACAATAATATTTTCAGAAAATTTTATGTAAGAAGGATCGCAAAAAAATAGAGTCTTTGATAATTGATAGAGAATATTGTCAAGGCAAGCACCAGGCATAAGAGACGTTTCGTAATTGCTGTAATGAAACTCGTAACCAGGTGAAAACTCTACTTGGTCTGCTGAAGTCGCAATAAACGTTTAAAAGTTGAAAAATTACTAATTTAAAAAGAGTGCATTTTTAATGTCATCCTTATTACAGGAAAGTTTGGTTGCAAGTATTACGTTACGTTACATCAAGACATCGCTGTTTTTATACAAATTCTTCACTCCTTTAATAAAGACAGGACAAAGTTTAATTTGAATTTACTAAAAAAAATTAATAAAAAGAAGAAAGATAAAAAAATGAAATAAAAATACAAAATTTAATAAATGATCTACTTACTTTGCATTATAAAGCTAATAAAAGTTTTTAATTAAAAAATTTGCCACTCTGTAATTATTTTGATAAAACAAGTACGCTCCATGATAAAAAACCAAGTATGATTTCGCCAAGAGTAAAATGAATCTATTTTCGTTAGAGACAGGACTTAAGCAAGTACTCACTTAATAAGTTGGCTCTTGTGACGTAAGAAGTGACTTTCAAGAGTTCCTTTTATTCAGCTCAGCACAGCTGAAATTGACTTTCTTTGAAAGCTGGAGGTTTGGATACTATAAACTTTACGGGTCACTTTTCACTAATAAACACTGATTAAACACTGGGCTCCTATGTCAAACTAGAGAGATAATATCTTATTGAAGTGGTCACTTTGGGTTGAGGTGTTGTCTAGCTGACGCACTGTGAGACAGTGTCGTGCTAGCGCTGGACATTTAAGGGCTAAGGTTTCGGAGTTATGTTCCCCACCACCAAAATTTTTCGGCCATCGAATAGGAAAAAAGTCACGCCCATGAAAACAGTCAACCCCTTCCTAACTTCCCCTCCTTTCGTCTTTATTTTTAAGCAGAGGAGGAGCGAGTCCACGTAGGCCAAGTTGCAAAGAATCAAAATTATGACAAAATTTTGAAGCAATCTATATTTTTCTTAAAGCTACTTTTTGTTTTTGACTTAATACTCACAACAATTTAGTTTTTTATAATAAACTTTATTATTTTTTAATGTATAAAATTATTTAATAACGCAAAAAAAAGTTACTAACTAAAATTAATTATCGAACAATTCATTTGTTTATTTATAGCGGCATAGATTTATGATTTTTTTTTAAATTAAAGTCTTATGAGCGTATCTAATTTATTAAGTTATTCATAACGCCTTATTACACAACTGTTTTTGAAAAAACAAAATAATGTCAAACATACATCTTAGTAGTTGATTATTGTGGTATTTACTTAATCAAGATTTATGTTTTAATTAATAGTGCAGAATCTAGTACACACCAACTTAAAGTTTATTATCATACAAAAATTGTCACTTTTACATTCATGTGAGACTTAAACATGTAACAGCTGTTCCAGAACACCGTACTTTCTCAGACAAAGAGTATTACAAACTCATCGTATTCAGCGTAACATGTCATCAATATGATGCCAACACGTATTACTAAGCTAGCCAATAAATTGAACTGCTTCTAAGGTGTCTATTAGCTTGCTAGTCGTGGCTCAACGTTAAATTTTTTATTCAAGATTAAAATTGTGATTGCATTGAAATAAATGGACAGTGTTGTGTAATTATTACTTTTTTTATGAAAGCGTTATAATGCTCAATAATTCGTACATCAAAATTTTAACCTATTTGTCAAAAATATAGTTTTTTTGCATAAACCGCTATTGAAACAAGTTACACCAGATGTTGTAACTTTTGAGTTTTTCTTTTAATATTTTTAAAGCAAAAATTCAAATGTTATTGATACATTGAATACTACTTTTGTGTTGTGTAACTTAAGTCTTTTTTAAATAATATCTTAGGGCATTCCAAAATATATGACAGAAATATTTCTTTTTGCTCGACCTCTATCTAATGTGAACTGTGATATCTTTGTATTTTGGTTTATGATAAATGCAAAAATTGAAGCAAACTCGTACCCCAGTATTAGTAATATCTCGAAACCTCTAACTGTTGTTTTCTTCCTTATTGACTGTGAATTCAATATTATAATGGAGGCTGTTGATAATTTTGACCAATATTGGCAATTGTCTTTGTAAGCCTTAAAAAATATTTTTAAAAATTGTCTAAATATTCGTGTCAGCATGATAGATTGTGGCTTGATTGATGATCCAATATGTTATTATGAAAGTTTATGTAAAATCTTCTGCTAAAAGTAAGCTAAGTAGGTTAGACATCTTTAAATCGTTTTTTGAAACGATATACTATTATTTTATCCAAAATAGTTTTGCTTAAGTAGCACAATAAATTCTTCGTAGTGTCATTTCTCATACATACGTCAGTTTTTTTTTTACTTAAAACTCTTTAATAATTCTATGTTTCTTGTAGATTGAAAAAACTAGACAACGAATTCTTAACTTCGGAAAAAAATCATGTTACTATTCTCACTGATTTGAATGTTTGAAATTTTTTAAATTTAAGCTTATAAACTTTAAATACTGTATGTACATAAAAATTTCGTGCTGTTGCTTACAATATGAATTAATTTGGGACTTTTTTAAGAAGGAGCGTTAATAAGCAACACTATTGGTCTAATATGATATAAGTCCATGGGATTTGATAAACTAATATAGTTTAGAACGTTGCGAATTGACGAGTATGACTGAAAAATATGGCAGTCTTTTAAAAATAAGACTATTTTTGTATACTTGAATTATGACTTACTGAAATTCGTCAATTGGATTGTTAGATAAAATGTGAAAAATATCTGTACATTTCTTTATTTAGCTACTATAGTCGGTTTTTTTGCTCTCGTTATAATAATGATGTTTCTCCTTAATTCTTTTTTATGCTTAAAGCTAGACTTCGATATAAACTATTGGGTATTATTCGGTTTGTTCGTAAACTCATAGAATTAAAACTAAATTTTTTTCATAATAGTATTAATCATCAGCTTTTCTTGTAAAAGCATCCTTTTCCACACAATTTGTTGTCATAAACTCTTTAGCATTGTAAATTAATCCAAAAAAACTCAATTTCAAAATTTTTTTCCACCATAATAAAAAAAAAAAACTGATTAAAGTATTCGCGTCTGTATGTATGGTTATCTCGGCTCTCACATACACTGTTGTTATTATGATAATTGCTGTTATCTTTTAAGTGTCTCTGACATTAAAAATCTATTGTATTCTAAATTTCTAGATTTTTTTCTTGATATTCTATTTTTTATTGACTAACTTATTTACTTTTGGTCCTGTATTTTAATTCATGGTATGAAATTAAATTTTATTTATTTAAAAAAAAAGTTCTGAGTGTATCACTTTTAAGTAAAAACTTTAAATAAATCTTTTTCGGCACGTGATCTTTCTATCTAGTTTTAGCATCCTTTTCGACAGCTGCATTGTTGTGTGTTTGGTCAAAAAGCTGTCCAAATTTGTTCTTTTGTCAATGCGGTGAGTTGTTAGTTCTACTCTGATGTAGATGTTGTAAAACAAGATAGTCTGTGTGCACTTGATTGAAAAGCTAGTATTCACGCTCTTTAAATTATTAATTGTTGCGGTCTTTACTTAATGAAGACCTATTTTTAAATAATACTTTAGGGAATAAGAAATATCACAACCGAACGTTTAAAAAAATGTTTAGTTTGTAAAACGTTCAGACAGACGGAAACCGTGTACTGAAACAGCTGTTACTCCTTATGTTTCAACATAAATAAAAGTGTGAAAATTTTAGAGTGATAAATGTCAAGTTGTCTTCATTATTTCCTTAACCGTACACTTTTCATGCTTGAAGTAATACTTTTTCGACAAAAGTGAAATTTAAGAAATGCTGAAGTTTTAAAAGTACGGTAATTTCGAAATTTTTCATGCACTTTATAAATTTGACCTTATATTTATGCAGCAGGTACTAATATAAATGTAACTTGATATCATATAATATATAATTATTTATTAACTAATTATTACACTATGAGTAACTTTGTAGTAAAATTAGACGCTGTCTCATTGTTTAATTATTATTATATATAATATACTAAGGATTAGAGGAATCTGGGTGTTAAGCTATAGCATTATAGTTATAACTAAAAATCTTTTTCTTACAAAAAAGTGTCATAACTCATATTTAAGAAAATTTAAAATGAAATTCTAGCTTGAGTAGTTTTTATGTTTTACTTCAGTATGATTTTGATATTTACTGTAAGTGAACATATTATAAGTGGGTTAATGTCACGTTTAAAAATGTTTCCTTACACAGAATCAACATTCCAAACAATTTTTTAAGCTTTACTCTTTTTCTGTCAATCAATACATATTTTTGTATATGAGAGCTATTATACATAAAACTTTTATCGTCAAAGAAAATGTGTCTTGAAATGAGTAAGTGGAAATTAACATTTAATCAAATTAAATACACCAAAAAAAAACAAACTGACACATTAATGAAAGCAGATCTTATTTACAACATAATCACACTAGATTACTTTCTTCCTGAAAATTTCTTTGTTCCTCTTAATAATCGTAAGTATGAACGTTCCTAGCAATTCAGTGGAATAAAAAATTTAATTATGCCACATCGCATATTCTACTTCTAAATGTGGGACATTTGAAAACGATGACAAAAAAATTTACTATGGAAAATAACAAAAATCTTACTATCAAATTCTTTACTATGTTAGACATGATAATTTTTATTAAGCCGCGTAATAATTTTTTTGAGGGCTGCTACATAATAAAAATTGCTTAAAATATAATAAAAATTACTTTAAACGTAATAATTTGCATTATTAGGTGGGTATGTATGAGCTCTTCTAAAAAATATGATGGTTTTTAGTACAGTTATAATACTTTTTTCAACACTATTTTCCTCAGTGTGTTTATTTCAAAGTATATATTACATACGTTTTTCAAGCCATAATCTCAAAAGTTAAGAAAATGTGCGAATAGCAGGTGGTCCCAAAAACAGTAATAAATACCAAAATGAGGCTTTATTTTGTACGTAGATGCAAAAGACCCTCACTCAATAAACCCACCCCCTTTGCAACTGCGATTAAAGACATTTAATTATAGCAGCCCAATGCTTTTGAGGTTTTTCCTAAGCTCCCCCTTTCCACTCCCTTTACTTTCAATAGATTTTTTTTTTTTTTTTTTTTTTATATTATAGTGCTCTACGTCCGGCTCCTTTAATAAGGGCACTACTATGGGCACTTAGCACTTGGGAGAAGGAAGGGAAGAGGGATGGGAGGCCTCCCATCACTGGGAGGGGGGTAGGGGGAATTAGGCAATTTTGCTGCAAGAAGGTCGCCTAAACCCTCCTCGAGGAGCATTGCGTGGTGAAAAAGCACATGTGAAAAATCACAGAGGTACTTGCCCGAAAAAGTCGCACTATGGCCGGGAATCGAACCACGGTCTCCCGCGTGCCGATCCACAACCTAGCCAACTGAGCCACCGCGCGCTCACTTTCAATAGATCATCTGTATTTTCTGGCATACGACAAAGTAGCTACGCTGTTGAATCGAGAAAATACTCGCACCCCTTAAATATCATGTGTCAGTACTGACGCGTTCAATGAGTATGACAATTCAGTTTTACGACCTCCTGCTGCACAGCGCTGCTTATAATATATTAACGATTATCGGTACGTGCGAGGTACGTGTCCTGCAGGTGTTTTTGTTTCACACTTATCTTCCCTATAATCTTCCCTTTGAATTAGTCACTGCCCCATTGGTAGGTACATCATTTTATCGATCGAACGCACTTTTTTGGGTTCCTATTAGAAATTACAAGCCAGCGATTTGTAGATTTGTATAAGTTTCAATATTTTACTGTAAAGTAATGATGTTTTGATAATTACGAGACCATTTTTCTGAAAAAAAAAAAAACAACAAAAATCGAAACTCCATATTAACCACAATCTAAAAATGAGTACTAAAACACCTGATGCACATGATACGTGACTCATGTTGATTGAAGTTGGAAAAAAAACATTTTTTTTACAATAAAACGTTTATTAGATAAATTTTTGTAAGGTAAGATAATAATTTTTTTTAATTTGACTGTGTACAGAAATGCATTTACGCAATTTACTATAATATTAAGAAGTTTCAAACATATTATGTTCTCTAAATAACATTGTAGTTCTAAAGCACTTTAGCATAATATTTAGTTTTACACGGTAAAATTAATAAAAAAAAAAAAAATATCGTTGGAAACTGTATGTTTTGCAACTCATCAAATTAAGTGAAATAATCGATGTTACTTGCTTCAAGGGAGCTCCTTCACGAAAGTCCTTAAACAGAGATATATTATTTCTTGTAAATAAAAGTCTACTGAATTTAATGGTGGTCTAAATTATATTTCGAATGGGTCGAAATTTTGAGAAATCTGAGCTCAAAGTTGTAACTATTAGCACGTGTTCCTATGGGGCAACGTGAAAAACAATTTGTTTTCGTTTATAATAAACCTAAATTGAATGTCCCAGCAGACTGAATATATACGTTTTGTAGATGAAGTCTTCCTCTGTAATATGCTGTATTAAAAATTGTGGATAAAGGACCATTTTAGCGAGATATTTGTGATGGAAATAAATAAATAATGTCCGGGAGGTCAGGAGGTCACGTGGGTAGCAGACGTACTTGTTCACGACATATATATACCATATTCCTATATATTACATCGCTATACTACACCAACACAGGTGGTCTGGTCTGGTGGCGTCATAGAGGTATAAGAATAGAGGAGAAAAGGGGACGTGATATGCGACAGCAGAATTCGCTACGTAACGGGGCATCTGTCTTTGTCTGGCAGTTGTGTTATTGGTCGAGTCATACATGAGATTGAATCAACTGTAGGATCCAGAACGAAGAAGTAGCCAATAACGTGGCTTTGGCAACAAGGACAGATGCCCCGTTTGACTTAGTTATGCTGTCGCTGCCGCTAATGGGTTAGTATAGCGCTTTTCCCCTCTATTCTTATACCTCTATGGGTGGCGTACCCTCGTATGCACTAGACTGGTCAAAACAATAATTAATTTTTCGTACAAAGTTAAACTACACACATAAATATTATTTTTCCCACTTCATGCGTTATTAAAAATATTATAATGATTTTCAGACACATTTGTTTATTAAAAAACAAAACTTTATTTTTTGTTAGTCTTTGACCTCAGCAGTAGTCGTAGGAGCCCCCTTAAAGAAGTGCATATATATATATATATATATATATATATATATTTATGTATGTGTGTGTATGTGTGAATATATATATATATATATATATATATATATATATATATATATATATATATATATATATATATATATATATTTAAAATCATTACTACGATTTCACAACCTTCTACTTAAAATTAAAAAAATATTGTTTTTATACTATCGTACATTATTTTCTTTCTTAGATTGCTGATACTTCTATAATAGTAATTGCTAAAACTGAGAGTTGAATTTAAGTATTAGTTATAGGTTATATTCTAAAGCTAAACTAAGGTAGTAATTTTGTCACTCATCTTATGTGTATATTAAATTAAATAAATCTACTTTTCTTTTTTTATTTTGTAAAAATACTGTAATTTTTTTGAAAAAAGCTTATTTGCACTTTAAACATTTTTCGAAACATTGAAAAAAATAGCATCACAAAATAAGAATCAAATAATTCACTAGCTACCACTTAATTTTCAAGTAATAAACATTTAATTTGGGGTAGAAAAAATACATAACAGCAAAGCAATGAACAGACAGAACCAAAATAATGTAGTTACGCACTTGGCATCCATTGTTAGATAAGCGTATTAGAATCTTTTACTGTCTACTTAAATAATACGAGTACAAGCGTATAAATCCTACGAATTTTCTTCAAGATCGTTCCTGAATTCATGTACAACTATAATTTAAGATTTAATATGGTTAAAAACAACATTGTGGTGATATAATAAGGAATAAAAGCAACAACAAAAAGCAACGTCAGCGGCAGCTTCAATTTAACGCTGATTCTACGTATAGCGTTGTAATACAAGATGTGTTTATGTTTTCCCTATATGCTGGTGACTTATTCATAATACTTGAGAGTGTATTTTTGTGTGGAAACCTACTTTTTCTGTGGTAGTTCGTAAAAAAATTTTTCTGGAAGTAGTTAGACTCTACTGATGTTGTATTTTACAAATCTGGCTGTATCAAATGTGGGGGTAACTTCATCGTTGCAGCTATGGCCATCGAAAAAATTATCACTTATAAGATGTGGTTACATCTGTTTGAACACACTTTAATTCTTAATCTCAAAAGTGCCGAAGGCTTAGATTTTTACGCTTATTGCCACAAGTTCATGCAAAGACGTACCCAAAAAATTTTAAGAGACTTTAAAGGGATGTATTAAATTAAATATGCTCGAAAGACCACCTTATTTTACAGGTATTTTCGTCAATTTAACTCGTGGCAGAGTTCCACTTGACATCAGCTTTATTAAAATTCCCTCAAGCTTTTAGAATATAGCATTTCTTTCCTTATTTCTCTCAATAATGTTAATTACACGTTTATTTTTAATAAGCAAGCAAATAGGCTGGCCCAACTTAATTTATTTTTTAAAAACTGCGCATTGGTGGTTTTCTTCAGGGGCATCTTGATTTCCTGGGCATTCAAAGCTCGTTTTATTTTTCACTTTGCAGCCATGAAATACTATGATTTTCAAAGGCTAAAAGATTCCTGTTAATGTCGTTCTCTTTTTACTGCGTCGAAGTTGTACCATTAAAAATTTTGAGAGTTAAATTTTACGCTAAGCTCATGCACTCTGGCCCTACCGAAAATTTTGAATCCATGCCTGTTAAACTTGAAAAAATATGTGAGACTTTTGCACAATGTCGTCAACGATGCAGCGAAGTACAACCTCATCGTCAGCTTACT
Source organism: Copidosoma floridanum (assembly GCF_036245765.1). NCBI lineage: Eukaryota > Metazoa > Arthropoda > Insecta > Hymenoptera > Encyrtidae > Copidosoma > Copidosoma floridanum. The sequence continues at coordinate 16,538,660 of NW_028321884.1, read as the reverse complement.
TGACAGCGACGCCATTGATCAGCTTGCAGACATCATCAGCGACCTGCCTGAGACTGACAAATACACGACAATCAAAGAAGCAATTCTCTCTAGGACGTCCGATTCGCGCGAGAAGCAGCTACAAATGGTGCTCTCAGGTCTACAGCTTGGTGACATGAAACCATCTCAACTATGGCGCAACCTCAAAAGCCACGCTAGTGCCAACTTTACAGACGAAGCCCTCAAGGTCAGGTGGCTAGACCTTTTACCGCCTAACGCTGCCATGCTGCTTCGAGTGCTTGAACACGCTGACATGCCCAAGCTCGCAGAGGCCGCTGATAAACTGCTGAAAACCGGAACCTCTGTAATGCCTGTGAGTCACGCACCACGTTCCATTAGTTTCCCTACAGGTCAAGCCGGACATCCGGACCTCACTCAGGAAGTCGCCGCCTTTAGGCTCGCAAAAGCGCACTTCACCGCGCTTACACGCCAGCAACTCGAGCAGCCCACGGTAAACAACAACAACAACAACAACACCAACAACAACAACAACAACGACAACAACAACAACAATAACAACAACAACTGTCATGGACGGAATTTCCGCTCCCACAGCCGAGGCCGTTCTCAGTCACCCGCAGCCACGCCAACCTCGCCTTCCCGGTGCTGGTACCACAACAAGCATGGAGCAGCAGCCATACGCTGCATGAAGCCCTGCTCCTACCGTGCACCCATCGCACTGGGACAGGGAAACGCTTAATGCCACCTTTGGATCAGGTGGCAGAGGTGAGCATACGCACCACTGAAAACCGCCTACACATGTGCGACAAGCGCATTAACCTACGCTTTCTCGTGGACACTGGCTCGGTCCTACTGCTCTTGCTAATGTCAACAGTCCGAGAAAAGCTACCACAGCAGCCAATCATGCTATACGCCGCCAACCAGTCGACTATCCAGACCTTCGGCACACACAAGCTGTCGCTCAACCTAGGTCTCCGAAGAGATTTCAATTGCACCTTCACCATTGCCAACGTGCTACACGGTATTATTGGTGCGGATTTTCTGATGAATTACGGGCTCTTACTCGATCTTGAAGCCGCCAGGCTTACAGACCCCCCAGCGGCCTCGCCTTGTAGGGAGTCCTTGACAGGATGCCTCTGTAATCGGTTTCAACAGTCACTCATTTCTACGAAAACAGTAGCACCTTCGTACAAAAGTATGCTGAGCTGTGCAAAGAATTCGCAGACCTGTTCAAGCCAAGCAGCACTTCTGTCCAGCCCCCAGGACTACCAGTGAAGCACTCAATCAGCACCACAGGACGCCCAACCTTTAAGCGCCCTTTCCGCCTATCTGAAGAACGACTGGATGCTGCCAAAAAAGTTTCCGCAGATCTTCTGGAAAAAGGTATCTGGATAAAGCTACTTTTTATTTTTGATTTATTATTCACTATTATTAAATTTTTTATAACAAACTTTTTAATTTTTCAATCTATTTGATCACTAAGGTATGTTAGTAATGAAAAAAATTAGCCAGTGACTAAAATTACTTATAAAACAGTTCACTAGATGATTTACACCAGTTTATTGACTAAACGTTTATTTGTTTGTATTTTTTTTTATAAGAAGTTTAAAGCCCTGTAAGAGTAATTTATTCATCAAATGATTTTAAACACCGCTATAGTCATATATCTTAAAAAAAACCAAACAATGTCAACCATTTATTTTAGTAATCGATTGTGGTGGTCTTTATTTAATAAAAAACCTTTTTTAAAATGGTGGTAAAGAAAATAATAGAGACAAGAACTTGGAGTTTGAGAATACGTTTAGTATGTAACCCTCTATCACGAAGAAAGGTACAGTGTAATGAAACAGCTGTTACGTTTTTATATTTTCATATAAATGAAAAAGCTAAAATTTTTTAGTAATGAATGTAAAAATGTTGCCTTTTTTATTTGCCTTACCATTATTCGTATATTTAAGTAGTTTTCAAACAAATGTCCATGTAATTGGCACTATATTGCATTTACATTATTGCAACATGTACTGATATTGTTGTTAGTAAATACGATGGTATATTGTATTACTCGTTACTTATTAATACAGTTTGAATTACATTCTAGTAAAATAAGATACTGCCCCTTCGTTCAACTATTATTATATATAATGAACTTGGTACTAAAGGAATCTAGGCCTCAGGTTGTAACTAAAATTTTTTTGCTTATTAGAAAAATGCAAAACTTACACTCATGAAAAATGAGCATTGAGTACAAGCACGAATTATTTTATATTTTTCCTTGGTATTAGTTTATTATTTGCTGAAAGTTAAAGCACTGTCAGTTGGCTCTTGTCGAATGGAAAAATATCTCTTTACAAAGCATTAAGATCTCAAAAAATTTATTAAGCTTCTTTGTCATTTTGTCAATCAGCACACACTTTTGTGCACACATTACACGTGAAATATTTATCGTTCAAGAAAATGTGTTATAAAATAAGTAATTAAAAATTCACGGCCAACCGATTAAAAAACGATGAAAAAACGAATCAATACTTTAATAGCAGATAATCTTATTTACCATACAATTACAGTTGATTACTCTCTGCCTCTAAGATTTTTTATTCCTCTTAATAATCGTAAGTATGACCATTTTTAACTTGCTTTCGGATTTCAGATTCAAAACTCTTAAGCCAAACAGACGTGCCTACTTTTATCCACATTAATATTTAATGCATTATTTTATTTCTTTATTTATTTTTTGTACCAAAATTTTGTTGACATATTAAAAACCGCAATTTCTACAAAGTTCTTTTATAAAAACTTTTTTTTTAGTTTTGATACGTAAGGTGCAGTTCTGACAAAACCTTAAGTCTAAGATGTTTTGATATGAATTTAAAAATTGCATTTTATTTTAGACTTATGGCTAAAAATATCTCCAAAGTATAAAAAAAAACCTATTGTGTAAAAGAAGATTAACAACATCTTCAACTATCTTGAATGAATAAATAATAAATACGAGTCAAAAATTTGTTTAAATATTATTGAAGTCACAGCCTCTTTCTTTACATATTATAAGTTTTACCGTAATTTTTCTTTATTTTGTATTTTGAGATGCACTTTTCGAAAATTCGTATCAAATGTAACTTTGGTGATTGATAAAATAAGGTATTTATGAAGAAGTTGGTGCTTTTATGTTGAACTCCGTACTGCCTAGTATGATGATTGGTATAGATATATTATGTGTTGAGAACAAGTCAATAATCACATACAGATTCATGCTCTTAAGTAAACCGAGACTATACTAGGTACTTTGAAATCGAAGAAAGAAAGCTCTATAATATTGAATTTCATACAGTAATGTTAATTTGTACATAGTACGTCTATGAACACGAGAAGTAAATGTTGCTGAAGGACAGAAAAATGTTACATAATAATTCGACCCATTATTTTTCATGACTTTATGATACGATTTACTTCAATATATACCATGTACTATTTTACCTGTCTGTTGTTATTGGTTAATTTACATATATTTACACATCTGTTGATGTGAACTTAATTATTGCATACGTTTTTAAAGCTACAACCTTACAACTTAAAAAAACGTGCCATTAGAAGTCGGTTCTAAAAAATAGTACCAAATGCAAAAATAAAGCTTTATTCTACATATTAACATGCAAAACTTTCCTCCAATATACCCACCCTTTTTTCCTGTGGTTAAGGACGTATATAATTATATACACCCCTTCTGATGTTTTCAGGAGCTTTTTCCTTCCTATATCCAAAATCCTTGATAACTCATCTCGATTTCCCGACATACGACAAAGTAGCTAAGCTGTTGAGCTGAGAATAAAAAACTCGATCCTCTTAAATATCATGTGTCAGTACTGATGCTTACAACAAGCATGACAATTCACTTTTACCAACTTCTACTACGCAGCTCTGCTTATAATATATTTACGATTATCGGTACGTGCGAGGTACGTGTCCTGCAGGTGTTTTTGTTTCACCCTTCCCTTTTCTCTAATCTGTCCTTTGAATCAGGCACCGTCCCGTTGGTAAGAACATCATTTTATTGATCAAACGCAGTTTTTGGGTTTATATTGGAAATTAAAAGTCATATGTAATTTGTGGGTGTGTATGCATTTTAATATTTAACGGTAGCGATGGCATGTTTGAACAAATACGAGGCCGTTTCTTGGGCAACGAAAAACAACATGAATTGATATTTTATATTCACCACAAGCTTTAAATAAGTCGTAAAACACACGTACGTGATGCACGATAGACACTGATTAAAGTTGGAAAAAATATTCTCTGTTACGATTACAATGCTTATTACACTTTTTGTGAGGTACAGATCTGATTGTGTACAGAGTTACATGTACACAAATTATTGTATTATTTAACTATCAGAAACACTTGAAGTTCTCTAAATAATTAAATAGTTTAAGAACACTGTAATACAATTTCAATCTGCACCAGATTGATAACATAACTTTCAGATTCTTACATTGTCTAACTGTGTATTGAACTGAAATTCTGATTTCTACAATAAGAATATGAGAAGCGGGTATTATCTTTCCTTTCCGATAACACGTATTTGTACAAGAATTTAGTAGTTTAACTAGGAGCTTAAAAATAATTTTAGAAAATTTTTATTTATTTTGTACAATTAAGTAATCAAAAAGTTGATACACTCTCTTACTTAATACTTCTTTCTATTAATTAAAACTTTGTTTTAGTTAAATTTTAAAAATAATAATGACGTAATTAAAGTATTAATGACAATTTACTTTAAATTAAATAAAACTGTTTATTAGACTATCGTACATTATTTTCTTCCTTACATCGCTACTACCTCTGTAATAGCGATTGCTAAACTTAAAAATTAAATTTAGGGAGTGCATTTTCAGTTATATTGTCGAGCTTTATCGAAGTTGTAGTATTATTACTTACCTGACGTAAACATCAGATTAAAAAGTATACATGTATTTGTTTTTTTTTTTTTTCCTTTGTCAAAATTACTGTCAATTTGTTGAAAAAATGTTATTCATCTTTACAGTATTTCTGACTCCTTTAGAAAGTGAACACACAATCGTAGTAATCAAAAGCTTTACTGGCCACCATCTTATTTTAAAGCCCTTCAAATTCATTAGGAAATAGAAAAAATACATAACCACAAATCAATTAATGGGAAGAGCCGAATCGCTGTACGATAACATACTTTCCACGAATTGTTTGATAAGCTTATTAAAAGCTTATCTAATTAACTAACATAAAAATTTACCTAAAGCTTATTTTTATTACATCGTCAATAAAGTATAAAATATTAAAGTTAAAACTTTGATATTATCTTAGTTGTTATGATAAATGTGACAGTTTTATAAGTACCGAGTATACTTCAATCGATTACTTCTTGGTAATATATTAGTTTTTTATTTTAATGAGCTGTATTTTTATATAAAATCAACAAATATTATAACAAAAGATAATTTACTATAGCCTATGTTTTGAAGTACCAGTTTTCATTTTGATTTTTTTTGCAGATAAAGATAACACTCCTATAATTTTTTGAATTAAATTATGAGTACGGGGAGTACAGATTGTAGATAATCTTAGAATAACCAGTAACACGTACAAAAGCCGATTTAATATTTGTATTTTTAAATTCTTTATAAAATGTTATTTGCAGTTACATTGAAAAATATCATGTACCAAATACCATTATTCAAAGGATTCTTTTAAAATCATAAATAACTATAGAATCGAAGTCAAACCAATTCTATCAGACAAAAATATGAGCATTATTCAAGATTATTTAAAATAAAATTTTAAAAAATTATTGTATTTTTTTGTTCCTATTCAAACTTCTGTATGATTCTTTGCGTACCACGAAGAATATTCTATAAAATAAACCATCATGTAAGTCACAGATTTTCAATATCAATACCACAGTATGAAACAAATTATACATTGAGCCATCCCCAGAATCGTGACTACCACCACCACCACAACACCAAACTAATCAATCATGGAAAGAACCCACTGCTCCTACCAATTACAATGTTTTGTGAGGCCACGTATCTACTCGCAGCCAATACCGTCTACCTTAGCTCCTACTCTCCAAATTTGACGGCCAATCTACTTCGACTCTCGAGCTTTTTTTCTCCTACCCCACTTGGGTTAACGCAAGCTCGACCAAGTGCTTTTTTCCCCCACCACCAACAAGTTTTCGATATTTTTGGCTTCTTCTAATATTTTATGTACGAGTGTTCAAACTATGTATTGATTTTGTGTGTGTCGTATATCAATATGTTTACAATAGAGAGATTTTCTCGCAGATGGTTTATAGAAAATGAGCGTTTGGTAAAGACATGTAAATTAATACCTACGTGATATGAAATCAGATTCGATTTACTTTGCGCTTGAAAGGACTCGTTGAGTTACAAAAGAGGAGGTATGTGAAAAATGATAGAAAACCTAACGTTACTTACTTTAACAAAGTGTAAATTCTAAGGGATAACAACTCTTTGGGAAGAATAAAAAGTTTTGAATTTTCATTAGGACTTCGAAGCTTTTTGAAATGGTAAGGAGTCGTTGAATGATTTTTTATGGTGATATTATTTTTAAGGAGAACCACGTCATTTGATGGACTTTAACAATTTTTTTACACTTACACATTTAAATTCTATGAAAAGGGTGGGCCTTTTTTTCGAAAAGCCAGAAATTTGAATTGATTTCGTTCACAAGCTTTGTACAACTGAAAAGTAATTTTTTTCGAAAGAATAAAAGTTATTACTCAGATAGCATTAACATTTTTATCTGCCATCTAGGAAACTCTCAAAATATTCGATGCCAAAGTTTGCTTAAAGTCAGATTAGTTTTACGGAGCCGTAATATGAGACGTCACATTATATCGGCTGTAATAAAACTGTAACAGCATGTTCTCTAAATAAAAATAAAAATACTTTCAAAATAAATCTTTTAATTGTAATTTAGAAAAAATGTTGGTTATCGTGAAAAAGTTAAGAAACTCGTGTTAGATGTAAGTAGCTTTCAAAGTCTTTGTATTAAATGCATGTAGAAAATATGTTATCGTCTCCTACTTGATGATTCCAATCTTATTGAACAAAGTTTCAAATATATAGGTTTTAATTAGCAGGTCGCAAAAGCCTTTTAAAGTATTTTTCATGCTAATATTTAATGTCAATATTTATGTAATGATGATTATAAACTGTTTGTTAATTTTATACGTCGAGCTGGATCATCCTGCCTTATTCGACTGGATATACAAATGAAGGTACGATATTAGCGTTGAAAACGAGAGATTTGATGCAGCAATTTAACGTACACGATGGGTTTCAGTGGTACATAATCATCTTCTCCTTTCCAAAGAGAATTGGGAATCCTATATGTACAAAAATTAATTTATGCCATATTGTATCACCCAATTGTTATACGAAAGCCCACCTGCAAAAAAAAATGTAAACGGAACAGAAAATCAAGAGGTCTTTTAATTCTTTTTACTTACATGAGATATGCCTTACCAACGTCCCGATATAAAAACAGAAGCTATAACAACTGCAATTTACTACACTCGTTTCGTAAATCCTCTATATATATGCGTTTCATTGCTTTTACTGTGTTTTCTCTACAATGAGGCATATCCAGAATAAAAGCCATGTATGCCATACATTGGAGACCTAATGTAGTGTACAAACAAAAAAAAAAAAAAAAAAAAAAAAAAAGAAAAAAGCCATGCCTCAGTATTTGGGAAAACACAGCTTTGTTCAAGTTACTCTAAGCGTTCAGTTGAGACAACTCCTTGACTTTTCATTTTTAATGATGTTAATTATTTTTAGTAGACGAGTTACTTGTTTCGAAGTTCCTTGATTGACTGCATATTGTGAACTATTTTCTTTTCTTAGTATACAGCCAGAATAGTTGAATTTTTCGCATGTAGTTTCTTACCTAAGGTTTTAGAAATACTTTTAGTCTTAGAAATAGTTTTAGAAAGTTTTAAAAAGTGACTTGATAAGCTTAATCGTTTAGCTGGAAGAAAGTTATATTTCCTGCTCTATTGTAAAAAAAATTTGCTAGCTCCAAGACTTTGCTAGCTTAAAGTCTTTAAAGATTGTGTACCACAGCGAGACAGTTGTATTGGAATAAAGACTTGAGTTTTGTAGATTCTTCTTTTTTTCTTTTGTCTTATGTAAACACATTATTTTCTTACCAGGATACATCATGGGAATAATGCAACAAAGTTACTAATTCTCTCTCATTTGTAAAAATCTGCATTGTTTAAGTCCTAGTATTTATGAAGAACAAAGGATTCTACTACAAAGAGATAACCTAAAGCAATCGAAGAAATTCCTCACCAAGCTTCACTCGACTAAGTATGGCTTCACATCTTTTTCCTTCCTTTTTTTTCACGTATTATAAAAACACCTTGACATCGTTTTCTTTTTCAAAGAAGACAGACTTCCTTCTCGTCTCTTGCAATTTTATCTTTAAAGAATTGTGACAATGTACGTCCATCGAAAATGTTTCTCTACAAAATACGACATTTCTCGTTGTCAAAGTAGTGTCAAGAAATTTTGTACATAAATTTGATAGCAATGAACATCCGTTATTACTACACTGAGGTGGCTTTTTGTAAAGTTGACGATTTGAACGAGTTATATTTCCTTTGTTTTCAACACTCACCCGCACCTGAGATATTCCATGGTAACTCTTTTTATACAGATCTTCCAACAGTGATTATTGAAGGTATAAAATCAAGTAATGTCAGATACGCACAGTTTCATCAAACATTAAAGTTCAAGACAATAGTTTACTAGACATTTTTCTAGAACAAAGACCGTACCTAAGCGCACACTAGCATGTATCATTAACAAAGTTAGCCACGAAAATATTGAGTACGTGATATAACAGGTATTAATTATAAACGATAGTGATATCACGAACGTGACACATACAGTAGCAACATTAGGAGCCACATCGTTGTTTATCAGTCGCTTGAAAGACTTTCCTCAACCAGCAGCAACGTATTTGTATCATAATATTTGAAGAAAAATGTCCGATAATGAGGAAAATGAGAAGATGGATTTTATTATGCGGAATGATGAAGAGTCTCAGAAGTTTGGCGTCTCTTTCTGTGGCCGTGAGGTTCATCCAATAACCTGTACCAGCAACGCCACTGAAGAGACGAGGCAATTGGACCTGAAACGCAGCAAAGATCATCGCCTTTTACCTGATAGCAAAAAGGTATGGGGATTTTAAAATTGCATTTCCATACTTAATTTTTTCTAAGATTCTTTCTCAAAACTGAGCAAAATTGTGGTTTTATAAAAAAAGGTCCTCCAGAAGGAGTTTGGTCGCGCTAAATATGACAAAAACACAATTAAGGTCATGGTAAGTATCAAAAAAATTTTCTTTGTTCTTCTCTTTATTTATTTTTCAAACGTTTTATGTTTTGCAAGGGTTGTCCTCGAATTAAGGAAAAAAGTCTATTAAGATTTTTGTATAATCCGGGAGTAGAGAAAATGTTTAACTTTTGCAATTCTTGTAACTAAGTGTAATTAAAATGTATGCAGTAAATCTCTTGAATAAGCTATAAAGCAGTTAGATAAAGCCACGAAAAATGATAAATAAGAAATTTTTTACTACAGCAAGAGTAATTAAAAAAATTTTGTACTATAATTATGACACATAAAAATTTTTTTTTGGGGCATAAATACACCAGCTTCTTTTCGTATTTAACAAGTAGTAAAAATTGACTAAATTATATGCTGAATTTTATTTATAATTCTATGTTTTCATCACAGTGTCAAAATAGCTCAAAATAATTTGATCTTTATTTGATTATCTTTTGATTGCTGCTAGTCAGACAATAGAAAACCTATTTTTCGCGCAGTTATAGAGCAAAAAAGTTCGAAAATTGCTATTCAAAGTTTTAATTTTGCAAAATTATTAATTTTAAGATTTTACAATTAAAAATTCTTTAAAATTAATAATTAAATACCTTTGGTATGAATTTTTTTCTCCTACAGAAAGGCTGAAACAAATCTAAGAACGAAAAGTCATGAAGAACGCTAAGAATTTTAATGTGGTGGAAAAAGCAATTTTTTCTTTCTAATTTCAACCCCATTTTTGAGAAGATTCAATTTTGCAACATAAATAAATTGTAGATATTTTCAAATACATAGTTCATTTTACTGGTATGCAACACATTGCACTTAATGGAGTAAATTTTTATACGAATTGAAAAATATGTAACTGCTATAACGTGTTTTTAATGTTAACTATTAAGAGTTTGTGATAATAATGGTTTATCTCCAACTGTCTTCCAACCTGAAACAATTTGTTTCATTTCTGTAGAATAATTCTTGTTATTGATTTGAGTTAGTATTTGTTACGTTCATTAACGATTACTATAAAAAAAAATATATATACATATATATATATATATATATAAAAATACCTGAAAACTTCGACGTACTATGCATTTGGTCGTCTGCTTGCTAAATACAAAACTCATATCGTTACACAAAACCATATTATGATCATTCACTACATTTTTTTAAAAAGATTTTTCATTTAATTATATACATTTAAAACCAATACATCTGAAATTTCGTCATATTATGTGAAATACATGTACAAATAACAAACGATATTCTACATTTTTCGTTTTTTTGATTTGGGAAAATCATCACTGTTGCTTTCACTAATATGATTCTCGTCTGTGTACAGAAAATTTTTGAAATTATTTTTCATAATGTTACTATTAACGACTTTAACTGTCTTATGCTCTATTTTCTGGGTTTTAAGATACCGTTTTTTTTTTAAGTACGGAGTAAGTTACGGAGTACTATTAAAAGTCAGTCCTTTTGTTCAAGTAATACTTTTTTTTCGCTGGTGCTTTGTAGATTGGTCGTGCCGTGCATGCAAGACAAAGTATTTTTAATGAATTTAGCCATATGTTTATACTTGCATGATTTTTCTAGCTACGATATTTAAACGATAATCCTTGATTACTATTTTTATGCAACTGCACTTTTTTCCTCATCGTTTCTTATATTTACAAGAAATATGTTTCACAAAAAAGCGGATGCAAACTGGTAACTGAAGAAAAAGCTGATTAAAAAGATACACCGTAAGAGACAGCACCTTAAATAAAGGTTTTTTTACAGGAACGTGGTCCAAAGTAATTGGTAGGAAACCTTAAATTTTCGTACGTGGAAAAAAAAATCTAATTTTTTTTATGCATTAACGACTAAATGCATGCAACCTTTTGTTCGAAAAACAGTACAATAAGTCAAAGTATTTAAGTATAACAGTTGGTTTTATGCTGTTAATTTATGTAAAAATTACTAACTGTGTAACTGTAAAAATGAGTTTTTAATTACTGTTGCTGGAATTATGTCGTTGAATTTTTTTTTTTCTTCATGTAAAAATATATCCTATAAAGTGAAATTGGTTTCCACACATTCAAATGTGAGTCGTCAAAATGATAATATTTTTTTTTTATTACAAATTTAGTTTTATAAAAGATTAAGGTCAAAATTAAAAAAAAAGTTTGTCTCAACATTGAAGCTTTTCGCTATCCTTAATAAAATTCATCTGAAAACTTTGATGCAGCAATACTATGAGGTTTAAGGCAAATAAATTGTAAAATAATAAATTGTTTTTTGAAATCATTTTTAATGTTACATAAAAATTATTGAGCATGGCTTACGATTTCTTAAAAAAATACGGAATTCTTAACTTTGAAGTAATGATATGCAAGAATGAAAAGATAAATATAATTTTAATATATAATTTTGAATAGCGTCTTTCGCTATCACTTTGTAAAAAATAGGTGTTAGACAACCTTAGCACCACTTTTTGGTAGATTATCGAAAAAAAACAAATTATCTTCTGATACTTCTGCAATACAATGCTCCTAAAGAAAGTTACAAGCAAAATTAGACAAAATAATCTATCAGTTTTAACTGTCTTTTCAATAACAAACAAAGCCGGTGCGTTTATGCCCCAACACTATTTTTATATATAATCTGATCATAACAAAAAGCTATTCCAACAAATTTCGTCGTAGTTAACCTGTTAATTAGAACAATGATGTCATCTTTCAGGTCAGAGGGAAATCGATATTAGTTCAGGCTACCAGGAAAAATCAACTAAGCGAAGCCTCTATGACGTTTGACATTCCAGATCAGTGTGATTTGGAAAGAATTAAGGCAGGATTTCACTCCGATGACGTCTTGTATATTCGTTTTCCTTCAAGGAATGAGCCAGATGTTAAAGTATAGACAATTAAGAACTTTAAAATTTTAAATAATTTATTTTCTAATCGAAAAAAAAGAATATGCAGAAAATAAAAGAATATAACGATGTCATTTTTTTATTTAATGTTCCTTGGTCGAAAAGTATAAATAACATTTTTAGCAATTTTTGTAGTTCCAAGCTCATCAATAGAAAAAAAAAAAAAAAAAAGAAAAGAAAAAAAAAAATACAATTAATAAAAAGAAATCGTTGTTAGCTGTCCATGAGTTTATATAAGTTGATAAAAAATTCGTAAAAAAATATAAAGAAAATACGGATACCATTACTCTACCTTGCTTCGAGAGCTAATATAATTTTTGGAATTCAATGATCGAAACAAGGTGCTGCGATTAAAAAGATGCTAAGTCAATTGTCATAAATAAAAGTCTTATTTATATCTAAATTTTTTTTATCGTTTTATTATTAAAGCATATCCTCATACATTTCTAGCATGAAAAACATGTTATTTCTAAATTTACACTAAGTATCACAATTATTTTATTTGCAATCAACATCAAAGTATATTTAATCAATGTACACCAATAAGAAAATTTCTGGGTTCTCAGCTTTTCCTTTTTAATTAAATAAAGTCGTAAGGTCGTTTTTTTTCATTTGCAATGTTTTTACCAAATTAGTCACATTTTGAAATATTACAAAATTCTCAAAGTAATGACACACTGATTTTTTTGCGATAAATGGTACCTGCGTTAGATTAATGGCTTATTCACGCAGTTTGTATTTTTCACCATCACAGCCAATGCTTTCTTATGGGGTATGAGGCCACGTAGGGCATATTTGCGCATTTCTGTATTGAGAGTAAACTAAAAAGTTTTTTCCATTATTTTATAATTTATTGCTTTGCTTGGATTTCCTGATTATCTTGATTTTCTTGCATGGTTTTCTTACTAAATGTAATACTAAGTGCGTGTGATACTTTTCGAATAAAAATATTATTAAGCTCATGATAAATGCACTTATTTAAAAAACAAGCAACATGCTTCTGACGAAGAACCGTACACCAGAGGTTCTAACGAAGAATCGTACAGCTGGAGGTTTCCAACAAAGAATCGTACAAGCTACTACTTCCCAACCAAGAAACATACACACTACTACTTTTAGACGAAAAATCGTACACTCAACTACTTTCCGACGAAAACTCGTGCGCTCAACTACTTTCTGACGAAGAATCGTACACTTAACTAATTTCCAACGAATAATCGTATAACTCGACTACTTTCCGACGAAGAATTATACACTTAATAACTTTCCATAGAAAAATCATACACTTAATTATTTTCCGACGAAGAATGGTACACTCAACTACTTCTAGATGAAGAATCGTGCACTTGACTACTTCCCTACGAATAATCGTTTACTCAACTTCTTTCCAACGAAGAATCATACACTCAACTACTTTCAGACAAAAATCGTACACTCGATTATTCTTTGACGAAGAATAGCACATGCCTTTACTATTATTCATTAGGCACGACTAATACTCAGGAGTGCCTTAAAGTTTTTCCAGAGCAAAAAGTGTCAGTACCCTCGAAACTTATTGTTTCTGTATAAAAAATATTTTGGTAAAAAAAAATTGGGATCGTGGACCTCGGCGTCATGAGTGTATATATCTACTGGGACTGATACTTGAACATGCTAATTGTAGATTAGATTCTAACTATCATTTACACAACAAAGACCATTCATAATACTGTTTTCATACCTTAAGCGTTTTAAAGTTTTACTGTGACTTCGGTACAAAAGATATTTATCATCGACGCGCTTCTAAACACAGGGATTACAACGTTTTTCACAGGTTACAGTGATTGTCCTACTTTAGTGAACATTGATGGGCATACTTTGTTTTTCTAATTAAATGCACAGCAAACACTTAACACCTCCCGTGGTGGACGCATTAACAGAATACAGAATATCAACCTTTGTCGTGGTGCCATTATATTAGTATGTGCCGTTGTCTTTACTTGCCTTCTTCTCCAATAGTTTAAATTATTGTGCATCATTTTCTCTTATGCTGGAAAAAAAACGTGATAAATATTTTGGTAACCTACAAACCTTTACCCTACGAACAAAACTGAGTTTTTCATGAAAAGTTATTATTGTAGCGAGCCAAGAATAACTGTCAAGTAAAAAATGTAGTCTATACGTATACATATACTTACACGTATTGTAATGAAGTACAGGGAAAGAATGACACTTTTGGTATCAAAAAATGTAATACATTTTTTTAATGCACATTTTGAAAACCTTTTTTTTTCATTCCCCATATTTTACATCACAAGAAAAATACTTTCAGCAATCGATTAAGTTGATTTAATATATACTTTTTCAACCGTTTTCATTCAATCAAATTTTAAATTTTTAAAAAAATATTTTTATACATTTCAAACTTTTTTCGTCATACTTTTACTTTAAAAGATCGTGCAGAGCTTCTTGAGAATAAAACAAAGTGCTAAACACGGGCTCCAATTCATTTTGTTCAGTGTCAGAAAAATGTGAGTACTCGAAATTTGAAGTTAGAGCGTGAATTTTATAAATTTATTTATTTTTAAGCTTTTTTCCTACTGATAAGTTGGACCACATCTTACATGTTAAGGTTCTAGGAATTTAATTCAATCTTACTCTAAGAGCTTTATTTATATGTTTGAAAGAGTTGTTACGAGCTTTTGTGGAAAATTTTTTATAGTAATATAGAAGCAATATTGCTATTTTTAATGCACGTATCTTTTGACCTGAGACATCTTTTCTAGACATCTAGCTTAAGTTTTGTTTTATTGCCCGAAAAGATGTCTCAGGTTAAAAGTTACGTGCATTAAAAATAGCAATATTGCTTCTAAAAACCTATATTAATTGGGACGATTTTCCGGTATTTTTAGCTCTAGAATTACGTAACTTCAGTTATGACGTATTAAAATGCCATCTAAAATGACCTTTTGAAGTAAAATTATGATTACAAGAGTGATAAAATTAGTAGAATTTGTCTTACAGTTTCACTTTAAAAATTCAAATAAAGCTTTAAAAAAGGGGCAGTGACACCTACATTGCTTGTTATAAATTCACGTAACACTTGACCTGAACCATCTTTTCGGACATTTCAAAAAGGAAATCAAACCTCGTATCATGTACTTACTGTATTCTACAACTATGATGAATTTTCCACTAACTTTTGTTGCTAAATCCCTGATTGTACGAACATGTGGAAGCACTGAATTTAAAGTTTTTGTTTAAAATTTTCAAATTAATTTAGAAGTAACCGCCAAAAACAGCTCTGTAATAAAAAATTCTTGAAATTCACGCTTTAATCTCGAGCTTTAAAATAATGCTCTCAACGTTTAATGCCTTAAATTTTTCGGGACACTAAGCAAAAAAAAATGAAAGTCCTTTTCCACTACTTTATTGTCTATTCTTAATAAATCCTGTACGATCTTTCGATGTAAAGGTATGATGGAAAAAGTGTATTGAAGTTTTTTTTTTTAATTTCTTGTTTAGTTTACAAAAAAAATAAAAAAGTTTAGTTTTCTACTTTGATAGCGTACTTTAAAATTTTTTTTTCCCAATTTGCAGATAAGAAAAGTGTTGTTATTTGCCTGTATTTCATCATATTCTGAATCGTATTTATTATCTTATATACATACTTACATACATTTTTTTTGTAAACAGCTCTACAAGTTGGCGTTGAACAACTTTCATCAGAACCACAGACAGCAACATCAAAATTTATAAGGAGAAAAGTGAAAAGGAGACATTTTGTAAAAAATATTTCTAGAAAACGACAAAGGAACCAAAACACTTGGATTGATGCACAGTAAAAAAAGCACATACTGAAGGTGTAGCTGGAATCGGACGAAAAGGGCCAATAACGGCAAAGGAGATGCAATTATCTTGTAACTGTCGTCTTAAATGTAACGAAAAAATAACCGAACCTGATTGATTGAATGCATTTAATCAATATTGGAATTTATGTGATAAAACTAAACAAAGAATGTGCCTGAGTAACTGGATGTCTCTGAAGAGTAACTATTTGAGTGAAGAAAAGGCTGGAATAAAAAAGGCTATCGCAGCAAAGGTTTTTTATCAATATCAGTTACCATCTTTTACGGGAATGGTTTCGGTTAGCCGTGAAATGTTTTTAAATACTATTAGTAAGTTAAATATTTTCTAACGTTTAACTGTAATCGTACCATTTGTAGATTTGTTAATTTTTAAGATATTAGAGTTGTACCAATTTAGAAAAATCGTCATACTTGATATCACTAATAGTATTATCATGAATTTTTAAGTTTTGCCTTAAATAATTATTTTGCAATTTTCAGACTTTCAATTTTCCTTAAAAATCAAGAATAAGTACACATGCAACAGAAATCTTTTACCTTGATATCTCAGAGAACGTTAAAATAGCATTTGGTGCATTTTTGGCCCATATCGTTAATTTGTAATTTCATTATGTTGTTTAAGTCCCTATACTGTGCTGTTAGCAATCTGTTAGATTGGCAGGTACAAACATTTTTAAAAAATATTCTACAAAATTCATTATTTTTACAGCTTATTTAAAACACTTTACAAACACAAATAATATTACTTCAATACATCCCTTTCTATCGCAGCATTTAAAAAAAATATCAATTATGAACTATTTTTTCATACCATTTTAAATGCATTGTTTTGGGGGTAGCTTTCGTAGTGTTTTTTACGAATGCTTTTGTTTATCGATAAAATACAATACACATTTTGTTGTAAATATCAAGATTTTAACAGTACAAGCCGCTTTAAAAAAAAAGTCGAATGCTGATGCGACAGGGGTTATTGAAGATGATCAGAGAGGAAAACATGAGAACCGACCATTCACGTATTCAAAGGAAATGCTGAATTATGCACAAGAGCACATTAAAAGTTTTAATGCTGTTGACTCTCATTATTGTAGAGCTAACAATCAAAGGCAATACCTAGAACAAGGTCTTTCTCTATCCAAAATGTATCGTATGTATGCAAAGGATGTTGGAGACAAAGTTGGTTCGGATAATCTCGTGAGTAAGCAAAAATATGAGGAAATTTTCAGCACTCACTTTAACTACGGATTTATCAAACCAAAAAAAGATTTGTAAGTTACTATTTCAATTATCGAACTGTGTATGCATTGTATATTATATTACTATCAGACTTCGTTCATCCGGTCATTAAGTGGTACGTTAAAATATCTGTATTTTGTTTACGTTAAAAATTAATATTTGGTAAGTTTTCTATATTTGCTAGTATAACCGTTGTGAGCTGAGGATAATCAATTTTTCGGGTCGTGATTAATTTCATACAACAAAATTTCTGGAGTATTGCTACTAATTAAATGCCTGTGCTCTAAGGCATTTTTGAATTGTCCTTAGGAGAGTAATATTCTGCATAGTATATTCTTAAACCACGTTATTTGAAGAAACTGTACAGAAAAGAATATAGCGTTTTAGACATTATTTTTTCATTTGCGGGTTTCTCTAAAATAATAAAAATGTCACCATCTTGCGGTAGTAACAAATTGGATACATTGATTTATTTTAAATTCTGCTACTTTATAAAAATAAGACTGGGGGGCTGTAACCCCTAGACGTTTACCGTAAATACCCTTAATATTTGATACGAATTTATATTTATGATTTAAGACAAAAAATCAAACAATAAGCTCTTATGATACTAAATTTTTTTTTTTTTTTCAATTTACAAAATAAAACATTTGATTCCTTTTATAAAACGTGGAACGAACAAAACTGTTAGATTCACTAAGTAATCTGTATTACATTTACATTATTGTTATAGCTATATTGTCTAAAATTGATAATTGGGAAATTTTTTTTTCGAGTATCTAACAATCGCTGTCGTAGAATTAGAACATACTCGGTAAAGTTACTTTAATCTCATTATCGGTCGATCTTTAATCCCTTATTGATCGGTTGTATATTTTAAAAAGACTGTACATGTACCGTAGTTTGTTTTAGAGAAATTTTGTTTTTTTCGATAATGTAGACCCTTACTTTACAAATAATTACAATACATTTACGATTGATAAATTCCTCACACTAAAATATTTCTGTATCCACTTATAATCTTACGTGAAAATAGCTAAGCAATAATTAAATACAATTCAATCAATGTTGAGTAGTTTCTGAGACCGAAATTGAGACTGATTGTGAGACGTTAACTCAATCTTTTTCTTACGACGTAAAAATTAATAAAATTGATCGGGAAATAATTGTCTAATATATACAAAGTATACATTCCGTTTATGGTTAGGCTACATCTCTGAAGTCAACGTGTCTATCAAACTAGCGTAGCCAAGTCATAGGGCCGTAATAAAACTTACACTATGTTACTTTTGGTAATTATTAGCTGTTTCTTGCCAAAGAATTTTGTTTGCCATATTTATTTCAACTTGTGTCTAGTATTAATACAGATTTTTCATACTTGTGTCATTCAACTCCACTAAATAGTAATTTGAGGGTTATTTGATCTTCATTTAAATTATGGTGAGAGTTTCAATTATACACTTTCTGAAACAAATTACAAAAGATTAGTTTTCAATTCGTCATAAAAGTGTCATCACCACTAGGGCTATTTTTCGGCTCAAAAGACCCTAAGATAGCCTTGGTAGAATGGCACTTATGTGCTGAACACTGTTTTTCCTACCGAGGGTGCAGTGAACAGCCAAATGTCACGAAAATCACCTCGAGGTCGGAAAAAAATTTATGGTATTGATTAAAATTTTTCTTATTAAAAAGGCACACATTAATAACCTAGATGATTGTTAAAGTGCGAAAAAAGACGTATTATACCCGTTACAGTAACTTTATCAACAATCTTTCTACCTTACATTAAAAATCTAATATTTTCGGCTTGAGAAAAAAATTCCGCCAGTGAATAAATCATTCTACTGAATCATGCGGATAGCAAGTACTCAAAACAATTACAGAAAGAAACGATGTATTTACATATTTTTAAATACGATCACAATATTCATTAAAAACACTCCATTTTGTCTTTTACCTTATTACGATAATTATTGTTGTAATTCTTGAAAATACAATATATTAGTTAATACAATAATCGAAGAAATAAAAAACAATTGTAACTGAATTCGCCAAAAGAAGGAGGAAACACTTGAAACGCAATTGTTGCATGGAATTTCACTTAAAAGTAGAACTATATTTACTATTATTTTCTCTGACACGGTGTGCTGAATAATAACACTGTGAATAAAGTCTCTTAGTATTATAATCATGTACGATTGGCCAATGAATATTTGTATTAAAAAACTTTGAATACTATGATCTACTGCATTGTTTCAGATGCGCTGAGTGCGAATCCTTTAATTTGCTATCACAAGAAGAGCAGGTCAGAAAAAAACCGTCCTTTGACTTTCACATGCGCAATAAATCAGAAGCTCGCAGACTAATAGAGTCTGAAAAACAAAGGTCTTTAAGTAATTCAACTGTTTGTTGCGCTAACTTTGATCTGCAAAAAGTTGTATCGACATCACGCTCAGATATCTCAGTTATGTACTATTATTCAAAACTGAATGTATATAATTTTACTGTTTTTGATCTGGGTACCAAAATCGGACGGTGCTATTTATGGAATGAAACGGTTGCTGGGTGTGGATCAAATGAAATAGCATCAAATGTATTGCAATTTGTAAAAGGAAAGGTCGCAACTGGAACTAAAGAATTTTCGTTTTTCACTGATAATTGCGGAGGCCAAAATAGGATTCAGAACATGTTTTCAATGTACGTTAAGGCTACTAACGATTATAACATAGCAATAACTCACAGGTAAAAATTTATTTCGTAAACTCCGTATAACAAATGAATTTGGTTTTTCTGAATCCTGAATGGAATCTTGTGAGTGCGTTAAAAACCTGTCTCCATTTCTTATTACTCATCAAAAATATATAAATATATATAAACAAATGTATAGGACAAATGTATTCTAAACAACTATTTTCTAGCATCTTTTCGAAAGTTATTCTGTTTATCAAGATGTATTTATCAAGAATTCTACGAAAAATCTGCCATTTTCGGTATCAAAAAATAAGGTACAATTTTTTAATAAGCATGCCTTTGGAAATACGTTTTTTTTATCTCAGGTATTTTTTAGAACAAAAAATTTTCTGAACAAGCGATCCAAGTCTCAGCACATACTATTTTTTCACTTTTTTCGTTATTTGATACTCAATTATTGTTTGAATTTCACGATTTTTTTGACTTTTTAAATCATAATTCTGTCCCCAAAGGTCGGAGAGAGTTCCTTAAAGAAGGAAAATAAAGAGTTTGAAAAAAGCTTTGATTTTCACTCTTGAAAAGTCGTAAATAGTGACCAACATCAATAGTAATTAACACTTAAAGCTCGATAGGAGAAAAACAATTTTACCAATTTTATTGAATATATCATTTTGTAAACTCATTTTGTTTGTAACTTCTGACGCTAATCATATTTCTCAATAATTAAAAAAAAAAAAATCAAAGCTTATCTTGAAAGCTTTATTTTATTTTTTTTGGAAGACTTAGTTTTTCGATTTTTTACTTTAATTGCTCACAGCTGTGGTAGTGTGTTAAAATAATTTTCACGTTTCTGATCGTAACTCCGCTCCAGAAGGTCGTACAGTCTTTTAAAAAATTAAAATCAAGCTTGTAAGATAAGCTCTGAATTTATTTTTGAATCATTGAGAAATGTGATTAGCGTTAAAAGTTACAAATAGAATAAGCTTACAAAATGACAAATTGAATAAAATTCGTAAAATTGTTTTTCTCCTATCGAGCTTTGAGTGTCAATAACTATTGATGTTCGTCACTGTTAACGACTTTTCAAGAGTGAAAATTAATGCTTTTTTGAAGCTTTTTATTTTCCTTTTTCAAGCAATTTTCTCCGACCTTTCGGGACAGAGTTATATGATTTAAGAAGTCAAAAAATTTGTGAAATTCAAATAACAATTGAGTATGGAAAAATAAAAAAAAGTGAAAAAATAGTATGTGCCGGGACCTGGATCGCTTGTTTGGAGTATTTTTTGTTCTGAGAAATACCTGGGACAAAAAAACGTATTTCCAGAGGCCTACTTACTTAAAATTTTACTTAATTTTTTGATACCGAAAATAGAAGATTTTTTGTAAAATTTCTCGTATACTGGTTATGTATATAGATTGTGTTTAAATTAACAAAAAATAATCATTTGTGCGCCGCGGGAGTCATTGTCTTCATCTTGATCCTGGTAATCATTTAGCCAACTGAGACACTCTTGTTTGTATCGTGGAAAGAGCTACACCATACATAGTAATGGAATTCAAATAGTCAAAATTGTCTTAAAACTTAACTGTACTCTTGTGGCCATAACTTTGCTAAACATGTAGTTACAATATTTTTTTCAAAACTACCTGATCGTGCTTTAAAAAAACTTAAATAAAAACACTCTTTGAGTTTAAATACTATTCAATGGTTGCTCAAATTACGGGCAATACAATTTTTGTATACAAAACCTCGCAATTGATGAAATTGTATTTTTTCAATCGTAATTTTAAAAAGTTTAAGACTGTTGACCTGAATATCATTTAAGACTTCACTGCAGCAGCTCTGTTGAAGCTCTTTAGATAATAGTAGATACAAATACTGCTACTATATTTTTAGCCCAACGGTGATGAAATACTTAAGTAGCACGATATTTCGAAAAAAATATTGTTTCACTTAATTTGTTGTAGAACAGCTCTAGATTAAGATATGTTTGGTTGTGACTACTTTAATACCGCTACAAAACTCATGTACAAAAATTTAATTTTCAATTATTTCAAACCATAAGTTAAGAGCTCTGGTTACTTTTCTTTTTTCCGCGGGCAGAAAAGTTTTGGCTCCTTACGCCCTCGGTAAGAAAAACAATATACGTGATTTGGAAAAAAATATGTAAATGACTACCCACGGCACACAGATTTTCGTGTCTTAGAGATGTGCTATACTCAAAAACTTTTTCATTTATTATTGCGTCTAAGGATTATAAATGTTTTTGGAGAATTCATATTAATAAAATAAATAAAAACTTATAAGTGCCCTGATCACATTTTAGAAAGCGTTCTCACAAAACGTTTTTTATTTACTAATTTTAAAGTGTGCAGTAACGTGTGGAATGATGTAATATTTTAGTGTATCGTACAAGATGACACATTCCTTACATTTAATTTATTGTATTTTTTTTTTATCTAACATAAGTATTAAAATTATTGCAGTATAAAAAGTACAATCAATGTATTATATTGATAATACAAGATCTATTTTGCAGTTAGCAAAAGTTAAATACGGTATTATTTTTTTTTTTTTTTTTTGACCAAGCAAGCTTTAAGTATCATCCATTTACCTATAATGATAAATAGCAGTCTTGTATTGTGCATGCATGAAATCTTTTTTTTTTCATTTTTGATTCGTTAAAGCGTTTAAAATTTGTTAATGAAAAATTCATTTTCTAACGCAGGTACTTGGAGGTTAGGCATACCCAAAATGAAAATGACTCGATTCATGCTCAAGTTGAGAAATATTGTGAATATAAAACCATATTTACTCAAAATGAGTGGGCATAACATATAGAAGAATGTAAAGTCCATGATCCCAAGTACGCATTAAATCAAGTCCAACAAAGTAGTATTTACTCGTTTGAGGACTTATCCGAAAAATTCATTTGGAAAAATGTAAAGATTTCTTGCCTTCGTGAAATTTCAGTTGCTCCAGGGACAACTTTAATTCAGGTGAAGTATGATTTATTTGATGCACCTAAGAAAGTCAACGTTTTTAAAACCAAAACACTTGTTGAAGACGTAAAAAATCACTGCTGAAAGGTTGCTTATAAAACAAAATTACCATTATCAGTAAAAAAAATGACTGATTTAAATTTAATGTTAAAAAAAAAATAGTCCCACCCATATGTATTTCAGACTTTGAAAAAATCCTTTTGAATGACAACACTAATCGTGGATAGTTTGTTGCAGGAAAATGTTATTTTCTTTTTATAAATTACATAATAATCTATTTTACATTATCTTATAAGTATTACGATCATTTGTTAAACGTTTTTTACTATATTTCAAGTAACCGAGTGGATGTAGGATGTCAATTGCCTTCCCTCCCTCAAACACCCCAATCAAAAACCAAATAATAATACATATGTTTTAATATAATATGGTATATGTCCTAAATTAGTTATACCAATGAAGGTATATCAACAAAAGTTTCCTATGTAATAACGTTATGAAGTACCAATCATATGTCGAATATCTTATACGATTCGAAAAATAAAACCTCACGTACTCAAACGTTATTTTGCGATGGATTGTATGGTAAACGTATTTGCCACTATTTTTAATTGATATTAAGTATATTCGATAAATATTATTAAAACCATTATTGTTTAAAAATGTTATGTATTTCGCTCTAAAATTTATTTTAAAAAAAAGTATTTTTGTAATTTAATGATTTAAGGTTTGAATGAAAATCAATAAAGAATAAAATTTTGTTCATACAAATATACTTCATGATTTATTATTCTTACAAAATGGTTTTGTATTTTATTATAAGGCACGAAGTAAAGAATGAAGCAAAAATTAATCTCACGCCAAATCAGTCTAACCAGAGGAGAACCGCTCCTCCAGGGCCTCCCTAAAAAAATTTAATAAACGTTATTTGTATTCACAATTGTTAAAAGTCTCTTAAAGTCTTTAAGACTTATTTAAAGCATCCTCAAGCATGAAACATCAAAAGTTTTCCGCCGATTATAATGTACGAGCAAATAGAGAAATGAGTCATTGTCTTTACAATCGCAAAAAAACCCGCCAGGCGTGAAAAACCACAAGTTTTCCGCTGATTTAGGTATACGAGAAACTAAGAAAATCGATAAAAAATTCATTTCTTTCCAAACATTGACTTTATTATTATGTAAAAGTTGTAGAAACTGAGCCTTATTATTTTGAAGCTGGCACAATTCAGTTTTTAAAAGAAATAAGTTTATCAATTTTTTCAATTACTTGTATACCCGAGTCGGCGGAAAACTCGTAGTTTTTTACGCCTGTCTTTTCTGCTCTTGAAAAAAACACTTCATACTTCTCAGTAAAAAATGAAGCCTAGTAATGTAACTTTATTAATTTTGTTATTATTATCAATCATCAGAACGTAGTTGAGTGTACGATTCTCCGTCGGAAAGTAGTTGAGTGTACGGTTCTTCGTCGGACAGTAGGTGAGTGTACGATTGGAAAGTAGTTGAGTGTACGGTTCTTCGTCGGACAGTAGGTGAGTGTACGATTGGAAAGTAGTTGAGTGTACGGTTCTTCGTCGGACAGTAGTTGAGTGTACAATTCTTCGTCAGAAAGTAGTCGAGTGTACGATTCTTCGTGGAAAAGTAGTTGGGTATACGATTATTCGTAGGGAAGTAGTCAAGTGCACGATTTTTCATCTAAAAGTAGTTAAGTGTACCATTCTTCGTCGGAAAATAATTAAGTGTATGATTCTTCGTTGGAAAGTAGTTGGGTATACGATTATTCGTTGGGAAGTAGTCGAATGTACGATTCTTCATCTAAAAGTAGTAGCATGTACAATTCTTCTTTAAAAAGTAGTTAAGTGTACGATTATTCGTCTGGCAGTAGTAATGTGTACGGTTCTTCGTTGGAAAGTAGTAACTCGTACGGTTTTTCGTCAGAAAATAACAACATGTATGGGTTTCCGTCAGATAATTTTAAGAGTACGTTTCTTCGTCAGAAGCATTACGGAATGGAGTGGCTTTGGTAATACTTAATGATGTATGTAAAATTTCTTTAATAGCATCTTTTTTAGGAATATCTAATTTTTTTTTCCAAGATAGTATACCATTTTCTCTGTATTTTTAAATGCTGAAAAAAATACTCTTATGACTTCTGATGAACAAATTTTTGTTGGTACATACTTACTAATGGTTTAAAAATTGAACAAGGGGATCTTTTATTAAACTTATAGCTATTTTTCTGGATGCACCAAGTGGAAAAGCTAAGAGTTTGCAAGGGAACACGTGAGTAGTTGGTTTTTTAATAAAGCCAGATGTGTAGAAAACTACTTTTTTGTTGCAAACCTGAAACATAATTAATACCAAAATAATAATAATATATATTATTCAACCCAGACACAATTAACAGACATTTTATAGAATAAAATTTCAGTTCAAAATCAATTTATCATATAGATTTACTAATTTTCATATTTATAAGCAACTCAGAGGTAAAAGCATTCTTCAAAAATCAAATAAGTGTATGTAACTCATGAAATTAGGACGGAGTTATTAAAAAAAAAAAAAAACATTCGGTATTAATGGTGTTTCTTTTAATTGTCTTGTATCGAAAGTTGGAAAGTATTTTTATTGTCAGTAATATAATTACTTTTTACATACAGAGAAAAGTTTTCTGTCAGTTTTTATCCTCGGCTTGAACAAAAATAACATATAAAGTTTAAATGACTTTAGTAACGCTAGAGTGTCAAGGTTATATACGTGAGACAGTTTTTTAAATAACAGTAAATTTATTGCAATGCAGAAAAGTTTAATGTTTAATTAGTAAATACTGTTATTACATTCAAAAAACTATTAAGTTACGAATGTTTTTAATAAAAGTGTGAAGCGAACTTGGTCGGTCTAGAATTAGTAAAAAGTATGTTTTTCTCATATTTTGCTTATTGAAGTTTGGTTAAGTAAAATTTGAGATCAACCTTGAAATATCAGCACTTGATGCTTGCCTATGCTTTCAATACAAAAAACGAAGATACATGACTGTGTTTAATTTAATGTTTTTTAATGAAGTCGGTGAACATATGTATTTTGAAGTAACAGTATGTTTTGTATTACTTAAGCTTTATTGCGTTAGTTTTTGACTTAATAACGTTCAGTAATTAAATTACTAGGCTAAAACTTTTAGTGAAGCAATGCTCAGTTGCCATAAGAGTATATGTTTAGAATTTAATTTCCATTTTTCATTTTCTTGCATTTATTTTTGTCAGCCTACTCCAAAATGTTAATAAATGATTTCTCAAGATTTAATGCCATTCTATTTATGATCATCTGATGAAAGAACTACCTTAAGTCAAAAAATCACCTCAATCAACAAGGAAAAATTGTGAAAGAAAAAAACGCAATAAAAATTAATTATTGTATTTATACAGTACTAAATTTTTTTTAATTTTGAAAATTTTAAATATTATACTAATTTAAAATTTTCCAAAAAAACATGGACCTAAGGAATATATTAAGTGGGTCATCTAAAAAAGGTATATGAAGCTCTGGACGTATTACAATATTATTAGTAAAAAAAATCCTTTAATAGGACAATGTTAGTTCTGATACTTACTGTTTGAAGCAATTTCATGAACACCTACATGAAATTCCTGAATTTTTTTTATTAATAATATTTGAATACGTCCAGAGCTTTATGTACCTTTGTTGGATGACCCACTTAGACTTTCTAGGATAAAAATAGTACACGTAATGATAAAGTAAATTGAAGCAGAGATTTTTCTCAGATGCCATGACTGACTGCTTCACACGCCGAAGCGTCTAGGAGACAAAAAAAATTGTTTTGTTAATTTTGTCGAGGACTGTGATAATGTTGAATGACAAATATCTTTAACTAAAATCGAAGAAAGTGAGAACTAAAAGCAAGCATGAAAATATAAATTAAATGGTTGTATTCAACGTAATTGACAAACTAATTTTTTTTTTTCCTTGACCGTCACCTCCCACCATTTATATAAATGCTCGCCGTTTAGCGGACGTGTTTTCTGATCAGATGTTGGGTCTAAAAACTATTGAACAAAAAGGTTATTAAAAGGTGGCCTTAAAGAGCCCACATTAAATTATGAGAAACTTTACGTATCCAAATGCGTAGCTCTCTATGCTACCCGTGGTTTTTGCTTCACCTCAGGTGTCAAATGCCCGTAATCTGAGGAATTTCTTATTTTTCTCCTGTGATTCATAGGGTGATTCTGCCCTTAGTTGCTCAAAATGCATTAAAGAATCATACAAAAATAAGTTGGTTTCATAAATTATTACAAATATCTAAAACAATTCTACTACAAAGTTTTTAGGTCGAAAGATGTACAGTATTTTGTGTAAGTCGATTTTAGTCAATTTTTGAAAAAAATACGTCTGCTTTAGAAACGCGTAGCTAAGCTGCTTGTGGAGTTATAGCGTTTTAACTCACATTAAATAAAAGCTACGACTAAATTTTTTCAGTAGAAAAAAAACTTTCGTTCCATTTAGTGTCTCCATTCAAAGTAATAGCTGTTTAAGGACAAGCGATAGAAACCGCTAAAAATGCAATTGAGTACTCTGAGAACGTTTGAATCGTGGCATTAAATTAAAAAAAAATTTTCTTTAACCGATAAAACTTTGTTTCAGCAGCTATTTAAACCTATTTTGGGCAACCTAAAAAAGTGTTCTCCTTAGCTATTAGTGTTGTAATCCTAATTGATATTTATCGACATATCTCTTAAAAAGAGCGAATTAGACCAAACGCCAAAACACATGTCTTATGTTTTAGCCAAACGTAACAAAAAAAAAAGTTCCAATGCACGAAAGCTAGAAAAATAGATTCTTTTATCACTAAGGGGTATTGAAGTGACAGGTACAGAAGTGACATTCTGAGATATGGAGTACTATTACTGCTCGTAGACTTGATGTAAACGATTTGTTGCTTAAAAAACATCTGTCGTCAGTAAGTAGTACCCCAAAATAATTTTTTCTTATATGTTTGAGATATTTGGCATTCAGTACAAGATTTTGCTTATAAGTTTTAAATTAATATAATTATATTATGAATATGACAGATGACGTCTATATTTTAAAATGTTGGTGCGAGGACATGGTACAGGAGCTTAATTTTTTAGTAGGAGTTTTTAGGTACAAAATTAGGATTTTCAATCGGTGTCTGTAAACCGCATGAAGTGGTCACTTCTAATATATTTACACATCTGTTAATGTGAACTTAATTATTGCATACATTTTTCAAGCTGCAACCTTAGAACTTGAAAAACGTGCCATTAGCAGCCGATTCTAAAAAATATTAACAAATGCAAAAATAAGGCTTCATTCAACATTTTAATATGCATGACTTTCCTTCAATACACCCACCTTATTTTTCCTATCGTTAAGGACGTATCTAATTATATTCGTCCCTTCTTCTGTTTTCTAAAGCTTTTTCCTTTCTCTGTCTAAAATTCTTGATAGCTCATCTCAATTTTCTGGCATTTGACAAAGTAGCTGCTTAGCTGTTGAGCCAAGGAAAAACACTCGATCCCCTTAAATATCATGTGTCAGTACTGATGCTTACAACAAGCATGACAATTTACTTTTACCACCTTCTACTACGCAGCTCTGCTTATAATATATTTACGATTATCGGTACGTGCGAGGTACGTGTCCTGCAGGTGTTTTTGTTTCACCCTTATTTTCCCTATAATCTGTCCTCTGAATCAGGCACTGCCCCGTTGGTTAGTATATCATTTTATTGATCGAACGCAGTTTTTGGGTTTATATTGGAAAGTAGAAATCACAAGTGATTTGGAGGTGTATATGCATTTTATTATTTGATAGTAATATTGCCATGTTTGAACAAATACGAGGCCGTTTCTCGGGCAACGAAAAACAACATAAATTAAAATTTTATATTTATTACAAACTTTAAATAAGTAGTAAAACACATGTACTTGATGCATGATACACATTGGCTAAAGTTGGAAAAAATATTCTCTGTTACGATTACATTGTTTATTAAACTTTTTGTGCTGTAAAAATGTGATTGTGTACAGAGTTGCATGTACACAAACTACTGTCTTATTAAACTATCAGAAATACTTAAAGTTTTCTAAATAATTAAATAGTTTAAAAACACTGTAACACAACTGCAATCGGCACCTGATTGATAACATAACTTTCAGATTCTTACATTATCTAACTATGTATTGAACTGATATTTCTGATTTCTATGATAAGAATATTAGAAGCGAGTCATATCTTTTTTTTGCAGTTAACACGTATTTGTACAAAAATTAAATAGTTTAACTAAAGCTTTACGATTATTTTGAGAATTTTTTATTTATATTGTACAATTAAGTAATCAACGAGTTGATACACTGTCTCTCTTGATACCTCTTTCTATTGTTTAAAACTTCGTTTTAGTAAAACTTTAAAAATAATAATGAGGCAATCAAAGTATTAAAGACAATTTTCTATGAATTCAAAAAAAAATTGTTTATTAGTCTATCGTACATTATTTTCTTCCTTACATCGCTACTACCTTTGTAATAGTGATTGCTCAACTTAAAAATTAAATTTAGGGCGAGCATTTTCAGTTATATTTTTGAGCTTTATCAAAGTTGTAGTATTATTATTTACCTGATGTAAACATCAAATTCAAAAGTGTACATGTATTTTTTTTTTTTTTTTTTTTGTAAAAATTACTGTCAATTCGTCGAAAAAATGTTATTCACCTTTACAGTATTTCTGACTCCTTCAGAAAGTGAACACACAATCCTAGTAATCAAAAGCTTTACTGGCCACCATCTTATTTTAAAGCCCTTTAAATTTAATAGGGAGTAGAAAAAATACTAGACCACAAATCAATGGATGGAAAGAGCTGAAACGCTGTACGGTAACATTCTTTCCACGAGTTGTTTGATAAGCTTATTAAAGTTTTGTCCTACTACTGCCCTGCCCTGTACGCTGTTTCGACACCTTGCAGCGCTTTTATGGTCTTGTGAGTAGCTATTCTTATGCGATTTCTGCAGGCATCTTCTTTGCTTATTGTTACTCTGCATTTCCATTTCACTTGATTGCTTGATCTCCCAAATGCATCCGTTTCTCTGATTCTTTGATCCCAATCTACATACCATATTATTTTCCAAGTAGACGCAACTGATTGGGCCTGCCCCAGATTTTCCACTAATATCCCCGGATTCTTCTCGAATAGCTCTACTTCTCCTTGTTGCTTTCCTATCGGAGTGGCTTTCCCCCTAAAACATAGAATAGATACTTTTTTTTTGATACCTACATTTCCCTTTTTGTAAATTAATTCTCAGATTATTTGAGAGAAAAGGAGAAAAGAAGTAGAACAAAGAAAAAAAAATTCCTCGGAATGTCACTATTGTACGGCTTCCAATAACCCTTTCTAAATCCTAATATTTCGTACCAGCAATGTTAATCCCCGAAACAATGATTCTTAAGGACGGATAAGATCGAACTTTTGCAAGTCAAGTCAGGAATGTGGCTCTACTTGTACATGTTTTTTTTTGTATTTCCTTATTCTCTACATTTAACTTATATTTAAGGTGTGCTTGACCGAGGTGTACGTATGTGTATATATATAACAACCTATCGCTATGCGACAAAATTATTGTATTCTGTCTGTCTATCGGCACGTTCGGCACTGTGAGTCATTTACAACAGGAAGACGCATGTGGTAATACAGATCGGCAATTGTCATACATGCTGCCCCTGCAAGTTTCCCTCGTTTATTATTTCCATGCTAATTTTTCCCTTTTCTATTTTATAGAGAGGAGCGGGTAGTAAGGATTTTTGGATAGTTTGGCTATATTTCGTCAGTGATTACTTTGACTTTGTAGTGTCAACTTCGCTACTTGATTTCCAGTGACTTTTGCCCTTTTCTCTTGTGTTCTCAATACGTGTTGGATTTGGCGTTATTTTCTCTACTTTTCTTATTACCTTGTTATTATTGTACTACCCCGCAAAATGGCGTTTTCTTTTGTGAATCCGGTTGATTGTGTGCGCCGGCTGCGTGATTTCGCAAACCTACCGTACGATAACACTCGTGTTACCGGGTTTACAGCGGTCAACGGTAGTGTCTGTTCCATCCTCGAAGGTTCTGTGATGGAAGATCTTCTAAGGTGCTGCAGCTGCTCGCATGTGAGTATTATCCTTTTTTTTTTTTTTTTTTTTTTTTAGCTGGGAACGAGATTGGTCGTGAACCCTCACGGGTTCTTCTCTCTTTCCCTCCTTCTTTGCGAGCCGGACTGGCCCACAGGCGCCGTGCCTTTGCCTGTGCAAAGGTATAAGTACCGGGGTGGCGTCGCATGCTGCGATGTCTACTGCCCTTCCAGACGATCGTTCACTGTCCTGTTCCAGGACTGCCGCTGGACTGCTTCTTTTCCGTCGACGGGTTCCGTACTGCGAACCCACTGCAACGTTTCGGAGCCTGGAGCCTCGTATGTCGTAGCTGTCGGTTGTACGTGCCACGGTACGTTTATCGTGGTGGTGGTTGAGATATCAACCTCTGACCTCCGACCAAGACGGTTTTCCGCTGGAGGGGCGGCCCGTTATACGTGTAAGGCCTCTCTTATTAGTTATACTTGTAAGAAAAATTTTATGATTGTATTAATTTTTCTTTTCCCTTTTGCAGGTCGAAAGGCGGAATAACGGATTGTTTACCATCGCAACGCATAATCCGCCTGCGGTTTGCACAAGCTGTAATTGTACTTCCAGCAATCGGCCCGCACCGCCTAATCTGAATGTATTCTCGCTGGTGGATGGGTTCCGAGACTTGGCTGTTGATCGTCTTCTTTGGGGACGAGAACGGGAACGCAGGAGGGAGCGTACTTAAGGCGTGATCCACAAAAGACAGAGAAGGAGAGAAAAAAAAATTTTTTTTTTTAAATCACCCCAATAATAAAAATAATTCTTGTATTCACACATGTAAAAATAAAACAAAATTGTAGTAAAAGAAACGACTCGTGAGTATTGTTTTACCTTTCTGCATTTCCCCGCGTCTTCCCGTATACATATATAAATTTATATAATTTTTAAGCGTGAATGTTAATAAGGATTTTTTTTTTTTGCCGCTGCAAAAATTTGTGCGAATCGTAAAATTGTGATTGTGGTCATTCTTGGGACCAAATTTTTTCTGGAGGTCAAGTATTAGTACATTTACCTTAATCAGAAGTAGGATTCAAACCAACGCCCTCATTAGGGCGCCAGACTCAAGGACGTATTCCTTATCGGCTCTTGTACCGAGTATTACTGGGCGTTATGGTCCTCAATGAGGGCGTGGGTTCGAATCCCACTTCTGACACCAAAACTGTTGCGTAGGATTCTATGGTCTTGGGGTGCGCATGAAGTAGATAGTCGAGAAACTAGTATCAACGTCTTTATTAATGCAAAAACGAGAAAAGAGCGCGTCGCGTGTGTAAGATCTTCGTCCTTGATGGTTCCAGCCAGAGAGAGCGCTCCTTTCAGCATCTTATCTGCTTATCGCTTTGCTCCCTTCCACTACAATCATCTGTAGTAGGCCACAAAAAGAGGGGGCGCACGTACGTGTAGCTATGATATCGTACGTGACAATACACTCAATCAAGAAAAGTTCGTTGCCACACAGTAAAATGTACGGCGTCAAATTTAGAACAATTTCTTGTGTTGCACATTTATTTTATAAAATATTATGATTAAGATCTAAGAATAATTATGATAATGCCCCAAAACTATTTTTCTATATAATCTAATTATAATACGAAGCAATTTTAACAAGTTTCATGGCAATTAACAGAAACCCAATAATCTTATTCTTCATCCACCTATCTATACTTGTCAGTTAAAACAATGTTTATATCTTTTAGGTCCAAGGTGAATCGATATAAGTTCAGGGTACAAAAAAAAAATCAACTAGACGAAACCATCTTGACGTATGACATTCAAGATTAGTGTGATTTGGAAAGAATCAAGGCAGGATTTCACTCCGACGACGTCTTATCTATTTGTTTTCCATTAAGGAATGAGCCGGATGTTAAAGTATAGACAATTAAAAATGTCAAAAAATTTTAATAATTTAATACCTTAATGGAAAAATAATAAAAAATAAAAGCATAAAGAGATTGCACTTTATTTAAAAATCTTATTTTATCCAAAAGTATGAGCACAATATGTTAGTGCCTTTGTAATGCTGACCTTATTCATGAGAATAAAAAATAAACAAATGACAGTGAGAAGCCTTTGTGAGCTGTCTATTTGTTTATATAAGTTAATGGCAGATTTGTTGAATAGTATAGAGGAAACATGGATCTTATTACTCTTTCTTGCTATAAGAGCTCATGTAAGTTCTGAAGTTCCGTGATCTACACAAAGTTGCCACAAACAAAAATACTGACTAAATTGTCATAAATAAAAGTCTGACTTATACTTCAAAATTTTATTTTATGATGACATAATAGTCTTATACATTTCTAGAACAAAGTATTTTTCATTAAAATTGACACTAAGAATCACAACTATTTCATTTACACTTAAAATCAAAATATATTAAATCATCGTACATCAATAAGACAACCTCTGGGTTCTCAGCTTTTTCTATTTATTAAGTAAATTTGTCTTTTTATTAGCTACGTTTTGACCAGATTAATTACCTTATAAAATATGACAATCATTATACAATAAATATCACACTCCTTTTGTTGCCATAAATAATAAGTGTGTCAGATTAATGTCTTATTTACGCAGTTTGTACTTTTAACCATTGGAGCAAATGCTGTTCTTATGGGGTATAACGCCACGGAGGGCGGCGTGATTGCTGATTCCTGTATTGAGAGTTAACTAGAAATTTTTTTCCACTGTTATATAAAGTATTGGTTTTTTTAGTTTTTCTAATTTTTTTTATTTTCTTGCACGGTTTTCTTACATAATACAATTTTAAGTGCTTATGATACTTTTCGAATACAAATATTATTAAGCTCAAGACAAATCCACTAATTAATAATTCTAGCAACGGGGTGACGTCAGTAATACACAATGGCATATCATTTATAGATTCTTTTTTTACAAGATGTAGTTTTTTTTTTCAAGATAGTAAACCACTTTCTCTGTATTTCTGAATACTGGTAAAAATATATTTTGTATGACTTCTGATTAATCAATTTTTATTTAAAGATACTTACTGATTGTTTAAAAATTTAAGGAGCGGATCTTCTTTTTTTAAAGTGAAAACCATTTTCCTGGATGTACCAAGTGGAAATGCTAAGAGTTACCAGGGGTATTGGTAAGTAATTGGTTTCTTAATAAAAGCAGTTGTGTAGAAAACCACTTTTTCGTTGCAAACCTGGAGCAGAAAACATTTTTTAGTGGTTCATACGCAACAAATTATACATATTTGTTTTCAACACAAATACATTTCATGAAGATAATATATAATAAAAATTAAGTTTACAACAGGTTTACCAGATAGATTTAGAAATTTTAATACTTGTGACAGGTGAATTTATGGTGAAGACGTTGGATTAGTGGCATAGGTAAAAGCATTTTTATAAAGCAGTGTAAGTGGATATAGCTTATTAGTACTTGAAAAAGAAATTTTGGTAATAAGGGTATGTCACTCAATTGTCTATAATCTAAATCTTAAAAGTACTTTCATTGTCAGTGATAAAATTACTTTGCTACAAAATTAAAGTGAACTGTCGTTATTTAAGACTGTTCGACGAAAAAGAACATGTTAAGTGTAAATGTTAGTAACGCTACAACGTATAGGTAAAATTTGTTACACAGTTTTTTTCAGCAAAATAAAAATAAATACATTGCATGGTGAGAAAATTTCATGTTTGATTCGTATATAATATTTGTAAAACTATTCAGCCAGAAAATTTCGTATGTTACGTTTTCTTGTATTTATATGCGGCTAATTACCGAGAAAAATATCCAATGTGAAGATGACCCAGGTAGGAGACTATAAAAGGTTTAGGTATTTGTCAGTACTTAATATTACAAGTACATCAAGGGGCTCAAGAAAAGGTGACAATTTCTTACCCAAACTTGAAAATGACCTCTTCATCGCACATTCATAACTGTATTATCAGAAGAGATAACGTAGTATCTTCAAAAGTTTTTATAAACTACTAAAATAAACGGTAAAAATAATAAGTATTAAAGTATATTTACTAATGAATTCCTTAAATTCTTAATAGCAATTCTACGAACAAAATATACGTACTAGCGTAATGCGTGCGCGAAGAGTCCAGACACAATGCTTCACCAAACACGTCGCTACAGGCCAGTAGTAAAAATACACGATTACTTAGTATCGAGGGCTGAGGAGCAAGGTACCTTTGATTTGCTAGGCAGACGATTCAGAGCTTCAAACTTTTACAAAATTTTCTGGGACTTGACTTCAGGGCATGAGTCATATACTTGTACACTACGTATAATAACATTTTGTAAAAACGATAATCGAGTGAAAGATTAGATATGCAATGAATGCTAAAATACGAAGAGCGTGAGATTTTACTCTTTATTTGGTACGTCGTATACTCGATTCGCATAAAGTGTGCATGCAAATGTTAACGGCGCAAAATAACGAATATAAAAACGAAACAAAGAGAAATTATGAGCAAATCGACGAATTAAACTTTGAATTACAGCAAAAACAAGGTACAATTTTCGACTTTGATTTTAAGTTAAATAGACAGGATAGTCCTAATTTGTTGAATAATCAAATCTGTATGGTTGTGAGTGAGGTTTTTATCATTTATTGGACTTGTTACAAATTATCTTTCAATTAGTAATTTTACACAAGTACTGTGGACTATTTATATTTTAAGAACAGCCATAAGAAATTTTCTATATAAATCTAAAAAAATATAAGTTTTTTTGCGTAAGTACAATATCAAGAAAAAGTAACTGATTTTTTTATTTATTTCCTCTGAAAATAAATTCTTTTTTTTTCTTTTTTATTTATGTACATTATGAATGCTATTTTTCCAGAAAAAAGCCCAACACTTACAGTAATAGTAAAATAAACACAATGTCCTATTTAGCAAGAATTTTTAAAGTTACTATAAGTTTGTACATATTAATCATAGGCGATAACCTTTATCAATTTATCTATTTTCTTTTTTGTTTGGAAATATCGTACACTGGAACATCTTTCGTGGCTACATTATTGAATATAAACACGAAAGAAATAGATTTTCATAAAGTTTTAATAAACTATTTTTTAAGATTAAAAATGTTTTGATTTTAATAATTTTTTGAAAAGATTGCCTGAAAAGCCAAAATAAGCATTATTTCATATTCAAACATGGAAGGATTAACCCTTTATTTATGATTAAGTCATTAAGTAAAGTACTAGATTAGTACTAAAAGGGGCATAAATAAAGTTGGCTTTAGTTATAACTTATTAAATTTTTTAATTATTTTTCTACTCATTCGTCCACATAACGATGGTATCAATTGTAAGAGCCACAAATTTTTCAGTAGATTGTTCATTCCCTTTCTTTTTGTTCATGTTTTTTTTTAGTTATTTTATTTTAAAATCTTTCTATTATTATTCTACAAAATACAAAGGGGCTGTGTTACCATTGGTTTTAACCAATGATGATAATCTGCGAATCGCCTCCACACGAAGCAATTATCGAGCCGCCGAAAAACCGAGGTCTGCTGTACTGGCAAGTAGCAGCAACGCTACAGATTCTAGCTCTAGATCTTTTGCCTAGCACATCAAAGATACCTTGCTTCTCAGACCTGTAGACTATACTTATACTTTTACTACTGGTCCATAGCGACGTGCTTTGTAAAGCATTGTGTCAGAACCTTTCACGCACGCATTATGCTAGGACGTGTATTTTGTTCGTAAAATTACTAATAAGAATTCAAGTTATTTATTCGTGAATATTATTTAGTAATTATCATTTTCTGTCGTTACTTTAACAATTGTACCGCGTAACACGACGATTATTAAAGTATTCTATTATAAACCTTTATACGAACAAGCATCTTACGTGATGTTTTTATGATGACGAGCCCATGCGCTCTTTTGTATATTGAAAAATAGAGTATGTAACTTTCATCCACGTGTATTATTTATGTATTAAATGAATTCATTTACTTCATGAATACGGTGCCATCCTTTGTGATACTACGGCTATTATGCTTTAAGGAGGTAATTCCAAGACTTAGGGTAAGGAATCCCATAACTTTTTCCTGGGTCGTTTGAATAAATCGTAATATTTAGTAATAACATACACCCAAGCCTCTTATGACTTTTTACCTTGTCACATTTATGCGAGATATTAGAAGGGTGGCAAATTATTGTCCAAAACTATGCTTTAAACAAAGCAGAGTGTTGTATGCACGTGTACAAGAGTAAACCATAACCCCACGACCTCGTAATTAGTCAATATAAACTTGATCTCTCTAGTATTAATAAAAAGTACTCTTATAACATTATACTTTCTTACTAAAACTGAAAACAATGAGTGACAGAACTGGGGCATAATGTTTCAGATAAGGCTAGTTCGCTCTAACAGTAGGATTTTCTCACCCTTGTGATTCCGTAAAGAGCAAATTTTTGAGTATTGTGGATTCAAAAGTATTTTGGTTGCATTTTTTTTAAGCTTATGGAAAAATGTAAGAACATGAAGCAAATAGGTTAAATACATAGACGAGAAATGTTGAGGAATTCACATTTTTTTAAAGTGAGCCGGAAATAGTTCAATTACATGAAAATTTCAACAGTAACGACTTCATTCTTTTTGTTCAATCTCTTGATTTTCTCTAAAATATAGACAATGCATTTTATCCTTATAGAAATAAAGGGGTCTCTTGAGCCTCCACGTGCTACTCCCATAGAGTTTACTTGAATATTATTATTATTATTATTATTATTATTATTATTGTAATATTTAAAAATATGATTAGAAAATTAAATCATTTGTGTTTTAACTCTATCTTAAGGTAAAATTATTATCTATGGTAAAGAAAATTTATACTTCTGAACTTTTCCACTGGTATCAAATCACGTTATCTGCAGCATAAGCAAAACTTGGCATAAACGGTCTTGATAACGTAGCTCATAAATCTTTTGAGAAGGAAAACTACAAACGGTTGTCCTCGTTACGATGATTTTAATGACATCTATATATCGTACATCGTGACTGGATAGTATACTGATGGTTTGTTATATTGCCAGTTAATCAATAAGCAGTTAAATATCACTTTTCATTTTAACATGATTTAAAGAACATATTAAGATGAGCCTTCAAATTTTCGACTATTTTTTGCTACTATGTAGAGATAGCCTGTTCCCCTATCTCGGCTATGAATTTCTTGATAAAAGAAACATGGTGGAAGTCAGAGGTGAGTAGAAAAATAAAAATTTGGTTTTCAAGTGAGGGGAAAGATGTTTTTTGAACTAATTTTTTTCCATTTTATGATTGTCTACCAAAATAATACTGCTATAGAATTACCCTTGCCATTATACCAAAAGCACACACCCCCAAACCACCGTCAAAATTAACGTACAGATATGATATTAGATTTATTTATGAGCTCAAAATTTAAGATATGACTAAAGTAAATTTAAAAGAAGAGTTAATGACTAACAGCAGAAAAAAGAGTTTCAGAAAAATGTAGTACCCTTACAATCGGGCCAACAAGTGCTTAAATCTTTCGCATTACACCAGTAGTACTTTTTAAAGTGATTTGTAATAATAATAAGTCTTTAACTAAGTTTAAAACAGGAGTTTGCGTATGTTTTCATCGTTTAATAAGCTTTAACGTGATACTCATGAAAATAAAAAAAAATAAAACTACCCATGCTAAAGTAAGATAAAACTGTAAATAACATTCTCATACAAATTTTATTTAACGTTACAGCTTTCAACATATCTCTACATAGGTCCTGATTGACATTTTTTCCCTAACCTTGTAATCTTTTTGTATAAATGAGAACTTTTATTTGAATTTCAGACATTGGTTTTATCTTTTTTTTTAATTATGGCTTCATTGCAAAACTTATAACTCAGTGCATTTAAGTAATAATTTTACCAAATTTTGTTTGAGCATAGCGCTCACAGTTACAATAAAAAAAAATATCTTTACGACAAACAAAGTTATCGACCTCCAAAGTTTGTAAGTTTTTGCCAAGAGTGTGTGTTTATAGTATTGCAAAATATAGAAATTATCCATATTTTCAATTACCTACTGCAAAAAAAATTGGACAAATTCTTCAGACCATTTTCTTATGAATTCCATTTTCATGTGACTCCTCCATAAGGTTACCTAATAAATTTAAGTATTATCAACATTAAATATATAGAGAGCAATAAGTTGTGAAATGGTCTCAAATTCTACATCTGACTTTTCAACATCATCAATAGTATTCTATAAAAATTCAAGCTCTACGCACATGTAAAATTAGATAAAATTTTTACTTTATTACATCAAGTTATATAGTTTTCAACTAAGCCATTAATTTTAAAAAATAGAAGAAATATTTAAAAATTGAATAAATGATTTAAGTTATATCAAAATACTACACAGGTTATGTAACTTATAAAAAGAAATTGGGACCATGGAGATATTACATTGAAAGCTGTAACGTTAAATTTGATTTTTTTAAATTTGTTAATTGCATAATAAATTGAATTAGTTTGTTAGTGTCGTAAGTTTAACGTACCATGGGTTACTTATTCTTTTATTAATTTTAAAAATAAAGAACATCTTTTATATTTCCAAGAACGTTAAAGCATTAGTATTTTTTTGCAGTTATCTTATTTTGGCATAAAAAATTAAGTTTTTTTAATTTTTATAAATTTCATCTTAAAGCTGATTAAACGTTAAAAAAAACATCCCATGCAATATCTTCCCTACAAGTTCCAAATAGATGTTCGTTAAAATATGTCAAAAAACACGGCATTTGTGGGAAATTTTGCAGTTTCTCAATTCCAACAAATTTTTTACACAAAACTGTGTTGTTTTTTTTTTTTCAATGTTACTCCAGGATAACTTTAGTATCAAACTTAATTACAGTAAGCCAAAACCTAATTATTTTACAGCAGGACTGGGCTAAAAATGTTTGTTAGTCCCACAGTTTTATCTACGATACAAAATAACTAAAACTTTTGAAAATATACAGTAGTTGAAAACGTTTTACATATGAGTATTATCGACAATGTACTGTTTAATACATTTTTTTTTTAATTATCAGACAAAAAATCCATAAAATAGTTACCTGATGTAAAGCTTCTTTCATATTTCTTGGTAAATTACCGTCTTTTCGTACAAACAAGCTCAAGTTTTTGCGTACATCATCTTCGACTCCTATTAAGATTTCATAAAAAAAAGTTGTCTTATATTTTCTAAATAAATAATAATTAGCTAAGGTTCTAAAATTAGCAATAAATATTTTGAAAGGTTAAATTCTTTTGTAGCGATCAACTCATAAGTTCCATCTTTGAGGAGACCAGTCGTATCATTGAATGGGATCGTGGGTATTGACACCGTAACAAAGCTAGTGAAACAACCAGCATACATTGAAATTATGATAAATGATGTCAGATACAACGACAGTTTTGCAATCTTCAGTGAAAGAGGGCTTAATGGAATATCTAAAAATTTTGTAAAAAATATAGAAAAAGTCAATTTATAGTTCTTAATAACTATTAAGTATTTTTTAGTAGTTTGATTTTAAGTAGTTTAAAAAAATATAAATCAAAATAGCTCAATAGGTAGACTTATCATGTTACGGTTTATGTAATCAGATTAAAAACAAGATAATGTATTTTACCTCGTCAGACCAAGCGACTCTTGTCCAAGCTCTTTAGACGCCAAGTAGACACTTTTATTTCAAGTGTATTTACCTTAAAACTAGATTTTCTGTAGGAAGCTTCATTCTTACAGTAATTAATAAGCATTGTTGAATCGAAATTGGTAGGAGGATTCAAAAAATAGTCAATTTTTACTCATGAAGTACAGCTTATCAAACGCTTCCATGCTAATTTTTCCCATTTGATCAAAACTTGTCATGAAGTCGAATATACAGGTAAGTGAAACGTCAAATGTAAAAGTTATTATACAGTTCTTTAAAACTTAATGACAATTCAGCCCTTATTTTTCATTTAAACAAAAGCTATATCGGTTAATGATCTAAATTCAGCAAAAAAAATTTTATTGTATCAAACGATTCTTGAAACCAAATTTTCATAAATATATTAATTCACTAGGCCACATAAAATTTCGTCGTTTGTAGAATAATTGATTCATTTGCGTGAATGAATTTAAGAATGTACCATTCGTCTTTTTGTGTATTAAATGTTTCTTCTGTAGATTAGTAATTTACTTTGTAACGAGACAAAAATGGCCTCCATGTTTCGAAAAGCTTATTTTTTTTTTTTTTTTTTTTTTTTTTGATGGAGCGGGGAGGGAAAAATCTTCATAGACACCCCAGCTAATCCGGTAGTAGTTTCGGATTCACCCGGTGTGCCTACCGACTAAAAAATAACCTCCCCGCATGGGACAGGTTCGTGAGGACCACTCCCTTAGAAGACAAAGACTATACCAGTTATGGAGAGTGACGATGTGCTCGTTTAGAAAGGTGGTACACCGAGAGTGTTGTTTTGACGTGCAGCTGACCGTGACGTCGTCTGCATAGACGTACGTGTTGATATTTTCGCGCTGGGGCAGGTCGTGGCAAAAAATGTTGAAAAGGGTGGTTGAAAGTTTGGAGCCTTGAGGGACTCTGGAGGTTATTGGACGGGGGTTGGAGAGGGAGTCGCCTACTTTAACGCGGATAAATCTGTCCGAGAGGTAAGATTCGACGGTGCCGATGAGGTAGTGCGGAAAACCTAACTAAATAAGCTTATACAGGAGGCCTTCGTGCCAAACTCTGTCAAAGGCCTGCTGTACATCTAGAAAAGCTATCATGGTGAAGTTTTTGTGGATGAGGCTATCGGAGAGGTCTTCGGTGACTCTCAGAAGCTGGTGAACTGCCGAATGTCTGGCTCTGAAACCATACTGCCCCTCTGGAAGGATGTTATTTTCCGTGGCGTGCTTGTTTAGGCGGGTAAGAATGACGCTTTCAGTGATTTTACTGGGCGATGAGAGTAGGCTAATGGGTCTGTGGCTTGCGGGGTTGCTGAGGGGTTTTCCTGGCTTCGGGAGGCAGATGACCGTAGCCACCTTCCACGCAATTGGGAAATAACAAAGGCGCATCACGGCGTTGGTGATGTTGCATTTTCGAGTTTTTAGAGAGCGGATGATGCCTCTGATTTCGAAGGGTGTGCAGTGTTCGAAATCTGGATTGTCAAGGACCTGTTGCTGAACCATGTGGGTGATCCTCGCGTGTTTCTGCGCTAGTTCTTTAGCGCTAAGGTTGGGAGAGCATTGATTTTGCAGCGACTCTGCAAAGATCTCTGCTTTGTCCGAATCTAGCGAGTAGAGTTTGTTCCCTTGTTGAAGGGGGGGGGGAGGG
Organism: Copidosoma floridanum; assembly: GCF_036245765.1. Taxonomy (NCBI): domain Eukaryota; kingdom Metazoa; phylum Arthropoda; class Insecta; order Hymenoptera; family Encyrtidae; genus Copidosoma; species Copidosoma floridanum. The sequence continues at coordinate 16,496,088 of NW_028321884.1, read as the reverse complement.
AAGGCCGTTTGTTACGGAGTTTTTAACGACCTTCCAATCATTTCTTGGGTGGGACTCTGCCTGGGCTATGAACATGTTAAATTCCTTGTTTCGGAATTCGAAGACTTGGGATTTGACTTCCCTTTCAAGGGAGTTAAGGTGAACTTTAAGTTCGGGGGTTCTCCTTTTTTGCCAGAGTTTCTGGACTCTTTTCTTCTCCTTGATGAGACGCAGGAGGTCGAGGGGGAGTTTAAGTGTATGTTGGTGGAGCTGTGGTTGTTGTGGTGGCTTCTTGTGTGCATCTGTGGAGTTTGTCAGTGAATTCGTCTACTGCTATGTCGAGTACCGTTTGGGACTTTATGGGACGACATTTAAATGGGGAGGATTCGAGGTTATACATAAGGTGGACCCAGTCTATGTGGCTGGTGGTGACGGGTATGGTGAGAAGGGATCTTAGGATCTCTTGGTAGACTGGGTTATGGTTGCAAGGGAGGTCTGGGGATGTTCATGGTTCCGTAGGGATGGTCAAGTTTTTCGTCAGGAATATGTCTAAGATGTCTGGGTCTAGGTCTGGTGAGCTGGGATAGTGAGTCGGTTCACTCGGAATCTTAATGTTGATGTTGAGGTTGCGCAAGTGTTTAAGGAGGGAACGACCCTTAGGATTTTTGTGTTTGCATCCCCACGATTTGTGCTTGGCGTTTAGATCACCAGCAACTATCGTAGGTATGTTGGAGTCAAACAGCGGGATTATGCATTGGAGGTTTGGATCATCCGTTGGAGGAGAATATAGGGAGATGATCCTGATGGAGGCAGATAAGGTGGTGTGTAATTCAATGCCGACTTCTTCGCAGTTGGCAGCGTCTGTACTTATGACTCGATGGCGGATGCCCTTGCGTACAAGGATAGCCACTCCGCCATGGGATTTTTCGCGTCTGTCACGTCTCTGTACCGTGTAGTTTGGTATGTAGAGTGTTTTTGTGTTGTCTAGGTGTGTTTCAGTGATGCATGCAATGTCGATGTCTTTTAACTGGAGTATGTGTGTGAGTTCAGTCGTTTTGTGTGCGATGGTGTTCGCGTTCCAGTTGAGTAGCGTAAAGTCTCTGTCTAGTGTGCTGCTGTTCTGTTGCCCTCGAGACAGGACAGTCTTTGGTCAAGGCAAGTCAGCAGGGTCATGATTGAGTGGAGGATTGTCTCGGTGGTCAGGGGTACGTTGAGTAGAGGAGTCGGGGGAGGAGCTCTTGTTCAGTATTGTTGAGAGGATGTCACATTCGCGTATGACATCCCCGGGCGAATAATGTTCGAGCCTTGGGCTGTTGTCCGAGGGGTGCCTCTCCCAAAAGGGAGAGGAGTTGGGGTAGTGCTTTTTTTGTAGCGTGAACTTATTTTTGGGGGATTTTCGGACAACCCCGGTAGAAGGTACAGTGCTCACCATCGCAGTTAGCACAGCGAGGGGTGACTTGGTCCTTGTCCTTTTTTGGACAGGTTGTGGTAGCGCGGTTTAAACTGTAGAAACCACAGACGAAGGCGGCGCGGCAGTAGGCTGCCGTGTGGTTGAACTTTTGGCAGCGACGGCATTGAGGTACATCACTCGATTTTCGCTTCTGCTCCACTCTGACAGAAGTGCCCCCGAATGACCTGTGGTTATAGATGTCGTTGGATTTGGCATCCAACGCATCCAGGTACACGGTAACTAGGGACCAGGTCCGTTCACCCTTGGTCATACGATGGACCCAACAGGCGGATGGTACTTTTTTCTGGATCATCTCCAGGATTTCTGCTTCCATAAAGCTGATTTTGACTCCACGGATGACAACTATCATTTCACGATCCTCGTAAAGTTGATGGGTGGTAAACTCGACCTTTTTCTCGTCAAGGTCGTGGACGATTCGTCGAAAGCTGTCAACGTTCTCGGGGTATACGCGAGTGCCTTTAGAGGTCGTAATGGCGTGGCGGACAGGGATGTTCTCTGCTATGAGGGCTTTGATAATCCTGGGCCATAATTTTTGGTCCAGGATTGTGATTGGTGGAGGTGCCTTCTTTTTGGGGGCGCTGTTGGTTTCCTCCGAGTCATGTTGAGCTTGGTCCTCAAGATGACCGTCGAAGGCGTTTTTCCCTGCCTGGGAAAAGCTGAGTAGTAAAACGTGGGTTGGGGACGATTCTATCTCCATATCGGAGAAATTGGCTGCGGAATCATCCGCGTTGAGGTCGAGCGTGCGCTGTTTTTTTGGAGGTGGCTTTACATTCAGAGAATTGGCCGAATTGTTGTTTACCTTATTTGGTGGCGGGGGGAATTTCTGGGCTTTCAGAGAGAAAGAGTTAAGAAGATTTAAGGAGTCATGATTTAGAGGTGACGGTACAACAAGACCCGGGCCTTTTGGTAGCGGGGTTTTCTCTGTGCAGGGTGACTTTGCAGAGAGTGCTAAAACAGTCGCGTCTTTCTCCTCGTTGGAGAGGTTTAAAGAATTAATTAGCTGGATGGAATTTTTTAGCTGAACTGAGTACTCACTCACTATTTTCTCCAAGTACTCGATCCGTTCTTTTTGGCTCGCGAGTTCCTTGGCGATTTCGGGCGGTATTGTTGTGGCCCGAGAGAGCGGGCTGCGCTTCCGCTGGAGGCTGCGTCGGTTGACGCGGGGATCTCGGCTACCAAGCTCGAGTGATTGCTGGTCCACTGGCCGGCTATGTGTCAGGGCTGACATTGAGGGGAGCTGTGCACTTGTGTCACTTGCACTGGCACTTGCACGATCACTTGCACTGTTAAGCGCTAACATCTCGGAAGATGAGTCCAATTCTTCTCGAAATGCTTTTGCTGATGCAACGTACGTACAAGGAGCTGAAAGTCAAAGCTTTTTCAAATTTGTTGGTTTTTGGGGAGCTATTTATATGTACGGGAGCGCGCGGTGGCTCAGTCGGTTAGGTCGTGGATTGACACGCGGAAGACCGTGGTTCGATTCCCGGCCAGTGCGACTTTCGGGCAAGTACCTCTGTGATTTTTCACACGTTCTTTTTCACCACGCAATGCTCCTCGAGGAGGGCTTAGGCGACTTCCTTGCAGCATGATTGCCTCACTTCCTCCTACTCCCCTCCTGTAATGGAAGGCCTCCCATCCCTTTCTTTGTCCCTATCCCAAGTTCTAAGTGCCTATAGTAGTGCCTTTATCAAAGGAGCCGGACGTAGAACACTTTAATATTAAAAAAAAAAAAAATGTATAATCATAATGACCCCTACGCTTTTATAAAGATTTTGGGATGCCAACATTACCAACAGACAACGAGCTGAGACTGAGATACAAAAACACAGCAGCACCAGCAGGAAAGGACAAGAGAATGCGAACGCGACTATCGGGACACACAGCACCTGCTATGACGAGAGTGACTGCAAGAGGAGATAAGTAAGTGGCAGCAGCAGCAGCAACGATATGGCCATTGCTTAAGCGAAAAATCGCGAGTCAGTCTAGAGTAGACTCTTGAGCTGTATACGCCTGAGTGCGAGCAGCGTGAGTTTTGGCGGTTTACGCGTTCTTGTGGCAAGAGTTGAGAGAAAGAGTTGTCGAGAAGGTGCGTAGAATGTTGAGAGAAGAGAGAGAAGTGTGAGCGAAAGTCTAGCAGCTGCTGTGTTCTCCCAGGATGACGAGGTCTCCAGGTAGAGGACTACGGAAGCAGCTCAGATCAGAGAAAGAGGGTAAGAAAAAAAGCGAAGCCGTGGGATGGACGATCCGCTTCGACGAGGTGAATGAGAGAGCACGAGGTGCATGCTTGGGAGTGCCGCCATTATCCGCGCGTTTTGTTGTGTATGAGAGTAGATAGCAGAATTGAGAGCAAGAGAGGGAGAGCAGCTTCTTCGAATAGACCAGAGAGGGAGAGAGAGAGAGGGAGAGAGAGACAGTGGGAGGAAGTGTAGAGAGCAAGAGCAAGCAGGGCAGAGTGTTTAGAGTCTTTAGAAGTTTAGCATGCCTTGGGGAAGATCCCCATCTGGTACATAATTGGTGGAAAACTTATAACTAAAGCTTAAGATTAACGGTTGTATGGAAATACTTAGATCTAATGCTAAGAGTACAAAAATTAAAACAAAGTTGACAAATAAAATTGAAAATGCCAGAACAGTAATGATAAGGCAAATGTAAACAAGAAAGGCTAATATAATACTAAAATATAAAAAAGAGGGGCTGGGTAAAAGATTAAGAAAGTATTAGAGGCTAATAAGATGAGATGAAGAGGGTGGTGGAAAGGTCAAAAAAAGAGAAAGAGGCGTGGGACAGGTGCTCATGAGATTGGAAATGACGCGTGACCAAGTTGGTGAATACTGCTAGTAATAACGTTTGGTGAGTTGGAACGAAAGTCGGAAATAAAGGGAAGGAGAAAGTGGATGACGCTTGACAGAGTTTTCTGGAATACAGAAAGCGCAGTATAAATAGTTACTGAGGGACAGAATGGTGGTAATAAGAATGATTAAATGGTAGAAACTTATCACCAAGCTGCCTGCGCCGCCAAGTGGCAAAGCACAGTGCCTTCAGTGATGTGCTGCGTAATTACTATGCCCTCTCAATACACACACTCTTTCCACTCGTGTGGAACACGCTGAAATAGGGTGTCATGAAGCATGGATTTAAAAGTGGTATGTAAAGTCCGCAAGATTCATGGGAGAAAGAGCGTTAGTAATCTCGGAGGCTTGGATGTAAACAGCGTCGTCGTGTGATCGAGTGCGGAATGAAGGTACTATAAGGATGGGCTAAGGACGGCGTAGGGTACGTTAGTTTAAGGCTGTTTAATTAATTCCTTAAGACTTTTGTAAGAAAAAGCATTCATAAGCAACACCATTAGTCTAATATGATTTTGTCTATGTGATTTGAGAAACTAATGTAGTTTAAAACGTTTCGGGTTGGTGAGTGTGACTGAAAAATATGGTAATCTTTTAAAAATAAGACTATTTTTGTATATTTAAATTATAACTCACTGGAATTCGTCAATTGGATTGTTAGATGAAATTTGAAAAATATCTGTACTTGTTTTTAAATATTTTAGTATCTTAGAACCATACATTTCTTTATTCAGCTACTATAGTCTGTTTGTTTTGCTCTCGTTTAAATAATAATATTTTTATTTAATTTTTTTTTAATACTTAAAACTAGACTTTGATATAAACTACTGTGTTGTATACAATTTGTAAAAGTCTTTTATTTTTGTAAAAGTATTTTATTATACGTAATTGGCCTCTATGACCTCTTTAACATGGTTCATTCTTTGTATGTCGCAATTAAATTTGAAAACTCAATTCCAAAATTTTTTTTTCCTTGTTTTAAAAATCAAAATTTAAAAAATCAACAAACTGATAAAAGAGTTTGTGTGTGTTCATCTCGGGTTCTCACATACACTGATGTTGTTATGATAATTGCTATTATCTTGTAAGCGTCTGTGATATTAAAAGTTTTTTCTTGATATTCTATTTTTTATCGAATAACTTATGTACTTTTTGTCTTGTATTATAATTTCTGGTATGAAACTAAATTTTATTTATTTTAAAAATAAGTTCTGATCGCTTCTGATTTAGTGTATCACTTTTGAGTAAGAACTTTAAATATCTCTCTCATGTCACGTTATCTTTCTATCTAGTTCTAGTATACTTTTCGACAGCTACATTGTTTTTTGTTTATTAAAAAAGTTGTCTAAATTTGTTTTTATGTCCATGCGGTGAGTTGTTAGTTGTAATCTTAAGTAAAATGAGACTCTGTCTCATCATTTAGTCATTATTGAACATTATATACTTGGTATAAGGTGATTCTGGGCGTTGTGCTAGTTATTACTAAGATCTTTTTCTTATAAACAAGTCTTACTATTCGTACTGAAGAAAAATAAAAATTGAGTTTTAGCTTGAGTCATTTTTATGTTTCACTTTAGTATTACTTTGATATTTCTTGTAAGTTAACATATTATAAGGGAGTTGATGTCACGTTTAAAAACGTTTCTTCATACATAATCAATATCTTAAACTTAATCAATTTGTTAAGCTCTACTTTTTTTCTGTCAATCAATACAAATTTTTGTACGTGAATACTCTTCTACGTGAAACTTTAATCGTCAAAGACAATGTATCTTCAAATGAGTATTTAAAAATTATTATTTAAACAATATAAAACAACAAAAAAACAAATTTACACATTAATGGGAGCAGATTTTATTTACATTCCAGCCGCACTAAATTACTCTTTTCCTTAAAATTTTTTTGTTTCTTTTAATAATCGTAAGTATTAACGTTCCTAGCAATTCAGTAAAATAAGAAATTCAACTATGTCACATCGCATATTCTACTTTTGAATGTGAGACATTTTTTAACGATCACAATAAAGTTTGCTGTGTTGAATAACGAAAATCAAACTATCACATTCTTCACTATGTTGGGCATGATCATTTTGATTATGCCGCGTAATAACTTTTTTATGGCTGCTACATAATAAGAATTGCTTGAAATATAATTAAAATTACTTCAAACGTAATAATTTTCATTATCAGGTGAGTATGTATAAGCTTTCCTGAAAAATATGATGGTTTTAAGTACGGTTCTAATACTTTTTTTAACACCATTTTTCGCCATGTGTTTATTTCAACCTCATTATTACATACGTTTTCCAAACTATAATCTTAAAAGTTTAGAAAATCTGCCAAGCAGGCGGTCCCAGAAACAGTAATAAATACCGAAATAAGCCTTTACTTTGTACGTTAATGCATTAGACCCTCACTCAACAAACCCATCTCCTGCGCAACTGCGATTAAAGACATATAATTATAGCAGCCCCAACGCTTTTACGATTTTTCCTAAGCTATTCCCTTTCCACTCCCTCAGTTATCAATAGCTTATCTGTATTTTCTGGCATACGACAAAGTAGCTACGCTGTTGGATCGAGGAAAAATACTCGACCCCCTTAAATATCATGTGTCAGTACTGTCGCGTTTAAAGAGAATGACAATTCACTTTTACCACCTCCTGCAACGCAGCTCTGCTCATAATATAGTGACACTTATCGGTGCGTGTCCTGCAGGTGTTTTTGTTTTACCCTTGTCTCTCCTCTTATCTGCCCTGTGACTCAGGCCTTATGCCGTTGGTAAGTACATCATTTTATTGATCGAACGCACTTTTTTGGGTTTATATTAGAAATTATAAGCTACCGAACTGTAGGTGTGTATGAGTTTTGATATTTAACGTTAGCGTTGCCATGTTCGACAAATACGAGGGCATTTCTCTGGCAAAAAACAACAAAAATCGAAATTTGATATTAACAACAATCTAAAAACGAGTACTAAAACACCTGCATATAATACGTGACACATGCTGATTAAAATTGTAAAAAAAAACATTTTTTGTTGCGATAAAACGTTTATTAAGAAATTTTTGTTGGGTAAAAACATTAATTTTTTTCTTTGACTGTGTACAGAGTTGCATTGACGCAATCGACTATATTATTGAGAAGTTTTGAACATATTATGTTCTCTCAATAATTTTATAGTTTTGAAACACAGTAACACAATTTTAGGTTTAACACGATTGAATTAATAAAAAAAAAAAAACATCGTCGGTAATTGTGAGTTCTTCAACTTTTGTAATTGAGTGAAATAATCGATGTTACTCGCATTAGAGAAGTATATATATATATATACATATATATTATTATAACTACAATAGATTTCGTTACCTTCTAGTTAAAATCAAAAGAAAAATTGTTTTTTAGACTATCGTACATAATTTTCTTCCTTAGATCGCCGATACTTCTATAATAGTAATTGCAAAAACTGAAACTTTATTTTAAGCATCAGTTGTAGGTTATGTTCTAAAGCTGTACTAAAGTAGTAATTTTATCAATCACCTTGTATGAATATTCGATTAAATAAATCTACCTTTCTCTTTTGTAAAAAATACTGTAGTTTTTTTGGAAATAGCTTATAAGCACTTACAATACTTTTTGAAACATTTAGAATAAGAACATCAAAAAATCAGAATCAAGAGTTTCACTAGCTACCACTCAATTTTCAAGTAATAAACATTTAATTGGGGGTATAAGAATTATATATCAACAAAGCAACAAACAGATAGAACCAAAATGGTCTAGTTACGCATTTTGCATGTATTGTTAGATAAGTGTATTAGAATCTTTTACTGTCTACTTACTACTTACTACTTTACAAAATATCACAGCTAATTTCTGTTATTTCGTCAATCTGATCGAAAATATAAATGATATTAAAAGTTACATGTAATCGAAGTATTTGTGAGGAACTTTTTTAACTTTTTCTAAGATAAAGATTTTGAAAAAAAAATGTTTTAAGACACAATCTCTATGATAAAGAGTATACTTTATTTAAATAGTTCTGGTCACTTTTACAGTGCTACATGTATATAAGCTTATTATTTATGTACAATCAAAAACCATAATGGTAATGCATTTTTTCCAGAAAGAGATAATAATTTTGTGATTTTTAAGCTGAATTGTATATTTGAGGAGTACAAGTCATAAATGAAAATGTAAGACCTATCTATATTGGCCACTTTTTAAAACTCTTTTTAACAAAATAAAAAAAAAAAACCATCGAAATTTTCCATTTGCGCTTAAACTTTTATATAATTTTCTGCGGGCAACGACAAACGTTCCTTAAAATAAACCAACACATGCGTCAGAGACTCTTAATACGTATACTGCAGTATAAAATGAATAATACATTGAGCCATTGCTGACATTGTGACTACCAACACCACTACCACACCAAACTAATAGAACACTGAAAGGACCCACTACTCCTATCGATTACAATGTTTGGTGAGGCCACGTATCCACTCGCAGCAAATACGAGCTACTTTTGCTCCTACTCTCCAAACTCGACAGCCAATCTACTTGGACTGACGAATTTTTTTCCCCGCCCTTTTTTGGTTAACGCAAGCTCGACCAAGTGCCTTTTCCCTCTAATTTCTTTGTGAATTTAGAAATAGTGGATTACCTAAAATTATATGTCCGAATAGAGGGTACTTTACCTTACACCAGCAACTTTTCGATATTTTTGGCCTCTTCTAATATTTTATTTACAAGTGTTCAAACTATAAATTGATCTTGCATATGCAGTACGTCGATATGTTTACAATAGAAAGAATTTGTTGCAGATGGTTTATTGAAAAAGAGCATTTAGTAAAGACAGGTAGACATACCTACGTGTTATGAAATCCGTTCTAATTCTATTTGCACCAGTGGGTATTACTTATGATACAATATTACAATTATTGTTAGATAATAGACAAATTTGACTTACTGTTAACTCTAAGATAATACAATTTTTAGTTAGAATTAAAAGTTTCAAATTATCATTATAATTTTAAAGTTGTGTGCGATTTTAAGGACTTAATCAGTGACTTTTGATGGTGATTTTGTTCTTAATGAGAACTACGTCAATCGATGGACTTCTACTATTTCTTCCAATACATTTGTAAGCTACAGTTTATGAGTTTGTCTTTGCTATTGTTAGTTAGAAATCTGAATTGATTTCAGATTGTAAAGTTTAAATTATACATTGTAAGATGGTAGTTTTTGAGAGGCTCATAAAAACCTAAGAAATTTTTGCTGTTGCCTTGTTTAGTTACAATTGCATATCAGTAAAAAATCTGTTTTTTTTTTTCAACAGACACGAGAAATGCTTAGACATGATGGAAGACGTCTAGAGTCGGAAAAAAACAATCTAACACATACATTTTATTAGAATCCATAGGTACAAAAAATTTTACTTTAATTTCTACGTGAGTTTTTATGTAACACTTGGGATATTTATGTAAATAAAATAAATTATCGTTAATAATGTCAAGCTTGTGAATGCTAATTATAAGAGCTGTAGCATCCAGACGTATGCGACTGTGTATAAGAATGACGGTATTATATTAGCATACACAGTGAAAGTTTTTAATTCGGCAAATCTACTTGCACGCAGTGTATTAATGATACGTATTAATCTTATTCTTTGTTTAATTAATACGAAACTCATATGCACTGAATTAATGACAGAAATGCGTATTATTTTGAATAAGCCCACTATGAAGGAGTATTTGCGTATGAATCCTTCAAAGTTTTATTAAGACTTTTTCTGAATTTATATACATTGATAACTTCAGTTTTAATATGGTTTAAACACAATATTGTGGTAAAATTATGAGGAAGAACAACAACATCAGCAGCAGCTTTACCTTAAAGCTGATTCTACATGTAGCGTTGTAATAGAATACATTTGGAGCGTATATTAGAGTGCAAACCAATTTTTCCTGTGGTAGTTCGAGAAGCAGTTGCTTCTGGAAGTAGTTAGACTCCACTGTTGTTGTATCTTACAAATCTGGCTGTATCAAACGTGGGGGAAACTTCCTCGTTGCAGCTATGGCCATCGAAGAAACCATCACTAATAAGATGTTATTACATCTGTTTGAACACACTTTAATTCTCAATCTAAAAAATGACGATGGCTTTGATTTTTGCATTTATTGCCACGAGTTTATGCAAAGACGTACCCAAAAAATTTTAAGAGACTTTGAAGGTATGTATTTAGTTATAAAAGCTCGCAAAAATGACATAATCTCACAGGGACTTTCGTCAATCAAACTTGTGGCTGAGTTCCTGGGCATTTAAAGCTCATTTTATTTTTCATTTTGCAGCGATGAAATAATATAATTTATAAAGGCTGAAAGATTCCTATTCATGTCGATCCTCTTAAACACTCCTAAATTGTACCCTCAAAAGCTTTGAGAGTTGATCTTCAGACTATGCTCTAGTGCTCTGGCTCAACCGAAAAATGTTTATTTACGCCTCTTGAATTTGAAAAAATATGCGAGCTTCTTAAATGTAAATAATGAAAAATGATTTCTAATCAGATCATCTTCATCGTTGTCTGTTTTTGATGCGGTTGATCGCGCGTGAGAATAGAAATAAAACATTACTTTCTCGTTCGATAGATAAACTACATGTCAGGCGTATTTAGCTTGCAAGTGTTGTGTCTGTTACTATTGATCGCCTTGTCGTAAGTCTTTTTTTTTCAAGATAGAAAGTAATAAATAATTAAATGACAAGTGTTATAATTAACGTTGTACATGTAAAAAAACGAATAAACAAATTACGAAGCAAATGAATAGATTGACTTTAAAAGGATGCTAAGTGCCCAATAAATTTGGGAAAATATTAAATTTTGGAAATGTCTTCATCAATAATTTGATTATATATGTTACTAGCAGCCCCCCGTCTTGGCTTCGCCCGAGACTTACTAACCGGAACACCGTAGTGTGTTGACATCAAGGGGAGACTGGGGTAATTACGTCTCGTGGGTCGATCGGCCACCCTTATTTTTAAAATAAATAAGTGATATTATAAGCCAATTTTTTTTTCTTGTATTAGTGCAAAACATGCGATTTTTTTCCAAAAGAAATTATAATTAAATGGCCTGTAGAATCTTTCCAGAAATTTTTTCAATTTTTAAGTAAAAAAAATCATTGGCTTCAGGTTTTGAGTCGATGAAAACAGCTAAGTTGTGCAAACTGATGCAATAAATTTAAGTGTATCGTGTTGATTAATCTGAGACCTTCACTTTAATATTTGATTCACTAGCATTTGGATCACGACAAAATAAGTTATTTAAATAATATGAAAAGTTCATTTTCGAGGTACCATCGTCACTCATGCCAGGGCACGAGCAGCCCAAGCGCACATCGTCACGACGCCACTGTCGTCGTATCCGAGCTAATCTAACCTCTTTTATTGTAGGTAGGTATACTTATCTTACTAATATATAAAGCAAAGTCGCTAAAACCGTTGTAATCGCTAACCGCGAAAACTACTGAACCGATTTTGCTGAAATTTTGCACACTGATTCATGATACTTCCTAGATGGTTTTAGTATAGTTTTTATCTTAAAAAATTTAATAACAATAGCAATAAATGAGCTCAAAGTTTTGCAAAAATACGCCAGCTTTTCACTTCAGTTCAGTAAAATCCGATAGGTGGCATCGACATAAAATTGAAGATACCTGCAACATAATTAAATAAGTGTGGTTATAATAGGCCGGAGCGTATCGATGGTTGTACACTCGAGCTTCGGCAGCTCATCAAGTTGAACAGAGAATGCTGGTGATAGTCTTGCAGCTGGGTATCCCGGTTACGGACAACCCTCTTCTCTAAGGGGAAGGGACCTAAGTGTCCCTTCACCTTGAATCTCGACGAGTGCGATGAAAAAAAAAAAAATTAATTTCAACCTATGCTGTCTGCCAAAATACCAGGAGACATATCTAGCCAGAGCACAATCTGCAACAACTCTTTAGAGTTGCGTGGCAGTCCCACCATCCCACCCGGTGCAGTTAGAGAATTGTGGCTACAAATGTAAGCAAGGGAAAACAGCTCTGAGGGGCACGGGAAGCCACAACGGCTACCTTCTTGGTCGTCGCGTCCCCAACGCGCTTACCCACATAGCCCCGTCTAAAGATGAGCAGTTGGTTATCCGGGGAACGACCCGAGGCGAGATATTCTTTGGTCAGCGGCGTACCTCCCTCCATCACAGTCTCCGTACATCAAGACTCCCAGGGTAAGAATCAAGCAACCCGCAGCCAGCTCTTCATCATCAGGAATAATAATAAAGAATAGCCTGGAAGATTCACCACTGGCGCTTTTAAGGGCCATTATAAGTATGTACGTTCCCTACTTAACCATCAATTTCATCGGTTCTTTTTAGGGGCCACCTAAATGTAATCTACCTTGCCAAAAAATACATTTTTATTACCATTTCCGGAAGCGATTCGTCGACTAAAAGACTATATTAACTAAAGACGGGCACTATTAAACCAAGTCAGCTATTCACTGGCAGACGTCACCTGCGGAGTTATTCTTCGCAAGGCTGGAAAACCTGGTGACCAACGACCCTATACTATCCTCTCGACTCTAAGCATTCAACCAGGAATCACTGATCCTCTCCAATGTCTGCGTTGGGCAAACCTATAACAGCTATGTAGGAAAAAAAACTTGAGCCAACGGGACAGCCTCCACTGGACAAGTATCACTAACCAATTTCTCTATCTAAGATCACCAAAACAACTGAATCTGCAAATAAAAAAAGGTGCTTTAGACACCAACGTCTTGGACGTTATACCGGGAGACGTTGGGAAAGAGCACTAAAACTAGCCCCAAAGCTTCGGACTTTGTAATTTTTCTCCCAATCAGTCTGGGTCTTCAACAGTAAGCCAGAGAAGATCACCCTGAGGTATCCAGGCAGTCACAATTGCTGTTAACTGCAGTCAAGAAAGAGTTAACTTAAGAAGCTCACCGGTCTTTTTTAGGGCCATCGGACGTCGAACTACTTTGCCAAAAAATGTATTAAAATTAACAAAGTTGACTGAAAATAGCCTTTAGGGGTCATAAAAGTCGTAAGCATGCCAATAGTCGCAAAAGGGTATATTGGAAAGAAAACTTCAAATGTATCTAATGAATACAATTTGAGGCGTCAAGAAACTGACGCAGAAAATTTATCGAGATTGAAACAGCAGCGTCAAAAACGACAACTTAAGAGTCCATTACGTGAGAGATCAGCTTTTCATTGTACCCTCACATCAATCTCTGAAATCTTTAAAGATCCTACTCTAGATTTTTAAATAAGTAGAAAATGTTTTTCTGTTTTTATGGCAAAAAAAATGTTGGGTTTTAGGTCCAGGACTTTGTTGCTCTGGTAATAAAATTGTGAGATATGAGAAAAAAAAATTTTTTTTTAATATACATTTTTTGGGGGTTTAAAATCTTAACAGCTTTAAAAAATAGCCCTTTTCGTGAATTACACAGAAAAAACTGTAAATCAACAACTTCTTATAGCCATCAATTATTTTATGGCATAAAGAACGCACGGTACTTTTCAGCATAATTATTTTTTTGTATTTTTACACCTTATTATTTGACCAAATTAACTGTATGGATTCCGAAAAAATATGTTTTTAATAAGAAGATTTTTGTTCTGAGATGTATCGGGAATATGTGTAAAATTTTCTCACTAAAAATGTTTCACATTACATGTCAACACACTACGGTGTTTTATTTAGTAAGTCTCGGGCGAAGCCGAGACGGGGGGCTGCTAGTTATAACCTAATCATTGCATACATTTTTGAAGCTTCAACCTTACAACTTCAGCAAATATGCTAAGAGCAGGTGATCCCAAAAACAGTATTAAATACTAAAATAAGGCTTTATTCTTGTTCTTTATTATAATATGACCGGTGACAGCACAAATTAGAGTAAGTAGGTAGGTACATGAGTATTTTAAGTGAACGTGACTGTGATAAAAATGGTTTGAAGTTACCAAAAAAAAAGTAATCGGTGTACCTGGACGCCGGGAGACCTGGACTTGGGTTTACGAGAGTTTCAATCCGGAAAATCTATTAAAAGTACGGCAGCTACCAATATCATTCCACGGACGACTATACAACAAAAATTCCAAGAGAAGAGTAATGGCAAAGAAGACTCAAGTCAGTTTATTATACAATTTTATATCATGATAGTTATTAAAATGGTCATTATACCTATTTATAATGATTTTTTTTAGAATCTGGATTCGCTTGAACTTTTACTGACGAACAAGAAAAAATTTTGCTTGAGCATGTTTTAGATATAGAAAGTCGACTCATGGGGCTTACTGAAAAAGAATTGAGAAAATTGGCTTTTGATTTTGCTGAAAAATTAGGAATTTCACATAGACTGAGCAAAAAAACAGGTTCATATAAGCATCTTGTATGCCTAAGATTTTATTTCATCTCTGTACTTAAATTTTTCATTTTTCAGGGCTGGTTGGCGAAAATTGGTTGAGTAGTTTTACTAAAAGACACGGACTGTCTATCAGGAAGACAGAGTCAACCTCAGCAGCTAGAGCCAATGGCTTTAATGAAATTGAGGTCAAAATTTTTTTTGATTTATTAGATTCTATCATTAATACATATGCTATCAGGCCAGAAAACATATGGAATGTCCATGAAACTGGATTCTAAGTGATTCCAAAGTGTACCCCTAAAATTATTGCTCTGAAGGAAAGAAAACAGGTTGCTGGTCTAGTTGCTGCTGAATGTGGTGAGACTGTAACGGCAGAACTGTGCATGTCTGCAGTAGGGTCATTCATGCCTCCAATGCTTATTTTTCTAAGAGTGAAGAGAAATGAAGAATTCTTAGAGGGTTGGCCTGTCAATGCATGGGCCGAGTTTCATAAGTCTAGTTGGATGCAAACAGATCTTTTTACAAAGTGATTCTTAAAGTTTATTGAATTCTCAAAGGCCTCACTATCCAATCCTGTGCTGTTGCTATTGGATGGTCATTCATCTCACATGAAAAATTTACAAGTTGCTCAATTAGGTAAAGAGCATGGAGTGATCATCTCAAGTTTTTCACCACACTGCACACATAGGATTCTACCTTTAGATGTCGCATTTTTAAAGCCTTTGAGTCACTTTTATTCTGAGGAAATAACAAAATTTTAAAGGGAAGGTCACAATAGAAGAGTTGAAATGAAACGTATTTTTTCTTTGTTTGGTAAATCATGGACTCGAGCTGCAAAAGATAAAACGGCTATAAATGGTTTAAAAACATAAACAGGCATTCACTCATTCCATCGAAATGTTTTTGCTGATGCGTTTGATCGTCAAATTTCAAGCTCCACGAGCTTTGATACAACAGGTACGTAACTTTATTGTGAAAAACTTGAGTTGACAGTGGTATTATGATCTTAATTTAACCACGATTCTTCAGCAACAAGCAACAGTAACTCAGAGTCTTGCCAAATTTTTCAGCAAATAACAGATATGCAACCCGCAAACACAAATTCTGAAAAGTTGAGTGAGTGCCAGATGCTGGCGCTTAAATATGTCTCAAACGTATCGCCTACTAACGTAGAAGGCGGTTCTTTACCTGCAGCTGGAGAAATAAAAAAATCTTATACATTTATTAGAAAATTCTAAGCCACTCATAAATTATTTGGTAAGTATTAGACATGCATTTATAAAAGTGAACCGTGGAACTGAATTTTTTAATATTTCTGCTCGACTCGTTATAGAAGTCAATACTGGATTCTTCAGAGCTCAAAGGTGACGAATTCATAAATGGAGTTGCCCAAGAAGCTGCTCTTGCATCACATACTACGAGCCACGGTGTATGTGCTTCTTCGTTGGCTACTTCCACAGCAAAGAATTCAAATCATTTGATCACAAAAACTAAAAAAAGGCGAAAAGAGGAAGCTACTATTGTTACAAATGAAGATTATATAGACAAACTTAATAATGAAAATGCAAAAAAAATTAAGATAGAGTCTGTGGGTAAAAAAAAAGCCCACGACAAAATCTACTGAATTGTAACAAAGAAAGTACGAGTAGTGAGACAGAGCAAGCAAGAGTATGCTCCTCGAGTTAATTGTCAGCCACTTGCTGATGTTATTCCTCTGTGTGATAACACATCTATTAGACAAGTTAATTCACAACCGTTCAAGGCACAGGATTTACAGTCTATGTTCTCTGCACATCTGAAAAATACTTCTTCCAATAAAATGACATTTTTTTCAAGCTCTATTGACCTAAACTCTGTCCCAGTGGTTACACTCCATCCCTGAGATGGTCAATTACAATGATTTAATACTTATTTTGTTTTTTTTATTTTTAATAATGTTTTATTTTTATTTTTATTGTGCAAACTCTGTTCTAAACCAAAAATCTAGTCGGTGTCACTTAGATTAAGATAAGTTTAACGTAATGTAACTCAAATTATTGACTGAAATTATTATTATGATAATAAGATCTAGACTATAAAGAAAAACTTACTAACGACATCAAAGTGTGATAGCTGAATTAAGAAAATCATAATTTTACGAATGTTAAAATATTGGTTAAGTACTTTGTAGACAAATAAATTGACTTTTCTTTTCTCTATTATTCCTAACACTTCATCATAACCCATTACATATCCACAGCCAGTGTATACTTTACTTTTTTCTAAGGCTGCTCCTGCCCCGGTGTATGACGGTTTTACCCCGACCCGGGGTAAGACCGTCACTTTAATAGGTTAACAATTTGAGTCTTATTTATTAAAGAGAGAAATTATTTAAAATATTTAAAATACTGCAAATGATTGTTCTTACTCTTTTCTATTTTATGCTATTTTTTTCAATTTTATAGTACAAGTATAACGCCACCTCGGGCCAATAATGTTAAGGTGACGGTGGTACCCCGGTCTCCCCTAGTGTGAAACGTTTTCAGATGGAAATTTTACATTTATTCCTCACACTTCTCAGAACAAAAATCTTCTTATCAAAAGCATATTTCTTTGCAATCCATACAGTTTATTTGGTCAAATAATAAGCTGTAAAAATTAAAAAATTATAATTATGCTAAAAAGTACCGTGCGTTCCTTATGCCATTAAATAATAGTTGGCCATAAAAAGCGGTTGATTTGCAGTTTCTCCCATAGAATTCACATAAAGGGCTATTTTTTAAAGCTGCGAAAATTTTAAACTCCCAAAAAGTATATATTGGAGAAAAATTTTTTCGTCTTATCTCACAACTTTATTACCAGAGCATCAAAGTCCTGGAGCTTAATCTCTACATTTTTTATTGCCAGAAAAATACAAATACATTTTCTACTTATTTAAAAATTTGAATTTAAATCTTGAAAGATTTAGGAGATTACCGTGAGGGTAAAATAAAAAGCTGATCTCTCACGTCATAGATTCTTTATTTGGCGATTTTGGCTGTTCCAGTCTTGATAAATTTTCTGCTTCAATTTCTTGACGCCTCAAATTGTATTCATTAGATACATTTAAAGTTTTCGTTCCAATATACCCTTTTGCGACTATTGGCATGCTTACGACTTTTG
Organism: Copidosoma floridanum; assembly: GCF_036245765.1. Taxonomy (NCBI): domain Eukaryota; kingdom Metazoa; phylum Arthropoda; class Insecta; order Hymenoptera; family Encyrtidae; genus Copidosoma; species Copidosoma floridanum. Next base: position 16,478,228 of record NW_028321884.1, on the reverse strand, counting down.
TGACCCCTAAAAGGGTTTTCTTTCAACTTTGTTAAGTTTTTTTTTTTTTTTTTTTTTGTTTGATAGAGCGGGAAGGGGAAAATCTTCATAGACACCCCAGCTAATCCGGTAATAGTTTCGGATTCACCCGGTGTGCCTACCGACTGAAAACTAACCTCCCCGCATGGGAAAGGTCTGGGAGGACCACTTCCCTAGAAGACAAAAGAGAATAAGAGTAGAAAGAACAAAGAGAAATTTGGAGGCCAACTTGCTCTTGAAGAGATTAGAGGAAGGGGTTTGTTAAGTTCTAATATATTTGTTGGCAAGGTAGTTCGACGTCCGATGGCCCTAAAAAAGACCGGTGAGCTTCTTAAGTTAACTCTTTCTTGACTGAAGTTAACAACAATTGTGACTGCCTCAGGGTGATCTTCTCTGGCCTGCTGTTGACGCCCCAGACTGATCGGAATAAAAATTACAAAGTCCGAAGCTTTGGGGCTAGTTGTAGTGCTCTTTCCTAACGTTGAAGACGTTTGTGTCTAAAGCACCTTTTTTCTATAGACTTTGTTTTGGTGATCTAAGGTGGAGAGAATAATAGATATCGGTTCGTGATGCTTGCCCGTTGGAGACTCCCGTTGGCTCAAGTTTTTTTTTTCTTTCATAGCTGTTAGGTTCGCCCAGCGTATACCTTGGAGAGAATTGGTGATTCCTAGTTGAATGCTTAGAGTCGATAGGGTAATATAGGGTCGTTGGTCACCAGGGTTCCCAGCCTTGCGACGAACAACTCTGCTCGTGACGTCTGCCAGTTAATAACTGACTTGGTTTAATAGTGGCCGGCTTTACATAGTCTTTTAGTAGACGAATAATGTTTTCAGAAACGGTAGTAAAAATGTGTTTGTTGGCAAAGTAGTTTAAAGTTAGGTGGCCCATAAAAGAACCGATGAGATTGTAGGTTAAGTAGTTAACGTAAATACTTACATTGACTCTGAAAAAGGCCAGTGGTGAAAGTTCCAGTTATTCCTTATTATTATTTTTAATGATGGAGAGCTAGCTGCAAGTAGCTTGACTCTTACCCTCGGAGTCTCTGATGTGGACGGAGACCGTACATGAGGGAGGTACGCCACTGATCAAGAAATATCTCGTCTTTAGGTTGTTCCCCGGATCACCAACCGCTCATCGTTAGTCGGGAAAATGTGGGGATGTCGTTGGGGACACGATCACTGAGAAAGAAGCCATTATGGCTGCGCATGGCCCCTCAGGGCTGTTTTACTTGGCTTACATTTGGAGTATAAAATTCTCTAACGGCACCAGGGGCTCTATCACGACTTCCGATATCTCACAAAAGTCAGATTTTTTTCGATAATTTTTATACTGCGTATGTGCACAACCGTATCTTTATGTAAATTATCGAAATAAAAAATTCTGACTTCTGCGAGATTTTGAACATCGTGATAGAGCCTCCAGCTCATATTTTTGTACGGCCATATGACTCTGAAGGCTTAGAGCAGGATATGCTCTGGCTGGACACGTCTCCTGGTACTCCACTAAAGACGTCATCGGTTGGAATAAATTATTTATTGGTGGCACTCGTCAATCTTGGAGGTTTAACGTGATAGTAGACCTAGATTACTTGCCTATTGGAGAAGAGTGTCGTCGGTAACCGGGTTACCCAGCTGCACGACGATCATCTACATTTTCAATACAGCTTGATGAACTGCTGATCGATGTCAGCAGAAACTTTAGCGACGCTCCGGCCTATTATAACAATACTTATTCAATTCTGTTGCAGGTAGCTTACATTTTTTGTCGACACCACCTAGCGGATCCTACTAAGCTAAAGTGAAAAGCTGGCGTATTTTCGCAAAACTTCGAGCTTATTTATTGCTATGGTTATTGAATTTTTCAAAATGAAAAACATACTAAAAATATCTAGGAAGTGTCAAGGATCGGTATACAAAGTTACAGAAAAATCGGTTCAGTAGTTTTCGTGGATAGCGATTACAACGGTCTCAGCTACTTTGCTTTATATATAAGTAAGATAAAAAAAAATTTTTTTAAATTAATAACAATAGAACCTGCTTTCGAGGTAAAAAAAATTCTTGTTTCTCCTCATCAAAATTAAACGAAGTTCATGAAGGAAAATTCACTTGGAACGAGATAAATGATATAGCTTAAAATATACAAATGACTAATTCCTATGGTGATAACGACTTCGTATAGCGTGTGCATCCGATGACAGTTTAAGCGATAAGTGACGGGGTATACATGATCATTTATTTATGTAATATAGGTCCCACGTTATTGGGAGCTTTAAAGAATTTGAAATCTTCCAGGTAGCTTAGACGATATAAGCAGCTAGATTTACTTGAAGCCTATGTACGAAAAATAATTCAATGCAGAATGTATTGTTATAAAAGCCGTACATGTTCGATATCATCGTAGTGCTGTCAGGAACTGATGCAACTTATAACGTAAGGTCAAGTTCTAAGCCACCCACATAATATATATATCCATGTTTTGCAAGTTGTATCCAAGTCGTAACATTGAACATTTTTAAACAAAGATATAAAGCGTCACAGAATAGGGCTACGGACTCTTAAAAATCTATCGAAAAATCGAGATTGTTACGCAATTTAATGTTAATTAAACTTTGCCTCTGCACTTATGTCGTTAAAAAAACAGCTATTTTCTAACCTACTGTATTTCTTCTCAAATTTTGATTCAACTTCTCACAAAGTGACATGACGTTTTCTAACTTTTTAACTTGTCATGAGTACGTCCCTTAACTTGGACAGCATCAAAGTCTTGTATTAAATTGCTTTTGGTTTTTAAAAATGCGACAAAGTGTCATTTGCATCATGAACTTGGGGATCCTTTGCCATTGAGAAAATTAACAACTCCATATTTTCATTCTAGGCTTTATCATAACTATACAGTTTTGAGTGAGACATGACCTCGAAACCTTAATTCACTCCTTCTTCGTATCTTAACCTCATGCAATACTTATTAATCATCTGGATTCTGTTGTGCCTTCAGCGAAAAACAATCTTTGATTATCTAAAAAACAAAAAATTCAGATCGATATCTTCTTATACAATGTTGAAAACAACTGAGACACGAAATAGATTGTTGTCGATAGAATGACCCATGTACAAATGAGCAATAAGTTCTTTATACTTGACGCATCATTTTTTATAACTTCGTACAACTCTTAACTCTACTTTAAAGGGAAAAAGTACTTTACAAATCTGAGATGCAAAATTCAATAGTTTTTAATTATATGAGACTTGCCCACTTATTTATACTGAGCATCTTTCAACATTCCTGGTTGGGGGACCACAGAAATAAATCGATTTGAATGTCCATTGTATTGACTCACGTAATTACAGCATTAAGAATTTTTTTTTAATTCTATACTTTGGCATTTAAAAAAAGTGGTAACATCTTCACAATACAGTATTAAATGTAAGAATAAATAAAGGAACTTCCTTCAATACACCTACCTTCTTTAAATGTGTGGCTGGGGACACACAAGTTTTTTTTTTTTTTTTTTTTTTTTTTTAATAAACATCTACTTACGTAGTGATTTATTTTTAGTCTTTACTGTAAACAAGTACATATAGCCTTGGCACAGTAAGGCACATTTTTACATTATATTTGTTACATATTACAAGTAATGGTTACATATTACATTATTGGTTATACATTATTAGATTTACTTTTGTAGTTTGATGGTACGGTGATGATGTTACATAGCCCACCTCGAGAGTGAAGGATCTAAGTGGTAAGCCATTATTGCTGCGAGAAGGTCACCCATCCCTTCATGAGGAGCAGTACGTGGTGAAAAAGCACATGTGGAATTTCACAGAGGTACTTGCTCGGGAGAATCGCTCTGGCCGGGAATCGAACCCGTGGTCTCCCGCGTACCATCACACAATGCAGCCAACCAAGGCACCGCGCGCTCACGGACATATATGTAAAATCATAATGACCTCGACGCTTTTATAAAGATTTCTTAAAACTTTTCCCTTCCTACGTAACAAATTTCCGATAGCTCATCTTTACTTTTGAGTATACAACGAAGTAACGACACTGTTTGGTTGAACCATGAATGAGACTCGCCTCCACCGAAAACTATATCAGGTGTAATAATCATGCCATCAATGTTTATGACAATTAAGTTTTTTCTCCTTCAAGTCCTCAGCTCTATTTATAATATTTTAGAATTATTTATATGTGTCCTGGGCATATTTTTGCTTAACGTTTATTTTTCCTATAATCTATTCTTTGAATCAAGCACTGACCCGTTGGAAAGTACATCATTTCATCGATCGAACGCTTGCTTTTGGTGTCGGTAAGAAATCGCAAGCCAGCTGTTTGTTGGCGCGTGAACGTTTTTACATTTAACGTCAATGAAATCATGTTTTTATAAGCTCATGGCCGCTTTTCTAATAACAAAGAATCAAAAAGTTAAAATTTATTATCAACCAGAATAAAACTTAAAATTTATAGTATTATTGAATTGTTTCTGTAACACGTATTCCATGTATTCTCAATGATATAATAGTTCTAAAATACCATAATAAAATTTTATTTTTAACACAACTATTTATGTAATGCACAAATCCATCTATTGTTTCGGTCTCTCTCTGTCTGTTTCTCTCTCTTTCTCTCTCTCTCTCTCTCTCTCTCTCTCTCTCTCTTTCTCTCTCTCTCTCTCTCTCTCTCTGTTTCTTTCTCTTTCTCTCTGGATACTTCTATCAAATAGTTCATAATTTATTGTACTTAATATGTGCAAAGTTGATTGTAAGGTATTAGAAATGGTTGGAAATATATTAAATAGTTCTACGATTCTCTTATCATTAGCCTATTTCTCATTTTATATGTTTTACATGCACTACATTCATTGTATTACAGTTATAACGTGTTTAGAATTCGATATGAATAAAGAAATACACAACCACAAACCAACAGATAAAATAAACTAAAGCAGTATCAAATGACATACATTCCATGCACTATTAGGTAAGCTTATTAATAACTTTCATTAATTACTTGAAAAATAGTTTCAAGATTTTTGAAGCTACCTACTGTTTTATCATTGAAAAAGTAAAAATAATATTATTTAAATTAAAATTTCATCAGCTAATCGTGAGATTTATTCATGATAAAAAATATTTTTTTGTATTTTTTAAAATTAAAGATAATAATCGTGTGACCAACAAGATAAACCTTATGTCAGGGGTATTTGCGTGGTAAATGTTTTAAACTAATCAGTGACATACATACACAGCCAGTTTAAAAGTTTGTGGTTTTTGAATTTCTTAAAAGTGTCATTAAAATCCAAAAAGGTTAAATGATAATACATCTTGTCGAACAAACAATCTCATTAATTTTATAGGTATACGAATTTTACGTTGCCATTAGATAGAAAGAAAGAAGTTATTAAATTTTTCCCTTCCCTACATCAACTTTTAATAATCCCCTTCCGTACAACGAAAAATGTTCCATAAAATAAACCAACAAATGCGTCTTAGATTTTCAATATCAACACCATAGCATAAGGTAAATAATACATTAAGCCATTCCCGACATTGTGACTACCACCACCACCACCACTCCAATCTCATCAAATATTAAAGTCTACTGTTCTCACCAATTACAATGTTTGGTGAGGCCACGTATCCACTCGCAGCAAATACGAGCTACTTTTGCTCCTTCATTCAAATTTGACAGCCAATCTTCTTTGACTCACAAGCTTTTTTTCTCCTCCCCTCCTTGCGTTAACACGAGCTTGACCAAGCGCCTTTTCCCGCTCCACCAGAAGGTTTTAGATATTTTTGGCTTCTTTTCATATTTTATTCACGTGTGGTCAAACTATGTATTGATACAAGTTTACAATGTTCCAAAAACGGAAGCTGTGACAACTGCCGTTCACTGCACACTTATTCTGTGAATCCTCTGTATAGATATATGTGTGATGTTACTTTTACCTAGTTCTCCTAACAATGAGACATGTTCCAAGTATAAGGTGTAAGTCCCAAAATTATAAGGGGTAAAGAGACGTAATATAGGATATGTCCCAAATAAATTCTATTTATTTTGCATATTTGAGACCTGATATAGTTTACGAATAAAAGCAGGTATGCCTTCCTATCATGAAAAAACATTATGTATGCGAGATCGCACGATGATGTAAACTAACAGATATCTTTGACACTAAAACTCGTAACTAAACTCTACGTAGCATCAGCTTCATTTAAATCATTCCAAGCTTTCGGCTGTGACAACCACTTGACTTTTCATTTATGATAATGTTAATTTTTTTGGTTTTTTCCGAAGTTCTTGATTAACTGCATATTGGAAGCTACTTTTTTCGTAAGTCAGCAACTAAAATAGTTGAGTTTTTTGCCGATAGTTTTTCACATAAAGTTAAAGAAAAGCTTAATTTTTATCGTTACAAACATTTGCACGATCTACTCAAAAATCGACAAAAAATTTAAACCAGCAATTTTTGCAGCACCATAGAAGACTGTTTTCGATGTGAGATAAATATACTTCAAAATGGAAGTAAAGCATTGCTTTCTCATTGGGAGAAAGTACTCAATGTCAGAACTGCCATCCATCAACAGAAAAATAGGTATTAATGACATTTTTGTCGAAAATGAGATATTTATACCAATCGATTCGTCAGACAGTTCTGCGTCTAATAGAATATCTAGAAATTAAATATTTTACACCATGATTTTGTAATAACTGAATAAAAATTGGAAAAATTGTTAATAATTTTTTTCAGGAATCAAAAAAAAAGAGTAAGTGACACAAAACGTGAAAATTGCGCCAGGCAGACAGCGTAAGTGCACTTACGCTTTTTTACGTAGTAAAGTCGATGATGATCGCCTTGGATTCCAAAATAAAAAAAGGGTAAGCCTAATAGAAAAAGCTGTACTTTTGCACGAGGAAATTGCGCCAAGTTGGAAGGGTAAGTACAGATTTTCATACTTTCCATCGAAAAATCATTTTTCTTTTGTGAAAAGTAGAATAATTACATCACATTTATATAAAAAAACAGTTTTTCCGCGCTCCAATACTCAAATTATTATTGATTTTTTAAGACACTTAGTTTCCCTTGATTTTTTCAGTTCATCTATAAAGTTACTTATACTTTTTTTTCTGTTGGACGGCAGACAAGTGATCAGTCATTAGCTTGCAAGTGTTGGTGAGCACTTATTATCGTCTCGTAACGAGATATTTTTTTTTATTTTACAATACTAAGCAAAAAATATATAATTCTGAGATTTTAATGTAACGGTAGGGCCTTGTGAAAAAAACGGGATGTATAAATAACGAAGTAACTATATCAATTCAGATTTGGTGATTTTGAAGTTTTTTGCATATAATTGTTGGTACTTAACGGCAGAAGTAAACATTCACACGACTAGTCCTTATTGTGACAATGACTTCGTATAGCGTGTGCATCTAATGAAAACTAAAATGATAAGTAACTAGATAAGCTTAATCGTTCATCCGTCGGATGGGTATATCGTGTGCTCTATAGTAAAAGAGTTGCCAAGCATTTTTTTCAGAAAATTTTTTTCTTCTACCATATAAGCACCTTGACATTCGTCTCTTTTGATAAGGAGACAGAGCTCCTTCTTGTCCCTTAAAATATTTTCTTTAGAGGATAGAGTCAATGTTCGTCTATTGAAAAAGTATGTTCATCAAAAGATGATATTTCTCGTTGTCAAAGCAGTTTTAAGAAAATTTGTAAATAAAGTTGATAGCTAAGTACATCCAAAACCACTTTGCTGAGGTAGCTTTAGGTCAAGTTGACGATGTTAACAAGATTTTTTTTCTTTCCACACTCATGCGTACGAGAGTAACTCTTTGTTAACTCTACACATAGATTTTCCAACAGTAATTATCGAAAGTGTGGTATAAAGTAATGTCGTCTCAGCCTTTGTCTTGCAAAAAATTGTTTTATTAAAGAGTAAAGATTATGTTTAAATTATTCTTTATTAGGACGTCGAGTAAATACAAGATCAGCAGATCAGCCGTAACAGATACTTTAGAGTAGGCAGATCGACGTGGAGGTCCGGTTCGAGAGTCCCCAGCGAAGCAGGAGGTCGAGGCGTGCACACACGTTTTTGTTCCTCTCGAAAAAATCAGTTCGCTCGTGCCGGCAGAGACCAAGCGAGCAGCAGCTCCCTCTTCTTTAAGCAGAAAGAGGGGGAGCGAAGGGCATGGGCGCGCAAGACAAATCTTGCACAACCCGCCCGCCTCGTTCCGTGAACGATCTCAGTCTCCGCCCGCCGTACCTGGGTCAGATTCGGCCACAGGGTCTTTGGAGGCAGCGTCGCCGGCACTAGGCGATCGGACGGGCAGTAGAGAGAGCTTGCTGATGGGACAAGTGTATTTACCAGTGGCGGTCTGGATGGTGGCGGCGCGAACGAGCCTGTCGGGTCTGGAATGAACCGAGATGATGCGATCAAGCGGCCACGTGCCGCTAGACTGGAGGAGCGTGGCGTCCACCACGGCGACGACGTCATCAACCTGAAAATTACGACGTGGGACCTTCCACTTGGGTCGTTGTTGGAGCGTGTTCAAGTATTCGCGGCTCCAGCGGCTCCAGAACTGGTCTCGGATTCCCCGGACCAGCTTCCAGTGGCTTAGGCGATCGAGCTTCTCGGGCGGGGTACTGGCCTCAAGCACAGAATTTAGCGGGCCACCGACGAGGAAGTATCCAGGGGTGAGGATGTCCAGATCATCTAAGCCTCTGGTGAATGCAGTGAGAGGGCGGCTATTGAGGACCACCTCGATGCTGGCCAAAACGGTGGAAAACTCCTCGTAGGTGAGGTTGGGCGGTCCAAGGACGGAGATGATGTTTCATTGCTTTGACACCGGCCTCCCATAGTCTGCCGAAGTGGGGCGCTCGTGGAGGAATGAAGTGTCACGTGACGCCTTGTTCAGCCAGTGAGCCAGCAACACGCTCCCACTTTATTTCGGCATCCTGGAGAGCCTCGCGCATTATACGGTCTGCGGCGTGGAAGCAGGTGGCGTTATCACTCCAGATCTCTAAGGGCCGACCGCGCCTGGCGCAAAATCTTGTGAGCGCTCCAATGAATGACTCGGTGAAGAGATCACCAACGAGCTCAAGGTGTGAATCCTTGGTGGTCATGCAGACGAAGATCGCGACGTAGCCCTTGCTTGTGCGGATGCCTCGGCCCTTAGCAGACAAAATGTTGAATGGGCCAGCGTAGTCAACTCCAGTGCGAGAGAAAGCTCGAGCAGGAGTTACCCGTGCGGCCGGAAGAGGTGCCATGTGTTGAGTGGCAGGCTGCACCTGCAGTCGTGCGCAGACCACGCATCCCTGGAGAATGCTTTTGATTCGCCGCCGCCCGCCAACAATCCAGGCCTTGCGAGCCACATAGGCGCTGGTGACTCTGATTCCTCCGTATAGAGCACGAGCATAAGCCCACTGGATAATGAGCCGAGCGAGGCTGCATCGGATGTCGATGATTGGCGGATGCTGCTCATCAAAGGTGAGCGCAGAATGTTGGAGACGACCTCCAACTCGAAGGACGTCATCGGAGAAGATCGGGTCTAGAGACAGCAGTGGATTTTTCGCAGGGACACGGCTGCCCTTTTGCAAGCTCGCAATCTCTAGCGCGAAGAATTGTCGCTGGCTGAGGCGGACGCAGGCGAGGTAGGCATCGCGCAGCTCAATCGTCGTCAGAAGGGCGAAAGGCGTGGGAGCGGGATCTCGACGTAACCGACGACGGATCCAGCGACGCAGTCGAGCAAGGAAGCGTAGGAGACGGCCAAGGTCTGAGAACTTCTCTAGCAGATTTTGCGTAGTGCATTGAACAGCACAACAATATTGGAGGGCGCTGTCGGTAACTGGGTTGCGGGAGCTAGGCAACTTTGCGTTTTCGGCTGGCCACAAGTCAAGAGGGCCCGCGAGCCAAGAAGGGCCTTCCCACCAAGCACGCATTTGCTGAAGCGTGAACAGATCCGTGCCCCAGGACGCCACATCTGCTGGATTAGAGTCCGTCGGAACATATCTCCATACGTGGGAGGGCAGAAGCTCCTGGATGTGAGCCACGTAATTGTCGATCAATGAGTTGTTTGTCGGCTCCGATGATCGAAGCCAGTGAAGCACGATCTGAGAGTTGCTCCAGGCGTGACAGTGCTCAACGCTCACAGCATATTCCTTGGCAACCATTCGTAGCAGCGCATAAAGACAGCGCCTCTGACGCCAGTGATGCTCGTGACAGCTGGCTCGGGACTGGCACCAAGCTTTCGAGCAAGTGCAGTGGACGTGATTGAAATCTCCAAACAAGCGTCGACGAGTGCTCTTGCTGTGACTGTCCGCCCCCCCGGGCCCATGAGCTGAACCTTGAGCGTGGACAAGACGGCTAGTCACAACGGTAAAGCAGCTGCCGCGTCGATCCCGTCCTTGGAGTCTGAGGTAAAGAGACACTGCTTTGCCTCAGCTGGTGCTGGGTCGGGCGCGGCCCTGCGCTTGCGACCGCCATCATGGATGAGGCTGTAATGCCGTGCCTTGCAATATTGGCATACGCCTTGGGAAGGGCAGACAGTTGCCATGTGGCCCAGCTTCAGGCAGTTAAAGCACAGCTTGTGCTGAGCGACGAAACCCCTTCGCCCAAGCGCGACCAGTTCCAGGAAACGGCTGCAGTGACCTACGTAGTGCGGCGCGTGGCAAGCAGGGCAGTCATCGTTGACTGCGTGGGTGGCTAAAGATCGGTGGTTGCGGCTGAGTGGCGTCGGCACGGGAGGGCGACTGCCGGTCGAGCGTACAAAATCGTTCGTCGATCGGGGAGGGCGCGAGGCTTCCATTGAAGTCAGTGAGCGGCCGCGCCTCCGCAGAAAGCTGGACAAAGTGGCGAAGGAGGCCGCTTCCCCTTGTGCAGAGCTGGCTGCCTCCAACTTCTCGAGCTCGTCTTCCCAGGCTTTCCGAGTCGAGGGGTCCATGGCGGTCGAGGCAAAAGAGACCATCCATACATCCCAATGTTCCACCGTCTGATTGAGCGCTCGCAGTTGATCACTGAGTGCTTTTTTAAGGCATCGAGCAAGCCCTGCAGACCAGCAGCGAACTCCTCGCGCAGAGGCTTGAGCGTTTGAAGTGCCATGACGTGGTACTGCACAAGGAGGCGGCGATGCTTGAACTACGAGACAAGAAAACTCCAGGCCGTGGAATAATTGGAGCCAACGAGCTGCAAGGTGTCCAGAACTGCTTTTGCCTCACCCTGCACGTTTGCCTTTAGGTAGTAAAGCCTCTCGACGTCGGTGAGCCGAGCATCCTGGTGAATGAGCGTCTGGAACAGGTCACGGATAGACTGCCAATCTTTGCGACGGCCAGAGAAGAGCGGGATATTGATGCTCGGCAGGCGAGGGCCCGAGTGCGGTCCAGGGAGCGGTCCGGGGAGTGGTAACTGGCCACCACCTCCTGGCATGGTCGGAAACAGCCGACTCCTAGCGTCATACAGGCACGCCTTAGCGTCGAGGTAGTATCCCTCTGCGGACCTGTACAGGGCTCTCAAGGAGGCAACTTTGTCCACAGGTGCGCCCTGAATCAGATCCTTATGATTGGCTTGGAAGTCATTCCAATAATCAGCGAGTAGCTCGAACCTGGCGTCGACAAGACCCATGCTCCATACTTCAACGCTCTTGGTGGATTGAGTGAATTCCGCGAGAACCTCTAGCAGGGCTTGCTGCGTTTCCAGCAACGAGGGCCAGCCTTCGTTATCCCTGTTAATTAGTCACGCGCTGAGCTCGACGCTTGTCTCTTAAAGGGCGCCTTGTTACTTGTGGTGCAATCGTGCGTGCCAAATAAGTCTACGTAGAATATTAAGAAAAAGGGCGTGAGGAATCGCAAATGAATCTGTCGACCTGACCAGCCGCAGGATGATGTGAACTAGTAAATCCCGCGGTTTAAACATCTGCAACCAAAAACCTCTCGACAGCCTCACTGACTGAGTAATCGCGGTCGCACGCGAGGTCCACGACGCGGACTGCACGGCAGTCGCGGTGGGGCGTCTCTCACCTGTCACATCTTGTTAAGACTATTATAACCTCAAATCGCTTTACCACGTGGCGCGGCTCTGCACGATTGCATCACTTGCAACAGAGGCCCAATGTCTCGATACGTTCTCGGACGTAGAGAATGTATTTTCGCATGATCGCATCTCACATCGTCCTACTTACATTGCTTTGCGTAGCACCGTGGTCCTGGCCATCCTGGGCTCGATGAGGTTCTGGCGGTTGTCTGTCCCAGTCACGCTATCCGGCTCGAAGGACCAATGTTTGAATTATTCTTTATTAGGACGTCGAGTAAATACCAGATCGGCAGATCAGCCGTAACAGATATTTTAGAGTAGGCAGATCGACGTGGAGGTCCGGTTCGAGAGTCCCCAGCGAAGCAGGAGGTCGAGGCGTGCACACACGTTGGTTCCACTCGATCAATCAGTACGCTCGCACCGGCAGAGACCAAGCGAGCAGCAGCTCCCTCTTCTTTGAGCAGAAAGAGGGGTAGGGGAGGGCATGGGCGCGCAAGACAAATCTTGCATATTGATAATTGTATTAAAATAAAAATTATATCGCATAAACACATACGTACATCACTAAACAAGCTCAGAATATCTTTATACTGAGCTTACAATCTGTTTTACATTAAAAGTAGACGATTTATAAGTGCTAACACAAGTAAAGATAAGGATAAGGACATAATAGGAACAACTTAGAGAAAAGAGCACAAGACAATAAAAATTGTTTAAAGTGACATTTTAAAAAGTGCTTTTAATAATTTCTTATACGGAGACATATATTATATTAGTAGTAGCGACAATAAATACGTTCTGATTTAGAAAAAAAAACCAAAAAATGTTAAATGTTCTTTGTTGCTTACGCATTCGTTTCACATAATATGATAAACGGTTAGACATGTTTGTTTTAGACGAAGGTTATTATACATCAAATGTTATGAAAAATGTAGTCATCTACTATAACATGGATTTGTTGGGTTTATAAAATGATGTAAGTTTTTTTTTCAACGATCAGACTCCCAAATGCGCAGCACATCAAAGTATTCAAGTATAATTACTATTATTTTGTCATTAGTTATTGTAAATACATGTAATGATTGCTACTTCTCATAAATAACAAGACATATTATACAGGAATGGAAAAAGTTTTATAAGCTGAAAAAAAGTTTAAATATAAAAAATCGTAATCAACACGTAATTATTGATAGTTATCGTTAAAAACATGTTTTTGTAGTTACTTTTTCCAATTTGTATGCTAATATACTATATCAAGTAAAATTCGTCGCAAATACTATAAAATGTAAGACAGAGTTATAACAATTTTAAAAATTTCTATTAGAAGTATTGAATTGACAATTTTTAAAAATTTTATTAAAAAATTTTTAAGTTATTCACGTTGCAAACTTAAAGTTTAAGATAAAGATTCCTACACATTTCTTGATTTACCACTTTTCGAAAAGAAGAATCAATACATCTTATTTATATATATATATATATACATATATATATATATCTTAGTAGTACTGATCAATACATTATTAAATAACAAACGAATTATCTGCAGTTACGTTTGCAATACTATGATCCACAAACAAGTTATAAGTGAAATTCAAAGAAAAATTCCGATTGACTTACATAATTTGTCTTACAAAAAAAAAAAGCTGGTACGATTATGTCTCAAGACCATTATTTTATGTTTTCTGATCATAACATAAAGTGATACCAATAAATTTTGTCTTAGTCGTTTTTTATTGAACATTCTTTAAGGCTTTATTTGTCTGCCTAGTGGTTTTTGATGAGATGCAATTTATGCACATAAATTACACTTTATTACAAGAGTTTTGACAGTTAAACATTTTTTCTTCTCCTAGAATGTAAAAAAAAAACCTTATTGACTTCTTTTTCTTAATTTGAAGAGAACCCATGCAAAACATGAAACGTTTAAATAATACATGAAAAAAAAGACAACGAAAAATTTTTTGATACTCACAATGACCTCAATTGTGTTGTTATCCGATTTAGTGCAATCCAACTTCTTTTGGTGGAGCTTCTTTTATGAAACGACAATTTTTTTTAGTTTTGAGAAAAAATCTTAGAGAAATTTAATTATGGAAACTTTGCTATGTTTCAAGTCCAACTGCCTTGACTCTTCAGTGACGTTGCTGGAAGATCTATTTAGATGAGCCCCACGGGCAGAAGAACACGTTGACTCCTTAATCTCTTTTGATTTTGCTCTATGAGTTCTAATTCCTTCTCATTCTTATCTTCAGACATTTTCTTACAAACACTATTATGTAACTGCGTAGGTGCTAGATGAGTTAAGTCCCACGAGACACTGATGAACAACGAAGTGGTTTCTAGTATTACTATTGTACGTGTCGTGTGCATGACATCACTATCGTTCATAATTAATACCTGTTATCTAGCCTACTAAAAATTTCTGTGGCTAACTTTTTTAATGAAATACGCTAGTGTGCGCTTAGCTACATTCTTTGTTGTAGAAAAATGTCTAATTAAATTGTCTCTTTGTTTATGATGTTTAATAAAACCTTATTTTTTAAACTAAAAGCTTATGTGACGTGAATTCATTTGGTACGTTTAATAATCACTCTTTGAAGGTTTGTGTGTAAAGAGAGACCATGGAATCTCGTCACGTACGCGTGAGTATCGAAATAAAGGGAAATCTCGTTAAACTCGTCAACTTGACCAAAAGCCTTCTCAGCATAGTGGTTATAGATGTTCTATGCTACTGAATTCATTTACAAAATTCCTTGAAACAGCTTTATCAACAAGAAATGTTATCTTTTGATGAAGATACTGTTTTACTGGACGTACATTAACTCGATTCTCCAAAGATAACATTGCAAGAGACTAGAAGGAGCTTTATCTGCTTGGCGAAAGAGATCGATAACTGGGTGTTTGTATGGTACGTGTAAAAAAAGAAAGGAAAAAATGTTTCGCCATAGTTGAGTAGAGCTAGGTAAGGAGTTGCTTCGATGGCCTAAGGTTGCCTCTTTGTAATAGAATCCTTAGTTTTTTATAAAAACTAGGACCAACCAAAGCAAATGTTTGCAAATAAGATGAAAAAGTAACTATATACGATTATTTAATGATGTTACTTTGCAAGAAGAACCTTGTTTGGATACAAAAAGAAAATCTACCAAAATGATATCTTTAAAGTGCTGATAAAATTTCGTCTCTACGTTCCATTTTAACAATGTCAAATTCTGTTCTATACGGATATTCTAGAATACTAGAACCGTTGGTCAATACGGGTGACATCATCAAGTACGAGACGACAGCGTGTATTTTTTACATTCACTTGATACAAAGACTTTTGTAGCTGCTGACTTGAAACGCAAAATTTTCCACTTTTCCACAATAACCTACGTTTTTGTAAATGAAATTAAAAAGATTTATTTTGAAAATATTTATACTTTTGGTAACAGACCATACTGTTACAGTTCGACAACAGCTAATATATAACGTCTCGAAGTACAGTTCTCTGTAAGTTACGTTGAGAAAACTTCACCATCGAATATTTTAAGCTTTTTCACAATAATAAACAAAAATGCAAATGCCATTATATTTACCACAAATTTTATCTATAAAAAAATAACTTTGTATTTTTCAAATATTTGTGTAAGAATTTTATTAAAGTAAAGTGTTTTAATCTTTTTTCTACGTGCTGACCAGTACATGTCTTTTTTTAAGGGACCTTTATGCAGCTCCTTCCCTTGAAAGTTTTTAAAAATATTTCAACATTTAATTTACTCTAGGGATAAAAAAAAGCTTCGCTTTTAATGTTTATTTAGACAAGGCAAACACACCAGACCTTTAGGACTAGCTTTTTAAGCGAAAAACTTTGATTTCACCATCAATAATTCCAAATTAAAATCAATCTAGATTTCTGACTTGTCAAAAAGAAGGTACACCGTTTTTACGAAATTTGAACGTGTACTTGTAAAAAAATAGTAAGAAAGTCACCATTATCATTATTAAAAATCATTTAATGGCTACTTAAAATTCTAAACAACTTCGAAGTCATAATACAAATTAGAAACTTCTTATTTTTCTAAAAGCTTTTTTATCTCCTACGTATTTGTCCTATATTTCGTAAAAGTTTGAAGCATTGAGTCATCGATTAATTTATTATTTAACAATAATTATCCTTTCGTATCATAAGTAATACCCAATAGTGCAAACAGAATTGGAACATATGCCATAACGCGTAGGTATTTCTATCTGTCTTTACTAAACGCTCTTTTTCTATAAACCATCTACAACAAAATCTCTCCATTGTGAACACATTGATATACTACACACGCTAGATCAATACATAGTTTGACGACTCGTAAATAAAATATTAGGAAATGCCAAAAATATTAAAAACTTGTTGGTATAGAGGAAAAAAAGCGCTTGGTCGAGCTTTCGTTAACGAAAAAAGGGTAGGGGAAAAAAGCTCGTCAGTCCAAGTAGATTGGCTGTAGACTTTGGAGAGTAGGAGAAAAAGTAGCTTGTATTATTGCTTCGAGTGGATACGTGTCCTCACAAAACGTCGTAATTGGTAGGAGCAACACGGTTCTTTTAGTGTTCGATTAGTTTGGTGTTATGTTGGTGGTGGTAGTCACGATTTCGGGGATATCTAAATATATTATTTACTTTGTACTGTAGTATTGATATTGAAAACCTGTGACATAAACGATGGCTTATTTGATGAAATAGTTTTCGTGGTACGCAAAGAATTTTACAGAAGTTTAAGTAGGCATAGAAAAATACGATAATTTTTTTTCAATTTTATTCAAAAAAATCCTGAATAATACTCATTTTCTTGTGTGATAAAATTCGTTTAATGTCGATTCTATAGTTATTTAGGATTTTGAAAGAGTCCTTTAAATGAAGATATTTGCTAAATGATATTTTTCAATGTAACTTTTCAAATGTTAATGACATTTTAGAAAAAATTTAGAAATACAAATATTAAATCAGCTTTTGTACGTATTACCAGTTAGTTTAAAATTATCTACAACCTGTTCTCCCCGGACTCATAATTTAATTCAAAATATTATAGGAGTGTTATTTTTATATGCAAAAAAACAAAAATGAAAGCTGGTATTTCTCATCATAGTTTGTAGTGAATTATCTTTTGTAATAATATTTGTTGGTTTTAGGTAGAAATACCGCTGAGTTGAAAAAAAAAACTATTATATTACCAAGATTTAACTAAACTAAATATACTCGTTATTTTTGAAATTGTTAAATTTGTTATAACAACTAGGATATCACGATATATTTAGGTTTAATATTTCATATCTCATTAACGATGCAATAGAAATGAGCATCAAGTAAATTTTTATGTAAGTTAATGAGGAAAGTTTTAAATAAGCTTATCGAACAATTCATGGAAAGAACGTAATCGTAAAGCGTCTAATCTTAAATTCTGAGGGCTTTCATAAAAGATGATGGCCAGTAAAGCTTTTGACTACTACGATTGTTTGTTCTCTTTCTGAATCGGTAAAAAATATTGTAAAGGTGACTAACATTTGTTCAACAAATTAACAGAAATTTTTACAAAAAAAAAAAAAATAAGTATACGTATACTTTTACAATCTGATGTTTACATCAGTTAAAAAATATAATAACAACTTCGATAAAGCTCGAAAATACAACTGAAAATGCACGCTTTAAATTTAATTTTCAAATTCGTCAATCGCTATTGCAGTAGGAAGAGAATAATGTGCAATGGTCTAATGGACAATTTTTTTTTTTAATTCAAAGTTAATTGTTTTTAATACTTTAATTACCTTGTTATCATTTTTAAAATTTTACTAAAACAAAGTATTAACCAATAGAAAGCGGTATTAAGAGAGACAGTGTATTAACTCGTTGATAACTTAATTGTACAATATAAATAAAAAACTGTAAACATAATCTTGAAGCTTTAGTCAAACTATTGAATTCTTGTACAAACACGTGTTATCTAAAAAGAACAGATACTACTCGCTTCTTATATTCTTATTATAGAAATTAAAAATATCAGTTCAATACATAGTATGACAATGTAAAAATCTGAAAGTTATGTTATCAATCAGGTGCCGATTACAGTTGTGTTACAGTGTTTTTAAACTATTTAATTATTTAGAGAACTTCAAGTGTTTCTGATAGTTAAATAATACAATAATTTGTGTACATGTAACTCTGTACACAATCACATTTGTACAGCACAAAAAGTTAAATAAACATTGTAATCGTAACAGAGAATATTCTTTCCAACTTTAGTCAGTGTGTATCGTGCATCATGTACAGGTGTTTTATTACTTATTTTAAGCTTGTGGTAAATATAAAATTTTAATTTATGTAGTTTTTCGTTGCCCGAGAAACGGCCTCGTACTTGTCCAAACATGGCAACGTTACTGTTAAATATAAAATGCATATACACCCACAAATCACTTGTCATTTCTAATTTCCAAAATAAACCCAAAAACTGCGTTCGATCAATAAAATGATGTACTAACCAACGGGGCAGTGCCTGATTCAAAGGATAGATTATAGGAAAAAAAAGGGTGAAACAAAAACACCTGCAGGACACGTACCTCGCACGTACCGATAATCGTAAATATATTATAAGCAGAGCTGCGTAGTAGAAGGTGGTAAAAGTAAATTGTCATGCTTGTTGAAAGCATCAGTACTGACACATGATATTTAAGGGGTTCGAGTATTTTTCCTCGATTCAACAGTGTAGCTACTTTGTCGTATGTCGGGAAATTGAGATAAGCTATCAAGAATTTTAGGCATAGAAAGGAAAAAGCTCTAGAAAACATAAGAAAGGACGAATGTAATCATAAACGTCCTTAAGTACAGGGTTAAAAAGGGTTGGTATATTGAAGGAAACTCCTGCAAATCAGTTCGTAGAATAAAGCTATATTTTCGCATTTTGTACTATTTTTTAGAATCGACTACTAATGGCACTTTTTATAAATTTCTAAGGTTGTAGTTTGAATAACGTTTGCAATGATTAAGTTTACATTAGCAGATGTGTAGATATGTAAGAATTGACCAATAAATACGGCTCATAGATACCGATTATACTAATAAATAGGTCAAATGGTACATGGTATATATTGTAATAAAACGTATCATGAAGTCATGAAAAACAACAAGTTGAAATATTATGTAATTATTTTCTATCCTTCAGCAACAACTATTTTTCGTGTTTATAGACGTATTATGGACAGATTAACATTACTGTATGAAATTCAATATTATAGAGCTTTGGGGCTTCGATTTCAAAGTACCTTGTATAGTCTTGGTTTACTTCAAAGCATAAATCTGTACGTGATTATTGACTTTTCCTCAACCTATCATTATACAAGAAAGTACGAAGTTTAACCTAAAAGCACAAACTTTTTCATAAATACCTCATTTCATCAATCACCAAAATGTTACATTTGTTACGAATTTTCAAAAAGTACATCTCAAAAAGCACAATGTAGAAACAATACTGTAAAACTCATAATATGTAAAAAAAAAGCTGTGATTTTGATAATATTTAAAAAATTTTTTCGACACGTCTTAAATATTTATTTATTCAAGTTGGTTAAAGACGTTGTTAATTTTATTTTAGACAACATATATTTTTTTATACTTTGAAGATATTTTTAGCCATCAGTCTAAAATGAAATGCAGTTTTTCAATTTATATCAAAACATCTTAGACTAAAGGTTTTGAAAGGGCTGCCCCTTACGTATCAAAACTAAAAAAAAGTTTTTATAAAAGAACTTTGTGAAAATTGCGGTTCTTTATACGTCAACAAAATTTTGGTACGGAAAATTTATAAAGAAATAATATAATGCATAAATTATTAATGTCTATAAAATATAGCAGGCACGGCTGAAATTTTGGTTGAAAAGTTTTGGATCTGAAATCTGAAAGCAAGTTAAAAATGGTCATACTTACGATTATGAAGAGGAATAAAAAATTTTAGAGGAAGAGAGTAATCAGCTGTAATTGTATGGTACATAAAATTATCTGCTATTCAAGTATCGATTCGTTTTTTCATCGTTTTTAATTCGGTTGGCCGTTAACTTTCAATTACTCTTGTTATAATAAATTTTCTTGAACGATAAATATTTCACGTGTAATGGGTACACAAAAGTGTGTGCTGATTGACAAAATGACAAAAAAGCTTATTAAATTTCTTGAGATCCTCATGCTTTGTAAAGAAATATTTTTTTATTTGACATAAGCTAGACGGTACTTTAACTTCCAGCACATGTCAAACTTATACAAAAGAAAAACATAAAACAATTTGGACTAGTACTCAATGCTTATTTTTCTTGAGCGTAAATATACAGTTCATTATATATAATAATAGTAGAACGATAAGGTAGTATCTTATTTTACTATAATGTGATTTAAACTGTGCTAATAAGTAACGAGTAATACAATATACTATGGTATTAACTAACAATAATATCGGTACATGTCGCAATAATGTATATGCATTATAGTGCCAATTGCATGGACATTTGTTTGAAAACTACTTAAATATACGAATAATGGTAAAGCAAATAAAAAAAAAACAATTTTACATTCATTACTGAAAAATTTTAGCTTTTTTATTTATATAAAAATATAAAAACGTAACAGCTGTTTCAGTACACTGTACCTTTCTTCGTGATAGAGAATTACTTACTAATCGTATTCCTAAACTTTGAGTTGTTGTCTCTATTATTTTCTTTACCACCATTAAAAAAAAGGGTCTTTTTCAAGTGGAGACCACAACAATCGATTACTAAATTTAATGGTTGACATTGTTTTGTTTTTTTGAAGATATATGAATGTAAAGGTGTTTAAAACCATTTGATAAATAAATAACTCCTTGATGGCTATAAACTTCTTTAAAAAAAAAAATGAAACAAATAAACGTTTAGTCAATAAACTCGTGTTAATAAACTGAGCTGTTTTATAAGTAATTTTAGTCACTGGCTAATTTCTTTAATTACTCACATACTTTAGTGATCAAATAAATTAAAAAATGATAAAGTTTGTTTTAAAAAACCTAATGGTAGTAAATAATAATTACAAAATGAAAAGGAGCTTTGAGGAAACTATGCATTGTTTTGTAATTTTGTCATAATCTCGATTCGTTGCTACTTGGCCTATGTGGATTGGCTCCTGTTATGTTCGGAAATACAAACAAAACGAGGGGAAGTTAGGAAGGGGTTGACTTTTTTCATGGGCGTGACTTTTTCCTATTCGATGGCCAGAAAATTTTGGTAGTGGGGAACATGATTTCTTACCCTTAGCCCTTAAATGTACAGCGCTAGCACGACACTGTCTCACAGTGCGTCAGGTAGACAACACCTCAACCCAAAGTGATCACTCCAATTCGCTATTTTCGATCTAGTTCGACGGAGAAGCCCAGTGTTTAATCAGTGTTTATCAGTGAAAAGTGACCCGTGAAGTTCGAAGTATTGAAACCTCCAGCATCTCAAGAAAGTTAATTTCAGCCGTGCTTAGCTTACTAAAAAGAATTCTCAAAAGTCATTTTTTGCATCACAAGAGCCAACTCATTAAGTAAGTACTTGCCTAAGTCCTGTCTCTTACAATAACAGATTTATTTTACTCTTGGCGAAATCATATTTAGTTTTTATGACAGGGCGTATTCTTTATACACAAAAAAATTATAAAGCAGCAAATTTTTTAATCAAAAACTTTCGTTAGCCTTATATGGCTAAGTAAATGAGGATTATTTGTTACTTTTTGTATTTTATTTTACCTTTTTTTTTTTTTTTTTTTTTTTTTCCTGATTTTTTTAGTAAATACAAATAAAATTCTTTTCTGCATTAATTGCACCATAGGAATGAATTTTTATAAAAACAGCGCTGTCTTGACATAACGTATCGTACCACTCAGAAGCAAGTTTTTTTTTTAAAAATGATGATCTTGAAAATCACTTTCTTCTTAATTAGTAATCTTATTATCTTAAAATGTTCACTGCGATTTCAGCAGTAAAAGTAGAGTTTTTACCTAGTATGCATTTAACTATGGCAAGCACAAGAAGTCCCATGGTTTTGGTGCTTGTCTTTGCAATATGTTTCATTAATTACGAAGGATACTGTTTTTTTTATGCCATTCTTGCAGGAAATTTTTTGAAAATCATTTTGTTTTGCTATTTTTTGTATTTTATCGAGTATTAAATAAAAAATGTTTTAATAATTTTTTTAAAAGAATTTAAGTTTAGCAGTTTTCAAGAAAACTAATTTTCCAAAACAGTACTAAAAATTGGTAATTAAATTGATAATTATTTTATTTTAAAATAATCTAAGAATTCAGCTACTGCGTTAACATTTTTTTTTATTTTAGAACTCAAAATGCATTGGAATTCCTATGTAAATATTTTTATTGTGGTTAAAAAAGAATTGAAGATTGTTTTTGTGCACTTGGTCTTCTGTCTGTATAAGAACTTTTTTTAACCGTTTTCCTTTAACAAAAAAAAACTCACATCGTATACCAGCATGCCTCCGAAGTATATGCTCTATTAGTCACAACATACAAAAGATACAATTTTTTGTATGTTTTTTAAATACGAATTTCTTAAAAATTTAATTGTTTTGCTACTTCTTACATTTTATTATTTATAAGCCTTAAAACGTTATAGTTTTTTCAAATTTGTTCATTTAATTTAAAAATGAAAAAGAAAATAAATTTTCTGAAATGTTAGTAAAAAGATTACTTATAAAGTTCATAAGCAATTAATTTTAAATAAATCTTTAAATTTATCATTCTTATTCCTTTACTTTAATAGTTTCAAATGCATTTAAATTCATACTCTGATATTTATTTAATGTTCAAAGAAAATTATATAAAGACTGTTTTAAATACATGCAGTTATGGTAAAACTAAAGAGCTTTTTTTAAAAACGTTTCTATCTGATATCTTGACTCTTCAGTAAGATATTTGAGAAAATAGAGTAGAAATATCACTTTCATACCCTGCCCAAATCCTAGTTTTGTACCAAAGAACTTCTACTAAAAAAACCAGTTTCTGTGCCATGTCCTCGCACCAACATTTTTAAGTATAGACGTTATCTGTTATATTTATGTTATAATAATATTAATTTTTTATTTACTAGCAAAAGCTGTTACTGAATGCCCAATATCTCACTTCTTAAACCCAAATGTCGATGATGCATGAAATCGCTTTAAAAATGACACTGTTGCATTTCGTAACGCCTTATAGTGGCCCCTTTTGTGATCTTTCATCATAGCCAGAAAAACGTACAAGTCGAAGATTTTAAAGATTTTTGTCACTTTACGTGATACATATTTTAATATATAATTTTTTTTTGTACAGAAAAATTTATCTATTCCATCAACCCATAGCCCCAGCCCTCTATTACTCGAACATATGAGAAATAATTATTTTGGTGCACCACTTACTGACGACAAATGTTTTTTAAGCAACAAATCGTTAACATCAAGTCTCCGAGCAGCAATAGGTCTATATATCTCAGAATATCACTTCTGTACCTGTCACTTCCATACTCCTAAGTCGTAAAAGAGTCTCTTTTTCTAGCTTTCGTGCATTGGAACTTTTTTTTTGCAACGTTCGGCTAAAACATAAGACATGTGTCTCGGCGTTTGGTCTAATTTGCATTTTTTTATGAGATATGTCAATAAATATCAATTCCGATTTTAACAGTAGTAGCACAGGAGAACACTTTTTTAGGTGGTCCCCAGTAGGCTTAAATGGCTACTGAAACGAAGTTTTATCGGTTAAAAAAAACTTTTTTGAATTTAATGTCACCATTCAATCGTTCTTTGAGTACTAAATCTGATTTTTAGCGGTTTCTATCGCTTGTCTTTAAACAGCTATTACTTTTGAATGGAGACACTAAATGGAACGAAATTTTTTTTTTCTACTGATAGGGTTCAGTTGCAACTTGTATTTAGTGTGGGTAATAACGCTATAACTTTACAAGCAGTTTAGCTACACGTATCTGAATCAGACGTGTTTTTTTTTTAAATTGGCTAAAATGGACTCATAAAATATCGTATATCTCTCGACCTAAAAACTGTGCAGTAGAATCGTTTTAAATATTTGTTGTTGATATGGTATTCAAAGTAAAATTATTATAAAAAATAATTTATGGAACCAACAGTTTAACAAATATTCATGAAATTGATAAAATACCTGAATTTTTAGATTATTTTAAAATCAAATACTTATTAATTTCATCACTAATCTTTAGTACCCTTTCGAGAAATTAGTTTTCTTTAAACCTTTTTTTTGAACAACTTTCTAACACATTTCAAGCAACTTACGGCAGAATTAACCAATAAATCACAGGAAAAAAGTAAAGACTTCCTCAGATTACGGGCATTTGGCACTTAAGATAAAGCCAAAAGCACAGGTAGTAAAGACAGCTACGCATTTAGATACGTGAATTTTCTTATAATTTAATGTTTGCTCTTCGAGGCCATCTTCTAATAACTCTTTCGTTTTACTTTAATAGTTTTTAGGACCCAACATCTGATCGAAAAACACGTCCACTAAACGGCGTGCATCAATATAAAGGGTGGGAGGTGATGGTCAACAAATAAAGTAAAAATAGTTTGTTATCTTCTTTAATACATCCATTATATTTATAATTTCATGCTCTTTTGTTTTCACTCTCTTTGATTATAGTTTAAAAATATTCGTCATTTAACATTATCCCAGTCCTCAACAAAATTAACAAAACAATTTTTTTGTCTCCTGGACGCTTTGGCGTGGGACGTAGTCAGCCATGGCAGCTGAGAAAAGTCTCTGCTACGATTTACTTTATCATTACGTGTACTATTTATATCCTAGAAAGTCTAAGTGGGTCATCCAAAAAGGTACATGAAGCTCTGGACGTATTAAAATATTATTATTAAAAAAAAAAAAGAATTTCATGTAGGCGTGTATAAAATTTTTTTAAACAGTGAATAACGGAACCAACATTGTTCGATCAAAGGACTTTTTTTCTATTTTAAAGATTCCTCTATCAAAATACACATATTTTAGAAGGTGAATCATGGAAATAATTTTCATTATTATTTAATTTAGAAAATGGAATTTTCCTACATTCTTTCCTGTGCCTGTAATGTATACCCTCGTTATTTGTTACGTGCTTCTCATAAAGTCTCAGAATTTATTTCACTTAAAGTATAAATTGAAAAAGTAATGAAATAAATAAGTATTATCGTGACACACAGGTAGAACAAAAAGGCGTATTTTGCAGTCTGTACGACTAATTTGGTTCAGAGATTAAAAAAAAGGGCTATTGTACCAATTCTAAATTCTGGTTCAAAATATGTACCTAAACATAGAACAGTGTCATTTTAAGGACCTATGCATGTTCACAATTATTAATATAATTGATCTAAACTGTATGAGTAAATGAAAATAATTTCTCAATTTTCTTTTAGATTAAAAGGATGAAGTTACAATGCCTCATGGTATTTTTCGCCATAGTTCCATTTATACTGTCTTATTCAACTCAAAGTATTGAAAATCATGTGCCTTTGATGATTGACGTACAAAAGCTGTATAAGACCACCAGTATAGGGATTGTATACAGAGGAAACGAAGGTGAGAAGTGTTGAATTACTAATTGAAAAGTTTAATACTAAAAATTACTAATTTTGTTTTAAAACCACAGATATACATTCGGTCGTGAAAATTGTCCGAGAACTCTCACGTCATTTTATTTACTCGGTGGCCGTTGCCATTCCAGACCTTCAAGAAAAATACCCAAAAATAAAAAATTACTCAAAAACGCTTTTTGTTGCGTTTATTAATACTGACAACAATTTCAAGAAATTTTCAATCTTTACGAGGGATAATAATTTATCACCTCACGTGTGGCTGCTGATATTGGAGCCAGCAACTACCGAAGAGATTTATAGTATCTGTTTAGACCCGAAAAAGAATTCTCTCTACTTGAATCTGGCCAGCGAAGTACTGGTAAAATGTGGTAAAAATAAAGAGATAAAGGAGTGGTACACTGTCAATCCTGCGACTGGAATACGAGTTGAGGAGTTTCTGGAGTGGAAGAAAGGGACTGGGCTTATCGTAAAAGAGAGTCTGAATTTATTGGAGAGACGGAAGAATTTAACTGGCGCTGATATTACAATAAATATAGAGGTAAGAGATTTCTTCAGTTGAAAATTAGCTTATTAAAAAAAAAATTTTAAACAAAATAGATTACACAGCTCCACAGAAAAAATTCGAAAAATTTGATGATCTGACGTCTGACCATACCTACGATATGTTTTTGAGGTCACTGAATCCGAATCCAAGGTCTTTTTAACTCCATTAAGTCAGGATTTTTCATAACTTCGAAATTTTAGCTTGAAAATGAGAAGAATCCACAAAAAAATCGACCTTACTTGTATCAGGATACTTAATACTTGTTTTTTTTTTTGGCGTTGAATCCGCGAATATCAGTCATGCAAAAATATCATCCTTCTATTGATTCGGGCACATTTCATTTAAATGGTGATGAATAACTCAATTTTGTCAGATTTGTATGATTGTGACAATCTAATAACATCCGATAGCAGCTCCTACAGATACTATGTGGAACCCAGTCTTCATCCAGGTTTGTTGCATCGCAGTTAAAACAAAATTTGTAAGCCTTAGTGACTGTGGTACTTATTTGTTTCTGGAAATTGGGTGACTGATACGTGCCACAAACATAACAAAACAAGTTTTGTTTATCAGCATCACCATGTTTATGTTGGCAAATTGCATTGATTTTGGTGTTATTGCGTCTTGTAGCTTTATACTTTGTTTGGGCCAAAGAACCCACCTTGACAAATCTGCGGTCGCATGGTGACGACGCCTGCGGGCCCGGTTGCTCACTCTGATCAGTCGTCGATATTGAGGATCCAACCCTTTGCATCGTAGAACGCTTACGTGCGCCTGCCATGACGGCATCGAAGCCATGATCTAGGGACTCAGCCGGATAACGGGCATACTCCGCTGCCCCCCGCCACCGCGGGAAGGTGCCATGGATGCAGACGCACGAAAAAATAGCTGTAAAGAGTGTTATTTACTTTTCACCATACATCAGAACCTATTTAAAATAGTGTTTTTAGAACCAAGTTCTTTATGTCGCGTTACTCGGGGGGCTGGAATTTTAAAACCGACAGATTTTTTTTTTTTGAATCAGAAGTCTCTTCCACTCAAGTTTCTCCCCTTACCCCGTCCCCCTCACCAACTGTTCTCTACACACTTTCCCTCTCCTTACTATATATGTATATTTGCCAACCGTGCCGTGTTACTCTTCTGCACACCTTCACCCTTTACCCAAAGCAATTAATTTTTTAACAAATTTTAATTTTATTCTCCCACAGTAATTTTTCTTTGACTTTGAATTTTTTTCTTTGACAACTGTAAAAAAAAAAAAAAAAAAAAAGAAGAGAAAAAAAAAAAAAAAAAAAAACATTTTCCAATGGAAGATCTGAATCCTCGACCTCCTGCATATGAGTCCTGTACCATCCACTCTGCTATGAGCGCTGCTGGCTATAGAAACTCAGTTTCTTGTACTTATCGTGTGGTTCGTAACTATAATATTCTATTTTTATACGCATTCACTGATACTACGATAATTTAATTAGCATAAATATGGTTATGCAGATTACATATAATAAGGCGCGTTATTACGCATTAAATATTTGTATTTTATGCATTTGATGCATAAAATACCGACCGATTTTTGTTAAACCTGAGGTTTTTTTAACATTACAGTAATGCTAATAATTACTGTTATAAATAAAAAAAAGTAATGAAATTAAATATGAAACAAAAAAGAAATGAAATATAAAAAAATGAAATATAAAAAAAAAATAATAATGAAATTAAATGAAATTTGAACAAATAAAATGTTATCTTAAAAATAATGAAATGGAATATGAAAAAAGAAATGAAATAAAGGAAATACAAAAGAATGAATATAAATAGAAAAATGAAAAAAAAGAAATAAAGGTTATACAAAAGAATGAAAAAAAAAAGTAATTAAATTAAATATGAAAAAAAAGAAATGATACATGAAAAAAAGGGAATGAAAAAAAAAAGATTAAATATGAAAATAAGGAAGAAATTAAATAAAGGAAATACAAAAAAATGAAAAAAATGTAATAAAATGAAACATAAAAAAAAATAAAATAAGAAATGAAAAAAAATATAAGTAAAACAAGAAATGAAGAAAAAAAAAAAATGTAATAAAATAAAGTATGAAAAAAAATTAAACAAGAAATAGAAAAAAAAAAAAAAAAAAAAACAAACAACAAACCAGGGGGGATAAATAGGTCATGGGACCCGCGGTAAGAACTAAGTTCTTTAAACATGACATGAGTATAAAAACACAATTTCTCAGGTAACAAGGGGGTCGCCAGACCCGTAGGAAGAACGAAGCTCTATAAACGTAAGTACTGCATTCATGTAGTTCACTTAACAAAAACTTGAAAAACGAATAAAAAAATAAAATAAAATAAATAGTTCAGTACTCACGATGGTTGAATTTCGTGAGTACTGTATTTATGCACGATGTTCTGTATTAATGTCATGTTTAAAGAACTTTGTTCTTACCGTGGGTCCCATGACCCATTTATTCCCCATGGATTGTTGTTTGTTGTTTGTTGTTTTTTTTTTTTTTATTCCATTTCTTGTTTTTTTTGTTATTTTTTTTCATATTTTATTTTATTACATTTTTTTTTTTTTTCTTTATTTCTTGTTTTATTTTTTTTTTTTTTTTCATTACTTGTTTGTAATGATCTGTCGTACGCGGCTCACGGCCATGAGCTTATTTGATTGCAAAAGACTGGAGTCTTACAAAGAGGGAAGTAACAATAAACTTTGACTCTGACAGTACTGCTAAAATTTTTCGATAAATTGCGTCTGAGGCTCATGTACATTATATTATGCTTTTTTAGCGTTAATAACAAAAGAAATCATCTGATTTTGAGATTATTGTTTTTTATAATGTAATAATTTGTAATATTCTGTCAGTCTTGTGTTATACAACATAAATTTTTTAAATTGAAGACTCACACAGCTCATGGTCATTTAGTTTCAAAGTCTTGTTGTTACGGTTCTTTATAGTTATTGGTTTTGATGTAAAGTGATTTTAGAAGTCATTAGTTTGAAAAAAAAATATAAGTCATAATGTTCTGTTCAACTGAAAATACCGCCCAAATTATTAATATTTTTGGCAGACGAGACTCAATGGGTTTCTAAGTTAAGGAGATGTATGATTCATGCGTTAAAAGGATGAAGACATAACTGGTTTTTTTTTTATTTACAGAGAAATGAGAGACTGTAGAAATAATTATAGTTTGTGGGCTAAATGTTTGTGGTTATGTATATTTCTAAAGCATTGGAGATAAATAGATCTTAGGTTTGGATTCAGCGACCTTAAAAATACATGATAAGTATGGTTATACTTCAGATCAAATTAGTTGGATTTTTTTTGCGAATTATTTTTGTTTTTTAGCCAAAAATTTTGAGGTTACGAAAAATCTTCAAGTTATGGGGTTAAATAAGCCTCGGGATTAAATTCAGCGACCTCGACAATACATAGTATTAGTATATACAGACTTCATATCAAATTTTTTCGATTTTTTGTAGATTATTCTCGTTTTTATGCTAAAATTTGAAATTTTGAGAATTAAAGAATCCTGATGTGATGGAGTTAAATATACCTCGGATTCAGATTAAATTACCTTACAAACGTATAGTAAGTATGGTCAGATGTCAGATCAAATTTTTTCGATTTTTTTTTGTGGAGCTGTGTTACAGTTGGGGTAGTAATTTATTACATGGCATTATTTGTAGCCTTCTTCTTTTCACGCTGAAATGATTGAACATCTGAAATCAAAGACAGGAATATCTGTCAAGTATAAAGACTTTTTCCATAGTACTAAGGACAACAATAACACATCAAGTAATTCTACAAAATCATTTGATGGTAGTAGTATCCTTAGCCGCACATTCATATCCAAAGAGGAGCTAGATAAAAAGGATGTAACAATTGAATTCTCCGATAGGAAAAATATTTTTATTTACAAATTACCGAATACCATGGATATCCCATGGTATGCATATTTTGAGGTAAAATTTTTCTATTTTTTTAATAGCTTCCCATTCATTCCTAGAACTAAAAAACACGTTTTTTTAAAAGGTTTTCCACAAAAACATCTGGATCTACTTGATTGTCGTCATAATTATTTCAGCAATATTATGTACTTTAATTATAGCAATGAATAATGATAGAAGAAGTTTCATACATAAACTATCGGATGGTTTTATGATGATATGGCGGATTTTCTGTCATCAAGAGTTTGAAGGTAGACTGTTGAAAAAAATTCTTGCGTAAAATTTACTGAAATATAAGTTTTTTATGAATTTTTATTACGTTACATATAAGATTATCGTAGTGGTTTAAAACAATCACATATTATAATATTATTTCACGTTAGAGTTACTCCAAGCAGACGTGTCCAAGTTGTAATACTGCTTCCTCACCTAAAAATAAAAAGAGACCCCAACGAAGCGTTGCCAAACCTCATCCACGTACGTCTCCTTTGTCGATCTCACACTTTAGATTTTTCTCCTGAAAAGGAGGATTGGCGCAGAAGTTTTTCCGTTCTGTGGGGAGGACTATTAACTAACACAGAAACGAATACCTTCAACTATTCGTTTATTAAATCACTTACACTAATATACACAGTATTTCTTTACACAGTACACGACAAAACGCTTTACATTATCTTTATATTATCCTGTGGACTGAGCTGCAGCAACTCTGCCTCAAAGCACTCAAGCTAAGAGCGCACGTCCACCACGTCCTGCTTGTCCTGGACCAGGAGGGGCTTCCGCTCGTCCTAGACACACGCTACAGTGCACACACTCACACTCTGTCCACAATCTCACACACTACTATATTCTCTCTCTCTCTCTCACTCTGCCCTGCTCTCTCTTGCTCTCTACACTCCCACCAACTTACTCTCTCTCTCTCTCTCTCTCTCTGGTCTACTTAAAGAACCTTCTCACTCTCTCTCGCTCTCAATTCGGCTATCTACCTTCATACCGAACAAAACGCGCGAACAATCGCGGCACTCTTAAGCATGCACCTCGTGGTCTCTCCTGCACCTCGTCTCGTAAATTTCCACACTACGTCTCTCTTTCTTTCTCTCTCTCTCTCTTTATCTCTCTTTCTCTAGCCTCATCTGACTCACCTCCCGGTCAAAGGTCCATGAGTCTAACCCAGCGCGATGTCGTCTGGAGTCCTCGAGTGGGTCGTCCATCCCACGGCTTCGCTCTTTCTCTTACCCTCTTCCTCCGATCTGAGCTACTTCCGTAGTCCTCTACCTGGAGATCTTGTCGTTCTGGAAGAACACAGCAGCTGCTAGACTTCCGCTCACACTTCTCTCTCTTCTCTCAATACTCTATGCACCTTCTCGACAACTCTCACTCTCTTTCCCTCTCTCTCTCTCTCTTTCTCCCTCAACTCTCGCCACGAAAACCCGTGAACCGCCGAAACTGTCGCTGCTTGCACCCAGGCATATACAGCTCGAGAATCTACTCCAGACTGACTCAGTGACTCGCGATTTCTCGCTTTAGACGGGTCATTATCGGCGGTGTCGTGCTGGATCAATGGCAAAGGAATTTTTTTGCGTAAATATGTTCATTAGATCCCACTGATTAAGAAACTTCATGTTGCCACAACGCAACCTGATCACAATTTGTTTAAACTAACTTTTCTAAACAAATTAGTAAAAGTGATTTTTTCGATCTAAAAAAAATATATTCAGTTTTTTTTGAGTCATTCTAAACAAAAAACTAATCGGGATGTATATTCCTAAACCCCACAGTTTTTAAGCAAAAATTCCCAAAGATCTGAAAAATCGAATTTTTCCTATTTTCAGAGCGATGGTGAGGAATTAAAGTAAATCATTTTCGGAAGGTACACCACGTGAACATTAAGTGCTAACCTTCCTCTACAACTTCCAAAAAATCGAAAATTTAGAAAAGTAATTGCAACATTGTTTTTTTACAATAACCATTTAAGCTGTTTCCGCGCACGCCCGAGCTGACTCCCAGGACAAGTTTATGACTATATATATCATCGACGCAGTCGGCGTGTACTCTCGGGCTCGATAATATAGATGTATAGTCATGTACTTGTATTAGGAGTTAGCTCGGGTGTGCGCGGAAATAAGTAGTTTAAATGTTTATTGTAAAATAACAATGTTTCCATTACTTTTCTTAATTTTCGCATTTTGGAAGTTGTAGAGGAAGGGTAACACTTCATGTTTACGTGATGTGCCTTTCAAAAATGTTTTATTTTCACTCCTCACCAACGCTCAAAAAATTAAAAAATTCGCATTTTTCAGATGTTTAAGAATTTGTTCCTCAGAAACTGTGGAATTTAGGTATATACATCCAAATTGATTTTTTGTTTAGAATGACTCAAAGAAACTGAATATGTTTTTTTTAAATCGAAAAAATCACTTTTACTAATTTAACAAAAAAAAATATTTTAAACAAATTGTGACCAGGTTGCGCGGTGGCATCATGAAGTTTTTTAATCTGTGGGATCTCATGAATTTGCCATTGATCTAGCACGACGCTGCCAATTTTGACCCGTCTATGAGCAATGGCCGCCACTGCTGCTGCTGCGTATGCTGCCACTTAAGGGGGCTCCTTCACGAAAGTCCTCAAACAGAGATATATTATTTCTTGTAAATAAAAGTCTACTGAATTTAATGGTGGTCTAAATTGGTCTAAATTATATTTCGAATGGGTCAAAGTTTTGAGAAATCCGAGCTCAAAGTTGTAACTATTAGCACGTGTTCCTATAAGGCAGCGTGAAAAACAATTTTTTTTCGTTTGTAATAAACCTAAATTAAATGTCCCAGCAGACTGAATATATACGTCTTGTAGATGAAGTCTTTCTCTGTAATATGTTGTATTAAAAATTGTGGATAAAGGACCATTTTAGCGAGATATTTGTGATAGAAATAAATAAATTGTGTCCGGGAGGTCAGGAGGTCACGTAGGTAGCAGACGTACTTGTTCACGACATATATATATATATATACCATATACCTATATATTACATCGCTATACTACACCAACACAAGTGGTCTGGTCTGGTGGTGTACCCTCGTATGCACTAGACTGGTCAAAACAATAATTAATTTTTCGTACAAAGTTAAACTACACACATAAATATCATTTTTCCCACTTAATACGTTATTAAAAATATCATAATGATTTTCAAAAACATTTGTTAATTGAAAAACAAAACTTTATTTTTTGTTTGTCTTTGACCTCAGCAGTAGTCGTAGGAGCCCCCTTAAGTACCTCCGCTTGCAGTCACTCTCGACATAAGTAGCATCTACTGTGTGTCCCAATAGTCGCGCTCGCGTTTTCTTGTCCTTTCTTGCTGGTGCTGCTGTGTCTCTACATCTCAGCTCGTTGTCTGTTGGCATCCTTTTCTTCTCTTCTCAGTGTATATGTAGCTCCGCAAAAATGAACAAAGCTATTTTGATTTATATTTTTTTCCGAACAACTTAAAATCAAACTAATGAAAAATACTAAATAGTTATTAAGAATTATAAATTGACTTTTTCTATATTTTTTAACAAAATTTTCAGATGTTCCATCGAGCCCTCTTTCACTGAAGATTGCAAAACTCTCGTTGTATCTGACATCATTTATTATTATTTCAATGTATGCGGGCTGTTTTACGAGCTTCGTTACGGTGTCGATACCCACGATCCCATTTAATGATACGGCTGGTCTCCTTAAAGATGGAACTTATGAATTAATTTCTCAAAAAGGAGTAAACCTTTCAAAACATTTATTGGTAACTTTAGAACTTTAACTAATTATTATTTATTTAGAAAATAAAAGACAACTTTTTTTCATAAAATTTTACTAGGAGTCGAAAGATGATGTAGATAAAAACTTGAGCTTGTTTGTAAGAAAAGACGGTAATTTACCAACAAATCTGAAAGAAGCTTTACATCAGGTAACTATTTTATAGATTTTTTTGTCTGGTAATTTAAAAATAAATATTAAACAGTACATTGTCTGTAATACTAATGTATAAAAAGTTTTCAACTACTGTATATTTTCAAAAGTTTTAGTTATTTTGTATCGTAGATAAAACTGTGTGACTGACAAACATTTTTAGCCTAGTCCTGTTGTCAAATAGTTATGTTTAAGCTTACTGTAATCAAGTTTGATGCTAGAGTTATCCTGTAGTAATATTAAAAAAAAAACAATACAGTTTTGTGTGAAAAATTCGTAGCAATTGAGAAACTGCAAAATTTTCCACAAATGCCATGTTTTTTGACATATTTTAACGAATATCTATTTGGAACTTGTAGGTAAAATATTGCACGGAATGTTTTTTTATCGTTCAATCAGCTTTAACATAAAATTCATAAAAAATAAAAAAAAAACTTAATTTTTTATGCTAAAATAAGATAAAACTGCAAATAAAATACTTATGCTTTAACGCTTTCAAAAAAATAAAAGATGTTCTTTGTTTTTAAAATGAATTAGAGAATCAGTAACCAATGGTACGTTTAACTTACGACAGTAACAAACTACTCCAATTTATTATGCAACCAACAAATTAAAAAAATTAAATTTAACGTTACAGCTTTCAATATATCTCCATGGTCCCGATTTCTTTTCATAAGTCATATAATCTGTGTAGTATTTTAATCTAATTTAAATCAATTATTTTATTTTTAAATATTTCTTTCATTTTTTAAAATTAATGGCTTAGTTGCAAACTACATAACTTAATGTAATAGAGCAATAGTTTTGTCAAAATTTACATGTGCGTAGAGCCAACGATTACAATTAATTGAGCGTTTGTGAGTTTAAATATCTTTATTATAAACTCAATTATTCACCTTTAAAGTTTGTGAGTGTTCGCATCCAGTGTGTAATGTATTGATAGGTAAAGGGATTAGGAGCAATAATTATCACACTTACACTTTGTTAATAATTAATAAGTATATTGTAAATAATAAGTAACTTCTTGATACATTTCACCATTACGTATTATAAGACACGTCCGTTCGCTCTGACGGCCGTTCTCGGTCTACGCCCCTTACATTACGCACAATCTTTCACACTCTGCTGAGAGTGTTACACATACTTAATCGCACTACAATGTGTTTACTTATACGTGCATATTTCTTATACATCACAATTCCTCCCCCTTTTAAATCTAGGTGAACGTCGCAAGGGTAGTCGTTTAATTAATTGATCAACGTGACGTTTGCATGTTTGACCCGACTTGATCTCGACTTCGCAGGTAGATTTTGACAATTTTTTTGAAACCTTACCTTCTATTTGCTTCGGACCCCCTTCGCTATAGCTTCTTATCAACACCTCTTCTCCTTCTGTAAACGTTTTGTTTCGCTGCCCTTTACGTCCATCTATTTGCGCTTGCTGAGCTTTCAAGACTACTTCACCTATATTCGGTCTCAAGTTATCGAATCGCGTTCTTAATTCGCGTTTGTAAAATAGCAAAGCTGGGCTTTTCCCAGCTGTGCAATGCGGCGTTGCCCGATAATTAAATAAAAATAGCTTAATTGCGTCATCGAGCGCTTCTCCCCCTTTTATAATTTTTTTAACTTTATCTTTAAAAATCCCCACGAAATTTTCAGCCGCTCCGTTTGTAGCTGGATGGTACGGCGGTGAAAAACTATGCTTAATACCTTGATTCTTCGAAAAATTAACTCAGCACTCGCAAATTGCCTATCATTGTCTGTTACTAAGTGAACCGGCAATCCATACCTCGCAAATATTTGTTTACACACTTCGATAAGTTTGTGCGACTTTGTGTTTTTTGCAAAATCCACTACCTCCGGCCATTTTGAGTACGCATCTACTATTACTAAAAACATGTGACCGTAAAATGGTCCAAAAAAATCACAATGTACTCTACTCCATACTTTTCCCGGCCAAGGCCACGGAGTTAGTGGCGATTTCGCTGGTTCTTTTCTTTCTTCTTGACAAATTTTACATTCTTTCACTAATAATTATATATCTTGATCTATTGCTGGCCACCAAACATAAAAACGTGCCAACATTTTAATTTTCACCACTCCCAAGTAAGATGCATGTAGTGCATCTAAAATTTTATTTCTTAGATTTTTTGGAATCACAATCCTGTTACCCCACAAAATGCAGTTACTTTCTAATGTTAATTCGGATTTTTTTTCAAAAAAATTTTTTTCATCTACAGGTAAATTTTTGCTCGAATCGGGCCAGCCTAGTAGACAATATTTTAATATGTTTTTAAGCCTCTCATCTTTTTTCGTTTTTTTCTCTACTTCTTTGTAATCTAGAATTTTTAATTCTTTTTTTATAAAATATAGTGGTGTAAAATCAGTTTCGAAAATATCTAGATCGTCGTCTACTGGCAGTCTCGATAAGGCATCACAATTTCCGTTATCTTTGGATTTGATGTACTCTATGTTATATTTGAACCTGGGCAGATAATAAGCCCATCTCTGCAATCTGCTTGTAATTGTAAAAGGAATACCTCTGTTTGGGCTTAAAATATACTCCAATGGTTTATGGTCTGTGCGCAATATTATCTCCTTACCATAAACGAATTCATAAAATTTTTTTAATCCAAATGCAATGGCACTAGCTTCTTTGCCTATTATCGCTCCATTAATTTCTTTTTTTGGTATTTTTTTTTATGCATAAGCTATGGGTTTTTCGGTACCATCTTTATACCTATGCGATAATATTGCCGACAGACCATATTCCAAAGCATCGCAAGCAAGTACAACCGTTTCTTGTGGATCATAATGCGTTAAAACTCGGGGAGAAATAAGCTCTGCTTTTACCCATTTGAATGCTTTTTCACATTCTGCTGTCCATTCAAATTTACTATTATTTGCGCACTCATACAGTGGTCTTAAATTTTCAGATCTGTTCTTTAAAAATCGGTTATAAAAATTAATCAAACCCAGAGACGACTCTGTTTGATATTTTCCGGCCTAGGGGCTTCTATCATTGCCTGTACCTTAGATTTAGATTTATGCAATTCATCCTTATCTATGACGAATCCTAATGTTTCTATCCGCTCTATCATTACAAACCAATTTTAACTTTCTTGTGTGTTCTTGATCAGTTTTACCCGTTATGAAAATATTATCCATATAAGCTACAGCTCCTTCAATACCTTGTAAACACGCGTCTATTATTCTTTGAAATTCTCCTGGGGCTGACAAAATTCCTTCTGGAAGTTTCGTGTACCTAAACAGTCCTAAATGCGTTATAATTGTTAACAAGTGTCTCGATTCTTTTTCCACTGGTATTTGCATGTATGCGTGCGTTAAATCTAAGTGAGAAAATTTTTTTCCGCCTTGCAAAACTCTAAAAATATCATATATGTGCGGTAATGGATGCTTGCTCACGATTATATACGGATTTATAGTAACCTTAAAATCTCCACAAATTCGTATATTGCCGTTACTTTTTATTATTGGTACAATTGGAGTCGCCCATTCGCTCGAATCTACCTTTTCTAAGTGACCTAGTTCAATTAAATTATTGAGTTCTTTTTCAACTTTTTCTCTTAACGCATACGGTACATGCCTTGCTTTAAAAGCTATCGGTTTAACTTTCTCTTTCATGTATATTTTTATCTCTCCTTTTTGTATAAAATCCCGGTCCCGAACTAAATAACTTCAAAAATTCCAACAGTAATTCATCGCTTATCTCTACTTTCAACTTCTTAATTACGCTTTGACTCTCCCCATTCTTATTTACAAACTTAAGTGGCCACAGCCCAAACTGTAATAACCATTGTCGGCCTACTAGTGACGGACCTTTTCCCGGTAACACTACACAAGTTAATTTCCTAGTAATTCGGTTGAACTGCCCTTCTAAATTTTCCATTGTATCTACTGGGTGTAACGTATTATTTTCATCGTAACCGCGCAGAATAATATTCGATTTACTCAACTTAAAATTTTGAAATAACTCATTCTTTTTTTTCTCCGAAATCACTGAAACATAAGTACCTGTATCAACTTCAAAAACTACATCTTTATTTTCAATCTTAAATTTTAACAACATCGGCTCCGCTTCCCTAGCACTACCACCCAACCGCTTACAATTTAAAACTCTATTATCGCTGCTATATACCTTTAGGGGTAAGAAGTTATATGTTACGTCGTCATCCTCTCCCTCTGACTGCCTTGACGTTGCTTCCTCTCCCATGAACTTCACCGATGAATTCTCGTTCGCCGCTTTTCTCCAACACGCTACTTCCACATGTCCCTTCCTCTTACAATAGTTGCAAGATTTTGTCCTATGTTTACAGTCAATAGAATTGTGATTTGCTCGACTGCAAAAATAACACGATATACCTTTCTCACTCTTTATGTTTTCTCTATCAGTAATACCTTTACTTCTATTTGTATTATCTCTTTCGTAGCTTCTTTTCTGTTTAGTGTTTAAAGCCAAAATTTTGTCATTTGAACTGCCTTCGAATTTTCTCGATGCTTCTAACACGTGTATCTTTGCCATTTCCCGTGACATTGATTCTGACAAGGCTTTATCAAATGTCAGGCTTTCTGCTTTGAATAATTCTACTTTTATATCCTAATCTCTGATACCACATACCAGTTGATCTCTAAGAGCTGTTTTTAACTCTTTAATGTTGCAGTTCAAGGCCAGTCTTTTTAATCTCCCTGCGTATTTAGTAACACTTTCTCCTTGTTCTTGTTTTGCCTGATTGAACTTCTAACGTTCCATAACTTCAGATAGCTTTGGATTTTAATAATCTGATAGCACTTTTTTTAACTCTTCATAAGTTTTCGTAATTAATTGTGTTGCGAAATGAAGAATTTATCCATATTTTTCAATGCCTACCTTACTTGTAGCGCTTGCGCCGAGCATGAACTAGTTATTACTTAATTTAAAAAAATAGTAAAGTTTATGCGTGGACAATTTTACTGTAGCTAAAATGAGGACTGGTGCTCCACAACAAGAACGCGTTGGAGCACTTTAGTTTTGGTCTAGTTTGCAAATCGAATTATCTCGGCTCCTGGAGCACGTATCTAGCGGGATTTCCTTTAAAATGAAGGTAGCAGATTAAAATAAGATCAACTATGATAGTAAAATTAACAAATTTATTTTTTACTAACAACTAATGAAACAAATTAAGATAGAAGTAGTTGATCCAATGTCACGCATGTGTAATATACCTTAAACGGATAGAAAAGTCTTTCGCGATTGTACATACTTATGTCTCGTTCTGCTTCTATACAGATTTATCAGCTCTGCTCAGCTGTCTGAATTAAGTGAAAATTTTAATTTTTCGATTGAAATTGTTAAAAAACCATACTGCTGGCAATATGTTTTTGCAACTGTTTGATGCATAATATTACTTTGAGTAATCTGTTAGTTGTTAGTAAATATTAATTGTTTTTTGTCTGAATATTCAGTGTTTACTCTGCTCTTAAAATCACTTTATCTATGAGATGTGTGGTAAAACTATAAGCTTTTAAAGATAATATTTTTGCCACGGCATTGCTTGACCTTTTAAAATTTTTAAAAATACCTGGAGAAATTTATGCTTAAATTTTCAAAAAATGATGGGATTTCTCGATTTTATCAACTACTACCTTTAAAGAAATTTTCGTGTCAACAATAATAACGAATGGTTATTCATTAAAAAAAAAAAAAAAAAAAATATTTAAAAATATTGAGATGCTTTAACTACTGCAGGTAACAAAATACGATGTAGGAACTGTTAGTAATACAATGATTAGTGTATCCGTCCTCACAGTCCTATAGACAAGGAAGTTAAAAGTGCAGATGAGGAACAAGAATCAGACTTGCAGCAGTAAAAAATCTATATGCAGAGTAAATTTTTTACCCAAATCTGAAAATGACTTTTTTATCGCATATTTATAACTGTATTATCAGAAGAGATGACGTAGTATCTTCAAAAATTTTTATAAACTACTAAAATAAACAATAGAAAAAATAAGTTTTAAATAGTATTCACTAATGAATTACTTGAATTCTTTATAGTAATTTTACGAACAAAATATACGTACTAGCGTTATGCGTACGCGAAGAGTTCAGACACAATGCTTCACCAAAAACTTCGTTACAGGCCAGTAGTAAAAATACACGATTACTTAGTATAGAAGTCGCAAGGTTCCTTTGACCTGCTAGGCAGACGATTAGGAGCTAGAAACTTTAACAGAATTTTCTGGGACTCGACTTCAGGGCAAGAGTCATATACTTGTACACTACGTATCATAACATTTTGTTGAAACGATAATTGAGTAAAAGATTAGATATACAATGAATGCTAAAACACAAAGACCGTGAGATTTAACTTTTTATTTGGTATGTCGTATACTCGATACGCATAAAGAGTGCATGCAAATGTTAACGGCGAGAAATAACGAATACAAAAACGAAACTAAAAATAATTATTAGCAAATCGACGAATGAAACTTTGAATTACAGCAAATAAAAGGTACAATTTCCGACTTTGATTTTAAATTGAGATATTCCAATCGACGCCATTTTTCTGCCTTTTCTCGAGTTTTCGAAATTCTCAGAAATTATTCTAGAAGTATAAGTATGTTATTTCAAAAGAATGAAGGAAATTTAGAAAACGTGGCATTAAGTACTCAAGAAGAGGCAGAAAAATTGCATCGATTGAAATATCTTAATTTAAAATCAATGTCAGAAACTGTAGCGACGTGCTTAGTAAATCATTGTGTCTGGACTCTTCGCGCACGCATTGCGCTAGTACGTATAATGCCTTTGTATAATTACTATTAAGAATTTAAGTAATTTAATAGTGAATATTATTTAAAACTTTTTTTTTCTACCGTTTATTTTAGTAGTTTATAAAAACTTTTAAAGATGCTATGTCAACTCTTCTGATAATACAGTTATAAATATGCGATAAAGAGGTCATTTTCAGGTTTGGGTGAGAAGTCCTGTCACCCTTTCTTGGGCCGTTTGATGTACTCGTAATACTCAGTACTGACAAACACCTAAACCTTTCATAGTTTCCTACCTGGTTCATCTTTACATTGGATATCAAAAGGGCGGGCGATTATTCTCAAGGAGTATTTTTTAGTGAAGCAAAATGTTATAGTGTATGTATGAACCGTGACGCCATGATCTCATAAATAGTCAGCATACAGTGACTCTTTTCTCGGTAATTAGCCGCCTATAAATACAAGAAAACGTCACATACAAAATTTTTGGCTGAAAAGTTTTACTTATATTATTTACTAATCAAACATTTAATTCTCTCACTAAGCAATGTATTGATTTTTATTTTAGTAAAAGAAACTGTGTAACGAATTGTACCTATACGTTCTAGCGTTACTAACATTTACACTTAAAATGTTATTTTTCGTCGAACAGTCTAAAATAACGACAGTTCACTTAAATTTTGTAGCAAAGTAATCATATCACTGACAATAAAAATACTTTTAAACTTTAGATTATAGACAATTGAGTGACATACCCTTATTACCAAAATTTCTTTTTCAAGTACTAATGAGCTATATCCACTTACACTGCTTTATAAAAATGCTCTTACCTATGCCACTAATCCAACGTCTACACCATAATTCATTCTGTCACAAGTATTAAAATTTCTAAATCTATCTGGTAAACCTGTTGTGAACTTAATTTTTATTATATATTATCTTTATGAAATGTATTTGTATTAAAAACAAATATGTATAATTTGTTGCGTATGAACCACTAAAAAATGTTTTCTGCTCCAGGTTTGCAACGAAAAAGTGGTTTTCTACACAACTGCTTTGATTAAGGAACAAACTGTTTACGAATCCCCCTGTAAACTCTTAGTATTTCCCTTTGGTACATCCAGGAAAGTGGTTTTCACTTTAGAAAAAGGAGATCCGCTCCTTAAATTTTTGAACCATCAGTAAGTATTTTCAAATAAAAATTTTTTAATAAAAAGTCATAACAATGTCTATTTTCCAGTATTCAGAAATACAGAGAAAGTGGTTTACTATCTTGGGAAAAAAAACTACATCTTGTAAGAAAAGAATCTATAAATGATATTTCATTGAGTATTACTGGCGTCACCCCGTTGCTAGTACTATTAATTAGTGGATTCGTCTTAAGCCTAATAATATTTTTATTTGAAAAGTATCATAGGCACTTAATATTGTATTTAGTACAAAAGCCATGCAAGAAGATAAAAAAAATTAGGAAAACTAAGAAAACCAATACTTTATATAACAATGGAAAAAAATTTTCAATTTACTCTCAATACAGGAATGCGCAACCACGCCCTCCATGGCCTTATA
This sequence comes from Copidosoma floridanum, assembly GCF_036245765.1. Lineage (NCBI taxonomy): Eukaryota > Metazoa > Arthropoda > Insecta > Hymenoptera > Encyrtidae > Copidosoma > Copidosoma floridanum. Next base: position 16,435,777 of record NW_028321884.1, on the reverse strand, counting down.
CCCCATAAGAACAGCATTGGCTGCGATGGTTAAAAATACTAAGTACGTAAATAAGACATTAATGTAACACATATATCATTTATGGCAAGAAAAGAAGTGTGGTATTAATTGTATAATAATTGTCAAATTTTATAATGTAATTAATTTGGTAAGAACATAACTAATAAAAAGACAATTTCACTTAATTAATAGAGGAAAGTTGAGAGCCCAAAAATTCTCTAATTGTTGTACGATAATTAAATATATTTCGATTTTGATTGCAAATAAAATAGTTGTGATACTTGGTGTACATTTTGAAAAAAAATTCTTTGTTCTACAAATGTATTAGACTATTCTGTAATCATTAAATAAAATTTTTAAGTATTAGTCAGACTTTTATTAATGATAATTTAGTTAGTATTTTTGTTTGTGGTAACCTTGTGTGGATCACGGAACTCCAGAAATTACGTCAGCTCTTATAGCAAGGAAAAATAATAAGATCCATATTTTCTCTATACTATTTAACAAATTTGCCATCAACTTATTTAAATTATATACAGCTCACAAAGGCTTCTAACTGTAATTTGTTTATTTTTGATTCTTATGAATAAGCTCGGCACTACAAAGACTCTAACATATTTTTCTCATACTTGTGGCTAAAATAAGATTTTTAATTACAATGCAATCTCTTTATTCCTTTATATTTTTATTTATCTCACTTAGGTATTGAATTATTTGAAACTTTGACACTTTTAACTGTCTATACTTTAACAGCTGGCTCATTCTTTGAAGGAAAACGAATGTACAAGACGTCGTTGGAGCGGAATCCTGCCTCAATTCTTTCCAAATCACACTGATCTGGAATGTCATATGTCAAGGTGGTTTCGTCTGGTTGATTTTTTTTGGTACCCTGAACTAATATCAATTTACCTCTGACCTAGAAGATACAAATATTGTTTTAACTGACAACTATAGAAAGATAGGTGGATGAAGAATAAGATAATTAATTTTTTGTTAATGACGATGGAACTTGTTAAAATTGCTTTGAATTATACTTAGATTAGATAGAAAAATATTTTTGGGCATTATCATGACTATTTTTCAATTTTCATCTTAAGTTTTTTTCAAATTAATGTGCAGCACAAGAAATTCGTCGTGTTAACCCACTGGTAGCTTCCCCCTAATGGATCGTATGGGAACCCGAACCTGTGGACAGGTATCAGTTTAAAGTTGTCGTGCGAGCGTAGGCTGTCATGATTAATTATATTCTAAATGTTAGTGATTTATTTAAATATGCAGGGAATGGGGTGCAAAAGTACGAAGAGGGTGAAAATATTATGAACGTTAATCACCTGATGTATTGCTTAGTCACATTGGAAAGCTTAGAAGAGACAAATTTTATTTTTTTTATGTTTAAAATCCAGTGATTTGTTTGGCACATTACACGAGTTAAACGTCAACATTATGAAAAAGGACTTAGAAAATTCTAATTTTTTGTTGTCCTTCTTTTTTGCATCATTCAAGTTATTACTACGATTTTTGTTGAGTTTTGGCTTAATCTCATTTAAAATTATTGGTACATATTCATGGCGTTTACCAGACAATGCATCAGGTGATTAGCATTCATAATATTTTCACCTCCTTCGTACTTTCGCATCTCATTTCCTGCATATTTAAATAAATCACTAACATTTAAAAAATAATTAATCATGTCAGCTGATGCTTCCGCGACAACTTTAAACTGATACCTGTCAACAGTTTCGGGTTCCTAAAAGATCCATTAGAGGTACGCCACCAGTGGGTTAACACGACAAGATGTTATAACTTTGACGCCATACATTTTACTGTATGGCAACGAATTTTACTTGATTGAGAGTATTTTAAAATAATCTAAAAAAATTTGAATGACGTATTTCCAGCAATAGTTATGTACGAATCAATTGTTACAGTTACACACTTAACAATTTCTACGTACTGTAATAATTAAGAACAAAGTATTATACTTGAATACTTTGACGTGCTGTACTGGTTTTGAAACAGAAGGTTGCATGCATTTAGTCGTTGATGCATGGGGAAAAATAGAGTTTCTCTTTGATGTACAAACAATTAAAAAATGCTTGCCAATTACTCTGTACTTCATATTTATGGAACACCTTAAGATACTCTTTCTTACGGTGCATTTTTCTTAACAGCTTCACTTTTTTTACTAGTCTGCAGCTGCTTATTCTCTAAATAATTATAAAAAAAATCACTTGTATACGAAAGGATAAATGTGAAAAGAGATGAATCACCTCAGAATACATTTTGGACAGTATCTGTTAAAAGTGAAATTAACTTCGTGTAGACTTATAAGATACTGCCATGATTTTTTCATATTTTTCTGGCCCAAAAACAAGTTATAAGCGAAATTTAGAGAAAAACTCCTCTTAATTTACATTATTTGTCTCAAAACGAAAAATTCTGGTATGGTTATGTCCCAAAACCATTTTTCTATGTATTCTGATCGTACCGTGAAGTGATTCCAACAATTTTTGCCGTAGTCACATGAATTTCTTATTAAACATTTTTGAGGCTTTATTAATCTGCCGGTAGTTATTAATGAGATTCACTTTATACACAATTATTATACTTTATTACGAGAGTCTCGACAATTCAACATTTTTTCTACTCATAAAATATAAAAAAATTCTTAAACACTTGACTATTTACTTTTAGAATAGCCTATGCAAAACATAAAACGTTTAAAAAATAAATGAAAGGAAGGACAAAGAAAAATTGTTTGATACTTACAATGACCTTAATTGTGGCTTTGTCAAATTCAGCGCAATCCAACTCCGTCTGGTGGACCTCTTAGTATAAAACCACAGTTTTGTTCAGTTTTGAGAAAAAAATCTTAGAGAAATTGAAGTATTGAAATGCAATTGCCAAATGCTCATACCTTTTTGCTTTTAGGTAGAAGGCGATAATCTTTGCTGGGTTTTAGGTTTAATTGCCTCGTCTCTTCAGTGGTGTTGCTAGAACAAGTATTCAGATGAGCCTTACGGCCACTTAAAAGGAAGCCAATCTTCCTAGCTTCTTTTTCGTTTCGATCATAAACCGCCAGCAGTTCTTCTTCTACACTTTTGGACATTTTGCTTCAATTACTATTATGTTACCGCGTAGGTGCTTTTTGAAAGAAGTCCAACAAGCAACTGACGATCAACGAAATGTTTTCTAGTGTTGCTGCAGAACGTGTCACATGCGTGACATTACTATCGTTTATAATTGATATCTATTATCTTGCCTACTCAAAATTTCCGTGGCTAACTTTTTAAAAGATACCTGCTACTGTGCGCTCAGGTAGGTGCTTTGATGTAGAAAAATGTTAAATAAACTATCTTTAAATCTGTTCAATACAACTTTTTTTTGTAAAAAAAGGATTAGATGACGTTACTGTACGTCCTACCTTTCATAATTACTGTTGGAAAATATGTATAAAAAGAGTGACCGTGGGTTATCTCATGTACGCGTGAGTATTGAAATAAAGGGAAATCTCGCTAAACTCGTCAACTTGACCAAAAGCCACCTTGGTGTAATGATTACGGATATTTTTTGCTATTGAATTAATTATCAATATCTCTTGAAACTGCTCCAACAATGAAAAATAGCGTCTTGTGTAAGAATGCATTTTCAATTCACGTGCATCATCTTCATAGTCCAAAAATAACATTGGAAAATACAATAAGAAGCTTTATCTCCTTGGTGAAAGTAACCTATGTTAAGGTGTCTATGTTGTACATGGAAAAAAAAGGAGAAAAAAAAAAAATATTATGCCATAGTATAGTAGAGCTTGGTAAGGAATCGCTTAAATTTTTGCGACTCTTCAGGTCGGCTATTCGTGCTCCGCTAATATCTATACTCTGGAAATGTTGGTCAAAACAGTTAAAATAATAAAGTTACAGAAAACCGCGTGTTTTTTTTCTGCATGCGTTTAATCTAAAGACTTTTCTAGCTATTGACTTATTACCAATGTGATACCCAACAGAGCAAGAAGAATCGAATCAGATGCCATAACTCGTAGGTATATCTACGTGTCTTCGATAAATACTTTTTTTCTATAAATCATCTGCAACAATATTTCTTTATTAATAACGTGTTGACTTACAACACGCAAAAGATCAATAAATAGTTTCAATACTCGTAGATCAAGTATTCGAAGAGGCCAAAAATATCGAAAACTTGATGGTGTGGGAAAAAAAGCACTTGGTCGAGATACATAAGGTAGGAGAAAATAGCTCTTGATTCAAAGTGAATTGGCCATTAAATTTTAAAAGTAGGAGAAAAAGTAGCTAGTATTTGCTGCGAGTAGATACGTGGCCTTACCAGACATTGTAATTGGTAGGAGCAATGGGTCCTTCCAATGTTCGATTAATTTGGTGTGGTTGTGGGGGTGATAGTCACGATGTCAGGAATCGCCCTCTATATCATTTATTTTATGCTGTGGTACTGATATTAAAAATCTCTGACGCATGTAATGGTTTATTTTATGAAACATTTTAGTAATACAAAGAAAAATTTTTAAAAGTTATTCTAAGATAAAAAAAATATAATATTATTTTTTGTTTTAATCTAACGCCAATGCTAAAATCGTGTTCTATGAAATTAAGAACATCATCTAGTAGCGTTATAGTTTATTTTATTTATTGGTTTCTTTGTGTATTTTTTTTAACTCACACCATAATTTTTATGCCTTATTACTGATATACTCAAGTTTAGATTCAAACTATTACAAAATGGTGTTCGAAAAATATTCTAAGGAATAAAAGTTTTCCAAACGACATTACTGTATTTTTTACAACATAGGAAGATATATAACTTTTCCAGAACTGATATTCCTAACAGGTATATATAAACGAAAACTGCTCTAATAAAGTTAGAAAAAATAACCTAAATTTTTACCCTTAATTAAACTTCTAAAAATATTGCAAAATAGGATGTTTATACATACACCTGTAAGTTAAGATTGACGTGAAATAATTTTTTATACTTTGCTTTTAAAAAATAAAGAATTTGAACTGACAAATGATGTATTTTTTACAAGACATATAGAGCACTTAATGACATAAAATGATAGAGAGGCTAATGATAAGAGAATCGTATTACTATTTAAAATATTGCCAACTTTTTTTTATACCTCACAACTAACTTTGTAAAGTTTTAGATTAATGAAAGTATTAACTATTTGATAAAAGTATCTAGAGAGACAGAGAGGAGAACAAAACAATACATAGATTTTTGCATTACAATGATAAATGTATTAAAATAAAAATTATGTCGCATACACACATACGTACATTATTGAACAAGCCCAAATTATCTTTATACTGAGCTTACAATCTGTTTTACATTTAAAGTGGACGATTTATAATTGCTAACACAAGTAAAGATGAGGATGAGGACATAATAGGAACACTTTAGAGAAAAAAGCACAAGACATTAAAAATTGTTCATAGTGACATTTAAAAAAGTGATTTTAATAATTTCTTATACGGAGACATATATGATATTAGTGGTAGCGACAATAAATACGTTCCGATATAAAAAAAAAACAAAAAAATGTAAAATGTTTTTTGTTACTTACGCATTCATTTTACATAATATGATTAACGTTCATACATGTTTGTCTTAGACAAAAGTTATTATACATCAAATCTTATTAAAAAATATAGTGATTTATCATAACATGGATTTGTGGGATTTATGAAATAATGGAAGTCCTTTTTTTTAACGATCAAACTCCCAAATGCGCAGCACATTAAAGTATTCAAGTATAATTACTATTATTTTTTTATAAGTTATTGTGAATACATATAATGATTGCTACTTCTTATAAATAACAAGACATATTATACAGGAATCAAAAAAGTCTTATAAGCTAAAAAAAAGTTTCAATATAAAAAATCGTAAACAACATGTAATTTTTGATAGTTATCGTTAATAACATGGTTTTGTAGTTACTTTTTTCAATTTGTATGCAAATATTCTATATCAAGTGAAATTCGTCGCAATCACTATAAAATGTAAGACAAAGTTATCTTAATTTCTAAGATTTCTATTGGTAGTATTCAATTTAGAATTTTAAAAATTTTATTCAAAAATTTCTAAGTTTTTCACGTTGCAAACTTAAAGTTTAGGATAAAGATTCCGACACTTTTCTTGGTTTAAAACTTTTCGAAAAATAGAATCATTCTTACTAATATATAAAGCAGAAGCGCTAAAACCGTTGTAATCGCTAACCATAAAAAGTACTAAACCGATTTTGCTGAAATTTTGCACACTAATTCATAATATTTCCTAGATGGTTTTAGTATAGTTCTTGTCTTAAAAAATTCAATAACAATAGCAATAAATGAGCTCAAAGTTTCGCAAAAATTCGCCAGCTTTTCACTTTAGTTCAGTTAAATTCACTTGGTGGCGTCGACATAAAATCGAATCTACGTGCAACATAATTAAATAAGTGTGGTTACAATAGGCCGGAGCGTCTCAATAGTGATGTAGTCTAGCTTTGGCAGACGAACAAGCTGTAGAGAGAATGCCGATGATAGTCTTGCAGCTGGGTATCCCGGTTATGGATGACACTCTTCTCTAAGAGGGAAGAACCTAAGTGTTCATTTACTCTGAATCTCGACGAGAGCGATCAAAAAAAAAAATTAATTCCAACCGATGCCGTCTCTGCCACAATATTAGGAGACATATCTAGCCAGAGCACAATCTGCTCCAACTCTTCAGGCTTGTATAACAGTCCTACCATCCCATCTGGTGCAGTTAAAGAATTTGTGGCTACAAATTTAAGCAAAGAAAAACAGCTCTGAGGGGCACGGGCAGCCACAACGGCTTCCTTCTTGGTCGTCACGTATCTAACGCGCTTATCCACATGTTCCCGTCTAACGATGAGCGGTTGGTTTTCTGGGGAACGACCCAAACGAGATAATTTTTGGTCAGGAGCGTACCTCCCTTTATCACAGTCTCCGTACATCGAGACTCCCAGGGTAAGAATCAAGCAACCCGTAGCCAGCTCTTCATCATTAGAAATAATAATAAAGAATAGCCTGGAAGTTTTACCACTGGCGCTTTTTAGGGCCATTATAAGTATTTACGTTCCCTACTTAACCATCAATTTTATCGGTTCTTTTTAGGGGCCACCTAAGTCTAAACTACCTTGCCAACAAATACATTTTTATTACCATTTCCGGAAGCGATTCGTCGACTAAAAGACTATATTAACTTAAGACGGGCACTATTAAACTAAGTCAGCCATTCACTAGCAGACGTCACCTGCGGAGTTGTTCTTCGCAAGGCTGGAAAACCCGGTGACCGACGACACTATACTATCCTCTCGACTCTAAGCATTCAACCAGGAATCACTGATTCTCTCCAAGGTCTGCGTTGGGCCAACCCATAACAGCTATGAAGGAAAAAAAACTTGAGCTAACGGGACAGCTTCCACTGGACAAGTATCACTAACCAATCTCCCCATCTAAGATCACCAAAACAACTGAATCTGCAAATAAAAAAGGTGCTTTAGACACCAACGTCTTCGACGTTATACCGGGAGACGTTGGGAAAGAGCACTACAACTAGCCGCAAAGCTTCGGACTTTGTAATTTTTCTCCCAATCAGTCTGGGTTTTTAACAGCAAGCCAGAGAAGATCACCCTGAGGTATCCAGGCAGTCACAATTGCTGTTAACTGCAGTCAAGAAAGAGTTAACTTAAAAAGCTCACCGGTCTTTTTTAGGGCCATCGGACGTCGAACTACTTTGCCAAAAAATGTATTAAAATTAACAAAGTTGACTGAAAATAGCCTTTAGGGGTCATAAAAGTCGTAAGCATGCCAATAGTCGCAAAAGGGTATATTGGAAAGAAAACTTCAAATGTATCTAATGAATACAATTTGAGGCGTCAAGAAACTGACGCAGAAAATTTATCGAGATTGAAACAGCAGCGTCAAAAACGACAACTTAAGAGTCCATTACGTGAGAGATCAGCTTTTCATTGTACCCTCACATCAATCTCTGAAATCTTTAAAGATCCTACTCTAGATTTTTAAATAAGTAGAAAATGTTTTTCTGTTTTTATGGCAAAAAAATGTTGGGTTTTAGGTCCAGGACTTTGTTGCTCTGGTAATAAAATTGTGAGATATGAGAAAAAAAAATTTTTTTTTAATATACATTTTTTGGGGGTTTAAAATCTTAACAGCTTTAAAAAATAGCCCTTTTCGTGAATTACACAGAAAAAACTGTAAATCAACAACTTCTTATAGCCATCAATTATTTTATGGCATAAAGAACGCACGGTACTTTTCAGCATAATTATTTTTTTGAATTTTTACACCTTATTATTTGACCAAATAAACTATTTGGATTCCAAAAAAATATGTTTTCAATAAGAAGATTTTTGTTCTGAAATATATTAGGAATATGTGTAAAATTTCTAACTGAAAATGTTTTACATTACATGTCAACATACTACGGTGTTTTATTGAGTAAGTCTTGGGCGAAGCCGAGACGAGGGGCTGCTAGTTATAACCTAATCATTGCATACATTTTTGAAGCTTCAACCTTACAACTTCAGCAAATATGCTAAGAGCAGGTGATCCCAAAAACAGTATTAAATACTAAAATAAGGCTTTATTCTGTAACACCGCAAAAATGAGAGATAATGCATACATGGTGATTACGGATTGATGGCGATATATAAATTATACATTTTTATATTGTAAATTTTTATTGATTTATATTGAAAATAGAAGAATTTTCACAATGGTACCCGAATAAAAGTTTAATGTATCCATATGTTATAATTGTTGTGCTACAAATATTTTAGCCTATGAAGCCAGTATCCGTACTCGCATCGGTGCGAAAATCAGAGAGAATTTCTAGAATACGGCAAGTGAATACTAGCATAACTAAAAATATCAAACAAGAAGGTCACTCGGTAGATAAGAAAACGCGAAAAATTAAAATGGCGACGCAGCAAAACATAGACAAAATCGCGTGAGAACGGCAAAGCTTGGCAGCCGAACGCCAAGAGATACAAAGACTGCACGGAGAAATACAAAACATGCAACAAAACTTAACAACACAACTCGCACAATTTGAACAAGCAAGAGTTGCCCTAGCAAATAATATGAATAATGTAAATAATCCACTATTGCCGGAAGTGGAAAGATTGCGAACCGATATAACAGCATTGCAAGTAAATGTTCAAAATAATCGTAACCAAAGTCATAACGCTCAAGCAGTAAATTTATGCGCGTTAATAGGAAGCGTACAGGCGTTGAATAATGAACGTAAAATACCCGAATTCCAAGATGAAAACTTGCAAAATCCACTAGAATTTTTATCTGAGTTCGACAGGTTTTGTACAACTCGCAGTATCATGGGTAACGATAAAATCAATATGATAAATAATGTTTTAATTGGTAAGGCAAAGCATTGGTATAAATCACAAAATCCATTTGTCGACTTTGAAGTATTTTGCTATGCTTTTACGAACGAATTTTATCCTGTAGCGGTACAAGTGAGATTGAGAGATATCTGGTCACGTAGGAAGTTTGTCGATCAGGCGTACAACCTGCAGGAATTTTATTATAGACAAGTCAAAGAAGCTTCCTTTTTAAGACCACAAATGACTGAGTACGAAAAAAATTATATCATCGTACAGCAGCTTCCTCAAAGCGTTCATGCAGCTATGGTCGCGATTAATTTAAATGAGTCAGATGTAGTAAAACAAACGTTAATTAATTTAGATTTAATATATTTGGAAAAAAACAAAAATGTGAACAGACCTCAATATACAAGAAATAATAATAATAATGGCGAAAATAATCAGAATACTCAACAAATAAAACAAATAGATCTAAATTACGGGGTATATTCACAAGAAAGTAACTTTAGAAATTTTAATACTAGGAATAGGCAACAAAGAAATAGCTCGTATAATAGAAATCAAAACAAATCTTTTTCACAACAGTCCAACATAAACCCGAACGCGTTTACCATCAATATGCCCGATACGCGTTTTCCACCTCCCATGTATAATAAGAACACCAATTCTAATGGCCACATACAAATGCAGACCGGTAATTTAAACTAATAGCAGGCGCGTCGAAAAGCGGGATGTTGACGCGTCGGCACGATGATTATATAAATGATATGCAAATTGATATATTAGAGAATAAATGCCTGCAGAAAGCTAGGAATGATGATCAGAGAGCAGCCTCCCCGCAAATCCTATGTAAAATTAACGGCATTCAAGTATGGTCTATATTGGACACGGGAAGTCAAATTGGCGGAGTATCAGAAGACTTCTCTAAAAAACTAGAAAAAACACACAAAATGTTAACTTTGCCGGTTTCAAATGTGACGGTCTCAACAGCAATAGGCAAGAGAAAAACATCCATAAAAAAACAAGTAATAATCGATTTAGTGATAGGCAGTTTTAAAATTTCACATATTTTTTTAATTATTCCATTTTTGACTAGCGATATTATACTTGGAAACGACTTTAACGCAGGAAACGGAATTGTGATAGATTATTGGCAAAACCAAATTAAGTTGAAAGATAGTAGGGTTCCCGCATCGTATGTCTTATTCGGTAGAGACCGGGCGGAGAGACTATTATTGTCTCGGCATGACGATGGTATACATATATACTTGTTGAAGGTAAACAGCTGGGGGGTATTTCGTGACGACGATGACTTTTCAATGATGAAAATGAATACAAAGAGAGACCATAATAGTGATAATTTAATAGGAAACAAACTTATAAATAATAGTGATTTTACAAATGATATCAATGTAGAAATTTTAAAAATTAATACTGATAACAAAATAGGGGAAACAAATAAATTAGCAGACTCGACTAGTAATAGCATGGGGGATAGTGGTGATCTCTCTACTCGGCTTCGCATGGTCGTGGAGGGTATAGCAGGGTTGTGCGAGGATGAAAAAATTATATTTTTTAAGTTACTTAATAATTTTAAGGATGTATTTTTGCCAAAACCGGGATGTTCTAAGGGATATACTCACAAAATAAAATTAAAAGTTGCCAATCCAAAAATTAACCAAAAGTACCCGGTTCCGTTTGCATTGCGCGAGTCGGTCGGGGAATGTATAAAACAAATGTTGGAACAGGGGGTGATTGAGAGAGCATCGAGTCCGTATTGTAACCCGTTGAGAATAGTGAGGAAAACGGATGGCGCGATTCGCATATGTCTAGATGCCAGAGCGTTAAACAAGGTTGTAGAGGACGACCATGAATCCCCACCACTCATAGAAGATTTAATGCAAAAATATTTCAAAGCCAAAATATTTTCAAAGATGGATTTAACTTCGGGGTACTGGCAAATCCCATTGCACGAAGAGTCGCGTCCTCTCACTGCTTTTCTGTTCGGCACAACGATGTACCAATTTACTCGTGTCCCTTCCGGTTTAAAAACAGTGGGTAGTGCGTTCATTCGAGCGTTCACTCTCGCTCTCGAGACAAACGTAGATACAATGTTTACGGAAAAAGACGTGCTTGATACTCGGGACGATTGCGAGGAGGGCCAAAACTACAAATCAATAGATATTTTTAAATTCCTATCAAACTACATTAATGACACAGTAGTAGGCACAGAATCCTTCAAAAAACATATACAAGTTTTAACTATAATTTTCAAAAAATTGCTGGCAAACAATTTTACATTAAAATTAGAAAAGTGTGAATTTTTTCAACGTCAAGTAGATTTTCTCGGTTTTTTATTGAATCAGAATGGAATTGAACCTAATCCCGAACGAATTAGACGAATTCAAGAATTACAAATACCGAAAAATAAAACGCAACTGCAGCATATACTGGAAATATGCAACTATTATCGTAGATTTGTTTTAAATAATAGTAATTTTATTGATCCATTCAGGGATCTTTTAACAGACTCAAAATCGTGGAATTGGACGGAACGGCATGCGAGAGCATTTGAAGCCCTCAAAATGAATTTTTTGGATACGGTATGTTTGAGTCACATAATCCCAAACAAAACATTCAAAGTACAAACAGATGCGAGCGGCCATGGCATAGGTGGGGTCTTATACCAAATTGACGCAGAAAGTAATCATAGAATTATAGCAGTGGCAAGTCGGTGTTTATTAAACGTTGAATCGCGCTATACGACGACAGAGTTGGAGCTTCTCGCGGTAGTATATTGTGTAACGAAGTTCCGTCAATACTTAATTGAAGTCAACTTTGAGATTGTTACTGACCATAAAGCACTAACATTCTTAAATTGTACCCCCTTTCACAATTCCCGCCTGATACGATGGAACCTTTTGTTGCAACAATATACATACACGGTGACGTACTGTCGAATGTCGGACAACATCTACGCGGATTTTTTGAGTAGAAACCCCGAGGGAAGATTTGCTGAAAATGCAAATGAAGAACTGCGAATTTCTAATTTAATTGATTATTGCACGCCGAACGCTCGCGGGGAGATATCATCTTTGGAAATAATGGCTATCCATGTACATGATACATCGTTAAAAACAATAATAAAAGATATAAAAAACAAACAGAAACAAGATACATTTTGTAAAGATATTATAACAAAAATTAATAATAACGATAAAAGCAGCGCAAATTTTCAAATATATCACGATATAATATTTCAACGTGTCAATACTGACTCATGGTGCATCGTCCTTCCAACAGCTATATCTAAAAAAATTATTGCACAAACGCACAGTAAGCTTGGCCACCCGGGTGTATTCAAAACTTTAACGTACCTAAAAAAATTTTATTTTTGACGTTCGATGGCATTGGAAGTAAAACGATTTGTCCTTGCGTGTGATATGTGCCAGAGGGTTAAGTATTTATCGATCGCGATGGAGGGTCCGTATCAGCTTGTGCAATCTCATGCCCCCAGTGATTTGGTAACGGTTGATTTTTACGGGCCCCTCCCTCGCGGTCGAAGGGGAGCGGAGTACATATTTGTGATTCTCGACGCTTTTTCGAAACTCGTGCGCCTGTACGCGATAAAAAAGGCAACAACTATAACTGCGTTAAATAAAATTTTAAAAGAATACATACCCGAGTGTGGAAAGTTTAATAGAATTCTGAGTGACAATGGTACTCAATTCATATCACCAAGATGGAAAAATGAATTAGAGAAGGCGGGGATAAAAGTAGGATTTAGTTCGATTCGCCACCCCCAATCCAATCCAACAGAAAGGGTCATGCGTGAGTTAGGGAGAATGTTCAGAACCTTTTGTAATGATAAACACACAAGTTGGGTACAATACGTAAAAAAGATAGAGGACTTGTTGAACGTCACGACTCATTTCAGTACGAACGTAACTCCCAAGGAGTTGCATTTTGGTGTGCCAGTCGTAAAAGAGATAAAGAAATTAGTAGAATATCCTGACTCGTGTGCAATTGATCGACATATCCTAATTGAAATGGCTAAAAAAAATATTGAAAAAAATTACAAATGCCGTAGCAAAAATCAAAAGTACTCCAGAGTCGAAGTAAAGGAGAAAGATCTAGTATTACTGCGAGTAAGACACCTGTCGAACGCACTTGATAAAGTGACCAAAAAGTTCTTTCACTTATATGAGGGGCCATATATAATAAATAAAGCAGTAGGACGGAACGCTTACGAGCTTATGGACCCCAAAAATGATAAAGTTATTGGAATATATAATGTAGCGAATCTAAGAAAATGTTATAATGATCAATGATGTGAATATGCAAAAATGTATAATGAAAATAAGTAATTATGACAAATGGAGAAATGATCTTTACGCTATATGCTTTAAACAAAAAACCATCGTTAATCGGTTTGCGAGTGTTTTATATATGTTATCGTTTAAATAATAATGTACACGTGACAAATGGGGGTTGCGATATTCATCCTCTGCGCCTAAAAAAAAAAAAAAAAAAAAAAAAAATTTTGTATATAATATAGTTCAATTGTAACTTAGTGTATGAGTACGATAGATAGTGTGTGAGTAAAATAATAATGAATAAACCTTGCCCAAGGTCATGATACATCTCCGGAGAATGTTTAAATTGAGTATCAGTATGTAAAAAAAAAAAAAAATATATATATATATATATATATATATATATATATATAATATTAGTTAGTAGAATGACGTTACCTGTATGTAAATATAAGAGCAGAGTTAAATTTGTTATGAGTATAATGACTAATTTTTTAAGCATAAATTATAATATATATGTATACATGTGTACAAAGAAAAAAGAAGATGTAAATGTAATATAATGCCGAATTGATGAGAGCGGAGTTAAAACTGTTAATAGTGGTAATTTAAAATAGTAAATGTGATGGTATCAATAAGTGGAGCGGTGAATGTGAATTATAACGAACTAATAGTGGTGATACGGAGAGATTTTGTTCAAGGACGTAGGTCACAAAATCGGGGGAGTGTTGTAACGTAAGATATGTTAATCACGCTATCCCTGACTATTCCGCAATAAAGGATAGTGGGCAGTTGGAATAAATTGGTTGCGAAGTTTCGAGTGTTGCCGTATTAAATAGTAGCGCTCAGCCGAAGGTATAAAAGAGGGCAGGAGAAGGCCCTCGCTGGCTTTTCCCTTTCGGGCAGCGCAAGGTGAAAATCGAACGGCAGTCGATCGGTAAAGTAGACAAAATGCAAAAATAAATAAGTATACGGTACGGAATAACGGTACGGATTCAAATAGGCCCGTCGACGGTGAGACTACCCGGAGGACGAGAGGCCTGAAAGAAAGTGCCCGGTCGGGGACGCTCGACCGAGGTCTGAACCGTTTGGAGTACCAGTGGACGTCGGGTGTACACTCACTATCGAAACCAACAGGGACCCGGAGAAATAAACTTAGGGACGTGAAAGAGACCAAGACTTACCAACACCACTCATGGCAGATAAGTTTGTTTAAAATTAGTGTTGATAAAAGACAGATAAAATATATGGACAAAAGGACATTACGCGTAGCGTTTAACCCTATGTGCAACTCTGATCTTGTTATAGCGAATATTTTGTAATAAAATAATTATTTAATACATATATATATTAAAAATATCCAGTTCGTTAACAATCTCTGGTTTTCGCCCCATATCAAACACCGCAGAAATGAAAGATAATGCATACATGGTGAGTACGGATTGATGGCGATATATAAATTATCCATTTTCATATAGTGAATTTTTATTGATTTATATTCAAAATAAAAGAATTTTTACAAGTCTTTGTATCAAGTAAATGTAAAAAATACACGCTGTCATCTCGTACTTGATGATGTCACCCGTATTGACCAACGGTTCTAGTATTCTAGAATATCCGTATAGAACAGAATTTAACATTGTTAAAATGGATCGTAGAGACGAAATTTTATCAGCAATTTAAAGATATCATTTCGGTAGATTTTTTTTTTTCATCCAAACAAGGTTCTTTTTGAAAAGTAACATCATTAAATAATTGTATATAGTTACATTTTCATCTTATTTGCAAACATTTGCTTTGGTTGGTCCTAGTTTTTATAAAAAACTAAGGATTCTATCACAAAGAGGCAACCTTAGGCCATCGAAGCAACTCCTTACCTAGCTCTACTCAACTATGGCAAAACATTTTTTCCTTTCTTTTTTAACACAAACCATACAAACACCCAGTTATCGATCTCTTTCGCCAAGACGATAAAGCTCCTTCTAGTCTCTCACAATGTTATCTTTGGAAAAACGAGTTAATGTACGTCCAGTAAAACAGTATCTTCATCAAAAGATAACATTTCTTGTTGATAAAGCTGTTTCAAGAAATTTTGTAAATAAATTTAGTAGCATAGAACATCTATAACCACTACGCTGAGGAGGCTTTTGGTCAAGTTGACGAGCTTAACAAGATTTCCCTTTATTTCGATACTCACGCGTACGTGACGAGATTCCATGGTATCTCCTTACACACAAACTTTGAAACAGTAATTATCAAACGTACCAAATAAAGTAACGTCACATAAGCCTCTAGTTTAAGAAATAAAGTTATATTAAACATCATAAACAAAGAGACAATTTAATTAGACATTTCTCCACAACAAAGAATGTACCTAAGCGCACACTAGCGCATATCATTAAAAAAGTTAGCCACAGAAATTATTAGTAGGCTAGATAACAGGTATCAATTATAAACGATAGTGATGTCATGCACACGACACGTACAATAGTAATATTAGAAACCACTTTGTTGTTCATCAGTGTCTCGCGGGAATTAACTCATCTAGCACCTACGCAGTTACATAAAAGTGTTTGTAAAAGAATGTCTGGAGATAAGAATGAGAAGGAATTAGAACTCATAGAGCAAAATCATAAGGAGCTTAAGGAGTCAACGTGTTCTTCTGGCCGTGCGGCTCATCTAAATAGATCATCCAGCAACGTCACTGAAGAGTCAAGGCAGTTGGACTTGAAACATAGCAAAGTTCCCATAGTTAAATTTCTTTAAGATTTTTTCTCAAAACTAAAAAAAATTGTGGTTTCATAAAAGAAGGTCCACCAAAAGGAGAAAAGGAGTTGAATTGCACTAAATCGGATAACAACACAATTGAGGTCATTGTGAGTATCAAAAAATTTTTCTTTGTCTTTTTATTCATGTATTATTTAAACGTTTCATGTTTTGCATGGGTTGTCTTCAAATTAAGGAAAAAAAGTCTATGAGGTTTTTTTTTTACATTTTGAGAGAAAAAAAAATGTTTAACTGTCAAAACTCTTGTAATAAAGTGTAATTTATGTGCATAAATTGCATCTCACCAAAAACTACTAGGCAGACAAATAAAGCCTAAAAGAATGTTTAATAAAAAACGACTAAGACAAAAATTATTGGTATCACTTTTTGTTATGATCAGAAAAGATAAAAAATAATGGTTTTGAGACATAATCGTACCAGCTTTTTTTTTTGTAAGACAAATTATGTAAGTCAATCGGAATTTTTCTTTGAATTTCACTTCTAACTTGTTTGTGGATCATAGTATTGCAAAAAAACCTGCAGATAATTCGTTCGTTATTGAATAATGTATTGATCAGTACTACTAAGATATAAATATGTATATATATACAAATATTATGTATTGATTCAATTTTTCGAAAAGTTGTTAATCAAGAAAAGTGTAGGAATCTTTATCTTGAACATTAAGTTTGCAACGTGAATATCTTAAAAATTTTTTAATGAAATTTTTAAAAATTGTCAATTCAACACTACTAATAGAAATTTTCAAAATTGTTATAACTCTGTCTTACATTTTATAGTGTTTGCGACGAATTTTACTGGATATAGTATATTTGCATACAAATTAAAAAAAGTAAATAGAAAAACATGTTATTAACGATAACTATCAAAAATTACGTGTTGTTTACGATTTTTTATGTTGAAACTTTTTTTTAGCTTATAAGACTTTTCTCATTTCTGTATAATATGTCTTGTTATTTATAAAAAGTAGGAATCATTATATGTATTCAAAATAACTTATGAAAAACTAATGGTAATTATACTTGAATACTTTAATGTGCTGCGCATTTGGGAGTTTGATCGTTAAAAAAAAGGACTTCCATTATTTCATAAATCCCACAAATCCATGTTATAATAAATCACTATATTTTTTAATAAGATTTGATGTATAATAACTTTTGTCTAAGACAAACATGTATGAACGTTAATTATATTATGTAAAATGAATGCGTAAGTAACAAAAAACATTTTACATTTTTTTGTTTTTTTTTTATATCGGAACGTATTTATTGTCGCTACCACTAATATCATATATGTCTCCGTATAAGAAATTATTAAAATCACTTTTTTAAATGTCACTATGAACAATTTTTAATGTCTTGTGCTTTTTTCTCTAAAGTGTTCCTATTATGTCCTCATCCTCATCTTTACTTGTGTTAGCAATTATAAATCGTCCACTTTAAATGTAAAACAGATTGTAAGCTCAGTATAAAGATAATTTGGGCTTGTTCAATAATGTACGTATGTGTGTATGCGACATAATTTTTATTTTAATACAATTATCATTGTAATGCAAAAATCTATGTATTGTTTTGTTCTCCTCTCTGTCTCTCTAGATACTTTTATCAAATAGTTAATACTTTCATTAATCTAAAACTTTACAAAGTTAGTTGTGAGGTATAAAAAAAAGTTGGCAATATTTTAAATAGTAATACGATTCTCTTATCATTAGCCTCTCTATCATTTTATGTCATTAAGTGCTCTATATGTCTTGTAAAAAATACATCATTTGTCAGTTCAAATTCTTTATTTTTTAAAAGCAAAGTATAAAAAATTATTTCACGTCAATCTTAACTTACAGGTGTATGTATAAACATCCTATTTTGCAATATTTTTAGAAGTTTAATTAAGGGTAAAAATTTAGGTTATTTTTTCTAACTTTATTAGAGCAGTTTTCGTTTATATATACCTGTTAGGAATATCAGTTCTGGAAAAGTTATATATCTTCCTATGTTGTAAAAAATACAGTAATGTCGTTTGGAAAACTTTTATTCCTTAGAATATTTTTCGAACACCATTTTGTAATAGTTTGAATCTAAACTTGAGTATATCAGTAATAAGGCATAAAAATTATGGTGTGAGTTAAAAAAAATACACAAAGAAACCAATAAATAAAATAAACTATAACGCTACTAGATGATGTTCTTAATTTCATAGAACACGATTTTAGCATTGGCGTTAGATTAAAACAAAAAATAATATTATATTTTTTTTATCTTAGAATAACTTTTAAAAATTTTTCTTTGTATTACTAAAATGTTTCATAAAATAAACCATTACATGCGTCAGAGATTTTTAATATCAGTACCACAGCATAAAATAAATGATATAGAGGGCGATTCCTGACATCGTGACTATCACCCCCACAACCACACCAAATTAATCGAACATTGGAAGGACCCATTGCTCCTACCAATTACAATGTCTGGTAAGGCCACGTATCTACTCGCAGCAAATACTAGCTACTTTTTCTCCTACTTTTAAAATTTAATGGCCAATTCACTTTGAATCAAGAGCTATTTTCTCCTACCTTATGTATCTCGACCAAGTGCTTTTTTTCCCACACCATCAAGTTTTCGATATTTTTGGCCTCTTCGAATACTTGATCTACGAGTATTGAAACTATTTATTGATCTTTTGCGTGTTGTAAGTCAACACGTTATTAATAAAGAAATATTGTTGCAGATGATTTATAGAAAAAAAGTATTTATCGAAGACACGTAGATATACCTACGAGTTATGGCATCTGATTCGATTCTTCTTGCTCTGTTGGGTATCACATTGGTAATAAGTCAATAGCTAGAAAAGTCTTTAGATTAAACGCATGTAGAAAAAAAACACGCGGTTTTCTGTAACTTTATTATTTTAACTGTTTTGACCAACATTTCCAGAGTATAGATATTAGCGGAGCACGAATAGCCGACCTGAAGAGTCGCAAAAATTTAAGCGATTCCTTACCAAGCTCTACTATACTATGGCATAATATTTTTTTTTTTCTCCTTTTTTTTCCATGTACAACATAGACACCTTAACATAGGTTACTTTCACCAAGGAGATAAAGCTTCTTATTGTATTTTCCAATGTTATTTTTGGACTATGAAGATGATGCACGTGAATTGAAAATGCATTCTTACACAAGACGCTATTTTTCATTGTTGGAGCAGTTTCAAGAGATATTGATAATTAATTCAATAGCAAAAAATATCCGTAATCATTACACCAAGGTGGCTTTTGGTCAAGTTGACGAGTTTAGCGAGATTTCCCTTTATTTCAATACTCACGCGTACATGAGATAACCCACGGTCACTCTTTTTATACATATTTTCCAACAGTAATTATGAAAGGTAGGACGTACAGTAACGTCATCTAATCCTTTTTTTACAAAAAAAAGTTGTATTGAACAGATTTAAAGATAGTTTATTTAACATTTTTCTACATCAAAGCACCTACCTGAGCGCACAGTAGCAGGTATCTTTTAAAAAGTTAGCCACGGAAATTTTGAGTAGGCAAGATAATAGATATCAATTATAAACGATAGTAATGTCACGCATGTGACACGTTCTGCAGCAACACTAGAAAACATTTCGTTGATCGTCAGTTGCTTGTTGGACTTCTTTCAAAAAGCACCTACGCGGTAACATAATAGTAATTGAAGCAAAATGTCCAAAAGTGTAGAAGAAGAACTGCTGGTGGTTTATGATCGAAACGAAAAAGAAGCTAGGAAGATTGGCTTCCTTTTAAGTGGCCGTAAGGCTCATCTGAATACTTGTTCTAGCAACACCACTGAAGAGACGAGGCAATTAAACCTAAAACCCAGCAAAGATTATCGCCTTCTACCTAAAAGCAAAAAGGTATGAGCATTTGGCAATTGCATTTCAATACTTCAATTTCTCTAAGATTTTTTTCTCAAAACTGAACAAAACTGTGGTTTTATACTAAGAGGTCCACCAGACGGAGTTGGATTGCGCTGAATTTGACAAAGCCACAATTAAGGTCATTGTAAGTATCAAACAATTTTTCTTTGTCCTTCCTTTCATTTATTTTTTAAACGTTTTATGTTTTGCATAGGCTATTCTAAAAGTAAATAGTCAAGTGTTTAAGAATTTTTTTATATTTTATGAGTAGAAAAAATGTTGAATTGTCGAGACTCTCGTAATAAAGTATAATAATTGTGTATAAAGTGAATCTCATTAATAACTACCGGCAGATTAATAAAGCCTCAAAAATGTTTAATAAGAAATTCATGTGACTACGGCAAAAATTGTTGGAATCACTTCACGGTACGATCAGAATACATAGAAAAATGGTTTTGGGACATAACCATACCAGAATTTTTCGTTTTGAGACAAATAATGTAAATTAAGAGGAGTTTTTCTCTAAATTTCGCTTATAACTTGTTTTTGGGCCAGAAAAATATGAAAAAATCATGGCAGTATCTTATAAGTCTACACGAAGTTAATTTCACTTTTAACAGATACTGTCCAAAATGTATTCTGAGGTGATTCATCTCTTTTCACATTTATCCTTTCGTATACAAGTGATTTTTTTTATAATTATTTAGAGAATAAGCAGCTGCAGACTAGTAAAAAAAGTGAAGCTGTTAAGAAAAATGCACCGTAAGAAAGAGTATCTTAAGGTGTTCCATAAATATGAAGTACAGAGTAATTGGCAAGCATTTTTTAATTGTTTGTACATCAAAGAGAAACTCTATTTTTCCCCATGCATCAACGACTAAATGCATGCAACCTTCTGTTTCAAAACCAGTACAGCACGTCAAAGTATTCAAGTATAATACTTTGTTCTTAATTATTACAGTACGTAGAAATTGTTAAGTGTGTAACTGTAACAATTGATTCGTACATAACTATTGCTGGAAATACGTCATTCAAATTTTTTTAGATTATTTTAAAATACTCTCAATCAAGTAAAATTCGTTGCCATACAGTAAAATGTATGGCGTCAAAGTTATAACATCTTGTCGTGTTAACCCACTGGTGGCGTACCTCTAATGGATCTTTTAGGAACCCGAAACTGTTGACAGGTATCAGTTTAAAGTTGTCGCGGAAGCATCAGCTGACATGATTAATTATTTTTTAAATGTTAGTGATTTATTTAAATATGCAGGAAATGAGATGCGAAAGTACGAAGGAGGTGAAAATATTATGAATGCTAATCACCTGATGCATTGTCTGGTAAACGCCATGAATATGTACCAATAATTTTAAATGAGATTAAGCCAAAACTCAACAAAAATCGTAGTAATAACTTGAATGATGCAAAAAAGAAGGACAACAAAAAATTAGAATTTTCTAAGTCCTTTTTCATAATGTTGACGTTTAACTCGTGTAATGTGCCAAACAAATCACTGGATTTTAAACATAAAAAAAATAAAATTTGTCTCTTCTAAGCTTTCCAATGTGACTAAGCAATACATCAGGTGATTAACGTTCATAATATTTTCACCCTCTTCGTACTTTTGCACCCCATTCCCTGCATATTTAAATAAATCACTAACATTTAGAATATAATTAATCATGACAGCCTACGCTCGCACGACAACTTTAAACTGATACCTGTCCACAGGTTCGGGTTCCCATACGATCCATTAGGGGGAAGCTACCAGTGGGTTAACACGACGAATTTCTTGTGCTGCACATTAATTTGAAAAAAACTTAAGATGAAAATTGAAAAATAGTCATGATAATGCCCAAAAATATTTTTCTATCTAATCTAAGTATAATTCAAAGCAATTTTAACAAGTTCCATCGTCATTAACAAAAAATTAATTATCTTATTCTTCATCCACCTATCTTTCTATAGTTGTCAGTTAAAACAATATTTGTATCTTCTAGGTCAGAGGTAAATTGATATTAGTTCAGGGTACCAAAAAAAATCAACCAGACGAAACCACCTTGACATATGACATTCCAGATCAGTGTGATTTGGAAAGAATTGAGGCAGGATTCCGCTCCAACGACGTCTTGTACATTCGTTTTCCTTCAAAGAATGAGCCAGCTGTTAAAGTATAGACAGTTAAAAGTGTCAAAGTTTTAAATAATTCAATACCTAAGTGAGATAAATAAAAATATAAAGGAATAAAGAGATTGCATTGTAATTAAAAATCTTATTTTAGCCACAAGTATGAGAAAAATATGTTAGAGTCTTTGTAGTGCCGAGCTTATTCATAAGAATCAAAAATAAACAAATTACAGTTAGAAGCCTTTGTGAGCTGTATATAATTTAAATAAGTTGATGGCAAATTTGTTAAATAGTATAGAGAAAATATGGATCTTATTATTTTTCCTTGCTATAAGAGCTGACGTAATTTCTGGAGTTCCGTGATCCACACAAGGTTACCACAAACAAAAATACTAACTAAATTATCATTAATAAAAGTCTGACTAATACTTAAAAATTTTATTTAATGATTACAGAATAGTCTAATACATTTGTAGAACAAAGAATTTTTTTTCAAAATGTACACCAAGTATCACAACTATTTTATTTGCAATCAAAATCGAAATATATTTAATTATCGTACAACAATTAGAGAATTTTTGGGCTCTCAACTTTCCTCTATTAATTAAGTGAAATTGTCTTTTTATTAGTTATGTTCTTACCAAATTAATTACATTATAAAATTTGACAATTATTATACAATTAATACCACACTTCTTTTCTTGCCATAAATGATATATGTGTTACATTAATGTCTTATTTACGTACTTAGTATTTTTAACCATCGCAGCCAATGCTGTTCTTATGGGGTATAAGGCCATGGAGGGCGTGGTTGCGCATTCCTGTATTGAGAGTAAATTGAAAATTTTTTTCCATTGTTATATAAAGTATTGGTTTTCTTAGTTTTCCTAATTTTTTTTATCTTCTTGCATGGCTTTTGTACTAAATACAATATTAAGTGCCTATGATACTTTTCAAATAAAAATATTATTAGGCTTAAGACGAATCCACTAATTAATAGTACTAGCAACGGGGTGACGCCAGTAATACTCAATGAAATATCATTTATAGATTCTTTTCTTACAAGATGTAGTTTTTTTTCCCAAGATAGTAAACCACTTTCTCTGTATTTCTGAATACTGGAAAATAGACATTGTTATGACTTTTTATTAAAAAATTTTTATTTGAAAATACTTACTGATGGTTCAAAAATTTAAGGAGCGGATCTCCTTTTTCTAAAGTGAAAACCACTTTCCTGGATGTACCAAAGGGAAATACTAAGAGTTTACAGGGGGATTCGTAAACAGTTTGTTCCTTAATCAAAGCAGTTGTGTAGAAAACCACTTTTTCGTTGCAAACCTGGAGCAGAAAACATTTTTTAGTGGTTCATACGCAACAAATTATACATATTTGTTTTTAATACAAATACATTTCATAAAGATAATATATAATAAAAATTAAGTTCACAACAGGTTTACCAGATAGATTTAGAAATTTTAATACTTGTGACAGAATGAATTATGGTGTAGACGTTGGATTAGTGGCATAGGTAAGAGCATTTTTATAAAGCAGTGTAAGTGGATATAGCTCATTAGTACTTGAAAAAGAAATTTTGGTAATAAGGGTATGTCACTCAATTGTCTATAATCTAAAGTTTAAAAGTATTTTTATTGTCAGTGATATGATTACTTTGCTACAAAATTTAAGTGAACTGTCGTTATTTTAGACTGTTCGACGAAAAATAACATTTTAAGTGTAAATGTTAGTAACGCTAGAACGTATAGGTACAATTCGTTACACAGTTTCTTTTACTAAAATAAAAATCAATACATTGCTTAGTGAGAGAATTAAATGTTTGATTAGTAAATAATATAAGTAAAACTTTTCAGCCAAAAATTTTGTATGTGACGTTTTCTTGTATTTATAGGCGGCTAATTACCGAGAAAAGAGTCACTGTATGCTGACTATTTATGAGATCATGGCGTCACGGTTCATACATACACTATAACATTTTGCTTCACTAAAAAATACTCCTTGAGAATAATCGCCCGCCCTTTTGATATCCAATGTAAAGATGAACCAGGTAGGAAACTATGAAAGGTTTAGGTGTTTGTCAGTACTGAGTATTACGAGTACATCAAACGGCCCAAGAAAGGGTGACAGGACTTCTCACCCAAACCTGAAAATGACCTCTTTATCGCATATTTATAACTGTATTATCAGAAGAGTTGACATAGCATCTTTAAAAGTTTTTATAAACTACTAAAATAAACGGTAGAAAAAAAAAGTTTTAAATAATATTCACTATTAAATTACTTAAATTCTTAATAGTAATTATACAAAGGCATTATACGTACTAGCGCAATGCGTGCGCGAAGAGTCCAGACACAATGATTTACTAAGCACGTCGCTACAGTTTCTGACATTGATTTTAAATTAAGATATTTCAATCGATGCAATTTTTCTGCCTCTTCTTGAGTACTTAATGCCACGTTTTCTAAATTTCCTTCATTCTTTTGAAATAACATACTTATACTTCTAGAATGATTTCTGAGAATTTCGAAAACTCGAGAAAAGGCAGAAAAATGGCGTCGATTGGAATATCTCAATTTAAAATCAAAGTCGGAAATTGTACCTTTTATTTGCTGTAATTCAAAGTTTCATTCGTCGATTTGCTAATAATTATTTTTAGTTTCGTTTTTGTATTCGTTATTTCTCGCCGTTAACATTTGCATGCACTCTTTATGCGTATCGAGTATACGACATACCAAATAAAAAGTTAAATCTCACGGTCTTTGTGTTTTAGCATTCATTGTATATCTAATCTTTTACTCAATTATCGTTTCAACAAAATGTTATGATACGTAGTGTACAAGTATATGACTCTTGCCCTGAAGTCGAGTCCCAGAAAATTCTGTTAAAGTTTCTAGCTCCTAATCGTCTGCCTAGCAGGTCAAAGGAACCTTGCGACTTCTATACTAAGTAATCGTGTATTTTTACTACTGGCCTGTAACGAAGTTTTTGGTGAAGCATTGTGTCTGAACTCTTCGCGTACGCATAACGCTAGTACGTATATTTTGTTCGTAAAATTACTATAAAGAATTCAAGTAATTCATTAGTGAATACTATTTAAAACTTATTTTTTCTATTGTTTATTTTAGTAGTTTATAAAAATTTTTGAAGATACTACGTCATCTCTTCTGATAATACAGTTATAAATATGCGATAAAAAAGTCATTTTCAGATTTGGGTAAAAAATTTACTCTGCATATAGATTTTTTACTGCTGCAAGTCTGATTCTTGTTCCTCATCTGCACTTTTAACTTCCTTGTCTATAGGACTGTGAGGACGGATACACTAATCATTGTATTACTAACAGTTCCTACATCGTATTTTGTTACCTGCAGTAGTTAAAGCATCTCAATATTTTTAAATATTTTTTTTTTTTTTTTTTTTAATGAATAACCATTCGTTATTATTGTTGACACGAAAATTTCTTTAAAGGTAGTAGTTGATAAAATCGAGAAATCCCATCATTTTTTGAAAATTTAAGCATAAATTTCTCCAGGTATTTTTAAAAATTTTAAAAGGTCAAGCAATGCCGTGGCAAAAATATTATCTTTAAAAGCTTATAGTTTTACCACACATCTCATAGATAAAGTGATTTTAAGAGCAGAGTAAACACTGAATATTCAGACAAAAAACAATTAATATTTACTAACAACTAACAGATTACTCAAAGTAATATTATGCATCAAACAGTTGCAAAAACATATTGCCAGCAGTATGGTTTTTTAACAATTTCAATCGAAAAATTAAAATTTTCACTTAATTCAGACAGCTGAGCAGAGCTGATAAATCTGTATAGAAGCAGAACGAGACATAAGTATGTACAATCGCGAAAGACTTTTCTATCCGTTTAAGGTATATTACACATGCGTGACATTGGATCAACTACTTCTATCTTAATTTGTTTCATTAGTTGTTAGTAAAAAATAAATTTGTTAATTTTACTATCATAGTTGATCTTATTTTAATCTGCTACCTTCATTTTAAAGGAAATCCCGCTAGATACGTGCTCCAGGAGCCGAGATAATTCGATTTGCAAACTAGACCAAAACTAAAGTGCTCCAACGCGTTCTTGTTGTGGAGCACCAGTCCTCATTTTAGCTACAGTAAAATTGTCCACGCATAAACTTTACTATTTTTTTAAATTAAGTAATAACTAGTTCATGCTCGGCGCAAGCGCTACAAGTAAGGTAGGCATTGAAAAATATGGATAAATTCTTCATTTCGCAACACAATTAATTACGAAAACTTATGAAGAGTTAAAAAAAGTGCTATCAGATTATTAAAATCCAAAGCTATCTGAAGTTATGGAACGTTAGAAGTTCAATCAGGCAAAACAAGAACAAGGAGAAAGTGTTACTAAATACGCAGGGAGATTAAAAAGACTGGCCTTGAACTGCAACATTAAAGAGTTAAAAACAGCTCTTAGAGATCAACTGGTATGTGGTATCAGAGATTAGGATATAAAAGTAGAATTATTCAAAGCAGAAAGCCTGACATTTGATAAAGCCTTGTCAGAATCAATGTCACGGGAAATGGCAAAGATACACGTGTTAGAAGCATCGAGAAAATTCGAAGGCAGTTCAAATGACAAAATTTTGGCTTTAAACACTAAACAGAAAAGAAGCTACGAAAGAGATAATACAAATAGAAGTAAAGGTATTACTGATAGAGAAAACATAAAGAGTGAGAAAGGTATATCGTGTTATTTTTGCAGTCGAGCAAATCACAATTCTATTGACTGTAAACATAGGACAAAATCTTGCAACTATTGTAAGAGGAAGGGACATGTGGAAGTAGCGTGTTGGAGAAAAGCGGCGAACGAGAATTCATCGGTGAAGTTCATGGGAGAGGAAGCAACGTCAAGGCAGTCAGAGGGAGAGGATGACGACGTAACATATAACTTCTTACCCCTAAAGGTATATAGCAGCGATAATAGAGTTTTAAATTGTAAGCGGTTGGGTGGTAGTGCTAGGGAAGCGGAGCCGATGTTGTTAAAATTTAAGATTGAAAATAAAGATGTAGTTTTTGAAGTTGATACAGGTACTTATGTTTCAGTGATTTCGGAGAAAAAAAAGAATGAGTTATTTCAAAATTTTAAGTTGAGTAAATCGAATATTATTCTGCGCGGTTACGATGAAAATAATACGTTACACCCAGTAGATACAATGGAAAATTTAGAAGGGCAGTTCAACCGAATTACTAGGAAATTAACTTGTGTAGTGTTACCGGGAAAAGGTCCGTCACTAGTAGGCCGACAATGGTTATTACAGTTTGGGCTGTGGCCACTTAAGTTTGTAAATAAGAATGGGGAGAGTCAAAGCGTAATTAAGAAGTTGAAAGTAGAGATAAGCGATGAATTACTGTTGGAATTTTTGAAGTTATTTAGTTCGGGACCGGGATTTTATACAAAAAGGAGAGATAAAAATATACATGAAAGAGAAAGTTAAACCGATAGCTTTTAAAGCAAGGCATGTACCGTATGCGTTAAGAGAAAAAGTTGAAAAAGAACTCAATAATTTAATTGAACTAGGTCACTTAGAAAAGGTAGATTCGAGCGAATGGGCGACTCCAATTGTACCAATAATAAAAAGTAACGGCAATATACGAATTTGTGGAGATTTTAAGGTTACTATAAATCCGTATATAATCGTGAGCAAGCATCCATTACCGCACATATATGATATTTTTAGAGTTTTGCAAGGCGGAAAAAAATTTTCTCACTTAGATTTAACGCACGCATACATGCAAATACCAGTGGAAAAAGAATCGAGACACTTGTTAACAATTATAACGCATTTAGGACTGTTTAGGTACACGAAACTTCCAGAAGGAATTTTGTCAGCCCCAGGAGAATTTCAAAGAATAATAGACGCGTGTTTACAAGGTATTGAAGGAGCTGTAGCTTATATGGATAATATTTTCATAACGGGTAAAACTGATCAAGAACACACAAGAAAGTTAAAATTGGTTTGTAATGATAGAGCGGATAGAAACATTAGGATTCGTCATAGATAAGGATGAATTGCATAAATCTAAATCTAAGGTACAGGCAATGATAGAAGCCCCTAGGCCGGAAAATATCAAACAGAGTCGTCTCTGGGTTTGATTAATTTTTATAACCGATTTTTAAAGAACAGATCTGAAAATTTAAGACCACTGTATGAGTGCGCAAATAATAGTAAATTTGAATGGACAGCAGAATGTGAAAAAGCATTCAAATGGGTAAAAGCAGAGCTTATTTCTCCCCGAGTTTTAACGCATTATGATCCACAAGAAACGGTTGTACTTGCTTGCGATGCTTTGGAATATGGTCTGTCGGCAATATTATCGCATAGGTATAAAGATGGTACCGAAAAACCCATAGCTTATGCATAAAAAAAAATACCAAAAAAAGAAATTAATGGAGCGATAATAGGCAAAGAAGCTAGTGCCATTGCATTTGGATTAAAAAAATTTTATGAATTCGTTTATGGTAAGGAGATAATATTGCGCACAGACCATAAACCATTGGAGTATATTTTAAGCCCAAACAGAGGTATTCCTTTTACAATTACAAGCAGATTGCAGAGATGGGCTTATTATCTGCCCAGGTTCAAATATAACATAGAGTACATCAAATCCAAAGATAACGGAAATTGTGATGCCTTATCGAGACTGCCAGTAGACGACGATCTAGATATTTTCGAAACTGATTTTACACCACTATATTTTATAAAAAAAGAATTAAAAATTCTAGATTACAAAGAAGTAGAGAAAAAAACGAAAAAAGATGAGAGGCTTAAAAACATATTAAAATATTGTCTACTAGGCTGGCCCGATTCGAGCAAAAATTTACCTGTAGATGAAAAAAATTTTTTTGAAAAAAAATCCGAATTAACATTAGAAAGTAACTGCATTTTGTGGGGTAACAGGATTGTGATTCCAAAAAATCTAAGAAATAAAATTTTAGATGCACTACATGCATCTTACTTGGGAGTGGTGAAAATTAAAATGTTGGCACGTTTTTATGTTTGGTGGCCAGCAATAGATCAAGATATATAATTATTAGTGAAAGAATGTAAAATTTGTCAAGAAGAAAGAAAAGAACCAGCGAAATCGCCACTAACTCCGTGGCCTTGGCCGGGAAAAGTATGGAGTAGAGTACATTGTGATTTTTTTGGACCATTTTACGGTCACATGTTTTTAGTAATAGTAGATGCGTACTCAAAATGGCCGGAGGTAGTGGATTTTGCAAAAAACACAAAGTCGCACAAACTTATCGAAGTGTGTAAACAAATATTTGCGAGGTATGGATTGCCGGTTCACTTAGTAACAGACAATGATAGGCAATTTGCGAGTGCTGAGTTAATTTTTCGAAGAATCAAGGTATTAAGCATAGTTTTTCACCGCCGTACCATCCAGCTACAAACGGAGCGGCTGAAAATTTCGTGGGGATTTTTAAAGATAAAGTTAAAAAAATTATAAAAGGGGGAGAAGCGCTCGATGACGCAATTAAGCTATTTTTATTTAATTATCGGGCAACGCCGCATTGCACAGCTGGGAAAAGCCCAGCTTTGCTATTTTACAAACGCGAATTAAGAACGCGATTCGATAACTTGAGACCGAATATAGGTGAAGTAGTCTTGAAAGCTCAGCAAGCGCAAATAGATGGACGTAAAGGGCAGCGAAACAAAACGTTTACAGAAGGAGAAGAGGTGTTGATAAGAAGCTATAGCGAAGGGGGTCCGAAGCAAATAGAAGGTAAGGTTTCAAAAAAATTGTCAAAATCTACCTGCGAAGTCGAGATCAAGTCGGGTCAAACATGCAAACGTCACGTTGATCAATTAATTAAACGACTACCCTTGCGACGTTCACCTAGATTTAAAAGGGGGAGGAATTGTGATGTATAAGAAATATGCACGTATAAGTAAACACATTGTAGTGCGATTAAGTATGTGTAACACTCTCAGCAGAGTGTGAAAGATTGTGCGTAATGTAAGGGGCGTAGACCGAGAACGGCCGTCAGAGCGAACGGACGTGTCTTATAATACGTAATGGTGAAATGTATCAAGAAGTTACTTATTATTTACAATATACTTATTAATTATTAACAAAGTGTAAGTGTGATAATTATTGCTCCTAATCCCTTTACCTATCAATACATTACACACTGGATGCGAACACTCACAAACTTTAAAGGTGAATAATTGAGTTTATAATAAAGATATTTAAACTCACAAACGCTCAATTAATTGTAATCGTTGGCTCTACGCACATGTAAATTTTGACAAAACTATTGCTCTATTACATTAAGTTATGTAGTTTGCAACTAAGCCATTAATTTTAAAAAATGAAAGAAATATTTAAAAATAAAATAATTGATTTAAATTAGATTAAAATACTACACAGATTATATGACTTATGAAAAGAAATCGGGACCATGGAGATATATTGAAAGCTGTAACGTTAAATTTAATTTTTTTAATTTGTTGGTTGCATAATAAATTGGAGTAGTTTGTTACTGTCGTAAGTTAAACGTACCATTGGTTACTGATTCTCTAATTCATTTTAAAAACAAAGAACATCTTTTATTTTTTTGAAAGCGTTAAAGCATAAGTATTTTATTTGCAGTTTTATCTTATTTTAGCATAAAAAATTAAGTTTTTTTTTTATTTTTTATGAATTTTATGTTAAAGCTGATTGAACGATAAAAAAACATTCCGTGCAATATTTTACCTACAAGTTCCAAATAGATATTCGTTAAAATATGTCAAAAAACATGGCATTTGTGGAAAATTTTGCAGTTTCTCAATTGCTACGAATTTTTCACACAAAACTGTATTGTTTTTTTTTTAATATTACTACAGGATAACTCTAGCATCAAACTTGATTACAGTAAGCTTAAACATAACTATTTGACAACAGGACTAGGCTAAAAATGTTTGTCAGTCACACAGTTTTATCTACGATACAAAATAACTAAAACTTTTGAAAATATACAGTAGTTGAAAACTTTTTATACATTAGTATTACAGACAATGTACTGTTTAATATTTATTTTTAAATTACCAGACAAAAAAATCTATAAAATAGTTACCTGATGTAAAGCTTCTTTCAGATTTGTTGGTAAATTACCGTCTTTTCTTACAAACAAGCTCAAGTTTTTATCTACATCATCTTTCGACTCCTAGTAAAATTTTATGAAAAAAAGTTGTCTTTTATTTTCTAAATAAATAATAATTAGTTAAAGTTCTTAAGTTACCAATAAATGTTTTGAAAGGTTTACTCCTTTTTGAGAAATTAATTCATAAGTTCCATCTTTAAGGAGACCAGCCGTATCATTAAATGGGATCGTGGGTATCGACACCGTAACGAAGCTCGTAAAACAGCCCGCATACATTGAAATAATAATAAATGATGTCAGATACAACGAGAGTTTTGCAATCTTCAGTGAAAGAGGGCTCGATGGAACATCTGAAAATTTTGTTAAAAAATATAGAAAAAGTCAATTTATAATTCTTAATAACTATTTAGTATTTTTCATTAGTTTGATTTTAAGTTGTTCGGAAAAAAATATAAATCAAAATAGCTTTGTTCATTTTTGCGGAGCTACATATACACTGAGAAGAGAAGAAAAGGATGCCAACAGACAACGAGCTGAGATGTAGAGACACAGCAGCACCAGCAAGAAAGGACAAGAAAACGCGAGCGCGACTATTGGGACACACAGTAGATGCTACTTATGTCGAGAGTGACTGCAAGCGGAGGTACTTAAGGGGGCTCCTACGACTACTGCTGAGGTCAAAGACAAACAAAAAATAAAGTTTTGTTTTTCAATTAACAAATGTTTTTGAAAATCATTATGATATTTTTAATAACGTATTAAGTGGGAAAAATGATATTTATGTGTGTAGTTTAACTTTGTACGAAAAATTAATTATTGTTTTGACCAGTCTAGTGCATACGAGGGTACACCACCAGACCAGACCACTTGTGTTGGTGTAGTATAGCGATGTAATATATAGGTATATGGTATATATATATATATGTCGTGAACAAGTACGTCTGCTACCTACGTGACCTCCTGACCTCCCGGACACAATTTATTTATTTCTATCACAAATATCTCGCTAAAATGGTCCTTTATCCACAATTTTTAATACAACATATTACAGAGAAAGACTTCATCTACAAGACGTATATATTCAGTCTGCTGGGACATTTAATTTAGGTTTATTACAAACGAAAAAAAATTGTTTTTCACGCTGCCTTATAGGAACACGTGCTAATAGTTACAACTTTGAGCTCGGATTTCTCAAAACTTTGACCCATTCGAAATATAATTTAGATCAATTTGGACCACCATTAAATTCAGTAGACTTTTATTTACAAGAAATAATATATCTCTGTTTGAGGACTTTCGTGAAGGAGCCCCCTTAAGTGGCAGCATACGCAGCAGCAGCAGTGGCGGCCATTGCTCATAGACAGGTCAAAATTGGCAGCGTCGTGCTAGATCAATGGCAAATTCATGAGATCCCACAGATTAAAAAACTTCATGATGCCACCGCGCAACCTGGTCACAATTTGTTTAAAATATTTTTTTTTGTTAAATTAGTAAAAGTGATTTTTCGATTTAAAAAAAACATATTCAGTTTCTTTGAGTCATTCTAAACAAAAAATCAATTTGGATGTATATACCTAAATTCCACAGTTTCTGAGGAACAAATTCTTAAACATCTGAAAAATGCGAATTTTTTAATTTTTTGAGCGTTGGTGAGGAATGAAAATAAAACATTTTTGAAAGGCACATCACGTAAACATGAAGTGTTACCCTTCCTCTACAACTTCCAAAATGCGAAAATTAAGAAAAGTAATGGAAACATTGTTATTTTACAATAAACATTTAAACTACTTATTTCCGCGCACACCCGAGCTAACTCCTAATACAAGTACATGACTATACATCTATATTATCGAGCCCGAGAGTACACGCCGACTGCGTCGATGATATATATAGTCATAAACTTGTCCTGGGAGTCAGCTCGGGCGTGCGCGGAAACAGCTTAAATGGTTATTGTAAAAAAACAATGTTGCAATTACTTTTCTAAATTTTCGATTTTTTGGAAGTTGTAGAGGAAGGTTAGCACTTAATGTTCACGTGGTGTACCTTCCGAAAATGATTTACTTTAATTCCTCACCATCGCTCTGAAAATAGGAAAAATTCGATTTTTCAGATCTTTGGGAATTTTTGCTTAAAAACTGTGGGGTTTAGGAATATACATCCCGATTAGTTTTTTGTTTAGAATGACTCAAAAAAAACTGAATATATTTTTTTTAGATCGAAAAAATCACTTTTACTAATTTGTTTAGAAAAGTTAGTTTAAACAAATTGTGATCAGGTTGCGTTGTGGCAACATGAAGTTTCTTAATCAGTGGGATCTAATGAACATATTTACGCAAAAAAATTCCTTTGCCATTGATCCAGCACGACACCGCCGATAATGACCCGTCTAAAGCGAGAAATCGCGAGTCACTGAGTCAGTCTGGAGTAGATTCTCGAGCTGTATATGCCTGGGTGCAAGCAGCGACAGTTTCGGCGGTTCACGGGTTTTCGTGGCGAGAGTTGAGGGAGAAAGAGAGAGAGAGAGAGGGAAAGAGAGTGAGAGTTGTCGAGAAGGTGCATAGAGTATTGAGAGAAGAGAGAGAAGTGTGAGCGGAAGTCTAGCAGCTGCTGTGTTCTTCCAGAACGACAAGATCTCCAGGTAGAGGACTACGGAAGTAGCTCAGATCGGAGGAAGAGGGTAAGAGAAAGAGCGAAGCCGTGGGATGGACGACCCACTCGAGGACTCCAGACGACATCGCGCTGGGTTAGACTCATGGACCTTTGACCGGGAGGTGAGTCAGATGAGGCTAGAGAAAGAGAGATAAAGAGAGAGAGAGAGAGAGAGAAAGAGAGACGTAGTGTGGAAATTTACGAGACGAGGTGCAGGAGAGACCACGAGGTGCATGCTTAAGAGTGCCGCGATTAATCGCGCGTTTTGTTCGGTATGAAGGTAGATAGCCGAATTGAGAGCGAGAGAGAGTGAGAAGGTTCTTCAAGTAGACCAGAGAGAGAGAGAGAGAGAGAGAGTAAGTTGGTGGGAGTGTAGAGAGCAAGAGAGAGCAGGGCAGAGTGAGAGAGAGAGAGAGAGAATATAGTAGTGTGTGAGATTGTGGACAGAGTGTGAGTGTGTGCACTGTAGCGTGTGTCTAGGACGAGCGGAAGCCCCTCCTGGTCCAGGACAAGCAGGACGTGGTGGACGTGCGCTCTTAGCTTGAGTGCTTTGAGGCAGAGTTGCTGCAGCTCAGTCCACAGGATAATATAAAGATAATGTAAAGCGTTTTGTCGTGTACTGTGTAAAGAAATACTGTGTATATTAGTGTAAGTGATTTAATAAACGAATAGTTGAAGGTATTCGTTTCTGTGTTAGTTAATAGTCCTCCCCACAGAACGGAAAAACTTCTGCGCCAATCCTCCTTTTCAGGAGAAAAATCTAAAGTGTGAGATCGACAAAGGAGACGTACGTGGATGAGGTTTGGCAACGCTTCGTTGGGGTCTCTTTTTATTTTTAGGTGAGGAAGCAGTATTACAACTTGGACACGTCTGCTTGGAGTAACTCTAACGTGAAATAATATTATAATATGTGATTGTTTTAAACCACTACGATAATCTTATATGTAACGTAATAAAAATTCATAAAAAACTTATATTTCAGTAAATTTTACGCAAGAATTTTTTTCAACAGTTTACCTTCAAACTCTTGATGACAGAAAATCCGCCATATCATCATAAAACCATCCGATAGTTTATGTATGAAACTTCTTCTATCATTATTCATTGCTATAATTAAAGTACATAATATTGCTGAAATAATTATGACGACAATCAAGTAGATCCAGATGTTTTTGTGGAAAACCTTTTAAAAAAACGTGTTTTTTAGTTCTAGGAATGAATGGGAAGCTATTAAAAAAATAGAAAAATTTTACCTCAAAATATGCATACCATGGGATATCCATGGTATTCGGTAATTTGTAAATAAAAATATTTTTCCTATCGGAGAATTCAATTGTTACATCCTTTTTATCTAGCTCCTCTTTGGATATGAATGTGCGGCTAAGGATACTACTACCATCAAATGATTTTGTAGAATTACTTGATGTGTTATTGTTGTCCTTAGTACTATGGAAAAAGTCTTTATACTTGACAGATATTCCTGTCTTTGATTTCAGATGTTCAATCATTTCAGCGTGAAAAGAAGAAGGCTACAAATAATGCCATGTAATAAATTACTACCCCAACTGTAACACAGCTCCACAAAAAAAAATCGAAAAAATTTGATCTGACATCTGACCATACTTACTATACGTTTGTAAGGTAATTTAATCTGAATCCGAGGTATATTTAACTCCATCACATCAGGATTCTTTAATTCTCAAAATTTCAAATTTTAGCATAAAAACGAGAATAATCTACAAAAAATCGAAAAAATTTGATCTGAAGTCTGTATATACTAA
Source organism: Copidosoma floridanum (assembly GCF_036245765.1). Taxonomy (NCBI): domain Eukaryota; kingdom Metazoa; phylum Arthropoda; class Insecta; order Hymenoptera; family Encyrtidae; genus Copidosoma; species Copidosoma floridanum. The sequence continues at coordinate 16,399,666 of NW_028321884.1, read as the reverse complement.
TACTATGTATTGTCGAGGTCGCTGAATTTAATCCCGAGGCTTATTTAACCCCATAACTTAACGATTTTTCGTAACCTCAAAATTTTTGGCTAAAAAACAAAAATAATTCGCAAAAAAAATCCAACTAATTTGATCTGAAGTATAACCATACTTATCATGTATTTTTAAGGTCGCTGAATCCAAACCTAAGATCTATTTATCTCCAATGCTTTAGAAATATACATAACCGCAAACATTTAGCCCACAAACTATAATTATTTCTACAGTCTCTCATTTCTCTGTAAATAAAAAAAAAACCAGTTATGTCTTCATCCTTTTAACGCATGAATCATACATCTTCTTAACTTGGAAACCCATTGAGTCTCGTCTGCCAAAAATATTAATAATTTGGGCGGTATTTTCAGTTGAACAGAACATTATGACTTATATTTTTTTTTCAAACTAATGACTTCTAAAATCACTTTACATCAAAACCAATAACTATAAAGAACCGTAACAACAAGACTTTGAAACTAAATGACCATGAGCTGTGTGAGTCTTCAATTTAAAAAATTTATGTTGTATAACACAAGACTGACAGAATATTACAAATTATTACATTATAAAAAACAATAATCTCAAAATCAGATGATTTCTTTTGTTATTAACGCTAAAAAAGCATAATATAATGTACATAAGCCTCAGACGCAATTTATCGAAAAATTTTAGCAGTACTGTCAGAGTCAAAGTACATTGTTACTTCCCTCTTTGTAAGACTCCAGTCTTTTGCAATCAAATAAGCTCATGGCCGTAAGCCGCGTACGACAGATCATTACAAACAAGTAATGAAAAAAAAAAAAAAATAAAACAAGAAATAAAGAAAAAAAAAAAAAATGTAATAAAATAAAATATGAAAAAAAATAACAAAAAAAACAAGAAATGGAATAAAAAAAAAAAAAAACAACAAACAACAAACAACAATCCAGGGGGGATAAATGGGTCATGGGACCCACGGTAAGAACAAAGTTCTTTAAACATGACATTAATACAGAACATCGTGCATAAATACAGTACTCACGAAATTCAACCATCGTGAGTACTGAACTATTTATTTTATTTTATTTTTTTATTCGTTTTTCAAGTTTTTGTTAAGTGAACTACATGAATGCAGTACTTGCGTTTATAGAGCTTCGTTCTTCCTACGGGTCTGGCGACCCCCTTGTTACCTGAGAAATTGTGTTTTTATACTCATGTCATGTTTAAAGAACTTAGTTCTTACCGCGGGTCCCATGACCTATTTATCCCCCCTGGTTTGTTGTTTGTTTTTTTTTTTTTTTTTTTTTTTTTTTTCTAATTCTTGTTTAATTTTTTTTCATATTTTATTTTATTACATTTTTTTTTTTCTTTATTTCTTGTTTTACTTATATTTTTTTTCATTTCTTATTTTATTTTTTTTTATGTTTCATTTTATTACATTTTTTTCATTTTTTTGTATTTCCTTTATTTAATTTCTTTCTTATTTTCATATTTAATCTTTTTTTTTTCATTCCCTTTTTTTCATGTATCATTTCTTTTTTTTCATATTTAATTTAATTACTTTTTTTTTTCATTCTTTTGTATAACCTTTATTTCTTTTTTTTCATTTTTCTATTTATATTCATTCTTTTGTATTTCCTTTATTTCATTTCTTTTTTCATATTTCATTTCATTATTTTTAAGATAACATTTTATTTGTTCAAATTTCATTTAATTTCATTATTATTTTTTTTTTATATTTCATTTTTTTATATTTCATTTCTTTTTTGTTTCATATTTAATTTCATTACTTTTTTTTATTTATAACAGTAATTATTAGCATTACTGTAATGTTAAAAAAACCTCAGGTTTAACAAAAATCGGTCGGTATTTTATGCATCAAATGCATAAAATACAAATATTTAATGCGTAATAACGCGCCTTATTATATGTAATCTGCATAACCATATTTATGCAAATTAAATTATCGTAGTATCAGTGAATGCGTATAAAAATAGAATATTATAGTTACGAACCACACGATAAGTACAAGAAACTGAGTTTCTATAGCCAGCAGCGCTCATAGCAGAGTGGATGGTACAGGACTCATATGCAGGAGGTCGAGGATTCAGATCTTCTATTGGAAAATGTTTTTTTTTTTTTTTTTTTTTTTCTCTTCTTTTTTTTTTTTTTTTTTTTTACAGTTGTCAAAGAAAAAAATTCAAAGTCAAAGAAAAATTACTGTGGGAGAATAAAATTTAAATTTGTTAAAAAATTAATTGCTTTGGGTAAAGGGTGAAGGTGTGCAGAAGAGTAACACGGCACGGTTGGCAGATATACATATATAGTAAGGAGAGGGAAAGTGTGTAGAGAACAGTAGGTGAGGGGGACGGGGTAAGGGGAGAAACTTGAGTGGAAGAGACTTCTGATTCAAAAAAAAAAAATCTGTCGGTTTTAAAATTCCAGCCCCCCGAGTAACGCGACATAAAGAACTTGGTTCTAAAAACACTATTTTAAATAGGTTCTGATGTATGGTGAAAAGTAAATAACACTCTTTACAGCTATTTTTTCGTGCGTCTGCATCCATGGCACTTTCCCGCGGTGGCGGGGGGCAGCGGAGTATGCCCGTTATCCGGCTGAGTCCCTAGATCATGGCTTCGATGCCATCATGGCAGGCGCACGTAAGCGTTCTACGATGCAAAGGGTTGGATCCTCAATATCGACGACTGATCAGAGTGAGCAACCGGGCCCGCAGGCGTCGTCACCATGCGACCGCAGATTTGTTAAGGTGGGTTCTTTGGCCCAAACAAAGTATAAAGCTACAAGACGCAATAACACCAAAATCAATGCAATTTGCCAACATAAACATGCTGATGCTGATAAACAAAACTTGTTTTGTTATGTTTGTGGCACGTATCAGTCACCCAATTTCCAGAAACAAATAAGTACCACAGTCACTAAGGCTTACAAATTTTGTTTTAGCTGCGATGCAACAAACCTGGATGAAGACTGGGTTCCACATAGTATCTGTAGGAGCTGCTATCGGATGTTATTAGATTGTCACAATCATAAAAATCTGACAAAATTGAGTTATTCATCACCATTTAAATGAAATGTGCCCGAATCAATAGAAGGATGATATTTTTGCATGACTGATATTCGCGGATTCAACGCCAAAAAAAAAAACAAGTATTAAGTATCCTGATACAAGTAAGGTCGATTTTTTTGTGGATTCTTCTCATTTTCAAGCTAAAATTTCGAAGTTATGAAAAATCCTGACTTAATGGAGTTAAAAAGACCTTGGATTCGGATTCAGTGACCTCAAAAACATATCGTAGGTATGGTCAGACGTCAGATCATCAAATTTTTCGAATTTTTTCTGTGGAGCTGTGTAATCTATTTTGTTTAAAATTTTTTTTTTAATAAGCTAATTTTCAACTGAAGAAATCTCTTACCTCTATATTTATTGTAATATCAGCGCCAGTTAAATTCTTCCGTCTCTCCAATAAATTCAGACTCTCTTTTACGATAAGCCCAGTCCCTTTCTTCCACTCCAGAAACTCCTCAACTCGTATTCCAGTCGCAGGATTGACAGTGTACCACTCCTTTATCTCTTTATTTTTACCACATTTTACCAGTACTTCGCTGGCCAGATTCAAGTAGAGAGAATTCTTTTTCGGGTCTAAACAGATACTATAAATCTCTTCGGTAGTTGCTGGCTCCAATATCAGCAGCCACACGTGAGGTGATAAATTATTATCCCTCGTAAAGATTGAAAATTTCTTGAAATTGTTGTCAGTATTAATAAACGCAACAAAAAGCGTTTTTGAGTAATTTTTTATTTTTGGGTATTTTTCTTGAAGGTCTGGAATGGCAACGGCCACCGAGTAAATAAAATGACGTGAGAGTTCTCGGACAATTTTCACGACCGAATGTATATCTGTGGTTTTAAAACAAAATTAGTAATTTTTAGTATTAAACTTTTCAATTAGTAATTCAACACTTCTCACCTTCGTTTCCTCTGTATACAATCCCTATACTGGTGGTCTTATACAGCTTTTGTACGTCAATCATCAAAGGCACATGATTTTCAATACTTTGAGTTGAATAAGACAGTATAAATGGAACTATGGCGAAAAATACCATGAGGCATTGTAACTTCATCCTTTTAATCTAAAAGAAAATTGAGAAATTATTTTCATTTACTCATACAGTTTAGATCAATTATATTAATAATTGTGAACATGCATAGGTCCTTAAAATGACACTGTTCTATGTTTAGGTACATATTTTGAACCAGAATTTAGAATTGGTACAATAGCCCTTTTTTTTAATCTCTGAACCAAATTAGTCGTACAGACTGCAAAATACGCCTTTTTGTTCTACCTGTGTGTCACGATAATACTTATTTATTTCATTACTTTTTCAATTTATACTTTAAGTGAAATAAATTCTGAGACTTTATGAGAAGCACGTAACAAATAACGAGGGTATACATTACAGGCACAGGAAAGAATGTAGGAAAATTCCATTTTCTAAATTAAATAATAATGAAAATTATTTCCATGATTCACCTTCTAAAATATGTGTATTTTGATAGAGGAATCTTTAAAATAGAAAAAAAGTCCTTTGATCGAACAATGTTGGTTCCGTTATTCACTGTTTAAAAAAATTTTATACACGCCTACATGAAATTCTTTTTTTTTTTTAATAATAATATTTTAATACGTCCAGAGCTTCATGTACCTTTTTGGATGACCCACTTAGACTTTCTAGGATATAAATAGTACACGTAATGATAAAGTAAATCGTAGCAGAGACTTTTCTCAGCTGCCATGGCTGACTACGTCCCACGCCAAAGCGTCCAGGAGACAAAAAAATTGTTTTGTTAATTTTGTTGAGGACTGGGATAATGTTAAATGACGAATATTTTTAAACTATAATCAAAGAGAGTGAAAACAAAAGAGCATGAAATTATAAATATAATGGATGTATTAAAGAACATAACAAACTATTTTTACTTTATTTGTTGACCATCACCTCCCACCCTTTATATTGATGCACGCCGTTTAGTGGACGTGTTTTTCGATCAGATGTTGGGTCCTAAAAACTATTAAAGTAAAACGAAAGAGTTATTAGAAGATGGCCTCGAAGAGCAAACATTAAATTATAAGAAAATTCACGTATCTAAATGCGTAGCTGTCTTTACTACCTGTGCTTTTGGCTTTATCTTAAGTGCCAAATGCCCGTAATCTGAGGAAGTCTTTACTTTTTTCCTGTGATTTATTGGTTAATTCTGCCGTAAGTTGCTTGAAATGTGTTAGAAAGTTGTTCAAAAAAAAGGTTTAAAGAAAACTAATTTCTCGAAAGGGTACTAAAGATTAGTGATGAAATTAATAAGTATTTGATTTTAAAATAATCTAAAAATTCAGGTATTTTATCAATTTCATGAATATTTGTTAAACTGTTGGTTCCATAAATTATTTTTTATAATAATTTTACTTTGAATACCATATCAACAACAAATATTTAAAACGATTCTACTGCACAGTTTTTAGGTCGAGAGATATACGATATTTTATGAGTCCATTTTAGCCAATTTAAAAAAAAAACACGTCTGATTCAGATACGTGTAGCTAAACTGCTTGTAAAGTTATAGCGTTATTACCCACACTAAATACAAGTTGCAACTGAACCCTATCAGTAGAAAAAAAAAATTTCGTTCCATTTAGTGTCTCCATTCAAAAGTAATAGCTGTTTAAAGACAAGCGATAGAAACCGCTAAAAATCAGATTTAGTACTCAAAGAACGATTGAATGGTGACATTAAATTCAAAAAAGTTTTTTTTAACCGATAAAACTTCGTTTCAGTAGCCATTTAAGCCTACTGGGGACCACCTAAAAAAGTGTTCTCCTGTGCTACTACTGTTAAAATCGGAATTGATATTTATTGACATATCTCATAAAAAAATGCAAATTAGACCAAACGCCGAGACACATGTCTTATGTTTTAGCCGAACGTTGCAAAAAAAAAGTTCCAATGCACGAAAGCTAGAAAAAGAGACTCTTTTACGACTTAGGAGTATGGAAGTGACAGGTACAGAAGTGATATTCTGAGATATATAGACCTATTGCTGCTCGGAGACTTGATGTTAACGATTTGTTGCTTAAAAAACATTTGTCATCAGTAAGTGGTGCACCAAAATAATTATTTCTCATATGTTCGAGTAATAGAGGGCTGGGGCTATGGGTTGATGGAATAGATAAATTTTTCTGTACAAAAAAAAATTATATATTAAAATATGTATCACGTAAAGTGACAAAAATCTTTAAAATCTTCGACTTGTACGTTTTTCTGGCTATGATGAAAGATCACAAAAGGGGCCACTATAAGGCGTTACGAAATGCAACAGTGTCATTTTTAAAGCGATTTCATGCATCATCGACATTTGGGTTTAAGAAGTGAGATATTGGGCATTCAGTAACAGCTTTTGCTTGTAAATAAAAAATTAATATTATTATAACATAAATATAACAGATAACGTCTATACTTAAAAATGTTGGTGCGAGGACATGGCACAGAAACTGGTTTTTTTAGTAGAAGTTCTTTGGTACAAAACTAGGATTTGGGCAGGGTATGAAAGTGATATTTCTACTCTATTTTCTCAAATATCTTACTGAAGAGTCAAGATATCAGATAGAAACGTTTTTAAAAAAAGCTCTTTAGTTTTACCATAACTGCATGTATTTAAAACAGTCTTTATATAATTTTCTTTGAACATTAAATAAATATCAGAGTATGAATTTAAATGCATTTGAAACTATTAAAGTAAAGGAATAAGAATGATAAATTTAAAGATTTATTTAAAATTAATTGCTTATGAACTTTATAAGTAATCTTTTTACTAACATTTCAGAAAATTTATTTTCTTTTTCATTTTTAAATTAAATGAACAAATTTGAAAAAACTATAACGTTTTAAGGCTTATAAATAATAAAATGTAAGAAGTAGCAAAACAATTAAATTTTTAAGAAATTCGTATTTAAAAAACATACAAAAAATTGTATCTTTTGTATGTTGTGACTAATAGAGCATATACTTCGGAGGCATGCTGGTATACGATGTGAGTTTTTTTTTGTTAAAGGAAAACGGTTAAAAAAAGTTCTTATACAGACAGAAGACCAAGTGCACAAAAACAATCTTCAATTCTTTTTTAACCACAATAAAAATATTTACATAGGAATTCCAATGCATTTTGAGTTCTAAAATAAAAAAAAATGTTAACGCAGTAGCTGAATTCTTAGATTATTTTAAAATAAAATAATTATCAATTTAATTACCAATTTTTAGTACTGTTTTGGAAAATTAGTTTTCTTGAAAACTGCTAAACTTAAATTCTTTTAAAAAAATTATTAAAACATTTTTTATTTAATACTCGATAAAATACAAAAAATAGCAAAACAAAATGATTTTCAAAAAATTTCCTGCAAGAATGGCATAAAAAAAACAGTATCCTTCGTAATTAATGAAACATATTGCAAAGACAAGCACCAAAACCATGGGACTTCTTGTGCTTGCCATAGTTAAATGCATACTAGGTAAAAACTCTACTTTTACTGCTGAAATCGCAGTGAACATTTTAAGATAATAAGATTACTAATTAAGAAGAAAGTGATTTTCAAGATCATCATTTTTAAAAAAAAAACTTGCTTCTGAGTGGTACGATACGTTATGTCAAGACAGCGCTGTTTTTATAAAAATTCATTCCTATGGTGCAATTAATGCAGAAAAGAATTTTATTTGTATTTACTAAAAAAATCAGGAAAAAAAAAAAAAAAAAAAAAAAAAGGTAAAATAAAATACAAAAAGTAACAAATAATCCTCATTTACTTAGCCATATAAGGCTAACGAAAGTTTTTGATTAAAAAATTTGCTGCTTTATAATTTTTTTGTGTATAAAGAATACGCCCTGTCATAAAAACTAAATATGATTTCGCCAAGAGTAAAATAAATCTGTTATTGTAAGAGACAGGACTTAGGCAAGTACTTACTTAATGAGTTGGCTCTTGTGATGCAAAAAATGACTTTTGAGAATTCTTTTTAGTAAGCTAAGCACGGCTGAAATTAACTTTCTTGAGATGCTGGAGGTTTCAATACTTCGAACTTCACGGGTCACTTTTCACTGATAAACACTGATTAAACACTGGGCTTCTCCGTCGAACTAGATCGAAAATAGCGAATTGGAGTGATCACTTTGGGTTGAGGTGTTGTCTACCTGACGCACTGTGAGACAGTGTCGTGCTAGCGCTGTACATTTAAGGGCTAAGGGTAAGAAATCATGTTCCCCACTACCAAAATTTTCTGGCCATCGAATAGGAAAAAGTCACGCCCATGAAAAAAGTCAACCCCTTCCTAACTTTCCCTCGTTTTGTTTGTATTTCCGAACATAACAGGAGCCAATCCACATAGGCCAAGTAGCAACGAATCGAGATTATGACAAAATTACAAAACAATGCATAGTTTCCTCAAAGCTCCTTTTCATTTTGTAATTATTATTTACTACCATTAGGTTTTTTAAAACAAACTTTATCATTTTTTAATTTATTTGATCACTAAAGTATGTGAGTAATTAAAGAAATTAGCCAGTGACTAAAATTACTTATAAAACAGCTCAGTTTATTAACACGAGTTTATTGACTAAACGTTTATTTGTTTCATTTTTTTTTTTAAAGAAGTTTATAGCCATCAAGGAGTTATTTATTTATCAAATGGTTTTAAACACCTTTACATTCATATATCTTCAAAAAAACAAAACAATGTCAACCATTAAATTTAGTAATCGATTGTTGTGGTCTCCACTTGAAAAAGACCCTTTTTTTTAATGGTGGTAAAGAAAATAATAGAGACAACAACTCAAAGTTTAGGAATACGATTAGTAAGTAATTCTCTATCACGAAGAAAGGTACAGTGTACTGAAACAGCTGTTACGTTTTTATATTTTTATATAAATAAAAAAGCTAAAATTTTTCAGTAATGAATGTAAAATTGTTTTTTTTTTATTTGCTTTACCATTATTCGTATATTTAAGTAGTTTTCAAACAAATGTCCATGCAATTGGCACTATAATGCATATACATTATTGCGACATGTACCGATATTATTGTTAGTTAATACCATAGTATATTGTATTACTCGTTACTTATTAGCACAGTTTAAATCACATTATAGTAAAATAAGATACTACCTTATCGTTCTACTATTATTATATATAATGAACTGTATATTTACGCTCAAGAAAAATAAGCATTGAGTACTAGTCCAAATTGTTTTATGTTTTTCTTTTGTATAAGTTTGACATGTGCTGGAAGTTAAAGTACCGTCTAGCTTATGTCAAATAAAAAAATATTTCTTTACAAAGCATGAGGATCTCAAGAAATTTAATAAGCTTTTTTGTCATTTTGTCAATCAGCACACACTTTTGTGTACCCATTACACGTGAAATATTTATCGTTCAAGAAAATTTATTATAACAAGAGTAATTGAAAGTTAACGGCCAACCGAATTAAAAACGATGAAAAAACGAATCGATACTTGAATAGCAGATAATTTTATGTACCATACAATTACAGCTGATTACTCTCTTCCTCTAAAATTTTTTATTCCTCTTCATAATCGTAAGTATGACCATTTTTAACTTGCTTTCAGATTTCAGATCCAAAACTTTTCAACCAAAATTTCAGCCGTGCCTGCTATATTTTATAGACATTAATAATTTATGCATTATATTATTTCTTTATAAATTTTCCGTACCAAAATTTTGTTGACGTATAAAGAACCGCAATTTTCACAAAGTTCTTTTATAAAAACTTTTTTTTAGTTTTGATACGTAAGGGGCAGCCCTTTCAAAACCTTTAGTCTAAGATGTTTTGATATAAATTGAAAAACTGCATTTCATTTTAGACTGATGGCTAAAAATATCTTCAAAGTATAAAAAAATATATGTTGTCTAAAATAAAATTAACAACGTCTTTAACCAACTTGAATAAATAAATATTTAAGACGTGTCGAAAAAATTTTTTAAATATTATCAAAATCACAGCTTTTTTTTTACATATTATGAGTTTTACAGTATTGTTTCTACATTGTGCTTTTTGAGATGTACTTTTTGAAAATTCGTAACAAATGTAACATTTTGGTGATTGATGAAATGAGGTATTTATGAAAAAGTTTGTGCTTTTAGGTTAAACTTCGTACTTTCTTGTATAATGATAGGTTGAGGAAAAGTCAATAATCACGTACAGATTTATGCTTTGAAGTAAACCAAGACTATACAAGGTACTTTGAAATCGAAGCCCCAAAGCTCTATAATATTGAATTTCATACAGTAATGTTAATCTGTCCATAATACGTCTATAAACACGAAAAATAGTTGTTGCTGAAGGATAGAAAATAATTACATAATATTTCAACTTGTTGTTTTTCATGACTTCATGATACGTTTTATTACAATATATACCATGTACCATTTGACCTATTTATTAGTATAATCGGTATCTATGAGCCGTATTTATTGGTCAATTCTTACATATCTACACATCTGCTAATGTAAACTTAATCATTGCAAACGTTATTCAAACTACAACCTTAGAAATTGATAAAAAGTGCCATTAGTAGTCGATTCTAAAAAATAGTACAAAATGCGAAAATATAGCTTTATTCTACGAACTGATTTGCAGGAGTTTCCTTCAATATACCAACCCTTTTTAACCCTGTACTTAAGGACGTTTATGATTACATTCGTCCTTTCTTATGTTTTCTAGAGCTTTTTCCTTTCTATGCCTAAAATTCTTGATAGCTTATCTCAATTTCCCGACATACGACAAAGTAGCTACACTGTTGAATCGAGGAAAAATACTCGAACCCCTTAAATATCATGTGTCAGTACTGATGCTTTCAACAAGCATGACAATTTACTTTTACCACCTTCTACTACGCAGCTCTGCTTATAATATATTTACGATTATCGGTACGTGCGAGGTACGTGTCCTGCAGGTGTTTTTGTTTCACCCTTTTTTTTCCTATAATCTATCCTTTGAATCAGGCACTGCCCCGTTGGTTAGTACATCATTTTATTGATCGAACGCAGTTTTTGGGTTTATTTTGGAAATTAGAAATGACAAGTGATTTGTGGGTGTATATGCATTTTATATTTAACAGTAACGTTGCCATGTTTGGACAAGTACGAGGCCGTTTCTCGGGCAACGAAAAACTACATAAATTAAAATTTTATATTTACCACAAGCTTAAAATAAGTAATAAAACACCTGTACATGATGCACGATACACACTGACTAAAGTTGGAAAGAATATTCTCTGTTACGATTACAATGTTTATTTAACTTTTTGTGCTGTACAAATGTGATTGTGTACAGAGTTACATGTACACAAATTATTGTATTATTTAACTATCAGAAACACTTGAAGTTCTCTAAATAATTAAATAGTTTAAAAACACTGTAACACAACTGTAATCGGCACCTGATTGATAACATAACTTTCAGATTTTTACATTGTCATACTATGTATTGAACTGATATTTTTAATTTCTATAATAAGAATATAAGAAGCGAGTAGTATCTGTTCTTTTTAGATAACACGTGTTTGTACAAGAATTCAATAGTTTGACTAAAGCTTCAAGATTATGTTTACAGTTTTTTATTTATATTGTACAATTAAGTTATCAACGAGTTAATACACTGTCTCTCTTAATACCGCTTTCTATTGGTTAATACTTTGTTTTAGTAAAATTTTAAAAATGATAACAAGGTAATTAAAGTATTAAAAACAATTAACTTTGAATTAAAAAAAAAAATTGTCCATTAGACCATTGCACATTATTCTCTTCCTACTGCAATAGCGATTGACGAATTTGAAAATTAAATTTAAAGCGTGCATTTTCAGTTGTATTTTCGAGCTTTATCGAAGTTGTTATCATATTTTTTAACTGATGTAAACATCAGATTGTAAAAGTATACGTATACTTATTTTTTTTTTTTTTGTAAAAATTTCTGTTAATTTGTTGAACAAATGTTAGTCACCTTTACAATATTTTTTACCGATTCAGAAAGAGAACAAACAATCGTAGTAGTCAAAAGCTTTACTGGCCATCATCTTTTATGAAAGCCCTCAGAATTTAAGATTAGACGCTTTACGATTACGTTCTTTCCATGAATTGTTCGATAAGCTTATTTAAAACTTTCCTCATTAACTTACATAAAAATTTACTTGATGCTCATTTCTATTGCATCGTTAATGAGATATGAAATATTAAACCTAAATATATCGTGATATCCTAGTTGTTATAACAAATTTAACAATTTCAAAAATAACGAGTATATTTAGTTTAGTTAAATCTTGGTAATATAATAGTTTTTTTTTTCAACTCAGCGGTATTTCTACCTAAAACCAACAAATATTATTACAAAAGATAATTCACTACAAACTATGATGAGAAATACCAGCTTTCATTTTTGTTTTTTTGCATATAAAAATAACACTCCTATAATATTTTGAATTAAATTATGAGTCCGGGGAGAACAGGTTGTAGATAATTTTAAACTAACTGGTAATACGTACAAAAGCTGATTTAATATTTGTATTTCTAAATTTTTTCTAAAATGTCATTAACATTTGAAAAGTTACATTGAAAAATATCATTTAGCAAATATCTTCATTTAAAGGACTCTTTCAAAATCCTAAATAACTATAGAATCGACATTAAACGAATTTTATCACACAAGAACATGAGTATTATTCAGGATTTTTTTGAATAAAATTGAAAAAAAATTATCGTATTTTTCTATGCCTACTTAAACTTCTGTAAAATTCTTTGCGTACTACGAAAACTATTTCATCAAATAAGCCATCGTTTATGTCACAGGTTTTCAATATCAATACTACAGTACAAAGTAAATAATATATTTAGATATCCCCGAAATCGTGACTACCACCACCAACATAACACCAAACTAATCGAACACTAAAAGAACCGTGTTGCTCCTACCAATTACGACGTTTTGTGAGGACACGTATCCACTCGAAGCAATAATACAAGCTACTTTTTCTCCTACTCTCCAAAGTCTACAGCCAATCTACTTGGACTGACGAGCTTTTTTCCCCTACCCTTTTTTCGTTAACGAAAGCTCGACCAAGCGCTTTTTTTCCTCTATACCAACAAGTTTTTAATATTTTTGGCATTTCCTAATATTTTATTTACGAGTCGTCAAACTATGTATTGATCTAGCGTGTGTAGTATATCAATGTGTTTACAATGGAGAGATTTTGTTGTAGATGGTTTATAGAAAAAGAGCGTTTAGTAAAGACAGATAGAAATACCTACGCGTTATGGCATATGTTCCAATTCTGTTTGCACTATTGGGTATTACTTATGATACGAAAGGATAATTATTGTTAAATAATAAATTAATCGATGACTCAATGCTTCAAACTTTTACGAAATATAGGACAAATACGTAGGAGATAAAAAAGCTTTTAGAAAAATAAGAAGTTTCTAATTTGTATTATGACTTCGAAGTTGTTTAGAATTTTAAGTAGCCATTAAATGATTTTTAATAATGATAATGGTGACTTTCTTACTATTTTTTTACAAGTACACGTTCAAATTTCGTAAAAACGGTGTACCTTCTTTTTGACAAGTCAGAAATCTAGATTGATTTTAATTTGGAATTATTGATGGTGAAATCAAAGTTTTTCGCTTAAAAAGCTAGTCCTAAAGGTCTGGTGTGTTTGCCTTGTCTAAATAAACATTAAAAGCGAAGCTTTTTTTTATCCCTAGAGTAAATTAAATGTTGAAATATTTTTAAAAACTTTCAAGGGAAGGAGCTGCATAAAGGTCCCTTAAAAAAAGACATGTACTGGTCAGCACGTAGAAAAAAGATTAAAACACTTTACTTTAATAAAATTCTTACACAAATATTTGAAAAATACAAAGTTATTTTTTTATAGATAAAATTTGTGGTAAATATAATGGCATTTGCATTTTTGTTTATTATTGTGAAAAAGCTTAAAATATTTGATGGTGAAGTTTTCTCAACGTAACTTACAGAGAACTGTACTTCGAGACGTTATATATTAGCTGTTGTCGAACTGTAACAGTATGGTCTGTTACCAAAAGTATAAATATTTTCAAAATAAATCTTTTTAATTTCATTTACAAAAACGTAGGTTATTGTGGAAAAGTGGAAAATTTTGCGTTTCAAGTCAGCAGCTACAAAAGTCTTTGTATCAAGTGAATGTAAAAAATACACGCTGTCGTCTCGTACTTGATGATGTCACCCGTATTGACCAACGGTTCTAGTATTCTAGAATATCCGTATAGAACAGAATTTGACATTGTTAAAATGGAACGTAGAGACGAAATTTTATCAGCACTTTAAAGATATCATTTTGGTAGATTTTCTTTTTGTATCCAAACAAGGTTCTTCTTGCAAAGTAACATCATTAAATAATCGTATATAGTTACTTTTTCATCTTATTTGCAAACATTTGCTTTGGTTGGTCCTAGTTTTTATAAAAAACTAAGGATTCTATTACAAAGAGGCAACCTTAGGCCATCGAAGCAACTCCTTACCTAGCTCTACTCAACTATGGCGAAACATTTTTTCCTTTCTTTTTTTACACGTACCATACAAACACCCAGTTATCGATCTCTTTCGCCAAGCAGATAAAGCTCCTTCTAGTCTCTTGCAATGTTATCTTTGGAGAATCGAGTTAATGTACGTCCAGTAAAACAGTATCTTCATCAAAAGATAACATTTCTTGTTGATAAAGCTGTTTCAAGGAATTTTGTAAATGAATTCAGTAGCATAGAACATCTATAACCACTATGCTGAGAAGGCTTTTGGTCAAGTTGACGAGTTTAACGAGATTTCCCTTTATTTCGATACTCACGCGTACGTGACGAGATTCCATGGTCTCTCTTTACACACAAACCTTCAAAGAGTGATTATTAAACGTACCAAATGAATTCACGTCACATAAGCTTTTAGTTTAAAAAATAAGGTTTTATTAAACATCATAAACAAAGAGACAATTTAATTAGACATTTTTCTACAACAAAGAATGTAGCTAAGCGCACACTAGCGTATTTCATTAAAAAAGTTAGCCACAGAAATTTTTAGTAGGCTAGATAACAGGTATTAATTATGAACGATAGTGATGTCATGCACACGACACGTACAATAGTAATACTAGAAACCACTTCGTTGTTCATCAGTGTCTCGTGGGACTTAACTCATCTAGCACCTACGCAGTTACATAATAGTGTTTGTAAGAAAATGTCTGAAGATAAGAATGAGAAGGAATTAGAACTCATAGAGCAAAATCAAAAGAGATTAAGGAGTCAACGTGTTCTTCTGCCCGTGGGGCTCATCTAAATAGATCTTCCAGCAACGTCACTGAAGAGTCAAGGCAGTTGGACTTGAAACATAGCAAAGTTTCCATAATTAAATTTCTCTAAGATTTTTTCTCAAAACTAAAAAAAATTGTCGTTTCATAAAAGAAGCTCCACCAAAAGAAGTTGGATTGCACTAAATCGGATAACAACACAATTGAGGTCATTGTGAGTATCAAAAATATTTTCGTTGTCTTTTTTTTCATGTATTATTTAAACGTTTCATGTTTTGCATGGGTTCTCTTTAAATTAAGAAAAAGAAGTCAATAAGGTTTTTTTTTTACATTCTAGGAGAAGAAAAAATGTTTAACTGTCAAAACTCTTGTAATAAAGTGTAATTTATGTGCATAAATTGCATCTCATCAAAAACCACTAGGCAGACAAATAAAGCCTTAAAGAATGTTCAATAAAAAACGACTAAGACAAAATTTATTGGTATCACTTTATGTTATGATCAGAAAACATAAAATAATGGTCTTGAGACATAATCGTACCAGCTTTTTTTTTTTGTAAGACAAATTCTGTAAGTCAATCGGAATTTTTCTTTGAATTTCACTTATAACTTGTTTGTGGATCTCAGTATTGCAAACGTAACTGCAGATAATTCGTTTGTTATTTAATAATGTATTGATCAGTACTACTAAGATATATATATATATGTATATATATATATATATAAATAAGATGTATTGATTCTTCTTTTCGAAAAGTGGTAAATCAAGAAATGTGTAGGAATCTTTATCTTAAACTTTAAGTTTGCAACGTGAATAACTTAAAAATTTTTTAATAAAATTTTTAAAAATTGTCAATTCAATACTTCTAATAGAAATTTTTAAAATTGTTATAACTCTGTCTTACATTTTATAGTATTTGCGACGAATTTTACTTGATATAGTATATTAGCATACAAATTGGAAAAAGTAACTACAAAAACATGTTTTTAACGATAACTATCAATAATTACGTGTTGATTACGATTTTTTATATTTAAACTTTTTTTCAGCTTATAAAACTTTTTCCATTCCTGTATAATATGTCTTGTTATTTATGAGAAGTAGCAATCATTACATGTATTTACAATAACTAATGACAAAATAATAGTAATTATACTTGAATACTTTGATGTGCTGCGCATTTGGGAGTCTGATCGTTGAAAAAAAAACTTACATCATTTTATAAACCCAACAAATCCATGTTATAGTAGATGACTACATTTTTCATAACATTTGATGTATAATAACCTTCGTCTAAAACAAACATGTCTAACCGTTTATCATATTATGTGAAACGAATGCGTAAGCAACAAAGAACATTTAACATTTTTTGGTTTTTTTTTCTAAATCAGAACGTATTTATTGTCGCTACTACTAATATAATATATGTCTCCGTATAAGAAATTATTAAAAGCACTTTTTAAAATGTCACTTTAAACAATTTTTATTGTCTTGTGCTCTTTTCTCTAAGTTGTTCCTATTATGTCCTTATCCTTATCTTTACTTGTGTTAGCACTTATAAATCGTCTACTTTTAATGTAAAACAGATTGTAAGCTCAGTATAAAGATATTCTGAGCTTGTTTAGTGATGTACGTATGTGTTTATGCGATATAATTTTTATTTTAATACAATTATCAATATGCAAGATTTGTCTTGCGCGCCCATGCCCTCCCCTACCCCTCTTTCTGCTCAAAGAAGAGGGAGCTGCTGCTCGCTTGGTCTCTGCCGGTGCGAGCGTACTGATTGATCGAGTGGAACCAACGTGTGTGCACGCCTCGACCTCCTGCTTCGCTGGGGACTCTCGAACCGGACCTCCACGTCGATCTGCCTACTCTAAAATATCTGTTACGGCTGATCTGCCGATCTGGTATTTACTCGACGTCCTAATAAAGAATAATTCAAACATTGGTCCTTCGAGCCGGATAGCGTGACTGGGACAGACAACCGCCAGAACCTCATCGAGCCCAGGATGGCCAGGACCACGGTGCTACGCAAAGCAATGTAAGTAGGACGATGTGAGATGCGATCATGCGAAAATACATTCTCTACGTCCGAGAACGTATCGAGACATTGGGCCTCTGTTGCAAGTGATGCAATCGTGCAGAGCCGCGCCACGTGGTAAAGCGATTTGAGGTTATAATAGTCTTAACAAGATGTGACAGGTGAGAGACGCCCCACCGCAACTGCCGTGCAGTCCGCGTCGTGGACCTCGCGTGCGACCGCGATTACTCAGTCAGTGAGGCTGTCGAGAGGTTTTTGGTTGCAGATGTTTAAACCGCGGGATTTACTAGTTCACATCATCCTGCGGCTGGTCAGGTCGACAGATTCATTTGCGATTCCTCACGCCCTTTTTCTTAATATTCTACGTAGACTTATTTGGCACGCACGATTGCACCACAAGTAACAAGGCGCCCTTTAAGAGACAAGCGTCGAGCTCAGCGCGTGACTAATTAACAGGGATAACGAAGGCTGGCCCTCGTTGCTGGAAACGCAGCAAGCCCTGCTAGAGGTTCTCGCGGAATTCACTCAATCCACCAAGAGCGTTGAAGTATGGAGCATGGGTCTCGTCGACGCCAGGTTCGAGCTACTCGCTGATTATTGGAATGACTTCCAAGCCAATCATAAGGATCTGATTCAGGGCGCACCTGTGGACAAAGTTGCCTCCTTGAGAGCCCTGTACAGGTCCGCAGAGGGATACTACCTCGACGCTAAGGCGTGCCTGTATGACGCTAGGAGTCGGCTGTTTCCGACCATGCCAGGAGGTGGTGGCCAGTTACCACTCCCCGGACCGCTCCCTGGACCGCACTCGGGCCCTCGCCTGCCGAGCATCAATATCCCGCTCTTCTCTGGCCGTCGCAAAGATTGGCAGTCTATCCGTGACCTGTTCCAGACGCTCATTCACCAGGATGCTCGGCTCACCGACGTCGAGAGGCTTTACTACCTAAAGGCAAACGTGCAGGGTGAGGCAAAAGCAGTTCTGGACACCTTGCAGCTCGTTGGCTCCAATTATTCCACGGCCTGGAGTTTTCTTGTCTCGTAGTTCAAGCATCGCCGCCTCCTTGTGCAGTACCACGTCATGGCACTTCAAACGCTCAAGCCTCTGCGCGAGGAGTTCGCTGCTGGTCTGCAGGGCTTGCTCGATGCCTTAAAAAAGCACTCAGTGATCAACTGCGAGCGCTCAATCAGACGGTGGAACATTGGGATGTATGGATGGTCTCTTTTGCCTCGACCGCCATGGACCCCTCGACTCGGAAAGCCTGGGAAGACGAGCTCGAGAAGTTGGAGGCAGCCAGCTCTGCACAAGGGGAAGCGGCCTCCTTCGCCACTTTGTCCAGCTTTCTGCGGAGGCGCGGCCGCTCACTGACTTCAATGGAAGCCTCGCGCCCTCCCCGATCGACGAACGATTTTGTACGCTCGACCGGCAGTCGCCCTCCCGTGCCGACGCCACTCAGCCGCAACCACCGATCTTTAGCCACCCACGCAGTCAACGATGACTGCCCTGCTTGCCACGCGCCGCACTACGTAGGTCACTGCAGCCGTTTCCTGGAACTGGTCGCGCTTGGGCGAAGGGGTTTCGTCGCTCAGCACAAGCTGTGCTTTAACTGCCTGAAGCTGGGCCACATGGCAACTGTCTGCCCTTCCCAAGGCGTATGCCAATATTGCAAGGCACGGCATCACAGCCTCATCCATGATGGCGGTCGCAAGCGCAGGGCCGCGCCCGACCCAGCACCAGCTGAGGCAAAGCAGTGTCTCTTTACCTCAGACTCCAAGGACGGGATCGACGCGGCAGCTGCTTTACCGTTGTGACTAGCCGTCTTGTCCACGCTCAAGGTTCAGCTCATGGGCCCGGGGGGGCGGACAGTCACAGCAAGAGCACTCGTCGACGCTTGTTTGGAGATTTCAATCACGTCCACTGCACTTGCTCGAAAGCTTGGTGCCAGTCCCGAGCCAGCTGTCACGAGCATCACTGGCGTCAGAGGCGCTGTCTTTATGCGCTGCTACGAATGGTTGCCAAGGAATATGCTGTGAGCGTTGAGCACTGTCACGCCTGGAGCAACTCTCAGATCGTGCTTCACTGGCTTCGATCATCGGAGCCGACAAACAACTCATTGATCGACAATTACGTGGCTCACATCCAGGAGCTTCTGCCCTCCCACGTATGGAGATATGTTCCGACGGACTCTAATCCAGCAGATGTGGCGTCCTGGGGCACGGATCTGTTCACGCTTCAGCAAATGCGTGCTTGGTGGGAAGGCCCTTCTTGGCTCGCGGGCCCTCTTGACTTGTGGCCAGCCGAAAACGCAAAGTTGCCTAGCTCCCGCAACCCAGTTACCGACAGCGCCCTCCAATATTGTTGTGCTGTTCAATGCACTACGCAAAATCTGCTAGAGAAGTTCTCAGACCTTGGCCGTCTTCTACGCTTCCTTGCTCGACTGCGTCGCTGGATCCGTCGTCGGTTACGTCGAGATCCCGCTCCCTCGCCTTTCGCCCTTCTGACGACGATTGAGCTGCGCGATGCCTACCTCGCCTGCGTCCGCCTCAGCCAGCGACAATTCTTCGCGCTAGAGATTGCGAGCTTGCAAAAGGGCAGCCGTGTCCCTGCGAAAAATCCACTGCTGTCTCTAGACCCGATCTTCTCCGATGACGTCCTTCGAGTTGGAGGTCGTCTCCAACATTCTGCGCTCACCTTTGATGAGCAGCATCCGCCAATCATCGACATCCGATGCAGCCTCGCTCGGCTCATTATCCAGTGGGCTTATGCTCGTGCTCTATACGGAGGAATCAGAGTCACCAGCGCCTATGTGGCTCGCAAGGCCTGGATTGTTGGCGGGCGGCGGCGAATCAAAAGCATTCTCCAGGGATGCGTGGTCTGCGCACGACTGCAGGTGCAGCCTGCCACTCAACACATGGCACCTCTTCCGGCCGCACGGGTAACTCCTGCTCGAGCTTTCTCTCGCACTGGAGTTGACTACGCTGGCCCATTCAACATTTTGTCTGCTAAGGGCCGAGGCATCCGCACAAGCAAGGGCTACGTCGCGATCTTCGTCTGCATGACCACCAAGGCGTCACACCTTGAGCCCGTTGGTGATCTCTTCACCGAGTCATTCATTGGAGCGCTCACAAGATTTTGCGCCAGGCGCGGTCGGCCCTTAGAGATCTGGAGTGATAACGCCACCTGCTTCCACGCCGCAGACCGTGAAATGCGCGAGGCTCTCCAGGATGCCGAAATAAAGTGGGAGCGTGTTGCTGGCTCACTGGCTGAACAAGGCGTCACGTGACACTTCATTCCTCCACGAGCGCCCCACTTCGGCAGACTATGGGAGGCCGGTGTCAAAGCAATGAAACATCATCTCCGTCCTTGGACCGCCCAACCTCACCTACGAGGAGTTTTCCACCGTTTTGGCCAGCATCGAGGTGGTCCTCAATAGCCGCCCTCTCACTGCATTCACCAGAGGCTTAGATGATCTGGACATCCTCACCCCTGGATACTTCCTCGTCGGTGGCCCGCTAAATTCTGTGCTTGAGGCCAGTACCCCGCCCGAGAAGCTCGATCGCCTAAGCCACTGGAAGCTGGTCCGGGGAATCCGAGACCAGTTCTGGAGCCGCTGGAGCCGCGAAAACTTGAACACGCTCCAACAACGACCTAAGTGGAAGGTCCCACGTCGTAATTTTCAGGTTGATGACGTCGTCGCCGTGGTGGACGCCACGCTTCTCCAGTCTAGCGTTACGTGGCCGCTTGATCGCATCATCTCGGTTCATTCCAGACCCGACAGGCTCGTTCGCGCCGCCACCATCCAGACCGCCACTGGTAAATACACTTGTCCCATCAGCAAGCTCTCTCTACTGCCCGTCCGATCGCCTAGTGCCGGCGACGCTGCCTCCAAAGACCCTGTGGCCGAATCTGACCCAGGTACGGCGGGCGGAGACTGAGATCGTTCACGGAACGAGGCGGGCGGGTTGTGCAAGATTTGTCTTGCGCGCCCATGCCCTTCGCTCCCCCTCTTTCTGCTTAAAGAAGAGGGAGCTGCTGCTCGCTTGGTCTCTGCCGGCACGAGCGAACTGATTTTTTCGAGAGGAACAAAAACGTGTGTGCACGCCTCGACCTCCTGCTTCGCTGGGGACTCTCGAACCGGACCTCCACGTCGATCTGCCTACTCTAAAGTATCTGTTACGGCTGATCTGCTGATCTTGTATTTACTCGACGTCCTAATAAAGAATAATTTAAACATAATCTTTACTCTTTAATAAAACAATTTTTTGCAAGACAAAGGCTGAGACGACATTACTTTATACCACACTTTCGATAATTACTGTTGGAAAATCTATGTGTAGAGTTAACAAAGAGTTACTCTCGTACGCATGAGTGTGGAAAGAAAAAAAATCTTGTTAACATCGTCAACTTGACCTAAAGCTACCTCAGCAAAGTGGTTTTGGATGTACTTAGCTATCAACTTTATTTACAAATTTTCTTAAAACTGCTTTGACAACGAGAAATATCATCTTTTGATGAACATACTTTTTCAATAGACGAACATTGACTCTATCCTCTAAAGAAAATATTTTAAGGGACAAGAAGGAGCTCTGTCTCCTTATCAAAAGAGACGAATGTCAAGGTGCTTATATGGTAGAAGAAAAAAATTTTCTGAAAAAAATGCTTGGCAACTCTTTTACTATAGAGCACACGATATACCCATCCGACGGATGAACGATTAAGCTTATCTAGTTACTTATCATTTTAGTTTTCATTAGATGCACACGCTATACGAAGTCATTGTCACAATAAGGACTAGTCGTGTGAATGTTTACTTCTGCCGTTAAGTACCAACAATTATATGCAAAAAACTTCAAAATCACCAAATCTGAATTGATATAGTTACTTCGTTATTTATACATCCCGTTTTTTTCACAAGGCCCTACCGTTACATTAAAATCTCAGAATTATATATTTTTTGCTTAGTATTGTAAAATAAAAAAAAATATCTCGTTACGAGACGATAATAAGTGCTCACCAACACTTGCAAGCTAATGACTGATCACTTGTCTGCCGTCCAACAGAAAAAAAAGTATAAGTAACTTTATAGATGAACTGAAAAAATCAAGGGAAACTAAGTGTCTTAAAAAATCAATAATAATTTGAGTATTGGAGCGCGGAAAAACTGTTTTTTTATATAAATGTGATGTAATTATTCTACTTTTCACAAAAGAAAAATGATTTTTCGATGGAAAGTATGAAAATCTGTACTTACCCTTCCAACTTGGCGCAATTTCCTCGTGCAAAAGTACAGCTTTTTCTATTAGGCTTACCCTTTTTTTATTTTGGAATCCAAGGCGATCATCATCGACTTTACTACGTAAAAAAGCGTAAGTGCACTTACGCTGTCTGCCTGGCGCAATTTTCACGTTTTGTGTCACTTACTCTTTTTTTTTGATTCCTGAAAAAAATTATTAACAATTTTTCCAATTTTTATTCAGTTATTACAAAATCATGGTGTAAAATATTTAATTTCTAGATATTCTATTAGACGCAGAACTGTCTGACGAATCGATTGGTATAAATATCTCATTTTCGACAAAAATGTCATTAATACCTATTTTTCTGTTGATGGATGGCAGTTCTGACATTGAGTACTTTCTCCCAATGAGAAAGCAATGCTTTACTTCCATTTTGAAGTATATTTATCTCACATCGAAAACAGTCTTCTATGGTGCTGCAAAAATTGCTGGTTTAAATTTTTTGTCGATTTTTGAGTAGATCGTGCAAATGTTTGTAACGATAAAAATTAAGCTTTTCTTGAACTTTATGTGAAAAACTATCGGCAAAAAACTCAACTATTTTAGTTGCTGACTTACGAAAAAAGTAGCTTCCAATATGCAGTTAATCAAGAACTTCGGAAAAAACCAAAAAAATTAACATTATCATAAATGAAAAGTCAAGTGGTTGTCACAGCCGAAAGCTTGGAATGATTTAAATGAAGCTGATGCTACGTAGAGTTTAGTTACGAGTTTTAGTGTCAAAGATATCTGTTAGTTTACATCATCGTGCGATCTCGCATACATAATGTTTTTTCATGATAGGAAGGCATACCTGCTTTTATTCGTAAACTATATCAGGTCTCAAATATGCAAAATAAATAGAATTTATTTGGGACATATCCTATATTACGTCTCTTTACCCCTTATAATTTTGGGACTTACACCTTATACTTGGAACATGTCTCATTGTTAGGAGAAGTAGGTAAAAGTAACATCACACATATATCTATACAGAGGATTCACAGAACAAGTGTGCAGTGAACGGCAGTTGTCACAGCTTCCGTTTTTGGAACATTGTAAACTTGTATCAATACATAGTTTGACCACACGTGAATAAAATATGAAAAGAAGCCAAAAATATCTAAAACCTTCTGGTGGAGCGGGAAAAGGCGCTTGGTCAAGCTCGTGTTAACGCAAGGAGGGGAGGAGAAAAAAAGCTTGTGAGTCAAAGAAGATTGGCTGTCAAATTTGAATGAAGGAGCAAAAGTAGCTCGTATTTGCTGCGAGTGGATACGTGGCCTCACCAAACATTGTAATTGGTGAGAACAGTAGACTTTAATATTTGATGAGATTGGAGTGGTGGTGGTGGTGGTAGTCACAATGTCGGGAATAGCTTAATGTATTATTTACCTTATGCTATGGTGTTGATATTGAAAATCTAAGACGCATTTGTTGGTTTATTTTATGGAACATTTTTCGTTGTACGGAAGGAGATTATTGAAAGTTGATGTAGGGAAGGAAAAAATTTAATAACTTCTTTCTTTCTATCTAATGGCAACGTAAAATTCGTATACCTATAAAATTAATGAGATTGTTTGTTCGACAAGATGTATTATCATTTAACCTTTTTGGATTTTAATGACACTTTTAAGAAATTCAAAAACCACAAACTTTTAAACTGGCTGTGTATGTATGTCACTGATTAGTTTAAAACATTTACCACGCAAATACCCCTGACATAAGGTTTATCTTGTTGGTCACACGATTATTATCTTTATTTTTAAAAAATACAAAAAAATATTTTTTATCATGAATAAATCTCACGATTAGCTGATGAAATTTTAATTTAAATAATATTATTTTTACTTTTTCAATGATAAAACAGTAGGTAGCTTCAAAAATCTTGAAACTATTTTTCAAGTAATTAATGAAAGTTATTAATAAGCTTACCTAATAGTGCATGGAATGTATGTCATTTGATACTGCTTTAGTTTATTTTATCTGTTGGTTTGTGGTTGTGTATTTCTTTATTCATATCGAATTCTAAACACGTTATAACTGTAATACAATGAATGTAGTGCATGTAAAACATATAAAATGAGAAATAGGCTAATGATAAGAGAATCGTAGAACTATTTAATATATTTCCAACCATTTCTAATACCTTACAATCAACTTTGCACATATTAAGTACAATAAATTATGAACTATTTGATAGAAGTATCCAGAGAGAAAGAGAAAGAAACAGAGAGAGAGAGAGAGAGAGAGAGAGAGAAAGAGAGAGAGAGAGAGAGAGAGAGAGAAAGAGAGAGAGACAGACAGAGAGAGACCGAAACAATAGATGGATTTGTGCATTACATAAATAGTTGTGTTAAAAATAAAATTTTATTATGGTATTTTAGAACTATTATATCATTGAGAATACATGGAATACGTGTTACAGAAACAATTCAATAATACTATAAATTTTAAGTTTTATTCTGGTTGATAATAAATTTTAACTTTTTGATTCTTTGTTATTAGAAAAGCGGCCATGAGCTTATAAAAACATGATTTCATTGACGTTAAATGTAAAAACGTTCACGCGCCAACAAACAGCTGGCTTGCGATTTCTTACCGACACCAAAAGCAAGCGTTCGATCGATGAAATGATGTACTTTCCAACGGGTCAGTGCTTGATTCAAAGAATAGATTATAGGAAAAATAAACGTTAAGCAAAAATATGCCCAGGACACATATAAATAATTCTAAAATATTATAAATAGAGCTGAGGACTTGAAGGAGAAAAAACTTAATTGTCATAAACATTGATGGCATGATTATTACACCTGATATAGTTTTCGGTGGAGGCGAGTCTCATTCATGGTTCAACCAAACAGTGTCGTTACTTCGTTGTATACTCAAAAGTAAAGATGAGCTATCGGAAATTTGTTACGTAGGAAGGGAAAAGTTTTAAGAAATCTTTATAAAAGCGTCGAGGTCATTATGATTTTACATATATGTCCGTGAG
Organism: Copidosoma floridanum; assembly: GCF_036245765.1. Lineage (NCBI taxonomy): Eukaryota > Metazoa > Arthropoda > Insecta > Hymenoptera > Encyrtidae > Copidosoma > Copidosoma floridanum. The sequence continues at coordinate 16,373,942 of NW_028321884.1, read as the reverse complement.
CGCGCGGTGCCTTGGTTGGCTGCATTGTGTGATGGTACGCGGGAGACCACGGGTTCGATTCCCGGCCAGAGCGATTCTCCCGAGCAAGTACCTCTGTGAAATTCCACATGTGCTTTTTCACCACGTACTGCTCCTCATGAAGGGATGGGTGACCTTCTCGCAGCAATAATGGCTTACCACTTAGATCCTTCACTCTCGAGGTGGGCTATGTAACATCATCACCGTACCATCAAACTACAAAAGTAAATCTAATAATGTATAACCAATAATGTAATATGTAACCATTACTTGTAATATGTAACAAATATAATGTAAAAATGTGCCTTACTGTGCCAAGGCTATATGTACTTGTTTACAGTAAAGACTAAAAATAAATCACTACGTAAGTAGATGTTTATTAAAAAAAAAAAAAAAAAAAAAAAAAAAACTTGTGTGTCCCCAGCCACACATTTAAAGAAGGTAGGTGTATTGAAGGAAGTTCCTTTATTTATTCTTACATTTAATACTGTATTGTGAAGATGTTACCACTTTTTTTAAATGCCAAAGTATAGAATTAAAAAAAAATTCTTAATGCTGTAATTACGTGAGTCAATACAATGGACATTCAAATCGATTTATTTCTGTGGTCCCCCAACCAGGAATGTTGAAAGATGCTCAGTATAAATAAGTGGGCAAGTCTCATATAATTAAAAACTATTGAATTTGGCATCTCAGATTTGTAAAGTACTTTTTCCCTTTAAAGTAGAGTTAAGAGTTGTACGAAGTTATAAAAAATGATGCGTCAAGTATAAAGAACTTATTGCTCATTTGTACATGGGTCATTCTATCGACAACAATCTATTTCGTGTCTCAGTTGTTTTCAACATTGTATAAGAAGATATCGATCTGAATTTTTTGTTTTTTAGATAATCAAAGATTGTTTTTCGCTGAAGGCACAACAGAATCCAGATGATTAATAAGTATTGCATGAGGTTAAGATACGAAGAAGGAGTGAATTAAGGTTTCGAGGTCATGTCTCACTCAAAACTGTATAGTTATGATAAAGCCTAGAATGAAAATATGGAGTTGTTAATTTTCTCAATGGCAAAGGATCCCCAAGTTCATGATGCAAATGACACTTTGTCGCATTTTTAAAAACCAAAAGCAATTTAATACAAGACTTTGATGCTGTCCAAGTTAAGGGACGTACTCATGACAAGTTAAAAAGTTAGAAAACGTCATGTCACTTTGTGAGAAGTTGAATCAAAATTTGAGAAGAAATACAGTAGGTTAGAAAATAGCTGTTTTTTTAACGACATAAGTGCAGAGGCAAAGTTTAATTAACATTAAATTGCGTAACAATCTCGATTTTTCGATAGATTTTTAAGAGTCCGTAGCCCTATTCTGTGACGCTTTATATCTTTGTTTAAAAATGTTCAATGTTACGACTTGGATACAACTTGCAAAACATGGATATATATATTATGTGGGTGGCTTAGAACTTGACCTTACGTTATAAGTTGCATCAGTTCCTGACAGCACTACGATGATATCGAACATGTACGGCTTTTATAACAATACATTCTGCATTGAATTATTTTTCGTACATAGGCTTCAAGTAAATCTAGCTGCTTATATCGTCTAAGCTACCTGGAAGATTTCAAATTCTTTAAAGCTCCCAATAACGTGGGACCTATATTACATAAATAAATGATCATGTATACCCCGTCACTTATCGCTTAAACTGTCATCGGATGCACACGCTATACGAAGTCGTTATCACCATAGGAATTAGTCATTTGTATATTTTAAGCTATATCATTTATCTCGTTCCAAGTGAATTTTCCTTCATGAACTTCGTTTAATTTTGATGAGGAGAAACAAGAATTTTTTTTACCTCGAAAGCAGGTTCTATTGTTATTAATTTAAAAAATTTTTTTTTTATCTTACTTATATATAAAGCAAAGTAGCTGAGACCGTTGTAATCGCTATCCACGAAAACTACTGAACCGATTTTTCTGTAACTTTGTATACCGATCCTTGACACTTCCTAGATATTTTTAGTATGTTTTTCATTTTGAAAAATTCAATAACCATAGCAATAAATAAGCTCGAAGTTTTGCGAAAATACGCCAGCTTTTCACTTTAGCTTAGTAGGATCCGCTAGGTGGTGTCGACAAAAAATGTAAGCTACCTGCAACAGAATTGAATAAGTATTGTTATAATAGGCCGGAGCGTCGCTAAAGTTTCTGCTGACATCGATCAGCAGTTCATCAAGCTGTATTGAAAATGTAGATGATCGTCGTGCAGCTGGGTAACCCGGTTACCGACGACACTCTTCTCCAATAGGCAAGTAATCTAGGTCTACTATCACGTTAAACCTCCAAGATTGACGAGTGCCACCAATAAATAATTTATTCCAACCGATGACGTCTTTAGTGGAGTACCAGGAGACGTGTCCAGCCAGAGCATATCCTGCTCTAAGCCTTCAGAGTCATATGGCCGTACAAAAATATGAGCTGGAGGCTCTATCACGATGTTCAAAATCTCGCAGAAGTCAGAATTTTTTATTTCGATAATTTACATAAAGATACGGTTGTGCACATACGCAGTATAAAAATTATCGAAAAAAATCTGACTTTTGTGAGATATCGGAAGTCGTGATAGAGCCCCTGGTGCCGTTAGAGAATTTTATACTCCAAATGTAAGCCAAGTAAAACAGCCCTGAGGGGCCATGCGCAGCCATAATGGCTTCTTTCTCAGTGATCGTGTCCCCAACGACATCCCCACATTTTCCCGACTAACGATGAGCGGTTGGTGATCCGGGGAACAACCTAAAGACGAGATATTTCTTGATCAGTGGCGTACCTCCCTCATGTACGGTCTCCGTCCACATCAGAGACTCCGAGGGTAAGAGTCAAGCTACTTGCAGCTAGCTCTCCATCATTAAAAATAATAATAAGGAATAACTGGAACTTTCACCACTGGCCTTTTTCAGAGTCAATGTAAGTATTTACGTTAACTACTTAACCTACAATCTCATCGGTTCTTTTATGGGCCACCTAACTTTAAACTACTTTGCCAACAAACACATTTTTACTACCGTTTCTGAAAACATTATTCGTCTACTAAAAGACTATGTAAAGCCGGCCACTATTAAACCAAGTCAGTTATTAACTGGCAGACGTCACGAGCAGAGTTGTTCGTCGCAAGGCTGGGAACCCTGGTGACCAACGACCCTATATTACCCTATCGACTCTAAGCATTCAACTAGGAATCACCAATTCTCTCCAAGGTATACGCTGGGCGAACCTAACAGCTATGAAAGAAAAAAAAAACTTGAGCCAACGGGAGTCTCCAACGGGCAAGCATCACGAACCGATATCTATTATTCTCTCCACCTTAGATCACCAAAACAAAGTCTATAGAAAAAAGGTGCTTTAGACACAAACGTCTTCAACGTTAGGAAAGAGCACTACAACTAGCCCCAAAGCTTCGGACTTTGTAATTTTTATTCCGATCAGTCTGGGGCGTCAACAGCAGGCCAGAGAAGATCACCCTGAGGCAGTCACAATTGTTGTTAACTTCAGTCAAGAAAGAGTTAACTTAAGAAGCTCACCGGTCTTTTTTAGGGCCATCGGACGTCGAACTACCTTGCCAACAAATATATTAGAACTTAACAAACCCCTTCCTCTAATCTCTTCAAGAGCAAGTTGGCCTCCAAATTTCTCTTTGTTCTTTCTACTCTTATTCTCTTTTGTCTTCTAGGGAAGTGGTCCTCCCAGACCTTTCCCATGCGGGGAGGTTAGTTTTCAGTCGGTAGGCACACCGGGTGAATCCGAAACTATTACCGGATTAGCTGGGGTGTCTATGAAGATTTTCCCCTTCCCGCTCTATCAAACAAAAAAAAAAAAAAAAAAAAACTTAACAAAGTTGAAAGAAAACCCTTTTAGGGGTCACAAAAGTCGTAAGCATGCCAATAGTCGCAAAAGGGTATATTGGAACGAAAACTTTAAATGTATCTAATGAATACAATTTGAGGCGTCAAGAAATTGAAGCAGAAAATTTATCAAGACTGGAACAGCCAAAATCGCCAAATAAAGAATCTATGACGTGAGAGATCAGCTTTTTATTTTACCCTCACGGTAATCTCCTAAATCTTTCAAGATTTAAATTCAAATTTTTAAATAAGTAGAAAATGTATTTGTATTTTTCTGGCAATAAAAAATGTAGAGATTAAGCTCCAGGACTTTGATGCTCTGGTAATAAAGTTGTGAGATAAGACGAAAAAATTTTTCTCCAATATATACTTTTTGGGAGTTTAAAATTTTCGCAGCTTTAAAAAATAGCCCTTTATGTGAATTCTATGGGAGAAACTGCAAATCAACCGCTTTTTATGGCCAACTATTATTTAATGGCATAAGGAACGCACGGTACTTTTTAGCATAATTATAATTTTTTAATTTTTACAGCTTATTATTTGACCAAATAAACTGTATGGATTGCAAAGAAATATGCTTTTGATAAGAAGATTTTTGTTCTGAGAAGTGTGAGGAATAAATGTAAAATTTCCATCTGAAAACGTTTCACACTAGGGGAGACCGGGGTACCACCGTCACCTTAACATTATTGGCCCGAGGTGGCGTTATACTTGTACTATAAAATTGAAAAAAATAGCATAAAATAGAAAAGAGTAAGAACAATCATTTGCAGTATTTTAAATATTTTAAATAATTTCTCTCTTTAATTAATAAGACTCAAATTGTTAACCTATTAAAGTGACGGTCTTACCCCGGGTCGGGGTAAAACCGTCATACACCGGGGCAGGAGCAGCCTTAGAAAAAAGTAAAGTATACACTGGCTGTGGATATGTAATGGGTTATGATGAAGTGTTAGGAATAATAGAGAAAAGAAAAGTCAATTTATTTGTCTACAAAGTACTTAACCAATATTTTAACATTCGTAAAATTATGATTTTCTTAATTCAGCTATCACACTTTGATGTCGTTAGTAAGTTTTTCTTTATAGTCTAGATCTTATTATCATAATAATAATTTCAGTCAATAATTTGAGTTACATTACGTTAAACTTATCTTAATCTAAGTGACACCGACTAGATTTTTGGTTTAGAACAGAGTTTGCACAATAAAAATAAAAATAAAACATTATTAAAAATAAAAAAAACAAAATAAGTATTAAATCATTGTAATTGACCATCTCAGGGATGGAGTGTAACCACTGGGACAGAGTTTAGGTCAATAGAGCTTGAAAAAAATGTCATTTTATTGGAAAAAGTATTTTTCAGATGTGCAGAGAACATAGACTGTAAATCCTGTGCCTTGAACGGTTGTGAATTAACTTGTCTAATAGATGTGTTATCACACAGAGGAATAACATCAGCAAGTGGCTGACAATTAACTCGAGGAGCATACTCTTGCTTGCTCTGTCTCACTACTCGTACTTTCTTTGTTACAATTCAGTAGATTTTGTCGTGGGCTTTTTTTTTACCCACAGACTCTATCTTAATTTTTTTTGCATTTTCATTATTAAGTTTGTCTATATAATCTTCATTTGTAACAATAGTAGCTTCCTCTTTTCGCCTTTTTTTAGTTTTTGTGATCAAATGATTTGAATTCTTTGCTGTGGAAGTAGCCAACGAAGAAGCACATACACCGTGGCTCGTAGTATGTGATGCAAGAGCAGCTTCTTGGGCAACTCCATTTATGAATTCGTCACCTTTGAGCTCTGAAGAATCCAGTATTGACTTCTATAACGAGTCGAGCAGAAATATTAAAAAATTCAGTTCCACGGTTCACTTTTATAAATGCATGTCTAATACTTACCAAATAATTTATGAGTGGCTTAGAATTTTCTAATAAATGTATAAGATTTTTTTATTTCTCCAGCTGCAGGTAAAGAACCGCCTTCTACGTTAGTAGGCGATACGTTTGAGACATATTTAAGCGCCAGCATCTGGCACTCACTCAACTTTTCAGAATTTGTGTTTGCGGGTTGCATATCTGTTATTTGCTGAAAAATTTGGCAAGACTCTGAGTTACTGTTGCTTGTTGCTGAAGAATCGTGGTTAAATTAAGATCATAATACCACTGTCAACTCAAGTTTTTCACAATAAAGTTACGTACCTGTTGTATCAAAGCTCGTGGAGCTTGAAATTTGACGATCAAACGCATCAGCAAAAACATTTCGATGGAATGAGTGAATGCCTGTTTATGTTTTTAAACCATTTATAGCCGTTTTATCTTTTGCAGCTCGAGTCCATGATTTACCAAACAAAGAAAAAATACGTTTCATTTCAACTCTTCTATTGTGACCTTCCCTTTAAAATTTTGTTATTTCCTCAGGATAAAAGTGACTCAAAGGCTTTAAAAATGCGACATCTAAAGGTAGAATCCTATGTGTGCAGTGTGGTGAAAAACTTGAGATGATCACTCCATGCTCTTTACCTAATTGAGCAACTTGTAAATTTTTCATGTGAGATGAATGACCATCCAATAGCAACAGCACAGGATTGGGTAGTGAGGCCTTTGAGAATTCAATAAACTTCAAGAATCACTTTGTAAAAAGATCTGTTTGCATCCAACTAGACTTATGAAACTCGGCCCATGCATTGACAGGCCAACCCTCTAAGAATTCTTCATTTCTCTTCACTCTTAGAAAAATAAGCATTGGAGGCATGAATGACCCTACTGCAGACATGCACAGTTCTGCCATTACAGTCTCACCACATTCAGCAGCAACTAGACCAGCAACCTGTTTTCTTTCCTTCAGAGCAATAATTTTAGGGGTACACTTTGGAATCACTTAGAATCCAGTTTCATGGACATTCCATATGTTTTCTGGCCTGATAGCATATGTATTAATGATAGAATCTAATAAATCAAAAAAAATTTTGACCTCAATTTCATTAAAGCCATTGGCTCTAGCTGCTGAGGTTGACTCTGTCTTCCTGATAGACAGTCCGTGTCTTTTAGTAAAACTACTCAACCAATTTTCGCCAACCAGCCCTGAAAAATGAAAAATTTAAGTACAGAGATGAAATAAAATCTTAGGCATACAAGATGCTTATATGAACCTGTTTTTTTGCTCAGTCTATGTGAAATTCCTAATTTTTTAGCAAAATCAAAAGCCAATTTTCTCAATTCTTTTTCAGTAAGCCCCATGAGTCGACTTTCTATATCTAAAACATGCTCAAGCAAAATTTTTTCTTGTTCGTCAGTAAAAGTTCAAGCGAATCCAGATTCTAAAAAAAATCATTATAAATAGGTATAATGACCATTTTAATAACTATCATGATATAAAATTGTATAATAAACTGACTTGAGTCTTCTTTGCCATTACTCTTCTCTTGGAATTTTTGTTGTATAGTCGTCCGTGGAATGATATTGGTAGCTGCCGTACTTTTAATAGATTTTCCGGATTGAAACTCTCGTAAACCCAAGTCCAGGTCTCCCGGCGTCCAGGTACACCGATTACTTTTTTTTTGGTAACTTCAAACCATTTTTATCACAGTCACGTTCACTTAAAATACTCATGTACCTACCTACTTACTCTAATTTGTGCTGTCACCGGTCATATTATAATAAAGAACAAGAATAAAGCCTTATTTTAGTATTTAATACTGTTTTTGGGATCACCTGCTCTTAGCATATTTGCTGAAGTTGTAAGGTTGAAGCTTCAAAAATGTATGCAATGATTAGGTTATAACTAGCAGCCCCCCGTCTCGGCTTCACCCGAGACTTACTAAATAAAACACCGTAGTGTGTTGACATGTAATGTGAAACATTTTTAGTGAGAAAATTTTACACATATTCCCGATACATCTCAGAACAAAAATCTTCTTATTAAAAACATATTTTTTCGGAATCCATACAGTTAATTTGGTCAAATAATAAGGTGTAAAAATTCAAAAAAATAATTATGCTGAAAAGTACCGTGCGTTCTTTATGCCATAAAATAATTGATGGCTATAAGAAGTTGTTGATTTACAGTTTTTTCTGTGTAATTCACGAAAAGGGCTATTTTTTAAAGCTGTTAAGATTTTAAACCCCCAAAAAATGTATATTAAAAAAAAATTTTTTTTTCTCATATCTCACAATTTTATTACCAGAGCAACAAAGTCCTGGACCTAAAACCCAACATTTTTTTTGCCATAAAAACAGAAAAACATTTTCTACTTATTTAAAAATCTAGAGTAGGATCTTTAAAGATTTCAGAGATTGATGTGAGGGTACAATGAAAAGCTGATCTCTCACGTAATGGACTCTTAAGTTGTCGTTTTTGACGCTGCTGTTTCAATCTCGATAAATTTTCTGCGTCAGTTTCTTGACGCCTCAAATTGTATTCATTAGATACATTTGAAGTTTGCTTTCCAATATACCCTTTTGCGACTATTGGCATGCTTACGACTTTTATGACCCCTAAAGGCTATTTTCAGTCAACTTTGTTAATTTTAATACATTTTTTGGCAAAGTAGTTCGACGTCCGATGGCCCTAAAAAAGACCGGTGAGCTTCTTAAGTTAACTCTTTCTTGACTGCAGTTAACAGCAATTGTGACTGCCTGGATACCTCAGGGTGATCTTCTCTGGCTTACTGTTGAAGACCCAGACTGATTGGGAGAAAAATTACAAAGTCCGAAGCTTTGGGGCTAGTTTTAGTGCTCTTTCCCAACGTCTCCCGGTATAACGTCCAAGACGTTGGTGTCTAAAGCACCTTTTTTTATTTGCAGATTCAGTTGTTTTGGTGATCTTAGATAGAGAAATTGGTTAGTGATACTTGTCCAGTGGAGGCTGTCCCGTTGGCTCAAGTTTTTTTTCCTACATAGCTGTTATAGGTTTGCCCAACGCAGACATTGGAGAGGATCAGTGATTCCTGGTTGAATGCTTAGAGTCGAGAGGATAGTATAGGGTCGTTGGTCACCAGGTTTTCCAGCCTTGCGAAGAATAACTCCGCAGGTGACGTCTGCCAGTGAATAGCTGACTTGGTTTAATAGTGCCCGTCTTTAGTTAATATAGTCTTTTAGTCGACGAATCGCTTCCGGAAATGGTAATAAAAATGTATTTTTTGGCAAGGTAGATTACATTTAGGTGGCCCCTAAAAAGAACCGATGAAATTGATGGTTAAGTAGGGAACGTACATACTTATAATGGCCCTTAAAAGCGCCAGTGGTGAATCTTCCAGGCTATTCTTTATTATTATTCCTGATGATGAAGAGCTGGCTGCGGGTTTCTTGATTCTTACCCTGGGAGTCTTGATGTACGGAGACTGTGATGGAGGGAGGTACGCCGCTGACCAAAGAATATCTCGCCTCGGGTCGTTCCCCGGATAACCAACTGCTCATCTTTAGACGGGGCTATGTGGGTAAGCGCGTTGGGGACGCGACGACCAAGAAGGTAGCCGTTGTGGCTTCCCGTGACCCTCAGAGCTGTTTTCCCTTGCTTACATTTGTAGCCACAATTCTCTAACTGCACCGGGTGGGATGGTGGGACTGCCACACAACTCTAAAGAGTTGGTGCAGATTGTGCTCTGGCTAGATATGTCTCCTGGTATTTTGGCAGACAGCATAGGTTGAAATTAATTTTTTTTTTTTTCATCGCACTCGTCGAGATTCAAGGTGAAGGGACACTTAGGTCCCTTCCCCTTAGAGAAGAGGGTTGTCCGTAACCGGGATACCCAGCTGCAAGACTATCACCAGCATTCTCTGTTCAACTTGATGAGCTGCCGAAGCTCGAGTGTACAACCATCGATACGCTCCGGCCTATTATAACCACACTTATTTAATTATGTTGCAGGTATCTTCAATTTTATGTCGATGCCACCTATCGGATTTTACTGAACTGAAGTGAAAAGCTGGCGTATTTTTGCAAAACTTTGAGCTCATTTATTGCTATTGTTATTAAATTTTTTAAGATAAAAACTATACTAAAACCATCTAGGAAGTATCATGAATCAGTGTGCAAAATTTCAGCAAAATCGGTTCAGTAGTTTTCGCGGTTAGCGATTACAACGGTTTTAGCGACTTTGCTTTATATATTAGTAAGATAAGTATACCTACCTACAATAAAAGAGGTTAGATTAGCTCGGATACGACGACAGTGGCGTCGTGACGATGTGCGCTTGGGCTGCTCGTGCCCTGGCATGAGTGACGGTGGTACCTCGAAAATGAACTTTTCATATTATTTAAATAACTTATTTTGTCGTGATCCAAATGCTAGTGAATCAAATATTAAAGTGAAGGTCTCAGATTAATCAACACGATACACTTAAATTTATTGCATCAGTTTGCACAACTTAGCTGTTTTCATCGACTCAAAACCTGAAGCCAATGATTTTTTTTACTTAAAAATTGAAAAAATTTCTGGAAAGATTCTGCAGGCCATTTAATTATAATTTCTTTTGGAAAAAAATCGCATGTTTTGCACTAATACAAGAAAAAAAAAATTGGCTTATAATATCACTTATTTATTTTAAAAATAAGGGTGGCCGATCGACCCACGAGACGTAATTACCCCAGTCTCCCCTTGATGTCAACACACTACGGTGTTCCGGTTACTAAGTCTCGGGCGAAGCCAAGACGGGGGGCTGCTAGTAACATATATAATCAAATTATTGATGAAGACATTTCCAAAATTTAATATTTTCCCAAATTTATTGGGCACTTAGCATCCTTTTAAAGTCAATCTATTCATTTGCTTCGTAATTTGTTTATTCGTTTTTTTACATGTACAACGTTAATTATAACACTTGTCATTTAATTATTTATTACTTTCTATCTTGAAAAAAAAAGACTTACGACAAGGCGATCAATAGTAACAGACACAACACTTGCAAGCTAAATACGCCTGACATGTAGTTTATCTATCGAACGAGAAAGTAATGTTTTATTTCTATTCTCACGCGCGATCAACCGCATCAAAAACAGACAACGATGAAGATGATCTGATTAGAAATCATTTTTCATTATTTACATTTAAGAAGCTCGCATATTTTTTCAAATTCAAGAGGCGTAAATAAACATTTTTCGGTTGAGCCAGAGCACTAGAGCATAGTCTGAAGATCAACTCTCAAAGCTTTTGAGGGTACAATTTAGGAGTGTTTAAGAGGATCGACATGAATAGGAATCTTTCAGCCTTTATAAATTATATTATTTCATCGCTGCAAAATGAAAAATAAAATGAGCTTTAAATGCCCAGGAACTCAGCCACAAGTTTGATTGACGAAAGTCCCTGTGAGATTATGTCATTTTTGCGAGCTTTTATAACTAAATACATACCTTCAAAGTCTCTTAAAATTTTTTGGGTACGTCTTTGCATAAACTCGTGGCAATAAATGCAAAAATCAAAGCCATCGTCATTTTTTAGATTGAGAATTAAAGTGTGTTCAAACAGATGTAATAACATCTTATTAGTGATGGTTTCTTCGATGGCCATAGCTGCAACGAGGAAGTTTCCCCCACGTTTGATACAGCCAGATTTGTAAGATACAACAACAGTGGAGTCTAACTACTTCCAGAAGCAACTGCTTCTCGAACTACCACAGGAAAAATTGGTTTGCACTCTAATATACGCTCCAAATGTATTCTATTACAACGCTACATGTAGAATCAGCTTTAAGGTAAAGCTGCTGCTGATGTTGTTGTTCTTCCTCATAATTTTACCACAATATTGTGTTTAAACCATATTAAAACTGAAGTTATCAATGTATATAAATTCAGAAAAAGTCTTAATAAAACTTTGAAGGATTCATACGCAAATACTCCTTCATAGTGGGCCTATTCAAAATAATACGCATTTCTGTCATTAATTCAGTGCATATGAGTTTCGTATTAATTAAACAAAGAATAAGATTAATACGTATCATTAATACACTGCGTGCAAGTAGATGTGCCGAATTAAAAACTTTCACTGTGTATGCTAATATAATACCGTCATTCTTATACACAGTCGCATACGTCTGGATGCTACAGCTCTTATAATTAGCATTCACAAGCTTGACATTATTAACGATAATTTATTTTATTTACATAAATATCCCAAGTGTTACATAAAAACTCACGTAGAAATTAAAGTAAAATTTTTTGTACCTATGGATTCTAATAAAATGTATGTGTTAGATTGTTTTTTTCCGACTCTAGACGTCTTCCATCATGTCTAAGCATTTCTCGTGTCTGTTGAAAAAAAAAACAGATTTTTTACTGATATGCAATTGTAACTAAACAAGGCAACAGCAAAAATTTCTTAGGTTTTTATGAGCCTCTCAAAAACTACCATCTTACAATGTATAATTTAAACTTTACAATCTGAAATCAATTCAGATTTCTAACTAACAATAGCAAAGACAAACTCATAAACTGTAGCTTACAAATGTATTGGAAGAAATAGTAGAAGTCCATCGATTGACGTAGTTCTCATTAAGAACAAAATCACCATCAAAAGTCACTGATTAAGTCCTTAAAATCGCACACAACTTTAAAATTATAATGATAATTTGAAACTTTTAATTCTAACTAAAAATTGTATTATCTTAGAGTTAACAGTAAGTCAAATTTGTCTATTATCTAACAATAATTGTAATATTGTATCATAAGTAATACCCACTGGTGCAAATAGAATTAGAACGGATTTCATAACACGTAGGTATGTCTACCTGTCTTTACTAAATGCTCTTTTTCAATAAACCATCTGCAACAAATTCTTTCTATTGTAAACATATCGACGTACTGCATATGCAAGATCAATTTATAGTTTGAACACTTGTAAATAAAATATTAGAAGAGGCCAAAAATATCGAAAAGTTGCTGGTGTAAGGTAAAGTACCCTCTATTCGGACATATAATTTTAGGTAATCCACTATTTCTAAATTCACAAAGAAATTAGAGGGAAAAGGCACTTGGTCGAGCTTGCGTTAACCAAAAAAGGGCGGGGAAAAAAATTTGTCAGTCCAAGTAGATTGGCTGTCGAGTTTGGAGAGTAGGAGCAAAAGTAGCTCGTATTTGCTGCGAGTGGATACGTGGCCTCACCAAACATTGTAATCGATAGGAGTAGTGGGTCCTTTCAGTGTTCTATTAGTTTGGTGTGGTAGTGGTGTTGGTAGTCACAATGTCAGCAATGGCTCAATGTATTATTCATTTTATACTGCAGTATACGTATTAAGAGTCTCTGACGCATGTGTTGGTTTATTTTAAGGAACGTTTGTCGTTGCCCGCAGAAAATTATATAAAAGTTTAAGCGCAAATGGAAAATTTCGATGGTTTTTTTTTTTTATTTTGTTAAAAAGAGTTTTAAAAAGTGGCCAATATAGATAGGTCTTACATTTTCATTTATGACTTGTACTCCTCAAATATACAATTCAGCTTAAAAATCACAAAATTATTATCTCTTTCTGGAAAAAATGCATTACCATTATGGTTTTTGATTGTACATAAATAATAAGCTTATATACATGTAGCACTGTAAAAGTGACCAGAACTATTTAAATAAAGTATACTCTTTATCATAGAGATTGTGTCTTAAAACATTTTTTTTTCAAAATCTTTATCTTAGAAAAAGTTAAAAAAGTTCCTCACAAATACTTCGATTACATGTAACTTTTAATATCATTTATATTTTCGATCAGATTGACGAAATAACAGAAATTAGCTGTGATATTTTGTAAAGTAGTAAGTAGTAAGTAGACAGTAAAAGATTCTAATACACTTATCTAACAATACATGCAAAATGCGTAACTAGACCATTTTGGTTCTATCTGTTTGTTGCTTTGTTGATATATAATTCTTATACCCCCAATTAAATGTTTATTACTTGAAAATTGAGTGGTAGCTAGTGAAACTCTTGATTCTGATTTTTTGATGTTCTTATTCTAAATGTTTCAAAAAGTATTGTAAGTGCTTATAAGCTATTTCCAAAAAAACTACAGTATTTTTTACAAAAGAGAAAGGTAGATTTATTTAATCGAATATTCATACAAGGTGATTGATAAAATTACTACTTTAGTACAGCTTTAGAACATAACCTACAACTGATGCTTAAAATAAAGTTTCAGTTTTTGCAATTACTATTATAGAAGTATCGGCGATCTAAGGAAGAAAATTATGTACGATAGTCTAAAAAACAATTTTTCTTTTGATTTTAACTAGAAGGTAACGAAATCTATTGTAGTTATAATAATATATATGTATATATATATATATACTTCTCTAATGCGAGTAACATCGATTATTTCACTCAATTACAAAAGTTGAAGAACTCACAATTACCGACGATGTTTTTTTTTTTTTATTAATTCAATCGTGTTAAACCTAAAATTGTGTTACTGTGTTTCAAAACTATAAAATTATTGAGAGAACATAATATGTTCAAAACTTCTCAATAATATAGTCAATTGCGTCAATGCAACTCTGTACACAGTCAAAGAAAAAAATTAATGTTTTTACCCAACAAAAATTTCTTAATAAACGTTTTATCGCAACAAAAAATGTTTTTTTTTACAATTTTAATCAGCATGTGTCACGTATTATATGCAGGTGTTTTAGTACTCGTTTTTAGATTGTTGTTAATATCAAATTTCGATTTTTGTTGTTTTTTGCCAGAGAAATGCCCTCGTATTTGTCGAACATGGCAACGCTAACGTTAAATATCAAAACTCATACACACCTACAGTTCGGTAGCTTATAATTTCTAATATAAACCCAAAAAAGTGCGTTCGATCAATAAAATGATGTACTTACCAACGGCATAAGGCCTGAGTCACAGGGCAGATAAGAGGAGAGACAAGGGTAAAACAAAAACACCTGCAGGACACGCACCGATAAGTGTCACTATATTATGAGCAGAGCTGCGTTGCAGGAGGTGGTAAAAGTGAATTGTCATTCTCTTTAAACGCGACAGTACTGACACATGATATTTAAGGGGGTCGAGTATTTTTCCTCGATCCAACAGCGTAGCTACTTTGTCGTATGCCAGAAAATACAGATAAGCTATTGATAACTGAGGGAGTGGAAAGGGAATAGCTTAGGAAAAATCGTAAAAGCGTTGGGGCTGCTATAATTATATGTCTTTAATCGCAGTTGCGCAGGAGATGGGTTTGTTGAGTGAGGGTCTAATGCATTAACGTACAAAGTAAAGGCTTATTTCGGTATTTATTACTGTTTCTGGGACCGCCTGCTTGGCAGATTTTCTAAACTTTTAAGATTATAGTTTGGAAAACGTATGTAATAATGAGGTTGAAATAAACACATGGCGAAAAATGGTGTTAAAAAAAGTATTAGAACCGTACTTAAAACCATCATATTTTTCAGGAAAGCTTATACATACTCACCTGATAATGGAAATTATTACGTTTGAAGTAATTTTAATTATATTTCAAGCAATTCTTATTATGTAGCAGCCATAAAAAAGTTATTACGCGGCATAATCAAAATGATCATGCCCAACATAGTGAAGAATGTGATAGTTTGATTTTCGTTATTCAACACAGCAAACTTTATTGTGATCGTTAAAAAATGTCTCACATTCAAAAGTAGAATATGCGATGTGACATAGTTGAATTTCTTATTTTACTGAATTGCTAGGAACGTTAATACTTACGATTATTAAAAGAAACAAAAAAATTTTAAGGAAAAGAGTAATTTAGTGCGGCTGGAATGTAAATAAAATCTGCTCCCATTGATGTGTAAATTTGTTTTTTTGTTGTTTTATATTGCTTAAATAATAATTTTTAAATACTCATTTGAAGATACATTGTCTTTGACGATTAAAGTTTCACGTAGAAGAGTATTCACGTACAAAAATTTGTATTGATTGACAGAAAAAAAGTAGAGCTTAACAAATTGATTAAGTTTAAGATATTGATTATGTATGAAGAAACGTTTTTAAACGTGACATCAACTCCCTTATAATATGTTAACTTACAAGAAATATCAAAGTAATACTAAAGTGAAACATAAAAATGACTCAAGCTAAAACTCAATTTTTATTTTTCTTCAGTACGAATAGTAAGACTTGTTTATAAGAAAAAGATCTTAGTAATAACTAGCACAACGCCCAGAATCACCTTATACCAAGTATATAATGTTCAATAATGACTAAATGATGAGACAGAGTCTCATTTTACTTAAGATTACAACTAACAACTCACCGCATGGACATAAAAACAAATTTAGACAACTTTTTTAATAAACAAAAAACAATGTAGCTGTCGAAAAGTATACTAGAACTAGATAGAAAGATAACGTGACATGAGAGAGATATTTAAAGTTCTTACTCAAAAGTGATACACTAAATCAGAAGCGATCAGAACTTATTTTTAAAATAAATAAAATTTAGTTTCATACCAGAAATTATAATACAAGACAAAAAGTACATAAGTTATTCGATAAAAAATAGAATATCAAGAAAAAACTTTTAATATCACAGACGCTTACAAGATAATAGCAATTATCATAACAACATCAGTGTATGTGAGAACCCACGATGAACACACACAAACTCTTTTATCAGTTTGTTGATTTTTTAAATTTTGATTTTTAAAACAAGGAAAAAAAATTTTGGAATTGAGTTTTCAAATTTAATTGCGACATACAAAGAATGAACCATGTTAAAGAGGTCATAGAGGCCAATTACGTATAATAAAATACTTTTACAAAAATAAAAGACTTTTACAAATTGTATACAACACAGTAGTTTATATCAAAGTCTAGTTTTAAGTATTAAAAAAAAATTAAATAAAAATATTATTATTTAAACGAGAGCAAAACAAACAGACTATAGTAGCTGAATAAAGAAATGTATGGTTCTAAGATACTAAAATATTTAAAAACAAGTACAGATATTTTTCAAATTTCATCTAACAATCCAATTGACGAATTCCAGTGAGTTATAATTTAAATATACAAAAATAGTCTTATTTTTAAAAGATTACCATATTTTTCAGTCACACTCACCAACCCGAAACGTTTTAAACTACATTAGTTTCTCAAATCACATAGACAAAATCATATTAGACTAATGGTGTTGCTTATGAATGCTCTTTCTTACAAAAGTATTAAGAAATTAATTAAACAGCCTTAAACTAACGTACCCTACGCCGTCCTTAGCCCATCCTTATAGTACCTTCATTCCGCACTCGATCACACGACGACGCTGTTTACATCCAAGCCTCCGAGATTACTAACGCTCTTTCTACCATGAATCTTGCGGACTTTACATACCACTTTTAAATCCATGCTCCATGACACCCTATTTCAGCGTGTTCCACACGAGTGGAAAGAGTGTGTGTATTGAGAGGGCATAGTAATTACGCAGCACATCACTGAAGGCCCTGTGCTTTGCCACTTGGCGGCGCAGGCAGCTTGGTGATAAGGTTCTACCATTTAATCATTCTTATTACCACCATTCCGTCCCTCAGTAGCTATTTATACTGCGCTTTCTGTATTCCAGAAAACTCTGTCAAGCGTCATCCACTTTCTCCTTCCCTTTATTTCCGACTTTCGTTCCAACTCACCAAACGTTATTACTAGCAGTATTCACCAACTTGGTCACGCGTCATTTCCAATCTCATGAGCACCTGTCCCACGCCTCTTTCTCTTTTTTTGACCTTTCCACCACCCTTTTCATCTCATCTTATTAGCCTCTAATTCTTTCTTAATCTTTTACCCAGCCCCTCTTTTTTAACTTATATTTTAGTATTATATTAGCCTTTCTTGTTTACATTTGCCTTATCATTACTGTTCTGGCATTTTCAATTTTATTTGTCAACTTTGTTTTGATTTTTGTACTCTTAGCATTAGATCTAAGTATTTTCATACAACCGTTAATCTTAAGCTTTAGTTATAAGTTTTCCACCAATTATGTACCAGATGAGGATCTTCCCCAAGGCATGCTAAACTTCTAAAGACTCTAAACACTCTGCCCTGCTTGCTCTTGCTCTCTACACTTCCGCCCACTGTCTCTCTCTCCCTCTCTCTCTCTCCCTCTCTGGTCTATTTGAAAAAGCTGCTCTCCCTCTCTTGCTCTTAATTCTGCTATCTACTCTCATACACAACAAAACGCGCGAATAATGGCGGCACTTCCAAGCATGCACCTCGTGGTCTTTCATTCACCTCATCGAAGCGGATCGTCCGTCCCACGGCTTCGCCTTTTTTCTTACCCTCTTTCTCTGATCTGAGCTGCTTCCGTAGTCCTCTACCTGGAGACCTCGTCATCCTGGGAGAACACAGCAGCTGCTAGACTTTCGCTCACACTTCTCTCTCTTCTCTCAACATTCTACGCGCCTTCTCGACAACTCTTTCTCTCAACTCTTGCTACAAGAACGCGTAAACCGCAAAAACTCTCGCTGCTCGCACCCAGGCGTATACAGCTCAAGAGTCTACTCTAGACTAACTCGCGATGTTTCGCTTAAGCAATGGCCATATCGTTGCTGCTGCTGCTGCCACTTACTTATCTCCCCTTGCAGTCACTCTCGTCATAGCAGGTGCTGTGTGTCCCAATAGTCGCGTTCGCATTTTTTTGTCCATTCCTGCTGGTGCTGCTGTGTTTTTGTATCTCAGTCTCAGCTCGTTGTCTGTTGGCAATGTTGGCATCCCAAAATCTTTATGAAAGCGTAGGGGTCATTATGATTATAAACTTTTTTTTTTTTTAATATTAAAGTGCTCTACGTCCGGCTCCTTTATTAAGGGCACTACTATAGGCACTTAGAACTTGGAAGAGGGACAAAGAAAGGGATGGGAGGCCTCCCATTACAGGAGGGGAGTAGGAGGAAGTGAGGCAATCATGCTGCAAGGAAGTCGCCTAAGCCCTCCTCGAGGAGCATTGCGTGGTGAAAAAGAACGTGTGAAAAATCACAGAGGTACTTGCCCGAAAGTCGCACTGGCCGGGAATCGAACCACGGTCTTCCGCGTGTTAATCCACGACCTAACCGACTGAGCCACCGCGCGCTCCCGTACATATATATAGCTCCCCAAAAACCAACAAATTTAAAGAAGCTTTGACTTTCAGCTCCTTGTACGTACGTTGCATCAGCGAAAGCATTTCGAGAAGAATCGGACTCATCTTCCGAGATGTTAGCGCTTAACAGTGCAAGTGATCGTGCAAGTGCCAGTGCAAGTGCCAGTGCAAGTGACACAAGTGCACAGCTCCCCTCAATGTCAGCCCTGACACATAGCCGGCCAGTGGACCAGCAATCCCTCGAGCTTGGTAGCCGAGATCCCCGCGTCAACCGACGCAGCCTCCAGCGGAAGCGCAGCCCGCTCTCTCGGGCCACAACAATACCACCCGAAATCGCCAAGGAACTCGCGAGCCAAAAAGAATGGATCGAGTACTTGGAGAAAATAGTGAGTGAGTACTCAGTTCAGCTGAAAAATTCCATCCAGCTAATTAATTCTTTAAAACTCTCTAACGAGGAGAAAAACGCGACTATTGTAGCACTCTCTGCAAAGTCACCCTGCACAGAGAAAACCCCGCTACCAAAAGGCCCGGGTCTTGTTGTACCGTCACCTCTAAATCATGACCCCTTAAATCTTCTTAACTCTTTCTCTCTGAAAGCCCAGAAATTCCCCCCGCTACCAAATAAGGTAAAAAACAATTCGGTCGATTCTCCGAATGTAAAGCCACCCCCCAAAAAACGGCGCACGCTCGACCTCAACGCGGACGATTCCGCAGCCAATTTCTCTGATATGGAGATAGAATCTTCCCCAACCCACGTTTTACTACTCAGCTTTTCCCAGGCAGGGAAAAACGCCTTCGACGGTCATCTTGAGGACCAAGCTCAACATGACTCGGAGGAAACCAACAGCGCCCCCAAAAAAAAGGCACCTCCACCGATCACAATCCTGGACCAAAAATTATGGCCCAGGATTATCAAAGCCCTCATAGCAGAGAACATCCCTGTCCGCCGCGCCATTACGACCTCTAAAGGCACTCGCGTATACCCCGAGAACGTTGACAGCTTTCGACGAATCGTCCACGACCTTGACGAGAAAAAGGTCGAGTTCACCACCCATCAACTTTACGAGGATCGTGAAATGATAGTTATCATCCGTGAAGTCAAAATCAGCTATATGGAAGCAGGAATCCTGGAGATGATCCAGGAAAAAGTACCATCCGCCCGTTGGGTCCATCGTATGACCAAGGGTGAACGGACCTGGTCCCTGGTTACCGTGTACCTGGATGCGTTGGATGCCAAATCCAACGACATCTATAACCACAGGTCATTCGGGGGCACTTCTGTCAGAGTGGAGCAGAAGCGAAAATCGAGTGATGTACCTCAATGCCGTCGCTGCCAAAAGTTCAACCACACGGCAGCCTACTGCCGCGCCGCCTTCGTCTGTGGTTTCTACAGTTTAAACCGCGCTACCGCAACCTGTCCAAAAAAGGACAAGGACCAAGTCACCCCTCGCTGTGCTAACTGCCATGGTGAGCACTGTACCTTCTGACGGGGTTGTCCGAAAATCCCCCAAAAATAAGTTCACGCTCCAAAAAAAGAACTACTCCACCTCCTCTTCCTTTTGGGAGAGGCACCCCTCGGACAACAGCCCAAGGCTCGAACATTATTCGCCCGGGGATGTCATACGTGGATGTGACATCCTCTCAACAACACTGAACAGGAGCTCCTCCCCCGACTCCTCTACTCAACACACCCCTGACCACCGAGACAATCCTCCACTCAATCATGACCCTGCTGACTTGCCTCGACCAAAGAGTGTCCGGTTTCGAGGGCAACAGAACAGCAGCACACTAGACAGAGACTTTACGCTACTCAACTAGAACGCGAACACCATCGCACACAAAACGACTAAACTCACACACATACTCCAGACAAAAGACATCGACATTGCATGCATCACTGAAACACACCTAGACAACACAAAAACACTTTACATACCAAACTACACGGTACAGAGACGTGACAGATGCGAAAAATCCCATGGCGGAGTGGCTATCCTTGTACGCAAGGGCATCCGCCATCGAGTCATAAGTACAGACGCTGCCAACTGCAAAGCATTGAATTACACACCACCTTATCTGCCTCCATCAGGATCATCTCTCTATATTCTCCTCTAATGGATGATCCAAACCTCCAATGCATAATCCCGCTGTTTGACTCCAACATACCTACGATAGTTGCTGGTGATCTAAACGCCAAGCACAAATCGTGGGGATGCAAACACGAAAATCCTAAGGGTCGTTCCCTCCTTAAACACTTGCGCAACCTCAACATCAACATTGAGATTCCGAGTGAACCGACTCACTATCCCAGCTCACCAGACCTAGACCCAGACATCTTAGACATATTCCTGACGAAAAACTTGACCATCCCTACGGAACCATGAACATCCCCAGACCTCCCTTGCAACCATAACCCAGTCTACCAAGAGATCCTAAGATCCCTTCTCACCATACCCGTCACCACCAGCCACATAGACTGGGTCCACCTTGCGTATAACCTCGAATCCTCCCCATTTAAATGTCGTCCCATAAAGTCCCAAACGGTACTCGACATAGCAGTAGACGAATTCACTGACAAACTCCACAGATGCACACAAGAAGCCACCACAACAACCACAGCTCCACCAACATACACTTAAACTCCCCCTCGACCTCCTGCGTCTCATCAAGGAGAAGAAAAGAGTCCAGAAACTCTGGCAAAAAAGGAGAACCCCCGAACTTAAAGTTCACCTTAACTCCCTTGAAAGGGAAGTCAAATCCCAAGTCTTCGAATTCCGAAACAAGGAATTTAACAAGTTCATAGCCCAGGCAGAGTCCCACCCAAGAAATGATTGGAAGGTCGTTAAAAACTCCGTAACAAACGGCCTTCCCTCCCCCCCCCTTCAACAAGGGAACAAACTCTACTCGCTAGATTCGGACAAAGCAGAGATCTTTGCAGAGTCGCTGCAAAATCAATGCTCTCTCAACCTTAGCGCTAAAGAACTAGCGCAGAAACACGCGAGGATCACCCACACGGTTCAGCAACAGGTCCTTGACAATCCAGATTTCGAACACTGCACACCCTTCGAAATCAGAGGCATCATCCGCTCTCTAAAAACTCGAAAATGCAACATCACCAACGCCGTGATGCGCCTTCGTTATTTCCCAATTGCGTGGAAGGTGGCTACGGTCATCTGCCTCCCGAAGCCAGGAAAACCCCTCAGCAACCCCGCAAGCCACAGACCCATTAGCCTACTCTCATCGCCCAGTAAAATCACTGAAAGCGTCATTCTTACCCGCCTAAACAAGCACGCCACGGAAAATAACATCCTTCCAGACGGGCAGTATGGTTTCAGAGCCAGACATTCGGCAGTTCACCAGCTTCTGAGAGTCACCGAAGACCTCTCCGATAGCCTCATCCACAAAAACTTCACCATGATAGCTTTTCTAGATGTACAGCAGGCCTTTGACAGAGTTTGGCACGAAGGCCTCCTGTATAAGCTTATTTAGTTAGGTTTTCCGCACTACCTCATCGGCACCGTCGAATCTTACCTCTCGGACAGATTTATCCGCGTTAAAGTAGGCGACTCCCTCTCCAACCCCCGTCCAATAACCTCCGGAGTCCCTCAAGGCTCCAAACTTTCAACCACCCTTTTCAACATTTTTTGCCACGACCTGCCCCAGCGCTAAAATATCAACACGTACGTCTATGCAGACCACGTCACGGTCAGCTGCACGTCAAAACAACACTCTCGGTGTACCACCTTTCTAAACGAGCACATCGTCACTCTCCATAACTGGTATAGTCTTTGTCTTCTAAGGGAGTGGTCCTCACGAACCTGTCCCATGCGGGGAGGTTATTTTTTAGTCGGTAGGCACACCGGGTGAATCCGAAACTACTACCGGATTAGCTGGGGTGTCTATGAAGATTTTTCCCTCCCCGCTCCATCAAAAAAGAAAAAAAAAAAAAAAAATAAGCTTTTCGAAACATGGAGGCCATTTTTGTCTCGTTACAAAGTAAATTACTAATCTACAGAAGAAACATTTAATACACAAAAAGACGAATGGTACATTCTTAAATTCATTCACGCAAATGAATCAATTATTCTACAAACGACGAAATTTTATGTGGCCTAGTGAATTAATATATTTATGAAAATTTGGTTTCAAGAATCGTTTGATACAATAAAATTTTTTTTGCTGAATTTAGATCATTAACCGATATAGCTTTTGTTTAAATGAAAAATAAGGGCTGAATTGTCATTAAGTTTTAAAGAACTGTATAATAACTTTTACATTTGACGTTTCACTTACCTGTATATTCGACTTCATGACAAGTTTTGATCAAATGGGAAAAATTAGCATGGAAGCGTTTGATAAGCTGTACTTCATGAGTAAAAATTGACTATTTTTTGAATCCTCCTACCAATTTCGATTTAACAATGCTTATTAATTACTGTAAGAATAAAGCTTCCTACAGAAAATCTAGTTTTAAGGTAAATACACTTGAAATAAAAGTGTCTACTTGGCGTCTAAAGAGCTTGGACAAGAGTCGCTTGGTCTGACGAGGTAAAATACATTATCTTGTTTTCAATCTGATTACATAAACCGTAACATGATAAGTCTACCTATTGAGCTATTTTGATTTATATTTTTTTAAACTACTTAAAATCAAACTACTAAAAAATACTTAATAGTTATTAAGAACTATAAATTGACTTTTTCTATATTTTTTACAAAATTTTTAGATTTTCCATTAAGCCCTCTTTCACTGAAGATTGCAAAACTGTCGTTGTATCTGACATCATTTATCATAATTTCAATGTATGCTGGTTGTTTCACTAGCTTTGTTACGGTGTCAATACCCACGATCCCATTCAATGATACGACTGGTCTCCTCAAAGATGGAACTTATGAGTTGATCGCTACAAAAGAATTTAACCTTTCAAAATATTAATTGCTAATTTTAGAACCTTAGCTAATTATTATTTATTTAGAAAATATAAGACAACTTTTTTTTATAAAATCTTAATAGGAGTCGAAGATGATGTACGCAAAAACTTGAGCTTGTTTGTACGAAAAGACGGTAATTTACCAAGAAATATGAAAGAAGCTTTACATCAGGTAACTATTTTATGGATTTTTTGTCTGATAATTAAAAAAAAAATGTATTAAACAGTACATTGTCGATAATACTCATATGTAAAACGTTTTCAACTACTGTATATTTTCAAAAGTTTTAGTTATTTTGTATCGTAGATAAAACTGTGGGACTAACAAACATTTTTAGCCCAGTCCTGCTGTAAAATAATTAGGTTTTGGCTTACTGTAATTAAGTTTGATACTAAAGTTATCCTGGAGTAACATTGAAAAAAAAAAACAACACAGTTTTGTGTAAAAAATTTGTTGGAATTGAGAAACTGCAAAATTTCCCACAAATGCCGTGTTTTTTGACATATTTTAACGAACATCTATTTGGAACTTGTAGGGAAGATATTGCATGGGATGTTTTTTTTAACGTTTAATCAGCTTTAAGATAAAATTTATAAAAATTAAAAAAACTTAATTTTTTATGCCAAAATAAGATAACTGCAAAAAAATACTAATGCTTTAACGTTCTTGGAAATATAAAAGATGTTCTTTATTTTTGAAATTAATAAAAGAATAAGTAACCCATGGTACGTTAAACTTACGACACTAACAAACTAATTCAATTTATTAT
This sequence comes from Copidosoma floridanum, assembly GCF_036245765.1. Taxonomy (NCBI): domain Eukaryota; kingdom Metazoa; phylum Arthropoda; class Insecta; order Hymenoptera; family Encyrtidae; genus Copidosoma; species Copidosoma floridanum. The sequence continues at coordinate 16,349,302 of NW_028321884.1, read as the reverse complement.
GCAATTAACAAATTTAAAAAAATCAAATTTAACGTTACAGCTTTCAATGTAATATCTCCATGATCCCAATTTCTTTTTATAAGTTACATAACCTGTGTAGTATTTTGATATAACTTAAATCATTTATTCAATTTTTAAATATTTCTTCTATTTTTTAAAATTAATGGCTTAGTTGGAAACTATATAACTTGATGTAATAAAGTAAAAATTTTATCTAATTTTACATGTGCGTAGAGCTTGAATTTTTATAGAATACTATTGATGATGTTGAAAAGTCAGATGTAGAATTTGAGACCATTTCACAACTTATTGCTCTTTATATATTTAATGTTGATAATACTTAAATTTATTAGGTAACCTTATGGAGGAGTCACATGAAAATGGAATTCATAAGAAAATGGTCTGAAGAATTTGTCCAATTTTTTTTGCAGTAGGTAATTGAAAATATGGATAATTTCTATATTTTGCAATACTATAAACACACACTCTTGGCAAAAACTTACAAACTTTGGAGGTCGATAACTTTGTTTGTAGTAAAGATATTTTTTTTTATTGTAACTGTGAGCGCTATGCTCAAACAAAATTTGGTAAAATTATTACTTAAATGCACTGAGTTATAAGTTTTGCAATGAAGCCATAAATAAAAAAAAAGATAAAACCAATGTCTGAAATTCAAATAAAAGTTTTCATTTATACAAAAAGATTACAAGGTTAGGGAAAAAATGTCAATCAGGACCTATGTAGAGATATGTTGAAAGCTGTAACGTTAAATAAAATTTGTATGAGAATGTTATTTACAGTTTTATCTTACTTTAGCATGGGTAGTTTTATTTTTTTTTATTTTCATGAGTATCACGTTAAAGCTTATTAAACGATGAAAACATACACAAACTCCTGTTTTAAACTTAGTTAAAGACTTATTATTATTACAAATCACTTTAAAAAGTACTACTGGTGTAATGCGAAAGATTTAAGCACTTGTTGGCCCGATTGTAAGGGTACTACATTTTTCTGAAACTCTTTTTTCTGCTGTTAGTCATTAACTCTTCTTTAAAATTTACTTTAGTCATATCTTAAATTTTGAGCTCATAAATAAATCTAATATCATATCTGTACGTTAATTTTGACGGTGGTTTGGGGGTGTGTGCTTTTGGTATAATGGCAAGGGTAATTCTATAGCAGTATTATTTTGGTAGACAATCATAAAATGGAAAAAAATTAGTTCAAAAAACATCTTTCCCCTCACTTGAAAACCAAATTTTTATTTTTCTACTCACCTCTGACTTCCACCATGTTTCTTTTATCAAGAAATTCATAGCCGAGATAGGGGAACAGGCTATCTCTACATAGTAGCAAAAAATAGTCGAAAATTTGAAGGCTCATCTTAATATGTTCTTTAAATCATGTTAAAATGAAAAGTGATATTTAACTGCTTATTGATTAACTGGCAATATAACAAACCATCAGTATACTATCCAGTCACGATGTACGATATATAGATGTCATTAAAATCATCGTAACGAGGACAACCGTTTGTAGTTTTCCTTCTCAAAAGATTTATGAGCTACGTTATCAAGACCGTTTATGCCAAGTTTTGCTTATGCTGCAGATAACGTGATTTATTACCAGTGGAAAAGTTCAGAAGTATAAATTTTCTTTACCATAGATAATAATTTTACCTTAAGATAGAGTTAAAACACAAATGATTTAATTTTCTAATCATATTTTTAAATATTACAATAATAATAATAATAATAATAATAATAATAATAATATTCAAGTAAACTCTATGGGAGTAGCACGTGGAGGCTCAAGAGACCCCTTTATTTCTATAAGGATAAAATGCATTGTCTATATTTTAGAGAAAATCAAGAGATTGAACAAAAAGAATGAAGTCGTTACTGTTGAAATTTTCATGTAATTGAACTATTTCCGGCTCACTTTAAAAAATGTGAATTCCTCAACATTTCTCGTCTATGTATTTAACCTATTTGCTTCATGTTCTTACATTTTTCCATAAGCTTAAAAAAAATGCAACCAAAATACTTTTGAATCCACAATACTCAAAAATTTGCTCTTTACGGAATCACAAGGGTGAGAAAATCCTACTGTTAGAGCGAACTAGCCTTATCTGAAACATTATGCCCCAGTTCTGTCACTCATTGTTTTCAGTTTTAGTAAGAAAGTATAATGTTATAAGAGTACTTTTTATTAATACTAGAGAGATCAAGTTTATATTGACTAATTACGAGGTCGTGGGGTTATGGTTTACTCTTGTACACGTGCATACAACACTCTGCTTTGTTTAAAGCATAGTTTTGGACAATAATTTGCCACCCTTCTAATATCTCGCATAAATGTGACAAGGTAAAAAGTCATAAGAGGCTTGGGTGTATGTTATTACTAAATATTACGATTTATTCAAACGACCCAGGAAAAAGTTATGGGATTCCTTACCCTAAGTCTTGGAATTACCTCCTTAAAGCATAATAGCCGTAGTATCACAAAGGATGGCACCGTATTCATGAAGTAAATGAATTCATTGAATACATAAATAATACACATGGATGACAATTACATACTCTATTTTTTAATATACAAAAGAGCGCATGGGCTCGTAATCATAAAAACATCACGTAAGATGCTTGTTCGTATAAAGGTTTATAATAGAATACTTTAATAATCGTCGTGTTACGCGGTACAATTGTTAAAGTAACGACAGAAAATGATAATTACTAAATAATATTCACGAATAAATAACTTGAATTCTTATTAGTAATTTTACGAACCAAATACACGTCCTAGCATAATGCGTGCGTGAAAGGTTCTGACACAATGCTTTACAAAGCACGTCGCTATGGACCAGTAGTAAAAGTATAAGTATAGTCTACAGGTCTGAGAAGCAAGGTATCTTTGATGTGCTAGGCAAAAGATCTAGAGCTAGAATCTGTAGCGTTGCTGCTACTTGCCAGTACAGCAGACCTCGGTTTTTCGGCGGCTCGATAATTGCTTCGTGTGGAGGCGATTCGCAGATTATCATCATTGGTTAAAACCAATGGTAACACAGCCCCTTTGTATTTTGTGGAATAATAATAGAAAGATTTTGAAATAAAATAACTAAAAAAAAACATGAACAAAAAGAAAGGGAATGAACAATCTACTGAAAAATTTGTGGCTCTTACAATTGATACCATCGTTATGTGGACGAATGAGTAGAAAAATAATTAAAAAATTCAATAAGTTATAACTAAAGCCAACTTTATTTATGCCCCTTTTAGTACTAATCTAGTACTTTACTTAATGACTTAATTATAAATAAAGGGTTAATCCTTCCATGTTTGAATATGAAATAATGCCCGTTTTGGCTTTTCAGGCAATCTTTTCAAAAAATTATTAAAATCAAAACATTTTTAATCTTAAAAAATAGTTTATTAAAACTTTATGAAAATCTATTTCTTTCGTGTTTATATTAAATAATGTAGCCACGAAAGATGTTCCAGTGTACGATATTTCCAAACAAAAAAGGAAATAGATAAATTGATAAAGGTTATCGCCTATGATTAATATGTACAAACTTATAGTAACCTTAAAAATTCTTGCTGAATAGGACATTGTGTTTATTTTACTATTACTGTAAGTGTTGGGCTTTTTTCTGGAAAAATAGCATTCATAATGTACATAAATAAAAAAGAAAAAAAAAGAATTTATTTTTAGAGGAAATGAATAAAAAAATCAATTACTTTTTCTTGATATTGTACTTACGCAAAAAAACTAATATTTTTTTAGATTTATATAGAAAATTTCTTATGGCTGTTCTTAAAATATAAATAGTCCACAGTACTTGTGTAAAATTACTAATTGAAAGATAATTTGTAACAAGTCCAATAAATGATAAAAACCTCACTCACAACCATACAGATTTGATTATTCAACAAATTAGGACTATCCTGTCTATTTAACTTAAAATCAAAGTCGAAAATTGTACCTTGTTTTTGCTGTAATTCAAAGTTTAATTCGTCGATTTACTCATAATTTATCTTTGTTTCGTTTTTATATTCGTTATTTTGCGCCGTTAACATTTGCATGCACACTTTATGCGAATCGAGTATACGACGTACCAAATAAAGAGTAAAATCTCACGCTCTTCGTATTTTAGCATTCATTGCATATCTAATCTTTCACTCGATTATCGTTTTTACAAAATGTTATTATACGTAGTGTACAAGTATATGACTCATGCCCTGAAGTCAAGTCCCAGAAAATTTTGTAAAAGTTTGAAGCTCTGAATCGTCTGCCTAGCAAATCAAAGGTACCTTGCTCCTCAGCCCTCGATACTAAGTAATCGTGTATTTTTACTACTGGCCTGTAGCGACGTGTTTGGTGAAGCATTGTGTCTGGACTCTTCGCACACGCATTACGCTAGTACGTATATTTTGTTCGTAGAATTGCTATTAAGAATTTAAGGAATTCATTAGTGAATATACTTTAATACTTATTATTTTTACCGTTTATTTTAGTAGTTTATAAAAACTTTTGAAGATACTACGTTATCTCTTCTGATAATACAGTTATGAATGTGCGATAAAGAGGTCATTTTCAAGTTTGGGTAAGAAATTGTCACCTTTTCTTGAGCCCCTTGATGTACTTGTAATATTAAGTACTGACAAATACCTAAACCTTTTATAGTCTCCTACCTGGGTCATCTTCACATTGGATATTTTTCTCGGTAATTAGCCGCATATAAATACAAGAAAACGTAACATACGAAATTTTCTGGCTGAATAGTTTTACAAATATTATATAAGAATCAAACATGAAATTTTCTCACCATGCAATGTATTTATTTTTATTTTGCTGAAAAAAACTGTGTAGCAAATTTTACCTATACGTTGTAGCGTTACTAACATTTACACTTAACATGTTCTTTTTCGTCGAACAGTCTTAAATAACGACAGTTCACTTTAATTTTGTAGCAAAGTAATTTTATCACTGACAATGAAAGTACTTTTAAGATTTAGATTATAGACAATTGAGTGACATACCCTTATTACCAAAATTTCTTTTTCAAGTACTAATAAGCTATATCCACTTACACTGCTTTATAAAAATGCTTTTACCTATGCCACTAATTCAACGTCTTCACCATAATTTCACCTGTCACAAGTATTAAAATTTCTAAATCTATCTGGTAAACCTGTTGTCAACTTAATTTTTATTATATATTATCTTTATGAAATGTATTTGTGTTGAAAACAAATATGTATAATTTGTTGCGTATGAACCACTAAAAAATGTTTTCTGCTCCAGGTTTGCAACGAAAAAGTGGTTTTCTACACAACTGCTTTTATTAAGAAACCAATTACTTACCAATACCCCTGGTAACTCTTAGCATTTCCACTTGGTACATCCAGGAAAATGGTTTTCACTTTAAAAAAAGAAGATCCGCTCCTTAAATTTTTAAACAATCAGTAAGTATCTTTAAATAAAAATTGATTAATTAGAAGTCATACAAAATATATTTTTACCAGTATTCAGAAATACAGAGAAAGTGGTTTACTATCTTGAAAAAAAAAACTACATCTTGTAAAAAAAGAATCTATAAATGATATGCCATTGTGTATTACTGACGTCACCCCGATGCTAGAATTATTAATTAGTGGATTTGTCTTGAGCTTAATAATATTTGTATTCGAAAAGTATCATAAGCACTTAAAATTGTATTATGTAAGAAAACCGTGCAAGAAAATAAAAAAAATTAGAAAAACTAAAAAAACCAATACTTTATATAACAATGGAAAAAAATTTCTAGTTAACTCTCAATACAGGAATCAGCAATCACGCCGCCCTCCGTGACGTTATACCCCATAAGAACAGCATTTGCTCCAATGGTTAAAAGTACAAACTGCGTAAATAAGACATTAATCTGACACGCTTATTATTTATGGCAACAAAAGGAGTGTGATATTTATTGTATAATGATTGTCATATTTTATAAGGTAATTAATCTGGTCAAAACGTAGCTAATAAAAAGACAAATTTACTTAATAAATAGAAAAAGCTGAGAACCCAGAGGTTGTCTTATTGATGTACGATGATTTAATATATTTTGATTTTAAGGGTAAATGAAATAGTTGTGATACTTAGTGTCAATTTTAATAAGAAATACTTTGTTCTAGAAATGTATTAGACTATTATGTCATCATAAAATAAAATTTTGAAGTATAAGTCAGACTTTCATTTATGACAATTAAGTCAGTATTTTTGTTTGTGGCAACTTTGTGTAGATTACGGAACTCCAGAACTTACATGAGCTCTTATAGCAAGAAAGAGTAATAAGATCCATGTTTCCTCTATACTATTCAACAAATCTGCCATTAACTTATATAAACATATAGACAGCTTACAAAGGCTTCTCACTGTCATTTGTTTATTTTTTATTCTCATGAATAAGGTCAGCATTACAAAGGCTCTAACATATTGTGCTCATACTTGTGGATAAAATAAGATTTTTAAATAAAGTGCAATCTCTTTATGCTTTTATTTTTTATTATTTTTTCATTTAGGTATAATATTATTAAAATTTTTTGACATTTTTAATTGTCTATACTTTAACATCCGGCTCATTCCTTAAAGAAAAACAAATATATAAGACGTCGTCGGAGTGAAATCCTGCCTCGATTCTTTCCAAATCACACTAATCTGGAATGTCATACGTCAAGATGGTTTCGTCTAGTTGATATTTTTTAGTACCCTGAACTTATATCGATTTACCTTGGATCTAAAAGATATTAACATTGTTTTAACTGACAAGTATAGATAGGTGGATGAAGAATAAGATTATTGGGTTTCTGTTAATTGCCATGAAACTTGTTAAAATTGCTTCGTATTATAATTAGATAATATAGAAAAATAGTTTTGGGGCATTATCATAACTATTCTTAAATCTTAATCATAAAATTTTATAAAATAAATGTGCAACACAAGAAATTGTTCTAAATTTGACGCCGTACATTTTACTGTGTGGCAACGAACTTTTCTTGATTGAGTGTATTGTCACGTACGATATCATAGCTACACGTACGTGCGCCCCCTCTTTTTGTGGCCTACTACAGATGATTGTAGTGGAAGGGAGCAAAGCGATAAGCAGATAAGATGCTGAAAGGAGCGCTCTCTCTGGCTGGAACCATCAAGGACGAAGATCTTACACACGCGACGCGCTCTTTTCTCGTTTTTGCATTAATAAAGACGTTGATACTAGTTTCTCGACTATCTACTTCATGCGCACCCCAAGACCATAGAATTCTACGCAACAGTTTTGGTGTCAGAAGTGGGATTCGAACCCACGCCCTCATTGAGGACCATAACGCCCAGTAATACTCGGTACAAGAGCCGATAAGGAATACGTCCTTGAGTCTGGCGCCCTAATGAGGGCGTTGGTTTGAATCCTACTTCTGATTAAGGTAAATGTACTAATACTTGACCTCCAGAAAAAATTTGGTCCCAAGAATGACCACAATCACAATTTTACGATTCGCACAAATTTTTGCAGCGGCAAAAAAAAAAAAATCCTTATTAACATTCACGCTTAAAAATTATATAAATTTATATATGTATACGGGAAGACGCGGGGGAATGCAGAAAGGTAAAACAATACTCACGAGTCGTTTATTTTACTACAATTTTGTTTTATTTTTACATGTGTGAATACAAGAATTATTTTTATTATTGGGGTAATTTAAAAAAAAAAATTTTTTTTTCTCTCCTTCTCTGTCTTTTGTGGATCACGCCTTAAGTACGCTCCCTCCTGCGTTCCCGTTCTCGTCCCCAAAGAAGACGATCAACAGCCAAGTCCCGGAACCCATCCACCAGCGAGAATACTTTCAGATTAGGCGGTGCGGGCCGATTTCTGGAAGTACAATTACAGCTTGTGCAAACCGCAGGCGGATTATGCGTTGCGATGGTAAACAGTCCGTTATTCCGCCGTTCGACCTGCAAAAGGAAAAAGAAAAATTAATACAATCATAAAATTTTTCTTACAAGTATAACTAATAAGAGAGGCCTTACACGTATAACGGGCCGCCCCTCCAGCGGAAAACCGTCTTGGTCGAAGGTCAGAGGTTGATATCTCAACCACCACCACGATAAACGTACCGTGGCACGTACAACCGACAGCTACGACATACGAGGCTCCAGGCTCCGAAACGTTGCAGTGGGTTCGCAGTACGGAACCCGTCGACGGAAAAGAAGCAGTCCAGCGGCAGTCCTGGAACAGGACAGTGAACGATCGTCTGGAAGGGCAGTAGACATCGCAGCATGCGACGCCACCCCGGTACTTATACCTTTGCACAGGCAAAGGCACGGCGCCTGTGGGCCAGTCCGGCTCGCAAAGAAGGAGGGGAAGAGAGAAGAACCCGTAAGGGTTCACGACCAATCTCGTTCCCAGCTAAAAAAAAAAAAAAAAAAAAAAAAGGATAATACTCACATGCGAGCAGCTGCAGCACCTTAGAAGATCTTCCATCACAGAACCTTCGAGGATGGAACAGACACTACCGTTGACCGCTGTAAACCCGGTAACACGAGTGTTATCGTACGGTAGGTTTGCGAAATCACGCAGCCGGCGCACACAATCAACCGGATTCACAAAAGAAAACGCCATTTTGCGGGGTAGTACAATAATAACAAGGTAATAAGAAAAGTAGAGAAAATAACGCCAAATCCAACACGTATTGAGAACACAAGAGAAAAGGGCAAAAGTCACTGGAATTCAAGTAGCGAAGTTGACACTACAAAGTCAAAGTAATCACTGACGAAATATAGCCAAACTATCCAAAAATCCTTACTACCCGCTCCTCTCTATAAAATAGAAAAGGGAAAAATTAGCATGGAAATAATAAACGAGGGAAACTTGCAGGGGCAGCATGTATGACAATTGCCGATCTGTATTATCACATGCGTCTTCCTGTTGTACATGACTCACAGTGCCGAACGTGCCGATAGACAGACAGAATACAATAATTTTGTCGCATAGCGATAGGTTGTTATATATATACACATACGTACACCTCGGTCAAGCACACCTTAAATATAAGTTAAATGTAGAGAATAAGGAAATACAAAAAAAAACATGTACAAGTAGAGCCACATTCCTGACTTGACTTGCAAAAGTTCGATCTTATCCGTCCTTAAGAATCATTGTTTCGGGGATTAACATTGCTGGTACGAAATATTAGGATTTAGAAAGGGTTATTGGAAGCCGTACAATAGTGACATTCCGAGGAATTTTTTTAGAACGAAGTTCTTTATGTCGCGTTACTCGGGGGGCTGGAATTTTAAAACCGACAGATTTTTTTTTTTTGAATCAGAAATCTCTTCCTTTCAAGTTTTTCCCCTCACTTCGTCCCCCTCACCAAGTGTTCTCTACACACTTCCCCTCTCCTAACTGTATATGTATATCTGTCAACCGTGCCGTGTTACTCTTCTGCACACCTTTGCCCACCATTCTCCCTCACACTCCCAATTTTATTTTTTCACAATAATTTTTATTTCACTTTGAATTTCTTTCTTTTACAATTCTAAAAAAAAAAAAAAAAAAAAAAAAAAAAAAAAAAAAAAAAAAAACATTTTCCAATAAAGAGTTTTGAACCCTCGACCTCCTGCATGTGAGTCCAGTACCTTACCCACTCTGCTACAAGCGCTGCCGTCTATAGGAATGTGATTTCTTGTACTTATCGTGTAATTCGTAACTATAACATTCCATTTTTAAATGTATTCACTGATAATACATTCAATTATGAATTCGTTTTATGAATTGTGTATTTGTTTTCTAAATAATACATCTAAAAATAAAATAATAAAAAATTTAATTAGCATAAATATGGTTATGTAGATTAAATATAATAAGGCGTGTTATTACGCATTAAATATTTGTATTTTCATTAAACCTGAGTTTTTTTTGGCATTGCAGTATTGCTAATAATTACTGTTATATATGAAAAAAGATAATGAAATAAAATATGAAAAAAAAAGAAACGAAATATGAAAAAATAAAATATGGAAAAAAAATAATAATGAAATTAAATAAAATTTGAACAAATAAAATAATATATTAAAAAATAATGAAATGAAATATGAAAAAAGAAATAAAATAAAGGAAATACAAAAGAATGAAAAAAAAGTAATAAAGTTAAATATAAAAAAAAAGAATAATTCATGAAAAAAAAGAGAATAAAAAAAAAAGATTTAATATGAAAATAAGAAAGAAATTAAATAAAGGAAATACAAAAAAATGAAAAAAATGTAATAAAATGAAATATGAAAAAAAATAAAACAAGAAATGAAAAAAAAAATAAATAAAAACAGTAATAAAGAAAAAAAAAAAAAAAAAAAATTAAAAAAAAAAACAACAACAAACCAGGGGGGATAAATGGGTCATGGGACCCACGGTAAGAACGAAGTTCTTTGAACATGACGAGTATAAAAACACAATTTCTCAGGTAACAAGGGGGTCGCCAGACCCATTAAAAGAACAAAGCTCTATAAACGTTAATACTGCATTCATGTAGTTCACTAAACAAAAACTTGAAAAACGAATAAAAAAAAAAATAAAAAAAATAGTTCGGTACTCACGATGGTTGAACTTCGTGAGTACTGTATTCATGCACGACGTTCTCACGAAGTTCAACCATCGTGAGTACCGAACTATTTTTTTTATTTTTTTTTTTTTATTCGTTTTTCAAGTTTTTGTTTAGTGAACTACATGAATGCAGTATTAACGTTTATAGAGCTTCGTTCTTTCAATGGGTCTGGCGACCCCCTTGTTACCTGAGAAATTGTGTTTTTATACTCGTCATGTTCAAAGAACTTCGTTCTTACCGTGGGTCCCATGACCCATTTATCCCCCCTGGTTTTCTTTGTTCTACTCCTTTTCTCCTTTTCTCTCAAATAATCTGAGGATTAATTTACAAAAAGGGAAATGTAGGTATCAAAAAAAAAGTATCTATTCTATGTTTTAGGGGGAAAGCCACTCCGATAGGGAAGCAACAAGGAGAAGTAGAGCTATTCGAGAAGAATCCGGGGATATTAGTGGAAAATCTGGGGCAGGCCCAATCAGTTGCGTCTACTTGGAAAATAATATGGTATGTAGATTGGGATCAAAGAATCAGAGAAACGGATGCATTTGGGAGATCAAGCAATCAAGTGAAATGGAAATGCAGAGTAACAATAAGCAAAGAAGATGCCTGCAGAAATCGCATAAGAATAGCTACTCACAAGACCATAAAAGCGCTGCAAGGTGTCGAAACAGCGTACAGGGCAGGGCAGTAGTAGGACAAAACTTTAATAAGCTTATCAAACAACTCGTGGAAAGAATGTTACCGTACAGCGTTTCAGCTCTTTCCATCCATTGATTTGTGGTCTAGTATTTTTTCTACTCCCTATTAAATTTAAAGGGCTTTAAAATAAGATGGTGGCCAGTAAAGCTTTTGATTACTAGGATTGTGTGTTCACTTTCTGAAGGAGTCAGAAATACTGTAAAGGTGAATAACATTTTTTCGACGAATTGACAGTAATTTTTACAAAAAAAAAAAAAAAAAAAATACATGTACACTTTTGAATTTGATGTTTACATCAGGTAAATAATAATACTACAACTTTGATAAAGCTCAAAAATATAACTGAAAATGCTCGCCCTAAATTTAATTTTTAAGTTGAGCAATCACTATTACAAAGGTAGTAGCGATGTAAGGAAGAAAATAATGTACGATAGACTAATAAACAATTTTTTTTTGAATTCATAGAAAATTGTCTTTAATACTTTGATTGCCTCATTATTATTTTTAAAGTTTTACTAAAACGAAGTTTTAAACAATAGAAAGAGGTATCAAGAGAGACAGTGTATCAACTCGTTGATTACTTAATTGTACAATATAAATAAAAAATTCTCAAAATAATCGTAAAGCTTTAGTTAAACTATTTAATTTTTGTACAAATACGTGTTAACTGCAAAAAAAAGATATGACTCGCTTCTAATATTCTTATCATAGAAATCAGAAATATCAGTTCAATACATAGTTAGATAATGTAAGAATCTGAAAGTTATGTTATCAATCAGGTGCCGATTGCAGTTGTGTTACAGTGTTTTTAAACTATTTAATTATTTAGAAAACTTTAAGTATTTCTGATAGTTTAATAAGACAGTAGTTTGTGTACATGCAACTCTGTACACAATCACATTTTTACAGCACAAAAAGTTTAATAAACAATGTAATCGTAACAGAGAATATTTTTTCCAACTTTAGCCAATGTGTATCATGCATCAAGTACATGTGTTTTACTACTTATTTAAAGTTTGTAATAAATATAAAATTTTAATTTATGTTGTTTTTCGTTGCCCGAGAAACGGCCTCGTATTTGTTCAAACATGGCAATATTACTATCAAATAATAAAATGCATATACACCTCCAAATCACTTGTGATTTCTACTTTCCAATATAAACCCAAAAACTGCGTTCGATCAATAAAATGATATACTAACCAACGGGGCAGTGCCTGATTCAGAGGACAGATTATAGGGAAAATAAGGGTGAAACAAAAACACCTGCAGGACACGTACCTCGCACGTACCGATAATCGTAAATATATTATAAGCAGAGCTGCGTAGTAGAAGGTGGTAAAAGTAAATTGTCATGCTTGTTGTAAGCATCAGTACTGACACATGATATTTAAGGGGATCGAGTGTTTTTCCTTGGCTAAACAGCTAAGCAGCTACTTTGTCAAATGCCAGAAAATTGAGATGAGCTATCAAGAATTTTAGACAGAGAAAGGAAAAAGCTTTAGAAAACAGAAGAAGGGACGAATATAATTAGATACGTCCTTAACGATAGGAAAAATAAGGTGGGTGTATTGAAGGAAAGTCATGCATATTAAAATGTTGAATGAAGCCTTATTTTTGCATTTGTTAATATTTTTTAGAATCGGCTGCTAATGGCACGTTTTTCAAGTTCTAAGGTTGCAGCTTGAAAAATGTATGCAATAATTAAGTTCACATTAACAGATGTGTAAATATATTAGAAGTGACCACTTCATGCGGTTTACAGACACCGATTGAAAATCCTAATTTTGTACCTAAAAACTCCTACTAAAAAATTAAGCTCCTGTACCATGTCCTCGCACCAACATTTTAAAATATAGACGTCATCTGTCATATTCATAATATAATTATATTAATTTAAAACTTATAAGCAAAATCTTGTACTGAATGCCAAATATCTCAAACATATAAGAAAAAATTATTTTGGGGTACTACTTACTGACGACAGATGTTTTTTAAGCAACAAATCGTTTACATCAAGTCTACGAGCAGTAATAGTACTCCATATCTCAGAATGTCACTTCTGTACCTGTCACTTCAATACCCCTTAGTGATAAAAGAATCTATTTTTCTAGCTTTCGTGCATTGGAACTTTTTTTTTTGTTACGTTTGGCTAAAACATAAGACATGTGTTTTGGCGTTTGGTCTAATTCGCTCTTTTTAAGAGATATGTCGATAAATATCAATTAGGATTACAACACTAATAGCTAAGGAGAACACTTTTTTAGGTTGCCCAAAATAGGTTAAAATAGCTGCTGAAACAAAGTTTTATCGGTTAAAGAAAATTTTTTTTTAATTTAATGCCACGATTCAAACGTTCTCAGAGTACTCAATTGCATTTTTAGCGGTTTCTATCGCTTGTCCTTAAACAGCTATTACTTTGAATGGAGACACTAAATGGAACGAAAATTTTTTTTCTACTGAAAAAATTTAGTCGTAGCTTTTATTTAATGTGAGTTAAAACGCTATAACTCCACAAGCAGCTTAGCTACGCGTTTCTAAAGCAGACGTATTTTTTTCAAAAATTGACTAAAATCGACTTACACAAAATACTGTACATCTTTCGACCTAAAAACTTTGTAGTAGAATTGTTTTAGATATTTGTAATAATTTATGAAACCAACTTATTTTTGTATGATTCTTTAATGCATTTTGAGCAACTAAGGGCAGAATCACCCTATGAATCACAGGAGAAAAATAAGAAATTCCTCAGATTACGGGCATTTGACACCTGAGGTGAAGCAAAAACCACGGGTAGCATAGAGAGCTACGCATTTGGATACGTAAAGTTTCTCATAATTTAATGTGGGCTCTTTAAGGCCACCTTTTAATAACCTTTTTGTTCAATAGTTTTTAGACCCAACATCTGATCAGAAAACACGTCCGCTAAACGGCGAGCATTTATATAAATGGTGGGAGGTGACGGTCAAGGAAAAAAAAAAATTAGTTTGTCAATTACGTTGAATACAACCATTTAATTTATATTTTCATGCTTGCTTTTAGTTCTCACTTTCTTCGATTTTAGTTAAAGATATTTGTCATTCAACATTATCACAGTCCTCGACAAAATTAACAAAACAATTTTTTTTGTCTCCTAGACGCTTCGGCGTGTGAAGCAGTCAGTCATGGCATCTGAGAAAAATCTCTGCTTCAATTTACTTTATCATTACGTGTACTATTTTTATCCTAGAAAGTCTAAGTGGGTCATCCAACAAAGGTACATAAAGCTCTGGACGTATTCAAATATTATTAATAAAAAAAATTCAGGAATTTTATGTAGGTGTTCATGAAATTGCTTCAAACAGTAAGTATCAGAACTAACATTGTCCTATTAAAGGATTTTTTTTACTAATAATATTGTAATACGTCCAGAGCTTCATATACCTTTTTTAGATGACCCACTTAATATATTCCTTAGGTCCATGTTTTTTTGGAAAATTTTAAATTAGTATAATATTCAAAATTTTCAAAATTAAAAAAAATTTAGTACTGTATAAATACAATAATTAATTTTTATTGCGTTTTTTTCTTTCACAATTTTTCCTTGTTGATTGAGGTGATTTTTTGACTTAAGGTAGTTCTTTCATCAGATGATCATAAATAGAATGGCATTAAATCTTGAGAAATCATTTATTAACATTTTGGAGTAGGCTGACAAAAATAAATGCAAGAAAATGAAAAATGGAAATTAAATTCTAAACATATACTCTTATGGCAACTGAGCATTGCTTCACTAAAAGTTTTAGCCTAGTAATTTAATTACTGAACGTTATTAAGTCAAAAACTAACGCAATAAAGCTTAAGTAATACGAAACATACTGTTACTTCAAAATACATATGTTCACCGACTTCATTAAAAAACATTAAATTAAACACAGTCATGTATCTTCGTTTTTTGTATTGAAAGCATAGGCAAGCATCAAGTGCTGATATTTCAAGGTTGATCTCAAATTTTACTTAACCAAACTTCAATAAGCAAAATATGAGAAAAACATACTTTTTACTAATTCTAGACCGACCAAGTTCGCTTCACACTTTTATTAAAAACATTCGTAACTTAATAGTTTTTTGAATGTAATAACAGTATTTACTAATTAAACATTAAACTTTTCTGCATTGCAATAAATTTACTGTTATTTAAAAAACTGTCTCACGTATATAACCTTGACACTCTAGCGTTACTAAAGTCATTTAAACTTTATATGTTATTTTTGTTCAAGCCGAGGATAAAAACTGACAGAAAACTTTTCTCTGTATGTAAAAAGTAATTATATTACTGACAATAAAAATACTTTCCAACTTTCGATACAAGACAATTAAAAGAAACACCATTTATACCGAATGTTTTTTTTTTTTTTTTAATAACTCCGTCCTAATTTCATGAGTTACATACACTTATTTGATTTTTGAAGAATGCTTTTACCTCTGAGTTGCTTATAAATATGAAAATTAGTAAATCTATATGATAAATTGCTTTTGAACTGAAATTTTATTCTATAAAATGTCTGTTAATTGTGTCTGGGTTGAATAATATATATTATTATTATTTTGGTATTAATTATGTTTCAGGTTTGCAACAAAAAAGTAGTTTTCTACACATCTGGCTTTATTAAAAAACCAACTACTCACGTGTTCCCTTGCAAACTCTTAGCTTTTCCACTTGGTGCATCCAGAAAAATAGCTATAAGTTTAATAAAAGATCCCCTTCTTCAATTTTTAAACCATTAGTAAGTATGTACCAACAAAAATTTGTTCATCAGAAGTCATAAGAGTATTTTTTTCAGCATTTAAAAATACAGAGAAAATGGTATACTATCTTGGAAAAAAAAATTAGATATTCCTAAAAAAGATGCTATTAAAGAAATTTTACATACATCATTAAGTATTACCAAAGCCACTCCATTCCGTAATGCTTCTGACAAAGAAACGTACTCTTAAAATTATCTGACGGAAACCCATACATGTTGTTATTTTCTGACGAAAAACCGTACGAGTTACTACTTTCCAACGAAGAACCGTACACATTACTACTGCCAGACGAATAATCGTACACTTAACTACTTTTTAAAGAAGAATTGTACATGCTACTACTTTTAGATGAAGAATCGTACATTCGACTACTTCCCAACGAATAATCGTATACCCAACTACTTTCCAACGAAGAATCATACACTTAATTATTTTCCGACGAAGAATGGTACACTTAACTACTTTTAGATGAAAAATCGTGCACTTGACTACTTCCCTACGAATAATCGTATACCCAACTACTTTTCCACGAAGAATCGTACACTCGACTACTTTCTGACGAAGAATTGTACACTCAACTACTGTCCGACGAAGAACCGTACACTCAACTACTTTCCAATCGTACACTCACCTACTGTCCGACGAAGAACCGTACACTCAACTACTTTCCAATCGTACACTCACCTACTGTCCGACGAAGAACCGTACACTCAACTACTTTCCGACGGAGAATCGTACACTCAACTACGTTCTGATGATTGATAATAATAACAAAATTAATAAAGTTACATTACTAGGCTTCATTTTTTACTGAGAAGTATGAAGTGTTTTTTTCAAGAGCAGAAAAGACAGGCGTAAAAAACTACGAGTTTTCCGCCGACTCGGGTATACAAGTAATTGAAAAAATTGATAAACTTATTTCTTTTAAAAACTGAATTGTGCCAGCTTCAAAATAATAAGGCTCAGTTTCTACAACTTTTACATAATAATAAAGTCAATGTTTGGAAAGAAATGAATTTTTTATCGATTTTCTTAGTTTCTCGTATACCTAAATCAGCGGAAAACTTGTGGTTTTTCACGCCTGGCGGGTTTTTTTGCGATTGTAAAGACAATGACTCATTTCTCTATTTGCTCGTACATTATAATCGGCGGAAAACTTTTGATGTTTCATGCTTGAGGATGCTTTAAATAAGTCTTAAAGACTTTAAGAGACTTTTAACAATTGTGAATACAAATAACGTTTATTAAATTTTTTTAGGGAGGCCCTGGAGGAGCGGTTCTCCTCTGGTTAGACTGATTTGGCGTGAGATTAATTTTTGCTTCATTCTTTACTTCGTGCCTTATAATAAAATACAAAACCATTTTGTAAGAATAATAAATCATGAAGTATATTTGTATGAACAAAATTTTATTCTTTATTGATTTTCATTCAAACCTTAAATCATTAAATTACAAAAATACTTTATTTTAAAATAAATTTTAGAGCGAAATACATAACATTTTTAAACAATAATGGTTTTAATAATATTTATCGAATATACTTAATATCAATTAAAAATAGTGGCAAATACGTTTACCATACAATCCATCGCAAAATAACGTTTGAGTACGTGAGGTTTTATTTTTCGAATCGTATAAGATATTCGACATATGATTGGTACTTCATAACGTTATTACATAGGAAACTTTTGTTGATATACCTTCATTGGTATAACTAATTTAGGACATATACCATATTATATTAAAACATATGTATTATTATTTGGTTTTTGATTGGGGTGTTTGAGGGAGGGAAGGCAATTGACATCCTACATCCACTCGGTTACTTGAAATATAGTAAAAAACGTTTAACAAATGATCGTAATACTTATAAGATAATGTAAAATAGATTATTATGTAATTTATAAAAAGAAAATAACATTTTCCTGCAACAAACTATCCACGATTAGTGTTGTCATTCAAAAGGATTTTTTCAAAGTCTGAAATACATATGGGTGGGACTATTTTTTTTTTAACATTAAATTTAAATCAGTCATTTTTTTTACTGATAATGGTAATTTTGTTTTATAAGCAACCTTTCAGCAGTGATTTTTTACGTCTTCAACAAGTGTTTTGGTTTTAAAAACGTTGACTTTCTTAGGTGCATCAAATAAATCATACTTCACCTGAATTAAAGTTGTCCCTGGAGCAACTGAAATTTCACGAAGGCAAGAAATCTTTACATTTTTCCAAATGAATTTTTCGGATAAGTCCTCAAACGAGTAAATACTACTTTGTTGGACTTGATTTAATGCGTACTTGGGATCATGGACTTTACATTCTTCTATATGTTATGCCCACTCATTTTGAGTAAATATGGTTTTATATTCACAATATTTCTCAACTTGAGCATGAATCGAGTCATTTTCATTTTGGGTATGCCTAACCTCCAAGTACCTGCGTTAGAAAATGAATTTTTCATTAACAAATTTTAAACGCTTTAACGAATCAAAAATGAAAAAAAAAAGATTTCATGCATGCACAATACAAGACTGCTATTTATCATTATAGGTAAATGGATGATACTTAAAGCTTGCTTGGTCAAAAAAAAAAAAAAAAAAATAATACCGTATTTAACTTTTGCTAACTGCAAAATAGATCTTGTATTATCAATATAATACATTGATTGTTCTTTTTATACTGCAATAATTTTAATACTTATGTTAGATAAAAAAAAAATACAATAAATTAAATGTAAGGAATGTGTCATCTTGTACGATACACTAAAATATTACATCATTCCACACGTTACTGCACACTTTAAAATTAGTAAATAAAAAACGTTTTGTGAGAACGCTTTCTAAAATGTGATCAGGGCACTTATAAGTTTTTATTTATTTTATTAATATGAATTCTCCAAAAACATTTATAATCCTTAGACGCAATAATAAATGAAAAAGTTTTTGAGTATAGCACATCTCTAAGACACGAAAATCTGTGTGCCGTGGGTAGTCATTTACATATTTTTTTCCAAATCACGTATATTGTTTTTCTTACCGAGGGCGTAAGGAGCCAAAACTTTTCTGCCCGCGGAAAAAAGAAAAGTAACCAGAGCTCTTAACTTATGGTTTGAAATAATTGAAAATTAAATTTTTGTACATGAGTTTTGTAGCGGTATTAAAGTAGTCACAACCAAACATATCTTAATCTAGAGCTGTTCTACAACAAATTAAGTGAAACAATATTTTTTTCGAAATATCGTGCTACTTAAGTATTTCATCACCGTTGGGCTAAAAATATAGTAGCAGTATTTGTATCTACTATTATCTAAAGAGCTTCAACAGAGCTGCTGCAGTGAAGTCTTAAATGATATTCAGGTCAACAGTCTTAAACTTTTTAAAATTACGATTGAAAAAATACAATTTCATCAATTGCGAGGTTTTGTATACAAAAATTGTATTGCCCGTAATTTGAGCAACCATTGAATAGTATTTAAACTCAAAGAGTGTTTTTATTTAAGTTTTTTTAAAGCACGATCAGGTAGTTTTGAAAAAAATATTGTAACTACATGTTTAGCAAAGTTATGGCCACAAGAGTACAGTTAAGTTTTAAGACAATTTTGACTATTTGAATTCCTTTACTATGTATGGTGTAGCTCTTTCCACGATACAAACAAGAGTGTCTCAGTTGGCTAAATGATTACCAGGATCAAGATGAAGACAATGACTCCCGCGGCGCACAAATGATTATTTTTTGTTAATTTAAACACAATCTATATACATAACCAGTATACGAGAAATTTTACAAAAAATCTTCTATTTTCGGTATCAAAAAATTAAGTAAAATTTTAAGTAAGTAGGCCTCTGGAAATACGTTTTTTTGTCCCAGGTATTTCTCAGAACAAAAAATACTCCAAACAAGCGATCCAGGTCCCGGCACATACTATTTTTTCACTTTTTTTTATTTTTCCATACTCAATTGTTATTTGAATTTCACAAATTTTTTGACTTCTTAAATCATATAACTCTGTCCCGAAAGGTCGGAGAAAATTGCTTGAAAAAGGAAAATAAAAAGCTTCAAAAAAGCATTAATTTTCACTCTTGAAAAGTCGTTAACAGTGACGAACATCAATAGTTATTGACACTCAAAGCTCGATAGGAGAAAAACAATTTTACGAATTTTATTCAATTTGTCATTTTGTAAGCTTATTCTATTTGTAACTTTTAACGCTAATCACATTTCTCAATGATTCAAAAATAAATTCAGAGCTTATCTTACAAGCTTGATTTTAATTTTTTAAAAGACTGTACGACCTTCTGGAGCGGAGTTACGATCAGAAACGTGAAAATTATTTTAACACACTACCACAGCTGTGAGCAATTAAAGTAAAAAATCGAAAAACTAAGTCTTCCAAAAAAAATAAAATAAAGCTTTCAAGATAAGCTTTGATTTTTTTTTTTTTAATTATTGAGAAATATGATTAGCGTCAGAAGTTACAAACAAAATGAGTTTACAAAATGATATATTCAATAAAATTGGTAAAATTGTTTTTCTCCTATCGAGCTTTAAGTGTTAATTACTATTGATGTTGGTCACTATTTACGACTTTTCAAGAGTGAAAATCAAAGCTTTTTTCAAACTCTTTATTTTCCTTCTTTAAGGAACTCTCTCCGACCTTTGGGGACAGAATTATGATTTAAAAAGTCAAAAAAATCGTGAAATTCAAACAATAATTGAGTATCAAATAACGAAAAAAGTGAAAAAATAGTATGTGCTGAGACTTGGATCGCTTGTTCAGAGAATTTTTTGTTCTAAAAAATACCTGAGATAAAAAAAACGTATTTCCAAAGGCATGCTTATTAAAAAATTGTACCTTATTTTTTGATACCGAAAATGGCAGATTTTTCGTAGAATTCTTGATAAATACATCTTGATAAACAGAATAACTTTCGAAAAGATGCTAGAAAATAGTTGTTTAGAATACATTTGTCCTATACATTTGTTTATATATATTTATATATTTTTGATGAGTAATAAGAAATGGAGACAGGTTTTTAACGCACTCACAAGATTCCATTCAGGATTCAGAAAAACCAAATTCATTTGTTATACGGAGTTTACGAAATAAATTTTTACCTGTGAGTTATTGCTATGTTATAATCGTTAGTAGCCTTAACGTACATTGAAAACATGTTCTGAATCCTATTTTGGCCTCCGCAATTATCAGTGAAAAACGAAAATTCTTTAGTTCCAGTTGCGACCTTTCCTTTTACAAATTGCAATACATTTGATGCTATTTCATTTGATCCACACCCAGCAACCGTTTCATTCCATAAATAGCACCGTCCGATTTTGGTACCCAGATCAAAAACAGTAAAATTATATACATTCAGTTTTGAATAATAGTACATAACTGAGATATCTGAGCGTGATGTCGATACAACTTTTTGCAGATCAAAGTTAGCGCAACAAACAGTTGAATTACTTAAAGACCTTTGTTTTTCAGACTCTATTAGTCTGCGAGCTTCTGATTTATTGCGCATGTGAAAGTCAAAGGACGGTTTTTTTCTGACCTGCTCTTCTTGTGATAGCAAATTAAAGGATTCGCACTCAGCGCATCTGAAACAATGCAGTAGATCATAGTATTCAAAGTTTTTTAATACAAATATTCATTGGCCAATCGTACATGATTATAATACTAAGAGACTTTATTCACAGTGTTATTATTCAGCACACCGTGTCAGAGAAAATAATAGTAAATATAGTTCTACTTTTAAGTGAAATTCCATGCAACAATTGCGTTTCAAGTGTTTCCTCCTTCTTTTGGCGAATTCAGTTACAATTGTTTTTTATTTCTTCGATTATTGTATTAACTAATATATTGTATTTTCAAGAATTACAACAATAATTATCGTAATAAGGTAAAAGACAAAATGGAGTGTTTTTAATGAATATTGTGATCGTATTTAAAAATATGTAAATACATCGTTTCTTTCTGTAATTGTTTTGAGTACTTGCTATCCGCATGATTCAGTAGAATGATTTATTCACTGGCGGAATTTTTTTCTCAAGCCGAAAATATTAGATTTTTAATGTAAGGTAGAAAGATTGTTGATAAAGTTACTGTAACGGGTATAATACGTCTTTTTTCGCACTTTAACAATCATCTAGGTTATTAATGTGTGCCTTTTTAATAAGAAAAATTTTAATCAATACCATAAATTTTTTTCCGACCTCGAGGTGATTTTCGTGACATTTGGCTGTTCACTGCACCCTCGGTAGGAAAAACAGTGTTCAGCACATAAGTGCCATTCTACCAAGGCTATCTTAGGGTCTTTTGAGCCGAAAAATAGCCCTAGTGGTGATGACACTTTTATGACGAATTGAAAACTAATCTTTTGTAATTTGTTTCAGAAAGTGTATAATTGAAACTCTCACCATAATTTAAATGAAGATCAAATAACCCTCAAATTACTATTTAGTGGAGTTGAATGACACAAGTATGAAAAATCTGTATTAATACTAGACACAAGTTGAAATAAATATGGCAAACAAAATTCTTTGGCAAGAAACAGCTAATAATTAGCAAAAGTAACATAGTGTAAGTTTTATTACGGCCCTATGACTTGGCTACGCTAGTTTGATAGACACGTTGACTTCAGAGATGTAGCCTAACCATAAACGGAATGTATACTTTGTATATATTAGACAATTATTTCCCGATCAATTTTATTAATTTTTACGTCGTAAGAAAAAGATTGAGTTAACGTCTCACAATCAGTCTCAATTTCGGTCTCAGAAACTACTCAACATTGATTGAATTGTATTTAATTATTGCTTAGCTATTTTCACGTAAGATTATAAGTGGATACAGAAATATTTTAGTGTGAGGAATTTATCAATCGTAAATGTATTGTAATTATTTGTAAAGTAAGGGTCTACATTATCGAAAAAAACAAAATTTCTCTAAAACAAACTACGGTACATGTACAGTCTTTTTAAAATATACAACCGATCAATAAGGGATTAAAGATCGACCGATAATGAGATTAAAGTAACTTTACCGAGTATGTTCTAATTCTACGACAGCGATTGTTAGATACTCGAAAAAAAAATTTCCCAATTATCAATTTTAGACAATATAGCTATAACAATAATGTAAATGTAATACAGATTACTTAGTGAATCTAACAGTTTTGTTCGTTCCACGTTTTATAAAAGGAATCAAATGTTTTATTTTGTAAATTGAAAAAAAAAAAAAAATTTAGTATCATAAGAGCTTATTGTTTGATTTTTTGTCTTAAATCATAAATATAAATTCGTATCAAATATTAAGGGTATTTACGGTAAACGTCTAGGGGTTACAGCCCCCCAGTCTTATTTTTATAAAGTAGCAGAATTTAAAATAAATCAATGTATCCAATTTGTTACTACCGCAAGATGGTGACATTTTTATTATTTTAGAGAAACCCGCAAATGAAAAAATAATGTCTAAAACGCTATATTCTTTTCTGTACAGTTTCTTCAAATAACGTGGTTTAAGAATATACTATGCAGAATATTACTCTCCTAAGGACAATTCAAAAATGCCTTAGAGCACAGGCATTTAATTAGTAGCAATACTCCAGAAATTTTGTTGTATGAAATTAATCACGACCCGAAAAATTGATTATCCTCAGCTCACAACGGTTATACTAGCAAATATAGAAAACTTACCAAATATTAATTTTTAACGTAAACAAAATACAGATATTTTAACGTACCACTTAATGACCGGATGAACGAAGTCTGATAGTAATATAATATACAATGCATACACAGTTCGATAATTGAAATAGTAACTTACAAATCTTTTTTTGGTTTGATAAATCCGTAGTTAAAGTGAGTGCTGAAAATTTCCTCATATTTTTGCTTACTCACGAGATTATCCGAACCAACTTTGTCTCCAACATCCTTTGCATACATACGATACATTTTGGATAGAGAAAGACCTTGTTCTAGGTATTGCCTTTGATTGTTAGCTCTACAATAATGAGAGTCAACAGCATTAAAACTTTTAATGTGCTCTTGTGCATAATTCAGCATTTCCTTTGAATACGTGAATGGTCGGTTCTCATGTTTTCCTCTCTGATCATCTTCAATAACCCCTGTCGCATCAGCATTCGACTTTTTTTTTAAAGCGGCTTGTACTGTTAAAATCTTGATATTTACAACAAAATGTGTATTGTATTTTATCGATAAACAAAAGCATTCGTAAAAAACACTACGAAAGCTACCCCCAAAACAATGCATTTAAAATGGTATGAAAAAATAGTTCATAATTGATATTTTTTTTAAATGCTGCGATAGAAAGGGATGTATTGAAGTAATATTATTTGTGTTTGTAAAGTGTTTTAAATAAGCTGTAAAAATAATGAATTTTGTAGAATATTTTTTAAAAATGTTTGTACCTGCCAATCTAACAGATTGCTAACAGCACAGTATAGGGACTTAAACAACATAATGAAATTACAAATTAACGATATGGGCCAAAAATGCACCAAATGCTATTTTAACGTTCTCTGAGATATCAAGGTAAAAGATTTCTGTTGCATGTGTACTTATTCTTGATTTTTAAGGAAAATTGAAAGTCTGAAAATTGCAAAATAATTATTTAAGGCAAAACTTAAAAATTCATGATAATACTATTAGTGATATCAAGTATGACGATTTTTCTAAATTGGTACAACTCTAATATCTTAAAAATTAACAAATCTACAAATGGTACGATTACAGTTAAACGTTAGAAAATATTTAACTTACTAATAGTATTTAAAAACATTTCACGGCTAACCGAAACCATTCCCGTAAAAGATGGTAACTGATATTGATAAAAAACCTTTGCTGCGATAGCCTTTTTTATTCCAGCCTTTTCTTCACTCAAATAGTTACTCTTCAGAGACATCCAGTTACTCAGGCACATTCTTTGTTTAGTTTTATCACATAAATTCCAATATTGATTAAATGCATTCAATCAATCAGGTTCGGTTATTTTTTCGTTACATTTAAGACGACAGTTACAAGATAATTGCATCTCCTTTGCCGTTATTGGCCCTTTTCGTCCGATTCCAGCTACACCTTCAGTATGTGCTTTTTTTACTGTGCATCAATCCAAGTGTTTTGGTTCCTTTGTCGTTTTCTAGAAATATTTTTTACAAAATGTCTCCTTTTCACTTTTCTCCTTATAAATTTTGATGTTGCTGTCTGTGGTTCTGATGAAAGTTGTTCAACGCCAACTTGTAGAGCTGTTTACAAAAAAAATGTATGTAAGTATGTATATAAGATAATAAATACGATTCAGAATATGATGAAATACAGGCAAATAACAACACTTTTCTTATCTGCAAATTGGGAAAAAAAAATTTTAAAGTACGCTATCAAAGTAGAAAACTAAACTTTTTTATTTTTTTTGTAAACTAAACAAGAAATTAAAAAAAAAAACTTCAATACACTTTTTCCATCATACCTTTACATCGAAAGATCGTACAGGATTTATTAAGAATAGACAATAAAGTAGTGGAAAAGGACTTTCATTTTTTTTTGCTTAGTGTCCCGAAAAATTTAAGGCATTAAACGTTGAGAGCATTATTTTAAAGCTCGAGATTAAAGCGTGAATTTCAAGAATTTTTTATTACAGAGCTGTTTTTGGCGGTTACTTCTAAATTAATTTGAAAATTTTAAACAAAAGCTTTAAATTCAGTGCTTCCACATGTTCGTACAATCAGGGATTTAGCAACAAAAGTTAGTGGAAAATTCATCATAGTTGTAGAATACAGTAAGTACATGACACGAGGTTTGATTTCCTTTTTGAAATGTCCGAAAAGATGGTTCAGGTCAAGTGTTACGTGAATTTATAACAAGCAATGTAGGTGTCACTGCCCCTTTTTTAAAGCTTTATTTGAATTTTTAAAGTGAAACTGTAAGACAAATTCTACTAATTTTATCACTCTTGTAATCATAATTTTACTTCAAAAGGTCATTTTAGATGGCATTTTAATACGTCATAACTGAAGTTACGTAATTCTAGAGCTAAAAATACCGGAAAATCGTCCCAATTAATATAGGTTTTTAGAAGCAATATTGCTATTTTTAATGCACGTAACTTTTAACCTGAGACATCTTTTCGGGCAATAAAACAAAACTTAAGCTAGATGTCTAGAAAAGATGTCTCAGGTCAAAAGATACGTGCATTAAAAATAGCAATATTGCTTCTATATTACTATAAAAAATTTTCCACAAAAGCTCGTAACAACTCTTTCAAACATATAAATAAAGCTCTTAGAGTAAGATTGAATTAAATTCCTAGAACCTTAACATGTAAGATGTGGTCCAACTTATCAGTAGGAAAAAAGCTTAAAAATAAATAAATTTATAAAATTCACGCTCTAACTTCAAATTTCGAGTACTCACATTTTTCTGACACTGAACAAAATGAATTGGAGCCCGTGTTTAGCACTTTGTTTTATTCTCAAGAAGCTCTGCACGATCTTTTAAAGTAAAAGTATGACGAAAAAAGTTTGAAATGTATAAAAATATTTTTTTTAAAATTTAAAATTTGATTGAATGAAAACGGTTGAAAAAGTATATATTAAATCAACTTAATCGATTGCTGAAAGTATTTTTCTTGTGATGTAAAATATGGGGAATGAAAAAAAAAGGTTTTCAAAATGTGCATTAAAAAAATGTATTACATTTTTTGATACCAAAAGTGTCATTCTTTCCCTGTACTTCATTACAATACGTGTAAGTATATGTATACGTATAGACTACATTTTTTACTTGACAGTTATTCTTGGCTCGCTACAATAATAACTTTTCATGAAAAACTCAGTTTTGTTCGTAGGGTAAAGGTTTGTAGGTTACCAAAATATTTATCACGTTTTTTTTCCAGCATAAGAGAAAATGATGCACAATAATTTAAACTATTGGAGAAGAAGGCAAGTAAAGACAACGGCACATACTAATATAATGGCACCACGACAAAGGTTGATATTCTGTATTCTGTTAATGCGTCCACCACGGGAGGTGTTAAGTGTTTGCTGTGCATTTAATTAGAAAAACAAAGTATGCCCATCAATGTTCACTAAAGTAGGACAATCACTGTAACCTGTGAAAAACGTTGTAATCCCTGTGTTTAGAAGCGCGTCGATGATAAATATCTTTTGTACCGAAGTCACAGTAAAACTTTAAAACGCTTAAGGTATGAAAACAGTATTATGAATGGTCTTTGTTGTGTAAATGATAGTTAGAATCTAATCTACAATTAGCATGTTCAAGTATCAGTCCCAGTAGATATATACACTCATGACGCCGAGGTCCACGATCCCAATTTTTTTTTACCAAAATATTTTTTATACAGAAACAATAAGTTTCGAGGGTACTGACACTTTTTGCTCTGGAAAAACTTTAAGGCACTCCTGAGTATTAGTCGTGCCTAATAAATAATAGTAAAGGCATGTGCTATTCTTCGTCAAAGAATAATCGAGTGTACGATTTTTGTCTGAAAGTAGTTGAGTGTATGATTCTTCGTTGGAAAGAAGTTGAGTAAACGATTATTCGTAGGGAAGTAGTCAAGTGCACGATTCTTCATCTAGAAGTAGTTGAGTGTACCATTCTTCGTCGGAAAATAATTAAGTGTATGATTTTTCTATAGAAAGTTATTAAGTGTATAATTCTTCGTCGGAAAGTAGTCGAGTTATACGATTATTCGTTGGAAATTAGTTAAGTGTACGATTCTTCGTCAGAAAGTAGTTGAGCGCACGAGTTTTCGTCGGAAAGTAGTTGAGTGTACGATTTTTCGTCTAAAAGTAGTAGTGTGTATGTTTCTTGGTTGGGAAGTAGTAGCTTGTACGATTCTTTGTTGGAAACCTCCAGCTGTACGATTCTTCGTTAGAACCTCTGGTGTACGGTTCTTCGTCAGAAGCATGTTGCTTGTTTTTTAAATAAGTGCATTTATCATGAGCTTAATAATATTTTTATTCGAAAAGTATCACACGCACTTAGTATTACATTTAGTAAGAAAACCATGCAAGAAAATCAAGATAATCAGGAAATCCAAGCAAAGCAATAAATTATACAATAATGGAAAAAACTTTTTAGTTTACTCTCAATACAGAAATGCGCAAATATGCCCTACGTGGCCTCATACCCCATAAGAAAGCATTGGCTGTGATGGTGAAAAATACAAACTGCGTGAATAAGCCATTAATCTAACGCAGGTACCATTTATCGCAAAAAAATCAGTGTGTCATTACTTTGAGAATTTTGTAATATTTCAAAATGTGACTAATTTGGTAAAAACATTGCAAATGAAAAAAAACGACCTTACGACTTTATTTAATTAAAAAGGAAAAGCTGAGAACCCAGAAATTTTCTTATTGGTGTACATTGATTAAATATACTTTGATGTTGATTGCAAATAAAATAATTGTGATACTTAGTGTAAATTTAGAAATAACATGTTTTTCATGCTAGAAATGTATGAGGATATGCTTTAATAATAAAACGATAAAAAAAATTTAGATATAAATAAGACTTTTATTTATGACAATTGACTTAGCATCTTTTTAATCGCAGCACCTTGTTTCGATCATTGAATTCCAAAAATTATATTAGCTCTCGAAGCAAGGTAGAGTAATGGTATCCGTATTTTCTTTATATTTTTTTACGAATTTTTCATCAACTTATATAAACTCATGGACAGCTAACAACGATTTCTTTTTATTAATTGTATTTTTTTTTTTCTTTTCTTTTTTTTTTTTTTTTTTCTATTGATGAGCTTGGAACTACAAAAATTGCTAAAAATGTTATTTATACTTTTCGACCAAGGAACATTAAATAAAAAAATGACATCGTTATATTCTTTTATTTTCTGCATATTCTTTTTTTTCGATTAGAAAATAAATTATTTAAAATTTTAAAGTTCTTAATTGTCTATACTTTAACATCTGGCTCATTCCTTGAAGGAAAACGAATATACAAGACGTCATCGGAGTGAAATCCTGCCTTAATTCTTTCCAAATCACACTAATCTGGAATGTCAAACGTCATAGAGGCTTCGCTTAGTTGATTTTTCCTGGTAGCCTGAACTAATATCGATTTCCCTCTGACCTGAAAGATGACATCATTGTTCTAATTAACAGGTTAACTACGACAAAATTTGTTGGAATAGCTTTTTGTTATGATCAGATTATATATAAAAATAGTGTTGGGGCATAAACGCACCGGCTTTGTTTGTTATTGAAAAGACAGTTAAAACTGATAGATTATTTTGTCTAATTTTGCTTGTAACTTTCTTTAGGAGCATTGTATTGCAGAAGTATCAGAAGATAATTTGTTTTTTTTCGATAATCTACCAAAAAGTGGTGCTAAGGTTGTCTAACACCTATTTTTTACAAAGTGATAGCGAAAGACGCTATTCAAAATTATATATTAAAATTATATTTATCTTTTCATTCTTGCATATCATTACTTCAAAGTTAAGAATTCCGTATTTTTTTAAGAAATCGTAAGCCATGCTCAATAATTTTTATGTAACATTAAAAATGATTTCAAAAAACAATTTATTATTTTACAATTCATTTGCCTTAAACCTCATAGTATTGCTGCATCAAAGTTTTCAGATGAATTTTATTAAGGATAGCGAAAAGCTTCAATGTTGAGACAAACTTTTTTTTTAATTTTGACCTTAATCTTTTATAAAACTAAATTTGTAATAAAAAAAAAATATTATCATTTTGACGACTCACATTTGAATGTGTGGAAACCAATTTCACTTTATAGGATATATTTTTACATGAAGAAAAAAAAAAATTCAACGACATAATTCCAGCAACAGTAATTGAAAACTCATTTTTACAGTTACACAGTTAGTAATTTTTACATAAATTAACAGCATAAAACCAACTGTTATACTTGAATACTTTGACTTATTGTACTGTTTTTCGAACAAAAGGTTGCATGCATTTAGTCGTTAATGCATAAAAAAAATTAGATTTTTTTTTCCACGTACGAAAATTTAAGGTTCCCTACCAATTACTTTGGACCACGTTCCTGTAAAAAACCCTTATTTAAGGTGCTGTCTCTTACGGTGTATCTTTTTAATCAGCTTTTTCTTCAGTTACCAGTTTGCATCCGCTTTTTTGTGAAACATATTTCTTGTAAATATAAGAAACGATGAGGAAAAAAGTGCAGTTGCATAAAAATAGTAATCAAGGATTATCGTTTAAATATCGTAGCAAGAAAAATCGTGCAAGTATAAACATATGGCTAAATTCATTAAAAATACTTTGTCTTGCATGCACGGCACGACCAATCTACAAAGCACCAGCGAAAAAAAAGTATTACTTGAACAAAAGGACTGACTTTTAATAGTACTCCGTAACTTACTCCGTACTTAAAAAAAAAACGGTATCTTAAAACCCAGAAAATAGAGCATAAGACAGTTAAAATCGTTAATAGTAACATTATGAAAAATAATTTCAAAAATTTTCTGTACACAGACGAGAATCATATTAGTGAAAGCAACAGTGATGATTTTCCCAAATCAAAAAAACGAAAAATGTAGAATATCGTTTGTTATTTGTACATGTATTTCACATAATATGACGAAATTTCAGATGTATTGGTTTTAAATGTATGTAATTAAATGAAAAATCTTTTTAAAAAAATGTAGTGAATGATCATAATATGGTTTTGTGTAACGATATGAGTTTTGTATTTAGCAAGCAGACGACCAAATGCATAGTACGTCGAAGTTTTCAGGTATTTTTATATATATATATATATATAT
Source organism: Copidosoma floridanum (assembly GCF_036245765.1). Taxonomy (NCBI): domain Eukaryota; kingdom Metazoa; phylum Arthropoda; class Insecta; order Hymenoptera; family Encyrtidae; genus Copidosoma; species Copidosoma floridanum. The sequence continues at coordinate 16,318,375 of NW_028321884.1, read as the reverse complement.
ATATATGTATATATATATTTTTTTTTATAGTAATCGTTAATGAACGTAACAAATACTAACTCAAATCAATAACAAGAATTATTCTACAGAAATGAAACAAATTGTTTCAGGTTGGAAGACAGTTGGAGATAAACCATTATTACCACAAACTCTTAATAGTTAACATTAAAAACACGTTATAGCAGTTACATATTTTTCAATTCGTATGAAAATTTACTCCATTAAGTGCAATGTGTTGCATACCAGTAAAATGAACTATGTATTTGAAAATATCTACAATTTATTTATGTTGCAAAATTGAATCTTCTCAAAAATTGGGGTTGAAATTAGAAAGAAAAAATTGCTTTTTCCACCACATTAAAATTCTTAGCGTTCTTCATGACTTTTCGTTCTTAGATTTGTTTCAGCCTTTCTGTAGGAGAAAAAGTTCATACCAAAGGTATTTAATTATTAATTTTAAAGAATTTTTAATTGTAAAATCTTAAAATTAATAATTTTGCAAAATTAAAACTTTGAATAGCAATTTTCGAACTTTTTTGCTCTATAACTGCGCGAAAAATAGGTTTTCTATTGTCTGACTAGCAGCAATCAAAAGATAATCAAATAAAGATCAAATTATTTTGAGCTATTTTGACACTGTGATGAAAACATAGAATTATAAATAAAATTCAGCATATAATTTAGTCAATTTTTACTACTTGTTAAATACGAAAAGAAGCTGGTGTATTTATGCCCCAAAAAAAAATTTTTATGTGTCATAATTATAGTACAAAATTTTTTTAATTACTCTTGCTGTAGTAAAAAATTTCTTATTTATCATTTTTCGTGGCTTTATCTACCTGCTTAATAGCTTATTCAAGAGATTTACTGCATACATTTTAATTACACTTTGTTACAAGAATTGCAAAAGTTAAACATTTTCTCTACTCCCGGATTATACAAAAATCTTAATAGACTTTTTTTCTTAATTCGAGGACAACCCTTGCAAAACATAAAACGTTTGAAAAATAAATAAAGAGAAGAACAAAGAAAATTTTTTTGATACTTACCATGACCTTAATTGTGTCTTTGTCATATTTAGCGCGACCAAACTCCTTCTGGAGGACCTTTTTTTATAAAACCACAATTTTGTTCAGTTTTGAGAAAGAATCTTAGAAAAAATTAAGTATGGAAATGCAATTTTAAAATCCCCATACCTTTTTGCTATCAGGTAAAAGGCGATGATCTTTGCTGCGTTTCAGGTCCAATTGCCTCGTCTCTTCAGTGGCGTTGCTGGTACAGGTTATTGGATGAACCTCACGGCCACAGAAAGAGACGCCAAACTTCTGAGACTCTTCATCATTCCGCATAATAAAATCCATCTTCTCATTTTCCTCATTATCGGACATTTTTCTTCAAATATTATGATACAAATACGTTGCTGCTGGTTGAGGAAAGTCTTTCAAGCGACTGATAAACAACGATGTGGCTCCTAATGTTGCTACTGTATGTGTCACGTTCGTGATATCACTATCGTTTATAATTAATACCTGTTATATCACGTACTCAATATTTTCGTGGCTAACTTTGTTAATGATACATGCTAGTGTGCGCTTAGGTACGGTCTTTGTTCTAGAAAAATGTCTAGTAAACTATTGTCTTGAACTTTAATGTTTGATGAAACTGTGCGTATCTGACATTACTTGATTTTATACCTTCAATAATTACAGTTGGAGCATCTGTATAAAAAGAGTTACCATGGAATATCTCAGGTGCGGGTGAGTGTTGAAAACAAAGGAAATATAACTCGTTCAAATCGTCAACTTTACAAAAAGCCACCTCAGTGTAGTAATAACGGATGTTCATTGCTATCAAATTTATGTACAAAATTTCTTGACACTACTTTGACAACGAGAAATGTCGTATTTTGTAGAGAAACATTTTCGATGGACGTACATTGTCACAATTCTTTAAAGATAAAATTGCAAGAGACGAGAAGGAAGTCTGTCTTCTTTGAAAAAGAAAACGATGTCAAGGTGTTTTTATAATACGTGAAAAAAAAGGAAGGAAAAAGATGTTAAGCCATACTTAGTCGAGTGAAGCTTGGTGAGGAATTTCTTCGATTGCTTTAGGTTATCTCTTTGTAGTAGAATCCTTTGTTCTTTATAAATACTAGGACTTAAACAATGCAGATTTTTACAAATGAGAGAGAATTAGAAACTTTGTTGCATTATTCCCATGATGTATCCTGGTAAAAAAATAATTTGTTTACATAAGACAAAAGAAAAAAAGAAGAATCTACAAAAATCAAGTCTTCATTCCAATACAACTTACTCGCTGTGGTACACAATCTTTAAAGACTTTAAGCTAGCAAAGTCTTGGAGCTAGCAAATTCTTTTACAATAGAGCAGGAAATATAACTTTCTTCCAGCTAAACGATTAAGCTTATCAAGTCACTTTTTGAAACTTTCTAAAACTATTTCTAAGACTAAAAGTATTTCTAAAACCTTAGGTAAGAAACTACATGCGAAAAATTCAACTATTCTGGCTGTATACTAAGGAAAGAAAATAGTTCACAATATGCAGTCAATCAAGGAACTTCGAAACAAGTAACTCGTCTACTAAAAATAATTAACATCATTAAAAATGAAAAGTCAAGGAGTTGTCTCAACTGAACGCTTAGAGTAAATTGAACAAAGCTGTGTTTTCCCAAATACTGAGGCATAACTTTTTTCTTTTTTTTTTTTTTTTTTTTTTTTTGTTTGTACACTACATTAGGTCTCCAATGTATGGCATACATGGCTTTCATTCTGGATATGCCTCATTGTAGAGAAAACACAGTAAAAGCAATAAAACGCATATATATAGAGGATTTACGAAACGAGTGTAGTAAATTGCAGTTGTTATAGCTTCTGTTTTTATATCGGGACGTTGGTAAGGCATATCTCATGTTAGTAAAAAGAATTAAAAGACCTCTTGATTTTCTGTTCTGTTTACATTTTTTTTTGCAGGTGGGCTTTCGTATAACAATTGGGTGATACAATATGGCATAAATTAATTTTTGTACATATAGGATTCCCAATTCTCTTTGGAAAGGAGAAGATGATTATGTACCACTGAAACCCATCGTGTACGTAAAATTGCTGCATCAAATCTCTCGTTATCAACGCTAATATCGTACCTTCATTTGTATATCCAGTCGAATAAGGCAGGATGTTCCAGCTCGACATATAAAATTAACAAACAGTTTATAATCATCTTTACATAAATATTGACATTAAATATTAACATGGAGAATACTTTAAAAGGCTTTTGCGACCTGCTAATTTAAACCTATATATTTGAAACTTTGTTCAATAAGATTGGAATCATCAAGTAGGAGACGATAACATATTTTCTACATGCATTTAATACAAAGACTTTTAAAGCTACTTACATCTAACACGAGTTTCTTAACTTTTTCACGATAACCAACATTTTTTCTAAATTACAATTAAAAGATTTATTTTGAAAGTATTTTTATTTTCATTTAGAGAACATGCTGTTACAGTTTTATTACAGCCGATATAATGTGACGTCTCAAATTACGGCTCCGTAAAACTAATCTGACTTTAAGCAAACTTTGGCATCGAATATTTTGAGAGTTTCCTAGATGGCAGATAAAAATGTTAATGCTATCTGAGTAATAACTTTTTTTTTTTCGAAAAAAATTACTTTTCAGTTGTACAAAGCTTGTGAACGAAATCAATTCAAATTTCTGGCTTTTTGAAAAAAAGGCCCACCCTTTTCATAGAATTTAAAAGTGTAAGTGTAAAAAAATTGTTAAAGTCCATCAAATGACGTGGTTCTCCTTAAAAATAATATCACCATAAAAAATCATTCAACGACTCCTTACCATTTCAAAAAGCTTCGAAGTCCTAATGAAAATTCAAAACTTTTTATTTTTCCCAAAGAGTTGTTATCCCTTAGAATTTACACTTTGTTAAAGTAAGTAACGTTAGGTTTTCTATCATTTTTCACATACCACCTCTTTTGTAACTCAACGAGTCCTTTCAAGCGCGAAGTAAATCGAATCTGATTTCATATCACGTAGGTATTAATTTACATGTCTTTACCAAACGCTCATTTTCTATAAACCATCTGCGAGAAAATCTCTCTATTGTAAACATATTGATATACGACACACACAAAATCAATACATAGTTTGAACACTCGTACATAAAATATTAGAAGAAGCCAAAAATATCGAAAACTTGTTGGTGGTGGGGGAAAAAAGCACTTGGTCGAGCTTGCGTTAACCCAAGTGGGGTAGGAGAAAAAAAGCTCGAGAGTCGAAGTTGATTGGCCGTCAAATTTGGAGAGTAGGAGCTAAGGTAGACGGTATTGGCTGCGAGTAAATACGTGGCCTCACAAAACATTGTAATTGGTAGGAGCAGTGGGTTCTTTCCATGATTGATTAGTTTGGTGTTGTGGTGGTGGTGGTAGTCACGATTCTGGGGATGGCTCAATGTATAATTTGTTTCATACTGTGGTATTGATATTGAAAATCTGTGACTTACATGATGGTTTATTTTATAGAATATTCTTCGTGGTACGCAAAGAATCATACAGAAGTTTGAATAGGAACAGAAAAATACAATAATTTTTTAAAATTTTATTTTAAATAATCTTGAATAATGCTCATATTTTTGTCTGATAGAATTGGTTCGACTTCGATTCTATAGTTATTTATGATTTTAAAAGAATCCTTTGAATAATGGTATTTGGTACATGATATTTTTTAATGTAACTGCAAATAACATTTTATAAAGAATTTAAAAATACAAATATTAAATCGGCTTTTGTACGTGTTACTGGTTATTCTAAGATTATCTACAATCTGTACTCCCCGTACTCATAATTAAATTCAAAAAATTATAGGAGTGTTATCTTTATCTGCAAAAAAAATCAAAATGAAAACTGGTACTTCAAAACATAGGCTATAGTAAATTATCTATTGTTATAATATTTGTTGATTTTATATAAAAATACAGCTCATTAAAATAAAAAACTAACATATTACCAAGAAGTAATCGATTGAAGTATACTCGGTACTTATAAAACTGTCACATTTATCATAACAACTAAGATAATATCAAAGTTTTAACTTTAATATTTTATACTTTATTGACGATGTAATAAAAATAAGCTTTAGGTAAATTTTTATGTTAGTTAATTAGATAAGCTTTTAATAAGCTTATCAAACAATTCGTGAAAAGTATGTTATCGTACAGCGATTCGGCTCTTCCCATTCATTGATTTGTGGTTATGTATTTTTTCTATTTCCTAATGAATTTGAAGGGCTTTAAAATAAGATGGTGGCCAGTAAAGCTTTTGATTACTACGATTGTGTGTTCACTTTCTAAAGGAGTCAGAAATACTGTAAAGATGAATAACATTTTTTCAACAAATTGACAGTAATTTTGACAAAGAAAAAAAAAAAAAAAAAACAAATACATGTATACTTTTTAATCTGATGTTTACGTCAGGTAAGTAATAATACTACAACTTCGATAAAGCTCGACAATATAACTGAAAATGCACTCCCTAAATTTAATTTTCAAGTTTAGCAATCGCTATTACAGAGGTAGTAGCGATGTAAGGAAGAAAATAATGTACGATAGTCTAATAAACAGTTTTATTTAATTTAAAGTAAATTGTCATTAATACTTTAATTACGTCATTATTATTTTTAAAATTTAACTAAAACAAAGTTTTAATTAATAGAAAGAAGTATTAAGTAAGAGAGTGTATCAACTTTTTGATTACTTAATTGTACAAAATAAATAAAAATTTTCTAAAATTATTTTTAAGCTCCTAGTTAAACTACTAAATTCTTGTACAAATACGTGTTATCGGAAAGAAAAGATAATACCCGCTTCTCATATTCTTATTGTAGAAATCAGAATTTCAGTTCAATACACAGTTAGACAATGTAAGAATCTGAAAGTTATGTTATCAATCTGGTGCAGATTGAAATTGTATTACAGTGTTCTTAAACTATTTAATTATTTAGAGAACTTCAAGTGTTTCTGATAGTTAAATAATACAATAATTTGTGTACATGTAACTCTGTACACAATCAGATCTGTACCTCACAAAAAGTGTAATAAGCATTGTAATCGTAACAGAGAATATTTTTTCCAACTTTAATCAGTGTCTATCGTGCATCACGTACGTGTGTTTTACGACTTATTTAAAGCTTGTGGTGAATATAAAATATCAATTCATGTTGTTTTTCGTTGCCCAAGAAACGGCCTCGTATTTGTTCAAACATGCCATCGCTACCGTTAAATATTAAAATGCATACACACCCACAAATTACATGTGACTTTTAATTTCCAATATAAACCCAAAAACTGCGTTTGATCAATAAAATGATGTTCTTACCAACGGGACGGTGCCTGATTCAAAGGATAGATTAGAGAAAAGGGAAGGGTGAAACAAAAACACCTGCAGGACACGTACCTCGCACGTACCGATAATCGTAAATATATTATAAGCAGAGCTGCGTAGTAGAAGTTGGTAAAAGTGAATTGTCATGCTTGTTGTAAGCATCAGTACTGACACATGATATTTAAGAGGATCGAGTTTTTTATTCTCAGCTCAACAGCTTAGCTACTTTGTCGTATGTCAGGAAATCGAGATGAGTTATCAAGGATTTTGGATATAGGAAGGAAAAAGCTCCTGAAAACATCAGAAGGGGCGTATATAATTATATACGTCCTTAACCACAGGAAAAAAGGGTGGGTATATTGGAGGAAAGTTTTGCATGTTAATATGTAGAATAAAGCTTTATTTTTGCATTTGGTACTATTTTTTAGAACCGACTTCTAATGGCACGTTTTTTCAAGTTGTAAGGTTGTAGCTTTAAAAGCGTATGCAACAATTAAGTTCACATCAACAGATGTGTAAATATATGTTAATTGACCAATAATAACAGACAGGTAAAATAGTACATGGTATATATTGAAGTAAATCGTATCTTAAAGTCATGAAAAATAATGGGTCGAATTATTATGTAACATTTTTCTGTCCTTCAGCAACATTTACTTTTCATGTTCATAGACGTACTATGTATAGATTAACATTACTGTATGAAATTCAATATTATAGAGCTTTCTTTCTTCGATTTCAAAGTACCTAGTATAGTCTCGGTTTACTTAAGAGCATGAATCTGTATGTGATTATTGACTTATTCTCAACACATAATATATGTATACCAATCATCATACTAGGCAGTACGGAGTTCAACATAAAAGCACCAACTTCTTCATAAATACCTTATTTTATCAATCACCAAAGTTACATTTGATACGAATTTTCAAAAAGTGCATCTCAAAATACAAAATAAAGAAAAATTACTGTAAAACTTATAATATGTAAAGAAAGAGGCTGTGACTTCAATAATATTTAAACAAATTTTTGACTAGTATTTATTATTTATTCATTCAAGATAGTTGAAGATGTTGTTAATCTTCTTTTACACAATAGGTTTTTTTTTATACTTTGGAAATATTTTTAGCCATCAGTCTAAAATAAAATGCAATTTTTAAATTCATATCAAAACATCTTAGACTTAAGGTTTTGTCAGGACTGCACCTTACGTATCAAAACTAAAAAAAAAGTTTTTATAAAAGAACTTTGTAGAAATTGCGGTTTTTAATATGTCAACAAAATTTTGGTACAAAAAATAAATAAAGAAATAAAATAATGCATTAAATATTAATGTGGATAAAAGTAGGCACGTCTGTTTGGCTTAAGAGTTTTGAATCTGAAATCCGAAAGCAAGTTAAAAATGGTCATACTTACGATTATTAAGAGGAATAAAAAATCTTAGAGGCAGAGAGTAATCAACTGTAATTGTATGGTAAATAAGATTATCTGCTATTGAAGTATTGATTCGTTTTTTCATCGTTTTTAATTCGGTTGGCCGTGAATTTTTAATTACTTATTTTATAACACATTTTCTTGAACGATAAATATTTCACGTGTAATGTGTGCACAAAAGTGTGTGCTGATTGACAAAATGACAAAGAAGCTTAATAAATTTTTTGAGATCTTAATGCTTTGTAAAGAGATATTTTTCCATTCGACAAGAGCCAACTGACAGTGCTTTAACTTTCAGCAAATAATAAACTAATACCAAGGAAAAATATAAAATAATTCGAGCTTGTACTCAATGCTCATTTTTCATGAGTGTAAATTTTGCATTTTCCTAATAAGCAAAAAAATTTTAGTTACAACCTGAGGCCTAGATTCCTTTAGTACCAAGTTCATTATATATAATAATAGTTGAACGAAGGGGCAGTATCTTATTTTACTAGAATGTAATTCAAACTGTATTAATAAGTAACGAGTAATACAATATACCATCGTATTTACTAACAACAATATCAGTACATGTTGCAATAATGTAAATGCAATATAGTGCCAATTACATGGACATTTGTTTGAAAACTACTTAAATATACGAATAATGGTAAGGCAAATAAAAAAGGCAACATTTTTACATTCATTACTAAAAAATTTTAGCTTTTTCATTTATATGAAAATATAAAAACGTAACAGCTGTTTTATTACACTGTACCTTTCTTCGTGATAGAGGGTTACATACTAAACGTATTCTCAAACTCCAAGTTCTTGTCTCTATTATTTTCTTTACCACCATTTTAAAAAAGGTTTTTTATTAAATAAAGACCACCACAATCGATTACTAAAATAAATGGTTGACATTGTTTGGTTTTTTTTAAGATATATGACTATAGCGGTGTTTAAAATCATTTGATGAATAAATTACTCTTACAGGGCTTTAAACTTCTTATAAAAAAAAATACAAACAAATAAACGTTTAGTCAATAAACTGGTGTAAATCATCTAGTGAACTGTTTTATAAGTAATTTTAGTCACTGGCTAATTTTTTTCATTACTAACATACCTTAGTGATCAAATAGATTGAAAAATTAAAAAGTTTGTTATGAAAAATTTAATAATAGTGAATAATAAATCAAAAATAAAAAGTAGCTTTATCCAGATACCTTTTTCCAGAAGATCTGCGGAAACTTTTTTGGCAGCATCCAGTCGTTCTTCAGATAGGCGGAAAGGGCGCTTAAAGGTTGGGCGTCCTGTGGTGCTGATTGAGTGCTTCACTGGTAGTCCTGGGGGCTGGACAGAAGTGCTGCTTGGCTTGAACAGGTCTGCGAATTCTTTGCACAGCTCAGCATACTTTTGTACGAAGGTGCTACTGTTTTCGTAGAAATGAGTGACTGTTGAAACCGATTACAGAGGCATCCTGTCAAGGACTCCCTACAAGGCGAGGCCGCTGAGGGGATCTGTAAGCCTGGCGGCTTCAAGATCGAGTAAGAGCCCGTAATTCATCAGAAAATCCGCACCAATAATACCGTGTAGCACGTTGGCAATGGTGAAGGTGCAATTGAAATCTCTTCGGAGACCTAGGTTGAGCGACAGCTTGTGTGTGCCGAAGGTCTGGATAGTCGACTGGTTGGCGGCGTATAGCATGATTGGCTGCTGTGGTAGCTTTTCTTGGACTGTTGACATTAGCAAGAGCAGTAGGACCGAGCCAGTGTCCACGAGAAAGCGTAGGTTAATGCGCTTGTCGCACATGTGTAGGCGGTTTTCAGTGGTGCGTATGCTCACCTCTGCCACCTGATCCAAAGGTGGCATTAAGCGTTTCCCTGTCCCAGTGCGATGGGTGCACGGTAGGAGCAGGGCTTCATGCAGCGTATGGCTGCTGCTCCATGCTTGTTGTGGTACCAGCACCGGGAAGGCGAGGTTGGCGTGGCTGCGGGTGACTGAGAACGGCCTCGGCTGTGGGAGCGGAAATTCCGTCCATGACAGTTGTTGTTGTTATTGTTGTTGTTGTTGTCGTTGTTGTTGTTGTTGTTGGTGTTGTTGTTGTTGTTGTTGTTTACCGTGGGCTGCTCGAGTTGCTGGCGTGTAAGCGCGGTGAAGTGCGCTTTTGCGAGCCTAAAGGCGGCGACTTCCTGAGTGAGGTCCGGATGTCCGGCTTGACCTGTAGGGAAACTAATGGAACGTGGTGCGTGACTCACAGGCATTACAGAGGTTCCGGTTTTCAGCAGTTTATCAGCGGCCTCTGCGAGCTTGGGCATGTCAGCGTGTTCAAGCACTCGAAGCAGCATGGCAGCGTTAGGCGGTAAAAGGTCTAGCCACCTGACCTTGAGGGCTTCGTCTGTAAAGTTGGCACTAGCGTGGCTTTTGAGGTTGCGCCATAGTTGAGATGGTTTCATGTCACCAAGCTGTAGACCTGAGAGCACCATTTGTAGCTGCTTCTCGCGCGAATCGGACGTCCTAGAGAGAATTGCTTCTTTGATTGTCGTGTATTTGTCAGTCTCAGGCAGGTCGCTGATGATGTCTGCAAGCTGATCAATGGCGTCGCTGTCAAGTAAGCTGACGATGAGGTTGTACTTCGCTGCATCGTTGACGACATTGTGCAAAAGTCTCACATATTTTTTCAAGTTTAACAGGCATGGATTCAAAATTTTCGGTAGGGCCAGAGTGCATGAGCTTAGCGTAAAATTTAACTCTCAAAATTTTTAATGGTACAACTTCGACGCAGTAAAAAGAGAACGACATTAACAGGAATCTTTTAGCCTTTGAAAATCATAGTATTTCATGGCTGCAAAGTGAAAAATAAAACGAGCTTTGAATGCCCAGGAAATCAAGATGCCCCTGAAGAAAACCACCAATGCGCAGTTTTTAAAAAATAAATTAAGTTGGGCCAGCCTATTTGCTTGCTTATTAAAAATAAACGTGTAATTAACATTATTGAGAGAAATAAGGAAAGAAATGCTATATTCTAAAAGCTTGAGGGAATTTTAATAAAGCTGATGTCAAGTGGAACTCTGCCACGAGTTAAATTGACGAAAATACCTGTAAAATAAGGTGGTCTTTCGAGCATATTTAATTTAATACATCCCTTTAAAGTCTCTTAAAATTTTTTGGGTACGTCTTTGCATGAACTTGTGGCAATAAGCGTAAAAATCTAAGCCTTCGGCACTTTTGAGATTAAGAATTAAAGTGTGTTCAAACAGATGTAACCACATCTTATAAGTGATAATTTTTTCGATGGCCATAGCTGCAACGATGAAGTTACCCCCACATTTGATACAGCCAGATTTGTAAAATACAACATCAGTAGAGTCTAACTACTTCCAGAAAAATTTTTTTACGAACTACCACAGAAAAAGTAGGTTTCCACACAAAAATACACTCTCAAGTATTATGAATAAGTCACCAGCATATAGGGAAAACATAAACACATCTTGTATTACAACGCTATACGTAGAATCAGCGTTAAATTGAAGCTGCCGCTGACGTTGCTTTTTGTTGTTGCTTTTATTCCTTATTATATCACCACAATGTTGTTTTTAACCATATTAAATCTTAAATTATAGTTGTACATGAATTCAGGAACGATCTTGAAGAAAATTCGTAGGATTTATACGCTTGTACTCGTATTATTTAAGTAGACAGTAAAAGATTCTAATACGCTTATCTAACAATGGATGCCAAGTGCGTAACTACATTATTTTGGTTCTGTCTGTTCATTGCTTTGCTGTTATGTATTTTTTCTACCCCAAATTAAATGTTTATTACTTGAAAATTAAGTGGTAGCTAGTGAATTATTTGATTCTTATTTTGTGATGCTATTTTTTTCAATGTTTCGAAAAATGTTTAAAGTGCAAATAAGCTTTTTTCAAAAAAATTACAGTATTTTTACAAAATAAAAAAAGAAAAGTAGATTTATTTAATTTAATATACACATAAGATGAGTGACAAAATTACTACTTTAGTTTAGCTTTAGAATATAACCTATAACTAATACTTAAATTTAACTCTCAGTTTTAGCAATTACTATTATAGAAGTATCAGCAATCTAAGAAAGAAAATAATGTACGATAGTATAAAAACAATATTTTTTTAATTTTAAGTAGAAGGTTGTGAAATCGTAGTAATGATTTTAAATATATATATATATATATATATATATATATATATATTCACACATACACACACATACATAACTATATATATATATATATATATATATATATATATATATATATGCACTTCTTTAAGGGGGCTCCTACGACTACTGCTGAGGTCAAAGACTAACAAAAAATAAAGTTTTGTTTTTTAATAAACAAATGTGTCTGAAAATCATTATAATATTTTTAATAACGCATGAAGTGAGAAAAATAATATTTATGTGTGTAGTTTAACTTTGTACGAAAAATTAATTATTGTTTTGACCAGTCTAGTGCATACGAGGGTACGCCACCCATAGAGGTATAAGAATAGAGGGGAAAAGCGCTATACTAACCCATTAGCGGCAGCGACAGCATAACTAAGTCAAACGGGGCATCTGTCCTTGTTGCCAAAGCCACGTTATTGGCTACTTCTTCGTTCTGGATCCTACAGTTGATTCAATCTCATGTATGACTCGACCAATAACACAACTGCCAGACAAAGACAGATGCCCCGTTACGTAGCGAATTCTGCTGTCGCATATCACGTCCCCTTTTCTCCTCTATTCTTATACCTCTATGACGCCACCAGACCAGACCACCTGTGTTGGTGTAGTATAGCGATGTAATATATAGGAATATGGTATATATATGTCGTGAACAAGTACGTCTGCTACCCACGTGACCTCCTGACCTCCCGGACATTATTTATTTATTTCCATCACAAATATCTCGCTAAAATGGTCCTTTATCCACAATTTTTAATACAGCATATTACAGAGGAAGACTTCATCTACAAAACGTATATATTCAGTCTGCTGGGACATTCAATTTAGGTTTATTATAAACGAAAACAAATTGTTTTTCACGTTGCCCCATAGGAACACGTGCTAATAGTTACAACTTTGAGCTCAGATTTCTCAAAATTTCGACCCATTCGAAATATAATTTAGACCACCATTAAATTCAGTAGACTTTTATTTACAAGAAATAATATATCTCTGTTTAAGGACTTTCGTGAAGGAGCCCCCTTGAAGCAAGTAACATCGATTATTTCACTTAATTTGATGAGTTGCAAAACATACAGTTTCCAACGATATTTTTTTTTTTTTTATTAATTTTACCGTGTAAAACTAAATATTATGCTAAAGTGCTTTAGAACTACAATGTTATTTAGAGAACATAATATGTTTGAAACTTCTTAATATTATAGTAAATTGCGTAAATGCATTTCTGTACACAGTCAAATTAAAAAAAATTATTATCTTACCTTACAAAAATTTATCTAATAAACGTTTTATTGTAAAAAAAATGTTTTTTTTCCAACTTCAATCAACATGAGTCACGTATCATGTGCATCAGGTGTTTTAGTACTCATTTTTAGATTGTGGTTAATATGGAGTTTCGATTTTTGTTGTTTTTTTTTTTTTCAGAAAAATGGTCTCGTAATTATCAAAACATCATTACTTTACAGTAAAATATTGAAACTTATACAAATCTACAAATCGCTGGCTTGTAATTTCTAATAGGAACCCAAAAAAGTGCGTTCGATCGATAAAATGATGTACCTACCAATGGGGCAGTGACTAATTCAAAGGGAAGATTATAGGGAAGATAAGTGTGAAACAAAAACACCTGCAGGACACGTACCTCGCACGTACCGATAATCGTTAATATATTATAAGCAGCGCTGTGCAGCAGGAGGTCGTAAAACTGAATTGTCATACTCATTGAACGCGTCAGTACTGACACATGATATTTAAGGGGTGCGAGTATTTTCTCGATTCAACAGCGTAGCTACTTTGTCGTATGCCAGAAAATACAGATGATCTATTGAAAGTGAGCGCGCGGTGGCTCAGTTGGCTAGGTTGTGGATCGGCACGCGGGAGACCGTGGTTCGATTCCCGGCCATAGTGCGACTTTTTCGGGCAAGTACCTCTGTGATTTTTCACATGTGCTTTTTCACCACGCAATGCTCCTCGAGGAGGGTTTAGGCGACCTTCTCGCAGCAAAATTGCCTAATTCCCCCTACCCCCCTCCCAGTGATGGGAGGCCTCCCATCCCTCTTCCCTTCCTTCTCCCAAGTGCTAAGTGCCCATAGTAGTGCCCTTATTAAAGGAGCCGGACGTAGAGCACTATAATATAAAAAAAAAAAAAAAAAAAAAATCTATTGAAAGTAAAGGGAGTGGAAAGGGGGAGCTTAGGAAAAACCTCAAAAGCATTGGGCTGCTATAATTAAATGTCTTTAATCGCAGTTGCAAAGGGGGTGGGTTTATTGAGTGAGGGTCTTTTGCATCTACGTATAAAATAAAGCCTCATTTTGGTATTTATTACTGTTTTTGGGACCACCTGCTATTCGCACATTTTCTTAACTTTTGAGATTATGGCTTGAAAAACGTATGTAATATATACTTTGAAATAAACACACTGAGGAAAATAGTGTTGAAAAAAGTATTATAACTGTACTAAAAACCATCATATTTTTTAGAAGAGCTCATACATACCCACCTAATAATGCAAATTATTACGTTTAAAGTAATTTTTATTATATTTTAAGCAATTTTTATTATGTAGCAGCCCTCAAAAAAATTATTACGCGGCTTAATAAAAATTATCATGTCTAACATAGTAAAGAATGTGATAGTAAGATTTTTGTTATTTTCCATAGTAAATTTTTTTGTCATCGTTTTCAAATGTCCCACATTTAGAAGTAGAATATGCGATGTGGCATAATTAAATTTTTTATTCCACTGAATTGCTAGGAACGTTCATACTTACGATTATTAAGAGGAACAAAGAAATTTTCAGGAAGAAAGTAATCTAGTGTGATTATGTTGTGAATAAGATCTGCTTTTATTAATGTGTCAGTTTGTTTTTTTTTGGTGTATTTAATTTGATTAAATGTTAATTTCCACTTACTCATTTCAAGACATATTTTCTTTGACGATAAAAGTTTTATGTATAATAGCTCTCATATACAAAAATATGTATTGATTGACAGAAAAAGAGTAAAGCTTAAAAAATTGTTTAGAATGTTGATTCTGTGTAAGGAAACATTTTTAAACGTGACATTAACCCACTTATAATATGTTCACTTACAGTAAATATCAAAATCATACTGAAGTAAAACATAAAAACTACTCAAGCTAGAATTTCATTTTAAATTTTCTTAAATATGAGTTATGACACTTTTTTGTAAGAAAAAGATTTTTAGTTATAACTATAATGCTATAGCTTAACACCCAGATTCCTCTAATCCTTAGTATATTATATATAATAATAATTAAACAATGAGACAGCGTCTAATTTTACTACAAAGTTACTCATAGTGTAATAATTAGTTAATAAATAATTATATATTATATGATATCAAGTTACATTTATATTAGTACCTGCTGCATAAATATAAGGTCAAATTTATAAAGTGCATGAAAAATTTCGAAATTACCGTACTTTTAAGACTTCAGCATTTCTTAAATTTCACTTTTGTCGAAAAAGTATTACTTCAAGCATGAAAAGTGTACGGTTAAGGAAATAATGAAGACAACTTGACATTTATCACTCTAAAATTTTCACACTTTTATTTATGTTGAAACATAAGGAGTAACAGCTGTTTCAGTACACGGTTTCCGTCTGTCTGAACGTTTTACAAACTAAACATTTTTTTAAACGTTCGGTTGTGATATTTCTTATTCCCTAAAGTATTATTTAAAAATAGGTCTTCATTAAGTAAAGACCGCAACAATTAATAATTTAAAGAGCGTGAATACTAGCTTTTCAATCAAGTGCAAACAGACTATCTTGTTTTACAACATCTACATCAGAGTAGAACTAACAACTCACCGCATTGACAAAAGAACAAATTTGGACAGCTTTTTGACCAAACACACAACAATGCAGCTGTCGAAAAGGATGCTAAAACTAGATAGAAAGATCACGTGCCGAAAAAGATTTATTTAAAGTTTTTACTTAAAAGTGATACACTCAGAACTTTTTTTTTAAATAAATAAAATTTAATTTCATACCATGAATTAAAATACAGGACCAAAAGTAAATAAGTTAGTCAATAAAAAATAGAATATCAAGAAAAAAATCTAGAAATTTAGAATACAATAGATTTTTAATGTCAGAGACACTTAAAAGATAACAGCAATTATCATAATAACAACAGTGTATGTGAGAGCCGAGATAACCATACATACAGACGCGAATACTTTAATCAGTTTTTTTTTTTTATTATGGTGGAAAAAAATTTTGAAATTGAGTTTTTTTGGATTAATTTACAATGCTAAAGAGTTTATGACAACAAATTGTGTGGAAAAGGATGCTTTTACAAGAAAAGCTGATGATTAATACTATTATGAAAAAAATTTAGTTTTAATTCTATGAGTTTACGAACAAACCGAATAATACCCAATAGTTTATATCGAAGTCTAGCTTTAAGCATAAAAAAGAATTAAGGAGAAACATCATTATTATAACGAGAGCAAAAAAACCGACTATAGTAGCTAAATAAAGAAATGTACAGATATTTTTCACATTTTATCTAACAATCCAATTGACGAATTTCAGTAAGTCATAATTCAAGTATACAAAAATAGTCTTATTTTTAAAAGACTGCCATATTTTTCAGTCATACTCGTCAATTCGCAACGTTCTAAACTATATTAGTTTATCAAATCCCATGGACTTATATCATATTAGACCAATAGTGTTGCTTATTAACGCTCCTTCTTAAAAAAGTCCCAAATTAATTCATATTGTAAGCAACAGCACGAAATTTTTATGTACATACAGTATTTAAAGTTTATAAGCTTAAATTTAAAAAATTTCAAACATTCAAATCAGTGAGAATAGTAACATGATTTTTTTCCGAAGTTAAGAATTCGTTGTCTAGTTTTTTCAATCTACAAGAAACATAGAATTATTAAAGAGTTTTAAGTAAAAAAAAAACTGACGTATGTATGAGAAATGACACTACGAAGAATTTATTGTGCTACTTAAGCAAAACTATTTTGGATAAAATAATAGTATATCGTTTCAAAAAACGATTTAAAAATGTCTAACCTACTTAGCTTACTTTTAGCAGAAGATTTTACATAAACTTTCATAATAACATATTGGATCATCAATCAAGCCACAATCTATCATGCTGACACGAATATTTAGACAATTTTTAAAAATATTTTTTAAGGCTTACAAAGACAATTGCCAATATTGGTCAAAATTATCAACAGCCTCCATTATAATATTGAATTCACAGTCAATAAGGAAGAAAACAACAGTTAGAGGTTTCGAGATATTACTAATACTGGGGTACGAGTTTGCTTCAATTTTTGCATTTATCATAAACCAAAATACAAAGATATCACAGTTCACATTAGATAGAGGTCGAGCAAAAAGAAATATTTCTGTCATATATTTTGGAATGCCCTAAGATATTATTTAAAAAAGACTTAAGTTACACAACACAAAAGTAGTATTCAATGTATCAATAACATTTGAATTTTTGCTTTAAAAATATTAAAAGAAAAACTCAAAAGTTACAACATCTGGTGTAACTTGTTTCAATAGCGGTTTATGCAAAAAAACTATATTTTTGACAAATAGGTTAAAATTTTGATGTACGAATTATTGAGCATTATAACGCTTTCATAAAAAAAGTAATAATTACACAACACTGTCCATTTATTTCAATGCAATCACAATTTTAATCTTGAATAAAAAATTTAACGTTGAGCCACGACTAGCAAGCTAATAGACACCTTAGAAGCAGTTCAATTTATTGGCTAGCTTAGTAATACGTGTTGGCATCATATTGATGACATGTTACGCTGAATACGATGAGTTTGTAATACTCTTTGTCTGAGAAAGTACGGTGTTCTGGAACAGCTGTTACATGTTTAAGTCTCACATGAATGTAAAAGTGACAATTTTTGTATGATAATAAACTTTAAGTTGGTGTGTACTAGATTCTGCACTATTAATTAAAACATAAATCTTGATTAAGTAAATACCACAATAATCAACTACTAAGATGTATGTTTGACATTATTTTGTTTTTTCAAAAACAGTTGTGTAATAAGGCGTTATGAATAACTTAATAAATTAGATACGCTCATAAGACTTTAATTTAAAAAAAAATCATAAATCTATGCCGCTATAAATAAACAAGTGAATTGTTCGATAATTAATTTTAGTTAGTAACTTTTTTTTGCGTTATTAAATAATTTTATACATTAAAAAATAATAAAGTTTATTATAAAAAACTAAATTGTTGTGAGTATTAAGTCAAAAACAAAAAGTAGCTTTAAGAAAAATATAGATTGCTTCAAAATTTTGTCATAATTTTGATTCTTTGCAACTTGGCCTACGTGGACTCGCTCCTCCTCTGCTTAAAAATAAAGACGAAAGGAGGGGAAGTTAGGAAGGGGTTGACTGTTTTCATGGGCGTGACTTTTTTCCTATTCGATGGCCGAAAAATTTTGGTGGTGGGGAACATAACTCCGAAACCTTAGCCCTTAAATGTCCAGCGCTAGCACGACACTGTCTCACAGTGCGTCAGCTAGACAACACCTCAACCCAAAGTGACCACTTCAATAAGATATTATCTCTCTAGTTTGACATAGGAGCCCAGTATTTAATCAGTGTTTATTAGTGAAAAGTGACCCGTAAAGTTTATAGTATCCAAACCTCCAGCTTTCAAAGAAAGTCAATTTCAGCTGTGCTGAGCTGAATAAAAGGAACTCTTGAAAGTCACTTTTTACGTCACAAGAGCCAACTTATTAAGTGAGTACTTGCTTAAGTCCTGTCTCTAACGAAAATAGATTCATTTTACTCTTGGCGAAATCATACTTGGTTTTTTATCATGGAGCGTACTTGTTTTATCAAAATAATTACAGAGTGGCAAATTTTTTAATTAAAAACTTTTATTAGCTTTATAATGCAAAGTAAGTAGATCATTTATTAAATTTTGTATTTTTATTTCATTTTTTTATCTTTCTTCTTTTTATTAATTTTTTTTAGTAAATTCAAATTAAACTTTGTCCTGTCTTTATTAAAGGAGTGAAGAATTTGTATAAAAACAGCGATGTCTTGATGTAACGTAACGTAATACTTGCAACCAAACTTTCCTGTAATAAGGATGACATTAAAAATGCACTCTTTTTAAATTAGTAATTTTTCAACTTTTAAACGTTTATTGCGACTTCAGCAGACCAAGTAGAGTTTTCACCTGGTTACGAGTTTCATTACAGCAATTACGAAACGTCTCTTATGCCTGGTGCTTGCCTTGACAATATTCTCTATCAATTATCAAAGACTCTATTTTTTTGCGATCCTTCTTACATAAAATTTTCTGAAAATATTATTGTCTTGCTATTTCGTTCATTTTATTATTTAGACACCTTAAATCTTTTTATTTATTTTTTAAAAAAAATCAAATTAAAAAATGCAAAAAAAAAAATAATTGTTCAAAACAGCTCTTAAAATTAGGAATAGAATTCATAAGCATTTGATTTCAAAATAATCTAAAAATTTAGCTTTATTATTAATGGTTGTTAAATTTCAGAGTTCAAAGTGCATATAAATTTTTACACTAATATTTTTTATTATTTACCATCAAGTTAAAACTTTTTTAATGCACTTTGTTTTATATCCGGTAAAAACTCACTATAACCCTTTTGTTTAATCAAAAAAACTTGTATCGAATACCACTACCTGTCTGAAAAAGTCTCTAAGATCGAAGCACGTTGGTACTCAACAACATATTTAATTCACAGTTAAAACTGTATTTTTTCATACTTTACCATGCAATATCGTGACAAATGTTTAAAAAAAGAAATAATAAAAAAGCGTCTTTTACAGGTATTATGACCACTCTGTTCAAGACTTAAAAACAAAATCAGTACTGTTGTACAAATTTTAAATCCTACTTAAAAACATATTGAGATAAACATGTCATAGTCTTATTTTCAGAACTCCACGTAAAATACATTATTAAAATCATTTATTTAACTATGTGAATAATATATACACATACACATATATATATATATATATATTTTCTTTATTTTTTTAGCTTAGAATGATTAAGTTATACTGTCTCGTGTTTTTTTTTGCCATTGTTCCATTTATACTGTCTTGTTCAACTAAAAGTATAGAAAATCATGTGCCTTTAATGATTGACGTACAAAAGCTGTATAAAACTACTAGTATAGGGATTGTATATAAAGGAAACGAAGGTGAGAAGCGTTAAGTCACTAATTGGAAAGGTGAATATTAAAAATTAATAATTTTCTTTTGAAACTACAGATATACATTCAGTAGTGAAAATTGTGCGAGAACTTTCACGTGAATTCATTTACTCGGTGGCCGTTGCCATCCCAGACCTTCCGGCAAAGTACCCAAAAATAAAAAATTACTCCAAAACGCTTTTCGTCGCGTTTATTAATACTGACGAGGATTTCAAGAAGTTCTCAAATTTCTCGAAAGGTAATAATTTATCACCTCACGTGTGGCTGCTTATATTGCAGCCACCTACTACTGAAGAGATTCATAGTATCTGTTTACACCCGAAAAAAAATTATCTACACTTGAATCTTGCAAGCGAAGTACTTGTCAAATGTGGTAATAGTTACGAGATTAAAGAATGGTACGCCGTCAGTCCCGCGGCTGGGATACGAGTTGAGGAGTTTCTGGAGTGGAAAAAAGGGACTGGGCTAATTGCAAAAGAAAGTCTAAATTTATTAGAGAGACGGAAAAACTTTACAGGTGCTTCGATTACAATATACACGAAGGTAAAAAATATGTTTGATTTAAATTTTGTTAAAAAAAAAAAGAAAAATAATAATAATAATAATAATAATAATAATAATAATAACAACTACACTTCAAAGGATAATTTATTTTATGGTATTATTCGTAGCCTTCCACTTTTCATGCTCGAATGATTGAAGACCTAAAATCAAAGACAGGAATATCTGTCACGTATAAAGATGTCTCTCATATTACTAAGGACGACGATGAAACATCAAGTGATTCTACTAAATCATTAAATGACAGTAGCATCCTTGAAGGCACATTTGTATCACAAAAAAAACTAGATAAGAGGGATATTACGATTGAACTATCAGATGAACAAGATTTGTTTGTTTATAAATTACCAGATACCATGGACATCCCATGGCATGCTTATCTTGAGGTAAACAAATTTGTATTTCTAATTGTTATAATTTTGTGCATTTACAACGCTGAAAAATACTTGATTTTAAAAAGGTTTTCAACAAGAACATCTGGTTTTACTTAATTATAGTCATAATTATTTCATCAATATTATGTTCTATAATTATAACAATGAGTAATGATAGAAGAAGTTTTATACATAAGCTATCCGATGGTTTCTTAGTTACATGGAGGATTTTTTGTCATCAGGAATTTGAAGGTAAACTGTTGAAAAGACTCTTCTCTAGAACTCTAATATTCAACTTTTTTGATGAATTGGTAATATATTACATAAGATTTTTATAATTATTAAAAACTATTTTATGTCATACGATTAGGTTATGGTAGGGTTATTCCAATCGGGTCTGCTGTAGTAAGTTAATACTTAACTAAAGAAACGTTTAATATGTAAAAAGATAAATGGCATATTCATGATTTATTAATGCGTACGCATAAACTATTTAACAAGCAACACAATTTATGTGGCCCAGTAAATTGAAAGGACATTCGTAAATATTTAAATTCCGGAATTGTTGTAAACTATGTTAAGTATCGTTTTACTAATGTTACAACAAAAATTTTATTACAAAACGTTATTGCTTTCCTTAAAATGGTAAGAAAGGGCTACGTTGGAATTTTAGGTTTGTATGTATTTTAAAATTTTTTTATCATAACGACTTTTAAAATATAAATATGGTGGTATAAGAATGGGTAAAGAATACGTGTTTTTTGAATTCTCTCATACATCTTGTTCAAATGATGCTTTTAAACTAGAAAATAGAATTCTTCTACGAAAATCTAGTTTAAAAATAAACTGTTACAACAATAAGTGTCTACCAGCTAGATGTCCAAAAAGCTAAGAGGAAATTTGCTTACTCTAAACAGGCAAAATAAATTATTTTGCTTAAAAACTGCTTATGTAAGCCATAATGGAATAACTCTACTTATTTAGCTATTTCAGCGAACCCTATTTCCAAAACCTTAAAATCGAAATAGTTTTAAACACTGAATAATTATTAAGAATTGTGAATCGACTCCGCCTTTAATTCTAAAAAATTTTCAGATGTACGATTGAGTCCTATTTCATTAAAGGTTGCCAAGATATCGCTCTATCTGACATCATTTATCGTTATTTCGATGTATGCAGGCTGTTTCACCAGCTTTGCGACGGTGTCAATACCCACAATCCCATTCAATAATGCGACTGGTCTTCTCAAAGATGGAACTTATGAATTAATTGCTCTAAAAGGAGTTAACCTTTCAAAATATTTATTGGTAATTTTATTAACTTTAATTAATTATAAATTTTTTTAAAAATATTTAACAACTTGTTGTATAAATGTTTATTAGGACTTGAAAGATGATGTACATAAAAACTTAAGCTTGTTTGTAAGGAAAGATGGTAATTTACCAACAAATGAGACAGGTGCTTTAAGTCAGGTAAATACTTTACATATTCAAGTGTCTCGTTATTATTAAAAAAAAAAACAAATGAAAAAATTATAAAGGAAATTGAAACAACAAACCAGGGGGTATTAATGGGCCATGGGACCCACGGTAAGAACGAAGTTCTTTAAACATGAGATGGGTATGGACACAATTTCTCAGGTAACAAGGGGGTCACCAGACCCACAAGAAGAACGAAGCTCTGTAAACGTTAGTACTGCATTCATGTTGTTTACTAAAATAAGAACTTGAAAAACGAATGAAAAAAAAACAAAACGATAAGTAGTATAGTACTCAAGATGGTTGAACTTCGTGAGTACTGTATTTATGCTCGACGTTCTCACGAAGTTCAGCCATCGTGAGTACTAAACTACTTGCTGTTTTTTTTTTTTTATTCGTTTTTCAAGTTTTTGTTCTAATAAACAACATAAATGCAGTACTCACGTTTACAGAGCTTCATTCTTCCTGTGGGTCTGGCGACTCCCTTGTTACCTGAGAAATTGTGTCTATACCCATCTCATGTTTAAAGAACTTCGTTCTTACCGTGGGTCCCATGACCCAATAATACCCCCTGGTTTGTTGTTTTGATTTCCTTTATAATTTTTTCATTTGTTTTTTTTTCTTTTAATTTTTTGTTTTATTTTTTTCTTTATCTCTTGTTGTGCTCTTTTTTTTCATTTCTTGTTTTATTTTTTTTCATATCTCATTTTATTACATTTTTTTGATTTTTTTGTATTTCATTTATTTAATTTCTTTTTTTATTTTCATATTTTAACTTTTTTTTTCATCCCCTTCTTTATTTCATTTTTTTCCATTCAATTGTATTTATTCATGTCTTTTGTTAATTTAGTTTATGTTATATTTATATTTCATTTTATCAATTTAAAAAAAAGTTTTTTTTTCACTTATTTTTTTTATGATTTTATAGCCCATTTATACAACTTTTGCTTTAATTTTTATAATATTACTTAAAGACATTGTGCCATTATTAAATTATCAAATTAAGAATAAGTGCCCATAAAAACCATTAAAGTGATATGAAACTCGAAATATATTTATATAATGATTTTACATAATTTATTTATAATTGATTTAATGAATTACTTTATTTATGTAATTATGTGATAATGTAACATAATTTGTTTGTCGAATTCGAAATAAGCGCCTTTAAAAACCATTGAAACGTTCTTCAATTGATACGTTCTTCAACTCTATTCTACATGTTTATTTTTTTTTTTTCTTTTTTTTTTTTTTTTAGAATTGTAAAAGACAAAAATTCAAAGTGAAGAAAAAACTATTGTGGGAAAATAGAATTCAAACTTGTTCAAAAATTAATTGCTTGGCAGTGTGAGGGGGAATGGTGGGTAAAAGTGTGCAGAAAAGTACGAGATGGTTGGCAGATATACAAATAGTGGGGAGAGGGGAAGTGTATAGAGAACAGGTGACGAGATGGACGGGGTAAGGGGGGAAAGTTAAGAGGAATAGACCCTAGGTAAACCACTTTCGTTTCAAAAAAAAAAAAATCTGTCAGTTTTAGAATTCCAGTCCCCCGAGTAACGTGACATAAATAACTTTGTTCTAAAAATCTCGCAGTGCAATACCCCTGATGCTTAGAATAATATTGTTATATTTTGCCGTACAAAACGGTTTTTTACATTTAAGAAAAATTTTATACAAATTTCCTAATTCTGTAATTCTTCACTTAAGTTATTATTATAACAGTTATAACATTAATAATAATAATAATAATAATAATAATAATAATAATAATAATAATATCAATAACTGGCAGCCCCTTGTGTCGGCTTTGAGGCTAGTTGTAGTGCTCTTTTCCAACGTCTCCTGGTATAACGTCAAAGATGTTGGTGTCTAAAGCACCTATTTTATTTGCAGATTCAGTTGTTTTGGTGATCCTAGATGGGGAAATTGGTTAGTGATACTCGTTCAGTGGAGGCTGTCCCATTGGCTCGAGTTTTTTTTTTCTTCATAGCTGTTATAGGTTTGCCCAACGCAGACCTTGGAGAGGATTAGTGATTCCTGGTTGAATGCTTAGAGTCAAGAGGATAGTATAGGATTGTCGGTCACCGGGTTTTCCAGCCTTTCGAAGAACAACTCCGCAGGTGACGTTGTGCGTCTGCTAGTGAATGGCTGACTTGGTTTAATAGTGCCTGTCTTTAGTTAATATAGTCTTTCAGTCGAAGAATCACTTCCGGAAATGGTAATAAAAATGTATTTGTTGGCAAGGTAGTTTACACTTAGGTGGATTCTAAAAAAAAACCGATGAAATTGATGGTTAAGTAGGGAAAGTAAATACTTATAATGGGCCTAAAAAGCGCCAGTGGTGAAACTTTCAGGCTATTCTTTATTATTATTTCTAATGATGAAGGTCTGGCTACGGTTTGCTTGATTCTTACCCTAGGAGTCTCGATGTACAGAGACTGTGACGGAGGGAGGTAGGGAGGACCAAAGAATATCTCGACTCGTGTCATTCCCCGGATAACCAACCGCTCATCGTTAGACGGGAAGATGTGGGTAAGCGCGTTGGGGACGCGACGTACAAGCAGGTAGCCGTTGTGGATGCCCGTGCCCCTCAGAGCTGTTTTCCCTTGCTTATATTTGTAGCCACAATTTTTCTAACTGCACCAGGTGGGATGGTGGGACTGCCACACAACTCTGAAAAGTTGGTACAGATTGTGCTCTGGCTAGATATGTCTCCTGGTATTGTGGCAGAGACGGCATCGGTTGGAATTAATTTTTTTTTTTAATTGCACTTGACGAGATTCAGGGAGAATGGATACCTAGGTCCCTTCCCCTCTAAAGAAGAGTGTCATCTGTAACCGGGATACCTAGCTGCAAGACTATCATCAGCATGCTTTGTACAGCTCGTTGAACTGCCAAAGTACAACTGCATCACCTTCGAGACGCTCCAGCGTATTATTACCACACTTATTTAATTATGTTAAAGGTAGCTTTGATTTTATGTCAACGCCACCTATCGGATTTTACTGAACTAAAGTGAAAAGTTGGCGTATTTTTGAGAAACTTTGAGCTCATTTATTGCCATTGTTATTAAATTTTTAAGGATAAAAACCATACTAAAACCATCTAGGAAGTATCATGAATCAGTGTCCAAAATTTTAGCAAAATCGGTTCAGTAGTTTTCGCGGTTAGCGATTACAACGGTTTTAACGACTTTGCTTTATATATTAGTAAGATATTAGTAAGATAACATGTATGCGTATTATTCTATACACTTGAAAAAACGTAGCTAAAATACTTTTGAATCAACAAATCTTAAAAGATCTCTTAGTTTGGGGACACAAAAGTGAGAAAACCCTACTGCTAGCCAACATGACCGAACTAGCTTTTTTAAAGAAAAACTATAGCCCATTTTTTTTGCACATAGATTTTAATTTTAAATAAAAAAGTATTTGAAATGTTACGAAAATACTTCTTATGGATATCAGACATACCTATCTCTACCATATCCCCACCTGTTACGAGTATTTAAGTTTTTAAATATATCTGATAAACCTGTTTAAAACTGATGATTTATTCTATAACATGTTTGTTGATGGTATTTGTGTTAGAAAAATGTCTATTATGTTTAGAGTATAAATTATTAAAAAATTCGTTTTTAATTCCAGGTATGCAATGAGAGAGTTGTTTTCTACATGATTGGATCTATTAAGAAACCAACTTCTTACAATTCCCTATGTAGAATCTTAGTTTTTCCACTTGGTACCATACGAAAATTTGCTATTAGTTTAAAAAAAGGAGATCCACTTCTTAGATTTTTAAACCATCAGTAAGTATCTTTAAAAAAATATTTATTGTCCAAAACTTATAATAATATTTTTTTTCAGCATTCAGAAATATAGAGAAAATGGTTTACTATTCCGGGAAAAAAAGTTATATCGGCCAAAGAAAGAAATAATAAAAGGAATTACATTCACACAATTAAGTATTACTGACGTCACCCCGTTGCTAGTATTATTAATTAGTGGATGTGTCATAAGCTTTATAATATTTTTATTCGAAAAGTATCATAGGCGCTTAATATTATATTTAGTGAAAAAACCGTGCAAGAAATTGAAAAAAATTAGAAAAACTAAGAAGAATAATACTTTATACAACAATGGTAAAAAGTTTTCTGTATATTCTCAATATAGGGATGTGCAACCACGCCCTCCGTGGCCTTATACCCCGTAAGAGCAGCATTAGATGCAAGGAAAAAACGTACAAGATGCGTAAATGAACCATTAATCTGACTTATATGTTATTTATCACAAGAAAAGGAGTATAAGATTATTTTTAGAATATTTTTTGTAAAAAACGATTTAGTACACTAACTAATACTAATATCCGATTTTTTTAATTTAGAATTGTAACTCCAAACTCTATGTAAAATGCATATTATTGTTAAATTTTATAATATAATGAATCATGTGAAAAAATTGCAAGTCAGTAACTTTTTAATTTAATTTAAACAAAAAAAGCTAAGAACCCCAAAAATGTCTGGTTTTTGTACGAACATTAATTATGTTCCCATTTCTATGGCAATTAAATTTTTGGTACCACTTTAAGTACATAAAAAAATTAAAATGATTTTACTTTTTACTAGAAATAGAAA
The DNA here is from genome assembly GCF_036245765.1 of Copidosoma floridanum. Taxonomy (NCBI): domain Eukaryota; kingdom Metazoa; phylum Arthropoda; class Insecta; order Hymenoptera; family Encyrtidae; genus Copidosoma; species Copidosoma floridanum. The sequence continues at coordinate 16,291,048 of NW_028321884.1, read as the reverse complement.
CATTATATATCGTGAGATTTTTTAATTTTCATAGAATAAATAATTTATAATTTTTAATGTATAAATCACATATCCATGCATGGTAATTAAGTCAGTACTTTTGTTTGTGGTAACTTTCTTTGGATAACGGAATTACAGAAATAACATTAGATCTCACAGCAGGGAAGGGTTATAAGATCAGTAATTCATCTATATTATTTGACAAATATGTTTCTAACTTATATAATCTAATAAACAGCTAACAAAGATTTTTGACTATTATTTGTTGATTTTTTATTTTTATAAATAAGACCAGTACTATGAAGACTCCAACATATTGTGCTTATTTTTGTAGATAAGAAAAGATTTAAAATGAAAATACAAACACTTTATTCTTTTATTTTTTACATTTTTTCATTTCTTCTACTTATATACTAAATTTTTAAAAACTTGTGACATTTTTCAATTGTCTATACTTAGACATCTGCCTCGTTCCTTGAAAAAAAGCGAACATATAAGATGTCATCGGAGTGGAATCCTGCCTCAACTCTATCCAAATCACACTGATCTGGAGGGTCAAACATCAACGTGGTTTCGCCTAGTTGACTTTTCTTGGTACCCTGAACGAATATCGATTTACCTCTGACCTAAAAGATAAAAACATTGCTTTAACTGACAAGTATTAACAGGTTGATGAGAAATGTAGTAAAAAATTGTCTTTTAACTCCAGAAAAATTTGTTAAAATATCTTTGTATTATAATCAGATAACATAGAAAAATATTTTTGGGGCATAAACGTGCCAGCTTTGTTTCTTATCAAACAAATAGAAAAAATCGATCAGATTTTTTCTTCTAATCCTGCTTGTAACTTTTTTTGGGATATCGTATTGCAAAAATAGCTTGAGAGGATTTGTCAGTTATTTGATTATCTACCGAAGAGTGCTATTGTCGGACCATCTACCACCTATTTCTGGCAAAGTGATTGTGCAAACAAGTGTGAAAATGTTGTTTAAAATTCAAAGGTTTGCAACTTTATTAACATCTCTAATTTTTCAATGATTTTTATCTAACATTCAACAAGATGTCATGAAACGATTTATTACTTTAAAATTTAGCTTCTTTTAACCTTGCAGCATTACTGGATCAAAGTTTAAAAGTAAGTTCTATTAAAGATACGAAGAACTTTAATGTTGGGGAAAAAAGAACTTTTTTAATTATGACTTTAATGTTTTATATAGTTCAATTTGCAATACAAAATAATGATTACAACTCTGAAATCTTGTATTTCAGCAATTTGCAACCAATTTTACTTAATAGAGAACATTTTAGCATAATCAAAAACATAACAGTTGAAATTTAAACATATTTTTAATAATAGTTATCAGGAAATTAGTGTTTATTATGATTGCCTAAAAATTAATTCGCTGTTTAAACTCAAAAAAAATTCTACTTCTCCTACTACTACTACTGCAAAACATTTTTTGTTAATTTCATGCAAATTAATAGTTTTTATATACATTACCAATAAAAAAAAAAGTACTGAACATAAACACTGTGATGTGCTTAACATTTTTCGGACGATTATTTATCGGAATAATTGACGGAAAAGAACCTTTATTCAAGATGCTTTTCTGAACAGCGTATCTTTCTTGAGACCGTTACTTTCTGTTACCACTTTGTAGTGTCTTAACTATAATTATGACACATAAAAATTTTTTTTTGGGGCATAAATACACCAGCTTTTTTTCTTATTTAACAAGTAGTAAAAATTGACTAAATTATATGCTGAATTTTATTTATAATTTTATGTTTTCATCACAGTGTCAAAATAGCTCAAAATAATTTGATCTTTATTTGATTATCTTTTGATTGCTGCTAGTAAGACAATAGAAAACCTATTTTTCGCGCAGTTATAGAGCAAAAAAGTTCGAAAATTGCTATTTAAAGCTTCAGTTTGGCAAAATTATGTATTTTAAGATTCTTTAATTGAAAATTCTTCAAAATTAAGAACTGAACCCCTCTTGTATGAATTTTTATTCCTACAGAATGGCTGAAACAAATCTAAGAACGGAATGTCATTGAGGACGCTTAGAATTTTAATGTGGTGGAAAAAACAATTTTTTTTTTTTAATTGTAACCCCAATTTTTGAGAAAATTCAATTTTGCAACATTAATAAATTGTTGATATTTTCAAATATATAGTACTTTTTACTGGTATGCAACGCATTGCACTTAATAAAGTAAATATTTATACGAATTGGAAAAAAAGCAACTTCTGTAACGTGTTTTTAACGTTAACTATAAAGAGTTTGTGATGATAACAATTTATTTTCAACTGTCTCCTAACCTGAAACAATTTGTTTCATTTCTGTAGAATAATTCTTGTTATTGATTTGAGTTAGTAATTGTTACGTTCATTAACGATTACTATAAAAAAAAAAAATATATATATATATATATATATATATATATACCTGAAAACTTTGACGTACTATGCATTTGGTCGTCTGCTCGCTAAATACAAAACTCATATCGTTACACAAAACCATATTATGATCATTCACTACATTTTTTTAAAAAGATTTTTGATTTAATTACATACATTTAAAACCAAAACATCTGAACTTTCGTCATATTATGTGAAATGCATGTACAAATAGCAAACGATATTTTACATTTTTCGTTTTTTTGATTTGGGAAAGTCATCAGTGTTGCTTTCACTAATATGATTCTCGTCTGTGTACAGAAAATTTTTGAAATTATTTTTCACAATGTTACTATTAACGATTTTAACTGTCTTATGCTCTATTTTCTGGGTTTTAAGATACCGTTTTTTTTTAAGTACGGAGTAAGTTACGGAGTACTATTAAAATTCAGTCCTTTTGTTCAAGTAATACTTTTTTTTCGCTGGTGCTTTGTAGATTGGTCGTGCCGTGCATGCAAGACAAAGTATTTTTAATGAATTTAGCCATATGTTTATACTTGCACGATTTTTCTTGCTACGATATTTAAACGATAATCTTTGATTACTATTTCTATGCAAAAGCACTTTTTTCCACATTGTTTCTTATATTTACAAGAAACAACTGGACATCAGAAGCAGAACAAGCCTTCGAACGTTGCAAACAGTGCATTACTCAAGCCGCTTGCACAACGTTCCTCGAATCAAAAGCGCCCTTGGCACTAAGGACTGACGCTTTAGACGTCGCCATCGGTGGAGTCCTAGAGCAGCAGCAGGCTGATGGTTCCTGGTGACCCCTAAGGTTTTACTCACATAAGCTGGACAACACGCAAAAACGCTACAGCACGTATGATCGCGAACTTCTTGCCGTCTATGGAGCCGTTAAAGACTTTAACAGAATTCTGGAAGGCCAAAATTGCGTCGTTGACATGGACCATGAGCCGCTAATCTACGCCGCCTCTCAGTGCTCGGACAATAGCTTCGCCAAGACAGGCACGTCATCTAGAGCACATCCTGTGGCACAACACCGTGTTTGTCCATGCACGAGATGAAGAAAACGTCGTCGCAGACACCCTGTCTCGACCCAACGACGCTCTGGCAACACCAACCAACGGCCCGTCTGTTTCAGCTATCCAGAGCAACCCTGCAGCCTCTGCCCATCGTACCCCGCCAGTCGTCAACGCTCTAAACCCAGCCACAGAAACCATCTCCATGCCGAGCCTGCTCGACGCGGCAACCATTGCAGAAGCACAGACCGCAGATGACGAACTGACAAGCCTCGACAGCTCGTGCCTCACGCTCCAATTTATTAATATCGACGGACACTTAATCAACTGCGAGGTAAACAACAACACTGCCAGGCCCTACTTGCCAGCTCCCCTGCGCCGCAAAGCTTTTGACATCGTTCACGAACTGTCACACCCAGCTGGCAAAACAACTGCCCCCTGTCCAATGGTATGATTGAAAGGTTTCATCGCACCCTTAAAGCCGCTTAAAGGTGCTGCACACAGTCCTGGCTAGGTGCCCCGCCAATGGTGATGCTAGGTTTGCGCACCAGCTTTAAGGAGGACCTGCAAGCTTCACCCTCAGAGATGCTAATCGGCACCACGTTTCGCATCCCTGGAGAGTTCTTAACAACTGCCACTGCACAGGCAAACTCGTAAGCCGTTATAAATAGCCTCTGTCAGTTGTTCGAGAGCATCAGGCCCGTACCAGCTTCTGGGAAACCCCTTAAGCCGCCCTACAAAGGCCCCTACCAGGTAATTCGCCGCAACGACGACTACACCTATGTAATCAACGTCGACAGAGAAAACAGTCTCAACAAACCAGCTAAGACCAGCCTACTTGGAAGCTTCGGATATGGAACAGGCTCCGCAACCTCCTTTACAAGCTGCAACGGCCCAGCCCGCCATCTCTCCACCCCTGCCAGCTACCAGCCTTGCAGAAATTGACACCCAGGCCGCCCCTAGGCCAACATCCCAGCAAGACACGTCTTGTTCGCAGCGCTACCCGCGTTGGTCTCTAAGAGGAGAACAGATGTGGTAGCACCGTCCAGAACGCCTTCGACACCTTGCGCCCAAACAGGCCGCTCGCGCAGGAAGCAACAGCTAGCCCCAAAAACCATCTTCTGCATCGGTGCAGGCTAGCTCTCTCTCACTCGCGTCCACAGCTGTAGCGCCTATACCACTACTACTTGTGCAGTGTTACATTTTACATGGCTACAAGCCTTCTTTTTGTACTATAATATAGTTAGTTCCTTTTGTATAGTCTTAAGCTACGACACGTGCCCACAGCCCTTTGAGCCGTGTCTCGTTTGTAATAATTCTGTTCTACAATAAAGGCAATTCTATGCAATCTGCATTTGCTCTGAGTCTCTCTACTCAAGCCCGGAATCCTATAGACTATACCCCAAATATCCACGTTTTGCAAGCTCTATCCAAGTCTTAACATTAAACATCATTAAATGAAGATACGAAGCTTTACAGGGTAGTGTCATGGGCTCTAAGCAAAAAGAAAACGTTACATTAAATTACTGTTACATTAAACTTTGCCTCTGCACTTGTATCGTTTAAAAAACAGCTATTTTCCAACCCTTTGTATATTTTCTAAGTCCCTCGACTACTCACAAAGTGACATGATATTCTCTAACCTTTCAAGTCCTTTTTTGTGTACTGATAAAACTAAATCAACGAATTCGCGAGCCTGTAGCACTGGTGTATTGAGATAGCAACATCAGAAAATTTACTGCAATATCTTGTTTATCCGTAAAATACAAAAACTTTTAATTAAAACAGCTTAATTTAGGTGCATTCGCATTGGTAAGAACATTTTTTGTTGCAGTGTTCAATTTAACATGATTAGGTCCCACAACTAGCAGCATCCAAGACTTTTAGATAATTTCTAAAGATTCTTAAAAATGCGAAAGAATATTGTTTGCATTATGAACTTGGGTATCCGATGCCATAGGAAAATTAACAACTCGTTATTTTCATTACAGGCTTTATCATAACTATACAGTTTTGAGTGGAACCCGACCCCGTAACCCTCATTTACCCCTTTTTCGTATCTTAATCTCAAGACACACTTTTTCATGATCTAGATTCTGTTGTGCCTCCAGGGAAAAATATTCCTTGATTTAAAAAAAAAAAATTCAGATCGATATCTTTTTATACAATGTAAGAAACGACTGAGATACGAAATAAACCGTTTTCGATAAAATGACCCACGTATAAATGAGCAGTAAGTTAGTCTGCATACATAAAACAACATGATCTTGATCCAAAGTTTTCGTAAAAACACTTTTTGAATGCTTGACCCATCATTTATAATTACTTTGTAATACCCTAAGTTCTACTTTAAAGGACAAAAATACTCCGAATATCTGAGACGTTTATTAAGAGTTGCTGATTATTAAGTATTAAAAGTTGCTGATTTGATGGATCTTGCCCAATAATTTGGACTGAGCATCTTTCAATATTTCCAAATGCAGAACGCATAAAGACATTAGTTTTAATGTTTATTCGATTGACTGATGTAAATATATCATCAATAACTCTTTTTCAACTATAGCCTCTGACATTTGAAAAAAGTGGTAGCGTTTGGACAATACAGTACAACATGTCAAGATATAAGTTGTTTCAATATACAGGACTTTTTCCCAATGCACCTATCCCCTTAAACCTAGTGGTTGGGAACATATATACAATTATTATCTACCCTACACTTTTATAAAGGTTTCTTTGAACATTGAAACAATCCCTTCTTACATCGGAAATTTCTGATGGTTCATCTTTGTTTCCTGGCATACAACAAAGAACAAACACCATTATAGAGTTGCGGCGTGTAAGAAAACTCACCTCGCCCACGAAGCTCTGCTTATGATATATTTACAATTATTGGTACATGTGCTGTGCGTGTTTTGTTTCACGTTCTTTTTTTATAAATTGTTTTTTGAATTAGACACTGACCCGCTAGTAAGTTTATTATTTCATTGATCGAAGGCTTGCTTTTAGTGTGAATAAAAAATTGCAAGGTTCGTGTGCTTTTTATATTTAACGTCAATGTTGTAATGTTTCCATAAGCACATGGCCGTTTTTCTAATAACAAAAAATACAAATATTAAAATTTAATATAAACTTCAAGCTTAAAATAATGGATAGAACTTCAAACTAATAATATTATTAAACTGTTATTGGTGTGAATATTTCGTATTCTCTAAATAATTTGATAGTTTTTGAATACTGTAATACGATTTCAGTTTTAATACAATTATTTATGCAATGCAAAAACGGATGCATTGTTTGAGATCTCCCTCTCTCTCTCTCTCTCTCTCTCTCTTTCTCTCTCTCTCTCTCTCTCTCTCTCTCTCTCTCTCTGGATACTTCTTTCAAATAGGTTAAAACTGTATTGTTCTAAATATTTAGAAGTTGATTGTGACGTATAAGAAATGGCAAGAAATATTTAACATAGTTCTACGATTTTCTCGTCATAAGCCTCTTTATCGTTTTATATGTCATTAAATGCACAACATGCCTTGTAACAAAGACATGATTCGTTGTTTTAAATTTTTTATTTTACGAAAGCAAAGGATAAAAATTTATTTCATATCAATCTTAATATAAAGTTATACGTGTAGATGTGCTACTTTACGATATTTGTAGAAGTTCAATTAAGGGTATAAATTTTAAGTTATTTTTTCTAGCTGCAATAAAGTAGCTCTATATTATGCATCTGATGAAAATATAACTTTTAAAAAAGTCTCATCTATTTATAGGTTGTAAAAAAAACAGTAATTTTGTTTAAGGAAGGTTTATTCTCTTAGAATATTTTTTCAAATGACAAATCGTGATAGTCAAAAGCTTTACTTAAATCAAAGAAATTATAATGTAATTGAAACATGGTATGAGTTGGAAGAAAAAACAGTTTCAATCCAATGGATAACATAGTTAAAAATGCTGCCAGATGACGTTCTTAATTTAATAAAACACGATTTTCGCACTGTTGTTAGATAAAAACGAAAAAAGTTATGATATTTTCTTCTCTCTTAAATTTACTTCTATTAATCCCTCTGCGTACTGCAAAAAAATGTTCCACGAAATAAGCCAACATATACGCCACAGATTTTCAGTATCAATACCACTGTATAAAGTACTATTGCTCTTACTCTCCAAACTTGATGGATAATCTACTTCGACTCACGAGCTTTTTTTTCCTACCCTACTTACGCTTACACGAGCTGTACGAAGCGCCTTTTTTTCCCCACACCAACAAGTTTTCAATATTTTTTGTCTCTTCTAATGTTTCATTCATGAGTGTTCAAACTATGTATCTATTGATAATATAAAAACAATTGATCTTGCAATTGTGATATTTCAATATGTTTACTACAGAGAGATATTGTCACATACAGTTCATAGAAAATAAGCATTTAGTAGAGAAATGTAGATATATACTTAAATGTTAAGAAATCAGATTCGATCTAATTTGCGCTATAAGAAATTTGTAGAGCTCACTTGCTAAAAAAAAAAAAAAATGTAAACGGAACAAAAAATCGGAAGGTCTTTTAATTTTTTCCACTAACATGAGATATGCCTTACTAACGAACCCGTACTAAAACAGAAGCTATGACAACTGCAGTTCTTCACACTCGTTTTGTAAATCCTCCATATATATGTATAATATTGCTTTAACCGTGTTTTCTCTACAATGAGACATATCCTAAATAAAAGTTATGTGTGCCATACATTCGAGACCTAATATAGTGTACAAATAAAAAAAATTGATAGTAAAAAAAAAAACTGCCATGCTTTAGTATCGGGAAAACACAGCTTCATTCGAGTCATTCTATGCGTTCAGTCGTGACTACTTCGTGACAGTTTATTTTTTATGATGTTAATTATTTTAAGTAGACGAGTGGTTTTTTTTGAAGTTCTTTGATTGACTGAATATTGTGAATTGTTTTTTTTTGTAAGTATGCAGGTAGAATAGTTAACTTTTTCACTAGTAGTTTTATACTGGAAGTCTTAGAAAAGCTTAATTTTTATCGTGACAAACATTTGCACACAATCTCCTTAAAAATCGACAAAATAATTGAATTAGTAATCATCACAGCATTATGAAAAACTGTTTTTTGAATAAAAAAAACTAGTTTGGAAACAAAAATAAAGCATTGCTCTCTCATTGGATGGAAGCAGTCAATGTTGAAAGTGATGAGTCATTAGCTTGCAAGAATCAATGTTCAGTGTTTACTGTCTTGCAGCAAGATGTATTTTATTTCGAGATAAGACGTAAAAAACATATGGCTATTTAACGAACGTATAAGTATAGTGCCTTATAAAAGAGGGGATAAGCGTATAATGAAAGAACTAAATCGATTGAGATTTAGTGATTTTAAAGATTTTTTAAAGATAATTGTTAGTACCTAACGGCAGAACTGAAAATACTGACAATAACTATACTATACTAGCGGCCCACTGGTCTCGGCTTTGCCTGAGACTCACTAAATGAAAGACCGTAGTGTGTTGACATATATTGTGAAACGTTTTTAGTTCAAAATTTTACATCTTTTCCTGCACCTCTCAGAAAAAAGAATCTTCTTATAAGAAGCATATTTCTTTGGAATCCATTCAGTTAATTTGGCAAAATAATGAGCTGAAAAAGTAAAAAAATATAATTATTTTGAAAAAATCTGTGTGTTCCTTATTCCATAAAAAAATCGTTAGTCCTTAACAGCCGTAGATTTGCAATTTTTCCTCTAGAACTCTTTCTTGACTGAAGCTTACAGCAACTATAACTGTCTGGATACCTCAGGATGATCTTTTATGGCCTGTTATCGTAGCACTACACTGATTGGGAGAAAAACTATAACGTCTGAAGTGTTGGAGCTAGTTATAAATCTGTTTTCCAACATCTCCTGGTATTACGCCAAAAACGTTGGTGTCTACAATTTATTTCTTTTGCAGACTTAGTCGTTTTGGTGATCTAAGGTGGGAAAATTGGTTTATGATGCTAGCCCGTTGGAGACTGAGCCGTTTCCTCACGTTTGTTTTCCCTCTATAGCTGTTGCATTCGCCCAGTTCAGACCTGAAAGCGCAAATTGGTGGTTCCCGATTGAATACTTAGAGTTAAGAGAATAATATAGGGTCATCGTTTGCGGGGGTTCCTAGCCATGCAACGAACTCGTGAGATCTGCCAGTTAATGACTGACTTGGTTTAATAGTGGCTTGCTATACATAGTCTTTTAGTCGACGAATCGTTGCGGGAAACGGTAGTAAAAATAAATTTTCTTACTACCTCATCCAAAAATTCAAGTTTTGGTGGCAGTGTATGAAAAAAAAAGCCATTGTTTCTTTCGTATCGACGTGACACCTACATCGCGTATAGAGGGGTCAGAAGAAAAAATTGCCTGTTCCCTACTTTACTTAAGAAAGAAATAGAGAGAGAGCATCAGTAGTGCATAAGTATTAAGTACTTACTTATGCTGCATTTATTTATTTTTTTCAGACTGTTAGAAAAATTTTAAGTGAAAAGCACGCGTCCAACTCTGGTATGACTATAAATTTGTCGTGTGACGCATGCCATCTCTCTCGGTAATATGCTACGTAGTAAATTTCTAATCTTAGTCTGAATATAGAATCAAGTGACTATTGGAAAATATTATAAAAATCAAACATATGAGTTCTGCAGCAGACAATGCCCAGGAGTCCAATGAATAATTATATTAACTTGTATATATTTAAATGCTATTGATTTACAAAAATATTTTTAAAATAATAGTAACTATTAAAATTTAAAGGATTTTTAATAAAATTATGTTGTTCTGCCCCAAATATAACCTATCCCCATACTTAACACTTAAGCTAACTACTATGTGATGGCTCATGAACCACGAAATTTCAGCCAAACTAATTAAAAAAATGGTAGGGATCACACAGAACGTCACTTCATAACCTGCTCCAGCGGTTAACTTGGTTTTACCTTGGGGAGAAACTTTACCCCCGCAAGCTGATCATCAAGCTTTGTCTTTTGTAATATGATGTACTATATTGTAAGCAAGAAAGTTCAACCCTAGGTGGCTTCTAAAAGAACCGATGAGATTAATGGTTAAATAGGAAATTTTCAGGGTTAAACAGATAAAGTCAATACTTATAATGGCTCTGAAAAACATTTGTGGTAAACTTTTCAGATATTCCTTATTGTTATTCTTGATGATCAAAAGCTGACTTGTGGTTAGCTTGACTCTTACCCTCGGAGTCTGCGTGTACGGGGACCGTGCTGGAGGGAGAAATGCCGCTGACCAAAAAAATGTTTCATCTTCGGGTCATTCTCCAGATAAATAACGACTCATCGTTTGTCATGAACGTGGACTTGGAGAATAAATTCAATCGAAGCAATCACTTACCAAGCTCCACTTAAGGGTGGAGTTACATTTTTTTCTTTGTTTTTTTTTCACGTACTATACAAACACTTTTGACATTGATGTCTTTCACCAAGGAGACATAGCTCCTTCTAGACTCTCGCAAAATTATCTTTAGAGAATCGAGTTAATGTACGTCCATTGAAGAAGTATCTGTTATATTACTTTTATAACTTTTCTATTGATCTCTATGTAAGTAATTCCATGTTAGTTTGTTACCAACAGATTTTTCAACAGTAATTATTAAAGGTATGAAATCTAGTAAGGTCGTTTAAGTCTTTGTCTTGAAAAAAAAAAGTTTTGTTCAACAGCAAAAATAAGGAGACAGTTTTACTAGACATTTTTCTAGAACAAAGAACATACCTAAGCTCACACTAGCAGGTGTCATTAACAAAGTGAACCACGGTAATTTTGAGTAGGCAAGATAACAGGTATCAATTATAAACGTTAGTGATGTCATGAACGCTACGCGTACAGCAGCAAACTAGAAGCCATTATGTTGTTCGTCAGTTGCTCGTGAGACTTGTCATCTAGCACCTACGCAGTTATATAGTAGTAGTTGTAGCAAAATGTCCGATGATGAGGTGGAAAAAGAGAGGATGGCGTATCATTACAGAGTCGAAGAAGAGCGTAGAGAGTATGGCAATATTGACTCTGGCCGTGAGGCTCGTTCAACCTTGTCTCTTAGCAACTCTTCTGAAGAGTCGAGGCAGTTAGATCTAAAACACAGCAAAGATTCTCGCCCGTTACCTACAAGTAACGAGGTATGGTCATTCGAAAACTGCAGTTACAAACATCAACTTGTATAAGATTTTTCTTAAAAATTTAAAAAAATTGTGTTTTTGTAATAGGAGTCTTATCGGAAGGAGTTTGATTGCACGGAATTTGACAAGGAGACAATTAAGGTCTTTGTAAGTATCGAAAATTTTTTTTCGTCTTTCTGTTTACTTATGTTTAAAGAATTTTTTGTATTGCATGTAGTATTATAAAATTGAAATCAAACAGACTCAAAGGATGTTTTTTTTTTTCGGAGTAGAAAAAATATTAAACCGTCGAATCTCTTATAATAGAGTGTGATCAATGTGCCTGAAGTTGATGTCATCAAAAAACTAACAGGCAGGTGAATGAAATCACAAAAAATGTTCAATAAGAAATTTGTGTGACTGCGACATAAATAGTTAAAATTTTTCCTATTATGATAGAAACACGCAAAAAAAAAAATAATATTATGGCGTAACCGTTATAGCGTTTTTTATTATTTAATAATTAGTTAAAATTGACCAATTTATTTCTTCGAATTTCATTTATAATTTTTTTTGGGTCATCACATTGCAAAAATAGCTGAGAATACTTTGTTAATTATTCGATTCTCTCTTTATCGGTACTGTTAAGATTATATAAAACTAATTTTGTTATCCTGGGCTACTTTGAGGGTTGGGTGTGCTCTCGGTAGGGAAAATAGGGTTCGCATCTGGTGCGTATCCAACTAGAGCTAGCACAAAACTGGTTCTTTGATGAAGTTACTACTGTGGACATTTAGGGATTGGGAAAGGAATAAGGAAACGGATAAGAGGCCTTTCATTACTAGAGGGGGGTAGGAAGACGTAAGGCAATTTTTGCTGCGAGAAGGTTGCCTCAACGCTCCTCAAGGAGCATTCCGTGGTAAAAAAAAACATGTGAACAAGCGGCTCAGCTTATGCAAAAACTGCATTTTTGCATTTAAGGCACGACTGACTGATACGAGGGAATATATTACTGTTTTTACCACACTGTATAAAAAATTGGTACTGTTTTGTGTAGGGTTGGTAAAAAAATGTACATATTCCTACATGATGGAGAGAAAAAAAAGCCTTAGAACACAATAATTATCGATCTTATTTGTATTTATTCTGAAAAAGCTAGTATTTTATCGATTCTTGCGATTTATGGCGTTAATTATAATATAAAAAAAACTACCTTTAAAAAAAAGTATAAAGTTATGCAAGTTTGAGATTATTGTCTCTGAAGGTATTTATAATCAATTATAAAAAATTAATTGCAAATGTAAAACATAATTAATTATAATATTAATTAAAAAAAATTATAACACCTGTAAGGCAAGAACGAATTCTGTTTTTTCAATTTAAATGAAGAAATTTTTAATATCATCTTAGCAGGAGAAAGTAGTGAAATCTAAAATTAATAGACAAATTTAAAATGAATCAAATTAAAATATTTTAGTATATGACAAAATAAATATCACATAATTGATTTTTTATTAAAAAAACTTTCTTCACGAAAAAAACTAAAAAGATTAAAGACAGCAAAAACAATATTTTTAAGTAAATTGTATTTTTCGTTTTTAAGCAAAATGATGAAATGCGAGAAATATTCTTTGCACGTATATTTTATAACTTTCTAAGACCGAAAACCATATTATTTGTATACATTCTGTATACTGATAATACAGTTTTTGGTCTTAGGAAGTAATGAAATCAACAGAAAAATTCAAGTTTTTCTTTTGTAATAAGTAGTAATTTAATTAAATATAATACAATCATAAAAAATTTATTTCCGAGATAAAAAATAATTAATTATATTATATATTCAAAAAATTATTAATCCCATAAGTCAAGAATAAATTCAGTTTTTTCAATTGCAATACAGATATTTTTAATAGCATCTTTGGCATTAGAAAGCAGTGAAATCCAAAATTAATAGACAAATTTGAAGATAAATCAAATTCAGATATTTCAGAATATAACAAAATAATATATTTTTTAACATAAAAAATTTCTTCACGAATAACTGAACAGATTAAAGAAAGCAAAACATTTTTTACGTACACTGTATTTCCGTTTTTAAATGAAATGATGAAATGCGAAAATTTTTTTTTGCATACATACATTCCGTATGCTTATAATACAGTTTTTGGTCTTGGGAAGTAATGAAATCAACAAAAAAAATTCAAGTTTTTCTTTTGTAACTAGTAGTGATTTTATTGAATATAATAAACCACTGGAATAACACGGTTATATCTAACATTACTCGTGAATGATATTATATTGAATAATACAGTACGTATTACATAACTTGCCAGGACTGATTTTCGAGTTCGAGATGTTACATATTAACAGTAATAGATAATTTTTTGTATAACAATTCATCATTAATTAGTTTATTAATTTTATAAAGTATCTTTAAGTGTGCATTTAGTATAAATTCGTTTATTAATAATTTTTTTGATAAATCATAACAATTTTAAAAAAAATTTTAAATAACATTTCAATGGTGCTTATAAGTCAATCAATAATTCGTAAAATAAATGGACAAAAAAAAAGTGCGTACCCTGATAGAAATCGACCATTTTTTCAAAATTTAAATAATGTTTTTTCCAACCTTTTTCCAGCATTTTACAGCTATTTTGTCAAAATATAAAATTCTGGAAAAAGGCTAGAAAAAACGTTTTGTAAATGCTCACAAAATGGTCAATTGTCTACCAGGGTACAAATTAAATTTTTACTTTTCTATTTGTTTTTTTACAAAGAATTTGTTCTTTTGTACATTCAACGAAACGCAAGCTTGAGGAGCAAATTGAAATAACTTATTATAACATTTAAATAAAATATTTTTTTCTTGGTTGGTGATTAACTATTGACTTTATAATCAACTAATTAGAAATATACGAAAAAATTGTTTTATACATTCTGTTATCCGTAAAAACTTGGTATTGATTGTTCATTAAAAAACTCAAAAATCAGTCCCGGCAAGTTATGTAATACGTACTATATTATTCAATATAATATCCTTCACGAGTAATGTTAGATATAACCGTGTTATTCCAGTGGTTGATTATATTCAATTAAATTACTTCTAGTTACAAAAGAAAAACTTGAATTTTTTTTGTTGATTTTATTACTTCCCAAGACCAAAAACTGTATTATTAGTATACGGAATGTATGTATGCAAAAAAAAATTTTCGCATTTCATCATTTCATTTAAAAACGGTAATACAGTGTACGTAAAAAATGTTTTGCTTTCTTTAATCTGTTCAGTTATTCGTGAAGAAATTTTTTTTGTTAAAAAATAAATTATTTTGTTATATTCTGAAATATTTGAATTTGATTTATCTTCAAATTTGTCTATTAATTTTGGATTTCACTGCTTTCTAAAGCCAAAGATGGTATTAAAAATATCTGTATTGCAATTGAAAAGACTGAATTCATTCTTAATTTATGGGATTTATAATTTTTTAAATATATATTATAACCAATTATTTTTCATCTCGGAAATAAATTTTTTATGATTGTATTATATTCAATTAAATTACTACTAATTACAAAAGAAAAACTTGAATTTTTTTGTTGATTTTATTACTTCCTAAGACCAAAAACTGTATTATTAGTATACAGAATGTATACAAATAATATGGTTTTCGGTCTTAGAAAGTTATAAAATATACGTGCAAAAAATATTTCTCGCATTTCATCATTTTGTTTAAAAACGAAAAATACAATTTTTTAAAAAAATTTGTTTTGCTGTCTTTAATCTTTTGAGTTTTTTTCGTGAAGAAAGTTTTTTTAATAAAAAATCAATTATGTGATAGTTATTTTGTTGTATACTGAAATATTTTAATTTGATTTATCTTCAAATTTGTCTATCAATTTTAGATGTCACTGCTTTCTCCTGCTTAGATGATATTAAAAATTTCTTCATTTAAATTGAAAAAACAGAATTCGTTCTTGCCTTATAGGTGTTATAATTTTTTTTAATTAACATTATAATTAATTACGTTTTATATTTGCAATTAATTTTTTATAATTAATTATAAACACCTTTAGAGACAATAACCGCAAACTTGCATAACTTTATACTTTTTTTTAAAGGTAGTTTTTTTTATAGATTTCATTACTTTTCTGATAAAAATTCATTTCTTAGAATTTTTCAGGGGATTGGTTGTATGATCAAAATTCTTTTTTTTCAAAAATTACTTATTATAATTGAATATGACTACCTTCAGAGACAATAACCTCAAACTTGCATAACTTTATACTTTTTTTTTAAAGGTAGTTTTTTTTATAAATTTCATAATTTTTCTGAAAAAAAATTCATTTCTTAGAATTTCTTAACGGATTTGTTGAACAATCAAAATTAATTATTTTTTCTAAAAATTAATTAATATATTTAATTAAGTATACCTTCAGAGATTGATCCTTGCGATTTATGGCGTTAATTATATTCTACAGATATAAGTTTTCGTTACAAAAAAGTTATACTTTTTAAGATCTATGAGTTTAACGGTCATTTCATAATCTGAAATGTTAATAAAAAAAAATATAAGTAAGTTAGGTGGAGGAAAACGATAACTCTGCAATTTTTTGGCATTTTTATGATTTATAGCCCAAATTTAACATCATCACTAAATGTGATGATACAAAAAAGTTGTATTTTGACGAGACCTTCAACCATCAAGATTAATGTATTACCTCTTGTGCAAAACAAAAAATTTGGATACGGGAAAACGACTTTTTCTTCATTTAACAAGCACTTTCGGCCCTTGTAACGTAAGTGTTACCTCGTGTGGTACATCCTAGGTAAATATGTTTTACGCAAAAAAGTTGTATTTCAATATAATCCACAACTTTTTCGTTCAATATCATAATTTAAAGTACACAACAAATAATTTAAATAAGAAAAAACTACGTTTTTGTGATTTTGAAGCACTTTTTGGCTCACAGAATGTTTGGGTTACATCCTGGACGAAAATTTGGAATACAAAAAAGTTGTATTTAAAATATAGCTACAGTTTTGTGGTTTACATTGAATCTCAAAAATATCATGTTTTGAAGTTATAGTTAAAAAACTATTTTTTTTTTACTGAAAATACCATCTCAAAACGACTGCCATTTTTTTTCAAAAGAGAAAACCTTACGGATCTTAAGCCATCACGTAAGACATAAAAGACGAAGCTATTTGTTAAATTTCAGCCTAATCCAATAAAGACTGCATAAGTTAATCAAAAAACTTGATTACGCCCATACATATATACATACACCCCTGACGCTGAGGTCCACGATCGCAATTTTTTCTTAACTAAAACATTTTTTTACACAAAAACAATAAGTTTTAAAAGTACTTACACTTTTCGCTCTGGCAATAATATAAAGCACTCCTGAGTATCAGTCGTGCCGAAAAATCACAGAGGTCCTTGCCTGAAAAGTCGCACGGGCCTTGATCCATTCCACAACCTGGCCGACTGAGCCACTGCGCGCTCGTTTATTAAGATTCCATGTATGACTACATATACTTAGTACTTGTATAGAAAAAAATCAGTGGACAGTGAGTGCTTGGGTACTCAAGTTACAAGTTTTTTTTCTGTAGAATCATGTGGCAGATAATATGATTATAAATATAAGTATACCTTTTACGAAACTTTATTGTAAACAATGGTGGTGCAAATATCGTATAAATAAGTATACCTGTGTTGATTGAGTATGGTTATAATTAATATTTTAATACTTAATAAGTTGACATTATAAACAACATATTATCGCACAATACAATATAAAGAATATAGAGACTAGCCAGTACAAGACTGTAGGATTTCATCGAATCTTCCGTTGATTTCGAAACTACTTTCTACTGCCTACGCTGATTACATTTGTAACGTCACGCTCACATTTATCATATATGCTCACATACTTATTCCTAATTCATTTTTAGTATCTAAAATATTACTGTAACTCAGAAAATAAGACAAACCATCATGTAGTACCACTTTCTTTGATAGCAAGGTAGTAAATGCCAGTGAATAATGTTTCTTTAGGATGTTCATCACACATAGGATTTTAGACAAATATAATTGAAGTATTAAAAGTATACTCAAAATACCATAAGAAATGCCCAAAAAAAATTGCAGATCGATCAATCATACCATCTTTCACATGTTTACTTTTAAAATTTTGCTATTTAACATGTACCCTTATGAAAAAATCTTATAAAATTATTTTTTTTAAATCTGTATAAACCTCGGAAGTTTTGTTTGTGTGAAAAATTACTTTTAAATAAATCCGATTCATTTTCAAGTGGATCTATAACTCTTTTTTTTTCTTTTAATAAAACAAAAAAAAAGAGGTCAAGTATGCGTAAAAGCTCGTATGTAAACTCATTCTATATAAGAAATAAAATATTACGCACCTATTAAGGAAGGTTAAAAATGTCGAAGATTATATGTAAGTTAACGCCCGAGACAGAGCTGAGGGTTGATAACGTGAAATCTAGGACATTTTATAACCTCCGAACGTGGTGTGTATTCTAATTTTCATCAATTCTGCGTCGAGAGAACGGATTTTGGTCCTGCAAAGCGGGACGAAAGGTCCTTTTTTCGGCGCAGTATAATAAAAAATAATTATTTTCAGCGTTGTTGCCTATATTCACGCTTCTCCCACCTTCCTGACTTTTGTTCTCAATTACAGAGAAAAACTTGTCAAAGAAGAAAACGCAATAAACAAGAATTACTGTATTTATACAGTACGGAAGTTCTTTTTTTTTTTATATAAAAATTCTGGAAAATGTTAAAATGTACAAACAATAATAAATACATTAATCTTAAAAGTAACATATTAATCATACATAAATAAATGTTTATTAATACATATAAAAGCTGTTCTGCTGATTTATATACTTTTTTCTGAATTTTTGAAAAAAACATGTACCAAAAAAAGTTTATTTTATTAAATAACTTGTCTATTTTATGTCTAATGAAACTAAATAAATAAATACACAAAAAATGAGGATTTACATCAAAAATAAATTACGAACTGTAAGAAAAAATGAAGTAGTTAGGTTTTAATTATCGGGCCCGCTTACAGCAAAGTAGATCAGGGGCCTGCCCAGATTAGGTCTCACAACTTGTACAGTATCCAAGAATTAAATTAAATTTCTTTTGGTTTTTTAGAATGCGAAAAAATGTTGTTTGCATTATGAACTTGGGGATCCTATGCTATGGAAAAATTAACAACTCTATTTTTTTATTTCAGGCTTTATCAAAACTATACATTTTTTTTTTTTTTTTTTTTCATATATATTAGAGTGCTCTACGTCCGGCTCCTTTAGTAAGGGCACTGCTATAGGCACTTAGCACTTTGGAGACAGAAGGAAAGAGGGATGGGAGGCCTCCCATTGCTGGAAGGGGGGTAGGGGGGAAATAGGCAATTTTTGCTGCGAGAAGGTCGCCTCAACCCTCCTCGAGGAGCATTGCGTGGTGAAAAAGCACATGTAAGAAATCACAGGGGTACTTGCCCGGAAAAGTCGTACTATGGCCGGAAATCGAACCACGGTCTCCCGCGTGCCAATCTACGACCTAGCCGACTGAGCCACCGTGCGCTATAAAACTATACATATTTAAGGAATACACAACCCCGTAACCCTCATTTATCCCTTTTTCATATTTTAACCTCAAGCCACAATTATTTTTTACCTGGAGTTTGTTGTGCCTTGAGGAAAAAATATTCCTTGGTTTATAAAAAAAAATTTTCAGATTAATATCTTTTTATACACTGTTGGAAGTTACAAAATGTGAGAAAAAACGGAGTAATCAGGTTTCAAGTATCGAGCCTACTTACAGCAGAGTTGATCAGAAGCTTGCTCAGTCTGTGAAAGGTCGTGAATTTACATCTTTTAAAAAACGGTTTTTTTTTTTTTTTTTTTTTTTTCATCTAGAGAGATCAGTAAAAAAAAAAAAAATAAGCAAAATTTAAAATGTGTGTTACAGTGTGGTGCGATAATATTAGAAGGTATAGGAGAACTGAGAACTGGATGTACGTCAAGAAGGGCGGGGAAAAGGGGAAGAACCAAACAAAATTAACTTTTGTTATACTTTTTCTCAAGGTCACGAATCTGAAATCGTTGATTTACTCCCTAGGGCAGAACGCGCCTATAAAAGTATAACTACAAAAAAACTGTATATAGCCTTACTCTATACCTATAAGAGTTATGTTAGTTAATTTTTTTTATTAGCGTTAAGATGGCTACTACATTTGCCAAATTATTCCACTGAAGACAGTTAATGTTGTGTAATATATGTTACATTAGCTTAAGTGTCAAAAACTAGCGTGTGAGACTCTAAGTCCCCCGGTAATAACGAAGTTCGCGCATGTATTTAGGAATCACATGTATACTGTAAAATACAAGGTTCATAAATACATGTAAATTTAATATGTTTTTTTTACGATTTATGGCGGTATATTTATGTTTTACCTGTAATTTTGTCATGTATAAAAGGCTTTGGAACTTTTTAAAATGATTTTTAAGGTTATTGTTGGGTAAAAAACAAGAAATATGTCCAACATATTTTTAATCAATTCGCAAATATGCTAAAATTTTTCCCGAAGATTTCTACCTCTATTTTGTAGAGAAACATAAAACACCGAAATTTACGGTTATGTCTTGATATAACTCAACGCCTCTTTTTTCGTGTGGCACGGTATTTATTGCACATTCAGGAACGTGTGAAATTTGTTATTATTGTTCTACTTTGCTTCCTTTTAAAAATATGGCGTATTACGTCACATTTGGAGATCACACCATATTATAAAAACCCGTTTAATCAATACCGGCTATCTGCATCGATCTGCCATACATGCAAAAATTACCTAATAATGTACTTAATTAAAGAGACAATATAGTAATGATTAAAAATTAATATAGAATTAATATTAACTACTATATTCTATACATATACGCGCAGGCAAGCATGTACACACTTGCACAGTAATAGTAGAAAGTACATATACAAACAGTTATTATACATGTACACTTTCATGGTTTCATCCATAATTCTGTACATTAGTTACACACACATAAAAATGTGCATGTATACATTATATACGTGTACACTGCACACAGAAACATACTATGAGTAGGCAATAGAAGTATGCAAAACACTAAATGCTGACTGTAGATATAATATATATATATATATATATATATATATATATATATATATTTCCTATACTATATAGTAATCTCGATGGGGCATTCCACACAACCCCCCACAGCCCCCCACCGCCCCTCCATAAAATAAGGTGAAAACCGGTCATTTTTTCCTTTATTTTCACATATCGCAGTTTTTTCCTAAACTCCCCACAGCCCCCTGCCCATTTTTTCGTGACCCCCACCGCCCTCCCCGCCGTCTGCCACACTTCATTTAGAGACCGTGGATGACATCGTATTTATCGTATTCCTTGGACCTTGATGTGTATACAGACGTGTACGTGTCGTATTTGGATTAGTCTATTATTTTTAATCTGCTTCAATGTTGAATTACTTTAAGACAAAACTGTCTTATCGACACGATTTATCTCATCGTCAAGATAAATTTAAAGTCATAGTTGAGTTATAGGGCGTCATTGCGCAAATCATCATTATTATTATATATTGAATATCAAAGTTAACTGTTATATTATATAGTTGACTGTGTGGGGCATTCCAAGCAACGTTCCACCATATAAAACCATTTACATTGGAAATATTAAGATTATTAAGTCATTCATGTTTTACTCAGAGTCTTTTAAAAAAAATGTAGTTTAATACATCATAAAAATAATACGTCATATATATTTTTGTACCGTAAAAATGTTTATTTGTGAAGAATGTTAACCAATAAGAACATGTTTTGTTTCTTACAATATATTTTGTTTTCATCAATTTTTTCACAGCACCCAGGAGGTAAATAGATGGACTTTATACATACAAATAATATAAAACCATTAAATTTATGCAACTCAATACGACGAAAAATCAATTTATATCAATTGTATTTCCATTTCTTTGTAAGTAGAAAAATCTTGGGGCGTTAAGCTTTTTTTTGTTAGCATTTATGATAAACTACAAGTAAATTTTTTATGCGTATGTATTATATTATTTTATATACTAATGAATAATACCAATACATACAAATATTTTAAATACATTTAGTTTATCATTATTGCAAACCGTAAAAGTTTCGCATTAAGATGACTTCTTTTATGTGTCAACTTATTAAACCCTATCAAACGAGAAAGACTTAGGTCTATTCCTATTCTGTTTCGAATTAATGTTAAAATTGGTCAAATTGGTACAATTGCTACAACATAATATAGATTGATGGGATGTCATATTAAGTGATAAATTTTGTCCATACATATTGGAATATTAAAATGATATTGTTATTATAAGATACACTAATTTCATGATCAAAAATTTTTTTTCAAACTATATTTTTAATATCTAAAATGTTTTCTCTATCGATTTGAATAAAAATGTCCATTTTTATTTTTGCATCTCGATAAAGCTACGTATACTTGACAATGAGAAAAAAGAGGTTTTTTCAAGTATTATCCTACATTATCAAAACTTTGACCTTGAGACTTGTTTATAGTCATAGCAAATGCTACGACTAATGGGAATTGTTTTCTTTACAAAATAAAGATTAATAATGAAGTATTTCCAATATATAATGTAGTTTTAGGAAGAAAAACTTTATTACCAACTTTTTTTTCCGTAACTATTTTGCCTTCTGTGTTATACTTAGACAATTTAGTAATTCGCAATCGTGTAGCGTTACATAATCCGTCTGATATACTCAAATTTCGAGTTAACATTACCGTTGTACCTATTTTTGATTGAAGTTCATGAGGTGGCAAGCCTTTACGAATATTGTTTAACATTTACGGGAAAATTTTTATAAATATTATCATCTGATTTGTCTTTGTCCCTCCATTTAATTTACTTAAAACTTTATTGTTCAAGCAAAAAGTATATTTACTATGTAAAGTTAGTATTACATTATTACCAAAACAGTTGTTGTTAATATTAAGTATTTTAGTACAGACATCATCTGTTATCCAGGATTTAAGAATGTTAATAGTTTCTGTGTCCCCTTCTCCAAATCTTAAAAACAATGTTGAGAAGTCTTTATCACTAGAACGAATTTCATTTTGTAATCTTAAAATTTTGAAATACTTCCATAAAAATGATAATTTAATAGTTTCTTCTATTATCGTGGTTCTATTACCATTTTTTATAACTGGGAAGATTTGTCAAAAATCTCCTCCTAATTCTATAAGTTATTACCAAAGCAGAGTTTTGTATTACACAAGTCTCTTAACGTACTATCAACGATTTCTAGAGATTTTTTCGGAATCATGGAAGCCTCGTCCCATATATTTAAATCAACTTCCCTTAATTTTTTTTTTTTTTTAAATTCTAAAAATACACTATCGATATTATCTAAATCTAAAGGTAAACGGAAAGTTCTTTGACTGGTCATACCTTTTGTTAGTAATACAGATGCAATTACTGTCCAAAACATTGACAAAATATTGGTACGCCTAGAAAAAAAAGATTTAATAATAGTCTCATATAAGTAGGTTTTACATGTGACTAGAGTAATTAAAACTTTTCGTTGTTGAAAATTTAATCAATAAAAAAATGATGTATCACTTTTTTCTTTAAACATAACGGAGAGTTCTAAAAAAAACTCTAAACGTACCACAATACTACCTTCTGCGTGATGAGAAAATTTACTGATTGATATGTAACTAATGCTTAACAATGTGGATTAAAAACTTTACTTCCTCACAAAATTGTGGGCATCAACCTTTTCCCACTACCAGATAAAATTGAAGGGCTCTTCTTTTGAGTTAGAACAGTAGGGGGTTGGCACGCGGAGAGCGCAGAGAAGCGAAGCCCCACTAGTATATATATGTACGTATGTATGTGTGAACGTACGTTTTTACCGTTTTGGTCCTCAACCAAGAAACGCCTAAAGAAGTTCTCACATCAGAAAACTTGATCATTTTCGAGAACTATCAAGTCTTGTGTTATGTGTAGGTGAAACTCGAATTCGTTTAACAAAATAATTCCCCATTTTGTTTTTTTACCAGTGAGTGCACATGAGCATTGCAAAATCATATTAACGCAGCCATCTAAGAGTGCCAACACACTTCCCTACATTCAATCTTCTCGAACGTTTATTTTTAGGTCGCTTGCTCTTGCTATCTGTTGCTATCTCTATTTTTTATAGGTCGCTTGCTCTTGCTATCTCTTGCTAGCTTTCCCTATTTATTTATTGATTTTAATATTCAAATTTTCCACCAGTTTTCTACTGGTTATTTGATCGTGGCACCTGAGCTTAGATGGATGTGAGAGTTATGTGTAATGCATGTCAACCAAAAAAGTGCTTCCATTCATTTAAATTACATTGGCTTGCAAGAATTTTTTCTTGACCTTGATATAAAGCGTAACAGGAGTGGATTTTGCTTGATTCTCCCCTTCACCACGCCTCTCATGACTTACTTCCGGTTTCCTCTCCACTACATGATGCCACAGATTTTTAAGTTTATAAATTTTATCTTTTTTTCTTTTAACCGATTCTAAAATAAAAAAATTTAGAAAAAAGTCACAGTTACCAAAGTGATTTGGAACCCCCAGCGTCATACTATTTTGTGACCGCGGCTCTTACCTACTCTACTGTGAGCAGGCCGAACATAGTAAAATCAATTACTTCATCTTATCTTACAGTTTGTAAGTCATTTTTCACAAATATTTTTATTTATTAAACATCAATGTTTTTGGTGTTAATATAAATCAAATGAATAATCAATTTACTTGATAAAATTTTTTTTTTTTAAATGTTTTTTAAAAAAAAACAGGCAACTAGCATATTCTCGCAGAGCACCTTTCCAATTGATTGATGATGATCTATTCCTACGTTTTCAATTCATTTACGATTCAAGTAACACTTTTTTCTTTAGTGTCTTTTTTCAGTGTCTCGTGTATTGGTCGTGTCTTATATGCAAAACAACGCGTTTTACAAAAATTCAGCTACATATTTATACTTGCAAAATTTTCACCAGTGCGGTATTTACAGAAAATCACTCAATTTTAATTTTTTTTTGGAAATAAATTTTCCTCTGCATCCTTTCTAACATTTCTAAGTTATTCGTTTTAAAATTATATCAAGAATAAGCGGCTACAGAGTGGTAACAGAAAGTAACGGTCTCAAGAAAGATACGCTGTTCAGAAAAGCATCTTGAATAAAGGTTCTTTTCCGTCAATTATTCCGATAAATAATCGTCCGAAAAATGTTAAGCACATCACAGTGTTTATGTTCAGTACTTTTTTTTTTATTGGTAATGTATATAAAAACTATTAATTTGCATGAAATTAACAAAAAATGTTTTGCAGTAGTAGTAGTAGGAGAAGTAGAATTTTTTTTGAGTTTAAACAGCGAATTAATTTTTAGGCAATCATAATAAACACTAATTTCCTGATAACTATTATTAAAAATATGTTTAAATTTCAACTGTTATGTTTTTGATTATGCTAAAATGTTCTCTATTAAGTAAAATTGGTTGCAAATTGCTGAAATACAAGATTTCAGAGTTGTAATCATTATTTTGTATTGCAAATTGAACTATATAAAACATTAAAGTCATAATTAAAAAAGTTCTTTTTTCCCCAACATTAAAGTTCTTCGTATCTTTAATAGAACTTACTTTTAAACTTTGATCCAGTAATGCTGCAAGGTTAAAAGAAGCTAAATTTTAAAGTAATAAATCGTTTCATGACATCTTGTTGAATGTTAGATAAAAATCATTGAAAAATTAGAGATGTTAATAAAGTTGCAAACCTTTGAATTTTAAACAACATTTTCACACTTGTTTGCACAATCACTTTGCCAGAAATAGGTGGTAGATGGTCCGACAATAGCACTCTTCGGTAGATAATCAAATAACTGACAAATCCTCTCAAGCTATTTTTGCAATACGATATCCCAAAAAAAGTTACAAGCAGGATTAGAAGAAAAAATCTGATCGATTTTTTCTATTTGTTTGATAAGAAACAAAGCTGGCACGTTTATGCCCCAAAAATATTTTTCTATGTTATCTGATTATAATACAAAGATATTTTAACAAATTTTTCTGGAGTTAAAAGACAATTTTTTACTACATTTCTCATCAACCTGTTAATACTTGTCAGTTAAAGCAATGTTTTTATCTTTTAGGTCAGAGGTAAATCGATATTCGTTCAGGGTACCAAGAAAAGTCAACTAGGCGAAACCACGTTGATGTTTGACCCTCCAGATCAGTGTGATTTGGATAGAGTTGAGGCAGGATTCCACTCCGATGACATCTTATATGTTCGCTTTTTTTCAAGGAACGAGGCAGATGTCTAAGTATAGACAATTGAAAAATGTCACAAGTTTTTAAAAATTTAGTATATAAGTAGAAGAAATGAAAAAATGTAAAAAATAAAAGAATAAAGTGTTTGTATTTTCATTTTAAATCTTTTCTTATCTACAAAAATAAGCACAATATGTTGGAGTCTTCATAGTACTGGTCTTATTTATAAAAATAAAAAATCAACAAATAATAGTCAAAAATCTTTGTTAGCTGTTTATTAGATTATATAAGTTAGAAACATATTTGTCAAATAATATAGATGAATTACTGATCTTATAACCCTTCCCTGCTGTGAGATCTAATGTTATTTCTGTAATTCCGTTATCCAAAGAAAGTTACCACAAACAAAAGTACTGACTTAATTACCATGCATGGATATGTGATTTATACATTAAAAATTATAAATTATTTATTCTATGAAAATTAAAAAATCTCACGATATATAATGTTTCTATTTCTAGTAAAAAGTAAAATCATTTTAATTTTTTTATGTACTTAAAGTGGTACCAAAAATTTAATTGCCATAGAAATGGGAACATAATTAATGTTCGTACAAAAACCAGACATTTTTGGGGTTCTTAGCTTTTTTTGTTTAAATTAAATTAAAAAGTTACTGACTTGCAATTTTTTCACATGATTCATTATATTATAAAATTTAACAATAATATGCATTTTACATAGAGTTTGGAGTTACAATTCTAAATTAAAAAAATCGGATATTAGTATTAGTTAGTGTACTAAATCGTTTTTTACAAAAAATATTCTAAAAATAATCTTATACTCCTTTTCTTGTGATAAATAACATATAAGTCAGATTAATGGTTCATTTACGCATCTTGTACGTTTTTTCCTTGCATCTAATGCTGCTCTTACGGGGTATAAGGCCACGGAGGGCGTGGTTGCACATCCCTATATTGAGAATATACAGAAAACTTTTTACCATTGTTGTATAAAGTATTATTCTTCTTAGTTTTTCTAATTTTTTTCAATTTCTTGCACGGTTTTTTCACTAAATATAATATTAAGCGCCTATGATACTTTTCGAATAAAAATATTATAAAGCTTATGACACATCCACTAATTAATAATACTAGCAACGGGGTGACGTCAGTAATACTTAATTGTGTGGATGTAATTCCTTTTATTATTTCTTTCTTTGGCCGATATAACTTTTTTTCCCGGAATAGTAAACCATTTTCTCTATATTTCTGAATGCTGAAAAAAAATATTATTATAAGTTTTGGACAATAAATATTTTTTTAAAGATACTTACTGATGGTTTAAAAATCTAAGAAGTGGATCTCCTTTTTTTAAACTAATAGCAAATTTTCGTATGGTACCAAGTGGAAAAACTAAGATTCTACATAGGGAATTGTAAGAAGTTGGTTTCTTAATAGATCCAATCATGTAGAAAACAACTCTCTCATTGCATACCTGGAATTAAAAACGAATTTTTTAATAATTTATACTCTAAACATAATAGACATTTTTCTAACACAAATACCATCAACAAACATGTTATAGAATAAATCATCAGTTTTAAACAGGTTTATCAGATATATTTAAAAACTTAAATACTCGTAACAGGTGGGGATATGGTAGAGATAGGTATGTCTGATATCCATAAGAAGTATTTTCGTAACATTTCAAATACTTTTTTATTTAAAATTAAAATCTATGTGCAAAAAAAATGGGCTATAGTTTTTCTTTAAAAAAGCTAGTTCGGTCATGTTGGCTAGCAGTAGGGTTTTCTCACTTTTGTGTCCCCAAACTAAGAGATCTTTTAAGATTTGTTGATTCAAAAGTATTTTAGCTACGTTTTTTCAAGTGTATAGAATAATACGCATACATGTTATCTTACTAATATCTTACTAATATATAAAGCAAAGTCGTTAAAACCGTTGTAATCGCTAACCGCGAAAACTACTGAACCGATTTTGCTAAAATTTTGGACACTGATTCATGATACTTCCTAGATGGTTTTAGTATGGTTTTTATCCTTAAAAATTTAATAACAATGGCAATAAATGAGCTCAAAGTTTCTCAAAAATACGCCAACTTTTCACTTTAGTTCAGTAAAATCCGATAGGTGGCGTTGACATAAAATCAAAGCTACCTTTAACATAATTAAATAAGTGTGGTAATAATACGCTGGAGCGTCTCGAAGGTGATGCAGTTGTACTTTGGCAGTTCAACGAGCTGTACAAAGCATGCTGATGATAGTCTTGCAGCTAGGTATCCCGGTTACAGATGACACTCTTCTTTAGAGGGGAAGGGACCTAGGTATCCATTCTCCCTGAATCTCGTCAAGTGCAATTAAAAAAAAAAATTAATTCCAACCGATGCCGTCTCTGCCACAATACCAGGAGACATATCTAGCCAGAGCACAATCTGTACCAACTTTTCAGAGTTGTGTGGCAGTCCCACCATCCCACCTGGTGCAGTTAGAAAAATTGTGGCTACAAATATAAGCAAGGGAAAACAGCTCTAAGGGGCACGGGCATCCACAACGGCTACCTGCTTGTACGTCGCGTCCCCAACGCGCTTACCCACATCTTCCCATCTAACGATGAGCGGTTGGTTATCCGGGGAATGACACGAGTCGAGATATTCTTTGGTCCTCCCTACCTCCCTCCGTCACAGTCTCTGTACATCGAGACTCCTAGGGTAAGAATCAAGCAAACCGTAGCCAGACCTTCATCATTAGAAATAATAATAAAGAATAGCCTGAAAGTTTCACCACTGGCGCTTTTTAGGCCCATTATAAGTATTTACTTTCCCTACTTAACCATCAATTTCATCGGTTTTTTTTTAGAATCCACCTAAGTGTAAACTACCTTGCCAACAAATACATTTTTATTACCATTTCCGGAAGTGATTCTTCGACTGAAAGACTATATTAACTAAAGACAGGCACTATTAAACCAAGTCAGCCATTCACTAGCAGACGCACAACGTCACCTGCGGAGTTGTTCTTCGAAAGGCTGGAAAACCCGGTGACCGACAATCCTATACTATCCTCTTGACTCTAAGCATTCAACCAGGAATCACTAATCCTCTCCAAGGTCTGCGTTGGGCAAACCTATAACAGCTATGAAGAAAAAAAAAACTCGAGCCAATGGGACATCCTCCACTGAACGAGTATCACTAACCAATTTCCCCATCTAGGATCACCAAAACAACTGAATCTGCAAATAAAATAGGTGCTTTAGACACCAACATCTTTGACGTTATACCAGGAGACGTTGGAAAAGAGCACTACAACTAGCCTCAAAGCCGACACAAGGGGCTGCCAGTTATTGATATTATTATTATTATTATTATTATTATTATTATTATTATTATTATTAATGTTATAACTGTTATAATAATAACTTAAGTGAAGAATTACAGAATTAGGAAATTTGTATAAAATTTTTCTTAAATGTAAAAAACCGTTTTGTACGGCAAAATATAACAATATTATTCTAAGCATCAGGGGTATTGCACTGCGAGATTTTTAGAACAAAGTTATTCATGTCACGTTACTCGGGGGACTGGAATTCTAAAACTGACAGATTTTTTTTTTTTTGAAACGAAAGTGGTTTACCTAGGGTCTATTCCTCTTAACTTTCCCCCCTTACCCCGTCCATCTCGTCACCTGTTCTCTATACACTTCCCCTCTCCCCACTATTTGTATATCTGCCAACCATCTCGTACTTTTCTGCACACTTTTACCCACCATTCCCCCTCACACTGCCAAGCAATTAATTTTTGAACAAGTTTGAATTCTATTTTCCCACAATAGTTTTTTCTTCACTTTGAATTTTTGTCTTTTACAATTCTAAAAAAAAAAAAAAAAGAAAAAAAAAAATAAACATGTAGAATAGAGTTGAAGAACGTATCAATTGAAGAACGTTTCAATGGTTTTTAAAGGCGCTTATTTCGAATTCGACAAACAAATTATGTTACATTATCACATAATTACATAAATAAAGTAATTCATTAAATCAATTATTAATAAATTATGTAAAATCATTATATAAATATATTTTGAGTTTCATATCACTTTAATGGTTTTTATGGGCACTTATTCTTAATTTGATAATTTAATAATGGCACAATGTCTTTAAGTAATATTATAAAAATTAAAGCAAAAGTTGTATAAATGGGCTATAAAATCATAAAAAAAATAAGTGAAAAAAAAACTTTTTTTTAAATTGATAAAATGAAATATAAATATAACATAAACTAAAATAACAAAAGACATGAATAAATACAATTGAATGGAAAAAAATGAAATAAAGAAGGGGATGAAAAAAAAAGTTAAAATATGAAAATAAAAAAAGAAATTAAATAAATGAAATACAAAAAAATCAAAAAAATGTAATAAAATGAAATATGAAAAAAAATAAAACAAGAAATGAAAAAAAAGAGCACAACAAGAGATAAAGAAAAAAATAAAACAAAAAATTAAAAGAAAAAAAAACAAATGAAAAAATTATAAAGGAAATCAAAACAACAAACCAGGGGGTATTAATGGGTCATGGGACCCACGGTAAGAACGAAGTTCTTTAAACATGAGATGGGTATAGACACAATTTCTCAGGTAACAAGGGAGTCGCCAGACCCACAGGAAGAATGAAGCTCTGTAAACGTGAGTACTGCATTTATGTTGTTTATTAGAACAAAAACTTGAAAAACGAATAAAAAAAAAAAAACAGCAAGTAGTTTAGTACTCACGATGGCTGAACTTCGTGAGAACGTCGAGCATAAATACAGTACTCACGAAGTTCAACCATCTTGAGTACTATACTACTTATCGTTTTGTTTTTTTTTCATTCGTTTTTCAAGTTCTTATTTTAGTAAACAACATGAATGCAGTACTAACGTTTACAGAGCTTCGCTCTTCTTGTGGGTCTGGTGACCCCCTTGTTACCTGAGAAATTGTGTCCATACCCATCTCATGTTTAAAGAACTTCGTTCTTACCGTGGGTCCCATGGCCCATTAATACCCCCTGGTTTGTTGTTTCAATTTCCTTTATAATTTTTTCATTTGTTTTTTTTTTTAATAATAATGAGACACTTGAATATGTAAAGTATTTACCTGACTTAAAGCACCTGTCTCATTTGTTGGTAAATTACCATCTTTCCTTACAAACAAGCTTAAGTTTTTATGTACATCATCTTTCAATTCCTAATAAACATTTATACAACAAGTTGTTAAATATTTTTAAAAAAATTTATAATTAATTAAAGTTAATACAATTACCAATAAATATTTTGAAAGGTTAACTCCTTTTAGAGCAATTAATTCATAAGTTCCATCTTTGAGAAGACCAGTCGCATTATTGAATGGGATTGTGGGTATTGACACCGTCGCAAAGCTGGTGAAACAGCCTGCATACATCGAAATAACGATAAATGATGTCAGATAGAGCGATATCTTGGCAACCTTTAATGAAATAGGACTCAATCGTACATCTGAAAATTTTTTAGAATTAAAGGCGGAGTCGATTTACAATTCTTAATAATTATTCAGTGTTTAAAACTATTTCGATTTTAAGGTTTTGGAAATAGGGTTCGCTGAAATAGCTAAATAAGTAGAGTTATTCCATTATGGCTTACATAAGCAGTTTTTAAGCAAAATAATTTATTTTGCCTGTTTAGAGTAAGCAAATTTCCTCTTAGCTTTTTGGACATCTAGCTGGTAGACACTTATTGTTGTAACAGTTTATTTTTAAACTAGATTTTCGTAGAAGAATTCTATTTTCTAGTTTAAAAGCATCATTTGAACAAGATGTATGAGAGAATTCAAAAAACACGTATTCTTTACCCATTCTTATACCACCATATTTATATTTTAAAAGTCGTTATGATAAAAAAATTTTAAAATACATACAAACCTAAAATTCCAACGTAGCCCTTTCTTACCATTTTAAGGAAAGCAATAACGTTTCGTAATAAAATTTTTGTTGTAACATTAGTAAAACGATACTTAACATAGTTTACAACAATTCCGGAATTTAAATATTTACGAATGTCCTTTCAATTTACTGGGCCACATAAATTGTGTTGCTTGTCAAATAGTTTATGCGTACGCATTAATAAATCATGAATATGCCATTTATCTTTTTACATATTAAACGTTTCTTTAGTTAAGTATTAACTTACTACAGCAGACCCGATTGGAATAACCCTACCATAACCTAATCGTATGACATAAAATAGTTTTTAATAATTATAAAAATCTTATGTAATATATTACCAATTCATCAAAAAAGTTGAATATTAGAGTTCTAGAGAAGAGTCTTTTCAACAGTTTACCTTCAAATTCCTGATGACAAAAAATCCTCCATGTAACTAAGAAACCATCGGATAGCTTATGTATAAAACTTCTTCTATCATTACTCATTGTTATAATTATAGAACATAATATTGATGAAATAATTATGACTATAATTAAGTAAAACCAGATGTTCTTGTTGAAAACCTTTTTAAAATCAAGTATTTTTCAGCGTTGTAAATGCACAAAATTATAACAATTAGAAATACAAATTATTTTACCTCAAGATAAGCATGCCATTGGATGTCCATGGTATCTGGTAATTTATAAACAAACAAATCTTGTTCATCTGATAGTTCAATCGTAATATCCCTTTTATCTAGTTTTTTTTGTGATACAAATGTGCCTTCAAGGATGCTACTGTCATTTAATGATTTAGTAGAATCACTTGATGTTTCATCGTCGTCCTTAGTAATATGAGAGACATCTTTATACGTGACAGATATTCCTGTCTTTGATTTTAGGTCTTCAATCATTCGAGCATGAAAAGTGGAAGGCTACGAATAATACCATAAAATAAATTATCTTTTGAAGTGTAGTTGTTGTTATTATTATTATTATTATTATTATTATTATTATTATTTTTCTTTTTTTTTTTTAACAAAATTTAAATCAAACATATTTTTTACCTTCGTGTATATTGTAATCGAAGCACCTGTAAAGTTTTTCCGTCTCTCTAATAAATTTAGACTTTCTTTTGCAATTAGCCCAGTCCCTTTCTTCCACTCCAGAAACTCCTCAACTCGTATCCCAGCCGCGGGACTGACGGCGTACCATTCTTTAATCTCGTAACTATTACCACATTTGACAAGTACTTCGCTTGCAAGATTCAAGTGTAGATAATTTTTTTTCGGGTGTAAACAGATACTATGAATCTCTTCAGTAGTAGGTGGCTGCAATATAAGCAGCCACACGTGAGGTGATAAATTATTACCTTTCGAGAAATTTGAGAACTTCTTGAAATCCTCGTCAGTATTAATAAACGCGACGAAAAGCGTTTTGGAGTAATTTTTTATTTTTGGGTACTTTGCCGGAAGGTCTGGGATGGCAACGGCCACCGAGTAAATGAATTCACGTGAAAGTTCTCGCACAATTTTCACTACTGAATGTATATCTGTAGTTTCAAAAGAAAATTATTAATTTTTAATATTCACCTTTCCAATTAGTGACTTAACGCTTCTCACCTTCGTTTCCTTTATATACAATCCCTATACTAGTAGTTTTATACAGCTTTTGTACGTCAATCATTAAAGGCACATGATTTTCTATACTTTTAGTTGAACAAGACAGTATAAATGGAACAATGGCAAAAAAAAACACGAGACAGTATAACTTAATCATTCTAAGCTAAAAAAATAAAGAAAATATATATATATATATATATGTGTATGTGTATATATTATTCACATAGTTAAATAAATGATTTTAATAATGTATTTTACGTGGAGTTCTGAAAATAAGACTATGACATGTTTATCTCAATATGTTTTTAACTAGGATTTAAAATTTGTACAACAGTACTGATTTTGTTTTTAAGTCTTGAACAGAGTGGTCATAATACCTGTAAAAGACGCTTTTTTATTATTTCTTTTTTTAAACATTTGTCACGATATTGCATGGTAAAGTATGAAAAAATACAGTTTTAACTGTGAATTAAATATGTTGTTGAGTACCAACGTGCTTCGATCTTAGAGACTTTTTCAGACAGGTAGTGGTATTCGATACAAGTTTTTTTGATTAAACAAAAGGGTTATAGTGAGTTTTTACCGGATATAAAACAAAGTGCATTAAAAAAGTTTTAACTTGATGGTAAATAATAAAAAATATTAGTGTAAAAATTTATATGCACTTTGAACTCTGAAATTTAACAACCATTAATAATAAAGCTAAATTTTTAGATTATTTTGAAATCAAATGCTTATGAATTCTATTCCTAATTTTAAGAGCTGTTTTGAACAATTATTTTTTTTTTTGCATTTTTTAATTTGATTTTTTTTAAAAAATAAATAAAAAGATTTAAGGTGTCTAAATAATAAAATGAACGAAATAGCAAGACAATAATATTTTCAGAAAATTTTATGTAAGAAGGATCGCAAAAAAATAGAGTCTTTGATAATTGATAGAGAATATTGTCAAGGCAAGCACCAGGCATAAGAGACGTTTCGTAATTGCTGTAATGAAACTCGTAACCAGGTGAAAACTCTACTTGGTCTGCTGAAGTCGCAATAAACGTTTAAAAGTTGAAAAATTACTAATTTAAAAAGAGTGCATTTTTAATGTCATCCTTATTACAGGAAAGTTTGGTTGCAAGTATTACGTTACGTTACATCAAGACATCGCTGTTTTTATACAAATTCTTCACTCCTTTAATAAAGACAGGACAAAGTTTAATTTGAATTTACTAAAAAAAATTAATAAAAAGAAGAAAGATAAAAAAATGAAATAAAAATACAAAATTTAATAAATGATCTACTTACTTTGCATTATAAAGCTAATAAAAGTTTTTAATTAAAAAATTTGCCACTCTGTAATTATTTTGATAAAACAAGTACGCTCCATGATAAAAAACCAAGTATGATTTCGCCAAGAGTAAAATGAATCTATTTTCGTTAGAGACAGGACTTAAGCAAGTACTCACTTAATAAGTTGGCTCTTGTGACGTAAGAAGTGACTTTCAAGAGTTCCTTTTATTCAGCTCAGCACAGCTGAAATTGACTTTCTTTGAAAGCTGGAGGTTTGGATACTATAAACTTTACGGGTCACTTTTCACTAATAAACACTGATTAAACACTGGGCTCCTATGTCAAACTAGAGAGATAATATCTTATTGAAGTGGTCACTTTGGGTTGAGGTGTTGTCTAGCTGACGCACTGTGAGACAGTGTCGTGCTAGCGCTGGACATTTAAGGGCTAAGGTTTCGGAGTTATGTTCCCCACCACCAAAATTTTTCGGCCATCGAATAGGAAAAAAGTCACGCCCATGAAAACAGTCAACCCCTTCCTAACTTCCCCTCCTTTCGTCTTTATTTTTAAGCAGAGGAGGAGCGAGTCCACGTAGGCCAAGTTGCAAAGAATCAAAATTATGACAAAATTTTGAAGCAATCTATATTTTTCTTAAAGCTACTTTTTGTTTTTGACTTAATACTCACAACAATTTAGTTTTTTATAATAAACTTTATTATTTTTTAATGTATAAAATTATTTAATAACGCAAAAAAAAGTTACTAACTAAAATTAATTATCGAACAATTCACTTGTTTATTTATAGCGGCATAGATTTATGATTTTTTTTTAAATTAAAGTCTTATGAGCGTATCTAATTTATTAAGTTATTCATAACGCCTTATTACACAACTGTTTTTGAAAAAACAAAATAATGTCAAACATACATCTTAGTAGTTGATTATTGTGGTATTTACTTAATCAAGATTTATGTTTTAATTAATAGTGCAGAATCTAGTACACACCAACTTAAAGTTTATTATCATACAAAAATTGTCACTTTTACATTCATGTGAGACTTAAACATGTAACAGCTGTTCCAGAACACCGTACTTTCTCAGACAAAGAGTATTACAAACTCATCGTATTCAGCGTAACATGTCATCAATATGATGCCAACACGTATTACTAAGCTAGCCAATAAATTGAACTGCTTCTAAGGTGTCTATTAGCTTGCTAGTCGTGGCTCAACGTTAAATTTTTTATTCAAGATTAAAATTGTGATTGCATTGAAATAAATGGACAGTGTTGTGTAATTATTACTTTTTTTATGAAAGCGTTATAATGCTCAATAATTCGTACATCAAAATTTTAACCTATTTGTCAAAAATATAGTTTTTTTGCATAAACCGCTATTGAAACAAGTTACACCAGATGTTGTAACTTTTGAGTTTTTCTTTTAATATTTTTAAAGCAAAAATTCAAATGTTATTGATACATTGAATACTACTTTTGTGTTGTGTAACTTAAGTCTTTTTTAAATAATATCTTAGGGCATTCCAAAATATATGACAGAAATATTTCTTTTTGCTCGACCTCTATCTAATGTGAACTGTGATATCTTTGTATTTTGGTTTATGATAAATGCAAAAATTGAAGCAAACTCGTACCCCAGTATTAGTAATATCTCGAAACCTCTAACTGTTGTTTTCTTCCTTATTGACTGTGAATTCAATATTATAATGGAGGCTGTTGATAATTTTGACCAATATTGGCAATTGTCTTTGTAAGCCTTAAAAAATATTTTTAAAAATTGTCTAAATATTCGTGTCAGCATGATAGATTGTGGCTTGATTGATGATCCAATATGTTATTATGAAAGTTTATGTAAAATCTTCTGCTAAAAGTAAGCTAAGTAGGTTAGACATCTTTAAATCGTTTTTTGAAACGATATACTATTATTTTATCCAAAATAGTTTTGCTTAAGTAGCACAATAAATTCTTCGTAGTGTCATTTCTCATACATACGTCAGTTTTTTTTTTACTTAAAACTCTTTAATAATTCTATGTTTCTTGTAGATTGAAAAAACTAGACAACGAATTCTTAACTTCGGAAAAAAATCATGTTACTATTCTCACTGATTTGAATGTTTGAAATTTTTTAAATTTAAGCTTATAAACTTTAAATACTGTATGTACATAAAAATTTCGTGCTGTTGCTTACAATATGAATTAATTTGGGACTTTTTTAAGAAGGAGCGTTAATAAGCAACACTATTGGTCTAATATGATATAAGTCCATGGGATTTGATAAACTAATATAGTTTAGAACGTTGCGAATTGACGAGTATGACTGAAAAATATGGCAGTCTTTTAAAAATAAGACTATTTTTGTATACTTGAATTATGACTTACTGAAATTCGTCAATTGGATTGTTAGATAAAATGTGAAAAATATCTGTACATTTCTTTATTTAGC
Organism: Copidosoma floridanum; assembly: GCF_036245765.1. NCBI lineage: Eukaryota > Metazoa > Arthropoda > Insecta > Hymenoptera > Encyrtidae > Copidosoma > Copidosoma floridanum. The sequence continues at coordinate 16,253,741 of NW_028321884.1, read as the reverse complement.
TACTATAGTCGGTTTTTTTGCTCTCGTTATAATAATGATGTTTCTCCTTAATTCTTTTTTATGCTTAAAGCTAGACTTCGATATAAACTATTGGGTATTATTCGGTTTGTTCGTAAACTCATAGAATTAAAACTAAATTTTTTTCATAATAGTATTAATCATCAGCTTTTCTTGTAAAAGCATCCTTTTCCACACAATTTGTTGTCATAAACTCTTTAGCATTGTAAATTAATCCAAAAAAACTCAATTTCAAAATTTTTTTCCACCATAATAAAAAAAAAAAACTGATTAAAGTATTCGCGTCTGTATGTATGGTTATCTCGGCTCTCACATACACTGTTGTTATTATGATAATTGCTGTTATCTTTTAAGTGTCTCTGACATTAAAAATCTATTGTATTCTAAATTTCTAGATTTTTTTCTTGATATTCTATTTTTTATTGACTAACTTATTTACTTTTGGTCCTGTATTTTAATTCATGGTATGAAATTAAATTTTATTTATTTAAAAAAAAAGTTCTGAGTGTATCACTTTTAAGTAAAAACTTTAAATAAATCTTTTTCGGCACGTGATCTTTCTATCTAGTTTTAGCATCCTTTTCGACAGCTGCATTGTTGTGTGTTTGGTCAAAAAGCTGTCCAAATTTGTTCTTTTGTCAATGCGGTGAGTTGTTAGTTCTACTCTGATGTAGATGTTGTAAAACAAGATAGTCTGTTTGCACTTGATTGAAAAGCTAGTATTCACGCTCTTTAAATTATTAATTGTTGCGGTCTTTACTTAATGAAGACCTATTTTTAAATAATACTTTAGGGAATAAGAAATATCACAACCGAACGTTTAAAAAAATGTTTAGTTTGTAAAACGTTCAGACAGACGGAAACCGTGTACTGAAACAGCTGTTACTCCTTATGTTTCAACATAAATAAAAGTGTGAAAATTTTAGAGTGATAAATGTCAAGTTGTCTTCATTATTTCCTTAACCGTACACTTTTCATGCTTGAAGTAATACTTTTTCGACAAAAGTGAAATTTAAGAAATGCTGAAGTCTTAAAAGTACGGTAATTTCGAAATTTTTCATGCACTTTATAAATTTGACCTTATATTTATGCAGCAGGTACTAATATAAATGTAACTTGATATCATATAATATATAATTATTTATTAACTAATTATTACACTATGAGTAACTTTGTAGTAAAATTAGACGCTGTCTCATTGTTTAATTATTATTATATATAATATACTAAGGATTAGAGGAATCTGGGTGTTAAGCTATAGCATTATAGTTATAACTAAAAATCTTTTTCTTACAAAAAAGTGTCATAACTCATATTTAAGAAAATTTAAAATGAAATTCTAGCTTGAGTAGTTTTTATGTTTTACTTCAGTATGATTTTGATATTTACTGTAAGTGAACATATTATAAGTGGGTTAATGTCACGTTTAAAAATGTTTCCTTACACAGAATCAACATTCTAAACAATTTTTTAAGCTTTACTCTTTTTCTGTCAATCAATACATATTTTTGTATATGAGAGCTATTATACATAAAACTTTTATCGTCAAAGAAAATGTGTCTTGAAATGAGTAAGTGGAAATTAACATTTAATCAAATTAAATACACCAAAAAAAAACAAACTGACACATTAATAAAAGCAGATCTTATTCACAACATAATCACACTAGATTACTTTCTTCCTGAAAATTTCTTTGTTCCTCTTAATAATCGTAAGTATGAACGTTCCTAGCAATTCAGTGGAATAAAAAATTTAATTATGCCACATCGCATATTCTACTTCTAAATGTGGGACATTTGAAAACGATGACAAAAAAATTTACTATGGAAAATAACAAAAATCTTACTATCACATTCTTTACTATGTTAGACATGATAATTTTTATTAAGCCGCGTAATAATTTTTTTGAGGGCTGCTACATAATAAAAATTGCTTAAAATATAATAAAAATTACTTTAAACGTAATAATTTGCATTATTAGGTGGGTATGTATAAGCTCTTCTAAAAAATATGATGGTTTTTAGTACAGTTATAATACTTTTTTCAACACTATTTTCCTCAGTGTGTTTATTTCAAAGTATATATTACATACGTTTTTCAAGCCATAATCTCAAAAGTTAAGAAAATGTGCGAATAGCAGGTGGTCCCAAAAACAGTAATAAATACCAAAATGAGGCTTTATTTTGTACGTAGATGCAAAAGACCCTCACTCAATAAACCCACCCCCTTTGCAACTGCGATTAAAGACATTTAATTATAGCAGCCCAATGCTTTTGAGGTTTTTCCTAAGCTCCCCCTTTCCACTCCCTTTACTTTCAATAGATCATCTGTATTTTCTGGCATACGACAAAGTAGCTACGCTGTTGAATCGAGAAAATACTCGCACCCCTTAAATATCATGTGTCAGTACTGACGCGTTCAATGAGTATGACAATTCAGTTTTACGACCTCCTGCTGCACAGCGCTGCTTATAATATATTAACGATTATCGGTACGTGCGAGGTACGTGTCCTGCAGGTGTTTTTGTTTCACACTTATCTTCCCTATAATCTTCCCTTTGAATTAGTCACTGCCCCATTGGTAGGTACATCATTTTATCGATCGAACGCACTTTTTTGGGTTCCTATTAGAAATTACAAGCCAGCGATTTGTAGATTTGTATAAGTTTCAATATTTTACTGTAAAGTAATGATGTTTTGATAATTACGAGACCATTTTTCTGAAAAAAAAAAAACAACAAAAATCGAAACTCCATATTAACCACAATCTAAAAATGAGTACTAAAACATCTGATGCACATGATACGTGACTCATGTTGATTGAAGTTGGAAAAAAAACATTTTTTTTACAATAAAACGTTTATTAGATAAATTTTTGTAAGGTAAGATAATAATTTTTTTTAATTTGACTGTGTACAGAAATGCATTTACGCAATTTACTATAATATTAAGAAGTTTCAAACATATTATGTTCTCTAAATAACATTGTAGTTCTAAAGCACTTTAGCATAATATTTAGTTTTACACGGTAAAATTAATAAAAAAAAAAAAAATATCGTTGGAAACTGTATGTTTTGCAACTCATCAAATTAAGTGAAATAATCGATGTTACTTGCTTCAAGGGGGCTCCTTCACGAAAGTCCTTAAACAGAGATATATTATTTCTTGTAAATAAAAGTCTACTGAATTTAATGGTGGTCTAAATTATATTTCGAATGGGTCGAAATTTTGAGAAATCTGAGCTCAAAGTTGTAACTATTAGCACGTGTTCCTATGGGGCAACGTGAAAAACAATTTGTTTTCGTTTATAATAAACCTAAATTGAATGTCCCAGCAGACTGAATATATACGTTTTGTAGATGAAGTCTTCCTCTGTAATATGCTGTATTAAAAATTGTGGATAAAGGACCATTTTAGCGAGATATTTGTGATGGAAATAAATAAATAATGTCCGGGAGGTCAGGAGGTCACGTGGGTAGCAGACGTACTTGTTCACGACATATATATACCATATTCCTATATATTACATCGCTATACTACACCAACACAGGTGGTCTGGTTTGGTGGCGTCATAGAGGTATAAGAATAGAGGAGAAAAGGGGACGTGATATGCGACAGCAGAATTCGCTACGTAACGGGGCATCTGTCTTTGTCTGGCAGTTGTGTTATTGGTCGAGTCATACATGAGATTGAATCAACTGTAGGATCCAGAACGAAGAAGTAGCCAATAACGTGGCTTTGGCAACAAGGACAGATGCCCCGTTTGACTTAGTTATGCTGTCGCTGCCGCTAATGGGTTAGTATAGCGCTTTTCCCCTCTATTCTTATACCTCTATGGGTGGCGTACCCTCGTATGCACTAGACTGGTCAAAACAATAACTAATTTTTCGTACAAAGTTAAACTACACACATAAATATTATTTTTCCCACTTCATGCGTTATTAAAAATATCATAATGATTTTCAGACACATTTGTTTATTAAAAAACAAAACTTTATTTTTTGTTAGTCTTTGACCTCAGCAGTAGTCGTAGGAGCCCCCTTAAAGAAGTGCATATATATATATATATATATATATATATATATATATATATATATTTATGTATGTGTGTGTATGTGTGAATATATATATATATATATATATATATATTTAAAATCATTACTACGATTTCACAACCTTCTACTTAAAATTAAAAAAATATTGTTTTTATACTATCGTACATAATTTTCTTTCTTAGATTGCTGATACTTCTATAATAGTAATTGCTAAAACTGAGAGTTGAATTTAAGTATTAGTTATAGGTTATATTCTAAAGCTAAACTAAGGTAGTAATTTTGTCACTCATCTTATGTGTATATTAAATTAAATAAATCTACTTTTCTTTTTTTATTTTGTAAAAATACTGTAATTTTTTTGAAAAAAGCTTATTTGCACTTTAAACATTTTTCGAAACATTGAAAAAAATAGCATCACAAAATAAGAATCAAATAATTCACTAGCTACCACTTAATTTTCAAGTAATAAACATTTAATTTGGGGTAGAAAAAATACATAACAGCAAAGCAATGAACAGACAGAACCAAAATAATGTAGTTACGCACTTGGCATCCATTGTTAGATAAGCGTATTAGAATCTTTTACTGTCTACTTAAATAATACGAGTACAAGCGTATAAATCCTACGAATTTTCTTCAAGATCGTTCCTGAATTCATGTACAACTATAATTTAAGATTTAATATGGTTAAAAACAACATTGTGGTGATATAATAAGGAATAAAAGCAACAACAAAAAGCAACGTCAGCGGCAGCTTCAATTTAACGCTGATTCTACGTATAGCGTTGTAATACAAGATGTGTTTATGTTTTCCCTATATGCTGGTGACTTATTCATAATACTTGAGAGTGTATTTTTGTGTGGAAACCTACTTTTTCTGTGGTAGTTCGTAAAAAAATTTTTCTGGAAGTAGTTAGACTCTACTGATGTTGTATTTTACAAATCTGGCTGTATCAAATGTGGGGGTAACTTCATCGTTGCAGCTATGGCCATCGAAAAAATTATCACTTATAAGATGTGGTTACATCTGTTTGAACACACTTTAATTCTTAATCTCAAAAGTGCCGAAGGCTTAGATTTTTACGCTTATTGCCACAAGTTCATGCAAAGACGTACCCAAAAAATTTTAAGAGACTTTAAAGGGATGTATTAAATTAAATATGCTCGAAAGACCACCTTATTTTACAGGTATTTTCGTCAATTTAACTCGTGGCAGAGTTCCACTTGACATCAGCTTTATTAAAATTCCCTCAAGCTTTTAGAATATAGCATTTCTTTCCTTATTTCTCTCAATAATGTTAATTACACGTTTATTTTTAATAAGCAAGCAAATAGGCTGGCCCAACTTAATTTATTTTTTAAAAACTGCGCATTGGTGGTTTTCTTCAGGGGCATCTTGATTTCCTGGGCATTCAAAGCTCGTTTTATTTTTCACTTTGCAGCCATGAAATACTATGATTTTCAAAGGCTAAAAGATTCCTGTTAATGTCGTTCTCTTTTTACTGCGTCGAAGTTGTACCATTAAAAATTTTGAGAGTTAAATTTTACGCTAAGCTCATGCACTCTGGCCCTACCGAAAATTTTGAATCCATGCCTGTTAAACTTGAAAAAATATGTGAGACTTTTGCACAATGTCGTCAACGATGCAGCGAAGTACAACCTCATCGTCAGCTTACTTGACAGCGACGCCATTGATCAGCTTGCAGACATCATCAGCGACCTGCCTGAGACTGACAAATACACGACAATCAAAGAAGCAATTCTCTCTAGGACGTCCGATTTGCGCGAGAAGCAGCTACAAATGGTGCTCTCAGGTCTACAGCTTGGTGACATGAAACCATCTCAACTATGGCGCAACCTCAAAAGCCACGCTAGTGCCAACTTTACAGACGAAGCCCTCAAGGTCAGGTGGCTAGACCTTTTACCGCCTAACGCTGCCATGCTGCTTCGAGTGCTTGAACACGCTGACATGCCCAAGCTCGCAGAGGCCGCTGATAAACTGCTGAAAACCGGAACCTCTGTAATGCCTGTGAGTCACGCACCACGTTCCATTAGTTTCCCTACAGGTCAAGCCGGACATCCGGACCTCACTCAGGAAGTCGCCGCCTTTAGGCTCGCAAAAGCGCACTTCACCGCGCTTACACGCCAGCAACTCGAGCAGCCCACGGTAAACAACAACAACAACAACAACACCAACAACAACAACAACAACGACAACAACAACAACAATAACAACAACAACTGTCATGGACGGAATTTCCGCTCCCACAGCCGAGGCCGTTCTCAGTCACCCGCAGCCACGCCAACCTCGCCTTCCCGGTGCTGGTACCACAACAAGCATGGAGCAGCAGCCATACGCTGCATGAAGCCCTGCTCCTACCGTGCACCCATCGCACTGGGACAGGGAAACGCTTAATGCCACCTTTGGATCAGGTGGCAGAGGTGAGCATACGCACCACTGAAAACCGCCTACACATGTGCGACAAGCGCATTAACCTACGCTTTCTCGTGGACACTGGCTCGGTCCTACTGCTCTTGCTAATGTCAACAGTCCGAGAAAAGCTACCACAGCAGCCAATCATGCTATACGCCGCCAACCAGTCGACTATCCAGACCTTCGGCACACACAAGCTGTCGCTCAACCTAGGTCTCCGAAGAGATTTCAATTGCACCTTCACCATTGCCAACGTGCTACACGGTATTATTGGTGCGGATTTTCTGATGAATTACGGGCTCTTACTCGATCTTGAAGCCGCAAGGCTTACAGATCCCCTCAGCGGCCTCGCCTTGTAGGGAGTCCTTGACAGGATGCCTCTGTAATCGGTTTCAACAGTCACTCATTTCTACGAAAACAGTAGCACCTTCGTACAAAAGTATGCTGAGCTGTGCAAAGAATTCGCAGACCTGTTCAAGCCAAGCAGCACTTCTGTCCAGCCCCCAGGACTACCAGTGAAGCACTCAATCAGCACCACAGGACGCCCAACCTTTAAGCGCCCTTTCCGCCTATCTGAAGAACGACTGGATGCTGCCAAAAAAGTTTCCGCAGATCTTCTGGAAAAAGGTATCTGGATAAAGCTACTTTTTATTTTTGATTTATTATTCACTATTATTAAATTTTTTATAACAAACTTTTTAATTTTTCAATCTATTTGATCACTAAGGTATGTTAGTAATGAAAAAAATTAGCCAGTGACTAAAATTACTTATAAAACAGTTCACTAGATGATTTACACCAGTTTATTGACTAAACGTTTATTTGTTTGTATTTTTTTTTATAAGAAGTTTAAAGCCCTGTAAGAGTAATTTATTCATCAAATGATTTTAAACACCGCTATAGTCATATATCTTAAAAAAAACCAAACAATGTCAACCATTTATTTTAGTAATCGATTGTGGTGGTCTTTATTTAATAAAAAACCTTTTTTAAAATGGTGGTAAAGAAAATAATAGAGACAAGAACTTGGAGTTTGAGAATACGTTTAGTATGTAACCCTCTATCACGAAGAAAGGTACAGTGTAATGAAACAGCTGTTACGTTTTTATATTTTCATATAAATGAAAAAGCTAAAATTTTTTAGTAATGAATGTAAAAATGTTGCCTTTTTTATTTGCCTTACCATTATTCGTATATTTAAGTAGTTTTCAAACAAATGTCCATGTAATTGGCACTATATTGCATTTACATTATTGCAACATGTACTGATATTGTTGTTAGTAAATACGATGGTATATTGTATTACTCGTTACTTATTAATACAGTTTGAATTACATTCTAGTAAAATAAGATACTGCCCCTTCGTTCAACTATTATTATATATAATGAACTTGGTACTAAAGGAATCTAGGCCTCAGGTTGTAACTAAAATTTTTTTGCTTATTAGAAAAATGCAAAACTTACACTCATGAAAAATGAGCATTGAGTACAAGCACGAATTATTTTATATTTTTCCTTGGTATTAGTTTATTATTTGCTGAAAGTTAAAGCACTGTCAGTTGGCTCTTGTCGAATGGAAAAATATCTCTTTACAAAGCATTAAGATCTCAAAAAATTTATTAAGCTTCTTTGTCATTTTGTCAATCAGCACACACTTTTGTGCACACATTACACGTGAAATATTTATCGTTCAAGAAAATGTGTTATTAAATAAGTAATTAAAAATTCACGGCCAACCGATTAAAAAACGATGAAAAAACGAATCAATACTTTAATAGCAGATAATCTTATTTACCATACAATTACAGTTGATTACTCTCTGCCTCTAAGATTTTTTATTCCTCTTAATAATCGTAAGTATGACCATTTTTAACTTGCTTTCGGATTTCAGATTCAAAACTCTTAAGCCAAACAGACGTGCCTACTTTTATCCACATTAATATTTAATGCATTATTTTATTTCTTTATTTATTTTTTGTACCAAAATTTTGTTGACATATTAAAAACCGCAATTTCTACAAAGTTCTTTTATAAAAACTTTTTTTTTAGTTTTGATACGTAAGGTGCAGTTCTGACAAAACCTTAAGTCTAAGATGTTTTGATATGAATTTAAAAATTGCATTTTATTTTAGACTTATGGCTAAAAATATCTCCAAAGTATAAAAAAAAACCTATTGTGTAAAAGAAGATTAACAACATCTTCAACTATCTTGAATGAATAAATAATAAATACGAGTCAAAAATTTGTTTAAATATTATTGAAGTCACAGCCTCTTTCTTTACATATTATAAGTTTTACCGTAATTTTTCTTTATTTTGTATTTTGAGATGCACTTTTTGAAAATTCGTATCAAATGTAACTTTGGTGATTGATAAAATAAGGTATTTATGAAGAAGTTGGTGCTTTTATGTTGAACTCCGTACTGCCTAGTATGATGATTGGTATAGATATATTATGTGTTGAGAACAAGTCAATAATCACATACAGATTCATGCTCTTAAGTAAACCGAGACTATACTAGGTACTTTGAAATCGAAGAAAGAAAGCTCTATAATATTGAATTTCATACAGTAATGTTAATTTGTACATAGTACGTCTATGAACACGAGAAGTAAATGTTGCTGAAGGACAGAAAAATGTTACATAATAATTCGACCCATTATTTTTCATGACTTTATGATACGATTTACTTCAATATATACCATGTACTATTTTACCTGTCTGTTGTTATTGGTTAATTTACATATATTTACACATCTGTTGATGTGAACTTAATTATTGCATACGTTTTTAAAGCTACAACCTTACAACTTAAAAAAACGTGCCATTAGAAGTCGGTTCTAAAAAATAGTACCAAATGCAAAAATAAAGCTTTATTCTACATATTAACATGCAAAACTTTCCTCCAATATACCCACCCTTTTTTCCTGTGGTTAAGGACGTATATAATTATATACACCCCTTCTGATGTTTTCAGGAGCTTTTTCCTTCCTATATCCAAAATCCTTGATAACTCATCTCGATTTCCCGACATACGACAAAGTAGCTAAGCTGTTGAGCTGAGAATAAAAAACTCGATCCTCTTAAATATCATGTGTCAGTACTGATGCTTACAACAAGCATGACAATTCACTTTTACCAACTTCTACTACGCAGCTCTGCTTATAATATATTTACGATTATCGGTACGTGCGAGGTACGTGTCCTGCAGGTGTTTTTGTTTCACCCTTCCCTTTTCTCTAATCTGTCCTTTGAATCAGGCACCGTCCCGTTGGTAAGAACATCATTTTATTGATCAAACGCAGTTTTTGGGTTTATATTGGAAATTAAAAGTCATATGTAATTTGTGGGTGTGTATGCATTTTAATATTTAACGGTAGCGATGGCATGTTTGAACAAATACGAGGCCGTTTCTTGGGCAACGAAAAACAACATGAATTGATATTTTATATTCACCACAAGCTTTAAATAAGTCGTAAAACACACGTACGTGATGCACGATAGACACTGATTAAAGTTGGAAAAAATATTCTCTGTTACGATTACAATGCTTATTACACTTTTTGTGAGGTACAGATCTGATTGTGTACAGAGTTACATGTACACAAATTATTGTATTATTTAACTATCAGAAACACTTGAAGTTCTCTAAATAATTAAATAGTTTAAGAACACTGTAATACAATTTCAATCTGCACCAGATTGATAACATAACTTTCAGATTCTTACATTGTCTAACTGTGTATTGAACTGAAATTCTGATTTCTACAATAAGAATATGAGAAGCGGGTATTATCTTTCCTTTCCGATAACACGTATTTGTACAAGAATTTAGTAGTTTAACTAGGAGCTTAAAAATAATTTTAGAAAATTTTTATTTATTTTGTACAATTAAGTAATCAAAAAGTTGATACACTCTCTTACTTAATACTTCTTTCTATTAATTAAAACTTTGTTTTAGTTAAATTTTAAAAATAATAATGACGTAATTAAAGTATTAATGACAATTTACTTTAAATTAAATAAAACTGTTTATTAGACTATCGTACATTATTTTCTTCCTTACATCGCTACTACCTCTGTAATAGCGATTGCTAAACTTAAAAATTAAATTTAGGGAGTGCATTTTCAGTTATATTGTCGAGCTTTATCGAAGTTGTAGTATTATTACTTACCTGACGTAAACATCAGATTAAAAAGTATACATGTATTTGTTTTTTTTTTTTTTCCTTTGTCAAAATTACTGTCAATTTGTTGAAAAAATGTTATTCATCTTTACAGTATTTCTGACTCCTTTAGAAAGTGAACACACAATCGTAGTAATCAAAAGCTTTACTGGCCACCATCTTATTTTAAAGCCCTTCAAATTCATTAGGAAATAGAAAAAATACATAACCACAAATCAATTAATGGGAAGAGCCGAATCGCTGTACGATAACATACTTTCCACGAATTGTTTGATAAGCTTATTAAAAGCTTATCTAATTAACTAACATAAAAATTTACCTAAAGCTTATTTTTATTACATCGTCAATAAAGTATAAAATATTAAAGTTAAAACTTTGATATTATCTTAGTTGTTATGATAAATGTGACAGTTTTATAAGTACCGAGTATACTTCAATCGATTACTTCTTGGTAATATATTAGTTTTTTATTTTAATGAGCTGTATTTTTATATAAAATCAACAAATATTATAACAAAAGATAATTTACTATAGCCTATGTTTTGAAGTACCAGTTTTCATTTTGATTTTTTTTGCAGATAAAGATAACACTCCTATAATTTTTTGAATTAAATTATGAGTACGGGGAGTACAGATTGTAGATAATCTTAGAATAACCAGTAACACGTACAAAAGCCGATTTAATATTTGTATTTTTAAATTCTTTATAAAATGTTATTTGCAGTTACATTGAAAAATATCATGTACCAAATACCATTATTCAAAGGATTCTTTTAAAATCATAAATAACTATAGAATCGAAGTCAAACCAATTCTATCAGACAAAAATATGAGCATTATTCAAGATTATTTAAAATAAAATTTTAAAAAATTATTGTATTTTTTTGTTCCTATTCAAACTTCTGTATGATTCTTTGCGTACCACGAAGAATATTCTATAAAATAAACCATCATGTAAGTCACAGATTTTCAATATCAATACCACAGTATGAAACAAATTATACATTGAGCCATCCCCAGAATCGTGACTACCACCACCACCACAACACCAAACTAATCAATCATGGAAAGAACCCACTGCTCCTACCAATTACAATGTTTTGTGAGGCCACGTATCTACTCGCAGCCAATACCGTCTACCTTAGCTCCTACTCTCCAAATTTGACGGCCAATCTACTTCGACTCTCGAGCTTTTTTTCTCCTACCCCACTTGGGTTAACGCAAGCTCGACCAAGTGCTTTTTTCCCCCACCACCAACAAGTTTTCGATATTTTTGGCTTCTTCTAATATTTTATGTACGAGTGTTCAAACTATGTATTGATTTTGTGTGTGTCGTATATCAATATGTTTACGATAGAGAGATTTTCTCGCAGATGGTTTATAGAAAATGAGCGTTTGGTAAAGACATGTAAATTAATACCTACGTGATATGAAATCAGATTCGATTTACTTTGCGCTTGAAAGGACTCGTTGAGTTACAAAAGAGGAGGTATGTGAAAAATGATAGAAAACCTAACGTTACTTACTTTAACAAAGTGTAAATTCTAAGGGATAACAACTCTTTGGGAAGAATAAAAAGTTTTGAATTTTCATTAGGACTTCGAAGCTTTTTGAAATGGTAAGGAGTCGTTGAATGATTTTTTATGGTGATATTATTTTTAAGGAGAACCACGTCATTTGATGGACTTTAACAATTTTTTTACACTTACACATTTAAATTCTATGAAAAGGGTGGGCCTTTTTTTCGAAAAGCCAGAAATTTGAATTGATTTCGTTCACAAGCTTTGTACAACTGAAAAGTAATTTTTTTCGAAAGAATAAAAGTTATTACTCAGATAGCATTAACATTTTTATCTGCCATCTAGGAAACTCTCAAAATATTCGATGCCAAAGTTTGCTTAAAGTCAGATTAGTTTTACGGAGCCGTAATATGAGACGTCACATTATATCGGCTGTAATAAAACTGTAACAGCATGTTCTCTAAATAAAAATAAAAATACTTTCAAAATAAATCTTTTAATTGTAATTTAGAAAAAATGTTGGTTATCGTGAAAAAGTTAAGAAACTCGTGTTAGATGTAAGTAGCTTTCAAAGTCTTTGTATTAAATGCATGTAGAAAATATGTTATCGTCTCCTACTTGATGATTCCAATCTTATTGAACAAAGTTTCAAATATATAGGTTTTAATTAGCAGGTCGCAAAAGCCTTTTAAAGTATTTTTCATGCTAATATTTAATGTCAATATTTATGTAATGATGATTATAAACTGTTTGTTAATTTTATACGTCGAGCTGGATCATCCTGCCTTATTCGACTGGATATACAAATGAAGGTACGATATTAGCGTTGATAACGAGAGATTTGATGCAGCAATTTAACGTACACGATGGGTTTCAGTGGTACATAATCATCTTCTCCTTTCCAAAGAGAATTGGGAATCCTATATGTACAAAAATTAATTTATGCCATATTGTATCACCCAATTGTTATACGAAAGCCCACCTGCAAAAAAAAATGTAAACGGAACAGAAAATCAAGAGGTCTTTTAATTCTTTTTACTTACATGAGATATGCCTTACCAACGTCCCGATATAAAAACAGAAGCTATAACAACTGCAATTTACTACACTCGTTTCGTAAATCCTCTATATATATGCGTTTCATTGCTTTTACTGTGTTTTCTCTACAATGAGGCATATCCAGAATAAAAGCCATGTATGCCATACATTGGAGACCTAATGTAGTGTACAAACAAAAAAAAAAAAAAAAAAAAAAAAAAAGAAAAAAGCCATGCCTCAGTATTTGGGAAAACACAGCTTTGTTCAAGTTACTCTAAGCGTTCAGTTGAGACAACTCCTTGACTTTTCATTTTTAATGATGTTAATTATTTTTAGTAGACGAGTTACTTGTTTCGAAGTTCCTTGATTGACTGCATATTGTGAACTATTTTCTTTTCTTAGTATACAGCCAGAATAGTTGAATTTTTCGCATGTAGTTTCTTACCTAAGGTTTTAGAAATACTTTTAGTCTTAGAAATAGTTTTAGAAAGTTTTAAAAAGTGACTTGATAAGCTTAATCGTTTAGCTGGAAGAAAGTTATATTTCCTGCTCTATTGTAAAAAAAATTTGCTAGCTCCAAGACTTTGCTAGCTTAAAGTCTTTAAAGATTGTGTACCACAGCGAGACAGTTGTATTGGAATAAAGACTTGAGTTTTGTAGATTCTTCTTTTTTTCTTTTGTCTTATGTAAACACATTATTTTCTTACCAGGATACATCATGGGAATAATGCAACAAAGTTACTAATTCTCTCTCATTTGTAAAAATCTGCATTGTTTAAGTCCTAGTATTTATGAAGAACAAAGGATTCTACTACAAAGAGATAACCTAAAGCAATCGAAGAAATTCCTCACCAAGCTTCACTCGACTAAGTATGGCTTCACATCTTTTTCCTTCCTTTTTTTTCACGTATTATAAAAACACCTTGACATCGTTTTCTTTTTCAAAGAAGACAGACTTCCTTCTCGTCTCTTGCAATTTTATCTTTAAAGAATTGTGACAATGTACGTCCATCGAAAATGTTTCTCTACAAAATACGACATTTCTCGTTGTCAAAGTAGTGTCAAGAAATTTTGTACATAAATTTGATAGCAATGAACATCCGTTATTACTACACTGAGGTGGCTTTTTGTAAAGTTGACGATTTGAACGAGTTATATTTCCTTTGTTTTCAACACTCACCCGCACCTGAGATATTCCATGGTAACTCTTTTTATACAGATCTTCCAACAGTGATTATTGAAGGTATAAAATCAAGTAATGTCAGATACGCACAGTTTCATCAAACATTAAAGTTCAAGACAATAGTTTACTAGACATTTTTCTAGAACAAAGACCGTACCTAAGCGCACACTAGCATGTATCATTAACAAAGTTAGCCACGAAAATATTGAGTACGTGATATAACAGGTATTAATTATAAACGATAGTGATATCACGAACGTGACACATACAGTAGCAACATTAGGAGCCACATCGTTGTTTATCAGTCGCTTGAAAGACTTTCCTCAACCAGCAGCAACGTATTTGTATCATAATATTTGAAGAAAAATGTCCGATAATGAGGAAAATGAGAAGATGGATTTTATTATGCGGAATGATGAAGAGTCTCAGAAGTTTGGCGTCTCTTTCTGTGGCCGTGAGGTTCATCCAATAACCTGTACCAGCAACGCCACTGAAGAGACGAGGCAATTGGACCTGAAACGCAGCAAAGATCATCGCCTTTTACCTGATAGCAAAAAGGTATGGGGATTTTAAAATTGCATTTCCATACTTAATTTTTTCTAAGATTCTTTCTCAAAACTGAGCAAAATTGTGGTTTTATAAAAAAAGGTCCTCCAGAAGGAGTTTGGTCGCGCTAAATATGACAAAAACACAATTAAGGTCATGGTAAGTATCAAAAAAATTTTCTTTGTTCTTCTCTTTATTTATTTTTCAAACGTTTTATGTTTTGCAAGGGTTGTCCTCGAATTAAGGAAAAAAGTCTATTAAGATTTTTGTATAATCCGGGAGTAGAGAAAATGTTTAACTTTTGCAATTCTTGTAACAAAGTGTAATTAAAATGTATGCAGTAAATCTCTTGAATAAGCTATAAAGCAGTTAGATAAAGCCACGAAAAATGATAAATAAGAAATTTTTTACTACAGCAAGAGTAATTAAAAAAATTTTGTACTATAATTATGACACATAAAAATTTTTTTTTGGGGCATAAATACACCAGCTTCTTTTCGTATTTAACAAGTAGTAAAAATTGACTAAATTATATGCTGAATTTTATTTATAATTCTATGTTTTCATCACAGTGTCAAAATAGCTCAAAATAATTTGATCTTTATTTGATTATCTTTTGATTGCTGCTAGTCAGACAATAGAAAACCTATTTTTCGCGCAGTTATAGAGCAAAAAAGTTCGAAAATTGCTATTCAAAGTTTTAATTTTGCAAAATTATTAATTTTAAGATTTTACAATTAAAAATTCTTTAAAATTAATAATTAAATACCTTTGGTATGAATTTTTTTCTCCTACAGAAAGGCTGAAACAAATCTAAGAACGAAAAGTCATGAAGAACGCTAAGAATTTTAATGTGGTGGAAAAAGCAATTTTTTCTTTCTAATTTCAACCCCATTTTTGAGAAGATTCAATTTTGCAACATAAATAAATTGTAGATATTTTCAAATACATAGTTCATTTTACTGGTATGCAACACATTGCACTTAATGGAGTAAATTTTTATACGAATTGAAAAATATGTAACTGCTATAACGTGTTTTTAATGTTAACTATTAAGAGTTTGTGATAATAATGGTTTATCTCCAACTGTCTTCCAACCTGAAACAATTTGTTTCATTTCTGTAGAATAATTCTTGTTATTGATTTGAGTTAGTATTTGTTACGTTCATTAACGATTACTATAAAAAAAAATATATATACATATATATATATATATATATAAAAATACCTGAAAACTTCGACGTACTATGCATTTGGTCGTCTGCTTGCTAAATACAAAACTCATATCGTTACACAAAACCATATTATGATCATTCACTACATTTTTTTAAAAAGATTTTTCATTTAATTATATACATTTAAAACCAATACATCTGAAATTTCGTCATATTATGTGAAATACATGTACAAATAACAAACGATATTCTACATTTTTCGTTTTTTTGATTTGGGAAAATCATCACTGTTGCTTTCACTAATATGATTCTCGTCTGTGTACAGAAAATTTTTGAAATTATTTTTCATAATGTTACTATTAACGACTTTAACTGTCTTATGCTCTATTTTCTGGGTTTTAAGATACCGTTTTTTTTTTAAGTACGGAGTAAGTTACGGAGTACTATTAAAAGTCAGTCCTTTTGTTCAAGTAATACTTTTTTTTCGCTGGTGCTTTGTAGATTGGTCGTGCCGTGCATGCAAGACAAAGTATTTTTAATGAATTTAGCCATATGTTTATACTTGCATGATTTTTCTAGCTACGATATTTAAACGATAATCCTTGATTACTATTTTTATGCAACTGCACTTTTTTCCTCATCGTTTCTTATATTTACAAGAAATATGTTTCACAAAAAAGCGGATGCAAACTGGTAACTGAAGAAAAAGCTGATTAAAAAGATACACCGTAAGAGACAGCACCTTAAATAAAGGTTTTTTTACAGGAACGTGGTCCAAAGTAATTGGTAGGAAACCTTAAATTTTCGTACGTGGAAAAAAAAATCTAATTTTTTTTATGCATTAACGACTAAATGCATGCAACCTTTTGTTCGAAAAACAGTACAATAAGTCAAAGTATTTAAGTATAACAGTTGGTTTTATGCTGTTAATTTATGTAAAAATTACTAACTGTGTAACTGTAAAAATGAGTTTTTAATTACTGTTGCTGGAATTATGTCGTTGAATTTTTTTTTTTCTTCATGTAAAAATATATCCTATAAAGTGAAATTGGTTTCCACACATTCAAATGTGAGTCGTCAAAATGATAATATTTTTTTTTTATTACAAATTTAGTTTTATAAAAGATTAAGGTCAAAATTAAAAAAAAAGTTTGTCTCAACATTGAAGCTTTTCGCTATCCTTAATAAAATTCATCTGAAAACTTTGATGCAGCAATACTATGAGGTTTAAGGCAAATAAATTGTAAAATAATAAATTGTTTTTTGAAATCATTTTTAATGTTACATAAAAATTATTGAGCATGGCTTACGATTTCTTAAAAAAATACGGAATTCTTAACTTTGAAGTAATGATATGCAAGAATGAAAAGATAAATATAATTTTAATATATAATTTTGAATAGCGTCTTTCGCTATCACTTTGTAAAAAATAGGTGTTAGACAACCTTAGCACCACTTTTTGGTAGATTATCGAAAAAAAACAAATTATCTTCTGATACTTCTGCAATACAATGCTCCTAAAGAAAGTTACAAGCAAAATTAGACAAAATAATCTATCAGTTTTAACTGTCTTTTCAATAACAAACAAAGCCGGTGCGTTTATGCCCCAACACTATTTTTATATATAATCTGATCATAACAAAAAGCTATTCCAACAAATTTCGTCGTAGTTAACCTGTTAATTAGAACAATGATGTCATCTTTCAGGTCAGAGGGAAATCGATATTAGTTCAGGCTACCAGGAAAAATCAACTAAGCGAAGCCTCTATGACGTTTGACATTCCAGATCAGTGTGATTTGGAAAGAATTAAGGCAGGATTTCACTCCGATGACGTCTTGTATATTCGTTTTCCTTCAAGGAATGAGCCAGATGTTAAAGTATAGACAATTAAGAACTTTAAAATTTTAAATAATTTATTTTCTAATCGAAAAAAAAGAATATGCAGAAAATAAAAGAATATAACGATGTCATTTTTTTATTTAATGTTCCTTGGTCGAAAAGTATAAATAACATTTTTAGCAATTTTTGTAGTTCCAAGCTCATCAATAGAAAAAAAAAAAAAAAAAAGAAAAGAAAAAAAAAAATACAATTAATAAAAAGAAATCGTTGTTAGCTGTCCATGAGTTTATATAAGTTGATAAAAAATTCGTAAAAAAATATAAAGAAAATACGGATACCATTACTCTACCTTGCTTCGAGAGCTAATACAATTTTTGGAATTCAATGATCGAAACAAGGTGCTGCGATTAAAAAGATGCTAAGTCAATTGTCATAAATAAAAGTCTTATTTATATCTAAATTTTTTTTATCGTTTTATTATTAAAGCATATCCTCATACATTTCTAGCATGAAAAACATGTTATTTCTAAATTTACACTAAGTATCACAATTATTTTATTTGCAATCAACATCAAAGTATATTTAATCAATGTACACCAATAAGAAAATTTCTGGGTTCTCAGCTTTTCCTTTTTAATTAAATAAAGTCGTAAGGTCGTTTTTTTTCATTTGCAATGTTTTTACCAAATTAGTCACATTTTGAAATATTACAAAATTCTCAAAGTAATGACACACTGATTTTTTTGCGATAAATGGTACCTGCGTTAGATTAATGGCTTATTCACGCAGTTTGTATTTTTCACCATCACAGCCAATGCTTTCTTATGGGGTATGAGGCCACGTAGGGCATATTTGCGCATTTCTGTATTGAGAGTAAACTAAAAAGTTTTTTCCATTATTGTATAATTTATTGCTTTGCTTGGATTTCCTGATTATCTTGATTTTCTTGCATGGTTTTCTTACTAAATGTAATACTAAGTGCGTGTGATACTTTTCGAATAAAAATATTATTAAGCTCATGATAAATGCACTTATTTAAAAAACAAGCAACATGCTTCTGACGAAGAACCGTACACCAGAGGTTCTAACGAAGAATCGTACAGCTGGAGGTTTCCAACAAAGAATCGTACAAGCTACTACTTCCCAACCAAGAAACATACACACTACTACTTTTAGACGAAAAATCGTACACTCAACTACTTTCCGACGAAAACTCGTGCGCTCAACTACTTTCTGACGAAGAATCGTACACTTAACTAATTTCCAACGAATAATCGTATAACTCGACTACTTTCCGACGAAGAATTATACACTTAATAACTTTCCATAGAAAAATCATACACTTAATTATTTTCCGACGAAGAATGGTACACTCAACTACTTCTAGATGAAGAATCGTGCACTTGACTACTTCCCTACGAATAATCGTTTACTCAACTTCTTTCCAACGAAGAATCATACACTCAACTACTTTCAGACAAAAATCGTACACTCGATTATTCTTTGACGAAGAATAGCACATGCCTTTACTATTATTTATTAGGCACGACTAATACTCAGGAGTGCCTTAAAGTTTTTCCAGAGCAAAAAGTGTCAGTACCCTCGAAACTTATTGTTTCTGTATAAAAAATATTTTGGTAAAAAAAAATTGGGATCGTGGACCTCGGCGTCATGAGTGTATATATCTACTGGGACTGATACTTGAACATGCTAATTGTAGATTAGATTCTAACTATCATTTACACAACAAAGACCATTCATAATACTGTTTTCATACCTTAAGCGTTTTAAAGTTTTACTGTGACTTCGGTACAAAAGATATTTATCATCGACGCGCTTCTAAACACAGGGATTACAACGTTTTTCACAGGTTACAGTGATTGTCCTACTTTAGTGAACATTGATGGGCATACTTTGTTTTTCTAATTAAATGCACAGCAAACACTTAACACCTCCCGTGGTGGACGCATTAACAGAATACAGAATATCAACCTTTGTCGTGGTGCCATTATATTAGTATGTGCCGTTGTCTTTACTTGCCTTCTTCTCCAATAGTTTAAATTATTGTGCATCATTTTCTCTTATGCTGGAAAAAAAACGTGATAAATATTTTGGTAACCTACAAACCTTTACCCTACGAACAAAACTGAGTTTTTCATGAAAAGTTATTATTGTAGCGAGCCAAGAATAACTGTCAAGTAAAAAATGTAGTCTATACGTATACATATACTTACACGTATTGTAATGAAGTACAGGGAAAGAATGACACTTTTGGTATCAAAAAATGTAATACATTTTTTTAATGCACATTTTGAAAACCTTTTTTTTTCATTCCCCATATTTTACATCACAAGAAAAATACTTTCAGCAATCGATTAAGTTGATTTAATATATACTTTTTCAACCGTTTTCATTCAATCAAATTTTAAATTTTTAAAAAAATATTTTTATACATTTCAAACTTTTTTCGTCATACTTTTACTTTAAAAGATCGTGCAGAGCTTCTTGAGAATAAAACAAAGTGCTAAACACGGGCTCCAATTCATTTTGTTCAGTGTCAGAAAAATGTGAGTACTCGAAATTTGAAGTTAGAGCGTGAATTTTATAAATTTATTTATTTTTAAGCTTTTTTCCTACTGATAAGTTGGACCACATCTTACATGTTAAGGTTCTAGGAATTTAATTCAATCTTACTCTAAGAGCTTTATTTATATGTTTGAAAGAGTTGTTACGAGCTTTTGTGGAAAATTTTTTATAGTAATATAGAAGCAATATTGCTATTTTTAATGCACGTATCTTTTGACCTGAGACATCTTTTCTAGACATCTAGCTTAAGTTTTGTTTTATTGCCCGAAAAGATGTCTCAGGTTAAAAGTTACGTGCATTAAAAATAGCAATATTGCTTCTAAAAACCTATATTAATTGGGACGATTTTCCGGTATTTTTAGCTCTAGAATTACGTAACTTCAGTTATGACGTATTAAAATGCCATCTAAAATGACCTTTTGAAGTAAAATTATGATTACAAGAGTGATAAAATTAGTAGAATTTGTCTTACAGTTTCACTTTAAAAATTCAAATAAAGCTTTAAAAAAGGGGCAGTGACACCTACATTGCTTGTTATAAATTCACGTAACACTTGACCTGAACCATCTTTTCGGACATTTCAAAAAGGAAATCAAACCTCGTATCATGTACTTACTGTATTCTACAACTATGATGAATTTTCCACTAACTTTTGTTGCTAAATCCCTGATTGTACGAACATGTGGAAGCACTGAATTTAAAGTTTTTGTTTAAAATTTTCAAATTAATTTAGAAGTTACCGCCAAAAACAGCTCTGTAATAAAAAATTCTTGAAATTCACGCTTTAATCTCGAGCTTTAAAATAATGCTCTCAACGTTTAATGCCTTAAATTTTTCGGGACACTAAGCAAAAAAAAATGAAAGTCCTTTTCCACTACTTTATTGTCTATTCTTAATAAATCCTGTACGATCTTTCGATGTAAAGGTATGATGGAAAAAGTGTATTGAAGTTTTTTTTTTTAATTTCTTGTTTAGTTTACAAAAAAAATAAAAAAGTTTAGTTTTCTACTTTGATAGCGTACTTTAAAATTTTTTTTTCCCAATTTGCAGATAAGAAAAGTGTTGTTATTTGCCTGTATTTCATCATATTCTGAATCGTATTTATTATCTTATATACATACTTACATACATTTTTTTTGTAAACAGCTCTACAAGTTGGCGTTGAACAACTTTCATCAGAACCACAGACAGCAACATCAAAATTTATAAGGAGAAAAGTGAAAAGGAGACATTTTGTAAAAAATATTTCTAGAAAACGACAAAGGAACCAAAACACTTGGATTGATGCACAGTAAAAAAAGCACATACTGAAGGTGTAGCTGGAATCGGACGAAAAGGGCCAATAACGGCAAAGGAGATGCAATTATCTTGTAACTGTCGTCTTAAATGTAACGAAAAAATAACCGAACCTGATTGATTGAATGCATTTAATCAATATTGGAATTTATGTGATAAAACTAAACAAAGAATGTGCCTGAGTAACTGGATGTCTCTGAAGAGTAACTATTTGAGTGAAGAAAAGGCTGAAATAAAAAAGGCTATCGCAGCAAAGGTTTTTTATCAATATCAGTTACCATCTTTTACGGGAATGGTTTCGGTTAGCCGTGAAATGTTTTTAAATACTATTAGTAAGTTAAATATTTTCTAACGTTTAACTGTAATCGTACCATTTGTAGATTTGTTAATTTTTAAGATATTAGAGTTGTACCAATTTAGAAAAATCGTCATACTTGATATCACTAATAGTATTATCATGAATTTTTAAGTTTTGCCTTAAATAATTATTTTGCAATTTTCAGACTTTCAATTTTCCTTAAAAATCAAGAATAAGTACACATGCAACAGAAATCTTTTACCTTGATATCTCAGAGAACGTTAAAATAGCATTTGGTGCATTTTTGGCCCATATCGTTAATTTGTAATTTCATTATGTTGTTTAAGTCCCTATACTGTGCTGTTAGCAATCTGTTAGATTGGCAGGTACAAACATTTTTAAAAAATATTCTACAAAATTCATTATTTTTACAGCTTATTTAAAACACTTTACAAACACAAATAATATTACTTCAATACATCCCTTTCTATCGCAGCATTTAAAAAAAATATCAATTATGAACTATTTTTTCATACCATTTTAAATGCATTGTTTTGGGGGTAGCTTTCGTAGTGTTTTTTACGAATGCTATTGTTTATCGATGAAATACAATACACATTTTGTTGTAAATATCAAGATTTTAACAGTACAAGCCGCTTTAAAAAAAAAGTCGAATGCTGATGCGACAGGGGTTATTGAAGATGATCAGAGAGGAAAACATGAGAACCGACCATTCACGTATTCAAAGGAAATGCTGAATTATGCACAAGAGCACATTAAAAGTTTTAATGCTGTTGACTCTCATTATTGTAGAGCTAACAATCAAAGGCAATACCTAGAACAAGGTCTTTCTCTATCCAAAATGTATCGTATGTATGCAAAGGATGTTGGAGACAAAGTTGGTTCGGATAATCTCGTGAGTAAGCAAAAATATGAGGAAATTTTCAGCACTCACTTTAACTACGGATTTATCAAACCAAAAAAAGATTTGTAAGTTACTATTTCAATTATCGAACTGTGTATGCATTGTATATTATATTACTATCAGACTTCGTTCATCCGGTCATTAAGTGGTACGTTAAAATATCTGTATTTTGTTTACGTTAAAAATTAATATTTGGTAAATTTTCTATATTTGCTAGTATAACCGTTGTGAGCTGAGGATAATCAATTTTTCGGGTCGTGATTAATTTCATACAACAAAATTTCTGGAGTATTGCTACTAATTAAATGCCTGTGCTCTAAGGCATTTTTGAATTGTCCTTAGGAGAGTAATATTCTGCATAGTATATTCTTAAATCACGTTATTTGAAGAAACTGTACAGAAAAGAATATAGCGTTTTAGACATTATTTTTTCATTTGCGGGTTTCTCTAAAATAATAAAAATGTCACCATCTTGCGGTAGTAACAAATTGGATACATTGATTTATTTTAAATTCTGCTACTTTATAAAAATAAGACTGGGGGGCTGTAACCCCTAGACGTTTACCGTAAATACCCTTAATATTTGATACGAATTTATATTTATGATTTAAGACAAAAAATCAAACAATAAGCTCTTATGATACTAAATTTTTTTTTTTTTTTCAATTTACAAAATAAAACATTTGATTCCTTTTATAAAACGTGGAACGAACAAAACTGTTAGATTCACTAAGTAATCTGTATTACATTTACATTATTGTTATAGCTATATTGTCTAAAATTGATAATTGGGAAATTTTTTTTTCGAGTATCTAACAATCGCTGTCGTAGAATTAGAACATACTCGGTAAAGTTACTTTAATCTCATTATCGGTCGATCTTTAATCCCTTATTGATCGGTTGTATATTTTAAAAAGACTGTACATGTACCGTAGTTTGTTTTAGAGAAATTTTGTTTTTTTCGATAATGTAGACCCTTACTTTACAAATAATTACAATACATTTACGATTGATAAATTCCTCACACTAAAATATTTCTGTATCCACTTATAATCTTACGTGAAAATAGCTAAGCAATAATTAAATACAATTCAATCAATGTTGAGTAGTTTCTGAGACCGAAATTGAGACTGATTGTGAGACGTTAACTCAATCTTTTTCTTACGACGTAAAAATTAATAAAATTGATCGGGAAATAATTGTCTAATATATACAAAGTATACATTCCGTTTATGGTTAGGCTACATCTCTGAAGTCAACGTGTCTATCAAACTAGCGTAGCCAAGTCATAGGGCCGTAATAAAACTTACACTATGTTACTTTTGCTAATTATTAGCTGTTTCTTGCCAAAGAATTTTGTTTGCCATATTTATTTCAACTTGTGTCTAGTATTAATACAGATTTTTCATACTTGTGTCATTCAACTCCACTAAATAGTAATTTGAGGGTTATTTGATCTTCATTTAAATTATGGTGAGAGTTTCAATTATACACTTTCTGAAACAAATTACAAAAGATTAGTTTTCAATTCGTCATAAAAGTGTCATCACCACTAGGGCTATTTTTCGGCTCAAAAGACCCTAAGATAGCCTTGGTAGAATGGCACTTATGTGCTGAACACTGTTTTTCCTACCGAGGGTGCAGTGAACAGCCAAATGTCACGAAAATCACCTCGAGGTCGGAAAAAAATTTATGGTATTGATTAAAATTTTTCTTATTAAAAAGGCACACATTAATAACCTAGATGATTGTTAAAGTGCGAAAAAAGACGTATTATACCCGTTACAGTAACTTTATCAACAATCTTTCTACCTTACATTAAAAATCTAATATTTTCGGCTTGAGAAAAAAATTCCGCCAGTGAATAAATCATTCTACTGAATCATGCGGATAGCAAGTACTCAAAACAATTACAGAAAGAAACGATGTATTTACATATTTTTAAATACGATCACAATATTCATTAAAAACACTCCATTTTGTCTTTTACCTTATTACGATAATTATTGTTGTAATTCTTGAAAATACAATATATTAGTTAATACAATAATCGAAGAAATAAAAAACAATTGTAACTGAATTCGCCAAAAGAAGGAGGAAACACTTGAAACGCAATTGTTGCATGGAATTTCACTTAAAAGTAGAACTATATTTACTATTATTTTCTCTGACACGGTGTGCTGAATAATAACACTGTGAATAAAGTCTCTTAGTATTATAATCATGTACGATTGGCCAATGAATATTTGTATTAAAAAACTTTGAATACTATGATCTACTGCATTGTTTCAGATGCGCTGAGTGCGAATCCTTTAATTTGCTATCACAAGAAGAGCAGGTCAGAAAAAAACCGTCCTTTGACTTTCACATGCGCAATAAATCAGAAGCTCGCAGACTAATAGAGTCTGAAAAACAAAGGTCTTTAAGTAATTCAACTGTTTGTTGCGCTAACTTTGATCTGCAAAAAGTTGTATCGACATCACGCTCAGATATCTCAGTTATGTACTATTATTCAAAACTGAATGTATATAATTTTACTGTTTTTGATCTGGGTACCAAAATCGGACGGTGCTATTTATGGAATGAAACGGTTGCTGGGTGTGGATCAAATGAAATAGCATCAAATGTATTGCAATTTGTAAAAGGAAAGGTCGCAACTGGAACTAAAGAATTTTCGTTTTTCACTGATAATTGCGGAGGCCAAAATAGGATTCAGAACATGTTTTCAATGGACGTTAAGGCTACTAACGATTATAACATAGCAATAACTCACAGGTAAAAATTTATTTCGTAAACTCCGTATAACAAATGAATTTGGTTTTTCTGAATCCTGAATGGAATCTTGTGAGTGCGTTAAAAACCTGTCTCCATTTCTTATTACTCATCAAAAATATATAAATATATATAAACAAATGTATAGGACAAATGTATTCTAAACAACTATTTTCTAGCATCTTTTCGAAAGTTATTCTGTTTATCAAGATGTATTTATCAAGAATTCTACGAAAAATCTGCCATTTTCGGTATCAAAAAATAAGGTACAATTTTTTAATAAGCATGCCTTTGGAAATACGTTTTTTTTATCTCAGGTATTTTTTAGAACAAAAAATTCTCTGAACAAGCGATCCAAGTCTCAGCACATACTATTTTTTCACTTTTTTCGTTATTTGATACTCAATTATTGTTTGAATTTCACGATTTTTTTGACTTTTTAAATCATAATTCTGTCCCCAAAGGTCGGAGAGAGTTCCTTAAAGAAGGAAAATAAAGAGTTTGAAAAAAGCTTTGATTTTCACTCTTGAAAAGTCGTAAATAGTGACCAACATCAATAGTAATTAACACTTAAAGCTCGATAGGAGAAAAACAATTTTACCAATTTTATTGAATATATCATTTTGTAAACTCATTTTGTTTGTAACTTCTGACGCTAATCATATTTCTCAATAATTAAAAAAAAAAAAATCAAAGCTTATCTTGAAAGCTTTATTTTATTTTTTTTGGAAGACTTAGTTTTTCGATTTTTTACTTTAATTGCTCACAGCTGTGGTAGTGTGTTGAAATAATTTTCACGTTTCTGATCGTAACTCCGCTCCAGAAGGTCGTACAGTCTTTTAAAAAATTAAAATCAAGCTTGTAAGATAAGCTCTGAATTTATTTTTGAATCATTGAGAAATGTGATTAGCGTTAAAAGTTACAAATAGAATAAGCTTACAAAATGACAAATTGAATAAAATTCGTAAAATTGTTTTTCTCCTATCGAGCTTTGAGTGTCAATAACTATTGATGT
Source organism: Copidosoma floridanum (assembly GCF_036245765.1). NCBI lineage: Eukaryota > Metazoa > Arthropoda > Insecta > Hymenoptera > Encyrtidae > Copidosoma > Copidosoma floridanum. Next base: position 16,226,853 of record NW_028321884.1, on the reverse strand, counting down.
TCGTCACTGTTAACGACTTTTCAAGAGTGAAAATTAATGCTTTTTTGAAGCTTTTTATTTTCCTTTTTCAAGCAATTTTCTCCGACCTTTCGGGACAGAGTTATATGATTTAAGAAGTCAAAAAATTTGTGAAATTCAAATAACAATTGAGTATGGAAAAATAAAAAAAAGTGAAAAAATAGTATGTGCCGGGACCTGGATCGCTTGTTTGGAGTATTTTTTGTTCTGAGAAATACCTGGGACAAAAAAACGTATTTCCAGAGGCCTACTTACTTAAAATTTTACTTAATTTTTTGATACCGAAAATAGAAGATTTTTTGTAAAATTTCTCGTATACTGGTTATGTATATAGATTGTGTTTAAATTAACAAAAAATAATCATTTGTGCGCCGCGGGTAGTCATTGTCTTCATCTTGATCCTGGTAATCATTTAGCCAACTGAGACACTCTTGTTTGTATCGTGAAAAGAGCTACACCATACAGAGTAAAGGAATTCAAATAGTCAAAATTGTCTTAAAACTTAACTGTACTCTTGTGGCCATAACTTTGCTAAACATGTAGTTACAATATTTTTTTCAAAACTACCTGATCGTGCTTTAAAAAAACTTAAATAAAAACACTCTTTGAGTTTAAATACTATTCAATGGTTGCTCAAATTACGGGCAATACAATTTTTGTATACAAAACCTCGCAATTGATGAAATTGTATTTTTTCAATCGTAATTTTAAAAAGTTTAAGACTGTTGACCTGAATATCATTTAAGACTTCACTGCAGCAGCTCTGTTGAAGCTCTTTAGATAATAGTAGATACAAATACTGCTACTATATTTTTAGCCCAACGGTGATGAAATACTTAAGTAGCACGATATTTCGAAAAAAATATTGTTTCACTTAATTTGTTGTAGAACAGCTCTAGATTAAGATATGTTTGGTTGTGACTACTTTAATACCGCTACAAAACTCATGTACAAAAATTTAATTTTCAATTATTTCAAACCATAAGTTAAGAGCTCTGGTTACTTTTCTTTTTTCCGCGGGCAAAAAAGTTTTGGCTCCTTACGCCCTCGGTAAGAAAAACAATATACGTGATTTGGAAAAAAATATGTAAATGACTACCCACGGCACACAGATTTTCGTGTCTTAGAGATGTGCTATACTCAAAAACTTTTTCATTTATTATTGCGTCTAAGGATTATAAATGTTTTTGGAGAATTCATATTAATAAAATAAATAAAAACTTATAAGTGCCCTGATCACATTTTAGAAAGCGTTCTCACAAAACGTTTTTTATTTACTAATTTTAAAGTGTGCAGTAACGTGTGGAATGATGTAATATTTTAATGTATCGTACAAGATGACACATTCCTTACATTTAATTTATTGTATTTTTTTTTTATCTAACATAAGTATTAAAATTATTGCAGTATAAAAAGTACAATCAATGTATTATATTGATAAAAAAAGATCTATTTTGCAGTTAGCAAAAGTTAAATACGGTATTTTTTTTTTTTTTTTTTTTTGACCAAGCAAGCTTTAAGTATCATCCATTTACCTATAATGATGAATAGCAGTCTTGTATTGTGCATGCATGAAATCTTTTTTTTTTCATTTTTGATTCGTTAAAGCGTTTAGAATTTGTTAATGAAAAATTCATTTTCTAACGCAGGTACTTGGAGGTTAGGCATACCCAAAATGAAAATGACTCGATTCATGCTCAAGTTGAGAAATATTGTGAATATAAAACCATATTTACTCAAAATGAGTGGGCATAACATATAGAAGAATGTAAAGTCCATGATCCCAAGTACGCATTAAATCAAGTCCAACAAAGTAGTATTTACTCGTTTGAGGACTTATCCGAAAAATTCATTTGGAAAAATGTAAAGATTTCTCGCCTTCGTGAAATTTCAGTTGCTCCAGGGACAACTTTAATTCAGGTGAAGTATGATTTATTTGATGCACCTAAGAAAGTCAACGTTTTTAAAACCAAAACACTTGTTGAAGACGTAAAAAATCACTGCTGAAAGGTTGCTTATAAAACAAAATTACCATTATCAGTAAAAAAAATGACTGATTTAAATTTAATGTTAAAAAAAAAATAGTCCCACCCATATGTATTTCAGACTTTGAAAAAATCCTTTTGAATGACAACACTAATCGTGGATAGTTTGTTGCAGGAAAATGTTATTTTCTTTTTATAAATTACATAATAATCTATTTTACATTATCTTATAAGTATTACGATCATTTGTTAAACGTTTTTTACTATATTTCAAGTAACCGAGTGGATGTAGGATGTCAATTGCCTTCCCTCCCTCAAACACCCCAATCAAAAACCAAATAATAATACATATGTTTTAATATAATATGGTATATGTCCTAAATTAGTCATACCAATGAAGGTATATCAACAAAAGTTTCCTATGTAATAACGTTATGAAGTACCAATCATATGTCGAATATCTTATACGATTCGAAAAATAAAACCTCACGTACTCAAACGTTATTTTGCGATGGATTGTATGGTAAACGTATTTGCCACTATTTTTAATTGATATTAAGTATATTCGATAAATATTATTAAAACCATTATTGTTTAAAAATGTTATGTATTTCGCTCTAAAATATATTTTAAAAAAAAGTATTTTTGTAATTTAATGATTTAAGGTTTGAATGAAAATCAATAAAGAATAAAATTTTGTTCATACAAATATACTTCATGATTTATTATTCTTACAAAATGGTTTTGTATTTTATTATAAGGCACGAAGTAAAGAATGAAGCAAAAATTAATCTCACGCCAAATCAGTCTAACCAGAGGAGAACCGCTCCTCCAGGGCCTCCCTAAAAAAATTTAATAAACGTTATTTGTATTCACAATTGTTAAAAGTCTCTTAAAGTCTTTAAGACTTATTTAAAGCATCCTCAAGCATGAAACATCAAAAGTTTTCCGCCGATTATAATGTACGAGCAAATAGAGAAATGAGTCATTGTCTTTACAATCGCAAAAAAACCCGCCAGGCGTGAAAAACCACAAGTTTTCCGCTGATTTAGGTATACGAGAAACTAAGAAAATCGATAAAAAATTCATTTCTTTCCAAACATTGACTTTATAATTATGTAAAAGTTGTAGAAACTGAGCCTTATTATTTTGAAGCTGGCACAATTCAGTTTTTAAAAGAAATAAGTTTATCAATTTTTTCAATTACTTGTATACCCGAGTCGGCGGAAAACTCGTAGTTTTTTACGCCTGTTTTTTCTGCTCTTGAAAAAAATACTTCATACTTCTCCGTAAAAAATGAAGCCTAGTAATGTAACTTTATTAATTTTGTTATTATTATCAATCATCAGAACGTAGTTGAGTGTACGATTCTCCGTCGGAAAGTAGTTGAGTGTACGGTTCTTCGTCGGACAGTAGGTGAGTGTACGATTGGAAAGTAGTTGAGTGTACGGTTCTTCGTCGGACAGTAGGTGAGTGTACGATTGGAAAGTAGTTGAGTGTACGGTTCTTCGTCGGACAGTAGTTGAGTGTACAATTCTTCGTCAGAAAGTAGTCGAGTGTACGATTCTTCGTGGAAAAGTAGTTGGGTATACGATTATTCGTAGGGAAGTAGTCAAGTGCACGATTTTTCATCTAAAAGTAGTTAAGTGTACCATTCTTCGTCGGAAAATAATTAAGTGTATGATTCTTCGTTGGAAAGTAGTTGGGTATACGATTATTCGTTGGGAAGTAGTCGAATGTACGATTCTTCATCTAAAAGTAGTAGCATGTACAATTCTTCTTTAAAAAGTAGTTAAGTGTACGATTATTCGTCTGGCAGTAGTAATGTGTACGGTTCTTCGTTGGAAAGTAGTAACTCGTACGGTTTTTCGTCAGAAAATAACAACATGTATGGGTTTCCGTCAGATAATTTTAAGAGTACGTTTCTTTGTCAGAAGCATTACGGAATGGAGTGGCTTTGGTAATACTTAATGATGTATGTAAAATTTCTTTAATAGCATCTTTTTTAGGAATATCTAATTTTTTTTTCCAAGATAGTATACCATTTTCTCTGTATTTTTAAATGCTGAAAAAAATACTCTTATGACTTCTGATGAACAAATTTTTGTTGGTACATACTTACTAATGGTTTAAAAATTGAAGAAGGGGATCTTTTATTAAACTTATAGCTATTTTTCTGGATGCACCAAGTGGAAAAGCTAAGAGTTTGCAAGGGAACACGTGAGTAGTTGGTTTTTTAATAAAGCCAGATGTGTAGAAAACTACTTTTTTGTTGCAAACCTGAAACATAATTAATACCAAAATAATAATAATATATATTATTCAACCCAGACACAATTAACAGACATTTTATAGAATAAAATTTCAGTTCAAAATCAATTTATCATATAGATTTACTAATTTTCATATTTATAAGCAACTCAGAGGTAAAAGCATTCTTCAAAAATCAAATAAGTGTATGTAACTCATGAAATTAGGACGGAGTTATTAAAAAAAAAAAAAAAACATTCGGTATAAATGGTGTTTCTTTTAATTGTCTTGTATCGAAAGTTGGAAAGTATTTTTATTGTCAGTAATATAATTACTTTTTACATACAGAGAAAAGTTTTCTGTCAGTTTTTATCCTCGGCTTGAACAAAAATAACATATAAAGTTTAAATGACTTTAGTAACGCTAGAGTGTCAAGGTTATATACGTGAGACAGTTTTTTAAATAACAGTAAATTTATTGCAATGCAGAAAAGTTTAATGTTTAATTAGTAAATACTGTTATTACATTCAAAAAACTATTAAGTTACGAATGTTTTTAATAAAAGTGTGAAGCGAACTTGGTCGGTCTAGAATTAGTAAAAAGTATGTTTTTCTCATATTTTGCTTATTGAAGTTTGGTTAAGTAAAATTTGAGATCAACCTTGAAATATCAGCACTTGATGCTTGCCTATGCTTTCAATACAAAAAACGAAGATACATGACTGTGTTTAATTTAATGTTTTTTAATGAAGTCGGTGAACATATGTATTTTGAAGTAACAGTATGTTTCGTATTACTTAAGCTTTATTGCGTTAGTTTTTGACTTAATAACGTTCAGTAATTAAATTACTAGGCTAAAACTTTTAGTGAAGCAATGCTCAGTTGCCATAAGAGTATATGTTTAGAATTTAATTTCCATTTTTCATTTTCTTGCATTTATTTTTGTCAGCCTACTCCAAAATGTTAATAAATGATTTCTCAAGATTTAATGCCATTCTATTTATGATCATCTGATGAAAGAACTACCTTAAGTCAAAAAATCACCTCAATCAACAAGGAAAAATTGTGAAAGAAAAAAACGCAATAAAAATTAATTATTGTATTTATACAGTACTAAATTTTTTTTAATTTTGAAAATTTTGAATATTATACTAATTTAAAATTTTCCAAAAAAACATGGACCTAAGGAATATATTAAGTGGGTCATCTAAAAAAGGTATATGAAGCTCTGGACGTATTACAATATTATTAGTAAAAAAAATCCTTTAATAGGACAATGTTAGTTCTGATACTTACTGTTTGAAGCAATTTCATGAACACCTACATGAAATTCCTGAATTTTTTTTATGAATAATATTTGAATACGTCCAGAGCTTTATGTACCTTTGTTGGATGACCCACTTAGACTTTCTAGGATAAAAATAGTACACGTAATGATAAAGTAAATTGAAGCAGAGATTTTTCTCAGATGCCATGACTGACTGCTTCACACGCCGAAGCGTCTAGGAGACAAAAAAAATTGTTTTGTTAATTTTGTCGAGGACTGTGATAATGTTGAATGACAAATATCTTTAACTAAAATCGAAGAAAGTGAGAACTAAAAGCAAGCATGAAAATATAAATTAAATGGTTGTATTCAACGTAATTGACAAACTAATTTTTTTTTTTCCTTGACCGTCACCTCCCACCATTTATATAAATGCTCGCCGTTTAGCGGACGTGTTTTCTGATCAGATGTTGGGTCTAAAAACTATTGAACAAAAAGGTTATTAAAAGGTGGCCTTAAAGAGCCCACATTAAATTATGAGAAACTTTACGTATCCAAATGCGTAGCTCTCTATGCTACCCGTGGTTTTTGCTTCACCTCAGGTGTCAAATGCCCGTAATCTGAGGAATTTCTTATTTTTCTCCTGTGATTCATAGGGTGATTCTGCCCTTAGTTGCTCAAAATGCATTAAAGAATCATACAAAAATAAGTTGGTTTCATAAATTATTACAAATATCTAAAACAATTCTACTACAAAGTTTTTAGGTCGAAAGATGTACAGTATTTTGTGTAAGTCGATTTTAGTCAATTTTTGAAAAAAATACGTCTGCTTTAAAAACGCGTAGCTAAGCTGCTTGTGGAGTTATAGCGTTTTAACTCACATTAAATAAAAGCTACGACTAAATTTTTTCAGTAGAAAAAAAACTTTCGTTCCATTTAGTGTCTCCATTCAAAGTAATAGCTGTTTAAGGACAAGCGATAGAAACCGCTAAAAATGCAATTGAGTACTCTGAGAACGTTTGAATCGTGGCATTAAATTAAAAAAAAATTTTCTTTAACCGATAAAACTTTGTTTCAGCAGCTATTTAAACCTATTTTGGGCAACCTAAAAAAGTGTTCTCCTTAGCTATTAGTGTTGTAATCCTAATTGATATTTATCGACATATCTCTTAAAAAGAGCGAATTAGACCAAACGCCAAAACACATGTCTTATGTTTTAGCCAAACGTAACAAAAAAAAAAGTTCCAATGCACGAAAGCTAGAAAAATAGATTCTTTTATCACTAAGGGGTATTGAAGTGACAGGTACAGAAGTGACATTCTGAGATATGGAGTACTATTACTGCTCGTAGACTTGATGTAAACGATTTGTTGCTTAAAAAACATCTGTCGTCAGTAAGTAGTACCCCAAAATAATTTTTTCTTATATGTTTGAGATATTTGGCATTCAGTACAAGATTTTGCTTATAAGTTTTAAATTAATATAATTATATTATGAATATGACAGATGACGTCTATATTTTAAAATGTTGGTGCGAGGACATGGTACAGGAGCTTAATTTTTTAGTAGGAGTTTTTAGGTACAAAATTAGGATTTTCAATCGGTGTCTGTAAACCGCATGAAGTGGTCACTTCTAATATATTTACACATCTGTTAATGTGAACTTAATTGTTGCATACGCTTTTAAAGCTGCAACCTTAGAACTTGAAAAACGTGCCATTAGCAGCCGATTCTAAAAAATATTAACAAATGCAAAAATAAGGCTTCATTCAACATTTTAATATGCATGACTTTCCTTCAATACACCCACCTTATTTTTCCTATCGTTAAGGACGTATCTAATTATATTCGTCCCTTCTTCTGTTTTCTAAAGCTTTTTCCTTTCTCTGTCTAAAATTCTTGATAGCTCATCTCAATTTTCTGGCATTTGACAAAGTAGCTGCTTAGCTGTTGAGCCAAGGAAAAACACTCGATCCCCTTAAATATCATGTGTCAGTACTGATGCTTACAACAAGCATGACAATTTACTTTTACCACCTTCTACTACGCAGCTCTGCTTATAATATATTTACGATTATCGGTACGTGCGAGGTACGTGTCCTGCAGGTGTTTTTGTTTCACCCTTATTTTCCCTATAATCTGTCCTCTGAATCAGGCACTGCCCCGTTGGTTAGTATATCATTTTATTGATCGAACGCAGTTTTTGGGTTTATATTGGAAAGTAGAAATCACAAGTGATTTGGAGGTGTATATGCATTTTATTATTTAATAGTAATATTGCCATGTTTGAACAAATACGAGGCCGTTTCTCGGGCAACGAAAAACAACATAAATTAAAATTTTATATTTATTACAAACTTTAAATAAGTAGTAAAACACATGTACTTGATGCATGATACACATTGGCTAAAGTTGGAAAAAATATTCTCTGTTACGATTACATTAATTATTAAACTTTTTGTGCTGTAAAAATATGATTGTGTACAGAGTTGCATGTACACAAACTACTGTATTATTAAACTATCAGAAATACTTAAAGTTTTCTAAATAATTGAATAGTTTAAAAACACTGTAACACAACTGCAATCGGCACCTGATTGATAACATAACTTTCAGATTCTTACATTATCTAACTATGTATTGAACTGATATTTCTGATTTCTATGATAAGAATATTAGAAGCGAGTCATATCTTTTTTTGCAGTTAACACGTATTTGTACAAAAATTAAATAGTTTAACTAAAGCTTTACGATTATTTTGAGAATTTTTTATTTATATTGTACAATTAAGTAATCAACGAGTTGATACACTGTCTCTCTTGATACCTCTTTCTATTGTTTAAAACTTCGTTTTAGTAAAACTTTAAAAATTATAATGAGGCAATCAAAGTATTAAAGACAATTTTCTATGAATTAAAAAAAAATTGTTTATTAGTCTATCGTACATTATTTTCTTCCTTACATCGCTACTACCTCTGTAATAGTGATTGCTAAACTTAAAAATTAAATTTAGGGCGAGCATTTTCAGTTATATTTTCGAGCTTTATCAAAGTTGTAGTATTATTATTTACCTGATCTAAACATCAAATTTAAAAGTGTACATGTATTTTTTTTTTTTTTTTTTGTAAAAATTACTGTCAATTCGTCGAAAAAATGTTATTCACCTTTACAGTATTTCTGACTCCTTTAGAAAGTGAACACACAATCCTAGTAATCAAAAGCTTTACTGGCCACCATTTTATTTTAAAGCCCTTTAAATTTAATAGGGAGTAGAAAAAATACAAGACCACAAATCAATGGATGGAAAGAGCTGAAACGCTGTACGGTAACATTCTTTCCACGAGTTGTTTGATAAGCTTATTAAAGTTTTGTCCTACTACTGCCCTGCCCTGTACGCTGTTTCGACACCTTGCAGCGCTTTTATGGTCTTGTGAGTAGCTATTCTTATGCGATTTCTGCAGGCATCTTCTTTGCTTATTGTTACTCTGCATTTCCATTTCACTTGATTGCTTGATCTCCCAAATGCATCCGTTTCTCTGATTCTTTGATCCCAATCTACATACCATATTATTTTCCAAGTAGACGCAACTGATTGGGCCTGCCCCAGATTTTCCACTAATATCTCCAGATTCTTCTCGAATAGCTCTACTTCTCCTTGTTGCTTTCCTATCGGAGTGGCTTTCCCCCTAAAACATAGAATAGATACTTTTTTTTTGATACCTTCATTTCCCTTTTTGTAAATTAATTCTCAGATTATTTGAGAGAAAAGGAGAAAAGGAGTAGAACAAAGAAAAAAAAATTCCTCGGAATGTCACTATTGTACGGCTTCCAATTACCCCTTCTAAATCCTGATATTTCGTACCAGCAATGCTAATCCCCGAAACAATGATTCTTAAGGACGGATGAGATCGAACTTTTGCAAGTCAAGTCAGGAATGTGGCTCTACTTGTACATGTTTTTTTTTGTATTTCCTTATTCTCTACATTTAACTTATATTTAAGGTGTGCTTGACCGAGGTGTACGTATGTGTATATATATAACAACCTATCGCTATGCGACAAAATTATTGTATTCTGTCTGTCTATCGGCACGTTCGGCACAGTGAGTTATTTACAACAGGAAGACGCATGTGGTACTACAGATCGGCAATTGTCATACATGCTGCCCCTGCAAGTTTCCCTCGTTTATTATTTTCATGCTAATTTTCCCCTTTTCTATTCTATAGAGAGGAGCAGGTAGTAAGGATTTTTGGATAGTTTGGCTATATTTCGTCAGTGATTACTTTGACTTTGTAGTGTCAACTTTGCTACTTGATTTCCAGTGACTTTTGCCCTTTTCTCTTGTGTTCTCAATACGTGTTGGATTTGGCGTTATTTTCTCTACTTTTCTTATTACCTTGTTATTATTGTACTACCCCGCAAAATGGCGTTTTCTTTTGTGAATCCGGTTGATTTTGTGCGCCGGCTGCGTGATTTCGAAAACCTACCGTACGATAACACTCGTGTTACCGGGTTTACGGTGGTCAACGGTAGTGTCTGTTCCATTCTCGAAGGTTCTGTGATGGAAGATCTTCTAAGGTGCTGCAGCTGCTCGCATGTAAGTATTATCCTTTTTTTTTTTTTTTTTTTTTTTAGCTGGGAACGAGATTGGTCGTGAACCCTCACGGGTTCTTCTCTCTTCCCCTCCTTCTTTGCGAGCCGGACTGGCCCACAGGCGCCGTGCCTTTGCCTGTGCAAAGGTATAACTACCGGGGTGGCGTCGCATGCTGCGATGTCTACTGCCCTTCCGGACGATCGTTCACTGTCCTGTTCCAGGACTGCCGCTGGACTGCTTCTTTTCCGTCGACGGGTTCCGTACTGCGAACCCACTGCAACGTTTCGGAGCCTGGAGCCTCGTATGTCGTAGCTGTCGGTTGTACGTGCCACGGTACGTTCATCGTGGTGGTGGTTGAGATATCAACCTCTGACCTCCGACCAAGACGGTTTTCCGCTTGAGGGGCGGCCCGTTATACGTGTAAGGCCTCTCTTATTAGTTATACTTGTAAGAAAAATTTTATGATTGTATTAATTTTTCTTTTTCCTTTTGCAGGTCGAACGGCGGAATAACGGACTGTTTACCATCGCAACGCATAATCCGCCTGCGGTTTGCACAAGCTGTAATTGTACTTCCAGCAATCGGCCCGCACCGCCTAATCTGAATGTATTCTTGCTGGTGGATGGGTTCCGGGACTTGGCTGTTGATCATCTCCTTTGGGGACGAGGACGGGGACGCAGGAGGGAGCGAACTTAAGGCGTGATCCACGAAATACAGAGAAGGAGAGAAAAAAAAATTTTATTTTTTTAATTACCCCAATAATAAAAATAATTCATGTATTCACACATGTAAAAATAAAACAAAATTGTAGTAAAATAAACGACTCTCGAGTCTTGTTTTACCTTTCTGCATTCCCCCGCGTCTTCCACTATACATATATAAATTTATATAATTTTGAAGCGTAAATGTTAATAAGGATTTTTTTTTTTTTTGCCACTGCAAAAATTTGTGCGAATCGTAAAATTGTGATTGTGGTCATTCTTGGGACTAAATTTTTTCTGGAGGTCAAGTATTGGTACATTTACCTTAATCAAAAGTGGAATTCAAACCCACGCCCTCATTAGGGCGCCAGACTCAAGGACGCATTCCTTCTCGGCTCTTGTACCGAGTATTACTGGACGTTCTGGTCCTCAATGAGGGCGTGGGTTCGAATCCCACTTCTGATACCAAAACTGTTGCGTAGGATTCTATGGTCTTGGGGTGCGCATGAAGTAAATAGTCGAGAAACTAGTATCAACGTCTTTATTGATGCAAAAATGAGAGAAGAGCGCGTCGCGTGTGTATGATCTTCGTCCTTGACGGTTCCAGCCAGAGAGAGCGCTCCTTTTAGCATCCTATCTGCTTATCGCTTTGCTCCCTTCCACTACAATCATCTGTAGTAGGCCACAAAAAGAGGGGGTGCACGTACGTGTAGCTATGATATCGTACGTGACAATACACTCAATCAAGAAAAGTTCGTTGCCACACAGTAAAATGTACGGCGTCAAATTTAGAACAATTTCTTGTGTTGCACATTTATTTTATAAAATATTATGATTTAGATCTAAGAATAATTATGATAATGCCCCAAAACTATTTTTCTATATAATCTAATTATAATACGAAGCAATTTTAACAAGTTTCATGGCAATTAACAGAAACCCAATAATCTTATTCTTCATCCACCTATCTATACTTGTCAGTTAAAACAATGTTTATATCTTTTAGGTCCAAGGTGAATCGATATAAGTTCAGGGTACTAAAAAAAAACAACTAGACGAAGCCATCTTGACGTATGACATTCCAGATTAGTGTGATTTGGAAAGAATCGAGGCAGGATTTCACTCCGACGACGTCTTATATATTTGTTTTCCTTTAAGGAATGAGCCGGATGTTAAAGTATAGACAATTAAAAATGTCAAAAAATTTTAATAATTTAATACCTAAATGGAAAAATAATAAAAAATAAAAGCGTAAAGAGATTGCACTTTATTTAAAAATCTTATTTTATCCACAAGTATGAGCACAATATGTTAGAGCCTTTGTAATGCTGACCTTATTTATGAGAATAAAAAATAAACAAATGACAGTGAGAAGCCTTTGTAAGCTGTCTATATGTTTATATAAGTTAATGGCAGATTTGTTGAATAGTATAGAGGAAACATGGATCTTATTACTCTTTCTTGCTATAAGAGCTCATGTAAGTTCTGGAGTTCCGTGATCTACACAAAGTTGCCACAAACAAAAATACTGACTAAATTGTCATAAATAAAAGTCTGACTTATACTTCAAAATTTTATTTTATGATGACATAATAGTCTTATACATTTCTAGAACAAAGTATTTCTCATTAAAATTGACACTAAGAATCACAACTATTTCATTTACACTTAAAATCAAAATATATTAAATCATCGTACATCAATAAGACAACCTCTGGGTTCTCAGCTTTTTCTATTTATTAAGTAAATTTGTCTTTTTATTAGCTACGTTTTGACCAGATTAATTACCTTATAAAATATGACAATCATTATACAATAAATATCACACTCCTTTTGTTGCCATAAATAATAAGTGTGTCAGATTAATGTCTTATTTACGCAGTTTGTACTTTTAACCATTGGAGCAAATGCTGTTCTTATGGGGTATAACGCCACGGAGGGCGGCGTGATTGCTGATTCCTGTATTGAGAGTTAACTAGTAATTTTTTTCCACTGTTATATAAAGTATTGGTTTTTTTAGTTTTTCTAATTTTTTTTATTTTCTTGCACGGTTTTCTTACATAATACAATTTTAAGTGCTTATGATACTTTTCGAATACAAATATTATTAAGCTCAAGACGAATCCACTAATTAATAATTCTAGCAACGGGGTGACGTCAGTAATACACAATGGCATATCATTTATAGATTCTTTTTTTACAAGATGTAGTTTTTTTTTTCAAGATAGTAAACCACTTTCTCTGTATTTCTGAATACTGGTAAAAATATATTTTGTATGACTTCTAATTAATCAATTTTTATTTAAAGATACTTACTGATTGTTTAAAAATTTAAGGAGCGGATCTTCTTTTTTTAAAGTGAAAACCATTTTCCTGGATGTACCAAGTGGAAATGCTAAGAGTTACCAGGGGTATTGGTAAGTAATTGGTTTCTTAATAAAAGCAGTTGTGTAGAAAACCACTTTTTCGTTGCAAACCTGGAGCAGAAAACATTTTTTAGTGGTTCATACGCAACAAATTATACATATTTGTTTTCAACACAAATACATTTCATGAAGATAATATATAATAAAAATTAAGTTTACAACAGGTTTACCAGATAGATTTAGAAATTTTAATACTTGTGACAGGTGAATTTATGGTGAAGACGTTGGATTAGTGGCATAGGTAAAAGCATTTTTATAAAGCAGTGTAAGTGGATATAGCTTATTAGTACTTGAAAAAGAAATTTTGGTTATAAGGGTATGTCACTCAATTGTCTATAATCTAAATCTTAAAAGTACTTTCATTGTCAGTGATAAAATTACTTTGCTACAAAATTAAAGTGAACTGTCGTTATTTAAGACTGTTCGACGAAAAAGAACATGTTAAGTGTAAATGTTAGTAACGCTACAACGTATAGGTAAAATTTGTTACACAGTTTTTTTCAGCAAAATAAAAATAAATACATTGCATGGTGAGAAAATTTCATGTTTGATTCGTATATAATATTTGTAAAACTATTCAGCCAGAAAATTTCGTATGTTACGTTTTCTTGTATTTATATGCGGCTAATTACCGAGAAAAATATCCAATGTGAAGATGACCCAGGTAGGAGACTATAAAAGGTTTAGGTATTTGTCAGTACTTAATATTACAAGTACATCAAGGGGCTCAAGAAAAGGTGACAATTTCTTACCCAAACTTGAAAATGACCTCTTCATCGCACATTCATAACTGTATTATCAGAAGAGATAACGTAGTATCTTCAAAAGTTTTTATAAACTACTAAAATAAACGGTAAAAATAATAAGTATTAAAGTATATTTACTAATGAATTCCTTAAATTCTTAATAGCAATTCTACGAACAAAATATACGTACTAGCGTAATGCGTGCGCGAAGAGTCCAGACACAATGCTTCACCAAACACGTCGCTACAGGCCAGTAGTAAAAATACACGATTACTTAGTATCGAGGGCTGAGGAGCAAGGTACCTTTGATTTGCTAGGCAGACGATTCAGAGCTTCAAACTTTTACAAAATTTTCTGGGACTTGACTTCAGGGCATGAGTCATATACTTGTACACTACGTATAATAACATTTTGTAAAAACGATAATCGAGTGAAAGATTAGATATGCAATGAATGCTAAAATACGAAGAGCGTGAGATTTTACTCTTTATTTGGTACGTCGTATACTCGATTCGCATAAAGTGTGCATGCAAATGTTAACGGCGCAAAATAACGAATATAAAAACGAAACAAAGAGAAATTATGAGCAAATCGACGAATTAAACTTTGAATTACAGCAAAAACAAGGTACAATTTTCGACTTTGATTTTAAGTTAAATAGACAGGATAGTCCTAATTTGTTGAATAATCAAATCTGTATGGTTGTGAGTGAGGTTTTTATCATTTATTGGACTTGTTACAAATTATCTTTCAATTAGTAATTTTACACAAGTACTGTGGACTATTTATATTTTAAGAACAGCCATAAGAAATTTTCTATATAAATCTAAAAAAATATTAGTTTTTTTGCGTAAGTACAATATCAAGAAAAAGTAACTGATTTTTTTATTTATTTCCTCTGAAAATAAATTCTTTTTTTTTCTTTTTTATTTATGTACATTATGAATGCTATTTTTCCAGAAAAAAGCCCAACACTTACAGTAATAGTAAAATAAACACAATGTCCTATTTAGCAAGAATTTTTAAAGTTACTATAAGTTTGTACATATTAATCATAGGCGATAACCTTTATCAATTTATCTATTTCCTTTTTTGTTTGGAAATATCGTACACTGGAACATCTTTCGTGGCTACATTATTAAATATAAACACGAAAGAAATAGATTTTCATAAAGTTTTAATAAACTATTTTTTAAGATTAAAAATGTTTTGATTTTAATAATTTTTTGAAAAGATTGCCTGAAAAGCCAAAATGGGCATTATTTCATATTCAAACATGGAAGGATTAACCGTTTATTTATGATTAAGTCATTAAGTAAAGTACTAGATTAGTACTAAAAGGGGCATAAATAAAGTTGGCTTTAGTTATAACTTATTGAATTTTTTAATTATTTTTCTACTCATTCGTCCACATAACG
The DNA here is from genome assembly GCF_036245765.1 of Copidosoma floridanum. Taxonomy (NCBI): domain Eukaryota; kingdom Metazoa; phylum Arthropoda; class Insecta; order Hymenoptera; family Encyrtidae; genus Copidosoma; species Copidosoma floridanum. The sequence continues at coordinate 16,211,450 of NW_028321884.1, read as the reverse complement.
ATGGTATCAATTGTAAGAGCCACAAATTTTTCAGTAGATTGTTCATTCCCTTTCTTTTTGTTCATGTTTTTTTTTAGTTATTTTATTTTAAAATCTTTCTATTATTATTCTACAAAATACAAAGGGGCTGTGTTACCATTGGTTTTAACCAATGATGATAATCTGCGAATCGCCTCCACACGAAGCAATTATCGAGCCGCCGAAAAACCGAGGTCTGCTGTACTGGCAAGTAGCAGCAACGCTACAGATTCTAGCTCTAGATCTTTTGCCTAGCACATCAAAGATACCTTGCTTCTCAGACCTGTAGACTATACTTATACTTTTACTACTGGTCCATAGCGACGTGCTTTGTAAAGCATTGTGTCAGAACCTTTCACGCACGCATTATGCTAGGACGTGTATTTTGTTCGTAAAATTACTAATAAGAATTCAAGTTATTTATTCGTGAATATTATTTAGTAATTATCATTTTCTGTCGTTACTTTAACAATTGTACCGCGTAACGCGACGATTATTAAAGTATTCTATTATAAACCTTTATACGAACAAGCATCTTACGTGATGTTTTTATGATGACGAGCCCATGCGCTCTTTTGTATATTGAAAAATAGAGTATGTAATTTTCATCCACGTGTATTATTTATGTATTAAATGAATTCATTTACTTCATGAATACGGTGCCATCCTTTGTGATACTACGGCTATTATGCTTTAAGGAGGTAATTCCAAGACTTAGGGTAAGGAATCCCATAACTTTTTCCTGGGTCGTTTGAATAAATCGTAATATTTAGTAATAACATACACCCAAGCCTCTTATGACTTTTTACCTTGTCACATTTATGCGAGATATTAGAAGGGTGGCAAATTATTGTCCAAAACTATGCTTTAAACAAAGCAGAGTGTTGTATGCACGTGTACAAGAGTAAACCATAACCCCACGACCTCGTAATTAGTCAATATAAACTTGATCTCTCTAGTATTAATAAAAAGTACTCTTATAACATTATACTTTCTTACTAAAACTGAAAACAATGAGTGACAGAACTGGGGCATAATGTTTCAGATAAGGCTAGTTCGCTCTAACAGTAGGATTTTCTCTCCCTTGTGATTCCGTAAAGAGCAAATTTTTGAGTATTGTGGATTCAAAAGTATTTTGGTTGCATTTTTTTTAAGCTTATGGAAAAATGTAAGAACATGAAGCAAATAGGTTAAATACATAGACGAGAAATGTTGAGGAATTCACATTTTTTTAAAGTGAGCCGGAAATAGTTCAATTACATGAAAATTTCAACAGTAACGACTTCATTCTTTTTGTTCAATCTCTTGATTTTCTCTAAAATATAGACAATGCATTGTATCCTTATAGAAATAAAGGGGTCTCTTGAGCCTCCACGTGCTACTCCCATAGAGTTTACTTGAATATTATTATTATTATTATTATTATTATTATTGTAATATTTAAAAATATGATTAAAAAATTAAATCATTTGTGTTTTAACTCTATCTTAAGGTAAAATTATTATCTATGGTAAAGAAAATTTATACTTCTGAACTTTTCCACTGGTATCAAATCACGTTATCTGCAGCATAAGCAAAACTTGGCATAAACGGTCTTGATAACGTAGCTCATAAATCTTTTGAGAAGGAAAACTACAAACGGTTGTCCTCGTTACGATGATTTTAATGACATCTATATATCGTACATCGTGACTGGATAGTATACTGATGGTTTGTTATATTGCCAGTTAATCAATAAGCAGTTAAATATCACTTTTCATTTTAACATGATTTAAAGAACATATTAAGATGAGCCTTCAAATTTTCGACTATTTTTTGCTACTATGTAGAAATAGCCTGTTTCCCTATCTCGGCTATGAATTTCTTGATAAAAGAAACATGGTGGAAGTCAGAGGTGAGTAGAAAAATAAAAATTTGGTTTTCAAGTAAGGGAAAAGATGTTTTTTGAACTAATTTTTTTCCATTTTATGATTGTCTACCAAAATAATACTGCTATAGAATTACCCTTGCCATTATACCAAAAGCACACACCCCCAAACCACCGTCAAAATTAACGTACAGATATGATATTAGATTTATTTATGAGCTCAAAATTTAAGATATGACTAAAGTAAATTTAAAAGAAGAGTTAATGACTAACAGCAGAAAAAAGAGTTTCAGAAAAATGTAGTACCCTTACAATCGGGCCAAAAAGTGCTAAAATCTTTCGCATTACACCAGTAGTACTTTTTAAAGTGATTTGTAATAATAATAAGTCTTTAACTAAGTTTAAAACAGGAGTTTGTGTATGTTTTCATCGTTTAATGAGCTTTAACGTGATACTCATGAAAATAAAAAAAATAAAACTACCCATGCTGAAGTAAGATAAAACTGTAAATAACATTCTCATACAAATTTTATTTAACGTTACAGCTTTCAACATATCTCTACATAGGTCCTGATTGACATTTTTTCCCTAACCTTGTAATCTTTTTGTATAAATAAGAACTTTTATTTGAATTTCAGACATTGGTTTTATCTTTTTTTTTATTTATGGCTTCATTGCAAAACTTATAACTCAGTGCATTTAAGTAATAATTTTACCAAATTTTGTTTGAGCATAGCGCTCACAGTTACAATAAAAAAAAATATCCTTACTACAAACAAAGTTATCGACCTCCAAAGTTTGTAAGTTTTTGCCAAGAGTGTGTGTTTATAGTATTGCAAAATATAGAAATTATCCATATTTTCAAATACCTACTGCAAAAAAAATTGGACAAATTCTTCAGACCATTTTCTTATGAATTCCATTTTCATGTGACTCCTCCATAAGGTTACCTAATAAATTTAAGTATTATCAACATTAAATATATAAAGAGCAATGTGTTGTGAAATGGTCTCAAATTCTACATCTGACTTTTCAACATCATCAATAGTATTCTATAAAAATTCAAGCTCTACGCACATGTAAAATTAGATAAAATTTTTACTTTATTACATCAAGTTATATTGTTTTCAACTAAGCCATTAATTTTAAAAAATGGAAGAAATATTTAAAAATTGAATAAATGATTTAAGTTATATCAAAATACTACACAGGTTATGTAACTTATAAAAAGAAATTGGGACCATGGAGATATTACATTGAAAGCTGTAACGTTAAATTTGATTTTTTTAAATTTGTTAATTGCATAATAAATTGAATTAGTTTGTTAGTGTCGTAAGTTTAACGTACCATGGGTTACTTATTCTTTTATTAATTTTAAAAATAAAGAACATCTTTTATATTTCCAAGAACGTTAAAGCATTAGTATTTTTTTGCAGTTATCTTATTTTGGCATAAAAAATTAAGTTTTTTTAATTTTTATAAATTTCATCTTAAAGCTGATTAAACGTTAAAAAAAACATCCCATGCAATATCTTCCCTACAAGTTCCAAATAGATGTTCGTTAAAATATGTCAAAAAACACGGCATTTGTGGGAAATTTTGCAGTTTCTCAATTCCAACAAATTTTTTACACAAAACTGTGTTGTTTTTTTTTTTTCAATGTTACTCCAGGATAACTTTAGTATCAAACTTAATTACAGTAAGCCAAAACCTAATTATTTTACAGCAGGACTGGGCTAAAAATGTTTGTTAGTCCCACAGTTTTATCTACGATACAAAATAACTAAAACTTTTGAAAATATACAGTAGTTGAAAACGTTTTACATATGAGTATTATCGACAATGTACTGTTTAATACATTTTTTTTTTAATTATCAGACAAAAAATCCATAAAATAGTTACCTGATGTAAAGCTTCTTTCATATTTCTTGGTAAATTACCGTCTTTTCGTACAAACAAGCTCAAGTTTTTGCGTACATCATCTTCGACTCCTATTAAGATTTCATAAAAAAAAGTTGTCTTATATTTTCTAAATAAATAATAATTAGCTAAGGTTCTAAAATTAGCAATAAATATTTTGAAAGGTTAAATTCTTTTGTAGCGATCAACTCATAAGTTCCATCTTTGAGGAGACCAGTCGTATCATTGAATGGGATCGTGGGTATTGACACCGTAACAAAGCTAGTGAAACAACCAGCATACATTGAAATTATGATAAATGATGTCAGATACAACGACAGTTTTGCAATCTTCAGTGAAAGAGGGCTCAATGGAATATCTAAAAATTTTGTAAAAAATATAGAAAAAGTCAATTTATAGTTCTTAATAACTATTAAGTATTTTTTAGTAGTTTGATTTTAAGTAGTTTAAAAAAATATAAATCAAAATAGCTCAATAGGTAGACTTATCATGTTACGGTTTATGTAATCAGATTAAAAACAAGATAATGTATTTTACCTCGTCAGACCAAGCGACTCTTGTCCAAGCTCTTTAGACGCCAAGTAGACACTTTTATTTCAAGTGTATTTACCTTAAAACTAGATTTTCTGTAGGAAGCTTCATTCTTACAGTAATTAATAAGCATTGTTGAATCGAAATTGGTAGGAGGATTCAAAAAATAGTCAATTTTTACTCATGAAGTACAGCTTATCAAACGCTTCCATGCTAATTTTTCCCATTTGATCAAAACTTGTCATGAAGTCGAATATACAGGTAAGTGAAACGTCAAATGTAAAAGTTATTATACAGTTCTTTAAAACTTAATGACAATTCAGCCCTTATTTTTCATTTAAACAAAAGCTATATCGGTTAATGATCTAAATTCAGCAAAAAAAATTTTATTGTATCAAACGATTCTTGAAACCAAATTTTCATAAATATATTAATTCACTAGGCCACATAAAATTTCGTCGTTTGTAGAATAATTGATTCATTTGCGTGAATGAATTTAAGAATGTACCATTCGTCTTTTTGTGTATTAAATGTTTCTTCTGTAGATTAGTAATTTACTTTGTAACGAGACAAAAATGGCCTCCATGTTTCGAAAAGCTTACTTTTTTTTTTTTTTTTTTTCTTTTTTGATGGAGCGGGGAGGGAAAAATCTTCATAGACACCCCAGCTAATCCGGTAGTAGTTTCGGATTCACCCGGTGTGCCTACCGACTAAAAAATAACCTCTCCGCATGGGACAGGTTCGTGAGGACCACTCCCTTAGAAGACAAAGACTATACCAGTTATGGAGAGTGACGATGTGCTCGTTTAGAAAGGTGGTACACCGAGAGTGTTGTTTTGACGTGCAGCTGACCGTGACGTCGTCTGCATAGACGTACGTGTTGATATTTTCGCGCTGGGGCAGGTCGTGGCAAAAAATGTTGAAAAGGGTGGTTGAAAGTTTGGAGCCTTGAGGGACTCCGGAGGTTATTGGACGGGGGTTGGAGAGGGAGTCGCCTACTTTAACGCGGATAAATCTGTCCGAGAGGTAAGATTCGACGGTGCCGATGAGGTAGTGCGGAAAACCTAACTAAATAAGCTTATACAGGAGGCCTTCGTGCCAAACTCTGTCAAAGGCCTGCTGTACATCTAGAAAAGCTATCATGGTGAAGTTTTTGTGGATGAGGCTATCGGAGAGGTCTTCGGTGACTCTCAGAAGCTGGTGAACTGCCGAATGTCTGGCTCTGAAACCATACTGCCCCTCTGGAAGGATGTTATTTTCCGTGGCGTGCTTGTTTAGGCGGGTAAGAATGACGCTTTCAGTGATTTTACTGGGCGATGAGAGTAGGCTAATGGGTCTGTGGCTTGCGGGGTTGCTGAGGGGTTTTCCTGGCTTCGGGAGGCAGATGACCGTAGCCACCTTCCACGCAATTGGGAAATAACAAAGGCGCATCACGGCGTTGGTGATGTTGCATTTTCGAGTTTTTAGAGAGCGGATGATGCCTCTGATTTCGAAGGGTGTGCAGTGTTCGAAATCTGGATTGTCAAGGACCTGTTGCTGAACCATGTGGGTGATCCTCGCGTGTTTCTGCGCTAGTTCTTTAGCGCTAAGGTTGGGAGAGCATTGATTTTGCAGCGACTCTGCAAAGATCTCTGCTTTGTCCGAATCTAGCGAGTAGAGTTTGTTCCCTTGTTGAAGGGGGGGGGGAGGGAAGGCCGTTTGTTACGGAGTTTTTAACGACCTTCCAATCATTTCTTGGGTGGGACTCTGCCTGGGCTATGAACATGTTAAATTCCTTGTTTCGGAATTCGAAGACTTGGGATTTGACTTCCCTTTCAAGGGAGTTAAGGTGAACTTTAAGTTCGGGGGTTCTCCTTTTTTGCCAGAGTTTCTGGACTCTTTTCTTCTCCTTGATGAGACGCAGGAGGTCGAGGGGGAGTTTAAGTGTATGTTGGTGGAGCTGTGGTTGTTGTGGTGGCTTCTTGTGTGCATCTGTGGAGTTTGTCAGTGAATTCGTCTACTGCTATGTCGAGTACCGTTTGGGACTTTATGGGACGACATTTAAATGGGGAGGATTCGAGGTTATACGCAAGGTGGACCCAGTCTATGTGGCTGGTGGTGACGGGTATGGTGAGAAGGGATCTTAGGATCTCTTGGTAGACTGGGTTATGGTTGCAAGGGAGGTCTGGGGATGTTCATGGTTCCGTAGGGATGGTCAAGTTTTTCGTCAGGAATATGTCTAAGATGTCTGGGTCTAGGTCTGGTGAGCTGGGATAGTGAGTCGGTTCACTCGGAATCTTAATGTTGATGTTGAGGTTGCGCAAGTGTTTAAGGAGGGAACGACCCTTAGGATTTTTGTGTTTGCATCCCCACGATTTGTGCTTGGCGTTTAGATCACCAGCAACTATCGTAGGTATGTTGGAGTCAAACAGCGGGATTATGCATTGGAGGTTTGGATCATCCGTTGGAGGAGAATATAGGGAGATGATCCTGATGGAGGCAGATAAGGTGGTGTGTAATTCAATGCCGACTTCTTCGCAGTTGGCAGCGTCTGTACTTATGACTCGATGGCGGATGCCCTTGCGTACAAGGATAGCCACTCCGCCATGGGATTTTTCGCGTCTGTCACGTCTCTGTACCGTGTAGTTTGGTATGTAGAGTGTTTTTGTGTTGTCTAGGTGTGTTTCAGTGATGCATGCAATGTCGATGTCTTTTAACTGGAGTATGTGTGTGAGTTCAGTCGTTTTGTGTGCGATGGTGTTCGCGTTCCAGTTGAGTAGCGTAAAGTCTCTGTCTAGTGTGCTGCTGTTCTGTTGCCCTCGAGACAGGACAGTCTTTGGTCAAGGCAAGTCAGCAGGGTCATGATTGAGTGGAGGATTGTCTCGGTGGTCAGGGGTACGTTGAGTAGAGGAGTCGGGGGAGGAGCTCTTGTTCAGTATTGTTGAGAGGATGTCACATTCGCGTATGACATCCCCGGGCGAATAATGTTCGAGCCTTGGGCTGTTGTCCGAGAGGTGCCTCTCCCAAAAGGGAGAGGAGTTGGGGTAGTGCTTTTTTTGTAGCGTGAACTTATTTTTGGGGGATTTTCGGACAACCCCGGTAGAAGGTACAGTGCTTACCATGGCAGTTAGCACAGCGAGGGGTGACTTGGTCCTTGTCCTTTTTTGGACAGGTTGTGGTAGCGCGGTTTAAACTGTAGAAACCACAGACGAAGGCGGCGCGGCAGTAGGCTGCCGTGTGGTTGAACTTTTGGCAGCGACGGCATTGAGGTACATCACTCGATTTTCGCTTCTGCTCCACTCTGACAGAAGTGCCCCCGAATGACCTGTGGTTATAGATGTCGTTGGATTTGGCATCCAACGCATCCAGGTACACGGTAACCAGGGACCAGGTCCGTTCACCCTTGGTCATACGATGGACCCAACGGGCGGATGGTACTTTTTTCTGGATCATCTCCAGGATTTCTGCTTCCATATAGCTGATTTTGACTCCACGGATGACAACTATCATTTCACGATCCTCGTAAAGTTGATGGGTGGTAAACTCGACCTTTTTCTCGTCAAGGTCGTGGACGATTCGTCGAAAGCTGTCAACGTTCTCGGGGTATACGCGAGTGCCTTTAGAGGTCGTAATGGCGCGGCGGACAGGGATGTTCTCTGCTATGAGGGCTTTGATAATCCTGGGCCATAATTTTTGGTCCAGGATTGTGATCGGTGGAGGTGCCTTTTTTTTGGGGGCGCTGTTGGTTTCCTCCGAGTCATGTTGAGCTTGGTCCTCAAGATGACCGTCGAAGGCGTTTTTCCCTGCCTGGGAAAAGCTGAGTAGTAAAACGTGGGTTGGGGACGATTCTATCTCCATATCGGAGAAATTGGCTGCGGAATCGTCCGCGTTGAGGTCGAGCGTGCGCTGTTTTTTTGGAGGTGGCTTTACATTCAGAGAATTGGCCGAATTGTTGTTTACCTTATTTGGTGGCGGGGGGAATTTCTGGGCTTTCAGAGAGAAAGAGTTAAGAAGATTTAAGGAGTCATGATTTAGAGGTGACGGTACAACAAGACCCGGGCCTTTTGGTAGCGGGGTTTTCTCTGTGCAGGGTGACTTTGCAGAGAGTGCTAAAACAGTCGCGTCTTTCTCCTCGTTGGAGAGGTTTAAAGAATTAATTAGCTGGATGGAATTTTTTAGCTGAACTGAGTACTCACTCACTATTTTCTCCAAGTACTCGATCCGTTCTTTTTGGCTCGCGAGTTCCTTGGCGATTTCGGGCGGTATTGTTGTGGCCCGAGAGAGCGGGCTGCGCTTCCGCTGGAGGCTGCGTCGGTTGACGCGGGGATCTCGGCTACCAAGCTCGAGTGATTGCTGGTCCACTGGCCGGCTATGTGTCAGGGCTGACATTGAGGGGAGCTGTGCACTTGTGTCACTTGCACTGGCACTTGCACGATCACTTGCACTGTTAAGCGCTAACATCTCGGAAGATGAGTCCAATTCTTCTCGAAATGCTTTTGCTGATGCAACGTACGTACAAGGAGCTGAAAGTCAAAGCTTTTTCAAATTTGTTGGTTTTTGGGGAGCTATTTATATGTACGGGAGCGCGCGGTGGCTCAGTCGGTTAGGTCGTGGATTGACACGCGGAAGACCGTGGTTCGATTCCCGGCCAGTGCGACTTTCGGGCAAGTACCTCTGTGATTTTTCACACGTTCTTTTTCACCACGCAATGCTCCTCGAGGAGGGCTTAGGCGACTTCCTTGCAGCATGATTGCCTCACTTCCTCCTACTCCCCTCCTGTAATGGAAGGCCTCCCATCCCTTTCTTTGTCCCTATCCCAAGTTCTAAGTGCCTATAGTAGTGCCTTTATCAAAGGAGCCGGACGTAGAGCACTTTAATATTAAAAAAAAAAAAAATGTATAATCATAATGACCCCTACGCTTTTATAAAGATTTTGGGATGCCAACATTACCAACAGACAACGAGCTGAGACTGAGATACAAAAACACAGCAGCACCAGCAGGAAAGGACAAGAGAATGCGAACGCGACTATCGGGACACACAGCACCTGCTATGACGAGAGTGACTGCAAGAGGAGATAAGTAAGTGGCAGCAGCAGCAGCAACGATATGGCCATTGCTTAAGCGAAAAATCGCGAGTCAGTCTAGAGTAGACTCTTGAGCTGTATACGCCTGGGTGCGAGCAGCGTGAGTTTTGGCGGTTTACGCGTTCTTGTGGCAAGAGTTGAGAGAAAGAGTTGTCGAGAAGGTGCGTAGAATGTTGAGAGAAGAGAGAGAAGTGTGAGCGAAAGTCTAGCAGCTGCTGTGTTCTCCCAGGATGACGAGGTCTCCAGGTAGAGGACTACGGAAGCAGCTCAGATCAGAGAAAGAGGGTAAGAAAAAAAGCGAAGCCGTGGGATGGACGATCCGCTTCGACGAGGTGAATGAGAGAGCACGAGGTGCATGCTTGGGAGTGCCGCCATTATCCGCGCGTTTTGTTGTGTATGAGAGTAGATAGCAGAATTGAGAGCAAGAGAGGGAGAGCAGCTTCTTCGAATAGACCAGAGAGGGAGAGAGAGAGAGGGAGAGAGAGACAGTGGGAGGAAGTGTAGAGAGCAAGAGCAAGCAGGGCAGAGTGTTTAGAGTCTTTAGAAGTTTAGCATGCCTTGGGGAAGATCCCCATCTGGTACATAATTGGTGGAAAACTTATAACTAAAGCTTAAGATTAACGGTTGTATGGAAATACTTAGATCTAATGCTAAGAGTACAAAAATTAAAACAAAGTTGACAAATAAAATTGAAAATGCCAGAACAGTAATGATAAGGCAAATGTAAACAAGCAAGGCTAATATAATACTAAAATATAAAAAAGAGGGGCTGGGTAAAAGATTAAGAAAGTATTAGAGGATAATAAGATGAGATGAAGAGGGTGGTGGAAAGGTCAAAAAAAGAGAAAGAGGCGTGGGACAGGTGCTCATGAGATTGGAAATGACGCGTGACCAAGTTGGTGAATACTGCTAGTAATAACGTTTGGTGAGTTGGAACGAAAGTCGGAAATAAAGGGAAGGAGAAAGTGGATGACGCTTGACAGAGTTTTCTGGAATACAGAAAGCGCAGTATAAATAGCTACTGAGGGACAGAATGGTGGTAATAAGAATGATTAAATGGTAGAACCTTATCACCAAGCTGCCTGCGCCGCCAAGTGGCAAAGCACAGTGCCTTCAGTGATGTGCTGCGTAATTACTATGCCCTCTCAATACACACACTCTTTCCACTCGTGTGGAACACGCTGAAATAGGGTGTCATGAAGCATGGATTTAAAAGTGGTATGTAAAGTCCGCAAGATTCATGGGAGAAAGAGCGTTAGTAATCTCGGAGGCTTGGATGTAAACAGCGTCGTCGTGTGATCGAGTGCGGAATGAAGGTACTATAAGGATGGGCTAAGGACGGCGTAGGGTACGTTAGTTTAAGGCTGTTTAATTAATTCCTTAAGACTTTTGTAAGAAAAAGCATTCATAAGCAACACCATTAGTCTAATATGATTTTGTCTATGTGATTTGAGAAACTAATGTAGTTTAAAACGTTTCGGGTTGGTGAGTGTGACTGAAAAATATGGTAATCTTTTAAAAATAAGACTATTTTTGTATATTTAAATTATAACTCACTGGAATTCGTCAATTGGATTGTTAGATGAAATTTGAAAAATATCTGTACTTGTTTTTAAATATTTTAGTATCTTAGAACCATACATTTCTTTATTCAGCTACTATAGTCTGTTTGTTTTGCTCTCGTTTAAATAATAATATTTTTATTTAATTTTTTTTTAATACTTAAAACTAGACTTTGATATAAACTACTGTGTTGTATACAATTTGTAAAAGTCTTTTATTTTTGTAAAAGTATTTTATTATACGTAATTGGCCTCTATGACCTCTTTAACATGGTTCATTCTTTGTATGTCGCAATTAAATTTGAAAACTCAATTCCAAAATTTTTTTTTCCTTGTTTTAAAAATCAAAATTTAAAAAATCAACAAACTGATAAAAGAGTTTGTGTGTGTTCATCTCGGGTTCTCACATACACTGATGTTGTTATGATAATTGCTATTATCTTGTAAGCGTCTGTGATATTAAAAGTTTTTTCTTGATATTCTATTTTTTATCGAATAACTTATGTACTTTTTGTCTTGTATTATAATTTCTGGTATGAAACTAAATTTTATTTATTTTAAAAATAAGTTCTGATCGCTTCTGATTTAGTGTATCACTTTTGAGTAAGAACTTTAAATATCTCTCTCATGTCACGTTATCTTTCTATCTAGTTCTAGTATACTTTTCGACAGCTACATTGTTTTTTGTTTATTAAAAAAGTTGTCTAAATTTGTTTTTATGTCCATGCGGTGAGTTGTTAGTTGTAATCTTAAGTAAAATGAGACTCTGTCTCATCATTTAGTCATTATTGAACATTATATACTTGGTATAAGGTGATTCTGGGCGTTGTGCTAGTTATTACTAAGATCTTTTTCTTATAAACAAGTCTTACTATTCGTACTGAAGAAAAATAAAAATTGAGTTTTAGCTTGAGTCATTTTTATGTTTCACTTTAGTATTACTTTGATATTTCTTGTAAGTTAACATATTATAAGGGAGTTGATGTCACGTTTAAAAACGTTTCTTCATACATAATCAATATCTTAAACTTAATCAATTTGTTAAGCTCTACTTTTTTTCTGTCAATCAATACAAATTTTTGTACGTGAATACTCTTCTACGTGAAACTTTAATCGTCAAAGACAATGTATCTTCAAATGAGTATTTAAAAATTATTATTTAAACAATATAAAACAACAAAAAAACAAATTTACACATTAATGGGAGCAGATTTTATTTACATTCCAGCCGCACTAAATTACTCTTTTCCTTAAAATTTTTTTGTTTCTTTTAATAATCGTAAGTATTAACGTTCCTAGCAATTCAGTAAAATAAGAAATTCAACTATGTCACATCGCATATTCTACTTTTGAATGTGAGACATTTTTTAACGATCACAATAAAGTTTGCTGTGTTGAATAACGAAAATCAAACTATCACATTCTTCACTATGTTGGGCATGATCATTTTGATTATGCCGCGTAATAACTTTTTTATGGCTGCTACATAATAAGAATTGCTTGAAATATAATTAAAATTACTTCAAACGTAATAATTTCCATTATCAGGTGAGTATGTATAAGCTTTCCTGAAAAATATGATGGTTTTAAGTACGGTTCTAATACTTTTTTTAACACCATTTTTCGCCATGTGTTTATTTCAACCTCATTATTACATACGTTTTCCAAACTATAATCTTAAAAGTTTAGAAAATCTGCCAAGCAGGCGGTCCCAGAAACAGTAATAAATACCGAAATAAGCCTTTACTTTGTACGTTAATGCATTAGACCCTCACTCAACAAACCCATCTCCTGCGCAACTGCGATTAAAGACATATAATTATAGCAGCCCCAACGCTTTTACGATTTTTCCTAAGCTATTCCCTTTCCACTCCCTCAGTTATCAATAGCTTATCTGTATTTTCTGGCATACGACAAAGTAGCTACGCTGTTGGATCGAGGAAAAATACTCGACCCCCTTAAATATCATGTGTCAGTACTGTCGCGTTTAAAGAGAATGACAATTCACTTTTACCACCTCCTGCAACGCAGCTCTGCTCATAATATAGTGACACTTATCGGTGCGTGTCCTGCAGGTGTTTTTGTTTTACCCTTGTCTCTCCTCTTATCTGCCCTGTGACTCAGGCCTTATGCCGTTGGTAAGTACATCATTTTATTGATCGAACGCACTTTTTTGGGTTTATATTAGAAATTATAAGCTACCGAACTGTAGGTGTGTATGAGTTTTGATATTTAACGTTAGCGTTGCCATGTTCGACAAATACGAGGGCATTTCTCTGGCAAAAAACAACAAAAATCGAAATTTGATATTAACAACAATCTAAAAACGAGTACTAAAACACCTGCATATAATACGTGACACATGCTGATTAAAATTGTAAAAAAAAACATTTTTTATTGCGATAAAACGTTTATTAAGAAATTTTTGTTGGGTAAAAACATTAATTTTTTTCTTTGACTGTGTACAGAGTTGCATTGACGCAATTGACTATATTATTGAGAAGTTTTGAACATATTATGTTCTCTCAATAATTTTATAGTTTTGAAACACAGTAACACAATTTTAAGTTTAACACGATTGAATTAATAAAAAAAAAAAAACATCGTCGGTAATTGTGAGTTCTTCAACTTTTGTAATTGAGTGAAATAATCGATGTTACTCGCATTAGAGAAGTATACATATATATATACATATATATTATTATAACTACAATAGATTTCGTTACCTTCTAGTTAAAATCAAAAGAAAAATTGTTTTTTAGACTATCGTACATAATTTTCTTCCTTAGATCGCCGATACTTCTATAATAGTAATTGCAAAAACTGAAACTTTATTTTAAGCATCAGTTGTAGGTTATGTTCTAAAGCTGTACTAAAGTAGTAATTTTATCAATCACCTTGTATGAATATTCGATTAAATAAATCTACCTTTCTCTTTTGTAAAAAATACTGTAGTTTTTTTGGAAATAGCTTATAAGCACTTACAATACTTTTTGAAACATTTAGAATAAGAACATCAAAAAATCAGAATCAAAAGTTTCACTAGCTACCACTCAATTTTCAAGTAATAAACATTTAATTGGGGGTATAAGAATTATATATCAACAAAGCAACAAACAGATAGAACCAAAATGGTCTAGTTACGCATTTTGCATGTATTGTTAGATAAGTGTATTAGAATCTTTTACTGTCTACTTACTACTTACTACTTTACAAAATATCACAGCTAATTTCTGTTATTTCGTCAATCTGATCGAAAATATAAATGAAATTAAAAGTTACATGTAATCGAAGTATTTGTGAGGAACTTTTTTAACTTTTTCTAAGATAAAGATTTTGAAAAAAAAATGTTTTAAGACACAATCTCTATGATAAAGAGTATACTTTATTTAAATAGTTCTGGTCACTTTTACAGTGCTACATGTATATAAGCTTATTATTTATGTACAATCAAAAACCATAATGGTAATGCATTTTTTCCAGAAAGAGATAATAATTTTGTGATTTTTAAGCTGAATTGTATATTTGAGGAGTACAAGTCATAAATGAAAATGTAAGACCTATCTATATTGGCCACTTTTTAAAACTCTTTTTAACAAAATAAAAAAAAAAAACCATCGAAATTTTCCATTTGCGCTTAAACTTTTTTATAATTTTCTGCGGGCAACGACAAACGTTCCTTAAAATAAGCCAACACATGCGTCAGAGACTCTTAATACGTATACTGCAGTATAAAATGAATAATACATTGAGCCATTACTGACATTGTGACTACCAACACCACTACCACACCAAACTAATAGAACACCGAAAGGACCCACTACTCCTATCGATTACAATGTTTGGTGAGGCCACGTATCCACTCGCAGCAAATACGAGCTACTTTTGCTCCTACTCTCCAAACTCGACAGCCAATCTACTTGGACTGACGAATTTTTTTCCCCGCCCTTTTTTGGTTAACGCAAGCTCGACCAAGTGCCTTTTCCCTCTAATTTCTTTGTGAATTTAGAAATAGTGGATTACCTAAAATTATGTGTCCGAATAGAGGGTACTTTACCTTACACCAGCAACTTTTCGATATTTTTGGCCTCTTCTAATATTTTATTTACAAGTGTTCAAACTATAAATTGATCTTGCATATGCAGTACGTCGATATGTTTACAATAGAAAGAATTTGTTGCAGATGGTTTATTGAAAAAGAGCATTTAGTAAAGACAGGTAGACATACCTACGTGTTATGAAATTCGTTCGAATTCTATTTGCACCAGTGGGTATTACTTATGATACAATAATACAATTATTGTTAGATAATAGACAAATTTGACTTACTGTTAACTCTTAGATAATACAATTTTTAGTTACAATTAAAAGTTTTAAATTATCATTATAATTTTAAAGTTGTGTGCGATTTTAAGGACTCAATCAGTGACTTTTGATGGTGATTTTGTTCTTAATGAGAACTACGTCAATCGATGGACTTCTACTATTTCTTCCAATACATTTGTAAGCTACAGTTTATGAGTTTGTCTTTGCTATTGTTAGTTAGAAATCTGAATTGATTTCAGATTGTAAAGTTTAAATTATACATTGTAAGATGGTAGTTTTTGGGAGGCTCATAAAAACCTAAGAAATTTTTGCTGTTGCCTTGTTTAGTTACAATAGCATATCAGTAAAATATCTGTTTTTTTTTTAACAGACACGAGAAATGCTTAGACATGATGGAAGACGTCTAGAGTCGGAAAAAAACAATCTAACATATAAATTTTATTAGAATCCATAGGTACAAAAAATTTTACTTTAATTTCTACGTGAGTTTTTATGTAACACTTGGGATATTTATGTAAATAAAATAAATTATCGTTAATAATGTCAAGCTTGTGAATGCTAATTATAAGAGCTGTAGCATCCAGACGTATGCAACTGTGTATAAGAATGACGGTATTATATTAGCATACACAGTGAAAGTTTTTAATTCGGCACATCTATTTACACGCAGTGTATTAATGATACGTATTAATCTTATTCTTTGTTTAATTAATACGAAACTCATATGCACTAAATTAATGACAGAAATGCGTATTATTTTGAATAAGCCCACTATGAAGGAGTATTTGCGTATGAATCCTTCAAAGTTTTATTAAGATTTTTTCTGAATTTATATACAACGATAACTTCAGTTTTAATATGGTTAAAACACAATATTGTGGTAAAATTATGAGGAAGAACAACAACATCAGCAGCAGCTTTACCTTAAAGCTGATTCTACATGTAGCGTTGTAATAGAATACATAAGTACATTACTCTTATACGCTGGTGACTAATTAGTAATACTTTGGAGCGTATATTAGAGTGCAAACCAATTTTTCCTGTGGTAGTTCGAGAAGCAGTTGCTTCTGGAAGTAGTTAGACTCCACTGTTGTTGTATCTTACAAATCTGGCTGTATCAAACGTGGGGGAAACTTCCTCGTTGCAGCTATGGCCATCGAAGAAACCATCACTAATAAGATGTTATTACATCTGTTTGAACACACTTCAATTCTCAATCTAAAAAGTGACGATGGCTTTGATTTCTGCATTTATTGCCACGAGTTTATGCAAAGACGTACCCAAAAAATTTTAAGAGACTTTGAAGGTATGTATTTAGTTATAAAAGCTCGCAAAAATGACATAATCTCACAGGGACTTTCGTCAATCTTGTGGCTGAGTTCCTGGGCATTTAAAGCTCATTTTATTTTTTATTTTGCAGCGATGAAATAATATAATTTATGAAGGCTGAAAGATTCCTATTCATGCCGATCCTCTTAAACATTCCTAAATTGTACCCTCAAAAGCTTTGAGAGTTGATCTTTAGACTATGCTCTAGCGCTCTGGCTCAACCGAAAAATGTTTATTTATGCCTCTTGAATTTGAAAAAATATGTGAGCTTCTTAAATGTAAAGAATGAAAAATGATTTCTAATCAGATCATCTTCATCGTTGTCTGTTTTTGATGCGGTTGATCGCGCGTGAGAATAGAAATAAAACATTACTTTCTCGTTCGATAGATAAACTACATGTCAGGCGTATTTAGCTTGCAAGTGTTGTGTCTGTTACTATTGATCGCCTCGTCGTAAGTCTTTTTTTTTCAAGATAGAAAGTAATAAATAATTAAATGACAAGTGTTATAATTAACGTTGTACATGTAAAAAAAACGAATAAACAAATTACGAAGCAAATGAATAGATTGACTTTAAAAGGATGCTAAGTGCCCAATAAATTTGGGAAAATATTAAATTTTGGAAATGTCTTCATCAATAATTTGATTACATATGTTACTAGCAGCCCCCCGTCTTGGCTTCGCCCGAGACTTACTAACCGGAACACCGTAGTGTGTTGACATCAAGGGGAGACTGGGGTAATTACGTCTCGTGGGTCGATCGGCCACCCTTATTTTTAAAATAAATAAGTGATATTATGAGCCAATTTTTTTTTTCTAGTATTAGTGCAAAACATGAGATTTTTTTCCAAAAGAAATTATAATTAAATGGCCTGTAGAATCTTTCCAGAAATTTTTTTAATTTTTAAGTAAAAAAAATCATTGGCTTCAGGTTTTGAGTCGATGAAAACAGCTAAGCTGTGCAAACTGATGCAATAAATTTTAGTGTATCGTGTAGATTAATCTGAGACCTTTACTTTAATATTTGATTCACTAGCATTTGGATCACGACAAAATAAGTTATTTAAATAATATGAAAAGTTCATTTTCGAGGTACCACCGTCACTCATGCCAGGGCACAAGCAGCCCGAGCGCACATCGTCACGACGCCACTGTCGTCTTATCCGAGCTAATCTAACCTCTTTGATTGTAGGTGGGTATACTTATTTATAATATGACCGGTGACAGCACAAATTAGAGTAAGTAGGTAGGTACATGAGTATTTTAAGTGAACGTGACTGTGATAAAAATGGTTTGAAGTTACCAAAAAAAAAGTAATCGGTGTACCTGGTCGCCGGGAGATTTGGACTTGGGTTTACGAGAGTTTCAATCCGCAAAATCTATTAAAAGTACGGCAGCTACCAATATCATTCCACGGACGACTTTACAACAAAAATTCCAAGAGAAGAGTAATGGCAAAGAAGACTCAAGTCAGTTTATTATACAATTTTATATCATGATAGTTATTAAAATGGTCATTATACCTATTTATAATGATTTTTTTTTGGATCTGGATTCGCTTGAACCTTTACTGACGAAAAAGAGAAAATTTTGCTTGAGCATGTTTTAGATATAGAAAGTCGACTCATGGGGCTTACTGAAAAAGAATTGAGGAAATTGGCTTTTGATTTTGCTGAAAAATTAGGAATTTCACATAGACTGAGCAAAAAAACAGGTTCATATAAGCATCTTGTATGCCTAAGATTTTATTTCATCTCTATACTTAAATTTTTCATTTTTCAGGGCTGGTTGGCGAAGATTGGTTGAGTAGTTTTACTAAAAGACACGGACTGTCTATCAGGAAGACAGAGTCAACCTCAGCAGCTAGAACCAATGGCTTTAATGAAATTGAGGTCAAAATTTTTTTTTGATTTAATAGATTCTATCATTAATACATATGCTATCAGGCCAGAAAACATATGGAATGTCCATGAAACTGGATTCTAAGTGATTCCAAAGTGTACCCCTAAAATTATTGCTCTGAAGGAAAGAAAACAGGTTGCTGGTCTAGTTGCTGCTGAACGTGGTGAGACTGTAATGGCAGAACTGTGCATGTCTGCAGTAGGGTCATTCATGCCTCCAATGCTTATTTTTCTAAGAGTGAAGAGAAATGAAGAATTCTTAGAGGGTTGGCCTGTCAATGCATGGGCCGAGTTTCATAAGTCTGGTTGGATGCAAACAGATCTTTTTACAAAGTGGCTCTTAAAGTTTATTGAATTCTCAAAGGCCTCACTATCCAATCCTGTGCTGTTGCTATTGGATGGTCATTCATCTCACATGAAAAATTTACAAGTTGCTCAATTAGGTAAAGAGCATGGAGTGATCATCTCAAGTTTTTCACCACACTGCACACATAGGATTCAACCTTTAGATGTCGCATTTATGAAGCCTTTGAGTCACTTTTATCCTGAGGAAATAACAAAATTTCAAAGGGAAGGTCACAATAGAAGAGTTAAAATAAAACATATTTTTTCTTTGTTTGGTAAATCATGGACTCGAGCTGCAAAAGATAAAACGGCTATAAATGGTTTCAAAAACATAAACAGGCATTCACCCATTCCATCGAAATGTTTTTGCTGATGCGTTTGATCGTCAAATTTCAAGCTCCACGAGCTTTGATACAACAGGTACGTAACTTTATTGTAAAAAATTTGAGTTGACAGTGGTATTATGATCTTAATTAAACCACGATTTTTCAGCATCAAGCAACAGTAACTCAGAGTCTTGCCAAATTTTTCAGCAAATAACAGATATGCAACCCGCAAACACAAATTCTGAAAAGTTGAGTGAGTGTCAGATGCTGGCGCTTAAATCTGTCTCAAACGTATCGCCTACTAACGTAGAAGGCGGTTCTTTACCTGCAGCTGGAGAAATAAAAAAATCTTATACATTTATTAGAAAATTCTAAGCCACTCATAAATTATTTGGTAAGTATTAGACATGCATTTATAAAAGTGAAGCGTGGAACTGAATTTTTTAATATTTCTGCTCGACTCGTTATAGAAGTCAATGCTGGATTCTTCAGAGCTCAAAGGTGACGAATTCATAAATGGAGTTGCCCAAGAAGCTGCTCTTGCATCACATACTACGAGCAACGGTGTATGTGCTTCTTCGTTGGCTACTTCCACAGCAAAGAATTCAAATCATTTGATCACAAAAACTAAAAAAAGGCGAAAAGAGGAAGCTACTATTGGTACAAATGAAGATTATATTGACAAACTTATTAATGAAAATGCAAAAAAAATTAAGATAGAGTCTGTGGGTAAAAAAAAAGCCCACGACAAAATCTACTGAATTGTAACATAGAAAGTACGAGTAGTGAGACAGCGCAAGCAAGAGAATGCTCCTCGAGTTAATTGTCAGCCACTTGCTGATGTTATTCCTCTGTGTGATAACACATCTAATAGACAAGTTAATTCACAACTGTTCAAGGCACAGGATTTACAGTCTATGTTCTCTGCACATCTGAAAAATACTTCTTCCAATAAAATGACATTTTTTTCAAGCTCTATTGATCTAAACTCTGTCCCAATGGTTACACTCCATCCCTGAGATGGTCAATTACGATAATTTTATACTTATTTTGTTTTTTTTATTTTTAATAATGTTTTGTTTTTATTTTTATTGTGCAAACTCTGTTCTAAACCAAAAAGCTAGTCGGTGTCACTAAGATTAAGATAAGTTTAACGTAATGTAACTCAAATTATTGACTGAAAGTATTATTATGATAATAAGATCTAGACTATAAAGAAAAACTTACTAACGACATCAAAGTGTGATAGCTGAATTAAGAAAATCATAATTTTACGAATGTTAAAATATTGGTTAAGTACTTTGTAGACAAATAAATTTACTTTTCTTTTCTCTATTATTCCTAACACTTCATCATAACCCATTACATATCCACAGCCAGTGTATACTTTACTTTTTTCTAAGGCTGCTCCTGCCCCGGTGTATGACGGTTTTACCCTGACCCGGGATAAGACCGTCACTTTAATAGGTTAACAATTTGAGTATTATTAATTAAAGAGAAAAATTATTTAAAATATTTAAAATATTTCAATTGATTGTTCTTACTCTCTTCTATTTTATGCTATTTTTTTCAATTTTATAGTGCAAGTATAACGCCACCTCGGGTCAATAATGTTAAGGTGACGGTGGTACCCCGGTCTCCCCTAGTGTGGAACGTTTTCAGATAGAAATTTTACATTTATTTCTCACACTTCTCAGAACAAAAATCTTCTTATTAAAAGCATATTTCTTTGCAATCCATACAGTTTATTTGGTCAAATATTAAGCTGTAAAAATTAAAAAATTATAATTATGCTAAAAAGTACCGTGCGTTCCTTATGCCATTAAATAATAGTTGGCCATAAAAAGCGGTTGATTTGCAGTTTCTCCCATAGAATTTACATAAAGGGCTATTTTTTAAAGCTGCGAAAATTTTAAACTCCCAAAAAGTATATATTGAAGAAAAATTTGTTTTGTCTCATCTCACAACTTTATTACCAGAGCAACAAAGTCCTGGAGCTTAATCTCTACATTTTTTATTGCCAGAAAAATACAAATACATTTTTTACTTATTTAAAAATTTGAATTTAAATCTTGAAAGATTTAGGAGATTACTGTGAGGGTAAAATAAAAAGCTGATCTCTCACGTCATAGATTCTTTATTTGGCGATTTTGGCTGTTCCAGTCTTGATAAATTTTCTGCTTCAATTTCTTGACGCCTCAAATTGTATTCATTAGATACATTTAAAGTTTTCGTTCCAATATACCCTTTTGCGACTATTGGCATGCTTACGACTTTTGTGACCCCTAAAAGGGTTTTCTTTCAACTTTGTTAAGTTTTTTTTTTTTTTTTTTTTTGTTTGATAGAGCGGGAAGGGGAAAATCTTCATAGACACCCCAGCTAATCCGGTAGTAGTATTGGATTCGTCCGGTGTGCCTACCGACTAAAAACTAACCTCCCCGTATGGGAAAGGTCTGGGAGGACCACTTCCCTAGAAGACAAAAGAGCAGAAGAGTAGAAAGAACAAAGAGAAATTTGGAGGCCAACTTGCTCTTGAAGAGATGAGAGGAAGGGGTTTGTTAAGTTCTAATATATTTGTTGGCAAGGTAGTTCGACGTCCGATGGCCCTAAAAAAGACCGGTGAGCTTCTAAAGTTAACTCTTTCTTGACTGAAGTTAACAACAATTGTGACTGCCTCAGGGTGATCTTCTCTGGCCTGCTGTTGACGCCCCAGACTGATCGGAAGAAAAATTACAAAGTCCGAAGCTTTGGGGCTAGTTGTAGTGCTCTTTCCTAACGTTTAAGACGTTTGTGTCTAAAGCACCTTTTTTCTCTAGACTTTGTTTTGGTGATCTAAGGTGGAGAGAATAATAGATATCGGTTCGTGATGCTTGCCCGTTGGAGACTCCCGTTGGCTCAAGTTTTTTTTTTTCCATCATAGCTGTTAGGTTCGCCCAGCGTATACCTTGGAGAAAATTGGTGATTCCTAGTTGAATGCTTAGAGTCGAGAGGGTAATATAGGGTCGTTGGTCACCAGGGTTCCCAGCCTTGCGACGAACAACTCTGCTCGTGACGTCTGCCAGTTAATAACTGACTTGGTTTAATAGTGACCGGCTTTACATAGTCTTTTAGTAGACGAATAATGTTTTCAGAAACGGTAGTAAAAATGTGTTTGTTGGCAAAGTAGTTTAAAGTTAGGTGGCCCATAAAAGAACCGATGAAATTGTAGGTTAAGTAGTTAACGTAAATACTTACATTGACTCTGAAAAAGGCCAGTGGTGAAAGTTCCAGTTATTCCTTATTATTATTAATGATGGAGAGCTAGCTGCAAGTAGCTTGACTCTTACCCTCGGAGTCTCTGATGTGGACGGAGACCGTACATGAGGGAGGTTCGCCACTGATCAAGAAATATCTCGTCTTTAGGTTGTTCCCCGGATCACCAACCACTCATCGTTAGTCGGGAAAATGTGGGGATGTCGTTGGGGACACGATCACTGAGAAAGAAGCCATTATGGCTGCGCATGGCCCCTTAGGGCTGTTTTACTTGGCTTACATTTGGAGTATAAAATTCTCTTACGGCACCAGGGGCTTTATCACGTCTTCCGATATCTCACAAAAGTCAGATTTTTTTCGATAATTTTTATACTGCGTATGTGCACAACCGTATCTTTATGTAAATTATCGAAATAAAAAATTCTGACTTCTGCGAGATTTTGAACATCGTGATAGAGCCTCCAGCCCATATTTTTGTACGGCCATATGACTCTGAAGGCTTAGAGCAGGATATGCTCTGGCTGGACACGTCTCCTGGTACTCCACTAAAGACGTCATTGGTTGGAATAAATTATTTATTGGTGGCACTCGTCAATCTTGGAGGTTTAACGTGATAGTAGACCTAGATTACTTGCCTATTGTAGAAGAGTGTCGTTGGTAACCGGGTTACCCAGCTGCACGACGATCATCTACATTTTCAATACAGCTTGATGAACTGCTGATCGATGTCAGCAGAAACTTTAGCGACGCTCCGGCCTATTATAACAACACTTATTCAATTCTGTTGCAGGTAGCTTACATTTTTTGTCAACACCACCTAGCGGATCCTACTAAGCTAAAGTTAAAAGCTGGCGTATTTTTGCAAAACTTCGAGCTTATTTATTGCAATGGTTATTGAATTTTTCAAGATGAAAACCATACTAAAAACATCTAGGAAGTGTCAAGGATCGGTATGCAAAGTTACAGAAAAATCGGTTCAGTAGTTTTCGTGGTTAGCGATTACAACGGTCTTAGCTACTTTGCTTTATATATAAGTAAGATAAAAAAAAATTTTTTTCAATTAATAACAATAGAACCTGCTTTCGAGGTAAAAAAAATTCTTGTTTCTCTTCATCAAAATTAAACGAAGTTCATGAAGAAAAATTCAGTTGGAACGAGATAAATGATATAGCTTAAAATATACAAATGGCTTATTCCTATGGTGATAACGACTTCGTATAACGTGTGCATCCGATGACAGTTTAAGCGATAAGTGACGGGGTATACAGGATCATTTATTTATGTAATATAGGTCCCACGTTATTGGGAGCTTAAAAGAATTTGAAATCTTCCAGGTAGCTTAGACGATATAAGCAGCTAGATTTACTTGAAGCCTATGTACGAAAAATAATTCAATGCAGAATGTATTGTTATAGAAGCCGTACATGTTCGATATCATCGTAGTGCTGTCAGGAACTGATGCAACTTATAACGTAAGGTCAAGTTCTTAGCCACCCACATAATATATATATCCATGTTTTGCAAGTTGTATCCAAGTCGTAACATTGAACATTTTTAAACAAAGATATAAAGCGTCACAGAATAGGGCTACGGACTCTTAAAAATCTATCGAAAAATCGAGATTGTTACGCAATTTAATGTTAATTAAACTTTGCCTCTGCACTTATGTCGTTAAAAAAACAGCTATTTTCTAAGCTACTGTATTTCTTCTCAAATTTTAATTCAATTTCTCACAAAGTGACATGACGTTTTTTAACTTTTTAACTTGTCATGAGTACGTCCCTTAACTTGGACAGCATCAAAGTCTTGTATTAAATTGCTTTTGGTTTTTAAAAATGCAAAAAATGTCATTTGCATCATGAACTTGGGGATCCTTTGCCATTGAGAAAATTAACAACTCTATGTATTCATTCTAGGCTTTATCATAACTATACAGTTTTGAGTGAGACATGACCTCGAAACCTTAATTCACTCCTTCTTCGTATCTTAACCTCATGCAATACTTATTAATCATCTGGATTCTGTTGTGCCTTCAGCGAAAAACAATCTTTGATTATCTAAAAAACAAAAAATTCAGATTGATATCTTCTTATACAATGTTGAAAACAACTGAGACATGAAATAGATTGTTGTCGATAGAATGACCCATGTACAAATGAGCAATAAGTTCTTTATACTTGACGCATCATTTTTTATAACTTCGTACAACTCTTAACTCTACTTTAAAGGGAAAAAGTACTTTACACATCTGAGATGCCAAATTCAATAGTTTTTAATTATATGAGACTTGCCCACTTATTTATACTGAGCATCTTTCAACATTCCTGGTTGGGGGACCACAGAAATAGATCGATTTGAATGTCCATTGTATTGACTCACGTAATTACAGTATTAAGAACTCTTTTTTAATTCTATACTTTGGCATTTAATAAAAGTGGTAACATCTTCACAATACAGTATTAAATGTAAAAATAAATAAAGGAACTTCCTTTAATACACCTACCTTCTTTAAAAGTGTGGCTGGGGACACACACGTTTTTTTTTTTTTTTTTTTTTTTTTTTTTTTTTTTTTTTTAATAAAGATCTACTTACGTAGTGATTTATTTTTAGTCTTTACTTTAAACAAGTACATATAGCCTTGGCACAGTAAGGCACATTTTTACATTATATTTGTTACATATTACAAGTAATGGTTACATATTACAAGTAATGGTTACACATTACATTAGTGGTTATACATTATTAAATTTACTTTTGTAGTTTGATGGTACGGTGATGATGTTACATAGCCCACCTCGAGAGTGAAGGATCTAAGTGGTAAGCCATTATTGCCGCGAGAAGGTCACCCATCCCTTCATGAGGAGCAGTACGTGGTGAAAAAGCACATGTGGAATTTTACAGAGGTACTTGCTCGGGACAATCGCTCTGGCCGGGAATCGAACCCGTGGTCTCCCGCGTACCGTCACACAATGCAGCCAACCAAGGCACCGCGCGCTCACGGACATATATGTATAATCATAATGACCTCGACGCTTTTATAAAGATTTCTTGAAACTTTTCCCTTTCTACGTAACAAATTTCCGATAGCTCATTTTTACTTTTGAGTATACAACCAAGTAACGACACTGTTTGGTTGAACCATGAATGAGACTCGCCTCCACCGAAAACTATATCAGGTGTAATAATCATGCCATCAATGTTTATGACAATTAAGTTTTTTCTCCTTCAAGTCCTCAGCTCTATTTATAATATTTTAGAATTATTTATATGTGTCCTGGGCATATTTTTGCTTAACGTTTATTTTTCCTATAATCTATTCTTTGAATCAAGCACTGACCCGTTGGAAAGTACATCATTTCATCGATCGAACGCTTGCTTTTGGTGTCGGTAAGAAATCGCAAGCCAGCTGTTTGTTGGCGCGTGAACGTTTTTACATTTAACGTTAATGAAATCATGTTTTTATAAGCTCATGGCCGCTTTTCTAATAACAAAGAATCAAAAAGTTGAAATTTATTATCAACCAGAATAAAACTTAAAATTTATAGTATTATTGAATTGTTTCTGTAACACATATTCCATGTATTCTAAATGATTTAATAGTTCTAAAATACCATAATAAAATTTTATTTTTAACACAACTATTTATGTAATGCACAAATCCATCTATTGATTCGGTCTCTCTCTGTCTGTCTCTCTCTCTTTCTCTCTCTCTCTTTCTCTCTTTCTCTCTCTTTCTCTCTCTCTCTGTTTCTTTCTCTTTCTCTCTGGATACTTCTATCAAATAGTTCATAATTTATTGTACTTAATATGTGCAAAGTTGATTGTAAGGGATTAGAAATGGTTGGAAATATATTAAATAGTTCTACGATTCTCTCATCATTAGCCTATTTCTGATTTTATATGTTTTACATGCACTACATTCATTGTATTACAGTTATAACGTGTTTAGAATTCGATATGAATAAAGAAATACCCAACCACAAACCAACAGATAAAATAATCTAAAGCAGTATTAAAAGACAAACATTCCATGCACTATTAGGTAAGCTTATTAATAACTTTCATTAATTACTTAAAAAATAGTTTCAAGATTTTTGAAGCTACCTACTGTTTTGTCATTGAAAAAGTAAAAATAATATTATTTAAATTAAAATTTCATCAGCTAATCGTGAGATTTTTTCATGATAAAAAATATTTTTTTGTATTTTTTAAAAATAAAGATAATAATCGTGTGACCAACAAGATAAACCTTATGTCAGGGGTATTTGCGTGGTAAATGTTTTAAACTAATCAGTAACATACATACACAGCCAGTTTAAAAGTTTGTGTTTTTGAATTTCTTAAAAGTGTCATTAAAATCCAAAAAGGTTAAATAATAATACATCTTGTCGAACAAACAATCTCATTAATTTTATAGGTATACGAATTTTACGTTGCCATTAGATAGAAAGAAAGAAGTTATTAAATTTTTCCCTTCCCTACATCAACTTTCAATAATCCCTTTCCGTACAACGAAAAGTGTTCCATAAAATAAACCAACAAATGCGTCTTAGATTTTCAATAACAACACCATAGCATAAGGTAAATAATACATTAAGCCATCCCCGACATTGTGACTACCACCACCACCACCACTCCAATCTCATCAAATATTAAAGTCTACTGTTCTCACCAATTACAATGTTTGGTGAGGCCACGTATCCACTCGCAGCAAATACGAGCTACTTTTGCTCCTTCATTCAAATTTGACAGCCAATCTTCTTTGACTCACAAGCTTTTTTTCTCCTCCCCTCCTTGCGTTAACACGAGCTTGACCAAGCGCCTTTTCCCGCTCCACCAGAAGGTTTTAGATATTTTTGGCTTCTTTTCATATTTTATTCACGTGTGGTCAAACTATGTATTGATACAAGTTTACAATGTTCCAAAAACGGAAGCTGTGACAACTGCCGTTCACTGCACACTTATTCTGTGAATCCTCTGTATAGATATATGTGTGATGTTACTTTTACCTAGTTCTCCTAACAATGAGACATGTTCCAAGTATAAGGTGTAAGTCCCAAAATTATAAGGGGTAAAGAGATGTAATATAGGATATGTCCCAAATAAATTCTATTTATTTTGCATATTTGAGACCTGATATAGTTTACGAATAAAAGCAGGTATGCCTTCCTATCATGAAAAAACATTATGTATGCGAGATCGCACGATGATGTAAACTAACAGATATCTTTGACACTAAAACTCGTAACTAAACTCTACGTAGCATCAGCTTCATTTAAATCATTCCAAGCTTTCGGCTGTGACAACCACTTGACTTTTCATTTATGATAATGTTAATTTTTTTGGTTTTTTCCGAAGTTCTTGATTAACTGCATATTGGAAGCTACTTTTTTCGTAAGTCAGCAACTAAAATAGTTGAGTTTTTTGCCGATAGTTTTTCACATAAAGTTAAAGAAAAGCTTAATTTTTATCGTTACAAACATTTGCACGATCTACTCAAAAATCGACAAAAAATTTAAACCAGCAATTTTTGCAGCACCATAGAAGACTGTTTTCGATGTGAGATAAATATACTTCAAAATGGAAGTAAAGCATTGCTTTCTCAATGGGAGAAAGTACTCAATGTCAGAACTGCCATCCATCAACAGAAAAATAGGTATTAATGACATTTTTGTCGAAAATGAGATATTTATACCAATCGATTCGTCAGACAGTTCTGCGTCTAATAGAATATCTAGAAATTAAATATTTTACACCATGATTTTGTAATAACTGAATAAAAATTGGAAAAATTGTTAATAATTTTTTTCAGGAATCAAAAAAAAAGAGTAAGTGACACAAAACGTGAAAATTGCGCCAGGCAGACAGCGTAAGTGCACTTACGCTTTTTTACGTAGTAAAGTCGATGATGATCGCCTTGGATTCCAAAATAAAAAAAGGGTAAGCCTAATAGAAAAAGCTGTACTTTTGCACGAGGAAATTGCGCCAAGTTGGAAGGGTAAGTACAGATTTTCATACTTTCCATCGAAAAATCATTTTTCTTTTGTGAAAAGTAGAATAATTATATCACATTTATATAAAAAAACAGTTTTTCCGCGCTCCAATACCCAAATTATTATTGATTTTTCAAGACACTTAGTTTCCTTTGATTTTTTTAGTTCATCTATAAAGTTACTTATACTTTTTTTTCTGTTGGACGGCAGACAAGTGATCAGTCATTAGCTTGCAAGTGTTGGTGAGCACTAATTATCGTCTCGTAACGAGATATTTTTTTTTATTTTACAATACAAAGCAAGAAATATATAATTCTGAGATTTTAATGTAACGGTTGGGCCTTGTAAAAAAAACGGGATGTATAAATAACGAAGTAACTATATCAATTTAGATTTGGTGATTTTGAAGTTTTTTGCATATTATTGTTGGTACTTAACGGCAGAAGTAAACATTCACACAACTAGTCCTTATTGTGACAATGACTTCGTATAGCGTGTGCATCTAATGAAAACTAAAATGATAAGTAACTAGATAAGCTTAATCGTTCATCCGTCGGATGGGTATATCTCGTGCTCTATGGTAAAAGAGTTGCCAAGCATTTTTTTCAGAAAATTTTTTTCTTAATTTTTCTCTTCTACCATATAAGCACCTTGACATTCGTCTCTTTCGATAAGGAGACAGAGCTCCTTCTTGTCCCTTAAAATGTTTTCTTTAGAGGATAGAGTCAATGTTCGTCTATTGAAAAAGTATGTTCATCAAAAGATGATATTTCTC
The DNA here is from genome assembly GCF_036245765.1 of Copidosoma floridanum. NCBI lineage: Eukaryota > Metazoa > Arthropoda > Insecta > Hymenoptera > Encyrtidae > Copidosoma > Copidosoma floridanum. The sequence goes on along the minus strand of NW_028321884.1, from coordinate 16,182,240 downwards.
GTTGTCAAAGCAGTTTTAAGAAAATTTGTAAATAAAGTTGATAGCTAAGTACATCCAAAACCACTTTGCTGAGGTAGCTTTAGGTCAAGTTGACGATGTTAACAAGATTTTTTTTCTTTCCACACTCATGCGTACGAGAGTAACTCTTTGTTAACTCTACACATAGATTTTCCAACAGTAATTATCGAAAGTGTGGTATAAAGTAATGTCGTCTCAGCCTTTGTCTTGCAAAAAATTGTTTTATTAAAGAGTAAAGATTATGTTTAAATTATTCTTTATTAGGACGTCGAGTAAATACAAGATCAGCAGATCAGCCGTAACAGATACTTTAGAGTAGGCAGATCGACGTGGAGGTCCGGTTCGAGAGTCCCCAGCGAAGCAGGAGGTCAAGGCGTGCACACACGTTTTTGTTCCTCTCGAAAAAATCAGTACGCTCGCACCGGCAGAGACCAAGCAAGCAGCAGCTCCCTCTTCTTTGAGCAGAATGAGGGGGAGGGAAAAGCATAGGCGCGCCAGACAAATCTTGCACAACCCGCCCGCCTCGTTCCGTGAACGATCTCAGTCTCCGCCTGCCGTACCTGGGTCAGATTCGGCCACAGGGTCTTTGGAGGCGGCGTCGCCGGCACTAGGCGATCGGACGGGCAGTAGAGAGAGCTTTCTGATGGGACAAGTGTATTCACCAGTGGCGGTCTGGATAGTGGCGGCGCGAACGAGCCCGTCGGGTCTGGAATGAACCGAGATGATGCGATCAAGCGGCCACGTGCCGCTAGACTGGAGGAGCGTGGCGTCCACCACGGCGACGACGTCATCAACCTGAAAATTACGACGTGGAACCTTCCACTTGTGTCGTTGTTGGAGCGTGTTCAAGTATTCACGGCTCCAGCGGCTCCAGAACTGGTCTCGGACTCCCCGGACCAGCTTTTAGTGACTTAGGCGATCGAGCTTCTCGGGCGGGGTACTGGCCTCAAGCACAGAATTGAGCGGGCCACCGACGAGGAAGTGTCCAGGGGTGAGGATGTCCAGATCATCTAAGCCTCTGGTGAATGCAGTGAGAGGGCGGCTATTGAGGACCACCTCGATGCTGGCCAAAACGGTGGAAAACTCCTCGTAGGTGAGGTTGGGCGGTCCAAGGACGAAGATGATGTTTCATTGCTTTGACACCGCCCTCCCATAGTCCGCCGAAGTGGGGCGCCCGTAGAGGAATGAAGTGTCACGTGACGCCTTGTTCAGCCAGTGAGCCAGCAACACGCTCCCACTTTATTTCAGCATCCTGGAGAGCCTCGCGCATTTCACGGTCTGCGGCGCGGAAGCAGGTGGCGTTATCACTCTAGATCTCTAAGGGCCGACCGCGCCTGGCGCAGAATCTTGTGAGCGCTCCAATTAATGACTCGGTGAAGAGATCACCAACGGGCTCAAGGTGTGACGCCTTGGTGGTCATGCAGACGAAGATCGCGACGTTGTTCTTGCTTGTGCGGATGCCTCGGCCCTTAGCAGACAAAATGTTGAATGGGCCAGCGTAGTCAACTCCAGTGCGAGAGAAAGCTCGAGCAGGAGTTACCCGTGCGGCCGGAAGAGGTGCCATGTGTTGAGTGGCAGGCTGCACCTGCAGTCGTGCGCAGACCACGCATCCCTGGAGAATGCTTTTGATTCGCCGCCGCCCGCCAACAATCCAGGCCTTGCGAGCCACATAGGCGCTGGTGACTCTGATTCCTCCGTATAGAGCACGAGCATAAGCCCACTGGATAATGAGCCGAGCGAGGCTGCATCGGACGTCGATGATTGGCGGATGCTGCTCATCAAAGGTGAGCGCAGAATGTTGGAGACGACCTCCAACTCGAAGGACGTCATCGGAGAAGATCGGGTCTAGAGACAGCAGTGGATTTTTCGCAGGGACACGGCTGCCCTTTTGCAAGCTCGCAATCTCTAGCGCGAAGAATTGTCGCTGGCTGAGGCGGACGCAGGCGAGGTAGGCATCGCGCAGCTCAATCGTCGTCAGAAGGGCGAAAGGCGAGGGAGCGGGATCTCGACGTAACCGACGACGGATCCAGCGACGCAGTCGAGCGAAGAAGCGAAGGAGACGGCCAAGGTCTGAGAACTTCTCTAGCAGATTTTGCGTAGTGCATTGAACAGCACAACAATATTGGAGGGCGCTGTCGGTAACTGGGTTGCAGGAGCTAGGCAACTTTGCGTTTTCGGCTGGCCACAAGTCAAGAGGGCCCGCGAGCCAAGAAGGGCCTTCCCACCAAGCACGCATTTGCTGGAGCGTGAATAGATCCGTGCCCCAGGACGCCACATCTGCTGGATTAGAGTCCGTCAAAACATATCTCCATACGTAGGAGGGCAGAAGCTCCTGGATGTGAGCCACGTAATTGTCGATCAATGAGTTGTTTGTCGGCTCCGATGATCGGAGCCAGTGAAGCACGATCTGAGAGTCGCTCCAGGCGTGACAGTGCTCAACGCTCACAGCATATTCCTCGGCAACCATGCGTAGCAGCGCATAAAGACAGCGCCTCTGACGCCAGTGATGCTCGTGACGGCTGGCTCAGGACTGGCACCAAGCTTTCGAGCAAGTGCAGTGGACGTGATTGAAATCTCCAAACAAGCGTCGACGAGTGCTCTTGCTGTGACTGTCCGCCCCCCCGGGCCCATGAGCTGAACCTTGAGCGTGGGCAAGACGGCTAGTCACAACGGTAAAGCAGCTGCCGCGTCGATCCCGTCCTTGGAGTCTGAGGTAAAGAGACACTGCTTTGCCTCAGCTGGTGCTAGGTCGGGCGCGGCCCTGCGCTTGCGACCGCCATCATGGATGAGGCTGTGATGCCGTGCCTTGCAATATTGGCATACGCCTTGGGAAGGGCAGACAGTTGCCATGTGGCCCGGCTTCAGGCAGTTAAAGCACAGCTTGTGCTGAGCGACGAAACCCCTTCGCCCAAGCGCGACCAGTTCCAGGAAACGGCTGCAGTGACCTACGTAGTGCGGTGCGTGGCAAGCAGGGCAGTCATCGTTGACTGCGTGGGTGGCTAAAGATCGGTGGTTGCGGCTGAGTGGCATCAGCGTAGGAGGGTGACTGCCGGTCTAGCGTACAAAATTGTTCGTCGATCGGGGAGGGCGCGAGGCTTCCATTGAAGTCAGTGAGCGGCCGCGCCTCCGCAGAAAGCTGGACAAAGTGGCGAAGGAGACCGCTTCCCCTTGTGCAGAGCTGGCTGCCTCCAACTTCTCGAGCTCGTCTTCCCAGGCTCTCCGAGTCGAGGGGCCATGGCGGTCGAGGCAAAAGAGACCATCCATACATCCCAATGTTCCACCGGCTGATTGAGCGCTCGCAGTTGATCACGGTGCTTTTCTAAGGCATCGAGCAAGCCCTGCAGACCAGCAGCGAACTCCTCGCGCAGAGGCTTGAGCGTTTGAAGTGCCATGACGTGGTACTGCACAAGAAGGCGGCGATGCTTGAACCACGAGACAAGAAGACTCCAGGCCGTGAAATAATTGAAGCCAACGAGCTGCAAGGTGTCCAGAACTGCTTTTGCCTCACCCTGCACGTTTGCCTTTAGGTAGTAAAGCCTCTCGACGTCGGTGAGCCGAGCATCCTGGTAAATGAGCGCCTGGAACAGGTCGCGGATAGACTGCCAATCCTCGCGACGGCCAGAGAAGAGCGGGATATTGATGCTCGACAGGCGAGGGCCCGAGTGCGGTCCAGGGAGCGGTCCGGGGAGTGGTAACTGGCCACCACCTCCTGGCATGGTCGGAAACAGCCGACTCCTAGCGTCATACAGGCACGCCTTAGCGTCGAGGTAGTATCCCTCTGCGGACCTGTACAGGGCTATCAAGGAGGCAACTTTGTCCACAGGTGCGCCCTAAATCAGATCCTTATAATTGGCTTGGAAGTCATTCCAATAATCAGCGAGTAGCTCGAACCTGGCGTCGACGAGACCCATGCTCCATACTTCGACGCTCTTGACGGATTGAGTGAATTCCGCGAGAACCTCTCGCAGGGCTTGCTGCGTTTCCAGCAACGAGGGCCAGCCTTCGTTATTCCTGTTAATTAGTCACGCGCTTAGCTCGACGCTTGTCTTTTCAACGGCGCCTTGTTACTTGTGGTGCAATCGTGCGTGCCAAATAAGTCTACGTAGAATATTGAGAAAAAGGGCGTGAGGAATCGCAAATGAATCTGTCGATCCGACCAGCCGTAGGATGATGTGAACTAGGAAATCCCGCGGTTTAAACATCTGCAACCCAAAATCTCTCGATAGCCTCACTGACTGAGTAATCGCAGTCACACGCGAGGTCCACGACGCGGACTGCACGGCAGTCGCGATGGGGCGTCTCTCACCTGTCACATCTTGTTAAGACTATTATAACCTCAAATCGCTTTACCACGTGGCGCGGCTCTGCACGATTGCATCACTTGCAACAGAGGCCCAATATCTCGATACGTTCTCGGACGTAGAGAATGTATTTTCGCATGATCGCATCTCACATCGTCCTACTTACATTGCTTTGCGTAGCACCGTGGTCCTGGCCATCCTGGGCTCGATGAGGTTCTGGCGGTTGTCTGTCCCAGTCACGCTATCCGACTCGAAGGACCAATGTTTGAATTATTCTTTATTAGGACGTCGAGTAAATACCAGATCGGCAGATTAGCCGTAACAGATATTTTAGAGTAGGCAGATCGACGTGGAGGTCCGGTTCAAGAGTCCCCAGCGAAGCAGGAGGTCAAGGCGTGCACACACGTTGGCTCCACTCGATCAATCAGTACGCTCGCACTGGCAGAGACCAAGCGAGCAGCAGCTCCCTCTTCTTTGAGCAGAAAGAGGGAATGGGGAGGACATGGGCGCGCAAGACAAATCTTGTATCTTGATAATTGTATTAAAATAAAAATTATATCGCATAAACACATACGTACATCACTAAACAAGCTCAGAATATCTTTATACTGAGCTTACAATCTGTTTTACATTAAAAGTAGACGATGTATAAGTGCTAACACAAGTAAAGATAAGGATAAGGACATAATAGGACCAACTTAGAGAAAAGAGCACAAGACAATAAAAATTGTTTATAGTGACATTTTAAAAAGTGCTTTTAATAATTTCTTATACGGAGACATATATTATATTAGTAGTAGCGACAATAAATACGTTCTGATTTTAAAAAAAAACCAAAAAATGTGAAATGTTCTTTGTTGCTTACGCATTCGTTTCACATAATATGATAAACGGTTAGACATGTTTGTTTGAGACGAAGGTTATTATACATCAAATGTTATGAAAAATGTAGTCATTTACTATAACATGGATTTGTTGGGTTTATGAAATGATGTAAGTTTTTTTTTCAACGATCAGACTCCCAAATGCATAGCACATCAAAGTATACAAGTACAATTACTATTATTTTGTCATTAGTTATTGTAAATACATGTTATGATTGCTACTTCTCATAAATAACAAGACATATTATACAGGAATGGAAAAAATTTTATAAGCTGAAAAAAAGTTTAAATATAAAAAATCGTAATCAACACGTAATTATTGATAGTTATCGTTAAAAACATGTTTTTGTAGTTACTTTTTCCAATTTGTATGCAAATATACTATATCAAGTAAAATTCGTCGCAAATACTATAAAATGTAAGACAGAGTTATAAAAATTTTAAAAATTTCTATTAGAAGTATTGAATTGACAATTTTTTAAAATTTTATTAAAAAATTTTTAAGTTATTCACGTTGCAAACTTAAAGTTTAAGATAAAGATTCCTACACTTTTCTTGATTTACCACTTTTCGAAAAATAGAATCAATACATATTATTTATATATATATACATATTTATATCTTAGTAGTACTGATCAATACATTATTTAATAACGAACGAATTATCTGCAGTTACTTTTGCAATACTATAATCCACAAACAAGTTAGAAGTGAAATTCAAAGAAAAATTCCGATTGACTTATATAATTTGTCTTACAAAAAAAAAAAAAGCTGGTACAATTATGTCTCAAAACCATTATTTTATTTTTTCTGATCATAACATAAAGTGATACCAATAATTTTTGTCTTAGTCGTTTTTTATTAAACATTCTTTGAGGCTTTATTTGTCTGCCTAGTGGTTTTTGATGAGATGCAATTTATGCACATAAATTACACTTTATTACAAGAGTTTTGACAGCTAAACATTTTTTCTTCTCCTAGAATGTAAAAAAAAAAAAACCTCATAGACTTTTTTTCCTTAATTCGAAGACAACTCATGCAAAACATTAAACGTTTAAATAATACATGAAAAAAAGACAAAGAAAAATTTTTTGATACTCACAATGACCTTAATTGTGTTGTTATCCGACTTAGTGCAATCCAACTTCTTTTGGTGGACCTTCTTTTATGAAACCACAATTTTTTTTAGTTTTGAGAAAAAATCTTAGAGAAATTTAATTATGAAAACTTTGCTATGTTTCAAGTCCAACTGCCTTGACTCTTCAGTGACGTTGCTGGAAGATCTATTTAAAAGAGCCCCACAGGCAGAAGAACACGTTGACTCCTTAAGTTTCTTATGATTTTGCTCCATAAGTTCAAATTCCTTCTCATTCTCATCTACAGACATTTTCTTACAAACACTATTATGTAACTGCGTAGGTGCTAGATGAGTTAGGTCCCACGAGACACTGATGAACAACGAAGTGGTTACTAGTTTTACTATTGTACGTGTCGTGTGCATAACGTCACTATCGTTTATAATTGATACCTGTTATCTAGCCTACTCAAAATTTCTGTGGCTAACTTTTTTAATGATATGCGCTAGTGTGCGCTTAGCTACATTCTTTGTTGTGGAAAAATGTCTAATTAAATTGTCTCTTTGTTTATGATGTTTAATAAAACCTTATTTTTTAAACTAAAGGCTTATGTGACGTTACTTCATTTGGTACGTTTAATAATTACTGTTTAAAGGTTTGTGTGTAAAAAGATACCATGGGATCTCGTCACGTACGCGTAAGTATTGAAATAAAGGGAAATCTCGTTAAACTCGTCAACTTGACCAAAAGCCTCCTCAGCGTAGTGGTTATAGATGTTCTATGCTACTAAATTCATCTACAAAATTCCTTGAAACAGCTTTGACAACAAAAAATGTCATCTTTTGATGAAGAAACTGGTTTACTGGACGTACATGAACTCGATTCCCCAAAGATAACATTGCAAGAGACTATAGTTCTATAGAAGGAGCTTTATCTTCTTGGCGAAAGAGATCGATAACTGGGTGTTTGTATGGTACGTGTAAAAAAAAAAAGGAAAACATGTTTCGCCATAGTTGAGTAGAGCTAGGTAACGAGTTGCTACGATGGCCTAAGGTTGCCTCTTTGTGATAGAATCCTTAGTTTTTTATAAAAACTAGGACCAACCAAAGCAAACTTTTGCAAATAAGATGAAAAAGTAACTATATACGATTATTTAATGATGTTACTTTGCAAGAAGAACCTTGTTTGAATACAAAAAAAAAAAATTTACCAAAATGATATCTTTAAAGTGCTGATAAAATTTCGTCTCTACGTTCCATTTTAACAATGTCAAATTCTGTTCTATACGGATATTCTAGAATACTAGAAACGTTGGTCAATACGGGTGACATCATCAAGTACGAGATGACAGCGTGTTTTTTTTACATTCACTTGATACAAAGACTTTTGTAGCTGCTGACTTGAAACGCAAAATTTTTAACTTTTTCACTATTAACCTACGTTTTTGTAGATAAAATTTAAAAGATTTATTTTGAAAATATTTATACTTTTGGTAACAGACCATACTGTTACAGTTCGACAACAGCTAATATATAACGTCTCGAAGTACAGTTCTCTGTAAGTTACGTTGAGGAAACTTTACCATCGAATACTTTAAGCTTTTCCACGATAACAAACAAAAATGCAAATGCCATTATATTCACCACAAATTTTATCTATAAAAAAATAACTTTGTATTTTTCAAATATTTGTGTAAGAATCTTATTAAAGTAAAGTGTTTCAATCTTTTTTCTACGTGCTGACAAGTACATGTCTTTTTTTGAGGGACCTCCATGCAGCTCCTTCCCTTAAAAGTTTTTAAAAATATTTCAACATTTAATTTACTCTAGGGATTAAAATAGCTTCGCTTTTGATGTATATTTAGACAAGGCAAACACACCAGACCCTTAGGACTAGCTTTTTAAGCGAAAAACTTTGATTTCACCATCAATAATTCCAAATTAAAATCAATCCAGATTTCTGACTTGTCAAAAAGAAGGTACACGGTTTTCACGAAATTTGAACGTGTACTTGTAAAAAAATAGTAAGAAACTCACCATTACCATTATTAAAAATCATTTAATGGCTACTTAAAATTCTAAACAACTTCGAAGTCATAATACAAATTAGAAACTTCTTATTTTTCTAAAAGTTTTTTTATCTCCTACGTATCTGTCCTATATTTCGTAAAAGTTTGAAGCATTGAGTCATCGATTAATTTATTATTTAACAATAATTATCCTTTCGTATCATAAGTAATACCCAATAGCGCAAACAGAATAGGAACATATGCCATAACGCGTAGGTATGTCTATCTGTCTTTACTAAACGCTATTTTTTTATAAACCATCTACAACAAATTTTTCCATTGTAAACACATTGATATACTACACACGCTAGATCAATACATAGTTTGAAGACTCGTGAATAAAATATTAGGAGAGGCCAAAAATATTAAGAACTTGTTGGTATAGAGAAAAAAAAGTGCTTGGTCGAGCTTTTGTTAACTAAAAAAGGGTAGGGGAAAAAAAGCTCGTCAGTCCAAGTAGATTGGCTGTCGAGTTTGGAGTGTAGGAGAAAAATTAGCTTGTATTATTGCTTCGAGTGGATACGTGTCCTCACAAAACGTTGTAATTAGTAGGAGCAATAGGGTTCTTTTCGTGTTCGATTAGTTTGGTGTTATGGTGGTGGTGGTAGTCACGATTTCGGGGATATCTAAATATATTATTTTCTTTTTACTGTGGTATTGATATTGAAAACCTGTGACATAAACTATGATTTATTTCATGAAATGTTTTTCGTGGTACGCAAAGAATTTTACAGAAGTTTAAGTAGGCATAGAAAAATACGATCTTTTTTTTTCAATTTTATTCAAAAAAATCCTGAATAATACTCATGTTCTTGTGTGATAAAATTCGTTCAATGTCGATTCTATAGTTATTTATGATTTCAAAAGAATCCTTTAAATGAAGATGTTTGCTAAATGATATTTTTTAATGTAACTTTTCAAATGTTAATGACATTTTAGAAAAAATTTAAAAATACTAATATTAATTTGGCTTTTGTACGTATTACTAGTTAGTTTAAAATTATCTACAACCTTTTCTCTCTGGACTCATAATATAATTCAAAATATTATAGGAGTGTTATTTTTATATGCAAAAAAACAAAAATGAAAGCTGGTATTTCTCATCATAGTCTGTAGTGAATTATCTTTTGTAATAATATTTGTTGGTTTTAGGTAGAAATACCGCTGAGTTGAAAAAAAAACTATTATATTACCAAGATTTAACTAAACTAAATATACTCGTTATTTTTGAAATTGTTAAATTTGTTATAACAACTAGGATATCACGATATATTTAGGTTTAATATTTCATATCTCATTAACGATGCAACAGAAATGAGCATCAAGTAAATTTTTATGTAAGTTAATGAGGAAAGTTTTGAATAAGCTTATCGAACAATTCGTGGAAAGAACGTAATCGTAAAGCGTCTTATCTTAAATTCTGAGGGCTTTCATAAAAAATGATGGCCAGTAAAGTTTTTGACTACTACGATTGTTTGTTCTCTTTCTGAATCGGTAAAAAATATTGTAAAGGTGACTAACATTTGTTCAACAAATTAACAGAAATTTTTACAAAAAAAAAAAAAATAAGTATACGTATACTTTTACAATCTAATGTTTACATCAGTTAAAAAATATTATAACAACTTTGATAAAGCTCGAAAATACAACTAAAAATGCACGCTTTCAATTTAATTTATTAATTCGTCAATCGCTATTGCAGTAGGAAGAGAATAATGTGCAATGGTCTAATGGACAATTTTTTTTTTAATTCAAAGTTAATTGTTTTTAATACTTTAATTACCTTGTTATCATTTTTAAAATTTTACTAAAACAAAGTATTAACCAATAGAAAGCGGTATTAAGAGAGACAGTGTATTAACTCGTTGATAACTTAATTGTACAATATAAATAAAAAACTGTAAACATAATCTTGAAGCTTTAGTCAAACTATTAAATTCTTGTACAAACACGTGTTATCTGAAAAGAACAGATACTACTCGCTTCTCATATTCTTATTATAGAAATTAAAAATATCAGTTCAATACATAGTATGACAATGTAAAAATCTGAAAGTTATGTTATCAATCAGGTGCCGATTACAGTTGTGTTACAGTGTTTTTAACCATTTAATTATTTAGAGAACTTCAAGTGTTTCTGATAGTTAAATAATACAATAATTTGTGTACATGTAACTCTGTACACAATCACATTTGTACAGCACAAAAAGTTTAATAAACATTGTAATCGTAACAGAGAATGTTCTTTCCAACTTTAGTCAGTGTGTATCGTGCATCATGTACAGGTGTTTTATTACTTATTTTAAGCTTGTGGTAAATATAAAATTTTAATTTATGTAGTTTTTCGTTGCCCGAGAAACGGCCTCGTACTTGTCCAAACATGGCAACGTTACTGTTAAATATTAAAATGCATACACACCCACAAATCACTTGTCATTTCTAATTTCCAAAATAAACCCAAAAACTGCGTTCGATCAATAAAATGATGTACCAACCAACGGGGCAGTGCCTGATTCAAAGGATAGATTATAGGAAAAAAAAGGGTGAAACAAAAACACCTGCGGGACACGTACCTCGCCGATAATCGTAAATATATAATAAGCAGAGCTGCGTAGTAGAAGGTGGTAAAAGTAAATTGTCATGCTTGTTGAAAGCATCAGTACTGACACATGATATTTAAGGGGTTCGAGTATTTTTCCTCGATTCAACAGTGTAGCTACTTTGTCGTATGTCGGGAAATTGAGATAAGCTATCAAGAATTTGAGGCATAGAAAGGAAAAAGCTCTAGAAAACATAAGAAAGGACGAATGTAATCATAAACGTCCTTAAGTACAGAAAAAAAGGGTTGGTATATTGAAGGAAACTCCTGCAAATCAGTACGTAGAAGAAAGCTATATTTTCGCATTTTGTACTATTTTTTAGAACCGACTACTAATGGCACTTTTTATCAATTTCTAAGGTTGTAGTTTGAAAAATGTTTGCAATGATTAAGTTTACATTAGCAGATGTGTAGATATGTAAGAATTGACCAATAAATACGGCTCATAGATACCGATTATACTAATAAATAGGTCAAATGGTACATGGTATATATTGTAATAAAACGTATCATGAAGTCATGAAAAACAACAAGTTGAAATATTATGTAATTATTTTCTATCCTTCAGCAACAACTATTTTTCGTGTTTATAGACGTATTATGGACAGATTAACATTACTGTATGAAATTCAATATTATAGAGCTTTGGGGCTTTGATTTCAAAGTACCTTGTATAGTCTTGGTTTACTTCAAAGCATAAATCTGTACGTGATTATTGACTTTTTCTCAACCTATCATTATACAAGAAAGTACGGAGTTTAACCTAAGAGCACAAACTCTTTCATAGATACCTCATTTCATCAATCACCAAAATGTTACATTTGTTACGAATTTTCAAAAAGTACATCTCAAAAAGCACAATGTAGTAACAATACTGTAAAACTCATAATGTGTAAAAAAAAAGCTGTGATTTTGATAAAATTAAAAAAATTTTTTCGACACGTCTTAAATATTTATTTATTCAAGTTGGTTAAAGACGTTGTTAATTTTATTTTAGACAACATATATTTTTTTATACTTTGAAGATATTTTTAGCCATCAGTCTAAAATGAAATGCAGTTTTTCAATTCATATCAAAACATCTTAGACTCAAGGTTTTGAAAGGGCTGCCCCTTACGTATCAAAACTAAAAAAAAGTTTTTATAAAAGAACTTTGTGAAAATTGTGGTTCTTTATATGTCAACAAAATTTTGGTACGGAAAATTTATTAAGAAATATTATGATGCATAAATTATTAATGTCTATAAAATATAGCAGGCACGGCTGAAATTTTGGTTGAAAAGTTTTGGATCTGAAATCTGAAAGCAAGTTAAAAATGGTCATACTTACGATTATGAAGAGGAATAAAAAGTTTTAGAGGAAAAGAGTAATCAGCTGTAATTGTATGGTACATAAAATTATCTGCTATTTAAGTATCGATTCGTTTTTTCATCGTTTTTAATTCGGTTGGCCGTTAACTTTCAATTACTCTTGTTATAATAAATTTTCTTGAACGATAAATATTTCACGTGTAATGGGTACACAAAAGTGTGTGCTTATTGACAAAATGACAAAAAAGCTTATTAAATTTCTTGAGATCCTTATGCTTTGTAAAGAAATATTTTTTTATTTGACATAAGCTAGACGGTACTTTAACTTCCAGCACATGTCAAACTTATACAAAAGAAAAACATAAAACAATTTGGACTAGTACTCAATGCTTATTTTTCTTGAGTGTAAATATACAGTTCATTATATATAATAATAGTAGAACGATAAGGTAGTATCTTATTTTACTATAATGTGATTTAAACTGTGCTAATAAGTAACGAGTAATACAATATACTATGGTATTAACTAACAATAATATCGGTACATGTTGCAATAATGTATATGCAATATAGTGCCAATTGCATGGACATTTGTTTGAAAACTACTTAAATATACGAATAATGGTAAAGCAAATAAAATAAAAACAATTTTACATTTATTACTAAAAAATTTTAGCTTTTTTATTTATATAAAAATATAAAAACGTAACAGCTGTTTCAGTACACTGTACCTTTCTTCGTGATAGAGAGTTACTTACTAATCGTATTCCTAAACTTTGAGTTGTTGTCTCTATTATTTTCTTTACCACCATTAAAAAAAAGGGTCTTTTTCAAGTGGAGACCACAACAATCGATTACTAAATTTAATCGTTGACATTGTTTTGTTTTTTTGAAGATATATGAATGTAAAGGTGTATAAAACCATTTAATAAATAAATAACTCCTTGAGGGCTATAAACTTCTTTAAAAAAAAAAAATAGAAACAAATAAACGTTTAGTCAATAAACTCGTGTTAATAAACTGAGCTGTTTTATAAGTAATTTTAGTCACTGGCTAATTTCTTTAATTACTCACATACTTTAGTGATCAAATAAATTAAAAAATGATAAAGTTTGTTATAAAAAACTTAATGGTAGTAAATAATAATTACAAAATGAAAAGGAGCTTTGAGGAAACTATGCATTGTTTTGTAATTTTGTCATAATCTCGATTCGTTGCTACTTGGCCTATGTGGATTGGCTCCTGTTATGTTCGGAAATACAAACAAAACGAGGGGAAGTTGGGAAGGGGTTGACTTTTTTCATGGGCGTGACTTTTTTCCTATTCGATGGCCAGAAAATTTTGGTAGTGGGGAATATGATTTCTTACCCTTAGCCCTTAAATGTACAGCGCTAGCACGACACTGTCTCACAGTGCGTCAGGTAGACAACACGTCAACCCAAAGTGATCACTCCAATTCGCTATTTTCGATCTAGTTCGACGGAGAAGCCCAGTGTTTAATCAGTGTTTATCAGTGAAAAGTGACCCGTGAAGTTCAAGGTATTGAAACCTCCAGCATCTCAAGAAAGTTAATTTCAGCCGCGCTTAGCTTACTAAAAAGAATTCTCAAAAGTCATTTTTTGCATCACAAGAGCCAACTCATTAAGTAAGTACTTGCCTAAGTCCTGTCTCTTACAATAACAGATTTATTTTACTCTTGGCGAAATCATATTTAGTTTTTTATGACAGGGCGTATTCTTTGTACACAAAAAAATTATAAAGCAGCAAATTTTTTAATCAAAAACTTTCGTTAGCCTTATATGGCTAAGTAAATGAGGATTATTTATTACTTTTTGTATTTTATTTTACCTTTTTTCTTTTTTTTTTTTTTTTGCTGATTTTTTTAGTAAATACAAATAAAATTATTTTCTGCATTAATTGCACTATAGGAATGAATTTTTATAAAAACAGCGCTCTCTTGACATAACGTATCGTACCACTCAGAAGCAAGTTTTTTTTTTTCAAAATGATGATCTTGAAAATCACTTTCTTCTTAATTAGTAATCTTATTATCTTTAAATGTTCACTGCGATTTCAGCAGTAAAAGTAGAGTTTTTACCTAGTATGCATTTAACTATGGCAAGCACAAGAAGTCCCATGGTTTTGGTGCTTGTCTTTGCAATATGTTTCATTAATTACGAAGGATACTGTTTTTTTTATGCCATTCTTGCAGGAAATTTTTTGAAAATCATTTTGTTTTGCTATTTTTTGTATTTTATCGAGTATTAAATAAAAAATGTTTTAATAACTTTTTTAAAAGAATTTAAGTTTAACAGTTTTCAAGAAAACTAATTTTCCAAAACAGTACTAAAAATTGGTAATTAAATTAATAATTATTTTATTTTAAAATAATCTAAGAATTCAGCTACTGCGTTAACATTTTCTTTTATTTCAGAACTCAAAATGCATTGGAATTCCTATGTAAATATTTTTATTATGGTTAAAAAAGAATTGAAGATTGTTTTTGTGCACTTGGTCTTCTGTCTGTATAAGAACTTTTTTTAACCGTTTTTCTTTAACAAAAAAAAACTCACATCGTATACCAGCATGCCTCCGAAGTATATGCTCTATTAGTCACAACATACAAAAGATACAATTTTTTGTATGTTTTTTAAATACGAATTTCTTAAAAATTTAATTGTTTTGCTACTTCTTACAATTTATTATTAATAAGCCTTAAAACGTTATAGTTTTTTCAAATTTATTCATTTAATTTAAAAATGAAAAAGAAAATTAATTTTCTGAAATGTTAGTAAAAAGATTACTTATAAAGTTCATAAGCAATTAATTTTAAATAAATCTTTAAATTTATCATTCTTATTTCTTTACTTTAATAGTTTCAAATGCATTTAAATTTATACTCTGATATTTATTTAATGTTCAAAGCAAATTATATAAAGACTGTTTTAAATGCATGCAGTTATGGTAAAACTAAAGAGCTTTTTTTAAAAACGTTTCGTTCTGATATCTTGACTCTTCAGTAAGATATTTGAGAAAATAGAGTAGAAATATCACTTTCATACCCTGCCCAAATCCTAGTTTTGTACCAAAGAACTTCTACTAAAAAAACCAGTTTCTGTGCCATGTCCTCGCACCAACATTTTTAAGTATAGACGTTATCTGTTATATTTATGTTATAATAATATTAATTTTTCATTTACAAGCAAAAGCTTTTACTGAATGCCCAATATCTCACTTCTTAAACCCAAATGTCGATGATGCATGAAATCGCTTTAAAAATGACACTGTTGCATTTCGTAACACCTTATAGTGGCCCCTTTTGTGATCTTTCATCATAGCTAGAAAAACGTACAAGTCGAAGATTTAAAACATTTTTGTCACTTTGCGTGATACATATTTTAATTTTCAATTTTTTTGTGTACAGAAAAATTTTATCTATTCCATCAACCCTTAGCCCCAGCCCTCTATTACTCAAACATATGAGAAATAATTATTTTGGTGCACCACTTACTGACGACAAATGTTTTTTAAGCAACAAATCGTTAACATCAAGTCTCCGAGCAGCAATAGGACTCCATATCTCAGAATATCACTTCTGTACCTATCACTTACATACTCCTAAGTCGTAAAAGAGTCTCTTTTTCTAGCTTTCGTGCATTGGAACTTTTTTTTTGCAACGTTCGGCTAAAACATAAGACATGTGTCTCGGCGTTTGGTCTAATTTGCATTTTTTTATGAGATATGTCAATAAATATCAATTCCGATTTTAACAGTAGTAGCACAGGAGAACACTTTTTTAGGTGGTCCCCAGTAGGCTTAAATGGCTACTGAAACGAAGTTTTATCGGTTAAAAAAAACTTTTTTGAATTTAATGTCACCATTTAATCGTTCTTTGAGTACTAAATCTGATTTTTAGCGGTTTCTATCGCTTGTCTTTAAGCAGCTATTACTTTTGAATGGAGACACTAAATGGAACGGAATTTTTTTTTTCTACTGATAGGGTTCAGTTGCAACTTGTATTTAGTGTGTGTAATAACGCTATAACTTTACAAGCAGTTTAGCTACACGTATCTGAATCAGACGTGTTTTTTTTTTAAATTGACTAAAATGGACTCACAAAATATCGTATATCTCTCGACCTAAAAACTGTGCAGTAGAATAGTTTTAAATATTTGTTGTAGATGGTATTCAAAGTAAAATTATTATAAAAAATAATTCATGGAACCAACAGTTTAACAAATATTCATGAAATTGATAAAATACCTGAATTTTTAGATTATTTTAAAATCAAATACTTATTAATTTCATCACTAATCTTTAGTACCCTTTCGAGAAATTAGTTTTCTTTGAACCTTTTTTTGAACAATTTTCTAACGCATTTTAAGCAACTTAGGGCAGAATTAACCAATAAATCACAGGAAAAAAGTAAAGACTTCCTCAGATTACGGGCATGTGGCACTTGAGATAAAGCCAAAAGCACAGGTAGTATAGACAGCTACGCATTTAGATACGTGAATTTTCTTATAATTTAATGTTTGCTCTCCGAGGCCATCTTTTCATAACTCTTTCGTTTGACTTTAATAGTTTTTGGGACCCAACATCTGATCGAAAAACACGTCCACTAAACGGCACGCATCGATATAAAGGGTGGGAGGTGACGGTTAACAAATAAAGTATATATAGTTTGTTATCTTATCAAATACATCCATTATATTTATAATTTTATGCTCTTTTGTTTTCACTCTCTTTAATTATAGTTTAAAAATATTCGTCATTTAACACTATCCCAGTCCTCAACAAAATTAACAAAACAATTTTTTTTGTCTCCTGGACACTTTGGCGTAAGACGTAGTCAGCCATGGCAGCTGAGAAAAGTCTCTGCTACAATCCATTTTATCATTACGTGTACTATTTATATCCTAGAAAGTCTAAGTGGGTCATCCAAAAAGGTACATGAAGCTCTGGACGTATTAAAATATTATTATTAAAAAAAAAAAAGAATTTCATGTAGGCGTGTATAAAATTATTTCAAACAGTGAATAACGGAACCAACATTGTTCGATTAAAGGATTTTTCTTTACTTTCAAAGATTCCCCTAACAAAATACACATATTTAAGAAGGTAAATCATGGAAATAATTCTCATTATTATTTAATTTAGAAAAAGGAATTTTCCTACATCCTTTACTGTGCCTGTAGTGTATACCCTCGTTATTTGTTACGTGCTTCTAATAAAGTCTCATAATTTATTTTACTCTAAGTATAAATTGGAAAAGTAATGAAATAAATAAGTATTATCGTGACACACATGTAGAACAAAAAGGCATATTTTGCAGTCCGTACGACTAATTTGGTTCAGAGATTGAAAAAAAGGGCTATTGTACCAATTCTAAATTCTGGTTTAAAATATGTACCTAAACATAGAACAGTGTCATTTTAAGGACCCATGCATGCTTACAATTATTAATATAATTGATCTAAACTGTATGAGTAAATGAAAATAATTTCTTAATTTTCTTTTAGATTAAAATGATAAAGTTACAATGCCTCATGGTATTTTTCGCCATAGTTCCATTTATACTGTCTTATTCAACTCAAAGTATAGAAAATCATGTGCCTTTGATGATTGACGTACAAAAGCTGTATAAGACCACTAGTATAGGGATTGTATACAGAGGAAACGAAGGTGAGAAGTGTTGAATTACTAATTGAAAAGTTTAATACTAAAAATTACTAATCTTGTTTTAAAACCACAGATATACATTCGGTCGTGAAAATTGTCCGAGAACTTTCACGTCATTTCATTTACTCGGTGGCCGTTGCCATCCCAGACCTTCCAGCAAAGTATCCAAAAATAAAAAATTACTCAAAAACGCTTTTCGTTGCGTTTATTAATACTGACAACGATTTCAAGAAATTTTCGATTTTTACGAGGGATAATAATCTATCACCTCACGTGTGGCTGCTGATATTGCAGCCAGCAACTACCGAAGAGATTTATAGTATCTGTTTGGATCCGAAAGAAAATCATCTCCACTTGAATCTGGCCAGCGAAGTACTGGTTAAATGTGGTAAAAATAAAGAGATCAAGGAGTGGTACGCCGTCAGTACTGCAACTAGTATTCGAGTTGAGGAGTTTCTGGAGTGGAAGAAAGGGACTTTCTGGGCTTATCGTAAAAGAGAGTCTGAATTTATTGGAGAGACGAAAGAATTTAACTGGCGCTGCTATTACAATAAATATGGAGGTAAAAGATTTCTTCAGTTGAAAATTAGCTTATTTAAAAAAAAATTTTAAACAAAATAGATTACATAGCTCCACAAAAAAATTCGACAAATTTGATGATCTGACGTCTGACCACACCTACTATATGTTTTTGAGGTCACTGAATCCGAATCCAAGGTCTCTTCAACTTTATTACGTCAGGATTCTTCATAACCTCGAAATTTCAGCTTAAAAATAAAAGTAATCCACAAAAAAATTGACCCTACTTGTATTAGGATACTTAATACTTGTTTTTTTTTGGCGTTGAATCCGCGAATATCAGTCATGCAAAAATATCATCCTTCTATTGATTTAGGCACATTCCATTTAAATGCTGATGAATAACACAATTTTGTCAGATCATTTTGATTGTAATCATCTAATAACATCCGATAGCAGCTCCTACAGATACTATGTGGAACCTAGTCTTAATCCAGGTTTGTTACATCGCAGCTAAAACAAAATTTGTAAGCCTTAGTGACTGTGGTACTTATTTGTTTCTGGAAATTTAGTGGCTAATACGTGCCACAAACATAACAAAACAAGTTTTGTTTGTCAGCATCAGCATGTTTATGTTAGCGAATTGCACTGATTTTGGTGTTATTGCGTCTTGTAGCATTATTCTTTGTTTATGCCAAAGAACCCACCTTAACAAAGCTGCGGTCGCATGATGACGACGCCTGCGGGCCCGGTTGCTCACCCTGACCAGCCGTCGATATTGAGGATCCGACCCTTTGCATCGTAGAACGCTTTCGTGCGCCTGCCATTTTTGTTCGGGAAATGGTTGTAAATTTTTTTTAATCGAACGATCAGTTGATTTTTTGGACGAGGGGGGGGCTTTGCCCCCTGGTCCCCCACCAGGGGCTGCCGCCCCTGGACCCCGCACAACTTTTGATGCGAACTTTCGTTTATTACCAATGAACTCCTACTTATTTCAAAAAATTCCCTAACTTACCGACTACATTTTTAGACTTATTATTTAATAAAAATGAAATAATACTCAATTTTAAATAAGTGATGCAAAATACGAATTACCGTTCTTCTTCATGACATCTCAATCAATAAACATAGTTTTATATATACAACACAATTTATAAATAGAGAAGTTTACTAATATCTACACTTCAGTCAAGACATTCTAGCATACCAGCTTTAAGTTTTTGTTCGTACTCAACTATTCTAGTCAATACACTATTCGAAACACCTCCGTTATTTTTCAACAGAGGTTGCAATATCTTAGAATTCATTTAAATTTACCGCTGTGAATCAACTCATTTCATTATAAAAAACCGTTTCTTGCTACAGTGCCACTACTGCAGTACTAATCAAATTGCTCCGTTCTCCTAATACAGGCCGCGCGCGCATTCCTTTATTTATAAAATCTTACCTTGCACTGTTCTTGTTTTTCAACACTAATTTGATGTAAGTATCAGTTATTTTTCCAAAACTTATAAGTATTAGAATACTAAACATTATTTATCTCATTATTTATCTAGAAAAATAAGCTTTTTGTACATTAGATAGACGTTGAATAAATATTTTTCATTTTTAATCCTGTAGTTAAATTTCTATTGAAGTGATCATTAACCAGACAAAATACGTTCTCACTTTGCGCCCTTAAGGAGAAAAATAGGATACGCGACTCGGTCGGAGGTCTTCCCGCCCTTGAGCGCACTTTCCGCCCTTCAAGTACTTTCGGCCCTCGGGCGGAAAGTACTCGGCGGGTGGAAAGTGCGCCCGCGGGCGGGAAGAAGCACTTTCCGCCCTAGTGGCGTAATATACTATTTGTGGATTATTCTCGTTTTTAGGCCAAAATCTTGAGGTTATGAAAAATCGTTAAGTAATAAGGTTTAATAAACCTCGGGATTAAATTTAGCGACCTTGACAACATAAATTACGTAAACTCAGATATCAGATCAAATTTTTTCGATTTTTTGTGGATTATTCTCGTTTTTTTGCTAAAATTTTGAGGTTATGAAAAATTCTGATGTGATGGAGTTAAATACACTTCGGATTTGGATTAAATTACCTTACAAACATATAGTAGGTATGGTCAGATGTCAGATCAAATTTTTTCGATTTCTTTTGTGGAGCTGTGTTATAGTTGGGGTATTAATTTATTATATGGCATTATTTGTAGCCTTCTTCTTTTTACGCTGAAATGATTGAACATCTGAAATCAAAGACAGGAATATCTGTCAAGTATAAAGACTTTTCCCATACTACTAAGGATAACAATAACGCATCAAGTAATTCTACGAAATCATTTGATGGTAGTAGTATTCTAAACTACGCATTTATATCCAATGAGGAACTAGATAATAAGGATGTAACAATTGAATTCTCAGATAGGAAAGATATTTTTATTTATAAACTACCAAATACCATGGATATCCCATGGTTTGCATATTTTAAGGTAAAATTCCTTTATTTTTTCAATAGCTTCTGATTCATTCCCAGAACTAAAAAACACGTTATTTTAAATAGGTTTTCAACAAAAATATCTGGATCTACTTGATTGTTGTCATAATTATTTCAGCCATATTATGTACTATAATTATAGTAAAGAATAATGATAGAAAAAGTTTTATACATAAACTATCAGATGGTTTTATGATAATATGGCGGATTTTCTGTCATCAAGAGTTTGAAGGTAAACTGTTAAAAATAATTCTTGCGTAAAATTTAATGAAATATAATTATGGTATGAATTTTTATTGCAATATATATATATATATATATATATCTGATTATCGTAATGGTTTAGAACTATCTCATATCATAATATTATTTTACGTTAGAGTTACTCCAAGCAGGCGTGTCCAAGTTGTAATACTGCTTCTTTACCTAAAAATAAAAAGTGACCCCAAAGAACCGTTGCCAAACCTCATCCACGTACGTCACCTTTGTCTATCTCACACTTTGGATTTTTCTCCTGAAAAGGAGGATTGGCGCAGAAGTTTTTGCGTTCTGTGGGGAGAACTATTAACTTACACAGAAACGAATACCTTCAACTATTCGTTTATTCAATCACTTACACTAATATACACAGTATCTCCTTACACAGTACAAGACACAACGCTTTACATTATCTTTATATTATCCTGTGGACTGAGCTGTAAACCCACACTGCAGTGCACACGCTCACACTCTGTCCACAATCTCACACACTTCTATGTTCTCTCTCTCTTTTTCTCTCTCTCTCTCTGACTCTGCTCTGCTCGCTCTTGATTTCTACACTCCCACCCACTTACTCTCTCTCTCTCCCTCTATCTCTCTTTCTCTAGCCTCATCTGACTCACTTCCTGGTCAAAGGTCCATGAGTCCAACCCAGCGCGATGTTGTCCGGAGTCCTCGAGTGGGTTGTCTATTCCACGGCTTCGCTCTTTCTCTAACCCTCTTCCTCCGATCTGAGCTGCTTCCGTAGTCCTCTACCTGAAGACCTTGTCGTCCTGGAAGAACACAGCAGCTGCTAGACTTCCGCTCACACTTATCTCTCTTCTCTCAACACTCTATGCACCTTTCGACAACTCTCTCTCTCTCCCTCTCTCTCTCTCTCTCTTTCTCTCTCTCTCTCTCTCCCTCAACTCTCGCCACGAAAACCCGTAAACCGCCGAAACTGACGATGCTTGCACCCAGGCATAAACAGTTCCAGAATCTACTCCAGACTGACTCAGTGACTTGCGATTTCTCGCTTTAGACGGGTCAAAATTAGCGGCGTCGTGCTGGATCAATGGCAGAGGAATTTTTTTGCATAAACATAATCATAATATCCCACAGAATAAGAAACTTTATGTTGCCACCGCGCAACCTGATAAAAATTTGTTTAAACTAACTTGTTTTAAACGAATTAGTAAAAGTGATTTTTTCGATCTGAAAAACATTAATTCAACTTCTTTAAGTCATTCTTAACAAAAAACCGATCAGGATGTATATTTCTAAACCCCACAGTTTTCGAGCAAAAAATTCCCAAAGCTCTGAAAAATGCGAATTTTTCAATTTTCAGAGCGTTGGTGAGGAATAAAAATAAAAAATTTTTGGAAGGTACACCACATAAACATAAAGTGTTAACCTTTTTCTACAACTTCGAAAAAACGAAAATTAAAAAAAGTGATGGCAACATTGTTTTTTTACAATAAAATTTTAAGCTATTTCCGCGCACGCCCAAGCTGACTCCCAGTACAAGTGTATAACTCAGGGTGCCTGTACATAGAAGACCTGCTGTTTGGCATCTGCCAGTCATAGCTCTCTGGTCTCATAAGAGTGAGACAGAGAGGTTCATCACGTGACCACATTTAACCTCTCTCTCTTACTTGCATGAGATCAGAGAGCTTTGACTGGCAGTCGCCAAACAGCAGGTCCTTTATGTACAGGCACCCTGAATATATCATCGACGCGGCCGGCGTACTCTCGAGCTCGATAATATATATGTATACTCATTTACTAGTATTTAAAGTCAGCTTGTGCGTGCGCGAAAATAGCTTAAATGTTTATTGTAAAAAAACGATGTTTCCATTACTTTTCTTAATTTTCGTTTTTTGTAAGTTGTGGAGAAAGAATAACACTTCATGTTTGCTTGGTGTACCTTCCAAAAGTGTTTTATTTTCATTCCTCACCAACGCTCTGAAAATTACAAAATTCGCATGTTTCAGATGTTTGGGAATTTTTTACTCGGAAACTGTGGGGATGAGATATATACATCCCAATTGGTTTTTTGTTTAGAATGACTAAAAGAAGTTGAATTAATGTTTTTCAGATCGAAAAAATCACTTTTACTAATTCGTTTAAAACAATTTCGTTTAAACAAATTGTGATCAGGTTGCGCGGTGGCAAAATAAAGTTTCTTAATCTGTGGGATCTAATGAATTTGCCATTGTTCTAGCACGACGCCGCCAATTTTGACCCGTCTATGAGCAATGGCCGCCATTGCTGCTGCTGCGTGCTGCCACTTATGTACCTCTTCTTGCAGTCAATCTCGACATAAGTAGCATCTACTGTGTGTCCCGATAGTCGCGCTCGCGTTTTCTTGTCTTTTCTTGCTGATGCTGCTGTGTCTCAACATCTCAGCTCATTGCCCGTTGGCATCCTTTTCTTCTCTTCTCAGTGTATATGTAGCTCCCCAAAAATAAACAAAGCTATTTTGATTTATATTTTTTTCCGAACAACTTAAAATCAAACTACTAAAAAATACTAAATAGTTATTAAGAATAATAAATCGACTTTTTCTATATTTTTTAACAAAATTTGCAGATGTTCCATCGAGCCCTCTTTCACTAAAGATTGCAAAACTGTCGTTGTATCTGACATCATTTATCATTATTTCGATGTATGTTGGTTGTTTCACTAGCTTTGTGACGGTGTCCATACCCACGATCCCATTCAATGATACGACTGGTCTCCTCAAAGATGGAACTTATGAATTAATTGCTGTAAAAGAATTCAACCTTTCAAAATATTTATTGGTAACTTTAGAACCTTAACTAATTATTATTTATTTAGAAAATAAAAGACAACTTTTTTTCATAAAATTTTACTAGGAGTCGAAAGATGATGTACATAAAAACTTGAGCTTGTTTGTAAGAAAAGACGGTAATTTACCAACAAATCTAAAAGAAGCTTCACATCAGGTAACTATTTTATAGATTTTTTTGTCTTGTAATTTAAAAAAAAAATATTAAACAGTACATTATCTAGAATACTCATGTATAAAAAGTTTTATACTACTGTATATTTTCAAAAGTTTTAGTTATTTTGCATCGTAGATAAAACTGTGTTACTGACAAAATTTTTTAGCCCAGTCCTGCTGTAAAGTACTTAGTTAGGTTTTAGCTTTCTGTAGTCAAGTTTAATGCTAGAGTTATCCTGGAGTAATAAAAAAAAAAAAAAAAAACAGTTTTGTCTTAAAAATCCGTAGGAATTGAGACACTGCAAAATTTCCCACAAATGCCGTGTTTTTTGACATAATTTGACAAAAATCTATTTGGAACTTGTAGGTAAAATATTGCATGGGATGTTTTTTTGTTCAATTAGCTTAAAAATGAAATTCATAAAATTTAAAAAAAACTATTTTTTATGCTAAAATAAAATAAAACTGCAAAAAAATACTTACGCTTTAACGTTCTCAAAAAAATAAAAGATGTTCTTTGTTTTTAAAATAAATTAGAGAGTCAGTAACCCATGGTACGTTTAACTTACGACAGTAAAGAACTACTTCAATTTATTATGCAACTAACAAATTAAAAAAATTAAATTTAACGTTACAGCTTTTAATATATCTCCATGATCCCGATTTCTTTTCATAAGTCATATAACCTGTGTAGTATTTTAATCTAATTTAAATCAATTATTTTATTTTTGAATATTTCTTCCATTTTTTTAATGTAATGGCTTAGTTGCAAACTACATAACTCAATTTTATAAAGCAACAGCTTTATCAAATTTCACAATAGTTTTACCTATACGTTGTAGCGTTACTAACATTTACACTTTACATGTTATTTTTCGTTGCACAGTCTGAAATAACGACAGTTCACTCTAATTTTGTAGCTCAATAATTATATCACTGACAATAAAAATACTTTTTAACTTTAGATTATAGACAATTGAGTGACATACCCTTATTTCCTTAATTTTTTTTTCAAGTACTAATAAGCTATAACCACTTACACTGCTTTATAAAAATGCTTTTATCTATGCCACTAATCCAACGTCTACACCATAATTTCACCTGTCACAAGTATTAAAATTTCTAAATCTATCTTGTAAACCTGTTGTGAACTTAAGTTTCATTCCATATCATCATTATTAAATGTATTTGTGTTGAAAACAAATGTGTATAATTTGTTGCGTATGAATCACTAAAAAATGTTTTTTGCTCCAGGTTTGCAACGAAAAAGTGGTTTTCTACACAACTGCTTTTATTACGAAACCAATTACTTACCAATACCCCTGTAAACTCTTAGCATTCCCATTTGGTACATCCAGGAAAGTGGTTTTCACTTTAAAAAAAGGAGATCCGCTCCTTAAATTTTTGAACCATCAGTAAGTATCTTCAAATAAAAAATTCATTAATGAGAAGTCATAACAATGTCTTTTTTTCAGTATTCAGAGATACAGAGAAAGTGGTTTACTATCTTGGGAAAAAAAACTACATCTTGTAAAAAAAGAATCGATGAATGATATTTCATTGAGTATTACTGACGTCACCCCGTTGCTAGTACTATTAATTAGTGGATTTGTCTTAAGTTTAATAATACTTTTATTTGAAAAGTATCATAGGCACTTAATATTGTATTTAGTAAGAAAGCCATGCAAGAAGATCAAAAAAATTAGGAAATCTAAGAAAACCAATACTTTATATAACAATGGAAAAAAATTTTCAGTTTACTCTCAATACAGAAATGCGCAACAGCGCCCTCCATGGCCTTATACCCCATAAGAACAGCATTGGCTGCGATGGTTAAAAATACTAAGTACGTAAATAGGACATTAATCTACATATATCATTTATGGCAAGAAAAGATGTGTGGTATTAACTGTATAATAATTGTTAAATTTCAGAATGTAATTAGTTTGGTAAGAACATAGCTAATAAAAAGACAATTCAACAAAATTAATAGAGGAAAGCTGAGAGCCCAGAAATTGTCTAAATGTTGTACGATAATTTAATATATTTGGATTTTGATTGCAAATAAAATAGTTGTAATACTTAGTGTTAAAAAAAAAAAATTCTTTGTTCTTGAAATGTATTAGACTATTCTGTTATCATAAAATAAAATTTTTAAGTATTAGTCAGACTCTTATTAATGATAATTTAGTCAGTATTTTTGTTTGTGGTAACCTTGTGTGTATCTCTTTATGCTTTTATTTTCCTTTTTTTTTTATTTAGGTATTAAATTATTAAAAACTTTTGACATTTTTAATTGTCTATACTTTAACATCCGGCTTATTTCTTGAAGGAAAACGAATATACAAGACGTCGTCGGAGTGAAATCCTGCCTCAATTCTTTCCAAATCACACTGATCTCGAATGCCATACGTCAAGGTGGTTTCGTCTAGTTGATTTTTTTTGTTACCCTGAACTAATATCGATTTACCTCTGACGTAAAAGATACAAACATTGTTTTAACTGACAACTATTGATAGATAGGTGGGTGAAGAATGAAATAATTAATTTTCTGTTAAAGACGATGAAACTTGTTAAATATGCTTCGTATTATACTTAGATTAGATAGAAATATATTTTTGGGGCATTATCATGATGATTTTTTAATTTGAATCTCAATTTTCTTTTTTGTAAATGTGCAACACAAAAAATTGTTCTAACTCCGACGCCGTACATTTTACTGTGTGGCAACGAATTTTATTTTATAGAGTGTATTTTAAGATAATTTAAAAAAATTCTAATGATTAATTAATTAAATTGATTAATAAATTAAATTAATGATTAATCGTATTTCTAGCAATAGTTATTAACCAATCAATTGTTACAGTTACACACTTAACAATTCCTACGTACATTAACAATATAGAATAAAGTATCATACTTGAATACTTTGAAGTGCTGTACTGTTTTTGGAACAGAAGGTTGCATGCATTCAGTCGTTGATGCATGGGAAAAAATAGATATTCTCTTCGATGAACGAACATTTAAAAATGCCTGCCAATTACTCTGTACTTCATACTTTTGGAGCACTTTAATTAAAGGTATTCTGTCATCCTGTGCGTTTTTCTAAACAGCTTTACTTTTTTATACAACTCCGCAGCTGCTTATTCTCTATATAGTTATGAAATAAATCACTTGTATACGAAAGGAAGAATGCAAAGAGAGATGAATCACCTTAGAATACATTTTGGGCAGTATATGTTAAAAGTGAAATTAACTTCGTGTAGATTTATAAGATACTGCCATGATTTTTTCATATTTTTCTGGCCCAAAAACTAGTTATAAGAAAAATTTAAAAAAAAACTCCGCTTAATTTACATTATTGGTCTCACAACAAAAAACTCTGGTATAGTTACGTCCCAAAACCATTTTTCTATGTATTCTAATCATAGCGTAAAGTGATTCTTCAATATTTGTTGTAGTCGCATAAATTCCTTATTGAACATTTTTGAGGCTTCTTTGATTTGCTAGTAGTTTTTTCCTGAGATTTACTTTATACACATTAATTACACTTTATTACAAGAGTCTCGACAGTTAAAAATTTTTTCTACTCATGGAATATAAAAAAATCCTCAAAGACTTTTTCTACTTCATTTTAGGATAACGTATGCAAAACATAAAACGTTTAAAAAATAAATGAAGAGAGGGACAAAGAAAAATTGTTCGATACTGACAATGACCTTACTTGTGTCTTTGTCAAATTCAGCGCATTCCAACTCCGCCTGGTAGACCTTTTTTTATAAAACCACAATTTTGTTCAGTTTTGAGAAAAAATCATAGAGAAATTTAAATATTGAAATGCAATTGCCAAATGGCCTTACCTAATTACTGATAGGTAAAGGGCAATAATCTTTGCTGGGTTTCAGGTCCAATTGCCTTGTGTCTTCAGTGGCCTTGCTAAAACAGGTAGGTAGATGAGTTTCACCGCCACAAAAAGAGATGCCAGTCTTCATAGCCTCTTTTTCGTTTCGTTACTTCATTTGGTACGTTTAATAATTACTGTTTGAAGGTATGTGTATAAAGAGGTATCATGGGATCTCGTCACGTACGCGTAAGTATCGAGATAAAAGGGAAATTTAATTAAAATCGCCAACTTAACCAAAAGCCTCTTCAGCGTAGTGGTTACGGATGTTCTATGCTGCTAAATTTATTTACAAAATTCCTTGAAACAGCTTTATCAACAAGAAATGTCATGTTTTTATGAAGATACTGTTTTACTGGACGTACATTAACTCGATTCTCCAAAGATAACATTGCGAGAGACTAGAGGGAGCTTTATTTTCTTGGCGAAAGAGATCGATGTCAGGGTGTTTGTATGGTACGTGTAAAAAAAGGAAGGAAAAAATGTTACGCCATAGTTAAGTAGAGCTAGGTAACGAGTTGCTTCGATGGCCTTAGGTTGCTTTTTTGTGATATAATCTTTAGTTTTTTATAAAAACTAGGACCAATCAAAGCAAACTTTTGCAAATAAGATGAAATAGTATCTATATACGATTATTTGATGATGTTTTTTTGCTAGAAGAACCTTGTTTGTATAAACATTATAACTCAAATTTAAAAAAAACGTTTAGTTTGTAAACTGTTACGACAGACGGAGAAGCAATGTACTGAAACGGCTGTTACTTTTTATGTTTCAACATAAATAAAAGTGTGAAAATTTTGGAGTAATAAATATCAAGTTGTCTTTATTATTCTCTTTACCATATGGTAAAGTGTATACTTTTTATGCTTGATATAATAGCTTTTCGATAAAAGTAAAATTCAAAAATAGCTGAAATCTCATCAGTAAACGAATTTGAAAATTTTTTAGCAATTTTACTAATTTGACTTTATGAAGCAGGTACTAATATCAATGAGACTTGATATTATATAATATTAAATTATTTATTTACCAACTATAACACTAAAATACTTTTGTAGTAAAATTAGACACTGTTTCATCGTTTAGTCATTATTGTATATAAAATTCTTGGTATTAGGGGATTCTGAGCGTTGTGCTAGTTGTTACTCAAAAATTTTTTTTATAAACAAGTTTTATAATTTTTATTAAAGAAAAATAAAAATTAAGTTTCAGCTTGAGTCATTTTTACGTTTCACTTCAGTATAAGTTTAATACTTCCTGTAAGTTAACATTTTATAAGTGGGTTAATGTCACAATTAAAAATGTTTTCTTACACAGAATCAATATCTTAAACAATTTGTTAAGCGATATTGTTTTTCTGTCAATTATTACATATTTTTGTACGTGAATACTTTTATACATGAAACTTTCCTCGTCCAATACATTGTATCTCATAATGAGTTTGCAAAAATGATTTTATTCATAATATAATCTCACTGTCTAACCCTTTACCTTAATGTTTTTTTGTTTTTCTTAATAATCGTAAGTATTAACGTTCCTATAGCAATTGAGTAGAATAAAAAGTTACTTTTGCCACATCGCATATTCTACTTCTGAACATGTGAAATTTTATAACGATAACAATAAAGTTTGCTGTGTCGAATAACAAAAACTATACTATCACATTTGTTACTGTGTTAGACATGGTAATTTGAATTATGCTGCGTAATAACTTTTTTATGGCTGCTACATAATAAGAATTTCTTGAAATATAATGAAAATTATTTTAAAGGTAATGATTTGCATTATCAGGTGAGTATGTATAAACTTTGCTTAAAAATATAATGGTCTTTAGTACGGTTATAATACTTTTTTTAACATCATTTTTCTAAGTGTGTTTATTTCAACGTAGTTATTACATACGTATTTTAAGCCATAATCTCAAAAGGTAGAAAAATGTGCGAAGAGCAGGTGGTCCCAAAAACAGTAATAAATACCAAAATAAGGCTAAATTGCAGACGTAAATAGAAATTTTTTAACGACTGTTTCTAAGATTTTCTCTTTTTATGCCTTGAATTCCGGATATCTTATCTGTATTTTCTGGCATACGACAAAGTAGCTACGCTGTTAAACCGAGAAACAATTCTAGATCCCCTTAAATATCATATCTCTGTACTCATGCATTCAATGAGTATGACAATTCACTTTTACCACCTCCTGCTACGCAGTACTGCTCATAATATATTAAAAATTATCGGTGCGTGTCCTGCAGGCAATTTTGTTTCACCCTTATCTTTTCTCTAATCTGTTCTTTCAATCAGGCACCATCCCGTTGGTAAGTACGTAATTTTATTGATCGAGCGCCCTTTTTTGGGATTATATTAAAAATCGCAAGCCAGCGATTTGTAGGTTTGTATAAGTTTTATTATTTCACTTTAAAGTAATAATGTTTTGATAATTACGAGGCCATTTCTGTGGCAACAAAAAACAAAAAAAATCGAAATTCGATATTAAAAAAAATCTAAAAATTAGTCTTAAAACTCCTGCACATGATACGTGAGACATGCTGATTAAAGTTGGAAAAAAAACATCATTTGTTACATTGAAACGTTTATTAAACAACTTTTTGTGAGGTAATAACATTATTTTCTTCCTTTCACTGTGTACAGAGTTGCATTTACGCAATTCACTGTATTATTGAAAAGTTTTGAACATATGTTCTCTTAATAATTTTTTAGTTCTTAAACACTGTAACATAATTTTGAGTTTAACACGATAAAATTAATAAAAACAGAATATATCGTCGGTAATTGTAAGTTCTTCAACTTATTAAATTAAGTGAAGTGATCGATGTTACTCGCATTAAAGAAGTATATACACGCTTAAAATCCTTTCTACGATAGATTTCATAACCTTCTACTTAAAATTAAACAAATATTGTTTTTTAGACTATCGTACATTATTTTCTTCTTCAGAGCGCTGATACTTCTATATTAGAAATTGCTAAAACTTGAAAAAAAATTTAAGCATCATTTTAAGGTTATATTCTAAAGCTGTATAAAAGTAGAAATTTTATCACTTACCTTATAGAAATATTGGATTAAATAAATCTAACTTTCTCTATTTATTTTGTAAAAAATACTGTAATTATTTTGGAAAAAGCTTATTTGCACTTACAATATTATTCAAAACATTAAGAATAAGAACATCAAAAAATAAGAATCAGAAGTTTAACTTGCTACTACTTGATTTTTGAGTAATGAAAATTTAATTTAAAGTAAAAAAAATACATCTAAACAAAGCAATGGACAGACAGAATCAAAATGATGTAGTTACGCACTTAGCATGTATTGTTAGATAAGTGTATAAGAATCTCTCACTATCTACTTAAACAATTATTTACAATTTAGCACAGCTAATTTCTGTTACTCCGTAAGTCGAGTCTAAAATATTAAAAAAATTTAAAAATACATGTTATCGTAGTTTTTGGGAGAAACTTTTTTTAAGATAAAGATTTAAAACAAAAAATGTTTTTAGACACTATCTCTATGATAATTAGTATACTTCATTCTTATAGTTCTTGTCACTATTACAGTGCTACATATGTATGAGATTATTCTTCATCTTACTAATATATAAAGCAAAGTCACTAAAACCGTTGTAATCGCTAACCGCAAAAACTACTGAACCAATTTTGCTGAAATTTTGCACACTGATTCAAGATACTTCCTGGATGGTTTTAGTATAGTTTTTATTTCAAAAATTTAATAACAATAGCAGTAAATGAGCTCAAAGTTTTGCAAAAATACGCCAGCTGTTCACTTTAGTTCAGTGAAATCCGCTAGGTGGCGTCAAAATAAAATCGAAGCTACCTGCAACATAATTAAATAAGTGTGGTTATAATAGGGTGGAGCGTATCAAAAGTGGTATAGTCGAGCTTCGGCAACTCGACAAGCTGCATAGAGAATGCTGGTGATAGTCCTGCAGCTGGGTATCCCGACTACGGACGACACTCTTCTCTAAGGGGGAAGGGACCTAGGTGTCCCTTAACCCTGAATCTCGACGAGTGTGATCAAAAAAAAAAATTCATTTTAACTGATGCCGTTTATGCCACAATACCAGGAGACATATCTAGCCAGAGCACAATCTGCCCCAACTCTTTAGAGTTGTGTGGCAGTCCGACCATCTCACCTGGTGCAGTTAGAGAATTTGTGGCTTCAAATGTAAGCAAGGAAAAACAGCTCTGAGGTGCACAGGCAACCACTACCTTCTTGGTCGTCGCGTCTCCAACGCGCTTACCCACATGTTCCCATCTAACGATGAGCGGTTAGTTATCCGGGAAACGACCCGAGACGAAATTCTCTTTGGTCAGCGGCGTACCTTCCTCCATCACAGTCTACGTACATCGAGACTCCCAGGGTAAAAATCAAACAACCCGTAGCCAGCTCTTCATCATTAGGAATAATAATAAAGAATAGCCTGGAAGTTTCACCACTGGCGCTTTTTAGGGCTATTGAAAGTATTTACGTTCCCTACTTAACAATCAATTTTATCGGTTTTTTTAGGATCCACCTAAGTGTAAACTACCTTGCCAACAAATACATTTTTATTACCATGTCCGGAAGCGATTTGTCATCTAAAAGACTATATTAACTAAAGACGGGCACTATTAAACCAAGTCAGCTATTCACTAGCAGACATCACCTGCGGAGTTGTTCTTCGCAAGGCTGGAAAATCTGGTGACCAACGACTCTATACTACCCTTTCGACTCTAAGCATTTAACCAGAAATCACTGATCCTCTCCAAGGTCTGCGCTGGGCAAACCTATAACAGCTATGAAGGAAAAAAAGCTTGAGCCAACGGGACAACCTCTACTGGACAAGTATCACTAACCAATCTCCCCATCTAAGATCACCAAAACAACTGAATCTGCAAATAAAAAAAGGTGCTTTAGACATCAACGTCTTCGACGTTATACAGAAAGACGTTGGGAAAGAGCACTACAACTAGCTCCAAAGCTTCGGACTTTGTAATTTTTCTCCCAATCGGTCTGAGTCTTCAACAGTAAGCCAGAGAAGATCACCCTGAGGTATCCAGGCAGTCACAATTGCTGTTAACTGCAGTCAAGAAAGAGTGTACTTAAGAAGCTCACCGGTCTTTTTTAGGGCAATTGGACGTTGAACTACCTTGCCAACAAATATATCAGAACTTAACAAAGTTGACAGAAAATAGCCTTTAGGGGTCACAAAAGTCGCAAGAGGATGAATTGGAAGGAAAACTTCAAACGTATCTAATGAATACAATTTTAGGCGTCAAGGAACTGACGCAGAAAATTTATTGAGATTGTATCAGCAGCCTTAAAATCAACAAATAAGGAATCCGTTACGTGAGAGATCAGCTTTTCATAGTACCCTCATAGCAATCTCTAAAATCTTTAAAGATCCTACTTCAAATTTTTAAATAAGTAGAAAACGTATTTGTGTTTTTGTGGCAATAAAAAATGTAGGGTTTAAGGTCCAGGACTTTGTTGCTTTGGTAATAAAGTTGTGAGATGAGAGAAAAAAAAATTTTTTTTAATATGAATTTTTTGGGAGTTTAAAATCTTAACAGCTTAAAAAAATAGCCCTTTTCGTGAATTACACGGGTGAAACTGCAAATCAACGGCTCCTTATGGCCACCGATTATTTTATGGCATAAAGAACTCATGGTTCTTTTCAGCATAATTATTGTTCGGAATTTTTACACCTTATTATTTGACCAAATAAACTATATGGATTCCGAAAAAATTTGTTTTTAATAAGAAGATTTTTGTTCTGAGATGTGCCAGGAAAATGTGTAAAATTACTAACTGAAAACGTTTCACATTACATGTCAACACACTACGGTGTTTTATTAAGTAAGTCTCGGGCGAAGCCGAGACGAGGGGCTGCTAGTTAGTAATACTTTGAAGTGTATTTTAGTGTGCAAACCAATTTTTTCTGTAGTAGTTCGAGAAGCAGTTTAATCTGAAAGTTGTTAGACGCTACTGTGGTCGTATCTTATGAATCTGGCTGTTTGAAATATCGGGGTAATTTCCTCGTTGCAGCTATGGCCATCGAAGAAATCATCACTAATAAGATGTTATTACATCTGTTCGAACACACTTGAATTCTCAATCTAAAAAGTGACGACGGCCTTGATTTTTGCGTTTATTGCCACGAGTTTATGCATAAACATACCCAAAAAATTTCGAGAGTCTTTGAAGGTATGTAGTTAGTTATAAAAGTTCGCAAAAATGATAATCTCACAGGGACTTTCGTCAATTAAACTTTTGGCTGAGTTTCACTTGACATCAGCTTTATTAAAGTTACCTCTTGACTATTTAAGTTGGTAACTCTCAACTTTTTTTTCTCAATAATGTTAACTGGATGTTTATTTTTAATGAACAAGCCAATAGGCTAGCCCAACTTGGTTGATCTTTTGAAAACTGTGCATTGGTGGCTTCTTTCGTAAGCATCTTGATTTCCTAGGTATTAAAAGCTCGTTTCAATTTTCATTTTGCAGCTGTTGAATAATTCAACTTATAAAGGCTAAAAGATTCCTGTTTACGTCAATCCTCTTAACCACTCCTAAATTGTACCTTCAAAAGTTGTGAGAGTTGATCTTTAGACTATGCTCTAGCGCTTTGGCTCGACCAAAAAACGTTAATGCACGCCTCTTGAACTTAAAAAAATTTGCCAGCTCTTTAGATGTGAAACAAAAAATAATCCCTGTTCAGGTCAGCTTCATCGTTTTTTGTTTTTAATCCGAGATGATCGCAGGTTAGGATAGAAATGAAGCATTACTTTCTTGTTGGACATATCAACTGCATGTCAGACGTAACCTTTAGCTTGCAAGTGTCGTGTCTATTACTATTGATCGCCTCGTAGTTAGTCTTTTTTTTTTTAAGACAGAAAGTATTAAATAATTGAGTGAGAAGTGTTATAGTTAACGTTGTACATGTGAAAAATCGAATAAATAAAGTACGAAGCAACTGAATAAATTGATTTTGAAATAATGCTAAGTGCCCAATAAATGTAGGAAAATATGGAATTTTTGGAATGTCCTCATAAATAATTTGATTATATGTATTATATAAAAAAAATATTTTTTCACTCATAACAATAGAACCTGTTTATAAGGTTAAAAAAATTCTTGTTTCTCTTAACCAAAATAAAACGAAGTTCGAGAAGGAAGATTTTCGTGGAACAAAATAAAGGATATAGCTAGAAACATACGCATGACTGATTCCCATGGTGACAACGACTTTGTATAGCGTGTGTATCCGATGACAGTAGCAGTTAGATTGACTCGAAGCCCACGTGCGTAAAAGAATTCAATTCAGAGTGCATTGTTACAGAAGCGAACAAGTTTAATATCATCGTAGCGCTGGTGGGAACTGATGCAACTTATAACTTTAGGCAAAGTTACATGCCATCTACTTGATAAATGTATCCGTGTCTTGCGAGCTTTATCCAAGTCCTAACAGTAACCATCGTTAAATAAAGATACAAAGCCTTACAGGGTATTGTTATGGGCTCCAAGCAAAAATGAAGTGTTACGGGCTCTTAGAAATCTGTCTAAAAATCGAGATTGTAATGATATTCCATGTAAATTAAACTTTACATGTACACTTGTATCGTATTAAAAACAGCAAGATTTTAACCCACTATATACATTCTAAGTCTATGACTCAACTCCTTACAAAGTGACAAGATGTTTTCTAACCTGTCAAGCCCTCATTTTTTATTCATTAAGACTAAACATACAAATTTGTCAACACAGCCGTAGCACTGGCGTATCGAGATGAAAACTTTAGAAAAATTACTGCAATATCTTACTTATCCGTGAAATTCAAAATACAAAACCTTGAAAATAAAACAGCTGAATTCAAGTAAATTTAAATTCGTAGAAACTTTTTCTGTTAAATTAATAAATTTGTCACGACTAGGTCATACAATTTGAACAGCTTCACAAACTTAGATTCAATTTTTTTCGACTATTTAAGATGTCGAAAAATGTCTTTTGCATTATGAAGTTGGGGATCCTATGCCATAGCAAAAAGAAAAAATTTATATTTTTATTTCATGCTTTAATAAAACTATACATTTTTAGTGAGACACGACCCCATAACCATAATAAACCCCTTTTTTTTTATCTTAACCTCAAGCAATACTTATTGACCATCTGGATCCTGTTTTGCCTTTGGTGGAAGACATTCCTTAATTATCGAAGAAAATTTTTAGATTTATAGCTTCT
Organism: Copidosoma floridanum; assembly: GCF_036245765.1. Lineage (NCBI taxonomy): Eukaryota > Metazoa > Arthropoda > Insecta > Hymenoptera > Encyrtidae > Copidosoma > Copidosoma floridanum. The sequence goes on along the minus strand of NW_028321884.1, from coordinate 16,145,940 downwards.
TATACAATGTTGGAAACGATCGAGATACAAAACAAACTGTTTTTAATAGAATGACCTACGTACAAATGAGCAATAAGTTAGTCTACTTATAAAAAACAACATGATCTTGATCTAAGGTCTTCGTACTAAAATTTTATTAATGTTTGACGCTTCATTCATTATAACTTCGTTGTACCCTTAACTCTACTTTGAAGGATAAAAATACTTTGCATATCTGAAAAATGTAATTATTAAAAGTTCCTGATTTGATAGGATACGCCTAGTAATTAGGACTAAGCATCTTTTAACAATTCCAAATGCAGAACGCATAAGAAGATCGATTTGAATGTTTATTCAATTTACTGATGTAATTATAGCATCAATAACTCTTTTTCACCTCTAGCCTCCAACATTTGTAAAAAGTAGTAGCATTTCCACAATACAGTACTACATGCAAAAATAAGTCATTCTAATATAGAGGACCTTCCCTAACGCACCTATCCCCTTCAATTTTGTCGTTGGGAACATAAATATATACAATTTTAATGACCCCGACACATGTATGGAGGCTTTCTTACGCATAAAAAAAATTCTTCTCACATCAAAGATTTCCGATAGTTTATCTTTGTTTCCTGGCATACAATAAAGTTATAACACTGTAGAGTTGAGTTATGTGAATAAAGTCACCTCTGCTACGTAGCTCTGCTTATAATATATTAATAATTATTGGTACGTGTGCTGCGCGTGTTTTTGTTTCACGTTGATTCTTTTTATAATTTGCTCTTTGAATCAAGCACTGACCTTTAATAAGTTCATTATTTCATTGATCAAATACTTGCTTTTAGTGTCGGTAAAAAATCGCAAGCCAGCTGTTTGCTGGTGTGTGTGTGTGTTTATATTTAACGTCAACGTGGGGATATCTTCATAAGCACATAACCGTTTCTCTAATTACGAAAAATAAAAATATTGAAATTTAATATGAACCTCCAGCTCAAAATAAACAATAAAAGTTTGAATTTATAATATTATTTAATAGTTATTGGTATAAATATTTATAGTTTTGTAGATTATTTGATATTTTTAAATTACTGTAAAACAATTTTCATTTTGATACAACTATTAAAGTAATGCAAAAGTGATGTATTGTTGCCGTCTCTCTCTCTCTTTCTCTCTTTCTGTTTCTTTCTTTCTCTCTGGATACGTCTATCAAATGCATCATAATTGTATTATACTAAATCTTTACAAAGTTGGTAGTGGGGTACAAGAATTAGTTGGCAATATATTAAATAGTTCTACAATTCTCTTTTCATTAGCCTCATTATCATTTTATATTTCATTAAAAGCACTATATGCCCTGTAAAAAAGACATCATTCGTAAGTTTAATTCTCCATTTTATAAAAGCAAAGTTTAAAAACTTATTTATTCTAAATCTTAACTTACAGTTGTATGTATAAATATACTATTTTGCAATATTTTTAGAAGTTTTGTTAAGCATATAAGTTTTTAGTTTCTTTACCAAGCTTTATTAAGGCAGTTTTTGTTTTTACATACCTGTTAGGAATATCAGTTCTAAAAAAGTTTTATCTCTTTCTATGTTGTAAAAAACACTGTCATCAAACACAGTCAGTACATTCAAACACCATATTGTAATAGTCGGAAGCTCTACGTGATTCAATTAAGTTATAAGGCATTGAAAATATAGTATGAGTTGAAAAAATACAAGCAGAAACCAATAGATAAAATAAATTAAAACGCTGCCAGATAACGATTTTACTTTTATAGAACACGATTTTAGCATTGCCGTTAGATTAAAACAAAAAAAATATGATATTTTTTCTATCTCAGAATAACTTTTAATATTTTCTTTTTGTATTACAAAAAATGTTCTATAAAATAAACCATTACATGAGTCAGAGATTTTTAATATCAGTACCACAGCATAAAATAAATGATATAGAGAGCTACTCCTGATATCGTGACTACCACCTCCACAACCACACCAAATTGATCAAACATTGGAAGGACCCATTGCTCCTACCAATATTACAATGTTTGGTGAGGCCACGCATCTACTCGCAACAAATACCAGCTACTTTTTCTCCTTCTCTTAAAATTCGATGGCCAATTCACTTTGACTCATGAGCTATTTTCTCCTACCCTATGTATCTCGACCAGGTGCTTTTTTTTCCTACACCAGCAAGTTTTCGATATTTTTGGCCTCTTCGAATATTTGATCTACGAGTATTCAAACTATTAATTGATCTTTTGCGTGTTGTAAGTCAACACGTTTTCAAGAAAAAGATATTTTTGCAGGTGATTTATAGAAAATAAGTATTTAGTGAAGATATGTAGATATACCTACGCGTTATGGCATCGGATTCCATTCTTCTTGCACTGTTGGGTATCACATTGAATTGAAGTCAGTAGCTAGAAAAGTCTTAAGATTAAACGCATGTTAAAAACACGCCATTTTCTGCCAATTGATAATTTTAACTGTTATGACTAGCATATCCAGAATACAGATATTAGTGAAGCACGAAGAGCCGACCTGAAGAGTCGCAGAAATTGAAGCGATTCCTTACCAAGCTCTACTATACTATGGCATAATGTTTTTAATCTCCTCTTTTTTCCATGTACAACATAGACACCCTGACACCGATTACTTTCGCCAAGGAGATAAAGCTTCTTATTGTCTTTCGCAATGTTATTTTCGGAAAATTGAGATGATGTACGTCCATCGAAAATGAATCCTTACAAAAGACGACATTTTTCATTGTTGAAGCAGTTTCAAGAAAAATTTTAAATGAATTTGATAGCAAGAAATATCCGTAACCATTACGCTCAGGTAGCTTTTGGTCAAGTTGACGAGTTTAACGAGATTTCCCTTTAATTCGATACTCACGCGAACGTTGGATAACCTATGGTAACTCTTTGTATACATATCTTCCAACAGTAACCATTAAAGGTATGACGTAAAGTAACTTCATCCAAGCCTTTTTTACGAAAAATAGTTGTATTACAAAGATTTAAAAATAGCCTATTAATCATTTTTCTACAACAAAGCACCTATCATAACGCACAGTAACAGGTATCATTAAAAAAGTTAGCCACAGAAATTTTTAGTACGCTAGATAACAGGTATCAATCATAAACGATAGTGATGTCATAAATGTGATACGTACAACAGTAGCACTAGAAACCATTTTGTTGTTCGTCAGTTGCTTGTTAGCCTCTTTTCGGATAGCACCTACGCAGTAACATAATAGTAATTGAAGCAAAATGTCCGAAGGTATGCAAGAACAACTGATGGCGCTTGAAGATAGAATACAAGAAGAAAGTAGAAAGTCTGTCATCTTTTTTAGTGGCCGTAAGGCTCATCTGAATACTTGTTCTAGCAACACCACTGAAAAGTCGAGGCAGTTAAACTTGAAACCCAGCAAAGATTATCGCCTTCTACCTAAAAGCAAAAAGGTATGGGCATTTGGCAATTGCATTTTAATACTTAAATTTCTTTAAGATTTTTTTCTCAAAACTGAACAAAACTGTGGTTTTATACAAGGAGGCCCACCATACGGAGTTGGATTGCGCTGAATTTGACAAAGACACAATTAAGGTCATTGTAAGTATCAAAACATTTTTCTTCGTTCTCCTCTTCATTTATTTTTTAAACGTTTTATGTTTTGCATAGGTTATTCTAAAATTAAATAGTTAAGTCTTCGAGGATTTTTTTATATTCTATGAGTAGGAAAAATGTTAAACTGTCGAGACTCTCGTAATAAAATGTAATTAATGTGTATAAAGTGAATCTCATTAAAAAACTACCGACAGATTAATGAAGCCTCAAAAATGTTTAATAAGAAATTCATGCGACTACGACAAAAATTGTTGGAATCACTTAACGTTATAATCAGAATACATAGAAAAATGGTTTTGGGACATAACTATAACAGAATTTTTCGTTGTGAGACGAATAATATGAACTAATAGGAGTTTTTCTTGAAATTTCGCTTATAACTTGTTTTTGGGCCAGAAAAATATGAAAAAATCATGGCAGTATCTTATAAAGCTAATTTTACTTTTAACAGATACTGTACAAAATGTATTCTGAGGTGATTCATCTCTCTTCGCATTCTTCCTTTCGTATACAAGCGATTTATTTTATAATTACAGAGAAAATAAGCAGCAGCAGAGTGGTAAAAAAAATAAAGCTGTTAAGAAAAATGCACCGTAAGAAAGAGTACCTTTAATTAAGGTGCTTCATAAGCATGAAGTACAGAGTAATTGGCAGGCATTTTCAAATGTTTGTACATCGAAGAGAAAACCTATTTTTCCCCATGCATCAACGACTAAATGCATGCAACCTTCTGTTTCAAAAACATTACAGCACGTCAAAGTATTCGAGTATGATACTTTGTTCTATGTTGTTAATGTACGTAGAAGTTGTTAAGTGTGTAACTGTAACAATTGATTTGTTCATAACTATTACTGGAAATGCGTCACTAGAATTTTTTAAGATTATTTTAAAATACACTCAATCAAGTAAAATTCGTTGTCACACAGTAAAATGTACGGCGTCAAATTTAGAACAATTTCTTGTGTTGCACATTTATTTTATAAAATATTATGATTAAAATTTAAGAATAATTATGATAATGCCCCAAAACTATTTTTCTATATAATCTAATTATAATACGAAGCAATTTCAACAAGTTTCATGGCCATTAATAGAAAATCAATAATGTCATTCTTCATCCACCTATCTATACTTGTCAGTTAAAACAATGTTTATATCTTTTAGGTCCAAGGTAAATCGATATTAGTTCAGGGTACCAAAAAAAATCAACTAGACGAAACCATCTTGACGTATGACATTCCAGATCAGTGTGATTTGGAAAGAATCGAGGCAGGATTTAACTCCGACGACTTCTTATATATTCGTTTTCCTTCAAGGAATGAGCCGGATGTTAAAGTATAGACAATTAAAAATGTCAAAAGTTTTTAATAATTTAATACCTAAATAAAAAAAAAAAAAAAAATAAAAGCATAAAGAGATTGCATTTTATTTAAAAATCTTATTTTATCCACAAGTATGAGCACAATATGTTAGAGCCTTTGTAGCCTGACCTTAATTATGAGAATGAAAAATAAACAAATGACAGTGAGAAGCCTTTGTGAGCTGTCTATATGTTTATATAAGTTGATGGCAGATTTGTTGAATATTATAGAGGAAACATGGATTTTATTACTCTTTCTTGCTATAAGAGCTTATGTAAGTTCTGGAGTTCCGTGATCTACACAAGGTTGCCACAAACAAAAATACTGACTAAATTGTCATAAATAAAAGTCTGTCTTATTCTTCAAAATTTTATTTTATGATGACATAATAGTCTAATACATTTCTAGAACAAAGTATTTCTTATTGAAATTGACACTAAGTATCACAACTATTTCATTTACACTTAAAATCAAAATATATTAAATCATCGTACACCAATAAGACAACCTCTTAGTTCTCAGCTTTTTCTATTTATTAAGTAAATTTGTCTTTGTATTAGCTACGTTTTTACCAGATTAATTACCTTATAAAATATGAAAATCATTATACAAATAATATCACACTCCTTTTGTTGCCATAAATGATAAGTGTCAGATTAATGTCTTAATTACGCAGTTTGTACTTTTAACCGTTGGAGCAAATGCTGTTCTTATGAGGTATAACGCCACGGAGGGCAGCGTAATTGCTGATTCCTGTATTAAGAGTTAACTAGAAATTTTTTCCCATTGTTATATAAAGTATTGGTTTTTTAAGTTTTTCTAATTTTTTTTATTTTCCTGCACGGTTTTCTTACATAATACAATATTAAGTGCTAATGATACTTTTCGAATACAAATATTATTAAGCTCAAGACAAATCCACTAATTAATAATTTTAGCAACGGGGTGACGTCAGTCATACACAATGGAATATCATTTATAGATTCTTTTTTTACAAGATGTAGTTCTTTTTTCCAAGATAGTAAACCATTTTCTCTGGATTTCTGAATACTGGAAAAAATATATTTATATGACTTCTAATTAATCAATTTTTATTTAAAGATACTTACTGATGGTTTAAAAATTTAAGGAGCGGATCTTCTTTTTTCAAAGTGAAAACCACTTTCCTGGATGTACCAAGTGGGAACGCTAAGAGTTTACAAGGGTATTGGTAAGTAATTGGTTTCTTAATAAAAGCCGTTGTGTAGAAAACCACTTTTTCGTTGCAAACTTGGAGCAGAAAACATCTTTTAGTGGTTCATACGCAACAAATTATACATATTTGTTTTCAACACAAATACATTTAATAATGATGATATGGAATAAAACTTAAGTTCACAACAGGTTTACCAGATAGATTTAGAAATTTTAATACTTGTGACAGGTGAAATTATGGTGTAGACGTTGGATTAGTGGCATAGATAAAAGCATTTTTATAAAGCAGTGTAAGTGGTTATAGCTCATTAGTACTTGAAAAAAAATTTTGTCAATAAGGGTATGTCACTCAATTGTCTATAATCTAAAGTTTAAAAGTATTTTTATTGTCAGTGATATAATTACTTTGCTACAAAATTAAAGTGAACTGTCGTTATTTAAGACTGTTCGACGAAAAATAACATGTTAAGTGTAAATGTTAGTAACGCTACAACGTATAGGTAAAATTCGATACAAAATTTTTTTTCAGCAAAATAAAAATAAATACGTTGCATGGTGAGAAAATTTTATGTTTGATTTGTATATAATATTTGTAAAACTATTTAGCCAGAAAATTTTGTATTAGACGTTTTCATGTATTTATATGCGGCTAGTTGCGGAGAAAAGAGTCACCGTATGTTGACTATTTAAGAGGTCATGGCGTCACGATTTATACGTATACTATAACATTCTGCTTCACTAAAAAATACTACTTGAGAATAATCGCCCGTCCTCTTAATATCCAATGTGAAGATGACCCAGGTAGGAGACTATAAAAGGTTTAGGTATTTGTCAGTACTTAGTATTACGAGTACATCAAACGGTCCAAGAAAAAGTGACAGGATTTTTTACCCAAACCTGAAAATGACCTCTTCATCGCACATTCATAACTATATTATCAGAAGAGTTGGCGTAGTATCTTCAAAAGTTTTTAAAAACTATTTAAATAAACGGTAAAAATAAAAAGTTTTAAATTATATTCACTAATGAATTACTTTAATTCTTAATACTAATTTTACGAACAAAATATACGTACTAGCGTAATGCGTACGCGAAGAGTCCAGACACAATGCTTCACCAGAAACGTCGTTACAGGCCAGTAGTAAAAATACACGATTACTTAGTATAGAAGTCGCAAGGTTCCTTTGACCTGCTAGGCAGACGATTAGGAGCTAGAAACTTTAACAGAATTTTCTGGGACTCGACTTCAGGGCAAGAGTCATATACTTGTACACTACGTATCATAACATTTTGTTGAAACGATAATTGAGTAAAAGATTAGATATACAATGAATGCTAAAATACAAAGACCGTGAGATTTAAGTTTTTATTTGGTATGTCGTATACTCGATACGCATAACATGCAAACGTTAATGGCGCAAAATAACTAATATAAATCGAAACTAAAAAAAATTATTAGCATATCGACGAATTAAACTTTGAGTTACAGCAAATAAAAGGTACAATTTCCGACTTTGATTTTAAATTGAGATATTCTAATCGACGCCATTTTTCTGCCTTTTCTCGAGTTTTCGAAATTCTCAGAAATCATTCTAGAAGTATAAGTATGTTATTTCAAAAGAATCGAGGAAATTTAGAAAACGTGGCATTAAATACTCGAGAAGAGGCAGAAAAATTGCATCGATTGAAATATCTCAATTTAAAATCAATGTCGGAAACTGTAGCAACGTGCTTGGTGAAGCATTGTGTTTGGACTCTTCGCGCACGTATTACGCTAGTACGTATAATTCTTTCGTAAAATTACTATTAAGAATTTAATTAATTTATTAGTGAATATTATTTAAAAATCATTATTTCTACCGTTTATTTTAGTAGTTTAGAAAAACTTTTGAAGATGCTATGTCAACTCTTCTGATAATACAGTTATAAATATGCGATAAAGAGGTCTTTTTTAGGTTTGGGTAAGAAATCCTGTCACCCTTTCTTGGGCCGTTTGATGTACTCGTAATACTTAGTACTGACAAACACCTAAACCTTTCATAGTTTTCTACCTGGTTCATCTTCACATTGGATATCAAAAGGGCGGGCGATTATTCTCAAGGAATATTTTTTAGTGGAGCAAAATGTTATAGTGTATGTATAAACCGTGACGCCATGACCTCATAAATAGTCAGCATACAGTGACTCTTTTCTCGGTAATTAGCCGCATATAAGAACAAGAAAACGTCACATACAAAATTTTTTGGCTGAATTGTTTTACAAATATTATTTACTAATCAAAGATCAAATTCTTTCACTATGCAATGCATTTATTTTATTTTGGTAAAAGAAACTGTGTAACGAATTGTACCTATACGATCTAGCGTTACTAACATTTATACTTTACATGTTATTTTTCGTCGAACAGTCTGAAATAACGACAGTTCACTTTAATTTTGCACCAACGTGATTATGTCACTGATAATAAAAATACTTTTAAACCTTAGATTATAAACAATTAAGTGACTTACCCTTATGACTAAAAGTTCTTTTTTCAAGTACTAATGAGCTATATCCACTTACACTGCTTTATAAAAATGCTCTTACCTATGCCACTAATCCAACGTCTACACCATAATTTCACTTGTCACAAGTATTAAAATTTCTATATCTATCTGGTAAACCTGTTGTGAACTTAAGTTTTATTCTATATCATCTTTATTACATGTATTTTTGTTGAAAACGAATATGTATTACTTGTTGCGTATAAATCACTAAAAAATGTTTTCTGCTCCAGGTTTGCAACGAAAAAGTGGTTTTTTACACAACTGCTTTTAATAAGAACCAAACCGTTTACGAATTCCCCTGTAAACTCTTAGCATTTCCACTTGGTACATCCAGGAAAGTGGTTTTCACTTTAGAAAAAGGAGATCCGCTCCTTAAATTTTTGAACCATCAGTAAGTATCTTCAAATAAAAATTTATTAATGAGAAGTCATAACAATGTCTATTTTCCAGTATTCAGAAATACAGAGAAAGTGGTTTACTATCTTGGGAAAAAAAACGACATCTTGTAAGAAAAGAATCTATAAATGATATTTCATTGAGTATTACTGGCGTCACCCCGTTGCTAGTACTATTAATTAGTGGATTTGTCTTGAGCTTCATAATACTTTTATTTGAAAAGTATCATAGGCACTTAATATTGTATTTAGTAAAAAAGCCATGCAAGAAGATCAAAAAAATTAGGAAATCTAAGAAAACCAATACTTTATATAACAATGGAAAAAAATTTTCAGTTTACTCTCAATACGGGAATGTGCAACTACGCCCTCCATGGCCTTATACCCCATAAGAACAGCATTGGCTGCGATGGTTAAAAATACTAAGTACGTAAATAGGACATTAATGTAACACATATATCATTTATGGCAAGAAAATATATGTGGTATTAATTGTATATTACTTGTCAAATTTTATAATGTAATTAATTTGGTAAGAACATAACTAATAAAAATACAATTTCACTTAATTAATAGAGGAAAGTTGAGAGCCCAAAAATTCTCTAATTTTTGTACGATAATTAAATATATTTCGATTTTGATTGCAAATAAAATAGTCGTGATACTTGGTGTACATTTTGAAAAAAAATTCTTTGTTCTACAAATGTATTAGACTATTCTGTAATCATTAAATAAAATTTTTAAGTATTAGTCAGACTTTTATTAATGATAATTTAGTTAGTATTTTTGTTTGTGGTAACCTTGTGTGGATCACGGAACTCCAGAAATTACGTCAGCTCTTATAGCAAGGAAAAATAATAAGATCCATATTTTCTCTATACTATTTAACAAATTTGCCATCAACTTATTTAATTTTATATACAGCTCACAAAGGCTTCTAACTGTCATTTGTTTATTTTTGATTCTTATGAATAAGCTCGGCACTACAAAGACTCTAACATATTTTTCTCATACTTGTGGCTAAAATAAGATTTTCAATTACAATGCAATCTCTTTATTCCTTTATATTTTTATTTATCTCACTTAGGTATTGAATTATTTGAAACTTTGACACTTTTAACTGTCTATACTTTAACAGCTGGCTCATTCTTTGAAGGAAAACGAATGTACAAGACGTCGTTGGAGCGGAATCCTGCCTCAATTCTTTCCAAATCACACTGATCTGGAATGTCATATGTCAAGGTGGTTTCGTCTGGTTGATTTTTTTTGGTACCCTGAACTAATATCAATTTACCTCTGACCTAGAAGATACAAACATTGTTTTAACTGACAACTATAGAAAGATAGGTGAATGAAGAATGAGATAATTAATTTTTTGTTAATGACGATGGAACTTGTTAAAATTGCTTTGTATTATACTAAGATTAGATAGAAAAATATTTTTTGGGCATTATCATGATTATTTTTCAATTTTCATCTTAAGTTTTTATCAAATTAATGTGCAGCACAAGAAATTCGTCGTGTTAACCCACTGGTAGCTCCCCCCTAATGGATCGTATAGGAACCCGAACCTGTGGACAGGTATGAGTTTAAAGTTGTCGTGCGAGCGTAGGCTGTCATGATTAATTATATTTTAAATGTTAGTGATTTATTTAAATATGCAGGGAATGGGGTGCAAAAGTACGAAGAGGGTGAAAATATTATGAACGTTAATCACCTGATGTATTGCTTAGTCACATTGGAAAGCTTAGAAGAGACAAATTTTATTTTTTTTATGTTTAAAATCCAGTGATTTGTTTGGCACATTACACGAGTTAAACGTCAACATTATGAAAAAGGACTTAGAAAATTCTAATTTTTTGTTGTCCTTCTTTTTTGCATCATTTAAGTTATTACTACGATTTTTGTTGACTTTTGGCTTAATCTCATTTAAAATTATTGGTACATATTCATGGCGTTTACCAGACAATGCATCAGGTGATTAGCATTCATAATATTTTCACCTCCTTCGTACTTTCGCATCCCATTTCCTGCATATTTAAATAAATCACTAACATTTAAAAAATAATTACTCATGTCAGCCTATGCTTCCGCGACAACTTTAAACTGATACCTGTCAACAGGTTCGATTTCCTAAAAGATCCATTAGAGGGGCGCCACCAGTGGGTTAACACGACGAATTGTTATAACTTTGACGCCATACATTTAACAGTATGGCAACGAATTTTACTTGATTGAGAGTATTTTAAAATAATCTAAAAAAATTTGAATGACGTATTTCCAGCAATAGTTATGTACGAATCAATTGTTACAGTTACACACTTAACAATTTCTACGTACAGTAATAATTTAGAACAAAGTATTATACTTGAATACTTTGACGTGCTGTACTGGTTTTGAAACAGAAGGTTGCATGCATTTAGTCGTTGATGCATGGGGAAAAATAGATTTTCTCTTCGATGTACAAACATTTAAAAATGCTTGCCAATTACTCTGTACTTCATATTTATGGAACACCTTAAAATACTCTTTCTTACGGTGCATTTTTCTTAACAGCTTCACTTTTTTACTAGTCTGCAGCTGCTTATTCTCTAAATAATTATAAAAAAAATCACTTGTATACGAAAGGATGAATGTGAAAAGAGATGAATCACCTCAGAATACATTTTTGACAGTATCTGTTAAAAGTGAAATTTACTTCGTGTAGACTTATAAGATACTGCCATAATTTTTTCATATTTTTCTGGCCCAAAAACAAGTTATAAGCGAAATTTAGAGAAAAACTCCTCTTAATTTACATTATTTGTCTCACAACGAAAAATTCTGGTATGGTTATGTCCCAAAACCATTTTTCTATGTATTCTGATCGTAACATGAAGTGATTCAAACAATTTTTGCCGTAGTCACATGAATTTCTTATTAAACATTCTTAAGGCTTCATTAATCTGCCGGTAGTTTTTTATGAGATTAACTTTATACACAATTATTATACTTTATTACGAGAGTCTCGACAATTCAATATTTTTTCTACTCATAAAATATAAAAAAATTCTTAAACACTTGACTATTTAATTTTAGAATAACCTATGCAAAACATAAAACGTTTAAAAAATAAATGAAAGAAAGGACAAAAAAAAATTGTTTGATACTTACAATGACCTTAATTGTGGCTTTGTCAAATTCAGTGCAATCCAACTCCGTCTGGTGGACCTCCTTGTATAAAACCACAGTTTTGTTCAGTTTTGAGAAAAAATCTTAAAGAAATTAAAGTATTAAAATGCAATTGCCAAATGCCCATACCTTTTTGCTTTTAGGTAGAAGGCGATAATCTTTGCTGGGTTTTAGGTTTAATTGCCTCGTCTCTTCAGTGGTGTTGCTAGAACAAGTATTCAGATGAGCCTTACGGCCACTATAAAGGAAGCCCATCTCCTTAGCGTCCTTTTGAGCTCGCTCATCATACTTTAACCATTCTTCATCCCCACTTTTGGACATTTTGCTTTAATCACTATTATGTTACTGCGTAGGTACTACTTGAGAGAAGTCTAACAAGCAACTGACGAACAACGAAATGATTTCTAGTGCTACTGCTTTACGTGTCACATTAATGACATCACTATCGTTTATAATTGATACCTGTTATCTAGCCTACTAAAAATTTCTGTGGCTAATTTTTTAAATGATACCTGCTACTGTGCGCTCAGATAGGTGCTGTAATGTAAAAAAATAATAAATAAACTATCTTTAAATCTGTTCAATACAACTTTTTTTTGTAAAAAAAGGATTAGATGACGTTACTGCACGTCCTACCTTTCATAATTACTGTTGGAAGATATGAATAAAAAGAGTTACCGTTGGTTTTCTCACGTACGCATGAGTATTAAAATAACGGGAAATCTCGTTAAACTCGTCAACTTGACCAAAAGCTACCTCAGCGTAATGATTACGGATATTTTTTGCTATTAAATTCATTTACAATAACTTTTAAAACTGCTCCAACAATAAGAAATAGCGTCCTTTGTAAGAATACATTTTCGATTCAAGTGCATCATCTTAATGCTACAAAAATAACATTAAAAAATACAATAAAAAGCTTTATCTCCTTGTCGAAAGTAACCTAGGTCAGGGTGTCTATGTTGTACATGAAAAAAAGAGGAGAAAAAAAATATTATGCCATAGTATAGTAGAGCTTGGTAAGGAATCGCTTCAATTTTTGCGACTCTTCAGGTCGGCTATTCGTGCTCCGCTAATATCTATAATCTGAAAATGTTGCTCGAAACAGTTAAATTAGTAAAGTTACAGAAAACGGCGTGTTTTTTTTCTGCATGCGGTCAATCTAAAGACTTTTCTAGCTATTGACTTATTACCAATGTAATACCCAACAGAGCAAGAAGAATCAGATGCCACAACGCGTGGGTATATCTACGTGTCTTCACTAAATACTTTTTTTCTATAAATCATCTGCAACAATATTTCTTTATTAAAAACGTGTTGACTTACAGCACGCAAAAGATCAATAAATAGTTTAAATACTCGTGAATAAAATATTAGAAGAGGCCGAAAATATCGAAAACTTGCTGGTGTAGGAAAAAAAAGCACTTGGTCGAGATACATAGGGTAGAAGAAAATAGCTCTTGATTCAAAGTGAATTGGCCATAAAATATTAAGAGTAGAAGGAAAAGTTGCTGGTATTTGCTGCGAGTAGATGCGTGGCCTCACCAAACATTGTAATTGGTAGGAGCAATGGGTCCTTCCAATGTTTGATCAATTTGGTGTGATTGTGGGGGTAATAGTCACGATGTCAGAAATCGCTCTCTATATCATTTATTTTATGCTGTGGTACTGATATTAAAAATTTCTGACGCAAGTAATGGTTTATTTTATGAAACATTTTCGTAATACAAAGAAAAATTTTTAAAAGTTATTCTTAGAAAAAAAGAATATCATATCTTTTTTTGTTTTAATCTAACGCCAATGCTAAAATCGTGTTCTATGAAATTAAGAACATCATCTGGCAGCGTTATAGTTTACTTTATTTATTGATTTCTGCGTGTATTTTTTTTAACTCATACCATAATTTTAATGCCTTATAACTGATATACTCAAGTTTAGATTTTACAATATGGTGTTCGAAAAATATTCTAAGGAATAAAAGTTTTCCAAACGACATTACTGTATTTTTTACAACATAGAAAGAGATAAAACTTTTTTAGAACTGATATTTCTAACAGGTATATAAAAACGAAAACTGCCTTAATAAAGTTCGAAAAAATAATTTAAATTTGAACCCTAAATTAAACTTCTAAAAATATTGCAAAATAGGATAGTTATACATACACTGTAAGTTAAAATTAACATGAAACAATTTTTTAAACTTTGCATTCATAAAATAAAGAATTTGAACTGACGAATGATTTCTTTTTTACAAGGCATATAGTGCACTTAATGACATAAAATGATAAAGAGGCTAATAATAAGAGAATCGTATTACTATTTAAAATATTGCCAACTTTTTTTATACCTCACAACCAACTTTGTAAAGTTTTAGATTAATGAAAGTATTAACTATTTGATAAAAGTATCCAGAGAGACGGAGAGGAGAACGCAACATTGATTTATGCATTACATTGATAATTGTATTAAAATAAAAATTATATCGCATAAACACGTACGTACATCATTAAACAAGCTCAGATTATCTTTATACTGAGTTTAAAATGTGTTTTACATTAAAAGTGGACGATTTATAAGTGCTAACACAAGTAAAGATGAGGATGAGGACATAATAGGAACAACTTAGAGAAAAGAGCACAAGACAATAAAAATCGTTTATAGTGACATTTTTCAAATTGATTTTGATAATTTTTTATACGGAGACATATATTATATTAGTGGTAGCAACAATAAATACGTTCCGATATAAAAAAAAACCAAAAAATGTAAAATGCTTTTTGTTACTTACGCATTCATTTTACATAATATGATAAACGTTTAGACATGTTTGTTTTAGACGAAGGTTATTATACATCAAATCTTATTAAAAAATATAGTGATTTATTATAACATGGATTTGTTGGATTTATGACATAATGTAAGTTTTTTTTTCAACGATCAGACTCCCAAATGCGCAGCACATCAAAGTATTCAAGTATAATTACTCTTATTTTTTTATTTGTTATCTTATCTTATCTTACTAATATATAAAGCAAAGTTGCTAAAACCGTTGTAATTGCTAACTGCGAAAACTACTAAACCGATTTTGCTGAAATTTTTCACACTGATTCATGATACTCTCTAGATGGTTTTAGTAAAGTTTTTATCATAAAAAATTCAATAACAATAGCAATAGAAGGGCTTAAAGTTTTGCAAAAATACGCCAGCTTTTCACTTTAGTTCAGTAAAATCCGCTAGGTGGCGTCGACATAAAATCGAGGCTACCTGCAACAGAATTAAAAAAGTGTGGTTATAATAAGCCGGAGCGTCTCGGTAACCATGCAGATATACTCAGGCAATTCATCGAACTGTACAGGGCATGCTGATGAAAGTCTTGCAGCTGGGTATCCCGGTTACGGACCACACTCTTCTGTAAGGGGGAAGTGACCTAGGTGTCCATTCACTCTGAATCTCGACGAGTACGATCAAAAAAAAAAATTAATTCCAACCGATGACGTCTCTGGCATAATATCAGGATACATATCTAGCCAGAGCACGATCTGCACCAAGCACCAACTCTCCAGAGTTGTGTGGCAGTCCCACCATCCCACCTGATGCAGTAAGAGCATTTTTGACTACAAATGTAAGCTAGGGAAAAACAGCTCTAAGGGGCATGGGCAGCCACAACGGCTACCTTCTTGGTCGTCGCGTTCCCACCGCGCTTACCCACATGTTCCCGTCTAACGATGAGCGGTTGGTTATGCGGGGAACGACCCGAAGACGAGATATTCTTTGGTCAGCGGCGTACCTCCCTCTATCACAGTCTCCGTACATCGAGACTCCCTGGGTAAGAATCAAGCAACCCGTAGCCAGCTCTTTATCATCAGGAATAATAATAAAGAATAGCCTGCAAGTTTTACCACTGGCGCTTTTTAGGGCCATCATAAGTATTTACGTTCCCTCCTTAACCATCAATTTCAACGGTTCTTTTTAGGATCCACCTAAGTGTAAACTACCTTGCCAACAAATACATTTTTACTACCATTTTCGGAAGCGATTGGTCGACTAAAAGACCATATTAACTAAAGACGGGCACTATTGAACAAAGTCAGTCATTCACTGTCAGACGTCACAAGCGGAGTTGTTCACCGCAAGGCTGGGAACCCCAGTGACCGTCAACCCTATATTACCCTCTCGACTCTAACCATTCAATCAGGAATCACTGATCCTCTCCAAAGTCTGCGCTGGGAAAACCTACAACAGCTATCAAGGAAAAAGAACTTGAGCCAACGGGACAGCCTTCACTAGACGAGTATCACTAACCAATTTCCCCGTCTAAGATCACCAAAACAACTAAATCTGCAAATAAAAAAGGTGCTTTAGACACCAACGTCTTTGA
This sequence comes from Copidosoma floridanum, assembly GCF_036245765.1. Classification (NCBI taxonomy): domain Eukaryota; kingdom Metazoa; phylum Arthropoda; class Insecta; order Hymenoptera; family Encyrtidae; genus Copidosoma; species Copidosoma floridanum. The sequence continues at coordinate 16,129,281 of NW_028321884.1, read as the reverse complement.
CGTTATACCGGGAGACGTTGGGAAAGAGCACTACAACTAGCCCCAAAGCTTCGGATTTTGTAATTTTTCTCCCGAAAAAAGAGTTAACTTAAGAAGCTCACCAGTCTTTTTTAGGGCCATCGGACGTTGAACTACCTTGCCAACAAAGTGTATCTAATAAATTTAATTTTACTTAGGCGTCAAGAAACTGACGCAGAAAATTTATCGAGGTTGAAACAGCAGCGTCAAAATCGACAACTAGAGAGTCCATTTCGTGAGAGATCAGCTTTTCATTGTACTCTCACAGCAATCTCTGAAATCTTTAAAGATCCTACGTCCGAGTTTTTAATGAGTAGAAAATGTATTTGTGTTTTTGTGGCAATAAAAATGTAGGGTTTAAGGCCTAGGATTTTTTTGCTCTGGTAATAAAGTTGTGAGATAAGAGAAAAAAAAATTTTTTTTAATATAAATTTTTTGGGGGTTTAAAATCTTAACAGCTTAAAAAAAAAGCTGTTTTCGTGAATTACATGGGAGAAACTGTAAATCAACGGCTTCTTATGGCCACCGATTATTTTATGGCATAAAGAACGCACGGTACTTTTCAGCATAATTATTTTTTTGAATTTTTACACCTTATTATTTGACCAAATAAACTATTTTGATTCCAAAAAAATATGTTTTTAATAAGAAGATTTTTGTTCTGAGATGTATCATTAATATGTGTAAAATTTCTAACTGAAAATGTTTCACATTACACGTCAACATACTACGGTGTTTTATTGAGTAAGTCTCGGTTTAAGCCGAGACGAGGGGCTGCTAGCATACATTTTTGAAGCTTCAACCTTACAACTTCAGCAAATATGCTAAGAGCAGGTGATCCCAAAAATAGTATTAAATACTAAAATAAAGCTTTATTCTGTACGCAGATGCATAGGACCCTCACTCAATGAACTCACCTTCTTTGCAACTGCGGTTAAGGACATATATATATATAATATAGCAGCCCTAATGCTATTATGATTTTTCCTAAGCTTCCCCTTTTCACACCTTGAATTTTCAATAGCTTATCTGTATTTTCTGGCGTACAACAAAGTAGCTTAGCTGTTGGGCCGAGGAAAAACACTCAATTCCCTTAAATATCATGTGTCAGTACTGATGTGTTCAATAAGTATGACAATTCACTTCTACCACCTTCTACTACGCAGCTCTGCTTATAATATATCAACAATTATCGGTACGTGTCCTGCAGGTGTTTTTGTTTCACGCTTATCTTTCCTATAATCCGTCCTTTGACTCAGGCACTGCCCCGATGGCAAGTACATCATTGCATTGATTGAACGCTCTTTTTTGGATTTTTGGTCAGAAATCCCAAGCTAGCGATTTGTGAGTATGTATAAGTTTTATATATTTGACGGTAACGTGATGATGTTTTGACAAATACGAGGCCGTTTCTCTTTTAACGAAACTCAAAAAAAATGGAAATTTGATACTAACCACTAGCTAAAAATAAGTCGTAAACACCTATACATGATGTGCGGCACATGCTGATTAAACTTAGGAGAATTATTCTTTCTTACGTTTATTAAACTTGATAATGTTTATTAAACTTTTTAATAGGTTAGAACTTGATAGTTAATAAAATTGCATGTACACAAATTAGTGTATTATTTAATTCTTTGAAACTGTTTGAGAAACTCTTTATTTGTTGAGTACAAGGGAAGCGAGCCCGGCGACAATGAATAGCGTACTTTCTGCGTACTATGCTCTGCTGATATTGTTGGTGGACTAGCTGTCTCGAGCGGCTTGCTGGCTGCTGCTGGTGTGGCTTGGCTGGTAGAGGCTTGTAGCTGGCCAGCTGATGCGTGAACCTGTGTGTCAGGAGACGAACTGAGCTGGTCCCGGCACAGGCCGTCGATGCCAGCGGCAGCGGCGTAATGAAGCGCCGAGACGATCAGGAGGAGGGGCCGACCGACAGTATATCGTCGAACGAAACAGAAACATTTTGAATTTTCTAAATGATTAAGTAGTTTAAAGACACTGTTATACAATTTTAATTTGAACACGATCGATAACATATAACATTGAGATTCTTACATTGTCTAAATACGTATTGAACTTTTATTTTTGGTTTCTACAACAAGCATATTAGAAGTGAGTTGGAACTTTTCTTTAAAGTTAACGTGTATATGTACAAGTATTAAAAAGTTTCTACTAGCAAATAATTAGTTTAATTTTCAACTAATTTTTTTTTTATAAAAAACCAGCAATTATTATCATGCTTCCTAAAGTGGTCTTTTTTTAGAGTACCAGTTTTCTTTCGGCATTTCTTACAGATTAAAGTAACACTCGCATTATTCTTGAAAAATTTTTACAAGATGTCATCAAAACCTGAAAGAGTCCAAAGAAAAATATCTCATAGCAAAAATCTTTATTTAAAGAATTTCTCTAAATCATAAATAATTATAAAAAAAATATCAAATCAATTATATAATATACGAATTAGACACTATATAAGATTTTTTAAACTGAAATTGAAAACAACCATCCTTTTTTTTGATTTCCACTTCGATTCCTTGATGATTCTCTGTATACAACGAGAAATATTCCATAAAATAAACCAACACATTCATCAGATTTTCAATATCCATACCTTAGCAATAAGTAAATATTATATTGAGCCATTCCCAAAATCATGACTTCTACCACCACCACACCAAACTAATCGAACATTGACGTTCACTGTTCTCACCAATTACAATGTTTGGTGAGGCCACGTATCCATTCGCAGCCAATACGATCTACCTTAGCTCCTACTCTTCAAATTTGACGGCCAACCTTCTTTGACTCGCGAGTTTTTTTCTCCTACCCCACTTGGGTTAATGCAACATCGATCAAGTACTTTTTCCCCCCCAACACCAACAAGTTTTCGATATTTTTGGTTTCTTCTGATATTCTGTTCACGAGTGGTGTAGAAGGGACAGAAAGTATGTCACGGGTAACGGAAAGCAGGGGAAAAATTAAGCAAAATACACTTCTGTTACACTTTTTCGCAAGGCCAAAATCTGAAATAGTTGATTTACTCTCAGATGTAACGAGCCTAGAGAAATATAACTTCAAAAATAATTTTACAAGATTTAAATTTTAAATAGCCTTTTTTGCACTTACTTACACTTCACGAGAAACAGGTGTTAGACAATTAAACCAGCACCCATTAATAAAAAATCAAGTAGCAAATAAATTATCTTTGGATATCTTTGCAATACGATACTCCAAAAAAATGTCAAGCGAAATTAGAAGCAGAAATCTGATTGACTTTCACTATTTACTTAACAGCAAACAAAACCGGTACGTTTATGCCCTAAAACTATTTTTTTATGTAATCTGATTATAACACAAAGAAATTCCAACAAGTTTTGTCGTAGTTCACAGAAAATTTATAATCGCATTCTTCATCCACCTATCCATAGTTGTCAGTTGAAACAATGCTTTTATCTTTTGAGTCAGGGGTAAATGGATATTAGTTCAGGGTACCAAGAAAAATCAACTAAATAAAGCCACTGTGACGTTTGACATCTCACTTCAGTATGATGTGGATAGAGTTGAGGCACGATTCAGCTCCAATGACATTTTGTATATTTTCGTTTTTTTTTTAAGGAACGAGCTAGGTGTTAAAGTGTAGACTATTAAAAATGTTTAAAATTTAGAATAATTTGTTTTGTTAGTGAAAGAAAAGATGATGTAAAAATTAAAAGATTACAATGACGTTATTTCGATATTAAATCTTTTTTCATCGATAAATGTAAAGAAAATTTGTTAGAGTGTTTGTACTAAGCTTATTAAAATAAAGTGTTTAAAATGTCAACAACAACCTAATAAAGACTTTTATGCGCAAGTCGCAATGATAAGAATTTTATAAAAACTTTGGGATTTTATTTAAAAAGGTATCAAAAACACTATATTGAAGTTTCAGATTGATATGTAAAACAGTGAAAAAGTCAGTCCTAAATTTTCCTTTTCAATAAAAACACTATTAAATTCTGTTCAATATAGTGTTGGAAACAGCGTATGAGAATTTTCAGTTGATTTACAATTAAATTTTTAAGAAATCGTGGCCACATTTACCTTTTCAGCCACCATATTTAATTATTACACTGTTGATCTCTAGCAGTGGTTTTTATTTGGATGCTTCTTGTTTTGTTTTTTTTTGCTATGCAAAAAGTCCTTTCGTTAAAAATTGGCTAACTCATGTATTGTTTATTCCACACGAGCTCTTTAAGAACTTTTTTACTAAATCATTAAAAATGGTCAACAAAATTACAAAAGCAGACATCCTACTTGGCCACGGAAAAAAAAATTCGAATTTCCAACTTAAAACCAAAATGGGAAAAAATTTTGACGAATCGCGAGTGTTCCTCCTCCAAAACATGCAACTTGAATTCCTGCATGCAGCGAAAAAAAAAAAAAAAGATAAAGGAACTTGGCTACGCAAATTCCTCGGCTCGGCCAGTTCATGCTCAACTCCCTCTTCTCCCAGCCCTTGTCCGCACATTAGCGACAAACTGTTCCAGGCCTTTGGCAAATACCAATTACCCCCGCGTGCGTGAATAATAATTTATCTCCTGCAGTTTAACCCCCAGCATCTTCACACGTGGCGGTGAAACAGGTAGTTTGGTCGTCGTTACTCGTTACTGCATGCCGTACCCCCCACATCTACTTGGCTTGCTGACTACACTCGTTGCATTACTCGTTGCCAGGAATAAAGAGGATAGGTGGAGAGAAAGCCCTTCGGTGCTGTTTGGCTGAAAAAAAAAAGAAAAGAGGAAAACTCTGACGATCAAAGACGGGACCTCTGCGACTGCAAAGAAGAGAAGAAGGAACTACTTCCTGCAATGAAAAGGACGTGCGAATGCGAACATAAATCCAAATTAGCGAGTGACATAATGTGCACCAACGCATCGAAGAGTGAGGGAAAGAAATTGCAGCGTTTAGCGCACGCGGTGGATGCAGACTTGGTGAGTCGGGCAGGTGATATCGATACTCCAAATCGGCCACGACGTCCGTTCGCTCTCTTTCTCACCTTTGCGGCGCTGTTGATCCTCAGAGAGGCTGTCCCGATCGGTTTCACTCAAAGGTCTCTCGACGCTAATATCTGCTACTGCATGAGAACCAGAGAAGAGGGAAAACGAGAGTATTGACTTTAAAATGGCCTGACTATCTTTTTTTTTTTTTCCGCTCACGCAAGGAAAGACGTTCTGTGAGTTTGGCGAAGTGACGTGTTCAAGTGCATGGATCGGCACGGGAACCTCTCTTTTTCAGATCTTTAACATTTGGATTTCCATTGTGCGGAACTACATGTGTAAATAAGTCACGTATTCCGCCAACCATTTTAACGAAATGGTCTTTTTGCAGCAAGTAGATGACGTATATTATTCTTTTGTTCAACTCAAAAATCGTATGGACATCACTTTTTTGGATGACAAAATTTTTTCAGCCTTTAACTAAAGTAAACATCCGCTGAATTCCTCTAGCGTAGTAAGTAGGGAGGATGCAGAACTAGTTCAATTTCCATCGATGTATCTATGTATTCGTAAGAAAAATAATATATTTGATATCAGCAAAAGACTCTGTGAAGCTTAGCCTACCAACTTATTTTTTATCTTCCATCCTGATCAGCTTGTACATCAAAGCCTATTCTGTAATTGTACATTAAATTTCAATTCCAAAGATGTTTGTGTTCTAACACGTTTATTTACAAAAGTGTACAGTAACTAAATATGATCTTTGTAAGGTATACAATATGTTTAATATAATTAGCAGGCTTAGTTCTATAGTTTAACCAAATGGGGGTGAATAGAATTTTATTATCGTTCAAGGCTTTTGGGAATCGTCGCAGCTAATACTGCGACGAAATTAATTAGAAAAATAATTTAATCATATGAAAGTTTTTATTTTTAGTAGCACAGTTTATTGACTGACTCAAAATTGTATTACTAGACTGTTTAATCAATAACGAAATTCCTACGGATTACTTAGGATTACATAAAAATAAAAAATATATAACAACTTGCATAAACAATAGTATAGTGAAAGATGTAAAAATTAAAAAAAAACAAGCTAAGAATTATGAAACCAATTAATTTCTACTGTACTCACTTTTCTTATTAACATTTCCTCACACTGTCTCTAGAATTTTTAATTATTAACAAAACTTTTTGACAATGTTTCGACTGATATAAATACAAAGAAAACTTCCAAGTTTTTCATGAGCTTCATAAGAATTAAAGAATTATACATTCCATAGCACTGTACGTTTGTACCTAAGTCGCTTGTTATGTGGATCAGTAGAAACAGTCAAGTATGTCAGACGCGTTGATTTTGTCAGAAGCTATGTTAAGTCTTTAAAAAAAAGTTAAAATTTGCGTGTGCGCTTCTGACCTCACTTTTTTCTCACTGTTTCTCTAGAAGTTCAAGCTGATATATCTGTCTCCTTTAATCCACTTAAGTACGATATTTGTAACCTTCACTTTAATCGTTTTTTTATTTGTCCACGGCGCACAGTGGACCTTTTTCGAATTTTTTTTTTTCAACATCTAATATCTCATGAACGAAATAAGATATTGACACGAGTCAAAATGGAAATTGAAGCTTCGGGGCATAGGAATAAAGGAAAAATATTAAGAATTTATGAGAATTACACGTTACAGTGTACCTTCTATTTAAAGTTGGTGCTCTGATGGAAAAGTCCTAATATTATGATACTAATTAGCTTGTAAGAATAGCAGACGATACATACAAACATACAAAGCATATATTTTTTTGTATTTTTTGCTGCCCTATCCTAATTTCACCCTTACAGCGTTATATAAATCAAACATAACCTCAAAATTTAAATTTTACTTAAAAAAATCGATTTCTTAGTATTAAAACTTGTGTTTATTGTGTTCATACTAATAGTATAATAAAAAAAAAGTACTGTTCAAGACTTTCAATATAGTAATCTAGTGCATACATTAGAAATGACTTTAAACTACGCTGTTTTGGAAAAATGAGACCTCGACAGAACCTCAAAATTCTAATTTTACTTCGAAATATCGATTTTTTAGTATTAAAACTTGTGTTCATCATTAGTATCATAGAAAAAAGTACTATTCAAGACTCTTACTGTAGTAATCTAGTGCATACATTGAAAGTGACTTCAACTTACGCTGTCTTAGAAAAATAAGACATCGACATAACCTAAAAAAAAAAAAAAAAAAAGAGAAAATCGACTTTCAGTTTTGATTCTTACCTATAGTGTCACTTCGATGTAACAAAATTGCTATTTACAAATACAATGCATAGAATACTGTACAATGATTGTTTCAACTTCAGTTGTATTCTTAAGATTAAATCGGGTTTTTTTTATTGTCACGATCAAAATTGTTTGTAAAAATTTGGATTGCGAAGGATTTCACAGAATCTGCACAAAACGGCACATTTTATTCCTTAGTGATGGTTTTAAAACTACAAAACAAATTATTTTCAATTAAACTTATCTTTTCAAGATTACATTTGGGTATTACGTTTCTTGAACATCCTCATTTAAAGTTTGTAACAATCATTGTACAGTATTCTATGCATTGTATTTGAAAATAGCAATTTTGTTACATCGAAGTGACACTATAGGTAAGAATTAAAACTAAAACTCGATTTTCTCTTTTTTTTATTTTTTTTTTTAGGTTATGTCGATGTCTTATTTTTCTAAGACAGCGTAAAATGAAGTCACTTTCAATGTATGCACTAGATTACTACAGTAAGAGTCTTGAACAGTACTTTTTTCTATGATACTAATGATGAACACAAGTTTTAATACTAAAAAATCGATTTTTTGAAGTAAAATTAGAATTTTGAGGTTATGTTTGATTTATATAACGCTGTAAGGGTAATATTAAGATAGGGCAGCAAAAAATACAAAAAAATATATGCTTTGTATGTTTAAATGTATCTTCTGCTATTCTTACAAGCTAATTAGTATCATAATATTAGGACTTTTCCATCAGAGCACTAACTTTAAATAGACGGTACACTGTTACATGTAATTCTCATAAATTTTTAATATTTTTCCTTTATTTCTTTGCCCAAAAGCTTCAATTTCCATTTTGAATTGTGTCAATATCTTATTTCGTTCATGAGATATTAGATTTTGAAAAAAAAAAATTCGAAAAAGGTCCACTGTGCGGCGCTTCTAAAGCGTCTATCTCTAGACTAAATCTTTTCGTGACGACAAGAAACGCGGATCTGCCTATAGCCAGCAATCCGAAAATTAAAGCAACGGCTTGCCTTGATCGACCTTCCCCTTTGGGAAAGAGTTTGGTCCACAAGCCAATTAAAAGGTTTTTTTTACTATCTTACGCATCATTTCACACACTCTCCTGCATCACATACATTTAGAGGTATGTTTTATTATTTTTCATAATCAGAATGTAATCTTTTTTGCTTGGATAAAAAACAGATTTTGTGCCGAAAGGCTTTTTCCTGTCCATGCTGTTTTTTCATTAACTTGATAACTGGAAGCCTTTTTTTACATTTAATTACGTAAGTGACAGTTAAGGGATCGATGCCTAACCTCTGGATTCTTACTCTCTTTGAGAAACAAAAACATATAATTATGTAATATGATTTTTTAATATTTTATTTCTTAGACGCTTCAAAATTCCAAATTATCGCATACGCAACATCACTAATAATGTTTATCGTATCGAGGACGCAAAGTGCTGTTTTGCACCTGTAGGCACTGCGTGGGTCAGCTAATGACTTTGCTTCATTAAGTGTTTTTCATGACCTATGGATGTTTATTACATTTTAGATAGAAAAGAAAAATTTTCAACATAAACGACATCTAACTGGAGCTATTTGATCCCTTGAGCCCAGATACAGAACTGTTAAGTGAAAGTAAAGTATCATATGTAAAATACTAGAGTTTTATGGAATTAATGATTGCAAAAATCACAAAGAATTATATTGAGCGCACGAAGTATGCTTGGATTCATACGGGAGCAATAAAAGTTTTTTGAAATATATTTGAAAAAATAATGTTGCTTTAAATTGTATTGACATACCAGTACATGTTTTCATGGAATTGTCCATATACGTAGTAAAATGTTAAAGCCAAATTATAACCTATGCGATCGATCACTGTGCATTGATTTATCATTTGTTGACCTATGAAGCTTGATGGACGGTCAAAGGTAATGGAGTAAGGGTGAAGGTCCTACATGAATAGAATAAAATAAAAAGTTCTCCAGATAATATCAGAAATCACAGTCAGACTTGCTTTTTTATTTAATTATTAAAATAAGTGGTTTTTGAATGTGTTTGTTATAGCCACAAGTACATGGTACTTTTACTTGTTGTGAGGACTATAAAAACATATAGATGGAAATTGTTTCAAAAGATAAGGCTATATTGTGCATTAGTTCAATACCTACTTCTATCACTATATATATATATATTTTTTTATCTTTTTCACCACGCAATGCTCCTCACGGAGGGCTTAGGCAATCTCCTCGCAGCATAATTGCCTAATTTTTCCCTACCCCCCTCCTATAATGGGAGGCCTTCTATCCCTCTTCCCTTGCTTCTGCCAAGTGCTAAGTGCCCTCAGTAGTGCCCTTTATACGAGCCGGACGTAAATCACTATAATATAAAAAAAAATATATAAATATTTTTATACTTATAATGTGCCGAATTTGAACTACTGGACACATGTATCTTTTTACTCTGACCGTTGTATGTGAACAAAATTCTGGTACGTGGATAAACATTTTTTGCCCTTTAATATTCTACACTGACAAGTTTTGTTTTCAAGGATTTTATTCTATTGGTATTAGGTCACTTTAATTTCTTTGCCTGTTTACAGCTTATCATACCTTGATAATCAATGTCTACTAAATTTTACAGAAGATCAATTGTTAGATTTAAAGTTTAATTTGTTATTAATATTTTTAATTCATTTTTAAATAATAGAAGAGTAAAGATACGTACTTGCGATGCATTGCATCAACTTTTTTTTTCCTCAAAAAAAACCAGTACCCAAAACGGCAGAGACTGAGGTTTTTTAACTGTAATAATACGAAATCAAAAAATATCTTGTTATATTCCGCTAATTCATGTTTAGATGACTCCTTCTGGTATCCATCATGTGTCCGATACAAAATTAATTTGTTTCTTAATTCATTAATCGCATCGTAGTCTTAAAAATTTTCTACATGTATATATTTTTTCTACTTTTCTGCATATTTAGTGTGTAAATAATAAATAGTAATCCGATTTGAATCTGTGAAGATGCTACCTCAATACCCAACTTAGCAAAAATAGGAGAAAACAAGCTTCTAACCTTATAATAGGGGAAATTGCAGTAAGTTTCCTATTCCACCTGCCAAGACAAATAAATTGTAGATAGCTCTGAAAAGGTGGCGATGGCTGAAAGGAGGGTAACTTAAATTTTATTGGGAGACAACAACAAATGAATTTAAATAATATTCTCTTTTTTGTGGGGGGCTATTGGGGCATTTAAGAAAAACTGGGCAATTATGTCAAGCCCCACTTTTATCACTAAATGAAAAAGTAGGATTTTTATCTATTTGTTTCCTAATTATATCAAGTGTAAATATGTATTCTGGTCAATAAGAGGATAATGTAAAGGAACGTTATGCATGGATGACAAATAATTCAATTTTATATTTTAATAATTTGTTTTTATTTTGTTACATATTTTTTTTTTTTTTTTTCTTTTTTTTTAAACCCGTATTCAGTAAAGGTTAGTGTTGGCTTTAAATCCAGTCAAAAACAACGCTGGTGGTGCCATCCATACACGTATGTTTTTGTATACATACAAATTTCTTGTATCACCGTAAATCCGTAAATATAAATAATCAGTGTACGTAGAAATATATGTCTATATAAATCTGGTTATTATCATAAAATGTGTACTGTATAAAGTGTAAAATACATAGAAAACAGTTTTCATTTATGCTTATAATTAGTACAAAGATATTGTAATCGTGTAGTGATAAATATACTGCAGACATGGATTCCTGTAAAATTTTTAGCATACGAAGGTTTCAATAGATTAAAAATTATTACAGCTATAAGTTTTAAAGTATCAAGTTCAGATAAAATGACGGTTATTTAAAGATTTCACATCACAATTGTATATAGATACTATTGCTATTAATATTTTGAAGACGAGTATATGTCAAATTTTCTTTCTGATAGTGAACACATCATTGCACATCTGATAATTTGATGTGCAATCTATTATATTGTCATCATTTAGTTGCATGAAACTATTCATGAACAAGAGTTAGTAACAATTTTTTATAATATTTTTTACAACAACAACTTTTAACAGTCACAATACACCCCGTATAAAAAATACAAATTTTAATACTCGATTGTGCAAAATTTATACAAAATATATGTACATAAGATTAATAAGTTTTCAGATACAAACAATTCAAAAAAAAAAAAAATATCTTAAAAAGCAACTTATTCTCAGTTTTTACATTTGTGAGCGTATGTCACAGGATCACTTTCATTATTTTAATGCGATTCATTTTTAATCTTATTCTAAAAGAGTATCAGTCATAATATTAGTATTAACAGATAAAAAGAGGGATTGCAAAATACGAGATTCTAATGGAGTGTGATAAAATAAATAACTACTTAAGCATAGAAATTCTACTGAATAACGACTATTCACAAGCGAGTACAAAGGTAGAACGGAAAATGTACATTATAAGAACTTGTAACTTATAAGTTCAGTCAGCTAGCATTTAAAAAATAAAAAACTATTGCATAAATATTGCAGTATGTATATAAATTATGTTGCTTTTCATATAAAATATAAGGTAATTGTAAAGAAAACGATAATCGATAAAATCTATGATACAACACCAGAAAATGACACACATATGTACACTGCTCTACAAAAATTGGAGTTTTTTAACTATTACTTTCGATCCTCTGTAGTTTAACGAAAAACTATTGTTTTACATGAAAAATCCATACTATCTCATGTTGCGAAAAAATAGTAAAATTGTAATCTATTTATTAAATGAATGTATTGCTTTAGATGCAAAGTTAAATAATGTATAGTGAATGAATTGTATTGTTAAATTATACATTATAAAATATTTAACCAAGTGTACAATAACAATGCACTTACAGCTGTAGTAATCAACACAAAGTTACGCACTATCTATAAAACAAAAAAGATTTATCTTCAACAACATTACGTAACACGTGGCTACGAGTGTGAAGTTGTGACGTAATTGAAGATGCGTATACAGGTCGCATAAACTTAAACAGTTTAATCCTAATACGTACAAATCGATTACATAAGACGTTAAAAAAAATTGACAACCCACTTAGGTCATCACGTAAACGATATTCAAATTCTTAAAAATTAATCGTTCATGGAACATACAAGTTGAATATATCATAGATATATGGGACCAAAATCCTGTTATGCTCGGAGCTATTGATTCAAAAAAGTACCTTTTGTTGTATGCATAAAACGTGTACAGCTGAAAACATTGTTAATGAATCCTATCTCCACGGATAAGCCGATATACTGCGATGGTACAGCTCGAAGGTACCTTGTGAAAAAGCTCGAGATAAGCGGGATCAGTAAGCAACAGTGGAAAAATGTTTTTTTTTTTCATTTTCTCTTTTTTTATCATCTCAACAATAAAGCATGAACATGAAAAAAAGTAATCATTTACTCGGAATACAAAGAAAGGTCAGGACGTACCTCCTGAGTGCCGTTACACGATGTTGAAAGCGATTCGTGTTCGAATCGCCGAGTCATCCTGTTGGCTGTAGGAAGAAAATGAGATTGTAGGAAAAAAGATGCCCACATGGGCGTACTCTGCAGACCCACTTGTGCTTTACTGTCGCTATAGGTGCAACAAAGCAACGTGGATCGTTTATATTTTCTTAACTTTAGTTCAGTGATTTGTCGCGCTCTCTCGTACTCTACGTTTTCAAACTAACACAAGTCAAATTTGAATCAAGGAAATTAATGTCACGTCCAAAGGCACTATTCTTAGTATACGATCATATTTATCGATGATAAAAATATGCATAGACCGTTCTTCTTCTAATAATCAATTTTGTAGGCGTACGTAGATTCGCATGTATAAATGCGCGAGAAAATTCATCACTTCTTAGAAAAATAGTAATTTTAATGAGCTCCTCTTCCAGTGAGAGAAAGGGGCCTTAACCAAGCTAACTTTGACTGTCCGTGGTTCGATCACAATGTAGATAACGGCCAAAGTCCTCACTCCAGTTTTGCACATCTTCATCGAGGAGGTGTCTTGAGACAAGAGAAACACGACATGGATCGAGCCACGAAGAGACGATTGAGTAATAACACGGTACAAAAACTCCACGACCACCAATCTTTTCGAACCGAGGAAAACTGTATCCACTTAATTTTTCCCTTTTATTGAACACCCTCAAATTTTCCTCGAAACGAAAAGATCAGCTATAACAACGCGATACACAACCCTCTCACAGACAGTAAGGGTGGCAGAACTGGTAGACGAGCCTCTGGCTGCGCTCCGTCTTCTTCATGATGCCCTTTTTGTAGTACTGCCTGATGCTGCGGCTGAGCTTGTCGTAGTTCATGGCCGGCCGGTTCTTGCGCTTGCCCCACAGACGGGCGACCCGCACCGAATCCTCGATCTTGAAGACGCCCTTATTGCGGTCGAGCCATCGTATGCACGAGCTGTGGACCCCGGGACTCTGAAGTAGTTCCTTCAAAAACTGCCACAGGTGGATGTGTGAGCCGCTGCTGCGGATTTTGCCGGTGACGCCGGTACTGTTTCCGGTGCTGCCGTTGCTATTGCCGACTTCGATGATCGCGGAGCTTGAGTCGTCATCATCGTCTGTCGAAGGAAATCGAGAGTTATCTTTATTTTGGATGTATGAGTCTAGATTTTGAGGTGATGGGGCAAGCGGGACTTCCGGTCCACAATGTGTTTTCATTGGATTTAGAGATGGGTGGTATTAACTAGCAAAAAAAGAACTACTTGATCCTAATGAGGTCAATTACGCGTCATTGAAAACGTGACGGACTGGACGTGAATGAGTTCTAACGAAGTGACTAAAGAATAATTTTTAATTGGTTACTGTCATAGTAGTGCATTAAATAATTTTTGTTATGTAGTTAGGATTCTTTTGTTTATTAAAAATATCAAATAGTTGTGAAAAAAGTTGCTAAAGCTGGATAGCATCAATCCGGAAATTGTGACATTCCTAATTTCAATACAACTCCTAGTGTGTTGTTAAAATTAGTATCTCGTGTTTGGGAGGACGTTTCAATTACCTTTACTTCAAATAATAAGAATTAATACTTTTTTACTTTCGTCCAGATCAGTTCAGTTTTTTTTTACTTTAATGTTTCTTGTAGTAAAGTATTTATTAGTAAATAAATTGTAATCTACATTAAGTAGGATAAGTGAGGCTATTGTTGCGACTTTTTTTTTAAGTGGTAAGCTTTAAATGTTTATCTATGAAATTCAGTTCGTCAAATCGGTGCAATATTATTTTTTTAAATGTTGGACTTAAAAACTACTGAATTCTGCTTTTATAATATATCAAAATTCATGAATATTGATTTAAAAAGAGGTTTAAAAGTTAAGATGCCAATGCCGGTATTATTGTGAGCCTGTACGTATTATTTTGGTCGATTTCAATGCTAAATCAACGGGGTATGCGCAACAATACCATCATTGCATACGTTATTCTTTGTTATACCAATGTAAAGTTTCGAATTCTATTTTGGAACTAAAGCCCGATTAATTAGATACTCTATAACTTAATTTAATGATTTTAAGTGTTCCCTCACCATAACTCATTAGTTCAATTAAAATATACATATTATTCGAGAGTTTTGCAATAACTGGAGCAACTAAAACAATACCCCCACTTACCCCTGTTTATTAATTTAGAAGAAAACTATTTTGTTAATCAGTAACGTGCATTCAACTTTAACAGTTTCACATCTTGACAGCTACTTTAGTTTGTCATGTAGTTTAAAACTAATTCGTTTCCTTTTAGCTCTAAATTACATATTCTTCTACCTTTTGATTGGATGGAATTTGCTTGTGTTGTCCGACAAAATAACGCTTCAAAGAATCCACGTGCTAAATTTTTTACAATTTTAATTAAAAAAAAAAAAAAAAGAAATAAAGAAAGAAAGAAAACAAGTGGGTTCGTTAACCGACTTTCTAATCGTCAGAGGGAAGGAGAAAATCTCGCAACCTCAACTCACCGTCCGAGAAGTCCATGGTCGAAGCGTCCTTGACACTGCCGGGAGCGCTGCTCGGATCGGACGAGGCGGTGCTTCCACTACTCGGTGACTGCACGACACCGGTAGGAGTCCAACTCACCGCGAGGGTGTTGTTGTTGTTGTTCGGTGACTCCTCGACGGCCGCTTTCCAGATCTCCAGCTGAGCGTGTAGCATACTGCCACACTGTAACATCAAATGGAAAGAGAATCGTACGATTAGTTTTATCGAAGCTGGGGCCAATTGGAGTTTTTTTCGATCAAGGCTTATGCTTCTTATACTCATTTTGAATTATTAGAGATAAAGCTACCGCACTCACGATTAGAGGACTCGTTTTTAATGCCAATTATTCGTGAACATGACCTAATTGTTCAAGAATTTTAAGTAAGATCATGCGTACTTTTCATCATAATGTTTTATAAAAAAAGGTTTGCAGAAATAATTCTAAAACAGGTCATTAGAAAGTATGCTTGCGTTTTTGTCAATGTCTTTCAATTCAGTCGTGCAACTTCTATTTTTTCAGTTAGAAGTCTGTTTGGATTCACACACTATCCTGCTTTAGTTTTCCTATTTCTATACATTCACTACTATTTCTATATAACCCTACTAATCATAGATTAAATCATGATTTTTACCAAAATTTTAAATACATCTTCTCTGAACTTTTGAGAGAAAGAATGCCGTAACTTGACGACAATATCGACCTTTCTAGCAATGCCAAACAAAATCAGCATCCAAAAAAAGCCTTCCAAGTATAGTTGTCGGAATCGGCAAGCGTTCCTTACCCAAAGGGTCGCACACGTAACAGGACTGCATAACCCGTCAGTCAGGGTATTCGCGCCCGTGACTCGGGGCGCTTATTAGGCACAAAGTGCCTCTCACGAGAAATCATGGAGTGACGTGTCGATGCATGCGACTGTACCTTGGTGAGGTCCGCAGGCTAATCGATCCGCGAAATCTGACGCGGAAGCCGTATACGTCGTCTCTTGGATCTTCGTGACGGTTCCACGAAAATGTCCTTATCCAACATGCTCTGGGACAGAAAAAAAGAGCTCGTGTGCCCAGGAGCATAATATGGACACGGGGCGTTTTTGTGTGCGCGAACTATTGAAAGAGATTTCGGTTGATCGATCGATTCGAATCATTACATAAGGCCACCAGTGCTCGCGTTATGCGCCTTTTTTTTACGTAATTCCAATTTTTTTTATAAACAACGGCGGTAAGAAAAACACGTCCCTGGAAACCGCTTACCTGTCGACTGCGCGAGACGCCCGAGGTTTATGTACGGAAAATTATCAACGCACCGATCGGATACCGATTTCCGCTATAGCTGTACGCAGAAGACTGCCTCTTGTTTTCAACTACAAATGCACCGATCCTGCATATTTGGATGAATATGCCAAGGATAGAAGTGTGGTTTTACTATAAATCACAGCCATGGATTAAACGAGACACGTGCAAGGATCTCGAGCGCAACGGAGGTGCTTTGGCTTGTTATTGCGTTGTTACACGCAACGTGTAAAATTATTCCTTTACAAAGTCACCGCCGATAAATCATAATATTGAGCGTAAGTACAAGCTTTTGTTTTACATGATTATTCAGTACACGTGTGTGTTGGCGTACACGCTCTTATTGATGGGACACGGTTAGTGCTCGGCTTTTTTTTTCTTATGATGCCTGGGCAAGTATTTTTATATTTTATAAGGAAGCTGCGGTAGTGCCGTTGGGCAAGCAGTTACTTGTTGCAGAGCTGGATATGAAGGATCTGCACTATAGTGGAACACAAAAAAAAAAGTCTAGAGCTCAAATTTTAAAAACGATTCGTTTAATGAAATAGATAATCTGAAATCGAGCTCACGCGGACTCACCTGTACCAACATTCGATACCCCGATCGTGGGTGTAACCCTGAAAAGCAGAACTATTCCAAGGAAACGTGGGCCGGTGAAAGATTTTCGGAAGGAACGAGAAAAACCGGGCCCACGCGCATACTTACGTCCAAAGGAAAACAGTACGCAGGTACACAGAGAGAGAGAGAGAGAAAGAGGCAAAAAGAAAAAAAAAGAATCCAAGCGAGCTGGAAGAAAAAGTAAGAAGACACGGGTCATGCAGGCACGCACGTACGAGCACTAGAATTTCCCGATCAGGCGCCTCGTGCGTGTACACCTACCAACCTACCATCGCTACTTACACAGACACCCAAACTGCTCGCAGCTAGCTGGTTTCTTCTTGTATATACCTGTACCCCATGATACACGTATACGCGGCCAGGAGAAAGCAGTCGCGTCTCTGACCTACTTCCGTCCGAGCATCGGCTCCTCGGTATTGCTAGCAAGCCTCTCTCTCTCTCTCTACTTACTGACTCGCATACTCGTTCGCTCGCTTTCTTACTTGCTCCGTCTTGTTTTTTTCCTCTCCTCGCAGGAAAATGCTTTTTTGAAAGATCGAGACCATTCGTCACTGGGATGCTTCTGTCCTTTCGGTACACAGGGTCAGGGTGGAAGGAACAGAGTGTGTTTTCAGGCGATGCTAAGACGCGTCTTTGGGTTTTGTACATTTGTACATTTGATTCAGCGACGATGTCCCAGTTCTTTGGGACACGCTCTAATTGCCGACTGGAATGCGCGCGTGTGTTTGTTTTTTTCATACCGATGCGGTGGTAAGTTCGAGCGAGGCATTCGTCGATCCGATTGTTTAGATACGACGAGTCTGGGTGAAGGGACTTCTAATGGGACTAGTTCATTATCTATGATGTGATTTGTCAAGGGCACAAAAATCAACAATTTATCCTTCCTTTGAAAAATCGTGGTGTCGATAAAAAACTAGCAATTAGGATATTTTCTGGTCAAGGTATTCCTAAATAAAAACATCGAAAGCATAGGGTACGAAAATATGAAAAAAACGATGTATGGACTCGAGGCGACTCGAGGTGGTCAATGAAAGTCTGTGTTCATTGATGTGAATGGTCATCTTTTTGGAAACACCTAGATTATCAGACTTTTCGATGTTTTTCTCTTTATTATTGTGAAAACTCCTGATGGTAGTTAATAAATTAATTTTTTTATGTCTATGGACTTAGAAAATTGGATTGGACAGAAAATAAATGTCATGAGGGACAAAGCCTCTTTGAAGGAAATAGAACTTAACAAGCTGATACCAAAGCTTTAATAAAAATAAGTTTTTTAGAATAAAAGAATTAGTCCTGCTTCTGCATCATCTACGGTGAAAGATTGGTACATTCAGTAATACCAAAATTTATGATGCTTAGATTGGCAAATATATGTCACCCTAACATTTAAAAAAAGATTTTAAATGATTAGTTTAGAAAAAAACCCAAGTTGAAACGGCTCTCGAATGATTCAAGACTTAAAGTTAGAACTGCAAAAGCTTTAAATCTGAACAAATATGGAATTACTTCTCTGACCTTGAACTTCATCGAAACAACCAACACACGCTGTTGGGACACCTTGCCTCGCACCAACAATCAATCGATCTCTCGGCAATATACTCCCCATTCCTGTCTTTTGAAAAAAAAATAAAGAAATTCATAGTAATTCATGAATGCGCGTTTGGTTAGCGGCGATTGCGTTAAATTCGCGACACACATTTCTTTCGCCATTGACTTTGGTGCCTGCCAACGAGACATCGGACCACTGGAAATCGCCGTGTAGTGGCATGGACCGTTACTTATATGCTGTTACGCACGCGCTCTCGCACATATTTATGTGTGTTTCACCGGCTACGCATAGCAATTTGGCACCAATCGTGCTGCTTCCTTTCTATACCTACCTGGGTTTTTTTTTTTTTTTTTTTTTTTTTTTCATTCTTTTTGTGTATTCGAATACAGACTTTCGAAAGTAACAGCGACGTGTTCTTTTCAGTTTGTTTTGTTGTCTTGCTTGTCTACTTGTTTGCCCCGTTCAGGGAACGATTATACTTAGGAGTTACCAACTTTTTTTAGACTACGAGATGTATTTTTCCATGAGCTCACAAAAGGTAAGTACCTATTGTAGAAAAATGTAGACAAAACTTAATTTCTTCGTAATATGTGATTAGTTTGAGCTGAGTATGATTAAAATGAAATTTTTTGGAGAATTCGAGTGGAATGCGTTTTTCTGACTCTAAGAAATGATGAACGAATGGTAACAGACCTACAGTGTTTAGTTGGATTTTGGATCTACAAGTTATGGTTACAGTGTTGCGACAAGCACACATATTTTGTACTTATTAATTGTAACAAAAGTTTTTTGACTCCTGAAAGTGATTCATTGGACACGCAATCATAAACCATAAGCAATTCCCACGTCGTTTTTATGCAAAAAATGCTTAGATGTACAATGTAAAAAAAAAAGATTAGCAAGGCGCGTGAGCGGAAAATAAAAAAATTTGTAATTATAATAATTCAACGGCAAATGAAAACTCGGAAAGTCCCAAGTCCGGCCGCATTCCAGTCGCCTTGCATCGTATCGTGCGTAGAGCAATCGACAACGGCGCAACAGTGAGCCAGGAAAGACGTCATTCGCAGCCCGTGTCGATTTCCCGGAAATTCACTTTCACCCGCGGCTTGCCGCGCTACAGGCCATATACCGGCGAACGAACCGCAGCGCTAGAGCGAAGTAGCGTTTTGCTTTGGGACAAGTGTATCCTCTTGAGGGATCAATTCGCTGGACAGTGTTGCACCTACATATATCTTTGAATGCGAATGCTTCATTTTTATCATGTGGATCACTGTAACTATTATTATTATTATTGTTAAAAAATTTGTGAATCAACATATGATACTTCGAATTATTTACTCGAGGAGTTGCGATAATCTGGAATCATGGAAGAAACTTGGATGATTCATCTTACGCAATAAAAAGAAATATTTCATCGAAACCCAGAAATGAAATCACGTATCATCCTCAGTGATTACGTTTTTCTCAGTATGAGAGTAAGTCAAGATGATGAGTTTTCAGAAAAATTTGAGTTACCTAACCTAATCCATTTGAAAAATCTGATGATCTTCATTGGCACAATCAAATAAAAAACAAAATTAATAATAATTTTTTACCACTGTACGTTGCATTGCCATTCATGGCTAAGTTTTACCATGATAAATAAACTGTCTGTTTTATCAAAGAAAGAGGGTAAAGTAAATATCCCTTCTATGTAAGCTCTCATACTTTCTTTTATTGTTTTTCATTCAATTGTGAGCTTAAATACTAGAAATTATGATTCACAGTAATGAGCTATGAATTTAATATTGTTAATCTTATTCTTCAATACATTCATTTGTAGAGATACTTTTTTGTAAGAAAACATTATAAGACCTAAATATAAAAAACTAGGAGACCTTCCACCTGTTGTTTGATAAGTCATACCCCTTTTATGAAACTTTTAAAACACAACTTTAAAACAACAAATCATCTAAAACTATTGAAATCGTGGCGTGTGAATATTACCATTGTAGTGACATGAATGAATTGTGCGTGGATTTGTTTATTAAGAACGTGTAAATAATTTGTTCAAGTACATACCATAACATGTGAGAGAGCTAGAGGCTTGTTGTAACAGGGGTAAGCAGTAACACGCTATTTGTGCTAAATTAATAAACTTTATGTCGTATTTTTTGTATTGTTTCATTTCTACATCATGTAGAATTACCCTATCACGGTCAATTCTACTAGACAACGCAGTGAGTAGATAAGTACACGTGCTTCAATTTGGTTAGGTAACGTTAAGTTTTAACTTCAATTAATTCTGGTCTTCGCTGCTGCATTTTATTGATTTGCAAAAGTAAACATGCACATAGCTTCAAAATATATTCAATTTCAATATTCCGTCGAAAAACTTGAATGTAGTAATATTGTTTAAAAAATTGTACATTAAATGTAGAAAATCATGCTCTGGGGTATGTTGTAACAAAATCTTAGAGCAAATTGTAACATGTTACAACTAACCACAGTATTAACTTTGTAGAACGTGTACCAATTGTTTATGCTTTTATCGTGTCTTTGTTTTAGGATGAGAAATTATAAAGGAATGACAGTATTTCATGTAAAAAGTAGGGCATATGTTAAATGTGCTACAGGTGATGTTCTATCATTTCTATATGTATAAACTGCTGCTCTGACGAAGACTGAATTTAGTAATTAATATTGTATTAGGTTCCTAAATGCTCTAAGTTTGAAAAATAAAGTCTTATGAAGGTTTAATTTTCATCGAAAGTAACTTAAAGTGGGATTGTTACAACTTGTCCCAGAACTGTTACAACTAGCGCTAATGAAGGGGAAAGTTGTACCAACTGATTTTTTTTGGGAAAATAACTTGTGTGACCAGCTTTTTGAACATAAAAATTTCATTCCTTTTCCATAAATACTAGAGCATTTAAGTTATCGATTGGCACTTTTTGGGTATAAAAATATACAAAATATGCATAGTATTACTATTTTCCGTAAAAATTGTTACAACAAGCCGCTAGATCCTCTACGGTTCCAAGGCTTTAACGTAAGAGGTGAGGATTTTTCAGAAAAAAATTTGTTGGTTTCATTGTCCACTACCAAAACTGCATGTTTAACTGAGACTCATACTTTTTATCCAATCCAATATGGTTTGCCCTGTGGTTGGACTTGTTTGTTCTCAAAACACTAGTATCGAAAATAATAGCAGCAATAAAATAAGTGGGATTCTGTCAAAATTTTAGCTGTATTTTTTTTTTGGTTCTACTTGAATCTGAGTGATATAACAGTATTTGCTCGAAAATAAACACAAAAGGCTTGGAATAAGCTTTAAATTGAACCCAGTCAAAGTGAATATGTAGATCAGATAAAAAAATACAAATGGAGTTGAGGTTAAAAAATTATTAAAAATTAACATGCTAGAAAAGTAGAGCATTTTAATAAAAATAAAAACGAATATTTATCTAAAAATTGCTTTAATTACATTTATGATTACGTTTCTTTATAACATTTATAAGATAAATTTTAAAGTTATAACCTATTTCAGAGATGACTAAATGTTTCTGTAATACTGTCATACACAGGTGCATACATCCTAAAATTAATCAAGTATATTTGAAGTTGTATGTTAAAATCCTTTTTTTTCAAGAACGTAACTATGTCAACCTTTGAAATAACTTTTTAATCTCATTTTGACACAACGTTTCAACCCGTACCTACATATTATACGGTAATTTTCTGACGTTTATTAGTAATTAGTAAACTGTGCTTTCATATTTAACGACTAAATTATAAGTGATATCTTGCTGGCTGGCCTCGAACTAGTTATATTTTTTTTTAAACCTAGTGCTTATAACTTTTGTGTTAAAAAGAATTCATAGCTTTAATACTAGTATCGTTTTATGCTACTGTATGATTAATACTTCCACAGAAGCAGTGTGATATACTTGTACACATATTTTTTGCAGTAAACACTTTCTCTAATGCTAATTAATATTTCAGACTATCATAAAAGTAATTGTTACAATCAGAGTAAACCAAGAATCGATAATAGAATATAATTGATGTTATTAATATAAAAGTAACATTAAAATCTTCTCAAAAAAGTACATTCCGTTTTCAGATTAGAACTGAACCTCATATCTTCCAAGCTCAGAGAAGCTATTGAAAAATTGTTCAGCTAAGTATATCATCTTATAAGTAGTTATGCAGTTATACAATACATTGGAGTATATATATATAATATTTGTGCTGTGAACGAGTTCTCAAAATGTTAAAAATAATTACAACAACAATAGTTGTATTATTACTAATTTCAAAGGATAGTGCTATTGAATTACAGGAAGTCTCAAATTATGTGACAAATTATCTATTATACAATCTACAAGTTAGTTATGTCACCATTATAACCCCTGACATCCAACGCTATTCGTCTACACCTATTGAAATCATGCAAAGGCTGCTTCAAAATCTTTCAGGTATTCTTACAACAAGAGGTTTGAGTATCCCAGAAAATATCACAAATTTAAATCAAACGAATAATCTCATTAAACAACTGCCTGCAAATCTGGTTACAAAAATAATATTTATAGATTTTTGCCACACGAATGACTACAGGGCACAAATAACCTACTACTTTCAAATTTTCCAAGGTTTTTCAAATCTTGGTAAACGACCTCATTGTCTTATATTTCTCACCAACTATGAAAATACTCCAAGAGCCTACATTGAAGAAATATTAAAGAATCTGTGGACATTAAAATACTTGTTTGCCACCATTGTTGAAGTGAATATTTGGAAAGGCAAAAAAAAAAAAAAAAATTAGTCAGTCCCAAAAAAGGAATACGCGATGTTTGGCTGCATGAATATAATCCTTTTACAAACTCATACGGCCAACGCTTATATTCCAAAAACATAACTTTGTTTTCTGACAAAGCAAAAAATTTGAATCTCTATCCCGTATATTTTTATGCGTTCAAAACTTCATCTTATCTTGGAAATTGGATTGAGTATGATAAGACAGTGACTTATTTTATATTTGAAAAATTGAATTTCACACTAATACCGATTCCTAGAACCAATGTCATGAAAAATTTTATCCAACAACTGGCATCAAACAAAGTTGATTTTTCTGCAAAATCCTACCAAATACGATATTTATTTAGAGCATTTGATGATGTAATGTTCACTCGTTTTATACCTGCATTGGTTAAAGATGTATATTTATACAAATATCCCAGTCATATCGAAACAAAGAACTTTATAGTTTGGTTTTATCAATTTTCTTAGTTCTTATTCCTGTAGCCACGTACGCTTCTTTCGAAAAAGTTATACTGTCTAATCATGCGTTATTTAAAATTATCAAAAATCAGATCGTACTGATGGAAAAAATGCGCACTCTAAAGTGGTTGAAAACTTCATCATACTTTTCTACAAACTTATTATTGTTTTTTTGCATTACTATGGGTTCGATAATTTTTACCCTCAACATCTTTTTCTTTGGATTTGACGTTTCATCATCTGAAATTAAATGTTACAAGGTTGCAGAATTTAAAGATTTGTTAACGACTATTCATCAATTTAATTCGACTTACGATACACTCTATTTTATGCGACTCGATTATAGTAATAAATATGTTATAATAAATAAAACAAAAATACAATTTCCCATTACTGATGAGCAATGCATGGACTTTATGTTTTGCGTAAATATAAACGTATGTAAGAGTTATAGAAAACTGTCCGAGATCTATGCAATGCTGTATAATTCCAGAATGAATGAAGGATATCAATTAAGGTTGGCGAATCCACCGGTAAAGTTCTCAAAATACTACAAATGCTTTCTTATTTCACCATCTTTGCCTTTTGTCGATAAAATAAATTATTACTTGGACAAGTCTTACGGAACGAATTTACAGATGCATTGGGAAAATATGCATGTATTATTTTGGAAAAGAAATTTTTACAGAAGTACCACATCGAAACTCCTGAGCATAACAAGGCTGAGATACGAAGTACGGTATTGTCTTCTATGACTGACAAACGAGAACTAACTTACTCATTTAAAAAGTATTCTGGATTTAATGAAAAACTATTGTATGTCGTTTACTTTGGATATTCTGTCGCTTCTGTAATATTTGTATGGGAAGTGAGCGTAAACGATATGAAAATATAAATTCCATTTGGGTGAGTTACAATTCAGAAATAATTTTGCAGCGTAAACGTAATATTTTGTGTATAATTAATGTCTAGTTTGATTAAACTTTTTGATATGATAAAATCCTATATGTATTGCAAAAATTACGTTATACTTTATTTGACATAAAATAAAATGTAAAATACATGACAATCATATGATATTTTTTTGTGAAACTTAGTGTACTTTAAAAGATTGATCACATGACTAAAACCTTTTGATCGTTATATGATTGGTTGGAATTCATCACTTTGTTAATGTGACAAACGTACAAAAACTAGTAATATTAGACTGCATGTGTATTTAATTGAAATGGAATGAATTTTTAATACGAAAATGGAAGTTTTAGTGATTAATTTGTTTGTTATCATGTAGAAACAGTTATATAAAAGGTTATGTTTGATTCCCAGCAGTATGAAATAAATTTATACATAACGCATAGTTTTTATCATAGAAGTATAAAAGTTTTGAAAAAATTATAACAGGTACTATCACACCTTTTTCCAAAATTAGAATTTTTTCGTATTACAATGCCTTTCCTACAAAAACGATTCATCGAAAATATTAAAAGTGACATTCCTCTCGCATACATTAACAAACAAATCTTTTGTAGTTTCAAAGTATTGTGTTTTTATGAGTTCATGAAAATTCTTGTTTCATGCAAATGGTTTTTGTAGTATTCACCAAAATTGTGCAAAAACACACGTTCTTTGTAAGTATTCAACAAAAACTTAAAGTGCAACAGAATTGTAAAATATTTAATGACCAAATTGACTCCATTGCCTCCCTTATCTTTAGCTCAGGAGGCAATTACACAAGCCCCATTGCTATCCATGAAATTTAACTGGGCTTGAAGCTGTTAAAATAAGATTTCCTTGGATCTCATAGAATCGAACGATAGTTTCAGCTGAGTTGTAATCGAAAAACAGAACGAAATTAATTGCTATGTGTATTTACTTGATGTAAATATGATAATTTTTACTTCTTATTAATAATAAATATTTTTTTGTCATTAAATTAAGTTGTTGGAAAATCATTACAAACATCGCGTTACCTAGAAAACAATTAAATCTTGTTTTAACATTATCTTTTATGTAAAACATGTTGAGAAATATTATTCAAGAAATATATAGGACGTTATTTTAAGGATTTTACTAACATAAAGTTTTTCAACGTATATGCCAAGCCATTATCATGTAGGAGTAAATAGCTATCATCTCCAAGTATAAACTACAGCATGATAGTAAAACAAAAAAAAATAATGATCACGTTTGTTGTTGAAAAACTAATGATTACGTATTCATTCGAGTACACAGATACGTACATACTTTCTCTGAGCGTTAATTAGTAAAAAAGCATAAAAAAATTTATAAGAAATGTAGACAGTTGCATGTAGCCAAATGTATATAGGTCGATAAATCATGGAAATTAGCAAACTACATTTAAAAACTAAAAAACTTAATTGGAAAATATTCTAAAAACTAACGAACACTGTAAAAATTCTTTTGGACCAAATTTGTGAAGGAAAAAAATGACAATGTATCTTGTTACAGGAAAAAGTTTGAGCAAGCATTAATTTGGTATTAAGGAGGTTCGGGAGTAATAATAAAATGCAAAGATCACAATAATATAGAGTTTTCTTGATAGTCTACAATACTAAGAATTTGTATAAATTTTTTCAATATTTTTAACAGGTCATTTTTAAAAGAATTATACACACAAAAATCATGTGATTAATATAGGCTCTTGTGAAAGTGAACCTCTTTGTCTCACTTAAATGGACAAAACTTTTTGAAAAACGCAAAGGTATTGAAAAAAATCTACCTACGAGTTAATTATTGTTTAATTATTCGGTGAGCAAAATTTAGAGGCATGTTATAGTGCATTTTAAACAATGCAAACGTTAAATGTAAGGAAAATATTGAGTTTCTTAGGTGCCAGAGGGGGTTCGCGGTAAAGGGGGCCAAGATGCGCGGGCAGAGGGGACTCCCCTTTCCTCGTCCCTTTGAATGACACTCCCGAACCTTCTTAACTAAAATGTGTTAAAATTAAGCCTTAATTAGTACGTATCTAACGGAAAAATTTAATTTACTTAAACTTATGTTCAACGGAAACAAAAACTATTGAAATATGTTGGAACATTTATCATGGATTACGACACATTTTTGTATAATATTAAATTGTCTACAGTATTTCAATGATTTATTTTTCAGAATATTGTAAGCCATTTGAAAGATTTCTTATAATAATAACACTAAGTGTACTAGCAGTTCAGAAAATTCGATACATTACCAATTTAATATCAGTCCAAGTGTCAATAAACAATACTTCTGTTTTAGTAAGATAATATTTTTTGTCATTGACCTAATGATATAAGGAAAACATTTGTTGCAGAACCAGCTGCGGTTTTTCAAACTAAGTAACGAAAATTCTTACGAAGATTTTCCTGTAAAAATTTATCTGAGTAAATAATATTCCACATAACACACAATCATGTTATGTTCGTTTTTATAAACCACCAACTAAAGTCTGAAAGTCACTTTTCGTTAGCATTACTAAACAAGTTATTATTAAATTTGGAATATAGGAATTGTAAGTATAATAGTAACGTTATATTAAATACTAGAAAAATACTTTTGATTTAGAAACGTAGTTGAATTGTACGTAGTAAACGAGTAATTGAATTGTATTAAATAAAAACCAAACAAAATTACATGAAAAATACAAACTAAGAAATCTATTTTCAACTTAGAACAGTAATTAACAGACAGTTCGGGCACTGTAAGAAAAAAAAGTACTATTCAATATTTGACCAACAAATGAACAGAAAAAAAACGATAAACGTCACCGCAAGGAGAACGAGGAAATCATCATTGTCCTCTCAGCGGGCATTGGGCGTTTGCAATTATGCGGTGAAAAATGCCCGCGGACAGTCAGATGGCACAGGAAACAAAACCACGTCCCGTAAAAGGGGAAAAGCCGTCATTTAGGTTTATCCGCCCTCCTGAATGTCATCTTGGCCGGAAATTTTTTTTTATTCTTCACTTCGAAAGGCAAAACACAATGAAAGCGGACTACACGTCTAAGCCGTTGTATCTAATCGCTCCACGTAATGCACCTACCACTTACGCAAAATCGCCGACCATTAATAAGCACAGAGAGGCAGCGCACGTGCGGACTTAGAAAATTACTCCTGAGCTACAGAGAAGGTGGTGGATTATTTTTTCATTTTGTTTCGTTCCAGCGCAGAGGCGAGGGCCATTGGGTTGGTCTGTCATAGGTATCATTTTGCAGATGGTGGTTGTGCAAAGACAGGGCACGACAATGATAGAGAGCGGGAACTTCACCTCTCTCTCTTCTCTTTCTGGTCCAACAATCTCTTAACTTAAGTCCCGCGTGAGAAACCTATTAATTTTGTTTTTGGGGCTAATGGCTTTTTGCAACGAGATTGGGAACGATTGGATGTTGTACGTTCAGGTAAGTGTTTGTTCTTGTAGTCTTGCTTGTCAACCGTCATCACTTTACTATAAATATTGTATTTGTGGTATTAAATTAGCATACAAAGTAAGAACTCGAGCTTATTTACAGTATTGGATTTACTTAATGTTGTTACTCTTCTACTTAATTTAAAATTAGGTCAGCTTTAGTTAACAGAATTGACTTTAAACAAAGATTTGTGGGTCACCCAAGGAAGCAAAAATCAAGATACAGTTTTTGTATGTGCGCGTAGAATCTGGTTTGGTGTTTTACTTAACACCATTTTAACAAGGCCATTTAATTTTGAGAAAACTGTAGTTTCAACTCTTGTCAAATTTCTATACCAGAAGATCGTATGATACAAAATTTTTTATATGGTATTTCATACGAAATGTAAAATCAAACAAAGTACTTATTACCGGTAATATATTTTTTCAAGCAAGAGGACGATTAGTTTATTTTATCTACAGTTAGCTCAAGAACTACTAAAATCTACTTTTGCTAGATTTTTAACTAATGTTGTTGACTCAAGTCTTACACCTATATTTTGATGCTAACGTTATTGTGGGCTTGTTTATATCGTTGTTTTAAAACTATTGCAAATGACCAAAATCATCAATCAAGTGGATGAACTACTACAATACCAATACCGTTAAGTAGGTCATTTATGCACCAATTATTTTACTTGTAGTATTCTATTATGTATAATTTAGGATATAACTATCAAGAATACTTATTCACCACAGTTCATAATTTTGTTGAATATCTAACATAAGTGTCTCACTATCACTAGAAATAATTTTTTACTTAAACATACCTGAGGAGCTCTTTGGCAGAAGTCCTCTTCCGTAAACGAAGCTAAAGTGGCTCCGTTAACGTTAAAACTTTCCAGTGGGAGGGATGGCAGTTGCAATTGTCGTTTTGCCCACTGTACCCAGGCTGCAACGTCTGCCACGCTCCAACGGCAGGGTTCTGCAACACAAATCAAAAAAAGGTGTGATAGAATTGAACCGTTGTTCACTCAACTATCTGCTTGTTCTATGTTATTTTCTAATGAAGATACTGGTCATATATTGATTTTCTCAACAGTTATGAAAGAAGAATGTTACAAAGTGTCAAAAGCATAAATATGCTGATGAAAAAAGCAGTCTAACCTAAAAAAAATGTCCAAGTGCTAGGACTGGTTTTTGTCGAACAACTACTGGTACCGTTTACCTCAATATAAAGTGTTATCATGATTATGCTTGCAAAAGCAGATAAGCCGAGTGCCATAGACTATGTTGATACAAATCAGTCAGTATCAGGACTTTCATTATTAAAAAATAACAGTTTCGATACGAAATTAGTTTGAAACTATCCCAAGCATTTATAAACAGGGCTTACAAAAAATGGAAAACTATTATTTAAAGTAGAACTATACATCTATAATTGACTTAATAAATAGGATAAAAGGTCTATGTTCAAGTTAGTTCTCTCAAATTTAATGGATCATACTCGAAATTCTAATTAATTTAAGTAATTAATGTAATTTTCAACGTTAACCCTCTTATTTAAGCAATAAGCTTTTTATTCTTTGATGGTCTTTTTAGCCATTGTTATACAAAAACTTGTTTTTATTTGTTACGAAGTCGTTTTTTAAAATATTTATGTCAATTACGATGATAATTTATTTTTTAAGGTCGCTAAAAATTTTTAAAACAATCGACCAAAATTGTTGAAACACTTTAAATAGTGAGTAACCGAATATGTTTTAAAAAATCACAATACTCTTTCTATACCTCAATGTACCAAAAAAAAAAACTAACCAAAAGTTAAGAAATCATTTCAATACGATCAAACGTTTTATTCTGAGCGTACTAATGAAACAAAGTGATGACAATTATATTCTTTTTCTTATCAAAGTTAGTTGGAAGTATTATTTTCTATGGGTCAATTTCATACCTGATTCAAAGATACGGAAGAAACGTGACGAGGAACCATCGAAAAATAATCTTGCTTGGAAATTAATTAAGCATTACGCTTTGTCTCGCAGTATTTCTCTATTTCTCTGTCTTTCTCTCTTTTGACTTCATCACTAGCCTATACGATATATATAGTGTACTCCAAGTTCAACTTTTCATTTTTTAAGTTTCTTTGGGAAAAACTACACATACGGGAGAATGAAATCGTCGCAAAGTGATCTAATAAAGAGATCATGTAAATTTTGACTTGTTAAAAAATAGAGAAACACAAAGCAGTGAACAAGTTCAAACATGAATGTATTCAATATTTACGACTGTTTATCAAAACAGCTTATAGTCGAAAGAATAAAGCAAGATAATGATGCATTGACTACAATACTCGGTCGAACAGAAATCGTGTACCATTTGTACATTATAATCTCGATACTTGCAATAAACAACTTTCTACCCTGTCACAGACAGGCATAGGGATAAAGAAATTAAGTGAAATTCGCATTTCACCCAAAGAATCGTCGACTCAACACGGGCGTACCGTAGTTAGAAAAAAAGTGTTTCATAACGGGATATCAAAGAACACGCAATCAAAAAAAAATCTCCAGGCGCCTTTCTCTCATATAGCTGTGGATCATCGAGTTGCGCACAACAATCCAAAAGACGTCAGAGCCAGCCGAATATGAGAGTAAGCCGTACAAGCACGGAAACGTCGTTTGGATAAAACTGAAAGGACTGTGAGTATTTATGTGGACACG
The DNA here is from genome assembly GCF_036245765.1 of Copidosoma floridanum. NCBI lineage: Eukaryota > Metazoa > Arthropoda > Insecta > Hymenoptera > Encyrtidae > Copidosoma > Copidosoma floridanum. Next base: position 16,098,142 of record NW_028321884.1, on the reverse strand, counting down.
CAAGGAAGGTGAATAAGTGAGAGCCAAAAAATTCGCGCAACCTTGATGGATGAAAGTGAGCAAGAGTCCAAAGTTCTTTTCCATTAAAACCGAATTTTACAAGTGGGACGACGAATGGATGAATGTACAGTGGAGAGCTGGACAGCTATACACTAAATATTTTGGTTTTGATAGTATAAGAGATGGTATGTATAAGTATGAAAAAAAAATGAGAGGAGGAAGAAAGGGATACCTAAGCTTATTTGCTCATTTGGAGAAACCAAAAACAGAAAAACCGAGAATAGAGCAAGTCTCATAGCCAGCGGCAAGGTAGTTTTAGGTTTCACGTAGCCGATTTTTTTTATATCGTTACATTTACTCTGGACGTGTTTTGTGTTTTACATGGTTCTTTTGGAGAGGCGAGACCGAAGAGGCACGGAAATTGTAAGGAAATACCTAGTGCTTCGTCATACATTGCAGACGAGATTTCAATGTTTTTTTGTTGTTTTACAAGATGGATAACAGTTCTTCATCCACGTTCACTCTTATTATTTCATAAGAATAGGAGCTGTTAAGGCATGAGATCTATTAGTCAAAACTTCTTTCTATGATCTATTTTTTGAATGTGAGATTCTATGGTCGAATTAGAAATAGTTATATTGATTAATTTTCATAGAAGCATTTCATTCGATTTTCTTAGTTCAAGGTAGATTATGTTAATGTAAATTACACATTTAGAAAAGTCGATAGTATTCCAGATAATTGAATAAAAATCAGTTCTAGTACTGTTTATCTTCATACGTGTAATGGCTAACTGGTTCTATTCTTTTGAAAAGGAATTTTATTTTATTACTCAGTCCATAACCGACATTATGAATAAAAGTAAAATTAGTAAAATTGAAATCATTTATGTTATAAGAGAAAAATAAATGAATAACGAAAATAGCAGCAAAAGAAGTGCAGCAAACGACTGTCTAGATCCACTTGAATAATGTATTCAAAATACTATGTGTTATTGTGGTTATCTCGGGAGAAATGAATACTATCCAGACGAGTCGTGAATTATCATTAAATTTTCTCGGAATAAAAAAACAATTTTTACAAATAATCTTCCCACAGATATGGTCAGTATTCCTGTCGTTAATATTCCTGATTGATTTTCAGTGCATGTACACTTCTTTACAACATAAGCAAAATAATCTTAATACATTTGACTATTAATAACTGTTTTCTAAATATAAAGAACCAATATACTTGATTAAAAGTAACGAGATATTGTACTGTCAAGACATTGACCTTATGAAAACTATTTCTCCACAGTGATAAGATAAACAGAATTCAAAACAATAAAAGTACTTGCCAAACAAATAAACAGCCAAGAAAAAGGTGCTTGCCCGAAAAAACTGCTGTAAATGATATAATATGTAATACTTACCCAAATATTAATGAAAAGAAAAGAAAAATAATGTAACGACCAAAAATATTTTAATGACAAATAATAGTATTTCACTTACCAGGGTGTATACCTAGTGCGACGCAAGTATTATCGAAGTCCTTCTGCAGCTGCTGAATAGCAAGGCTGAGGACAGGTTCGATCTGCTCTCTAGCCAACTCACCGACGCACTCGCCACTCTCGACCATGTCCTCGACGAAGCCCGTGCCAACCACGCCTAAATCGAGAGGCCTGAGGTTGTATTTGCGCTGAAAACTTGTGTCCCTCAGCACTTCTCGCAGCAGCTGGTGATCACCACTGGTGATTCTCTTTGCAGCATCGGCATCGTCATCCAGTTGCGTTCTTGGTTCCTTATATTTGTCGATCTTAATAATTGGTATCGTAAACTTGGAATCGCTTCTACCCACTGTACTTTTGGCGGAACAGATAGCTGCTGCGGCTGCTGCAACTGTACTGGGTGTAGAGTTATGTGATCGGAAAAGGAGTTCTCGCAGAGACGACTTTTCGTAGTCAAGGGATGGTGGAGTTGGCGAAGAGGCGAGTGAGGATGAAGAACAAGTTGACGCTGACGAGGAGACCGAAGAGCGCAAATATCGGCTCTCTCCCTTATTCTTGAAGAGGATCTCTTTGAGCAAGGGATTCGATTCCTCCTTTTTTAAAGCAAAGAAATCGGCGTCGAGGTTATTGTAGATATCTTCCTCTGTTCGAGGTGGTGTGCAAGGTACTGTGCAGTCCGTCGAGTCCTCTTTGTAGCCCAAGCTTTCCGCAAGAAGTCTGAAATTTCGGAAATAAGATATGTTAGAGTTGTTGGTACTTATTGATGACATTGATTTTAGATCCTAGTTTTCTATATAGTTCTTACGTTGAAGCTTGATTGATTTAGAAAACAGTATAAAACTGAGATGCATAAGCCACCCAATAAAATGTTATACTTTAAGAAAAAACTAAAGAGAAATTTCTGGGACTTTAATCCTACTATTACTGATTATTTACTTGTAGCTTTAAACAATCAATTTCAATTAAACAACAATTTGACCATTTGAGCTGTCATTTTTCATGTTTGTTAGTCATTTAGTATCCATATGTTAAATAATTTCTACGATTTTTTACATACAGATGTTTTAATATCACTGTGTACAAGTCATGAAAGGAAGTAAATAGGAAAAAACAACTGTATCGTCATAACCAACAGGAAAATAGACAGTTGCCGGACTTTTAAATGAGCTGTTTGCAAGTAGATCTCCTTTAGTTTGCTGCAGAGTAATTTCTATAATTCTTTTTTTCTCAGTATTCAGATTTTGCTACACAGTTTTATTTAGAAAATTCAAAATACTTGAAAGATGTAAAAAACATAATTATCCGCACAAAAAAGAGTCTTGCTAATAACAAGATTAGAAATAATTTATAGCTTATTTTTATAAAGAATTAAAGTAGTCTAACAATTTAATGAGACAACCGTAACTTTTTTTGCATCATGCTTTTACGTAAAATTGATGTGTGGTTGAGCCAACTGAGACAAGTGTTTCTTGTCTCGTGTCTAGCATTTTTTATTTTTTCTGTTATTAATAGCAGTGAAACGGCTATCAAGTGGCCTATTACATCTAAGAGACATTCTTTTAACTTGATAATACTAAAAATCTTTTTTATTCCTTTTTGTTAGTTTTTTGACTTTGAATAGGTTCAATTGACTACATATACATAACCTATATTTTGTATCAATTGTACAGTTAATAGAAATTTATAGATATTACAAGGCTAAAGATGTTAATAATTGTGTTAAGTATTTAATCCACGATATTTTTAATCACTTATCGTGTTCTAAGATATGTGTAACTAAATTATCGAATATTTATCGTCGTTGTCGTAAAAGTGCAACATGTCTGTCTTTACTTGAAAAATTGTCCAAGCAGCAGCCCCAACGCATAACGCAACATTTTTTACCTAATACACCAGTATCTTGATCTTTTTTAACTAGCTTTTAACTACTAATGACTATTTACCTACGTAACATTAATGGTAAACCTACTTTATGTCAGACCTTTTAATTCTGTTTCGTTGACCTAGCCACAGATGACTTAAAGTCCCTTTTTAGAACGAAGTTCTTTATGTCGCGTTACTTGGGGGGCTGGAATTTTAAAACCGACAGATTTTTTTTTTTGAAACGAAAGTGGTTTACTTTTCCTCTCAAGTTTCCCCCCCTTACCCCGTCCCCCTCACCGACTATTCTCTATACACTTCCCCTCTCCCCACTATATATGTATATCCGCCAACCGTGCCGTGTTACTCTTCTGCACACCTTTGCCCACCATTCTCCCTCACACTCCCAATTTTATTTTCTCACAATAATTTTTATTTCACTTTCAATTTTTTTCTTTTACAATTCTAAAAAAAAAAAAAAAAAAAAAAAACATTTTCCAATAAAGAGTTTTGAATCCTCTACTCTCCTGCATGTGAGTCCAGTACCTTACCCACTCTGCTACGAGCGCTGCCGTCTATAGAAACTCAATTTCTTGTACTTATGGTGTGGTTCGTAACTATAACATTCCATTTTTACATGCATTCACTGATAATACATTCGATTCATGATAAATTATATTTGTATTTGTTTTCTAAATACTTGATAAAAAAAAAAAAAAAAAAAAAAAAAAAAAAATGTGGAATAGAGTTGAAGAATGTATCAATGGTTTTTAAAGGCGCTTATTTCGAATTCGACAAACAAATTATGTTACATTATCACATAATTATATAAATAAAGTAATTCAAAGTAAATCAATTATAAATGAATTATGTAAGATCATTATATAAATATAATTCGAGTTTCATATCATTTTAATGGTTTTTAAGGGTACTTATTTTGAATTTGATAAACAAATAATGGCACAATGTCATTGAGTAATTATATGAAAATAAAATAAAAATTGCATTAATAAGCTATAAAATCGCAAAAAAATAAGTGGAAAAAAAAATTTAAAAAAAAATTAATGAAATGAAATATGAAAATAAAATGAAATAAAATTACAAAAGACATGAATAAATACAACGGAATAAAAAAAAATAAAATAAAAAAGGGAATGAAAAAAAAAGATTAAATATGAAAATAAAAAAAGGAATTAAATAAAGGAAATACAAAAAAAAAAAAAATGTATTAAAATGAAATATCAAAAAAAAATAAAACAAGAAATAAAAAAAAAAAATTAAAACAAGAAACAAAAAAAAAATAATACAAGAAATTAAAAACAAAACCAGGGGGTATAAATGGGTCATGGGACCCACGGTAAGAACGAAGTTCTTTAAACATGACATGAGTATAAAAACACAATTTCTCAGGTAACAAGGGGGTCGCCAGACCCGTAGAAAGAACGAAGCTCTATAAACGTTAGTACTGCATTCATGTAGTTCACTAAACAAAAACTTAAAAAACGAATTAAAGAAAAAAATTAAAAAAATAGTTCAGTACTTACGATGGTTAAACTTCGTGAGTACTGTATTTATGCACGCCGTTCTCACGAAGTTCAACCATCGTGAGTACTGAACTATTTTTTTAATTTTTTTCTTTAATTCGTTTTTTAAGTTTTTGTTTAGTGAACTACATGAATGCAGTACTAACGTTTATAGAGCTTCGTTCTTTCTACGGGTCTGGCGACCCCCTTGTTACCTGAGAAATTGTGTTTTTATACTCATGTCATGTTTAAAGAACTTCGTTCTTACCGTGGGTCCCATGACCCATTTATACCCCCTGGTTTTGTTTTTAATTTCTTGTATTATTTTTTTTTGTTTCTTGTTTTAATTTTTTTTTTTTTATTTCTTGTTTTATTTTTTTTTGATATTTCATTTTAATACATTTTTTTTTTTTTTTTGTATTTCCTTTATTTAATTCCTTTTTTTATTTTCATATTTAATCTTTTTTTTTCATTCCCTTTTTTATTTTATTTTTTTTTATTCCGTTGTATTTATTCATGTCTTTTGTAATTTTATTTCATTTTATTTTCATATTTCATTTCATTAATTTTTTTTAAAATTTTTTTTTCCACTTATTTTTTTGCGATTTTATAGCTTATTAATGCAATTTTTATTTTATTTTCATATAATTACTCAATGACATTGTGCCATTATTTGTTTATCAAATTCAAAATAAGTACCCTTAAAAACCATTAAAATGATATGAAACTCGTTTTTTAAATTCTAAGCCCACTGATCATCTTATAAACTGCTTATAAAACAGACATTTTCTCTATTATTGATGGGCTTGATAAACGATTACAGAATCTTAGCTTAATTTCAGAAGTATTAGAATAAATAGACGAAAGGGTGTTAGGAATTGAGAATGCACCATGGCAAAAGAGTAATTCTTTAAATGAACTATCTTCTAAGGTCACAGAAATACTAAAACGAGTCTTCTATCTTGTTATTTATAGAGTTTTTGAGCATTTAGTGACTGTGTATGATAAACGATAATGGATAATGTAGAAATTTAACACATAGCTAAGATTAAGATACTGGATAAAATCTCAGTGGTACAACTGTACCTTACATTTTAAAATAGGTAGCAGTACATCCAAACAAGATGTACTGTTAGACATTTTTAGATCTTTCCTCTCAGTTAGGAATAATGTTATATCCAATAAAAACAAAAGACACAGAGAAGCATTTAGTTCAGCTTATTGATCATTATTTAGCTCATCCAAACATTAAATAGAAGATTAAATCCTTTTATGAAATTCCTACTTTAATAGATGTTGAATATTCTTTTTATTCAAGATTATCTAACTAGTCTAAATTCTCTTCTTCTGTTTTGTCCCCTTCTCTTTCTGTACTTTTTTCTTAATCTTTTCTGCTCAAGGTTATTTTTCTGATATTTGAAAACCTTTTATTTTCCTATTTGACAATCTGGTGATCGTCAATGAGCCACCAATGATCAATCCATTATTATTTTGAGTGCTTTACCAAAATTAATAGATCTTATTAGTGTGTGTCGCTCGTATCACACAAAGCTCTAATTCTTAAACTACGATAACAAGGTATTAATACTAGTTTAGTTCCTTAAGATTCACACCTTGGTCCATAATTATTTTTATCTTTATTGATGACTTATCAGCAATCTACTCTTGTCTTTGTAGATGACATTAAAATACTTGTTAGAATCAGATTGATAGCTGATATATTAATTCTTGAATCGGATTTCATTAAAGATTTATTTTAGGCTTTATCAATTGGACTCTCTTTCCCTAGGTATCAGAACATACATAATTCTCCGTGTCTATAGGTGTCAGAATATACTTGATTCGAGTTTCTGATCTACAAGGTCTATAACTAAATATTTCTCTAAGTCAATTCCAGGAAATAGGGTGTCTAGTTATCAAAGTTCTGTAAATTCTAGGTTCTAGTTTTTAAGGTCGATAAAAACATATTTTCTGTAGAACCACTCCGGAAAGTAAGGTGTTGGTATGAAAATACTTATGATCTTATAAAAAAAAAAAATTATAACCACCTGATTCAAAATTATTGAAGTGTTTGTCTAGTTAGTACTGTACTTATACCAACGAAAATTTTCCTGATCGTTAACCTGATTTATGGGATGATTTATACGGATGCATTCGCTACTTATACTTAACTATACCTAGTATATAAACATAAAAGAAAAAAATTTAGTGATTGAATTGATCAACAAAAGTGTTTCATATCAAACGTGTTTCGAACTGTAAAAAAATTTTTTATGCGTCTTTTAAAATAGTCAGTACACGTTTTGTATTTGCAAAATCGATACAATCCACTTTTTGTTACAGAAATCAATAGTAAAGTCTATTAATTAAAAATGAGATGTCATGACTAAATGTATTCCTGTTACAACAAAGAGTTTTTCAATGTGTTACACTTCATAAAAAAGCTAAGAAAAAAATCACAGTTATTAGCACAAACACAAACATACAAATAAAAATGTAACGATAACGATAAAGCAACGATAAATGTTAAATAAAGTGCAAGATAATGTCTCAGGGTCAATCTCTTCAAATAATGTACTTTAATATTTAGAAAACTAAATACGTAGAGATATTATCATACAAAAATTAGCTTGAAGAAAACATGCAAGAACAATAATTGTTACAAGGAAAAAGAAATAGTAAAACATTAGATTATGAACACAGAGTTGATTATATTCAATAATTAGGTTTTAACTCACCTAGACTCGTATAGTATGGTAAGCAAATCTAAGCTCTTTTCTCGCTTGACCTGCTGTTTGCTCATGGTAGAGGTCGCAGGTTCAGGACTGGTAGGATAAAGCTGAGCACTCTGCGGACTTTGAGGTACGTAATACGGGCTCGTTGGATACGCTGGCGATGCATCACGCGAGTAGTTAGGCGATAGTTCACCACTAGATATACAGGGATATGAAGGACTGGAATAGGCTGTGCAGCTGGGAGATACTGCTCGTGGTGAGTGAATCTCCTGCTTAATTTGTGGCACTTTAAGGCTATTGTCCAGTCCACCACAGCCTGGATGCAGGTAGTGGGCGCTGGAGGGTACCATTGTTGTTGTTTGGTTGTTGTTTTCTGTTGCTGTTGTCATTGTTGTAGAAGTTGCATTGTGGCTAAGATAGTCATCAGCCAGTAAGGATAGGTCGAACTGGAAGGCACTATAATCAAAAGACGACGAGTAGTCTGTGCCCGTTGGCACCGTTTGCGGCATCTGTAACAGAAAAGATGAGGCTACATAAAATATTTGCTATTGAGAAGTAATTGTTATAGAATAACATTGATTTTTATTCATACAAGTATATTGATGTGAAAAAAAGGTTAAAGAAACGAACAGAAATGTAGAGGTCATATAACAAACTCTACCTGGAAATAGTGGAAATTAATAAAATAAGTAATTTTACAACTTTTTTTATCATCACATGCATTCAAAACATGTCATTTGTTTACTATCCATAAATATTTTACAAAAGAACAATGTAGTGGTGCACAAATCTTGTTTCTGTTGTATTGACGTAGTACTGAGTGATCATTGTAGGAAGAAAAAAAATAGTATCTCGATTGAAAAGCTGAATAACGACAAAAGCAGTTTTCTAAGAGTTGATGTAGTTACTTTTTTTGAATACGTACAGCCTTAACAAATCTTAGTAATCTTAATAGGAAAGGGCAGTCTAATTGCTTTCATCAGTCAATAAAAACCGTAGGCTTGATACATTCAGGAAGACTATCAAGTGAGAAAGGATTTAAATATATGTTCTATTAAAAACTTTGAAACTTAGAATCCCATTCTCATTCAAAGTTAAGTACATGTACACGAACGACACATTATTTGATTTTCATGCTGGAGAACTGCAAAATCAGAACTACTGAGGAGAACGCAATACTGATAATAAATTGACCAAAAGCATAGAAATCGTGAACGAAGATAACAACAATATGTTTACCCAAACAAAGCTTGCAAAACCACACACCTCACGTTTTCAAAGAACAGTCACCCATGACATTCTGATGTTTGCAGCCCATGGGTGTAAAAAATTAACATAGCTGTTGCACTTCAATGGCATATCAGGTGGAAAAGATCAAAAGGGACGCGCAAGATTTTCAGCCGTGCAGGTACCATCACCGAGTTTCCCACAGTCTTTAACTGATGCCCGCTCAAACAGGCTTTCCCTCTCCCCACACGAGAGATACCATCGCACCAACATCGCTCATACTAGCCATTTCTCACTCTCTGACTTTAAAATATAAACAATCGAACTGACGTTTAACGGTCCAGACGAAATATAGAAAATAAGTACAATACACGTACCTACGCACGGGAGAAGAGAGTTAGTGTATCGAAAGCCAGGAGACGTGGAAAGGAGTCACGTCAGTTGAGAACTGATAGAGCGCCGTTAAATACATCGAAGCAGTGGCTCGTCCTCGTTAAAGTTACACCACTTGCAATGTATGCGTCTAGCAGTTTAATGTAGTGCGATAGTATATAAAAGATGCCTGCATCTCTTACACGTATGATGCACGTGTGAAAAACTGCTGTCCAATCCACTGTGCCGAACCATACTTACCTATACACGAACAGTCGGCTGGTTGGTTAGCCAGTCGTCTATCGCGGCCGTGAAACATTGCTCAAGATAGAAGTTGAGATTCGATGACCTGGCGTACCCGCGCACTTTGGGTAGATGGATAGATCGAAGGATATATAGGCCCGGAGAGAGAGAGAGAGAGAGAAAAAGAGGTTGTAGTATAAGATATCCAAAGAGAGTCGTTTTTTTTAGTCTTGCCTCTTTGTCCCGATCACAGCGATTGTATTGTTTTTATTGCTGTCCACTTCACTATATATGGTCCAAGTGAGGGTTATAAATTTTTCGACAAAGGCGTTTGATCAAGGTTTTCATACCGTATGGGTTAGCTGATCGTAGAGTTCTAATTTATTCGAAAGGTGATAGCGTGCGAGAAAATCACAGGGGTGCAGGGGATCCTGATAAAGTTGTAAGTACATGGGTGCTCGTGTTTCGATAATTCCAACCTTGGTCAGGCTAGTCTGAGATTTTGATGCTTCTTACAACTCGTATGTAGTGTACTCCTTGGGGGTTTAAAGTGGTAGTATTGTTACGCAAAAGAAACAATAAATCTTATTTCACGTAATCATGAAATTGCGTAAGAATCAAGTAGTGTACTGAGACAAAAACTAGAAGACTTGCGTACTCGTGGCAAAGGTAAACAACGGAGGTGGCATACATCGCGTGCACGAATTCATGCTACACATACACAGGCTGAATAATAGTGCGGAGAAACACTTTCCCCGATCTGCGCAAACCATCTTGTACGTAGTAAGCCCATCACTGTCTCAGGGTCGTTTCGACTAGGCTCAACTCTTTACTCTGCCTTCTCCTCCTCTCCCTTTCTCTCTCGGGCCATTTATCTCGGGCGAATGTTTATTGCTCGCGAGCTTGGGCACGCGCATCAGTCTGTTACGCTTTGTGAGGCCATTATCCCCTCGCGGGAGGATCGAGAGCGAGCCTATGGATGCAGTTGTATCGTTTGCAACACAGAGGATAAGGGTGGATGTACCTATACTCTTTTTTTATCGCTCTCTCTTTCTCTCGTTCTGACATCTTGACGTAATGCCTCGTAAAGGTTGGAGTTTGCCGTACCATCATGCTCGACGAGGGGATGGAAAAAAATCGAGGATGTGCAAACGAAAGTGACGAACGTCACGTTGTGGATGGATTACGAGGTTTCATTGTAGGCACATGTAATGTTTGTAAAAGAAGATTGGCTACGAGGAGGTTTTCCAACGCTGCAGAGCTGACAAATTGTTAAAAATTTAAGAATTCTTTATTTGACATGCTCTTAATCGTACGATTACTGTTTGGATGTTTCATTTGTATAAGTATAAAAGTTCACAATGAAATAACTTGTACACGACAGTTAACGACAACAAGAAAATAAGATTTGTAGATCAAAAATCTGTGATGAACAATGACGTACCCAAATAATCTGATCAATAAACTAAAACTTTCTATATGTTATCGTGGAACCTTCAGCATTATGGTAACACCCTAATGGTCGGTAGTGTCACAATTGTTACAACGCGCATAAACTTCAACAAGGGCTTAAAAATGGATCGATGAGAATGAGTAAGTATAATAATATTGAGAAAAGCAAATACAAAACAGCATGACTGATGTTAAGAATAATAAATACGGTGTACTAGGAAATCCAAACACATGTCATGAGAAAATAAAATGAAAATTAGATTAGGTATTTGGACGATGAATTAAAAGAAAGGAAAAACAAAGTTTCGTTAGTAGATACATAAGCACCATATCTTGTTAGTTTAGGACGAACAGTTGTTAAAATTATTTAATTGCTAAACATACAATATACTTTATTATCCTGGTTTTTAATGACTATAAAATAAATGTGATATCTGATCATAAAATATTGAGTAGGAAAGAATCTCTACTAACTGTAACTTTCATTAATTAGTACTGTTATTATTGTTATTACCACACTGTGTCGAAAGTCGGTACTTTTCTGTGCAAGGTTAGTAAAAAAAACTGTACATTTCACAGGACAAAAAGAAGAAAGCTTTAGAACAATAGTTATTGCATTTGGCTTTTGCCTCTAGGGTTAATCGCATGTATTCTGAACAAGCTAGTATTTTAGAAATTTTTGTAATTTAAAGCGTTAATTGTATCTTACAGACAAAAATGTTGGATACAAAAAAGTTTTATTTTTTAAAGTCCTAGGAGTTTTACATTAACTCTGCAACCTTAAATGTAAAACGAGTGAGTTAGATAAGGGAAAAAGGTAATTTTTCGATTTTTCAGATTATTTTGCGATTTAGAGCACCAATTTCATATCATGACTAAGTATGTTCAATACAAAAAACATGTATTTTGAAAAGATTTACAACCCTTACATTTAATTTTATAATCCAAAATATAAAACAAACAAGTTAGATAGAAAAAAATTATATTTTTGCAATTTTCGAGTCCTTTTTAGCTCACAGAACGTTTGGGTTACAAAGTACAAATTTCAAGACTTACGAAATCTGAAACAATCTGAAACGTTTGGTATATAAATTATGAGAATACACTTACAGACTATGTCGTTCAGTGTAAAAGGCCAAAAACTTATTCCAAAGTCTTAGAAAATCTATTTTTTCAAGATCAGATCATCATCTTATTAGTAGAAGAAAGTGCATAACGAGCCCAATAACCACCCCTTGAAACTTAATGTAATAATGTAATATAGCAGCGTACTTCAACAGAAAAACCTCCTCTTACGGAAGTATCGCCAGTAAACTCCATCCCACTATGTACGGCAAATACTAGCTGCCCTAAAATATACACAGATGCACGCGTTCTTATTCTCCTTTCTTTGGACACACGTTGACGTCATCAGTGGTAAAAGCGACGATTAATAGTACAGAGCACTCACAAGAGTGGCCCTTTCCCTTTTGCTACATGTACCTATATATACGAGCTTCCTTGTGAGTATCCGTCGCTCGTGCGAAATTGTTACACTCGTTGGATCCCACATGGGATACCATCATTTTTTTCTTGGTTTTCTCTTTTGCATATGTATGTACTTTTCTAGAATTTCCTAAAAAAATGTCTTTTCATACGTAGAAGCTCGTAATTACAATTATTATCAAAACTATATATATAACTTTTCCAGTGTTTAGTCAAGTGTATTTTATGGTCTAGCTAACGATTCAGTTTTAAGTAATAGTCTTGTGATTTTCTGTACCTAATTGCTTGACAACACATTCTCAGATTTTTTGGGCACTTTGACAAGAAAAGCAACCACAATCTTGGATGTCCCAAAATTTTTCGATCACATGTTCATAAGTCCCTTTAACTGGGTTTTGTCTTCACCCCAAGCTAGTACTTTGGTTTAATCTTAGATGATACTATCACTGTGATAGCTAGCATTCAGTGTGATCAAATGCTCCCTATGCCATGTATCCCTAAGCAACTGTGATACTTGGACGAATGGTACAATACTTACACACAGCTGTTGAAATAACGAAGAAAATGTGCTCTAAGGGAAATCATTAACTTGAGTTTTTACAAACCCAAACAATATTGGTAATTTATGATCGTAGAGTATTGACTTTTTTCAAAAAAATAACAAAGTTAAGAAAATTTACTTGTATTTCTTGAAGCCATTTAAAATAAAAGAGTTGTCATCAATACATCATAAATAAGTTGTGATGAAGCAAAAAGTTGTTGTGGTGATAAAGCGGGAAACGTATCATTGGCACCGCATTGTATAGTGGAATGCTTAGGAAAAGAGATATATATTTGCATCTGGCAATTTTAAATGTGCTTCGTTTGCTGCTATTATTAATGCACGGACAGCGAAACGTTTATTTTCTCTTCACACAGTATAGATACGAATTAACTCCCGATTGTTTGCTGTTTTGAAATCAAATAAAAGATGGTCCTAAAATAGAACTCCACCATCCCAACAAACTCACTCTCAGACGGCATTTTCATGCCCCGAGACGATTATGGTTCAATTGTCACGTATCGCTTCTACAGATTGTCTTTTTGAAAGAGATTCTTATTTTAATTAGCATAATTTTTTTTCCACACTCACACGCTACTACAATTATCATTTAACTCATGTATACAAATGAAAAGATAGCACGCATACTTCAAAAGAATTGCACCATACGTTTTGGAACTTCAAAAAAATTTGTGATAATTGGTGTCTTTATGGTATCAAAATAACGGCTGGGTCACCGATTACCAAGTTCATCGTGAATTATTTCGCCAGCCTACGCACATATATGTACGCGAGCTTCCGATTCGTGTGAGAGGACAAATTAAGCTTGCAGCAGCAATTAACACAATTTTTCAATTCATCATTTGTAAAAAAAATACTACTCTTTGGGCAACCCAGTTTTCCCATGAACCTCCATCATTTTCTCTTGAAACCCTATCAGCACACTAATTTAAAAATAAACCTGATTACGGTTCACTGCTCAATGCATCAAGGCACACCCAATCATCGATACAACTAATTCAACTGACGTATCCAGAATCGCATCGTTCTCCAATAGGCCAACGGTCGCATGCTAATTGCGAAATGTTTGTCACCAGTGAACCTTTGTTGAAAAATGTCATTCCACCCACCCACACGGCTTAAAAGACCGTGGTCCAGCACACACGTACAAACATCCCAAGCCGAGCGCTTGCTCTGGTTCTTGTGATCTGGTGGAAAAAAATTAAGGTTCAAGGACTGAGACGGGAAGAGAGGGAGGTGGGAGAGCACGTATGGTATTCCCTGCGGGGTGCGAAGGGCGGAGTGGGGCGATACACGGCCGAGAAAGTGACAAAGAGATACCGCGCAACGCGCTCTCGCGTTTTCTAATCGCGCCCGGAATGACGTCACTGCAGATTGCGGAGCAGAGGCAAGATCCTTTCTAATACCGATCCTGAAACGCCAGCCTTTGTTGTGCATACATACGCACGGATCTATACTATGGGATGGGCGACTCGAGCTATTTTCGTTATAATTATTGTTTTTATTAATTTTCATTTCTCATCATTACAGTTTCGATGGGCAGAAGTCGAAAATTTAAGGGTTGTGTGTATGAATGTTGTAGGGATTTGAGTGAAACTATTGTTTGGTGTGAATTAACACAGATCTTTTTCAAATGATTATCTTGGTTTGGATAAACTTAAGAATTTGTTCAAAAGATTTCAATTTTTTAATGTTATTTGCCGTGGAAATAGGGAATTAAAATGGGCTTAAAAATATTTATTATTTATGACTTTAAATCCTGGACTTCAATGTGAATTTTGAACAACAATCACCAGAACTTTTCTATTGCATAAGAGTTATGTTCACCCTTAGGCGTTTATTAGAGATTTATCAGTGTACAGAACGATTAAACTGAAATTTCCCAAAAGGTTAAGTATTCAAAACTTTTATGAAGTTGGGAAAATTCACATTGAGATTTAACTCATAATAATCAATAAAAACGTTTGTTATCACAAAATTTACATTTATTACGTCATCTTTAAGAAATTTTACTTTCAAATTAATAAAAAAGTTTTTATAAAAATGCATGCTGTCTGGTATTATAAGCCAATTTAAGTATTATGAAAAGTAGGCATTGAATTTTAATTATTAAGAAAGTTAATTGTTTAAATAATTGACAAATAAAGTATTCTCTAAAAATAAAATACTCTATTTGTTCTGGATATTTTTTTAACACTAATTGCTAAAAAATGGTAAATAACAACTTTTGTGGCTTGAGTAGGTGCACTATAATTTTCAAAAATTATACAAGTAATTCTAACGAGTATCAAAATTTTTTTTTTAAATATTCTGGATATTTTTTTCTTTTCAATTACTAACTTTTGTAGAATTTAATGCATTACATTGCTAGAAACAATTTTTTCTCTTTAAATGCTGTACCGTATATATTAAAAAAAAAAAAAAAGTTTCCAGAACCTACTGATAATGTGTTATATTTTTAGAAAGAATTTGTAACGTAAAGTATTTTAAAAAGTTACGATTATTGACTAGTTATCATGTGGTTAAAGTTTAAATAAAATAAATAAAAATCAGTACGAAATGTCAAACTACGAAGTGAATTCATAATTCAGAATAAATGGTACGTAATTTACAACCAAAAAAAAATTTAGATTTACAAGTAGCAACACAAATTTTGTCTCTTGTCTATATCACATACACAATAACTCTATTGAAGCACCATTATCTATTTTATTTATTCAATAGCTTTAATAATATTCCAAAAATGTTCCACACCTGAACCCCAATTTGAAAAATCAACAGTGTCAAAACTACAAGCTCAAATCGTATTTTACGAATGATCGTATTTCTTCAAAAAAGTTTCTTTTATCTCTGAACCCGTCACTCGATCGCTTGTGCGTTATCTTTTTGCTTTTTGAGTCAACATTCTTATTTATAGATAATTTTTTTTTGCCAAACACGAGTGGGTACTCGACCTAATCTTGGATTGAATAAGGTCATGCCTGACAATTTTAGATGGCTCGCGGTCACCCGTACTAACCAAGCATACGTTCTTTCGCAACTGTTTTCTATTTTTTCCGTAACAAATCATATAGGAAAAGTATCACTTAACGCAGGGACATTTATGTTAATGTCTCAGTTTATCTTACAAATATTCTTTTTTCTATTTTAGCTAAATTCAAGCGAGAAATACGTATATTACTGGTTAAGAAAATTTTCAGCACACGCTGCCTAACGTTGTTTATAATTAAAAAATAAGAAATCTACAACAAAATCTTAAAAGCCATTTATATTAAATTCTTCAAGCGTATTTTCTCAATTTTGTGACACTAAATTTTTGAACTGTTTCACGTAAGAAAACCGATTTTCTCAAACTTCGGTCTTTCCTTAAATCATTCCCAAACGCCCACGTACCAAAATCGAATCTAAATAATCCACAGCCACAACCGCCACAGCTACCACACACATGCACATGCAGGGGGTCATGCAAGTCACACCTGGCAAGTCTCGGATTTGTTATTTCTTTTCCTCCGTCTCATTTTTTGGCGATCGCCCTGTGCCGATACCCTCGCAGCTGTCCAACACCGCGTGGACCGACTCCGCAGAATTTCATTCGTGCACGTACACACGCGCTCGCAAAACGTGAGAAAACAAGAGCGGATCCCGAGGCGTTGATATTACGTGTACGGACACACGAGCAACAAATTTTCGCGCGGACTTATCTCGGCCCCGCTGTTGCGCGCGCGCTTTATCTGCCCGACGGAGCTGTCAGTGGGAGATTACGAGTTTGTTTTCGACTGCGTTTTTGACCTTTTTTCCAAAGAACGAGACTCGAAGGAGAAGAAAAAGAGCCGGAGATGAAAGTGAAAATTGCGAAACTAACAGAGGCGACCAAAAAAATTCTTTTTTTTCCTTCGTTCATACAGAATCAATTAAGTATAGAGTATTTATTAACGATAAGGGACCTACAACATGTGCCATAATGTGACTAAACTCACGCATGAGCTACAGTCTCACAAATAAATAACAGCAGTAAGTGTACAAATTTTTCTCAGCTTAAACTAAATAAAATAAAATATTTACAACACAAATGAAGAAGAAAAAAAAGCAATCTACGAGATTCGTTGTTCAAAAACGCATCGTAAGGCAATTTGTGTTGAATGGGCAATAAATTTTCACGGATGATTTTTTTAATTGCCCTACAGTACAGGCTTGCGCTCCAAAAGCATAATCACATCAGCTGCGGAGCAGTACAGTTATTCACCAGTTGTCCCCAATACTTTCAGGAGAGCAGTTTTACATGAAACAGTAGGTGTCAAACTCTGTGGTTTACGTGTAAGTATACGCTCTTCCTGTGAACTTGAACTACAGATTCGCTCGCAAATAGAGAGCCATGGCAAGGTCGTTCTCAGCAACACGATGGTGATGCATAGAAAGGAAAAAAAAAAAAAAAATTCGAAGTGTGCCTTGGGGCAACGCTTGTCTCCGTTCCCCAACGATAAATTCGATAAATAATAATTAGCACATATCCGCGCTCGGGTGCGCTGGCAAATGATTAATACATGTGACGGAGGCGGCAGAGTGCGCGATTAGAGATTCAGATCGGATCGTCGCCTCGGACACCCCTTCATTTTTTTTTTTTTCCTCTTCCTCTCCCTCTTTTTTTCCAGTTCAAGGCATTTTTCGTGCAGAGAATCGCGTGCCGCGAGACGGTAAATTACAAGGATGCAAATCGCGGAGGATTAGAACAACCTAGACGCCCGCCGCCGTTGTGTCTTTTCGTTATCTCTCCAGCGGAGGATTGGATCTCGAGCCTTTTTTTTTTTTTTTCCTCATCCTTTGACATCATCGGACGGACTTTGTGCGGGCATTCCAATCGAATTCGCGGTGCACTCTGCGTAATTTATTGGCTTTGTAAACATAGACGGAGAAAATCACGGAGCAGCGCAGGTGTGAGAGAAAAATCGTACGCGTTGCACAATTAAATCTAGATAATGAGCCGAGATACGGCGGGGCTTAATTTCGTTTTTCATTCGAACGGTCGCTGGAGTTATCATTACGAGATGTTATCGGGGGGTACACTGTAGGTTTGTATATCGTGGGTATATATATGCGTATACCCGATAGCGGTGGAAATCGGTTCTATTTATACTGCATGGTGTAATCGATTGGGATTTGACGAATTGCGATCTTTTTCTTTTTTTTTTTCATGAGCTAGAAGTTGAACATGTTAACTATGGGTAATACTATAGCGAGTAGCTGAAAGTAATAGTCGATAGGCGAACTGATCAGTAAATTAATCTACTTATTGGAATGAGTAGAGATATGAAATAACAGACTTTACGTTCGAAGCTTTTATTTATCGACAAAAAATAGGTGTCTTTCTACAACAACTAAAAAACGCAATGTTAGGAGTATTTTCCTTTAGTAAATTTTGTTAGCGAGATAAGATAAGTGCTAATAGCTAATTCAATAAAGATTTGAAGAAACTTGTGATCCAAATGAATTCTGTCTCTTTCGGTAACTTATGATACCACCTGAATTTTCACGTACTTTGTACGTGAGTTTCTAAAAAAATAAGTGAAGTTTATACGAGATAACATTGTACAGTCATTAGGTCGTAAGAAGAAAAAATTATTGTATTAATACCTCACGTCTCTGATTTTTAATGAAATAAGGTAGAGCTGACAAATTTAGTCATCTTTGGACCCCCTTCCCTGCTCGTCAATCTTATGGGAACAGTGGAACATACTTTTATTTATTTATTAATTTTTTCTTTAATTGTAATTAAAAACCCGAAAACTGTGTCGGGAAATAAAAAAAAGAAATTCAGTTCTTACCTTGCTCGCCAAACTCATGCTCGTCTCCGGCGGCGCTACTTTCACAATCACCTCGTGCGCATCAACGCAACTTCATGGACCGAGAAAAAAAGAAGCTGCACCAGCAGCACCACTGCACAAAAAAAAAAATTCAACCACGAACTGAGCAAGTGTCACACTTTTCCATCGATTGAGCTGGCCCTCACGACACACGCAGTCACCCACTATTTCGCAATCGCAAAGACGCGCGCGCGTGCAAAAACCCGGTTTTAGGGGGTTGCCGGACAACTTTACAGTACAGCGCGCGCACCGTTACTCAAGACGACGGCATCGGACTACGATTCGACCGAAGCTTGCAACCACAGCGCCGATAGTCGTGAGCCACGTGCCCATCGTGTCATCAGCGGCAGCATCAGCAGTTATACGGAGCGCACCTCTTCCAGTCCGTGCATTCACTCGCACGTAACGTGGCGCACGCACCACCGTATGGGCACAGCGAGCGCAAGACTGTGTCACCGAGAGAGGACGGGGGATAGGGCCACGCGGGGTACTTATAAACGTCAGCCTGGCTCGCTCTTCCGACTTGTTCTGAGCGGGCAAAATATCTGAGACCGGCGAGTGCTCATCCTCCGGCGAGATTCTTTTGCCACCACCACCGCGGCCACCTTCACCACCACCTCCAGTCCCGGACGGGCAGCTCTCCTTTGCCTCCTCCTTCTCCTTCGCCGTCGGCTCTTCGCCGCCTTTCGCTCGCGCTACATAAGTACTCCCGCGCGTGTAATTGTGTACGTGCGATCGAGATTCGAGAAAGAGAGAGGAGGCTTCCCGCAATGGGTTTCGCTGGTACTTAATAACCTGGGGGGGGGGTATGTGTATATACGGCGTGGCATGCCAACCGAGTGTCTTAGTGCTACGTTATCCTCGGCATCGCGCGCGCGCTTGAGGTGCAGGGCCAAGATGTTTTCTCCTTCTCCCTTCTCTGCTGTGGATCGTATACGGGCAGCCCTTTGACGCCTGGTGGACCTCTCGTAGGTCTTGGTTTGGTACGGGGGAGATAAGCAGCGAGGGTTCCTTTCGCTCCTGATGCGAGGGGGCTTGGTGATTTCGATGGGTGGCCCCTGCGTGGCAGCGGCTAATTTGTTGCTGTGGAGAAGTTTTTTTTGGTTTTTGTTTTTGTTTTTTTTTTTTTTTAACCAATTTTTGTTATGCGCAGGAATGAAATGAAACGATTTGGGAGGAAAAGATACTGTCATTTAGAAATTTTTTTTTTTCTTTAATTGGTATCATAAAAAGACATATATTGGACTCGAACATGTGCGTTCAATTCCTAGAAAACTTTTTGGTTTTTACTTTTTTAAGTAGTAAAAGATAAATTGTTGTGTAAACATTTACAAAATACGTTTGAAAAAACAATTTCATTCCAAACAATTATTTTATCCACGTTCTGTTTCAGTAATTTTGTAAAGTAGTACCAGTTGTTTCAAAAATGTGAAATTTTTCATGATCATGAGAAGTAACGTTAATAATGCCTTATCTTACTTTAGGCGTTTCTTAAGTTTTAGACGTTTACTGCGATCTTGGAAGAAAAAATTAGGTTAACATCCAACCAGGACAAGTGCAAGGTATCCCTGAGAGACTGGTAATTTTCCTGCTGACAAGCGCAACCAGATGCAAAAACTACACTATTCTATCTAAATAAATATCAAAATTGCAATTTGAAAACTTTTTGAATATTTTTACTTCAACGGTTGAAAATTATGATGGAAACAGTAATCTTACTATTATATAAAGCAAAGTAGTTAGAACCGTTGTAATCGGTAACCGTAAAAACTACTGAACCGACTTTGCTGAAATTTTGCATACTGATTCTTGTTGATTCTGAAATGGTTTTCGCATAGTTTTTTTTCTTGAAAAAGTTAATAACAATAGCGATAAATAAGCTCAAAGTTTAGCTAAAATGAGCTAGCTTTGCGCTTTAGTTCAGTATGATTCGCTAGGTAACGTCGAGGTGAAATTAAAGCCACCCGCAACCAAAGATAGTAAAGAGTGGTTATAACATGCCCCATTAAATTTACAGTTATTAAAGTCAATCATCAGCACTACACCAAAAACAGAGGAATCCGTCGTACAGCTGGGTAATCTGGCTACCGATGACACTTTCCTTTCATGAACAAGCGAAATAAATCGGTTAATACTCCGGATCCCCAAAATAAAAGAGTGCCACGGAAAAACAGGCGTTCGGAATGTCAACGTCTCCGGTGAAATACCAGGAAACGTTTCTAGCCAGAGCACAAGTAGCTCAACCTGCTCAAGCACTTCAGGGCTTTGTGGCCGTTCAACCATCCAACCTGGTGCCATCAGAGAATTTTGTACTTCAAATGCGAGCCAAGGAAGACAGCTCTGAAGAGTACGGGCAGCCTCAACGGCCTCCTTCGTAGTGATCGTCTCAACGGCATATCAACAACAAAAGTATTATCCAGCCCCATTTTTCCAACTGATGATGAGTAGTTGGTTATCCGAGGAACGACTATAAGACGAGATATTTTTTGGTCAGTGGTGTCCCTCCCTTCCTGTATGGTGTCCATACACAGAGACTCAGAGGATAAGCGTCAAGCTACCCGCAGCTGGCTCTTCATTATCAAGAATTATAATAAAGAATAGCTGCAAGTTTCACCACCGGCTCTTTTCAGGGCCATTCTAAGTATTTACGATCCCTACTTAACCATTAATCTCATTGGTTCTTATAAAGGGACACCTAAGTTTAAATTACTTTAACAACAAATACATTTTTACTACAATATCCGGAGACGATTCGTCAACTAAAAGACTATGTAAAGCCGGCCACTATTAAACCAAGTCAGTTATTAACTGGCAGACGTCACGAGCAGAGTTGTTCTTCGCAAGGCTGGGAACCCCGATGATCGACGATCCTATATTATCCTCTCGACTTTGAGCATTCAACAAGAAATCAAAGATCCTCTTCAAGGTCTGCACTGGGAGAACCTAACAGCTATAAAGAAAAAATAATAAACGTGAGCCAACGAGACAGTTTCCAGCGGGCATGCATCACGAACCAACCTCTCCACCTAAGATCACCAAAACAACTGAGTCTGCAAACTACGAAGGTGCTTTAGGCACCGTATTCGACGTTATACCAGGAGACGTTGGGAAAGAGCTTTACAACAAGCTCCAAAGCTTCAAACGGTGTAGTTTTCTTTCCAATCAGTGCTGTGCTGCAGAAACAGGCCCAAAAAGATCACCCTGAGGTATCCAGGCAGTCACTTTTGCTGGAAACTTCAATCAAGAAAGACTTTATTTAAGAAGCTCACCGGTCCTTTTCGGGGTCATCGGACGTCAAAATATTTTGCCAACAAATATATTAGAACCTTATTAAGTTGAAAGAAATAGCCTTCGTCAAAATAGAAGGAAAACTTCAAATGCATCTTATGAATACAATTTTAGGAATCAAAAAAATGACGAAAGAATTTGTTAAGTGAGAGATCAGATTTTCACTATAACCCTTACAGTAATCTCTTGAATTTTTCATATTCTTAAATAAGTAGAATATGTATTTGTATTTTTGTTGCGATAAATAATTTAGAGATTAAGCTTCAGGATTTTGTTGCTCTGGTAATAAGGTTGTGTACTAAGAAAAAAAATTTTTTAATGATGTATTTTTTGTGAGCTTTGAATCTTTACAGCTTTAAAAAATAGCCCTGTTCATAGATTATACGGGAGAAACTGTAAATCAACGGCCTTTTAAGGCCAACGATTATTTTATGATACAAGGAATGCATGGTACTTTTTAGCATAATAATTTTTTTTTCATTTTTTACAGCTTTTTACTCGACCAAATAAATGGTATCAATTTCGAACTTATATGTTTTTAATAAGAAGATTTTTGTTCTGAGAAGTGTCAGAACTAGTTGGTAAAATTTGTAATTGACAACGTTTTACATTATATGTCAACACGTTATGGTGTCCATTTAGTAAGTCTCAGGCGAAGCTGAGACGGGGGGGGCGCTAGTATTGATAAATTATCCATCGATCAGTGGTATTTTTAAACATTTACTTTTTTTTAAAGAAACATTTTGAAAATAGATGTTTTAAGGAATCACTCTTTGTAACCTCATTTTATACTCTTTGACTTTAAGAGTGTGGGATTTTATAAGACCAAGTAATACGAAGTTCGGGATACTTATTTTTTATGACATAACTGATACTAAATTTAACATAGCCGAAAATTTCCATAAAAATTAAAAAATCTCCTATTATTAATAGAGATAATTAATTTTGCGACTAATTTTACAAAATCTTTGCTCCTTACATGAAAACACGTTACGCAAAAAACTGATTTTGTCTCACAAGTGAACGGATGAATCACCATAAACACGTTCTCCAAAGTAATTGAAGAGACAAAGAAGCATAAAGATTTCTACTCTCATCTCGGGCATTATCCTTCGAAATCGTAAAGTATCCTTATATTATGTGGAAGAGAAAGAAATGAGCGTGAGCGTACGGTTTTTCTTGATACCTACAGAATGCATGGCCATTCGTTGAGCACAACCTGCTCAAACTGGTATCCCAATAATGGAAAGCAAGCCCGTTTCTTTTGTGACTCATATCGTGACTCTCGCATTAACTGTCAATAATTTATCGAGGTGTTCTTTTTTACAAAATATCTGATGGAATTGATACATCTCCACTATTATCATCGTTTCTCAAATCCGACGTTGTTGTTGGGCATAAGCAAATCATCGTAACAATTTTGGATGAAATTAAGATCCTTGGTGTTTCAATGATTGACGAGCAGCTTTACCACCCATTCATGTTCTCGATGCTTCCTTTAAAGTAGTACTCTTGTATATTGATTGACCGACAAGATTTCGATAAAATTACGTACATGAGATTACGAGCACCCAAAAATAATTTAATTATATTTTTGTGGACCTAGGGTGTATAGGAAGAAAATTATGGGCATTTTAAATACTCATCAGTTTAACTGATTTTTAATTAGCGATTGAATTAATGAAATCAAGAGGTTAAGTACAGATATTATGTCTGTACACAGAATGAATATAGATATACTAACACATTGCCGTGAAGATTATGTTCTCGGTTGATTAGTGAAGTATCGACAGTACTACCCGAACCCCGTGCAGACACCAAATATCATCTTATCTTACCAACTCTTGTATGCCATACCATCTTATTTATCGTGCTCATCCACTTAATAAAAAAAATGTGATATCCCATGCTTTTGATTGTTATAAAGTTATTAAATTGTTGACCAACATAAAAATTTTGCTTGATATGGCTTTCTACAAAAAGTAGTAAACGAAGAGGAGAATTACAGTCATGTTTACCGTGAACTTATGATGATGTTCTGATTTTTAGTTACTTATGTGACATCTCAACTTCATCGTACTTTCACAGTGAACAGTATTATAGCTCTTTCTTTTACATACGACTATGAGTTTTTTAAGAAAATACACTTCTGAATATTCTACAAAAAAAGTATCCTCATTAATTTGTTATCAGCATTTATTTGGTTCATAAAAATCAAAAAACTTTTTTTCGGTTACATATACAAATACAACTCACTCTACATGTTCAAAAACATGATATATAAAAACATGAATTTAAAATCAATACATGACTCATTTTACAAAAACCGTGATTTTTCATAAGACCTATTTTAAAAAATTGTAGATTTAACTGTTTCGAGTCAAAACTTTTTTTTAACGGTGTAAGCTAGTTTTTCGTAAATACTTTTTAAAGACCAAGACAAAACAGTTTTTTGTGTGACTGTAAAATGCAAAAACATGCTTAAATTTCTGAAACACCATCCGTAGTATTCGTCGAATAAGTACCAGTGTCTCCGAGGTAATTTTGCAGCCATTAGGTAACCACGGTGTAATGGCGCTTATGCGGTGAATCCAATATTTTCAATAGATATACTAAGGGCACACCAGCCTTTAAAACATGCCTGGGGTAGTAAAATTTAGTTTTGTCAAATCCAAATCTTGAATGTCTTAAAAATACGCCCATTAAAACTGTCAATATAGACTCTTTCATGGTTGGTCTTAATAGTTCTGCTTATAATTTACACAAAGCAAAAAAATACTTTCCATCGTTATGCTTTAGTCAAAGTGGTCCTTACCAATTACATTCTATTAATATACATTTATGACAAAGATATATTAGATTAAAGTCACTTTTTTTCAACTATGCTTCAAAATTATACTTTCAAACACCTCTTGCTAACTTTTATCTTGTATAGTTGTAATGCTTATTTAAATAATACTTATTCCAAAAAGTAGCAAGTCATTCAAAGTTCTTGTCACCCACGTCTTCAAAACATTGAACGTCATTTATAATTGTTTATATACCTACCATCATTTATTTAACAAAACCAAAGAAGCTTAACGCTAAGTAATGATACCACAATTTGATTCTTAGGTGAAACAAAAATTTGTTTTTCAAACGAAAGAAGTATTGTAATCTTTGACATTAAATATACGACATGTCATTAAGTTTTGATTACACCACTAATTGAAACTTTGCTTTTTGTCAGTTACCTTTTATATTTAATGTAAAAGCTCAAATTCTCGCAAGGTTTTATGTACAATAATTATTTAAAGGAACTATTTTTACAACTACTGTATGATTTACATTCCTTAGGATTTCACGGCAGCTTAATCTATGCATTTTGCTTTCCAAAAAAAAAAGACAGCTACATTTGATAGGTCTCACAAAAAATTCAATTAGGTAAACTTACTCCAAAGTGCTTGCACACATGTATAGGTACAAAATTAGATAACTGGTAAGATCTATGGAAATGCATCAAGTAATGCTCACAAAAACGATATTTTAATAAACATCCTGTTCAAATCGTGAAAAGAAGCACTTGAAATTTGCCACATGACAATTACAGTAAGAACAATATCGAATACAATAATTTATGTTTAATAAATTTATACGTGGTTTATGAAGGGCGTCTTACTCGAAGATGACACAGTTACTGCCATTTTTATTGCAGTCATTGAAATATGCGGAAATTTAAACAAATATTGTGTGTTTGTGCATATGTATACAATGTTCTAGTAAATACAGGTGTGTGGTATTGGGTTATTTTCTATCGATAAATGAAAAAATCTATGAAAATAAATGATATTATTGTATTCTTAATAAAGGCCTTCTAGCTTTTCAAGCATGTTACAGCTAGTAACAGTCCTTGTATGTTAAAATGAATGATTTTGATTTCACAAAATATTACTCGCTATAAGCTAATTGCAATATGCTTCTTAGTTTTACATTTAGAAATTCAAACATAAATGTTATAGAAGCTAAAGAATCTCCAAGTAAAAGGATAATCAATATTTTCTTTATTACACGTAAATATTTGGTATAAAAATAGTTTTTTTTCCGTGGTAAACCTTGATCGTTGTCTTTTCTACGGTAATTTTTTGGTATTTCTCTTTTATAAATTTCCAATGAAATTTCATACATATTTTTCCAATGTATTTGTAAACCATTTTCAAGAGATTTGTCCAAATAATAGTTGAACTCATCAATAAGAGGTGAAGATACTGAAACAAGAAAACTGACAAAAAATTGTATATTTTTTTCTCGCACAGTGCCTGACTTTATGAGAAATTTTTTTTTTACCTTTGATTCTTTTAGTGCTTCAAGAATTAGATTTGCTATTTTATAGTAAATGTATGTATTAACTTTACCATGATAAACCAGATCAACGCATTGCTCATTGTGAACCAGACATATAGCATTTACTGTATTTTTATCAACATTATTATTGCTATTAAACATTGAAGTAAACTGTGTAAGATCACTAGAACTTACGTGATTGATAGAATTCAACCAACTCGTAACATTTGTTACTTTATAGCATTTTGCCTTATACAATAATTTATCATATTCAAAGAAAAAGGTCACAAAAGTACTAACAAGTGACCCCACCAAAATTAACAAAAACAATAGTATGCTTGTGTAAAAAAACCGTGAACTTTTTAACCATGCTAGGGTCAGCTTCTTTTTTTGTAAAATAACTTGAGTCTTGATAATGCCAAATAACACACTATTTTGGGGTAATATTTTTTGGAAAAAAGCGTATGTAATAGTAGAAGTTATTGTTATAATAGTTAATATAATCAAACAAAGGCCTCTCTTTGATTCTTTATTAATTGGATACTTTTGTAAATAGACATTATCATCAAATTCAGGTATGAATCGAGTAAACATAAAACTATTCAAATGCTCGGGTATGTTTTGAATTAAACAGGATTCTCCGAACAAATCAAATTCGTTGGACGCCAGTAACGGCAGCGTAGTTGGCCAGTGAGCCATTTTATATGTTGCATTTACTGAACAATTTAAACTTTGAACTAAATAACTAACCAAAAAGTTATTATATATTTTCCACCTTCTGCTCACAGAAGATAAATACAAGATGTTTAATTGATAGTGATTTAAATTACTTGTTTTATCAGAATATAATCGTGTGTCCTTTGTATATGAACGATTGTAGTATGATTTTGTAAAAGGATTGTATTCATAAATCCTAACATTACATATTTTATTTTCAAAATTAAGAAATCTGTTTCTTTCTTGGCCATATTTTATGATGTTTATTTCAATTATAGTCACAAATAAGTATTTTAAAGACCATAAATCATCAAATATCTTTTGAATATGAGCTTTTGAAGTATTTGCAAGATTAGTGATAAATATAAGGCAATGTGGCCGTTTACCAAAGTTAGAAAGATGTTTTAAGACTTGAAAATAATAGGTTAATTGCATAGAAAAATTTTCAGTCTTGCAAAAGTCTATTAATACAATTTTAAAAGCAACATTTTCAGCTCTTTGTCTGAGAAATTTTTGTGTTTCAAGTAAATATTTGCCTTTTTTTGAGAAACCTGAACCTTTTGTTGCAATGATGCCTGGGAAGTGTTGAACTATCTTTTTCATGATGTAAATAGACGTAGACGATAAATGATTGACATCTTGGGCAATGACTGTCACTTTCTTGACATGTAAATTATTTGTTAAATAATTTATTACATTATTTGAGATTTCTTTTTCTTGAATACAAAGTGAACTCTTGTTTAAAGTTATTGATAATAAAATGATTGATACAATTTTTATCACTTTTAAAATATGCATATCTAGTGTGTACTATGATTGTTATACGAAATAGTGTAGGATGTATTATTTATTTTTGTATTAGTTATTATTATAGATATAGAGTCACGTAGGTATGGTATCAAAAAATCAGTTTTTCATCTGAAAACTTTCCAGAAATACTCTTGAGCTTGAAATACTTGTGTTTTAGTTATGTTCTAATATCTTAATGTAAGTTAAATATGTTTCCAACAGTTTCCATGAAAAAAAAAAAATCAATCATATCTCATGATTAAAGCCTATGATAATTTAATTATATACATTAGGTACAAGAATTTTCTAAATCCTTAATAAGTAAGAGGACAGTTTAAAAAATTGCACCAGTTAATATTATTTTACTAAATTATTTACGCCAAACGATTATTATTAATAATTACAAGACTTACATTAAAAAAAGAAAAATTGAATCTTATGAAAAGGGTTCATAGTTTTTACCTCTTTTTAATTTAACATCTCAATTTTTTCACGTCTGTTATCGTTTTGATTTGTTTATTATCATGCTTAGTACCACTTTTATTGTTATTATTATTGTTGTTATTATAATTATCATTATTATTGTAATAGTTATTATTATTATTATTTTTTATTATTATTATTAATATTATTATTATTACTATTATTATTATTAAATTACGATAGAAACAGTTATGGACTGTACAAAGAAATACCATGTATAACCACTTCCATTAATCCAAAAACAAGTTTCTCTATGTCCTATGGGAAAAAAACAAACATTCAAAATTTAAAAGTAACATTATGAAAAAATGAGCGTATTAGCTGCACATGATCAGGATTCTTGTATTATAAAATAAATCATGTTAATTATTAGTCCTACAAACGCCAGATTTAATAATTTAAAACAATTAATAATAAATAGTTTGTACTTAAGTAATATCATTAAAAAAATAATTCATCACAAAAATTATCTCTACATTAATATCAGGTCAATGAAATAAATATGAGAGACACTTTTTTTAAACTAATGTTTCAAGAAAAAAATTAATAATATTCTATAGCTAGTAATGAAAATTCTAAAATAAATTTGATTAACATCACAAATTACGAACGCGTGTAACAAATTAAAAAGGGAAGAAAGTTGAACAATAATAACAATAGTAATAATCATAATAATAAGAATAATGATATTAATAATAATAATAATATTAATAATACTGACAATAATAATAGCTACTGTGATAATAATAATAATAACAGCAATAATGATAATAATAACAATAATAATAATAATAAAAATAATAATAGCAATAATAATAATGGTGATGAAACAAGAAATTTCTGTACCAAGAACGTAGTACATTGTAATATAATGAAAACTCAATCCAGAATATATAAAACACTTTATGAATGTATTTTAACAATTGTTATTACTATATGAACTTATAAACACTTATCATTTGTATGTATTTAGTTCGTCCAATTTGTCTTCGATGTAGTATTAGTATATGGATGATAATTGGATAATATATCGTTAATTCAACTATGTAATCATATTCTATGATAAAAAATGGCTCATTTCATATTATTTAAGTTTATGGAGGTCTGGAAGTGGGACAAGAAGAATCAGCTGGAAGTTGGTGAAAGTGTGTCTAAGGATGGTGGGAGATTTTCCCAAATTTTATTGGATTAAAGTAACGGAGGATGACAACTCATTTTCTCTTTTATTTTGTAGGATGTTGGTAAGGAGTCTGTGGAGAGACTGTGGAAAGTATCCAGGATAACTGTTGACATGAGGTGCATGGATAGTGATCTAGTTAGCGCATCGCACCCTTCACCAGGAGCACAATCTACAGCGTTTGTTTTGAAAACTTCACTAACTTTTTTTTGTTAAACTAATGATACTCTTAACTTTTCATCATTCCGTCTAAATTTGATGATCAAAATAAAAAGATAGTTAATTTCTATTAGTGCTGTATCTCGGGCTACTAAATTGAAGATATCGATGAGATAATAAGAAAAAAAAAATTTTCTCTTGTAAATACAGATTTTTAAATTACGTATCTAATATGGTTTTTGGCACGGTTGGTTATCCAAAAATGGATTTTATCATACAGCCTTATATTATTTTAATCAGATTCTAAATTCAGGAAGTATCAAGGATCATCGTTTGCACGTTGGGTCTGATTAATATCAAGTACTTGGGATGATGATCTAAAGTACAAAAATCAATTAAAAATAATATTTTTAATGTTTTCCTTGTACAGTGTTGCTGCAAATACGCTGTACAAAATTATTATGCAAAATCATTACATGTAACGCACGGCAATCTTATTTTCGCTCGCCTGATTTATAGCACTTGGAAAATTTACTATTCCCTCGTAAAATACGTCTCATAGCAGAGGTTAAAAAATAAAATATTCACTTGAAATGTATCGGAAAACAATTACAGGTGGTGATTGTTTCAATTTTGACATTTACTGACTGCGCGCCGTGACAGGAGTGGAAAAAACTGAGCAACAAATAGTTCCTCGAATTTCGACACCTTACGAGCTTTACGACCTAGTGGAAACGAGCCTAGTGAACGTATGTCAGTACCATTGGCTGTTAGTTATTGTTTTCGAATTTCAAGTGAGCTTGGCGTTGGATCGACAGATTTAGTTAAAACTCATTCACCATCATAGTGAAAAATCTTAGAAAAATTAAGTTCGAGATGCAGCTTCAGTTGGTTCATTGTACATAGAAATGGTTACGAGAGCAAGAAATATGAAAAGAGAGATGGAGTAGAGAAAACTGAGCAATAGCAGAATCTAAGAATTTTTGTCAATTAAGTTAAGTGCTGTGACACACAGTGTAAGGTGAAAGCAAATAAGCCCACGATTACACAACACGTTGTTGCTCATGCCAAGTCCATGTGGACATATTTCAAGATTTAAACAGTAGATTCTGATCTTTCAAGTTTACCTTAGAAGACAAGAGAGGAAGGCAAAAAAAAGAAAGATCCTACAATGAGAGAGGGAGGGAAAAAAAAGAGAATTTCAACGCTCTTGCACCACTACAGTGGCATGCACGAGAGCCCTCAACTCGATTTCTATGCGCAATTTTATCTTTGAAATCGAGAGGAGTCTCTTATTTCCCTTTCTCTCTCCCTGACCCCTAGAATCCAAGCGAACAATCACTGAATTTCCATACAAGCGCTCCTCTCCTGTGACCTCTCTCTCTGTCTCACTGCCAGTCCGCATTTTTGAATTTCCATCCCCCCTCGATGCGGGCCAGTCTTTCCATCCCCTCCCCCTAGTAATAAACGACGCGCAAATCGCGTGTAACGCGTGGGACTTTATTACGCGAGGAAGGAGAGAGTGGCTAGCTTTTCCGAGCACGCGTAAGTATAATAGCGTGGGTGCAGATTGTCTCGTTCGCTCCTCCTTTATTTCCACCGAAAGCGCCCGGAACGAATTCTAAGCGAACTTTGGATTCCTCGGGTTATTTGCATCATCCTTTCTTCCTTTGGTTCCGCGGTCGCGACGGCGACCGCAACTCTCTTTCTCTCCTGCTCTGCTGCCCCGTGGCTTTATTCAATAATTTAAGAAAACTCGAAGAATGCCGGCTTTGTTTCTCTGTTTTGTGACTACTTTTTTTTCTTTTTTTTTTCCTTTAAACGCGTTGTGGTTCGCTGACACTGTGAGCGGGCGGTTTTTGTAATTTTCATTCATTTCGCGCTTAATCGAATCGTCAATTTTTTTTGCCAGCGAGTGGTATTAAGTTTTTACGCGTGTTTTCTATCATAGCTTGGTATACCTTTTCAATTTATATACATTTTTTTGTTTTACCGAGGATGAAGGTCAATTGAAACGACGTGTTTTATTATTTTTAGACAAGAATGAGTAACTATTTTTTTGTTACTCCATGCGATGTGGTTTTAAATCTGCTGTAACTTTTAATGATTTTAAATTATTTTAATTACACTTTTTTTTTTATCATCGACCCGATTATTATAGATGATCTCATTTTAAGATAAATTTTAGGTAAAGACCAGAGGGTGATGATAATTTGTTAAGTAACAAGAAACGTTCTAAAAGAAATTTTTTTTCTTCTAAGGTTTGAAGATTTTTGTCATTTTTATTCATAATATTCTAGAAACCCATATTTAGATAGATTGAATACTGGCTTTTATCGTCTGAAAACTTGATTGTTGTTTAGAAAACGTATGCTAAGGCTATACAATAAGGAGTCAGTGAACAAATTCATTCGTTTTGAATGCAAGCTATACGATCAATCTACGGATTTCTTACGATCTTACGGATAAGCACGTGTGTCCATGAGTACGTGTGTGTCTTCCTTTTTATGATAAATATGGGATGATGTGTTAAATACCTACAACATTAATATTAAAAGTTGGTCATTTGAGAAACAAAACTTTTGATATAAAAACTAGCCTCCAACGATGTTTATGTGGGATAAAATCATTTAAAGGCGCTAAACAACTATTACATGATATTACAAACGTGCGTTGAATAAAGTGAATCCAGAGTGAATCAGTTCTTGAAAGAAAAATATAGCTTATAAGAGCGAATACGTGTTGTAAAAATATTAAGAACCAATTTCTCGTTATAAATCCGTAAAGTAATGACGGTCATTAGAAAATGTTATACCATTTAAGCTAAGAGCCCCACAATAACAAAAATAAGATAATCGTTTTCAAGATCGCATAAAAAAGCTCACTCGCTTGCACACAGATCTGCGGCAATAAAAGCGAGCACCAAGCAAAGCGAGACTGGGCATTAAAAAAAAAAAATAATAATAATAATAAACTTGCAACTCCCTTCTCGTTAATAGATTTCGTGAAAAAAAATTCGAGCATTTAATAGTTGGTAGCCATGCCAATGGCTCTCTATCGCTCGGTCTTTTGCAGAGACAAATGAAACATATGATTATAAACGAGGAAAGTAGCTGACAGCATCACCGTTGCGTTGCAGCTACTTTGTTAATACGTATAATAGCTTTTACGTGCACACTAAATGGCTCGTTTTTCCGTACAATAGGGCTATACAAGTGGTGATTGTATAGGTGATCACCACGTCTACGTAATAGAAAGGCACTACAAATTAAGTGTGTACGTACGTATGTACATGGGTTATTATACATAAAATCGTTTGCCTTTTTTTCCCTAAACTCTATTTCTATACAACGGACAAGAAGTATTGTGGATACCATGAAAGAGCTGATGCATAACTTGTTTTTGAAAATTTTCGAAATTTTAGGAAGCATATTCCAAAATTAGAAAGACCATTTTTTTTTTACTGCAACTTTGTCTACATAAAGCACAAAGTTTTATAGAATTTGTTTTGACAGTGTGTCAGTTTAGATAAAAGATACTCAAAATATGGTGGTTTATGTATGAAATACATTTTAAATTTGAGAAGTCTTATGATTTGATTTCAAAAATTTTGCTATAAATTTTAAAAATTAAAATATTTTAATTTACGAATTTCGAAGATTTATGACAGACTGTTCAGCCATAGAGTTGAAGATTTATAAATTTGGAGGTTAAAATTTTTCTAGTCCTAATTAAAACACGTAATGTTGGGATCTAGTCTGTATAAAAGTTGTTATTTTGCGAGATAACTGTAACTTTTTTAGTATTCTCTTATTTTCAAAGTCTTTTTATGGTTGTATCATTCAAGGGAGGATAATTTTACTGTTCAAACGGCGATTACTACCATATAGGGGTCGTTAAAATTTACAGAAAACTGCTATCATGACACAGCTACTGGGCTCCACATGAATATATCATACGTAAATGACAAATTTGTATGATTTAAGGACCTCATTGCTTGAGCTACATTAAAAAAAGTAAGGTTATGTAACGTCACGTTCTACTGACTACTTGATGCACATCTAGCACATCTCTCGTGAGTGGTATGTATCATACGCGAAAAAAGGTCAGCCTGGATTGATAATAACACTATGGCAGCTTGTCTCATGTATATCAAACTGAGTGGTATAAATGATCCATCCTGTCACTCAAAATCTTGTAAAGTTATTGGCTCATCCCGTTAAAAATAAAACAAAGTACTATTGACTATGAGGACATTTTAGGTAGTGCCACCAATGCTGAAGCGCAGTATAAAATTTTCCAGCATGAGAGCATTGAATCTTGTGAGAACCGTTTTATTTCATTTAACTACACAATTCTGTTTTCATGTGGTAATTTATGTAATTAGTACTTCTTACACGACATTTGTATACTTTATCGAATTCAAATTATTTTGGAGTAATAACTGCACTCTCTTCGTTACTTAGTTAAAATTAATTTCATACCAGCCAAGTAAGGTTGGTCTGCTCATCAGATGTTCTATATATTATGTAGGTGCAATCGATACGTGCAGCTTAATTGAAGTGCTCCGCGACCCTTATTTTCTTGTTCTTCTGTTGATTTGTTTTCTCTTGAATAACTGTTTTTTCAAATAAACTATTGCAATATCTTGTAATAAGTACCAGTTCCATAAACTGTCCTGTAAAGATAGAATTGTAGTGAATTAAGGTGGTTCGTGCGAAAATTAAAAACTGGGCTATCAAAGTAAAACTTGGAGAGATTGTTTATGAACCTTTCATATACCTCTCTGCGAAATTTCAGATAGGCTTATAGCATAAAATCACGAGAACGAGACGTTTGAAAATCGTCGTTGAGCACGTATACCATGGGCTCTTATAGACGTACACAATTTTGTCACAGTATGTCATGCGATTACTTTTCGTAGAATTAGGCCAGGATGATCAAAAACTAGAGTAATAAACTAGAAGTCGTCCTCTTTGTAATGATAGGTGAAAAATTGTACCTCATAGGACAAAATTAAAAAATATCGATCAAAACGCAATCGAGCATTGCCATTTACTATGTTAGAAGCATAGGCGAGAACCGACCGTTAATTTTTTTAGGTTAATCGGAATTACATAAAATAGTTTTTAGAAACCTTAATGTTGGATATTGTGATCTATAATGTGACATGGATTTTTTATTTCATTCAATGAAAAATATTTAGTAACATATTTATGAATATTGACAGCCTCAATAAAAATTATCTTTTTAGTTGCACATTTGACTTGGGAGTCGTGCATGAACCACCTTAAACAGAACAGTTATTCTCATAAGATCCAATGCTTTCATATTAAAATATTTGGTATTGAGCTCCAGCATCAGTGGCACCACCTGAAATCTTTGCTGAAAACAGCTAAAGTGGAAATCTGTAAGTTTTCCTCGATCTTTGTGAAGTATAATTCGATTGAAATTTTGTAATAGAAGTTGCCATGTAGGCATACACATTATAATGGACAAACGATAGAGCGCGCCAACATTTAAATTTCACTACTTGCGATTCATACAGATAAGAGATAAGTAGGTGTTTTATCGGGACCGAAACTTTTGCAATCGACCTCGAAAATACTGTTTGCCACAACGCCCGCGCGTACGCGTTGCACAAGCCCTGCCGTGCATTTATACTGTAAATGAGAGTATAATTTTGCCCATTTGACCTATGTATGTAAGTATATATGTGCACAAGCAGAAATCATTAATCTAATTGCGCGCTGCCAATGAGGAGAATGTGAAAGGGTTGGGTGTTCAAAGGGCCAATGGCACATTGGTTTTTCTCTTTGCTGTTCCATGCGTTATAGATAGGCACACATACGTATAGAGAAGCTGGCAGATCACGGGCGTAACAATTCGATTAGCGTGAAATGATAAGGAAAAAGAAAAGCGCCTATAGGCGTGGCAAGGTGAGCGCACTCTCGCCTATCGCACTATATATGCGTGTACGTTTGTGCAATGCATACGCAATCCTATACCTCCTCCTCCCCCCCCCCCAACCTTTAAATTGACGCTTTGAGAAGGGATATTATTTTTCTTTCGTTTGTACACTTACTTTCTTTCTTTATTTCTATCGATCACTTGTACAAGTTTCGTTGTAGCACGTATACGGGAGTGTGGGGTATCAGTGGTGATCGTAAAACGTTGTCAGGATTGTAGAATGTTAGATCGCTTGGAAAATTCTGAGGAACGAGTGTAAGCGTACCCGTGTCTATTTTTTTTGCCGCTGTTTCGATTAACGAACCGCACCTCGGGAGGTCTAATTTCGATGTTCGACAACGGAGTCGAATTTATTCACAGTGTTCCGCGTAATAGATTGCTGATTAACCTTTAACGGCGTCCCTCGGACCACTTAGATCTCGCACAAGTTATAATATGATTTCCATGGCATTTGTTAGCGATCAATAATGATGTTGATTACATTTTACGGACTTGATTGGAATTTCGAAGAATTGCTCTGTTTATTGGGGATGCGATCAGAAGTTTGATAGTTGTTTTGCGCGTGATGCTGCTCATGAAAAAAAATTTTTTTGAAACAGAATCTAGAAACACATTTTGAGCTCCGTGAGCAAAATGCTGATAAAGAAAAATGTTTCACGGTAAAAATCTCTTGCTTTAAATATTGTTTATTCAATCAGCCACAGGTTTTTTTATGCTATTTGTTATCATTGTTATTATTGTTATCTGGTCTTTTAACAGATATGAACATTTTAATGTATAATACATTCTTGTGAGGGTAGTGCTATATTTATAGGTTTATCGTAACGTTATACTAGTGCAGCTGATTTTGGATTATTTTAGGCACACTTTTAGTTATGAACTTATTTCCTTCAACTGCTCGTCATTGACATTCTTTTATTCAATTTTTGGTACTACATTACGCTAAGAAAAAAAATTAGTCTTATTCTTTTTAAGATTATATCTTAAATGACATGAAAGTCTGTATCAATAAAGTAAAGGATTCGTAATCGTGCTGATATTAGGTCCTACGCCCTAGCTGTTTTCCAAGTAATGCTTTATGGATCAATCATCGTATAAGAATATATTGATAAATGGTTGTCATTGTCGTAAATTTCTATTTAACTCACATTGTTAGAGTCCTACAGCCTTAACAAAAAGCTTGTTTATCAAATTCACGGAATCATATAAAACTTTTTAGTTAAGGTTTAAATGCTATAAAATAATAGTCACAATAAAGATAAGAAAATAATCATTACTATAAGAAATTAATAAAAATCTATTTTGTTAGCTGTTATAATCAAGTTAAACGAATGGACTGAGATTTTTCGATAAACTTGGTCAAATTTTTAGGGATGTAAGTACTGTTAGTAATTTTTATGAATTTTTCCTGGAATTAAGGGTTTCACATCGTCAACCTACAACTTACGAAAAGGGAGTTCAAATGAATTATGAAACATACCCTCAATTTTTACGTAGCTCAAAATAAATATAACAAAATTTGTTTAGTCATACTTAAATTTGTTGCTTATACCTGTATAGCCGTTAGATTATGCATGAAAAAGTCAAGGCTTCTGTGGAGGTAAAAAACTGAGTTAAGGGCGGCTTGTATCATAAGAATTAAAAATTTATCAAGCGCTTAAAAAAATATAAACAAACTAGCAATCGTACCCAGAATCGTAAAACAATGTCAAACACCGTGGCTTTGCCACAGTGTTTTGCAACAGGGTAACAGTTATTTTCTAATAACGACGAGAAAAAAAATTAAAGACTTTGCTAAAATTTAAACAGATTTTGAAGAACAATGTTTACAACACAATATTTTGAAACCAGCATCTTTAGTGTCATTTTTTTTATTAGTTTCCAGTTAAAGTTTTTTGATTTGCACTTCTGTATGGACAACTACAGCAAATTTTGTTAAGTTGCGGTGCGATAAAAAATTTACACACGTTAGTGTCCATAATGTTGTATATGTATATATATGTATATATATATGCACTAGTGGGGCTGTGTCCCTATGTGCGCTCTGCACGCCAACTCCCCATTTCCAGTTTAAAACTAATTAGTAAGACGAAAAAAATTCTCATTTTTTTCTATAATACAATCTTTTCTCCGAAAGTAATCGTATCAAAAATATTAACGTGATATTTTACGATAAAATATTGGAACATAATAATTTTTATTATTTTAGCAGTACTTATGGCAAATTAATTTTTTATCATAAGCTGGTCTTTGCGTAATCCAAAAGCCATTACCATCGGTAAAGAATTGTGTGAAGTAAATTAAAAACACCATATGTACTATAAAAAAATTTAACTATGATTTAATATACCATTGAGACTTTCCACTTCGTTAACTACCTTTGTTTGGAAATTTTTTATGTATAATCAAATTTATTGTTATTTAGACAGAAGCTGACAAAACAGAAAAAACACAAGCTGAAGTTATTGTACAGTGGAGGTGAGTTGTCAATAAATATAAAAATAAGAGGCATCTAACAAAAATTATAATTTTTTGAAGAAAGGGGTGGGAGATTAGCCCCTCTTTTTCCTTTTATAAAGTAATCTCATAAGAATTTTAAGTTTATTTAAGGGATGTGCAGAGGCTCTGGGTGTAAGTATTCTATAATGATCCTATGATCTAGTACCCTATGATCAAGTATCTTTACAATACGTCCCAAGTTTTTGTGGGAAGATGTTCAGGAGGGCTATGGAATAAGCAAACTACCCCATGTGTACCCTTTTTTAACATATTTTTATTAATATAAGATGATTATATCATTTCCTCAACATATTCTAAGTTTTTGTGGGGGGGGGGGGGTAGTCAGAGGGTTGTGAAGGGCCATTAAATTAACGTGGAGACCGTGTGGGGCTTACACAAATTTTGGGTTAATTGGGTTAAATTCACAAAAAGAATTTTCTTTTATATAGTGAAGAGGTTGGGGGCTGTGGAGATAAGACTATGGAGGTGTGCGAGTATCTGTGGACAGACCCACCAAAATAAATACATAATATAGGGATATATATATACACACACACTATATGAGAGCTCCACCCCTCTGTGCATTTCACGCCACACTCCGACAATTATTTGTTATTTCATACTTCTCTAGTCGATAAGAAAGATCTTCACATAAAAAATGTATTTGTGCAACATGAGACAGTTCTTGCTCAGAAAACCTGCCAGAATAAGATATTGTTTGCATGTATCTCCTATTTTGATATCTTTTTCAGGTCCTAGCATTTTTCTGAGATAGTATAAGGAGCTTTCTTCAATCCCATTCTCCACCCATGTATTAAAGTGTGGTAACTATGAAGAATTCTTTCTCCCTTCATAAAATTTTGATGGAGGTACGGAAGAAGTTTTTAAATAAACCTTATGCCTTGAGTTTTATACGTATATTTTTAATTTTTTAATTATTAAATTGAAAGAGAAGACTACTTTGATTTCGTCCTATTCTACTTAAAATGCAAATAGTGATAACTCTTTGTATAAACATGCTTACATCTAACAGCGAAATAAATACGAATCAAATTACTTTACTGGCTCTGTAAGTTGACTTAAAAGTTCTTTGTTTATTTTCATGCATTTCAGACAGTACAACATACATAAACCTTACTAAATCAGATGCTATACGTAGCATACATCGATATTTTTTTATTAAGTGTAAGGCAAGTTGTTAAAACGAGTTGTACTGAAAATTCTAATTAATAGTTCGGGGTCAAAACATACAAAATTTTTGCAACTTGTTTCCTAGGTTTATAAATGTTATTATACAAATTTACAATATAACTACCCTATTTTTGAGTCTAATGAGGTACACAGTTGAAGTTTTGACAATCGAGTACTACTCAATATTACTCAAATCCTATGCTTAACATACATAATAGTATAAATAAATCCGAGAAATTTTAGTAAAACTTATATGCCGCTGATGCTTGATCAAAATTATCACCTTTTGCCTCAAAAAGTCATCAGCGAGGCATCGCAAAAATGTTAATACTTTACGAGTACTTGAAATCACTGCACAGAACGGACTTCATTATTGATTGCATGAATAATTGAATGCTGTGGTATCTCAAACGCAGTTCTATCCACTATATTTTCTTTACAATACGTACTATATTATTTGCTAAGCCTATTCCAGCGCTAAAAATCTAAACATCTTTTTTTTTTTTTTTTTTTTTTTTTTAAATAAGGCTGCCCTGCCGATATTTTTTCTTTTTCCTCTAAAACATTGAAACTCAGAGCTATTACCTTTCGCATACACCACGTGAAAGTCTGTAAACGAATCCATTACCCCTCCCCCTCAGCTTTGAAAAAAAACCATGCACTAGATTTCGTGCCTCCAATGCTCTGGAGCATAAAAAAACCACATTGTTTGCACTACGCTCGACCTTCGCCAACAGCAAAAATCTATAATAATGGCACAAATAAAAATAGCTACACCGACTGATTCTACACATTACATACAGTATCGGCATGCTCGTACTGGTGTGTGTGTACATGCTATGTACAAGTTGCGCTATTGATTTTCTGCA
The DNA here is from genome assembly GCF_036245765.1 of Copidosoma floridanum. NCBI lineage: Eukaryota > Metazoa > Arthropoda > Insecta > Hymenoptera > Encyrtidae > Copidosoma > Copidosoma floridanum. Next base: position 16,057,874 of record NW_028321884.1, on the reverse strand, counting down.
ACACCGTATAGCCACTACATATTATTATCATGAATCAAAAGCCGCGCTGTGTTATAGAGCCTCGCGGCAAGATCAGATAGCGCACAAGCGTATATAAGCACGCGCGAGTGCATTACCAGGAAATTCTTACAAAACTATTAAAATATATGCCGGTCGTGGACAGTGGTGGCGTCGTCGGCAGCTGCAGCGGATAGTCTCTCGTTAGACCTCCCCTCCCGTCTGAGTACTATTGTACGCTCAACGCGCGAAAATAGGTATATCCACTTACGAGACGCGTGAAATCGTTTATCACTCCTCGCGATGTTTCTCGCTTGCAAATTAATTACTCCCGCGGACAATGAGCTATCCTAATTCATGCCTTGTACCTTTTGTACTAACTTATGTACATGATGCAAAATACAGATGAAACAACGGTACAGGGGACAAAGAGAACAATTGTCATACAGAAAAATCATTGTCATTAATATATTATTCGAGAACCAAGAAAGGTCATTACCATATGCGATTTTAAAACCTAGACGAGAAACTCTTTGCTCAAGATCGACATCGAGTCACACAAATCACTTAAATACCAAGAAAAAAGTGGCCATTCGCGTTATAATTATACTATCGAATATTACTACCTGAATTATACAAGGATAATAAATTGCTGTGGCAATAACAAAGGATATGTACATGCATGATATAATTGCTGTATGACATACACCATCATTTTGTCATTTTTTATTCTGGTATTTGCAATAAGTGTCCAATATCGTGAATGATAAGTACTTTCCAATTTACGCACCAATAATACAGTAGATCCCTTATAGCCAGATTATGTCATAGTCATCGTATTGACAATTAGAGATTATAATACGTTAAGTCCAATTAGATAGATCTGGTCAGTTGCTTAATCAAACATTGGCCGTTTTTTTCCTGCCAACAGTGATGACTCTTCATCACAACTGTACTACACTTATTATTTCACGTGCTACTAGATAATTTATGTCACCATTTACAATATCTAAACCATTTAATAAGAAAAGACAAATAGGCTTCATCTTGATGCAGTACGACTGAGTTCTCTTATGCATGTCTACTGCAGGCAAAAAAGTTAGAATCCTAAGTAACAGGTACGTACCAACAGAAGAATATCAAAGCAAGATCGAGTAGGACTGAGATAGAAGCGAATTTGAGCAACATGCTCTCCCAGAGTGCCCGATCACTGGACTGCGATCCTATTGTAACCAGCCTGTAATTGATCCACATAACTATAACATATGATCCTGTTATCACGATTTCCCGCGACATCTGCCTCAATTGTCCGATCACAAGAGTTTTTACTTTTTGCGTACACTCGCGTGTACGAGCGCACGATCAACCGACAACGATATGCATTTGTCTCTCGTCGATTTGCCGCGCTTACACACCACTTGTACTTGTACGGAGAACAAGAGAAACGCTCACGAGTCCATCACGACCTTTTGATTTCACTGATGTACCACTCTTACATTTGTGGCGGGAGATGCCAGATGCTGTTGCCTTTTGTTTACACTTTTATCTTGGTAACATGGGGCATGATATACATTAAGTCGTTTTTTTTTTTATTATATAATTATAAGCTTCAACAGAGCAATGAGCTTGTTAACTCCTGAGATATCTTGGGTGATGATTCTTATGACTCGTATGTTTGAATTTTGAGTAAGTCACAAACGTCTTCTTTAGAGGTGAAAGGTGCTCGTATCAAATTTTCTAATAGAATCTGATAAAAATAAAAAATAAATTATGTGTATAAACTATCTTAGTCGTATGATTAAATTTTCTTCACGTAAGAGGAGATTAAACAAGTTACTGATCTTGGGGATAATCTGCTATGGTGGCATCATCAAGGACACACTAGGATGCTAGATATTCTTATTTTATATTTTAAAAATTAGTTTATTCACAGTTACCATACAACCATATTATAGTTTAATGTTTAAGTTTAGCTTGCCAAAATATGTTTGAGTGTCAAGCAGCAAACAAAACTTTTATTCTTAGTCTTTCGCAAGTCAACTAAAAAATTTTTATCAATGCATTTAATAACACATTTAATAATGAATTTAATGCCACAACCAGCATAGCAGCAACCAAAATTGACGTGGACTTCAACAACGACTGCTAATCTAACAATGTCTATACATTAATGTGTGTAGTGAATATTTTTAAGTTCTCGTATCTCTATAATATATACTAATACTGGCAGTCTATAGCCACCACTATGTATAAATATCTATCGATTAATCTATACGTACTTTTCGAACTTTGAGGCTTGTCAAGACCATGTTGTTTACAATATACAGGTGAAGCTTTAGACTTAATGGTAGCTAATGCAGTGTCAAGCAACATATAATTTTTTTTCGTCGGGCTGAATTGCAGCTATTACCATTTATAAAGACAACTTACGTGCTGAAGTGGAATGATTTGTTGTAATAGGTTGTGTTTAATGTCATTAGATGTCAAATGTTATGGTAACTTACAATAAAAACGATAAATACTGCATACGCATTAAAAAGTTTTTTTATCATTTAAAATAATTGTGACTCAGTAACTTCACGTTTTAAAAATAAAAAGTGGATTTTTCCTTATGACGTCTGGACCTCCAAGGCTTCCTCTTCAAAGAAAAGCCAACACCTGGTCATCTCATTAAAAAATAAGTTCATAATTTAGGTGTAATGTAGATGTAATAGTGACTCTGCTTGTTTTGCTTAATCTCTAAAAAAATTATTTTGCAGTAGTAACATTAAAAGTGTTTGTTTGAATATTTAGAAAATCCAAAAAATGAGTTAAATTATACGCTCCTTTTGTAGTGTGGTTCACTTATTAAATAAAGAAAGTAAAGATAAAAGTAGTCACAATAAGTAAAATTGGGCAAGCATTTCATTTAATTAAGTATTTAAAAAAAAAAAAAACATTTTTTTGCATACAAAGTTTTTCAATTTTTTTGCCAAACTTAAGTTTATGATGGACATTTTCTATAACCACTTTTGTTAGTCTAAAAATAATCGTTAGGCAACTCTTCAGAGCTCAATCTTTTCGTCTTTACTTGCAGTATCTCAGTGTAACCAAAATTACAACTTACCAAATATGGTACCAAAAACAATTCTCAAAAATAGTAATATCTTATTGTTTTTTGTTTTTTAAATCTTTTTTTTGGGTTACTATTTTTGGTGTTGGTCGAATATTGGAATTAAAACGACTGCAATTAACAGTTAAAATTTTATTAAAAAATTGATAAAAGAAATTGAATTTCCAACGATCATTTAGTGTAAAACCAGCTTTCTTTTTAATAAACAAATAAGTTATATTTAAGTTTTATTTTTATAAAGCCCTATTATGTAATTAATCGTTACAAAAACCTTGAATCACTATTTTATAAGGTATCTCAGGAATAAATACTTAATAACTTGATAAGGGATACTTTGATTTTTCAACTAAATATCTAAAAAATAAATCGCAAAAACTCCATGAGCATAGAAAAAAAAAAGCTATATCTTACATTTGTGCATTTTACTATTTTCATAGCTTAGGAATAGAAATATTGACTCAATAATTGTATAACAAATTTATGAGATATTATCATTAAGATATAAACGTTGTTAAATAACATTAGTTGAGAATCAACAAACTTTTATCAACATCTAAACATATTTCCATCCATACATGTAGAAACTGTAAAAGTACGATGTTTATAACGTACAAAATATAGATATTCTTCGTTTTTACGACCTTACTAACATCGTACTCACTCTTTCTTGCGGTTGGTTGTGATTTTATCTAACTAAATTTCATAAAAATAATCTACGTAATTGCGTTCTACTGAATTAAATCATACAATAATGTTGCCGTTGTTTTAACGAGCTTTTAAAAAAAAAATATTTCACATAGATCAGATAAATGTTGACAGCGTATGCCATTAAAAGTGTTTTCCTGACTTTTTAAATATTCAAAAAACAGAAACAATTCACGAAAATAATTGACAGCAGTAACTTTTCATGACTAGAGGGAACTAGTTTGACCTTTTTTATAAAATTTGCGTTACAAAACTTTAATATACTCATACCTAGAGAAGCCGTCAGAGCTTAAACACATGGAAATTCAACTCAAAAGTATTGTTAGAGTCAATTGTATTGAAAAAATGTTATATGACGAAAAGATGTTAAAAATAAATAAAATTACAACATCAATCATCTTATTAATAATTTTTAAAAGCAGTGTTTGTATTGAACCAAGTGAAATTTCCAGTCACGTGACAAATTACTTATTGAATAATTTACAAATTAAAAGCGCCACAATCATCGCTACGGAAGTTAAGTACTTTTCATCTACATCAAGGCAAATCATGCAGACACTAGTTCAAAATATTCCAGGCATTGTTGCGACAAAAGGTGTGAGTCTCCCTAAGGATAGCAAATATTTACGACAAACAAAAAAAATGTTAAAAAAAGAGGCTGAAAGTGTTATTTTTAAAATTGTATTTATTGACTTTTGCGAGGCTAAAAATTTTGCTACGGAATTAACCTATTACTTTCAAGTCCTAAAAGATCTCTCTAACTTGGGAAAACGGCCACATTGTCTCATGTTTATCACTAATTATGGAAATACTCCGAGAGCTCATATAAAAAAGATTTTCGATGATTTGTGGAGTTTGAAATACTTGTACGTCACGATCATTGAATTAAATATTATGAAACATGGAAAAGAAGTAAGTAAACTTCTGTATTTTGAGAGCAAAATACGTGATGTTTGGTTACATGAATACAATCCTTTTACAAAATTATATCACAACCATCCATATACAAAGGACGTACGATTATATTCTGAAAAAACAAATAATTTACATCGCCATCAAGTGAGCATTTTGTATTTATCTACTCCTGGAATGGAGCTGAGAAAATATAATAAACTTTTAATCAATTATATGGTTAAAAATTTAAATTGTTCTGTGAACGCAACATACAAAATTACTACATTACCATTTATTTTACCATTGCTGGCGTCTAACAAATTTGATTTGATCGGAAATTCCTATTTGGTTCGAAACATACCCAAAAATTTTAATAGTTTTATGCTTACTCGATTCTTACCTGCATTTGGTGATATTTATTTACGAAAAGACCCGGTTAATGACGAATCAAAGACAACTCTTTGTTTTATTTTATTAACTGTAATGACACTAACTTCTGCTGCTATATACGCTACATTCGAAAAAATATTGCCTCTAAATAATGTGCTATTTAGGGTAATCAAAACTCAGATAATTTTGAACAAAAACAAGTGCACCCTAGCATGGTTGAAAGATTTATGCTTTTCCAGTACAACCATATTATTTTTTTTATTAACATCTGTTGGATTAATTACTACTACCGTCAGTACCTTTATTTTTGGATATGGCGAATCACTATTGAAGACAAAATGCTATCAAGTAAAAAATGAAAAGGATTTGATAAATGCTATTGATCAAATAAGTCCAACTGACCTTACACAGTTTACTTTGGTTTTTCATACAAATAGTAGTTTTGATGTAAATAAAATTAATACCATATTCCTGATGAACGATGAGCAATGTGTAGCTATTGTTTGTCGTAGTAAAGTAGATTTATATAATATCTATGATAAATTCTATGCAGTTCTGACTACACTGAAAAAACTGAAAGTAAACCAAAAATTCATAATAAAGTTAATAACTAGTTCAGAAAGAAACATATTAAACTTTAGAACCTTTTTTCTTTCAGTATCTTCACCTCTGATTGATAAATTAAATTACTATTTGGATATTTCTTTTGAACACGGTTTACAAACACATTGGAAGAACATGAATGAATTTTTTTTTGGAAAAATCTTTGAAAGACAAAAAAAAAACTTTTTTTTGTATGATGACATTAAAGATTTGGTCTTAAGTAATAAACGGAAACAAAAGTATTTTTATAAAATAAATTTAGGGTTCGCTTCAAAAATTAAATATGTTCTTTTCCTTGGATATTCTTTAGCTTTTGTTGTATTCATATTTGAATTTCTGAGCCAAATACTGAATTGCCATACATATATAATGAATGATTCTATATTAAATTAAAATATTACTTATCTTTTTCAAATTTACGAGCATTGTTGACAGCATTTGCATGCTTAGAATGTTAGAAAGCCTTTAATAGATAAAACATGTGTTTGGGTACTTCTAGAAAAAAGACACGACAGGTTGACTTTACACTTACTTGATCTTATATAATCATTTTCCACAGTAATAAGTAGAACAGATTTTATAGAAGTCTCGCACTTAAAGTATCGCTTTTGTTACTTAGAAAAAAGTCTAGATAAGATAACAACACTTTAAATTGATGTTTGTTTTTTAAACACCATTTTGACTCAGTTGTCAAAAACAAACTAATGTCTTTACTATTTGAGTTATTATTCACATTATTTACAAGTTCATTTTGTTTTTATGACAACTGAAAGAGGTTTATATATGATAGAAGTAAAATTAAATGTACCAGACAAATTGAATTTTCAAGAAAGTGCAAGACATTATGTTTATCATGACAATACCTATGATTACTTATGAAACTTGAATGAAATTATAACAGTTGTAAGGTATTTATTATTAATATTTTAATGTATGGTTTCTGAAACAACCAATCTGCGTGATATTTTTATAGAATTAAAGTTTTTAGTATTAATTGTCTTGAAATATTACAAAATTTAAAAATGACTTGAGCAAAATCTTAATGAAAACATGAATTGTTGTAAAACATTACGTATGTATACGTGGTATTGCCATAACTGTTTTTGTATCTGTACTGTGGAATAATAATAAACTACTGTTTTGACATTGAATTGAATTTTTGTGTCGTTACTTTTAAGCTTTGTTTTATTATTGTATGTAGTACGATACGCGTTAAAAGTTTGGCTCACCGAGATTTGAGCTGACTTTACCCCACTCTTCCCGTAAAGATGAATTTTTATCTGGGACTGTATACTTACGCAAGCACAGTTCGGGTTAAGTCACCTGTTTGCTTCGTTTCCGTCAAATTTTTCTCAAAATGTGCAACTTTTCTTTACAGTATCTCATGAACTATGAAGCGAGGCCTTTTAAAATTTGGAACAGTGATTCTTAACATAGTCAGCTTCTATACATTAGTTTTTTACGAAATACTATAAAAAATAAACGAGTTCTACAAGAATACGTATTTTCAGCAGCGAACTTGTGACACCTTCTTCATAAGAGCCCATGTGTAATCGGAAAACTTTGACATTTTTTTCTCAAAAAATAAAAATCTAGTCTGTGATGAAATGAGTGCCTCGTAATTTTTTAAGGGAATTCTATAGAAAATAAAATATTACGACAACCCCCTTAATTTTACAGTTTCATACGCTTTAGGTGTGTAATCGACATAAGTAGGACAAGTTAGTCACATAAAAAAACTAGGGAGAAATTACTGCTCGACATCTGAGAAATTTCGTAGCTCCAGTATAGCTATGAGCAAAGTAGTAGGCAAAATTTCTGACGACAAAACCAAAGTAGCAGTTACTATTCCTCTAAAAAGAGCTAAAAATGTAATGTAAAACAGTCAGATGTAGTAAAACAGATTTTAAGCCGGTTTAAAACGATTTATACCATTTATAGCATTAACACTGCGCTATGAAAATAAAGTAATGATATAATAAATGGTAAAAAACAATAAAATGAAATCAAAAGAGACATGAAAAAATGAAATAAAAAAGGAATGACAGAGAAGATAAAATAATAATATAAAAAAAAAGAATGAAATAAAAAAAATTACGAAAAAATGGAAAAAATTAAAAGAAACAAACCAGGGGGTACAAATGGGTCATGGGACCCATGGTAAAAACGAAGTTCTTTAAAAATGAGATGAATGCTGACAAATAATTAAATATAAGATGTACGTCGAAAAACATCATAAAATAAAGAAACACAATTTCTCAGGTAACAAAGGGGTCACGAGACCCATAGGAAGAACAAATCTCCATAAAAAATAAGTTCTGCGTTTATGTAGTTCAGTAAAACAAAAACTTAAAAAATAAATAAATTAACAAAATTAGTTCAGTACTCACGATGATTTAACTTCGTAAGAATGTCGTGCATAAATACGGTAAATACAGTACTCATGAAGTTCAGCCATCGTGAGTACTGAACCAATTTTTTCTTATTTTTTTTTTATTCTTTTTTTCAAGTTTTTATTTTACTGAACTACATGAATGCAGTACTTATTCTCATAGAGCTCCGTTCTTCTTATGGATCTCGAGACCCCCTTGTTACCTAAGAAATTGTATTTCTTTATATTATGATGTTTTTTGACACTCATCTCGTGTTTAATTATTTTTCAGCACTCATCTTATGTTTAAATAACTTCGTTCTTACCGTGGGTACCATGACCCATTTGTACCCCCTGGTTTGTTTCTTTTAGTTTTTTCCATTTTTTTGTAATTTTCTTTATTTCATTTTTTTCAATTTCAACTTAATCTTTTTTTTTCATTCCTTTTTATTTCATTTTTTTTTTTTTCATTTTCATTTTTTTCTCATGTCTCTTTTAATTTTATTTCTTTGTTTTTTTCCATTTTTTATTTCATTACTTTTTTTTTAAATAATTTTTTTTTTTTTTTTCATTTAATTTCTTTTTTTTTTTTTTTTTTTTATATCTCATTAATTTTTTAATGTTTTTTTGATTTCATACCTTTTTTTTAATTATATTTTTGAATTATTTTTTATGCTATTTTCCATTTCATTTTTCTTATCATTTCATATTTATTCATTTCTTTTTTTTTCATTTAATTTTTTTATTTCGATTTTATACTTTCATTTTATTTTTATTTTTAATATTTTATCATTGTATTTTGTTTAATTTGTCAATTTCTTTGACTTTTCCGATTTCGATTTTAAAGGACTTCAACCCATTTTTACTGAATTTATATACTACTCAAATTACTTACTAGGCAGTCCACTAACTTATCTTTTTTCCAGTGACAACTTCCAGTTGCAACTCTTCTTTCAGTTTCCATTTCCAGTTTTAAGTTTTAGATTTGTTTTTTAGCTAAATATTTCGAAATTAAATTAATGCAATGGCTTTGACGTCGTTGGTAGTGGACATTCTAGAAGGTAATTTTAGTTGTGAAAAAAATTATTAAGCTTAGCTAGGGCCTAGTAAACGAAAATTGAAGAAAATACATTGTGAAAATCGTTTTAACAACTAAAACAAACATTCAGACCGTCCACTATAAATATATCTTTACAGACAACTACAAAGCCATGGCATTACCAAAAAAAAAAAAATTTTTGGGATGGAAAACAGCCGAAACTCTAAATGCTCGTATCACCGTAAGTAATGGATAAACTAAACCAGTGGACAGGAGGTGCTTGGGCACGCAAGAATGTAGTTCTACTTTTATAACATTCTGTGGCAAATAATATATGAATGAAAATACCGAGAAAAATACCTTGTATAAAACGATATTTTAAGTAACCCTATGCGATGTATTGGAGGTGGTGCATTTTTATTATTCAAACTATGATATTCGATAATTGAGTCTGGCTTACATAAATATTGTAATATCAAATAAATGAGCAATTATTAACCATATATTATGTAGATAAAAATAGTTTGGATTAAAGCCATGGCATGCGTGACGTGCTGACAGGCTGGCCAGTACAAGACTGTGCCCTTTCATCTTTAATAGGGTAGTATTACATCATTACATGGCAGTGAACGTCCCTGCAGGATGTTCATCACACATAGGTTTTTTTGATAGATATCATTCAAACGTGCATTCGTTATAGCATAAAAAATACCTAGAAAAAATTACAGACTGTACCGTTTATTATATGTTGAATTTGAAAAAAAAACTTAAATGTATTATTTAATCATTTGAAAGAATCACGTAAAATTGCATTTATAAGGAAAAGATCTGTGGAAAGCTCCCAATATTTTGTATGATAAATTACTGTTGTATAAACCTATAAAAAAATTTTGAAACTTATCTACAAGTTGTTTTTTAAATAAAATAAGAAAGAAAGGGTCAAGTATTCGTAAAAGCACACATATATAGGTATATCCATATGAAAAAAATAATTGCCAGCGTTGCTTCATATGTTCACTCCTCGTACCTCTTTAAACTTTCCCCCCACTCACTGTGATGAACGTTTTTAATTAAAAAAAAATTACCTTAGTCTTGAATACAAAAATAAAGACAGAATTAAACGCACTGAAAATTAATTACTGTATTCATAGAACCTCGAATGAATAAAACATTGATGAAAAAACGATGAAAGAAATATAAGACTGTTGGAAAAAAGTTGGAAAACCTTGAAGAAATGAAAAAATTGTAAAAATAATTATTATTTGATTCATTCGATGATAAAAAATTAATAAAAATTAAATAAATATTCATTGATGTATGAAAAAGCTGCTGCTAAAAAAAATATTGTATTTATGTTTGGAAAATAGTTATTCAATTAAAAAAAAAACATAGGTAATCAAATAAATAATTTAATGATTAATATAACACATTATGACACCAAATTAATTATTAACCAGTAAATGAATATTTAAATTAAAATTTTGTTACTAACCATCGTATAAGTAGAAGAAACCGAGATTCTCGTGTTGGGAGCGCTCGTAGCAGAGTGGGTAAGATATTCGGGATAATGCAGGATGTTGAGGGTTTAAATTTATTGAACCGTTTTTTTTTTTTTTTTTAGAATTGTAGAAGAAAAAAATTTAAAGTTGAATAAATATTATTGTGGGGGAAAAAAATTATGACTGAATGAAACATTAATTGCTTGGTGTGAGTGCTTTCATGGTGTAGTGTGAAGGGGAAGGCTGGGGCGTGGAAAAACAAAGAATGATGAGAGGAGATGTGCAGAAGACTAGCACAGGACGGTTAGAAGAGACAGGGTGAGGGGTAATGTGTAGGTGACTATCGGTAAGGGTGACGGGGTAAGGGGGAAAATAAAATGAATTAGAAGGAAGAGACTTCTAGTAAGTGACTTCCGTTCTATGAAAATCTGTCGTTTTTAAAATTTCAGCCCCCCAAGCAAGTGATATAAAGAACTTCGTTCTAAAAAACTTACTACACAAGAAATTATTATTTGAATGAGCTTAGGAACTTTTGTATTCAACATTTTTTTGTACAATTCGAATTTCTTCCATTCGCATACAAAAAACGGGTTTTTCGCTGCTTTCACATCTATGTTGCATTACAGAACATCTACATTGAATAATAACGTAAAATATGTAGAACCAAATATTTTTGTTTTATTGTGATCTACAACTTTATCGTTGAACACAGACGTGGAAAATGTATGTGTCCAAACTTGGAGCCAAAAAACTGATTTTTACTCTTAGAGTGGTATAGTAAAAAGTCTCCCAAAATTTTTATTTTCGGTGACAATTGACCATTACATGAACTTTAACATTGAACTTGAAATTGCCTAAAAAATTTGACCCCATTTGGATAATAATTACTTGAATAATCAGTCGAAAAATTTGATTACGCACGCACGTACATACATACACTGTGTGACCAAATCGAAAGACCAATATACTTAGTTTGAAACTCGTTTTATATAAAAAAATAATAATTTGAGAATGATTATACTTTGTTCTCTGACAAAAATATACAAGGCACTCTATACATTAGTCGTGCCTAAGAGCGCAGTAGAGAGAATCTTTTTCATGGCACCATTAAACCCAAAGATTAATTCAAAACTTTTACACGGATTAAGTCAGTTAATTTGGAAAACTATATTTTTTTTTTCATCATGAAAAAAGAGTTTTAAATATTAAGTTGAAGTTTGACTGCTTAACAAAACTGTCCAAACCTTGCGTAACCTTTATACAGGCAAAGATTTTGTTTTGACGAGCGCCATTTAAATCTCACGAAGTTAGCAAATTTGAGACAGCATCGCGAAAAAACCGCCACGATGCAATCAAAGTCCGTCGCAAAATTTACATGACCCCCGGGAATGTTAATGATCAGTGCTCAAAAAATGAGAAGTCGTTTTCCCAAGCTCGCGCTAACGCTCGATTCTCGCTCGCGCGTAGACCAACCGAGCGTATACACGCGCACTTACCAGATAAACAGTAAATCGAACTCAAGCAAACAAAGAGGCAACTATGGGCAAAAATGCGCCATAAAGTCGGCCGCAACGAGAACAGAGGTAAGAAAGGGGGGTTGCGAGCGATTACGCATTTTTCTTTTTGCGTGAAACACAATGGGCCGCTGAGCGACAAATTCGCATTGTTGCGTTACTCTCCTACTGCGGCTATCAGCTTGAAATAGAGTACGAAAAAAAAAACACCATGGAAGGGAGAGTTAAATTGATAGAAAGTGCGAGTTACAGTCAGATGCAAAGATTCCGATAGTGCGAGTGAGATAAAGGAGGGGGAGGGAGGAAAAAAAGGGAGCTGTAATGGGCAGATCGAGCCCGGAGATATCGAGAGCGTGGCTTTGAAAAAGTTCAAGCGAACAATTAGCCTAGTTGTTTATGTTTCATACCAAATGTGGAGAGATATCGGTTTTTCATTAATGCACAAGATTTATGCTACATTTTGGTATGCTATTTCATTTTTTCTGATGGGTGAATACCCTTCAATTTTATCATTGTTTTGAACTGTGTAACAAGTCCTAACGCATAAATGCCAGTGGAATGAAAAAACCCTGCAATAATCCCTTGAAACAAAATATTTTGGTTACGTATATACACTTACAGATGTATCGGATAATCGTCCAATGATGCAAACACTTTCTCGGAAAAAAACTAAATTCGCCGAAAGTGCTGCAAGTTATTTCAATGAAGGTAGGAGAATTTGCGTGACAGAGGCACGGATTCCTCTCTCATGTGAATCGATCGACGCGTCCATACATTGTAAGGATGAAAAATCAAGAAATAATACACGATTGCGCGGTAAAAAGGCCCCGAAGCGATGCGTCAAGCAGTGTGTGGGAGTCACTTTTTAGGCATCAGAAAGAGAGTTCATTGAGCCACCCCCTGTTATTAGTCAAGCGGGTATGTGCAATTTATGCGACGTGACTAGATGTTTGGGTTTTTGAAAAAATTTCCACATTTTTTTTACGGGCAAGTTGGTTCTTCATGATACTGCAATGAGTAGACATCTCTCGTAGACGGTATTTACTGCTGTTGAGGTAAGACAGGCTACAAAATATTTTTGTGCATTTGAATCAAACAGGGGAGTAATAATCGAGATGCTCGATAGTAAAACAAGGCAAATATTTATGCGCAGCTGTAAAAATCTCACGGGATACACGTATTAACAAGTATCTTAAAAGTTGCAATTTATCGCGACATTAGAACTCACTACAAGATCATGTATAGTCGGCTGTAATGTTCATAACAGCCACATGGTCGTATTAACTGAGCAATATGAACTTTTTTTTCGTTCCTAATAAAAATGAGTTTCGCAACACCGATTAAGCGAGCTATGATGCATGACTCCGTGGAGTTAATGGCATCCCGATAAAACCATTCGCTAATGAAGCGTAAATTTTGCAAAATTACGTAGAAAACGAGCAATGATGAAAAAAATCCGGGAAATCGGCCCATCACGAGCACCGATTAAACAACTGAGTTTCAGCTTGGTCGTAAATTAACTTTGACGATCATTAGATCCCAAAAGTAAGCCGTAATTGTAAGTCCTAGAAACCATCGTTCAGAGACACACACACATGCATTAGCAAAAATCTAAATTTTCATCCAGCAAAGAGAGTCCAAAATCCAGTCATAAAACTTTGAGAGACCGTGCGCAAACGTATAATGTAGTCTCTAATGGCTCGAGCACGGCGTGCGGCGATCGGTTTCCACACTCCCAAAGGCAGGCCTGCAACCTATATTCCATGACCTTGTTATGAAAGCGCGCGCTCGTGCGAATACAAGCTCAGTAATATCTGTGCGCTGATACATCTACGTACGTACAAGTAGCGAGAGAGAAATGGATAGACGGTGTTGTAGACCGCGCTATGGTTCTCTAATTAAAGGTGAGCGACGATTTCGCGATTTTTTTCCTCCTCCTCCTCCCCCTCCCCATTTTGTTGCGAATGGCTAATCATCTTGGGTATCTTGTCTGCAACAACAGACTTTGAAGCATGAGAAAAAAAAAAATACCAAACGAAGATAGAAAACCAATTTTTTTTCCACCAACGTGAAAACAATAATTTAGTCTAAAGTGGGGATTGAGCTTTTTTGCAATCCTGCAACGGGATAAAATCAGCGTAACTGAGAGCAACGTTTATCAGCCCTAATGACCGTACTGCCGAGCTGATCGATAGTTAATACCCACAGCGAGTATCCAGGCGTTAATGGGCGTACATATGGATATATAAATGCGTGAGATAACGTGTCGTTGCGGTTAGAAGGTACCGTTTGGGTTTGGGAGTACGTGTATGTATACGTGTAATCGGTGTAATGGGTATGTGATCAGTGTTATTGCGTGTGAATTGGCACTGGTAACGACGCTTACTAGTGTTTTTGCTTCTGTCTGTGCCCTGCGTTCAGTGACTCATGTGTATGTTTGTGAACACATGTAGCTTCAGGCACTGTTTGATAACTTCTATTTGATGAAATTATGATAAATGTACAGACTTCGTATTGACATGCCATATGTAGATCTAAAGAGGAGTTTCGTTTGTATAAAATATGTATTACATGTATAATAAGGCTTTTTTGACTTATAAATGCGTTTAACGAGGTTTAAGTCCAAACTAGTTCCAATCAAGTCCGAAATGGGTATGAAATTTTTAAAATGAGATGGACAACGTAATAACATTCACGATTTGTTAAGACTCGTTGAAAGCTGCCAGAAAAGGATTACCAGCTCTAAGAAATTGAAGGCTAGAATAAGGAAAAAAAAATTTCAGGTAAGACAATAATGATGGTTCCAACTGAGGTGTCATTGGTCTCAACTGCCGTAATTCCATGCCCTTGGAGTTGTCTAATTTCTCTGGATTATCATGAATATGGGCCAGTGTCCAGTTGCAATTTATAATCGTTGAGCATATATTACGTTTATTTATCGCCAACGCACGTTGTTTCGTGCTTTGCAAGCTGAGTCACCCATTGGGAATGTCGTCGTTGTCCGATTTCACGGCTCGCTACGTGCATCTATACGCTACTGGGAGTACTAATGTCGCATAAATTAGAGGCCAGTGATGACTGATAAAAGAAAGCAGGCAAACTAGATCATACAATGGATAAGGTGCAAGACGTTTTCTTGCGAAATATTGTGCAACCCTCGCAGTTTTAATTTTTTGTAGTCAACACATGATCACTGATGCGTACTGTATGTCATTATAACATGTGTAACTCTTATTATAGGCACTAGCAAAAAAACCATCATCCAGATGATGATGAATTGTAGCTGTGCATGGTGTTATTCAGTTTGTCTGGTATAAAAAAAAATATCATTTCGGACACATCATTTAATGGCCATACTCCCTTTCTTAAGTCTAATTCTCTCGAACTATATCACTAACATCATTTTAGCATCTAAGTATGGGCATCCATTTCATTTGAAAGGAATATGTATATTCAACATTAATATTAATAAAGTTACAATAAACGTCAGACACTTTTAACTAACTTTTACAATATTATTTTCAACTTTATTGATCATAGCACATTGTTAGCCGTTCTTAGATAACGGCCTAGTACCACAACATTAATATTCTGGATAATCAATATCTGGATGGAATATTAGGAATATGTTACGCCAGTTTTCTAAAACAATAGTTGTTTGGATGTAAAACAGTTTACCAGAAATTGCAATGTTGAAAAACTATTGACCACATCTTGCGGAATAACCTTAAACAGTGTTGACTGTAGAGGTTGTTGTGATATAGCAGAAGTAGTAAATTGTGCATTTAGTATAAAAAATACTTCATGGATTTGATAATAACGTAATTACGATTTTGATAGGACATTCTGAAAAATTTGTACAAAATAATAATTAGTGCCCCAAACAAATTCAAACTATTGTATTCCAGAATTTAACTTTTATAGATAGCAGAAGATTGTTCCAAATTTTCACATAACGAAAACGTACGAAAATCATAGATATATTTCTCTTTGTATCGATAATAATAGAAAATTACTGTTTGTTGTTTAGTTGTACTTATAAGTATATGAATAATGAAACATACAGTGTGTACAGTGATTTTTTTTGGGTCGATACTGAACAAACTTCACTGTGTCACATGTAAAAGAAAAATCAATATACTCATTTAATAGTGTGCTAGCAGTCAATTGTCAGATAATGTAGGGTAAACTGTCATTAACGTTGCATGTACTATGTTCTAGGACTACTGAAAAAAACTAATGAACGATAAAGCATACAAAAAAATGAAATCGATTTTCTTGTAAACTACGTTTACGTACAGATGTACTGAGTCACTATTTTATTTAAAAAAACAAAATTCTTTAGTTCCAGAATAGTTGTATGAAGAAAATCTATAAATGAACGTTAAATAATCAAAACCAATAAAGAAATATATATTTAGTATCCGTTATCCTTACCTTATTGCCAATTACACAGATAGATTTATTTTTCAAAACAATGATACAAATCATTATACTTATTAACAAAAGACAATTTCGTTGTTTCATACATAACTATGACGATCAATTTTCCAGTAGTAGAATAACCATAAGACACTTGAACTCCATTTATTCCAAAAACCAACATATAATAATATGAGCTTTCGTACATACGTATACCAACTATAATGAAACGAGCTTTATCATTTTTGTGACATATTCAGTAGAAATCGCATTGATCACTGCAAGAAAAGACTTGGATACTTTTTTGGTAGATTGACTAAAATTTTTGCATGATGTTTTCGACAAGTTAACATATTCTAATAGGAAAAATTATGTAAGAAAGAGTTAAAAAGTTTTTACAAATCAAATTACATTCAAAGTAAATAAAGTAAAGCAACTTTGAAAAATTAGATTTAGAAATTGGATTTTGTCAGATACAAGATTGTCAGTTTTACCAAATCACTTAATGGTACGTTATAGTTCTCATTTTAAAAAAATCTCACACAAATGCGTTATTTAATGGCAGAGTGGAATATCGTTCGTGCGTAGTAAGTAAAACAGGTCTTCTGACGCCTCCAAGTATTCGACAAGCGCTCGCACTCGCCACTCTTTGCGTTAACGCTACACAAGTTACTGCTACTTTCAATGAGCACGTGAAGCGTAGTCCCTTTCTTGTCTTTTTCAAAAAAATTTTCAGTGATGACTTTTTGATTAACGTATGAGATTGGCAGCTACATTGGTTTACGCAGGTTCTCGTGAAAGATGAACCGAGGTCTAATCTTGCTGTTCGACTTTTTACTCGCTCAAGGAAATAGGAGCGCACGTCCATGCTATGAATTAAGTGAAGTATATTACCCGTGAAATAAATGCTCTGCGCTCTATTAAAACGCTTGGTTCGCCAGAGGTGAGAATAAATCCCAGGTGATCATTACATTGGGGCTCACTATTCACCACATACTTTGTGTTACCTTATCATTGCAGATTCACCAAATGGTAGATTGTAAGAAGCCAAACAAAGATCAAAAAATTATGAACTGTTGCTTGAATTATTCTTTAAAAAAAATGTTTACGTGCAAATAACACAAGGTTCACGTAAAAATTATCAACACATCCATCGAATCCATGAAATCCCAAGCAAAAGAACCGATCCAATGCACGAAAATCAATAGGCATTACTGTATAAGATCTCCAAACAAATGTTTGTAAGACACACATTGAGTTGATCTAAGAACATATAATTTCAACGATACCCCTCCAGCAGTTGCGCAACTCAGCTACAAATGTCGAAAGCAAAAGCAACAAAAACAAAGTTATCCCGAAAAAAGCTCGAATGACATCGAACTTAACTTTCACCCGGTGGTTACCTCAGGGTACAATGTATCCATCGACAAAGCACCTACATGGCCCAGTAGAGTACAAGCTTGCACGGCAGCAAGGAACGCGAAGTGGAAAAATGACGCCCGTGCCTAGCAGCGGGACTCCCGAGCAAAAAGTGAGGCACAAAGATCTCTAATAGCCTGCTCGAGTACAAAGCCCACCGATTCGTAACTCTCAGCCGTATGTTGCAGCAACGCTGACGCTCGAGATCAGCGAAACGCTCACTAGGTACATAATACTACTGTTATGCTGCTCCCATTTGTGCGAGCCCACGGTATTATGTTACCATTCGCGCGACTGGACGTGCGTTATTTGTCTTGCTCAGCTTCCACGAGCTGCAGTACAGATATATACGGTGTACAGCATGCTGGAGGAGAGCTTGATGCTTCTCCCCCGATCCTTTTTCTTTTGGTCCTATTTGTCTGGTAGCTCGGGCGTGGAACCTTTTTCTGCTTGATAAGTCATTTGTCTCGAGCAACTAATTGTGCTAATACTTACTTAATGTGTCTTGCTCTCCGTCCTAAGGTGTTATTGTAATGAATACTGGTAGTTTTTTATTTTAATCCTTACAGCATTACCACGACTGAATCAAGAATCCAATGCTTGCAAAGTATTCTAGAGTGTATTTGAAAAACAATATCAGTGCCACTCAATCAAATAATTGGTCATGGTTGGTCTTTAAATTATTTTATGATAAAAAATCAGAAGATTTGTAAAATTTTTTGTAAGAAACATATCCTATGATTCTCTATCCTTGTAGCTTCATTCTTACACCTTTCACCTGAAATTTATGTTTTCTTTACCATATAACTTGAACTCTGTAAACGTTCGCATTATTTTACATTTGTGCAGTCACTTTAGCTTTAATTTTTTTTCTCTGTCGTGAATTCTTTGTTTTAATATCAATCTCTTAGTGTCTCTGCTTGTATTTTTACATTATTGTTGCGATTTTCTTTTCTCAGCATTTTATGTTTAAATAACTGTAAAAATATTTGTTGTGCCAGTAATAATTGGATGATGAATTACAAAAAATTTTTAATAAAAATTTGGAGGAAATTTGAGCAGTTCAAAAAGAGACTTTGTAGCCGTGAAAAAGCAACAAAAATATTGATTCTTACGATTTTATTTTGTAGAGACATATGAAATTGCATAAAAAACAGATATTTTGAATAGTATACGAATATAGATGTACAAACTAAGATTCTGAACAAAAAATAACAGTGAATCTCTTCGTAATCAATCATATTGTGGGCGAGGAGGGCATACAAAGACTATAGAAACTTGTGCATAATTACAATGTGAATTGATACGAGCAATCGTAGGTGTGTAGTAGACTTAAGGAAAATTTTTTCCAATAAAATGAAAGAAAGAAAAAAAACAATTTCCCCTTAGTTTTGGAAAAGGTTTGTGAAAAGTTTATGAGGGTATGCGTGACTCATGCCGGGTAGGCAAGGTTCTCATTGTGGAAAAACATGTAGGCTAAATGCAATAATAAGCAGTAATTAATGGCAATAATGAACGTTGCGCACCATCATTAAAATATGTACCTAATCTATCTGCATATAAGTATAGTTTTGATTTGCTAGCTAATACAGCAAACGTAACAATTGATACTGCAAAGTTGCTACAGCAACAGTATCAATAATATGTTTCACAATAGCTACCAAAATAATACTAACATTTCATATTTCAGGTACACTCAAAAAGAATGTGCTTGTATTAGCGTCTCAATACTTGAGTTGCTTTGTATTATTCTGAAGCACATAAAAAAGTTTAGTGATAAAAGTAAATTGTGATTTCAACTCAATATATTTCACTTATTTACTGAGAAAAACATACTACCGATATGCGATAAATGTATTTCTAGACTTTCTCTGTTTCCCCCCGAAGATTGTATGTGATTTCTATAAATCTTGTCATAAGAGGCAAGATTTTATTTCCAAGAAGCAATATTTTTCATCTCAGAAGCTAACCCTCCATCAACCGTCTGCGAAAGAACCCCCTTTGCCCTCCGACTCCTGGGTTACTCCTTTCTATCAAATTGTTAAAATAGAAGGAAAGTATGTGCTCTAAGTTAGCCCTTATTTAAATGATCATAGCATATGATTGCACGCCTACTAACTATCAGGTAGCACTAGATAGCAGGCTCAAAAATTAAGAAAACTACAATTTTTCTTTCAAAAAATAAGCAAGCGAGTTGATAACAAAATAATATGCTGTAACGTTCAAACATTGGAAATTACATTTTGTATAATTTTTACAAAATGTTCTTTACCTGGCCCATGCCACCTGTAATCATAGGTATTTGTAAGGTACAAATTACAGGGGTTTCACAGACTAAGTGATCCCATGCCAACCGTTTTGAGCAGTAACGTGTACTCACTCCTGAAAAAGGCTTCAACTAACTGTTTTTCAGAGCGTTATATTTTGAAAAAAAATTATATCTTATTTTTAGTAAAACAATATTTTACCGAATAATTAGTTATTCTATTAGGACATTGTGTCGTAAATTTTTAATTTAAGCAAACATTAAAAATGCTTGTAACTATTTTTCTTGCTTATTTGATATTTGATAAACAGAGACATGTTAACAACATAATGAGACTGTAATGACTTTTCATGACAAAACATAATTGATTTTACTTTTTTACGAGAACTGCGTAAAAAACATTACAAAGGATCATTCAGCTTTGGGCATTCAGACATTAAACATACGGCTCAGAATTGTCAATAAAAATTTGTATTAAGAAATCAATCTTTGTCACACAACTTTAAAAATTGCTACCAACAAATTTTAAAATACGATAAAAATGATAAAAACTACACTAATAGTTGTGTTTTTATTAACCTTAAATAATAGTATTGATTGTATTGAACAGAGTGAAATTTCAAACCATGTGACAGATTATCTGTTTAATAATTTACGTATCAAAAGCGTTACGGTCATCACACAAGACATCAAACACTTGTCGACAGTATCTGGATACATCATGCGAAGGATAGTTCAAAACTTTCCAGGCATTATAATAACGAAAGGTTTTGGTATCTCCAGGGATAGAAAGTATTTGGATCGAACAGAAAAATTAATGAAGAGAAAAGCTGAAAATTTGGTTTTCAAAATTGTATTCATCGATTTTTGCCATACGAAAAATCTTGTCGCGGAATTGACGTATCATTTTACAGTTTTGCAAAGTCTTTCGAATTCCGGCAAACGCCCTCATTGTCTTATATTTATCACTAACTTCATAAACACTCCAAGAGCTTATATAAAAAAGATTTTTGATGATTTGTGGAGTTTGAAATACTTGTACGTCACGATCCTTGAAATAAACATCATAAAACACAGCAAAAAAAAACAAAAAAATTTGAACTTTGAGAACAAAATGAGTAATGTTTGGTTATATGAGTATAATCCTTTTACAAAATCGTACTACAAACGCTCATATAAAAAAAATAATAGATTATTTTCTGACAAAACGAGTAATTTACATCGCTATCCAATAAAAGTCTTGCGTTCTCAGGAAAAAACAGCTTCAGCAAAAAAAGACACACTTTTCATCAATTATTTAGTGAGAAGTTTAAATTGTACTTTCAACTTTAGTAAAGCAAGTTACACAAGGAAAATAAACTTAGCATTACTGGCGTCGAATAAAGTTGAATTATTTGCAACTTCCTATAAATTCAATGACATGTTTTCATATTTAGGCGAATTCGAGGACATACTAATGTTTTTTCGCTGCATACCAGATATACCTAATGATGTCTATCTATACAAACACCCTATCAATGATGAAACATAGTCTACTTTCAGTACAGTGTTATCAGTCGTTTTAGTACTTATTTTTGCTGATTTTTACATTTCTTTGGGTAACACGTTTTTTCCAAACCAAGTAATTATCAATATCATTAAGACTCATGTTCTAAAAAGAATAAAAATTCGTACTACTACACGATTTAAAACTGCACCGTATTTTACTTCGAGTGTACTACTGTTTTTGTCTGTAACTGTTGGATTAATGACAATTGTTTTTAATATATTTTTTTTCAAATATGATATACTGTTGCTGAGAATTAAAGGTTATAAAGTTGTCAGTTTTAAAGACTTACTACTTTTTACTAATCAAATCAATAGTAATTATGATGTCGTCAATGCTTTAGATGAGGATAGCTATGGTCAATTTAATGAACAAAAATTAAAATTTAGACGTCAAATTAATACTGTACAATGCGCTTACTTTCTGTCACTTGAAAAAGTGAACGTTTGTCTTATTCCTAAAAAAGTGGCCAAGATGTATGCAAAATTGTATAATTTTAGAACGAAAAATGGTCTTGAGTTACGGTGGGTAAACCGACCTATAAATTACGCAAATCATTTTAAAAGTTTTATTGTATCTGCATCTTCACCCCTGATTGATAAATTAAACTATCATATGGAAAAATATTTTGAAATGGGTTTACACACACGATGAAACAATATGCAAGATTTTTCTTCTTCAAAACAGTTTATGAAAAGATTATTTTCTTTTATTCTTAACAAAACAGAAACGCAAAATTCAGAAATGACTGACAAAGCTAAGCAAATTCGTTTACAAAAAAAATTCTCAGAACTGGATAAAAAACTTTTGCACATCATATTCTGTGGGTATTCTTTTTCTTTTATAGCATTTGTATGCGAAATTGTTATGCGCAGAAAAATAAAACTAAGAATAGCTCCATCGCTGAATTAATACTCAAAAATATAAAAATGTATGTTGCAATGACATTTTAGTATGGTTCCTCCATATTTATCCATTTTTCAGTAGTGCTTGGAGTTTTGCCACTGTTTAGTCTTTATCTAATATACTGGTTTAATAAAAGAGTTGAGTTTGGCATAAATTTTATGGAAGTACTCAATAAACTTTTAAAATAATGTCTTTACAAAGTTTTAGAGAACATTGTCTTGTTTAGATTAGAGAGTTTTTCAAATTATTACTTTTCTCCAAATTGTATGCCATTTAAGCTTGAAACATCGTCATTAATTCTTTAAACATTTGCATACAATCAATGAAAAATCGTTTGTTAAAAAAATAATGTTATTAACAGAAATGCAGACCTACATATTTTTTTTTGTAAGATAAAGTTTGGCTTAGAGAAGCATAGCATTAGATATTCTTAAATTGGGTATTTTTCCATGAAACAATTTCTTTTGCTCTACACGGCATTTATTGAAAACTTTAGGCTAAGTCATGAGTTTTTAAATTTGAAAATATTAACGAAATAAAATACGAACTTTGATAATTATTTTTTACTTACAATAAACATACAAAATTCACTTTATTGACTACGTAGTATAGTGACATCTTTTAAATGTGAGTAAATAAAATGGTGCAAGTACTTTCAGTAACACACAACATCTATGTCTAAGGTTTCTTGAAGCAATGGTCTTGCAAAAAAATTTTCTCGAATTTGAATTGTGTAAACAAGATTTCATCTTATGCTATAAATTTTTGAAATACTACAAACAGCTAATTAATTAAAATATACTTACAAACATTACATATTACTTGTGTGTGTACGTGCGTGCACGTGTATACTAAGTGTTATTATGATTGATACTTTTTGGACCACAGATTTCTGTGTTTTCATTGAATTTGTTGTTAAACAGTTAAGTATTAAAAAATGTATCTGAATGTCAGTAAATAAAATAAGATACTTTAACTGTTTGAGTGATATTATTTGTAATAGCTCCCCTAGACCTGTCATTCCTTTGGACACGTATATAATGTTGTCAGGTATTGATGGAAGATGAAAATCAAAATTAATTGTTTTTGAGAAAAGGTTTAAACTATGACGAGAAGTGGAGCCACAGACTTATACATTGTAGCTATAGTTTTGTGTGTAATTAATGGAATGAATTAAGGTGATCTTTTTTGAATACCTGCGTCATGATGCACAGTTTGCAGTTTTTGCTCGGAAGACAAAATTAATAAAAAATTATCTGTATCTTAACCACAAGAATTTGTCCCTGAGATCTTGGCTGTTATAGAGCTTTTTTTACATGAAAGCATACTTTTATAAATACGTACTTTATTTTTTATATCACACCACAACCATATATCGAAACAGTGCGATTTGTGCATGTGATAGTATTTTTTGGTCAAAATATTAGAAAGATGCGTCTAGATACTTATAAAAATGTTGTTAGTCTAACATAACGGAAAAATTAAACAAATTTTCCCTTACTTTGTTATGGGCTGTGGAAGGGCTGTGAGGGGTAGGTGTACTAAGGAAACTGTAGAAAAATATCGCTCACTCTATCTAAATAACTTACGTAGTATGGAAATCTTGTTTCAGTAAGTAGATATCCAAAACTAATTAAAACTGCCCATGTTAATAAAATGTTAAATTATATGAAATCCTAGATATTTTTAAATATACATGATTCTGCATATACTCCAATACTTTTTATTTGTTCCAACAAGATACGTGATTGCAATCAAGATTTTATGCTTTTTTTTAATTTTTGAACACAAAATAATGTAAATTTGCAGGTAAAAAAATACCAAAACTAACTGTTCAGAAAATTGATTTATTGCAATGGAAAAAATTAAAATGAAAGTGTAACACAAAAATTACAGCAATTTTATTTTTTTCTAGCGAGAATAAAAATATTGAAACAAAAAGGCATCATGTTGGATCATTACCTTTTATGAGAATTCAGAGATACAACTAATGAGATAGGCTCACACATATACACCTACAAGTACTTACACAGAATATGCCTTGTATTCAAGTACATAACCGATTAAAAAGTAAAATTTTTCAGTCAAGGTCTGTTTACCTCTGATACAACATCGTCCAATCCTTTTTAACAGCGTTATTTGGAAGATATTTTTAATAAATAAATCAGCTAAAATTTTAGTAATATTTAAAGTAAAACAAACGAACTCTATAAATAAAACAAAATAATATAAATGACCTTTTTATTTCTATTTTTTTATTTTTTTTTTATTATTTTTTTTTTTAACATGCATTAAACCTAAGAAATAATGAACAAATCGTTAATTCAAAATTAAAATAAAATTTATAGTAGATATTTTTATTTTGTTTCTAATACCATTCCTATGACATACATCCTATGATAATTTATTTGTAGGTGTTTCAATTAGAAAGAAAAAAAACTTTACACAATTCACAGTAACACAACAATTTAAAAAGAAAAAATATTTATTATGTGTGCGTTTGCTAGGACGAAAAGATAAACTAGTAACTGCTAAAAACTTTTTTTACTTGTATAGTATGCGTGAATTTTGTGGATCAATACTTGTATTATTTTTTTTTTTTTACAAAATCGTGTTGAATTATTTGCACATTAGTACATTGCTTCAGTTAGTTAGTTACATATATAATAACTCTATTAAGGCTAAGTACCTAGTCGTTTTATTTAATCAGAAATTTTGAAAGTGAACAAGCCTTCACTTCTAAGTTTTTTTCTCATAACTTTTTGAAAACTTCAATTCCTCATGTCATTCACATATACCCCGTATATACCACTAGCAGCCCCTCATCTCGGCTTCGCCCGAGACTTACTAAATAAAATACTGTAGTATGTTGACATGTAATGTGAAACATTTTCAGTTAGAAATTTTATATATATTCCTGATACATCTCAGAACAAAAATCTTCTTATACAAACATAATTTTTGGAAATCTATATAGTTTATTTGGTCAAACAATAAGGTATAAAAATTAAAAAAAATAATTATGCTGAAAAGTACCGTGCGTTCTTTATGCCATAAAATAATCGGTGGCCATAAAAAGCCGTTGATGTACAGTTTCTCCCGTGTAATTTACGAAAAGGGCTATTTTTTAAAGCTGTTAAGATTTTAAACCCCCAAAAAATATATATTAAACAAATTTTTTTTTCTCATATCTCACAACTTTATTACCAGAGCAACAAAGTCCTGGACCTTAAACCCTACATTTTTATTGCCACAAAAACACAAATACATTTTCTACTCATTAAAAAATCCGAAGTAGGATCTTTAAAGATTTCAGAGATTGCTGTGAGGGTGCAATGAAAAGCTGATCTCTCACGTAATGGACTCTTTAGTTGTTGATTTTGACGCTGCTGTTTTAATCTCGATAAAATTTCTGCGTCAGTTTCTTGACGCCTAAGTAAAATTGTATTTATTAGATACACTTGAAGTTTTTCTTCCAATTCACCCTCTTGCGACTTTTGGCATGCTTAAATTTTTGTTACCACTAAAAGCTGTTTTCTGTCAACTTTGTTAAGTTCAACTATATTTGTTGGCAAGGTAGTTCAACGTCCGATGGCCCTAAAAAAGACTGGTGAGCTTCTTAAGTTAACTCTTTCTTCGGGAGAAAAATTACAAAGTCCGAAGCTTTGGGGCTAGTTGTAGTGCTCTTTCCCAACGTCTCCCGGTATAACGTCAAAGACGTTGGTGTCTAAAGCACCTTTTTTATTTGCAGATTCAGTTGTTTTGGTGATCTCAGATGGGGAGATTGGTTAGTGATACTTGTCCAGTGGAGGCTGTCCCGTTGGCTCAAGTTTTTTTTCTTTCATAGCTGTTATAGGTTTGCCCAACGCAGACCTTGGAAAGGATCAGTGATTCCTGGTTGAATGCTTAGAGTCGAGAGGGTAATATAGGGTCGACGGTCACACGGGTTTTCCAGCCTTGCGGCGAACAACTCCGCTTGTGACGTCTGACAGCGAATGACTGACTTTGTTCAATAGTGCTCGTCTTTAGTTAATATGGTCTTTTAGTCAACGAATTGCTTCCAGAAATGGTAGTAAAAATGTATTTGTTGGCAAGGTAGTTTAAACTTGATGAAATTTATGGTTAAGTATGGAACGTAAATACTTATAATGGCCCTAAAAAGCGCCAGTGGTGAAACTTCCAGGCTATTCTTTATTATTATTCCTGATTATGAAGAGCTGGCTACGGGTTGCTTGATTCTTACCCTGGGAGTCTCGATGTACGGAGACTGTGATAGAGGGAGGTACGCCGCTGACCAAAGAATATCTCGTCTTCGGGTCGTTCCCCGCATAACCAACCGCTCATCGTTAAACGGGAACATGTGGGTAAGCGCGTTGGGGACGCGACGACCAAGAAGGTAGCCGTTGTGGCTGCCCATGCCCCTTAGAGCTGTTTTTCCCTGGCTTACATTTGTAGTCAAAACTGCTCTTACTGCATCAGGTGGGATGGTGGGACTGCCACTCAACTCTGGAGAGTTGGTGCTTGGTGCAGATCGTGCTCTGGCTAGGTTTGTCTCCTGGTTTTATGCCAGGGACGTCATCGGTTGGAATTAATTTTTTTTTTGATCGCACTCGTCGAGATTCAGAGTGAATGGACACCCAGGTCCCTTCCCCCTTACAGAAGAGGGTGGTCCATAACCGGGATACCCAGCTGCAAGACTTTCATCAGCATGCCCTGTACAGTGCGATGAATTGCCTGAGTATATCTGTATGGTTACCGAGACGCTCCGGCTTATTATAACCACACTTACTTAATTCTGTTGCAGGTAGCCTCGATTTTATGTCGACGCCACCTAGCGGATTTCACTGAACTAAAGTTAAAAGCTGGCGTTTTTTTGCAAAACTTTGAGCTCATTTATTGCTATTGTTATTAAATTTTTTATGATAAAAACTTTACTAAAACCATCTAGGGAGTATCATGAGTCAGTGTGCAAAATTTCAGCAAAATCGGTTCAGTAGTTTTCGCGGTTAGCGATTACAGCGGTTTTAGCGACTTTGCTTTATATATTAGTAAGATAAGATATAGTCCCTCTCGTTGCATTACCACGTTACTTAAAATTTTTGAAAACATAAAGCTCCAATATCTAACCTCGAGACTAAATATCTGCGTGTTCAATGTTGTTAAGAGCTTCAGCCCTTTAATTACGCTACTTCTCGTCTTGAAGTAAAAATAGACAATCCAATATATTTTTAACACTAAAACAGCTAATTTTGAAAGTACACAGTACCAACTGATTTTTTTTTTTTAATCTGAGACTTATTGGTGACTAAGAGATTGGTAGATGTAAGAGTTTAAAAGTTGGAAGGATTAGGAGAAATGTTTTTACATAAAAATAAGAAAGAAACGAGACTATTACCTTTTTATTTGAGATAATGGTTTCTGAAAAGTTTAATAACACATGTGCAGATAACGGAGGGTAAAAAAAGTACTTGTATGAAAGGACTTACATAGATTTGTAAAAAATACCAAAATTTACATATTTTTTATATGAATCGAATGTCTTGTTCACACGTTTAGATAGCAGAAGATCCGGAGAATAATTTAATTAAAGAGCAGTAATACAAACATTAAGTGTTGCAGGCCTTCATGAAAATATGTATTGTATCTACCTGCAAAACTAAGTTTTGGACTGTTCACCAAATTACGCAAATATAACATTTAAGAAAATAAGAATGCGTATGAATAAATAATTAAATAGTTTTTGAAAAATTATGTAGGTCAAAATGGTAAGTCACAATATTCAAGGTATATTTTGCAAAAATAAGGTTTTATAAGCACATCGATGTCATAGGTTTCTTATGTTGACCACTTCGACAAAAGATAGCTATTAGAAATAGAAATAAAATATGTGTTAAACTAGATATCTTGCTCAACCTCAGAAACAAGATAAAAGTTCATGTACGAAATATTCCACAAATGCTACGAAACCAATCAACTGCGAATACATTTTTCTTTCTATATTATGGTTTTGTAACTTTGATATTTAAAATTATTATTAAAACCTTATAAATTAAAATTCTTTTTAAGCATCGATACAACAAAGTAGTGATTATTTAACTGCTTATGTATGTTGTAACTCGAAAAAGTATTTCAAAAATCATAGCAGAATTTTTTTGTCATATAAGTTAATCGAAAAAAAAATTGCAACCTAATTACATGGCAGGGGAGGCCATATAAAGATTATAAAATTTTAAGTGTGACTATTACATACATTAGTGTGGAGGGTCGTCGAGATGTGATGGACTTAAAAAAATTTACCTAATAAATATAACCTATTTTTTTAGTTAAATACAACAAATTTTAACACAATGCATTTCAATAGACTGAGAGCACTCCTCCATATCGTTAAACGCAACTACACGTGGACCAATCCAAGTAAGTGTGAATTGAAAATTTAAAAACAATGAAGACAATAAAAATACAGAGTAAAATACTATTCGATAAAATTTTTGCAAATGTTTCCTGCAGTAATTAGGACTTTAAAACTACTTTTACTCGATGTATATAATTTACTCTAATGGCTCATACCGATAATGTATAATTAATCTTACTTTTTTCTAGATAATTATGTTAAAACTCTTTGAAACTCGCATCAAGCCTTCAAATCACTTCTGAAATACACGTATTCAAAGCTCTAAAATGATATTAGTACTTTAAAAATAAGAAGGTGATCCAAGAATATGATTTGTAACTTAAACAGTTACTACTTTATTCTTCAACAGTTATACAACTAACTAGTTTTGCCTGAGACAAAAATGATAAAAACTTCTCTAATAGTCGTGTTGTTATTAACTTTAAATAAAAGTGTGTGTTGTATTGAACAGAGTGAAATTTCAAATCATGTGACAGATTATCTGTTTAATAATTTACGTATCAAAAGCGTTACGGTCATCACACAAGACATCAAACACTTGTCGTCCGTATCTGGATACATCATGCGAAGGATAGTTCAAAACTTTCCAGGCATTATAATAACAAAAAGTTTTGGTTTCTCCAGGGATAGGAAGTATTTGGATCAAACAGATACATTAATAAAGAGAAAAGCTGAAAATTTGGTTTTCAAAATTGTATTCATCGATTTTTGCCGTACAAACAATCTTGTCGCGGAATTAACGTATCATTTTACAGTTTTGCAAAGTCTTTCGAATTCCGGCAAACGCCCTCATTGTCTTATATTTATCACTAACTTCATTAACACTCCAAGAGCTCATATAAAAAAGATTTTTGATGATTTGTGGGGTTTGAAATACTTGTACGTCACGATCCTTGAAATAAATATCATAAAACACAGCAAAAAAAAACAAAAAAATTTGAACTTTGAGAACAAAATGAGTAATGTTTGGTTATATGAGTATAATCCTTTTACAAAATCGTACTACAAACGCTCATATATAAAAAATAATAGATTATTTACTGACAAAACGAGTGATTTACATCGCTATCCGATAAAAGTCCTTCATTCTCCGAAAAAAACAGCTTCAGCAAAAAAAGACACACTTTTCATCAATTATTTAGTAAGAAGTTTAAATTGTACTTTCAACTTTAGTAAAGTCAGTTACATAACGGAAATAAGCTTGGCATTACTGGCGTCAAATAAAGCTGAATTATTTGTAACTTCCTATACATTTAATGACTTATTTTCATATTTAGGCGAATTCAAGGACATACTAATGTTTTCTCGCTGCATACCAGAAATACCTAATGATGTCTATCTATACAAACACCCTATCAATGATGAAACAGAGTCTACTTACAGTACAGTGTTATTAGTCGTTTTAGTACTTATTTTTGCTGTTTTTTACATTTTTTTGGATAAAACATTTTTTTTAAACCACGTAATAATCAATATCATTAAGACTCATATTTTAAAAATTATAAAAATTCGTACTACTGTACGATTTGAAACTGCATCGTATTTTACTTCAAGTGTACTACTGTTTTTGTCTACAACTATTGGATTAATGACAATTGTTTTTAATATATATTTTTTTAAATATGATATATTATTGCTGAGAGTTGAAGGTTATACAGTCTTCAATTTTAAAGATTTAATTCTTTTTACTGATCGAATCAATTCTAACGTCGATATTATTACAGCCTTAGAACATGATAGCGATGGTCAATTTAATGAAAAAAAATTAAAATTTAGACATTTATATAAGACTGTACAATGCGCTTACTTTCTGTCACTTGATAAAGCCAATATTTGTCTTGTTTCCAAAGAAGTGGCCAAGATGTATGCAAAATTGTATAATTTTAGAACAAAAAATGATCTTGAGTTACGGTTGGTAAACCGACCTATAATTTACGTAACTTATTTTAAAAGTTTTATTGTATCTGCATCTTCACCTCTGATTGATAAATTAAACTATCATATGGAAAAATATTTTGAAATGGGCTTACACACACGATGGAACAATATGCAAGATTTTTCTTCGTCAAAACAATTTATGAAAAAACTATTCCTTTATGTTTACAACGAAACACAAAATTCAGTAGTTATTGGCAAATTTGAGCAAAGTAATCCGTACCGAAAATTGTTTAAATTGGATAAAAAAATTTTGTTTCTAATTTTTTTTGGATATTCTTCTTCTTTTACTATATTTATATACGAAGTTTTTCTGTGCAAAATAATTAAATTTGTCTATTTGTAAGCAGAACTATTTTAAGTATAACAATATAATTTTATATTTAGCACAATCAAAACTTATGCAACAGTTATTACTTAATTATTATCTTTGATTTATTTAAAACTGTATGCTGATCGAGAGCGACTCCACGCTTGGTGTGCTGCAATAGTACGAACAAAGATACAAATTGCAATAAAATTTCCTTTTCACTAGCTTGTGCATTATTTATTGTTTAGAATAATTTGTGCACAATCCTTGTGTGCATTGGATATAGTCTACCTACTGATATATGCTCTGGTTTTTTGCGTTATAAACACATTTTTACTTATCTCAAAAGTTTTTTTTTTTTTAACACGCGTATACACGCTCTGAGAAGTTAATTGATGTGAATCTTACGATTAATAACGGAACCATATATTATATTCTATATTTAACAAAAAGCAGAAACATCAAGAGTAGAAGCTATAGTGTAATTATAAATGTTGAAAAGCACACAGCAGCGATATAAAAGGTTATTTTTAGCAATTTATTTGTAAAAAAAATCGTCATAATTTTACGTGTTAATGCGTGCTTTGTAAACTTACATCATAAAATCCAAAAGTACTATGTTGAATTCAGCTTGAGAATGATATACCACATTTATATATATTTAGTACCAATAAAATTATTACTTTTACTGTATAGTAGAGAGTTACCTTCTCTTTTCTCGTTGAATCATTTGTTAAGCAGTTGAGTGTTTCTAAATGTAACTACTCTCACTTCACAGTTTTTATTGTATCTGAATGTGACTAAATAGAATATAATACTTTGAATATTTAAGTTATGTCATTAGCAGTAGTTCCAATAAACTTTTTGTGTTTCAGATATGTATTCAACGTTGCAGTACAACAATAAAGTATAAATGTGAAAATGTAGTTATCCTGTACCATACATACAATTATTTCATACGTACCTTATTTCAAAGAAATCTCAACATCAGGTCGTGATGTCGTACTTACTGGATAATTCTTTTTGATATAATTTTAGTTTTTAAAGAAATGCTTTTCGATACAAAGTACTTAATAAAAGAATTAGTATGTATTCGTACTTACTGTGTTACGATAAAACAGAAGAATGAATTTAGTACGTGCATTAATATCATTTTTGACTTATTTAATAACAAAAAGCCATATAAAGTGGTGGGGGCTGTAGGATATCTAAAAACCATGTGGAAATTTGGGAGTATATGAGGGGGAGAGCTTGACTATAATTTCATTGGGTAAAATAATAAAGTAATTTGACAAATTTTCCATTACTTTATAAAGGGTGCTAGAGAGTATTTGGTGGGAGTTTAAGGGGCCCATAACCTACCTTACTTAAGTAACTAGGTATATCGTATGACAAATTACATGTCTCTACATATCATGAAAATTTTGTAGTTGTTTAAAGATTTTAAAATATAGCATCACAAAATAACATCATGAATTAAAAAAATACATTTTTTTTTAAACATACATGTTTCCAAGAGAAAATTAAAAAAAATTTGGTAAACCTTTAAAACAAAATTTTTCTTTGGTGGCATCAAAACTATAACAATGAAAGGAAGGTTCAAAACATTGAAAGTGCACATTCACAGTGATTTTGGCAAAATTTTAGTGCAACAATAGCTCAGAGCAATGGATGTTTATCATTTTCACAGCCAATTACTAAACAGTAAGAATGCAAAAGAAAAACGAACTGCCTCGTGGTTGGTTATCGAAATTATGAACAGGCTTTACACTGATCTAACGCTGCACTGAGATGTCATCTAAATCAACCTTACAGAAAAATATTCATAGTTTTAACTACAAAAATAAAATGTACTGCCCCCTCCCCATTTTACTTCAAAATTCCTTTCCCAAAAAAACAAATAAGAATTGTTTATACTAAATCAAAACCGAACCATAAAATTTTATCATATGTGTACCCAAATGCATCCAAGCACATCACTAGTTCTATTAAAAAACGTAGCTTTAAAAGAAATGTTGTAATATTTCAGTTTTCTCAAAATAAAATATCTGAAAACGAGTATAAAAGGCATAAAGCATTGGTGTTAAAGAAAAAAAAAATCAATATTCTAAAATAAAAAACCACTACTAATATATTGCCTTAAAGTTATATTAAATTTTCATTTTATTTTTTTCTGGAATCTTACATTTATTTTAAACTTACTTAATTATTAACTACAGTTAGCTTCTCCATTTTTATCTGTTTTTAGAACCTTCATTTATTCTTGTTGTAACAATAACAAACTTTTTTATCGGTACAGATACACTAATAGTAATATCTATGTTTAGTGTATACAAACAGAAACATTCTTTCCTTCAAATTTCTAATTTCATTAACTTTGATATATTAATTAAACATTATCGTTTTAAATTTACTGTGGTTTTTATATAAGAAGTCTGACATTTTTTTAGTGCTTCATTGGCAATTGATAAAATGGAAAATAGGGTAATGAAAAAAATCCAAGGGTATGGAAAATAACACAGGACGTTTATGAGTGCATCAAATAAATTAAATCAGGAGTTTCTGTAACAAATTATGAAAGCAAGATTTAAACAATAAGAAAACATATAGCTTATACTATACAGAGATTCGTGGAAAGGAATAAAAACTAGGAGATAAAGAAGAAAAACAAAAAACACCTAATTCTAAACTGTAGAAACTTCTACCTCTTTTAAAAACATAATGGGTTCGGGTTTTATTAAGAGAATAATTTTATTAAATATTTAATCGAAATAGTTCAAAGTGTGTTCTGATTTGACTAACAGAACTTTAACCTGCTCGTTTGTTTTGTTTTTTTTATTTGTACTTTAATTTTCCAAAACCGATAAAACAGGAAAACTAAAAAGAAGCACCTATCGGCCAAACATCTACATTTGAATCCCTACATGATCTGACCCCGAATAATAATATTCTTTTTTTTATCGACACTCTTGAAATGTTTCCAGTTAATAGAAAATGACACTCATTGCCAACTGTCATTCGATCGGATGCAACGCGTCCTTCACAGTGACACTTTTGTGGACTGAGGTTCAAGGCAATTTTTTCAATGCCCATAAAATTGATAAAACAAGCGAACATTACCAAATACTACAGACTATAATATCACCCATTCATAGAATCACATGCGTACAAATACGAGTACATACATAAAATGACTATAAGAGTAATTTAGTTTAATTAACAAAATAATACAGAAAATCGAAGTATTAAAACAAAGGTGGAATTTTTGAAGAAAAATTACTTTTACTTTTTCAACATTTTTATTGGAAAGATTTTTTAACAAGGCCTGTATATTGCAATTTTTCATCAGATGTATTGTTTAAACTTTGAACTCAAAAATAATATGGTCACGCATACTAATCTTTGTGATCATAAAGCCGAGAAAATTGAAAATGGTTCGTATTTAATGAAATTTCGAGAAAAAAGTTAAAAATAATAATAGTTCAAAATGATCAATGAATCAACCAACATAGAGAACTGAGAAGTTAAACATTAATTAAAAATGGGAAAGACAAAAATACGGATAAAAACTAGAACGTTAATAAATTAATGTGTACGGTCAAGAAAAATAAGAAAAATACAAGAACTTTTTATGTACCTACTACTATACAATAGTAGGATATAGAGTAGGATAAATATACAGTATATTTCGTACATGTGAGGGCAATATAAATCCGTTAATTGTGAGTAAGGAATGAAAAACTTACAAAGTTGGTTTGTATTCTCAGATGCTACATGGGCTTTTTTTGAAAAAATTTAGTTTCTTCAACAATTTAAGTCTCTTGGCTGGTATAATAAGTTTTTCATCTAAATAACTTCTTACTGCGTTAGGTTTATAAGATATTCAACTATAATTTTTTTTGTTTACACTTATTTATACAAAATAATATTTTCAATTGACATAACGAATGATTTTTTTATGATTTAGTTATGAGCAAATTTAACATTCTCAAGTCAATGTTAAATAAGACTAAAATTATTAGTATATCCAGCATTGATTTTTTTGTCGTCATAACATGATTAATTTTTTTTTTTTAATTTTGTTATAATTAGTTTAAATTTCTATTTTTAACTACATTTTTGGTATCCTTCAAGCAATCCTATTTATTCAAACTAATATAACACTGGTAGACCCAATAAATATCACCCAAGATATTTAAAAATCTACGTATTTTATTTAATTAAATAATTACTTGACAGGATATTCATGAAATAACCCACTGTTATGTAGCTTAAGCCGATTTATAAGTTTGATTTTAAACGTTTAGAAATACAATATAGTAACACCTTACTTTTGTTATTACAAACAATATTTTCATGGCTGCATCAAAGACTACTATTGGTATATTCTCCATCACTTTTGAAATTAAATGCACTACTGATTTTATATTTTTTATAGTTACAAATTGTAACCATGATATTGATTGAGTGGTTATCACATCTGGCTGCCCTAAATAAATGTAGAAACTCGGTATCGTTTAAAAAATATAATTTAAATAATAATAATAATAATAATAATAATAATAATAATAATAATGATAATAATAATAATAACAACAAAGTGGTCAACCAAGGAGTCAAATACTCTACCAAAACATGTATTGGATTCTACTACACATGAGAAAGTATCTCGTGAGAAAAAGGTTACTTGTATTACGATGTAACCCTCATCATTGTGTCCAATCTATTGTAAGCATTACAACCTTTATTGCTCTGTATATATCGGTGATAAGCTCACTTATGAGACCTATAGGCAGCAAAACGGTGTGTAGTGCAGGTGAAGGCCGCGTTGAAAAAGCTCGAAACAACAAACTCTCTAGATAATATCAGTGAACAAGTATATTCTTGCTTACTTATTTATTTATTTGAAAAAAAAAATAATTTACAGTTAGTGCGTTACAATTATTTATTCTTCAAGGTTGAAAAACGTAAAGGTCAATATTGATTTACATCAAAGGACGCACAAAGCTTCTCCACTGGGCTACAAAAATACATATATTCCAATAATTTACTTTAATCCATGGTCTCCAGCTGTAAGTGAAAATGATATTATTTCTTAGGAGATTGTATTACCAGAACTTATTTTATACAACCATCATTCTATTGACCATTTTTTTAATCCCTCTGTTAGTTGTCATTCATACGACAGATGCTTCTACCGCAATTTTCATTCCTGTGGTTATAGTAATTTCTACGGCTGTAATTGTCGTAGCGCGGGCCACGCCGGAAAAATAAAATCTTGATGCACACAAACTATATATCAGTCTCTGTGTAAATTTTAGACATTTTATAATTCATTTTCTCAATAGGATGTCAATGCACCAAATAATTTTTTTATTTTATTTCATGTCATATTTAAATTATCTGATTTCTTTGTTAGATTTTTTTCATAGGATAAAGTTACAGAAAAAAAAAATTAATTTGACTTTTATAAAAGTTAGATAACACGACGTGCATGATTTTGACCAATTTTCTCGTTAACTGAATGGTAGAAATTGTGATTACCAAAGAAAAAAGTACTTCTACTTGGAACGTATGAAAAAAATGTTACTTCAAGACACTTCACTGTAACCTTGAACTCTTCTTAAATATCGTAATATTATTTTTCTACTTTTTATGGTAGTCATTCAGTGCATTAAGATTATATAACGATAATGAAATGAATAATTGAATTACTTGGTTAAACAGTAACTTTTTGTAATCGGTGACATCTAGGACAGTCTAAATCAATATTTCAAAAAACTTTGTTGGTACTTGATCATTTTCCTGACTCACTGTTATTTAAATAACGATTTTTTTCCGTTTGACCATGACTAACCCTACATAAAAGTAACGTTACTGTTTCTTGCGCACACGTACCGTTGCCCAAATCGTTATTTTTACCTCTTACTCACCCAAAACGATGGAAAAAAAAACTTGAGTCAAAAACGAAGCTTTGACTGCAAGAAAGCATCAACCGAGAGTCACATTAGTCCATGAGCCACGCGAAAACATTTAAAAAGACGAGATGCAGGAAGAACCTGCTGCAATCGAAAGTTCGCCTTGCGTATGTAAACTCGTACATGTGTACGTGTGCATTCACGTGTACCCTCCTCTTTCCCTTTTCGATTCGCTAACGCGACTCACCTTGAGACGCTTGTCCCTTTTGTTTTTCGTTTCGTCTCACCCCATGGCGTGGCTGACGCTGGACGATTTTTTTTTTCTTTTTTTTCGTCTTCCCACCTCGTTTTCGCCACAACTCCCGCCCCTGCTCATATAAATACATCGCTCCCATACCATTGACTCTCTCTTTGTTCTCGAATTATCTGCTTGGTTCCATGCATGATTGAACTTGGCGTTTTCATCGCTTCGAACTTCTATTAGATTTTGCGTTGCATCAAAGTATTCAAGTTGTCGAAGTACATCCATCGTTTTCATTCGTCATTTTAGATGATCAAAGTCATTTAATCAGTTTCGTATCGTATATGATTCTCAAGTACATGAAGATGAAATTATAGAGTACTTTCGATGAACAAAAGTCCTTGATGATCCACGTTCTAGACTTATACATAAATCACAAGGTAATGTACTGGTATCGTTGTAAATTTTCAATTATTAACAGCTTTAAATAAAAAATTCTTGTATACGTCAAATGGCTAACGTAGATCCCTGATTATTTGCAAGAATCTTGGTCTATCATTGTTTTCTCAGTGTGCGTATAGTTCTTATCTCAAAATAACTACAAGAGGCAAGTAGTTGAAGATACATTGTAACGATATAACTTCGATGATTTTTACAAATAGCAATTTATTTCTCGTAAGAAACTGCTCACTTAATAATAACAAGTTAATTTTATCTTGTAGAAGGTTCAAAATCCATCCATCAAGTTCTATTTATGAAAGAGAGAAAAATCTGGAGCTTTGGATGTTTATTCAGACTCTGATTGGTCGAAAAATTTCAACTGTTGTTATAAATAACAGCTTGACACTTGACAAAAGTGCACTTAAGTATCCGCTAATACTATCTTAAAAAAGAGGAGAAAAATTTCGAATCAAGCCATTTATCAGCCTTGTAATTTTTTCAAGCAAAGATCACGTGTTTATGATTCAAAAATAAACGATTTTGCTAATCATCACTACAATAACTCTTCTATTTAATTATCGTTAGTTTGGACAAAAATTCAAACATGCAAAATATAAATTATAGTTATAACGGTGCATAGGAACAAGTATTTTTTTTTGACAGATAAAAACCGACGTACTAAAAAGTGGAAATAATTAAAGAACCAACAGTGAATACTATTTGTGAATAAAAAAATGACTTATCGAAGTGTGGATCCCCAAAAAATACTAGTAAGTAGGTGAAGCACACCTGATTTGTTGAATGAACCAAACCCTTTTTCTACAAAAACGGCATTGCTCCATCAACCACTGAGACACCTATATACCCAAATAGAAATAAAAAAATTTCAGATAAAGGATCAAATTACTCAGTGACCCTGAAGACACAATAAACGACAACTGAAAAACCCGTTTGTGAGTAAACAATTTTTCCCGCGGTCCGTACATCATACAGGACCCAACATCGCACCGCGCCGTTTCACACTCCCGTTCTTCTGAGCAGCCTGAAATTCTCACGTGCAGCATATCTGATTTCTTCCTCACCCCGTATCTCTGTACGCGAAGCACATATGCCCACACATCGAGGAAAACAGAGACGGGGGTACAAGGAAGCCGGACAGCCGGCAGGCAATGAGTGCATGTAGGTACACATTGAGCGAGCGGTCGGGCTTTGCGGCGCGCTGCATTGGCGTGTAGATAGGTATATAGCGATTTGGAAAACCCGTCTTGGCTCTCTCGGCCTTGAAGGCCGCGGCCCCCTTCTCCGCGAACCAAACGGAATCGGTGAAAGACGGCGCTCACCGGGAGAAAGAGAAAGAAGCACTGCGGAGGAAAAAGGAGACTGGTTTGCTCGCTTAGTCATACGTAATGACCGAGAGAAGATCGCCGACTGAAAAAATTGCTAACGTACGCGCGGGCGTGTACTTGCTGCTTGACCAGTCGGAAACTACTTTATGGGTATCATGAAGTTCTTGGGCCATTACTGTGGGCGAGTCTGTTTGGAACCCTTGAAGTTCAATGTATGCGATCCAAACCGATTGTATTAAGCCAAGTATCTGCAGAGCGTGGACTTTGGCTTTGCTTCAATTGTTGCCAGTATGAGAAACTGTACGAAGAAAGATAAAAGAGATGCACCAGGAATTGATGAGTAAATCTTTCCAAGAGTCAATCGATGAAAATGACCTTCAAACTTAGCACGTGCATAGACCAATGATTTATTATTTACAATGCCAAATATTTACCAGGTAATCTTTCATTGTGACCAAAGTTAGAAAAGAGTCTTACTGTTTGTATTGTACAAACCTGATACAGATAGTTGAACCTTTATCTGCCCTTCTGGTTCGTTAACACACTGTCTTATTGGTCAAAACCTACGGTAACCCACAAGTTTCGTGATCTCTAAGACAATCATTTGCCAAACCAGATGAATAGACGAATGCTTCCACTAATTGTACATTTACCACATACCGTTATTATATC
The DNA here is from genome assembly GCF_036245765.1 of Copidosoma floridanum. Taxonomy (NCBI): domain Eukaryota; kingdom Metazoa; phylum Arthropoda; class Insecta; order Hymenoptera; family Encyrtidae; genus Copidosoma; species Copidosoma floridanum. Next base: position 16,017,916 of record NW_028321884.1, on the reverse strand, counting down.
AATTACACAAGCATTGGTAGTCACTAGATAAAAGTGTTTAACTTTATGATGACAGGTTTCAGTACTAACCTCAAAGATTACGAAGCTTATCATTAGGTTCCGTGGCAATAATGCATACGGGTAGTTTTAATCATTTTAATTTTCGAGGTAAGGGTTGATACCTGGTAATTCAAAGAAAAAAAATTTCTAAATTCTCATTCAGTGATCTTAAAAACTAACAGTTTCGTGGGTTATAAGACTACGGACATTTTTTTCTAGTAGATCTATGTTATAAAAGAACGGTTGATTCAAATTTGGATTTAAGAAAAAGCTGATTCAATTTTCGTTTGAAAAAGAAGTACATTGAAACTTTGATCACAGAAACAACTTATTCAGAAAATGTACATCGATATCATCATTATAACTACAATTCTGTTGGGAAATAACACTAGTTTTGCCAATTTCTTGTAGTCGTCTTTTCCACATTATTCTGAGAGCTATTTAATATAACAACAAAGTCCTAGTATCTCTATAACCAACTTTCCTGGAAGATTAAATAGCAGTATGGCCGACACGAGGTATAAGTATAATAATTCCTTTGAATAAGATATGACTTAAATAAAATCCTAACGAGTTATTGTTTTCGACCCAAATCCAAAAAAGCTGTTCCTTCAACTAAAACCTGAATGATAAAATTTTGTATTTTATCGTCAACGTAGTAAATGAAATGTGAAATTCTAAGGCACATTTTGTGATAACTAAAAATTTTATCAGCCAAATAAAATTTTTTTTTTATATACTCGCAAAGTTTTGAGCTCATTTACCTAACGCAGTGCCTACTAGCAAAATCTCGAGATTTACGATCTGGGATTTGTTTATTTTTGATGAAATACACTTCATTTGCACGCTTCCAAAGTACTGTTGGTCGACGTAATTCATCACGCGCATGAGTCAACTTCGAAAGTTAAGCGCACACAAAGAGTCTCCAATAAAATTCCAGCTTCCCAGGTCGCATCGTGTTTTTGTAAACGAGTAAGATTTGTCAACGTACCAAAAAGTCCCAGCGTTGAAATATTATTGAAGTTTGTAGCAGTGAACACTCGATTCGCTTTGTTATTGCGACAAGAGCGCCTAAAAATTCTCAGTTAATTCCGCGGACAAACAAAACGTACGCACTTAAGGAAAGAAAGACACACTCAACAACGCGAAAGAGCTGTACGCCCAGAGCTCACCTTGAAACTTATCGCGCGGGAGATTAAATGAATTACCGTCGCGCAGCACTTTCGGGCAATGATTCTTTTTTTTTTTTTTTTTACTCCCCTTCACCGATCCTGCAGTCACTGCTCCCAAGTACTTATTCTCCAATAATTTATTTCCGGATTTTCCACCGTGTTTGCCGTTTCTCGCGTATTTAAATATCGTGCTGAAAACGAGAGGCCGTAAAAATTTTGCTCAGACCAGCTATGTTAGCTGTGGGTAATATTTTTTGGTGTAGGCCTAATTGATTTATGCATTTATCGAGTGTCTTTATACTGGTCTTGAACGTATATGTGCAAAGTCGTAAAAAAATTCAAGGCACCAGAGTTCAAAATACTCTCGGTAAATGTACATTGAATGGAAATCAACCTGTATTGACTAAAGTCTTTGCATTTATAATCAACGATCATGATGAGTATCACCAGTGGTTGGATGAGCCACGATCAAACATTTGAATCGAAGAGCAAGTACGTAAAGGAAATTAGTGCAAAATTTAACCAAGTCTAGCTAGCATGTAAATCTCAATTTATTCAAAGACAAAAAATAATGCAAACCCTAAGAAAGAAGTTTTGAAGAAAGCTTTAATTAAAAAAAGGTCTCTCACAAGAGGAAATTCTAGGCATAAAAACATTCTTGCCCATTAAGATGTCAGTTGGAATAGAAATCACCAAATAAAATGGCCATGAAATCAACATTGAAAGAAAATGTACGATTTTAAACGTCAGTTGTAAGAAGAAAAATTTGTTTTTGTTGTTTAATGATATAAAGTATTTACCTGTCGAAAGTATCGGTAGCTATTCTCAACTTCGTTTTAAAAATGACGAATCGACTTTAAAAAGTTAACGGTCAAGTTTTTCTTTCCTGGTTACAACTAACGAATTGGAATCGTTGTGAAATCCAAAAATATACTTTATTAGCCAACAATTGCTTATAAGTTACCCAATAAAATTGATGATAAAGTAATTTTAATCTTAATTCTTACGGTCGAGTGAATATTGGCTTTGATCGTAGAGGTGCAATAGTTGGGACAATTTCCAAGCTCACTAAATCTCGAAACGGAACACTTGGGTGCTCATTATTAGCACACTCGAAGCTTGAAAAAACCAAGTTGAAGCCTGCCCCTGTCTTCCTTCGTGTCTTTCGCTGTCTAGGCATTCTGCAAACTTGCCCGAGAGTTATTTATTAATTTTCGCTCGCTGATTTCTCCCTCTCGCATACTGAAACATGACGCGACGATGGTGCGATGTGTAATGGTGATACAGGTATGGAATTTCGAATGCAGCGAGAGTGGGGATCGCCGGTCGTTCATAAAACATCGTTTAAACGGCTTTTGACAAATGCAATCACAAGCTCGAATCTCCCGTTGACTGAGCTTTGGTGAAAAAAATCTCCCTGGACGGCGTTATGATGCATTTGTCGGTGGAGCGTATTATGATTGCCGCGAGAGGAATGTAAAAGTGCTATTGTCTTATTTACGGGGCGATGTTTTTCTTTATTTTCCTTCGTCGAGGAAAGGAGGGGGGAAGGGTGAAATTTATCGTATTGTCTGCGAGAGTGAAAAAGTAATGATTAAAAGTGCCAGGATAGATAATGACTTTGATTCGAAAGGCGCAGTCTTGCTCGGATTATCAATGGTAGCGTTGATTTGTAAGCGGGAAAAATTGTTCCAAGTCAACAGATTGGATTCTTAAATTATTTGCAATGATTTGTAAGTTGCTTCGAAAAGTTATTTCACGATTGTTCTTGAAAGAATTGTGAATCCAATTAATGTTGATTAATAATTGTGTGGATCCAAAACTCTGGCATCCAGCATAAACTTTCTTACTTCAATAGAATTTGGAATGAAAGATAAAGTCTTTGGACCATCTTGCAGTGACAAAAAAAATTATACCAACATTACTTAATGAATTCAGAGCAAAAAACTTTTTCCAAACTTTGGAGCAAGATGTTTACTTTTTATTATTATTATAAGAAAAAAGTGTATGTTGAAAAAAACAAAAAATTTTTTTTCTCCACATTTTAATTTATAATTTTGATTTCAATACATTTAATGAAACAATTTGATACAAAACATTTATTTTAACTAACAATAGCCAATTTTGGTCACAGACTCAGTTGGTTGTCCGTGCACGAGGTTTTTGCGTGAGAATACATAAGAATTCTGAAGAAATCTCAAAAAAGGACAAAATGTAGACCAACTATTAAGAAAGAAGATTTGCTCCTGAAAACTGTTGCAAGGTTAGTTATTGATGTGCCTTTTACAAAATTCATCCTTAAAGAAATCATCAAGTGGAGTAGATTGGAGAATATCGTCAAATGTATTAAAAAAAACAAACTTAAACTCAACCTTAGAAAAAAACTTTAGTTGAAAAAGAAACTTAATTTGTATAAAAAATAAATAAATATTGCCTTTCTTTACGAGACATCAATTTACACCTTGTCACCACAAGATGCTTATCAGACGAAAAGAATAAAGTGAATCACTGAATGAAAAACAAAAATGATAAGCCCTGATTTACTAGAGCACGTCAAGAAAGGATCCTGAGATAAAATAAGACTAAATTCATCCATACATACACATACGTATTCAAACACGTAGATAATAATTTACTCCAAGTATTTGTCTTATTAAGTTTGTATTCAGGGTTTCGTTGATATACCCCAGCTTCAAAGAAATGAAAACAAATTTTAGTAGGATTTTCAAGCATAGATGGTAAAGACAATCAAACTTTTCAAAAAACGTATTTTCAAAGTCATGAACAAATAATTAATATTACAGTTATAGACGATAGTTCATTCAAAGAAAGTTCTATTGTAAGATTCACGTCACTAATAGCTTACAATACACTTGTGATGGAATCTTGTTGGCGTTAGTTTAATGTCTGCCAGGAATATTAAAATTGGCATTTCTTTTAACGTTTCACCACAGAGCATTAACTTTTTCTAGAGCCCAGTCACAAACATACAGTTACACCGGTTTATTTTTCCAATTTTTAAGCTGTACAGTAGCATCTGTTATAAAAAAACATAAACATACTTGAGCGTCTTTTTGATTCTCTACAATCGCACGGTAAAAAATAATGACGATACCAAGCTAATTACAATTCACGCACGTGTACGGCGAGATTTAGTTGGTTCTTCACTGAAAGGAGCAGTAAAGAATTTATGGCTGTAACGCGAGTGCATCCTCGATTTCAATTATCTGAGAATCGTGTTCGTTTAATTATTTCAATCGAGCACAAACGGAGCCTTGCAAAAGGCCGTGACGCTCAAGTTATTTATTAATAAGCGAAACCTTACGCACATGTGCTCCGCGGCCATAGGTACCCGAGAAAAGTTGAGCTCTTTGTAATGTACATTTGTACGTTAAACTCGTGCACTTTATCTTCTCGATATCTTTGTACTTCACCGTAGATATACAATTCAATTGTGGTGTTGATTAAACGTAAGCACGAAGGCGATGAGCACGCGAGCTGCTCAGTCAGAAAACATATACTGTACATGACGTGTGTGTGTAATGTAGGTGCTCAAACTGAGGGCAAATTGGTATCTCTAAAAGTGATGGCTTTTAAGTTTATAAGTCTCTGTTTATATTTTTATACTCTTATTTCGTTCATCGGACCTCTACCTTTAAGCATTCAATTTAAACTTTTTATTCCATATATATATATGTATATATACGTATATTATTATAAGTCCCTCTTACCATGTGAATTCAAGATGTTAAGTTCATTTATTTATTTGAATGTTCATGTCTCATAGCTAATCTTTTAATGTCCCGATGTTTTGAGTGACTTCGTTATTGTATGTTATTTCTGTCACTCCTAAATTATCTCAGTGATTATGCATTATTTACCAGAAGCAAGATACTCTGGTGAATTTTGCAAAATATGTACATATACTAGTGGGGCTTTGCCCCCTTTGCACTCTGCATGCCAACTCCCAAAAATTTATTTTATATTTACAAAACTTAATAACCTAATATTTACAAAATGATGGACTTGTTTCATGGAAAAAGCTAGAACTAATGGAAACTGTTTTCTGTACATAATGAACGTTAAAGATGAATTATTACCAATATTTGAAGTAGTTTTTATACGTAATGTTGTGCAATTGCACAAGCCATCGAATGTACTTAAGTTTTTTATCAACCTTACCATAGCATCTACTTTTAAATTCAAAACATATGGAAGTAATCCTCCATGTATATTATTTAGTTTTTATTGGAAAGTTTATGTTTCTATTATCATCAGTGCGACCACTACTTTTATATTTTGCATGATCTATACTTTAATAAGTATATTATTCTTCTTTCATAAAACTCAAAGTTTTAGTACCTAAAATACATGAAAGTTCGTTATAAGTTGTCAGAATTACTTTGTTAAGGTAGCTATTTATACAATCGTCATAAATTTGGTTACAAATGTTCTCAGTTCTCCATCCCTAAGGAACTTTGAAAGACTTTATGATTCCATCCAATGTTTATTAACAATAACAAAAACAATGAGTCTGAACACTATACACATTTTTCAAGTCCAAAATTTTGAAGTGTTTCTATAAAAATTATTACTTTATAATTTGACTAATTATACATTTTTTACACCCAAGCTTTATGACTAGAAGTATTTGTCTAAAATCGCCTTCTAAAATGAATAATGTTCCACTGAATGGAAAATCATCATCACATTAATCATTGAAAGTTTTATCCACTACTTCCAACTACCCTTTTTTCATTATTTTTTTCATACTACACATGTTATTATTACATCTGTTGTTACTAATTGAATATGTAAATTAAATACGTGTGAAACTAAATCAAAACATATAAATAAATATAATGAGATCTGTTAGATATAATTAATACAATTTAATTCTAGTAGGAGGCTGGAGGGGGCCCAGAGGAAGGACCAAAGAACTATGAAGGGAAGGGGGGGGGTGAGAAAAAATCTGACATTTATATTGAGTTGAAATAAGAAAGAAATATTGAGATTTTCATCTTATTTTAAGGGGAGGGGGGCTAAGGGAAAAATTCCTAATTTTGAGGGGCGTCAAGGGGGGTGAAGGGGGGTTAGTGAATAAATTTGGTCTTACAACTACATAACATAAGATATATATGTTTTATCAGAAATTTTTGTGAATCAACTTATTAAGTATTTATAAATTTCATTGATTAACTTAAAATTGGTACATCACATGAAAAGATTGATTGAAAAATTATAGATATAACAACTCCACTTTTCTCACACTTATGTAAGTAGACTTCATGTGGATTATTTAAACAATAATAATGCAAACATAATGGAAAAAATCACTGTAAACAAAAAAAATAGTGAAGTGATGTGCAGCTATTTATGAACAGGATTTAAAAGTATCAAAAAAGTTTGGATGGTAAGCTTTTATAAGTATTGTGTTTCAGAACTTTTCTGAGTTACTATTAAATATTTCTTTATCAAAAGAGTACCATATTCAGGTACTCGTACATGCCCCTGAAAGTAAAAGTAAGCGCAAGGTAGGAATACTACGAACTTATAATAGCTGAAAGCATCTAATAAAATAAGACAAATAAAAATGTTAAACATAGTCCCTGTGTCTTTTTAAAAAATAATGCATACCATGGATTAAAAAAACCGTAGGTTGCTTTTAAACTTTTACTCTAAGGATTCCTAATAACCGAAAAAAGCTGTAATCAAACCGAAGATTTTTAGAGAAATATAGTACTTAATTACAAATATAATAATTACCCAAGTGTACAAAGCAATGTCACGCACTCCTTTTTCTGACCAAATTGATTTACAACCAGCTCTTCGTTCTCACTCTTCTACCTTTCCTTTTTCTTTCTCTCTTAAATTAATGAACGCGTTCTCGCCCACGAGGCGCTCACGAGCAAATAAGCAGATTAAACAAATGAATAAATAAATATCGCCCTTATCGCCATCAACAACGACGACGACGAAGACTGTGGCCCACCCTCCCTTCTTCTTTCCTCTCAAAGTACCTACCAACCGATGGATTGAGGTTTGTTTTGCTGCAGGCGCTCCATGTGCTCCGTGGGTGGACCTCATGTGCATACATACTCCCTTCCCCTGTATTTTGTTTCCTCTCCTCTTCTCTCTCTCGCCTTGTATTGTAAGTGGATTCGAAGAGGAAGAAGAGCAAGAGGTTTGTATTGAGATATCAGTATGGCAAAAAGGAAGGAGGGGAGAGACATGCCGGCCGGTAATGGCCTGGTCATTCTCGGAAGAGAGCATTGCCACCACTGCTCTGGGATAGAGAGAGAGAGAGAGAAGAAGAGAGAGATGAGCAGTCCATACCACACGTATACTTACCTGCCAGTACCACTATACATGCATATCCCTGGAGAGCTTTGGCTTAGATATGCGCAAGCAGAATTGTGTGTTCTTTCTTTCTCTCTCTGAATTGTTTTTTTTTTTTTTTTTTTTTCACTTTCAACCTTGTGTTGGCCATTTATGCGCTTTACATATACATAGACATACATGTATTGCATTGATTCAGAGGGAACTTTAGGAAGCCAAGTTTCAGGGGACTCTTCTTACTTAAATCTATGTGTGTCCACTCTTTCGTTTGCATTTCCAGACATATACATAAAAATCGCAAATTTTCGCTTGCGCATAATTCTTCTTAATTTTTTTCAACGATATATTTTTCTTTTTTTTTCTTGGTAAGATTAGACTTAAAACAAGTTCAATAATGTTGTATATAACACATAGACGTTTAGTGCGTTGAGTTCTCCAATTATTTATTTACTGCCGTTAACGTACGTACAAATTTCGACGAAGCCGTATTTATTATTTAAAAAACAAAAAGTACTATTTTATGTGACAAAAAATAAATTTTTGATTAAATAACATTTTTTTTAAATAACGTAATAGACACTTGATATTTTAATTACAGTATTTTTAATTACTTTGAATTTATTATTCAAAATACTTTCAATACATCTACAAAACTTTTTGTATCTAAATACCTTACTTCAAATAGAATATTTAAAAAAATGTGTTTTGAATACTAAAGATTTGAAACAAAATTATATTTGCTTAATGTATTTTAATACCAATTCTAAATTACAATAAAAAAATCATAGTTTTAGAGGTATCCAAAAGTATTTTTCATATCATTATATATTTTATATTAATGCATGCAACGATTTAATCAAACAAAACCGATTAACATAGCTAGATTTTTGTTTATTATAAGATAGTACCAAATATTAACCAAGTAAAGTGTGAAAAATGCGGATTAAAAAGTAAGGAAAAAAGGTCGGCTTCGAAAAAGTGGAAAATAGTCACGTGCGACGGTCGCAAATCAACGTGGTTCATAAATCACCATCGGAAACCTATTCTATTCAAATGAAATCCTCTTGCGCTTCTCTTTTTCCTTCTTATCTCTCGCTTCTGGCTCTTCTCTCTCTCTCTCTCTCTCTCTCTCTCTCACCCTTTACTCCGCTCTTTCTTCCTCTAACTTTATCCTTTTCTCCTTCTTATCTTCATCTTAATCTTTCATTTGCAAACGCGTTCAATGCTATCGATTGTTGTTCTCTGAACCGTTATCCCCAGCATCTCGATGAATTTTTCAACTTTATGTTAATAAGCGATCAACCACAGAATTTTTTTCGGAGCTCCATGGAAATGAAAATGCAGGTTTAAATCTACTGACCAGCATCTACGTCGACTTGCTGTAAAGGTATATTATTTTTGAAACTATAGAATTATTGATGTGGGGGAGAGCATACACATATTAACACTTTCAACTGTGTAGTAGTGTTTGTTTATGAGAAACTTAAAAGTTTAGAAGTGATTGGTGTGCTCAGCGATCTTTTGCAATTGAAAAGATTGAACAAAGATTTTGAATTTAATTTTGTATAAAAAAATGGATTTAAGTGCTGTAAAACTCTTGAAATATTGTCACTGGCATATGGTGAGTCTACTCTGAGTAAAAAAAATATGTGCAAGTTACACAAGCAGTTCCGAAAAGATGTCAATGATTAACAGCGCATGGACGCCCCATTTCACGTTCAAGCAGTGAAAGAAATTATGTTAAATAATCGTCGACTCACCATAAGAGAAGTTACTGTAGACTTTATCATGTCAGTTGGATTTAGCTCTACAAATCTGCCAGATGCTTTGGTCATGAGACGTGTGTTAGGGAAATTCGTTTCATGATAGCTGAATTTGCCGTATAAGTACGGTCTGACGAATATCGTTCAGAAGCAGTTAAGTAAAGTTAATAATAATCCTAATTTTCTCAAAAGGTGAAAAATCGTGAGTATAACTAAAGCCTAATTAATCAAATAGAAGAGAAGAATCTAGAAAAGCCAACACCGAAAAAAGCACTCCAAGTTCGATCAAATCATTTTTTGAAAACTTTTAAGATGATTTTGAAACTTAATAAAAATAAGTATATGTTTTGTTACTATGATGTTCCTTTAAAAAATTTTTTTTTTAATTTACGTGTGTACACGTATTTTTTTATAATATTACAGGCTCAACTTATTCAAGTTAAATGCACTCCACACCTTGGTTATATTCCTCCCACTAGTAGGGTTAAAGAAGTCATTATCACTAGTTCAGTTTGACCAAAAAAATATGTTGTTAGGTAAAGTAATAAGTAGCTTGAAGAATATAATTTTTTGTACAATTTTTAAGATGAGTAAAATGCTGATTACAATTTGCATAGGCCATAATTAACAGCGTTAGCACTTTTCTTGTCGGAAGTGTACCCCAACCACTCTAAGGTTTTATTCAGATAAAAAAATTAATTTATTTAATATTGCGATTCCCGCAATAAAATTTAAATAATATAATAGTATTGTTTGTGTACAATAACATTTATGTAATGACATAATGTATTTTTTATAATTAAATCATAATGGATTGTCATGAATTTTTTGTTACCTCATACACTTAGAAAGCCGTTTTATTATCTCTATAAAAGAGTAAAGAAACTATAATCCTGTAATTACTTTGAAACTTGAGTAGTGATCGATGCTAACAGTTTTCTAATAGTTTGCCTTTAGTAATTTTAATAAAAATTACTAGGACTTTCCACTTCTTACGATAATCTTATCCATTAAATAGTTATGAAAATTAGCAGTCAATAATTCCAATTTCATTGGACGATTAAATGATTCTCAATTTAATTTTCAAAATTCATTTAAAGTCAGATAAATGTGCTCAAGGTACAGATAATACCTCAAGTGTTTTTTACACATAGATGCATGTAGTTTAGCTTATTCTTCAATGATATGACAAGAGTAGCTTGCTTAAAAACTAAGGCTGAAAGGAACAGTAAAGCTCACAGGAAAACAGATAAAAACATATCTTTACCACAACTGGATACTCATATGTGTGTATTGGAATTGACACCGAAGTCTAAACTGCAGTTTCGCAATCGTTATAAAAAAACTCTTGATTTTCCGTACACACCAAGGGTCAAACCAGCTAACCACTCCTAGTAGCCTTTTGCTCGCACTCCCACTTCGAAGAAGTGTGGAATACACTATAGAGCTGATGATCAAACCACCTCCCACGTTTTATTTTCTTGTCCCTGGGGCACTTACTGTCCCCATACGTACTTAGACCAGTGCAGGCGGTCGCGCAGAAAGCAACGCTAATAAAGTTGCATGGTTATCGGGCGAAGCGTCTCTCTACTCTTTCTCTGTTTTTGCTTCTTGTTTTTGCGACACGAGGGTCCAGTTGATAAGCTGCGGCTACTGGTGCTGCGAAGCTATGTTTCTCTAGGGTTAATGTGATGCAGTAGCTATTGGGTAACGGTTTTATTTTTGCAACAATGTGTATACGTGTACCATTAAATAATTGACAAGTACAAGAGACCACCTTCTTTTAACGAATTTTAAGTACGTCCACTATGCTTTCTTAACTTATATAATGTTGAATAAGATATGGTTATCATATACTTCTAAGATGAAGATAAGTAAGAAAGCAGTATCCAGTTATCTTGTTCTGCTGGTTTTTCTTTGGCAAATACTGCAAATAAATTTTCATCATCGAAAAGCAAACCATAACATATCTTATTGTAATTTAATAACTCAAATAGTTAAACTGAAGTGCGAATTTACAATATTTCGTAATTTTGGAATTGCATGTCTGACTAATTTTGTGGTTGGATAAGCAATGGGATAATAATAAAAAGTAAGTGATGAAAGAAATAGAATCGTAAATGAAAAAATCAAATCACACGAGGAAAAGTTCCTAAGGAAGAAGTAAGACCAACATGAAGAGACTCACTGTACTAAAAGACATGAACGAATGTAACTTGGAAAAAACATACTTAAGCCTCATCTTCTGAAATTTTTAGTTATTTTCAAACATTTTTTCCACTATGCTGATCCATGCGAAGTTCCTTGTTTCTATCTATTTTCATGGGCTATATGTTCTAATAAACTCAGCTTCACGTTTTTTTTCATTCCCCATATCCTACTTTGTAGATGCCATAAATCGTACATTTTTCCATCTTTTCCGTACAAATTTTGACTTTCCGGACTCACATGTTATTCCAAAAGTAGCAATACCATAACTCAAAACTTGGCTATCTTAATGTGCGCATTAGCAGTATAATCCAGGTGTGTTTCAAAGATGTGATGGCCGATAACACCAAGCGAGAGATTAATAGCCAAAAATTTATATAACTCCTTTATTTGCATTTAAGGTAACACTCCGCGCGTTATCTAAAAGGCGTGGAGGAAAACTAATATACATAATAAGTGCACCGTGGACCGACCTCGTGTATGAGTCAGCTCGCGTGCTATGACATATTAATCTGCTCTAGCGACAACTTGCATAACGATTATGTGTTGTGCGTGCAACGTGTGTATCATTACTCCGCAAGCTCAACCAGGCCGTGGATAGTAAGCCAATTTCCTCTTATACGTCACTTTCCGTAACTCACGCTCTCTGCACCTTTTTACATTTTCTTTTTTTTTTCTTTTTTTTTCCTCCACGCAGTAACAATCTTTCGCTATTTTCTTCCTTAAGGTCTGCAGCATCCACTTTTACCTCCCACTTGTTCATCGCTTCATTCACTTCTTCGCGTCTTCACCGCATCTTACGTTTTTTGTCGGAGTTGGTTCATCATCGCTTTACTGCTGTACACGAGACGCGTACACAAAGAAGAAGAAGACGAAGAAAAAAAAGAAGCGCAGCTAACGGTAAGACCGCACGCATATACACGCGTACCACATGTTACGCTACCAGTCTCTTTTCTCCGGGACTCTACAGGTTGTTTCTCTCTACGGACGCATGTTTGGACACACACGGGCGAACGTGGACGTATCGCGAGCACGTGTAAGTGTGGATTCAAAGCGTACACGTGAGCGTGCAAATAAAGAAGTGTGCGACGAGACGAGGAAGAGAGCATTAAAGTGGCCGGTGGCTATAGAAGCGTGAAATGAAATGGTTAGAAGGAGAAGTTGACCTGCCTCCTGGGGGAAATGTGCGCGAGTATCTAGGTCAGTTGGTCTTTTTTTTTTTCCTTTGCTAATTCCACTGTGGTGTCGACTCAAGTTGCCGGCTGCTGTTACTTTGTTCGGTAAAACAAGATGCAATGTTACTAGATGTTGACTTGAAATGATTTGGTTATGAAAAACAGGGCAACCTATTGTTATCTGAGAACATCCTTCATGAAAACCTGCATGATTTAGTCAACTGATCTTTATTTGTAATATTCTTTTATTGACCTAAATATCTCTTCTTCTAGAAGATTCAGTAAATAATAGATAGTTGTGATTCCAAATTTCAATGCTGCACAGATCATAAAAATTAATCTTTACAACTGACGTGAGACTATTATACTTCCTGCATTAAGTAAATTATTAAGGTAAGTTAGTAATCCTGCAATAAGTAAAAAATTAAAAATTTGGAAATGAATCCAAGTTTTTATTAGCTAGTCGATCTCTGTTCCTTTCTTTCCTAATGACTTCGTATGACATATTTGCATTTGTTAAAAATTGTCCTAACATCCATTGAAACAATTGTTTTGGAAATCATTAATAAAAATGGACAATGATTTCTTTTGAAGAAAATAGTTATAAATTGTAAGAAGATGGAATTAAAGGCTGTAATAACTAAGGAACAACATGGAAAAATGTACTTCGATGTAGTAAGCCTAATACGATATAACAAAGTCCTCGAATGAAAAGGAAAATAGAGCCAGTGATAGCAAAAAACTGCATCATTTGCTTGCGTGTATGCAAGTGTGCTTCGTAGTCATAATGTTGAGTTATCAGGACGACGTAAGGCACAGTTTTACGTTCTAATCCAATTATTTAATGTTATAACATGTATCTATTTCCCCTTCTCTTTTTCTTGCCTTCATTATTATCGAGCCGTGCATAGTCATTACGACAACTAACTTGGCTCATCTTTATAAGTGTGTAATTGAGGAAACAAAAGCTTACCTGTTGTGCAAGATGGAGTTACTTTAATTAGCATTTAACTACTACAAATGGTAACAGATCAGCTATATCTGTAGGTGAATTACGTTTTCAGAAACATGCTGCATTTCATTACGTAGTACCAATTTATTACTAATTAGTTAATTATGGCTTTGGTTCTTAATTCAAGCTATTAACAATACCAAGCTTATAAAGTGCCAGAAAGGTAAATGTCTTACATTAGATTTTAAACTGGCAATATTCGCAAGTTTCTAGATCCAATAGTTTATTTCTAAAGTTTAAGCCAACTGTACCGCAAGAGCTAAAAAATTAGGAATGACTTGAGGTTTTTTTTGTTTAACTCAAGTAAGAAACACCTACAAATAGTTAACCATGGACATGGTGATATTCAGTTCGTTTGAGACCAGCAACTGACCTCACTAAGAATTTAATACAGAAACAGACCTAAAATTTGTGTCCATAAGCTTCAATCTGTTCGCAACTTGTAGCTTTTATAATATTGACACACATTAAATATGAATTTTAAATTCAAGCTAGTAACAATACAATACACATAATAGGATCTTTTTTTAATTATGTACAAATGATACGCTAAGGCTCTTAGACCTAGGTTAGCAAAGTTTTAAAACCCGTCACTATACAGACAAAGAGAAACATTTAATAGATTCAAATTTTTCACAGCTCCATAGCGTTATGAAAGACGTATTGATGTTGAAAATCTAGGCACATCAGGTAATAAAAAAAGTGATAACTGGTCCATGCCTCGAACCTGGAATTTTATTCTAACCAAGAAAACGCGTTAGCAATTTTGCTTCCTCAAATCCTGCCACTAAAGTAGGGAAATTTCGTCACTTGGCTTTATTTGAGGGACAGATGTTATACCTAAATTATTTTTTGATGACAATTTTTTTCAACTACGTTGAATGACAATTCCTTAGCACACCCGTTGTTTTAGCTAAATAATTAATATGATTATTCGTATTTACTCGAAATTCAAAAGAAATATCGGGAGGATTAAGATGTAACGAATCATCGGAAAACAAATCAGCCAAATGCACTTGTATCACTTTCATTGTCAAACAAACAAAGAGTTTTTTACCTAAGCAATCAGTTCTTCTAAAAGTATAACAAGAACCTGCATCTGTTAACGTGTGCTCAACTGCACAGCATCATGTCATTGCGATGATAGTTTGGTGACTAATGCTAACAGATTGTGTTTTTGAGACTCTAAAAATTTTTCAAGAGCTCTTTTTTAGTAAAGTAAAATATTGTGAGGTAATCAATGGTTGAATACCCTCTAATAAATTGGAAATATTTTATCCTCAGTAAACTACAAGTTATATCATAATTCAACCATGACTAAGTGACACATCTTTTTGGAACAATATGAAATAGATGGACTGAGATATTGGGAGGAAAATTAGTCTCTGTTTTACAATTTACGGAAGTTATATTATTTTAAGATGGATAGCTCTCTTATTCTTATGAATGTGGTATAAAAGGTTACTTTTGGTTAAGATGATATATATCACAAACATATTCCATCAAAAAAGGATTAGAAAATTAATAGAAGACAGAAAATACTTATGAGTATTATTTATTCCTTGATTCAACTTACCACTGTGACTGACCTTATGCTTATTAACAGTTCCTATATAAAATCTATTATTTAGTCATATTGATCTTCACCATACCTTCAAATGATCTCCGAGCTAGTTTCATACTTTTGTTCCAAACATGAATGTACAAAATATTTTATTACAATGACTTTTAATGCCTCGTTGCATACGAACGCATATCCAAGCGCTATGTAATAGATGATAAATTTATTGGAAAATCTTTAATAGTTAATGACAACGCTAACTGACATAGTAAGTTATAACTATAAGACTATCGACAAAAATCACGGACTAACATTGTACAGAGCGTACAATGAGTGTCTATGTAAATACACTCTACTAAAACTTGCTTGCTCTTGTTGGTCGATTCCAATGTTTCTTCACTGGATCGGCAAAATTGTATATTATTTTTCTTTACAGCATTTAATTTCGTTACTTAGGAAGAAAACTTTAAAGCCAGAGTAGAAGCAAGTAGAAATAATGAGAAAGAAAGAGAGCGAGGGAGAGAGCTCTCTTCATACAGGTTGCTCGAGCTGCTCTACTTTTACTGCATTTTCGCGCCTCGCACACTTGCTCTATGAATGAGAGCACTTGAACGATGATGTTGTATGTAAGAGATCATTAAATTCGAGGAAATAGTGTTTATTCCTTTCTGTATCTTTATCTCTGTCTCTCTCTCTCTTTGTTTCTGGAAGCAAGTAGGCGTTCCACAAGTTTTATTTCACCGCCTAATGGAGTGCTTGTGCCACTGCAAAGCTATTACAAATATACGTGAGTATAAGTATGACTTGCACGTAAATGAACTTAAGAAAAAAGAAAGAGCGTCTATATAGTGGCGGTAGTGGCGTCCTCGGCCTTGCCGAGCACGGCTCCTTTCATTCAGCGCTAATATACCCTCACCACAGTATTCCGATCGCGTATACATACCCATACATAGGTGTATGTACGAATGATCACTTACGTACAATCACTAGGCAGTCACGTTAATTCGCACACTTATTTAGCTTGTAAACAGACTTGAAATACCTTTTACTCAAAATTTTTTGTAAAATTGACATTTTGTTTTTTCGTTGGCACTTCAAGGAACAAATTTGTCTTATGTAACTAACTGACTCTACAGCAATCCCTTTCTTTTTTTTCTGTGACATACACTGTATCTAAAACGTCAGTGCTTGCAGTCGTATCAGCAAATCAGTTTTTTTTTCTACGTACTAAAAAAATGATCCATCACAGTTAATGCAGTAAAAACGATTGCCATTGTTAAGCATCGGGGGCTTTACTGTAACTATAAGCTGATACATATCGGCTACTCGGTCCTTCATATTTCTAAGTGATTGATTGAGCTTCTGCGTTTTGTACAACAGACTATAAGGCAGCTACCAAAATTTCTGATGATTTGCAACACATCCGTATTATATAACAGGCATACAACACTTTCAAGACTTATCTCAGTGGTCTTCTGTAAATGAAAGTCATTCAAATTGATTTTGGATCAAGTAACTTTTACTATCCATTTAGATGTAGCTATTTCCTACTTCAAATTTTTTTTTATTTATGGTTTTGTTCCAAGAAGTTTTGCAGTGAATGAGTCACAAAAATGCAATATTTTGATGTAAATTGTAAAAGTCCAAGAATCAGATCGTTTTGAATTTCATTAAATTTAACATCAGTTTTAAAAGGCTGAAAACTTTTAGTGGTGTGTCTCTAATTTTGTTTAAATGTTTCTCTATTTTAGTTTTTTTCAAGTTTTTGATCTTGAATTTCTATGTCTAAAATTTTCTTCTGATCCCCTATAACTTATAACAATTTCTTGTTTCTTGATTTATAAGTTCAACTTTATACTTCTTATTAAGAGTTTGTTGGACTCTCAACTTTAGTTTTTAAATTCATTCAAGTTTCTTAAAAATTTTTGTGGACCAGCTAACCGTATAATTTTAATTATATTCAAACTTTGTCTTTGTGTCTCCAACTTTTTTTTTTTTAATTTTTTTTTATGTATTTTTTTTTTCTTTTTATCATGCTTTTCTTTTTGTAATAATCTTTGCTTGTACAATATTTCTCTTAGTTTACAAATTAAATTAATGTCTAAGTGAAGAATCACATTGATTTCAAGATAATGGTTACAAATTATTCTCAGAAAAACCATACAGATATCGATTAACCTTGAAAAATTTCTCTCTGAACGTTCTTTAGTCTAAAATCGTTCGTATTATTTACAGCTTCTAATTAATGATTTTAGTTTCTAGAAATTGCAAAATTTTCTGACCACACCTCCAAATTTGTTTACGTGAAAATTTTAAATGAACAGTCGTCAAAGTACCTCTGCCCTTCCAGTTTGTTAACTACACGAAAACCAAATCACAGACATTTTCAATGCAGTTTTTCTACAATACAATATTGAATAAAGTGAATTGTCGAATGAAAGTCGAAAAGTTGAGATTGTTATTTTGAATTCAGAGCAAATGACAATCAAAGTGTACAGTGTATGTATTCCAAGACGATTGAACACAAAATCTCTTGGCTCATCTAAAATTACGATTACTCAGAGATTTATAAACTAAAAATCTTAAAATAGGAGAAACTAGTATTGCCTTGTGTCGGACCTTATCAAGTATCCGTTAATTACAACTTCATTAAAACAACGAGCATGGAAAAGCAGTGTCTTGCCTTGTTACAAAAAAGAAACAGGGGAGAAAGGAGAATAAAAGAGAAACAAGCAAGAGATTGTGGTAATTAGTATAAACTCCGCGCGACTGTGCAATCTTTACGGTCATCTTATAACGCCGTGCGTTCGTTAAGGTTGAAAGGCGTAGACGCACACCTAAGAGGAAGAAAGAGAGAGAGAGAGAGAGAGAAAGAGCTTCCTTAGAAGGAGGGAGGAAGGATGGAAAGAAAAAAGGATTAATGGTGCTGGGCAAAAGGTTAGGGAAAAAGAGAAAGACTCTGAGGGTTGCAACAGCCTCTAGCTGTACTGTCACTGGTAGCAACGGGTAAAATGTATTAAAGGACTGAATCATACATACTGAATAGTACACTGTAACGCTTTCTCATGTTGTCCATGCCACTACTATTTCGCTTGTTTGACATATTTCAATCACTTTATGTTTGTTTTTTTTAAATTATAGGTACTCTTTTCATCAGTTTAAAATTCTCCTTGGTTTGTTAGTCTGAATAAACCAGTCGTAGATGTGTTTGGATTAAATTCATTGATAGTATTTTGAAAAGAAGGGGATGTATTACTGTATTGTACACTTTTTTCTAAACAATTTCAACAATTTTTTCAAATATGTTTTAATTGGTTTGCTAACCAGGATTTAACTTAATAAATATAGTAAAATTGTTTTCTGAATTATTAAGATCATGGCCTAATGGATTCCCGATTATTCAATCACTATAAGGAGGTACATGTGGTATATTTTTTCCACAACACTTGATTTAGATTTTAAACTGGCAATTGTTGAAACATTGGAACAACTACACTAGATGTTGGTTGCTCCAAATGATTGTAATGCTTGACCATATGACAAACTGTCAAATAAAGAAATTTTGAATAAATTCAGTCCTTCCTCTTTTTTTTCTACTACTGGATTACTTTACACTACCCGATAAATATTTGCAGTTGTAACATCTTCCATCTATATACGAGCTTATTTGACCAACTTTTTATAACTTGGTAGCAGAATTTGATTTTGCTATCCTCCAGTTCAAGTGCTAACGTGCCCACTACACTTTATATTTATGATAATACTAACGTAGGCCACATATAAAGTGTACCAATATGGGTTTGTGTAACTGTGCATTAGGACGCAATGTATGTTACTGTATTGTCGTTACCTTTCAACGATGCGAGGGGTTCTGCTCTTAAAAGGAAGCCTTAAAACCAGTACGATGGAAAAGGAAATAGAGAAAGGAAACAAAAAATGAAATTGCGTATCATCCACTGGCTATGAGTGGAATTATCTATCTCACAAGCAAGCTAAGCCACAAAAGATTGCAAAACAGATTTTTTTACGATGTGATATGGCTACGCAAATGATTAATATTGTATATAATAGCTCAGAATTCGTTGCTTATAAAAAAGGTACGAAAGCGAATTAGAAAAATTGATTTTTAATTGGTATGTTGTCGGGTATAAGAACAAATGAATTTTTCGAACAAAGTGACTTTCTAATTTTTCGATGGATACATACTATAATTTATAACCTATTAAATATTACATAAAAATTTTTTTATACTATTTTATGGTTGTCTCAACGTCCAATATATAAATCATTTTTTAAAAACAACTTTTTCATCGTAACAGCATGGAATGTTCAGGAATTTTCAAGTACGCATGTGGTTATATAAATATTTTAGAATAAATAAAAAATACTTGTTAATAAATTTTTCGTATAGAATATGCTTGAATTAAAAAAAATATATATAGATGAAAATGTTATTTTTCTTTCAAAACAAATGGTTGTAGAAGAAATATTTTTTAAAAGGAGATGATAAAGATAAAATATTTTTCAGGTATGTCGAAATCTATAATTTTACTCCGGTAGTTGAAGAATAAGAGAAAGATAAATAAGGAAATTTCTGCCTCTTGCAAGGAAATCGTAATCGCTTACAAAAAGTTAGTCTTATTATTGGAAAAATTGTTTTGTCTAACTAAGGCGTTGGCTTTAATTGTTATAAGGTAGTGTAAGAAAATAAATCGAATTTGTTTTACATTTTTGCTTGTAACTCCTTTTTTTCTTAACTGTTAAGAAAAAGTATAGAAGAAAAATTGTTCGTAATAAAATTTCCTATTAATAACGTCCTTCCAATTGTTCAGAAATTTATTTGGTGCAGTGTTATCTTACAAGGAAGCGTGAAATTTTCTGTTATTAAAATCAATTGTTATGTGTTCGTCATTTTTTCATTATTGATAAAAATGATCAAAAATTCGGCCACTCAGCCTTTATGGATAATTTTGCAGTTTCTTCATTTATTGTATTAAATATGTTGTGAACAAAATTTTTTGTTTACTTTACTTCTTAGTCATGTCCAAGAGTGCATTACGCATGAAGTTGATTACTCACTTACCACTCACAGACGTCAAAAGATAAGTCCTTATTAATTATCTTATCTTACTAATATATAGAGCAAAGTAGCTAAAACCGTTGTAATAGCTTATCGCAAAAACCACTCAACTATTCTAGCTAAAATTTTGCACACTGATTATTGACACTTCCTAGATAGTTTTAGTATAGCTTTCGGCTTAAAAAAATTAATAACAATAGCAATAAATAAGCTTAAAGTTTTGCAAAAATACGTTAGCTTTTCACGTTAGTTCAGTTGAATCCGCTAGGTGGCATGGACGTCAAATCGAAACAACCTGCAATAAAATAAAATAAGCGTGATTATAATAGGCCCAAGCATCGCGGCAATGTCCACAGACGTTCACCGGTAGTATATTATGAATAAAGTTGTAAGTCGTACAGCTGGGTATCCCGGCTACTGACAACACTCTTCTACAATGAACAAACGACCTACGTCTAATTTCACCCTAGAACCTCCACGATTGACGAGTGCCACGAATATAAAAATGTTCTAACCGATACCGTCTCGGGCGGAATACCAGAAGACGTGTCTGGCCAGAGCACTACCTGCTCCAACTCTTTAGAGTTTTGAGGCCGATCAACTATCTGGCCTGGTGACGTCAGATAATTTTTTATTACACATGTAAACCAGGGGAAACAGCCCTGAGGAGTACTGACAGCTACAACGGCCTTCTTCTCAGTGGTCGTCCCAAGTTCCAAAGGCATACTCACAGAGAAGATATTCTCCAGGCCCACTTTCCCGACTAACGATGAGCGGTTGGTTATCCGGGGAACGACCTGAAGACGAAATATTCTTTGGTCAGCGGCGTACCCCCCCCCCCCTAGTATGGTCTCAGTACACAGAGACTCAAAAGATAAGAGTCAAGCTACCCACAGCTGGCTCTCTATCATCAAGAATAATAATAAGGAATAACTGGAAATTTCACCACTGGCCTTTTTCAGGGCTATTATGAGTATTTACGTTCCCTACTTGATCATCAATCTCATTGGTCCTCTTCAGGACCACCTTGGTTTAAATTACCTTGCCAAAAAATACATTTCTACTGCCGTTTCCGGAAACGATTCGTCGACTAAAAAACTATGTAAAGCTGGCCTACCAGAGCAGATTTTCCTACAACAGCAAGCCAGGGACAACAACCCTGAAAAGTTTGGGCAGCCACAACGGCCTCCTAGAAGTTCGTCGCAACGGCATACTCACAGAATAGGTATTCTCCAGGCACACTAATAGAAATATATATTTATTTATGTGTGCACAAATAATTTATAAATAATAATAGCAGATTACCTATGAAACAAAAAAAATTCAATGTGTCTAAAAATTCAATATTTATAATTGTTTGTTATTGTAATAACTAAAATGATGATAATAATTTATAAAGTGTGAATAATTATAAAAAAAACTTTAAAATATGCTAATTTGCTTTTAACATATTATCTCAGAAGCATCGTGCAAAAATCAATTCCTTTTTTTAGTATGCAGAAAACTATTTACGTTTATAAGGAATGGGTAACATTTCTCTACATGCAATTTTGATGGAACGATAAGTATTTGTTTGATTGGAAAAATCAGTTATTGTTAAAAAACTGTGTTAAAAGTTTAAAAAAAACAACTATTTCTCATAGCATCACAGTTCTTTGTATTCCTAAAAAAATGCGTTGGAATTTTGGATCTAGCTTTTTTTACGCTTTGTGCGGGTAAACGAATTTTTGAATATTTACTGCTAATTTTCTATCATTTTTATCAATATTTAAAAATCTACAAATACATCAAGATTTATTGTCAAATCAGGAAATTTTGCGCTTTTTTTGCAACATAATATTACAAATAACAAATTTTGAAGAATTAGAAGGATCTAAATCAATAGAAAAATTTACTGCGAACATTCTTCTTTCATACTTTTTTTAACTGACCGATAGAAAAGGAGTTAGAAACCAAAACGTAAAACAGACTAGTTTATTTTTACAATTTATTTGATAAAGATTAGATCTGACATCCTGTTGGACAAAATAATTTTTTCCAACAATGAAACTATATAAGTAAGCAATTAAATCAAGTTCCTTGCAGGTGGAAGAAATTTCCTTGTTATATGATTCAACAAACAGGGTATTTGTTTATTCCCTTACTAGTGATGTCTATATCGAGTAACATATGACTCCAGCATCACATCTGACCTCATAACTATTTGTTAACACATAGAAAACCATGGCACTCGTCGTGAAATATAAATAAAATTTCACAAAATGTACAAAAAATTTTCTGCTGACAAAAACCTTTGGCGACATAAGAATAAAAATGAAACAAATATTTTTAACTACCAAAGTTAACGGCGAGAGAAAAAAAATAAGCATGAGCAACCGGCTTGCGTGCACTCGATTCCCATGATATTGGCCCTGATGCGAGTCAATGACTCTGGACCGTTTAATCGACTCTTGAACCGGGCTACATGCACTTTGTCAGAGAATTTTTTCAAGGTAACTCGGTTGTTGCACCACATTTAAGAAATCTCTTGAATATCGAACAAAAGGTTTAATGTGCTAGTACAATAAAAAAAAGCTCCAATGCACCTCCCAGCTATTTGAAAAAGTATGTTAAAATCAGGAAAAAGGAAAAAAAACTAAAGAACGAGTAAAGAAATAAAAAAAGCGAGAGTATCGTCAATCGGCATGGTTCAGTACAATACCCTTTTAAATCGAATATTCACCCAAGGTTTTCTCGCCTCGAAGTATCTCTTTCTCTTGCTGGCCATACGATGCATGCCGATATATACATATACACTCACACACACACACCATTTTTCGACAACAGCAACGTGATTATATAAGATAAACTCGGAGTAAACAAAAGCTCAGACAGCTCGAGAGATTTGCTTATACCTTTGTATACCCTGAAACGAAAGGGAGAGACACGCGGAGACTGGATGATGCATTTGCATAGAATGATAAGAGGTACTAAAAAGGACGGAAAGTGAAAGGGAAGGAACCAAAGGATACGTATACATAAAGGAAAGAAAGAGGGGTGGGAGAGTGTGAGAAGACAATGGTAATCGAGTAAACTGAAGTTTCTATTTATTTTGTTCTTTTACTTGTTGTGAAAATGAATCTTTTTCTTTTTATTTACTATTTTAAAAACGTACATGAACGAAGGTTAGTAAAAGATCTGAGTGCACTGGAAACGATTATGAAAATGGGAAAAGTCATCAATTTTATTGATGGTTTACTGTGGATTTTCCAAAATTTATTAGTTTTAACTGTTAGTTATTTTAGAATATACTTCTTAGGCTATGCCAAAAAACCCGTTTTTGTTCTTGTTTTTATCTCTACTTCAGTGATCTACAATCATCCGAAACCGTTTATCTTTGAAGGCCTACATATTTATTTTAACAAAGTCTCTCTCTCTCTACGGATATTCATTCAAATTGGTCTACATCTTCTAGACACATATTATTGTAAGTGAATTTTTTTTCACAAATTAATCAATCATACCTTGTCAAACCAAAACATGGGAACGGGAAGGTGAACAAGGAGAAAAAGAAGGCGAGAGAGAGAGAGAGAGAGAAGTGTCTATAAAAACAATTTTCAGATAAAAACTGAGCTTCCAGCCGATTTTAACGATTAAACGAAGGACGCAAAGTTTATTCACCGGCAAGAGAAGTATACATTTTTTATTTCAGCAATACATCGACCTCAGCACACACCGACGCGAGAGGAATTCGACGCCTGCGGTACTTTGCGGGCTTGTACCTTTCAAATATTGGCTGAACGTCAGCGTCATCCAGCACTATCCAAGGGTATATCTATATCACGTTCGCGTTCTTACTCTCGTCAAGTACACGTTTGGCCTCGCCTCGACTTCAATTTATTACAGTCATCTTGTTTCAGATACGTATGCGAATAGGGCCTTTCTCTCTAATTTTTTTCCCTACAAGGTATTTTTTTTTTTTTTTTTTTTTTATCATCCTGATTAGCCGTTTTCAATGACTTTTTGTAGTATCAAACACCTACGATTATAACGCCGGTAATTGTTTACCGATTTTAATCGTATTTACGTTTATGTATACCAATGTGACAACTTTTTGAACGTTGTTTGGACTTTTATTTACTTGTCATAAATTTTTGAAGTGTAATAAAATTGTACGTACTCCGATGTTTGGAATAGGTTTAAAGTAAATCAAACAAGTAAGTGTTTGCACCTCTTGCATTTACTTATTATTCCGATTGAAATATTGGGTGTGATAAATTTTACAACATATACCAATATAATATTATAATGTGGATTGATCACTTAAAATGAAAATCACATACTTACAACTGATTGGTGAAACAGTATTTAGTTTGAAAATCCTTATAACTGATTTATTAATCGATCAATTTTAGTCCTTACGAATAGGTATTCCTGTAAGTATCTCTATTTAGTAGCAACATTAGAACAAAAACCAGAATGCAATTCATTTACAAATATAATGTATCTATTATTATAAGTTGGAATGTCTTGAGTGATATAATGTTTAATGCTTCATCACCGATAAGATCACATTTACTTGTGAAGAATTGAAGCTGATCCTAAAAGACAACATTATAAAGTTTGTGAAGGTTATCGATATAATTTTTCCATGATACGTTCAAAGAGTCACGTTACTGCTTCGAAAGACACTTAAGAACAATAATTTCCACTCATAATTACCTAAACTTCTCTCGATAAAAGCTATTATTATCATCTCATGTTATTAAAACATAAAAAAAAAAAAAAAAAAATGATGCAACAAGTGCAATTATGAGGTTAGTAATCCGAAAAGGAATTTTAAACATTGAGGGGATAAAAAATGAGAAAATCGAAAAGTGTATTGTAAGTATCCTAACCTCATCACTTGTTTCAACAGCATTGCTCTACTTATTATTTTTCTAATAACTCCCCTCTCGATCGATGTCATTTTTGTTCCACAGGATCATTTTTCTATTATTTATTACCTTTTTTCTGAATCTATTACCTCCATCCTCCTTTTTTGTACATTTTGATACTTTTCTTTACGTCACGTAGATATTTTTGTTCATCTAATTTTTTTTAACACCATATAGGTTTGCTGTTGCAACATATTTTTTTCAATTCCAAAAGTTATCTTTATCCGTTGCTTCATCATAAATACTCAAAATTATCTATGTGAATACAAAAAAATCAATGAATAGAAATAATAAAAAAATGATTTTATTCACTGTTAAAACCCCAACATTTTCCAACTGGGAAATGGGCAGTATTGAAATTATTTTTGTTATTTCCAGTCGTTATTATAAGACTCGTACCAGCAAGTAATTTTCTCAAACTCACATGATAACGACGTAAAATTTTAAAAGTACCCAGTACATTGGTTGTAATTAGCACCTTTCCGATTTTACTCGAGAACACATCTTCGTCATAAAACATAATTTCAGATCTCCACCCAAGTGTTCCTCTTCATCCCGATTTCGCTTTCGTTGTCTAGCACATCTACATTGCTGCTCTCATTATCTTTAATCTCAGGTTTTATTAAGGTCAGGCCATTGTAAACAATAATTTATGTACCTTAATCCACCATCAATCGGCATAAGAACCTGCGTTAATGTCAGGTTTATCTACTGAGACCCTTCCAACTAAGATGGTAACTAGCAACTGCAGCCATGATATTATCGTGCGTCTTGTTCCTACTTAATAAATCTGCACAACGTTTAATAGTATCTCTAGACAAGAGTGTAACCATATACTTGCATTCGTACGTAATGCATGTGTTGATTTTTTTATGAACTTGGCGAAAATGGCTATGGAGATTGATTTTCAGTCTTTTGACACATATTTCTCAGGGAACAAAAATTATTACATCCTAATACATCTAAGATAATAAATTATACAAGTGAGACAGTTACTTCCTGGATACATAAAATTATATAACTAGTATAAGCACACATGTTTACAAACAAAAGGTATATATCAGTAAATGACATTTTGAGTATTTCATCTTTGTTATGTCTCTAACATAGAAAAGAGTTGCCAAACAGAAGATAGTAGCTTATTCATTGTGACTGATGTAATTTTTCGACCAGAAACGAATGTCTTGAAGCAACACATTTTTTTGTACTCCAATGTTTCTATATTACTGAACATTGAAACTAGATTTCCTTAGAATACTTTATATTACTTACAAAATTTCGTTCACTATTCTATGATTAATCACTGCTGCAAAAATAATTTAATATAAAATATATTTTTATAACCGTACGGTTTAATTAAAACGTTAAGGTGCAGTTATTTTAAAATGAAAGTTTACAATACAATTTCTAAATCGTATTTTCAAAGCTTGCAGTGAAATTTAGGATATGGTTACTTTTAAACCTTTCTAATCTGATGGTAATAGGGAGTGTAAAAATCGTCCACAAACAATAGACTAGGAAATCACGTAACGGAGACACTTAGCGACTCCAACCATTACCAGTATACCAACTACGACGATGAGGACAGAGTTCACGATGAATTAGGCTTTGCAGTGAAATTGAAAAGTTAATGACGTGAAACGTCGGAGATCAGAGAAGCGGATCGAAGTAGGATGTAGGTGAAAAAGAACGGCCTGTGGCTTGAGCGAGCCTTTAAGATTTGGATCGTGTCACGTTTTCGGGTTTTAGGGGATATGGGGGCTGTTGCGAGTGATAACGTCTTTTCATTACGTTTAAAGACCCTTATTTTACTCATTTGTTATTCTTTTTTACTTTTTCACTGATTTAACTAAGCATTTTTCTTTAATTACTATTTCTTTTTTTCTTTGTCTTGAGAATTTTGAACTCGTTGGTAAGGAAAAAGCTGCTTTAATACTGTTCATTTACACATTTTTGTATTGTTCTAACCATACATTGTTATCTACATGGTATTAACAATGATTAATAAGATAATACAAAATACTTAATCGTAGACATCATACCAATGTTTGTTTAATTACTTATCTAAAAATTGTTTTCAATTACCTTATTGTATGCTTAGTGTTTGAGAACTTTCACATATGCTATTTTATGTCAAATAATTAAATAAATCCACAGTATTGAACTGTAGATCAATGTTGATAGATTCAGGAAGTAGCTACTTTTTTGAACTGTAAAAATAAACTTGGCACTACCCATTCCCTGTCCTTTTGTTTTTCCGTGCAAATCATTACACAGCAATGATGCTTCTTGAGAAGCCGCTTTCTCTGTCATTGTCCTAATGAGATTGAGAAAAAAAACCGAAGATCTATTGATTGAAGATATCCCAACTGCTGGAGGAGATTTGCCCCTTTCAACTAATGCTTCTACTGTTGTCGTCGTCATCACCGTTAAACTAGTAATGTATCACAAGTACACTCATCAAAATTTTTTTGTTGAATAGTTAAATTTCGATGCTCAAAGAATTTGAAAATTATTTGTTTTCTTTTTATAAGAAAATCTTTTTTCTTATGCAGAAAGAGTAAGGTAATCTATTACAACTTTAAAGAAAATGTTGATTTGGATGTTTGTTCAACACTAAGTAGTGCCAATTTAAGTTTTCTTCAATGATAATTCAATGACATTGTTGACAATCAATATTTATTGACTACAAGGAAAGACAATGCAGTATCTGAGGTCCTTATCAACTGGGGCCACCATAAAACTCGAGTTAACGTCGTTCATGCACAGAAACAGGCAGGCAATTAATTCTATTGGCAAAGGGAGGGCTTTTCCCACGTTGTTAGGGGATCGAAGTCTCTCTCTCCTGTTTTTTTTTTTTTTTTTTTTTTTTTTTTTTTTTCCTCTCTTTGTCGAAGGAAACTGTTCAACAGGACAGCCAGGCGCCAAAAGAGGCGAACTCTCGCGCGTTCTTTTTCCTCCCCCACCTAGTGGCGACTCCCTACTTCTCCTCTATACCTCTTCCTCCCTGACCTCTCTCTTAACTACCACCGTCTTGTGTTGCGCACCAGCAAGATTTCAACTAACCAGTTTGCTTCTTTAATGAGGGCCAAATCACTTAGATCGCCTGGCTCCTCTTTTTAGGCACAATAGCTATACAGAAAGGACCTGTGTTTTTACTTGAGCAAACAATGTTAACAGACAGGGCATTTCATGAAAAATGCATATGCTATTACATAGAACTACTTTATTATATCTAAAAAAAATTCGATTACATAAGCGATATATTTCTATAATAGCTTCATGTTCCCAATATACGAATAAAATGAACCATAATTCGTAATACTTTCTTGAAATAAAGAAAACTTACTAATCTAATAACTTTAATGATAAAAAAGTTTTCTAAGCTCTAGCTTTTCAAAACAATATACTATATTTTTTGTACACATTCTAGAAAAACTATAGATTTTTAGAAAACAATTTTATGAACTGTTTGTGAGAAAAAAAAGCTAAAAGCTTCATATTTCTAAACTAAAGAATATATTAAAAACTTTTGCTATACATTCAACATAAAGCTTTCTCAAGATTTACGTTCCCAATATTTTCTTTGAAAACACATGTGTGTTTTAATTATACTTGTCCAGTTAATCTAATATACAGGTTTAATTTTCAACCATAAGATTGTAAGCCTGAGAAAGAATTGTTAGTTAGTTATTCATGATAGATATTGAAATTAAATATACTAAAAATTCACAAACAAATATACTAACAATAATAAGGTTCAATGCTTAGACACTGATTCTCTAGTTTTCAGTCAAAATTAACTCTCCTTATTAAGGGGGCTCCTACGACTACTGCTGAGGTCAAAGACAAACAAAAAATGAAGTTTTGTTTTTCAATAAGCAAATGTGTCTGAAAATCATTATGATATTTTTAATAACGTATGAAGTGGGAAAAATGATATTTATGTGTGCAGTTTAACTTTGTACGAAAAATTAATTATTGTTTTGACCAGTCTAGTGCATACGAGGGTACACCACCAGACCAGACCACCTGTGTTGGTGTAGTATAGCGATGTAATATATAGGTATATGGTATATATATATGTCGTGAACAAGTACGTCTGCTACCCACGTGACCTCCTGACCTCCCGGACACTGTTTATTTATTTCCATCACAAATATCTCGCTAAAATGGTCCTTTATCCACAATTTTTAATACAGCATATTACAGAGGAAGACTTCATCTACAAAACGTATACATTCAGTCTGCTGGGACTTTTAATTTAGGTTTATTATAAACGAAAAAAAATTGTTTTTCACGCTGCCCCATAGGAACACGTGCTAATAGTTACAACTTTGAGCTCGGATTTCTCAAAATTTTGACCCATTCGAAATATAATTTAGACCACCATTAAATTCAGTAGACTTTTATTTACAAGAAATAATATATCTCTGTTTGGGGACTTTCGCGAAGGAGCCCCCTTAAGTAGTTTTTAACAAATCTATTTAGCTACACCTTTCATGGGTAAAAATTGAAGCTATAGCGTGACAACTATTGTCTGTTTTCTGTACACTACGAAATGCTGACATTTTCATCAGTTTTTGTAAGCTATATTCTATTTTTAATAACATTATGTGGCTTGTAGAAAATATTGATAATTTCAAGAACACTTAAAACAAAATAGGTAGACTGTAGAATAATCAATATGTTATTGAAAACAAAGTAAGACTTACATCGAGTTAAGGTACATGAAATAATTTTGTTTTTATGAAAGTAGCCAGTGAACCAGTTTGTTACAGAAATCTTGGTCACTGTTTATTTTTATTTATTTTTTTTTTCATAGATAAATATTGAAAGATACAAGAACTTAAACTATTTTTTAACACAAATTGAAGATACTAACAGAAAAATTTGTTAAAAATTTTTTTACCATGAGATTTAAAATAGAGAGTGCACAAAAAAAAAAGAACAAATACCCAGTAGAATGACTTTAGATACCAAAAATAGAGACCGTCAAAGTTTGAAGTAACATCACATTGTACAATAGTTGAGTTTAAAATGTCTCTACAATTAGAAAGTCACTTTGTTAAGGATTTTATGAAGG
The DNA here is from genome assembly GCF_036245765.1 of Copidosoma floridanum. NCBI lineage: Eukaryota > Metazoa > Arthropoda > Insecta > Hymenoptera > Encyrtidae > Copidosoma > Copidosoma floridanum. Next base: position 15,987,565 of record NW_028321884.1, on the reverse strand, counting down.
TAAAATCATTGCAGTAGACTGATGAAGTCTGTCGAGTCATTGCTTGACTAAGTTCTGAGGTGTACGGTTGATAGACTGGAGTTCAATACTTCTTTACTACGAGGAGTATATGTTCCCAGTATGTGATAAGTATAGTGATCCATTGTCGATAAGCTTAGAAAGTTGAGAGAATTTAATAAAGACTTCTACGGGGAGTCCAAGTGTGAAAGTTGACGATCAGATCACTCAGACGACTTTTCACATAAGCAGCACTGGTAAGATTTCTGTCTTTGTATGTTTTTTATGATTAAATTACAAACAAGCCTTAAAAACTTAAGAGATACCTTGGATTTATGAATTCTTGCAGGAGTTGTTTATTTCTTAACTTGATAGAGAGTTTTATACCTATAGTCATTACTTGCATGTGTGCACTGATGGTGTTTCTCTTATTTAGATGTCGAGTTTCATGGTTTGGCATGGTTGAGTAAAGCGCTTTGATTGATAGGTGCGTTCTTATTTGCAGTAGTATTTCGAAGCATGGTACTAAGATCTTTAGAAAATGGTTGGGGAATTTACTGCACAGTTATCTTAGCAAATGTGTGTCTGCTGTGGTGATGATACTCAAGGGTTACCTTTTTTGCAGATTAATGGAATTGGATGTTCCACAGATATACCATCCAGCAATCTTATTACAGTTACTAAATATTATCATTCGGGCCTGTATTTATATATATCAGTATGTTTTTACTCTTCTAAAGGACTTGGTAGTACAGATTTTAAGAAATGAGACCTGGGCTTACGTTTATTGGAATTAGGTCAAACTTCTTCTTCGGAAATAATTTGTTTTTAGTAAGTTAATTCCATGCGTAGAGATGGATACTTTTTGAGTGGCAAGATTAATTCAGCATTTTTCAATCTACGCATTAATTTTAATCATTATTTAGTATTGTTTAGTCGTAAATGACAATTAATACATAAACAAATAACGCAACTCCTTGTAGCCCAGAAAGTATTCCATTCATGAGTAATTTATCCCGAATTTCTGTAACATATAGTAAGAAATAAGGTGTCTTTCTTGTTTTGTAACTTGATTCTTTAAAATCTATGACTAATAACCATGTTTTATTTCCCTGTGTTTTTAGTTGCATATGACGTAAAAACCTCAAATGATTCAATCAAGGAAGATTTTGTTGTTTTTGCTAGTTAAATTTGCATATTTTAACTTAAGAACAAAAGATTCTGTACTGTTATTCTGGGAATTCGATACCTTATGTCGTTAAGGTCTATAAAAAAATCAGGTATAAACCACGTAAAGTGTTTTTTCGCAGAAGAGATTTATCTGTTCAAAGGTGTTGATAAGTTTGGAGTTAATTTCCACTAGTTTTATAATGGAATCCCAATATACTTGTTAATTTAGTTTTTAAAACACCGAGTTTCATGATATTTAGTTTTGAACCGGTGTTCATCGAGAATCTGAGTCTATCATCCCGTAGGTTGGAACTTTTGAAAATGAATGTTGGGGTGGTAAATTTACTAGCCCCACTAAGAGTGATAATAACTCAGATTTAGGTATCTCTAATTTTGGTTGTTACGCATATTTAGCTTCGAGACTATTGATTGAGGCTCAATTTGGAGGTCCAACCCCTTCCGGGGTAAGCCCCAAACAAAAATAATGGCAAAACGCGTGCCAACCTCTGGAAAATTCAGTGGATTCGTGCGATTAATTTGTAAAGTAACTGGACGTAAAAAATGTGTGTGCTGAAAACGTATAGTGTGTAAAATTACTGGCAATAAATGTAGGGTGGGGACCACGCTGCATGTGTGTTGAGGGTCTCACGCATTGAATGCTGATTTTTTATCTCTGCATGTATACAACAGTAAAATGACGTTCGAGCGTTTTCCACTATTGCTGGAGGACTGTAGCCAAAATTAGTTTTTAAGATAAAAATACGGCTTTAAAGAATTGTATCCCTGACTTTAAAACAGCTCTATAAATTATTCCACCTATTCCAAAGATGCAAGGAGAACTACATTTAATATTTCTTTAAAACCGTATAAAGGATCACTTCAACTGGAATGGCTTGTATGCTCACTTACAAACACCTTAAATGCATGTACATTATAAAGATATGGGCATGAAAAGGTGAGCCCAGAGAAAGAGAGAGAGAGAGAGAGAGAGGGAGATCGAGCGAAAGTAGCTATCACGCCTTCACTAATGCGAAAGGGAGATTTGAAAATCAGCTTGCACGCTGCGCAAGGACGACGACTGGCATCCCCTCCTCTTACCTTCCTTGTACCCTTTCTCCATTTATCTTTCGTCGTGCTTCATGCCTATCTGTCAGTCTTTCTTTCTTTCCACCTTTACTTTACAGCAGAGCTGCTCATGATCTGTTTACGCAGTCGAGAAGATAAAGAAAGCTCGACTCTGATTCGCTACAGAGTTTTTCAGGACTGCCTTTTCTGTAGAAGATAAACAGAAAACCACACAGGTTAAGCTTTAAGGAAAAAATTTTATACATCTTTTTAACAATTTCAAAATTTTATCAGAGAGACTATACCCATCATGCATTTTCCATATATCTTGAACTAGCAAGCACGTTACCAGGAACATAAAATCATTCAAGACATCATCTTCAATGTATCCAATTTTAATGTCTAAATTGCATCATTGGCAATGGCGATTTTCAGTTGCTTTTTACTACGGAAAACTAATTATAATCGTTTTCTTGAACACGTAACTTGCTGTTCCAATTCGAATTAGCCGTACAACATACTTAAAATATAGATTGAACTACTGCAAATAATAATGACATAAAAATTTAATTTAATTCCTCGCTTACAATGAATTTTAATGGCATTCACGTGTAGTTTTTAGACAATTTGTAGTCAGTGATTATATTTTAGTTTTAACTAGTAGATAAATTACGGTTCAATGCAGCAAATTTGTTTCATGCAATAAAATGTTCATATTTTTACACTAAAGTGTGAAATTTAATGAAGAAAAATTGCATGTAACGCGTCAACAAAACGTAAACCTTAGTTTAAACCAAGACCTTTTATTTTTCTTAAAACATACGATATTAGTTCCACAATTAAAATCTTTACAACTGAACAACATTTGTCAACATTAACAAATCATGTAAAAAAGACTGTAGTGCATAGTATACGTACATGATGAGGTAGTGTATCTAAAGTTACAGTCACACATTTTTGTAAACCCTCATGATATTTTGATTCTCATAAACATGTCTTCATAATTTTTATGTACAAAACTTTTAGGATAAGACAAAGACTAGACATTATGTATACCTACATTCCCAGGCCAACGCACGATATTGTATATCAAGATTTTCCAAGTTCAACGAGACTATTACGAATTTTTCCTTACTTTGTCTTATGTAAACGTTGAATCTGGCTTATTTAAAATTTTCCCAAAGTTTAACTTATAAATTCGCACTTCCGCAAAATTTTATCCTACAAAAAGCCGTACAGAAAAATAATTCCTTACAAAGACTGAAAGTATTAACTATTGTCTCATCCACTGACAAAATTTGTTTACGTACAAGCAGTAAGATTTAAAGCCAAGCCTGATTAATAGATTAAAAAGAGTACAAGCAATCCACTCTCATGCAATTATTAACCTTTGCTATTCTTTTGTTAGTACTGAATCGTCGTGTACTATGTAGCATCATTACTTTACTCTTAATCGTTGTTCGTGGATGCAACCATACGTTAACAGAAATACAATGCCGCAAGAGATTGGGGATCGCAAGAGGAACGAAAACGAGTCGATAATCGATATTGTTATGGACCCTCTTTTTCAAAGTCAATTATTATTACGACTCAATCGACTTGCCGACAATCTTGCTACATGCTCTGCACTAATGTTTGTATCTATATAATATTTGTACAATAACGAGGTGGCCTCGAGCGCACAGTTGTCTTGAGTACCTTATTTGTTTATTTATTTGGGTACTTTTTTTTTTATTTAACAATTATTGAACTTATTAAATAACTTTCACTACAACAGAAAATGTTGACATTAAGTTTTTAAATAAGTAGGACGCTCTAAGTCATTATTTCTTATTATTTATTACTAGAATAAAAATCTTACAAAAAATGTAAGATTAAGATATTGTTTTAATTATATTCACCGCATTGAGTAAATACAGGCCCATCTACCATATTTATCCTGAAAAATGAGGCTGCTGAGTTTTCAGCTCTACATCTATTTATTAAGACTTCAATGTTTCGATTAAAGTGAGAGCTATGAAACCAAGTTTGAGGTGAATTATTGTAATAAAGTTTAAAATATTGAGTACCTATGGAGGTAGATTGATGTAGGCAACATTTCTTTGTATTAATGTAAGACATTTTCTCTTGGAAGGAGTTTGTGAAGGGTAATATAAAGTCTCTTGTGAAAATATTTGTAAATGACTTTGCAAATAAATTAGCAGCCTTATTGAAAACAACTTTATTTCTTTGAAGGGTGACAAAATGATTGTATTTTTTTCTAAGTATCCAGTTTTTTTGAATATTTTTACGCACACTGTCAGTTAAAGTTACAACTACTGTAGAATATTTTTCTAATACACAAATTAGGATCAAATTTTGTTTTGCGTTAACGATACGTCACTTGTATATATCACCATATAGGATAAATTTTTTGCTCTGTAAAAATATAACGCATTCCTGTAAAGCAGTTTCGCCGAAGAATGTATAAATAACTATATAATTTCGAATGAAACAATAAATCTTTTCAAACAAAAACTTACATCTTCGTTTGTAGATTTCTTATCCTCATTTAAAGGGTGTGCTTGTTTTCTATAAACCGTATGGATTTCGGTACTTGATAAATATTGGTAAAAAAAAGATCCATTCCCACCACCATCGCTGTATCTACTGATATTATGAATTACATGGGTAACAAAAGGAACGCGGAAGACAAGGGAAAATCATGATGTGCACTTAATTGCTTTGCATTAGACGATCAGTGCTGTCCCGCAGTATCCAGCGCCGCGTATACACAGTACCCAAGTATACAATACGTATCTGTCGGTGACTCCGGTGAAGGAAGAAAAATTGCTCGTGTACGTACAAGCACTGGGTTGGTGATTACACTGTAATTGCGGGCCGATTATCGTTGGCACAACGATACACCCATACGAGCCATTTACAGACAGCCTATGCTCATTGTTACAATCTCGCTCATGCGTACGCGTTCAGGGACGAGGAGAAAGAAAATTATAACGGCACTCGTAGCCCCGTGTCGATTATTATTCGGCGTTACGCGCGAGTAATGGATAATACTTGTAACGCCATGCGCTCCAGGCGAGCATGCTGCTAGCGCTGCTTTTTTTCTACGCTCAAGTTTGCTTGTGCAGCGAAGAAGAGAAAGGACGAGGTGAAAAGAAAAAGAAGCTGTTTACGGTGGCACTTACATTGCACCTTTTGCCCCTTCGTACGATGAGCATCGATTTCTTTCGAGATGTGGGTTACTGTTTACTTACTTTTAAGAGGGACTGAAGTACCAGTTGTAGCACGACCTGGCCACTTCGGGCAAATAAGTTTTTCAATGAACGTGATGATATGCCAGTCATCGAGGTTTGAGTTTGTTAATCTTTGTACTCCTGGTATACCTGTTATTAAAGATCTTGGTGACGTTTTATTCAAGTAAGGGATTTGTAATTACTACAGTACGATAGTCTCAGTTTAATCCACATTATGGACTGCAAAAATTTTCTACAGGTATCAAAACAATTAAGTCAGCTGTTTTCTGTCTTTAAGTATTAACCTGTGTTATTCTTTATTGGGTTTGTAGAGGTCAAGAGCTTTTTATACAAACAATATTGTTGGAGTGGCGTACTTAATTTTTTACTGTAGATTTAAACTGTCATGCTTGCTGTCACATAAACAGACTAAGATAACAGAAACTGAGCATTGCATTATTAAGAACAGAAATGAATACAGTCAAAATTATTATTGTTGTTGTTTTTAGATATTTTAGATATTGGTTGATACTATAACCATCACTAAGGGCTAATTTATAAAATTTATAAAATCATGTAACTATTTAAATCGTTTTATTTTATTGGTATTAAGCTTAATAATACTAAAACCAGATGCGATACCTTAACTTTATGCGTTTTTCAGACATCAAGACATTGTTCAAAAACATCGTCTCGTACTTATCAGTACAGCAATTTATCTGCAAACTTTAAGTATATACGCGATGCATGCGAAAAAAAATTTTAAAAATATTCTTCCATTTCATGCAGAAGAGCTTTTAAAAGTTTGGAATGAATCCTATAAACCTTACGCTAACCACGTGATGTCATTACATGAAGGATTTACTAAAGAATAGAATTAGGATAGTTGTCTGGTCCACAAACTTATGAAGTTGCTGAATAAGGGTTTGCCATTGTTCTCCCGCTATTGTGTAAAGTGTAAACTCTGACCTAAAAAATGTGAAAAAAATCAAATCAGTTGGTAGTAAAAACGTATGATGGTAGTTTTTTTTTATTTTCATTGCAAATCCTTGTTATTTACTTTATTTACTTTTTTAGCCTTAAGACTCAAATGTATTGTTAGGAAGCTGAAAGAATTGCAAGCTTCTACAAGCCGACTAAATACCTAAAGGTGATCAGACCGTAAAGCTATAAACATATTATGTTTACCAGTGCAGGAAATAAATATACGTATCTAAATAATTTAGTTTCTAAGGCTTGTTCTTAGTTTCCCTGAACTTTCTGAGCTCGAATAAGGAAATATGTTTTTTTATTTTTTTATTTTTCTTATTTAACGTAAATGGGGAATTAAAACATGTTCGATAATTAACATACTTTGGTCGGTTTATCTACCAGTGAAAATTTCGATTAAAAACGATCCAAGTAGTATCTAGCTTATTTGTATTTTAATTGAGTATCGGAAAATTAAAATGCATGTACAGTGGATACAGACGTAGGAAGTGATAAATCTTATTGGTTATAAATTTTCGTACCAAGCCCGACATCAAGATGCATTATTTTCGAGCAACAAGATTAATTTACGCGATTATCATTTCCTTACACAACATGCAAATCGTTACCGCACAATTATGCTCCTGCGATACTTTATCAGTGCAATAAGTGTGCGATGCAAGTGCGAACATTAACTAATCAAATATTTTCAAGGTTGCTGGTTAAAGCACAATTATTTATAATGTAGTAAGTAAGCGCTTCCAAGGCTCAAAACAATTGCGAGTTTTCTTCGAGGATTAGATATTTTTATGCGTGGTCGTACCCCCCCCCCCCAAGACTCAGTACAAATTACCGCTCTGACCATACGGTTACTTTCAATACATCGTAAACAAAGGTGATCTGCTTTCGAACGGAATTTCAGGCAACGAGACACCGAAATATGCATTTGTCGGGCGAATGTGACGTAAACCAGTTAAAAACGTGTAATTGTACGTAATGAGCTTAGGTCACATGAAGAAGGTGAAAGTTGGAACAGTACCTACGGAGAACGAGTCACGATATACTTGCGATGGAATATCCAAAGCTCCAAACGACGGAAACCCGAGAGCTGAAACGAAACGCAGTAAGAGAAAGTGCGCGCTTGGGGCGAGGTTTCTTTGAAAAACAGAAAACGAGCACTGCAACCAAGGGATTATGATTTTTCAATTGGCCATCTGTAGTACACAGCTGGGGCACCGAGCTCTCAGCGTCATGTGCATTCAACAGCCCTACACCTAAATTTATTGTAGCCATTAAAAATCGCAGTTAGTTCATTTGATTAGTACTTTGATCGATTATTGACGGGAGCAGCAATGCATAACGTTTTTATTATTTTTTTGAATACGAGAGAAAACTGCCATACAACATCCAAATATACAATGATACCCTGATTTACAGGGTTTTAAACAATACAAACTGAAGCAAGATCCCTACTTACTTATCTATTGGTAAAAAATGATTCAATATTGGTGAAAAGCAAAATAAAGAAGTACGGGTTTCTTATTGAATTTAAAGATCAAATAATTGGGAACGTATAAATCAAATATAACCTACTTGTGAACCTTACGTACAGAAACGCATTGTGAAATAAGCATGAGTTTTTAACCATACGATTCAATTTCGTGCTTCCCGTACTTAAATTATTTTGTAAGCAATAGCACGTAACCTACAAACATAACCTTCAAAACCCAATAAGCTTATAAATATACAAGCAAGTATGGTGGCTCTCAACTAAGAGAGCAATTTCGAATATTTTCAGGAAGTTGTTAAATTTAGTGACTTATTTCAAAGTAAGTATACAGTTAACGACGAAAAAATATAGACGTTTGTCATTCAGGTTTGTAATATCCTAGGGGTACATGACCCAATTATCAGGCTTTTAGAGAGTCATCAAGTATTTAAGATTTAATACTTTTACAAAATTGGGGCATTTTCACAAATAAAATAGACTTTGTAAATTAAGGAAATAGAAAGTCAAAATCAATGGCAGAAATTAGATGATTGGATTTGCAGTGGATGCAATTGGAGTTATAAAACAAAAGCAAAAAATAAACTACGTTTGGCCACAACTTTTGGAAGCAAACGGAAGCCCAGATAACCCGATTGTAGGGATAAGATACAGTAAAACAAAAGGAAAAATAAAAAGAGTTCGATGACAACAGCGGAAGAGAAAAGTTCGATGTGTATGTGCGTTAGCGCGTATTTGTGTGAATTTATACACAATCGCACCTACATGTATACCCAAAAGGTTTCGAGGTGGAGCGTGCGTGCGCTTACATCGCGGCGCTTAATTCTCGATCTGGTGACGACAAGGACGATGCGCCACGCGAGGCTCCAATTAGCAGTACATGGTCCCTGTGCCTGCCTTTCTGGGCTCGCAGTCCTTTTAATAAGGGGTACGTCGTTCACGAGCCTAAAAAAAAAAAAAAAAAAAAAAAAGAAGCGAAGAAAAAAGAAAAAGGAGCTACATAAAGCCAGATTGGAGTACACGTAAACAAGATTATGAATCGATATATTGGTGTGGGTCGAACTCGCAGGGAGGAAGAGGGAGTGATTATTGCCGAGCGACGTGGAGTATAGTCGTAACTTTTTGATCTCAAGTTGGAAGGAGGAGCTACCACGCGTCGAGGATAAATCCATGTGGTGGATAAGCTGTTTTGCGTTGGAACTCTTTACTCAAAATACTTGTCTTATTGGAGCACGTATTTTCAAATGCAAAAGCGTCTTTCCATCACTTAATAGGGGATTGAAGGATGTACTTGACTTATTTTTACTTGGGAATAAATTTTAGTTCGATCAACATACGAGCATATTTTTATATTATCATACAAATGTTTCATTTCTAGTTATACCAGAACCAGGTGATACATTGTTCGATAATTTTATGCTGCCTGTTAAACCAAGAACCAAAAAAAAATTATCATCCTCCGTCTACCCTTCTACAACATACACGTCAGCATGGAGTCAGGGATACTTGGATACATGGGCTCGTAAATGTTACGATTGCATATTGATTTACAAAGAGCCAAGACAGAGAGAGAGAGAGAGAGAGAGAGAGAGAGGAAGGGAGAGGTCAAAAGACACAATATACGAAAGAACAAAAAGGTCCTGTTATTCGCGTACGGCAGCATGGCGAGGCGCGAGCGCGCGTTAAGGTTACCTCACTTCTCCGTCAGATGTATATTATACTTGTATTTGCGTTATCCCCCATAAATCGATGCTGTGGATTTTTTCTCCATTCCATCCTCCCCGGCATGACTGTTACGTATGAATATATCATTTCGTAGCTACGTATGTATGTTATACGTGCGCTTTTGAGCGAACGTGTGTATATACGTATTTGTGTCGAACGCGAGAGAGCGCCTTGTTTATTGTACCACGAGAGCTAAAATGTTTTTTTGTTTGAGAGATTAATGGCTTTTATCTGGAACTCTTGGCTCTGATTCCTTATCGGTGGGTTTATGACTGTCATATGGTTTCTTGATCGAGCGTATACACGGGTTGTTTCACAAAACATTCGGTGTCTTATGTTCCCTAGAAACTTCTTACAACTTTTGACAAATGCTGCTACAAAAACCATATTTTTTTGGGTTTTTTTTCGTAAAAAAAAAAACATGTCCAGAGTATGCTAGGACTACGCATAGACTATGTCCAGTATAGAGTAAGCATATTTAAGACATAATCATTACATTTAGACATAAGGTTAGCAGGAATTTTTCATCTAGAACTTTACATTCCTTTAATTGCTTCTCAGCTTTTATGACAAAAACAAAAGCACTGACAATACTAACATTAAGGACTGCTTCTTCTTTACAAAGTTGTTTTTCATCTCTAAGGAATGCTGATCTAACCAGTTCAATTTCATTGTCTTTACAATCCTCATTAATTATGAAACATTTAACAAACATCTAGGAGCCATCAGGCTTCAGCAAATGTAAAAGGCCTCTTTGTTGAAAGATGGTCAAATCAGGAACTCAACTTCCAGAAATCTTGTTTAAAAATGATATTATATCACCTGGCTAGATGACAGTCATTATTTTTAAACTTTGGTAAACTCTATGGTAGGACGAAGTGACAATTTGATAGTGCAAATTTTTTTATTCTTAAATGGCTACTTTATAACAGTGGATAACTGCACGAACTGTTTTGAAATTTTTGATACATATTAATAAATTTCTCATAACCTCGTCATTACTCAACTATACACATTCTACAAGACAGGATTTAAAAATGATTATTAATAGAAAATCACCTGTATTGTGTTTCAATTTAGCGATTCTAAGAATAATTCCTCCTTTACAATAAAAAGTACTTAAATAAGTATTAGAAGTAATACTGTTGCCAAATTTGTAGGTCCAGTCTCTTAAAATCATTTAAATCAACACATCACTGAAGGAAAATTCTTTGCTGGTTGCTTTAACTGATACATGGCAAAAGCTTATTATTGTCTGAGTCGTTATTATCTGTTAGTGACAAGAATTTTAATGTGCATCTGCACTGCTTATTATTTTAAAAATTCATATTTTAAAAGGTCTGGCATTTGGTTGTAAAGGTCAGAGGGCCTCGGGACCTCTGCGTCCAAGGCTACAAGCACAAACACAGTTGCTGTGTTTGCGAACAATTTTCCTTCTCTTCGAAATATTTGACATTGCGGGCATTCAGCCGCATGAAAGCAGAATACAGCATCACTGTGCTACGCCGTTACTAGAAAAATTGTTTGTTTAATTTCTTATGCAAAAATATTTAACAATAGAAAAAAGGAACTTTGATCATCCTGGTTTCAAAACTGTAAGCTTTTAATTATTGTATTTAATTACGCCCTTAAATTAAATTCCATTATTGTCTCTTTACTTAAATTCAGAACACGAAAAGCATGAGTAGAATTTTTGCTTGTGTAACTACGATCCATTTCTACTAAGTATGGGATTAAGTAATTTTAAATGGCTTGTTGCATTTTACTTTTACATTTTCTTTAGCAGCACTTTATTACTATTACTACTGTCGTCTAATACACTTCTTCGTGGATGAGGCTTTCCCATCGCGTCCTATGTCCAGCCCACGTCAAAAGTAATATTTATGGGGGAGGAAAATGATAGACCAGAGTCTAAAATTTAGCAGCAATATATTTACAATGTTTTGGTTATTAGTTTGCACATTAGCTGACTAAGTAAAGCATTCACACTGTAAGAGCAAATAAAGTCGTCGAGCTAACGGCTGATTCCACATGAACAAAAATTAGACTTATTTGTTTGTAGAATGAATCTATGAATTCCACTCTTTACTTAACAACTCATATGTAATACAATCAAATTACAAAAAAAAAAAAAGATTGAATAAGTTTCTTAATAATTTGGCACATTATAAATATAACTAAACATCAAATAGTAGTATTGTAGCCGTATCACAGGGCTCTTAGTTACATTATTTCGTCAGTGAAAGATTCTTTATCGATAGTATTGACGTATAATGGTTTTTTGATTTGGAGTACACAGTTGACGTATTCGTGTTGAGTCGGACCAAGGGTTGGATGATCTGAAGACGATGCCATGGCCAAATAGTCATACTGACTCTCAAAATTTCGTGCCTGATTAGGAACCTGGTACGTATGATTCAGATTCATATAGCGCAGTTTGACGTCATCCTTTAATAGCTCACCGATTCTCTCAATTAGCTCTGTGAATGATGGCCTTAGAGTAGGCTCAGCTTTCCAGCAGCAAAGCATAATATCATATCTAAAAATATTAAGGTAAGGTAAAAAGCCATAAAAAAGATTTTTGTATATAAGACAAAGGACTAGTTGTTTCCTTTACTAACATGGTGCTGGTTGCATATTTAGGCTGCTCCAACCTGTAGCCATTGATAAGTCTTTTTAACTGTTCTATGATATCCATACCTAAGAATGGTATATCTGCAAATGTGAAAAATTCCCATAGTACGACACCAAATGACCAGACGTCTGACATAGTCGAAAAAATCCCATTTCTAATTGACTCAATAGCCATCCATGCCACAGGCACTGCCCCATTTCTCTGTTTTTTATAATAGCCGTCTTTGTAGATCATTTTTGCTAGACCAAAATCACAAATTTTGACAATGTTGTTCTCTGCCAAAAGGATATTTCTTGCTGCTAAATCAGCATGCACAATCTGTGTATCAAGTAATATAAGTACAATGATAAGGTACTTGTAAGTAATAATGGAAAAAACATGAGCAAGTAATTATGCGCATACACTTATATGTCTATACCTTTCTTTTGGACAGGTATTCCATTCCATGAGCTACCTGAAATGCCCAGTACAATAGATTCTCAGAATCTACAAGTATGCAAGTCGCTTCATTACAGTCATTTTGGTAATTAGATCGCCAGCCTGGTTGGGTGTCCCTGTTGTTAAGATCATGAGCAATGCGACTTTACAATTACAAACAGATTTAAGTATCTTTAATACAATAAAAGTAGTGATGAATACGTCTTATTTTTTTTTTTTTTATTTCAAATTGTATTGAATAATGGTACCTTTGCAATTCCTGTCTAACAGGTGAGTTTATTTTACCAGTCAACGAATTTGGTTGATTTATCAAATTTCTTCGATTTTGCAAAAGTAGTTCTTGTAGGTTTCCAAACTTACAAAATTCCAAAATAATAAGCAATTCACCTTTAACGTATTCAAATGTATTTAAAATTAAGTAAACTCTCAAGGTCAGATTTATTTACACTTTTGTGCCAATCCTTACTTTGTGCAATATTTTTGGTACATACACCCAGAAGATTGACAATGTTTAAATGCCTTTCTAAATGAATCATAATTTTGAGCTCCCTTTTTAAAGCACGAAGGTGAATTGGTTCAGCTTCATTGTGGGCGGATTTAACGGCCACAGTTAAAACAGGCTTATCGGTCCAAACTCCATACGCTTTAGCCTTCATTACAACCCCAAAATGTCCACTACCAAGTTGCTTCTCTATAAACAATAACTTATGGTATTATTTTAATATTCACTAATTACTCACGATGATTAATCATTGCATACCAAACTTTAATTTCTCTATGGGGATTTCACACTTTCTATTATATAGGAGGAGTTCTGATCGATCGATTATCGTTAGATCAGGATTTATGCGGTCTAATGATCCTTGATCAAACTGTTTTAAGCGAGCTTTCAGCCACTGTTCCTTAATATTCAATAAAATATTAAATAATCAATTTAGATTTTCTGTAAAATTTGATTTATAAATCTTCGTTACTTAAAAAACGTCCCTTACCTTTTTATGACGTAGTTTAACATGAAAGTATAACAAAAATAACATAATAAAACTGGTTAATAAAGCCATAATGATAATTTGAAGCCAAGAGTTTTCAGCTCCTGAAATTTGAATATCTCATTGGGCGTTAGTGTTGTGTTTCATAGATTGTTAGTTTTAAAGTTTTTTTAAACAAACATATGGTATAATACTAGATAAAATAGTTATTTGTTACCTTTAACAGTAAATTTTACTGATCTTCGGACTTCTCCAAGATCGTTTTTAGCAAGACACGCATAATTTCCACTGTCACCTTCTAAGAGATATTTTACTATGAGTTTTTGGTTTCTATCCACTAAACTAAATTGTTCTGATAACTTCAAGGGTGCATCATCTTTATACCATGTGATATTAGGTTTTGGTGTTCCTATAGCTTTGCACAATAAAATGATAGTTTTAAAAAAATCTCTCCATGGTACAATTATTTCTTCGTCATTCATATTTGTATCAATGAATGTCGGTATCAATAATGCTATAAATAAAAAGAAAAATTTTGTAAACGAAATTTATTTTACAAGACTTTAAGGGAATCATGGATTTAAATTTTAAGAATAACTTTTTTGCAAAATGGTGCAGACAATCAAGTATTTAATACTTTTTAAAATTTACGAATGTTACGTCACTGTTCTACGAATCATATAAGCTATCTTTTGATACTCTACGAGGAAAAGTTTTAATTTTAAGTGACAGCACATAAACGTGATTATACTAGACTAGTGGCCCCCCCGTCTCGGCTTCGCCTGAGACTTATTAGATGGAATCCAATAGCTGGTATAACGTCGAAGACGTTGGTGTCTAAAGCACCTTTTTTTTGCAGACTCAGTTGTTTTGGTGATTTAAGGTGGAGAGGTTAGTTTGTGATGCATGCCCGTTGGCTCACGTTTATTATTATTTCTTCATAGCTGTTAGGTTCTCCCAGCGCCGACCTGGGAGAGGATCGGTGATTCCTTGTTGAATACTTTAAGTCGAGAGGATAATATAGGGTCGTTGGTCACCAGGATTTCCAGCCTTGCGACAAGCAACTCTGCTCGTGACGTCTGCCAGAGAATGACTGACTTGGTTCAATAGTAGCCGGCTTTATATAGTCTTTTAGTTGACAAATCGTCTCCGGAAATTGTAGTAAAAATGTATTTGTTGGCAAGGTCATTAAAAGTTAGGTGACCCTTAAAAGAACCGATGAGATTGATGGTTAAGTAGGGAACGTAAATACTTATAATGGCCCTGAAAAGAGCCAGTGGTTGAACTTGCAGCTATTTCTTATTATTATTCTTGATGATGGAGAGCCAACTGCAGGTATCTCGACTCTTATCCTTTGAGTCTCTGTGTACTGAGACCATACTGGGGGGGGGAGGGTACGCCACTGACCAAAGAATATTTCGTCTTCAGGTCGTTCCCCGGATAACCAACCGCTCATCGTTGGTCGGGAAAGTGGGCCTGGAGAATATCTTCTCTGTGAGTATGCCTTTGGGACTTGGGACGACCACTGAGAAGAAGGCCGTTGTAGCTGTCCGTACTCCTCAGGGCTGTCGCCCCTGGTTTACATGTGTAATAAAAAATTATCTGACGGCACCAGGCCAGATAGTTGATCGGCCTCAAAACTCTGAAGTGTTGAAGTAGGTAGTGCTCTGGTCAGACACGTCTTCTGGTATTCCGCCAGAGACGTTGTTGTTTAGAACATTTTTATATTCGTAGCACTTGTCAATCCGGGAGGTTCTAGGGTGAAATAAGACGTAGGTCGTTTGCTCATTGGAGAAGAGTGTTGTCAGTAGCCGGGGTACTCAGCTGTACGACTTACAACTTTATTCATGATGTATTACTGGTGAACGTCTATCGACATTGCCGCGATTGTATAAGAAAATACACAAAAAACATCCTGTTTTTGAGCCTGATTTTTAAATAACCTTGTTTTTTGTGTCACGCCTTTGAAACCAGGTGTTTTTGAGGGTCGCGTGTGCCCTCAGTAGAAAAAATAGGATTCATCACATAAGCACTTTTACTCCACGGCTATCCGATTCTCTGGCTTCGCAGGTCCCTTGAGCCACAAAATAGCCCCAGAAACGATGACAGTTATCCGACGAGAACTATTACTTCTCCCCAATTTTCAAACAAATCTTTTTTTTCTTTTTTTGTGAATCATAAAAAAACGGGTATCATCTCTTCTAAAACCCGTGTTTATAATTTTTCGCCCATGGTACATAAAATTGCGAACAAAGTAAGCCTGGTTTTAAAGGTGTGTCACAAGAAACAAGATTATTTAAAAACCGGGCACTAAAACGGGATGTTTTTTGTGGATTCCCTTATATTATTATTTATAAACTTGTACAGCTAAATTATCATTATGATTAAAGTGTCATGATTTTAATATAATCGGATTATGCGCGATTGTTTCATCGATTGCTCTCTGTATTAAATTTATAATTTCAGAACGAAGCTCTTTATTTCGTGTGCTTGGGGGGCTGGAATTTTAAAAACGACAGATTTTCATGAATCGGAAGTCACTTTCCGGAAGTCTCTTCCTCGTAATTTATTTTATCTCCCCCCTTACCCCGTCACCCTTCCCATCAGTTCCCTACGCACTACCCCTCACCCTGTCTCTTCCAACCGTGTAGAGCTAGTCTCCTGCACATCTCCTCTCATCTCACGCCGTTTTGCCTGACCCCTCATTCCCCTTCACACTACACCATGGAAGCACACACACACGAAGCAATAAATTTTTATTAAATCATAATTTTTTTTCCCCACAATGATTATTATACAACCCTGAATTTTTTTCTTCAAAAATTGAAAAAAAAAAAAAAAAACTTTCCAAGAGACTTATTTCCTCGACCTCCTACATACGAGCCGCGTATTTTATCCTTTCTGCTACGAGCTCTCCCAACATGACAACTTCGGTTTCTTCTACTTATAGTGTGGTTCGTAACTGAATTGTAATTTAAATATTTATTTACTGATTATCAATTAATTTGGTTCGATAATATGTTATATTAATTATTAAATTATTTCATTTTTCTATAATTTCCTTTGTTTCATTTGTTTTTTTACTTTTATTTAATCTTCTTTTTTTCAATTCCTTTTTTTATTTAACTTTTTTTTCATTCGATTGTATTTTTTTATGTCTTTTTTAATTTCATTTAATTTTTTTTTAATCATTTTTTATTTCATTTTTTTTTATTTTGTTTTTTTTTTTTCATTTTTTAAAAATTTTATTTTCTTTATTTTTATTTCATTTCCTTTTTCATTTTTTTTTCATTTTATTTTATTTTTTAACGTCTTTTTTTTATTTCTTTCCTTTTTTTTTATTCTTGAATTATTTTTCATACTATTTTCCATTTCATTTAGAGAGGTAGGAGGAACGCAAATTTGTAGCAATGCTGGCTATCATTTTTTTCATATGGATATACTTATATACGCGCTTTTACGAATACCTGACTCTTATTTTCTTATTTTATCAAAATAACTAATTTGTGGATTAATTTCAAAATTTTTTAAGTTCATACAAAAGTAATCTATCATACAAAACATTGGAAGCTTCCAACAGATCATTTCCTTATAAATGCAATTTTACGTGATTCTTCCATGAAGTTAAATAATAAACTGAGGTTTTTTTCAAATTAAACATAAAAAACTGTACAGTTAAACGATCTTCAGTTTTTTGTGAGTATTTTTTATGCTATTACAAATGCACGTTTCAATGATATCTATCAACTTTCAGTTGCAACTCTTCTTTGAGTTGCAACTTTTAGTTTTAAGTTTTGGCTTTTTTTAGCTTAATATTTCGAAATTAAAATAATGATATAACTTTGAAGTCATTGGTAGTGATACAGTGGACTGCCTAGAAGGTAATTTTAGTTGTAAATAAATTCAACTAAAATGGGTTCAAGTCCTTCAACATCAAAATCGAAAAAGTCAAAGGAATTAACGAATTAAACAAAATGCAATTATTAACAATTAAAAATAAAAATAAGAAGAAAGGTATGAAATCAAAACATAATAATTAAATAAAAAAAGGAAATAAATTAATATTAAATGATGAGACAAATTGAATGGGAAATACTTAAAATATGAAATCAAAAAAGGAAATAAAATTTAAAAAGACATTAAAAAATAAAACGAAATAAAAAAAAGGGAATAAAATCAAAAAAGACATTAAAAAACGACATAAAAAAGTTAATGAAATAAAAATAAAGAATAGAAAATGTAAAAAAAAAATGAAAAAAAGAAATGAAACAAAAAAGACATGAAAAAATACAATCGAATGAAAAAAAAATTAAATAAAAATAAAAAAAGAAATGAAACGAAAGAAATTTCAAAAAATTGAAAAAAGTTAAAAGAAATTAAACATTAAATGAGTGCCAAAAAAGAATGAAACATGAGATGTGTGTTGAAAAACATCATAAAATAAAGAAACACAATTTCTCAGGTAACAAAGGGGTCGCAAGACCCATAGGAAGAACGAAGCTATATAAGAATAAGTACTGCATTTATATAGTTCAGTAAAACAAAAACTTAAAAAACGGATAGGAAAATTAAAAAAAAAATTGGCTCAGTACTCACGATGGTTAAACTTTGTGAATACTGTATTTATGCACGACGTACTTACGGAGTTAAACCATCGTAAGTACTGAGCTTCTTTGTTTTTTTTTTGTATTTGTCTGTCAAGTTTTTAATTTACTAAACTACATGAATGCAGCACTTATTGTTATAGAGCTTTGTTCCTTCTATGGGTCTCGTTTATAACTGTTTTTTTTTTTTGATTCATCTATCTGCGTATTGATTCATCTTTTAGGTAAAACCAGCTGCGAATTTTGGCTTTCTGAACAGTAATTTTTGGCCTACTTGAAATCTCTTACCACCTACGGATTTTATCATACTACACTTTAAACGATTTGCTTGTAGATGGAACTGGTTTTCGGTGATTTGTAACAAATTCTAGCAACAATTTTAATAAATTATTATTCAGAGTTAATTTTAAGTATTTTTTTCATGACGACTTAATATATTACAGGGAATAATTAATGAAGAATCTTTTTAAAATTTCTTGCATGACATAACTGCGAGGTAAAAACTGGTATATAGTAAGGGATTGTTGTAATCGGTCCGCTGCGTATATGCGAAATCTGCGTTCACTGAAATCACGTATAATAAGGGACGACTGTATTTAATAAAAATCTGTTGCGAGGTTGAATTTTGCAGGAGGGGACACTACTTCTAAAAATATAATTAGTCCGTTCCTAATACGATAATAAAGAAAAAAAAGTGAATGAAATGTCAATAGTTTGGAAATTTAATCACTTAATTTATTTTTAGCAGACAATCATAGACTATTACCTTAAAAAAAAACTTAAAATTGTAAAGTTATAGTTATCTCACAAAAACCGTAACTCAATCAATAACGGCGTATTACTTACTTGGGAAGAAAAAACAACTAAAGTTTCGGATCATAGGCATTTTATAAGTTCATGAGGCCAAGCTGAGGGTTACAAGTATGTTAACTGACTTTTTATGGACTGTAGATAATTTTTTCTTAACCTTATCACTTTGTTGGAAGAAACTTCCTTCTTTTGAGGCAGCATGGTAAAAACTAGATCTTTTTGCGATATTAAAATAGAAAAATATAAAAATAATAACAGAAAATATTTCAAATCACGTTGTTGACTGATTCCTTTACGTATTTTTCTTAATTTTTTGTCCATATTATACCTCAAATACTTATAAAATTGGTAAATATATATAATAATAAATACATATCATATCCTACAAAACGATATAATTGTATTTAATTCATAGAAAAAATGTATTTATGTAAAAAACAATTTTAACACAAACATAAAAAAACACTGATAAAAAAGTTGTGTAATTAATGCTCTAATCAGACTTCATAAAATTGTAAAAGAAACTGTTAGGATCAAAATTATTATTCAATAAATTTCAATATTTCTCCAATGATTTCAAGAAAATATTTAAATCGTTTAAAAAATATATAAAAATTATGAAATATTTTAAAACATCAATAATCTTTATTAATTTTTGAGACTAAAATTTATTAAATTTTCAGGTTTCTTACATATAAATTTACATAAAGTTGATATCACCACCTGAATGGAAATCCTTTAAGCAGAGACTTGAAATATTTTGTGATAGGGTTTCAATATAATGGCTCATTACTCTCTTTATTCAAATAATAGCAGAAATACTATACTAAAACTAAAGTTTAGCCCTTAGGACCCGCAGCATAAGTAAATTTTAAGTGAGGTTTTTCTTAGTGTTTGAGTTATTATACCTAAATTAGGCTTGATATAAGATTTTCAATGATGAAATTCTGTAACAATACTTTTTTTTCTAATAAAGTAGTTATTTATTGAGAAACTTGGGATTATAGCTAAATAGTTAAAAAGATCGAATTAATCATGTGAAAAAATTTAATTGCTTTTGTATTTTTCATATTTTATTAAATATCGTTAATATTTATTGAAAAATCAAGTAAACTTATGCAATCGATATATTACGATGGACTATACTGCCGCCCAACAGAAAAAAAAGTATAAGTGACATTTTTGTCGAAAATGAGTTATACCAATCGATTTGTCAGACAATTCTGCTACTAATAGCATATCTACAAATTAAATATCTTATACCGTGATTGAGTATTAGTTGAATAAAAATTGGAACAATTTCTAATAATTTTCGTCAGCAATCAAAAAAAAAAAAAAAAAAAAGGAAGTGACCCAAAACGTGGAAATCGCGCTAGACAGACAGAGTAAGAGCCCTTATCCTTTTTTTACGTTGTAAAGTCGACGATTACCGCTTCGGATTGCAAACTAGAAAAAGGGTAAGCCCCACGGAATAAGCTGTATTTTTGCGCTACTATAAAATATTACATAAAGTCTGTTTAGATTCATTTTATCTGTTTCTGTTTAAGAATTAATAATTACTTTGTAACAGTCAAATTGATAATTAATTAACCATTAGATGATAAAATATTTTAATTTTGCGGATATAAACTAGGATACAATAGAATTGACGCTGTTGAGAAAAAAATTAGTGTCAACTCAGTATAATAAAGGACATGGTAGATGGTTCTGATTGTCAATGCGGTCCTTCTCTTAAATCATAATTATTATTTTGAATTCTTCATGGCTTTGTACTCTAATTCTATTTTTTTTTATCAAAAAGTAGCTTATTTTATGTTTTATCTCTTTCCCATCATGCTGTTATTAATACCTTAAAGTAAAGCTTTATATTTTTGTTTGACTGACTGCTTGAGATTTTTGAAAATAGTAATATAACGTAGATTGTCAAAAATAGCAATTTATTGCTAGTAGATGGTGACCGTAGAACTAACCGTACTGGCCACACTAGTATATTCACGCGTAAGCTTATACCATTTAAGAAAAGGTTTTTTAACATTCAAATCTCGATAGTAAAAGTTTTATCATCTGAAAAAGTAAATTACTTTTCTCAGATTATTATAGAGTAGTATCAGTTTATATGAACTTTTTATGTTAATTTCAGCACCTTACTCTAGAAAAAATAATCATTTGTTCGTTGGTATGTAGGTGTATGTTAACAAATAATTATTTAGATTTCTAGATTCACTTGATGTAATTGAATTCAAAAAGATTCATTTGTTTGGTTCAATATGTATTCTGTTTGGTTAATGGCTTGGTCACATACATATGCTTTACTTATTTTAAGTTTTACTAAATTTTCGTTGCAATCATTTACAAGAGTAGAAATTAACACTACATTTAATATTATAACTTATTATTTTAGACATTATTGAAATAGAAATACTCATTGAGGGATATTTTACAACAGGTAATTTCTATCAGTATAACAAACGTTGACTGAGTAATTTTACAAAAAAACAAGAGTTAACGTCCAGTGAGCACAGTTCAAAGCAAAAACGAAGCTGTATGTATATAATAGTTGTAATTTGTGGAAAAAACAATTTATTTATGTCCTTCTCTCACGATAGTTAATTTCTCGTTTTTTCCATTACATCTTGATAAATTTAGAAAAATTTACTTATTAAATTGTTTAAAAAAGTACTTTAACTTTCTCTATTCCCATAAACTAGTTAGTTGTTTAACAAATGATGTTATACAGCTCTAAAAAATATTAGATTAAATATTTTAATTATGCCTGGACAGCCCTTACCATAATAGTTGTTTTGTTACTTTGTTTTCACTATTATTAGTATCATTAATATCATTATTATAGTTAGTGTATTTTGTTACCATTGACTGTGAGTCTGCAAGTTCGATATTCTTCTTTGCCATGTATATTCATTGCTATGCAACTGTAATCTCCTTGATCTGCTATAGAGACATTTTCAATCGAGAGAACCGCACTATGCATGTAATTGGTATTTTTCATTGTAAAATTCATTTTTTCTGAAATTTGATAAAGACGTACTGAGAATTTTGGTTTGAAGTATAAAATAGTTTTTATAAATTTAAGTGAGTACTGTCATAACCTACCATAAACGCCGTACCGAATCCGTTTCACCCATGTAACCCTTGGATACATGTATTTTACAACAGTACATGTTACGGAAAAATTTTTGCCTTCAACTAAATCTTGATGAAGCTTATTTATACTAAAAGGTTTGCTAAAATTTTCTTCATCTTAAAAAGAAAAAAAAATATTTTTAACTATTTTAACTATGAAATAGATACTTAATAAAAAAAAAAAATGAAAACAAAGTAGAGAATCGCATACCAATAATACGAATATTATTCTCTTCTGAGTGACAAAAATGATGGCTGCAAGCGGTGCAGATTATTCGAGTAAACGTAGTGACGTTTATTGTTATTTTTGAGGTTGTTGCATCTTCACGCAAATTTTTAGTTTCTGCACTCTTAAATTGTTAAATTAAAATTAGGATCGCATAGCGAGAATGATGGTATGCTGGATTTTGAGTATGTTGGAACGTTTTTATGGATGGCAAAGAATTGAGAAAATATCACTGCAATTAGTGTTTTTGTCGATCTCAAAGTTCATGCTACATGAATAAAAAAATCACGATAATGTACACAATTACTATTGGAGTCATGATATTTCTAAATTTTTTCAAGATCATTATGGCACTATCATTATTACTGTAATTATAATTATTATTATAAGTATTATGACGATTATAAAAATAACAATATCTTCTATTATAAGTATTGTTTTTGTTATTATTTATTATAATATTTTTATAATTACAATCCCCCTAAGAAATAACGTAAGTAAAACCTTTGACAAAATGGTAGTTTTCCTACGAGTTTGAAAAGTCTCTGTTTGCGAACCGAGAGGTTTGCGGCCCGAGCCGAAGGCGAGGTCCGTAACGAGGTTCGTAAAGGAGACTTTTCGAACGAGTTCCAGAAAACTGCTTTTTCGCCCGAGGAAGTACCAGCCTCCCAAAACCACCCGAGGACGGAAAAAGCTATTTACATCACATAAGCGCCATCCAACGGTGAATATACATCAGAAAACTGTGAGGCAATAAGTATCTTGAAAATTAGAGTTTTTATGTTGCAATATTATCATATTTGATTGAAGTAAAGCTTGTCTAAATACGCTGTTTTTTTTCCTAATAGGTTTTAATTAATATGGTTACATTGGATATCGGTTCTAACACCATTACTTTAGTGTTTCAAATTCTAATCCTGAAAAACTTTTTATTTAAGTTCACTATAAACTAGTCAAACTATATTCAAAATTAAATATAGTATTGCTTGCATACAAGTTTTTAAAAAGACTTTACCCTAGCATTATCTTACTTTTTCATAAATATTTCCGTGACCATAAAAATTGTGACTATTGTTATGTGACATAAATATACATGATTATGAATAAAAGATGTTATATCATGTTATGGTTAATTTTCAATTTGTAATTCTGTCAAAACTTTGTTACCGATGAAAAATCACGCTCCATCATCCTCAAATTTATACAACATGCACATATCTACATAGTTCAAAAAATATATAAACATAATTAAGAATAAATAACCTCTAACTTCCATTCCATACAGCCACGACTTGAATAATACGTCGGGCACTGTTTGTAAGTCCACGAGATATTAGGCTGAGGATAACCAACGCTCATACATAAAAAAGTGGAGTTTTTATTTACTGTGTGAAACGATGCGGAGTAACCACCTGTATATAATAATGACACAGTAGGTGTATGAGGTCCTAAAATTTAAAATTGAGCCTCACAAAGATGGATACTGCATAAAATGGCGATAGAAAATATCATAGTAGTAGTAAACGTACTGTATGGTTTCAGAAAAAAATCTAAAGATTTTGTTTCGGCAGTGTTATTTGCTTGAAAAGTATAACTTCCTTGATGGAACCATCTTACCTTTTTAATTGTCAAGCTACTAGTTAATTCTTCATCAGTTACCACGATATCCTCTTTGGATGCAATCACTTTCTTGTAACGGTCCAACCTTAGAATAATAACAATATTTTTAATACAGTGATTGTGATGATGTTGTTAACAGTATAATTATAAATAGGCATAGATTATTACCATTTAATAGTTGGTCTTGGATAGGCATCCACACGAACTACAAATGTTACCATAGCACCAAATTCCACAAAAAATCTCTTCCCGTTGCTATACGCTAGATTGATGTATGTATTTTTTGGATCTGTAAAAACAATACGTAGCATAGATATTTCCTTCTATCATCGAATATTCAGTAAACATATACGCATTTGCCACTTTACCATGTATTTTGATAAACATTCTAGCACACACTGGTTTATTGTATAAGAATCTCACTTGGCACGTATAATTTCCTTCATCATTAAATGTGACATTATTTCTGACAAGTTTGGAAGTCACGAATGTGAAAGGACCTTTGCCATCTTTCATGGAATTGGAAACTTTCCTGAAACTCTGATAATAGCACTTTGTTAGTCATTAATGGGTATATATAAATAAACCTGACATTATTTAAAGACTATTAACCATGTGTTCTCTGGTGAAAAAAATTACTAATGTTTAGATATGCTTTTATGTTGTTTGTTTTATGTGTTTATTATGGGTATTCATAGTAAAATAATCAATAATACATGTATTCTATAAAATTTTACACAAAGTATGAATCTTTTTAACTATTTATAATTCTATTACCTTTTTTTAAATTAGCTCAACAAATATTTAAGTAAAAAAAAAATGATTTAAAACACACATATTGACATTCAAATAAGCTTTTTTCTATAAGTAAAAAAAGGCTTCAATAGCCATGTTCATGAACTTCTAATTTTACCGAATTATGAGGGGTAGTCCAGTAGACATCGTAGAGATTATGTTGTTCTATTTTAATTGTGCATTTAATATTTAACGTCGAGCCTTCAACGACGTGGTGTGGACCATCTATTTCAAGTACTGGTTTCCTCTGCTCCCATTTAACTATTGATAGGCTATCTTCTCCTTCAATGATCTTTAACTCTGTCAAATTTCGATGCACAGAAAGGTTTTGTCCACGGCAGCCTGGGTAAAGTAAGTACTAAAGTAATTACAGCATGTCATTAGCTATATCTTAAAATATCAGACAAACAATCCAATGAACTATCAAGTTGTTAACACTTAGATAATGTGTGCATGTTAAATTTGAGGCAGTTTTTTAATGTGTCAATGATAATAATATTGTACGTATAGAGTAACACAGCAATGCAGAGCATATTGGGAATAGTTTCCAGAAATGAATGTAAAATAAAAAAAATAAAAACTGTGTACGTGCTAGCTTCTTTTGAGATAACGCTTGTCTCATACTACAATAATTATATGATGAAGTAAGGTTTAAAGGTGTTAGAATCATCCCTGTGCTCTTTCTGAGTCCTTTCTTGCTATTGTTACAAAATTTCATTATTTATGGGATATTTTCTCTAACACTTTGTATTATTTCACCCATCTTATGAATAGTTCATCCCATGTAACGTGTAGCCTTATAAATTTACTTCATTTTTTAATGATTTTTTTGCATAAAGCAAATGTAGAGTGTATTGCATATGATAAAGTATTGTATTTTGTATGGAATCTAGTAAAGCTCCACCCGCCCCCAGTAAGTTTCACGAGCCAACCGAATTTCATCGTAATTACTAAGTTAATAAATTTCTCTTCTTTAAATGATGCATACGTAACTGTCAAGGAAAAGGTCTAATATGAGTTAGTGAATGACCTTTGCCATTCACCATATGAGACCTGGAACCATACTTTTACACACATCCATGCTTTAAATTACAATTTATACAATCTACTTTGTGCATAAGCTTATGACTGTGAAGAAAGTAACAACAGCAAATCCCAAAGGTATAAGCTGTTACCTGCAGTCTTGCCAAATAGTTCTACGAAGTTTACAAGCATTGACTTACTACAACTTTCAAGTTACACTGTAATATTAATTTTCAATAGAACTTATAAGTTGGCTTACCTAACAATAAATGGATAACAAAAACTAGAGCTGACCACTGCAGTAGTCTGAGGGAGTTTTTCCATACACAAAAGCACAGCATTGCAATATCTCTTAAATTATTTTTATAGTTAAGATGTTTTTTATGAATTCACTCAGCTGGACACGATAGATACAGTTAAACTGTTTAAGCTAGAAACAAATTATTTTAATACTGAAGTAATAACTGAATCCAACTACGACTTGATTTACTCTAATAGTTTTATTTTTCTCCTTGATTAGCTTTTGATTAATTGTGTCTTCATAGTTCATACACTAACATAACGCATTATGAGAGAGGAATGTCCACATGAGCAACTTAATATAAAAGAACAGGAAATGAGGGAATAATATCTAATCGATGCACTGATAATGATAATTACTTAACGAACTAATAATTTCAACGAACAACGCAGCTGGGAGAGTACTAAATCTTTATTGTATTTTAATGACAATTCTAATATAGTTACACCTGACACTTTTACACAAAAAATTGGTACAAATTATTCTTCACGATAATGATTTAAATCAACTTGTATGGTTGTAAAGAATCTTCAAATCGTACTTTGAAACGTGCGAAAGTAACAACATGATTAGTTTGTCATTTTTCTTTAACATATTTAAAAAACCAAAGTAGTGTTTTAGAAAATTCAGAATCAGTACTTTTCCCAGAATAAAGAAAAATTGAGTTACAGTGTACAATTAGTAAAACATAAAACAAAAAGTTTCATAGCATTCACATAGTATGTATGAAACTTTGCAAAATATACAAGAGAAAGAAAAAGAGCACTTAAAGAAAAAAATAAGATAACATGAACATAATTATAAAACCAAACCTGTGGTATCAACTTTCAAACAATTATATTTTCAAATGGGATTATATTAGAATATAACACAATGAGATGAATTACAAGAGATGATTAATTTCGGAAATGCTGCAAATAGCGTCAGACGACAATATGATAAATAAAAAAAGAGGACCTTTACACATCGGGTCACACTTATAATTGTTTTTTGAAATATACTCGTTACTGACCTTATCTATTACGTTTGATACATTGACCGGCACGCTAAAGTTTGTATGTATAATTTGTATGTTTTGTATTAATTTATTGTTAAATTTGATAATAAAGCGTAAAGAGGTCGAAGCTCCAGTTAACCAAAGTCGTATATAAAAAACGTGTTGTATTTTTGTTCCAAAGTTTACCCCATCAGAAGATCAACAAAAAATTATTAAATTATACTAATGTAGAGAGCGAGCAATATCATAACCATCCTAGTTTGATAGTTGTTGCATCATAGAAATTGATTTTAAACTAATATTGCAACACATCGAAAAAAGTTAGACTGATACATTGTGCTACTTCCAATGATAAAAGAACGCCCTGTTGCTTCTACAATAGAATATTCTAGTGCTTACTAGTACTGCCAGTAAAGTATTTGGAATTATTTTTTTCCGAGCCGTCTAGTACCTATTCCTTCATATGGAATTTTTAATCATACAATGCATTTCTCTACCTTGAACGTTTTGTGTGATATAAAAGCACTTATTGCACCATAGAAGGAAACCTAATTACCACAATAGCTTGCATCCGAGATAATACATGTTGAATCTGATAAGCATATTTCAATAATAAAAAATATACAACCGCCTTATAAGATAAACTAATAGTTTTATAGACACATGTACACTATGCGTACACTACTTGTACAGTGAGCTAGCAGTTACAGTTCAGTAAGCTCGTATGCAATTTTTGTAGTAAGTAAGAAAAAAAGTTCTAAAAACTTCAGTTTTTATTTCTGAATTTCTGGCTTATAATCTCTAGTAAAAGCTATACATCTTAATTTTTGCATTCTTTTTTGTGATTTTATCAAGGCAGATGTTTTAATAAACTAACTTTCAATTTTTTTCATTTTACTATCAAAAATGTTTTTTAATTTTTTTAATTTTTTTTATGATAATCATTTTAGCCAGCGTTTTTTGTAACACCATATATTGTATATAATAAAAGATTGTTAATACAGAAAGAAAAATCTTGTTGCATCTTAAAAGTACCAAATACATTCAGATAAATCAATAGCTTATTCCATCTTCAATATCCAAACTCAACTGGAACTCTGTAAGATATTTATTTATAGCCCCTTATACTTCTTCAAAATCTTAACCTCTAAGGAAGTGATTACTTGCTACATTGGCTAGGCCCTGAAATTTAAAAAAAATTAATAATATTGCATAATTTTCAACCCTCAAGTATCTAATTTTTTTTTACAGAATATAAAACCTTAAAAATTGTATCTTTTACCTTTAATGATAAACTTTTCGGATTTTCGTACTTCTCCAAAGCGATTTTTAGCTAGACACGAATAGTTCCCACTATCGGTATGGAGTAGATATTTTATTAACAGTTTTTCGTTATTGTTTACTAAATTAAATTGTTTGGATAATTTCAAGGGTTTATCATCCTTGTACCAAGTTATGTCAGGTTTTGGTATCCCCGTAGCCTTGCACAATAATACAATAGTATTTAAGGTATCCTTCCACGACAAGATTTGCTCTGTGTCATTCATGTTTGTATCAATGAACTTAGGTGTTTCTGGCCCTGTAAATAAGGTAACACTGTAGGTAAAATAAACTTTTAAAAATACATAAAAAAAGACTGTCACAGACACGATCATTGTATGCTTGTTGTGCTCAAGTTATAAAAGACGTTTTCTAAGGTTTGGACAAAGTGCTGTTATCTTCATGTCCAAATACTATTTTACTTATACTTCAGAAGAAAAACCAACAAATGTCTTAGATCATGGTCATTTGACTAAAATGTGATCTGAGGCTTTCTTTGTTTTCTGCTTTGGGTTAAATGCGATTTTTTGATAATTCTGTGCAAAGAAACAAAATTTTCTTCATAGGAAGCAAAAAAATAGTTCTTTCTATTGTCACAGCCTATCAAAAGACTTATTATATTCTTTTATTATACTTTCTGGGAAAAGAACAACTTTTTTTACGAACACTTTTTTGGACTTTAATAAAAACTATTCTTCTTTTACTAATAGAAGTCAGATTTTTTTTAGTTTGGAGAACAACCCGAGTAGAAATGAATCTACAGTTTGGATCCAGTCTGGATCCATCTACTGTAGCTTTAGATTCTGCATGGATCCATTAGATGGATGAGGGCAGGATCAATTGTGTTCTCAGTTTTGGATCAATAATGGATCTAGGCAGCTGGACTTACAGAGAATTGATGAAAAATGGATCAAGCCTTGGTCCAGATGCTGTATTATTCGGTGTGTTATTTATCGTGAGAAAAAGTATTGTCATTTATATAATAGAAATTATATCATAAAATAACTAATTGTGTCGTTCATATTGTAGAAATCATGTCATAAAATAACTAATTGACAATGATTGTAATTTAAAACCGTACGTAAAAATATAACTTATTGAACAAATTAATAAAAACAAATAAATATAAAATTATTAAACTCTTTACAGATTTAAAAATTAATAAGAATATATGTATAAAAACAAAATTTGCTGTCAATTATCGACTTGTCCAAGTTATTTTTAGTAGTAATCCAATTTGTTACAGACAGTAAATCCTGGTTAAACAAATAGTTAACTTTGTACACTCCGAAACTTCAATCATTAAATGTATACGCCCAGCTTGGTTTTTGCTATTTCTACTCAACTTTCCAGGTAACATAACCTTATTACTTTTATTTACAGTCACAGAATTTTTATTGTTTAGACTTTCCGACGATACTTAACATGAACAGTGTCAACTGTAGTGCGTTAACGGGGTGACGTTTTCAATAGTTAATTTATTACTTAAGTCATGGCTTCATGCACTAATTATGCATGCGAGAATATATATATATATATACATATATATATATATATTTATATATTTATATATTCATAAATAGTTAGGCAGCCAGTTAGCCAATATATGTTGTGTGTGTACGTATCACGTCATCTGATTATCCAGTACTTTAGCTAAAGTGGATCCATTATGGATCCAAAACTGCGAACACAATGGATCCAGGGCTTGATCAATATAATGGATCAAGTCTGGATCTAATCATCCATTCCCCATAACATCTTTCTACTCAGGAAGTAACTCCTTGTAAAAAAAAAATTTTTGCAAAATGTAATTAAAAATGTGTATTATTAATATCTTTACCTCTAACTTCCAATTTAAATAACTTATATGGTTCTGGCTCGTCATTCTCATTCCATGCTTCACAAAAATAGTGTCCTCGGTCTGATATGGAGACATTTTTAATTTCAAGTACAGCTCGATGAATATAAGTGTCATTTTTCCATACAATATTCATTAATTCTGAAATTTAATAAAACTCAAATAAAAATTGGTATTTAAAATTTTAGTATTTCAATAAATATTATTAGACCCTACTATCAGTGCCGTAGGGATTAAACTTTGTCCATGTAACCTTGGGAAATAAGTAATAAACAATAGTGCAAGACACAGTTACAGTTTCACCTTCAACTACATCGTCAGTTCGCTTATCAATATCAACAGGTCCATTAGGAAGTTCTTCATCTTTATTACAAAAGAAATAATAATAATAACATTAAATAAAAAGGAAGTGAAACTAAAAATCAATATCAAGCAGAAAATAAGAAATAAAACGATATTTATCAACTACATATACATACCGATAATACGAATGCTTGTTTCATCTGAGTTGCAGAAGTGACGGCTACAAGCGGTGCAACTGATTCGCCCAAATGCAGTAATGTTTACTGTTATTTTTGAATGTGTTCTGTCTTCATACTGCAAGTCAGTTTCTGCGTTCTGAAAAAGAAAATATATATTACGACAGAC
Organism: Copidosoma floridanum; assembly: GCF_036245765.1. NCBI lineage: Eukaryota > Metazoa > Arthropoda > Insecta > Hymenoptera > Encyrtidae > Copidosoma > Copidosoma floridanum. Next base: position 15,956,491 of record NW_028321884.1, on the reverse strand, counting down.
GCTACATTGTCCTCAACAATGTTGGCATACTTCTATTGAGGAAAAGAGTGTCACATGTGTGGTTATTTTTGACCTTGAAAAGGGCTCGCGTGTGACTTTGAACATACTTGTTTTGACTTTTAAAATGTAAATTTATAAACGCTGTTCTTCATACTAACATAACAGACTTTTTTTTCATTAAATCGATTTTTTCTAATGACCAGGATTAAAAGTACATGAACTTTGATGGTAAGTACTTTAGGGCACTTAACTAATGACGTAGAACTACCAAGATAGTATCACTTAAACAAGAATCAATACGATATGAGAGAAACTTTCATTAACTAGTTAATTTGTACTATTAATTTGGTAACAGTTTTTTAATAACAGATGGTCTTGAATGTTTTTGTCAGCAAAAAAAAAAAAATGGAACTAAATCCTAAAACAATTTTTAACTGCAAGAAATGGTACTATAGCTGATGCTGATGAAAGTGTAAGGCTAAATATGGTATTAATGAAAGAGTATGCATGTGTTTCTGTCTCTCTCTCTCTCTCTCTCTCTCTCCTTCTCTCTCTGTGTAAGTGTGCGTAGGTGGGTGGGATGTTGGTTTATGTTATGGAATGGTTTTGCAATAAGGCCAATTTTGTAATATAGTGTAATTGAGATTGAAAAATACCATATAAATTATAAGTCAAAGTTAAAATTGAGTATACTTTTGCTAGAGGCCTGATTTTATAAGGTTTTAAAATTTTATTAATTGTTAGAGCCCTTTTTACAATCATCTACTGCACCCTTATTTTAAAAACATGGCATGCTGAAAAACCTTCTTGATTGCGTAAAATTATGTTATATTCAGCTTTACTTGCATTATCCCTGTAACGCCTCATGCAATCTACGAATGCCTTCTAATAAGAATTCTGAGCTCAATAACAATGTCACAATACCTTTATCTCAATTTTCTTGCAGTCATCATGGGAATTATATGTCGGGCACTGTTCATAGAACCATGTAATATTTGGCTGAGGATAGCCGTCACTTTTACATGTGAATGTTGCATTCTTGTTAACAACATAAAAAGCTGTTGAAGTATAAGGTGCGTACAAAACTGTATACGGCTTGACATGAGCTGAAAATTTAAAAAAGTTTTACAAAGAAAAACAAGATAGAAGATTTAGTACAAAAAACTATAATTGTGATAATAAAAGTACTATAAAATTTGACTCTAAAATCCACGGATTTCACTCCAGCGCTGTTGTTTGCTTGAAGAGTATACGTGTCTCGATAGACCACTTTTTTGATTGTAAGATTACTGCCAGTGAGGGCATTATGTGATACGACAAAATCCTTTCCTGTTACAATTTCATCGTTGTAAAAGTTTAACCTAAAATGTAACTTACAATTTATAGAAAACTTATGTATAAACACAACGAGGAACTTTTTCCAAAAGAGATTTTTTACCATTTAAGTGTTGGCTTAGGATATGCATCAACGTGAGCTACAAGAGTCAATGGTTCACCATATTCTACGGCAATTTCTCTGCTCTTTTTTTCACGTTCTAAATTTATGTATATTTTTCTAGGATCTGTACCAACAAATAACAGTAACACGTCAATTACAGGGCATAACACATCTTAAAATAAACTAACCGTATATTTTTATAAACATATTGGTACTCTCTTGTTCACTCAACAAAGATTTCACTTGGCATGTATAGTTTCCTTGATCTTTGAAAGTAACATTATTTAAGATGAGTTGAGATGTCACGTACTTAAGGAGTCCCCTATCATCTTCAACGCATTTTACAGTTTTTCTGGAACTCTAATAACAACATCACAGTATTACAAGGTCATGAAAGTATTAGATTCACTTTACAAAACATAATTTTTTAACGTGCAAGCTTAGAGTTGTTACGTATAACGACGGATAAAAGAAATTTTTCAGCGTTGAAAAATATTTTGTTAATATATATCGACAAGCTGGACGAAGACTATGACCAGATCGATTCTGGACGGAAACTATGCCCTTTCGACGTCCTGGATGAAGACTATGCTTTTTTCTCAAGCCCAGACAAAGACTATGCCCTATTACCCCTACGCTGAAAGAAGCTCACAAATACAAAGCTCCTGAAAACACAACACGTAATCGTTATTCTGCGCAGGTCTTGTGGCTTCAGTACTTGGAGTTTTAGTAAGTGTTTGAAAAAAAAAGAATAAGCTTTTTTGAAAGATTTCGTTAAGTGTACATTACATTAACTGTAGACAACAACCACTATATGGATATATATATATATATATATATATATATATATATATATATATATATGAATATATATCTAATTACAAACACAAATGTAAGTGAGCTAAAATGAATTTCACATTATCCGGGCTTAAGTGAAAGGCATGAAATAATTTTCACCTGGACTAGAAAAAAAGGGTGTAGTCTTCGTCCGGGATACCAAAAGGGAAAAGTTCTCGTCCAGACTTGAAAAAAGGCATTATTTTTATCCTGGCTTTAAAGCAGGGCATAGTCTTCGCCCAAGGCATCGATATGTTGTAAGTTTTATTTATAAGTAATCAATGTTTTCTAATTTTCAGGCTTCTTTCTTGAACGTTTTGTAATTAATTCATTGCATTCATAAAAGAATCATTATGTGGACTATATTTGCTCAAGTAGTGGACAAATTCTACTCAACTCATGAATATGAAGATCGTTCAGAAGCCTTTTTCTGATGCTTAAGAAAAAAACAATATCTCAATAAGTAACATTTTGAAGCATATTATTCTTATGATTTTCTTGTACATAACCTTACTATCAAAGAATAGTTCTTGAAAAAACCTTATGTTAAAGGGTCTTTTTATCAGTACAAAAAAAATGTTTTTCGGCTAGCAATTTTTTTTTTGACCAGTGACTTTAATGTGATTAAAGTGTATTTCTCCTTTTACCGTATTGTAAGGTGTCTCCCAAGAAATATTGTAAGGATTGTCCATTGCGATTTCGACTATGCACTTGATGTTCAATGTCGAGCCAGCAACAACGTGTTTCATACCATCTGCTCCGATCGAGGCTTCGATTAATGGTTTTTTCTGATTTTTCTTGATAACTGAGAGGTTGAAGTATAACTTCTGCGAAAAACCATCTTGGTTTACTTCACAAGAATAACTTCCACTATCCGAAAACTTTGAGTTTTTTATGATAAAACCAAATTTGGGATCGAAAATTGTCCTGTTGCTAACCACTGGCTTAAACTCCTGTAAGGTTTAAATAGAACTATGGTGTATCCTTATACATAGCTATAAGTATCTAAATAGATTAAATAAACTTGTACATGGCCGTGAAGCATCATAAGAGTCACATTAAATTCAGGGAAAGTTGGACGGCACGGCAGAACAGCCCGATCTCCAACATGTACTTTACGTTGTAAAAATTTGTCAGAAATTCTGACAAATGCACTTCTGTTGGCTGTGTCAGAAACATGTAGCATGTTATTTCTAATTATTTCTAACATTTTTATCGTTACGTGTTAAAATTATCATCTTTTTATTCTTACACTGAACATAAACATAAACCCAATGAATATTGGCATCATTGCAGTCAATTTCTACTATTGTCTCGTTCTTATGGGTGCATCCATACCAGCTAGTATCGCCAAAGGTAGTTGACACTTTTTGGAACGTGGTAGTACCATCTGACTGATTATAAGTAGTTTGATTCTTGGCAGCAGTTACCTGCAGATGAGTTAGAGGTTTAAATAAAAATTTAATTTGTGTATTTGGTAGTGAATTCGTTGTCACGAATCTAATATTTGTTACAGCTATTTGGGTGTAGGATTGAATAAGCTTTATTATTATTTCATACAATACGTAAAGAATATTTGAAGACCAAAATGTAACCTTAAAAATAAAAAAAATTGCATTATGGACTCAGGAAATTGCTCATAATTGGTAAGTTAATAAACCATTTTTTATATTGGAAGCAATCGGTCCTATTAGTAAGTGTGAAATATTTAAACTTTTACGTTAACTTTGTCAAAATTCATTCAATTAACTTTATGAAACTTCAATTAACTTTAGTAGATTTGTGATATGAGTAAATTTGAACACTTTGGCTTGATTTTTTTCAGATAAAGAGCTGTCGTTAATGTTTTGAATATAAATGTTTGTGTTACCCATATTCATGAACTAGTTTACAGTAAAACGTTATATATAAAATGTCTGAATGATCTTACTTTTTAACGATATGGGATATTATGCAAAAAATCGATAAAAACAAACACTTAAATTACTCAAATTGTCATGGAACACACGGAATTTTTGTAAGTTGAGTGTTTTTTCTGAGCTCAAATAAATGTAATCTGTTCATGCAACTCACAATTTCTCCATTTTCATCCATATACTTAAAATATAAGTGATTTGTGCTTTTGCATGTAATTTCCAGGACATCTCCTTCGTATATCTTCAACTGTGTCAAATTGGAATGGAACTGAGGCCTATATCCACTGCGCTCTATACGGTGTGAAAAAAATTTCAATTAAGCTGCAAATAAAAATTTTTGGAAACTGGAAGTCTAATTGCAAACGTTTTATTTCTGTCACCTTGAATGAGAAATTTTTGAGATTTCCAAACTTTTCCGATGTGATTTTCAGCAATACACGAATAGTTTCCGCTATCAGCACTTAGTAAGTACTTTATTATCAATTTTTCGTTATTGTTAACTAACTTAAACTGTTTAGATAATTTCAAGGGCTTATCATCCTTGTACCAAGTTATATCAGGTTTTGGTATCCCCGTAGCCTTGCACAATAATACAATAGTATTTAAGGTATCCTTCCACGACAAGATTTGCTCTGTGTCATTCATGTTTGTATGAATGAACTTAGGTGTTTCTGGCCCTGTACATAAAATAACATTGTAGGTAAAATAAACTTTTAAAAATACATAAAAAAAGACTGTCACAGGCACAATCATTGTATGCTTGTTCTGCTCAAGTCGTGAACGACATTTTTTAACCCTGGTAGAAAATTACTACATAAACTGGCTAGAAACTCGTCAACGTACATGCATAAATGAGCTTATAACACGTTGACGAGTTTCTAGCCAGTTTATGTAGTAACGCTTCTACCAGAGAAGGTTTGGACAAAGTGCTGTTATCTTCGCGGGCTAACATTATTTTACTTATACCTCAGAAGAAAAACTAACGAATGTCTTGGATCATTATCATTTGACTCAAATCTGATCTAAGGCTATCTTTGTTTTCTCCTTCAAGTTAAGGGAGTTCTATCGGTTGCAGAATTAACAGTAAGAAATTGATAAAAATTCATCTACGAATGAACAGTCATGAAATGGCAGTTTAAAAATTTTAAGGTACGAGGGTTCCTAGGAGCTGAGTAATTAATATTTGTATTTAGATGATTTTTACACATAGGCTTATGGGCTGTCGTCTTTTTGAACGCTTCTCTTGTATTTATCTCGATTGTTAACAATGAACTTTAGATGAAAATTTTATCAATGATAATAAAATATCTAATGATCGTATTGAACTGTATTGAACATCTCGAGGGTCCTTGTGAGAAAAGAAACTAATAAATAAGCTTGGTAACAGCTACAAAAAGATATGCTGTCACAGGAGAGCGAGAAAGACAGACGACGTACAAAACGATGGAGAGCGTCTCGTGTACTGTAGCGAGGGATTAAACCAACTTAAATGCGAGTTTTTAATAATTACGCGTCTAAAACGGAATTTCGTTTGTGGAAAGCCAAAAAATACTTCCTTTTATTGTCACAGCTTATGAAAATACTTAGACACCTGTGGGCGTACAGGGCATTATTAAGGCCAAGGCCTTCGTGCTTATAAGAGATTGGTTATTTTTGTAAAAAGTTATAATACACCAATGAAGACTATTTGAAAAAAAATGAAACATTAGGTAAGCTTGATTCGTTAAATTTAAATTGCTGTAAGAATTTCATTAGTTAATTTTTACACAAGTGATAAATTTCAATCTTCTAAATGCATCAGTAGCCTTCCGAAGGTGTGGAATCAAAATCTAGAAAAATTAAGTTGTTTTTTGGTTGACCATACTTTTTGTATGATACTCTTACTGTTGTACCGTTATGTTTTTCTATTTTAACAAAATTAAAATAAATTACCTTTACCTTCGACTGACACAACATGTGAACCAAAATTCAAATTCATCAACTTAATTTCCTAACGTTTTCATGAACTTATAATACAACATGACACTGATGTATTTGATGTGGAGTTTGCGTATAGACAGTACTATACGTGATGTAGAATCAGTCAAAGTAAAAATAATGTTGTGCAGATGCGAAAACTAGATAAAAAAATTTTAAAAGTGTTATGCAACAGTTTGCTGAGCCGAAAAGAAAGCTAAAATTCGCCATTTATACTTTTAATTTTACGACTATTCTTAGCAAACGGTTTATTTGAAATAATAAAATTTATATCTAATGTACGTAACAGCTACAGAAGTTGTATTAAAAAAATTTTATCAGAAAATACTATTCATAAAAAATTTTATCATCTCTCGTAGTTGGAATAAATGAGGTAGTTTTCTTAGTACAGGCTAATTGACAAGCATAATTATAGAATATTATTATTTTACACGTAAATAGTTATGCCCAGTAAATCTGATGTGGTGTCTTTCAGAGTCCAAGTTATAAAAAATGTAAATACAAAAAAATTTATCTCCTACATTTTCCTTATACTGATACAAGTCAGATTTTTTTAGTTTGGAGAACAAGTAACTCCTTGTAAAAAAAAATATTTTTGCAAAATATACTTAAAAATAAGTATTATTAATATCTTTACCTCTAACTTCCAATTTAAATAACTTATATGGTTCTGGCTCGTCATTCTCATTCCATGCTTCACAAAAATAGTGTCCTCGGTCTGATATGGAGACATTTTTAATTTCAAGTACAGCTCGATGAATATAAGTGTCATTTTTCCATACAATATTCATTAATTCTGAAATTTAATAAAACTCAAATAAAAATTGGTATTTAAGATTTTAGTATTTCAATAAATATTATTAGACCCTACTATCAGTGCCGTAGGGATTAAACTTTGTCCATGTAACCTTGGGAAATAAGTAATAAACAATAGTGCAAGACACAGTTACAGTTTCACCTTCAACTACATCGTCAGTTCGCTTATTAATATCAACAGGTCCATTAGGAAGTTCTTCATCTTTATTACAAAAGAAATAATAATAATAACATTAAATAAAAAGGAAGTGAAACTAAAAATCAATATCAAGCAGAAAATAAGAAATAAAACGATATTTATCAACTACATATACATACCGATAATACGAATGCTTGTTTCATCTGAGTTGCAGAAGTGACGGCTACAAGCGGTGCAACTGATTCGCCCAAATGCAGTAATGTTTACTGTTATTTTTGAATGTGTTCTGTCTTCGTACTGCAAGTCAGTTTCTGCGTTCTGAAAAAGAAAATATATATTACGACAGACGCTACATTGTCCTCAACAATGTTGGCGTACTTCTATTAAGGAAAAGAGTGTCGCATATCCTGCTATTTTGGACCTTGTTTTAAAAATGGCATTATAATATAGTTGGAAATAATTATGGGTACATAAAATACTTGTACATGCTATATTTAGTATGTGCTAATAAATCTGAAACACAGTAAAAACTTTTAACTCGTAAGCTTTGAAGAAAGATGAGTATAATAAAAATAAAATGGGATTATTAACTTTATTTTGATAAAAGCCTATGGAAAATCTTAGATATAAATATTTGTTTTGACAACCCAAGGATTAGTTGTGTTTTAAATGTAAGATGTAATGTTATTTACAAATTTGAGCACTTGTGTTACTTCGTTTTTCTCACTTTTTTTAAATATTTTCCTCTAGCTGATTTTTTCCTACTACATAACTTCCTTTTTACAAAGCTGTTTTTCGTTGGCATAGCGAAAACTTTTTTTCACACACTATGACAAAAAATATTTTATACGCAACTCGTGTTCAATGATTTTAACACTCATGTAATAACGGTGATAACTTATTTCTTTTAATAACACTCAAATATTTATTTCAAAAATAGTCAACCGAATTCCACCTGACAGTTACGCGTCAACAGTTAACCCGCAGCTTAGTCGTTTTTCTGGCCTTACACACTAGGGCTCATTCGTAAGCTCCATGATTCCATGTAAGTAGCAGATGTATAGAGAGCTTACTAGATAATGAAAGAAAATTAGGTGAATAATCAGTGAAATAAAAAAATTAAAGAGGGCTCACGAGTGACTTAAAAGATACTTATTTTCACAAATTAATTATTTTCAATTACAAAGATTAAAAATACATGGAATTGGATAATAAGTACTATAAGGCACTCAACTAATTAAATAGGACTATCGGAATAGTATCAGTTTAACAAGAACCAATATGATATTAGAAAATCTTTCATTAATTCGTTAACAAGTACTTATAATTTGGTAAACGTATTTAAAAACGAATAAACTTGCATGTTTTTGACAGCAATAAAAATAAAATTGAACTAGATTCCAAAACAATCTCTAACTGCAAGATATGGTACTATAGATGATGGTGATGAAAGTGTAAGGCTGAATATTGTATAAATGGGAGAGTATGTCTGTGTTTCGGTCCTTATCTTTCTCTCTCTCTCTCTCTCTCTCATTCTCTCTGTAAGTGTGGGTAGGTGGTGGGGTGGTGGTGTGTGTTAAAGTATGGTCTTGCAAAATGGCCAATTTCCTAATATAGTATTATTGAGATTAAAAATACCATACAAATTATAAGTCAAAGTTAAGTCAAAGTTAAAATTGAGTATACTTTTGCTAGAGGCCAGATTTTATTAGGTCTTAGAATTTTAAAAAACCTTCTTGATTGCATAAGATTACTTTATATTCAATCTTACTCGCATTATCCCCTTAACGCCTCATGAAATTTACGAATGTCTTCTAACAAGAATTCTGAGCTCAATAACGTGATCACAATACCTTCAACTCAATTTTCTTGCAGCCATCATTGGAATTATATGTCGGGCACTGTTCATAGAACCATGTAATATTTGGCTGAGGATAGCCGTCACTTTTACATGTGAATGTTGCATTCTTGTTAACAACGTAAAAAGCTGTTGAAGTATAAGGTGCGTACAAAACTGTATACGGCTTGACATGAGCTGAAAATTTAAAAAAGTTTTACAAAGAAAAACTAGATAGAAGATTGAGTACGAAAAACTATGATTGTAATATTAAAAGTACTATAAAATTTGACTCTAAAATCCACGGATTTCACTCCAGCGCTGTTGTTTGCTTGAAGAGTATACGTGTCTCGATAGACCACTTTTTTAATTGTAAGATTACTGCCAGTGAGGGCATTATGTGATACGACAAAATCCTTTCCTGTTACAATTTCATCGTTGTAAAAGTTTGACCTAAAATGTAACTTACAATTTATAGAAAACTTATGTATAAACACAACGAGGAACTTTTTCCAAAAGAGATTTTTTACCATTTAAGTGTTGGCTTTGGATATGCATGAACGTGAGCTACAAGAGTCAATGGTTCACCATATTCTACGGCAATTTCTCTGCTCTTTTTTTCACGTTCTAAATTTATGTATATTTTTCTAGGATCTGTACCAACAAATAACAGTAACACGTCAATTACAGGGCATAACACATCTTAAAATAAACTTACCATGTATTTTTATGAACATATTGGTACTCTCTTGTTCACTCAACAAAGATTTCACTTGGCATTTATAGTTTCCTTGATCTTTGAAAGTAACATTATTTAAGATGAGTTGAGATGTCACGTACTTAAGGAGTCCCCTATCATCTTCAACGGATTTCACAGTTTTTCTGAAACTCTAATAACAACGTCACATTATATAACGCATAACGATAATAAAAGAAAATTTTCAGTGTTGATAAAGGTTTTGTTAATCAATGTTTTGCAAGTTATATTTATAGGTAAACAATATTCTCTAATTTTCGGGTTTCTATCATGAACTTTTTATAACTAATTCGTTGCACTCATAAAAGAATCATTATGTGAACTATATTTGCTCAAGTAGTGGACAAATTCTACTTAACTCATTTTGTAAGTAACATTTTGAAGCATATTATTCTTATGATTTTCTTGTACATAATCTTACTATCAAAGAATAGTTCTTGAAAAAACCTTATGTTAGAGGGTCTTTTTATCAGTAAAAAAAAAATGTTTTTCGGCTAGCAATTTTTTTTTTGACCAGTGACTTTAATGTGATTAAAGTGTATTTCTCCTTTTACCGTATTGTAAGGTGTCTCCCAAGAAATATTGTAAGGATTGTCCATTGCGATTTCGACTTTGCACTTGATGTTTAATGTCGAGCCAGCAACAACGTGTTTCATACCATCTGCTCCGATCGAGGCTTCGATTAATGGTTTTTTCTGATTTTTCTTGATAACTGAGAGGTTGAAGTATAACTTCTGCGAAAAACCATCTTGGTTTACTTCACAAGAATAACTTCCACTATCCGAAAACTTTGAGTTTTTTATGATAAAACCAAATTTGGGATCGAAAATTGTCCTGTTGCTAACCACTGGCTTAAACTCCTGTAAGGTTTAAATAGAACTATGGTGTATCCTTATAAATAGCTATAAGTATCTAAATAGATTAAATAAACTTGTACATGGCCGTGAAGCATCATAAGAGTCACATTAAATTCAGGGAAAGTTGGACGGCACGGCAGAACAGCCCGATCTCCAACACGTACTTTACGTTGTAAAAATTTGTCAGAAATTCTGACAAATGCACTTCTGTTGGCTGTGTCAGAAACATGTAGCATGTTATTTCTAGACATTTCTCACATTTTTATCGTTACGTGTTAAAATTATCATCTTTTTATTCTTACACTGAACATAAACATAAACCCAATGAATATTGGCATCATTGCAGTCAATTTCTACTATTGTCTCGTTCTTATGGGTGCATCCATACCAGCTAGTATCGCCAAAGGTAGTTGACACTTTTTGGAATGTGGTAGTACCATCTGACTGATTATAAGTAGTTTGATTCTTGGCAACAGTTACCTGCAGATGAGTTAGAGGTTTAAATAAAAATTAATTTGTGTATTTGGTAGTGAATTCGTTGTCACGGATCTAATATTTGTTACAGCTATTTGGGTGTAGGATTGAATAAGCTTTATTATTATTCTATACAATACGTAAAGAGTATTCGAAGACCAAAATGTAACCTTAAAAATGAAAAAAATTGCATTATGGACTCAGAAAATTGCTCATAATGGGTTAGTGAATAAACCATTTTTTTGTTGGAAGCAATCGTTCCTATTAGTGAATGTGAAAAATTTAAACTTTTACGTTAACTTTGTCAAAATTCATTCAATTAACTTTATAAAACTTCAATTAACTTTATTAAATTTGTGTTTATTTGTAAATTTGAACACTTTGGCTTAATTTTATTCGGATAAAGAGCTGTTGTTAATGTTTTGGATATTAATGTTAGTTTTACCTATATTTATGAACTAATTAACAGTCAAACAGTAAAACATTTTATATAAAATGTCTGATTGATCTAACTTTTTAACGATGTAGGATATTATGCAAAAAATCGATAAAAACAAACACTTAAATTACTCAAATTGTCATGGAACACACGGAATTTTTGTAATTTGAGTGTTTTTTCTGAGCTCAAATAAATGTAATCTGTTAATGCAACTTACAATTTCTCCATTTTCATCCAGATACTTAAAATATAAGTGATTTGTGCTTTTGCATGTAATTTTCAGGACATCTCCTTCGTATATCTTCAACTGTGTCAAATTGGAATGGAACTGAGGCCTATATCCACAGCACTCTATACGGTGTGAAAAAAAATTTAATTTAATAGCGAATAACAATTTTAGTAGCATGTGTTAGTAGCTTTATGTTTTACCGTCAACAGGGTCAAATGTGGGAATAATATTTTAATAAGTAAGTGACAATGAACTTAAACATTAATTCGCCCGAACATAAGTAGTGTTTTATCATTATTATTTAGGTTTTTAAGAGTTATATACAGATAAATAAGTATGAGTTAGCAAAGGCTTCAATTTACGAACTGATAGGTTTATCGCACTAGCCGAAGGTCCCCCGTAACGAGGTTCATAAAGAAGCCTTTTCGAACGAGTTTTGTTTACTATTTTTCCGCCTGAGAACGGTTAGAAGGTGAAAAAATATTTTTTATACTTTATTAAGAGTGGGTCAACTGATTTCTCAAATGTCAAACTACACAACAATTTTGACATACCAGGGCAGACCAGGGCGTACTTACAGTAATTTATAAGACTTAATTTTTGTAATTTCTCGAAAAATAATATTATTTAAATGATAGAGTTCTTTTTAGTTTTTAATACTGTAATTCTTCCTCGTTGTCTGGCGTATTTTAGAAATTCCTTATGTATTGTGTATTAATTTAAAACAAATTAATGCTTTGGAAAATAAAAAAATGCTTGAATATCTTAAGTTGTATGATAAATGAGATAATTGTATCGCATTATATAAAAAGAAATGGTTAATGTTAGTTTAATACATCTATCGTCAGAATTTTTTAAAGTGTGCCTTGAATGGGCAACTAACGACTGTTTTTTAAAAGTGATTTAAAAATCCAAGCATTGCAACACAACAAACGAATGTTTAAGATGTCATTAGGCAAAAGAACAAAAAATTACGAGTTCACTAGAAAAATCATAAGTTTCTTAAGCTTTTTAAAAAATTACCGAAACTTTGATGAGAAAACATTATCCTTTCGCATTATAATGAGACATGAGGGATGCATTTTTTATAGAAGCAACAAATTTCATTGTTAAATTTGTGGTAATGAGATATAAAAATCTTTTTTTTTTTTTCGTTTTCATGAAAACCATTATTGGTAAATTTTTCATTCAGTTTCTTAAAAATATACATTGTCTTACAGTGAAATGCGAAAATATTAAATACGATTAATTACATTAGGCTGACCCCAAAAAATCTGTCTATCCACGGAAATTAGAGAATTTTAGAATAATTATTAGTGGTTGTATGTAGACAGTAAATTTTTCAAACATGGATAACCAGGCGTTATGTTACCATTTAAAAAAGCCAAATACTTACATTTATCTTAACAAGTTCTAAAGCCTTAGATACTCCCAGACCCCTGATATACGTATTGCCCTTATATTCATGTATTCAAAGCTCAAGATTTGCGCATTATTTTTCTATTCTCTCTTCTAGTTTAACCTCTTCAATTGCTATAAATGGAAATAATTTTAGTAAATACTGTCATAACTATTTGATGTAATGTACCAGACATATAATTATATCGTCTGATCTAATATCATTTAGTTCGTATCTTCATGGAATTGAATACTGTAGTTTAGTGGGTTTACTATTACTATTATCATAAAAAGTCCCTTATGCCAGCTATTACTAACGAATTTGATTTCTAATTATGCAATATGCATGAACAGATGTATACATAAGCTTCGGTTCTCTGTATCACAAGCATAAAAGTATATCACGCCAAAGAAAATAGCGACAGCAAAGGTGAAAATAGTTAGTTAACTTACACATCACTAAGTGAAATTTTATAGCCGTTGTCGGATAAGAAGTTGAAGCATTGACTTATTCTTATATGCAACCTTATCTAGCTTACCTGATAGTAAAGTGAGAATAAGAACGAGGGCTGGCCACTGGAATAGAATAAGCCGATTCTTCCATCCTTTGGGGCGTATCATTGTAATTTCTCGGGCGCTTCACACACCTGGGACAGTTACAAGTTATACTCTGTTCTTGTAAGTAGCTACACGACCAGCTACTGTCCGATGACTCGTTGAGAGATATTCACTGCGATTGCGCACTGAGTGTGAATGAATGTCTGTTATCAATAAAGTGATTACACCAGTAGCTTCGGAATATAACTAGAAAAATTTCGTAATACCACACCTGCAAACGTTGAAGCTACCAAACTTTCATCTTTCTCTTGAGAATTTCTACTTTCTACGTGTATAACAGAAATTTTTCTTTTAATTTTTCCTAAAAAAATTTCGATTTCGTTCCCTTAGACATCATAACATACTTATTCACTACACGTCTAATTAAAGTATAGCATTGAAAAAACTTTGTCAGGAAACATTTACTAAGAAGCTTTTAGGTCAATAAATGGGCAGTGATCTTTTTTCATTGGAGTATTCAAAGAGTTACTTTGTTTTCAAATTTTACGTGATTGTGGAATGTTGAAAGGGGTATTAATGTTTGTGATGGTTGAAATTGGTATCCGAGTCGTAAAAACAAGTGTGTTTTTACAAAACAAGTAATCTACAAAGCTGAAATCTTATAAAATAAACTGACTGTACGGAATCAATTTAAGGATATAAGAGCAAAATAGAGGTCAGATCTGCTCGTCTCTCTCTTGCGCTCTTGCGTGCTCAAATATATAATTACAGCTCATAAAATTCTGACTTCGTAGAAAAACTGTTTTTTTAAATGCTCTCGTTTTGAATTTTTTGATAACTAAATTTCACTGTCACAACCATTTCTACAACTTGCAACGTCCTATAATTACGTAAAACTCATCAACAAAATTTCTCTATTCACATGGTTATTACTTATACCTATTCAGCTTCTCTCACCTCTCTATTGAAAAATACATCCGTGAGATGGCCCGGGCACTTTACACTATAGGTAGTTACCTAGCGTAAACTACAGTCATTCATTGAATGGATCTACATATTTTCTAAATTACAATCGATTACGTTATTACAGCTACAACCCAGACATCAGTTTAAGTGTACACATTGGCAGTATTTGATTTTAACTCTTCATTTTCACACAGTTTCATATAAAGATGTTAGAACTGACTTTATTGTTTAATATAAATCTTTTACATAATTTTATTGTACATTTCATAGCATTTCATACTATCAGTAGATATTTTCACTGATGACAATTGTATTGTTGATTGAAATATTGTTATAATTATTATTATTTCGTAAATTAAAAGAAGAATACGTACAAGTATAGTTCAAAACTCGTGTAAATATACAACTTCACCTTACATAAACCTGGCTCTCATAAAAATCCTCACGTTAGTAAACATTTCCATCATAGATCGGGCCCTAAAATTTAAATAATTGGTTTTAGTAAGATTACTTCCGCTGCGTATGTACTTTATTTATTTGCTCGAGAAACATATGAAAAAGAGATGTATGATGCCCAACGTTGGTTTTCTAAAACCCTGATCAGTGAATGTCGATAGATTATAATAAAACTATTATAACTTTTTTATTCTTGGATAACTACTACTTCTTTGAGATAAAATTTTATTTACATCAACTTTTTTTTTTAATGCTTCACATCTATAACCACTAAATTTTAATGTTGGTCGAAACTCGTGTTTTTCGGGTGCTGAAGTCATGCTTTATGCTCATGGTACGAGGACTTCATTATTCCTATCATTACTAATACTATGAAGGGTTAAGTTAAAATTTTTATCATACTAGTTATACTTTTTTGACTTGAGAGCTGTGTATAAAACTATCTATTGAACAATCACCAATTTTGTTTGAAAAAAGTCACGCATACTCTAACATTACATTACAAATAAATTGGACATCCCCTTACAAATAGTTTTTTACAAACCTTAAATGTTAGGTAAGTTTGATGTATTGAGTTCATATTTCGTAAGTAATTTCTGAAACTTTATACACACTGGCAATAAATAGTATTCTTCCTAATAAATCTGTAGCCTTAACAATTTCTGAAATCAAGACATAAAAACGGTCAAGTTTTTTTTTTTTGCGCAGCATACATTTTGTATGACATTCGTAGTATAATACTGTTTAGTACTCGTACTTTGTTGACTGATATTTCTTGCAAACCCCACATCAAATACATTCATGCCTTGCTATGTAAAAAGTATATAAAAATGTAAGGGCAAAAGGCAATATTACTTAGTTTAATTTTGTTAAAGTACGAGTACTAAACAGTATTATACTACGAATGTTATACAAAATGTATGCTGCGAAAAAAAAAACTTGACCGTTTTTATATCTTGATTTCAGAACTTGTTAAGGTTACAGATTTATGAGGAAGAATACTATTCATTGCCAGTGTGTATAAAGGTTTAGAAATTCCTTACGAAATATGAACTCAATACATCAAACTTACCTTACATTTGAGGTTTATAAAAAACTATTGTTTAGGGGATATCATAACTTTTCAGGAAAACACCATTTTTAAATGTTTAGTTTTAAAAACTTAATAAAATTGAATGTTGCTCATATTAGAAAGTACTGGATAGAAACGAAGTCTGTAAAACATAGCTACGGTGATCTGCAACAGTCTAAATTTCTACTAAAATTTGCTTATTTAAAGATGTTTCAAGTATATTTAAATGCAGTTTATTTTTAGAAACAATTTTTTGATTCACCAAATAAAATAAATTGTCTTAAAAATTACTGTTTCAGGATTTTTATCTTAGATGCTCTTTTCTTTTTCTTTTTTTTATTAAACTACTTTATCATATCATTCTTAGCAATTTTTCTTTAATCTTACTACATAAATTCAATTACTTGTTCCATCAAATTTTTGGGATAAAATACTTAGTAATTATAAACATTAAAAATCCTAAGTTTATCATTTATTTAACTATCTTTAATCATTTTTTTTTTATGTAATGATAAAATCGAAATATTCTAAATTACAGTTATTTTATACCTGAGGTTTTCTTACAGTAAAAAATTATTTATCACGAAAATACGTACGAAAATCGTAACAGTGGTATGTAAGTTACTAAAAGAATTGTTTTTATTGAATCATTTCCTATTTAAATAGTACTTAAAAAATTGATTATTAATGTATGATTATTTACCATCCAAATCGCTAAATCAAATAAGGCTTAGAGGCTCTGGAAAATTATTAAAGTTTTCAATCTAATCGATCAGATTATGTTGATACTGTTACAGCTGTGTTACACGATTCATTTTAAATTACTGAAAAAAGTATACTAAGAAAATAATAAAATTTATTACTTTAAATCAATTTATTTCAAATATTAATTTAGATACTGAAATTAATGTGTTCGCATTTAAGGCACACGAAATTCAGGATTAGGATAAATATTGAAGTATTCTTGATATTTACATTTTTATTCATTTTCAAAATTTTCCCACGGTATGTGTCCTACCTTAACAACACCTCATCTTGTCAGTCGTTGTTTGCATGGCTGGATACATTTTACATTCTTATAAGTGCGCACATATACATTTGACCTCGATTTTCCACATATATCTCATTATTTGTATTATTGATCTAATTAGAGAATGATTTTACTATGAACGAATCATATTCACCACGCCCCACTTCTGATGTGAGGCATCGATGCGTCACCCTATAAACTGCATATCTGCATGCCACGGTGAAATGCTATATACCAATAGCCTATTTAGGTATATGATATCCTAGTGATTAGTTCATATTAAAAACACTACCTTGTTACCTGGTAGGAAGTGACGGAACGGAGTCTCAGACCCGAGCTTTCCAGGCGGGAAGCAAGCGCTCTACCACCTTAGCCACTGAGAACTCCCAACACTGCATGCTATCATCTACTGTGAATTTATAAAATTAGGATATAAAAAGTACCTGTAGCTGATTTCACACTGTTGGTAGCTCTGCTTGATTTAAAGAACACGCCTATCCTAATTATACACACTAAAAATTTGGCTTGCTGCTAACTTAACGATAAGACCATTTCTCGGACCCTGAGCCTGAAAAAATCTTGTTTGGACCATTTCGAGATGCACATGTCTCGTTTTTGTTGTTCTAACGACTTTTTGACCTATATTTTTTGGTAAAGTTATGGACTAGGATTAAGGAGACTTAGTTAAACCGAAATACATTAGGCATACCGGCAAAAATACTTATTTTTCAGTATTTGAAAATTCGAGTATGCAAATCTGAAGTAAATAGTAGCGCGGTCGCCGAGGCTTCATCTGCTTTCTCAAACTTACCTCGTCGCGCTCCCGTGCGACTTGATTATATGAACAAGATAAATTGACAATTAGAGGAGAAAATCAAGAAATCAGCCTATAGATGAATAAAAAAAGAGATAATTTCTTTCTTGCTGTCATTTCGATCAATTATACTTGAATACATTTTTTTTTTTGCTTTTAGGAAAGTCAAGAAAGAGCCTCTACTCTCTTTTGTGTGAGAAATACATGAAACAAATTAACAACTACGCATATTTATGTGTAGTAAGAATGAAAATTTTATACAACTACTTAAATTGTTTAGGAATATCTTAATGTTTGTGATTATGATATTTATTATAAAGTTAACTTTTTTATTACCCTTGACTGTGAGTTTGAAAGTTCGACCTTCTTCTTGGCCATGTACGCTCATTGCTATGCAATCGTATTCTCCTTGATCTGATATAGAGACGTTTTTAATCGAAAGAACCGCTCGATAAATATAATTGGTGTTTTTAACAGTAAAACTCATTATTTCTGAAATTTGATAAAAACTTAGTAAGGTTTTTCAATTAGCATACAGTGTGAAACAGTTTCCAAAACTTTAAATAAATATTGTCATAACTCGCCATAACCACCGTTACGATTCCATTTTACCCATGTAACCCTTGGATACATGTATTTTGCAACAGTACATGTTACAGAAAAATTTTTGCCTTTAATCAAATCTTGATGATCTTTATCAATTTCAAAAGGTTGGCTAAAATTTTCTTCATCTTAAAAAAAAATTAAGTTTACTATGATTTAAGCTGGCATTGGTATTCAACAAAAACTTGAAAATAAAAAGATAGAGAATCACATACCAACAATACGAATATTCTACTCTTCTGAATGACAAAAGTGGTCGCTGCAAGCAGTACATATTATTCGGCCAAACGTAGTGACGTTTACTGTTATTCTTGAGAAAGTTGCATCTTCATACGGCATTTTAGTTTCGGCATTCTAAAATTATAATGTTAACATTAGAAGCGCATGGCGAAAACATTGTGTGCGTACTTTTAACTATCTTGAAGCATTTTTGCGGAGAACAAGAAGTGTAGTACATTTTTTCGTAAGACTATATGTATAATGAGATTCTTCTCGATGTACTTAATAGAAAACTTTCTGCCCTTTTGCAGATTGAAAGTTCAGTTTAGTAAATTTCTTATGCAACTGTGAGATATTAAAAAAAAATATAATGTTGTTTAGTTGCAAAGTTTTAAAAAGGACGACACTCTGACGTCATACTACTTTTTTGTGAATAAATTTTTACTGCTGTAATGTTTATAGTCTTGTCATTTAAAAGTAGGTACATCATAAAACGATTTATTTATAATGCGTAATTTTCTATAAAAAACTTTCACACTGATTAAAAGTTATGCTCCAACATCCTTAAACTCAAACTACATGCACGTATTTACATAGTTCAAAAAATGTATTAACATATTTGAGCATAAACAACCTCTAACTTCAATTCCGTACAGCCTCGACTTGAATGATACGTTGGGCACTGTTTGTAAGTCCACGAGATATTAGGCTGAGGATAACCAAAGCTCTTACATGAAAAGGTGGAGTTTTTGTTTACTATGTGGAACGATATGGAATAACCACCTGTATATAATAATGTCACAGCAGGTGCACCAGGTCCTAAAAATTGTAGTTAAGCCTTACAAAGATGAATACTAAATGAAATGACAAGAGAAAATATCATAGTAGTAGTAAACGTACTGTATGGTTTCAGAAAAAAATCTAAAGATTTTGTTTCGGCAGTGTTATTTGCTTAAAAAGTATAACTTCCTTGATGAAACCATCTTACGTTTTTAATTGTCAAGTTACTAGTTGATTCTTCATCAGTTACCACGATATCCTCTTTGGATGCAATCACTTTCTTGTAACGGTCCAACCTTAGAATAGCAACAATATTTTCAATACAGTGATTGTGATGATGTTTTTTAACAGTATAATTATAAATAGGCATAGATTATCACCATTTTATAGTTGGTCTTGGATAGGCATCCACATGAACTGCAAATATTACCATAGCACCAAATTCCACAAAAAATCTCTTCCCGTTGCTATACGCTAGATTGATGTATGTATTTTTTGGATCTGTAAAAACAATACGTAGCAAAGATATTTCCTTCTATCATCGAATATTCAGTAAACATATACGCATTTGCCACTTTACCATGTATTTTGATATAAATTCTAACACACACTGGTTTATCGTATAAGAATCTCACTTGGCACGTATAATTTCCATCATCGTTAAATGTGACATTGTTTCTGACAAGTTTGGAAGTCACGAATGTAAAGGGACCTTTGTCATCTTTTATGGAATTGGAAATTTTTCTGTAACTCTGATAATTGCACTTTGTTAGTCACTAATGCGTACATATAAATAAACCTGACATTATTTAAAGAAAACCATGTGTTCTCTGGTAAAAAAAATCTCTAATGTTTAGATATGCTTTTATCATAGGTATTCATGGTAAAAGAATCAATAATACATGTATTATTTATAAAACTTTACACAAAGTATGAACCTTTACTATTTATAATTCTATTACCCTTTTTTAAACTAGCTCAAAAAATGTTTAAGTTAAAAAAAATGTTTGAAAACACACATTAAAATTCAAATAAACTTTTTTCTATAAGTAAAAAAAGGCTTAAATAGCTATGTTCATGAACTTCTAATTTTACCGAATTATGAGGGGTAGTCTAGTAGACATCGTAGAGATTATGTTGTTCTATTTTAATTGTGCATTTAATATTTAACGTCGAGCCTTCAACGACGTGGTGTGGACCATCTATTTCAAGTACTGGTTTCTTCTGCTCCCATTTAACTATTGATAGGCTATCTTCTCCTTCAATGATCTTTAACTCTGTCAAATTTCGATGCACAGAAAGGTTTTGTCCACGGCAGCCTGGGTAAAGTAAGTACTAAAGTAATTACAGCATGTCATGAGCTATATCTTAAAATATCAGACAAACAATCCAATGAACTATCAAGTTGTTAACACTTAGATAATGTGTGCATGTTAAATTTGAGGCAGTTTTTTAATGTGTCAATGATAATAAGACTGTACGTATAGAGTAACACAGCAATGCAGAGCCTATTGGGAATAGTTTCCAGAAATGAATGTAAAATAAAAATAATAAGAACTGTGTACGTACTAGCTTCTTTTGAGATAACGCTTGTCTCATACTACAATAATTATATGATGAAGTAAGGTTTAAAGTCGTGAGAATCATCCCTGTGCTCTTTTTGAGTCCTTTCTTGCTATTGTTACAAAATTTCATTATTTATGGGATATTTTCTCTAACACTTTGTATTATTTCACCCATCTTATGAATAGTTCATCCCATGTAACGTGTAGCCTTATAAATTTACTTCATTTTTTAATGATTTTTTTGCATAAAGCAAACGTAGAGTGTATTGCATATGATAAAGTACTGTATTTTGTATGGAATCTAGTAAAATCTAGTATTTTATTTAGCAGGATACAATAGCTACGAATAATCTGTTAAAGCTTGAAACAAAGTATTTCCTCACGATTTGATCTTTCAATGCCATATTATCATCTAGTAAATGTGAATGGCTGAAGAGGTACAAAAAGTAAGAGAAAAAATTGTTTGTTTTCAGTACCAAGTAGGATGATAATTTAACAAACCAACAAATGAGTCTAACTATGCCTTGTGTCTCTCTGTAGTAATACATGAAAACCCCGATAAAGTTGTCGTCAAGTCTAACAAAACGTTTTTCAAATAAATATTACACACCTCAGAATTTTATTGTTCTACTTGATTGGCTATCGACTTATTATGCCTGTAAGCGTTTAGCAGCTGAATATCGTATCTGAGAACTGGAAATAAGATGATAATATTTTATTGATTCACTGATAATGGTAATTACTCAGCAAACTAATAATTTTAACTAACAACACAGCTGGAAGGGTACTCACTTCTCACTGTACTTTGATGAAATGCAATTACACCTGAAATTCTCACAAAAAAATCATGGTACAAAATATTCGTCACAATAAAGATTTAAATTAAGTTGTAGAGTCTATCAATACAGGCACTGATAAAGTTAGTGGAAAATATCAAGTTAATAAAAAACACTCCAACCACCAGCACAACAATTAGGATAACGAAAAAATGACGTCACTCGTGGAAATGGGTAAAAACAAAAAATCTACCAGTCATAAGTAACCAAATTCTACATCTTTTGCTTTAATAAGACGCACTGACAAAAATGTCAAGCTCAAGAGTAAGTGTGCCTATAACAGAGTTTCTTATTTTGCTATGACTTAAGTTACTAATTTTATAAATTTAAAAGACAAGATAACTTTACTATTCTTCTCTCGAGCTCGCAATGTGTTGGTTTCCTTTGGAAAATAATCCTCTAGAAGTTCTACCATCATTGTGAATGCAAAGCAAAAAGATTAACCGATTTTTACTCTCATTAAAAAAAAAATACTCAAGTAACATACTAGATCGTTAATGACAATGTTTCAATAACAAGTGTTTTCATATAATTGATAAGAATTACAAACAACAACATTAAAAATAAATATTTTATAGAATTGCAATAAGAAAATAGTAAGACGACCTCTGAAACCATAGCCAAGTTTAAATTGCTAAAATTTTTTGCACTTCAAAATTTTCTTAAGTAAAAGATCCCCCTAGAATTAACTTTTGTTTGAGTCTATGGTCTACCACTTCAGCCATTGTAGCGAGTTCCTGTCAGCACTTTGGTAGGCATGAGAGCAGGGCTCCTGAATTAATTTTTTTTCATACTACAGTCAGTTTGTGTGTCTCAGCGCTTAATAATAAAAACAAATCAATATTCTTCATTAGTTGCTGAAGTAGAAGGGACATTGGTTACCCAATGATGAATGACTTCCTCAAAAATAGTAATAGAAAAAATGATTAAGTTATTTCACTAATATAGAAAAACTTGAATGTTCCATCATTATTTTAACAAAAACATATGTGTAGATCGCACCTTTAAATTTTTGTTTTTATTTCGTCAGTTTCATGAATTTGGTTCCAACAACTTCAGAAAACGAATTTTAATTTTTTTAAAAAGATTCCTAAAATTTTGACCTCCTCCTTTTCTTACACAGCTATATAGTTTATAAACGGCTCTTTATAGATATATAAATGTTGCAAGGTAAAAAGTGGTAATAACGAAATGTAAACATTAGTACTTACGGTAGATGATCATTTTTATTTTCAAAGAAAATTTACAAACCCTATTGTAAAGATATCAATTACAAAATTAAGATGATTTTAAATTAGTACGCAAAAATAATAGAAGTATGTGTTTAATATCATAAATAGTACGATATTCTGTATTACCCAGAACTTGGAGATACATGGCCAGCAATCATCAAATTATCATCTTAACATGGCCTTAATGGCCATTTCTCTCAAATCCATACAATAGAGCCAAATATGACGTAGTAAGACTGATCATCTTAAAAGAGAAGTAGAGTTTTTAATTTGTTTTACAACGATAAGTACTGCTTCTATATGTTGTTAGTATGTAATGTTATTTAAGAGTAATTATAGTTTCATGTATGGAATGCACTGACCGACATAAACAACGATTCGTCCAATGGGAAAACATGTAACGGATGCAACGTGATATCTGATCTAGTCCATAAATGGGAGAATAGTAGAAGCTGAAAGTTGCATTTTTGTTTAACTAAATAACTGCTAAAGCAATTAAACACTATCAACCTTACTTGATATGTTGTTTTTGTGTTTTTGACACTGTCATTATGCATTAAGCAATTATTCAACGCCTTGTTAATTTGCTTGTTCTGTGAGATGCATTTGATTTTTATGAAATTTGAGCATTTAAAATAAAAGTAACAAATTACTAATGTATTACTTGTTGTATTGCTGAGCCAACAGATTAAGTTATAAGTAAGACCATTGTTAAGACATCAATTACAAATATTAGGTATATTATAAACTCAGCATCTATAGTTTTGCCATTTTTTTTTTAAAAATCTATTAAATCGTTGCAATAACGCAAAAGGGACCAAAAATAGAAAGCAATGCACACAAACATTTGCAATGAGTAAAAACTTGATCCATCTTCTTTTATTTTAATCAATGCAATGTACATTTTTCGTAATTTTCATATAACCTGTAATGTTTCTTGTTCACCAACACAAGTAAATGAATTGATGTCTGTAAGACTAGTGCGTGCAACATAAATGTTTTTTAAAAGGTAACAAATAACTTTGAGCATAATCCTAATAATAATTTTAAAAAGTACATATTGCAATACTTCCACGTCTATTATCATGAGATGAACTTGTCTTATGGAAAATAATACTGGAATCTTTGAATTGTGATGTCGTATAAAATCAATCATTATGACTGCATATAGAATATATTTAAAAAACATTAGAAATACATACTTTAAGTCTTTTAATATCAATGTATTGTAAATGAGTTGATTTTCCAATTTCCCTATTGACTTTTTTAACAAATTCAATTTCGTAAGAACAATGATGACCGATTTTCGTTTAGTAATTGTTTGAATCAAGAAAAAATTTACCGCTGCAAAAGTAAGTGTAAGATAAATGCAAGTATAAACTTGAGATATCGTATTATTGGTGGCTAAAGTGAGCTGCAAAAATACTTTTAAAAAGTCTCTAAGGTAAAAATATTGTGTTATGATTAAAAATATGATAAAAAAAGTATTGTAGACTATTCCAACGTAAGAGTAACAAAACAACCAGCGTTTGAAACTATTATTTTTAATTTCTATCTCGTTAAAGTTCACAGTGATGGACCCAAGAATTCGATTATAGAAGTAAAATAGTTTTAGCAATGAAAGCTTGAAATTTTTTGTTTCAATTCTTGATATAAATTTATAAAACATCGTACAATTTTACAGTTTTTTTTTTTAAAAAAAAACATTCAACTATCTGATACAGCTAAACTTTAGTACTAAATTATTGTGTAATATTTATAAAGATATGCTTCGCTTGAAGTTCGAAAATAGAATTTAAAAAATAGTTTCAAAAAAACTTCCTATACATATTTTAAGTATTTTTTTCATTATAAAATGTCTATTAATTTGTTTTTTATTACCCAGCAATATATTTGTTGCATATTACACGCTCTAGTGATAGCAGATAAAATTTCAGAAAGCGCTTCTAACCTCTATTAGTGGAAGCATGAATGACGAATAACAAAATAAAATATCGTATTCACAATAGCCTACCACTTATGTAATTTGTTTACTAAAGCTATGAGGCCGACTATAAAATATTGAATCTTGTTGTTTGAGTAAATGTATTAAACAAATAAGCTCTGGCAAGAAAAGACAAACATTATGAGTCATTTCTACTGTCCGTCTATGTATATCAAAATTTTTTACAGTTTGTGTATACATGATCTGTTGGATTAGGTTTTGGGGTGAACACTTGACACTTCAAACTCTTCTACGAAATTGAGACTAGTAAGACTCTACATTTTTTTATACTTTATTGAGCCACTCTTTGTGTTTTTTCAATCATACTCAAAACTATTAAATTAATTTAAGGTATTATTATACCCCTTTATTACCGTAAAATTAAATAAACTAATCACTTAAGGAAAGTATAAAACAAAAACAGATCAGACGAAAGTTGGAGATAGTTTTAATTATAATAAGTGTCCATTAAACTAAGTAGATGAGAGAAAAAGAGCAGAAAAGAAACAAGTTGGTGAGCATAAGTAAGAATAGTAAAAATGAGGTTTATGTAGTTACGTCACACTATAAAAATTTTAAGCATAGGTTCGATTTTTATAATATTAGAAATTTTGAATTGAAAATAATCATAACAAGAGACTAGTTTTTGAAATTTTATATAATAATTTCACCAATAACACTGCAACTAAAAATGAAGATAGCCTGTCGTTTCTCTCTGTTTTAAGTTCTTTAATTTGCACAATTTATCATCAAAAGTGTTATTATCTCTTACTTCTATTTTTACTTTTATTGACTACTCTGTGTTATTTAAATATTATAATTTTATTAACTATAAGTCCTTGATTTTGCCTCTAGATTAGTAAATTATTCTAAAAGTTTTGTTAGTTACATATATAAAACTGAGTGTTCTAAGTGTACAAGTTATTTTATACAAGTATATTGGTGCAGTCCATTAGCACAGGGGTGCGAATCTGCGAAATGCGGGACTTTTGAGGACTCGACGCCCTGCAGATAACTAATAAATGAATTTTACAGACTTACTAAGATAGTATTTATAAAACCCCTTTATTCATAAAAACAACAAACAAAGTAGTCACTTTTCATACAAAACAGAAATGTATTTTCCTACTTTAAGCGTTTTTGGTTTACTTGTGGAATTCATTATTATTCATCACAATTTAGTAAATTTTTTTTCATGATAACCTTATTTGAATTACTTCATTCTAAAAATTATAGTAAAGAAGATAAAGAGAAACTTTTTTGTTGATGTTTTGACAAATTAATCATCAACTTTTACAAACTCTTAGACAGATAAGTAACAAATTTTCTCTCCACATATCTTCCGGAATTTTTTCAAAAAAAAGAGAAACCGTTGAGACACAGGAACAGGTAGAGCAGGTTTTTATTATTACGATTAAAACAACAAAAACTCCAACATAACTTCATTTACGTTCGTCAATGAAAAAAAAGTTAAGTAATGGAATATCATCACTTTATTATTTATTTCTCTACTACATACTTATTTCTTCTAAGAATATGATGGATTGATTTAAATTTAAAATGTCTTGAACGGTCTACACTTGATACTGACTCGTTCTTTGGAGGAATAATAATACATAAAACGTTGTCTGAGAGAAACCTTGCCTCAATCCTATTGAAATCCCACTGATCTAGGATGTTATACGTCAAGGTTGTTTCTGAAAAAGCGTTATCATCTTCGTCTTGTTTATTTTTCGTGATACTCTTAAATAGTATAGATCTGCCTCTGACCTAAAGAATAAAACATATTGCTTTAATAAAAATGTTGTTTCGCAATAGAATCAGTTTAATGCCCATTAATATCATGATATATTACAAGATATCTGGCAGGAGGAACACATCAACTGTATTAATCACATCAAAAGAACAAACAGAAAGAGGACATACAGAAAACAGCAACGTTTATTGTGTCCGTGACAAACTCAGTGCCATCTATTTTCTTCTGAAAAACGGTCTTTAGAAAAGCCATTTTATGAAAATTTAAAATATCTGAGAGAAAGTGAAGTACATAAATGCCATTGCCGATGGCCATATCTTGTTATTCGTAGTTGAGGTGCTGGTACCAGTGCTGAATATAATAGACAACTGTTGCAATTCTTCAGTAACGTTGTGGGAAGATGTAACCTGATCAGCTGAATCTTGCTTCTTCATCTCGTTCTTTATATCATCGTGAAGTTTATTAAAATAATCCAGTTGCTGCTCATCAATAATTTCGGTATGGATACCTAAGAATAACTGCCTAATACTAATTGAAAAAAGTCTAAAAAGAAACTAACGAACAACAAATAATTGAGACTGTTGCGGCTATACGTGTCGCATGCGTGACAGCATTACCGTGTGTGATTGATATCTGTTATCTTGCCAACTGAGAATTATAACAGGCATTTTTGTTAATGATGCCTTGTACAGTGAACATTATCGTAGAAAATCGTGTAGCAAAATTGTTTCTCACTTTTCACCATACATACGAACTTTTTTTAAGACAAAAAGCTCAGATAACGTTAGTCCACTGCACAATACGTTATTTAAAAAAAAAAATACCTTTATCAATTGCTGTTAAAACTTTTGTGTTGTAAAAAGGTTTGATGGAATCAATGATGTACGTGTAAGTACTAAAAAAAGAGAAATTTCATTAAATTTGTCAACTTAACGAAAAGCCTCCGTAGCGCTGTGGTTAGGGGTTTCTTTTAAGCCCAACTAAGGAAACACTAAAAATACCTTATGTTAGCAAGTTCTCAATACGTCCGCAGCAGATTGTTCTTAGAAACCATTAATTATTTACAAAATTTTAAGTACAAAAATGCTCTAGTAGATCTGCAAGATTATCAACTCTCTATAAGAATCGCTTGCTTTTGTTGGTACACTTTGGTATAATTCTTTTTATTGATTATTACAATAAGTACCAAACATACCGTTGAGTTCAATTCAATTTAGATTTTCTGAAATCTTAATATGTTGTTATCATTATGAAACCAAATACATTATAATTTTTTGAATACTTTTGTAAGAAGTGTATTTTTCGCTTAAACCCCGTTGAAGACGATAGAATGCGCGTAGTTTACTCGTAATTACCTATTCGTAGACATTTAAGTTACTCATTTTTCTGCGTACGTCAATTTATGATACGATAATTACATGTAATAACGGAAAAAATTACAGATGAAACGAAAGTAATTCGTAAGACTTTGTGATGCAGCCAATAAAAGTGCTTTTGTACACATCTTTGATCATTTTTTGCAACGCAAAGTACGTGTTGGTGTTGGTGACTACGCTATCCTTCTATGTCACCCATCTTTCTCTGAATTCGATGTAACTCTCCTGTGTCACGACGGCTTTGAATGCACTTTCTTTGATTATTCATACAATTGAAAGTTACTCGTTTTAATAGTAGTAGTAATAATAATAATAATAACAAAATTACTGATGATAATGATGATGACAATGATGATAATGACACTTACTCTGTTTACTTTTCATTCTAACTAGCTCGACCATTATTTGGGATTAAAATGCTTTGTATTCAAATGCAGAATGAACGTCACATGCACGCACATTTATACAATTGTATTACAGTTAGTTTAAATATTTTATCCACTCTATGGTAGAAATTTGATAGTAAACGCTAGTTAACTAATCTTGGTCAACTTTTGACCACCTCTCAATAAATAAGCATATAGATTATGTTCGACTACTGCTGGAGCAGTAGGCACACGGTAGTAGCACGACGTGTGTACGACTTGGGATGACTCTATTATGACCGTTGGCATACATATCACTCACTTACCAGAATACAACAGTTAAACTCAATCAATTAGATTATATTTAATTAGAAATTCACGTTTTCGAGGTTTATTCTTTTCTTAGTAAAAAAGTTGTCTCGCAGTATGATTTTGTTGATCAGTACATCATGCCTTGTTTTTTCATTTACTATTAAACGATGGTTTGTGACGCTGACCATTTTATCCTGGTATGTTATGGTCAGAATTTCTTGCAGGGCTTCTCAACAACTTCTCCTTTCCACATTACAATTGATTTTTGTGTATTAGCTTTTAATACTAACAACAAATTATTATTTTGCATGAGTTGCTAAAGTAGAAAGGATATTGTTATCCTATCTCTACCAGCAACAAAACTTCTCAAAACATTTTTACAACATTTTGAAAACGTTTTTCCAACTTCGCAACGTTTTGAAAATGTTTTAAAACATCATATGCTATCAGGAATGATGAATGACTTGCTCAAAAATATTAATAAAAAAACGCATAAATTAATAATATTTACGTTATCAAAATATTAGACATATCTTTAACATTTCAGCTTTGATGATCAATCGTTATTTTTACAAGAACGTATAAGTAAATCACACCTTTAATTTTGAGCTTTTGTTTTGTGAGTTTCATGAAATTTGTTTCAACAACTTCAGGAAACGAGTTTTAATTTTTCTTTGAAGATCCCTACAATTTCGACCCCCTACTCCTCTTATACAGCCACACAGTTTATACATAGCTCCTTACAGATTTATAAATGTTGCAAGGTAATAAGTGGTAAATTTGACGGAATGTAAGCCTTGTAACTCGAGGTAGATTATCGTTTTTATTTATGAAGAATATTTACAAACCAAATTGTAAAGATATCATGAAATATTAAAATGGTTTTTAATTGGTGCGTAATAACATTAGAAATATAGGTTTACTATCCTGAATAGTATAATGTGCTGTATTACTTAAAACTTGAAGATACATGGCCAGCAATCATGAAAGTATCATCGTAACATGGCCCTAATGATAATTTCTCTCAAATCCATATAATAGAGCCAAATATGACGTAGTTAGACTGATCATCTTAAAAGTTAAGTAGAGTTTTTGATTTCTTGTACAACGATAAGTGCCACTCTTAGATGCATTTACTGTGTAATATTACTTTAGAGTAATTATGGAATTCACTTACCGACATAAACAACGATTCGTCCAATGAGAAAACATGTAACGGATGCAACGTGATATCTGATCTAGTCCATAAATGGGAAAATAGTAACAGCTGAAAGTTAAATTTTTGTTTAACTAAATAACTGCTAAAGCAATTAAACACTATCAACCTTACTTGATATGTTGTTTTTGTGTTTTTAACACTGTCGTTATGCATTAAGCAATTGTTCAACGCCTTGTTAATTTGCTTGTTCTGTGAGATGCATTTGATTTTTATGAAATTTGAGCATTTAAAATAAAAGTAACAAATTACTAATTTATTACCTGTTGTATTGCTGAGCCAACAGATTTAGTTATTAGTAATACCATACTTAAGACATCACAAAGGAGTATGAAGTATATTATAAATTCCATTATTGAAGTTTTATTATTTTTATTAAAAAACAAATTCATAAAATGGTTGCAATAACGTAAAAGAGACCAAAAATAGAAAGCGATGCACACAAACATTGGCGATGAGTAGAAACTTGATATATCTTCTGTTATTTTAATCAATGCAATGTACATTTCGCGTAGTTTGAATACAACCTGCAATCTTTCTTGTTCACTGACACAAGTAAATGAATTGATTTGTGTAAGACTAGTTGGTGCAACATAAATGTTTTTTAAATGGTGACAAATTACTTTAAGCAAAATTCTAATCATAATTTTAAAAAGTATATATTGCAACACTACCATGTCTATTATCATAAGATGAACTTGTCTTATTGAAAAGAATATTGGAATTTTTGAATCATGACTCAGTGCAAAATAAATCAGTATGAGTACATATAAAATATACTTAAAAAACATGAAAACGACATGTTTTGTGTCTTTTAATATCAATGTATTGTAATTGAGCTTATTTTTTAATTCCCCTATTGACTCTTTTAACAAATTCAATTTCGCAAAAACGATGACGGCCGATTTTTGTTTAATAATAGTTCGAATCAAGAGAAAATTTACTGCTACAAAAGTAAGTGCATTATAAATGCAAGTATAAACTTGAGATATCGTATTATTCGTGGCTAAAGTAAGCTGCAAAAATATTTTTAAAAAATCTTTAAGGTAAAAATATTGTGTTATGATTAAAAATATGATAAAAAAAGTATTGTAGACTATTCCAACGTTAGAGTAACAAAACAACCAGCGTTTGAAACTGTTATTTTTAATTTTTATCTCGTTAAAGTTCACAGCGACGGATCCAAGAATTCTATTATAGAAGTAAAATAGTTTTAACAATGAAAGATTAAAATTTTTTGTTTTTATTCTTGATATACATATACTAAACATTGTGCAATTTCCAGTTAAAAAAAAAAAAAAAAAACATTTAACTATTCGATGTAGTTTAAGTTTGGTACTAAATTATTGTGTAATTTTTTTAACGGTCTGTCTCGCTTGTAGTTGTATAATAGACTAATATAAAAATAATAATTTCAGAAAAAGTTTAGAGTTTCATTTATTTATTTTTTTTTGTCACTAGGAAGTATCTATTGACCTTTTTTTATTACATAGCAATATACTTGTAGCACAATACACGCTTTAGTGACAGTAGATAAGATATAAAAAAGTGCTTTTCACCTCTACTATTAAAAGCATAAATGACGAGTAGAAAAAAGAATGTCGTACTCGCAATAGCCTACCACTTTCGTAATTTACATTCTGTATTCTATTATTCACATCTATACACTTCTGTAAATAGTAATCATGTTAATTGTGCTAATTGAGGAAACAAACAAGCCCTCACAACAAAAACTAAACAGTGTGAGTCATTTCTACTCTCTATATATGTACACCAGAATTGTAAACAGTTTTGCACATGATCTGTTGGGCACATGACTAATTAAATTTTTCTCTAAAATTCAGACTTGAAATTTTTTGATAATTTATTGAGTCATTTTTTATATAATACCTAGTTAGTTTCCACAACTGATTCCTTCTAACTAATTGATAAATTTTTATTTAAATTATTTGAATTCTATTAAAGTAAATACTGTTTTGAATGTGGTGGACCAAGCTATCCCTTGGACGGATAAAAAATTACGTTAAAAAAACTTGAAACTTAAAAGAATATGTTTTACGTGGTTACAGCTATACGCAACAGTTTATTAATCATTACACAATTACTAGACTTCATCATCTTAAAAATAACAGCCATTATCATTAGTACTGATTGTGATACGTTTAATGAAATAAGAATTGTTACTGCCTTCTTTGAGTGTTTTTTCAAACATACTCAAAATTGTCAAATAAATTTATGATATAATAATACCCTTATATTACTACAAAATGAAATAAACTAATCACTTAAGAGAAATATAAAATGAAAACAGATAACACTAAAGTTGGAAATAGTTTTAATTACAATAAGTGTCCATTAAACTAAGTAGATGAGATAAAAAAAGCAGAAAAGAAACAAGTTAGTGAGACTAAGAACCGTAAAAATGAAGTGCATGTCGTTACGTCACACTATAAAAATTTCAAGCATAGGTTCGATTTTGATAATATTAGAAATTTTGACATTGAAAATAATTATTACAAGAGACTAGTTTTCGAAATTTCATATAATAATTTAACCAGTAATACTTCAACTAGAAAGAAAGATAGCCCATTGTTTTTCTCTGTTTTCAGTTCTTTAATTTGTACACTTCATTATCAACATAGTTATCACCTCTTACTCCTATTTTTACTTTTATTGACTACGGTATGTTATTTAAATGTTATAATTTTACAACTTATAAGTCCACGATTTTACCGCCTGATCAGTACATTATTCTAAAAGTTGTGTAAGTTGCATATAAAACGTACCTGGTGTGAGTTTTAATTCTCAAATAATATTCCTCCTTGATGACTTTTTTGTCAATTCTATTGAACTATATCATATTATAATTTCAGAACATTTCATTGGAAACCACAATCCCATTGTATTGGTGTGAGGTCCTTTTACAAAATTTGTTACAGTTGTATAATTCTTTGAAAAAATTTTTTTTAAGTTATTTAAGGTTTATTTCCTAAAATAAAATTTCAATTTGATCCATTTTCTGCTTCTATATTTGAGGCATCAAAACACTTTTTTTTTTAACGATCATTTGATATTTTTGCAAACTCCCTCTTGGTCCCCCGCTACCCCTGGCGGATTGCCACCCCTGGGGTCTGCTTTAGGCCTCGAAAATCTGCCATAGCCGCAATCGCGTTCCGTGTCGAACGCAACCGCGACTATCGTAGATTTTCGAGGCCTAAATCAGACCCCTGGACCCCGCACATCCTTTCTTACGAATCATCAACATATTTACTATTTTCCTCACACTTATTGCGAAAAATCTTGTACGCAACTCGGGCTGGCCGATTTCTCACACTCGTGTGTGATAGACTCACACTCGTGGCTGGTGACGGTAACTCGTGCCTTGCGATCAACTGGCACTCATTCCCATCAACTCCAGCCACTTGTCGACCCAATCACGACTTGTGCGGGAAATCGTCTTTTTCGCACTTGTTACGTAAATAACTATTAATTTTTTAATGATGGAACATGATTTGTTAGATTAATATAAATAACAAGAAGAATTTTTTTTTAGTCTACAACCTCTAAACTTACAAAATTTCGTCCTTACACTGATGTAACTTGACTTTAAATTGTATTTATCCAGTAAATATGCAAACAAGGAATAGAGAGAAAGATTAGAATCTCGATGCTTATTATTCCCTCGCGTACATTGTAGGTGTGAATATAATAATATGGTGATGCTTTTACGTGCTAAGGACTGCGCTTTATCATACACTTATGCTTACCGGTTTACTCTCCAACTGAAGACCCCTTATCTTTCGCTCCTCACGTACAAGTGCGTAGGACAAAAGTTGCCGCTCTCCCTCTACGCTTATCTAGATTTGCGTGATTTCGTACGCATGTTATGAGTATACACAATCGGGCGTGCATGTATTGCGTCGTATAAATGCATCCACTGGCCAAACAATAGAAATTTTGAATAGATAGCCAACCAGGTGATGACATCGGGCAAGTTGTAAGTTACCGCATACGGTAACATTTTGTGCCATTTGATATTTTTTAGATAGTACGCACACGCGTAAGCCAGCTAGTTGTAGCATTGATTAATACTAAAAGCACAATACCTATAATGTTTGGCTAGTATATTTGAAAATAGATATATGGTAAATCAGCATTTTGTGTACAAATAAAAAATTTTAGTACTTAAATAATAAGATAATTTTTCCAAAAAAAATAATCCAATATAATTTATTAACTAGAATGCAAAGTAATTGGTTTTTGCAAATGCTTGTGATTTAATAGTGAGATAAAAAAATAAAAATTGATTTATCTATTATTTTCTCATGTTTGGTAGCAAAAATTTATTTGCTCACGTATAAACATCTAACTCATCATGTAAAAAGTTTTTTTATGTGCTGACTACAATTTCGGCATTTAAGTCCCAACACAAATTATTAAAAGTATTAATAATAAAAAAAATGATAACAGAAAAATGCCATTGCAATGACAGTAAAACTAGTGCTATCGTTGGTGATGTAAGGAGGAAAATACTTTAGAGAATTTATGTCACGGGCATTTGACAAAACATAAGCCCTTGTACATAGAAGCATATTTGCAATGTTGAGATTTGTTATTTACGCGTACGAGGAAAGCCGTCCAGGAAAAGGGGTACAGTCCATCTGAAATGGAGGATTGCCGCTGGATATCAGATATACAATGGAAGATAAAAAAACGGTTCACAATGATCCTTTGTAAGTTACCAACGCTGTATAGAAGTACGTTGCACTGCAATTTACAGAGAAATAGGAATTGAACGAGAGAAAGCGAAGGACAGAAAGCACTGCTACTGAAAGTAATGGTGTGTAGTGGTAATCATACATATGTAGGTACATATGAAAGATGCATTAGTGAAAGAACATGCATTATAATATTTATATTCTCAAACGTACTGTATTTGCTTTGTACAAGTGTATTCGTGCAATCTGATACCAGAATGGTCCAAAGCTGCGAAGTGCGGGACTTTTGAGGACTCGATGCACTACGGATAACAAATGGTCGAATTTTACAGATTTATTGCGATAGTGCTTATACAACCACTAGATTCATAACAAAGACAAAAAAAATAATGACTCTTCTTCTAAAGTGTTGCAGTAAAGTGTTACACTGATATCCATAATAATGAAATAAGGAATACGTTAAAGTCCGAAATACCTTTTATTTTCGAGCTTCGAGGCAGAATAAACTGACGTATACTGAAACGACATGAGTAAGTATAAGTAGCGTATATCAAATATTCTTTAAGGTATCTCTTTAAAGTATTAGATAAACGATTTCAAAAATAAATAAAAAAAAAAAACTAGCGTGATTAAGTCTTGATTTAAACACAAACTTCAGAGTATAATTACAACTATGTATGTTA
This sequence comes from Copidosoma floridanum, assembly GCF_036245765.1. Taxonomy (NCBI): domain Eukaryota; kingdom Metazoa; phylum Arthropoda; class Insecta; order Hymenoptera; family Encyrtidae; genus Copidosoma; species Copidosoma floridanum. Next base: position 15,920,836 of record NW_028321884.1, on the reverse strand, counting down.
TTATTACGGTAAAATACGGTGGGCGTTTACTTTGCTACCAGCACCTCTGTTTCACGCATAGCTTATTATTAACGATATTTTTTACGGAAACAACAATAAAATAATAATTTTTACAAATCGAGAAAACTTATTAAAAAAGGTGAAATTTGAATTTTTTTACAGATTAAAATCAGTAAAAGTATTATTTTTAACAGAGTAGTGTGTATTTCGACTGTAAACTTTAGAAAACCTAGCATGCTTTCTCGATACGGATTTTCCATCCATGTGAGAAAGCAAATTTATATGAATAAAGGTTCAGTAAATATTAAATTTAACATCAAAATTCAGTAATGAACACATGAATCATGATCTCACGGTCTGCTTACAGGCTTTCTAATTAGGAATTAAAGTACTACGAGATGAGAGTCAACGTTTTTAACTGCGATTATACAACATTTTGCTATATTTTGGAGAAATTACAACAAGACACAGTATTACGCAGAAAAAGTATTTTATTTGATTTTTTTACTTCATAGCTCACTTAGATATACATTTTTAAAGGATTAAGATGATTGATAAAATTTGAAGTTAGTATCAAAAGTGTCAAGATCTTTTCATGAAACGTCTGTTGAAAATAAAACCTCACTTGTCGAAGAAGTAAGTCAGTAGGTCACTGATTTTAACGTTTTGATAAAGTTATTGTTTTACCTTCGCTTCTTAAACAACATCTGTTTTACTCTTTATCTATGAATATTTTAGTTACGTTGTTTGGTGAGTATTTAAAAAATGAATGATAATAGACGTGCATTTCTTAAAAAAAGAACTTCTTTACTTCATATTAAAATATTACTCAGCAGTGCATACATTTTTACATATTTATAAATATGTGCCTATTGACGTCACATTAATCATAAAATATTCCAATTATTTTCTTGAACTGACCAATTTCACGGGACTGGAAAGATCATTGATCTTACGCATTACACTTATGCATCAATCTAAATGGTAACCATGCCTCGTCTTCCTTTTTTGCCGTCACCGTTTCCACGTAATCACAACGTGAAAAGTCTCTTCACCAACCTTTTGAGCAGCAATTATCGAGATACGCAAGAAGGCTTTCCCTCATTTATTTTCCCCTTTAGGGCCAAGAAATATAAGTTTACATGTATTTTGCTTGCACGCAATTTCTAACAACTATACGTGCGTAAGAAAAGAAACCCACACGAGGCTCACATTCGCGTCATAGGATGCTGTTGCACGTGCACATGTACACACTTGGTTGCAGCAGCAACATCGGCCTGCAGGCTGTTCCTGAGCAACTGTGGGAAGCGCTAGTAGTACTTGGTGGAAGATGGAAGAGCACAAACCCCAAGTGAGGACGGGAGATGGAAAAAGAAAAATAATTTTTACGGCCCCGAGAGGTTGGATTGTTTGGTATGTTATTGATCAGTGAGGAGAAGAGGATCTGACGGATTGGCTGTGAAGACGCTAATCAGTAGAAGCCCGAGTATCAGCCGAACCAAGATTTCTCCAAGGCTGAAATGATTTCCAAAATTCCCCCTTGAAAACTAATTGAATGGTGTTCAATGCTCTTTCAATCCAAGTTTCAGCTTAAACGAGTATCGATTTGAATATCCAGCTCAAGAATTTATCGAATTAGCAGATTTTATTTATCTGCTGTTGGATGTAAATTGTAGGTAATTGGTGACAAACGACACCAAGTTATGTTCCTTCGTTAGAAAAATACTTGCGTGATACAAATTGATGTCAAGCAAGAAGGTGATGAGTCTGACGTCATAAGAAATAGATATCCTAAAAACCGATGAGAGAAAAAAGAATATAGATAAATGAAACAGAGTGTCGTATGGGTAGGAAAAAGAAGGAAGAAAGTAAAAAAGAAAGGAGAAAGAGCGCTAAGAAAGAAGTATAAGAAGATAAAGAAACAAAAAAAAGAAGCACGTAGAAGTTAAGGAAAACAGAAAGAAAGAGAAAGAAAAACAGTAGCAACACTATTACAGAAAAGGCAAAGGGAGAAATGGCAGAAAACAACAAGAAAGAGCAAAAGGGTGGACAGGAGAGTAAAGAAACGGGAGGGGAGAAAGTAGAGGAGTTAAAGCTTCTCTTCACTAAAGAGACGTACGTTCCCACACGAGCCCCCCAAGATGCGTCTCGGCTTCTCTCTTATACAGCCAGCTAGCCAACCCACTTGAGTCGGTCAAAGGAGATGCCCAGAAGCTGATAAAAACAGCTACAAAACTGCCTACCGGTGTTTTCTACCTCCTCCTTTTTTCCTTCTTATTATTATTCTTCTCTCTTCCTCTTCCACCCATTCCCTGCATCACTACCTTCTCCTGCTCTCTCTACTTTTCCTCCTCATCCCTTTCCTTTGCCCTGAGGACACACACACACACACACACACACACACACACATATATATATACGTGGTCTCCACCAATTTTTGTTTCTTCCTTTTTCGGGTCGCCCGCTGACCTTACGGCATCTCTTCGTTTTGCTGTTCCAAGAGTGCCACCTTTGCCACTACTATATCCTTTACTTTTCTTCAATACCTTTGCGGACCCTCCAACGCGCTTTGTCTTGTCGTATTTCACTCGCACCTTATCCTTTTCTTTTTCTTCCTCTCTATCGTTGTGAACTTTTTCTAAACTCTTACTATCAAGCGTGCTCATCTATAATTTTAATAAACATTGACGTTAAATAATAGAAAAGATCTTTTATCATGCATTTAGATAAACTGAAGTATAAAAAAAATAAATTACGAAACAACCTGCACCTGAGATTAATAAGTGTGGTTGTAATAGGCCCGAGCAACGAACCAAATACACGGTCATTCACAGACAGTGCATGAAGCCTAGAGCTGGAAGTCGTGTTGCTGGATATCCCAGCTACCGACAACATTATTCTCTGATGGTCAAGCGACTTACGTCAAACTCTATCCTGAACCATCGTGATTGATGAGCAGCCTCCAATACTAAGACGTTATGAACGCTATCGTTTCCAGCGAAATACCAGGGGACATCTAGCAAAAGCACACTCTGCTCTAGCAATTTGGGATTTTATGCCCATTCTTCTAACCAATCTGGTGCTGCTACCAGAGCAGATTATATTACAACAGCAAGTCAGGAAGAACAACCTTGAGTTCAGACAGCCACAACAGCCTCCTCAGTGATTCATAGAAACGGCTGTCGAGATATTCTTTGGTCAGTGGCGTACCTTCCTCCTGCACGGTCTCGGTACGAAGAGACTCCAAGGGTTAGAGACAAGCTACTCGTACAGCCAAGTCTCCATCATCAAAATTAATTATAAGTAATGGCTAGAAGTATCACTACTGGTCTTTTTCAGGACCGTAATAATTATTTACGTTCCCTACTTAACCATCATTCTCATAAGTTCTTTGTAATGTGACGTAACTTTAAACTGCCTTGCCAACAAATACATGTTCACTACTACTGTCAGCAACAATTCGTCGACTAAAAGACTATATAAATCCGGACAAAAAATAAACCAATTCACTGGCAGACGTCACAAGCGAAGTTGCTCATAGCAAGGCTAAGAACCCCGGCGACTGACGACCCTACATGACATTACTCTCTCGACTTTGTAAAAGGTCTGCTTTAGGCGAATCTAACAGCTACGAAAGAAAAACAAACTTTAGCAAACGGTACAGTCTCCAACAGTCAAGCATCATAAACAAATCTTCCCACCCTAGATCACCACAATAACTGAGCTCTGGAAAAAAAGTGGCTTAGACACCAACGTCTATAGTGTAACACCAGGAGACGTTAGTAAAGATCTCAAGAGCTCTGCAACTAGCTCTAACGCTTCAGACGTTGTGATTTTCCTCACGATCAGTCTGGTGCTACAACAGCAGGCCGGAGGAAATCACCCTAAAGAATCCAGGCAGTCACGTTTGCTGGAAACTTCAGTCAAGAACGAGTTCAGCTCACCAGTCCTTTATGGAACCATTGGACGACAAACTACCCAGCCAACAAATATGTAACAATTTAATAAAGTTAAAAAAAATAGCCTTTAGAGCTCACAAAAGTCTTAACTATGCCAAAAGTTGCAAGAGGGCGAATTGGTAGGAAAACTTAAAATGCTTTAAATGTTAAAAATTTTTGGCATCAAAACTGACGCAGAACATTCATCAAGATTGAAACAGCAGCGTCAAATTCGACTAATAAAGAATTCATTACGTGAGAGATTAGGTTTTTATTATAACGCTGACAGTAATCACTGAAATCTTCCAGGTTTTTAATTAGGTAGAATAATGTGTATTTCTATTAATTGTGGCATTAAAAAATGGAGAGCTTAAGCTTCAGGACTTTGTTGTTCTGGTAACAAAGTTGTAAGATTAGAAAAAAAATATTATTCAGATATATATTTTTGATCAGTTTTAAACATTTATAGTTTTAACAAATAGTCCTTTCATTTATCATCACGTGAGAAAGTAAAAATCACTGTTACTTTGGGCCAGCAATTATATTAAGGAACGGACGATACTTCTAAGCGTAAATAAATTTTTTTCACTTTTTACAGTTCATTATTTGACAAAATAAACTGTTTGGATTCCGAATGAATATGTTTTTAATAAGAAGATTTTTGTTTCGAGAAATGTCCAGAATAGATGTAAAATTTTTTAGTTTTTAGAGAAACAGTTAAATCCTATCTTAGAGTGATTATAAGCTTTATAAATTTGTTTTTTTTATCTACTATTAAATATATTTTCCTCCTTTATTTTTTTCATTTTTATTTCTTCGATCAAAACTTTTTTCTTACATTTTTTTAGATTTGTACATTAATTTTAGCATAGTGACTTTGAAGAAGCAAGAAATGCAATTTTTGTAATACTAGAGACAAATAATTTTAATTGGTTTCCACACGATTTTATACCTTCTGAAAGAATAAAGCTTTGGTACAAAAAATTGATAGGCATGGAATTCATTATTTACAATCCACTTTTATTTTACAAAACAAATCATGCTACAAGTAAACATTTGTAGATATTTCTGTACAAAGTAGTAATAATAATAATAAAAATAATGATGATATTTAAAAAATAATTAAAATAATGACAATCATAATAATACTTATAATTATAATGATAGAAATACAAATAATTTTTATAATAATAGTGTAACGAGACTCTTACTCTCGATTGATTACTAAAATACCAACGGAAAATCATGTTATATCCTTGACGGTTGAACTGCATGCTTGGTTATTAAAAATTTTTATTGTATTATTCACTGCCTAGCATTCCAAGTATTTCATAAATTATTTAATAGTAATTTTCAAAAATAGTAACCTTCATGCTCACGTAGCCTTACTGCTCTGTGTCTTTGTTACATTATTAACATTCAACGTTACAAATGTTTCACGAGTACTCCCAACAAAAACTATTTAAGTTATTTTGTATTATGTTGTAATTGTTTAAATAGTACGAGAATAAATATAATTTTGATTTTCAATGATTATATTTACAGAAATGACTACAAAACTTTGTTATATGTATTACTAAAACTAGATTTTGACGTTAAATATGACAAATTTTTTTTTTTTTTTGAACTCCGCATATTTTTAAAAACATCAACAATATGCATAACTTTGGAAGGGCTTACCCTAGAAACGTTTGCAAAGTACTATTTTGTCATCAACGACATTATCCTAAGTAACGCATTCAACTTTTAATCAATGTTGGTGTGATGTTTTTTTAAAAATTATAAAAAAATTGGTTGGTCCGAAGCACCAGCAGCTACAAAACATTCTTCAAATTCAATTATGAAGTAGTCAAACCTTAAAGAGTTCCAATTTCTATCGTCTATTTTATTTCGTTTTTAAAATCGTTTTTTGTAGATACATGGATATCTATGTGTTTGATCCAGTATTTGAGAATTCTACTGCATTTGTCTTCTGATTTTGAAGATTCTACTTCGGGAAACCTCATCAATGATTCACAGTCCTGACGATTCATTCATAGTGTTGAAATATGCTGTTTGTTGTGATAAATTTCTCAAAAGTGTCGTAAAAAAATAGTGCATATTTTGTGTGAGTTAAAAGCCAATGGGTTTAGCCCCATCTTGTTCCATTTCGAACGAAAAACTGGATTTGCTGGGAGGCTCCCTGTAACATAAGCGATTATTTATGAGTTTTATTTTTTCTAATATCTATTTTTCTGCTGTACATTTTGTAGTTACGATCTGGATTATTACTACTTAATTAATACAGTTTGGCTGTGCAAATGGAAAACAGAGGATAATTGCTTATCAGGAAAGTTACATTATCGATAGCCCAAAACCTATTCGTTGAAGGCAAAAAATGTTTGAAAATTACTTGCACTACTTAAAAAGCCAAAAGGCAACTTAAAAGCGATAAAAAACGTTCATTTATTTTACCTACGGGAGAGTTTGAATAGCTATATAAAGCATAGGTGTTGCGTTGCTAAAGAAAAATTGTGCATATTGTTTTATAGTGAATAAAAATAATAGCACTGTGGTACATGATGTTATATTCGATTACTTTAATGCCACAATAATTTATCTTATTGCGAATTGGAGCTTGTAATTTGAAAGGAACAGAAAATCCAAACAACCATCCATAGCTTTAATGATTTTGCATTCCAATAACGTGTTACTGAATTATTGTCCGATGAGAATGTGCTACAACAAACTATTTTATACAATGTGCTCTGTGTATATAAAAGTCTGATAAATAAAACAATGAGAAATTGCAACTAACCGCTATGGCAGCACCAAGGAACTGACCAAATGCTCGAGTCATGCCAATCGCGGCATTGACAACTTGATTGCGAACCGTATGTCCGAATCCTTCGTCAGACTCATCATCACCCATGCCGTTACCGGCGCTGCTACCGAAAGCGCCGAATCTGAACAACGGCGTGGGGTAAGTTGAGCTAGAAGGCCTTCGTCGCTGTGTCCTCGTCGTACTTCTTGCTGTCGTAATTGTCGTTGGTCGTTTTGTTGTCGTTGTTACGGACGTCTTTTCACCATAGTTCTGTGCAACCAATTTTTTTTGTTTTTGTTTTTTTTTTTATTTCATACGTAGATTTTAACAAGTGTCATTGAAGGTTGCTTATGTTATTAGTCGAAAATTGTGGAACAAAGGCATTTTATAGAAAAAAGTAGACGTTATTTTCTGAATACTGATAAATAAAAAACTTAAAAATAGTTTTTGTGAGTTAGCAGAGTCTCGATAAGTATGAATAATCAAACTTAATTAAAAAATATTGACGAAAATGTCAATATTCACAAATGCATTTCTAAAAACTTTTCTTAAAATTTTTACTATATATTGAATTTCAAATTTCATGGAAGAACACGACCTAATTTTATAATATCGTTCAGCTTTTTTATAAATTTCAGTTATTGTCCACGTAACAGTCACACGTTTGATTTAAGAGTTATGCATAAACTGCCCTAAAACTTGCACTGTTATCAAATTGTGAAATTACTTTTTTAGTTGTTACATACAACTAAAATTTAATTTGTTAAATCATCGATTGTATAGATTTTACTTTAACACGTGTATGTTTAATTTTTAATGATATCAACTAAAAAGATAGATAGAGTTAGAAACACGCTCCTATCTGTATTTATTATGTAGGAAACAAGGTTAATACTGTGCAATTTTTAGTATAATGATATCAGAGGTATTTTTATACGTATTAAATCATGTGGCTCAAAAAATATTATAATATTACGAACATGTAAAAGTTTTGTTACTTTCGAATGATACAGGTGATATTTAGGGAAATGGATGTATTTCAAATATAAGAACTCTAATAATGTTTAGTGGGTTTTTTTTAATCTTTGTAGAAACCATTACAAGCAGCTACGTTCAGGAAAATGTATAAACTAAAGCAAAAATACTTACGGTATTCTGAAACATATCCTTTAGCGAACCTGGTGTCGATGGCTCAACACCTTGTGACTTTAAATATGCCGCCAGCAACGCTGCGTCGTTCTCGTCGTTACCACCTACTGTTGACAGTGGTTTGATTTTCGATTGACTGTTAAAAACTGATCGTAGAAATGCTTCATCATCGGTACTCAGCACTGGTTTTGGTTTTGAAGTCCCTCCATCTTTGCCTGAAATCCAATTGTTAGAGGAATTTAACTTTAAGAAATAAGGTAACTAAAGGGATATGTCTAAGATCATAATTTTTAAATTTTTCCGTAGTTTTTAAAAACTTTATTATCATTTAAATAATTTTTTCGAGTATTTCCTCTGTTATTTGAGCCAAGAAGTATTGGAAAAATTGACCAATAGAAAAAGCTACATTCACCAAGCATTGTGAAAAAACTATTACCGATGAATTTACTATTTATAAACTTTACAGAAAAAAAATTCAATATGTTTACCACCCAAAGTCCGACTAGTCCGAGCTGCGTTCAGAAGAGCTGTTAAAAACTTAGCATCCTCTTCGGGAGAATAGGTGGTCAACTGTTTGGCACCTGCTGACCTTGGAGTTACTTCAACTGGTCTCCCACTATTGCTAACTATATTTGACGATGCAGCAACTTGACCATTTGTTACTTCAACAGCACTATTTGCAATCTGAATTGATCTTGGAGTATAACTCGTCTGTGCAAGTACCACGAACGGAGCTCTTGTTGTCGTGGTAGAGGTTGTCACCCTTGTAGTCGTTGGTGGAGTAGTCGAAGTTGTTCTAGGTGTTGTAAAGACCGTTTGCCTAGACGTGGAAGATGGTCGCCGGACAAATGGTCTAGATGTTGTTGACTGTGCGAAGGGGTTAAAGAGATTCTGACCAAATATATTTTGTAGAATATTTGCTGCAAAGGCTGAAAACGAATTGAAAGACTGTATCAAATTAATAACAAAAAAGAAATCATTTTCTAATAACAGTTAAAAGAAATGCATACCAAATGGTCCCAAAGGAGGAGCTTGGGTGACCGGTCTTGGCCTTTTTGTTGTCACTGGCTTAGCCGTTATGATAACAGGCCCTTTAGTTGTTGTAGTTTTCTGCGTAGTGGTAGGACTTGTTCCCTTGGTTGTTGTTGTGGTTTTTGGAGTCGCTGTAGTTGTCGTTGATGTTCTAGTTGGCCTTAGTGTCGTAGTAGTTGTCGTTGACGATGTAGTTGGCCTTAGTGTCGTAGTAGTTGTCGTTGACGTTGTAGTTGGCTTTAGTGTCGTGGGACTTGCCGTACTTGTCAGAGTACTCGGTGATGTTTGTAAGTCATCGCCAAAGTTAACAAATGTTCTGATAGGTTTCCATGTAAACGGGGTTGTTGAGGTCGATGAAGGTCTTCTTGTTGTAGAAGTTTGTAAATCAATAACTATTGGTTGAGAAGATGAACCAGTGAAACTTGGTGCCAAAGTCGATATGGAATCTTTATTGTACCCAATAGAATTTGGGGATGCGTTGGACAACTGAATAGCTTTTGGCGATCGCGTTGGGCTACCATCTCTGAAAGATCTTCCAAGGGCCAAGGATAAGATCTACAAAAATAAATCGTTTTTTCATTAGAATTTTTTTTTAATTAATTCAATAATATAGTTCGATAATTTTTAATAAATTACAGCTGATTTCAGATACATTTTCTGTTGCTGTTTACAGCATGATAGCGTCACAATAGTATATACCAAGATTTTCACGGATTAGTAAAGATAACACGTTGTGAAATTCTGAAAAACATCGGCAACAAAGTAAAATACCTACAGACGTGGCCGTGGTTAAACTGGCCACTTTAAAAACAACGTGTGTGAACATTCATGCTCAAAAAGTTAATACTATTTTTAAAGAAGCCAGTCATCCCCTTTTACACTCTTTTATTTTTTAATTCCACACAAGAATCCAAAGGCGCGCGCAAACAAAGTGCACATGTACTTTATAATTGGCTAGCTAGGCGCAGAAACATGTCACTGGCAGCGTACATTCTGTTGAATTGCGAAAAAAGAATACATGCATCGTTGGTGGAAACAGCAGCCTGGCTACATAGCAAAGCTCTGTTACTCCCTCACAAGATGCGCGCATACCGCCGCTTATGTGTACGTTGTATGAAAGCTGCAGGCCACGCTGGTCGTTGAATATTTTAGACCCTCTTCCACACTCTCTCTTTTTTCTTCTTTTAAAGAGTAGTAGGGAGGGGGAAAGGAACGATTTCTAAAAATGTTATTCGGAAAAAATATAAGTGAGTGGCAAGCGATTATTGGAATTTTTCAAGACATGTACGCCACACTTGTTTCTTCTGTCAATTAACGAAATAACTGGGATGTTGAAAGTGAGATCTTGTCTGTGTTTCCAGAAGTTTTTCCATTTTTTGTAATGTCTATCAGTTCAGTATATTTTTTGTCAGCATTCTTTACTGGTCCGTCTGTTTTACTTATAGTAGGAATGGTAATGAGACTAAGTTGTGTCTCACGTGAAGCGTAATAAGTAGCTTAATTTTTTTTATGTACTCCTTTCAATTATATTAAAACAAAATTGACAAAATTTTTTTATCAAATAAAGATAAATGATAAAACATATGATTATGTGAAAAATTTGTTTATTTGAATTCCAGTTTTCAATTAATTTGATTGTAAGGAATACGATAAAAAATAACGTTCATGTCAAACATGCTTTCGCTTAAATTAAAGCAGTAAATAATTAAAGTGCCTCCAGCAATTTATATACAAGAAAGTTATGTATTTACCCTCTATACACTAATACTTACTCAGATTATTATACTTTAGTCTTAAAGAACTTTTTTAACAAGAAACTCATAAGCAATTATTTTCGATAATTGGATCAAAAATTTAAATCAAATTTTTAGAAATGACAAAATTTTTTTGTTTTATTTTAATTAAGATCAAGATTAAGGAATTCTAAAGTACAGTTAAAATTAAATAAAAATCTGATATTAGGAACTACCTTATTGGCCAGCAACTGTTCTGCTTCTGAGAGGGTCTTGGGTGTGCCTTCGTTCTGACTTGGTTTTTCCAACTGTAAGAACAAGTCAATGATATGTTATAAAATATTTAATAAATTTTTGTCATTCACAAAACATTGAATTAACTTATTATATTTTAAATAATTAATTGACTTCTTTACATATATCTTATTTTTATTTGATATTTGTGTTGTGGTTCCAGGGAAAATTCTTTATCATTCGACAAAAATAATAGATTAACGAATTGTAGTAACAAACTTTGCAGAATTTTAAAGATTTTGTTGTTCAAAAAATTTTTCGAATCATATCGGAGTAAATAGAAATTAAAAAAATAGCCATCCACAAGAAAAAGTTAATGTAATAACAAAATTGACTCTGCGCCAAGTTCTTATACGTAGACAAGAGAAAAATTTGAACCTTATTTATCAGAATAATAATGGTATTCCCAATAGACTAAAAATTAAAGGGATGCGTTGTCTATCCATTCACAAAATATGGAAATAAATTTTATGAGTGTTTTTTCAAATTTGTTCTCAGCTCACTGTCACATAATTTAACTTATTAATTTTACAGAATAGTCAATTGTTTCATACATTAGGGCTTAAGATGTGAATATTACAATTATTTTTGAACGAACAAACGGTTGCATAACTGTTATAATTCTTTCATTCCTACACTTGTGAAGTAAAAAAAAAACCTTTCGACTTAAAATTAAGAAAAGATCTATCATATACTTACCAAAGCATTTAAGAAAGCTAGGTCGTCAAACGTTGTCCCAAAAGCGTTCGAACTCAAAGTGATTGGAAGCAAAGTCGTTGAACTTGTGGTTATTGGAGCTTGAGTTGTTGTCGTTGTTGTGCTAGTTGTAGTTGTTGAAATTTGAGTTGTTGGAATTATTCTGGTCGTAGATATTGATACTGTTTTTGTTGTTGCCTTTGTTGGATTATTTATCAGAGAATTTATTGTACTTGATACAGGGCTAAAAATCTCTATTGATTTACTCGGTGGACGTGCTGATATAGCTGCATTTTTGGAATTGTTGTCATCCTATTGAAAATATTACAAATTTTATGATGGAACTTGATGAAATTACTTAATACAAATAGATCATGCCACGAAAATGATAATAACTTTATTGAACGATAGAATAAGTATTTGGGGTCAAGGCACCCTAACAACTTTAAGATCTGTCTCTACCGCAAATTTTAAAATGCCTCCTAAGTCAATATTAAAAAATACATAAAAACTTTATGGTAACCATTAATGTTACGGCAGTGAAAAAAAGCTTATAAAATTACAACGTAAATTTAGAATGTATACGAACCATCTTAATTAATATTCTTTAAGTGATTGTAAAATAAACCGTTCTTTGCTATTTATTTCACATCAGACAAATATAATTAATTTTTTATTTTATAATGATTTTTATGAGATTATCTAAGTATGATTTGTTGTTTAATAACGTACAATAGTGTTTGAAGCAACTGATCCACTTGAAACAGGGGAGTCAGTGGGTATGCCAAAAACTTGATTCAAAGGATCTTGCCACGGAAAACCAGGGGGTGCTGTTACTTGGCTACCAGTTTGGCTGTTTGGAAATATATCTAAGTTAATGGGTGATTGAAGTGAAACTTGTGAATTTTCCTTCGTGGAGACCTAATAAAATGAAAAATGTGATAAAGATTGGTATAATAACTGTCAAAATTTATTGTTTTAAATGAAACAAAAAGTTATAGTGTGATAGAGCATCTTAATTATGTGAATCCGTCATGAAGAGGAAGAGGCCAACAATAATTGGCAAAACGTCACAGATTAACTTAATAAAGATGCTCCACCACACTCAGACGTATCCTTGTTTTATTTCAAATGTATAAGTGAGGAGCAAGATGAAGTGGGAAACTGTCACTTTAATAAATTTTTTGTTACTATATACATATATTTATAATACATAAATTTTTATGATCAAAAATTGACGTGTTCGCGTAAAAAATAGTTATTTGAATATTTCTACTTACAGCAGCAGAGTTGACGTTAACATTAACAATCTTAGGAGTACTGTTTGGCTGATCATGCGCCCAATAGTTTCTGTAATTATCCTACAAAAGAATAAATTTTTATTTTATATGAACTAGCAACTACAAACTAAAGTTTATTTAGTCTTATGTCTTACGTTACCTGACTTTTAATTATCGAACTTCGATCTCCTTCACTATTATTCGTCTTGGATACTTTATTTCTTGTATGATCCAGAACGGTTTGACCACCCGGTTGACTACCATTTACAAATGCCATTTTTGAAATCGTTGTTGTCTAAAGAATACATGAAGTTGCGTAAGAATAACTTAAAATTTTAGTCAGTATCAGTCAGCTACTATGAATACCGTGATATGTCTCATCAATTTATTGCTTATCATAATGGTGTATGGACAATACAACAGTGCTTAATTTTTTCAGTATGTACACAGGAAATATAAATATTGGAAAGTGACAAGAGTTTTTTAATATCTTGAAAAAAAAACTATGTGTTGAGATCATACTTTGATCTAGGTGTCTACACTTTTTACAAATCATTTAATGTGCAAAGTGCTATTTTCTAATATTGCAAGTACTGTGTACAAAATTACATGATAAATCTGAGATGTACAGTATCGAGTTGATAACATAATGGAATTTTCAGGATATTTCCATGTAGTGCGAATTTCCACGTCAAAATAGACTTTCTAATTTTCATTCGAAAAATTACTAGTCCTTATTAACTTATAGTATTAATTAACAAGATGACTTAAATTAGATGAAAATATCCTGTGACTTATATTTAGTATAACTCAATCCATCCTATTCATATAATTCAATTTTCTGAGTAAGTATAACATAACTATAACTTCTAATCAACTGTAATGTATTCTAAATTAAACTTGATTACTGTATAACTCTAAGTTAAAAGTAAGTGCAGTATATTTTTACTGATAGTATTAGATTCTATTTACCTTTTGCGTATAATATGATTTTAACTAAAACTCCTATGTACTATAACGTCGATTCCAAGTAAATTCAATGAAGTTATATCTTAACACTCTGTGCTTTATAGTGCTAACTCATATTTTTTGTTTTAGGAGATCAGACAAAACGGTTCTTCATCGTATACAAGCAATATTACAGAAAATCATATACTGTATGATTAAAAAAAGAACAATTGATGTTTTCGTTCACTTTTAGCACTTGTATTGTATTGTTTAATTTAAATTCCTTTAATAATATTCTTGCAGTGGCACACGTCAAATTTATTCTATTTTCTAATGCGGTATCACCTCATCACCTTACAACATACGTTATTTCACAAACAATCGTTCATCGCATGATAAAAAAGATGCAATAAAATTTTTTACATGCCTTCGAAGCTTGTATAGTTTATAGTGGTATAAGCTCCTTGGCCATGTTATTTGATATGAGACAAAAATCAGAATTACTCTTCGTGTAACTCATTTAATAAATACCACGATTTTTCATTCACTCGTCAGCCTCGGAGGAGCAAGCTACTGTAGAAAGACATTAATGTTTTTTAATACAAAGAAAGTTATCTAAAATTACATGAAAAGCTCAAAAAAGTTCGTTAAGGTGGGGTTTTTAGAATATTGATGATTTTTCACACTCGTTGTGTAACATTAGAAATGAAATAGTACGTTTATGCAGGATTTCTTGTACACAGTTCAAGCTGTTTAATACTGACCCAATTATCTAAGTAACTAAAGTCCATTCTTTATCTCAACTTTATATGAAAGCTTGCTATTCTCTGTGTATTTGGTATATACTTTACCACTAACTTATTATTTGTAATATATCTGCCAATAAAAGCAGTGCTTATACCTGTTACCTCCCTCATTCATCACGTTTGCGATCAGATGATTTTTACTTATCGTAAACATTGATTGATACTTATTCCTAAAATGCAAGATCGTGCCTCATGGCCGTCATCTAACTTAATCTCAAGTAATAATTTTCATGCAGAAATTAAAAAAAAAAATCACATAAAATTGCAAGTCAAAGTTATACTGCACTGAGATTAAAGATATAAATTGATTGAATTTATTTTGCACTAACATAACGTTGTATGGGAGTCTTAAATAGAAATCATATTGCACGCAAAATATAATTAGAATCTTATGCGATGGATTTTTTAATAAACATCATATAACGCCAACCTTTCACTTACAGTTGTATAACATCAAGCTTCAGCTTAGATTTATAGTGCAGATGGTTGCGAGCTATAATTATGTTATGTTGGCTCTGATTACAGAACTATAAGAATAGAAGACACTGAACAGGGCTAACATCATCTTTGCTTTTATTTATACAATACACATCTCTTGGATGAGTCATATTTTAATATGTCAAACCTGAAATGAAAGAGTACGCAGAAAATTCAATTTGTTGGCGATTGATGATTAAACGAGGTTTGAGGAACAGATGAACACACATTTTAGAAAATAAGAAAAAAAATTATTTAAAAGATTTTTTTATAATGTTGGTGAATAATTAAAAAAGAACGTTTGTCTTTAAACACAAAGTACTTTTCCAAGTAAACGTACGAAGGAAAAACCTTACAATACGAGTTGAAGGAGGTAAGAGATATTTTATGCCAAAATACGACATTCATCTACTAGAACGTCACTGTACTTATGCTACTTAGTGATTAACATTAGGAAAACGGTTGCTTTTAGTTTTTTGTAAACTCAAAAACGAATCTAACGTTAAAGGAATCTTGGTTAAAATTGGCATTTTTTTCTACAACTACAATAAAATGTTTTCTTAAAATTACTTTAATGTAAAAATGATTTTATACCGTTGCTTTATTATTGCCAAAAAAGCTAGCAATAGGGAGATCAAAGCCAGTGGGTCCACTGTAACTGAGTGCATTATCAACTTCGTTAGGGGCGAAGAATTCTTTCTGGGCATTCACATCGGCTATTGGGTTACGAATATTAGAGAAGCCGATATTCTGGTTACGCAAATTCTGATTACTAGCCTGGTTAACGATTAATCTGGGCTTGTTAGTTGTGGTGGTAGTTGTACTTAGAGAAAATACAACTTCTACTGGACTGCTGGGAGGATCCGGTATAATCGTGCCATTGGGAAACTTGCGAATGAGTCTTCCATCGGGGAAGATTCCAAAAATTACGTAGGGGCTGTCCACATTTCTTGGGTCAATAATATTATCTTCTGGGCGTTTTCTGACTATCGTCTTATTTGGGTAGACTCCATAAATTACATAATCTCGGAGTGGTGCTGCAGTAGAGGTACTGGAACTCATCATTGGTGCTGGTGTAGACATAAAAGTGCCAAATGTTCCAAGAGAGTTTGCTAGTTGCTGATTTTTTGAAGAATCCTTTGTTGTTGATAAAAACTTTGAAGGTACAGACTCTACGTTGTTCGTTGTCTTTGCTGAGGCATATGGTAGTAGGTTTTTAGTGGATAACTTATTGGTATTAATGGTATTTAAGGAGAATGCGAATGATGATGGGTAGTTGAGTTTTGGGTTTGATGTGGTGAAACTTTGATTGGGTCGTTTGGTGATACCTGCCGTCCTTTGGGCGGTTGCTCGCGATGATCCCTGGAAATGGGTAAACAGAGTTGGAATAATAGTTGAAAGGTCGGGGGTGGTTTGGTTTTGGATAGACTTAATTGTCGTTTCTAAGTTAATAGAATCATCTATTAATAAGGTTCTAGTTAAATTTTCGATCATTAATGAAGATTCTGTTGCATTACTAGTTAGTGAATTAACTTTTTGCGTAAGAGAATCTATAGAAATTTCTTGAAGAGAATTTATATCTAAAAGCTTAGTAACTATTTCTATCATGCGGGTAAGAGTAGGTAAATACACATTTGCTGTATTAGTTACATTATTAATTGAGCCATTTAAAGTTTGATTGATTGTTATTTGGGATAAAGTGGTTGTTTCAAGTGCTTCAGCATTTGCTTGAGTATCAGTAATAAGATTTAATGAGTTTGTTTTAGTGTAAGTGTCGGTATTCACTGAACTAGTGATTTGTTCTGGAAGTGTAGTGGTTGGTATGATTTTTGTTTGTGTAACTACTAAAGTCTCACTATTGTTTTCTACTATGCCATCATTAGTCACAGATTGACTTTTATTTGTATTATCTAAAAAGCCTCCCAAAAGCTGAAGAAGCCCGTCGGGTGAATTATTCATATTGTTTTTGTCGAGATTTAGTAACAATTGACTTGTATTTGGAGAACTAACAGAAAGTGTTTCTACAATCTTCATTAACTCTGTCTTGAAAGTGTTATTTAAAAAATTGTTAAGACTATATTGCTTACTTAATTCTGAATCAGGAAGCTTCTTAAAAACGAATTGTTCATTCTCATCATATAAAGAATCTTTGAAAGTTGTTAGTATTTTAGTACCTGCTGGAACAGTAGTGTTTGTGGCATTGTAGAACTGGATAGCTGTACCCGATGTATTAACTCTTGTATCGGGTACACTTAAGATTGCATTGTTTATCGATTTTGTGATATCTGATAATTGAATTGTCGTTGCTTCCTTATTCTCTTGGCGTAATAAATTAGTCGTAAGAGAAAACGAATTTATATTTGGTATCATTTCAGTCAAGTTTGGTATTTCAGTAAAGCTATTAAAAGTTGTATCGGATAATTCAGTAGTTAATGAGAAATCTACGAACGAATCAGTTAGCGATGACGATTTTGGTGAAGTGGTCATCTGTTCAACTACCTGGGGCCGTTCATTTGTTGAATCATCAATCGTACTCAACAGACTTAACTCAATAATTCTATTCTGGGTTGAACTCAGATTTTTGGTTACTTCAGTGATCTCGGGTGTTTTAACATTTGACAAAATCTCTAATTTGGTATTTTTCATAGGTTCTTGCTCTATTTTAATCTCCAAAATTGTAGGTCTGGGCGATTCATTTTGATTTGAGAATAAAGTGATACCCAACAATGAGCTACTTACTTCTGGTTCTTTCGAAATCGAGTCATCCAGTTTTTTTGCTGATCGTAAGTTTGCTCTCTCTGTAACTGTATTGGCTATAGGTACATCAGGTGTATCGGTAGAAGTTACAGCGTTATATATTTGAGATGGTTGAATAGAAGGAACTTTCTGGGAATTCCCTTGAGTATTGTAATCTATAGTTGGTAATGTATTTGAGTCTCCAGCTGTGGTTGTGTCTGATGGTGCAAATTCTAGTGGAATCGGCGTTGTCATTCTATTAAATGCATTTGTTTGGCTCAAAATATCACTGAACAATACTGACACTTCTGTAATTAACTCTGTACTGGTTGACATTGAATTTTCAGTTGTATCTTCTGTAGCATTAAGTATATCAATTATGGTAGGATAAGAATTTATGTGCTTTAAACTTTTTTGAAATTCATTAGCCCGATCAATTGCTAAAGTAGAAGTAGTTGACTCTGGTTTAAAATTCTCTGATATTTGTTCCAACTGCTGTGTCGTTTTAAAAGATGTACTAGTTTTGAAGGACTCTGTAGTGTCAGGTGAAAAATTTAGTAAATTTTCGGAAGGTAGTGGGCCAATATTGTTAGTGGTATTCATGTTAATTTTCGGCGTTAATGATAATGAGTCAATATCAAAGCTATTTATATCAGATGTTTCATAACGAGTAGTATTATTTTCTATGTGGGTGATATTGTCAGGCTGCCATAATGAACGTACGTCTGTCTGTTCATTATTTATTCCACTGGTGGATTTCACTGCACGATGAAATGTTAAAACTTTTGGTTCGCCTGGACTTGATACATCTATCTTCAGTGCTGAGTCTATATTCTGGAAACAAAAAATATTTCGTGCGTTCCGTGTGTGCTATACATAACTTACAGTGTCTTGTGGTAGTCAAATATAGTGCATAGCGAATTAACATTTTTTACAAAGACTAACACAGCTGATATTTCAACACATCACCTTGAATAAAAAACCATGAGATGTGATAATCTTTAGGCAAGGTGTCGAAATGAACTTGTAACATTTACAAAATGAAAATATTAGTTTTTCTCAGTTTTTGAATTATTTTGAACTTAAGTTCTTTTGGTTATAGTAAAAGGAAGTTTTGATCGTAAAAGACCTTTGTCATACTTTTGGAAAATACATGTTGTTTTAAACTAAAATCAGACTAAATGAGTCCGTAAGTATTTACGATCAACTACACTAAATTTATAATATTTTTTTCTATTTACTTTATGATTCAAATTTTTTAAAAACCTCCCCTTATTACAGACTGCATAGCCAGAAAAATCTCCAATTTGATAACATGTTCATTATAATTCTAATCACTAAGTCGTCTGATTGAAAACAGCTAATTATATAAGTTTCAAAACATTTATTTTTCAAAATTTCTATAAACTGGTTATTTTTTGTATAACTCACCCTACAAAATTAATCTAATAAATTAAAAAATTTGTCCGTATAATGAATGTATCTTATTTGAGGGGTGAGAAGCTTACTCGACGGCTTCAAAACAGTTGATGAGTAGTATCAATCAAACTAAATTATCTTCTAAACAATTTTAACTTTTCGTCCAAGAGTGAAAAATTTTTTCCAGCCATGCAATATTTTTGATTACTTTGAAGGGATTTCCAATAAATCCATATGTAAAGATTAATATTATAAATTCTTCCAAGCTTGTAATAGAAGTGAGAAAGTTATTAATTTTCACTATATTTTGACTAGGTTTTCACTTATCTTTAGCAATTATTCTGCTTATAAATGTAAAGTTAGGTAAAAACAATAAATTTAGTTCCAACACGCCTTATCAATCATAAAAAAAGGTTTTTGTTTTACACTTCTTACAATAGATGTATAGTTGAAGAAACTTCAACCAGTTGCGCTTGGATTAATATTTTTTTTCAAATAAACCGTACATACAAATAAGTTAAGTGTTTATTTCTATTCTCGAAATTTTGCCCAGAATACCATAATTACGAAGTGGTTTTGTGTATTTACAGTGCGAGTCGTAATGTAATAATGCTTAGACTATCGCATGAAATAATTATATGTACATTAAAAAAAAACCATATGTCGATTACCGTATTAAATTTGCTTTGTGAAGTAGTGCTTAAATTCGAAATACTATTTTGATGCTCAAAACGATGTCTTACCTCTGATAGCATTATAGTTGCAGGTGTTGGCCGTCGTACGAATAGTTCTGCTCCTTTATATCTAGCACTAAATTTCGGAGGAGCACCACTTGGTGTTACTCTTGGTAACGAATTCTATTTATTGTGAAAAATAAACATCAATTATAACAAAGTAATATATAATTTTAAACCAATAACTCTCATTTTGTGATGGTGTCAACTAAATGACTGGATTGGGGCAAAAACATATAGTAATCTTGGAAAAAAGTTTTTGAAAATTCACAAAAAAAAATTGCTTATAAAAACAACAAAGCCCTTAAAAATAATCTTCAAATGAGAGTTACCACGTCCCTCTGAACATCTGAAACACAATACTTACAGCACTATTAGTATTCTTGTAAATTCCCGCGAAAACGGGCGACTTGGCGCCCAAGGATCCAAGCAGCGGGGCAACAGTGCTCCTCAGCTGCTCCAAAATCGTAACATTGCCGGTTTCCAGGATAGCCGAGCTCTCAGCTGGATTAAAGATATTCTTACTATCACCCGCGCTGCCGATCAAAGGCCCCTGCATATCTGCCAAAGTGTTGCTGGCACCACTGCTGCTGCTGCTGCTCGAGACTTTCACGCTTACCATAGCCTCCTGTATTGCCGGCTGCTGAACTGCTGTGTCTACAGGTTGTTTCGCGGTTGTGTGGTACCTGGAGATTTTAGGAGTGATTGCGATGCTCAGCGGTTTCTCCGTTGCCGACGGGTAAACCACAAAGACCGGCGAGCCGGTGTCATTGGTAAGTTCCGCGGCATGAGGCTCGCGATACTCCACCACACCAGCAGAGGCCTTCCAGTCGGTTTTCTCGGCTTCATTGCCAAGAAGGCTGTTGGTGCCACTCTTGACTAGTGGCTCGATCTCGTTGGCAAGATCGTTGGGCCGATCGCTCGAGATCAGCGCACTTTCGTAACCAGACGTCGTCACACTGTTCTCCCCAGGGTTAAATGTGACGATCTCGGTGACGAGGGAGGTCGAGATGGGCACTCCAGTTGGCCTCAGCTCATCGTCTTCCAACATCTTCGTGGTCACCAAAGATGACGACAAGGTGGCCTCACTCTCGTCCATTTTAACCAGGCGGGTCGAGAAAGAGAAGGACTTCACGGTTCGCATGGTTGTTAAAAGGGTGGTCGAGCCCTCGGAGAAGTCACTCCTCCTCGGTGGGCGGCTTGTGTGGTTCTTGTCCATGCTCTCTAGGCTCTTGCGGAGTTTCAGCGCCACGGCCTTCACGTCCTCAACGTGGTCTTTCTCGTTTTTGCGAACCATGAACATTTTGAGGGGCTTCTCAGACGAGGGTGGCTTGGTCGTTGGAATCGGTTCGTAACTTTCGATTCCAGTCCCAAGATCAGATGGCTTTGGGCCGCGTAACTTTCTATCCCGCTGCTTAGGTACGTACTTGTACTTGTGTTCTTGGTATCGGGCCATTAGGGCCGATTTCGTTGTCTGCTCGACGCTGTTATCGCCATTGCCGTCGGTCTTGCTATACGTAACTTTTGGCTTGGTGGTGTGCTGCTGCACCAATTTGTACCTTGGCGTTCTAATCTGGCTGTCTTTCAGGTCTTTTCTCAGCTTAGAGGGCTTCCAGTCAGACTTGTTTTTTTGGCTGCTTTGGGATGTTTCGGCCGATGCCGAGGGTTTTCTTGCAACTTTGATGACCTTTTGATCCTCATCGACCTCGGAATCGTCGACATTCTGGTCCTCGCTTTTGATGTACCAAGCGAACGGGTCGACAATCACTTGGCGCGCGTTTGTTTCGTCAATGTTCAGCTCGGGTTTGACCAGTTTGCGCGCGTCGTCCAGTTTCATTTTTGAGCGCGCTGCGAATATCTCGGGTGGTGTCTTGATGGCCTGAAAAGTTTCGCGTTGAGCAGCTCGTCGTCTTACTATTTTTGGGTCTAAAACGATCTTTTTTTTTTATTCCCAAGCATCTATTACCATCCCAATATATTCGCTTGCCTCCTCCATTTGCTTTCCACACCTTTTTTTTTTATTGCGCACTGTGTTTAAATTGCCCACAACTTCCTAAAGCATGGCAGCAGAAGAAGAGTAGTGAAGATAAATAATTGGTTAGTAATTTTTTCGCTTGACATATTGATTTGATTTTTATACGCTAGGATACAGTTGTATCGTGTCAGACTAGTATGAAGAACACGTTATAACGTTTGACTGATTTATTTTTTATGAATATTTACAGTTAAAACTTTTTGTACGAGTTTTATACAGCTAACCGATTTTTTTGCATCGCTATTTTCTTCGTTAAGCTGAGTTTTAGTGTTTCATATGTCAAAGAATTTGCATTGAAAGTACATCTTATCGCTTATAATGCTGTTAATGTTCGGTACTTGTGTTTTTACCTTAGGTCTAAATGTGTGTGTGTGATTTTTTTTTTTATAGATATCTTAAGTCCCTAGGAGAAAAGAGTGAACCGACGAAGCGCAGGAAGGTAGCGACCCATGAGACGAGACGCTGTCTAACGAACTTGAGCCACGCATTTACTGCAGCTGACTGTAACTTAAAGTTAAATTATGATGTTTCTATGGGCACAATTTTTAAGATTCGTAATTTTTTTGAAAATAAAATCAGTTATTTATTATAACTAACAATCACGTGCATGTAAAAAAATGTGTGATTCCAGTAAAATTTATCTAAGGTAAAAAAAAACTATTTTCAAAACTATATGTTTCTTACTAATATTAATAAAATATTTCATTAATTTTGCTGGCTTATAAATAATACAATTAAAGAACACAATAAAAAATGAGGCAAATCGTTGTTACCAGCAATGAATACGTTTCCCCAGAATCGTAACAAATAGTGTTAAAAATAGTAAATAACACAAATATTAGTAATATTAGTAAGTTGTGCTGGAACTATAAAACTGAACTTAAACAACAGAAATACGTTCCATGTAGTTCAAAAAGACTGTGTCGAGATAAACGATTTGCATTGTACGCTTGTAATCCAAAAAAAATTAAGTTTTTTCTTTATTGTGCATACTATGAGACAATCATAAGAATCACTATACTAAAATATTAGTCAATTGGTACAGCTCTGAAATTTTAGAGCTTTTTATTATACGTACTTTTTTTTTACTGTTTGTTCAATACTACTTGCGACTGTAGTAAAAAGGTTTCTACTATAAATTAAAAGAAATTATCCTTTAGCATGACAAACATGAGTTAGTAGAAAGTAAATAATTTCTAAAAGGTGGAATAATATCACAGCATCATTCTAGTATAGAAGTTTTTACAGTTTCGTTTGTCTGCATAACTTTTCTAGAAAAATGGTTCTTATTATGGTTAGTATACGATATGTCTGTTTCTCATAATTTCAATTGAAATGACCTTTATAAAAGAAGATGCATCAGCCAAATTTATAAGAAAATTAATTCTTACACATAGAGCACAACTGGAACTATTTAAATTGCAATTGAATATGGATACAAAATGCATGATAATCTTATTGTTATTTTTTCATAATCCATCAGAATATTATACAGTACTTTGTTCGTAATAAAATATTTTTTTTAAAATACTCTTTTTATAGAGTAATAAAATTAATTATTTCAAATATCTTTGTAAGCATTTATTTAAATATTTTTACTAGAACTTATTTTAAATGACTGACTGACACGTGATTAACTTTTTATTTATTGTGTGATTGCTTAAGACAGGTCACGTGGCTTGTTTGGTGAGGTGTTATAAAAAATTAACCGTCTTAAATTGTATCAAGATTAAAATAAAACTAATTCACGTTGTTTGAACTATTAAAAATAAAATTATTTTGATAGTTTATCCTTTTGAAATTAATAGCTGAACTAAAATTGTAAATAACTATCACTAATGGAAAATTAAATTGAATGAATATACTACATTTAAAAGCTTTTTAATATTCCTAATACACGATACATACGTAAGTAAAAAAAAAGGTTTATAAATTATCCTTTGTTAAACAACTTATACGCATCAAAACGATGAGGGTTATAAGAAAAGTCCAAATCTAAAATGGAAAAATAAGTGAAGACATATCAGTAAATTTTATTATTTGTCTGCGAATCAATACGATTCTATATTGGACAATACATTGACATCGCAGAAATTTCTAAAAACCATGATTAGGTTTTTGCATGAAAAATTCTATTTGGTCCGTCTTATATAATTTTGAAAAATAATCGACACGTATTTCTTTTTTTTCTTAAAAATAAAAATTTAAAAAGATATAGTACCTAAAAATTGTGGTATTTTAAAAGGCACAAAAAAAAAATATTCACATACATATGACGATGTGAAGAAAACATTGCACATGAATGCTTTATAATTATCTACAAAAAAAATGAGCCCAAAAAAATTAACTACAATTTTAAACTTTTAAAGATACAAGGTTTTGAAAAAAGTATCGAACATACGTATAACCTTAAATAACATATAAACAGTTACATTGGATTAGCTCAAAATTTAACATAGTGTTTATTATACCAAAACCAAGTATTCCTGAAAGTTTCAAGGAAAAATATTAATTTTTACTCGAGTTATAGTAAAAAATCGAAATGACTGTTTTTCACAGATTTTATTATAACGTCATTTACGCAAGGAACATTTATAAATAGCGATAAAAAATAGAAAATCTTAAAGGGGCTATATCTTGTAAAGTTTCTAATTAAAAAAAAAAAAGAGTACGTGTCGATTATATTTAGAAATTATACAAATGGAACGGACCAAATGGAACTATTCATGCAAAATGCTAATTTTGTTACTAGGTCTTTCATGTACTGTATGATATAATACTATTCTTCTTAGAAAACTATGTTTTCTTTGTGGTACATCTAATAATAGGTAGTGATATTTCACAGCTTAATTATTTACTTCGTTATGTGTTTTCCTTTTCATTTTGTATGTTTAATACTCAGTATTAATTAAATTAATTTTAAACAATAAACTCAAGTTTATTAGAAAATAATTGTTGAAAAATTTTTTTGTGGCGTAAGATTTAATAGCATTTATTTTTTATTTGGCAATCTTACATAAAATTCAGGATTTAGGCAATCCGAAAACAAAATTATACTGTAAAATTAAATATGGTATTATTAAATTAAATATTTAATTAAGTATTAAAGGTTAGATACTGACTAAGGGCTACTTTATTATGTCATCAATTAAAAATAATGGACATACCCAACTTTTAAGATAATTTTCTCTAAAGACTATTTTTTACTACTAAGATCAAATTTCACTACTACTTAAGTGCCTTTCTAAATAAATATTCATGTGTACTGAGTTTAAAGATTTATGCTTCCTTACTACAGGCTTTAAATAAAAGGTTTTTTTTAATACAGAATACAAGAATTTCTAAATTGTTAGTTATTCAGTATAATTGAATTTTAAAAGTTTTAAAGAAACCATCGAAAGTAGATAGAAGTGCTTGTTATGTAAACCTTCCTAAACTTATTATTACCAAAGATTTATCAGATATTATTGCACAAGAAATTTTTAAAACATAAAACAACAGTATTTCTTAAGAAAATGTATTAAACAAGTAAGACTTTTCCTTATTATAACTTTCTTTGTATTTTGTTTGGCGTATTATATTATAAATAGTTGCAAATAGGCTTGAATTAATTTTTTTTTCATGAAGTATAAAATTTCTCTCTCTATCTTGACTTTGGTATTCATTCATATTTTTTATTCATAAAGCTCATAAATTTTTTTTTATTATCATCATTAAATATGTTTCATGAAATATAGTGATTGTTAGAATTTTATTACAACTTGTAACAGTTTTTAAACCTTTTTTTAAAAGACGTTCCTCTAAGTCTTAAAAATACTGTTTTGCATAAATGTGAAGAATAACTTTAAATTTAATTTATAAATTAATTTTATTAAAAAAAGGTACTCATTAAAATATTATCCCAGTGCAGGTAATAACTTTCAGGGTTTTAATAAAGTAAGTAAATTATTCTATCATTTGACGTATGTTTTCTTTTTTCAATGACCTTGAAAGCTGTATACTATTAACTTAAATAATAAGGTGAAGTCTTCTTCATAAAAAAATATAAGTACATTGGGCATTTTTACACTCATTTATGCAAAATTATTGTTTTGTTAGACCAGATAGCTTTTTTTTAAGAAGGTGATTTTCTACGAAGTTAATAATTTTAATTTAATTTTTACTCTTAGTTAATTACTAAATGAAATGAGCATTATTAAATAAAATTATTTAAATGAATTTATATTATATAAAAATTCAGCAACATAAGTATTCCGTTATGAAATTGTCCTTTCAAAAAAGATTAACAACTATTGTAGAACTCTCAAATCATGTAACTATCATTAAAGAAAACTTAAAGTCTCCATTTTTGTTAAAAAAGTCTGTCAAGTAGAGACCTATGGAAAACTATTTTCTTATTTTTCTGGAACTGCATGTATGTGTATCAGCCTATCCGTATCGTAGTAGGATGGATACTTTTGTACTTGATTAATAAACTACTATAACATTAGCTCAACACTTTTTTTGTGACAGAAATTTTTCTTATAGAAGACAATACAATGTAAAGTACAAAAATGTATTCCATAAAATTTTCTTGTAATCTATTCTTGTAAATCAAAGATAACATATTTTAATCACAGATCAGCACTAAGCTCCTATAACTCTTTGTTGGTAGTAGATGACTCGTTCAATAACTTAAATACATTTGGGCCCCATCATTGACAAGTTACGAGTCTTTTAATACGATAGATATGCGGAGGCTCCAAAAAATTGGCGAGGGAAGTACTAGGGCACAGAAAATGTAACTAAAAAAAAAAAAAAAACAAATATAGCAGAGCAAACGAACGACATCACTCATCTTTTATAGTAGAGTACCGAAAGCCCTATCAAAAAAACTATGATACATAGGGATATACATGTATGTGAGTGTGTGTTTTAATTGTCATAATTATTATTTTTATAATCAGTGAATGTATCTATACCAGTTATAAGATTCTCACGTAAAAATGACATAAATGCGGTAAACTTGGACCACACTTTAGGTTGGCAAACGTTAACTAAAGTTTGGCAAAAATAATTTGCTACACGTCTGGATACTTTGAATAAACTTTTGACCGTACTTGGCAATACTTGTAAAAATATAGTATGTCAGTCTTGTAAAAATTAGTATCTAAAGTATAAAGTGCTGTTAGAATTTTTACGCAGGTCATCATGGATTTTATATTATAATATGGTAATAATGCCACTCAAAAGTAAAGCTAAGAGACTTCGAAAAAATTAAACTTCATTAGCTCTGGTGTTAAGGATATAATCCTTAGCTTCTAGGTATTCACACTCAGTGTTCTTGAAAGTCGGATACTTTTAAGTCTGTATTACGCATGTCCTTCATTGCAATCAATGTGGCCACAATAATCTTTTGTTAACGTACATCTGAATCAAAATAGATATAATTTATATTAAGAAATACGAAAGCTCAAAATTAATTACGTTTCAATATTTAAAAACTTCTTGATTTTTAAGGCACAAATTTTTTCCAATAAAGTAAGGTCACATAAATTTCTTTAGAAACCCATCGATAGCTCCTCTTACCGTACTCACCTATCTTTACTAAATTTCGTTGATGATCGACACTTGAATTAGAATGAAAATATACTAGGGGCTTTTCAGTTTAATTGTATATTATAACTGACTAAATAGTAATAAGTTATTATTATATATTTCAAAAACGTACTGTTATTTGTGAACTGAAAAGTAAAAAAATGTTTTGGTATTTTTCGTAAATAAAGACCTACATGGTCTACTCTTATATTTGTTATGTGTACGACGTCAAACTATTTTATACTTTTCAGTTCGTAAAGAAAAGCGTACGTTTATAATTTAGTAAAATTAAAGGATGCGTGATTCCTACTAATAATTTGTGATTTTCATTTCAACTTTAGCCAGAAGTACGTAATGTAATAAATTTAAAATATATTAAGCTAAGCGAAAACTTGTTTTTTAAATTAACTTATAGATATTTTTTAAAACCTTTTTGTACTTATAAAGAAAAATAATTGAATCTGATATAAAATAATCAAATTTTTTATTTTTTTATTTGTATGTTTAATGAAAAAAATTAAAAAATTTTATAGCACCTTGCCATTCAGAATTTTTTTACTTTAATAAATCTTAATATTTATTTAACAAGTAAAAAAAAAAAAAAAACAAGAGAGGTCCTGGAGACTTTGATTTAGAGGCTTCTAAAATAAAGATATAAAACTTTATGAATATTGAGCAAATACACATGTGTATTTTCTTATTTGTTTGATATTATACGATTCATTATTTCTTAAAATTTATTTATCAAGTATATTGTTAAAAATTTTACTGTGCATTTAAAAAGTAAACAAGGAGAGCAGGTCACTATAAACTGAGTATGAATTATATAAAGCAGTATAAAATACAGATGCTTTGTACTCGAAGAAAATTTGTTTTTGAAAAATTTTAAAAGTTGTCTTTGTTTTAGAACAGTATTAAATATTTTAACTGAAACTTGTTACTTTTGCTATAA
The DNA here is from genome assembly GCF_036245765.1 of Copidosoma floridanum. Classification (NCBI taxonomy): domain Eukaryota; kingdom Metazoa; phylum Arthropoda; class Insecta; order Hymenoptera; family Encyrtidae; genus Copidosoma; species Copidosoma floridanum. The sequence goes on along the minus strand of NW_028321884.1, from coordinate 15,892,227 downwards.
TTATTTAAAAAATACATTTTTGCAACAGATAAAGAATGTATTACTTTTAGAAAAATGCAGAAACAGTTTTTGATTGATAATTGTTTCTTATTTGTTGAGTTTTCAAGTCTCTATGCTTAAGCTCTTTACATTTTAATAAGATTTTTTGTATGGACTATATTCTTTATGTCAATGAATCCTGGAATTGAAAAAATTTTCTAAATCGTTAGATATTACTAGAACTTTTGTGTGAGCATAAATATTTTGTGCGTTATAATACACCTTTCTTAATTCATAGAGATTTGTAGAAAATGCCAATAACAAGATCCATTAAACAGTGATAAAATATTCTTCATTTTTGACTATTTAACCATTATTTTGATGTTTAATTCACATTACTTCGTCTTTATCCGTTTGAAAAATAATTAATACGTGATATTTGATACAAGAATGAATTTTATTAAAGACAATAAACCTTACGCTCTTGTAGTGCTAAAGTAATTGGAAGACAATTTACATTGATTTGTATTCAGCTCATGCAATGTTTGAGCTTGTAATTAAAAAAGAATGGATCATTCCTTTAGTTTGTCTAACTTTTAAATATCAGTTGTTTTATGAGATAAGATGTCCAAGTGAGAAAATTTATATGAAATTTATATGAAAATTCATATTAAGTGAGAAACTTATAAGTCTAATCACATAAAAATTACTTTATGTTTGTAGAAGTGCATCATACCAATTAATTGTATTCTCAACCTTTAAAAAAATAAGATCTCACTGTTATAACGTAAAGAAATTTTTCTTAATTACATAAAAAAATTCTCGGTCGTTTACTTTTCAAATGTTTTTGTTGGTTATTATATAAAATTTCTTTCATATCTATAATTTAATTTTCTTACAAGTCGTTGACATCTTATTACCAATTTCTATTTTCTTTTTCGTGTCCTGACCAACGTAAAGATGTGTATGAACATGTGTGCATGTATTGAAAAACATATGTGAGATCCACGCCTACTGCGAAGTTCGAGAGTATATGCGCCCACCATACACGTGATTATGCATGCACTTTCTCTGCGCATGCAGTCCGAAATCAAAAGCGATGGTGAACGGCTAACCGGTTCGTAAGATACGGAATAAAGTTTGTACGTGTGAGCCCACGAGCCTACGATATTTTCTGACTCTTTTTTACAACTCTATTTCCTTTGGCATAGGCGTATACGTTTACTTAGAATAGTCAGAATTTTAGTGAACTCACAAAATTCGTACAAAAAATTTAGAAGAATTTTCTTCCCTTTTTGTGCTAATTCTTTTTTTTACGTACCGATATTTTATTATTAGGGTGGTAATGCCAATGGCCAGTCTTTAATGGCGTTTCTGACATCAAAAGCAACTGTTAAAATGGGCTTGCAGTCTTACCACATGCTATTTGAATTTTCATTAACGTATTATGTAAATAATTAATAAATATTTACTGCTGCTTACTACTGCTGTCTTCTTTTCAAATAATTCTTAATATGTAAAAACTGTTCATGGATTGCGTTGAAAAATTTAATACGTTAATGAAACTTTATCTACAATACTACTTATATAATTCTAACGTTAAGTGAATAGAGAAAAACAGAATGTGTGTTTACATAAACCAAACTTGCAACGATAAAGAAAATCATCGTCCACGTCATAATCGGAATTCGATGAAATTTTACTTTTGTAAACAAAAATTTCAGAAAGATGATAGCTGTATAGTAAATTTGAAAAGTTATAATCTTTGTAAAAAAAAGAGACTGATGAAAATCAGTGAAAGGTCCAATGTGTAGTTAACTTTTAATCTAAAATTGAAAAATATCCTTAAACTAATGGATAATAAAAAAAAAACATCAATTTTTGTTAATCACATTTAAAAAAATTTATTGACCACCAACTCAAAATAATAATGTTCTTAAAATTATAACTTTGTATTACAACTATTCCATTTTAATTATAAAACCATGACAAAGACTTGTGCATAACAGTAATCGTTGATAAAAATGAAACACATAAAAGAAGCACATATATATTTTTAATGCGGAATATTTACAATTTGAAAATATTTACTGAATTGCGGGTTTATCGTTTCGTCGAGAATTTATGCAGAAACAAAAAAATAAACAAAAGGTCATATACTGCTAAATACAAAGTATACCTAAAAAAAATAAAAGCCATTATTACTGGATAAATGATCCTCTCGACGAAACTGGACGAAGCTAAAAAATGAATATGTCAGCAGATACATTGTATTTTACTTATACACTTGATTGCAAAAAAGCGGTGACTTTAAGTTAATAAATCTCTTTTCTCTTAAGTTTCTCTTACTTGCTGCTCTTCCAAAAGACTCGGAATTTGTAATGATAACGTTGTTGTGCTAATAGGGTCTGCTGTTTGTGTGACCATAAGATATTCATTATCCGAGGGAGCGAGTTCGAGATCTGCACTTGCAGAACCCGTCACATTTGAACTGGTTTGCAATTGTGGTTCCTATGTAAAGAATCACTTTATATGTTTTATTCATTGCAATCGCCATTTTATGTTGGCAAATTAAGAACTTAGATTTTTTTATATAAAAGCTTCAGAAAATAAAATATTAAAGAAAAAGAAGACATCAAACATTTTATTCAATTTTAGTTGAATAAAAGACAGAAAAGTAAAATGCAGTGAACATGAAATGCGCAGAAACAAAAAAGAAAAATTTATTATTTGTGATATCCATTGTAACAGCTTTTTGATGTAACTAGCTTGTTTTTTAAAAACCGGATAAGCTTACATAATTTGTAAAGAATACATTTAAAGATAGAGCATTCAAAATTATACAACTATACTTTAATATAAATTTATTTAAATAATTTTAATTTTACAAAATTAGAGTAACTTTCAAAATAGAAATTAAAAATATGATGTATTGTTCTTGAAAATTGTAGAATAGACAGATAATTTTCGAGTGGCCATGCTAACTTGACAGGTGAGCATTGAAAGCGATCGACATTAAGTTAATTATTAGTGTTATCTCAAACCATGTAAAAAACAGTCAAAAGGATGGTTAAAAGTCAGCCATAGCATATAGTCAGCCCTTGTTATATCAGTTAGTCCAGTTAAACATAGAAATTGACTTAAATTGCAAGGGTTGATGTATTATAACAGATCGACTTACCTCAGTTTGAGTTCTCGGTGGTCCGCCAGTTTTTTGCTGAAATTAAAAGCAATGTTACAATAACTTTCAAGGAAGACACATTTTTACCAATATATTAATCAAACATGCATAGATAGTTTACCAATTGAGCTATTCTAGCTTTGAAATCTGGTGGATAATTTTCGTTGTCACTTGATTCATCAATCTTTGATCCTCCACCAGCTCCTTTAGAGAAAGTTTTGTTACCTCTTCTTCCTGCCTTTGGTGTTGTAGTAGGAACTGCTATTGTCGTTGTTATTTGTCTATCTTGATCATCAAAAATGGGTGATTCAGATAGATTTGCAAATGGACCCGATGGTGTGCCATCGTGCCAATGTCCTGGACGTCGTCGAAGTGTCCAGCCTGGATTTCCACGCGGTGTTTCAGGTCTTGAAGTAGTTTGCGGATCAAGAGTATTTGTTGTAGAAGTTGTAATTACGGCTGGAACTAAAATTATCCAAAAACATAAACAAATTTTTATTTTCGTGAGTATAGTTAAACATGATGATAGTTAAACATGATGATGATAATTCATGAACGCATAATCTTACCTTCAGATACTCCAGGAATTGCTGGTCTTCGTCCTCGAAATCCTAACCCATGGTTAAAGAAATCTTCTTTTGAAGCTCTACGTCTTAGACCAGTATTTTCCTGTTCTTCATCATCTTCATCATTTCTGTTGATCTCTGTGTTACTGGGTACGGTCGTAACGAATGATGGTACTGAAGCTCTTGGTGTTGTTGTTGCAAGACTTATTGGAATTGGTGATGTTGTTACAATAGTTTCTGGTTGATAAGATGGAGTAATTATCCCCATATTTGTTGAGATTGTTGGATTAAGAAATGTGGAACTGAAATATGTTGAACTTGATGACGGCAAACCCTTTGTAGTTGTAATTGAGGCCGTAGATGGCACTGCAACCTTATATCTTCCTCTAGGTCTACTAGGCTTCTTACTTTCTATATTATGGCTTTTACTTTCAGATACTTTATTGTTATCATAAGCTTTAGAAGTATCAAGTCCCTTAGTTGTTGGTTTTTGATAAAAGTTTCTTCTTCTAAGATCTGTTTTAGAAGTCTTAGGAGTAGTTGAAGTACTGATATCAGATACAGTGCTTTTTCTGCTTTCGTAGGGCCGCCCTCGACTTCGTGCAGTTACAGAATTTGTTGAGCTTTCATGGATTACAGCTGTTGTAGAACCTTTAAACCTTCGAGATAAACTACGCGTAGAAATACTTTCGGTTGATGATGTTTCAACTTCTAACTTTGCATCGTCAAATGTTTGCCTGCTTCTTCCTTTGTAACGTAAGTTGATAGGCCGTTTTAATGGTTCATTGATTAAATCATCAGTGTGACTTGAACCACTTAGTTTCTTAGAATCTTCAAATTTTAAAGGGATATTTACTCGAATGTTTTCCGATGCTGAGGTTGCAATATCATGTTTCTGATAACTAACTGTATTTTTGCGAGTATTTGGTGCCTCAACCTCAAAACTTCTTCGTATACTCCCAGCTTCGACAGCATCAGTCACCTCTTCTACTTCAGAATCATCATTTGTTTTGACTTTTGAAAACCTTGAGCTCGATGGAACATTACTTTTCAACTGTTTAGGGGATAGTACTGTCTGACTCTGAATTTTTCTACCTGTTCTTAAACGACTGTCTACTGATGTTGTTAATGCAGGCCCATTATAATCTGATCTTAATTTTGATCTTTCTGCAACTCGAGTTGTTCCTCTGCCACCCACACGTGAGACTTCACTACCTTTTGGGGCCTCGATGCCATCCACATCTTCATCCTCCTTAGCACTTTTTTCATCTTCACTATCCGGCAAATACTTTTTATCATCATCTTCCGTCTCTTCTTCTGTACTTTCTATACTACTGCTACTTGTAGTAGACTTCTCTGGCTCTGGAGTTTGTCCTTTTTGTCCTATTTTGCGAATGGGTATTCTTACTAAGCCATGAGGATGAGGTTTCTGAGGATTTGTTTTTAATTTCTCGGCACGGCGTTGAAGAGCAGCTTCAATTCGAGACTTCGGAAGATTGTGCTCAGTACTTGATTTGTTCACGGCAGCAGTGCTACTACCGATAACACTTCCACTAGCAGCAGAGGCTACAGTTGTGTGTCCACCAAAACGTTTGGACGGGACTTTGCGAGTAGTTGAAAATCTTGTTGCTTTAGTAGTAGCCTTCGAATCTGAATTTGCTGGGGTCGCCTCTGATGATGATGATTCTGAAGTACCAGATTTTCTGGAACTAAAACGTGACGAGCCTCTAACTCGTGCCAGTGACGGTTTACCCTCATCTAACTGTAACAAAAAAGTTTATTTATTAAAAAAGAGTCAACCAATTGTTAGTAATTATTTTGTTTACAATATTATTAAATACAATCATGTTATAAGTAACTATGTGTAAATGTTCTTGACAAAAATATATATTTTATTCACATAAAATAAAGAATTCAGTAGCAAAAATTCATTAATTACTCAACTTTATGAATAAACAACGCTAAGCTTTATTAAAAAGTGCTCGTTTTAACGGAATTTACTTCAAACTTTCATTTAAGCCTAACTACCGAAGGACAGTTTTAAATAATAATACTAAGGTATTAGCATAGATGACATCAATATTACTCAGAAACTAAAGCAATGCAATGCCTTCAGCATAAAGGAGTATGGAATAGTGCTAAAATATATTCTTTCATGAAATAGTATCAAGGATTTAGTACAAGGTTGGTTAACATCCCTTTTCTAACCCATGCAGTTTTCTTTTAAAATAGGCTTATTTTTATAAATTAGAGTTCTGAATCTGATACACGATACACCTGACACTAATACATAACTAATACTAAAATATTATATTACTCCATCCAATCAGCAACAAAAGGTAAACTATACCAGGGAATGAAAAAATAAGGAATTTTCGGATAGTGTTTGGCATTTGGAATCAACTACTGACTTACTACTCGTGACAACAATTTCATAAATAATATAAAAAAAGTATTAAATGATTACAATCATCTTTTCAAAGTATTAGGTAGAGCAATCCTATTCAGAGTAAGAGCTTCCAAATTTGCTATGACTAATGGAATTAACGTAACTTCAGACTCAAGTTTACTTTATCTCACACAGGAGTTAATACGTGTTCTTACAGTATGTAACAATAATTTTGTATAACTCACATCATGCACCTCTAATATTAACTATATACATTTTTAGGAAAGGGTGCAAACATCCAGTAGAATCGCACGATGAAGACAATATTTTTAATCTATGTAATACCACTATTCATTGCAACTTTCTTTAATGTTGCTTGTTGTTATAAGATATTAAAAGTCATATAATTTATTACGACTTATTTATTAAAAGATTTAAAAGTGCAACGCTGGTAACAATGAAAACTAAGATATTTTTTTACCCTATGATGAATATAATACGAGAAGTGATGAAAAATTAATTTTGTAACAATTTTTATTACTACCACAAAAGTTTACCGTTTGAAAAAAAATAAAAATGTTAAAAAACCTCAACGAATTATGTACAAATCTTTTAATATTAAAATCATCGTCATGGATTTATCTAAAAAAAATAGTGATTACAAGTTGGAATCTCCAGATACTTGTCTTAAGGTGGTGAAAAATCATCGTATTAATTCTCAGACGTATTGTTTAATATTTTTTATACACCGATACCATGATGATTACATACAATTCATTTTAAAGGATATGTGGTCGAAGAAATATTTACGTACCACTTTCGCACGTAAAGCAACTTGCTAAGGCTCCAATGACCTTTAAACCGAATACAGAAGTACTTAACTTTTTAAATGTAACTGCCCGTTCACATTGTGCCTCTGTCATAATGAAAAAAATTTAAAAATCACACGAAATAGAAAACCTCCAGTATTTTTATCGTATATTCAGCACAATTATCAATTTATGTGTAAATAAGCAAATGTACCTTGAGATATTCAGAACTTTATATAAGTCAAAGGTCAAGGATGGATTAAAGTTGCAAGTTCAACAAATATGGAGAATTATGTCAATATTGGCACATTATCCTCTTTGAAGTATACAGCTATAATTTCAACATAATCAAGACTTTAAAACAAATAAAAGGATTTCAATAATTTGAAGCGATTATATTCGTTAGATTACAATGTAGTTTTTTATGAAATAAATTTATATTTCACTATGGCTCATGATGGTAATTAAAAAAGTAAAATTTCAAGTTTATTTACACGAAAAAGGGGTCATTTGTAAGAACGACGAAAAAATTTTACTACAAAATTTATTATTTACCTGTAAAACATCATGAAAATGTTATGTGACTTAATTTTACTTGCTTGTATTTATTTTTGCAAATCGATATTACTAAACATTGAATTTATATTTAAAAAAAAATTTTTTTTATGATTCAAACACCAAAAACATCATAAGTTTATACAAATCTATTGACTTGATAGTTGGCTATTGCTAAAATAAATTTGGTTTGAAACTCATTAAAAAAAAGATTTCATTTAATACTTTCAATAATTAGTGTTGGAGTTTTAAATGGAAATTTTAGTTAGCTCGTAAAGAATCATTGAAGATGATGTATTTATTCTTATACATATACGTTTTTGCTATCGATACGATTAAAGATTCTTTAGAAATTTTAAGTCAGAACCATTATTAGCATGTGATTCATCAAAACAATGAACAAGTCACTATGAATTTATATTTAAAACTTAATGTTAATAAATTTTTAGTGTTTTGGTGCTAGTTAAGAAGCACGTCCCTTGCATGATGTCCTGTATTTTTCTATTATTTATGATATTAATAGCAGTTATATACCTATATTATGTTAATAATGAAATAAAATAATATTATAAAATCATATTTAATGGCTTATGGGACTTTTCCGGGGATGCTAATTAGCCTGGATCTGATGCTTGGGCAGAGAGCGTCTGCTTAATTGGCGAGAAGTGGACGTTCTGAAATATGCAGTCCTCTCCGGGGAAAGGCTATACAGTGGCGATTGGACTCAATGCACCGTTGGTGAAAAGAGTGTCAGCTTAACTGGCAAGGTAGTACACCGGAGATACTCGCACTGTGCCCAAGGATTAGGTATATAATATCAGTAAAAGGGTTGGAAATGGATGCGGCAATATACCCCCACACATAGGTAGTGAGTGGATGGCTCTGGCGACTTGGCCTAAAAGCTGTCGCGGTAAAAAAAAAAAGAAAAAAAAAGAAAACTATTTAATGGCTTCTTATATCTGTGGGATATGTATCTGATATGCTTTTTTAATAATAGTTTACATCTTGGTCCATTGCTATTTCTGATCGTTGTCTACGACTTACCGGCAATCATCTCGCAATCATCGTATCTTTTATTTCTAGCAATTGTCAAAATATTTTTTTAAAAAAGGTTAATAGCTGATGCATTAATTCTTGAATTGAATTTAACCAAAATTGTACTTTAGGCTTTATCAATTGGAATCCATCTCTCTCCTTCCGAATATGCCACCTCATTGTATACCAACTCATCGCCTCCCATCATTTTTAACTGCTAAGTCTGTAATCACCTACAGAGTTTCTACTTTTACTGATCTGGGTATCACCAAGATTATATATAAATGTTAACGTATTATTGGCTTTATATTTCAAGCTACCTGTGACTTTCGTGAATCAAAATCAATGATTTACTTCCTTAAATCTCTTGTACTCTCGATTATTATCTACTGGTCCGCTGTTTGTTCTACCTAAATGCAAACTAAGTTTGATCTGATGAAAAGAGTAGTTCATAAAAACCTTGCGTTGTGCCTCCTGTAAAACTTCGCAACATATGTTTGAACTGTACCATGGTGATAAAGGTTTCACTCCGATAATTAAAAAATCCATACCTATAATGTGACTGCCTTTTTTATACAAGTTTCTCTCTGTTTATTAAAATTATTGTCCTGCTCTACTTAGTATTTTTGATCCCTGGTACATCTCTTACAACATTCACGACTTTGTTATCATTTGAGAAAACGCTCATTTTATAGTATGTTTGTATTACTTTCCTGTAACTAGAGTCAGACGCACTTGAAACATAATTATTCAGAGCCTTCCTGAAGCAGATACCTTATCCCAATTTCGAGAATTATTTGTGAGCCGAGAGCCCCCCATTTTTTTTGTAGCCTACTCTCAGACAGTACATGTTTATTCTTATTCTCATGTGTATTCTAATTAGTGTTTAGTCAATAATTTGTTATTTTCTTAGTTTTATATATTTTATTTTGAATTCTGTTTGATAAAATTCATCGTTAAAATAAAAAAAAATAGCTGTGATAATATGATAAACTGTTATATTCTGATGGTATATTTGTCATTTTCGAAAGCTACATTATTTTCTAGTTATGTACATTATTTTACTTGTGCTTCAGTTGTTTCCTTACTACTTACTTTATTTAAATTTAATTGGGTTAATCACATGTAAATTTCCAATAAATAGATAAATAATTTAATTAATTTGTTATAATAAGTACCATATAAATGAAAATGTTGGCTGAATAACATAGAGTTACTACGAAGCACTCAGACATTTACTTATCTAGTTAGAAGTCATTAACGTTTTCCACTTGGCTGTGTTTGATTTTATCTCGTCACAGCCATAATTACTAATTTTTTTTTTTTTTTTTTTTTTTTTTTTATAACGATGGAAAGGGAAAATACTTGTCAGAAAAAATGAAGTAATTTTCTAGTAGTTCTTACCTATCAAAGAAAATTTTTTTTGTTTTGTGAGAAAATGAAAGTGTTATTTTTAGAGAAAATTTACTTTAATAGCAATGAAATATGATTGTGTACTACACTTTAACTACAATCTTTTAAGCAATGAATTTTACACTAACCATGTGATGAAGTTTTTATTAAATATTTTTAATTCATACTAATATTACAATAAGCAATTGAAAATTTTTTGTTAATATTAATTTATATAAAAAAATGTAATGTTTCATCCCAAGCAAAATAAACTCTCTGCAAACATCACAATATTTAAAGATGAAAATGATGAGGTAGAATACATAACTAGGTGACTGTTAAAGTTATCTCTCCTACCCATAACTAAGTGTAAAAATATTAAATCTTCATCAATAAAAGTGAGTATGTAAAAAAATTAGTCTACAAAGGCTATTTAAAAACTGTTTCATAAAACATCGAACTATCTTGAACACGTCAAATATTATCCCTATAAATTATCAAATACATTAGATAGTATAAAACCAGTATACCTGCATGATAATATTTCAAATTTTTGAAAATCTTATTTTATCACCTAATCTGGACATTTAGGTTGTGTTCTACCCAGTATGCTAATGAATAAAAATGGTAAGTGATATGAAATATGACTTAAAAATGTTCACCAGTTATTACATGAGCACCCAAAATTTCTCATTGAACGAAAGAGAATCCAATAAAATTTAAGCTGACATAAGCAAAGATTGAAATCATGACATTAGCATAATCAGCTTCTTGGTCTTGAGAAACGTATTAACAGAGTAAAACTACTATCAACTCAATGCACGTAAGAGGTAAGAAAGAGGCTACTTATGCTGTGGAAAAATATTTTAGACTAAGTACTAGCATTGAAATATTCGCTCTTCTTTAAAGCAATTACAGTTGTGGAGCTGAGGAACGAAGGAATTTTTGTTAGTTGTTGGGAAATCATGCGAGTAGATGTAAAGAGAATGGCTTTGATGCATTTGCTGAGAGCTAGAGTCACCAAATAAAAATTAAACTCATGAAATGGGAACGTTTTACGAGAAATATTCTGTTTTTTTTTTGCCTTGGCTTGAAATTTGGAGTTTTTTGTTTATGGACTTTTTCCCTTTGTAAACGATGTTATTATATTACGTACAATCAAAACTATAGTTCAAAGTTTTGAAATATGACAGAATCCGATTTTTTTGAAACTTTTTTTACTGAAGTCGAAAGGAAAAACAAAATTTTAGAAGTTTTTGTATTTTTATTGAGGACTGAAAAAAATTTAGTACAGTTTTATCATTGACAAAAGTATTTGTTTAGTAGTTTACAAAAGTTGAAAATTCTGTAACTTCTCATGTTAAAATAAAAATTATCATAACATTTATTTACTCTTAATGGCACCGATTTGTTCAAAATTTTTAGATATTTCAAGATGTACATGTTAGTTTCAGTCAACAGTAAAATTTTGTTAGGGATAGTATAAGCTAATTTTAGTTCAAGAATAACTTTTACCGTCAAATATAGGTGAGGACTATTTCTTGTGTGTGTGTATGTGTGCACGTGTGTATACGTACTTTAGTTTTTAAGTCCTCCTTATGCTCCCCATGATCATTTTTAAACTTTAATTTCTGTGTTTCTGTCTGTAATGGTCTGTATAATCGACAAATGTCTTCATGCCAATATCGTGTATACAATAAAAAAATTAGTTAATAGATTTTCAATTCAATTATGCAAAGATATTGAAAGAAGTACAGGGAAAGCAATTATATTTAAAACCTATTATAAGCATCGAGAAAAAAAACGAATTCTGTCTTATTTTGTAAGAAAGAAAAAACAGAAATGTTGGGACGGAGTGTACAAAGCCCTGCACAAAACTATGTACATATTATCTACTCCACTACACCCTTTTTTCTTTTGGTGCCTGTCTTTATGATTTTATTTTTAAGTGAGGAATAGTGCAGTAATATTCTTTTGACTTTTTTTCAAGTATTGTCTTTAGTTTACTTTATACTTTTTTTTCCATTTGCATAACCTCCAAATTTTGTCATTATCAATTACTTGGATTGTATGTGTTTTTTTGTGACTGTATCCTCATACACGGATTATTTTCAAATTTCTACGAATGCTGGTCTATTATTAGTATATATAGATTTGTATCTATGTCCCTCTAATTCTAATTCTGTCTATCTGTTTTTTTTTTGTTCTAAATTTTTTTTCCATGTATTTGGTTCAATGCTTCTATGCACTTGTCTCTTTTTAAATGCATCTTTATATATGTTTCTGCAAAAAATGTAGATAATATTAAAAATATAGATTAATATTTATGTTGTTTTATCGTAGTCACAGTGTCCCTTTCCATTTTTCTCTTTCTTTTTATTTTTACGACTTAGCAAATAATCTAAGTTTTTGTTCTGGTGAATGAGATTATGACCTATATTATATCTTTTCCAACCTCGAGCGTCTTTGAGGGTCGGGTGTGACCTCGGTAGGAAAAATAGGATTCGCCACATAAGCGCCATCGCTCCGTGGCTACCTTACGTCTCCCAGGCCGCAAAATAGCCCCAGAAATGATGGCACTTATCCGACGAAAACTACTATTTTATTGCTTCAGTTATTTTTTTTAATTTGCTTCTGTATGTTTCATTCTAGTTATCGAATTTTTCTTTATTATTATTATTATTATTATTATTATTATTATTATTATTATTATTACTATTGAGACTTGTATATTTAGTTACCTGTTCAGCACTTTCACCAGCTTGGCAGACACGATTTGCATTTTCTTCGCACAAATCGATTCAACCACACTCGCTTTGCTATACCATCACTGTACGATACACGGCTACTAGCCTGAGAGCATTACCAAGCCCCGTCGCACATGGAAATTGGATGCATGTGTATATTGGTGTATACGTACAAAGATTTTTGCTTGGATTGACATAGGTGTGTGTGCGTAAGATATAATTGGCGCAATAGCTTGATCGAAATATATATTGTATATGTATCAGTGGTAAGCATTTTATTAATGCATGGTTGCGTTTCTTGTGCAAAGGAGAAAATCGACGTAAATGTAGCATATTAGAATCGATAGATAATAATTGAGTGATGTCACTGAGGAATTCAAATCGAACCTTTTGATTTATCGTGCTCACTCTTGCGCATGCATATGATTGCCGAGATAACGTTTGCACTGTTTGGCCAACTTTCCTACGGATTAGTATTTATTTTTTACCATATGCTTGAACAATTTATATGTTACCCTACAGTCATTTAAATAAAACTGCAAAGTGTAAATGTTAGTATTAGGTCTTTTAGAAATTTAATTTTCCTTTATTTTATCTTAAATTTTGATACAACATCAAAAATAATGTGAACAATTTAATTCTTGAGACAATTATATGTGCGGCTCTTTGTAGATATTAATTTTGCATGTTAACTCTAGATTTTGTACTTAGTGTCAAACAAACGTTTCTTCCTTGTATTGAAAAGTTATTAAATTTTTGTTTGATATGAAATCTAATTCAGAGTGCTATCAAGTTAAATCATTTATTCATTGTAGATCAGTCTCCTACATTTTATAACTCAATAAGCTTTTTGCTCATCAATTGAAACAGACTATGCTCTGATGTATTCAAATTTTAAAAAAGTCCATGTAAAGAAAGAATGTAGTGAGTGATGAGACGATTAAAATAAATACATTTTTCTATTATTTTCTTGATGTGTTCCATTACCGATAGAATATTAATATCGTGAAGATCTTATAGACATCATACTCTAGAAAGTCATTTTTAGAGGTAAAATTCAGAAAAATTTTTCATGAAACAGAGCACAAAACATAAAATTTGCGTAATTTGCCTCAATTTAAAGCGGTTATTCACTTACGGTGGTTACTTCCTTTTTAGTATAATATTATTGATGTGTTTATACGAGTTGGGTAATATAAAAGTATAGTGGTATACATATGTATTCACTTGAACACAACGACCGTTACGCGAAAAGATTTCGCAATGAGAAAAAGTAGCGAAAGAAATTAGGTAAATTATAAAAGCGTTCTACTTTACTATGCATCAGTTTTTACCCTAAATTATAAGAAAAGGTTTTCCAACCGCAATATACGAGAATTATTCACTTACTGTTCATATGCTACGTATGCACGTACATTATGTAAATCACCAAAATTGACGATTACCTATGATCTGTGAGTTCACATCAAGAGTTAGATTTTGGTGTAATAAAAATTTTTTATGAAATTGAATGGACTTGAATTAATCGAAAATTGGTATTGTGTACTTTCTTTCTGGCTATCAAGTAGTATTTACCATTATAACAAGGGTTTTTAGTAGTCTTCCAAATAAAAATAAATTCTAAATATTAAAAAAGTTTTGAAAAACTTTCTGATGACCTCAATCTTCTAGTTTTCAACATCATTTATATACGCAACGTCATTTATAATTTTCTTTCGGAAAAGAATAAGGCTGCCATGAGGAGCTGAAACAAATTCCAAAATAATTACAAAACCATCGGATCCAACGAGTCCTTTTCAAGCATCTTTGTAGAAAGTGACAATAATAAGTAAAAACTAGTTTCATTCGAGTATACGCACAGATGACTCTCCTCTTTCTCCACTATCAGTAAATCCGCAACTGCTAACAATAATCAATTTAATATCCTCGATCACGTACAAACGCATAATTTTACCACCAAATATTCAACGAAAATATCTAAATGGCTGAGCTACTTATTTAACTTTTAACTTCCGTGAAGCGTTGGAATGTTATTTCATTAAAAGCACCTAGCTGCATGATGGATACCGGAAAAGTACCCTCCAACATGGACCTAGAGAATTCCATCCGCATTTTTTTTTTAATCTCTTAATGTTTCTTGGAGGAGCTGCCATAATTTTCGAGTGTTTGTTGCGTCATCCATGCACTCAAATGAATACCAAGTGCACACTTTGCAGGTGCCGAAGCTCAAACAGCTGATGGATTTCCGCGGTGCGTACTTCCTGTTTGACGTGCTATTAGTTAAAATTGGGATTAAGCTGGGTTGACTTGCGTGTACTTGAGCCTTAGACGAGTCACATGATTAAAAAAGAGTGTTTGCGTAATACTGATGAATTAAATTTATAGCTCTGCACTGGAAAAATGCTGGAGGACGATGACGCTTGTGTAATGGCGTGATTGCTTCGAGCATCCGTAATCTTGTTTTTATTGGCTTTTTAAGTAATCAACTTTCTATAAAATATCATATAAAATTACGAAATAATCTCAGCATATATTACCATTGCATCCAATGCTCTACATGCTTTGATACTCAATGACAGAATGTTTTGTGTAATCCACACGTATCTATTATTTAAATATGTAGGTATTGATCTTTTCTATTCCAATTAGAGACACGTTGGTTGGACTCAACTCAAGTGTATATCTACGATTTATTAAAATCTATAATCTATTTTGGTTGTGTAATATACTTTGAAGAATTGCCATGAACCAGCAGAAAAAATATATGCGGAATAGGATTGGAATATTGTATAAATAAATTAATGATAAATTTCTTGAGTATCAAAGAATGTTGAATAAGGCTTTAAATGACATAGTGTGGATTGGAGAATTTCGTAAAAAAAAATTTTTTTTCATGCATAAATTTATATGTTAATGATTTTTTAAGTAAAAATAAGTTAAGGTTGTCAAAACGTATTTTTTATTTACTCAAGCTAATTTTATGCAATTTTTATAAAAAGTAAACGAATGTTTAAAATAATCATGGAATGAATTTCATCAATTCAAGTACACTTTGGGCAACCGAGCCACTTTTAACACCTTCTGCGGAGTATAACTTTTTGCACATTGAACCACACGACAAGTGAGCAAGAGTTTTACTTATGACATCATCCAATACACGTGTATCTACGCGTGTATACACATGAGAGCACGTAAAGTTTCGCACGCGACGCTGAAGGCTAATTAGTCGACACTAGAGCACGTACTAATGAGACTTCACTGCTCGTACAGCCACGTGGTCATGCTTTGATTGTAAAAGCCGGTCGGTTCTATACACTTGAGGAAATCCCCGATGGGACAAGTCTTCCATGATACAAGTAACTATCATCGCACATCACATCTGATGCGTGATTTTTTTTTCCCTACTTTGTTGGCACGCTTTTCCTTTTATCTCTTTATTTCCTCTGACAAACGAACGACAGTCAAGAGCAATCATGCCCGAGAAAGTTTATGCAGCGCTTCTGCTTACGTGTACATCATGGCTTTTCGCATCATCGTGACTTAGGAGTCCACTTGCGTGCTTAGCCCTTTTGTTATTTCAGCGCAATCTTGCTACTCATTTTCTTGTGTTTTTCGCGATTTAACATTCACATACTTTCCTGTATGTATGCGTGTACTGACATTAGGTGACGAAAGAAGCGCAGGCGCGTGTAACTTGATAGAGATGAAGAAATCCGTGTCTGCCGTACATGTGCAACTCGAGCGGAAAAATTTGTGACTGCGCGAGTGGTTTGCGTGCTAAAAATTAATACGTGAATGCTACAACTTTACGCTGGTTGGATTTACTTTTGTAAGTTTCTAGCTAAGAATTCCACAACATTGGTACCATGAAGGTGAATGTATTATTATACGCAACGAGAAAATGATGCACGAGCTCGGGGTGATGTATTGCGTGATCGAGTAATTGTCATGATGTTGCGCGTAATTTTTGAATTTTTTGGATATGAACTCTTTCAACACAAATTTAGTTTTTTTTTTTTTTTTTCACGCGTGCACAAAAAGATTTGACAATATTCATGCAAGAGTTACAACACGTGTCTGAATATCTTAAATTTCAAAGAAAAAGTTTGCTATGGGGCTACTTTCTTCGAGATGTTATTTAGAATCTTCAATACTTTTCTATACATTTTTTTTATTATTTTTTTATTTTTTATTATTGTGCTTTTTTAAATAAAACTATTATACAGGACCGATTAGTGATTTTAATGTATAATATCCTCAACACTGAAACAAACTACACTTTTTTTAAGTAAAGGGGGAAGACAAAACTTAAATAACTGTGAGAAAAAAGAATTCTTCTTAAATTGACATTAAGCACATAAATCACCACAAAAAAATTGTTTCAGAATTTTCATTATTTTTAAATTCAGATCAAATCGATCTTTATACATATAAGTTAACGGATATAATTTATATCAAAACATCGATTGCGATGACTTTACAATTAGTTAAAACTACTCAATCACCGATTAGGACATACTCGAATTTTCAAGTAAAGTTTCTTACTTTCTGAGTAAAAAGGTGTTAAGAAAATATCCATAACATACATGTCAAATCGTCCTCGAACACTCAACTGGCAAATCGATTTCTAGATAAATAAACGAGAGCATCGATTCCCGAGCACGATGGCTTATCTTTGACTTTACGTACACCGATTATATATACCTGCTCTCCTTCTCGTGATCGCGGATCAGTTGCGAATTCCTCGTTATGGCAAGAGTGGTGTGCTAAATCGAGAGTAGAAAGGTACGTATATCGTATAATGCCGCAAGGTTGCTTTGCTCCGTACCCTTCACCATTCGTGCACTTGTTGATACATGTATAGGAACGTGGAGAGGAACAACTTATGGTAATTAGCAGTTCTAGAGATTTTTTTGTTTTTGTTTCTGGTGAAGGCTTGAGTGTGACACTTAAAAGACGGATCCGTTTCGTAGAAAAAAAAATCGAACTGGTATCGCGTGTACTGATCTTTGTATTTTTGTACACGTGTATTACTCAGCGTGTGTTTCTTCTTTACGTAATGATGCTTCTTTGAAAGGGGTTAAAATCTGGGACTAAAAATATATGTATACTCAAACGTACGATTCGTTTATGGGACTGTTTTTTTCGCAATGAAACAATTTTTTCGCTTAGATTTGGATCATATTAAGTTTCATTCTATTTGGGGCAGTGGAAATAAACTAAGAGACGTTAATTGACATGACCTTTTAAATCATTATCCCGTTTTTCAAACGTTCTTTTCCTGTAAAGATATTTCACTAATTCGTTTAGTTTTATAATTTATCGTTTTAAAACATTTATTGGAAGTTTATGAAGAATCTTATAAATTGGAATTGAAAATATCACACAGCGAATAACATTAATTAATTGTTTTGAAGTAAAAATCACATTACACTGTAAGTAAATTGATGTTTTAACCTTACTTTATGAAAACTCGAAATAAATTTTTTTCCTAATGCCTAAAACTACGTCCCAGTAAAATGTGCAACTATACTGAACGACATCGAAAACAACCGTGTCCTTATTTAGGGTTTTTGTTTTCTAATCAAAATTATGGTAAAAATTATTTACAATATTTGAATTGATTATATCTGTCTTTCACATAAGAGAGTCAAATATTTTATATGATATCAAATAATTTAAAAGTAAATCTTAGTTAATTTCATCAAAATATAGTATCATAACCCGTCAAATAGTTTGTTGCCTTAAAAATTGTAGTAATTACGCAGACTAAAAAATGACTATCAAAAAATAGATGCAATCGCTCTAAGCAAGTCATTCACGCGTAACATTACGTTGCAAAATCCGTCAATGCATGGGTTTGATTGATTTACAACCAGACATCCATATGTGTACATCATGTACTTCTCTACTTGAGGAACAGGTTGTAAAAAGTTATGAGCGACACAACAAGGTTGTAAAAGCGGTCGTTTTACTATCCTTGCTACTGTCGATGTTAAACTTATGTCATACTTACTATAGGTAATGTTCCTTTCTTTGATTGCACATAAATTTTTTAAACTTTTCTGTACTATTTACGTCTCACTCTGTACTCAAGTTATTTAATTATAAGAAATATTTGCAAACAGCGTTAAAGGATCTTGTAGAGCGAATTTATACGAAGAGAAATATGTTTAAAAAAAGTTTTTTCGTTGGCTGTGATAAAATTTTAGCTCTGAATGTTGCATAGAACGTAATTATTGAATTTTGAAAAAATGGCTTAAAATGGCAGTTTTTTGCGATTGGCAAAAAAATGGCTGGAGCGATTTAAAGCCTACTTGGCGCATTGATTAACATTAAAATTATGGATCTTTTTTACGCAACACTTTTTCAAGGGTCGTTCATCAGTTTCTTTAGACATGAAAAACATGTTTTGGACATTTTTGCCATTTTTGGGGGGCTTTTGCTGATATTTCTACTTGTTAAATTCTGTGTTAATTTTTTACCATGCATAAAAACTACTACCCTATTTGTTTCAAGTCACTAAGAATTTTTGGGGTCAAAACACTAATTTAAACACGCTTATTTGGCCACGGAAAATTTTATGTAGCATTACCACGATAAAAAATTAAAAATGATATATCTATATAAATTAGAAGTAATGATGATTATAAAATAAACAATTCTAAGTAAAAAGACATATTTAATGAAATTGCAGATAAAAAATAATTATTATTGATTAATATTAGGTATAAAATCATTCAAGAAATTTATTAACATAAAACCAACAACTAAAAAGAATATACACGTAATTATAATACGATAATTCATTCATACAGTAAATCTCAAAATAGTAAAAAATTTTTGTTTTATCATTAATAAATAAACGTTGTTGTATTTACGTATACTTACTGACGTAATTTCATTTATACAGTATTAAACTGTGAATTAAAAAAAAAGAAACTAATTATGGACATAATTTTTAAATGAGGTTTAAAATTTAATTTATAATTTATGATTCAACATTGTTAACATAATAATCATGAATATTATTATAATCCAATAATTAAGTAAATAAAAAAAATATTCGTGAGTTCATTAATTAAATAAATAACAGGAATATTATGAATAGAGTAAATAAAACTTGACAAAATTATAAGAATAAATTAAACCTACATAAAATACATCATAGTAAAAAAAGATGTGTACAGATAACTCATTAAATAAATCTAATGATAATAAAAAATGTAAGAAAATGATTATCATTTACAATGTAAGTTAATATGTATTACTGCTTTTAATTGAATTCATTTAATTATTTGTTATTAATTTATTTTTTCCTCATTGAATATATATTTCATTACTAGTAAATGTTTTTTTAAGTACTTATGTAATCTTACTAACGTAATTTTATTGATACGGTCTTGAACTATTAAACTAACAAAATTAAAATATAACAAATATAAATTTTTAATGATTTTAAAATTTAAATTATTAATTAATATTTCTCAATTAAAAACATAAAAATTATAAATATTATTGCTTATTAGTGATATCATTTACAAAAAAATTAGTAATAAATTAAATAAAACCTAACAAAATAAAATGAACACATAATATCTACCTAAAATACTACATAGAAGAGTAACGTACGTAAAACTAAAAAATCCAACAAATCTTAAAATGTAAGATAGTAACAACTTGCATACATTCAAGTGTTTTATAAATTAGTATTTCTAATCAAATACATTTTTTTTTTATTACTTATGTATTGTTATGCACGGAAGATATTAGTAAGGAGGTGCGTCGCGAGAATGACCAACGTTAAAATAGGATTTCATTTTACAATAAATAAATGTCTGTTTATGTATTTATGTAGACTCATGAACGTAATTTTGTTCATATTGCCTTGAACTATTAATTTAAAAAAAAAAACAAATAATGCTATGCATAAGTTTTTAACAATATTTTAAATTAAATTTTTGATTGTTTGAAATTGGGATTAAAAAAACGTATAAATTTTAAATATTATGATAAAACATTCTAAAAATAAATCACAAAAAAACAATCCATAGAGTAAACGAAACTTGATTAAATAAAATAAATAAATTAAACATATTTAATGAATTTAGGATTAAAACATAGAATTTTTAAGCATTATGATAACTAATTAAATAAATTAATTACGAATAAAGAATTAATAGAGCAAATGAAACTTGATAAAATTACATATATAAATGAGACCCACCCTAAATACTGCATAGAAATGTAGTGTATGTATAAGTTATGTATTAAGAATATTTAATTATAAACAAATTAAATTAGTAATGACTTGACAAAATTAAATTTATGGATTAAACTCACCTGAAATGTTACATATGAGCGTAAAATATGTATAATAAATTAATTAAAGACACTCAATAAAAAAAACATAAAACAGAGTAATTTTCTGATATTTTTGTTTCTTAAATATAATAATTTTTAATTGAATTAATTTTGTTATTTATTATTCATTTATTTATTTTTAATTCAGTAAATATTCTATTATTAATTAATATTTGGTTACATATTCATGAACAGTTATTAATGTCATTTTGTGGATATTGTCTTTAATGAATGAATTTAATATGAAAAGTATAGTATGTATAATTTTCGGCAAACTTTAAAATTTCATTTATAATCAATTATTTGAAGGTAAAAAATATTAAAATTGTAAATATTATTATAATTAAATAATTACATAAATCATAAAAAAATAAAAAGTAAAGTAAATACGACTCGATAAAACTAAATTTTTTAATTAAATAATTATTTTTAGTTATTTACATAAGAAAATGAAAGTTTGAATGAATATAATTCATTTTAAAATATCATATTAGTGATCACAATAATTAACAATAAATTTAAAACTATAATAAATAAAACGTGTAAATTAACATTAAAATTTTTTTAAATTAAGTATTAATAATGAAAACAATAAAAATCACGAGTAATATCATATTTGGTTCGTCAAACAAATTAATACATTTAGTATTCTTTGAATAAACATTTATTTTGTTTCATTTATTTATAGAATATTTATTTTAAATAATTTACTGTACCTAATGCTAGACTATGCTAGAATAATTTTTTTTTTAATAGTAAATTAATTAAATAACTAGACTAAAAATCAAATTACTAATAATAAAAAACTAAAAAAATTATAAATGTAAAAAATCGATTGATTTGAAAATTCAATTAATTATTGAATATTGTTTCTTTAAAATAAAAAAATTATAAGTGCTATTACCATTTAACAATAGAATAAAAAAGTTGTTATGTGCTAAATACAATTTCCAAAACTAAATTCAGAAATAAAATATATGTTTCAGATATTTTGTGTTATAAAAATAATATTTCAAACAGTTGTAACTTAGTTCATCATTCAATTATAACTAAGGCTATCATTAATAAGAAACTGAAAATATAATAAATACAAAAATTTTAATAATTAAAAAATCGTATCAGTATATCAATATTTATGATTACAATTATAAGAACTATACATATTATACTTACCTAATACAGTTTTAAGAAGTCAAGAATTTATTGACATAAAGTTTGTAAAGTTATATTTATGGATTCAATAATTATCCTAAGTTAGTTATATTATAGAACTAAATTTAAAATAAATACTGTTTGAACTAGTCACTAACAATATTAATAAATTTTATTTTATCATTATTATTCTTGTGAATAATTTCACCGAGGTATGATTCAAATCCTTCATGGTACAATAAGATTTAAGACAGAACTTTATGGCAGGTTCTATAATGACCAAGATACTGTTAATATGCATGATAACTGCACGTTTTTAAAGAATGTTTTAGGTATTAAGATTATATTTGAGTTGATTATGTTCGAAAGACAAAAGTATTTGTAACCATCCTCTGTCTTATATTCGTACATTAACAAAACAAAACTAAGATTGACTCTTGAAAAAAGTTATTAGAGTTGTACATCATTCATAGAACATTTTTTGAGAAAGGAAATTTCTTGGTTCTATGTGGATATTAAAAAGTGTTGATAGTATTCGATTTTTTTTTCAGTTTTGGAATTGTATGAATTTACAGTTTTGATTTTTTTCAGAACTGAAAAATTCTATTTAATAGGGATATATTATATTAATCATAGGTATTTTCATAGATATTAAACGAGAAGATGACAATAATTGAGCTATTTAGAATTCGTCAAAAATTTCCTGAAAAAAAAAATTTAATTAAATATAATAAATACTTTTTTTTGTACACGCTGACATATTTCTGACATATGTGTAGAAGAAAATTTGAGATATTCGTAACAACTAAAAGAAAAGAAGTCAATTAAAACAGAATCAAGTCATTATTGATTTTCTGCTTATAAGATGGGGATGATCCCACAACACTTATGCTCTTGTCTCGAAGTAGCAGTTATCAACTAAAGAATTATATACTCATGCTTATTAAATACTTGCACGCTTATTGAATGTTTTAAGGGAATAACAGGCTGACGCTTCTATTCCTGTAAAAAAGACAAGATGCAAGCAAGCTGTATAGAAGACGGCTTTTTCAATTCTTAAATATACGTATAACTTTGAAATTAAGCGTCGAGTAGAAATCTCTCACGCGCAGAAAACGTAACAAATGCCTATACATCAAATTTCACAAATGGGATAATCGATGCGTGGAACACGCCGATGGCAAAGAGGATAGGCCAATCTTACATCTTTGTAGGTAGTGTGCAAACGCCTATAGGGCTTGAAGTAAAAGATAGGGAGAGAGAGATAGAGAGAGAGAAAAAAAGATGTTTCAGAATGTTAGCATCGGCACTGGCAATAGTATGGGATGGATTAAACCGACGTTAATAGCTCAGTTTCAAAGGCAACAAACGGATCTAGTATTTAGTATCTATGAGTATTTCAACACCAGAAGCCGTCAATGGGCTGATGCGGTAGTCAAGTCAAACATGTGATTAACTAGTGTTGATCCAATCGTTTCGAGTTCATTTTTACTCTGCCTCCGTAATCCGATTTATAGGGGAATCAGTATTAACACTTAATTGGTCATTAGAACCACTTATTTCAACGTTTTCTATTTATGTTTAGTAAGTACTATTGATAACATTGTTGGATGTAGAGTGTTCAAATGGTTGGATAGTAGAAATGAGAAAAATACGATACGTCAGTGAGGAGCTGTTTAACTGTTTTCTAATTTTGTATGGCTATAAAATGTTGTAAGGGTAGTAGCAGTAATGAAATTATTGAAATATCCTCAAGGTAGCACGGGTTCTCTGTACCAGGAAAATTTGGCAAGCATATTGTTTAGAATTATGCAACAAATTTCAAAAATTCTCTTTTTTTACAAATAGAGTAAACTGAAATTTGGAATGAAAATTTATGAAGTTCATATTGTATTTTTAGTCAGCAATACTTTAGTGACAATAACATTACTCTCCTAAGGGTCTTATGGTTTCACATCTAAACCAGAAAATAAACTAAATATTAATGATGGTCGTTCATGTAATGAAATGCAGTAATAAAAATGAAAGAATGGACTAGTGATTCTAAGTCCTTAATAATAATAACTGAGGGGCAGCTAATTTTTTAAATCACAAAGAAATACTTTTTCGGTTTTCCACATTAATCAAAAGTTATTTTGAATCATTTAAGGTCCTGGGAGTCGTTCAAAGTTCTGAAAGAACCTTTAAGGACTCTAAAATTTTTCAAATTATTGAAGGACAAAAAGTTCGTGTGGAAAAGTTTAAAAGTTCAAAAAATTTTTGAAAGTCTCATAAAGTCTTAATAACTTTCGAAGTTTTATCGAGACTTTAAATGCGTAATTTTCTGGCTATGACAATATTGGTATGATTTTAGATTAGAGTAAACGAAACATTATTTAGTAATAAAAATAGTAAATTTGGAATTAGTTTAAAAATTGAGAGAGAGACTCAGAGTTGACCAGAGTTGTTAAACGACTTTAAAAACAAAATTTTTTAAATAAAGACGTAGTCTTGTACTTCGGTTCTTTACAGTCTGAATCTTGTTCCACTGAATTGAAAATGGCACTTTGACTGAAAGTGAAAATAACACAAGAAAATAAACTGTGGTGTAAATATAGAAAATATTCACATCCGTGTCATTTCCACGCGTTTTATCTTGAGTTTTATCTTAAAACGTAGAGGGAAAGAGATAGAGAGAGCCTTTCAAAACGGCTATAGCTGACAATCAGATCGAGTGATCTCTCGCGTGCCGAAAGTAAAACCGATCCGTGGCGCACATGATAAATGCACATTCTCCTTGCTGTCTGACAATACCGTGTGTTAGCTCTCCCCGCTTACTTTATTGATATATACATACGGAACAGATTACAATACAAAACGTGGGTGTGGTCGCTTTATTATACAACCAGCGTGTAAATGCGCGCTTCTATGTATCTGTCTGCCATTGTGCGCTGAAAATTCAGGTCTCTGGACCGAAAAAAGTTTTCGACACCATGAATTTTTAGTCTGGTGCTTGACGTAGACAAAATTTTCGCAGAGTAGACGACAGTGCACATGCGCTGTATGCATATGTGGTAGTGTTCCTGTCGCACGTTGCAATAGACCAAAGTGTGATGGATCGCTAGGAGACGCACTTTCGCCGCGATTGCTGTAACATGAGTACACGCCTTCTACTGTTTTTTATCGTTTTATTCGGAAATGGTCTGTTTACAACACACGAACATTAGATAGGTTTTCAATTTCAAAGATAATTTCTCAGAAACGAAGCATTTTCCCCGTTGATGTAATCTTGATGTCAAACGCAATAGTAGCAGCCACAGCGAACGACATGTTATTTGACAAATCGTGCTTGATACGTGTCTTTGGTAAAACTGATACACCGACACCTCATTACCAATACGTTGAGTTTTCTGATTTTGTTAAAACGATTTTCAATTGATCACCATCATGAGCACAAACACCAGATGGATGCCCATTTTCTGCAAGCGACACAAATAACGTACGAATGTACTATGGTTGACCTACATTATCGGACGGAAAAGCGAAATCGTGAAAGTAATGCTTCTTACAAATGGTTTCGTAGATATTCTCATGAATCGATGCAAGAGACGCAATAGCACCCAATAACAGCGGCAAACTCAACCCCATTTGACTTTAGGTTTGTACATTTTTGGATTGTATTTAAATTAGTATGAGCCCTGTGAGACTTGAGCTCGTACTTAATTGACTTTTATTACCTTTCGATTAGAACCATTATTCTGCGGGTACGTAGATGTGAGCCTTTAGATCATGCGTTAAGACCCTTGCTGTGAATAGCTGATATACCGTAGTTCTGTGGTAAATATGTGATAGTTGCAATCGTTCATTGTCCAACGCATGCACGAAACTCGTAGTTTTTCCTCAAGACTTAAACTACAAGCACAAGCTCTATTATCCAAATTTTGGCGTATAGTATTCAACGATTTAGACTTCAAATTCTTTTTCATGGAACAATCTGCAAAAGTTTGTGTGCAAAGAAGTATAAAATAATGACTTGTAACATGATTCTCTAATCATACGCTTAGCACACTATTGTTCTTGAAGTCCTTTTATGCATTAGTGAATGAACACAAAAAAAAAGAAAAAAAATTAAAACAGACTAGAAGTAAAAGAAATGATTTTGATACTTAAAAATGTAGAGTATACATAAAGTAACTTAATTGGCTTAAAAAAAACTTGTCATTTTATTCGTCATCTATATGATTTTTAAATTTATCTTCTTGACTTAATAGTTGTTTGAATTTGAGTTTATTAATTTGGCTTTTAAATCTTGAAGTCTAAGTTTTTATTTCACAAAGTGTTTTCTCCATTTATGTTGTACACAGTAATGAAGAAATTAAATATGAAGTGAAGTGAAAAACGTATCTCTTTATGTTAATGCACAAATAAGCATGATTTTTACTCTAATTATCAATTTTGTTATCAAGTAAAGTATAGGTAACGATATTATCGATAAACTTGCTTTAAGTTATTTTTCAAATTATTACATACATGTTGATGCGCAAAGAATAACAAAAGTATTCAAGACATTCGGATTAAGAATTTGTAGTTAGCAATTTTTGTATCAAGTGCGAGTTGTTCTTTTCAAATTGTTTGTTTATTATAAATGTTAATTGTTTTGAAGTAACTAAAAGTATAAACGATACAGTTGTAAAATAGAAAGTGAAGCAGAGACATGAGCAAACATAGAATGGGAATCGGTCATACATCACTCTATTCCTGAGGCACACCACTGGAGATATACAAATGTGTCGTGCATCTTTCTTCCAGTGACATAAGTACACGACTATTTAAATACCGCGTACGACAGCTTTTTAGGTGTGCGGCCTTTTATTGAGCACACGCATCTGTGTTTAAACCCATTTATATGTGTAGAGAAAAACCATAAGTAGGTACTATCGATCAGCGCTTGATGTATCGAGTTGGCGTGTAATACATCGCACACGTGTTGGGTTGATCAATAGTTTTACCATCCATTTTTACATATTTTCCAATCGATTCATCAATGCTTCTCAAAGTGATATAGTACAAGTAATAGAGATAAGTGAAACTGAAGTTACCTTTAAAACTAACGATACAACTTTACGAAGAAATAGTATCAATAAAATGTATTTCAGGGGCTTGCTCCATTTTCAGTGTTTGTATTCTAAAACAAAGTCTGAAAAACAATCAACAGTCCCACCATGGCATCCAGCTGGTAATCAACGGCAGGTGACCGATCGAGCTAATTAACTTTTCCAACGCGACATTGTACACAGCGAGTCTACAGAGTCTTGAAAAAGAAAAACTCGCACGGGTAAGTGCTCGGTCGTGGTAGCACGAAATACGAGAAAAATCCAAGGCGTGGATGTCTGCGAGCACCGTGGATTACGCAATCGCTCCGTTGATGTATTTTTCGCGCTGCAGTGGCAAAAAAACGGTAATAACAACAAGTCCGGTATTTATATCATGTGTGTGTGTGCACCGGCACTCGATTAAATAATGCGCGTGGTAATTGCGGCGTTTGACTGAGTCGCTTTTTTTCTTTTTCACTGCAAATAGCCATGAGAAGTTCACGTGAACTGGTCTGTACTTTCTCTCTCGCGCGTGGGATTGTGGTCTCGTTCGGGAGTTTTTCATTTATTTTTCGTTGTTTTACGCTTGATTGTTCATATGTACCCTAATAACTTGTGTTCCAGGGATGTAAATGTATGTGCACAGTTAAGTGCGAAGCTAAATTTAAAAACTTACATATTTTAACACTTTTTTATAGCTTGCTTAAACCATTACTTTGACTTTGCTTTCTAATTGATGACTTTTCTCAAGGACTTGACAATACTTTCATTATGTTGAAGTACTATTTTGTACAACAACACAAGAAAACACTTAATCAATTTCAAGAGTTGGATCTATACTTTCTTTTAGAGGTCATTTTGAAAGATAATTTTTTAAAAGAAAACTTAACAAATGATCAAGTAGTCGATACTTTGCATGATTGATTTTTGTAATTGATTTTTAAGAGAATGAATCAACTTACTGCTGTTTGAAGTCCCTCTGCTGCAATAATGGCCAATAACAGCAGGAGCAGCGTCCATCTTATGAACCTCGTCTCCATACTGAAAGAATAAAGAGACATCGATGGATTAATTAATTTTGTCTTTCTTTCAAATTAAACTTTAATCTAATTGGGTGCTTATTTTATTTTTATATTCCATACGTACTTAGCTATCAATTAGAATTGATTATTATTTTGGTAGCTAGTATAAATGAACCAACAAGGCAACAAATTGGTTGATAATATGCTCATTAGAAATTTTTTAGTTTGGCGAATAACAATAAGTTACGGATGTTATTGATTAGCAACGTAAAACACACGATACGCTCTAAAGTGAAGAGCGAGTTATACTGTTTTTATATTTTTTATGCAAAAAATATCTGATAAACAAGGGTCCTGAATCGCTTTACGTTCAATATAGTATATAATGAACGCACCAATATAAGTTTAACCAATTTAAAAATTGTCTCTTGAATGTTGCAACATTCCAATGAGACGCCATCCCCTCGCTATCGGTCACGTACAAGAATCACCATACATAACTTACAGAAAAAAAAACTGAACGTCACCAAAGCGCTCACTCGTATAATGGCAGAAAACAACTTTCACATTCAAAAATGTTCCATACAGGATCCAAGGATATGGCGCCGAAATTAACCAGGCCCGCCCAGCTGACGCCTTGAAAGTTCCTTTCGCCTCTCTCTCCTCTCTCGAGAGCTCGCTTTTGAGAAAGGAATTGAAAATTTTAACCGGGTTAAACTCAAGTTAGGAGAGCCAATCCCTTGGGTTGACAACTATCAGAAGATCAGATCATTGGACGAATTAAGTGATATAAGGTTGCCCACTATGTTATGTGACCATTATGTGACAAAATCTATGTTTACGTCATTGATCGATAAGGATAATACTTATTGTGTCGCAAGAGTATTAGATACTAACACTTGTGATTGTTAAACCAACCGATTAATGACTTGTCACTTGATAATTTTAGGTTCAAATTGCAGGTACAATGTTCCACCAAGAGTATATGGAGTGTTGTAACATTTTATCCACGTGATAAACGTCTAAGTCGACTGAAATAATAAATAACGCCAACAAAAAGCAATGCTTGAAATTGAGTGATTTTCTCCTATAAATGTATCTTGGTTTCTAGCTAACTGTATATCTCTTTAAAAAAAAAATTTCAAACTAAGTAAAATCAGTGAAGGAAAAAACGTGCAGCAGCATCTTTCTCACCTCAATTAATAATATTACGTAAGAAAGAGTCATAGAATTGATTAACCGTGATTGAAACTCTCGAACCTCTTCACCTCTAATATGCAAACAGCAGTGTGGCTCATATACGTGCAGCGAGTTTCTATAATTTTATGTGATAAAATTAACTGCCATCACGTTGCTCTTCTTTCCTCGGATTATTTCCACTATCCAAGCGCACACTAACGAAAGAGACCAACATGTATTCATCCACAAACCAGGGACATGGACAGTCTCGGGCGATATCCTTGAAAGGCAAGAGGGTATTATGCAGCCAAGTCTTTTCGCACGAGCTTGTCACTTTTACTTCGCCATTTTCCATGTATATACACATAAATGAAGAGTATACCCAAGCGCCCATACACACTCAATATTCAACACATACTTGGTTGGATGAAATTAGCTCGGAAGTATCTTATTTTAGTAAGAGTCTCAATCAAGATCCAATATGTTTAATTCATTACATTTTATACTGACACGAATTCATAATTACACTAACAGAAGATATTATGTATGTAGTAAATAAACTATTTAATAAATAAATACGTTATAACAAAGAGGTACTGTCATAAACCATTAATATGTAGAGCACATGCTTATGAGTTTCATAGATTAAAATAAAGATAATGATGTACTCAAATACTCAATCAATTTAACTCATGTAACCTAACTGTTGTGTGTATTTATCATAGCTCTAAGAGTCACCCATGTCTGTTTTGACATCATATTGAATACTTAGACATATGGTAGTGTCTCGCAGAAAAGTATCAGTGGGATAGAAAGCGAGAGAAATATTAGGTTTTGAGGAAGCTTGTTATTCCCACTCAAAAAACAACCTTATTCCTATTAATGAAAATTTTTATCCGAATTGGGACTTGAATCCTAGCTATCAGCATCTGGTGGCGGGTAGGCTACCCGTAGAGCTAACAAATTTTTGTTTATGGACTTTCTAGAAGCTCGAAAGGTTCTCAATGAACCATTAATCAACCACAAGTGATCATTTATACATGCATATATATTTCCACACTTTTGTCCGTCAACGTCAAGGGTTTTATTAAAATATATAATACTTAAAAAATTCGCGTGGTATTGAGATGTTACTTACAATGGTGTCAACTTTTGTCAAAGATGTTAGATTTATATCACATTACGTTAATTTCTTGACACATTTTATATCTTAATGAGGCCCCTGGGGGCTTTATAACGATAAGCGTGACATCCTGTAAGGCTGTGTGGTTTTGAGATGTCATTTAAGTTGGAATTAATATTGAAGAAGTTTGTTTAATATTATACTACGTTAACTGTCCAACAAATTGCCCCGAATTCAGGGCAAAAATCTACTAAACGGTTGAAGAGGATACTTAAATCAAGAGACCAGTAAAACTTATTTCGCCTCTAATATGGTCTTTTGTGAACACACGCTACAAGTTACTTTTTTCGTAAAAAATCCTGATAGAATTAACAGTGAAATTTCAAAAAAATAACAGCTATCAGTAAACTAATACCTTACTAGACTATGTAAAACATTCACACTAATGGGATTATAATGAGCAAATATGTTAATAAATTTTCTAAAGTATTAACAAAACTCCAATGTTAAAGAACAGAACATTCTGTCGCATTTCTAACCTAAATAACACAAAGTCACATGTTTCTCTCATACTTCCCGCTGCAACTGCAGAACGTCCTGAAAAAACTTTTTTTGGGTTTAGAAAGAACTTGAACTCTGGTTAAAGGCTCAAAAATTTCATATTTGGGTCAGATAAAATCAAACTGTACAAGGATCGTAGTCCAGTTATTAAACGTTGATGTAATTCAACAACTTTAACTGGGACTTGTAAAAAAAGGCTCTTTTTGAAAATATCTATGGCTTGTGAAAACCTAACGGAATTTATTTACGGAATTCAAATTTGATTTGGGGATCATTTTATTCTTTGTTATGTCATCGTATTTAACTACAGCCATGCTTTGGAACTGAAATCTCTGTATCACATGTATTAAAATAATCCAACCGATAGACTTTTTCAATAATTTAACAGAATCATGTACGGATAACTTTAGTTTTACCCTTGTACTGCTCACACACAACCCTCGTCTCCAATCGTGCTTTTTGTCTCTTGCGTCAAAACTAAACGTTCTACATATAGAGAAACAAGCGCCTGTAAGATTTTTGGTAACCCACAGCGTAGCCATCGTTTCCCACTCATATATCAACATACAGAAACACATACACAGATATCTAGTTTGCTTTTTTCTTCATCCATCGTTAGTTGCGCAAAAGAAGCCCAAAACCCACAAAGTCTCAGGTTGAAACGTGTCCGTACGCGTACACGTAGTCGTTTTCGGCAGCACTATAAATTCAGTACCGTACGTACACTCACAACGATCCTCGTTGCGAATGCATTCCTATTATAAATCTCCCTCTCTTGCAAACGGTACCCGTGCACTGCTGGCTACACTTTGCACGCGGACCGATTTGCTCAAACGCCGGGGCATTTTCCTTTGTGCGAAAGGTCGCTTTGGTACCTATATCCTACCGGGGGTGTTCGTTTTATTAACATTGACACGCCTACTCCGCGGAAAACAAGGCGGGTATATAGGTATCGGCTGCATCGCATGTTTGGTTATTTGAACTTGCAACGTTCACACATGAGTGTGTATTACGTGCATAAAGGTACAAGCATAGTCGTGCATGGCGTATTATAACTGAGCTAAGCGCGATCCCTTTCACGTATATATACGTAATGTTACTTGCCTTGTGCAGATCGTAGGATTTTTACCACAGGCTGTAGTGCCCGGGAGATAATACCTTTGTCCATTATGTATTGACGATTTTGGTCTGGGTTGGGTGTAATTTAATATGTGCTGCACAAACGTGGTATATAATGAGAAGAAAATATATTCATCGTATGATTTGGGACCATAAATGTATAAAGTATGTGTTTATGCGCGGATTACGGGTATGTAAAAATGAATTAGTTCACTTGGTTGGGAAATAGTTGAAAATAGTTCGATTGTTGGGCAGTTGCGCCAACCATTTTATTTCGTCAGTGACTAAATTATTGGTATATCTGTAAGAACTTAGTTACGTTAGCAAATTATTATAATAACTTGTACCATTAATTCGTTATGTTGGATTTTGCAAGTTTTTGTTAGTTATTTCCAAATACGTCAGATTTCTTTGTAGTTCAAACAGGTATTTCACACATCGATATTATGAATAGGTACCCAAGTATACTTGCAAGTACAATACACGAATAATGCGACCGAAGGTCATCCCTTCTAATTTCAACAAATTTCACAACCATCCGTTTGTTCAACAATATCACACAGTTTTTCTTGAAGAATAAAATGGTGATAAATAAACAAAAGAACAAAAAAAAGAACAGTAACGTACGTCTGTGATGCATGAGCAAGTGAAAAAAACAGGGTCTTTTGCAAGGTGATTAGCCGAGAACGAAAAAGTGTTGCACATCGACCAACTTGCCAATCAAGTAACTCGAGTTTAATAAAAGTAAGCCACTAACAATGGTGAGAAAACCATACAGAGGCAACCATTTGGATAACGCCTCTATTAATTCTTACGTAATCCATTATGTGATCACTTGTGATTACATCCACAGCTTCCTAGTCCATGTACCCTTCCAAATGATCTCCAAGCACACAATTTCCATTGGGAAGGAAGAAAAACCAATTGCAAGAAGCCCACAAAAGCTAATTGAAAGAGCCCGCTCTCTCAATCGCTCTGAACGGAAGCCATAATCAAAAGGAGGGAGCGATCTCTAATGACATACATCTAATCGATTCGAAGCGATGAGATGGAGTATGAAAATGATACGAAGGAAGAATCCAGGAACATTATTTGTCAATGACCTGTAGCGTCACAAGCAACAGTTTATAGGTAACGAGCACATTTGCATGGGCGCGTGCCAGAAAAGCGAAGGAATATAGTGTACCCACGTAGAAGGAAAAGATCAGTCGGCGAAAAAGTCTGATTCATCTTCTCGTTATTCTCGCGTAGGGTACACAGTTGTTCGTTTTCATTACACTCACGTTTTCAATGCCGCGCGCAAGGCTTTTCATAAGTGTGCGTGTGTGCATTGTTGAGTGGGCGAGTTCGCGTCACGCTTCCGTGGTAACGAGTTCATTGGTACTGAGGATGAAAGTAAACAGTTATAGCAATGGGCATAGCTTGGATTTTGCTCTATGGATCTCTTACAAGGTGCGGTGTTTTGCAAGACTCATAGTTTGTCTTATTTTTCTTTTGTTTTGTTCACCCAGAACTTTGTTTCTCAAAAACTGTAGATACTGTAAATTTAAGCGATAAACGTGCAGTTCAAGTTTGGATTTCTTGTTGAATGCACACCAATAGTATAAATAAACGTTTCAAAGACCGCAAAATCTGTGAATCATACACTATTTCGCCATCACGGTACGAAGCTTGGCAGTTTTCTCCTCAAACAATTAACACAGGGAGGATGTAGGATTGCAAAATATTCCTGTCACAAATTTTATATACTTCCGTGGTGTAAGAACTGCAGCAGGATACTTTGGGTCTATAACCCTTTTATCACAACTTTTTCCATCATCAACAGTAAGGTGTCATAGAATTAGTTAAATAGCTCAGGATAAGTCAGTATGTTTGCTTAACTGTATAATAAAGCTTTGATAATTCAAGAATATAAGTAGAGGAAGAAGGTTGTATAAACCGTTGATCGACAAAAAACGACCAAAGTTGAAGTAAGCAATACTAAAACTTTTTTTTGGATCTCATATCATACGCACGTCTGATTTTCTCGTCAAACTGTCGAGAAATCTCGATGGAGGCATATCTGAAACTGAAACTGGTAAGTACCCTGAGATTATTAGCGCTGCTATTTCGAAAACGACTGGTGTACGGAAAAATTATTACCACACACTCGAGCACTAGGATACCGACAAGAGCCATGTATATGAAAATCAGATTTCAAAATCTCGTGTACCAGAGGTTTTTGCTCCCAGCCACTTTGCCAGGTTGTTCCGACCAGCAGAAATCACGTGTAAATTAGAATTTTAATGTAAAATAAGGTAAGATCCACCAATTAGTTGATCGTAAATTTCTTTCATCGTTTCTCTCACGTCTCTCCATTCAGAATTTCGACGACAGAACCAGCCTCGGCTTATCACCGAAAATTTAATGCTCTTACTTGAGCCTTCCAACACCAGTGACGGGATAAAAAGCCAAAGCCACAGAAAAAAATAACCAAGAACGCGAGATTCCATAATTAAGTTTATCCAAAATACATCTCTGAAGGTCCAGTACTTACCGAAACAAGCCAAGCTTACCAAGCAAAATCAAGTAACAAGGTATACGTACACACGCCAAGCAAAAGCCGAGCGTGACCGACTCCCAAGAAAATCTCAGTCCCAACCGCACGGACGGATTTTTACGTAAGAGCTGTGCACCGCATCTGGTCTTGGGTGCGTGAAAGTGGCTCTGATAACTCCTCGCCGATCCCGTTCCGCGGTACACGTGTACAGGCTCTCGCCTCGGACCAATGGACACCGCGAAAAGGTTCGAGCTTCGCTTGTGGATATTTAGGTGAACAGCTGTCTCGCGCTAGTTGCGACGCTCTTTTAATGAATACATTAAAATACGATGGTCGTTGACTGCAGTGATTTGTATACGTGTTTGAGGTCCGTGGGTTCTCCTGTCCCAACCTCGCCAGAGAAGAACTGTATCTAATTTATGTGCTTATTATAATTTCAGATCCAACGACGACGCTTTCTTTTTGTTTTCACTTTTATGCAAATCATCGCGATACAAAGACGAGCTGGGTATTAAAAAATATTATATTTTCGTGGCGCCGGCGCGTCGTCGACATGTTCACGAGCTGGTAGTATCATAACGGGCGAAACTCGCTCGTACGTATATACATGCGTTCCACGAGTGTACACCGGTGCACACTACGGTCAGACTTTCATTTTCGAAGGCACGTAATCACGTTATCGTGGCTCGTGCTCAAGAATAATTTTCGATCCACGTCCAGCTCGTTAGACCGCCTCGAATTTTTACGAATTGGGAGACCAACGACCTGGACTTCTTTCGTCCCCAGCCAGCTGAAGGAAGACTTTTTGGCCTTTCGACGAATGGATGATTCTTCGAGTGGATGCCATATGTTTTGGACTCGAGGTGTCTTTATAAGATAAGAAACTATCCTCTTATTCAGACATTTTTCCACTCACGGCTCAAAATTTTTTGGTTCTTCAAAATCCATCTGGTAATCCATATGCATTCTAAACATCGCGGTGTTGACGCAACCAGCTGCTACTTGTCGGAACTTTATTTACTTTTGCCTATCATATATCATCAATATGTTTTTGTGTTCGTAAGTGGTAGTCTGACCTCCCTATCGGGCTTATGGTAAATAGAGAAATACGTTTTTGGTAGGCTCTAAGGTCGATGGCCCCGTAGTCGATAACATACTTTTCAAACCCTGCTATGGTTGCCATCTGATTCATAAGTAAATTTTTGTTGATAAGTCATTTTAAGATCGATTGTTAAGATGTGATTGGATATAAACTTTTTTATCTTTTAAATAAAAAAGTACCTGGAATCCATGCATTCCGAATAACAATCAGTTCAGTTCAGTAACTACTAAAACGGTTTTTGAATAGGAGCGAAGGAAGTGGATGCCGTGACTTTCCAAGAAACGTGTTCTCACTTTACTTTTAAGCATGACATGTATTCCACGGTCTAGTAACGAATGTTATACTCTGGTTCGCCACTTTATTAAATGAAAATGTTTAATGACATTTAATTTGAGACTGAAGATGAATTGCATCCAGTGGAATATCTTTCGAGAAAGTTTGGAGACAAGTTTAAGTGAGTGGAATTTTTTTAAAAGATGATTTATCATTTCTTGATAAATGTTAATGCGAAATGGCACTAATTCATCATATTTTCTGGTAACGACTTGATTGTGGGTGTTTGTTTAACGAGCTGCAATCTTATACCTCAATTAACACACCACCATTCGTTCCCCGATGCATCGGATTAAAAGTTAACTCTATAACTCTGATATTATAAAAAATTATGACAGTACAGGTGATTTGACTATACTTACAATAACGTACTTAAAGAAATTTTGAATGAATACTCATTAAATTTTTGTTTCTTTTACATTTGTAAAAGTCGATTATCATAACAGGATTCATATCGTAAGTTTTTCATCGAGAAAAGTGCTGTTCCCTTGTACGCAAAATCTATGAAATTTTAATTAAAAATTTAAAGATTGTAGTGAATAAGAAGTACTTATATTTTTAAAACTTGTTACTAGCAACACTGTTGAGTTAATTTGGAACTCAATACCTAAATTTTCCATTGTTGGTCGGAAAAACTACCATTCAAGTAAAACAAGTATCAAAGATTATTATTACTTTCATCTTCAAGCTATCATTCTGAACTGAGTTTTACAGAGAAGTATACAATTTTACTACCATCAATATAAAGTTAATTGTAATACAGTAAGCAAGAACTGTAAAATTGAAAAAGTAGAAAGAAAGTGTAGTTTTGCTCGTGTAGCATCTGCGTTTAATAGCAAGCATAAAAAATGAATAAATTTTATAGACTTAATCTAAATTTTTGTTCATTTTGGATTAAAAACTCTTTGTTTGATATACTAGTCTGCGTGATAAAGTAAAATGTATAATATCTTCTTTTCCTACATTATACTAAAGTGATTTTTTTGCACTTAGAATCTATCAAAACTACTAATGAAATAGTCAATCAATTTATTAATACGTAAAAGCTTAATAAAAAAAAAAAAAAAAAAAACAATAACATAAGCGAATTATTTACTTATGAAATAACTGATACATTTTTACTGTAGAAATAGTATCGATAAAGTGGGAGTAATTTACGAAGAACTAACTCTTTGAATGCGTACACGAATTTTTTATAGAAATTTCGATTAATGAACAAATATTAATAACTTTTAAGAAAACATTATTTACTTAAGAACTGCTTTTTTTTGAGAAGAGAGTTTTTGATGCCTCTGTTTGAAAAAAAAGGAATAAAATCAATTAGATGAATCTCATATGAAGAGTCTTTTATCATATCGGTAGTAAAATTGTACTTGGCAAGTTATAAGACAGTGCATACAAGAGTTATTCGTGACAACTCGGCAATATAGTAACAATCGTTAACCTTACATAATCTGAAATATTTTAAGTACTTCCATGTATAAATGTACACTGACTAGTAAAATTTTCGTGACCTCCTCGAAATGATGGATCGAAATTCGGTCGCCACTATTAAGGTTAAGGGGATGTACATAACCTCTTATGATGATAACAAATGTAACTTAACCTAATTTTAGGAATTTGTAAATTATTTTTTGGCTAATGTATGAGTATTTTTTTCATTTACTCTAGCTAGATTGTTTAGGATGAAGTTGCGTAACTAGTGCTGAGGCTCATATGATCTACATTTTGCTATTTACTGTGTACCAATGAGTGACGTGATATTTGCTGTATAGGTTAAGTGTTTATGTGCTAGTTAAGTGCTGCCTGGTTTTTTCTGGATTCTGCTTGTTAAATCTTACGAAAGATAATTAGTTTAAAAAACTGCCACTAGCTAAATTGCTGGACTTTTTCATTAGACTGCGACTTAAAGTAACCAGTGACACCAGCACTCCTCTAGCTCTAACGACTAATGACCTGCACAGTGAATAAGACAATTAACGACAGCTAATACTAATACCAAAAAAAAAAAATACGTATAGTAAAGCTTAGTATATTTATACATAGAACAGCTAATTTCCAATACCTAATACAAACAAAACTGAAACTTATAACAAGCACTTTACTTGCATTTTCTTAAGATGGTTGGAGGTTATGTAAATGTACGAGGATTACTGTAAAATTGTAGAAATCTGTTATATGCAAATACATTAATTTCTAAAAAACTAAGAAAATCTGTTTTTAGAAGTTTTTTTAATGTCGTCATACTTTTTCAGTATTTATTTTGGGTCATTTTTTAAAATAAAAATTTTTAATTCATTTTTTCAACGCACATTTTTATAAGAGGAAGCCTCAATTGTATAGAGATGTGAAAAAAAAATTTTTTCATGAAATTTAATAAATTGTCTATTTGGTTTGGTTTTTCGGCTCTTCCCTACAAATAACATTGATAATTGCTGTTTCAAGACGTGCACACAGCTGTTGATAAATCTTTTTATTCTTTGAAATTTACTAATATATTTTATTATGACGTAAGACTTATTAATAAATTTTAAAAAACTAAAGATTCATTTAAACTTGGACTTTTTTAAGACAACTTTTTTTAGACAACTTTTTTACGATAACTCGTAGCTCGTGGGGAATTTTAAATAAAAACTGAGCAACATTCACTTTCGTCTCATATGAAACATGCAAATTGTAGACTATAAAGTTTCCATTAGGCTACCCCCGCAATAACAATTTAAATTTTTCCACAATAATAGCCGTAAGATAAAAATTTTATGAAAACATGAAAAAAGGTATGATTAAAACAAAACAATTGATCACTACATCCGTAATTTTTGGGGCGGAGTAGTAACGCTAATTTTAGTAATCAAGCCGACAAAAAGTTTCAGTGAGTACAGTTTTTCCGCGAGCTCCAAGTTTCAACGAGAAAATACTCTTATGATTTTTCCCGTAGAAAGAAAAAAATGAGAAGAAAAAAACAAGAATAATATCACGCATGTTACTTAATTCGATCGAAAGTCTACACTTATGCTTTCGTGCTCTGAAAGCATATCCTACACTTTCTTTTTCCCCATCTGTGCATACGCCAGCAATATTGAATAAAGGGGAAAAATTGATGTTTGCCATATGGTTATTCAAGAATGTAAAAAAAAAGAAAAAACAATAAATAAATAAATACAATAAAAATGTGTTAAAAGGAACTCATTACCTGGCAAGTGGGTGCTCTATTTCAGCGACTCGTACATCACAGGTCACTTCACGAATTCGCCCGAGAGATCAGCAGCGAATCACTATAAGAACGATCTGCGCGCACACACGCTCGCTCGCACCGGTTTTGAAATTTTCAGCCCAGCTCGGAACTCTTTCGGCTCTTTTTTCCTTTCTATCTCTTTTTCGTTCTTTCTTTGCAGCTGGCACTGGTTTGATCTTTTTTTTTTCCTCTCCCTTTCTGTACGTGATCAAGTTTTAGAGATTTAGTTTATTTGTGGCTGTTGGCGTGCGCTGAGCAAAAGTGTTGGGTATACGTTGGGTGCACCTTGCATTTTTTCCCAATTATTTTTTTATTTATATGTACTTTTTTTTGATTCTCTAACAACAACTATAAATACAAACAGGCTTTGTCACCAAACTCTCTAATTTTATTTTTTATCATTATAAAAAATCCTACCAACTGCACATATACTTTTAACGCTAATAGAAAATTATTGGTGATGACTAAAATATCTTTGAAAAAAATTTATTTTCTTTCAAATACGTAAAAAAATCCTTAAAAGTATTCAAAGTCAAAAACCTTCATATGCTCCGATTCCAGTTTAACAAAACAAAAGTGAATTAATTAAAAAATAACAACTTTCGTGCAAAATGAATCGCCGATAAGTTTACTTATTTTCAGCTATCTTTTTTATGAAAACACTATACGTACTGTTAGAAAAGAGGCACTTACAAAGACGAATGTCCAATCTCACAGTGTTAAAATGCCAAAGCGACCAAAACGTACACCCCTTACAACACTATTTACGTCGCGCTATTACCGCCAAAATATAAAATTTAAAAACGTCATGTATTAATGCCTACCAAAAAAGAAATACAATTATTTCCACGTTCTCCAACAGTTCATTTTTTGATCCACCCTCGGGACGGATCAAAAAAAAAAAAAAAAAAAAAAAAAAAAGTATCCTGCACTAACTTGAAAGAAAATCAAGCCCGACAACCATCGGCTTCGCAGAAAGAGTCAGAGCTAAAGTCCAGCCGAGAGAGAGATATACAGAAACGCGGTCCTTTCACGTGGGTCCGTGGCGGCAAAGTGTCGAAGGCTCAGTCTCGCGGGCGCGCAGGAAACCACCGATCGGCAAAGTCGACAAAAAAAAAAGAAAAGAAAAAAAAAGAAAAAGAGCGAAAAGTAGCATAAAAAAGAAAGAAAAAGAAACAGGGCAGCCAACCGAGCAAACGTAGGAAGGGGCAGCTGAAAGATCGCCGCCCGAGCGTTTTCCCTTTCGCCGGCGATGCATACAGCCGACGGAGCCCCCTCGCGCACCTCTGGCTGGTCCCCTTCCTTCCTTATTCTGTTTCTCCTTCCACTCCAGACCCCGACGCCGACCCGAGGAGTTTTGTTGCCGCGCGTTGTCTTTCTCCAGCCTTCATATCTCCCCGGGTCTTTCTCTCGCGTATGCACTTCGTGGGAGCGATAAAAACTCAAGAGCTGCGGCCGCAAATCGTTTTCGTACGGCCAGAGCTTGTACTCTCGCGCCCGTGCTCACACACACCACGCCCATGGGCCCAAGTGTGGGTAGTTGTACGTTCGTGGGTCTAGCCTGGGGCCTGGTCCCTCGAATCCGGCTGGACCGGACTTCTAACTTGACTCGGGAGTCTCTGTTTATGAGCCGTATAAAGTATTTTTTAAATGTATGTGGAAGTACCAAAAATTTGTCGATTCGCTTTTTTTTTTCAACGAGACGTTGTGACGTCAATTGTTATTTTTTTTACGACTGAGGAAAATTGAGTCCTCCTATCGACTGTAGAATTTAAGAGTGATTTTTTTACGAAGTAATGGTGATCGCAGACTTTATTCGAGAGTCATTAGCTTTTTGATCTCGTTTTGATAGCAAAGTCCACATTTTGCATTGGACTGATGATTATAAATTTAACCGTACAATCTTGGATACTTTTTTGGAATAGAATTGTACAAAACACAATCTACAATCAATCAAAAGATGTTAAAACAAATTTCAATTTAGAAGATTCAGATAGTCTCCAAAGTTTCTAAGACTTTTTGACTCTTAAACTGGAGGAAGCAACTGTCTCAATTTAAATATCTTACACAAGTCCGTATAAATTATGTGGTTGTAAATTATGAATCTGCTGTCATATTTTACTAGTAAAAAATATTAAATCCAATTTTGCAGACATCTACTGTTTCAAATGTTTTATACCTACGTTGAATATACTGAATTTGCAATTCTGAATTTTTATAGTCTGACTACAAAACTATGTTTTTTCTGTATCACGACAAAAAAAAGAGCTAACAAACTTGTTGGCCGTAGTATGAAAAATTGAAAATAACCTAATAAGATACTAAACTTTTATAAATAATTACAAATGACCTTTACCGTTCTACGTAGAAAATCCGCATAATTGAGCCCAACACCTTCAGTCAGAGATCAGATCCTGTGAAACACAAGACATTTTTTTAGGATTCTTCATAAAAACACTGTCTAACATCTAAAATAATCCAAATTAAAGCTCATTATGACATGAAATGGTGGAAAATTAAAAAAAATTCCGATAGTAAGACAAAAAAGTAGATAAAGCCAGGTTCAGTAAGACGGCCGAATCGCGATACCAGCTGGAAAACAGACCCGCTCCAACTTTCGTACAGCTAAAATACATAGCACGTAGATAAACCAGAGCACGGCCAGAGGTGCAAGAGTATATCTTGCATAATAGCGTCTTTTTTGCGCTCTCCATCCCTGGGAGCTTGTGTATAATGTACATGTACACGATACTTACGGCCTAACAGCGACAAAAGAACGAAAGGCAGGGCGCAAGAAAATGTCGTCACGTGAAGTAAGTAGTCTGGCCGCTGACCATTTTAAATTGGGTACTAACAACTCCAATGCCTCACGTGCAACGGAGGGAGACAAACAAAAAAATCCTACTGGTAGATACGTGGCTGTACCTGTATTTTAAGTGTATAGATCTACACAATATATGTACGTGAGAGTTAGTTGTGGTTGTATTGAAAGTACTTTGATTTAAATTCAACACTTATTGCGATGCTTCCTGGTTCATTTGAATGTAGATAAATTTGAACCGTTTACAAGTAAAAAGTAACACTTGGCTTCTTATGCATGTGTAATATGTTTTCGTGATATGTTGGTTAAGGTCGATGTACTTAATGAGGCGCCCCTGTGTGCTATAAGTATTGTTTGTTGGGTGGGTTGACTTTAGTTTGAGCTGGTTCAAGGAATTACCATAGAAAAGATGTTTTATTTGGACACAAAGTGGATATTTGATCGCCGAAATATTGAAATTTTGAAGAAAGTCGGCTAAATCACGATGAAATAATTGAACGAGGAAATAAATAAAGCATGCAGATGGAGAAAGTTGTCCTTGCATACATGCGTACACGTTTTTTTTTTTTTTTTTTTTTTTTTTCGAGTATCGAAAATAATTATGGACTTGCATGACATGCGTATGTTTTGTGCGTTGCGACAAACGTCAAAGCAGATTTTAGAAATCTACTCATAGTTCTCTTGCTGCTGCTATTTTTAGAACAGAATAGTTATACGCCTTTGACGTATAGAAAGTATTAGACAATAAATTAAAAAACGTGATCTTCGTAATAGTTAATTTTGTTTGTATGCACACCAAGCAGTTATTTGTTTTAGCTTTCTAATTATTCTCAAATGGCATAAAGATATTGTATAAAACTGTCAACATATAGTCTTTCAAAGAAACTTTTTTTAAAATCTACGACGTTATTTCCACACATTTTTGCATTATTTTGTTATGTTATCCCCATCCAAATACATTCCTAATGTTTAATACCAATTTTTTAATATTTAAAAATGGTCCACCCATCTGTAAATAAAAACAAAAGTCTTAAAAAATTAATCAAAGTTCAAAAAAATTTTTTCTTTGAGGGACGCAGCTTTCTTTCTGGAGAAAAATTGATAAGACTTTCACTTTTTAAGTTACTGCGTAAGAACTGGTTTTTTGGATTCTTGAAAAATATCTTCTTAGGGAAAAAACAGTTGTTACCAAAAAAAGGCAATAAATAAATAAATAAAAAAATAAAAAATGGCACAGAACGTTTCAAAAGTGTTCAGTTCATAAGAAGTTGGCCTTGTAAAAGCTTTAAAAAGAAAAAGTTTTAAATAAAACCTTTGAAAAACACCGAATGCAGTGTATAAAAAAAAAAAAAAAAACAATAACGCACAGATAGTGTGCCTATATTTATAGGCTCGTGACAAGATTCTTGTGATTCACTAATAGTTCCTTTTAAATTCATCAAAATTATAATGACATTGACAAGATTTAATATATGATTTTCTATTTTGCTGTCGTTACGAGCCTCTGACTATTTAATTTGAAAATGGAACACACAAAGCTTCTTTACAAAATCCCTTTAGAAAGTAGTTAGAACTTGCAAACATTTTTAATCTTATTTACTATAGCACCATTGTGACCACCTTCGTAATGTCGACGGTCATGTGAAGTGCGTATTATTTCCGAGATATTTTGATTTTTATATAGTTGTAGTGAACCTGTGATTCGTAAATTCCCAAGAAATTACTTACCTGTTTCAAGGTGTCAAAAGCCTTGTTTCTATACTTACAATTTAAAAAAGAATTCTTTCTTCGAATTCGTATATATCTACTTATTTTGCATTTTTTGGATTTGTGTACATTTTTGCAATGATAACAAAAGCATTATCTGTAGGGTGGTGCTTTTGATACATCATACTCGCATTTAAGAGGTCTTATTTACACTCATAATATGGCAAAAAAATGGCCATTTGGCACTTACGATATGCAGCCAAAACGAATAGCTCCATTCTTTCGAGATGGACAATTTTCCGTGATCATCCGATGAAACTTTCCCTGCTTACTTGAAATTATTATTATTCGCTAACCATTTTCCTCGTCCTTGATAACATCTAGACTCCGATGGAAGGAATAGATTCTGGGTCAACATTTGATTAACTTAAAAAAAAGTACTTCATCATCAAATTGTATTAAAATGAAGCCATAACATCAGGAATACGAGTTAACAAGCTGGCCCAATGGCGAGTTAACGCAGTCAAATGAGCCTAGATTTCACTTTTCGTCACTCGCGATTACCCACACACACCTTCACCCAGACCAAAAAGAGACCTAATCATATCACGCGCACCGACTTACGTTCCCGTGATACGTATCCTTCTGGCTACACGCAAGCCTCGTACTCTACCCATCGATCATATCTCGGTGTACTTGTACAGCGCAGTTAAAAAAATTCTCACTACAAATATAATCGGCTCTCGCATCGGTGTGCCGGTGCGTTACGCGTCAATCCCGATTATTATAGAGTACGCGAGCAAAGAAAAGAGGGAGGGACACGATTCGCTTTCCTTCACCACTCCAGCTCCAGGAAAGCTCTCTTCCTCCTTTTTGATTTCTTTTTTTTCTTGCTCGAGCGGAGAGGATTGAAAAGGCGGTCACAGTCTCGGTGTCGTTGGACTGTGCAATATAATAAAGTGGGTGTATAAAGATCGGTTTCCTCAACTTTCGG
Organism: Copidosoma floridanum; assembly: GCF_036245765.1. Lineage (NCBI taxonomy): Eukaryota > Metazoa > Arthropoda > Insecta > Hymenoptera > Encyrtidae > Copidosoma > Copidosoma floridanum. The sequence goes on along the minus strand of NW_028321884.1, from coordinate 15,847,251 downwards.
TTTCGGTGCTGCGTGCACTTTGGAGCTGTACAGATTGGAGCGCTCGATTCCACCTTACGTCCGTGATTTCGTAATTTTCGTCGGGCGCGCCACAGAGTCCGAAAATCGCGAGCTGTTAGTTTGTTCGAACCTGCGTAACGGAGCTGATAATGGCTTTATCGCTTGGACTGCAGTGTCCTCTGTTCCTATACTCGTAACTGTCGTTTGTTATTCGTACTGTACGAATGTGATTTCTTTTTTCTTCTGACAAAGACGTCCTGAATTTCATGGAGGCGTAAATCTTGTACTTGTAAGAGGATGGGTTGAAAAAAAAACTTTTTTTTTAATTTGGTAAAATTTTAAATCTGATATAACTTATTTCATGTTAGTAGAAAAAATATAGCCAAAATAAGAAACAACGTAGAATTTAAGCTACACACATAATTTTACGTATAACAACTCACACGTAACGATTTAATAGTTTTTCGTAATCATTCCTTTATTAGTTATTCACTTTCATTTGTTGTTCATTCTATGATGAAAACAATAACTTTTCTGATGGTATTGTGTACGCTTAAATTAATGTAGACTTTTTTATATCATAATTATTATTTTACTTGACAATACAAAGCCAAAACATCTAACCTATTAATTTGGAAATTTTTCATAAAATTTGGGATTCATCCCTCAAGACTTCTTTAAAACTGATTATGTCATAGTTCCATAAGTATACTTAAATAGGAAATATAAAACTATCAGTTGAGAACTCCTTACACTGTTTGAGTAATTTAACTCCAATATTACTATATTACTGTTGTCAAGGATTAAAGCTGATATTAAGTCCTAAAAAGAGTTTGATGTGCAAGTAATTGATTCTTGAATAGACTAAACATTGTAAGCTATTAAATGAATTTATCAAAGTAAAAAGCACGTACTCGTCTATTACATATTCTTCATTTATATGATCACACATTAGATCCTATAAAATAAAAATTAAATAATCATCACTGTATTGATAATCAGAGCATGTACCTCTATATTTCAATAATAAAATTTTTTTACCCTGAACAGTACTATGTTACATACATAACTTAGATGAAGAACTGTAGTATAAATGTGTTAAAAAATATTGGATTGAAATTATATATTTAACACTACAAACAAAGTAATATTTAATTGCCTTAATATAGTTAAAATCACAATTCGGCGAATAACATGTAGTTGTCATTAATATGTCACAACTTCTGCAGCACAGAACTTTCTCTAAACATTATGTAACGGCTCTACGATCCAAAGAATAATATTCCAATGACCTTTTCGTTTGGACACATCATAAACTATCTGATTCTTATTGCCACAAAATTTTAAAACTCATTTTGTCCTTTTAAGGGCCCAACAATTGCATTTAATCAATTTCATTGGTACGTTACTGTTTATTTGTACTAATGTACACAACAAGCTAAAATTTATGCGACAATGTATCCTAGCATCATTGTTCCACGGTATATGTGAGTGCATACTATTAAATAAAACCAAATACCTTTTCAAAGACAACAACTCAGAACTTTTCTATTCATACCCAAACATACTATTGAGCAAAGTGCATAAGTACAAAAGTCATTGTGATACATACTGTACATTATACTGTGAAAAGCATGTTTATGCAAAAAAATTTAAAACAAAAAACCAGATATATATGGAACAAGCAATTTGAACAGAATTAAGCTTAAATTCTAATAGCGGATAAATTTTACCTAGCTCATCGTACAAATTTCGTTATAAAAGCGCATATTAGAATTAATAGCAGTAGCATCAATAGAAGTAGCAAAGAAGTACTTGGTTAGAAATTGAGGTGATCTTTCAGTCATACAATGGTTTATCAAATAGAATTGTACAGCACATAAAAAGCATAAAAAATCACTAAAAATAGGTAATATAAATGTACCAATGCTTCACCACCAAAAAATTGATCCCAAAGCCTGGACACTATCACAATTTAACGATTCACATGAATTACTGCAGCTGTAAAATATACTTTTTTCAATATTCGCGCTCAGAAATTACACATGTTTCATTATTAAAAGTTATCTCGATGATACTTTTAACCAAAAATTACAAAAAAGTGTTTTTAGAAAGTGACTTTGATCGGCTGGCTAGGCTTTGGGACATCTGTCAACGTAACCTCACTTTCGGTGCGTCCTAATAACTGGCCAATATTAATTGTGTACAATTCATACGACTGGCCAGTTATTGGGACTTGAAGTTTTGGACACAGGGATAAGTTTTTTTACAGTGGCCAAGAATTGGGACATTCGACCAACTCAAATAATTAGTAAAAACTTTATTTCTGTGTTTGCAAAAAATTATTTATCGTGAGTATAGCTTAGGATAGTGTCAAAGCTATTTAATAATACACATTAGGATATAAAATTTTACTTTTTTTTTTTTTCTGAAGTACTTTATAAATTGGCCTACTAAGGTGGTCAAGCATTGGTACACTTACCTTATTCGACGTAGGAGAAAAAATTTTTTTAGGGTTTAGTAGCAACATAATTTTTAAACAACAGAAAAATTGCTAAAACTTGAAGAACAGATAACACAGGGCAAAAATAAAAATTTCGATGAGTTTCCTAGGGAAGTCAACAATTACACGGTATTTTCTGGTATTATTATACACATTATCACTCTATCATCGTTTTCAGCAAAATTATTTTGACGCATGCAAACTTTCTTCGAAAAAATAAAGAAATTCTTATTTGGGGTAGAGTTTTTACTTGGAATTTTATTTTAAGCTGCTTAAATAAATTACATACAACTTAACACAAAAAGTGCATAAAAAATATTCATATACACATAGATATATATATATTCGTTCAAGACTAAATTAGTTTATCTTATTTTGTTCCCTTAATTTAATATTTTTTATGGATTTCGCCGTATATAATTTCACAAGCATTGTCCGACGCATTCAATCGGTTAGAAATTACTTGTTCTAGTACTGTGCAATGAGCTTTTTGTAGAAAGTCCGGTGCAAAGTGTATAAGTATGAACTAGCCGAGTCAATTAAAGGCCTCCGTATTTCGTTGTATCAGCCAACTTTTTTCAAGTGTGCTCTTCCAAGCACTAGCCGTAAGTAGTACTTACTCCTCGTATTGTATGATCTGCAGAGATCAAGGGCAAGCTCTGTGATTTATAAGGAAAATATTTCTGTGTATTCTCAAAGGATCCTTGAAGGAGTTTCATCGGTTACAAAATTAACTGTAAGAATTTTATGAAAATTTATTTATAAATAAATAAAGTCATCAAAATAACGCATAATTCACGTAGGTTTATAGGAGCTAAGTAACTATTTTTAAAATTTAGCCAATTTTTACATGTAGGCTCATGGGCTGTCGTCCTTTTGAGCACTTCTATTGCATTTATTTCGCTTATTAACAATGAACTTTTAATAAAAACTTTATCAATGATAAAAACTAATTAATGATAGTTTTTACTTTTATTAAATATTAACTTTTAACTGGTACTTCATGCAAACCTCACGTCAAATACATTAATGCCTTGCCATGCTTTGAGCATATGAAAATGTTAAGGCATTTTTTTTATCTATTCAATGTGTGGTTTATGTACAAGACTAGTTAAAAGTTAATACTACTTAGTTTGATTTTGTTAAAATACAAGTAGTAGACAGCATTATACTACGAGTTTTATAAAAATAAATAAGCTGTGCCAAAAAAAATCTTAACTGTTTTTATGTGTTGATTTCAGAATTTTTCAAATCTACAGATTCATTTAGAAGAATATCACTTATTACTAATATATAAGGGCTTTAGAAATACCTTAAAGAATTGTAATTTAACACATTAAACTGACCTAACCTTTTAGTTTTGTTAAAAGATATTCTTATGAATTAGCAAATACTTGAATACAGTCATACAAGACATAAGAGACTGGTTGCATAGTGCAGGCGCAGAGGAAGGCAGGATATCCTCGGAGAAAGGATATTACTTTCGATTAAAGTAAAGTAATCAAACGTGTATTCGATGTTAATTTAGAAATATTTATCGCAGGAAAGCTACTTCAATTTGTGGACAACAACAGGAAACGATAATGTAACCAACGTATTACAAACTTCTATAGTAAGTTTTTTTTTGTCATGTGCAACATTTGACAGATTTACCAACTGATTTATCTGAGATAACTGGTACGTACATGTTCCTTTGTTACACATCATGGTTACCCATATTTTTTTGTGTTAAGCGTTACATCTGTACTTAATAAAACAGTTTCAACGATTGCATGAATAACGTTCAATAAATACTGAGTAGTCTGTAACAGAAACAAACTGTAAATTCATCGAAATTTGTCAAAGTTAATTATATATAAGGAAGCTCTGTAAATTTCTTGCTAGAGCAACCGTACATTTTTTTTAAGTACTCTGTTATATATGAATACAATTTAAGTGGCACAATATAATTTTATAAGTTGTAATTTTTATCAAATCATCATGAATATATCGTTAAAAAAAAAAAAAAAACTTTCGCTCAGCCAGAACTTGATATGATAACGTGATAACTAAATCGACAAGGCAAGGTTTGTGACAAGGCAAAAATGATAATTGTTAAAGTATACGAAAATATTTAATACGTATTTTTGTTACTTAGAAAGTAATGATCAAATTTAATGTTAACAATAAAAATAACATGGTCGTAGAAAAATCTTCTTTCTTGAATGAGATTTTATTTATAATTAATTCTTACACGAGTCATAAAATTCTTGATGTAAATAATTTAAGTTTTATTATTATGTAATATAACGTTCAGTCAAAAAATAATATTATGATACATGTTACATTATTGCGATTATAGTTTTTTTTTTCATCTAAAGTGTTGAACGACTCAATATCAAATCTTTGAATGAATCAATCGATTAATTGGTGGATGTCAGTTTTTTTTGAGGAAATGATACTAAAAGCCAAAAGTACAACCTGTGTGTTAATAACAAATTCAAACAATTAATGTTACAGATAAATTCTAAATAAGTAAAGTCAGTTCCATGCAATATAAAGCAGAAGTCAAGAACGAGTATATAATTATGTCGAAAATGTAATTTTCTAATATGCATGAACACAATGTAATTTAAAATACCAAATAAATATTGTTTAATTTTTTTATGAAAAATTATCAATCTACAGAATCACAAATAAGTACTTTTTATTGTTTATGTACATTCATATAGTAGGTGCAAAAATGAAACCTAGAAGCATGATTTCAACATTAAATTTTACATATTATTTATGCGAAAGCTGATAGTTCAACCCTTTGACGAGCCGTATATTTTTCTAATCTTGTGTATCATTTTTAATTCCAGGACAATTTTGGAAATGTAATATATCAATGATAGTTGAGATAATATGAAAGCCAAAAAAGTGAATGGCCCACTTCGTGTCTTAAAAATCTCAATACCTTAGAACTTCTAAGGATGATGATACTTTGAAAGTGAAATCTCTGCAGATCCTAAAATTTTTATGAATTGTTTCATTAATATAACCTTAAGTACATATGTATGTTTCTTGTTTTAAATAAGTATAGTACTGCATGTTAAGTTTTTAATACCTTTCACGATAAGTTTTTGAGATTTTCGGACTTCTCCAAAGCGATTTTTGGCAAGACAAGAGTAATTTCCACTATCATTCTCCAAAAGATATTTTATCTTCAATTTTTGGTTCTTGTCCATTAATCTGAATTGTTCCGACGATTCTAAGGATTCACCTTTCTTGTACCACGTAATATCAGGTTTTGGTGATCCTTTGGCTTTGCAAAATAAAGTAATAGTATTCAAAGCATCCTTCCACCACAAGACTATTTCTGTGTCATTCATATTTGTAACTTCTATTGTAGGTATTTCTGGCTCTACAAATATAAATATGTTGTGAATAAAACAAATTTCAATTAACTATACATAAAATATAATAACTTGCACTGTATAATAATATACCGTGCTTCAAACTTTGGAATGATACTTAGTGATACGTAAAATAGTGTATACGCCATGAGAGTAAGTAATAAAATGTCTTATGTTTGCCAATACATATGCAATTAGGGTTGCCCTTGTTCCTACTGTATTATCCTAGGTATGTAATTTATTTTAATTTAATACAGGTATGAGTAGCACATTGACGTTGACGCTTAATAACGTTGGAAAAATTTGCCTAAATTCTTCAATTAAAAAAAAAAATACGAACGCCCACATCTACTAATGTAGATATGCTAACGGCCCTTATTAATCAGATAATCCAGAAAATCAAAGCTATTCATTTTAGTATTTTTCAGTGAACTATAAATTTCATGTAATATCTGAAAGAAACAGTTTTTTGAGACATGCCGAATAAATGTGTGTAGTATTACTACTCTTATTATTATTACTATACGATTATTATCATTACTTTTATTACTATCATTATTATTATAATTATTGTTGTTATTAATAATGTTACTATCAGTATTGTTTTTGTTGTTGTTATTTTTATTATAATAATTACTACTACTACTATTGTTGTTGTTGTGTCTGTCATCATTACTATTATTATTAGTATCATTATTATTATTATTATTATTATTATTATTATTATTATTATTATTATTATTATTATTCATATCATTACCTTGAACTTTCAGGTCAAAGTTTCTATAGTTATAACGACCATTTCTGTCCCACGTTTCACAAGTGTATTCAGCTTGATCGGATTTCTGCATATTTTTGATCGAGAGAATAGCACGATCAACAAATCTAGTGTTGTTCCATGTAATATTCATTATTTCTGGAACGAAATTTCTTTTTAAAAAAAGTATGCTTTTTAATTCTAATATGTTTAAATAAATTCTATAATAACTTACCAAGACTTTTATCACGGTTACCCTTTTTTACCCATCTAACATTAGAGTACACGTAATTAACAACAGTACAGGTTACGGTCACGTTATCACCTACAAAGAGTTCCTCAAAATTCTTGTCAATTTGAAACAGATTTGTAATATCCTTTTCATCTTTACGAAGAAGAAAATACAAAAAAGTAAGTAAAATTGCGGAATGAATATTTTTCATAATATTTAAATTAAAATCATAGAGAAAAATTTATGTACCAGTAATACGAATACGTATTGGTTTAGATTTACATTGATGACTGCAAGCTACACATTCTAATCGACTGAATGAAGTTACATTTATTGTTATTTCAGAACTAGTTACATCATCATTTGGCAAGAAAAATTTTTTCCCCTAAAAATAAAGTAAAACATAATAATCTGAAGTTAACTTCTTTTACTTAAGAATGTTAAAGTACTTCTTCAAATGATAGGACGTAAGAGAGGAATCAACTCTTTAAGCATAACATAATATTCCACATTATACTTATGATCACACTATTATACTCAAGATTCGATATTAAGTTGATTTAAAAATTCTATTTTATGTAGCGTAAAAAATAAATATATTTAAGCTACATATGTATGTATTCGTAAGAAAGCGTCTCATTGACATCAGACTAGTTTTTTAAATTTTTTCATCGTTTGCGATTCCGCTTCAACATCCACGAATGAGAATTACTCACACTACTACACAGATTAATCAAATAAATCCTTATAATGAAGCAAAAATCACCTCAAACTCAAAGTCCTTGCAGCCCTCGTCGGAATAATATGTTGGGCATTCTTGGTAGAACCACGTTACATTGGGCTTAGGTGAACAATGGCTCGTACACCTGAACGTTGCATTTTTATTCATTTCGTAAAAAGGTTTAGGGCCATCAACATCAGAAATATAGATAGTTGGCAAGCAATTTGGCTCTGAAATTTATTTTTTAATGATTACTATGTTACAACTCAAGGCCAAAAAAGTAAAAAAAGTCTTAGATTGTCCGAGTACGGTGAACAGATGATCCAAGGCTTTTATACATTTAGCCATATGATTCATGTATACGATTTTTTGGATCGGCCTGAATATAAAAATTCCCAGCCATCGTGTTGGTATAGAAAAAATTTATGTAAAAATTAAAGCGGCAAAAATTATTATAAAATCGAATTTACTGTAAATTTTAAGAGTAAAACATAAGGATTTTACTCCAGCACTGTTGCTCGCCCTCAAAATGTAAGTTCCTTGGTTAATCTTTGTTGGTCTAAATATCATCAAACTGCTTGTGGACGTGGTATGCGATATGATAAAATCTTTTCCCAATTTCATAACATTTCTTCGTGGGCGCTGCCTGAAAATTATTTTTATACAAAATTATATTGAGTGAATTTCTTGCAAGGAATATATTTTTTATGCCGCTGGAAAATTTTATACAAAAATAATTTGTTACCACTTAAGAGTTGGCTTTGGAAATGCATCCACGTCAGCAATGAAAATTACGGGATTGCCAGATTCTACTGCAAAGTATCTTTTCCCTTTATTATACGTTAAATTGAGGTATGTATAATTATGATCTGCAACAAAATGAATGAAAAGTATTGAGGTTTTAATCTACATATTCGAATAATTAAAAAAAAACAATTAACCCACCATGTAACTTACCGTGTATTTTTATATAGATATTAGTTTTCTGATCGTCACTGAGCCGGGATGTTACTCGACAAGAATAATATCCTTCATCACTGAAAGTCACGTTAGTCAGAACGAGTTTAGATATCACCAACGAAAACAAACTTTCATTTTCTTCTACGTAGTTAAAAATTGTCCTGGAACTCTGATAAACATAAGAGTATGTAAATGTAAGAAACAGTGATTGATTACGGTACATGAGATAGACATGAATACATTTCAATTTTAAGTTGTAATATATTAAGAAATAAAATTTTCAAAATTACAGAACATTTTCTGAGCGAATATTTTATCAATAACGTTTAATGATAAGTACAAAATTTTTTCAGCATGTACTTATGCATGTAAATATTAAAAAATATTTTTTGCCTCTTTATAGGAGTTAATTTTGTATTTTGCGAAAAGAGCATTGATTGCCTATCTGTGTTAAAAACATCAAACAACCCATTAACCATTCTCTCTAAATTTGGAACAAAATTTCTTAAGCTGTATTTTCCATTTATTGTTTCTATTAAAAAATTATGTTAAATATGTGAAAAATATATAACAGAGCTTGTTGAATTTAAAAAATAGAACACATCAAAAAAATCTTATCACAAACTGAAAGAAAATGTATTCATCTTGTGTATATCCATCTTATGTATCAAAATTGTACAATACTCAATGTTGACGTTGTGGCAATACGTGCACAAACATACATGTGCACTCAGTATAAAAAAAACTTTAAATATCTTTTAAAGTGCAGAATAATTAAGCTAAGCTTCGACCTTATTTTAACCTGAAAAATAACTTTATTAATTTCTTATAATTTTTTTGGGCGAATGGTAAGATATCTACTTAGCATATTCTTAAATATCTTAGTAGACATTTTTCTATTCGTGCAAGAAGTTATAAGAGATTAAAAAAGTTTTTTTTTAATATTAAAGAGTTAAGTCACTTTAAACTGTGACTCTATGCTCCATAAAATAAAATCGTCATAAAAATTTAATACAAAGTTTGTTATAAAAGAACTGCAAAAAAACATTTTTTAAAACCAAAAAGTTTCTGTTACATCCTTTATAATGTACTTTAACAGTATTTTAATTTTTAGACAGCTGCCAAAATATTAAATAAAATTTTTTTATTCCTAATGAAATAAATCGATCTACAAAATTCAGAAATATGAGTTATTACACACATAAATACTTGGAGAAAGAGATATTTCTCCCAAACGGTTAATTTTTATCGTCTGCACCATAAAAACTTTTGTAAAAACATTTTTTGCAAAATCCTCCACCGATACAAAGCTTTTTTATTGTAAAAGCAAAATAAATTCTGAACATGACAACAATTTTTTTCTCGCAAAAATTCTAAAACTATTTGACGAATAAAAGAATTTATCAGAATATTGATGCTATCGATTTTTGAAAGGTATAACACAATGGTCGATTCATTGTATTAAATTAAATGAAAAGTTTGTCAGCAAAAATTTGAGACTAGTACCGTTGCTGGTCTTTACAATTTCACTACTAAAAAAACATAGGTTCAATTTCATGTTTCGTCGAGCCTAAGAATTGTTTATTTTCTTCTGAAATTTTCCTATGATAATGAATAAAACTTTATGATAATTATGTAAATAAACTTTAAATATTACCGAATTTGCAGGAGTCTCCCAGAAGATATCGTAAGGGCTATTTTTTTCAATTTTAATCGTACAGTTAACGTTCAATGTAGATCCTTCAATAACGGGTTCCAAGCCATCAATATGGACCACTGGTTTTTCCAGCTCTTTTTTAGTGATTGAGAGACTGACATGTATTTTTCGCAAAAAACCATCTTGATAAACTTCACAAGTGTACTTATTAATATCTGTGAATTCTGATTTTTCAATGTTAAAACCCAATTTCGGATTAAAAGTTATCTTACTGCTGACCACGGGCTGGGGCTCCTACAAAAAGTAACTGGAAATGTAGTGTGTATTTGGAAGTAGCCTTTAAATAATTTAAAAAACTTGATATGTTGCATACCAAAACCTCAAAACTCGAAAGAATCACATTAAATTCAGGGGATGCTGGGCGGCACGGCAGAATTTTCCGATCATCAACACGTACTTTGTGTTTCAAGATATCACTAGATGTTTGTACGGATTCACTTTTGTTGGCTGCATCAGAAAAAAATAAATTATTTTACTTTTAATAGATTGTATCACTCATGATTACATGTTAAATCAAAAGTTCAAGTAAGTAAGTAGAATAAAATATTTCTTACATTTAACATAAACATACATCCAACGAACATTCGAATCGTTGAAATTTATATTTGCTACTGTATTATTGTGATTGATGCAGCTGTACCAGCCAGCATCGCCAAACACTGTTGACGGCCTTCGAAATATAGTAGCTCCACTCGTCTGATTATACTTAATATTCAACATCAATGTTGTTATCTATTAACAAATATAAAGTTAATTTTTAAAAAATATTTTAGATATTTATGACAAATGTAACAATTTCCAGTGAGATCAGTCGTCGTTACAACTAGAAATTTAAATAAAGTGCAAAATTTTTTCATAGAAAACAAGAAAACAGCATTTCTGTTAAAAGATCCTTCCATTAAATTATATAAGAAATTGTTTTATTTTGTATGGATTCAATGGGGAAGATCATAACCACTAGATGATTCCTTTTTATCTCTACTTTTTTTCAAACATGACACGAATAAATTAGGTAATGTTAGTTGAAATAAAAAAATTAAGTAACATAAAGTTAAATGTGTTAGTGTATGATAATCTTTATTCGTGGGAAACATTTATAGCTTCTCCCTACTTCAGGTGTTTTTCTCGAACCTTCAGAAATTGTTGCAAAAAACAAGGTTCAAAACTTGATTGTATGCGTATTATAAAAGGTATCAAAATAAAAATGTTAGGTACTAAACCAGTAACTAGAATTACGATGTTACAAATACATCGTAAATAATTCTTTGGGTACACGAAAATGGCTACATTTCTACAATAAACTATTGCTTACGTCCAATCTGAAGATTTCTAACAGAATAGGTCATACTAGAATGGAATTTTTTTAAACCACAACAAACTCTAACTCACTTTTCTTTAATGCACATTTATGATGTTCATGATTTTTTTCCTTTAAACTAATACTTCTAGAAGATAATTCTCATTTTTTAACAAGTGCACGGCGATGATTTGATAAAAACTAATACGTATGAGATATTCATGTAACTTACATTGTCTTCATTTGAGTCTGGATACTTAAAAAAAACATGGTTTCGGTTTTTGCAAGTAATCTCCAAAGCGTCTCCTTCATTTATTTTTAACTCTACCAAATGAGGATAAAACTGGATCTCATGTCCTTGGCAACCTATAATGTACTTATCAAACGTTAATTTTTTCAAGACTTTCAACCATTTAAATAAAGTTTGCAATGTTTTACAAGGAAAGATGTGCCAGGTATGATAATCTTAACATAAAATTGTGGAAATGAGGTGTGCCACGTGCCAGCAGGACTTTAATAATAAAAAAAGCCAACACCTACTTGCTTAAGGCGGTAAAGCAACAAAAGCATGGCATGAAGCCAAAAATTAAGAACTATCAAGCCGGTTTTTAAACATGCAGTTCTGCTCTCCGTTTTATCAACCTCTTTTTTTTACCTATAATGCCACGTAACACCGTTTTTGAGCAAAAATCACACAATATATTTTGTAAGTATAGTGTTATATTCACACTCTACTACCAACACTAAACGGAAGCAATACTGGATATTAATGACAATTTCTTATGACTGACCTGAAAGTAAATAGAGAAAAAGAGCGAACACCATCCCCCGAAGTAGCAACATCCATCTTTGAAAGCTCGACATTTTACTCTGACTTACACTTCCGCTTGGAACTGGCTGAAGTATTTGACTAAGGCGTGGTTAAACAAAAAGTTTGAGCAAGTAACAAGCTATCCACTAACGACCGCGTACGAAGTATAAGTGTCCGTAAATAATAAATTTGATGCGTGCAGCAATAGCTAAGGTACATAAAAGATTGAGAGTCATTAATCTTAATTAACATGCTGCTCATTATAATACGTGATAAAAGAACAATGAAACCTATCAGACCATCGAAGAAAAAAAATTTACAAAATTACTTGACTTACTAATTTTAATCAAGAACGTTTGAAACTAAATAATTTCAAATCCAGCCCATGTAATCCTTAAAAAACTTTTTTATTATTAACATTTCTTTGATCCTTAGTTCGATGGACCATTTATGGATCAATAGATTGTTGGGTATAAAAATATTACTTGATGAGACAAACTGTGTGTAGCACGCCCAAGGGTTGATTCATAAATTATGACAACAAAACCTCAGAACTTATCTTATATCAAGTATACAACATTTGTGTAACGTAGCCTATCATCAGCACGTGGAGACAGTAAAGCCAAACGAAACACTTAGAGAATGATTTTATTACTGTGAATGAAGAAGAGATGACATATTTTCTTTACTATTTTAGATACAATGTTTTGCTGCTAGAATGATATGCCAAATTTGAGACTATTTATTACAAAACTAATCGAAATCATAGGCGAGTTCTAAGAGGATGGTATTAAAATGCATTTTAAGGAGCTAAAAAATATGCGTTCGAAACAAATGAGATAGACAGTGCCAAAAAAAAGTATAACTACTTAGCTGACATGATATCATCACCAGATCATCAGACATTGCTCTCAACCAAGCATGAGTACGCTAACTGTATATCTATTGTACGTTACTACTACGAATTTGTAAGGAGAATTTAGACAAATGGTGCAGTTCCAAGACTTTTTATCAGACAACAATTTCTGTCTTCAGTTCTCATTTTTTGCTCTGACTGTCAAACAAATTGTGAATGTGCGGAATTTTTTAAGTTATCATTCTAAACATATAAATAGATAAAGTTTCATGCCATGAGTTCGATTGAAGTCCGCATCCTTATTTACCTTCCATTGTATAGAGTCCGGAATAAGATGTATATGTTTTAACAATATTGAAAACATTGTGTCTTTCAAAAAATATTCTGATAATTTCAAGGATAGCTTTTTGAAGTTATACTTCTATGGACGCTTATTTTTTACTTTTCCATCGTAACCTAGATTTTGTATGATTAAATTTTAAAGATTTTTCTTTAAAATATTTACATTTTTTAAGAAAACATGCTATTATCGTTTGATTACAGCCAATATAAAACGTCTTGAAGTACGGCTCCGTAAAAGTAATATTACGTTGAGCGAACTTTGGCATCAAATATTTAAAAGTTTATTACGATAACGATTAAATATGTAGATGCCGTTAGATTTACCACATTTGTTTCCATGCAAAAATTGCTTTTTATTTTTCAAATCTTTGTGTAAGAGCCTCATTAAAGAAAAGTGTTTCATTTTTTTTTCTCCGTGCTGACCAGTTCATATTATTTTTTAAGGGATTTCCATGCATTTTCATCCCTTGAAGGTTTTTCGAAACATCCCAACATTCGATGCACCCAAGCAAAAGAAACACGCTTTCCTTCTGATGTGTATTTAGACAAGGCAAACACACAAGTCCCTTAGGACTAGCTTTGCAAGCCGAAAACTGCTATTTCGTAATCAATAGCTTCAAGACAAAATCAATCCAGTTTTCTGATTTATACAAGAAAAGACACTACCTTTTCATAAAATTCAAACATCTACGTGTAAAAAATAGTAAAAGTCCATCAATTGACATAGTTCATTAAAAACAAAAAAAAATCCATCAAATAACATTTGATGACTTTTTACCATTTTGAACTACCTACAAATCATAATAAAAATTTGAAACCTCTTATTTTTCTAAGAGTATTATTATTTTCTACAGTTAATATTTTGTAAAAGTTTGTGGCATTGAGTCATCTGTTATTTTCAACAATAAAAGCTCTTTTGTATCTGTTTGACCCTCGTCCGGACCACTGTCTTGGCCGGTATTTGAATTGCCCGGTCTCACCAACCAATCGCCCGTCCTGCATTTGGAGAGGTCTCTAGCGGGAGCAGGGTGTGTGGCGCGTGGCGCCCTCCGAGCGTTGGGCGCGTCTGGAGTCAGTCGTCTTTGAAGAGTCAACTCGGCATCATCGTTCTTTCCTCTTCTACGTCTTGTCTCGTCTACACAGTGTTCTTTCACTTTATATTAACTTGTACCAAATTGAATAAACTGACTTTAGACAAGAGAAGACCCAAGGGCGAGTGAAGTTGATTTATCCGCCCAACATTTGGTCCTTCAAGCCGGATCGCGCGTCACAGCAGTGTGAGGATCGTCTGGGTGCAAGGCTGATCGTTATCATGTGAGTACATTTATGCATTAGCATTAGGGCGCACCTCTCCACCATTGCCTCGGGAGCAAGAAGCTCTTGGCAGCAAGTGATGCCACGAGGTTGATGATTGCTCGGGAAACGACGTGTACCAGGTGCTGCTGGGTTATGATCTCATCGAGGTCGTATCACCCATCAACTCGAGAGAGTTCTCGAGAGTCCTCTCCATGTAGTGACTGTGGTCGCCGTGTGCCCACGCCTCATGCAGAGAACCGCGTACGTTGGTTAGGGAATGCCGTGGCCGCCATGAGCCCGCGTCGCATACCAGGCTCGCGTCAAGGCACGCTGTGTAGGTTATGAAATGCCGCGGCCGCCACGTGCCCGCACCGCATGCCACTCTATATTGGTACGCGCTACATACGTTAAACGGAGTATATATCGAACTTTCTGTCGTTTACAGGGACGACCGCACTACGTCTTTGCTCGCAACGCAGCGATCACTCGGGAACGTCATCGCCCGATTCTTGCAGACCACCATTGACACCCAGGATAATCAGTGGACCCTAGGTCTTGTCGAAGCTCGGCTCGAGCTTCTTGACGAGTATTGGCGTGACTTCCAGGCTAACCATGTAGCCCTGCTGGAAGCGGCCACAACCGTCACGGCCGATGCTGCGGGTAACGTGTACGCCTCAGCTGAGACCGACTATATTGCTGCATGGTCCCGCATCTACGACCACCACAGCCGTCTACAGCCGAAGCCGCCTGATTTCCCGGCTCTTTCAACCGATCTCACTCAGCGTCGTGGGCCAAGACTGCCGTCCATCAGCATCCCTCAGTTTTCTGGTCGGCGGGAGGACTGGGAGTCCTTCCGCGACCTGTTCAAAGCCCTGGTCCACAACGAGCCTCAACTGACCGACGTCAAGCGCCTCTACTATTTAAAGTCGCTCGTGCAAGGAGACGCCAAGGCTGCTCTCGACACCGTTCAGACTGTTGGCACCAACTACAGCATTGCATGGAGCCTCCTTGAGACGCGGTATGAGCACCACCGGTTGCTTGTGCACGATCATCTCTCGGCGTTGCGCAGCATCAAACCCATGTGGGAAGAGTCCGCTGAAGGTCTACAGACACTGCTGGACACCCTTGAGCGCCATCGAGACCAACTCCGCGCTCTAGGTCGCCCTGTGGACCACTGGGACGATTGGTTCGTCTCACTCGCTGCCACGAGCTTGGATCCATTGACTAGACGGGCCTGGGAGGATGAGTTGGAGAAGCTTGAGGCATCCAGCCCGGAGCTAGGAGTTAACATAGCCATGTTTTCTGTCTTGGCGTCTTTCCTTCGTCGCGGGTGTCGCGCTCTCCGATCTGTTGAAGCTTCTCGCATAAAACGCGCTCCTGTGCCCTCCAGCTCACGTACTACGGCACCCTCTTCAGCCACCCGGAGCTTCCGCACCCTTGCAACTCAAGAAAGCTCGCTTACCTGCCCTACCTGTCATGCTGCTCACTATCTAGGCCACTGCAGCGAGTTCCAGGGCTTAAACGCGACGGCCAAGAAGAACGTCGTGTTCCGCAAAAGGCTCTGTTTCAATTGCTTGAAGCGGGGGCATTCCGTCAAAGATTGTCCGTCCAAGTCCGTCTGCCAACACTGCCGCGCCACCCACCACAGCCTTCTGCTCGCTCCGAAGCCAGCGATGGCAACCTGAAGCCCCAACAATGACTAGCAGTGCTCCCAACCACCCTTGTTCAGCTCAGTGGCCACACCGGGTGCACAGAAATTGTCAGAGCGCTCCTTGATCCGTGTTCTGAGGTCACCGTTGGGCCAGCGCGAGTGTCCCGCCGACTTGAGGCGCCAATGGAGGCGTCTACCATCAGCCGCTCCGGACTCGGGGGCCATCCTATTGTCCGGTCAACGGCGAGAGTGCAGCTCAACCTCGTGCTATGAGACAACACTACTTTGATCACGCTGTCAGCCTTGTGTCTGGAACGCCTCGGGTTCTACACCCCTGCAATGTCTTTGGATCTATCAGTCCGGCAGCTTTGGGAATCCATTGACCTCGCATATTCCACCTTCGATGAGCCGAGCAAGGTTGAACTTCTCCTTGGTGCTGACGTCTATCCTCGTCTGCTCAAACCCGAGTCCATGCAGCATGGTGAGATCTTTGGTCAGCGCACAGTCGTGGGCTGGGTTCTCACGGGCCGGGTGCCCAGACGCTCATCAAGCTCCGTCCTCTCCTGCTCAACCCTACGAGACGAAGCTGCCCCAGCCTGGCATCAGGAACTTGTCTCCCTACTGCAACGCTTTTGGAAGCTCGAGGACCTCCCACAGGCACGCCGTCAGGTGCATGCTGACATTGAATGCCAGCGGACTTTCTCCGACCATCGGTGTGACGAGGATAATCGCTACATAGTAAGGCTTCCCTCGAAGCGGGACGCCCACCATCTCCTCGGCGACAGTCTACAGAGTGCCCGAGCATCCTTGAGGTCCCTGAAAGCTCACCTTCATCGGAACCCAGATATGGCCATTGAGTACTCTCGATTCATGGACGAGTACGTCGCGCTGGGCCAGATGAGGCCATTGTCCAATGCTCTGGTCTCTGCGCCGACTCGTCCCGTGTACTACATCCTGCACCATGGCATCTGGCAGCGCTAGGATCGAGGATCAAGGCTGCGCGTCGTCTTTAATGCCTCGCACGCGACCTTGAGTGGCTACAGTCTCAACGAAGTCCTGCACACTGGGCCGAGGCTCCAGGCAGCCTTGCCAACGGTCCTGCTACGCTGGCGTCGACATCGCTTCGCGTTCTGCACCGACGCCCGGATGATGTTTCGCCAAATTCATTTTAACCCTCAGGACGTTGACCTGCAACGCATCGTGTGGAGCCCCGACCCAAGCATTCCGCCTACACACTATCAGATGCTCACAGTCACTTACGGCGTTTCTTGTTCGCCTTACTTGTCACTGAGCGTCATCCAGCAATTGTGCGAGGATGAAGGCAACAGGTGGCCTAGAGCTGCAACTGTTGCCATGCGTGATCGCTATGCGGATGACATCCTATCCGGCGCTGACAACCTCGATGCCGCACGCAAACTCCGAAACCAGCTTAGCTGCCTGTGGCAAGCTGGAGGGTTTCCGTTGAGGAAATGGGTAGCAAACGTGCCTGAGCTCTTAGGCGACCTCTCAGAAGAAGAGCGCCTTCGCTCCACTTGGCAAGAGCTAGCCACTGATGGTTTTGTGAGTGAACTCGGTGTTAGCTGGGATCCAGCCTCAGACCATTTCCGTTTTACTCCTCCCCGAGTTCAGGCTCAAGACACTAAGCGGACAATTCTCGCCGCTCTGGCACAGTTTTTTGATCCGTGTGGCTGGCTTGCCCCTACCATCCTGAACGCCAAGTTTCTGCTCCAGGATTTATGGCGCGCTGGACTTGACTAGGATGAGGTCGTGCCACCGTCAATGGCCCGCCGGTGGTCAGCTTTCGCCTCCGAGCTTTAGGCGATCCATGGGTTTGCTATCCCACGCTGGATTGGATGGTCACCCGATTTGGATCTGCAGCTCCACGCCTTCTCCGATGCAAGCCGCCACGCCATGGCAGCTGTAACTTTTTCTCAACTTACCGACTCTACAGGCTTAGTGCGCTGCCACATTCTTTTGGCTAAAATCAAGCTCGTTTCAATCCGAACTCTAAAGCCAGCTTCTTCGCTCCAGCCTCGGATGACGATACCTCGTCTTGAGCTCCGAGCCGCGCTACTCGCAGCCAAGCTGCTTCAATTGACATCAACGGAGCTCGATGTCCCTATCAAAAACTGCCGTGCGTGGACTGACTCCCAAATTGTCCTGCGCTGGCTTCGTTCCGTGGAGCCCACAGGGAATGCCTTGGTCGACAACTATGTTGCCCAAATCCAGGAGCTACTACCGTCTAACATCTGGCGCTACGTGCCAACCTCATCAAATCAAGCTGATGTCGCGTCCTGCGGCGCTGATGCCGGCCAACTTCATCTACAGAGCTCGTGGTGGCATGATCCAGCCTGGCTGTCAAATGGCCTGGAGTGTTGGCCGCACGAGGATTTGGTTACACAGCCATCGACGCCTGTAACCTGCTGCGTCGTCCAGCGGCCCGAAACCCATCTGCTCGATCGATTTTCCGACCTTGGCACCTTGCTCCGGGTTCTTGCCCGTTTGCGCCGATGGGTTCGGGCTCGCCTCGGTCGGACACGTGATCGGCCAGTGACGCCCTTCTTGACCGCGATCGAGCTAACAGATGCGTTCCTGGCCTGTGTTCGTCTAAGTCAAGAGCGGGCCTTCACGAGAAAGCTTTCGCTCCTTCGACTCGGGCGTCCCCTACCGAACAATCATCCACTAGCTTCCGTTGTGCGTTTATCCACACTGATAGAGTCCTCCAGGTTGGCGGGCGGATTCAGCACTCTGCGCTGACTTACGATGAGCAGCAACCTCCGATCATCCACGGCTCCTGCAACTTATCTCGCCTCGTCTTGTCCTGGGCGCATTCATGCACGTTGCAAGGATGTTTCAGGGTCACCAGCGCTTACGTTGCAAGACGTGCCTGGATCATTGGCGGTACCCGTCGAATCAAGACTTTTTTGCCGCATTGTCTCCTTTGCGCTCACTTGCGAGCACGGCCTGCGTCTCAACAGATGGCCCCCCTTCCTCGGCCTAGGGTCACACCCTTTTGCGCCTTCGATCGTACTGGGGTTGACTATGCTTTGACATACTCGCCACCAGAGGACGCGGGATTCGCACTTTAAAGGGGTACATCGCCCTCTTTGTGTGCTTGACCACAAAGGCCGTGCACCTCGAGCTGGTTGAAAATCTCTCTGCTGCCATGTTCTTGGCTGCTCTCACGCGCTTCTCTGGCCGCCAAGGCCGTGCGTCCGAGCTATGGAGCGACAACGCTACCTGTTTTCCTCGAGCTGACCACAAACTCCAGGAAGCACTGCAGCAGGTCTAGATGGAGGGCGAGCTCATCGCTGGGACCCTAGCTAACCAAGGTATCGATTGGCACTTTATTCCGCCTGGAGCTCCTCACTTTATCGGTCTCTGGGAGGCCGGCGTTAAGTCCGTCAAGAGACACCTCCGACGTGTCATTGGCAGCCAACACCTCACTTACGAGGAGCTCTCAACAGTGTTAGTGAGCATCGAAATGGTGCTCATTAGTCGACCCTTGGTCCCACTCTCTGGAGAAGCCGATGACCTCAAAGTGCTTACGCCCAGGCATTTCATTACCGGAGCCCCTGTAAACTCCATCATCGAGACCCTTCCTGCAAAGCAGTGCCCCAACAGCCTTGCCCATTAAGAGCTTGTGTGCAGCCTTCGAGCTCAGTTTTGGACGCGCTGGAGCCGGGAATACCTTAACACCCTCAAGCAGTGCCCTAAGTGGGCCACGCCACGCCAGAATTTCGCCGTTGGAGACGTCGTAGCTGTCCTCGATCCTACCCTCCTTTGCGTGGTCGGCCACTGGCCTCTTGGACGGATTCTCCGTGTGCACCCAGGCCACGACGGGCTAGTTCGAGCCGCCGTCATCAGAATCTCCACTGGCGAGTACCTCCGGCCAGTCACCAAGCTCGCACTCCTGCTGGTCGAGACCACGAGTGGGCGTCCTTTATCACCCGTCCACAGTGCTCCAGATGACACGCGTACGGTGGGCGGGACTACTGTTTTGTTCCAGGAACAATGTAGGCGAGATGTTTGACCCCCGTCTGGACCACTGTCTTGGCTGGTATTTGAATTGCCCGGTCTCACCAACCAATCGCCCGTCCTGCATTTAGAGAGGTCTCCAGCGGTAGCAGGGTGTGTGGCGCCCTCCGAGCGGTGGGCGCGTCTGGAGTCAGTCGTCTTTAAAGAGTCAACTCGGCATCATCGTTTTTTCCTCTTCTACGTCTTGTCTCGTCTACACAGTGTTCTTTCACTTGATATTATACTTGTACCGAATTGAATAAACTGACTTTAGACAAGAGAATACCCAAGGGAGAGAAAAGTTGATTTTTCCACCCAACAGTATCCTAAGTTTTGTCCAAAAGCGCAAAATTGATCGAATCCGATTCCGTAATACGTAGGTATGTGTTTACATATCTTAGAGTAACTTAAATGAAGGGGATGCTAACGAAGAGTTTAGTTAAGAGTTGTAGTGTCAAAAATATCTGTGAGTCTACGTTATCGTCTTAATTTTTATAGCTATCGTGTTTTTTCGACATTAAGGCATGTCTGATATTTTTTTTTTCTTACACTATATTAGGTCCCGAATGTAAGACATTCATACCTTTGAATTAGAACATGCCCTAGAAGATGCCCTGTATGCCGTTTCCACTCTAATTATTTAAGGACTCATACCATATACTCGAAACATGTCTTATTGTAAGAAAATCCAGTAAAAGTAATAACACACATATGTATCGAGGACTTACACAACGAGTGTGCAGTTGTCACAGCTTTTGATTGAACGCATACCTCAGTTTACTAAGAAAAATTAAAAGAGCTCTCAATTTTCTATTCCGTTTCCACTTTTTTTGCAAGTGTTGGCTCTCGAATAACAGTCGTCATACCTATATGAAATTTCCAATACGTTTTTAGAAATAGGAGACGATTGTGTACCTCTGAAACCTATCGTGTACGTAAAACTGCGGCATTTTTATTGTTGTACCCAGTCAAATTAGGCAGGATGTTGCAGCTCGACATTTTGCATTAATAAATATGACATTATTATACTTATATAAATATTGTATTCATACCAAAAAAATCATGGGAAATACTTAAGAAGGCTCTTGCCATCTGCTAAAATCTATATTCTGGTAAATTTAATCAATACGGTTGAAATCATCAAGTAAGAGACGACAGCGTGTTTTCTTCATGAATTTAAGACAGAGACGTTTACAGCAACTGACTTCCAACTCTAATTTTTTGACATAATCTCCATTGTTCTAAATGTAACTAAAAATTTTTTCTTTAAAATATTTATATTTTTTTCGAGAGAGAGCATGATGTTACACGTGGATTACAGGCAATACGTTATGTCTCAAAGTACAGCTCCCTAATATCATTATGACGGTAGGAAAACTTTGGCATTGACTATCTTAAGAGTTTTTTTAAGAGCAGATAGAAATGTGGGTGCTGTCAGGTTAATCATATTTTTCTCTTTAAAGAAATCACTTTTTAATTGTGCAATACATATGCAAGAAATCAATTTAGATTTCTGACTTATAGAAAAAAAGGCACACCCTTCCCATAAAATTAAAACATGTACGTCCAAAAAAATAGTAGAAGTCCATCGATTAACGTAGTTCTCGTTAAAAACAAAGTCATCATAAAAATTATTTAGTGACTCTTTACCATTCTAAACGGCTTTAAATAAAAATTCCTACTAACAATTCGAAATTTTTTATTCTTCCTAAATAGTTTCTGTTCCTGAGAAATTTCAGTTTGTAAAAAATAGGAACATTAGAATCTTTATTATTTTCAACTAGACTTTAATTTTCGTAACTCAATTAATCACCGGTAGTGCAAAGTAGATTAAATCAGATTTTATAACACATAGGTAAGTCAACATGTCTTTACTAATACTAATTTCCCGTAAACCATCTGCGAAGAAATCATCGTATTGTAAGCATATCTACATACTACATACAAAAGATTATTACATAGTTTGAGCACTTATAAATGAAAAATTAAAAGACACCCAAAAAATCAAAAACTTGGGGAAAAAGCATTTTGTCAACCAAAGTAGGGTAGAAGAAAAAAAGGTCACGAGTCGAAGTTGATTGGCTGTTGAATTTGAATAGTACATAGGAGATACGGTAGATTGTATTTGCTGAGAGTGGATACGTTGCCTCACCAATTACTGTAATTGGTGGGAGCAGTGGACGTCAATGTTCGATTAGTTTGGTGTTGTGGTGATGGTGTTAGTCACGATTTCGGGAATGGCTCAATGTATTATTCACTTTGTACTATGGTATAAATATTTAAAACCTGTGACGCATGTATTGGTTTATTTTATGGAGCATGTTCCCGACAGAGTCGGCTTATTTTAAACAACTTTTGTTAGTTTTTCCTCTCCTTCGCTTTAATAAAAAAGCGTTAAGCTTCTTTTGTGAAAGAAGGTGCTTCGTTCGAATGTCTTACGCATAGCGGTCGTTGATACGATCGTTGTGTCGTTGTTTGCATGCCTGACAATAGAAGAGGAGTTGTCGTTCAGAGCCGATTTGTCACTACAGAAGCATTTTGTCGGTAAAATTACGGGATGAGAGGGGTCAGGGTGGAGAGGAAGTTCCTTTTCCTCTCGTGGACGGTCATCACGAGACATTCGAACATAGCGTTATTGTTTTATTTTTTAGTAGTTTGTTGCCATAGCTACTTGTTTTGTAGTTCGAACCGAAGGAGAGAGAAAACGTTATTCTCAAAAGAGACTTTCTGTGAACAACATGGCATAACCCTTTTTTCTTAATAAATTTCCCTTTTCAAAACAGTGTGATTATTTTCTGCGCGTAGTAGCTAGTTGCAGCTACAGAACATTTCTCGTAATGCGCAGAAAATGATACAAAAAAATGAGTAGCAGTGAAAAAATACAATGATTTTTTTCAATTTCGTTTTAAAAAGTGCTAAACATAGATAGCTTTTACATGTTAGCTTACGACTTGTTCTCTTCAAATATACAATCCAGCTTATAAATAACAGGAGTATTATCTTTTTCTGCAAAAAATGCAGAAACCAATCTGAATATGCTGGAAAAAGGCTACATTTTCTATTGCAATCACAGTTTCTGATTGTATCTAAACAATAAGTTCAGATGCATGTAGCACTGTTAAAGTAACAAGAACTATTTAAATAAAGTGTACTGATTCTCTTCAAGATTGTGTCTTAAAAAATTGTTTTAATAAAATTGTTATCTTAAAAAAAGTTTTCTACAAAAACTACAATTACATGTAAATTTTAAATGTATCATTATTTAAAACCAGATTAACAAAATGACAAACTAAGCTATAATAATTTGTAAATTATTATTCAAGTAGACAGTGGAAAATTTTTGGAAACTCAACATTATTTCGGCTCCGTCTGTCTACTACTTTATTAATATGTATTTTTTATACCTAAAACTGAATGTTTGTCCCTTTAAAATTAAATGGTAGTTAGTAAAACTATCGATTGTAATATTTTGATATTCTCGTTCTAAATGTTTCCAAACAAATTGTAAGAACAAATGAGCTTTTTCCAAAAAAATACAGTATTTTTTAAAATAAAAAGAAAAAGGTAAATTTATTAAATCTGATATGTATATCAGGTAAACAATAACATTACTACTTTAATACAGCTTGAAAATATGATCTAAAATTAATACTTAAATTAATCTTTCAGTTTTAGCAATAACTATTATAAAAGTAGTGGTGATCTTAAGAAGAAAATAATGTATTATAGTACAAGAAACAATTTTTTTTTTTAATTCTAAGTAGAAGGTAACGAAATCTATCATGGTAAAGATTATTATATAAACAGATATGTACTTCTTTATTAAAAGGCGGGTTATTGGGCATCAATTATTTAACTTGAATTCAATAAGTTAAAACACTTACAATTAATGACAATATTTTCGTTACGATGTACAAAACAGTGCTTTTGAATGCAGATAAAATAACAAAGTGGCTGATAGTAAGAGAATCACTAAACTATTTCAGATACTTCTTATAATTTTTAATACCTCATTGTTAACCTTAGAGTTTAAGTGAAACGAAATTTTGAACAATAAAAAGAGGTATCAAAAAAGAAAGCGTAACAATACGTTAATTAGTAATTTATAAAAAAAAAATTTTTTAAATTACGTACTGCTTATCTGCTAGTAAAACTGTAGTATAGTTCAAAACATAATTACACACTCAAACAATTTAAGTGCAATACGTTATTAATTGTGTTGAACTTAAAATTGTGTTACAGTGATTCAGATTTATTAAATTATATTAAGAAAACATAATATGTTCAAATCGACTTAATAATATAGTAAACTGCGTGAATGCAACTCTAAACACAGTCAAATTCTTACCTCAAGAAAGGTTGTTTGATAAACGTTGTAATTGTAACAAAAAAGGTTTTTTTCCAACTTTGATCAACACGTGTCGCGTAACATGTACAGGTGTTTTATCACTCATTTTCAGCTTGTGGTTAATGTCGAATTATGAATTTTGTTTTTTTTTGTTGCCAAAGAAATGGCTCGTATTTATTAAAACATCATCACGTTGGCGTCAAAAATTAAAACTCAAACACACCAACAATTCGGTGGCTTGTGATTTCAAATATAAATCTAAAAAAGTGTGTTCGATCAATAAAATGATGTACTTACCATCGGGGCAGTGTCTGATTCACAGAGCAGATTATAGGAAAGATAAGCGTGAAACAAAAACACCTGCAGGACACGTACCGATAATTGTTAATATATTATGAGCAGAGCTGCGTAGTAGAAGGAGGTAAAAAAGAATAGTCATACTTATTGAACGCATTAGTACTGACACAAGATGTTCAAGGGTATCGAGTATTTTTCCTCGGCTCAACAGCGTAGTTACTTTTTCGTGTGCCAGAAAATACAGATAAGCTATCGATAACTGAGAAAGTGGAAAGGGAAAAGCTTAGGAAAAATCGTAAAAGCATTGGGGCTGTGACTATATAATTATGTCCTCAACCGCAGTTGCGAAGAAGATGGGCTTATTAAAGGAGGGTCCTATGTATCTACGTATACAATAAAGCCTTATTTTGGCATTGAGTACTGTTTTTTTAAGCCACCTGCCGTTTTTACATTTCTTAACGTTTTAAGGTTGTGGCTTGAAAAACCTATGCAATGATTAGATTTGAATAAACACAATAGAAAAAAAAGTTGTTAAAAAAAGTATTATAACCGTACTAAAAATAACTATATTTTTTATAAAATCTTAAACATACTCACTTACTGACGTAAATTATTACATTTAAAACAATTTTTATTATATTGTAAGCAATTCTTATTATGTAGGAGCCCTCAAAAAAATTATCACGGAGCATAATTATAATTACCATGTCTAACACAGTAAGAAATGTGATAGTATAATTATTGTACTTTAATTGTAACAGAAAATAATGATAGGAAAAGTTTTAGACATAAACTGTTGGTTTAATAATATTATGGCGGTTTTTATATTATCAGGAATTTGAAGGTGAACTACTAAGAAATTTTTTCCGTAAATTTAAAATGTGTGTTTTTTTTTGTTGATTTATATATCGTTATCTAAGGTTGATATCGTTCAAAATCACAACATGCAATAACATTGGGTTACGGTAGAGTTACGCTGAGAGGGCGTGTCTTAATCGATTAATTCATTACAAAAGTAACATTAAATAAACTAAGAAGTTAATGGCATATTTACTAATTTATTTCACATATTAATAATTTATCTGACGAACAACGGAATTGTACAAGGCCTAGTGAATTTAAAATATAATTTATAGAAATTTGGTGTTACTATTGTTTCGAACAATAAAAAAGAATCGTTTTGCTAAATTTACAGTATGCATAAGATTATACGCTGCTATAGATTTTGTTAAAACAGGAAAAACGGGGCTTAATTGACATTACTGATTTGTATGAAATTCAAAATTTTTTAATTTTAACGATTTCATAAAATTATGGCTTTTGATTTTTTTTTGATGCCATTCAATTTTTTAAGTTCTAAATGATAAATTTGACATTTGACTTCTAACGTTACTGTATATTTTTCTTTATGACAAGTTTCGCTTCAATAGAAAGGATAGACAGTTAATTGATTGAATTCTCTACAGTTTATTAGTTTTGTCTGAAGGTAAACGAACTCAAAATAAAAGTGTCTACAACGCGTCTGAATAGCTAAGGAAAGATTTGCTTGCTATGACAAAGCTAAACAAATTATTTTGCTTTAAAACTGTCTATATGTATCGTAACAGGATAACTCTACCTATTAAGCTGATTAGATGTTTACTATTTAAAAAAAACTTATAATCAAAGTATTGAAGAACATTGGATACTTATGAATAAAAATAAATTGACTCCTGTATTCTAAACAAGATTTTCAGATGTACAACTTAGGTTTCTTTTATTAAAAATTGTTAAAATATCGCTCTATCTGACATCATTCATTATCACTTCAATGTATGCGGGCTGTTTTACCAGCTTCGTTACGGTGTCGATACCCACGATCCCTTTCAATGATACAACTGGTCTCCTCAAAGACGGAACTTATAAATTGATTGCTGAAAAAGGATTCAAGCTTTCAAAATATTTATTGGAAATTTTTAAACCTTCACTGAATATAAACAATTAGCAGCCCCCCGTCTCGGCTTTGCCCGAGATTTACGCAATAAAACTCCGTAGTGTAATGACATGTAATGTGAAACACTTTTAGTAAGAAATTTTACACATATTCCTGATACATCTCAGAACAAAAATCTTTTTTTTTAAAACATATTTTTCCGGAATCCATGTAGTTTATTTGGTCAAATAATAAGGTGTAAAAATTCAAAAAAACAATTATGCTGAAAAGTACCGTGCGTTCTTTATGCCAGAAAATAATCGGTGGCCATAAGAAGCCGTTGATTTACAGTATCTCCTGTAAAATTCACGAAAAGGGCTATTTTTTAAAGCTGTTAAGATTTTAAACCCCCAAAGAATTTATATTAAAAAAAAAATTTTTTTCTAATATCTCACAACTTTATAACCAGAGCAACAAAGTCCTGGACCTGAAACCCTTCGTTTTTATTGCCCCAAAAACACAAATACATTCTTTACTCTTTAAAAAATCTGAAGTAGGATCTTAAAAAATTTCAGAGATTGCTGTGAGGGTGCAATGGAAAGCTGATGTCTCAGGTAATAGACTCTTTAGTTGTCGATTTTGAAGCTGCTGTTTCAATCTCGATAAATTTTCTGCGTCAGTTTCTTGACGCCTAAGTAAAATTGTATTTATTAGATACACTTAAAGTTTTTCTTCTAATTCACCCTCTTGCAACTTTTGAAATGCTTAAAATTTTTGTGACCCCTTAAAGCTGTTTTCTGTCAACTTTGTTAAGTTTTAATACATTTTTTGGCAAGGTAGTTCGACGTCCGATGGCCCTAAAAAAGACCAGTGAGCTTCTTGAGTTAACTTTTTCTTGACTGCAGTGAAAAGCAATTGTAACTGACTGGATACCTAGGGGTGATCTTCTCTGACTTACTGTTGAAAACCCAGACTGATCGGGAGAAAAATTACAAAGTCTAAAGCTTTGGGGCTAGTTGTAGAGCTCTTTTCCAACGTCTCCTGGTATAACGTCGAAAACGTTGGTGTCTAAAGCACCTTTTTTATTTGCAAATTTAGTTGTTTGGGTGATCTTCGATAGGAAGATTGGTAAGTGATACTTGTCGAGTGGAGGCAGTCCCGTTGACTTAAGTTTTTTTTTTCTTTATAGCTGTTATAGGTTTTTCCAGCGCAGACCTTGGAGAGGATCAGTGATTACTGGTTAAAAGCTTAGAGTTAAAAGGGTAGTATAGAGTCGTCGGTCACCGGGTTTTCCAGCCTTGCGGAGAACAATTCCGCAAGTGACGTCTGCTAGTGGATGGCTGACTTGGTTTAATAGTGCCCGTCTTAGGTTAATATAGTCTTTTAGTCGATAAGTCGCTTCCGAAAATGGTAGTAAAAATGTATTTTTTGGCAAGGTAGTTTACACTTAGGTGAATCCTAAAAAGAATCGATAAAATTAATGGTTGAGTAGGAAACGTAACTACTTATAATGGCCCTAAAAAGCGCCAGTGGTAAAACTTTCAAGCTATTCTTTATTATTATTCCTGATGATGAAGAGCTGGCTACGGGTTGCTTGATTCTCACCCTGGGAGTCTCAATGTACGGAGACTGTGATGAAGGAAGGTATGCCGCTGACCATAGAATATCTTGTCCTTGGGTAGTTCCCCGTATAACCAACCGCTCATTGTTGGACGGGAACATGTGGGTAAGCGCGTTGTGGACGTGACGACCAAGAAGATAGCCGTTGTGGCTGCCTGTGCCCCTCAGAGCTGTTTTCCATGGCTTACATTTGTAGCCCAATTTTCTCTAACTGCACTAGGCGGGATGGTGGGTCTGCCACTCAACTCTAAAGAGATGGTGCAGATTGTGCTCTGGCTAGATATTTCTCCTGGTATTATGCTGGAGACGTCATCGGTTGAGATTCATTTTTTTTTTATTGCACTCGTTGAGATACAGTGTGAATGGCAACCTAGGTCCCTCTTTCCTTACAGAAGAGTGTCGTCCATAACCGGGATACCCAGCTGCAAGACCATCATCTACATTTTCTATGCAGCTCGTTAAACTGTCAAAGTATGAATGCATTAAATACCTGGACACTTCGGCGTATTATCACCACACTTATTTAATTCTGTTGCAGGTTTTTAGATTTAATTCATTTATTGGCGTCGTATTGGATATACATATTCCAGTACACTACTGGTTACATTTAATGATATTTACATGTATTTATACATACAATATATTGGTTTGACTATAAGTAAATTATTGAAACATTCGTGCGCTTAAAATACTAATGTTGCACTTAACAATTCATAAAAATACATAGTAAGGCTGGTCCTAAGAGTACGTAATTAATTGTTACATTTTTTCTATTAGAACGTATTTAAATAGTAATTTTAGTTCCATAAATGAAGCTTTTAAGAGCATTAATCACAGCCAAGTTGTTTTCTTGAATTAATTCGTATATATTATAAGGTCTCTGTTGCAGGTAGCCTTGTATTAATATCGACGCCACCTAGCGGATTTTACTGAACTAAAGTGAAAAGCTGGCGTATTTGTGTAAAACTTCGAGCTCATTTATTGCTATTGTTATTAAATTTTTTAAGATAAAAACTATACTTAAACCATTTAGGAGGTATCCTGAATAAGTGTGCAAAATTTTAGCAAAATTGGTTCAGTAGTTTTCGCGGTTAGCGACTACAACAATTTTAATGTGTTTGCTGTATATATTAGAAAGATTTTCCTAATATAACACAACTTGTTTTGAAATACTGCTTCTTGACCTGAAACAAAAAGAGGCGCCGACGCAGCGTTAGCAAATCTTGATCACGTTCGTCACCGTTGTCCCTCTCAACTCTTGGGTTTCTGCTCCTGAAAAACGGGGATTGGCGCGGAAGTTCTCCCGTTCTACGAAAAGAACTATTAATTTGTTAATTTACACACTACAAACACCTTTTGCAATTAATCAAACACCGGTGCAATCGTGCTTCGGCAGTTCAACAATTTGCATGAAGATCGTTGTTGATAGTCTTGCAGCTGGATATCCCGGTTACGGACGACACTCTTCCGTAAAGGGAAAGGGACCAAGGTTTTTATTTACCCTAAATCTTGAAAAGTGTGATAAAAAAAAATTCATTCCAACCGATGACGTCTCTGGCATATCTTCAGGAGAAATATCTAGCCAGAGCACAATCTGCACCATCTCTTTAGAGTTGAGTGGCAGACCCACCATCCCGCCTAGTGCAGTTAGAGAAAATTGGGCTACAAATGTAAGCCATGGAAAACAGCTCTGAGGGGCACAGGCAGCCACAACGGCTATCTTCTTGGTCGTCA
This sequence comes from Copidosoma floridanum, assembly GCF_036245765.1. Classification (NCBI taxonomy): domain Eukaryota; kingdom Metazoa; phylum Arthropoda; class Insecta; order Hymenoptera; family Encyrtidae; genus Copidosoma; species Copidosoma floridanum. Next base: position 15,816,803 of record NW_028321884.1, on the reverse strand, counting down.
CGTCCACAACGCGCTTACCCACATGTTCCCGTCCAACAATGAGCGGTTGGTTATACGGGGAACGACCCAAGGACAAGATATTCTATGTTCAGCGGCGTACCTCCCTCCATCACAGTCTCCGTACCTCGAGACTCCAGTATAAGAATCAAGCAACCCGTAGCCAGCTCTTCATCATCAGGGATAATAATAAAGAATAGCCCGGAAGTTTTACCACTGGCGCTTTTTAGGGCCATTATAAGTATTAACGTTCCCTACTCAACCATCAATTTCATCATTATTTTTCAGGGGCCACCTAAGCGTACACTTTCTTGCCAACAAATGCATTTTCACTACCATTTCCGGAAACAATATGTTGACTAGAACGACTATATTAACTAAAGACATGCACTATTAAACCAAGTCAGCTATTCACTGGCAGACGTCACCTGCGAAGTTGTTCTTCGCAAGGCCAGAAAACTCGGTGACCGACAACCCTATGTTACCCTATCGACTCCAAGCATTCAACCAGGAATCACTATTCCTCTCTAGTCTGCGCTGGGCAAACCTATAACAGCTATAAAGGAAAAAAAAATTGAGCCAACGGGGCAGCCTCATCTAGACAAGTATCACTAACCAATCTCCCCTTCTAAGATCACCAAAACAACTGACTCTGCAAATAAAAAATGTGCTTTAGACACCAACTTTTTTGGCGTTGGACCAGAAGACGTTAGAAAAGAGCACTACAACTAGCCCCAAAGTTTTGGATTTTTTAAGTTTTTTTTTTATCAGTCTGGGTCTTTAACAGCAAGCCAGAGAAGATCACCCTGGAGTATCCAGGCAGTCACAAATGCTGTTGACTAAAGTCAAGATAGAGTTAACTTAAAAAGCTCACAGGTCTTTTTAGGGCCATCGGACGTCGAGCTACCTTGCCAGCAAATATATTAGAACTTAACAAAGTTGACAGAAAACAGCTTTTAGGGGTCAAAAAATTTTTAAGCATGCCAAAAGTCGCAAGAGGGTGAACTGAAAGAAAAACTTTAAATGTATCTAATAAATAAAATTTTACTTAGGCGTCAAAAAACTGACGCAGAAAATTTATCGAAATTGAAACAGCAGCGTCAAAATTGACACATAAAGAATCCATTACGTGTGAGATCTGTTTTTCATTGTACCCTTATGGCAATCTCTGAAATCTTAAAAGAACCTAATTTAGATTTCTAAATAAGTAGAAAATGTATTTGTGTTTTTGTGGCAATAAAATTATAGGGTTTAAGGTCCAGGACTTTGTTGCTATGGTATTAAAGTTGTGAGATAAGAGAAAAAAAATTTTTTTTTAATATAAATTTTTTGGGAGTTTAGAATCCTTACATCTTTGAAAAATAGCCCTTTTCATCAATTACACTGGAAAAACTGCAAATCAACGGCTCCTCAAGACCACTGATTTTTTTATGGCATAAAGAACGCACGGTACTTTTCAGCATAATTATTTTTTTGAATTTTCACACCTTATTATTTGACCACTAAACTATATGAATTTCGAAAATATGTTTCTAATAAGAAGATTTTTGTTCTGAGATGTGTCAGGAATATGTGTTAAATTTCTAACTGAAAATGTTTCACATTACATGTCAATACACTACGGTGTTTTATTAATTAAGTCTCAGGCGAAGCCGAGACGTGGGGCTGCTAGTTCTTGATACTTATATAATGTTGCATTTGGCTAGCCCTGTCGGCGTTTTCACGTCAACAAGAACCTATCCCCATTTCTATAAAACGCACTCAAAAACCCTAAAACGCATATAACATCTAAAACGCCAATATTATCCAACCCAACACACCTTCCAATACTTCTGCTTGGATAAGCTCTAATCTTCCGACATAAACTCTTTACCGAGAGGCGGCCCCAGAAGGCTGAGGAAAATGAACGGGACACACATTTTAGACACGTGCAAATAAATACACTTACCACATCATTCACTTCAAACGACTCTTTATTCCATTTACGATGGATAAACAGTTCAAGAAAATGACGCTATTGCCAATGCTCCCAAACGTGACCTGGAGAACGGCTACCACCGAGATTACGACAACTCGGTTCGATCACGAGAATAGTCGGTCACCATGCAACACCTTCGATCACGAGCTACCTCACGAGAGCACATATTACACATTCTCTCTTTCCGTGGGGACATCTACAACCATCATCCTCAGCAGCTGGTCTCGTGGTCTGCCGAGTTTCAAACGACGCTGCGAACGCACACACACATATACACTCTCTAATACGTACTATTGCAGCGGACAGACCGCTAACTGCTGAGATTCAGATGACTGTTTGGATAGATACACACTTTTTGTCATATTACAATAAACAGACCACCCCTCGCCAAATGCCGAGTCTCAGACGGTTTTTCGAATACCTCGATCACACACACATACATGGTACGTACCCCTCAACTACAGCAGCCCTGTAACTCTCGATCGTCCCAGATACATCGGCTCAACCGCGATTCGAGTCATTATACTTCCGCCCAGCTGTTTTCCAAGCTGGACAACTTTCTCGCGGACAACCTGATCTACAATTTAACGCATGTGACTTTTTCTTCTTTTGACTTTATTCTCTCTCTCTCTCTCTGTCTCTCTTAGCGATCTTGATCTCTCGTTGACACTCATCACTCTTATTCTCAACAAAGGGAAATTCACGCATGCCTCAATCACATATGCTCATCTACACGCCAGTCTTTTACCCTTATCATCTACACAGAGCCTACACACGAAAAATTTCACTCCGGTGCCATAAACGAAGTGCCTCTCACGCACTTTCTTGCCAGCCGCTACCCTTAAATACTCAAAAATTCTAATCTACTTTTGAACGTAAAAAACTCAAAAAATTCTTTAGTACAAAAGTACAGGGACGAGGAAACCTTACTGTTGGCCAACATAATCTAAGCAGCCTTTCCAAAAATACTAAGCCTCAGTTCTTTCATTCATTGAACTCAACTTTAATAAGAAAGTAAGTTTTTAGAAAAGTACATTTCGCTAATGCTAGACAGATCAAGTTCACTTTGGACTCTTATATTATTTATATCTAAATAGCTCTTTAAGTATACGAATGTCATGAGCTGATTAAAGGTCATTTTTTTTAAATGCAAAAATATGTATATATATATATATATATATATATATATATATATATATATTTGTATATATATAACTAAAAAAAACTTTTAGACGAGTTTTTCCTCCACGTTCTATCGTTACTAACGTCATCTATACTTTATGCGTTACTTTTTGTGTAAGCCAAGGATTAAAACCAATGGTATACTTTTCTCTGTAAGCAAAAAGTTATTATATTACTGACAATAAAAATATTTTTTAACTTTTTATGAAAAACTATTAAGTAATACACTTTTTTCACCCAATGTTTTTTTTTTTGTTTAAAAATGCTTTTCATTCCAAGGGTTTAATTTGTTGCCTTTACCGTACATCCACTTGTTACGTGTATCAAAAATAACAGTTATAATTAAAAAATTTATTTTTAGATTAAATTTTTTTTAACATGTTTGTTTATCGTACCTATGTTGGAAAACATATGTATTATTTTTTTTACATGAATCATGTTTAAGGTTTGCAACGAAAAAGTAGTTTTCTACACAACTGGCTTTAGTATAAAACCAAATACTCACATGTCCCCTTGCAAACTCTTAGCTTTTCCGCTTGGTGCATCCAAAAAAGTAGCTTTAAGTTTACAAAACGGAGATCCATTTTTAAAGTTTTTAAATTATTAGTAAGTATCTTCTAATAGAAACTTGCTGTCAAGAAGTCATAACAATTTTTTTCAGCATTCTAAAATACAGACAAAATGGTATATTGTCCCGAGATAAAAAATCGAATATGCCAAAAGAAGAATTTAAAAAAGAAATTTAGTCTACACAATCAAGTTTTACTGACGTTACTCCGTTGCTAGTATTATTAATAAGTAGATTTGTCACAACCCTTAAAATATTTCTATTCGAATAGTATCACAGGCACTTAATATTAAATTTAGTAAAAAAACCATGCAAGAAGATAAAAAAAATTAGGAAAACTAAGAAAACCAATACTTTATACAACAATGGAAAAAAATTCTCAGTTTACTCTCAATACAGGGATGCACAAACACGCCCTCCGTGGCCTTATACCCCATAAGAACAGTGTTCGCTGCGATGGTTAAAAGTACAAATTGTGTGAATAAGACATTAATCTGACGCATATATCATTTATGGCAAAAAAAAATGTGGCATTATTTTTAAAATGATTGTAATATTTCATGCGATTGATCTGGTAAGAACATAGTTACTAAAAAGAAGACTTCACTCAATTAAAAGAAAAAAGCTAAGAACCCAGAAAATGTCTTATTGATGTACGATAATTAAATATATTTCGATTTTAAGTGCAAATAAAATAGTTGTGATACTTAGTGTAAATTTAAAAAAAAAGTTTTTTGTACTAGAAATGTATAAGACTGTTTTATAATCTTGAAATAAAAACAAAATTTTGAAGTATGAATCAGAGTTTTATTTATCACGATTCAGTTAGTATTTTTTAAATTGTGATACCTTGTTTCGATCCTCGAATTCCAAAAATTACATCAGCCCTTATAGCAAGGAAGGGTAATGCAAACAGTAATTTCTTTATATTATTCGACAAATATGTCGTCAGCTTGTCTAAACTTATAGACAGCTCACAAAGATTTCCAACTATTATTTTTCATTTTTTATTTTTACGAATGAGCTCAGTACTACAAAGACTACAACATATTTTACCTAGAATTGTAGATGAAAAATAGATTTTTAAATAGAATACAATTACTTAATTTTTTTATTTTTAGCATTTTTTATTTCTTTCACTTAGATATTAAATTATTGAAAACTTTTGACACTTTTAACGGTTTATACTTCAACAGCTGGCTCATTCTTTAAAGGAAAACGAATATACAAAATGTCGTCGGTGCGGAATCCTGCCTCGACTCTATCCAAATCACACTGATCGGGAGTGCCAACCGTCATTGTAGCTTCATTTAGTTGAATTTTTTTAGTACCATGAACTAATATCGATTTACCTTTGACCTAAACGAAAAAATTTTTGTTTTAATTGACAAGTATAGACAGTCGATAAAGGATGTGATAAGAAATTTTCTGTTAACTACGACAAAACTTATTAAAATCACTTCACGTTATAATTAAATTATATGAAAAACAGTTTTGGGGCGTAATCGTGCTGGCTTAGTTTGTTATTGAACAAACAGTGAAAATTGATCAGATTTTTTTTTTTAATTTTACTTGTTATTTTTTGGGGGCATTATACATTAAACAATATCTAAGTAAAATTCATTTTTTTAATTAATTGACTCCCAAAGGATGCTGGTAAGATTGTCTAAGTCAATTCATCGCAAAATGATAGCAAAAAAAGTGCAAAAAGTGCTATTTAAAATAAGATTATTACAGTTTTGTAGATCTTCCTCATTATAGTAACATTTCTTGAAAATTTAGTTTTTCGTTCTCTTCTAAGGGATCGTTAACCATGCTTAATGATTTTTATCTACGATTAAAAATGATATTACAAAATAATTAATGTTTTTAAAATTAATTTTCTGTTCCTTAACCTTATAGCAAATCTAGATGAAAGTTTTAAGATGATTTTCTCTAAAGATACCAAGAACTGTGATGTTAAAGAAAGATATAAGTTATTAATTCGAATCTCAATTTTTTATAAAATGAATTTGCAACACAATAAATTATCAAAACTTTGACGCCTTGCATTTTGTTGTGTGGCAACTAATTTTATTTGATGGAGTAAATTTCAATACGATAAAAAAATTCTAATAACGTATTTCTAGCAATAATTATTATCAAACCAATGTTTACAGTTACACAGTAAATAATTTTTACATAGATTAACAGCATAAATCAATATAGAACAAAAGGTTGCATGCATTTAGTCATCGATGCATGCATAGAAAAAATTAGATTTTCTCTTCCGCGTACGAAAACTTGAGGATGCCTACCAATTACTTCATACTTCGTACTTATAGAAAACCATTATTTGAGGGCTTTCTCTCCCGGTGTATTCTTTTTATGAGCCTCACTTTTTGTTACCACTGTGCAGCTGCAATTTCTTAATATAATTTTAAACCAAAATGCTTTTATACGGAAGAAGCAATGGGAAAGGAATGGAAATAAGTGGCTAAATTTATGCAAAATACTTTATCTTGCATGTGAGATATAACTAATTTGCAAGGCAGCGAAGAAAAAGTGTTACTTAAATAATAAGATCGAATTTCAATTCTATTTAGTTATTACATACAAATATGTTTTCAAGAGTACAGCACTAAAAATGCTAAAAAAAAATTTTTCCTTTTATAAAACGTGTCTAAATTTCAACTATTAGCTTAGACAGTCAATCTAAAACAACCAACAAATGTTAAGCCTATTTAAATTATAATAACTTGATATAGTCAAAAAAATTGCTAATATAAACACATACGTACACCATTTCAGCCACACAGGTTACTTTTATACTAAATTGAAAATCAGTCTTAAGTTAAAAATGGACAATTTATAAGTGATAACACTTTTTGTTCTGACGAAATTATAAGGCACAACCTAAAGTCATCAAAAAAAAAAAAAAAATTCGGATGTCATGAAGCAAATATGAGGATAAGGACGTAATAGAAAAAACTTGTAGAATAGAGCACAAGACAGTCGAAATTGTTAACGGTAACATTACAAAAAATGATTTTGATAACTTTCCATACGCAGGCGTGACTCATATGAGTGGTAGAGACAATAAATACACTCCAATCCTAAAAAACGAGACATTTGTTTAAAGTGTATGTGATTATATAACAAATCTTTTTAAAAAAATGTAATGATTTATTATAACATGGATTAATAAAACGATATCAATTTGTGATTTAGCGAAGAGATGCACAAATGCATAGCACATCAAAGTATTCAAGTATGATATTTTCTCTTTCTTAGGTATTATAAGTTAATGTGACGACTGCTACCCCTTCTAAATAACAAGATACATCGTACATAATAAAAAAAAATTTTTATAAGTTGAAAAAGAGTTTTAATATTAAAAATCGTAATAAAAACCTAATTGTTAATAAATATGGTTAAATACCTTATTGTAGTTACTTTTTTCAATTCGTATACAAATATATCATATCAAGTGAGATTCGTTGCAACACTGTAAAATGAGAGACAGAGTTATAACAATTTGTTTGGGTAAACAAAATTTTCAATATTATTCTTAATCCTCATCATCCTAGTCAGTATTCTAAATCGAATTCATAGTCAAAGTTCACCATAGTAAGGTCTGGAGTAGGTAAATAAGTTTTTTATTCAAACGTTGTGTGACACCATCTTAAATATTGGACAAAAGTTGTTGTGCGTCATCAAAGATTTCTATTAGTAGTATGTTATGAATTGAGAACTTTTGATAATTTTTTTAAAAAATGCTAAAGTTAATCATGTTGCAAAGTTGAAGCTTTAGATGGAGATTTCTGCACTTTTCTTGCTCTATACCTAATCGAAAAACAAAATTCATATAATTTTACTAGTACTGATGAGTAAATGATTAAATAACGACCAAATTATTTTCGACTACTTCTGCAATACGATGATCCAAAACAAGTTATAAGCAAAATTTAAAGAAAAACTTCGATCAATTTACATTCTTTCTCTTACAACAAAAATAACTCGTACGAATACGTCCTAAAATCATTTTTCGATGTATTCTGATTTAAAAAAAATCCCAACATTTTTTTGTTGCAGTGCATGAAATTCTCATCAAACATTCTTTCAAACTTCATTAAAGCGTTTAAGCGTTAGAGCGTTTAAAAAATAAATAAAAAGAAAAAGGAAGAAAAATTTTTTGATACTTACAGTGACCTTAATTGTGTTCTTGTCGAATTCAGCACAATCCAATTCCTTCTGGCAGACTTTTTTCTGCAAAAACACAATTTCGTTCAATTTTAAAAAAACATCTTAGAAACATTTAATTATAAAAACGCAATTGCCAAATTCACATACTTTATCGCTGACACGTAAAGAACGGTAATCTTTGCTATGTTTCAGTTCTAATTGCCTCGACTCTTCAGTGGCATTGCTGGTATTGGTAATCAAATGAGAGTCACGGCCACAAAAAGAGGCGTAATACTCATCCCATAATTTCTCATTATGTTTAAAGAACGCTTCTGCCCTCTCATCATCGGACATTTTTTTACAAATATAATTATGTAACTGCGTAGGTGCTAAATTGGAAAAGTCTCACGAGCAACTAACGAACAACGAAATGGTTTCCAGTATTTCGGCTGTACGTGTCACGTTCATGACATCACTGTCGTATATAGCTAATACCTATTGATATCTTGCTCACTCAAAATTTCTGTAAATAACTTTAATAATGATACTTGCTAGTATGCGCTTAGGTAGGTGCTTTGTTGAAGAAACATGTTTAATAAATTTTCTTTGAATCTGTTTCATAAAACTATTTTTGTAAAAAAAGCCCTAGATGACGTTACTCTACGTCATACCTTTCATATTTACTATTGGAAGATTTGCACACGCAGTAAAGAATTACAGGAATTTTTACCGTAAAAGCAACGGTAATCCTGTGATAACTTGTCATTAAGTATATTTTTACCGTTAATGTTCATGAATTTTCAACGTGTTTTACAGTATTCTTTATGGTAACTGTTAAATTTATCCAAAATTTACTACAATTTTTACTGTACGACAACGGTAAAATTTCCCCTGAAAGAGTATATATAGCTGTAGGGTGCAGGGACACGTTGGATGGAGGGAAAAGCCGAACACCTGATCAGTTGTCTGCTAAAGCGTGGACTAACTTACGATTGTAGACCTGTGTGGATATCTGCATTAATAGAATTGGTACTTAACGCACTTAACGAATTGTTGGACACATGATGCAGTATTTCTTCGCTTATAGCCATTTATAAAAGATACCCGTACTTTCATCTATACGTTGATTTCGGTAATACAGATGTTACGTCCATCTCGTTCTCTCATACGGCTTGTATAGCCCACTTCAACAGAAACATCTTGTCAGCCCTTTTCTACAGCTCACGTGACCCTGCAGCCTATAGCTATATGCACTTTTAGGGGAGATTTTACCGTTGCCGTACAGTAAAAATTATAGTTAATTTTGGATAAATTTTACAGTTACCATAAAAACCACTTTAAACTACCATAAAAAATTCATAAACATGTACGGGAAAAATTTACCTAACGACAAATTATCACATAATTACTGTTGCTTTTACGGTAAAAGTTCCTGTAATTTTTTTCTTCGTTTAAAAAAAGAGTTATCGTGGGTTATCTCACGTGCGTATGAGTGTCGAAATAAAAGGGGAATCTCGTTAAAATCGTCAACTTGACCAAAAGCCTCCTCAGTATAGTAGTTACGAATGTTCTTTACTATCAAATTAATTTACAATATCTCTTGAAACTGCTTAGACAACGAGAAATGTGGTCTTTGGTAGAAATGCATTGTCGATGGACGTACATCAACTTAATTCTCTAAAGATAACTTCGCAAGAAATCAGAAGAAGCTCTATCTCCTTTGCGAAATAAACTGATATCAGGGTGTTTGTATGGTACGTTAAGAAGAGAGAGGAAAAAATGTTACGCCATAGTATAGTAAATCTTGATAAGGAATTGCTTAAATTATTGCAACTATTCAGGTCGGCTCTTCATTATAAAACCCTTACTTCTTCAGAAGAGTTGGTACTGAACGATATAAGTTTTACAAATGAGATGGAACTATTAATTTTGTTGTATTATTTTTATGATATGTCGAAGTAAGAAAAAAATTGTTTGCATAAGTAAAAGGAAAAAAAAAGAATTTGCTGTCATCAGATATGTACTGTACAAAGTTGTTGTCACCCTAGGGATTGATCATTTGTATATATCTGAGCGCGCGGTGGCTCGGTCGGCTAGGTCGTAGATTTTAGCACGCGGGAGACCGTAATTCGATTCCCGGCCAGTTCGACTTTTCGGGCAAGTACCTTCGTGTCTTTCACATGTGCTTTTTCACCACGCAATGCTCCTCGAGGAGGGTTTAGGCGGCGACCTCCTCGCAGCATAATTGCCTAATTTCCCCCTACCCCCCTCCCAATAATGGGAGGCCTCCTGTCCCTCTTCCCTTCCTTCTCCAAAGTGCTAAGTGCCCATAGTAGTGCCCTTATTAAAAGGATCTGAACGTAGAGCACTATAATATAAAAAAAAAAAAAGTTTGTAAATATCTACTTGTAGCACCAATTTTGTTTCGCGAGGGCTTCTTTTCTCGAGTTTTGTTTTTATTTTAATCCAGAGAGTTGTGTTTTCCCATTAGCAGGTACTGTTAATATTATTATTGAGAAGAATAATTTCATTTTTTTATTAGTCTACAATATGTATTTGTTAGGTCATCGTTAGCATTTTCACTTATGCCACTGACGAACATCTCTTTTATTAAGAAAAATCTGGTAAAAGTAATATCACACATATTTATATATGTACGGAGGATATACGAAATGAGTGTAAGGAACGGAAGTTGTCATAGCTTTCGCTTTGATATGAATATGGGTTGATTGGTAACATATATCTCAGCTTAGCAAGATAAATTAAAAAAGCTTTTGATTTTTTATTCAATGTCCACTTTTTTTTGTTGCAAGTGGGATTTCGTATAACAATTGAGTGAGACAACATCGCACAAATTGTTTTCGCATCAATAAAGAAACGACGGAATATTTTCCACATGCATGTAATACAAAGACTTTTACAGAAATTATCTTCAGACATAAATTTTTTTGCTTTTTTATGATAACTTACATTTTTCTCAACAATATTTAAAAAATTTCACTTTTAAATATTTATATTTTTATTAGGGGAACATGCCATTACAGTAAGATTACATCCAATACGCGATGTCTCAATGTACGGCTCTATGAGAGTAAAATTACTTTGAGCAAACTTTGGCATCGACTATCTTGAAAGTTCTCATAATCACAGATGAAAATGTGGCTGCTGCTTAAGTAATCGTATTTTTTTCTGTGAAAAAATCACGTTTTAGTTGTACAAGACTTGTGAAAAAAATCAATTCAGATTTTTGACTTTTAAAAAAAAAAACACGCTTTTCATCATAGAATCTAAATGCGTACGAGTAAGAGAATAGTAAAAGTTTATTAATTGACATAGTTCAAGTTATAAATAAAATCAACATAAAAAATCATTGAATTACTTCTTACGAATCCAAACGGCTTTAAAGTCCTGATAAAAATTAAAGACTTCTTATTTCGCCCTAAATGTTGCTATCTCTTAGAATTTACAGTTTTATTGAAGTAAGGAATGATTGGTTTTTATCATTATAAACATACTTGCTCTTTTATAACTTAACACATACCTAATGGCGCAAAAAAATCAAAACAGATTCTATAACATGTAGGTATACATCTACATGTCTTGACTAAATACTCATTTTCTGTAAACCATCTGCTACAATATCTCTCCATTGTCAACATATTGACATACTACACAATCAACATCAATACATAGTTTGAACACTCGTAAATCAAATATAGAGAAGAAGTTAAAAATATCCAAAACTTGCTGATGTGGGGGAAAAAGGTAATTGGTCGAGCTTGCGTTAACCCAAGTAGGGTAGGAGAAAGGAAGCTCGTAAGTCAAAGTAGATTGTCCGTTAAATTTGAAGAGTAGGAGCAAAAATAGCATGTATTGTATTGGCTGCAAATAAATACGTGGCCTCACAAAACATTGTAATTGGTGAAAACAGTGGACTTCAATACTCGATTAGTTTAGTGTGGTGGTAGTGGTAGTCACTATGTCGGGATTGGCTCAATAAATTATTTACTTAATGCTGTGGTATTGATATTAAAAATCTCTGACGCATGTATAGGTTTATTTAATTGAACATTTCTCGTAGTTTCCAGAAAATCATAAAGAAGTTTAGGTAGCAAAAAAAAAAATACAATGATTTTTTTTAATTTTACTTTAAAGAATTTTAAATAGTGCTTATATTTGTGTACTGAAAACTCGATTTCATGTTTTTTATGTAATTATTTACGATTTTAAAGGAATCCTTTGAATAAAGATGTTTGCTACATGATATTTCTCAATGAACTCTTTTAGATTTTAATGACATCTTGTAAAAAATTAGTAAACAAACATTAAGAGTCAGCTTTTGTATGTATCACTGATTGGTCTAAAACTGTCTACAACTTATACTTCTTGGACGTACAATTCAATTTAAAAATTGTAGAAGTGTTATCTTTATCGGTAAAAAAACACAGAAAGATTGCTTGTACACTGAAAAAAATACACCTTAAAAATTGTAATATTTGCTGGTTCCTTATAAAAATATGCAGTTCAATTAATAAAACTGTAATATTACTAAGAAGTCATCGGATTAAGCATACTCGTCACCTTCAAAATTGTTAAATTTGTTATTACAACTACAGTAACATAAAAATTTTAACTCTATCAATAGTGTACACCTCATTAATAATTATTAAAGTTGATGGTCATTCTTTTTTATAAGTATATCTAACAATTTATGACAAGTTCATAATCCTACAGCGCTTCGGATCTTTTCGTCTATTGGTTAGTGGTCATGTAGTTTTTATATTACCTATCGAATTGTATTATAAGGGCAAATAACAAAATTATAGATAACAGCATTTCCTTAAAAAAAAAAAAAAAATAAATAAATAAAAGTAAATAAATAAATGTACATTTATTCAATCTGATGCTCACATTGGGTAAATAATAACATTACACACCATTAAATTTTATCTCACAAAAAGTTTAATAAAGGTTGTAATCGTAACACAAAAAAGTTTTTTTTTTAACTTCCATTAGTATGTGTCACGCATCATATACAGGTGTTTTATTACTCATTTTTAGCTTGTGGTTAATATCGAAGATCGATTTGGTTGTTTTTCGTTACCAGAGAATCGGCCTCGTCTTTTTCAAAACATCACATTGACGTTAAATATTAAAAGTCAGACACACCAACAATTCAGTGGCCTGTGATTTTCAATATAAACCCACAATATTGTATTCGATCAATAAAATAATGTACTAACCAACGGGGCAGTACTTGATTTAAAGAACATATTATAGAAAAAATATACGTGGAACAAAAACACGCGCAGGACACGTAGGGGAGACCGGGGAACGACGGACATTTTTTCTTTAACAGCTAGTTACAGCTTTAATTTTAAAGTAAAATTTTTAAAGAAAAGAGAACGTATTTATCACAACACAAGCAAATTTTAGAAAAATTATAAATTTTTTTGTTTCAGAACGGCACAAACCAAACCTCTCAAAACTACTAGTAGTGCCCCATAGTGAGGTACTTGTAGCAGAGGGTGGGCTACCACTAGCCTGATAAATCACGATGATTTGTAAGGGTAAATCGTAAAATGAATTATGAAAAAAAAGTTTTTTTTTATTGAGTACACATAAAATTAAACTAAAAAAATGATGAGGGCATGTATACATGTGTATTCATTACAAATATTTTGAATTAAATTGAAAATGTAACCTTGGAATTATAGTTTTGATTTTTGATTGACATTTGGTTCTCATCCCAGTTCCCTCGGTTACTTTTTTTTGTAGTGACGCACCATTTGTAAAGTTTACTTTAACAGTAAACATCTTAAAAACTGAATCACCTTGTGTATCACGGTGTCTCACTGTGTATCACAATGTTTACATGTCTGGATAAGGTTAGGAAATCTGTTTACGGTCGGAGCTCATCGTAAATATAGAGGCCTTCTGTGCTAGTAGTGCCCCGCCCTAAGGTGCCAGTCATTTCCCGTATAGAACACGTTATTATTTTTTAAATAACTTTTTTTCCATGCCTCTCAGAGCAAATTGAAAAAAACCATGGTAGAGCTCAAGGTTTAATCTACAATAGAGACAGCATAAGATAGTTTGAAACAGGTTCGTTTGTATTAAGTGCGTGCGATTAAAAATGCGAGAGCAGGCAATCAATGAGATAAAATTTTATATGTTTTTCATTAAACTTTCGTTGCATTGTTTAGTGTTTTACTTGGAGAGGAAAAAAGTAATCACAGTAGAAATTGTTATTTACAAGGATTGAATTGAAAATCTTTTATCATTTAGTAGAAACTGAGGTGCTAAAGTTACCTAGTAGGCTTGTAATTCCCCGGTCTCCCCTACCAATAATTGTAAATATATAATGAGCAGAGCTGAGTAGCAGAGAAATAAAATTGAGTTGTCATGCACATTGAACGCATCAGGACTGACGCATAATATTTAAGGGAATCGAGTATTTTTACTCAGCTCAACAGCTTAGCTACTTTGTAGAATGCCAGAAAATTAAAATGAGCCATCAAGAGTTTCGGACATAGGAAGAAAAAAGCTCCAGAAAACATAAGAAGGGACAAATATTATCATATACGTCCTTAACCACAGGAAAAGAGTGTGGGTATGTTGAAGGAAAGTCCTGCATATAATTATGTAGAATGGAACTTTATTTTTGCATTTGGTACTATTTTTTAGAATCGGCTACTAATGCCACGTTTTTTTAAGTTCTAAGGTTGTAGCTTTAAAAACGTATGCAATGATTAAGTTCACATTAACATATGTATAAATATATTAGAATTTACCAATATATGCGGTTTACAGACACCGATTATACTAACAGACGGGTGAAATGGTATATGGTATATATTGTACTAAAACGTATTATAAAGTTATTAAAAACAATAGGTCAAATTATTATGTAACTTTTTTTCTATCCTACAGCAACAACTATTTCTCGTGTTCATAAACGTATTGTGTACAGATTAACATTAATGTATGGAATTCAATATCATATACCTAGCGCTTAGGTTCTCTGACGGAGTTGTCGAATTCGCCCCCATGACTCAAAAAAGTGTAGAGTTGGCTCCCGGGTAATTAGAAACCAGGGTCGAGTTGGCTCCCGAGTCATTAGAAACTAGGGTCGAGTTTGCTCCCGGGTGGGTCGAGTTGGCTCCCATGCGATTACAACTTCCCAGATTAACATTTTTAACAAATATTATTATTTTTCCCGTCACACTTGATCAAGGCTTTGGACTGGCAGTTCAAGTTACTTAAGTACCGGCGTGTTTAAAAAAGTAATAACATTATCTTGATAGTTATTTGAATACTGATGTTTTCGAAAGATTTCTCAAATTATTTGCTAAAAATTAACTTTTGGTAGAAATTTTTTTGAAACTGCCTTAATATACTGATATCGCGTAGAAAAATCATTTTGATACTGCAACATTTCTTGATGTAAAAAAGTTTCTTTTTCTTGCATACTTTTTGATTTTTTTTTCGTACTCCGCATTTTAATGTACACATCAATTTGAACCCGTTTTAATGCATCTGTAAACTCGAATACATTGGGGTTTAATGTATTAAACATACCGTTAAAATGTGAGTGGAACGACTCGCAATTTTTTCTTGTGCGGCAGAGGGATGCTGATAAGTTCACCCAAATACTGGGAGGTCTTGGTGCGTCGCTTTTTTATGTACTCATCAAGGACATAGTCACAAAAATGTTCAACTCTTTTGTCGCTCGGCATAATACTAACCAAGTCCTCTGCAAAGCAATTCTCAACCTCACTTGGATTCAGAAAAGGTAGGCCATAGAAACTTTTAAGAAAATCGCTTATTTCTGAACCTTGGTTTTTATATTCCACACTTAGTCCCAAATCTTGAATTTTACGCCACCAACTTTGTCCTAGATGGAAGCGACACCCCCATATTGTTGTTGTTGATAGAATTTTACGGATACTTGTATAAATAGGCAGCTCGAAATCGACAAACATTGTTTTAGGTTAAAATTTTATATTAATTCTTTCGCATTCAGACTTCAAACATGAGAAAACTAATTCGTATGAAGATGTACTTTTGTCTGGAAGTTAACAAAACACCAGTGGGACATTATCGCGCTGAGCATAAATTGTGAATAGCTGGGCGAAAAATTTTGGAGAGCTATAAAAGAATCCGTCAGCTGAAGTAGTCTCTGATTTACATAGAAATTTTAAATTGCTCACAGTTAAAAACATAACAATACAAATTTTCTTGTCATTTATAAGCACAAAATTTTCGTTATTGTTAGTTGAAAGTTTAAGTTCATCAATCGCGTCATGTAACTCTGATCTTGTTTTCGGTAACTTTGGAAGTATACTACGTCGAGCTGTGCCTGTATTTCTTCTAATACGATTCACATCGTGCACTGTTAATGTCTCAACATCTACTTCTTTCAATTCGTCGCGTATTAATTTCGCTGGACTAGTTGAAATATCTTTAGTCGCTTTTTTTTCAATTTGTTACTCAATTTTCTCCGGTTAAGAATACCTTTTTACAATAGCAAAGAATTAGATAAACAAATAATTTAAAAAAAAATGAAAAAAGTACCTTTGTCAATGTAATCGTGTGAATGATCGGTATATTTCTTGATTAGTGTGTTGCTTGAGTCGAGTTTAATAAAACTTTTGCAACCTCTTGTTGTGCACTTCCAGCGCTGGACAGCTTTGCTCAGCACTTTATGGAAACTAAAAGTATACCGATTGAAACAAATAAGAGTTTTTCCTTTCTCGCTGGTCAAACATTCCATTTCATATAGAATAAATAAACAACAAAAAAATTTACAGACAATACACACAATCCGATGGACACACTTTCATGAAGACAGCGAAAGCACAACTGACACAAAGTTTAGTTTCTGCTCAATTCTGCCCTACCACTGAGCTTACTTCGTATAACACACATACGGATAACTTAATGTTTTCATTTTAAAGTTCATCTATCGCAATGAATACAGTCCCATGTTTTGATTTTAAGGCTCATTGACTCAATAGAATTCCGCACAGTACTATGTAAACATACTTACTACAATATCGAATTTGGATTTCGAGATTTAAAGTCTTTTTAAGTAGTTGGAAATTTTTATTTGTGCGGGAGCCAATTCGACCGTACTTTCTAAAGACCCAAGAGCCAATTCGACCCTAGTTTCTGATGACCAGGGAGCCAATTCGACCATAGATACGGCGTTATCTGGCATCCGGGAGCCAACTCGACACCGGCCGTTCTCTGATTTAAAAGTATCTAGTATAGTGTCTGAACACTTTAGAGCACACATCTAAAAGTGATTATTGACTTTTTTTGAACACACAATATATATACCGATTATACACTAAGTCGTACAGAGCTAAGGATAAACCTTAAAGCACCAACTTCTTTATAAAAATCTGATTTCATCAATTGCCAAAAAGTTGTATCTGTTACTTATTTTAAAAAGTACTTCTCAAAAAGCACGGTGTAGAAACAGTATCGTAAAATTCGTAATAAGTGGAGACAGAGGCTGTGATTTAAGGGATGATCCAAAAAATTTTTTCAGGCACTTATAAATTTTTTCATCCAAGATAGTTTAAGACGTTTTCAATCTTTTTTTATATTACATACATTTTTTTATCATTTAAGATGTTTTAAGTTATTAGTCTTCAATGAGATGCAAATCATAAATTTTTATCAAAACATCTGAAACTCAAAGTGAAAAAAACAACAATTAAACCTAATTTTTTCTATTGTCTTAAAGTCTAAGTTTTTCACTTACTAAAAGGTTTTGAAGAGATCGCTCCTTATGTATCCAAATTAAAAAAAAAAAATTTACCAATAAACTTTATAAAAACCGTAGTTTTTGATAATGTCAGCAAAGTTTTTTGTACCGAAGATTTATTTAGAAATAGAAAATTGCAGCAATTAATAATGTTTATAAAACATAGCAAGCGTGTCTAAAAATTTGCCGTAAAACTTATGGATCTATAAGTTGTTACCGATGTGGTTGTGGTAAAAGCAAGTTGGAAATGGTAATACTTACGATTAGTGAGAGGAACAAAAAATTCTTGGGGAAGAGAGTAATCAAGTGTGATTGTATGGTAAATGAGATCTGCTGCTATTCATGTGTTAATCTGTTCTTTTATCGTTTTTAACTTGACTAGTTGTTAAATTTTACTTACTTATTTTAAGACACATTTTGTCGGACGATAAATATTTCACGTGTATGTGATGTTATGTTGTAGTTTAATTAATCTTATGCAATAGCTTTGTTAAAAAAATAATACAAAAACATCTGCTGATAAAAAAAAATACAAAAAAGCTTCACAAATTGCTTCAGATTTCTATGCTTTGCTCGGAAATATTTGTTACATGCGACATGAGCCAACTTATAATACGTTGACTTTTAGCAAAAGTCAAACTAATACTAAAGAAAAACGCTAGAACTTTATTCTTATGTTTCTTGAGTACAAATTATGCTACTTCGTTCTGAGAAAAACATGTTTAATAATAACTTATTTTACTACAAAGGCATTTTTATTGTTTTAATAAGTAGCAAGTAATATTTTATGATATGAAGCTATAACCATATTACTACCTGCTGCAATAATATAAAGTTGAATTAGTAAAACGTATAAGAAAATCTGGAACCACTGTACTCACGAACTCTTGAAATTTCTTTAATTTTACTTTTATTAAAAAGCTATTACATTGAGCATAGAAAGCGTATAATGTACATGTTGTGCAAAAATATTTTGTTCATTTTGAGAAGAACTCAATGCAAGACCGAGAGGTAGTACTAGATAAAGTTCCCGTTGCGTCGAAATTGGTTTAAATAACTACTTAAATACATTAATAAAAACAAAGGAAATCATGAAAAAAACAACTTTAGGCTTACTACTCTAAAATTTTCACTTATGAAAACATTTATTTTACTTGTATGAAAACATAAAAAACGTAACAGCTGTTTAAGTCTACTGGACATTTCTTTTGCCGGAAAAGCTTACATACTAAATGGATTTTTAAGTTGTTGTCTCTATTACTTTCTTCACCACCATTTTAAATAAGGGTCTTTTTCAAGTAGAGACCGCAACAATGAATTACTATAATAAAATTTGTTAGTATATATCAGTGCCCTCCGGTGAATTTGGAAATTCAAAGTGATCAGTGATCCGTTGGGGGCGAAATGTAAGAAAATAAATAAATACAAGTAAAGTGTATTTAATTTTTCTTGCGTTGATTTATTGATGCGCAACGTTTCGCTGACAATATGCGTCAGCCTCATCAGGCTACAAAATTAAAATTAAAAACACACAATGAGTGATCTGGAAGGCTCAAATACAAAAATACAATAAATTTTTATGTAAATTGTTACCGCAGGTATGCGAAAATTCGTAAGTTTGGTTGACTTACTCGTCACCTGTCGTGCTGTCAACTGACAATAAATTACAACAACAAGCCAGCGCTTATATAGGCGGAGCTGCAAAGGTAGACAGTAAAGGGCGATGAACTCGATTGGGACATTTAAACTTTCGTAGTAAAGAAAGGTATGCTCTATTAAAGGAAAGCACATCCTCCTTTCTACTGATGTTGTGTTTGTCGTATAGAGTTTTATATAAAGCATTTCGGAAATAATTTTTTTTTTATAATTGGATTCTTTGTCAAGGATTTTAAAGTTATCCCAATCGAATTCATGGTCAAAATTGATTTGGTGTGCACAAACAACGGAATCGGAGTTTTTACTTTTCATATGTTCACTGATGCGGACCTCCGCCGCTCGCTTTGTTTCACCCACATATGACGCAGGACAATTTTTACAATAAAACTTATATACTACATTTGTCTGTTTATGTTTATTCGTTGTATCTTTTCCTAAGCGGACGATATGCTGCAGTTTATTGTTAATAAGAGGGTAAGTGTGAGTATTGTAGGGTTTCAACATGGTTGAAATTTTTTCAAAATTATTGTCAATATATGGTATGCCAATTTTGCAGAGAGGGTTGGTGTTTGTAGTGCTTCTGTTATAATTACTATGTTTGTGTCTTTTTAATCTGACCTTTTTGTTTTTATTAATAAAGTTAAAAGGGTAATTGTTTTTTATCAACAGGTTTTTCACCCTAGCAATATTCACACCGTAAAAACGTGTACTGGCAAGTAAGATCGCCTTATCAACCAAATTAAAAACAATATTTCTCTTATAGCTAACTGGATGACCAGAAAAATAATATAAGATTCGTCCGAAAGAAGTAGGTTTTTCAAACCAATCAAAATTAAAATAATTAGAATTTCTTATTATCGTCAAGTCTAAAAAGTTGAGTTTCTTGTCAATCTCCATTTCATATGTAAATTGTAGTTTGGGATGATATGAATTAAAAATATTTAAAATTTGGTCAATATGGTCAACATTAATAAAAAGTAATACATCATCCACGTAACGAAAATAAAAAGATGGAATAATATTATAGTTATTTTTTAAGATGGAGAGACAATCATTTTCCAGGTCGTCCATTACAAGGTCAGCAAACAAAGGTAAAATAGGAGAACCCATTGGCGTGCCGAAAATTTGTTGATAAAAAATGTTGTCAAAAGTAAAAAAAGTATTATTGAACAAAAATTCTGTACATTGTCGAATTTCATCAACCGGGATTTAACATTTATCTACTATAATAACAGGTTGATATTGTTTCATTATTTTTTTTTTAACGATAAATAAGTGTTAAGGTATTTATAATTGTTTTAGATGTTTATTGTAGATTAAATTTAAGGTACGATTACTATAAAAGAACTTAATAAAACAAACTATTTTTTAAACCATTTTCTAATGCATTTTGAGCAATTGAGGGCACAATTAGCCTATAAATCACAGGAGAAAAATAAAGAATTCTTTATGTAACACTGCTTCTTGACCTGAAATAAAACGTGGCGCCGACGCAGCGTTAGCAAATCTCGATCGCGTTCGTCACCGTTGTCCCTCTTACCTCTTGGGTTTCTGCTCCTGAAAAAGGGGGATAGGCGCGGGAGTTCTCCCGTTCTACGGGAAGAAATAATTAATTTACACACAACAAATTAATACCTTTCACTGTTTCTTTTATTAAACACTTAACACTAATACACAGTCTCCCTCTCTTCACAATACACGACACAATGCTTCACTTCGACCTCTAGACGGCGCTACAGCGACTCCGCCTCACAACCTGCGAGCCGCGAGCGCTCGTCCACCACGTCCTGCTGGTCCGGGACCAGGAGGGGCACCTGCTCGTCCTCGACCCACACTACTACGCACACACTCACACTCCGTCCCCAATCTCTCACACTGCTATACACTCTCTTTCTCTCTCTCTCTACTCTACTATCTACCCTAATACACGACAACACACACGAAAAATGGCGGCCCTCCCATGCACCTCACGGTCTCTCGTACACCTCGTCTCGTCAACCCAAACTCTCTCTCACTCTCTCTCGCACTGTCTACACTACAATCTCTCTCTCGCACAGTCTATGCTTCACACTTCCTCTCTCTCTCTCTCTCTCTCTCTCTCTAGCCTCACCTCCTGGTCAAAACGTCCGCGAGTCCAACCCGGCGTGATGTCGTCCGGTGTCCTCAAGCGGGTCGTTCGTCCTGCGGCTTCACCCTTTCTTTTCTCTCTCTCTCAACTCTTCTCTCTCTGCTTCTCCTCTCAGCGGCCGTAGTCTTCAACCTGGAGACCTCGTCGTCCGGGGAATACACAGCAGCTTCTCGTCTCACACGCACACTCCTCTCTCTTCTCTCAACACTCAACGCACCTTCTCGAAAACTCTCTCTCTCAACTCTCGACACGAAATCCCGCAAAACCACCGAAGCTCTCGCTGCTCGCGCTTAAGCGTGCAGCTCGAGGCTCTACTCTCGACTCACTCACGATCTCTTGCTCGAGCAATGGCCGCCGCCACTGCCGCTACCACGTATATCCTCTCGCAGTCACTCTCATACTTAGCAGCTGCTGTGTCTCAGTAGTCGCGTTCGCACTTTCCTTGTCCTTTTCTGCTGGCGCGGCTGTGTCTCTGCATCTCAGCTATTTGTCCGTTGGCGTCCTCGTCCCCTCCTCTCAGCGTGTATACAGCTCCCGAAAAACAAACAGTTCGGAGAAGCACCAAATTAATGCTCTTTGTATACACGTTGCATCAGCGAGAGCGTTTTGAAATTTAGAGGCCATTTTGCCTCGTTACATTCAGATTACGGGCATTCGACACCTAAGGTAAAGCCAAAAGCATAGGCAGCAAAGATAGCTACGCATTTGTATACGTAAATTTTCTTGTAATTTAATGTGGGCTCTCTAAGGCCATCTTCTAATCACTGTCTCGTTGTTTTCAATCATATCCTAGAAATTCTAAGTGGGTCATATAATAAACGTAAATGAAACTTTTGACGTACACTTGGATTTTCTGTTCAAGATGTTAAAAAATTATTAAGCATCAAAAGTAACTTTTTTATAAATGAAATTTTTATTCCAAATGACTTCTTAAGATGTAATAAAAGTTATTAAACAAAATTACGTGAAAAATAAGTGCTAGAATTTTATCTACAATTTGGGGCGTGCATGAGTACATAAAGTCGCTTGAAAAAGTATACGTTGGCACTCGAACTATTCAGTCACAGTATTATTCTTCATTCTAATAATTCCTTCAACAAAATACGTATAATTAGGAAGTTAAACTGCGAGATGAATTCTCATTCTTATTTATGTTATTAAAAACTGTATATTTAACTGCATGACAAATTTAGCTGCAATAGAGAGGATCAACAGAGAAGGGATCAATGAGTTGTACCCCATAAGTAAAAATTGACTATTTTTCAAATTCTCTTACAAATTTTGATTAATTGATACTTTTTATCTAAAGTAAAAATAAATTTTCTACCGAATATTAGTATAATCTGAAGGTAAACGCACTCAAAATAAAAGTATGTACCACGCGTCTGAATAGCTAAGTGAAGATTCTGTGACAAGGCTAAACAAATTATTTTGCTTCAAATCTGTCCATATGAACCGTAATAGCATAATTCCACCTATTTAGCTATTTAGATTTTAACTATTTTTAAAAACTTGTAATCAAAGTATTGGAAAACATTAAATACCTATAATTGAATAAAAATCGACTCCTTCTATATTTTTTACAAAATTCTCAGATGTACAACTGAGTTCCCTTTCATAAAAAATTGTTATGATATCGCTATATCTCACATCATTCGTTATCATTCCAATGTATGAGGGCTGTTTTACCAGCTTCGTTACGGTATCCATACCCACGATCCCATTCAATGATGTGCCTGGTCTCCTCAAAGATGGAACTTATAAATTAATCGCTATAAAAAATTCTAACCTTTCAAAATATTCATTGGTAATTTCAGAACCTTGACTTATTATGAATAATTATAAAAATATTTGACAATCCATTTTATGCAAATTATCAGGATTCTAAGGATGATGTACACAAGAATTTAAGCATGTCTGTAAGGAAAGATGGTAATTCACCAACAAATATTACAGAAAGATTACATCAGATAATTTTTTTATGCATATAGTTGTCTACTGATTATTAAAAAAAATATGAATCAGTGCATTATTTATCATGCTAGTTTGCAGAAAGATTTTTCCTACTGTTTATTTTCAAATGTTTTGGTTGTCTCATACCGTAGATAAAACTGTGGAACTAACTAACATTTTAAGCCCAGTCGTGTTGTAAAATAGTTAGGTTTTGGCTTACTGTGATCGAGTTGGATATTAAAATCATTTTAGAATAACGTTACAATCAATATGTAGGGTAACGCCAACTCAGTTTCGCGCGGAATATTTAAAGAAATTGAAAAAAATCAAAATTCTCAAAAAATTAGGTATTTTATGACATATTTTGACAAATATCTTAATAGTTAAGAAAACTCATCATAGTTAAAAAAATTTAATTTCTTCTGCCAAATAAGATAAAAGTACCAAAAAAAAATAAAATTCTTAGGCTTGAATGCTCTGAAAAGAAATAAAAAATCATTTTTGTTTTTATATAAATCAAAAAAAAAGTAGTCTAAGATACGTTGAACTTACGTTAATTAGTATAACATTATTACGTTGATAATTATAAAAAAGGTCTAAAATTCATTATGCAATTAACAATTAAAAAAAAAAATACTTTACGTAGGTACTGATCATTTACACTAGTTTTATAACCTCCGTAGTACTTTGGTATCATTAAACAATTTTTTTCTGATTTTATAAAAATTGGTTTTCATACAACTCATGGTTTAACTGCCAATTACGTAACTTAGTGCATTTAAGCAATAATTTTAACGATTACAACCAATTCAAGTGTTCGTGATTTTTAATATCTTTATTAAAAGCCATTAGTATTTATTAGATTTTATAGTAATAAAAAATAATAAAACTATCCATATTTTTGATACTTATGTAACGTTGCATTTAGCCAGCCCTGTCAACGTTTTCACGTCAAAGAGAACCTGTCTCCATGTAACACACCAAAACACCTTAAAACGCATACAACATCTAAAACGCCAATATACTTTGACCCGATACACCTTCCAATACTTCTGCTTGCATCAGCTCTACACTTCTGACGTAAACTCTTCACCGAGAGGAGGACCCACAAGGCTAAGGAAAATGACTAGGACTGTGCATATAAATACACCTACCACATAATTTACTTTAAACTACTCTTTATTTCATCTACAACATATGAACACTTTAAGAGAATGACGCTATTCCCAGTGCTAACTTGCAAGTCACAGATTTAGACACGCATTTATGCACTCATACACCCACACCTCCATACAAAGTTCCTCCCAAACGCGACTTGGAGAACGGCTTGCTCCGAGGTTTCGACAACCCAGTTCGATCGCGAGAATACTTGGTCACCATGCAACATCTTCAATCACAAGCTACCTTACGCGAGCACACACTACACATCCTCTCTGTTCGCAGGGACTCCTATAACCATCGCCCTCACCAGCTGGTCTGCCAAGCCTCAAACGACGCTGTAAACGCCCACACACATAATATATACACTACCTAATACGCCGTCCTATTGCAGCGGACAGACCGCTGACTGCTGAGGTTCAGACGACTGTTTGAATTTCAGACATTTGACTGCATCTACTACTAGACAAAATATTTGCCCAAATTATTGTTTAAGATGACAATATGCATGATTTTATTCTTAACTTTTTTTTTTTTCATAAGTACTTTTTATAACAAAAAAATTCTAGAACAGCTACGCTGATGTAGAATTTTTGAATCTTTGAGACTCATTTTTCAAGACTTCTTATAACTGTTAATGTCACAGTTTTATTGCTCAACATGATGAATAAAACTATGAGTTTATAATACTCTATACTCTTTGAGTAATTTTACTAGAGATATATGCTCATACTTTTGGGCTCTACTTCTATTATCTAGAATTCGAACTGATATTATGTCACTAATCAAGAGAGTGTGATGTCAAAGCCAACACAAAGTAATTCATCAAGAGGCTTAACATTATAAATTATTTAATGAATAAATGGAAGTTAAAAATGATGGCCTTTACTTATTAAAATAATTTTCATTTTTATTTAAGACTGATATAAAAATCACATCTTCCCGTATTAAGGGTTCATAATTGAATTAACAGGTGTTACATAATCTAATGATAGGATAATGGTTGAAAAGTCATCTTTGCCATCCAAACTGTCTACCTTGTTAATATTTCCGTACTTATATTTAGTCCAGAGTAATACATTTTGGCATCATTTTCTAAGAGTTCACCAATGATATTTTTGGTACAGGCACCAAGAAGATTTCCAATGTTCACATGCTTTCCCAGATAAATCATAATTTTCAGCTTACTTCCTAAGAGCCGTAGGTATTGAATTAAATTAGCTTTACTGTTGATTGTCTTAACTGCCACAGTTGTAAAATTCTCATGGGCACAAATCCCATACGCTCTCGCCTTACATTATTACATCATTACAACCCGAAACTGACCACTTTCTAATTGTTTCTCTAGAATGAAAATCATGATATCATTATGAATATACTTATGAAATTGACTTCAAATACAAGATATTTCCCATCGTTTACCAAAATATAGTTGTTTCCTGGGAAGTTCTAATTTTTTATTGTACGGTAAAAGTTCTGCTTGATCCTGTACTGTTAATTCTGAATTTATAAGGTGTGGTGCTCCTTTCTCGAATTGAATCAGGCGTGTTATCAATAATTTCTTTTGTATCTTTAAACAGTTTATAGTCTTAAAAAATTATGTTCAATGTTCAGATAATGTTTGAAAAAATAGTTTACTGCAATAATCACCTTTTGACTTCAAACTTTTATGCACAAATACACGGTGAAAAAAAATGTAAAAATAGTCGTTAGTGTAGCTATGGTTGAGATCACAAGCGGATTATTTGTTTTAGGTCCTAAAATTTAATGAAAAGGTCAATAAAACTAATATTCCTTTGCAGATAGGTAAGAGTAAATCATGTAATAGCTCATAAAGAATTTATACTAGCAGTGATACCACTCGTCAGTATTTTCTTATTTTTAACAATACACTTTCCAGCATTTTTCATTCTTCTTAAGCGAAGTTTTGGCAACATACAAGGTTTGGCAACAAACAATTTTCACTAATACTTTACAACACTACATTTTGTTACAATTTTTTGCTTATTTTCTACTGAATATGACTATTTTAATAACTTCAAGGGTAAACTGTCTTTGTACCAAGTAATATTAGGTATTGATATTCCATTGATCTCACAGAATAAAATTACAGTACTTATAGCATCCTTCTGTGTCACGATTTATGTGTATCGTTCATACCGGTATCTGTAACCATGGATTTTTTGTCTATGAGTAGACTCATAAACAAAATGAGTTTCTTAAAATTACATTTAAAACATTTAGTTGCAAATGTCAAAGATAATTATAACGGTTGCATTAACAACAGGGTATTTCATAATAATCAAGATGTAGAAATTAAGATATTTTGGAATTATTTAAGAGAAATATGTTTCTTATAATATTATTAATGTTGCGAGTCGTGATTGACTCACACGAGCGGCCGGAGTTGATGGGAACGAATGCCAGTTGAGCACACGAGTGCGTAGCATGAGTGTGATCGCACGGCACGAGTTACCGTCACCGGCCACGAGTGCGAGCCTATCACACAAGTGCGGGAAATCGTCCCGCACGAGTTGCGTACAAGTTTTTTCGCAATAAGTGTGCGGAAAACATCCATTTTCCGCACACTATTGCGAACAAAATTTTATTGATTATCTTAAAGTAACATCCGTTTATTATTATTTTTTTTTTTTCATGTTTGTGCCATTTTTAAAAGCCAATTGTATATCTCGAAAGTCAACGACCTCAATATGTACCTTCACTTTTCCTTGACTGTCTTATCCATGTTCCAGTGTCAGATTCCTACTACCGACAAGTTGACGAATGCATGAGAATGTCGTTTATTTTTACTTGCTTTTGTACATTTTTTAATATCTATTTTAAGCGATACGTTTGCAATTTATTTGAAGATCGATTTTAAGATCTATTCTAATTTAGGATCTAAGACTTCTAGAATCTGTTCTAATGCCTCTTATGTTGTGTTGTTTATAATTCTGAGTTTCGTTTTGAAACATATTTTTACTGATTTCTTTTTTAAGTTAAACTTCTTTCGGCGTGTTCTGCCCCACAGAGTAAATTAACGATTCAAGATTTGTGAACTTGAGAAAAAGTGTAACTGAAGTGGATTTTGCTTGATTCTCCCCACTCACCTCGCCTCTTTTGACGTACTTCTAGTCCCTTTTACACCACATGACCTTATGACATCACACTACATATTTTAAATTTAATTAGTTTTTCTTTTAACCAATTTCTACAAAAAAAAAAAAAAAAAAAAAAATGTGTCCGAATTGGGTTTGAACCCCTGGCCTCATGAGCATTAGCCATTTCATGAAAGAAATATTTGTGTTTATTATTATATTATCTGCCATATAATTTTGTTGAAGTACAACCTCTTAGTTGGGTACCCAAGCACCCACTGTCCTAGTTTTTTTTTTTTTTTTTTTTTTTTTTTAATTTGCTTGATTTCTACTTTTTGTTCGTTTTTCTAGATATTTTTTAAGATATACACCAAAACCTCTTTGATGATCTATACAGACACATACTTTTAAATCTGCTTTACCACTATATTAATATTTGATGAAGAACTCATTTGACGTACAAGCTTTATTTTTTGTCTTCAATACCCATCATAGAGGACCTTTTATACATTTTAGTTACATTTAAGAAAACTGCTGAGACTTGTTTACATATCGAACGTTTTATTTTCAAATAAAATAAGTACACCATAAATTGTCACGAATTATAGAACTAATTCATAACAATTCATATGCTGTCTATCCTTGCAGGCACAAACAAAAGTCTTTCGTAATGCCCTCTTTTTGATGATACTTAAAGTTTTATTCCAAGCCCTTAATCTAGTGGCAATAAAAATCCTTGAGTCCCTACTAGATCCTCCACAGCAATTTTACAATACGCCTAATCAGATTAGCTCAATTATTCATGACTTAAATAATCATTGTAGTAAAGATGCGTCACTTTGTATTATTATTTTTATTAAATTAACTCGTTTTCGCTACACCTACTGTCTGCTTAACAAGTACTACTAAAAATCCACCACCTTCATCCCACCCTACTGCTAAAAACCCATATCGTTGTGAGCGGGAATTATGCAGTCTCTATCGTCACGGCCAGTTTTGACGTTAAGCAGCCACATCCATACTACCCAAATGCTCAACAGCGTAAGCATGCGCTATCTCCAGATAGTAAGAACTCTATCCGGGTCATTTTTTTAGCTAGCTTTTACAACAATTTAAAAAATCAGTTATATCATCTGCAGTAAATCCTTCTTTCTATCTTTGTATGTATAATTATAATCAGTTTGTAGACTTTGTAAAATCATTACTATAACATTTGCCTTACAACTTTGTAATGATTTATTTTATAACTCATTTTGAGACAAGTTAAAAAAAAAACGCTTTGAGATCTACTTTAAAATTAGTCCTTAGACCGGCTTGTAGACTATTTTTTGGAGAGACTTCGAGACCGGTAATAAGACAAGCTTTGGAATGTATTTTACGATTCCGATTTGTACGATGACGATTTATACGATTTGAGACCATTCATCAAGACCAGATATTAGCCGAGCTTTAATAACCAATACTGAGACAAGCTAATTACTAATTATGTGAGAGATATGAATATCGTAAGACAAAAACACAGCAAACATTGCCTGTGATTGGAAATTTACTATGGCTTTTTATAAGTAATGGTTTGTTAACTTTTTTTTAGTATAATGTATTATTTTAAACTTTCAAGCATATCTCTTTACCACGATTATTAAACAATTATAACTTGAAATGTATAAGAACCCGTAAGAAAACCTGTTTTTTAAAGGTTATATCCGTATAACTATTTCTTTCAAAATATATATTATTTAACACAAAATTTCATCATAGTAGCTTTAAAAACTTTTTTTCATACTTTCAGAAGCGAAAAGCGTAAACAACACTCTCCTCTCCCTCTTTCGAAAAAAGCGGGTAGCCAGACAACCATACACTGATTTCAACTTCTTTATAGAAAATATCTCAATCACGCGTCTTTATATGCATGCATGCATTTACCGCAGAACAAATTAATTTTAACAAAAGCGACAAGGCAAGCAGGTATTACGTGGATGTCAATAAAAAATATTCACCTTCTCTCCAACCGTCGAACCAGAGCAGAGGGAGGCGAGACCGGCGGTCGACAGCGCGGCCAGAGGGCCAGCTCGAAGATGATGATGACCTTAACACCCAACAATCCTGGTCACGGCACCAAAATGTATAGTCCCAAATTGATGTAAAATTATTATTAATATTGGTTTTTATAGTCCAAATAAATGCTGGTTAATTCACAGTTCAAATGAAATTCACTTTCCAGTACATACAAACAGTAATTGGTTTTTATTTGATTCAAAATACAAGCATGAGAAACGTTAACTTTTACAATTTTTCGATAACGATTTTGACCGAATACACAGTTAATAAAGACGCAAATAAACGCACGACGGGGCCCCAAGATCTTAATTTAACCAGTGATTAATTCATAATCACTGTTGACCTCTCGTCTCACGTAGCCCACACTCAACGTAAGTCACGTTTCGAGCTGTAAACCCGGGCGCATTCAGCGACACGACGACGAGAACCTACTCACTCGCGTGATTTCTCGGCACGATAAATCCGTGCAAGGTCAGAGCTCCTTCGAGATGCTTTCTTTCTCGCAGCACTACGAGAACTGCTTCAAAAAATGAGCGGGCCTGTCGATTGAGCCGAGAACGCCCGATCGCCGCCGACAAGCGACGATCGGTCGCCGTCTCGTGACATCTGCCCTTTTGACTTTCGTCGTCTCTCTCTGTTACTAGCCTACGTTGTGTTTTATTTTCTTATTATTTTAAACTTTAAGCCTTCTGGCTGTAACACAATCCCCCCGTTGGGAGTAAGTACGAACAACATTAATAAATAAAATTTTTGAATTCGAATTACATAAGAGTAATAAAAATAAATACATGCAAGTAATTAAATACATAAATATTGTCATGAATTTTCGACTTCAAAGTCTTTTGAAAACAATGGACACAGTGATCTTGCATTTCTTTGGTAAATTCCATGCTCCGTTTTGACTGTCACCACTCTCACCACGCCATCGCCACCGGGGTGTACTTTTACCACTCGCCCCATCCGCCACTGCGTACATGGCTGGTTCTTATCTATTGAAAGAACAATCATGTTCTCTTCCATATTAACATCTGACCTGTGCCATTTTTGTTGCTTCTGTAACTCAGTCAAATATTCGACTTGCCATCTCCTCTAAAACTCTTGTTTTGCCTTCGTTATGGCCTCCCAGCACGACAATCGGTTGTGTGGCACCCCGCTAACATCTCTTTCAGGTAACATCGTGAAAGAGCGCCCTATTAAAAAATGCGCTGGTGTCAATACCGGAGGGTCATTAGCGTCAGGCGACCCGGAGCAGATCGGTCGCGAATTCATGATTGCGGCAATCTTATATAACAGAGTCTGAAGATTTTCGAAAGTGTATAGTCAGTCGCCTACGACTCTCTTGAGATGGTGTTTCGCAGATTTCACCGCCGCCTCCCACAAACCTCCAAAATGAGGCGAGAGCGGCGGATTGAAATGCCATTCAATTCTTTCTTTCGAAGTAACATCAAAAACCCGCGACTTAAAATCATTTGATTCGAATAAAGCGTACAACTCCCGGAGCTTGTTATTCGCTCCGACGAAATTCGTCCCGTTGTCTGAATATACGTGCGCTGGCGTTCCTCGGCAACTCCTAAAACGACTAAACGTGGCTAAGAATGCTTCGGTACTAAGATCGCTCACTAACTCGATATGAACCGCTCTAACGGTCATACAAACGAAAATGCACCCATATGCTTTGATCTTTCCTCTATTCCGAATCTTCTTTTCTTTTATAAATAATGGACCGAAAAAATCGACGCCTGTATGAAAAAAGCGAAACGCGGCACTCAATCTCGATTCGGGCAATTCCGACATCTTATAATTTACCGTTTTCGCCCTGAAACGTCGGCATTTTACACATTTGCGAATAATATATCGGACTTGATTCTTTCCGTCGATAATTCAATATCGCTGCCTGATATTATATAACGTAGACTGAATCCCAGTGTGATAAAACTTTTCATGATAGTACCGAATTAATAAATCGGCAATACGATTTCGAGAGGGAAGAAGAAACGGATGTTTTTGATCGTAAGTCGTGCTAGCCTTTGATATTCGGCCTCCAACCCGCAAAATACCGTACTGATCAAGAAATGGACTTAATGCCCCCAATTTAACGCTTTTTAGTTCCGCGGATGCTGAGACGCGCTTGATTTCCTCTTTGAAACAAGTCTTTTGTACGAGTTTAATAATGCATTTTTCCGACGCATCTAGCTCCGATATCACAAGACGAGATACCTCTCTGATCTCCTTCAGCCTTACACTTTTATTCTTTTCTTTAATTTTTACTCTGATGTTATTAATAAAACGTAAACAGTAAGCAAATATTCGCGTTAATTTTGCATAACTTGATATGTACGTTATTACGTTTTTTAAGGAGTCCTCGTCCCGCACGTCCGTGACTAAACACGCGACCTTTTTTAACCCTGGCAGATCAACGGTCGGAAGTTCGAACGAACAAGGCCACTGCTCCTCCGTCCGCGAGAGCCAGTTGGGTCCCTCGAACCACGTTCTATTTTTTACAAAGTCACTACCAAACTGCCCTCTTGACAGTGCATCTGCCGGATTGTCTTCAGAGCGTACGTGCCGCCATTCGATATTCTTTGCCAATTTTTGAATTTCCGAGACGCGATTTGCCTCGAAAACCTTCAAGGCTTCTGGCGGTTTCCTTATCCAATGAAGCACGATCGTTGAATCTACCCAAAAAATGACCTTATCGGGACGAAAAGACAGCCACGAAATTACGTCTTGGTATAATCGAGCGAGAGTTAACGCGCCGCACAACTCTAGTTGTGGAATGGTCCTCTTTTTTATCGGAGCGACCCGCGACCTTAAACAGAGTAAGACAACTCGAGCATTTCCGTGGCTACTACCGTCGAACGCACATAGATGCACGCTCCGTAGCCTGTCTTGCATGCGTCTAAAAAACCGTGAAGTGTACATTCGAGAAATTTTCAACGGGCAAATAACGCGACATTCTCAAATTATTCACTGCTTTAAGTTCTCTTGAGAAAATGCGCCACGTATTTTCTAAGGTCTAAGGGGACCGATTCGTCCCACGCGAGATCGTCTTTCCAACAAGTTTGCATGATACCTTTTGCCGCGAGCATAACTGGGCCTAAGAGTCCTAATGGATCGAATATTCTGGCTAACTCAGTTAAAATTAATCGTTTAGTAATCCTTTCTACTGTCCGATCTGATTTTACGGCAAATGATAACTCGTTGCTCGAAGTACTCCAGGAAACTCCTAGCGTCTTGTGAACCGAATCGTTCTTTGTGAGAAATTCTCTATTCCCCCTACTAAGCCGTTTAAAACCGCCGCCTCGTTGGACGCCCATTTTCGAATTTCAAATCCATCCTTCCTCAAGATTGTTATAACTTTATCTTGGAGCCTTAAAAGTTCTTTGAGGCTATCTGTTCCAGCGATAAAATCATCCACGTAAAAGTTTTGCGTCAGAGCCCTAGCGCCGATCGGAAATGCCGAGCACTCGTCACTCGCGAGTTTATGCAGTGTTCTTATCGCAAGGAAAGGAGACGAAGAAACGCCGAAAGTAACCGTGTTTAGTTCGTAAGTTCTTATTTTATTTTCATGTAACCAAAATATTCTTTGGTAGCGACGGTCGTCGGGATGAATCCAGATTTGCCGGTACATCTGCGCGATGTCGGCCACAACGGCATATTTGTACGTTCTAAATCGTATGAAGTGCTCAAAGAGCTTGGGCTGAATCGTGGGTCCTATGAAGAGGACATCATTTAATGAAACTCCGGCTTCAGTTTTTGCCGACGCATCAAATACAACTCGAGTTTTCGTCGTAGAACTCGTTGGCTTAACGACGGCGCGATGCGGCAAATAATAATGAGCTTCCGATGGCTCGTTTTCGATTAATGTCATATGACCTAGGCTAATATAATCATTCATGACCAGGTCATACTGTTCTTTAAGAATCGGGTTTTGATTTAGTTTTTTCAATAAATTCGTAAACCGACGGTATGCCGCTACTCGCGATTCACCTAGATCGACTACCGAGGTTTTGAAAGGCAACTTGACGATATATCGTCCGGAGGACTCTCGTGTTACGTTCTGCATAAAATGTAATTCGCAGGGATCTTCTCCGGATAGTTTTGGCGCCTCTGATTCGGCGGCATCAATCACCCAAAACTTTTCAAGGATTTTTCTTAGCCCAGTTAAATGACAAGAAACTGTCTGGCTACACTTGTCTGCAATACCTCCCGCAGCTACCCAGCCTAATTCAGATTTGTGCAGAATGAAATCGACCCCGCCCTTAGATAATTAGATCGACTTTTCCCGGAGAAAGCATTGACAGCGTAGCCCCAGATCCGATTACGATATCGACCTCTCCGGGCAAATGAAAATTGGGATTGGCTAACCTTAAGTTTTTAGGTATATTAACTAAATCGCGACGAAATGGTTCGCTCGGGATCTGATTTGCTATTTTTGGAATTACCAAACACGCGAGAGTCTTACTATATAGAGTGTTAATCGAGTGAAGGGTCACCTCTACCGCCCCACTCGACGTCGTGTTCAAGTCGTCGAATGCCCCAATCGTAGCCGCGCACGGCTTCTTTTTCAATCCCAATCGCTTAACTAAACTCTCAGTTACTAAATGTATAGTTGCGCACGTATCCATTGTAGCTCTACACATTAAAAATTTTCCACTCGAATTCTTTATTCTTACTTGAGCTGTCAACATTAGTTTGGATTGAAGCGCGCGTGACGCAAGACTGAGAACAGTCGACTGTACGAGTCATTTTTGTTTAGGTGCGCTTGAGCCAGTCGAGACTGTCGACGACTCCTTGACCTCACGATGTAACAAAGTGTTATGAAATTTTCCACATTTCTTACATTTGTAAAATTTGCATTCACCGGAATGTTTGACTAAGCAATTTCTACAAACCGCACTTTTACCGACTATTTTCCAACGTAAATTAATGTCAGCCTTTATAAATGCTTTGCAACGGTACAACGGATGCTTACCACCCTTACACTCGAGGCAGTCGATTGAAGCGCTAGTCACGAAAGAACGGACTCCTCCTTAAAATTTACCTCTTTTGTTTGCCCCTTGAATCCCGCTAGTAAACGCCCTTTTTCCCTTGCTGTCGCGTTAGTTGTTTAAATTTTCTTGTTCGATTGACCGACATCCAAACGTGGCCTCGTTTACAAACGCAAAAATTTCCTTCAACGTCGGTATCTTGTCAAGAGTGAGCGATCTCTCCCACTCCGACCACATCTCAGATGGAAAGGCGCGCTCGACAATTCTTACTATCAAGTGTTTATCGGGTTTTACGTCTAACGTCGCGAGCATATCGATATGTTGTCGTACATGATCGACTAGTTTAGTTAAACTACTATGCGACATCTCGGTAGGCGTAGAGGTATCTAGTAATGCGTCCAAGTGGGTTGTTATCATGATCCTCTTTCGATCGTACGACTCGAGAAGCAACGCCCAAGCGGCCTTAAAATTGTCTTCGTGCAGTCCGTACACTGAGATCTTTGCGAGCGCGTTCCCTTGTAGGCAGTTTCGAAGAAGCATAAACTTCTGCAGTTCCAACATCTTTTCAGCCTCAACTATAGCTGTAAAACCATTTTTGAATGACAGCCATTTCGATAAGTCACCGTCAAATTTAGGCGGTTCAACCACGGGTAGCTTTAGACGTTGCGTATTATTTGCGATGGTTATCGACGTGGTGTCTAAATTGGCGTGAGGCACCGGAGGTGGAGGCGGGGGATACAAGGCGTTAATTCGCGCGATAATTGAGTAGTATTTATCTCCGACATGGTCAAAATCTGTGAGACTAGCGTCGTTCGGTTCAACAAGCAACGCGAGCTCGTCATGTAGCTCCTCGTACGCTGTAAACAGTTCCCTTACGCGCTCGAGTCGACCTCTAGCTATAGCCGCATCTGTCGGCTCCGGAGGGATTGTCTGTTCGTCGGCGACAATCTTTTCAAGTTTCGTAATATAGGTTTTAAGAGTGGTGCGCTTTTGGTTAATAATCCTCACTCCATTACTCATTTTGATGCAGTGAGAAAACAAAATAAAAGTTAAAAAAAAAAAAAAAAGAGACAAGATCTCGTAACGAAAGAGCAATTAAGGAAATTCCGTTTAAACGTAATCAACCGACAAACGCCAGCGAAACAAAACAAGCACCGTCGCCTGGCAATCCGACTACGCGCGAGCGCGCTTTAACTTTTTTCTATAGGCCAGGCAAATTCGCGAAATCGTTCAGATCAACAACGCTCGTGCCACCAGCAAATCGAGTAAACAACACTCTCCTCTCCCTCTTTCGAGAAAAGCG
The DNA here is from genome assembly GCF_036245765.1 of Copidosoma floridanum. Taxonomy (NCBI): domain Eukaryota; kingdom Metazoa; phylum Arthropoda; class Insecta; order Hymenoptera; family Encyrtidae; genus Copidosoma; species Copidosoma floridanum. The sequence continues at coordinate 15,780,791 of NW_028321884.1, read as the reverse complement.
GGTAGCCAGACAACCATACACTGATTTCAACTTCTTTATAGAAAATATCTCAATCACGCGTCTTTATATGCATGCATGCATTTACCGCAGAACAAATTAATTTTAACAAAAGCGACAAGGCAAGCAGGTATTACGTGGATGTCAATAAAAAATATTCAACTTCTCTCCAACCGTCGAACCAGAGCAGAGGGAGGCGAGACCAGCGGTCGACAGCGTGGCCAGAGGGCCAGCTCGAAGATGATGATGACCTTTACACCCAACAATCCTGGTCACGGCACCAAAATGTATAGTCCCAAATTGATGTAAAATTATTATTAATATTGGTTTTTATAATCCAAATAAATGCTGGTTAATTCACAGTTCAAATGAAATTCACTTTCCAGTACGTACAAACAGTAATTGGTTTTTATTTGATTCAAAATACAAGCATGAGAAACGTTTACTTTTACAATTTTTCGATAACGATTTTGACCGATTACACAGTTAATAAAGACGCAAATAAACGCACGACGGGGCCCTAAGATCTTAATTTAACCAGTGATTAATTCATAATCACTGTTGACCTCTCGTCTCACGTAGCCCACACTCAACGTAAGTCACGTTTCGAGCTGTGAACCCGGGCGCATTCAGCGACACGACGACGAGAATCTACTCACTCGCGTGATTTCTCGGCACGATAAATCCGTGCAAGGTCAGAGCTCCTTCGAGATGCTCTCTATTTCGCAGCGCTACGAAAACTGCTTCAAAAAGTGAGCGGGCCTATCGATAGAGCCGAGAACACCCGATCGCCGCTGACAAGCGACGATCGGTCGCCGTCTCGTGACATCTGCCCTTTCGACTTTCGTCGTCTCTCTCTGTTACCAGCCTACGTTGTATTGTATTTTCTTATTATTTTAAACTTTAAGCCTTCTGGCTGTAACACAGTGCATATATGAAACAGAATTTGACACTGTTGGAATGGAAAGTAAGGACAAAATTTTATCAACACCATAAAGATAGCATTTTGATGGAGTTTGTTATTTTATTTGTTATTTAAATAAATTTATTCTTGCCAAGTAAAACTATAAAATGATGCTATAAGGTGACTCATTTTATCTCATTTGTAAGAGATTTTATCGTTGAGTTCTACCTTGTCTGAAGAAGTCCGGGTTCTATCTCAAAGAGCCTACCTGAAAAGTCGAAAAAATTAAAGCAATTTCTAACCAAGCTTCGCTCAACTATAGTGTAACATTTTCTCCCTTTTTTTTTTACGTAGCACGTAAACACGCAAACATCTCGTCACGAGCAGTTTTAAGAGATTTTTTAAATGAATTTGATAGCAAAGAACTTGCCAACCCACTGCGCTGAGATGGCTTTTAGTTAAGGTGACGATTTTAACGAGATTTACCCTTATTTTGACACTCACGCGTACGTAAGAGATGTCCATGGTACCTTTTTACACTCATACCTTCTAACAGTAGTTATTAAAGGTTCGGAATGGAGAACCGTATTATAAACCTTTGTCTTTAAAAAAAAAGTTTTAGTAAGCAGCAAAAATGAATCGACAATTGTATTAGATATTTTTCTACAACAAAGCACGTACCTAAGCGCACACTAGCAAGTATCATTAACAAAGTTAGCCACAGAAACTTTCAGTAGACGAGATAACGGGTATCAATTATAAACGATAGTGATGTCATGAACGCTACACGTACAGCAGCAACACTGGAAATGGTTTCATTGTTCGTTTGTTGCTTGTGAGACTTTTGTCGTCTATCACCTAAGCAGTTATATCACAATATTTGTGGAAAATGTCCGATGATATGTACGAATAAATGCTTGATATTTATGAACAAAATTAAGAAGATCTTAAGAAGGCTGGCCTTTCTTATTTCGGCCTTGAGGCTTGTCTGATTATGTCTTCCAGAAACGCTACCGAAGAGTCAATACAATTGGACCTGATACCCAGCAAAGATTTGAAACAGTTATATATAGTCAAGGTATCAAACGTGGGTGAATATATATGATTATGTATATTTTTAATCAAATTTGATGAAAGGGGAGAAACAGGGCTGTACAGAATAGAGGGATGATAATGGATTTCTTAAACTCATTTATTCATTTGAAACATAAACTTTTACAATAGAGTTGCCATTTGTTTGACTGAGGCTTAGGCGAAATAAAACGGATTTACAAGGCCGACCGTAGTCTTGGCTCTCGCGTCCCTTAATGCTTTTTCGAATATTTAAATTTTAAGAACGTCGGAGGCTTACACCGTCACAGATTATTGCCCTCCATCTGTTGGCGATAAGGTATGTCTATTTTAAAATTGCATTTGTATACCTGAAGTTCTGTAAGATTTTTTTCAAAATTCAATGAAATTTTCTTTTTTTTAAAAAGGGTCCATCAGGAGGAGTTGGACTGTACGAAATTAGACAAGGACACTATTAAGGTCATTGTAAGTATCAAAATTTTTCAAGTTATACCTTTATAGGAGCGTTACGCATGAGGACAAATCAACGGTTTCTGATGAGTTGCCTTGAGAAAAAGTATGACAGAAGTGGATTTTGCTTCATTCTCTCCACTTCGCCTCACCCACCGTGACGTACTTCCGGTCCACTCTACACCACCTAACGCAACCACACTACACCACACATTTTAAATTTCATCAATTGTTTTTATTCCTCCTAATCAATTGAAACAAAAAGGTTTTTACCCACTCTGCTGCAAGCGGTCCCAATTTTAAGATCTTGAGTAGCTAAGCTGGCCATTGTTTTTCTCATGTGGAAGTACTCACGCATACGTTGTTACGCACACTTGATCCCCTTCTTTTAAGTCAATTTAAGAACCAACTCGTGGATCCATTTGATAATTGGACAAGTTTATCTAAAAGTAATATCTTATACCAAAAGAAATAAAAAGATTTATAAAGATCGTATAAATGCAATTTTACGTAGTTTTTTTACAAAGTTGCATGTTTAAATGCGATTTTTAAAAGTACACAGTAAAAAAAGGTAAAGTTAAAAGATCAGCAATCTTTCGAAGAATTTTTCACATTATTTCGAATAAATGTTTGATGTGAATAATACCTGTTTAAAGAAATCTATGTGTGATGAACGTCCTAAAGAGACAATCACTGGCATTTACTACTACTTTGATAAAAATAACGGTATTACAAGATGGTTTTCTTATTTTTTTAGATAAAATTATATTTTGAGCTCAATATAAACCAGAACTAAGTGTGTGAGCGTGATTTTTGAGATATTATTAGCGTAAGCAGTAGGAAGTTGACTTTTAATAATAAAAAAAAGATATGATGAAAGAGTACAGTCTTGTACTGGTTAGCCTACATATTATTAATAAAGAATCGTGCGCTTATATATTGTTCATAATCGGTAATTTATTAAATATTAAAATATTAACTGAATCCATGCTCAATCAATATTAGTATACTCATCCATACGATAATTGTACCACCTATGTACACAATATTGTTTCATAGAGGATATTTTTATACTCAGAATCGTAGTATATTCCATATAATTTTATTGACGTATAACTGTATTTTCTTTGTCTTTTTCTTAAATAAATTTTTTAGCATTCATTTTTTGTATGAGTTATCCTAAAATTTAGTAAAAAAGTCTATAAAGATTTCCAGGGAGCAGACAAAACATCATATTAATGAATTTTTTGTTAGAAAGTGTCGAAAATGTGCATGAAAATAGTATTATTTAAACTTTTTTAATAAGTAAATAAGCTCTCAATAAACAGTTTCGTTGAAAATCTTTTTTTTTGAAGCTTCGAGTCGAAAACATAGCTCGAAATAGTTTGTTCAATATGTGATTATCTTTCAATTCATGTTGGTAAAATCATATCACACCTACTGTTTGGAAAGTCGTAGGGCACAAAAGTACGAAAATCGCTTTTTGAAATTTTATATTTTCCAAATTATGAATTTAAACATTTTTAATAGAAATAGTTAAAAATTGAGAATTTGTTACCACTTATAGGGATCCTGAACCATACAGAACGATTTTTATCTTATATGGAAAATTACAACACAAAATGGTTATTCATTTTAAAATTTATTTGGCTGCTCTAGATCAAATCTTATGAATGAATTTTATTAATGACGCAAAGGACTTTGATTTAAAATAAATTGTATTTTTTCAATCCTGACTCCAAATTTTTGGTAAATACCATTATGCAACATAAATAAATTGTTAAAACTTTTTGTTAAATTGTTACATTTTACTGTAACGCAACCAATTTTACTCGATAAAGTATAATTTTATACGAATTAAAAATTATAATAATTGTATCAACGTGCTTTTAATCATACTTACTATCAATTACATGTTTTTTTACAATTGCTTATCTTTAACTGTTTTTCAATCTTAAAAGAATTTATCTATTTTGGCTAAATATTATTAGATACTTATTTGAATTAATAATTGTTACTTTCATCACCAATAACTGAGCAAAAAAGATTATACTTGCGAATATCATGACATGCTATGCATTTGGGTGTCTGCTTGCTAAATAAAAAAATTATGGCGCTCAATGAAAACGTGTTGTTATTAATTTATACTGTTTTTTAACATCATATGTTTTTTTCTTTATGGATCTAAAACAAATATTCTAAAATACTCTTCATGTTATGAGAAATACATGTATAAATAACAAAAAATATTTTATATTTTTTGATTTTTTGGGTTCAGAATGTAGTCACTGTCGCAACTACTAGTATAATCATTAATGATTTTAATTATCTTATGCTCTATTCTCCAAGATTCCCCAATTACATCCTCATTCTCATCTATACTTAAAGAAACCGTTTTTTTAGTTGACCTTAATGTGTGCCTTATAATTTCGTCAAAGCAAAAAGTGTAAGCACTCATGAGTCGTCTAGAAATGAGTGGCTGCAGAGTGAAATGTTGTACACATTATGAATTTGGAATAAACTTTTCTACAGTATGCCATAAAATTAATTAACACTATTCATTTTTTTGTGCTGTCGTTAAAATCAAGAAATTAAGAAAGTAACACTGTTAAGAAAGTTATACTGTTAAAAAAAGTACCTTAAACTAGGGTTTTCTGTTAGTACAAAGTGCACAGTAGGCAGTAGGATCCTTAAATGTTCATAGGTGGCAAAGTAAATCGCATTATTCGCATACATTAACGACTAAATGCATACAACGTATCGTTCCGAGATGAATACAGCACGTCAAGTGTTTAAATATAATATTTTTCAATTGTTATTAATGTATATAAAAATGTATCAATTTACGTAAATCAACAAAAAATATTCTGCAAAAGTAGGAAAATTTATTATTTAAGTCGAAACAACGAATAGAATTTGGGCAATCGTTATAAAGTACGCTACTAACAGTGATAAAATACTTGCTAAAACTACGTTATTAACATTTTTTAATCGTATTAAAATATACTCTATTAAGTTGAATTGGTTGCCATTCGGTTAAATGTAAAACATCGAGGTTAAGGTTTAAATTTTAAATTCTGAAGAGTTTTTATTAAGTAATGAATAAGTTAATAAAATTTTAAAACTCAAATTTTGAATAGAAATTTTTTAACTTTTGACACTAGGTATTACTTTGCGGTAAACAAACTAATCATAGTATCCTTTGGTAGATTAACAAACAACAAACAAATTATCATAGGACATTTTCCATATGGTACCTAATAAAGAGATACACTCATAATTAAAAAAAAAAATCTGATTAATTTTCATCATTTGTTTAGTAACAAACAGAGCAGGTGCGTTTATTTGTAAACCTATTTTTTTATGTAATCTGGTCAGAATAAAAAGCAATTTCAAGAAGATTTATCGTAGTTAACAAAAAATTTTATATCACGTTCTCCATCTCCCTGTCTATTCTTGTTAATTAATACAATGCTTTTATTTTTTAGGTCAGAGAAAAATTGATATTAGTTCAGGGTACCAAGAAAAATCAACTCAACGAAGCCACTAAGACGTTTGACATCCCAGATCATTTGAATAGAGTCGAAGCAGGATTTGACTCCGACGACATCTTGTATATTTGTTTCCCTTCACGAAATGAGCCAGCTGTTAAAGTATAGACACTTGATAGTGTTTTAAATTTCGAATGATTCGTTTCCTCAGTGGAAGAAAAGATTACGTAAAAAATAAAAGGATACATTGATGTCATTCTATTAATTAATTTTTAGAACGAAGTTCTTTATGTCACGTGTCTTGGGAGGCTGGAATTTTAAAAACGACAGATTTTCATAAAACGGAAGTTGCTTGCCAGAAGTCTCTTTTTCCTAATTTATTTTATTTCCCCCCTTACCTCGTCGCCGTCACCATCAGTCTCCTACACACTTACCCTCACCCTCTTTCCTAACCGTGTTGACGTAGTCTTTTGCACACCTCCTTTCATCACTCCCCGTTTTTCCACACCTAGCCATTCCCCTTTACATACACCAAACAATTATTGTTTTATTTGAATATAATTGAATGAAAAAAATTAGGTTAAAAAAATAATGAAATTAAGAATGGAAAAAAAAAATAAAATGAAAATCAAAAAAAGGTGCGAAGACATGAAAAAATACAATGAAATAAAAAAAATGAAATAAATAAGGAAATGAAATTGAGAAGACTAAATAAAAAGATTAAAAAGTAAAAGAAGTGAGAGAAATTAAAAAATGAAGGAAATTTTTAAAAATGAAAAAAATTACAAGAAACAAATTAGCGGGTATAAATGGGTGATGGGACCCACGGTAAGAACAAAGTTCTTTAAACATGAGATGAGAATAAAGAAACACAATTTTTCAGGTAAAAAGGGGGTTAACGAGACCTACAGCAAGAACAAAGATCTATAAAAATAATTATTGCATCCATATAGCTCAGTAAAACAAAATCTTGAAAAACGAATAAAAAAAAATAAATTAACAAAATTAGTTTAGTACTCATAATAGTTGAACTTTAATTTCATTATTTATCTAATTTTTTTAATAACAACTATAAACAAAATTCATTAAAGTTTTTGTAGGACTAAGCCTATTAATCAAATTATTTAAATTATGTCACGAGATATATTGCAAGTAAATTTTAAGCAAAAACTGACCTATTATGTGTATAACCTTTCGAAGAATCGACAAACGACAGTAGGCATTCTTTATTAGCCGTCTATAAAAGTAAAAGAGAAAAAGTTGATAATGGATCCATTAAATAATATAAAACACTAATCTGATCTTTCTCCTTTAAAATGATTACTGTTGTAATTTTTGTATTCGGTGATGAAGACGAAAAACTACGAATTAAAAAATATTGACTAATTTGTCATTAATAAAAGTCTGATTCATACTTAAACTTTTTTTTATTGTTTCTTCATAATTAACAAAAACTTTTATATGATGTCTACATTTCTACTACAAAAAACCTTTTTCTTTCTTGAATCCACACCAACTATCACCACTAGTTCACTTACAAGCAAAATTTAAATACATTTAATCATCGTACTTCTATCAGACAATTTCAGGGTACTCAGCTTTTCTCTTAAAATTAAATACATTCGTTTTTTAATTGCTACGTTCTTATCAAATTCAATAAACTAAAGAATATTCCAATTATACCAAAAATAGTGATTTACTTAATTTCTTGCTATAAATGATTTATGCGTTAGATTTAAGGCTTATTCTCGTTTCTGTCAAAAAATGCTTTTTATGGGGTATAAGGCCACGGAGGGCGTGGTTGCACATCCCTGTATTGAGAATAAACTGAAAACTTTTTGCCATTGTTGTATAAAGTATTGGTTTTCTTAGTTTTCCTAATTTTTTTTATCTTCTTGCATTGTTTTTTTACTAAATATAATATTAAGTGCCGGTGATACTTTTCAAATAATAATATGATTAAGCTGAAGACAAATCCACAAATCAAAAACACTAGCAACGGGATGACGGCGGTAGTACTTAACTGTGGAGTTGAATGATCTTTTTCGGTATGTTTTCTAGAAAAATGTGATTTTTTTTCCCAAGATAGTAAACCACTTTCTCTGTATTTCTGTATGCTGAAAAAAACGATGTTATAAATACTAATTGAATTCCATATTTATCAAAAAATACTTACTGATGGTTTATAAATTTTAAGAGTGGATCTCCTTTCCTCAAACTAAAGACCAGTTTTCTAGATATACCAAGTGGAAAAGCTAAGAGTTTGCAAGGAAACGTGTGAGTAGTTGGTTTTTCAATAAAACCAGTTGTATAGAAAACTACTTTCTCGTTGCAAACCTGAAACAGAAAAAAATGTTTAATAATTTATAATTGAAAAAAATAAAAACATTTTTTACACCAAAGATTTAATAATCAAACATGTTATATAATAAAATTCGAATTCATTATAGGTCCATCAGATAGATTTACTTTGTTTAATACTCGTGACAGACTGAATAATGGTAGAGACGATGAATTAGTGGCTTTTAGGTAAAAGCATTTAAAAAAAAGAGAATAAGTGGATGTAGATTACTATTACATATTTCTTTTATTTAATAAAATAAAGCATTTGTCAACAAAGGTGTGATTTGACTATTATTAACAGTTCGGACGTATTTTGTTATATGAGTAGTTTTTGCATAGAGAAAAGTATCCTGTCTGATTTCATAAATCCTGGCTTGGAGAAAAAGTAACATGTAATGTATAAAAAACGTTAGCAATTCTAAAACGTAAAGGTGAAAAATGTTGAACAGCATTATTCAGTTAAATAAAAATTAATGCCCTACAAAAATAGAAAAATGTAATGTCCAATAGGTAAATAAATAAAACTATTAGGGTAAGAATATTTTCAATAAAAGACCGAAGCGAACTTGATCCGTCTAGCATCAACAAAAAGTACATTTGTAACATTTTACTTTTCTAGTGAAATTAAGTAAAATGAGTAAAAGAACAAAAGCATGGTGTTTCGGTAAAAGCTGCCAAGGTTATGTTGGCCAACAGTAGGATTTTCTCACCCATGTGACTCCGTACAGAAATATCTATTAAGTTTTGTGGATTCAAAAGTGTTTCTGCTACATATTTTCAAACGTAAATAACAATGACTATACATGTATACTAAATATCCTAAACACGTAGAAGAAACATGTTGATAAATACGAATTCTTACTTTTGTAAGCCAAAAATAGTTCGTTTACATAAAAGATCAAATATTATTTAACTAGATTCAAACTTTCCACTTAATCTTTTAATTTTTTTTGATATACGGACACTGCATTGTATTTTTATAGTAATAAGGGGCTCTCCTTAACTTTTTTATTTTCCAAGCTCTAATTTTAGGCTACCTTATAGAGACAGCCTGTTTCCCTACCACTGCTATAAATTTATACAATACTTCTTATGTGATAACGTTAAAGAAACATGGTGGAAGTCAGAGGTGTGCAGAAAAATAAAAATTAAGTTGTCAAGTGAGTAAAAACATGTTTTTCAACTATTATTTTTTCTGTTTTTAAATTGGTTACTAATATAACACTGCTCTAAAATTGCCCTCTTTCGTCGCTCACAAATGCAACCACTGCTAAGCCGTCAAAACTTACGTACATATATGAAATTACATCTTTTTATGATCTTTCAATTTTTGGTATGACACAAAGAAATTAAAAAGAGAAGTAAGTATCTTTAACTGCAGAAAACATGTATTTCAGCAACAAATATGACAGTAACAATCGGGCCAACTAGTCATAAAATCTTTTGCATCACACAAGCTGTACTTCTTTAAGTGACTTTAAATTAAAATAAGTCTTACTTCTTTTAAAAAGTGCCCCGTCCTTGTGTCGTCAAAACCACAGAGTTAAAGCATTGGCTTGATGTAATAAAAACTGATGTTAAAGTTATTCTTGAATTACATTAGAATTAATGATATTTGTAGGGTAATGCCAACCTTTTTTTGTATAGAAAATTTGGAGAAAATGATAGGATTTTTCTTTTTTTTTTACACATTTTCACAATATCTCAATATTTAAAGCTCGTAAGAAAAATATCGCAGAGGGTACTTTTTATCGTTTGATCAGCTTTAACATAAAACTCATAAAATTAAAAAAAATTTCATTCTTCATGCCGAAATAAGATAAAACTGCAAAAAAATATATGCTCAAACTTTAACGCTTTGACAAAAATAAAAAATGTTATTTGTTTTTGATGTACATTCAAAATGAGTAGTCTGTAGTACGTTTCACTCATGGACCCAGTTTCATCAAGAACAGTTGAATATTTTTTTTTTAATAATTCGACCTTACAAACTAGTTTAGATTTAAGGCACTGAAACATGCTTTTGTCATGAAGCACCAGTCCTCATCTCAGCTGCAGCAGAAGAGTTCCCGCAATGAATTGACTTTTTTTTGCATTGAATAACTGGTACATATAGCGCGTAAGCACCGCAAGTAAAGTAAGAATGGAGACGTGTAGAAAAATTTTTTATTTTGCAATACTAATAACACACTCCTTATAAACACTTACGAACTTTGCAGGTTGATATCTTTATTTGTAATAAAGATATTTGATCTCACAAACACTTAAACTGTTTGGAAACGTAAGCTCTATGCACATATAAAATTTGATAAAATAATTGCCTAAATGCTCTAAGGTATGTGACTTGCAACTATGACATAAATTTGCAAAAAAACAATTGTTTAAAAATTGATTAAGTTTTGGTTTAAGTTTTCAATAGTACCAAAATATTACATAGAATAGAGAAATTATGTTAAATATTCAGGACCTATGTGAAAATACGTTAAAAACCGTCTTGATGGATCGAATTTTTTCAAAATTGTTAAGTAATCGCACAATAAGTTTGACAAGTTTGTAATTCACTCAAGTTCAACGTGTAACGGACTACTTTATCTTTATTGATATTGAAAACAAACATGTTCTTATTTTTCTTTAAAGTAATAAAATAAGAGTATTTCTTTTTTGTAGATTTATAATATTTTGGCATACAAATTAAATTAAAGACATTAAGCCAAAACCCAACTATTTCACAACAAAACTAAGCTGAAAATGTTTATTAGTCACACAGCTTCAACTACGATACGACACAACTAAAACAATTTAAAATATACAAAAGTAAAAATCATTTTGCCCAGTATCATAATACATCATGTACTAGTTCATTTTTTTTAAGCAATTACCAGACAAACGTATTCATAAAATAGTTACCTGATGCAAAGCTTCTGAAATATTTGTTGGTAAATTACCGTTTTTCCTTACAAACAAGCTCAAGTTTTTGTATACATCATCTTTCGATTCCTAATAAAAACTTATAAAATTAGTTGTCCAACATTTTTAAGATATTTTATAATCTATCAAAATTTTGAAATTACCAATAAATACTTTGAAAGGTTTTCTCCTTTTGAAGCAATTAATTCATAAGTTCCATCTTTGAGGAGACCAGCCGTATTATGAAATGGGATCGTCGGTATCGACACTGTCACGAAGCTTGTAAAACAACCAGCATACATAGAAATAATAATAAATGCTGTCAGATACAACGACAGTCTTACAATCTTCAGCGAAAGGGGTCTATACTGTACATCTGCAAATTTTGTAAAAAATATAGGAACAGTAGATTTATAATTCTTAATAATTATTCAGTGTTTTAAAATCAAGGGGCTGCGGACTCTAAAGTCTTTTGGTGACTTACGAGATCTTTGAAAGACTTAGAATGACTTATAAAGTCTTTTTTAATGACTTAAAATTTATTTTAATGACTCTATGCACTCTAAAAGTCCTGGCAAAAAGTCTGAAGTCTCTTAAAGACTTTTAAATCTTTGAGAGACTTTGAATGACTTACGAATTTTTTTTTTAATGACTTTAAGAGTGCGCAGACTCTTGTTTAAAAGACATTAGTTTTAAGGTTTCGAAAAATCATAAAAATCTCAATAACTGAGTTGGTAGAGTTATTTAGTTGTGGCTTATATAATCAGTTTTTAATCAAGATTATTTGTTTTGCCTAGTTAGAGCAAGCGAATCGTCTCTTAGCCCTTTAGACGTCTAATGGACACTTTTATTTTAAGCGCTTTTACCTTTAAACTATATTTTTTGTACAAATGTTTATTTTCACTAGTTAAAAAGAATTTTTTGATTAAAATTTAAAGGAAATTTAAAAAAAAAAAAATTTTCATCTAAAGGGCCTAACCCACCAAACACTTCTTTGTTAATCGTTTCCATTTGAGCAAAACTTGTCACGTAGTCGAATATACAGTTAAGTAAAGATGTCGTTAAATTAAAAAATTTTGTATTACATAAAAACTGGTAATGCCAATTTAGCCCTCTATTTTTGAGTTAAACAGAAGCTAATAATATAATTTATGTTGTAACTTAAGCAAAACTTAATATTTTATTGGTTTAAACAATTTTTAAAACCAAATTTTGATAAACGGCGTTTTAATTTTTCGTCGTTTATGAAATAATTCATTCATATGCAAAAATAAATTTGTATATATGCCACTCATGTTTTTGTATATTAAATGTTACTTTTGTGAAGAAATAATTTACTAGGGCACGCACACCTGGGATATCTTAAACGTAACCTATAATATTATTGTATGTAATAATTTCAAATCATTTGAATAATCTTATACAATGAAATACAGACTCACAAAAAAAAGTGTATATAAATACATTTTACGCAAAAGTATATTCAAAAGTGTACCTTCAAATTCCTGGTGACAGAAAATCCGCCATATAATAATAATACCATCCGATAGTTTATGTATGAAATTTCTTTTATCATTACTCATGCTTATGATTATAGTACATAATATTGATGAAAAAATTATGACAACAATCAAATAAATCCAGATATTCTTGTTGAAAACCTTTTTTAAAAAAAAGTGTTTGTCAGTGCTATAATTAAAACGACACCTTAAAAAAAAAGGAAAATTTTTTTACCTCAAAATATGCGTGCCATGGGATATCCATGGTATCAGGTAATTTATAAACAAACATATCTTGCACATCTAATAATTCAATCGTTAAATCCTTGTTATCTAGTTTTTCTTTGGTTATCAATGTGTATTTAAGGATACTACTATCATTAAACGATGTTGTAGAATTACTTGATGTTTTATTATTGTCCTCAGTAATATAGGAGGTGTCGTTATACTTAACAGATAATCCTGTCTTAGATTTCAAGTCTTCAATCATTTTAGCATAAAAACTAGATGGCTACAAAGAATTCCACAATATAAATCACTCTTTTAAAGTACAATCATTTTTTTTTTCTAATAAGCAAAACAGAAAAATTCTTTACCTTCGTATATATTGTAATCGAAGCACCGGTGAAATTTCTCCGTCTCTCCAATAAATTAAGACTCTCTTTTACAATTAGCCCAGTCCCTTTCTTCCACTCCAGAAACTCCTCAACTCGTATCCCAGTCGCAGGACTGACGGCGTACCATTCATTTATGTCTTTACTACTACCACATTTAACCAGTACTTCGCTTGCAAGATTCAAGTGGAGATAATTTTCTTTCGGATCTTGGCAGATGCTATAAATCTCTTCAGTAGTTGCTGGCTGCAATATAAGCAGCCATACGTGAGGTGATAGATTATTATCCCTCGTAAAGTTTGAGAACTTCTTAAAATCGTTGTCAGTATTAATAAACGCAACGAAAAGCGTTTTTGAGTAATTTTTTATTTTTGGGTACTTTGCTTGAAGGTCTGGAATGGCAACGGCCACCGAGTAAATAAAATGACGTGAGAGTTCTCTGACAATTCTTACAACTGAATGTATCTCTGTGGTTTTAAAACAAAATTATTAATTTTCAATATTTACCTTTTTAAATCGTGATTAAACACTTCTCACCTTCGTTTCCCTTATATACAATCCCTACGCTAGTGGTTTTGTACAGCTTTTGTACATCAATCATTAAAGGCACATGATTTTCTATACTTTGAGTCGAATAAGACAGTATGATTGGAACAATGGCGAAAAAAACCACAAGACCGGGTAACTTCATCATTTTGATCTAAAAAGAAGTAAAGAAAACCTAGATATTATTTGCATAGTTAGATGAATTGTTTTAATAATTAACTTTATGCGAGTTCTTGAAATTATGACTATATCGTATTTATCCAAATGAGTTTTTAACAAGAATATGAAATTCGTAAGAAAGTAAGGTTTTTTTTGTCTCAAAAAAATCGGTCATATTAACTGCAAAAGGCGCTTTTTTATTTTATTCTCTTAATGTTTTTCACGATATTACTCATTTAATTTAATTTATTACATTTGTGTATTTACACACATAATTTTAGATAAAATTTAAGTATTTTAAAAATTTTTTTTATTATGAAATTCGTTATCCATAGTACTAAGTCATTTAAAAAGAAAACTTAATTCACAAACGTAGCATTTTTGATGCTTAATATTTCTTTTAACAACTTGAACAGATAATCCAAGTGTACGTTAAAAGCTTTATGTACGTTTTTTAGATGACCCACTTAGACTTTCTAGAATACAAATAATACACGTAATATTAAAGTTTATTGTAGCAGAGACTATTCTCAGCTACTTTAAAGACTACGTCCTGCGCTAAAGGGGCCCTAAGACAAAGTAAACGGTTTTTAATTTGTGTCGAGGACTGTGATGTTGTTAAAAGACAAACATTTTTAAACTATAATCAAAGAGAGAAGCAACACAAAAAAGCATCAAATTATAGTTAAAATGGTTGTTCTAATTAAGTAAACAAACTATTTTTTCTTTTTTCCTTGACCCACACACCTCCTGTCCTTTATATTGATGCACGCCGTTTAGCGGACATGTTTGTCGATCAGATGTTGGGTCACAAAACAAATATGGAAGCCAAGCTAAGCGAATACTAGAAAATAAACTTAGGAGTCTCACATTAAATTATAAAAAAATGCACGTATCCAAATTTGTGAGAAACAGTATCTGTTCATGTTGCGTATGCTTTTGGCTTCACCTTACGTGTCAAATACCCGTGATCTAAGGAATTTTGTCTTTCTTGTGTGAGTTATAAACACTTTTCACATAACCCTGCATCGTAAGACGAAATATTTTTTCATCGAAGTGTTGAGTGCGAACGAGCTGCGATCCTCGATACTTTTTCAGAGAGTTAGTGGAATTTGATACAAGTTTTTTTCGATGGAGCAAAAGGGTTTTAGATAAGCTTCAATTTTTTGTAAGCACTAGAAAAATTTTAGTGTACAAATTTATAGGCACTTAAAACTTTAAAATTGAACAAATATTTATAATAAGGCTGAATTTTTAGGTTATTTTAAAATTGAATGCTTATGAATTCTATAATTAATGTTGGGTACAGTTTCGTAAAATCAATTTCCATTTAAATTTTTAAATCTTATCTTTTTAAAGAATAACTATAAAGTTTCGAGGTTATTAAATAATCAAATAAACGAAATAGCAAAACGATAAAATTTTCAGAAAATTTAATGTAAGAATGGCATGCAGAAAACAGTATCCTTCGTAACTGATAAAACATGCTGCCAAGACAAGCACCAAAACTACGGGACTTTATGTGCTTGCCGTAGTTAAATGTGTACCAGGGAAAAACTCTTCTTGTTCTGCTGGAATCGCAGTGAACACTTGAACATTAAAAAATTACTAATTTAGGCGAAAGTGTTTTTCGAGGGAATCATTATTAAAAAAAAACTTGCCTCTAAGTGATACGTTACGTTACGTGAAAATAGCGCTGTTTTTATAAAAATTCATCACTTTAGTTCAATTAACGCAGAAGGGAATTTTATTTGTATTAACTCAAATAAGATAATTTAAAAAAAAAAAAGATAAAATGAAAGTAGGAAAAGTAATAAAAAATCCTCACTACGGTGTTTGTTGAACGTGCCGTTCTACTCCCAATTGTTCTCATGATTTCTTGTGGTTTAGTGCATAAGCACACGATCAGTAAGAGCTTATTTAGGAGTGAAAATAAAAAGTTTAAAGTCAGGTGTTAGTTTAAGCAACGTTTCGTTAATCTTAACGCCAACCTCATTAGGCTCACTTTACTAACAGAAAAAACACCACAAATTTCATAAATTACATTGCAGGTTCAATGTTTACAAATATCTTTATTAATGCAAAATTAATTATAAGTTAGTAGTCACGAATAAAATAGTAATATAAATAATTTCAAAATTGAACAATTACTCACGTCTATATCGTTAAGAAGATCGTTACAGACTGTTGGGCGCCTCGAACGAATAACGTAAGTGTCAAACATGTATTCATTTACGCATATACATATAAACAATAAATGTACGCTTCTTACAAATTTAGATAACAGCAGTACATAACTATATTGTATTATTTAGAAAGATGACTTAAAAAATCTTTATATATGTTATTGAGAAGTAAGGTATCTTCTTTCTTATTAATGGTGTGTTTAGTAAAGTGTACGTATAGCATTTCAGATATTAATCTTTTTTGTCTATTAGGTTCACGGTCTAGAATCTTTGTTTGAGAGGAATTAAAATTATGTTAAAATTTTTCTATGTGTAAAGAGACAACAAGTTCATCTTCCATGGTACTTTTATGTTCATTCAGGCGTTTTTACAATGCTCTCTTTGTTTTACCTACATATGATGCAGAGCAAGAATCACTGCAAAATGATACACAACATTGGTTTGATCGAGCTTATTAATCTTGTCTTTCTCAAGAATGATAACACTATGTCCAATTTATTCTGAATAATCGGGTAAATTTGTATATTTAATTTTTTCAAAATTTTTGAACAAAATTTATAGAATAATGGGTTATATTCAATAAAAATTTTTATTTTATCACGTAGATTTTCATTTAGTAGATTGTTATTATCATTATTAGTATTTTTTATTAAGTAAAGTTTTTTCTTGATATATTTTTGTATGAAAAGTTGAGTATAGTCATTATCACGTAAAATTCTTTTTGCCATAAAAATATTCTTCCTGTGGTATAATTTATCAGACAGAAGAATAGCTCAATCAACCAAACTGTATACTGCATTGACTTTTAAAGATCGGGGGTGGTTAGAATTAAAATTAATTAATCTAATCGATGAAATTGGCTTGACGTACCAATTCGTGATTATTTTTAAGTTTTTATGTGTAATTGTTATGTCTAAGAAATTCATACAATTGTTTTTCTCTACTTCGCAGGTGAATTTTAAGTGATTTTCCTGTTTGTTTAAAATCTGTAAAAATAACTGTGCCTGATCTTTATGTACACATATGAGAGTGTCGTCGACGTATCTTTTATATATAAAGGGAACGCAATTATGATTGTCTTTTAACACGCGTAGAGCTTCTGTCTCAAGATCTTCTAAAACTAAGTCAGCGAATAGTAGAGAGACAGGAGAGCTCATAGGGCTACTAAAAATCTGTTTATAAAATTTTCATACCATAACATGTTTATAACATCTGACAATGATTAATATGATGTTTAAAATTAAAAAATTCGTTCTCAATAATTTTTGTTAATTTTAAAAAGTTTTGAAATTATTTATATTACTATTTTATTCGTGACTACTAACTTATAATTGATTTTGCATTAATGTAGATATTTGTAAACATTGGCCCTGCAATGTAATTTATGGAATTTGTTGTGTTTTTTCTGTTAATAAAGTGAGCCTAATGAGGTTGGCGTTAAGACTAACGAAACGTTGCTCAAACTAACACCTGACTTTGGAGTTTTTATTCTCACTCCTAAATAAGCTCTTACTAATCGTGTGCTTATGGACTAAACTTCAAGCAATCAATAAATAATCTTCGTTTGCTTTGCCACATCAAGCTAACGAAAGTTTTTAGTTAAAAAATTTGCTGCTTTTAAGTTCTTTTTTGTAGAAAGAATACGCCCCCTCATAAGAAACTGAAAATTATTTCGCCAAGACGAACTTAAATCTGTTACTGCAAAAAACAGGACTTAGGCGAGTACTTACTCAAGCAGTAGACTTTTGCGATGCAAAAAATGACTATTGAGAATTCCTTCTATTTAGCTAAGCACGGCTGGAATTTACTTTCTTTAAATGCTGGAGGTTTCAATACCTTTAACGTCACGGGTCACTTTTCACTGATAAACACTGATTAAACACTGGGCTCCTCCGTCGAACTAGATAGAAAATAGCGTATTAGAGTGATCACTTTGGGTTGAGGTGTTGTCTACCTGACGCACTGTGAGACAGTGTCGTGCTAGCGATGTACATTTAAGGGCTAAGGGTAAGAAATCATGTTCCCCACTACCAAAATTTTCTGGCCATCGAATAGGAAAAAAGTCACGCCCATAAAAAAAGTCAGCCCCTTACTAACTTCCCCTCGTTTTGTCTATATTTTCGAACAGACCAGTAGCCAATCCACATAGGCCAGGTTGCAAAGAATCAAAATTATGACAAAATTTTAAAGTAATGCATAGTTGACTTAAAGCTACTTTTTATTTTAGATCTAATACTCACAACCATCATGTTTTTTATAACAAAGTTTTTTATTTTTTAATGTAATTGATTATTCAAGTATGTGAATAAAAAAACAATAAGTTACATACTAAAATTACTTATAAAACAACTCACTTGTTTATTTATAGCAGTATATATTGATGATTTTTTTATTTTTTTTTTATTTAAGTCTTACAACTGTCATCAATTTATTACATTATTCCAAATACATTAATATGCAACTATTCTTGAAAAAACAAAATAATGTCAACTATAAATCTTAGTAATTGATTATTGCGGTACCTACTATATCAAGATTTACGTTTTCATTAATAGTACAGAAACTTGTTCACAGCAAGTAAAAGTTTATTACTATTAAAAAATTATCACAGTTTTATTCATATAAAAATATAATCACATGCAGCTGTTCCAGAACACTGTATACTTCCTCAACCACAAACTAATCGTATTCGGCGTTACATGTCATCCATATAATGCAAACACGTACTAGTATATTACGCACCTAGTGAGCTCGGCTTCGCCTCGGGCTTTTATTCACGTGAAATCTGCGACATTTCTTGATCACCAAACGTAATGCGTGTACTGTTTTTCGTACCTCTGTGGTCATAAAACGGTTAATCAAGTTTGCGTGATTCGCCTCTTCACGGCCGCAGGTACGAAAAACTACATATTGAGCTAATTATTCAACTGCTTCTAGGGCATGTAGTAGTTCACTAGTCTTGGCTTGACGTAAAATTATATATTCGTGATCGCATTGGGGTACATGGACAGTGTAGTGTAACTGTTGTTTTTTCAACGGAAGCTTTATAATGTTCATTAATCCATTCATCAAATTTTATATATGTTTGTCTAACATCTATCTTTGTTGCATTAACCGTATTTTGAACGATATACACCAAATGTTTTATCTTTTTGGTTTCTCTTTCATCATTTTTTACCAATAATTCTTATGTTTTTAACATATTATATACTATTTTTGTGTTATGTGTCTTTGATATTTTCCAAATAATTTGTAAGGGCTTTCTAAAATATGCGACGGACAAATAGAATTTCTTTTCGTTTGACATATGCTTGACGATAACTACTGATAGCTTTTACAATTTCGACATTTTTTATCATTTTATAGGAAATATGGATGGAAAGTTCTACTGTAAATTGTGATATCTGTATATTTTGGATTATGATAGATGCAAAAATTTAAGCAAACTCGTACCCCAATATTATTAATATCTCAAAAACTCGAACTGTTGTTTTTTTTTTTTTTGGACTGTGAATTCAATATTAAAATAGAGGCTGTTAAAATTTTTTACCAATTTCGGCTATTGTCTTTGTGAGCCATTAAAAATGCTCAGAATTTTCAAACTATCTGTGTCTGCGTGATAGCTTTTGGCTTGACTGATGATCTATTATTTAATTATCTAAGTATATCACAAAATCTTGTAACAAAAGTGGGCTAAGTGGATTGACCATTCTCAATTCTTTTATTAAATTTGAAATACTATTATTTAATCCAACAGTTAACTCTTTGTACTGTCGTTTATTACACACATGTCTGTTGTTTTTTACTTTTAACTCCTTGATAACTCAATGTTTCTCGTAGATCAAAATACTAGAAAACAAGTTCCTCATATAAAAAAAAAACTCTTATTACCATCCCCACTAATTTTAAATTTTTTAATTTCTCTAATTAAATATTTTAAACTTTCAATACTACATGTAGATAATAAATTAGTGCTGTGGTTAACAATGCCGATTAATTTGTTGGGACTTTTGTAAGAAGAAGCGGATATAATCAACACCATTGGTCTAATATGATTTTGTCCATCTGATATAGGAAACTGATATAGTTTAGAACGTTGCGGGTTTGTCAGTATGACTGAATAATACGGCACTCCTTAAGTAATTAGACTATTTTTGTATACTTAAATTATGACTCACTGAAATATGTCAGTTGGATTGTTAAATAAAATTTAAAAATTATCTGTACTTGTTATTAAAAATTTTAGTGTCTAAGAAACGTACATTTCTTTGTTTAGCTACTATAAGCTGTTTTTTTATCTGCTCTCGTTATAATAATACTATTTTCCTTTAATTTTTTTTCAATATTTAAAACTAGAGTTTAATACGAGCTCTTTGTAAACTTACAGGAATAAAAAAAAAAAATTTCCCTACTAGTTCTTATAATCTGCTTTTCTTGCAAAAGTATCTTGTTACGCGTAATTGGCCATCATGACCTTTTCAACATTGTTAATTCTTTGTATTTTGAAATTGAATAAAGAAATCTTATTCTAAAACTTTCATTGTACTGTTGAAAAAATCAAAATTTGATAAATCAATAAACTGATTAAAGAATTTGTGTTAGTATGTAGTTTTATCTCTGCTCTTAGACGCGCTGTTGTTGTTATGATAATTGCTATTATTTTTGTAAGCGTCTGTTACATTGAAAGTCTATTGCTTTTTCAATTTCTAGAGTTTTTTCTTGATATTCTACTTTTATTGACTAACTCATTTACTTTTTGTTTTGTATTATAATTTATGGTATCCAACAAAATTTCATTTATTCTTAAAGTAAGTTCTTAGCGTATCATTTTTTAGTAAAAGCTTAAAATATCTCTCGATTTACACGTAATATTTCTCTCTAGTTCCAGACACATTTTGACTGCTACTAAATTTTTTTTTAAGTCCAAAATTTGTCTAAATTTGTTCTCATGTAAATGCGGTGAGGTGTTCGTTTTTCTTTGATGCAGATGTTGTAAAACAAGATAGTCTGTGCATAATTTGACTTGTAGTAATAGTTTCAAAGACTACTTGACTAAAAAGTTATTATCCGCTTTTGTCAAATAATTATTTGTTGTAATGGACCTAATTTTAAATGATGTTTTAGGAAAACAAAAATCATCACAACTCAACGTTTAGGAAAACGTTAAGTTTATAATCCGTTACGACGGAGAAAGATTCAGTACACTACAATAGCTGTACGATTTCATGTTTCAACATAAATTAGTGTGAAGATTTTTGAGTAATAAACTAAAGGCTGTTGTCTTTATGATTCCCTTTACCATATGCTTTTTGTGCTTGATGTTATAGCCTTTTGATAAAAGTGAAATTAAAGAAATGCCGAAATCTAATAAGTACAGTAGTCCTCAAATTTTTTCATACGTTTCACAAATTCTAGTTTACGAATACTATTAGACGTGAAATTTTTATCGTCCAAAAAAATTAATCTCGAACTAAGTAACTAAAAATTAAAGTTAAATGAACTTAAAAACAACAAATAAAGACATTAGCAGCAGCAGATCCTATTAACCGTACAATCACGCTTGATTACTCTTTTCCTTAAGATTTTATTGTGCCTCTGAATAATTGTAAGTATCAATGTTTATGGCAATTCAGTGAAATAAGAAATTTTACTATGTCACATAGCAAATTCCGCGTCTAAATGTGGAAAATTTTGAAACGATGACACCAAAATTTACTGTGCTAAATAACAAGAATTATACTATCACATTTTTTGCTGAATAGACATGGTAATTTTTATTATGCCGCGTAGTAATTTTTTTGAGGGCTGCTACATAATAAAAATTGCTTAAAATATAATAAATAATATTTTAAATGTAATAATTTACGTCAGTAGGTGAGTATGTCTAAGATTTCCTAAAAAATGTAGTTATTCTTAGTACGGTTATAGTATTTTTTCTAACACCTTTTTTCCATTGTATTTATTTTAATCCAATCATTGCACAGATTTTTTAAGCTACAACCTTAAAACGTAAAAAAATGTGCCAACGGCGGGTGGTTTGAAGAAAACCGTACCTAATGCCAAAATAAGGCTTTATTGTATACGTAAATACATAGGATCCTCCTTTAATAAACCCGTCCCCTTCACAACTGCGGTTGAGGACATAATTATATAGTCATAGCAGCCGCAATGCTTTTACGATTTTTCCTAAGCTTTTCCCTTTCCACTTTCTCAGTTATCAATAGCTTATCTGTTTTTTCCGGCACACGAAAAAGTAGCTAAGCTGTTGAGCCGAGGGAAAATACTCGATTCCCTTGAATATCGTGTGTCAGTCCTAATGCGTTCAATGTGTATGACTAGTCACTTTTACCACCTTCTACTACGCAGCTCTGCTCATAATATATTTACATTTATTGGTACGTGTCCTGCAGGTGTTTTTGTTTCACGCTTATCTTTCCTCTAATCTGTCCTGTGTATCCGGCACTGCCCTGATGGTAAGTACATCATTATATTGATCGAACGCACTTTTTTGGGTTTATATTTGAAATCACAAGCCACCGAATTGTAGGTATGTTTGAATTTTAATTTTTTACGCTAACGTGATAATGTTTTAATAAAAACGAGGCCATTTCTTTGGCAACAAAAAACAACAATATCAAAATTTGATATTAACTTAAAGCTAAAAATAAGTTATAAAACACCTACACATGTTACGCGACACATGCTAATTGAAATTGTAAAAAAAACCAATTTTTTTACGGTTACAACGTTGATCACAGAACTTTTTATAAGTTAAGAATTTGACTGTTTACACAGTTGCGTGTACACAGTTAGCTATATTATTGAGTAGTTTTAAACGTATTATGTTCTCTTAATAGTTTAATCAATCAGAAACACTGTAACACAATTTTAAGTTAAGCACGATCAATAACGTATTGCACTTAAATTGTTTAATTATCTAATTATGTTCTGAACTATACTACAGTTTTACTAGCAGATAAGCAGTATGTTATTTTAAAAATTTTTGTTTGTATAAATTATTAATCAACGTATGGTTACACTCTCTTTGTTAGGTGACGACTTGCGTAAATTAATAACTTTTTATTTTTATTTTATTTTATCCTGTTATATTTCATTCCCAATGATAAAATTTTAAGACTCTTTACAGAGTCATACTCAACGAGAGTCGTCGCCTAACAAAGCTGACTTCTCTTATTCCTATCTCTCTCTTCAGAAACACCAAACACCATTCAATGAAGCATGTTAATGAATGACGCGTAATACCCCATATAGTACACTGTGCACGGAATCGTATATGCTGTGCTTTTGCGAATAGCATGGTATATGCGATATTTCGTTATAACTTAAAAAAAAAAAAAAAATTAAATAATTAAAGTAAAAAAAGAAAATAATAAATTTAATCCTACATTAATAAATAAACGGAAAAATAAATGAGAGTTAACTGTCGTTAAAATAACAAAAAAATAAATAAGTTATAATATAATAATGTGTTTTAAATGATAATAGAAAAATAAGAAAATAGTGACCTCTTATACTACACGCTTACAAGACAGAACAAGTACACTGTTCCTACCCTGAATCTGCTAACCAGAGCGGTTCATCCCCATTAGTCCTGCTGAAATAGCGGACACTCTTTACCCTAGATCTGCTACTTAAAGCGGTCTATCAAAATAACAAATACATACACACAGACATATTTGCACGTTATAGTGTTAGTAGAAGAAGAATTCTTAAAAAAAACGGAGAAAAGATTAAACATAATTAATGATTTCACTTATATACCCACGATTGTTTATAAAATGATATTTCATGAAACCTCCGACGAATAATTTTGCGAGTAATAAAAAAGGTGAGAGAAGTGGTAGAAAATTGTTTATGCAGGAGCTTGTAAGAGAGAAAAACGTTCTAGAAAAAAAATTAGATTTTATTAATATTCAGTTACAAAATTACTATAACTGTGATACATTAAACAGTAATTTATTAAAAAAGGAAAAAATCGAAAAACAAGTAGCAAGTACGTTTCAGAAAAATAATTTTTATAATTCAGAAATTAATGTTCAGCGGAAATGCGATTATTTTAAAATTCGATTAAATACACAATTTGATGAATTAATTTCTTTCGCGAAAAAAGAGTTTCTTAAAGGCACTCAAGAACATATAAACGCATAGGCAGGAGATTACTCATATACATACGAATATATCAAAAAATTATTAGTATGGTTTTTAAACCGTGACCGTCGAGCCTATTCTTGCTTGAAGAGGAAAAAGTGTTAAGTTAAGTCGGATACTCTCGCACAGAAAGAGCCCTTCAATATTACACCGCGCACTAACTGATGCTCGCGTAGCAATTTGTATGTATAGCTACACATGCCACATTAGAAATCCCTGCGCCGTATACTCCCTTGCTTAAAGCAGATGATATCATATAAGCGTGCTCGATTACACTCTCTCACTTTAGTTTTTGGTCATACACGTAGTACACTTATCGTATACCTATGAAAATTAAAGCAAACTTATTGCACTTGCACGTGTTTAATGAGCAAACGCTCACATTAAACACGTACACATCCACACACGAATGAATACCCAGATATATATATATATATATATATATATATATATATATATATATATATATATATATATATATATATACACAATTATTTATTTATTTCTTATGTCTTCTGCGATAAATGTCAAGGATTTGATAGAATATTTTTCCAAAACAAAGAAACAAAACAAAATAGTAGTATAATTTTTTTTTTGTTAGTATTACACACAAAGAATAAAAAAAAAAAATTAAAATGAAAAAGGTTAAAAAAAAAAAAATAAAAAAAAAAAGGAGAAAAAAAAAAAACCGCACGTAAGGTATTATACAACTAAAAAAATGGTCAATGGAAACGATGATGCTGATGTCACAGTAGCCGAAGCGCTGATGGAGTTTCTCAATGCCAACTTTTCATTTCAGCATGCGATTAAATCTATCCCTATATTCGATGGGAAAAATATTCCATTGAAGGATTATATACAAGATGTTAGAAATGGAGAAAGCTGGGTCAGAGATGATCAAAAAGATTTATATAAAAGAGCAGTATTGCAAAATCTACGAGGTGCCGCACGCATAAGCGTAAGTGGCCAAGATTTCGAAAACCTTGAAGCATTTACAACCCATTTAAAAAAAAGATATGCAACAGGAAAAACCGTTGCTTACTATCAAACTCAGCTACAGAAAGGGCGCCAACGACAAGGACAATCGGTTGGTGAATATTATGATTATGTAAACCTACTGCTAAGCGGTGCTGAAAAAGCCTTGATGGAAGATAAAGGCAATACATACAACGCACATATGATGACCCCTATAAAAGACATGGCGTTAGACATGTTCATGAAAGGACTAGCACCTATGATAAGCCAGCAGGTAGATGCGAAAGAACCTGCTTCTCTAGCCGACGCCTTCGATTACGCGTTGAGATTGGAGAGCCGAATGAGAGCGGGTATGATTCCGGATACGCGATATCAAGGACTACCTCGTAGTGACTTTAGAAATAATTTAAACAACTCATATCAACAGCAGAATAGGTATCCCGATCAGCCATTCTCATCACATCAAGTGGCACAAGTTAATAAACAACAGATCGACAATGAGAATAATCACGCTGATAGGCAGTATAATAATTATCAAAATTATAATAGACAATATCAACAACAAAATAATGGACAGAATTACTGTAAAAATTATCAGAATCATGGAAGAAATTGGAATTTTTAAAATCAATCGAGAAACTCTAATTATAATCAGAATAATTTCGGACGATATAATAACGAAAATCCTAATGATTATTACACTCAAAGGAATGCTAATTTTAATCCTGGTAATAATCAAGGATACCGAGGCAGAGGTCAGAATTACAATAGGTATTCCCGAAATAATAACTATGATAGTTATAATCAAGAAAGTTGTAATCCTAACTGTCAGAATTAGAACTTTCAAAGTCAATACCAACCAGGAGGCGACCGTTTGCCGCATCATTTAAACTCTCAGGCGGCTCACCCCAATCGTCGTTCGGAGGTGAGCCCCCAAAGACAGAATTCAACCCCTACACCGAAAGTTTTAGCGCAGGTAATGAGAATAGCAACAGAATTAAAACCGTCCACATCCATCCCAGAAGGGAAAAATCACTTTATAACACTTATGCTCGATAATGGCACCGCCACAAATCTTATTAAATTAGATCAGTTGCACCCATATTCACGAGTAGAGACTAGTGAAATTATTAACCTTACTGGAATCACACCTCACCCAGTTTTAACTAAAGGAACAACGTATATGACTATACAAGAGAAACCTACAATTTTTCATGTGATCCCTAACGATTTTCCGATCAAAGATGGCGGTTTATTGGGTCGAAACTTTTGTAAGGAACGACGAGCCACATTATCATATTATCATGATGCTATAGTACTAGATGATGACGTAATGAACCCCATCCCTTTTTAAAAAACTGTTGAGGAAATAGAGCAATTGGAAAGAGATGAAAGAGAAGAAAAAACCATAAAACTCAAAAAATAAGCACAGGAAAATCAAATTTTAGCTACAACCCTTGATACTAACAAAGAGACGGAATGCCTTAAGGATAAAATTAATCAACAGAAATTTTATGACGAATACATCGTAGGACCACCCGAAAGGTCAAATATACCTAAGTACGAAAAATTTGGAGACATAAAAGCTGATTTTTATTTTCGAGATGAGTTTGATAAATTGATCTTATCAGGAAGAGGTGAAAATCTTATGAAGGCCACTGATAATAAAACTGATAAAAGTGGGATATACAGTGAAAATAATGAATGACTCGACTAACCCCATGCCATTGAACAGAATAAAAATACTCCTAGTGTAGAACATTGCCCTAATGACGAACAAAAAAACACCAGTAAAGAAACTAAATATACGATTAAGGCTCGAACAAGTCAAATAGTAAGAATTAATTTATTTAACACTAATTAAACTAAAGGATACTTACCGCGAATGGATGTAGGGTGTGATAACATATATTTAGGAGAAGGAATAGTAAAAAATGAGAACGGTCAATGTAATATTATGGCAATAAATACTAATAAGGATGATATTACGATTGAAATAGACCCAAGAGAAATCCTACCTTTCGAATACATTGCATCTGAATTTTATCCCGATACTAGCAGCGAACATGAAAGACCAATTGTTAAAAATAAACGAGATAGAATAAACGACCTAAAAGTACTCGTGTGCACCGGTCATTTAAACTTGGAAGAACGAGACCAAATATATCAATTGATTTCTGAATTCTCAGAAATCTTCTTGTTACCAGGAGACATTTTACCGTGTACTAACCTCGTCGCCCACGGAATCCCGACGGAGAATAACATTCCTATCAACACTCAACAATATCGTCACCCACCAGTACATAGAAAAGTTTTAGAGGAACACGTAGCAGAGAAACTTAACTATGGAATAATTAAACCTTCGTTATCACCATATAATTCACCTCTTTGGATTGTCCCTAAAAAACCTGATAGCCAGGGAAACCCAAGATAGAGGGTAGTAATTGATTTCCGAGAACTTAATAAAAAGACCATTGGTGATGCATATCCATTGCCTAATATCGCAGATATTATGGACCAGTTGAGAGGAGCCGTATATTTTTCAGTTTTTGATTTGGCAAGTGGATTCCAACAAATTCCCATGGATGAACATGATAAGTATAAAACAGCATTTACGACACCCCATGGACATTATCAATATAGACGAATGCCTGAAGGCCTGAAAAACGCACCTGCCACGTTCCAACGACTAATGGATCTCATATTGAGAGGCTTATTGAATGTTGAAATGCTAGTGTCTTTAGATGATATTATTATTTACGCAAAAGATCTAGTAGATCACGAGCGTAAAGTTAGGTTACTTTTCGATCGGTTAAGATCAGCGAACATGGTACTCCAACCAGATAAAGTTGAATTTTTGCGAAAAGAAGTAATATTTCTTGGGCATATAGTGAGTCAACGAGGGATTGAACCAGACCCTAAAAAGATACAAGCCGTTAGAGAATTTCCCCAACCAAAAACTATGAAAAATATTAGACAATTTTTAGGACTAGCAGGATACTATAGACGCTTTATTAAAGATTTTTCAAAAATAGCTAAACCATTATCAGATTTATTAAAAAAGGGAGAAAAATTTGAATGGACTGAAGTGCAGAAAAAGAGTTTTCAAATACTATAGGATCACCTATGCCAAGAGCCTGTTTCACAATTCCCCGACTTTAGTAAATCATTCAAGTTAACAACAGATGCATATGACTATGCAATTGGAGCGGTATTGAGTCAGGAAAAAGATGGGTTTGACCATTCTGTCGCTTACCTTTTAAGAACTTTAAATAAAGTCGAAATAAATTATTCTACGACTGAAAAGGAATGTCTAGCCGCACTATATGCAATGCATCAGTTTCGTTCGTATTTGTTAGGAAATAAATTCGTTCTCGTAGCCGATCATGAGCCATTGAATTGGATGCATACAAGAAAAGACCCAGGTCAGCGTTTGATGCGCTGGATGTTTGAATTCACCGATTATGAATACACTTTTAAATACAAACCAGGAAGACTTAATATTAACGCCGATGCCTTATCTAGAAACCCAGTAGGACCATTTCTTTATGCAGAAAATAATATAAACAATGGATTACCATTACTAAGAGTTATGATGATGAGTCGAAAGAAAATAGAGGAAAAGAAGAAAACAGAATTACAAAGTCAGAGGAAAGGAATAGTAAGAGCACCCAAATTAACGACGATCAAACCTAAAGCATTGCTAACAACCTCGAAGGAAATAATAGGAGTAACAAAACCAAGAAGCATGACCAAATCAGAACCAGATGTACCTAAGTTGATCAAGGGCCCTGGACGACCCCTTGGTTCAAAAACAAACAAAGAACGGCCAAAATTAGATCATAGTGTGATTGCTCAAAGAACCCGAACAAAAACATTTACACAGCCACAGAAATCATCTACATCTCAACCGAATATATTAGGAAATGTCACTAAGAATACATCAAAAGATTCTAGCTCATTAAAAGTGAATTTCTCAGAATCGGTAGCCTCAACATCACACGCTAGCGATACAAATTCAGAAACTACAGAAATAAAACATAATAGTTCAAAAAATGAGGAAATGACACAATTACCAGTTAGAGATATAATTAACCTTGGTGCATCGTCAAGAACAAGTATGTTCTCCGAAAATGACCCAAGCGATACTGAAGAATCGTCAAGAGAAGATACTCAAATACCAGTATATGACCCTAGATGAACTGGATTACGGCAAGAACTGACTGAAACAGAAATAGACTCAAATACGGATACTGATTCAGACTCAGACATGACAAATACTGAAATTTCCGTTACACCAATTTCACTTAGCGAAAGTTCAAATGATGACGTTTTTGAAGACCAACCTAAAACTACGACAAATAATACTGATAAAGTTACTTATCAAGAAATAGAAGAGTTAACAAAGAGATTTAACCAAAGCCTACAAGAATATTTGGACAAGTCTAACAACGATGACGAGCCCGAACAGGCCGATTTTTTATCAATAACAAGATTTTCTGATGGAGATAAACCGGACCCCGAAATTCAAGACATATTAACCAGAATGGACACCTACGATCCTGATAATTTTGATGATTCTGTATTAGATGAAAGAATTGCGGATATATCAAGACGTACAACAGGTCTTGAACCCCTATTCGATGAAGAAGAAATCTTAAGAAAATATAGGACAAGTGGAAAATTATCAATTACCCCACGTATTCAGGAAAGTATACCGTTAAGTTCTAGCACACCAACACAAACGAGTACTTTTGCTACTGCAAAAAACAGACGATCTAAAGCGCCGGACTTGCAACAAATAACAGAAGAAACCCCGGATAACTTAAATAAAAACAACAAACAAATAAACTGCAATGAAAATAAATCAATGAATCGAACTATTGAACCTGATTTCATGTTACTATCGGACTTATACTCTTTTTAACCCATCAATCGATACAAACAACAACATGGAAAAGTGTATGTAAGTCTTAGTGATAGTAGCAGTAGTACTGATAATTATAGGAACGAAAATGGAGCTAAGCTAGTAAACAATGTCATTACCACCAGATATTGCCTTACATACAGAAGAGACAATATAGTTTATTTTATTAGCAAGGATTCTCAACCAGTCACATCTGTCTCAAGGCTGTTGAGATCGATAGGTGCACTAGACTTTAGCTATTTGAAATCGAAGAAATCAAGAGTTGGCCAAATTTTAATAACACCTAATGGAGGACATAATATACTATTAATCGTTATTAATGATTCGTCGACTGATTTAGTATCTTCAGAAAGTCTTACAAAAGCTTTTAAATCGCTTAAAAAAATATTATTGAGACGAAATCTTAAAACCTTTCGAATTTCAAGAAGGGGAGATCTTACAGACAAATTAGAACCTGGATTGATAACAGAAACGTTATTAACAATTTTTGATAAAACACCCATACAAATTACTGTCTGTTACGGTAAGGTTGATTTTCTGAAAATCCAAGAACGTAATGAAATAATACAAACATTACATGACAGCCCTGTTGGAGGACATAAGGGAATAAACCAAACTTACCAAAAAATAAGAGAACGGTTTTATTGGCCCGGAATGAGAAATAATATTCTCAATTATGTACGTAAATGCAGCAAGTGTCAAGAGAAAAAAATTGAACGACTAAAAACAAGAGAACCCTTGGTACTTACAGATACACCTATTGAAGCTTTCGATAAGGTTTCCATCGATACCGTTGGTAAATTAAGAATAACACCAAATGGTAATTGCCATTTGCTGACCATACAGTGTAATTTGACTAAATATATCATATTAGTCCCTGTACCAGACCTAAGATCAAGCACTCTTGCCGATGCACTCGTACAAAATCTAGTATTAGTTTATGGTGTGCCTAGAGCAATTCTATCAGATAGACATGCTACATTTATGTCTAATTTATTGGAACAGCTCATGAGAACCCTCAAAACCAATCATCTAACTACATCAGCATACCACCCTCAAACAAACGGATCACTAGAGCGAAGTCATGCTGCCCTAGCTGACTTTATACGAACTTACTCTGAAACATATGATGACTGGGACAACTTAGCAAAATTTGCAGCTTTCACGTATAACACGAGTGTACATGCAGCAACAAATTTTACGCCTTATGAACTAGTATTGCAGAGAGTAGCGAAATTGCCCTTAAAGATACCTAAAGATAAAAGATTACGAACATACCCACTATATTTTCAAGATCTTATAAGGCGACTTCAAGAAATGCAAATTGCGGCAGGAAATCAACAAATAAAGATGAAAGTACAAGCAAAAACAAGATATGATAAAAAATTAAAGCCTCTAAATGTTAAACCAGGAGATTACGTTTGGGTAAAGAAAGTAGTGCGTTCCCATAAATTTGATCGCTTTTATAATGAACCCCTAAAGGTTAGAACAGTTTTAGAGGGAAATAATGTGTTACTTGAAAAAACCAATGGTGAAACCATACGCAAACATACAGATAAATCAAAGCTAGTTCCCCGATAATAATATCTTGTAAGAAACATATTCTACATGTCTTCCAAAGAAAAAACACAACGATGCAGATTATATTGGCCATCTTAATGACAATAGCGTTCGAAGGCCGCGCAGATTTAAACTATGCTAATCATGGCAACTATAGCATAGAACCACTTGAAACAAACCCTGGAATATACTACGAACGAATCAGTATAACAAAAATTAAGAGAGCCGATTGGAAGATTGTGATATGGCTGGATGTTAATAAATTCATATTGGAACAAACATCTACTCAAGGATTAAACGAAACTTTTTAATATTGTATTGTACAGTTTGGTTATTCTAATTGCACTCGCTATATGGAAATGGACCTCTTGAATTTAAAAATAAAGCAATTGACAAATCCCAAAGCAACACTATTGAACATAATAAATACTGTGAGAATCCATGCGGGAGATAACATTATTCCACTCCCCAGCATACGAGCAAAAAGACTGATACCTTTTGGAATTATTGGGAGTATTGCTAAAGGACTTTACGGCTTAGTCACAGAAGATGATATTAACGTTATAAACACTAACATCAACAATTTGAATACCAATCAAAAAGAATATATTAAATTGTACGAACAAAATAGCCATATTTTTGCAGCCGCATTCAAAGAACTATACAATACCACAAAACGCCATGAGTATATTTTAAAACAAGTTGCTGATATATTGACTTTAGGACAGGATTTTACTCTTGACAGATATCTGATTCATTTGTCAGCATACCTTAGAAGAACTGAGGCTACCCTAGATCAAATTATTCGTTCCCATGAAGATCTGATTGACATCTTGCATGATTTACAAAGAGGTCAAGCACATCCAAAGCTATTTTCTCCAAATATATTTAGAACAGTAGCCCGGGATGTAAAGAACCTTGCGGGAAATCTAGAATTTGTAGCACCAATAGAAAACCTTTAAGCTGGCGAAATAAGTACCCTAAGCAAATTAGATGTTGTACATCAAGAAAATAGAACCATGGTAATATTACATTTGCCACTCGTAGATTGAACCCCTTACAATCTTTATAGACTACATCCAGTCATGATACCCCAATGTGGACAAATGGATCAACAAGAAAGAGTAAAAGGTATAGGTCTTCTACGAATGAATGATGGATGTACGGGAAAAACTCACAGATTAACCTTAACCAGTGAACAGAAGATTATCACTCAAATACAATATATCTATCAGGTAGAAGTGAACTTAAACTTAACAGTACTACATGAACCCTTAAAAGACACTGATGACTTTCATGATGCTATAAAATCGATTCGAGAATCAAACTTTAATGAACAAGCATGGACAGATGAAGAATTAAATGTACAAAATATAATAAATCAAATGGAGAAAATACGGACCCAAAAGTTGGAGGAATAACAAACTTCTCTATTTTCGTTAATACGAAATGTCATTGAAGCTATTATTATTATGATTATAACAGCAATACTCATCAGCAAAGCAAGAGGCTGTTTCAAGAAGATTATGAAACGTAGTGTCTCGAAAAAATTTATAAAACGTACCATCAACCCACTGAACGCAGAACCCCGAGTAACCATAAAACAAGAACCAAATGAACACGAACCAACTGAACTGTATGTTGAAATTGAAGAAAAACAAAAAATACCTAAATCATCTAAAGCTAGACCTATAATGAAGACACGGAGTTTGATACTCCCACGCCATACACCCCAAAAACTGGAAATGGACTCATAAATCAATAGTAATTTGATACTATTTTCCTTCCAGGTAGAACAATGAACCCCGAATATGAAATAACAATAAAGACTAGAGTCAACATAAACCAACCTTTACACGAAGTTATCGAACAATTAGAAAATAAAGGAAATATTAAGGAAATGCATATACTTACGGATTTACATAGTTATGAACATCGAACTATAACCGCCAAATACAATAGTGATTCATTTACTAAAATAACTGATATAACACTAAATACAGGAGAAGAAGTTCAACCACTTTTTCCTTTTAAGATGAAATCCACTATTTGTCAAGCAGAAAAGATCTCTTCACCAACACCATCAAGAAATGACAATGATACACCAAACATTGATCCAAAAAGACTTATGTGTCTTCTGCCATGAGATATAGAAGAAAAGAAAACGGAAAGAGATTTCTTTAATCATTTCTCTCAATTTGGCACCCTAGAATATTGTTATGCCGTTAGAGATCGGCGGGGAAGATTATTCCAAGGATATGTACAATACATGGATCCTAAAAGCGCTATTTTAGCATTGCAGAACGATGAACCCGAATATCGCACGAAATATGCTGAACCAATTAAAAGGAGTACAAAATACAAAATGAACTGGAAATTGACTCACCAATTATGTCAACAACAAGTTGAGTTAATGACCTACCACAGACATGTGATTACATGCAAAAGACAACGCTGTACACAAACTACAGAAACGAAGTCAATCCTTACCAAAACCGTTGATCTACGAGAAAAGATCACAAGTAGCAGAAAATAAACCCAATACTTGAACCCTACCATTCAACTAGCCACCTTCTACGTCGAACACACATCACTTAGTTCTAAGATTTTAACTTTAAGCTTTGTAAAATCAATTTTTTTTCTTTCACGTATTCCTTCTTCTTAACTTTACTTTATTTTTTAATTTTATCTGTAGGATTAATATTAAGTACGTTAATTATAAGTAAAACTAAAAATATATATATATATATATATACAATGTATATATATACAAATATATATACGTATATATACAAAAATATATATATATATATATACAAAAAAATGTATATTTAAACATAAATAAATAAATATAATGATTATAAAAATAATCATAAGTAGGCTTTGAATTTAAAAGCGCATGTTGTATTCTATTTTAGCTGCATGTTACTCTATTGTCAAAATTTTTTTTCCCTCCTCTTTTGTAATATTAAGCTTTAGCATGTATTAAAACTACTTATTAAATTGTATTACAAATACGCAAATATTTCGGCATAGCATGATAAGTAATAATTGTATCTATCCATGTATTCCCTACCCATTATCCAATAGTTTCATAAACCTCATTTTATTCTCATATCTGCATTCCATACATCACTCACGAACAATAACAACACGAAATACACTACAAGAACACTCATACATGTACAGTATCAAGTAATGATCCTTACAACATCCATCGTATTTACGCTTGCAGAATTACACACACAATGGACAAACAAAACGCTAATATCATAGAAGCAATGGCTGATGGATCCCACCTTAGCATACAGCTTAGCAGGGGGATTATAGTAGGCTAATGCTAAAAAAAAATTCTGGAAAACTTCGGGATAGTAAGGTCCATCAAACGGGAACCCTGTGCTATGGGGTTCTCAAGTTACGAAGTGGCATTCCTTTCACCACGTGAGGCAGCGTTAGCGGCTGATAACCTAAATGCAGCGCCAACGCTACAGGAGCTATTCGCCTCATTGTCGAATGTATCGGACGAGAGGAATTGGGCAAAGTCAACGGCACCTGTCCCCTTGCCAAATAAAAGACAAGTCAAGGTCCACAATATATCGGAAAATGGACGTTGGTTAAACATAATGACCGAAGAACCAATTGACAAGCGCCAATTGGAAACATCGCTTAACAAATTTGGTTCGATGTTATCTTCAGAAGAACAGCCATATTCGGCCCCATACACCAGCTACGAAGTCAAATATTACCAACTATGTGATGCAGCAGTTGCTGCCGCAACCTTAAATTATACAACAACCATAGAAATAGAAGACAAATCATCTTCACGAAACATCGAAGCACCAGCTAAGAATGTAGAATCAACGACGGAAGTCAAAACCTTTAAAAAAATAATTGAAGAAGAGCTTAGTCCAATATTACGATTTGTAAGAGTAAATCGTACCGGGACTAAAATAAGCGTCATTTAAAAAAAACCTATTAACACAAATTATATTATTAAATTTTTCGAAAACAAATATCCAATAGAAGATATTCATTTTTCCACCAAAAAACAAACACGGGAAGATATTGTTCCCGTTCATATAACGTATGGATCCGCTGAGTGGGCAAAAAACATGCGCCAGATAGTAGTGTATTGCATAACTCAGCAGCCAAAGAATGTAATCACAAAAAACCCAAAAACAAAAAACACGATCAAAATAAATAACGATCCAAAAGACAATGACTCACTTCCACGAAAAGTAGTATCTAAGGTACCGGCCATTATGAATCCGGATGAATACACCCGGTTGTTAATGACCTTTGGCCCTTTGAGCCATTTAAACTACTACCCATTAGATGTCAAACGCGACGATGAAAGACAGTTATACCTAAGCTTCGCTACATACTGTAACGAAGAATCGACGGAAAGGGCCCTCAAAAGACTCAAAATGTATGGGGCGAATTACTCCCAAAAAGACTCGCCAAAAAACCGTGAAATAATAACACATTCATCGTGTGGAAATTTAATATCCAAATGCCACCTTGAGGTGCACAGTCTTCTGTGCAAAACACAAATAAAATTAAAAAATAATCTGCCCATCATGCCAGAAAAATATCAACTTGGTAAAATACGACTGGCACTATAAACTATGCCTTGAGATGGGAGTGTCAGCAAATCTTGATGCACTTAATAGACTAGTAATTAACAACACAAAATTAAGGGCCAAGGAAAAGAAGAAGACGTAATATTCACGAGTCCATTCCTTCCCTTACTCTCAGTCCCGAATAAACAAATGTAATAATTCTGTAAATTAATACTTTATTACATTACTATAAAAATTATTGTAAAATGTTAATGTTATGTAACTTATAAATGTTGACTTATAAGATAAAAATATTAAAAAAAACAAAAAACAAAAAACAAAAAAAAAAAAAAAAACCAATAAAATAATATAAAATAATGTATTCACCGAGGACGGTGATAGTTTTAAGAAGGGGAGGCTGTTAGGTGACGACTTGCGTAAATTAATAAACTTTTATTTTTATTCTATTTTATCCTGTTATATTTCATTCCCAATGATAAAATTTTAAGACTCTTTACAGAGTCATTCTCAACGAGAGTCGTCGCCTAACAAAGCTGACTGTGAACTTCGTGGCTCTTGGAAGTGTCAAGTGACAACCGAAGCGAGCCATAAAGCCTAAACACATGAAGTCAGGAAGTACCGGCCCCATAGCAAGTAAGACAAAGAAGTTTAACTAAAACTTCGTGCAAGGTGCATTTCTTTGCACGGCGTTTTAGTTAGTAGCCCGCTGCCGCTCATCAAGTGCAGACGTAATAATTAATTTTATAAGATTAACCAGACGTTCCGTCTATTTTTTCCTTTTCTGTTTTATTTTATATGTATACTAGTAATATAAAATAAAGTGATATAAAACTAATTGGAAAAGGAATTTAAATTATTATAAAATAATAAATAACAAATAAATAAATAAAAAAATAAATAATTATAAATCGACGGAAAGAGGAAGTGCAAGCCATCAGAATTAATAATTAGCGGAAAGAAAGGTAAGTTAACCTGGATATTATATTCAACACTCTACTTCTTCCTTCCTTTAAATTTTTCTTAAACAAACAAATAGTTGGACTATCTGCTGTCCCGCAGCCTGTGAAGGGGCGTGAGACTGTAATCCACAGTTTTTGTTTTTGATTTGAAGCTGAAAACAAACTTAAATGACATTAAACGTTATTTAACACTCTTTCTTAATACTTCTTTTTATTGTTTGAAATTTCGTTTAACTTAAACTCTAAGGTTAACAATGAGGTATTAAGAATTGCAAGAAGTATCTGAAAATAGTTTAGTAATTCTCTTATTATCATCCAATTTGTTATTTTATCTGCATTCAAAAGCACTGTTTTGTACATCGTAACAAAAATACTGACGGTAATTGTAAGTTTTTTAACTTATTAAATTCAAGTTAAATAATTGATGTCCAATAACCGGCCTTTTAATGAAGAAGTATATATCTGTGTATATAGTAATCTTGACTTTGATAGATTTCGTTACCTTCTACTTAGAATTTGAAAAAAAATTGTTTCCTGTACTAAAGTACATTATTTTCTTCTTCAGATCACCACTACTTATATCATAGTTATTGCTAAAACTGAAAGATTAATTTAGGTATTAATTTTAGATCACATTTTAAAGCTGTATTAAAGTAGTAATGTAATTGTTTACGTGATATACATATAAAATTTTATAAATCTTTTTTTTCCTTTTTGTTTTGTGGAAAATGCTGTATTTTTTTAAAAAAAACTAATTTGTTCTAAACTCAATTTTCAAGGAACAAACATTTAATTGCGGGTATAAAATACGTATCAATAAAGTAACAGACAGACAGAACTAAAATAATATTGAGTTATACACTTCTCATGCATTGTTAGATAAGCGTATAAAAATTTTTCACTGTCTACTAAAATAATAATTTACAAATTACTTTAGCTTATTTTTGGTATTTTGTTAATCTGATTCAAAATATTAATAAAATTTAAAGTTACATGTAATATTAGTTTTTGTAAAAAACTTTTTCAAAGATAACAATTTTATGAAAACAATTTTTAAAGACACAATCTCAAAGAGAATCAGTAGACTATATCCAAATAGTTCTTGTCACTTTTACAGTGCTACATGTACCTGAACTGATTGTTAAGAAACAATCAAAAACTGTGATTGCAATAAAAAATGTCGACTCTTTCTAGAAAAATCAAATTGGTTTCTACATTTTATACAGAAAAAGATAATACTCGTGTAATTTATAAGTTGGATTGTATATCTGAGTAGTACAAGTCGTAAACAAAAATGTAAAACTTATCTGTATACACTTTTTAAAACGAAATTGTAAAAAATCATGGTATTTTTCCGTTGCTTCTCATACATCTATATAATTTTCTGCGCACTGCGAGAAACGTTCCATAAAATAAACCAATACATGCGTCAGAGGTTTTTAATATCAATACTACAGCACAAACTGAATAATACATTGAGCCATCCCTGAAATCGTGACTTACACCACCACCACAACTTCAAACTAATCGATTGTTGACGTCCACTGCTCCCACCAATAACAATGTTTAGTGAGGCCACGTATCTACTCGCAGCAAATACGAGCTAATTTTTCTCCTACTCTCCAAATTCATCGGCCAATCAACTTCGACTCGTGAGCTTTTTTTTTCTACCCTACTTTGGTTAACGCAAGCTCGACAATATGCTTTATCATCAAGTTATTGATATTTTGGGTGTTTTTTAGAATGTCATTCACAAGTGTTCGCACTATGTAATAATCTGTCGCATGTAGTATGTTGATATGCTTATAATACAATGATTTTTTTGCAAATGGTTTACGGAAAATTAGTATTAGTAAAGACATGTTGACTTACCTATGAATTATAAAATCTGATTTGATTTACTTTGCACTACTGGGGATTAATATAGTTATGAAAGAGAAAGTCTAGTTAAAAATAAAAGAACACCTAATGTTTATATTCTCTACAAACTGAAAACTTTCAGGAACACGACTATTTGGAAAGATTAAAAGGTTTCGAATTGTTAGTAGAAATTTGTATTTGAAGCCGTTTAGAATGGTAAAGAGTCACTAAATAATTTTTATGATGACTTTGATTTTCACAAGAACTACCTTAATCCATGGACTTCTACTATTTTTTTGGCGTACATGTTTTATTTTTATCGAAAGGGTGTGCCTTTTTCTCGATAAGTCAGAAATCTGAATTGATTTCTTACATAAGTATTACACAAATAAAAAGTGATTTCTTTAAAGGAAAAAATATGATTAACCTGACGGCACCCACATTTCTATCTGATCTTAAAAAAACTTCTAAGATAGTCAATGCCAAAGTTTGCCTACCGTCATTATGTTATTAGGGAGCCGAACTTTATGACTTTACGTATTGCCCGTAATCCACGTGTAACATTATGCTCCCTCGAATAAAATCTAAACATTTTAAAGAAAAAAATTTTGAATTATATTTCGAACAATGAAGATTATTTAGAAAATATTGAGTTGAAAGTCAGTTCCTGTGAATGTCTCTGTCTTAAATTCATGAAGAAAGCACGCTGTCGTCTCTTACTTGATGATTTTAACCGTATTGATCAAATTTACCAGAATTTAGATTTTAGCAGATGGCAAGAGCCTACTCAAGTATTCACCATAAGTTTTTTGGTATGAATGCAATATTTATATAAGTATAGTAATGTCGTATTTATTAATGCAAAATGTCGAGCTGCAACATCCTGCCTAATTTGACTGGGTACAACAATGAAAATGCCGCAGTTTTACATACACGATAGGTTCCAGAGGTACACAATCGTCTCCTATTTCCAAAAACGTATTGGAAATTTTATATAGGTATGACGACTGTTATTTGAGAGCCAACACTTGCAAAAAAAGTGGAAACGGAATAGAAAATCAAGAGCTCTTTAAGTTTTTCTTAGTAAACAGAGGTATGCGTTCACAACAAACCAGAATCGAAAGCTGTGACAACTGCACACTCGTTATGTAAGTCCTCGATACATATGTGTAACATTACTTTTACTGGATTTTCTTACAATAAGACACGTTTCGAGTATATAGTATGAGTCCTTTAATAATTAGAGTAAAGACGGCATACAGGGCATCTCCTCGGGCATGTCCTAATTCAAAGGTATGTATGTCTTACATTCGGGACCTAATATAGTGTAAGAAAAAAAAAATATCAGACATGCCTTAATGTCGAAAAAACACGATAGCTGTTAAAATTTAGACGATAACGTAGACTCACAGATATATTTGACACTTCATTTTCTAACTAAACTCTTTGTATAGTATCCTCTTTATTTACGTAGCTCTAAGTTTTCGGTCATAACATTTCCTGGACTTTTCAAATTTAATAATGTTAATTATTTTTTCTAGACGAGCGACTTCTTTTGAGGTTCCTCAATTGTCTAAACATGGTAAGCTGTTTTTTATAAGTATACAGCCAGAATAGCTACTTTTTTGCATGTAGTTTTTTACTCAAAGTTCAAGAAAAACCTTAATTTCATTGTTACAAACATTTGCACAGTCCCGTCAAAAATAGACGAAATAATTAAACCAGCGATTATTTCAGCATCATAGAAGACTGTTTTTGATGCAAAATAAATATGCTTGAAAAAAAGAATAAAGCGTTGCTTTCTTAATGCATAGAACTACTTAATGTTAGAAGTGGAGAATTATTTGCTTTCGAGTAATAATAATGGTCACTGTTTACCGTCTTGCAGCAAGTTATTTTTTGTTTTAAGGTAGAAAGTAGAAAATATTTGGCTATGAAAGTAATAAGTAGGTAGTGCATTGTGAAAAAATATGATGTGCAATTAACAAAGCGACTGAATCAAATGAGATTTGTTGAATTTAAAGTCTTTTGCATGTAACTGTTAGTACCTCAAGGCAGAAGTAAAAATGCACATGACTAGTTCTTATTGTGACAATGACTTCGTGTAGCATGTGCATTCAATAACAACTCAAGCCGTAAGTGACTAGATAAGCTTGATCGCTTATCTGTAGAAGGGTTATATTTTGTTTTCTATTGTAAAAGAGCTTGCAATTTACCAGGTAGCTTAGATGAATAAAGACATGTACTCAGAGCCCATGCATGTATGCAACAAAATTTGACACTGTTGGAATAGAAAGTAGGAACAAAATTTTACTTACACCATAGAGATAGAATTTTTATTAAGTTTTTGTTTTGTTTGTTAACCAAACAAATTTGTTCTTGCCAAGTAATATTTAGAAATAATTCTCTAAAGTTACTTATATTATCTCGTTTGTAAAAATTTTTATTGTTGAGTTCTAGCTTGTCTGAAGGAGTAAGGGTTTTATCACAAAGAACGAACCTGAAGAGTCGCAAAAATTGAAGCAATTTCTAACCAAGCTTCGCTCGACTATAGTGTTACATTTCCGTCTTTTTTTTTTACGTAGCACGTAAGCACGCAAACATCGATCCCTTTCGCCAAGGAGATAAAGCTTCTTCACGTCTCTCGCAATGTTATCTTTGGAGAATCGTGTTAGTGTACGTTCATCAAAAATGTATCTCCATCGAAAGATGACATTTCTTGTTGTTTGAGCAGTTTTAAGGGATTTTGTAAATAAATTTGATAGCAAAAAACTTTTCAACCCACTGTGCCGAGATGGCTTTTAGTGAAAATGACGATTTTAACGAGATTGACTCTTATTTTGACACTCACGCGTACGTGAGAGATGTCCATGGTACCAAATTTTTCCATAGAAAACAAAAAAACAGCATTTTTGTTAAAAGATTCTTCCATTGAATTATATAAGGAATTGTTTCATTTTGTATGGATTCAATGAAAAAGATCATAACCGCTAAAAGAATTTTTTTATCCCAACTCTTTTTAAACATGACTTGCATAAACTAGGTAATGTTATAGTTTAATAATCATTGTTGTAATATTATAGCTATAAAACTACACCTAGGCAACCAAAAATGTCCTCAACCTATCGAGAGGATCTTTTTTGCTAACACGTAAAGTTCCGTTAGTTGAAATGTGCATATCGCATAAATAAATTGAGTAAAATAAAGTTAAATGTGTTGCTATGATAATCTTTATTTATGGAAAACATTCATAGTTTCTTCCTACTTGAGGTGTTTTTCTCGAACCTACAGAAATTGTTGCAAAAAACAACGTTAAAAATTTGATTGTATGCATATTATTAAAGGTATTAAAATAAAAATGTTAGGTACTAAGCCAGTAACTAGAATTATGATGTTACAAATACATCGTAAATAACTCTTTGGGTACACGAAAATGGCTACACTTCTACAATAAACTATTGCTTACGTCCAATCTGAAGAACTTTAACAGTATAGGTCATAGTAGAATGGAATTTTTTCAAACCAGAACAAACTCTAACTAAATTTTCTTTAATGCACATTTATAATGTTCATAATTTTTTCCTTTGAACTAATACTTCTAGACGATAATTCTTATTTTTTAACAAGTGCACGACAATGATTTGATAAAAACTTATACGAATGAGATATTCATGTAACTTACGTTGTCTTCATTTGAGTCAAGATACTTAAAAAAAACATGGTTCTGGCTTTTGCAAGTAATTTCCAGGGCTTCTCCTTCATTTATTTTTAACTCTGCCAAATGAGAATAAAACTGGATCTCAAGTCCTTGGCGACCTATAGAGTAATTATCAAATGTTAATTTTTTTAAAACTTTAAACCATTTCAATAAGGTTTGCAAATGTTTTACAAAGAAAGTTGTGCCGGATATGATAATCTTAGCACAAAATTATGAAAAATAGGTATGCTACGTGTCAGCAGGATTTTGGTATCGAAAAATCCAACACCTACTTGCTTGAGACGGTAAAGCAAAAAAAGCATAGCATGAACCTAAAAAATTATGAACGATCAAACTGGTTTTTAAACATGCAGTTTTGCTCTCCGTTTTATCTACCTTTTTTTTTTACCTATAATGCCACGCAACCGTTTTTTAACGAAAATAACATAATATATTTTGTAAGTGTAGTGTTATATTCACACTCTACTACTAATACTAAACGGAAGCAATACTGACTATTAATGACAATTTCATATGACTAACCTGAAAGTAAATAGAGGAAAAGAGCTAACACCATCCACCGAAGTAGCAATATCCATCTATGAAAGCTTGACATTTCAAACTGAGTCACCTGACATTACAAAGTCACCTGACTTACTTATTTTACTCAAAAACGTTTGAAACTTTATTATTTTAAATCTGACCCATGTAACCCTTAAAAAAACTGTTTTATTATGAACATTTTTTTGATCCTTAGTTTAATGTACCATTCATGAATCCAAAAAAATACTTTGAAAATAATTTCATTACTGTGAATGAAAAAGAGATGACATATTTTCTTTACTATTTCAAATACAATGTTTTGCTGCTAGAATGATAAGCCAAATTTAAGACTATTTATTACAAAACTAATCGAAATCATAGGCGAGTTTTTAGAGGATGGTATTAAAATGCAGTTTAAGGGGCTAAAAAATATACATTTAAAAAGAAATGAGACAGACAGTGCCAAAAAAAAGTATGACTACTTAGCTGACCTAATATCATCACCAGATCATCCAACATTGGTTTCAACCAAGCATGATTACGCTAACTGTATATCTATTGTATGTTCCTACTTTGAATTTGTAAGAAAAATTTAGACAAATTGTGCAGTTTCAAGATTTTTTATGTGACAACAATTTCTGTCCTAAGTTCTCATTTTTTGCTCTAACTCTCAAACAAATTGTGAATAAAAATTTTAAAAGTCATTATTATAAATATATAAATAGCTAAAGTTTCATGCCATGACTTTAATTGAAGTTTGCATCCTTATTTACCTTCCATTGTTTAGAGTCCGGAATAAAATGTATGTGCTTTAACAATATTGAAAACATTGCGTCTTTCAAAAAATATTCCAATAATTTCAAGGATAGCTTCTTGAAGTTATACTTCTACGCTTATTTTTTGGTTTTTCTACCATAACCCACATTTTTTAAATTTAAATTTTAAAGATTTTTTTTCAAAATATTTGTAATTTTTTAAGAGAATATGCTGTTATAGTTTGATTACAGCCGATATATAACGTCTCAAAGTACGGCTCCGTAAAAGTAATATCACGTTGAGCGAACTTTAACATCGAATATTGAAAAATTTTCCATGATAACGAACAAAAATGCAGATGCCGTTAGTTTCGTTTCATTTTTTTCTATAAAAAAATAACTTTTTTATTTTGAAATTTCTGTACAAGAGCTTTATTAAAGTATTCTTATGTAAAGAGAGTATTCTTATTCCCTACAGTTAATGTTTTGTAAAAGTTTGTGACATTGAGTTATCTGTTATTTCAAACAATAATTGCCCGTTGTATCCTAAGTTTTGCCCAATATTGCAAAGTATATTAAATCCGATTCCATAACACATAGGTATATATCTACGTGTTTTTACCTAATGCTCTTTTTCTATAAACCAT
This sequence comes from Copidosoma floridanum, assembly GCF_036245765.1. NCBI lineage: Eukaryota > Metazoa > Arthropoda > Insecta > Hymenoptera > Encyrtidae > Copidosoma > Copidosoma floridanum. The sequence goes on along the minus strand of NW_028321884.1, from coordinate 15,735,949 downwards.
CTGCATCAAAATCTCTTCATTGTAAACATATTGACATACGAAACACACAAAATCAATACATAGTTTGGACACTCGTAAATAAAATATCAGAAGAGGCTAAAAATATCTAGAACTTGATGGTGCAAGGAAAAAAAGCACTTGTTTAAGCTTATGTTAAGTTCAGTAGGGTAGAAGAAAAAAGCTCACGAGTCGAAGTAGATTGGCCGTCAAATTTAGAAAGTAGGAGCAAAAGTAGCTCGTATTTGCTGCGAGTGGGTACGAGGCCTCACCAAACATTGTAATTGGTGGGAGCAATGGGTTTCAATATTCGATTTGCTTGGTGTGGTAGTGACGGTAGTCACGATGTAGGGGATGGCTCAATGTATTATTTATTGTATACCGTTGTATACATATTGAAAATCTGTGACGCACACGATGGTTTATTTTGTGGAAGGTTACTCGTTATATGCAGAAAACCATAAAGAAGTTTAAGTAGCAATGAAAAAAGACAATGATTTTCTTTAATTTCACTCCAGAGAATCTTAAATAGTGCTTATATTTGTGTATTGAAAATTTAATTTGATGTTTTTTATATAATTATTAACGATTTAAAAGGAATCCTTCAAATAAAGATATTTCTCAATGGGCTCTTTCAGATTTTAATAATCTATTGTAAAAAAATTTCGAACTTAAACATTAAATTGACTTTAGTATGTATCATTATTAAGTCTGAAATTATTATAAACAATTAATCTGTAAAAAATACAGTAAAAAAGCTGGCACCCTAAAAAAGGCGACATTATGAAGTATAATAATAATTTCTGAATTTTTCTAAATATACTGCAGCTTAATTTAAAAAAAAACGTAATATTACCAAGAAATAATCAAATAAGAAAGACTCATTACCTCAAAAATTGTTAAATTTATTATTACAATTAAAATAACAAAAAATTTTGACTTTATAAATATTTCATACCTCATTATTGATGTGATTGGAATTAGCTACAAATAAAGTCTTTTGTTTGTTAATGGGGGAATTTTTTAATAATCTTATTTAATGATTTATGAGAAGTATGTAACACCACAGAATTTTGGTTATTTCCGTCTATTGGTTTGTGGTCGTGTTTTTTTTATATTCCCTATCAAATTTCAAAGACTTAAGTATCAGGGGGTAGCTAGTAAATCTATTAGCTACTATAATTGTGTTCTCTTTTTTAAATGTTTAAAAAAATATAAAAATATTGTAAGGGTAAATAACATTTTGTTATTAAAATTACAGTATTTTTATAAAAAAATTGATAGATAATTAAATGTACATTTTAAAATCTGATATTCACATTAGGGGAAAAATAAGATTACTACTTCAATACAGCTAAAAAATAAACTCCAAAATGCACGCCATAAATTAAAATTTCAACTTAAGAGATAACTATTACAGAGGTAGTAGCAGTCTAAGAGAGGGAGTTATATACGGTAGGCTAAAGAATAATTTTTTTTTTAATTTTTAGTAGAAGGTATCAATCTATCATATTTAAAGTTATCTGTTATACAGATTTATACCACTATATTAAAATGTGAGAAATATTAACTATTGGAATTAATTCTCATAAAATGAAAAATTTTCAATAATCAACAATAATTTTTAGAACAATGTTATCAGTGCATTTAAACGCTAATAAAATATTAAAAAAGCTAGTTTTAACATAATCGCTAAACTATTCCAGATATGTTTAATCATTTTTAATACCTCATTACAAACATAAGAGTTTGAGTAAAACAAAATTTTAAACCCTACGAAGAAGTATCGAAAAATAGAGCGTAACAATTCGTTGATTACTAAATTGTATGAATAGAAAACTTTGTAAATAATCGTTGAGCTGCAAGTATAAACTATTTAGTTATCGTGCTAACGATACTTTATACGTGTTAACTAAAAAAAAAATATTAATCGCTTCTTGATATGCTTATTGTCAGAACCAGAAATAATAGTTCAATACATAGTAAGACAATGTAAGAATCTAAACGTCATATGTTATTGTTATAGCGTGTTAAAATTGAAATTGGATTACAAAGTTTTAAACTATTAAGTTTTCAAAAAAACTCAAAGTTTTCTTGATAATTAAACAATATAATAAAATGTGCACACAAAACTCTGTACGCAGTCAAATTTTCACTTCAGAAAAAATTGATTAAACATTGTAATCATAACAGAGAATGTTTTTTCAAACTTAAATTAGTATAATGTGTCGCGCATCATGTACAGGTGTTTTGTTACTCATTTTTAGCTTGTGGTGAATATGAAATTTAAATTCATGTTGTTTTTTGTAGCCAGAGAAATGGCCTCGTATTTATCGAAATATTAAAACATCAAGAATATGAAAACTCATACACACCTACAATACGGTGGCTTGTGATTCCAAATATAAACCTAATAAAGTGCGTTCGATCAATAAAATGATGTACTTACTAATGGGGCAGTGCCTGATTCAAAGGACAGATTATAGGAAAGATAGGCGTGGAGCAAAAACACCTGCAGGACACGTACCGATAATTGTTGATATATTATAAGCAGATCTGTGTGGCAGGAGGTGGTAAAAGTAAATTGCCATGCTCATTGAACGCATCAGTACTGACACATGATAATTAAGGGGATCGAGTGTTTTTCCTCGGCTCAACAGCTTAGCTACTTTGTCGTATGTCAAAAAATTGAGATAAGCTATTAGGAATTCCGGACACAAGAAGGAAAAAGCCCCAGAAAACATTAAAAGAAGAGGGGGTGAATCCTACTTTCGGAGATCCTACATGCACATGTGAATTAAACACACGCAAGTTAAACATTCTGTTATTCAACACTTGCCAATCCTACACAAGTAAAAGTGTTATGTATTATTTCTTGAAACCTTAAAATAAATGTATTTTAATCAAGAGTTTGCGCACTCTTAAAGTCATCAAAAAAAACTTTGTAAGTCAGTTCAAGTCTCTCAAAGATTTCATTCAGATCCAGAGATTCTTCAAAAGACTTTTTATCTGACTTTTTACCAGGATTTTAAGAGTGCATATAGCTTGAAGTCATTAAAATAGACTTCAAGTCATTAAAAAAGACTTCAAAAGTCATTTTGAGTCTTTCAAAGATCTCGTAAGCCACTAAAAGACTTCAGAGTGCGCTGCCCCTTGATTTTAAAACACTAAATAATTATTAAGAATTATAAATCGACTGTTCCTATATTTTTTACAAAATTTACAGATGTACAGTTTAGCCTCCTTTCACTAAAGATCGCAAAACTGTCGTTGTATCTGACATCATTTATTATTATTTCAATGTATGCTGGTTGATTCACCAGCTTCGTGACAGTGTCAATACCAACGGTACCATTCAATGATACAACTGGTCTTCTCAAAGATGGAACTTATGAATTGATTGCTACAAAAGGAGTAAACCTTTCAATTGGTTTTATTGGTAATTGCAGAGTTTTGACAAATTATAAAATGTTTCAAAAATATTGGACAACTAAACTTATAAGTTTTTATTAGGACTTGAAGGATGACGTACACAGAAACTTGAGCTTGTTTGTAAGGAAAAATGGTAATTTAGCAACAACAATTTCAGAAGCTGTGCATCAGGTAACCATTTTATGAATACGTTTGTCTGGTAATTGCTTAAAAAAATATGAACCAGTGCATTATTTATCATGATGGTGTGCAAAAAGATTTTTACTTCTGTATACTTTCAATTGTTTTAGTTGTCTCGTATCGTAGATGAAACTGTGTGATTAATAAACATTTTTAGCTTAGTTCTGTTGTGAAATAGTTAGTTTTTGGCTTAATGTCATCAATTTGATTTGTATGCCAAAATATGATAAAACTAAAAAAAGAAGTACTCTTGTTTCATTACTTTAAAGAAAAATAAGAATATATGTTTGTTTTGAATATCAATAAAGATCAAGTAGTCCATTATACGTTAAACTTGCGTGAATTACGAACTGTTTGGACTTATTGTGTAATTACTTAACAATTTAATCTATCGTGACGGTTTTCAACGTAATTTTACATTGGTCCTGATTATTTCACATAATTTCTCTATTCTATGTTATATTTTGGTATTACTGAAAATGTAAACTCCATTTTTTAACAATTATTTTATATAAATTCATGTTATAGTTGCTAGTCACATACCTTAGTGCGCTTAGGCAATGATGTAACAAAATTTTATATGTGCATAGAGCTAACGTTTCAAAACAATTTGAGCGTTTGTGAGATCGAATATCTTTATTATAAATAAAGATATCAACCTGCAAAGTTTGGTAATGCTTGCAACGAGAAGAAAAGCTGAGTCTCCTGAAATTATCTTATAGACGTACGATGATTTAATGTATTTAAATTTTGCTTTTAAGTGAATTATGTGTGATACTTGGTGTGAATTCAAGAAAGAAAAAAATTTTTTGTAGTAAAAATGTAGACATCATATAAAAGTTTTTGTTAATTATGAAGTAACAATAAAAAGAAATTCAAGTATGAATCAGACTTTAATTTATGACAAATTAGTCGAAATTTTTCAATTCGTAGTACCTCGTTTTAATCACTAAATTACAAAAACTACAGACAGTAATCATATTAAAGGAGAATAATCAGATTAGTATTCTTATACTATTCGCCAAATACATTATCAACTTTTTTTCTTATATATATTTGAAGACGGCTACTAAAGGACTCTTACTGTCGTTTGTCGATTATAGACATAATAGGTCAGTTTCTGCTTAAAATCTACTTGCAATATGAGTTTTTTAAGTTTTTGTATCACTGAACTGCATGGATGCAGTACTTATTCTAGTAGAGCTTCCTTTTTCCTACGGGTTTTGTAACCCCCTTATTACCTGAAAAATTGTGTTTTTTTATTCTCATCTCATGTTTAAAGAACCTCGTTCTTACCGTGGATCCCATCACCCATTCATTTAGCCTAGTTTGTTTCTTGTAATTTTTTTTATTTTTTTAAATTTCTTTAATTTTTTAAATTCCTTTATTTTATTAATTTTTTTATTCAATTTTTTTTCTTTCTTTTTAGATTTGTTTTTTTTAATCGTTTTCATATATTTTAATGTGTTTCTTCATGTGTTCCTCCTGATTTTTTTTAAATTTCATTTCACTTTTTTTTCATTTTTAATTTTACTATTTATTCAAAATCATTTTCTTCTTTTTTTTTTTATTCAGTTTTATTTTCATTCCACTGTATTCTTTCATGTCTTATAGTATCATTTCATACAATTTTTAATGTCTTTTTTGTATTCATTCCCTTTTTTTTATTACGTCTTATAATTTATTAATCAAAAGGTTATGTGTTCCAAGCCTAGGTGCTTATTCTTTTGTTTTATTTTTTTTTTATTTCCTTAAAAGGAAGAGACTTTCAGTAAGTGAAAAACTTAAAAAACTTTGAAAAATATAAAAAAATTGTAAAAATAGTAATTTATTAATTTATTTGAAAATTAACAAATCAATAAAAATTAAATAATTATTCATGAATGTATGAAAAAGCTGCTGCTAAAAAAAATATTGTATTTAAGTTTGTAGAGTAATTTTTCAATTTAGAAATAAAATTGTTAATCTAATGAATAATTTAATAATTAATACAGTTAATTATTAAATTAAATCAATTAATATTTCAATTTGAATTCAGTTTCAAACTACCTCATACGTAGAGAAAACCGGATCCTCTTAGCAGGAGCGCTCGTAGCAGAGTGGGTAAGGTACTTGGCTCGTATGCAGAAGATCGAGGATATAATTATCTTAGAAGGTTTTTTTTTTTTGTTTCAGAATTGAAAAAGAAAAAAATTTGAAGTTAAAAAAAATTATTGTGGAGAAACAATTGTGATTGAATAAAATATCAATTGCTTGGTGTATGTAAATTAATGGGAATGGCAGGGTGTGGAAAAACGGGAAGTCATGAAAGATGATGAGAGTGATTTCTAACGATATCTATTCTTTCACTAAGGAAACGAACTATTCAAAATTAAAAACATCTTTAATGGTCTATACTCTAACATCTACCTCGTTCCTTGAAAAAAAACCAGTATATAAAACGTTGTCAAAGTGGAATCCTGCCTCGACTCTATCTAAATCACACTGATCTGGGATGTCAAACGTCATAGTGGCTTCGTTTAGATGATTTTTCTTGGTCCCTGAAACTAATACCAATTTTTCTCTGACCTAGAAAATGAAAGCATTGTATTAACTAACAAGTAAGAACGGGTAGATGGAGAACGTGATATAAAATTTTTTGTTAACTACGACAAAACTTGTTGAAATGGTTGTAGTTTATTTTTATTCTGACCAGATTACGTAGAAAGATAGGTTAGAGAATAAACGCACCTGCTCTGTTTGTTACTACACAAGTGCTAAAAATTGATTAGATTTTCTCTTTTAACTTTGAGCGTATCTTTTTTTTGGTACCACATTTAAAAAATATCTAACCATAATTTGTTTGTTATTTGATATCTACCAAACGATGCTATGATTAGTTTGTTTACCGCAAAGTAATACCTACTGTAACAAGTGCAAAAATTTCTATTCAGAATTTGAGATTTAAAATTTTATCAACTTATCCATTTTTCGATAATAACTCTTTGAAATTTAAAATTCTAACTTCGATCTTATACATTTACCCGTATGGCAGCCAATTTTATTAAATATAGTATATTTTGCTACGATTAAATAGTAGTTTTCCTACGAGTTTGAAAAGTCCCTGATTGCGAACCGAGAGGTTTGCGGCCCGAGCCGAAGGCGAGGTTCGTAACGAGGTTCGTAAAGGAGACTTTTCGAACGAGTTCTGGAAAACTGCTTTTTCGCCCGAGGAAGTACCAGCCTCCCAAAACTACCCGAGGGCGGAAATGGTACATTACATCATTAGAGGACAAAGTACAAACATATGCGCCCGAAGGGCGAGCTTGTTGTAGGTTGGTGCCCAAGTCACCTATAATGTTTCTCTTGCCGAGGGCGCAAAGTAATATTTCGCGCCCGTAGGCATACTTTGCGCCCAGTAAATTACTAAGGGCCCAGAGGGCGCAAAAAACTTTCTGCCCATGGGCTCAAAGTGATTACAAGGGCGCAAAGTGTGCCCACGGGCGCAAAGCAGCAATTTTACTTTGGGCCCATAGTAAGAAATAGTAGTTTTCGTCGGATAAGTGCCATCGTCTCCGGGGCTATTTTGTGGCCCAAGGGACCAGCGAAGCAGGGCCCAAGGGGCGTAAGGTAGCCACGGAGCGATGGCGCTTATATGGCGAATGCTTTTTTTCCTACCAAGGGCACACTAGTCTGTCAAAAACGCCAGAGGTAGGAAAAAAAATTTTAATGACGTCTTTTAGCAAGTATTTGATTACTTATAAGTAGCGTATTGTATTACGATTGCCTAAATTTTATTTGTTGTTTCGACTTAAATAATAAATTCTCCTACTCTTGCAGAATATTTTTTGTTGACCTACGTAAATTGATACATTTTTACGTACATTAATAACAATAAAAAAATGTTATAATTCAACATTTGATGTGCTGTACCCATCTCCGAACGACATATTGTATGCATTTAGTCGTCAACGTATGCAAATAATGCGATTGACTTTGCCACCTTTAAAAATCTAAGGATTCTACTGCCTTTTGTGCACTTCGTCCTTATAGAAAACCCTATTTTAATGTACTTTTTTAAACAGTGTAACTTTCTTAATAGCGTTACTCTCTTAATATTTTGATTCTAACGACAGCAAAAGTAAATAAATAATGTAAATAAATATTATGGCTTACTGTCAAAAGTTTATTCTTAATTAAAAGTGTGTACAACGTTTCGGTTGTATATTGGAAACCTTTTTTAAGCAAAAAGTAAGCAAAAAGTATACCATAAAATTTATTTACATTATCAAGCGTTACTTCCTGTTGCCATTCTGCAGCCGCTAATTTCTGGACGACTTATGAGTGCTTTCATTTTTTGCTTTGACGAAATTATAAGCCACACATTAAGGTCATTTAAAAAAACGGCTTTTTTAAGCAAACAAGGATGTCATAGGAGAATCTCAGAGAATAGAGCACAAGACAATTAAAATTGTTATTGTTAGAGTTGTAAATAATTTTTTTAAAAAATGGGAGTCAGAATTAAAAAAAAAATCTCTTTTAAATTAAAGTCTCTTGCGTCATTAATAACATTTATTAATAAGATTTGATCTAAATATACTTTAACGGCCAGAGCAGCCAATAAAATTTTAAAATGAACAATCGTTTTGTGACTTCATGTTCTATAGAAAATAAAAATTGTTTTGCATGGCTAAGGATCCCTTAAAGTAGTAGCGAATTCTGAATTGTTAACTATTTCTATTAAAAATTTCTAAATTCATAATTTTGTAAAATTAAAATTTCAAAAAGCGATTTTCGTACTATTTCGCTGTATAACTTTCCGAAAAGTAGGTTTAATTTGATTTTACCAGCCTGAATTAAAACATAATCATATTTTGAACAAATTATGTCCAGCTATGTTTGCAACTCGAAGATAAAAAAAAAATTATAAACAAGACTGTTTTTTTAAGAGTTTATCCACCTATTAAATAGTGTTTGAATAACATTAACTTCAAGCACATTTACCACACTTTATAACAAAAAATTAAGTGTTTTAATGTTTTTTCTACTCCCTGAAAATCTTTATAGACTTTTTTACTTAATTTTTGGGTAACCCATTTAAACATGAATGCTTAAAAAGTTATTAAAGAAAAAGACAAAGAAAATACAGTGGACAGTGGGTGCTTGGGTACTCGAGTATAAAGTTATACTTCCATGAAATTGTGTGGAAAACACTACAATATTAAGTATAAAAATACTTTCTATAAAACAATATTGTGTACATCACTGGTACAATTATCGTATAGATGAGTTTACAAATAATGATTGAGTATGGGTTCAATTAATATTTTAAAATATATTAAAATAACGATTATAAACAATATATAAGAGCTCAATACAAAATTAATAATATGTAGGCTGGCCAGTAAAAGACTGTACTCTTTCATCACCTGGAGGACTTAGGTTTGAAACTCCGTTTCGTCACTTCCTCCCGGGTAACAAGGTGGTGTTTTTAATATGAACCAATCACTAGGATATCGTATAAAAATGATACTGGTATATAGCATTTCACCGCGACATGCAAATATGCAGTTTATATAAAGAAATACGCAACGATGCCTCAGAAGAGGGAGCTAGTGCATATGACACACTCGTAGTAAAATCAATCCTCTAAATGATCAATAATACAAATAATAAGATATATGTGGCAAATCGAGGTCAAATGAATATTTGCGCACTTATAAGAATGTAAAATGTATCCAGCCATGCAAACAACAACTGACAAGATGAGGTGTTGTTAAGATAGGACACCTACCGTGGAAAAATTTTGAAAACGAATAAAAATGTAAATATGAAGAATACTTTAATATCCTATTTATCCTAACACTGAATTTCGTGTGTCTTAAATGAGAACACGTTAATTTCAGTATCTAAATTAAAATTTCAAATAAATTGATTTGAAGTAATAAATTTTATTATTTTTTTAGTATACTCTTTTTAACAATTTAAAATAAATTGTGTAAGACAGCTGTAACAGTATCAACATAATCTGATCAATTAGATTGGAAACTCTTAGAATTTCCCAGAGTGCCCTAAATAACAATCTGTAAAACTAAGCCTTATTTGATTTAGTGATTTAGATAGTAAATAATCATACATTAATAATCAATTTTTTAAGTACTATTTAAATAGTTAATGATTTAGTAAAAACAATTCTTTTAGTAACTTAGATACCACTTGTACGATTCTCGTACGTATTTTCGTGATAAATAATTGTTTACTGTAAGAAAACCTCTGGTATTTAATAACTGTAATTTAGAATATTTGGGTTTAAGTCATTGAAAAAAAAGAATAATGATTAAAGGTAGATGAACAAATGACAAATTTAGGATTTTTGATGTTTATAATTACTAAGTATTTTGGAAATTCAAAGTGATCAGTGATCCGTTGGGGGCGAAATGTAAGAAAATAAATAAATACAAGTAAAGTGTATTTAATTTATCTGCGTTGATTTATTGATGCGCAACACGACAGCACGACAGGTGACGAGTAAGTCAACCAAACTTACGAATTCTCGCGTACCTGCGCCTGATGAGGCTGACGCATATTGTCAGCGAAACGTTGCGCATCAATAAATTAACGCAGAAAATTTAAATACACTTTACTTGTATTTATTTATTTTCTTACATTTCGCCCCCAACGGATCACTGATTACTTTGAATTTCCAAATTCACCGGAGGGCACTGATATATACTAGCAAATTACTAAGTATTTTATCTAAAAAATTTGTTGGAAGAAGTAATTGAATTTATGTAGTAAGATTAAAAAAAAATTGCTAAGAATGATATGATGAAGTAATTTAATAACAAAAAGGAAAAAAAAGAGCATCATAGATGAAAATCCTGAAACTGTATTTTTTAAGACAATTTATTTTATTTGGCAAATCAAAAAACTGTTTCTAAAAATTAACTGCATTCAAATATACTTGAAACATCTTTAAATGCGCAAACTTTAGTAGAAAATTAGTGGGACTGTTGTAGATCACCGTAGCTATGTTTTACAGACTATGTTTCTACCCAGTACTTTCTAATATGAGCAACATTAAATATTATTAAGTTTTTCCAATTAAACATTTACAAATGGTATTTTTCTGAAAAGTTATGATATCCCCATAAAAATAGTTTTTGACAAACCTTAAATCTTAGGTAAGTTTGATGTATTTCGTTTATATTTTGTAAGGAATTTCTAAACCTTTATACACACTGGCAATGATCAGGATTCTTCCTAATAAATCTGTAGCCTTACTTAACAAGTTCTGAAATCACGATATAAAAACGGTCAAGCTTTTTTTTCGCAGCATACATTTTGAATGACATTCGAAGTATAATACTGTTAAGTTCTCGTACTTTAACAAAATCAAACTAAGTAATATTAACTTTTGACTGTTATTTCATGCAAACCTCACATCAGATACATTCATGCCTTGCTATGTAGGAAGTATATAAAAATGTTAAGGCAAAAGGCAACATTACTTAGTTTGATTTTGTTACAGTACGAGTACTAAACTGTATTATACTACGAATGTCATACTAAATATATATACTGCGCAAAAAAAAACTTGACCGTTTTTATATCTTAATTTCAGAACTTGTTAAGGCTACAGATTCATTAGAAAGAATACTATTTATTGCAAGTGTGTATAAAGTTTCAGAAATTTCTTACGAATCATGAACTAAATACATCAAACTTACCAACCATTTAAGGTTTGTAAAAAAATATTTTTGAGTAGTGAAAAATACCCTAAAAACTTGCTGATCTTTTAAGTTCATCCTTTTTTCTACGTGTAGTTAAAAAAAATCGCATTCAAACACGTAACCTTGTGAAAAAATTACGTAAAGTTGCATTAATGCATACGATCTTTAAAAATCTCCTTACTTATTTCGGTATGAAAAATTAATTTAAAATAAACCTATCCAATTACTAAATGGATCCACAAGTTAGTTTTTGAATTAACTCAAAAGGAAGAGATCAAGTGTGTGTGAAAGCGTATGAGTGAGTACATTCACATGAGAAAAACAATGGCCAGGTTAGCTGCTCAAATTCTTAAAACTGAGACCGCTTGCAGCAGAGTGGGTAAGGGCCCTTTGTTTCAATTGGTTCGAAGGAAAAAAAACAATTAATAACATTTTTAATGTGTGGTATAGTGTGGTTACGTTAGGTCGTGGAGAGTGGACCGGAAGTACGTCACGGTGGGTGGGGCGAAGTGGAGAGAATGAAGCAAAATCCACTTCTGTCATACTTTTTCTCAAGGCAACTAATCAGAAACCGTTGATTTGTCCTCATGCGTAACGCTCCTATAAAGGTGTAACTTGAAAAATTTTGATACTTACAATGACCTTTATAGTGTCCTTGTCCATTTCCGTATAGTCCAACTCCTCCTGATGGACCCTCTTTTAAATTAAGAAAATTTTATTCAATTTTGAAAAAAATCTTACAGAACTTCAGGTATGTAAATACAATTTTAAAATGGACATACCTTATCGCCAACAGATAAAGGGCCTCAGACAAGCCTCATGGCTGGAATAAGAAAGGCCAGCCTTCCTGAGATATTCTTGAGTTTTGTCATGAACGTCAAGTATTATCTGTTCCTCCACATCATCCACGTTCAAGACATCACTATCGTTTATAATTGATACCTGTAATCTTGCTTACTCAAAATATCTGTGGCCAACTTTGTTAATAACACCTGCTAGTGTGCGCTTAGGCAGATGATTTGTTAAAGAAAAATATCTAATTCAATTGTCTACTTATTTTTGCTGCTTACTTCAACTTTTTTTTTAGAGCCAAAGGTTAATAATACGTTCCTCCATTTCGAACCTTCAATAATTACTGTTAGAAGGTATGTGTGTTAAAAGGTACCATGGACATCTCTCACGTACGCGTGAGTGTCAAAATAAGAGTCAATCTCGTTAAAATCGTCATTTTCACTAAAAGCCATCTCGGCACAGGGGGTTGGAAAGTTTTTTGCTATCAAATTTATTTACAAAATCCCTTAAAACTGCTCCAACAACAAGAAATGTCATCTTTCGATAGAGGTACATTTTTGATGAACGTACACTAACACGATTCTCCAAAGATAACATTGCGAGAGACGTGAAGAAGCTTTATCTCCATGGCGAAAGGGACCGATGTTTGAGTGCTTACGTGCTACGTAAAAAAGAAAAGAAGAAAATGTAACACTTTAGTCGAGCAAAGCTTGGTTAGAAATTGCTTCAATTTTTGCGATTCTTAAGGTTCGTTCTTTGTGATAAAACCCTTACTCCTTCAGAGAAGCTAGAACTCAACAATAAAAATTTTTACAAACGAGATATTATAAGTAACCTTAGAGAATTATTTCATAATATTACTTGGCAAAAACAAATTTGTTTGGAAAACAAACAAAACAAAAACTTGATAAAAATTACGGCTTGAGTTGTTATTGAATGCACATGCGACACAAAGTCGTTGTCACAATAAGAACTAGTCATGTGCATTTTTAATTCTGCCTTTAGGTACTAACAGTTACATGCAAAAAACTTTTAATTCAACAAATCTTATTTGATTCAGTTGCTTTGTGAATTGCACATCATATTTTTTCACAATGCACTACCTACTTATTACTTTCATAGCCAAATATTTCCTACTTTCTAACTTAAAATAAAAAATAACTTGCTGCAAGACGGTAAACAGTGACCATTATTATTACTCGAAAGCAAATAATTCTCCACTTCTAACATTGAGTAGTTCTATGCATTAAGAAAGCAACGCTTTATTCTTTTTTTCAAGCATGTTTATCTTGCATCTAAAACAGTCTTCTATGATGCTGAAATAATCGCTGGTTTAATTATTTCGTCTATTTTTGACGGGACTGTGCAAATGTTTGTAACAATGAAATTAAGGTTTTTCTCGAACTTTGAGTAAAAAACTACATGCAAAAAAGAAGCTATTCTGGCTGTATACTTATAAAAAACAGCTTTTCATGTTTAGACAATTGAGAAACCTCAAAAGAAATCGCTCGTCTAGAAAAAATAATTAACATTATTAAATTTAAAAAGTCCAGGAGTTGTTATGACCAAAAACTTAGAGTTCCGTAAATAAAGAGGATACTATACGAACAGTTTAGTTAGAAAATATAGTGTCAAATATATCTGTGAGTCTACGTTATCGTCTAAATTCTAATAGCTATCGTGTTTTTTCGACATTGAGGCATGTCTAATATTTTTTTTTTCTTACACTATATTAGGTCCCGAATGTAAGACATACATATCTTTGCATTAGGACATGCCCGAGGAGATGCCCTGTATGCCGTCTCCACTCTAATTATTTAAGAACTCATACTATATACTCGAAACATGTCTTATTGTAAGAAAATCCAGTAAAAGTAATGTCACACATAAGTATCACGGACTTACATAACGAGTGTGTAGTTGTCACAGCTTTCGATTCTAGTTTGTTGTGAACGCATACCTCAGTTTACTCAGAAAAACTAAAAGAGCTCTCGATTTTCTATTCCGTTTCCACTTTTTTGCAAGTGTTGGCTCTCAAATAACAGTCGTCATGCCTATATAAAATTTCCAATACGTTTTTGGAAATAGGAGACGATTGTGTACCTCTGGAACCTATCGTGTATGTAAAACTGCGGCATATTCATTGTTGTACCCAGTCAAATTAGGCAGGATGTTGCAACTCGACATTTTGCATTAATAAATAAGACATTACTATACTTATATAAATATTGCATTCATACCGAAAAACTTATGGTGAATACTTGAGAAGGCTCTTGCCATCTGCTAAAATCTAAATTCTGGTAAATTTGATCAATACGGTTAAAATCATCAAGTAAGAGACGACAGCGTGTTTTCTTCATGAATTTAAGACAGAGACATTCACAGGAACTGACTTTTAACTCAATATTTTCTAAATAATCTTCATTGTTCTAAATATAATTTAAAATTTTTTTCTTTAAAATTTTTATATTTTTTTCGAGAGAGCATGATGTTACACGTGGATTACGGGCAATACGTAATGTCTCAAAGTTCGGCTCCCTAATAACATAATGACGGTAGGCAAACTTTGGCATTGACTATTTTAGAAGTTTTTTTAAGATCAGATAGAAATGTGGGTGCCGTCAGGTTAATCATATTTTTTCCTTTAAAGAAATCACTTTTTATTTGTGTAATACTTATGTAAGAAATCAATTCAGATTTCTGACTTATCGAGAAAAAGGCACACCCTTTCGATAAAAATAAAACATGTACGCCAAAAAAATAGTAGAAGTCCATGGATTAAGGTAGTTCTTGTGAAAATCAAAGTCATCATAAAAATTATTTAGTGACTCTTTACCATTCTAAACGGCTTCAAATAAAAATTTCTACTAACAATTCAAAACCTTTTAATCTTTCCAAATAGTTGCTGTTCCTGAAAGTTTTCAGTTTGTAGAGAATAGAAACATTAGGTGTTCATTTATTTTCAACTAGACTTTCTCTTTCATAACTATATTAATCTCCAGTAGTGCAAAGTAAATCAAATCAGATTTTATAACTCATAGATAAGTCAACATGTCTTTACTAATACTAATTTTCCGTAAACCATCTGCAAAAAAATCATTGTACTATAAGCATATCGACATACTACATACGAAAGATTATTACATAGTTTGAACACTTATGAATGACATTCTAAAAGACACCCAAAATATCGAAAACTTGATGAAAAAGCATATTGTCGATCTTGCGTTAACCGAAGTAGGGTAGAAAAAAAAGCTCACGAGTCGGAGTTGATTGGCCGATGAATTTGGAGAGTAGGAAAAAAAGTAGCTCGTATTTGCTGCAAATAGATACGTGGCCTCACCAAACATTGTAATTGGTGGGAGCAGTGGACGTCAACGATCGATTAGTTTGGTGTTGTGGTGGTGGTGTTAGTCACGATTACAGGGATGGCTCAATGTATTATTCAGTTTGTGCTGTAGTATTGATATAAAAAACCTCTGACGCATGTATTGGTTTATTTTATGGAACCTGCGCAGAGAATCATATAGAAGTATGAGTAGAAACGAAAAAATACAATGATTTTTTTCAATTCCGTTTTGAAAAGTGTATACAGATAAGTTTTACATTTTTGTTTACGACTTGTACTACTTAGGTATACAATTCAACTTATAAATTACAAGAGTATTATCTTTTTCTGTAAAAAATGTAGAAACCAATTTGGTTTTTCTAGAAAAAGTCTATATTTTTTATTGCTATCACAGTTTTTGATTGTATCTAAATAATCAGTTCAGGTACATGTAGCACTGTAAAAGTGACTAGAACTATTTGAATATAGTCTACTGATTCTCTTTGAGATTGTGTCTTTAAAAATTGTTTTCATAAAATTGTTATCTTTGAAAAAGTTCTTTACAAAAACTAATATTACATGTAACTTTAAATTTTATTATTATTTTGAATCAGATTAACAAAATACCAAAAATAAGCTATAATAATTTGTAAATTATTATTTTAGTAGACGGTGAAAAATTTTTATACGCTTATCTATCAATGCATGAGAAGTGTATAACTCAATATTATTTCAGTTCTGTCTGTCTGTTACTTTATTGATATGTATTTTTTATACCCGAAATTAAATGTTTGTCCCTTAAAATCTGAATGGTAGTTAGTAAAACTATCGATTCTTATATTTTCATGTTCTCATATTAAATGTTTAAAAAAATATTGTAAGAACAAATTAGTTTTTTCCCAAAAAATACAGTATTTTTTACAAAACAAAAAAAAAAAAGTAGATTTATTAAATCTTATATGTATATCACGTAAACAATTACATTATGACTTTAATACAGCTTTAAATTGTGATCTAAATTTGATACCTAAATTAATCTTTTAGTTTTAGCAATAACTAATATATAAGTAGTGGTGATCCAAAGAAGAAAATAATGTACTTTAGTACAGAAAACAATTTTTTTTCAAGTTCTATGTAGAAGGTAACGAAATCTATCAAAGTCAAGATTACTATATACACAGATAAATACTTCTTTATTAAAAGGCCGGTTATTGGACATCAATTATTTAACTTGAATTTAATAAGTTAAAAAACTTATAATTACCGACAGTATTTTTGTTACGATGTACAAAACAGTGCTTTTGAATGCAGATAAAATAACAAAGTGGCTGATAATAAGAGAATTACTAAACTATTTCAGATACTTCTTGCAATTCTTAATACCTCATTGTTAACCTTAGAGTTTAAGTGAAACGAAATTTCAAACAATAAAAAGAAGTATCAAGAAAGAGAGTGTAACCATACGTTGATTAGTAATTTATACAAACAAAAATTTCTAAAATATCATACTGCTTATCTGCTAGTAAAACTGTAGTATAGTTCAGAACATAATTAGATAATCAAACAATTTATGTGCAATACTTTATTAATCGTATTAAACTTAAAATTGTGTTACAGTGTTTCTGATTTATTAAACTATTAAGAGAACATAATACGTTTAAAACTACTCAAAAATATAGCAAACTGTGTACACGCAACTGTGTAAACAGTCAAATTCTTACCTTATAAAAAGTTGTGTGATCAACGTTGTAACCGTAAAAAAAAATGGTTTTTTTTTTTACAATTTTAATCAGCATGTGTCGCGTAACATGTATAGGTATAGGTGTTTTATAACTTATTTTTAGTTTTTAGTTAATATCAAATTTTGATTTTTGTTGTTTTTTGTTGCCAAAGAAATGGCCTCGTATTTATTAAAACACCATCACGTTGGCGTAAAAAATTAAAACTCAAACACACCAACAATTCGGTGGCTTGTGATTTCAAATATAAACCCAAAAAAGTGCGTTCGATCAATAAAATGATGTACTTACCATCAGGGAAGTGCCGGATACACAGGACAGATTATAGGAAAGATAAGCGTGAAACAAAAACACCTGCAGGACACGTACCAATTAATGTAAGTATATTATGAGCAGAGCTGCGTAGTAGAAGGGGGTAAAAGTGACCAGTCATACTCATTGAACGCATTAGGACTGACACACGATATTCAAGGGAATCGAGTATTTTCCCTCGGCTCAACAGCTAAGCTACTTTTTCGTGTGCCAGAAAATATAGATAAGCTATCGATAACTGAGAAAGTGAAAAGGAAGGAGCTTAGGAAAAATCGTAAAAGCATTGGGGCTGTGACTGTATAATTATGTCCTCAACCGCAGTTGTGAAGGGGACGGGTTTATTGAAGGAGGGTCCTATGTATTTACGTATACAATAAAGCCTTATTAAGTACGGTTTTCTTTAAACCACCCGCCGTTGGCACATTTTTTTACGTTTTAAGGATGTAGCTTAAAGAAACCTGTGCAATGAATGGATTAAAATAAATACAATGGAAAAAAGGTGTTAGAAACAGTACTAAAACCGTACTAAGAATAACTACATTTTTTAGGAAATCTTAGACATACTCACCTACTGACGTAAATTATTACATTTAAAATATTATTTGTTATATTTTAAGCAATTTTTATTATGTAGCAGCCCTCAAAAAAATTATTACGCGGCATAATAAAAATTACCTTGTCTATTCAGCAAAAAATGTGATGGTATAATTCTTGTTATTTAGCACAGTAAATTTTGGTGTCATCGTTTTAAAATTTCCCACATTTAGACGCAGAATTTGCTATGTGACATAGTAAAATTTCTTATTTCACTGAATTGCTATAAACATTGATACTTACAATTATTCAAAGGCACAATAAAATCTTAAAGAAAAGAATAATCAAGTGTAATTGTACAATTAATAGAATCTGCTGCTGCTAATGTCTTTATTTCTTGTTTTTAAGTTCATTAAACTTTAATTTTTACTTACTTATTCCAAGATTAATTTTTTTGGACGATAAAAATCTCACGTCTAATAGTATTCGTAAACTAAAATTTGTGAAACGTATGAAAAAATTTGAGAACTACTGTACTTATTAGATTTCGGCATTTCTTTAATTTCACTTTTATCGAAAAGCTATAACATCAAGCACAAAAAGCATATGGTAAAGGGAATCATAAAGACAACAGCCTTTAGTTTATCACTTGAAAATCTTCAAACTTTAATTTATGGTGAAACATGAAATCGTAACAGCTATTGTAGTGCACTGAATCTTTCTCCGTCGCAACGGATTATAAACTTAACGTATTCCTAAACGTTGAGTTGTGATGTTTATTATTACCTAAAACATCATTTAAAATTAGGTCCACAACAACTTATAAAATATTTGACAAAAGCGGATACTACCTTTTTAGTCAGGTAGTCTTTAAAACTATTACTACGAGTCGAATTATGCACAGACTATCTTGTTTTACAAAATCTGCATCAAAGAAAAACGAACACCTCACCGCATTTACATGAGAACAAATATAGACAAATTTTTGACTTAAAAAAAAATTTAGTAGTAGTCAAAATGTGTCTAGAACTAGAGAGAAATATTACGTGTAGAACAAGAGATATTTGAAGTTTTTACTAAAAAAGTGATACGCTAAGAACTTACTTAAAGAATAAATGAAATTTTGTTGGATACCATAAATTATAATACAAAACAAGAAGTAAATGAGTTAGTCAATAGAAATAGAATATCAAGAAAAAGTTCTTGAAATTTAAAATGCTATAGACTTTCAAAATAACAGACGCTTACAAAATTAATAGCAATTATCATAACAACAACAGCGCGTCTAAGAGCAGAGATGAAACAAAACTACATACTAACACAAATTCTTTAATCAGTTTATTGAGTTATCAAATTTAAATTTCTTTAACAGTACAATGAAAATTTCGGAATAATATTCCTCTATTAAATTTCAACATACGAAGAATTAACAATGTTAAAAAGGTCATGAGGGCCAATTACGCGTAACAAGATACTTTTGCAAGAAAAGCAGATTATAAGAACTAGTATAGAAATTTTTTTTTTAAGAAATGTACGTTTCTCAGACACTTAAATTTTTAAAAACTAGTACAGATAATTTTTAAATTTTATCTAACAATCCAACTGAGGAATTCCAGTGAGTCATAATTTAAGTATACAGAAATAGTCTCATAACTAAAAGAGTGCCGTATTATTCAGTCATACTGACAAACCCGCAACGTTCTAAATTATATCAGTTTCCTATATCAGATGGACAAAATCATATTAGACCAATGGTGTTGATTATATCCACTTCTTCTTAAAAAAGTCCCAACAAATTAATCGGCATTGTTAACTACAGCACTAAATTTTTACTTACATGTAGTATTTAAAGTTTAAAATATTTAATTAGAAAAATTAAAAATTTTAAAATTAGTGGGGATGGTAATATGAGTTTTTTTCAATATGAGGAACTTGTTTTCTAGTATTTTGATCTACGAGAAACATTGAGTTATCAAGGAGTTAAAAGTAAAAAACAACAGACATGTGTGTAATAAATGACAGTACAAATAGTTAACCGTTGGATTAAATAATAGTTTATCAAATTTAATAAAAGAATTGAGAATGGTCAATCCACTTAGCCCACTTTTGTTAGAAGATTTTGTGATATACTTAAATAATTAAATAATAGATCATCAGTCAAGCCAAAAGCTATCACGCAGACACATATAGTTCGAAAATTCTGAGCATTTTTAATGGCTCACAAAGACAATAGCCGAAATTGGTAAAAAATTTTAACAGCCTCTATTTTAATATTGAATTCACAGTCCAAAAAAAAAAAAAAACAACAGTTCGAGCTTTTGAGATATTAATAATATTGGGGTACGAGTTTGCTTGAATTTTTGCATCTATCATAATCCAAAATATACAGATATCACAATTTACAGTAGAACTTTTCATCCATATTTCCTATGAAATGATAAAAAATGTCGAAATTGTAAAAGCTATCAGTAGATATCGTCAAGCATATGTCAAACGAAAAGAAATTCTATTTGTCCGTCGCATATTTTAGAAAGCCCTTACAAATTATTTGGAAAATATCAAAGATACATAACACAAAAATAGTATATAATATGTTAAAAACATTAAAATTATTGGTTAAAAAATAATGAAAGAGAAACCAAAAAGATAAAACATTTGGTGTATATCGTTCAAAATACGGTTTATGCAACAAAGAATATGTTAGACAAACATATATAAAATTTGATGAATGGATTAATGAACATTATAAAGCTTCCGTTTAAAAAACAACAGTTACACTACACTGTCCGTGTACATCAATGCGATCAAGAATATATAATTTTACGTCAAGCCACGAGTAGTGAACTACTACATGCCCTAGAAGCAGTTGAATAATTAGCTCAATATGTAGTTTTTCGTACCTGCGGCCGTGAAGAGGCGAATCACGCAAATTTGATTAACCGTTTTATGACCACAGATGTACGAAAAACAGTATACGCATTACGTTTGGTGATTAAAAAATGTCGCAGATTTCACGTGAATAAACGCCCGAGGCGAAGCCGAGCTCACTAGGTGCGTAATATACTAGTACGTGTTTGCATTATATGGATGACATGTAAAGCCGAATACGATTAGTTTGTGACTGAGGAAGTAAACAGTGTTCTAAAACAGCTGTAATGTGTTTATATTTTTATATGAATGAAACTGTGATAATTTTTTAATAGTATTAAACTTTTACTTACTGTGAACAAGTTTTTGTACTATTAATAAAAACGTAAATCTTGATATAGTAGGTACCGCAATAATCAATTACTAAGATTTATAGTTGACATTATTTTGTTTTTTCAAGAATAGTTGCATATTAATGTATTTGGAATAATGTAATAAATTGATGACAGTTGTAAGACTTAAATAAAAAAAAAATTAAAAAATCATCAATATATACTGCTATAAATAAACAAGTGAGTTGTTTTATAAGTAATTTTAGTATGTAACTTATTGTTTTTTTATTCACATACTTGAATAATCAATTACATTAAAAAATAAAAAACTTTGTTATAAAAAACATGATGGTTGTGAGTATTAGATCCAAAATAAAAAGTAGCTTTAAGTCAACTATGCATTACTTTAAAATTTTGTCATAATTTTGATTCTTTGCAACCTGGCCTATGTGGATTGGCTACTGGTCTGTTCGAAAATATAGACAAAACGAGGGGAAGTTAGTAAGGGGCTGACTTTTTTTATGGGCGTGACTTTTTTCCTATTCGATGGCCAGAAAATTTTGGTAGTGGGGAACATGATTTCTTACCCTTAGCCCTTAAATGTACATCGCTAGCACGACACTGTCTCACAGTGCGTCAGGTAGACAACACCTCAACCCAAAGTGATCACTCTAATACGCTATTTTCTATCTAGTTCGACGGAGGAGCCCAGTGTTTAATCAGTGTTTATCAGTGAAAAGTGACCCGTGACGTTAAAGGTATTGAAACCTCCGGCATTTAAAGAAAGTAAATTCCAGCCGTGCTTAGCTAAATAGAAGGAATTCTCAATAGTCATTTTTTGCATCGCAAAAGTCTACTTATTGAGTAAGTACTCGCCTAAGTCCTGTTTTTTGCAGTAACAGATTTAAGTTCGTCTTGGCGAAATAATATTCAGTTTCTTATGAGGGGGCGTATTCTCTTTACCAACAAGAACTTAAAAGCAGCAAATTTTTCAACTAAAAACTTTTGTTAGCTTTATGTGGCAAAGCAATCGAGGATTATTTATTGATTTCTTGAAGTTTAGTGCATAAGCACACGATCAGTAAGAGCTTATTTAAGAGTTAGAATAAAAATTCCAAAGTCAGGTGTTAGTTTGAGCAACGTTTCGTTGGTCATAACGCCAACCTCATCAGGCTTACTTTATTAACAGAAAAAACACAACAAATTTCATAAATTACATTGCAGGGCCAATGTTTACAAATATCTACATTAATGCAAAATCAATTATAAGTTAGTAGTCACGAATAAAATAGTAATATAAATAATATTAAAACTTTTTAAAATTAACAAAAATAATTGACAACGAATTTTTTAATTTTAAACATCATAACAATCATTGTCAGATGTTATAAACATGTTATGGTATGAAAATTTTATGAACAGATTTTTAGTAGCCCTATGAGCTCTCCTGTCTCTCTACTATTCGCTGACTTAGTTTTAGAAGATATTGAGACGGAAGCCCTACGCGTGTTAAAAGACAATCATAATTGCGTTCCCTTCATATATAAAAGATACGTCAACGACACTCTCATATGTGTACATAAAGATCAGGCACAGTTATTTTTACAGATTTTTAACAAACAGGAACATCACTTAAAATTCACCTGCGAAGTAGAGAAAAACAATTGTATGAATTTCTTAGACATAACAATTACACATAAAAACTTAAAAATAATCACGAATTGGTACGTCAAGCCAATTTCATCGATCAGATTAATTAATTTCAATTCTAACTACCCCCAATCTTTAAAAGTCAATGCAGTATACAGTTTTGTTGATTGAGCTATTCTTCTGTCTGATAAATTATACCACAGGAAGAATATTTTCATGGCAAAAAGAATTTTACGTGATAATGACTATACTGAACTTTTCAAACAAAAATATATCAAGAAAAGACTTCACTTAATAAAAAATACTAATAATGATGATAACAATCTACTAAATGAAAATCTACGTGATAAAATAAAAATTTTTATTCAATATAACCCATTATTCTATAAATTTTGTTCAAAAATTTTGAAAAAATTAAATATACAAATTTACCCGATTATTCAAAATAAATTGGACATAGTGTTATCATTCTTGAGAAAGACAAGATTAATAAGCTCGATCAAACCAATGTTGTGTATCATTTTGCAGTGATTCTTGCTCTGCGTCATATGTAGGTAAAACAAAGAGAGCATTGTAAAAACGCCTGAATGAACATAAAAGTACCATGGAAGATGAACTTGTTGTCTCTTTACACATAGAAAAATTTCAACATAATTTTAATTCCTCTCAAACAAAGATTCTAGACCGTGAACCTAATATACAAAAAAGATTAAAATATCTGAAATGCTATACGTACACTTTACTAAACACACCATTAATAAGAAAGAAGATACCTTACTTCTCAATAACATATATAAAGATTTTATAAGTCATCTTTCTGAATAATACAATGTAGTTATGTACTGCTGTTATCTAAATTTGTAAGAAGCGTACATTTATTGTTTATATGTATATGCGTAAATGAATACATGTTTGACACTTACGTTATTCGTTCGAGGCGCCCAACAGTCTGTAACGATCGTCTTAACGATATAGACGTGAGTAATTGTTCAATTTTAAAATTATTTATATTACTATTTTATTCGTGACTACTAACTTATAATTAATTTTGCATTAATAAAGATATTTGTAAACATTGACCCTGCAATGTAATTTATGAAATTTGTGGTGTTTTTTCTGTTAATAAAGTGAGCCTAATGAGGTTGGTGTTAAGTTTAACGAAACGTTGCTTAAACTAACACCTGACTTTGGAGTTTTTATTTTTACTCCTAAATTAGCTCTTACTGATCGTGTGCTTATGCACTAAACCTCAAGAAATCATGAGAACAATTGGGAGCAGAACGGCACGTTCAACAAACACCGTAGTGAGGATTTTTTATTACTTTTCCTACTTTCAATTTATCTTTTTTTTTTTTAAATTATCTCATTATTTTAGTTAATACAAATAAAATTCCCTTCTGCGTTAATTGAACTAAAGTGATAAATTTTTATAAAAACAGCGCTATTTTCACGTAACGTAACGTATCACTTAGAGGCAATTTTTTTTTTAATAATGATTCCCTCGAAAAACACTTTCGCCTAAATTAGTAATTTTCTAATGTTTAAGTGTTCACTGCGATTCCAGCAGAACAAGTAGAGTTTTTCCCTGGTACACATTTAACTACGGCAAGCACAGAAAGTCCCGTAGTTTTGGTGCTTGTCTTGGCAGCATGTTTTATCAGTTACGAAGGATACTGTTTTCTGCATGCCATTCTTACATTAAATTTTCTGAAAATTTTATCGTTTTGCTATTTCGTTTATTTGATTATTTAATAACCTCAAAGTTTATAGTTATTTTTTTAAAAAATAAGATTTAAAAATTTAAATGGAAATTAATTTAAAGAAACTGTACCCAACATTAATAATAGAATTCATGAGCATTCAATTTTAAAATAACCTAAAAGTTCAGCCTTATTATAAATATTTGTTCAATTTTAAAGTTTTAAGTGTCTATAAATTTGTACACTAAAATTTTTCTAGTGCTTACAAAAAATTGAAGCTTATTTAAAACCCTTTTGCTCCATCGAAAAAAACTTGTATCAAATTCCACTAACTCTCTGAAAAAGTATCGAGGATCGCAGCTCGTTCGCACTCAACACTTCGATGAAAAAATATTTCGTCTTACGATGCAGGGTTATGTGAAAAGTGTTTATAACTCACACAAGAAAGACAAAATTCCTTAGATCACGGGTATTTGACACGTAAGGTGAAGCCAAAAGCATACGTAACATGAACAGATACTATTTCTCACAAATTCGGATACGTGCATTTTTTTATAATTTAATGTGAGCCTCCTAAGTTTATTTTCTAATATTCGCTTAGCTTGGCTTCCATATTTTTTTTGTGACCCAACATCTGATCGACAAACATGTCCGCTAAACGGCGTGCATCAATATAAAGGACAAGAGGTGTGTGGGTCAAGGAAAAAAGCAAAAATAGTTTGTTTACTTAATTAGAACAACCATTTTAACTATAATTTGATGCTTTTTTGTATTGCTTCTCTCTTTGATTATAGTTTAAAAATGT
The DNA here is from genome assembly GCF_036245765.1 of Copidosoma floridanum. Taxonomy (NCBI): domain Eukaryota; kingdom Metazoa; phylum Arthropoda; class Insecta; order Hymenoptera; family Encyrtidae; genus Copidosoma; species Copidosoma floridanum. Next base: position 15,710,568 of record NW_028321884.1, on the reverse strand, counting down.
TTGTCTTTTAACAACATCACAGTCCTTGACACAAATTAAAAACCGTTTACTTTGTCTTAGGGCCCCTTTAGCGCAGGACGTAGTCTTTAAAGTAGCTGAGAATAGTCTCTGCTACAATAAACTTTAATATTACGTGTATTATTTGTATTTTAGAAAGTCTAAGTGGGTCATCTAAAAAACGTACATAAAGCTTTTAACGTACACTTGGATTATCTGTTCAAGTTGTTAAAAGAAATATTAAGCATCAAAAATGCTACGTTTGTGAATTAAGTTTTCTTTTTAAATGACTTAGTACTATGGATAACGAATTTCATAATAAAAAAAATTTTTAAAATACTTAAATTTTATCTAAAATTATGTGTGTAAATACACAAATGTAATAAATTAAATTAAATGAGTAATATCGTGAAAAACATTAAGAGAATAAAATAAAAAAGCGCCTTTTGCAGTTAATATGACCAATTTTTTTGAGACAAAAAAAACCTTACTTTCTTACGAATTTCATATTCTTGTTAAAAACTCATTTGGATAAATACGATATAGTCATAATTTCAAGAACTCGCATAAAGTTAATTATTAAAACAATTCATCTAACTATGCAAATAATATCTAGGTTTTCTTTACTTCTTTTTAGATCAAAATGATGAAGTTACCCGGTCTTGTGGTTTTTTTCGCCATTGTTCCAATCATACTGTCTTATTCGACTCAAAGTATAGAAAATCATGTGCCTTTAATGATTGATGTACAAAAGCTGTATAAAACCACTAGTGTAGGGATTGTATATAAGGGAAACGAAGGTGAGAAGTGTTTAATCACGATTTAAAAAGGTGAATATTGAAAATTAATAATTTTGTTTTAAAACCACAGAGATACATTCAGTTGTAAGAATTGTCAGAGAACTCTCACGTCATTTTATTTACTCGGTGGCCGTTGCCATTCCAGACCTTCAAGCAAAGTACCCAAAAATAAAAAATTACTCAAAAACGCTTTTCGTTGCGTTTATTAATACTGACAACGATTTTAAGAAGTTCTCAAACTTTACAAGGGATAATAATCTATCACCTCACGTATGGCTGCTTATATTGCAGCCAGCAACTACTGAAGAGATTTATAGCATCTGCCAAGATCCGAAAGAAAATTATCTCCACTTGAATCTTGCAAGCGAAGTACTGGTTAAATGTGGTAGTAGTAAAGACATAAATGAATGGTACGCCGTCAGTCCTGCGACTGGGATACGAGTTGAGGAGTTTCTGGAGTGGAAGAAAGGGACTGGGCTAATTGTAAAAGAGAGTCTTAATTTATTGGAGAGACGGAGAAATTTCACCGGTGCTTCGATTACAATATATACGAAGGTAAAGAATTTTTCTGTTTTGCTTATTAGAAAAAAAAAATGATTGTACTTTAAAAGAGTGATTTATATTGTGGAATTCTTTGTAGCCATCTAGTTTTTATGCTAAAATGATTGAAGACTTGAAATCTAAGACAGGATTATCTGTTAAGTATAACGACGCCTCCTATATTACTGAGGACAATAATAAAACATCAAGTAATTCTACAACATCGTTTAATGATAGTAGTATCCTTAACTACACATTGATAACCAAAGAAAAACTAGATAACAAGGATTTAACGATTGAATTATTAGATGTGCAAGATATGTTTGTTTATAAATTACCTGATACCATGGATATCCCATGGCACGCATATTTTGAGGTAAAAAAATTTTCCTTTTTTTTTAAGGTGTCGTTTTAATTATAGCACTGACAAACACTTTTTTTTAAAAAAGGTTTTCAACAAGAATATCTGGATTTATTTGATTGTTGTCATAATTTTTTCATCAATATTATGTACTATAATCATAAGCATGAGTAATGATAAAAGAAATTTCATACATAAACTATCGGATGGTATTATTATTATATGGCGGATTTTCTGTCACCAGGAATTTGAAGGTACACTTTTGAATATACTTTTGCGTAAAATGTATTTATATACACTTTTTTTTGTGAGTCTGTATTTCATTGTATAAGATTATTCAAATGATTTGAAATTATTACATACAATAATATTATAGGTTACGTTTAAGATATCCCAGGTGTGCGTGCCCTAGTAAATTATTTCTTCACAAAAGTAACATTTAATATACAAAAACATGAGTGGCATATATACAAATTTATTTTTGCATATGAATGAATTATTTCATAAACGACGAAAAATTAAAACGCCGTTTATCAAAATTTGGTTTTAAAAATTGTTTAAACCAATAAAATATTAAGTTTTGCTTAAGTTACAACATAAATTATATTATTAGCTTCTGTTTAACTCAAAAATAGAGGGCTAAATTGGCATTACCAGTTTTTATGTAATACAAAATTTTTTAATTTAACGACATCTTTACTTAACTGTATATTCGACTACGTGACAAGTTTTGCTCAAATGGAAACGATTAACAAAGAAGTGTTTGGTGGGTTAGGCCCTTTAGATGAAAATTTTTTTTTTTTTAAATTTCCTTTAAATTTTAATCAAAAAATTCTTTTTAACTAGTGAAAATAAACATTTGTACAAAAAATATAGTTTAAAGGTAAAAGCGCTTAAAATAAAAGTGTCCATTAGACGTCTAAAGGGCTAAGAGACGATTCGCTTGCTCTAACTAGGCAAAACAAATAATCTTGATTAAAAACTGATTATATAAGCCACAACTAAATAACTCTACCAACTCAGTTATTGAGATTTTTATGATTTTTCGAAACCTTAAAACTAATGTCTTTTAAACAAGAGTCTGCGCACTCTTAAAGTCATTAAAAAAAAAATTCGTAAGTCATTCAAAGTCTCTCAAAGATTTAAAAGTCTTTAAGAGACTTCAGACTTTTTGCCAGGACTTTTAGAGTGCATAGAGTCATTAAAATAAATTTTAAGTCATTAAAAAAGACTTTATAAGTCATTCTAAGTCTTTCAAAGATCTCGTAAGTCACCAAAAGACTTTAGAGTCCGCAGCCCCTTGATTTTAAAACACTGAATAATTATTAAGAATTATAAATCTACTGTTCCTATATTTTTTACAAAATTTGCAGATGTACAGTATAGACCCCTTTCGCTGAAGATTGTAAGACTGTCGTTGTATCTGACAGCATTTATTATTATTTCTATGTATGCTGGTTGTTTTACAAGCTTCGTGACAGTGTCGATACCGACGATCCCATTTCATAATACGGCTGGTCTCCTCAAAGATGGAACTTATGAATTAATTGCTTCAAAAGGAGAAAACCTTTCAAAGTATTTATTGGTAATTTCAAAATTTTGATAGATTATAAAATATCTTAAAAATGTTGGACAACTAATTTTATAAGTTTTTATTAGGAATCGAAAGATGATGTATACAAAAACTTGAGCTTGTTTGTAAGGAAAAACGGTAATTTACCAACAAATATTTCAGAAGCTTTGCATCAGGTAACTATTTTATGAATACGTTTGTCTGGTAATTGCTTAAAAAAAATGAACTAGTACATGATGTATTATGATACTGGGCAAAATGATTTTTACTTTTGTATATTTTAAATTGTTTTAGTTGTGTCGTATCGTAGTTGAAGCTGTGTGACTAATAAACATTTTCAGCTTAGTTTTGTTGTGAAATAGTTGGGTTTTGGCTTAATGTCTTTAATTTAATTTGTATGCCAAAATATTATAAATCTACAAAAAAGAAATACTCTTATTTTATTACTTTAAAGAAAAATAAGAACATGTTTGTTTTCAATATCAATAAAGATAAAGTAGTCCGTTACACGTTGAACTTGAGTGAATTACAAACTCGTCAAACTTATTGTGCGATTACTTAACAATTTTGGAAAAATTCAATCCATCGTGACGGTTTTTAGCGTATTTTCACATAGGTCCTGAATATTTAACATGATTTCTCTATTCTATGTAATATTTTGGTACTATTGAAAACTTAAACCAAAACTTAATCAAATTTTAAACAATTGTTTTTTTGCAAATTTATGTCATAGTTGCAAGTCACATACCTTAGAGCATTTAGGCAATTATTTTATCAAATTTTATATGTGCATAGAGCTTACGTTTCCAAACAGTTTAAGTGTTTGTGAGATCAAATATCTTTATTACAAATAAAGATATCAACCTGCAAAGTTCGTAAGTGTTTATAAGGAGTGTGTTATTAGTATTGCAAAATAAAAAATTTTTCTACACGTCTCCATTCTTACTTTACTTGCGGTGCTTACGCGCTATATGTACCAGTTATTCAATGCAAAAAAAAGTCAATTCATTGCGGGAACTTTTCTGCTGCAGCTAAGATGAGGACTGGTGCTCCATGACAAAAGCATGTTTCAGTGCCTTAAATCTAAACTAGTTTATAAGGTCGAATTATTGAAAAAAAAATATTTAACTGTTCTTGATAAAACTGGGTCCATGAGTGAAACGTACTACAGACTACTTATTTCGAATGTACATCAAAAACAAATAACATTTTTTATTTTTGTCAAAGCGTTAAAGTTTGAGCATATATTTTTTTGCAGTTTTATCTTATTTCGGCCTGAAGAATGAAATTTTTTTTAATTTTATGAGTTTCATGTTAAAGCTGATCAAACGATAAAAAGTACCCTCTGCAATATTTTTCTTACGAGCTTTAAATATTGAGATATTGTGAAAATATGTAAAAAAAAAAAAAAAATCCTATCATTTTCTCCAAATTTTCTATACAAAAAAAGGTTGGCATTACCCTACAAATATTATTAATTCTAATGTAATTCAAGAATAACTTTACTATCAGTTTTAATTACATCAAGCCAATGCTTTAACTCTGTGGTTTTGACGACACAAGGACGGGGCACTTTTTAAAAGAAGTAAGACTTATTGTAATTTAAAGTCACTTAAAAACGTACAGCTTGTGTGATGCAAAAGATTTTATGACTAGTTGGCCCGATTGTTACCGTAATATTTGTTGCTGAAATACATGTTTTCTGCTGTTATCGATAATTACTTCTCTTTTTAATTTCCTTATGTCATACCAAAAATTGAAAGATCATAAATAGATGTAATATCATATATGTACGTAAGTTTTGACGGCTTAGCAGTGGTTGCATTTGTGAGCGACGGAAGAGGGCAATTTTAAAGAAGTGTTATATTAGTAACCAATTTGAAAACAGAAAAAATAATAGTTGGAAAACATGTTTTTACTCAATTGACAACTTAATTTTTATTTTTCTGCACACCTCTGACTTCCACCATGTTTTTTTAACGTTATCACATAAGAAGTAATGTATAAATTTATAGCAGTGGTAGGGAAACAGGCTGTCTCTATAAGGTAGCCTAAAATTAGAGCTTGGAAAATAAAAAAGTTAAGGAGAGCCCCTTATGACTATAAAAATACAATGCAGTGTCCGTATATTGAAGAAAATTAAAAGATTAAGTGGAAAGTTTGAATCTAGTTAAATAATTTTTGATCTTTTATGTAAACGAACTATTTTTGGCTTACGAAAGTAAGAATTCGTATTTATCAACATGTTTCTTCTACGTGTTTAGGATATTTAGTATACATGTATAGTCATTGTTATTTACGTTTGAAAATATGTAGCAGAAACACTTTTGAATCCACAAAACTTAATAGATATTTCTGTACGGAGTCACATGGGTGAGAAAATCCTACTGTTGGCCAACATAACCTTGGCAGCTTTTACCGAAACACCATGCTTTTGTTCTTTTACTCATTTTACTTAATTTCACTAGAAAAGTAAAATGTTACAAATGTACTTTTTGTTGATGCTAGACAGATCAAGTTCGCTTCGGTCTTTTATTGAAAATGTTCTTACCCTAATAGTTTTATTTATTTACCTATTGGACATTACATTTTTCTATTTTTGTAGGGCATTAATTTTTATTTAACTAAATAATGCTGTTCAACATTTTTCACCTTTACGTTTTAGAATTGCTAACGTTTTTTATACATTACATGTTACTTTTTCTCCAAGCCAGGATTTATGAAATCAGACAGGATACTTTTCTCTATGCAAAAACTACTCATATAACAAAATACGTCCGAACTGTTAATGATAGTCAAATCACACCTTTGTTGACAAATGCTTTATTTTATTAAATAAAAGAAATATGTAATAGTAATCTACATCCACTTATTCTCTTTTTTTTAAATGCTTTTACCTAAAAGCCACTAATTCATCGTCTCTACCATTATTCCGTCTGTCACGAGTATTAAACAAAGTAAATCTATCTGATGGACCTATAATGAATTCGAATTTTATTATATAACATGTTTGATTATTAAATCTTTGGTGTAAAAAATGTTTTTATTTTTTTCAATTATAAATTATTAAACATTTTTTTCTGTTTCAGGTTTGCAACGAGAAAGTAGTTTTCTATACAACTGGTTTTATTGAAAAACCAACTACTCACACGTTTCCTTGCAAACTCTTAGCTTTTCCACTTGGTATATCTAGAAAACTGGTCTTTAGTTTGAGGAAAGGAGATCCACTCTTAAAATTTATAAACCATCAGTAAGTATTTTTTGATAAATATGGAATTCAATTAGTATTTATAACATCGTTTTTTTCAGCATACAGAAATACAGAGAAAGTGGTTTACTATCTTGGGAAAAAAAATCACATTTTTCTAGAAAACATACCGAAAAAGATCATTCAACTCCACAGTTAAGTACTACCGCCGTCATCCCGTTGCTAGTGTTTTTGATTTGTGGATTTGTCTTCAGCTTAATCATATTATTATTTGAAAAGTATCACCGGCACTTAATATTATATTTAGTAAAAAAACAATGCAAGAAGATAAAAAAAATTAGGAAAACTAAAAAAACCAATACTTTATACAACAATGGCAAAAAGTTTTCAGTTTATTCTCAATACAGGGATGTGCAACCACGCCCTCCGTGGCCTTATACCCCATAAAAAGCATTTTTTGACAGAAACGAGAATAAGCCTTAAATCTAACGCATAAATCATTTATAGCAAGAAATTAAGTAAATCACTATTTTTGGTACAATTGTAATATTCTTTAGTTTATTGAATTTGATTAGAACGTAGCAAATCAAAAACGAATGTATTTAATTTTAAGAGAAAAGCTGAGTACCCTGAAATTGTCTGATAGAAGAACGATGATTAAATGTATTTAAATTTTGCTTGTAAGTGAACTAGTGGTGATAGTTGGTGTGGATTCAAGAAAGAAAAAGGTTTTTTGTAGTAGAAATGTAGACATCATATAAAAGTTTTTGTTAATTATGAAGAAACAATAAAAAAAAGTTTAAGTATGAATCAGACTTTTATTAATGACAAATTAGTCAATATTTTTTAATTCGTAGTTTTTCGTCTTCATCACCGAATTACAAAAATTACAACAGTAATCATTTTAAAGGAGAAAGATCAGATTAGTGTTTTATATTATTTAATGGATCCATTATCAACTTTTTCTCTTTTACTTTTATAGACGGCTAATAAAGAATTCCTACTGTCGTTTGTCGATTCTTCGAAAGGTTATACACATAATAGGTCAGTTTTTGCTTAAAATTTACTTGCAATATATCTCGTGACATGATTTAAATAATTTGATTAATAGGCTTAGTACTACAAAAACTCCAACGAATTTTGTTTATAGTTGTTGATAAAAAATTAGATAGATAATGAAATTAAAGTTCAACTATTATGAGTACTGAACTAATTTTGTTAATTTATTTTTTTTTATTCGTTTTTCAAGTTTTTGTTTTACTGAGCTATATGGATGCAATAATTATTTTTATAGAGCTTCGTTCTTGCTGTGGGTCTCGTAAACCCCTTTTTACCTGAAAAATTGTGTTTCTTTATTCTCATCTCATGTTTAAAGAACTTTGTTCTTACCGTGGGTTCCATCACCCATTTATACCCGCTAATTTGTTTCTTGTAATTTTTTTCATTTTTAAAAATTTCCTTTATTTTTTTATTTCTCTCACTTCATTTATTTTTTAATCTTTTTATTAAGTTTTCCCAATTTCATTTCCTTATTTATTTCATTTTTTTTATTTCATTGTATTTTTTCATGTCTTCGCACCTTTTTTTGATTTTCATTTTATTTTTTTTTTTCCATTTTTAATTTCATTATTTCTTTAACCTATTTTTTTTCATTCAATTATATTCAAATAAAACAATAATTGTTTGGTGTATGTGAAGGGGAATTGCTAGGTGTGGAAAAACGGGGAGTGATGAAAGGAGGTGTGCAAAAGACTACGTCAACACGGTTAGGAAAGAGGGTGAGGGTAAGTGTGTAGGAGACTGATGGTGACGGCGACGAGGTAAGGGGGGAAATAAAATGAATTAGGAAAAAGAGACTTCTGGCAAGCAACTTCCGTTTTATGAAAATCTGTCGTTTTTAAAATTCCAGCCTCCCAAGACACGCGACATAAAGAACTTCGTTCTAAAAATTAATTAATAGAATGACATCAATGTATCCTTTTATTTTTTACGTAATCTTTTCTTCCACTGAGGAAACGAATCATTCGAAATTTAAAACACTATTAAGTGTCTATACTTTAACAGCTGGCTCATTTCGTGAAGGGAAACAAATATACAAGATGTCGTCGGAGTCCCATCCTGCTTCGACTCTATTCAAATGATCTGGGATGTCAAACGTCTTAGTGGCTTCGTTGAGTTGATTTTTCTTGGTACCCTGAACTAATATCAATTTTCCTCTGACCTAAAAAATAAAAGCATTGTATTAATTAACAAGAATAGACAGGTAGATGGAGAACGTGATATAAAATTTTTTGTTAACTACGATAAATCTTCTTGAAATTGCTTTTTATTCTGACCAGATTACATAAAAAAATAGGTTTACAAATAAACGCACCTGCTCTGTTTGTTACTAAACAAATGATGAAAATTAATCAGATTTTTTTTTTTAATTATGAGTGTATCTCTTTATTAGGTACCATATGAAAAATGTCCTATGATAATTTGTTTGTTGTTTGTTAATCTACCAAAGGATACTATGATTAGTTTGTTTACCGCAAAGTAATACCTAGTGTCAAAAGTTAAAAAATTTCTATTCAAAATTTGAGTTTTAAAATTTTATTAACTTATTCATTACTTAATAAAAACTCTTCAGAATTTAAAATTTAAACCTTAACCTCGATGTTTTACATTTAACCGAATGGCAACCAATTCAACTTAATAGAGTATATTTTAATACGATTAAAAAATGTTAATAACGTAGTTTTAGCAAGTATTTTATCACTGTTAGTAGCGTACTTTATAACGATTGCCCAAATTCTATTCGTTGTTTCGACTTAAATAATAAATTTTTCTACTTTTGCAGAATATTTTTTGTTGATTTACGTAAATTGATACATTTTTATATACATTAATAACAATTGAAAAATATTATATTTAAACACTTGACGTGCTGTATTCATCTCGGAACGATACGTTGTATGCATTTAGTCGTTAATGTATGCGAATAATGCGATTTACTTTGCCACCTATAAACATTTAAGGATCCTACTGCCTACTGTGCACTTTGTACTAACAGAAAACCCTAGTTTAAGGTACTTTTTTTAACAGTATAACTTTCTTAACAGTGTTACTTTCTTAATTTCTTGATTTTAACGACAGCACAAAAAAATGAATAGTGTTAATAAATTTTATGGCATACTGTCAAAAAGTTCATTCCTAATTTAAAATGTGTACAACATTCCGGTTGTATATTGACAGCCCTTTTCAAGCAAAAAGTAAGCAAAAAGCAAGCTTACTTTCTGCTTAAAAATAGATGTCAATATACAACCGAAACGTTGTACACACTTTGGATTAAGAATAAACTTTTCGTCAGTATGCGATAAAATGCATTTACATTATTTAGCGTTAATTTCTGTTGACACTCTGCAGCCACTCATTCCTAGACGACTCATGAGTGCTTACACTTTTTGCTTTGACGAAATTATAGGGCACACATTAAGGTCAACTAAAAAAACGGTTTCTTTAAGTATAGATGAGAATGAGGATGTAATTGTGGAATCTTGGAGAATAGAGCATAAGATAATTGAAATCATTAATGATTATACTAGTAGTTGCGACAGTGACTACATTCTGAACCCAAAAAATCAAAAAATATAAAATATTTTTTGTTATTTATACATGTATTTCTCATAACATGAAGAGTATTTTAGAATATTTGTTTCAGATCCATAAAGAAAAAAACATATGATGTTAAAAAACAGTATAAATTAATAACAACACGTTTTCATTGAGCGCCATAATTTTTTTATTTAGCAAGCAGACACCCAAATGCATAGCATGTCATGATATTCGCAAGTATAATCTTTTTTGATCAGTTATTGGTGATGAAAGTAACAATTATTAATTCAAATAAGTATCTCATAATATTTAGCCGAAACAGATGAATTCTTTTAAGATTGAAAAACAGTTAAAGATCAACAATTGTAAAAAAACATGTAATTGATAGTAAGTATCATTAAAAGCACGTTGATACAGTTATTATAATCTTTAATTCGTATAAAATTATACTTTATCGAGTAAAATTGGTTGCGTTACAGTAAAATGTAACAATTTAACAAAAAGTTTTAACAGTTTATTTATGTTGCATAATGGAATTTTCTAAAAAATCGGAGTTAGGATTGAAAAAATAAAATTTATTTTAAATCAAAGTCCTTTGCGTCATTAGTAACATTTATTCATAAGATTTGATCTAGAGCAGCCAAATAAATTTTGAAATGAATAACCATTTTGTGTTGTAATTTTTCATATAAGATAAAAATCGTTCTGTATGGTTCAGGATCCCTATAAGTGGTAACAAATTCTCAATTTTTAACTATTTCTATTAAAAATGTTTAAATTCATAATTTTGTAAAATTAAAATTTTAAAAAGCAATTTTTGTACTTTTGTGCCCTACAACTTTCCAAACAGTAGGTGTGATATGATTTTACCAACATGAATTGAAAGATAATTACATGTTGAACAAACTATTTTAAGCTATGTTTTCGACTCGAAGCTTCAAAAAAAAAAGATTTTCAACGAAACTGTTTATTTAGAGCTTATTCACTTATTAAATAAAGTTTAAATAACACCATTTTCATGCACATTTTCGACACTTTCTAACAAAAAATTCATTAATTTGATGTTTTTTCTGCTCCCTGGAAATCTTTATAGACTTTTTTACTTAATTTTAGGATAACTAATACAAAAAATAAATGCCAAAAAATTTATTAAAGAAAAAGACAAAGAAAATACAGTTATACGTTCTGTTCACGAGGAAAAGGGTTTTATGCTGCTCCCAATCCAGTTCGGTCGTGTGGAGGTGGAAGTGGTTTACGGAAAAAAATAAATGTAACGCAAATGTGCAATAAAAATTTATACAATATATTTACAGTGCTTAAATTATGAAAATGTGCTCAAGTGAAGACAAGCGCAGAGAAGCTTTCTCTGCCGCCGTGGGGCGCTAACTAACTTACTATGCTCGCAGAGCAATATTTATAGAGACAAAAGTTAAAATAGAAACTCCTAGTACATTGATAAATGAAGTTACAAGAGTAATGGTAAAACAGTCTCTTGGGCATTGCAAATGTACGCGATGATAAAGGCGTATGATCGGAAAATTACTTCAACTTTGATATAAGGATAACGAACGTGACGCAAATTTGAATTTAGAAAAGGTTTGTCGGCAAATATTCTGGTACAAAACTGAACACGTCTATTAAATTATATGGAATACACTACAATTCTAAGTATAAAAATATCCTCTATGAAACAATATTGTGTACATAAGTGGTACAAATATCGTACGGATAAGTATACCAATATTGAGTGAGCATGGGTTCAGTTAATATTTTAATATTTAATAAATAAACGATTATGAACAAAATGTAAGCGCACGATTCTACATTAATAATATGTAGGCTAACCAGTACAAGACTGTACTCTTTCATCATATCTTTTTTTTATTATTAAAAGTCAACTTCCTACTGCTTACGCTAATAATATCTCAAAAATCACGCTCACACACTTAGTTCTGGTTTATATTGAGCTCAAAATATAATTTTATCTAAAAAAATAAGAAAACCATCTTGTAATACCGTTATTTTTATTAAAGTAGTAGTAAATGCCAGTGATTGTCTCTTTAGGACGTTCATCACACATAGATTTCTTTAAACAGGTATTATTCACATCAAACATTTATTCGAAATAATGTGAAAAATTCTTCGAAAGATTGCTGATCTTTTAACTTTACCCTTTTTTACTGTGTACTTATAAAAATTGCATTGAAACATGTAACTTTGTGGAAAAACTACGTAAAATTGCATTTATACGATCTTTATAAACCTCCTCATTTCTTTTGGTGTAAGAGATTACTTTTAGATAAACTTGTTCAATTATTAAATGGATCCACGAGTTGGTTATTAAATTGACTTAAAAGAAGGGGATCAAGTGTGCGTAAAAACGTATGCGTGAGTACATCCACATGAGAAAAACAATGGCCAGCTTAGCTACTCAAGATCTTAAAATTGGGACCGCTTGCAGCAGAGTAGGTAAGAGCCTTTTTGTTTCAATTGATTAGGAATAATAAAAACAATTGATAAAATTTAAAATGTGTGGTGTAGTGTGGTTGCGTTAGGTGGTGTAGAGTGGACCGGAAGTACGTCACGGTGGGTGAGGCGAAGTGGAGAGGATGAAGCAAAATCCACTTCTGTCATACTTTTTCTTAAGGCAACTAATCAGAAACCGTTGATTTTTCCTCATGCGTAACGCTCCTATAAAAGTATAAATTAAAAAATTTTGATACTTACAATGACCTGAACAGTGTCCTTGTCTAATTCCGTACAGTCCAACTCCTCCTGATGGACCCTTTTTTAATAAAAGAAAATTTCATTGAACATACCTTATCGCCAACAGATGGAGGGCATAAATCTTTGCTGGGTATCAGGTCCAATTGTCTTGACTCTTCGGTAGCGTTCCTGGAAGACATAATCAGACAAGCCTCACGGCCAGATTAAGAAAGGCTAGCCTTCTTGAGATCTTCTTTATTTTGGTCATAAATGTCAAGCATCTGTTTCTGCATATTATCGGACATTTTCCACAAATAATGTGATATAACTGCTTAGGTGATAGACGAGAAAAGTCTCACAAGCAACTAACGAACAATAAAACCATTTCTAGTGTTGCTGCTGTACGTGTAGCGTTCATGACATCACTATCGTTCATAATTGATACCCGTTATCTCGTCTACTTAAAGTTTCTGTGGCTAACTTTCTAAATAATACTTGCTAGTGTGCGCTTAGGTACTTGCTTTGTTGTAGAAAAATATCTAATACAATTGTCGATTCATTTATGCTGCTTACTAAAACTTTTTTTTTAAAGACAAATGTTTAAAATACGGTTCTCCATTCCGAACCTTTAATATCTACTGTTAGAAGGTATGTGTGTAAAAAGGTACCATGGACATCTCTTACGTACGCGTGAGTGTCAAAATAAGGGTAAATCTCGTTAAAATCGTCACCTTCACCAAAAGCCATCTCAGCGCAGTGGGTTGGCAAGTTGTTTGCTATCAAATTTATTTACAAAATCTCTTTAAACTGCTCCATCAACGAGAAATGCTATCTTTCGATAGAGATACATTTTTGATGAACGTACGCTAACACGATTCTCCAAAGATAACATTGCGAGAGACGTGAAAAAGCTTTATCTCCTTGGCGAAAGCGACCGATGTTTGCGTGCTTACGTGCTATGTAAAAAAAAAAAGAAGAAAATGTTACACTATAGTCGAGCGAAGCTTGGTTAGAAACTGCTTTAATTTTTGCGACTTTACAGGTAGGCTCTTTGAGATAGAACCCGGACTTCTTTAGTTAATGTAGAACTCAACGATTTAATCTCTCACAAATGAGATAAAATGAGTAACTTTATAGCATCATGGAAATTCAAAGTGATCAGTGATCCGCTGGGGGCGAAATGTGAGAAAAAAAATAAATACAAGTAAAGTGTATTTAAATTTACTTGCGTTGATTTATTGATGCGCAACGTTTCGCTGACAATATGCGTCAGCCTCATCAGGCGCAGGTACGCGAGAATTTGTAAGTTTGGTTGACTTACTCGTCATCTGTCGTGCTGTCGACTGACAATAAATTACAACAACTTTATAGCATCATATTATAGTTCTGCTTGGCAAGAATAAATTTATTTGAACAACAAATAAAATAGCAAACTCCATTACAATGCTATCTTTATGGTGTTGATAAAATTTTGTCCCTAATACTTTCCATTCCAACAGTGTCAAATTCTGTTGCATATATGCACTGTAAAAAATGCTGTAGTAAAATCACTTTGCTAAGCATAGGTAAAATAAGAGCTATGCTCAGTATAAGGATTTTACTATTGGTTTGTAAAATGTTTTTCCCGGACAGTAAAATTAAATGTCAAGAAAGTAATTTTCACCGAAGCCGAAATCTTCAGAAATTTTTTGCGATCGTGTAGTAATTTTACTATCCCAAGCGTACAAGTCTTATCTTTGATATGAGAAGCACTACTGTACTGTTTGTAGTTCCATTTTTACTAAAACGGTTATGTTTTTATGTCTTCACAATACAGACACATCGTAACACACAATTAAGAAACGTGATGATTTGTAGAGATCCGAAATATTTAGCTATTGGTCTACTAAGGTGTATACCGACGATGTCATGAAATGATACATAACCTGAAAAGTGTTTACTTTCCAGAATGCTTTTGCTATATATAAAATATACCTAATACTTACTGATTACAAATTTTTAAGAACACTGATGATAAATTTACTTTAAATCCTTGTCACAAATATTCATTACACTGCGAGAGCGCAAAGCACGAACCGTAAATTAGGTATACATATAGGTATATAAAAATATACATGTACATCAATGTAGTCAATGCGAGATTCCCTTACCCTCATCAAGAATAATAGCTGCATGTAACTTTAATACTAGACATTACTCTTACTATCTCGTGTAATTTGGATCAATGTACTTTTACCATCGGAGCGCAATATTACTATTATCTCGTATTTTTCCGAGGGATATTGAACGTATTTTCATTTCAGAACGGGATATTAAACGTTAAATCTCCATCATTTTGTAATTTGAATAGCCGATTGTATTGATCATGCAGCTAGTAAAATTGACATGCTGAGCAAAGGACTTACTTTTACCTATGCTAAGCATATTAATTTTAATAGCGGATAGTAATATCGATACATTGCTAGTGAAATTACGATGCTGAAGACATAGTATTCACTTTTAGATATCATAATCACTGTGCTCAGGATAGAAAAAAAAGTTACTATTAACAACTGATTTTACTACAGCCTTTTTTACAGTGTAGGCTCTGAGTACATATTTTATTCATTTACATCGTTTAAGCTACCTAGTAGATTGCAAAACCTTTTAAAATAAAGCACAAAATATACCCCTTCTCCAGATGAGCGATCAAGCTTATCTAGTCACTTACGGCTTCAGTTGTTATTAAATGCACATGCTACACGAAGTCGTTGTCACAATAAGAACTAGTCATGTGCATTTTCACTTCAGCCTTTAGGTACTAACAGTTACATGCTAAAAACTTCAAAATCACCAAATCACAAGAGATTCGGTCGCTTTGTTAATTGCACATCCTATTTTTTCACAATGCACTACCTACTTATTACATTTATAGCCAAAAAGTTTGTACTTCCTACCTTAAAATAAAATATAACTTGCTGCAAGACGGTAAACAGTAATCAATATCACTCGCAAGCAAATAATTCTCCACTTGTAACATTGAGTAGTTCTATGCAATAAGAAAGCAATGCCTCATTTCTTTTTTTAAGCATGTTTATCTTGTATCAGAAAAAGTCTTCTATTATGCTGGAATAATCGCTGGTTTAATTGTTTCGTCTATTTTTGACGGGGCTGTGCAAATGTTTGTAACAATGAAATTAAGATTTTTCTCGAACTTAAAGTGAAAAACTACATGCAAAAAATGAGCTATTCTGGCTGCATAGTTATAAAAAATAGCTTTCCATGTTTAGACAATCGAGAAACCTCGAAAGAAATCGCTCGTCTAGAAAAAATAATTAACATTATTAGAAATGAAAAGTCCAGGAGTTGTTACGACCAAAAACTTAGAGTTACTTGAATAAAGAGGATACAATACAAAGAGTTTAGTTAGGAGTTGTAGTGTCAAATATATCTGTGAGTCTACGTTATCGTCCAAATATTCATAGCTATCGTGTTTTTTTGACATGAAGGCATGTCTGATATTTTTTTTTCTTACACTATATTAGGTCCCGAATGTAAGACATTCATACCTTTGAATTAGGACATGCCCGAGGACATGCCCTGTATTACGTCTCCACTCTAATTATTTAGGGACTCATACCATATACTCGAAACATGTCTTATTGTAAGAAAATCCAGTAAAAGTAATGTCTTACATATGTATGGAGGAATTACATAACGAGTGGTCAGTTGTCACAGCTCTCGTTTCTTGTTTGTTGTGAACGCATCCCTCAGTTTACTAAGAAAAATTAAAAGAGCTCTCGATTTTCTATTCCATTTCCACTTTTTTTGCAAGTGTGGGCTTTCGAATAACAGTAGTCATACCTATATAAAATTTTCAATACGTTTTTGGAAATAGGAGACGATTGTGTACCTCTGGAACCTATCGTGTACGTAAAACTGCGGCATTAAAATTTCTCGTTGTCCACGCTTATATCGTATTTTCATTGTTATACCCAGTCAAATGAGGCAGGATGTTGCAGCTCTAAACTTGGCATAAACAAAAACGACATTATTATACTTTGCAAGAAATCAATTCAGATTTCTGACTTATCGAAAAACAGGCACACCCTTTCCATAAAATTAAAACATGTACGTCCAAAATAATAGTAGAAGTCTATCGATTAACGTAGTTCTCGTTAAAAACAAAGTCATCATAAAAATTATTTAGTGACTCTTTACCATTCTAAGCGGCTTCAAATGAAAATTCCTAATAACAATTCGGAACCTTTTATTCTTCCCAAATAGTTTTTGTTCCTAAGAAATTTCAATTTGTAAAAAATAGAAGCATTAGAATTTTTATTATTTTTAACTAGACTTTCTTTTGCGTAACTAAATTAATCTTCGGTAGTGCAAAGTAGATCAAATCAGATTCTATAACACATAGGTAAGTCAACATGTCTTTACTAATACTAATTTCCCGTAAACCATCTGCGAAAAAATCTTTGTATTGTAAGCATATCTACATACTACGTACGAAAGATTATTACATAGTTTGAACACTTATAAATGAAATATTAAAAGACACCCAAAAAATCGAAAACTTGGGGAAAAAGCATTTTGTCAACCAAAGTAGGGTAGAAGAAAAAAAGTTTACGAGTCGAAGTTGATTGGCCGTTGAATTTAAAGAGTTGGAGATACGGTAGATTGTATTTGCTGCGAGTTGATACGTGGCCTCACCAAACATTGTAATTGGTGGGAGCAGTGGACGTCAATGTTCGATTAGTTTGGTGTTGTGGTGGTGGTGTTAGTCACGATTTCGGGAATGGCTCATTGTATTATTTACTTTGTGCTATAATATAAATATTAAAAACCCGTGATGCATGCATTGGTTCATTTTATGGAGCATGTTCCCGACAGAGTCGACTAATTTTAAACAACTTTTGTTAGTTTTTCCTCTCCTTCGCTTTAATAAAAAAGCGTTAAGCTTCTTTTGTGAAAGAAGGTGCTTCGTTCGAATGTCTTACGCAAAGCGGTCGTTGATACGATCGTTGTGTCGATGTTTGCATATCTGACAATAGAAGAGGAGGTGTCGTTCAGGGCCGATTTGCCACTACAGAAGCATTCTGTCAGTGAAATTACAGAATGAGAGGGGTAAGGGTGGAGAGGAGGTTCCTTTTCCTCTCGTGAACGGTCATCACGAGACATTTGAACATAGCGTTATTGTTTATTTTTTTGTAGTTTGTTGCCATAGCAACTTGTTTTGTAGTTCGAAACAAAGAAAAGAGAAAACGTCATTCTCAAAAGAGACTTTCTGTGAACAACGTGGCATGACCCTTTTTCCTAATGAATTTCCCTTTCTAAAACAGTGTGATTATTTTCTGCGCGTAGTAGCTAGTTGCAGCTACAGAACATGACTCGTAGTGCGCAGAAAATGATAAACAAAAATGAGTAGCAGTGGAAAAATTAAATGATTTTTTTTCAATTTCGTTTTAAAAAGTGCTAAACATAGATAGCTTTTACATTTTTGTTTACGACTTGTACTCTCTAGATATACAATCCAGCTTATGAATTACAGGAGTATTATCTTTTTCTGCAAAAAATGCAGAAACCAATCTGGTTATGCTGGAAAAAGGCTACATTTTCTATTGCAATAACAGTTTTTGATTGTATCTAAATAATAAGTTTGGATGCATGTAGCACTGTAAAAGTAACAAGAACTATTTGAATAAAGTGTACTGATTCTCTTCAAGATTGTGTCTTAAAAAATTGTTTTTATAAAATTGTTATCTTAAAAAAAGTTTTTTACAAAAACTACAATTACATGTAAATTTCAAATGTATTATTATTTAAAACGAGATTAACAAAATAACAAACTAAGCTATAATATTTTGTAAATTATCATTTAAGTAGACAGTGGAAAATTTTTATACGCTTATCTAACAATGCGTGAGAAGTGTATAACTCAACATTATTTCGGCTCTGTCTGTCTACTACTTTATTAATATGTATTTTTTATACCTAAAACTGAATGTTTGTCCCTTTAAAATTAAATGGTAGTTAGTAAAACTATCGATTGTAATATTTTGATATTCTCATTTTAAATGTTTCGAAACAAATTGTAAGAACAAATGAGCTTTTTCCAAAAAAATACAGTATTTTTTAAAATAAAAAGAAAAAGGTAAATTTATTAAATCTGATATGAATATCAGGTAAACAATAACATTACTACTTTAATACAGCTTGAAAATATGATCTAAAATTAAAACTTAAATTAATCTTTCAGTTTTAGCAATAACTATTATAAAAGTAGTGGTGATCTTAAGAAGAAAATAATGTACTATAGTACAAGAAACAATTTTTTTTTAATTCTAAGTAGAAGGTAACGAAATTTATCATAGTAAAGATTATTATATATACAGATATTTACTTCTTTATTAAAAGGTGGGTTAATGGGCATTAACCAATTATTTAACTTGAATTCGATAAGTTAAAACACTTACAGTTAACGACAATATTTTCGTTACGATGTACAAAACAGTGCTTTTGAATGCAGATAAAATAACAAAGTGGCTGATAATAAGAAAATAACTAAACTATTTCAGATACTTCTTATAATTTTTAATACCTTATTGTTAACCTTAGAGTTTAAGTGAAACAAAATTTTAAACAACAAAAAGGAGTATTAAAAAAAAAAGCGTAACAATACGTTGATTGGTAATTTACACAAACGAAAAACTTTTAAAATAACGTACTGCTTATCTGCTAGTAAAAATGTAGTATAATTCAAAACATGATTAGACACTTCAAAAAAATTTAATTGCAATACGTTATTGATCGTGTTCAACTCTAAATTGTGTTCTAGTGTTTCAGAATTAGTAAATGATTAAGAAAACATTAAATGTTTAAAACTACTCAATAATATAGTAAACTGCGTAAATGCAACTCTGTAGACAGTCAAATTTTTACCTAAAGAAAAGTTGTTTGATAAACGTTGTAATTGTAACAAAAAATGTTTTTTTTCCAACTTTGATCAGCACGTGTTGCGTAACATGTACAGGTGTTTTATTACTCATTCTTAGCTTGTCGTTAATATCGAATTATGATTTTTTTTTTTTTTTGTTGCCAAAGAAAGGGCCTCGTATTTATCAAAACACCATCGGCGTAAAATACTAAAACTCACACACACCTACAATTCGGTGGCTTGTGATTTCAAATATAAACCCAAAAAAGTGCGTTCGATCAATAAAATGATGTACTTACCATTAGGGCAGAGCCGGATTCAGAGAACAGATTAAAGAAAAGATAAGCGTGAAACAAACACATCTGCAGGACACGTACCGATAATTGTTAATATATTATGAGCAGAACTGCATAGTAGAAGGTGGTCAAAGTGAACTGTTATACACATTGAACGCATTAGTACTGACACACGATATTCAAGGAGATCGAGTATTTTTCCTCGGCTAAACAGCGTAGCTACTTTGTCGTGTGCCAGAAAATACAGATAAGCTATCGATAACTGAAGGAGTGGAAAGGGAAAAGCTTCGGAAAAATTGTGAAAGCATTAGGGCTGCTATGGCTATATAATTATGTCCTCAACCGCAGTTGTGAAAGGGACGGGTTTATTGAAGGAGGCTCCTATGTGTTTACGTATACAATAAAGACTTATTTTGGCATTAAGTACGGTTTTCTTCAAACCACCTGCCGTTGGCACATTTTTTTACGTTTTAAGGTTGTAGCTTAAAAAATCTATGCAACGATTGGATTAAAATAAATACAATGGAAAAAAAAGTTGTTTAAAAAAGTATTATAACCGTACTAAGAATAACTACATTTTTCAGAAAATCTTAGACATACTCACCTACTGACGTAAATTATAACATTTAAAATAATTTTCATTATATTTTAAGCATTTCTTATTATGTAGGAGCCCGCAAAAAAATTATTACGCAGCATAATTATAATTACCATGTTTGACACAGTAACAAATGTAATTGTATAATTTTTGTACTTTAATTGTAACAATAAATGATGATAGAAAAAGTTTTGTACATAAACTGTTGGTTTAATAATAATATGGTGGATTTTCTGTTATCAGGAATTTGAAGGTAAACTACCGAGAAATTTTTTCCGTAAAATTAAAATGTGTGTATTTTTTTGTTGATTTATATTTCGTTATCTAAGGTTAATTTCGTTCAAAATCACAACATGCAATAACATTGGGTTACGATAGAGTTATGCTGAGAGGGCGTGTCTTAATTGATTAATTCATTACAAAAGTAACATTAAATAAACTAAGGGGTAAATAGCATATTTACTAATTTATTTTACATATGAATAATTTATCTGACGAAAAACAGAATTTTACAGGGCCTAGTGAATTTAAAATACTATTTATAGAAATTTGGTGTTGCTATTGTTTCAAACAATAAAAAAGTATCGTTTTGCTAAATTTACAGTATGCATAAGATTATACGCCGCTATAGCTTCTGTTTAAACGGGAAAAAAGGGGCTTCATTGACATTACTGATTTGTAAAAAATTCAAAATTTTTTAATTTTAACGACGACTTTCATAAAATCATGGCTTGTGATTTTTTTTGATGCCATTCAATTTTTTGAGTTCTAAATGATAAATTTGACATTTGACTTCTAACGTAACTGTATATTTTACTTTATGACAAGTTTTGCTTAACAGTAAAGGATTGACAGTAAAGTGATTAAATTTTCTACAGTTTATTCGTTTTGTCTGAAGGTAAATGGACTAAAAATAAAAGTGTCTACCACGCGTCTGAATAGCTAAGTAAAGATTTGCTTGCTGTGACAAAGCTAAACAAACTATTTTGCTTTAAAACTGTCTATATAAATCGTAACAAGAAAACTCTACCTATTTAGCTGATTAAATGTTTACTATTTAAAAAAAACTTATAATCAAAGTATTGAAGAACATTGGATACTTATGAATAAAAATAAATTGACTCCTGTATTCTAAACAAGATTTTCAGATGTACAACTTAGGTTTCTTTTATTAAAAATTGTTAAAATATCGCTTTATCTGACATCATTCATTATCACTTCAATGTATGCGGGCTGTTTTACCAGCTTCGTTACGGTGTCGATACCCACGATCCCTTTCAATGATACAACTGGTCTCCTCAAAGACGGAACTTATAAATTGATTGCTGAAAAGGGATTCAAGCTTTCAAAATATTTATTGGAAATTTTTAAACCTTCACTGAATATGAACAACTAGCAGCCCCCCGTCTCGGCTTTGCCCGAGATTTACTTAATAAAACACCGTAGTGTGTTGACATGTAATGTGAAACATTTTCAGTTAGAAATTTTACACATATTTCTGATACATCTCAGAACAAAAATCTTCTTCTTAAAAACATATTTTTAAAATCCATGTATTTTGTTTGGTCAAACAATAAGGTGTAAAAATTCAAAAAAATAATTATGCTGAAGAGTACCGTGCGTTCTTTATGCCATAAAATAATCAGTGGCCATAAGAAGCCGTTGATTTACAGTTTCTCCCGTGAAATTTACGAAAAGGGCTATTTTTAAAGCTGTTAAGATTTTAAACCCCCAAAGAATTTGTATTAAAAAAAAATTTTTTTTCTCATATCTCACAACTTTATTACCAGAGCAACAAAGTCCTGAACCTTAAACCCTAAGTTTTTATTGCCACAAAAACACAAATACATTTTCTACTTATTTAGAAATCTAAAGTAGGTTCTTTAAAGATTTCAGAGATTGCTATAAGGGTACAATGAAAAACAGATCTCTCACGTAATGGATTCTTTATGTATGAATTTTGACGCTGCTGATTTAATCTCGATAAATTTTCTGCGTCAGTTTCTTGACGCCTAAGTAAAATTTAATTTATTAGATACATTTGAAGTTTTTCTTCTAATTCACCCTCTTGCGGCTTTTGGCATGCTTAAAATTTTTGTGACCCCTAAAAGCTGTTTTCTGTCAATTTTGTTAAGTTCTAATACGTTTGTTAGCAAGGTAGTTTGACGTCCGATGGCCCCAAAAAAGACCTGTGAGCTTCTTAAGTTAACTCTTTCTTGACTGCAGTGAAAAGCAATTGTGACTGCCTGGATACCTGAGGGTGATCTTCTCTGACTTGCTGTTGAAGACCCAGACTGATCGGGAGAAAAATTACAAAGTCCAAAGCTTTGGGGCTAGTTGTAGAGCTCTTCCCCAACGTCTCCCGGTATAACGTCAAAGACGTTGGTGTCTAAAGCACCTTTTTTGTTTGCAGATTCAGTTGTTTTGGTGATCTCAGATGGGAAGATTAGTTAGTGATGCTTGTCCAGTGGAGGCAGTCCCGTTGGCTTAAGTTTTTTTTTTCTTCATAGCTGTTATAGGTTTTCCCAGCGCAGACCTTGGAGAGGATCAGTGATTACTGGTTGAATGCTTAAAGTCGAGAGGGTAGTATAGGGTCGTTGGTCACCGGGTTTTCCAGCCTTGCAAAGAACAACTCCGCAGATGACGTCTGCTAGTGGATGGCTGACTGGGTTCAATAGTGCTCGTCTTAGGTTAATATAGTCTTTTACTCGACGAATCGATTCCAAAAATGGTAGTAAAAATGTACTTTTGGCAAGGTAGCTTACACTTAGGTGAATCCTAAAAAGAATCGATGAAATTGATGGTTAAGTAGGGATCGTAAATACTTATAATGGCCCTAAAAAGCGCCAGTGGTAAAACTTCCAGGCTATTCTTTATTATTATTCCTGATGATAAAGAGCTGGCTACGGGTTGCTTGATTCTTACCCTGGGAGTCTTGATGTACGGAGACTGTGATGGAGGGAGGTACGCCACTGACCATAGAATATCTTGTTCTTGGTTCGTTCCTCGGATAACCAACCGCTCATTGTTGGACGGGAACATGTGGGTAAGCGCGTTAAGGACGCGACGACCAAGAAGGTAGCCGTTGTGGCTGCCTGTGCCCCTCAGAGCTGTTTTCCATGGCTTACATTTGTAGCCCAATTTTTCTTTAACTGCACCAGGCGAGATGGTGGGAGTGCCACTCAACTCTAAAGAGATGGTGCAGATTGTGCTCTGACTAGATATTTCTCCTGGTAGGAGAACGTGGGGCGGAGGTGGACATAGCCGATAAAATGGGCATGCAAATATTAAAAATAAAAACATATTTTTAGCTGAATCCTCTTTAATATACATATACAACATCAATAGTTTCTCCATCCAAACAAATTTACCAATTCTTAGTCGAAGATAACCTACTAAAAAAAAATTCTTATTCACTTGGCAAATTTATTTTATATGACCTACATAATTATCTATGATATTATTCGTAAGCTTAGATCTTTAACTTTGACAGGCTATTTTTTTATTTTTTTCTTTACTCGTAATAAAAGAGTTATTAATAAATAAAAAAATATGTGTTGCGAGGGTGGGAATGGGCATCAAGGTGTGTCGCATATGGTCCCGAGCAAGAAAGCAGTTCCGCATCGAGTGTCTGCTATTTGTAGGTATAGGTATACCAGTTGTATGTGGTTAGCTGTCAGCTGTCATACTTTATAGGTTAGGCTATTTATTTTTATTTTTGTTGATTTTTTATGTAGTTTTTCAAATAGTTTATAAAGTAAGAGTGATGGTTTGAAACTTTTGTTTAAAGAACACAAAGCTTTCAATTGATAGTGTACTTAACTCAAATATTTGCATCGAGGAAGATTGCATCTCGATTGAAAATATACGAATTATTTTTCAAAACGATATCTAATTCTTTATTTTAATTATTTTTCAAATATTACTTTTGAGTGTTGTATTAGTATGAATCAATCCAAAGAAATGCAATAATATTTTGATTGAATTGTGATTTAAAATTACAAGAGATTAATACTTAAAAATTATGTATATTATATTATTTGTTACAATATTTTTAAGACGAATACTGTAAGTACTGCAAAATAAACTTAGATTTAAGATTAGTTTTAAAACCAACACACTTTCATACTGGGTGCATTATTTATCCGTGCCCATCTGCGCCCCGTCCCCTGCTCACCCGTACCCTATGGTGAGGCACGAGTGAGCAGTTTTGGATGTTCTCGTTCTTCAGCATAAAATTTATATATATATATATATATATATATATATATATATATATATATATTAAAGTTTAGCAAAGTATGGCACGGTAAAGTTAAGGTTCTTACCGTGTCAATAACGCTTGGACAATAATCAAATACTCAAAATTGTTGTCACAGTGAAATAATGAAAAAAAGGTGCCCACCTTTGCCCCACGTTCCCCTATTATGCCGGAGATGTCATCGGTCGGAATTAAGGGGGCTTGGGCGTTTGGTGTCGTATCTATTGAGGGGCCCCTGTGGGGTATTTGTCATACAAATGATCCTTTGTAATATTTTTTTTATAATCATTTTGATTATACACATGTGTTAACAAAATAGCAATAATACGCGGAAAAGTCATTGGGAAAATCGATGTTAAAAAATTTATTAGTTTTCCCGAGGTACCTTGTGTAAAGATGACGGCCCTGCCACGACAAAGCTGACAGCACTGTACTCTCTTGCTCTCATCTGCTATTATATACCTATACTTGTGTTAGACTCAAATTTTCATGCTTGTATGTTTATGAATGTACAGCGCATGCGTACTTTAAGTACCTGAACAAAACAATTCTCATGTTCGATGTTTTCCTCGCTATTTTCTCAAAATTTAACGTGTTGATCCTATTCTTTTTTTTAAATAATAGATTCTTTATACTTTCAAGTACATGTACCAATTTAATGTGTGGGCCCACAGCTTTTTATTGCGGTAAGGTAGTCTATTGAATTTCGGGTTCCGTTAGGTTGCGTGTTGAAATGACGAATTTTCACAAGCGATTTTCTCGAAAATAAATGTGTTGACCTACCTATTTTGTTTTCCTAAAAAAATCTAGCAAACTTTATCTATATAATCTCTGAATTTCAGACCTAGCCAGCATTTAATTCAAAATCGCCCAAGCCTCCTTAATTTTTTTTTTGATTGCACTCGTCGAGATTCAGGGTGAATGGCAGCCTAGGTCCCTTCCCCCTCACAGAAGAGTGTCATCCGTAACCGGGATACCCAGCTGCAAGACCATCATCTACATTCTCTATGCAGCTCGTTGAACTGTCGAAGTACGAATGCATGAAATACCTGGACGCTCTGGCGTATTATAACCACACTTATTTAATTCTGTTGCAGGTAGCCTTGATTTAATGTCGACGCCACCTAGCAGATTTTACTGAACTAAAGTAAAAAGCTGGCGTATTTTTGCAAAACTTTGAGCTCATTTATTGCTATTGTTATTAAATTTCTTAAGATAAAAACTATACTTAAACCATTTAGGAAGTATCATGAATCAGTGTGCAAAATTTCAGCAAAATCGGTTCAGTAGTTTTCGCGGTAAGCGATTACAACGGTTTTAGCAAATTTGCTTTATACAGTAGTAAGATTAACCTAATATTACACAACT
This sequence comes from Copidosoma floridanum, assembly GCF_036245765.1. Classification (NCBI taxonomy): domain Eukaryota; kingdom Metazoa; phylum Arthropoda; class Insecta; order Hymenoptera; family Encyrtidae; genus Copidosoma; species Copidosoma floridanum. The sequence goes on along the minus strand of NW_028321884.1, from coordinate 15,684,341 downwards.
TGTTTTGTAACACTGCTTCTTGACCTGAAACGAAAGGAGGCACCGACGCAGCGTTAGCAAATCTCGATCACGTTCGTCACCGTTGTCCCTCTCACCTCTTGGGTTTCTGCTCCTGAAAAAGGGGGATTGGCGCGGGAGTTCTCCCGTTCTATGGAAAGAACTTTTAATTTATTAATTTACACACAACAAACACCTTTTACTGCTTCTTTTATTAAACACTTAACACTAAAACACAGTCTCTTTCCTTTCACAATACACGACGCAATGCTCCACCTCGTCTTCTGGACGGCGCTACTGCGACTCCACCTCACAACCTGCGAGCCGCGAGCACTTGTCCACCACATCCTGCTGGTCCGGAACCAGGAGGGGCTTCTGCTCGTCCTCGACCCACACTACTACGCACACTCTCACACTCCGTCCCCAATCTCTCGCACTGCTATACACTCTCTCTTTCTCATACCTCTTTTGTTGGCTGATGGGACGGTGATTCCACTTGTTAGTTCGGTTAAGGACTTAGGGGTGACGTTGTCGAGTTACCTTTCATGAAATGCCTACGTTGCAACAATCTGCTCAAGGGTGCATGGTGTGTTGTAATGTCTGCGGTATCGGGATGGCACCCTGTCATCTCGACTTAGAGCTGCTCTTGCTGTGAGTCTTGTTGTTCCCCACTTCGATTATACCTGCTTAGTCTACATTGGTCTTTCAGGGTACCTGGCCACCAAGCTTGATTGTCTGTCTAATACTGTTGTTAGGTATATCTTTCGGTTGAGGAGGGATGCATCACTCTCTCAGTACTATAAAAGGCTGGGTTGGTTACGGCCAAGCTTTAGAAGAGAGTACTTTCTTGCTGTGTTTGCCTATAAATTCTTGGCCTCGGGTGAGCCTTCGTACTTGTTTGACTTACTTCCCCGATTTGCGGATGGGCTCCGCCGTTCCACGCGTCGTGATCGGCCAACATTTATGATTCCCACTGCATCGCTATCGTCATACGCATCAGCCTTTTCGCAGAGACTTATGCGGTTGTGGGATACTATACCCACTAAGTATTAGGCAGGTTGATTCCCTGAACGTCTTTAAGACGACTCTTTACCGTTTTTATTTAGAAAAACAGAAGGGCTGACTACTAAGCATGCTTATGTTTAAGATTGTAAGCTCTATTAAGTCATTATGGCAAGACTGAAAATATTTTGTTATTATTAATTTGTTAAAAGTGGCCTTCGGGGGTGGGCGACTTTGAACAAGGGGGGTGTAGTTAAACGTAACCGCTGTCACTTCGGGAGGGCCAAGTCGTCCCTTCGTGGACGAACGTTGAAGGTGGTATCGCCTTGACGTCGTAGGAGCAGTGAGTACGCTGGCTTCGTCAAAGTTTAGAGTGTTGAAGGAGGGTAATGTCAGAGCCGTAATTTTTTACGACCTAGTTGACCTTGCTGGGGTTTTCGATGTTACCTTGAAGATCGTCCCGATGTCAAGAGATTTCTGGGTCTTGGACCATAGGCAATTTATATATACTTGTGAGGCGTGAGAGAGACATAGGAGGGGCGTATGGTGAGGTTTAAAGAAAGTAATAGAGTGGTTTAGTGTACAGTGACTTTTATTGAATATGTACTTTACTACTACCACTGCTTCGTATACTTTAATCATACCTAGTGAGTGATACATGCATTGCACGTATATGCATGATCTGAGGCGATGTCCATGGTCGTCACGCAGTCCTTCTTATATACTTTATGTTGCCTTTTTACTTGCGATGTTCACTAAAGACCAGTAGTTGCCACCTGGCGAGCAGTAGACTGTACTATTAAGTGCAAAGTTTGAAGTTGGAGTTGCGTGCGATATTTCAAAATTCAAATCGAATTTAAAGAAAAATGTTATTTAAATATATAATATATTCTTAAAATGATACCCCTGACGGTAACAAATTATTACTTGTCTTTCTCAAATCTAGGGCATACTGTAAATGAAACTAAAATTAAGTACAATCTAATGTAAATTAACGAATATCTTCCTATATTATATAGTTAACTCAGTGGGGCATTCCACACAAACCTCCCACCTCCCCCCTAGCGCCCCCCATTTGCCTCCCACCGCCCCCCTCACCAACCCCCCACAAAATAAGGTAAAAATTCGTTATTTTCTTGCTTATTTTGACATATTGTAGTTTTTCCAAAACCCCCCACAGCCCCCCCACTGATCCCCCACAGCCCCCCACCGACCCCCCACACATTTTTTCATGGCCCCCACTGCCCCCCCCCCACCAACCCCCCACAAAATTTTATATGAATAGTATAGAAGTATGGTATAAGTCTTTATTCAAGCCAGGGGGTTAAACCACGTATGGCTTTATGGGATATTAACAATGTATGTTTTAATATTCAATTAAATAGTTACAGATTACTGCACAATACTATAATCAGCTAAAATTAAATACAATCAATTGTATTTCAATTTACTGGATCCCTTGGTTTCTTTGTAAGCATAAAGTTTTTGGTGGGCTGACTTTTTTTGTTAGCATTTTGTAACGTTGCATTTTGCCACCCCTGTCAATGTGTTAAAGTTTATTACCACATTCCTACCAAATCACATGGGAATATTGTATAGTATTTTTTCTCAAAACATCCCACATTCCCCCACCTACCCCCTATGGCCCTATCACTGGCGCTAACGAGTTTTTTCATGGCCCCCAACGCCTCCCACCACCACTTTTTTGGAACCTGACCGTGATCATACCGTCTTCACCTATCTTTGGACAAAACTGTCTTATTGCCATGATTTATTTCATCGTCAAGAAGAAATTAAAAGTCATCAATTGATTCATAGGGGGTTGTTGCGCAAAACATCATTATTAATACAACTAAGTACGTTTACAAACCAATTTGTATGTAGTTAACAATATTTTAAAACCAAATAATATATACACATATATTGGTGCGCATAATTATTATATTATCATCACTTATGTAGTCCTTTATTACACAATTTTTCTTTTTACGTACATAAACTTAAGTTAAATTTTGAGTGTCTTAATATAAACAATAAAAGTTTCGCATTACTTTATAAGTCATCTTATAAAGCCTGATGAAACCACGAAGACTTACGTCCATTTCTATTTTGTTTTAAATTAATGCTGAAATTGGTACAATAGATGAACACGATACACATTCATGATATGTATTATTAATTAATAAATTTTACCTATACATAAAAAAATAATAATTAAATCATGTTATGAATATTAGATACATTATTATATTCAAAAATTTCTTTCCAAACTTTATTTTCAATCTCTAAACTGTTTTCTCTATCGACTTGAACAAAAATTCCATTTTTATTTTTGCATCTTGATAAAGCCACGTATAATTGACCATGAGAAAATAAAGGTTTTTTTAAGTATAATCCCACATTATCAAAACTTTGACCTTGAGACTTAATGTAATTCTTGGAATGAAAACTTTATTACCAATTTTTTCTTCCGTTACTATTTCGCCTTCTACGTTATACTTCAGTAATTTAGTAATTCGCAATCGTGTACCGTTACATAATCCGTCTGATATACTCAAATTTCAAATTACTATTACTATTGTACCTATTTTTAATTTAAGTTCATGAGGTGACAAGCCTTCATGAATGTTGTTTCACATTTCTACGGGAAAATTTATATAAATATTATCATCTGATTTATCAACACCTTCATATGTTGCAGTATCGATGCTGTAATAAGTTTTAGTTTCCCCATGTAATTTACTTAAAATCTTATTGTTTAAAAAAAAAGTGTATTTATTATGTGAAGTAGGTATCACGTTATTGTAAAAACAGTTGCTGTAATTACCAAATAATTTGGTACAGACATCATCTGTTATCCAGGATTTAGAAATGTTAAATGTTTCTATATCCCCTTCTCCAATTCTTAACAATAATTTTGAAAATTCGTTATTACTAGAACGGATATTATTTTGTAATCTTAAAATTTTGAAGAAGTTCCATAAAAATGATGATTTAATAGTTTCTTCTATTATTATAGTTTTATTACCGTTTTTTATAACTGGAAGGATGTGTTGAAAATCTCCTCGTAATACTATTAATTTATTACCAAAGCAAAGTTTTGTATTACACAAGTCTCTCAATGTTCTATCAACGATTTCTAGAGCTTTTTTCGGAATCATAGGAGCCTCGTCCCATATTATTAAATCAACGTCCCTTAATTTTTTTTTTCAGTTTCAAATTCTAAAAATACACTTTCAATATTATCTAAGTCTAGAGGTAAACGAAAAGTTCTACGACTGGTCATACCTTTTGGTAGTAATACAGATGCAATTTCTGTCCAAGCCATTGACAAAATATTTTTACCTCTAGAAATAAAGTAATAAATGAGTGTCTTATACAAGTAGGTTTTTCCGGATCCACCAGGACCATCTATGAAATATACTTTTTCATCTTGTTCACAAATAGTTTTAAAAATTTTTCTTTGATCTTCATTTAAATTTGTGTACATTATATCGAACATTTTTTTACTGAAAGATATTTCCTCAATATTGCAATTATTTATATAGTTGCTAGTGGTTGGTGTCAGTAAACTAAAAGACTCACCTGATTAACCTTCCGATACCAAAATTTGATTAATATGTAGAAGAGCACAGTTATTATTATCATCATCGAAGTCTTCCGTAAAATATTTTTTTTAATTATTCCATATTTTATCTTTTTAAATGTTTTCTGAAATCAAAAACCAAGCAAAAATTGTCTTAACTGGTATGGAAACATAATTGTTAAGGCTTTTTAAAAATATTGTCGATTTCAGAATCATGTTCTATTAAACCCATTGCCATTGCAGTAACCCTGAAATTTTTATGTTATTCCATTATGTTTTCTAACGTCTTCAAACAATGTAGCCCCATGTAATTTATTTGAAATAAGTTTTAAAAAAAAGCGTTCATGATCTTTCGGAGATACTATGTTTAATCTACCTACAGCAATATTTTTCAGTGTAACTCTCCTTTTTTTCCAATTTTTAAGTTTACTGTAAAAAATGTAATGTTCTGGAATGTTAATATATTTTAGCGATTTTGCAAAATTATCTACTTTATTTAATTCAAATCAAGCTGTAAGGGGTGTTTGATAATTTTTTATTACATTTTTGATATTATTTTCTTCAAGTATAAGTTTTTGTTTATTTTCAAGATGAACAGCTAGATTTACAACTGTAAGACTTCTACCACAAATTGGATATTCTTAAAGTCTCCAAGCTGCTTCCATTAGACTTACATATCTAGCATCTACGTAACTACTAATTGTACTTTGTATTGATACTGCTTTGTATTGATGCACAATATTCGGAAGTTGGGGGGTTGGCGCGCAGTGCGCGCAGGGGAGCGTGAGCACCACTAGTATATATATACATATATATGTATAGACTGCTATGTTAAATTGTCGCCGTTCAAATTAAATTAAAATCTGTAAAAATTCTGTAACCTTTGTTTAATACTCTAGAAAATATCAATATTATAAAATCTTTGTACTTCAAAATTTGCCATTTGGGTGTAATGCCCTTGGCATAAATAAAAAGCTTTCAAATCAAAAATCAAATCTCTACTCTACCATCTACCCTAATGCACGGGAACACGCACAAAGAAGGGCGGCCCTCCCATGCAGCTCGCGGTCTCTTGTACACCTCGTCTCGTCAACACAAACTCTCTCTCTCTCAAGCACTGTCTACACTACAATCTTTCTCTCTCTCTCGCACTGTCTACACTACACACTACTTCTCTCTCTCTCTCAATATTTCTCTCTCTCTTTCTAGCCTCACCTCCTGGTCAAATATCCGCGAGTCCGACCCGGCGTGATGTCGTCCGGCATCCTCGAGCGGGTCGTTCTTCTTGCGGCTTCAGCCTTTCTCTTCTCTCTCTTTCTCAACTCTTCTCTCTCTGCTTCTTATCTCAGCGGCCGTAGTTCTTGACCTGGAGACCTCGTAATCCTGGGAGAACACAGCAGCTTCTCGTCTCGCACGTACACTCCTCTCTCATTTCTCAACACTCAACGCACCTTCTCAAAAACTCTCTCTCTCTCTCTCTCTCTCTCTCTCTCTCTCTCTCTCTCTCTCTCTCTCTCTCTCTCTCTCTATATATATATATATATATATATATATATATATATATATATATATATATATATATATATATATATATATGTATATATCTCAACTCTTGCCACAAAAGCCCGTCAAGTTACCGAATCTCTCGCTGCTCGTGCTTAAGCGTGCGAGAGCATTTTGGAATATAGAGGCCATTTTGCCTCGCTACGATTTCAGAAAATTTTTTAAGGACTCAAAAGATGATGTTCATAAAAACTTAAGCTTGTTTGTTTAGGAAGACGGTAATTTGCCAATAAATTTGACAGAAAGATTACATCAGGTAAATATTTTACGCATATAATTGTCTAGTCATTGTTTAAAAAATATTTATGAGTGCATTTTTGATTCTGCTAATAAGCAAAAAGATTCTTTCTACTGTTTATTTTCGAATGTTTTGGTTGTTTCGTACGGTAGATGAAATTGTGTAACTAATTAATATTTTCAGCCCAGTCCCTTTGTTAAATAGTCAAGTTTAGCCTTGAAGTAATTAAGTTTGATATTGAAATCATTTTAGAATATAGTTTAAAACAATATGTCGGGTAACGCCAACTCTGTTTCGCACGGAAAATTTGAAAAAATTGAAAAATGCAAAATTATCAAAAAATTCGGTGTTCTTTGACATATTTTGACAAACATCTTAATATTTACAGCCGTAGAAAATATAAAGCAAAGAATTTTTTTTTATCGATTATTCATCTTTATTATAAAACTCATAATAATTATGGAAATTTTATTTCTTATGCCAAATAAGATAAAACTGCAAAAAAAAAAATTCTTAGACTTGAACGCTCTGAAAAAAATTAAAAAATGATGTTTGTTTTTTTTATGAATTAAATACCAAGTAGTCAAAGGTACGTTAAACTTACGTTAGTTGCAAACTACTAAAATTCATCATTCAAATAACAATTTAAAAAAAATGTACTCTACGTAGGTCCAGATTTTTTGACATTAGTTGTATAACCTCTGGGGTACATTGGTATCATTAATCACTTTGTTTTTGTTATAAAAATTTGTTTTTAAAGAATTCATGGTTTATTTAAAAATAATGTAACTTAGTGCATTCTAGCAATAATTTTAACGATAACAAGCAATTCAAGTGTTTGTAATTTCTAATATCTTTATTAAAAGCCCAACTTTTAACCTTTGAAATTCATAAGTGCTTGCAACAAGTAATTTTATAGTATAACTAGCAGCCCCCCGTCTCGGCTTCGCCCGAGACTTACTGAATAAAACACCGTAGTGTGTTGACATGTAATGTAAAACGTTTTCAGTTAGAAATTTTACATTTATTCCTGACACAGCTCAAAACAAAAATCTTCTTATTGAAAACATATTTTTTTGGAATCCATATAGTTTATTTGGTCAAATAATAAGGTGTAAAAATTCAATAAAATAATTATGCTGAAGAGTACCGTGCGTTCTTTATGCCATAAAATAATCAGTGGCCATAAGAAGCCGTTGATTTACAGTTTCTCCCGTGAAATTTACGAAAAGGGCTATTTTTAAAGCTGTTAAGATTTTAAACCCCCAAAGAATTTGTATTAAAAAAAAATTTTTTTTCTCATATCTCACAATTTTATTACCAGAGCAACAAAGTCCTGGACCTTAAACCCTACATTTTTATTGCCACAAGAACAGAAATACATTTTCTACCTATTTAAAAATCTAAAGTAGGATCTTTAAAGATCTCAGAGATTGCTGTGAGGGTACAATAAAAAGCTGATCTCTCATGCAATGGACTCTTGAGTTGTCGATTTTAACGCTGCTGTTTCAATCTCGATAAATTTTCTGCGTCAGTTTCTTGACGCCTCAAATTGTATTCATGAGATACATTTGAAGTTTCCTTTCCAATATACCCTTTTGCGACCGTTGGCATGCTTACGACTTTTATGACCCCTAAAGGCTATTTTGAGTAAACTTTGTTAACTTTAATATATTTGTTGGCTAGGTAGTTCGACGTCCAATGGCCCTAAAAAAGACCGGTAAGCTTCTTAAGTAAACTCTTTCTTGACTACAGTTAACAGCAATTGTGACTGCCTGGATACATCAGGGTGATCTTCTCTGGCTTACTGTTAAAGACCCAGACTGATTGGGAGAAAAATTACTAAGTCTGAAGCTTTGGGGCTAGTTGTAGTGCTCTTTTCCAACGTCTCCCGGTATAACGTCGAAAACGTTGGTGTCGAAAGCACCTTTTTTATTTGCAGATTCAGTTGTTTTACTGATTTTAGATGGGGAGATTGGTTAGTAATACTTGTCCAGTAGAGGCTGTCCCGTTGGCTCAAGTTTTTTTTCCTTCATAGTTGTTATAGGTTTATAGGTCGTTGGTCACCGGGTTTTCCAGCCTTGCGAAGAACAACTCCGCAGGTGACGTTGTGCGTCTGCTAGTGAATGGCTGACTTGATTTAATAGTGCCCGTCTTTAGTTTATATAGTCTTTTAGATAACAAATCGCTTCCAAAAATGGTAATAAAAATGTATTTGTTGGCAAGGTAGTTTACACTTAGATGGATCCTAAAAAAAACCAATGAAATTGATGGTTAAGTAGGGAACGTGAATACTTATAATGGCCCTAAAAAGCGCCAGTGGTGAAACTTCCAGCTATTCGTTATTCCTGATGATGAAGAGCTGGCTACGGGTAGCTTGATTCTTACCCTGGGGGTCTCTATGTACATAGAATGTGATGAAGGATGGTACGCGGCTGACCAAAGAATATCTCGTCTTCGGGTCGTTTCCCAGATAACCAACTGCTTATCGTTAGACGGGAACATGTGGGTAAGCGCGTTGGGGATGCGACGAACAAGAAGGTAGCCGTTGTGGCTGCCCAGTCCCCTCAGAGCTGTTTTCCCTTGCTTACATTTGTAGCCACAAATTCTCTTACTGCATCAGGTGAGATGGTGGGACTGCCAGACAACTCTGAAGAGTTGGTGCAGATTGTGCTCTGGCTAGATATGTCTCCATATATATATATATATATATATATATATATATATATATATATATATATATATATGTATATATATGGGTATTGTGGCAGAGACGGCATCGGTTGGAATTAATTTTTTTTTGATCGCACTCGTCAAGATTTACGGTAAAGGAATACCTAAGTCCCTTCCTCTTTAGAGAAAAGTGTCGTCCGTAACCGGGATACCCAGCTGCAGGACTATCACCAGTATTCTTTATACAGCTTGTTGAGCTGCCGAAGCTCGACTATACCACTATTGATACGCTTCAGCCTATTATAACCACACTTATTTAATTATGTTGCAGGTAGCTTCGATTTTATGTCGATGCCACCTAGCGGATTTTACTGAACTAAAGTAAAAAACTGGCGTATTTTTAAAAAACTTTGAGCTCATTTATTGCTATTGTTATTAAATTCTTTAATATAAAAACTATATCAAAACCATCTAGGAAGTATCATGAATCGGTTTGCAAAATTTCAGCAAAATCGGTTCAGTAGTTTTCGTGGTTAGCGATTACAACGGTTTTAGCGACTTTGCTTTATAAATTAGTAAGACAAAATAAAATATAGCTGACAAAATTAGCTTCACGCAAAAAAATAGTTTTTAATTAAACAAATTTAATAACATAAGCAATAAATGAGCTTAAAGTTTTTTAAAAATACGCCAGCTTTTCACTTTAGTTCAGTAAAATCCACTAGGTGGCGTCAACATGAAATTGAGGCTACCTGCAACAGAATTTAATAAGTGTGGTTATAATAAGCCGGAGCGTTTTAATGACTGTTGCAATCATGCTTCGGCAGTGAAACAATTTGCATGAAGATCGTTGTTGATAGACTTGCAGCTGGATATCCTGGTTACGGACGACACTCTTCCGTAAAGAAAAGGGACCAAGGTTTTTATTAACCCTAAATCTTGACGAGTGCGATAAAAAAAAAATTCATTCTAACCAATGATGTCTCTGGCATAATACCAGGAGAAATATCTAGCCAGAGCACAATCTGCACCAACTCTTCAGAGTTGTGGCAGTCCTACCATCCCGCCTGGTGCAGTGAGAGAATTTTTGGATTTAAATATAAGCCAGGAAGAACAGCTCTGCGGGGCATGGGCAAATACAACCGCTACCTTCTTAGTCGTTGCGTCCCCAACGCGCTTACCCCCATGTTCCTATTTAACGATGATTGGTTAGTTAACCGGAGAACGACCCGAAGACCGAAGACGAGATATTCTTTGGTCAGCGCCGTACCTTCCTCTATCACAGTCTTCGTACATCAAGACTCCGAGGGTAGAGATCAAGCTACCTGTAGCCAGCTCTTTATCATCAGGAATAATAATAAAGAATAGCCTGAAAGTTTCACCACTTGCGCTTTTTAAGGCCATTATAAGTATTTACGTTCCCAACTCAACCATATATTTCATCGGTTGTTTTTAAAGGCCACCTAAGCGTAAACTACCTTGCCAACAAACACATTTTTACTACCATTTCCGGAAACAATTCGTCGACTAGAAAGACTATATTAACTAAAGACGGGCACTATTGAACCAAGTCAGCCATTCACTAGCAGACCTCACCTAAGAAGTTTTTCTTCGCAAGGCTAGAAAACTTGGTGGCTGACAACCCTATGTTACCCTCTCGACTTCAAGCATTCAACCAGGAATTACTGATCCTCTCCAAAGTCTGCGCTGGGCAAACCTATAACAGCTATGAAGAAAAAAAAAATTAAGCCGACGAGACAGCCTCCTCTAGACAAGTATCACTAACCAATCTCCCCCTCTAAGATCACCAAAACAACTAAATCTGCAAATAAAAAAGGTAGTTGACACCAACTTTTTCGGCGTTGGACCGGGAGACGTTAGAAAAGAGCACTACAACTAGCCCCAAAGCTTTGGATTTTGTAATTTTTGTTTTCAATCAGTCTAAGTCTTCAACAGCAAGCCAGAGAAGATCACCCTGAGATATCCAGGCAGGCACAATTGCTGTTGACTGAAGTCAAGACAAAGTAAACTTAAAAAGCTCACAGGTCTTTTTAGGGCCATCGGACGTTGAGCTACCTTGCCAGCAAATATATTAGAACTTAACAAAGTTGACAGAAAACAGCATTTAGGGGTCACAAAAATTTTAAGCATGCCAAAAGTCGCAAGAGGGTGAACTGAAAAAAAAACTTTAAATGTATCTAATAAATTAAATTTTACTGAGAGGTCAAGAAACTGACGCAGAAAATTTATCGAGATTAAAACAGCAGCTTCAAAATTGACACATAAAGAATCCATTACGTGAGAAATCTGTTTTTTATTGTACCCTTTTATCAATCTCTGAAATCTAAAAAGAACCTACTTCAGATTTCTAAATAAGTAGAAAATGTTTTTGTGTTTTTGTGGCAATTAAATTATAGGGCTTAAGGTCCAGGACTTTGTTGCTCTGGTAATAAAGTTGTGAGATAAGAGAAAAAAAAATTTTTTTTAATTAAATTTTTTTGAGAGTTTAAAATCTTGACATCTTAAAAAAATAGCCCTTTTCGTTTATTACACCGGAAAAACTGCAAATCAACGGCTCCTTAAGGCCACCGATCATTTTATGGCATAAAAAACGCACGGTATTTTCAGCATGATTATTTTTACGAATTCTTACACCTTAATATTTAACCAGTAAACTATATGAATTCCGAAAAAATATGTTTCTAATAAGAATATTTTATTTCTAAGATGTGTCAGGAATTTGTGTCAAATTTCTAACTGAAAATGTTTCACATTACATGTCAACACTCTACGGTGATTATTTAGTAAGTCTCAGGCGAAGCCGAGACGTAAGGCCGGTAGTTCTTAATACTTATATAACGTTGCATTTGGCTAGCCCTGTCAGCGTTTTCACGTTGACAAGAACCTGTCCCCATTCCTATAAAACGCACTAAAACACCTTAAAACGCATATAACATTGAAAACGCCCATATTATCCAACCCAACACACCTTACAATACTTTTGCTTAGATAAGCTCTAATCTTCCGACATAAACTCTTCACCGAGTGGCAGACCCACAAGGCTGAGGAAAATGAAGAGGACACAAATTTTGTACACGTGCAAATAAATACACGTACCACATAGTTCTTTTTAAACGACTCTTTATTTCATTTACGATAGATAAACAGTTCAAGAGAATGACACTATTTCTGATGCTCCCAAACGTGACCTAGGGAACGGCTACCACCAAGATTACGACAACCCGGTTCGATTACGAGAATAGTCGGTCACCGTGCAACACCTTTGATTACGAGCTACCTCACGAGAGCACACATTTTACATTCTCTTTTTCCATGGGCACATCTATAACCATCACCCTCACCAGCCGGTTTGCCGAGTCTCAAACGACGCTGCGAACGCACACACACATATACACTCCCTAATACGTACTATTGCAGCGGACAGACCGCTAACTGCTGAGGTTTAGACGACTGTTTGGATAGACACACACTTTTTGTCATATCCCAATAGACAGACGACCCCTCGCCGACTGCCGAGGGTCAGACGGTTTTTCGAATACCTCGATTACCCACACATACACGGTACGTACCCCTCAACTACGGCAGTGCTGTAACTCTTGATTGTCCCGGATACATCGGCTCGACCACGAATCGAGTTATTATACGTCCGCCCAGCTGCTTTCCAAGCCGGACGACTTTTTCTCAGACAACCTGATCCACGCTTTCACGAACGTGACTCTTTCTTCTTTCGACTTTACTCTCTCTCTCTGTCTTTCTTAGCGATCTTGACCTCCCGTTTACACTTATCACTCTTATTCTCAACAGAAGGAAATTCACGCATGCCTCAATCACATATGCTCATCTACACGCCAGCCTTTTACCCTTATCATCTACACAGAGCCTACACACGAAAAATTTCACTCCGGTGCCATAAACGAAGTGCCTCTCACGCACTTGCTTGCCAGCCGCTACTCTTAAATACCCAAAAATTCGAATCTACTTTTGACCAAAAAAAACTCAAAAAATTGTTTAGTACGGAAATTCAGGGATGGGAAAACCTTCCTGTTGGCCAACATAATCTAAGCAGCCTTTCCTGAAATACTAAGCCTTAGTTCTATCATTCATTCTACTCATTTTTAATGAGAAAGTAAGTTTTTAGAAAAGTACTTTTCGCTGATGCTAGACAAATCAAGTTTAATTCGCACTTTTATAATATTTATACCTAAATAGCTTTTGAAATATACGAATGTCATTAGCTAATTAATAGTCATGTTTTTTTACTGTACAATATATATATATAAATATATATATATATATATATATATATATTTATTTTACTCACAAAAACTTTTTGACGTGTTTTTCCTACACGTTCTATCATTACTAACTGCATCCATACTTTATGCGTTACTTTTCATGTAAGCCAAGAATTAGAACTGATGGTATTCTTTTCTCTGTATGCAAAAAGTTTTTATACTACTGACAATAGAAATATTTCCTAACTTTTTATAAAAGACTATTGAGTAATACACTATTCTCACCAAATGTTTTGTTTTTTGTTTAAAAATGCTTTTACTTTAAAGGGTTTAATTTGTTGCCTCTACTATACATCTACTTGTTACGTGTATTAAAAATAACAGTTTTATTTAATAAATCTATTTTCAACACAAAATTTTTTCAACATGTTTGTTTATCGTACCTGTATTGGGAAGCATATGTATTATTTTTTTTATATGAATCATGTTTCAGGTTTGCAAGGAAAAAGTAGTTTTCTACACTACTGGCTTTAGTATAAAACCAAAGACTCACATGTCCCCTTGCAAACTTTTAGCTTTTCCACTTGGTGCATCCAAAAAAGTAGCTATAAGTTTAAAAAAAGGAGATCCCCTTCTTAAATTCTTGAACCATCAGTAAGTATGTACTAACAAAAATTAATTAATCAGAACTCATAAGAATAATTTTTTTCAGCATTCAAAAATACAGAGAAAATGGTATACTTTTCCGAGAAAAAAAATTAAATCCGTCGAAAAAAAAATTTATAAAAGGAACTTCATCGACACAATTAAGTTTTACTGACGTCACCCCGTTGCTTGTGTTATTAATTAGTGGATTTGTCTTAAGCTTAATCATATTGCTATTCGAAAAGTATCACAGACGCTTATTATTGTATTTAGTAAGAAAACCATGCAAGAAGATAAAAAAAATTAGGAAAACTAAGAAAACCAATACTTTATACAATAATGGCAAAAAATTTTCGGTTTACTCTTAATACAGAAATGCGCAAACACGCCCTTTGTGGCCTTATACCTTATAAGAAGAGCGTTAGCTGTTATGGTTAAAAGTACAAATTGTGTGAATGAGACATTAATCTGACGCACGTATCATCTATCGCAAGAAAAGAAGTGTGGCATTATTTTTAAAATGATTGTAATATTCCATGTATGATTAATCTGGTTAGAACATAATAAATAAAAGACGACTTCACTCAATTGAAAGAGAAAAGCTGTGAACCCAGTAGTTGTCTTATTGATATACGATAATCAAATATATTTCGATTTTAAGTGCTAAAAAAATAGTTGTGATACTTAGTGTGAATTAAAAAAAAAGTTCTTTGTACTAGGAATGTATAAAAATGTTCTATTATCATAGAATAAAAGTAAAATTTTTAAGTATAAATCAGAGTTTTATTTATGGCGATTCAGTTTGTAATTTTCAAATTGTGATACCTTGTTTTGATCCTCGAATTCCAAAATTTACATGAGCTCTCATAGCAAGGAAGGGGAATGAGATCAGTAATTTCTTTATATTATTCGACAAATATGTCATCAGCTTATCTAAACTTATAGACAGCTTATCATTTGTTTATTTTTTATTTTTATAAATGAGCTTAGTACTATGAAGACTCCAATGTATTTTACTTAGATTTGTAGATAAAAAAAGATTTTCAAATAAAATACAATTACTTGATTCTTTAATTTTTCACATTTTTTATTTCTTCCACTAAGGTATTAAATTATTGAAAACTATTGACACTTTTAACTGTCTATACTTCAACAGCTGGCTCACTTTTTAAACGAAAACGAATATACAAGATGTCGTCAGAGCGGAATCCTGCCTCGACTCCATCTAAATCACACTGATCGGGAACGCCAACCGTCATTGTAGCTTCGTTTAGTTGAATTTTTTTAGTACCATGAACTAACATCGATTTACCTTTGACCTAAACGAAAAAAATATTGTTTTAATTGACAAGTATAGACAGTTGAATAAAGAATGTAATAAAAAATTTTCTATTAACTACGACAAAACTGGTTAAAATCACTTTACGATATAATTAGATTATATAAAAAATAGTTTTGGGGCATAATCGTGCTGGCTTAGTTTGTTATTGAACAAACAGTGAAAATTGATCAGATTTTTCTTTCTAATTTTACATGTAATTTTTTGGGGGCATTATATATTAAACAGTATCTTAGTAAAACTTATTTTTTTAATTAATTGTCTTCCAAAGGATGCTGGTAAGATTGTCTAAGTCAATTCATCGGAAACTGATAGCAAAAAAAAGTGCAAAAAGTGCTATTTAAAATAAGAACATTACAGTTTAGTAAATCTTCCTTATTAAAGTAACATTTCTTTAAAATTTAATTTTTCGTACTTTTCTGAGGAATCGTTAACCATATTTAATGATTTTTATCTACGATTAAAAATGATATTACGAAACAATTAATTTTTCAAAATTAATTCTCTGTTCCTTAAACTTATAGCAGAGCTAGATGAAAGTTTTAAGATAATTTTTTCTAAAGATAACAAGAACTGTAACATTTTTTTTACTCCTAGAGTATTAAAAACTCCTCACGGACTTTTTCTACTTAATTTTAGGATAACCCATGCAAAACATAAAGCGCTTAGAAAATTAATAAGGAGAAAAAGAAACAAAATTTTTTCGATACTTACAGTGACCTTAATTGTGTTCTTGTCGAATTCAGCACAATCCAATTCCTTCTGGCAGACCTTTTTCTGCAAAAACACAATTTCGTTCAATTTTAAAAAAACATATTAGAAACATTTAATTATAAAAACGCAATTGCCAAATGCACATACTTTATCGCTGACACGTAAAGAACAGTAATCTTTGCTATGTTTCAGTTCTAATTGCCTCGACTCTTCAGTGGCATTGCTGGTATTGGTAATCAAATGAGAATCACGGCCACAAGGAGAGGTGCCATACTCGTGCCATGCTTTCTCATTTTGCACAAAGAACTCTATTGTCATACGTTCGTGCTCATCATCGGACATTTTCCTACAAATACTATTTTGTAATTGCGTAGGTGTTAGATTAGAAAAGTCTCACGAGCAACTAACGCACAACGAAATGGTTTCCAGTATTTCTGCTGAACGTGTCACGTTCATGACATCACTGTTATTTATAGCTAATACCTATTGATATCTTGCTTACTCAAAACTTCTGTGGATAACTTTGTTAATGATACTTGCTAGTATGCGCTTAGGTAGGTGCTTTGTTGTGGATGAATGTTTAATAAGTTTTCTTTGAATATGTTTCATACAACTTATTTTTATAAAAAAAAGCTAGATGACGTTCTTCTACGTCATACCTTTCATAATTACTGTTGGAAGATTTGCACACGCAGAAAAAAATTACAGGAATTTTTACCGTAAAAGCAACGGTAATCCTGTGATAATTTGTCATTACGTAAATTTTTACCGTAGATGTTCATAAATTTCTACCGTAGTTTACAGTGATTTTTATGGTAACTGTAAAATTTATCTAGAATTCACTACAATTTTTACTGTACGGCAACGGTAAAATTTCCCCTGAAAGATTATATATAGCTACAGGCTGCAGAGTCACGTTGGCTGGAGGGGAAAGCCGAGCACCTGATCAGTTGTCTGCTAAAGCGTGGACTAACCTACAAATTGTAGACCTGTGTGGATATCTGCATTAATAGAATTGGTAATTAACGCACTTAACGAATTGTTGGACATATGATGCAGTACTCCTTCGCTTATAGCCATTCATAAAAGATACCTGTACTTTCATCTATTTCACTAATTCACAGTAACCATTAAAATTACTGTAAACTACCGTAAAAATTCATGAACATCTAAGGTAAAAATTAACGTAATGACATATTATCACAGGATGACCGTTGCTTTTACGGTAAAAATTCCTGTAACTCTTTTTTGTGCGTATAAAAAGAGTTACCATGGGTTATCTAACATACGTATAAGTGTCAAAATAAAGGGGAATCTCGTTAAAATCGTCAATTTGACCAAAAGCTACCTCAGCGTAATGGTTTTGTATGTTCTTTGCTATCAAATTTATTTACAATATCTCTTGAAGCTGCTCCGACAACGAGAAATCTGGTCTTAGCAGAAGAGATAAATTGACTATGGAAGTACACTAACACAATTCTCAAAAGATAACACTGCAAGAAACAAGGAGAAGCTTTATCTTCTTGGTGGAAGTGACCAATGTCAGGGTGGTTATACTACACATGAAAGAAAGGGACGAAAAAGTGTCACGCTATACTCGATACTCTGAAAATTTTAGTCAAAACAGTTAAAATAATTAAGTAGCAGATAACAGCATGTTTTTTTGCATGCATTTTATTTCAAAACTCTTCTAGTTGTTGACTTATAACCAATGTAATACCCAACAGTGCAAGAAGAATTGAATCAGATGCCATAACGCGTAGGTATGTCTACACGTCTTCATAAAATGCTAATTTTTCAAAAATATCTAAAGCTTGCTGGTGTAGGGAAAAAAGGTACTTAATCGAGCTTGCGTAAACCCCAGTGGGGTAGGAGAAATAAAGCTCGTGAGTCAAAGTAGATTGGTCGTCGAATTTGAAGAGTAGCAACAAAAGTAGCTATTATTTGCTGCGAGTAAATACAAGGCCTCACTAAACATTGTAATTGGTAGGAGCAGTGGGTTATTTCCATCATTGATTAGTTTGGTGTTGTGGTGGTGGTGGTAGTCACGATTCCGGGGATAGCTCAATGTATTATTCACTTTGTGCTGTAGTATTGATATTAAAAACCTTTAACGCATGTATTAATTTATTTTATGAAACATTTTTCGTAGTGTGCAGAAAATCATAAAGAAGTTTAAGTAGCATCGGAAAAATACAATGATTTTTTTAAATTTTATTTTAAGAAATCTCAAATAGTGCTTGTATTCACGTACTAAAAATTTGCAAACAATAATATTAAATCAGCTTTTGTATGTATCACTGATTGGTCTAAAATTATCTACAACCTACACTTCTTAGACATACAATTTAATTTGAAAATTATAAGAGTGTTATCTTTTTTGGCAAAAAAAAACAGAAAAAAAACTAGTACCTTGAAAAAAGGCTACAGTAAGAATTGTAATATTTGCTAATTCGTTATTAAAATACTGCAGTTCCATTAAAAAAACTATAAGATTACTAAAAATTCATTGGATTAAGCATACTCGTGACCTTTAAAATTGTTAAACTTGTTATCACAACGACAATAATAAAAATTTTGACTTGATCAATATTGTATACCTCATTAATAATTTTTTAGAAATGACATACAAGTTCATTGTTATGTAAATAAATGGTGATACTTTTTAAGAAGCATGTCTAACAATTTATGACAAGTACATAATCCTACAGCATTTCGGTTCTTTCGGTCCATTGGTTTGTAATCATGTATTTTTTATATTTTCTATTAAATAATATTATAAGGGCAAATCACGAAATTATAGATAACAGCATTTAAAAAAAAAAAAAAATAAATCGGTCGTGGGAGCCACGATAGAAGTGAAACTTCAAGTATCAAATGTTGAACTTATTTTTTACAGAAAACTATATGAGGAGCCATTATATGTGTTATTGCTACGAGATAATGAAGTAAATTACTTAATAACTTTAAACAATTATAAAAAATTTCGTATTTAAAATGGCTAAAAATCACTTTTACACCAAACCGAATTGTACGCTTTGATTAATTTTTCCCCTTAAGTCAACACATGAAAATGCGTGTTTTCGACTTATGTTGCTTCTTCTTCGAGATGTGGTGTTTTTTCTAATTTTTAAGGTTATGGTGTCATAAAAACACTTTAAATTTCTTCGCGCACATCTGCATTAATGTTTAAAGTATACTGCAATTTTTTCGTAATTTTTAACTCCAATTTCATAAAGACAGAGCGAAAATACGAATTTAAGGTTATGTTATTACAACAAATGACACCTCTACTTGTGCGTCTTAATTTCTTGTATTTTATTTAGGATGCCCGTAAAAAATCAGTATTTTTGGCCTATTTTGCTTCTCCGTCAAGATATGACGGTTTTTTTATTTTAAGAGGTTATATCGTTAAAACAACACTTTAAATTAATTTGTGGACATCTCTTATAATTTTCAAGGTATACTATAATTTTTTTGCAATTTATAACTCATATGCCAGAAAAGTACAACTAAAATACGAATTTGAGGTTATTCAATAACAGATTATACCTCATTACTTACTCACACACACACACAAACACACCCACACACTCATATATATATATATATATATATATATATATATATATATATACGTAAAAATTTGAGCATGTAGTAGCAAGGGGAGCGAGGCAGAGAGAGAGAGAGAGAGAGAGAAAGAGAGAGCGGCTGGAGTGGTAGATATGCACTGCTATAGTATAGCATGTGGTGGCAAGGGGGACGCGGAGAGAGAGAGAGAAAGCGGCTGAAGTGATAGGGGCTCAGAAATTTTGTGTCACTCGAAAAAATTCACAACATGCCATAAGAAGTTTCACTTTGATAAATAAATAAATAAATAAATGTAAATTTATTTAATCTGATGCTCACATTAGGGAAATAATAACATTGCACACCATCAAATTTTATCTCTTAAAAAGTTTAATAAAGGTTGTAATCATAACACAAGACCGTTTTTTTAAAACTCTTCTTAATATGTGTCACGCATCATGTACAGGTGTTTTACTACTCATTTTCAGCTTATGGTTAATATCGAGAATCGATTTTGGTTTCTTTTTCGTTACCAGAAAATCATCCTCGTATTTGTCAAAACATCACATGAACGTTAAATATTAAAAGTCATACACACCTACAATTCAGTGGCTTGTGATTTTTAATACACACCAAGAATATTGCGTGCGATCAATAAAATAATGTACTTACCAATAAGGCAGTACTTGATTCAGAAAACACATTATAAGAAAAATACACGTGAAAAAAAACACGCGCAGAACACGTAGGGGAGACCGGGAAATGACGGACATATTTTCTTTAACAGCTAGTTACAGCTTTACTTTTAAAGTAATATTTGTAAAGAAAAGAGAACGTAGTTATCACAACACAAGCAAATCATATAAAAATAATAAAACCTTTTGTTTCAGAAAAGCACAAACCAAACCTTTCAAAACTACTAGTAGTGCCCCATAGTGAGGTACTTCTAGCAGGGGGTGGGGTACTACTGGCCTGATTAATCACGATGATTTGTTAGGATAACTCGTAAAATAATTTATGAAAAAAAAGTTTTTTTTTATTGAGTACACATAAAATTAAAATAAAAAAATGACGACAGCAAAAATACATGTATATATAATACAAATATTTTGAAATACATTGAAATTGTAATTTTGGAATAATAGTTTCGATTTTTGATTGACATTTGGTTTTCATCCCAGTTCCCTCGGTTACTTTTTTTTGTAGTGACGCACCATTTGTAAAATTTACTCGAACAGTAAACATCTTACAAACTAAATCACCTAGTGTATCACGGTGTATCACTATGTATCACAATGTTTACATGTCTGGATAAGGTTAGGAAATCTGTTTACGGTCGGAGCTCACCTCAAATATAGAGGACTCCTGTGCTAGTAGTGCCTCGCCCTAAGGCGCCAGTCATTCATGTATAGAACACAATATTGTTTTTTAAATAAGTTTTTTTCCATGCCTCCAAAAGCAAATTTCAAAAAAGCATGTTCGAGCTCAAGGTTTAATCTACAATAGAGACAGTATAAGATAGTTTGAAACAGGTTCGTTTGTATTGAGTGTGTGCGAATAAAAATGCGAGAGCAGGCAATCAATAAGATAAAAATTTATATGTTTTTCATTAAACTTTCGTTGCATTGTTTAGTGTTTTACTTGGAAAGGAAAAAAGTAATCACAGTAGAAATTGTTATTTACAAGGTTTGAATCGAAAATATTTTATCATTCAGAAGAAATTAAAGTGCTAAAGTTACCTAGTAAGCTTGTAATTCCCCGGTCTCCCCAACCAATAATTGTAAACATATTATGAGCAGAGCTGAGTAGCAGAGAGATAAAATTGAACTGTCATACACATTGAACGCATCAGGACTGACGCATAATATTTAAGGGAATCGAGTATTTTTCCTCGGCTCAACAGCTTAGCTACTTTGTAGTGTGCCAGAATACTATAATGAGCCATTCAGAGTTTCGGATATAGGAAGAAAAAAGCGCCAGGAAAAATCAAAAGGGGCGAATATAATTATATACGTTCTTAACTACAGGAAAAGAGGATGGGTATGTTGGAGAAAAGTTTTGCATATCAATATGTAGAATGAAGCTTCATTATTGCATTTGGTACTATTTTTTAGAATCGGCTACTAATGGCACGTTTTTTCAAGTTCTGAAGGTTGTTGCTTTAAAAACGTATGCAATGATTAAGTTCACATTAACATATGTATAAATATATTAGAACAGACCAATATATGCTGTTTACAGACACTGATTATACTAACAGACGGGTAAAATGGTATATGGTATATATTGTAGTAAAACGTATTATGAAGTCATGAAAATCAATGGGTCAAATTTCTATGTAACTTTTTTCTATCCTACAGCAACAACTATTTCTCGTGTTTATAGATATATTGTGTACAGATTAACATAAATGTATGGAATTCAATATCATATACCTAGCGCTTAGGTCCTCTGATTTAAAAGTATATAGTATAGTGTCTGAACACTTGAGAGCACACATCTGAAAGTGATTGTTGACTTTGTTTGAACACATAATATACATACCGATCATATACTAAGTCGTACAGAGCTAAAGATAAACCTTAAAGCACCAACTTCTTTATAAAAATCTGATATCATCAGTTGCCAAAAACTTGTAAATGTTACTTATTTAAAAAAGCACATCTCAAAAAGCAAGGTGTAGAAACAGTATCGTGACACTTGTAGTATGTGAAGACAGAGGCTGTGATTTAAAGGATGATCCCAAAATTTTTTCAGGCATTTTTTCAATTTTTTCATTCAAGATGGTTGAAGACGTTTTTAATCTTTTTTTATATTACATACATTTTTTTATCATTTAAGATGTTTTTAGTTATTAGTCTTCAATGAGATGCAAATCATGAATTTATATCAAAACATCTAAGACTCAAAGTGAAAAAAACAACAATCAAACCTAATTTTTTCTATTGATTTAAAGTCTAAGTTTTTCACTTACTGAAAGGTTTTAAAGGGATCGCTCCTTACGTATCTAAATTAAAAAAAAAAAATTTTACCAAGAAACTTTATAAAAACCGTAGTCCTTAATAATGTCAGCAAAGTTTTTCGTACCAAAGATTTATTTAGAAATAGAAAATTGCAGCAATTATTAATGTTTATAAAATATAGCAAGCGTGTCTAAAAGTTTGCCGTAAAACTTATGGATCTGTAAGTTGTTGCCGATGTGGTTGTGGTAAAAGCAAGTTGGAAATGGTAATACTTACGATTAGTGAGAGGAACAAAAAGTTCTTGGGGAAGAGAGTAATCAAGTGTGATTGTATGGTACATGAGATCTGCTGCTATTCATGTGTTAATCTGTTCTTTTATCGTTTTTAACTTGACTAGTTGTTAAATTTTACTTACTTATTTTGAGACACATTTTGTTGGACGATAAATATTTCACGTGTATGAGATGTAATGTTGTAGTTTAATTAATCTTATGCAATAGCTTTGTTAAAAAAATAATACAAAAATATCTGCTGATAAACAAAAATACAAAAAAGCTTCATAAATTGCTTCAGATTTGTATGCTTTGCCAGGAAGTATCTGTTACATGCGACATGAGCCAACTTATAATACGTTGACTTGAAGCAAAAGTCAAACTAATACTAAAGAATAACTCTAGAACCTTATTCTTATGTTTCTTGAGTACAAATTATGCAACTTCGTTCTAAGAAAAACATGTTTAATAATAACTAATTTTACTACAAAGCCATTTTTATTGTTTTAATAAGTGGCAAGTAATATTTTATAAAATAAAGCTATAACCATATTACTATCTGCTGCAATAATATAAAGTTGAATTAGTGAAACGCATAAGAAAATATGGAATCACTGTACTCACGAACTCTTGAAATTTCTTCTCCAAGGAAATCATGAAAAAAACAACTTTAGGCTTACTACTCCAAAATTTTCCCTTATGAAAAAATTCATTTTACTTGTATGAACACATAAAAAACGTAACAGCTGTTTTAGTCTACTGGACCTTTCTTTAGCCGTAAAGGCTTACATACTAAACGGATTCTCAAGTTGTTGTCTCTATTACTTTCTTCACCTCCATTTGAAAAAAGGGTCTTTTTCAAGTAGAGACCGCAACAATGAATGACTACAATAAGTGGTTGACATTGTTTTATTATTTTTTTTTTAAGATAAATAAGTGTGAAGGTGTTAATAATAGTTTTGAATGTTTATTGTAGATAAAATTTAAGGTACGATTACTATGAAAGTACTTCATGAAACCAACTTTCTTTTAAACCATTCTCTAATGCATTTCTAGCAACGAAGGGCACAATCAGCCAATAAATCACAGGAGAAAAATAAAGAATTCTTCAGATTACGGGCATTCAACACCTGAGATGAAGCCAAAAGCATAGGCAGCATAGATAGCTACGTATTAGGATACGTGAATTTGCTTATAATTTAATGTAGGCTCCCTAAGGCCATCTTCTCATAACTGTCTCGCTTGTTTTCAATAATATTTGTGACCCAACATCTGATCGACAAATATGTCCGCTAAGCAGTGCGCATCCATGTACTGGACAGGGGTGGGGGTCGAGGAAAAAAGTAAAAAATAGTTTGTGAACTAGTTTAATACAACCATTTGATTGATAATTACATGCTTGCATTTTGTTCTCACTCTCTTTGATTTTAGTTAAAAACTATTTGTTATTCAACATTATCACAATCCTCGACAAAATTGACAAAACAAGTTTTTTTGTCTCCTGGACAATTTGGCGTGGGGCGTAGTCAGTTATGACAGCTAAAGAAGTCTCTGCTACAATTTACTTTAATATTACGTGTATTATTTGTATCCTACGAAATCTAAGTGGGTCATATTATAAATGTAAACGAAACTTTTGACGTACACTTGGATTTTCTGTTCAAGATGTTTAAAAATTATGAAGCATCAAAAGTAACTTTTTTATGAAAGAAATTTTCATTCCAAATGACTTCTTAAAATGTAATAAAAGTTATTGAACAAAATTACGTGAAAAATGAGTGCTAGAATTTTATCTACAATTTGGCGCGTGCTGAGTACATAAAGTTGCTTGAAAAAGTATACGTTGGCACTCGAACTATTTGGTCACAGTATTTTTCTTCATTCTGATAATTTTTTTGACAAAATACTTATAATTAAAAAGTTAAACTGCAATGTGAATTCTCATCCTTATTTTAGTTTTTAAAAACTGTATGTTTAACTGCATGACAAATTTAGCTGCAATAGATTTCTTTTTCATAATTACTTTTTATAACAAAAAAATATTAGAACAGCTACGCTGATGTAGAATTTTTAAATCTTTGAGACTTATTTTTCAAGACTTCTTATAACTGTTAATGTTACAGTTTTATTGCTCATTATGATGAATGAAACTATGAGTTTATAATACTCTATTCTATTTGAGTAATTTTACTAGAGATATATGGTCATACTTTTGGGCTCTACTTCTTATATCTAGAATTCTAACTGATATTATATCAATAATCAAGATAGTATGATGTCAAAGCCAACACAAAGTAATTTATCAAGAGGCTTAACATTATACATTATTAATAAATAAATGGAAGTTAAAAATGATGGCCTTTACTTATTAAAATAATTTTCATTTTTATTTAAGACTGATATAAAAATCACATCTTCCCCTTCTAAACTGTCATCCTTGTTCATATTTCCGTACTTATATTTATTCCAGAGTAATACATATTGGCATCATTTTCTAAGAGTTCACTAATGATATTTTCGGTACAGGCACCGAGAAGATTTCCAATGTTCACATGCTTTCCCAGATAAATTATAATTTTCAGCTCACTTTCTAAGAGCCGTAGGTATTAATTTAAATAAGCTTTACTGTTTATTGTCTTAACTGCCACAGTTGTAAAATCCTCATGGGCACAAATCCCATACGCTCTCGCCTTTATAACAACCCCAAACTGACCACTTCCTAATTGTTTCTCTAGAATGAAAATCATGATATCATCATGAATATACTTATGAAATTGACTTCAAATACAAGATATTCCCTATTGTTTACCAAAATTTAGTTGTTTCCTAGGAAGTTCCAATTTTTTATTGTACGGTAAAAGTTCTGCTCGATCCTGTACTGTTAATTCTGAATTTATAAGGTGTGGTGCTCCTTTCTCGCATTAAATCAGGCGTGTTATCAATCATTTCTTTTGTATCTTTAAACAATTTATAGTTTTAAAAAGTTATGTTCAATGTTTAGATAATGTTTGAAAAAATAGTTCACTGCAATAATCACCTTTTGATTTCGAACTTTTATGCACGAGTACACGATGAAAAAAAATGTAAAAATAGTCGTTAGTGTAGCTATGGTTGAGATCACAAGCCAATTATTTTTTTTAGGTCCTAAAATTTAATGAAAAGGTTAATAAAACTAATATTTCTTCGCAGATAGGTAAGAGTAAATCATGTAATAGCTCAGAAACAATTTAAACTAGCAGTGATACCACATCGTCAGTATTTTATTATTTTTAACAATACACTTCCCAGCATTTTTCATTTTTCTTAAGTGAAGTTTTGGCAACATGTAATGACGTACAATGTTTGGCAACAAATAATTTTCACTAATCTTTACAACACTACATTTTGTTACAAACTTTTGCTTATTTTCTACTGAATATGACTATTTTAATAACTTTAAGGGTAAACTGTCTTTGTACCAAGTAATATTAGGTATTGACATTTCATTGATCTCACAGAACAAAATTACAGTACTTAGAGCATCCTTCTGTATCACGATTAATGTGTGTCGTTCATACCGGTATCTGTAACCATAGATTTTTTGTCTATGAGTAGTCTCATAAACAAAGTGAGTTTCTTAAAACTACATTTAAAACATTTAGTTGCAAATGTCAAAGATAATAATAACGGTTGCCTTAACAACAGGGTATTTCATAATAATCAAGATATAGAAATTGAGATATTTTGAAATTATTTAAAAAAAATATGTTTCTTATAATATTATTAATATTACGAGTCGTGATTAACTCGCACGAGTGGTCGGAGTTGACGGGAACGAGTGCCAGTGAAGCACACGAGTGCGTAGCACAAGTGTGATCGCACGGCACGAGTTACCGTCACCGGCCACGAGTGCAAGCCTTTCACACAAGTGCGGGAAATCGTCCCGCACGAGTTGCGTACAAGTTTTTTCGCAATGAGTGTGCGGAAAACACCTATTTTCCGCACACTATTGCGAACAAAATTTTATTGATCATCTTAAAGTAACATCCATTGATTTATTTCTTTTTTTTCATGTTTGTGCCATTTTTAAAAGCCAATTGTATATCTCGAAAGTCAACGACCTCAATATGATCCTACACTCTTACTTGACTGTGTTATCCATGTTCCAGTGGTAGATTCCTCCTACCGACAAGTTGACAAATGCATGAGAATGTCGTTTATTTTTACATGCTTTTGTACGTTTTGTAATATTTATTTTTTAGAACGAAGTTCTTTATGTCGCGTTACTCGGGGGGCTGGAATTTTAAAACCGACAGATTTTTTTTTTTTTGAATCAGAAATCTCTTCCTCTCAAGTTTTTCCCCTCACCCCGTCCCCCCTCACCAAGTGTTCTCTACACACTTCCCCTCTCCTAACTATATATGTACATTTGTCAACCGTGCCGTGTTACTCTTCTGCATACCTTTACCCACCATTCCACCTCACACTCCCAAGCAATTAATTTTTTAACAAATTTTAATTGTATTTCCCCACAGTAATTTTTCTTTCACTTAGAATTTTTTTCTTTTACAATTCTTTAAAAAAAAAAAAAAAAAAAAAAAAATTTTCCATTAAAGAGATTTGAACTCTCGACCTTCTGCACGTAAGTCCTGTACCTTACCCACTCTGCTACGAGCGCTGCCGACTATAGAAGTCGGTTTCTTGTACTTATGGTGTAATTCGTAACTATAACATTCCATTTTTAAATGTATTCACTGATAATACATTCAATTATGGATTTGTTTTATAAATTGTGTATTTGTTTTTTAAATAATACATCTAAAAAAAAAAAAAAAAAAAAAAAAATAAAAATTTAATTAGCATAAATATGGTTATGTAGATTAAATATAATAGGGCGCGTTATTACGCATTAAATATTTGTATTTTCATGAAACCTGAGGTTTTTTTTGCATTACAGTAATGCTAATAATTACTGTTATAAATAAAAAAAGGTAATGAAATTAAATATGGAAAAAAAAGAAACGAAATATGAAAAAATGAAATATGAAAAAAAGAAATAATGAAATTAAATGAAATTTGAACAAATAAAATAATATATTAAAAAATAATGAAATGAAATATGAAAAAAGAAATGAAAAAAAAGAAAAAACAAAAGAATGAATATAAATAGAAAAATATAAAAAAAAGAATTAAAGGAAATATAAAAGAATAAAAAAAAAGTAATGAAATCAAATATGAAAAAAAAAGAATGATATATGAAAAAAAAGGGAATGAAAAAAAAAAGATTAAATATGAAAATAAAAAAGAAATTAAATAAAGGAAATACAAAAAAATGAAAAAAAATGTAATAAAATGAAATATGAAAAAAAATAAAACAAGAAATGAAAAAAAAAATAAATAAAACAAGAAATTAAAAAAAAATAAAAATAATAAAAAAATAAAAAAAAAACAACAACAAACCAGGGGGGATAAATGGGTCATGGGACCCACGGTAAGAACGAAGTTCTTTGAACATGACGAGTATAAAAACACAATTTCTCAGGTACCAAGGAGGTCGCCAGACTCGTAGGAAGAACGAAGCTCTATAAACGTTAATACTGCATTCATGTAGTTCACTAAACAAAAACTTGAAAAACGAATAAAAAAATAAAATAAAAAAAATAGTTCAGTACTCACGATGGTTGAACTTCGTGAGAACGTCGTGCATAAATACAGTACTCACGAAGTTCAACCATCGTGAGTACTGAACAATTTTTTTTATTTTTTTTTTTTATTCGTTTTTCAAGTTTTTGTTTAGTGAACTACATGAATGCAGTATTAACGTTTATAGAGCTTCGTTCTTTCAATGGGTCTGGCGACCCCCTTGTTACCTGAGAAATTGTGTTTTTATACTCGTCATGTTCAAAGAACTTCGTTCTTACCGTGGGTCCCATGACCCATTTATCCCCCCTGGTTTGTTGTTGTTTTTTTTTTATTTTTTTATTATTTTTATTTTTTTTTAATTTCTTGTTTTATTTATTTTTTTTTTCATTTCTTGTTTTATTTTTTTTCATATTTCATTTTATTACATTTTTTTTCATTTTTTTGTATTTCCTTTATTTAATTTCTTTCTTATTTTCATATTTAATCTTTTTTTTTTCATTCCCTTTTTTTTAAGCGATACGTTTGCAATTTATTTGAAGATCGGTTTTAAGATCCATTTTAATTCAGGATTTAAGACTTCTGAAATCTATTCTAATGCCTCTTATGTTGTGTTGTTTATCTTTCTGAGTTTCGTTTTGAAACATATTTTTACTGATTTTTTTTTTAGTTAAACTTCTTTCGGCGTGTTCTGCTCCATAGAGTAAATTAACGATTTAAGATTTGTGACCTTGAGAAAAAGTGTAACTGAAGTCGATTTTGCTTGATTCTCCCCACTTACCTCGCCATTTTTGACGTACTTCCAGTCCCTTCTACACCACACGACCTTATGACATCACACTACATATTTTGAATTTAATTAGTTTTTCTTTTAACCAACTTCTGAAAAAAAAAAAAAAAAAAAAAAAAAAATGTATCCGAATTGGGTTTAAACCCCTGGCCTCATGAGCATTAGCTATTTTATAGAAGAAATGTTTGTGTTTATTATTGTATTATCTGCCGTATAATTTTATAGAAGTTTAACTTCTTAGTTGGGTACCTAAGCACCCACTGTCCTAGTTTTTTTTGTTTTTTTCATAATTTGCTTGATTTCTACTTTTTGTTTGTTTTTCTAGATATTTTTTGAGATATACACCAAAACCTCTTTCATGATCTATACACACACATACTTTTAAATCTGCTTTACCACTATATTGATATTTAATGAAGAACTCATTTGACGTACAAGCTCTATTTTTTGTCTTCAATACCCATTATAGAGGATCTTCTACAAATTTTAGTTACATTTTAGAAAACTGCTGAGACTTATTTTCATATTGAACGTTTTATTCTCAAATAAAATGAGTAGACCATAAATTGTCACGAATTATAGAACTAATTCATCACAATTCATATGCTGTCTATCCTTGCATGCACAAACAAAACTCTTTCGTAATGCCCTCTTTTTGATTATATTTAAAGTTTCATTCTAAGCCCTCAATCTAGTAGCAATAAAAATCCTTGAGTCCCTACTAGATCCTCCACAGCAATTTTACAATACGCCTAATCAGATGAGCTCAATTATTAATGACTTAAATAATCATTGTAGTAAAGATGCATCACTTTGTATTTTTATTTTTAATTAATTAACTTGTTTTTGCTTCACCTCCTGTCTGCTTAACAAGTACTAATAAACATCCACCACCTCCATCCCATCCTACTGCTAACAACCCATATTGTTGTGAGCGGAAATTATGCAGTCTCTATCGTCACGGCCAGTTTTGACATTGAGCAGCCACATCCATACTACCCAGATGCTCAACAGCGTAAGCATGCGCTATCTCCAGATAGTAAGAACTCTATCAGGGTCATTTTTTGAGCAAGCTCTTACAACAATTTAAAAAATCAGTTATATCATCTGCAGTAAATCCTTCTTGCTATCTTCGTGTGTATATTTATAATCAGTTTGTAGACTTTGTAAAATCATTACTATAACATTTGCCTTACAACTTTGTAATGATTCATTTTATAACTTACTAGCAGCCCCCCGTCTCGGCTTCGCCCGAGACTTACTAAATAAAACACCGTTGTGTGTTGACATGTAATGTGAAACATTTTTAGTTAGAAAATTTCACACATACTCCCGATACATCTTAGAACAAAAATCTTATTAAAAACATATTTTTTCGGAATTCATATAGTTTATTTGGTCAAATAATAAGGTGTAAGAATTCAAGAAAATAATTATGCTGAAAAGTACCTGCGTTCTTTATGCCATAAAATAATCGATGGCTATAAGAAAGAGTTGATTTACAGTTTCTTCTGTGTAATTCACGAAAAGGGCTATTTTTTAAAGCTGTTAAGATTTTAAACCCCCAAAAAATTTATATTAAAAAAAAAATTTTTTTTCTCATATCTCACAATTTTATTACCAGAGCAACAAAGTCCTGGACCTTAAACCCAACATTTTTATTGCCACAAAAACAGAAATACATTTTCTACTTATTTAAAAATCTAAAGTAGGATCTTTAAAGATTTCAGAGATTGCTGTGAGGGTACAATGAAAAGCTGATCTCTCACGTAATGGACTCTCAAGTTGTCAATTTTGACGCTGCTGTTTCAATCTCGATAAATTTTCTGCGTCAGTTTCTTGACGTCAAAGTAAAATTGTTTTTATTAGATACATTTGAAGTTTTTCTTCCAATTCACCCTCTTGCGACTTTTGGCATGCTTTAAATTTTTGTGACCCCTAAAGGCTGTTTTATGTCAACTTTGTTAAGTTCTAATACAATTGTTGGCAAGGTAGTTCAACGTCCGATGGCCCTAAAAAAGACCAGTGAATTTCTTAAGTAAACCCTTTCTTGACTGAAGTTAACAACAATTGTGACTGCCTGGATACCTCAGGGTGATCTTCTCTGGCCTGATGTTGAAGCCCCAGACTGATAGGAAGAAAAATTACTAAGTCCGAAGCTTTGGGGCTCGTTGAAGTGCTCTTTCCCAACGTCTCCTGGTATAACGTCGAAGACGTTGGTGTCTAAAGCACCTTTTTTAGTTGCAGATTCAGTTGTTTTGGTGATTTTAGATGGGGAGATTGGTTAGTGATACTTGTCCAGTGGAGGCTGTCCCGTTGGCTCAAGTTTTTTTTCCTTTATAGCTGTTATAGGTTTGCCCAGCGCAAACCTTGGAGAGGATCAGTGATTCCTGGTTGAATGCTTAGAGTCGAGAGGGTTATATAGAGTCGTCGGTCACCGGGTTTTCCAGCCTTGCGAAGAAAAACTTCGCAGGTGACGTCTGCCAGTGAATAGCTGACTTGGTTTAATAGTGCCCGTCTTTAGTTAATATAGTCTTTTAGACGACGAATCGCTTCCGGAAATGGTAGTAAAAATGTATTTGTTGGCAAGGTAGTTTACACTTAGGTGGCCCCTAAAAAGAACCGATGAAATTGATGGTTAAGTAGGGAACGTACATACTTATAATGGCCCTAAAAAGCGCCAGTGGTGAAACTTCCAGGCTATTCTTTATTATAATTCCTGATGATGAAGAGCTGGCTACGGGTTGCTTGATTCTTACCCTGGGAGTCTCGATGTACGGAGACTGTGATGGAGGGAGGTACGCCGCTGACCAAAGGATATCTCGTCTCGGGTCGTTCTCCGGATAACCAACTGCTCATCTTTAGACGGGAACATGTGGGTAAGCGCGTTGGGGACGCGACGACCAAGAAGGTAGCCGTTGTGGCTTCTCGTGCCCCTCAGAGCTGTTTTCCCTTGCTTACATTTGTAGCCACAAATTCTCTATCTATACCAGGTGGGATGGTGGGACTGCCACACAACTCTAAAGAGTTGGTGCAGATTGTGCTCTGGCTAGATATGTCTTCTGGTATTCTGCAGAGATGGCATCGGTTGGAATTAATTATTTTTTTTTTTTGATCGCACTCGTCGAGATTCAGGGTGAAGGGACACTTAGATCCCTTCCCCTTTAGAAAAGAGTGTCGCCCGTAACCGGGATACCCAGTTGCAGGTTTATCACCAGCATCTTCTGTACAGCTTGTTGAGCTGCCGAAGCTCGACTATATCACTATCGATACGCTCCGGCGTATTATAACCACACTTATTTAATTATGTTGCAGGTAGCTTCGATTTTATGTCGACGCCACCTAGCGGATTTTACTGAACTAAAGTGAAAAGCTGGCATATTTTTGCAAAACTTTAAGCTCATTTATTGCTATTGTTATTAAATTTTTTAAGATAAAAACTATACTAAAACCATCTAGGAAGTATCATGAATCAGTGTGCAAAATTTCAGCAATATCGGTTCAGTAGTTTTCGCGGTTAGCGATTACAACGGTTTTAGCGACTTTGCTTTATATATTAGTAAGATTTAAAGACAAGTTTTAAAGAAAACAAGCTTTGAGATCTATTTTAAAATCAGGTCTTAGACGAGCTCGGAGACTATTTTTTGGAGGAACTTTGAAAATGGTGATAAGACAAGCTTTGGAATGTACTTTAAAACAAATGTTGATATATGCGTTACGATCCATTCTTTGACCAGTTTTTATTCCTGCTAACACGCCCTTGTCTAAACGTTTTTTATACGATTTGAGACCATTTATCAAGACCAGGTATTACTCAAGCTCTAATAACCAATACTAAGACAAGCTTATTACTAATTATGTGAGAGATATGAATATCGTTAGACAAAAACACAGCAAACATTGCCTGGGATTGGAAATTCACTATAGCTTTTTATAAGTAATGGTTTATTAACTTTTATTTAGTATAATGTATTATTTTAAACTTTTAAGCATATCTTTTTACCCAATTATGAATTAATTATAACTTGAAAAGTATAAAAACCTGGAAGAAAACCTGTTTCTTAAAGTTTATATCTGTATATTTATTTATTTCAAAATATATATTATTTAACACAAAATTTAATCATAGTAGCTTTAAAAACTTTTTTTCATAATTTCAGAAGTGACGATATTAAAAAAAATGTTATTTCACAACTGTTTTAGGTTTTGTTTGCTTTGATTGCTTATAATACAATTATATTGTCATATAGAATTATATGGCTAGCAAAAGTACAAACGGAAAATTACATATTGTTACTCGGTTATAATGAAGTTAAACAATTTTTTTTTTTTTTGGTTATGTCATGTCAGCCACTTCTGACCTTCAGTATATCTTTAAGACTGTCATAAATCTAAACCTAAGTGATACAATTATAATAGTCGATGATGCACTAGCAAATTAATGTTATTAATTACAACTTTAACCACTCTTAATTTAAACAAACCAAAGAATTGGCTTTGCCGTGTAAAATGTTGGTAACATTGATTAATTTATTATGGTTCGTATCAGTTGTTGAAAAGACTGTATGGATAAGATGGTTTGAAAGCTCGAATGACATGTAACATAATATGTTTTTCATGCAAGCGCGTGCTCGAATACGTAATAATAATACAATTTTCACTATTTAAAAATTGGATTTTTAGAAAACTATAAGAAATTAGGTGTAATTCAATTTTCTCAGTTTCTGTTATACCGAGCTTAATAACATGTGAGTTGGAAGTTTCACTTCTGCCGGGAGTCTCGAGACCCACACCTGGTTTTCTTTTTTTATCTCTCCTCGAGAGTATGGGTTATGTCTATATGGTTTGAAGTTAATAGGAGTATTGTCGAGAGTGGACATTTTGTGTTAGTTAATGTTTCTTTGATACAATTGCTCTAAAAGGTTAGTGGAGAAAGTGGAACTGATAATAAAATTGTGCTATGAAGTAAACTATATCATTTTTTCTTACTCTATTTATATCTTTATTTTTCCAATGACTTAAAACGATGATTGCTCTTTCCTCCCATACTTTATCAAATTTTCGATAAATTACGCCTTTTATAGAATATACTAACTTTCATAGAAGTCGTTTAAATGTGCTTCAAATTACATAGCCCTTGTCCTTTAAAAGCATGTTATAATGCAGCGACTAGTACGGATTATTATATGATATGAGCCATCATAAGGTTCACGATGGGTTGGTCATTATGCAGATCTCGTGGATAAGTTATGAGGTAGTCATTTGCCAAAAAATCGTAAAGGTATAGTATGTAAGTCATGCAAATCATGCGTGTATATCCTATATTATATCTTTCTCCAGACGACGACCTAAGTTTAATCATCTAAGACTTAGAAAAATCGTCTTCTGATTTCACAAACAAGTCCTGTAGCTATAAAGAGCTCCAAAATCATTATTACTAACATTATCATTTCTGTTATTGTTAGCATAAATATTTAAACTATCGTCATTGTTATTATTACTTTTGTTATTATACTAATTATTGATACTATTACTATTATTATTATGACTATTATTTTTTCAGCTATTATTATTATTACCATTATTATTATTTTCACTACTTTGAATAATAACGATAAAATCAGAATTTTTAAAAGGGGATGCAAACATTCTTTGTTCAACTATTTCAAATTTGATTGCAAAAAAAATATCCTTTGATTAATTTTAGTTGTTCTTGTGCAATATTTTTATATTTTTATTGCGCATGATAAGGAAAAAGAATAATTGTTAATGCATACGCAAATATTCAATAAGTACGTATTTTCGTTATTTGAAAACTGAAGATATAAATGAATTCCAACAATAAGCGTAAAAGGTCGTAAAACAGTTTTTTCTTTTAAGTGGTCATATTGATAGTTTTCTTTTATACAAGCTATAATATTTCTAGTCCAAATAATTCCAGTTTAATTATTAAGAAGTTAAATGTTCAGTTAACAAATAATATGATACATGTAACATTATTGCGATTATAACTTTTTTTTCATGTAAAGTGTTACATTACTTGTTATCAAATCTTTGAATTAATAAATCAATTAATTCGTAAATATCAGTTTTCATTAAGAAAATGATACTAAGGGCCTTAAGTACAACCTGTTCGTTAATAACAAATTCAAACAAACTAATTAATGTTACATATAAATGCTAAATAAGTAAAATCAATTGCATACAATAATAAGCAGAAGTAAAAAACGATTATGTAATAATGTTCAAAAGATAATTTGCTACTATGCATAAACACAATGTAATTGTTGAATACCAAACGAATTTTATTTAATTTTTTGAAAGTAACAAAATTCGTATGAGCAACGTATTAAATTATTTCAGGATATATAGTTCAGTATTCAAATGGCAACTATTACACATTTTTTCATAAAAAACTGTCATTGTGCAGAATCATAAAGAGTCAGTTTCGATTGTTTATGTATATCCAAATAATAGATACAAAAATAAATTTAAGAAGCATGATTTGGAAATCTAACATAATATTTTAGCAGAATCTAGAAGTTTGATCCTGACGAGACATGTATAATATTGTATATTATTTTAAATTTTATAAAGACTAAAGAAATATAATATGTCGATAACGGTTAAGATAATATTAAAGCCAAAAAAGTGAGCGGCCTACTTCGTATCTTAGAAATCCATGTAGCTCAAGAACTTCTAAGGAGTTGGAAACACACTGCAAGGAAAATTACTGCAGACCCTAAGATTTTTACAAATTGTCGTAGTAATATTATCTTAAGCATGTATGTACATATTTTAGTGAGGCTCTACGACATGCGCACTCCTCGAGCCAACCCCCTTCTCTAACTTAAAACAAGGGTCTTCCAATTTAAAATACGAAATAGTAACATACATATCATTTAAATTTTTGTATTGCTATATGCTTTATGAGTCGATATAAATGTATTTTAACTGTTCAAAGTTTGTTTAGTTCTTACTAGTAAACACAGTGCATATGATGGTTGTAAATCAGGATATGTTCTTCACACTTTTGATATTCAAAAGTGTTTTAGTCCTACCTAGATATCCCAAAGAAAACACTAACAAATATATACCATTGGGTCTACAAATTATAATAACTTATCCAATTATGTGTGATCTGGAATGTTTTTTGACTCATCTTTTTAAAAACTACAAATGTCATAAGTTTTAGTCGTTATAGATATTGATACTGATGGTGCATTTTATATAATTGCCATTCTGCTTTTCTTTTACGTAGAAAACTATGTATATAAGTAATTAAACAAATCTGTTATTACGGTGTTTGGCTTATAAACCTTTCGTTTATTTTAATTTTAAGGATTTCAATCATTTGTTTGTTTCAAAATAATGTTTTTTTCAATGCCTGTAATATCAGTATGAATGTACAACTGACTTGTTACTTTAAATCCTTAAAGTAATGAGATTAGTATGACAATCTTTATCGCGTTATTTTAAAATATAAATATTTTTTTTTCTTGCAATACATTCGTGTTAAATGTTGCAGAACCAAAAAAATCTATAATGCAACCTGATAAATTGTATAAATTTTCTATCTCAAAATAACGGCTGCGTTAAATGCTTTTTTTTTCCAACCAAAAGGTGACAACATCATTTTATCTTTGCAAAAATAATTCCTCTTAACTTTTTCCTGACTATAATAAACTGCTGACAGTATAAATTTTGGTACATGGTAAAGCAGAAAAAAGAACATTTATAATTTTTATTACTTGAAGAATTGATTGGAAAAATTATTTCTATTCTTAGTAAAGTATGCTTGCATATTTCTATGAACTTTATTATTTGCATTCGAATTATTCTTTTATTGTGTCGAATATAAATTGTTTTTTTCAAATAGTTATAGGATATCAAAATCAAAGCATCTTCTTGTCTTAAATAATACGGGTTTTAAGTTATCCAAACATATACGAATAATTTTAAACAAAAATTTTAGAGGAAAATAAAAACTTTTGATAAATATCTCTATAATTTTTTACGAACGTTGTTTACACTATCGATACATTGAATAATTTTTTTTTTTCAACCGAGCAACTTACACTTTTATCAGTTAATATTTTTGTAAAAAAATCTGTGAAAAGCGATGGGGCTACATGATAATTATAATTATGTTGACCATAATGACAATATAAGTAGTGATGACAATCATTGTGATAATGATAATGATATATGATAGTGATACCGATAATAATAATGATAATGATATAAATAATAATAATAATAATAATAATAATAATAATAACAATAATAACAATCTCATAATGACTATAGTAACGAAAGTAAAAATTATGATGATAGTAATAACAGTCAAGAGAACGATAATAATTATTGTGGTAAGAATAATGATCATAACTTTAAATAGCGCGAAAATAAGAAATTTGTACATTTGCAAATACCGTAACTATCGTTCTTACAGCATACCAGATATTAATTAAAATGTGTTTTGATTTTGAATGATAATTATCAAATAATTTACTTCACAAGATAAATGATTTTCAGTTCTTTTTTATATTTTTCATCATCCTAGGACATCTGTTGCACCAAAAATACTTAAAATATTCAATTTTTTTTTGTAAATATTTAACAAAATTTTATTTGCATTAATCAGAAAACAGTTAAAAATAAAAAAATTAATGAATTAAAAAAACAATAATGTTAGATAAGCAACGTTTCTCCTTAATAAACAATGTGCTAAAATCAATAAGTCGTATGAAACTGCATATTTATTGGGTATTTTAGAAATACATTCATAATTTGATATCAATAAATGTATATTCCTACGTTCATTAAACATAAATATTTGAAATTTTATTACACTTTTAAATAATTAAATATTTAATATTTTTCTATTACTTAAACTAGTGTTACGTACGATATGCTGGGCATTAAAATACTAACTCACCCTAGTAACGACAAGCCTACGCTAGTAAAGTACACAAATAGAAGAAACGAGCTTATAGAAGGCCCTGCGAGACACGAATCGGGGCACTCGAGCGTCTTTTAGGCAAGAGACCGAACGATAAGTAGAAAACACTGCGCGAAACACACACGCCTCTGCCTTCAAGAAGCTAATAAATAATTGACGAACGAGTTGAGTTCTTTTCGTGACGCACCTCCTTACCAGCTTATTTATTCCAGGTAACACTAGCTATAATCTTAGAAATAAGATATAACTATAAGTTAGTTACTAAAATTTTTTTTTTTAAAACCTTTACCAAAAAAAAACCAAAAAAATTATGCTGAGAATGACCCCCCTAATTCTTAACTTACGATAGGTAGATATATATATATGCATAGATATTTCTTCTTTTTAAAGCTCGATTGTTTAATTTAGTTTGATTCCTAATACTCCGTTAAATTTTTCAATAATTAAAAATGGTATCTTCAGAAATAGTAGAGATGGACTAGAAAAAGATTACTTAAATAAGCGGTGGTAAAGAAGGAGGTAGGAGGAGCAAAAGGAGATTGTTCAAAGTATTCCTACATCAAAAATTACGAAAAAAAAAGCAAACAACTATATGCATTAAGAGATAGCTGAAGGGGAGTGGGGGCAGCGAGGAGCTAAAACTTGCTGTTGTTAATACATATATAGTATAGAGAGATAATTCTTCATATACAAAAATATGATAATGCATGTAACGTTTTCATACCTTTCACCATGATTTTTTGAGATTTTCAGACTTCCCCAGAGTAATTTTTGCCAAGGCACGAGTTATTTCCACTGTCACTATCCAAAAGATATATCATCATAAATTTTTAATTATTTTTTAATAATCTAAATTGTTCCGATGATTCTAAGGGCTCACCATCCTTGTACCACGTAAAATCAGGTTTTGGTGATCCTTTGGCTTTGTAAAATAGAGTTGTAGTATTCAAAGCATCCTTCTACCCCAAGACAATTTCTGTGTCATTCATATTTGTATCTTTTATTGTAGGTATTTCTGGCACTAATAATTATGTAATGAGGAAGTATTTTTTTGAGACTTGCTGGTATAGTATAAACATTCTTATTATTGTTAATGTTACAATTATTATTACTATTGTTTTTCTTATCATTTTTTGTAATTGTTGTTGTTATTATTATATTTATTACTCATACCATTACTTTGAACTTTTAGGTCGAAGTTTCTATAGTTATAACGACAGTTTGTGTCCCACGTTTCACGAGTAAATTCAGCTTGATTGGATTCCTGCATATTTTCAATCGAGAGAATAGCACAACCAATGTATCTACTGTTGTTTCATGTAATATTTATTATTTCTAGAATAAAATTTATGTTTTAAGAATTTGTGTTGTTCTACTATAATATGTTTAAAAAAAAGTAACAGTAACATACTTAAACTATTATCATGGTAAGCTTTTTTTACCCATCTAATCTTAGAGTATACAAAATTAACAACAGTATAGGTTACAGTCACGTTATCACCTACAAAGAGTTCCTCAAAATTCTTGTCAACTTGAAA
Source organism: Copidosoma floridanum (assembly GCF_036245765.1). Taxonomy (NCBI): domain Eukaryota; kingdom Metazoa; phylum Arthropoda; class Insecta; order Hymenoptera; family Encyrtidae; genus Copidosoma; species Copidosoma floridanum. The sequence goes on along the minus strand of NW_028321884.1, from coordinate 15,644,611 downwards.
CAGATTTGTGATATCCTTTTCATCTTCACGAAAAAGAAAATACAAAAAAGTAAGTAAAATTGCGGAATAAACATTTTTTCTAATATTTAAATTAAAATCACAGAGAAAAATTTATGTACCAGTAATACGAATACGTATTGGTTTAGATTCACATTGATGACTGCAAGCTACAGATTCCAGCCAACTAAATACAGTTACATTTATTGTTATCTCAGAGCTAGTTACGTCATCATTTGGCAAGAAGATATTTTTCCCTGAAAGTAAAGTAAAATACAATTAAGTTAAAGTTAACTCCTCTTACTTAAAAATGTTAAAGAACTTTTCCAAATGGTAGGATGTGGGAGAAGGGTTAACTCTTTTAGTATAACGGTATTGTTTATATCATATTTATGATCACATCACTGTACTCTAAATTCAATACTAAGTTTATTTAAAAAGTGACATTGTATTTTATGTTGCGGAAAAAAAACCATAGATAAGCTAAGTATGTATATTCGTAAGAAAAAGTCAGGCAAATTTTTTAATTTTCCCGTCGTTTATGACTCCACTTTAACATCCTTAAATGAAAATTACGCGTACTTGTGTAATAAATAATCAAATAAATCCTTCTAATCAAGCTAAAATCACCTCAAACTCAAAGTCCTTGCAACGCTTGTCGGAATAGTATGTTGGGAATTCTCGGTACAACCACGTTACATTAGGCTTAGGGGGACAATGGCTAGTACACCTGAACGTTGCATTTTTGTTCATTTCATAAAAAGGTTTAGTGCCATCAACATCGGAAATATAGATAGTTGGCAAGCAATTTGGCTCTAAAATTTATTTTTTAGTGATTAGTATATTACGACCCAAGGCCAAAAAAGTTAAAAAGTCTTAGATCGTCCGAGTATGGTGAACAGATCATGCAAGGCTTTTAAAGAATCGAAATTACTGTAAATTTTGAGACTAAAACTTAAGAATCGCATTCCAGCACTGTTGCTTGCCCTCAAAGTATAAGTGCCTTGGTTAGTCTTGGTAAGTTTTATTATTATAAAACTGCTCGTGGATGTGGTATGCGATATGATAAAATCTTTTTTCGATTCCATAACAATTCTTCGTGAGCGTTGCCTGCAAATCATTTTTATAGCTTGAGTGAATTCCTTGCACGGGATATATTTTTAATATAGGTAGAAAATATCTAATTTAAACAATTTGTTACCACTCAAGAGTTGGCTTCGAAAATGCATCTACATCGGCACTGAAAATGACGGGATTGCCAGATTTTACAGCAAAGTATCTTTTCCCTTTATTATACGTTAAATTGAGGTATGCAGAATTATGATATGCAACGAAACGAATGAAAAATATTCAGGTTTTAATCTACATACTTAAATAATTGAAAACAAAAACAATCAACCTACCATGTAACTAACCGTGTATTTTTATACAGATATTAGTTTTCTGATCTTCACTGAGCCGGGATGTTACTCGACAAGAATAATATCCTTCATCACTGAAAGTCACGTTAGTCAGAACGAGTTTAGACGTCACCAATAAAATCAAACTTTCATTCTTTTCTACGTAGTTAAAAATTGTCCTGACATCTGATAACCATAAAAATTTGTGTATGTAAGGAATAGTAATTGATTACGATATATGAGATAGATTTGGATACATTTTAATTTTAAGTTGTAATACCGTAAGCAATAAATTTTTTAATTTGGCAGAACATTTTCTGAGTGCATGTTTTATCAATAACTTTCAATGATATGTACAAAATTTTTTTAACTTATATTTATGCACTTAAATATTAAAAAACAAATTTTTTGCCTCTTTATAAGAATTAATTTTGTATTTTGCGAAAAAAGAATTGATTGCCTATCTGTTTTAAACACATCAAATAACCTTTCAATCACTGTCTCAAAATTGGGAAAAAATCTTTGCTCAATAATTAGCACAAAATTCTTTCAAGCTGTATTTTCTGTTTATTATTTCTAAAAATATTCGAAAGAGCTTGTTGAATTAAAAAAAATAGAACATGTCAAATGAAATCTTATTAAAAACTAAAGGAAAATGTATCCATCTTGAAATTGTACAATAGTAAATGTGGACATTAAGGTAATACGCTTTTGAAAATAAAAAACAAACTTTTTGTCTTTTAAATAATAATAGATATAAAAAACGTTAGCTCGCAAAAGTGACTGATTGCAAATGTACACATATACGTGCACTCAGTTTGAAAAAAGTTTAAATACATTTGAAATTGCAGAAGAATTAAGCTAAGCTTCTACCTTGTTTTCACTTAAAACAAGTTACTTTATTTATTACAATTTCTTAGCCGAATAGTAATACATCTACTTAGTTACAAAAGTACTTTTTCAAATATCGAAGTAGATATCTTACTATATGTGTAAGAAGTTATAAAAAATTAATAAAGTTATTTTTTTACCATTCAAAAGTTAAATCACTTAGAATTGATTCCATGCTCCATTAAATAAAGTCGCCTTCAAAATTAAATACAAAGTTTGTTGTAGAAGAATTGTAAAAAAACATTTTTGAAATAAAAAAAAATTCCGTTACAACCTCAATAATGTACTTTAACTGTATTTTTATTTTTGGATAGCTAAGAAAATATAAAACACAAACTTTTAATCCGTAATGAATAAAATCAATCTACTTTCTTCTGAGATGTAAGTTATTACACACATAAATAATCAGAGAGAAAGATATTTTTCCCAAACGAATCATTTTTATCTCTTAACCATAAAAATTTTTTTAAAAACGTTTTTTGCCAAAATTTATCTTCAACAGATACAAAGCTTTCTTATTATTTAAGCAAAACAAACTCTTAACATGACAACAATTTTTTTCTCGCAAAAATTCTAAAAAATTTTTGCCGAATAAAAGAGTTTATCAAAATGATAATGCTATTGATTTTTGAAACGTATAACGCAACGATCTCTACATTGTACTAAATTGAATGAAAAGTTTGTCAGAAAAAATTTGAGACTAGTCCCGTTGATGGTTTTGACAGTTTTACTACTAAAAAAACATAGGTTTAATTATATGTTAAGTCGAACCTAAGAATTGTTTATTTTCTTTTGAAATTTTCCTATGTTGATAAAGAAAACTTTATGATAATTATGTAAATAAACTTTAAATATTACAGAATTTGCAGGAGTCTCCCAGAAAATATCGTAAAGGTTTCTTTTTTCAATTTTAACTGTACAATTGACGTTCAAAGTTGATCCTTTAATAACGGATTCTGAGCCATCAATATTGATCACTGGTGTTTCCAGCTCTTTTCTAGTGAGTGAGAGACTGACATGGATTTTTCGCAAAAAACCATCTGGATAAGCTTCAGAAGTGCAGTTATTAATAACTGTGAATTCTGAGTTTTCAATGGTAAAACCTAATTTCGGATCAAAAGCTATCTTACTACTAGCCACGGGCTGGGGCTCCTACAAGAAGTTATTGGAAATGTAGTGTGTATTTGCAAGTAGCCTTTAAGTAATTGAAAAAATTTGATATTTTGCGTACCAAACCCTCGAAAGTCGTAAGAATTACATTAAATTTGAGGGATGTTGCGTGGCACGGCAGAATTTTCTGATTACCAATACGTACTTTGCGTTTCAAGATATCACTAGATGTTTGTACGGATTCACTTTTGTTGGCTGCATCAGAAAAAAATTAATTATCTCACTTTTAATAGATTGTATCACTTATAATAACATGTTAAATTAGAAGTACAAGTAATTAAGAAGAATAAAATATTTCTTACATTTAACATAAACATACATCCAACGAACACTCGAATCGTTGAAATTTATATTTGCTACTGGATTGTTGTCATTGATGCAGCTGTACCAGCCAGCGTCGCCAAACACTGTTGACAGCCTTCGAAAAATAGTAGTTTCACTCGTCTGATTATGCTTTATATTTAACATCAATATTGTTATCTATTAACAAATAAAAGGTTTAGTTTTAGAAACTATTTTAAACATTTATTACGATTGTAACAATTTCCAGTGAGATCAGTCGTCGTTACAATTAGAAATTCAAATAAAGTGCAAAATTTTTTCATAGAAAACAAGAAAACAGCATTTCTGTTGAAAGATCCTTCCATTGAATTACATAAGAAATTGTTTTATTTTGTATAGATTCAATAAGAGAGATCATAACCGCTAGATGATTTTTTTTTATCCCTACCTTTTTGAACATGACTCTCATAAACTAGGTAATGTTATAGTTTAAAAATTATTGTTGTTCTATAATAGCTTTAAAACTACACCTGAGCAGCCGAAAATGCCCTCAACCTTCGAGAGGATCTTCTTTGCAAACACGTAAAGTTCCGTTAGTTGGAATGTGCATGTCGTATGAATGAATTGAGTAATATAAAGTTAAATGTATTAGCGCATGATAATCTTTATTCATGGGAAGCATTAATAGTTTCTCCCTACTTCAGATGTTTTTCTCGAACCTATAGAAATGGTTGCAAAAAACAACGTTCAAAACTTTCTTGTATGTATATTATCAGCGGTAACAAAAAAAAAATATAAGGTACTGTCACGTACGATATCATAGCTACACGTACGTGCGCCCCCTCTTTTTGGGGCCTACTACAGATGATTGTAGTGGGAGAGAGCAAAGCGATAAGCCGATAGGATGCTGAAAGGAGCGCTCTCTCTGGCTGGAACCGTCAAGGACGAAGGTCGTACACACGCGACGCGCTCTTCTCTCGTTTTTGCATTAATAAAGACGTTGATACTAGTTCCTCGACTATTTACTTCGTGCGCACCCCAAGACCATAGAATCCTACGCAACAGTTTTGGTGTCAGAAGTGGGATGGTCATCGCGATTAAATAAAAATAAAATTTTTTTTTTCGGTTTTTGTCGACGATAAAATATCGACTCTCGTGATTTTTGGGAAACACACATAGTGTCGTGCCACGAAGTGAACTAGGAACTGCTACGAGAGAAATTAGCGGAGCGAGGAGTTGCTGAAGTACGAAAAAAAAAAGCAGCTTCAATCAAGGACCAAGGCGGAGGATACCCGGGACTACGATAGAAATCAAGCAACAAGGATGATAAAGATCTTGGTCGCCATTATTCTAGCCGGGAGCATATGGTAAGTACTTGAGATTCATAAATAAATAAATATATTTAACTGTCCAAGGGGTCGTGTTAAAATTTTTTAGTGCGTTTTAAATTTTTTTTTGCTATATCGGTTTTGCGTTCGGTATCCTCCTCATAGTATTGGCGGTGCGTCATTAAGGTAATTTTTCGTGAGTCAGGAAAATTTCGGACCGTAAAAATAAATTGGTCAGATTGAAAGTAAGAAAATAATAAATAAATAAATAATAAATTAGACACACGGTAAATGTTAAAGTAAAGCGGTTTTGTCATCGTGAGATAGGAACGCAAAGAATCGTACAGAAATTTACTTATAAGTGTTTAAGCGCTCTCATACAGACAGGAAAGAAAGAATTTCAAAAAAAAAAGAATAATAAAGAACCTACGATGGAAAACTTCGATGAAGCACACAGTGATGTAGTAAGTGTTAGGGAGGACGAAATTCCCTCGTATCCGGAAAATGAGTCGGAGTCAGAAATACTGACCGTATTTTTAGAGCACAGCCCCGAAACTCAAATGGAATGGGAAAAAATGGGTAAGAAACAGCGTATGCTAATGTTGAAGTTTTTGAAAAAAATGAAACCTGGGGTGATTAGGGAGAAAGTTTCACAAACAACGTCATGCATAACGGGGGTGGGTGCAGAATATTCAAACACCGTAAGAAACGACGCTGCGAATACGTCACCCTTAAAGAATGCAGATTATACAGCCGGAAATGGGATGAGCGAAATTTCGAGGGACGTAAACTCGTACTCGAAAGATAGGTTCGATTGCAAAGATACACATGATACGCTTCAACATGCGTTCAGACGAGGAGAAAAACAAGCGGCGCAGCAAACAGCACAGCAATGCGTGACTCAGTTTTCGGAGGAAGCACTTACACAAAATTGTAGGGAATTAGTATTTGGCCATAAAAACAATTGGAACTTACCGTCAAGGACGTTGGAAGAAATAAGAATGTATGGGGGGCAGCAAACGGGAATCCCAAATTTTTCGGGCGCAAGGATGCAGGACGCTGGACCCAGCTACGAACCCACGGGCCCAATAAATGAAAGGGTGAGAGGCCAACCGATAGCACCGTCATCTGATTGGCCGTTTCGGGATAATAACATGCACGGGGAATACATTTTGCGAGAGCAGCAACATCAAGCGCAGCCAAATCCGACTTATATAAACCCTATCATGAGTCAACAGCGAGTGGAAAACACGCACCCTGTCAGCATACACTATAGTGCACTGTTCCATGTCAACAGCGCGGCGAGTGGCATCCCTATATTCAACGGGGATCCAATAAACTTTCCGCTTTTTGAACAGATGGTGAGGACAGCAAATCTAGCAGTTCCGCCGCAATATGAAAAATACTTTATTGGTACGTTAGGCGGTAAACTTAGGGGGATGGCGGCAGATCAATTTTGCACCCGGTTATCACTGTTTAATACTGTAGACGCATTTTTACTTGCGCTGTCACGGCGATTCGGGAGCATGGGAGGCATAGATACACAGCTAGCCCAACTCAAGTCACTGACTCAACTGAATAGCGAGTCAGTTATTCAGTACTGCAGCCGGGTGCAACGGTTGCATAATAGAATAATGATGACCCATGACGCCAACCCACAGCTGTCCCAGATTCAAAAAAATGCCCTAAAACAATCTGCGGATAGAGAGTCAGCGAAACAGTTTATATATGGGTTGAAAGCGCCATACAATTGGAACGTGGCCGGGGTAAAACCTGCAACACTGGAGGAGGCCATTGAAGCGGCTATAGATGTAGATAACGAGTTAAGTTTACGTCAAATGGCACCTAATGATTTTAGCACATATGCAACACGGGAGAGTTGTTTTGGTAAGAGGAATCCAAGGATAGGCATGGTAATCAGCGATGCGCCGGAGGGAAAGAGCGATACGGACGAATGGGACGGCATCAAAGATGTTAAGTGGTGCTCATATTGTCAGGAGCACTGTCTGCACTCTACGAGCGGGTGCGAAAAGCTATGGAGGGACGCGAAAAACGGAAGAATAAAAGACCCCGATAGGCCCGAAACAGAACCACCCAAGAGACTAACAGAGATAAGGGACAAAAATGAAGGAAGACCTGCGTACAATGATCAGGCACCTAATGTGCAGTATAGTGACCCTGACCCTAGAAATTACCATAACAAACATAATAGCTACACATCCAATTATAATAATTATAACAATAATAATAGAAACTTCAATGGCAACAATAGTCGCCCTCCGGCGAATAATAACAGGAACAATAATAGGCAATTCGAAGAGAACAGGAATTTTAATGGTCGAAATAGGGGAAATAATTATGCACCCAATAATAATTATAATAATCATAATCAACGACAAGAAAATAATTACAATAATTACGCACCCGGTAATAACAGTTATAACAGTTATAATCAGCAACGAGAAAACAATTATAACTATTACGCGCCCGGCAATGACAATTATAACAATTATAATCAGCGACGGGAAAATAATTATAATAACTATGGACCCAGGGACAACAATTACAACCTTAACAATCAAAGAGGAAACCAAAATAATCAATACAATCATGAGAAAAATACGAGAACAGACGGGTCACGCGCGGAAAATTTAAACTCCCAGGATGCTCGATGCGCTCCCCAAGCGTCGGGCATCCCCCAGTAGATAGGAAGATAAGAAAAACACTTGACAGCAGAAAAACGGCAAACGTAAAGGTAAGAGAGTCGCTGGCTGCGAGTGTAAGAGTTGATATGACGACAAGGAGAGATAATTTGCCTCAAAACAGCCCTCAAATAGAAGTAGGACGAAGCAATAACGGAAGCGAGCCTCAGCGTGAAGCAAGAATAAATATATTTCTAGCAGGTAGGACACCCCCTTCGGTATTTATGACAAGCACTCAACTAAGAGGGGGGGAAGCAAAATTCTATGCGGACACAGGAGCTAAAATTTCTATTATAAAGGAAGACAGTATTCTTCCAAATGCATTCTTTGATGTGAGGAACCGAGTAAGGATTGTAGGTGTTACGCACGGAGAGCGTAGCACTTTAGGTGTAGTTGAAATACCACTGAATGGCCTTATGTGTAGGTTGCATGTGGTCCCACGCGACTTCCCAATAGATGGGGAAGGTATTATTGGATGGGACATTTTTAAGTTATATCAAGGTCGCATAAGCACGGCAGAAAATATTTTTGAATTAGGAGGAATGAAAATTAATTTAATCGAGCCAGAGATGCTCGAGATTCTTGCTAGGTCAAGGCAAGTTATATATGCCCGTGTCGGGGTAAATAGCGAAAAAATAAAAGTAGGGTGGGTTCCTTTGCAAAGAATGAGAGAAGGGGTTTTATTCGGAAATTTTATAGCCACAAATAATAGTGGAAAAGTTTATGCTGAGTGTGTAAACACACTAAATGAAACAATAAGCATACCTGTACCGGAAATAGAGTTATTAGAATGCGAAGTGATGCGAGAGGCCGATCCATTTAGCGTCGAAGGGGACGACGCTCGGGGCGTTAATGAGGCAATTATAAGACTTTTTGAGGCAGATGGCCAAGAAAGGAGAAAAATGAACAAAGTTCAATATGGCGTTACAAATAATTATACAAGTGGCGGGTCCAATAGTGATTTCAAGGACACTGACAATTTAAGTAGGTTGTCGGATAAAGGAAAAATAGCGAGAATCGATAAAATAATGCAGCTTATTGATGTTTCAAGTTGCAACGAGGAAGAAAAATCACACGTCCGGAAACTCATAGAGTATAATCCGTTTGTATTTGGCCTAGATGGAGAACCACTGAAAGCAACTCATATATTGAAACACCGCATCATAACTACGACGGACAAGCCCGTGACGGCGAAGCGCTATAGGTACCCACCAGCGCTAAGAGAACAGATGAAAAAAGAGATAGAGAAATTGCTCGAGCAAGGAATAGTCGAGCCTTCGAAATCACCATACAATTCTAACATGTGGATTGTACCCAAGCATGCGGGGCCGGACGGGGAGAAACGTTGGCGCGTGGTAACTGATTTTAGGCAGCTCAATGAAATAACTGTAGGAAGTTGCCATCCCTTACCATTCCAAAGTGATATACTCGAGCATTTAGCGTCAGCTCGATACATTACAGTAGTCGATCTAAAACAGGGATTTTTCCAAATAGAAATTCATGAGGATGACGCACACAAAACAGCGTTTTCTGGGCCAGACGGTCATTATCAGTATAGGAGAATGCTAATGGGGTGTACGGACTCGCCGAATACATTTTTGAGAGCGATGTCACTCGCGTTGGCGGGTCTACAAGGTCATGAAATCGAAGTGTATTTGGATGATATCATGGTGTTTGCTCCGAACCTCGAAGAGCACGAGAGGCGTTTTATTAGACTTTTAAAGCGGCTTTCGGAAGCAAACTTGACAATTGAGCCGAAAAAATGCCAATTTTTGAAACGTGAAGCGAAAGTACTGGGACACGTAGTAGGAAACGGACAAATAAAAACAGATCCAAAAAAAATCGAAGCAGCAAGGAAATATCCGAGACCTACGAATGCAAAGAAAATCAAACAATTTCTTGGATTTGTCGGATATTATAGACGATTTATCCAGAATTATGCAAAAATTGCTCAGCCGCTCTCCAAACTCTTGAGAAAAGAAACAGAGTTCAAATGGGAAGAGCAGCAGGAGCAAGCTTTCAAAACATTAGTTGACGCATTATGTAGTGAGCCGGTACTTAGTGCACCAAATCTAGACAAGCCTTTTATAGTCACAACAGATGCATCAGACTACGCAATAGGAGCAATATTAAGCCAAGGCGAGTTGGGTAAAGATAGACCGTGTGAATATGCTTCACGATGCCTTCGAGGGAGCGAATTACGCTACCCAACGTATGATAAGGAGCTGTTGGCTATAGTGTTTGCAAAAGAACAGTTTCGGCCGTACTTATTTGGGCGCAAATTTACAGTGGTCACGGATCATGAGCCATTAAAACATTACCACACGTCAAAGAAGCCCGACATAAGGTTTAATAGGCTAAAAGCGGAGCTACGAGGCTACGAATTTGACGTAGTATATCGGCCAGGCATTTCGAACAAAGCACCCGACGCACTCTCTCGAAATCCAGTAATAGGAGAGGGAGAAATAAACACTGAGCGGCCACGCCAAGAACTGTATCAGCTGGCGGACGAACAGGAGAAAGAAGGACTAGCCGATAGCGATGGGCCTCCAGCGCGCATTTTTAAAATACGAGCGACCCGTAAACAGCGTACTCAGGGAAATACTAAAAAGGGGAAAATCATTTACTCTGATTCAGAGGATTCGGATAAAAAAGTACAGAGAAAAAAACAAAATTTGGATGAATGGAAAGAAAATAAGTATGAAACGAAAATAGATGGTCAAGCTGATGGTGAGGGAGATTCCGAATCCGAGGAAAAAGTAGGAACAAACGAAAAATTAAGCAGGAAAATAAAGAAAACAGCGAGAAAAACAGGTCGCCCAAGAAAGAATATTATAGTTAGCAATTTAAAAACAGAAACAGATACGGAACGCAACGAGATTTCGTCAAAAGACGTTATTGTTGCAAATTGCGGAACACCAGTAATAATGAATAGCGAATCGGAAAATCACAGTACGGGACTCGATGATTGGGGCTGGCAGCTGATACAAACAAGCTTGGCGGCCGAAGAGGCGAGGAGAGTGAAAGGCACCCGAAAGTTAACGGAAGCAAACGAGGTAGATGAAAGCATCGTAACATTTGGCAAAGGTGGTTTTGAAGGCAGAGGTGTTGAAGCGTCGGAGAGAGCCGATCAAGCACGAGAAAGATCGAGGGAAGAAGAGAGTGAAGGAGAGACACCACAGTACGAGCATACAGCAAATGAGCCGCTCACTGACGGTACTTATGAATGTAATAAAAAGGGAAAAAAAAAACAATTATATGAGGGACAGAATGAAAATAAGCTCGATATGGAAATAGAAGGCACAGGTTCGGATTCATCAGATGATGAAGTTGAAAAGATGACGAGACCAATCGCTACGGCAGGGGATGATCCCATTTCCCAAGGAATGACGGACGGGAAATTATGTTATATTATGAAAGAATCGGGGTTTCGAAGGGGAGTAAAAACAACGAGTACACCAGCAGCAGTACTATTCAAGGAGAGAAAATGAAAATTGCGCAAGAGACAAATGGACACATTAAACAGACAAAAGCCGAATTTTTTGATTACGCCGACAATAATGAGCCCTTCGAAGGAAATAATAATAGCTAATTGTGATACGCCACAAACGTCAAATAGTACAACGGCACAAAACACGGAAGAAGTAGAACATAGGTCAGCAGAGCTCTCAGTGAGCGCGGAAACAAATTTCGCTCCAACAACAGAAGCAGACAAGGAACCGGATATACACGATTTGTTAGAGGGAAGATCAGACGAACTGCGAGCGCAAGTTATGATCGACGTAAGAAGGCGAGATGTAGAGGGAAGACCGGGAATGAGGATTGACGTGTGGGAGCCCAACGAAAAGCGCATAAGGCCCCCACCTGAACCACCACCCCCACCAGACCCTTAAAGCCACTGTAAGCCATTGACTGAAAAGAGTACAACGACGATAGTAATAACAATATTGATAATGTTAATAATAATGATTGTAATATTAATAATAATAATGATGACAGAAGCAATACACAATGTAAGAATAATAAAGCTAGTACACTGATATAGTATATTTTATAGAAGACAGGATGAACAGAAACATACGGGTATAAATATACATAGGGAAAAGCGTTAGTTTTCAGTAATTCGCGGCCCTCGGACGAGCCGCGAGTGAACAACAAATTATAATTGAAATATAATTGAGAAAATATAAAATAACTAATATCTGCGTAACCATAAAATACTTTGTACAATTAACCCACCCCCTTGTAAAGAAAGAATATTGATAAAATACTTACAAAAATTTAGTTTTCTTAAATTTTCGCGGCCCTCGGATGTGCCACGGAAAAAAAAATGAGCTGACGGAGGCAGGTAAATAAACAATAACGTTAGGACCGAAGAAAAACGGAAACACATATATGCACACTGGTAAAGGCAGGGAGTTATAAAAATAACATACGACTGATATGAGAACAAAAAATAAAGCAGACAAGATGCGCGCGTGGCATTCTCTAACAAAAAATGTAACAAAAAGAATTTATAATGAGAATAATAACAATAATAGTCAGAGTTATGTAATAATAACGATGAAAATAACAATAAGGTAATTAACAGGTAGCATTACCAAAACAAAAGCGAGGAGCTACGATCAACAAAAAATTATATAACACGTATAAAAATATTAACATTAGGCTGCAAGCATGGAAGATACAGGTTGAAATAGACAAAAAAAATAAATTAAAAGGCAGAGAAGAGTCCGAAAAGAATATCAATCAGATTTTAGGTAACACGACTTATTGTTGTTGTTGCTGAACAGTGTAAAGCAATCACATTCGCGGCGTTTAAAACCACCCCTTCCTTCCTCGAAGATATCCTAAAATACCCCACTACTCTCAGCAATTCCACAAAGATCCTTCCAGCACGTACCTGGAGCAATTGAAAGCAATTCTCGTGAACGACGGACGCCCATGGACTGCACAGTGAACTCCCTTAGCTGACGCTAGTATCCGGGAGAGCACAAGCAAGTAATGCATTAAAATTAACAAAAAAAATCAACAAAACGGATTACTTAGATACGAGAATGACGTTAGAAAAATAACTAGCAATGCTGCTGAAAACAACCCCAACGATTTCTGCTGAAATGAACCCGTCCAGTACCTCATGGCGTGGGGCATACCAAAGACTCGCAGAGATTACGGTGACGGAAAACTACTAGGAACAGCAGAAAAAAGAAAAGAAAAAAAAAAAGCAGAAAAAAATAAACAAAAACAAAAAAATCAAAAAAGATGGGAATGGTGATTTAGTAGTCACCAACCTGGGCAAACATAATGGCTACGGCACGCAAAATGAAGTATATGAATCTATAAAAAGCCACAATACAAGCTAGCGGAAAGGGAGAGAAGAAAGTGGAAAATAATAGTTGCAGTAAATGGGCACAAGCACTGTCGGATTATCGAAATCTATAAGGCTCCATCATAATTCCTTTTCCATACATGACACACAAGAACGGAAGGAAGGGAGCGGAAAATTTTACGAACAGAAAATCGGACAGACTAATATAAGCCAATTGAGCCTCGGGCACAAGATTGACAATCTTCGCGGACTCGCCTCTGTTGGAGTATAATAATAATTAAATGTGTTAATAAAGTGTACTTATTGAATTACCAACAAGAAGTTGTTGAATCTCATGTCCTCGGCAACCTGTAGAGTATTCAACAAACGTTGATTTTTTCAAAACTTTAAACCATTTCAATAAGGTTTTCAAACGTTTTACAAATAAAGATGTGCTGAATATGATAATCTCAACACAAAATTATAGAAAATAGGTATGCCACGTGTCAGCAGGATTTTGGTATCGAAAAAAGCCAACACCTACTTACTTAAGGCGGTAAAACCAAAAAAGCATCGCATAAAGTCAAAAATTAGGAACTATCAAGCTGGTTTTTAAACATGCAGTTCCGCTTTTCGTTTTATTTACCTCTTTTTTTTCAATCCATAAGGCCACGCAACCACTTTTGAGCAAAAATCAAAAACGGAAGCAATACTGACTATTAATGACAATTTCATATGACAATTTCATATGACTGACATGAAAGTAAATAGAGAAAAAGAGCTAACACCATCCACCGAAGTAGCAACATCCATCTATGAAAGCTCGACATTTTAAACTGAGTCACCTGACATTACAAAGTCACCTGACTTACTAATTTTAATCGAGGACGTATGAAACTAAATTATTCCAAATCTAGCCCGTGTAATTCTTAAATAACTTTTTTATTATTAACATTTACTTGATTCTGAGTTGGATGTACCATTCATGGATCTATAGTTTGTTGGGTATGAAAATAATACTTGATGAGACAAACTGTGTGTAGTACGCCCAAGGATTGTGCCAGTTACTGAGCCTAAGTTACAGTATAAAAAATATTGTTCTCCAATTCATAAATTATGACAACAAAATTTTAGAATTAATCTTATATCAAGTAGACTATGTTAGTATAACGTAGCCTATTATCAGCATTTAGAGTCAGACAAGCCTAACAAAATACTTTGAAAATGATTTCACAACTGTTAATAGGGAAGAGATGGCATATTTTCTTTTCTATTTTAGATACAATGTTTTGCTGCTGGACTGATAAGCAAAATTTAAGACTATTATTAACATAACTAATCGAAATAATAGGCAAATTCTTAGAGGATGATATTAAAATGCATTTTAAGGAGCTAAAAAATAAGCATGAGTACGCTAACTGTATATCTATTGTATGTTACTACTACGAATTTGTAAGGAAAATTCAGACAAATTGTGCAGTTCCAAGATTTTTTATGTGACAACAATTTCTGTCTTTAGTTCTCTTTTTTTGTTCTAACTCTCAAACAAATTGTGAATCAAAATTTTTAAAGTCATTATTATAAATAAATAAATAGCTAAAGTTTCATGCCATAAGTTCGATTGAAGTCCGCATCCTTATTTACCTTTCATTGTTTAGGGTCCGGGATAAAATGTATATGCTTTAACAATATTGAAAACATTGCGTCTTTAAAAAAATATTCTGATAATTTCAAGGATAGCCTTTCGAAGTTATACTTCTATGGACACTTATTTTTTACTTTTCCCTCGTAACCTACATTTTGTAAAATTAAATTTTAAAAATTTTTCTTTAAAATATTTACATTTTTTTAAAAAACATGCTGTTATCGTTTGATTACAGCCAATATATGACGTCTTAAAGTACGGCTCCGTAAGAGTAATATTACGTTGAGCGAACTTTGTCATCGAATATTTAAAAGTTTATTATGATAACGAACAGAAATGTAGATGCTGTTAGATTTACCACATTTTTTTCTATGAAAAAATCGCTTTTTATTTTTCTAATCTTTGTGCAAGAGCCTCATTAAAGTGAAGTGTTTCATTTTTTTTCCTCCCTGCTGACCAGTTCATATTATTTTTCAAGGGATTTCCATGCATTTTCATCCCTCGAAGATTTTTCGAAACATCCCAACATTCGATGCACCCAAGCGAAAGAAACACGCTTTCCTTCTGATGTGCATTTAGACAAGGCAAATACACAAGTCCCTTAGGACTAGCTTTGCAAGCCGAAAACTGCTATTTTGTAATCAATAGCTTCAAGACAAAATCAATCCAGTTTTCTGATTTATACAAGAAAAGACCCACCCTTTTCATAAAATTCAAACATCTACGTGTAAAAAAATAGTAGAAGTCCATCAATTGACATACTTCTTGAAAAAAAAAAAAAAATCCATCAAATATCATTTGATGACTTTTTATCATTTTCAACTACCTACAAATCATAATAAAAATTTGAGACTTCTTATTTTTCTGGGAGTATTATTATTTCCTACAGTTAATATTTTTAAAAAGTTTGTGGCACTAAGTCATCTGTTATTTCCAACAATAATTGCCCTTTTGTATCCTAAGTTTTATCCAATAGTGCAAAGTAGATCAAATCCGATTTCATAACACGTAGGTATATATCTACATATCTTCACTAAATGCTCATTTCTTAAAAACTTTCTACGACAAATTTTTTCTATTGTAAGCATATCGACATACTGCACCTGCAAGATCAATACATAGTTTGAACACTCGTGGATAAAATATTAGAAGAAGCCAAAAATATCGAGAACTTGTTGGTGTTGGGGGAAAAAAGCACTTGGTCGAGCTTGTGTTATCTCAAGTAGGGTAGGAGAAAAAAGCTTGTGGGTCAAAGTAGATTGGCTGTCGAATTTGGAGAGTAGGAGCTAAGGTGGATCGTATTTGCTGCCAGTGGATACGTGGCCTCACCAAACATTGGAATTGATGGGAGCAATGGGCTTCAATATTTAATTTGCTTGGTGTTGTGGTGGCTGTAGTTACGATGTAGGGGATGGCTCAATGTATTATTCACTTACTGCTGCGGTATTGATTTCAAAAACCTCTGACGCATGTGTTGGCTTATTTCATGGAATATTTCTCGTTGTACGCAGAAAATCATAAAGAAGTTCAAGCGGACATATAAAAATTCGATGATTTTTTTCAATTTCGTTTTAAAAAGTGCAAAAAAACGTTTTGATGGTCTTATTCTATATACTTCGAAAAATATTGTAAGAGCAAATGAGCTTTTTCCGAAAAAAATAAAGTATTTTTTACAAAATAAAAAGAAAAAGGTAGGTTTTTTAAATCTGATATGTATATCAGGTAAACAATAACATTACTACTTTAGTAAAGCTTGAAAATATGATCTAAAGTTGATGCTTAAATTAATCTTTCAGTTTTAGCAATTACTATTGTAGTAGTAGCGAAATCTAAAGAAGAAGATCATGTACTATAGCATAAGAAACAATTTTTTCCTCATTCTAAGTAGAAGGTAACGAAATCTATCATAGTGAAGATTATTGCATACACAGGTATATACTTCTCTATTAAAGTGTGGGTAACATCACTTATTTAACTCAAGTTTAATAAGTTAAGGAAGTCACAATTACCAAAGATATTTTTGTTACGATGCGTTATACAGTAAATTTGAATGCAGATCAAATAATAAAGAGGCTTATAATGATAAGAGAATCACTAAACTATTCCAGATATTTCTTATCATTTTTAATATCTCATAGTTAACCTTAGAGATTAAGTGAAACAAAGTTTTAAACAATAAAAAGAAGTATGAAGAATGAGAGTGTAACCATACGTTGATTAGTAATTTATACAAACAAAAAATCTTAAAAATAAACGCTCATCTGCTAGTAAAAACTGTAGTACAGTTCAAAACATATATAGACACTTAAGCAATTTAAGTGCAGTACGTTATTGATCGGGTTAAACTTCAAGTTGTGTTACAGTGTTTCAGATTTATTAAATTATTAAGAGAACACAATATGTTCAAAACTACTCAATAATATAGCTAACTGTGTAAACGCAACTCTGTAAACAGTCAAATTTTTACCATATAAAAAGTTGTGTGATAAACGTTGCAACCGTAAAAAAAATGCTTTTTTTTTACAACTTTAATCAGCATGTGTCGCATAACATGTACAGGTGTTTTATTACTTATTTTTGGCTTGTAGTTAATATCGAATTTTGATTTTTGTTGTTTTTTGTTGCCAAAGAAATAGCCTCGTATTTATCAAACCATCATCACTTTGGCGTAAAATATTAAAACTCATACACATCTACAATTCGGTGGCTTGTAATTTCTCATATAAACCCAAAAAGTGCATTCGATCAATAAAATGATGTACTTACCATTAGGGCAGAGCCGGATTCAAAGGACAGATTAAAGGAGAGGTAGGGTGAAACAAAAACATGCCCAGGACACGTACCGATAATTGTAGTTATTTTATAGGCAGAGCTGCGTAGCAGGAGGTGGTAAAAGTAAATTGTCATACTCATTGAACGCATGGGTACTGACACATGATATTTAAGGGGATCGAGTGTTTTTCCTCAGCTCAACAGCTTAGCTACTCTGTCGTATGTCGGTAAATTGAGATAAGCTATTGAGAATTCGGGACATAAGAAGGAAAAAGCCCCAGAAAACATCAAAAGAAGAGGGGGTAAATCCTACTTTCGGGGATCCTACATGCACATGTGTATTAAACCCACGCAAGTTAAACATTCTGTTATTTAACACTTGCCAATCCTACTCAAGTAAAAGTGTTGTGTGTTGGTTTTCAAAACCTTAAAATTAATGTATTTTAACAATAGTTTGCGCACTCTCAAAGTCATCAAAAAAAATTTCGTAAGTCATTCCAAGTCTCTCAAAGATTCCATTCAGATCCAGAGATTCTTTGAAAGACTTTTTATCTGACTTTTTACCAGGACTTCAAGAGTGCATATAGCCTGAAGTCATTAAAATATATTTTCAGTCATTAAAAAAGACTTCATAAGTCATTCTGAGTCTTTCAAAGATCTTGTAAGTCACTAAAAGACCTTAGAGTGCGCAGCCCCTTGATTTTAAAACGCTAAATAATTATTAAGAATTATAAATTGACTGTTCCTAGATTTTTTACAAAATTTACAGATGAACAGTTGAGCCCCCTTTCACTAAAGATCGCAAAACTGTCGTTGTATCTGACATCATTTATTATTATTTCAATGTATGCTGGTTGTTTTACCAGCTTCGTGACAGTGTCGATACCCACGGTACCATATAATGATACAACTGGTCTCCTCAAAGATGAAACTTATGAATTGATTGCTATAAAAGGAGTAAACCTTTGAAAACATTTATTGGTAATTTCAGAGTTTTGACAGATTATAAAATTTTTCAAAAATATTGGACAACTTATCTTATAACTTTTATTAGGACTCGAAAGATGACGTACACAGAAAGTTGTACTTGTTTGTAAGGAAAAACGGTAATTTATCAACAAATATTACAGAAGCTTCGAATCAGGTAACTATTATATGCATATGTTTATCGGGTAATTGCTTAAAAAAATATTTACCAGTGCATTATTTAATATGATAGTGGGCAAAATGATTTCTACTTTTGTATATTTTTCATTGTTTTAGTTGTGTCGTGTCGTAGAAGAAGCTGTGTGACTAATAAACATTTTTAGTTTAGTTCTATTGTGAAATAGTTAGGTTTTGGCTTAATGTCATCAATTAAATTTGTATGCCAAAATATTATAAAACTAAAAAAAATAAATACTCTTATTTCATTACTTCAAAGAAAAATAAGAATATGTTTGTTTTCAATATCATTAAAGATTAAGTAGCGCGTTGCGTTGCGTTGAACTTGCGTGAATTACGAACTCTTTAAACTTATTGTGCAATTACTTAACAATTTAGAAAAAATTTAATCCATCGTGACGGTTTTTAACGTATTTTCACAGTAGCCCTGATTATTTTACATAATTTTTCTATTCTATGTAATATTTTGGTATTATTGAAAATTTAAACTCCATTTTTAAACAATTTTTTTTTTTAAACTTATGTCATCGTTGCAAGTCACATACCTTAGTGCGTTTAAGCAATGATGTTACCAAATTTCATATGTGCAAAGAGCTTACGTTTCCAAAAAATTTGAGCGTTTGTGAGATCGAATATCTTTATTATAAATAAAGATATCGACCTGCAAAGTTCGTAAATGCTTGCAACGAGTGTGTTATTAGCACTGCAAAATAAAAAATGTATCTACACTTTTTAATACCTACTTTACTTGCGGTGCTTACACGCTATATGTACCAGTTATTCGATGAAAAAAAAAAGATCAATTCAATGCGGGAACTTTTCTGCTGTAGCTGAGATGAGGACTGGTGCTCCACGACAAAAGCACTTTTCAGCGCTTTAAATCTAATCACGTTTGTAAGGTCGAATTAGTAAAAAAAAAACTATTGAACCACTCTTAATAAAACTTCGTCTATAAGTGAAACGTACTACAGACTACTTATTTTTAATGTACATCAAAAATAAATAACATTTTTTATTTTTTTCAAAGCGTTAAAGTGTGAGCATATATTTTTTTTGCAGTTTTATCTCACTTCGGCATGGAAACTTAAATTTTTTTCAATTTTATGAGTTTCATGTTGAAGCGGATCGAACGATCAAAAACACCCTCTGCAACATTTTTCTTACGATCTCTAAATATTGAGATATTGTAAAAATAATTTTAAAAATTCGGCATTTTAAAGAATAATTTTCTTAATTTTTACAAATTTTCTACACAAAACAAGGTTGGCATTACCCTACATATGGACGCCTTGTACAAAGTCTAGCCTTATTCACATTTTCTCTTTTAAAATAACATTGGAAAATCTGAATAAGGATAGACTTCGTAAGAGGCGTCGATATGAATTCTCATGTTATTTCAGAATGAATTCAATATTAGTTTTTATTACATCAAGCCAATGCTTAAGCTCTGTGGTTTTACGACACTAGGACTGGGCACATTTTAGAAGTAGTAAGACTTATTTTCATTTAACATCACTTACAGAAGTACAGCTTGTGTGATGCAAAAGATTTTATGACTAGTTGGCCCGATTGTAACCATAATATTTGTTGCTGAAATACATGTTTTCTGCTGTTACAGACACTTACTTCTCTTTTCAATTTCTTTGTGTCATACCAAAAATTAAAAGATCATAAAAAAATGTAATATTATATATGTACGTAAGTTTTGACGGCTTAGCAGTGGTTGCATTTGTGAGCAATGAAAAAGGGCAACTTTAAAGCAGTGTTAAATTAGTAACCAATTTAAAAACAGAGAAAATAATAGTTGGAAAACATATTTTTACTCACTTGACAACTCAATTTTTATTTTTCTGCACACCTCTGACTTCCACCATGTTTCTTTAACGTTATCACTTAAGAAGTAATGTAGAAATTTATAGCAGAGGTAGGGGAACAGGCTGTCTCTATAAGGTAGCCTAAAATTAGAGCTTGGAAAATAAAAAAGTTAAGGAGAGCCCCTTATTACTATAAAAATACAATGCAGCGTCCGTATATCGAAGAAAATTACGAGATTAAGCGGAAAGTTTGAATCTAGTTGAATAATATTTGATCTTTTATGTAAACGAACTATTTTTGGCTTATGAAAGTAAGAATTTATATTTATCAACATGTTTCTTCTACGTATTTAAGATATTTGGTATACATGTATACTCATTGTTATTTACGTTTGAAAAAATGTAGCAGAAACACTTTTGAATCCACAAAACTTAATAGATATTTCTGTACGGAGTCACATGGGTGAGAAAATCCTACTGTTGGCCAACATAACCATAGCAGCTTTTTCCGAAACACCATGCTTCTGTTCTTTTACTCACTGTACTTAATTTCACTAAGAAAGTAAAATGTTAAAAAAGTACTTTTTGTTAATGCTAGACAGATCAAGTTTGCTTCGGTCTTTTATTGGAAATATTCTTACCCTAATAATTTTATTTATTTACCTATTGGACATTATATTTTTTTATTTTTGTAGGGCATTAATTTTTATTTCACTAAATAATGCTGTTCAATATATTTCACCTGTACGTTCTAGAATTACTAACGTTATTTATACTTTACATGTTCCTTTTTTCCAAGCCAGGAATTATGAAATCAGACAGGATACTTTTCTCTGTATGCAAAAACTACTCATATTACAAAATACGTCTGAACTGTTGATGATAGACAATTGAGCGACACACCTTTGTTGACAAATGTTTTATATTTTTAAATAGAAAAAACATGTAATAGTGATCTACATCCACTTATTCTCTTTTTTTAAGTACTTTTACCTGAAAGCCACTAATCCATTGTCTCTACCATTATTTTGTCTGTCACAAGTATTAAAATAAGTAAATCTATCTGATTGACCATTAATAAGTTTGAATTTTATTATAGAACAAGTTTGTTTATTTAATCTGTGTTGTGAAGAATATTGTTATTTTTCTCAATTATGAATCAATGAAAGTTTTTTTCTGTTTCAGGTTTGCAACGAAAAAAAAGTTTTTCATACAACTGACTTTATCAAAAAACCAACTACTGACACGTTTCCTTGCAAACTCATAGCTTTTCCACTTGGTCTATCTAGAAAACTGGTCTTTAGTTTGGAAACAGGAGATCGTTTCTTAAAATTTTTAAACCATCAGTAAGTATTTTTTGATTAATATATATTAATTACAAGTCATAACATTGTTTTTTTCAGCATTCAGAAATACAGAGAAAGTGGTTTACTATCTTGGGAAAAAAGTTCACATTTTCCAATAAAAGATACCGAAAAAGATCATTCACCTCCACAATTAAGTACTACCGACGTCATCCCATTGTTAGTATTATTCATAAGTGGATTCGTCATAAGCTTCATAATTTCTTTATTAGGAAAGTATAACAGACACTTGATATTGTATTTAGTAAAAAAACCATGTGAGAAAATCAAAAAAATTGCGAAACTAAGAAAACCAATACTTTATACAACAATGGCAAAAAGTTCTCAGTTTATTCTCAATACAGAAGTGCTCAACCACGCCCTCCGTGGCCTTATACCCCATAAAAAGCAATTTTTGACAAAAACGAAAATAAGCCTTAAATGTAACGCGTATATCATTCATAGCAAAAAATTGAGTAAATCACTATTTTTAGTATAATTGTAATATTTTGTAGTTTATGAAATTTTATAAGAACATAGCAAATCAAAAATAAATGTATTTAATTTTCAGAGAAAAGCTGAGTACCCTAAAATTGTCTTATAAATGTACAATAATTAAATGTATTTAGATTGTAAGTGAATTAGTTGTGATACTTGGTGTGGATTCTAGAAAGAAAAAAGGTTTTATTGTAGAAATGTAGGCATCACATAAAAGTTTTTGTTAATTATAAAGAAACAATCAAAAAAAGTTCAAGTATGAATCAGACTCTTATTTGTGACAAATTAGTCAGTATTTTTTAATTTGTAGTTTCTCGTTTTAATCACTGTTTCGTTCGACCATATACTGTTGGTCGGTCCCTTCTCCTGATCGTCTCGGCGTTTCATTACGCCGCTGCCGCTAGCATCGACGGCCTGTGCCGGGACCAGCTCAGTTCGTCTCCTGATACACAGGTTCACGCATCAGCTGGCCAGCTACAAGCCTCTACCAGCCAAGCCACACCAGCAGCAGCCAGCAAGCCGCTCGAGACAGCTAGTCCACCAAAATATCAGCAGAGCATCGTACGCAGAAAGCACGCTATTCATTGTCGCCGGGTCCGCTTCCCTTGTACTCAACAAATAAAGAGTTTCTTAAACATTGGTCCTTCGAGCCGGATTCAGCAACAAGGAGAGAAAAGCCGGCACGATGTGAGTACGCATGAAGTCCTGCGTCTTGTGTTAATGCGCGTGTCTTGCACGTCCACGCGCGTTAATTAATGTAGCCGGAGGTCATGGCCGCCACGCTGCCCATGATACGGATTGCGTGGCAGCCGTGGTTCTCGTTTGTCAGCCACCGCGGCTTCCATATCGCAGGCGTCGCCGACTGGCGCTCGCGAGTGCACGCGCGCTTGGGACCGCCATATTGGCTGCTCGCTGTGCAAGCGTTAGCCACTGCCGCCGCCATATTGCAAGCGTCGCCGACTGAAGCTCACGCGCTCTGGACCGCCACGGTCGCCATGAGGCCCGTGTCGTGGATTTCATGCAGCCAACTGAGCGTCTGGCGCCTTGCTGCCTCGCTCGCAGAGTAGTCATCCTTTACGAGCGCCTGGCGCCGTGTCGCCTCGCTTACGAAACAGTTGGCTCAGCAGAGCGACTTATAACTGATCAAGAAGCGTCCGCCTCGAGTTCCGTTAATGATTCAACGTCGAACTCATTATATTCATGATTTTCAGGGAAACCGGACAGGCGTCAGCCCTGTTCGCCACCCAACAACGGCTTGGCGACGTCATCGCTCGGTTCACGGCCGCTGTAAAGGCCACCAAGACAAGCCACTGGACCACAGGCCTCGTCACGGCTCGGCTTGAGCTCTTGGATGCCTACTGGAATGACTTCTAGGTCAACCACGTGGGTTTGTTAACCGCAGAAACCACCGAACATGGCGACGCCGCAGACAACATATATGCCGCCACAGAGGCCAACTTCGTCGATGCCCGGTCACACCTGTATGACGCTCGGCTCGCACTAGCCCCGCCTGGGACCCACGGGGAAATCTGCCCAGCCGGAGAACCGGCACCACATCGTGGGCCCAAGTTGCCTACGATCACCATCCCGCCCTTCTCGGGACGACGAGAGGACTGGGAATCCTTCAGGGACCTGTTCCGAGCCCTCATACACGACGACAAGCAGCTAACGGACGTTAAGAGACTATTATTTAAAGTCACTCACTCAAGGCGATGCTAAGGCCGTTTTGGACTCCGTGCAGATCGTTGGGTCCAACTACCCGACAGCCTGGAGCCTACTCGAGGCCCGCTATGAGCATCGGCGGCTCCTCGGGCAGGACCACGTTGCGGCGCTCCGCAACATCAAGCCTCTGCGGGAAGAGTCAGCCGGAGGTCTCCAAGCGCTGTTGGACACGCTTGAACGTCATCGCGATCAGCTTAGTGCTCTCAGCCGCCCTGTCGCCTCCTGGGATGATTGGTTCATCGCATTTGCAGCATCGGGCATGGGCGCCACCACAAGACGTGCTTGAAAAGACGAGCTGGAGAAGCTGGAGATTTTCAGCGACGTGCCCGGTGATTCCTGGGCCACCTTTACCATGCTGGCTGCGTTTCTGCGGCGCAGATGCCGCACTCTCAGCTCCGTAGAGGCTTCTTATCTAGCGCGCTCAGCTGGCTCCATCGGCTCACAAGGGCCCTCCTCGACACACGCAGGGCGCAATTTCCGCTCCCTCATGACCCAGGAGGCTCCAGCGAACTGTCCGGTTTGTCACGAACCCCACTATCTCGGGCATTGCGGTCAGTTCCGGGATCTGAATCCAGCCGCCAAGATGCACACCGTATTCCAGGAGAAGTTATGCTTCAACTGCCTGAAGCCAGGGCACTCCATGCATGACCGCCCCTCCAAGTCGGTCTGCCAGCGCTGCCGGGCGGCGCACCACAGTCTGCTGCACGACAGCCGCAAGCGCCGGTCCGAAGCTCCAGGATCTTTGGACCCACCCAAGCATGCGAAGCCAACCAGCTCCGATCTCCTCAAGACTCCTGATGAGTCCCGGCAATGACTCGCGGTGCTTCCAACCGCGCTCGCCCAATTTAGCGGCGGCCGGGGGCCCATCGTCACCGTGAGAGCCCTCCTCGACCCGTGCTCTGAGATCTCGGCCATCTCTCTCAAGCTCGCTCCCCGCTTGAAGGCCCCTTTGAAGGATTCTAGAACCAGCGTATCGGGCATCGGCGGTGAACACGCCGTAAGGTCGACACTCCGCGCCAGCCTGCGCCTGATGCCAGGGAATGGCACCCCCAGTTTGCATCTGAAGGCGCTGTGCATACCCCACCTCGGTCTTTCATTTCCTGCGGCCCCGCTTAACCCCAGCATCCTGCGAGTCTGGATCAGCCTGCAGGAACTCGCCGACCCCGACTTCGGCCTTCCTCGTGCGGTCGATATTCTCATCGGCGCTGAGGTCTACAGCCGTCTGCTGTGCCCTGGGTACCATCAGCGTGGAGAGATTGTCGGTCAGCATACAGCACTTGGCTGGACTCTAGTCGGGTGTGCTCCTGGGCGCCCCTTGGACAGCGCCGTCGCGTGTCCGACAATGCACGATGAGCTGGCTCCACCCTGGCATCGCGAGCTCGTCATGCTACTCCAGCGCTTTTGGGAACTTGAAGAGATGCCCTCTATCTGCCGCCGCGCGCCCGATGACATCGACTGCGAGCGGATTTTCGCCAACTACCGTCACGACGCGGACGGCCGTTATATCGTGCGTTTGCCTATGAAGCCTAATGCTGCAACGCTCCTCGGTGATAGCCTGGCTAGCGCCCTGGCCTCACTGCGATCTCTACACCGTCGCCTCCAGCGGGACTTAAAGATGGCGACCGAGTATAACCGCTTCATGAGCGAGTACCTCGCCCTCGGTCATATGAAGCAGCTCTCCAGCCGAGAGCTCTCCGAACCGAGCAGCACGGTCTGCTACGTCCCGCACCACGGCATCTGGCAACACGGGAACCTTGGACCAAAGTTGCGCGTCGTGTTTAACGCCTCGCACCCAACCTTGAGCGGCTACAGCCTAAACGACATCCTGCACTCCGGGCCGAGACTCCAGACCGCACTACCGAAAGTCCTGCTGCAATGGCGAAGACATCGCGTCGCCTTCTGCAGCGATGTCCAGATGATGTTCCGCCAAATCTGGGTCGACCCGCGAGACGCAGACCTTCAGCGCATCGTCTGGAGCCCCGATCTGAGTCAGCCGCCTGTACACTATCAACTGCGCACCGTCACTTATGGCGCGACTTGCTCGCCCTACTTGTCACTGCGTATGATTCAACAACTCTGCCATGACGAAGGACACTTGTGGCCGGACGCCGTACCTGTCGTCATGAACGTTCGGTACGTGGATGACATCCTCTCGGGTGCCGATGACCTCGAAACGGCCCGCCAGCTTCAGGACCAAGTAATTGGTCTGCTGCGCTCAGGCGGATTTCCACTCCGGAAATGGGTCACCAATGACGCCGAACTTCTGGCTGACCTCACCCAGGAAGCATGCCTGCGCCCTACGTGGCGTGAACTCAGTGACGCCGGCCTTGTCAGCGAGCTTGGCATCAGCTGGGACCCAGCCTCGGATACTTTCTGGCTCACACCCCCGGCAGCTCGAGAACAGGACACCAAGCGGAGCATCCTTGCTCGACTCGCGAGCCTCTTCGATCCTTGCGGTTGGCTTGCGCCGACCATACTCCAAGCCAAGCTCCTTGTGCAGGATCTCTGGCGCGCCCGGTTAGATTAAGATGAGGTCGTGCCTGCATCAATGGCTCTTCGATGGTCAGCTTTCACCACTGAGCTGAAATCAATCCAAGGCTTCTCCATTCCACGTTGGATTGGATCTTCGGCTCCGTCGAAGATTCACCTCCACGCCTTTTCAGACGCCAGCCACCGCGCGATGGGCGCGGTGTTGTACTCCCAGCTGCAGGACTCCTCAGGGCAAGTCCGCTGCCACATTCTGCTGGCCAAGACGAAACTTGCGCCCATCCGAAGCCTCAAGCCGTCAGCCACGCCCCAGGCTCGCATGACGATCTCTCGCCTTGAGCTACGTGCCGCGCTGCTTGCTGCGAAACTACTGCGCTTGGTCGTCAGCGAGTGGAATATCCCTATTGAGCAATGCTACGCTTGGTGCGACTCCCAAGTCGTTCTTCGCTGGCTCCGCTCTGCCGAGCCGACCAACCACGCTCTCGTCGACAACTACGTCGATAACTACTGCCACCGCACATCTGGCGCTATGTGCCTACTCATGACAATCCTGCCGATGTGGCGTCTCGAGGCACCGATGCCCAGACTCTACACCGCCAGCAGACATGGTGGACTGGCCCTTCCTGGCTGTCCGAAGGCCCTGATCGTTGGCCCCAGGAGCCCTCTGAGCCGCCACAGCCCTCACCTCCTCGCCTCTGCAACGTCACGCAAAAGGTTGAGTTCGACCTTCTCCGACTGTTCTCCGATCTGGGCGTCCTCCTGCGCACCCTCACCCACCTGCGTCGGTGGGCGAGACTCCATCTCGGTCAAGCCCCTATACGACCGATGCTCTCAGCACCGACGGCTACCAAGTTGACCGATGCCTACCTCGCTTGCGTGCGCTTGAGCCAGCAGCGTGCCTTCTCTGATGAACTTGCACTGCTTCGCACCGGCCGCGCCCTTCTTAAGCGGCATCCACTGACATCGCTCGCAGCCTTCGTCCATACAGACGGCGTTCTGCGTGTGGGCGGTCGCCTCCAGCACGCCGAGATGACCTTCGTGGAGCGACACCCACCCATCCCTGACGGCGCTTGCCCTCTTGCCACGCTTACGATTGCGTGGGCCCATCACCGAGCGCTCCAAGGGGGCTTTCACACCACCAGCGCGTACACCGTCAAGCGTGCTTAGATCATCGGTGGCTCCCGGAAAGTCAAGGCTTTTCTACGCAGTTGCGTTATTTGTGCTCGCCTCTAAGCCCGATCAGCTGTCCAATTGATGGCTCATATCCCACGGTCACGAGTTACTCCCTTCCGCGCCTTCGGTCGCACTGGAGTCGATTACCCTGGGCCGTTCCACGTCCTCGCAGCTAAGGGCCAAGTCGTTCGCACCACGAAGGGTTACATCGCCATATTTGTCTGTCTCACCACGAAAACACTACATCTGGAGCTCGTAGGCGATCTATCAACCGTCTTCTTTCTTGCGGCTCTCACCCGCTTCTCTGGGCGCCGGGGAAGACCGTCTGAACTCTGGAGCGACAACGCGACGTGCTTCCATTGAGCTGACACCGAGTTGCGCGACGCGCTCCGTCTGGCTGAGCACCGGTGGGACCTCGTCGCGGGTGCCCTAGCGGATCAAGGTATCAAGTGGCATTTTATTCCACCCGGGGCCCCTCACTTTAGAGGTCTCTGGGAGGCCGCGGTCAAGTCCGTCAAAGGTCATCTCCGACGAGTCATGGGCTCACGGCACCTGACATGCGAGGAGTTCTCAACCGTCTTGGTCGGGATTGAAGCTGTCTACAACAACCGACCCCTCACTCCACTGTCGAGCGACACGGACGACCTGGGCGTGCTGACCCCCAGTCACTTCCTCATCGGAGCACCCCTCAATTCAATCATCGAGGCCGCGCCACCCGATCAGGATCTCGACCATCTGGCTCACTGGGAGCTTGTCCGGGGCATTAGAGCACAATTCTGGGCCCGATGGAGTCGGGAGTATCTTAATACTCTTCAACATCGATCGAAGTGAATCACCCCTCATCGGAACCTGACCTTGTGTGATATCGTCGCCATCCTTGACTCATCTCTACTCTCGACCAACGGCCGCTGGCCTCTCGGCCGTGTAACTGGTGTTCACTCTGGCCCGGACGGCCTCGTACGCGCTGTGACCGTCCGAACAGCGACGGGAGAATACACAAGGCCAATCACGAAAGTCACGCTGCTTCCTGTGATAACCCGGACGGCCTCTCAGCCTGCATCGCCCGGAGGCGAAACCGCTCAGGATACGGCGGGTGGGACTTGAAGTTTCGTTCCTGGAACGAGGCGGGCGGGATGTTTCGTTCGACCATATACTGTCGGTCGGCCCCCCCTCCTGATCGTCTCGGCGCTTCATTACGCCGCTGCCGCTGGCATCGACGGCCTGTGCCGGGACCAGCTCAGTTCGTCTCCTGACACACAGGTTCACGCATCAGCTGGCCAGCTACAAGCCTCTACCAGCCAAGCCACACCAGCAGCAGCCAGCAAGCCGCTCGAGACAGCTAGTCCACCAAAATATCAGCAGAGCATCGTACGCAGAAAGCACGCTATTCATTGTCGCCGGGTCCGCTTCCCTTGTACTCAACAAATAAAGAGTTTCTTAAACAATCACCGAATTACAAAAATTACAACAGTAATCATATTAAAGGAGATTTATTCAATTAGTATTTTTATACTTTTCGACAAATCCATTTTTTAATTTTTCTCTTACATGTTACTGGACGGCTAACAAAGGATTTCTACTGTAGTTTGTTGATTCTTCGAAAAATTATAGACATAGTAGGTGAGTTTTTGCTCAAAATCTACTTGCAATATATCTCGTGACATAAATCAAATATTTTGATTAATAGGCTTAGTACTACAAAAACTCCAACGAATTTTGTTTATGTTTGTTAATAAAAAATTAAATAAGTAATTAAATTAAAGTTCAAAAATTATGAGTACTGAACTAATTTTATTTAATTAATTTTTTTTATTCGTTTTTCAAGTTTCATTTTACTAAGCTACATGGACGCAATACTTATGCTCAAAGGGCTTCGTTCTTTCTGTGGATATCGTAACCCCCTTATTACCTAAAAAATTGTGTTTCTGTATTCTCATTTTATGTTTAAAGAATTTTGTTTATACCGTGGGTCCCAGGACCCATTTATACCCGCTGATTTGTTTCTTGTAATTTTTTTTTTTTTAATTTTTTTTTATTTTTTAATTTCTTTCATTTCATTTATTGTTTATTTTTTAAAATTTTTTTTTTTTTTTTACATTTCTTTATCTCTTTTATTTTTTTTTATTTCACTGTATTTTTTTATGTCTTTGCACCTTTTTCGATTTTCATTTCATTTTTTGTTTTCATTTTTAGTTTCGTTATTTCTTTAACCTTATGTTTTTTATATATAATTGTATTTTATTTTATTTTCATTGCACTGTATTCTTTTATGTCTTTTTATTTTATTTTATATAATTTTTTAATGTCTGTATTTGAATGAATAATTTAATAATTACTACAACATATTATCAAACCAAATCTATTAATAAGCAGTAAATAAATATTTAAATTTAAATTAAATTACAAACTACCCTATAAGTAGAAAAAACCGGATCATTTTGGCATAGTGGGTAAGGTACTCGGCTGCCTACACCATAGAGAGGTTATGAGTGTTTAAGAGAAAATACCTAAGGGCCTGTCTAAACGTATATCGTTACCATTAATGGGAATACCAAAGATTCTTTTTAAACAAAATACTATATAACAAAGCAAAAATACCTAGAATCAATATATTAATATTAAAAAAAATCAGAAACTATTGTGCTGACTGTAAGAAAAATAAAAATAATGTATTAATTAAAGAAGATTTAATCAAAATAAATATACCATATTTGGAAAAGTGTAAAAGAAGTGGAATTAAGCTACTGGAATTATTTATGTTTTTAGATAAGCCAAATTTAATCTAAAATTCTAATAACGTACCAATATTGTATCATTGGTCTAGATATCAGAGGAACAAGAAAATCCAACATGATAACAGAAGCGCACCAGAGATCAAATATGCACCGCATTATTGAAGTACGACTTAAACAAAAAAGTAAGAGACAATACAAAATACTAAAATACTAATGGGTTTATCAATAAATGTAAATAACTAATTCTAGCGTACTCAGTTTATAAGAAAAAAAAAAAAAAAAAAAAAAAAAAAAAAAAAATTCGGGTTCATAAAAGGGTGGCTAATAAATGTATGTATATATAGGTGGATGTGTATACAGGTAATAAACAAAAAAAAAAATAAAAAAATTTTTCGTGTATGGATGGGTGGCGAATGAATGTATGTGTATATGAGCAGGTGTGTGTATAGTTAGAAAAAAAGTTTCATTTAAGTCATAATGGTCTACTGTAATATAGTAACATAGGCTTAAAAAAGTGGCATAGTGAATTTCCGTTTTTTTTTTTTTTTTTTTTTTTTTTTTCTTTAATTTTGGTCTTTACTATCTTTTAGTGTTCACGAGGGAAGGGGTTTTATGCTGCTCCCAATCCAGTTCAGTCGTGTAGAGGTGGAAGTGGTTTACGGCGGAAAATAAATGTAACGCAAATGTGCAATAAAAATATATACAATATATTTACAGTGCTTAAATTATGAAAATATGCCCAAGTGAAGGCAAGCGGAGAGAAGCTTTCTCTGCCGCCGCGGCGTGCTAACTAACTTACTATGCTCGCAGAGCAATATTTATAGAGACAAAAGTTAAAGTAGAAACTTCTAGTACATTGATAAATAAAGGTACAAGAGTAAAGGTAAAACGGTCTCTTGGGCATTGCAAATGTACGCGATGATAAAGGCGTATGATCGAAAAATTACTTCAACTTTAATATGAGGATAACGAACGTGACGCAATTTAAATTTAGAAAAGGTTTGTCGGCAAATATTCAGGTACAAAACTGAACATACCGCCCACCATACTATGGTTCGGGGTAAACGGAGTATTAACAATTAGCACTGCACTTATGTGTTTGTACAAACTTAGAGTCTGTAAATAAAGTGAATGTTTGAAAATGTCAATAATGTAATGGACCGGAAATCGTCCAGCCGAATATGGTGCGCTGGGCCATGGGTGTCCCAGGTAGTCCGATGCGTAAGGCCTCTTGAAGAACTCGTGGAAGCACATCAGCTCCTAGCAGCAACTCGATTTCCGTCAGATTGGCTTGAAAGTCGTCTGCAAGCTCCAAACCCTGTAGATACTTCCAGTCGCCTGGAAGCTTGAAGTTTCCTGACCTGTAGCTGTATATAAGCGAGAGCACTAGAGCTTCACACGTGAGCTTCCCCTCGCTAACCATGGAGGCGAGAGTAAGGTAAGTTTTTCCATGAACTCGCGGAGTCTTGATGCCACCGATGCCAATGACCTCCATGCTGGCCTCTTCATATTCCTGGCGAAGTTTACTTAGCAGGCTTTTTGCAACAAAGGATCGCTGAGAGCAGTTGTCGAGCATGGCACGAGCGATAAGTGTGCGTCCGTCTGGGCCTTGAATTCGGACGAGCGCAGTAGGCAATAGCGTAGTGTTTGGAGAGTCTGGCGATGCCATCCAATGACAGGATACGCGACTTCCTTTCGTGAGTGTAGCAGGCCATGCAGAAGATGCAAGATGCACTGTAGTGGCAGAATTCTCGTGCAGCAGCGTATGGTGATGCCCGTTGCAAGTTAGGCATCGTTTGCTTGATTTGCAGCTTGCTAGTTTGTGAGCACCAAGGCAATTATAGCACATGTTCTTGGCCTCAACAAACTGTTTGCGTTCATGTGGCGATTTTGCTTTGAAATCGGCACAGCGTAGTATGAAATGCTCACCTTGGCAAAAGCGGCATTTCTCCGTAAAGGCGGCATATGCGTGCGAAGTAGAAGACGCCGTCTTGTCCTTCTTCCGTGTTGCCTTCTCTGTAGAAGACGCGACGATCTCGAGCATCGAGATGCGTTGTTCAATGAAACGCACGAGCGTTTCAAGTGCAGGAGGTTCGTGGGTACTGCTGAGCGATGACTCTCATTCTCGGAAAGTTCGAGCGTCGAGTTTCCGAGCTGTAACAGCGACCACCAAGTCATCCCACTGGTCCGTCGGACGCTTAAGCTGTTTAAGTGCAGCCAAGGCATTTACAGTGCCACTGAGCAATGCCTTGAGTTCGAGCGGCGATTCGTTGCTTACAGCCGGCGCGGCTAGCAAATCGCGAGTTAGCGCGGCAACCAAGCGCCGCTTGTTTGCATAATGATCCTCCAACCTTTTCCATGCAGCCTCGAAGTTGGCGTCGATTACCTGGATCGTCCTCAACAATTCAGCCGCCTCGCCTTGCACATGCGTCTTGAGGTGCTGAAGCTTCTCGACGTTGGAAAGTCGAAAATCGTTGACTATGATCGCAGAGAACAGATCCTTAAACTCGAGCCAGTCGTTGAAATGTCCGGAAAATGTGGGCACAGCAATGGACGGCAGGTTGCGAGAGTTAGCTGGTGGAACAGGAGCTGGGTCTGATGCGGGCAATGCAGGAAGTTTTCCGAGCTGTTGAGCCAAATTAGCTGCCGAATCGAGGTAAGCTTCTTCGGCGATTTCGTAGCTGTTTTCATTGAAATAGCCGATGTCCTTAGTATCGTCTGAAGCAATGTTGAGAATCCTGAGATGAGTGTCCTTGAAGTCATCCCAGTTTATTCGTAGTTGCTGTATACGGCTCTCGATGATTGCGTGAGTAAACTTATCCTTGCCGCGCTTCTTGAGGTTTTCGTAAGCATTGCTGATGCTTTTGTACAACTCCTGTTGACGCTTAAATAAAATTTTGAGTTCCTTGACGTCTGCCATGAAGCAGTCGATGTTGCGATGAAGCGCTTGATAATAGGGCTGAGTGTTGGCAGGTTACGACCGCCCGCCTTGGCAAATTCAAGCACGGAGAGCATGCACACACTCTGATTCCTTAAATGACTCACTACTGCAGCTTCGCGAGAGCGCCTTCACCTACACGGCATCAAATGGTCAAGGCAAAATTCAAGGCTTCACTGAGCACTAGCACATATCCACTCCTGTACTGACCGTCGGTCCCTGGAACCACGCTCTGCTACCAAAAAATGTTCACGAGGAAAGGGGTTTTATGCTG
The DNA here is from genome assembly GCF_036245765.1 of Copidosoma floridanum. Lineage (NCBI taxonomy): Eukaryota > Metazoa > Arthropoda > Insecta > Hymenoptera > Encyrtidae > Copidosoma > Copidosoma floridanum. Next base: position 15,610,968 of record NW_028321884.1, on the reverse strand, counting down.
CTCCCAATCCAGTTCAGTCGTGTAGAGGTGGAAGTGGTTTACGGCGGAAAATAAATGTAACGCAAATGTGCAATAAAAATATATACAATATATTTACAGTGCTTAAATTATGAAAATGTGCTCAAGTGAAGGCAAGCGAAAAGAAGCTTTTTCTGCCGCCGCGGCGCGCTAACTAACTTACTTTGCTCGCAGAGCAATATTTATAGAGACAAAAGTTAAAATAGAAACTCCTAGTACATTGATAAATGAAGTTACAAGAGTAATGGTAAAACAGTCTCTTGGGCATTGCAAATGTACACGACGATAAAGGCGTATGATCGGAAAATTACTTCAACTTTAATATAAGGATAACGAGCGTGACGCAATTTCAATTTAGAAAAGGTTTGTCGGCAAATATTCAGGTACAAAACTGAACATTTAGTATAATATAAGTAAAGGCGTTGAACTCAACATACAATGTTAAAGTGTTTTTCTGGAAGATAACATTTTCACTTTCATACTTCACTGAATGTAAGGTGAAATACCATGACAAATAGATAATAAGTAAATAAACATCAATCCCTGTAATTGTAATAACTTAAGTGCCTAAGCAAGGCCATTTTTCATCTGAGCTTATATTGTACAGTCCATAATTGGGGTCTTTTATGATGGAACTAAAAACAAAATATGTACACTAATATTTTTAAATGATCGATCTCTAAAAAAAAAAGTAAGATACTCGGCTCGTATGCAAAAGTTCAACGGTTCAATTATCTTGGAAAGTGTTTTTTTTTTTTTTTTTTTTTTCTAGAACTGTAGAAGAAAAAAATTTAAAGTTGAAAAAAATTATTGTGGGGTTAAAATTATGATTAAATGAAACATTAATTGTTTGGTGTATGTGAAGGTGAATAGCTAGGTGTGCCAAAACGGGAAGTGGTGAGAGAAGGTGTGCAGAAGACTAGGGCAACACGGTTAGGAGAGACGGTGAGGGAAAGTGTGTAGAGGTCGGATGGTGATGGTGACGAGGTAAGGGGGAAAATTAAAAAAAATTAGGAAGAAGAAATTTCTGGCAAGCGACTTCCGTTTCATTAAAATCAGTTGTTTTTAAAATTTCAGCCCTCCAAGGCACGTGACATAAAGAACTTCGTTCTTAAAATTGATTAATAGAATGACATCATTGTATCCTCTTATTTTTTACGTAATCTTTTCTTTCACTGAGGAAACGAATTATTTAAAAATTAAAACACTTTTAATGGTCTATACTGTAACGTTCGATATCTTACCTTTGAACGCACACACTAGAATTATTAAACAAAAAGGGGCATAAAGAGACAACACCGAGGAATGGTGGAGGTCGCTGGTCACTATTAACTCTATTTAATAGATCAAGCAAACCCGGAAGGATGAAGGAATAACCCAAATAATTATAAATCGAAATTGGGGATAAGAAAAGACCATTGAGTTATACGTTTAATTTATAGATTATCATTAAACTCGTTCTCTAAAGACCATAACAGTGATTTAAATTGAACGTCAGTTATACAAAATTACTCCGTTTAACCAATGAGGACACTAGTGGGTTATAATTATGACAAACAATTTATTTATGAAACATTTGCGTTTCAAGTATTTCCGAAGATTATGAAATAGTTAATAATGATATTAATCAACGCAAGAATTCAAAGGAAGAAAGAGATTTATACAAAGTGTTGTAAGGCGTGCAACAAATGACCGCTAACAAAAACTCGATTGGAAAGAGAGGCCTCGTAGCCTTCCAAGCAAGGGAGTCAAAGTTAAAGTGCCAGGTCTCTCTTCTAGCTGCAACATGAAACTTCGGTTTTAGGGCGGTATATGAATTTTCGATGTCCTTGTTTATAATATCGATGTGCCAGAGAAAGAGACAGGTAGTCGCTTCAAGTCACATATTGTGATTCTCCCATGTAGTGCTAGCGTTAGGCTCGGTGACTGCGGCGCGGGCGACGGTACGGGATGTGCTGCGTAGCAAGCTCCCAGAAAATTACCTACTTGATGCGCGAGTGCGCTTGATATTTATGAGCGCCTAATTTTAAACTTACATCGTAACAAACAAAAAAAAAATGTATCCATTTTTATGTAGTTATATGACCGATGGTCACATAGCCCCTTTTGGCTTGTGACATAAAAAATGGAGCTTTTTATAAAATAAATCAAGAAAATAAAAAGAAATCAGTGGTTGATTTTACCATATAAAAATTGTAACGAAAGACCCTTTTGACCTTTACAATTTTTTATTTATCTAGCGATGAGAACAACAAAAAAATTATATCGTAAAAATTTTTTTTTTTTTTTTTTTTTTTTTTTTTTTTTTTTTTTTTTTTTTTTTTTTTTACGTTTAATTACAGGTGAGCCTGTCTTTCTGATATAGCAGCTTCAAGGTTCTTTATATAAATTTCAAAGGGGAGACCAATATCTTCCTGATTAGTAAAAATCCCTTCAAAATCAAAGTCAAATAAGTCACCGTCCATATTTAGGTCGACATTCGTATTCAAATCTTTATGAGAAGGCACTAAATGAGACTCGCATTCAGCAGATTTTAATGCAAGGTGTTGGATATCCTCTGATGGTGCTGGATTATGCCTTTTTCTTATCTTCATACCGTCAGGTAATGTTGCATATCGCGCCAATGCCGGTGGCCTATCTTGCTGACCAAGGTGTGAAATTGATGAATTTAACACTTCAGATGCATTAGGTATTTGTGAAGTTAGACTCACCGCAACGCTTGAGGGCAAGTTTGACCTGATGGGTGGAGCCAGTTTACCTAAGGAAGGCCACTTGATAAGTGTTTGCGTGTCAGCATTTCGTGTTTTAACGAATCCAAAAGACACTTGAAAATCATTGGGTTGTAACTCACGAGCCTTAAAACTTTTCACTCGTGGGCGGGAACGTGATAAAATTTCATTGATAGCAGGTGGGTCAATGGACGGTTTTTTGACAATGCTAAAAAAATATCTGCTCGCGTTATTTTCTAACATCTTAGGGTTCACCCATACAGATGCGTCTCGAAGACCAGATGTAGGAAATTGAACAGCAATGTCACACGTACCGCTCTGCATAATGACAAACGAAGAACTGAGCATAAATGAAAATGTATTGGAACACCACGGTTAGTTCAATGGGGGTCGAAAAAGTCATCGCTCATTTCCAGGTAGGAACAATCCGTAAACCTACTGATGTTCATGCGTCCGTTTCTATTGGCGCAAAATAAGGCCGTAAAGAAAACAAATGAAATTTACCGCGATTTTTGTTATTCTCATCGTTAAACAATAAATATGTATCACGTAAAACTTGAGTTATACGATAAGGTCCTTCATAAATCGAGCAAAATTTTGCAATTCTCTTATCCGTCGTGTCTGAGACATTGAGGGCTTTTACTAAAACCAAATCACCCACTTCAAATGTAAAATGTTTTCTTTTTCGATTTTATCAGCTCGTTTTTGTAATACATTATGCATATTTTCCTTGGCTAATTCAAGTTTGTCATTATATAAAATATCCACATGTCTTTGTATACGCAAACAAGATTCCCAGACGCGTTCTAGTGTTTTATTCAAAAATAACTCTACTGGTGAACATCTTGTCGTTTCATGAATCGTTTCATTCATAATACTAGTGATTAGTTCTAAATAGTGATACCATGAATAATGCCTGTCGTTAATACACGTACGAATGAATTTTGCTAATTCGCGATGTACTTGCTCAATAACGTTGGATTTGGGATGATGCACGCTTGAAAATGTCGCTACAATGTTTTCTCTTTTAAGTTTATCCAACCATTTACGCGACGTGAATTGAGTGCCATGATCCTCAACAATGCGCATCGGCCTGCCATACTTTGGTATATAATCGCGAAATATACATTTAATGACGTATTCAGTGGTAGCCTTTCGCAAAGGGTATAAAACCACATATTTCGAAAAAACATCGATTGTGAACAATATATATTTATAGCCAAATTTCGTGGTTGGTAATGGTCCATAAAAATCTATTGATAATAAATCAAGCGGTCGCTGCGTAATTATAGGAGTAAAGTGCTCTTGGTACTTGACAGTAAGAGGTTTATTTAGTTGGCACGTATGACAACGTTGTATGTAATCATATATTACGCTTTTTAACTTTGGAGCATAAAAATATTCGGATGTAAGTTTAAACGTCTTTGTTCAGATTTGTACCTGAATATTTGCCGACAAACCTTTTCTACCATCAAATTGCGTCACGTTTGTTATTCTTGTATTAAAGTTGAAGTAATTTTCCGATCATACGCCTTTATCATCGCGTACATTTGCAATGCCCAAGAGACCGTTTTACCTTTACTCTTGTACCTTTATTTATCAATGTACTAAAATTTATACTTTAACTTTTGTCTCTATAAATATTGCTCTGCGAGCATAGTATGTTAGTTAGCGCGCCGCGGCGGCAGAGAAAGCTTCTCTCCGCTTGCCTTCACTTGAGCACATTTTCATAATTTAAGCACTGTAAATATATTGTAAATATTTTTATTGCACATTTGCGTTATATTTATTTTCCGCCGTAAACCACTTTCACCTCTACACGACTGAACTGGATTGGGAGCAGCATAAAACCCCTTCCCTCGTGAACAGTCTTATAAGAGCTAATATGCAAATACAAAGTGTGAATTTTAGCAACGAAAGGTGATATAAAAATTTAGGGTATAACATATTTTAAGACATCATTTTCATTTTTATATAAATAACTGCCATCGAATACAAAACATTTTTGCGCACGCATGTCTTTTTTTTGCAACATTGGAATAATTCGTTGAACATACTCGTCGTTTTTTTGCAATTGTTAAAAATTTTTCAAGGAATCTTTAAATGTCACACTGGGTTCATGGGCACAAATTAATGATATAATAAATTCAATCGGACTCTTATCAACCGGATAATTAAGACGGCTTAAAAAATCAGCACTTGTGTTCTGCTTCCCTGAAATATGCGAAATTTCCAAGATATAATTTTGCAACGACAACTGCCATCTTTGAAGCCCAGCATTAGTAAAATGACAAGTTTTTAAAAAGGTTAACGCTTCATGATCCGTGCGAACGTAAATCCTTTTAGCTCCACGCAGACATGTATGTAATTTATTTAGCGACCAAACTAATGCCAGTAACTGTTTTTCCGTTGTATAGTAATTTATTTTGCTAGCGCGTAAAGTGCGACTGACGTACGTTACTATTACTTCTTCATTTTGCAAATTTCGTTGAGAAAGTATGGCCGTGATTGCATAATTACTCGCATCGGTCGTTAATATGTACGGCCGGTTTATATCGGGAAACTTCAATATAAGATTCTCATCGAATGCATCTTTTATATCGTCAAAGGCTCGCTGATGTTCGCTTGTCCATATAAACGGTTGATTCTTTTTTAACGAATTGATCGTAGCTCTTTAATTCTGATTCGCGCCAATACCACCATTCTTTAACGGCATCCTCAAAACATCCGGCTATGACATACTGGAGGTCGTCATCATCGGGATTAACATAATGAAGATGATTTTCAAGTTCAGAGAGAAATTTTATAGGGCGCTCTTTATCCGAACCACGGAACTTTGGCAATGGAAGTATAATCTTTGGTATCGGGGTTACCGCCATAGAAGATCGTTGAATATTTTTCTTCAAATCGATCGTAACGCTTTCAAATTAATTTTTTAATCGACCACATTCCTCATCCATCTTTTGATGGAGACTATCCCACAATGCCCTTAAATCATCGCTTACAAGCATTTCACTATCATATCTTTCAACATTGTGAGCTAAATGCTTAACTTTAAAATTCATCTCTTTCAACGCTTTATTGATATTATTGCATCGTGTAATAATCTCGCTTTGTTTTTCAAGGTACTTCAAGACTTTTTTCTTTTCTTGTGCGTGTTGATGCTTGAGAGTCTTTATAGTTTATAGCAACCCGTCAACCGTTCCTTAGAAATCGTCACGCGAAGCTTCGACGTCATTGTTATTGTTCGCGATCTCTAATGTCTCGAGCCGTCCTTTCAAAAGTTCGTTTTCTTCAAAAAGTGTTTTCATATCCAATACTACGTTTTTCTGAAAGTCATCGAGGGTACGTGTTTCAGGACTACCGTCCTCAAAATTCTCGTTAATTGTGCCCATGTAAACACCAGTGCGACGTCGTCGCAACATTTTGTACGCCTTAAGTACAAACAAAAAATCTTTAAGTTTATTTATATTTTATTTAAAAAAAAACTTTTTTTTTTCTTTTTTTTTTTTTTTTTTTTTTTTTAAAGGGTGTTTTCGTCGTGGTTCGTGCCCCACGTCGAGCGCCAAAATTTACCGTATGTAACGTTCGATATCTTACCTTTGAACGCACACACTGGAATTATTAAACAAGAAGGGGCATGAAAGGACAACACCGAGGAATAGTGAAGGTCGCTGGTCACTGTCAATTCTATTTAATAAATCAAGCGAACCCGGAAGGATGAAGAAATAACCCAAATAATTATAAATCAAAATTAGGGATAGAAAAAGACCATTGAGTTATACCTTTAATTATATATTATCATTAAACTCGTTTTCTAAAGACCATATCAGTGATCTAAATTGAACGTCAGTTATACAAAATTACTCCGTTTTACCAATAAGAACGCTAGTGGATTATACTTATGACAAACAATTTTTTAATAAAACATTTGCATTTCAAGTATTTCCGAAGATTATGAAATAGTTAACAAACATATTACTCAACGCAAGAATTCGGAGGAAAAAAGAGATTTATACAAAGTGTTGTAAGGCGCGCAACAAAGGAAGATATTGTTCTCCCCTTTAAACATTATATAAAGAACCTTGAAGCTGCTACATAAAAAAGTCAGGCTCACTGGTCATTAAACGTAAAAAAAGAAAAAAAAAAAAAAATAAATAAATAAAAAATTTTATTACGATATGATTTTTTTTTGTGTTCTCATCGCTCGATAAATAAAAGTTTGTAAAAGTCAAAAGGGGCTTTCGTTACAAATTTTATGTAGTCAAATTAACCACTGATTTCTTTTTATTTTCTTGTTTTTATTTTATCAAAAGCTCCATTTTTTATGTCATAAACCAAAAGGGGCTATGTGACCATCGGTCATATAACTACATAAAAATGGATACATTTTTATGTAGTTATATGACCGATGGTCACAATACTTTAACATCTGGTTCGTTCCTTGAAAAAAAACGAATGTATAAAACGTCGTCGGAGTGGAATCCTGCCTCGACTATATCCAAATTACACTAATCTGAGATCTTAAACGTCTATGTGGCTTCGATGAGTTGATTTTTCTTGGTACCCTGAACTAATACCAATTTTCCTCTGACCTAATAAATGAAAGCATTGTATTAATTAACAAGTATAGACAGGTAGATGGAGAAAGTGATAAAAGCTTTTTGTTAACAACGACAAAACTTGTTGAAAATGCTTTTTATTCTGACCAGATTACATAGAAAAAAAGGTTTACGAATAAACGCACCTGCTCTGTTTGTTACTAAACAAATGCTGAAAATTGATCAGACTTGCTTTTTCAATTTTAAGCGTATCTTTTTTTTAGGTACCATATTGAAAATGTCCAACGATAAATTGTTTGTTATTTGTTTATCTACCAAAGGATACTATGATTAGTTTGTTTACCGCAAAGTAATACCTAGTGTTAAAAGTGCAAAAATTTCTATTAAAAATTTTAGTTTTAGAATTTCATTAACTTATTCATTACTTAATAAAAACTCTTTGAAATTTCAAATTCATACCTTAACTTCGATGTTTTACATTCAACCGAATGGCCACCAATTTTACTTCATAGAGTATATTTTAATACGATTAAAAAATGTTAATGACGTAGTTTCAGCAAGTATTTTATCACTATTAGTAGCGTACTTTATGATGATTGCCTAAATTTTATTCGTTGATTTGACTTAAATAATAAATTCTCCTACTTTTGCAGAATATTTTTTGTTGATTTGCGTACATTGATACTTTTTTATATACATTCATAACAATTGAAAAAATATTAAACTTCAACACTCGACGTGCTGTACTCATCTCGGAACAATACGTTGTATGCATTTCGTCGTAAATGTATGCGAATAATGCGATTTACTTTGCCACCTATAAACATTTAAGGATCCTACTGCCTACTGTGCACTTTGTACTTATAGAAAACCCTAGTTTAAGGTACTTTTTTACAGTGTAACTTTCTCAACAGCGTTACTTTCTTAATTTCTTGTTTTTAACGACTGCAGAAAAAATGAATAGTGTAAATAAATATATGGCATACTGTCGAAAAGTTTATTCTTAATTCAAAGTGTGTACAACTTTTCAGTTGTACATTGGCAACCTTTTCTAAGCAAAAGTAAGCAAAAAGTATACCATTAACTTCTTTTACATTATTCAGCGTTACTTTCTGTTGACACTTTGCAGCCACTCATTCCTAGACGACTCATGAGTGCTCACACTTTTTGCTTTGACGAAATTATAAGACACACTTTAAGGTCATCTAAAAAAAGCGGCTTTTTTAAGTAAAAATGAGGATTAGGATGTAATAAGGGAATCTTAGAGAATTAGAGCACAAGATAGTTAAAATTGTTAATGATCATACTAGTAGTTGCGACAGCCGCTACATTCCGAACCCAAAAAATCAAAAAATATAAAATATTTTTTGTTATTTATACATGTATTTCTCATAACATGAAGAACATTTTAGAAAGTTTGTTTTAAATGCATAAAGAATACAACAAATAATGTTAAAAAACAGTATAAATTAATGACAACACGTATTTATCAAGTGCCATAATTTTTTTATTTAGCAAGCAGAAACCTAAATGCAAAGCATCTCATAGTATTCGCAAGAATAATCTTTTTTGCTTGGTTATTGGTAGTGAATGTAACAATCATTAATTTGAATAAGTTTCTATAAATATTTAGCTGAAATGGATGAATTCTTTTAAGATTGAAAAACAGTTCAAGATAAACAATTGTAAAAAAATATGAAATTGATCATAAGTATCGTTAAAAGCATGTTGATACAGTTATTATAATATTTACTTCGTTATAAAGTATGCTTTATCGACTACAATTTGATACGTTACAGTAAAATGTAAAAATTGATTACAAAGTTTTAACAATTTATTTATGTTGCATAATGGAATTTTTTTTAAAAATAGGAGTCATAATTAGAAAAAAAAAAAAAAATTTATTTCAAATCAAAGTCCCTTGCGTCATTAATAATATTTGTTTATGAGATTTAATCTACTTATACGTTAAGGTCCAGAGCAGCCAATAAAATTTTGAAATAAACAATCGTTGTGTGATATCATTTTCCATGTAGGATGAAAATCGTTCTGCATGGTTTAAGATCCCTTTAAGTAGTAAAAAATTCTTAATATTCAACTATTTGTATTAAAAATGTTTGAATTTATAATTTTGTAAAATTAGACTTTCAAAAAGTCATTTTTGTACTTTCTTGCTCCACAACTTTCCGAACAGTAGTTGTGATATGATTTTACCAACATAAATTGAAAGATGATCCCATATTAAACGAATCATTTTTAGCTATGTTTTCGACTCGAAGATTCAAAAAAAATTATAAACGAAACTGTTATTTAAAGCTTATTCACTTATTGAATAGTGTTTGAATAACATGAATTTATGCACATTTTTCATACTTTCTAACAAAAAATTCATTAACTTGATGTTTTTTCTGCTCCCTGAAAGTCTTCATAGACTTTTCTACTTAATTTTTGGATAACCCATACAAATTATAAATACTTAAAAAGTTGTTAAAAAAAAGACAAAGAAAATAAAGTTATACGCCCATTCAATTATACACTACAATTCTGACTATAAAAATACCTTCTATGAAACAATATTGTGTACAAAAGTGGTATAATTATCGTAAGGATGAGTATACCAATATTGATTGAGCATGGGTGCAGTCAATATTTTGATATTTAATAAATTAACGATTATAAACAATTTACTAGCGCACCATACAGTATTGACAACATGTAGGCTGGCCAGTACAAGACTGTACTCTTTCATCAGAACTTTTTTTTTTTATTAAAAGTCAACTTCCTACTGCCTATGCTAATTATATCTTAAACATTACGCTGACACACTTATTTCTGGTTCATATTGAGCTAAAAATATAATTTTATCTAAAATAATAAGAAAAGCTATCTTGTAATACCGTTATTTTTAACAGAGTAGTAGTAGTACATGCCAATAAATGTCCTTCCAGGACGTTTATTACACATAGATTTCTTTGAACAGGTATTATTCACATTGAACATTCATTCGAAATAATGTAAAGAAATGACCCAAAAAACTGCTGATCTTTTAACTTAACCTTTTTTTTTTATGTGTAGTTTTAAAAAATCGCATTTAAACATGTAACTTTGTGAAAAAACTACTTAAAATTGCATTTATACGATCTTTATAAATCTCCTTATTTCTTTTGGTATAAGAGATTACTTTTAGATAAACTTGTCCAATTATCAAATGGATCCTCAAGTTGGTTCTTAAATTGACTTAAAAGAAGGGGATCAAGTGTGCGTAAAAACGTATGCGTGAGTACATCCACATGAGAAAAACAATGGCCAGCTTAGCTACTCAAAATCTTAAAATTGGGACAGCTTGCAGCAAAGTGGGTAAGAGCCTTTTTCTTTCAATTGATTAGAAAGAAAAAAAACAACTGATAAAATTTAAAATGTGTGGTGTAGTGTGGTTGCATTAGGTGGTGTAGAGTGGACCGGAAGTACGTCACGGTGGGAGAGGCGAAGTGAAGAGAATGAAGCAAAATCCACTTCTGTCATACTTTTTCTCAAGGCAACTAACCAGAAACCGTTGATTTGTCCTCATGCGTAACGCGCCTATAAAGGTATAACTTAAAAAATTTTAATACTTACAATGACCTTAATAGGGTCCTTGTTTGATTCCGTGAAGTCCAACTCCTCCTGATGGACCGTCTTTAAAAAAAAAAAAATTTCATTGAGTTTGAAAAAAATCTTACAGAACTTCAGGTATGTAAATGCAATTTTAAAATGGACATACCTTATCGCCAACAGATGAAGAGCAATAATCTTTGCTGAGTATCAGGTCCAATTGTCTTGACTCTCCGGTAGCGTTCCTGGAAGACATAATCAGACAAACCTCAGGGCCGGAAAAAGAAAGGCCAGTCTTCTTAGATTCTTCATGAATTTGGTCATGAATGTCAAGCATCTGTTCCTGCATATCATCGGACATTTTCCACAAATAATGTGATAAAACTGCTTAGGTGCTAGACGAGAAAAGTCTTGCAAGCAACTAACAAACAATGAAATGGTTTCCAGTGTTGCTACTCGTATCGCGTTCATGACATCACTATCTTACTAATATATAAAGCAGAAGCGCTAAAACCGTTGTAATCGCTAACCGCGAAAACTACTGAACCGATTTTGTTGAAATTTTGCACACTGATTCATGATACTTCCTAGATGGTTTTAGTATAGTTTTTATCTTAAAAAATTGAATAACAATAGCAATAAATGAGCTCAAAGTTTTGCAAAAATATGCCAGCTTTTCACTTTAGTTCAGTAAAATCCGCTAGGTGGCGTCGACATAAAATCGAAGCTACCTGCAACATAATTAAATAAGTTTGGTTATAAAACGCTGGAGCGTCACCATAGTGTTGTAGTCAAACTTCGGCAATTCAACGAGATGTACAGAGATAGCCGATAATAGTCTTGCAGCTGGGTATCCCGGTTACGGACGACACTCTTTTCTAAGGGGGAAGGGACCTACGTGTCCGTAAACCCTGAATCTCAATGAGTGCGATCGAAAAAAAAAATTAATTCCAACCGATGCCGTCTCTGCCATAACACCAGGAGACATATCTGAAGCCAGAGCACAATCTGCTACAGCTCATCAGAGTTGTGAGGGATTTCCACCATATCACCTGGTGCAGTTAGAGAATTTGTGGCTACAAATGTAAGCAAGGGAAGAAAACAGCTCTGAGCTCTAAGGGGCATGGGCAGCCACAACGGCTATACCTTCTTGGTCGTCGCGTCCCCAATGCGCTTACCCACATGTTCCCGTCTAACGATGAGCGGTTGGTTATCCGGGGAACGACCCGAGACGAGATATTCTTCGGTCAGCAGCGTACCTTCCTCCATCACAGTCTCCGTATATCGAGACTCCCAGGGTAAGAATCAAGCAACCGTATAGCCAGCTCTTCATCATCAGGAATAAGAATGGCCTGGAAGTTTCACCACTGGCGCTTTTTAGGGCCATTATAAGTAATTACGTTCCCTACTTAACCATCAATTTCATCGGTTCTTTTTAGGATCCACCTTAGTGTAAACTACCTTGCCAACAAATACATTTTTATTACCATTTCCGGAAGCGATTCGTCGACTAAAAGACTATATTAACTAAAGACGGGCACTATTAAACCAAGTCAGCCATTCACTAGCAGACGTCACTTGCGGAGTTGTTCTTCGCAAGGCTGGAAAACCCGGTGACCGACGACCCTATATTACCCTCTCGACTCTAAGCATTCAACCAGGAATCACTGATCCTCTTCAAAGTCTGCGTTGGGCAAACCTATAACAGCTATGTAGGAAAAAAAACTTGAGCCAACGGGACAGCCTCCACTGGACAAGTATCACTAACCAATCTCCCCATCTAAGATCACCAAAACAACTGAATCTGCAAATAAAAAAGGTGCTTTAGACACCAACGTCTTCGACGTTATACCGGAAGACGTTGGGAAAGAGCACTACAACTAGCCCCAAAGCTTCGGACTTTGTAATTTTTCTCCCGAAGAAAGAGTTAACTTAAGAAGCTCACCAGTCTTTTTTAGGGCCATCGGACGTTGAACTACCTTGATAACAAATATAGTAGAATTTAACAAAGTTGACAGAAAACAGCTTTTAGTGGTTACAAAAATTTTAAGCATGCCAAAAGTTGCAAGAGGATGAATTGGAAGAAAAACTTCAAGTGTATCTAATAAATACAATTTTACTTAGGCGTCAAGAAACTGACGCAGAAAATTTATCGAGATTGAAACAGCAGCGTCAAAATTGACAACTGAAAAGTCCATTACGTGAAAGATCAGCTTTTCATTGTACCCTCACAGCAATCTCTGAAATCTTTAAAGATCCTACTTCAGATTTTTTAATGAGTAGAAAATGTATTTGTGTTTTTGTGGCAATAAAAATGTAGGGTTTAAGGTCCAGGACTTTGTTTCTCTGGTAATAAAGTTGTGAGATATGAGAAAAAAGATTTTTTTTTAATATAAATTTTTTGGAAGTTTAAAATCTTAACAGCTTTAGAAAATAGCCGTTTTCGTGAATTACACGGAAGAAAACTGTAAATCAACGGCTTCTTATGGCCACCGATTATTTTATGGCATAAAGAACGCACGGTACTTTTCAGCATAATAATTTTTTTGAATTCTTACACCTCATTATTTAACCAAATAAACTATATGGATTCCGAAAAAATATGTTTTTAATAAGAAGATTTTTGTTCTGAGATGCATCAGGAATATGTGTAAAATTTCTAACTAAAAATGTTTCACTTTACATGTCAACACACTAAGGTGTTTTATTTAGTAAGTCTCGGGCGAAGCCGAGACAGGGGGCTGCTAGTCGTTTATAATTGATCCCTGTTGTTTTGTTGTAGAAAAATATCTCATACAATTGTCTACTCATTTTTGCTGCTTACTAAAACTTTTTTTTCAAAGCCAAAGGTTTATAGTTCGGTTCTCCATTCCAAACCTTTAATAATAACTGTTAGAAGGTATGTGTGTAAAAAGGTACCATGGACATCTCAGACATACGCGTGAGTGTCAAATAAAAGTAAATCTCGTTAAAATCGTCACCTTCACTAAAAGCCATCTAAGCGCAGTGGGTAGGAAAGTTCTTTGCTATCAAATTTATTTACAAAATCTCTTAAAACTGCTTCAACAACATGAAATGTCATCTTTCTAAAGAGATACATTTTTAATGAACGTACACTAATACGATTCTCAAAAGATAACATTGCGAGAGACGTGAAGAAGCTTTATCTCCTTGGCGATAGGGACCAATGTTTGCGTGCTTACGTGCTACGTAAAAAAAAAAAGAAGAAAATGTTACACTATAGTCGAGCAAAGCTTGGTAAGCAATTGCTTTAATTTTTGCAACTCTTCAGGCCGGCTCTTTGTAATAGAACCCGTACTTCCTCAAACAAGCTAGAACTCAACAATAAAAATTTTTACAAACGAGATAAAATAAGTAACCTTAGAGTATTATTTTATAACATTACTTGGCAAGAACAAATTTGTTTGGATAACAAACAAACCAGAAGTTTGATAAAAATGCTATCTCTATGGTGTTAGTAAAATTTTGTCCCTCCTTTCTATTCCAACAGTATCAAATTCTGTTGCATACATGCATGGGCTCTGAGTACATGTCTTTATTTACCTCGTCTAAAATATCCGGTAGATTGCAAAGTCTTTTACAATAAAGCACAAAATATAACCCTTCTACAGATGAGCGATCAAGCTTATCTAGTCACTTACGGCTTGAGTTGTTATTACATGCACATGCTACACGAAGTCGTTGTACAATAAGGACTAGTCATATGCATTTTTACTTCTGCCCTTAGGTTCTAACAAATACATGCAAAAATCTTCAAAATCACCAAATCACAATTGATTCAGTCGCTTTGTTAATTGCAAATCATATTTTTTCACAATGCACTACCTACTTATTACTTTCAAAGCCGAATATTTCCTACTTCCTACCTTAAAATAAAAAATAACTTGCTGCAAGACGGTAAACAGTGACCATTATTATTACTCGAAAGCAAATAATTCTCCACTTCTAACATTGAGTAGTTCTATGCATTAAGAAAGCAATGCTTTATTCTTTTTTTCAAGCATGTTTATCTTGTATCAGGAACAGTCTTCTATGATGCTGGAATAATCGCTGGTTTAATTGTTTCGTCTATTTTTGACGGGACTGTACAAATGTTTGTAACAATGACATTAAAGTTTTTCTCGAACTTTAAGTGAAAAACTACATGCAAAAAATGAGCCATTCTGGCTACATAGTTATAAAAAATATCTTACCATGTTTAGACAATCGAGAAACCTCAAAAGAAATCGCTCGTCTAGAAAAAATAATTAACATTATTAAAAATAAAAAGTCCAGGAGTTGTTACGACCAAAAACTTAGAGTTACTTGAATAAAGAGGATACTATACAAAGAGTTTCGTTAGGAGTTGTAGTGTCAAATATATCTGTGAGTCTACGTTATCGTCTGAAATTTCATAACTATCGTGTTTTTCCGACATTAAGTTATGTCTGATATTTTTTTTTCTTTTACTATATTAGGTTCTGAATGTAAGACATACATACCTTTGAATTAGGACATGCCCGAGGACATGCCCTGTATTACGTCTCCACTCTAATTATTTAGGGACTCATGCCATATACTCGAAACATGTCTTATTGTAAGAAAATCCAGTAAAAGTAATGTCACACATATGTAAAGAGGATTTACAAAACGAGTGTGCAGTTGTCACAGCTTTTGTTTCTGGTTTGTTGTGAACGCATACCTCAGTTTACTAAGAAAAACTAAAAGAGCTCTCGATTTTCTATTTCGTTTCCACTTTTTTTGCAAGTGTTGGCTCTCGAATAACAGTCGTCATACCTATATAAAATTTCCAATACGTTTTTGGAAATAGGAGACGATTGTGTACCTCTGGAACCTATCTTGTACGTAAAACTGCGGCTTTAAAATCTCTCGTTGTATACGCTTATATCGTATTTTCATTGTTATACCCAGTCAAACAAGGCAGGATGTTGCAGCTCGACATTTTGTATTAACAAAAACGACATTATTATACTTATATAAATATTGTCTTTATACCGAAAAACTCATGGGAAATACTTAAGAAGGCTCTTGTGATCTGCTAAAATCTATATTTTGGTAAGTTTAATCAATACGGTTGAAATCATCAAGTAAGAGACGACAGACTGTTTTCTTCATGAATTTAAGACAAAGACGTTTACAGCTACTGCCTTCCAACTTAAATTTTTTGACATAATCTTCATTGTTCTAAATATAATTTTAAAACTTTTTCTTCAAAATATTTATATTTTTTTCGAGAAAGCATAATGTTACACGTGGATTACACGCAATACGTAATGTCTCAAAGGACGGCTCCCTAATAGAGATATGACGGTAAGCAAACATTGTCATTGACTATCTTAAAAGTTTTCTTAAAAGCAGATAGAAATGTGGGTGCCGTCAGGTTGATCATATTCTTTCCTTTAAAAAAATCACTTTTTAATTGTGCAATACTTATGCAAGAAATCAATTCAGATTTCTGACTTATCGAAAAAAAGGCACATCTTTTCCATTAAATTAAAATATGTTCGTCCAAAAAAAAAGTAAAAGTCCATCGATTAACGTAGTTCTCGTGAAAAACAAAGTCATATTTAGTGACTCTTTACCATTCTAAACAGCTTCAAATGAAAATTTCTAATAACAATTCAAAACGTTTTATTCTTCCCAAATAGTTGCTGTTCCTGAGAGTTTTCAGTTTGTAAAAAATAGAAACATTAGGTGTTCTATTATTTTCAACTAGACTTTCTCTTTCGTAACTAAATTAATCTCCAGTAGTGCAAAGTAGATCAAATCAGATTTTATGACACGTAGGTAAGTCAACATGTCTTTACTAATACTAATTTCCCGTAAACCATCTGCAAAAAAATCATTGTATTGTAAGCATATCGACATACTACATACAAAAGATTATTACATAGTTTGAACACTTTTGAATGAAATATCAAAAGACACCCAACATATCGAAAACTTGGGGAAAAAGCATTTTGTCAACCAAAGTAGGGTAGAAGAAAAAAAGCTCACGAGTCAAAGTTGATTGGCCGTTGAATTTGAAAAGTAGGAGAAAAAGTAGCTCGTATTTGCTGCGAGTACATACGTGGCCTCACCAAACATTGTAATTAGACGAAGCAGTGGACGTCAATGTTCGATTAGTTAGCTGTTGTTGTGGTGGTGTTAGTCACAATTTTGGGCATGGCTCAATGTATTATTCACTTTGTGCTGTAGTATTGATATTTAAAACCTCTGACACATGTATTGGTTCATTTTATGGAACATTTCTTGCAGTGCGCAGAGAATCATATAGAAGTATAAGTTGCAATGAAAAAATACAATGATTAATTTCAATTTCGTTTTAAAAAGTGTACACAGATAGGTTTTACGTTTTTGTTTACGACTTGTACTCCTCGGATATACAATCCAACTTATAAATAACAGAAGAATTATCTTTTTCTGCAAAAAATGCAAAAACCAATCTGGTTGTGCTAGAAAAAGTCGACATTTTTTATCGCAATCACAGTTTTTGATCGTATCTAAATAATCAGTTTAGATACATGTAGCACTGTAAAAGCGACAAGAACTTTTTAAATAAAGGGTACTGATTCTCTTCGAGATTGTGTCTTAAAAAATTGTTTTCATAAAATTGTTGTCTTAAAAAAAGTTTTTTTCAAAAACAACAATTACATGTAACTTTTAATTTTATTAATATTTTGAACCAGATTGACAAAATAACAAAAATAAGCTATAATAATTTGTGAATTATTATTTAAGTAGACAGCGGAAAATTTTTATACGCTTATCTAACAATGCATGAGAAGTGCACAACTCAACATTATTTCGGTTCTGTCTGTCTATTACTTAAGTGATATGTATTTTTTATACCCGAAATTAAATGTTTATTTCTTAAAAATTGAATGGTAGTTAGTAAAACTATCGATTCTTTAATTCTCATGTTCTCGTTCTAAATGTTTCAAAAAATTTTGTAAGAATAAATGAGCTTTTTCAAAAAAAATACAGTATTTTTTACAAAATAAAAAGGAAAAGGTAGATTCATTAAATCTAATAATTATATCAGGTAAACAATAATATTACTACTTGAATACAGCTTTAAAATATAATCTAAAATCGATACTTAAATTAATCTTTAAGTTTTAGCAATAACTATTATAAAAGTAGTGGTGATCTAAAGAAGAAAATAATGTATTATAGTACAAGAAACATTTTTTTTTTCAATTCTAAGTAGAAGGTAACGAAATCTATCAAAGTGGAGATTACTATATACACAGATATATACTTCTTTATTAAAAGGCGGGTTAATGGACATCAATTATTTAACTTGAATCTAATATGTTGAAAATCTTACAGATACCGACAACATTTTCGTCTTGATGTACAAAACAGTGCTTTTGAATGCTTATAAAATAACAAAGTGGCTGATAATAAGAGAATCACTAAACTATTTTAGATACTTCTTATAATTTTTAATACCTCATTGTTAACCTTAGAGGTTAAGTGAAACGAAATTTTGAACAATAAAAAAAAGTATTAAAAAAAAAAGCGTAACAATACGTTGATTAGTTATTTATACAAACAAAAAATTTTTAAAATAACGTATACTGCTAATCTGCTAGTAAAACTGTAGTATAGTTCAAAACATATTTAAACAATTAAACAATTTAAGTGCAATACGTTATTGATCGTGTTTAACTTAAAATTGTGTTACAGTGTTTCAGATTTATTAAATTATTAAGAGAACATAGTATGTTCAAAACTACTCAATAATATAATAAACTGTGTAAATGCAACTCTGTAAACAGTTAAATTCTTACCTTACAAAAAGTTGTGTGATAAACGTTGTAACCGTAAAAAAAATGGTTTTTTTTACAACTTTAATCAGCATGTGTCACGTAAAATGTTAAGATAATTTGTTACTTATTTTTAGCTTGTAGTTAATATAAAAATTTCGATTTTCGTTGTTTTTTGTTGCCAAAGAAATGGCCTCGTATTTATTAAAACATCATCACGTTGGCGTAAAATATTCAAACTCGTACACACCTATAGTTCGGTGGCTTGTGATTACTCATATGAACCCAAAAAAGTGCGTTCGATCAATGAAAAGATGTACTTACCATCGGGGCAGTGCCGGATTTACAGGGCAGATTATAGGAGAGATAAGCGTGAAACAAAAACACCTGCAGGACACGTACCGACAATTAATAATATATTATGAGCAGAGCTGCGTAGTAGAAGGTGGTAAAAGTGAATAGTCATTCTCATTGAACGCATTAGGACTGACACACGATATTCAAGGGAATCGAGTATTTTCCCTCGGCTGAACAGCGTAGCTACTTTGTCGTGTGCCAGAAAATACAGATAAGCCATCGATAACTGAGGGAGTGGAAAGGAAAAAGCTTACGAAAAATCGTAAAAGCATGGGGGCTGCTATGACTATATAATTATGTCCTCAACCGCAATTGCGAAGGGGACGGGATTATTGAAGAAGGGTCCTATGTATTTACGGATATAATCAAGCCTTATTTTGGCATTTAGTACGGTTTTTTCAAACCACCTGCCGTTGGCACATTTTTTTACGTTTTAAAGATGTAGCTTAAAAAACCTATGCAATGATTAGATTAAAATAAATACAATGGAAAAAAGGTGTTAGAAAAAGTACTATAACCGTAGTAAAAATAACAACATTTTTCAAAAAATCTTAGACATACTCACCTACTGACGTAAATTATTACATTTAAAATAGTTTTCATTATATTTTAGTCATTTTTGACTATGTAGCAGCCCTCAAAAAAATTATTACGCGGCATAATAAAAATGACCATGTCTAACTCAGTAAAAAATGTTATGGTATAATTTTTGTTATTCAGCACAGTGAATTTTGTGTCATCGTTTTAAAATTTCCCACATTTAGACGCAGAATTTGCTATGTAACATAGTAAAATTTTTCATTTCACTGAATTGCTATAAACGTTGATACAATTATTCAGAGGTACAATAAAATTTTAAGGAAAAGAGTAATCAAGTGTGATTGTAAGGTTAATAGGATCTGCTGCTGCTAATGTCTGAATTTTTTGTTTTTAAATTCATTTAACTTTAATTTTTACTTACTCATTTTAAGATACATTTTTTTGGACGATGAAAATCTCACGTCTAATAGTATCCGTAAAATAGAATTTGTAAAACGTATGAAAAATTTGAGAGCTTCTGTACTTATTAGATTGCGGCATTTCTTTAATTTCACTTTTATCGAAAAGCTATTACATCAAACATAAAAAGCATATGGTAAAAGGAATCATAAAGACAACAGCCTTTCGTTTATCTATCAAAAATCTTCACACTTGAATTTTTGTTGAAACATGAAATCGTAGTAGCTACTTAAGTACACTAAACCTTTCTCCGTCGTAACGGATTACAAACTTAACGTATTCCTACACGTTGAGTTGTGATGTTTATTATTTCCTAAAATATCATTTGAAATTAGGTCCACAACAATTAATAATTTGACAAAAGCGGATACTACTTCTTTGGTCAACTAGTCTTTGAAACTATTACTACGAGTCAAATTATGCACAGACTATCTTGTTTTACAACATCTGCATCGAAGAAGAACGAACACCTCAACTCATTTACATGAGAACAAATTTAGACAAATTTTTACTTAAAAAAAAATTAAGCAGTGGTCAAAATGTGTCTAGAACTAGAGAAAAATATTACGTGTAGAATAAGAAATATTTTAATTTTTTACTAAAAAGTGATACGCTCAGAACTTACTTTGAGAATAAATGAAATTCTGTTAGATACCATAAATTATAATACGAAACAAAAAATGAATGAGTTAGTCAATATAAATAGAATATCAAGAAGAAATTCTAGAAGTTTTGCAAGCAATAGACTTTCGATGTAACAGTCGCTTACAAAAATAATAGCAATTATCATAACAACAACAGCTCGTCTAAAAGCAGAGATAAGATTACATACAAACACAAATTCTTGAATCAGTTTATTGATTTACCAAATTTGATTTCAACAACATTACAATGAAAATTTTTAAATAAAATTTCTCCATTTAATTTCAACATATAAAGAATTAACAATGCTAAAGAGGTCATGAGGGCCAATTACGCGTAACAAGATACTTTTGCAAGAAAAGCAGATGATTAGAACTAGAACGGAAATTTTTTTTTTTTATTCTGTAAGTTTACGAAGAGCTCGTATCGGACTCTAGTTTTAAATATTGAAAAAAAATTAAAGGAAAACAGTATTATTATAACAAAAGCAGATAAAAAAAACAGCTTATAGTAGCTAGATAAAGAAATGTACGTTTTTCACACACTAAAATTTTTAAAAACTAGTACAGATAATTTTTTAATTTTATTTAACAATCCAACTGTAAAATTCCAGTGAATCATAATTTAAGTATACAAAAATAGTCTTATAACTAAAAGAGTGCCGTATTATTTAGTCATACTGACAAACCCGCAACGTTTTACACTATATCAGTTTCCTGAATCAGATAGACAAAATCATATTAGACCAATGGTGTTGATTATATCCACTTTTTCTTACAAAAGTCTCAACAAATTAATCGGCATTGTAAACCACAGCACTAAATTCTTATCTACATGTAGTATTTAAAGTTTAAAATATTTAATTAAAAAAATTAAAAACTTTAAAATTAGTGGGGATGGTAATATGATTTTTTTTTGGTGTGAGGAACTTGTTTTCTAGTATTTTCATCTACGAGGAATAATGCGTTATCAAGGAGTTAAAAGTAAAAAACAACAGACATGTGTGTGATAAACGACACGACAAAGAGTTAACCGTTAGATTAAATAATAGTATATCAAATTTAATAAAAGAATTAAGAATGGTCAATCCACTTAGCCCACTTTTGTTAGAAGATTTTGTGATATACTTAGATAAGCAAATAATAAATCATCAGTCAAGCCAAAAGCTATCCCGCAGACACAGATAGTTCGAAAATTTCTGAACATTTTTAAGGGCTCACAAAGACAATAGCCAAAATTTGTAAAAAATTTTAACAGCCTCTATTTCAATATTAAATTCACAGTTCGAAAAAAAAAAAAAACAACAGTTCAAGCTTTTGAGATGTTACTAATACTGGGGTACGAGTTTGCTTGAATTTTTGCATTTATCATAATCCAAAATATACAGATATCATAATTTACAGTAGAACTTTTCATCAATATTTACTATGAAATAATAAAAAATGTCAAAATTGTAAAAGCTATCAGTAGTTATCATCAAGCGTATGTCAAACAAAAAGAAATTCTATTTGTCCGTCGCATATTTTCGAAAGCCCTTACAAATTATTCGGAAAATATCAAAGACACGTAACACAAAAATTGTATTTAATATGTTAAGAACATTAGAATTATTGGTTGAAAAATAATGAAAGAGAAACCAAAAAGATAAAACATTTGGTGTATATCGTTCAAAATACGGTTTATGCAACAAAGAATAAGTTAGACAAACATGTAGAAACTTTGATGAATGGATTAATGAACGTTATAAAGCTTCCGTTGAAAAAACAACAGTTACACTACACTATCCATTAATCCCAATGCGAACACGATTATAAAATTTTACGTCAAGCCACGACTAGTGAAGTACAACATGCCCTAGAAGCAGTTAAATAATTAGCTCAATATGTAGTTTTTCGTACCTGCGGCCGTAAAGTGGTGAATCACGCAAACGTGATTAACCAATTTACGACCACAGAGATACGAAAAATAGTATACGCATTTCGTTTGGGGATTAAGAAAAGCCATAGATTTCCTGTTAACCACCCTCGGCCTCACCTCGGGCGTTTATTCACATGATATCTGCGACATTCTCAGCCTCGCTCACTAGGTGCGTAATATACTAGTAAGTGTTTGCATTATATGGATGACATGTAAAGTCGAATACGATTAGTTTGTGACTAAGGAAGTATACAGTGTTCTGGAACAGCTGCATGTGTTTTAATTTTTATATGAATAAAACTGTGATAATTTTTTAATAATAATAAACTTTTAGTTACTGTGAACAAGTTTCTGTCCTACTAATGAAAACATAAATCTTGATTTAGTAGGTACCACAATAATCAATCACTAAAATTTATGGTTAACATTATTTTATTTTTTCAAGAATAGTTGTTTATTAAGGTGTTTGGAATAATGTGATTAATTTATAACGCTTATAAAACTTAAATAAAAAAAAATTTTTTAAATTATCAATATATGCTGCTATAAATAGACTAGTGAGTTGTTTAATAAGTAACTTTAGTAAGTAACTTATTTTTTTTTTGTTCACATACTTGAATAATCAATTATATTAAAAAATAAAAAACTTTATTATAAAAAACATAATGGTTGTGAGTATTAAATTCAAAATGAAAAGTAGCTTAAAATCAACCATGCATTACTTTGAAGTTTTATCATAATTTTGATTCTTTGCCACCTGGCCTATGTGGATTGGCTCCTGTTATGTTTGGAAATATAGACAAAACGAGGGGAAAATAGGAAGGGGTTGATGTTTTTTATGGGCGTGACTTTTTTCCTATTCGATGGCCAGAAAATTTTGGTAGTGGGGAACATGATTTCTTACCCTTAGCCCTTAAATTTGATGTACAGCGCTAGCACGACACTGTCTCACAGTGCGTCAGGAAGTCAACACCTCAACTCAAAGTGATTACTCCAATACGCTATTTTCTATTTAGTTCGACGGAGGAGCCCAGTGTTTAATCAGTGTTTATCAGTGAAAAGTGACCCGTGAAGATAAAGGTATTGAAACCTCCAGCATCTAAAGAAAGTCAATTCCAGCCGTGCTTAGCTGAATAAAAGGAATCCTCAATAGTGATTTTTTGCATCATAAAAGTCTACTTATTAAGTAAGTACTCGCCTAAGTCCTGTTTTTTCCAGTAACAGATTTAAGTTAGTCTTGGCGAAATAATATTCAATTTCTTATAAGGGGGTGTATTCTGTCTACACAAATGATTTTGAAAGCAGCAATTTTTTTAAATAAAAACTTTCGCTAGCTTTATATGGCAAAGCAAATAAGAATTATTTCTTACTTTTCATACTTTGATTTAATTTTTTTTTTTTTAATTGTCTGATTTTTTTAATGAATTAAAATAAAATTCCCTTCTGCGTTAATTGAACTTACGTGATGAATTTTTATAATAACAGCGCTGTTTTGACGTAGCGTAACGTATCACTCAGAGGCCATTTTTTTTAAAATAATGATAACTTCGAAAAACATTTTCTCCTTAATCAGTAATTTTTTTTGGTCAAGTGTCCACTGAGATTGCAGCAAAACAAGTAGAGTTTTTCCCTGGTACACATTTAACTACGGCAAGCACAAAAAGTCCCGTAGTTCTGGTGCTTGTCTTGGCAGCATGTTTCATCAGTTAGGAAGGATACTGCTTTTTGCATGCCATTCTTACATTAAATTTCCTGAAAATTTTATCGTTTTGCTATTTCGTTCATTTCATTATTTAATAACCTTGAAACTTTATAATTATTTTTAAAAAAATAAAATTTAAAAATTTAAAAGAAAATTAATTTTACAAAACGGTCCTCACCATTGATAATTAAATTCAAAAGCATTCAATTTTAAAATAACCTGAAAATTCAGCCTTATTATAAATATTTTTTTAATTTTAAAGTTTTAAGTGCATATAAATTTGTACACTAAAATTTTTCTAGTGCTTAAAAAACTTAAAGCTTATTCATAATCCTTTTGCTTTATCGAAAAAAACTTGTATCAAACACCACTAATTCTCTGAAAAAGTATCGAGGATCGCAGCACGTTCGCACTCAACATTTCGATAAAAAATATTTTGTCTTACGATGCAGGGTTATGTGAAAAGTGTTTACAACTCACAGAAGAAAAACAAAATTTCTTATATCACGGGTATTTGATACGTAAGGCGTAGCCAAAAGCATACGTAACATAAACAGATACTAATTTTCACAAATTCGGATACGTGCGTCTTCTTATAATTTAATGTAAGCCTCCTATAAGTTCATTTTCTAATAACCGATTCCCTCGGCTTTAATAGTTTTTTTGTGACCCAACATCTGATTGACAAACATGTTCGCTGAACGGCGCGCATCAATATACAGGGCAGGAGGTGTGGGTCAAGGGAAACAGAAAAAATAGTTTGTTTACTAATTCAGTACAACCATTTTAATTGTAATCGAATGCTTTTTTGTCTTGCTACTCTCTTGGATTATTATTTACAAATGTTTGTCATTTAACATCATCACAGTCCTCGACACAAATTTAAAAACCGTTAATTTTGTCTTCGAGACCCTTTGGCGCAGGACGAAGTCTTTAAAGTAGCTGAGAAAAGTCTCTGCTACGACTTACTTTAATATTACATGTATTATTTGTATTCTAGAAAGTCTTAGTGGGTCATCTAATAAACGTGCATGAAGCTTTTGACGTACACTCGGATTTTCTGTTCAAGTTGTTGAAAGAAATTATAAGCATCAAAAATGCTGTTCTTATAACTCAAGTTTTCTCGTAAAATGACTTCATGCGATGTATAAGGAGTTTTAAAATAAAATAAGTGAAAAAGAAGATTAGAATTTCATCTTAAGTTATGTGTGTAAATACATAAAATCGTTTCGTAAATCAATTATGTGTCGGGACTAAAATTGTTCGGTCCAAAGATTTTTTTTTTCGTTCTGATATCTCCTTTGAAAAAATACATATATTTTAAAAAATAAACTGTGAGAATAATACTTATTCTTGTTGAATTTAGAAAAATTAATTTTCCTAGATTCTCTCGTAAACGTATTACGTGTACTTACGTCATGTGTTACATAATTATGTTCAAGTTACAATAGTTTATTATACTGTAAGAAGAACAATTTTAAATTAATAAATTAAATGAGTAATATCATGAAAAACATTAAGAGAAAAAAATAAAAAGGCGCCTTTTACAGTTTATATGACCAATTTTTTTGAGACATTGAATAAAAAAACCTTACTGTTTTACGAATTTTATATTCTTGTTAAAAACATATTTAGATAAACACAATATAGTCTTATTTTCTAGAACCCGCATAAAGTACATTATAAGAACAATTTATCTAACTATGTAAATAATATCTAGGTTTTTTTTTCTTCTTTTTAGATCAAAATGATAAAGTTACACAGTCTTGTGGTGTTTTTCGCCATTGTTCCATTCATACTGTCTTATTCAACTCCAAGTATAGAAAGTCATGTGCCTTTGATGATTGACGTACAAAAGCTGTATAAAACCACTAGTGTAGGGATTGTATATAAGGGAAACGAAGGTGAGAAGTGTTTAATCACGAATTAAAAAGGTAAATATTAAAAATATTGAAAATTAATAATTTTGTTGTAAAACCACAGATATACATTCAGTTGTGAAAATTGTTCGAGAACTGTCACGTCATTTCATTTACTCGGTGGCCGTTGCCATCCCAGACCTTCCGGCAAAGTACCCAAAAATAAAAAATTACTCAAAAACGCTTTTCGTTGCGTTTATTAATACTGACGACGATTTCAAAAAATTCTCAAACTTCACGAGGGATAATAATCTATCACCTCACGTGTGGCTGCTGATTTTGGAGCCAGCAACTACTGAAGAGATTTATCGTATCTGTTTAGATCCGAAAGAAAATCATCTCCACTTGAATCTGGCCAGCGAAGTACTGGTTAAATGTGGTAAAAGAAAAGAGATCAAGGAGTGGTACACAGTCAGTACTGCAACTGGTATTCGAGTTGAGGAGTTTCTGGAGTGGAAAAAAGGGAAGGGGCTAATTGTAAAAGAGAGTCTAAATTTATTGGAGAGACGGAAAAATTTCACCGGTGCTTCGATTACAATAAATACAAAGGTAAAGAATTTTTCGAGTTAAAAAGTTACTTACTGAAAAAAAAAAAAAATCCTATAACTTTGCAAAAATAATGAGTTCTACGGCATTATTTATAGCTTTCTTCTTTTTATGCTGAAATAATTGAAGACCTCAAATCAAAGACAGGATTATCTGTCAATTATAAAAATACCTCTCACATTACTAAGGACGACAATAAAACAACAAGTAATTCTACTAAAACATTAAATGATAGTAGCATCCTTAAAATAACATTTATAACCAAAGAAGAACTAGATAGTAAGGATGTAACATTTGAAATCAGAGAAATGCAAGAAATGTTGATTTATAAGTTACCGGATACCATGGAAATTCCATGGTATGCTTATTTTGAGGTAAAAAATTTCTTTAATTTTAATAGTTACGAATGTGTGCATTTACAACGCTGATAAATACTTGATTTTAAAAAGGTGTTTAATAAGAAAATCTGGATTTACTTAATTGTTGTCATGATTGTGTCATCAATATTATGTACTTTAATTATAACAATGAAAAATGATAGAAGAAGTTTTGTGGATAAACTGTCGGATGGTTTTATAATAATATGGCGGATTTTCTGTCATCAGGAATTTGAAGGTAAACTACTGAGAAATTTTTTTCGTAATATTAAAATGTGTGTATTATTTTGTTGATTTATATTACGTTATCTAAGGTTATTATGATTCAAAATCACAACATACAATAACATTAGGTTACGGTAGAGTTATTCTAAGAGGGCGTGACTCAATCAATTAATTTATTACAAAAGTAACATTAAATGAACTAAGGGATAAATGGCATATTTACTAATTTATTTTACATATAAATAATTAATCTGACAAACAACAGAATTTTACAGGGCCTAGTGATTTAAAATATCATTTATTGAAATTTGGTGTTACTATTAGCTTAAAGAATAATAAAGTATCGTTTTGCTAAAGTTACAATATGCATTAGATTATACGCCGCTATAGCTTCTGTTTAAACTGGAATAAGAGGGCCAAATTGGCATTCCTGATTTGTATAAAATTAAAAAATTTTGAATTTTAACGACAACTTTTATAAAATTATGGCTTGTGATTTTTTTTGATGCCATTCAATTTTTTAAGTTCTAAATAATACATTTGACATTTGACTTCTAACGTAACTGTATATTTTACTTCATGACAAGTTTTGCTTAAATGAAAAGGATTGACACTAAAGTGATTGATGTGTTGTACCCCATGAGTTAAAATTGGCTATTTTTTAAATTCTCCAACAAACTTTGATTAACTGAAACTTTTTATCAAAAGTAAAAATAAATTTTCTACAGTTTATTAGTTTAGTCTGAAGGTAAACGCACTCAAAATAAAAGTGTCTACCTCGCGTCTAAATAGCTAAGTGAAGATTTGCTTGCTGTGACAAAGCTAAACAAATTATTTTGCTTTAAAACTGTCCAAATAAAGCGTAACAGGATAACATCACCTATTTAGCTATGTAGATTTTTACTATTTTTAAGAAACTTATAATCAAAGTATTGGAAAACATTGAATAATTATGAATAAATGTGAATTGGCTTCTATATTTTTATCAAAATTTTCAGATGTACAACTGAGTTCCCTTTCATTAAAGATTGTTAAGATATCACTCTATCTGACATCATTTATTGTAATTTCAATGTATGCGGGCTGTTTTACCAGCTTCGTTACGGTGTCGATACCCACGATCCCATTCAATGATACGACTGGTCTCCTCAAAGACGGAACTTATGAATTGATTGCTACAAAAGGATTCAACCTTTCAAAATATTTATTGGTAATTTTTGAACCTTCACTGATTATGAACGATTTACCGAATATTAGACAACTTATTTCATAAAATTTTTTAAGGACTCGAACGATGATGTTCATAAAAACTTGAGCTTGTTTGTAAGGAAAGACGGTAATTTGCCAATAAATTTTACAGAAGGATTACATCAGGTAATTATTTTATGCATATAATTGTCTAGTGATTGTTAAAAAAACATTAATGAGAGCATTATCGATTATGCTAATGAGCAAAAAGATTTTTTCTACTGTTTATTTTTAAATGTTTTGGTTGTTTTGTACGGTGGATGAAACTGTGTAACTAGTTAACATTTTCAGCCCAGTCCCGTTGTAAAATAGTCAAGTTTGGCCTTAATGTAATCAAGCTTAATATTGAAATCATTTTAGAATAAAGTTACAAACAATGTGTCAGGTAATGCCAACTCTGTTTTGCACGGAAAATTTGAAGGAATTAAAAAATGCAAAATTATTAAAAAATTCAGTTTTTTTTTAAAATATTTTGACAAATTTCTTAATATTTAAGGCCGTAAAAAAAATGTAGCAAAGGATATTTTTATATCATGTAATTATCTTAATTGTAAAGCTCATAATAGTTATGAAAATTTTATTTCTTATGCCAAATAAGTTAAAAATGCAAAAAAAATTCTTAGACTTGAATGCTCTGAAAAAAATTAAAAAATGATGTTTGTTATTTTTATAAATCAAATACCAAGTAGTCTAAGGTACGTTAAACTTGCGTTAATTGCAAACTACTGAAAATCATGATTCGATTAACGATTTAAAAAAAAAAAAACATTACGTAGGTCCTGATCTTTTACATTAGTTGTATAACTTCTGTAGTACTTTAGTATCATTAATCACTTTTTTTATGTTATTAAAATCGGTTTTTTTAGAATTCATGGTTTATCTGCAAATGACGTAACTTAGTGCATTCAAGCTATAATTTAAACGATTACAAGCAATTAAAGTGTTTGTGATTTCCAATATCTTTATCAGAAGCCCAACTATTAACTTTTAAAATCCATAAGTGCTTGAAACAAGTTGTTTTATAGTATTACAAAATAATAATATAGCTGACAAAATCAGCTTCACGCAAAAAAAAAAACCCCTTTGGGAAATTATCGAATTTTAAGGATATTTATTGCTTTCAAACAAAAATGTGACTTAGAGTCATTTAAATTGGTGTCAAAACTGAACGTTTTTTAAACAAAATCAACAACATCTTTTTTTATATGACAACGCTCTTCAATTTCATTCAAACACATTTTTCTTACTTCACTAGACATCTATGACTGACAAACTTTTATATATTTCACTTTAAAAACATAAGTTCGATTTATCTGGAACAAATGAAATTATCCATATTCATAATACTTATATAACGTTGCATTTGGCCAGCCCTGTCGGCGTTTTCACGTCGACAAAAACCTGTCCTTATCCTCATAAAATCCACTAAAACATCTTAAAACGCTTGTAACATCTAAAACGCCAATATTATTCAACCCAGCACACCTTCCAATAATTCCCAAGCCGGACGACTTTCTTTCGGACAACCTGATCTACGCTTTCACGCACGTGACTCTTTCTTCTTCCGACTTTACTATCTCTCCCTCTCTCTCTCTCTCTCTCTCTCTCTCAGCAATCTTGCCTCCCGTTTACACTCATTACTTTTATTCTCAACAGAAGGAAATTCACGCATGCCTCAATCACATATGCTCATCTACACGCCAGCTTTTTACCCTCATCCTCTACACAAAGGCTACACACGAACAATCTCACTTCGATGCCATAAACGAAGCGCCTCTCACGCACTTTCTTGCCAGCCGCTACCCTTACCTCACACAACGTTGATATACCTTAAAATTTCAACGGTATTTTACCCCCCCCCCCCCAACAAACAATCTCTCGGATAGATACCTGCGTCATGTCCTGGCAGTGTCGCCCATTGCTCTCAAGCCTCTAGTGACTACACAGTCTCCAGCGAGGCTACAGGATCGTAGGTCGCTATGTGCTTGGAAAAATGTAGCTTTAATCTACTTTTTCTAATCTACTTTCGAACGGAAAAAACTCAAAAAATGGTTTAGTACGAAAATACAGGGATGGGAAAACCTTCCTATTGGCCAATATAATCTAAGCAGCCTTTCCTGAAATACTAAGCCTCAGTTTTTTCATTCATTGCTCTCAACTTTAATAAGAAAGTAAGTTTTAAGAAAAAAACTTTTCGCTGATGCTAGACAGATCAAGTTTGCTTCACACTTTTATAATATTTATACCTAAACAGCTTTTTAAATATAAGAATGTCATTAGCTAATTGAATGTCATGTTTTTTTACTGTACTATATATTTATATTTATTTCACTAAAAAAAACTTTTTGGCGTGTTTTTTCTACACGTTCTATCGTTAGTAACGTCATCTATACTTTATGCGTTACTTTTCGTGTAAGCCAAGGATAAAACTGATGGTATACTTTTTTCTGTATGCAAAAAGTTATTACATTACTGACAATAGAAATATTTTCTAACTTTTTATGAAAGACTATTGAGTAATACACTTATCTCACCATATGTTTTGTTTTTTGTTTAAAAATGCTTTTATCTCCAAGTCCTTCATTTGTTGCCTCTACCATACATCCACTTGTTACGTGTATTAAAAATAACAGTTTTATTTAATAAATCTATTTTTAACTTAAATTTCTTTTAACACGTTTGTTTATTGTATCTGTGTTTAGAAACATATGTATTATTTTTTTTTTTTTATGAACGATGTTTCAGGTTTGCAACGAGAAAGTAGTTTTCCACACAACTGGCTTTATTGAAAAACCAACTACTTACACGTTTCCTTGCAAACTTTTAGCTTTTCCATTTGGTACACTCAAAAAACTAGCTATTAGTTTGAAAAAAGGAGATCCACTTTTCAAGTTTTTAAATTATCAGTAAGTATCTTCAAATAGAAATTTGCTGTCAAGAAGTCATGACAATTTCTTTTTCAGCATTCAGAAATACAGAGAAACTGGAATATTATCCCGTGAAAAAAAATTGAATATGCCGAAAAAAGGATTTATAAAAAAAATTTCATCTATACAATCAAGTTTTACTGAAGTCACGCCGTTGCTAGTATTATTGATTAGTGGATTTGTCACAAGCTTTATAATATTCCTATTCGAAAAGTATCACAGGCACTTCATATTATATTTAGTAAAAAAACCGTGCAAGAAAATAAAAAAAATTAGGAAACCTAAGAAAACCAATACTTTATACAACGATGGAAAAAAATTTTCAGTTTACTCTCAACACAGGAATGCGCAAGCACGCCCTCCGTGGCCTTATACCCCATAAGAACAGCGTTTGCTGCGATGGTTCAAACTATAAATTGTGTGAATAAGACATTAATCTGACGCATATATCATTTATGGCAAAAAAAAGTATGGCATTATTTTTAAAATGATTGTAACATTCCATGTGATTGATCTGGTATAAACATAGTAAATGAAATGACGACTTCACTCAATTAAATGAAAAAAGCTGAGAACACAGAAGTTGTCTTATTGATGTACGATAATTTAATATATTTTGATTTTAAGTGCAAATAAAATAGTCGTGATACTTAGTGTGAATTTAGAAAGAAAAGTTTTTTGTACTAG
Organism: Copidosoma floridanum; assembly: GCF_036245765.1. NCBI lineage: Eukaryota > Metazoa > Arthropoda > Insecta > Hymenoptera > Encyrtidae > Copidosoma > Copidosoma floridanum. The sequence goes on along the minus strand of NW_028321884.1, from coordinate 15,578,726 downwards.
GAATGTATAAATCTGTTATTCAATCATAAAATAATAACAAAATTTTTAAGTATAAATCAGAGTTTTTTTCATGACGATTGAGTTGGTATTTTTTTAAATGTGTTACCTTGTTTTGATCCTCGAATTCCAAAAATTACATCAGCCCTCATATCAACGAAGGGTAATGTGATCAGTAATTACTTTATATTATTCGACAAATATGTCATCAGCTTGTCTAAACTTATAGACAGCTCACAAAGATTTCCAACTATTATTTGTTCATTTTTTATTTTTATGAATGAGCTCAGTATGAAATACACTTACTTAATTCTTTTATTTTTAACATTTATTATTTCTTTTCCTTAGATATTAAATTATTAAAAACTTTTGACACTTTTAACCGTCTATACTTCAACAGCTAGCTCATTCCTTAAAGGAAAATAAATACACAAGATGTCGTCGGAGCGGAATCCTACCTCGACTCTATCCAAATCACACTGATCGGGAATGCCAACCGTCATAGTGGCTTCATTTAGTTGAATTTTTTTAGTACCATGTATATTGAATCGATATTAATCGACTTACCTTTAACCTAAACGAAAAAAACATTGTTTTAATTGACAAGTATAGACAGTTGGATAAAGAATGTGATAAGAAATTTTCTGTTAACTACGACAAAACTTGTTAAAATCACTTCACGTTTTAATGAGATTATATAAAAAATAGTTTTGGGACATAACCGTGCTGGCTTAGTTTGTTATTGGACAAACAGTAAAAATTGATCACATTTTTCTCTCTAATTTTAGTTGTAATTTTTTGGGGGCATTATATATTAATCAATATCTTAGTAAAATTTATGTTTTTAATTAAATGTCTTCCAAAGGATGCTGGTAAGATTGTCTTAGTCAATTTATCGCAAAATGATAGCAAAAAAAAGTGCAAAAAGTGCTATTTAAAATAAGAATATTACAGTTTTGTAGATCTTCCTCATAATGGTAACATTTCTTGCAAATTTAGTTTTTCGTACTTTTCTAAGGAATCGTTAGCCATGCTTAATGATTTTTATCTACGATTAAAAATGATATTACGAAACGATTAATTTTTTCAAAATCAATTCTTTGTTCCTTAAATTCATAGCAAAGCTAGATGAAAGTTTTAAGATGATTTTTTCCAAAGATACCAAAAACTGTTAGGTTGAAGAAAGATATTAGTTATTAATTTGAATCTTAATTTTTTATAAAATAAATTTGCAACACAATAAATTATCATAACTTTGACACCTTGCATTTTATTGTGTAGCAACTAATTCTATTTGATGGAGTATATTTCAACACGATTAAAAAAATTCTAATAACGTATTTCTAGCAATAATCATTATCAAATCATTGTTTACAGTTACACAGTAAATAATTTTTACATAGATTGACAGCATAAATTAATATAGAACAAAAGGTTGCATGCATTTAGTCATCGATGCATGCATAGAAAAAATTAGATTTTCTCTTCCGCATACGAAAATTCGAGGATGCCTACCAATTACTTCATACTTTGTACTTATAAAAAACCATTATTTAAGGGCTTTCCCTTGCTGTATATCCTTTTTATGAGCCTTACTTTTTGTTACCACTCTGCAGCTGCATTCTCTTAATATAATTTTAAAACAAAATTCTTGCATACAGAAGAAACAATGGGAAAGGAAAGGAAATAAGTGGCTAAGTTTATGCAAAATACTTTATCTTGCATGTGAGATACAACTAATTTAAAAAGCAGCGAAGAAAAAAAGTTACTTAAATAAGAGGACCGAATTTTAATGTAATTTGGTTATCACATACAAATATGTTTTCAAGAGTACAGCACTGAAAATGCTAGAAAAATTTTTTCCTTTGATAAGACGTATCTCAATTTCAACTATTAGCTTAGACAGTTAACCCAAAACAACCGACGAATGTTGAGCCTATTTAAATTATAATAACTTGAGTTAGTCGAAAAAATTGCTAATATAAACACATACGTACACCATGTTAGCCACACAGGTAACCTTTATACTAAATTAAAAATCTGTCTCATGTTGAAAATGGACGATTTATACGTGCTAACACTTTTTGCTCTGACGAAATTATAAGGCACAAATTAAAGTCATCGAAAAAGAAAAAATAGATGTCTTGAAGCAAATATGAGGATGAGGACGTAATAGAAATAACTTGGAGAATAGAGCACAAGACAGTCGAAATCGTTAACGGTAACATTAAAAAAAATGATTTCGAAATCTTTCCACACGCAGGCGTAACTCATATTAGTGGTAGAGACAATAAATACACTCCAATCTTAAAAAACGAGACATTTGTTTAAAGTGTATGTTATTATATAACAAATCGTTTTAAAAAAACGGAATGATTCATTATAACATACATTTATAAAACGATATCAATTTGTAATTTAGCGAAGAGACACACAAATGCATAGCACATCAAAGTATTTAAGTATCATATTTTCTTTTTCATAGGTATTATGAATTAATGTAACGATTGCTACCCCTTCTGAATAACAGATACATCGTTAATAATAAGAAAAATTTTTATAAGTTAAAAAAGAGTTTCAATATTAAAAATCGTAATAAACACTTAATTGTTAATATATATGGTTAAAAATACGTTATTCTAGTTACTTTTTTAAATTCGTATACAAATATACTGTATCAAGTGAGATTCAATGCAACACTGTAAAATGAAAGACAGAGTTATAACAATTTGTTTGGGTAAACAAAATTTTCAATATTATCCTTAATCCTTATCATCCCAGTCGGTATCCTAAATCGAATCCATAATCAAAGTTTACCATAGTAAGGTCTAGAGTAGGTAAATAAAATTTTTATTTAAACGTTGTGTGACATCATCTTAAATATTGGACAAAAGTTGTTGTGCGTCATCAAAGATTTTTATTAGTAGTATGTTATGAATTGAGAATTTTTGATAATTTTTTTTAAAAAATGTTAAAGTTAATTATGTTGCAAAGTTAAAGCTTTAGATGTAGATTTCTGCACTTTTCTTGCTTTATACCTAATCGAAAAAGAGAATTTATATAATCATACTAGTACTAATGAATAAATGATCAAATAACGAACAAATTATCTTCGACTACTTTTGCAATGCGATAGTCCAAAACAAGTAATAAGCAAAATTCAAAGATAAACTGCGCTCAATTTACTTTATTCTTCTTAAAACAAAGAAAACTGGTACGATTACGTCCAAAAACCCTTTTTCAATGTATTCTGATCATAATAAGAAGTGATCCCAACAGTTTAAGTCGCAGTGCACGAATTTCTTATTAAACGTTGTTCGAGGCTTCATTTACCCGCCCAGTAGTTTTTTAATGGGATTCACTTTATGTCCATTAATTACACTTTATTACAAGAGTTTCGACAGTTAAACATTTTTTCTACTTCCAGAATATTAGAAAATCCTCATCGACTTTTTGTACTTAATTTTAGGATAAACCATGCAAAACATGAAACGTTTAAAAAATAAAAGAGGAGAAGGACAAAGAAAAATATTTTGATACTTACAGTGACCTTAATTGTGTCTTTGTCAAATTCAGCGCAATCCAACTCCGTCTGGTAGACCTTTTTTTATAAAACCACAATTTTGTTCAGTTTAAGGAAAAAATCTTAGAGACCCTTAAATATTGAAATGCAATTGCCAAATGGCCTTACCTAATTACTGATAGGTAAAGGACCATAATCTTTGCTGGGTTTCAGGTCCAATTGCCTCGACTGGACAATTGCGTTGCTGGAATAGGTAATTAAATGAGAATCACGGCCACAAGAAGGGACGCCAGACTCGTGCCTTCCTTCATCATTCATCCTGAAGAACTTCATTTCCTCACTTTCCTCATTATCGGACATTTTTTTACAAATACAATTATGTAACTGCGTAGGTGCTAGATTAGAAAAGTCTCACGAGCAACTAACGAACAACGAAATGGTTTCCAGTATTTCTGCTGTACGTGTCACGTTCATGACATCGCTGTCGTATATAGCTAATACCTATTGATATCTTGCTCACTCAAAATTTCTGTGGATATCAATATTAATGATACTTGCTAGTATACGCTTAGGTAGGTGCATTGTTGTAGAAAAATATCTAATACAATTTTTTACTCATTTTGCTGCTTACTGAAACTTTTTCTTTAAAGCCAAAGGTTTATAATACGTTACTTCATTTCAAACCTTTCACAATCACTGTTAGAAGGTATGTGTGTAAACAGGTAACATGGACATCTCTCGCTCACGCGTGAGTGTCAAAATAAGAGTAAATCTCGTTAAAATCGTCACCTTCACTTAAAGCCATCTCAGCGCAGTGGGTTGGCAAGTTCTTTGCTATCAAATTCATTTAAAAAATCTTTTAAAACTGCTCCAACAGCAAGGAATGCCATCTTTCGATAGAGATACATTTTTGATGAACGTACAGTAACACGATTCTCCAAAGATAACATTGCGAGAGACGTGAAGAAGCTTTATCTCCTTGGCGAAAGGGACCAATGATTGCGTGCTTACGTGCTACGTAGAATAAGAAAGAAGAAAATGTTACACTAAAGTCGAGCGAAGCTTGATTAGAAATTGCTTCAATTTTTGCGACTCTTTAGGTTGGTTCTATGTGATAAAACCCTTAGTCCCTCAGACAAGCTAGAACTCAACAATAAAAATTTTTACAAACGAGATAAAATAGTAACCTTAGAGTATTATTCTATAATATTACTTGGCAAGAATAAATTTGTTTGGATAACAAACAAAACAAAAACTTGATTAAAATGCTATCTTTATGGTGTTAGTAAAATTTTGTCCCTACTTTCTATTCCAACAGTGTCAAATTCTGTTGCATACATGCATGGGCTCTGAGTACATGTTTTTATTAACCTCGTCTAAGCTACCCACGAAGTCGTTGTCACAATAAGGACTAGTAATGTGCATTTTTACTTCTGCCGTAAGGTACTAACAGCTACATGCAAAAAACTTCAAAATCACCAAATCATAAGTGATTCGGTCGCTTTGTTAATTGCACATCCTATTTTTTCACAATGCCCTACCTACTTATTACTTTCAAAGCCGAATATTTCCTACTTCCTACCTTAAAATAAAAAATAACTTGCTGCAAGACGGTAAACAGTGACCATTATTATTACTCGAAAGCAAATAATTCTCCACTTCTAACATTGAGTAGTTCTATGCATTAAGAAAGCAATGCTTTATTCTTTTTTTCAAGCATGTTTATCTTGTATCAGGAACAGTCTTCTATGATGCTGGAATAATCGCTGGTTTAATTGTTTCGTCTATTTTTGACGGGACTGTACAAATGTTTGTAACAATGACATTAAAGTTTTTCTCGAACTTTAAGTGAAAAACTACATGCAAAAAATGAGCCATTCTGGCTACATAGTTATAAAAAATATCTTACCATGTTTAGACAATCGAGAAACCTCAAAAGAAATCGCTCGTCTAGAAAAAATAATTAACATTATTAAAAATAAAAAGTCCAGGAGTTGTTACGACCAAAAACTTAGAGTTACTTGAATAAAGAGGATACTATACAAAGAGTTTCGTTAGGAGTTGTAGTGTCAAATATATCTGTGAGTCTACGTTATCGTCTGAAATTTCATAACTATCGTGTTTTTCCGACATTAAGTTATGTCTGATATTTTTTTTTCTTTTACTATATTAGGTTCTGAATGTAAGACATACATACCTTTGAATTAGGACATGCCCGAGGACATGCCCTGTATTACGTCTCCACTCTAATTATTTAGGGACTCATGCCATATACTCGAAACATGTCTTATTGTAAGAAAATCCAGTAAAAGTAATGTCACACATATGTAAAGAGGATTTACAAAACGAGTGTGCAGTTGTCACAGCTTTTGTTTCTGGTTTGTTGTGAACGCATACCTCAGTTTACTAAGAAAAACTAAAAGAGCTCTCGATTTTCTATTTCGTTTCCACTTTTTTTGCAAGTGTTGGCTCTCGAATAACAGTCGTCATACCTATATAAAATTTCCAATACGTTTTTGGAAATAGGAGACGATTGTGTACCTCTGGAACCTATCTTGTACGTAAAACTGCGGCTTTAAAATCTCTCGTTGTCTACGCTTATATCGTATTTTCATTGTTATACCCAGTCAAACAAGGCAGGATGTTGCAGCTCGACATTTTGCATTAACAAAAACGACATTATTATACTTATATAAATATTGTCTTTATACCGAAAAACTCATGGGAAATACTTAAGAAGGCTCTTGTGATCTGCTAAAATCTATATTTTGGTAAGTTTAATCAATACGGTTGAAATCATCAAGTAAGAGACGACAGACTGTTTTCTTCATGAATTTAAGACAAAGACGTTTACAGCTACTGCCTTCCAACTTAAATTTTTTGACATAATCTTCATTGTTCTAAATATAATTTTAAAACTTTTTCTTCAAAATATTTATATTTTTTTCGAGAAAGCATAATGTTACACGTGGATTACACGCAATACGTAATGTCTCAAAGGACGGCTCCCTAATAGAGATATGACGGTAAGCAAACATTGTCATTGACTATCTTAAAAGTTTTCTTAAAAGCAGATAGAAATGTGGGTGCCGTCAGGTTGATCATATTCTTTCCTTTAAAAAAATCACTTTTTAATTGTGCAATACTTATGCAAGAAATCAATTCAGATTTCTGACTTATCGAAAAAAAGGCACATCTTTTCCATTAAATTAAAACATGTTCGTCCAAAAAAAAAGTAAAAGTCCATCGATTAACGTAGTTCTCGTGAAAAACAAAGTCATATTTAGTGACTCTTTACCATTCTAAACAGCTTCAATCGAAAATTCCTAATAACAATTCAAAACGTTTTATTCTTCCCAAATAGTTGCTGTTCCTGAGAGTTTTCAGTTTGTAAAAAATAGAAACATTAGGTGTTCTATTATTTTCAACTAGACTTTCTCTTTCGTAACTAAATTAATCTCCAGTAGTGCAAAGTAGATCAAATCAGATTTTATAACACATAGGTAAGTCAACGTGTCTTTACTAATACTAATTTCCCGTAAACCATCTGCAAAAAAATCATTGTATTGTAAGCATATCGACATACTACATACAAAAGATTATTACATAGTTTGAACACTTTTGAATGAAATATCAAAAGACACCCAACATATCGAAAACTTGGGGAAAAAGCATTTTGTCGAGCTTGCGTTAACCAAAGTAGGGTAGAAGAAAAAAAGCTCACGAGTCGAAGTTGATTGGCCGTTGAATTTGAAAAGTAGGAGAAAAAGTAGCTCGTATTTGCTGCGAGTAGATACGTGGCCTCACCAAACATTGTAATTGGACGAAGCAGTGGACGTCAATGTTCGATTAGTTTGCTGTTGTTGTGGTGGTGTTAGTCACGATTTTGGGCATGGCTCAATGTATTATTCACTTTGTGCTGTAGTATTGATATTAAAAACCTCTGACACATGTATTGGTTCATTTTATGGAACATTTCTTGCAGTGCGCAGAGAATCATATAGAAGTATAAGTTGCAATGAAAAAATACAATGATTAATTTCAATTTCGTTTTAAAAAGTGTACACAGATAGGTTTTACGTTTTTGTTTACGACTTGTACTCCTCGGATATACAATCCAACTTATAAATTACAGGAGTATTATCTTTTTCTGCAAAAAATGCAAAAACCAATCTGGTTATGCTGGAAAAAAGTCGACATTTTTTATCGCAATCACAGTTTTTGATCGTATCTAAATAATCAGTTTAGATACATGTAGCACTGTAAAAGCGACAAGAACTTTTTAAATAAAAAGTACTGATTCTCTTCGAGATTGTGTCTTAAAAAATTGTTTTCATAAAATTGTTGTCTTAAAAAAAGTTTTTTTCAAAAACAACAATTACATGTAACTTTTAATTTTATTAATATTTTGAACCAGATTGACAAAATAACAAAAATAAGCTATAATAATTTGTGAATTATTATTTAAGTAGACAGTGGAAAATTTTTATACGCTTATCTAACAATGCATGAGAAGTGCACAACTCAACATTATTTCGGTTCTGTCTGTCTATTACTTAAGTGATATGTATTTTTTATACCCGAAATTAAATGTTTATCCCTTAAAAATTGAATGGTAGTTAGTAAAACTATCGATTCTTTAATTTTCATGTTCTCGTTCTAAATGTTTCAAAAAATTTTGTAAGAATAAATGAGCTTTTTCAAAAAAAATACAGTATTTTTTACAAAATAAAAAGGAAAAGGTAGATTCATTAAATCTAATAATTATATCAGGTAAACAATAATATTACTACTTGAATACAGCTTTAAAATATAATCTAAAATCGATACTTAAATTAATCTTTTAGTTTTAGCAATTACTATTATAAAAGTAGTGGTGATCTAAAGAAGAAAATAATGTATTATAGTACAAGAAACAATTTTTTTTTCAATTCTAAGTAGAAGGTAACGAAATCTATCAAAGTGGAGATTACTATATACACAGATATATACTTCTTTATTAAAAGGCGGGTTATTGGACATCAATTATTTAACTTGAATCTAATATGTTGAAAATCTTACAGATACCGACAACATTTTCGTCTTGATGTACAAAACAGTGCTTTTGAATGCTAATAAAATAACAAAGTGGCTGATAATAAGAGAATCACTAAACTATTTTAGATACTTCTTATAATTTTTAATACCTCATTGTTAACCTTAGAGGTTAAGTGAAACGAAATTTTGAACAATAAAAAAAAGTATTAAAAAAGAAAGCGTAACAATACGTTGATTAGTTATTTATACAAACAAGAAATTTTTAAAATAACGTATACTGCTTATCTGCTAGTAAAACTGTAGTATAGTTCAAAACATATTTAAACAATTAAACAATTTAAGTGCAATACGTTATTGATCGTGTTTAACTTAAAATTGTGTTACAGTGTTTCAGATTTATTAAATTATTAAGAGAACATAGTATGTTTAAAACTACTCAATAATATAATAAACTGTGTAAATGCAACTCTGTAAACAGTTAAATTCTTACCTTACAAAAAGTTGTGTGATAAACGTTGTAACCGTAAAAAAAATGGTTTTTTTTACAACTTTAATCAGCATGTGTCACGTAAAATGTTAAGATAATTTGTTACTTATTTTTAGCTTGTAGTTAATATAAAAATTTTGATTTTTGTTGTTTTTTGTTGCCAAAGAAATGGCCTCGTATTTATTAAAACATCATCACGTTGGCGTAAAATATTCAAACTCGTACACACCTATAGTTCGGTGGCTTGTGATTACTCATATGAACCCAAAAAAGTGCGTTCGATCAATGAAAAGATGTACTTACCATCGGGGCAGTGCCGGATTTACAGGGCAGATTATAGGAGAGATAAGCGTGAAACAAAAACACCTGCAGGACACGTACCGACAATTAATAATATATTATGAGCAGAGCTGCGTAGTAGAAGGTGGTAAAAGTGAATAGTCATTCTCATTGAACGCATTAGGACTGACACACGATATTCAAGGGAATCGAGTATTTTCCCTCGGCTGAACAGCGTAGCTACTTTGTCGTGTGCCAGAAAATACAGATAAGCCATCGATAACTGAGGGAGTGGAAAGGGAAAAGCTTAGGAAAAATCGTAAAAGCATGGGGGCTGCTAAGACTATATAATTATGTCCTCAACCGCAATTGCGAAGGGGACGGGATTATTGAAGAAGGGTCCTATGTATTTACGGATGTAATCAAGCCTTATTTTGGCATTTAGTACGGTTTTTTCAAACCACCTGCCGTTGGCACATTTTTTTACGTTTTAAAGATGTAGCTTAAAAAACCTATGCAATGATTAGATTAAAATAAATACAATGGAAAAAAGGTGTTAGAAAAAGTACTATAACCGTAGTAAAAATAACAACATTTTTCAAAAAATATTAGACATACTCACCTACTGACGTAAATTATTACATTTAAAATAGTTTTCATTATATTTTAGTCATTTTTGATTATGTAGCAGCCCTCAAAAAAATTATTACGCGGCATAATAAAAATGACCATGTCTAACTCAGTAAAAAATGTTATGGTACAATTTTTGTTATTCAGCACAGTGAATATTGTGTCATCGTTTTAAAATTTCCCACAATTAGACGCAGAATTTGCTATGTGACATAGTAAAATTTTTCATTTCACTGAATTGCTATAAACGTTGATACTTACAATTATTCAGAGGTACAATAAAATTTTAAGGAAAAGAGTAATCAAGTGTGATTGTAAGGTTAATAGGATCTGCTGCTGCTAATGTCTGAATTTTTTGTTTTTAAATTCATTTAACTTTAATTTTTACTTACTCATTTTAAGATACATTTTTTTGGACGATGAAAATCTCACGTCTAATAGTATCCGTAAAATAGAATTTGTAAAACGTATGAAAAATTTGAGAGCTACTGTACTTATTAGATTGCGGCATTTCTTTAATTTCACTTTTATCGAAAAGCTATTACATCAAGCATAAAAAGCATATGGTAAAAGGAATCATAAAGACAACAGCCTTTCGTTTATCTATCAAAAATCTTCACACTTGAATTTTTGTTGAAACATGAAATCGTAGTAGCTACTTAAGTACACTAAACCTTTCTCCGTCGTAACGGATTACAAACTTAACGTATTCCTACACGTTGAGTTGTGATGTTTATTATTTCCTAAAATATCATTTGAAATTAGGTCCACAACAATTAATAATTTGACAAAAGCGGATACTACTTCTTTGGTCAAGTAGTCTTTGAAACTATTACTACGAGTCAAATTATGCACAGACTATCTTGTTTTACAACATCTGCATCGAAGAAGAACGAACACCTCACCGCATTTACATGAGAACAAATTTAGACAAATTTTTGACTTAAAAAAAAATTAAGCAGTGGTCAAAATGTGTCTAGAACTAGAGAAAAATATTACGTGTAGAATAAGGAATATTTTAATTTTTTACCAAAAAGTGATACGCTCAGAACTTACTTTGAGAATAAATGAAATTTTGTTAGATACCATAAATTATAATACGAAACAAAAAGTAAATGAGTTAGTCAATATAAATAGAATATCAAGAAGAAATTCTAGAAGTTTTGGAAGCATTAGACTTTCGATGTAACAGTCTCTTACAAAAATAATAGCAATTATCATAACAACAACAGCTCGTCTAAAAGCAGCGATAAGATTACATACAAACACAAATTCTTGAATCAGTTTATTGATTTACCAAATTTGATTTCAACAACATTACAATGAAAATTTTTGAATAAGATTTCTCCATTTAATTTCAACATATAAAGAATAAACAATGCTAAAGAGGTCATGAGGGCCAATTACGCGTAACAAGATACTTTTGCAAGAAAAGCAGATGATTAGAACTAGAACGGAAATTTTTTTTTTTTATTCTGTAAGTTTACGAAGAGCTCGTATCGGACTCTAGTTTTAAATATTGAAAAAAAATTAAAGGAAAACAGTTTTATTATAACAAAAGCAGATAAAAAAAACAGCTTATAGTAGCTAGATAAAGAAATGTACGTTTTTCAGACACTAAAATTTTTAAAAACTAGTACAGATAATTTTTTAATTTTATTCAACAATCCAACTGAAAAATTCCAGTGAATCATAATTCAAGTATACAAAAATAGTCTTATAACTAAAAGAGTGCCGTATTATTTAGTCATACTGACAAACCCGCAACGTTTTACACTATATCAATTTCCTAAATCAGATAGACAAAATCATATTAGACCAATGGTGTTGATTATATCCGCTTTTTCTTACAAAAGTCTCAACAAATTAATCGGCATTGTAAACCACAGCACTAAATTCTTATCTACATGTAGTATTTAAAGTTTAAAATATTTAATTAAAAAAATTAAAAACTTTAAAATTAGTGGGGATGGTAATATGATTTTTTTTTGGTGTGAGGAACTTGTTTTCTAGTATTTTCATCTACGAGGAATAATGCGTTATCAAGGAGTTAAAAGTAAAAAACAACAGACATGTGTGTGATAAACGACACGACAAAGAGTTAACCGTTAGATTAAATAATAGTATATCAAATTTAATAAAAGAATTAAGAATGGTCAATCCACTTAGCCCACTTTTGTTAGAAGATTTTGTGATATACTTAGATAAGCAAATAATAAATCATCAGTCAAGCCAAAAGCTATCCCGCAGACACAGATAGTTCGAAAATTTCTGAACATTTTTAAGGGCTCACAAAGACAATAGCCAAAATTTGTAAAAAATTTTAACAGCCTCTATTTCAATATTAAATTCACAGTTCGAAAAAAAAAAAAAACAACAGTTCAAGCTTTTGAGATGTTACTAATACTGGGGTACGAGTTTGCTTGAATTTTTGCATTTATCATAATCCAAAATATACAGATATCATAATTTACAGTAGAACTTTTCATCAATATTTACTATGAAATAATAAAAAATGTCAAAATTGTAAAAGCTATCAGTAGTTATCATCAAGCGTATGTCAAACAAAAAGAAATTCTATTTGTCCGTCGCATATTTTTGAAAGCCCTTACAAATTATTCGGAAAATATCAAAGACACGTAACACAAAAATTGTATTTAATATGTTAAGAACATTAGAATTATTGGTTGAAAAATAATGAAAGAGAAACCAAAAAGATAAAACATTTGGTGTATATCGTTCAAAATACGGTTTATGCAACAAAGAATAAGTTAGACAAACATGTAGAAACTTTGATGAATGGATTAATGAACGTTATAAAGCTTCCGTTGAAAAAACAACAGTTACACTACACTATCCATTAATCCCAATGCGAACACGATTATAAAATTTTACGTCAAGCCACGACTAGTGAAGTACAACATGCCCTAGAAGCAGTTAAATAATTAGCTCAATATGTAGTTTTTCGTACCTGCGGCCGTAAAGTGGTGAATCACGCAAACGTGATTAACCAATTTACGACCACAGAGATACGAAAAATAGTATACGCATTTCGTTTGGGGATTAAGAAAAGCCATAGATTTCCTGTTAACCACCCTCGGCCTCACCTCGGGCGTTTATTCACATGATATCTGCGACATTCTCAGTCTCGCTCACTAGGTGCGTAATATACTAGTAAGTGTTTGCATTATATGGATGACATGTAAAGTCGAATACGATTAGTTTGTGACTAAGGAAGTATACAGTGTTCTGGAACAGCTGCATGTGTTTTAATTTTTATATGAATAAAACTGTGATAATTTTTTAATAATAATAAACTTTTAGTTACTGTGAACAAGTTTCTGTCCTACTAATGAAAACATAAATCTTGATTTAGTAGGTACCACAATAATCAATCACTAAAATTTATGGTTAACATTATTTTATTTTTTCAAGAATAGTTGTTTATTAAGGTGTTTGGAATAATGTGATTAATTTATAACGCTTATAAAACTTAAATAAAAAAAAATTTTTTAAATTATCAATATATGCTGCTATAAATAGACTAGTGAGTTGTTTAATAAGTAACTTTAGTAAGTAACTTATTTTTTTTTTGTTCACATACTTGAATAATCAATTATATTAAAAAATAAAAAACTTTATTATAAAAAACATAATGGTTGTGAGTATTAAATTCAAAATGAAAAGTAGCTTAAAATCAACCATGCATTACTTTGAAGTTTTATCATAATTTTGATTCTTTGCCACCTGGCCTATGTGGATTGGCTCCTGTTATGTTTGGAAATATAGACAAAACGAGGGGAAAATAGGAAGGGGTTGATGTTTTTTATGGGCGTGACTTTTTTCCTATTCGATGGCCAGAAAATTTTGGTAGTGGGGAACATGATTTCTTACCCTTAGCCCTTAAATTTGATGTACAGCGCTAGCACGACACTGTCTCACAGTGCGTCAGGAAGTCAACACCTCAACTCAAAGTGATTACTCCAATACGCTATTTTCTATTTAGTTCGACGGAGGAGCCCAGTGTTTAATCAGTGTTTATCAGTGAAAAGTGACCCGTGAAGATAAAGGTATTGAAACCTCCAGCATCTAAAGAAAGTCAATTCCAGCCGTGCTTAGCTGAATAAAAGGAATCCTCAATAGTCATTTTTTGCATCATAAAAGTCTACTTATTAAGTAAGTACTCGCCTAAGTCCTGTTTTTTCTAGTAACAGATTTAAGTTAGTCTTGGCGAAATAATACTCAATTTCTTATAAGGGGGTGTATTCTGTCTACACAAAAGATTTTGAAAGCAGCAATTTTTTTAAATAAAAACTTTCGCTAGCTTTATATGGCAAAGCAAATAAGAATTATTTCTTACTTTTCATACTTTGATTTAATTTTTTTTTTTTCAATTGTCTGATTTTTTTAATGAATTGAAATAAAATTCCCTTCTGCGTTAATTGAACTAACGTGATGAATTTTTATAATAACAGCGCTGTTTTGACGTAGCGTAACGTATCACTCAGAGGCCATTTTTTAAAAATAATGATAACTTCGAAAAACATCTTCTCCTTAATCAGTAATTTTTTTTGGTCAAGTGTCCACTGAGATTACAGCAAAACAAGTAGAGTTTTTGCCTGGTACACATTTAACTACGGCAAGCACAAAAAGTCCCGTAGTTCTGGTGCTTGTCTTGGCAGCATGTTTCATCAGTTAGGAAGGATACTGCTTTTTGCATGCCATTCTTACATTAAATTTCCTGAAAATTTTATCGTTTTGCTATTTCGTTTATTTCATTATTTAATAACCTTGAAACTTTATAATTATTTTTAAAAAAATAAAAATTAAAAATTTAAAAGAAAATTAATTTTACGAAACGGTCCTCACCATTGATAATTAAATTCAAAAGCATTTAATTTTAAAATAACCTGAAAATTCAGCTTTATTATAAATATTTTTTTAATTTTAAAGTTTTAAGTGCATATAAATTTGTACACTAAAATTTTTCTAGTGCTCACAAAACTTAAAGCTTATTCATAATCCTTTTGCTTTATCGAAAAAAACTTGTATCAAATACCACTAATTCTCTGAAAAAGTATCGAGGATCGCAGCACGTTCGCACTCAACATTTCGATAAAAAATATTTTGTCTTACGATGCAGGGTTATGTGAAAAGTGTTTACAACTCACAGAAGAAAAACAAAATTTCTTATATCACGGGTATTTGATACGTAAGGCGTAGCCAAAAGCATACGTAACATAAACAGATACTAATTTTCACAAATTCGGATACGTGCGTCTTCTTATAATTTAATGTAAGCCTCCTATAAGTTCATTTTCTAATAACCGATTCCCTCGGCTTTAATAGTTTTTTTGTGACCCAACATCTGATTGACAAACATGTTCGCTGAACGGCGCGCATCAATATACAGGGCAGGAGGTGTGGGTCAAGGGAAACAGAAAAAATAGTTTGTTTACTAATTCAGTACAACCATTTTAATTGTAATCGAATGCTTTTTTGTCTTGCTACTCTCTTGGATTATTATTTACAAATGTTTGTCATTTAACATCATCACAGTCCTCGACACAAATTTAAAAACCGTTAATTTTGTCTTCGAGACCCTTTGGCGCAGGACGTAGTCTTTAAAGTAGCTGAGAAAAGTCTCTGCTACGACTTACTTTAATATTACATGTATTATTTGTATTCTAGAAAGTCTAAGTGGGTCATCTAATAAACGTGCATGAAGCTTTTGACGTACACTCGGATTTTCTGTTCAAGTTGTTGAAAGAAATTATAAGCATCAAAAATGCTGTTCTTATAACTCAAGTTTTCTCGTAAAATGACTTCATGCGATGTATAAGGAGTTTTAAAATAAAATAAGTGAAAAAAAAGATTAGAATTTCATCTTAAGTTATGTGTGTAAATACATAAAATCGTTTCGAAAAGCAATTATGTGTCGGGACTAAAATTATTCGGTCAAAAGATTTTTTTTTTTCGTTCTGATATCTCCTTTGAAAAAATACATATATTTTAAAAAATAAACTGTGAGAATAATACTTATTCTTGTTTAATTTAGAAAAATTAATTTTCCTAGATTCTCTCGTAAACGTATTACCTGTACTTACGTCATGTGTTACATAATTATGTTCAAGTTACAATAATTTATTATACTGTAAGAAGAACAATTTGAAATTAATAAATTAAATGAGTAATATCATGAAAAACATTAAGAGAAAAAAATAAAAAGGCGCCTTTTACAGTTTATATGACCAAATTTTTTGAGACATTGAATAAAAAAACCTTACTGTCTTACGAATTTTATATTCTTGTTAAAAACATATTCAGATAAACACAATATAGTCTTATTTTCAAGAACCCGCATAAAGTACATTATAAGAACAATTTATCTAACTATGTAAATAATATCTAGGTTTTTTTTTTTCTTTTTTTTAGATCAAAATGATAAAGTTACCCAGTCTTGTGGTGTTTTTCGCCATTGTTCCATTTATACTGTCTTATTCAACTCCAAGTATAGAAAGTCATGTGCCTTTGATGATTGACGTACAAAAGCTGTATAAAACCACTAGTGTAGGTGTTTCGTGTTCAACGAAACAACACGGCTAGGCTGATGTTCGAAATAAAAGCGAGCGGTGGTGGCCGCTCAGATGTCATTGGAACACGCAGTCGTCACCTTGGCAACGGAAAAAAATCGGCAGCTAGCATTGTAGTTCAGGACAGTAAAAAAAAGTGGTTTTCTCTCTCTCTCCATTCTCTGCAATCTTCGGATGCGCACGCTCGCTAGTTGTTCCCCAAGAATCGGGCAACATTTTTTTCGCTCCTTGCCGTGTTTAATACGGTGGAAAGACTACAGAAGTCGGCGCCGCTATTCGATTTCTCCTCGACACTACGCGTTTCATCTCAGTTGCCAGGAAAGGCGAGGCGCGATATTGACAGCGCAAGAGACGAGACAAGACCACCGGGAAGTTGGCTTTCAAGAATTCAAGGAGTTTGACGCCTCAGGGTTCGCAAGTCCTAATTCATATGCAAAGGGTGGCCATCCGGGTTGGGATCACAGTTCAGCTGTGCATTCAGGTAGGATCCTCCTAGTTCAAGCGCAGTCTCTTGTCGTCAGGCAAGGGCATGAGACTGCGCCTACAATGCACGAGTATTTTTGCACGAGTTCTTTTCACACGAGTTTATTTACCCTTTGCACGAGTTTTGCCTAGCATGCTAGCGTCTTTTTTTCTTTCTCTCTTTCATTTTCCTGGTCTTTCTCACTCACCTTTTTTTTTACACAGACAACTTCGAGCTGCTTTAATTAGTTATTTTTTTTATTTTTCCATTTTGTAAATGTGTTGTAAAACTATTGTAAAATCAATGTTTGATTAAATATCTTAACCCCAGAACCATGCGGACTTGCGGTTAATTTGTATGCTTTAAGAGTAAGTCAGACGTAGCCTCATAAAAAATTAATTTAAAATTATCCAGGTTCTCTGAGAAAACGGGAAGCTGCGACTCGGCGAAAACATTGGTGCCTCCTGTGAGGTTTGTGGACCTGCTGCTGCTGCGGTTGACTGCATCTATCGCTGCTATCAGGGCCTCATCGCCGCCA
This sequence comes from Copidosoma floridanum, assembly GCF_036245765.1. Taxonomy (NCBI): domain Eukaryota; kingdom Metazoa; phylum Arthropoda; class Insecta; order Hymenoptera; family Encyrtidae; genus Copidosoma; species Copidosoma floridanum. The sequence continues at coordinate 15,561,179 of NW_028321884.1, read as the reverse complement.
ATTTGTTCACGTGTTGTCTATAGTGTGGAGCAATTTGACAGTATTTCTCCGTCGCAGGGTCATGCAAAACGCATCTGCCAGTTTTATTTAATTGATTGATTTGTGCTTACTTTTAGATTCATGCTGTTTGTTAAAATTTTGTTAACATCTTGGTAACGCATTTTCCAGATTTGTAACCGTCAGCACCCGAGTCAGACATCATCGCTCCCATCGCGGGCCTCACGTTCTTCCAGCAGCCGGCAGGGGCGGCGGCCGTCTCGGGATTTTTCAAGGTCATTTTTTGCTTATACATTCAAAACAGTGTTGTAGCTCAGGCTTATTACTGAGGGTTGTTGACGCGCTCGGGCTTGCCAGTTTCGCCGCTTACAGGAGTTTGAGCCTATTTTCTGACGCATTTAAATAGGCCGGTGTTATACAGCTGCCGCGTGGGTAAAGGGTTCTAATTCCTTGGTTTGTTTTATTTTTGGGATTTAAAATGTCGCTTGAGAGCCGTTTGGAAAGGGCTAAAACGATCGTTGCAGTAAAGGAAAAGTTATTAAAAGAGCATATCGCTGAAATAAACGATCTTTTATCGGCGGAGGTTGTTAATCAGCCTCAGGTACGCGTTCGATATCAGGATATAAGTGCTTCGTTTGGGAAATACGAAGAGGCTCGCGAAATAGTGCTTTCTATTTCAAAAGATCCGGCGATCGCTGATAATAGCACCGAGGTTCGTACGGCATATTACACCGTGGCTGGGAAGGTCGGGAAACTTATTAATCCAAGGCTGAACGATTCGGGCTTAACGTTTAATCCGTCTGGTAATTCAACGTTTGCCGAGAGGCCTAAGCAATCCAAGCTGCCGACCGCGAACATTCCTCTATTTGATGGGAACCATCATGAATGGCTGTCCTTCAAAGATTGGTTTATGAATGTCGTGCACATTCGTAACGACATCGATGAGGTGACTAAGTTTATTTATTTGCGGAATGCTCTGTCGGGGGAAGCTCTGCGCAAAGTTGAGATTTTCAGCCTCAGCGCCCATAATTATGCTGAAGCATGGGGAAGTTTGATTCAGGCCTACGAGCACAAGCGGATACTGATTTCTAAGCACTTAAACGCGATATTTGACTTTGAACCGTTGCAAATCGCTTCATCAAGGGGGTTATCCGGCTTGATCGATGAACTCAAGCAGCATTTAACCATGCTTGGCTCTTTGGGGGTCAAGCCTGATGACCATACCATAGTTTGTATGATGGAGCGTAAGCTGCCGTTAAATATACGCGAGAAATGGGAGGAGAATCTGCAGTTGGACGAGGTCCCGACGCTGAAAAGATTTATTGATTTCATCGATCGGTCGGTTTTCCGGCTTTGTACTTCCGAGCAGACTTTAGGACAGGATGGCAGGTTGCAGGGTGCAAAGCGGTCGTCTGACACGTCGTGTCCGGTCAAGGCAAAAAAGACAAATAACGGCAATGCACGTGCGTTTATAACATCAACGGAGGCTAATCCTCCGCTTCCACCATGCCCTTTCTGCAGCAGTAATCATGCGATTTATACATGCCAAAAATTTAAGGCGTTAAATGTGAATGATCGGAAAGCTTTTGTTCGGTCTAAAGCTCTTTGTCTTAATTGCTTACGCGCTCACGAAGGCAAATGCTCGCTCGGCCATTGTCGGTTATGTAATTATCGCCATAATACACTGCTGCATGTTGAGGTTAGTACGCGAAATTCGTCAAAAAATAGTGAGGGTCGCGCTGGGAATAGTTCTGGCGACTCGTCGGCATGACTAGTGCAAAAAGCATTTAACGCGCTTTCGCATCACGTGCACTCGCAGCTTATGATGAGCGCTATTATTTTCATAAAAAGCAGACATGGTAAGCTCATTCAGGCTCGGGTTTTGCTTGATACATGTTCAACCGCACATTTTATCACAGCTGATTTAAGCCGCAGGTTGCAGTTACCGATTAGGAAATGCTCTGTTTCGGTAAGTGCGATGAACGGTATGCAAACCTTGTCTGAAGGGACTATCGATATAGTAGTGAGATCGCGATTCAAAGATTTTGAAAAATCCCTGACTGCGTTAGTGGTGCCACAAATTTGCGACGCGAATCCGAGCGAGGTTTTCCAACGCGAGTCGGTTGAGATTCCGCGAAACTTGCCTTTAGCGGACCCACGGTTTCACATACCAAGGCCGGTGGACTTGCTTATGGGCTCAGGGGCAACGTTGTCGCTTTTATCAGTCGGGCAGATCAATTTGTCGCGAGGAAATTGTGATTTGTACTTACAGAAAACGCAATTGGGGTGGATTATCGCGGGGGGGCACGACGATGCACGTGGTAATTCAGTTTCATGTAACTTGCTCGAATTGAACGAAAGATTAACGCGATTCTGGGAGATCGAGGATTGCGGAGGAGCGTCGATACGCGAGCAAGAGGATAAGGAATGCGAAGCGCATTATGTTAAAAATACTACGCGCAATAAGGAGGGCAGGTATATCGTTCGATTGCCGTTCCGGACTCCGGTGGTCAATTTGGGGAACTCGCGTAGTCAGGCGGCGCGTAGGTTTCAGTCGCTGCAAAGAAGCTTCCAGGCTAATCCTCAGCGGTACCGAGATTATTCAAGCGTAATAGAGGACCATGTCGCGAGGGGCTACGTATCTCGAGCGCAGGACGATTCGTCGGAAGGGTATTTTCTGCCTCACCACGCGGTGATTAAGTCGTCTAGCCAAACGACAAAGCTTCGCGTGGTTTTTGACGCTTCGGCAAAAACAGACACCGGTAATTCATTAAATAGCTCATTAATGACCGGGCTAACGGTTCAACCAAAGTTATTCGATCACTTGCTTCGCTTTCGCAGTTACCGGTACGCTCTTATAGCTGATATTGAAAAGATGTATCTGCAGATTCTCATGCATCCTGCTGATCGGAAGTATCAAAAGTTCTTCTGGTTTTTTAATAATAAAACCGAGATTTTTCAGTTGAATACCGTGACTTTCGGGGTATCAGCCGCGGCCTTCTTAGCAATTCGCACACTGCAACAGCTAGCCAAGGACGAAAAAGAGCGATTTCCTCTTGCTAGTGCTATCGTAGATCGGGACTTTTATGTGGATGATTTTCTGACAGGCAGCAATTCGCTCGAAGAATTGGCTCAAATTCGGTCCGAAATTACAAAGCTGCTAGCTAGCGGGGGGTTTAATATTCGTCAATGGGCCTCGAACTGTGATTCAATGAATGAAAGTAGCATGAACCATACTTTCGAGTCAGCAGAGCAAGAAAGCGAGCAGGTCCTTCGAAAAACGTTGGGTATAGCGTGGAATTCAAGGGCGGACAGCTTTAATTTTACGGTTAAGCCCATCGAGTTGGCAAGTAAGGTTACCAAGAGGTTTATCCTATCGGAGATCGCTAAGATTTTTGATCCGCTCGGGTTTTTAGGTCCGGTAATTTTATCGCTTAAAGTTCTAATCCAGGAATGCTGGAAAGCTAAAGTAGGATGGGACGAGACGGTTCCTCAAGCGCTTCACTCCGCATGGAGGTCTTTTGCCGAACAGTCAGGATTAATCAGGAACTTATCAATACCACGGGTTTTGCTTTTGCTAAACGCGGTCACGACTGAGGTGCACGGGTTTTGCGATGCTAGCAAGCGCGGGTACGGCGCCTGCTTGTACATTAGGACGATAGACAAGGAAGGAAAGATTTTGGTACGGCTAGCTTGTGCTAAATCTCGCGTTGCCCCGGTCAAAGAGGTTACTATTCCGCGGCTTGAGTTATGCGGGGCGGTAGTTCTCGTTCGTCTATTTAATGAGGCCAAGCGCTGTTTTAATTTTCCTATCAATCGCGTCGTATTTTGGTCAGACTCCGAGATCGTTTTGCAGTGGATAAAAAAGAATCCTCAAGCTCTGACTGTATTCGAAGGGAATCGCGTCGCAGAAATCCAGAGATTGTCAAAAGATTGCGAGTGGCGGCATGTAAGAGGCAAAGATAACATGGCAGATGTGCTGTCTCGTGGGCAATCGGCTGCCGAGTTTATGCAAAATAAGACATGGTTCGAAGGGCATCCATGGATTCGTCAGCCGAGTGCCACATGGCGTGAGTCTAGATTGGATATGAGCATTGATCTGCCTGGGATGCGTAAGAATGTTTGCTTGCTCAACATAGTAGATCTAGAGCCGTTTTACAGAAAACTATCGTCTTTTTCGTCAATAGTTGCTACGGGAGTTTACTGCATGCGCTTGTTCAAACGATTTCGGACAGCGGAGAAGCTAAAGACTTTTACTATCGCACCCGAAGAGCGTGTTGAGGTCGAACGGCGGCTGCTGCGTGCCATACAGATCGAGCGGTTTTCTACTGAGTATAAGCTGCTAAAAGACGGGAAGGGTTTAAATAATACTAGGTTGGCCGCTTTTTCCCCTTTCGTCGATGAGCACGGGCTTATTAGGGTAGGAGGTCGGTTGAAAAATGCACAAATTCCTTACGCGCAGAAGCACCCGATTTTGTTACCGTCGCGGCACTACATTACCGATCTTTTGATACGTGAGGCCCACAGTAGACTACTGCACGCCGGGATTCAAAGCACGTTGTATCAACTTAGGCTTAGGTATTGGATATTAGATAGCAAAAACCAGGTCAGGAAAATTGTAAGGAGCTGTACTACATGTATTCGCCATCGTCCAGTAACGGTGCAGTGTAAGATGGGTGATTTGCCCAAGGCGCGTGTGGCACAGGCCGAGATTTTTAGCCGGGTGGGGGTAGATTTTTTGGGACCGATTTCGATGAAGGAAAAGAAGGATAGAAATCGGGTGGTGCTTAAGGCTTACGGTTGCATTTTCATTTGCATGGTCACAAAGGCAGTGCATGTTGAAATCGCGTCCGATCTCTCTACTGATGCGTTCTTAGCTGCTTTCCGAAGGTTCGTTAGCCGCCGAGGACGGCCGTCACAAGTCTATTCCGATAACGGCACGAATTTCGTAGGCGCGAATAATAAGCTACGCGAATTGTTCAAGGTGCATAGCACAAAGAAACATCAGAGTCAAGTTTCTGATTACGCGTCAGCTGAGGGTATAAAGTGGCATTTTAATCCGCCTTTGGCTCCTCATTTCGGCGGGCTGTGGGAAGCTTCGGTCAAGTCATTTAAACACCACTTTGAGCGCGTTACAGGGGGGAAATTACTTACTTTCGAGCAGTTAGATACGCTTGCGAAAGAGATAGAGGCCATTTTAAATTCCCGTCCAATTTGCACGGTTTCTAACGATCCAAACGATCGCATCTCATTAACACCGGCTCATTTTATAATCGGACGACCAATAACAATGGTTCCTGAGCACGATTACACCTCTGTTGCAGAAAATCGGCTCGAGGTATGGAATTTCGTCACAAGAGCGCGGCAACATTTTTGGAAACGGTGGCATGTCGAATACCTCAATGAACTCCAGAGGCGACAGAAGTGGCTAAAGAGCACCGGTTCAATAAAGGTCGGCTCGATCGTCATTATTATTGACAAAAAACAACCGTGTTGCGAGTGGCTGCTTGGAAAGGTCGTGGAGGTCAGCCCTGGGAGCGATGGCGTCGTGCGCGTGGCCAAGGTCAAAACTTCACAAGGAGACTACCTCCGAAGCGTTACCAAGCTGTGCCCCTTGCCTAATATTGAGGATCACGATAATTTGTAAAACATGAGTTCACCCAATTACACAACCCATCACTCATGCTACTCTCGTACTTTGCATCTTTGCTCTCACTTTCGCAACGGGGGGAGCATGTTTCGTGTTCAACGAAACAACACGGCTAGGCTGATGTTCGAAATAAAAGCGAGCGGTGGTGGCCGCTCAGATGTCATTGGAACACGCAGTCGTCACCTTGGCAACGGAAAAAAATCGGCAGCTAGCATTGTAGTTCAGGACAGTAAAAAAAAGTGGTTTTCTCTCTCTCTCCATTCTCTGCAATCTTCGGATGCGCACGCTCGCTAGTTGTTCCCCAAGAATCGGGCAACATTTTTTTCGCTCCTTGCCGTGTTTAATACGGTGGAAATACTACAGAAGTCGGCGCCGCTATTCGATTTCTCCTCGACACTACGCGTTTCATCTCAGTTGCCAGGAAAGGCGAGGCGCGATATTGACAGCGCAAGAGACGAGACAAGACCACCGGGAAGTTGGCTTTCAAGAATTCAAGGAGTTTGACGCCTCAGGGTTCGCAAGTCCTAATTCATATGCAAAGGGTGGCCATCCGGGTTGGGATCACAGTTCAGCTGTGCATTCAGGTAGGATCCTCCTAGTTCAAGCGCAGTCTCTTGTCGTCAGGCAAGGGCATGAGACTGCGCCTACAATGCACGAGTATTTTTGCACGAGTTCTTTTCACACGAGTTTATTTACCCTTTGCACGAGTTTTGCCTAGCATGCTAGCGTCTTTTTTTCTTTCTCTCTTTCATTTTCCTGGTCTTTCTCACTCACCTTTTTTTTTACACAGACAACTTCGAGCTGCTTTAATTAGTTATTTTTTTTATTTTTCCATTTTGTAAATGTGTTGTAAAACTATTGTAAAATCAATGTTTGATTAAATATCTTAACCCCAGAACCATGCGGACTTGCGGTTAATTTGTATGCTTTAAGAGTAAGTCAGACGTAGCCTCATAAAAAATTAATTTAAAATTATCCAGGTTCTCTGAGAAAACGGGAAGCTGCGACTCGGCGAAAACAGTAGGGATTGTATATAAGGGAAACGAAGGTGAGAAGTGTTTAATCACGAATTAAAAAGGTAAATATTAAAAATATTGAAAATTAATAATTTTGTTGTAAAACCACAGATATACATTCAGTTGTGAAAATTGTTCGAGAACTGTCACGTCATTTCATTTACTCGGTGGCCGTTGCCATCCCAGACCTTCCGGCAAAGTACCCAAAAATAAAAAATTACTCAAAAACGCTTTTCGTTGCGTTTATTAATACTGACGACGATTTCAAGAAGTTCTCAAACTTCACGAGGGATAATAATCTATCACCTCACGTGTGGCTGCTGATATTGGAGCCAGCAACTACTGAAGAGATTTATAGTATCTGTTTAGATCCGAAAGAAAATCATCTCCACTTGAATCTGGCCAGCGAAGTACTGGTTAAATGTGGTAAAAGAAAAGAGATCAAGGAGTGGTACACAGTCAGTACTGCAACTGGTATTCGAGTTGAGGAGTTTCTGGAGTGGAAAAAAGGGAAGGGGCTAATTGTAAAAGAGAGTCTAAATTTATTGGAGAGACGGAAAAATTTCACCGGTGCTTCGATTACAATAAATACAAAGGTAAAGAATTTTTTGAGTTAAAAAGTTACTTACTGAAAAAAAAAAAATTTAATAACTTTGCAAAAATAATGAGTTCTACGGCATTATTTATAGCTTTCTTCTTTTTATGCTGAAATAATTGAAGACCTCAAATCAAAGACAGGATTATCTGTCAATTATAAAAATACCTCTCACATTACTAAGGACGACAATAAAACAACAAGTAATTCTACTAAAATATTAAATGATAGTAGCATCCTTAAAATAACATTTATAACCAAAGAAGAACTAGATAGTAAGGATGTAACATTTGAAATCAGAGATATGCAAGAAATGTTGATTTATAAGTTACCGGATACCATGGAAATTCCATGGTATGCTTATTTTGAGGTAAAAAATTTCTTTAATTTTAATAGTTACGAATGTGTGCATTTACAACGCTGATAAATACTTGATTTTAAAAAGGTGTTTAATAAGAAAATCTGGATTTACTTAATTGTTGTCATGATTGTGTCATCAATATTATGTACTTTAATTATAACAATGAAAAATGATAGAAGAAGTTTTGTGGATAAACTGTCGGATGGTTTTATAATAATATGGCGGATTTTCTGTCATCAGGAATTTGAAGGTAAACTACTGAGAAATTTTTTTCGTAATATTAAAATGTGTGTATTATTTTGTTGATTTATATTACGTTATCTAAGGTTATTATGATTCAAAATCACAACATACAATAACATAAGGTTACGGTAGAGTTATTCTAAGAGGGCGTGACTCAATCAATTAATTTATTACAAAAGTAACATTAAATGAACTAAGGGATAAATGGCATATTTACTAATTTATTTTACATATAAATAATTAATCTGACAAACAACAGAATTTTACAGGGCCTAGTGATTTAAAATATCATTTATTGAAATTTGGTGTTACTATTAGCTTAAAGAATAATAAAGTATCGTTTTGCTAAAGTTACAATATGCATTAGATTATACGCCGCTATAGCTTCTGTTTAAACTGGAATAAGAGGGCCAAATTGGCATTCCTGATTTGTATAAAATTAAAAAATTTTGAATTTTAACGACAACTTTTATAAAATTATGGCTTGTGATTTTTTTTGATGCCATTCAATTTTTTAAGTTCTAAATAATACATTTGACATTTGACTTCTAACGTAACTGTATATTTTACTTCATGACAAGTTTTGCTTAAATGAAAAGGATTGACACTAAAGTGATTGATGTGTTGTACCCCATGAGTTAAAATTGGCTATTTTTTAAATTCTCCAACAAACTTTGATTAACTGAAACTTTTTATCAAAAGTAAAAATAAATTTTCTACAGTTTATTAGTTTAGTCTGAAGGTAAACGCACTCAAAATAAAAGTGTCTACCTCGCGTCTAAATAGCTAAGTGAAGATTTGCTTGCTGTGACAAAGCTAAACAAATTATTTTGCTTTAAAACTGTCCAAATAAAGCGTAACAGGATAACATCACCTATTTAGCTATGTAGATTTTTACTATTTTTAAGAAACTTATAATCAAAGTATTGGAAAACATTGAATAATTATGAATAAATGTGAATTGGCTTCTATATTTTTATCAAAATTTTCAGATGTACAACTGAGTTCCCTTTCATTAAAGATTGTTAAGATATCACTCTATCTGACATCATTTATTGTAATTTCAATGTATGCGGGCTGTTTTACCAGCTTCGTTACGGTGTCGATACCCACGATCCCATTCAATGATACGACTGGTCTCCTCAAAGACGGAACTTATGAATTGATTGCTACAAAAGGATTCAACCTTTCAAAATATTTATTGGTAATTTTTGAACCTTCACTGATTATGAACGATTTACCGAATATTAGACAACTTATTTCATAAAATTTTTTAAGGACTCGAACGATGATGTTCATAAAAACTTGAGCTTGTTTGTAAGGAAAGACGGTAATTTGCCAATAAATTTTACAGAAGGATTACATCAGGTAATTATTTTATGCATATAATTGTCTAGTGATTGTTAAAAAAACATTAATGAGAGCATTATCGATTATGCTAATGAGCAAAAAGATTTTTTCTACTGTTTATTTTTAAATGTTTTGGTTGTTTTGTACGGTGGATGAAACTGTGTAACTAGTTAACATTTTCAGCCCAGTCCCGTTGTAAAATAGTCAAGTTTGGCCTTAATGTAATCAAGCTTAATATTGAAATCATTTTAGAATAAAGTTACAAACAATGTGTCAGGTAATGCCAACTCTGTTTTGCACGGAAAATTTGAAGGAATTAAAAAATGCAAAATTATTAAAAAATTCAGTTTTTTTTTAAAATATTTTGACAAATTTCTTAATATTTAAAGCCGTAGAAAAAATGTAGCAAAGAATATTTTTATATCAATTAATTATCTTAATTGTAAAACTCATAATAGTTATGAAAATTTTATTTCTTATGCCAAATAAGTTAAAAATGCAAAAAAAATTCTTAGACTTGAATGCTCTGAAAAAAATTAAAAAATGATGTTTGTTATTTTTATAAATCAAATACCAAGTAGTGTAAGGTACGTTAAACTTGCGTTAATTGCAAACTACTGAAAATCATGATTCGATTAACGATTTAAAAAAAAAAAAACATTACGTAGGTCCTGATCTTTTACATTAGTTGTATAACTTCTGTAGTACTTTAGTATCATTAATCACTTTTTTTATGTTATTAAAATCGGTTTTTTTAGAATTCATGGTTTATCTGCAAATGACGTAACTTAGTGCATTCAAGCTATAATTTAAACGATTACAAGCAATTAAAGTGTTTGTGATTTCCAATATCTTTATCAGAAGCCCAACTATTAACTTTTAAAATCCATAAGTGCTTGAAACAAGTTATTTTATAGTATTACAAAATAATAATATAGCTGACAAAATCAGCTTCGCGCAAAAAAAGAAACCCCTTCGGGAAATTATCGAATTTTAAGGATATTTATTGCTTTCAAACAAAAATGTGACTTAGAGTCATTTAAGTTGGTGGCAAAACTGAACGTTTTTTAACCAAAATCAACAACATCTTTTTTATATGACAACGCTCATCATTTTCATTCGAACACATTTTTCTTACTTTACTAGACATCTATGACTGACAAACTTTCATATATCTCACTTTATAAATATAAGTTCGATTTATCTGGAACAAATGAAATTATCCATATTCTTAATACTTATATAACGTTGCATTTGGCCAGCCCTGTCGGCGTTTTCACGTCGACAAGAACCTGTCCTTATCCTCATAAAATCCACTAAAACATCTTAAAACGCTTGTAACATCTAAAACGCCAATATTATTCAACCCAGCACACCTTCCAATAACTCCCAAGCCGGACGACTTTCTTTCGGACAACCTGATCCACGCTTTCACGCACGTGACTCTTTCTTCTTTCGACTTTACTCTCCCTTTCTCTGACCTGAGTTTTGATTACTTGAATTATCTATACTGCAACTCAAGTTTCTCTGCACTATTGTGTATAATCCACCTAAGTGTGGCTATTGGTCGGACGTTGAGGATGCTATCATGAATTGTTCGACTGCTTTCGATTGCTCATTGCTTTTGGGTGATCTTAATATTGATTGGACAGTCAACACTACTCCTTGCAGAATACTTCGTGAGTCATTTGCTGTTTTGGGCCTCTCGGTTACGGTATTTGATCCGACATATCATACTACCACCTTGGATAGTACCATGGATTATATCTGCATTAGCGACCCGAGCATGGTTGAGAGGAGTGTCCAATTCAGCGCTCCTGGTGTCTCGAGGCATGATGTTGTACTATTGGAGATCCGTTGTCCTCTTCCGGCCTTTGATTCACAGCCCATTTTATCCCGTTCATTCAGGGGCCTTGTTCTGGATGATTTTAAGTATGATCTTATATCGGTTGACTGGCATTCTATTTCTCGTATGTGTCATGTTGACGAGAAAGTTGAATTTTTTACGACTGCTCTTACAAACCTTTTTAACATCCATGCTCATTTCCGTGCTTTTATTTCTCGACGCCGCCCTTGCCCATGGATGACGGATGAGATTCATTCTCTCATTCGAGAGCGTAATAGGGAGTGGAGGTTGTATAAGAGAACCAGGCGTGATACACATGGAGTAGCTTTTCGCCGTCTGCGTAACAGGGTGCAGGTTCTTTCCAGAAATGCGCTTTACGCTTATAATAAAGATAGGCTTTAGTCCTGTAGGCGTCCTGCGGACATGTGGAAATGTCTTCGTGATATTGGAGCATCGTTGAGTGCGAGTGCATCACCTGCTATCGCATTCGATGGTGACGCCCTTAATCGACATTTTGTGGGTGCTCCGTTGGTTACCGGTTCCTTTGCTGGCCGATCATGTGATGTGCTATTTGAGGATAGATTTTTTTTCGGGCATATTAATGAGTTGAGTTTGCTTGAGGCTTTTAGTGGATCAAAGACTAATGCCTGTGGAGTAGATGGGATCACGTTTCAGATGTTGAAGCTCGCCATGCCTTTCATTACGCCCATCCTTTTAAACATATTTGATTGTGCCCTTCAGTCGGGTATATTCCCGACTGTTTGGAAGAAAGCACTTGTGACCCCTCTACCTAAGGTGAAACAACCCTCTGAGTTGAATCATTTTCGGCCCATTAGTGTGACATGCGCGCCATCGAAGCTTCTCGAGGCGGTGGCACTCAGGCAGATGTCAGCTTTCGTGGAGTCTAACAGACTGCTGTGCCCCCCGCAGTCGGATTTCCGTAAGCACCACAGTATTCATACTGCACTGATTAATCTTGTTGATGAAATTAGGGCGTCCATGGATGTAGGTCACGTCACTTTACTAGTGTCCGTGGACTTTCGGCGCACTTTCGATGAGCTCAACATTGATGAGCTAGTAATAAAGCTCCTTTCTCTTGGTTTTTCCGATTCTGCTTGCGGCTAGATCAAGTCTTTTCTTTCTGGGCGTTCACAGGCGGTCAAGATGCGGGGCGGTTTGACCTCTGGTTGGCTTGATCGTTGTTCGGGTGTTCCTCAGGGTACTCTATGTGGACCGCTATTATTTTCTTTATATATCAATGATTTGCCCTCAGCTCTTACATCTTGCTCGTGCCACCTCTACGCTGACGACTTTGTACTAAAATTCTCCGGCCCAGTTAGCCAGATCCATCGTATTGTTGCGGTCGTGAACGATGATCTGGATCATGTTTTGGGTTAGGGTCATGACAATTGTCTTTCTTCTAACTGGCGCAAATCTTTTGCCACATGGTTTGCCTCTAGAAGAAATTTGTCCACCATTCTCAGTGAGGCTAACCATGCCCCTACCCTTGATGGCCAACTGCTCCAGATCAGCGATACAATTAAGCTGCTTGGTATCACTCTTGACTCTACCCTTTCTTGGGGCCCTTTTGCAACTGAAACCTCTCGAAAGAGTTATGCTGCCCTCGCTCGTCTTCGGAGATGCCGCGACGCCTTGCCCCGTTTAATTCGCCTGAATATAGTGAATGCCCTCGTGTTCCCCTATTTTGATTTCTGTTCCGGCATTGCATTGGACCTATCAGGTGTTTTGGTTACTAAGTTGTCTCGTTGCAGAAATGCTGCTTTAAGATTTGTCACCGATGTTGGTCGTTCCGAACACATCACCCCTGTATACAGAGCACTTCGTATACTGCCTTTTACTGAGCGACGAGTGTACCTCTCGTTGTGCCTCTTGGTCTCGATCTTGCGGAATGGTCTACCTAAGTACATTGCTAATCAACTCCAGTTTAGGCCTCTTGGAGATTGTGGCTCCCTTCGTCGCTCCCAATTTGATTTGGTGATCCCATATGCTAGCACCTCTTACTACCAAAATTCGTTCCGCGTAGCTGGTCCGTGACTATGGAATACTCTTCCGCATGATCTACGCCGACGCTATGATCGGCCCTGTTTCAGGGTGCTCTTTTACAGTTACTTTGTTGATAAGACGTTTGGTCGCCTTTAGTTTGCAAGTGTTCTGCTCATAGCGCATTACTATTTACTAAATTGTTATATTTTTATATTTGATTTTTTTTTTGTTTTTGTTTCCTTCTCTCATATATATATGTGTATATATTTTCTTTTTGAATATATATGTGTATGTATGCGTATGCATAGTTATGTGCGTATGTATGTATATATATTTATATTTTCTTTCCTTAAAGTTTATTTCTTTATTTTTGTTATACCTTTTTTTTTATGATTTATTAATGCGAATTTTGTTAGGCTGATGCCGTTGTATTAGCTCAGTCATTTTGTTTCTTTTTATTATATATACACTATGCCTCGGCGTTGTAGGACCTTGAGTCCATTGTCGATGAAATAAATTCAACTCAACTCTCTCTCTCTCTCTCTCTCAGCGATCTTGCCTCCCGTTTCCACTTATAACTCTTATTCTCAACAGAAGGAAATTCACGCATGCCTCAATCACATATGCTCATCTACACGCCAGCCTTCTACCCTCATCCTCTACACAAAGGCTACACACGAACAATCTCACTTCGATGCCATAAACGAAGTGCCTCTCACGCACTTTCTTGCCAGCCGCTACCCTTACCTCACACAACGTTGATATACCTTAAAATTTCATCGGTATTTTACCCCCCCCCCCCCAACAAACAATCTCTCGGATAGATACCTGCGTCATGTCCTGGCAGTGTCGCCCATTGCTCTCAAGCCTCTAGTGACTACACAGTCTCCAGCGAGGCTACAGGATCGTAGGTCGCTATGTGCTTGGAAAAATGTAGCTTTAATCTACTTTTTCTAATCTACTTTTGAACGGAAAAAACTCAAAAAATGGTTTAGTACGGAAATACAGGGATGGGAAAACCTTCCTATTGGCCAATATAATCTAAGCAGCCTTTCCTGAAATACTAAGCCTCAGTTCTTTCATTCATTGTTCTCAACTTTAATAAGAAAGTAAGTTTTAAGAAAAAAACTTTTCGCTGATGCTAGACAGATCAAGTTTGCTTCACACTTTTATAATATTTATACCTAAACAGCTTTTTAAATATAAGAATGTCATTAGCTAATTAAATGTCATGTTTTTTTACTGTACTATATATTTATATTTATTTCACTAAAAAAAACTTTTTGGCGTGTTTTTTCTACACGTTCTATCGTTAGTAACGTCATCTATACTTTATGCGTTACTTTTCGTGTAAGCCAAGGATTAAAACTGATGGTATACTTTTCTCTGTATGCAAAAAGTTATTACATTACTGACAATAGAAATATTTTCTAACTTTTTATGAAAGACTATTGAGTAATACACTTATCTCACCAAATGTTTTGTTTTTTGTTTAAAAATGCTTTTATATCCAAGTCCTTCATTTGTTGCCTCTACCATACATCCACTTGTTACGTGTATTAAAAATAACAGTTTTATTTAATAAATCTATTTTTAACTTAAATTTCTCTTAACATGTTTGTTAATTGTATCTGTGTTTAGAAACATATGTATTATTTTTTTTTTTTATGAACGATGTTTCAGGTTTGCAACGAGAAAGTAGTTTTCCACACAACTGGCTTTATTGATAAACCAACAACTTACACGTTTCCTTGCAAACTTTTAGCTTTTTCATTTGGTACACTCAAAAAACTAGCTATTAGTTTGAAAAAAGAAGATCCACTTTTCAAGTTTTTAAATTATCAGTAAGTATCTTCGAATAGAAATTTGCTGTCAAGAAGTCATGACAATTTCTTTTTCAGCATTCAGAAATACAGAGAAACTGGAATATTATCCCGTGAAAAAAAATTGAATATGCCGAAAAAAGGATTTATAAAAAAAATTTCATCTATACAATCAAGTTTTACTGAAGTCACCCCGTTGCTAGTATTATTGATTAGTGGATTTGTCACAAGCTTTATAATATTCCTATTCGAAAAGTATCACAGGCACTTCATATTATATTTAGTAAAAAAACCATGCAAGAAAATAAAAAAAATTAGGAAAACTAAGAAAACCAATACTTTATACAACGATGGAAAAAAATTTTCAGTTTACTCTCAATACAGGAATGCGCAAGCACGCCCTCCGTGGCCTTATACCCCATAAGAACAGCGTTTGCTGCGATGGTTCAAAGTACAAATTGTGTGAATAAGACATTAATCTGACGCATATATCATTTATGGCAAAAAAAAGTGTGGCATTATTTTTAAAATGATTGTAACATTCCATGTGATAAATCTGATATAAACATAGTAAATAGAATGACGACTTCACTTAATTAAATGAAAAAAGCTGAGAACCCAGAAGTTGTCTTATTGATGTACGATAATTCAATGGACTTCGATTTTAAGTGCAAATGAAATAGTCGTGATACTTAGTGTGAATTTAGAAAAAAAAGTTCTCTGTACTAGGAATGTATGAAACTGTTATTTAATCATAAAATAATAACAGAATTTTTAAGTATAAATCAGAGTTTTTTTCATGACGATTGAGTTGGTATTTTTTTAAATGTGTTACCTTGTTTTGATCCTCGAATTCCAAAAATTACATCAGCCTTTATATCAAGGAAGAGTAATGTGATCAGTAATTACTTTATATTATTCGACAAATATGTCATCAGCTTGTCTAAACTTATAGACAGCTCACAAAGATTTCCAACTATTATTTGTTCATTTTTTATTTTTATGAATGAGCTCAGTATGAAATACTATTACTTAATTCTTTTATTTTTAACATTTTTTATTTCTTTTTCTTAGATATTAAATTATTAAAAACTTTTGACATTTTTAACCGTCTATACTTCAACAGCTAGCTCATTCCTTAAAGGAAAATAAATACACAAGATGTCGTCGGAGCGGAATCCTGCCTCGACTCTATCCAAATCACACTGATCGGGAATGCCAACCGTCATAGTGGCTTCATTTAGTTAAATTTTTTTAGTACCATGAACTAATATCGAGTTATTTTTAACCTAAACAAAAAAAACATTGTTTCAATTGACAAGTATAGACAGTTGGATAAAGAATGTGATAAGAAATTTTCTGTTAACTACGACAAAACTTGTTAAAATCCCTTTACGTTTTAATGAGATTATATAAAAAATAGTTTTGGGACATAACCGTGCTGGCTTAGTTTGTTATTGAACAAACAGTAAAAATTGATCAATTGTCTTAAAGTCTAAGTTTTTCACTTACTGAAAGGTTTTGAAGGGATCGGTCCTTACGTATCCAAATTAAAAAAAAAAAAAATTTACCAATAAACTTTATAAAAACCGTAGTTCTTAATAATGTCAGCAAAGTTTTTTGTACCGAAGATTTATTTAGAAATAGAAAATTGCAGCATTTATTAATGTTTATAAAAAATAGCAAGCGCGTCAAATAATTTGCCGTAAAACTTATGGATCTATAAGTTGTTACCTATGTGGTTGTGGTAAAAGCAAGTTGGAAATGGTAATACTTACGATTAGTGAGAGGAACAAAAAATTCTTGGGGAAGAGAGTAATCAAGTGTGATTGTATGGTAAATGAGATCTGCTGCTATTCATGTGTTAATCTGTTCTTTTATCGTTTTGAACTTGACTAGTTGTTAAACTTTACTTACTTATTTTAAGACACATTTTGTTGGACGATAAATATTTCACGTGTATGTGATGTAATGTTGTAGTTTAATTAATCTTATGCAATAGCTTTGTTAAAAAAATAATACAAAAACATCTGCTGATAAACAAAAATACAAAAAAGCTTCATAAATTGCTTCAGATTTCTATGCTTTGCTAGAAAATATTTGTTACATGCGACATGAGCCAACTTATAATACGTTGACTTTTAGCAAAAGTCAAACTAATACTGAAGAAAAACGCTAGAACTTCATTCTTATGTTTCTTGAGTACAAATTATGCTACTTCGTTCTTAGAAAAACATGTTCAATAATAACTTATTTTACTACAAAGCCATTTTTATTGTTTTAATAAGTTGCAAGTAATATTTTATGATCTGAAGCTACAACCATATTACTACCTGCTGCAATAATATAAAGTTGAATTAGTAAAACGCATAAGAAAATCTGGAATCACTGTACTAACGAACTCTGGAAATTTCCTTAATTTTACTTTCATTGAAAAGCTATTACATTGAGCATAGAAAGCGTATAATGTACATGTTGTGCAAAAATATTTTGTTCATTTTGAGGAGAACTAAATGCAAGACCGAGAGGTAGTACTAGATAAAGTTCCCATTGCATAGAAATTAGTTCAAATAACTACCTAAATATATTAATGAAAACACAGGAAATCATGAAAAAAACAACTTTAGGCTTACTACTCCAAAATTTTCACTTATGAAAACATTTATTTTACTTGTATGAAAAATTAAAAAACGTAACAGCTGTTTTATTCTACTGGACCTTTCTTTTGCCAGAAAAGCTTACATACTAAATTGATTCTCAAGTTGTTGTCTCTATAACTTTCTTCACCACTATTTGAAAAAAGGGTCTTTTTCAAGTAGAGACCGCAACAACGAATTACTATAATAAGTGGTTGACATTGTTTTATTATTTTTTTTTCAACGATAAATAAGTGTTAAGGTGTTTAAAATTGTTTTAGATGTTTATTGTAGATTAAATTTAAGGTACAATTACTATGAAAGTACTTAATAAAACAAACTATTTTTTAAACCATTCTTTAATGCATTTTGAGCAACTAAGGGCACAATTAGCCTATAAATCACAGGAGAAAAATAAAAAATTCTTAAGATTACGGGCATTCGACACCTGAGGTAAAGCCAAAAGCATAGGCAGCATAGATAGCTACGCATTTGGATACGTGAATTTTTTTATAATTTAATGTGGGCTCTCTAAGGCCATCTTCTAATCACTGTCTCGCTTGTTTTCAAGTATATTTGTGACCAAACATCTGATCGACAAATATATCCACTAAACAGTGCGCATCCATGTACTGGGTGGGGGTGGGGGTCAAGAAAAAAAAATAAAAAATAGTTTGTAAACTAGTTGAATACAACCGTTTATTTATAATTACATGCTTGCGTTTTGTTTTCACTCTCTTTGATTTAAGTTAAAAATATTTGTCATTCAACATTATCACAGTCCTCGACAAAATTGACAAAACAATTTTTTTTGTCTCCTGGACGCTTTGGCGTGGGGCGTAGTCAGTTATGACAGCTAAAAAAGTCTCTATTACAATTTACTTTAATATTACGTGTATTATTTGTATCCTAGAAAGTCTAAGTGGGTCATATAATAAACGTAAATGAAACTTTTGACGTACACTTGGATTTTCTGTTCAAGATGTTTAAAAATTATTAAGCATCAAAAGTAACTTTTTTATAAATGAAATTTTCAATCCAAATGACTTCTTAAGATGTAATAAAAGTGATTGAACAAAATTACGTGAAAAGTAAGTGCTAGAATTTTATCTACATTTTTGTGCGTGCATAAGTACTGTGCAAGATTTGTCTTGCGTGCCCATGCCCTCCCCTCTCCCTCTTTCTGCTCAAAAAAGAGGGAGCTGCTGCTCGCTTGCTCTCTGCCAGCTCGAGCGTACAGCTTGATCGAGTGGAGCCAACGTGTGTGCATGCCTCAACCTCCTGCTTCGCTAGGGACTCTCGAACCGGACCTCAACGTCGATCTGCCTACTCTAAAATATCTGTTACGGCTGATCTGCCAATCTTGTATTTACTCGACGTCCTAATAAAGAATAATTTAAACAAGTACATAGTGTCGCTTGAAAAAGTATACGTTGGCACTCGAACTATTCGGTCACAGTATTTTTCTTCATTCTTATAATTCCTTCGACAAAATACGAATAATTAGGAAGTTACACTGCGAGATGAATTCTCATTCTTATTTATGTTATTAAAAACTGTATATTTAACTGCATGACAAATTTAGCTGCAATAGAGAGGATCAACAGAGAAGGGATCAATGAGTTGTACCCCATGAGTAAAAATTGACTATTTTTTAAATTCTCCTACAAATTTTGATTAATTAATACTTTTTATCTACAGTCAAAATAAATTTTCTACTGAATATTAGTATAGTCTGAAGGTAAACGCACTCAAAATAGAAGTGTCTACCACGCGTCTGAATAGCTGAGTGAAGATTCTGTGACAAGGCTAAACAAATTATTTTGCTTCAAATCTGTCCATATGAACCGTAATAGCATAACTCTACCTATTTAGCTATTTAGATTTTTACTATTTTTAAAAACTTGTAATCAAAGTATTGGAATACATTGAATACCTATGATTGGATAAAAATCGACTTCTTCTATATTTTTTAAAAAATTTTCAGATGTACAACTGAGTTCCCTTTCATTAAAGATTGTTAAGTTATCGCTATATCTCACATCATTCATTATCATTCCAATGTATGAGGGTTGTTTTACCAGCTTCTTTACGGTATCTATACCCACGATCCCATTCAATGATGTGCCTGGTCTCCTCAAAGATGGAACTTATAATTTAATCGCTATAAAAAATTACAACCTTTCAAAATATTCATTGGTAATTTCAGAACCTTGACTTATTACGAATAATTATAAAAATATTTGACAATCCATTTTATGCAAATTATCAGGATTCTAAGGATGATGTACACAAGAATTTAAGCATGTCTGTAAGGAAAGATGGTAATTCACCAACAAATATTACAGAAGGATTACATCAGGTAATTTTTTTATGCATATAGTTGTCTACTAATTATTAAAAAAAATATAAATCAGTGCATTATTCTTTATGCTAGTGTGCAAAAAGATTTTTCCTACTGTTTATTTTCAAATGTTTTGGTTGTCTCATACCGTAGATAAAACTGTGTAACTAATTGACATTTTTAGCCCAGTCCTGATGTGAAATAGTTAGGTTTTGGCTTAATGTAATCGAGTTTGATTTTAAAATCATTTTAGAATAACGTTACAATCAATGTAAAGGGTAACGCCAACTCAGTTTCGCGCGGAATATGTAAAGAATTTAAAAAAAGTCAAAATTCCCAAAAAATTCGGTATTTCATGACATATTTTGACAAATATCTTAATGGTTAAGAAAACTCATAATAGTTATAAAAATTTAATTTCTTCTGCCAAATAAAATAAAAGTGCCAAAAAAAAATGAAATTCTTAGGCTTGAATGCTCTGAAAAAAAATAAAAAATCATTTTCGTTTTTATATAAATCAAAAAATAAGTAGTCTAAGGTACGTTAAACTTATGTTAATTAGTATAACATTATTACGTTGATAATAATGACAAAGGTCTAAAATTCATTATGCAATTAACAATTTAAAAAAAAAATAATTTACGTAGGTACTGATCATTTACATCAGTTGTATAACCTCCGTAGTACTTTGGTATTATTAAACACTTTTTTTTTTTTTATAAAAATTGGTTTTTATACAACTCATGGTTTAACTGCCAATTACGTAACTTAGTGCATTTAAGCAATAATTTTAACGATTACAACCAATTCAAGTGTTCGTGATTTTTAATATCTTTATTAGAAGCCCTGTCTTTAACCTTTAAAATTCATAAGTGTTTGCAACAAGTGATTTCATAGTACTGAAAAATAATAAAACTATCCATATTTTTTAAACTTATGTAACGTTGCATTTGGCCAGCCCTGTCAACGTTTTTACGTCAAAGAGAACCTGTCTCCATGTTACACACCAAAACACCTTAAAACGCATACAACATCTAAAACGCCAATATACTTTGACCCGATACACCTTCCAATACTTCTGCTTGCATCAGCTCTACACTTCTGATGTAAACTCTTCACCGAGAGGAGGACCCACAAGGCTGAGGAAAATGACTAGGACTGTGCATATAAATACACGTACCACATAATTCACTTTAAACTACTCTTTATTTCATCTACAATATATGAACACTTTAAGAGAATAACGCTATTTCCAGTGCTAACTCGCAAGTCACAGATTTTGACACGCATTCATGCACTCATACACCCACACCTCCATACAAAGTTCCTCCCAAACGCGACCTGGAGAACGGCTTGCTTCGAGTTTTCGACAACCCGGTTTGATCGTGAGAATACTCGGTCACCGTGCAACATCTTCAATCACGAGCTACCTTACGAGAGCACACACTACACATCCTCTCTGTCCGCAGGAGTAGGTAAACCATGGCGGTTTTGGCACCCCCCCAGCTCCCCCCTGAGGTAGTGGTAGGTGGAGAGGCTCTAACTATAGCTGTGGGTGGAGAAGAGGCGGTGGAGGAGAGGCGGTGGTGGGGGCTGATCGGGCGGTAGAGGAGAGGCGATGGTGGGGGCTGATCGGGCGGTAGAGGAGAGTCGGTGGTGGGGACTGATCGGGCGGTGGGAGGAGGGGCTCGGGCGGTGGCTGGTGTGGACTACTCGGATGGTAACGTCAGGGGAAGGGGCCTCTTCCGGATGTTGTGATGTCGGATGGTATTGACAGCTCCCTTCCTTTCCGACCGCGAATTAAGCTCCGACGTCATCAGGATGGGTCCGAAAGGTGTAGGTGTAATAAGCCCAACCTACAGCGCGAGAGGAAGATGATCAAGCATGAACGTGTATTTCTTAGCAGTGGATGTAGCGGATCGCGTATCCCGTTCAGCTGCGACCAACGTTGGCTTACTCAACGCAGTACTTTGCCAAGTAATGGAGCTGTTATTTCTTATCTATACGGATGTGTAAGCCGTGGCCGATGACTTTTTGCTTCTTATTTATAGGCGTATAATGTTCCAGAGTAATATTTTTTTCTTAGCAAGAGCGGGTGCAACGAGTCATGCTAGGATACACGTATGTGTAAGCCGTGGCCGATAACTCTTCGCTTCTTATTTAGGCGTATAATGTACCAGCATCATATTTTTTTCTCAAGAGCGGGCGTATCGAGTGATGCGTGTTGCCAGAGAACATGTATGCCATTTCATAACCGAAGGCGTATCCCAACATTGCTCGGCTTGCTCCTCTTCACCGCAGTACCTCGCCAACGAATAGAGTCAGTTAATACGATAAAGTAATTTTAATCGGCGCAGTAATAAGGAGGCGTGAATGAAAAAAATCGACATAAATTCATGAAGAACTAATTTATTGCATAAGTATTGTTTAACAGGTGTAAATTGATTAAAAAATATCGTTTTGTCGTTGTTGCTCTTTTAAAATCCATTTTTTTAAAGCTGTAGCATTCTTCACAGCACAATGAGCTGAATTAAATTGGTGATTCATGCATTCGATATCATCCATACTAATTTTTTTTAAAGCTGGACATTGCTTAATATTATAAATGTACCTATAAAAATAATTATATTATGCAAATATTTAGTAAAGCGTGTAATCATACTATGAGTAATGTACCTATTCAATAGCACACGGCGCAACCATTCGATTTTTTCAAGACCTTTTACGTAAATAACATCATCTTCTTTAATAATGGCTTGAAAGGTTGTAGCTAGATCCTCGTAGGGAACTTCTCCTGAGCTCCAACGAAGACCGTGGTAATTAAACTCCAACCATCGATTTTCACATTCGTTCTTAGGTAAGAGCTGTGCCCAAGAATATGGAGCCTTAAAGACAAAAACTGACGGTGTAGCATTTTCTTGTAGAGGTATAATAGCGACCTCTTTAAAAATAAATTCGTTGTGCATGGTTTTAAAGCCTTGAACATCAACCACGTACTTCGTCATCTTAACGTTGTGACGATTATTAGTTAACTAACCCCTCTATCGATGTGTCATCTCTTTATATACAACTGCTAGTCACCGCTAGTTATCACTCGTATCGCTTTCGCAGAGGTAAATCAGTATAAAAGAAAAGTTCAAGCTGCTTGTCATTCATTTGAGTACGTTAACGCGAGCTGTAAGTATAATGGAGCAACTCCGCGAGAATTTTGCTAACGCCAACGCCGTGGAGCGTTACGTGATTTTCTGTGAAATAGCGTGAATAGAATATCAACGCTTGCTGCATAGTGATAATATGACCGAGATACGAGATTTTATTGATAATAGTGAAATAGTGCTTAAAAGTATTTCCGACTATAAGCTGTCTGTAAAATTGTCATAGCCAGTGGAAAATAAATTGTTGAATATTAAGTGTCTTTTATCAACGTTTTTAGCAGCATTTTATAAAATTCTAGAAGTGCAAGGGTCAGGGCTCGATGAAAAATTAGACAATCAAGATGATTATAATTTTGTGACATGGAAAGATCTTAATAGTGCTTTTAAAAATCGCATAAGAACGGCTGTTATAACAAATAGTACGCATTTAGATATAATAAAATTTCTTAAGTCTGCGGAAAAAATTTTCATTTTAAAAGTGCGAGAAATTCTCGACGAGAAAAATGCTTTAAAAATTAATACAGTATTAGCAGCAGAGTTTTTGACAGTAAAAAATGATACAGAGACTGTTGAAGTTAAATATTTTAATACTAAATCTGATTCCATTTTTGATACGACAGACCTACATGAATGGTTTAAAACGAATGTCCAGAAGCCTATTTCTACAGATATAGAAGAGTTTCAGGAGCGTGATTCTGGATAGACTTTACGCTCAATTTTAAATTTAGTAGTAAATGTAAATAAGTACAATGCAATAAGTGGTAGTTCTTACATAGAACTCCCTACTACTATCGAGAAAAAAAAGCTTGCGTGAATGTACAGAACGCAGATCAGCAATGCTTCAAATGGGCCATTTTGTCAGCTTTACATCCAGTGAATAAAAATGCTCAACGAGTGTCAAATTATACTCAATACGAAAACAGTTATAGTTTCGAGGGGATCACCTTTCCCGTGCAGCCTAAGCAAGTTACAAAATTTGAAAAACAGAATAATGTGTCTATTAACGTGTATTTTTTGGAGAAAAGTAAAAATAGTTATAAAACTTTACCCCTTCACTTGACAGCAGAAAAAAAGGATAAACATATTAATTTGCTGCTTATACAAAATTATTATATTGACACGTATAGTGAGGGAAAATCAAAGAAACAAAAAAATTTTGACCGAGAACGTGATGATTTCGTTAATGCTGAGGCAATGGATGAAGATGAGGTAGAAGAAGATAAAGAAGGTTTTTTTTATGCTGAGGCAATGGACGAAGATAAGGTAGAAGAAGATAGAGAAGAATATTTAGAAGGAATCCAAGATGGTGATAATAGTGCTGATAATGATATAAAATACCACTACGTATATATTAAAGACTTATCTAGGTTGGTTAGAAGTTCTTTAACAAAACATCAACATAAAATATATAATTGCGACCGCTGTCTTCATTACTTTACAACTGATGAAATATTAAAAACACATACGGTGGAGGGCGTTAAAGTGAATAAGTGTAAAATAAGCTTGCCGAGGTATGATAATAAAATTTTAAAATTTGAAAATCACATAAATAAAAATCGTGTACCATTTATAGTATACGCAGACTTTGAGTGTTTATTAAAACCTGTGCATAATAGTGAGCGAGCAATACAACACCATGAAGCATTAAGTGTTAGATATTAT
This sequence comes from Copidosoma floridanum, assembly GCF_036245765.1. NCBI lineage: Eukaryota > Metazoa > Arthropoda > Insecta > Hymenoptera > Encyrtidae > Copidosoma > Copidosoma floridanum. The sequence continues at coordinate 15,536,497 of NW_028321884.1, read as the reverse complement.
GTAAAGTGCAGTTTTGATAACGCGAAATCACGATACATTTTCTACAGAAAAAAAACTGAAAGCAGTGAGAATCCAGCTACCTGGCTTCTCTTGGAAAGAAATGCAAGATCTTGCCTTAGATTTACATAGAATGTACAACAATCCAGTGCCAATGAGATCATTAACTGAAGAAGAGGACTTTGATTTTTTCAATGCTGATATATGTCACATATGTGAGAAGTCTATTAAAAATGATGAAAAAGTTCACGATCATTGCCATTTTACTCGAGAGTAAGTATTATATTTATAAGTTTGTAATTGAAAAAATTTTTTCCCTTTAAACTAAAATTCGCTTTTTTTTACTCAGATATCGAGGCCCAGCTCACAATGTATGTAATCTCAAGTATCAGGACTCGCGAGCAGTACCAATAGTTTTCCATAACCTCAGCAATTATGATGCCCACTTATTTATACAAGAACTTGTAACTTGCTTTCCCGGAAGAGTACAAGTTATCCTTCAAACTAAAGAAAAATACGTTTCTTTTACGAAGTACGTTAAAAGGACAAGCATAAACTTACGCTTCATTGACTCGTATAGATTTTTGCCGTCGTCGCTTGATAAGTTGGGATCTTACTTAGAGCAGTATGATACTCTAGAAAAGGTTTTCAGTCAAGATGATAAATACTCTTTCGAGCAAATCAATATGCTGAAGAGGAAGGGTGTATTTCCATACGATTATGTAGCATCATTCGAAAAACTTGAAGAAATCGGGCTCCCATCTAAAGATGATTTTTGTAGTAAATCATATAATGCACATATAAGTAGTGAAGATTATATACATGCTGAAACAGTATGGAAAACTTTTGATATTATAACTCTTGGACAGTATTCAGATCTTTACCTCAAAACTGATGTACTTCTGTTAACAGAAGTATTTGAAAACTTTAGAAATAATTGCCTCAAGGTTTATAAATTAGATCCTGCTCACTATTTCACTACTCCAGGCTTCACTTGGGATGCTATGTTGAAAAAAACGAAAGTAAGTATTATGTATAAGAGTATAATGTCAATTGTGCTTTAGTTATTAATTGAGAATTTTTTTCAGATTTCACTAGAACTCATTACTGATATAGATATGTTTATGTTCTTCGAAAAAGGCATACGAGGTGGAATAAGCCAGTGCTGTAACAGATATGCAGAAGCTAATAATCACTATATGGAAAATTATAAAAAAGATGAAACTGAAAGATATATAGCATATTTTGACGTAAATAATTTGTATGGTTGGGCAATGACTAAAAAACTTCCTTATGGTGGATTTCAGTGGTTCGAAAATGTTGAGCAACAGCCTCATGAATTTTGTAACATTGGAAATGAAAGTGCTTACGGATATATTTTAGAAGTGGATTTGGAGTATCCAGAGGAGCTCCACGATTCTCATAAAGATTTGCCATTTTGTTCCGAACACATTTCAGCACCAGGTTCGAAGCAGCCTAAATTAATGACAACATTAAGTTACAAGCATAAATATGAACTTCATTATGAAGCCCTCAAGCAAGCCACAAATCATGGATTACTACTGACAAAAATAAATCGAGCCTTAAAATTCTGGCAAAGTGCATGGCTTAAAGAATATATTGATCTCAATAGCATTGAGAGAAAAAAGGCTAAGAATAAGTTTGAAAAAATGCTTTTCAAACTATTTTTGGAAAAACGATGGAAAATGAGAGAAAGCGTATCGATGTCAAACTTCTCAACCATTGGGATGGACGATATGGTGCGGCATCGTACATTGCAAAGCCAAATTTTCACAGCTGTGATATTTTTGATGAGAATTTTGTAGCCATACAGCTACAACGTGCAGAAGTGATGATGAAAAAGCCAATATGCATTGGGCTCAGTGTCTTAGATTTATCGAAGACACTTGTGTATCGTTTTCACTACGAATATATGCTCTCCAAACTCAAAAATGATTGTAAACTCTTATACACTGATACAGACAGTCTGATATATGAGGTAACAAACCATGATATTTATAAAATGACTAGCAGCCCCCCGTCTCGGCTTCGCCCGAGACTTACTAAATAAAACACCGTAGTGTGTTGACACGTAATGTAAAACATTTTCAGTTAGAAATTTTACACATATTCCTGATGCATCTCAGAACAAAAATCTTCTTATTAAAAACATATTTTTTCGGAATCCATATAGTTTATTTGGTTAAATAATGAGGTGTAAGAATTCAAAAAAATTATTATGCTGAAAAGTACCGCGCGTTCTTTATGCCATAAAATAATCGGTGGCCATAAGAAGCCGTTGATTTACAGTTTCTCCCGTGTAATTCACGAAAACGGCTATTTTTTAAAGCTGTTAAGATTTTAAACCCCCAAAAAATTTATATTAAAAAAAAATTTTTTTTCTCATATCTTACAACTTTATTACCAGGGCAACAAAGTCCTGGACCTTAAACCCTACATTTTTATTGCCATAAAAACACAAATAAATTTTCTACTCATTAAAAAATCTGGAGTAGGATCTTTAAAGATTTCAGAGATTGCTGTGAGGGTACAATGAAAAGCTGATCTCTCACGTAATGGACTCTTTAGTTGTCAATTTTGACGCTGCTGTTTCAATCTCGATAAATTTTCTGCGTCAGTTTCTTGACGCCTAAGTAAAATTGTATTTATTAGATACACTTGAAGTTTTTCTTCCGATTTACCCTCTTGCGACTTTTGGCATGCTTAAAATTTTTGTAACCACTAAAAGCTGTTTTCTGTCAACTTTGTTAAGTTCTACTATATTTGTTGGCAAGGTAGTTCAACGTCCGATGGCCCTAAAAACGACCGGTGAGCTTCTTAAGTTAACTCTTTCTTCGGGAGAAAAATTACAAAGTCCGAAGCTTTGGGGCTAGTTGTAGTGCTCTTTCCCAACGTCTCCCGGTATAACGTCGAAGACGTTGGTGTCTAAAGCACCTTTTTCATTTCCAGATTCAGTTGTTTTGATGATCTTAGATGGGGAGAGTGGTTAGTGATACTTGTCCAGTGGAGGCTGTCCCGTTGGCTCAAGTTTTTTTTCCTACATAGCTGTTATAGGTTTTCCCAACGCAGACTTTGGAGAGGATCAGTGATTCCTGGTTGAATGCTTAGAGTCGAGAGGGTAATATAGGGTCGTTGGTCACCGGGTTTTCCAGCCTTGCGAAGAACAACTCCGCAAGTGACGTCTGCTAGTGAATGGCTGACTTGGTTTAATAGTGCCCGTCTTTAGTTAATATAGTCTTTTAGTCGACGAATTGCTTCCGGAAATGGTAATAAGAATGTATTTGTTGGCAAGGTAGTTTACACTTAGGTGGATCCTAAAAAGAACCGATGAAATTGATGGTTAAGTAGGGAACGTAAATACTTATAATGGCCCTAAAAAGCGCCAGTGGTGAAACTTCCAGGCTATTCTTATTCCTGATGATGAAGAGCTGGCTATACGGTTGCTTGATTCTTACCCTGGGAGTCTCGATATACGGAGACTGTGATGGAGGGAGGTACGCTGCTGACCAAAGAATATCTCGTCTCGGGTCGTTCCCCGGTTACCTAACCGCTCATCGTTAGATGGGAACATGTGGGTAAGCGCATTGGGGACGCGACGACCAAGAAGGTAGCCGTTCTGGCTGCCCATGCCCCTCAGAGCTCAGAGCTGTTTTCTTCCCTTGCTTACATTTGTAGCCACAAATTCTCTAACTGCACCATGTAGGATGGTGGAACTCCCTCACAACTCTGATGAGATGGAGCAGATTGTGCTCTGGCTATAGATATGTCTCCTGGTATTGTGGCAGAGACGGCATCGGTTAGAATTAATTTTTTTTTTTTGATCGCACTCGTCGAGATTCTGGGTGTATGGACACGTAGGTCCCTTCCCCCTTAGAGAAGAGTGTCGTCCGTAACCGGGATACCCAGCTGCAAGACTATTATCAGCTTTCTATGTACAGCTCGTTGAATTGCCGAAGCTCGACTACAACACTATGGAGACGCTCCAGCGTTTTATAACCACACTTATTTAATTATGTTGCAGGTAGCTTCGATTGTTTGTCGACGCCACCTAGCGGATTTTACTGAACTAAAGTGAAAAGCTTGCATATTTTTGCAAAACTTTGAGCTCATTTATTGCTATTGTTATTAAATTTTTTAAGATAAAAACTATACTAAAACCATCTAGGAAGTACCATGAATTAGTGTGCAAAATTTCAACGAAATCGGTTCAGTAGTTTTTGCGGTTAGCGATTACAACGGTTTTAGCGCTTCTGCTTTATATATTAGTAAGATGAAATTAGATATTAATGAATTTGACACATTAGATTATCCAGAAAATAATAAATTTACGATGCCGTTAAAAAATAAAAAAATTGTTGGGCTCATGAAAGATGAGTGCAATGGAAATATTATATTGAAATTTGTTGGGCTCAGAAGTAAGATGTATAGTATTCTTCTTGAAAATGAAAATGTGAATAAAAAAGCAAAGGGTTTTAAGAGTAACGTCGTAAAAGCAACTATCGATTTCAACGACTATACTGAGTGCCTACGTGACCAAATTATAAACATTAATCGAAAGCAAATTAATATAAGATCACGTCATCATAAGCTCTACACTGAGAGGCAAAATAAAATTGCTCTTAGTTCCCGAGATGATAAACGATATATTTTATCAAACACTACAGATACGCTGCCTTGGGGCCATTATAGGATTAAAATAATAGAAGAACAAAGAACTGGAGAGTGTGTAGAAAATCATAGCAGACCAGCAGCCAATGAAAAAGCAGCCAATGTAGAGGGGGAGATTTCTTCAGTAGTGGAAGAGTCCCTATATCATCGGCAGCATCAACCAGCAGAGCTCAGTCAGAGCTGTAGTGAGCAGATAAAAGTATCGACCGCTTCATCATCCAACGCAAGCAGATCAGGACAACAACAACAAGCTCTCAAAAGAACAGGTTTGGAGTTAAAAATTTCTACAGAGATAAGCAGATCTGTTTGGAACAGCAAAGCTCAGAAATAAAGGTTTGTAATGTGTTTTCTTATTCATATATTTTTTTTTTTACTATCTATAAAACTCATATAATTTTCTTATGTTTCAAATGGCTGATTTAGCAGCACTTAATCGGCTGGCCTGTGGAAGATTCCTTCCAACAAAGAAGATCAACGAAATGGTCAAGGGGCAAAGTCATGTAGTGTCGAAGCTGAGAAAAGCTAACACTAAATTCGGCACGGATGCTATCGCTGAACTAGACGATCACTTCCAAATATTTTTACCTAATCAAGTATCTGAGTATCTTGTGAGTAACGAACTATCATTTAATAGTTTGTTGGAATCTATCGATAGAAAAAAGCTGTCAGTTCGCTACAATGGTGATAGTGTTGAATTTTTTAACCAATAATGTTTAATTATACAAATACAAGAAAAAGAAAGTTATTTTTGTGAAACTAGTTTAACGTGAAAAAAAATAAATGATACAATCTATTACATGTTTGGAGTTTTTATTTATCTCAATGAATCTTATGTAAGATATAACATTACCATGTATTGTAAAAAAATTTTATTTGCACACATAATTGATAACATTAAAAGACCACAACAAGTTTTATACAATTTTTTTTACAACTTCTGAATTTTAATAATTTTTAAAGTACATATCACTTTTATTCTTTGTTATTATCAATCCAACTGTTATGGGTATTGTCAAAGCCCAACCACTTGACGAATGTTTGATTTTTTCGTCGACGAAGAATTTTTTCAACAAGATAAGTATCAGGATACTTGGTTTTCTGCAGTTCCTGCTCGGAGAAGCCTCCAAAAATTGGCTGATTTTGGTAATCTTTCAAACGGTAAGTTTGTGGATTGGTTGGAGCTACTCGTGTTATAGTGAATACCTCAGTCGAACAGTTAGGTGTGTATCCATTTTCAAATACTTGCTTAGCATTACTTATTCGCACTTTGTCTCCCACTTTAAATTTCGGTAGTTTTCTCATCCCGATTGTTCTTGATGAAATTTCTTTCAAAATTTCATTTTCAGCAGCAGCTGACACATCCTTTGGTTTCATAGCTATTGTCCAATGTTTCCGATTATTATAGGCCGTCAGTAACTTAGGTAAGATGTCAATCCACTTATATCTGCCACGCAAGCTGAAATTTTTCCACATATCATACTTTAGTGTACGATTGAATCGCTCACATATAGATGCTTTAAGGTTACTATAAGTCGAGTACAAGTTAATTTTGTTCTTTTGCATGAGACTTTGGAAATTCACATTGTAAAACTCTTTGCCATGATCTGTTTGCAAATTAGTTGGAACTCTTCCCTCTGTTAATATCGACTTCATAGCTGCAGTCACATCTTTACCGGTTTTATTTTTTACGGGCACAGCCCATGCATACTTGGAGAATACATCTATAACTGTAAGCAAATACCTATAACCTTTATTTTCATGAGCATAAGGTATCATCTCCACAAGATCAGCTTGCCATGTTTCATCCAAGCCTCGAATATCAAACTTTCGGCTAAGGTAGTTGCGTCTCGCAGGTTTATGAAGCTCTTCCACTACTGCTTCCATCTCTCTTAACTGTCTTCTGGAGTTATACTAGATATATGTGCTACAATCTCTTTCAGTGTATTTATTTCACGCTGCAAATTTAGTATTGTTTCTGAGAATACATCACTTAAATTGCTCAATAGTAGATTTATTTTCTCTTGTTCATCCAAAATGAAACTCTTTTCTTTCTGTAAAGTAGTGAGATTTACAGCATCTCGAGGTTGAATAGCTGGTGCAACATTGCACAACCTTTTATTTTCCAAGTCAAATTGACCATCTGTGGTGAGATTATATCCAATTCCTCGAGGACCTCGACTACCACCTTTCAACTTAACTGATCCACGTCCGAACACGTCGATGCTCATTTTTACACTGAAGTAGAATTGATAACGATTCTCAATATATGATATTAGCTTCACGAAGCTCCTCAACGATTGAATTCATTTCATTAGTGTGACTAGGATTACCGGCTGATTTTTCTGCCACTAGTAATCTTAGCCGATTGACCAGCTCGTTAGGATCGTCCTAGTAAACGTAGTCCATTTGCATGTTCAGCCTAGCAATTTTAAATGAAGGTATGGACCCACCTTTCTTCTTAATTTGAGTGAGATTAAATAATGGGGCAATAAAATTATTGAATTTATTACTATTGTATGGACAAATCGTCTCATTTTTGTCAAATTTTCTTTTATGCTCACTTGACGTTTCCAAGATTTGTTTGTATTTAACTAAATTATCTGGTGTCATGTGCTTTTTATCAGGACGCTTTTTTATAAGTAACTCCATTAATCCATCAGTCATTGGATATCTTAGATCCTTTATTTGAATTTGATCATTTTTGAAATATATAGGCGAATCATTAAGTATATGTTGTCCGTTTTTTTCCTTTCTTATCCCATAAATTCGATCCAGTTCTGACTCTTTTCTATCAAGTATTTGTAAGTATGGATTCATAGGTTCATTTTTATCGATGTCATGCGCTAAATCATCATCGTCACTTTTTTCAGCAACGGTATGATAGTCTTTGATAGTATCATTCGAGGAAAAAGTATCTTCTTTATCATCACTGTTACTATTAGCTGATTGGAACATTGATGCGTCGGTATTATTGATTTTTGACTTAAAAGGCTTGAAGCGTTTTTTAAATAAAGATTTAAAGCTAAGTGGCACGTTTTTGACTTTCTTTGTGTCATCGATAATTTTAAGAAGTGGATCAGTAATAGGCTTGAAAGTCTTTCCAATCTGCTTTTCAAAATTTTCTCTTCCTGACTTTAACAATCGATGCTTACGTCGAACAGCTTCTGTAGCTTTTTCAACTTGCCGAAGAACGTCTTTTTCCTCATGAAAAGTGTCCATGTTGGTCGCTTGATGGTTAACAAGAGACTAATACGTACTTAATAAGCATGAGTAATATTTATAGAAAAAGAATCAAATCCTCTCCTATATCTACCATTATCAACATCTCTTTCCTTGTCTATTACGACAAATCCATGTTTTCCAACTCTCCAACAGTTTACACATAATTTTTTGAATTCATTGTACGTCATATCAGTATTAACATGATCATTATAGATGTGCTTCAAATTCATGTCATCTTGTCGAAATATTACTAAAAGGTTTAAATTATCTCTGACTAAGTGCTTTGGAACTTGAGCATAGGATTGGCATAGATAGAAGCAGTCAACGCTTTTGTGACGTCCCATGCAGAAAAAAGCTTTCACATTACCTTGTTTTTCACAGGCAATGTCGTAAAATGTCATTATGGAGTTGGGTAGTGCCTTATCAGGAGATATGACTGATTCATGATCGCTATATGAAAAATACTTTACACCATCTATGGGCTCCAACAGTTGTTCTAGAAACTTATACTTTGGCTGATTCAGCGACTTTGAGTATAGATAAACATTCTCAAATCTCAATCCGTTGGGGTGAGTAATTAAAGCCAGCAAGCTGTTTGTTTTTCCACAGTTTGACGGACCACAAAGAACAGCTCTTATCGTATCGGGTAGCAAATCACCATGGCGTTGGATTTTATTATCTTGCTTAACGATTCCGTCGAAATTCACGACAGGAAGTTTTATATTCTGATCTATGAAGCTCATGTTTACTGTATGCTGACTCAACTGAGACTGAAACATGATACTGTAAATGGTTTGTCTATATATTTTGAAACTCATCTGTCATCGAATTTCCTAATCTTGCTTATCAGTTTGTTGAAATTTATGACAGGAAGTTAAATATTCTGTTCCTCGGAGCTCGTGGTTACTGCATGCTGAAATATGAAACTATAAATAGTGCTCTACATATATTTTCGAGCTCATTCATCGTTAAGCACTTGGAAAGTAATGATCATTCATCATCGCAAAGGCTGTGGAATTATAAACACACTTATCAATAAACTGCCTATAGAGCTGCACGTACCAGGATATCAATATTGTGGACCGGACACTAAACTAGCCAAGAGATTAGCTCGCGGAGATTCGGGTATCAATCCATTGGATCAGGCGTGCAAGCAACACGATATAGCCTATTCGCAGGATCGAAAAAATATTACAGCAAGAAACACCGCTGACAAAATTCTCGCTGAAAAGGCGTGGCAAAGATTCAAAGCCACATACGCTAGTTTAGGGGAAAAATCTGCTGCTTTTACTATTACCAGTGCCATGAAATTGAAATTCAAACTCGGCATGGGAGCATTCCCTAGTACGAATTCTAGTAAAGTGAGTAAGAACAAAATGAAGCCGAAGAGAACTACTTTGAAAAGCTTGATTCGAAGTGCTTCAAAGTCCATGATTCCTAATCGTAGTGCTCGAAAAGCTATAAGTTCGGCGTTAAAGGGAGCTCAGGATGCTGTGAAAAAAGCTGGTGGTAGGAAAAATATTTTAATACCTCGAGTATTGCCTATCCCGCAGAAAACTGGAGGATTCCTACCATACCTTATTCCTGCATTTGCTGGCCTAAGTGCTATAGGCACTATCACTAATGGTGTAACTGGAATTGTCAAGGCTATTGATGATGCTAAAGTTGCTCGAAAACAGCTAGAGGAGAGTGAGAGGCATAATAAAGAAATGGAAGCACTCTTACTTGGAAAGGGGCTGTTTTTAAAACCATATAAGAACGGCTTAGGTCTACATTTAAGGCTTGGAAAAGGCTTAAAAGATGGAAAAAAAAAAAAAATTTCTACGTAAAACTGCCTTACCGAGCTCTCACAGACTATGACCTCATCAAGTATGCAAAAATTTTGAAAATACCGCATTTCCGTGGAGTTTTCATGAGAAATGCTTTGCCAGCCGATGGCCCACGTTTTTCCAAATCAGCAATAGTCAATCTCAATGATAAGGATGGTCCTGGTACTCACTGGGTTGCCTATAGAAAGCGAGGCAATAACGTGACGTATTTCGACAGTTTTGGTGACCTACAGACACCGATTGATCTACTGCTATATCTTGGTGTTAGATGTGTCAAATATAATTATGAAAGGTTCCAAGATTTTAGTACATACAACTGCGGCCATCTTTGCTTATGCTTTCTTTGTAAAAAACTTAATTATCAGCCAATATAAATGTATTCCAATACGCAAGTAACATTAGTCATTGACAAACCGTCATGGAAGAATCATTGACATTAAGTTTATCAGGAACATCGTCTATTCTTGAAGCACAATATTTTCCACCTATCGAGTTGTCACCAGCACATAACTACGTTATTGGTCTAGTAGAACTCCTAACTTTCAATTCAATTTCAAATATCGACGAAGGTAATAATAAATTTTACGTAGGTGATCAAGTGGTTGTTTTTCCAACTGGCAGCTACGAAATTCAAGATATTGAGTCATTTCTGATCGACGTGTTACAACCCGACGATATAGCTATTAGCATCAAACCAAATAATAATACTCTTTGCAGTGTGATAACGTGTAGTCATACTATTGACTTCAGGCCAAAAGATTCTATAGGCCGTCTTTTAGGCTTTACTGAACGAATTCTTAGAGATACCAGTACTCACATCTCAGATTTACCTGTTGCTATTCTCAAGGTTAACACATTGAGAGTTGAGTGTAATATCACTAGTGGAGCCTATATAAACGGAGAAAAAGTTCATACCATCTACGAGTTTTTCCCTGCTGTACCACCGGGATACAAGATTGTCGAAGTTCCATCGCAAATCATTTATTTACCCGTTGCTGTTAAAATTATAGATCATCTTTAAGTACGCATTGTTGATCAGGAAGGTAACTTGATTAATTTTCATGAAGTAGTTATAAATACAAGACTACACTTGAAACAACTCAACTGAAATGGGCATAGTGTACAACAATAGTAAAGCTGGACGAGGCTATGAAAAAAAATTAACGAGGGTGAGGACGAATAGTCATCCACGAGACAACATAATTGGACGAAGCTATAAGAATAAACCAAAATGGATGAGACGGATCAGTCGTCGACGAACGCTCAAAGCGTTAACACGTCACAACGTCCAGTTCTTAAAAAACCTAGGCCTAAAAGTAAGAGCTCTTGGTGGCAAACAACTTGTGCTTTTTTTTGCTGCCTGCGAACGAGAAAAAGTTGTGATGGAAGAGATTCTTGGGATTCAGTCAGGTGTCGTGTTTGATGAGTCGGTTGCACACTACGAAATTCATGCACATCGACCCCACATTGCATCAGCATTTAATAGCAGTGATGAAATTCGCATCTAAATTCAACATCAAGATTTATGTCTTTTACCCTCTCAAAGTTCCCTACGTATTTCTGGACCTATAACAACTGGAGATGATAAATCTCTTGAGAAAACAAAACTAGTTAATAACGCCATCTACCATCTGTTTTAAGAAATACGATATGAACTAAATGGTATTGAAATTGATAGGTGTAAGAATGTTGGATTGACAACTTTAATGAAAGGATGGATATCTTTCTCTCCCAGTCAGAGTTTAATGCTTGAAAATGCTGGTTGGATAGACATTGAAGAGAAAAAATCTATTATCAATGATCATTCTTATTTTGAAGTGTCAATACCTTTGAGTATGATGTTTTGTTTCGCTGAAGACTATCGCAAAGTTGTGGTTAATGCAAAACATGAATTAATTCTCACAAGATCAAGAGATGATGTTAGTGCCGTTATACAAGTACCTGAAAATCAAATTTTCGAAAAGTATAAGCTTAAATTGACTCAGATTGAGTGGCTTGTGCCTTACATAACTGCATCAGACAGACGAAAAATTCGTTTGCTTGATGTTATTGCAAAAGACAAGCCTATTTCTATGAGTTTCCGCAATTGGGAGTTGTATGAGTATCCTTTTTTGCCAAAAACTTCTAGACATGTATGGACTGTCAAAACTTCCAATCAGTTGGAAAAGCCTCGTTTTGTTATTTTGGGCTTTCAGAATAAGCGAAAAAATGATCCTGCTTTTAATGCCAGTCTCTTTGATCACTGTAATATCAGCAATGTAAAGCTTTTCTTAAACTCACAGTACTATCCTTATGGAAATCTTAATCTTGATATTAATAAAAATCAGTTTTCAACATTATATGATATGTATAAGAATTTTCAAGCCGCCTATTACGGGAAAGAACCAGAACCTATGCTGAATAAAAAAGATTTTATCACACACATGCCTCTTATTGTAATTGACTGCTCTAAGCAGAATAAAGCTTTGAAAAGCGCGCCAGTGGACGTGCGCTTGGAGTTTGAAGCACGAGAGAATTTCCCGGAAAATGTATCTGCTTACTGTCTCATTCTACACGATCGCATCGTAGAGTACAATCCCATTAGTGGCGACGTGAGAAAACTTGTTAAAGCACGTATATAAAATTAAAAAAAAAAAAAAAAATACTAGCAGTAAAGTCAGTCTTTATCATGATAGAGTACATGGTGGACATGCAGGGCTTTGAGGAGCCTGGCAACGATTATGTGCTTAAAGAGTTGGCGATTCTTCCACTCCATGGAGATGATGAGCCTCAAGTATTTCTCTTCAAGCCGCCATTTTCTTGGCGCAAACTACATGATAAATACAAACGTGAAAATTTATGGCTTGAGTTATCCTATCATGGATTAGATTGGCAATCAGGTGTTATCGACTACACAGAAATTGGTAATGTTCTTCGGGAGAATCTCAAAGATGCTAAGAAGATTTTTGTGATTGGAGAAGTGAAGAAAAGGTGGCTCGAAAGGTTTAATTTTCAAGTTAATAATATGGTTGATTATCCAGAGTTTGAACTCCCAACATTAGCTACTGCATGTCCTCACCATAATGGTGCGTATAGACCTATGTGTGCCACCCACAATGTCAAACAAATGAATAAATTCTACTTTCATATGGAATGGGAAGATGTTACTGATTCTAAAGAAGATGTATAATGAAAAACTCAATGAAACTGTATTTTTCTGTAAATTATGTCATAAATAAATGTATTGAATTATATTGTTGTTATTATTTATGTAGATTTTCCCTCAAAACTAGTTTAAGATTAAAATATTAAGAACCGATGATTCATTCTGATAAAACACACACTTGCGCAGTGCCTACACTAACGTGTATATAAACTAATTTCGGTGCAGAGTGCTGCTTAGTTCATCACGCAGCATCAAACGCAACGGATACGCGTTTATATCGCAGTTAGTACGACGCTTTTGAGCTGCAAAATAAAAATGGATTTTTACGAGGATTATGTTATTAAGATTACAGGTTTTCTGGACGCTTCTCGACAGTTTTAACCAAAAGAAGTGGCTGTGGTGTCGCTTATGAGATCATTGGATTGTGCGGCCCCCGTGCAATTTTTCCACCTTACCTATGGATGTGCGCCAAAACAACGACTTTCAGTCGAAGCGAGTGCATGGACTTCGCTGGTTCCAGGGTGATTGTTCCATTAGAAAGTTACAGCAACATTTGTACACTGAAGCAAAAAATGCACATCGAATTTACGTTTATGAAGATAATACAGCCACTTATTTGGAATCGACCATAGGGTGTACTGTGATTAACATTCAGCAGTATATGGTGCCATCGCGTCACATTCTTAATATGGGATATTCAACAAAGGCGTTAATGTGTGGTACTCATGATGTACAAAAAAGTCTACGTAGAAAGCAATATTGCACACTTAGTAAAGCTCATCAAATAAAATTGTGGCTTTGCTCTTTGGTGAAAAGTAGCATTGAACCAGACACTAAATGTTTTTTAGACGCGCTTAATAGTTATAAGAAGAAATTTTCTAAAACGCTTCCCAGTTGGGATACTGTTGATGGAATTAATGCTAATGATATTGATACTGATACTGATAGTGACTCTGAAACTGATACTAATGTTGGTATCAAGAACGATGACTGTGTGTAGGCAAAAAAAAAAAAAAGAGTAAAGTAAGCATAAAATTTAAGATCAAAAAATTAAAGTAAATCTTGCCGTGTGGTAGTACAAAGAAATTAGCGCCGTCTTATAAGCTGATGAGAATTTGCGTATTGCTTCAGTTATCCAGTGACGATAGATCAGGCAACATCAACAACATGGGTCCGATCTTTAGCAAACCAAAATATGAGAGCCTCAGTAAAAAGGAGGAGGAGGAGGAAGATAAAAATAGCCGAAAACCTCTTTTAGAAAAGCACGTTGAGGCATCTCAAACAAAAGTGGAGGGAAATTATTATTCCGAAAATATTCGCTCTTATCCAAATAAAGATGAATGTAATATATTGAAAAAAAAAAGTCAATAACCATGAAATTCTTGTGTATTTTTTTTTTAAGCTAGCAAAAATATATGTGTATTAAAATTAAAGTTTTGTTATTATTGAAACCCATTTACGAACTATCCTAAGAATCTTAAACTTAAATTCATAAGCTGGCTGAATTCCTTGGCAAGGTACTGCGTCGAGTAAGCCAACGTTGGTCGCAGCTAAACGAGATACGCGATACGCTACATCCACATATGATGCTGGTACATTATACGCCTAAATAAGAAGCGAAGAGTTATCGGCCACGGCTTACACATACGTGTATCCTAGCATGACTCGTTGCACCCGCTCTTGCTAAGAAAAAAATATTACACTGGAACATTATATGCCTATAAATAAGAAGCGAAAAGTCATCGGCCACGGCTAACACATCCGTATAGATAAGAAATAATAGCTCCATTACTTGGCAAGGTACTGCGTTGAGTAAGCCAACGTTGGTCGCAGCTGAACGGGATACGCGATTCGCTACATCCACTGATAAGAAATACACGTTCATGCTTAATCATCTTCCTCTCGCGCTGTACGTTAGGCTTGTCACACCTACACCTTTCGGACCCATCCTGATGACGTCGGAGCTTGATTCGCGGTCGGAAAGAAAGGGAGCTGTCAATACCATCCGACATCACAGCATCCGAAAGAGGCCCCCTTCCCCTGACGTTACCATCCAAGTAGTCCGCACCACCCGCCGCCCGTGCCCCTCCTCCCACCGCCTCTCCTCTACCGCCCGATCAGCCCCCACCACCGCCTCTCCTCTACCGCCCGACCAGCCCCCACCACCGCCTCTCCTCCATTGCCTCTTCTCCACCCACAGCTATAGCTAGATCCTCTCCCCCCACCACTACCTCAGGGGGGGGAGCTGGGGGGGGTGCCAAAACCGCCATGGTTTACCTACTCGCAGGGACTCCTGTAACCATCGCCCTCACCAGCCGGTCTGCCGAGTCTCAAACGACGCTGCGAACGCACACACACATATGCACTCCCTAATACGTCGTCCTATTGCAGCGGACAGACCGCTGACTGCTGAGGTTCAGACGACTGTTTGAATTTTAGACATTCGACTGCATCTTCTATTAGACAAAATGTATGCCCAAATAATTCTTTAAAATGACAATATGCATGATTTTATTTTTAACTTTTTCTTTTTCATAAGTACTTTTTATAACAAAAAAATACTAGAACAGCTACGCTGATGTAGAATTTTTGAATCTTTGAGACTCATTTTTCAAGACTTCTTATAACTGTTAAAGTCACAGTTTATTGCTTAACATGATGAATAAAACTATTAGTTTATAATACTCTATACTATTTGAGTAATTTAACTAGAGATATATGGTCATATCTTTGGCCTCTACTTCTATTATCTAGAATTCAAACTGATACTATGTCACTAATCAAGAGAGTGTGATGTCAAAGCCAACACAAAGTAATTCATCAAGAGGCTTAACATTATACATTATTTAATAAATAAATGGAAGTTAAAAATTATGGCCTTTACTTATTAAAATAATTTTCATTTTCATGTAAGACTGATATAAAAATCACATCTTCCCGTATTAAGCGTTCATAATTGAATTAACAGGTGTTACATAATCTCATGCTAGGATAATGGTTGAAAAGTCATCTTTGCCATCTAAACTGTCTACCTTGTTAATATTTTCGTACTTATATTCAGTCCAGAGTAATACATTTTGGGATCATTTTCTAAGAGTTTACCAATGATATTTTTGGTACAGGCACCGAGAAGATTTCCAATGTTCACATGCTTTCCCAGATTAATCATAATTTTCAGCTCACTTTCTAAGAGCCGTAGGTATTGAATTGAATTAGCTTTACTGTTGATTGTCTTAACTGCCACAGTTGTAAAATCCTCATGGGCACAAATCCCATACGCTCTCGCCTTCATTACAACCCCAAACTAACCACTTCCTAATTGTTTCTCTGGAATGAAAATCATGATATCATTATGAATATACTTATGAAATTGACTTCAAATACAAGATATTCCCTATCGTTTACCAAAATTTGGTTGTTTCCTGGGAAGTTCCAATTCTTTATTGTACGGTAAAAGTTCTGCTTGATCCTGTACTGTTAATTCTGAATTTATAAGGTGTGGTGCTCCTTTCTCGAATTGAATCAGGCGTGTTATCAATAACTTCTTTTGTATCTTTAGACAATTTATAGTTTTAAGAAATTGTTTTGTGGAAAAATACTCTTTATTTATAGTGGAACGTACACAGGCTGCGAGGCAGCAAATAAACACATTAACGTCGCGTCGAGTCTCCTTTGTTTTCCTCTTCTCTCTTCTTCTTCTTGTTGAGCGAGTGGCGGCTCACACGTCTTGCTTGGCGGTCGACTCGAGCACGATTGATGGTAGCGCGCAGCACCGAGCACCTTTGCGGAGAGAGCGATCGGGGCGCGGGGGGGAGGACTCGGCAGGACACGACCGCGCAGCCAGCGTCTTCGCGGCCGAAAAACTCACATACCGCCCGCCTTGCTCCCGGAGCGACAATCAAACGCCGCCCGCCGAAGGAGTCTGGGCATCAGATGAAACAGTCGCCGACGGCGGCGTCTCAGCGAGATCTGGGACCGGAAGCAATGCAAGCTTGGCGACGGGCCGCAGGTACTCCCCGGTGGCTGTTTTCAGAGTGGCCGCACGGACGAGACCATCGGGTCCTGGATGAACGTGGGTGATGCGGCCAAGAGGCCAGCGCCCATCCATCCGAAGTAGAGTTGAGTCGAGAAGAACCACGGTGTCACCCACGGCAAAGTTCCGGCGAGGGGTACGCCACTTTGGTCGCTGCTGGAGTGTGTTCAGGTACTCTCGACTCCAGCGAGACCAAAACTGAGCTCGAATCGCCCTGACGAGGTCCCAATGAGCGAGAGTGTCCAGCCTTTCCGATGGGGGCCCAGCCTGGATGACGGCATCAAGAGGGGCGCCGATAAGGAAATGGCCCGGAGTGAGGACATCAAGGTCTCCCAAGTCGTTGGAGAGAGGAGTGAGCGGTCTACTGTTCAAGACCATCTCGATGCCAATGAGAACAGTCGAAAACTCCTCGTAGGTCAGGTGCCGAGAGCCCATGACGCGTCAGAGGTGGCCCTAGACCGACTTGACACCTGACTCCCAAAGACCACCAAAATGAGGCGCCCCAGGCGGGATGAACTGCCACGAAACACCTTGATCGGCGAGCGTTCCAGCAACAAGCGCCCAGTCAATCTCCGCGTCCTGAAGAGCTTCGCGCAGCTCGAGGTCGGCCCGTCGGAAGCAAGTGGCGTTATCACTCCACAGCTCGGCCGGGCGTCCACGGCGACCGGAGAAACGGGTGAGAGCGCCGAGAAAAGAGGCCGTTGAGAGATCGCCAACGAGCTCGAGGTGCAACGCTTTCGTCGTCAAGCACACAAAGACCGCAATATATCCTTTGGTGGTCCGGACGCCTCGTCCGCGCGAAGCGAGCACGTGGAAAGGGCCCGCGTAATCAACCCCAGTGCGACCGAAGGCTCGACAAGGAGTGACCCGGAAGGCTGGTAGAGGGGTCATAAGCTGGGTGGATGCCCGCGCTTGCAGCCAGGCGCAGACGATGCAACGGCGCAGGTGGGCCTTGATTCGTGTCCTGCCACCGATAATCCATGCCTGCCGGTGCACATATGCGCTAGTAAGCCGGAAGCCACCGTGGAGGGCTCTGGAGTGCGCCCGGGCGATGATGAGTCGAGCCAGAGGAGAGGAACCGGGGACAATTGGCGGATGCTTCTCCTCATAGGTCAGCGACGAATGTGCGAGCCGCCCGCCGACGCGCAAGATCCCATCGGCATCCAAGAATGGAGAGAGGGCCATGAGTGGGCTTGTTTTTGGTAACTGCTCACCCCTTTGCAGTCGAATAACCTCCGCCTCGAATGCTGGAGCTTGACTCAGACGGGCACAAGCCAGGAAAGCGGCGTGGAGCTCGGTCGGCGTTGATGGCGAGAGCACGGGGAGAGCGGGCTCGCGATGGAGACGGCGACGAATCCACCGCCACACACGAACGAGCAATTGCGTTAGGACGTGGAGACTGGAGAATTGCTCAAGCAGGTCGAAGCTGGACGGTTGAACGGTGCAGCAACTGATGAGAGCCGGCGCTGGTCGGGATACGGGCTCCGGGGGCCATAACCCGATGTCACGAACCAGCCAGGAGGGCCCGTGCCACCACAAAGGCTGATGGCGGAGACCTGACATGTCGGCGCTCCGAGTGGCCAGATCCGCCGGATTTGACGCCGTCGGGACGTGCCGCCAGATGCTCGGAGAGAATATTTCTTGAAGCTGGGCCACGTAGTTGTCGACGAGCACATTATTGGTCGGCTGGGAGGAACGGAGCCACTGCAGAACAATCTGAGAGTCGCTCCAGGCGTGGCAGCGATCATCAGGGACATCCAGCTCATCCGCGGTTGATCGGAGCAGCTTTGCACCGAGTAGAGCGGCTCTGAGCTCAAGGCGAGGAATCGTCATCCGTGCGACAGGCTCGGAGACTGGCCTGAGTGAGCGAATGGGGGCAAGCTTTGAGCGAGCCAAAAGGATGTAGCAGGAAGCCGGCTCGCCCGGGCGCTCCAACCGCGAGTACACTACGGCGGCCATCGCCCGCCGGCTGGCGTCAGCGAACACGTGCAGATGAAGGTCGGATGCTGGCGAGACACCGATCCATCGGGGAAGAGAGAAGCCGGAGATGACTTGGAGCTCAGCCACAAAGTCCATCCAGCGCCGGACCATGGACGATGGTACTGTTTCGTCCCAGTCGAGGTGAGCCCGCCAAAGATCCTGCAGCAGCAATTTCGCGTTCAAAGTGATTGGCGCAAGCCAACCACATGGGTCGAAGACGCTTGCAAGCGCCGCGAGCATGGTCCTCTTCGTAGTCTGGCGTTGCACGACGACCGGAGTCAGGCGAAGGCGATCGACCGGGGGATCCCAACCAACGCCCAGCTCGCTAACAAGGCCCTCAGCGCCGAGCTGATCCCAGGCGGGGCGCAAGCGAGTAGCTCTGGTGTGCTCGCGACCCACTTCCGGAGCGGAAAACCGCCAGCTTGCATGAGGCCGATCAACTGGTCACGGAGGTGTCGCGCAGTGTCGAGACTATCGACTCCAGAGAGAATGTCATCGACGTAGCGGTCGCGCATAACAACGGGCACCGCATCGGGCCAACGGGAGCCCTCGTCCTCGCACAGCTGCTGGATGGTGCGTAGGGAAAGATACGGAGAGCACGACGCGCCGTATGTGACAGTGAGCAACTGGTAGTGCGTGGGCGGCTCTCGAGGGTCCGCGCTCCAAACGATCCGCTGCAAGTCGACGTCTCGGTCATCGATCCAGATCTGGCGGAACATCATTTGAACGTCGCTGCAGAAGGCGATACGATGTCGGCGCCAGCGCAGTAACACGTGAGGTAAGGCCGTTTAAAGTCGGGGCCCGGCGTGGAGGACATCGTTTAGACTGCAGCCGCTCGAAGTTGGATGTGAAGCGTTAAAGACAACGCGCAGCTTTCGGCCCTGGTCGCTATGCTGCCATATGCCATGATGCTGGATGTAATGAGCGGGGTGGGACGACCCAGCCAACTGAGCGCTAGTGAGAGGCCTCATGTGACCCAAAGCGAGGTAATCGGCCATAAACTTGGTGTATTCGACGGCCATCTCGGGGGCTCTCTGTAGCCAGCGCTGCAGCGCAGTCAACGATGCCAGGGTGCTCTGACAACTATCACCGAGGAGCTGCAAGCCCCCTTGCTTTAGAGGCAGGCGCACGACGTAGCGCCCGTCCTCAGCCCGGCCATGGTCAGCGAAGCTGCGTTCACATTCGACGTCGTCGGGGGCCTGCCGGTGGGCTTGTGGAACGTCCTCGAGTTCCCAGAAGCGCTGCAGCAGGGATGTCAGCTCAAGATGCCAAGGAGGAGGCGAGTCGGCCTGAGATGTCAGACAGACGTTCGGTGAGGCGTGCGGCATCTCTAGGCCGGCGGCCTGCCCAATAAAGACCCAACCAAAGACAGTGGCCTGAGCTACGAGGTCGTCACGCTGAATCTGGCCAGGCTCCAGCAAGCGATGGTAGACGTCCACACCGAGGAGGAGGTCGATCACGTGTGGCGTGTCGAATTTGGAGTCCGCCAGCGGCTCGAGGTCGAGCCAGCGCCGAGCGACAGCGGGGTGCAGGGGCGCGCGTGGGGAAACAATCCCGAGCCGCGGGAGGCAGAGAGCCATCAGCGTGGTCGGCGGCTCGCTCTCCCTGAGGTGAAGCCAAAGTCGAGCACGAGCCCTCGAGCGGACGCCCGGGTCGCCGCCGACGCCCGAAATGTTGAACTCGGCGAGTTCCATCGGAGCGTTGAGTTGACGAGCGAGGCTGGCGGAAGCAATGGTGACCTCAGAGCACGAATCCAGGAGGGCCCGGACCGTCACAGTCCGGCCAAGAAGCCCGCTCAGGCGGACAAGCGCGGTCGGCAACACTGCCAGTCAGGACCGTGACGCCTCATCGGATGGCGGACCGGCAGTGGGCACGGCCGCTGGATCCGCTTTCGGAAGCTTCGGTGGCGTGGGTTCAACAGCGGGCTCTGACCCGCGGCGCCGGCTGCTGTCATGCAGAGAACTGTGGTGTGGCTCGCGGCAGTGCTGACAGACCGAGCGTGAGGGACAAGCCTTTACAGCATGGCCGGACCGAAGACAGTTGAAGCACAGTCTCGCCTGGTAAACCAGATCTCTCCGAGCGCGCGGCTCAAGACCGTAAAACTGTGCGCAGTGGCCCAGGTAGTGAGACCCCTGGCAAGCCGGGCAGGCCGACACCGTGCCACCTGTCGCAAGAGTACGATAGGTACGGCCGGCCGAGGCAGGGACCACCGGACGCGCACCGGGCACGGTGGACTGGCGTGCAGGATGGGAGGCCTCCACGGAGCTCAGAGCCCGGCATCGCCGACGCAGGAAGCCGGCCAGGGTGTCGAAGGTTACCAGGGTGCGCCCGGCGTCCGAATTTGCGACTTCGAGTCGCTCAAGCTCGTCCTCCCATGCGCGCCGCGTCGAGGAGTCCATCCCCGTCAGTGCACAGGAAACGAACCAGTCGTCCCAATCCGCCACCGGACGGCCCAGAGTGCGCAGCTGATCTCGATGGCGGCCCAACGTGTCCAACAGACCCTGCAAACCTCGAGCCGACTCCTCTCGCAACGGTTTAATGTTGCGAAGCGCCGTGATGTGGTCGTGTACGAGAATGCGGCGGTGCTCGAACCGTGCTTCCAACAGGGCCCAAGCGGTCTCGTAGTTTGCGTCAGCGATCTGGATGGCCTCGAGCGTCGTTTTTGCGTCCCCCTGGACGAGTGATTTTAAGTAGAAGAGCCGTTCGACGTTCGTGAGATGGCTGTCCTCGTGGATGAGGGCGCGAAAGAGGTCTCGGAAGCTTTCCCAGTCCTCTCGCTTGCCGGAGAAGTTGGGAATGCTGATCCGGGGCAGGTGAGGGCCACGAGTAGGCCCTGAGCTCGGTGAAGGAGCAGGATTACCGTCGGTGGGCGGCGGGAGGGGCGCCATTGACAGCCTCGCGTCGTAGAGGCGCGCCCTTGCGGTGATGTAGCTGGCCTCCACTCGTGGGTACAATCGATCCAGGAGGCCCCGCTTCTCCGGCGGCGGGCCGTCCAGCAACCTCACGTGGTTCGACTGGAAATCATGCCAGTAGCCCTGGAGAAGCTCTAGCCTCACGTCCACAAGCCCCAGGCTCCAGGCTTCGATCCGGTCCACGTCGAGCGCAAACTGCGTGACAACGTCTGCGAGGGCGCTCTGGGAGCCGTACAGGCTCGTCCAGCCGTCGTCTGACCTGAAAGCACGATCACGTGCTGTATATTTGTTCTGGATTTTGCCTCCGGGCCACCATCGATTGGTGGCGTCGGCAAAACAGAATTGAGTAGTAGTTGGGGGAGGGCGAGCGGACGTAAAGCGGTAGAGAAAGAGCGGAAGAGGGATTGAAGTTGTAGGTTAGGGACGATCTGGCTGTAACCAAGCGCGCGGCGTAACTGCCTTGGCCTGGTCGAACGAGTCTCTCGCGACCAAAATGGCCGCCAAGGCAAACAACAAAGGTCATCAAGTGGACCGTAGCAACAATGGCCGCCGCCGCGATCGAGCGAGGCGGCCATGGTCCCGACGTGTTCATGCACGCCGCCAGCGACGCAGTTTCGATTGCGGCTGGGCTGTAGAGCTGGACCGCGGGCGCTCACCGCCCACGGCAACCCCGACCACCACGGGTGACGCGGATGCCCCACATGCTACGCGTATATGGCGACACGGATCGACCGCGGCCCAATTAACTCATTCCAGGCCGCGGGCACTCTCGCGGCCGCGGCGGCTTTACCCACACGAAAAGCTGTCACTTTACTTACATAACGTTAAGAAGCTGGTCGTCCTGTCCTGCTGCGTCTCCGCTGGTCGCCGGTCGCCTCACTTCAACGGGATCCGGCTCGAAGGACCAATTTTTGTGGAAAAATACTCTTTATTTATAGGGGAACGTACATAGGCTGCGAGGCAGCAAATAAACACATTTACGTCGCGTCGAGTCTCCTTTGTTCTCCTCTTCTCTCTTCTTTTTCTTGTTGAGCGAGTGGCGGCTCACACGTCTTGCTTGGCGGTTGACACGAGCACGATTGATGGTAGCGCGCAGCACCGAGCACCTTGGCGGAGAGAGCGATCGGGGCGCGGGGGGAAGGACACGGCAGAACACGACCGCGCAGCCAGCGCCTTCGCGGCCGAAAAACTCACAGAAATTATGTTCAATGTTCAGATAATGTTTAAAAAAATAGTTTACTGCAATAATCACCTTTTGACTTCGAACTTTTATGCACAAATACACGGTAAAAAAATTTAAAAATAGTCGTTAGTGTAGCTATGGTTGAGATTACAAGCGAATTATTTGTTTTAGGTCCTAAAATTTAATGAAAAGATCAATAAAACTAATGTTTCTTCGCAGATCGGTAACTGTAAATTATGTAATAGCTCATAAAGAATTTATACTAGCAGTGATACCACTCGTCAGTATTTTATTATTTTTAATATTACACTTCCCAGCATTTTTCATTTTTCTTATGCGGAGTTTTGGCAACATGTAATGACATACAATGTTTGGCAACAGATAATTTTCACTAATACTTTACGACACTACATTTTGTTACAAACTTTTGCTTATTTTCTACTGAATATGACTATTTTAATAACTTCAACGGTAAACTGTCTTTGTACCAAGTAATATTAGGTATTAATATTCCATTGATCTCACAGAATAAAATTACAGTACTTGTAGCATCCTTCTGTGGCACGATTTATGTGTATCGTTCATACCGGTATCTGTAACCATGGATTTTTTGTCTATGAGTAGACTCATTAACAAAATGAGTATCTTAAAACTACATTTAAAACATTTAGTTGCAAATGTCAAAGATCATAATAACGGTTGCGTTAACAACAGGGTATTTCATAATGATCAAGATATAGAAATTGAGATATTTTGGAATTATTAAGGAGAAATATGTTTCTTATAATATTATTAATATTACGAGTCGTGATTGACTTGCACGAGCGGCCGGAGTTGACGGGAACGAATGCCAGTTGAGCACACGAGTGCGTAGCACGAGTGTGATCGCACGGCACGAGTTACCGTCACCGGCCACGAGTGCGAGCCTATCACACAAGTACGGGAAGTCGTCCCGCACGAGTTGCATACAAGTTTTTTTTGCAATGAGTGTGCGGAAAACATCCATTTATCGCATACTATTAAGAACAAAATTTTATTGATCATCTTAAAGTAACATCCGTTTATTATTTTTTTTTTTTTTTTCATGTTTGTGCCATTTTTAAAAGCCAATAGTATATCTCGAAAGTCAACGACCTCAATATGTACCTACACTTTTCCTTGACTGTCTTATTCATGTTCCAGTGTCAGATTCCTCCTACCGACAAGTTGACGAATGCATGAGAATGTCGTTTATTTTTACTTGCTTTTGTACATTTTTTAATATCTATTTTAAGCGATACGTTTGCAATTTATTTAAAGATCGGTTTTAAGATCTATTCTAATTCAGGATTTAAGACTTCTGGAATCTATTCTAATGCCTCTTATGTTGTGTTGTTTATATTTCTGAGTTTCGTTTTGAAACATATTTTTACTGATTTTTTTTTTAAGTTAAACTTCTTTCGGCGTGTTCTGCCCCACAGAGTAAATTAACGATTTAAGATTTGTGACCTTGAGAAAAAGTGTAACTGAAGTGGATATTGCTTGATTCTCCCCACTTACCTCGCCCCTTTTGTCGTACTTCTAGTCTCTTCTACACCACACGACCTCAAGACACAACACCACATATTTTAAATTCAATTTGTTTTTCTTTTAATCAATTTCTAAAAAAAAAAAAAAAAAAAAAAAAAATGTGTCCGAATTGGGTTTGAACCCCTGGCCTCATGAGCATTAGCCATTTCATGGAAGAAATATTTGTGTTTATACTTATATTATCAGTTATATAATTTCATAGAAGTTTAACTTTTTAGTTGAGTACCCAAGCACCCACTGTCCTAGTTTTTTTTTTTTAATTTGCTTGATTTCTACTTTTTGTTCGTTTTTCTAGATATTTTTTGAGATATACACCAAATTCTCTTTTATGATCTAGCCACACATACACTTTTAAATCTGCTTTACCACTATATTAATATTTGATGAAGAACTCATTTGACGTACAAGCTTTATTTTTTTTCTTCAATACCCATTATAGAGGACCTTTTACACATCTAAGTTACATTTTAGAAAACTGCTGAGACTTATTTCCATATCAAACGTTTTATTCTCAAATAAAATGAGTACACCATGAATGGTCACGAATTATAGAACTAATTAATCACAATTCATATGCTGTCTATCCTTGCAGGCACAAACAAAAGTCTTTCGTAATGCCCTCTTTTTGATGATACTTAAAGTTTTATTCCAAGCCTTCAATCTAGTAGCAATAAAAATCCTTGAGTCCCTACTAGATCCTCCGCAGCAATTTTACAATACGCCTAATCCGATGAGCTCAATTATTCATGACTTAAATAATCATTGTAGTAAAGATGCGTCACTTTGTATTAGTATTTTTATTAAATTAACTTGTTTTCGCTACACCTACTGTCTGCTTTACAAGTACTGATAAAAATCTACCACCTCCATCCCACCCTACTGCTAACAACCCATATCGTTGTGAGCGGGAATTATGCAGTCTCTATCGTCACGGCCAGTTTTGACGTTAAGCAGCGATATCCAAACTACCCAAATGCTCAACAGCGTAAGCATGTGCTATCTCTAGATAGTATGAACTCCATCCGGGTCATTTTTTGAGCAAGCTCTTACAACAATTTAAAAAATCAGTTATATCATCTGCAGTAAATCCTTCTTTCTATCTTCGTATGTATATTTATAATCAGTTTGTAGACTTTGTAAAATCATTACTATAACATTTGCCTTACAACTTTGTAATGATTTATTTTATAACTTATTTTGAGACAAGTTTAAAAAAAAAAGCTTTGAGATCTATTTTGAAATTAGTCCTTAGACGAGCTTGGAGACTATTTTTTGGAGGGACTTCGAGACCGGTAATAAGACAAGCTTTGGAATGTATTTTAAAACAAATGTTGATATACGTGTTACGATCCATTCTATGACCAGTTTTTATTCCTGCTAACACGCCCATGTCTAAACGCTTTTTATACGATTTGAGACCATTCATCAAGATCAGATATTAGCCGAGCTCTAATAACCAATACTGAGACAAGCTCATTACTAATTATGTGAGAGATACGAATATCGTAAGACAAAAACAAAGCAAACATTGCCTGTGATTGGAAATTTACTATGGCTTTTTATAAGTAATGGTTTGTTAATTTTTTTTTAGCAGAATGTATTATTTTAAACTTTTAAGCATATCTCTTTACCACAATTAATAAACAATTATAACTTGAAAAGTATAAGAACCCGTAAAAAAACATGTTTTTTAAAGGTTATATCCGTATAACTATTTCTTTCGAAATGTATATTATTTAACACAAAATTTAATCATAGTAGCTTTAAAAACTTTTTTTCATAATTTCAGAAGCGACGACGTTAAAGAAAATGTTTTTTTACGACTGTTTTAGGTTTTGTTTGCTTTGATTTCTTATAATATAATTATATTGTTATATAGAGTTTTATGGATAGCAAAAGTACAAGCTGAAAATTTTATATTGTTACTCAGTTAAAATGAAGTTAATCAATTTTATTTTCATTTTTTGGTTATGTCATGTCAGCCACTTCTGACCTTCAGTATGTCTTTAAAACTGTCATAAACCTAAACCTAAGTGATACAATTATAATAGTTGATGATGCACTAGCAAATTAATGTTAATAATTACAACTTTAACCAACCTTATTTTAAACAAACCAAAGAATTGGCTTTGCGGTGTAAAATGTTGGTAACATTGATTAATTCATTATGGTGCGTATCAGTTGTTGAAAAGACTGCATGGATAAGATGGTTTGAATGCTCGAATCACATGTAACATAATATGTATTTTATGCACGTGCGTGCTTGAATACGTTATAATAATACAATTTTTACTATTTAAGAATCGGATTTTCAGAAAACTAGAAAAAATTAGGTGTAATTTAATTTTCTCAGTTTCTGTGATACCGAGCTTAATAACATGTGAGTTGGAAGTCTCACTTACGCCAGGAGTCTCGAGACCTACACCTTGTTTTTTTTTTTTTATTTCTCCTCGAGAGTATGGGTAATGTCTATATGGTTTGAAGTTAATAGGAGTATTGTCGAATGTAGACATTTTGTGTAAGTTAATGTTTCTTTGATACAATTGCTCTAAAGGTAAGCGGAGAAAGTGGAACTGATAATAAAATTGTGCCATGAAGTAAACTGTATCATTTTTTCTTACTCTATTTATATCTAGAATCTTTTAATGACTTAAAACGATGATTGCTCTTTTCTTTAATACTTTATTAAATTTTCGATAAATTACGCCTTTTATAGAATATACTTACTTTCATGGAAGTCATTTAAATGTGCTTTAAATTACATAGCCCTTGTCCTTTAAAAACATGTTATAACGCAGCGACTAGTACGGATAATCACATGATATGAGCCATTATGAGGTTCACGATGGTTTGGTCATTATGCAGATCTCGTGGATAAGTTATGAGGTAGTCATCTGCCAAAAAATCGTGAAGGTATAGTATGTAAGTCATGCAAATCATGCATGTATATCCTATATCATATCTTTGTCCAGACGACGTCCTAAGTTTAATTATCTAAGACTTAGAAAAATCGTCTTCTGATTTCACAAACAAATTCTGTAGCTATAAGGAGCTCCAAAATCATTAATACTAACATTATCATTTCTGTTATTGTTAGCAGAAATATTTTAACTATCGTCATTGTTATTATTACTTCTGTTATTATACTAATTATTAGTACTATTACTATTTTTATTACTATTATTATTATAACTATTATTATTATTACTATTATTATTATTGTCACTACTTAGAATAATAACGATGAAATCAGAATTTTTGAAAGGGGATGCAAACATTTTTTGTACAAGTAGCTCAAATTTGATTGCAAAAAAAATATCCTTTGATTAATTCTAGTTCTTCTTGTGCAATATTTTTATGTTTTAATTGCCCCTGATAAGGAAAAAGAATAATTGTTGATGCATACACAAATATTCAATAAGTACGTATTTTTGTTATTTGAAAACTGAAGATATAGATGAATTTCAACAATAAGCATAAAAGGTCGTGAAACAGTTTTTTCTTTCAAGTGGTTATATTGATAGTTTTCTTCTATACAAGCTTTAATATTTCTAGTACAAATAATTAAAGTTTAATTATTAAGAAGTTGAATGTTCAGTTAACAAATAATATGATACATGTGACATTATTGCGATTGTAACTTTTTTTTCATGTAAAGTGTTACATTACTTGTTATCAAATCTTTGAATTAATAAATCAATTAATTCAAAGATATCAGTTTTTATTGAGAAAATGATACTAAGGGCCTTAAGTCCAACCTGTTTGTTAATAACATATTTAAACAAATTAATTAATGTTACATATTAATTCTTCGTAAGTAAAATTAATTGCATACAATAATAAGCAGAAGTAAAAAACGATTATGTAATTATGTTCAAAAGATAATTTGCTACTATGCATAAACACAATGTAATTGTTGAATACCAAACGAATTTTATTTAATTTTTTGAAAGTAACAGAATTCGTATTACGGGATATGATAGTTTAGTATTCAAATAGCAACTGTTACATATTTTTTTATGAAAAATTGTCATTAAGCAGAATCATAAAGAGTCAGTTTTTATTGTTTATGTACATCCATATAGTAGGTACAAAAATTAATCCAAGAAGCATGATTGGCAAATTTTACATATTATTTTCGCGGAAGCTAGAAGTTTAATCCTAATACGACATGTATAATATTGTATATTATTTTAAATTTCACAAAGACTATGGAAATACAATACGTCGATAACGGTTAAGATAATATTAAAGCCAAAAAAGTAAACGGCCTACTTCGTATCTCAGAAATCCATGTAGCTTTTAATCTTCTAAGAAGTTGGAGACACACTGCAAGGAAAATTACTGCAGACCCTAAGATTTTTACAAATTGTCTTAGTAATATTATCTTAAGCATGTATGTACATATTTTAGTGAGGCTCTACGACATGCGCACTCCTCGAGCCAACCCTCTTCTCTAACTTAAAATAAGGGTCTTCCAATTTAAAATAGGAAATAGTAACATATATATTATTTGAATTTTTGTATTGCTATATGCTTTATCAGTCGATATAAATGTATGTTAATAGTTTAGAGTTTGTTAAGTTCTTACTAGTAAACACAGTGCATACGATGGATGTAAATCAGAATATGTTCTCCACACTTTTGATATTCAAAAGTATTTTAGTCCTACCTAGATATCCCAAAGAAAACACTAACAAATATATACCATTGGGTCTACAAATTATGATAACTTATCCAATTATGTATGATCTGGAATGTTATTTGACTCATCTTTTGAAGAACTACAAATGTCATAATTTTTGGTCGTTATAGATTTCGATACTGATGTTGCATTTCATATAATTGCCATTCTGCTTTTCTTTTACGTAGAAAACTATGTATATTAGTAATTAAACAATTTTGTTATTTCGGTATTTGGCTAATAAGCCTTTTGTTTATTTTAATTTTAAGGATTTTAATCATTTGTTTGTTCCAAAATAATGTTTTTTTCAATGCCTGTAATATCATAATGAATGTACAACTGACTTGTTACTTTAAATCCTTAAAGTGATGAGATTAGTATGAAAATCTTGATCGCGTTATTTTAAACTATAAATATTTTTTTTTCTTGCAATACATTCGTGTTTAATGTTGCAAAACCAAACAATCTATAATGCAACCCGATAAATTGTATAAATCTTCTATCTCAAAATAACGGCTGCGTTAAATGCTTTTTTTTACCAACCTAAAGGTGACAACATCATTTTATCTTTGCAAAAATAATTCCTCTTAATTTTTTCCTGACTATAATAAACTGCTGAACAGTAAAAATTTTGGTACATGGTAAAGCAGAAAAAAAAACATTCATAATTTTTATTACTTAAAAAATTGATTGGAAAAATTATTTCTATTCTTAGTAAAGTATGTTTGCATATTTTTATGAACTTTATTATTTGCATTCGAATTATTCTTACATTGTATCGAATATAAATTGTTTTTTTCGAATAGTAATAGGATATTAAAATTAAAGCATCTCCTTGTCTTAAATAATACGAATTTCCAGTTATACAAACATATACGAATAACTTTTAACATAAATTTTAGAGGAAAATTGAAAATTTTGATAAATATCTCGATAATTTCTTACGAACGTTGTTTATACCATCGATACATTAAATAATTTTTTCTTTTTAAACCGAGCAACTTATACTTTTATCAGTTAATATTTTTGTAAACAAATCTGAGAAAAGCGATGGGGCTACATGATAATAATAATCATGTTGACTATAATGACAATATAAATAGTGATGATAATCATTGTGATAATGATAATGATATATGATAGTGATATCGATGATAATAATGATGATATTAATAATAATAATAATAATAATAATAATAATAATAATAATAATAATAATAATAACAATAATAACAATTGTAATAATGATTATAGTAATGACAATAAAAATTATGATGATAGTAATAACAGTCGATAAAACGATAATAATTATTGTGGTAAGAATAATGATGATAACTGTTAATAGCGCAAAAATAAGAACTTCTTACATTTGCAAATACCGTAACTATTATTTTTACAGCATACAAGATATCAATGAAAATGTGTTTTGATTTTGAATGATAATTGGCAAATAATGTACTTTACAAGATAAATAATTTTTAGTTCTTTTTATATTTTTTATCATCCTAGGACATCTGTTGCATCAAAAATACTTGAAATATTCCATTTTTTTTGTTAATATTTAACAAAATTTTATTTGCATTAATCACAAAACAGTTTAAAATAAAAAAATTAATGAATTAAAAAACAATAATGTTAGATTAGCGACGTTTCTTCTTAATAAACAATGTGCTCAAATCAATAAGTCGTATGAAACTGCATATTTATTGGGTATTGTCACGAACTGCTTTCCGCGAAGGAGTTCCACGGCCCGGAAACAGGTGACTAAGTTTTCTCTCCTACTCTCTCGCTGTTATACCTCTCCTTACCGCCGTCTCTTAACCAAAAGAAGGTTCACGCTGAGCTCCCCCGGCTTCGGGAGGAAGGGGGAAAAACAATTAGGATTAATAGATTTAACGCGGGATCAATGTTTAATCAAGCACTATATTCTCCTTTTTCTTTGTTACAATACACCAATCGAGAGTGCCGGTAATCCAGTGGCCACGGCACCGACTTCGACCGCGATCGCGCGAGCACGTACACTTTTTCACCGGACTGACACCCGCGTCCTACAGTATAAATCCACACGACTTAAGTCCCACCACCATCGCACTATGCCCTTAGGTCAACAGTCTTTCTCTCTATGCCCTCCCCAGCTCGTTCCCAGCCTCACACTTTCCTTTCTCTATTCCTTTCTTTAACTCTCACACACTCTCACGCTCTCCCACGATTCTCGACCAGTTCCGGCCCGGGCACACTAAGTTTCCTATTTCTCACCTGCCTCCAAACGCTCTAACACCCTACCTCGTCCCGACGTTGTTGCGGTCTCTAGAGTGGCTCCTTGACCCTCGATCTCGGGCTGGATCTCTCCTCTTTCTCTCTCTCTCTCTCTCAGGTCCGCCCTCGTCCACCGTCCGGCTCTCTCTCTCAACTTCCTTGGCTGGCTCGCTCGACCTGCCCTAGCTGACTCCTCTCGATGCTGACCCTGGCCTCTGTCTTCGGCTCGCGTTTTAACTCTCGTACCTCGATTCTCCAACACTTTCGTACCTTCGTTCTCTCCACTCCACAATATCGAACGCGCTCTATACTCAACAAAAGAAAAACTCGCGACACGCTCTCGCTTTGACTACCTCGCTGCAAGGTTCGAGCAAGACTCGCCCCCCTCCCAAGCTCTCGAGACGGCCCTCTCCCTGATTTCCGCTGCACTCTGCTGACTTTTCGCGCCTTCCTCTCCTTCTTCCGCTGCAGCCGCCGTCGTTTCTACCAATCCGGCTTGGCGTCTTCGTCGTCACGTCCGGCTCGCACGGGCCCCTAAAACAACAATTAATTAGACAAAGACAGCTAAGCATGCTTGAATTTGAGCAGAGAAAGAAGACGTCGCAGGGTCACAGGGAAAACTAGCAGTTCCAGTTTTACCTCGTCACAAACCCTCCCCCCCTAGGTCGGAGATAACCCGCTATCGCCGAGCCTACCACTGACTGACGCCTCCATTCTCATCGTTTTGGAAAGCAGAAAAACTTACATGTGGCCCTCGGGCCTCTGGTGTCACGGCACCCCGCTGGCCGTCGGGTATGTGGTAAGTGGCTCCGTTCCTTCATCCGTAGCTGTCGAGGTCCTCTCTCCTGCGTGTCACCCTTGTCTCCAGACTCCTCTCCCCTAGTCAGATCTACCACTCCTGTACCCTGGTCCACCGCAGACTAGTTCCCTTGTCAAAATCCGCTACTCTTGATTGTCCTCGGCATGGAAAGCTCGGTGCATGACTTCGTCACGAAGTTTTTGGGGCAAGTCTTGAAGCTGATTCAGGACCCACTCCACTTGCTCGAAACGTCGGGTTGGCCAACTCACTACGCGGGCCGCTCGTGGAGACCTCTCCCGCTCCCTCTGCGTCTCACGTCGTGGGCCGCTTGCTGACGAAGCATCCCGGCGGTCCAAGTTCGCCATGGGCGAGCTGGTCCGACGATTAAGGAAGATGCGTAGATCCGGATTCGAAGGCATCGTCTCCCGTCTTGGTCCGACCTCCCGCGTTGGGTAGATCTCTCTGGCGCTGAAGCTCGCTGCCTCTCAGCTAAACGATAAGTATCAGCTTATGAAATTATTTAATATAATTAGTATTAAAAAAATGTATTTCGATGTATAGAGAAAAAAGGGTTTGTTAATATTATTTATAAAACATAAATAAAACATAAAAAAAAGAAAATAAACTAGAATGATGAATCACGTTAAAAAAAAAAATTTGCCGTCAGTTGGAATCGATCCTCAGATAGCAAAACGAGAAAAGTAGTGGCATAAGCCCTTACTACCTTAGCTATCGAAACTTCGAGGACCGATGATCTTAAAGTCACATATTTTCATCGATAACCTCCGGGGCTTGTCCTACAGTTCATAACAATTATGATGAGGAAAAATAATTAACCAGTGGTTATAGCTGAACTGTTATCCTTAAAAAAATTAAGCTGATCATTTTTTCAAAATAATACTAGATTTCAAATTAAGTATTAACGTACGGAAAAAAAAAATGTTTTGATAACAAATTCTGTGCATATAATTATATGAGCATTTAGTTTCACGATTTAATCGAATGTAAGATTGATAGATATCATTCAAGCAAGAGCGAGAGAGTAAGTCAGTTAAATATATATAGCATATACTCGGTTGCAGTCAAAAGAGAAAAACTCGTGTCGTCGCTTTCTTTGGCTGTGCGCTCAGATATATAGCTATAGTCAACATTTCCACTCCTCTCCTCGTAGGCACACATTCGGTATACCCCTTCTACGTGTCGCCAAAATGTGCGCCTATATGCTCATTTCCACGCGAATCCACTTCTCTTCTTGTAGGCGCACGCTCTTCGATACGAGTCTCGCACTCTCGAAAAATGTGCGCCTTGGTTCGACGGCTGGCCGCGGCGGGTCGCCCCGATCAGTGGAAAAAAGTTGTCTCACGCCGTAGCATTGGCGTTAGCAATCTTTCTACTCATCTCTGGAGGCGGCTCCCGGCAAGGCGGAAGCCCGTGAGCGTGGCGGAAGTGCACGCAGCGCCTCGCTTAGCTGTCGCGCTCGGGCGTGAAACCAAACAATCCGCCCGCCTCGATCCTGGATCGAAGAACTACGTGCCGCCCGCCAAACCGGGGTCGGTGGGAAAATCTTCTGGAGTCGGTGGAGCCGCGGAAGGCGCTGACACAGGCAGCAAGACCATCTTGGTGAATGATCGCTCGTACACGCCAGTCGCCGTCTTGAGGGTAGCAGCGCGGACAGAGCCGTCGATTCCCGGCTGGACGCTGATGACACGGCCGATCGGCCATCGGCCGCTGGACTGCAGAAGTGTAGCGTCGAGGAGGACGACCACATCGCCGACGATAAAGTTCCGGCGAGGAGTAGTCCATTTTGACCGCTGTTGGAGTGTGTTGAGGTATTCTCGGCTCCAGCGGGACCAAAACTGGGCGCGGACCCCCCGAACGAGCTCCCAGTGGGCGAGCGCATATAAGCTCTCCGCAGGGGGGGCGGGCAGAACGATGGAGTTAAGAGGGCCACCGACGAGGAAGTGCCCTGGGGTGAGAATATCGAGGTCTCCGGTGTCTCCAGATAGCGGTGTCAGTGGTCGGCTATTTAACATCTCGATGCCAACGAGCACCGTGGAAAATTCCTCGTAGGTGAGATGGCGTGACCCCATGACGCGCCGGAGGTGACTTTTGGTTGACTTGACGGCGGCCTCCCACAAGCCACCGAAGTGAGGAGCACCCGGTGGAATGAACTTCCAAGCAATTCCTTGATCGGCGAGAGAGCCCGCGACCAGTCCCCAGTCCAGCTCGGCTGTCAACAAGGCATCGCGCAGCTCAACATCAGCGCGGCGGAAGCAAGTCGCATTGTCGCTCCATATCTTGCCGGGCCGACCGCGGCGTCCAGCGAATCGGTGGAGGGCGCCCAAGAAGGACGCAGCTGAGAGATCGCTGACCAGCTCCAGGTGCAAGGCCTTGGTGGCGAGGCACACAAAAACGGCGATGTAGCCTTTCGTGGTCCGGACTCCTTGTCCTCTGGCGGAGAGTACATGAAAAGGGCCGGCGTAGTCCACTCCGGTGCAGGCAAAGGCACGAGAAGGGGAGACTCGAGACGGCGGCAGTGGGGCCATGAGTTGAGTCGCCGGTCGCGCTCGCAGCCGGATGCAGACGATGCACCTGCGGAGGTGAGCCTTGATCCGCCGGGGCCCACCGAGGAGCCAAGCGCGCTTACAGACGTAGGCACTGGTGAAACGGTATCCACCGTGCAGCGCCCGAGAGTGCGCCCAGGCGATGACCATGGAAGCGAGGGAAGAGGCGCCGCTGAGGATCGGCGGGTGCCGCTCCTCGTAGGTCAGCGGCGAATGCTCGAGCCGCCCGCCGACGCGCAGAATCCCGTCGTCATCGAGGAAGGCTGCTAACGGTACCAAGGGGTTCGTCTTCCGCAGACGTTCGCCCCGTCGAAGACACTGGAGGTCGGCCGAGAATGATCTCTCCTGGCTGAGGCGCACACACGCGAGAAAAGCGTCGTGGAGTTCAGTCGGCGTAAGAGGTGAAGCGACCGAAAGCACGGGGCCCCTGCCCAAACGGCTCCGGACGAATCGACGAATGCGTACGAGGAAGCTTAGTAGCATGCGTAAGTTGGATAATTGCTTGAGGTAGCTAGCGTCGAGCTGCTGCACTACGCAGCAGATGGATGAATGCTGGTTCGGTGCGGGGAGCGGGTCTAGGGGCCACGAATCGACGTCCTCGGCGAGCCAAGCGGGGCCCTCCCACCAAGTGCGCTGCGAGCGAAGGCCGGTCATGTCGGCACCTCTGGTTGCGAGGTCGGCTGGATTTGACTGGGTCGGCACGTATCGCCAGACGCTCCAAGGCAGGATTTCCTGGATTTGGGCGACATAGTTGTCGATCAGCACGTTGTTGGTTGGCCTGTCTGAACGCAGCCAGTGCAGAACGATCTGTGAGTCGCACCATGCGTGACAGCGGTCGACAGGTACGCGTAGCTCGTCGGCAGCGGCCCGCAGGAGCTTGGCGGCAATCAGTGCAGCGCGAAGCTCGAGGTGCGGAATCGTCATGCGAACGGATAAGACTGTCGCTAAGAAGAAGCGAACCGCTGCCTTTCAGCGGGAGGCACACGATGTACCGTCCGTCCGTGGCGCGTCGGTGGTCTGCGAACGCACGCTCGCACTCGATGTCCTCATCTGAGCGGCGGTGAGCCTGAGGAAGATCCTCCATCTCCCAGAACCGCTGTAGCAGAGCGGTTAGCTCGTTGTGCCAAGGCGGAGCCACGTTGGATTGGGCGGCTGCACAGACGGCCGACGTACCTGGAGCGAGCCCGACGGCACGGCCTGCCAATACCCAGCCGAAGACTGTGCGCTGCCCGACGATTTCTCCTCGTTGAGTGTAGCCGGGTCATAGCAGCAAGTGGTAGTAGTCGGCGCCGATGAGGAGGTCGACGCGTTGTGGCGTGCCAAACGAAGGATCGGCGAGGCCCTCGCAGTCAGCCCACTGCCGGATTGCCTCCGGGTGCAGCGGAGTGGAGGGAGATACCAGGCCGAGCCTGGGCAAACACAGCGCTGTCAGCGCGACCGGTGGTGCGGGCCCTGGAAGCTCGAGGCGGAGATGGGCCTGGTTTCTGGACCAGACGGCGGACTCGCCACCGACGCCGGAGATGCTGGCTTCGATGGTGTTACAGCCAGAAGGCTTAAAGTTTAAAATAATAAGAAAATAAAACACAACGTAGGCTAGTAACAGAGAGAGACGACAAAAGTCGGAAGGGCAGATGTCACGAGACGGCGACCGCTCGTCGCTTGTCGGCGGCGATCGGGCGTTCTCGGCTCTATCGACAGGCCCGCTCATTTTTTGAAGCAGTTCTCGTAGCGCTGCGAAAAAGAGAGCATCTCGAAGGAGCTCTGACCTTGCACGGATTTATCGTGCCGAGAAATCACGCGAGTGAGTAGGTTCTCGTCGTCGTGTCGCTGAATGCGCCCGGGTTCACAGCTCGAAACGTGACTTACGTTGAGTGTGGGCTACGTGAGACGAGAGGTCAACAGTGATTATGAATTAATCACTGGTTAAACTAAGATCTTGGGGCCCCGTCGTGCGTTTATTTGCGTCTTTATTAACTGTGTATTCGGTCAAAATCGTTATTGAAAAATTGTAAAACTTAATGTTTCTTTATGCTTGTATTTTGAATCAAATAAAAACCAATTACTGTTTGTGCGTACTGGAAAGTGAATTTCATTTGAACTGTGAATTAACCAGCATTTATTTGGACCATAAAAACCAATATTAATAATAATTTTACATCAATTTGGGACTATACATTTTGGTGCCGTGACCAGGATTGTTGGGTGTGAAGGTCATCATCATCTTCGAGCTGGCTCTCTGGCCGCGCTGTCGACCGCCGGTCTCGCTTCCCTCTGCTCTGGTTGGACGGTTGGAGAGAAGTTAAGTATTTTTTATTGACATCCACGTAATACCTGCTTGCCTTGTCGCTTTTGTTAAAATTCATTTGTTCTGCGGTAAATGCATGCATGCATATAAAGACGCGTTATTGAGATATTTTCTACAAAGAAGTTGAAATCAGTGTATGGTTGTCTGGCTACCCGCTTTTCTCGAAAGAGGGAGAGGAGAGTGTTGTTTACTCGATTCGCTGGTGGCACGAGCGTTGTTGATCTGAGCGATTTCGCGAATTTGCCTGGCCTACAGAAAAAAGTTGAAGCGCGCTCGCGCGTAGTCGGATTGCCAGGCGACGGTGCTTGTTTTGTTTCGCTGGCGTTTGTCGGTTGTTTACGTTTAAACGGAATTTCCTTGATTGCCCTTTCGTTACGAGATCTTGTCTCTTTTAGTTTTTTTTTAACTTTTATTTTGTTTTTTCACTACATCAAAATGAGTAATAGAGTTAGGATTATTAACCAGAAGCGCACCACTCTTAAAACTTATATTACGAAACTTGAAAAGATTGTCGCCGACGAACAGACAATCCCTCCGGAGCTGACAGATGCGGCTATAGCTAGAGGTCGACTCGAGCGCGTAAGGTAACTGTTTACAGCGTACGAGGAGCTACATGATGAGCTCGCGTTGCTTGTTGAACCGAACGACGCTAGTCTCACAGATTTTGACCAAGTCAGAGATAGATACTACTCAATTATCGCGCGAATTAACGCCTTGTATCCCCCGCCTCCACCTCCGGTACCTCACGCCAATTTAGACACCACGTCGATAACCATCGCGAATAATACGCAACGTCTAAAGCTACCCGTGGTTAAACCGCCTAAATTTGACGGCGACTTATCGAAATGGCTGTCATTCAAAAACGGTTTTACAGCTATAGTTGAGGCTGAAAAGATGTCGGAACTGCAGAAGTTCATGCTTCTTCGAAACTCCCTACAGTGGAACGCGCTCGCAAAGAGAGGGGGTCAGTTCTGCACCGAAAAATTCTTCACAGAGGTCCAATACAATTGAACACATGAATTTTCAACACAAAATTGTTCGGCACAACCAATTTGGCGTGTGTTGAAACTTATACAAGATCTACACAAGTGTTGAACCATGCATGTAGTTCTACACGAGTATTTTAGAATGTGTAGAATAGTCCAGGTTATTCTGCACCAGTGCTCTCGACAGTGGCACCCAAAGAAGCGCAAAGTTCAAATTAGCTATATGGAGCAAGACGTGAAAACCCAGATATCACGACAGTATTTCATACACAAAATATTAATTAATAAACCCTAAGCTATTTAACCCAATTACCCAGTGAGCCTACTGGTCGCTTTGTCATTAAATGAATTTAATAACACAACCGCCAATCACCACACAACCCGGGGCGCTTACTGGTCGCTTTGTTATCAGAAAAATTAATTTAATAACACAAGCGCCAATCACCACACAACCCGGGGCGCTTACTGGTCGCTTTGTCATTAAATGAATTTAATAACACAAGCGCCAATCACCACACAACCCGGGGCGCTTACTGGTCGCTTTGTTATCAGAAAAATTAATTTAATAACACAAGCGCCAATCACCACACAACCCGGGGCGCTTACTGGTCGCTTTGTCATTAAATGAATTTAATAACACAAGCGCCAATCACCACACAACCCGGGGCGCTTACTGGTCGCTTTGTTATCAGAAAAATTAATTTAATAACACAAGCGCCAATCACCACACAACCCGGGGCGCTTACTGGTCGCTTTGTCATTAAATCAATTTAATAACACAAGCGCATATCACCACACAACCCGGGGCGCTTACAGGACGCTTTGTTATCAAATAAATTAATTTAATAACACACGCGCAAATCCCTAAACAAGCCGGGGCGATTACTGGTCACTTTGTTCATAAATAAATTTAATAACACAAGCGACAATCCCCACACGACCCGGGGCGCTTACTAGTCGCTTTGTTAATAAATGAATTTAATAACACAATCGCCAATCACCACACAAACCGGGGCGCTTACTAGTCGCTTTGTTAATAAATGAATTTAATAACACAAGCGCCAATCACCACACAACCCGGGGCGCTTACTGGTCACTTTGTTATCAGAAAAATTAATTTAATAACACAAGCGCCAATCACCACACCACCCGGGGCGCTTACTGGTCGCTTTGTTATTAAATAAATAAATTTAATAACACAATCACCAATCACCACACAACCCGGGGCGCTTACTAGTCGCTTTGTTAATAAATGAATTTAATAACACAATCGCCAATCACCACACAACCCGGGGCGCTTACTGGTCGCTTTGTTATCAGAAAAATTAATTGAATAACACAAGCGCCAATCACCACACAACCCGGGGCGCTTACTGGTCGCTTTGTTATTAAATAAATAAATTTAATAACACAATCGCCAATCACCACACAATCTGGGGCGCTTACTGGTCGCTTTGTTATCAGAAAAATCAATTTAATAACACAAGCGCATATCACCACACAACCCGGGGCGCTTACTGGTCGCTTTGTTATTAAATAAATAAATTTAATAACACAATCGCCAATCACCACACAACCCGGGGCGCTTACTAGTCGCTTTGTTAATAAATGAATTTAAAAACACAATCGCCAATCACCACACAACCCGGGGCGCTTACTGGTCGCTTTGTTATCAGAAAAATTAATTTAATAACACAAGCGCCAATCACCACACAACCCGGGGCGCTTACTGGTCGCTTTGTTATTAAATAAATAAATTTAATAACACAATCGCCAATCACCACACAACCCGGGGCGCTTACTAGTCGCTTTGTTAATAAATGAATTTAATAACACAATCGCCAATCACCACACAACCCGGGGCGCTTACTGGTCGCTTTGTTATCAGAAAAATTAATTTAATAACACAAGTGCCAATCACCACACAACCCGGGGCGCTTACTAGTCGCTTTGTTAATAAATGAATTTAAAAACACAATCGCCAATCACCACACTACCCGGGGCGCTTACTGGTCGCTTTGTTATCAGAAAAATTAATTTAATAACACAAGCGCCAATCACCACACAACCCGGGCCGCTTACTGGTCGCTTTGTCATTAAATCAATTTAATAACACAAGCGCATATTACCACACAACCCAGGGCGCTTACAGGACGCTTTGTTATCAAATAAATTAATTTAATATTACAAGCGCAAATCACTAAACAAGCCGGGGCGATTACTGGTCACTTTATTATTGAATAAATAAATTTAATAACAAGAGCGCCAGTCAATGATGCAAGTTCTATTACCATGTAAACATTACTGTTTTCACTGTTATTTATAGCTTTAATAATTACGATAGTGATTAGTCATCACCCTGGCCTGTTTGGAGATTTGCGCTTGTGGCATTAAATTAATTTACTTAATAATAAAGCGACCAGTAAGCGCCCCAGATTGTGTGGTGATTGGTGCTTGTGTTACTAAATTTATTTAATAACAAAGCGACCAGTAAACGCCCCAGGACGTATGGGGATTGGCGTTTGTGTTATTAAATTAAATTATTTATTAATAAGTCAACCAGTAAGCGCCCCGGGTTGTGTGGGGATTGGCGCTTGTGTTATTAAATTTATTTATTTAATAACAAAGCGACCAGTAAGCGCCCCAAATTGTGTGGTGATTCGTGCTTGTGTTATTAAATTTATTTATTTACTTATAAAGCGACCAGTAAGCGCCTTGGGTTGTGTGGTGATTGGCGCTTGTGGTATTAAATTAATTTACTTATTAATAAAGCGACCAGTCAGCTCCCCGGGGCGTGTGGGGATTAGCGTTTGTGTTATTAAATGAATTTATTTATTAATAAGTCAACCAGTAAGCGCCCCGGCTTGTGTGGTGATATGCGCTTGTGTTATTAAATTGATTTTTCTGATAACAAAGCGACTAGTAAGCGCCCCAGATTGTGTGGTGATTGGCGATTGTGTTATTAAATTCATTTATTAACAAAGCGACTAGTAAGCGCCCCGGGTCGTGTGGGGATTGTCGCTTGTGTTATTAAATTGATTTAATGACAAAGCAACCAGTAAGCGCCCCGGGTTGTGTGGTGATTGGCGCTTGTGTTATTAAATTAATTTTTCTGATAACAAAGCGACCAGTAAGCGCCCCCGGTTGTGTGGTGATTGGCGCTTGTGTTATTAAATTCATTTATTAACAAAGCGACTAGTAAGCGCCCCGGGTCGTGTGGGGATTGTCGCTTGTGTTATTAAATTTATTTATGAACAAAGTGACCAGTAATCGCCCCGGCTTGTTTAGGGATTTGCGCGTGTGTTATTAAATTAATTTATTTGATAACAAAGCGTCCTGTAAGCGCCCCGGGTTGTGTGGTGATATGCGCTTGTGTTATTAAATTGATTTAATGACAAAGCGACCAGTAAGCGCCCCGGGTTGTGTGGTGATTGGCGCTTGTGTTATTAAATTAATTTTTCTGATAACAAAGCGACCAGTAAGCGGCCCGGGTTGTGTGGTGATTGGCGCTTGTGTTATTAAATTCATTTAATGACAAAGCGACCAGTAAGCGCCCCGGGTTGTGTGGTGATTGGCGCTTGTGTTATTAAATTAATTTTTCTGATAACAAAGCGACCAGTAAGCGCCCCGGGTTGTGTGGTGATTGGCGCTTGTGTTATTAAATTTATTTAATGACAAAGCGACCAGTAGGCTCACTGGGTAATTGGGTTAAATAGCTTAGGGTTTATTTATTAATTTTTTGTGTATGAAATACTGTCGTGATATCTGGGTTTTCACGTCTTGCTCCATATAGCTAATTTGAACTTCGCGCTTCTTTGGGTGCCACTGTCGAGAGCACTGTTCTGCACGGTAGCTTGAAAAGGTGTGTAGATGGTTTAATTGATTCTACACATAACTGGTATGTAAACGATTGAGTGTAGAATGGGGAGCTCAGTTCAGCACAGATTTTTAGAACTGTGTACAATTGCACCATTGTTATACACAATGTAGAACATGAATATACGGATGAGTCTGTAAAAAACATTAGCGAAAACATATTTTATTTTCTCATGAGTAGTAATAACCGTTTTTCAGCCTCGGAAAAACATTAATAAACAATACATGTTGACAATTATCACATTATACCACAACATAAACCTTTTCTTAGAGTTTACATTGGTTTTACCATATCAATGAGATGTGTGACCCCAACTCTTTTTTTTTTTTTTTTAGCAGATATGATAACGTATGGAAATTTTGGTTAGTTTTTGGATTAATTTTTAAAATAGAAACATTATTAAGTCAAGGGTTCCCGTTGGTATTATTGATAATACTTTACAGTCTACAGGTCGAATAATCCATGCACATAAAACGTGCTACGTTTCTAACTGGTTAAATCAATTACTGTTCCATTCTACTTATACAATGGAACTATAACCTGTTCCATTGATCTCAGTGTACGGACTGCACGAAGACAATTTCAAGGCCGCTTGGGCGTTACTTCTCGAGTCGTACGATCGAAAGAGGATCATGACAACAACCCACTTGGACGCATTACTAGATACGTCTACGCCTACCGAGATGTCGCATAGTAGTTTAACTAAACTAGTCGATCATGTACGACAACATATCGATATGCTCGCGACGTTAGACGTAAAACCCGATGAACACTTGATAGTAAGAATTGTCGAGCGCGCCCTTCCATCTGAGATGCGGTCGGAGTGGAAGAGATCGCTCACTCTTGACAAGATACCGACGTTGAAGGAAATTTTTGCGTTCGTCAATCGAACAAGAAAATTTAAACAACAAACGCGACAGCAAGGGAAACAGGGCGTTTACTAGCGGGATTCAAGGGGCAAACAAAAAAAGTAAATTTGAAGGAGGAGTCCGTTCTTTCGTGACTAGCGCTTCAATCGACTGCCTCGAGTGTAAGGGTGGTAAGCATCCGTTGTACCGTTGCAAAGCATTTACAAAGGCTGACATTAATTTACGTTGGAAAATAGTCGGTAAAAGTGCGGTTTGTAGAAATTGCTTAGTCAAACATTCCGGTGAATGCAAATTTTACAAATGTAAAAAATGTGGAAAATTTCATTACACTTTGTTACATCGTGAGGTCAAGGAGTCGTCGACAGTCTCGACTGGCTCAAGCGCACCTAAACAAAAATGACTCGTACAGTCGACTGTTCTCAGTCTTGCGT
This sequence comes from Copidosoma floridanum, assembly GCF_036245765.1. Lineage (NCBI taxonomy): Eukaryota > Metazoa > Arthropoda > Insecta > Hymenoptera > Encyrtidae > Copidosoma > Copidosoma floridanum. The sequence continues at coordinate 15,493,167 of NW_028321884.1, read as the reverse complement.
CGCGCGCGCTTCAATCCAAACTAATGTTGACAGCTCAAGTAAGAATAAAGAATTCGAGTGGAAAATTTTTAATGTGTAGAGCTATAATGGATACGTGCGCAACTATACATTTAGTAACTGAGAGTTTAGTTAAGCGATTGGGATTGAAAAAGAAGCCGTGCGCAGCTACGATTGGGGCATTTGACGACTTGAACACGACGTCGAGTGGGGCGGTAGAGGTGACCCTTCACTCGATTAACACTCTATATAGTAAGACTCTCGCGTGTTTGGTAATTCCAAAAATAGCAAATCAGATCCCAAGCGAACCATTTCGTCGCGATTTAGTGAATATACCTAAAAACTTAAGGTTAGCCGATCCCAATTTTCATTTGCCCGGAGAGGTCGACATCGTAATCGGATCTGGGGCTACAATGTCAATGCTTTCTCCGGGAAAAGTCGATTTATCTAAGGGCGGAGTCGATTTCATTTTGTAAAAATCTGAGTTAGGCTGGGTAGCTGCGGAAGGTATTGCAGACGAGTGTAGCCAGACAGTTTCTTGTCATTTAACTGGGCTAAGAAAAATCCTTGAAAAGTTTTGGGTGATTGATGCCGCCGAATCAGAGGCGCTAAAACTATCCGGAGAAGATCCCTGCGAATTACATTTTATTCAGAACGTAACACGAGAGTCCTCCGGACGATATATCGTCAAGTTGCCTTTCAAAACCTCGGTAGTCGATCTAGGTGAATCGCGAGTAGCGGCATACCGTTGGTTTACGAATTTATTGAAAAAACTAAATCAAAACCCGATTCTTAAAGAACAGTATGACCTGGTCATGAATGATTATATTAGCCTAGGTCATATGACATTAATCGAAAACGAGCCATCGGAAGCTCATTATTATTTTCCGCATCGCGCCGTCGTTAAGCCAACGAGTTCTACGACGAAAACTCGAGTTGTATTTGATGCGTCGGCAAAAACTGAAGCCAGAGTTTCATTAAATGATGTCCTCTTGATAGGACTCACGATTCAGCCCAAGCTCTTTGAGCACTTAATACGATTTAGAACGTACAAATATGCCGTTGTGGCCGACATCGCGCAGATGTACCGGCAAATCTGGATTCATCCCGACGACCGTCGCTACCAAAGAATATTTTGGTTACATGAAAATAAAACAAGAACTTACGAACTAAACACGGTTACTTTCGGCGTTTCTTCGTCTCTTTTCCTTGCGATAAGAACACTGCATAAACTCGCGAGTTACGAGTGCTCGGCATTTTCGATCGGCGCTAGGGCTCTGACGCAAAACTTTTACGTGGATGATTTTATCGCTGGAGCAGATAGCCTCAAAGAACTTTTAAGGCTCCGAGATGAAGTTATAACAATCTTGAGGAAGGGAGGATTTGAAATTCGAAAATGGGCGTCCAACGAGGCGGCGGTTTTAAACGGCTTAGTAGGGGGAATAGAGAATTTAGAATTTCTCACAAAGAACGATTCGGTTCACAAGACGCTAGGAGTTTCCTGGAGTACTTCGAGCAACGAGTTATCATTTGCCGTAAAATCAGATCGGACAGTAGAAAGGATTACTAAACGATTAATTTTAACTGAGTTAGCCAGAATATTCGATCCATTAGGACTCTTAGGCCCAGTTATACTCGCTGCAAAAGGTATCATGCAAACTTGTTGGAAAGACGATCTCGCGTGGGACGAATCGGTACCCCAGACCTTAGAAAAAACGTGGTGCATTTTCTCAAGAGAACTTAAAGCAGTGAATAATTTGAGAATGTCGCGTTATTTGCTCGTTGAAAATTTCTCGAATGTACACCTTCACGGTTTTTCAGACGCATGCAAGACAGGCTACGGAGCGTGCATCTATGTGCGTTCGACGAGTAGCCACGGAAATGCTCGAGTTGTCTTACTCTGTTCAAGGTTGCGGGTCGCTCCGATAAAAGAGAGGACCATTCCACAATTAGAGTTGTGCGGCGCGTTAACTCTCGCTCGATTATACCAAGACGTAATTTCGTGGCTGTCTTTTCGTCCCGATAAGGTAATTTTTTGGGTAGATTCAACGATCGTGCTTCATTGGATAAGGAAACCGCCAGAAGCCTTGAAGGTTTTCGAGGCAAATCGCGTCTCGGAAATTCAAAAATTGGCAAAGAATATCGAATGGCGGCACGTACGCTCTGAAGACAATCCGGCAGATGCACTGTCAAGAGGGCAGTTTGGTAGTGACTTTGTAAAAAATAGAACGTGGTTCGAGGGACCCAACTGGCTCTCGCGGACGGAGGAGCAGTGGCCTTGTTCGTTTGAACTTCCGACCGTTGATCTGCCAGGGTTAAAAAAGGTCGCGTGTTTAGTCACGGACGTGCGGGACGAGGACTTCTTAAAAAACGTAATAACGCGCATATCAAGTTATGCAAAATTAACGCAAATATTTGCTTACTGTTTACGTTTTATTAATAACATCAGAGTAAAAATTAAAGAAAAGAATAAAAGTATAAGGCTGAAGGAGATCAGAGAGGTATCTCGTCTTGTGATATCGGAGCTAGATGCGTCGGAAAAATGCATTATTAAACTCGTACAAAAGACTTGTTTCAAAGAGGAAATCAAGCGCGTCTCAGCATCCGCGGAACTAAAAAGCGTTAAATTGGGGGCATTAAGTCCATTTCTTGATCAGCACGGTATTTTGCGGGTTGGAGGTCGAATATCAAAGGCTAGCACGACTTACGATCAAAAACATCCGTTTCTTCTTCCCTCTCGAAATCGTATTACCGATTTTTTAATTCGGTACTATCATGAAAAGTTTTATCACACTGGGATTCAGTCTGCGTTATATAATATCAGGCAGCGATATTGGATTATCGACGGAAAGAATCAAGTCCGATATATTATTCGCAAATGTGTAAAATGTCGACGTTTCAGGGCGAAAACGATAAATTATAAGATGTCGAAATTGCCCGAATCGAGATTGAGTGCCGCGTTTCCCTTTTTTCATACAGGCGTCAATTTTTTCGGTTCATTATTTATAAAAGAAAAGAAGATTCGGAATAGAGGAAAGATTAAAGCATATGGGTGCATTTTCGTTTGTATGACCGTTAGAGCGGTTCATATTGAGTTAGTGAGCGATCTTAGTACCGAAGCATTCTTAGCCGCGTTTAGTCGTTTTAGGAGTTGCCGAGGAACGCTAGCGCATGTATATTCAGACAACGAGACGAATTTCGTCGGAGCGAATAACAAGCTCCGGGAGTTGTACGCTTTATTCGAATCGAATGATCTTAAGTCGCGGGTTTTTGATGTTACTTCATAAGAAAGAATTGAATGGCATTTCAATCCGCCGCTCTCACCTCATTTTGGAGGTTTGTGGGAGGCGGCGGTGAAATCTGCGAAGCACTATCTCAAGAGAGTCGTAGGCGACCGACTATACACTTTCGAAAATCTTCAGACTCTGTTATATGAGATTGCCGCAATCATGAATTCGCGACCGATCTGCTCTGGGTCGCCTGACGCTAATGACCCTCCGGTATTGACACCAGCGCATTTTTTAATAGGGCGCTCTTTCACGATGTTACCTGAAAGAGATGTTAACGGGGTGCCAGACAACCGATTGTCGTGCTGGGAGGCCATAACGAAGGCAAAACAAGAGTTTTGGAGGAGATGGCAAGTCGAATATTTGACTGAGTTACAAAAGCGACAAAAATGGCACAGGTCGGATGTTAATATGGAAGAGAACCTGATTGTTCTTTTAATAGATAAGAACCAGCCGTGTACGCAGTGGCGGATGGGGCAAGTGGTAAAAGTACACCCCGGTGGCGATGGCGTGGTGAGAGTGGTGACAGTGAAAACGGAGCATGTAATTTACCAAAGAAATGCAAGATCACTGTGTCCATTGTTTTCAAGAGACTTTGAAGTCGAAAATTCATGACAATATTTATGTATTTAATTACTTGCATGTATTTATTTTTATTACTCTTATGTAATTCAATTTCAAAAATTTTATTTATTAATGTTATTCGTACTTACTCCCAACGGGGGGAGTGTGTTACAGCCAGAAGGCTTAAAGTTTAAAATAATAAGAAAATAAAACACAACGTAGGCTAGTAACAGAGAGAGACGACAAAAGTCGGAAGGGCAGATGTCACGAGACGGCGACCGCTCGTCGCTTGTCGGCGGCGATCGGGCGTTCTCGGCTCTATCGACAGGCCCGCTCATTTTTTGAAGCAGTTCTCGTAGCGCTGCGAAAAAGAGAGCATCTCGAAGAAGCTCTGACCTTGCACGGATTTATCGTGCCGAGAAATCACGCGAGTGAGTAGGTTCTCGTCGTCGTGTCGCTGAATGCGCCCGGGTTCACAGCTCGAAACGTGACTTACGTTGAGTGTGGGCTACGTGAGACGAGAGGTCAACAGTGATTATGAATTAATCACTGGTTAAATTAAGATCTTGGGGCCCCGTCGTGCGTTTATTTGCGTCTTTATTAACTGTGTATTCGGTCAAAATCGTTATTGAAAAATTGTAAAACTTAATGTTTCTTTATGCTTGTATTTTGAATCAAATAAAAACCAATTACTGTTTGTACGTACTGGAAAGTGAATTTCATTTGAACTGTGAATTAACCAGCATTTATTTGGACTATAAAAACCAATATTAATAATAATTTTACATCAATTTAGGACTATACAGATGGTTTCTAGTCGTGCGCCGAACAGGCGCGTGAGAGTCGCAGAGATGACGGTGACCTCGGAACACGCGTTGATCAGCGCTCGGGCCGGAACTCGACGACCAGGAGGACCGCTCAGATGGACGAGGGCGGTCGGAAGCACGGCTAGTTACGCTTGAGGTGACGCGTCAGTCGAGTGCTCTCCCGATGAAGAGGTGGGCGGGTCCGTGCGGGGCTGCTTGAATGATGTAGAGCCGTCGGGCTGCCCCGAGCAGCGGCGACGGGCACCGTCGTGCAGTGAGCTGTGATGCTGCTCTCGGCAATATTGGCAAGCCGACCGGGAGGGGCAGTACTTCACAGCGTGCCCGGGTCGGAGGTTATTTAAGCACAGCCGTGCCTGGTAGACGAGCTCCCTTCGTGCGCGTACATTAAGCCCCTGGAACTGCGCACAACGCCCGGGATAATGGCCCTCGTGGCACGCCGGGAACGATGGCGTATCGTTGCTCGTGGCGAGGGCGTGGTAATTGCGTCCTGATGTCAAGGGGTTCGAGCGTGCGGCTGTCCCGCTGAAGGGACGTGAGGGCTGCGAGGCTTCGACAGAGCTGGCGGCGCGGCAACGGCGCCGAAGAAAGTCGGTCAAGGTGGCGAATGTGGTGACGTCAACCTCGGAGCCGGAAACGGTACTCTCCAACCGTTGGAGCTCCTCCTCCCATGCACGCCTCGTCGCTGTATCCATGCTAGTCATTCCACGTGAGACAAACCAATCGTCCCCGCCGGCTACGGAACGAATTAAGGCGCAAAGCTGGTCGCGATGTTTTTCCAGGGTGTCCAAGAGGCTCTGCAACACGCGGGCGGACTCGTCTCTAAGTGGCTTGATGTTCCGCAGGGCTGTGACATGTTCGAGGACGAGAAGGCGGCTAATTCTCGGCAAGCGAGGCCCACGACCCGAAGCCGGGTTCCCTGGGCCCGGAAATGGCCCGGGAGGGACAGGTGCCAGCGCCAGGGAGTCTCTCGCGTCGTAGAGGCAAGACCGTGCGTTGAGGTAGTGCGCTTTTACGCCAGTGTACAGCTGGACCAACCGAGACGCCTTTTCCGGTGGCGGAGCTTCGATGAGCTTGAGATGGTTGGCTTGAAAATCACCCCAATATCCGCCGAGCAACTCCAACCTCGCTTCTACCATGCCCGAGCTCCAGCGGGCTGGCTCCATCTCATGAATGGTGCGGGCCAGGTGGCCAACAACCTCGGCGAGAGCCGACTGAGCACCGAACAGTGCGGTCCAGCCCTCGTCCATTCTGAGACATAAGTATTCGACGCTTGAGCGGAATATGCCACCGAGCCACAGCTGGCGGTGTTAGGGGGGTCGACAATTCGAGTTGAATTGGCAGGCGACGCGCTTGAGCGGACAAGATGGCCGCCACGGCCGACAAGGAGGCCGTCGGCGGATCATTGCAACAATGGCGGCTTGATGAAGCCGGGCCACGTCTATACCACTAGTTAACTTTGGCCGTCAACGACACAGCCTGCTTGCCACCGTGGCTGGGCCAAATGACTGGACCGCGAGCTCTGTCAGCCGCGCGGCAGTCCCTCACAACATCTCACGCGTGCAGGGCGACACGGCTTCGACATTGCCGTGGCCGAACGACTGGTGCCGGGCCACGGGCACTATGGCGACCGCGGCGGCCATGTTCGCGCTTTGTTTGTCACTTATACTTACATTGCTTCAAATAATGTGGAACCACCGGCTGTCCTCTGGGCTGCTGGTCACTGGTTATCTCCGCGGAATCCGGCTCTCAAAGGACCAATGTTTGGTAAAACACTTTATTAGATCTTGTACAAGAGGGTTAGTAACAGCGTGAGAGGCGTCGTGAGTGTGAGTGGGACAAGCGTCCGGTCGTTTCGGAGAGCAGTGCTCAAGTGCCCAAACGCAGAGGCGGCTCCTGGCAAAGCGGAAGCCCGTGAGCATGGCGGAAGTGCACGCAGCGCCTCGCTCGGCTGTCGCGCTCGGGCTCGAAACCAAAAACTTCTGCTTGCATCAGCTCTACAATTCTGACGTAAACTCTTCACCGAGAGGAGGACCCACAAGGCTGAGGAAAATTACCAGGACCGTGCATATAAATACACGTACCACATAATTCACTTTTAACTACTCTTTATTTCATCTACAATGAACAATTTGAGAGAATGACGCTATTCCCAGTGCTAACTCGCAAGTCACAGATTGAGACACGCATTCATGCACTCATACAACCACACCTCTATACAAAGTTCCTCCCAAACGCGACCTGTAAAACGGCTTGCTCCGAGTTTTCGACAATCCGGTTCGATCGCGAAAATACTCGGTCACCATGCAACATCTTCGATCACGAGAGCTACCTCACAAGAGAACACATTACACATTCTCTTTATCCGAGGGGACATCTACAACCATCACCCTCAGCAGCTGGTCTCGTGGTCTGCCGAGTCTCAAACGACGCTGCGAACACCCACACATAATATATACACTACCTAATACGTCGTCCTATTGCAGTGGACAGACTGCTGACTGCTGAGGTTCAGACGACTGTTTTAAATTCAGACATTTTACTGCATCTACTATTAGATAAAATACATGCCCAAATAATTCTTTAAGTTGACAATATGCATGATTTTATTTTTAACTTTCTCTTTTTCATAAGTACTCTTTATAACAAAAAAATACTAGAACAGCTACGCTAGTGTAGAATTTTTGAATCTTTGAGACTCATTTTTCAAGACTTTTTATAACTGTTAACGTCACAGTTTGTTGCTCAACATGACGAATAAACCTATGAGTTTATAATACTCTATACTATTTGAGTAATTTTACTAGAGATATATGGTCATACTTTTGGCCTCTACTTCTATTATCTAGAATTCAAACTGATATTATGTCACTAATCAAGAAAGTGTGATGTCAAAGCCAACACAAAGTAATTTATCAAGAGGCTTAACATTACTAATTACTTAATAAATAAATGGAAGTTAAAAAAGATGGCCTTTACTTATTAAAATAATTTTCATTTTTATTTAAGACTGATATAAAAATCACATCTTCCCGTATTAAGGGTTCATAATTGAATTAACAGGTATTACATGATCTAATGATAGGATAAAGGTTGAAAAGTCAACTTTGCCATCTAAACTGTCTACCTTGTTAATATTTCCGTACTTATATTTAGTCTAGAGTAATACATTTTGGCATCATTTTCTAAGAGTTCACCAATGATATTTTGCTGTTGATTGTCCTAACTGCCACAGTTGTAAAATCCTCATGGGCACAAATCCCATACGCTCTCGCCTTCATTACAACCCCAAACTAACCACTTCCTAATTGTTTCTCTATAATAAAAATCATGATATCATTATGAATATACTTATGAAATTGACTTTAAATACAAGATATTCTCTATCGTTTACCAAAATTTAGTTGTTTTCTGGGAAATTCCAATTTTTTATTGTACGGTAAAAGTTCAGCTTGATCCTGTTCTGTTAATTCTGAATTTATAAGGTGTGGTGCTCCTTTCTCGAATTGAATCAGGCGTGTTATCAATAATTTCTATTGTATCTTTAAACAATTTATAGTTTTAAAAAATTATGTTCAATTTTCAGATAATGTTTGAAAAAATAGTTCACTGCAATAATCACCTTTTGACTTCGAACTTTTATGCACAAATACACGGTGAAAAAAAATGTAAAAATAGTCGTTAGTGTAGCTGTGGTTGAGATCACAAGCCAATTATTTGTTTTAGGTCCTAAAATTCAATGAAAAGGTCAATAAAACTAATACTTCTTCACAGATAGGTGAGAGTAAATCATGTCATAGCTCATAAAGAATTTATACTAGCAGTGATACCACTCGTCAGTATTTTATTATTTTTAACAATACACTTCCCAGCATTTTTTATTTTTCTTAAGCGAAGGTTTGGCAACATGTAATGACATACAATGTTTGGCAACAAATAATTTTCACTAATACTTGACAACACTACATTTTGTTACAAACTTTTGATTATTTTCTACTTATTATGACAATTTTGATAACTTCAAGGGTAAACTGTCTTTGACCAAGTAATTTTAGGTATTAATATTCCATTGATCTCACAGAATAAAATTACAGTACTTGTAGCATTCTTCTGTGTCACGATTTATGTGTATCGTCCATAATGGTATCTGTAACAATGGATTTTTTGTCTATGAGTAGACTCATAAACAAAATGAGTTTCTAAAAACTACATTTAAAACATTTAGTTACAAATGTCGAAGATGATAATAACGGTTGCGTTAACAATAGGGTATTTCATAATAATCAAGATGTAGAAATTGAGATATTTTAGAAATATTCAAGAGAAATATGTTTCTAACAATATTATTAATATTATGAGTCGTGATTGAATTGCACGAGTGGCCGGAGTTGACGGGAACGAGTGCTAGTTGAGCACACGAGTGCGTAGTACGAGTGTGATCGCACGGCACGAATTACCGTCACCGGCCACGAGTGCGAGTCTATCACACAAGTGCGGGAAATCGTTTCGCACGAGTTGCATACAAGTTTTTTTGCAATAAGTGTGCGGAAAACACCTATTTTTCGCACACTATTGCGAACAAAATTTTATTGATCATCTTAAAATAACTTCCGTTTATTTATTTATTTTTTTTTCATGTTTGTTGCATTTTTAAAAGCCAATTGTATATCTCAAAAGTCAACGACCTCAATATGTACCTACACTTTTCCTTGACTGTCTTATCCATATTCCAGTGTCAGATTCCTCCTACCGACAAGTTGACGAATGCATGAGAATGTCGTTTATTTTTACTTGCTTTCGTACATATTTAATATCTATTTTAAGCGATACGTTTGCAATTTATTTAAAGATCGGTTTTAAGATCTATTCTAATTCAGGATTTAAGACTTCTGGAATCTATTCTAATGCCTCTTATGTTGTGTTGTTTATATTTCTGAGTTTCGTTTTGAAACATATTTTTACTGATTTTTTTTTTAAGTTAAACTTCTTTCGGCGTGTTCTGCCCCACAGAGTAAATTAACGATTTAGGATTTGTGACCTTGAGAAAAAGTGTAACTGAAGTAGATTTTGCTTGATTCTCCCTACTCACCTCGCCCTTTTTGACGTACTTCCAGTCCCTTCTACACCACACGACCTTGTGACATCACACCACATATTTTGAATTCAATTAGTATTTCTTCTAACCAATTTCTGAAAAAAAAAAAAAAAAAAAAAAAAAAAAAAAAAAAAAAAAAAAAAAAAAGAAAAAAAATGTGTTCGAATTGGGTTTGAACCCCCAGCCTTATAAGCATTAGCCATTTAATAGAAGAAATATTTGTGTTTATAATTATATTATCTGCCATATAATTTTATAGAAGTAAAACTTTTTAGTTGGGTACCCAAGCACCCACTGTCCTAGTTTTTATTTATTTTTTTTTTTTTAATTTAATTGATTTCTACTCTTTGTTCGTTTTTCTAGATATTTTTTTAAATATATTCACCGAAACCTCTTTCATGATCTATACACACACATACTTTTGAATCTGCTTTACCACTATATTAATATTTAATGAAGAACTAACTTGACGTAGAAGCTTTATTTTTTGTCTTCAATACCCATTATATAGGACCTTTTACATATTTTGTTTACATTTTAGAAAACTGCTAAGACTTATTTCCATATCGAACGTTTTATTCTCAAATAAAATGAGTTGACCATAAATTGTGACGAATTATAGAACAAATTCGTCACAATTCATTTGCTGTCTATCCTTGCAGGCACAAGCAAAAGTCTTTTGTAAATCCCTCTTTTTGATGATACTTAAAGTTTTATTCCAAGCCCTCAATCTAGTAGCAATAAAAATTCTTGAGTCCCTACTAGATCCTCTGCAGCAATTTTACAATATGCCTAATCAGATAAGCTCAATTATTTATGACTTAAATAATCATTGTAGTAAAGATGCGTCACTTTGTATTGTTATTTTTATTAAATGAACTTGTTTTCGCTTTATTTCCTGTCTGCTTAACAAGTACTAATAAACATCCACCACCTCCATCCCACCCTACTGCTAACAACCCATATCGTTGTGAGCGGGAATTATGCAGTCTTTATCGTCACGGCCAGTTTTGACGTTGAGCAGCCACATCCATACTACCCAGATGCTCAACAGCGTAAGCATGCGCTATCTCCAGATAGTAAGAACTCTATCAGGGTCATTTTTTGAGCAAGCTTTTACAACAATTTGAAAAATCAGTTATATCATCTGCAGTAAATCTTTCTTTCTATCTTCGTATGTATATTTATAATTAGTTCGTAGACTTTGTAAAATCATTACTATAACATTTGCCTTACAACTTTGTAATGATTCATTTTATAACTTATATTGAGACAAGTTTTAAAAAAAAAAGCTTTGAGATCTATTTTGAAATCAGTTCTTAGACGAGCTTGGAGACTATTTTTTGGAGGAACTTTAAGACCGGTAATAAGACAAGCTTTGGAATGTATTGTAAAACAAATGTTGATATATGCGTTACGATCCATTCTATGACCAGTTTTTATTTCTGCTAACACACCCTTGTCTAAACGTTTTTTATACGATTTGAGACCATTCATCAAGATCAGATATTAGCCGAGCTCTAATAACCAATACTGAGACAAGCTCATTACTAATTATGTGAGAGATACGAATATCGTAAGACAAAAACAAAGCAAACATTGCCTGTGATTAGAAATTCACTATGGCTTTTTATCAGTAATGGTTTAAGTAATTTTTTTCTAGTATAATGTATTATTTTAAACTTTTAAGCATATCTTTTACCACAATTATTAAACAATTATAACTTGAAAAGTAAAAGAACCCGTAAGAAATCCTGTTTTTTAAAGGTTTCATCTGTATAGCTATTCATTTCAAAATATATATTATTTAACACAAAATTTTATCATAGTAGCTTTGAAAACTTTTTTTTTATAATTTCAGAAGCGACGATATTAAAGAAAATGTTATTTCACGACTGTTTTAGGTTTTGTTTGCTTTGATTTTTTATAATACAATTATATTGTTATATAGAATTATATGGCTAGCACAAGAACAAACAAAAAATAACATATTGTTACTCAGTTAAAATAAAGTTAATCGATTTTTTTTTATTTTCTGGTTATGTCATGCCAGCCACTTCTGACCTTCAGTATGTATTTAAAACTGTCATAAACCTAAACCAAAGTGATACAATTATAATAAATGATGATACACTAGCAAATTAATGTTATTAATTACAACTTTAACCACCCTTAGTTAAAACAAACCAAAAAATTGGCTTTGTGGTCTAAAATGTTGGTAACATAGATGTGCTCGAATCACATGTAACACAATATGTATTTTATGCACGCGCGTGCTCGAATACGTAATAATAATACAATTTTTACTATTTAAGAATCGGATTTTTAGAAAACTATAAAAAATTAGGTGCTATTTTAATTTTTTCAGTTTCTGTTATACAAAGCTTAATAACATGTGAGTTGAAAGTTTCACTTTTGCCGGGGGTCTCGAGACCTACACCTTGTTTTTTTTTCATCTCTCCTCGAGAGTATGGGTAATGTCTATATGGTTTGAAGTTAATAGAAGTATTGTCGAATGTAGACATTTTGTGTAAGTTAATGTTTTTTTGATACAATTGCTCTAAAGGTAAGTGGAGAAAGTGGAACTGATAATAAAATTGTGCTATGAAGTAAACTATATCATTTTTTCTTACTTTATTTATATCTTCAATCTTTCAATGACTTAAAACGATGATTGCTCTTTTCTTCTATACTTTATCAAATTTTCGATAAATTACGCCTTTTATAGAATATACTAACTTTCATAGAAGTCATTTAAATGATCTTCAAATTACATAGATCTTGTCCTTTAAAAGTATGTTGTAACGCAGCGACTAGTTTAGATTATTATATGATATAAGCCATCATAAGGTTCACGATGGGTTGGTCATTATGCAGATCTCGTTGATAAGTTATGAAGTAGTCATTTGCCAAAAAATAGTGAAGGTATAGCATGTGAGTCATGCAAATCATGCGTGTAAATCCTATATCATATCTTTGTCCAGACGACGTCCTAAGTTTAATTATCTAAGACTTAGAAAAATCGTCTTCTGATTTCACAAACAAATTCTGTAGCTATAAGGAGCTGCAAAATCATTAATACTAATATTATCATTTCTTTTATTGTTAGCATAAATATTTAAACTATCGTCATTGTTATTATTACTTTCGTTATTATACTTATTATTATTACTATTACTATTATTATTATCACTATTATTATTTCAACTATTATTATTATTACTATTATTATTATTGTCACTACTTAGAATAATAACGATAAAATCAGAATTTTTGAAAGGGGATGCGAACATTTTTTGTACAAATAATTCAAATTTGATTGCAAAAAAAATATCATATGATGAATTCAAGTTTTTCTTAAGCAATATTCTTACGTTTTTATTGCGCATGATGAGTAAAAAGAATAATTGTTGATGCATACGCAAATATTCAATAAGTACGTATTTTCGTTATTTGAAAACTGAAGATATTAATGAATTTCAACAATAAGCATAAAAGCATACCTTCCTTTACTACGAAAGTTTAAATGTCCCGATCGAGTTCATCGCCCTTTACCGTCTACCTTTGCGGCTCCGCCTATATAAGCGCTGGCTTGTGGTTGTAATTTATTGTCAGTCGACAGCACGACAGGTGACGAGTAAGTCAACCAAACTTACGAATTCTCGCGTACCTGTGGTAACAATTTACAAAAAATTTATTGTATTTTTGTGTTTGAGCCTTCCAGATCACTCATTGTTTGTTTTTAATTTTAATTTTGTAGCCTGATGAGGCTGACGCATATTATCAGCGAAACGTTGCGCATCAATAAATTAACGCAGAAAATTTAAATACACTTTTCTTGTATTTATTTATTTTCTTACATTTCGCCCCCAACGGATCACTGATCACTTTGAATTTCCAAATTCACCGGAGGGCACTGATATATACTAGCAAATCAATAAGCATAAAAGGTCGTAAAACAGTTTTTTCTTTCAAGTGGTTATATCGATAGTTAACTTTTATACAAGCTATAATATTTCTAGTACAAATAATTTCAGTTTAATTATTAAGAAGTTGAATGTTCAGTTAACAAATTATATGATACATGTGACATTATTGCGATTATAACTTTTTTTTCATGTAAAGTGTTACATTACTTGTTATCAAATCTTTAAATTAATAAATTAATTAATTCTTAGATATCAGTTTTCATTGAGAAAATGATACTAAGGGCCTTAAGTACAACCTGTTCGTTAATAACAAATTTAAACAAATTAATTAATGTTACATATAAATGCTGAATAAGTAAAATCAATTGCATACAATAATAAGCAAAAGTAAAAAACGATTATGTAATTATGTTTGAAAGATAATTTGCTACTATGCATAAACACAATGTAATTGTTGAATACCAAACGAATTTCATTTAATTTTTTGAAAGTAACAAAATTCGTATTACGGGATACGATAGTTAAGTATTCAAGTAGTAACTATTACATATTTTTTTATGAAAAATTGTCATTTTTAAGAATCATAAAGAGTCATTGTTTTTGTACATCCATATAGTAAGTACAAAAATAAATCCAAGAAGCATGATTTGCAAATTTTACATATTATTTTTGCGGAAGCTAGAAGTTTAATCCTAATACGACATGTATAATATTGTATATTATTTTAAATTTCACAAATACTATGGAAATACAATACGTCGATAACGGTTAAGATAATATTAAAGCCAAAAAAGTAAACGGCCTACTTCGTATCTCAGAAATTCATGTAGCTTTAAAACTTCTAAGAAGTTGGAGACACACTGCAAGGAAAATTACTGCAGACCCTAAGATTTTTACAAATTGTCTTAGTAATATTATCTTAAGCATGTATGTACATATTTTAGTGAGGCTCTACGACATGCGCACTCCTCGAGCCAACCCTCTTCTCTAACTTAAAATAAGGGTCTTCCAATTTAAAATAGGAAATAGTAACATATATATTATTTGAATTTTTGTATTGCTATATGCTTTATCAGTCGATATAAATGTATGTTAATAGTTTAGAGTTTGTTAAGTTCTTACTAGTAAACACAGTGCATACGATGGATGTAAATCAGAATATGTTCTCCACACTTTTGATATTCAAAAGTATTTTAGTCCTACCTAGATATCCCAAAGAAAACACTAACAAATATATACCATTGGGTCTACAAATTATGATAACTTATCCAATTATGTATGATCTGGAATGTTATTTGACTCATCTTTTGAAGAACTACAAATGTCATAATTTTTGGTCGTTATAGATTTCGATACTGATGTTGCATTTCATATAATTGCCATTCTGCTTTTCTTTTACGTAGAAAACTATGTATATTAGTAATTAAACAATTTTGTTATTTCGGTATTTGGCTAATAAGCCTTTTGTTTATTTTAATTTTAAGGATTTTAATCATTTGTTTGTTCCAAAATAATGTTTTTTTCAATGCCTGTAATATCATAATGAATGTACAACTGACTTGTTACTTTAAATCCTTAAAGTGATGAGATTAGTATGAAAATCTTGATCGCGTTATTTTAAACTATAAATATTTTTTTTTCTTGCAATACATTCGTGTTTAATGTTGCAAAACCAAACAATCTATAATGCAACCCGATAAATTGTATAAATCTTCTATCTCAAAATAACGGCTGCGTTAAATGCTTTTTTTTACCAACCTAAAGGTGACAACATCATTTTATCTTTGCAAAAATAATTCCTCTTAATTTTTTCCTGACTATAATAAACAGCTGAACAGTAAAAATTTTGGTACATAACAAAGCAGAAAAAAGAACATTCATAATTTTTATTACTTGAAAAATTGATTGGAAAAATTATTTCTATTCTTAGTAAAGTATGCTTGCATATTTTTTTGAACTTTATTATTTGCATTCGAATTATTCTTACATTGTGTCGAATATAAATTGTTTTTTTCGAATAGTAATAGGATATCAAAATTAAAGCATCCCCTTGTCTTAAATTATACGGGTTTTGAGTTACACAACCATATACGAATAACTTTCAACAAAAATTTTAGAGGAAAATAGAAAATTTTGATAAATATCTCGATAATTTTTTACGACCGTTGTTTACACCATCGATACATTGAATAATTTTTTCTTTTTTAACCGAGCAACTTATACTTTTATCAGTTAATATTATTGTAAACAAATCTGAGAAAAGTGATGGGGTTACATGATAATAGCAATCATGTTGACCATAATGACAATATAAATAGTGATGATAATCATTGAGATAATGATAATAATTTATAATAGTGATACTGTTACATCGGTGTATCCACATTAATTTTTTTTCCTCTTGCTTCAAATCTTTCCGTGCCGATTTTAAAATACAAAACGCAGGGGCCAACAGGGGATTTTACTCTGAAGTTATGATTCGGTGGTCTCAATGGAATCATTGTCTTCCTGGTTTGACATATCTGAAATGAATATAAGTAGTTACAATGTGCGATTCGTGTAAATGTAAGTCGATCATTGAATACTTAATATTTTATCTCTGAGGTAATTGTGGCTTTCTGTGGGCAACGGTTTTGTCATTATATCGGCTTCATTCTCTGAAGACGAGATCCACTGAACTTTAACTTTGTCTTGTTGCACACAGAATTTAATAAAATCTCCATGAGTATTTGCCATATGGCTCTTTGAACCCGTGGTTTCTCTCTCTTTTAATTGACTCTGAATTGTCTTTATGTCATCGTCCAAATTTTTCAATCTATGACAACCATCCATTTGAGTGCATTTTATTGCTGATTGATTGTCACACCAAATTGTGACTGGGTATAAAGTTTTTCCTATCATGTTTCTGATTGCCTTGTCCAGAGAAATCAATTCTTGACAATCATCGCTCATAGCTAAATATTCAGCTTGACAAGTAGAGAGAGTTACATACGATTGTTTGTGGCTTCTCCAGTTTATAGTGTCTCCAAAAAGCTTTATAATAAAACCTCCTGTTGTTGAAGAATCCTCCAAGTCTCTGAAGCTGGTATCAGTCATGGCATATAAGTTATCTTCTTTTCCTCTGAATATCAAACTCATATCTAAAGTACCTCTGATGTATCTGAACACTCTTTTGACATCTTTCCAATCTTTTTCAGTGGGTTCCAATTGTCTTCTAGATAGGTAATTAACTGCATATGAAATGTCTGGTCTGGTAGCTCCTGCCAGATAGAGAAGACTTCCAATTGCCTCTCGATATGGAGCTTTTGTCCGCTGCGCTACTCCTGCAGTAGTAAGCTCTGAATTTTTAAGTTCTCTATTATTTACTTGTCTAGTTACCATTGGAGTTCTCTGAGGTTTGCTATCAAGCATGTTGAATCTTTCCAAAATTTTCTTCGTGTATTCTGATTGGGAAAGTGTTAAAATTCTTTGACTTCGGTCTCTGGAAATTTTTATACCTAGAAACTGTTTTGGTTCTCCCAAATCTTTCATCTGAAATGTTGTACAGAGTTTAGATTTGATTGCCATTAATCTACTTGCGTCATTTCCAGCTAACAGGATATCATCTACATACAGTACTAGAATAATCATCTGATTATTTTTACGCCAAGTAAAAAGACAAGGTTCGTTTATGTCTTTTTCTAAGCCTAGTTTTATTGCTTCTTCGGTGAAGCGTTTATTCCATCTCTTTGGGCTGATTCGAAGACCGTAAATCGATCTTTTAAGACGACAGACCTTTTTGCTCTTGAATTCTTCTTCGCACTCTATTCCTTCTGGGATTTCCATAAATATGTCTTCTTCTAGTGTCCCATTTAGGAAAGCGGACTTCACACCCATCTGACAGACGTCTAGGTCGTATTTGTTGACTATAGCTAGTGCTGCTCTGATAACTGCCAGTCTAGATACTGGGGCATAAGTTCCTCTGAGTTCATACTCCCTCCTGTCTTTAAAACCTCTGATAACTAATCTTGCCTTGTAAGTTATTTTACCTTCTGAGTCCAGTTTCCTTTTGAATACCCATTTCGAATCTATCGTGTGTACTTTAATACCATTTTTATCCAGGGAGGGTCGATCTATTATTTCCCACACGTTGTTAGATTCCATGGATTTGAGTGCATCAGTGATTGCTTCCAGCCACTTTTCTTTATCAACTGAATTAACCGCTTCTCTGAAGTTGATAGGATCTTGATTTGTTCTGGCTATAAAAGCATGAGTCAGTTCATCCTCTGAGTTTATGTTTTCTAAGTCGGTAATTCTTTTTAATGTGAGATTGATGTCAGGAGACGTATCTTTTTGCGCCAACCTCAAGTGGGACCATGTTGGTCTGTTAATTCTAGCTGTTCTGTCTGGCAGCTTTCTCGTCTTTGGCTCGATCTCTGCTGTCGTCTGATCAGCTTCTCTTTTCTTTGGTCGGCCTCTCCTAGCCTTGCTAGACTCGTGTGCATGATTAGGTTCTAGTATGTCTTCAGAATGTAGAGTTTTGTCATTTTCTGTCTCTGATTGGAAATTCCAGTTTTCCTAGATCTCGGTTTCATTGAATTTTGTATTTCTTCTGATGTCTTTATATACTACTTTTTCATTAAACTTGACATTTCGAGAAATGAAGAATTTCTTGGTCTCTGGATGCCATAACAGGTACCCTGTTAGGGTAAAACCTACTACTATGGCTTTGAGTGCTCTCTCTGAGAATTTTGTTTTGGTTATTGGGATTTTAGCATATGCTAAACACCCAAAGCGTCTGATTTTGTCTAAATGGGACTTCTGACTCTAATTTATTTTACTTATTGGTGTTTCGGAATTAATACTTGAATGAGGAGTTCTGTTGTATATATGAGTGGCCACTTCAGTAGCCAATGACCACATGCTAGCGGGTAGTCCTGAATCGAGCATGAGTGCTCTAATTTTCCATTGAATGGATTTATTGAATCGCTCTGAAGTGCCATTAAGTTCAGGAGTGTGTGGTGGAGAAAATTCTCCCACTATCTTTTCTTTTTCCATAACCTCTGAGAACTTTCCTCCAGTAAATTCTGTTCCATTGTCTGTTCTAATATAACAAACCTTGGCATCTGTACCTAATAAACTTCTGACATGTTTGAGGTACTCTTCCAAACAGTCACCTGCCTGGTTTTTGTTTCTGACGGAGTATGCTTTGGCATATCTAGAATGATCGTCTATAAAGACTATGATAAAACGGTTATCTCCTGGGTACGAGTCTGGTTTTATGGGACCCATTGTATCTACATGTATTCTTTCTAATGGTCTGTTGGCTTTGACTCTAACCTCTGTGAAAGGTAATTTTTCCATTTTGGCTAATTTACATGTTTCACAGTCCATTATTGAATCTGTGAATTTTACTTTTGATAAAATGTCCTCAGATTTTTGTAATTGTTTTAAATATTTTAAAGATGCGTGTCCCAATTTAGTGTGCCACATCAGGCCTTCGTCTAACTTCTTCTGAATGTTAATAATGTTGTTGGAACTTACATCTGATATAATTTTGTCGATTTCATCTGAATTTCTGTTGTCTAAATCAATGTAGATTTTTTTCAGTAGCAGATTGTTTGGTTTTAGTGAAGTATGATCTTCTGATTGCTCTTCTGAATTATTGAGTTCATCTTTCTTCTCCCTTCCAATCTCAGACTGGGTATTCTCTGGACTGATAGACTCATCCATAGACTCTGAGTTTTGACTGTTGAGAATATCCACAATGTCTGTCTGAGATTGTGTCATGAACTCGTCCAGTGAGACTATCTGTGCCGAGAACTGATATTTATTCCAATTTCTAGTTTTTACAGTGGTTTGATTTTCAACTTCTAACTCTATTATCCAGTTCGGTTTCTCATATACGCCTGAGATATATATTTTTCCCGTTTCCTTGTCAAAGATTTCTAGATATTTGTCATCTAAATAGATGCCTAAACCGGCATCGGCAAATTGTCTTAAGGAGATCAAGTTGTTGGAGATGTCTTTCGCAGCTATCACGTTTGTTAATTTAAACTGTTCATTTAAATTTAGTTTAAAAATTAAGTCGCCTTTCCCATCAATAATGATGTTGGCTGAGTCGTTTTTATTTGCACTTCTGATGAATTCATTGTTGCATTTTTTAAAATTTGTTAGGATAATTCCTTTGTTAACAACGTGATGAGTTGCTCCGGAATCAGCAATAAAAGATAATTTAGTTTTACCTCTGTAGTTATCTTTATGATTACCTGTTAACATAGCCTTAAATTTGGTTGCTTGTTGTTGTTTGGCTTGTGTACTCATGTTACCTTGCTTTTTATTTACACGGCCATTACCTCTGAATTTAAAATTACCGTTGCCTTTGCCTCTACCATTACCTCTGAGCTTGCTATTGTTTTTACCTTTATTATTATTATTGTCATTAGAATTATTTTTAACATACCCATCTTTAGGATGATTCCTGTTTGGGCATGCATCTCCCTTGTGGTACTCGAGATCCTGGCAGTAAAAACAGTACCAGAGTCCATACTGGCTTAGAGGACAGTTAATGAGTCTGTGACCGAGTTTGTTGCATCGGAAACACTTAGTGTCCTTATTCGCCTGGTCGTTGACTCTCTGACTGCCTGTAGCCATGTTGGCCCTGGACTGCTCTGAATTCAACTCTAATTGATTTCTTTCAGCCTGCAATTGTATTAGACTTGTCTTCATGTCTTCAAGACTCATCTCAGTATTTGTGGTCTGTCGCCTAACCATGTTGGCTGTACGCAGCTCTGAGAATTTGTCTGCCACGGCTTGGTAAAAGGCTGACCTCTTTTCCTCCTCAGTCAGAGGTACCATACCGTCTGAGTTTTCATACTCTCTTACTATATGATCAAACCTGTCAATAAAGTCATTGACTTTCTCTTTCGTTGTAATTTTAAGACGATATAGTTTGGCTCTGACTGACGAGGCTGTTACATTGGCTTCAGCCATTCTAAAGGATTTTAATTTATTTATAATTTCTCTAGGGTCTACAATGTTTAGTACCTTCTTGTGATAGTATTTATCTAAGTGATTAATTAGCAATTCTCTAACTAGACTCTTCTTAAATTCGATTTCATCTGAAGTGTATTTATCAATTAAGTTACTATTTTCTATGAAATCTGAAAGATCATTAGTTTTTAATTCTGAAGTTAAGTGATCAAACCAAACATTGAAAGACCCTTTTTGAGTCAGAATGTAGTTTTTCTTAAAAAAAGGTTTAGAAGTATTCTTATTTGAATCAATTGATTTTCTGAGATTGTCTAGTGAATTATTTAGATTATCCAGTCTATCAGTGTCATCTAAGATATCTCGATTATATGGTCTCTGATTAATGTTACCAAATGGGTTTGGGAGAGGATTGTTATGGAAAGTAAAGTCACTCATATTCGTGTTTCTTTGAAACCTCTGATCGTTAATGGTAGAGTTAAATAAAGGTGGTACCTCTGAGTTTCTATGGGCTCTCTGAGAGTCCTGGATGGACTCTGTGGCACGTGTCAAGCTGTCAATCTTAGTGGATACAAGATTGAGAGCTTTGGTCATGAGGTTGGCAGCCTGAACAAACTCCGGAATCTTTTCTGTTGCACTGGACATGGCGTCTGCCGCCCTTTCCATCTTTGTTGACAGTGTTAGAAGCTTGTCAACCGCCGTATCCCAAGATTGGATTACTTCTGCTTGTTCGACTCCAACGTTCCTAATTTCAACAACCTCTGGTTGCTGAATGGTGTTGTCAGTGTCCTCTGATCTTAGTTGAGGGGTAGTCGTGTTCTCCGACAACTCTGAAATTGTGAATCATGTCTCTAGATTGTTTGGATTTTGCAGAAGTTGAAGCTGCTGGTTTTATATTGCCAGCACCTCGATAGGCCTCTCTGATATAAATGATTCACACTCTGATACTCTGGAAAGAACAAGTAGGAGAAAAAAATATTCTCACCTTCCTCTGAGTTGACAACTGGTAAATCTTGAGGACTGTCCCTTGGAGGTGTTTCGGTAAAGTTGGACTCTACGTTTATTTGGGACTCTTGGTCTTGTTCATTCTTCTGAGAAACAGCCCTCGTTGTTATTGTTGATACACATCTGAATATACCAAACACAAGAAATTAATATGCATGCATGCATTTATTATGTGGGCGTGTTCTCGTACACGGACGGCACTGCCTGCCCGGTTGGAATCAACACCTGGCTTGTTAGCCCCGCTAACCTCAAATCTCACACACGCGCTCCCTCCCAACTCGTGTCACCGCACTGCGTGTAACTCGAAAAAAATGTGGGAAAGAGGTGCACTCGCGCATGTAAAACCGAAGCTTCGCGAGAAAAAAAAAACTAACAGCCCCTCTCCACAATGGTTAAGAAGGTCAACTGCTGCGGGAGTTTATTAACTTGCAGCACCGCTTGCAAGTTACGTACCTATAGGTACATACACCTATTCGAAGGATGTAGATTTATCAAACTGACAGCACCAAATTAGTAGGAAAAAAATGTACTCTGAATAAGAAAGGAAGTAGTGAAAAAAAATTTAGCCTCTTCAAGCAAGAATTCGCGTATGCTGTTCACGTGCTTGTAGCTCTCGAGGCCCGTGCGCGCCAAAAATGGCGGCCTCGCTCAGGTCTGCGTGATCGTGGTGTTTGCGCGGGCTTTTATTATATCGACCACCAGCACGCGCTTCTACTTTGAACTACGCTGGCCGCACGCGGACAATGAAAAAAAAAACTTTAACAGCACTGTGCCCTGCACCATTCGCTCACGCACATTATCACCCTGACGCAGGAAACACGATATGGAACCTCTGAAGCAAGACACTCTGAAAAATTACTCACTGCTTTCCTCCTCTGAAGCCCTTCATGGCAAGGCCGGCTCGTCCTCTCGAGAAAAAAAAAGTGGGGTCCATAACCTGTCAGAGTTGGTGGCTCAGAGATGACGGTAGGCACTCGTGAAGGAAAAACACAAAAGATTTGATCTCACAAAGTATTATAATAAACGTATTACAGCAAGGTCAGCTTTAGGCTGTTACAGTGAAAGTAGTTTAACAGCGGTAACGTGGCGATCAAGAAGAAGGAGTGTATCGGTCGGCTGCCGGAGAAGTAGAGAGAGTCGTCAGACGACCACGAAGAGCTCAAGTGATTGTAGTGCCCGATGTATCCATAAGGCGGCGCATGTGTGAGCAAGACGGGAACTTTGATTGCTCAAAGCTCACTTTCTTGACAAATACAAAAGTTTAACTGGGAACAGTTAAACTGAAATATTAAATTCAGATATAATGTTAGATAAACATAAGGTTGAACATTAGGATAGCTTAGAATTAATGCATAGAAATAAGCGAAAATATTATTACAAGCCAGAATCATCACAAACAACCAGTACGTACTACACCACTAGCAAACAACTACATTACATATTAACTATAACAAATTTGGTACACAACTTTAGTAACCTTCAAAGAACTATCCGATTTTTACCATTCAAGTTAGCAAACTCATAATTTACAGAGTAACCATTTTTTTATCGAATTAATAATTTCATAAACATACTGCAATAGTCTAATTTGTAATCTAGTTGATTGCTAACACCTTTTCCCGAATGTAAAGGAAAAACGGAAAATAGCCCTTCCCTTTTTCTTGACTCAGAGAGAGAGTCCGTATACCTGCCTCCAATAGGGGTAACAGAGTCCTGATTCCCCAGGGTACGACGAGACGACTCCCTCTCCAACTACTAGCAGCAGAAAAACATGTTTACCAAAATTATACCAAAATTCCGCATTATTTTCGTAACATTATAAACATTTAAACTACCGGTAAAACAAATTATGTTAACTCACAACAAGCAAAGCACTAGTATTCTAACAACTGCTATTCTTATTATCATCATTATGATTATTATTATTATTATTATTATTATTATTATTATTATTATTATTATTGTTACTACTATGATTATAAATACCACAGCTAATTATAAGTTAGTACGGCCGCAGCCACCGTTTTGGCGCTTAAGTAGTAGTATTAACTAACAACTCACCAATCGTTTGTTCACCCTAGCATCAACCGAATTGTTAAGCGATTTTCACCGCTCTTTTTGCAATGAACTTAGCTGAACGAACAACCAATGTGTAGCATTAGTAAATATTAACAATACCTGGTCGTAATGTTAAGATTAAAATATATTGAAATTCTGTCAACTTTTGATGTAAAAGAGAAAGGAAGGGCATGAGTAAGTGAATCACCTTCCCTTCTCTTGACGCACAGAGAAGAACAAGCCGGATGTGGGATGTGCCAATTTCTGAGTGGCTAAACTAGAGCAGTTCTAGCCAAATAGATTTTCGGCTATTGTCTTTTCTTCAAAATTTTCCCCGGCAAGCTTTCCTGCGTTTTTCGAGCCAGCGCGTGACCGAGGTCCGCTTCTCGAAATAAAAAGGCCCGTAGGCCCAGAGGAAAATTAGTTTGCAGTTCGTAGTTCAGAGCTTGACTCGACTCGACTCGGCTCGAAGATAGCCCTTCAAAGTGGACTGAGTAGTAAGAGTCCGCCTCTGCTACAACCCAGTCTACTGCGAAGTGAGGTAAACCACTTCAATTCGGCACGCGAAATTCGACGATACCCTTCGAAGTAGACTGAGTAGTGAGAGCCCGACTCTGCTACAACCCAGTCTTCTGCGAAGCGAGGACACTGTCGAATTTCGCTACCACCCTCGTAAGATCAACTGGTTGCCAGAGTCCGTCTCTACTGCCACTTGATCTTCCTCGAGAGCGACTTGCATTCACGTTGGTTCAACGTTTGTATAACAACTTTCGCGTTTAAATAAAAGTAAGTGACAACATATCATATTCTTTCTTTTGACCAAGTGTTTCCTTTTGCGCGAATACCATTACTCGCCTTAGTATTGGCACCCGCGGATCACCGGGAAGTGTAAAGTGTTTTCGTTTGCGCGAACGCCATATTAATACCCGCGGATCACCAGGAAGTATAAAGTGTTTTTCGCGAACGCCATTACTCGCCTTAGTATTGGCACCCGCGGATCACCTGGAAGTGTAAAGTGTTTTCGTTTGCGCGAACGCCATATTAATACCCGCGGATCACCGGGAAGTATAAAGTGTTTTTCGCGAACGCCATTACTCGCCACAGTATTGGCACCCTTCGGTCACCGGTAATAACAAATTAATCTTCAGTATAAAGTGTTCTTCGCGAACGCCATTACTCGCCACAGTATTGGCACCCTTCGGTCACCGGTAATAACAAATTAATCTTCAGTATAAAGTGTTCTTCGCGAACGCTATTACTCGCCACAGTATTGGCATCCTTCGGTCATCGGTAATATCAAATAAGCCAAGGACAATCCGTTGCCCTCCGTGGTAATAATACTATTAGAATAACAACGAACAATTGAGTTAAGGCAAATGCTTACCGTGATATTAATGTTTCAAGGTCAAATTACATACGATATCCTTACTCGTGACGGTGTTAACTGTTTTTAGATCGTGAACGAGGTATACACCGCTCTTGACAAAAGAAAACCACGAGCAAGTGCATCGGAATATTGCACAGCAGTCAATCTTAGTCGCGTGAAGGCAATCGTACCCTTTTTTGAGTAACGCGTCTTTAAGTTGAATTACCCTTTTAACCCCGCGTCCCACCTACGCGCCCAGTGTGAATCCCGAGCTATTGAGCGAAAGCTTAGGCTCAAATAATACGTTGCGCCGACGTAACAATACCGATGATAATTATGACAATGATATTCATAATAATAATAATAATAATAATTATAATAACAATAATAAGAATCATAATAATGACTGTAGTAACGACAATAAAAATGATGACGATAGTAATAACAGTCGAGAGAACGATAATAATTATTGTGGTAAGAATAATGATGATAACTGTAAATAGCGCAAAAATAAGAACTTTGTACATTTGCAAATACCGTAACTATTATTCTTACAGCATACAAGATACCAATTAAAATGTGTTTTGATTTTGAATAATAATTGGCAGATAATTTACTTCACAAGATACATGATTTTTAGTTCTTTTTTATATTTTTTATCATCCTAGGACATCTGTTGCATCAAAAATACTTGAAATATTCCAATTTTTTTTGTAAATATTTAACAAAATTTTATTTGCATTAATCACAAAACAGTTAAAAATAAAAAAGTTAATGGATTAGAAAACAATAATTTTAGATTAGCAACGTTTCTTCTTAATAAACAATGTACTAAAATCAATAAGTTGTATGAAACTGCATATTTGTCGGGTATTTTAGAAATACATTCATAATTTGATATCAATAAATGTATATTCCTACGTTTATTACACATAAATATTTTAAATTTTATTACACTTTTTTTATGGTTGATTTGCGATATGAATGTTGTCATTGAACTAATGTCAACGTGTTCCACTTTTGTCAAATAAGGATTAGTAATATTTAATACCAAAATAATTGGATATTTAATATTTTTCTATTACTCAAACTAGTGTTACGTACGATATTCTGGGCATATCAAACTGACTCACCCTAGTAACCACAAGCCTACGCTAATAAAGGACACCAATAGGGAGATCGAGCTTATATAACGCCCTGCGAGACACGAATCAGAGCACTCGAGCGTTTTTTAGGCAAGAGACCGAACGATAAGTAGAAAACACCGCGCGAAACACACACGCCTCTGCCTTCAAGAAGCAAATAAATAATTGACCAACGAGTTGAGTTCTTTTCGTGACGTACCTCCTTACCAGCTTGTTTATCCTACGTAACGCTAGCTATAATCTTAGAAATAAGATATAACTATAAGTTAGTTACTAAAATTTTTTTTTTTTTAAACCTTTTCCAAAAAATAACCAAAAAAATTATGCTGAAAATGACCTCCCTGATTCGCAACACACGATAGGTAGATATATATATATATGCACCGATATTTCTTGATTTTAAAGCTTGATTGTTTTAGTCAGTTTAATTCTTAATACTCCGTTGAATTTTTCAATAATTAAAAATGGTATCTACAAAAATAGAAGAGATAAACTAGGAAAAGATTACTTTACCAAGCGGTGGTAGAGGGGAAGGTAGAAGAAGCAAAAGAAGATTGCTCAAAGTATTCCTACATCAAAAATTACGAAAAAATAGGCAAACAACTATGTGCATTAAGAGGTAGCTGAAGAGGAGTGGGGGCTGCGAAGAACTAAATCTCGCTTTTGTCTATATATATATAGTATAGACAGATAATTCCTTATATAAAAGAATATAATAATGCATGTAAAGTTTTCATACCTTTCACCACGAATTTTTGAGATTTTCGGACTTCCCTAAAGTGATTTCTGGCAAGACACGAGCAATTTCCACTGTTACTGTCCAAAAGATATATTATCTTCAATTTTTAATTATTGTCTAATGATTTGAATTGTTCCGATGATTCTAAGGGCTCACCATCCTTGTACCACGTAAAATCAGGTTTTGGTGATCCTTTGGCTTTGTAAAATAGAGTAATATTATTCAAAGTATCCTTTCACCCCAAGACGATTTCTGTGTCATTTATATTTGTATCTTTTATAGTAGGTATTTCTGGCACTAATAATTATGCAATAAGAAAGTATTTTTTGAGGCTTGCTGGTATAGTATAAACATTCTTATTATTGTTAATGTTACAATTATTATTACTATTGTTCTTATTATCAATTTTTGCTATTGTTGTTGTTATTACTTTGTTTATTATTCATACCATTACCTTGAACTTTTAGGTCAAAGATTCTATAGTTATAACGACAGTTTCTGTCTCACGTTTCGCTAGTGTATTCAGCTTGATCGGATTCCTGCATATTTTCAATCGAGAGAATAGCACAATCAATGTATCTACTGTTATTCCATGTAATATTAATTATTCCTAGAATAAAATTTATATTTTAAAAATTTGTGTTGTTTAACTATATTATGTTCAAGAAAAGTAATAGTAACGTACTTAAACTATTATCATGGTAAGCTTTTTTTACCTATCTTATCTTAGAGTATACAAAATTACCAACAGTATAGGTTACAGTTACGTTATAACCCACAAAGAGTTCCTCAAAATTGTTGTCAATTTGAAACAGATTTCTAATATTCTTTTTATCTTTACGAAAAAGAAAATACAAAAAAGTAAGTAAAATTGCGGAACGAATATTTTTTATAATATCAAAATTAAAATCATAGAGAAAAATTTATGTACCAGTAATACGAATACGTATTGGTTTACATTTACATTGATAACTGCCAGCTACAAATTCCAGCCAACTGAATACAATTACATTTATTGTTATTTTAGAGCTAGTTACGTCAGTACATATTAACGACCGATGCGAGTAATTATGCAATCGCGGCCATACTTTCTTAACGAAATTCGCAAAATGAAGAAGTAATAGTAACGTACGTCAGTCGCACTTTACGCACTAGCGAAATAAATTACTATACAACGGAAAAAGAGTTACTGGCATTAGTTTGGTCGCTAAATAAATTACATTTATATCTGCGTGGAGCTAAAAGGATTTACGTTCGCACGGATCATAAAGCGTTAACCTTTTTAAAAACTTGTCATTTTACTAATGCTCGGCTTCAAAGATGGCAGTTGTCGTTGCAAAATTATAACTTGGAAATTTTGCATATTTCAGAGAAGCAGAATCCGAATATTTTTATGCTCCAAAGTTAAAAAGCGTAATATATGATTACATAAAACGTTGTCATACGTGCCAACTAAATAAACCTCTTACTGTCAAGTACCAAGAGCACTTTACTTCTATAATTACGCAGCTACCGCTTGATTTATTATCAATAGATTTTTATGGACCATTACCAACCACGAAATTTGGCTATAAATATATATTGTTCACAATCGATGTTTTTTCGAAATATGTGGTTTTATACCCTTTGCGAAAGGCTACTACTGAATACGTCATTAAATGTATATTTCGCGATTATATACTAAAGTATGGCAGGCCGATGCGCATTCTTCAGGATCATGGCACTCAATTCACGTCGCGTAAATGGTTGGATAAACTTAAGAGAGAAAACATTGTAGCGACATTTTCAAGCGTGCGTCATCCCAAATCTAACATTATTGAGCGAGTACATCGCGAATTAGCAAAATTCTTTCGTACGTGTATTAACGACAGGCATAATTCATGGTATCACTATTTAGAACTAATCACTAGTATTATGAATGAAACGATTCATGAAACGACAAGATTTACTCCGGTAGAGTTATTTTTGAATAAAACACCAGAACGCGTCTGGAAATCTTATTTGCGTATACAAAGACATGTGGATATTTTATATAATGACAAACTTGAATTAGCCAAGGAAAATATGCATAATGTATTACAAAAACGAGCTGATAAAATCGAAAAAGAAAACATTTTACATTTGAAGTGGGTGATTTGGTTTTAGTAAAAGCCCTCAATGTCTCAGACACGACGGATAAGAGAATTGCAAAATTTTGCTCGATTTATGAAGGACCTTATCGTATAACTCAAGTTTTACGTGATACATATTTATTGTTTAACAATGAGAATAACAAAAATCGCGGTAAATTTCATTTGTTTTCTTTACGGCCTTATTTTGCACCTATAGAAACGGACGCATGAACATCAGTAGGTCTACGGATTGTTCCTACCTGGAAATGAGCGATGACTTTTTCGACCCCCATTGAACTAACCGTGCTGTTCCAATACATTTTTATTTATGCTCAGTTTTTCGTTTGTCATCATGCAGAGCGGTACGTGTGACATTGCTGTTCAATTTCCTACATCTGGTCTTCGAGACGCATCTGTATGGGTGAACCCTAAGATGTTAGAAAATAACGCGAGCGGATATTTTTTTAGCATCATCAAAAACCGTCCATTGAACCACCTGCTATCAATGAAATTTTACCACGTTCCCGCCCACGAGTGGAAAGTTTTAAGGCTCGTGAGTTACAACCCAATGATTTTCAAGTATCTTTTGGAAAATAACGGACTAATATTGTATAATTGGTCTAGATATCAGCGGAACAAGAAAATCCAACATGATAACAGAAGCGCACCAGTGATCAAATATGCACCGCATTATCAAAGTACGACCTAAACAAAAAACTGAGAGACAATACAAAATACTAAAATACTAATGGGTTCATCAATAAATGTAAATAACTAATTCTAGCTTACTCAGTTTGTAAGAAAAAAAAAATAAAAAACCAAGTACAAGTAGCACTCCGGGAGTGCAGGCAGAAGTGAAAACTTGAACTTATGGCGCGTTGGGCACTTTTTTGAGTGAGCATTTTTAGGTGCGCTCGTGACATGAGAAATTGTACATAAAAAAATAAAGATAAAAAACTCTCAATCTCGTCTGTCGCGAGGGCACGAACGAATGCCCATGCAAAGACTGCGTATGAGCGTTGGTCTGAGCATTATTCCACGCTCACAGTTCATGCTTGATCGCACATAGCACCGCTGACTGGATCCTACCGAGATTTACTTCGCGTGAGAATTTGAATTCAAAATCGTATGATTTTTTCAACAGTCAGTAGGCGCGGATATTCAAATTTAAAAGAATTCTTGGTATACTTTTTATGTATGTAATCATGTGGCGTCTCACATCTCTCGCGCTTCAGGCTCTACTCGCCAGGTGGCCAAGCCCCTGATATTCGCTCCTGTCAAGCGGCGAAATTCTCGCACGATTCATATATAAGCGCGATCGAGTCACTCTAAGTCCACACCTCTTCTGTGTCTAAGGCAGAGAGCACGTCATCAGCCTTACTAATAAGTCCTAGCGTGCTCTCGGGACGAAACACCTTTTGTCTCTCTTATAGACGACCTCTTGATCTCTATAATCATACAACATTATCCAATATTTTTAGGCATTAATAAGCCAATACATACGAAGATTTCTTTCTAATTTGAATTTCTGCGCCTACTGTCTGCTGAAAAAATCATACGATTTTGAATTTGAATTCTCGTGCCAAGTAGTTCGCGATGAGATCCAGGCAGCAGCGCTATGTGCGATCAAGCATGAACTGTGAGTGTGGAATAATGCTCAGACCCAGAGACCAACGCTGCTGCCTATAGCATGCAGCGCTCTTGCATACCTATACACTCTGAGTATACATATAGGTATGTAATCTCGTCTGTCGCGAGAGCACGAACGAATGCCCATGCAAAGAGCGCGTGTAGTATCTTACTAATATATAAAGCAAAAGCGCTAAAACCGTTGTAATCGCTCACCACGAAAACTACAATACCGATTTCGTTAAAATTTTGCACACTGTTTTATGATACTTCCTAGATGGTTTTAGCATGATTTTTATCTTAAAAAATTTAATAACAATAGCAATAAATGAGCTCAAAGTTTTGCAAAAATATGCCAGCTTTTCTGTTTAGTTCAGTAAAATCCGCTAGGTGGCGTCGACATAAAATCGAAGCTACCTGCAACATAATTTAATAAGTGTGGTTATGATAGGCTGGAGCGTCTCGGTAACTGATGCAGTCGTGCTTCGGCAGTTAAACGAGCTGCATAGACAATGCTTATGATAGTCTTGCAGCTGGGTATCCCAGTAACGGACGACACTCTTCTCTAGGGGGGAAGGGACCCACATGTCCATTTTCCCTGAAACTCGATGAGTGCAATCAAAAAAAAAAAACTACTTCCAACCGATGCCATCTCTGCCACAATACCAGAAAACATATGTACCCAGAGGACAATCTGGTTCAACTCATCAGAGTTGTGAGGGAGTCCCACCATCCCACCTGGTGCAGTTAGAGAATTTGTGGCTACAAATGTAAGCAAGGAAAAACAGCTCTGAGGGACACTGGCAGTCACAACGGCTACCTTCTTGGTCGTCGCGTCCCCAACGCGCTTACCCACATGTTCCCGTCTAACGATGAGCGGTTGGTTATCCGGGGAACGACCTGAAGACGAGATATTCTTTGATCAAAGGCGTATCTCTCTCCATCACAGTCTCCGTACATCGAGACTCCCAGGGTAAGAATCAAGCAACCCGCAGCCAGCTCTTCATCATCAGGAATAAGAATAGCCTGGAAGTTTCACCACTGGCGCTTTTTAGGGCCATTATAAGTATTTACGTTCCCTACTTAACCATCAATTTCATCGGTTCTTTTTAGGATCCACCTAAGTGTAAACTACCTTGCCAACAAATACATTTTTATTACCATTTCCAGAAGCGATTCGTCGACTAAAAGACTATATTAACTAAAGACGGGCACTATTAAACCAAGTCGGCCATTCACTAGCAGACGTCACCTGCGGAGTTGTTCTTCGCAAGGCTGGAAAACCCGGTGACCGACGACCCTATATTACCCTCTCGACTCTAAGCATTTAACCAGGAATCACTGATCCTCTCCAATGTCTGCGTTGAGAAAACCTTTAACAGCTATGTAGGAAAAAAAACTTGAGCCACCGGGACAGCCTTCACTGGACAAATATTGTTAACCAATCTCCACAACTAATATCACCATAACAACTGAATCTGCAACTAAAAAAGGCGCTTTAGACACCAACGTGACGTTATACCGGGAGACGTTGGGAAAGAGCACTGCAACTAGCCCCAAAGCTTCGGACTTTGTAATTTTTCTCCCAATCAGTCTGGGTCTTCAACAGTAAGCCAGAAAAGATCACCCTGAGGTATCCAAGCAGTCACAAATGCTGTTTACAAAAGTCAAGATAGAGTTAACTTAAAAAGTTTACAAGTTATTTTAGGGCCATCGGACGTTGAGCTACCTTGCCAGCAAATTCATTAGAACTTAACAAAGTTGACAGAAAACAGCTTTTAGGGGTCAAAAAATTTCTAAGCATGCCAAAAGTCGCAAGAGGGTGAACTGAAAGAAAATCTTCAAATGTATCTAATAAATAGAATTTTACTTAGGCGTCAAAAAACTGACGCAGAAAATTTATCGCAATTGAAACAGCAGCGTCAAAATTGACACATAAAGAATTCACTACGTGAGAGATCTGTTTTTCATTATACCCTTATAGCAATCTCTTAAATCTTTAAAGAACCTACTTCAGATTTCTTAATAAGTATAAAATGTATTTGTGTTTTTGTGGCAATAAAATTATAGGGTTTAAGGTCCAGGACTTTGTTGCTCTGGTAATAAAGTTGTGAAATAAGAGAAAAAAAATTTTTTTTTAATAAAAATTTTTTGGGAGCTTAGAATTCTGACATCGTTAAAAAATAGCCCTTTTTGTCAATTACACTGGAGAAACTGCGAATCAACGGCTCCTTAAGACCACTAATTTTTTTATGGCATAAAGAACGCACGGTACTTTTCAGCATAATTATTTTTTCGAATTTTCACTCCTTATTATTTGACCAATAAACTACATAAATTCCGAAAATATGTTTCTAATAAGAAGATTTTTGTTCTGAGATGTGTCAAGAATATGTGTTAAATTTCTAACTGAAAATGTTTCACATTATATGTCAACACACTACGGTGTTTTATTTAGTAAGTCTCAGGTGAAGCCAAGACGTGTGGCTGCTAGTTCTTTATACTTATATAACGTTGCATTTAGCTAGCCCTGTCGGCGTTTTCACGTCGATATGAACCTGTCCTCATTCCTAGAAAACGCACTAAAACACCTTAAAACGCATATAACATTTAAAACGCCAATATTATCCAACCCAAAACACCTTCCAATACTTCTGCTTAGGTAAGCTCTAATCTTCCGACATAAACTCTTTACCGAGAGGCGGACCCACATGGCTGAGGGAAATGAACGGGACACACATTTTAGACACGTGCAAATAAATACACGTACCACATCAATCACTTCAAACGACTCTTTATTCCATTTACGATGGATAAACAGTTCAAAAGAATGACACTATTGCCGATGCTCCCAAACGTGACCTAGAGAACGGCTACCACCGAAATTACGACAACCCAGTTCGATCACGAGAATAGTCGGTCACCATGCAACACCTTCGATCACGAGCTACCTTACGAGAGCACATATTACACATTCTCTCTTTCCGTGGGGACATCTACAACCATCATCCTCAGCAGCTGGTCTCGTGGTCTGCCGAGTCTCAAACGACGCTGCGAATGCACACACACATATACACTCCCTAATACGTACTATTGCAGCGGACAGACCGCTAACTGCTGAGGTTCAGATGACTGTTTGGATAGAAACTCACTTTTTGTCATATAACAATGGACAGACCACCATCGCCAAATGCCGAGGCTCAGACGGTTTTTCGAATACCTCGATTACTCACACACATACATGGTACGTACCCCTCAACTACAGCAGCCCTGTAACTCTCGATCGTCCCAGATACATCAGCTCAATCGCGATTCGAGTCATTATACTTCCGCCCAGCTGTTTCCCAAGCTGGACAACTTCCTCGCGGACAACCTGATCTACAATTTCACGCACGTGACTTTTTCTTCTTTTGACTTTATTCTCTCTCTCTCTGTCTCTCTTAGCGATCTTGACCTCCCGTTTACACTCATCACTCTTATTATCAACAGAAGAAAATTCATGCATGCCTCAATCACATATGCTCATCTACACGCCAGCCTTTTACCCTTATCATCTACACAAAGCCTACACACGAAAAATCTCACTCCAGTGCCATAAACGAAGTCCCTCTCACGCACTTTCTTGCCAGCCGCTACCCTTAAATACCCAAAAATTCTGATCTACTTTTGAACGTAAAAAACTCAAAAAATTCTTTAGTGCGGAAGTACAGGGATGAGAAAACCTTACTGTTGGCCAACATAGTCCAAGGCAGCCTTTCCTGAAATACTAAGCCTCAGTTCTTTCATTCATTAAAATCAACTTTAATAAGAAAGTAAGTTTTTAGAAAAGTACATTTCGCTAATGCTAGACAGATCAAGTTCACTTTGGACTTTTATATTATTTATAGCTAAATAGCTTTTTAAATATACGAATGTCATGAGCTGATTAAATGTTATGTTTTTTTAATGCACAATACATATATATATATATATATATATATATATATATATATATATATATATATATATATATTTGCATATATTTTACTAAAAAAAACTTTTTGACGTGTTTTTCCTACACGTTCTATCGTTACTAACGTCATCTATACTTTATGCGTTACTTTTTGTGTAGGCCAAGGATTAAAACTAATGGTATACTTTTCTCTGTATGCAAAAAGTTATTATATTACTGAAAATATAAATATTTTCTAACTTTTTATGAAAAACTATTAAGTAATGCACTTTTCTCCCCAAATGTTTTTTTTTTGTATACAAATGCTTTTCTTTCCAAGGGTTTAATTTGTTGCCTTAACCGTACATCCAGTTGTTACGTGTATCAAAAATAACAGTTATATTTAAAAAATTTATTTTCAACTTAACTTTTTTTTAACATGTTTGTTTATCGTACCTATGTTGGGAAACATATGTATTATTTTTTTTATATGAATCATGTTTCAGGTTTGCAACGAGAAAGTAGTTTTCTACACAACTGGCTTTAGTATAAAACCAAATACTCACATGTCCCCTTGCAAACTCTTAGCTTTTCCGCTTGGTGCATTCAAAAAAGTAGCTATAAGTTTACAAAACGGAGATCCACTTTTTAAGTTTTTAAATTATCAGTAAGTATCTTCAAATAGAAACTTGCTGTCAAGAAGTCATAACAATTTTTTACAGCATTTAGAAATACAGAGAAAATGGTATATTGTCCCGAGATAAAAAATTGAATATGCTAATAGAAGAATTTATAAAAGAAATTTCGTTCACACAATCAAGTTTTACTGACGTCACCCCGTTGCTAGTATTATTAATTAGTGACAAGCTCTATAATATACCTATTCGAGTAGTTTTACAGGCACTTAATATTATATTTAGTAAAAAAACCATGCAAGAAGATAAAAAAAATTAGGAAAACTAAGAAAACCAATACTTTATACAACAATGGGAAAAAATTTTTAGTTTACTCTCAATACAGGAATGCACAAACACGCCTTTCGTAGCCTTATACCCCATAAGAACAGTGTTGGCTGCGATGGTTAAAAGTACAAATTGTCTGAATAAGACAATAATCTGACGCATATATCATTTATGGCAAAAAAAAAATGTGGCATTATTTTTAAAAAAATTGTAATATTCCATGCGATTAAACTGGTAAAAACATAGTTAATAAAAAGACGAATTTACTTAATTAAAAGAAAAAAGCTGAGAACCCAGAAAATGTCTTATTGATGTACGATAATTCAATATATTTCGATTTTAAATGCAAATAAAATAGTTGTGATACTTAGTATAAATTTTAAAAAAAAGTTTTTTGTACTAGAAATGTATAAGACTGTTCTATTATCCTAGAATAAAAACAAAATTTCGAAGTATGAATCAGAGTTTTATTGATGACGATTCAGTTAGTATTTTTTAATTTGTGATACCTTGTTTTGATCCTCGAATTCCGAAAATTACATCAGCCCTTATAGCACGGAAGGGTAATGTAAACAGTAATTTCTTTATATTACTCAACAAATATGTCGTCAGCTTGTCTAAACTTATGTACAGCTTACAAAAATTTCTAACTATTATTTGTTCAATTTTTTATTTTGACGAATGAGCTCAGTACTACAAAGACTTCAACATATTCTACCTAGAATTGTAGATAAAAAATAGATTTTCAAATGGAATACAATTACTTAATTCTTTTTTTTTTAGCATTTTTTATTTCTTCCACTTAGTTATTAAATTATTGAAAACTTTTGACACTTTTAACGGTTAATACTTCAACAGCTGGCTCATTCTTTAAAGGAAAACGAATATACAAAATGTCGTCAGAGCGGAATCCTGCCTTGACTCTATCCAAATCACACTGATCGGGAATGCCAACCGTCATTGTAGCTTCATTTAGTTGAATTTTTTTAGTACCATGAACTAATATCGATTTACCTTTGACCTAACCGAAAAAAATTTTGTTTTAATTGACAAGTATAGACAGATGGATACAGAATGTGATAAGAAATTTTCTGTTAACTACGACAAAACTTGTTAAATTCACTTTACGTTACAATTAGATTACATAAAAAATAGTTTTTGGGCATAATCGTGCTGGCTCAGTTTGTTATCAAACAAACAGTGAAAATTGATCAGATTTTTCTTTCTAATTTTACTTGTAATTTTTTGAGGAGATTAGACATTAAACTACATCTATGTAAAATTTATTTTTTTTAATAATTGTATCCTAAAGGATGTTGGTAAGATTGTCTAAGTCAATTCGTCGCAAAATGATAGCAAAAAAAGTGCAAAAAGTGCTATTTAAAATAAGAATATTACAGTTTTGTAGATCTTCCTCATTATAGTAACATTTCTTGAAAATTTTGTTTTTCGTTCTCTTTTGAGGGATCGTTAACCATGCTTAATGATTTTCATCTACGATAAAAAATGATATTACGAAACAATTAATTCTTTCAAATTTAGTTCTCTGTTTCTTAAACTTCAAGCAAAGCTAGATGGAAGTTTCAAGATGATTTTCTCCAAAGATACCAAGAACTGTAATGTTGAAGAAAGATATAAGTTATAAATTCAAATCTCAATTTTTTATAAAATAAATTTGCAACACAATAAATTATTATAACTTTGACGCCTTGCATTTTATCGTGTGGCAACTAATTTTATTTGATGGTGTATATTTCAACACGATTAAAAAAATTCTAATAACGTATTTCTAGCAATAATTATTATCAAATCAATGTTTACAGTTACACAGTAAATAATTTAACATAGATTAACAGCATACATTAATATAGAACAGAAGGTTGCATGCATTTAGTCATCGATGCATGCATAGAAAAACTTGGATTTTCTCTTCCGCGTACGTAAACTTGAGGATGCCTACCAATTACTTCATACTGCGTACTTATAGAAAACCATTATTTAAGGGCTCTCTCTTGCGTTGTATTCTTTTTATGAGCCTTACTTTTTGTTACCACTCTGCAGCTGCATTTTCTTAATATAATTTTAAACCAAAATGCTTGTATATGGAAGAAGCAATGGGAAAGGAAAGGAAATAAGTGGCTAAATTTATGCAAAATACTTTATCTTGCATGTGAGATATAACTAATTTACAAGGCAGCGAAGAAAAAGTGTGACTTAAATAATAGGATCGAATTTTGATTCTATTTGGTTATTACATACAAATATGTTTTCAAGAGTACAGCACTAAAAATACTAAAAAAATTTTTTCCTTTTATAAAACGTGTCCAAATTTTTACTATTAGCTTAGACAGTCAATCCAAAACAACCGACAAATGTTGAGCCTATTTAAATTATAATTACTTGAGTTAGTCAAAAAAATTGCTAATATAAACACATACGTACACCATTTCAGCCACACAGGTTACCTTTATACTAAATTAAAAATCAGTCTTAAGTTGAAAATGGACAATTTATAAGTGATAACACTTTTTGTTCTGACGAAATTATAAGGCACAATCTAAAGTCATCAAAATAAAAAAAAACTCGGATGTTTTGAAGCAAGTATGAGGATGAGGACGTAATTGAAAAAACTTGTAGAATAGAGCACAAGACAGTTGAAATTGTTAACGGTAACATTAAAAAACATGTTTTGATATCTTTCCACACGCAGACGTAACTCATATAAGTGGTAGAGACAATAAATACACTCCAATCCTAAAAACGAGACATTTGTTTAAAGTGTATGTGATTATATAACAAATCTTTTTAAAAAAATGTAATGATTTATTATAACATGGATTAATAAAACGATATCAATTTGTGATTTAGCGAAGAGATGCACAAATGCATAGCACATCAAAGTATTCAAGTATGATATTTTCTCTTTCTTAGGTATTATAAGTTAATGTGACGACTGCTACCCCTTCTGAATCACAAGATACATTGTACATAATAAAAAAATTTTTATAAGTTGAAAAAGAGTTTTAATATTAAAAATCGTAATAAAAACTCAACTGTTAATAAATATGGTTAAAAATACGTTTTTGTAGTTACTTTTTTCAATTCGTATACAAGTATATCATATCAAGTGAGATTCGTTGCAACACTGTAAAATGAAAGTCAGAGTTATAACAATTTGTTTGGGTAAACAAAATTTCCAATATTATTCTTAATCCTTATCATCCTAGTCGGTCTCCTAAATCAAATCCATATTTAAAGTTTGCCATAGTAAGGTCAAGAGTAAATAAATGAGTTTTTTATTTAATCGTTGTGTGACATCATCTTAAATATTAGACAAAAATTGTTGCGCGTCATCAAAGATTTCTATTAGTAGTATGTTATGAATTGAGAACTTTTGATTATTTTTTTAATAAATGTTAAAGTTAATCATGTTGCAAAGTTAAAGCTTTAGATGGAGATTTCTGCACTTTTCTTGCTCTATACCTAATTAAAAAATAGAATTTATATAATTTTACTAGTACCGTTAAATAAATGATGAAATAACGAACAAATTATCTTCGACTACTTTTGCAATGTGATGATCCAAAACAAGTTATAAGCAAAATACAAAGAAAAACTTCGCTCAATTTACATTATTTGTCTTACAACAAAAATAACTGGTACGAATACGTCCTAAAATTATTTTTCGATGTATTCTGATTTTTTAAAAATCCCAACATTTTTTTGTCGCAGTGCATGAATTTCTTATCAAACATTCTTTCAAACTTCATTAACCCACCGAGTAGTTTTTCGATGAGATTCACTTGATGTCTATTGATTACACTTTATTACTAGAGTTTCGACAGTTAAACATTTTTTCTACTACTATAGTATTAAAAACTTCTCACGGACTTTTTCTACTTAATTTTAGGATAACCCATGCAAAACATAGAGCGTTTAAAAAATAAATAAGAAGAAAAAGAAAAAAAAATTTTTTGATACTTACAGTGACCTTAATTGTGTTCTTGTCGAATTCAGCACAATCCAATTTCTTCTGGCAGACCTTTTTCTGCAAAAACACGATTTCGTTTAATTTTAAAAAAACATCTTAGAAACATTTAATTATGAAAACGCAATTGCCAAATGCACGTACTTTATCGCTGATACGTAAAGAACAGTAATCTTTGCTATGTTTCAGGTCTAATTGCCTCGACTCTTCAGTGGCATTGCTGGTATAGGTAATTGAATGAGAATCACGGCCACAAGAAGGGACGCCAGACTCGTGCCTTCCATCATCATTCATCCTGAAGAACTTCATTTCATCAGTTTCCTCATTATCGGACATTTTTTTACAAATACAATTATGTAACTGCGTAGGTGCTAGATTAGAAAAGTCTCACGAGCAACTAACGAACAACGAAACGGTTTCCAGTGTTTCTGCTGTACGTGTCACGTTTATGACATCACTGTTGTATATAGCTAATACCTATTGATGTTTTGCTTACTCAAAATTTATGTGGATAACTATATTAATGATACTTGCTAGTATACGCTCAGGTAGGTGCATTGTTGTAGATAAATGTTTAATAAACTTTCTTTAAATCTGTTTCATACAACTATTTATTGTAGAAAAAAGGCTTAGATGACGTTCTTCTACGTCATATCTTTTATAATTACTGTAAAAAGATTTGTACACGCAGAAAAAAATTACAGGAATTTTTACCGTAAAAGCAACGGTAATCCTGTCATAATTTGTCATTAGGCAAATTTTTACCGTAGATGTTCATGAATTTTTACCATAGTTTACAGTATTATTTATGGTAACTGTCAAATTTATCCAAAATTCACTACAATTTTTACTGTACGACAACGGTAAAATTTCCTCTGAAAGAGTATATATAGCTATAAGTTGCAGGTACACGTTGGCTAAAGAGAAAAGCCGAACACCTGATCAGTTGTCTGCTAAAGCGTGGACTAACTTACGAATTGTAGACCTGTGTGGATATCTGCATTAATAGAATTGGTACTCAACGCACTTAACGAATTGTTGGACACATGATGCAGTATTTCTTCGCTTACGGCCATTTATAAGATACCCGTACTTTCGTCTATACGTTGATTTCGGTAATACAGATGTTACGTCTATCTCGTTCTCTCATACGGGTTGTATAGCCCACTTCAACAGAAACATCTGGTCAGCCCTTCTCTACAGCTCACGTGACCCTGCAGCCTATAGCAATATGCACTTTCAGGGGAAATTTTACCGTTGCCGTACAGTAAAAATTATAGTTAATTTTGGATAAATTTTACAGTTACCATAAAAACTACTGTAAACTACCGTAAAAATTCATAAACATGTACGAGAAAAATTTACTTAACGACAAGTTATCACATAATTACCGTTGCTTTTACGGCAAAAATTCCTGTAATTTTTTTCTGCGTTTATAAAAAGAGTTATCGTGGGTTATCTCACGTGCGTGTGAGTGTCGAAATAAAAGGGGAATCTCGTTAAAATCGTCAACTTGACCAAAAGCCTCCTCAGTATAGTAGTTACGAATGTCCTTTACTATCAAATTAATTTACAATATCTCTTGAAACTGCTCAGACAACAAGAAATGTGGTCTTTGGTAGAGATGCATTGTCGATAGACGTACATTAACTTAATTCTCTAAAGATAATTTCACAAGAAACCAGAAGAAGCTCTATTTTCTTTGTGAAATAGACTGATGTCAGGGTGTTTGTATGGTACGTTAAAAAGAGAGAGGAAAAAATGTTACGCCATAGTATAGTAAAGCTTGATAAGGAATTGCTTAAATTATCGCAACTATTCAGGTCGGCTCTTCATTATAAAACCCTTACTTCTTCAGAAGAGTTGGTACTGAACGATACAAGTTTTTACAAATGAGATGGAACTATTAACTTTGTTGTATTATATTTATGATATGTCGAAGTAAGAAAAAAATTGTTTGCATAAGTAAAAGGAAAAAAAAAGAATTTGCTGTCATCAGATATGTACTGTACAAAGTTGTTGTCACCCTAGGGATTGATCATTTGTATATATCTGAGCGCGCGGTGGCTCGGTCGGCTAGGTCGTGGATTAGCACGCGGGAGACCGTGGTTCGATTCCCGGCCAGTGCGACTTTTCGGGCAAGTACCTTCGTGTCTTTCACATGTGCTTTTTCACCACGCAATGCTCCTTGAGGAGAGTTTAGGCGACCTCCTCGCAGCATCATTGCCTAATTTCCCCCTACCCCCCTTCCAGTAATGGGAGGCCTCTCATCCCTCTTCCCTTCCTTCTCTAAAGTGCTAAGTGCCCATAGTAGTGCCCTTATTAAAAGGAGCCGGACGTAGAGCACTATAATATAAGAAAAAAAAAAAAAAAAATTTGTATATATCTACTTATAGCACCAATTTCGTTTCACGAGGGCTTCTTTTCTTGAGTTTTGTTTTTATTTTATTTCAGAGAGTTGTATTTTTCCGTTAGCAGGTAATGTTACGTAGGATAAAGAAGCTGGTAAGGAGGTGCGTCACGAAAAGAACTCAACTCGTTGGTCAATTATTTATCAGCTTCGTAAAGGCAGAGGCGTGTGTGTTTCGCGCGGTGTTTTCAACTTATCGTTCGGTCTCTTGCCTAAAAGACGCTCGAGTGCCCCGATGCGTGTCTCGCAGGGCCTTATATAAGCTCGTTTCCCCTATTGGTGTCCTTTACTAGCGTAGGCTTGTAGGGTGAGTCAGTATGATATGCCCAGCATATTGTACGTAACACGTCCGAGGCCGCGACGTCGTTCGTCCTTGACGACGCTGAATTGTGTCTGGTGGCCGTTGTACCTATGATTGTGTGTGTGATGCGTGTGTTATGTTGTTTGTGTTGTTTTTCTCATATACGGGGGTTCACTCCTCCTTTCATACTTTTAGAAAACCGCTGTTCTCTGTACATTTTCACATTCAATCATCCTTTTCATTCTGTACTCGAGTATAATTGTGTATGACAATTCTGTTTATGTATGCGCTCTGCCTTCTGTTACATTTTTGTTTAAAAAAATTTAGTGAATTAGTCAGCTGATTACTACTAGTTTACATTTAATGATGTTTTTCGTACTTAATCAATACATTTATACTTTACATGTTCATGTTCGCTTAAGTATCTATCATTAGAGATTCTTCTTTTTTTTTTTCTTTACCTATTTTCCAAACTACTTCTCATTTTGTAAAAAAAAATTCTTTATCCTTGTCCTACGGACTGCACCCTCCGATATAGCCGAGCGGTTCCCGGCGCTCATTCCCGTTCTCTTATTATCATGATTGTTATTATTATTACAATTACTGTAGATTATTATTAACGACCATTTTTTTTTTCTTTTCATACATAATTAAACTTAATACATCTTTCTTTTCATTACATATTTTAGAGAAAAGAAAATTCTTTCTTGGTCTCGTCCTACGGACTGCGCCCTCCGATATAGTCGAGCGGCTCTCGACGCTCATTCTCTTTTTCAAATTAAAATATTATTTGTGGTTATTATTCTTATAATATTACTATTATTATTATTATTATTATAGCTACAGCTACCAGTTCTTTTTTTTTTTGACTTACGGTGATTTTTTTTGATACTACATATTTTTAAAAAATTCTTTGAGTTTCATAGTTTCATCCTTCGGACTGCGCCCTCCGATATAGTCGAGTGACTCCCGGCGCTCATCCCCGAGGCTCATGATTTCTAATTTTGTATCATGGTCACCGGCAATTCTAGTATCC
Source organism: Copidosoma floridanum (assembly GCF_036245765.1). Lineage (NCBI taxonomy): Eukaryota > Metazoa > Arthropoda > Insecta > Hymenoptera > Encyrtidae > Copidosoma > Copidosoma floridanum. The sequence continues at coordinate 15,449,821 of NW_028321884.1, read as the reverse complement.
GTCTAGAAGATCGCAGTCACCTTACTGCTCTGAGTTTTACTGTCGGTGTGGTTTGAATTACTGCCAATTCTCGTGCTTCTTCTTGAACCTTTTGTTTTTCTGTAAACATTCTATAACATATCAGTAGTAGGGCCCCCCCGATGGAGAAGGCACTTATACATAAGAAAAAGAAGCCCCATGCCGAATTTATTAATCCTGTAATATATAAAGCTGTTAGCTATTAGTTGCCAACCCTGATTTCTGTGGTAAATACTTGTCCTAACACTACTTATACTTCATCGATAGGTATTTATTTAAATGTATTACCGTATGTACCTTACCCTTTCTCTTATGTTTCCCCTTTATTTGGTTAACGTTGAGCTGCGAGTGTGGCTCTCTCCTCGCATATAAAGTATATAATAATAAACGTATATCTTTTAATCCTCTTTCTGTACTTTTTTTGTATAAATATTATAATTTATTTTAGAGTCTTTGTCAATGTGGATATTTTTTTCTTAGTTAAAAAAATTCTCCATCGTAAATATGTTTCATTACGTTATCTTTTATTTCGTATCAGCTCTACGTGCGCATGTAAGTCGCTTATTGAGTTTGTGAATAGTCGGATATAATATTATGCGCTTTATTTTGCCTGAGGGGTCATATAACATATTCAAGAACACTGTAGAGTCAGGTAGTTTGACGATTGGTTGTCTTACATTTCACTAGTATTTTTTTTGGTCAAGACAAGCTTGGAGATATGAATAAAAAAAAAATCATTTTCTGGCAGTGTAGTTTTGACCCGTATCGTACACATTTCTAATACTTTTCATCCATACATTTTTTTATATAATGTTTCCCTTATACTCCTCCAATCTCTTTTCTTATGAGGTCAGATTTAGGAAAGGATTTATACGGGTATTTTTTTTTTGTCAACAACCACTCTTGACGCCGTAGACGTATTTGCTGAGTTAGTTCGCTGCTTTATCGATATTATTTTTTTTTTTTTTTTTTTACAACAACAAAGCTTTCATTTTTCTTCTTTAATGTCTAGAGAAAGTGTACTTTTTAAGATGTTTGCGTGGCGACTGAGTTCTCAAAGCTGAGCTTCAACTGTACTTGCGTCACAGCGTGATTTTTTTTCTTTTTCCGCCAGTAGAATCTCCGTGTGTGGTCCTTATGGATGCAATTTAATTTTTTTCTTTCTTGCAAAAGCAGAAGCAGCTCGCATACACTGCTGCGCAATGTCGTTATGTAAGTGACAGCTTATGTGATTGCAAGCGTCTTTTATTTTTTCCTAGTTAAGCATGCGGGTTGTAGATTCGTATGCCTTCTCTCCAATATTACGGAAGCGCCTACCCGCCATCTACTGGCAAGTTTGCTTGCTTGCTTGATAGGCCTGATAGGCAACGCATCTTGATTGCTTGCCCAGCTGTGCAAGCAGAAATCTAACCTAACGCGTGTTTTTTTTGTTTTTGCTTACAAACAAAACTTTTGAATCAAATAATAACATCTAAGACCGGTAAATAGTTTATAATTGTTTATAAAAACAGGTTCAAAAGTTTTGAATAATGTTATGAATCCACAGGAACGAGAAAATAAGTGTATAGGTCGGAAAATAAAAATATGGAAGACAAAGTAGAAATTATTTATAAACATGAAAGCAAGTTTATAATGGTCACCGACAGAAAAATTGCTAAAAGCGTTTTACAAGAATACTTTCCGAAATATGGTTATTTAACGTACAAAGTTGCTGATGAAGTTTTCATGCTTCATTATGATGATGGACAGCATGTATGTTTACACCCTAAAATTAACACATACTTTTATAACTTTCAACAAGCTTTGAATAGTTCGGTATGTTATTTAAAACTCTAAACATTGATAAAATGATTTACCATTTAAGTTGACCAAATTAAATTTGATTCATATTGTAGGTTGATGCAGATAGAGTAGTTATTCACAGCGTAATCAAAAAGTATATTAAAAAGAACTACTCCTACAAGGTAATTCTGGAAAAACTAGAAAATAAGTACGGTGTCACCATGTCTCTCAGAACTTTCGAAAGATTGCTACGCAAATGGAACCTGCGAAAAAGAAACATAACAGAAAGTTCAATCATTCAGATTGTGCTTGCAATTTTTCTTGAGCTTGAAGGAAGTGGCTTCAATTTAGGCTACAGAGCCTTGTGGATAAAGCTACGATCAACATACAATCTGACAGCTAAACAGAAGACAGTCTTGCAACTCCTGAAGAAAATGGATCCTGAAGGTGTTGAAAATAGATGCAGATATAAGTTAAAAAGACGAGTATATTCAGTTCCTGGGCCTAATTTTGTTTGGCATGCTGATGGGCATGACAAATTAAAAAGGTTTGGTTTTGCAATCTATGGATGCATTGATGGATTTTCCAGGAAAGTAATATAAGCTGTATATCTTACAAATAAATGTTTAATAATTTTGTTTTTTTACTTAATTTGCTTAAATCATTCCAGATTTTGTGGCTTGAGGTTGGTACTTCCAACAACAATCCAGCTGTAATAGGATACTATTTTTTAAAATATATACAAAAAGTGAAATTTCTACCAACCATTATCAGGACTGACAATGGTACAGAAGCTGTGCTGATGGAAGACTTCCAAAAATGCTTGAGATATTACCATGAAGATGATTTCGCTGGACATAAAAGTTTTCTCCGAGGTAAAAGTACTCAAAATCAACGCATAGAAAGTTATTGGCGACAGTTTAGACAACACTTAGAGGATTTTTACATAAACCTTTTTAAATCAATGGAATCGGATAGAACATTAAACATAGGCAATCCGATTCATATTGAATCTCTTCGTTACTGCTTTGGACCACTCATACAGGCAGATATAATAAAAACCAAAAAGGAATGGAATCAGCACCGAATGAGAAAGCAGAACTCCAGAAATATTGCCAGTGGAATACCCAATGAAATGTTTCACTCTCCAAACAACTTTAACGCTTCAGATTGTAAAAAACCTGTTAATCTGGAACACGTTAGAGTACTTTTAAATGATTATTGTGTTGAGAGCAAATTGTACTCCAGTGACTTTGAAGAACTAGTTAAAATGATAATGCCTGGACCCATAGTCCCAACTTGTGCTGAAGAAGCTTATGATATGTACTTGTATATAACTAATATTATAGATAACTATGAATATTAAAATCAACAAATGTTTAGCCACAAACTTTTATATAAGACGTCAATAAAGGGCCCTTGACCCTTGAAATTTTTTTTTTTGTTTTGTAATAATTTTTCATTAATCTTAATGATGCCACTGAATTTTTTTTTTTTTTTTTTTTTACAAAGATAAATACCAATCAGTATCTTGAAGGCGCAAAAAATTAGCAATACAGCAATTTAAGACAGTTTCGTAATCAACAGATATAAGTTTCATTTTGTACATTATAATTTAACAATAAAACAAGTTTGTCATAAAAAAACCATATTTATTTCATTATAAAGCTTACATCGTAATTCTTTCATCCCTTTACAATAACATTTTTATTTTTGATCAACATTGTAAAGGGCTTAGTGCACTACTCTAATAACAGGTACTCAGATTCACAAAAGTCTTAAATTTTAATAAATTACTATTATGTAAAAGTTCGTGCATCACATATTCGTTACAATCATTTACACATTTAATATAGCATAATTTAAGGACTGTGTTTGTTACCTATTAATAATCTAAAAGTAATCACATTCTTTTTAATAAATACGATAAACGATATTAACAAAAAAACAAGAGCCAAAAAAAAATCTACACACATAGTGTAAGTTATAATTTAACTACTGCTTTGAAATAATTTGAGTAACATACTTATTTCTGGCCTTTTATTTGGTTCATAACTAAAACACGATTGTAGCATTGGTTTTAAAAATGTTGGGATATTGATAAATTTTGGAATGGTGCTTTTTTGAAAAATCATCACAATTGATAAAATATCTAAAATCTGCTTTTCATGCCACATTTCTTTTTCACTGAATAATTCTACAAGAGTACACCCCAAAGCCCAGATATCGGAGTACGTAGTTGCTTCTTTTCTATCCAATATTGCTTCTGGAGACATAAATACTAATGTACCTCTAAGGGTGCCAACACACGTAGAATTTAGAATGTTATCTAAATCCCCACATTTTCCAAGACCTAGGTCACACAACTTTGTTTTATAATTTTTAGCCACCAAGATATTTCCTGGCTTAATATCCCTGTGAATAATTGGTGAAGGCTGATAATGCAAGTAGGCCAATGCAGAACATATTTGTGCAGCTATGTACTTTTTGTTTTCAGTTGATAAATCGTATTCTTTCTTAACTTGATCATTAAAAATAGCGTCAAATAAAGAAAATGACTCAAAGAAGTCTGTGACAATGTGAAATTGCATCGGAGTGTAACTGAATGCCTGTACATTAATAACACTAGGATGACGTACCTTCTCTAAGAGTTTCAGTTCCTTGATAATAAATTTATCTCTGGTTCCTCGTTGCATTGTTTTTATGGCTACATCATTGAACAAATACTTTCCTTTGCGCACGATACCTTGAGCTCCTCGTCCAATTTCATTCAAAAAAGTTAGTTCACTTTCGTCAATTTGTGGAATTGTAAATGAAAATCCAGAAATCTTTGGCTTTTTTTTCAAGGGCACAGTAGGAGTAGTAAAAATTTTATCTGAATGATGTTCTGATGAACTACCCTTATTATCAACATTATACAAAGAGTCGTTATTAATAGGAGAAACGGTCGTTTTGGATTTTTTTTTTTCGTTTAAAGCTTCATAATTTTTTAATAGATCACTGCATGAAGGTAATGCAATTATACTGGATGTCGAATGCTCTACAGTTCTGTCATTTTGCAACTCACTATCAGTATTATCTACTATAGGGCTCTCAGTGATGGTTTTCTCTTTAATCTTCGAATTTTCATTTACAACATGATTGCTCTGATTCGCAGTTGCTATTTTTTTGCATGGAACCTTATCAGAAGTAATATCAAAAACAAATTTTGAAGGTTCCGTAGATGTAAAGCGTTTAGCTGAAGTTTGTATTTGTAATTCTGTCGTCAACAGGCAAATATTTAAATGGTGTGCGGCATTTCTGAGATATGTACTAAATTTCCAAAATGTGCAGAGATTGTTTTGAGCATCAATAAAATGCAGTATAGGTATACCTTCAATAGTACCGATTTCTAATGATGAATTTTCAAAATACCATCGGTTTTTGTCATCAACATATTTTGACATTAAAAGAACTTTTTATTCTTCAACAGAATAATTTACGTTGCCATCTAGTTGGATGATCATTTTTTTACCTATTTGTGCTCCCATAAATTCGTACTTAATCGAATTTACATATCGATGTTTCCAACTGAGGTGTACATTTCTTTTAAGTTCCTTTTTTGGTGGAGTGAGTTTTTTGAGTGCTACTTCTTGTTTTTTATTCATGACCTTTTGTGCTAGAATCTATGCGATAAAATGTTTTTTCATACGTATATAAATATAAATATAGTAATAAATTATTTAAAAAATCAAGTAACCTTAGTTGTGGGCTTATTATCACAGTCTTTGACGCTGCCACCAATTTTTTCTAAGATTTCTAAAAATCTTCCACTTGGTTCCTTTATTGGATTTTTGACAGCTGTAATACGCATATCGTCTAAAAATCAAAGGATGTATATGACTTGACAGAGTTATGATTGTGTAATGAATAAAAATTATTTAAATAATTTAAATACCTTCTTTCAGATTGTACTCATATTTATTTATGTTTGGTTTCAAGTATATAAATGCTTCATCACAAACAAGCATGAAAGTTTCACCGACAACTTTATAGGTTAACATTCCACCTTTTGGATAATACTCTTGTAAAATACTTTTAGCAAGTTTTCTATCGGTGATGAATAAAAACTTGCTTTCATTTTTGTAAACAATTTCAATTTTGTTCTCTTTGTCTTCCACGTCTTCCATTTTTACCGGTGCATTTATTTCCTAGCTTCTATACATTAATAACAAAGTTCAAAAGTTGTTTCGAGGAACTTGATTCAAATTATATATAAATTATAATATTTACCTGTTTTAACTTTAATAATTTGATTGATTACACACTTTTGTTAATAAACGGAAAAAAAACACGTGTGTCGGGTCAGGTTTTTACTGCACAGCTCAGCAAGGCAAGCAAGATACGTTGCCTTGTTGCCTATTTCAGGCCTATCAAGCAAGCAAGCAAGCAAGCAAACTTGCCAGTAGATGGCGGGTAGGCGCTTCCGTACCAATATCGACGACCCTGTTTGAATGAGGATGGCCTAGTAACGTTGTCCTTCGATGGCCAAGTTCTCAGAAACACTACCGCACACTTGGTGTGGTCGATTATTCCTCTCGATCGTCGAGCGGTGATCTGGGTGCATTATTTTTAGTCTCCCTTACATGAACGATTAAGTACTGGTCCATGTAGTTTTTGCAAAATTATGCTAACTTTGAGGTGGACGGTTTGACGAACGGGCTATTCGTTAATTTAGACATGGCAGTCAATTCTATATCCCGTTTCGATTATGTGTGACGTTTCAGGTGTTGTGATTATCAGTATATCATGATGGTAGGGGTGTGATTGTTTCTAATGGAGGACGATAGAAGGAAATAAGAAGAGGAGGTTTAATTTCTCATACTCGACGTGGGCTCGTTGGCCTTTTCAAAAAATAGTTTTATTTTTCCTGAAATCGTTTTATTTATTTTTTTATCATTCCTCCATGCTCCTCTCTACCTAACAATGATTGCTAAAATTTTTATTTTTTTTAATATTTTTTTTTTTACAATAATGAAGTCAATCGGGTACTCAAGAATAAAATTATTTTAATTTACAAGTATATGTCAGCTTATACGTCTGTTTTTTCCTTTTTATTTGTCTTTACCATCCATAATTTCTACATTTGGGCTGTGAGTTAATTCTACTCCTATTAAGTACGTCTACTCACTAGAGAGTACCACACGCGCCCCTCATTCACTTTGCTTTTTTTCATTCACGTTACATCAAATTACGATTGATTAATATTATTAATGCTTTGTTCATGCGTACCTTTCCATTATAGTTGTTTTTTTTTCGCAAATCTAAGTCTAACGTATATGAATATCTAGTTTGCGGCGCGTCCGGGGCCGCGAAAAACGTTTTATCGTGAACCTAATTAATCCCACTCTTTTTGTCATATTTTCGCGCTGCATCAGGGGGCCGCGAAAATTTTAGAAATCTGAACTTTTGTACGTATTTTTACAATAGTCTATCTCCACAAGGGGGTGGGTTAATTGTCAGAATATCTGTTTGTTGCGCAGTAATCACTTATTTCATATTTTCTTTTCGTATGATTTGTTGCTCACTCGCGGCTCGTCCGAGGGCCGCGAATTCATGAAAACTAACACTTGTCGCTATATATATGTATTATACACGTATGTTTCTGTTTATTCTGTCTTCCTATACAATATACTATGTCGGTATACTAGCTTTATTTTTCTTATATCCTGTATTTCTTCTGTCATTATTATTATTAATATTACTATCATTATTATTAATATTATTAATATTGTTATAACTATCGTCGTTGTATTCTCTTCAGTCAATAGCTTACAGTTGCTTTAAGGATCCGGCGGGGGTGGTGGTTCAGGTAGGGGCCTTATGCGTTTTTCGTTGGGCTCCCACAAGTCAATCTTCATTTCCGGCCTTCCCCTTACATCTTGCATTTTCATGCCAATTATTACTAGAGCCCGTAATTCATCGGACCTTCCCTCTAATAAATCATGTATGTTCGGCTCTCCTTGTTTATTGGACTCGATTAGATTCCTTACATGTTTTTTTTCTTCCTCGTTGCAACCAGCTGTGTCTACGAGTTGCATTATTTTATCTACCCGTTTTTTTTTCTCTAGCTCCCCTTCTTTTTTTGTAAAAATTTCAATTTTTTTCTTGTCATCTCTTTTTTCTTTATTAAATAATCTTATCATTGCTTCCCCCAAGCTTTTGACTTCGTCCCCTTCGACGTCTTCTGCGCGCTTCCGGTAAATTTCTTCATATTCTAGCAGCTTTACTTCCGGAACGGGCACATATTTTATTTCGTTACTTGTATTAATGCACTCTGCGACTATTTTTCCATTAACACTCCTGGCTATAAAGTTCCCGAACAGTATTCCTTCCTCCATTTCTTGGAGGGGTATCCAGCCATTTTCTGAATTATTTTTGCTTTTTCTTATTCACGCATAAATTATTTGCCTCAATCTCGCAGGTATTTTAAAACACTCCGGCCTTACCAGTGGTATCTCTGCGCTATCCAATTTAATCGTATTTTTGGCGGCGCTTATCTGGCCCCGGTATCGCTTAAAAATATCCCACCCTATGATTCCTTCCGCGTCAATTGGGAAGTCATGGGGGACTACATGTAATGTGCACTCTAATCCGTGCAACTGAGCCTGTACTGTGCCCAACGTTTTGCGTGCTCTGTGAGTCACGCCGATAATAGCTACTCGATACCTTCTGTCTATTAGCATGTCTGTGCTTAGAAAATTAACCTTTACAATCGAAATCTCTGCGCCTGTATCCGCATAAAAAGTCGCCTTTCCATTCTTTAACTGTGGTCCCTGTAACTGGACCGATGGTGGCATATGCCCTGTTCTCGCGAGTTTTATAGTTATCTTCGGAAGCTGCTCTGTTTCTTCGTCGCGCTCTGAAAGCTCGGGTTCATCATTATCAACATTTGTGTCCGGCGCCTTTGTCCGATTACTCTTCTTGCGGGCTCTCCTGCCTTTTCTTGTGCATTTACCGCTCCGTTTTATCGGAGTGGTATCCTGCTGTGCCATATTACTTTCTATTTTTTCTTGCACATTGTAAGTACTCGGACTGTCGATGTGCGTCTTCTTCTCTACTATCTCTTTCTCCGTCTTTTGCGGCCTCTCTCTCTCACATTCTTCCTCACCGGACACACTTTTCTCTATCTCTTTCTCTAGTTGATGCCCGACGTTTGGGGACCACGTCGAACATCTTGCGAGTTTAAAGCCACAGGAGGGTCTCTCCTGTTATCCGGAGTGTATGCGCCGCTTTCTCGCTGCTGTGGGCCCCTCTCCTGTGGCGGCCCGTGCCTAACTAGATCCCTATTATAGCCATCCCTGCTCTCCTGATTTCTGTAGCCGTTACCATAACGGTTGAATGATTCCCTGTTGTTGTTATTATACTGGTCACTGTAGCCGCGGTTGGTGTAATAATTGCTCCCTGTAGGGTTGTAGTTATTATACCTGTTATTGTAATAATTCCTGTCATAGTAGTTGTTATTTCTATTATTGTCATCGTTATTTCTATTACTGTAGTTATTATTCCTATAATTGTAATTATTATTCCTGTTATATTGTTCCGCTGGGCCATTATTATAGCCCCTGTTGTGATTATTGTAATTATTGTTATTAAAGTTATCATTTTTACCCCTATAATCATAGGCATTTCTGTTGGTATGGGTATTATTCACGAGTTGGTTATTTCCCTCGTTTCGCCGTCTTTCCTCTTCCTCTATGTCTTGCATACGTAAACGACAGTCTCTCGCGTAGTGTCCTGGTCTCTGACAATAACTGCAATTTCCTTTTAACTCTCTTCCGTTGTCTCGCAAAGTTTTTCTGTCATTGATTACTGCAAGTAATTTTCGGCATTCCTCGACTAAATGCCCGGTTCGGCCGTCGCAATTTATACAGCGTTTTACGTTTGCTGCGTTCCCTTGTGCCCCGTTAGTGATTTCTGTTGGGTTATCCTCTTTACTTGCTAGGTTTACTAGTGGCCCTCGCTTGGTTGTTGCCTTATTGTATGCAGGCAGTGCACTTACTGGTAATGCGTGCCGTAGACTGAGGTCACTCTCTATTTTTAATGCCTCTATGATTGCTTCACAGAGAGTCCTCGGATTTAAGCTTGTGATTTTGCACCTGTATGTTGGGTGCAACCCATATGTAAATTGTTTGACTGCTTCTGCCTCCACGCCTTCCTTTAGGACCTGCTTTTGAATCGGCAGTAAGCTTGGATTCGAATCGTGCAGCATCGTGAGCCTGTTATATAATCATTGTACCCTTCCGCCGTAATCTTCTATCGATTCCCGATTTTGCTGTCTGATTATCTTCAATTGTGCCATTAAAGTGTCCAAATTATTTATACTTCCATATCTGTTCGAAAGTTCCCGAAGAAATTCCTGGACCGTGCCAAATAAAGCCAATCTAGGCGCGAAATGCTCAGCTGCTTTTCCCTTCAGTCTGCTTGCAATGGTTACAAGGAAAAATAATTCATATTCTGGACCGATCATTTGAGCAGTCATTCTTACCGTTCTTTCGAATAGCGGCAGATTGATTGGGTCGCCGTCGAAGAACGGGATGCTATTTGCCATGTGGCTGAGCGTGGGCAGAATGTATTGTTGTAAATTCTGCGGTCTGCGTGGATGGTTATGATTACCCGTAGCTTGCATATTTTCTGTATATAGGCCATGGTTGGTGCTATATTGTCCCTATCCCTATGTTCATTAAAATCGGTCCAGTTTGTGTAACTATTAGTCAAGGGTGGTTCTGCTACCATAGACACGAATTCCTTTATTTTTCCAGATTCTTTGTTCATATCCCTTAATCCATCCCACAGCTGTTGAGCATGTAAGTCTTTCGTCCCGGAGTTTCTTGTGCCTTGATATTCGTAACGGGGTGTAACGTGAATCGGCCGCACTTGTTTCTCTGGCATGCTACATTGTGTTGATAACATATTTGTTTTATTTTTTCGAATTCCACGTATTTCTTCAGTTTCTCTTAAGCTTCGCCCGAAGACTCGTTCGCCAGAAAGAGGGTCCATTTCTTTATTTATACGTCCTGTGTTTGCGTTTGTGTCACACAATATGTCCCTTTGATCCCTTATCGTCGGTGACAGATTTCGGCTGGTCTCAGTGTTTGACTAATGTGGCACGTTCACTTCCTCTGCTCTTTTTAGTTTTGCTTTTATCTTTGAAAATAAACTCATGACTATCGCTTTTGTTTCTTTGTCCAGGGCGTCTAGTTTCTCGCACCCCTCGGGTTCCAGCTCCAATTCCAACATTCGTTCCGTCATATTTTCCTTTTTTTGTTTACTATTGGGCTCTGGCCTGTACAAGTCTGCCGTCATATTATTACTTGGGCCTTCGCTATCACTCTCTGACTCATGGATAGTGTCGCGTAGATGAATCATTTTTTTTCCTTTTATTTTATTTTTCTTTTTTTTTTCCTCTTTTATATATGTATTTCTATGTGTTGTATCCTCCTTTTTGGTTCTGATAAGGTTTATTTATTCTCCTAGCAACGGGACTGCATTTAATTACCTGTGTCACAGCTTAACAATAATCGGGTGGAAAGAGTAGTGACAGGCGAGATAAGAAAATAAAAGAGCAGCGTTCGTCTTTTACTAGCTCTCTTTAATTTTGGCCCTTTCTTTGTTTAGTGATAACTAGGAAGAAGACTAGGAAGTTGTACAAGACTTGTGAAAAAAATCAATTCAGATTTTTGACTTTTAAAAAAAAAAACACGCTTTTCATAGAATTTAAATGCGTACGAGTAAGAGAATAGTAAAAGTTCATTAATTGACATAGTTCAAGTTATAAATAAAATCAACATGAAAAATCATTGAATTACTTCTTACGAACCCAAACGGCTTTAAAGTCCTGATAAAAATTAAAGACTTCTTATTTCGCCCTTGATGTTGCTATCTCTTAGAATTTACAGTTTTATTGAAGTAAGGAATGATTGGTTTTCATTATTATTAACATACTTGCTCTTTTATAACTTAACACATACCTAATGGCGCAAAAAAAATCAAAACAGATTCTATAACATGTAGGTATATATCTACATGTCTTGACTAAATACTCATTTTCTGTAAACCATCTGCTACAATATCTCTCTATTGTCAACATATTGACATACTACACAATCAACATCAATACATAGTTTGAACACTCGTAAATCAAATATAGAGAAGAAGTTAAAAATATCCAAAACTTGCTGATGTGGTGGAAAAAGGCAATTGGTCGAGCTTGCGTTAACCCAAGTAGGGTAGGAGAAAAGAAGCTCGTAAGTCAAAGAAGATTGTCCGTCAAATTTGAAGAGTAGGAGCAAAAATAGCATGTATTGTATTGGCTGCAAATAGAAACGTGGCCTCACAAAACATTGTAATTGGTGAAAACAGTGGACTTCAATACTCGATTAGTTTAGTGTGGTGGTGGTGGTAGTCACAATGTCGGGGATGGCTCAATAAATTGTTTACTTAATGCTGTGGTATTGATATTAAAAATCTCTGACGCATGTATAGGTTTATTTTATTGAACATTTCTCGTAGTTTCCAGAAAATCATAAAGAAGTTTAGGTAGCAAAAAAAAAATACAATGATTTTTTTTAATTTTACTTCAGAGAATTTTAAATAGTGCTTATATTTGTGTACTGAAAATTCGATTTCATGTTTTTTATGTAATTATTTACGATTTCAAAGGAATCCTTTGAATAAAGATGTTTGCTACATGATATTTCTCAATAAACTCTTTCAGATTTTAATGACATCTTGTAAAAAATTTGTAATCAAACATTAAGAGTCAGCTTTTGTATGTATCACTGATTGGTCTAAAACTGTCTACAACTTATACTTCTTGGACGTACAATTCAATTTAAAAATTATAGAAGTGTTATCTTTATTGGCAAAAAAACACAGAAAGAAAACTTGTACACTGAAAAAAAGACACCGTAAAAATTGTAATATTTGCTGGTTCCTTATAAAAATACTGCAGTTCAATTAAAAAAACTGTAATATTACTAAGAAGTCATCGGATTAAGCATACTCGTCACCTTCAAAATTGTTAAATTTGTTATTGAATGTTTTTACTGCTTTATTTATTTCGCAGGGGATTACAAAATGCTTTTAATGCTTTAAATAAAAGAAAGGCACAAAGGATAGTCGCTTCGGCGTGTAATCGTCATCTTCTTCCTCTCTCCTTCTCTAGCGTGGCGTGCGACTGTCCTCACTGAGCCCTCGTACACGAGTGAGTGCCACCTGCCGAGCGCGGTGACGCACGAGGTGGGAGGCCGGGAGAGAGCGCAGCGACCGACGTTGCATGGCAGGGCGTGGGTCCCCGCTTGGTCGGTAAGAAAACTCGAACATCCCGCCCGCCTCGATCCAAGAGTGAAACCCTAGTCACCGCCCGCCGAAGCGGAGGGAGTCCCTCGATCGTCCGTCGCAGGGAGGCTAGAGTCCGCAGGTGCCACAGGGAGACGCGCAAACTTGACAATGGGCCGCACGTATTCGCCGGTGGCCGTCTTGACGGCAGCAGCACGGACTAGTATATCAGATCCAGGGTGTATGCGGGTGATACGGCCCAGACGCCAGCGTCCGCTGGACTGTAGCAGCGTAGGGTCAAGAAGAACCACCAGGTCCCCCACCGCGAAGTTCCGACGGACAGCGCTCCATTTCGGCCTCTGTTGGAGAGTATTTAGATACTCACGGCCCCAGCGCGTTCAGAATTGGGCGCGAACGGCCTTGACGAGCTCCCAGTGCGTGAGCGGGTCCAAATTCTCTGCAGCGGGAGTAGCTTCGATGGTGGAATCGACGGGAGCCCCGATGAGGAAATGTCCAGGCGTGAGCACTTCGAGGTCAGAGGGATCGCCAGACAAGGGCGTCAACGGGCGGCTATTCAACACGGCCTTAATTCCAACGAGAACCGTAGAGAACTCTTCATACGTTAGATGACGAGAGCCGAGCACACGGCGTAGATGGCTCTTGGTCGACTTGACCGCGGCCTCCCAGAGTCCTCCAAAATGTGGCGCACCAGGAGGAATGAACTGCCAGAAAACCTCCTGGAAGGCAAGAGTCCCGGCGACTAGGTCCCAGTTAAATTCTGCGCCCTGCAAGGCCTCGCGGAGCTCCAAATCAGCTCGACGGAAGCAGGTGGCGTTGTCGCTCCAAAGCTCGGATGGTCGGCCTCGACGACCGGTGAAACGGGTGAGAGCACCCAAGAAGGTGGCCGCGGAAAGGTCGCCGACAAGCTCCAGATGCACGGCTTTGGTGGTCATGCACACGAAGACAGCGATGTAGCCCTTTGTGATACGGATCCCCCGTCCCTTCGATGTAAGCACGGAAAAGGGCCCGGCGTAATCGACTCCAGTGCGACCAAAAGCGCGAGACGGCGTGACGCGAGACGCGGGCAGCGGAGCCATCAACTGGCTTGAAGAGCGCGCCTGTAACCGGGCACAGATGACGCACCCTCTAATGTGAGCCTTGATTCTGCGTGGCCCGCCGAGAATCCAGGCACGCCTGGAGACGTATGCGCTGGTAACGCGATATCCACCGTGGAGGGCGCGTGCGTGAGCCCAAGAGACCACGAGTCGAGCGAGCGGCGATGTTCCGCTGAGGATGGGAGGGTGCTTCTCTTCGTAAGACAGCGATGAGTGATCGAGCCGCCCGCCAACACGCAGAACTCCGTCAGCATCGAGAAAGGCGGCAAGAGAGGTCAAAGGGCGCCGTTTCGGAAGAAGTTCACGCTTCTGCAGGAGTGCCAACTCATCCCCAAACGTCATCGATTGACTTAACCGAACGCAGGCCAGAAAAGCGTCCTGAATCTCAGACGGCGTCAACGGCGAAAGCACAGAACGGGTGGGCATGCGCTGCAAGCGGTGTCGCACCCATCGACGAACGCGCACGAGGAGGCCCAATACAGCGCGCAAGCTCGAGAAGAGCTGCAGCAGGTCCGATTCTAGCGCGGAATGCGCAGCAGAGTGAGAGAGTAGGCGTGGGTGGAGGCAGTGTCTCCTGGGGCCAAGACTTGTCGTCCTGGGCCAGCCACGTGGGGCCTCTCCACCACAGGAGCTGCTGTCGGAGGCCACTCATGTCGGCACTTCTGGTGGCTAGGTCGGCCGGATTCGATTGCGATGGCACGTATCGCCAGGCACTGGGTGGCAGGACCTCCTGGATCTGAGCAACGTAGTTGTCGACGAGCACGTTGTTGGCCGGCTGATCGGAGCGTATCCAGTGGAGCACAATTTGAGAGTCGTACCAAGCGTGGCAGTGCTCGATCGCGACTCCCAACTCGCTGGCTGCTGAGCGAAGAAGCTTGGCGGCGATGAGGGCCGCTCGCAATTCTAGACGTGGAATGGTCATGCGAGTGGTGGGCTCGGTCATCGGCTTGAGCGCGCGGATGGGCACAAGCTTAGTACGAGCGAGAAGTATGTGGCAGAGAGCGGGCCCATCTGAGGACTGTAGCCGCAAATATACAACAGCGGCCATAGCACGGCGACTGGCGTCAGAAAACACGTGCAGCTGGACATTCGACGACGGAGACATACCAATCCAACGAGGCAGAGAAAACCCGGAAATGGCCTGCAGCTCGGCGGTGAAAGCGGTCCAGCGGCAAGTCATGGAGGACGGTACGTTCTCGTCCCAGTCCAAGTGCGCGCGCCACAGGTCTTGCAGTAAAAGCTTGGCGTTCAACACGATCGGGGCAAGCCAGCCGCACGGATCGAACAAGCCTGCGAGCGCGGCGAGCATGGATCTCTTTGTGGTTTGAGTTTCGACAACGGGCGGCGTCAAATGGAAGAAATCCGAGGGCGGGTCCCAGCCTACGCCCAGTTTGCTGACGAGGCCTTCAACTCTGAGCTGATCCCAAGTAAGACGGAGGCGGACGTCTTCGGGAAGGTCTTCAAGAAGCTCGGGCGTGCTGGCAACCCACTTTCGCAGAGGGAAACCGCCCGCTTGAAGAAGTCCGATCAGCTGGTCGCGCAGACGCTTGGCCGAGCCGATGTCATCAGCGCCGGAGAGGATGTCATCAACGTAGCGATCGTTCATCACTACTGGGACGGCCTCGGGCCAGCGGCAGCCGTCATCCTCACACAGCTGCTGTACGACCCGTAGTGACAGGTACGGGGAGCACGAGGCACCGTAGGTAACGGTGAGCAGTTGGTAGTGCGTAGGTGACTGCTTTGGGTCGGAGCTCCACAGAATGCGCTGCAGGTCGACATCGCGTTCATCAATCAGGATCTGGCAGAACATCATGCGAACGTCAGTACAGAACGCAATCCGGTGACGACGCCAACGCAGGAGCACACTGGGGAGAGCCGTCTGGAGCCGAGGACCAGCATGGAGCACGTCGTTTAGGCTATAGCCACTGGAAGTCGGGCTCGACGCGTTGAAAACAACCTTTTCGACCTTGGTCACCGTGCTGCCAAATGCCGTGATGTTGGGTATAGTGCACTGGACGGTTCGATGCAGCGAGTTGGTCATCAGTAAGGGGGTTCATGTGACCGAGGGCAATGTACTCTGCCATGAACCGGGCGTACTCAGAAGCCATCTCAGGAGTCCGCTGCAGCCGACGATGCAACGAGCGCAAGCCCGCGGTGGCAACCTGCAGACTGTCACCAAGGAGGCGCACAGCGTCATGTTTCAGCGGAAGTCGCACAATGTAACGCCCGTCGTCAGCGCGATGATAATCGGCGAAGATTCGCTCGCATTCCACATCCTCAGGCGCTCGGCGGCTGATATGTGGCACCTCCTCGATCTTCCAGAATCGCTGGAGCTGCGCAGCCAGCTCTTGATACCAGGGCGACTGAGTGTTCGTGTGCAGAGTTGTGCCTGCGATGAGGGCGTTCGAGCCCAGGCCAGGGGCCCGGCCGACGAGAGTCCAGCCAAGAGCCGTGCGCTGTCCGACGAGCTCGTCACGCTGAACGTAACCTGGTTCGATGAGGCGGTGGTAAGCGTCGACTCCGAGCAGAATGTCTACACGGCGAGGTGTGCCAAACGCTGGATCGGCCAGAGGCTCAAGATCGAGCCACTGTCTCATCACGGCTGGGTGCAAGGGGGCAGACGGAGAGGTGAGCCCGAGCCACGGCAAGCAGAGCGCTGTCAGGTGGATTGGTGGTGCATGCTCTCCAGTTTCAAGGCGTAGATGCGCTCGGGTTCTCGAAGGGATGGTCAACCCTCCCCCAACCTCATGAATGCTCGCCTCGTTGACTTCTAGCGCTGCGCCGAGCTGCTGGGCCAACCGGATGGAGATGAGTGTAACCTCAGAGCACGCATCAAGGAGAGCTCGACCAGCGACTCGTCGGCCGGTGGGACCGGTTAGCTGGACAAGAGCGGTCGGAAGTACGGCTAGTCAGGACGATGGAGGCCCCTGATGCTGTGAGTCGGTGGCGGACGGGCCCGCGGGGTCGACTTTTGGCTTCTTGGGCGAAGAGGGATGCTGATCCGATTCAGGCTTGCGCCGATGGTTGCTCTCGTGCAGCAAACTGTGGTGGGGCTCCCTGCACTGCTGGCAGACGGACCGTGAAGGGCAGAACTTTACTGCGTGACCTGGTCTCAGGCAGTTAAAACATAACTGCCCTTGATAGACCATGCGTCGCCGGGCCTGCGCGTCAAGGCCTTAAAATTGCGCGCAGTGACCCAGGTAGTGCGACTCTCTGCACGACGGGCATGGCGGCAGCGAGCTACTGGTGGCAAGGGCTCTAAAGTTTCGTCCAGGAAACGGGGGGCCGGAGAGCGCATGCTGGCCGTGTTGGCTGAACGAGCAGGGCGAGAGGCCTCGACGGAGCTGAGCGCGCGGCACTGTCGACGAAGGAAAGTCGTCAAGGCAGCAAAAGTGGCAACTTCCGCAGTAGTGTCCGTGCCAGCGCTCTCCAGTCGCTCGATCTCGTCCTCCCACGCTCGCCGGGTCGTCGGATCCATGCCAGTTATCGCGCAGAAGACAATCCAGTCGTCCCACTGAGACACAGGACGACCCAGAGGCAACGACCACGAGGCCAACATGGCGGCCGCGGCCGATGAGGACACCGCGAGCGCTTGATCGCGGCTAACAATGGCGGCCGCGAAAGCCTCGCTTTCCGACGTTCGAATGGCGTCAAACAAAGCGTCGCATCAACAACCGAACGGCCTTATCTCTGCCGTGGCTGAGCACAGCTGCTGGACCGCGGGCTCTGTGGCGACCGCGGCAGCCACCGTGTGCACGCTGTTGATAACGCGAGTGCGAGCAAGGCAAGCGTTGATGGCGGCACGACTTCGTCGCGGCCAACACCTGTGTCGAATCGTGGGAACTGTGTCGACCACGACGACCTCCATTACACAACATTTCTTTAAACTGTACTTACTTTACGCTGTGTAAGTCGAATCGCACACTGTGACCACCCTAGCTGTGGCGTTGGCTGCTCTTCTCCTTGGAATCCGGCTCGAAGGACCAAATGAATGTTTTGACTGCTTTATTTATTTCGCAGGGGATTACAAAATGCTTTCAACGCTTTAAATAAAAGAAAGGCACAAAGGATAGTCGCTTCGGCGTGTAATCGTCATCTTTTTCCTCTCTCCTTCTCTAGCGTGGCGTGCTGAGCCCTCGTACACAAGTGAGTGCCACCTGCCGAGCGCGGTGACGCACGAGGTGGGAGGCCGGGAGAGAGCGCAGCGACCGATGTTGCATGACAGGGCGCGGGTCCCCGCTTGGTCGATAAGAAAACCCGAACAGTTATCTTACAACTACAGTAATATAAAAATTTTGGCTCTATCAATATAGTGTACACCTCATTAATAAATATTAAAGTTGATGGTCATTCTTTTTTATAAGCATATCTAACAATTTATGACAAGTTCATAATCCTACAGCACTTCGGATCTTTCCGTCTATTGGTTAGTGGTCATGTATTTTTTATATTACCTATCGAATTGTATTATAAGGGCAAATAACAAAATTATAGATAACAGCATTTCCTTCGTAAGAAATAAAAAAAAAAATAAATAAAAGTAAATAAATAAATGTACATTTATTCAATCTGATGCTCACATTGGGTAAATAATAACATTACACACCATCAAATTTTATCTCACAAAAAGTTTAATAAAGGTTGTAATCGTAACACAAAAACGTTTTTTTTTAACTTCCATTAGTATGTGTCACGCATCATATACAGGTGTTTTATTACTCATTTTTAGCTTGTGGTTAATATCGAAGATCGATTTGGTTGTTTTTCGTTACCAGAGAATCGGCCTCGTATTTTTCAGAACATCACATTGACGTTAAATATTAAAAGTCAGACACACCAACAATTCAGTGGCCTGTGATTTTCAATATAAACCCACAATATTGTATTCGATCAATAAAATAATGCACTAACCAACGGGGCAGTACTTGATTTGAAGAACATATTATAGAAAAAATATACGTGAAACAAAAACACGCGCAGGACACGTAGGGGAGACCGGGGAACGACGGACATTTTTTCTTTAACAACTAGTTACAGCTTTAATTTTAAAGTAAAATTTTTAAAGAAAAGAGAACGTATTTATCACAACACAAGCAAATTTTAGAAAATTTATAAATTTTTTAGTTTCACAACGGCACAAACCAAACCTCTGAAAACTACTAGTAGTGCCCCATAGTGAGGTACTTGTAGCAGAGGGTGGGCTACCACTAGCCTGATAAATCACGATGATTTGTAAGGGTAACTCGTAAAATGAATTATGAAAAAATAGTTTTTTTTTATTGAGTACACATAAAATTAAACTAAAAAAATGATGAGGGCATGTATACATGTGTATTCATTACAAATATTTTGAATTACATTGAAATTGTAACCTTGGAATTATAGTTTTGATTTTTGATTGACATTTGGTTCTTATCCCAGTTCCCTCGGTTACTTTTTTTGTAGTGACGCACCATTTGTAAAGTTTACTTTAACAGTAAACATCTTAAAAACTAAATCACCTTGTGTATCATGGTGTCTCACTGTGTATCACAATGTTTACATGTCTGGATAAGGTTAGGAAATCTGTTTACGGTCGGAGCTCATCGTAAATATAGAGGCCTCCTGTGCTAGTAGTGCCCCGCCCTAAGGTGCCAGTCATTCCCCGTATAGAACACGTTATTATTTTTTAAATAACTTTTTTTCCATGCCTCTCCGAGCAAATTGAAAAAAACCATGGTGGAGCTTAAGGTTTAATCTACAATAGAGACAGCGTAAGATAGTTTATAACAGGTTTGTTTGTATTAAGTGCGTGCGATTAAAAATGCGAGAGCAGGCAATCAATGAGATAAAATTTTATATGTTTTTCATTAAACTTTCGTTGCATTGCTTAGTGTTTTACTTGGAGAGGAAAAAAGTAATCACAGTAGAAATTGTTATTTACAAGGTTTGAATTGAAAATATTTTATCATTGAGGAGAAACTGAGGTGCTAAAGTTACCTAGTAAGCTTGTTATTCCCCGGTCTCGCCTACCAATAATTGTAAATATATTATGAGCAGAGCTGAGTAGCAGAAAAATAAAATTGGGTTGTCATGCACATTGAACGCATCAGGACTGACGCATAATATTTAAGGGAATCGAGTATTTTTACTCAGCTCAACAGCTTAGCTACTTTGTAGAATGCCAGAAAATTAAAATGAGCCATCAAGAGTTTCGGACATAGAAAGAAAAAAGCTCCAGAAAACAGAAGAAGGGACAAATATTATCATATACGTCCTTAACCACAGGAAAAGAGTGTGGGTATGTTGAAGGAAAGTCCTGCATATCATTATGTAGAATGAAGCTTCATTATTGCATTTGGTACTATTTTTTAGAATCAGCTACTAATGGCACGTTTTTTCAAGTCCTAAGGTTGTAGCTTTAAAAACGTATGCAATGATTAAGTTCACATTAACATATGTATAAATATATTAGAATTGACCAATATATGCGGTTTACAGACACTGATTATACTAACAGACGGGTGAAATGGTATATGGTACATATTTTACTAAAACGTATTATAAAGTCATGAAAAACAATAGGTCAAATTATAATGTAACTTTTTTCTATCCTACAGCAACAACTATTTCTCGTGTTCATAAACGTATTGTGTACAGATTAACATTAATGTATGGAATTCAATATCATATACCTATAGCGCTTAGGTTCTCTGACGGAGTTGTCAAATTCGCCCCCATAACTCAGAAAAGTGTCGAGTTGGCTTCCGGGTAATTAGAAACCAGGGTCGAGTTGGCTCCCGAGTCATTAGAAACTAGGGTCGAGTTTGCTCCCGGGTGGGTCGAGTTGGCTCCCATGCGATTAAAACTTCCCAGATTAACATTTTTAACAAATATTATTATTTTTCCCGTCACACTTGATCAAGGCTTTGGACTGGCAGTTCAAGTTACTTAAGTACTGGCGTGTTTAAAAAAATAATAATATTATCTTGATAGTTATTTGAATACTGATGTTCTTGAAAGATTTTTCATATTATTTGCTAAAAATCAAATTTTGGTAGAAATTTTTTTGAAACTGCCTTAATATACTGATATCGCGTAGAAAAATCATTTTGATACTGCAACATTTCTGGATGTAAAAAAGTTTCTTTTTCTTGCATACTTTTTGATTTTTTTTTCGTACTTCGCATTTTAATGTACACATCAATTTAAACCCGTTTTAATGCATCTGTGAACTCGAATACATTGGGGTTTAATGTATTAAACATACCGTTAAAATGTGAGTGGAACGACTCGCAATTTTTTCTTGTGTGGCAAAGGGATGCTGATAAGTTCGCCCAAATACTGGGAGGTCTTGGTGCGTCGCTTTTTATGTACTCATCAAGGACATAGTTACAAAAATGTTCAACTCTTTCGTCGCTCGGCATAATACTAACCAAGTCCTCTGCAAAGCAATCCTCAACCTCACTTGGATTCAGAAACGGTAGGCCATAGAAAATTTTAAGAAAATCGCTTATTTCTGAACCTTGGTTTTTATATTCCACACTTAGTCCCAAATCTTGAATTTTACGCCACCAACTTTGTCCTAGATGGAAGCGACACCCCCATATTGTTGTTGTTGCTAGAATTTTACGGATACTTGTATGAATAGGCAGCTCCAAATTGACAAACATTGTTTTAGGTTCAAATTTTATATTAATTCTTTCGCATTCAGACTTCAAACATAAGAAAACTAATTCGTATGAAGATGTACTTGTCTGGAAGTAAACAAAATACCAGTGGGACATAAACATTATCGCGCTGAGCATAAATTGTGAATAGCTGGACGAAAAATTTTGGAGAGCTATAAAAGAACCCGTCAGCTGAAGTAGTCTCTGATTTACATAGAAATTTCAAATTGCTTACAATTAAAAACATAACAATACAAATTTTCTTGTCATTTATAAGCACAAAATTTTCGTTATTGTTAGTTGAAAGTTTAAGTTCATCAATCGCGTCATGTAACTCTGATCTCGTTTTCGGTAACTTTGGAAGTATACTACGTCGAGCTGTGCCTGTATTTCTTCTAATACGATTCACATCGTGCACTGTTAATGTCTCAACATCTACTTCTTTCAATTCGTCGCGTATTAATTTCGCTGGACTAGTTGAATTATCTTTAGTCGCTTTTCTTTTCAATTTGTTACTTTATTTTCTCCGGTTAAGAATACCTTTTTACAATAGAAAAGAATTAGATAAACAAATAATTTTAAAAAAAAATGAAAAAAGTACCTTCGTCAATGTAATCGTGTGAATGATCGGTATATTTCTTGATTAGTGTGTTGCTTGAGTCTAGTTTAATAAAACTTTTGCAACCTCTTGTTGTGCACTTCCAGCGCTGGACAGCTTTGCTCAGCACTTTATGGAAACTAAAAGTATACCGATTTAAACAAATACCTACCACTGAGCTTACTTCGTATAACACACATACGTATAACTTAATGTTTTCATTTTAAAGTTTATCTATCCCAATGAATACAGTCCCATGTTTTAATTTTAAGGCTCATTGACTCAATAGAATTCCGCACAGTACTATGTAAACATACTTACTACAATATCGAATTTGGATTTCGAGATTTAAAGTCTTTTTAAATAGTTGGAAATTTTTATTTGTACGGGAGCCAATTTGACCGTACTTTCTAAAGACCCGGGAGCCAATTCGACCCTAGTTTCTGAAGACCAGGGAGCCAATTCGACCATAGATACGGCGTTGTCTAGCATTCGGGAGCCAACTCGACACCGGCCGTTCTCTGATTTAAAAGTATCTAGTATAGTGTCTGAACACTTTAGAGCACACATCTAAAAGTGATTATTGACTTTTTTTTAACACACAATATGTATACCGATCATATACTAAGTCGTACAGAGCTAAGGATAAACCTTAAAGCACCAACTTCTTTATAAAAATCTGATTTCATCAATTGCCAAAAAGTTGTATCTGTTACTTATTTTAAAAAGTACTTTTCAAAAAGCACGGTGTAGAAACAGTATCGTAAAATTTGTAATATGTGGAGACAGAGGCTGTGATTTAAGGGATGATCCAAAAAATTTTTTCAGGCACTTATAAATTTTTTCATCCAAGATAGTTTAAGACGTTTTCAATCTTTTTTTATATTACATACATTTTTTTATCATTTAAAATGTTTTTAGTTATTAGTCTTTAATGAGATGCAAATCACAAATTTTTATCAAAACATCTGAAACTCAAAGTGAAAAAAACAACAATTAAACCTAATTTTTTCTATTGTCTTAAAGTCTAAGTTTTTCACTTACTGAAAGGTTTAGAAGGGATCGCTCCTTACGTATCTAAATTAAAAAAAAAAAAAATTTACCAATAAACTTTATAAAAACCGTAGTTCTTAATAATGTCAGCAAACTTTTTGTACCGAAGATTTATTAAGCAATAAAAAATTGCAGCATTTATTAATGTTTATAAGAAATAGCAAGCGCGTTAAAAAATTTGCCGTAAAACTTATGGATCTATAAGTTGTTACCTAAGTGGTTGTGGTAAAAGCAAGTTGGAAATGGTAATACTTACGATTAGTGAGAGGAACAAAAAATTCTTGGGGAAGAGAGTTATCAAGTGTGATTGTATGGTAAATGAGATCTGCTGCTATTCATGTGTTAATCTGTTCTTTTATCGTTTTTAACTTGACTAGTTGTTAAATTTTACATACTTATTTTGAGACACATTTTGTCGGACGATAAATATTTCACGTGTGTGTGATGTTATGTTGTAGTTTAAATAATCTTATGCAATAGCTTTGTTAAAAAAATAATACAAAAGCATCTGCTGATAAACAAAAATACAAAAAAGCTTCATAAATTTCTTCAGATTTCTATGCTTTGCAAGGAAATATTTGTTACATGCGACATGAGCCAACTTATAATACGTTGATTTTTAGCAAAAGTCAAACTAATACTAAAGAAAAACGCTAGAACTTCATTTTTATGTTTCTTGAGTACAAATTATGCTACTTCGTTCTGAGAAAAACATGGTTAATAATAACTTATTTTACTACAAAGCCATTTTTTTTTTTTTAATAAGTAGCAAGTAATATTTTATGATATAAAGCTATAACCATATTACTACCTGCTGCAATAATATAAAGTTGAATTAGTAAAATGCATAAGAAAATCTGGAATCACTGTACTAACGAGCTCTGAGAATTTCCTTAATTTTACTTTCATTGAAAAGCTATTACATTGAGCATAGAAAGTGTGTAATGTACATGTTGTGCAAAAATATTTTGTTCATTTTGAGGAGAACTAAACGCAAGACCGAGAGGTAGTACTAGATAAAGTTCTCATTACATAGAAATTGGTTCAAATAACTATTTAAATATATTAATGGAAACAAAGGAAATCATGAAAAAAACAACTTTAGGCTTACTGCTCCAAAATTTTCACTTATGAAAACATTTATTTTACTTGTATGAAAACATAAAAAACATAACAGCTGTTTTAGTCTACTGGACCTTTCTTTTTCCGTAAAGGCTTACATACTAAATAAATTTTCAAGTTGTTGTCTTTATTACTTTCTTCACCACCATTTGAAAAAAAGGTCTTTTTCAAGTAGAGACCGCAACAATAAATTACTATAATAAGTGGTTGACATTGTTTTAATATTTTTTTTTAACGATAAATAAGTGTGAAGGTGTTTATAATTGTTGTAGATGTTTATTGTAGATAAAATTAAAGGTACGATTACTATGAAAGAACTTAATAAAACAAACTATTTTTTAAACCATTCTCTAATGCATTTTGAGCAACTGAGGGCACAATTAGCCTATAAATCACAGGAGAAAAATAAAGAATTCTTCAGATTACGGGCATTCGACCCCTGAGGTGAAGCCAAAAGCATAGGCAGCAAAGATAGCTACGAATTTGTATACGTAAATTTTCTTGTAATTTAATGTGGGCTCTCTAAGGCCATCTTCTAATCACTGTCTTGTTGTTTTTAATCATATTTGTGACCCACCATCTGATCGACAAATATGTCCACTAAACGGTGCGCATCCATGTACTGGGCGGGGGTGGGGGTCAAGGAAAAAAAATAAAGAATAGTTTGTAAGCTAGTTTAATACAACAATTTTATTTATAATTACATGCTTGCACTTTTTTCTCACTCTCTTTGATTTTAGTTAAAAATATTTGTCATTCAACATTATCACTGTCCTCGACAAAATTGACGAAACAATTTTTTTTGTCTCCTGGACGCTTTGGCGTGGGGCGTAGTCAGTTATGACAGCTAAAAAAGTCTCTATTACAATTTACTTTAATATTACGTGTATTATTTGTATCCTAGAAAGTCTAAGTGGGTCATATAATAAACGTAAATAAAACTTTTGACGTACACTTAGATTTTCTGTTCGAGATGTTTAAAAATTATTAAGCATCAAAAGTAACTTTTTTATAAATAAAAATTTCATTCCAAACAACTTCTTAAGATGTAATAAAAGTTATTGAACAAAATTACGTGAAAAATAAGTGCTAGAATTTTATCTACAATATGGGGCGTGCATGAGTACATGAAGTCGTTTGAAAAAGTATACGTTGGCACTCGAACTATTCAGTCACAGTATTTTTCTTCATTCTAATAATTTCTTCGACAAAATACGTATAATTAGGAAGTTAAACTGCGAGATGAATTCTCATTCTTATTTATGTTATTAAAAACTGTATATTTAACTGCATGACAAATTTAGCTGTAATAGAGAGGATCAACAGAGAAGGGATCAATGAGTTGTACCCCATGAGTAAAAATTGACTATTTTTCAAATTCTCCTACAAATTTTGATTAATTAATACTTTTTATCTACAGTAAAAATGAATTTTCTACTGAATATTAGTATATTCTGAAGGTAAACGCACTCAAAATAGAAGTGTCTACCACGCGTCTGAATAGCTAAGTGAAGATTCTGTGACAAGGCTAAACAAATTATTTTGCTTCAAATCTGTCCATATGAACCGTAATAGCATAACTCTACCTATTTAATTATTTAGATTTTCAATATTTTTCAAAACTTGTAATCAAAGTATTGGAAATCATTTAATACTTATGATTAAATAAAAATCGACTCCTTCTATATTTTTTACAAAATTTTTAGATGTACAACTAGGTTCCCTTTCATTAAAGATTAAGAAGATATCGCTATATCTCACATCATATATTATCATTTCAATGTATGAAGGCCGTTTGGCCAGCTTCGTTACGGTATCTTTACCCACGATCCCATTCAATGATGTGCCTGGTCTCCTCAAAGATGGAACTTATAAATTAATCGCTATAAAAAATTACAACCTTTTAAAATATTTATTGGTAATTTTAGAACCTTGACTTATTATAAATAATTATAAAAATATTTGACAATCCATTTTATGCAAATTATCAGGATTCTAAGGATGATGTACACAAGAATTCAAGCATGTCTGTAAGGAAAGATGGTAATTCACCAACAAATATTACAGAAGGATTACATCAGATAATTTTTTCATGCATATAGTTGTCTACTGATTGTTAAAAACAATATGAATCAGTGCATTATTCATTATGCTAGTGTGCAAAAAGATTTCTCCAACTGTTTATTTTCAAATGTTTTGGTTGTCTTATATCGTAGATAAAACTGTGTAACTAATTAACATTTTTAGCCCAGTCCTGTTGTAAAATAGTTAGGTTTTGGCTAACTGTAATCGAGTTTGATATTAAAATCATTTTAGAATAACGTTACAATCAATATGTAGGGTAACGCCAACTTAGTTTCACGCGGAATATTTAAGGAAATTGAAAAAAATCAAAATTCCCAAAAAATTCAGTATTTTATGACATATTTTGACAAATATTTTGATAGTTAAGAAAACTCATAATAGTTAAAAAAATTAAATTTCTTCTGCCAAATGAGATAAAAAAACCAAAAAAAAATAAAATTCTTAGGCTTGAATGCTCTGAAAAAAAATAAAAATACATTTTCGTTTTTATATAAATCAAAAAAAAAGTAGTCCAAGGTACGTTGAACTTACGTTAATTAGTATAACATTATTACGTTGATAATAATGACAAAAGTCTAAAATTCATTATGCAATTACCAATTAAAAAAAAATATACTTTACGTAGGTACTGATCATTTACATTAGTTGTATAACCTCCGTAGTACTTTGGTATCATTAAACAATTTTTTTCTGATTTTATAAAAATTGGTTTTTATACAACTAATGGTTTAACTGCCGATTACGTAACTTAGTGCATTTAAGCAATAATTGTAACGATTACAACCAATTTAAGTGGTCGTGATTTTTAATATTTTTATTAGAAGCCCTGTTTTTAACCTTTAAAATTTATAAGTGTTTGCAACAAGTGATTTTATAGTACTGAAAAATAATAAAACTATCCATATTTTTGATACTTATGTAACGTTGCATTTGGCCAGCCCTGTCCACGTTTTCACGTCAAAGCGAATCTGTCTCCATGTAACACACCAAAACACCTTAAAACGCATACAACATCTAAGCGCCAATATACTTTGACCCGATACACCTTCCAATACTTCTGCTTGCATCAGCTCTACACTTCTGATGTTAGCTCTTCACCAAGAGAAGGACCCACAAGGCTGAGGAAAATGACCAGGACTGTGCATATAAATACACGTACCACATAATTCACTTTTAACTACTCTTTATTTCATCTACAATATATGAACACTTTAAGAGAATGACGCTATTCCCAGTGCTAACTCGCAAGTCACAGATTTAGACACGCATTTATGCACTCATACACCCACACCTCCATACAAAGTTCCTCCTAAACGCGACTTGGAAAACGGCTTGCTCCGAGGTTTCGACAACCCAGTTCGATCGCGAGAATACCCGGTCACCATGCAACATCTTCAATCACAAGCTACCTTACGAGAGCACACACTACACATCCTCTCTGTCCGCAGGGACTCCTATAACCATCGCCCTCACCAGCTGGTCTGCCAAATCTCAATCGACGCTGTAAACACCCACACACATAATATATACACTACCTAATACGTCGTCCTATTGCAGTGGACAGACTGCTGACTGCTGAGGTTCAGACGACTGTTTAAATTTCATACATTTGACTGCATCTATACTATTAGACAAAATATATG
Organism: Copidosoma floridanum; assembly: GCF_036245765.1. Taxonomy (NCBI): domain Eukaryota; kingdom Metazoa; phylum Arthropoda; class Insecta; order Hymenoptera; family Encyrtidae; genus Copidosoma; species Copidosoma floridanum. Next base: position 15,421,437 of record NW_028321884.1, on the reverse strand, counting down.
CCCAAATAATTTTTTAAGTTGACAATATGTATGATTTTGTTCTAAACTTTTTCTTTTTCATAAGTACTTTTTATAACAAAAAAATACTAGAACAGCTAAGCTGATGTAGAATTTTTAAATCTTTGAGAATCATTTTTCAAGACTTCTTATAACTGTTAATGTCACAGTTTTATTGCTCAACATGATGAATAAAACTATGAGTTTATAATACTCTATACTATTTAAGTAATTTTACTAGAGATATATGGTCATACTTTTGGGCTCTACTTCTATTATCTAGAATTCTAACTGATCTTATGTCACTAATCAAGATAGTGTGATGTCAAAGCCAACACAAAGTAATTTATCAAGAGGCTTAACATTATACATTAATAATAAATAAATGGAAGTTAAAAATGATGGCCTTTACTTATTAAAATAATTTTCATTTTCATTTAAGACTAATATAAAAATTACATCTTCCCGTATTAAGGGTTCATAATTGAATTAACAGGTGTTACATGATCTAATGATAGGATAATGGTTAAAAAGTCATCTTTGCCTTCTAAACTGTCATCCTTGTTCATATTTCCGTACTTATATTTATTCCAGAGTAATACATATTGGCATCATTTTCTAAGAGTTCACCAATGATATTTTTGGTACAGGCACCGAGAAGATTTCCAATGTTCACATGCTTTCCCAGATAAATTATAATTTTCAGCTCAGTTTCTAAGAGCCGTAGGTATTAATTTGAATTAGCTTTACTGATTATTGTCTTAACTACCACAGTTGTAAAATCCTCATGGGCACAAATCCTATACGCTCTAGCCTTCATTACAACCCCAAACTGACCACTTCCTGATTGTTTCTCTAGAATGAAAATCATGATATCATTATGAATATACTTATGAAATTGACTTCAAATACAAGATATTCCCTATCGTTTACCAAAATTTAGTTGTTTCCTAGGAAGTTCCAATTTTTTATTGTACGGTAAAAGTTCTGCTTGATCCTGTACTGTTAATTCTGAATTTATAAGGTGTGGTGCTCCTTTCTCGAATTGAATCAGGCGTGTTATCAATAACTTCTTTTGTATTTTTAAACAATTTATAGTTTTAAAAAATTATGATCAATGTTGAGATAATGTTTGGAAAAATAGTTTACTGCAATAATCACCATTTGACTTCAAACTTTTATGCACAAATACACGGTGAAAAAAAATGTAAAAAAAGTCGTTAGTGTAGCTGTGGTTGAAATCACAAGCCAATTATTTGTTTTAGGTCCTAAAATTTAATGAAAAGGTCAATAAAACTAATATTTCTTCGCAGATAGGTAAGAGTAAATTATGTAATAGCTCAGAAAGAATTTATACTAGCAGTAATACTACATCTTCAGTATTTTATTATTTTTAACAATACACTTCTTAGCATTTTTCATTTTTCTTAAGCGAAGTTTTGGCAACATGTAATGACATACAATGTTTGGCAACAAATAATTTTCACTAATCTTTACAACACTACATTTTGTTACAAACTTTTGCTTATTTTCTACTGAATATGACTATTTTAATAACTTTAAGGGTAAACTGTCTTTGTACCAAGTAATATTAGGTATTGATATTTCATTAATCTTACAGAAAAAAATTACAGTACTTATAGCATCCTTCTGTATCACGATTTATGTGTATCGTTCATACCAGTATCTGTAACCATAGATTTTTCGTCTATAAGTAGTCTCATAAACAAAGTAAGTTTCTTGAAACTACATTCAAAACATTTAGTTGCAAATGTCAAAGATAATAATAACGGTTGCCTTAACAACAGGGTATTTCATAATAATCAAGATATAGAAATTGAGATATTTTGGAATTATTTAAAAGACATATGTTTCTTATAATATTATTAATATTACGAGTCGTGATTGACTCGCACGAGTGGTCGGAGTTGACGGGAACGAATGCCAGTTGAGCACACGAGTGCGTAGCACGAGTGTGATCGCACGGCACGAGTTACCGTCACCGGCCACGAGTGCGAGCCTATCACACAAGCGCGGGAAATCGTCCCGCACGAGTTGCGTACAAGTTTTTTCGCAATGAGTGTGCGGAAAACATCCATTTTCTGCACACTATTGCGAACAAAATTTTATTGATCATCTTAAAGTAACATCCGTTTATTATTATTTTTTTTTTTCATGTTTGTGCCATTTTTAAAAGCCAATAGTATATCTCGAAAGTCAACGACCTCAATATGTACCTACACTTTTCCTTGACTGTCTTATCCATGTTCCAGTGTCAGATTCCTACTACCGACAAGTTGACATATGCATGAGAATGTCGTTTATTTTTACTTGCTCTTGTACATTTTTTAATATCTATTTTAACCGATACGTTTGCAATTTATTTGAAGATCGATTTTAAGATCCATTCTAATTTAGGATTTAAGTTTTCTAGAATCTGTTCTAATGCCTCTTATGTTGTGTTGTTTGTATTTCTGAGTTTTATTTTGAAACATATTTTTACTGATTTTTTTTTTAAGTTAAACTTCTTTCGGCGTGTTCTGCCCCACAAGGTAAATTAACAATTTAAGATTTGTGAACTTGAGAAAAAGTGTAACTGAAGTAAATTTTGCTTAATTCTCCCCACTTACCTCGCCCCTTTTGACGTACTTCCAGTCCCTTCTAAATCACACGACCTTATGACATCACACTACATATTTTGAATTGAATTAGTTTTTCTTTTAACCAACTTCTGAAAAAAAAAAAAAAAAAAAAAAAAAAAATGTGTCCGAATTGGGTTTGAACCCCTGGCCTCATGAGCATTAGCAATTTTATGAAAGAAATATTTGTGTTTATTATTATATTATCTGCCATATAATTTTGTTAAAACAAAACTTCTTAGTTGGGTACCCAAGCACGCACTGTCCTAGTTTTTTTTTTGTTTTTTTTTTTTTTTTTTTTTTTTTTTTTTCCTTTAATTTGCTTGATTTCTACTTTTTGTTCCTTTTTCTAGATATTTTTCGAGATATACACCAAAACCTCTTTCATGATCTTTACACACAAATACTTTTAAATCTGCTTTACCACTATATTAATATTTGATGAAGAACTCATTTGACGTACAAGCTTTATTTTTTGTCTTCAATACCCATTATAGAGGACCTTCTATACATTTTAGAAAACTGCTGAGACTTGTTTCCATATTGAACGTTTTATTCTTAAATAAAATGAGTACACCATGAATTGTCACGAATTATAGAACTAATTCATAACAATTCATATGCTGTCTATCCTTGCAGGCACGAACAAAAGTCTTTCGTAATGCCCTCTTTTTGATGATACTTAAAGTTTTATTCCAAGCCCTCAATCTAGTGGCAATAAAAATCCTTGAGTCCCTACTAGATCCTCCACAGGAATTTTACAATACGCCTAATCAGATAAGCTCAATTATTCATGACTTACATAATTATTTTAGTAAAGAGGCGTCACTTTGTATTATTATTTTTATTAAATTAACTTGTTTTCGCTACACCTACTGTCTGCTTAACAAGTACTGATAAAAATCTACCACCTCCATCCCACCCTACTGCTAACAACTTATATCGTTGTGAGCGGGAATTATGCAGTCTCTATCGTCACCGCCGGTTTTGACGTTAAGCAGCCGTATCCGAATTACCCAAATGCTCAACAGCGTAAGCATGCACTATCTCTAGATAGTATGAACTCTATCCGGGTTATTTTTTGAGCAAGCGTTTACAACAATTTAAAAAATCAGTTATATCATCTGCAGTAAATCCTTCTTTCTATCTTCGTATGTATATTTATAATCAGTTTGTAGACTTTGTAAAATCATTACTATAACATTTGCCTTACAACTTTGTAATGATTTATTTTATAACTTATTTTGAGACAAGTTTAAAAAAAAAAGCTTTGAGATCTATTTTAAAATCAGTCCTTAGACGAGCTTGGAGACTATTTTTTGAAGGGACTTCGAGACCGGTAATAAGACAAGCTTTGGAATGTATTTTAAAACAAATGTTAATTTACGCGTTACGATCCATTATATGACCAGTTTTTATTCCTGCTAACACGCCCATGTCTAAACGTTTTTTATACAATTTGAGACCATTCATCAAGACCAGATATTAGCCGAGCTCTAATAACCAATACTGAGACAAGCTAATTACTAATTATGTGAGAGAGATGAATATCGTAAGACAAAAACACAGCAAACTTTGCCTGTGATTGGAAATTTACTATGGCTTTTTGTAAGTAATGGTTTATTAATTTTTTTTTTAGCAGAATGTATTATTTTAAACTTTTAAGCAAATATCTTTACCACAATTATTAAACAATTATAACTTGAAAAGTATAAAAACCCGTAAGAAAACCTGTTTGTTAAAGGTTATATCCGTATAACTATTTCTTTCGAAATGTATATTATTTAACACAAAATTTAATCATAGTAGCTTTAAAAACTTTTTTTCATAATTTCAGAAGCGACGACGTTGAAGAAAATGTTTTTTTACGACTGTTTTAGGTTTTGTTTGCTTTGATTTCTTATAATATAATTATATTGTTATATAGAGTTCTATAGATAGCAAAAGTACAAGCTGAAAATTTTATATTGTTACTCAGTTAAAATAAAGTTAATCAATTTTATTTTTATTTTTTGGTTATGTCATGTCAGCCACTTCTGACATTCAGTATGTCTTTAAAACTGTTATAAACCTAAACCTAAGTGATACAATTATAATAGTTGATGATGCACTAGCAAATTAATGTTATTAATTACAACTTCAACCAACCTTACTTTAAACAAACTAAAGAATTGGCTTTGCGGTGTAAAATGTTGGTAATATTGATTAATTCATTATGGTGCGTATCAGTTGTTGAAAAGACTGTATGGATAAGATGGTTTGAATGCTCGAATCACATGTAACATAACATGTATTTTATGCACGCGCGTGCTTGAATACGTAATAATAATACAATTTTTACTATTTAACAATCGGATTTTCAGAAAACTAGAAAAAATTAGGTGTAATTTAATTTTCTTAGTTTCTGTGATACCGAGCTTAATAACATGTAAGTTGGAAGTCTCACTTATGCCAGGAGTCTCGAGACCTACACCTTGTTTTATTTTTTTTTTATTTCTCCTCGAGAGTATAAGTAATGTCATTATGGTTTGAAGTTTATGAGAGTATTGTCGAATGTGGACATTTTGTGTTAGTTAATGTTTCTTTGATACAATTGCTCTAGAGGCAAGTGGAGAAAGTGGAACTGATAATAAAATTGTGCCATGAAGTAAACTGTATTATTTTTTCTTACTCTATTTATATCTTCAATCTTTCAATGACTTAAAACGATGATTGCTCTTTTCTTCAATACTTTATTAAATTTTTGATAAATTACGCCTTTTATAGAATATACTTACTTTCATGGAAGTCATTTAAATGTGCTTTAAATTACATAGCCCTTGTCCTCTAAAAGCATGTTATAACGCATCGACTAGTAACGGATAATCACATGATATGAGCCATTATAAGGTTCACGATGGGTTGGTCATAATGCAGATCTCGTGGATAAGTTATGAGGTAGTCATCTGCCAAAAAATCGTGAAGGTATAGTATGTAAGTCTTGCAAATCATGCGTGTATATCCTATATCATATCTTTGTCCAGACGACGTCCTAAGTTTAATTATCTCAGACTTAGACAAATCGTCTTCTGATGTCACAAACAAATTCTGTAGCTATAAGGAGCTCCAAAATCATTAATACTAACATTATCATTTCTGTTATTGTTAGCATAAATATTTTAACCATCGTCATTGTTATTATTACTTTTGTTATTATACTAATTATTATTACTATTACTATTATTATTACTATTATTATTATTACTATTATTATTATTACTATTATTATAAATATCACTACTTAGAATAATAACGATAAAATCAGAATCTTTGAAAGGGGATGCAAACATTTTTTGTACAAGTAGCTCAAATTTGATTGCTAAAAAAATATCCTTTGATTAATTCTAGTTTTTCTTGTGCAATATTTTCATGTTTTTGTTGCGCATGATAAGGAAAAAGAATAATTGTTTATGCATACACAAATATTTAATAAGTACGTATTTTCGTTATTTGAAAACTAAAGATATAAATGAATTTCAACAATAAGCATAAAAGGTCGTGAAACAGTTTGTTTTTTCAAGTGGATATATTGATAGTTTACTTTTATACAAGCTATAATATTTCTAGTACAAATAATTTCAGTTAAATTATTAAGAAGTTGAATTTTTAGTTAACAAATAATATGATGCATGTGACATTATTGCGATTATAACTTTTTTTTCATGTAAAGTATTACATTACTTGTGATCAAATCTTTGAATTAATAAATCAATTAATTCGTAGATATCAGTTTTCATTGAGAAAATGATACTAAGGGCCTTAAGTACAACCTGTTCGTTAATAACATATTTAAACAAATATTTAATATAAACATAAATAAACAAATAATTAATGTTACATATAAATGCTGAATAAGTAAAATTAATTGCATACAATAATAAGCAGAAGTAAAAAACGATTATGTAATTATGTTCAAAAGATTATTTGCTACTATGCATAAACACAATGTAATTGTTGAATACCAAACGAATTTTATTTAATTTTTTGAAAGTAAAAAAATTCGTATTACGGGATATGATAGTTTGGTACTTAAATAGCAACTATTACATATTTTTTTATGAAAAATTGTCATTATGCAGAATCATAAAGAGTCATTTTTATTGTTTATGAACATCCATACAGTAGGTACAAAAATAAATCCAAGAAGCCTGATTTGCAAATTTTACATATTATTTTTGTGAAAGCTAGAAGTTTAATCATAATAAGACATGTATAATATTGTATATTATTTAAAATTTCACAAAGACTATGGAAATACAATACGTTGATAACGGTTAAGATAATATTAAAGCCAAACAATGAACGGCCTACTTCGTATCTTAGAAATTCATGTAGCTTAAGAACTTTTAAGAAGTTGGAGACACACTGCAAGGGAAATTACTGCAGACCCTCAGATTTTTACGAATTTCTCTTAGTAATATTATCTTAAGCATGTATCTACATATTTTAGTAAGGCTCTACGACATGCGCACTCCTCGAGCCAACCCCCTACTCTAACTTAAAATAAGGGTCTTCCAATTTAAAATACGGAATAGTAACATACATATCATTTAAATTTTTGTATTGCTATATGCTTCATGAGTCGATATAAATGTACGTTAATAGTTTATAGTTTGTTTAGTTCTTACTAGTAAACACAGTGCATACGATGGATGTAAATCAGAATATGTTCTTCACACTTTTGATATTTAAAAATGTTTTAGTCCTACCTTGATATCCCAAAGAAAACACTAACAAATATATACCATTGGGTCTACAAATTATGATAACGTATCCAATGATGTATGATCTGGAATGTTATTTGACTCATCTTTTGAAGAACTACAAATGTCATAATATTAAGTCGTTATAGATTGTGATGCTGATGTTACATGTTACATAATTGCCATTCTGCTTTTGTTTTACGTTATGATAAGGCATTATGATAACTTATCTAATTATGTATGATCTGGAATGTTATTTGACTCATCTTTTGAAGAACTACAAATGTCATAATATTTAATCGTTATAGATTTTGATGCTGATGTTGCATTTTATATAATTGCCATTCTGCTTTTGTTTTACGTAGAAAACTATGTATATTAGTAATTAAAAAAATTGGTTATTTCGGTATTTGTCTAATACACCTTTCGTTTATTTCAATTTTAAGGATTTCAATCATTTGTTTGTTTTAAAATAATGTATTTTTCAATGCCTGTAATAGCATTATAGATGTACAACTGACTTGTTACTTTAAATCCTTTAAGTAATGAGATTAGTATGACAATCTTTATCGCGTTATTTTTAAGTATGAATATTCTTTCTTCTTGCAATACATTCGTGTCAAATGTTGCAAAACCAAACAATCTATAATGCAACCCGATAAATTGTATAAATTTTCCATCTCAAAATAACGGCTGCGTTAAATGCTTTTTTTTTACTAACCTAAAGGTGACAACATCATTTTATTTTTGCAAAAATAATTCCTCTGAATTTTCTCCTGACTATAATGAACTGCTGAACAGTAAAAATTTCGGTACATGGTAAAGCAGAAGAAAGAACATTCATAATCTTTATTACTTTAAAAATTGATTGGAAAAATTATTTCTATTCTTAGTAAAGTATGCTTGCATATTTTTATGAACTTTAGTATTTGCATTCGAATTATTCTTACATTGTATCGAATATAAATTGTTTTTTTCGAATAGTAATAGTGTTTGAGAAACTTTTTATTTTTTGTGTACAAGGGAAGCGGACCCGGCGACAATGAATAGCGTGCTGTCTGCGTCCTATGCTCTGCTGATATTGTTGGTGGACTAGCTGTCTCGAGCAGCTTGCTGGCTGCTGCTGGTGTGACTTGGCTGGTGGAGGCTTGTAGCTGGCCAGCTGATGCGTGAACCTGTGTGTCAGGAGATGAACTGAGCTGGTCCCGGCACAGGCCGTCGATGCCAGCGGCAGCGGCGTAATAAAGCGCCGAGACGATTAGGAGGGGGGGCCGACCGACAGTATATCGTCGAACGAAACATCCTGCCCGCCTCGTTCCAGGAACGAAACTTCGAATCCCGCCCGCCGTATCCAGAGCGGTTTCGCCTCTGGGCGATGCAGGCTGAGAGGCGGTCCGGGTTATTACGGGAAGCAGCGTGACTTTCGTGATTGGCCTGGTGTATTCTCCCGTTGCCGTTCGGACGGTCACAGCGCGTACGAGGCCGTCCGGGCCAGGGTAAATACCAGTTACGCGGCCGAGAGGCCAGCAGCCGTCGGTTGAGAGTAGAGATGAGTCAAGGACGGCAACGATATCACCCAAGGTCAGGTTCCGATGAGGAGTGATCCACTTCGATCGCTGTTGAAGAGTATTAAGATACTCCCGACTCCATCGGGCCCAGAATTGTGCTCTGATGCCCCGGACAAGCTCCCAGTGAGCCAGATGGTCGAGATCCTGATCGGGTGGCGCGGCCTCAATGATTGAATTGAGGGGTGCTCCGATGAGGAAGTGACCGGGGGTCAGCACGCCCAGGTCGTCCATGTCGCCCGACAGTGGAGTGAGGGGTCGGTTGTTGAGGACAGCTTCGATTCCGACCAAGACGGTTGAGAACTCCTCGTACGTCAGGTGCCGCGAGCCCATGACTCGTCGGAGATGACCTCTGACGGACTTGACCGCGGCCTCCCAAAGACCTCCAAAGTGAGGGGCCCCGGGTGGAATAAAATGCCACTCGATACCTTGATCCGCTAGGGCACCCGCGACGAGGTCCCACCGGTGCTCAGCAAGACGGAGCGCGTCGCGCAACTCGGTGTCAGCTCGATGGAAGCACGTCGCGTTGTCGCTCCAGAGTTCAGACGGTTTTCCCCGGCGCCCAGAGAAGCGGGTGAGAGCCGCAAGAAAGGAGACGGTTGATAGATCACCTACGAGCTCCAGATGTAGTGCTTTCGTGGTGAGACAGACAAATATGGCGATGTAACCCTTCGTGGTGCGAACGCCTCGGCCCTTAGCTGCGAGGACGTGGAACGGCCCAGCGTAATCGATCCCAGTGCGACCGAAGGCGCGGAAGGGAGTAACTCGTGACCGCGGGAGAGGAGCTATCAATAAGACAGCTGATCGGGCTTGGAGACGAGCACAAGTAACGCAACTGCGTAGGAAAGCCTTGACTTTCCGGGAGCCACCGATGATCCAAGCACGCTTGACGGTGTACGCGCTGGTGGTGCGAAAGCCCCCGTGGAGCGCTCGGTAATGGGCCTACGCGATCGTAAGCGTGGCGAGAGGGCAAGCGCCGTCAAGGATGGGTGGGTGTCGCTCCGCGAAGGTCATCTCGGCGTGCTGGAGGCGACCGCCCACACGCAGAACGCCGTCTGTATGGACGAAGGCTGCGAGCGATGTCAGTGGGTGCCGCTTGAGAAGGGCGTGGCCCGTGCGAAGCAGTGCAAGTTCATCAGAGAAGGCACGCTGCTGGCTCAAGCGCACGCAAGCGAGGTAGGCATCGGTCAACTCGGTAGCCGTCGGTGCTGAGAGCATTGGTCGTGTAGGGGCTCGGCCGAGATGGAGTCTCGCCCACCGACGCAGGTGGGTGAGGGTGCGCAGGAGGACGCCCAGATCGGAGAACAGTCGGAGAAGGTCGAACTCGACCTTTTGCGTGACGTTGCAGAGGCAAGGAGGTGAGGGCTGTGGCGGCTCGGAGGGCTCCTGGGGCCAACGATCAGGGCCTTCGGACAGCCAGGAAGGGCCAGTCCACTATGTCTGCTGGCGGTGTAGAGTCTGGGCATCGGTGCCTCGAGACGCCACATCGGCAGGATTGTCATGAGTAGGCACATAGCGCCAGATGTGCGGTGGCAGTACATCCTGGATGTGGGCGACGTAGTTGTCGACGAGAGCGTGGTTGGTCGGCTCGGCGGAGCGGAGCCAGCGTAGAACGACTTGGGAGTCGCACCAAGCGTAGCATTGCTCAATAGGGATATTCCACTCGCTGACGACCAAGCGCAGTAGTTTCGCAGCAAGCAGCGCGGCACGCAGCTCAAGGCGAGGGATCGTCATGCGAGCCTGGGGCGTGGCTGACGGCTTGAGGCTTCGGATGGGCGCAAGTTTCGTCTTGGCCAGCAGAATGTGGCAGCGAACTTGCCCTGAGGAGTCCTGCAGCTGGGCGTACACCACCGCGCCCATCGCGCGGTGGCTGGCGTCTTAAAAGGCGTGGAGGTGAATCTTCGACGGAGCCGAAGATCCAATTCAACGTGGAATGGAGAAGCCTTGGATTGATTTCAGCTCAGTGGTGAAAGCTGACCATCAAAGAGCCATTGGTGCAGGCACGACCTCATCCCAATCTAACCAAGCGCGCTAAAGATCCTGCACAAGGAGCTTGGCTTGGAGTATGGTCGGCGCGAGCCAACCGCAAGGATCGAAGAGGCTCGCGAGTCGAGCAATGATGCTCCGCTTGGTGTCCTGTTCTCGAGCTGCCGGGGGTGTGAACCAGAAAGTATCCGAGGCTGGGTCCCAGCTGATGCCAAGCTCGCTGACAAGGCCGGCGTCGCTGAGTTCACGCCACGTAGGGCGCAGGCAAGCTTCCTGGGTGAGGTCAGCCAGAAGTTCGGCGTCATTGGCGACCCATTTCCGGAGTGGAAATCCGCCTGAGCGCAGCAGACCAATTACTTGATCCCGAAAGGATGTCATCCACGTACGGATCATTCATGACGACAGGTACGGCGTCCGGCCACAAGTGTCCTTCGTCATAGCAGAGTTGTTGAATCACACGCAGTGACAAGTAGGGCGAGCAAGTTGCGCCATAAGTGACGGTGCGCAGTTGATAGTGTACAGGTGGCTGACTCGGATCGGGGCTCCAGACGATGCGCTGAAGGTCTGCGTCTCGTGGGTCGACCCAGATTTGGCGGAACATCATCTGGACATCGCTGCAGAAGGCGACGCGATGTCTTCGCCATCGCAGCAGGACTGTCGGTAGTGCGGCCTGGAGTCTCGGCCCGGAGTGCAGGATGTCGTTTAGGCTGTAGCCGCTCAAAGTTGGGTGCGAGGCGTTAAACACGACGCGCAACTTTGGTCCAAGGTTCCCGTGTTGCCAGATGCCGTGGTGCGGGACGTAGCAGACCGTGCTGCTCGGTTCGGAGAGCTCTCGGCTGGAGAGCTGCTTCATATGACCGAGGGCGAGGTACTCGCTTATGAAGCGGTTATACTCGGTCACCATCTTTAAGTCCCGCTGGAGGCGACGGTGTAGAGATCGCAGTGAGGCCAGGGCGCTAGCCAGGCTATCGCCGAGGAGCGGTGCAGCATTGGGCTTCATAGGCAAACGCACGATATAACGGCCGTCCGCGTCGTGACGGTAGTTGGCGAAAATCCGCTCGCAGTCAATGTCATCGGGCGCGCGGCGGCAGATAGAGGGCACCTCTTCAAGTTCCCAAAAGCGCTGGAGTAGCATGACGAGCTCGCGATGCCAGGGTGGAGCCAGCTCATCGTGCAATGTCGGACACGCGACGGCGCTGTCCAAGGGGCGCCCAGGAGCACACCCGACTAGAGTCCAGCCGAGTGCTGTATGCTGACCGACGATCTCTCCACGCTGATGGTACCCAGGGCGCAGCAGACGGCTGTAGACCTCAGAGCCGATGAGAATATCGACCGCAGGAGGAAGGCCAAAGTCTGGGTCGGCGAGGTCCTGCAGGCTGGCCTAGACTCGCAGGATGCTGGGGTCAAGCGGGGCCGCAGGAGTTGAAAGACCGAGGTGGGGTATGCACAGCGCCTTCAGATGCAAACTGGGGGTGCCATCCCCTGGCATCAGGCGCAGGCTGGCGCGGAGTGTCGACCTTACGGCATGTTCACCGCCGATGCCCGATACGCTGGTTCTAGAATCCTCCAAAGGGGCTTTCAGGCGGCGAGCGAACTTGAGAGAGATGGCCGAGATCTCAGATCACGGGTCGAGGAGGGCTCTCACGGTGACGATGGGCCCCCGGCCGCCGCTGAGTTGGACGAGCGCGGTCGGAAGCACCGCGAGTCATTGCCGGGACTTATCAGGAGTCTTGACGAGATCGGAGTTGGTTGGCTTCGCATGCTTGGGTGGGTCCAAAGATCCTGGAGCTTCGGACCGGCGCTTGCGGCTGTCGTGCAGCAGACTGTGGTGCGCCGCCCGGCAGCGCTGGCAGACCGACTTTGAGGGGCAGTCATGCAGGGAGTGCCCTGGCTTCAGGCAGTTGAAGCATAACTTCTCCTGGAAAACGATGTGCATCTTGGCGGCTGGATTCAGATCCCGGAACTGACCGCAATGCCCGAGATAGTGGGGTTCGTGACAAGCCGGACAGTTCGCTGGGGCCTCCTGAGTCGTGAGGGAGCGGAAATTGCGCCCTGCGTGCGTCGAGGAGGGCCCTCGTGAGCCGGCGGAGCCAGCTGAGCACGCTAGATGAGAAGCCTCTACGGAGCCAAGAGTGCGGCATCTGCGCCGCAGAAACGCAGCCAGCATGGTAAAGGTGGCCCAGGAATCACCGGGCACGTCGCTGGAAATCTCCAGCTTCTCCAGCTCGTCTTCCCAAGCACGTCTTGTGGTGGCGTCCATGCCCGTTGCTGCAAACGCGATAAACTAATCATCCCAGGAGGCGACAGGGCGGCCGAGAGCACTAAGCTGATCGCGATGACGTTCAAGCGTGTCCAACAGCGCTTGGAGACCTCCGGCTGACTCGTCCCACAGAGGCTTGATGTTGCGGAGCGCCGCAACGTGGTCCTGCACGAGGAGCCGCCGATGCTCATAGCATGCCTCGAGTAGGCTCCAGGCTGTCGGGTAGTTGGACCCAACGATCTGCACGGAGTCCAAGACGGCCTTGGCATCGCCTTGAGTGAGTGACTTTAAATAATAGAGTCTCTCAACGTCCGTTAGCTGCTTGTCGTCGTGTATGAGGGCTCGAAACAGGTCCCTGAATGATTCCCAGTCCTCTCGTCGTCCCGAGAAGGGCGGGATGGTGATCGTAGGCAACTTGGGCCCACGATGTGGTGCCGGTTCTCCGGCTGGGCGGATTTCCCCGTATGCCCCAGGCGGGGCTAGTGCGAGCCGAGCGTCATACAGATGTGACCAGGCATCGACGAAGGTGGCCTCTGCGTCGGCGTATATGTCGTCCGCGGCGTCGCCGTGTTCGGTGGTTTCTGCGGTCAACAAACCTACGTGGTTGACCTGGAAGTCATTCCAGTAGGCGTCCAAGAGCTCAAGCCGAGCCGTGACGAGGCCTGGGGTCCAGTGGCTTGTCTCGGTGGCCTTTACAGCGGCCGTGAACCGAGCGATGACGTCGCCAAGCCGTTGTTGGGTGGCGAACAGGGCTGACGCCTGTCCGGTTTCCCTGAAAATCATGAATATAATGAGTTCGACGTTGAATCATCAACGGAACTCGAGGCGGACGCTTCTTGATCAATTGTAAGTCGCTCTGCTGAGCCAACTGTTTCGTAAGCGAGGCGACACGGCGCCAGGCGCTCGGAAAGGATGACTACTCTGCGAGCGAGGCAGCAAGGCGCCAGACGCTCAGTTGGCTGCATAAAATCCACGACACGGGCCTCATGGCGACCGTGGTGGTCTCGAGTGCGCGTGCACTTGTGAGCAGCAGTCATGCGATGCAGGCAACATGGCGGCCGCGGGGGCTAACGCTCGCATGGCGAGCAGCCAAACCTCAAATCCGCGACACGGGCATCATGGCAGCCGTGGCGGTTCAGAGCGCGCGAGCTTCAGTCGGCGACGCCTGCAATATGGCGGCGGCAGTGGCTAACGCTCGCACAGCGATTAGCCAATATGGCGGTCCCAAGCGCACGTGCACTCGCGAGCGCCAGTCGGCGACGCCTGCGATATGGCAGCCGCGGTGGCTGACAAACGAGAATCACGGCTGCCACGCAATCCGTATCATGGGTAGCGTGGCGGCCATGACCTCCGGCTACATTAATTAACGCGCGTGGACGTGCAAGACACGCGCATTAACACAAGACGCAGGACTTAATGCGTACTTACATCGTGCCGGCTTTTCTCTCCTTGTTGCTGAATCCGGCTCCAAGGACCAATGTTTGAGAAACTCTTTATTTTTTGTGTACAAGGGAAGCGGACCCGGCGACAATGAATAGCGTGCTGTCTGCGTACTATGCTCTACTGATATTGTTGGTGGACTAGCTGTCTCGAGCAGCTTGCTGGCTGCTGCTGGTGTGACTTGGCTGGTGGAGGCTTGTAGCTGGCCAGCTGATGCGTGAACCTGTGTGTCAGGACTCAGGAGACGAACTGAGCTGGTCCCGGCACAGGCCGTCGATGCCAGCGGCAGCGGCGTAATGAAGTGCCGAGACGATCAGGAGGGGGGGCCGACCAACAGTATATCGTCGAACGAAACAAATAGGATATCAAAATTGAAGCATCTCCTTGTCTTAAATAATACGGGTTTTAAGTTATACAATCATAAACGAATAACTTTAAACAAAAATTTTAGAGAAAAATAGAAACTTTTGATAAACATCTCGATAATTTTTTACGAACGTTGTTTACACCATCGATACAACTTATATACATATCTTGTACAACTTAAACGTGATTTTTTCAAAGAGAAAAATACGATTACTCAAGCAGCAGCCACATTTTTATCTGCGATTATGAGAACTTTCAAGATAGTCGATGCCAAAGTTTGCTCAAAGTAATTTTACTCTCATGGAGCCGTACCTTGAGACATCGCGTATTGGCTGTAAACATACTGTAATGGCATGTTCCCCTAATAAAAATATAAATATTTGAAAGTGAATTTTTTTAAATATTATTAAGAAAAATGTAGGTTATCGTAAAAAAGCAAAAAAATTTATGTTTGAAGATAATAGCTGTAAAAGTCTTTGTATTACATGCATGTAGAAAATATTCCGTCGTTTCTTTATTGATGCGAAAACAATTTGTGCGATGTTGTCTCACTCAATTGTTATACAAAATCCCACTTGCAATTAAAAAAAAGTGGACATTGAATAAAAAATCAAAAGCTCTTTTAATTTATTTTGCTAAGCTGAGATATATGTTACCAATCAACCCATATTCATATCAAAGCGAAAGCTATGACAACTTCCGTTCCTTATACGGAAGCGCCTATACGCCATCTGTATGCGATGTCGAAAGCACGCATCTTTTCACATAAAAGTTGCGTGGTTGCGAGCAAGCAAGCTAGCATGCATGCACTGCAAGGTACTGCACTGCATAAGCTGTAAAATCCAAAAACTGTAATTGTTAGTCATGGCAAGTTAAAAAATAATAAACTTGGACGTACTATAAACGTTAAATAATACTTAGTCTATTCTAATAATTTAATACGAATATAAACATCAATGAAGTAACTTTAAGGTTTGTAAAAGTCATCATAATCGACTAAGAGGTTATGTTTACAATCAAAATATCAGGTTTTTCGGCTGTTGCTGTCGTGTAATAAATAATTCAAAATTATTAAACTATAAAAAAAGACAAACTTTTTATTCTGGTAAAATATGTACAGTTAATAAACTTGGCGCTAAAAAAATAGAAAACATTTAAGAACATAAAATTAGAAATACATATTAATGTCAAGTACTAAAATAAGTTTATACATAAAATGTTGCATTTGCTTTTTCCAATAGTCTTTACTTACTTTTTATTAAAAATAACGTATAAAGTCAGTATCACTACGTGTACTTACCTTACATTTACTTTGATAAAGTTCATAACCCAGTATGCTTAATGTTTGTAGTAATACCAAGTACATTGTTTTCAAGTTTTATAGTCAACTCAACATGCATGCATGGCAAGGTACTGCACTGCACCAACCGTAAAATTTAAAAATATTTTTGTTTTGTTTTGTTTTTAATAATTTTAAATTATTCATTACACGACAGCAAAGGCAGAAAAACCTGATATTTTGATTGTAAATGTAACCTCTTAGTCAATTATGATGACTTTTACAAACCTTAAAGTTACTTAATTAATGTTTATATTCGTATTAAATTATTAAAATAGACTAAGTATTATTTAACGCTTATAGAACGTCCAAGTTTATTATTTTTTAACTTGCCATGACTAACAATTACAGTTTTTGGATTTTACAGCTTATGCAGTGCAGTACCTTGCAGTGCATGCATGCTAGTTTGCTTGCTCGCAACCACGCAACTTTTATGTGAAAAGATGCGTGCTTTCGACATCGCATACAGATGGCGTATAGGCGCTTCCGTATCCTTACACTCATTTCGTATATCCTCCGTACATATATCAATATGTGTGATATTACTTTTACCAGATTTTTCTTAATAAAAGAAATGTTCGTCAGTGGCATAAGTGAAAATGCTAACGATGACCTAACCAATACATATTGTGGACTAATAAAAAAATAAAATTATTCTTCTCAATAACAATATTAACAGTACCTGTTAACGGGAAAATACAACTCTCTGGATTAAAATAAAAACAAAACTCGAGAAAAGAAGCCCTAGTGAAACGAAATTGGTGCTGTAAGTAGATATATACTAAAGTAGATAAGCTATGGCGATTCCAGCACAGCCCCCCTCCCCTCGGTAGCCCCTCTCGCGGTGTTCCCCTCCTTATGGCAGTGGCCCCCTCTCGCGGCCTGCCCCTCCTTATGGCGGTGGCCCCCTCTCGCGGCGTGCCCCTTCTCGCAGCAGCCCCTCTCTGTCGATGAGTTGGACTCCCCTTGCAGCCAATGGGCGCGTGGGTCTGTCAGGCTTGAGTTTGCGTGCGCTGCGATGCGCATTTTTCGCCTACAGCACTGCTTGAGATTGCGCGCGCTGTTTCAATATCTTGTGCACGCGTTGGGTATATGTATTTTTTTTTTTTTTTTTTTTTTGTAAGTGAGTGCGTTGCACGATGATGTAGGACGTTGAGGGGTAGGAAAATAATTGTTTAACATTTTTATTGTTTATTTTGGGTTATTGGCCTGTAGCGCTACTCGAGTTGGGTGCACTGCAATGTGCGTCTGCAGCGGTGGTTTGCGCGCGCTGCTTGAATGTGTAAAATCTTGTGCAGCTTGCACATGTGATGGTTACATGCATTTTAAGGTAAGCGAGCGCGTTACATGATAATGTAGGATGTAAAGTGGTAGGAAAATAATTGTTAAAAATTTTTTTGTTTATTTTTGATCAATGAGTTTATTTAAAATTGAAAAAAATAATTACATGTACAAACTAGACTCGCAAAATGATTTGTTAAACATCTTATTCTTGAAATACAATACATTTTTCACAGCTCTTCATCATCGTCATCGTCATTGTCATCAACATCAACCCATTCCATATTAAAGTAAAACTTTTTCATTCGCCTGACATTATGAAGAGCACACATGGATCTGTAGGCTCCGTTGTGATGAGCACAAGTAGTAACTAATCTTGGGAGTTCAAACGGTGGATAGTCTGTCATATCGGTGACTTTAAAACCAAATCTTTCAAGCCACTTTTTTTCAGATCTGCAAATAACAAATATCTTCGTAGCATTTTCAAGATTCTCCCGTAAAATATTTCCTATTTCCGTGTACTCAATTTTTCCCGAGTCCCAGGTTAGTCCATGATAGTAAAGTTCAAGGTATAAATTTTTATGTTTATACTTTTGTGGTAATTTTCGCCAAGTAAAGGGTGCTTTAAAAATAAATACTTGTGCTTCTGCATCGGTAGCACTGAGTGGAAGGATAGCCAATTCTTTAAGCACATAATCATTACCTGGTTTCTTGAAACCTTGCACGTCCACAAAATACTCCATTTTCCACTATTATAATATTTAATTTAATTTTTTTTCATCTTTTCATAACCTTCACTTTTAGGACAAGACCCTTTGTTGGATGAATACTTATCAACAAAGTTTTTCAACGAAGAATTTTTTTTTGTATCACCATTATCATCGTCCTTAGTTGAAAGTTTTTGATACTTAACATTAGTTGTAAAATTGCTTGTACTCGGTTTATGCGACATATTGATTAAATAAATTAATTTTTCAAACAATTCTACAGTCTTTATCTTTTGATTTTTCCACAGATTTTGTTTTTTCAATTTTCACACATTTCTTCTCGTTTCTCTTGATAAATTTTTCCCACTCTTCTTGTCGTCGTTTATTTTCATCTTCTTCTTTACTCCAACTGTAGCTCCGGCCTTTATCCATGATGGCTGAGAATAAACTAATGCTCGCAGAGCCCATGAATCGACTTTATATAGCTTTTACATGAGTTTCTTGACATCCCCACTCATTGGACTATACTGAACGATACGATCGTGTAAAATTAAGCAATAAGCTGATGTATTGGCAGGGAAATTGTTATGCGACTCAAATTCTAGCCTCACATCTACTGGAGCATTTTTTAAAGACTCGTTTTGTTTGGAACAATCGAGAACGATTAAAGGTATTCGATTGAGAAAGTGATGTTTGCCTAATGAAGGCGTACAATTTTTGCCATAATATGAATTTTAAAAATTAGCATACATATTATATAGCAATGCATACTGGTTACGCGTAATATCGAGATTAAGATCACCATATGGATAATATTGTGAATTTAAATAGAGTTTCACATTTCTTATATTGCAGTGGTCAAACATACTAGCGTTTACATCTTTCTGATTTTTTCGGTTAGTTTGAAAGGCTAAAATAACATAACGTGGCTTTTCCAACTGATTGGATGTCTTAACCGTCCAGATATGCTTTGATGTGCTAGGTAACAGGGGATACTCATATAATTCCCAAGTTCGAAAACTCATAGATATAAACTTATCTTTTTGCAGATAATTTAATAAACGAATTTTATGAGAATCTGACATCACCACATAGGGCATAAGCCACTCAAGCTTCAATATTACTATTTTAAAGTCTTCCCAAGTTGCTGCGGCCGCAGGATCAGCAGCATTGGCATTAAGCGGAGTTTGCAACACAGCATTCAAATCGTTTCTTGATCTTGTAAGTATAAGCTCATGTTTTACATTAACAACTATCTTATGATAGTCTTCAGCAAAACCTAAAATCATATTCAGTGGAAGAATTATATCAAAGTAGCCGTTGTTATTAGTAAGACTATCATCTTCTTCTCCAACGCCAAGCCAACCAGCATTTATCACAGATTTATTTTGATCTGGACAAAGTGATAACCAATTTTTCATCAGGGTTGTTAGTCCAACATTTTTGCACTTATCTACCTCTATAGCATTTATCTCATATCTTATTTCTTCAAATAAGTGACAGATGGCGTTGTTTATCAATGTGGTGTTTGTTACTGCCGTATTTTCATCTGCTTTGACCAATCTTCCGTAAACATGTAGAGAACTTCTGGATGGTAAAAGACACAAGTCTTGATGTTGAATTGAAATGCGAATTTCATCGCTGTTGCCATATGTTGATGATGCATACGGCTGATGAGCATGAATCTCATAGTGCGCAATAGATTCGTCAAATGCGACTGGAGACTGAATACTTAGAATCTCGTCCATTTTGTATACAACAAAAAAATATCCAATTTAATTTCCACCAGGGCTTTTTATTTTTAGACCGAGACTTTTTATAAACTGAATGTTTTGATGAGTTAGTTTTTGTCGTGTCAATCATTTTCTTGAATGTCTCGATGCTTTGATGGACTTTTTTCTCTGACGTCTCAACGCTTTGACAGCTTGTTGTTGACTGAGTGCTGGAGTGCATATTGAGCTGTCTATATGATTTGTTTGATTATTATAAGCGATACCCATTATGGAGAAGGTTTTATGTGCAATCTTATAGTTATGATTTCTCCACGAAAATTGACTAAATCACCATCCTGATCTACAATGCGTAGTTGTATATGATCAATGATGCGCCCAATAATCGGTAAATAAATTATTTGTGAAGGAACTTCAATAATTTTATATCCAGGTGGTACAGCAGGAAAAAATTCATGAATCGTGTGTACTTTGTAGCTGTTTATGTAAGCTCCACTCGTGATGTTGCATTCAACTCTTAATGCGTTTATCTTTAGAATAGCTACAGGTAAGTCTGAAATATGAGTGGTATTATTTTTTAGAACTCTCTGAGTGAAACCTAATAGGCGGCCTATAGAATCTTTAGGTCTAAAATCAATAGTATGACTGCACTTGATGATACTTCGAAGCGTATTATTGTTTGGCTTAATATCGGGAGTTATGTTGCGAGGTTGTAATACCTCAATCAAAAATGACCTTATATCTTCGATCTCATAACTGCCTGTTAGTAATACAATAACTTCATTGCCAACATAAAATTTATTACAATTTTCATCAATATTTGGGATCGAGTTGAATGACAAAAGTTCTACTAAGCCAAGAACGTAGCTGTGTTTTGGCGACAACTCAATCGGTGGAAAATACTGTGCTTCTAAAATAGAAGAAGTACCAGAAAGGCTAAGTGTTAATGTTTCTTCCATGGTTGTCAAAGCATAACTAAGAGGTTTCTCTCGATGTAAGAAAGTTATATTTGTTTTAACAGAAACTTTAAGCACAAATGACCGCAGTTGTAGGAGTTTAATTTTTGATATCGCTTATGATTATATTTCACCTTACTAACTTTTAGATACAACATTAAGTCAGTCGGTGGCTGCAGATCTCCAAAACTGTCAAAGTACACAACATTATTACCACGTTTTTGATAAGCCACCCAGTGAGTGCCAGGTCCATTTTTATCATCAAGATTTATTATAGCTGTTTCACAAAACCATGGACCATCAGCAGGTAAATTGTTTCTCATGAATACTCCGCGAAAATGGGGAATTTTTAAGATTTTAGAAAATTTCATCAAATCTATGTTTGTCAAAGCTCGATCTGGTAATTTTATTTTTTTGAACTTTTTTTTTTTTGAGGTTTTTTTTTTTTTTTTCTTTAAACCTTTTCCAGCGTATGACTTTAAATAGACTCCTAATCCAGTTTTATGCGGTTTGAGATAAAGACCTTTTCCAATGGCGATAGCTTCCATGGTTTGATTATGTCTCTGACTTTCTGCTAGCTGCTTTTTGGCTGATTTAGCAGCATTAATGCTCTTCATAATTCCAGCTATTCCATTGGCTATAGCACCAGTTGCACTCAAACCAGCAAACAATGGAATCAAAGGTAAAGCTCCACCAATTTGAGTAGGAAGACGTAAGATGCGTGGAATCGTAACATACTTTTTACCTCCCGATTTTTTAACTGCACTACGAGCACCTTTCAAAGCGCTACTAATGACATCTCGAGCACTTTTGCTTTTAGCGTTCATGTCTTGGGAGGCCGCTTTAATAACTGCACTTAAAGCACTACATTGTTTTTTCTTTGACCTACCCATCCTTTTTTTCCTTTTGTTAATACTCTGTTTTTTCTCCTGCTTCAACCCCATACCAAATTTACTCTTAACCTTCATAGCACCGGTCACCAGGGCCGCTGCTGCTCTTTCACCAATACTTGAATCTAAAGCCTTTACTCTTTGCCAAGCCTTCTCAGCTAAAATTTTATCTGCTTCGTGTCTAGCTTTTAAATCTTGTCGATTTTTTGAGTATGCTATATCATGCTCTTTGCACGCCGCGTCTAGCGGATTTACTCCAGGATCCCCTCTAGCAAGACGCTTAGCAAGCTTAGTACCTGGACCGCAGTACTGATAGCCTGGCAAATGAAGTTCTACTGGTAAAGAATTTACGATCTTATTTACAAGACCATGCCCTCTCTTACGATGCATGACGATGATTAGTCTTCAGAGGTTAGATCATGACTAAGCGTTCGAGAAAGTAGATAATATATTTATAGTAGACAAATTTGTTGAAAAATAAAGAACTCAAACTATATAAGCGTTGTACTTTTTCATTAAAAGATTAGTTGTAACTGATTATTCATACAGTATAGACATGGAGTTCAAAGAGCAATCCATAAAATTACAAGTTCCTAATTTTGACGCTATTGTAAAACAAGAAAAACGTTCAAACCGACATGGTGAACTACTCCCTGACAGTATACGCGCGGTATTTTGCGGTCCATCTAATTGTGGTAAAACTAATAGCTTATTAGCTTTAATCGTGCATCCCAACGGAGTTAAGTTTGAAAATGTATACGTGTATTCAAAGTCACTACAACAGCCGTACAAGTTTTTAAAAGAATTATTGGAGCCTATAGAGGGTGTGAAATACTTACCTTTCAGCGAACACGAAACTGTAGTCTCCCCAGATGATGCTTTACCAAATTCTATAATGATTTTTGATGATGTAGCTTGTGAAAAACAAGATAATGTAAAGGCTTTTTTCTGCATGGGTAGACACAAAAATGTGGACTGCTTCTATCTTTGCCAGTCATATGCTCAAGTACCAAAGCATCTTGTAAGGGATAATGTTAACTTTTTAGTTTTATTTCGTCAAGATGAAGTTAACTTGAGGCATGTGTATGATGATCATGTAAACTCAGACATGTCATACATTCAATTTAAAAATTTATGCTATAATTTCTGGAATGACGATAAACATGGATTCGTTGTTATAAATAAGGATAGACAAATAAATAATGGTCGCTATAGAAAAGGCTTTGATAATTTTGCTGTACATTTAGGGCATACCTAGCACAATCATTACAGTCTGTTACAAGACATTGGAGCATCATCATCATGTATCAACAAGAGAAAGACGTTCTACGTCAGTTAGTGAAGGCGCGAGAGGCAGTTAAAGAAAAGTATAGACTGTTGAAGTTAGGGAAAAATGAGGCTGAAAAAGTGCTTACTGAAACTTTCAAACCAATTACAGACCCTCTAATGGAAATCGTTGCCGAAACAAAAAAACAAAAAAAAAATAATAGTAATAATCCTGTTACTTACAATAATCTTTATAGTAAAAACGCTGAAGAAAATAATAAAGTTGATAAAGTGAGTCAACAAAAACATAGAGAAAGAATCAGAGAAGGTGATACAACATTTGAGTCTGCCATTAGTGAAAGTGATGATGATTTAAATAATACTATTCTAAACCAATCTATTGATTCTGTTCAAGTCAGTAAGAATTCATTAAATAATTTTTATTTACAAATACTTGATAAAAATCAAAAAGATTTATTAGATTTAAAGTATGGTGTGCGAAAAGAAAATGAGGTATACAAGCTTGGTGATTCGCGAATAGACTTTGAAAAAAATCAAATCAAAATAAACGATATAAATTACCCAATGAGTGCTGGATTAATGGAGTTACTCATTAAAAAGCATCCTAATAAATCTCTGTTGACACAGGAGGATTTTGAAAAATACTACGTATTATTAAAAATTTCAAATGTTCACAGAAAAGGGTTTAAAAAAAACGGATCTATACGAACCCATAATAGCAATAAGTTTAATAAAATTATTGCTCCAATGTTTGATCTTGTGGTTCATAAAAAAGGTGGCTCGTTGCTACCTCATTATAAAACTGCTCAAATAATGCAACAAGTAGATTATATACACTGGGATGATCCTAATGAATTAGTAGACCGTTTACGCTTATTAATAGCTGAAAAGTCGGCAGGAAATACAAGTCATGACAATGAAATTATATCACTTATCGAAGAGCTTCGTGAGGGAGGATATATATATTGATGTATGTAATTATTGCTTCAGTATCAAAATGAGTGTTGATGTATTCGGTCGAAAATTGGGTAGGACCGGAGGTGGTAGCCGAGGTCCTCCCGGTATTGGATACAAACTTACCGTAGATGGACAGTATGACTTAGATAATAAAAGACTGTGCAATGTTGGAACACCAAAACATCCTCAAGATGCAGTAAATTATGCTTACTTGATTGAAGTAGTTAAAAGACTTGAAAAAGAGATAGATAGCTTTCGAATTTTTATGTACAACTTGCAAAAAAAATTCCCATTTATTCAAGCTGATTCAAAAAACTTAAACCTAGATAATTAATACATGGAGCAAATCGTTGAGGAACTCCATAAGGCAGCCAGGCGTAACTATCCACGCCGAAAATTCAACATACGTGGCTTAGACGAGACTTGGCAAGCAGACCTTGTAGAGATGCAGCCTTACGCTCGTGAAAACAAAGGTTATCGGTATATGCTTACTGTAATAAATGTTTTCTCTAAGTATGCATGGGCTGTACCTGTCAAGAAAAAAACTGGTGATGAAGTAACTGCAGCAATGCATTCGATATTGAAAAAAGGACGAGTGCCCATAAACATGCAAACTGATCGTGGCAAAGAATTCTACAATGCTAACTTTCAAAATCTCATGCAAAAATATAAAATAAATTTATACTCAACTTACAGCAATCTCAAAGCGTCTATATGTGAGCGATTTAATCGTACTTTAAAAAATTTGATGTGGAAAAAATTTAGTTTGCAAGGCAACTATAAATGGTTAAATTTGTTACAAACATTAATAAAATTTTATAATAATAGAAAACATCGAACAATTGGTTTAAAACCAAAAGATGTTGTTGCTGAAAATGAAGTTCAAGTCATGAGGAAGTTTAAAAAAATATATGAAAATAACAGTCAGTCCAAGCCTAAATTCAAAGTTGGTGATAAAGTACGAGTGAGCAAAACCAAACAATCATTTGAAAAAGGGTATACACCAAATTGGTCCACGGAAATATTTACAATCACACGAGTAGCAGCAACAAATCCATCAACGTATCATCTCAAAGATTACCTAGATCAACCTATTTCTGGAGGTTTCTACGAGCAAGAACTGCAGAAAACAAAGCATCCTGATGTATACCTTATAGAGAAGGTTCTTCGAAGACGTGGCAATCAAGTTTTTGTCAAATGGTTGGGTTTTGACAGTACTCACAATAGTTGGACGAATAAATAAGATTTTTGTTTTTTTAAATTACGTTAATTAAAAAAATTATAAGATTCTTATATGTATCAAGTAAAATTGAAAATATTACGTAGTAAGAATTTTTTAAATAAATACTCAAATTTTTGGAAAAAAATTGTAATTTATTTGTTCACCTTTTTTACATTATGCATAAGAAAATATGATGTGTTTTCCGTTGTACACTATAAATAATTTAAATTTATTTACAGCTTCCAACAATTCATTATAAAATTCTTCGTTTTTAAATAGAGCTGAGCTTATTTTCGTCTGCAGAAAAATTTGAAATTCAACGTCAAGTTCTGCAACTATCTTAGGTCCAAATTTAGTATACACTTTTCTCAGTTTTGACACCATGTAGTTTTGATTAGGTATCAATTCGGAAAGTTTCTTCGTAGGAAGAAAATCACTGTCAGCGATTTTGTTGAGTGCTGCAAGATCCATCTTTAACAAAATAAAAAACATGGAACTTAGCATAAAATATTTATACATAACATATGCTGAGTAAATATGCACAAATATTTACTATGAAAAAAAATATATCACCTTGACTGTATTTAGATTTTTTACTCGGTGGTTCACTTGAAGGTGATGTCAGCTTCTGTTGATTAAGTTCAACCTTACTGAAACCTCTGCTGGAGTGTAGAATGAGCTTGCCTGGTCGAGACGACTCCTTATATGGTACTGACCCCCCCCACTGTAGGCTCATCTGCTAGTGTTCGGTCTATTTTTGGGGGATCCAATACAGTAAAAGCCCTTGCAGCTTCTGCTACCTGATTGGCTACCCCCTCTATCGATCCTTCCCTCTTATTGGATGATTATTCTCCCACTATGCTGTAATGACCCCATGGTAGGGTATCTGTACAACCAGGTTGCAAAAATCGTTTGTCATCATGAGCACTTAGCGCAATTTTTGTCTGTTTTTCAGTAAAAAGCTGATGATGATGCGATCTTATATTTTTTTGCTCTCGTGTCATACTAGTGTTTTCACACAAACATGTTATATAATCGTCAAAAGTTATTGTAGTCTTTACAACCGAACTTTTAACACCTTTGGCCTTCTTTAATGGATTTTGATTTTGAATTTTTACACTGTACATTTTGCTTCGTAGTCCTACAAATTCCAACATGATTTTTCCATTACATTCATCCTTCATTAAACCAACAATTTTTTTATTAACCAGAGGCAAATGAAACTCATTATTCAAATGATAGTCTGAAGTATCAAATTTCTTAATATTTTCACACATTATATTATAAATATTTTGATTTGTTATTTCATACACAAGACTATCAGTGTCTGTATACAAAAGTTTGCATCGGTCTCCTATTTTATTTTTCATAAAATCATAATGAAATTCGTATACAAGTGTTTTTGATAAATCTAAGACACTCAACCCAACATACATTGGTTTTTTTATACAGACATCTGTACGAAGTAGTTGTATAGCTACAAGCTGCTCATCAAATATGTCACAGCTGTGGAAATTCGGTCGTGCGATGTACGTCTCTGCGCCATATCGCCCCTCCCACTTGTTGATGAGTTTAACATCAATTCGTTTGCGTTCATTTTCCATAGTCTTTCCATAAACAGCATTATTAAATAACTTATATAACATTTTCTCAAAATCAGTCTGTGCATTTTGACGCTTTTCACTATTTAAGTCAATGTATTTCTTTAGCCATGAATTTTGGTTAAACTGTAGAGTTCTATGTATTTTTTTTATACAAAGACCATGACTTACAGCTTGTTTAAGTGCACGATAGTGTATCACATATCGCTTTTTGTCATACAAAGTAGTCATTAGTCTATTTTGTTTAGATCCTGGAGGCGTCATATGCTCAGCACAGAATGGTAAATCTTTATAAGCATTGTGAAAAATTTTAGGATATTCAAGGTCTACTTCAAGCATGTAACCAATTTCAGCATCGTCAGCAACATTCAAAATACCTAAGGAACTTATATTTTGAATCCATTTAAAACCTGAATAAGGTAATGGTTGAGTCATCGCCCAGCCATACAAGTTATTTACGTCATAATACATTAAATATTTTTCATCTTTATCATCTTTATAGCCGTTTTTCATGTATAAGTTGTTGGCTTTTGCATATCGATTACAACATTGAGATATGCCTCCACGAATGCCTCGCTCAATAAACATAACCATGTTAATATCAGTTAACAATTCTAGTTTTACCTGCAATTATAATATTTTTAAAATTTTTTAAATTAACAAAAAAAATTATAAAAAAGTCTTACCTTTGTATACTTCAACATAGCATCCCAGGTTAAGCCAGGTGTTGTATAGTAATGAGCGGGATCCAATCCATAGGCTTCAAGACAATTGTGCCGAAAATTTTCAAAAACTTCAGTAAGCAGCAGAACGTCAGTCTTTAAGTATAAATCTGAATATTCTCCAAGTGTTTGAATATTAAATGTGTTCCAGATGTTTTTAGCATGTTCATAATCATCATCAGTTATATGAGCTTCGTATAAGCTGCTATAAAAATCTTGTTTTGATGGTAACATCTTTTCACCAAGTTTTTTAAAAGAAGAAGTATAATCATAAGGAAATAAGCCTTTCCTTTTAATAAATTTATTTGGTCTATGGTATATTTATCATCATTTGTTAACACTGTTTCTAATATTTTAAATTCGTTTAAATATGATGATAATTTGTCAAGTGATGAAGCCATGAATTTAAAGGAATCAATAAATCGTAGATTAATATCAGTACCCTCTACATATTTTGTAAACGAAATATATTTTTCTTTGGTCTGCGGTAAAAGTTGAATTCTTCCTGGAAAGCACTTTGCAAGTTATTTTATAAATAAATGCGAATCATAACCACTTAGGTTATGGAAAACTACAGGTATCGTTCTTGAGTCTTGATAATTAATATTACACTTATTGTGTGCTGGACCACGATATCTAACAAAAATTTTTTCAAATTAATCATGATTATTAAAAAAAAAAAAAAAAAAATTTTTTTTTTAAGTTTAATAAAATGATGCTTACTTTCCAGTAAGATGACAGTGATCTCTGACTTTAATATCATTTGAACTAAAAGGTTAATTGCAGGTATGACATAGAATGGCTTCGTCAAATTTAATTTGTTCTTCGGATGTCAAGTAGATCATTTTAAGAGGATTTTTGTACAAATGTTCTAATTTTATTGCTAAAGAATGGAGAGCCTTAACAAACCATTGAGCAGGTGTTTCATCATCATTTTCTTTACTTTGTCTAAAACTTTTATATTCTGATTTTCTATCATCATAACAACACTTGAGAAAATAACCAATGCTATATGCTTTATGACTTTGATAGACGCGAACATCATTAACAGGTACCAACAAACATTCGAAGTCTGCATATACAACAAAAGGTACACGGTTCTTGAACGTAAAATTTTTAAATTCAAGTATATGCTCATTTTTCTCCCTATCAGGCAGCGTAATTTTATACTTATTTAAATGTTTGCAATCAACTTCATGAGCTTCTAACTTTTGCTTGGACCAAAAATAGTGAAAGCAACGATCACACATATTTGCTGCATGTTGATGCTCAGATAACTGTTTTCGTATTAAACGCGATAAATTTTTTATCCACACATAATGATATTTGTACTCTACGACGGAGTCGCATTTATTATTGTTATATTCTTCATCATCTGTGTAGAAGTTTTCGACAAGTAAAACATTCACATGTTTTTCTTTTTTATTTGCAGTCAAATGATTAGGGAAAATATCAAATGTATGACCCTTTTTTTTAAAAAATATAAATTGATTATTGTTTTGATTCTCAAACCTTACGATTTTCTTCGGGATAACTGGAAACTCAATACCATCAAAATTTAACTCATTTTCATATTTAATATAGTTAGAGACACAATTTGGATTTCTGCTTACTGGATGAAGAGCTGATAAAACAGCCCATTTAAAGCATTGGTTGTCTTTGTTTACTACATTTACACAAGCATTTTTATTTTTTATGTAGTCTGGTAAGTCTATGAAGGAACTACCTTGCATAGGATTTAGTTTATTAATATTAACTACCAAATTTAAAATCGAGTGTAGAGACCAGCCAGATTCCTTATCTTGAAAATCATCCATTTTTTTCTCAATTAACTGTCGTACGTTTATATCAAACCACTGTTGTATATCAGTGGTCTGGTAAATGGGCTGAGATTTTGTATTAAAGTATTTTAAATCAATGTCCTTGATGTTATCTTTAATTATGACATATTCAGCAGTCAATATGGTATTTACTTTTAATGCAGTATGTTTTTCAAGAGATCGTCGGATTCGTTGAATAAATTTTTGTTCAGCATCTTTGAGAAACTTTTTCAGATCCAAGTGTTTAAAATTAACTATTAAAGTTGTCGTAATACGATTTTCAAATGCACTGTTAACATCATCAAGACTAACTGCAACATCATTTTCATCATTTGAAGCTGTTGCTACACCTTCACCTTGAACACATACAATATTTTCATTTCTAAATGTCTTGTCTAAATCCGACACATCTTCTTGACCACTTTCAGATGCAAAAACTTTGGGCTTTTGTTCACTATCTGATTCAAAAACAACAGGTTCATTCATAAAAATTTTTTTCGACTCTGTTACCTCTGTTTGAATTATTCTTTATTAGAACGTCGAGTAAATACAAGATTGGCAGATCAGCCGTAACAGATATTTTATAGTAGGCAGATCGACGTGGAGGTCTGGTTTGAGAGTCCCCAGCGAAGCAAGAGGTCGAGGCGTGCACACACGTTGGCTCCACTAGATCAAGCTGTACGCTCGCGCCGGCAGAGACCAAGCGAGCAGCAGCTCCCTCTTTTTTGAGCAGAAAGAGGGGAAGGGGAGGGCATGGGCGCGCAAGACAAATCTTGCACAACCCGCCCGCCTCGTTTCGTGAACGATCTTAGTCTCCGCCCGCCGTACCTGGGTCAAATTTGGCCACAGGGTCTTTGGAGGTGGCGTCGCCGACACTAGGCGATCGGACAGGCAGTAGAGAGAGCTTGCTGATGGGACGGGTGTATTCACTAGTGGCGGTCTGGATGGTGGTGGCGCGAACGAGCCCGTCGGGTCCGGGATGAACCGAGATGATGCGACCAAGCGGCCACGTGCCGCTAGACTGGAGGAGCGTGGTGTCCACCACGGCGACGATGTCATCAACCTGGAAATTACGACGTGGGACCTTCCACTTGGGTCGTTGTTGGAGCGTGTCCGAGTACTCGCGGCTCCAGCGGCTCCAGAACTGGTCTCCGATTCCCCGGACCAGCTTCCAGTGACTTAGGCGATCGAGCTTCTCGGGCGGGGTGCTGGCCTCAAGCACATAATTCAGCGGGCCACCGACGAGGAAGTGTCCAGGGGGTGAGGATGTCCAGATCATCTAAGCCTCCGGTGAATGGAATGAGAGGGCGGCTATTGAGGACCGCCTCGATGCTGGCCAAAACGGTGGAAAACTCCTCGTAGGTGAGGTTGCGCAGTCCAAGGGCACGACAGAGATGATGTTTTATTGCTTTGACACCGGCCTCCCAAAGTCCGCCGAAGTGGGGCGCCCGTGGAGAAATGAAGTGCCACGTGACGCCTTGTTTAGCCAGTGAGCCAGCAACACGCTTCCACTTTATTTCGGCATCCTGGAGAGCCTCGCGCATTTCACGGTCTGCGGCGCGGAAGCAGGTGGCGTTGTCATTCCAGATATCTAAGGGCCGACCGCGCCTGGCGCAGAATCTTGTGAGCGCTCTAATGAATGACTCGGTGGAGAGATCACCAACGGGCTCAAGCTGTGACGCCTTGGTGGTCATGCAGACGAAGATCGCGACGTAGCCCTTGCTTGCGGATGCTTCGGCCCTTAGCAGATAAAATGTTGAATGGGCCAGCGTAGTCAACTCCAGTGCGAGAGAAAGTTCGAGCAGGAGTAACCCGTGCGGCCGGTAGAGGTGCCATGTGTTGAGTGGCAGGCCGCGCCTGCAGTCAGGCGCAGACCACGCATCCCTGGAGAATGCTTTTGATTCGCCGCCACCCGCCAACAATCCAGGCCTTGCGAGCCACATAAGCGCTGGTGACTCTGACTCCTCCGTGAAGAGCACGAGCATGAGCCCACTGGATAATGTGCCGGGCGAGGCTGCATCGGCTGTCGAGGATTGGCGTATGCTGCTCGTCGAAAGTGAGCGCAGAATGTTTGAAACGACCGCCAACTCTAAGGACGTCATCGGAGAAGATCGGGTCTAGAGACAGCAGTGGATTTTTCGCAGGGACACGGCCGCTCTTTTGCAAGCTCGCAATCTCTAGGGCGAAGAATTGTCGCTGGCTAAGGCGGACGCAGGCGAGGTAGGCATCACGCAGCTCAATCGTCGTCAGTAGAGCGAAAGGCGAGGGAGCGGGATCTCGACGTAGCCGACGACGGATCCAGCGACGCCGTCGAGAGTCCGATGACGGCTGGTTGTAACGGTCCGGAGGGGGTGCGGAGTCCCATTTGGGGCAAGCAGTGCGCAGTCAGCCGCAACGTCCAGGTTGAGTTTCGGGTTTGGAGCTGCAAACTTGCAATCGTTGGAGAGCGCATAAAGACAGCGCCTCTGACGCCAGAGATGCTCGTGAAAGCTGGCTCGGGACTGGCACCAAGCTTTCGAGCAAGTGCAGTGGACGTGATTGAAATCTCCGAACAAGCGTCGACGAGTGCTCTTGCTGTGACTGTCCGCCCCCCGGGGCCCATGAGCTAAACCTTGAGCGTGGGCCAGACGGCTAGTCACAACGGTGAAGCAGCTGCCGCGTCGATCCCGTCCTTTGAGTCCGAGGTGAAGAGGCACTGCTTTGCCTCAGCTGGTGCTGGGTCGGGCGTGGCCCTGCGCTTGCGACCGCCATCATGGATGAGGCTGTGATGCCGCGCCTTGCAATATTGGCATACACCTTGGGAAGGGCAGACAGTTGCCATGTGACCCGGCTTCAGGCAGTTAAAGCACAGCTTGTGCTGAGTGACGAAATTCCTTCGCCCAAGCGCGTCCAGTTCCAGGAAACGGCTGCAGTGACCTACGTAGTGCGGCGCGTGGCAAGCAGGGCAGTCATCGTTGACTGCGTAGGTGGCTAAAGATCAGTGGTTGCGGCTGAGTGGCGTCGGCGCGGAAGGGCGACTGCCGGTCTAGCGTACAGGATCGTTCGTCGATCGGGGAGGGCGCGAGGCTTCCATTGAAGTCAGTGAGCGGCCGCGCCTCCGCAGAAAGCTGGACAAAGTGGCGAAGGAGGCCGCTTTCCCTTGTGCAGAGCTGGCTGCCTCCAACTTCTCGAGCTCGTCTTCCCAGGCTCTCCGAGTCGAGGGGTCCATGGCGGTCGAGGCAAAAGAGACCATCCACACATCCCAATGTTCCACCGGCTGATTGAGCGCTCGCAGTTGATCACGGTGCTTTTCTAAGGCATCGAGCAAGCCCTGCAGACCAGCAGCGGACTCCTCGCGCAGAGGCTTGAGTGTTTGGAGTGCCATGACGTGGTCCTGCACAAGGAGGCCGCGATGCTCGAACTACGAGACAAGAAGACTCCAGGCCGTGGAATAATTGGAGCCAACGAGCTGCAAGGTGTCCAGAACTGCTTTTGCCTCACCCTGCACGTTTGCCTTTAGGTAGTAAAGCCTCTCGACGTCGGTGAGCCGAGCATCCTGGTGAATGAGCGTCTGGAACAGGTCGCGGAAAGACTGCCAATCCTCGCGACGGCCAGAAAAGAGCGGAATATTGATGCTCGGCAGGCGAGGATCCGAGTGCCGTCCAGGGAGCGGTCTGGGGAGTGGTAACTGGCCACCACCTCCTGGCATGGTCGGGAACAGCCGACTCCTAGCGTCATACAGGCACGCCTTAGCGTCGAGGTAGTATCCCTCTGCGGACCTGTACAGGGCTATCAAGGAGGCAACTTTGTCCACAGGTGCGCCCTGAATCAGATCCTTATGATTGGCTTGGAAGTCATTCCAATAATCAGCGAGTAGCTCAAACCTGGCGTCGACGAGACCCATGCTTCATACTTCGACGCTCTTGGCGGATTGAGTGAATTCCGCGAGAACCTCTAGCAGGGCTTGCTGCATTTCCAGCAACGAGGGCCAGCCTTCGTTATCCCTGTAAATTAGTCACGCGCTGAGCTCGACGCTTGTCTCTCAAACGGCGCCTTGTTACTTGTGGTGCAATCGTGCGTGCCAAATAAGTCTACGTAGAATATTGAGAAAAAGGGGGTGAGGAATCGCAAATGAATCTATCAACCCGACCAGCCGCGGGATGACGTTAACTAGTAAATCCCGTGGTTTAAACATGAAGCAGCCTGCAATCTGCAACCCAAAACCTCTCGACAGCCTCACTGACTGAGTAATCGCGGTCGCACGCAAGGTCCACGACGCGGACTGCACGGCAGTCGCGGTGGGGCGTCTTTCGCCTGTCACATCTTGTTAAGGCTATCATAACCTCAAATCGCTCTACCACGTGGCGCGGCTCTGCACGATTGCATCACTTGCAACAGAGGCCCAATGTCTCGATACGTTCTCAGACGTAGAGAATGTATTTTCGCATGATCGCATCTCACATCGTCCTACTTACATTGCTTCGCGTAGCACCGTAGTCCTGGCTGTCTTGGGCTCGATGAGGTTCTGGCGGTTGTCAGTCCCAGTCACGCTATCCGGCTTGAAGGACCAATGTTTGAATTATTCTTTATTAGAACGTCGAGTAAATACAAGATTGGCAGATCAGCCGTAACAGATATTTTATAGTAGGCAGATCGACGTGGAGGTCTGGTTTGAGAGTCCCCAGCGAAGCAAGAGGTCGAGGCGTGCACACACGTTGGCTCCACTAGATCAAGCTGTACGCTCGCGCCGGCAGAGACCAAGCGAGCAGCAGCTCCCTCTTTTTTGAGCAGAAAGAGGGGAAGGGGAGGGCATGGGCGCGCAAGACAAATCTTGCACAACCTCCAAATAATTATAAAGCAGTTGTAAAACAGTTTTTAATAATGCAGCTGCAGATATTAATTTTTGTTTTTCCGATGTTGTCAAATTATTCCTTAAACTAAAAATATCGCTATCCTTAATAGTTGTAAGACATGTGTCTATTAGTCTTTGAATGTGACTCGCATCGACCTCGCTATTAATCGTTTGTTGAAACGATTGCCAGATGCAGTGAGCCACATCTTTAAAATATTGAACCGAAGCCATGGCTAGCAAGAAGTTAACTACTCAAGCAACAGCACAAAAGTGAGCTGCTTTGGTGATTTCTACCCCTAAATATCCTTAGAAATCAGCCCATGGGAGAGGGGGGGGAAGGGGGGGGGGGTAGACTTTGAATTTATAAATAACAAGTTCAACTTTTTGAACATGTATTAAATTATTTTAATCATTCACTGTTTTTAAAAAAAATCTCGATAACCATGTACTAAAAATTATAGGTTCTAATTTCTACGAAAACATAAAAAAAAAAGTATTTTTTATAAGTAAGTTTTATTCGATTACAAAATCATAGTACATGTCATTCAAAATTTATACATTTTTGTGGTATTGAATTTTTTCGTCTATTTATTTTTTTTTCTTCTTTTTGAGTAAAAGTCTTTAATAAATCTGCATTTGTTTTCTTTTTTTCTTCAATCACCTTTATTTCTTTTTTTTTTTTTTTTGCCAAAGCCTGCTGCTTCTGTATTTTTTCAATCTTTTTTTTTCTTTCACGAATCATTTTTTTTCGTTCTCTATCTAGAAGTTTTATTTCTTCCTTTTTCAATGACATTCGAACTCGCATCATAAGTATATTTTGGTCTTCTTGAGACCATACCTCATGACTTTCAGGCAACGGCAGTGGTGATGAAATCTGCTGCTGCTGTTGTTGTGGTAGTGGTGGTTGCATTGACGCAAGTGATATAGGTGTTACATTTTCTAAAACTACACTTGCTGCTGCTGTCGGCAGTAAAGGTGATGGAGGTATACTGAAATCACTATTTTTAACCAAGTCAATTAATCCACTCCAATCCTGCTGAGAGAGCCACCATGATGTTGATGGCGAAAGTTGCAATTGATTATCGAATTGCGTTGGCATATCTAAAACAATTAAGTAAAAAATAAGTTAGTTTTATGTATTACAACATGTTGAGAAACTGAAAAAAATAATAATAAAAAGTACCTGTCACTGCTGTGGATGTTGATATATTGAACATTCCAACTTCTGTTGGTATTTCTGCTGCTGCAATAGGTTGCTCTGTTGACACTACTACTTCTGAAAGAGGATCCTTGAGTAGTGTGGAAGGTATATCTGGAAGAGGATCCATGATTACAGCTGGGGAATTTTCTGGTGGTGCTGCTACTTCTGGAAAATCATCATCATCTACGAGCTGCCTTTCTAAATTTTCGACGTTGCGTCCTAAGGCACGAAAAATCAACCGTTCTTGATATCTTCTGATATCACCCTTTCGTGTTTTTTTCACCATGTTAATGCTGAAAAATTTTTTTTGTAAATGCTTTTAAAAAAAAAAAAAATAAAAATAAAAGTGAAGAATAAAAAAAAGTTAACTAATTAAAAGAAATAAAGAACTCATGACATCATTTCTGCGTCTAGACATCATTTCTGCGTCTTGAGTCAAATAGCTTGCAACCACATTGTTGTAGAAAAAGGAGGAGTATAGAAACTTAAAAGATTTAATTAAATTGCTATTTCTAGAAAAGTGGGAAACTTTTTAAAAAATTTTGAATTCATGACGTTATTAATAGGTCTTAAGTAAAAAAAAAAAAAAAAAAAAAAAAATTACATATTCCATTTTTTAAAGAAAAAAAATTATTAAGATTTTACAAAATACCTTCACACTTGAGAGCGTTGGTTAATGCGTTGTACGAAGTATCCTGAAGTGTAACTTCTTTCTCTCCTCGGCTGCTGTCGCTGATGTTAAGAATATAACTGAAGCACGTGGCGAAGGTCAAGGGATTGCTCTTTAAGACTATGGCGGAAGAGGAAGAGAAAAGCCACTTTCCATAAGTTGAAGATTTTGCATATGATGGAATGAGTAGGAGAAAATATTTGTCCTTTTCTAAGTTTCCTATTGGTTTAAAGTACTCGATGCTATGGAGAGGGGATACTTCTTCCCAACCACAGACCTTTAATGTTGTGCATATGGAAAGGGTAAGACATAATTATGTCCTCTTCTAGCTCTCTCATTGTTTCATTACAAGATACAAATTTCCATCTCCAAGGATATTGAATTCTCATACAGCGTGGGTGAAAATTTAGGGGAGGGGGGGGTTCGGCAAATTTTCACCACTCTAGTTTGAGTTTTTCATACTGCGCATGAGAAAATAAATGGAGAAGGGGTAAATTGTCGGAGTAGCAGTACCGAAGTCTTTAAAAGGAAAGTTGTGCTTCAAAATAGTTAGTCGAAAACAGTTAGTTAAAAATATCAGTCACACTCCAGTTAAACAGTAGATATATTGTCTGTTGAAATGGCTCCTGTAAATGAAGAATTTTCAAGTGACATTGAAGTGCTAGAATGGGAAAATTTGGAGGATTTAGTGTCCGAGGAATTAGTGCAGGACTTGGAGGATGAAGAGGATCAACCTCCAGCATTCGAAATATTCAAGCAGGATTTAAATGAGGAATTTGAACGAGGCTTCAACGATAATTTAGATTCATCGCCATCATCGCCCTCAGTCCTATACACGGAAGAATTTAATATGCGTGCTCATATTGAAAGACCGGCTCAGTCATCTACATTGCCACTGCTTTAAATCACGTTTTTTGGTAAGTTTATTTATGAAAATAAGATCTTAGATTTCAAGATGTTATGAAAATTTTTAATATGAATGAAAATGTAAATTTTTTTGTTTTTTTTTGTTTCAGACTTACAGGGTAACTTTCTAACATGCTCTCCACACCTAAATAATATCGTTTCGGTAGAAGAAGCACTTCTCAATGAGGACACATTGCTAGGAGCAAGACAGCTTACAGAGCTAAGTATGTTTGAACGATTGGAAACACCATTAGACGATGAATTGTTATCAACATCGTTACACGCCTCCTTTTTCGGTAAGTAGTATAAAGGATTAAATTAGAATATTTATTTTAATAAAAAAAAATTTCATTTTGTTTCAATTTTTACAATTTGTTTATTTGTTTGTTTTCAGACGATGCTGAGGAGTTTATTTCTACCGACACGTGTCTTCAAGCATCTTTTTCGATGCTTGAAGAACATAACCATACATCGCCAACACGTGTCTATAGACCTAGACCTGATGCGGATCTCATGTGGTCACCAATATTCGAGGTAGATATTACAAAATCACCGACACTCGAGGCGAACCTCACAAGACCGGTGATACATGAAGTGGATCTTACAGGATCACCGCAACCGATACCCGTGGTCGATCTCACGAGATCCCCACAACCGATTCCAGAAGTTGATCTCACGGAATCGGCGCAGCCTATACCATTAGTTGACCTCTCGGGAACACCTCATGGTATTATTGACTTATTGTCTTCACCAGAGCTGCATGACATGAGTACGGTGAAAAAAAGAAAATCTTTAGAGGACGAAACAGGTAGTCCTGATAAAAAAAAGCACTGTCGTAGACTTTCGTTTTAATTTTAACAATTGTAAAGTTTTTAATATTTGTAAATTTATTTTAAGGATAAGTAACATTAATTTTATAAATTAAACTTTGTATTTGTATATATTTTTCATCAAAAATAAACTAGGAAAAAATAAATAAAGTCTTGTACAATTATTTCCCTTCGATTCCTCATCCTATATTATTGAACAATCCGCATAATCCTACAAAATATATTTTTGTGTAAGTATCGTACGTGCAAAAATATTTAAATATTTAAGAAGACGCCATAACTCAACCAACGCTACAGGTAATGCACGCATACTGCACCGCGAACTCAAGCAGTGTTGCACATGGCGCGAAAAAAGTGAAAGGAAGCTGCAACGCTACAGGTAATGCACGCATACTGCACCGCGAACTACAAGGCGCGCGCCCATCAGCTGCATGAATACTCAAGCCATGTGGCACATGGCACGTGCAAACTCGGCACGTGCGGAAAAGTAAAAGAGAGCTGTTGAAGTCGCTCGCTTATCAGCTGCACGTGGCGCGCGCAAACTCCGATAACACGTGAAAAAGTGAAAGGGACCTGTTTAAGTCGCTCGCCCATCAGCTGCATGAAAACTCAAGCAGTGTTGCACATGGCGCGCGCAAACTCCAACAACGCTGCAGGTGGTGCACACAATTGGGAAGGGGTAGGAGCCTTTGCGCAGTTGCACATGGCGCGCGCAAACTCCGACAACGCTGCAGGTGGTGCACACAATAGGGAGGGGGTAGGAGCCTTTGCGCATGCTCAATGCGCACTTATCCGTTTAGCTTAAACGTACCTATTATGAACCACATCAAGCTTTCGACTTCATTCACTTGATCACACTAGACCAAGTAGCATCGGTTACTTTTTCCTTTTAAAATGGAGTACATTGTAGACTTTCAGGGCTTTAAAAGCCTCGTCAACTATTTTATTTTTAAAGAAATTTCATTTGTCGACCTTAACAAGGATACTTTGCCAGTTGTTATTGTGCTTAACCCACCTTTTCCATTTGAGCATCTACCAAAAAAATATAAAAAACATAATAAATGGCTAGAGGCTAATTTCCATGGTCTAAGTTGGGATTTTGGTGATATTTCTCACATGGAAGGAATGAACAATTTTAAGCGCATGCTGATTGATGCTGGAACAGTTTATGTCAAAGGTTGTAAAAAGAAAAAATGGTTACAAAACATACTACCATGCGAGTATGTATTTTATATATTATTAGCTTAATAAAAATACCTTGAAAATAAAAAAATAAATTTTTCTTACGAATAATACAAACATTTTTTTCAGAGTTATTAATATTAAAGAGTATGGGTGTCCTGCTCTTAAAAATCTCGTACAAGACTATGAGCCATGCAAACATCACAGCTTTCATACTGATCCAGTATGTGCGGTGAAAAATGCTTTGACTATGAAAGATTGGATGCAAAGTCGGGAAAAGTATGAAATTAAAAGAATCACATACTTGACCATTCATTCCTGTAAACGCAAATCAAAAAAAAAAATTCTTTATAATTATTATTAGAACTAATAAAATTTGAAAATATTTTGCAAGTCTAGTTTTGTAAATATAAATTTTTTTAATTTAAATAAACAGATTAACCAAAATAAACAATAAAAATGTTAAACAATTATTTTCCTACCCCTCAACGTCCTACATCATCGTGCAACGCACTCACTTACAAAAAAAAAAAAAAAAAAAAAAAATACATATACCCAACGCGTGCACAAGATATTGAAACAGCGCGCGCAATCTCAAGCAGTGCTGTAGGCGAAAAATGCGCATCGCAGCGCACGCAAACTCAAGCCTGACAGACCCACGCGCCCATTGGCTGCAAGAGGAGTCCAACACAACAGACCCACGCGCCCATTGGCTGCAAGGGGAGTCCAACTCATCGACGGAGAGGGGCTGCCGCGAGAAGGGGCCACCGCCATAAGGAGGGAAACACCGCGAAAGGGGCTGCCGAGGGAAGGGGGGCTGTGCTGGAATCGCCATAGCTTATCTACTTACTAAATTTTTGTTTTTTTT
This sequence comes from Copidosoma floridanum, assembly GCF_036245765.1. Taxonomy (NCBI): domain Eukaryota; kingdom Metazoa; phylum Arthropoda; class Insecta; order Hymenoptera; family Encyrtidae; genus Copidosoma; species Copidosoma floridanum. The sequence continues at coordinate 15,381,442 of NW_028321884.1, read as the reverse complement.
TCTTAATATAATATAGTGCTGTACGTCCGGCTCCTTTTAATAAGGGCACTACTATGGGCACTTAGCACTTTGGAGAAGGAAGGAAAGAGGGATGGGAGGCCTCCCATTACTGGGTGGGGGGTAGGGGAAAATTAGGCAATTATGCTGCGAGGAGGTCGCCTAAGCCCTCCTCGAGAAGCATTGCGTGGTGAAAAAGCACATGTGAAAGACACGAAGGTACTTGCCCAAAAAGTCGCACTGGCCGGGAATCGAACAACGGTCGCCCGCGTGCTATTCCACGACCTAGCCGACCGAGCCACCGCGCGCTCAGATATATACAAATGATCAATCTCTAGGGTGACAACAACTTTGTACAGTACATATCTGATGACAGCAAATTCTTTTTTTTTCCTTTTACTTATGCAAACAATTTTTTTCTTACTTCGACATATCATAAAAATAATACAACAAAGTTAATAGTTCCATCTCATTGGTAAAAACTTGTATCGTTCAGTACCAACTCTTCTGAAGAAGTAAGGGTTTTATAATGAAGAGCCGACCTGAATAGTTGCGATAATTTAAGCAGTTCCTTATCAAGCTTCACTATACTATGGCGTAACATTTTTCCTCTCTCTTTTTAACGTACCATACAAACACCCTGACATCAGTCTATTTTACAAAGGAAATAGAGCTTCTTCTGGTTTCTTGCGAAGTTATCTTTAGAAAATTAAGTTAATGTACGTCTATCGACAATGCATCTCTACCAAATACCACATTTCTCGTTGTCTGAGCAGTTTCAAGAGATATTGTAAATTAAATTGATAGTAAAGGACATTCGTAACTACTATACTGAGAAGGCTTTTGGTCAAGTTGACGATTTTAAAGAGATTCCCTTTTTATTTCAACACTCACACGCACGTGAGATAACCCACGATAACTCTTTTTTTAAACGAAGAAAAAAATTACAGGAACTTTTACCGTAAAAGCAATAGTAATTATGTGATAATTTGTCGTTAGGTAAATTTTTCCCGTACATGTTTATGAATTTTTTATGGTAGTTTAAAGTGGTTTTTATGGTAACTGTAAAATTTATCCAAAATTAAGTATAATTTTTACTGTACGGCAACAGTAAAATTTCTCCTGAAAGTGCATATTGCTATAGGCTGCAGGGTCACGTGAGCTGTAGAGAAAGGCTGACCAGATGTTTGTGTTGAAGTGGGCTATAAAATCCCGTATGAGAGAACGAGATAGACGTAACATCTGTACTACCGAAATCAACGTATAGATGAAACTACGGGTATCTTTTATAAATGGCTATAAGCAAAGAAATACTGCATCATGTGTCTAACAATTCGTTAAGTACGTCAAATACCAATTTTTTTAATGCAGATATCCAGACAGGTCTACAATTCGTAAATTAGTCCACGCTTTAGCAGACAACTGATCAGGAGTTCGGCTTTTCCCTCCAGCCAAAGTGTCCCTGCACCCTAAAGCTATATATACTCTTTCAGGGGAAATTTTGCCGTTGTCGTACAGTAAAAATTGTAGTAAATTTTAGATAAATTTGACAGTTACCATAAATAATACTGTAAACTATGGTAAAAATTCATGAACATCGACGGTAAAAATTTGCGTAATGACATATTATCACAGGATTACCGTTGCTTTTACGGTAAAAATTCCTGTAATTTTTTTCTGCGTGTACAAATCTTTTAACAGTTATTATGAAAGATATGACGTAGAAGATCGTCATCTAAGCCTTTTTTTACAATAAATAGTTGAATGAAACAGATTTAAAGAAAGTTTATTAAACATTTATCTACAACAATGCACCTACCTAAGCGTATACTAGCAAGTATCATTAACATAGTTATCCACAGAAATTTTGAGTGAGCAAGATATCAATAGGTATTAGCTATATACGACAGTGATATCATGAACGTGACACGTACAGCAGAAATACTGGAAACCATTTCGTTGTTCGTTAGTTGCTCGTGAGACTATTCCAATCTAGCACCTACGCAGTTACATAATTGTATTTGTAAAAAAATGTCCGATAATGAGGAAACTGATGAAATGAGGTTCTTCAGGATAAATGATGTAGGAAGGCACGAGTCTGGCGTCCCTTCTTGTGGCCGTGATTCTCATTTAATTACCTATACCAGCAATGCCACTGAAGAGTCGAGGCAATTAGACCTGAAACATAGCAAAGATTACTGTTCTTTACCTATCAGCGATAAAGTATGTGCATTTGGCAATTGCGTTTTTGTAATTAAATGTTTCTAAGATGTTTTTTCAAAATTGAACGAAATTGTGTTTTTGCAGAAAAAGGTCTGCCAGAAGGAATTGGATTGTGCTGAATTCGACAAAAACACAATTAAAGTCACTGTAAGTATCAAAAAATTTTTCTTTTTTTTTCTTCTTATTTATTTTTTAAACGCTCTATGTTTTGCATGGGTTATCCTAAAATTAAGTAGAAAAAGTCCGTGAGGAGTTTTCAATACTATAGGAGTAAAAAAAATGTTAAACTGTTGAAACTCTTCTAATAAAGTGTAATCAATAGACATCAAGTTAATCTCATCGAAAAAATACTCGGTGGGTTAATGAAGTTTAAAAGAATGTTTGATGAGAAATTCATGCACTGCGACGAAAAAATGTTGGAATTTTTAAAAAATCAGAATACATTGAAAAATGATTTTAGAACGTATTCGTACCAGTTATTTTTGTTGTAAGACAAATAATGTAAATTGAGCGAAGTTTTTCTTTGTATTTTGCTTATAACTTGTTTTGGATCATCGCATTGCAAAAATAGTCGAAGATAATTAGTTCGTTATTTGATCATTTATTTATCAGTCCTAGTAAAATTATATGAATTCTGTTTTTCGATTAGGTAAAGAGCAAGAAAAGTGCAGAAATCTCCATCTAAAGCTTTAACTTTGCAACATGATTAACTTTAACATTTTTTTTAAAAATTATCAAAAGTTCTCAATTCATAACATACTACTAATAGAAATCTTTGATGACACACAACAACTTTTGTCTAATATTTAAGATGATGTCACACAACGTTTAAATAAAAAACTTATTTACCTACTCCAGACCTTACTATGGTAAACTTTGACTATGGATTCGATTTAGGATACCGACTAGGATGATAAGGATTAAGTATATTATTGAAAATTTTGTTTACCCAAACAAATTGTTATAACTCTGTCTTTCATTTTACAGTGTTGCAACGAATCTCACTTGATATGGTATATTTGTATACAAATTGAAAAAAGTAACTATGATTACGTATTTTTAACCACATTTATTAACAATTGAGTGTTTATTACGATTTTAAATATTGAAACTCTTTTTCAACTTATAAAAATTTTTTATTATGTACGATGTATCTTGTTATTCAGAAGGGGTAGCAGTCGTCACGTTAATTTATAATACCTAAGAAAAAGAAAATATGATACTTGAATACTTTGATGTGCTATGCATTTATGCATCTCTTCGCTAAATCACAAATTAATATCGTTTAATTAATCCATGTTATAATTAATCATTACATTTTATTAAAAAAAATTGTTATATAATCACATACACTTTGAACAAATGTCTCGTTTTTTGGGATTGGAGTGTATTTATTGTCTCTACCACTTATATGAGTTACGTCTGCGTGTGGAAAGATATCAAAACATTTTTTTTAATGTTACCGTTAATGATTTCGACTGTCTTGTGCTCTATTCTCCAAGTTATTTCTATAACGTCCTCACCCTCATATTTACTTCAAGACATCTGTTTTTTTTTTTGGATGACTTTAATTTGTGCCTTATAATTTCGTCAGAGCAAAAAGTGTTAGCACTTATAAATCGTCTATTTTCAACATAAGACAGATTTTTAATTTAGTATAAAGGTAACCTGTGTGGCTGAAATGGTGTACGTATGTGTTTATAATAGTAATTTTTTTGACAAACTCAAGTAATTATAAATTGAATAGTCTCAACATTTGTCGGTTGTTTTGGGTTGACTGTCTAAGCTAATAGTTGAAATTTGAATTTGTTTTATCAAAGGAAAAAATTTTTCTAGCATTTTTAGTGCTGTACTCTCAAAAACTCTCTTGTATGTAATAACGGAATCACATTAAAATTCAATCCTATTATTTAAGTAAACTTTTTCTTCGCTGTCTTGTAAATTGGTTGTGTCTCACGTGCAAGATAAAGTATTTTGCATGAATTTAGCCACTTATTTCCTTTTTTTTCCCATCCTTTCTTCCGTACACAAGCAATTTGTTTTAAAATTCTATTAAGAATAAGCAGCCGCAGAGTGGTAACATTAAGTAAGGCTCATAAAAAAGATATACCGCAAGAGAGAGCCTTTTAATAATGGTTTCCTGTAAGTACGAAGTATAAAGTAATTGGTAGACACCCTTTAATTTTCGTACGCGGAAGAAAAAATTTAATTTTTTCTATGCATGCGTCGATGACCAAATGCATGCAACCTTCTGTTGTATATTGATTTATGCTGTTAATCTATGTAAAAATTATTTACTGTGTAACTGTAAACATTGATTTTATAATAATTATTGCTAGAAATACGTTATTACAATTTTCTTAATCGTGTTGAAATATACTCTATCAAATAAAATTAGTTGCCACACAAAAAAATGCAAGGCGTCAAAGTTATAATAATTTATTGTGTTGCAAATTTATTTTATAAAAATTGAGATTTAAATTAATAACTAATATCTTTCTTTAACTTTACAGTTCTTTGTATCTTTGGAAATAATCATCTTAAATTTTTCATCTAGCTTTGCTATAAGTTTAAGGAACAGAAAATTACTTTTAAAAAAATTAATCGTTTCGTAATATCACTTTTAATCGTAGATAAAAATCATTAAGCATGGTTTATGATTCCTTAGAAAAGTACGAAAAACTAAATTTTCAAGAAATGTTACTATTATGAGGAAGATCTATAAAACTGTAATATTCTTTTTTGAAATAGTATTTTTTGCACTCTTTTTTGCTATCATTTTGCGATATATTGACTTAGACAATCTTACCAGCATCCTTTGGAAGACATTTAATTAAAAACATAAATTTTACTAAGATATTGATTAATATATAATGCCCCCAAAAAATTACAACTAAAATTAGAGAGAAAAATGTGATCAATTTTTACTGTTTGTTCAATAACAAACTAAGCCAGCACGGTTATGCCCCGAAACTATTTTTTATGTAATCTAATTATAACATAAAGTGATTTTAATAAGTTTTGTCATAGTTAACAGTAAATTTCTTATCACATTCTTTATCCAACTGTCTATACTTGTCAATTAAAACAAAGTTATTTTTGTTTAGGTCAAAGGTAAATCAATATTAGTTTATGGTACTAAAAAAATTCAACTAAACGAAGCCACAATGGCGGTTGGCATTCCCGATAACTGTGATTTGGATAGAGTCGAGGCAGGATTTCGCTCCGACGACATCTTGTATATTCGTTTTCCTTTAAGAAATGAGCCAGCTGTTGAAGTATAGACAATTAAAAGTGTCAAAAGTTTTCAATAATTTAATATCTGAGTGAAAGAAAAAAAAAATGTTAAAAATAAAAGAATTAAGTAATTGTATTTTATTTAAAAATCTATTTTTTATCTACAATTCTAGGTAGAATATGTTGAAGTCTTTCTAGTACTGAGCTCATTCGTAAAAATAAAAAATAAAAAATAATAGTTGGAAATCTTTGTGAGCTGTCTATAAGTTTAGACAAGCTGACGACATATTTGTCGAATAATATAAAGAAATTACTGTTTGCATTACCCTTCCTTGCTATAAGGGCTGATGTAATTTTTGGAATTCGAGGATCGAAACAAGGTATCACAATTTAAAAAATACTAACTGAATCGTGAAAAATAAAACTCTGATTCATACTTCAAAATTTTGTTTTTATTTCAAGATTATCGAACAGTCTTATACATTTCTAGTACAAAAAACTTTTTTTTTAAATTTACACTAAGTATCACAACTATTTTATTTGCACTTAAAATCGAAATATATTTAATTATCGTACATCAATAAGACATTTTCTGGGTTCTTAGCTTTTTTCTTTTAATTGAGTGAAGTCGTCTTTTTAGTAACTATGTTCTTACCAGATCAATCGCATGAAATATTACAATCATTTTAAAAATAATGCCATACTTTTTTTTTGCCATAAATGATATATGCGTCAGATTAATGTCTTATTCACACAATTGGTACTTTGAACCATCGCAGCAAACGCTGTTCATATGGGGTATAAGGCCACGGAGGGCGTGTTTGTGCATCCCTGTATTGAGAGTAAACTGAGAATTTTTTTCTATTGTTGTATAAAGTATTGGTTTTCTTAGTTTTCCTAATTTTTTTTATCTTCTTGCATGGTTTTTTTACTAAATTTAATATTAAGTGCCTGTGATACTATTCGAATAGAAATATTTTAAGGGTTGTGACAAATCTACTTATTAATAATACTAGCAACGGAGTAACGTCAGTAAAACTTGATTGTGTAGACTAAATTTCTTTTTTAAATTCTTCTTTCGGCATATTCGATTTTTTATCTCGGGACAATATACCATTTTGTCTGTATTTTAGAATGCTGAAAAAAATTGTTATGACTTCTTGACAGCAAGTTTCTATTAGAAGATACTTACTAATAATTTAAAAACTTTAAGAATGGATCTCCGTTTTGTAAACTAATAGCTACTTTTTTAGATGCACCAAGCGGAAAAGCTAAGAGTTTGCAAGGGGACATGTAAGTATTTGGTTTTATACTAAAGCCAGTTGTGTAGAAAACTACTTTTTCGTTGCAAACCTGAAACATGATTCATGTAAAAAAAATAATACATATGTTTTCCAACATAGGTACGATAAACAAACATGTTAAAAAAAATTTAATCTAAAAATAAATTTTTTAAATATAACTGTTATTTTTGATACACGTAACAAGTGGATGTACGGTAAAGGCAACAAATTAAACCCTTGGAATGAAAAGCATTTTTGAACAAAAAAAAAAACATTGGGTGAAAAAAGTGTATTACTTAATAGTTTTTCATAAAAAGTTAAAAAATATTTTTATTGTCAGTAATATAATAACTTTTTGCATACAGAGAAAAGTATACCATTGGTTTTAATCCTTGGCTTACACAAAAAGTAACGCATAAAGTATAGATGACGTTAGTAACGATAGAACGTGGAGGAAAAACACGTCTAAAAGTTTTTTTTAGTAAAAAAAAAATATATATATATATTTTGTACAGTGAAAAAAACATGACGTTTAATTAGCTAATGACATTCGCATATTTAAAAAGCTATCTAAATAAAAATATTATAAAAGTCCAAAGCGAACTTGATCTGTCTAGCATTAGCGAAAAGTACTTTTCTAAAAACTTACTATCTTATTAAAGTTGAGTACAATGAATGAAAGAACTGAGGCTTAGTATTTCAGCAGAGGCTGCTTAGATTATGTTGGCCAACAGTAACGTTTTCCCATCCCTGTACTTCAGTACTAAACAATTTTTTGAGTTTTTTCCGTTCAAAAGTAGATTAAAATTTTTGGGTATTTAAGGGTAGCGGCTGGCAAGAAAGTGCGTGAGAGGCACTTCGTTTATGGCACCGGAGATAAATTTCTCGTGTGTAGGCTCTGTGTAGATGATAAGGGTAAAAGACTGGCGTGTAGATGAGCATATGTGATTGAGGCATGCATGAATTTCCCTTTGTTGAAAATAAGAGTGATGAGTGTAAACGGGAGGTCAAGATCGCTAAGAGAGACAGAGAGAGAGAATAAAGTCGAAAGAAGAAAAAGTCACTTGCGTAAAAGCGTGGATCAGGTTGTCCGAGCGGACGTCGTCGGGCTTGGAAAACAGTTAGGCGGATGTATAATGACTCGAATCGCGGTCGAGCCGATATATCTGGGATGATCGAGAGTTACAGGGCTACTGTAGTTGAGGGGTACGTACAGTGTATGTGTGTGTAATCGAGGTATTCGAAAAACCGTCTGAGCCTCGGCAGTCGGCGAGGGGTCGTCTGTACATTGTAATATGACAAAAAGTGTGTGTCTATCCAAACAGTCGTCTGAACCTCAGCAGTTAGCGGTCTGGCCGCTGCAATAGTACGTATTAGGGAGTGTATATGTGTGTGTGCGTTCGCACCGTCGTTTGAGACTCGGCTGACCACGAGACCAGCTGCTGAGGGTGATGGTTGTAGATGTCTCCACGGAAAGAGAGAATGTGTAATATGTGCTCTCGTGAGGTAGCTCGTAATCAAAGGTGTTGCATGGTGACCAACTGTACTCATGATCGAACCGGGTTGTCGTAATCTCGACGGTAGCCGTTCTTCAGGTCACGATTGGGAGCATCAGAAATAGCGTCATTCTCTTGAAGTGTTCATCTATCGTCAATAAAATAAAGAGTTGTTTAAAGTGAATTATGTGGTACGTGTATTTATTTGCACGTGTCTGAAATGTGTGTCCTGGTCATTTCCCTCAGCCTTGAGGGTCCTCCTCTCGGTAAAAAGTTTATGTCGGAAGTGTAGAGCTGATCCAAGCAGAAGTATTGAAAGGAATGTGGGTGGATAATATTGGCGTTTCAGATGTTATATGCGTTTGAAGATGTTCTAGTGCGTTTTATGGGAATGGGGACACGTTTTTGTCGACGTGAAAACGCCGACAGGACTGGCCAAATGCAACGTTATATAAGTATTAAGAATATGGATAATATTATTTGTTCCAGAGAAATCGAACTTATATTTTTATAGTGAAATATGTGAAAACTTGTCTGTCATGTATGTGTAGTGAAGTAAGAAAAATGTGTTTGAATGAAAATGACGAGCGTTGTCATATAATAAAAGATGTTGTTGATTTTAGTTAAAAATCGTTAAGTTTTGCCACCATTTTCAATGACTCTGAGCTACATTTTTGTTTGTCAGCAATAAATATTCTTAAAATTAGATAATTTCCCACAGGTGTTTTTTTTTTTGGGCAAAGCTGATTTTGTCAGCTATTTTATTATTTTGAAATACTTTAAAATTACTTGTTGCAAGCACTTACGGATTTTAAAGGTTAATAGTTGGGCTTTTGATTTAGATATTGGAAATCACAAACACTTGAATTGCTTGTAATCGTAAAAATTATTGCTTGAACGCACTAAGTTACGTCATTTGCAGATAAACCATGAATTCTAAAAAAACCAAATTTTATAACATAATAAAAAAGTGATTAATGATACCAAAGTACTACAGAGGTTATACAACTAATGTAAAAGATCAGGGACCTACGTAAAGTATATTTTTTTTAAATTGTTAATTAAATGATAAATCTTAGTAGTTTGCAATTAATGTAAGTTTAACGTACCTTAGACTACTTGGTATTAGATTTATAAAAAAAACAAACATAATTTTTTCATTCTTTTCAGAGCGTTCAAGTCTAAGAATTTTTTTTTTGCAGTTTTATCTTATTTGGCATAAGAAATAAAATTTTTCGCCCTCTTATGGTTTTGGGAGGCTGGTACTTCCTCGGGCGAAAAAGCAGTTTTCCGGAACTCGTTCAAAAAGTCTCCTTTACGAACCTCGTTACGTCCCTCGACTTCGGCTCGGGCCGCAAACCTCTCGGTTCGCAAACAGAGACTTTTCAAACTCGTAGGAAAACTACTATTTTATAACTATTATAAGTTTTCTTATAAAGATAATTAATCGATGAAAAAATATCCTTTGCTACATTTTTCCTACGGCTTTAAATATTCAGATATTTGTCAAAATATGTTAAAAAACACCGAATTCTTTGATAATTTTGCATTTATTAATTCCTTCAAATTTTCCGTGCGAAACAGAGCTTGCATTACCCAACATATTGCTTGTAACTTCATTTTAAAATGATTTTAATATCAAACTCGATTACATTAAGACCAAACTTGACTATTTTACAACAGGACTGGGCTGAAAAAGTTTATTAGTTACACAGTTTCATCCACCGTACAAAACAACCAAAACATACAAAAATAAACAGTAGAAAAAATCTTTTTGCTAATTAGCATAATCGACAATGCACTTATTAATATTTTTTAAACAATCATTAGACAATTATATGCATAAAATAATTACCTGATGTAATCCTTCTGTAAAATTTATTGGCAAATTACCGTCTTTCCTTACTAACAAGCTCAAGTTTTTATGAACATCATCTTACGAGTCCTTAAAAAACTTTATGAAATAAGTTGTCTTATATTTGGTAAATTGTTTATAATTAGTTAAGGTTCGAAAATTACCAATAAATATTTTGAAAAGTTTAATCCTTTTACAGCAATCAATTCATAAGTTCCGTCTTTGAGGAGACCAGTCGTAACATTGAAAGGGATCGTGGGTATCGACACCGTAACGAAGCTGGTAAAGCAGCCCGCATACATTGAAATGACAATGAATGATGTGAGATATGGCGATATCTTAACAATCTTTAATGAAATAGAACTCAGTTGTACATCTGTAAATTTTGTAAAAAATATAGAAGGAGCCGATTCATATTCATTCATAAGTATTCAATGTTTTCCAATACTTTAATTAAAAGTTTTCTAAAATAGTAAACATCTAAATAGCTAAATAGGTAGAGTTATGCTATTACGGTTCATATGGACAGATTTGAAGCAAAATAATTTGTTTAGCCTTGTCACAGAATCTTTACTCAGCTATTCAGACGCGTGGTAGACACTTTTATTTTGAGTGCGTTTACCTTCAGAATAAACAAATAAACTGTAGAAAATTTATTTTTACTTTTGATGAAAAGTTTCAGTTAATCAAAGTTAGTTGGAGGATTTAAAAAATAGCCAATTTTTATTCATGGGGTACAACACATCAATCACTTTACTGTCAATCCTTTCCATTAAAGCACACTTGTCATGGAGTAAGATATACAGTTACGTTAGAAGTCAAATGTCAAAGTTATTATTCAGAACTTAAAAATTGAATGGTGACAAAAAAAGTCACAAGCCACAATTTTATAAAAGTCGTCGTTAAAATTAAAAAATTTTGAATCTTATACAAATCAGTAATGCCAATGTTGCCCCCTTTTTCCTGTTCAAACAGAAGCTATAGCGACGTATAATCTAATGCATATTGTAACTTTAGTAAAACGATACTTTTTTATTGTTTAAAAAAATAGTAACACCAAATTTCTATAAATGGTATTTTAATTCACTAGGCCCTGTAAAATTCTGTTTTTCGTCAGATAAATTATTCATATGTAAAATAAATTAGTAAATATGCCATTCACCCCTCAGTTCATTTAATGTTACTTTTGTAATGAATTAATTGATTGAGTCGAGCCCTATAAGAATAACTCTACCGTAACCTAATGTTATTGCATGTTGTGATTTTGAATCATAATACCCTTAGATAACGTAATATAAATCAACAAAAATATACACACATTTTAATTTTACGAAAAAAATTTCTCAGTAGTTTACCTTCAAATTCCTGATGACAGAAAATCTGCCATATTATTATAAAACCATCTGACAATTTATGTACAAAACTTTTTCTATCATTATTCATTGTTATAATTGAAGTACATAATATTGATGAAGCAATCATGACAACAATCAAGTAAATCCAGATATTCCTATTAAAAACCTTTTTAAAATTAAGTACTTTTCAGCGCTGTAAATGCATAAAGTCATTACTATTGAAATTTAAAAAGTTTTTTACCTTAAAATAAGCATGCCATGGGATTTCCATGGTATCCGATAACTTATAAACTAACACTTCTTGCACATCTGTGATTTCAAATGTTACATCCTTACTATCTAGTTTTTCTTTGGTTATAAACGTCATTTTAAAGATGCTACTATCATTTGATGTTTTAGTAGAATTACTTGTTGTTTTATTGTCGTCCTTAGTAATGTGGGAGGTATTCTTATAATTGACAGATAATCCTGTCTTTGATTTGAGGTCTTCAATTATTTCAGCATAAAAAAAAGAAAGCTATAAATGATGCAGTAGAATACATTATTTTTGTAAAGTTAATCGATTTTTTCTTTTTTAATAAGTAACTTTTTAACGCAAAAAATTCTTTACCTTCGTATATATTGTAATCGAAGCACCGGTGAAATTTTTCCGTCTTTCGAATAAATTAAGACTCTCTTTTACAATTAGCCCAGTCCCTTTCTTCCACTCCAGAAACTCCTCAACTCGAATACCAGTTGCAGTACTGACGGCGTACCACTCCTTGATCTCTTTATTTTTACCACATTTAACTAGTACTTCGCTTGCAAGATTCAAGTGGAGATGGTTTTCTTTCGGATCTTGGCAGATACTATAAATCTCTTCAGTAGTTGCTGGCTGCAATATAAGCAGCCACACGTGAGGTGATAGATTATTATCCCTCGTGAAGTTTGAGAACTTCTTGAAATCGTCGTCAGTATTAATAAACGCAACGAAAAGCGTTTTTGAGTAATTTTTTATTTTTGGGTACTTTGCCGGAAGGTCTGGGATGGCAACGGCCACCGAGTAAATGAAATGACGTGACAGTTCTCGAACAATTTTCACAACTGAATGTATATCTGTGGTTTTAAAACAAAATTATTAATTTTCAATATTTTTAATATTTACCTTTTTAATTCGTGATTAAACACTTCTCACCTTCGTTTCCCTTATATACAATCCCTACACTAGTGGTTTTATACAGCTTTTGTACGTCAATCATTAAAGGCACATGATTTTCTATACTTTGCGTTGAATAAGACGGTATGAATGGAACAATAGCGAAAAACACTACAAGACCGGGTAACTTTATCGATTTGATCTAAAAAGAAGTAAAGAAAACCTAGATATTATTCACATAGTTAGATAAATTGTTATAATAATGTAATTTTGTTTCTATTTCCCTTGACCCACACCTCCTGCCCTTTATATTGATGCGCACCGTTCACCGGACATGTTTGTCGATCAGTTGTTGGGTCACAAAAAACTATGGAAGCTGAGCAAAGCAGTTATTAAAAAATGAACTTAGGAGGCTCACATTAAATTATAAAAAAATGCACGTATCCGAATTTTTGAGAAATAGTATCTGTTTATGTTACGTATGCTTTTAGCTTCACCTTATGGGTCAAATGCTCGTGATCTAAGGAATTTTGTCTTTCTTGTGTGAGTTATAAACACTTTTCACATAACCCTGCATCGTAAGACGAAATATTTTTTCATCGAAGTGTTGAGTGCAAACGTGCTGCGATCCTTGATACTTCTTCAGAGAGTTAGTGGTATTCGATACAAGTTTTTTTCGATAAAGCAAAAGGGTTATAAATAAGCTTTAACTTTTTGTAAGCACTAGAAAAATTTCAGTGTAAAAATTTATATGCACTCAAAACTTTAAAATTAAACAAATATTTATAATTAGGCTGGATTTTCAGGTTATTTTAAAATTGAATGCTTATGAATTTTATTATTAATGTTGAGTACCGTTTCGTAAAACTAATTTTCTTTTAAATTTTTAAATTTTATCTTTTTTAAAAATAATTATAAAGTTTCAAGGTTATTAAATAATAAAATAAACGAAATATCAAAATGATAAAATTTTAAGAAATTTAATGTAAGAATGGCATGCAAGAAGTAGTATTCTTCGTAACTGATTAAGCATGTTGCCAAGACATGCACTTAAACCACGGTACTTCTTGTGCTTTCCATAGATAAATGTGTACCAGGGAAAAACTCTACTTGTTTTGCTGAAGTCGCAGTGAACACTTGGACATAAAAAAATTACTAATTTAGAAGAAAGTGTTTTTCAAGGTCATCATTATTAAAAAAAAACTTGACTCTGAGTGATACATTACGTTACGTCAAGACAGCGCTGTTTTTATAAAAATTTATCACTTTAGTTCAATTAACACAGAAGGGAATTTCATTTGTATTTACTAAAAAAATAAGATTTAAAAAAAAAAAAGATAAAATGAAAGTATGAAAAGTAATCAATAATCCTCATTATTTTTGCCGTCCAAAGCTAACAAAAGTATTTAATTAAAAAAATTCACACGTTTTTATTATTCTGATCAAACGAGTACGCTTCTTTATAAAAAACCAAGTATTTTTTCGTCAAGAGTAGAATGATTATATATCTGTAAGAGACAGGACTTAGGAAAGTACTTACTAAATAAATCAATACTTGTGAAGCAAGAAATTACTTTTCGAAATTTCTTTTATTCAGCTCAGCACAGCTGGAATTTACTCTCTTTGGACGCTGTAAATGTTGATATTTTGAACTTCACGGGTCACTTTTCACTGATAAACACCGATTGAACACTGGGCTCCTCCGTCGAACTAGATCAAAAATAGCGTATTGGAGTGATCACTTTGAGTTGAGGTGTTGTCTAGCTGACGCACTGCGAGACAGTGTCGTGCTAGCGCTGTACATTTAAGGGTTCAGGGTAGGAAATCATGTTCCCCACTACCAAAATTTTCTGGCCATCAAATAGGAAAAAAGTCACGCCCATAAAAAAAGTCAACCCCTTCCTAACTTCCCCTAGTTTTGTCTATATTTTCAAACAGACCAGGAGCCAATCCATATAGGCCAGGTTTCAAAGAATCAAAATTATGACAGAATTTCAAAGTAATGCATAGTTAACTTGAAGCTACTTTTTATTTTCAATTTCATACTCACAACCATTATGTTTTTCAGAACAAAGTTTTTTATTTTTTAATGTAATTGATTATTCAAGTATGTGAATGAAAAAAAAAAAAAAGTTACTAACTAAAATTACTTATCAAACAACCCACTTGTTCATTTATAGCAGTATATATTGATAATTTAAAAATTTTTTTTTTATTTTAGTCTTATAAGTGTCATCAATTTTCTACATTATTCCAAATACATTAATATGCGACTATTCTTGAAAAAACAAAATAATGTCAACCATAAATCTTAGTAATTGATTATTGCGGTACCTACTATATCAAGATTTATGTTTTTATTAATAGTACAGAAATTTGTTCACAGTAACTAAAAGTTTATTATTGTTAAAAAATTATTACAGTTTCATTTATATGAAAATATAAACACATAACAGCTATTCTAGAACACTGTATACTTCCTTAGTCACAAACTAATCGTATTCAGCTTCATATGTCATCCATATAATGCAAACACGTATTTGTATATCACGCACCTAGTGAGCAAGGTTAAGGATGTCGCAGATTTTACGCAAATAAACGTTGTTTTCTTTTTTTTTTGACTGTGAATTCAATATTATCATGAAAAGCTGTTAAAATATTTTACCAATTTTGTCTATTGTCTTTGTAAGCCTTTGAAAATGTTTCAAAAATTGTATAAATATTCGTGTCAGCGTGATACGTTGTGGCTTAATTGATGATCTATTCTTTAATTATTAAAGTTACTCATAAAATCTTCTTACAAAAGTGGGCTAAGTGGATTGACCATTTTTATTTTTTTTATTGCAGTTGATATATTATTATTTTATTAAAAATAGTTTTGGCTTAAGTAGCACAGTAAAATCTTCGTAGTGTCATTCATTATGCACACGTCAGCTTTTTTTTCACTTTAAACTCTTTGATAATTCTATGTTCCTCGTAGATTAAAATACTAGAAAACGATTTCCTTAGATTGGAAAAAAATCATATTACTATCCTCACTAATTTTAAAGTTTTCAACTTTTTTAATTAAATATTTTAAACTTTAAATACTGTATGTGCATTAATTTAGTGCTGTAGCTTACAATATCGATTAATTTTTTTGGACTTCTGTAAGAAGGAGCGTTCATAATCAAAACCATTGGTCTAATATCATTTTGTCTATGTGATTAAGGAAACTGATATAGTTTAAAACGTTGCGGGTTTGTCAGTATGACTGAATAATACGGCACTCTTTTAGTTATAAGACTATTTTTGTATATTTAAATTATGACTCACTGTAATTTGTCAGTTGGATTGTTTTTAAAATTTCTTAAGAAACATCCATTTCTTCACTTAGCTACTATAAGCTGTTTTTTTGTCTGCTCTCGTTATAATAATACTGTTTTCCTTCAATTTTTTTTCAATATTTAAAACTAGAGTTCGATACGAGCTCTTTGTCAACTTACAGAATTAAAAAAAAATTTTTTCCATAATAGTATTAATCATCCGTTTCTTTTGTACAAGTATCTTGTTACACGTAATTGGCCCTTATGACCTCTTTTACATTGTTAATTCGTTGTATGTTGAAATTAAATTAAAAACCTCATTCCAAAATTTTAATTTTACTGTTATAAAAATGAAAATTTGATAAATCAATAAACTGATTAAAGAATTTGTATGTGTATGTAGTTTTATCTCTGGTCTTATATACGCTAATGTTATTATGATAATTGCTATTATTTTTCTAAGCGTCTGTTACATTGGAAGTCTGTTGCATTTTGAATTTCTAAAACTTTTTCTTGATATTCTATTTCTATCGACTTACTTATTTACTTTTTGTCTTGTATTTTAATTTATGGTATCCAACTAAATTTTATTTATTCTCAAAGTAAGTTATGAGTCTCACTTTTTAGTAAAAACTTTAAATATCTCTTTTTCTACAGGTAATATCTTTCTCCAGTTCTAGACATATTTTGACTACTACTTTGTTTACTTTTAAGTCAAAAATTTGTCTAAATTTGTTCTCATGTAAATGCGGTGAGGTGTTCTTCTTTGATGCATATGTTGTAAAACAAGATAGCCTGTGCATAATTTGACTCGTAGTAATAGTTTTAAACACTACTTGACCAAAAAGCTAGAATCAACTTTCGTCAAACTATTGATTATTGTGGTCTGTACTTAACAAAGACCTCATTTTAAACGATGCTTTAGGAGATAATAATCATCACGACTCAACGTTTAGGAATACGTTAAGTTTGTAATCCGTTACGACGGAGGAAGGTTTAGTGTACTTAAATAGCTGTTACGATTTCATGTTTTAACATAAATTAAAGTGTGAAGATTTTTGATAGATAAACGTAAGGTTGTTGTCTTCATCATTCCCTTTACTATACGCTTTTTATGCTTGATGTAATAGCTTTTCGATAAAAGTGAAATTAAAGAAATGCTAAAATCTGATAAGTACAGAAGTTCTGAAATTTTTCATCGATTTTACAAATACTATTTTACGAATACTATTAGACGTGAAATTTTTATCGTCCAAGAAAATGTATTATAAAATAAGTAAGTAAAAATTAACGTTTACTAAATTTAAAGACAACAAATTAACACATTAATAGCAGCAGATCTTATTTACCATACAATCACACTTGATAACTCTCTTTCTTAAATTTTTTTTGTTCCTCTGAATACTCGTAAGTATCAACGTTTCTAGCAATTTAGTAGAATGAGAAATTTTACTATTTTACATAGCAAATTCTACTTCTGAATGTGGAACATTTTAAATTGATCACAATAAAACTTACGGTGTTAAATAACAAAAACTATGGTATCAAATTCGTAACTGTGTTTGACATGGTAATTTTTATTATGCTGCGTAATAATTTTTTTAAGGGCTGCTACATAATAAGAAATGCTTGAAATTTAATGAAAATTATTTTAAATGTAATAATTTACGTCAGTAGGTGAGTATGTCTAAGATTTCATAAAAAATATAGTTATTCTTAGTACGGTTATAATACTTTTTTTAACACCTTTTTTACACTATATTTATTTTAATCTATTCATTGCATAAGTTTTTTAAGCTACAACTTTAAAACTTAAAAAAATGTGCCAACAGCAGGTGGTTTGAAAAAACAGTACTAAATGCCAAAATAAGGCTTTATTGTATACGTAAATACATAGGACCCTCGTTTAATAAACCCGTCCCCTTTGCAACTGCGGTTGAGGACATAATTATTTAGCCATAGCAGCCCCAATGCTTTTACGATTTTTTCTAAGCTTTTCCCTTTCCACTCCCTCAGTTACCGATAGCTTATCTGTATTTTCTGGCACACAACAAAGTAGCTACGCTGTTCAGCCGAGGGAAAATACTCGATTCCCTTGAATATCGTGTGTCAGTACTAATGCGTTCAATGAGTATGACTATTCACTTTTACCACCTTCTACTACGCAGCTCTGCTCATAATAAATTAACAATTATCGGTACGTGTCCTGCAGGTGTTTTTGTTTCACGCTTATCTTTCCTATAATCTGCCCTGTAAATCTGGCACTGCCCCGATGGTAAGTACATCATTTTATTGATCGAACGCACTTTTTTGGGTTTATATGAGTAATCACAAGCCACCGATCTATAGGTGTGTACGAGTTTGAATATTTTACGCCAACGTGATGATGTTTTAATAAATACGAGGCCATTACTTTGGCAACAAAAAACAACAAAAATCAAAATTTTTATATTAACTTCTAGCTGAAAATAAGTAATAAATTATATTTAAATTTTACGTGACACATGCTAATTAAAGTTGTAAAAAAAACCATTTTTTTTACGGTTACAACGTTTATCATACAACTTTTTGTAAGGTAAGAATTTAACTGTTTACAGAGTTGCATTTACACAGTTTACTATATTATTAAGTAGTTTTGAACATATTATGTTCTCTTAATAATTTAATAAATCTGAAACACTGTAACACAATTTTAAGTTTAACACGATCAATAACGTATTGCACTTAAATTGTTTCATTGTTTAAATATGTTTTGAACTATACTACAGTTTTACTAGCAGATAAGCAGTATACGTTATTTTAAAAATTTTATTGTTTGTATAAATAACTAATCAACGTATTGTTACGCTTTCTTTTTTAATACTTTTTTTTATTGTTTAAAATTTCGTTTCACTTAACCTCTAAGGTTAACAATGAGGTATTAAAAATTATAAGAAGTATCTAAAATAGTTTAGTGATTCTCTTATTATCAGCCACTTTGTTATTTTATCTGCATTCAAAAGCACTGTTTTGTACATCATAACGAAAATATTGTCGGTAATTGTAAGTTTTTCAACATATTAGATTCAAGTTAAATAATTGATGCCCAATAACCCGCCTTTTAATAAAGAAGTACATATCTGTGTATATAATAATCTTTACTATGATAGATTTCGTTACCTTCTACTTAGAATTAAAAAAAAATTGTTTCTTGTACTATAGTACATTATTTTCTTCTTTAGATCACCACTACTTTTACAATAGTTATAGCTAAAACTGAAAGATTAATTTAAGTATCAATTTTAGATCATATTTTAAATCTGCATCAAAGTAGTAATGTAATTGTTCACGTGATATACATATAAGATTTAATAAATCTACTTTTTCCTTTTTGTTTTGTAAAAAATACTGTATTTTTTGGGAAAAAACTATATTGTTCTTACAATATTTTTTAAAACATTTAATATGAGAACATGAAAATATAAGAATCGGTAGTTTAACTAACTACTATTCAATTTTCAAGGAATAAGCATTCAATTTCTGGCATAAAAAATACATATTAATGAAGTAATAGACAGACAGAACCGAAATAATGTTGAGTTGTGCACTTCTCATGCATTGTTAGATAAGCGTATAAAAATTTTCCACTGTCTACTTAAATAATAATTCACAAATTATTATAGCTTATTTTTGTTATTTTGTCAATCTGGTTCAAAATATTAATAAAATTAAAAGTTACATGTAATTGTTGTTTTTGAAAAAAACTTTTTTTAAGACAACAATTTTATGAAAACAATTTTTTAAGACACAATCTCGAAGAGAATCAGTACTTTTTATTTAAAAAGTTCTTGTCGCTTTTACAGTGCTACATGTATCTAAACTGATTATTTAGATACGATCAAAAACTGTGATTGCGATAAAAAATGTCGACATTTCCAGCATAACCAGATTGGTTTTTGCATTTTTTGCAGAAAAAGATAATACTCCTGTAATTTATAAGTTGGATTGTATATCCGAGGAGTACAAGTCGTAAACAAAAACGTAAAACCTATCTGTGTACACTTTTTAAAACGAAATTGAAATTAATCATTGTATTTTTCCATTGCAACTTATACTTCTATATGATTCTCTGCGCACTGCAAGAAATGTTCCATAAAATGAACCAATACATGTGTCAGAGGTTTTTAATATCAATACTACAGCACAAAGTGAATAATACATTGAGCCATGCCCAAAATCGTGACTAACACCACCACAACAACAGCAAACTAATCGAACATTGACGTCCACTGCTTCGTCCAATTACAATGTTTGGTGAGGCCACGTATCTACTCGCAGCAAATACGAGCTACTTTTTCTCCTACTTTTCAAATTCAATGGCCAATCAACATCGACTCGTGAGTTTTTTTTTTTTACCCTACTTTGGTTAACGCAAGCTCGACAAAATGCTTTTTCCCCAAGTTTCCGATATTTTGGGTGTCTTTTAGAATGTCATTCATAAGTGTTTAAACTATATAATAATTTTTCGTATGTAGAATGTTGATATGCTTACAATACAATAATTTATTCGCAGATGGTTTACGGGAAATAAGTATTAGTAAAGACATGTTGACTTACCTATGTGTTATACAATCTGATTTGATCTCCTTTGCACTACTGGAGATTAATTAAGTTACGAAAAAGAAAGTCCAGTTGAAAACAATAGAAAACATAATGTTTCTATTTTTTACAAACTTAAAACTCTCAGGAAGAATAAAAGGTTTCGAACTGTTGTTAGGAATTTTCATTTAAAGCCGTTTAGAATGGTAAAGAGTCACTAAATAATTTTCATGATGACTTTGTTTTTAACGAGAACTACGTTAATAGATGGACTTCTACAATTTTTTTGGATGTACATGTTTTAATTCAATGGAAAGGGTGTGCCTTTTTTTCAATAAGTCAGAAATCTGAATTGATTACTTGCATAAGTATTGCACAATTAAAAAGTGATTTCTTTAAAGGAATAAATATGATTAACCTAACGGCACCCACATTTCTATCGTTCTTCAGAAAACTTTTAAGATAGTCAATGCCAAAGTTTGCTTACCGTCATATTACTATCAAGGAGCCGTACTTTAAGTCATTACGTATTGCCTGTAATCCACGTGTAACGTCATGCTTTCTTGAAAAAAATATAAATATTTTGAAGAAAAAGTTTTTAAACTATATTTAGAACAATGAAAATTATGTCAAAAAATTTGAGTTGGAAGTCAGTAGCTGTAAACGTCTTTGTCTTAAATTCATGAAGAAAACACGCTGTCGTCTCTTACTCAATGATTTCAACCGTATTGATCGAACTTACCAGAATATAGATTTTAGCAGATCGCAAGAGCCTTCTTAAGTATTACCCATGAGTCTTTCGGTATAAATACAATATTTATATAAGTATAATAATGTCGTTTTTGTTAATGCAAAATGTCAAACTGCAACATCCTGCCTTGTTTGACTGGGTATAACAATGAAAATACGATATAAGCGTAGACAACGAGAGATTTTAATGCCGCAGTTTTACGTACAAAATAGGTTTTAGAGGTAGACAATCGTCTCCTATTTCCAAAAACGTATTGGAAATTTTATATAGGTATGACAACTGTTATTCGAGAGCCCTCACTTGCAAAAAAAGTGAAAATGGAATAGAAAATCGAGAGCTCTGTTAATTTTTTTACTCAACTGAGGTATGCGTTCACAACAAAGCAGAAACGGAAGCTGTGACAACTGCATTGCACACTTGTTATGTAAATCCTCTATACATATGTGTAACATTACTTTTACTGGATTTTCTTACAATAAGTCATGTTTCGAATATATGGCATGAGTCCCTAAATAATTAGAGTAGAGACGTAATACAGGGCATGTCCTCGGGCATGTCTAAATTCAAAGGTATGTATGTCTTACATTCGGGACCTAATATGGTGTAAGAAAAAAAAATATCAGACATGCTTTAATATTGGAATAACACGCTAGCTATGAAAATTTAGACGATAAAGTAGACTGACAGATATATTTGACACTACAACTCTTAACTAAACTCTTCATTAGCATCCCCTTTATTCGAGTAACTCTAAGCTTTTGGTTGTGACAACTTCTGGACTTTTCATTTCTAATGATGTTAACTAGACGAGTGGTTTCTTTCGAAGTTTCTCGACTGACTGAACATTGAAAGCTATTTTTTTAACTATACAGACAGAATTGTTAACTTTTCGCATGTAGTTTTGCACTCAAGGTTCGAAAAAAACTTAAATTTAACCGTTGCAAACATTTGCACAGTCCCATCAAAAATAGAAGAAACAATTAAACCAGCGATTATTCCAGCATAATAGAAGACTCTTTCTGATACAAGATAAACATGCTTGAAAAAAAAAAGAGGCATTGCTTTCTTATTGCATAGAACTACTCAATGTTACAAGTGGAGAATTATTTGCTTGCGAGTAATATTGATCACCGTTTACCGTCTTGCAGCAAGTTATATTTTATTTTAAGGTAGGAAGTACAAACTTTTTGGCTATAAAAGTAATAAGTAGGTAGTGCATTGTGAAAAAATAGGATGTGCAATTAACAAAGCGACCGAATCTCTTGTGATTTGGTGATTCTAAAGTTTTTTGCATGTAGCTGTTAGTACCTAAAGGCAGAAGTAAAAATGCACATGACTAGTCTTTATTGTGACAATGACTTCGTGTAGCGTGTGCATTTAATGACAACTCAAGTGGTAAGTGACTAGATAAGCTTGATCGCTCATCTGGAGAAGGGGTATATTTTGTGCTTTATTTTAAAAGGTTTTGCAATCTACTAGGTAGCTTAAACGATGTAAATAAATAAAATATGTACTCAGAGCCTACACTGTAAATAATGCTGTAGTAAAATCACTTGTGAATAGTAACTTTTTTTTCTATCCTGAGTACAGTGACTATGATATCTAAAAGTGAATACTATGTCTTCAGCATCGTAATTTCACTAGCAATGTATCGATATTACTATCCGCTATTAAAATTAATATGCTTAGCATAGGTAAAAGTAAGTCCTTTGCTCAGCATGTCAATTTTACTAGCTGCATGATCAATACAATCGGCTATTCAAATTACAAAATGATGGAGATTTAACGTTTAATATCCCGTTCTGAAATGAAAATACGTTCAATATCCCTCGGAAAAATACGAGATAATAGTAATATTGCGCTCCGATGGTAAAAGTACATTGATCCAAATTACACGAGATAGTAAGAGTAATGTCTAGTATTAAAGTTACATGCAGCTATTATTCTTGATGAGGGTAAGGGAATCTCGCATTGACTACATTGATGTACATGTATATTTTTATATACCTATATGTATACCTAATTTACGGTTCGTGCTTTGCGCTCTCGCAGTGTAATGAATATTTGTGACAAGGATTTAAAGTAAATTTATCATCAGTGTTCTTAAAAATTTGTAATCAGTAAGTATTAGGTATATTTTATATACAGCAAAAGCATTCTGGAAAGTAAACACTTTTCAGGTTACGTATCATTTCATGACATCATCGGAATACACCTTAGTAGACCAATAGCTAAATATTTTGGATCTCTACAAATCATCACATTTCTCAATTGTGTGTTACGATGTTTCTATATTGTGAAGAAATAAGAACATAACCCTTTTAGTAAAAATGGAACTACAAACAGTACAGTAGTGCTTCTCATATCGGAGATATGACTTGTACGCTTGGGATAGTAAAATTACTACATGATCGCAAAAAATTTCTAAAGATTTCGGCTTCAGTGAAAATTACTATCTTGACATTTAATTTTACTGTCCGGGAAAAACATTTTACAAACCAATAGTAAAATCCCTATACTGAGCATAGGTCTTTATTTTACCTATGCTAAGCATAGTGATTTTACTACAGCATTTTTTACAGTGCATATATGAAACAGAATTTGACACTGTTGGAATGGAAAGTAAGGACAAAATTTTATCAACACCATAAAGATAGAATTTTAATGGAGTTTGTTATTTTATTTGTTATTTAAATAAATTTATTCTTGCCAAGTAAAACTATAAAATAATGCTATAAGGTGACTCATTTTATCTCATTTGTAAGAGATTTTATCGTTAGGTTCTACCTTGTCTGAAGAAGTCCGGGTTCTATCTCAAAGAGCCTACCTGAAAAGTCGAAAAAATTAAAGCAATTTCTAACCAAGCTTTGCTCGACTATAGTGTAACATTTTCTTCTTTCTTTTTTTACGTAGCACGTAAACACGCAAACATCTCGTCACGAGCAGTTTTAAGAGATTTTTTAAATGAATTTGATAGCAAAGAACTTGCCAACCCACTGCGCTGAGATGGCTTTTAGTGAAGGTGACGATTTTAACGAGATTTACCCTTATTTTGACACTCACGCGTACGTAAGAGATGTCCATGGTACCTTTTTACACACATACCTTTTAACAGTAGTTATTAAAAGTTCGGAATGGAGAACCGTATTATAAACCTTTGTCTTTAAAAAAAAAGTTTTAGTAAGCAGCAAAAATGAATCGACAATTGTATTAAATATTTTTCTACAACAAAGCACGTACCTAAGCGCACACTAGCCAATATCATTAACAAAGTTAGCCACAGAAACTTTTAGTAGACGAGATAACGGGTATCAATTATGAACGATAGTGATGTCATGAACGCTACACGTACAACAGCAACACTGGAAATGGTTTCATTGTTCGTTTGTTGCTTGTGAGACTTTATTCGTCTATCACCTAAGCAGTTATATCACATTATTTGTGAAAAATGTCCGATGATATGCACGAACAAATGCTTGACATTTATGACCAAAATAGAGAAGATCTTAAGAAGGCTGGCCTTTCTTATTTCGGCCTTGAGGCTTGTCTGATTATATCTTTCAGGAACGCTACCAAAGAGTCAAGACAATTGGACCTGATACCCAGCAAAGATTATTGCCCTCCATCTGTTGGCGATAAGGTATGTCTATTTTGAAATTGCATTTATATACCTAAAGTTCTGCAAGATTTTTTTCAAAATTCAATAAAATCTTCTTTTTTTTAAAAAGGGTCCATCAGGAGGAGTTGGACTGTACGAAATTAGACAAGGACACTATTAAGGTCATTGTAAGTATCAAAATTTTTCAAGTTATACCTTTATAGGAGCGTTACGCATGAGGACAAATCAACGGTTTCTGATTAGTTGCATTGAGAAAAAGTATGACAGAAGTGGATTTTGATTCATTCTCTCCACTTCGCCTCACCCACCGTGACATACTTCCGGTCCACTCTACACCACCTAACGAAACCACACTACACCACACATTTTAAATTTTATCGATTGTTTTTATTCCTCCTAATCAATTGAAACAAAAAGGTTTTTACCCACTCTGCTGCAAGCGGTCCCAATTTTAAGATCTTGAGTAGCTAAGCTGGCCATTGTTTTTCTCATGTGGATATACTCACGCATACGTTTTTACGCACACTTGATCCCCTTCTTTTAAGTCAATTTAAGAACCAACTCGTGGATCCATTTGATAATTGGACAAGTTTATCTAAAAGTTATCCCTTATACCAAAAGAAATAATGAGATTTATAAAGATCATATAAATGCAATTTTACGTAGTTTTTTCACAAAGTTGCATGTTTAAATGCGATTTTTAAAAGTACACAGTAAAAAAAGGTAAAGTTAAAAGATCAGCAATCTTTCGGGGAATTTTTTACATTATTTCGAATGAATGTTGGATGTGAATAATACCTGTTCAAAGAAATCTATGTGTGATGAACGTCCTAAAGAGACATTCACTGGCATTTACTACTTCTTTATTGAAAATAACGGTATTACAAGATGGTTTTTTTATTTTTTTAGATAAAATTATATTTTGAGCTCAATATAAACCAGAACTAAGTGTGTGAGCGTGATGTTTGAGATATTATTAGCGTAAGCAGTAGGAAGTTGACTTTTAATAATAAAAAAAAAGATATGATAAAAGAGTACAGTCTTGTACTGGTTAGCCTACATATTATTGACATAGAATCATGCGCTTATATATTGTTCATAATCGTTAATTTATTAAATATTAAAATATTAACTGAACCCATGCTCAATCAATATTGGTATACTCATCCATACGATAATTGTACCACCTATGTACACAATATTGTTTCATGGAGGATATTTTTATACTCAGAATTGTAGTGTATTCCATATAATTTAATAAACGTATAACTGTATTTTCTTTGTCTTTTTCTTTAATAAATTTTTTAGCATTCATTTTTTGTATGAGTTATCCTAAAATTTAGTAAAAAAGTCTATAAACATTTCCAGGGAGCAGAAAAAACATCATATTAATGAATTTTTTGTTAGAAAGTGTCGAAAATGTGCATGAAAATGGTGTTATTTAAACTTTATTTAATAAGTGAATAAGCTCTAAATAAACAGTTTCGTTGAAAATCTTTTTTTTTTGAAGATTCGAGTCGAAAACATAGCTTGAAATAGTTCAACATGTAATTATCTTTCAATTCATGTTGGTAAAATCATATCACACCTACTGTTTGGAAAGTTGTAGGGCACAAAAGTACAAAAATTGCTTTTTAAAATTTTAATTTTACAAAATTATGAATTTAAACATTTTTAATAGAAATAGTTAAAAATTGAGAATTCGTTACCACTTATAGGGATCCTGAACCATACAGAACGATTTTTATCTTATATGAAAAATTACAACACAAAATGGTTATTCATTTCAAAATTTATTTGGCTGCTCTAGATCAAATCTTATGAATAAATGTTATTAATGACGCAAAGGACTTTGATTTAAAATAAATTTTATTTTTTCAATCCTAACTCCGATTTTTTAGAAAATTCCATTATGCAACATAAATAAATTGTTAAAACTTTTTGTTAAATTGTTACATTTTACTGTAACGCAACCAATTTTACTCGATAAAGTATAATTTTATACGAATTAAAGATTATAATAACTGTATCAACGTGCTTTTAATGATACTTACTATCAATTACACGTTTTTTTACAATTGTTGATCTTTAACTGTTTTTCAATCTTAAAAGAATTCATCTGTTTCGGCTAAATATTATTAGATACTTATTTGAATTAATAATTGTTACTTTCATCACCAATAACTGATCAAAAAAGATTATACTTGCGAATATCATGACATGCTATGCATTTGGGTGTCTGCTTGCTAAATAAAAAAATTATGGCGCTCAATGAAAACGTGTTGTTATTAATTTATACTGTTTTTTAACATCATATGTTTTTTTCTTTATGGATCTGAAACAAATATTCTAAAATACTCTTCATGTTATGAGAAATACATGTATAAATAACAAAAAATATTTTATATTTTTTGATTTTTTGGGTTCAGAATGTAGTCACTGTCGCAACTACTAGTATAATCATTAATGATTTCAATTATCTTATGCTCTATTCTCCAAGATTCCACAATTACATCCTCATTCTCATCTATACTTAAAGAAACCGTTTTTTTAGTTGACCTTAATGTGTGCCCTATAATTTCGTCAAAGCAAAAAGTGTAAGCACTCATGAGTCGTCTAGGAATGAGTGGCTGCAGAGTGTCAACAGAAATTAACGCTAAATAATGTAAATGCATTTTATCGCATACTGACGAAAAGTTTATTCTTAATCCAAAGTGTGTACAACGTTTCGGTTGTATATTGACATCTATTTTTAAGCAGAAAGTAAGCTTGCTTTTTGCTTACTTTTTGCTTGAAAAGGGCTGTCAATATACAACCGGAATGTTGTACACATTTTAAATTAGGAATGAACTTTTTGACAGTATGCCATAAAATTTATTAACACTATTCATTTTTTTGTGCTGTCGTTAAAATCAAGAAATTAAGAAAGTAACACTGTTAAGAAAGTTATACTGTTAAAAAAAGTACCTTAAACTAGGGTTTTCTGTTAGTACAAAGTGCACAGTAGGCAGTAGGATCCTTAAATGTTTATAGGTGGCAAAGTAAATCGCATTATTCGCATACATTAACGACTAAATGCATACAACGTATCGTTCCGAGATGAATACAGCACGTCAAGTGTTTAAATATAATATTTTTCAATTGTTATTAATGTATATAAAAATGTATCAATTTACGTAAATCAACAAAAAATATTCTGCAAAAGTAGAAAAATTTATTATTTAAGTCGAAACAACGAATAGAATTTGGGCAATCGTTATAAAGTACGCTACTAACAGTGATAAAATACTTGCTAAAACTACGTTATTAACATTTTTTAATCGTATTAAAATATACTCTATTAAGTTGAATTGGTTGCCATTCGGTTAAATGTAAAACATCGAGGTTAAGGTTTAAATTTTAAATTCTGAAGAGTTTTTATTAAGTAATGAATAAGTTAATAAAATTTTAAAACTCAAATTTTGAATAGAAATTTTTTAACTTTTGACACTAGGTATTACTTTGCGGTAATCAAACTAATCATAGTATCCTTTGGTAGATGAACAAACAACAAACAAGTTATCGTTGGACATTTTCAATATGGTACCTAATAAAAAGATACACTCATAATTAAAAAAAAAAATCTGATTAATTTTCATCATTTGTTTAGTAACAAACAGAGCAGGTGCGTTTATTTGTAAACCTATTTTTTTATGTAATCTGGTCAGAATAAAAAGCAATTTCAAGAAGATTTATCGTAGTTAACAAAAAATTTTATATCACGTTCTCCATCTACCTGTCTATTCTTGTTAATTAATACAATGCTTTTATTTTTTAGGTCAGAGGAAAATTGATATTAGTTCAGGGTACCAAGAAAAATCAACTCAACGAAGCCACTAAGACGTTTGACATCCCAGATCATTTGAATAGAGTCGAAGCAGGATGGGACTCCGACGACATCTTGTATATTTGTTTCCCTTCACGAAATGAGCCAGCTGTTAAAGTATAGACACTTAATAGTGTTTTAAATTTCGAATGATTCGTTTCCTCAGTGGAAGAAAAGATTACGTAAAAAATAAAAGGATACATTGATGTCATTCTATTAATTAATTTTTAGAACGAAGTTCTTTATGTCGCGTGTCTTGGGAGGCTGGAATTTTAAAAACGACAGATTTTCATAAAACGGAAGTTGCTTGCCAGAAGTCTCTTTTTCCTAATTCATTTTATTTCCCCCCTTACCTCGTCGCCGTCACCATCAGTCTCCTACACACTTACCCTCACCCTCTTTCCTAACCGTGTTGACGTAGTCTTTTGCACACCTCCTTTCATCACTCCCCGTTTTTCCACACCTAGCCATTCCCCTTCACATACACCAAACAATTATTGTTTTATTTGAATATAATTGAATGAAAAAAAATAGGTTAAAGAAATAATGAAATTAAAAATGGAAAAAAAAAAATAAAATGAAAATCAAAAAAAGGTGCGAAGACATGAAAAAATACAATGAAATAAAAAAAATGAAATAAATAAGGAAATGAAATTGGGAAAACTTAATAAAAAGATTAAAAAATAAATGAAGTGAGAGAAATAAAAAAATAAAGGAAATTTTTAAAAATGAAAAAAATTACAAGAAACAAATTAGCGGGTATAAATGGGTGATGGAACCCACGGTAAGAACAAAGTTCTTTAAACATGAGATGAGAATAAAGAAACACAATTTTTCAGGTAAAAAGGGGTTTACGAGACCCACAGCAAGAACGAAGCTCTATAAAAATAATTATTGCATCCATATAGCTCAGTAAAACAAAAACTTGAAAAACGAATAAAAAAAAATAAATTAACAAAATTAGTTCAGTACTCATAATAGTTGAACTTTAATTTCATTATCTATCTAATTTTTTATCAACAACTATAAACAAAATTCGTTGGAGTTTTTGTAGTACTAAGCCTATTAATCAAATTATTTAAATCATGTCACGAGATATATTGCAAGTAAATTTTAAGCAAAAACTGACCTATTATGTGTATAACCTTTCGAAGAATCGACAAACGACAGTAGGAATTCTTTATTAGCCGTCTATAAAAGTAAAAGAGAAAAAGTTGATAATGGATCCATTAAATAATATAAAACACTAATCTGATCTTTCTCCTTTAAAATGATTACTGTTGTAATTTTTGTAATTCGGTGATGAAGACGAAAAACTACGAATTAAAAAATATTGACTAATTTGTCATTAATAAAAGTCTGATTCATACTTAAACTTTTTTTTATTGTTTCTTCATAATTAACAAAAACTTTTATATGATGTCTACATTTCTACTACAAAAAACCTTTTTCTTTCTTGAATCCACACCAACTATCACCACTAGTTCACTTACAAGCAAAATTTAAATACATTTAATCATCGTTCTTCTATCAGACAATTTCAGGGTACTCAGCTTTTCTCTTAAAATTAAATACATTCGTTTTTGATTTGCTACGTTCTAATCAAATTCAATAAACTAAAGAATATTACAATTGTACCAAAAATAGTGATTTACTTAATTTCTTGCTATAAATGATTTATGCGTTAGATTTAAGGCTTATTCTCGTTTCTGTCAAAAAATGCTTTTTATGGGGTATAAGGCCACGGAGGGCGTGGTTGCACATCCCTGTATTGAGAATAAACTGAAAACTTTTTGCCATTGTTGTATAAAGTATTGGTTTTTTTAGTTTTCCTAATTTTTTTTATCTTCTTGCATTGTTTTTTTACTAAATATAATATTAAGTGCCGGTGATACTTTTCAAATAATAATATGATTAAGCTGAAGACAAATCCACAAATCAAAAACACTAGCAACGGGATGACGGCGGTAGTACTTAACTGTGGAGTTGAATGATCTTTTTCGGTATGTTTTCTAGAAAAATGTGATTTTTTTTCCCAAGATAGTAAACCACTTTCTCTGTATTTCTGTATGCTGAAAAAAACGATGTTATAAATACTAATTGAATTCCATATTTATCAAAAAATACTTACTGATGGTTTATAAATTTTAAGAGTGGATCTCCTTTCCTCAAACTAAAGACCAGTTTTCTAGATATACCAAGTGGAAAAGCTAAGAGTTTGCAAGGAAACGTGTGAGTAGTTGGTTTTTCAATAAAACCAGTTGTATAGAAAACTACTTTCTCGTTGCAAACCTGAAACAGAAAAAAATGTTTAATAATTTATAATTGAAAAAAATAAAAACATTTTTTACACCAAAGATTTAATAATCAAACATGTTATATAATAAAATTCGAATTCATTATAGGTCCATCAGATAGATTTACTTTGTTTAATACTCGTGACAGACGGAATAATGGTAGAGACGATGAATTAGTGGCTTTTAGGTAAAAGCATTTAAAAAAAAGAGAATAAGTGGATGTAGATTACTATTACATATTTCTTTTATTTAATAAAATAAAGCATTTGTCAACAAAGGTGTGATTTGACTATCATTAACAGTTCGGACGTATTTTGTTATATGAGTAGTTTTTGCATAGAGAAAAGTATCCTGTCTGATTTCATAAATCCTGGCTTGGAGAAAAAGTAACATGTAATGTATAAAAAACGTTAGCAATTCTAAAACGTAAAGGTGAAAAATGTTGAACAGCATTATTTAGTTAAATAAAAATTAATGCCCTACAAAAATAGAAAAATGTAATGTCCAATAGGTAAATAAATAAAACTATTAGGGTAAGAACATTTTCAATAAAAGACCGAAGCGAACTTGATCTGTCTAGCATCAACAAAAAGTACATTTGTAACATTTTACTTTTCTAGTGAAATTAAGTAAAATGAGTAAAAGAACAAAAGCATGGTGTTTCGGTAAAAGCTGCCAAGGTTATGTTGGCCAACAGTAGGATTTTCTCACCCATGTGACTCCGTACAGAAATATCTATTAAGTTTTGTGGATTCAAAAGTGTTTCTGCTACATATTTTCAAACGTAAATAACAATGACTATACATGTATACTAAATATCCTAAACACGTAGAAGAAACATGTTGATAAATACGAATTCTTACTTTCGTAAGCCAAAAATAGTTCGTTTACATAAAAGATCAAATATTATTTAACTAGATTCAAACTTTCCACTTAATCTTTTAATTTTCTTCAATATACGGACACTGCATTGTATTTTTATAGTCATAAGGGGCTCTCCTTAACTTTTTTATTTTCCAAGCTCTAATTTTAGGCTACCTTATAGAGACAGCCTGTTTCCCTACCACTGCTATAAATTTATACATTACTTCTTATGTGATAACGTTAAAAAAACATGGTGGAAGTCAGAGGTGTGCAGAAAAATAAAAATTAAGTTGTCAATTGAGTAAAAACATGTTTTCCAACTATTATTTTTTCTGTTTTCAAATTGGTTACTAATATAACACTTCTTTAAAATTGCCCTCTTCCGTCGCTCACAAATGCAACCACTGCTAAGCCGTCAAAACTTACGTACATATATGATATTACATCTATTTATGATCTTTCAATTTTTGGTATGACATAAGGAAATTAAAAAGAGAAGTAATTATCGATAACAGCAGAAAACATGTATTTCAGCAACAAATATTACGGTAACAATCGGGCCAACTAGTCATAAAATCTTTTGCATCACACAAGCTGTACGTTTTTAAGTGACTTTAAATTACAATAAGTCTTACTTCTTTTAAAAAGTGCCCCGTCCTTGTGTCGTCAAAACCACAGAGTTAAAGCATTGGCTTGATGTAATTAAAACTGATAGTAAAGTTATTCTTGAATTACATTAGAATTAATAATATTTGTAGGGTAATGCCAACCTTTTTTTGTATAGAAAATTTGGAGAAAATGATAGGATTTTTTTTTTTTTTTTACATATTTTCACAATATCTCAATATTTAAAGCTCGTAAGAAAAATATTGCAGAGGGTACTTTTTATCGTTTGATCAGCTTTAACATGAAACTCATAAAATTAAAAAAAATTTCATTCTTCAGGCCGAAATAAGATAAAACTGCAAAAAAATATATGCTCAAACTTTAACGCTTTGACAAAAATAAAAAATGTTATTTGTTTTTGATGTACATTCGAAATAAGTAGTCTGTAGTACGTTTCACTCATGGACCCAGTTTTATCAAGAACAGTTAAATATTTTTTTTTCAATAATTCGACCTTATAAACTAGTTTAGATTTAAGGCACTGAAACATGCTTTTGTCATGAAGCACCAGTCCTCATCTTAGCTGCAGCAGAAAAGTTCCCGCAATGAATTGACTTTTTTTTGCATTGAATAACTGGTACATATAGCGCGTAAGCACCGCAAGTAAAGTAAGAATGGAGACGTGTAGAAAAATTTTTTATTTTGCAATACTAATAACACACTCCTTATAAACACTTACGAACTTTGCAGGTTGATATCTTTATTTGTAATAAAGATATTTGATCTCACAAACACTTAAACTGTTTGGAAACGTAAGCTCTATGCACATATAAAATTTGATAAAATAATTGCCTAAATGCTCTAAGGTATGTGACTTGCAACTATGACATAAATTTGCAAAAAAACAATTGTTTAAAATTTGATTAAGTTTTGGTTTAAGTTTTCAATAGTACCAAAATATTACATAGAATAGAGAAATCATGTTAAATATTCAGGACCTATGTGAAAATACGCTAAAAACCGTCACGATGGATTGAATTTTTCCAAAATTGTTAAGTAATCGCACAATAAGTTTGACGAGTTTGTAATTCACTCAAGTTCAACGTGTAACGGACTACTTTATCTTTATTGATATTGAAAACAAACATGTTCTTATTTTTCTTTAAAGTAATAAAATAAGAGTATTTCTTTTTTGTAGATTTATAATATTTTGGCATACAAATTAAATTAAAGACATTAAGCCAAAACCCAACTATTTCACAACAAAACTAAGCTGAAAATGTTTATTAGTCACACAGCTTCAACTACGATACGACACAACTAAAACAATTTAAAATATACAAAAGTAAAAATCATTTTGCCCAGTATCATAATACATCATGTACTAGTTCATTTTTTTTAAGCAATTACCAGACAAACGTATTCATAAAATAGTTACCTGATGCAAAGCTTCTGAAATATTTGTTGGTAAATTACCGTTTTTCCTTACAAACAAGCTCAAGTTTTTGTATACATCATCTTTCGATTCCTAATAAAAACTTATAAAATTAGTTGTCCAACATTTTTAAGATATTTTATAATCTATCAAAATTTTGAAATTACCAATAAATACTTTGAAAGGTTTTCTCCTTTTGAAGCAATTAATTCATAAGTTCCATCTTTGAGGAGACCAGCCGTATTATGAAATGGGATCGTCGGTATCGACACTGTCACGAAGCTTGTAAAACAACCAGCATACATAGAAATAATAATAAATGCTGTCAGATACAACGACAGTCTTACAATCTTCAGCGAAAGGGGTCTATACTGTACATCTGCAAATTTTGTAAAAAATATAGGAACAGTAGATTTATAATTCTTAATAATTATTCAGTGTTTTAAAATCAAGGGGCTGCGGACTCTAAAGTCTTTTGGTGACTTACGAGATCTTTGAAAGACTTAGAATGACTTATAAAGTCTTTTTTAATGACTTAAAATTTATTTTAATGACTCTATGCACTCTAAAAGTCCTGGCAAAAAGTCTGAAGTCTCTTAAAGACTTTTAAATCTTTGAGAGACTTTGAATGACTTACGAATTTTTTTTTTAATGACTTTAAGAGTGCGCAGACTCTTGTTTAAAAGACATTAGTTTTAAGGTTTCGAAAAATCATAAAAATCTCAATAACTGAGTTGGTAGAGTTATTTAGTTGTGGCTTATATAATCAGTTTTTAATCAAGATTATTTGTTTTGCCTAGTTAGAGCAAGCGAATCGTCTCTTAGCCCTTTAGACGTCTAATGGACACTTTTATTTTAAGCGCTTTTACCTTTAAACTATATTTTTTGTACAAATGTTTATTTTCACTAGTTAAAAAGAATTTTTTGATTAAAATTTAAAGGAAATTTAAAAAAAAAAAAATTTTCATCTAAAGGGCCTAACCCACCAAACACTTCTTTGTTAATCGTTTCCATTTGAGCAAAACTTGTCACGTAGTCGAATATACAGTTAAGTAAAGATGTCGTTAAATTAAAAAATTTTGTATTACATAAAAACTGGTAATGCCAATTTAGCCCTCTATTTTTGAGTTAAACAGAAGCTAATAATATAATTTATGTTGTAACTTAAGCAAAACTTAATATTTTATTGGTTTAAACAATTTTTAAAACCAAATTTTGATAAACGGCGTTTTAATTTTTCGTCGTTTATGAAATAATTCATTCATATGCAAAAATAAATTTGTATATATGCCACTCATGTTTTTGTATATTAAATGTTACTTTTGTGAAGAAATAATTTACTAGGGCACGCACACCTGGGATATCTTAAACGTAACCTATAATATTATTGTATGTAATAATTTCAAATCATTTGAATAATCTTATACAATGAAATACAGACTCACAAAAAAAAGTGTATATAAATACATTTTACGCAAAAGTATATTCAAAAGTGTACCTTCAAATTCCTGGTGACAGAAAATCCGCCATATAATAATAATACCATCCGATAGTTTATGTATGAAATTTCTTTTATCATTACTCATGCTTATGATTATAGTACATAATATTGATGAAAAAATTATGACAACAATCAAATAAATCCAGATATTCTTGTTGAAAACCTTTTTTAAAAAAAAGTGTTTGTCAGTGCTATAATTAAAACGACACCTTAAAAAAAAAGGAAAATTTTTTTACCTCAAAATATGCGTGCCATGGGATATCCATGGTATCAGGTAATTTATAAACAAACATATCTTGCACATCTAATAATTCAATCGTTAAATCCTTGTTATCTAGTTTTTCTTTGGTTATCAATGTGTAGTTAAGGATACTACTATCATTAAACGATGTTGTAGAATTACTTGATGTTTTATTATTGTCCTCAGTAATATAGGAGGCGTCGTTATACTTAACAGATAATCCTGTCTTAGATTTCAAGTCTTCAATCATTTTAGCATAAAAACTAGATGGCTACAAAGAATTCCACAATATAAATCACTCTTTTAAAGTACAATCATTTTTTTTTTCTAATAAGCAAAACAGAAAAATTCTTTACCTTCGTATATATTGTAATCGAAGCACCGGTGAAATTTCTCCGTCTCTCCAATAAATTAAGACTCTCTTTTACAATTAGCCCAGTCCCTTTCTTCCACTCCAGAAACTCCTCAACTCGTATCCCAGTCGCAGGACTGACGGCGTACCATTCATTTATGTCTTTACTACTACCACATTTAACCAGTACTTCGCTTGCAAGATTCAAGTGGAGATAATTTTCTTTCGGATCTTGGCAGATGCTATAAATCTCTTCAGTAGTTGCTGGCTGCAATATAAGCAGCCATACGTGAGGTGATAGATTATTATCCCTTGTAAAGTTTGAGAACTTCTTAAAATCGTTGTCAGTATTAATAAACGCAACGAAAAGCGTTTTTGAGTAATTTTTTATTTTTGGGTACTTTGCTTGAAGGTCTGGAATGGCAACGGCCACCGAGTAAATAAAATGACGTGAGAGTTCTCTGACAATTCTTACAACTGAATGTATCTCTGTGGTTTTAAAACAAAATTATTAATTTTCAATATTCACCTTTTTAAATCGTGATTAAACACTTCTCACCTTCGTTTCCCTTATATACAATCCCTACACTAGTGGTTTTATACAGCTTTTGTACATCAATCATTAAAGGCACATGATTTTCTATACTTTGAGTCGAATAAGACAGTATGATTGGAACAATGGCGAAAAAAACCACAAGACCGGGTAACTTCATCATTTTGATCTAAAAAGAAGTAAAGAAAACCTAGATATTATTTGCATAGTTAGATGAATTGTTTTAATAATTAACTTTATGCGAGTTCTTGAAATTATGACTATATCGTATTTATCCAAATGAGTTTTTAACAAGAATATGAAATTCGTAAGAAAGTAAGGTTTTTTTTGTCTCAAAAAAATTGGTCATATTAACTGCAAAAGGCGCTTTTTTATTTTATTCTCTTAATGTTTTTCACGATATTACTCATTTAATTTAATTTATTACATTTGTGTATTTACACACATAATTTTAGATAAAATTTAAGTATTTTAAAAATTTTTTTTATTATGAAATTCGTTATCCATAGTACTAAGTCATTTAAAAAGAAAACTTAATTCACAAACGTAGCATTTTTGATGCTTAATATTTCTTTTAACAACTTGAACAGATAATCCAAGTGTACGTTAAAAGCTTTATGTACGTTTTTTAGATGACCCACTTAGACTTTCTAGAATACAAATAATACACGTAATATTAAAGTTTATTGTAGCAGAGACTATTCTCAGCTACTTTAAAGACTACGTCCTGCGCTAAAGGGGCCCTAAGACAAAGTAAACGGTTTTTAATTTGTGTCGAGGACTGTGATGTTGTTAAAAGACAAACATTTTTAAACTATAATCAAAGAGAGAAGCAATACAAAAAAGCATCAAATTATAGTTAAAATGGTTGTTCTAATTAAGTAAACAAACTATTTTTGCTTTTTTCCTTGACCCACACACCTCTTGTCCTTTATATTGATGCACGCCGTTTAGCGGACATGTTTGTCGATCAGATGTTGGGTCACAAAAAAAATATGGAAGCCAAGCTAAGCGAATATTAGAAAATAAACTTAGGAGGCTCACATTAAATTATAAAAAAATGCACGTATCCGAATTTGTGAGAAATAGTATCTGTTCATGTTACGTATGCTTTTGGCTTCACCTTACGTGTCAAATACCCGTGATCTAAGGAATTTTGTCTTTCTTGTGTGAGTTATAAACACTTTTCACATAACCCTGCATCGTAAGACGAAATATTTTTTCATCGAAGTGTTGAGTGCGAACGAGCTGCGATCCTCGATACTTTTTCAGAGAGTTAGTGGAATTTGATACAAGTTTTTTTCGATGGAGCAAAAGGGTTTTAAATAAGCTTCAATTTTTTGTAAGCACTAGAAAAATTTTAGTGTACAAATTTATAGACACTTAAAACTTTAAAATTGAACAAATATTTATAATAAGGCTGAACTTTTAGGTTATTTTAAAATTGAATGCTCATGAATTCTATTATTAATGTTGGGTACAGTTTCTTTAAATTAATTTCCATTTAAATTTTTAAATCTTATTTTTTAAAAAAATAACTATAAACTTTGAGGTTATTAAATAATCAAATAAACGAAATAGCAAAACGATAAAATTTTCAGAAAATTTAATGTAAGAATGGCATGCAGAAAACAGTATCCTTCGTAACTGATAAAACATGCTGCCAAGACAAGCACCAAAACTACGGGACTTTCTGTGCTTGCCGTAGTTAAATGTGTACCAGGGAAAAACTCTACTTGTTCTGCTGGAATCGCAGTGAACACTTAAACATTAGAAAATTACTAATTTAGGCGAAAGTGTTTTTCGAGGGAATCATTATTAAAAAAAAAATTGCCTCTAAGTGATACGTTACGTTACGTGAAAATAGCGCTGTTTTTATAAAAATTTATCACTTTAGTTCAATTAACGCAGAAGGGAATTTTATTTGTATTAACTAAAATAATGAGATAATTTAAAAAAAAAAAAGATAAATTGAAAGTAGGAAAAGTAATAAAAAATCCTCACTACGGTGTTTGTTGAACGTGCCGTTCTGCTCCCAATTGTTCTCATGATTTCTTGAGGTTTAGTGCATAAGCACACGATCAGTAAGAGCTAATTTAGGAGTAAAAATAAAAACTCCAAAGTCAGGTGTTAGTTTAAGCAACGTTTCGTTAAACTTAACACCAACCTCATTAGGCTCACTTTATTAACAGAAAAAACACCACAAATTTCATAAATTACATTGCAGGGTCAATGTTTACAAATATCTTTATTAATGCAAAATTAATTATAAGTTAGTAGTCACGAATAAAATAGTAATATAAATAATTTTAAAATTGAACAATTACTCACGTCTATATCGTTAAGACGATCGTTACAGACTGTTGGGCGCCTCGAACGAATAACGTAAGTGTCAAACATGTATTCATTTACGCATATACATATAAACAATAAATGTACGCTTCTTACAAATTTAGATAACAGCAGTACATAACTACATTGTATTATTCAGAAAGATGACTTATAAAATCTTTATATATGTTATTGAGAAGTAAGGTATCTTCTTTCTTATTAATGGTGTGTTTAGTAAAGTGTACGTATAGCATTTCAGATATTTTAATCTTTTTTGTATATTAGGTTCACGGTCTAGAATCTTTGTTTGAGAGGAATTAAAATTATGTTGAAATTTTTCTATGTGTAAAGAGACAACAAGTTCATCTTCCATGGTACTTTTATGTTCATTCAGGCGTTTTTACAATGCTCTCTTTGTTTTACCTACATATGATGCAGAGCAAGAATCACTGCAAAATGATACACAACATTGGTTTGATCGAGCTTATTAATCTTGTCTTTCTCAAGAATGATAACACTATGTCCAATTTATTTTGAATAATTGGGTAAATTTGTATATTTAATTTTTTCAAAATTTTTGAACAAAATTTATAGAATAATGGGTTATATTGAATAAAAATTTTTATTTTATCACGTAGATTTTCATTTAGTAGATTGTTATCATCATTATTAGTATTTTTTATTAAGTGAAGTCTTTTCTTGATATATTTTTGTTTGAAAAGTTCAGTATAGTCATTATCACGTAAAATTCTTTTTGCCATGAAAATATTCTTCCTGTGGTATAATTTATCAGACAGAAGAATAGCTCAATCAACAAAACTGTATACTGCATTGACTTTTAAAGATTGGGGGTAGTTAGAATTGAAATTAATTAATCTGATCGATGAAATTGGCTTGACGTACCAATTCGTGATTATTTTTAAGTTTTTATGTGTAATTGTTATGTCTAAGAAATTCATACAATTGTTTTTCTCTACTTCGCAGGTGAATTTTAAGTGATGTTCCTGTTTGTTAAAAATCTGTAAAAATAACTGTGCCTGATCTTTATGTACACATATGAGAGTGTCGTTGACGTATCTTTTATATATGAAGGGAACGCAATTATGATTGTCTTTTAACACGCGTAGGGCTTCCGTCTCAATATCTTCTAAAACTAAGTCAGCGAATAGTAGAGAGACAGGAGAGCTCATAGGGCTACTAAAAATCTGTTCATAAAATTTTCATACCATAACATGTTTATAACATCTGACAATGATTGTTATGATGTTTAAAATTAAAAAATTCGTTGTCAATTATTTTTGTTAATTTTAAAAAGTTTTAATATTATTTATATTACTATTTTATTCGTGACTACTAACTTATAATTGATTTTGCATTAATGTAGATATTTGTAAACATTGGCCCTGCAATGTAATTTATGAAATTTGTTGTGTTTTTTCTGTTAATAAAGTAAGCCTGATGAGGTTGGCGTTATGACCAACGAAACGTTGCTCAAACTAACACCTGACTTTGGAATTTTTATTCTAACTCTTAAATAAGCTCTTACTGATCGTGTGCTTATGCACTAAACTTCAAGAAATCAATAAATAATCCTCGATTGCTTTGCCACATAAAGCTAACAAAAGTTTTTAGTTGAAAAATTTGCTGCTTTTAAGTTCTTGTTGGTAAAGAGAATACGCCCCCTCATAAGAAACTGAATATTATTTCGCCAAGACGAACTTAAATCTGTTACTGCAAAAAACAGGACTTAGGCGAGTACTTACTCAATAAGTAGACTTTTGCGATGCAAAAAATGACTATTGAGAATTCCTTCTATTTAGCTAAGCACGGCTGGAATTTACTTTCTTTAAATGCTGGAGGTTTCAATACCTTTAACGTCACGGGTCACTTTTCACTGATAAACACTGATTAAACACTGGGCTCCTCCGTCGAACTAGATAGAAAATAGCGTATTAGAGTGATCACTTTGGGTTGAGGTGTTGTCTACCTGACGCACTGTGAGACAGTGTCGTGCTAGCGATGTACATTTAAGGGCTAAGGGTAAGAAATCATGTTCCCCACTACCAAAATTTTCTGGCCATCGAATAGGAAAAAAGTCACGCCCATAAAAAAAGTCAGCCCCTTACTAACTTCCCCTCGTTTTGTCTATATTTTCGAACAGACCAGTAGCCAATCCACATAGGCCAGGTTGCAAAGAATCAAAATTATGACAAAATTTTAAAGTAATGCATAGTTGACTTAAAGCTACTTTTTATTTTAGATCTAATACTCACAACCATCATGTTTTTTATAACAAAGTTTTTTATTTTTTAATGTAATTTATTATTCAAGTATGTGAATAAAAAAACAATAAGTTACATACTAAAATTACTTATAAAACAACTCACTTGTTTATTTATAGCAGTATATATTGATGATTTTTTAATTTTTTTTTTATTTAAGTCTTACAACTGTCATCAATTTATTACATTATTCCAAATACATTAATATGCAACTATTCTTGAAAAAACAAAATAATGTCAACTATAAATCTTAGTAATTGATTATTGCGGTACCTACTATATCAAGATTTACGTTTTTATTAATAGTACAAAAACTTGTTCACAGTAAGTAAAAGTTTAATACTATTAAAAAATTATCACAGTTTCATTCATATAAAAATATAAACACATTACAGCTGTTTTAGAACACTGTTTACTTCCTCAGTCACAAACTAATCGTATTCGGCTTTACATGTCATCCATATAATGCAAACACGTACTAGTATATTACGCACCTAGTGAGCTCGGCTTCGCCTCGGGCGTTTATTCACGTGAAATCTGCGACATTTTTTAATCACCAAACGTAATGCGTATACTGTTTTTCGTACATCTGTGGTCATAAAACGGTTAATCAAATTTGCGTGATTCGCCTCTTCACGGCCGCAGGTACGAAAAACTACATATTAAGCTAATTATTCAACTGCTTCTAGGGCATGTAGTAGTTCACTACTCGTGGCTTGACGTAAAATTATATATTCTTGATCGCATTGATGTACACGGACAGTGTAGTGTAACTGTTGTTTTTTAAACGGAAGCTTTATAATGTTCATTAATCCATTCATCAAATTTTATATATGTTTGTCTAACATATTCTTTGTTGCATAAACCGTATTTTGAACGATATACACCAAATGTTTTATCTTTTTGGTTTCTCTTTCATTATTTTTTAACCAATAATTTTAATGTTTTTAACATATTATATACTATTTTTGTGTTATGTGTCTTTGATATTTTCCAAATAATTTGTAAGGGCTTTCTAAAATATGCGACGGACAAATAGAATTTCTTTTCGTTTGACATATGCTTGACGATAACTACTGATAGCTTTTACAATTTCGACATTTTTTATCATTTCATAGGAAATATGGATGAAAAGTTCTACTGTAAATTGTGATATCTGTATATTTTGGATTATGATAGATGCAAAAATTCAAGCAAACTCGTACCCCAATATTATTAATATCTCAAAAGCTCGAACTGTTGTTTTTTTTTTTTTTTTGGACTGTGAATTCAATATTAAAATAGAGGCTGTTAAAATTTTTTACCAATTTCGGCTATTGTCTTTGTGAGCCATTAAAAATGCTCAGAATTTTCGAACTATATGTGTCTGCGTGATAGCTTTTGGCTTGACTGATGATCTATTATTTAATTATTTAAGTATATCACAAAATCTTCTAACAAAAGTGGGCTAAGTGGATTGACCATTCTCAATTCTTTTATTAAATTTGATAAACTATTATTTAATCCAACGGTTAACTCTTTGTACTGTCATTTATTACACACATGTCTGTTGTTTTTTACTTTTAAATCCTTGATAACTCAATGTTTCTCGTAGATCCAAATACTAGAAAACAAGTTCCTCATATCGAAAAAAACTCATATTACCATCCCCACTAATTTTAAAATTTTTAATTTTTCTAATTAAATATTTTAAACTTTAAATACTACATGTAAGTAAAAATTTAGTGCTGTAGTTAACAATGCCGATTAATTTGTTGGGACTTTTTTAAGAAGAAGTGGATATAATCAAAACCATTGGTCTAATATGATTTTGTCCATCTGATATAGGAAACTGATATAATTTATAACGTTGCGGGTTTGTCAGTATGACTGAATAATACGGCACTCTTTTAGTTATGAGACTATTTCTGTATACTTAAATTATGACTCACTGGAATTCGTCAGTTGGATTGTTAGATAAAATTTAAAAATTATCTGTACTAGTTTTTAAAAATTTAAGTGTCTGAGAAACGTACATTTCTTAAAAAAAAAATTTCTATACTAGTTCTTATAATCTGCTTTTCTTGCAAAAGTATCTTGTTACGCGTAATTGGCCCTCA
Organism: Copidosoma floridanum; assembly: GCF_036245765.1. Classification (NCBI taxonomy): domain Eukaryota; kingdom Metazoa; phylum Arthropoda; class Insecta; order Hymenoptera; family Encyrtidae; genus Copidosoma; species Copidosoma floridanum. Next base: position 15,338,182 of record NW_028321884.1, on the reverse strand, counting down.
TGACCTTTTTAACATTGTTAATTCTTCGTATGTTGAAATTTAATAGAGGAATATTATTCCGAAATTTTCATTGTACTGTTAAAGAAATTTAAATTTGATAACTCAATAAACTGATTAAAGAATTTGTGTTAGTATGTAGTTTTGTTTCATCTCTGCTCTTAAACGCGCTGTTGTTGTTATGATAATTGCTATTAATTTTGTAAGCGTCTGTTATTTTGAAAGTCTATAGCATTTTAAATTTCAAGAACTTTTTCTTGATATTCTATTTCTATTGACTAACTCATTTACTTCTTGTTTTGTATTATAATTTATGGTATCCAACAAAATTTCATTTATTCTTTAAGTAAGTTCTTAGCGTATCACTTTTTTAGTAAAAACTTCAAATATCTCTTGTTCTACACGTAATATTTCTCTCTAGTTCTAGACACATTTTGACTACTACTAAATTTTTTTTTAAGTCAAAAATTTGTCTATATTTGTTCTCATGTAAATGCGGTGAGGTGTTCGTTTTTCTTTGATGCAGATTTTGTAAAACAAGATAGTCTGTGCATAATTCGACTCGTAGTAATAGTTTTAAAGACTACCTGACTAAAAAGGTAGTATCCGCTTTTGTCAAATATTTTATAAGTTGTTGTGGACCTAATTTTAAATGATGTTTTAGGTAATAATAAACATCACAACTCAACGTTTAGGAATACGTTAAGTTTATAATCCGTTGCGACGGAGAAAGATTCAGTGCACTACAATAGCTGTTACGATTTCATGTTTCACCATAAATTAAAGTTTGAAGATTTTCAAGTGATAAACTAAAGGCTGTTGTCTTTATGATTCCCTTTACCATATGCTTTTTGTGCTTGATGTTATAGCTTTTCGATAAAAGTGAAATTAAAGAAATGCCGAAATCTAATAAGTACAGTAGTTCTCAAATTTTTTCATAAGTTTCACAAATTTTAGTTTACGAATACTATTAGACGTGAGATTTTTATCGTCCAAAAAAATTAATCTTGGAATAAGTAAGTAAAAATTAAAGTTTAATGAACTTAAAAACAAGAAATAAAGACATTAGCAGCAGCAGATTCTATTAATTGTACAATTACACTTGATTATTCTTTTCTTTAAGATTTTATTGTGCCTTTGAATAATTGTAAGTATCAATGTTTATAGCAATTCAGTGAAATAAGAAATTTTACTATGTCACATAGCAAATTCTGCGTCTAAATGTGGGAAATTTTAAAACGATGACACCAAAATTTACTGTGCTAAATAACAAGAATTATACCATCACATTTTTTGCTGAATAGACAAGGTAATTTTTATTATGCCGCGTAATAATTTTTTTGAGGGCTGCTACATAATAAAAATTGCTTAAAATATAACAAATAATATTTTAAATGTAATAATTTACGTCAGTAGGTGAGTATGTCTAAGATTTCCTAAAAAATGTAGTTATTCTTAGTACGGTTATAGTACTGTTTCTAACACCTTTTTTCCATTGTATTTATTTTAATCCATTCATTGCACAGGTTTCTTTAAGCTACATCCTTAAAACGTAAAAAAATGTGCCAACGGCGGGTGGTTTAAAGAAAACCGTACTTAATAAGGCTTTATTGTATACGTAAATACATAGGACCCTCCTTCAATAAACCCGTCCCCTTCACAACTGCGGTTGAGGACATAATTATACAGTCACAGCCCCAATGCTTTTACGATTTTTCCTAAGCTCCTTCCTTTCCACTTTCTCAGTTATCGATAGCTTATCTATATTTTCTGGCACACGAAAAAGTAGCTTAGCTGTTGAGCCGAGGGAAAATACTCGATTCCCTTGAATATCGTGTGTCAGTCCTAATGCGTTCAATGAGTATGACTGGTCACTTTTACCCCCTTCTACTACGCAGCTCTGCTCATAATATATTTACATTAATTGGTACGTGTCCTGCAGGTGTTTTTGTTTCACGCTTATCTTTCCTATAATCTGTCCTGTGTATCCGGCACTTCCCTGATGGTAAGTACATCATTTTATTGATCGAACGCACTTTTTTGGGTTTATATTTGAAATCACAAGCCACCGAATTGTTGGTGTGTTTGAGTTTTAATTTTTTACGCCAACGTGATGATGTTTTAATAAATACGAGGCCATTTCTTTGGCAACAAAAAACAACAAAAATCAAAATTTGATATTAACTAAAAACTAAAAATAAGTTATAAAACACCTATACATGTTACGCGACACATGCTGATTAAAATTGTAAAAAAAAAAACCATTTTTTTTTACGGTTACAACGTTGATCACACAACTTTTTATAAGGTAAAAATTTGACTGTTTACACAGTTGCGTGTACACAGTTTGCTATATTATTGAGTAGTTTTAAACGTATTATGTTCTCTTAATAGTTTAATAAATCAGAAACACTGTAACACAATTTTAAGTTTAATACGATTAATAAAGTATTGCACATAAATTGTTTGATTATCTAATTATGTTCTAAACTATACTACAGTTTTACTAGCAGATAAGCAGTATGATATTTTAGAAATTTTTGTTTGTATAAATTAGTAATCAACGTATGGTTACACTCTCTTTCTTGATACTTCTTTTTATTGTTTGAAATTTCGTTTCACTTAAACTCTAAGGTTAACAATGAGGTATTAAGAATTGCAAGAAGTATCTGAAATAGTTTAGTAATTCTCTTATTATCAGCCACTTTGTTATTTTATCTGCATTCAAAAGCACTGTTTTGTACATCGTAACAAAAATACTGTCGGTAATTATAAGTTTTTTAACTTATTAAATTCAAGTTAAATAATTGATGTCCAATAACCGGCCTTTTAATAAAGAAGTATTTTTCTGTGTATATAGTAATCTTGACTTTGATAGATTTCGTTACCTTCTACATAGAACTTGAAAAAAAATTGTTTTCTGTACTAAAGTACATTATTTTCTTCTTTGAATCACCACTACTTATATATTAGTTATTGCTAAAACTAAAAGATTAATTTAGGTATCAAATTTAGATCACAATTTAAAGCTGTATTAAAGTCATAATGTAATTGTTTACGTGATATACATATAAGATTTAATAAATCTACTTTTTTTTTTTTGTTTTGTAAAAAATACTGTATTTTTTGGGAAAAAACTAATTTGTTCTTACAATATTTTTTTAAACATTTAATATGAGAACATGAAAATATAAGAATCGATAGTTTTACTAACTACCATTCAGATTTTAAGGGACAAACATTTAATTTCGGGTATAAAAAATACATATCAATAAAGTAACAGACAGACAGAACTGAAATAATATTGAGTTATACACTTCTCATGCATTGATAGATAAGCGTATAAAAATTTTTCACCGTCTACTAAAATAATAATTTACAAATTATTATAGCTTATTTTTGGTATTTTGTTGATCTGATTTAAAATAATAATAAAATTTAAAGTTACATGTAATATTAGTTTTTGTAAAGAACTTTTTCAAAGATAACAATTTTATGAAAACAATTTTTAAAGACACAATCTCAAAGAGAATCAGTAGACTATATTCAAATAGTTCTAGTCACTTTTACAGTGCTACATGTACCTGAACTGATTATTTAGATACAATCAAAAACTGTGATAGCAATAAAAAATATAGACTTTTTCTAGAAAAACCAAATTGGTTTCTACATTTTTTACAGAAAAAGATAATACTCTTGTAATTTATAAGTTGAATTGTATACCTTAGTAGTACAAGTCGTAAACAAAAATGTAAAACTTATCTGTATACACTTTTCAAAACGGAATTGAAAAAAATCATTGTATTTTTTCGTTTCTACTCATACTTCTATATGATTCTCTGCGCAGGTTCCATAAAATAAACCAATACATGCGTCAGAGGTTTTTTATATCAATACTACAGCACAAACTGAATAATACATTGAGCCATCCCTGTAATCGTGACTAACACCACCACCACAACACCAAACTAATCGATCGTTGACGTCCACTGCTCCCACCAATTACAATGTTTGGTGAGGCCACGTATCTATTTGCAGCAAATACGAGCTACTTTTTTTCCTACTCTCCAAATTCATCGGCCAATCAACTCCGACTCGTGAGCTTTTTTTTCTACCCTACTTCGGTTAACGCAAGATCGACAATATGCTTTTTCATCAAGTTTTCGATATTTTGGGTGTCTTTTAGAATGTCATTCATAAGTGTTTAAACTATGTAATAATCTTTCGTATGTAGTATGTCGAAATTCTTATAGTACAATGATTTTTTTGAAGATGGTTTACGGAAAATTAGTATTAGTAAAGACATGTTGACTTATCTATGAGTTATAAAATCTGATTTGATTTACTTTGCACTACTGGAGATTAATATAGTTATGAAAGAGAAAGTCTAGTTGAAAATAAATGAACACCTAATGTTTCTATTCTCTACAAACTGAAAACTTTCAGGAACAGCAACTATTTGGAAAGATTAAAAGGTTTTGAATTGTTAGTAGAAATTTTTATTTGAAGCCGTTTAGAATGGTAAAGAGTCACTAAATAATTTTTATGATGACTTTGATTTTCACAAGAACTACCTTAATCCATGGACTTCTACTATTTTTTTGGCGTACATGTTTTATTTTTATGGAAAGGGTGTGCCTTTTTCTCGATAAGTCAGAAATCTGAATTGATTTCTTACATAAGCATTGCACAAATAAAAAGTGATTTCTTTAAAGGAAAAAATATGATTAACCTGACGGCACCCACATTTCTATCTGATCTTAAGAAAACTTCTAAAATAGTCAATGCCAAAGTTTGCCTACCGTCATTATGTTATTAGGGAGCCGAACTTTGAGACATTACGTATTGCCCGTAATCCACGTGTAACATCATGCTCTCTCGAAAAAAATATAAAAATTTTAAAGAAAAAAATTTTAAATTATATTTAGAACAATGAAGATTATTTAGAAAATATTGAGTTAAAAGTCAAGTCCTGTGAATGTCTCTGTCTTAAATTCATGAAGAAAACACGCTGTCGTCTCTTACTTGATGATTTTAACCGTATTGATCAAATTTACCAGAATTTAGATTTTAGCAGATGGCAAGAGCCTTCTCAAGTATTCACCATAAGTTTTTCGGTATGAATGCAATATTTATATAAGTATAGTAATGTCTTATTTATTAATGCAAAATGTCGAGTTGCAACATCCTGCCTAATTTGACTGGGTACAACAATGAATATGCCGCAGTTTTACATACACGATAGGTTCCAGAGGTACACAATCGTCTCCTATTTCCAAAAACGTATTGGAAATTTTATATAGGCATGACGACTGTTATTTGAGAGCCAACACTTGCAAAAAAGTGGAAACGGAATAGAAAATCAAGAGCTCTTTTAGTTTTTCTGAGTAAACTGAGGTATGCGTTCACAACAAACTAGAATCGAAAGCTGTGACAACTACACACTCGTTATGTAAGTCCGTGATACTTATGTGTGACATGACTTTTACTGGATTTTCTTACAATAAGACATGTTTCGAGTATATAGTATGAGTTCTTAAATAATTAGAGTGGAGACGGCATACAGGGCATCTCCTCGGGCATGTCCTAATGCAAAGATATGTATGTCTTACATTCGGGACCTAATATAGTGTAAGAAAAAAAAAATATTAGACATGCCTCAATGTCGAAAAAACACGATAGCTATTAGAATTTAGACGATAACGTAGACTCACAGATATATTTGACACTATATTTTCTAACTAAACTGTTCGTATAGTATCCTCTTTTTTTACGGAACTCTAAGTTTTTGGTCATAACAACTCCTGGACTTTTTAAATTTAATAATGTTAATTATTTTTTCTAGACGAGCGATTTCTTTTGAGGTTTCTCAATTGTCTAAACATGAAAAGCTGTTTTTTATAAGTATACAGCCAGAATAGCTTCTTTTTTGCATGTAGTTTTTTACTCAAAGTTCGAGAAAAACCTTAATTTCATTGTTACAAACATTTGCACAGTCCCGTCAAAAATAGACGAAATAATTAAACCAGCGATTATTTCAGCATCATAGAAGACTGTTTTAGATGCAAGATAAACATGCTTGAAAAAAAGAATAAAGCGTTGCTTTCTTAATGCATAGAACTACTCAATGTTAGAAGTGGAGAATTATTTGCTTTCGAGTAATAATAATGGTCACTGTTTACCGTCTTGCAGCAAGTTATTTTTTATTTTAAGTTAGAAAGTAGGAAATATTTGGCTATGAAAGTAATAAGTAGGTAGTGCATTGTGAAAAAATATGATGTGCAATTCACAAAGCAACTGAATCAAATAAGATTTGTTGAATTAAAAGTTTTTTGCATGTAACTGTTAGTACCTAAAGGCAGAAGTAAAAATGCACATGACTAGTTCTTATTGTGACAACGACTTTGTGTCGCATGTGCATTCAATAACAACTCAAGCCGTAATTTTTATCAAGTTTTTGTTTTGTTTGTTTTCCAAACAAATTTGTTTTTGCTAAGTAATATTATGAAATAATTCTCTAAGGTTACTTATATTATCTCGTTTGTAAAAATTTTTATTGTTGAGTTCTAGCTTCTCTGAAGGAGTAAGGGTTTTATCACAAAGAACGAACCTTAAGAATCGCAAAAATTGAAGCAATTTCTAACCAAGCTTTGCTCGACTAAAGTGTTACATTTTCTTCTTTTCTTTTTTACGTAGCACGTAAGCACGCAAACATCGGTCCCTTTCGCCATGGAGATAAAGCTTCTTCACGTCTCTCACAATGTTATCTTTGGAGAATCGTGTTAGTGTACGTTCATCAAAAATGTACCTCTATCGAAAGATGACATTTCTTGTTGTTGGAGCAGTTTTAAGGGATTTTGTAAATAAATTTGATAGCAAAAAACTTTCCAACCCACTGTGCCGAGATGGCTTTTAGTGAAAATGACGATTTTAACGAGATTGACTCTTATTTTGACACTCACGCGTACGTGAGAGATGTCCATGGTACCTTTTAACACACATACCTTCTAACAGTAATTATTGAAGGTTCGAAATGGAGGAACGTATAATTAACCTTTGGCTCTAAAAAAAAAGTTGAAGTAAGCAGCAAAAATAAGTAGACAATTGAATTAGATATTTTTCTTTAACAAATCATCTGCCTAAGCACACACTAGCAGGTGTTATTAACAAAGTTGGCCACAGATATTTTGAGTAAGCAAGATTACAGGTATCAATTATAAACGATAGTGATGTCTTGAACGTGGATGATGTGGAGGAACAGATAATACTTGACGTTCATGACAAAACTCAAGAATATCTCAGGAAGGCTGGCCTTTCTTATTCCAGCCATGAGGCTTGTCTGAGGCCCTTTATCTGTTGGCGATAAGGTATGTCCATTTTAAAATTGTATTTACATACCTGAAGTTCTGTAAGATTTTTTTCAAAATTGAATAAAATTTTCTTAATTTAAAAGAGGGTCCATCAGGAGGAGTTGGACTATACGGAAATGGACAAGGACACTATAAAGGTCATTGTAAGTATCAAAATTTTTCAAGTTACACCTTTATAGGAGCGTTACGCATGAGGACAAATCAACGGTTTCTGATTAGTTGCCTTGAGAAAAAGTATGACAGAAGTGGATTTTGCTTCATTCTCTCCACTTCGCCCCACCCACCGTGACGTACTTCCGGTCCACTCTCCACGACCTAACGTAACCACACTATACCACACATTAAAAATGTTATTAATTGTTTTTTTTCCTTCGAACCAATTGAAACAAAGGGCCCTTACCCACTCTGCTGCAAGCGGTCTCAGTTTTAAGAATTTGAGCAGCTAACCTGGCCATTGTTTTTCTCATGTGAATGTACTCACTCATACGCTTTCACACACACTTGATCTCTTCCTTTTGAGTTAATTCAAAAACTAACTTGTGGATCCATTTAGTAATTGGATAGGTTTATTTTAAATTAATTTTTCATACCGAAATAAGTAAGGAGATTTTTAAAGATCGTATGCATTAATGCAACTTTACGTAATTTTTTCACAAGGTTACGTGTTTGAATGCGATTTTTTTTAACTACACGTAGAAAAAAGGATGAACTTAAAAGATCAGCAAGTTTTTAGGGTATTTTTCACCACTCAAAAATATTTTTTTACAAACCTTAAATGGTTGGTAAGTTTGATGTATTTAGTTCATGATTCGTAAGAAATTTCTGAAACTTTATACACACTTGCAATAAATAGTATTCTTTCTAATGAATCTGTAGCCTTAACAAGTTCTGAAATTAAGATATAAAAACGGTCAAGTTTTTTTTTGCGCAGTATATATATTTAGTATGACATTCGTAGTATAATACAGTTTAGTACTCGTACTGTAACAAAATCAAACTAAGTAATGTTGCCTTTTGCCTTAACATTTTTATATACTTCCTACAAAGCAAGGCATGAATGTATCTGATGTGAGGTTTGCATGAAATAACAGTCAAAAGTTAATATTACTTAGTTTGATTTTGTTAAAGTACGAGAACTTAACAGTATTATACTTCGAATGTCATTCAAAATGTATGCTGCGAAAAAAAAGCTTGACCGTTTTTATATCGTGATTTCAGAACTTGTTAAGTAAGGCTACAGATTTATTAGGAAGAATCCTGATCATTGCCAGTGTGTATAAAGGTTTAGAAATTCCTTACAAAATATAAACGAAATACATCAAACTTACCTAACATTTAAGGTTTGTCAAAAACTATTTTTATGGGGATATCATAACTTTTCAGAAAAATACCATTTGTAAATGTTTAATTGGAAAAACTTAATAATATTTAATGTTGCTCATATTAGAAAGTACTGGGTAGAAACATAGTCTGTAAAACATAGCTACGGTGATCTACAACAGTCCCACTAATTTTCTACTAAAGTTTGCGCATTTAAAGATGTTTCAAGTATATTTGAATGCAGTTAATTTTTAGAAACAGTTTTTTGATTTGCCAAATAAAATAAATTGTCTTAAAAAATACAGTTTCAGGATTTTCATCTATGATGCTCTTTTTTTTCCTTTTTGTTATTAAATTACTTCATCATATCATTCTTAGCAATTTTTTTTTAATCTTACTACATAAATTCAATTACTTCTTCCAACAAATTTTTTAGATAAAATACTTAGTAATTTGCTAGTATATATCAGTGCCCTCCGGTGAATTTGGAAATTCAAAGTAATCAGTGATCCGTTGGCGGCGAAATGTAAGAAAATAAATAAATACAAGTAAAGTGTATTTAAATTTTCTGCGTTAATTTATTGATGCGCAACGTTTCGCTGACAATATGCGTCAGCCTCATCAGGCGCAGGTACGCGAGAATTCGTAAGTTTGGTTGACTTACTCGTCACCTGTCGTGCTGTCGTGTTGCGCATCAATAAATCAACGCAGATAAATTAAATACACTTTACTTGTATTTATTTATTTTCTTACATTTCGCCCCCAACGGATCACTGATCACTTTGAATTTCCAAAATACTTAGTAATTATAAACATCAAAAATCCTAAATTTGTCATTTGTTCATCTACCTTTAATCATTATTCTTTTTTTTCAATGACTTAAACCCAAATATTCTAAATTACAGTTATTAAATACCAGAGGTTTTCTTACAGTAAACAATTATTTATCACGAAAATACGTACGAGAATCGTACAAGTGGTATCTAAGTTACTAAAAGAATTGTTTTTACTAAATCATTAACTATTTAAATAGTACTTAAAAAATTGATTATTAATGTATGATTATTTACTATCTAAATCACTAAATCAAATAAGGCTTAGTTTTACAGATTGTTATTTAGGGCACTCTGGGAAATTCTAAGAGTTTCCAATCTAATTGATCAGATTATGTTGATACTGTTACAGCTGTCTTACACAATTTATTTTAAATTGTTAAAAAGAGTATACTAAAAAAATAATAAAATTTATTACTTCAAATCAATTTATTTGAAATTTTAATTTAGATACTGAAATTAACGTGTTCTCATTTAAGACACACGAAATTCAGTGTTAGGATAAATAGGATATTAAAGTATTCTTCATATTTACATTTTTATTCGTTTTCAAAATTTTTCCACGGTAGGTGTCCTATCTTAACAACACCTCATCTTGTCAGTTGTTGTTTGCATGGCTGGATACATTTTACATTCTTATAAGTGCGCAAATATTCATTTGACCTCGATTTGCCACATATATCTTATTATTTGTATTATTGATCATTTAGAGGATTGATTTTACTACGAGTGTGTCATATGCACTAGCTCCCTCTTCTGAGGCATCGTTGCGTATTTCTTTATATAAACTGCATATTTGCATGTCGCGGTGAAATGCTATATACCAGTATCATTTTTATACGATATCCTAGTGATTGGTTTATATTAAAAACACCACCTTGTTACCCGGGAGGAAGTGACGAAACGGAGTTTCAAACCTAAGTCCTCCAGGTGATGAAAGAGTACAGTCTTTTACTGGCCAGCCTACATATTATTAATTTTGTATTGAGCTCTTATATATTGTTTATAATCGTTATTTTAATATATTTTAAAATATTAATTGAACCCATACTCAATCATTATTTGTAAACTCATCTATACGATAATTGTACCAGTGATGTACACAATATTGTTTTATAGAAAGTATTTTTATACTTAATATTGTAGTGTTTTCCACACAATTTCATGGAAGTATAACTTTATACTCGAGTACCCAAGCACCCACTGTCCACTGTATTTTCTTTGTCTTTTTCTTTAATAACTTTTTAAGCATTCATGTTTAAATGGGTTACCCAAAAATTAAGTAAAAAAGTCTATAAAGATTTTCAGGGAGTAGAAAAAACATTAAAACACTTAATTTTTTGTTATAAAGTGTGGTAAATGTGCTTGAAGTTAATGTTATTCAAACACTATTTAATAGGTGGATAAACTCTTAAAAAAACAGTCTTGTTTATAATTTTTTTTTTATCTTCGAGTTGCAAACATAGCTGGACATAATTTGTTCAAAATATGATTATGTTTTAATTCAGGCTGGTAAAATCAAATTAAACCTACTTTTCGGAAAGTTATACAGCGAAATAGTACGAAAATCGCTTTTTGAAATTTTAATTTTACAAAATTATGAATTTAGAAATTTTTAATAGAAATAGTTAACAATTCAGAATTCGCTACTACTTTAAGGGATCCTTAGCCATGCAAAACAATTTTTATTTTCTATAGAACATGAAGTCACAAAACGATTGTTCATTTTAAAATTTTATTGGCTGCTCTGGCCGTTAAAGTATATTTAGATCAAATCTTATTAATAAATGTTATTAATGACGCAAGAGACTTTAATTTAAAAGAGATTTTTTTTTTAATTCTGACTCCCATTTTTTAAAAAAATTATTTACAACTCTAACAATAACAATTTTAATTGTCTTGTGCTCTATTCTCTGAGATTCTCCTATGACATCCTTGTTTGCTTAAAAAAGCCGTTTTTTTAAATGACCTTAATGTGTGGCTTATAATTTCGTCAAAGCAAAAAATGAAAGCACTCATAAGTCGTCCAGAAATTAGCGGCTGCAGAATGGCAACAGGAAGTAACGCTTGATAATGTAAATAAATTTTATGGTATACTTTTTGCTTACTTTTTGCTTAAAAAAGGTTTCCAATATACAACCGAAACGTTGTACACACTTTTAATTAAGAATAAACTTTTGACAGTAAGCCATAATATTTATTTACATTATTTATTTACTTTTGCTGTCGTTAGAATCAAAATATTAAGAGAGTAACGCTATTAAGAAAGTTACACTGTTTAAAAAAGTACATTAAAATAGGGTTTTCTATAAGGACGAAGTGCACAAAAGGCAGTAGAATCCTTAGATTTTTAAAGGTGGCAAAGTCAATCGCATTATTTGCATACGTTGACGACTAAATGCATACAATATGTCGTTCGGAGATGGGTACAGCACATCAAATGTTGAACTATAACATTTTTTTATTGTTATTAATGTACGTAAAAATGTATCAATTTACGTAGGTCAACAAAAAATATTCTGCAAGAGTAGGAGAATTTATTATTTAAGTCGAAACAACAAATAAAATTTAGGCAATCGTAATACAATACGCTACTTATAAGTAATCAAATACTTGCTAAAAGACGTCATTAAAATTTTTTTTCCTACCTCTGGCGTTTTTGACAGACTAGTGTGCCCTTGGTAGGAAAAAAAGCATTCGCCATATAAGCGCCATCGCTCCGTGGCTACCTTACGCCCCTTGGGCCCTGCTTCGCTGGTCCCTTGGGCCACAAAATAGCCCCGGAGACGATGGCACTTATCCGACGAAAACTACTATTTCTTACTATGGGCCCAAAGTAAAATTGCTGCTTTGCGCCCGTGGGCACACTTTGCGCCCTTGTAATCACTTTGAGCCCATGGGCAGAAAGTTTTTTGCGCCCTCTGGGCCCTTAGTAATTTACTGGGCGCAAAGTATGCCTACGGGCGCGAAATATTACTTTGCGCCCTCGGCAAGAGAAACATTATAGGTGACTTGGGCACCAACCTACAACAAGCTCGCCCTTCGGGCGCATATGTTTGTACTTTGTCCTCTAATGATCTAATGTACCATTTCCGCCCTCGGGTAGTTTTGGGAGGCTGGTACTTCCTCGGGCGAAAAAGCAGTTTTCCAGAACTCGTTCGAAAAGTCTCCTATACGAACCTCGTTACGAACCTCGCCTTCGGCTCGGGCCGCAAACCTCTCGGTTCGCAATCAGGGACTTTTCAAACTCGTTGGAAAACTACTATTTAATCGTAGCAAAATATACTATATTTAATAAAATTGGCTGCCATACGGGTAAATGTATAAGATCGAAGTTAGAATTTTAGATTTCAAAGAGTTATTATCGAAAAATGGATAAGTTGATAAAATTTTAAATCTCAAATTCTGAATAGAAATTTTTGCACTTGTTACAGTAGGTATTACTTTGCGGTAAACAAACTAATCATAGCATCGTTTGGTAGATATCAAATAACAAACAAATTATGGTTAGATATTTTTTAAATGTGGTACCAAAAAAAAGATACGCTCAAAGTTAAAAGAGAAAATCTAATCAATTTTTAGCACTTGTGTAGTAACAAACAGAGCTGGTGCGTTTATTCTCCAACCTATTTTTCTACGTAATCTGGTCAGAATAAAAATAAACTACAACCATTTCAACAAGTTTTGTCGTAGTTAACAAAAAATTTTATATCACGTTCTCCATCTACCCGTTCTTACTTGTTAGTTAATACAATGCTTTCATTTTCTAGGTCAGAGAAAAATCGGTATTAGTTTCAGGGACCAAGAAAAATCATCTAAACGAAGCCACTATGACGTTTGACATCCCAGATCAGTGTGATTTAGATAGAGTCGAGGCAGGATTCCACTTTGACAACGTTTTATATACTGGTTTTTTTTCAAGGAACAAGGTAGATGTTAGAGTATAGACCATTAAAGATGTTTTTAATTTTGAATAGTTCGTTTCCTTAGTGAAAGAATAGATATCGTTAGAAATCACTCTCATCATCTTTCATGACTTCCCGTTTTTCCACACCCTGCCATTCCCATTAATTTACATACACCAAGCAATTGATATTTTATTCAATCACAATTGTTTCTCCACAATAATTTTTTTTAACTTCAAATTTTTTTCTTTTTCAATTCTGAAACAAAAAAAAAAAACCTTCTAAGATAATTATATCCTCGATCTTCTGCATACGAGCCAAGTACCTTACCCACTCTGCTACGAGCGCTCCTGCTACGAGGATCCGGTTTTCTCTACGTATGAGGTAGTTTGAAACTGAATTCAAATTGAAATATTAATTGATTTAATTTAATAATTAACTGTATTAATTATTAAATTATTCATTAGATTAACAATTTCATTTCTAAATTGAAAAATTACTCTACAAACTTAAATACAATATTTTTTTTAGCAGCAGCTTTTTCATACATTCATGAATAATTATTTAATTTTTATTGATTTGTTAATTTTTAAATAAATTAATAAATTACTATTTTTACAATTTTTTTATATTTTTCAAAGTTTTTTAAGTTTTTCACTTACTGAAAGTCTTTTCCTTTTAAGGAAATAAAAAAAAAATAAAACAAAAGAATAAGCACCTAGGCTTGGAACACATAACCTTTTGATTAATAAATTATAAGACGTAATAAAAAAAAGGGAATGAATACAAAAAAGACATTAAAAATTGTATGAAATGATACTATAAGACATGAAAGAATACAGTGGAATGAAAATAAAACTGAATAAAAAAAAAAGAAGAAAATGATTTTGAATAAATAGTAAAATTAAAAATGAAAAAAAAGTGAAATGAAATTTGAAAAAAATCAGGAGGAACACATGAAGAAACACATTGAAATATATGAAAACGATTAAAAAAAAACAAATCTAAAAAGAAAGAAAAAAAATTGAATAAAAAAATTAATAAAATAAAGGAATTTAAAAAATTAAAGAAATTTAAAAAAATAAAAAAAATTACAAGAAACAAACTAGGCTAAATGAATGGGTGATGGGATCCACGGTAAGAACGAGGTTCTTTAAACATGAGATGAGAATAAAAAAACACAATTTTTCAGGTAATAAGGGGGTTACAAAACCCGTAGGAAAAAGGAAGCTCTACTAGAATAAGTACTGCATCCATGCAGTTCAGTGATACAAAAACTTAAAAAACTCATATTGCAAGTAGATTTTAAGCAGAAACTGACCTATTATGTCTATAATCGACAAACGACAGTAAGAGTCCTTTAGTAGCCGTCTTCAAATATATATAAGAAAAAAAGTTGATAATGTATTTGGCGAATAGTATAAGAATACTAATCTGATTATTCTCCTTTAATATGATTACTGTCTGTAGTTTTTGTAATTTAGTGATTAAAACGAGGTACTACGAATTGAAAAATTTCGACTAATTTGTCATAAATTAAAGTCTGATTCATACTTGAATTTCTTTTTATTGTTACTTCATAAATAACAAAAACTTTTATATGATGTCTACATTTTTACTACAAAAAATTTTTTTCTTTCTTGAATTCACACCAAGTATCACACATAATTCACTTAAAAGCAAAATTTAAATACATTAAATCATCGTACGTCTATAAGATAATTTCAGGAGACTCAGCTTTTCTTCTCGTTGCAAGCATTACCAAACTTTGCAGGTTGATATCTTTATTTATAATAAAGATATTCGATCTCACAAACGCTCAAATTGTTTTGAAACGTAAGCTCTATGCACATATAAAATTTTGTTACATCATTGCCTAAGCGCACTAAGGTATGTGACTAGCAACTATAACATGAATTTATATAAAATAATTGTTAAAAAATGGAGTTTACATTTTCAGTAATACCAAAATATAACATAGAATAGAGAAATTATGTGAAATAATCAGGACCAATGTAAAATTACGTTGAAAACCGTCACGATAGATTAAATTGTTAAGTAATTAAATAATAAGTCCAAACAGTTCGTAATTCACGCAAGTTTAACGTATAATAGACTACTTGATCTTTATTGATATTCAAAACAAACATATATTCTTATTTTTCTTTAAAGTAATGAAACAAGAGTACTTCTTTTTTTTAGTTTTATCATATTTTGGCATACAAATCAAATTGATGACATTAAGCCAAAAACTAACTATTTCACAACAGAACTAAGCTAAAAATGTTTATTAATCACACAGTTTCATCTACGATACGAGACAACTAAAACAATTGAAAGTATACAGAAGTAGAAATCTTTTTGCACACCATCATAATAAATAATGCACTGGTTCATATTTTTTTAAGCAATTACCAGACAAACGTATTCATAAAATGGTTACCTGATGCACAGCTTCTGAAATTGTTGTTGGTAAATTACCATTTTTCCTTACAAACAAGCTCAAGTTTCTGTGTACGTCATCTTTCAAGTCCTAATAAAAACTTATAAGTTTAGTTGTCCAATATTTTTGAAACATTTTATAATTTGTCAAAACTCTGCAATTACCAATAAAACCAATTGAAAGGTTTACTCCTTTTGTAGCAATCAATTCATAAGTTCCATCTTTGAGAAGACCAGTTGTATCATTAAATGGTACCGTTGGTATCGACACTGTCACGAAGCTGGTGAATCAACCAGCATACATTAAAATAATAATAAATGATGTCAGATACAACGACAGTTTTGCGATCTTTAGTGAAAGGAGGCTAAACTGTACATCTGTAAATTTTGTAAAAAATATAGGAACAGTCGATTAATAATTCTTAATAATTATTTAGTGTTTTAAAATCAAGGGGCAGCGCACTCTGAAGTCTTTTAGTGGCTTACGAGATCTTTGAAAGACTCAAAATGACTTTTGAAGTCTTTTTTAATGACTTGAAGTCTATTTTAATGACTTCAAGCTATATGCACTCTTAAAATCCTGGTAAAAAGTCAGATAAAAAGTCTTTTAAAGAATCTCTGGATCTGAATGAAATCTTTGAGAGACTTGAACTGACTTACAAAGTTTTTTTTGATGACTTTAAGAGTGCGCAAACTCTTGATTAAAATACATTTATTTTAAGGTTTCAAGAAATAATACATAACACTTTTACTTGTGTAGGATTGGCAAGTGTTGAATAACAGAATGTTTAACTTGCGTGTGTTTAATTCACATGTGCATGTAGGATCCCCGAAAGTAGGATTCACCCCCTCTTCTTTTAATGTTTTCTGGGGCTTTTTCCTTCTTATGTCCGGAATTCCTAATAGCTTATCTCAATTTTTTGACATACGACAAAGTAGCTAAGCTGTTGAGCCGAGGAAAAACACTCGATCCCCTTAATTATCATGTGTCAGTACTGATGCGTTCAATGAGCATGGCAATTTACTTTTACCACCTCCTGCCACACAGATCTGCTTATAATATATCAACAATTATCGGTACGTGTCCTGCAGGTGTTTTTGCTCCACGCCTATCTTTCCTATAATCTGTCCTTTGAATCAGGCACTGCCCCATTAGTAAGTACATCATTTTATTGATCGAACGCACTTTATTAGGTTTATATTTGGAATCACAAGCCACCGTATTGTAGGTGTGTATGAGTTTTAATATTCTTGATGTTTTAATATTTCGATAAATACGAGGCCATTTCTCTGGCTACAAAAAACAACATGAATTTAAATTTCATATTCACCACAAGCTAAAAATGAGTAACAAAACACCTGTACATGATGCGCGACACATTATACTAATTTAAGTTTGAAAAAACATTCTCTGTTATGATTACAATGTTTAATCAATTTTTTCTGAAGTGAAAATTTGACTGCGTACAGAGTTTTGTGTGCACATTTTATTATATTGTTTAATTATCAAGAAAACTTTGAGTTTTTTTGAAAACTTAATAGTTTAAAACTTTGTAATCCAATTTCAATTTTAACACGCTATAACAATAACATATGACGTTTAGATTCTTACATTGTCTTACTATGTATTGAACTATTATTTCTGGTTCTGACAATAAGCATATCAAGAAGCGATTAATATTTTTTTTTTAGTTAACACGTATATATGCACGATAACTAAATAGTTTATACTTGCAGCTCAACGATTATTTACAAAGTTTTCTATTCATACAATTTAGTAATCAACGAATTGTTACGCTCTATTTTTCGATACTTCTTCGTAGGGTTTAAAATTTTGTTTTACTCAAACTCTTATGTTTGTAATGAGGTATTAAAAATGATTAAACATATCTGGAATAGTTTAGCGATTATGTTAAAACTAGCTTTTTTAATATTTTATTAGCGTTTAAATGCACTGATAACATTGTTCTAAAAATTATTGTTGATTATTGAAAATTTTTCATTTTATGAGAATTAATTCCAATAGTTAATATTTCTCACATTTTAATATAGTGGTATAAATCTGTATAACAGATAACTTTAAATATGATAGATTGATACCTTCTACTAAAAATTAAAAAAAAAATTATTCTTTAGCCTACCGTATATAACTCCCTCTCTTAGACTGCTACTACCTCTGTAATAGTTATCTCTTAAGTTGAAATTTTAATTTATGGCGTGCATTTTGGAGTTTATTTTTTAGCTGTATTGAAGTAGTAATCTTATTTTTCCCCTAATGTGAATATCAGATTTTAAAATGTACATTTAATTATCTATCAATTTTTTTATAAAAATACTGTAATTTTAATAACAAAATGTTATTTACCCTTACAATATTTTTATATTTTTTTAAACATTTAAAAAAGAGAACACAATTATAGTAGCTAATAGATTTACTAGCTACCCCCTGATACTTAAGTCTTTGAAATTTGATAGGGAATATAAAAAAAACACGACCACAAACCAATAGACGGAAATAACCGAAATTCTGTGGTGTTACATACTTCTCATAAATCATTAAATAAGATTATTAAAAAATTCCCCCATTAACAAACAAAAGACTTTATTTGTAGCTAATTCCAATCACATCAATAATGAGGTATAAAATATTTATAAAGTCAAAATTTTTTGTTATTTTAATTGTAATAATAAATTTAACAATTTTTGAGGTAATGAGTCTTTCTTATTTGATTATTTCTTGGTAATATTACGTTTTTTTTTAAATTAAGCTGCAGTATATTTAGAAAAATTCAGAAATTATTATTATACTTCATAATGTCGCCTTTTTTAGGGTGCCAGCTTTTTTACTGTATTTTTTACAGATTAATTGTTTATAATAATTTTAGACTTAATAATGATACATACTTAAGTCAATTTAATGTTTAAGTTCGAAATTTTTTTACAATAGATTATTAAAATCTGAAAGAGCCCATTGAGAAATATCTTTATTTGAAGGATTCCTTTTAAATCGTTAATAATTATATAAAAAACATCAAATTAAATTTTCAATACACAAATATAAGCACTATTTAAGATTCTCTGGAGTGAAATTAAAGAAAATCATTGTCTTTTTTCATTGCTACTTAAACTTCTTTATGGTTTTCTGCATATAACGAGTAACCTTCCACAAAATAAACCATCGTGTGCGTCACAGATTTTCAATATGTATACAACGGTATACAATAAATAATACATTGAGCCATCCCCTACATCGTGACTACCGTCACTACCACACCAAGCAAATCGAATATTGAAACCCATTGCTCCCACCAATTACAATGTTTGGTGAGGCCTCGTACCCACTCGCAGCAAATACGAGCTACTTTTGCTCCTACTTTCTAAATTTGACGGCCAATCTACTTCGACTCGTGAGCTTTTTTCTTCTACCCTACTGAACTTAACATAAGCTTAAACAAGTGCTTTTTTTCCTTGCACCATCAAGTTCTAGATATTTTTAGCCTCTTCTGATATTTTATTTACGAGTGTCCAAACTATGTATTGATTTTGTGTGTTTCGTATGTCAATATGTTTACAATGAAGAGATTTTGATGCAGATGGTTTATAGAAAAAGAGCATTAGGTAAAAACACGTAGATATATACCTATGTGTTATGGAATTGGATTTAATATACTTTGCAATATTGGGCAAAACTTAGGATACAACGGGCAATTATTGTTTGAAATAACAGATAACTCAATGTCACAAACTTTTACAAAACATTAACTGTAGGGAATAAGAATACTCTCTTTACATAAGAATACTTTAATAAAGCTCTTGTACAGAAATTTCAAAATAAAAAAGTTATTTTTTTATAGAAAAAAATGAAACGAAACTAACGGCATCTGCATTTTTGTTCGTTATCATGGAAAATTTTTCAATATTCGATGTTAAAGTTCGCTCAACGTGATATTACTTTTACGGAGCCGTACTTTGAGACGTTATATATCGGCTGTAATCAAACTATAACAGCATATTCTCTTAAAAAATTACAAATATTTTGAAAAAAAATCTTTAAAATTTAAATTTAAAAAATGTGGGTTATGGTAGAAAAACCAAAAAATAAGCGTAGAAGTATAACTTCAAGAAGCTATCCTTGAAATTATTGGAATATTTTTTGAAAGACGCAATGTTTTCAATATTGTTAAAGCACATACATTTTATTCCGGACTCTAAACAATGGAAGGTAAATAAGGATGCAAACTTCAATTAAAGTCATGGCATGAAACTTTAGCTATTTATATATTTATAATAATGACTTTTAAAATTTTTATTCACAATTTGTTTGAGAGTTAGAGCAAAAAATGAGAACTTAGGACAGAAATTGTTGTCACATAAAAAATCTTGAAACTGCACAATTTGTCTAAATTTTTCTTACAAATTCAAAGTAGGAACATACAATAGATATACAGTTAGCGTAATCATGCTTGGTTGAAACCAATGTTGGATGATCTGGTGATGATATTAGGTCAGCTAAGTAGTCATACTTTTTTTTGGCACTGTCTGTCTCATTTCTTTTTAAATGTATATTTTTTAGCCCCTTAAACTGCATTTTAATACCATCCTCTAAAAACTCGCCTATGATTTCGATTAGTTTTGTAATAAATAGTCTTAAATTTGGCTTATCATTCTAGCAGCAAAACATTGTATTTGAAATAGTAAAGAAAATATGTCATCTCTTTTTCATTCACAGTAATGAAATTATTTTCAAAGTATTTTTTTGGATTCATGAATGGTACATTAAACTAAGGATCAAAAAAATGTTAATAATAAAACAGTTTTTTTAAGGGTTACATGGGTCAGATTTAAAATAATAAAGTTTCAAACGTTTTTGAGTAAAATAAGTAAGTCAGGTGACTTTGTAATGTCAGGTGACTCAGTTTGAAATGTCAAGCTTTCATAGATGGATATTGCTACTTCGGTGGATGGTGTTAGCTCTTTTCCTCTATTTACTTTCAGGTTAGTCATATGAAATTGTCATTAATAGTCAGTATTGCTTCCGTTTAGTATTAGTAGTAGAGTGTGAATATAACACTACACTTACAAAATATATTATGTTATTTTCGTTAAAAAACGGTTGCGTGGCATTATAGGTAAAAAAAAAAGGTAGATAAAACGGAGAGCAAAACTGCATGTTTAAAAACCAGTTTGATCGTTCATAATTTTTTAGGTTCATGCTATGCTTTTTTTGCTTTACCGTCTCAAGCAAGTAGGTGTTGGATTTTTCGATACCAAAATCCTGCTGACACGTAGCATACCTATTTTTCATAATTTTGTGCTAAGATTATCATATCCGGCACAACTTTCTTTGTAAAACATTTGCAAACCTTATTGAAATGGTTTAAAGTTTTAAAAAAATTAACATTTGATAATTACTCTATAGGTCGCCAAGGACATGAGATCCAGTTTTATTCTCATTTGGCAGAGTTAAAAATAAATGAAGGAGAAGCCCTGGAAATTACTTGCAAAAGCCAGAACCATGTTTTTTTTAAGTATCTTGACTCAAATGAAGACAACGTAAGTTACATGAATATCTCATTCGTATAAGTTTTTATCAAATCATTGTCGTGCACTTGTTAAAAAATAAGAATTATCGTCTAGAAGTATTAGTTCAAAGGAAAAAATTATGAACATTATAAATGTGCATTAAAGAAAATTTAGTTAGAGTTTGTTCTGGTTTGAAAAAATTCCATTCTACTATGACCTATACTGTTAAAGTTCTTCAGATTGGACGTAAGCAATAGTTTATTGTAGAAGTGTAGCCATTTTCGTGTACCCAAAGAGTTATTTACGATGTATTTGTAACATCATAATTCTAGTTACTGGCTTAGTACCTAACATTTTTATTTTAATACCTTTAATAATATGCATACAATCAAATTTTTAACGTTGTTTTTTGCAACAATTTCTGTAGGTTCGAGAAAAACACCTCAAGTAGGAAGAAACTATGAATGTTTTCCATAAATAAAGATTATCATAGCAACACATTTAACTTTATTTTACTCAATTTATTTATACGATATGCACATTTCAACTAACGGAACTTTACGTGTTAGCAAAAAAGATCCTCTCGATAGGTTGAGGACATTTTTGGTTGCCTAGGTGTAGTTTTATAGCTATAATATTACAACAATGATTATTAAACTATAACATTACCTAGTTTATGCAAGTCATGTTTAAAAAGAGTTGGGATAAAAAAATTCTTTTAGCGGTTATGATCTTTTTCATTGAATCCATACAAAATGAAACAATTCCTTATATAATTCAATGGAAGAATCTTTTAACAAAAATGCTGTTTTTTTGTTTTCTATGGAAAAATTTGGTACCATGGACATCTCTCACGTACGCGTGAGTGTCAAAATAAGAGTCAATCTCGTTAAAATCGTCATTTTCACTAAAAGCCATCTCGGCACAGTGGGTTGAAAAGTTTTTTGCTATCAAATTTATTTACAAAATCCCTTAAAACTGCTCATACAACAAGAAATGTCATCTTTCGATGGAGATACATTTTTGATGAACGTACACTAACACGATTCTCCAAAGATAACATTGCGAGAGACGTGAAGAAGCTTTATCTCCTTGGCGAAAGGGATCGATGTTTGCGTGCTTACGTGCTACGTAAAAAAAAAAGACGGAAATGTAACACTATAGTCGAGCGAAGCTTGGTTAGAAATTGCTTCAATTTTTGCGACTCTTCAGGTTCGTTCTTTGTGATAAAACCCTTACTCCTTCAGACAAGCTAGAACTCAACAATAAAAATTTTTACAAACGAGATAATATAAGTAACTTTAGAGAATTATTTCTAAATATTACTTGGCAAGAACAAATTTGTTTGGTTAACAAACAAAACAAAAACTTAATAAAAATTCTATCTCTATGGTGTAAGTAAAATTTTGTTCCTACTTTCTATTCCAACAGTGTCAAATTTTGTTGCATACATGCATGGGCTCTGAGTACATGTCTTTATTCATCTAAGCTACCTGGTAAATTGCAAGCTCTTTTACAATAGAAAACAAAATATAACCCTTCTACAGATAAGCGATCAAGCTTATCTAGTCACTTACGGCTTGAGTTGTTATTGAATGCACATGCTACACGAAGTCATTGTCACAATAAGAACTAGTCATGTGCATTTTTACTTCTGCCTTGAGGTACTAACAGTTACATGCAAAAGACTTTAAATTCAACAAATCTCATTTGATTCAGTCGCTTTGTTAATTGCACATCATATTTTTTCACAATGCACTACCTACTTATTACTTTCATAGCCAAATATTTTCTACTTTCTACCTTAAAACAAAAAATAACTTGCTGCAAGACGGTAAACAGTGACCATTATTATTACTCGAAAGCAAATAATTCTCCACTTCTAACATTAAGTAGTTCTATGCATTAAGAAAGCAACGCTTTATTCTTTTTTTCAAGCATATTTATTTTGCATCAAAAACAGTCTTCTATGATGCTGAAATAATCGCTGGTTTAATTATTTCGT
Source organism: Copidosoma floridanum (assembly GCF_036245765.1). Taxonomy (NCBI): domain Eukaryota; kingdom Metazoa; phylum Arthropoda; class Insecta; order Hymenoptera; family Encyrtidae; genus Copidosoma; species Copidosoma floridanum. Next base: position 15,314,787 of record NW_028321884.1, on the reverse strand, counting down.
CTATTTTTGACGGGACTGTGCAAATGTTTGTAACAATGAAATTAAGGTTTTTCTTGAACTTTGAGTAAAAAACTACATGCAAAAAAGTAGCTATTCTGGCTGTATACTTATAAAAAACAGCTTACCATGTTTAGACAATTGAGGAACCTCAAAAGAAGTCGCTCGTCTAGAAAAAATAATTAACATTATTAAATTTGAAAAGTCCAGGAAATGTTATGACCGAAAACTTAGAGCTACGTAAATAAAGAGGATACTATACAAAGAGTTTAGTTAGAAAATGAAGTGTCAAATATATCTGTGAGTCTACGTTATCGTCTAAATTTTAACAGCTATCGTGTTTTTTCGACATTAAGGCATGTCTGATATTTTTTTTTTCTTACACTATATTAGGTCCCGAATGTAAGACATACATACCTTTGAATTAGGACATGCCCGAGGAGATGCCCTGTATGCCGTCTTTACTCTAATTATTAAAGGACTCATACTATATACTCGAAACGTGTCTTATTGTAAGAAAATCCAGTAAAAGTAATGTTACACATATGTATCGAGGACTTACATAACGAGTGTGCAGTTGTCACAGCTTTCGATTCTGGTTTGTTGTGAACGCATACCTCTGTTTACTAAGAAAAACTTAAAGAGCTCTTGATTTTCTATTCCGTTTCCACTTTTTTTGCAAGTGTTGGCTCTCAAATAACAGTCGTCATACCTATATAAAATTTCCAATACGTTTTTGGAAATAGGAGACGATTGTGTACCTCTGGAACCTATCGTGTATGTAAAACTGCGGCATTTTCATTGTTGTACCCAGTCAAATTAGGCAGGATGTTGCAGCTCGACATTTTGCATTAATAAATACGACATTACTATACTTATATAAATATTGCATTCATACCAAAAAACTTATGGTGAATACTTGAGTAGGCTCTTGCCATCTGCTAAAATCTAAATTCTGGTAAATTTGATCAATACGGTTAAAATCATCAAGTAAGAGACGACAGCGTGCTTTCTTCATGAATTTAAGACAGAGACATTCACAGGAACTGACTTTCAACTCAATATTTTCTAAATAATCTTCATTGTTCGAAATATAATTCAAAATTTTTTTCTTTAAAATGTTTAGATTTTATTCGAGGGAGCATAATGTTACACGTGGATTACGGGCAATACGTAATGTCATAAAGTTCGGCTCCCTAATAACATAATGACGGTAGGCAAACTTTGGCATTGACTATCTTAGAAGTTTTTTTAAGATCAGATAGAAATGTGGGTGCCGTCAGGTTAATCATATTTTTTCCTTTAAAGAAATCACTTTTTATTTGTGTAATACTTATGTAAGAAATCAATTCAGATTTCTGACTTATCGAGAAAAAGGCACACCCTTTCGATAAAAATAAAACATGTACGCCAAAAAAATAGTAGAAGTCCATGGATTAAGGTAGTTCTTGTGAAAATCAAAGTCATCATAAAAATTATTTAGTGACTCTTTACCATTCTAAACGGCTTCAAATACAAATTTCTACTAACAATTCGAAACCTTTTAATCTTTCCAAATAGTCGTGTTCCTGAAAGTTTTCAGTTTGTAGAGAATATAAACATTAGGTGTTCTTTTATTTTTAACTAGACTTTCTCTTTCATAACTATATTAATCCCCAGTAGTGCAAAGTAAATCAAATCAGATTTTATAATTCATAGGTAAGTCAACATGTCTTTACTAATACTAATTTTCCGTAAACCATTTGCAAAAAAATCATTGTATTATAAGCATATCAACATACTACATGCGACAGATTATTACATAGTGCGAACACTTGTGAATGACATTCTAAAAGACACCCAAAATATCAATAACTTGATGATAAAGCATATTGTCGAGCTTGCGTTAACCAAAGTAGGGTAGAAAAAAAAGCTCACGAGTCGAAGTTGATTGGCCGATTAATTTGGAGAGTAGGAGAAAAATTAGCTCGTATTTGCTGCGAGTAGATACGTGGCCTCACTAAACATTGTTATTGGTGGGAGCAGTGGACGTCAACGATCGATTAGTTTGAAGTTGTGGTGGTGGTGTAAGTCACGATTTCAGGGATGGCTCAATGTATTATTCAGTTTGTGCTGTAGTATTGATATTAAAAACCTCTGACGCATGTATTGGTTTATTTTATGGAACGTTTCTCGCAGTGCGCAGAAAATTATATAGATGTATGAGAAGCAACGGAAAAATACCATGATTTTTTACAATTTCGTTTTAAAAAGTGTATACAGATAAGTTTTACATTTTTGTTTACGACTTGTACTACTCAGATATACAATCCAACTTATAAATTACACGAGTATTATCTTTTTCTGTATAAAATGTAGAAACCAATTTGATTTTTCTAGAAAGAGTCGACATTTTTTATTGCAATCACAGTTTTTGATTGTTTCTTAACAATCAGTTCAGGTACATGTAGCACTGTAAAAGTGACAAGAACTATTTGGATATAGTCTACTGATTCTCTTTGAGATTGTGTCTTTAAAAATTGTTTTCATAAAATTGTTATCTTTGAAAAAGTTTTTTACAAAAACTAATATTACATGTAACTTTAAATTTTATTAATATTTTGAATCAGATTAACAAAATACCAAAAATAAGCTAAAGTAATTTGTAAATTATTATTTTAGTAGACAGTGAAAAATTTTTATACGCTTATCTAACAATGCATGAGAAGTGTATAACTCAATATTATTTTAGTTCTGTCTGTCTGTTACTTTATTGATACGTATTTTATACCCGCAATTAAATGTTTGTTCCTTGAAAATTGAGTTTAGAACAAATTAGTTTTTTTTAAAAAAATACAGCATTTTCCACAAAACAAAAAGGAAAAAAAAGATTTATAAAATTTTATATGTATATCACGTAAACAATTACATTACTACTTTAATACAGCTTTAAAATGTGATCTAAAATTAATACCTAAATTAATCTTTCAGTTTTAGCAATAACTATGATATAAGTAGTGGTGATCTGAAGAAGAAAATAATGTACTTTAGTACAGGAAACAATTTTTTTTCAAATTCTAAGTAGAAGGTAACGAAATCTATCAAAGTCAAGATTACTATATACACAGATATATACTTCTTCATTAAAAGGCCGGTTATTGGACATCAATTATTTAACTTGAATTTAATAAGTTAAAAAACTTACAATTACCGTCAGTATTTTTGTTACGATGTACAAAACAGTGCTTTTGAATGCAGATAAAATAACAAATTGGATGATAATAAGAGAATTACTAAACTATTTTCAGATACTTCTTGCAATTCTTAATACCTCATTGTTAACCTTAGAGTTTAAGTTAAACGAAATTTCAAACAATAAAAAGAAGTATTAAGAAAGAGTGTTAAATAACGTTTAATGTCATTTAAGTTTGTTTTCAGCTTCAAATCAAAAACAAAAACTGTGGATTACAGTCTCACGCCCCTTCACAGGCTGCGGGACAGCAGATAGTCCAACTATTTGTTTGTTTAAGAAAAATTTAAAGGAAGGAAGAAGTAGAGTGTTGAATATAATATCCAGGTTAACTTACCTTTCTTTCCGCTAATTATTAATTCTGATGGCTTGCACTTCCTCTTTCCGTCGATTTATAATTATTTATTTTTTTATTTATTTATTTGTTATTTATTATTTTATAATAATTTAAATTCCTTTTCCAATTAGTTTTATATCACTTTATTTTATATTACTAGTATACATATAAAATAAAACAGAAAAGGAAAAAATAGACGGAACGTCTGGTTAATCTTATAAAATTAATTATTACGTCTGCACTTGATGAGCGGCAGCGGGCTACTAACTAAAACGCCGTGCAAAGAAATGCACCTTGCACGAAGTTTTAGTTAAACTTCTTTGTCTTACTTGCTATGGGGCCGGTACTTCCTGACTTCATGTGTTTAGGCTTTATGGCTCGCTTCGGTTGTCACTTGACACTTCCAAGAGCCACGAAGTTCACAGTCAGCTTTGTTAGGCGACGACTCTCGTTGAGAATGACTCTGTAAAGAGTCTTAAAATTTTATCATTGGGAATGAAATATAACAGGATAAAATAGAATAAAAATAAAAGTTTATTAATTTACGCAAGTCGTCACCTAACAGCCTCCCCTTCTTAAAACTATCACCGTCCTCGGTGAATACATTATTTTATATTATTTTATTGGTTTTTTTTTTTTTTTTTGTTTTTTGTTTTTTGTTTTTTTTTATATTTTTATCTTATAAGTCAACATTTATAAGTTACATAACATTAACATTTTACAATAATTTTTATAGTAATGTAATAAAGTATTAATTTACAGAATTATTACATTTGTTTATTCGGGACTGAGAGTAAGGGAAGGAATGGACTCGTGAATATTACGTCTTCTTCTTTTCCTTGGCCCTTAATTTTGTGTTGTTAATTACTAGTCTATTAAGTGCATCAAGATTTGCTGACACTCCCATCTCAAGGCATAGTTTATAGTGCCAGTCGTATTTTACCAAGTTGATATTTTTCTGGCATGATGGGCAGATTATTTTTTAATTTTATTTGTGTTTTGCACAGAAGACTGTGCACCTCAAGGTGGCATTTGGATATTAAATTTCCACACGATGAATGTGTTATTATTTCACGGTTTTTTGGCGAGTCTTTTTGGGAGTAATTCGCCCCATACATTTTGAGTCTTTTGAGGGCCCTTTCCGTCGATTCTTCGTTACAGTATGTAGCGAAGCTTAGGTATAACTGTCTTTCATCGTCGCGTTTGACATCTAATGGGTAGTAGTTTAAATGGCTCAAAGGGCCAAAGGTCATTAACAACCGGGTGTATTCATCCGGATTCATAATGGCCGGTACCTTAGATACTACTTTTCGTGGAAGTGAGTCATTGTCTTTTGGATCGTTATTTATTTTGATCGTGTTTTTTGTTTTTGGGTTTTTTGTGATTACATTCTTTGGCTGCTGAGTTATGCAATACACTACTATCTGGCGCATGTTTTTTGCCCACTCAGCGGATCCATACGTTATATGAACGGGAACAATATCTTCCCGTGTTTGTTTTTTGGTGGAAAAATGAATATCTTCTATTGGATATTTGTTTTCGAAAAATTTAATAATATAATTTGTGTTAATAGGTTTTTTTTAAAAGACGCTTATTTTAGTCCCGGTACGATTTACTCTTACAAATCGTAATATTGGACTAAGCTCTTCTTCAATTATTTTTTTAAAGGTTTTGACTTCCGTCGTTGATTCTACATTCTTAGCTGGTGCTTCGATGTTTCGTGAAGATGATTTGTCTTCTATTTCTATGGTTGTTGTATAATTTAAGGTTGCGGCAGCAACTGCTGCATCACATAGTTGGTAATATTTGACTTCGTAGCTGGTGTATGGGGCCGAATATGGCTGTTCTTCTGAAGATAACATCGAACCAAATTTGTTAAGCGATGTTTCCAATTGGCGCTTGTCAATTGGTTCTTCGGTCATTATGTTTAACCAACGTCCATTTTCCGATATATTGTGGACCTTGACTTGTCTTTTATTTGGCAAGGGGACAGGTGCCGTTGACTTTGCCCAATTCCTCTCGTCCGATACATTCGACAATGAGGCGAATAGCTCCTGTAGCGTTGGCGCTGCATTTAGGTTATCAGCCGCTAACGCTGCCTCACGTGGTGAAAGGAATGCCACTTCGTAACTTGAGAACCCCATAGCACAGGGTTCCCGTTTGATGGACCTTACTATCCCGAAGTTTTCCAGAATTTTTTTTTAGCATTAGCCTACTATAATCCCCCTGCTAAGCTGTATGCTAAGGTGGGATCCATCAGCCATTGCTTCTATGATATTAGCGTTTTGTTTGTCCATTGTGTGTGTAATTCTGCAAGCGTAAATACGATGGATGTTGTAAGGATCATTACTTGATACTGTACATGTATGAGTGTTCTTGTAGTGTATTTCGTGTTGTTATTGTTCGTGAGTGATGTATGGAATGCAGATATGAGAATAAAATGAGGTTTATGAAACTATTGGATAATGGGTAGGGAATACATGGATAGATACAATTATTACTTATCATGCTATGCCGAAATATTTGCGTATTTGTAATACAATTTAATAAGTAGTTTTAATACATGCTAAAGCTTAATATTACAAAAGAGGAGAGAAAAAAAATTTTGACAATAGAGTAACATGCAGCTAAAATAGAATACAACATGCGCTTTTAAATTCAAAGCCTACTTATGATTATTTTTATAATCATTATATTTATTTATTTATGTTTAAATATACATTTTTTTGTATATATATATATATATTGTTGTATATATACGTATATATATTTGTATATATATACATTGTATATATATATATATATTTTTTTAGTTTTACTTATAATTAACGTACTTAATATTAATCCTACAGATAAAATTAAAAAATAAAGTAAAGTTAAGAAGAAGGAATACGTGAAAGAAAAAAAATTGATTTTACAAAGCTTAAAGTTAAAATCTTAGAACTAAGTGATGTGTGTTCGACGTAGAAGGTGGCTAGTTGAATGGTAGGGTTCAAGTATTGGGTTCATTTTCTGCTACTTGTGATCTTTTCTCGTAGATCAACGGTTTTGGTAAGAATTGACTTCGTTTCTGTAGTTTGTGTACAGCGTTGTCTTTTGCATGTAATCACATGTCTGTGGTAGGTCATTAACTCAACTTGTTGTTGACATAATTGGTGAGTCAATTTCCAGTTCATTTTGTATTTTGTACTCCTTTTAATTGGTTCAGCATATTTCGTGCGATATTCGGGTTCATCGTTCTGCAATGCTAAAATAGCGCTTTTAGGATCCATGTATTGTACATATCCTTGGAATAATCTTCCCCGCCGATCTCTAACGGCATAACAATATTCTAGGGTGCCAAATTGAGAGAAATGATTAAAGAAATCTCTTTCCGTTTTCTTTTCTTCTATATCTCATGGCAGAAGACACATAAGTCTTTTTGGATCAATGTTTGGTGTATCATTGTCATTTCTTGATGGTGTTGGTGAAGAGATCTTTTCTGCTTGACAAATAGTGGATTTCATCTTAAAAGGAAAAAGTGGTTGAACTTCTTCTCCTGTATTTAGTGTTATATCAGTTATTTTAGTAAATGAATCACTATTGTATTTGGCGGTTATAGTTCGATGTTCATAACTATGTAAATCCGTAAGTATATGCATTTCCTTAATATTTCCTTTATTTTCTAATTGTTCGATAACTTCGTGTAAAGGTTGGTTTATGTTGACTCTAGTCTTTATTGTTATTTCATATTCGGGGTTCATTGTTCTACCTGGAAGGAAAATAGTATCAAATTACTATTGATTTATGAGTCCATTTCCAGTTTTTGGGGTGTATGGCGTGGGAGTATCAAACTCCGTGTCTTCATTATAGGTCTAGCTTTAGATGATTTAGCTATTTTTTGTTTTTCCTCAATTTCAACATACAGTTCAGTTGGTTCGTGTTCATTTGGTTCTTGTTTTATGGTTACTCGGGGTTCTGCGTTCAGTGGGTTGATGGTACGTTTTATAAATTTTTTCGAGACACTACGTTTCATAATCTTCTTGAAACAGCCTCTTGCTTTGCTGATGAGTATTGCTGTTATAATCATAATAATAATAGCTTCAATGACATTTCGTATTAACGAAAATAGAGAAGTTTGTTATTCCTCCAACTTTTGGGTCCGTATTTTCTCCATTTGATTTATTATATTTTGTACATTTAATTCTTCATCTGTCCATGCTTGTTCATTAAAGTTTGATTCTCGAATCGATTTTATAGCATCATGAAAGTCATCAGTGTCTTTTAAGGGTTCATGTAGTACTGTTAAGTTTAAGTTCACTTCTACCTGATAGATATATTGTATTTGAGTGATAATCTTCTGTTCACTGGTTAAGGTTAATCTGTGAGTTTTTCCCGTACATCCATCATTCATTCGTAGAAGACCTATACCTTTTACTCTTTCTTGTTGATCCATTTGTCCACATTGGGGTATCATGACTGGATGTAGTCTATAAAGATTGTAAGGGGTTCAATCTACGAGTGGCAAATGTAATATTACCATGGTTCTATTTTCTTGATGTACAACATCTAATTTGCTTAGGGTACTTATTTCGCCAGCTTAAAGGTTTTCTATTGGTGCTACAAATTCTAGATTTCCCGCAAGGTTCTTTACATCCCGGGCTACTGTTCTAAATATATTTGGAGAAAATAGCTTTGGATGTGCTTGACCTCTTTGTAAATCATGCAAGATGTCAATCAGATCTTCATGGGAACGAATAATTTGATCTAGGGTAGCCTCAGTTCTTCTAAGGTATGCTGACAAATGAATCAGATATCTGTCAAGAGTAAAATCCTGTCCTAAAGTCAATATATCAGCAACTTGTTTTAAAATATACTCATGGCGTTTTGTGGTATTGTATAGTTCTTTGAATGCGGCTGCAAAAATATGGCTATTTTGTTCGTACAATTTAATATATTCTTTTTGATTGGTATTCAAATTGTTGATGTTAGTGTTTATAACGTTAATATCATCTTCTGTGACTAAGCCGTAAAGTCCTTTAGCAATACTCCCAATAATTCCAAAAGGTATCAGTCTTTTTGCTCGTATGCTGGGGAGTGGAATAATGTTATCTCCCGCATGGATTCTCACAGTATTTATTATGTTCAATAGTGTTGCTTTGGGATTTGTCAATTGCTTTATTTTTAAATTCAAGAGGTCCATTTCCATATAGCGAGTGCAATTAGAATAACCAAACTGTACAATACAATATTAAAAAGTTTCGTTTAATCCTTGAGTAGATGTTTGTTCCAATATGAATTTATTAACATCCAGCCATATCACAATCTTCCAATCGGCTCTCTTAATTTTTGTTATACTGATTCGTTCGTAGTATATTCCAGGGTTTGTTTCAAGTGGTTCTATGCTATAGTTGCCATGATTAGCATAGTTTAAATCTGCGCGGCCTTCGAACGCTATTGTCATTAAGATGGCCAATATAATCTGCATCGTTGTGTTTTTTCTTTGGAAGACATGTAGAATATGTTTCTTACAAGATATTATTATCGGGGAACTAGCTTTGATTTATCTGTATGTTTGCGTATGGTTTCACCATTGGTTTTTTCAAGTAACACATTATTTCCCTCTAAAACTGTTCTAACCTTTAGGGGTTCATTATAAAAGCGATCAAATTTATGGGAACGCACTACTTTCTTTACCCAAACGTAATCTCCTGGTTTAACATTTAGAGGCTTTAATTTTTTATCATATCTTGTTTTTGCTTGTACTTTCATCTTTATTTGTTGATTTCCTGCCGCAATTTGCATTTCTTGAAGTCGCCTTATAAGATCTTGAAAATATAGTGGGTATGTTCGTAATCTTTTATCTTTAGGTATCTTTAAGGGCAATTTCGCTACTCTCTGCAATACTAGTTCATAAGGCGTAAAATTTGTTGCTGCATGTACACTCGTGTTATACGTGAAAGCTGCAAATTTTGCTAAGTTGTCCCAGTCATCATATGTTTCAGAGTAAGTTCGTATAAAGTCAGCTAGGGCAGCATGACTTCGCTCTAGTGATCCGTTTGTTTGAGGGTGGTATGCTGATGTAGTTAGATGATTGGTTTTGAGGGTTCTCATGAGCTGTTCCAATAAATTAGACATAAATGTAGCATGTCTATCTGATAGAATTGCTCTAGGCACACCATAAACTAATACTAGATTTTGTACGAGTGCATCGGCAAGAGTGCTTGATCTTAGGTCTGGTACAGGGACTAATATGATATATTTAGTCAAATTACACTGTATGGTCAGCAAATGGCAATTACCATTTGGTGTTATTCTTAATTTACCAACGGTATCGATGGAAACCTTATCGAAAGCTTCAATAGGTGTATCTGTAAGTACCAAGGGTTCTCTTGTTTTTAGTCGTTCAATTTTTTTCTCTTGACACTTGCTGCATTTACGTACATAATTGAGAATATTATTTCTCATTCCGGGCCAATAAAACCGTTCTCTTATTTTTTGGTAAGTTTGGTTTATTCCCTTATGTCCTCCAACAGGGCTGTCATGTAATGTTTGTATTATTTCATTACGTTCTTGGATTTTCAGAAAATCAACCTTACCGTAACAGACAGTAATTTGTATGGGTGTTTTATCAAAAATTGTTAATAACGTTTCTGTTATCAATCCAGGTTCTAATTTGTCTGTAAGATCTCCCCTTCTTGAAATTCGAAAGGTTTTAAGATTTCGTCTCAATAATATTTTTTTAAGCGATTTAAAAGCTTTTGTAAGACTTTCTGAAGATACTAAATCAGTCGACGAATCATTAATAACGATTAATAGTATATTATGTCCTCCATTAGGTGTTATTAAAATTTGGCCAACTCTTGATTTCTTCGATTTCAAATAGCTAAAGTCTAGTGCACCTATCGATCTCAACAGCCTTGAGACAGATGTGACTGGTTGAGAATCCTTGCTAATAAAATAAACTATATTGTCTCTTCTGTATGTAAGGCAATATCTGGTGGTAATGACATTGTTTACTAGCTTAGCTCCATTTTCGTTCCTATAATTATCAGTACTACTGCTACTATCACTAAGACTTACATACACTTTTCCATGTTGTTGTTTGTATCGATTGATGGGTTAAAAAGAGTATAAGTCCGATAGTAACATGAAATCAGGTTCAATAGTTCGATTCATTGATTTATTTTCATTGCAGTTTATTTGTTTGTTGTTTTTATTTAAGTTATCCGGGGTTTCTTCTGTTATTTGTTGCAAGTCCGGCGCTTTAGATCGTCTGTTTTTTGCAGTAGCAAAAGTACTCGTTTGTGTTGGTGTGCTAGAACTTAACGGTATACTTTCCTGAATACGTGGGGTAATTGATAATTTTCCACTTGTCCTATATTTTCTTAAGATTTCTTCTTCATCGAATAGGGGTTCAAGACCTGTTGTACGTCTTGATATATCCGCAATTCTTTCATCTAATACAGAATCATCAAAATTATCAGGATCGTAGGTGTCCATTCTGGTTAATATGTCTTGAATTTCGGGGTCCGGTTTATCTCCATCAGAAAATCTTGTTATTGATAAAAAATCGGCCTGTTCGGGCTCGTCATCGTTGTTAGACTTGTCCAAATATTCTTGTAGGCTTTGGTTAAATCTCTTTGTTAACTCTTCTATTTCTTGATAAGTAACTTTATCAGTATTATTTGTCGTAGTTTTAGGTTGGTCTTCAAAAACGTCATCATTTGAACTTTCGCTAAGTGAAATTGGTGTAACGGAAATTTCAGTATTTGTCATGTCTGAGTCTGAATCAGTATCCGTATTTGAGTCTATTTCTGTTTCAGTCAGTTCTTGCCGTAATCCAGTTCATCTAGGGTCATATACTGGTATTTGAGTATCTTCTCTTGACGATTCTTCAGTATCGCTTGGGTCATTTTCGGAGAACATACTTGTTCTTGACGATGCACCAAGGTTAATTTTATCTCTAACTGGTAATTGTGTCATTTCCTCATTTTTTGAACTATTATGTTTTATTTCTGTAGTTTCTGAATTTGTATCGCTAGCGTGTGATGTTGAGGCTACCGATTCTGAGAAATTCACTTTTAATGAGCTAGAATCTTTTGATGTATTCTTAGTGACATTTCCTAATATATTCGGTTGAGATGTAGATGATTTCTGTGGCTGTGTAAATGTTTTTGTTCGGGTTCTTTGAGCAATCACACTATGATCTAATTTTGGCCGTTCTTTGTTTGTTTTTGAACCAAGGGGTCGTCCAGGGCCCTTGATCAACTTAGGTACATCTGGTTCTGATTTGGTCATGCTTCTTGGTTTTGTTACTCCTATTATTTCCTTCGAGGTTGTTAGCAATGCTTTAGGTTTGATCGTCGTTAATTTGGGTGCTCTTACTATTCCTTTCCTCTGACTTTGTAATTCTGTTTTCTTCTTTTCCTCTATTTTCTTTCGACTCATCATCATAACTCTTAGTAATGGTAATCCATTGTTTATATTATTTTCTGCATAAAGAAATGGTCCTACTGGGTTTCTAGATAAGGCATCGGCGTTAATATTAAGTCTTCCTGGTTTGTATTTAAAAGTGTATTCATAATCGGTGAATTTAAACATCCAGCGCATCAAACGCTGACCTGGGTCTTTTCTTGTATGCATCCAATTCAATGGCTCATGATCGGCTACGAGAACGAATTTATTTCCTAACAAATACGAACGAAACTGATGCATTGCATATAGTGCGGCTAGACATTCCTTTTCAGTCGTAGAATAATTTATTTCGACTTTATTTAAAGTTCTTGAAAGGTAAGCGACAGGATGGTCAAACCCATCTTTTTCCTGACTCAATACCGCTCCAATTGCATAGTCATATGCATCTGTTGTTAACTTGAATGATTTACTAAAGTCGGGGAATTGTGAAACAGGCTCTTGGCATAGGTGATCCTATAGTATTTGAAAACTCTTTTTCTGCACTTCAGTCCATTCAAATTTTTCTCCCTTTTTTAATAAATCTGATAATGGTTTAGCTATTTTTGAAAAATCTTTAATAAAGCGTCTATAGTATCCTGCTAGTCCTAAAAATTGTCTAATATTTTTCATAGTTTTTGGTTGGGGAAATTCTCTAACGGCTTGTATCTTTTTAGGGTCTGGTTCAATCCCTCGTTGACTCACTATATGCCCAAGAAATATTACTTCTTTTCGCAAAAATTCAACTTTATCTGGTTGGAGTACCATGTTCGCTGATCTTAACCGATCGAAAAGTAACCTAACTTTACGCTCGTGATCTACTAGATCTTTTGCGTAAATAATAATATCATCTAAAGACACTAGCATTTCAACATTCAATAAGCCTCTCAATATGAGATCCACTAGTCGTTGGAACGTGGCAGGTGCGTTTTTCAGGCCTTCAGGCATTCGTCTATATTGATAATGTCCATGGGGTGTCGTAAATGCTGTTTTATACTTATCATGTTCATCCATGGGAATTTGTTGGAATCCACTTGCCAAATCAAAAACTGAAAAATATACGGCTCCTCTCAACTGATCCATAATATCTGCGATATTAGGCAATGGATATGCATCACCAATGGTCTTTTTATTAAGTTCTCGGAAATCAATTACTACCCTCTATCTTGGGTTTCCCTGGCTATCAGGTTTTTTAGGGACAATCCAAAGAGGTGAATTATATGGTGATAACGAAGGTTTAATTATTCCATAGTTAAGTTTCTCTGCTACGTGTTCCTCTAAAACTTTTCTATGTACTGGTGGGTGACGATATTGTTGAGTGTTGATAGGAATGTTATTCTCCGTCGGGATTCCGTGGGCGACGAGGTTAGTACACGGTAAAATGTCTCCTGGTAACAAGAAGATTTCTGAGAATTCAGAAATCAATTGATATATTTGGTCTCGTTCTTCCAAGTTTAAATGACCGGTGCACACGAGTACTTTTAGGTCGTTTATTCTATCTCGTTTATTTTTAACAATTGGTCTTTCATGTTCGCTGCTAGTATCGGGATAAAATTCAGATGCAATGTATTCGAAAGGTAGGATTTCTCTTGGGTCTATTTCAATCGTAATATCATCCTTATTAGTATTTATTGCCATGATATTACATTGACCGTTCTCATTTTTTACTATTCCTTCTCCTAAATATATGTTATCACACCCTACATCCATTCGCGGTAAGTATCCTTTAGTTTAATTAGTGTTAAATAAATTAATTCTTACTATTTGACGTGTTCGAGCCTTAATCGTATATTTAGTTTCTTTACTGGTGTTTTTTTGTTCGTCATTAGGGCAATGTTCTACACTAGGAGTATTTTTATTCTGTTCAATGGCATGGGGTTAGTCGAGTCATTCATTATTTTCACTGTATATCCCACTTTTATCAGTTTTATTATCAGTGGCCTTCATAAGATTTTCACCTCTTCCTGATAAGATCAATTTATCAAACTCATCTCGAAAATAAAAATCAGCTTTTATGTCTCCAAATTTTTCGTACTTAGGTATATTTGACCTTTCGGGTGGTCCTACGATGTATTCGTCATAAAATTTCTGTTGATTAATTTTATCCTTAAGGCATTCCGTCTCTTTGTTAGTATCAAGGGTTGTAGCTAAAATTTGATTTTCCTGTGCTTATTTTTTGAGTTTTATGGTTTTTTCTTCTCTTTCATCTCTTTCCAATTGCTCTATTTCCTCAACAGTTTTTTAAAAAGGGATGGGGTTCATTACGTCATCATCTAGTACTATAGCATCATGATAATATGATAATGTGGCTCGTCGTTCCTTACAAAAGTTTCGACCCAATAAACCGCCATCTTTGATCGGAAAATCGTTAGGGATCACATGAAAAATTGTAGGTTTCTCTTGTATAGTCATATACGTTGTTCCTTTAGTTAAAACTGGGTGAGGTGTGATTCCAGTAAGGTTAATAATTTCACTAGTCTCTACTCGTGAATATGGGTGCAACTGATCTAATTTAATAAGATTTGTGGCGGTGCCATTATCGAGCATAAGTGTTATAAAGTGATTTTTCCCTTCTGGGATGGATGTGGACGGTTTTAATTCTGTTGCTATTCTCATTACCTGCGCTAAAACATTCGGGGTTGAATTCTGTCTTTGGGGGCTCACCTCCGAACGACGATTGGGGTGAGCCGCCTGAGAGTTTAAATGATGCGGCAAACGGTCGCCTCCTGGTTGGTATTGACTTTGAAAGTTCTAATTCTGACAGTTAGGATTACAACTTTCTTGATTATAACTATCATAGTTATTATTTCGGGAATACCTATTGTAATTCTGACCTCTGCCTCGGTATCCTTGATTATTACCAGGATTAAAATTAGCATTCCTTTGAGTGTAATAATCATTAGGATTTTCGTTATTATATCGTCCGAAATTATTCTGATTATAATTAGAGTTTCTCGATTGATTTTAAAAATTCCAATTTCTTCCATGATTCTGATAATTTTCACAGTAATTCTGTCCATTATTTTGTTGTTGATATTGTCTATTATAATTTTGATAATTATTATACTGCCTATCAGCGTGATTATTCTCATTGTCGATCTGTTGTTTATTAACTTGTGCCACTTGATGTGATGAGAATGGCTGATCGGGATACCTATTCTGCTGTTGATATGAGTTGTTTAAATTATTTCTAAAGTCACTACGAGGTAGTCCTTGATATCGCGTATCCGGAATCATACCCGCTCTCATTCGGCTCTCCAATCTTAACGCGTAATCGAAGGCGTCGGCTAGAGAAGCAGGTTCTTTCGCATCTACCTGCTGGCTTATCATAGGTGCTAGTCCTTTCATGAACATGTCTAACGCCATGTCTTTTATAGGGGTCATCATATGTGCGTTGTATGTATTGCCTTTATCTTCCATCAAGGCTTTTTCAGCACCGCTTAGCAGTAGGTTTACATAATCATAATATTCACCAACCGATTGTCCTTGTCGTTGGCGCCCTTTCTGTAGCTGAGTTTGATAGTAAGCAACGGTTTTTCCTGTTGCATATCTTTTTTTTAAATGGGTTGTAAATGCTTCAAGGTTTTCGAAATCTTGGCCACTTACGCTTATGCGTGCGGCACCTCGTAGATTTTGCAATACTGCTCTTTTATATAAATCTTTTTGATCATCTCTGACCCAGCTTTCTCCATTTCTAACATCTTGTATATAATCCTTCAATGGAATATTTTTCCCATCGAATATAGGGATAGATTTAATCGCATGCTGAAATGAAAAGTTGGCATTGAGAAACTCCATCAGCGCTTCGGCTACTGTGACATCAGCATCATCGTTTCCATTGACCATTTTTTTAGTTGTATAATACCTTACGTGCGGTTTTTTTTTTTCTCCTTTTTTTTTATTTTTTTTTTTTTAACCTTTTTCATTTTATTTTTTTTTTTTTAACCTTTTTCATTTTAATTTTTTTTTTTTATTCTTTGTGTGTAATACTAACAAAAAAAAAATTATACTACTATTTTGTTTTGTTTCTTTGTTTTGGAAAAATATTCTATCAAATCCTTGACATTTATCGCAGAAGACATAAGAAATAAATAAATAATTGTGTATATATACATATATATATATATATATATATATATATATATATATATATATATATATATATCTGGGTATTCATTCGTGTGTGGATGTGTACGTGTTTAATGTGAGCGTTTGCTCATTAAACACGTGCAAGGGCAATAAGTTTGCTTTAATTTTCATAGGTATACGATAAGTGTACTACGTGTATGACCAAAAACTAAAGTGAGAGAGTGTAATCGAGCACACTTATATGATATCATCTGCTTTAAGCAAGGGAGTATACGGCGCAGGAATTTCTAATGTGGCATGTGTAGCTATACATACAAATTGCTACGCGAGCATCAGTTAGTGCGCGGTGTAATATTGAAGGGCTCTTTCTGTACGAGAGTATCCGACTTAACTTAACACTTTTTCCTCTTCAAGCAAGAATAGGCTCGACGGTCACGGTTTAAAAACCATACTAATAATTTTTTGATATATTCGTATGTATATGAGTAATCTCCTGCCTATGCGTTTATATGTTCTTGAGTGCCTTTAAGAAACTCTTTTTTCGCGAAAGAAATTAATTCATCAAATTGTGTATTTAATCGAATTTTAAAATAATCGCATTTCCGCTGAACATTAATTTCTGAATTATAAAAATTATTTTTCTGAAACGTACTTGCTACTTGTTTTTCGATTTTTTCCTTTTTTAATAAATTACTGTTTAATGTATCACAGTTATAGTAATTTTGTAACTGATTATTAATAAAATCTAATTTTTTTTCTAGAACGTTTTTCTCTCTTACAAGCTCCTGCATAAACAATTTTCTACCACTTCTCTCACCTTTTTTATTACTCGCAAAATTATTTGTCGGAGGTTTCATGAAATATCATTTTATAAACAATCGTGGGTATATAAGTGAAATCATTAATTATGTTTAATCTTTTCTCCGTTTTTTTTAAGAATTCTTCTTCTACTAACACTATAACGTGCAAATATGTCTGTGTGTATGTATTTGTTATTTTGATAGACCGCTTTAAGTAGCAGATCTAGGGTAAAGAGTGTCCGCTATTTCAGCAGGACTAATGGGGATGAACCGCTCTGGTTAGCAGATTCAGGGTAGGAACAGTGTACTTGTTCTGTCTTGTAAGCGTGTAGTATAAGAGGTCACTATTTTCTTATTTTTCTATTATCATTTAAAACACATTATTATATTATAACTTATTTATTTTTTTGTTATTTTAACGACAGTTAACTCTCATTTATTTTTCCGTTTATTTATTAATGTAGGATTAAATTTATTATTTTTTTTTTTTACTTTAATTATTTAATTTTTTTTTTTTTTTAAGTTATAACGAAATATCGCATATACCATGCTATTCGCAAAAGCACAGCATATACGATTCCGTGCACAGTGTACTATATGGGGTATTACGCGTCATTCATTAACATGCTTCATTGAATGGTGTTTGGTGTTTCTGAAGAGAGAGATAGGAATAAGAGAAGTCAGCTTTGTTAGGCGACGACTCTCGTTGAGTATGACTCTGTAAAGAGTCTTAAAATTTTATCATTGGGAATGAAATATAACAGGATAAAATAAAATAAAAATAAAAAGTTATTAATTTACGCAAGTCGTCACCTAACAAAGAGAGTGTAACCATACGTTGATTAATAATTTACACAAACAAAAATTTTTAAAATAACATACTGCTTATCTGCTAGTAAAACTGTAGTATAGTTCAGAACATAATTAGATAATTAAACAATTTAAGTGCAATACGTTATTGATCGTGCTTAACTTAAAATTGTGTTACAGTGTTTCTGATTGATTAAACTATTAAGAGAACATAATACGTTTAAAACTACTCAATAATATAGCTAACTGTGTACACGCAACTGTGTAAACAGTCAAATTCTTAACTTATAAAAAGTTCTGTGATCAACGTTGTAACCGTAAAAAAAATTGGTTTTTTTTACAATTTCAATTAGCATGTGTCGCGTAACATGTGTAGGTGTTTTATAACTTATTTTTAGCTTTAAGTTAATATCAAATTTTGATATTGTTGTTTTTTGTTGCCAAAGAAATGGCCTCGTTTTTATTAAAACATTATCACGTTAGCGTAAAAAATTAAAATTCAAACATACCTACAATTCGGTGGCTTGTGATTTCAAATATAAACCCAAAAAAGTGCGTTCGATCAATATAATGATGTACTTACCATCAGGGCAGTGCCGGATACACAGGACAGATTAGAGGAAAGATAAGCGTGAAACAAAAACACCTGCAGGACACGTACCAATAAATGTAAATATATTATGAGCAGAGCTGCGTAGTAGAAGGTGGTAAAAGTGACTAGTCATACACATTGAACGCATTAGGACTGACACACGATATTCAAGGGAATCGAGTATTTTCCCTCGGCTCAACAGCTTAGCTACTTTTTCGTGTGCCGGAAAAAACAGATAAGCTATTGATAACTGAGAAAGTGGAAAGGGAAAAGCTTAGGAAAAATCGTAAAAGCATTGCGGCTGCTATGACTATATAATTATGTCCTCAACCGCAGTTGTGAAGGGGACGGGTTTATTAAAGGAGGATCCTATGTATTTACGTATACAATAAAGCCTTATTTTGGCATTAGGTACGGTTTTCTTCAAACCACTCGCCGTTGGCACATTTTTTTACGTTTTAAGGTTGTAGCTTAAAAAATCTGTGCAATGATTGGATTAAAATAAATACAATGGAAAAAAGGTGTTAGAAAAAATACTATAACCGTACTAAGAATAACTACATTTTTTAGGAAATCTTAGACATACTCACCTACTGACGTAAATTATTACATTTAAAATATTATTTATTATATTTTAAGCAATTTTTATTATGTAGCAGCCCTCAAAAAAATTACTACGCGGCATAATAAAAATAACCATGTCTATTCAGCAAAAAATGTGATAGTATAATTCTTGTTATTTAGCACAGTAAATTTTGGTGTCATCGTTTCAAAATTTTCCACATTTAGACGCGGAATTTGCTATGTGACATAGTAAAATTTCTTATTTCACTGAATTGCCATAAACATTGATACTTACAATTATTCAGAGGCACAATAAAATCTTAAGGAAAAGAGTAATCAAGCGTGATTGTACGGTTAATAGGATCTGCTGCTGCTAATGTCTTTATTTGTTGTTTTTTAATTCATTAAACTTTAATTTTTAGTTACTTAGTTCAAGATTAATTTTTTTGGACGATAAAAATTTCACGTCTAATAGTATTCGTAAACTAGAATTTGTGAAACGTATGAAAAAATTTGAGGACTACTGTACTTATTAGATTTCGGCATTTCTTTAATTTCACTTTTATCAAAAGGCTATAACATCAAGCCCAAAAAGCATATGGTAAAGGGAATCATAAAGACAACAGCCTTTAGTTTATCACTCAAAAATCTTCACACTTTAATTTATGTTGAAACATGAAATCGTAACAGCTATTGTAGTGTACTGAATCTTTCTCCGTCGTAACGGATTATAAACTTAACGTTTTCCTAAACGTTGAGTTGTGATGATTTTTGTTTTCCTAAAACATCATTTAAAATTAGGTCCATTACAACAAATAATTATTTGACAAAAGCGGATAATAACTTTTTAGTCAAGTAGTCTTTGAAACTATTACTACAAGTCAAATTATGCACAGACTATCTTGTTTTACAACATCTGCATCAAAGAAAAACGAACACCTCACCGCATTTACATGAGAACAAATTTAGACAAATTTTGGACTTAAAAAAAAATTTAGTAGCAGTCAAAATGTGTCTGGAACTAGAGAGAAATATTACGTGTAAATCGAGAGATATTTTAAGCTTTTACTAAAAAGTGATACGCTAAGAACTTACTTTAAGAATAAATGAAATTTTGTTGGATACCATAAATTATAATACAAAACAAAAAGTAAATGAGTTAGTCAATAAAAGTAGAATATCAAGAAAAAACTCTAGAAATTGAAAAAGCAATAGACTTTCAATGTAACAGACGCTTACAAAAATAATAGCAATTATCATAACAACAACAGCGCGTCTAAGAGCAGAGATAAAACTACATACTAACACAAATTCTTTAATCAGTTTATTGATTTATCAAATTTTGATTTTTTCAACAGTACAATAAAAGTTTTAGAATAAGATTTCTTTATTTAATTTCAACATACAAAGAATTAACAATGTTGAAAAGGTCATGATGGCCAATTACGCGTAACAAGATACTTTTGCAAGAAAAGCAGATTATAAGAACTAGTAGGGAAATTTTTTTTTTTTATTCCTGTAAGTTTACAAAGAGCTCGTATTAAACTCTAGTTTTAAATATTGAAAAAAAATTAAAGGAAAATAGTATTATTATAACGAGAGCAGATAAAAAAAACAGCTTATAGTAGCTAAACAAAGAAATGTACGTTTCTTAGACACTAAAATTTTTAATAACAAGTACAGATAATTTTTAAATTTTATTTAACAATCCAACTGACATATTCCAGTGAGTCATAATTTAAGTATACAAAAATAGTCTAATTACTTAAGGAGTGCCGTATTATTCAGTCATACTGACAAACCCGCAACGTTCTAAACTATATCAGTTTCCTATATCAGATGGACAAAATCATATTAGACCAATGGTGTTGATTATATCCGCTTCTTCTTACAAAAGTCCCAACAAATTAATCGGCATTGTTAACCACAGCACTAATTTATTATCTACATGTAGTATTAAAAGTTTAAAATATTTAATTAGAGAAATTAAAAAATTTAAAATTAGTGGGGATGGTAATAAGAGTTTTTTTTTTATATGAGGAACTTGTTTTCTAGTATTTTGATCTACGAGAAACATTGAGTTATCAAGGAGTTAAAAGTAAAAAACAACAGACATGTGTGTAATAAACGACAGTACAAAGAGTTAACTGTTGGATTAAATAATAGTATTTCAAATTTAATAAAAGAATTGAGAATGGTCAATCCACTTAGCCCACTTTTGTTACAAGATTTTGTGATATACTTAGATAATTAAATAATAGATCATCAGTCAAGCCAAAAGCTATCACGCAGACACAGATAGTTTGAAAATTCTGAGCATTTTTAATGGCTCACAAAGACAATAGCCGAAATTGGTAAAAAATTTTAACAGCCTCTATTTTAATATTGAGTTCACAGTCCAAAAAAAAAAAAAAACAACAGTTCGAGTTTTTGAGATATTAATAATATTGGGGTACGAGTTTGCTTAAATTTTTGCATCTATCATAATCCAAAATATACAGATATCACAATTTACAGTAGAACTTTCCATCCATATTTCCTATAAAATGATAAAAAATGTCGAAATTGTAAAAGCTATCAGTAGTTATCGTCAAGCATATGTCAAACGAAAAGAAATTCTATTTGTCCGTCGCATATTTTAGAAAGCCCTTACAAATTATTTGGAAAATATCAAAGACACATAACACAAAAATAGTATATAATATGTTAAAAACATAAGAATTATTGGTAAAAAATAATGAAAGAGAAACCAAAAAGATAAAACATTTGGTGTATATCGTTCAAAATACGGTTAATGCAACAAAGATAGATGTTAGACAAACATATATAAAATTTGATGAATGGATTAATGAACATTATAAAGCTTCCGTTGAAAAAACAACAGTTACACTACACTGTCCATGTACCCCAATGCGATCACGAATATATAATTTTACGTCAAGCCAAGACTAGTGAACTACTACATGCCCTAGAAGCAGTTGAATAATTAGCTCAATATGTAGTTTTTCGTACCTGCGGCCGTGAAGAGGCGAATCACGCAAACTTGATTAACCGTTTTATGACCACAGAGGTACGAAAAACAGTACACGCATTACGTTTGGTGATCAAGAAATGTCGCAGATTTCACGTGAATAAAAGCCCGAGGCGAAGCCGAGCTCACTAGGTGCGTAATATACTAGTACGTGTTTGCATTATATGGATGACATGTAACGCCGAATACGATTAGTTTGTGGTTGAGGAAGTATACAGTGTTCTGGAACAGCTGCATGTGATTATATTTTTATATGAATAAAACTGTGATAATTTTTTAATAGTAATAAACTTTTACTTGCTGTGAACAAGTTTCTGTACTATTAATGAAAACGTAAATCTTGATATAGTAGGTACCGCAATAATCAATTACTAAGATTTATAGTTGACATTATTTTGTTTTTTCAAGAATAGTTGCATATTAATGTATTTGGAATAATGTAATAAATTGATGACAGTTGTAAGACTTAAATAAAAAAAAAATTAAAAAATCATCAATATATACTGCTATAAATAAACAAGTGAGTTGTTTTATAAGTAATTTTAGTATGTAACTTATTGTTTTTTTATTCACATACTTGAATAATCAATTACATTAAAAAATAAAAAACTTTGTTATAAAAAACATGATGGTTGTGAGTATTAGATCTAAAATAAAAAGTAGCTTTAAGTCAACTATGCATTACTTTAAAATTTTGTCATAATTTTGATTCTTTGCAACCTGGCCTATGTGGATTGGCTACTGGTCTGTTCGAAAATATAGACAAAACGAGGGGAAGTTAGTAAGGGGCTGACTTTTTTTATGGGCGTGACTTTTTTCCTATTCGATGGCCAGAAAATTTTGGTAGTGGGGAACATGATTTCTTACGCTTAGCCCTTAAATGTACATCGCTAGCACGACACTGTCTCACAGTGCGTCAGGTAGACAACACCTCAACCCAAAGTGATCACTCTAATACGCTATTTTCTATCTAGTTCGACGGAGGAGCCCAGTGTTTAATCAGTGTTTATCAGTGAAAAGTGACCCGTGACGTTAAAGGTATTGAAACCTCCAGCATTTAAAGAAAGTAAATTCCAGCCGTGCTTAGCTAAATAGAAGGAATTCTCAATAGTCATTTTTTGCATCGCAAAAGTCTACTGCTTGAGTAAGTACTCGCCTAAGTCCTGTTTTTTGCAGTAACAGATTTAAGTTCGTCTTGGCGAAATAATTTTCAGTTTCTTATGAGGGGGCGTATTCTTTCTACAAAAAAGAACTTAAAAGCAGCAAATTTTTTAACTAAAAACTTTCGTTAGCTTGATGTGGCAAAGCAAACGAAGATTATTTATTGATTGCTTGAAGTTTAGTCCATAAGCACACGATTAGTAAGAGCTTATTTAGGAGTGAGAATAAAAACTCCAAAGTCAGGTGTTAGTTTGAGCAACGTTTCGTTAGTCTTAACGCCAACCTCATTAGGCTCACTTTATTAACAGAAAAAACACAACAAATTCCATAAATTACATTGCAGGGCCAATGTTTACAAATATCTACATTAATGCAAAATCAATTATAAGTTAGTAGTCACGAATAAAATAGTAATATAAATAATTTCAAAACTTTTTAAAATTAACAAAAATTATTGACAACGAATTTTTTAATTTTAAACATCATATTAATCATTGTCAGATGTTATAAACATGTATGGTATGAAAATTTTATAAACAGATTTTTAGTAGCCCTATGAGCTCTCCTGTCTCTCTACTATTCGCTGACTTAGTTTTAGAAGATCTTGAGACAGAAGCTCTACGCGTGTTAAAAGACAATCATAATTGCGTTCCCTTTATATATAAAAGATACGTCGACGACACTCTCATATGTGTACATAAAGATCAGGCACAGTTATTTTTACAGATTTTAAACAAACAGGAAAATCACTTAAAATTCACCTGCGAAGTAGAGAAAAACAATTGTATGAATTTCTTAGACATAACAATTACACATAAAAACTTAAAAATAATCACGAATTGGTACGTCAAGCCAATTTCATCGATTAGATTAATTAATTTTAATTCTAACCACCCCCGATCTTTAAAAGTCAATGCAGTATACAGTTTGGTTGATTGAGCTATTCTTCTGTCTGATAAATTATACCACAGGAAGAATATTTTTATGGCAAAAAGAATTTTACGTGATAATGACTATACTTAACTTTTCATACAAAAATATATCAAGAAAAAACTTTACTTAATAAAAAATACTAATAATGATAATAACAATCTACTAAATGAAAATCTACGTGATAAAATAAAAATTTTTATTGAATATAACCCATTATTCTATAAATTTTGTTCAAAAATTTTGAAAAAATTAAATATACAAATTTACCCGATTATTCAGAATAAATTGGACATAGTGTTATCATTCTTGAGAAAGACAAGATTAATAAGCTCGATCAAACCAATGTTGTGTATCATTTTGCAGTGATTCTTGCTCTGCATCATATGTAGGTAAAACAAAGAGAGCATTGTAAAAACGCCTGAATGAACATAAAAGTACCATGGAAGATGAACTTGTTGTCTCTTTACACATAGAAAAATTTTAACATAATTTTAATTCCTCTCAAACAAAGATTCTAGACCGTGAACCTAATAGACAAAAAAGATTAATATCTGAAATGCTATACGTACACTTTACTAAACACACCATTAATAAGAAAGAAGATACCTTACTTCTCAACACATATATAAAGATTTTTTAAGTCATCTTTCTGAATAATACAATGTAGTTATGTACTGCTGTTATCTAAATTTGTAAGAAGCGTACATTTATTGTTTATATGTATATGCGTAAATGAATACATGTTTGACACTTACGTTATTCGTTCGAGGCGCCCAACAGTCTGTAACGATCTTCTTAACGATATAGACGTGAGTAATTGTTCAATTTTGAAATTATTTATATTACTATTTTATTCGTGACTACTAACTTATAATTAATTTTGCATTAATAAAGATATTTGTAAACATTGAACCTGCAATGTAATTTATGAAATTTGTGGTGTTTTTTCTGTTAGTAAAGTGAGCCTAATGAGGTTGGCGTTAAGATTAACGAAACGTTGCTTAAACTAACACCTGACTTTGGACTTTTT
Source organism: Copidosoma floridanum (assembly GCF_036245765.1). Lineage (NCBI taxonomy): Eukaryota > Metazoa > Arthropoda > Insecta > Hymenoptera > Encyrtidae > Copidosoma > Copidosoma floridanum. The sequence continues at coordinate 15,289,781 of NW_028321884.1, read as the reverse complement.
ATTTTCACTCCTAAATAAGCTCTTACTGATCGTGTGCTTATGCACTAAACCACAAGAAATCATGAGAACAATTGGGAGTAGAACGGCACGTTCAACAAACACCGTAGTGAGGATTTTTTATTACTTTTCCTACTTTCATTTTATCTTTTTTTTTTTTAAATTATCTTATTTGAGTTAATACAAATAAAATTCCCTTCTGCGTTAATTGAACTAAAGTGATGAATTTTTATAAAAACAGCGCTATTTTCACGTAACGTAACGTATCACTTAGAGGCAAGTTTTTTTTTAATAATGATTCCCTCGAAAAACACTTTCGCCTAAATTAGTAATTTTTTAATGTTCAAGTGTTCACTGCGATTCCAGCAGAACAAGAAGAGTTTTTCCCTGGTACACATTTAACTACGGCAAGCACATAAAGTCCCGTAGTTTTGGTGCTTGTCTTGGCAGCATGTTTTATCAGTTACGAAGGATACTGTTTTCTGCATGCCATTCTTACATTAAATTTTCTGAAAATTTTATCGTTTTGCTATTTCGTTTATTTGATTATTTAATAACCTCGAAACTTTATAGTTATTCTTTAAAAAGATAAGATTTAAAAATTTAAATGGAAATTAATTTTACGAAACTGTACCCAACATTAATTATAGATTTCATAAGCATTCAATTTTAAAATAACCTAAAAATTCAGCCTTATTATAAATATTTGTTCAATTTTAAGGTTTTAAGTGCCTATAAATTTGTACACTAAAATTTTTCTAGTGCTTACAAAAAATTGAAGCTTATCTAAAACCCTTTTGCTCCATCGAAAAAAACTTGTATCAAATTCCACTAACTCTCTGAAAAAGTATCGAAAATCGCAGCTCGTTCGCACTCAACACTTCGATGAAAAAATATTTCGTCTTACGATGCAAGGTTATGTGAAAAGTGTTTATAACTCACACAAGAAAGACAAAATTCCTTAGATCACTGGTATTTGACACGTAAGGTGAAGCCAAAAGCATACGTAACATGAACAGATACTATTTCTCACAAATTCGGATACGTGCATTTTTTTATAATTTAATGTGAGACTCCTAAGTTTATTTTCTAGTATTCGCTTAGCTTGGCTTCCATATTTTTTTTGTGACCCAACATCTGATCGACAAACATGTCCGCTAAACGGCGTGCATCAATATAAAGGACAGGAGGTGTGTGGGTCAAGGAAAAAAGAAAAAATAGTTTGTTTACTTAATTAGAACAACCATTTTAACTATAATTTGATGCTTTTTTGTATTGCTTCTCTCTTTGATTATAGTTTAAAAATGTTTGTCTTTTAACAACATCACAGTCCTCGACACAAATTAAAAACCGTTTACTTTGTCTTAGGGCCCCTTTAGCGCAGGACGTAGTCTTTAAAGTAGCTGAGAATAGTCTCTGCTACAATAAACTTTAATATTACGTGTATTATTTGTATTCTAGAAAGTCTAAGTGGGTCATCTAAAAAACGTACATAAAGCTTTTAACGTACACTTGGATTATCTGTTCAAGTTGTTAAAAGAAATATTAAGCATCAAAAATGCTACGTTTGTGAATTAAGTTTTCTTTTTAAATGACTTAGTACTATGGATAACGAATTTCATAATAAAAAAAATTTTTAAAATACTTAAATTTTATCTAAAATTATGTGTGTAAATACACAAATGTAATAAATTAAATTAAATGAGTAATATCGTGAAAAACATTAAGAGAATAAAATAAAAAAGCGCCTTTTGCAGTTAATATGACCAATTTTTTTGAAACAAAAAAAACCTTACTTTCTTACGAATTTCATATTCTTGTTAAAAACTCATTTGGATAAATACGATATAGTCATAATTTCAAGAACTCGCATAAAGTTAATTATTAAAACAATTCATCTAACTATGCAAATAATATCTAGGTTTTCTTTACTTCTTTTTAGATCAAAATGATGAAGTTACCCGGTCTTGTGGTTTTTTTCGCCATTGTTCCAATCATACTGTCTTATTCGACTCAAAGTATAGAAAATCATGTGCCTTTAATGATTGATGTACAAAAGCTGTATAAAACCACTAGCGTAGGGATTGTATATAAGGGAAACGAAGGTGAGAAGTGTTTAATCACGATTTAAAAAGGTAAATATTGAAAATTAATAATTTTGTTTTAAAACCACAGAGATACATTCAGTTGTAAGAATTGTCAGAGAACTCTCACGTCATTTTATTTACTCGGTGGCCGTTGCCATTCCAGACCTTCAAGCAAAGTACCCAAAAATAAAAAATTACTCAAAAACGCTTTTCGTTGCGTTTATTAATACTGACAACGATTTTAAGAAGTTCTCAAACTTTACGAGGGATAATAATCTATCACCTCACGTATGGCTGCTTATATTGCAGCCAGCAACTACTGAAGAGATTTATAGCATCTGCCAAGATCCGAAAGAAAATTATCTCCACTTGAATCTTGCAAGCGAAGTACTGGTTAAATGTGGTAGTAGTAAAGACATAAATGAATGGTACGCCGTCAGTCCTGCGACTGGGATACGAGTTGAGGAGTTTCTGGAGTGGAAGAAAGGGACTGGGCTAATTGTAAAAGAGAGTCTTAATTTATTGGAGAGACGGAGAAATTTCACCGGTGCTTCGATTACAATATATACGAAGGTAAAGAATTTTTCTGTTTTGCTTATTAGAAAAAAAAAATGATTGTACTTTAAAAGAGTGATTTATATTGTGGAATTCTTTGTAGCCATCTAGTTTTTATGCTAAAATGATTGAAGACTTGAAATCTAAGACAGGATTATCTGTTAAGTATAACGACGCCTCCTATATTACTGAGGACAATAATAAAACATCAAGTAATTCTACAACATCGTTTAATGATAGTAGTATCCTTAACTACACATTGATAACCAAAGAAAAACTAGATAACAAGGATTTAACGATTGAATTATTAGATGTGCAAGATATGTTTGTTTATAAATTACCTGATACCATGGATATCCCATGGCACGCATATTTTGAGGTAAAAAAATTTTCCTTTTTTTTTAAGGTGTCGTTTTAATTATAGCACTGACAAACACTTTTTTTTAAAAAAGGTTTTCAACAAGAATATCTGGATTTATTTGATTGTTGTCATAATTTTTTCATCAATATTATGTACTATAATCATAAGCATGAGTAATGATAAAAGAAATTTCATACATAAACTATCGGATGGTATTATTATTATATGGCGGATTTTCTGTCACCAGGAATTTGAAGGTACACTTTTGAATATACTTTTGCGTAAAATGTATTTATATACACTTTTTTTTGTGAGTCTGTATTTCATTGTATAAGATTATTCAAATGATTTGAAATTATTACATACAATAATATTATAGGTTACGTTTAAGATATCCCAGGTGTGCGTGCCCTAGTAAATTATTTCTTCACAAAAGTAACATTTAATATACAAAAACATGAGTGGCATATATACAAATTTATTTTTGCATATGAATGAATTATTTCATAAACGACGAAAAATTAAAACGCCGTTTATCAAAATTTGGTTTTAAAAATTGTTTAAACCAATAAAATATTAAGTTTTGCTTAAGTTACAACATAAATTATATTATTAGCTTCTGTTTAACTCAAAAATAGAGGGCTAAATTGGCATTACCAGTTTTTATGTAATACAAAATTTTTTAATTTAACGACATCTTTACTTAACTGTATATTCGACTACGTGACAAGTTTTGCTCAAATGGAAACGATTAACAAAGAAGTGTTTGGTGGGTTAGGCCCTTTAGATGAAAATTTTTTTTTTTTTAAATTTCCTTTAAATTTTAATCAAAAAATTCTTTTTAACTAGTGAAAATAAACATTTGTACAAAAAATATAGTTTAAAGGTAAAAGCGCTTAAAATAAAAGTGTCCATTAGACGTCTAAAGGGCTAAGAGACGATTCGCTTGCTCTAACTAGGCAAAACAAATAATCTTGATTAAAAACTGATTATATAAGCCACAACTAAATAACTCTACCAACTCAGTTATTGAGATTTTTATGATTTTTCGAAACCTTAAAACTAATGTCTTTTAAACAAGAGTCTGCGCACTCTTAAAGTCATTAAAAAAAAAATTCGTAAGTCATTCAAAGTCTCTCAAAGATTTAAAAGTCTTTAAGAGACTTCAGACTTTTTGCCAGGACTTTTAGAGTGCATAGAGTCATTAAAATAAATTTTAAGTCATTAAAAAAGACTTTATAAGTCATTCTAAGTCTTTCAAAGATCTCGTAAGTCACCAAAAGACTTTAGAGTCCGCAGCCCCTTGATTTTAAAACACTGAATAATTATTAAGAATTATAAATCTACTGTTCCTATATTTTTTACAAAATTTGCAGATGTACAGTATAGACCCCTTTCGCTGAAGATTGTAAGACTGTCGTTGTATCTGACAGCATTTATTATTATTTCTATGTATGCTGGTTGTTTTACAAGCTTCGTGACAGTGTCGATACCGACGATCCCATTTCATAATACGGCTGGTCTCCTCAAAGATGGAACTTATGAATTAATTGCTTCAAAAGGAGAAAACCTTTCAAAGTATTTATTGGTAATTTCAAAATTTTGATAGATTATAAAATATCTTAAAAATGTTGGACAACTAATTTTATAAGTTTTTATTAGGAATCGAAAGATGATGTATACAAAAACTTGAGCTTGTTTGTAAGGAAAAACGGTAATTTACCAACAAATATTTCAGAAGCTTTGCATCAGGTAACTATTTTATGAATACGTTTGTCTGGTAATTGCTTAAAAAAAATGAACTAGTACATGATGTATTATGATACTGGGCAAAATGATTTTTACTTTTGTATATTTTAAATTGTTTTAGTTGTGTCGTATCGTAGTTGAAGCTGTGTGACTAATAAACATTTTCAGCTTAGTTTTGTTGTGAAATAGTTGGGTTTTGGCTTAATGTCTTTAATTTAATTTGTATGCCAAAATATTATAAATCTACAAAAAAGAAATACTCTTATTTTATTACTTTAAAGAAAAATAAGAACATGTTTGTTTTCAATATCAATAAAGATAAAGTAGTCCGTTACACGTTGAACTTGAGTGAATTACAAACTCGTCAAACTTATTGTGCGATTACTTAACAATTTTGGAAAAATTCAATCCATCGTGACGGTTTTTAGCGTATTTTCACATAGGTCCTGAATATTTAACATGATTTCTCTATTCTATGTAATATTTTGGTACTATTGAAAACTTAAACCAAAACTTAATCAAATTTTAAACAATTGTTTTTTTGCAAATTTATGTCATAGTTGCAAGTCACATACCTTAGAGCATTTAGGCAATTATTTTATCAAATTTTATATGTGCATAGAGCTTACGTTTCCAAACAGTTTAAGTGTTTGTGAGATCAAATATCTTTATTACAAATAAAGATATCAACCTGCAAAGTTCGTAAGTGTTTATAAGGAGTGTGTTATTAGTATTGCAAAATAAAAAATTTTTCTACACGTCTCCATTCTTACTTTACTTGCGGTGCTTACGCGCTATATGTACCAGTTATTCAATGCAAAAAAAAGTCAATTTATTGCGGGAACTCTTCTGCTGCAGCTGAGATGAGGACTGGTGCTTCATGACAAAAGCATGTTTCAGTGCCTTAAATCTAAACTAGTTTGTAAGGTCGAATTATTAAAAAAAAAATATTCAACTGTTCTTGATGAAACTGGGTCCATGAGTGAAACGTACTACAGACTACTCATTTTGAATGTACATCAAAAACAAATAACATTTTTTATTTTTGTCAAAGCGTTAAAGTTTGAGCATATATATATTTTTGCAGTTTTATCTTATTTCGGCATGAAGAATGAAATTTTTTTTAATTTTATGAGTTTTATGTTAAAGCTGATCAAACGATAAAAAGTACCCTCTGCGATATTTTTCTTACGAGCTTTAAATATTGAGATATTGTGAAAATGTGTAAAAAAAAAAGAAAAATCCTATCATTTTCTCCAAATTTTCTATACAAAAAAAGGTTGGCATTACCCTACAAATATCATTAATTCTAATGTAATTCAAGAATAACTTTAACATCAGTTTTTATTACATCAAGCCAATGCTTTAACTCTGTGGTTTTGACGACACAAGGACGGGGCACTTTTTAAAAGAAGTAAAACTTATTTTAATTTAAAGTCACTTAAAGAAGTACAGCTTGTGTGATGCAAAAGATTTTATGACTAGTTGGCCCGATTGTTACTGTCATATTTGTTGCTGAAATACATGTTTTCTGCAGTTAAAGATACTTACTTCTCTTTTTAATTTCTTTGTGTCATACCAAAAATTGAAAGATCATAAAAAGATGTAATTTCATATATGTACGTAAGTTTTGACGGCTTAGCAGTGGTTGCATTTGTGAGCGACGAAAGAGGGCAATTTTAGAGCAGTGTTATATTAGTAACCAATTTAAAAACAGAAAAAATAATAGTTGAAAAACATGTTTTTACTCACTTGACAACTTAATTTTTATTTTTCTGCACACCTCTGACTTCCACCATGTTTCTTTAACGTTATCACATAAGAAGTATTGTATAAATTTATAGCAGTGGTAGGGAAACAGGCTGTCTCTATAAGGTAGCCTAAAATTAGAGCTTGGAAAATAAAAAAGTTAAGGAGAGCCCCTTATTACTATAAAAATACAATGCAGTGTCCGTATATCAAAAAAAATTAAAAGATTAAGTGGAAAGTTTGAATCTAGTTAAATAATATTTGATCTTTTATGTAAACGAACTATTTTTGGCTTACAAAAGTAAGAATTCGTATTTATCAACATGTTTCTTCTACGTGTTTAGGATATTTAGTATACATGTATAGTCATTGTTATTTACGTTTGAAAATATGTAGCAGAAACACTTTTGAATCCACAAAACTTAATAGATATTTCTGTACGGAGTCACATGGGTGAGAAAATCCTACTGTTGGCCAACATAACCTTGGCAGCTTTTACCGAAACACCATGCTTTTGTTCTTTGATTCATTTTACTTAATTTCACTAGAAAAGTAAAATGTTACAAATGTACTTTTTGTTGATGCTAGACGGATCAAGTTCGCTTCGGTCTTTTATTGAAAATATTCTTACCCTAATAGTTTTATTTATTTACCTATTGGACATTACATTTTTCTATTTTTGTAGGGCATTAATTTTTATTTAACTGAATAATGCTGTTCAACATTTTTCACCTTTACGTTTTAGAATTGCTAACGTTTTTTATACATTACATGTTACTTTTTCTCCAAGCCAGGATTTATGAAATCAGACAGGATACTTTTCTCTATGCAAAAACTACTCATATAACAAAATACGTCCGAACTGTTAATAATAGTCAAATCACACCTTTGTTGACAAATGCTTTATTTTATTAAATAAAAGAAATATGTAATAGTAATCTACATCCACTTATTCTCTTTTTTTTAAATGCTTTTACCTAAAAGCCACTAATTCATCGTCTCTACCATTATTCAGTCTGTCACGAGTATTAAACAAAGTAAATCTATCTGATGGACCTATAATGAATTCGAATTTTATTATATAACATGTTTGATTATTAAATCTTTGGTGTAAAAAATGTTTTTATTTTTTTCAATTATAAATTATTAAACATTTTTTTCTGTTTCAGGTTTGCAACGAGAAAGTAGTTTTCTATACAACTGGTTTTATTGAAAAACCAACTACTCACACGTTTCCTTGCAAACTCTTAGCTTTTCCACTTGGTATATCTAGAAAACTGGTCTTTAGTTTGAGGAAAGGAGATCCACTCTTAAAATTTATAAACCATCAGTAAGTATTTTTTGATAAATATGGAATTCAATTAGTATTTATAACATCGTTTTTTTCAGCATACAGAAATACAGAGAAAGTGGTTTACTATCTTGGGAAAAAAAATCACATTTTTCTAGAAAACATACCGAAAAAGATCATTCAACTCCACAGTTAAGTACTACCGCCGTCATCCCGTTGCTAGTGTTTTTGATTTGTGGATTTGTCTTCAGCTTAATCATATTATTATTTGAAAAGTATCACCGGCACTTAATATTATATTTAGTAAAAAAACAATGCAAGAAGATAAAAAAAATTAGGAAAACTAAGAAAACCAATACTTTATACAACAATGGCAAAAAGTTTTCAGTTTATTCTCAATACAGGGATGTGCAACCACGCCCTCCGTGGCCTTATACCCCATAAAAAGCATTTTTTGACAGAAACGAGAATAAGCCTTAAATCTAACGCATAAATCATTTATAGCAAGAAATTAAGTAAATCACTATTTTTGGTATAATTGGAATATTCTTTAGTTTATTGAATTTGATAAGAACGTAGCAAATCAAAAACGAATGTATTTAATTTTAAGAGAAAAGCTGAGTACCCTGAAATTGTCTGATAGAAGTACGATGATTAAATGTATTTAAATTTTGCTTGTAAGTGAACTAGTGGTGATAGTTGGTGTGGATTCAAGAAAGAAAAAGGTTTTTTGTAGTAGAAATGTAGACATCATATAAAAGTTTTTGTTAATTATGAAGAAACAATAAAAAAAAGTTTAAGTATGAATCAGACTTTTATTAATGACAAATTAGTCAATATTTTTTAATTCGTAGTTTTTCGTCTTCATCACCGAATACAAAAATTACAACAGTAATCATTTTAAAGGAGAAAGATCAGATTAGTGTTTTATATTATTTAATGGATACATTATCAACTTTTTCTCTTTTACTTTTATAGACGGCTAATAAAGAATTCCTACTGTCGTTTGTCGATTCTTCGAAAGGTTATACACATAATAGGTCAGTTTTTGCTTAAAATTTACTTGCAATATATCTCGTGACATAATTTAAATAATTTGATTAATAGGCTTAGTCCTACAAAAACTTTAATGAATTTTGTTTATAGTTGTTATTAAAAAAATTAGATAAATAATGAAATTAAAGTTCAACTATTATGAGTACTAAACTAATTTTGTTAATTTATTTTTTTTTATTCGTTTTTCAAGATTTTGTTTTACTGAGCTATATGGATGCAATAATTATTTTTATAGATCTTTGTTCTTGCTGTAGGTCTCGTTAACCCCCTTTTTACCTGAAAAATTGTGTTTCTTTATTCTCATCTCATGTTTAAAGAACTTTGTTCTTACCGTGGGTCCCATCACCCATTTATACCCGCTAATTTGTTTCTTGTAATTTTTTTCATTTTTAAAAATTTCCTTCATTTTTTAATTTCTCTCACTTCTTTTACTTTTTAATCTTTTTATTTAGTCTTCTCAATTTCATTTCCTTATTTATTTCATTTTTTTTATTTCATTGTATTTTTTCATGTCTTCGCACCTTTTTTTGATTTTCATTTTATTTTTTTTTTCCATTCTTAATTTCATTATTTTTTTAACCTAATTTTTTTCATTCAATTATATTCAAATAAAACAATAATTGTTTGGTGTATGTGAAGGGGAATGGCTAGGTGTGGGAAAACGGGGAGTGATGAAAGGAGGTGTGCAAAAGACTACGTCAACACGGTTAGGAAAGAGGGTGAGGGTAAGTGTGTAGGAGACTGATGGTGACGGCGACGAGGTAAGGGGGGAAATAAAATAAATTAGGAAAAAGAGACTTCTGGCAAGCAACTTCCGTTTTATGAAAATCTGTCGTTTTTAAAATTCCAGCCTCCCAAGACACGCGACATAAAGAACTTCGTTCTAAAAATTAATTAATAGAATGACATCAATGTATCCTTTTATTTTTTACGTAATCTTTTCTTCCACTGAGGAAACGAATCATTCGAAATTTAAAACACTATCAAGTGTCTATACTTTAACAGCTGGCTCATTTCGTGAAGGGAAACAAATATACAAGATGTCGTCGGAGTCAAATCCTGCTTCGACTCTATTCAAATGATCTGGGATGTCAAACGTCTTAGTGGCTTCGTTGAGTTGATTTTTCTTGGTACCCTGAACTAATATCAATTTTTCTCTGACCTAAAAAATAAAAGCATTGTATTAATTAACAAGAATAGACAGGGAGATGGAGAACGTGATATAAAATTTTTTGTTAACTACGATAAATCTTCTTGAAATTGCTTTTTATTCTGACCAGATTACATAAAAAAATAGGTTTACAAATAAACGCACCTGCTCTGTTTGTTACTAAACAAATGATGAAAATTAATCAGATTTTTTTTTTTAATTATGAGTGTATCTCTTTATTAGGTACCATATGGAAAATGTCCTATGATAATTTGTTTGTTGTTTGTTAATCTACCAAAGGATACTATGATTAGTTTGTTTACCGCAAAGTAATACCTAGTGTCAAAAGTTAAAAAATTTCTATTCAAAATTTGAGTTTTAAAATTTTATTAACTTATTCATTACTTAATAAAAACTCTTCAGAATTTAAAATTTAAACCTTAACCTCGATGTTTTACATTTAACCGAATGGCAACCAATTCAACTTAATAGAGTATATTTTAATACGATTAAAAAATGTTAATAACGTAGTTTTAGCAAGTATTTTATCACTGTTAGTAGCGTACTTTATAACGATTGCCCAAATTCTATTCGTTGTTTCGACTTAAATAATAAATTTTCCTACTTTTGCAGAATATTTTTTGTTGATTTACGTAAATTGATACATTTTTATATACATTAATAACAATTGAAAAATATTATATTTAAACACTTGACGTGCTGTATTCATCTCGGAACGATACGTTGTATGCATTTAGTCGTTAATGTATGCGAATAATGCGATTTACTTTGCCACCTATGAACATTTAAGGATCCTACTGCCTACTGTGCACTTTGTACTAACAGAAAACCCTAGTTTAAGGTACTTTTTTTAACAGTATAACTTTCTTAACAGTGTTACTTTCTTAATTTCTTGATTTTAACGACAGCACAAAAAAATGAATAGTGTTAATTAATTTTATGGCATACTGTAGAAAAGTTTATTCCAAATTCATAATGTGTACAACATTTCACTCTGCAGCCACTCATTCCTAGACGACTCATGAGTGCTTACACTTTTTGCTTTGACGAAATTATAAGGCACACATTAAGGTCAACTAAAAAAACGGTTTCTTTAAGTATAGATGAGAGTGAGGATGTAATTGGGGAATCTTGGAGAATAGAGCATAAGATAATTAAAATCATTAATGATTATACTAGTAGTTGCGACAGTGACTACATTCTGAACCCAAAAAATCAAAAAATATAAAATATTTTTTGTTATTTATACATGTATTTCTCATAACATGAAGAGTATTTTAGAATATTTGTTTTAGATCCATAAAGAAAAAAACATATGATGTTAAAAAACAGTATAAATTAATAACAACACGTTTTCATTGAGCGCCATAATTTTTTTATTTAGCAAGCAGACACCCAAATGCATAGCATGTCATGATATTCGCAAGTATAATCTTTTTTGCTCAGTTATTGGTGATGAAAGTAACAATTATTAATTCAAATAAGTATCTAATAATATTTAGCCAAAATAGATAAATTCTTTTAAGATTGAAAAACAGTTAAAGATAAGCAATTGTAAAAAAACATGTAATTGATAGTAAGTATGATTAAAAGCACGTTGATACAATTATTATAATTTTTAATTCGTATAAAATTATACTTTATCGAGTAAAATTGGTTGCGTTACAGTAAAATGTAACAATTTAACAAAAAGTTTTAACAATTTATTTATGTTGCATAATGGTATTTACCAAAAATTTGGAGTCAGGATTGAAAAAATACAATTTATTTTAAATCAAAGTCCTTTGCGTCATTAATAAAATTCATTCATAAGATTTGATCTAGAGCAGCCAAATAAATTTTAAAATGAATAACCATTTTGTGTTGTAATTTTCCATATAAGATAAAAATCGTTCTGTATGGTTCAGGATCCCTATAAGTGGTAACAAATTCTCAATTTTTAACTATTTCTATTAAAAATGTTTAAATTCATAATTTGGAAAATATAAAATTTCAAAAAGCGATTTTCGTACTTTTGTGCCCTACAACTTTTCAAACAGTAGGTGTGATATGATTTTACCAACATGAATTGAAAGATAATCACATATTGAACAAACTATTTCGAGCTATGTTTTCGACTCGAAGCTTCAAAAAAAAAGATTTTCAACGAAACTGTTTATTGAGAGCTTATTTACTTATTAAAAAAGTTTAAATAATACTATTTTCATGCACATTTTCGACACTTTCTAACAAAAAATTCATTAATATGATGTTTTGTCTGCTCCCTGGAAATCTTTATAGACTTTTTTACTAAATTTTAGGATAACTCATACAAAAAATGAATGCTAAAAAATTTATTTAAGAAAAAGACAAAGAAAATACAGTTATACGTCAATAAAATTATATGGAATATACTACGATTCTGAGTATAAAAATATCCTCTATGAAACAATATTGTGTACATAGGTGGTACAATTATCGTATGGATGAGTATACTAATATTGATTGAGCATGGATTCAGTTAATATTTTAATATTTAATAAATTACCGATTATGAACAATATATAAGCGCACGATTCTTTATTAATAATATGTAGGCTAACCAGTACAAGACTGTACTCTTTCATCATATCTTTTTTTTATTATTAAAAGTCAACTTCCTACTGCTTACGCTAATAATATCTCAAAAATCACGCTCACACACTTAGTTCTGGTTTATATTGAGCTCAAAATATAATTTTATCTAAAAAAATAAGAAAACCATCTTGTAATACCGTTATTTTTATCAAAGTAGTAGTAAATGCCAGTGATTGTCTCTTTAGGACGTTCATCACACATAGATTTCTTTAAACAGGTATTATTCACATCAAACATTTATTCGAAATAATGTGAAAAATTCTTCGAAAGATTGCTGATCTTTTAACTTTACCTTTTTTTACTGTGTACTTTTAAAAATCGCATTTAAACATGCAACTTTGTAAAAAAACTACGTAAAATTGCATTTATACGATCTTTATAAATCTTTTTATTTCTTTTGGTATAAGATATTACTTTTAGATAAACTTGTCCAATTATCAAATGGATCCACGAGTTGGTTCTTAAATTGACTTAAAAGAAGGGGATCAAGTGTGCGTAACAACGTATGCGTGAGTACTTCCACATGAGAAAAACAATGGCCAGCTTAGCTACTCAAGATCTTAAAATTGGGACCGCTTGCAGCAGAGTGGGTAAAAACCTTTTTGTTTCAATTGATTAGGAGGAATAAAAACAATTGATGAAATTTAAAATGTGTGGTGTAGTGTGGTTGCGTTAGGTGGTGTAGAGTGGACCGGAAGTACGTCACGGTGGGTGAGGCGAAGTGGAGAGAATGAAGCAAAATCCACTTCTGTCATACTTTTTCTCAAGGCAACTCATCAGAAACCGTTGATTTGTCCTCATGCGTAACGCTCCTATAAAGGTATAACTTGAAAAATTTTGATACTTACAATGACCTTAATAGTGTCCTTGTCTAATTTCGTACAGTCCAACTCCTCCTGATGGACCCTTTTTAAAAAAAAGAAAATTTCATTGAATTTTGAAAAAAATCTTACAGAACTTCAGGTATACAAATGCAATTTTAAAATAGACATACCTTATCGCCAACAGATGGAGGGCAATAATCTGTGACGGTGTAAGCCTCCGACGTTCTTAAAATTTAAATATTCGAAAAAGCATTAAGGGACGCGAGAGCCAAGACTACGGTCGGCCTTGTAAATCCGTTTTATTTCGCCTAAGCCTCAGTCAAACAAATGGCAACTCTATTGTAAAAGTTTATGTTTCAAATGAATAAATGAGTTTAAGAAATCCATTATCATCCCTCTATTCTGTACAGCCCTGTTTCTCCCCTTTCATCAAATTTGATTAAAAATATACATAATCATATATATTCACCCACGTTTGATACCTTGACTATATATAACTGTTTCAAATCTTTGCTGGGTATCAGGTCCAATTGTATTGACTCTTCGGTAGCGTTTCGGGAAGACATAATCAGACAAGCCTCAAGGCCGAAATAAGAAAGGCCAGCCTTCTTAAGATCTTCTTAATTTTGTTCATAAATATCAAGCATTTATTCGTACATATCATCGGACATTTTCCACAAATATTGTGATATAACTGCTTAGGTGATAGACGACAAAAGTCTCACAAGCAACAAACGAACAATGAAACCATTTCCAGTGTTGCTGCTGTACGTGTAGCGTTCATGACATCACTATCGTTCATAATTGATACCCGTTATCTCGTCTACTGAAAGTTTCTGTGGCTAACTTTGTTAATGATACTTGCTAGTGTGCGCTTAGGTACGTGCTTTGTTGTAGAAAAATATCTAATACAATTGTCGATTCATTTTTGCTGCTTACTAAAACTTTTTTTTTAAAGACAAAGGTTTATAATACGGTTCTCCATTCCGAACCTTTAATAACTACTGTTAGAAGGTATGAGTGTAAAAAGGTACCATGGACATCTCTTACGTACGCGTGAGTGTCAAAATAAGGGTAAATCTCGTTAAAATCGTCACCTTAACTAAAAGCCATCTCAGCGCAGTGGGTTGGCAAGTTCTTTGCTATCAAATTCATTTAAAAAATCTCTTAAAACTGCTCGTGACGAGATGTTTGCGTGTTTACGTGCTACGTAAAAAAAAAAGGGAGAAAATGTTACACTTTAGTTGAGCGAAGCTTGGTTAGAAATTGCTTTAATTTTTTCGACTTTTCAGGTAGGCTCTTTGAGATAGAACCCGGACTTCTTCAGACAAGGTAGAACTCAACGATAAAATCTCTTACAAATGAGATAAAATGAGTCACCTTATAGCATCATTTTATAGTTTTACTTGGCAAGAATAAATTTATTTAAATAACAAATAAAATAACAAACTCCATCAAAATGCTATCTTTATGGTGTTGATAAAATTTTGTCCTTACTTTCCATTCCAACAGTGTCAAATTCTGTTTCATATATGCACTGTGTTACAGCCAGAAGGCTTAAAGTTTAAAATAATAAGAAAATACAATACAACGTAGGCTGGTAACAGAGAGAGACGACGAAAGTCGAAAGGGCAGATGTCACGAGACGGCGACCGATCGTCGCTTGTCAGCGGCGATCGGGTGTTCTCGGCTCTATCGATAGGCCCGCTCACTTTTTGAAGCAGTTTTCGTAGCGCTGCGAAATAGAGAGCATCTCGAAGGAGCTCTGACCTTGCACGGATTTATCGTGCCGAGAAATCACGCGAGTGAGTAGATTCTCGTCGTCGTGTCGCTGAATGCGCCCGGGTTCACAGCTCGAAACGTGACTTACGTTGAGTGTGGGCTACGTGAGACGAGAGGTCAACAGTGATTATGAATTAATCACTGGTTAAATTAAGATCTTAGGGCCCCGTCGTGCGTTTATTTGCGTCTTTATTAACTGTGTAATCGGTCAAAATCGTTATCGAAAAATTGTAAAAGTAAACGTTTCTCATGCTTGTATTTTGAATCAAATAAAAACCAATTACTGTTTGTACGTACTGGAAAGTGAATTTCATTTGAACTGTGAATTAACCAGCATTTATTTGGATTATAAAAACCAATATTAATAATAATTTTACATCAATTTGGGACTATACATTTTGGTGCCGTGACCAGGATTGTTGGGTGTAAAGGTCATCATCATCTTCGAGCTGGCCCTCTGGCCACGCTGTCGACCGCTGGTCTCGCCTCCCTCTGCTCTGGTTCGACGGTTGGAGAGAAGTTGAATATTTTTTATTGACATCCACGTAATACCTGCTTGCCTTGTCGCTTTTGTTAAAATTAATTTGTTCTGCGGTAAATGCATGCATGCATATAAAGACGCGTGATTGAGATATTTTCTATAAAGAAGTTGAAATCAGTGTATGGTTGTCTGGCTACCCGCTTTTCTCGAAAGAGGGAGAGGAGAGTGTTGTTTACTCGATTTGCTGGTGGCACGAGCGTTGTTGATCTGAACAATTTCGCGAATTTGCCTGGCCTATAGAAAAAAGTTAAAGCGCGCTCGCGCGTAGTCGGATTGCCAGGCGACGGTGCTTGTTTTGTTTCGCTGGCGTTTGTCGGTTGATTACGTTTAAACGGAATTTCCTTGATTGCTCTTTCGTTACGAGATCTTGTCTCTTTTTTTTTTTTTTTTAACTTTTATTTTGTTTTCTCACTGCATCAAAATGAGTAATGGAGTGAGGATTATTAACCAAAAGCGCACCACTCTTAAAACCTATATTACGAAACTTGAAAAGATTGTCGCCGACGAACAGACAATCCCTCCGGAGCCGACAGATGCGGCTATAGCTAGAGGTCGACTCGAGCGCGTAAGGGAACTGTTTACAGCGTACGAGGAGCTACATGACGAGCTCGCGTTGCTTGTTGAACCGAACGACGCTAGTCTCACAGATTTTGACCATGTCGGAGATAAATACTACTCAATTATCGCGCGAATTAACGCCTTGTATCCCCCGCCTCCACCTCCGGTGCCTCACGCCAATTTAGACACCACGTCGATAACCATCGCGAATAATACGCAACGTCTAAAGCTACCCGTGGTTGAACCGCCTAAATTTGACGGTGACTTATCGAAATGGCTGTCATTCAAAAATGGTTTTACAGCTATAGTTGAGGCTGAAAAGATGTTGGAACTGCAGAAGTTTATGCTTCTTCGAAACTGCCTACAAGGGAACGCGCTCGCAAAGATCTCAGTGTACGGACTGTACGAAGACAATTTTAAGGCCGCTTGGGCGTTGCTTCTCGAGTCGTACGATCGAAAGAGGATCATGATAACAACCCACTTGGACGCATTACTAGATACCTCTACGCCTACCGAGATGTCACATAGTAGTTTAACTAAACTAGTCGATCATGTACGACAACATATCGATATGCTCGCGACGTTAGACGTAAAACCCGATAAACACTTGATAGTAAGAATTGTCGAGCGCGCCTTTCCATCTGAGATGTGGTCGGAGTGGGAGAGATCGCTCACTCTTAACAAGATACCGACGTTGAAGGAAATTTTTGCGTTTGTAAACGAGGCCACGTTTGGATGTCGGTCAATCGAACAAGAAAATTTAAACAACTAACGCGACAGCAAGGGAAAAAGGGCGTTTACTAGCGGGATTCAAGGGGCAAACAAAAGAGGTAAATTTTAAGGAGGAGTCCGTTCTTTCGTGACTAGCGCTTCAATCGACTGCCTCGAGTGTAAGGGTGGTAAGCATCCGTTGTACCGTTGCAAAGCATTTATAAAGGCTGACATTAATTTACGTTGGAAAATAGTCGGTAAAAGTGCGGTTTGTAGAAATTGCTTAGTCAAACATTCCGGTGAATGCAAATTTTACAAATGTAAAAAATGTGGAAAATTTCATAACACTTTGTTACATCGTGAGGTCAAGGAGTCGTCGACAGTCTCGACTGGCTCAAGCGCACCTAAACAAAAATGACTCGTACAGTCGACTGTTCTCAGTCTTGCGTCACGCGCGCTTCAATCCAAACTAATGTTGACAGCTCAAGTAAGAATAAAGAATTCGAGTGGAAAATTTTTAATGTGTAGAGCTACAATGGATACGTGCGCAACTATACATTTAGTAACTGAGAGTTTAGTTAAGCGATTGGGATTGAAAAAGAAGCCGTGCGCGGCTACGATTGGGGCATTCGACGACTTGAACACGACGTCGAGTGGGGCGGTAGAGGTGACCCTTCACTCGATTAACACTCTATATAGTAAGACTCTCGCGTGTTTGGTAATTCCAAAAATAGCAAATCAGATCCCGAGCGAACCATTTCGTCGCGATTTAGTTAATATACCTAAAAACTTAAGGTTAGCCAATCCCAATTTTCATTTGCCCGGAGAGGTCGATATCGTAATCGGATCTGGGGCTACGCTGTCAATGCTTCCTCCGGGAAAAGTCGATCTAATTATCTAAGGGCGGGGTCGATTTCATTCTGCACAAATCTGAATTAGGCTGGGTAGCTGCGGGAGGTATTGCAGACAAGTGTAGCCAGACAGTTTCTTGTCATTTAACTGGGCTAAGAAAAATCCTTGAAAAGTTTTGGGTGATTGATGCCGCCGAATCAGAGGCGCCAAAACTATCCGGAGAAGATCCCTGCGAATTACATTTTATGCAGAACGTAACACGAGAGTCCTCCGGACGATATATCGTCAAGTTGCCTTTCAAAACCTCGGTAGTCGATCTAGGTGAATCGCGAGTAGCGGCATACCGTCGGTTTACGAATTTATTGAAAAAACTAAATCAAAACCCGATTCTTAAAGAACAGTATGACCTGGTCATGAATGATTATATTAGCCTAGGTCATATGACATTAATCGAAAACGAGCCATCGGAAGCTCATTATTATTTGCCGCATCGCGCCGTCGTTAAGCCAACGAGTTCTACGACGAAAACTCGAGTTGTATTTGATGCGTCGGCAAAAACTGAAGCCGGAGTTTCATTAAATGATGTCCTCTTCATAGGACCCACGATTCAGCCCAAGCTCTTTGAGCACTTCATACGATTTAGAACGTACAAATATGCCGTTGTGGCCGACATCGCGCAGATGTACCGGCAAATCTGGATTCATCCCGACGACCGTCGCTACCAAAGAATATTTTGGTTACATGAAAATAAAATAAGAACTTACGAACTAAACACGGTTACTTTCGGCGTTTCTTCGTCTCCTTTCCTTGCGATAAGAACACTGCATAAACTCGCGAGTGACGAGTGCTCGGCATTTCCGATCGGCGCTAGGGCTCTGACGCAAAACTTTTACGTGGATGATTTTATCGCTGGAACAGATAGCCTCAAAGAACTTTTAAGGCTCCAAGATAAAGTTATAACAATCTTGAGGAAGGATGGATTTGAAATTCGAAAATGGGCGTCCAACGAGGCGGCGGTTTTAAACGGCTTAGTAGGGGGAATAGAGAATTTCTCACAAAGAACGATTCGGTTCACAAGACGCTAGGAGTTTCCTGGAGTACTTCGAGCAACGAGTTATCATTTGCCGTAAAATCAGATCGGACAGTAGAAAGGATTACTAAACGATTAATTTTAACTGAGTTAGCCAGAATATTCGATCCATTAGGACTCTTAGGCCCAGTTATGCTCGCGGCAAAAGGTATCATGCAAACTTGTTGGAAAGACGATCTCGCGTGGGACGAATCGGTCCCCTTAGACCTTAGAAAATACGTGGCGCATTTTCTCAAGAGAACTTAAAGCAGTGAATAATTTGAGAATGTCGCGTTATTTGCCCGTTGAAAATTTCTCGAATGTACACTTCACGGTTTTTTAGACGCATGCAAGACAGGCTACGGAGCGTGCATCTATGTGCGTTCGACGGTAGTAGCCACGGAAATGCTCGAGTTGTCTTACTCTGTTTAAGGTCGCGGGTCGCTCCGATAAAAAAGAGGACCATTCCACAACTAGAGTTGTGCGGCGCGTTAACTCTCGCTCGATTATACCAAGACGTAATTTCGTGGCTGTCTTTTCGTCCCGATAAGGTCATTTTTTGGGTAGATTCAACGATCGTGCTTCATTGGATAAGGAAACCGCCAGAAGCCTTGAAGGTTTTCGAGGCAAATCGCGTCTCGGAAATTCAAAAATTGGCAAAGAATATCGAATGGCGGCACGTACGCTCTGAAGACAATCCGGCAGATGCACTGTCAAGAGGGCAGTTTGGTAGTGACTTTGTAAAAAATAGAACGTGGTTCGAGGGACCCAACTGGCTCTCGCGGACGGAGGAGCAGTGGCCTTGTTCGTTCGAACTTCCGACCGTTGATCTGCCAGGGTTAGAAAAGGTCGCGTGTTTAGTCACGGACGTGCGGGACGAGGACTCCTTAAAAAACGTAATAACGTACATATCAAGTTATGCAAAATTAACGCGAATATTTGCTTACTGTTTACGTTTTATTAATAACATCAGAGTAAAAATTAAAGAAAAGAATAAAAGTGTAAGGCTGAAGGAGATCAGAGAGGTATCTCGTCTTGTGATATCGGAGCTAGATGCGTCGGAAAAATGCATTATTAAACTCGTACAAAAGACTTGTTTCAAAGAGGAAATCAAGCGCGTCTCAGCATCCGCGGAACTAAAAAGCGTTAAATTGGGGGCATTAAGTCCATTTCTTGATCAGTACGGTATTTTGCGGGTTGGAGGCCGAATATCAAAGGCTAGCACGACTTACGATCAAAAACATCCGTTTCTTCTTCCCTCTCGAAATCGTATTGCCGATTTATTAATTCGGTACTATCATGAAAAGTTTTATCACACTGGGATTCAGTCTACGTTATATAATATCAGGCAGCGATATTGAATTATCGACGGAAAGAATCAAGTCCGATATATTATTCGCAAATGTGTAAAATGCCGACGTTTCAGGGCGAAAACGGTAAATTATAAGATGTCGGAATTGCCCGAATCGAGATTGAGTGCCGCGTTTCGCTTTTTTTATACAGGCGTCGATTTTTTCGGTCCATTATTTATAAAAGAAAAGAAGATTCGGAATAGAGGAAAGATCAAAGCATATGGGTGCATTTTCGTTTGTATGACCGTTAGAGCGGTTCATATCGAGTTAGTGAGCGATCTTAGTACCGAAGCATTCTTAGCCACGTTTAGTCGTTTTAGGAGTTGCCGAGGAACGCCAGCGCACGTATATTCAGACAACGGGACGAATTTCGTCGGAGCGAATAACAAGCTCCGGGAGTTGTACGCTTTATTCGAATCAAATGATTTTAAGTCGCGGGTTTTTGATGTTACTTCGAAAGAAAGAATTGAATGGCATTTCAATCCGCCGCTCTCGCCTCATTTTGGAGGTTTGTGGGAGGCGGCGGTGAAATCTGCGAAACACCATCTCAAGAGAGTCGTAGGCGACTGACTATACACTTTCGAAAATCTTCAGACTCTGTTATATAAGATTGCCGCAATCATGAATTCGCGACCGATCTGCTCCGGGTCGCCTGACGCTAATGACCCTCCGGTATTGACACCAGCGCATTTTTTAATAGGGCGCTCTTTCACGATGTTACCTGAAAGAGATGTTAGCGGGGTGCCACACAACCGATTGTCGTGCTGGGAGGCCATAACGAAGGCAAAACAAGAGTTTTAGAGGAGATGGCAAGTCGAATATTTGACTGAGTTACAGAAGCAACAAAAATGTCACAGGTCAGATGTTAATATGGAAGAGAACATGATTGTTCTTTCAATAGATAAGAACCAGCCATGTATGCAGTGGCGGATGGGGCGAGTGGTAAAAGTACACCCCGGTGGCGATGGCGTGGTGAGAGTGGTGACAGTCAAAACGGAGCATGGAATTTACCAAAGAAATGCAAGATTACTGTGTCCATTGTTTTCAAGAGACTTTGAAGTCGAAAATTCATGACAATATTTATGTATTTAATTACTTGCATGTATTTATTTTTATTACTCTTATGTAATTCGAATTCAAAAATTTTATTTATTAATGTTGTTCGTACTTACTCCCAACGGGGGGATTGTGTTACAGCCAGAAGGCTTAAAGTTTAAAATAATAAGAAAATAAAACACAACGTAGGCTAGTAACAGAGAGAGACGACGAAAGTCAAAAGGGCAGATGTCACGAGACGGCGACCGATCGTCGCTTGTCGGCGGCGATCGGGCGTTCTCGGCTCAATCGACAGGCCCGCTCATTTTTTGAAGCAGTTCTCGTAGTGCTGCGAGAAAGAAAGCATCTCGAAGGAGCTCTGACCTTGCACGGATTTATCGTGCCGAGAAATCACGCGAGTGAGTAGGTTCTCGTCGTCGTGTCGCTGAATGCGCCCGGGTTTACAGCTCGAAACGTGACTTACGTTGAGTGTGGGCTACGTGAGACGAGAGGTCAACAGTGATTATGAATTAATCACTGGTTAAATAAAGATCTTGGGGCCCCGTCGTGCGTTTATTTGCGTCTTTATTAACTGTGTATTCGGTCAAAATCGTTATCGAAAAATTGTAAAAGTTAACGTTTCTCATGCTTGTATTTTGAATCAAATAAAAACCAATTACTGTTTGTATGTACTGGAAAGTGAATTTCATTTGAACTGTGAATTAACCAGCATTTATTTGGACTATAAAAACCAATATTAATAATAATTTTACATCAATTTGGGACTATACATTTTGGTGCCGTGACCAGGATTGTTGGGTGTTAAGGTCATCATCATCTTCGAGCTGGCCCTCTGGCCGCGCTGTCGACCGCCGGTCTCGCCTCCCTCTGCTCTGGTTCGACGGTTGGAGAGAAGGTGAATATTTTTTATTGACATCCACGTAATACCTGCTTGCCTTGTCGCTTTTGTTAAAATTTATTTGTTCTGCGGTAAATGCATGCATGCATATAAAGACGCGTGATTGAGATATTTTCTATAAAGAAGTTGAAATCAGTGTATGGTTGTCTGGCTACCCGCTTTTCTCGAAAGAGGGAGAGGAGAGTGTTGTTTACGCTTTTCGCTTCTGAAAGTATGAAAAAAAGTTTTTAAAGCTACTATGATGAAATTTTGTGTTAAATAATATATATTTTGAAAGAAATAGTTATACGGATATAACCTTTAAAAAACAGGTTTTCTTACGGGTTCTTATACTTTTCAAGTTATAATTGTTTAATAATCGTGGTAAAGAGATATGCTTGAAAGTTTAAAATAATACATTATACTAAAAAAAAGTTAACAAACCATTACTTATAAAAAGCCATAGTGAATTTTCAATCACAGGCAATGTTTGCTGTGTTTTTGTCTTACGATATTCATATCTCTCACATAATTAGTAATTAGCTTGTCTCAGTATTGGTTATTAAAGCTCGGCTAATATCTGGTCTTGATGAATGGTCTCAAATCGTATAAATCGTCATCGTACAAATCGGAATCGTAAAATACATTCCAAAGCTTGTCTTATTACCGGTCTCGAAGTCTCTCCAAAAAATAGTCTACAAGCCGGTCTAAGGACTAATTTTAAAGTAGATCTCAAAGCGTTTTTTTTTTTAACTTGTCTCAAAATGAGTTATAAAATAAATCATTACAAAGTTGTAAGGCAAATGTTATAGTAATGATATTACAAAGTCTACAAACTGATTATAATTATACATACAAAGATAGAAAGAAGGATTTACTGCAGATGATATAACTGATTTTTTAAATTGTTGTAAAAGCTAGCTAAAAAAATGACCCGGATAGAGTTCTTACTATCTGGAGATAGCGCATGCTTACGCTGTTGAGCATTTGGGTAGTATGGATGTGGCTGCTTAACGTCAAAACTGGCCGTGACGATAGAGACTGCATAATTCCCGCTCACAACGATATGGGTTTTTAGCAGTAGGGTGGGATGAAGGTGGTGGATTTTTAGTAGTACTTGTTAAGCAGACAGTAGGTGTAGCGAAAACGAGTTAATTTAATAAAAATAATAATACAAAGTGACGCATCTTTACTACAATGATTATTTAAGTCATGAATAATTGAGCTAATCTGATTAGGCGTATTGTAAAATTGCTGTGGAGGATCTAGTAGGGACTCAAGGATTTTTATTGCCACTAGATTAAGGGCTTGGAATAAAACTTTAAGTATCATCAAAAAGAGGGCATTACGAAAGACTTTTGTTTGTGCCTGCAAGGATAGACAGCATATGAATTGTTATGAATTAGTTCTATAATTCGTGACAATTTATGGTGTACTTATTTTATTTGAAAATAAAACGTTCGATATGTAAACAAGTCTCAGCAGTTTTCTTAAATGTAACTAAAATGTATAAAAGGTCCTCTATGATGGGTATTGAAGACAAAAAATAAAGCTTGTACGTCAAATGAGTTCTTCATCAAATATAAATATAGTGGTAAAGCAGATTTAAAAGTATGTGTCTGTATAGATCATCAAAGAGGTTTTGGTGTATATCTTAAAAAATATCTAGAAAAACGAACAAAAAGTAGAAATCAAGCAAATTAAAAAAAAAAAAAAAAAAAAAAAAAAAAAAAAAAAAAAAACTAGGACAGTGGGTGCTTGGGTACCCAACTAAGAGGTTGTACTTCAACAAAATTATATGGCAGATAATATAATAATAAACACAAATATTTCTTTCATGAAATGGCTAATGCTCATGAGGCCAGGGGTTCAAACCCAATTCGGACACATTTTTTTTTTTTTTTTTTTTTTTGTAGAAATTGGTTAAAAGAAAAACTAATTAAATTTAAAATATGTAGTGTGATGTCATAAGGTCATGTGGTGTAAAAGGGACTAGAAGTACGTCAAAAGAGGCGAGGTGAGTGGGGAGAATCAAGCAAAATCCACTTCAGTTACACTTTTTCTCAAGTTCACAAATCTTGAATCGTTAATTTACTCTGTGGGGCAGAACACGCCGAAAGAAGTTTAACTTAAAAAAGAAATCAGTAAAAATATGTTTCAAAACGAAACTCAGAATTATAAACAACACAACATAAGAGGCATTAGAACAGATTCTAGAAGTCTTAGATCCTAAATTAGAATAGATCTTAAAATCGATCTTCAAATAAATTGCAAACGTATCGCTTAAAATAGATATTAAAAAATGTACAAAAGCAAGTAAAAATAAACGACATTCTCATGCATTCGTCAACTTGTCGGTAGTAGGAATCTGACACTGGAACATGGATAAGACAGTCAAGGAAAAGTGAAGGTACATATTGAGGTCGTTGACTTTCGAGATATACAATTGGCTTTTAAAAATGGCACAAACATGAAAAAAAAAAAATAATAATAAACGGATGTTACTTTAAGATAATCAATAAAATTTTGTTCGCAATAGTGTGCGGAAAATGGATGTTCGGAAAATTGGAACTCCGGCCGCTCGTGTGAGTCAATCACGACTCGCAACATTAATAATATTATAAGAAACATATTTCTCTTAAATAATTCCAAAATATCTTAATTTCTACATCTTGATTATTATGAAATACCCTGTTGTTAATGCAACCGTTATAATTATCTTTGACATTTGCAACTAAATGTTTTAAATGTAATTTTAAGAAACTCATTTTGTTTATGAGTCTACTCATAGACAAAAAATCCATGGTTACAGATACCGGTATGAACGATACACATAAATCGTGACACAGAAGGATGCTATAAGTACTGTAATTTTATTCTGTGAGATCAATGGAATATCAATACCTAATATTACTTGGTACAAAGACAGTTTACCCTTGAAGTTATTAAAATAGTCATATTCAGTAGAAAATAAGCAAAAAATTGTAACAAAATGTAGTGTTGTAAAGTATTAGTGAAAATTATTTGTTGCCAAACCTTGTATGTTGCCAAAACTTCGCTTAAGAAGAATGAAAAATGCTGGAAAGTGTATTGTTAAAAATAAGAAAATACTGACGAGTGGTATCACTGCTAGTATAAATTCTTTATGAGCTATTACATGATTTACTCTTACCTATCTGCGAAGGAATATTAGTTTTATTGACCTTTTCATTAAATTTTAGGACCTAAAACAAATAATCCGCTTGTGATCTCAACCATAGCTACACTAACGACTATTTTTACATTTTTTTTCACCGTGTATTTGTGCATAAAAGTTTGAAGTCAAAAGGTGATTATTGCAGTAAACTATTTTTTCAAACATTATCTGAACATTGAACATAATTTTTTAAGACTATAAACTGTTTAAAGATACAAAAGAAATTATTGATAACACGCCTGATTCAATTCGAGAAAGGAGCACCACACCTTATAAATTCAGAATTAACAGTACAGGATCAAGCAGAACTTTTACCGTACAATAAAAACTTGGAACTTTCCAGGAAACAACTATATTTTGGTAAACGATGGGAAATATCTTGTGTTTGAAGTCAATTTCATAAGTATATTCATAATGATATCATGATTTTCATTCTAGAAAAAAAATTAGAAAGTGGTCAGTTTCGGGTTGTCATGATGTAATAATGTAAGGCGAGAGCGTATGGGATTTGTGCCCATGAGAATTTTACAACTGTGGCAGTTAAGACAATCAACAGTAAAGCTAATTTAATTCAATACCTACGGCTCTTAGGAAGTAAGCTGAAAATTATGATTTATCTGGGAAAGCATGTGAACATTGGAAATCTTCTCGGTGCCTGTACCAAAAATATCATTGGTGAACTCTTAGAAAATGATGCCAAAATGTATTACTCTGGACTAAATATAAGTACGGAAATATTAACAAGGTAGACAGTTTGGATGGCAAAGATGACTTTTCAACCATTATCCTATCATTAGATTATGTAACACCTGTTAATTCAATTATGAACCCTTAATACGGGAAGATGTGATTTTTATATCAGTCTTAAATAAAAATGAAAATTATTTTAATAAGTAAAGGCCATCATTTTTAACTTCCATTTATTCATTAAATAATTTATAATGTTAAGCCTCTTGATGAATTACTTTGTGTTGGCTTTGACATCACACTCTCTTGATTAGTGACATAATATCAGTTCGAATTCTAGATAATAGAAGTAGAGCCCAAAAGTATGAGCATATATCTCTAGTAAAATTACTCAAAGAGTATAGAGTATTATAAACTCATAGTTTTATTCATCATGTTGAGCAATAAAACTGTGACATTAACAGTTATAAGAAGTCTTGAAAAATGAGTCTCAAAGATTCAAAAATTCTACATCAGCGTAGCTGTTCTAGAATTTTTTTGTTATAAAAAGTACTTATGAAAAAAAAAAAAGTTAAGAATAAAATCATGCATATTGTCATCTTAAACAATAATTTGGGCAAATATTTTGTCTAGTAGTAGATGCAGTCAAATGTCTGAAATTCAAACAGTCGTCTGAACCTCAGCAGTCAGCGGTCTGTCCGCTGCAATAGGACGGCGTATTAGGTAGTGTATATATTATGTGTGTGGGCGTTTACAGCGTCGTTTGAGGCTTGGCAGACCAGCTGGTGAGGGCGATGGTTATAGGAGTCCCTGCGAACAGAGAGGATGTGTAGTGTGTGCTCTCGTAAGGTAGCTTGTGATTGAAGATGTTGCATGGTGACCAAGTATTCTCGCGATCGAACTGGGTTGTCGAAACCTCGGAGCAAGCCGTTCTCCAAGTCGCGTTTGGGAGGAACTTTGTATGGAGGTGTGGGTGTATGAGTGCATAAATGCGTGTCTAAATCTGTGACTTGCAAGTTAGCACTGGGAATAGCGTCATTCTCTTAAAGTGTTCATATGTTGTAGATGAAATAAAGAGTAGTTTAAAGTAAATTATGTGGTAGGTGTATTTATATGCACAGTCCTAGTCATTTTCCTTAGCCTTGTGGGTCCTCCTCTCGGTGAAGAGTTTACGTCAGAAGTGTAGAGCTGATGCAAGCAGAAGTATTGGAAGGTGTATCGGGTCAAAGTATATTGGCGTTTTAGATGTTGTATGCGTTTTAAGGTGTTTTGGTGTGTTACATGGAGACAGGTTCTCTTTGACGTGAAAACGTTGACAGGGCTGGCTAAATGCAACGTTACATAAGTATCAAAAATATGGATAGTTTTATTATTTTTTATTACTATAAAATCTAATAAATACTAATGGCTTTTAATAAAGATATTAAAAATCACGAACACTTGAATTGGTTGTAATCGTTAAAATTATTGCTTAAATGCACTAAGTTACGTAATTGGCAGTTAAACCATGAGTTGTATGAAAACCAATTTTTATAAAATCAGAAAAAAATTGTTTAATGATACCAAAGTACTACGGAGGTTATAAAACTAGTGTAAATGATCAGTACCTACGTAAAGTATTTTTTTTTTTAATTGTTAATTGCATAATGAATTTTAGACCTTTTTTATAATTATCAACGTAATAATGTTATACTAATTAACGTAAGTTCAACGTATCTTAGACTACTTTTTTTTTGATTTATATAAAAACAAAAATGATTTTTTATTTCTTTTCAGAGCATTCAAGCCTAAGAATTTTATTTTTTTTTGGTACTTTTATCTTATTTGGCAGAAGAAATTAAATTTTTTTAACTATCATGAGTTTTCTTAACTATTAAGATATTTGTCAAAATATGTCATAAAATACCTAATTTTTTGAGAATTTTGATTTTTTTCAATTTCTTTAAATATTCCGCGCGAAACTGAGTTGGCGTTACCCTACATATTGATTGTAACGTTATTCTAAAATGATTTTAATATCCAACTCGATCACAGTAAGCCAAAACCTAACTATTTTACAACACGACTGGGCTTAAAATGTTAGTTAGTTCCACAGTTTTATCTACGGTATGAGACAACCAAAACATTTGAAAATAAACAGTAGGAAAAATCTTTCTGCAAACTAGCATGATAAATAATGCACTGATTCATATTTTTTTTAATAATCAGTAGACAACTATATGCATAAAAAAATTATCTGATGTAATCTTTCTGTAATATTTGTTGGTGAATTACCATCTTTCCTTACAGACATGCTTAAATTCTTGTGTACATCATCCTTAGAATCCTGATAATTTGCATAAAATGGATTGTCAAATATTTTTATAATTATTCATAATAAGTCAAGGTTCTGAAATTACCAATGAATATTTTGAAAGGTTAGAATTTTTTATAGCGATTAATTTATAAGTTCCATCTTTGAGGAGACCAGGCACATCATTGAATGGGATCGTGGGTATGGATACCGTAACGAAGCTGGTAAAACAGCCCTCATACATTGGAATGATAACGAATGATGTGAGATATAGCGATATCATAACAATTTTTTATGAAAGGGAACTCAGTTGTACATCTGAGAATTTTGTAAAAAATATAGAAGGAGTCGATTTTTATTCAATTATAGGTATTTAATGTTTTCCAATACTTTGATTACAAGTTTTTAAAAATAGTTAAAATCTAAATAGCTAAATAGGTGGAATTATGCTATTACGGTTCATATGGACAGATTTGAAGCAAAATAATTTGTTTAGCCTTGTCACAGAATCTTCACTTAGCTATTCAGACGCGTGGTACATACTTTTATTTTGAGTGCGTTTACCTTCAGATTATACTAATATTCGGTAGAAAATTTATTTTTACTTTAGATAAAAAGTATCAATCAATCAAAATTTGTAAGAGAATTTGAAAAATAGTCAGTTTTTACTTATGGGGTACAACTCATTGATCCCTTCTCTGTTGATCCTCTCTATTGCAGCTAAATTTGTCATGCAGTTAAATATACAGTTTTTAATAACATAAATAAGAATGAGAATTCATCTCGCAGTTTAACTTCCTAATTATACGTATTTTGTTGAAGGAATTATTAGAATGAAGAATAATACTGTGACTGAATAGTTCGAGTGCCAACGTATACTTTTTCAAGCGACTTTATGTACTCATGCACGCCCCAAATTGTAGATAAAATTCTAGCACTTATTTTTCACGTAATTTTGTTTAATAACTTTTATTACATCTTAAGAAGTCATTTGGAATAAGAATTTCATTTATAAAAAAGTTACTTTTGATGCTTAATAATTTTTTAACATCTTGAGCAGAAAATCCAAGTGTACGTCAAAAGTTTCATTTACGTTTATTATATGACCCACTTAGACTTTCTAGGATATGATTGAAAACAACGAGACAGTGATTAGAAGATGGCCTTAGAGAGCCCACATTAAATTACAAGAAAATTTACGTATACAAATGCGTAGCTATCTTTGCTGCCTATGCTTTTGGCTTTACCTTAGGTGTCGAATGCCCGTAATCTAAATGTAACGAGGCAAAATGGCCTCTAAATTTCAAAACGCTCTCGCTGATGCAACGTGTATACAAAGAGCATTAATTTGGTGCTTCTCCGAACTGTTTGTTTTTCGGGAGCTGTATACACGCTGAGAGGAGGGGACGAGGACGCCAACGGACAAATAGCTGAGATGCAGAGACACAGCCGCGCCAGCAGAAAAGGACAAGGAAAGTGCGAACGCGACTACTGAGACACAGCAGCTGCTAAGTATGAGAGTGACTGCGAGAGGATATACGTGGTAGCGGCAGTGGCGGCGGCCATTGCTCGAGCAAGAGATCGTGAGTGAGTCGAGAGTAGAGCCTCGAGCTGCACGCTTAAGCGCGAGCAGCGAGAGCTTCGGTGGTTTTGCGGGATTTCGTGTCGAGAGTTGAGAGAAAGAGTTTTCGAGAAGGTGCGTTGAGTGTTGAGAGAAGAGAGAGGAGTGTGCGTGTGAGACGAGAAGCTGCTGTGTATTCCCCGGACGACGAGGTCTCCAGGTTGAAGACTACGGCCGCTGAGAGGAGAAGCAGAGAGAGAAGAGTTGAGAGAGAGAGAAAAGAAAGGGTGAAGCCGCAGGACGAACGACCCGCTTGAGGACACCGGACGACATCACGCCGGGTTGGACTCGCGGACGTTTTGACCAGGAGGTGAGGCTAGAGAGAGAGAGAGAGAGAGAGAGAGAGAGGAAGTGTGAAGCGTAGACTGTGCGAGAGAGAGATTGTAGTGTAGACAGTGCGAGAGAGAGTGAGAGAGAGTTTGGGTTGACGAGACGAGGTGTACGAGAGACTGCGAGGTGCATGGGAGGGCCGCCATTTTTCGTGTGTGTTGTCGTGTATTAGGGTAGATAGTAGAGTAGAGAGAGAGAGAAAGAGAGTGTATAGCAGTGTGAGAGATTGGGGACGGAGTGTGAGTGTGTGCGTAGTAGTGTGGGTCGAGGACGAGCAGGTGCCCCTCCTGGTCCCGGACCAGCAGGACGTGGTGGACGAGCGCTCGCGGCTCGCAGGTTGTGAGGCGGAGTCGCTGTAGCGCCGTCTAGAGGTCGAAGTGAAGCATTGTGTCGTGTATTGTGAAGAGAGGGAGACTGTGTATTAGTGTTAAGTGTTTAATAAAAGAAACAGTGAAAGGTATTAATTTGTTGTGTGTAAATTAATTATTTCTTCCCGTAGAACGGGAGAACTCCCGCGCCTATCCCCCTTTTTCAGGAGCAGAAACCCAAGAGGTAAGAGGGACAACGGTGACGAACGCGATCGAGATTTGCTAACGCTGCGTCAGCGCCTCGTTTTATTTCAGGTCAAGAAGCAGTGTTACATAAAGAATTCTTTATTTTTCTCCTGTGATTTATAGGCTAATTGTGCCCTCAATTGCTCAAAATGCATTAGAAAATGGTTTAAAAAATAGTTTGTTTTATTTAGTTCTTTTATAGTAATCGTACCTTAAATTTAATCTACAATAAACATCTAAAACAATTATAAATACCTTAACACTTATTTATCGTTAAAAAAAAAAAATAATGAAACAATATCAACCTCTTATTATAGTAGATAAATGTTAAATCCCGGTTGATGAAATTCGACAATGTACAGAATTTTTGTTCAATAATACTTTTTTTACTTTTGACAACATTTTTTATCAACAAATTTTCGGCACGCCAATGGGTTCTCCTATTTTACCTTTGTTTGCTGACCTTGTAATGGACGTCCTGAAAAATGATTGTCTCTCCATCTTAAAAAATAACTATAATATTATTCCATCTTTTTATTTTCGTTACGTGGATGATGTATTACTTTTTATTAATGTTGACCATATTGACCAAATCTTAAATATTTTTAATTCATATCATCCCAAACTACAATTTACATATGAAATGGAGATTGACAAGAAACTCAACTTTTTAGACTTGACGATAATAAGAAAGTCTAATTATTTTAATTTTGACTGGTTTGAAAAACCTACTTCTTCCGGACGAATCTTAAATTATTTTTCTGGTCATCCAGTTAGCTATAAGAGAAATATTGTTTTTAATTTGGTTGATAGGGCGATCTTACTTGCCAGTACACGTTTTCACGGTGTGAATATTGCTAGGGTGAAAAACCTGTTGATAAAAAACAATTACCCTTTTAACTTTATTAATAAAAACATAAAGGTCAGATTAAAAAGACACAAATATAGTAATCATAACAGAAGCACTACAAACACCTACCCTCTCTGCAAAATTGGCATACCATATATTGACAATAATTTTGAAAAAATTTCATCCATGTTAAAACCCTACAATATTCACACTTACCCTCTTATTAACAATAAACTGCAGCATATCGTCCGCTTAGGAAAAGATACAACGAATAAACATAAACAGACAAATGTAGTATATAAGTTTTATTGTAAAAATTGTCCCGCGTCATATGTGGGTGAAACAAAGCGAGCGGCGGAGGTCCGCATCAGTGAACATATGAAAAGTAAAAACTCCGATTCCGTTGTTTGTGCACACCAAATCAATTTTGACCATGAATTCGATTGGGATAACTTTAAAATCCTTGACAAAGAATCCAATTATAAAAAAAGAATTATTTCCGAAATGCTTTATATAAAACTCGATAAACACAACATCAATAGAAAGGAGGATGTGCTTTCCTTTAATAGAGCATACCTTCCTTTACTACGAAAGTTTAAATGTCCCGATCGAGTTCATCGCCCTTTACCGTCTACCTTTGCGGCTCCGCCTATATAAGCGCTGGCTTGTGGTTGTAATTTATTGTCAGTCGACAGCACGACAGGTGACGAGTAAGTCAACCAAACTTACGAATTTTCGCATACCTGCGGTAACAATTTACATAAAAATTTATTGTATTTTTGTATTTGAGCCTTCCAGATCACTCATTGTGTGTTTTTAATTTTAATTTTGTAGCCTGATGAGGCTGACGCATATTGTCAGCGAAACGTTGCGCATCAATAAATCAACGCAAGAAAAATTAAATACACTTTACTTGTATTTATTTATTTTCTTACATTTCGCCCCCAACGGATCACTAATCACTTTGAATTTCCAAATTCACCGGAGGGCACTGATATATACTAACAAATTTTATTATAGTAATTCATTGTTGCGGTCTCTACTTGAAAAAGACCCTTATTTAAAATGGTGGTAAAGAAAGTAATAGAGACAACAACTTAAAAATCCATTTAGTATGTAAGCTTTTCCGGCAAAAGAAATGTCCAGTAGACTTAAACAGCTGTTACGTTTTTTATGTTTTCATACAAGTAAAATAAATGTTTTCATAAGTGAAAATTTTAGAGTAGTAAGCCTAAAGTTGTTTTTTTCATGATTTCCTTTGTTTTTATTAATGTGTTTAAGTAGTTATTTAAACCAATTTCGACGCAACGGGAACTTTATCTAGTACTACCTCTCGGTCTTGCATTGAGTTCTTCTCAAAATGAACAAAATATTTTTGCACAACATGTACATTATACGCTTTCTATGCTCAATGTAATAGCTTTTAAATAAAAGTAAAATTAAAGAAATTTCAAGAGTTCGTGAGTACAGTGGTTCCAGATTTTCTCATACGTTTTACTAATTCAACTTTATATTATTGCAGCAGGTAGTAATATGGTTATAGCTTCATATCATAAAATATTACTTGCTACTTATTAAAACAATAAAAATGCCTTTGTAGTAAAATAAGTTATTATTAAACATGTTTTTCTCAGAACGAAGTAGCATAATTTGTACTCAAGAAACATAAGAATAAAGTTCTAGCGTTTTTCTTTAGTATTAGTTTGACTTTTGCTAAAAGTCAACGTATTATAAGTTGGCTCATGTCGCATGTAACAAATATTTCGGAGCAAAGCATAGAAATCTGAAGCAATTTATGAAGCTTTTTTGTATTTTTGTTTATCAGCAGATGTTTTTGTATTATTTTTTTAACAAAGCTATTGCATAAGATTAATTAAACTACAACATAACATCACATACACGTGAAATATTTATCGTCCGACAAAATGTGTCTTAAAATAAGTAAGTAAAATTTAACAACTAGTCAAGTTAAAAACGATAAAAGAACAGATTAACACATGAATAGCAGCAGATCTCATTTACCATACAATCACACTTGATTACTCTCTTCCCCAAGAATTTTTTGTTCCTCTCACTAATCGTAAGTATTACCATTTCCAACTTGCTTTTACCACAACCACATCGGTAACAACTTATAGATCCATAAGTTTTACGGCAAATTTTTAGACACGCTTGCTATGTTTTATAAACATTATTAATTGCTGCAATTTTCTATTTCTAAATAAATCTTCGGTACAAAAAACTTTGCTGACATTATCAAAAACTACGGTTTTTATAAAGTTTATTGGTAAATTTTTTTTTTTTAATTTGGATACGTAAGGAGCGATCTCTTCAAAACCTTTTAGTAAGTGAAAAACTTAGACTTTAAGACAATAGAAAAAATTAGGTTTAATTGTTGTTTTTTTCACTTTGAGTTTCAGATGTTTTGATAAAAATTTATGATTTGCATCTCATTGAAGACTAATAACTTAAAACATCTTAAATGATAAAAAAATGTATGTAATATAAAAAAAGATTGAAAACGTCTTAAACTATCTTGGATGAAAAAATTTATAAGTGCCTGAAAAAATTTTTTGGATCATCCCTTAAATCACAGCCTCTGTCTCCACTTATTACGAATTTTACGATACTGTTTTTACACCGTGCTTTTTGAGAAGTACTTTTTAAAATAAGTAACAGATACAACTTTTTGGCAATTGATGAAATCAGATTTTTATAAAGAAGTTGGTGCTTTAAGGTTTATCCTTAGCTCTGTACGACTTAGTGTATAATCGGTATATATATTGTGTGTTCAAAAAAAGTCAATAATCACTTTTAGATGTGTGCTCTAAAGTGTTCAGACACTATACTAGATACTTTTAAATCAGAGAACGGCCGGTGTCGAGTTGGCTCCCGGATGCCAGATAACGCCGTATCTATGGTCGAATTGGCTCCCTGGTCATCAGAAGCTAGGGTCGAATTGGCTCTTGGGTCTTTAGAAAGTACGGTCGAATTGGCTCCCGCACAAATAAAAATTTCCAACTACTTAAAAAGACTTTAAATCTCGAAATCCAAATTCGATATTGTAGTAAGTATGTTTACATAGTACTGTGCGGAATTCTACTGAGTCAATGAGCCTTAAAATCAAAACATGGGACTGTATTCATTGCGATAGATGAACTTTAAAATGAAAACATTAAGTTATACGTATGTGTGTTATACGAAGTAAGCTCAGTGGTAGGGCAGAATTGAGCAGAAACTAAACTTTGTGTCAGTTGTGCTCTCGCTGTCTTCATGAAAGTGTGTCCATCGGATTGTGTGTATTGTCTGTAAATTTTTTTCATGTTTATTTATTCTATATGAAATGGAATGTTTGACCAGCGAGAAAGGAAAAACTCTTATTTGTTTCAATCGGTATACTTTTAGTTTCCATAAAGTGCTGAGCAAAGCTGTCCAGCGCTGGAAGTGCACAACAAGAGGTTGCAAAAGTTTTATTAAACTCGACTCAAGCAACACACTAATCAAGAAATATACCGATCATTCACACGATTACATTGACAAAGGTACTTTTTTCATTTTTTTTAAAATTATTTGTTTATCTAATTCTTTGCTATTGTAAAAAGGTATTCTTAACCGGAGAAAATTGAGTAACAAATTGAAAAAAAAGCGACTAAAGATATTTCAACTAGTCCAGCGAAATTAATACGCGACGAATTGAAAGAAGTAGATGTTGAGACATTAACAGTGCACGATGTGAATCGTATTAGAAGAAATACAGGCACAGCTCGACGTAGTATACTTCCAAAGTTACCGAAAACAAGATCAGAGTTACATGACGCGATTGATGAACTTAAACTTTCAACTAACAATAACGAAAATTTTGTGCTTATAAATGACAAGAAAATTTGTATTGTTATGTTTTTAACTGTGAGCAATTTAAAATTTCTATGTAAATCAGAGACTACTTCAGCTGACGGGTTCTTTTATAGCTCTCCAAAATTTTTCGCCCAGCTATTCACAATTTATGCTCAGCGCGATAATGTCCCACTGGTGTTTTGTTAACTTCCAGACAAAAGTACATCTTCATACGAATTAGTTTTCTCATGTTTGAAGTCTGAATGCGAAAGAATTAATATAAAATTTTAACCTAAAACAATGTTTGTCGATTTCGAGCTGCCTATTTATACAAGTATCCGTAAAATTCTATCAACAACAACAATATGGGGGTGTCGCTTCCATCTAGGACAAAGTTGGTGGCGTAAAATTCAAGATTTGGGACTAAGTGTGGAATATAAAAACCAAGGTTCAGAAATAAGCGATTTTCTTAAAAGTTTCTATGGCCTACCTTTTCTGAATCCAAGTGAGGTTGAGAATTGCTTTGCAGAGGACTTGGTTAGTATTATGCCGAGCGACAAAAGAGTTGAACATTTTTGTGACTATGTCCTTGATGAGTACATAAAAAAGCGACGCACCAAGACCTCCCAGTATTTGGGTGAACTTATCAGCATCCCTCTGCCGCACAAGAAAAAATTGCGAGTCGTTTCACTCACATTTTAACGGTATGTTTAATACATTAAACCCCAATGTATTCGAGTTTACAGATGCATTAAAACGGGTTCAAATTGATGTGTACATTAAAATGCGGAGTACGAAAAAAAAATCAAAAAGTATGCAAGAAAAAGAAACTTTTTTACATCAAGAAATGTTGCAGTATCAAAATGATTTTTCTACGCGATATCAGTATATTAAGGCAGTTTCAAAAAAATTTCTACCAAAAGTTAATTTTTAGCAAATAATTTGAGAAATCTTTCGAAAACATCAGTATTCAAATAACTATCAAGATAATGTTATTACTTTTTTAAACACGCCAGTACTTAAGTAACTTGAACTGCCAGTCCAAAGCCTTGATCAAGTGTGACGGGAAAAATAATAATATTTGTTAAAAATGTTAATCTGGGAAGTTGTAATCGCATGGGAGCCAACTCGACCCACCCGGGAGCAAACTCGACCCTAGTTTCTAATGACTCGGGAGCCAACTCGACCCTGGGTTCTAATTACCCGGAAGCCAACTCGACACTTTTCTGAGTTATGGGGGCGAATTTGACAACTCCGTCAGAGAACCTAAGCGCTATAGGTATATGATATTGAATTCCATACATTAATGTTAATCTGTACACAATACGTTTATGAACACGAGAAATAGTTGTTGCTGTAGGATAGAAAAAAAGTTACATAATAATTTGACCTATTGTTTTTAATAACTTTATAATACGTTTTAGTACAATATATACCATATACCATTTCACCCGTCTGTTAGTATAATCGGTGTCTGTAAACCGCATATATTGGTAAATTCTAATATATTTATACATATGTTAATGTGAACTTAATCATTGCATACGTTTTTAAAGCTACAACCTTAGAACTTAAAAAAACGTGGCATTAGTAGCCGATTCTAAAAAATAGTACCAAATGCAAAAATAAAGTTCCATTTTACATAATTATATGCAGGACTTTCCTTCAACATACCCACACTCTTTTCCTGTGGTTAAGGACGTATATGATAATATTTGTCCCTTCTTATGTTTTCTGGAGCTTTTTTCTTCCTATGTCCGAAACTCTTGATGGCTCATTTTAATTTTCTGGCATTCTACAAAGTAGCTAAGCTGTTGAGCTGAGTAAAAATACTCGATTCCCTTAAATATTATGCGTCAGTCCTGATGCGTTCAATGTGCATGACAACTCAATTTTATTTCTCTGCTACTCAGCTCTGCTCATTATATATTTACAATTATTGGTAGGGGAGACCGGGGAATTACAAGCCTACTAGGTAACTTTAGCACCTCAGTTTCTACTAAATGATAAAAGATTTTCAATTCAATCCTTGTAAATAACAATTTCTACTGTGATTACTTTTTTCCTCTCCAAGTAAAACACTAAACAATGCAACGAAAGTTTAATGAAAAACATATAAAATTTTATCTCATTGATTGCCTGCTCTCGCATTTTTAATCGCACGCACTTAATACAAACGAACCTGTTTCAAACTATCTTATGCTGTCTCTATTGTAGATTAAACCTTGAGCTCTACCATGGTTTTTTTCAATTTGCTCTGAGAGGCATGGAAAAAAAGTTATTTAAAAAATAATAACGTGTTCTATACGGGAAATGACTGGCACCTTAGGGCGGGGCACTACTAGCACAGAAGGCCTCTATATTTACGATGAGCTCCGACCGTAAACAGATTTCCTAACCTTATCCAGACATGTAAACATTGTGATACACAGTGAGACACCGTGATACACAAGGTGATTCAGTTTTTAAGATGTTTACTGTTAAAGTAAACTTTACAAATGGTGCGTCACTACAAAAAAAAGTAACCGAGGGAACTGGGATGAGAACCAAATGTCAATCAAAAATCAAAACTATAATTCCAAGGTTACAATTTCAATTTAATTCAAAATATTTGTAATGAATACACATGTATACATGCCCTCATCATTTTTTTAGTTTAATTTTATGTGTACTCAATAAAAAAAAACTTTTTTTTCATAATTCATT
Organism: Copidosoma floridanum; assembly: GCF_036245765.1. Lineage (NCBI taxonomy): Eukaryota > Metazoa > Arthropoda > Insecta > Hymenoptera > Encyrtidae > Copidosoma > Copidosoma floridanum. The sequence continues at coordinate 15,251,456 of NW_028321884.1, read as the reverse complement.
TTAAGATTTACCCTTACAAATCATCGTGATTTATCAGGCTAGTGGTAGCCCACCCTCTGCTACAAGTACCTCACTATGGGGCACTACTAGTAGTTTTGAGAGGTTTGGTTTGTGCCGTTCTGAAACAAAAAAATTTATAATTTTTCTAAAATTTGCTTGTGTTGTGATAAATACGTTCTCTTTTCTTTAAAAATTTTACTTTAAAATTTAAGCTGTAACTAGCTGTTAAAGAAAAAATGTCCGTCGTTCCCCGGTCTCCCCTACGTGTCCTGCGCGTGTTTTTGTTCCACGTATATTTTTTCTATAATATGTTCTTTAAATCAAGTACTGCTCCGTTGGTTAGTACATTATTTTATTGATCGAATACAATATTGTGGGTTTATATTGAAAATCACAGGCCACTGAATTGTTGGTGTGTCTGACTTTTAATATTTAACGTCAATGTGATGTTTTGAAAAATACGAGGCCGATTCTCTGGTAACGAAAAACAACCAAATCGATCTTTGATATTAACCACAAGCTAAAAATGAGTAATAAAACACCTGTATATGATGCGTGACACATACTAATGGAAGTTAAAAAAAAAACTTTTTTGTGTTACGATTACAACCTTTATTAAACTTTTTGTGAGATAAAATTTAATGGTGTGTAATGTTATTATTTACCCAATGTGAGCATCAGATTGAATAAATGTACATTTATTTATTTACTTTTATTTATTTATTTTTTTTTTTTTTAAGGAAATGCTGTTATCTATAATTTTGTTATTCGCCCTTATAATACAATTCGATAGGTAATATAAAAAATACATGACCACTAACCAATAGACGAAAAGATCCGAAGCGCTGTAGGATTATGAACTTGTCATAAATTGTTAGATATGCTTATAAAAAAGAATGACCATCAACTTTAATAATTATTAATGAGGTGTACACTATTGATAGAGTTAAAATTTTTATGTTACTGTAGTTGTAATAACAAATTTAACAATTTTGAAGGTGACGAGTATGCTTAATCCGATGACTTCTTAGTAATATTACAGTTTTATTAATTGAACTGCATATTTTTATAAGGAACCAGCAAATATTACAATTTTTAAGGTGTATTTTTTTCAGTGTACAAGCAATCTTTCTGTGTTTTTTTACCGATAAAGATAACACTTCTACAATTTTTAAATTGAATTGTACGTCCAAGAAGTATAAGTTGTAGACAGTTTTAGACCAATCAGTGATACATACAAAAGCTGACTCTTAATGTTTGTTTACTAATTTTTTACAAGATGTCATTAAAATCTAAAAGAGTTCATTGAGAAATATCATGTAGCAAACATCTTTATTCAAAGGATTCCTTTAAAATCGTAAATAATTACATAAAAAACATGAAATCGAGTTTTCAGTACACAAATATAAGCACTATTTAAAATTCTCTGAAGTAAAATTAAAAAAAATCATTGTATTTTTTTTTTGCTACCTAAACTTCTTTATGATTTTCTAGAAACTACGAGAAATGTTCAATTAAATAAACCTATACATGCGTCAGAGATTTTTAATATCAATACCACAGCATTAAGTAAATAATTTATTGAGCCAATCCCGACATAGTGACTACCACTACCACCACACTAAACTAATCGAGTATTGAAGTCCACTGTTTTCACCAATTACAATGTTTTGTAAGGCCACGTATCTATTTGCAGCCAATACAATACATGCTATTTTTGCTCCTACTCTTCAAATTTAACGGACAATCTACTTTGACTTACGAGCTTCCTTTCTCCTACCCTACTTGGGTTAACGAAAGCTCGACCAATTACCTTTTTCCCCCACATCAGCAAGTTTTGGATATTTTTAACTTCTTCTCTATATTTGATTTACGAGTGTTCAAACTATGTATTGATGTTGATTGTGTAGTATGTCAATATGTTGACAATGGAGAGATATTGTAGCAGATGGTTTACAGAAAATGAGTATTTAGTCAAGACATGTAGATGTATACCTACATGTTATAGAATCTGTTTTGATTTTTTTGCGCCATTAGGTATGTGTTAAGTTATAAAAGAGCAAGTATGTTTATAATAATAAAAACCAATCATTCCTTACTTCAATAAAACTGTAAATTCTAAGAGATAGCAACATTTAGGGCGAAATAAGAAGTCTTTAATTTTTATCAGGACTTTAAAGCCGTTTGGATTCGTAAGAAGTAATTCAATGATTTTTTATGTTGATTTTATTTATAACTTGAACTATGTCAATTAATAAACTTTTACTATTCTCTTACTCGTACGCATTTAGATTCTATGAAAAGCGTGTTTTTTTTTTAAAAGTCAAAAATCTGAATTGATTTTTTTCACAAGTCTTGTACAACTAAAACGTGATTTTTTCACAGAAAAAAATACGATTACTTAAGCAGCAGCCACATTTTTATCTGCGATTATGAGAACTTTTCAGATAGTCGATGCCAAAGTTTGCTCAAAGTAATTTTACTCTCATAGAGCCGTACATTGAGACATCGCGTATTGGTTGTAATCTTACTGTAATGGCATGTTCCCCTAATAAAAATATAAATATTTAAAAATGAAATTTTTTAAATATTATTTAGAAAAATGTAAGTTATCATAAAAAAGCAAAAAAATTTATGTCTGAAGATAATTTCTGTAAAAGTCTTTGTATTACATGCATGTGGAAAATATTCCGTCGTTTCTTTATTGATGCGAAAACAATTTGTGCGATGTTGTCTCACTCAATTGTTATACGAAATCCCACTTGCAACAAAAAAAAGTGGACATTGAATAAAAAATCAAAAGCTCTTTTAATTTATCTTGCTAAGCTGAGATATATGTTATCAATCAACCCATATTCATATCAAAGCGAAAGCTATGACAACTTCCGTTCCTTACACTCATTTCGTATATCCTCCGTACATATATAAATATGTGTGATATTACTTTTACCAGATTTTTCTTAATAAAAGAGATGTTCGTCAGTGGCATAAGTGAAAATGCTAACGATGACCTAACAAATACTTATTGTAGACTAATAAAAAATGAAATTATTCTTCTCAATAATAATATTAACAGTACCTGCTAATGGGAAAACACAACTCTCTGGATTAAAATAAAAACAGAACTCGAGAAAAGAAGCCCTCGCGAAACAAAATTGGTGCTACAAGTAGATATTTACGAACTTTTTTTTTTTTATATTATAGTGCTCTACGTTCAGATCCTTTTAATAAGGGCACTACTATGGGCACTTAGCACTTTGGAGAAGGAAGGGAAGAGGGACAGGAGGCCTCCCATTATTGGGAGGGGGGTAGGGGGAAATTAGGCAATTATGCTGCGAGGAGGTCGCCGCCTAAACCCTCCTCGAGGAGCATTGCGTGGTGAAAAAGCACATGTGAAAGACACGAAGGTACTTGCCCGAAAAGTCGAACTGGCCGGGAATCGAATTACGGTCTCCCGCGTGCTAAAATCTACGACCTAGCCGACCGAGCCACCGCGCGCTCAGATATATACAAATGATCAATCCCTAGGGTGACAACAACTTTGTACAGTACATATCTGATGACAGCAAATTCTTTTTTTTTCCTTTTACTTACGCAAACAATTTTTTTCTTACTTCGACATATCATAAAAATAATACAACAAAGTTTATAGTTCCATCTCATTTGTAAAACTTGTATCGTTCAGTACCAACTCTTCTGAAGAAGTAAGGGTTTTATAATGAAGAGCCGACCTGAATAGTTGCAATAATTTAAGCAATTCCTTATCAAGATTTACTATACTATGGCGTAACATTTTTTCCTCTCTCTTCTGAACGTACCATACAAACACCCTGATATCAGTCTATTTCGCAAAGGAGATAGAGCTTTTTCTGATTTCTTGCGAAGTTATCTTTAGAGAATTAAGTTGATGTGCGTCCATCGACAATGCATTTCTACCAAAGACCACATTTCTCGTTGTCTAAGCAGTTTCAAGAGATATTGTAAATTAATTTGATAGTAAAGAACATTCGTAACTACTATACTGAGGAGGCTTTTGGTCAAGTTGACGATTTTAACGAGATTCCCCTTTTATTTCGACACTCATACGCACGTGAGATAACCCACGATAACTCTTTTTATAAACGCAGAAAAAAATTACAGGAATTTTTACCGTAAAAGCAACAGTAATTATGTGATAATTTGTCGTTAGGTAAATTTTTCCCGTACATGTTTATGAATTTTTATGGTAGTTCAAAGTAGTTTTTATGGTAACTGTAAAATTTATCCAAAATTAACTATAATTTTTACTGTACGGCAACGGTAAAATCTCCCCTAAAAGTGCATATAGCTATAGGCTGCAGGGTCACGTGAGCTGTAGAAAAGGGCTGACAAGATGTTTCTGTTGGAGTGGGCTATACAAGCCGTATGAGAGAAAGAGATGGACGTAACATCTGTATTACCGAAATCAACGTATAGATGAAAGTACGGGTATCTTTTATAAATGGCTATAAGCGAAGAAATACTGCATCATGTGTCCAACAATTCGTTAAGTGCGTTAAGTACCAATTCTATTAATGCAGATATCCACACAGGTCTACAATCGTAAGTTAGTCCACGCTTTAGCAGACAACTGATCAGGTGTTCGGCTTTTCCCTCCATCCAACGTGTCCCTGCACCCTACAGCTATATATACTCTTTCAGGGGAAATTTTACCGTTGTCGTACAGTAAAAATTGTAGTAAATTTTGGATAAATTTAACAGTTACCATAAAGAATACTGTAAAACACGTTGAAAATTCATGAACATTTACGGTAAAAATATACTTAATGACAAGTTATCACAGGATTACCGTTGCTTTTACGGTAAAAATTCCTGTAATTCTTTACTGCGTGTGCAAATCTTCCAACAGTAAATATGAAAGGTATGACGTAGAGTAACGTCATCTAGGGCTTTTTTTACAAAAAATAGTTTTATGAAACAGATTCAAAGAAAATTTATTAAACATGTTTCTTCAACAAAGCACCTACCTAAGCGCATACTAGCAAGTATCATTATTAAAGTTATTTACAGACATTTTGAGTGAGCAAGATATCAATAGGTATTAGCTATATACGACAGTGATGTCATGAACGTGACACGTACAGCCGAAATACTGGAAACCATTTCGTTGTTCGTTAGTTGCTCGTGAGACTTTTCCAATTTAGCACCTACGCAGTTACATAATTATATTTGTAAAAAAATGTCCGATGATGAGAGGGCAGAAGCGTTCTTTAAACATAATGAGAAATTATGGGATGAGTATTACGCCTCTTTTTGTGGCCGTGACTCTCATTTGATTACCAATACCAGCAATGCCACTGAAGAGTCGAGGCAATTAGAACTGAAACATAGCAAAGATTACCGTTCTTTACGTGTCAGCGATAAAGTATGTGAATTTGGCAATTGCGTTTTTATAATTAAATGTTTCTAAGATGTTTTTTTAAAATTGAACGAAATTGTGTTTTTGCAGAAAAAAGTCTGCCAGAAGGAATTGGATTGTTCTGAATTCGACAAGAACACAATAAAGGTCACTGTAAGTATCAAAAAATTTTTCTTCCTTTTTCTTTTTATTTATTTTTTAAACGCTCTAACGCTTAAACGCTTTAATGAAGTTTGAAAGAATGTTTGATGAGAATTTCATGCACTGCAACAAAAAAATGTTAGGATTTTTTTTAAATCAGAATACATCGAAAAATGATTTTAGGACTTATTCGTACGAGTTATTTTTGTTGTAAGAGAAATAATGTAAATTAATCGAAGTTTTTCTTTAAATTTTGCTTATAACTTGTTTTGGATCATCGTATTGCAGAAGTAGTCGAAAATAATTTGGTCGTTATTTAATCATTTACTCATCAGTACTAGTAAAATTATATGAATTTTGTTTTTCGATTAGGTATAGAGCAAGAAAAGTGCAGAAATCTCCATCTAAAGCTTCAACTTTGCAACATGATTAACTTTAGCATTTTTTAAAAAAATTATCAAAAGTTCTCAATTCATAACATACTACTAATAGAAATCTTTGATGACGCACAACAACTTTTGTCCAATATTTAAGATGGTGTCACACAACGTTTGAATAAAAAACTTATTTACCTACTCCAGACCTTACTATGGTGAACTTTGACTATGAATTCGATTTAGAATACTGACTAGGATGATGAGGATTAAGAATAATATTGAAAATTTTGTTTACCCAAACAAATTGTTATAACTCTGTCTCTCATTTTACAGTGTTGCAACGAATCTCACTTGATATGATATATTTGTATACGAATTGAAAAAAGTAACTACAATAACGTATTTAACCATATTTATTAACAATTAGGTTTTTATTACGATTTTTAATATTAAAACTCTTTTTCAACTTATAAAAATTTTTTTTTATTATGTACGATGTATCTTGTTATTTAGAAGGGGTAGCAGTCGTCACATTAACTTATAATACCTAAGAAAGAGAAAATATCATACTTGAATACTTTGATGTGCTATGCATTTGTGCATCTCTTCGCTAAATCACAAATTGATATCGTTTTATTAATCCATGTTATAATAAATCATCACATTTTTTTAAAAAGATTTGTTATATAATCACATACACTTTAAACAAATGTCTCGTTTTTTAGGATTGGAGTGTATTTATTGTCTCTACCACTTATATGAGTCACGCCTGCGTATGGAAAGTTATCAAAATCATTTTTTATAATGTTACCGTTAACAATTTCGACTGTCTTGTGCTCTATTCTACAAGTTTTTTTTATTACGTCCTTATCTTCATATTTGCTTCATGACATCCGAGTTTTTTTTTTTTTTTTGATGACTTTAGATTGTGCCTTATAATTTCGTCAGAACAAAAAGTGTTATCACTTATAAATTGTCCATTTTTAACTTAAGACTGATTTTCAATTTAGTATAAAAGTAACCTGTGTGGCTGAAATGGTGTACGTATGTGTTTATATTAGCAATTTTTTTGACTATATCAAGTTATTATAATTTAAATAGGCTTAACATTTGTTGGTTGTTTTAGATTGACTGTCTAAGCTGATAGTTGAAATTTAGACACGTTTTATAAAAGGAAAAATTTTTTTTTAGCATTTTTAGTGCTGTACTCTTGAAAACATATTTGTATGTAATAACTAAATAGAATTGAAATTCGATCTTATTATTTAAGTAACACTTTTTCTTCGCTGCCTTGCAAATTAGTTATATCTCACATGCAAGATAAAGTATTTTGCATAAATTTAGCCACTTATTTCCATTCCTTTCCCATTGCTTCTTCCGTATAAAAGCATTTTGGTTTAAAATTATATTAAGAAATTGCAGCTGCAGAGTGGTAACAAAAAGTGAGGCTCATAAAAAGAATACACCGCGAGAGAAAGCCCTCAAATAATGGTTTTCTATAAGTACGAAGTATGAAGTAATTGGTAGGCATCCTCAAGTTTTCGTACGCGGAAGAGAAAATCTAATTTTTTCTATGCATGCATCGATGACTAAATGCATGCAACCTTTTGTTCTATATTGATTTATGCTGTTAATCTATGTAAAAATTATTTACTGTGTAACTGTAAACATTGGTTTGATAATAATTATTGCTAGAAATACGTTATTAGAATTTTTTTATCGTATTGAAATTTACTCCATCAAATAAAATTAGTTGCCACACAACAAAATGCAAGGCGTCAAAGTTTTGATAATTTATTGTGTTGCAAATTCATTTTATAAAAAATTGAGATTCGAATTAATAACTTATATCTTTCTTTAACATCACAGTTCTTGGTATCTTTAGAGAAAATCATCTTAAAACTTTCATCTAGATTTGCTATAAGGTTAAGGAACAGAAAATTAATTTTAAAAACATTAATTATTTTGTAATATCATTTTTAATCGTAGATAAAAATCATTAAGCATGGTTAACGATCCCTTAGAAGAGAACGAAAAACTAAATTTTCAAGAAATGTTACTATAATGAGGAAGATCTACAAAACTGTAATAATCTTATTTTAAATAGCACTTTTTGCACTTTTTTTGCTATCATTTTGCGATGAATTGACTTAGACAATCTTACCAGCATCCTTTGGGAGTCAATTAATTAAAAAAATGAATTTTACTTAGATATTGTTTAATGTATAATGCCCCCAAAAAATAACAAGTAAAATTAAAAAGAAAAATCTGATCAATTTTCACTGTTTGTTCAATAACAAACTAAGCCAGCACGATTACGCCCCAAAACTGTTTTTTATATAATTTAATTATAACGTGAAGTGATTTTAATAAGTTTTGTCGTAGTTAACAGAAAATTTCTTATCACATCCTTTATCGACTGTCTATACTTGTCAATTAAAACAAAAATTTTTTCGTTTAGGTCAAAGGTAAATCGATATTAGTTCATGGTACTAAAAAAATTCAACTAAATGAAGCTACAATGACGGTTGGCACTCCCGATCAGTGTGATTTGGATAGAGTCGAGGCAGGATTCCGCACCGACGACATTTTGTATATTCGTTTTCCTTTAAAGAATGAGCCAGCTGTTGAAGTATAAACCGTTAAAAGTATCGAAAGTTTTCAATAATTTAGTATCTAAGTGAAAGAAATAAAAAATGCTAAAAATAAAAAAATTAAGTCATTGTGTTCTATTTAAAAATCTATTTTTTATCTACAATTCTAGGTAAAATATGTTGAAGTCTTTGTAGTACTGAGCTCATTCGTAAAAATAAAAAATGAAAAATAATAGTTGGAAATCTTTGTGAGCTGTCTATAAGTTTAGACAAGCTGACGACATTTTTGTCGAATAATATAAAGAAATTACTGTTTGCATTACCCTTCCTTGCTTTAAGGGCTGATGTAATTTTTGGAATTCGAGGATCGAAACAAGGTATCACAATTTAAAAAATACTAACTGAATCGTGATGAATAAAACTCTGATTCATACTTCAAAATTTTGTTTTTATTTCAAGATTATAGAACAGTCTTATATATTTCTAGTACAAAAAACTTTTTTTTTAAATTTACACTAAGTATCACAACTATTTTATTTGCACTTAAAATCGAAATATATTGAACTAGCAGCCCCCCGTCTCGGCTTCGTCCGAGACTTACTAAATAAAACACCGTAGTGTGTTGACATGTAATGTGAAACATTTTTAGTTAGAAAATTTTATACATATTCCCGATACATCTCAGAACAAAAATCTTCTTACTAAAAACATATTTTTTCGGAATCCATACAATTAATGTAGTCAAATAATGAGGTGTAAAAATTCAAAATAATAATTATGCTGAAAAGTACCGTGCGTTCTTTATGCCATGAAATAATCGATGGCTATAAGAAGTTGTTGATTTACAGTTTCTTCTGTGTAATTCACGGCAAGGGCTATTTTTTAAAGCTGTTAAGATTTTAAACCCCCAAAAAATTTATATTAAAAAAAAAATTTTTTTTCTCATATCTCACAATTTTATTACCAGAGCAACAAAGTCCTGGACCTTAAACCCAACATTTTTATTGCCACAAAAACAGAAATACATTTTCCACTTATTTAAAAATCTGAAGTAGGATCTTTAAAGACTTCAGAGATTGCTGTAAGGGTACAATGGAAAGCTGATCTCTCACGTAATGGACTCTTAAGTTGTCGATTTTGACGCTGCTGTTTCAATCTCGATAAATTTTCTGCGTCAGTTTCTTGACGCCTCAAATTGTATTCATTTAATACATTTGAAGTTTTCTTTCCAATATACCCTTTTGCGACTATTGGCATGCTTACGACTTTTATGACCCCTAAAGGCTATTTTCAGTCAACTTTGTTAATTTTAATACATTTGTTGGCTAGGTAGTTCGACGTCCGATGGCCCTAAAAAAGACCGGTGAGCTTCTTAAGTTAACTCTTTCTTGACTGCAGTTAACAGCAATTGTGACTGCCTGGATACCTCAGGGTGATCTTCTCTGGCTTGCTGTTGAAGACCCAGACTGATTGGGAGAAAAATTACAAAGTTCGAAGCTTTGGGGCTAGTTGTAGTGCTCTTTCCCAACGTCTCCCGGTATAACGTCGAAGACGTTGGTGTCTAAAGCACCTTTTTTATTTGCAGATTCAGTTGTTTTGGTGATCTTAGATGGGAAGATTGGTAAGTGATACTTGTCCAGTGGAGGCTGTCCCGTTGGCTCAAGTTTTTTTTTTCTTTATAGCCGTTATAGGTTTGCCCAGCGCAGACCTTGGAGAGGATCAGTGATTCCCGGTTGAATGCTTAGAGTCGAGAGGGTAATATAGAGTCGTCGGTCACCGGGTTTTCCAGCCTTGCGAAGAACAACTCCCCAGGTGACGTCTGCTTGTGAATAGCTGACTTGCTTTAATAGTGCCCGTCTTTAGTTAATATAGTCTTTTAGTCGACGAATCGCTTCCGGAAATGGTAATAAAAATGTATTTGTCGGCAAGGTAGTTTACACTTAGGTGGATCCTAAAAAGAACCGATGAAATTGATGGTTCAGTAGGGAACGTAAATACTTATAATGGCCCTAAAAAGCGCCAGTGGTGAAACTTCCAGGCTATTCTTTATTATTATTTCTGATGATGAAGAGCTGGCTACGGGTTGCTTGATTCTTACCCTGGGAGTCTCGATGTACGGAGACTGTGATGGAGGGAGGTACGCCGCTGACCAAAGAATATCTCGTCTCGGGTCGTTCCCTGGATAACCAACTGCTCATCTTTAGACGGGAACATGTGGGTAAGCGCGTTGGGGACGTGACGACCAAGAAGGTAGCCGTTGTGGCTTTCCGTGCCCCTCAGAGCTGTTTTCCTTTGCTTACATTTGTAGCCACAAATTCTCTAACTACACCAGGTGGGATGGTGGGACTCCCTCACAACTCTGATGAGTTGGATCCAGATTGTGCTCTGGCTACATATGTCTCCTGGTATTGTGGAAGAGACGGCATCGGTTGGAATTTTTTTTTTGATCGCACTTGGCGAGATTCAGGGTGAAGAGACACCTAGGGCCCTCCCCCTATAGAGAAGAGTGTCGTCCGTAACCGGGATACCCAGCTGCAGGAATATCACCAGCATTCTCTACATATTTTATTGAGCTTCCGAAGCTCGACTATACCACTATGGAGCAGTGTGCCGAGATCGTGCTAAGAACTCGCGCACACTTGTGCGCAGCCGGCCTCCGATTGGCCGAGCGACTGCGCGTCGTTTGAACGTCCAAAACTCAAAGACACAGCGCTCAAAGCCCGAATACATGAAACCCTAATGCCTAATCCCCAACGACCCAGTGCGCTTACTTGGCCGCACTTTTATTTTATTTAAATAAGTAAGCGCACTGGGTCGTTGGGGATTAGCCGCTTGGGATTTTGGTAATTAATAAATAAAATAAAAGTGCGGCCAAGTAAGCGCACTGGGTTGTTGGGGATTAGCCGCTTGGGATTTTGGTAATTAATAAATGAAGAAAAGTGCGGCCAAGTAAGCGCACTGGGTCGTTTGGGTTTAGGCATTTGGGTTTTATGTGTTCGGGCTTTGAGAGCTGTGTCTTTGAGTTTTGGACGTTCAAACGACGCGCAGTCGCTCGGCCAATCGGAGGCTGGCTGCGCACAAGTGTGCGCGAGTTCTCAGCTCGATCTCGGAATACTGCTGTGGAGACGCTCCAGCGCTTTATAACCACACTTATTTAATTATGTTGCAGGTAGCTTCGATTGTATGTCGACGCCACCTACCGGATTTTACTGAACTAAAGTGAAAAGCTGGCGTATTTTTGCAAAATTTTGATTTCATTTATTGCTATTGTTATTAAATTTTTTAAGATAAAAACTATACTAAAACCATCTAGGAAGTATCATGAATCAGTGTGCAAAATTTCAGCAAAATCGGTTCAGTAGTTTTCACGGTTAGCGATTACAACGGTTTTAGCGACTTTGCTTTATATATTAGTAAGATTATCGTACATCAATAAGACATTTTCTGGGTTCTTAGCTTTTTTTTTTTAATTGAGTGAAGTCGTCTTTTTAGTAACTATGTTCTTACCAGATCAATCGCATGAAATATTACAATCATTTTAAAAATAATGCCACATTTTTTTTTTGCCATAAAGTGATATATGCGTCAGATTAATGTCTTATTCACACAATTTGTACTTTTAACCATCGCAGCCAACACTGTTTTTATGGGGTATAAGGCCACGGAGGGCGTGTTTGTGCATCCCTGTATTGAGAGTAAACTGAGAATTTTTTTCCATTGTTGTATAAAGTATTGGTTTTCTTAGTTTTCCTAATTTTTTTTAACTTCTTGCATGGTTTTTTTACTAAATTTAATATTAAGTGCCTGTGATACTATTCGAATAGAAATATTTTAAGGGTTGTGACAAATCTACTTATTAATAATACTAGCAACGGAGTAACGTCAGTAAAACTTGATTGTGTAGACGAAATTTCTTTTTTAAATTCTTCTTTCGGCATATTCAATTTTTTATCTCGGGACAATATACCATTTTCTCTGTATTTTAGAATGCTGAAAAAAATTGTTATGACTTCTTGACAGCAAGTTTCTATTAGAAGATACTTACTAATAATTTAAAAACTTTAAAAATGGATCTCCGTTTTGTAAACTTATAGCTACTTTTTTGGATGCTCCAAGCGGAAGAGCTAAGAGTTTGCAAGGAGACATGTGAGTATTTGGTTTTATACTAAAGCCAATTGTGTAGAAAACTTTTTTTTCGTTGCAAACCTGAAACATAATTCATATAAAAAAAATAATACATATGTTTCCCAACACAGGTACGATGAACAAACATGTTAAAAAAAATTTAAGTTGAAAATAGATTTTTTAAATAAAACTGTTATTTTTGATACACGTAACAAGTGGATGTACGGTAGAGGAAACAAATTAAACCCTTGAAAGTAAAAGCATTTTTAAACAAAAAAAAAAAAAATTGGGGAGAAAAGTGTATTACTCAATAGTCTTTCATAAAAAGTTAGAAAATATTTTTATTGTCAGTAGTATAATAACTTTTTGCATACTGAGAAAAGTATACCATTAGTTTTAATCCTTGGCTTTCACAAAAAGTAACGCAAAAAGTAAAGATGACGTTCGTAATGATTGAATGTATAGGAAAAACACGTCAAAAAGTTTTTTTACTAAAATATATATACATATATATTTTGTACAGTGAAAAAAACGTGACGTTCAATTAGCTAATGACATTCGTATATTTAAAAACCTATTTAAATAAAAATATTATAAAAATCCAAAGCGAACTTGATCTGTCTAGCATTAGCGAAAAGTACTTTTCTAAAAACTTACTATCTTATTAAAGTTGAGTACAATGAATGAAAGAACTGAGGCTTAGTATTTCAGCAAAGGCTGCTTAGATTATGTTGGCCAACAGTGAGGTTTTCCCATCCCTGTACTTCCGTACTAAACAATTTTTTGAGTTTTTTCCGTTCAAAAGTAGATTAGAATTTTTGGGTATTTAAGGGTAGCGGCTGGCAAGAAAGTGCGTGAGAGGCACTTCGTTTATGGCACCGGAGTAAAATTTTTCGTGTGTAGGCTCTGTGTAGATGATAAGGGTAAAAGACTGGCGTGTAGATGAGCATATGTGATTGAGGCATGCGTGAATTTCCCTTTGTTGAAAATAAGAGTGATGAGTGTCAACGAGAGATCAAGATCGCTAAGAGAGACAGAGAGAGAGAGAGAGAATAAAGTCAAAAGAAGAAAAAGTCACGTGCGTTATATTGTAGATCAGGTTGTCCGTGAGAAAGTTGTCCAGCTTGGAAAACAGCTGGGCGGAAGTATAATGACTCGAATCGCGGTTGAGCCGATGTATCTGGGACGATCGAGAGTTACAGGGCTGCTGTAGTTGAGGGGTACGTACCATGTATGTGTGTGTGATCGAGGTATTCGAAAAACCGTCTGAGACTCGGCATTTGGCGAGGGGTGGTCTGTCCATTGTAATATGACAAAAAGTGTGTATCTATCCAAACAGTCATCTGAACCTCAGCAGTTAGCGGTCTGTCCGCTGCAATAGTACGTATTAGAGAGTGTATATGTGTGTGTGCGTTCGCAGCGTCGTTTGAGACTCGGCAGACCACGAGACCAGCTGCTGAGGATGATGGTTGTAGATGTCTCCACGAAAAGAGAGAATGTGTAATATGTGCTCTCGTGAGGTAGCTCGTAATCGAAGGTGTTGCATGGTGACCGACTATTCTCGTGATCGAACCGAGTTGTCGTAATCTCGGTGGTAGCCGTTCTCCAGGTCACGTTTGGGAGCATCGGCAATAGCGTCATTCTTTTAAATTGTTTATCTGTCGTAAATGGAATAAAAAGTCGTTTAAAGTGAATGATGTGGTACGTGTATTTATTTGCACGTGTTTAAAATGTGTGTCTCGTTCATTTCCCTCAGCCTTGTGGGGCCGCCTCTCGGTAAAGAGTTTATGTCGGAAGATTAGAGCTTATCCAAGCAGAAGTATTGGAAGGTGTGTTGGGTTGGATAATATTGGCGTTTTAGATGTTATATGCGTTTTAGGGTTTTTGAGTGCGTTTTATAGAAATGGGGATAGGTTCTTGTCGACGTGAAAACGCCGACAGGGCTAGCCAAATGCAACGTTATGTAAGTATTAAGAACTAGCAGCCCCACGTCTCGGCTTCGCCTGAGACTTAATTAATAAAACACCGTAGTGTGTTGACATGTAATGTGAAACATTTTCAGTTAGAAATTTAACACATATTCCTGACACATCTCAGAACAAAAATCTTCTTATTAGAAACATATTTTCGAAATTCATATAGTTTAGTGGTCAAATAATAAGGTGTGAAAATTCAAAAAAATAATTATGCTGAAAAGTACCGTGCGTTCTTTATGCCATAAAAAAATCAGTGGTCTTAAGGAGCCGTTGATTTGCAGTTTTTCCAGTGTAATTGACGAAAAGGGCTATTTTTTAAAGATGGCAGGATTCTAAACTCCCAAAAAATTTATATTAAAAAAAAAATTTTTTTCCCTTATTTCACAACTTTAATACTAAAGCAACAAAGTCCTAGACCTTAAACCCTATAATTTTATTGCCACAAAAACACAAATACATTTTCTACTTATTTAGAAATCTAAAGTAGGTTCTTTTAAGATTTCAGAGATTGCCATAAGGGTACAATGAAAAACAGATCTCTCACGTAATGGATTCTTTATGTGTCAATTTTGACGCTGCTGTTTCAATTTCGATAAATTTTCTGCGTCAGTTTTTTGACGCCTAAGTAAAATTTTATTCATTAGATACATTTAAAGTTTTTCTTTCAGTTCACCCTCTTGCGACTTTTGGCATGCTTAAAAATTTTTTGACCCCTAAAAGCTGTTGTCTGTCAACTTTGTTAAGTTCTAATATATTTGCTGGCAAGGTAGCTCGACGTCCGATGGCCTTAAAAAGACCTGTGAGCTTTTTAAGTTAACTCTATCTTGACTTTAGTCAACAGCATTTGTGACTGCCTGGATACTCCAGGGTGATCTTCTCTGGCTTGCTGTTAAAGACCCAGACTGATAAAAAAAAAACTTAAAAAATCCAAAACTTTGGGGCTAGTTGTAGTGCTCTTTTCTAACGTCTTCTGGTCCAACGCCAAAAAAGTTGGTGTCTAAAGCACATTTTTTATTTGCAGATTCAGTTGTTTTGGTGATCTTAGAGGGGGAGATTGGTTAGTGATACTTGTCTAGATGAGGCTGCCCCGTTGGCTCAATTTTTTTTTCCTTTATAGCTGTTATAGGTTTGCCCAGCGCAGACTAGAGAGAAACAGTGATTCCTGGTTGAATGCTTGGAGTCGATAGGGTAACATAGGGTTGTCGGTCACCGAGTTTTCTAGCCTTGCGAAGAACAACTTCGCAGGTGATGTCTGCTAGTGAATAGCTGACTTGGTTTAATAGTGCATGTCTTCAGTTAATATAGTCGTTCTAGTCAACAAATTGTTTCCAGAAATGGTAGTGAAAATGCATTTGTTGGCAAGAAAGTGTACGCTTAGGTGGCCCCTGAAAAGAAATGATGAAATTGATGGTTGAGTAGGGAACGTTAATACTTATAATGGCCTTAAAGAGCGCCAGTGGTAAAACTTCCGGGCTATTCTTTATTATTATTCCTGATGATAAAGAGCTGGCTACGGGTTGCTTGATTCTTATACTGGAAGTCTCGAGGTACGGAGACTGTGATGGAGGAAGGTACGCCGCTGAACATAGAATATCTTGTCCTTGGGTCGTTCCCCGGATAACCAACCGCTCATTGTTGAACGGGAACATGTGGGTAAGCGCGTTGGGGACGCAACGACTAAGAAGGTCGCGGTTGTAGTTGCCCGTGCCCCTCAGAGCTGTTCTTCCTGGCTTATATTTAGATGCAAAAATTCTCTGACTGCACCAGGCGGGATATTAGGACTGCCACACAACTCTGAAGAGTTATTGCAGATTGTGCTCTGGCTAGATATTTCTCCTGGTACTATGCCAGAGACGTCATCGGTTGGAATGAATTTTTTTTTATCACACTTTTCAAGATTCAGGGTAAATAAAAACCTTGGTCCCTTTCCCTTTACGGAAGAGTGTCGTCCGTAACCGGGATATCCAGCTGCAAGACTATCAACAACGATCCTTATGCAAATTGCTGAACTGCCGAAGCACGATTGCACCGGTGTTTGATTAATTGCAAAAGGTGTTTGTAGTGTGTAAATTAACAAATTAATAGTTCTTTTCGTAGAACGGGAGAACTTCCGCGCCAATCCCCGTTTTTCAGGAGCAGAAACCCAAGAGTTGAGAGGGACAACGGTGACGAACGTGATCAAGATTTGCTAACGCTGCGTCGGCGCCTCTTTTTGTTTTAGGTCAAGAAGCAGTGTTTCAAAACAAGTTGTGTAATATTAGGAAAATCTTTCTAATATATACAGCAAACACATTAAAATTGTTGTAGTCGCTAACCGCGAAAACTACTGAACCAATTTTGCTAAAATTTTGCACACTTATTCAGGATACTTCCTCAATGGTTTAAGTATAGTTTTTATCTCAAAAAATTTAATAACAATAGCAATAAATGAGCTCGAAGTTTTGCACAAATACGCCAGCTTTTCACTTTAGTTCAGTAAAATCCGCTAGGTGGCGTCGACATTAATACAAGGCTCCCTGCAACAGAGACCTTATAATATATACGAATTAATTCAAGAAAACAACTTGGCTGTGATTAATGCTCTTAAGAGCTTTATTTATGGAACTAAAATTACTATTTAAATACGTACTAATAGAAAAAATGTAACAATTAATTACGTACTCTTAGGACCAGCCTTACTTTGTATTTTTATGAATTGTTAAGCACAACATTAGTATTCTAAGCGCACGAATGTTTCAATAATTTACTTATAGTCAAACCAATATATTGTATGCATAAATACATGTAAATATCATTAAATGTAACCAGTAGTGTACTGGAATATGTATATCCAATACGACGCCAATAAATGAATTAAATCTAAAAACCTGCAACAGAATTAAATAAGTGTGGTGATAATACGCCGGAGTGTCCAGGTATTTAATGCATTCATACTTTAACAGTTTAACGAGCTGCATAGAAAATGTAGATGATGGTCTTGCAGCTGGGTATCCCGGTTATGGACGACACTCTTCTGTAAGGAAAGAGGGACCTAGGTTGCCATTCACACTGTATCTCAACGAGTGCAATAAAAAAAAAATGAATCTCAACCGATGACGTCTCCGGCATAATACCAGGAGAAATATCTAGCCAGAGCACAATCTGCACCATCTCTTTAGAGTTGAGTGGCAGTCCCACCATCCCGCCTGGTGCAGTTAGAGAAAATTGGGCTACAAATGTAAGCCATGGAAAACAGCTCTGAGGGGCACAGGCAGCCACAACGGCTATCTTCTTGGTCGTCGCGTCCACAACGCGCTTACCCACATGTTCCCGTCCAACAATGAGCGGTTGGTTATCCGGGGAACGACCCAAGGACAAGATATTCTATGGTCAGCGGCATACCTTCCTCCATCACAGTCTCCGTACATTGAGACTCCCAGGGTGAGAATCAAGCAACCCGTAGCCAGCTCTTCATCATCAGGAATAATAATAAAGAATAGCTTGAAAGTTTTACCACTGGCGCTTTTTAGGGCCATTATAAGTACTTACGTTTCCTACTCAACCATTAATTTTATCGATTCTTTTTAGGATTCACCTAAGTGTAAACTACCTTGCCAAAAAATACATTTTTACTACCATTTTCGGAAGCGATTCGTCGACTCAAAGACTATAGTAACCTAAGACGGGCACTATTAAACCAAGTCAGCCATCCACTAGCAGACGTCACCTGCGGAGTTGTTCTTCGCAAGGCTGGAAAACCCGGTGACCGACGACCCTATACTACCCTCTCGACTCTAAGCTTTCAACCAGTAATCATTGATCCTCTCCAAGGTCTGCGCTGGAAAAACCTATAACAGCTATGAAGGAAAAAAAAACTTAAGCCAACGGGACTGCCTCTACTGGACAAGTTTCACTAACCAATCTTCCTATCTAAGATCACCAAAACAACTAAATCTGCAAATAAAAAAGGTGCTTTGGACACCAACGTCTTCGACGTTATACCGGGAGACGTTGGAAAAGAGCTCTACAACTAGCCCCAAAGCTTTAGACTTTGTAATTTTTCTCCCGATCAGTCTGGGTTTTCAACAGCAAGTCAGAGAAGATCACCCCTAGGTACCCAGGCAGTCACGATTGCTTTTCACTGCAGTAAAGAAAGAGTTAACTTAAAAAGCTCACTGGTCTTTTTTAGGGCCATCGGACGTTGAACTACCTTGCCAACAAATGTATTAGAACTTAACAAAGATGACAGGAAACAGCTTTAAGGGGTCACAAAAATTTTAAGCATGCCAAAAGTTGCAAGAGGGTGAATTAGAAGAAAAACTTCAAGTGTATCTAATAAATACAATTTTACTTAGGCATCAAGAAACTGACGCAGAAAATTTATCGAGATTGAAACAGCGGCTTCAAAATCGACAACTAAAGAATCCATTACCTGAGACATCAGCTTTCCATTGCACCCTCACAGCAATCTCTGAAATCTTTAAAGATCCTACTTTAGATGTTTTAAAGAGTAAAGAATGTATTTGTGTTTTTGTGGCAATAAAAACGTAGAGTTTAATGTCCAGGACTTTGTTGCTCTGGTAATAAAGTTGTGAGATATGAGAAAAAAATTTCTTTTTCAATATAAATTCTTTGGGGGTTTAAAATCTTAACAGCTTTAAAAAATAGCCCTTTTCGTGAATTCCACAGGAGATACTGTAAATCAACGGCTTCTAATGGCCACCGATTATTTTATGGCATAAAGAACGCACGGTACTTTTCAGCATAATTGTTTTTTTGAATTTTTACACCTTATTATTTGACCAAATAAACTACATGGATTCCGGAAAAATATGTTTTAAAAAAAAAGATTTTTGTTCTGAGATGTATCAGGAATATGTGTAAAATTTCTTACTAAAAGTGTTTCACATTACATGTCATGACACTACGGAGTTTTATTGCGTAAATCTCGGGCAAAGCCGAGACGGGGGGCTGCTAATTGTTTATATTCAGTGAAGGTTTAAAAATTACCAATAAATACTTTAAAAGCTTGAATCATCCTTTTTTAGCAATCATTTCATAAGTTCCGTCTTTGAAGAGACCAGTCGTATTATTGAAAGGGACATTGGGTATCGACACTGTCATGAACCTGGTAAAACAGGCCGCATACATTGAAATGATAATGAATGATGTCAGATAGAGCGATATCTTAACAATCTTTAATGAAAGAAACCTCAGTTGTACATCTAAAAATCTTGTTAAAAATATAGGAGTCAATTTATATTCAATCATAAGTGCTTAATGTTCTTCAATACTTTGATTATAAGTTATTTTTAAATAGTAAACATCTAATCAGCTAAATAGGTAGAGTTATTCTGTTACGATTTATATAGACAGTTTTAAAGCGAAACAATTTTTTTAGCTTTGTCATAGCAAGCAAATCTTTACTTAGCTATTCAGACGCGTGGTAGACACTTTTATTTTAAGTTCGTTTACCTTCAGACAAAACTAATAAACTGTAGAGAATTCAATCAATTAACTGTCTATCCTTTCTATTGAAGCGAAACTTGTCATAAAGAAAAATATACAGTAACGTTAGAAGTCAAATGTCAAATTTATCATTTAGAACTTAAAAAATTGAATGGCATCAAAAAAAAATCAAAAGCCATAATTTTATGAAATCGTTAAAATTAAAAAATTTTGAATTTCATACAAATCAGTAATGTCAATTAAGCCCCGTTTTTCCTGTTTTAACAAAATCTATAGCAGCGTATAATCTTATGCATACTGTAAATTTAGCAAAACGATTCTTTTTTATTTTTCGAAACAATAGTAACACCAAATTTCTATAAATGGTATTTTAAATTCACCAGGCCTTGTAAAATTCCGTTGTTCGTCAGATAAATTATTCATATGTGAAATAAATTAGTAAATATGCCATTAACCCCTTAGTTTATTTAATGTTACTTTTGTAATGAATTAATTAATTAAGACACGCCCTCTCAGCATAACTCTACCTTAACCCAATGTTATTGCATGTTGTGATTTTGAACGATATCAACCTTAGATAACGAAATATAAATCAACAAAAAAAAACACACATTTTAAATTTACGGAAAAAATTTCTTAGTAGTTTACCTTCAAATTCCTGATAACATAAAAACCGCCATAATATTATTAAACCAACAGTTTATGTCTAAAACTTTTCCTATCATTATTCTCTGTTACAATTAAAGTACAATAATTATACTATCACATTTGTTACTGTGTTAGACATGGTAATTATAATTATGCTCCGTAATAATTTTTTTTAAGGCTCCTACATAATAAGAATTGCTTACAATATAATAAAAATGATTTTAAATGTCATAATTTACGTCAGTAAGTGAGTATGTCTAAGATTTTATAAAAAATATAGTTATTTTTAGTACGGTTACAATATTTTTTTTAACAACTTTTTTTTCTATTGTGTTCATTTAAATTTAATCATTGCATAGGTTTTTCAAGCCACAACCTTAAAACGTTAAGAAATGTGAAAACGGCAGGTGGTTTAAAAAAACAGTACTAAATGCCAAAATAAGGCTTTATTGTATACGTAGATACATAGGACCCTCCTTTAATAAGCCCATCTTCTACGCAACTGCGGTTGAGGACATAATTATATAGTCATAGCAGCCCTAATGCTTTCAAGATTTTTCCTAAGCTTTTCCCTCTCCACTTTCTCAGTTATCAATAGCTTATCTGTATTTTCTGGCACACGACAAAGTAGCTACGCTGTTCAGCCGAGGAAAAATACTCGATTCCCTTAAATGTCGTGTGTCAGTACTAATGCGTTCAATGAGTATGACTATTCACTTTTACCACCTTCTAGTACGCAGCTCTGCTCATAATATATTAACAATTATCGGTACGTTTCCTGCAGATGTGTTTGTTTCACGCTTATCTTTCCTATAATCTGCCCTGTGAATCCGGCACTGCCCCGATGGTATGTACATCATTTTATTGATCGAACGCACTGTTTTGGGTTTATATGAGTAATCACAAGCCACCGAATTGTACGTGAATATGAGTTTTAATAATTTACGCCACCGTGATAATGTTTTGATAAATACGAGGCCATTTCTTTGGCAACAAAAAAAAACAAAATTCATAATTCGATGTTAACCACAAGCTAAAAATGAGTCATAAAACACCTGTACATGTTACGCGACACGTGTTGATCAAAGTTGGAAAAAAACCTTTTTTGTTACAATTACAACGTTTATCAAATAACCTTTCTTGAGGTAAGAATTTGACTGTTTACAGAGTTGCATTTACACAGTTTACTATATTATTAAGTAGTTTTGAACATATTATGTTCTCTTAATAATTTAATAAATCTGAAACACTGTAACACAATTTTAAGTTTAACACGATCAATAACGTATTGCACTTAAATTGTTTCATTGTTTAAATATGTTTTGAACTATACTACAGTTTTACTAGCAGATAAGCAGTATACGTTATTTTAAAAATTTTATTGTTTGTATAAATAACTAATCAACGTATTGTTACGCTTTCTTTTTTAATACTTTTTTTTATTGTTTAAAATTTCGTTTCACTTAACCTCTAAGGTTAACAATGAGGTATTAAAAATTATAAGAAGTATCTAAAATAGTTTAGTGATTCTCTTATTATCAGCCACTTTGTTATTTTATCTGCATTCAAAAGCACTGTTTTGTACATCATAACGAAAATATTGTCGGTAATTGTAAGTTTTTCAACATATTAGATTCAAGTTAAATAATTGATGCCCAATAACCCGCCTTTTAATAAAGAAGTACATATCTGTGTATATAATAATCTTTACTATGATAGATTTCGTTATCTTCTACTTAGAATTAAAAAAAAATTGTTTCTTGTACTATAGTACATTATTTTTTTCTTTAGATCACCACTACTTTTACAATAGTTATAGCTAAAACTGAAAGATTAATTTAAGTATCAATTTTAGATCATATTTTAAATCTGCATCAAAGTAGTAATGTAATTGTTCACGTGATATACATATAAGATTTAATAAATCTACTTTTTCCTTTTTGTTTTGTAAAAAATACTGTATTTTTTGGGAAAAAACTATTTTGTTCTTACAATATTTTTTAAAACATTTAATATGAGAACATGAAAATATAAGAATCGGTAGTTTAACTAACTACTATTCAATTTTCAAGGAATAAGCATTCAATTTCTGGCATAAAAAATACATATTAATGAAGTAATAGACAGACAGAACCGAAATAATGTTGAGTTGTGCACTTCTCATGCATTGTTAGATAAGCGTATAAAAATTTTCCACTGTCTACTTAAATAATAATTCACAAATTATTATAGCTTATTTTTGTTATTTTGTCAATCTGGTTCAAAATATTAATAAAATTAAAAGTTACATGTAATTGTTGTTTTTGAAAAAAACTTTTTTTAAGACAACAATTTTATGAAAACAATTTTTTAAGACACAATCTCGAAGAGAATCAGTACTTTTTATTTAAAAAGTTCTTGTCGCTTTTACAGTGCTACATGTATCTAAACTGATTATTTAGATACGATCAAAAACTGTGATTGCGATAAAAAATGTCGACATTTCCAGCATAACCAGATTGGTTTTTGCATTTTTTGCAGAAAAAGATAATACTCCTGTAATTTATAAGTTGGATTGTATATCCGAGGAGTACAAGTCGTAAACAAAAACGTAAAACCTATCTGTGTACACTTTTTAAAACGAAATTGAAATTAATCATTGTATTTTTCCATTGCAACTTATACTTCTATATGATTCTCTGCGCACTGCAAGAAATGTTCCATAAAATGAACCAATACATGTGTCAGAGGTTTTTAATATCAATACTACAGCACAAAGTGAATAATACATTGAGCCATGCCCAAAATCGTGACTAACACCACCACAACAACAGCAAACTAATCGAACATTGACGTCCACTGCTTCGTCCAATTACAATGTTTGGTGAGGCCACGTATCTACTCGCAGCAAATACGAGCTACTTTTTCTCCTACTTTTCAAATTCAATGGCCAATCAACATCGACTCGTGAGTTTTTTTTTTTTACCCTACTTTGGTTAACGCAAGCTCGACAAAATGCTTTTTCCCCAAGTTTCCGATATTTTGGGTGTCTTTTAGAATGTCATTCATAAGTGTTTTAACTATATAATAATTTTTCGTATGTAGAATGTTGATATGCTTACAATACAATAATTTATTCGCAGATGGTTTACGGGAAATAAGTATTAGTAAAGACATGTTGACTTACCTATGTGTTATACAATCTGATATGATCTCCTTTGCACTACTGGAGATTAATTAAGTTACGAAAAAGAAAGTCCAGTTGAAAACAATAGAAAACATAATGTTTCTATTTTTTACAAACTTAAAACTCTCAGGAAGAATAAAAGGTTTCGAACTGTTGTTAGGAATTTTCATTTAAAGCCGTTTAGAATGGTAAAGAGTCACTAAATAATTTTCATGATGACTTTGTTTTTAACGAGAACTACGTTAATAGATGGACTTCTACAATTTTTTTGGATGTACATGTTTTAATTCAATGGAAAGGGTGTGCCTTTTTTTCAATAAGTCAGAAATCTGAATTGATTACTTGCATAAGTATTGCACAATTAAAAAGTGATTTCTTTAAAGGAATAAATATGATTAACCTAACGGCACCCACATTTCTATCGTTCTTCAGAAAACTTTTAAGATAGTCAATGCCAAAGTTTGCTTACCGTCATATTACTATCAAGGAGCCGTACTTTAAGTCATTACGTATTGCCTGTAATCCACGTGTAACGTCATGCTTTCTTGAAAAAAATATAAATATTTTGAAGAAAAAGTTTTTAAACTATATTTAGAACAATGAAAATTATGTCAAAAAATTTGAGTTGGAAGTCAGTAGCTGTAAACGTCTTTGTCTTAAATTCATGAAGAAAACACGCTGTCGTCTCTTACTCAATGATTTCAACCGTATTGATCGAACTTACCAGAATATAGATTTTAGCAGATCGCAAGAGCCTTCTTAAGTATTACCCATGAGTCTTTCGGTATAAATACAATATTTATATAAGTATAATAATGTCGTTTTTGTTAATGCAAAATGTCAAACTGCAACATCCTGCCTTGTTTGACTGGGTATAACAATGAAAATACGATATAAGCGTAGACAACGAGAGATTTTAATGCCGCAGTTTTACGTACAAAATAGGTTTTAGAGGTAGACAATCGTCTCCTATTTCCAAAAACGTATTGGAAATTTTATATAGGTATGACAACTGTTATTCGAGAGCCCTCACTTGCAAAAAAAGTGAAAATGGAATAGAAAATCGAGAGCTCTGTTAATTTTTTTACTCAACTGAGGTATGCGTTCACAACAAAGCAGAAACGGAAGCTGTGACAACTGCATTGCACACTTGTTATGTAAATCCTCTATACATATGTGTAACATTACTTTTACTGGATTTTCTTACAATAAGTCATGTTTCGAATATATGGCATGAGTCCCTAAATAATTAGAGTAGAGACGTAATACAGGGCATGTCCTCGGGCATGTCTAAATTCAAAGGTATGTATGTCTTACATTCGGGACCTAATATGGTGTAAGAAAAAAAAATATCAGACATGCTTTAATATTGGAATAACACGCTAGCTATGAAAATTTAGACGATAAAGTAGACTGACAGATATATTTGACACTACAACTCTTAACTAAACTCTTCATTAGCATCCCCTTTATTCGAGTAACTCTAAGCTTTTGGTTGTGACAACTTCTGGACTTTTCATTTCTAATGATGTTAACTAGACGAGTGGTTTCTTTCGAAGTTTCTCGACTGACTGAACATTGAAAGCTATTTTTTTAACTATACAGACAGAATTGTTAACTTTTCGCATGTAGTTTTGCACTCAAGGTTCGAAAAAAACTTAAATTTAACCGTTGCAAACATTTGCACAGTCCCATCAAAAATAGAAGAAACAATTAAACCAGCGATTATTCCAGCATAATAGAAGACTCTTTCTGATACAAGATAAACATGCTTGAAAAAAAAAAGAGGCATTGCTTTCTTATTGCATAGAACTACTCAATGTTACAAGTGGAGAATTATTTGCTTGCGAGTAATATTGATCACCGTTTACCGTCTTGCAGCAAGTTATATTTTATTTTAAGGTAGGAAGTACAAACTTTTTGGCTATAAATGTAATAAGTAGGTAGTGCATTGTGAAAAAATAGGATGTGCAATTAACAAAGCGACCGAATCTCTTGTGATTTGGTGATTCTAAAGTTTTTTGCATGTAGCTGTTAGTACCTAAAGGCAGAAGTAAAAATGCACATGACTAGTCTTTATTGTGACAATGACTTCGTGTAGCGTGTGCATTTAATGACAACTCAAGTGGTAAGTGACTAGATAAGCTTGATCGCTCATCTGGAGAAGGGGTATATTTTGTGCTTTATTTTAAAAGGTTTTGCAATCTACTAGGTAGCTTAAACGATGTAAATAAATAAAATATGTACTCAGAGCCTACACTGTAAATAATGCTGTAGTAAAATCACTTGTGAATAGTAACTTTTTTTTCTATCCTGAGTACAGTGACTATGATATCTGAAAAGCGAATACTATGTCTTCAGTATCGTAATTTCAATAGCAATGTATCAATATTACTATCCGCTATTAAAATTAATATGCTCAGCATAGGTCAAAGTAAGTCCTTTGCTCAGCATGTCAATTTAACTAGCTGCATGATAAATATAATCGGCTATTCAAATTACAAGACGATGGAGATTTTACTTTCCGATAGTGAAAATACGTTCAACATCCCTCAGAATAATACGAGATAATAGTAATATTGCGCTCCGATGGTAAAAGTACATTGATCCAAATTACACGAGATAGTAAGAGTAATGTCTAGTACTAAAGTTACATGCAGCTTTTACTCTTGATGGGAGTAAGGGAATCTCGCATTGACTAAATTAATGTACATGTATATTTCTACCTAATTTACGGCTCGTGCTTTGTGCTCTTGCACTATAATAAATATTTGAATAAGGATTTAAAGTAAATTTATCATCAGTGTTCTTAAAAATTTGTAATCAGTAAGTATTAGGTATATTTTATATACAGCAAAAGCATTCTGGAAAGTAAACACTTTTCAGGTTACGTATCATTTCATGACATCATCGGAATACACCTTAGTAGACCAATAGCTAAATATTTTGGATCTCTACAAATCATCACATTTCTCAATTGTGTGTTACGATGTTTCTATATTGTGAAGAAATAAGAACATAACCCTTTTAGTAAAAATGGAACTACAAACAGTACAGTAGTGCTTCTCATATCGGAGATATGACTTGTACGCTTGGGATAGTAAAATTACTACATGATCGCAAAAAATTTCTAAAGATTTCGGCTTCAGTGAAAATTACTATCTTGACATTTAATTTTACTGTCCGGGAAAAACATTTTACAAACCAATAGTAAAATCCCTATACTGAGCATAGGTCTTTATTTTACCTATGCTAAGCATAGTGATTTTACTACAGCATTTTTTACAGTGCATATATGAAACAGAATTTGACACTGTTGGAATGGAAAGTAAGGACAAAATTTTATCAACACCATAAAGATAGAATTTTAATGGAGTTTGTTATTTTATTTGTTATTTAAATAAATTTATTCTTGCCAAGTAAAACTATAAAATAATGCTATAAGGTGACTCATTTTATCTCATTTGTAAGAGATTTTATCGTTAGGTTCTACCTTGTCTGAAGAAGTCCGGGTTCTATCTCAAAGAGCCTACCTGAAAAGTCGAAAAAATTAAAGCAATTTCTAACCAAGCTTTGCTCGACTATAGTGTAACATTTTCTTCTTTCTTTTTTTACGTAGCACGTAAACACGCAAACATCTCGTCACGAGCAGTTTTAAGAGATTTTTTAAATGAATTTGATAGCAAAGAACTTGCCAACCCACTGCGCTGAGATGGCTTTTAGTGAAGGTGACGATTTTAACGAGATTTACCCTTATTTTGACACTCACGCGTACGTAAGAGATGTCCATGGTACCTTTTTACACACATACCTTTTAACAGTAGTTATTAAAGGTTCGGAATGGAGAACCGTATTATAAACCTTTGTCTTTAAAAAAAAAGTTTTAGTAAGCAGCAAAAATGAATCGACAATTGTATTAAATATTTTTCTACAACAAAGCACGTACCTAAGCGCACACTAGCCAATATCATTAACAAAGTTAGCCACAGAAACTTTTAGTAGACGAGATAACGGGTATCAATTATGAACGATAGTGATGTCATGAACGCTACACGTACAACAGCAACACTGGAAATGGTTTCATTGTTCGTTTGTTGCTTGTGAGACTTTATTCGTCTATCACCTAAGCAGTTATATCACATTATTTGTGAAAAATGTCCGATGATATGCACGAACAAATGCTTGACATTTATGACCAAAATAGAGAAGATCTTAAGAAGGCTGGCCTTTCTTATTTCGGCCTTGAGGCTTGTCTGATTATGTCTTTCAGGAACGCTACCAAAGAGTCAAGACAATTGGACCTGATACCCAGCAAAGATTATTGCCCTCCATCTGTTGGCGATAAGGTATGTCTATTTTAAAATTGCATTTATATACCTAAAGTTCTGCAAGATTTTTTTCAAAATTCAATAAAATCTTCTTTTTTTTAAAAAGGGTCCATCAGGAGGAGTTGGACTGTACGAAATTAGACAAGGACACTATTAAGGTCATTGTAAGTATCAAAATTTTTCAAGTTATACCTTTATAGGAGCGTTACGCATGAGGACAAATCAACGGTTTCTGATTAGTTGCATTGAGAAAAAGTATGACAGAAGTGGATTTTGATTCATTCTCTCCACTTCGCCTCACCCACCGTGACATACTTCCGGTCCACTCTACACCACCTAACGAAACCACACTACACCACACATTTTAAATTTTATCGATTGTTTTTATTCCTCCTAATCAATTGAAACAAAAAGGTTTTTACCCACTCTGCTGCAAGCGGTCCCAATTTTAAGATCTTGAGTAGCTAAGCTGGCCATTGTTTTTCTCATGTGGATATACTCACGCATACGTTTTTACGCACACTTGATCCCCTTCTTTTAAGTCAATTTAAGAACCAACTCGTGGATCCATTTGATAATTGGACAAGTTTATCTAAAAGTTATCCCTTATACCAAAAGAAATAATGAGATTTATAAAGATCATATAAATGCAATTTTACGTAGTTTTTTCACAAAGTTGCATGTTTAAATGCGATTTTTAAAAGTACACAGTAAAAAAAGGTAAAGTTAAAAGATCAGCAATCTTTCGGGGAATTTTTTACATTATTTCGAATGAATGTTGGATGTGAATAATACCTGTTCAAAGAAATCTATGTGTGATGAACGTCCTAAAGAGACATTCACTGGCATTTACTACTTCTTTATTGAAAATAACGGTATTACAAGATGGTTTTTTTATTTTTTTAGATAAAATTATATTTTGAGCTCAATATAAACCAGAACTAAGTGTGTGAGCGTGATGTTTGAGATATTATTAGCGTAAGCAGTAGGAAGTTGACTTTTAATAATAAAAAAAAAGATATGATAAAAGAGTACAGTCTTGTACTGGTTAGCCTACATATTATTGACATAGAATCATGCGCTTATATATTGTTCATAATCGTTAATTTATTAAATATTAAAATATTAACTGAACCCATGCTCAATCAATATTGGTATACTCATCCATACGATAATTGTACCACCTATGTACACAATATTGTTTCATGGAGGATATTTTTATACTCAGAATTGTAGTGTATTCCATATAATTTAATAAACGTATAACTGTATTTTCTTTGTCTTTTTCTTTAATAAATTTTTTAGCATTCATTTTTTGTATGAGTTATCCTAAAATTTAGTAAAAAAGTCTATAAACATTTCCAGGGAGCAGAAAAAACATCATATTAATGAATTTTTTGTTAGAAAGTGTCGAAAATGTGCATGAAAATGGTGTTATTTAAACTTTATTTAATAAGTGAATAAGCTCTAAATAAACAGTTTCGTTGAAAATCTTTTTTTTTTGAAGATTCGAGTCGAAAACATAGCTTGAAATAGTTCAACATGTAATTATCTTTCAATTCATGTTGGTAAAATCATATCACACCTACTGTTTGGAAAGTTGTAGGGCACAAAAGTACAAAAATTGCTTTTTAAAATTTTAATTTTACAAAATTATGAATTTAAACATTTTTAATAGAAATAGTTAAAAATTGAGAATTCGTTACCACTTATAGGGATCCTGAACCATACAGAACGATTTTTATCTTATATGAAAAATTACAACACAAAATGGTTATTCATTTCAAAATTTATTTGGCTGCTCTAGATCAAATCTTATGAATAAATGTTATTAATGACGCAAAGGACTTTGATTTAAAATAAATTTTATTTTTTCAATCCTAACTCCGATTTTTTAGAAAATTCCATTATGCAACATAAATAAATTGTTAAAACTTTTTGTTAAATTGTTACATTTTACTGTAACGCAACCAATTTTGCTCGATAAAGTATAATTTTATACGAATTAAAGATTATAATAACTGTATCAACGTGCTTTTAATGATACTTACTATCAATTACACGTTTTTTTACAATTGTTGATCTTTAACTGTTTTTCAATCTTAAAAGAATTCATCTGTTTCGGCTAAATATTATTAGATACTTATTTGAATTAATAATTGTTACTTTCATCACCAATAACTGATCAAAAAAGATTATACTTGCGAATATCATGACATGCTATGCATTTGGGTGTCTGCTTGCTAAATAAAAAAATTATGGCGCTCAATGAAAACGTGTTGTAATTAATTTATACTGTTTTTTAACATCATATGTTTTTTTCTTTATGGATCTAAAACAAATATTCTAAAATATTTTTCATGTTATGAGAAATACATGTATAAATAACAAAAAATATTTTATATTTTTTGATTCTTAGGGTTCAGAATGTAGTCACTGTCGCAACTACTAGTATGATCATTAATGATTTTAATTATCTAATGCTCTATTCTCCAAGATTCCCAAATTACATCCTTATTCTCATCTATACTTAAAGAAACCGTTTTTTTTAGTTGACCTTAATGTGTGCCCTATAATTTCGTCAAAGCAAAAAGTGTAAGCACTCATGAGTCGTCTAGGAATGAGTGGCTGCAGAGTGTCAACAGAAAGTAACGCTAAATAATGTAAAAGCATTTTATCGCATACTGACGAAAAGTGTATTCTTAATCCAAAGTGTGTACAACGTTTCGGTTGTATATTGACAACTATTTTTAAGCAGAAAGTAAGCTTGCTTTTTGCTTACTTTTTGCTTGAAAAGGGCTGTCAATATACAACCGAAATGTTGTACACATTTTGAATTAGGAATAAACTTTTCGACAGTATGCCATAAAATTTATTAACACTATTCATTTTTTTGTGCTGTCGTTAAAATCAAGAAATTAAGAAAGTAACACTGTTAAGAAAGTTATACTGTTAAAAAAAGTACCTTAAACTAGGGTTTTCTGTTAGTACAAAGTGCACAGTAGGCAGTAGAATCCTTAAATGTTTATAGGTGGCAAAGTAAATCGCATTATTCGCATACATTGACGACTAAATGCATACAACGTATCGTTCCGAGATGAATACAGCACGTCAAGTGTTGAAATATAATATTTTTCAATTGTTATTAATGTATATAAAAATGTATCAATTTACGTAAATCAACAAAAAATATCCTGCAAAAGAAGGAGAATTTATTATTTGAGTCAAAACAACGAATAGAATTTGGGCAATCGTTATAAAGTACGCTACTAACAGTGATAAAATACTTGCTAAAACTACGTTATTAACATTTTTTAATCGTATTAAAATATACTCTATTAAGTTAAATTGGTTTCTATTCGGTTAAATGTAAAACATCGAGGTAAAGGTTTAAATTTTAAATTTTGAAAAGTTTTTATTCAGTAATAAATAAGTTAATAAAATTTTAAAACTCAAATTTTGAGAAGAAATTTTTTAACTTTTGACACTAGGTATTACTTTGCGGTAATCAAACTAATCATAGTATCCTTTGGTAGATGAACAAACAACAAACAAGTTATCGTTGGACATTTTCAATATGGTACCTAATAAAAAGATACACTCATAATTAAAAAAAAAAATCTGATTAATTTTCAGCATTTGTTTAGTAACAAACAAAGCAGGTGCGTTTATTCGTAAACCTATTTTTTTATGTAATCTGGTCAGAATAAAAAGCAATCTCAACAAGATTTATCGTAGTTAACAAAAAATTTTATATCACGTTCTCCATCTACCTGTCTATTCTTGTTAATTAATACAATGCTTTAATTTTTCAGGTCAGAGAAAAATTGGTATTAGTTCAAGGTACCAAGAAAAATCAACTCAACGAAGCCACTAAGACGTTTGACATCCCAGATCATTTGAATAGAGTCGAAGCAGGATTTGACTCCGACGACATCTTGTATATTTGTTTCCCTTCACGAAATGAGCCAGCTGTTAAAGTATAGACACTTAATAGTGTTTTAAATTTCGAATGATTCGTTTCCTCAGTGGAAGAAAAGATTACGTAAAAAATAAAAGGATACATTGATGTCATTCTATTAATTAATTTTTAGAACGAAGTTCTTTATGTCGCGTGTCTTGGGAGGCTGGAATTTAAAAAACGACAGATTTTCATAAGACGGAAGTTGCTTGCCAGAAGTCTCTTTTTCCTAATTTATTTTATTTCCCCCTTACCTCGTCGCCGTCACCATTAGTCTCCTACACACTTACCCTCACCCTCTCTCCTAACCGTGTTGACGTAGTCTTTTGCACACCTCCTCTCATCACTCCCCGTTTTTCCACACCTAGCGATTCCCCTTTACATACACCAAACAATTATTGTTTTATTTAAATATAATTGAATAAAAAAAATTAGGTTAAAGAAATAAATAAATTAAGAATGGAAAAAAAATAAAATGAAAATCAAAAAAAGGTGCGAAGACATGAAAAAATACAATAAAATAAAAAAAATGAAATAAATAAGGAAATGAAATTGAGAAGACTAAATAAAAAGATTAAAAAGTAAAAGAAGTGAGAGAAATTAAAAAATGAAGGAAATTTTTAAAAATGAAAAAAATTACAAGAAACAAATTAGCGGGTATAAATGGCTGATGGGACCCACGGTAAGAACAAAGTTCTTAAAACATGAGATGAGAATAAAGAAACACAATTTTTCAGGTAACAAGGGGGTTAACGAGACCCACAGCAAGAACGAAGCTCTATAAAAATAATTATTGTATCCTTATAGCTCAGTAAAACAAAAACTTGAAAAACGAATAAAAAAAAATAAATTAACAAAATTAGTTCAGTACTCATAATAGTTGAACTTGAATTTCATTATCTATCTAATTTTTTATCAACAACTATAAACAAAATTCGTTGGAGTTTTTGTAGTACTAAGCCTATTAATCAAATTATTTAAATTATGTCACGAGATATATTGCAAGTAGATTTTAAGCAAAAACTGACCTATTATGTTTATAACCTTTTGAAGAATCGACAAACGACAGTAGGAATTCTTTATTAGCCGTCTATAAAAGTGAAAGAGAAAAAGTTGATAATGGATCCATTAAATAATATGTAACGAGGCAAATTGAGCCTCCCGGCTCATGTCGCTCTCGCTGCCGCAACGCGTATGACATCACCGGCAAAGACTTACCTTCCCGGAATTCTTCTTTTGTTTTGGCTTCCGGAAAAGAAGAGGAAGAGGACGATGCGACGACGGGACACAGTAGCAACAGCGGCGAGAAGAATACACGTGAGCGCGCGCACGACTGTTCGGGTCGCGGCGGCGGCCCTCGGGTATGAGAGAGAAAAAGAAGGAAAGTAAGAGTCGAGAGGTACGGGCGGTAGTTGCAAGAGAACGGAGAGTTAGTCTCGAGTCGAGAGCCTTCGCGCGCGGATTAGCCAGATTGTGAGCGAGAGAGAGAGAGAGAGAGAGAGAGAGAGAGAGAGAGAGAAAGTGCGAGAGAAAGTTGTGGCAGATCAAGAGATAGAGAAAGAGAAGAGGAAGCTGCTGTGTCCCCGTCGTCGGAGATCATCACCGCGAGGAGAAGACCCAGGACAAGAAGCAGAGCGACTGCAGGACGAGAGAGAGAGAGAGAGAAGACGAGAAGCAGAGCGGCTACAGGACGAGATAGAGGGAGTAGGACCGCCACCATCAGCCTCTTAGACTCACCGGCAGCCCGAAGCCCAGCCGGACGCCATACGCCGTTGTCGCGAGTCAGAGAGCCGAAAGGTAGCGTGTTTTTCCTCCATTCTTTTTGTGCGTCGTGCTAGGGCTCGCGAGCGCCGGTAGACCTCCGGGGCTAAGTCCCGGAGTATACAGAGGACTGAGAGAGAGAGAGAGAGAGCCAGGTTACGGGAAGTCGCGGGTGCATGCTCGGGAGTGCCGAATCTTGGGGGTGTTCGCGCGTTTTCCGCTCTAGGTGTGCAGAAAGGACGAGAGAGAGAGAGAGAGAGAGAGGACCGGGACTAGGGACTGAGGGGGATAAGGAGCAGGTTAACGAGGGACAGTGATAGTGAGAGAGAGAGAGGGAAAGACAGGGTGAGAAAGGTTGCCAAGGGACGAGAAGAAACGGGCGCGATAGTAGAGAGCAGGTGTGTAACGGGCGGGAAAAAGGACAGGGACGATAGGTTACGTGTGAGGGTGCGCGTGTGTAGGCGTGCGTGACGTGGCTAGGAGCGTTAGGGCAGCGGCCCCTCCTGGTCTCAGGACCCCGAACGTGCGCTCGCAGTTCGCGCGGCGAGGCGGAACCGCTGTAGCGCCGTCGAGGAGTTGTGTAGAGTCGTGTGGAGAGTGCAATAAACAATTTCCTTACTAGACACGGTAGCATTTCCCAAAATTATTTCCTCTCGGTAGAACGAGAGGAGAAATCCCGTACAAACTCCCCTTTTCAGGAGCAGAATCCAAGAAGACGAGGGACCCGGAGGACGTACGAGACGAGGCAATCCACTTCCTGCGTACCCCCCCCCCCTTTTTTTATTTCCAGGTACAAAGGCAGCGTGACAAAATGGCATCCCTTGTGGGGACCGGTGCGGGACTTGGTGATTTCTCCCTATAGGAAGTGCTTCCCCCAAGCGTGCGGCAGGTGGCGCGAGTGAGTGATATAGTGGGAGCGTAGTGCAGGACGTAGATAGGGAAGTGTGCTAGTGGACTAGGTGTCACAGGCGACGGTGAGCGAGCCCTACAATTTTCAATATAAATAATTAAGCGACAGGGCGACCCTTGTAAGTAGTAACTATATTTATATTTATATATATACATAATAATAATAATATACGGACTAGTAGTAATAATCGCGTAGTTGCGCATTAGTGTGGGCAACTGCACAATCGGGACGGTGAGCTCGGTCGATAACGCGATAGAGTCGCGAACGACCTTGTAGCTCCCAAGTGAGAAGCTGATAGTGGACACTATCGCGGACACCCAAACTATCCTTAGTGTTGTGACATCCCCGGACTAGTGAGAAGGGAACAGGACGTACGTGAGCCGGGTTGATCTCGCGGAGGAATCGCGGATCCCCGAGTTCTCCGTACACGGACTTACGTAAGCCGTGCGACTGTGCTATCGCAGCTGGTCCACCGAGTCTCTGTAAGGCCGGTAATTATTAGACGGAAGGACGCTAGATGGCGACACAAGGTCAAGGCATGGACGAATTTGTGAGAAGATCTAGGGAGGGCCGGTTTATAAGGCGCACGATCCAGAATATGTCTATTCTGGAGGTTCAACGCGAACTGCGTGCACGAAGACTCACGGGCCGTGGGGACGAGGACGCCGTGCGAGATCGCCTACTGAGGCACCGGCTATTCGAGTTGTACCCACACAGCGAGGAAATCCCGATCTACTTCGGGGACCTCATGATGTCGCAACAGCTAGATGGCAACACCGAGGAGGAACATGAGTCCCTACCTCATGAGGAAGACTCCAGCCACACCAGCCTACAAAGTCCGGTCCGGAGGAACAGAAGTCAGCATACCGGACACTCTCCCCCAGGGATCGAGGACATAGGTTCTGAGGACGAAAGGGGGAATGTACCTCTGGGTGGAGGCACCCCTAGAAGTTTAAGGGATCCCTCAGGATCCAGGACAAAACGCCTTCCACCAAGCCTAGGCTTACCGGGATGGGAAGAGCCCCCCCGGGGACAGGGCCTACGCGAAGAAACAAGCGTGAGGGAGCTGCAGAGCCAACACCACGTCTGAGGGGAGTACCCCCCGACAGGGATCATAACCTCGTGCGCGACGTCTACCGCCACGACGACGACATACACTATGACCAGGCCAGTCACAACTCCGTCTCAAGGAGGAAAGCAGATAGGCTCGTTCGGAGACCTTCTCAAACCCCCGGACCCTCACTCTACACCGTACCCCAAACCTCGGGTGATCGGAGACCAGTTCCTGGTCCCTCCCCGGATGGAATATTATTCAATGCAGCACCTAAACACCGTGATGCAGAACACTGGGATCCCTGGATTGGTGGGCTCCCAGTTCAAGGCCCAGACATCGGTATATGCTGGAAGCGCGGCCTTTCTGTTGGATCCGCGTGCCCCGCCAAAAGGAGTTCCGGACGTACCCGTGGGAGAGACAAGTGCGCGGATCTCTAAGGACGAACCAAATAGACCTACTCCTATGCCACGCCGGAAGATGGACACCGGACTGAGGGACTCGCGCCCCAAACTCAGGGAGCAACATCCCAGGGATTTGTCTGGGGAGGAGTCGGAACAAGAGGACTTCCGGACAGCTAGAAACTGGAGTAAGTTAAACCGGGACTCCCGATCTAGAGCGGACCCGAGGCCACCCACGAAGTCCAAGGTGACCTGGCAGGACTTCCAGGCCGAAAGGACGCGGGCTATGGAGGACAGTCTACCAGCGGACCCACGTAACCCCAAGGAGGAAAATTATAGTGAGGAGAGCGACACTTCCAGCCGAATAAGTCTACCCCCAGTGGATCGCTTGCGGGGTAGCCATATGGGGTGGAACCCTAATCTCAGTTACCACGACAACCGCAGGGGTCCCGAAGTAGCAAGGGAGGAACGGTACCCCGAACCCCTTTGGCCCACTCCGGGTGGGAAACGCCGGAGCCGATCCCCTCCGCGACAACAGCAAAATCAAGGACCAAGGTACGCCAGTATCTTTCCGAAACATCCAGCTGACCTAGGCATGGATCCGGAAAGAATCTTACCCCAGGCTGGTAATCGTGAGGACCAAATGCGGCATGGTGACTGCAGAGAGGAAGCCACCCAAGCCAAGGCCGTCAAAGCCCTGCAGAATTGGGGACTGCGTTATACGGGCGAAGAACGCGCGGAGGACCCCGAGGAATTTCTGGACCGTTTAGAGGACTGTCGGGCAAGTGTGGGAATAAGCGACGGCGCTCTCTTAGGAGCGCTACCGTGCGTTCTGCTTAAGCGAGCAGCGCGCTGGTTCAGGACGAACCGACGAGACTTTGCGACCTGGGAGGTATTCTGCGAGTCGTTTAAGAGGCAGTTTGGTGGAGAATACCAGGAGGAGGATTTACTCCAGGATTTGTACGCCCGGACCCAAGGAAAGACGGAGAGGATCTCTGTATTCTTGACCAATTTCCGATACATTGCCTCCAAGCTAAAAATCCCCCTGTCGGAACGGACTCTGGCCGACAGGGCCTATCGGAACCTCTTACCGGAGTACCGAAGAGCCATGGCAGACAAAGTGATCTGCCACCTGGAGGACATAGAAAACTACGGACGGCGTTGGGAAAGTCAGAAGGACTTGGATGGACGATACCGCCCACCCCCGGGCATGGAAACCATGCAAGTCCAGGGGGCGGCTTATCTGAACCCAACGCCACGGACCAGGATATCGGAAATAACTGAAGTGACTGAACGACTGGAGGGGTTGAATCGAACTCCACCTAGCGGTAACATTGAGAACGAGGACTATCAGGGGAGTATTCCCCTGATTTCAGAACAGGACGTGCTTTTGGCCACCGTATTACTCAACCCGGTTGAGGAAGACGCCTATGCGCAATTGGCTGCTCTAAGGGCCCAAGCCCATGCCAACCGCCAACGACAATCCCCAGGACTATTCCCTAGAACGACCAAGCCGGATGGGAGTAACAAGCCTGCGTGGAGGCCAGAGACAAGCCCCGCAACGGGAACGGCCGCGCAATCCGGCGCCAAGGAATCCGATAGCTCGTTTCTTGGAGCATGCTTCCTATGTCGTGGAGTAGGACACCGCTCTGCCCAGTGCCCTCTGGTGCAGTGTTTTATATGCAGCGAGAAGGGTCATTTGGCCCGCCAATGCCCAACAAGGATTATCGGGACCTCGGACAGCTGTCAGAACTGCGACACCCCCGGGTACACGTTCAAGACGTGCCCGAATTGCGAGGAGTCCAGGAAGAAATTGGGAAACGGGAAGGCGGGGGACTCGATTCGATAGACGCATCCACGTCCCCCGCAGTACTGTTGAAGAAGTTGTTAGGGGACTTGATCGAGACGGACGAGGACAAGAACCACTATATCCAGCACATCGGAGGGCTAACTCAGTCTGGAGATACATCCGATGCCGAGAGCTCCGGCTCTACATCAGGCAGCGAGCTGGAGGGCTTATCGGACGAATACCGGGAAGAGGCGGTACGTGTAATCCGCGTAGAGGACATAAGAGCCGAGGCCAGGAACTATATGATCGTCGTGCTCGGAGGACAAACATTTCGAGCTCTGTTTGACAGTGGCGCGCAATCTTCTATTGGCGGAAGCCGCCTAGCGAAGTTATTCCAGTCACGGTTAGTTGCAACTAATTTGGAGACCGAAAATGTGAATGGTGGTATTACCCCCATATGCGGACTGCTAGAACTCAACGTGGAGTTAGCCGGGGTGTCCAAACCCCTTATCCTGCGTGTAGTGGACAACATCAAAGAGGACATGATCCTAGGAATGGACTTTATACGGGCGTTTGAACTTGAAACTCGACTGGCCCAAGGACATTGGAGACTAATGGACGGGGTATGGTATGAATTCGAGGGAGAATCACGGACAAGGCTACCCGAAGTCGTAGCTGAATGTGCTGGCATCCACGAGCTGAATCTCAAGGAACGAGAAAGGGTAGACCAGCTTGTCTCGCACACATTGGCAAAATTCCCGGACGAGGTGGGACGGACTTTCTTGACGGAGCACGTCATAGACGTAGAGGATCCAACACCCATAAGACACCGACTTCGCCGCATGTCCCCAAAAATGCTGGAGATAGCGACTCTCGAGGTTGATCGCTTGGCCCGGGAAGGAATAATCGAGAGATCCTCAAGCGATTACTCTAGTGCCCCGGTGATGATAAGGAAACCGGACGGCACGTACAGATTCTGCATAGACTACCGGGACCTGAATGAGGTGACTAACGGGACGCCTATCCACTCCCAAGCATGGACTCAATACTGGACAGGCTGCGGAAGGCCAAGTACTTGTCGAAGATCGATCTGAAGCAAGCTTACTACCAGGTTCCCGTGGCTAAGTCGAGCCAACGGTATACGGCCTTTGCCATGCCTGGTTCGGGACTCTGGCACTTTACTAGGATGCCCTTCGGACTTACAAATGCCCCGATGACGTTTCAACGTCTTATTGATGCACTCTTTGGCCCAGAGTTGCAACCCCACATTTTTGGGTACTTGGACGATATTATTATTGGAACTGACTCCTTTGACGAGCATCTCCATTACTTGGAGCTAGTGCTTACTAAATTACGACAGGCCGGACTAGAGGTAAAACCTAGCAAGTGTGAATTCTGTGTGTCGGAAATAACCTATTTGGGGTTTTTACTGGACAAAAACGGACTAAGGCCAGACCCGGACAAGGTAGCGCCCATTCTCGAGTACCCTCTGCCTGTCAACGTAAAACAGTTACGGCGATTCTTAGGAACGGTGGGCTGGTACTCGAGATTCATAGATAAGGACTCGGACTTAAAGGTCCCGCTATCTCGCCTACTGCGCAAAGGACAAAAATGGACAGGGGGGAAGAGGACAAAGGACTAAGAAAGTAGATGGCAGGATAGGAGTAGGACCACCGGACGCGGATTGGGGTTAAACCCCCCAGGACTCACTCAAGGACCAAGGACTAGCGGACAACTACCATTAAAGATCATCCAGCGGGGGGGAAGAGGACACCATGGACCAAAGAGGGACCACCCAGGGAGAGGCCACCGCTACGGAGCATCTGGACTCTGGGCCGCGAGGCCAACGTAAGTATTTTTCCATCTTCTTTCCATTTTT
Organism: Copidosoma floridanum; assembly: GCF_036245765.1. Lineage (NCBI taxonomy): Eukaryota > Metazoa > Arthropoda > Insecta > Hymenoptera > Encyrtidae > Copidosoma > Copidosoma floridanum. The sequence goes on along the minus strand of NW_028321884.1, from coordinate 15,211,503 downwards.
ATAGTGCTGCGTCAGAGAGAGAGACAGAGCGAATCAGATCGGCTTTTGAGCAGCTGGGAGTGCTCTAGCCTAGGGGGGGAGGGTTTGTAACGAGGCAAATTGAGCCTCCCGGCTCATGTCGCTCTCGCTGCCGCAACGCGTATGACATCACCGGCAAAGACTTACCTTCCCGGAATTCCTCTTTTGTTTTGACTTTCGGAAAAGAAGAGGAAGAGGACGATGCGACGACGGGACACAGTAGCAACAGCGGCGAGAAGAATACACGTGAGCGCGCGCACGACTGTTCGGGTCGCGGCGGCGGCCCTCGGGTATGAGAGAGAAAAAGAAGGAAAGTAAGAGTCGAGAGGTACGGGCGGTAGTTGCAAGAGAACGGAGAGTTAGTCTCGAGTCGAGAGCCTTCGCGCGCGGATTAGCCAGATTGTGAGCGAGAGAGAGAGAGAGAGAGAGAGAGAGAGAGAGAGAGAGAGAAAGTGCGAGAGAAAGTTGTGGCAGATCAAGAGATAGAGAAAGAGAAGAGGAAGCTGCTGTGTCCCCGTCGTCGGAGATCATCACCGCGAGGAGAAGACCCAGGACAAGAAGCAGAGCGACTGCAGGACGAGAGAGAGAGAGAGAGAGAAGACGAGAAGCAGAGCGGCTACAGGACGAGATAGAGGGAGTAGGACCACCACCATCAGCCTCCCAGACTCACCGGCAGCCCGAGGCCCAGCCGGACGCCATACGCCGTTGTCGCGAGTCAGAGAGCCGAAAGGTAGCGTGTTTTTCCTCCATTCTTTTTGTGCGTCGTGCTAGGGCTCGCGAGCGCCGGTAGACCTCCGGGGCTAAGTCCCGGAGTATACAGAGGACTGAGAGAGAGAGAGAGAGAGCCAGGTTACGGGAAGTCGCGGGTGCATGCTCGGGAGTGCCGAATCTTGGGGGTGTTCGCGCGTTTTCCGCTCTAGGTGTGCAGAAAGGACGAGAAAGAGAGAGAGAGAGAGAGGACCGGGACTAGGGACTGAGGGGGATAAGGAGCAGGTTAACGAGAGACAGTGATAGTGAGAGAGAGAGAGGGAAAGACAGGGTGAGAAAGGTTGCCAAGGGACGAGAAGAAACGGGCGCGATAGTAGAGAGCAGGTGTGTAGCGGGCGGGAAAAAGGACAGGGACGATAGGTTACGTGTGAGGGTGCGCGTGTGTAGGCGTGCGTGACGTGGCTAGGAGCGTTAGGGCAGCGGCCCCTCCTGGTCTCAGGACCCCGAACGTGCGCTCGCAGTTCGCGCGGCGAGGCGGAACCGCTGTAGCGCCGTCGAGGAGTTGTGTAGAGTCGTGTGGAGAGTGCAATAAACAATTTCCTTACTAGACACGGTAGCATTTCCCAAAATTATTTCCTCTCGGTAGAACGAGAGGAGAAATCCCGTACAAACTCCCCTTTTCAGGAGCAGAATCCAAGAAGACGAGGGACCCGGAGGACGTACGAGACGAGGCAATCCACTTCCTGCGTACCCCCCCCCCCTTTTTTATTTCCAGATACAAAGGCAGCGTGACAAATATCAAACACTAATCTGATCTTTCTCCTTCAAAATGATTACTGTTGTAATTTTTGTAATTCGGTGATGAAGACGAAAAACTACGAATTAAAAAATACTGACTTATTTGTCATAAATAAAAGTCTGATTCATACTTAAACTTTTTTTTATTAATTAAAAACAACGTCCAATGGTGGTACTGTCAAATTTTATTTTTATTAAAAAACAAAACGACGTTTCGGCCGTTTGGACAACGTCCCGGCCCTCATCAGGTACAAAAATCTATGAGTAATAAAATTCTTTGCAATACAAATTTAAGTAAAATATAATAAACGCAAATTAAGTTACATGTATAACATACCTCTGACTCTTACGAAAGGGATGTAAAATCGTAATGTAGTCAGAGTTTCAAGCTAAGTTGCTTTTATACCCTGCACATACACAAATGACATAGTACACGCACGTAATACAATCGAATAAGAATCGCAAGCAGTTCCTTGAGACGCACATAAACAGTTCATGTTTTCTTAATACTATGAATGAAAGGGGTCCTCGAATCATGTATATAAAGTTAGTCACCTTTCTTAATTGACATAACGAGAGACCTATAACAATCTTTCAATTTTTCTGTATCTTGTTGTCTGTTAATATTATTATTAAAGTAATGTATATTTAGCATTTCGGAAAAAAGGCGCTTTTTGTAATTTTGTTCTATGTCTAAAATTTTAATATTATCAAAATTAAAATTATGTGTGAATTCAATGCTGTGTTGTGATAGAACCGATGTATTCTTTTTTTTCTCGATGTCTCTTTTGTGTTCTGTCATTCTTAACTTTACAGCTCTCGATGTTTGACCAACATAACAGCGGTTGCAATTCGCACATGGTATGTGGTAAACAACATTTTTTTTATCGAGTGGCTCAGTTACATCTTTTCCAAGTGAAAAGATCGATTTTAATTTATTGTTTAAACTGTATATAAGACCAATGTGAAGCTTCTTACAATAATATTTAATATGACTATGCAAGTGGGGAATATACGGTAATAATAAGATTAATTTATAATTATTTTTATTTCTGTTGCTATTGTCAATCGTATTCATGTTTTTCAAGGTATTTAATCTTTTATTCACAAATTTGTCAATAAATCTTTGAGGATAGTTGTTAGCTAATAAAAATTTATTAATCAATTTTAAATTATTATTATGAAATTGTGTGTCTGCTAATTTAATAGAAAAGTCTACAAGTGTGTAAATGATACCTATTTTATGTTGTATTGGATGGTGGGAAAGAAAATTCAAGTATCGGCCTGAGTGTGTAGGTTTTTGGTACCAATTAGTTAGTACTGTGTTATTTTTTTGAATAATAATCTCCAAATCTAAGAAACTGATGCTGTTGAGTGTAACCAGGTGGAATGATAACTTCTTTTAATTTATTTTTTAATTCATAGCTATTTTTTATGTGTGATTTTGCCAGCGGAATATTCTTAATCAAAAAATCAGAAAGAAATTTAGAAAAACTATATGTGGGTGAATTCAATGTTGAGACAATGATACGGATAGGAAAGTTTTTTTTGTGTATTTTTATCAGTCCATAGCATTTAGATAAGTCTTTTTTATGTAACTGAGCCACTCGATAAAAAAAATGTTGTTTACCACATACCATGTGCGAATTGCAACCGCTGTTATGTTGGTCAAACATCGAGAGCTGTAAAGTTAAGAATGACAGAACACAAAAGAGACATCGAGAAAAAAAAGAATACATCGGTTCTATCACAACACAGCATTGAATTCACACATAATTTTAATTTTGATAATATTAAAATTTTAGACATAGAACAAAATTACAAAAAGCGCCTTTTTTCCGAAATGCTAAATATACATTACTTTAATAATAATATTAACAGACAACAAGATACAGAAAAATTGAAAGATTGTTATAGGTCTCTCGTTATGTCAATTGAGAAAGGTGACTAACTTTATATACATGATTCGAGGACCCCTTTCATTCATAGTATTAAGAAAACATGAACTGTTTATGTGCGTCTCAAGGAACTGCTTGCGATTCTTATTCGATTGTATTACGTGCGTGTACTATGTCATTTGTGTATGTGCAGGGTATAAAAGCAACTTAGCTTGAAACTCTGACTACATTACGATTTTACATCCCTTTCGTAAGAGTCAGAGGTATGTTATACATGTAACTTAATTTGCGTTTATTATATTTTACTTAAATTTGTATTGCAAAGAATTTTATTACTCATAGATTTTTGTACCTGATGAGGGCCGGGACGTTGTCCAAACGGCCGAAACGTCGTTTTGTTTTTTAATAAATTCAAAATTTGACAGTACCACCATTGGACGTTGTTTTTAATTATTTACCAACTGTCATTGGACGTTTTATTTGAATATTTTTGGACGCTGGTGGAAGCTGTACGTCCTTTCAATCTACATCTGCATCTGCACTACGCTACTATGGAGAACACCAGACTGCAACAACTACTAACCATCCTTACGAGTAGAAAGTTCGAATCTCTTTCAAGGGTGCTGGACTCCATAAGTACACGCTTTGGTAGAAATGTAAGTTTTATTTTTTATAAGCTTAGTTGTGTTCAGAGGGAATTGAAGAGCAGTGAGTTGAAGTGCAAATTTTTAATTAAATGTAGGGCTTATGGCGTTTTCCCAAAACATATTACACAAAGTACTAACAAGCTTAAATATATTACCTTCTTTAACTTCCGATCGAACATAAAACATAAATCAACTATATCTAAATTACATAAATCAATTTTGAATAATGAAATTTCGGACTCTTACACAAAAACTTATTATTTAAGAAATAAAATTCAACTAATACGAAATAAGATTTTAAGTAATGGCTGTGAATCTGTTGTAATAAATTTATTTATTGATTATTATGAATTAAAGTTGAATAGCATTTTTCGCGAATATCGTTGTAAGTTGGATAGAAAGTTTGATGCCCTTTTGTCACACGAAGAATCCGAGCGCGAAGGGGTATACGAAACACTTCCAGCTACAAGTGTCAGTGACCCTGGCCCGGTTCGGTGCCCTGAAATTGTCAACAATGAAGGCACAAGTGAAATAAAAGAAAACTGGCTATGTAACCTTTCTAATACACCGCTGCCAGATTGTGTATCAAGCATATTAGAATTAGGCGTTAAATTTAATTTTGTTTCTAATATTAAAAAATCTGATTATTTTCATCTTTTTAAGAATGTTGAACATTCACTTAAATATTCTGGAGAATTTGAGACTGTTAGAAAGGAACTTCTTAACATTATCAATAACAATAAACATAATGTATCTACTCGTCTTTCTTTAAATGATGGAGTTCTCCAAGACAATTTAAAGCGAACACGAGCCTTCCTTAAAAATAATGAACACATTTTAATTACTAAAGCAGACAAAGGTAATGCCACTGTTGTCATTGAAAAAGAAGCTTACATTAATAAAGTAGTAGAATTGTTAAGTGATGATAAATATTATTTACAAATAGAGAAAAATCCTTTATACCAATTAATAAAAGATACTAAGAATTTTGTAAGCAAGTGGGATAAATACGGTGTTTTTGATGAATTTGATGAATTAAGTAAATTTGATAAAGATATTCATAAAAAAGACTTATCTAAATGCTATGGACTGATAAAAATACACAAAAAAAACTTTCCTATCCGTATCATTGTCTCAACATTGAATTCACCCACATATAGTTTTTCTAAATTTCTTTCTGATTTTTTGATTAAGAATATTCCGCTGGCAAAATCACACATAAAAAATAGCTATGAATTAAAAAATAAATTAAAAGAAGTTATCATTCCACCTGGTTACACTCTTATTAGTCTAGATGTAGTTAGTCTATTCACTAATACTAGTGAAACCTTAATCACAAATGCAATAAAACATTTTTGGAAATTCTTGAATAATAAGATCAATGTTTCTTTAAATGAATTTTGCGCAGGAGTGTCATTGGTTTTGAATTCAACTTTTTTTCAATTTAACAAAAAATTTTACAAACAAGTTTTCGGCTCTCCAATGGGCAGTCCCTGTAGTCCAGTAATGTGTGATCTCGTAATGCGTTTACTTGAAATTTCATGTTTAGATAAGTTATGTTTTGATGTTCCATTGTACGTACGGTATGTGGATGATATCCTCATATGCGTGCCTACTAAATATATCTACTATACCAAAAACATTTTTAATAGCTATTGTCCTGAATTACAATTCACTGTTGAGACATGTAACAATAACAACAGCATCAGTTTCTTAGATTTGGAGATTATTATTCAAAAAAATAACACAGTACTAACTAATTGGTACCAAAAACCTACACACTCAGGCCGATACTTGAATTTTCTTTCCCACCATCCAATACAACATAAAATAGGTATCATTTACACACTTGTAGACTTTTCTATTAAATTAGCAGACACACAATTTCATAATAATAATTTAAAATTGATTAATAAATTTTTATTAGCTAACAACTATCCTCAAAGATTTATTGACAAATTTGTGAATAAAAGATTAAATACCTTGAAAAACATGAATACGATTGACAATAGCAACAGAAATAAAAATAATTATAAATTAATCTTATTATTACCGTATATTCCCCACTTGCATAGTCATATTAAATATTATTGTAAGAAGCTTCACATTGGTCTTATATACAGTTTAAACAATAAATTAAAATCGATCTTTTCACTTGGAAAAGATGTAACTGAGCCACTCGATAAAAAAAATGTTGTTTACCACATACCATGTGCGAATTGCAACCGCTGTTATGTTGGTCAAACATCGAGAGCTGTAAAGTTAAGAATGACAGAACACAAAAGAGACATCGAGAAAAAAAAAGAATACATCGGTACTATCACAACACAGCATCGAATTCACACATAATTTTAATTTTGATAATATTAAAATTTTAGACATAGAACAAAATTACAAAAAGCGCCTTTTTTCCGAAATGCTAAATATACATTACTTTAATAATAATATTAACAGACAACAAGATACAGAAAAATTGAAAGATTGTTATAGGTCTCTCGTTATGTCAATTAAGAAAGGTGACTAACTTTATATACATGATTCGAGGACCCCTTTCATTCATAGTATTAAGAAAACATGAACTGTTTATGTGCGTCTCAAGGAACTGCTTGCGATTCTTATTCGATTGTATTACGTGCGTGTACTATGTCATTTGTGTATGTGCAGGGTATAAAAGCAACTTAGCTTGAAACTCTGACTACATTACGATTTTACATCCCTTTCGTAAGAGTCAGAGGTATGTTATACATGTAACTTAATTTGCGTTTATTATATTTTACTTAAATTTGTATTGCAAAGAATTTTATTACTCATAGATTTTTGTACCTGATGAGGGCCGGGACGTTGTCCAAACGGCCGAAACGTCGTTACAAAACACTTACAAGCAAAATTTAAATACATTTAATCATCGTACTTCTATCAGACAATTTCAGGGTACTTAGCTTTTCTCTTAAAATTAAATACATTCGTTTTTGATTTGCTACGTTCTTATCAAATTCAATAAACTAAAAAATATTACAATTATACCAAAAATAGTGATTTACTTAAGTTCTTGCGATGAATAATATATGCGTTAGATTTAAGGCTTATTCTCGTTTCTATCAAAAAATGCTTTTTATGGGGTATAAGGCCACGGAGGGCGTTGGTGCACATCCCTGTATTGAGAATAAACTGAAAACTTTTTGCCATTGTTGTATGAAGTATTGGTTTTCTTAGTTTTCCTAATTTTTTTATTTTCTTACATGGTTTTTTTACTAAATAAAATATTAAGTGTCTGTGATACTTTTTGAATAAAAAAATTAAGAAGCTTATGACAAATCCACGAATCAAAAACACTAGCAACGGGATGACGGCGGTAGTACTTAACAGTGGAGTTGAATGATCTTTTTCGGTATGTTTTCTAGAAAAATGTGATTTTTTTTCCCAAGATAGTAAACCACTTTCTCTGTATTTCTGTATGCTAAAAAAAACGATGTTATAAATACTAATTGAATTCCATATTTATCAAAAAATACTTACTGATGGTTTAAAAATTTTAAGAGTGGATCTCCTTTTCTCAAACTAAAGACCAGTTTTCTAGATATACCAAGTGGAAAAGCTAAGAGTTTGCAAGGAAACGTGTGAGTAGTTGGTTTTTTAATAAAACCAGTTGTATAGAAAACTACTTTTCGTTGCAAACCTGAAACAAAAAAAAATGTTTAATAATTTATAATTGGAAAAAATAAAAATATTCTTCACAACAAAGATTTAATAATCAAACATGTTATATAATAAAATTCAAATTCATTATAGGTCCATCAGATAGATTTACTTTGTCAACAAAGGTGTGTCACTCAATTGACTATCATTAACAGTTCGGACGTATTTTGTTATATGAGTAGTTTTTGCATAGAGAAAAGTATCCTGTCTGATTTTATAAATCCTGGCTTGGAGAAAAAGTAACATGTAATGTATAAATAACGTTAGTAATTCTAGAACGTACAGGTGAAATATGTTGAACAGCATTATTTTGTAAAATAAAAATTGATGCCCTACAAAAATACAAAAATGTAATGTCCAATAGGTAAATAAATAAAACTATTAGGGTAAGAATATTTTCGATAAAAGACTGAAGCGAACTTGATCTGTCTAGCATCAACAAAAAGTACATTTGTAACATTTTACTTTCCTAGTAAAATTAAGTACAATGAGTGAAAGAACAGAAGCATGGTGTTTCGGTAAAAGCTGCTAAGGTTATGTTGGCCAACAGTAGGATTTTCTCACCCATGTGACTCCGTACAGAAATATCTATTAAGTTTTGTGGATTCAAAAGTGTTTCTGCTACATTTTTTCAAACGTAAATAACAATGACTATACATGTATACTAAATATCCTAAATACGTAGAAGAAACATGATGATAAATACGAATTCTTACTTTCGTAAGCCAAAAATAGTTCGTTTACATAAAAGATCAAATATTATTCAATACAAACTTTCCGCTTAATCTCTTAATTTCCTTTGATATACGGACACTGCATTGTATTTTTATAGTAATAAGGAGCTCTCCTTAACTTTTTTATTTCCCAAGCTCTTATTTTAGGCTACCTTATAGAGACAGCCTGTTCCTCTACCTCTGCTATAAATTTATACATTACTTCTTATGTGATAACGTTAAAGAAACATGGTGGAAGTCAGAGGTGTGCAGAAAAATAAAAATTAAGTTGTCAAGTGAGTAAAAACATGTTTTCCAACTATTATTTTTTCTGTTTCCAAATTGGCTACTAATACAACACTGCTTTAAAATTGCCCTCTTCCGTCGCTTACAAATGCAACCACTGCTTAGCCGTCAAAACTTACGTACATATATGATATTACATTTTTTTATGAACTTTCAATTTTTGGTATGACACAAAGAAATTAAAAAGAGAAGTAAGTATCTATAACAGCAGAAAACATGTATTTCAGCAACAAATATTACGGTAACAATTAGGCCAACTAGTCATAAAATCTTTTGCATCACACAAGCTGTACTTCTTCAAGTGACTTTAAATTAAAATAAGTCTTACTTCTTTTAAAAAGTGCCCCGTCCTTGTGTCGTAAAAACCACAGAGTTAAAGCATTGGCTTGATGTAATAAAAACTAATATTAAAGTTATTCTTGAATAACATTAGAATTAATAATATTTGTAGGGTAATGTCAACCTTTCTTTGTATAGAAAATTTGGAGAAAATGATAGAATTTTTCTTTTTTTTTTACATATTTTTACAATATCTCAATATTTAAAGCTCGTAAGAAAAATATCGCAGAGGGTACTTTTTGACGTTTGATCAGCTTTAACATAAAACTCATAAAATTAAAAAAAATTTAATTCTCCATGCCGAAGTAAGATAAAACAGCAAAAAAATATATGCTCACACGTTAACGCTTTGACAAAAATAAAAAATGTTATTTGTTTTTGATGTACAATCAAAATAAGTAGTCTGTAGTACGTTTCACTCATGGACCAAGTTTCATCAAGAACAGTTGAATATTTTTTTTTCAATAATTCGACCTTACAAACAAGATTAGATTAAAGGCACTGAAACATGCTTTCGTCATGAAGCACCAGTCCTCATCTCAGCTGCAGCAGAAAAGTTCCCGCAATGGATTGACTTTTTTCTGCATTGAATAACTGGTACATATAGCGCGTAAGCACCGCAAGTAATTTAAGAATTGAGACGTGTAGATAAATTTTTTATTTTGCAATACTAATAACACACTCGTTATAAACACTTACGAACTTTGCAGGTTGATATCTTTATTTATAATAAAGATATTCGATCTCACAAACGCTCAAATTGTTTGGAAACGTAAGCTCTATGCACAAATAAAATTTGATAAAATAATTGCTTAAACGCACTAAGGTATGTGACTTGCAACGATGACATAAGTTTAAAAAAAAAAATTGTTTAAAAATGGAGTTTAAATTTTCAATAATACCAAAATATTACATAGAATAGAAAAATTATGTAAAATAATCAGGGCTAATGTGAAAATACGTTAAAAACCGTCACGATAGATTAAATTTTTTCTAAATTGTTAAGTAATTACTCAATAAGTTCAAAGAGTTCGTAATTCACGTAATTCAACGTAAAATGAACTACTTAATCTTTATTGTTATTAAAATCAAACATATTCTTATTTTTCTTTAAAGTTATAAAATAAGAGTATTTATTTTTTTTAGTTTTATCATATTTTGGCATTCAAATTAAATTGATGACATTAAGCCAAAACCTAACTATTTCACATAGAACTAAACTAAAAATGTTTATTAGTCAAACAGCTTTATCTACGATACGACACAACTAAAACAATTAAAAATATACAAAAGAAGAAATCATTTTGCCCACTATCATATTAAATAATGCAATGGTTAATATTTTTTAAAGCAATTACCCGATAAACATATTCATATAATAGTTACCTGATTCAAAGCTTCTGTAATATTTGTTGATAAATTACCGTTTTTCTTTACAAACAAGTACAACTTTCTGTGTACGTCATCTTTCGAGTCCTAATAAAAACTTATAAGATAAGTTGTCCAATATTTTTGAAACATTTTATAATCTGTCAAAACTCTGAAATTATCAATAAATGTTTTTAAAGGTTTACTCCTTTTATAGCAATCAATTCATAAGTTCCATCTTTGAGGAGACCAGCCGTATCATAAAATGGGATCGTCGGTATCGACACTGTCACGAAGCTGGTAAAACAACCAGCATACATTGAAATAATAATAAATGCTGTCAGATACAACGACAGTCTTACAATCTTCAGCGAAAGGGGTCTATACTGTACATCTGCAAATTTTGTAAAAAATATAGTAACAGTAAATTTATAATTCTTAATAATTATTCAGAGTTTTGAAATCAAGGGGCTGCGGACTCCAAAGTCTTTTGGTGACTTACGAGATCTTTGAAAGACTTAGAATGACTTATAAAGTCTTTTTTAATGACTTAAAATTTATTTTAATGACTATATGCACTCTTAAAGTTCTGGCAAAAAGTCTAAAGTCTCTTAAAGACTTTTAATCTTTGAGAGTCTTTGAATGACTTACGAATTTTTTTTTAATGACTTTAAGAGTGCGCAGACTCTTGTTTAAAAGACATTAGTTTTAAGGTTTTGAAAAATCATAAAAATCTCAATAACTGAGTTAGTAGAGTTATTTCGTTGTGGCTTATATAATCAGTTTACAATCAAGATTATTTGTTTTGCCTAGTTAGAGCAAGCGAATCGTCTCTTAGCCCTTTAGACGTCTAATGGACACTTTTATTTTAAGCGTTTTTACCTTTAAACTATATTTTTTGTACAAATGTTTATTTTCACTAGTTAAAAAGCATTTTTTGATTAAAATTTAAAGGAAATTTAAAAAAAAGAGAATTTTCATCTGAAGGGCCTAACCCACCAAACACTTCTTTGTTAATCGTTTCCATTTAAGCAAAACTTGTCACGTAGTCGAATATACAGTTAAGTAAAGATGTCGTTAAAATTAAAAAATTTTGTATTACATAAAAACTGGTAATGCCAATTTAGCCCTCTATTTTTGAGTTAAACAGAAGCTAATAATATAATTTATGTTGTAACTTAAGCAAAACTTAATATTTTATTGGTTAAAACAATTTTTAAAACCAAAGTTTGATAAACGGCGTTTTAATTTTTCGTCGTTTATGGAATAATTCATTCATATGCAAAAAGAAATTTGTAAATATGCCACTCATGTTTTTGTATATTAAATGTTACTTTTGTAAAGAAATAATTTACTAGGGCACGCACACCTGGAATAACTCAAACGTAACCTATAATATTATTGTATGTAATAATTTTAAATCATTTGAATAATCTTATACAATAAAATACAGACTCACAAAAAAAAGTGTATAGGAATACATTTTACGCAAAAGTATATTCAAAAGCGTACCTTTAAATTCCTGGTGACAGAAAATCCGCCATATAATTATAATACCATCCGATGGTTTATGTATAAAATTTCTTTTATCATTACTCATGCTTATGATTGTAGTACATAATATTGATGAAAAAATCATGACAACAATCGAATAAATCCAGATATTCTTGTTGAAAACCTTTTTTAAAAAAAAGTGTTTGTCACAAAAACTAGATGGCCACAAAAAATTCCACAATATATATCACTCTTTCAAAGTACAATCATTTTTTTTTTCTAATAAGCAAAACAGAGAAATTCTTTACCTTCGTATATATTGTAATCGAAGCACCGGTGAAATTTCTCCGTCTCTCTAATAAATTAAGACTCTCTTTAACAATTAGGCCAGTCCCTTTCTTCCACTCCAAAAACTCCTCAACTCGTATCCCAGTCGCAGGATTGACGGCGTACCATTCATTGATGTCTTTACTACTACACCATTTAACCAGTACTCCGTTTGCAAGATTCAAGTGGAGATAATTTTCTTTCGGATCTTGGCAGATGCTATAAATCTCTTCAGTAGTTGCTGGCTGCAATATAAGCAGCCATACGTGAGGTGATAGATTATTATCCCTCGTAAAGTTTGAGAACTTCTTAAAATCGTTGTCAGTATTAATAAACGCAACGAAAAGCGTTTTTGAGTAATTTTTTATTTTTGGGTACTTTGCTTAAAGGTCTGGAATGGCAACGGCCACCGAGTAAATAAAATGACGTGAGAGTTCTCTGACAATTTTTACAACTGAATGTATCTCTGTGGTTTTAAAACAAAATTATTAATTTTAGATATTTACCTTTTCAAATCGTGATTAAACACTTCTTACCTTCGTTTCCCTTATATACAATCCCTACACTAGTGGTTTTATACAGCTTTTGTACATCAATCATTAAAGGCACATGATTTTCTATACTTTGAGTCAAATAAGACAGTATGATTGGAACAATGGCGAAAAAAACCACAAGGCCGGGTAACTTAATTATTTTGATCTAAAAAGAAGTAAAAAAAACCTAGATATTATTTGCATAGTTAGATAAATTGTTTTAATAATTTACTTTATGCGAGTTCTTGAAATTATGACTATATCGTATTTATCTAAATGAGTTTTTAACAAGAATATGAAATTCGTAAAACAGAAAGTTTTTTTTTGTCTCAAACAAATTGGTCATATTAACTGTAAAAGGCGCCTTTCTATTTTATTCTCTTAATGTTTTTCACGATATTACGCATTTAATTTATTAATTTAAAATTGTTCTGCTTACAGTAGAATAAATTATTGTAACTTGTACATCATTATGTAACAAATGACGTAAGTACACGTAATAGGTATACGAGAGAATCTAAAAAAATTTATTTTTCTAAATTAAATAAGAATGAGGATTATTCTTACAGTCAATTTTTTATAATATATGTATTTTATTAAAGGAATTATCTGAAAAAAAAAAAAATCTTTTGTTCGAACAATTCTAGTCCTGACACATAATTGCTTTTTGAAACGATTTTGTGTATTTACACACATAATTTTAGATAAAATTCAAGTAATTTAAAAAATTTTTTTATTATGTAATTCGTTATCTTTAGTACTAAGTCATTTAAAAAAAAAACTTAATTCACAAACGTAGCATTTTTAAAGCTTAATATTTCTTTCAACAACTTGAACAGATAATCCAAGTGTACGTTAAAAGCTTCATGTACGTTTATAAGATGACCCACTTAGACTTTCTAGAATACAAATAATACACGTAATATTGAAGTTTATTGTAGCAGAGACTTTTCTCAGCTGCTTTAAAGACTACGTCCTGCGCTAAAGGGGCCCGAAGACAAAGTAAACGGTTTTTTAATTTGTGTCGAGGACTGTGATGATGTTAAATGACGAACATTTTTAAACTATCATCAAAGAGAGAAGCAACACAAAAAAGCATCAAATTATAATTAAAATGGTTGTACTGATTAAGTAAACAAACTATTTTTTCTTTTTCCCTTGACCCACACACCTCCTGTCCTTTATATTGATGCACGCCGTTTAGCGAAAATGTTTGTCGATCAGATGTTGGGTCACAAAAAAACTATGGAAGCCGAGCGAAGCGGTTATTAGGAAATGAACTTAGGAGGCTCACATTAAATTATAAAAAAATGCACGTATCCGAATTTGTGAGAAATAGTATCTGTTCATCTTACGTATGCTTTTGGCTTCACCTTACGTGTCAAATACCCGTGATCTAAGGAATTTTGTCTTTCTTGTGTGAGTTATAAACACTTTTCACATAACCCTGCATCGTAAGACGAAATATTTTTTCATCGAAGTGTTGAGTGCAAACGTGCTGCGATCCTCGATACTTTTTCGGAGAGTTAGTGGTATTTGATACAAGTTTTTTCGATGGAGCAAAAGGGTTTTAAATAAGTTTCAATTTTTTGTAAGCACTAAAAAAATTTTAGTGTACAAATTTATAGGCACTTAAAACTTTAAAATTGAACAAATATTTATAATAAGGCTGAATTTTCAGGTTATTATAAAATTGAATGCTTATGAATTTTATTATTAATGTTGAGTACAGTTTCGTAAAATTAATTTTCATTTAAATTTTTAAATCTTATTTTTTTAAAAAATAATTATAAAGTTTTGAGGTTATTAAATAATCAAATAAACGAAATAGCAAAACGATAAAATTTTCAGAAAATTTAATGTAAGAATGGCATGCAAAAAACAGTATCCTTCGTAACTGATAAAACATGCTGCCAAGACAAGCACCAGAACTACGGGACTTTCTGTGCTTGCCGTAGTTAAATGTGTACCAGGGAAAAACTCTACTTGTTCTGCTGAAATTGCAGTGAACACTTGAACATTAAAAAATTACTAATTTAGGAGAAAGTGTTTTTCGAGGGAATCATTATTAAAAAAAAACTTGCCTCTAAGTGATACGTTACGTTACGTAAAAATAGCGCTGTTTTTATAAAAATTCATCACTTTAGTTCAATTAACGCAGAAGAGAATTCTATTTGTATTAACTAAAATAATAAGATAATTTAAAAAAAAAAAAAGATAAAATGAAAGTAGGAAAAGTAATAAAAAATCCTCACTACGGTGTTTGTTGAACGTGCCGTTCTGCTCCCAATTGTTCTCATGATTTCTAGAGGTTTAGTGCATAAGCACACGATCAGTAAGAGCTAATTTAGGAGTGAAAATAAAAACTCCAAAGTCAGGTGTTAGTTTAAGCAACGTTTTGTTAATCTTAACGCCAACCTCATCAGGCTCACTTTATTAACAGAAAAAACACCACAAATTTCATAAATTACATTGCAGGGTCAATGTTTACAAATATCTACATTAATGCAAAATTAATTATAAGTTAGTAGTCACGAATAAAATAGTAATATAGATAATTTTAAAATTGAACAATTACTCACGTCTATATCGTTAAGACGATCGTTACAGACTGTTGGGCGCCTCAAAAGAATAACGTTAGTATCAAACATGTATTTATTTACGCATATACATATAAACAATAAATGTACGCTTCGTACGAATTTAGATAACAGCAGTACGTATTTACATTGTATTATTTAGAAAGATTACTTATAAAATCTTTATATATGTTATTGAGAAGTAAGGTATCTTCTTTCTTATTAATGGTGTGTTTAGTAAAGTGTACTTATAGCATTTCAGATATTAATCTTTTTTGTCTATTAGGTTCACGGTCTAGAATCTTTGTTTGAGAAAAATTAAAATTATGGTTAAATTTCGTCATGTGTAAAGCGACACCAAGTTCATCTTTCTTGGTACTTTTATGTTCATTCAGGCATTTTTTTATTGCTCTCTTTGTTTCGCCTACATATGATGCTGATCAAGAATCACTGCAAAATGATACACAACATTAGTTTGATCGAGCTTATCAATCTTGTCTTTCCCGAAAATGATAACACTATGTCTAATTTATTTTGAATAATCGGGTAAATTTGTATATTTAATTTTTTCAAAATTTTTGAACAAAATTTATAGAATAATGGGTTATATTGAATAGAAATTTTTATTTTATCACGTAGATTTTCATTTAGTAGATTGTTATTATCATTATTAGTATTTTTTATTAAGTGGAGTTTTTTCTTGATATGTTTTTGTATTAAAAGTTAAGTATAGTCATTATCACGTAAAATTCTTTTTGCCATGAAAATATTCTTCCTCTGGTATAATTTATCAGACAGAAGAATAGCTCGATCAACCAAACTGTATACTGCCTTGACTTTTAAAGATCGGGGGTGGTTAGAATTGAAATTAATTAATCTAATCGATGAAATTGGCTTGACGTACCAATTCGTGATTATTTTTAAGTTTTTATGTGTAATTGTTATGTCTAAGAAATTTATACAATTGTTTTTTTCTACTTCGCAGGTGAATTTTAAGTGATTTTCCTGTTTGTTAAAAATCTGTAAAAATAACTGTGCCTGATCTTTATGTACACATATGAGAGTGTCGTCGACGTATCTTTTATATATAAAGGGAACGCAATTATGATTATCTTTTAACACGCGTAGGGCTTCCGTCTCAAGATCTTCTAAAACTAAGTCAGCGAATAGTAGAGAGACAGGAGAGCTCATAGGGCTACTAAAAATCTGTTTATAAAATTTTCATACCATAATATGTTCATAACATCTGACAATGATTAATATAATGTTTAAAATTAAAAAATTTGTTGTCAATAATTTTTGTTAATTTTAAAAAGTTTTGAAATTATTTATATTACTATTTTATTCGTGACTACTAACTTATAATTGATTTTGCATTAATGTAGATATTTGTAAACATTGGCCCTGCAATGTAATTTATGGAATTTGTTGTGTTTTTTCTGTTAATAAAGTGAGCCTGATGAGGTTGGCGTTAAGACTAACGAAACGTTGCTCAAACTAACACCTGACTTTGGAGTTTTTATTCACACACCTAAATAAGCTCTTACTAATCGTGTGCTTATGGACTAAACTTTAAGCAATCAATAAATAATCCTCGTTTGCTTTGCCACATGAAGCTAACGAAAGTTTTAAGTTAAAAAATTTGCTGCTTTTAAGTTCTTTTTTGTAAAAAGAATACGACCCCTCATAAGAAACTGAAAATTATTTCGCCAAGACGAACTTAAATCTGTTACTGCAAAAAACAGGACTTAGGCGAGTGCTTACTCAATTAGTAGACTTTTGCGATGCAAAAAATGACTTTTGAGAATTCCTTCTATTTAGCTAAGCACGGCTGGAATTTACTTTCTTTAGATGCCAGAGGTTTCAATACCTTTAACGTCACGGGTCACTTTTCACTGATAAACATTGATTAAACACTGGACTCCTCCGTCGAACTAGATAGAAAATAGCGTATTAGAGTGATCACTTTGGGTTGAGGTGTTGTCTACCTGACGCACTGTGAGACAGTGTCGTGCTAGCGCTGTACATTTAAGGGCTAAGGGTAAGAAATCATGCTCCCCACTACCAAAATTTTCTGGCCATCAAATAGGAAAAAAGTCACGCCCATAAAAAAAGGCAACCCCTTCCTAACTTCCCCTAGTTTTGTCTATATTTTTAAACAGACCAGGAGCCAATCCATATAGGCCAGGTTGCAAAGAATCAAAATTATGACAAAATTTCAAAGTAATGCATAGTTGACTTAAAGCTACTTTTCATTTCAGATTCAATACTCACAACCATTATGTTATTTATAACAAAGTCTTTTATTTATCAATATAATTGATTATTTAAGTATGTAAATAAAAAAAAAGTAAGTTACTAACTAAAATTACTTATCAAACAATTCACTTGTCTATTTGTAGCAGTTTAGATTGATAATTTTTTTATTTATTTTTATTTAAGTCTTATAAGCGTTAATTATTTATTACATTATTCCAAACACCTTGATATACAACTATTCTTAAAAAAACAAAATAATGTCTACCATACATCTTAGTGATTAATTATTTTGGTATCCACTTAATCAAGATTTATGTTTTCATTATTAGTACAGAAACTTGTTTACAGTAAGTGAAAGTTTATTATTATTAAAAAATTATCACAGTTTCATTCATATAAAAATATAAACACATTACAGCTGTTTTAGAACACTGTATACTTCCTCAGTCACAAACTAATCGTATTCGGCATTACATGTCATCCATATAATGCAAACACGTACTAGTATATTACGCACCTAGTGAGCTCGGCTTCGCCTCGGGCGTTTATTCACGTGAAATCTGCGACATTTCTTAATCTCCAAACGTAATGCGTATACTGTTTTTCGTACCTATGTGGTCATAAAACGGTTAATCAAGTTTGCGTGATTCGCCTCTTCACGGCCGCAGGTACGAAAAACTACATATTGAGCTAATTATTCAACTGCTTCTAGGGCATGTAGTAGTTCACTAGTCGTGGCTTGACGTAAAATTATATATTCGTGATCGCATTGGGGTACATGGACAGTGTAGTGTAACTGTTTTTTTTTCAACGGAAGCTTTATAATGTTCATTAATCCATTCATCAAATTTTCTTTATGTTTGTCTAACATATTCTTTGTTGCATAAACCGTATTTTGAACGATATACACCAAATGATTTATCTTTTTGGTATCTCTTTCATTATTTTTTAACCAATAATTCTAATGTTCTTAACATATTAAATACTATTTTTGTGTTATGTGTCTTTCATATTTTCCAAATAATTTGTAAGGGCTTTCTAAAATATGCGATGGACAAATAGAATTTCTTTTTGTTTGACAACGCTTGATGATAACTACTGATAGCTTTTACAATTTCGACATTTTTTATCATTTCATAGGAAATATGCATGAAAAGTTCTACTGTAAATTGTGATATCTGTATATTTTGGATTATGATAGATGCAAAAATTCAAGCAAACTCGTACCCCAATATTAGTTATATCTCAGAAGCTCGAACTACTGCTTTTTTTTTTGGACTGTGAATTCAATATTAGAATAGAGGCTGTTAAAATTTTTCACCAATTTCGGCTATAGTCTTTGTGAGCCATTAAAAATGGTCAGAAATTTTCGAACTATCTGTGTCTGCGTGATAGCTTTTAACTTGACTGATGATCTATTATTTGACTATCTAAATATATCACAAAATCTTCTAACAAAAGTGGGCTAAGTGGATTGACCATTCTTAATTCTTTTATTAAATTTGATATACTATTATTTAATCCAACGGTTATTTCTTTGTAATGTCATTTATAACACACATGTCTGTTGTTTTTTACTTTTAACTCCTTGATAACTTAATGTTTCTCGTAGATTAAAATACTAGAAAACAAGTTTCTCATATCAAAAAATAAATCATATTACCATCCCCACTAATTTTAAAATTTTTAATTTTTCTAATTAAATATTTTAAACTTTAAATACTACATGTAGATAAAAATTTAGTGCTGTAGTTCACAATGCCGATTAATTTGTTGGGACTTTTTTAAGAAGAAGCGGATATAATGAACACCATTGGTCTTATATTGTCCATCTGATATAGGAAACTGATATAGTTTAGAACGTTGCGGGTTTGTCAGTATGACTGAATAATACGGCACTCTTTAAGTTATAAGACTACTTTTGTATACTTAAATTATGACTCACTGGAATATGTCGGTTGGATTGTTAAATAAAATTTAGAAACTATCTGTACTAGTTTTTAAAAATTTTAGTGTCTGAGAAACGTACATTTCTTAAAAAAAAAAAATTTCCATACTAGTTCTTATAATCTGCTTTTCTTGCAAAAGTATCTTGTTACGCGTAATTGGCCCTCATAACTTTTTTAACATTGTTAATCTTTTGTAAGTTAAAATTAAATGGAGAAATCTTATTACAAAATTTTCATTGTACTGTTGAAAAAATCAAAATTTGATAATTCAATAAACTGATTAAAGAATTTGTGTCAGTGTGTAGTTTTATCTCTGCTGTTAGACGCGCTGTTGTTGTTATGATAATTGCTATTATTTTTGTAAGCGTCTGTTACATTGAAATTCTATTGCTCTTTCAATTTCTAGAGTTTTTTCTTGATATTCTACTTTTATTGACTAACTCATTTACTTTTTGTTTTGTATTATAACTTATGGTATCCAACAAAATTTCATTTATTCTTAAAGTAAGTTCTTAGCGTATCACTTTTTAGTAAAAACTTAAAATATCTCTTGTTCTACACGTAATATTTCTTTCTAGTTCTAGACACATTTTGACTACTACTAAATTTTTTTTTAAGTCGAAAATTTGTCTATATTTGTTCTCATGTAAATGCGGTGAGGTGTTCGTTTTTTTTTTATGCAGATGTTGTAAAACAAGATAGTCTGTGCATAATTTGACTCGTAGTAATAGTTTCAAAGACTACCTGACTAAAAAGGTAGTATCCGCTTTTGTCAAAAAATTATTAGTTGTTGTGGACCTAATTTCAAATAATGTTTTAGGAAATAATAAACATCACAACTCAACGTTTAAGAATACGTTAAGTTTATAATCCGTTACGACGGAGAAAGATTCAGTGCACTACAATAGCTGTTTCGATTTCATGTTTCAACATAATATAAAGTGTGAAGATTTTTAAAAGATAAACTAAAGGCTGTTGTCTTTATGATTCCCTTTACCATATGCTTTTTGTGCTTGATGTTATAGCTTTTCGATAAAAGTGAAATTAAAGAAATGCCGAAATCTAATAAGTACAGTAGTTCTCAAATTTTTTCATACGTTTCACAAATTTTAGTTTACGAATACTATTAGACGTGAGATTTTCATTGTCAAAAAAAATTAATCTTGAAATGAGTAAGTAAAAATTAAAGTTTAATGAACTTAAAAACAACAAATAAAGACATTAGCAGCAGCAGATCCTATGAACCGTACAATCACACTTGATTACTCTTTTCCTTAAGATTTTATTGTGCCTCTGGATAATTGTAAGTATCAATGTTTATAGCAATTCAGTGAAATAAGAAATTTTACTATGTCACATAGCAAATTCTGCGTCTAAATGTGGAAAATTTTAAAACGATGACACCAAAATTTACTGTGCTAAATAACAAGAATTATACTATCACATTTTTTGCTGAATAGACATGGTAATTTATATTATGCCGCGTGATAATTTTTTTGAGGTCTGCTACATAATAAAAATTGCTTAAAATATAATAAAAATTATTTTAAATGTAATAATTTACGTCAGTAGGTGAGTATGTCTAAGATTTCCTGAGAAATGTGATTATTCTTAGTACGGTTACAGTACTTTTTCCAACACCTTTTTTCCATTGTATTTATTTTAATTCAATCATTGCACAGGTTTTTTAAGCTACAACCTTAAAACGTAAAAAAATGTGCCAACGGCGGGTGGTTTGAAGAAAACCGTACTTAATGCCAAAATAAGGCTTAATTGTCTACGTAAATACATAGGACCCTCCTTTAATAAACCCGTCCCCTTCACAACTGCGGTTGAGGACATAATCATATAGTCACAGCCCCAGTGCTTTTACGATTTTTCCTAAGCTTTTCCCTTTCCACTTTCTCAGTTATCGATTGCTTATCTGTATTTTCTGGCACACGAAAAAGTAGCTAAGCTGTTGAGCCGAGGGAAAATACTCGATTCCCTTAAATATCGTGTGTCAGTCCTAATGCGTTCAATAAGTATGACTAGTCACTTTTACCACCTTCTACTACGCAGCTCTGCTCATAATATATTTACATTAATTGGTACGTGTCCTGCAGGTGTTTTTGTTTCACGCTTATCTTTCCTATAATCTGTCCTGTGTATCCGGCACTTCCCTGATGGTAAGTACATCATTTTATTGATCGAACGCACTTTTTTGGGTTTATATTTGAAATCACAAGCCACTGAATTGTTGGTGTGTTTGAGTTTTAATTTTTTACGCCAACGTGATGATGTTTTAATAAATACGAGGCCATTTCTATGGCAACAGAAAACAACAAAAATCAAAATTTGATATTAACTAAAAGCTAAAAATAAGTTATAAAACACCTATACATGTTACGCGACACATGCTGATTAAAATTGTAAAAAAAAACCATTTTTTTTTACGGTTACAACGTTGATCACACAACTTTTTATAAGGTAAGAATTTGACTGTTTACACAGTTGGGTGTACACAGTTTGCTATATTATTAAGTAGTTTTAAACGTATTATGTTCTCTTAATAGCTTAATAAACTAGAAACACTGTAACACAATTTTAAGTTTAATACGATCAATAAAGTATTGCACATAAATTGTTTGATTATCTAATTATGTTCTGAACTATACTACAGTTTTACTAGCAGATAAGCAGTATGTTATTTTAAAAATTTTTGTTTGTATAAATTACTAATCAACGTATGGTTACACTCTCTTTCTTGATACTTCTTTTTATTGTTTGAAATTTCGTTTCACTTAAACTCTAAGGTTAACAATGAGGTATTAAAAATTGCAAGAAGTATCTGAAATAGTTTAGTAATTCTCTTATTATCAGCCACTTTGTTATTTTATCTGCATTCAAAAGCACTGTTTTGTACATCGTAACAAAAATACTGTCGGTAATTGTAAGTTTTTGAACTTATTAAACTCAAGTTAAATAATTGATGTCCAATAACCGGCCTTTTAATAAAGAAGAATATATCTGTGTATATAGTAATCTTGACTTTGATAGATTTCGTTACCTTCTACTTAGAATTTGAAAAAAAATTGTTTTCTGTACTAAAGTACATTATTTTCTTCTTCAGATCACCACTACTTATATAATAGTTATTGCTAAAACTGAAAGATTAATTTAGGTATCAAATTGAGATCACATTTTAAAGCTGTATTAAAGTAGTAATGTAATTGTTTACGTGATATACATATAAGATTTAATAAATCTACTTTTTCCTTTTTGTTTTGTAAAAAATACTGTATTTTTTGGAAAAAAACTAATTTGTTCTTACAATATTTTCTGAAACATTTAATATGAGAACATGAAAATATAAGAATCGATAGTTTTACTAACTACCATTCAATCTTCAAGGGACAAACATTTAATTTCGGGTATAAAAAATACACATCAATAAAGTAACAGACAGACAGAACTGAAATAATATTGAGTTATACACTTCTCATGCATTGTTAGATAAGCGTATAACAATTTTTCACTGTCCACTAAAATAATAATTTACAAATTATTGTAGCTTCTTTTTGGTATTTTGTTAATCTGATTCAAAATATTCATAAAATTTAAAGTTACATGTAATATTAGTTTTTGTAAAAAACTTTTTTAAAGATAACAATTTTATGAAAAAAATTTTTAAAGACACAATCTCAAAGAGAATCAGTAGACTATATTCAAATCAGAGATTAGTAGAGAGATTGCTGACTGCAATGCTACGGTGCGAGTTCACTTTTGGCCACTGTTTCGAGCGCCCCGTCGCGGCCAAGCGGTCGAACCAGGCACACATATTTTTTTTTTTATTTGAGAAGCGTGGAGGGGGTATACCGAGTGTGTGCCTACGGATTCGCGTGGAAATGGGCATGTAGGCACATACTTTGGAGACGCGTGGAAGGGGTATACTGAATATGTGCCTACGGAGAGAGGAGTGGTGTGTGGTGCATGGAAATGCCGACTACAGCTATATAACTATATATTTATACCCGCGTAAATCATAGCGAAAGAAAGCGACGAGTCTTTCTTGCTATATACATACTAACTTCTTAAATAAGGTCTTAGAAATTAAGGGGAAATAGAGAAGAAAAAAAGATTTCACATCTAATATTTGTAAAATAAAAAAACCTGTTTTAATTTACAATTCTCTATAACATATGAAAGTATAAGAGAGGCTAGCCATATTATTTTTCGAAAATTAAATCATACAAATAAATGTTTACGCAATTGGAAGCTCAGACTTTCAAGGCATTTATTTTTTAGTTCTTCTTACATACTTTGGATTTTCGTTTAGTATTGCGTATCAAAGTACGTTGAAAAAATATTTAGCTTGAAATATTTTTTGAGGTTGATAGTATGGCTATAAGCACCTTAAATATAAATTATTATTTTTACTTATCATAATCGCTATGAACTGTAGGCCAAGCTCCGGAGGGTATCACTGAACATATGTGACTTTAGGTTATATAAGGTCCGAAGCTTGTATAGCTGAGATGGCTACGGTTTATGCCTTCGACGGCATATTTTGGCGATTTGGGGTTCAATTCTGATTGCCTTTGGATTTTTTTTTTTTTTTAATATAATTTAGTATTCTATTTAAATTTCTTATTGCAACTTTCATTTTAATTTATGAATATTGTCAACACTTTTTTTTCGGACACGTTAAAAAAATTTTATTTTTAATACTGTGTCACGTACATAGAATCCTACGCAACAACTGACTATTAAATAATTTATTACGTTAATAGTTATAGCTGGCAAGGCTAATTCATAATTTTAAAGGTAATAATTTGAATGATAGTTACATTGATAACTAACTAAATACTTGGTAGATTATATAAATCTTTATGTGCGTATTCGTATGCTTGCATGTGTTTGATCTCAGACTTTTTGACCGATGTCAATGATTCAGGACTCAGAAGGATTACTTTTTCATATTGTTACGATGGCTTGGGAAAAACAATCGTCATAGCTTTTTAAGGTTGTCATACCTCTTGACGATTTCTTGATTTTTTTAAGCAGATTGTTGTATTATTCAGGTGAAAAAAATATTCTAATACATATTTTAGTTTTAATAAGGGAAAATTCAAACAATTACATTTTTTTTAATCTCTCCATACGTTATACAGTTTCATTTTGAACAATAAAACAATTTTTTTTCTTTCGATTCATGCATTCAAGATTAGTATTTCAATGAGATTTATAGAACAATTCCCTAATTTGTAATTTTAATTACATTCTTAACAAGATCTTATTTCATACAGTAGGAAAAAACCACATTTTCTATTTTCGCACACTCCATAAGAGTTTTTTTTATAGGATAATTTTACTTTAATGTGATAAATATTATGATTTCATTGACAGGTTTTACACATCTGAGCTTGTAATTTATATATGTACATTTTAATACTTACTGTAGCTAAAAAAAATAAATGTAGTTTGGTTTGTTCTTAAATATCTTGTACGATTGTTTCATTACAAAAAACTTTAGATTGCAATAAATGACTAAAACTTTTAATTTGCTACTCAACATAATTTAATATTGTTAAATAAATTTCTACCTGCAGAGAAAATACTGAAACATTTAATGATAGCTTTTTAGAGTGTCAGAAAACTGAGTGGATTTTTGAAGATTTTGCACTAAAAATTTGTTTATTGAAAGTAAGGCCCGATTTTTATTCATAATTTAGGATGTGGTTCAATTTTTTTTTTTAGTCTTACAATTTTCTGAATCGCTGAATAATGTCGGTGGGTCAGCGCAAGAAATAGTCTTTTCAGAGTAGAAGACATGAAAGAGCTTTTTTAAATCAAGAGGAAAAAAAGGGTTTCTTTGAGTAAATTTTTTTTCCTTTAACTTCAAGTTGGCAATAGAAGTATGTATGTTTATATGAAAATAATAATTAAGCATTACTTAATAACACTGTGGTCAATCTCTATGTAACATAGGTCACTTACTGGCCACGTTGTTGAATAATTAATACAACATTTATTAATAATAGAAAAGCGTATTACCACATCATACGGAGTATGTACGATCTACTATATCAATACAAATTATTGCTTTATTTATGTGATTATATGCCAGAAAGCACTCCGCTTTTACTCTGTATTTCTCAATAGCTTCCAATGACTTGTTAATCAAAAATTTTAATTTTTTTATACAAATTTCTATATTAAAAAAAAAAAATCTAAGCTTATTGTTTCACATAATTTCTTTTATTAGAGGGTATCATGTTACCAATAAACAAATTTTCAGTGCAAAATTTGGGAAGAATTCACACAATTATCTAACACTGTAAATCGCTACCGAGAAACATATTACTGCTTTCTCAGCAATAAAAAAAATCGAAAAAATAATCAAATAAGCGTTTAAAAGTACATATAAATAAAACGTTAGACTAGTTAAATTTTTTGAGGAAAGCATAGTATTTATTTTATTAAAATAAAATTATTATTTGATGAAAAAAAAAATAAAAGATCTAAACACTTTATGGAAAAAAAAAAAAATAAAAATTAAGCAATTCGAGCTCTATAAAATAAAATTATTTCGAAAATTAAATTGATATTACAAACAAGGAAATTGTTGTATCAATTTTAATAATATGTAAAGTTTGCATGAATTTATCAAAGCCACTGGTGCAATTTAGATTGTAGGATTTGATATAATTTTAATATCTATGTGCTCACAGCATAAAAATATTAAGCACCCATTTTTTTGATTAAAAAAATTTTATTGTAGAAATTTACTGGTAATAATTGTTGAGAAAATTATAAAAACGAAAGTAAATTTTTTGGGCCTTTGGCTATTTTCTGTTAAAAACTGGATGTTTATAATTTTTGGAAAGTTTGAAACCATTTAAATTTTATTCATAACCTTAAAAATCATTTGTTTGGTATCATAAAATTATTGATATCGTTAAATGTTTCAGTATTTTCTCTGCAGGTAGAAATTTATTTAACAATATTAAATTATGTTGAGTAGCAAATTAAAAGTTTTAGTCATTTATTGCAATCTAAAGTTTTTTGTAATGAAACAATCGTACAAGATATTTAAGAACAAACCAAACTACATTTATTTTTTTTAGCTACAGTAAGTATTAAAATGTACATATATAAATTACAAGCTCAGATGTGTAAAACCTGTCAATGAAATCATAATATTTATCACATTAAAGTAAAATTATCCTATAAAAAAAACTCTTATGGAGTGTGCGAAAATAGAAAATGTGGTTTTTTCGTACTGTATGAAATAAGATCTTGTTAAGAATGTAATTAAAATTACAAATTAGGGAATTGTTCTATAAATCTCATTGAAATACTAATCTTGAATGCATGAATCGAAAGAAAAAAAATTGTTTTATTGTTCAAAATGAAACTGTATAACGTATGGAGAGATTAAAAAAAATGTAATTGTTTGAATTTTCCCTTATTAAAACTAAAATATGTATTAGAATATTTTTTTCACCTGAATAATACAACAATCTGCTTAAAAAAATCAAGAAATCGTCAAGAGGTATGACAACCTTAAAAAGCTATGACGATTGTTTTTCCCAAGCCATCGTAACAATATGAAAAAGTAATCCTTCTGAGTCCTGAATCATTGACATCGGTCAAAAAGTCTGAGATCAAACACATGCAAGCATACGAATACGCACATAAAGATTTATATAATCTACCAAGTATTTAGTTAGTTATCAATGTAACTATCATTCAAATTATTACCTTTAAAATTATGAATTAGCCTTGCCAGCTATAACTATTAACGTAATAAATTATTTAATAGTCAGTTGTTGCGTAGGATTCTATGTACGTGACACAGTATTAAAAATAAAATTTTTTTAACGTGTCCGAAAAAAAAGTGTTGACAATATTCATAAATTAAAATGAAAGTTGCAATAAGAAATTTAAATAGAATACTAAATTATATTAAAAAAAAAAAAAAATCCAAAGGCAATCAGAATTGAACCCCAAATCGCCAAAATATGCCGTCGAAGGCATAAACCGTAGCCATCTCAGCTATACAAGCTTCGGACCTTATATAACCTAAAGTCACATATGTTCAGTGATACCCTCCGGAGCTTGGCCTACAGTTCATAGCGATTATGATAAGTAAAAATAATAATTTATATTTAAGGTGCTTATAGCCATACTATCAACCTCAAAAAATATTTCAAGCTAAATATTTTTTCAACGTACTTTGATACGCAATACTAAACGAAAATCCAAAGTATGTAAGAAGAACTAAAAAATAAATGCCTTGAAAGTCTGAGCTTCCAATTGCGTAAACATTTATTTGTATGATTTAATTTTCGAAAAATAATATGGCTAGCCTCTCTTATACTTTCATATGTTATAGAGAATTGTAAATTAAAACAGGTTTTTTTATTTTACAAATATTAGATGTGAAATCTTTTTTTCTTCTCTATTTCCCCTTAATTTCTAAGACCTTATTTAAGAAGTTAGTATGTATATAGCAAGAAAGACTCGTCGCTTTCTTTCGCTATGATTTACGCGGGTATAAATATATAGTTATATAGCTGTAGTCGGCATTTCCATGCACCACACACCACTCCTCTCTCCGTAGGCACATATTCAGTA
Organism: Copidosoma floridanum; assembly: GCF_036245765.1. Classification (NCBI taxonomy): domain Eukaryota; kingdom Metazoa; phylum Arthropoda; class Insecta; order Hymenoptera; family Encyrtidae; genus Copidosoma; species Copidosoma floridanum. The sequence goes on along the minus strand of NW_028321884.1, from coordinate 15,183,249 downwards.
TACCCCTTCCACGCGTCTCCAAAGTATGTGCCTACATGCCCATTTCCACGCGAATCCGTAGGCACACACTCGGTATACCCCCTCCACGCTTCTCAAATAAAAAAAAAAATATGTGTGCCTGGTTCGACCGCTTGGCCGCGACGGGGCGCTCGAAACAGTGGCCAACAGTGAACTCGCGCCGTAGCATTGCAGTCAGCAATCTCTCTACTAATCTCTGATTCAAATAGTTCTTGTCAGTTTTACAGTGCTACATGTACCTAAACTGAGTATTTAGATACAATCAAAAACTGTGATTGCAATAAAAAATATAGACTTTTTCTAGAAAAACTAGATTGGTTTCTACATTTTTTACAGAAAAAGATAATACTCTTGTTATTTATGAGTTGGGTTGTATATCTGAGTAGCACAAGTCGTTAACAAAAATGTAAAACTTATCTGTATACACTTTTTAAAACGGAATTGAAAAAAATCATTGTATTTTTCCGTTGCTTCTCATACATCTATATAATTTTTTGCGCACTGCGAGATACGTTCCATAAAATGAACCAATACATGCGTCAGAAGTTTTTAATATCAATACCACAGCACAAACTGAATAATACATTGAGCCATCTCTGAAATCGTGACTAACACCACCACCACAACACCAAACTAATCGATCGTTGACGTCCACTGCTCCCACCAATTACAATGTTTGGTGAGGCCACGTATCTACTCGCAGCAAATACCAGCTACTTTTTCTCCTACGCTCCAAATTCATCGACCAATCAACTTCGACTCGTGAGTTTTTTTTTTCTACCCTACTTTGGTTAATGCAAGCTCGACAATATGCTTTTTCATCAAGTTTTCGATATTTTGGGTGTTTTTTAGAATGTCATTCATAAGTGTTTAAACTATGTAATAATCTTTCGTGTGTAGTATGTCGATATGCTTATAATACAATGATTTTTTTGCAGATGGTTTACGGGAAATTAGTATTAGTAAAGACATGTTGACTTACCTATGAGTTATAAAATCTGATTCGATTTACTTTGCACTACTGGAGATTAATATAGTTATGAAAGAGAAAGTCTAGTTGAAAATAAAAGAACACCTAATGTTTCTATTCTCTACAAACTGAAAACTTTCAGGAACAGCAACTATTTGGAAAGATTAAAAGGTTTCGAATCGTTAGTAGAAATTTTTATTTGAAGCCGTTTAGAATGGTAAAGAGTCACTAAATAAATTTTATGATGACTTTGATTTTTACGAGAACTACCTTAATCCATGGACTTCTACTATTTTTTTGGCGTACATGTTTTACTTTTATGGAAAGGATGTGCCTTTTTCTCGATAAATCAGAAATCTGAATTGATTTCTTACATAAGTATTGCACAAATAAAAAGTGATTTCTTTAAAGGAAAAAATATGATTAACCTGACGGCACCCACAATTTTATCTGATCTTAAGAAAACTTTTAAGATAGTCAATGCCAAAGTTTCCCTACCGTCATTATGTTATTAGGGAGCCGAACTTTGAGACATTAAGTATTGCCCGTAATCCACGTGTAAACATCACGCTCTCTCGGAAAAAATATAAATATTTTAAAGAAAAAAATTTTAAATTATATTTAGAACAATGAAGATGATTTAAGAGAATTTGAGTTGGAAGTCAGTTCCTGTAAATGTCTCTGTCTTAAATTTATGAAGAAAACACGCTGTCGTCTCTTACTTGATGATTTCAACCGTATTGATCAAATTTATCAGAATATAGATTTTAGCAGATGGCAAGAGCCGTCTTAAGTATTCACCATAAGTTTTTCGGTATGAATACAATATTTATATAAGTATAGTAATGTCGTATATATTAATGCAAAATGTCGAGCTGCAACATTCTGCCTAATTTGACTGGGTACAACAATGAAAATGCCGCAGTTTTGCATACACGATAGGTTCCAGAGGTACACAATCGTCTCCTATTTCCAAAAACGTATTGGAAATTTTATATAGGTATGACGACTGTTATTCGAGAGCTAACACTTGCAAAAAAAGTGGAAACGGAATAGAAAATCGAGAGCTCTTTTAGTTTTTCTTAGTAAACTGAGGTGTGCGTTCACAACAAACCAGAATCGAAAGCTGTGACAACTGCACACTCGTTATGTAAGTCCTCGATACATATGTGTGACATGACTTTTACTGGATTTTCTTACAATAAGACATGTTTCGAGTATATAGTATGAGTCCTTAAATAATTAGAGTGGAGACGGCATACAGGGCATCTCCTCGGGCATGTCCTAATTCAAAGGTATGTATGTCTTACATTCGGGACCTAATATAGGGTAAGAAAAAAAAAATATCAGACATGCCTCAATGTCGAAAAAACACGATAGCTATTAAAATATAGACGATAACGTAGACTCACAGATAGATTTGACACTACATTTTCTAACTAAACTCTTCGTATAGTATCCTCTTTATTTACGTAGCTCTAAGTTTTCGGTCATAACATTTCCTGGACTTTCCAAATTTAATAATGTTAATTATTTTTTCTAGACGAGCGATTTCTTTTGAGGTTCCTCAATTGTCTAAACATGGAAAGCTGTTTTTTATAAGTATACAGCCAGAATAGCTACTTTTTTGCATGTAGTTTTTTACTCAAAGTTCGAGAAAAACCTTAATTTCATTGTTACAAACTTTGCACAGTCCCGTCAAAAATAGACGAAATAATTAAACCAGCGATTATTTCAGCATCATAGAAGACTGTTTCTGATGCAAGATAAACATGCTTGAAAAAAAAATCAAAGCGTTGCTTTCTTAATGCATAGAACTACTCATTGTTAGAAGTGGAGAATTATTTGCTTTCGAGTAATAATAATGGTCACTGTTTACCGTCTTGCAGCAAGTTATTTTTTATTTTAAGATAGAAAGTAGAAAATATTTGGCTATGAAAGTAATAAGTAGGTAGTGCATTGTGAAAAAATATGATAGGCAATTAACAAAGCGACTGAATCAAACGAGATTTGTTGAATTTAAAGTTTTTTGCATGTAACTGTTAGTACCTAAAGGCAGAAGTAAAAATGCACATGACTAGTTCTTATTGTGACAACGACTTTGTGTACCACGTACATTCAATAGCAACTCTTATTTTGACACTCACGCGTACGTGAGAGATGTCCATGGTACCTTTTAACACACATACCTTCTAACAGTAATTATTAAAGGTTCGAAATGGAGTAACGTATTATTAACCTTTGGCTCTAAAAAAAAAGTTTAAGTAAGCAGCAAAAATAAGTAGACAATTGAATCAGATATTTTTCTTTAACAAATCATCTACCCAAGCGCACACTAGCAGGTATTATTAACAAAGTTGGCCACAGACATTTTGAGTAAGCAAGATAACAGGTATCAATTATAAACGATAGTGATGTCATGAACGTGGATGATGTGGAGGAACAGATAATACTTGACGTTCATGACAAAACTCAAGAAGATCTCAGGAAGGCTGGCCTTTCTTATTCCGGCCATGAGGCTTGTCTGATTATGTCTTTCAGGAACGCTACCGGAGAGTCAAGACAATTAGTTCTGATATCCAGCAAAGATTATTGCCCTTTATCTGTTGGCGATAAGGTATGTCCATTATAAAATTGTATTTACATACCTGAAGTTCTGTAAGATTTTTTTCAAAATTAAATAAAATTTTCTTTTTTTAAAAGAGGGTCCATCAGAAGGAGTTGGACTACACGGAATTAGACAAGGACACTATTAAGGTCATTGTTAGTATCAAAATTCTTTAAGTTATACCTTTATAGGCGCGTTACGCATGAGGACAAATCAACGGTTTATGATTAGTTGCTTTGAGAAAAAGTATGACAGAAGTGGATTTTGCTTCATTCTCTCCACTTCGCCCCACCCACCGTGACGTACTTCCGGTCCACTCTCCACGACCTAACGTAACCACACTATACCACACATTAAAAATGTTATTAATTGTTTTTTTTCCTTCGAACCAATTTAAACAAAAGGCCCTTACCCACTCTGCTGCAAGCGGTCTCAGTTTTTAGAATTTGAGCAGCTAACCTGGCCATTGTTTTTCTCATGTGAATGTACTCACTCATACGCTTTCACACACACTTGATCTCTTCCTTTTGAGTTTATTCAAAAATTAACTTGTGGATTTATTTAGTAATTGGATAAGTTTATTTTAAAGTAATTTTTCATACCGAAATAAATAAGGAGATTTTTAAAGATCGTATTAATTCAACTTTACGTAATTTTTTCACAAGGTTACGTGTTTAAATGCGATTTTTTAAAACTACACGTAGAAACAAGGATAAACTTAAAAGATCAGCAAGTTTTTGGGGTATTTTTTACCCCTCAAAAATATTTTTTTACAAACCTTAAATGTTTGGTAAGTTTGATGTATTAAGTTCATAATTCGTAAGAAATTTCTGAAACTTTATACACACTGGCAATAAATAGTATTCTTTCTAATGAATCTGTAGCCTAAACAAGTTCTGAAATCAAGATATAAAAACGGTCAAGTTTTTTTTTGCGCAGTATACATTTAGTACGACATTCGTAGTATAATACAGTTTAGTACTCGTACTGTAACAAAATCAAACTAAGTAATGTTGCCTTTTGCCTTAACATTTTTATATACTTCCTACATAGCAAGGCATGAATGTATCTGATGTGAGGTTTGCATGAAATAACAGTCAAAAGTTAATATTACTTAGTTTGATTTTGTTAAAGTACGAGAACTTAACAGTATTATACTTCGAATGTCATTCAAAATGTATGCTGCGAAAAAAAAGCTTGACCGTTTTTATATCGTGATTTCAGAACTTGTTAAGTAAGGCTACAGATTCATTAGGTAGAATCCTGATCATTGCCAGTGTGTATAAAGGTTTAGAAATTCCTTACAAAATATGAACGAAATACATCAAACTTACCTAACATTTAAGGTTTGTCAAAAACTATTTTTATGGGGATATCAAAACTTTTCAGAAAAATACCATTTGTAAATGTTTAATTGGAAAAACTTAATAATATTTAATGTTGCTCATATTAGAAAGTACTGGGTAGAAACATAGTCTGTAAAACATAGCTACGGTGATCTACAACAGTCCCACTCAATTTCTACTAAAGTTTGCGCATTTAAAGATGTTTCAAGTATATTTGAATGCAGTTAATTTTTAGAAACAGTTTTTTGATTTGCCAAATAAAATAAATTGTCTTAAAAAATACAGTTTCAGGATTTTTATCTAAGATGCTCTTTTTTTTTCTTTTTGTTATTAAATTACTTCATCATATCATTCTTAGCAAATTTTCTTTAATCTTACTACATAAATTCAATTACTTCTTCCAACAAATTTTTTAGATAGAATACTTAGTAATTTGCTAGTATATATCAGTGCCCTCCGGTGAATTTGGAAATTCAAAGTGATCAGTGATCCATTGGGGGCGAAATGTAAGAAAATAAATAAATACAAGTAATGTCTATTTAAATTTTCTGCGTTGATTTATTGATGCGCAACGTTTCGCTGACAATATGCGTCAGCCTCATCAGGCGCAGGTACGCGAGAATTCGTAAGTTTGGTTGACTTACTCGTCACCTGTCGTGCTGTCGTGTTGCGCATCAATAAATCAACGCAGAAAATTTAAATACACTTTACTTGTATTTATTTATTTTCTTACATTTCGCCCCCAACGGATCACTGATCACTTTGAATTTCCAAAATACTTAGTAATTATAAACATCAAAAATCCTAAATTTGTCATTTGTTCATCTACCTTTAATCATTATTTTTTTTTTTCAATGACTTAAACCCAAATATTCTAAATTACAGTTATTTAATACCAGAGGTTTTCTTACAGTAAACAATTATTTATCACGAAAATACGTACGAAAATCGTACAAGTGGTATCTAAGTTACTAAAAGAATTGTTTTTACTAAATCATTAACTATTTAAATAGTACTTAAAAAATTGATTATTAATGTATAATTATTTACTATCCAAATCACTAAATCAAATAAGGCTTAGTTTTACAGATTGTTATTTAGGGCACTCTGGGAAATTCTAAGAGTTTCCAATCTAATTCATCAGATTATGTTGATACTGTTACAGCTGTCTTACACAATTTATTTTAAATTGTTAAAAAGAGTATACTAAAAAAATAATAAAATTTATTACTTTAAATCAATTTATTTGAAATTTTAATTTAGATACTGAAATTAACGTGTTCTCATTTAAGACACACGAAATTCAAAGTTAGGATAAATAGGATATTAAAGTATTCTTCATATTTACATTTTTATTCGTTTTCAAAATTTTTCCACGGTAGGTGTCGTATCTTAACAACACCTCATCTTGTCAGTTGTTGTTTGCATGGCTGGATACATTTTACATTCTTATAAGTGCGCAAATATTCATTTGACCTCGATTTGCCACATATATCTTATTATTTGTATTATTAATCATTTAGAGGATTGATTTTACTACGAGTGTGTCATATGCACCAGCTCCCTCTTCTGAGGCATCGTTGCGTATTCCTATGTATAAACTGCACATTTGCATGCCACGGTGAAATGCTATATACAAGTAGCATATTTATATGATATCCTAGTGATTGGTTCATATTGAAAACACCACCTTGTTACCCGGGAGGAAGTGACGAAACGGAGTTTCAAACCTGAGCCCTCCAGGTGATGAAAGAGTACAGTCTTTTACTGGCCAGCCTACATATTATTAATTTTGTATTGAGCTCTTATATATTGTTTATAATCGTTATTTTAATATATTTTAAAGTATTAATTGAACCCATACTCAATCATTATTTGTAAACTCATCTATACGATAATTGTACCAGTGATGCACACAATATTGTTTCATAGAAAGTATTTTCATACTTAAAATTGTAGTGTTTTCCACACAATTTAATGGAAGTATAACTTTATACTCGAGTACCCAAGCACCCACTGTCCACTGTATTTTCTTTGTCTTTTTCTTTAATAACTTTTTAAGCATTTATGTTTAAATGGGTTACCCAAAAATTAAGTAAAAAAGTCTATAAAGATTTTCAGGGAGTAGAAAAAACATCAAAACACTTAATTTTTTGTTATAAAGTGTGGTAAATGTGCTTGAAGTTGATGTTATTCAAACACTATTTAATAGGTGGATAAACTCTTAAAAAAACAGTCTTGTTTATAATTTTTTTTTTATCTTCGAGTTGCAAACATAGCTAGACATAATTTGTTCAAAATATGATTATGTTTTAATTCAGGCTGGTAAAATTAAATTAAACCTACTTTTCGGAAAGTTATACAGCGAAAAAGTACGAAAATTGCTTTTTGAAATTTTAATTTTACAAAATTATGAATTTAGAAATTTTTAATAGAAATAGTTAACAATTGAGAATTCGCTACTACTTTAAGGGATCCTTAGCCATGCAAAACGATTTTTATTTTCTATAGAACATGAAGTCACAAAACGGTTGTTCATTTCAAAATTTTATTGGCAGCTCTGGCCGTTAAAGTATATTTAGATCAAATCTTATTAATGAATGTTATTAATGACGCAAGAGACTTTAATTTAAAAGAAATTTTTTTTTTAATTCTGACTCCCATTTTTTAGAAAAATTATTTACAACTCTAACAATAACGATTTCAATTGTCTTGTGCTCTATTCTCTGAGATTCTCCTATTACATCCTTGTTTGCTTAAAAAAGCCGTTTTTTTAAATGACCTTAATGTGTGGCTTATAATTTCGTCAAAGCAAAAAATGAAAGCACTCATAAGTCGTCCAGAAATAAGCGGCTGCAGAATGGCAACAGGAAGTAACGCTTGATAATGTAAATAAATTTTATGGTATACTTTTTGCTTACTTTTTGCTTAAAAAAGGTTGCCAATATACAACCGAAACGTTGTACACACTTTGAATTAAGAATAAACTTCTGACAGTAAGCCATAATATTTATTTACATTATTTATTCACTTCTGCTGTCATTAAAATCAAAATGTTAAGAGAGTAACGCTATTAAGAAAGTTACACTGTTTAAAAAAGTACATTAAAATAGGATTTTCTATAAGGACGAAGTGCACAAAAGGCAGTAGAATCCTTAGATTTTTAAAGGTGGCAAAGTCAATCGCATTATTTGCATACGTTGACGACTAAATGAATACAATATGTCGTTCGGAGATGGGTACAGCACATCAAATGTTGAATTATAACATTTTTTTATTGTTATTAATGTACGTAAAAATGTATCAATTTACGTAGGTCAACAAAAAATATTCTGCAAGAGTAGGAGAATTTATTATTTAAGTTGAAACAACAAATAAAATTTAGGCAATCGTAATACAATAACAAATAACAAACAAATTATGGTTAGATATTTTTTAAATGTGGTACCAAAAAAAAGATATGCTCAAAGTTAAAAGAGAAAATCTAATCAATTTTTAGCATTTGTGTAGTAACAAACAGAGCTGGTGCGTTTATTCTCTAACCTATCTTTCTACGTAATCTGGTCAGAATAAAAATAAACTACAACCATTTCAACAAGTTTTGTCGTAGTTAACAAAAAATTTTATATCACGCTCTCCATCTACCCGTCCTTACTTGTTAGTTAATACAATGCTTTCATTTTTTAGGTCAGAGGAAAATCGGTATTAGTTCCAGGGACCAAGAAAAATCATCTCAACGAAGCCACTATGACGTTTGACATCCCAGATCAGTGTGATTTAGATAGAGTCGAGGCAGGATTCCACTTTGACAACGTTTTATATACTGGTTTTTTTTCAAGGAACGAGGTAGATGTTAGAGTATAGACCATTAAAGATGTTTTTAATTTTGAATAATTCGTTTCCTTAGTGAAAGAATAGATAACGTTAGAAATCACTCTCATCATCTTTCATCACTTCCCGTTTTTCCACACCCTGCCATTCCCATTAATTTACATACACCAAGCAATTTATATTTTATTCAATCACAATTTTTTCTCCACAATAGTTTTTTTTTAACTTCAAATTTTTTTCTTTTTCAATTCTGAAAAAAAAAAAAAAAAAACCTTCTAAGATAATTATATCCTCGATCTTCTGCATACGAGCCAAGTACCTTACCCACTCTGCTACGAGCGCTCCTGCTAAGAGGATCCGGTTTTCTCTACGTATGAGGTAGTTTGGAACTGAATTCAAATTTAAATATTAATTGATTTAATTCAATAATTAACTGTATTAATTATTAAATTATTTATTTGATTAACAATTTTATTTCTAAATTGAAAAATTATTCTACAAACTTAAATACAATATTTTTTTTAGCAGCAGCTTTTTCATACATTCATGAATAATTATTTAATTTTTATTGATTTGTTAATTTTCAAATATATTAATAAATTACTATTTTTACAATTTTTTTATATTTTTCAAAATTTTTAAGTTTTTCACTTACTGAAAGTCTCTTCCTTCTAAGGAAATAAAAAAAAAACGAAACAAAAGAAAAAGCACCTAGGCTTGGAACACATAACCTTTTGATTAATAAATTATAAGACGTAATAAAAAAAAGGGAATGAATACAAAAAAGACATTAAAAATTGTATGAAATGATACTATAAGACATGAAGACATACAGTGGAATGAAAATAAAACTGAATAAAAAAAAAAAGAAGAAAATAATTTTGAATAAATAGTAAAATTAAAAATGAAAAAAAAGTGAAATAAAATTAAAAAAAAATTAGGAGGAACACATGAAAAAACACATTGAAATATATGAAAACGATTAAAAAAAACAAATCAAAAAAGAAAGAAAAAAAATTAAATAAAAAAATTAATGAAATAAAGGAATTTAAAAAATTAAAGAAATTAAAAAAAAATAAAAAAAATTACAAGAAACAAACTAGGCTAAATGAATGGGTGATGGGACCCACGGTAAGAACGAGGTTCTTTAAACATGAGATGAGAATAAAAGAACACAATTTTTCAGGTAATAAGGGGGTTACAAAACCCATAGGAAAAAGGAAGCTCTACTAGAATAAGTACTGCATCCATGCAGTTCAGTGATACAAAAACTTAAAAAACTCATATTGCAAGTAGATTTTAAGCAGAAACTGACCTATTATGTCTATAATCGACAAACGACAGTAAGAGTCCTTTAGTAGCCGTCTTCAAATATATATAAGAAAAAAAGTTGATGATGGATTTGGCGAATAGTATAAGAATACTAATCTGATCATTCTCCTTTAATATGATTACTGTTTGTAGTTTTTGTAATTTAGTGATTAAAACGAGGTACAACGAATTGAAAAATTTCGACTAATTTGTCATAAATTAAAGTCTGATTCATACTTGAATTTCTTTTTATTGTTACTTCATAATTAACAAAAACTTTTATATGATGTCTACATTTTTACTACAAAAAATTTTTTTCTTTCTTGAATTCACACCAAGTATCACACATAATTCACTTAAAAGCAAAATTTAAATACATTAAATCATCGTACGTCTATAAGATAATTTCAGGATACTCAGCTTTTCTTCTCGTTGCAAGCATTTACGAACTTTGCAGGTTGATATCTTTATTTATAATAAAGATATTCGATCTCACAAACGCTCAAATTGTTTTGAAACGTAAGCTCTATGCACATATAAAATTTTGTAACATCATTGCCTAAACGCACTAAGGTATGTGACTTGCAACTATAACATAAATTTATAAAAAATAATTGTTTAAAAATGGAGTTTACATTTTCAGTAATACCAAAATATAACATAGAATAGAGAAATTATGTGAAATAATCAGGACCAATGTAAAATTACGTTGAAAACCGTCACGATGGATTCTATTTTTTTTAAATTGTTAAGTAATTACACAATAAGTCCAAACAGTTCGTAATTCACGCAAGTTCAACGTATAATGGACTACTTGATCTTTATTGATATTGAAAACAAACATATATATTCTTATTTTTCTTTAAAGTAATGAAACAAGAGTACTTCTTTTTTTTAGTTTTATCATATTTTGGCATACAAATTAAATTGATGACATTAAGCCAAAAACTAACTATTTCACAACAGAACTAAGCTAAAAATGTTTATTAATCACACAGTTTCATCTACGATACGAGACAACTAAAACAATTGAAAGTATACAGAAGTAGAAATCTTTTTGCACACCATCATGATAAATAATGCACTGGTTCATATTTTTTTAAGCAATTACCAGACAAACGTATTCATAAAATAGTTACCTGATGCACAGCTTCTGAAATTGTTGTTGGTAAATTACCATTTTTCCTTACAAACAAGCTCAAGTTTCTGTGTACGTCATCTTTCAAGTCCTAATAAAAACTTATAAGTTTAGTTGTCCAATATTTTTGAAACATTTTGTAATTTGTCAAAACTCTGAAATTACCAATAAAACCAATTAAAAGGTTTACTTCTTTTGTAGCAATCAATTCATAAGTTCCATCTTTGAGAAGACCAGTTGTATCATTGAATGGTACCGTGAGTATCGACACTGTCACGAAGCTGGTGAATCAACCAGCATACATTGAAATAATAATAAATGATGTCAGATACAACGACAGTTTTGCGATCTTTAGTGAAAGGGGGCTCAACTGTACATCTGTAAATTTTGTAAAAAATGTAGGAACAGTCGATTTATAATTCTTAATAATTATTTAGTGTTTTAAAATCAAGGGGCTGCGCACTCTGAAGTCTTTTAGTGGCTTACGAGATCTTTGAAAGACTCAAAATGACTTTTGAAGTCTTTTTTAATGACTTGAAGTCTATTTTAATGACTTCAAGCTATATGCACTCTTAAAGTCCTGGTAAAAAGTCAGATAAAAAGTCTTTTAAAGAATCTCTGGATCTGAATGAAATCTTTGAGAGACTTGGACTGACTTACAAAGTTTTTTTTGATGACTTTAAGAGTGCGCAAACTCTTGTTTAAAAATCATTAATTTTAAGGTTTCAAGAAATAATACATAACACTTTTACTTGTGTAGGATTGGCAAGTGTTGAATAACAGAATGTTTAACTTGCGTGTGTTTAATTCACATGTGCATGTAGGATCCCCGAAAGTAGGACTCACCCCCTCTTCTTTTAATGTTTTTTGGGGCTTTTTCCTTCTTATGTCCGGAATTCCTAATAGCTTATCTCAACTTCTTGACATACGACAAAGTAGCTAAGCTGTTGAGCCGAGGAAAAACACTCGATCCCCTTAATTATCATGTGTCAGTACTGATGCGTTCAATGAGCATGGCAATTTACTTTTACCACCTCCTGCCACACAGATCTGCTTATAATATATTAACAATTATCGGTACGTGTCCTGCAGGTGTTTTTGCTCCACGCCTATCTTTCCTATAATTTGTCCTTTGAATCAGGCACTGCCCCATTAGTAAGTACATCATTTTATTGATCGAACGCACTTTATTAGGTTTATATTTGGAATCACAAGCCACCGTATTGTAGGTGTGTATGAGTTTTAATATTCTTGATGTTTTAATATTTCGATAAATACGAGGCCATTTCTCTGGCTACAAAAAACAACATGAATTTAAATTTCATATTCACCACAAGCTAAAAATGAGTAACAAAACACCTGTACATGATGCGCGACACATTATACTAATTTAAGTTTGAAAAAACATTCTCTGTTATGATTACAATGTTTAATCAATTTTTTCTGAAGTGAAAATTTAACTGTGTACAGAGTTTTGTGTGCACATTTTATTATATTGTTTAATTATCAAAAAAACTTTGAGTTTTTTTAAAAACTTAATAGTTTAAAACTTTGTAATCCAATTTCAATTTTAACACGCTATAACAATAACATGTGACGTTTAGATTCTTACATTGTCTTACTATGTATTGAACTATTATTTCTGGTTCTGACAATAAGCATATCAAGAAGCTAGTAATATTTTTTTTTTAGTTAACACGTATATATGCACGATAACTAAATAGTTTCTACTAGCAGCTCAACGATTATTTACAAAGTTTTCTATTCATACAATTTAGTCATCAACGAATTGTTACGCTCTATTTTTCGATACTTCTTCGTAGGGTTTAAAATTTTGTTTTACTCAAACTCTTATGTTTGTAATGAGGTATTAAAAATGATTAAACATATCTGAAATAGTTTAGCGATTATGTTAAAACTAGCTTTTTTAATATTTTGTTAGGAGTTAAATGCACTGATAACATTGTTATAAAAATTATTGTTGATTATTGTAAATTTTTCATTTTATGAGAATTAATTCCAATAGTTAATATTTCTCACATTTTAATATAGTGGCATAAATCTGTATAACAGATAACTTTAAATATGATAGATTGATACCTTCTACTAAAAATTAAAAAAAAGATTATTCTTTAGCCTACCGTATATAACTCCCTATCTTAGACTGCTACTACCTCTGTAATAGTTATCTCTTGAACTGAAATTTTAATTTATGGCGTGCATTTTGGAGTTTATTTTTTAGCTGTATTAAAGTAGTAATCGTATTTTTCCCCTAATGTGAATATCAGATTTTAAAAATGTACATTTAATTATCTATCAATTTTTTTATAAAAATACTGTAATTTTAAAAACAAAATGTTATTTACCCTTACAATATTTTTATATTTTTTTAAACATTTAAAAAAGAGAACACAATTATAGTAGCTAATAGATTTACTAGCTACCCCCTGATACTTAAGTCTTTGAAATTTGATAGGGAATATAAAAAAAACACGACCACAAACCAATAGACGGAAATAACCGAAATTCTGTGGTGTTACATACTTCCCATGAATCATTAAATAAGATTATTAAAAAATTCCCCCATCAACAAACAAAAGACTTTATTTGTAGCTAATTCCAATCACATCGTTAATGAGGTATAAAATATTTATAAAGTCAAAATTTTTTGTTAATTTAATTGTAATAATAAATTTAACAATTTTTGAGGTAATGAGTCTTTCTTATTTGATTATTTCTTGGTGATATTACGTTTTTTTTTAAATTAAGCTGCAGTATTTTTAGAAAAATTCAGAAATTATTATTATACTTCATAATGTAGCCTTTTTTAGGGTGCCAGCTTTCTTACTGTATTTTTTACAGATTAATTGTTTATAATAATTTCAGACCTAATAATGATACATACTAAAGTCAATTTAATGTTTAAGTTTGAAATTTTTTTACAATAGGTTATTAAAATCTGAAAGAGCCCATTGAGAAGTATCTTTATTTGAAGGATTCCTTTTGAATCGTTAATAATTATATAAAAAACATCAAATTAAATTTTCAATACACAAATATAAGCACTATTTAAGATTCTCTGGAGTGAAATTAAAAAAAATCATTGTAGTTTTTCATTGCTACTTAAACTTCTTTATGGTTTTCTGCATATAACGAGTAACCTTCCACAAAATAAACCATCGTGTGCGTCACAGATTTTCAATATGTATACATCGGTATACAATAAATAGTACATCGAGCCATACCCTACATCGTGACTACCGTCACTACCACACCAAGCAAATCGAATATTGAAACCCATTGCTCCCACCAATTACAATGTTTGGTGAGGCCTTGTACCCACTCGCAGCAAATACGAGCTACTTTTGCTCCTACTTTCTAAATTTGACGGCCAATCTACTTCGACTCGTGAGCTTTTTTCTTCTACCCTACTGAACTTAACATAAGCTTAAATAAGTGCTTTTTTTCCTTGCACCATCAAGTTTTAGATATTTTTAGCCTCTTCTGATATTTTATTTACGAGTGTCCAAACTATGTATTGATTTTGTGTGTGTCGTATGTCAATATGTTCACAATGAAGAGATTTTGATGCAGATGGTTTATAGAAAAAGAGCATTAAGTAAAAACATGTAGATATATACCTATGTGTTATGGAATCGGATTTGATATACTTTGCAATATTGGGCGAAACTTAGGATACAACGGGCAATTATTGTTTGAAATAACAGATAACTCAATGTCACAAACTTTTACAAAACATTAACTGTAGGGAATAAGAATACTCTCTTTACGTTAGAATACTTTAATAAAGCTCTTGCACAGAGATTTCAAAATGAAAAAGTTATTTTTTTATAGAAAAAAATGAAACGAAACTAACGGCATCTGCATTTTTGTTCGTTATCATGGGAAATTTTTCAATATTCGATGCCAAAGTTCGCTCAACGTAATTTTACTTTTACGGAGCCGTACTTTGGGACGTTATATATTGGCTGTAATCAAACTATAATAGCATATTCTCTTAAAAAATTACAAATATTTCGAAAAAAATCTTTAAAATTTAAATTTAAAAAATTTGGGTTATGGTGGAAAAACCAAAAAATGAGCGTAGAAGTATAACTTCAAAAAGCTATCCTTGAAATTATCCGAATATTTTTTTAAAGACGCAATGTTTTCAATATTGTTAAAGCATATACATTTTATTCCGGACCCTAAACAATGAAAGGTAAATAAGGATGCGGACTTCAATCGAACTCATGGCATGAAACTTAAGCTATTTATATATTTATAATAATGACTTTAAAAATTTTGATTCACAATTTGTTTGAGAGTTGGAGCAAAAAATGAGAACTAAAGACAGAAATTGTTGTCACATGAAAAATCTTGGAACTGCACAATTTGTCTAAATTTTCCTTACAAATTCGAAGTAGTAACATACAATAGATATACAGTTAGCGTACTCATGCTTGGTTTAAACCAATGTTGGATGATCCGGTGATGATATTAGGTCAGCTAAGTAGTCATACTTTTTTTTGGCACTGTCTGTCTCATTTCTTTTTAAATGTATATTTTTTAGCTCCTTAAACTGCATTTTAATACCATCCTCTAAAAACTCGCCTATGATTTCGATTATTTTTGTAATAAATAGTCTCAAATTTGGCTTATCATTCTAGCAGCAAAACATTGTATCTGAAATAGTAAAGAAAATATGTCATCTCTTTTTCATTCACAGTGATGAAATTATTTTCAAAGTATTTTTTTGGATTTATGAATGGTACATTAAACTAAGGATCAAAGAAATGTTAATAATAAAAAAGTTTTTTTAAGGGTTACATGGGTCAGATTTAAAATAATAAAGTTTCAAACGTTTTTGATTAAAATAAGTAAGTCAGGTGACTTTGTAATGTCAGGTGACTCAGTTTGAAATGTCGAGCTTTCATAGATGGATATTGCTACTTCGGTGGATGGTGTTAGCTCTTTTCCTCTATTTACTTTCAGGTTAGTCATATGAAATTGTCATTAATAGTCAGTATTGCTTCCGTTTAGTATTAGTAGTAGAGTGTGAATATAACACTACACTTACAAAATATGTTATGTTATTTTCGTTAAAAAACGGTTGCGTGGCATTATAGGTGAAAAAAAAGGTAGATAAAACGGAGAGCAAAACTGCATGTTTAAAAACCAGTTTGATCGTTCTTAATTTTTTAGGTTCATGCTATGCTTTTTTTGCTTTACCGTCTCAAGCAAGTAGGTGTTGGATTTTTCGATACCAAAATCCTGCTGACACGTAGCATACCTATTTTTCATAATTTTGTGCTAAGATTATCATATCCGGCACAACTTTCTTTGTAAAACATTTGCAAACCTTATTGAAATGGTTTAAAGTTTTAAAAAAATTAATATTTGATAATTACTCTATAGGTCGCCAAGGACATGAGATCCAGTTTTATCCTCATTTGGCAGAGTTAAAAATAAATGAAGGAGAAGCCCTGGAAATTACTTGCAAAAGCCAGAACCATGTTTTTTTTAAGTATCTTGACTTAAATGAAGACAACGTAAGTTACATGAATATCTCATTCGTATAAGTTTTTATCGAATCATTGTCGTGCACTTGTTAAAAAATAAGAATTATCGTCTAGAAGTATTAGTTCAAAGGAAAAAATTATGAACATTATAAATGTGCATTAAAGAAAATTTAGTTAGAGTTTGTTCTGGTTTCAAGAAATTCCATTCTACTATGACCTATACTGTTAAAGTTCTTCAGATTGGACGTAAGCAATAGTTTATTGTAGAAGTGTAGCCATTTTCGTGTACTCTAAGAGTTATTTACGATATATTTTTAACATCATAATTCTAGTTACTGGCTTAGTACCTAACATTTTTATTTTAATACCTTTAATAATATGCATACAATCAAATTTTTAACGTTGTTTTTTGCAACAATTTCTGTAGGTTCGAGAAAAACACCTCAAGTAGGAAGAAACTATTAATCTTTTCCATAAATAAAGATTATCATACCAACGCATTTAACTTTATTTTACTCAATTTATTCATACGATATGCACATTTCAACTAACGGAACTTTACGTGTTAGCAAAAAAGATCCTCTTGATAGGTTGAGGACATTTTTGGCTGCCCAGGTGTAGTTTTATAGCTTTAATATTACAACAATAATTGTTAAACTATAACATTACCTAGTTTATGCGAGTCATGTTTAAAAAGAGTTGGGATAAAAAAATTCATTTAGCGGTTATGATCTTTTTCATTGAATCCATACAAAATAAAACAATTCCTTATATAATTCAATGGAAGGATCTTTTAACAAAAATGCTGTTTTTTTGTTTACTATGCAAAAATTTGGTACTATGGACATCTCTCACGTACGCGTGAGTGTCAAAATAAGAGTCAATCTCGTTAAAATCGTCATTTTCACTAAAAGCCATCTCGGCACAGTGGGTTGAAAAGTTTTTTGCTATCAAATTTATTTACAAAATCCCTTAAAACTGCTCAAACAACAAGAAATGTCATCTTTCGATAGAGATACATTTTTGATGAACGTACACTAACACGATTCTCCAAAGATAACATTGCGAGAGACGTGAAGAAGCTTTATCTCCTTGGTGACAGGGACCGATGTTTGCGTGCTTACGTGCTACGTAAAAAAAAAAAGACGAAAATGTAACACTATAGTCGAGCGAAGCTTGGTTAGAAATTGCTTCAATTTTTGCGACTCTTTAGGTTCGTTCTTTGTAATAAAACCCTTACTCCTTCAGACAAGCTAGAACTCAACAATAAAAATTTTTACAAACGAGATAATATACGTAACTTTAGAGAATTATTTTAAAATATTACTTGGCAAAAACAAATTTGTTTGGTTAGCAAACAAAACAAAAACTTAATAAAAGTTCTATCTTTATGGTGTTAGTAGAATTTTGTTCCTACTTTCTATTCCAACAGTGTCAAATTTTGTTGCATACATGCATGGGCTCTGAGTACATGTCTTTATTCATCTAAGCTACCTGGTAAATTGACAACTCTTTAACAATAGCAAACAAAATATACCCCTTCTACAGATAAGCGATCAAGCTTATCTAGTCACTTACGGCTTGAGTTGTTATTGAATGCACATGCTACACGAAGTCATTGTCACAATAAGAACTAGTCATGTGCATTTTTACTTCTGCCTTGAGGTACTAACAGTTACATGCAAAAGACTTTAAATTCAACAAATCTCATTTGATTCAGTCGCTTTGTTAATTGCACATCATATTTTTTCACAATGCACTACCTACTTATTACTTTCATAGCCAAATATTTCCTACTTTCTACCTTAAAATAAAAAATAACTTGCTGCAAGACGGTAAACAGTGACCATTATTATTACTCGAAAGCAAATAATTCTCCACTTCTAACATTAAGTAGTTCTATGCATTAAGAAAACAACGCTTTATTCTTTTTTTCAAGCATATTTATTTTGCATCAGCAACAGTCTTCTATGATGCTGAAATAATCGCTGGTTTAATTATTTCGTCTATTTTTGACGGGACTGTGCAAATGTTTGTAACAATGAAATTAAGGTTTTTCTTGAACTTTGAGTAAAAAACTACATGCAAAAAAGTAGCTATTCTGGCTGTATACTTATAAAAAACAGCTTACCATGTTTAGACACTTGAGGAACCTCAAAAGAAGTCGCTCGTCTAGAAAAAATAATTAACATTATTAAATTTGAAAAGTCCAGGAAATGTTATGACCGAAAACTTAGAGCTACGTAAATAAAGAGGATACTATACGAAGAGTTTAGTTAGAAAATGAAGTGTCAAATCTATCTGTGAGTCTACGTTATCGTCTAAATTTTAATAGCTATCGTGTTTTTTCGACATTAAGGCATGTCTGATATTATTTTTTTCTTACACTATATTAGGTCCCGAATGTAAGACATACATACCTTTGAATTAGGACATGCCCGAGGAGATGCCCTGTATGCCGTCTCCACTCTAATTATTTAAGGACTCATACTATATACTCGAAACATGTCTTATTGTAAGAAAATCCAGTAAAAGTAATGTCACACATATGTATCAAGGACTTACATAACGAGTGTGCAGTTGTCACAGCTTTCGATTCTGGTTTGTTGTGAACGCATACCTCAGTTTACTAAGGAAAACTAAAAGAGCTCTCGATTTTCTATTCCGTTTTCACTTTTTTTGCAAGTGTTGGCTCTCGAATAACAGTCGTCATACCTATATAAAATTTCCAATACGTTTTTGGAAATAGGAGACGATTGTGTACCTCTGGAACCTATCGTGTATGCAAAACTGCGGCATTTTCATTGTTGTACCCAGTCAAATTAGGCAGGATGTTGCAGCTCGACATTTTGCATTAATAAATACGACATTACTATACTTATATGAATATTGTATTTATACCGAAAAACTTATGGTGAATACTTACAAAGGCTCTTGCCATCTGCTAAAATCTATATTCTGGTAAATTTGATCAATACGGTTGAAATCATCAAGTAAGAGACGACAGCGTGTTTTCTTCATGAATTTAAGACAGAGACATTTACAGGAACTAACTTTCAACTCAAATTTTTTAAAATTATCTTTATTGTTCTAAATATAATTTAAATTTTTTTCTTTAAAATATTTAAATTTTTTTCGAGAGAGCAGGATGTTACACGTGTATTACGGTTAATACGTAATGTCTCAAAGTTCGGCTCCCTAATAACATAATGACGGTAGGTAAACTTTGGCATTGACGATCTCAAAAGTTTTCTTAAGATCAGATAGAAATGTGGGTGCCGTCAGGTTAATTATACTTTTTCCTTTAAAGAAATCACTTTTTAATTGTGCAATACTTATGTAAGAAATTAATTCAGATTTCTGACTTGTCGAGAAAAAGGCACACCCTCTCCATAAAAATAAAACATGTACGCCAAAAAAATAGTAGAAGTCCATCGATTAAGGTAGTTCTCGTAAAAATCAAAGTCATCATAAAAATAATTTAGTGACTCTTTACCATTCTAAACGGCTTCAAATAAAAATTTCTACTAACGATTCGAAACCTTTTAATCTTTCCAAATAGTTGCTGTTCCTGAAAGTTTTCAGTTTGTAGAGAATAGAAACATTAGGTGTTCTTTTATTTTTAACTAGACTTTCTCTTTCATAACTATATTAATCTCCAGTAGTGCAAAGTAAATCAAATCAGATTTTATAATTCATAGGTAAGTCAACATGTCTTTACTAATACTAATTTTCCGTAAACCATCTGCAAAAAAATCATTGTATTATAAGCATATCGACATACTACATGCGACAGATTATAACATAGTGCGAACACTTGTGAATGACATTCTAAAAGACACCCAAAATATCAAAAACTTGATGATAGAGCATATTGTCGAGCTTGCGTTAACCAAAGTAGGGTAAAAAAAAAAAAATCTCACGAGTCGAAGTTGATTGGCCGATGAATTTGGAAAGTAGGAGAAAAAAAAGCTCGTATTTGCTGCGAGTAGATACGTGGCCTCACCAAACATTGTAATTGGTGAGAGCAGTGGACGTCAACGATCGATTAGTTTGGTGTTGTGGTGGTGGTGTTAGTCACGATTACAGGGATGGCTCAATGTATTATTCAGTTTGTGCTGTAGTATTGATATTAAAAACCTCTGACGCATGTATTGGTTTATTTTATGGAACGTTTCCCGCAGTGCGCAAAAAATTATATAGATGTATGAGAAGCAACGGAAAAATACCATGATTTTTTACAATTTCGTTTTAAAAAGTTTATACAGATAAGTTTTACATTTTTGTTTACGACTTGTACTACTTAGATATACAATCCAACTTATAAATTACAAGAGTATTATCTTTTTCTGTATAAAATTTAGAAACCAATTTGATTTTTCTAGAAAGAGACGACATTTTTTATTGCAATCACAGTTTTTGATTGTTTCTAAACAATCAGTTCAGGTACATGTAGCACTGTAAAAGTGACAAGAACTATTTGGATATAGTCTACTGATTCTCTTTGAGATTGCGTCTTTAAAAATTGTTTTCATAAAATTGTTATCTTTTAAAAAGTTTTTTACAAAAACTAATATAACATGTAACTTTAAATTTGATTAATATTTTGAATCAGATTAACAAAATACCAAAAATAAGCTATAATAATTTGTAAATTATTATTTTAGTAGACAGTGAAAAATTTTTATACGCTTATCTAACAATGCATGAGAAGTGTATATAACTTAATATTATTTCAGTTCTGTCTGTCTGTTACTTTATTGATATGTATTTTTCATACCCGCAATTAAATGTTTGTTCCTTAAAAATTGAGTTTAGAACAAATTAGTTTTTTCCAAAAAAATACAGTATTTTTTACAAAACAAAAAGGAAAAAAAAGATTTATTAAATCTTATATGTATATCACGTAAACAATTACATTACTACTTTAATACAGCTTTAAAATGTGATCTAAAATTGATACCTAAATTAATCTTCCAGTTTTAGCAATAACTATTATATAAGTAGTGGTGATCTGAAGAAGAAAATAATATACTTTAGTACAGGAAACAATTTTTTTTCAAATTCTAAGTAGAAGGTAACGAAATCTATCAAAGTCAAGATTACTTTATACACAGATATATACTTCTTCATTAAAAGGCCGGTTATTGGACATCAATTATTTAACTTGAATTTAATAAGTTAAAAAACTTACAATTACCGTCAGTATTTTTGTTACGATGTACAAAACAGTGCTTTTGAATGCAGATAAAATAACAAAGTGGCTGATAATAAGAGAATTACTAAACTATTTAAGATACTTCTTGCAATCATTAATACCTCATTGTTAACCTTAGAGTTTAAGTTAAACGAAATTTCAAACAATAAAAAGAAGTATCAAGAAAGAGTGTTAAATAACGTTTAATGTCATTTAAGTTTGTTTTCAGCTTCAAATCAAAAACTAAAAACTGTGGATTACAGTCTCACGCTCCTTCACAGGCTGCAGGACAGCAGATAGTCCAACTATTTGTTTGTTTAAGAAAAATTAAAAGGAAGGAAGAAGTAGAGTGTTGAATATAATATCCAGATAAACTTACCTTTCTTTCCCCTAATTATTGAATCTGATCGCCTGCACTTCCTCTTTCCGTCGATTTTAATTATTTATTTTTTTATTTATTTATGTGTTATTTATTATATTATAATAATTTATATTTCTTTTCCAATTAGTTTTATATCACTTTATTTTATATTACTAGTATACATATAAAATAAAACAGAAAAGGAAGAAATAGACGGAACGTCTGGTTAATCTTATAAAATTAATTATTACGTCTGCACTTGATGAGCGGCAGCGGGCTACTAACTAAAACGCCTTGCAAAGAAATGCACCTTGCACGAAGTTTTAGTTAAACTTCTTTGTCTTACTTACTATTGGGCCGGTACTTGCTGACTTCATGTGTTTAGGCTTCATGGCTCGCTTCGGTTGTCACTTGACACTTCCAAGAGCCACGAAGTTCACAGTCAGCTTTGTTAGGCGACGACTCTCGTTGAGTATGACTCTATAAAGAGTCTTAAAATTTTATCATTGGGAATGAAATATAACAGGATGAAATAGAATGAAAATAAAAGTTTATTAATTTACGCAAGTCGTCACCTATTAGCCTCCCCTTCTTAAAACTATCACCGTCCTCGGTGAATACGTTATTTTATATTATTTCATTGGTTTTTTTTTTTTTTTTTTTTTTTTTTTTTTTTTTTTTTTTATATTTTTATCTTATAAGTCAACATTTATAAGTTACATAACATTAACATTTTACAATAACTTTTATAGTAATGTAATAAAGTATTAATTTACAGAATTATTACATTTGTTTATTCGGGACTGAGAGTAAGGGAAGGAATGGACTCGTGAATATTACGTCTTTTTCTTCTCCTTGGCCCTTGATTTTGTGTTGTTAATTACTAGTCTATTAAGTGCATCAAGATTTGCTGACACTCCCATCTCAAGGCATAGTTTATAGTGCCAGTCGTATTTTACCAAGTTGATATTTTCCTGGCATGATGGGCAGATCTTTTTTAATTTCATTTGTGTTTTGCACAGAAGACTGTGCACCTCAAGGTGGCATTTGGATATTAAATTTCCACACGATGAATGTGTTATTATTTCACGGTTTTTTGGCGAGTCTTTTTGGGAGTATATCGCCCCATACATTTTGAGTCCTTTGAGGGCCCTTTCCGTCGATTCTTCGTTACAGTATGTAGCGAAGCTTAGGTATAACTGTCTTCCATCGTCGCGTTTGACATCTAATGGGTAGTAGTTTAAATGGCTTAAAGGGCCAAAGGTCATTAACAACCGGGTGTATTCATCCGGATTCATAATGGCCGGTACCTTAGATACTACTTTTCGTTGAAGTGAGTCATTGTCTTTTGGATCGTTATTTATTTTGATCGTGTTTTTGTTTTTGGGTTTTTTGTGATTACATTTTTTGGCTGCTGAGTTATGCAATACACTACTATCTGGCGCATGTTTTTTGCCCACTCAGCGGATCTATACGTTATATGAACGGGAACAATATCTTCCCGTGTTTGTTTTTTGGTGGAAAAATGAATATCTTCTATTGGATATTTGTTTTCGAAAAATTCAATAATATAATTTGTGTTATTAGGTTTTTTTAAAATGACGCTTATTTTAGTCCCGGTACGATTTACTCTTACAAATCGTAATATTGGACTAAGGTCTTCTTCAATTATTTTTTTAAAGGTTTTGACTTTCGTCGTTGATTCTACATTCTTAGCTGGTGCTTCGATGTTTCGTGAAGATGATTTGTCTTCTATTTCTATGGTTGTTGTATCATTTAAGGTTGCGGCAGCAACTGCTGCATCACATAGTTGGTAATATTTGACTTCGTAGCTGGTGTATGGGGCCGAACATGGCTGTTCTTCTAATGATAACATCGAACCAAATTTGTTAAGCGATGTTTCCAATTGGCGCTTGTCAATTGGTTCTTCGGTCATTATGTTTAACCAACGTCCATTTTCCGATATATTGTGGACCTTGACTTGTCTTTTATTTGGCAAGGGGACAGGTGCCGTTGACTTTGCCCAATTCCTCTCGTCCGATACATTCGACAATGAGGCGAATAGCTCCTGTAGCGTTGGCGCTGCATTTAGGTTATCAGCCGCTAACGCTGCCTCACGTGGTGAAAGGAATGCCACTTCGTAACTTGAGTACCCCATAGCACAGGGTTCCCGTTTGATGGACCTCACTATCCCGAAGTTTTCCAGAATTATTTTTTAGCATTAGCCTACTATAATCCCCCTGCTAAGCTGTATGCTAAGCTGGGATCCATCAGCCATTGCTTCTATGATATTAGCGTTTTGTTTGTCCATTGTGTGTGTAATTCTGCAAGCGTAAATACGATGGATGTTGTGAGGATCATCACTTGATACTGTACATGTATGAGTGTTCTTGTAGTGTATTTCGTGTTGTTATTGTTCGTAAGTGATGTATGGAATGCAGATATGAGAATAAAATTAGGTTTATGAAACTATTGGATAATGGGTAGGGAATACATGGATAGATACAATTATTACTTATCATGCTATGCCGAAATATTTGCGTATGTGTAATACAATTAAATAAGTAGTTTTAATACATGCTAAAGCTTAATATTACAAAAGAGGAGAGAAAAAAAATTTTGACAATAGAGTAACATGCAGCTAAAATAGAATACAACATGCGCTTTTAAATGTAAAGCCTACTTATGATTATTTTTATAATCATTATATTTATTTATTTATGTTTATATATGCATTTTTGTATATATATATATTTTTTTTGTATATATACGTATATATATTTGTATATATATACATTGTATATATATATATATATATATTTTTTTTTTAGTTTTACTAATAATTAACGTACTTAATATAAATCCTACAGATAAAATTAAAAAATAAAGTGAAGTTAAGAAGAAGGAATACGTGAAAGAAAAAAAATTGATTTTACAAAGCTTAAAGTTAAAATCTTAGAACTAAGTGATGTGTGTTTGACGTAAAAGGTGGCTAGTTGAATGGTAGGGTTCAAGTATTGGGTTCACTTTCTGCTACTTGTGATCTTTTCTCGTAGATCAACGGTTTTGGTAAGGATTGACTTCGTTTCTGTAGTTTGTGTACAGCGTTGTCTTTTGCATGTAATTACATGTCTGTGGTAGGTCATTAACTCAACTTGTTGTTGACATAATTGGTGAGTCAATTTCCGGTTCATTTTGTATTTTGTACTCCTTTTAATTGGTTCAGCATATTTCGTGCGATATTCGGGTTCATCGTTCTGCAATGCTAAAATAGCGCTTTTAGGATCCATGTATTGTACATATCCTTGGAATAATCTTCCCCGCCGATCTCTAACGGCATTACAATATTCTAGGGTGCCAAATTGAGAGAAATGATTAAAGAAATCTCTTTCCGTTTTCTTTTCTTCTATATCCCATGGCAGAAGACACATAAGTCTTTTTGGATCAATGTTTGGTGTATCATTGTCATTTCTTGATGGTGTTGGTGAAGAGATCTTTTCTGCTTGACAAATAGTGGATTTCATCTCAAAAGGAGAAAGTGGTTGAACTTCTTCTCCTGTATTTAGTGTTATATCAGTTACTTTAGTAAATGAATCACTATTGTATTTGGCGGTTATAGTTCGATGTTCATAACTATGTAAATCCGTAAGTATGTGCATTTCCTTAATATTTCCTTTATTTTCTAATTGTTCGATAACTTCGTGTAAAGGTTGGTTTATGTTGACTCTAGTCTTTATTGTTATTTCATATTCGGGGTTCATTGTTCTACCTGGAAGGAAAATAGTATCAAATTACTATTGATTTATGAGTCCATTTCCAGTTTTTGGGGTGTATGGCGTGGGAGTATCAAACTCCGTGTCTTCATTATAGGTCTAGCTTTAGATGATTTAGGTATTTTTTGTTTTTCTTCAATTTCAACATACAGTTCAGTTGGTTCGTGTTCATTTGGTTCTTGTTTTATGGTTACTCGGGGTTCTGCGTTCAGTGGGTTGATGGTACGTTTTATGAATTTTTTCGAGACACTATGTTTCATAATCTTCTTGAAACAGCCTCTTGCTTTGCTGATGAGTATTGCTATTATAATCATAATAATAATAGCTTCAATGACATTTCGTATTAACGAAAAAAGAGAAGTTTGTTTTTCCTCAAACTTTCGGGTCCGTATTTTCTCCATTTGATTTATTATATTTTGTACATTTAATTCTTCATCTGTCCATGCTTGTTCATTAAAGTTTGATTCTCGAATCAATTTTATAGCGTCATGAAAGTCATCAGTGTCTTTTAAAGGTTCATGTAGTACTGTTAAGTTTAAGTTCACTTCTACCTGATAGATATATTGTATTTGAGTGATAATCTTCTGTTCACTGGTTAAGGTTAATCTGTGAGTTTTTCTCGTACATCCATCATTCATTCGTAGAAGACCTATACCTTTTACTCTTTCTTGTTGATCCATTTTATTAGGACAGATAATGTTTAATTGTTCTTCATTGGGTGTTGAGAATAACCATGAACTATCAGCTGGTAAATAAATCCATTGGCTTTCCGTTTTCAGCGTAAACATAATTTCACAGTATTTAAATACTTCTGGTCCAGAACGTAATAACATAAGAATTTCACATTCGTTCATAGAATAGGGTTCCTTCAGCGGTTCCATAGCCGAGCATATATAACCATATACCGTCTTATCACATTGGTTAAATGTAACTTCGTTTAGTCGTAAATACGAATTATGATCTGCTGCTACTGCTAGGTAAGGGTACGACGGTTTCATGTAGGCAGATCCATTTTGTCCACATTGGGGTATCATGACTGGATGTAGTCTATAAAGATTGTAAGGGGTTCGATCTACGAGTGGAAAATGTAATATTACCATGGTTCTATTTTCTTGATGTACAACATCTAATTTGCTTAGGGTACTTATTTCGCCAGCATAAAGGTTTTCTATTGGTGCTACAAATTCTAGATTTCCCGCAAGGTTCTTTACATCCCGGGCTACTGTTCTAAATATATTTGGAGAAAATAGCTTTGGATGTGCTTGACCTCTTTGTAAATCATGCAAGATGTCAATCAGATCTTCATGGGAACGAATAATGTGATCTAGGGTAGCCTCAGTTCTTCTAAGGTATGCTGACAAAGAATCAGATATCTGTCAAGAGTAAAATCCTGTCCTGAAGTCAATATATCAGCAACTTGTTTTAAAATATGCTCATGGCGTTTCGTGGTATTGTATAGTTCTTTGAATGCGGCTGCAAAAATATGGCTATTTTGTTCGTACAATTTAATATATTCTTTTTGATTGGTATTCAAATTGTTGATGTTAGTGTTTATAACGTTAATATCATCTTCTGTGACTAAGCCGTAAAGTCCTTTAGCAATACTCCCAATAATTCCAAAAAGTATCAGTCTTTTTGCTCGTATGCTGGCGGGTGGAATAATGTTATCTCCTGCATGGATTCTCACAGTATTTATTATGTTTAATAGTGTTGCTTTGAGGTTTGTCAATCGCTTTATTTTTAAATTTAAGAGGTCCATTTCCATATAGCGAGTGCAATTAAAATAACCAAACTGTACAATACAATATTGAAAAGTTTCGTTTAATCCTTGAGTAGGTGTTTGTTCCAATATGAATTTATTAACATCCAGCCATATCACAATCTTCCAATCGGCTCTCTTAATTTTTGTTATACTGATTCGTTCGTAGTATATTCCAGGGTTTGTTTCAAGTGGTTCTATGCTACAGTTGCCATGATTAGCATAGTTTAAATCTGCGCGGCCTTCGAACGCTATTGTCATTAAGATGGCCAATATAATCTGCATCGTTGTGTTTTTTCTTTGGAAGACATGTAGAATATGTTTCTTACAAGATATTATTATCGGGGAACTAGCTTTAATTTATCTGTATGTTTGCGTATGGTTTCACCATTGGTTTTTTCAAGTAACACATTATTTCCCTCTAAAACTGTTCTAACCTTTAGGGGTTTATTATAAAAGCGATCAAATTTATGGGAACGCACTTCTTTCTTTACCCAAACGTAATCTCCTGGTTTAACATTTAGAGGCTTTAATTTTTTATCATATCTTGCTTTTGCTTGTACTTTCATCTTTATTTGTTGATTTCGAGCCGCAATTTGCATTTCTTGAAGTCGCCTTATAAGATCTTGAAAATATAGTGGGTATGTTCGTAATCTTTCATCTTTAGGTATCTTTAAGGGCAACCTCGCTACTCTCACAAATACTAGTTCATAAGGCGTAAAATTTGTTGCTGCATGTACACTCGTGTTATACGTGAAAGCTGCAAATTTTGCTAAGTCATCCCAGTCATCATATGTTTCAGAGTAAGTTCGTATAAAGTCAGCTAGGGCAGCATGACTTCGCTCTAGTGATCCGTTTGTTTGAGGGTGGTATGCTGATGTAGTTAGATGATTGGTTTTGAGGGTTCTCATGAGCTGTTCCAATAAATTAGATATAAATGTAGCATGTCTATCTGATAGAATTTCTCTAGGCGCACCATAAACTAATATTAGATTTTGTACGAGTGCATCGGCAAGAGTGCTTGATCTTAGGTCTGGTACAGGGACTAATATGATATATTTAGTCAAATTACATTGTATGGTCAGCAAATGGCAATTAACATTTGGTGTTATTCTTAATTTACCAACGGTATCGATGGAAACCTTATCGAAAGCTTCAATAGGTGTATCTGTAAGTACCAAGGGTTCTCTTGTTTTTAGTCGTTCAATTTTTTTCTCTTGACACTTGCTGCATTTACGTACATAATTGAGAATATCATTTCTCATTCCGGGCCAATAAAACCGTTCTCTTATTTTTTGGTAAGTTTGGTTTATTCCCTTATGTCCTCCAACAGGGCTGTCATGTAATGTTTGTATTATTTCATTACGTTCTTGGATTTTCAGAAAATCAACCTTACCGTAACAGACAGTAATTTGTATGGGTGTTTCATCAAAAATTGTTAATAACGTTTCTGTTATCAATCCAGGTTCTAATTTGTCTGTAAGATCTCCCCTTCTTGAAATTCGGAAGGTTTTAAGATTTCGTCTCAATAATATTTTTTTAAGCGATTTAAAAGCTTTTGTAAGACTTTCTGAAGATACTAAATCAGTCGACGTTTCATTAATAACGATTAATAGTATATTATGTCCTCCATAAGGTGTTATTAAAATTTGGCCAACTCTTGGTTTCTTCGATTTCAAATAGCTAAAGTCCAGTGCACCTATCGATCTCAACAGCCTTGAGACAGATGTGACTGGTTGAAAATCCTTGCTAATAAAATGAACTATATTGTCTCTTTTGTATGTAAGGCAATATCTGGTGGTAATGACATTGTTTACTAGCTTAGCTCCATTTTCGTTCCTATAATTATCAGTACTACTGCTACTATCACTAAGACTTACATACACTTTTCCGTGTTGTTGTTTGTATCGATTGATGGGTTGAAAAGAGTATAAGTCCGATAGTAACATGAAATCAGGTGCAATAGTTCGATTCATTGATTTATATTCATTGCAGTTTATTTGTTTGTTGTTTTCATTTAAGTTATCCGGGGTTTCTTCTGTTATTTGTTGCAAGTCCGGCGCTTTAGATCGTCTGTTTTTTGCTGTAGCAAAAGTACTCGTTTGTGTCAGTGTGCTAGAACTTAAGGGTATATTTTCCTGAATACGTGGGGTAATTGATAATTTTCCACTTGTCCTATATTTTCTTAAGATTTCTTCTCCATCGAATAGGGGTTCAAGACCTGTTGTACGTCTTGATATATCCGCAATTTTTTCATCTAATACAGAATCATCAAAATTATCAGGATCGTAGGTGTCCATTTCGGTTAATATGTCTTGAATTTCGGGGTCTGGTTTATCTCCATCAGAAAATCTAGTTATTAATAAAAAATCGGCCTGTTCGGGCTCGTCATCGTTGTTAGACTTGTCCAAATATTCTTGTAGGCTTTGGTTAAATCTCTTTGTTAACTCTTCTATTTCTTGATAAGTAACTTTATCAGTATTATTTGTCGTAGTTTTAGGTTGGTCTTCAAAAACGTCATCATTTGAACTTTTGCTAAGTGAAATTGGTGTAACGGAAATTTCAGTATTTGTCATGTCTGAGTCTGAATCAGTATCCGTATTTGAGTCTATTTCTGTTTCAGTCAGTTCTTGCTGTAATCCACTTCGTCTAGGGTCATATACTGGTATTTGAATATCTTTTCTTGACGATTCTTCAGTATCGCTTGGGTCATTTTCGGAGAACATACTTGTTCTTGACGATGCACCAAGGTTAATTATATCTCTAACTGGTAATTGTGTCATTTCCTCATTTTTTGAACTATTATGTTTTATTTCTGTAGTTTCTAAATTTGTATCGCTAGCGTGTGATGTTGAGGCTACCGATTCTGAAAAATTCACTTTTAATGAGCTAGAATCTTTTGATGTATTTTTAGTGACATTTCTTAATATATTCGGTTGAGATGTAGATGATTTCTGTGGCTGTGGAAATGTTTTTGTTCGGGTTCTTTGAGCAATCACACTATGATCTAATTTCGGCCGTTCTTTGTTTGTTTTTGAACCAAGGGGTCGTCCAGGGCCCTTGATCAACTTAGGTACATCTGGTTCTAATTTGGTCATGCTTATTGGTTTTGTTACTCCTATTATTTCCTTCGAGGTTGTTGGCAATGCTTTAGGTTTGATCGTCGTTAATTTGGGTGCTCTTACTATTCCTTTCCTCTGACTTTGTAATTCTGTTTTCTTCTTTTCCTCTATTTTCTTTCGACCCATCATCATAACTCTTAGTAATGGTAATCCATTGTTTATATTATTTTCTGCATAAAGATATGGTCCTACTGGGTTTCTAGATAAGGCATCAGCGTTGGTATTGAGTCTTCCTGGTTTGTATTTAAAAGTGTATTCATAATCGGTGAATTTAAACATCCAGCGTATCAAACGCTGACCTGGGTCTTTTCTTGTATGCATCCAATTCAATGGCTCATGATCGGCTACGAGAACGAATTTATTTCCTAATAAATACGAACGAAAGTGATGCATTGCATATAGTGCGGCTATACATTCCTTTTCAGTCGTGGAATAATTTGTTTCGACTTTATTTAAAGTTCTTGAAAGGTAAGCGACAGGATGGTCAAACCCATCTTTTTCCTGACTCAATACCGCTCCAATTGCATAGTCATATGCATCTGTTGTTAACTTGAATGATTTACTAAAGTCGGGGAATTGTGAAATAAGCTCTTGGCATAGGTGATCCTACAGTATTTAAAAACTCTTTTCCTGCACTTCAGTCCATTTAAATTTTTCTCCCTTTTTCAATAAATCTGATAATGGTTTAGCTATTTTTGAAAAATCTTTAATAAAGCGTCTATAGTATCCTGCTAGTCCTAAAAATTGTCTAAAATTTTTCATAGTTTTTGGTTGGGGAAATTCTCTAACGGCTTGTATCTTTTTAGGGTCTGGTTCAATCCCTCGTTGACTCACTATATGCCCAAGAAATATTACTTCTTTTCGCAAAAATTTAACTTTATCTGGTTGGAGTACCATGTTCGCTGATCTTAACCGATCGAAAAGTAACCTAACTTTACGCTTGTGATCTACTAGATCTTTTGCGTAAATAATAATATCATCTAAAGACACTAGCATTTCAACATTCAATAAGCCTCTCAATATGAGATCCATTAGTCGTTGGAACGTGGCAGGTGCGTTTTTCAGGCCTTCGGGCATTCGTCTATATTGGTAATGTCCATGGGGTGTCGTAAAAGCTGTTTTATACTTATCATGTTCATCCATGGGAATTTGTTGGAATCCACTTGCCAAATCAAAAACTGAAAAATATACGGCTCCTCTCAACTGGTCCATAATATCTGCGATATTAGGCAATGGATATGCATCACCAATGGTCTTTTTATTAAGTTCTCGGAAATCAATTACTACCCTCCATCTTGGGTTTCCCTGGCTATCAGGTTTTTTAGGGACAATCCAAAGAGGTGAATTATACGGTGATGACGAAGGTTCAATTATTCCATCGTTAAGTTTCTCTGCTACGTGTTCCTCTAAAACTTTTCTATGTACTGGTGGGTGACGATATTGTTAAGTGTTGATAGGGATGTTATTTTCCGTCGGGATTCCGTGTGCGACGAGGTTAGTACACGGTAAAATGTCTCCTGGTAACAAGAAGATTTCTGAGAATTCAGAAATCAATTGATATATTTGGTCTCGTTCTTCCAAGTTTAAATGATCAGTGCGCACGAGTCCTTTTAGGTCGTTAATTCTATCTCGTTTATTTTTAACAATTGGTCTTTCATGTTCGCTGCTAGTATCGGGATAAAATTCATGTGCAATGTATTCGAAAGGTAGGATTTCTCTTGGGTCTATTTCAATCGTAATATCATCCTTATTAGTATTTATTGCCATAATATAACATTGACCGTTCTCATTTTTTACTATTCCTTCTCCTAAATATATGTTATCACACCCTACATCTATTCGCGGTAAGTATCCTTTAGTTTAATTAGTGTTAATTAAATTAATTCTTACTATTTGACGTGTTCGAGCCTTAATTGTATATTTAGTTGCTCTACTGGTGTTTTTTTGTTCCTGATTAGGGCAATGTTTTACACTAGGAGTATTTTTATTCTGTTCAATGGCATGGGGTTGGTCGACTAATTCATTATTTTCACTGTATATCCCACTTTTATCAGTTTTATTATCAGTGGCCTTCATAAGACTTTCACCTCTTCCTGATAAGATCAATTTATCAAACTCATCTCGAAAATGAAAATCAGCTTTTATGTCTCCAAATTTTTCGTACTTAGGTATATTTGACCTTTCGGGTGGGCCTACGATGTATTCGTCATAAAATTTCTGTTGGCTAATTTTATCCTTAAGGCATTCCGTCTCTTTGTTAGTATCAAGGGTTGTAGCTAAAATTTGATTTTTCTGTGCTTATTTTTTGAGTTTTATGGTTTTTTGTTCTTTTTCATCTCTTTCCAATTGCTCTATTTCCTTAACAGTTTTAAAAAAAGGGATGGGGTTCATTACGTCATCATCTAGTACTATATCATCATGATAATATGATAATGTGGCTCGTTGTTCCTTACAAAAGTTTCGACCCAATAAACCGCCATCCAATATATATATATATATATCTGTGTATTCATTCGTGTGTGGATGTGTACGTGTTTCATGTGAGCGTTTGCTTAACGCATGCAAGTGCAATAAGTTTGCTTTAATTTTTATAGGTATACGATAAGTGTACTACGTGTATGACCAAAAACTAAAGTGAGAGAGTGTAATCGAGCACGCTTATATGATATCATCTGCTTTAAGCAAGGGAGTATACGGCGCAGGGATTTCTAATGTGGCATGTGTAGCTATACATACAAATTGCTACGCGAGCATCAGCTAGTGTGCGGTGTAATATTGAAGGGCTCTTTCTGTACGAGAGTATCCGACTTAACTTAACACTTTTTCCTCTTTAAGCAAGAATAGGCTCGACGGTCACGGTTTAAATACCATATTAATAATTTTTTGATATATTCGTATGTATATGAGTAATCTCCTGCCTATGCGTTTATATGTTCTTGAGTGCCTTTAAGAAACTCTTTTTTCGCGAAAGAAATTAATTCATCAAATTGTGTATTTAATCGAATTTTAAAATTATCGCATTTCCACTGAACATTAATTTCTGAAATATAAAAATTATTTTTCTGAAACGTACTTGCTACTTGTTTTTCGATTTTTTCGTTTTTTAATAAATTACTGTTTAATGTATCACAGTTATAGTAATTTTGTAACTGATTATTAATAAAATCTAATTTTTTTTCTAGAACGTTTTTCTCTCTTACAAGCTCCTGCATAAACAATTTTCTTCTACTTCTCTCACCTTTTTTATTACTCGCAAAATTATTCGTTGGAGGTTTTATGAAATATTATTTTATAAACAATCGTGGGTATATAAGTGAAATAATTAATTATATTAAATCTTTTCTCCGTTTTTTTTTTAAGAATTCTTCTTCTACTAACACTATAACGTGCAAATATGTCTGTGTGTATGTATTTGTTATTTTAATACACCGCTTTAAGTAGCAGATCTAGGGTAAAGAGTGTCCGCTATTTCAGCAGGACTAATGGAGATGAACCGCTCTGGTTAGCAGATTCAGGGTAGGAACAGTGTATTTGTTCTGTCTTGTAAGCGTGTAGTTTAAGAGGTCACTATTTTCTTATTTTTCTATTATCATTTAAAACACATCATTATATTATAACTTATTTATTTTTTTGTTATTTTAACGACAGTTAACTCTTATTTATTTTTCCGTTTATTTATTAATGTAGGATTATATTTATTATTTTATTTTTTTCCTTTATTTATTTAATTTTTTTTTTTTTAAGTTATAACGTAATATCGCATATACCATGCTATCCGCAAAAGCACAGCATATACGATTCCGCGCACAGTGTACTATATGGGGTATTACGCGTCATTCATTAACATGCTTCATTAAATAGTGTTTGGTGTTTCTTAAGAGAGAGATAGGAATAAGAGAATATATAATAAACAAACAAATAGCTAGAGACCATTAACCACGCTCTGCTACCAATTTTGTTAAATAACGTTTAATGTCATTTAAGTTTGTTTTCAGCTTCAAATCAAAAACTAAAAACTGTGGATTACAGTCTCACGCTCCTTCACAGGCTGCGGGACAGCAGATAGTCCAACTATTTGTTTGTTTAAGAAACGTTAAAAGGAAAGAAGAAGTAGAGTGTTGAATATAATATCCAGATTAACTTACCTTTCTTTCCGCTAATTATTGATTCTGATGGCCTGCACTTCCTCTTTCCGTCGATTTATAATTATTTATTTTTTTATTTATTTATTTGTTATTTATTATTTTATAATAATTTAAATTCCTTTTCCAATTAGTTTTATATCACTTTATTTTATATTACTAGTATACATATAAAATAAAACAGAAAAGGAAAAAATAGACGGAACATCTGGTTAATCTTATAAAATTAATTATTACGTCTGCACTTGATGAGCGGCAGCGGGCTACTAACTAAAATGCCGCGCAAAGAAATGCACCTTGCATGAAGTTTTAGTTAAACTTCTTTGTCTTACTTGATATGGGGCCAGTACTTGCTGACTTCATGTGTTTAGGCTTCATGCTCGCTTCGGTTGTCACTTGACACTTCCAAGAGCCACGAAGTTCACAGTCAGCTCTGTTAGGCGACGACTCTCGTTAAGTATGACTCTGTAAAGAGTCTTAAAATTTTATCATTGGAAATAAAATATAACAGGATAAAATTAAATAAGAATAAAAAGTTATTAATTTACGCAAGTCGTCACCTAACAAAGAGAGTGTAACCATACGTTGATTAGTAATTTATACAAACAAAAATTTTTAAAATAACATACTGCTTATCTGCTAAAAAAACTGTAGTATAGTTCAGAACATAATTAGATAATTAAACAATTTAAGTGCAATACGTTATTGATCGTGTTGAACTTAAAATTGTGTTACAGTGTTTCTGATTTATTAAACTATTAAGAGAACATAATACGTTCAAAACTACTTAATAATATAGCAAACTGTGTACACGCAACTGTGTAAACAGTCAAATTCTTACCTTATAAAAAGTTCATGATTTGCTAGTATATATCAGTGCCCTCCGGTGAATTTGGAAATTCAAAGTGATCAGTGATCCGTTGGGGGCGAAATGTAAGAAAATAAATAAATACAAGTAAAGTGTATTTAAATTTTCTGCGTTGATTTATTGATGCGCAACGTTTCGCTGACAATATGCGTCAGCCTCATCAGGCTACAAAATTAAAATTAAAAACACACAATGAGTGATCTGGAAGGCTCAAACACAAAAATACAATAAATTTTTTGTAAATTGTTACCACAGATACGCGAGAATTCGTAAGTTTGGTTGACTTACTCGTCACCTGTCGTGCTGTCGACTGACAATAAATTACAACCACAAGCCAGCGCTTATATAGGCGGAGCCGCAAAGGTAGACGGTAAAGGGCGATGAACTCGATCGGGACATTTAAACTTTCGTAGTAAAGGAAAGTATGCTCTATTAAAGGAAAGCACATCCTCCTTTCTATTGATGTTGTGTTTATCGAGTTTTATATAAAGCATTTCGGAAATAATTCTTTTTTTATAATTGGATTCTTTGTCAAGGATTTTAAAGTTATCCCAATCGAATTCATGTTTAAAATTGATTTGGTGTGCACAAACAACGGAATCGGAGTTTTTACTTTTCATATGTTCACTGATGCGGACCTCCGCCGCTCGCTTTGTTTCACCCACATATGACGCGGGACAATTTTTACAATAAAACTTATATACTACATTTGTCTGTTTATGTTTATTCGTTGTATCTTTTCCTAAGCGGACGATATGCTGCAGTTTATTGTTAATAAGAGGGTAAGTGTGAATATTGTAGGGTTTTAACATGGATGAAATTTTTTCAAAATTATTGTCAATATATGGTATGCCAATTTTGCAGAGAGGGTAGGTGTTTGTAGTGCTTCTGTTATGATTACTATATTTGTGTCTTTTTAATCTGACCTTTATGTTTTTATTAATAAAGTTAAAAGGGTAATTGTTTTTTATCAACAGGTTTTTCACCCTAGCAATATTCACACCGTGAAAACGTGTACTGGCAAGTAAGATCGCCCTATCAACCAAATTAAAAACAATATTTCTCTTATAGCTAACTGGATGACCAGAAAAATAATTTAAGATTCGTCCGGAAGAAGTAGGTTTTTCAAACCAGTCAAAATTAAAATAATTAGACTTTCTTATTATCGTCAAGTCTAAAAAGTTGAGTTTCTTGTCAATCTCCATTTCATATGTAAATTGTAGTTTGGGATGATATGAATTAAAAATATTTAAGATTTGGTCAATATGGTCAACATTAATAAAAAGTAATACATCATCCACGTAACGAAAATAAAAAGATGGAATAATATTATAGTTATTTTTTAAGATGGAGAGACAATCATTTTCCAGGTCGTCCATTACAAGGTCAGCAAACAAAGGTGAAATAGGAGAACCCATTGGCGTGCCGAAAATTTGTTGATAAAAATGTTATCAAAAGTAAAAAAAGTATTATTGAACAAAAATTTTGTACATTGTAGAATTTTATCAACCGGGATTCGACATTTATTCATTATGGTCACAATACGTCGATTGATGCTCCGTAGTATCAACTCTAGAGGAATATTAGTAAATAGGGAGCTGACATCTAAAGACATTAGTCTATAATTAGTAGTGGGTTTTATATTTTTTAGTTTGTTTTTCAATTCAAAGCTATTATTAATGTGTGATATTGGAACGTTGACTGACTTCTTGAGTTCATCGTAAATTACTTTTGCTAGAAAATATGTAGGGCTATTGATAAGAGAGACGATAGGACGTAAAGGGGCATCGACCTTGTGAATTTTCGGCAAGCCATAACATTTAGCTAGAGTTGTATCTGTGAGCGACAAAGCGTTGGGATGGTATGTTCTAGAAAGGAAGCCGTTAGAGTTGAGATTCTTTAAAATGTTAGAGGTTCTCTTTTGTAGAGAGTTTAATGGGTTTTTTGAAATAATTTTATACGTCGATTTATCAGACAGTAAATTATGCATTCTTTCCGTATAGTCACTTTTTTTGAGACAAACCGTAACGTTGCCTTTGTCAGCAGAGGTGAAAAATATATCGGGATTTTTGTTTAGAAAATTTTTTGTTGATTTTAAATTTTTTGCATATTGGCGGTCCTTTCTAGAAATAGCTGGCTTTTGTTTACAAGCATTAACTAAATATTGAGATAATTTGTCACGGATTTCGGTCTTTACTCGATCGTTCGTATCGAGGTGTGAGAGACCAACTTCTAGGTTTTTGATAATACATAAAAAATCGCGTTCACGAAAAGATGATGGGAGATTGAAATTCGGTCCAAGAGATGCAATTTCGGCGACATCTTTAGGAATGGCTATATTCGTTAAATTGTGTATTGAATCATTATTACTGGTTGTGGTGTTTGTTTCCGGTAAGATTTTTTTAAATTTTTTATGTAACGTATGATTAGATCTTCTGTAGATGGTGTTTTGTTTGATGTTGACAAATTTATAATGTCGTTCACGAATATTGTAGTCTAATTTTAAAGACGCGATGTGATCTTTTAAACGGGAAATTGAGTTTTGCAAAAATCTAATATGTGTGTTAATGTCGCTTATTTCGAAGTTCAGAAGTTTTCGACAGAAATGTAAGGTACTTTTGTTGAAATCAGCATGTATCGGTTTGCAACGGAAATTGACACTTGAACACTTATTGTAGAGGTCTTATATGTGGTTAGGAAGTACCCTCGCGTACCTGCATTTAAGTAAAAATCTTCGTTGTGCCATACTGGTTGATAGTTGTATGTGCAGGTCCTTCCAGCGTTTTAAAGCATTGGAAGTATGAGCCCCAAATCTCCCCGTGATGTTTTGGTAGAAGTGTGGGATTTTTAATTCATATCATCCCAAACTACAATTTACATATGAAATGGAGATTGACAAGAAACTCAACTTTTTAGACTTGACGATAATAAGAAATTCTAATTATTTTAATTTTGACTGGTTTGAAAAACCTACTTCTTCCGGACGAATCTTAAATTATTTTTCTAGTCATCCAGTTAGCTATAAGAGAAATATTGTTTTTAATTTGGTTGATAGGGCGATCTTACTTGCCAGTACACGTTTTCACGGTGTGAATATTGCTAGGGTGAAAAACCTGTTGATAAAAAACAATTACCCTTTTAACTTTATTAACAAAAACATAAAGGTCAGATTAAAAAGACACAAATATAGTAATCATAACAGAAGCACTACAAACACCTACCCTCTCTGCAAAATTGGCATACCATATATTGACAATAATTTTGAAAAAATTTCAACCATGTTAAAACCCTACAATATTCACACTTACCCTCTTATTAACAATAAACTGCAGCATATCGTCCGCTTAGAAAAACATACAACGAATAAACATAAACAGACAAATGTAGTATATAAGTTTTATTGTAAAAATTGTCCCGCGTCATATGTGGGTGAAACAAAGCGAGCGGCGGAGGTCCGCATCAGTGAACATACAAAAAGTAAAAACTCCGATTCCGTTGTTTGTGCACACCAAATCAATTTTGACCATGAATTCGATTGGGATAACTTTAAAATCCTTGACAAAGAATCCAATTATAAAAAAAGAATTATTTCCGAAATGCTTTATATAAAACTCGATAAACACAACATCAATAGAAAGGAGGATGTGCTTTCCTTTAATAGAGCATACTTTCCTTTACTACGAAAGTTTAAATGTCCCGATCGAGTTCATCGCCCTTTACCGTCTACCTTTGCGGCTCCGCCTATATAAGCGCTGGCTTGTGGTTGTAATTTATTGTCAGTCGACAGCACGACAGGTGACGAGTAAGTCAACCAAACTTACGAATTCTCGCGTATCTGTGGTAACAATTTACAAAAAATTTATTGTATTTTTGTGTTTGAGCCTTCCAGATCACTCATTGTGTGTTTTTAATTTTAATTTTGTAGCCTGATGAGGCTGACGCATATTGTCAGCGAAACGTTGCGCATCAATAAATCAACGCAGAAAATTTAAATACACTTTACTTGTATTTATTTATTTTCTTACATTTCGCCCCCAACGGATCACTGATCACTTTTAATTTATAAAAAGTTCTGTGATCAACGTTGTAACCGTAAAAAAAAAATGGTTTTTTTTACAATTTTAATCAGCATGTGTCGCGTAACATGTGTAGGTGTTTTATAACTTATTTTTAGCTTTTAGTTAATATCAAATTTTGATTTTTGTTGTTTTTTGTTACCAAAGAAATGGCCTCGTATTTATTAAAACATCATCACGTTGGCAACAAAAATTAAAAATCAAACACACCAACAATTCGGTGGCTTGTGATTTCAAATATAAACCCAAAAAAGTGCGTTCGATCAATAAAATGATGTACTTACCATCAGGGCAGTGCCGGATACACAGGACAGATTATAGGAAAGATAAGCGTGAAACAAAAACACCTGCAGGACACGTACCAATAAATGTAAATATATTATGAGCAGAGCTGCGTAGTAGAAGGTGGTAAAAGTGACTAGTCATACTCATTGAACGCATTAGGACTGACACACGATATTCAAGGGAATCGAGTATTTTCCCTCGGCTCAACAGCTTAGCTACTTTTTCGTGTGCCAGAAAATACAGATAAGCTATCGATAACTGAGAAAGTGGAAAGGGAAAAGCTTAGGAAAAATCGTAAAAGCATTGGGGCTGCTATGACTATATAATTATGTCTTCAACCGCAGTTGTGAAGGGGACGGGTTTATTAAAGGAGGGTCCTATGTATTTAAGTATACAATAAAGCCTTATTTTGGCATTAGGTACTGTTTTCTTCAAACCACCCGCCGTTGGCACATTTTTCTACGTTTTAAGGTTGTAGCTTAAAAAACCTTTGCAATGATTGGATTAAAATAAATACAATGGAAAAAAGGTGTTAGGAAAAGTACTACAACCGTACTAAGAATAACTACATTTTTTAGGAAATCTTAAACATACTTACCAACTGACGTAAATTATTACATTTAAAATATTATTTATTATATTTTAAGCAATTTTTATTATGTAGCAGCCCTCAAAAAAATTATTTCGCAGCATAATAAAAATTACCATGTCTATTCAGCAAAAAATGTGATAGTATAATTCTTGTTATTTAGCACAGTAAATTTTGGTGTCATCGTTTCAAAATTTTCCACATTTAGACGCGGAATTTGCTGTGTGACATAGTAAAAATTTTTTATTTTACTGAATTGCTATAAACATTGATACTTACAATTATTCAGAGGAACAATAAAATCTTAAGGAAAAGAGTAATCAAGTGTGATTGTACGGTTAATAGGATCTGCTGCTGCTAATGTCTTTATTTGTTGTTTATAAGTTCATTAAACTTTAATTTTTACTTACTCAGTTCAAGATTCATTTTTTTGGACGATAAAAATTTCACGTCTAATAGTATTCGTAAACTAGAATTTGTGAAACGTATGAAAAAATTTGAGAACTACTGTACTTATTAGATTTCGGCATTTCTTTAATTTCACTTTTATCGAAAAGCTATAACATCAAGCACAAAAAGCATATGGTAAAGGAAATCATAAAGACAACAGCCCTTAGTTTATCACTCAAAAATCTTCACACTTTAATTTATGTTGAAACATGAAATCGTAACAGCTATTGTAGTGCACTGAATCTTTCTCTGTCGTAACGGATTATAAACTTAACGTATTCCTAAACGTTTAGTTGTGATGTTTATTATTTCCTTAAACATCATTAAAAATTAGGTCCACAACAAATAATAAATATTTGACATAAGCGGATACTACCATTTAGTCAAGTAGTCTTTGAAACTATTACTACGAGTCAAATTATGCACAGACTATCTTGTTTTACAACATCTGCATCAAAGAAAAACGAACACCTCACCGCATTTACATGAGAACAAATTTAGACAAATTTTGGACTTAAAAAAAAATTTAGAAGCAGTCAAAATGTGTCTGAAACTAGAGAGAAATATTACGTGTAGATCAAGAGATATTTTAAGTTATTACTAAAAAGTGATACGCTAAGAACTCACTTTAAGAATAAATGAAATTTTGTTGGATACCGTAAATTTTAATACAAAACAAAAAGTAAATGAGTTAGTCAATAAAAGTAGAATATCAAGAAAAAACTCTAGAAATTAAAAAAGCAATAGACTTTCAATGTAACAGACGCTTACAAAAATAATAGCAATTATCATAACAACAACAGCGCGTCTAAGAGCAGAGATAAAACTACATACTAACACAAATTCTTTAATCAGTTTATTGATTTATCAAATTTTGATTTTTTCAACAGTACAATGAAAATTTTGGAAAAAGATTTCTTCATTTAATTTCAACATACAAAGAATTAACAATGTTGAAAAGGTCATGAGGGCCAATTACGCGTAACAAGATACTTTTGCAAGAAAAGCAGATTATAAGAACTAGTATGGAAATTTTTTTTTTTTTATTCCTGTAAGTTTACGAAGAGCTCGTATCGAACTCTAGTTTTAAATATTGGAAAAAAATTAAAGGAAAATAGTATTATTATAACGAGAGCAGATAAAAAAAACAGCTTATAGTAGCTAAACAATGAAATGTACGTTTCTCAGACACTAAAATTTTTAATAACAAGTACAGATAATTTTTAAATTTTATATAACAATCCAACTGACATATTCCAGTAAGTCATAATTTAAGTATACAAAAATAGTCTAATAACTTAAACAGTGCCGTATTATTCAGTCATACTGACAAACCCGCAACGTTCTAAACTATATCAGTTTCCTATATCAGATGGACAAAATCATATTAGACCAATGGTGTTGATTATATCCGCTTCTTCTTACAAAAGTCCCAACAAATTAATCGGCATTGTTAACCACAGCACTAATTTATTATCTACATGTAGTATTTAAAGTTTAAAATATTTAATTAGAAAAATTAAAAATTTTAAAATTAGTGGGGATGGTAATATGATTTATTTTTTGATATGAGAAACTTGTTTTCTAGTATTTTAATCTACGAGAAACATTAAGTTATCAAGGAGTTAAAAGTAAAAAACAACAGACATGTGTGTTATAAATGACATTACAAAGAAATAACCGTTGGATTAAATAATAGTATATCAAATTTAATAAAAGAATTAAGAATGGTCAATCCACTTAGCCCACTTTTGTTAGAAGATTTTGTGATATATTTAGATAGTCAAATAATAGATCATCAGTCAAGTTAAAAGCTATCACGCAGACACAGATAGTTCGAAAATTTCTGACCATTTTTAATGGCTCACAAAGACTATAGCCGAAATTGGTGAAAAATTTTAACAGCCTCTATTCTAATATTGAATTCACAGTCCAAAAAAAAAGCAGCAGTTCGAGCTTCTGAGATATAACTAATATTGGGGTACGAGTTTGCTTGAATTTTTGCATCTATCATAATCCAAAATATACAGATATCACAATTTACAGTAGAACTTTTCATGCATATTTCCTATGAAATGATAAAAAATGTCGAAATTGTAAAAGCTATCAGTAGTTATCATCAAGCGTATGTCAAACAAAAAGAAATTCTATTTGTTCATCGCATATTTTAGAAAGCCCTTACAAATTATTTGGACAATATGAAAGACACATAACACAAAAATAGTATTTAATATGTTAAGAACATTAGAATTATTAGTTAAAAAATAATGAAAGAGATACCAAAAAGATAAATCATTTGGTGTATATCGTTCAAAATACGGTTTATGCAACAAAGAATATGTTAGACAAACATAAAGAAAATTTGATGAATGGATTAATGAACATTATAAAGCTTCCGTTGAAAAAAAAACAGTTACACTACACTGTCCATGTACCCCAATGCGATCACGAATATATAATTTTACGTCAAGCCACGACTAGTGAACT
Source organism: Copidosoma floridanum (assembly GCF_036245765.1). Classification (NCBI taxonomy): domain Eukaryota; kingdom Metazoa; phylum Arthropoda; class Insecta; order Hymenoptera; family Encyrtidae; genus Copidosoma; species Copidosoma floridanum. The sequence continues at coordinate 15,139,396 of NW_028321884.1, read as the reverse complement.
ACTACATGCCCTAGAAGCAGTTGAATAATTAGCTCAATATGTAGTTTTTCGTACCTGCGGCCGTGAAGAGGCGAATCACGCAAACTTGATTAACCGTTTTATGACCACATAGGTACGAAAAACAGTATACGCATTACGTTTGGAGATTAAGAAATGTCGCAGATTTCACGTGAATAAACGCCCGAGGCGAAGCCGAGCTCACTAGGTGCGTAATATACTAGTACGTGTTTGCATTATATGGATGACATGTAATGCCGAATACGATTAGTTTGTGACTGAGGAAGTATACAGTGTTCTAAAACAGCTGTAATGTGTTTATATTTTTATATAAATGAAACTGTGATAATTTTTTAATAATAATAAACTTTCACTTACTGTAAACAAGTTTCTGTACTAATAATGAAAACATAAATCTTGATTAAGTGGATACCAAAATAATTAATCACTAAGATGTATGGTAGACATTATTTTGTTTTTTTAAGAATAGTTGTATATCAAGGTGTTTGGAATAATGTAATAAATAATTAACGCTTATAAGACTTAAATAAAAATAAATAAAAAAATTATCAATCTAAACTGCTACAAATAGACAAGTGAATTGTTTGATAAGTAATTTTAGTTAGTAACTTACTTTTTTTTTATTTACATACTTGAATAATCAATTATATTGATAAATAAAAGACTTTGTTATAAATAACATAATGGTTGTGAGTATTGAATCTGAAATGAAAAGTAGCTTTAAGTCAACTATGCATTACTTTGAAATTTTGTCATAATTTTGATTCTTTGCAACCTGGCCTATATGGATTGGCTCCTGGTCTGTTTGAAAATATAGACAAAACTAGGGGAAGTTAGGAAGGGGTTGATTTTTTTTATGGGCGTGACTTTTTTCCTATTCGATGGCCAGAAAATTTTGGTAGTGGGGAACATGATTTCCTACCCTGAACCATTGAAAGTACAGCGCTAGCACGACACTGTCTCGCAGTTCGTCAGCTAGACAACATCTCAACTCAAAGTGATCACTCCAATACGCTATTTTCGATCTAGTTCGACGGAGGAGCCTAGTGTTTAATCGGTGTTTATCAGTGAAAAGTGACCCGTGAAGTTCGAAATATCAAAATTTACAGCGTCCAAAGAGAGTAAATTCCAGCTGTGCTGAGCTGAATAAAAGAAATTTTGGAAAGTAATTTCTTGCTTCACAAGTATTGATTTATTTAGTAAGTACTTGCCTAAGTAATGTCTCTTACAGAAAAATAATCATTTTACTCTTGACGAAAAAATACTTGGTTTTTTATAAAGAAGCGTACTCGTTTGATCAGAATAATAAAAACGGGTGAAATTTTTTATTTAAATACTTTTGTTAGCTTTGGACGGCAAAAATAATGAGGATCATTGATTACTTTTCATACTTTCAATTTATCTTTTTTTTTTTAATTATTTTATTTTTTTAGTAAATACAAATGAAACTCCCTTCTGTGTTAATTGATCTAAAGTGATAAATTTGTATAAAAACAGCGCTGTCTTGACTTAACGTAATGTATCACTCAGAGGCAAGTTTTTTTTTAATAATGATGACCTCGAAAAACAGTTTCTTTTAAATTAGTAATTTTTTTATGTCCAAGTGTTCACAGCAATTTCAGCAGAACAAGTAGAGTTTTTCCCTGGTACACATTTAACTATGGAAAGCACAAGAAGTACCGTGGTTTTTGTGCATGTCTTGGCAACATGCTTAATCAGTTACGAAGGATACTATTTTTTGCATGCCATCCTTACATTGAGTTTCTTTAAAATTTTATCGCTTTGATATTTCGTTCGTTTTATTTGTTAATAACCTCAAAACTTTATAATCATTTTTCAAAAAGATTAAATTTAAAAATTAAAAAGAAAATTAATTTTACGAAACGGTACTCAACATTATTAATAGAATTTATAAGCATTCAATTTTAAAATAACATGAAAATTCAGCCTAATTATAAATATTTGTTCAAATTAAAAGTTTTGAGTACATATAAATTTGTACACTGAAATTTTTCTAGTGCTTACAAAAATTTGAAGCTTATTTAAAACCCTTTTGCTCCATTGAAAACAACTTGTATCAAATACCACTAACTCTCTGAAAAAGTATCGAGGATCGCAGCACGTTCGCACTCAACACTTCGATGAAAAATTATTTTGTCTTAAGATGCAGGGTTATGTGAAAAGTGTTTATAACTCACAGAAGAAAGACAAAATTCCTTAGATCACGGATATTTGACACGTAAGGTGAAGCCAAAAGCATGTAATGTAACATGAACGTAACATGAACAGATACAATTTCTCACAAATTCGGATACGTGCATTTTTTTATAATTTAATGTGAGCCTCCTAAGTTCATTTTCTAATAACCGCTTCGCTCGGCTTTGATAGTTTTTTTGTACCCAATATCTGATCGACAAACATGTCCGCTGATCGGCCCGCATCAATATGAAGGGCAGGAGGTGTGGGTCAAGGGAAAAAGAAAAAATTGTTTGCTTACTTAATTAGAACAACCATTTTAATTATAATTTAATGCTTTTTTGTGTTGCTACTCTCTTTGATAATAGTTTAAAAATGTTTGTCATTTAACATCATCACAGTCCTGGACACAAATTAAAAAACCGTTTACTTTGTCTTCGGGCCCCTTTAGCGCAGGACGTAGTCTTTATAGTAGCTGAGAGAAGTCTTTGCTACAATAAACTTCAATATTACGTGTATTATTTGTATTCTAGAAAGTCTAAGTGGGTCATCTAATAAACGTACATAAAGCTTTTAACGTACACTTGGATTATCTGTTCAAGTTGTTGAAAGAGATATTAAGCATCAAAAATGCTGCGTTTGTGAATTAAGTTTTCTTTTCAAATGACTTAGTACTATAGATAACGAATTTTATAATAAAAAAAATTTTTAAAAATACTTGAATTTCATCTAAAATTATGTGTGCAAATACACAAAATCGTTTCAAAACGCAATTATGTGTCGGAACTATAATTGTTCGATCAAAAGATTTTCTTTTTTGTTCTGATAATTCCTTTAATAAAATACATATATTATAAAAAATTAACTGTGAGACCGATCCTCATTCTTATTTAATTGAGAAAAATAAATTTTTTTAGATTCTCTCGTATACCTATTACGTGTACTTACGTCATTTGTTACATAATGATGTACAAGTTACAATAATTTATGCTACAGTAAGAAGAACAATTTCAAATTAATAAATTAAGTGAGTAATATCGGGACAAACATTGAGAGAATAAAATAAAAAGGCGTCTTTTACAGTTAATATGACCAGTTTGTTTGAGACAAAAAAAATCTTACCGTTTTACGAATTTCATATTCTTGTTAAAAACATATTAAGATAAATACGATATAGTCATAATCTCAAGAACTCGCATGAAGTAAATTATTAAAACAATTTATCTAACTATGCAAACAATATCTAGGTTTTCTTCACTTCTTTTTAGATCAAAATGATGAAGTTACCCAGTCTTGTGGTGTTTTTCGCCATTGTTCCATTTATACTGTCTTATTCGACTCAAAGTATAGAAAATTATGTGCCTTTAATGATTGACGTACAAAAGCTGTATAAAACTACTAGCGTAGGAATTGTATACAAAGGAAATGAAGGTGAGAAATATTAAATCACTATTTCAAAAGGTAAATATTCAAAATTAATAATTTTCTTTTAAAATCACAGATATACATTCAGTCGTGAAAATTGTTCGAGAACTGTCACGTCATTTCATTTACTCGGTGGCCGTGGCCATCCCAGACCTTCCGTCAAAGTACCCAAAAATAAAAAATTACTCAAAAACGCTTTTTGTTGCGTTTATCAATACTGACGACGATTTCAAAAAGTTCTCAAACTTTACGAGGGATAATAATCTATCACCTCACGTATGGCTGCTGATATTGCAGCCAGCAACTACTGAAAAGATTTATAGCATCTGCCAAGATCCGAAAGAAAATCATCTCCACTTGAATCTTGCAAGCGAAGTACTGGTTAAATGTGGTAGTAGTAAAGCCATCAATGAATGGTACGCCGTCGGTCCTGCGACTGGGATACGAGTTGAGGAGTTTCTGGAGTGGAAGAAAGGGACTGGGCTAATTGTAAAAGAGAGTCTAAATTTATTGGAGAGACGGAAAAATTTTACCGGTGCTTCGATTACAATATATACGAAGGTAAAGAATTTTTATGGTTTGCTTATTAGAAAAAAAAAAATTATTGTACTTTGAAAGAGTAATTTATTTCGTGGAATTCTTTGTAGCCATCTAGTTTTTATGCTAAAATGATTGAAGACTTGAAATCTAAGACAGGATTATCTGTTAAGTATAACGACGCCTCCTATATTACTGAGGACAATAATAAAACATCAAATAATTCTACAACATCGTTTAATAATAGTAGTATCCTTGAACACACATTGTTAACCAAAGAAGATCTAGATAACAAGGATTTAACGATTGAATTATCAGATCTGCACGATATGTTTGTTTATAAATTACCTGATACCATGGATATCCCATGGCACGCATATTTTGAGGTAAAAAAATTTCCTTTTTTTTTATAGTTGTTTTTTTAATTATAGCACTGACAAACACTTTTTTTTAAAAAAGGTTTTCAACAAGAATATCTGGATTTATTTGATTGTTGTCATAATTTTTTCATCAATATTATGTACTATAATTATAAGCATGAGTAATGATAAAAGAAATTTCATACATAAACTATCGGATGGTATTATGATAATATGGCGGATTTTCTGTCACCAGGAATTTGAAGGTACACTTTTGAAAATACTTTTGCGTAAAATTTATTTATATACACTTTTTTTTGTGAGTCTGTATTTCATTGTATAAGATTATTCAAATGATTTAAAATTATTACATACAATAATATTAAAGGTTACGTTTGAGTTATCCCAGGTGTGCGTGACCTAGTAAATTATTTCTTCACAAAAGTAACATTTAATATACAAAAACATGAGTGGCATATTTACAAATTTATTTTTGCATATAAATGAATTCTTCTATAAACGACAAAAAATTAAAACGCGGTTTATAAAAATTTGGTTTTAAAAATTGTTTAAACCAATAAAATATTAAGTTTTGCTTAAGTTACAACATAAATTATATTATTAGCTTCTCTTTAACTGAAAAATAGGGCGCTGAATTGGCATTACCAGTTCTTATATAATACAAAATTTTTTAATTTTAACGACATCTTTACTTAACTGTATATTCGACTACGTGACAAGTTTTGCTTAAATGGAAACGATTAACAAAGAAGTGTTTGGTGGGTTGGGCCCTTTAGATAAAAATTTTCTTTTTTTCAAATTTCCTTTAAATTTTAATAAAAATATGCTTTTTAACTAGTGAAAATAAACCTTTGTACAAAAAATATAGTTTAAAGATAAAAGCGCTTAAAATAAAAGTGTCCATCAGACGTCTAAAGGGCTAAGAGACGATTCGCTTGCTCTACCTAGGCAAAACAAATTATCTTAATTTAAATCTGATTATATAAGCCACAACAGAATAACTCTACCAACTCAGTTATTTAGATTTTTATGATTTTTCAAAACCTTAAAATTAATGTCTTTTAAACAAGAGTCTGCGCACTCTTAAACTCATTAAAAAAAACTTCGTAACTCATTCAAAGTCTCCCAAAGATTTCAAAAGTCTTTAAAGGACTTTAGACTTTTTGCCAGGACTTCAAGAGTGCATGTAGTCATTAAAATAAATTTTAAGTCATTAAAAACGACTTTATAAGTCATTCTAAGTCTTTCAAAGATCTCGTAAGTCACCAAAAGACCTTGGAGTCCGCAGCCCCTTGATTTTAAGACACTGAATAATTATTGAGAATTATAAATCGACTGTTCCTATATTTTTTACAAAATTTGCAGATGTACAGTATAGCCCCCTTTCGCTGAAGATTGTAAGACTGTCGTTGTATCTGACAGCATTTATTATTATTTCCATGTATGCTGGTTGTTTTACCAGCTTCGTGACAGTGTCGATACCGACGATCCCATTTAATAATACGGCTGGTCTCCTCAAAGATGGAACTTATGAATTGATTGCTATAAAAGGAGTAAACCTTCGAAAATATTTATTGGTAATTTCAAAGTTTTGACAGATTATAAAATATCTTAAAAATGTTGGACAACTAATTTTAAAAGTTTTTATTAGGACTCGAAAGATGATGTACACAAAAACTTGAGCTTGTTTGTAAGGAAAAACGGTAATTTACCAACAAACGTTACAGAAGCTTTACATCAGGTAATTATTTTATGAATATATTTGTCTGGTTATTGCTTAAAAAAAAATGAACCAGTACATTATGTATTATGATACTGGGCAAAATGATTTGTACTTCTGTATATTTTAAATTGTTTTAGTTGTGTCGTATCGTAGATGAAGCTGTGTGACTAATAAACATTTTTAGCTTAGTTTTGTTGTGAAATAGTAAGGTTTTGGCTCAATGTCTTTAATTTAATTTGTATGCCAAAATATGATCAAACTACAAAAAAGAAATACTCTTATTTTATTACTTTAAAGAACAATAAGAACATGTTTGTTTTTAATATCAATAAAGATAAAGTAATCCGTTACACGTTGAACTTGAGTGAATTACAAACTCGTCAAACTTATTGTGCAATTACTTAACAATTTTGAAAAAATTCAATCCATCGTGACGGTTTTTAACATATTTTCACATAGGTCCTGATTATTTTACATAATTTCTCTATTCTATGTAATAATTTGGTACTATTGAAAACTTAAACCAAAACTTAAATAATTTTTAAACAATTGTTTTTTTTTTTAATTTATGTCATAGTTGCAAGTCACATACCTTACGGCATTTAAGCAATTATTTTATCAAATTGTGTATGTGCATAGAGCTTACGTTTCCAAACAATTTGAGTGTTTGGGAGATTAAATATCTTTATTATAAATAAAGATATCAACCTGCAAAGTTCGTAAGTGTTTATAACGAGTGTGTTATTAGTATTGCAAAATAAAAAATGTATCTACACGTCTCAATTCTTACTTTACTTGCGGTGCTTACGCGCTATACGTACCAGTTAGTTAATGCAAAAAAAAGTCAATTCAATGCAGGAACTTTTCTGCTGCAGCTGAGATGAGGACTGGTGCTCTATGACGAAAACATGTTTCAGTGCCTTAAATCTAATCTAGTTTGTAAGGTCGAATTATTAAAAAAAATATATTCAACTGTCCTTGATGAAACTTGGTCCATAAGTAAAACGTACAACAGACTACTTTTTTTAAATAAACATCAAAAACAAATAACATGTTTTATCTTTGTCAAAGCGTTAAAGTGTGAGCACATATTTTTTTGCAGTTTTATCTTACTTCGGCATGGAAAATAAAATTTTCTTTAATTTTATGAGTGTTATGTCAAAGCTGATCAAACGATAAAAAGTACCCTCTGCAATATTTTTCTTACGAGCTCTTAATATTGAGATATTGAAAATATATGTAAAAAAAAAAAAAATCTATCATTTTCTACAAATTTTCCATACATAAAAAGGTTGGCATTACCATACAAATATTATTGAATTTAATGTTATTCCAGAATAAATTCAATATCAGTTTTCATTACATCAAGCCAATGCTTAAATTCTGTGGTTTTGACGACACAAGGACGGGGCACTTTTTAAAAGTAGTGAGACTTATTTTAATTTAAAATCACTGAAAGAAGTACAGCTTGTGTGATGCAAAAGATTTTATGACTAGTTGGCCCGATTGTTACCGTAATATTTGTTGCTGAAATACATGTTTTCTGCTGTTATAGACACTTAATTCTCTTTTTAATTTCCTTGTGTCATACCAAAAATTGGAAGATCATAAAAAAATGTAATATAATATATGTACGTAAGTTTTGACGGCTTAGCAGTGGTTGCATTTGTGAGCGACAAAAAAGGGCAATTTTAAAGCAGTGTTATATTAGTAACCCATTTGAAAACAGAAAAAATAAAAGTTGGAAAACATGTTTTTTCTGTATACCCCCACCGAAAGTGCTTTATATCTGCCCTGCTCCAAAACAGATAATCAGATTTTTCGACGAGGGTATGCAGAAAAATAGTATACGCACCACGTTTGGAGGTTAAGAAATGCCCTAGATTTCACGTTATCCACCCTCGGCCTCGCCTTGGGCGTTTATTCACGTGAAATCAGAGACATTCTTAACCTCGCTCACTAGGTGCGTAATATACTATTAATCACTTGACAACTTAATTTTTATTTTTCCGCACACCTCCGACTTTCACCATGATTCTTTAACGTTATCACATAAGAAGTGATGTAGAAATTTATAGCAGAGGTAGGGGAACAGGCTGTTTCTCCAAGGTAGCCTAAAATAAGAGCTTGGAAAATAAAAAAGTTTAGGAGAGCTCCTTATTACTATAAAAATACAATGCAGTGTCCGTATATCGAAGGAAATTAACAGATTAAGCGGAAAGTTTGAATCTAGTTGAATAATATTTGATCTTTTACGTAAACGAACAATTTTTGGCTTACGAAAGTAAGAATTCGTATTTATCAATATGTTTTTTCTACGTATTTAGTATATTTAGTATACATGTATACTCATTGTTATTTACGTTCGAAAAAATGTAGCAGAAACACTTTTGAATCCACAAAACTTAATAGATATTTCTGTACGGAGTCACATGGGTGAGAAAATCCTACTGTTGGCCAACATAACCTTAGCAGCTTTTTCCGAAACACCATGCTTTTGTTCTTTTACTCATTGTACTTAATTTCACTTAGAAAGTAAAATGTTACAAATGTACTTTTTGTTGAAATTATGAAATCAGACAGGATACTTTTCTCTACGCAAAAACGACTCATATTACAAAATACGTCCGAACTGTTAGTGATAGTCAATTGAGTGACACACCTTTGTTGACAAATGTTTTGTTTTTTTAAATAAAAGAAATATGTAATAGTGATCGACATCACCTTATTCTCTTTTTTTTTTAATTCTTTTACCTGAAAGCCACTAATCCATCGTCTCTACCATTAATCCGTCTGTCACGAGTATTAAAAAAATTAAATCTATCTGATGGACCTATAATAAATTTGAATTTTATTACATAACATGTTTGTTTATTTAGTCTTTGTTGTGAAAAATATTTTTATTTTTTTCAATTATGAATCATTAAAATTTTTTTCTGTTTCAGGTTTGCAACGAAAAAGTAGTTTTATATTTAACTAGTTTTATTAAAAAACCAACTACTCACACGTATCCTTGCAAACTCTTAGCTTTTCCACTTGGTCTATCTAGAAAAGTGGTCTTTAGTTTGAAAAAAGGAGATCCACTCTTAAAATTTTTAAACCATCAGTAAGTATTTTTTAATAAATATATATTTCAATTAGTAGTCATAACATTCTTTTTTTCAGCATACAGAAATACAGAGAAAGTGGTTTACTATCTTGGGAAAAAAAATCACATTTTTCTATAAAACATACCGAAAAAGATCATTCAACTCCACAATTAAGTACTACCGACGTCATCCCGTTGCTAGTGTTATTGATTAGTGGATTTGTCATAAGCTTCATAATTTTTTTATTCGAAAAGTATCACAGACACTTTATATTATATTTTGTAAAAAAACCATGTAAGAAAATCAAAAAAATTAGGAAAACTAAGAAAACCAATACTTTATACAACAATGGAAAAAAGTTTTCAGTTTATTCCCAATACAGGGATGTGCAACAACGCCCTCCGTGGCCTTATACCCCATAAAAAGCATTTTTTGACAAAAACGAGAATAAGCTTTAAATCTAACGCATATATCATTTATCGCAAGAAATAAAGTATATCACTATTTTTAGTATAATTGTAATATTTTCTAGTTTATTAGATTTGATAAGAACGTAGCAAATCAAAAACGAATGTATTTAATTTTAAGAGAAAAGCTGAGTACCCTGAAATTGTCTGATAGAAGTACGATGATTAAATGTATTTAAATTTTGCTTGTAAGTGAACTAGTGGTGATACTTGGTGTGGATTCAAGAAAGAAAAAAGATTTTTGTAGTAGAAATGTAGACATCATATAAAAGTTTTTGTTAATTATGAAGAAACAATAAAAAAAAGTTTAAGTATAAATCAGTCTTTTATTTATGACAAATTAGTCAGTATTTTTTAATTCGTAGTTTTTCGTTTTTATTACCGAATTACAAAAATTACAACAGTATGTCACGTACAGTATGTATGGAACATACTACGTGGGATGAGCTTCAGCTATTAGTATTAGGAAGGAGCACAAGTGGGGGAAGAGAGAGCATAAAAAGGCCCGCAGCAGTGGCCACAGGGCTCTTGAACGTCGGGACTAGAAGGAGGTGAGTCGCTATAAGTCACCCGGGACCGCAAAGTGCCTTCCCTCAAGGAATATAGCAATAAAGTGATTGATTGAGTTTAACTGCCGCGTTGTTATTAAGCACCCCGAACCTTTAGAATCCTAAGTAACAAGTAATTATATTGAATAAGAATGATCAGATTAGTGTTTTATATTATTTAATGGATCCATTATCAACTTTTTCTCTTTTCTATTTATAGACGACTAACAAAGAATTCCTACTGTTGTTTGTCGATTATTCGAAAGGTTATACACATAATAGGTCAGTTTTTGCTTAAAATTTACTTGCAATATATCTCGTGACATAATTGAAATAATTTGATTAATAGGCTTAGTACTACAAAAACTACGACGAATTTTGTTTATAGTTAATGATAAAAAATAAGATAAATAATGAAAATAAAGTTCAACCTTTATGAGAACTAAACTAATTTTGTTAATTCATTTTTTTTTTATCCGTTTTTCAAGTTTTTGTATTACTGAGCTATATGGATGCAATACTTATTTTTATAAAGCTTCGTTCTTGCTGTGGGTCTCGTAACCCCCTTATTACCTGAAAAATTGTGTTTCTTTATTCTCATCTCATGTTTAAAGAACTTTGTTCTTACCGTGGGTTCCATCACCCATTTATACCCGCTAATTTGTTTCTTGTAAATTTTATCATTCTTAAAAATTTCCTTTATTTTTTAATTTTTTTTATTTCATTTATTATTTAATCCTTTCGTTTAATCTTCTCGTTTTCATTTCTTTATAAATTTCATTTTCTTTTATTTCATTGTATTTTTTCATGTCTTCGCACCTTTTTTTGATTTTTATTTTATTTTTTTTTCCATTTTTAATTTAATTATTTCTCTAACCTTATTTTTTCATTCAATTATATTTAAATAAAACATTAATTGTTTGGTGTATGTGAAGAAAAATGGCTAGGTGTGGAAAAACGGGGATTGATGAGAGGAGGTGTGCAGAAGACTACGGCAACACGGTTAGGAGAGAGGGTGAGGGGAAGTGTGTAGGAGACTGATGGTGACGGTGACGAGGTAAAAGGGGAAATAAAATAAATAAGGAAAAAGAGACTTCTGGCAAGCGACTTTCGTTTCATAAAAATCTGTCGTTTTTAAAATTCCAGCCCCCCAAGACACGCGACATGAAAAACTTCGTTCTAAAAATTGATTAATAGAATGACATCATTGTATCCTTTTGTTTCTTACATAATCTTTTCTTTTACTGAGGAAAAGAATTATTTAAAAATTAAAACACTTTTAATGGTCTATACTTTAACATCTGGTTCGTTTCTTAAAAAAAAACGAACTTATAAGACGTCGGCGGAGTGGAATCCTGCCTCGACTCTATTCAAATAACACTGATCTGAGATGTCCAACGTCTTAGTGGCTTTAATGAGTTTTCCAATTATCTCACGTACTCTACTCTTTTTCTCTTTTTATGTCTCATTTAATGCACGCACCACTTTTTCTCAACCAAATGGATTTTGCAAGAAGCAAAAAAAATATGCGACAGATTAGTTACTCAATTTCATGCTGATAAGAAATTAGAAAAATGTTTGTTGGAGGACCTGTCTTTTCGGACACGTAAAGTGTTCATACAGCTGTCTTTCGATCACCTTCCGCAGAAATATCAAACAAACAGCGCTAAGCTCGTCAAACAGCACGAAATTCGCAATTTCAGTTCGGCTTTCTAGCCACGGGCTATGCTTTTTTTTTAGACACTTATTACTGCCACATGTTATCTGGCTTTATATGAGGCAGCCTAGGTAGGTTTTCATCTCTCTCGAGCCACTTTTTAAGTTCATCTGACCAACATTTGGTAGTGTTAATTTCGAAGAAGTTTTTCAAAGTTTTTTCTTAACATAATAATTACTGTACTTAGCGTGACAATAATTGTATAAGTTAATTTCAAATTCACTTGAATATTTGTGTAAGTACGAAATGCACTACAGCAGGAAAACCAAAGAACAATTAGATAAGATATACCGCGCACTTTGATTTCACTATTTAATGCCATACGGCTGTATGACAATTTTTTCTACAGATTTTACTTCCACTGTATTGTACGGAAAATTTTTACACTTACAGTAATCAGAACAAGTATGCTGATTTCATCTACCAATTCAATTCCATTGTACGTTATGATTACCTTGATCGAATAGCACTCGAGACTTTGCGCAAGCTATATATGAGCAACAAACGTTATTCTTGCGTCGATATGCTCTACTAGTAAAGTATTGAAAAAAAAAAAATTAATAAATGACAGAGACTCAGTAGGATAAATAACAAAACAAGAGAAAAAGAGAAAGAGAAAATAAACTGTATACGCATATAGTGATACCAAATATAATGGAGAGTCGCACTCACCCGAAACCATAAAGCGGTTCCCGCTTTGTACAAAAACAAATTATTTTCTCATACCTCCGGCGTTTTAGAGGATCGGGTGTGCCCCTGGTAGGAAAAACAGTGTTTGGTACACAAGGGCCGTCCATCCAAAGCTATTTCACGGTCCTTCAAACCTACTTACGATTCTCGGGCCGCAAAACGGCCCCGCAGGCGAGGGCAACTTTCGATCACATCGACAATGTTCACTGGTCGTCACTTTCCACATGAGTTCAATATTATAACCCAAAAGTTAACAAATCAATGAAATAATTTCATATAATTAACTTGATCATTTACTAGCTATGGCGTGTTACTCGAGATTGATGACTTTTTTAACCATATAGCAAATAATGTAAATTCTAGGTTCATCTTACAAAGAATGTACATGCTTGTTTATTTGAGCTCATTATGCACATTCCTTCTAACTGTGAGCAAGTTGCTGGGATACACGAATATTTATTAAAACAAAAACAAAAAATAGATAAAAAAACGCGCGTAATTATGATATATATTAGTTTTATCGCAGCGCAAGTACTTAAACGAATTCTCTGAGTAAAGGTCTTTCATTGTTAAAATATTTTTTTCTTATTGTGAGTGACGAAAATAAGCTAAATAGAAGAATTACAGGCTTTAAGAAAATCTTATTGTGATCGAGATAACAGCGCTGTCACTGAAAACTCGACTTCGATCTTATATTTATATCGTATACTTATCATTAACATTTGTAAAAGTTATATTACATTACACGTAGATACAAAGAGTTACGGGTACTTGGCGACAAAAGGAGCGTTACAGGCTCTTATATAACGATCGAAAAATCGAGATTGCGATGCGACAAATAAAAATCAAACTTCGCATTTGCACTCACATTATGTACAAAACAGCTTTATTTTAATCCACCACCTTCCGAGTCAACGACCGAACGCTTCAAAAAATTACACGACGTTCTATAGCGTTACAGGCTCTTGGTTTTATCTTTGTGAGCCCTTAAAAATAATTAGAAATTTTCGAACTATCTGTGTCTGCGTTATAGCTTTTGGCTTGACTGATGATCTATTATTTGATTATCTAAGTATATTACAAAATCTTCTAACGAATGTGGGCTAAGTGGATTGACCATTTTTAATTCTTTTATTAAATTTGATATACTATTATTTAATCCAACGGTTACTTCTTTGTAGTGTCATTTATAACACACATGTCTGTTGTTTTTTACTTTTAACTCCTTGATAACTCAATGTTCCTCGTAGTTTAAAATACTAGAAAACAAGTTCCTCACATCGGAGAAGAAATCATATTACCATTCCCACTAATTTTAAAGTTTTCAATTTTTCTTATTAAATATTTTAAACTTTAAATACTACATGTAGATAAAACTTTAGTGCTGTAGTTAACGATGCCGATTAATTTGTTAAGACTTTTGTAAGAAGAAGCGGATATAATCAACACCATTGGTCTAACATGATTTTGTCCATCTGATATAGGAAACTGATATAGTTTAGAACGTTGCGGGTTTGTCAGTATGACTAAATAATACGGCACTCTTTTAGTTATACGACTATTTTTGTATACTTAAATAATTACTCACTGGAATTGGTCAGTTCGATTGTTAAATAAAATTTAGAAACTATCTGTACTAGTTTTTAAATAATTTTAGTGTCTGAGAAACATACATTTCTTTATTTAGCTACTATAAGCTGTTTTTTTTATCTGCTCTTGTTATAAAAATACTGTTTTTCTTTAATTTTTTTCCAATATTTAAAACTATAGTCCGGTACGAGCTTTTCGTAAACTTACATAATTGAAAAAAAAATATCCATACTAGTATTAATCATCTGCTTTTCTTGCAAAAGTATTTTTGTACGCGTAATTGGCCCCCAGGACCTCTTTGACTTTGTTAATTTCTTGCATGTTAAAATTAAATGGAGAAATCTTATTAAAAAATTTTCATTGTACTGTTGAAAAAATTAAAATTTGATAAATCAATGAACTGATTAAAGAATTTGTGTTTGTATGTAGTCTTATCTCTGCTTTTGGACGCGCTGTTGTTGTTACGATATTTGCTATTATTTTTGTAAGCGTCTGTTACATTAAAAGTCTATTGCTTTCCCAACTTCTAGAGTTTTTTCTTGATATTCTGCTTTTATCGACTACCTCATTTACTTTTTCTTTTGTATTATAATTTATGGTATCCAACAATATTTCACTTATTCTTAAAGTAAGTTCTGAGCGTATCACTTTTTAGTAAAAACTTAAAACATCTCTTGTTCTAAACGTAAAATTTCTCTCTAGTTCTAGACACATTTTGACTACTACTAAATTTTTTTTTAAGTCAAAAATTTGTCAAAATTTGTTCTCATGTGAATGCGGTGAGGTGTTCGTTCTTCTTTGATGCAGATGATGTAAAACAAGATAGTCTGTGCATAATTTGACTCGTAGTAATAGTTTCAAAGACTACTTGACTAAAAAGGTAGTATCCGCTTTTGTCAAATAATCATTAGTTGTTGTGGACCTAGTTTTAAATGATGTTTTAGGAAATAATAAACATTACAACTCAACGTTTAGGAATACGTTAAGTTTATAATCCGTTACAACGAAGAAATATTCAGTGCACTACAATAGCTGTTACGATTTCATGTTTTAACATAAATTAAAGTGTGAAGATTTTTGAGTGATAAACAAAAGGCTGTTGTCTTCATAATTCCCTTTACCATATGCTCCTTACGCTCGATGTAATAGCTTTTTGATAAAAGTGAAATTGAAGAAATGCCGAAATCTAATAAGTACAGTAGTTCCCAAATTTTTCATACGTTTTACAAATTCTACTTTACGAATACTATTAGACGTAAGATTTTTATCGTCTAAAAAAATGTATCTTAAAATGAGACAGTGAAAATTAAAGTTATGTGAACTTAAAAACAACAAATTAAGACATTAGCAGCAGCATATCCTATTAACCGTACAATCACACTTGATTACTCTTTTCCTTAAATTTTATTGTACCTCTGAATAATTGTAAGTATAAACGTTTATAGCAATTTAGTGAAATGAGAAATTTTACTATATCACATAACAAATTTTGCGTCTAAATGTGGGAAATTTTAAAACGATAACAACAAAATTCACTGTGCTAAATAACAAAAATTATACTATTACATTTTTTACTGAGTTAGACATGGTAATTTATATTATGCCGCGTGATAATTTTTTTGAGGGCTGCTACATGATAAAAATTGCTTAAAATGTAATGAAAATTATTTTAAATGTAATAATTTACGTCAGTAGGTGAGTATGTCTAAGATTTCCTGAAAAATGTGATTATTCTTAGTACGGTTACAGTACTTTTTCTAACACCTTTTGTCCATTGTATTTATTTTAATCTTATTGCATAGGTTTTTTAAGCTACAACCTTGGAACGTAAAAAAATTAGCCAACGGCAGGTGGTTTGAAGAAAACCATACTTAATACCAAAATAAGGCTTTATTGTCTACGTAAATACATAGGACCCTCCTTCAATAAACCCGTCCCCTTCGCAACTGCGGTCAAAGACATAATTATATAGTCATAGCAGCCCCAATGCTTTAACGATTTTTGCTAAGCTTTTCCCTTCCCACTTCCTCAGTTATCGATAGCTTATCTCTATTTCCTGGCACACAACAAAGTAGCTAAGCTGTTGAGCCGAATGAAAATACTCGATTCCCTTGAATATCGTGTGTCAGTACTAATGTGTTCAATGAGTATAACAATTCACTTTTACCACCTTCTACTACGCAGCTCTGCTCATAATATATTTACATTTATTGGTACGTGTCCTGATGGTGTTTTTGTTTCACGCGTATCTTTTCTATAATCTGTCCTGTGAATCAGGCACTGCCCCGATGGTAAGTATATCATTTTATTGATCGAATGCACTTTTTGGGTTTATATAAGAAATCACAAGTCACCGAATTGTAGATGTGTATAAGTTTTTATATTTTACGCTAACGTGATGATGTTTTAATGAATACGAGGCCATTTCTTCGGCAACAAAAAACAACAAAAATCAAAATTTGATATTAACTACAAGCTAAAAATGAGTAATAAAACACCTGTACATGTTACGTGACACATGCTGATTAAAGTTGTAAAAAGAAAACATTTTTTTTTTACGGTTACATTGTTGATCACACATTTTTTTATGAGGTAAGAATTTGACGGTTTACAGAGTTGCGTTTACACAGTTTGCTATATTATTAAGTAGTTTTGAACGTATTAGGTTCTCTTAATAATTTAATAAATCAGAAACACTGTAACACAATTTTAAGTTAAACACGATCAAAAACGTATTGCACTTAAATTGTTTAATTATCTAATTATGTTTTAAACTATACTACAGTTTTACTAGCAGATAAGCAGTACGATATTTTAAAAATTTTTGTTTGTATAAATTACTAATCAACGTATGGTTACACTCTTTTTCTTGATACTTCTTTTTATTGTTTGAAATTTCGTTACACTTTAACTCTAAGGTAAACAATGAGGTATTAAAAATTACAAGAAGTATCTAAAAGAGTTTAGTGATTCTCTTATTATCAACCACTTTGTTATTTTATCTTCATTCAAAAGCACTGTTCTGTACATAGTAACACAAATACTGTCGGTAATTGTAAGTTTTTTAATTTATTAAATTCACGTTATATTATTAATGTCCAGTAACCCACCTTTTAATAAAGAAGTATATATCTGTGTATATAACAATCTTGACTTTGATAGATTTCGTTACCTTTTACTCAAAATTAAAAAAAATTGTTTCTTGTACTATAGTACATTATTTTCTTCTTCAGGTTACCACTACTTTTATAATAGTTATTACTAAAACTTAAAGATTAATTTAGGTATCAATTTTAGATCACATTTTAAAGCTGTATTGAAGTAGAAATGTTATTGTTTACGTGATATACATATCAGATTTAATAAATCTACCTTTTCTATTTTGTTTTGTAAAAAATACTGTATTTTTTTGGAAAAAACTCATTTGTTCTTACAAAATTTTTTGAAACATTAAGAATGAGAATATAAGAATATAAAAATTATTAGTTTTACTAATTACCATTTAATTTCCAAGGGACAAACATTTAATTTCGGGTATAAAAAATACATATCAATAAAGTAATAGACAGAGAGAACCGAAATAATGTTGAGTTACACACTTCTCATGCAATGTTAGATAAGCGTATACAAATTTTTCCCTGTCAACTTAAATAATAATTTACAAATTGTTATAGCTTATTTTTGTTATTTTGTTAATCTAGTTCAAAATATTAATAAAATTAAAAGTTACATGTAATATTAGTTTTTGTAGAAAACTTTTTTTAAGATAACAACTTTATGAAGCAATTTTTAAAAACACAATCTTAAAGAGAATCAGTAAACTTTATTTAAATAGTTCTTGTCACTTTTACAGTGCTACATGTATCTCAACTGATTATTCAGATACAATCAAAAACTGTGATTGCAATAAAAAATGTCGACTGTTTCTAGCATAATCAGATTGGTTTCTGCTTTTTTTTTAGAAAAAGATAATACTCCTGTATTTTACAAGTTGGATTGTATATCTAAGTAGTATAAGTCGTAAACAAAAATGTAAAAGCTATCTATGTTTGGCACTTTTCAAAACGAAAGTGAAAAAAACATTGTATTTTTTCATTGCTACGGATACTTCTATATGATTCTCTGGGCACTGTGAAAAATGTTCCATAAAATGAACCAATACATGCGTCAGAGGTTTTTAATATCAATACTACAGCACAAAGTGAATAATACGTTAAGCCATCTTCGAAATCGTGAGTAACACCACCACAACAACACTAAACTAATCAAACATTAAAGTTTACTGCTTCTACCAATTACAATGTTTGGTGAGGCCACGTATCCACTGGCAGCAAATACGAGCTACTTCTCCCACTCTCCAAATTCAACGGCCAATCAACTTCGACTCGTTAGCTTTTTTCTTCTACCCTACTTACTTTGGTTAACGCAAGCTTGACAAAATGCTTTTTCCTTACACCTCCGCCGAAAGTTCGTTCCATCTGACCCGATTTTGAGCTAGAAAAAGCCTCATATCAGTCCTGCCATATATGCGCAGAACGAAGTGCGCAGATATATATAGTTATATATTCAGCACCGAGAAGCAGCAGTAGTTATACAGTACATATATATATATATATATATATACGGCTAACGGAGTTATAACCTTTATAGTTTACACAACACAGAAAATCATTGGATATTTATTTACATAAATCATTGGATGTATATATATATATTTTTTTTTTGCACAATTTACATGTATAAATAAATTTATTAATTTCACATGAACAGAGTACACAACACAAAATTAAAACTACCAAATTAATGTTTTTTTGATCAGTTACTTTCACTTTAATGATTTATTTAGTATATAAATGTAGTATATACATGTCATATTACAAAAATAAACTATGAAATCTTTTATTTAATCGAATTATGCTTATTACAATTATAATAGTTATTGATAATAACCTGATTTATTTTGCACTTACGGATATAAACATTAGAATTTTTAAAATGATCTTTATAGGATCCATGATTCGAATTTAAACGGATTTCTCTTCCTCTCGTTTTGCCAGCACGACCAACCTGCACAAATCCTCGGCCCAATCTGATTCTATATAGTATAATACAGTCTCGGCGAGCGTATATATATAGATATACCTATACACATGTACACTCATCTACGTGCATTTAAGTGGTATTGTTCGAGCGACCGATCGATCAATAATAATGCATAATGCACTAAATCTTTGACTGGATCTTTAAACCATCATTTTTAACAAAATTAAAACCGTGGTGACGAACTTTCGGCGGAGGTCTAAGGAAAAAAAGTATACGTACCACGGCCAAAAAGTGGGGCTACATCTGACCGCGCATTACCGGCCTCGCCTTCGGCTCGGCCGATAATATAGCGCGGTCAGTAATAGCCCCACTTTCTGGCCTAGGTACGTAATATACTATTTCCCGAAGTTTTTATAATCAAGGTGTTTTTTGATATGTCATCCATAAGTGCTCAAACTATGTAATAATCTTTCGTATGTAGAATGTCGATATGCTTACAATACAATGATTTCTTCGCAGATGGTTTACGGTAAATTAGTATTAGTAAAGACATGTTGACTTACTTATGAGTTAAAAAATCTGAATTGATTTACTTTGCATTACTAAAGATTAATATAGTTATAAAACAGAAAGCCTAGTTGAAAATAATAGAACACCGAATGTTTCTATTTTCTACAAACTGAAAACTCTCAGAAACAGCAACGATTTAGGAAGATTAAAAGGTTTTGGATTGTTAGTAGGAATTTTTATTTGAAGCCGTTTAGAATGGTAAAGAGTCACTACATAATTTTTATGATGACTTTGTTTCTAACGAGAACTACGTTAATGGTTGGACTTCTACTATTTTTTTGGACGTACATGTTTTAATTTTATGGAAAGGGTTTGCCTTTTTTTCGATAAGTCAGAAATCTGAATTAATTTCTTGCATAAGTACTGCACAATTGAAAAATGATTTTTCTAAAGGAATAAATATGATTAACCTGACGGCACCCACATTTCTATTTGCTCTAAAGAAAACTGTTAAGATAGTCAATGCCAAAGTTTGCCTACCGTCATAATGATATTAGGGAGCCGTACTTTAAGACATAACGTATTGCCTGTAATCCACCTGTAAAATCATGCTCTCTCGAAAAAAATATAAATATTTTAAAGAAAAAGTTTTAAATTATATTAAGAACAATAAAGATTATGTCAAAAAATTTAAGTTGAAAGTCAGTTGCTGTTAACGTCTCTGTCTTAAATTCATGCAGAAAACACGCTGTCGTCTCTTACTTGATGATTTCAACCGTATTGATCAAACTTACCAGGATATAGATTCTAGCAGATCACAAGAGCCTTCTCAAGTATTCCCTATGAGTTTTGCGGTATAAATACAATATTTATATAAGTATAATAATGTCATATTTATTAATGCAAATTGTCGAACTGCAACATCCTGCCTTATTTTACTGGGGATAACAATAAAAATACGATAGAAGCGTTGACAACGAGAGATTTTAATGCCGCAGTTTTACGTACACGATAGGTTTCAGAGAAACACAATCATCTCGTATTTCCAAAAACGTATTGGAAATCTTATAAAGGTCTGACATCTGTTATTCGAGAGCCCGCACTTGCAAAAAAAGTGGAAATGGAATAGAAAATCGAGAGCTCTATTAATTTTTCTTAGTAAACTGAGGTATGCGTTCACAACAAACCAGAAACGAAAGCTGTGACAACTGCACTTTTGTTATGTAAGTCCTCCATACATATGTGTGACATTACTTTTACTGGATTTTCCTACAATAAGACATTTTTCGAATATATGGCATGAGTCCCAAAATTATTAGAGTGGAGACGTGATACAGAGCATGTCCTCATGCATGTCCTAATTCAAATGTATGTATGTTTTACATTCGGGACCTAATATAGTGTCAGAAAAAAAAATATCAGACATGCTTTAATGTCTGAAAAATACGCTAGCTATTAAAATTCAGACTAAAAAGTAGACTCACAGATATGTTTGACACTACAACTCTTAACTAAACTCTTCGTTAGCATCCCCTTTATTCAGGTAACTCTAAGCTTTTGGTCGTGACAACTTCTGGACTTGTCATTTCTAATGATGTTCACTAGACGAGTGATTTCTTTGAAAGTCTTCGATTATAAAACATTAAAAGATATTTTTTTAACCATGCAGCCAGAATAGTTAATTTTTTGCATGTATTTTTGCACTAAAAGTTCGAGAAAAACTTAAATTTAATAGTTGCAATTATTTGCACAGTCTTGTCATATATAGACGAAACAATTCAACCAGTGATTATTCCAGCATTATAGAAGATTATTTTTGATACAAGATAAACATGCATCAAAAAAAGAATAAAGCATAGCTTTCTTATTGCATAGAACTACTCAATTTTACAAGTGGAGAACTATTCGCTTGCGAGTAATATTGATCACTGTTTACCGTCTTGCAGCAACTTTTTTTTTATTTTAAGGTAGGAAGTAGAAACTTTTTGGCTATAGAAGTAATAAGTAGGTAGTGCATTGTGAAAAAATGAGATGGGCAATTAACAAAGCGACCGAATCATTTGTGATTTGGTGATTTTTAAGTTTTTTGCATGTAACTGTCAGTACCTAAAGGCAGAAGTAAAAATGCACATTACTAGTCCTTATTGTGACAACGTATTCGTGTAGCGTGTGCATTTAATAACAACTGAAGCCGTAAGTGACTAGATAAGCTCGATCGCTCATCTGCAGAAGGGGTATATTTTGTGCTTTATTGTAAAAGAGTTTGCAATCTACTAGGTAGCTTAGACGATGTAAATAAATAAGATATTTACTTAGAGCCTACACTGAAAAAAATGCTGTAGTAAAATCACTTGTGAATAGTTATTTTTTTTACTATCCTGAGCACAGTGATTATGATATCTGAAAGCGAATAGTATGTCTTGAGCATCGTAATTTCACTTGCAATGTATCGATATTACTATCCGCTTTCAAAATTAATATGCTCAGCATAGGTAAAAGTGAGTCCTTTGCTCAGGATGTCAATTTTACTAGCTGCATGATAAATACAATCGGCTATCCAAATTACAAGACGATGGAGATTTAACGTTCCGATAGTGAAAATACGTTCAACATCTCTCGGAAAAATATGAGATAATAGTAATATTGCGCTCCGATGGTAAAAGTACATTGATTTAAATTACACGAAATAGTAAAAGTAATATCTAGTATTAAAGTTTCATGCAGCTATTACTCTTGATGGGGGTACGAGAATCTCGCATTGACTACATTAATGTTAATGTATATTTCTACCTAATTCACGGTTCGTGCTTATCGCTCTCGCACTATAATACATAATTGTGATAAGGGTTAAAAGTTAATTTATCATCAGTGTTCTTACAAATTTGTAATTAGTAAGTATTAGGTATATTTTATATATATCAAAAGCATTCCGGATAGTAAACACTTTTCAGGTTATGTATCATTTCATGACATCGTCGGTATACACCTTAGTAGACCAATAGCTAAATATTTCGGATCTCTACAAATCATCACGTTTTTTAATTGTGTGTGACGATGTGTCTGTAGTGTGAAGAAATAAGAACATAACCCTTGTAGTAAAAATGGAACTACGAACAGTACGGTAGTACTTATCATATCCAAGATATGACTTGTACGCTCGGGATAGTAAAATTACTACATGATCGCAAAAAATTTCTGAAGATTTCGGCCTTACTGAAAATTACTATCTTGACATTTAATTTTACTGTCCAGAAAAAACATTTTACGAACCGATAGTCAAATTCCTATGCTGAGCATAGGTCTTTATTTTACCTATGCTGAGCATAGTGATTTTACTACAGCATTTTTTACACTCCATGTGTGCAACAGAATTTGACACTGTTGGAATGGAAAGTAGGGACAAAATTTTACTTACACCATAAAGATAGCATTTCAATGGAGTTCGTTATTCTATTTGTTATTTAAATATATTTATTCTTGCCAACTAAAACTATAAAATGATGCTATAAAGTAACTTATTTTATCTCATTTGTAAGAGATTTCATCGTTGAGTTCCACCTTGTCTGAAAAAGTCCGGGTTCTATCTCAAAGAGCCTACCTGGAAAGTCGCAAAAATTAAAGCAATTTCTAACCAAACTTCGCTCGACTATAGTGTAACATTTTTTTCTTTTTTTTTTACGTAGCACGTAAGCACGCAAACATTGGTCCCTTTTGCCAAGGAGATAAAGCTTCTTTACGTCTCTCGCAGTGTTATCTTTGGAGAATCGTGTTAGTGTACGTTTATTAAAAATGTATCTCTATCAAAAGATGACATTTCTTGTTGTTGGAGCAGTTTTAAGGGATTTTGTAAATAAATTTGATAGCAAAGAACTTGCCAACCCACTGCGCTGAGATGGCTTTTAGTGAAGGTGACGATTTTAACGAGATTCACCCTTATTTTGACACTCACGCGTACGTAAGAGATGTTCATGGTACCTTTCTACACACATACCTTCTAACAGAAGTTATTAAAGGTTCGGAATGTAAAACCGTATAATGAACCTTTGTCTTTATAAAAAAAGTTTAAGCAAGCAGCAAAAATGAGTTGACAATTGTATTAGATATTTTTCTACGACAAAGCACGTACCTAAGCGCACAAGTATCATTAACAAAGTTAGCCACAGAAACTTTTAGTAGACAAGATAACGGGTATTAATTATAAACGATAGTGCACTTTACTGTGTGCAAAAAGTTATTATATTACTGACAATAAAAATATTTTCTAACTTTTTATGAAAAACTATTAAGTAATACTTGTTTCTCACCAAATGTTTTTTTTTTTTTGTTTAAAAATGCTTTTACTTCCAAGGGTTTAATTTGTTGCCTTTACCGTACATCCACTTGTTACGTGTATCAGAAATAACAGTTTCATTTAAAAAATTTATTTTCAACTTAAATTTTTTTTAACATGTTTGTTCATCGTACCTGTGTTGGGAAACAAATGTATTATTTTTTTTATATGAATCATGTTTCAGGTTTGCAACGAAAAAATAGTTTTCTACACAACTGGCTTTAGTATAAAACCAAATACTCACATATTCCCTTGCAAACTCTTAGCTTTTTCACTTGGTGCATCCAAAAAAGAAGCTATAAGTTTACAAAACGGAGATTCACTTTTCAAGTTTTTAAATTATCAGTTAGTATCTTCAAATAGAAACTTGCTGTCAAAAAGTCATAACAATTTTTTTTCAGCATTCAGAAATGCTGAGAAAATGGTATATTGTCCTGAGATAAAAAATTGAATATGCCGAAAGAAGAATTTATAAAAGAAATTTCATCTACACAATCAAGTTTTACTGACGTCACCCCGTTGCTCGTATTATTAATTAGTGGATTTGTCACAAGCTTTATAATATTCTTATTCGAAAAGTATCACAGGCACTTAATATTATATTTAGTAAAAAAACCATGCATGGAGATATAAATAATTAGGAAAACTAAGAAAACCAATACTTTGAACAACTATGGAAAAAAATTTTCAGTTTACTCTCAATACAGGAATGCGCAATCATGCCCTCCGTGGCCTTATACCCCATATAAGAACAGTGTTGTCTGCGATGGTTGAAAGTACAAATTGTCTGAATAAGACATTAATCTGACGCATATATCATTTATGGCAAAAAAATGTGGCATTTTTAAAAAAATGATTGTAATATTCTATGCGATTAATCTGGTAAGAACATAGTTAATAAAAAGACGACTTAGCTCAATTAAAAGAAAAAAGCTGAGAACCCAGTAGTTGTCTTATTTATGTACGATAACTCAATATATTTTGATTTTAAGTGCAAGTAAAATAGTTGTGATACTTAGTGTAAATTTCAAAAAAAAGTTCTTTGTACTAGGAACGTATAAGACTGTTCTATAATCTTAGAACAAAAACAAAATTTTGAAGTATGAATCAGAGTTATATTTAGTAATATTCAGTTAGTATTTTTTAAATTGTGATACTTTGTTTTGATCCTCGAATTCCAAAAATTACATCAGCCCTTATAGCAAGAAAGGGTAATGTTATCAGTAATTTCTTTACATTATTCGACAAATGTGTCATCAGCTTGTCTAAACTTATAGACAGCTCACAAAGATTTCCAACTATTATTTGTTCATTTTTTATCTTCATGAATAAGCTCAGTACTACAAACACTTCAACATATTTTACCTAGAATTGTAGATTAAAAATAGATTTTTAAACAAAACACAATTACTTAATTCTTTTACTTTTAGCATTTTTTATTTCTTTCACTTGGATATTAAATTATTGAAAACTATTGACACTTTTAACTGTCTATACTTCAACAGCTGGCTCACTCTTTAAACGAAAACGAATATACAAGATGTCGTCAGAGCGGAATCCTGCCTCGACTCCTTCTAAATCACACTGATCGGGAACGCCAACCGTCATTGTAGCTTCGTTTAGTTGAATTTTTTTAGTACCATGAACTAATATCGATTTACCTTTGACCTAAACGAAAAAAATTTTGTTTTAATTGACAAGTATAGACAGTTGGATAAAGAATGTAATAAAAAATTTTCTATTAACTACGACAAAACTGGTTAAAATCACTTTACGATATAATTAGATTATATAAAAAATAGTTTTGGGGCATAATCGTGCTGGCTTAGTTTGTTATTGAACAAACAGTGAAAATTGATCAGATTTTTCTTTCTTATTTTACATGTAATTTTTTGGGGGCATTATATATTAAACAGTATCTTAGTAAAACTTATTTTTTTAATTAATTGTCTTCCAAAGGATGCTGGTAAGATTGTCTCAGTCAATTCATCGCAAACTGATAGCAAAAAAAAGTGCAAAAAGTGCTATTTAAAATAAGAATATTACAGTTTGGTAGATCTTCCTTATTAAAGTAACATTTCTTTGAAATTTAATTTTTCGTACTTTTCTGAGGAATCGTTAACCATATTTAATGATTTTTATCTACGATTAAAAATGATATTACGAAACAATTAATTTTTCAAAATTAATTCTCTGTTCCTTAAACTTATAGCAGAGCTAGATGAAAGTTTTAAGATAATTTTTTCTAAAGATACCAAGAACTGTAACATTTTTTCTACTCCTAGAGTATTAAAAATTCTTCACGGACTTTTTCTACTTAATTTTAGGATAACCCATGCAAAACATAAAGCGCTTAAAAAATTAATAAGGAGAAAAAGAAAGAAAATTTTTTTGATACTTACAGTGACCTTAATTGTGTTCTTGTCGAATTCAGCACAATCCAATTCCTGCTGGCAGACCTTTTTCTGCAAAAACACAATTTCGTTCAATTTTGAAAAAACATCTTAGAAAAATTTAATTATAAAAACGCAATTGCCAAATGCACATACTTTATCGCTGACACGTAAAGAACAGTAATCTTTGCTATGTTTTAGGTCCAATTGCCTCAACTCTTCAGTGGCATTGCTGGAATAGGTAATAAAATGAGAGTCACGGCCACAAAAAGAGGCGTCATACTCCTCCCATGCTCTCTCATTAATCTTAAAGGCCGCTATTGCCCTCTCATCATCGGACATTTTCCTACAAATACTATTATGTAACTGCGTAGGTGCTAGATTAGAAAAGTCTCACGAGCAACTAACGAACAACGAAATAGTTTCCAATATTTCTGCTGTACGTGTCGCTTTCATGACATCACTGTCGTTTATAACTGATACCTATTGATATCTTGCTCACTCAAAATTTCTGTAAACAACTTTATTAATGATACTTGCTAGTATGCGCTTAGGTAGGTGCTTTGTTGTAGATAAATGTTTAATAAACTTTCTTTGAATATGTTTCATACAACTATTTTTTGTAAAAAAAGGCTTAAATGACGTTACTCTACGTCATACCTTTCATAATTACTGTTGGGAGATTTGCACACGTAGAAAAAACTTACAGGAATGTTTACCGTAGAAGCATCGGTAATCCTGTGATAATTTGTCATTACCTAAATTTTTACCGTAGATGTTCATAAATTTTTACCGTAGTTTACAGTAACTTTTATGGTAACTTTAAAATTGATCCAAAAATCACTATAATTTTTACTGTACGGCCACGGTAAAATTTCCCCTGAAAGAGTATATATAGCTATAGGCTGCATCAGGGTCACGTTGGCTGGAGGGGAAGGCCGAGCACCTGATCAGTTGTCTGCTAAAGCGTGGACTAACCTACAAATTGTAAACCTGTGTGGATATCCGCATTAATAGAATTAGTACTTAACGCACTTAACAAATTTTTGGACACATAATGCAGTACTCCTTCGCTTATAGCCATTCATAAAAGATACCCGTACTTTCATCTATACGTTGATTTTAGTAATACAGATGTTATGTCTATCTCGTTCTCTCATACGGGTTATATAGCCCACTACATCAGAAACATCTTGTCAGCCCTTTCCTACAGCGCACGTGATCCTGCAGCCTATAGCTGTATGCACTTTCAGGGAAAATTTTATTGTTGCCGCACAGTAAAAATTATAGTGAATTTTTGATGAATTTTACAGTACCCATAAAAATTACTGTAAACTACTGTAAAAATTCATGAACATCTACGGTAAAAATTTACGTAATGACATATTATTACAGAATTACCGTTGCTTTTACGGTAAAATATCCTGTAACTCTTTTCTGTGCGTATAAAAATAGTTACCATGAGTTATCTCACGTACGTGTGAGTGTCGAAATAAAGGGGAATCTCGTTGAAATCGTCAATTTGATCAGAAGCTACCTCAGCGTAATGGTTTCTTATGTTCTTTGCTATCAAATTTTTTTACCATATCTCTTGAAACTGCTCCGACAACGAGAAATCTGGTCTTAGCAGTAGAGATAAATTTTTGATGGACGTACACTAACACAATTTTTCAAAGATAACACTGCAACAAACGAGGAGAAGCTTTATCTCTTTGGTGAAAGTGATCAATGTCAGGGTGGCTATACTATACATGAAAAAAAGGGACAAAAAAGTGTCACGCTATACTCTATTCTTTGAAAATTTTGGTCAAAACAGTTAAAATAATTAAGTAGCAGATAACAGCATGTCTTTTGCATGCATTTCATAAAAAAACTCTTCTAGCTGTTGACTTATAATCAATGTAATACCCAACAGTGCAAGAAGAATTGAATCAGATGCCATAACGCGTGGGTATGTCTACACGTCCTCATAAAATGCTAATTTTCTATAAATTCTATATATATAGTTTGAACACTCGTGAATGAAACATTACAAGAAGCCAAAAATATCTAAAGCTTGCTGGTGTAGGGAAAAAAGGTACTTGGTCGAGCTTGCGTTAACTTCAGTGGGGTAGGAGAAAAAAAGCTCGTGAGTCAAAGTAGATTGGTCGTCGAATTTAAAGAGTAGCAGCAAAAGTGGCTTTTATTTGCTGCGAGTAAATACGCGGCCTCACTAAACATTGTAATTGGTGGGAGCAATGGACTTCAATACTCTATGAGTTTGGAGTAGTGGTGGTGGTGTTAGTTACGATTTCGGGGATGGCTCAATGTATTATTCACTTTGTGCTGAAGTATTGATATTAAAAACCTTTAACGAATATATTGATTTTTTCTATAGAACATTTTTTGTAGTGCGCAGAGAATCATAAAGAAGTTTAAGTAGCATCGAAAAAATACAATGATTTCTTTCAATTTTATTTTAAAGAATCTCAAATAGTGCTTGTATTCATGTACTAAAAATTTGCAAACAATGATATCAAATCAGCTTTTGTATAAATCACTGATTGGTCTAAAATTATCTACAACCTATACTTCTTGGACATACAATTCAATTTAAAAATTATAAGAGTGTTATCTTTATCGGCAAAAAAAAACAAAAAAAAGATTAGTACCCTGAAAAAAGGCTAAAGTAAGAGTTGTAATATTAGCTAATTCGTTATTAAAATACTGCAGTTAAGTTAAAAAAACTATAAGCTTACTAAAAATTCATTGGATTAAGCATACTCGTGACCTTTAAAATTGTTAAACTTGTTGTGACAACTATCATAATAAAAATTTTGACCTGATCAATATTGTATACCTTATTATTAATTTTGTAGAAATGATATAAAAGTTTATTGTTATGAAAATAAATGGTGATACTTTTTAAGAAGCATATCTAACAATTTATGAAAAGTAAATAGTCCTACAGCATTTCGGTTCTTTCGGTCTATTGGTTTGTGGTAATGTATTTTTTATATTTTCTATCAAATAATATTATAAGGGCTAATCACAAAATTATAGACAACAGCATTTTATCCACAAAAAAAAAAAAATCGGTCGTGGGACCCACGATAAAAGTGAAAATTCAAGTATTAATTATTGAACTCATTTTATACAGAAAACTATATGAGAAGCCATTATATGTGTTATTGCTACGAGTTAATTAAGTAAGTTTCTTTTAATAACTTGAAACAAGTAAAAAAAATTTCGTATTTAAAATGGCTAAAAATCATGTTTTCATCAAACCGAATTGTACGCTTTAATTGTTTTTTTCTCTTTAGTAAACACATGAAAATTAGTATTTTCAACTAATGTTGCTTCTTCTTCGAGATATGGTGTTTTTTTAATTTTTCGAAGTTATGTTGTCATGAAAACACTTTAAATTTCTTCGCGCACATCTGCATAAATGTTTAGAGTATACTGCAATTTTTTTGTAATCTATAACTCCAACTTTATAAAGATGGACCGCAAATACGAATTTGAGGTTATGTTATTAGACCAAAGGACACCTCAATTTGTGCGTATCAATATTTTATTTCCCCTTTAGGACACCCGTAAAAAATCGGTATTTTTGGCCTATTTTGCTTCTCCTTCGAGATGTGGTGTTTTTTCTAATTTTTTAAGGTTATGTTGTCATGAAAACACTTTGAATTTCTTCGCGCACATCTTCATTAGTGTTTCAAGTTTACTGTATTTTTTTCGCAATTTATAACTCCAAATTCATAAAGATAAAGCGAAAATACGAATTTGAGGTTATGTAATTACAACAAATGACACCTTTACTTGTACGTCTCAATTTTATGTCTTCCCTTCAGGATGCCCGTAAAAAATCAGTATTTTTGGCCTATTTTCCTTCTTCGTCGAGATATGACGATTTTTCTTATTATAAGAGATTATATTGTTAAAACAACACTTTAAATTAATTTGTGGACATCTCTATTAATTTTTAAGGTATACTATAATTTTTTCGCAATTTATAACTCATATGTCAGAAAAAAACAACTAAAATACGAATCTGAGGTTATTTAATAACAAATGATACCTCATTACTAACACACACACAAAGACTTATATATATATAAGTATATATATATATATATATATATATATATATATATATATACACGTAAAAATTTGAGCATGTAGTAGCAAGGGGAGTGAGGCAGAGAGAAAGGCCGTCCCACGACCCACTCTACGCGTATATGCACTGCTCTGGTGGCAAGGGGGACGAGGCAGAGAGAGAGAGAGAGAGAGAGAGAGAGAGAGAGAGCGGCTGGAGTGGTAGATATGCACTGCTAGTATGAGGCTCTTTTACCGTCAAGCTTGAATCAGATGGCGCCAGGGCACGTCGCGGCTGTCATACTTACACACCGTCAAATTTACAGTTGTGTATTGCGTTCGTGAGCCTATCTGTGTAATGAGCAAAGCAGAAGACATAACCTTTGTAAATGATTGCTGTTGTTTGCAGACAATTTTTGTTTGCATTTACGTTTAAAGATAGTAGGAAAAATGAAGTGCAGTGTAATATCCTGCGATAAGAAAGTGAAATTTAAATTTCCTTCTGATAGTGTGATAAAAAAAAAGTGGCTCGAAGCAATTGGGAGACCAACATTTTTGTCGCTCCCAAGTCATGGCTTACCTGTCCACGAGTTCTGCTTTTCTTTCACTGACTCTTGCTCCTTTCCCTTTTAAAAGCTTTTTCAATTCTGAAACTTTTAAGCTCCCATAATATTCTTTCTTGTCTTCCTTATTCATTTCAAAATTTCAAATATTGCGCTTTACCACTACACTTTAATTTCCTATGTACATACAAAACTGAAAAGTAATGTTGTGTGAGTGAGACGGCCATGACAGCCGCGACGTGCCCTGGCGCCATCTGATTCAAGCTTGACGGTAAAAGAGCCTCATAGCATGTGGTGGCAAGGGGGACGCGGAGAGAGAGAGAAAGAGCGGCTGGAGTGGTGGGGGGCTAAGCAATTTCGTGTCGCTCGAAAAAATTCACAACGTGCCATAAGAAGTTTCACTTTAATAAATAAATAAATAAATAAATGTACATTTATTCAATCTGATGCTCACATTGGGTAAATAACAACATTACACACCATCAAATTTTATCTCCCAAAAAGTTTAATGAAGGTTGTAATCATAACACAAGAACGTTTTTTTAAAACTTTTATTAATATGTGTCACGCATCATGTACAGGTATTTTACTACTTACTTTTAGCTTGTGGTTAATATCGAAGATTGATTTCGGTTGTTTTTCGTAAGCAGAGAATCAGCCGCGTATTTGTCAAAACATCACATTGACGTTAAATATTAAAAGTCATACACACCTACAATTCGGTGGCTTGTGATTTCTAATACAAACCAAGAATATTGCGATCGATCAATAAAATAATGTACTTACCAATGGGGCAGTACTTGATTCAGAAAACATATTATAAGAAAAGTATACGTGAAACAAAAACACGCGCAGAACACATAGGGGAGACCAGGAAATGGCGGATATCTTTATTTAACAGCTAGTTACAGCTTTAATTTTAAAGTAATATTTGTAAATTTTAAGAGATCGTAGTTAACACAACACATGCAAATTTTATAAAAATAATAAAACTTTTTAATTCAGAACGGCACAAACCAAACCTCTCAAAACTACTAGTAGTGCCCCATAGTGAGGTACTTGTAGCAGGTGGTAGGGTACCACGAGCCTGATAAATCACGATGATTTGTTAGGATAACTCGTAAAATGAATTATAAAAAAAAGTTTTTTTTTATTGAGCACACATAAAATTAAAATAAAAAAATGACGACAACAAGTATACATGTATATACATTACAAATATTTTAAATTACGTTGAAATTGTAACTTTAGATTTATAGTTTCGATTTTTTAATGACTTTTGGTTCTCATCCCAGTTTCCTCGGTTACTTTTTTTTGTAGTGACGCACCATTTGTAAAATTTACTTAAACAGTAAACATCTTAAAAACTAAATCACCTTGTGTATCATGGTGTATCGATGTGTATCACAATGTTTACATGTCTGGATAAGGTTAGGAAATCTGTTTACGGTTGGAGCTCACCTCAAATATAGAGGCCTTCCGTGCTAGTAGTGCCCCGCCCTAAGGTGCCAGTCATTCCCTGTATAAAACACGTTATTATTTTTTAAAAAACTTTTTTTCCATGCCTTCTAGAGCAAATTAAAAAAAAGCATGGTGGAGCTTAAGGTTTAATCTACAATAGAGACAGCATAAGATAGTTTGAAACAGGTTCGTTTGTATTGAGTGTGTGCGATTAAAAATGCGAGAGCAGGCAATCAATGAGATAAAATTTTATATGTTTTTTATTAAACTTTCGTTGCATTGTTTAGTGTTTTACTTGGAGAGGAAAAAAGTAATCACAGTAGAAATTGTTATTTACAAGGTTTGAATTGAAAATATTTTATCATTCAGGAGAAAGTGAGGTGCTAAAGTTACCTAGTGCTTTTGTCATTCTCCGGTCTCCCCTACCAATAATTGTAAATATATTATGAGCAGAGCTGAGTAGCAGAGAGATAAAATTGAGTTGTCATGCACATTGAACGCATCAGGACTGACGCATAATATTTAAGGGAATCGAGTATTTTTCTCGGCTCAACAGCTTAGCTACTTTGTAGTGTGCCAGAAAATTAAAATGAGCCATCCAGAATTTCGGATATAGGAAGAAAACAGTGCCAGAAAACATCAGAAGGGGCAAATATAATCATATACGTCCTTAACTACAGGAAAAGAGGGTGGGTATGTTGGAGGAAAGTTTTGCATATCAATTTGTAGAATGAAGCTTCATTTTTGCATTTGGTACTATTTTTTAGAATCGGCTACTAATGGTTTGTTTCTTCAAGTTCTAAGGTTGTAGCTTTAAAACTTATGCAATGATGAAGTTCACATTAACATATGTGTAAATATCTTAGAATAGACCAATATATGCGGTTTACAGACACTGATTATACTAACAGACGGGTGAAATGGTATATGGTATATATTTAAGTAAAACGTATTATGAAGCCATGAAAATCAATGAGTCAAATTATTGTGTAACTTTTTTCTATCCTACAGCAACAACTATTTCTCGTGTTTATAGACATATTGTGTTCAGATTAACATTAATGCATGGAATTTAATATCATATACCTAGCGCTTAGGTTCTCTGATTTAAAAGTATCTAGTATAGTGTCTAAACACTTAGAGCACACATCTAAAAGTGATTATTGACTTTTTTTGAACACACAATATACATACCGATCATATACTAAGTCGTACAGAGCTAAAGATAAACCTTAAAGCACCAACTTCTTTATAAAAATCTGATATCATCAATTGCCAAAAAGTTGTATCTGTTACTTATTTTGAAAAGTACTTCTCAAAAAGCACGGTGTAGAAACAGTATCGTGAAACTTGTAATATGTGAAGACAGAGGCTGTGATTTAAAGGATGATCCAAAAATTTTTTCCAGGCATTTTCACAATTTTTTCATCAAAAATGGTTGAAGACGTTTTCATTTTTTTTTTATATTACATACATTTCTTTTCATTTAAGATGTTTTTAGTTATTAGTCTTCAATAAGATGCAAATCATAAATTTTTATCAAAACATCTGAGACTCAAAGTGAAAAAAACAGCAATTAAACCTAATTTTTTCTATTGTTTTAAAGTCTAAGTTTTTCCCTTACTGCAAGGTTTAGCAGGGATCGCTCTTTAAGTATCCAAATTAAAAAAAAAAAAAAATTTACCAATAAACTTTATAAAAACCGTAGTTCTTAATAATGTCAGCAAAGTTTTTTGTACCGAAGATTTATTTAGAAATAGAAAATTGCAGCAATTATTAATGTTTATAAAATATAGCAAGCGCGTCTTAAAATTTTCCTTAAAACTTATGGATCTGTAAGTTGTTACCTATGTGGTTGTGGTAAAAGCAAGTTGGAAATGGTAATACTTACGATTAGTGAGAGGAACAAAAAATTCTTGGGGAAGAGATTAATCAAGTGTGATTGTATGGTACATGAGATCTGCTGCTATTCATGTCTTAATCTGTTCTTTTATCGTTTTTAACTTGACTAGTTGTTAAATTTTACTTACTTATTTTGAGACACATTTTGTTGGACGATAAATATTTCACGTGTATGTGATGTAATGTTGTAGTTTAATTAATCTTATGCAATAGCTTTGTTAAAAAAATAATACAAAAGCATCTGCTGATAAACAAAAATACAAAAAAGCTTCATAAATTGCTTCAGATTTGTATGCTTTGCTAGGAAATATTTGTTACATGCGACATGAGCCAACTTATAATACGTTGACTTTTAGCAAAAGTCAAACTAATACTAAAGAAAAACGCAAGAACTTTATTCTTATGTTTCTTGAGTACAAATTATGCTACTTCGTTCTGAGAAAAACATGTTTAATAATAACTTATTTTACTACAAAGCCATTTTTATTGTTTTAATAAGTAGCAAGTGATATTTTATGATATAAAGCTATAACCATATTACTACCTGCTGCAATAATATAAAGTTGAATTAGTAAAATGCATAAGAAAATCTGTAATCACTGTACTAACGAACTCTGGAAATTTCCTTAATTTTACTTTTATTGAAAAGCTATTACATTGAGCATATAAAGTGTGTAATGTACATGTTGTGCAAAAATATTTTGTTCATTTTAAGGAGAACTAAATGCAAGACCGAGAGATAGTACTAGATAAAGTTCCCATTGCATAGAAATTGGTTCAAATAACTACTTAAATATATTAATGAAAACAAAGGAAATTATAAAAAAACAACTTTAGGCTTACTGCTCCAAAATTATCACTTATAAAAACATTTATTTTACTTGTATGAAAACATAAAAAACATAACAGCTGTTTTAGTCTACTGGACCTTTCTTTTGCCGTAAAGGCTTACATATTAAATGAGTTCTCAAGTTGTTGTCTCTATTACTTTCTTTACCACCATTTGAAAAAAAGGTCTTTTTCAAGTAGAGACCGCAACAATGAATTACTATAATAAGTGGTTGACATTGTTTTAATATTTTTTTTTAACGATAAATAAGTTTGAAGGTGTTTATAATTATTTTAGATGTTTATTGTAGATAAAATTAAAGGTACGATTACTATGAAAGTACATAATAAAACAAACTATTTTTTAAGCCATTCTCTAATGCATTTTGAGCAACTAAGGGCACAATTAGCCTATAAATCACAGGAGAAAAATAAAGAATTTTTCAGATTACAGGCATTTGACACCTGAAGTGGAGCCAAAAGCATAAGCAGCATAGATAGCTACGCATTTGGATACGTGAATTTTCTTATAATTTAATGTGGGCTCTCTAAGGCCATCTTCTAATCACTGTATCGCTTGTTTTCAATCATATTTATGACCCAACATCTGATAGACAAATATGTCTGCTAAATAGTGCGCATCCATGTACTGGGCGGGGGTGGGGGTCAAGGAAAAAAGTAAAAAATAGTTTGTGAACTAGTTTAATACAACAATTTTATTTATAATTACATGCTTGCATTTTGTTGTCACTTTCTTTGTCTTAAGTTGAAAATATTTGTCATTCAACATTATCACAGTCCTCGACAAAATTGACAAAACAATTTTTTTTGTCTCCTGGACGCTTTGGCCTGGGGCGTAGTCAGTTATGACAGCTAAAAAAGTCTCTGCTACAATTTACTTTAATATTACGTGTATTATTTGTATCCTAGAAAGTCTAAGTGGGTCATATAATAAACGTAAATGAAACTTTTGACGTACACTTGGATTTTCTGTTCAAGATGTTTCAAAATTATTAAGCATCAAAAGTAACTTTTTTATAAATGAAATTTTCATTCCAAATGACTTCTTAAGATGTAATAAAAGTTATTGAACAAAATTACGTGAAAAATAAGTGCTAGAATTTTATCTACAATTTGGTGTGTGCATGAGTACACGTGCAGTTTACAATCGAAATGTAGGGTAACGCCAACTCAGTTTTGCGCGGAATATTGAAAGGAATTGAAAAAAATCGAAATTCCCAAAAAATTCTGCGTTGTATAACATATTTTGACAAATATCTTAATAGTCAAGAAAACTCGTAATAGTTAAAAAAATTTAATTTTTTCTGCCAAATAAGATAAAAGTGCCAAAAAAAATAAAATTCTTGGACTTGAATGCTCTGAAAAAAATGAAAAAATCATTTTTGTTTTCATATAAATTAAAAAATAAGTAGTCTAAGGTACGTTCAACTTACGTTAATGACAAACTTCTAAAATTTATTATGCAATTAACAATTTAAAAAAAATATACTTTACGTAGGTACTGATCATTTACATTGATTGTATAACCTCCGTAGTACTTTGGTATTATTAAACACTTTTTCTTTGATTTTATATAAATTGGTTTTTATACAACTCATGGTTTATCTGCCAATTACGTAACTTAGTGCATTTAAGCAATAATTTAAATGATTACAACTGATTTAAGTGTTTGTTATTTTCAATATCTTTATTAGAAGCCCAGTTTTTAACCTTTAAAATTCATAAGTGTTTGCAACAAGTGATTTAATAGTATTGCAAAATAATAAAATTATCCATATTTCTAATACTTATGTAACGTTGCATTTGGCCAGCCCTGTCAATGTTCTCACGTCAAAGAGAACCTGTCTCCATGTAACGCACTAAAACACCTTAAAACGCATACAACATCTAAAACGCCAATATCCTTCGACCCAACACACCTTCCAATACTTCTGCTTGGATGAGCTCTATACTTCTGACGTAAACTCTTCACCGGGAGGAGGACCCACAAGGCTGAGGGAAATGACCAGGACTGTGCATATAAATACACGTACCGCATGATTCACTTTAAACTACTCTTTATTTCATCTACAATATATGAACACTTTAAGAGAATGACGCTATTCCCAGTGCTAACTCGCAAGTCACAGATTTAGACACGCATTCATGCACTCATACACCCACACCTGCACACCTTCATACAAAGTTCCTCCCAAACGCGACCTGGAGAATGGCTTGCTCCGAGGTTTCGACAACCCAGTTCGATCGCGAGAATACTCGGTCACCATGCAACATCTTCGATCACGAGCTACCTCACGAGAGCACACACTACACATCCTCTCTGTCCGCAGGGACTCCTATAACCATCGCCCTCACCAGCTGGTCTACCAAGTCCTAAACGACGCTGCGAACGCACACAGATGAATACACTACCTAATACGTCGTCCTATTGCAGTGGACAGACCGCTGACTGCTGAGGTTCAGACGACTGTTTGAATTTCAGACATTCAACTGCATCTACTATTAGACAAAATATATGCCCAAATAATTCTTTAAGTTGACAATATGCATGATTTTATTTTTAACTTTTTCTTTCTCATAAGTACTTTTTATAGCAAAAAAAAACTAGAACAGCTACGCTGATGTACAATTTTTGAATCTTTAAGACTCATTTTTCAAGACTTTTTAAAACTGTTTATGTCACAGTTTTATTGCTCAACATGATGAATGAAACTATGAGTTTATAATACTCTATACTACTTGAGTAATTTCACTAGAGATATATGGTCATACTTTTAGGCTCTACTTCTATTATCTAGAATTTGACCTGATATTATGTCACTAATCAAGAGAGTGTGATGTCAAAGCCAACACAAAGTGATTCATCAACAGGCTTAACATTATACATTATTTAATAAATAAATGTAAGTTAAAATTGATGGCCTTTACTTATTAAAATAATTTTCATTTTTATTCAAGACTGATATAAAAATCACATCTTCCTTAGGTTACGCAAGCACATGAGGTCCAGCGTGCTTATGAGCTGTGTGTGCAAATTTCTATTAATTTTTCGTATAAATTCATATTCATTTGGGAATTTAACAGAATTTAACATTTTTTTATTGACAAAAATATCGTTTTAATACAAAATCAAAAAAGAGATATTCAAAAGAGAAGATTTAGTCCCGTTCTAAGGGTTCATAATTGAATTACCAGGTGTTACATGATCTAATGATAGGATAATTGTTGAAAAGTCATTTAAACTGTCTACCTTGTTAATTTTTCCGTACTTATATTCAGTCCAGAGTAATACATTTTGGAATCATTTTCTAAGAGTTCACCAATAATATTGATTAATTTCGTAAATGATGGCCTTAGATTTGGCTTATCGTTCCAGCAACAAAGCATAATTTCATAACTGGAATGTAAGTAAAAAATACAAAGCAACTATTTTTAAAAAACTATTTAAAGTCCAACTAATAAACAGAATACTAAGAATTTTTCTCGAACTTACATCTTCTTACTGGCATACATGGGTTGTCCCAATCTATAACCCTCATGTAATTTCCGTAACAGTTCTATAACTCCCATTTTTGGGTACGGTGTATCTGCGAAAGTAAAAAATTCCCACAGCACCACACCAAATGACCAGACATCAGACTTCGATGTAAATATTCCATTTTTGATTGACTCAATAGCCATCCATGCCACGGGTACCTTCACATTGCTCTGCTTTTTATAAAAACCGTCTTTGTAAATAATCTTAGCTAGGCCAAAATCACAAATCTTGATGACGTTGTTTTCTGCTAGTAAGATATTCCTTGCTGCTAAATCAGCATGTAGAACCTACTTATTCAGCTGCATTAACGTAGTGACAAGGTAATAAATCACACAATAGAAAAAAGCTAATAATCGTGTGACACACCTTTTTTTTAGACAAGTATTCCATTCCATGAGCAACCTGAAATGCCCAAAAAAGAAGATCTTGGGAACTTATATGTTTAAGATTTTCTTCATTGCAGTCACCCTGGTAGTTAGACTGCCAACCGGGTTCGGAATCACTGTACTCAAAGTCACTTTTGAACTCAATGTAATTACCAGAGTTTTCCGTGTCAGAACAGTAGATGACGGACTGGTTACTCGAGTTACAGCTAATGCTAGAAAAAAATGCTAGTGGTGATTATTCCAATCTTAAAAAAAAAAAAGATTCAATACCATAAAACTGGTACCTTTTCGATTCTTGTTCCTGTTGATTAGATTTATCATTAATTTGATTACAGAAATTTCTTTGGTAGCTTAGCAGTAAATCGTGCAAATTTCCAAATTTACAGTACTCTACTATGATTAGTAACTCATCTTAAATTTATATTAATTTATTTAAAATAAAATTAATAATCAGTGTTAGTTTTGTTGAAACGGTGCTCTTTCTTACCTCAGGCAATATTTTCCGTACAGGCACCGAGAAGATTTACAATGTTCACATGCTTTCCCAGATAAATCATAATTTTCAGCTCACTTTCTAAGAGCCGTAGGTATTGAATTGAATTAGCTTTACTGTTGATTGTCTTAACTGCCACAGTTGTAAAATCCTCATGGGCACAAATCCCGTACGCTCTCGCCTTCATTACAACCCCAAACTGACCACTTCCTAATTGTTTCTCTAGAATGAAAATCATGATATTATTATGAATATACTTTTGAAATTAACTTCAAATACAAGATATTTACTATCGTATACCAAAATTTAGTTGTTTCCTGGAAAATTCCAATTTTTTATTGTACGGTAAAAGTTCTGCTTGATCCTGTACTGTTAATTCTGAATTTATAAGGTGTGGTGCTCCTTTCTCGAATTGAA
Organism: Copidosoma floridanum; assembly: GCF_036245765.1. NCBI lineage: Eukaryota > Metazoa > Arthropoda > Insecta > Hymenoptera > Encyrtidae > Copidosoma > Copidosoma floridanum. Next base: position 15,099,051 of record NW_028321884.1, on the reverse strand, counting down.
TCAGGCGTGTTATTAATAATTTCCTTTGTATCTTTAAACAATTTATAGTTTTAAAAAATTATGTTCAATGTTCAGATAATGTTTGAAAAAATAGTTCACTGCAATAATCACCTTTTGATTTCGAACTTTTATGCACAAGTACACGATGAAAAAAAATGTAAAAATAGTCGTTAGTGTAGCTATGGTTGAGATCACAAGCCAATTATTTGTTTTAGGTCCTAAAATTTAATGAAAAGGTTAATAAAACTAATATTTCTTTGCAGATAGGTAAGAGTAAATCATGTAATAGCTCATAAACAATTTATACTAGCAGTGATACCACTCGTCAGTATTTTATTATTTTTAACAATCAAATAGACTTCCAAGCATTTTACATTTTTCTTAAGCGATGTTTTGGCAACATGCAATGACATACAATGTTTGGCAACAAACAATATTCACTTATACTTGACTACACTACATTTTGTTACAAACTTTTGCTTATTTTCTACTGAATATGACTATTTTAATAACTTCAAGGGTAAACTGTCTTTGTACCAAGTAATATTAGGTATTGATATTCCATTGATCTCACAGAATGAAATTACAGTACTTATAGCATCCTTCTGTGTCACGATTTATGTGTATCGTTTATACCGGTATCTGTAACCATGGATTTTTTGTCTATGAGTAGACTCATAAACAAAATGAGTTTCTTAAAACTACATTTAAAACATTTAGTTGCAAATGTCAAAGATAATAATAACGGTTGCCTTAACAACAGGGATTTTATAATAATCAAGATGTAAAAATTGAGATATTTTGGAATTATTTAAGAGAAATATGTTTCTTATAATATTATTAACATTACGAGTCGTGATTGACTTGCACGAGTGGCCGGAGTTGACGGGAACGAGTGCCAGTTGAGCACACGAATGCGTAGTACGAGAACGTCGAACGTTTTATTCTCAAATAAAATAAGTGCACCATAAACTGTCACGAATTATAGAACTAATTCATCACAATTCATATGCTGTCTATCCTTGCAGGCACAAACAAAAGTCTCTTGTAATGCCCTTTTTTTGATGATACTTTAAGTTTCATTCCAAGCCCTCAATTTGGTAGCATTTAAAATCCTTGAATCCCTACTAGATCCTCCACAGCGATTTTACAATACGCCTAATCAGATGAGCTCAATTATTCATGACTTAAATAATCATTGTTGTTAAGATGCGTCACTTTGTATTATTATTTTTATTAAATTAACTTTTTTTCGCTTCACCTCCTGTCTGCTTAACAAGTACTAATAAACATCCACCACCTCTATCCCACCCTAGTGCTAACAACCCATATCGTTGTGAGCGGGAATTATGCAGTCTCTATCGTCACGGCCAGTTTTGACGTTGAGCAGCCACATCCATACTACCTAGATGCTCAGACTTTGTAAAATCGTTATTATAACATTAGCCTTACAACTTTGTAATGGTTTATTTTATAACTTATGTTGAGACAAGTTTAAAAAAAAAAAAGTTTTGAGATCTATTTTTTAATTCAGTTCTTAGACGAGCTCGGAGACTATTTTTTGGAGGAACTTCGAGACCGGTGATAAGACAAACTTTGGAATGTATTTTAAAACAACTGTTGATATATGCGTTAAGATCTATTCTATGACCAGTTTTTATTTCTGCTAACACACCCTTGTCTAAACGATTTTTATACGATTTGAGACCATTTATCAAGACCAGATATTAGCCGAGCTCTAATAACCAATACTGAGACAAGCTAATTACTAATTATGAGAGAGATATAAATAAAACAAAAACACAGCAAACATTGCCTGTGATTGGAAATTCATTATGGCTTTTTATGAGTAATGGTTTTTTTACTTTTTTTTTAGTATAGTGTATTACTTTAAACTTTTAAGCAAAACTTTTTACCACAATTATTAAACAATTATAACTTAAAAAGTATAAGAACCCGTAAGAAAACCTGTTTTTTGAAGGTTATATCTGTATAACTATTTATTTTAAAATATATATTATTCAATACAAAATTTTATCATAGTAGCTTTAAAAACTTTTTTTTATAATTTCAGAAGCGACGATATTAAAGAAAATGTTATTTCACGACTGTTTTAGGTTTTGTTTGCTTTGATTTCTAATAATACAATTATATTTTTATATAGTATTATATGGCTAGCAAAAGTACAAACGGAAAATTACATATTGTTACTCGGTGAAAATAAAGTTAATCGATTTTTTTTTATTTTTTGGTTATGTCATGTCAGCCACTTCTGACCTTCAGTATGTCTTCAAAACTGTCATAAACCTAAACCTAAGTGATACATTTATAATAGTTGATGCTGCACTAGCAAATTAATATTATTAATAACAATTTTAACCACCTTTAATTCAAACAAACCAAAGAATCGGCTTTGCGGTGTAAAATGTTGGTAACATAGATTATTTCATTATGGTGCGTATCAGTTGTTGGAAAGACTGTATGGATAAGAAATTTTAAATGCTTGAATCACATGTAACATAAGTATATGTATTTTATGCACGCGCGTGCTCGAATACGTAATAATAATACAATTTTTACTATATTAATATCGTATTTTTGAAGACCTATTGATATTAGGTGTAATCTAATTTTTTTAATTCTGTTATACCAAGCTTAATAACATTTAAGTTGGAAGTTTCACATCTGCCGGGGGTCTCGAGACCCACACCTGGTTTTCTTTTTTGATCTCTCCTCGAAAGTATGGGTTATCTCTATATGGTTTGAAGTTAATAGGAGTATTGACGAATGTGGACATTTCGTGTTTGACAATGTTTCTTTGACACAATTCCTTTAGAGGTAAGTGGAGAAAGTGGAACTGATAATAAAATTGTGCAATGAAGTAAACTATATCATTTTTTCTTACTTTATATATATCTTTAATCTTTCATTGACTTAAAATGAAGATTGCTCTTTCCTTCTATACTTTATCAAATTTTCGATAAATTACGCCTTTTATGAATCATACTAACTTTTACAGAAGTCAATTTAAATGTGCTGTAAATCACATAGCCCTTTAAAAGCATGTTATAACGCAGTGACTAGTACGGATTATTATATGATATGAGCCATCATAAGGTTCACGATGGGTTGGTCATTATGCAGATCTCGTGGATAAGTTATGATTTAGTCATTTGCCAAAAAATCGTGAAGGTATAGAATGTAAGTCATGCAAATCATGCGTGTATATCCTATATTATATCTTTGTCCAGACAATGTCCTAAGTTCAATCATCTAAAACTTAGAAAAACCGTCTTCTGATTTCACAAACAAATTCTGTAGCTATAAAGTGCTCCAAAATCATTATTATTAACATTATTATTTCTGTTATTGTTAGCATAAATGTTTTAACTATCGTCATTGTTTTTATTACGATTGTTGTCATAATTTTTATTATTACTATTATTATGATTATTATTACTATTATTATTATTACTATTATCATTATCGTCACTAATAACGATTAAATCAGAAGTTTTGAAAGGGGACGCAAACATTTTTTGTACAAATAATTCAAATTTGATTGCAAAAAAAATATCCTTTGGTTAATTCTAGTTTTTCTGATGAAATATTTTTATGTTTTTATTGCACTTGATAGATAAAAAGAATAATTGTTCATGCATACGCAAATATTCAATAAGTACTTGTTTTCGTTACTTGAAAACTAATAATATAAATGAATTTCAACATTAAGAATAAAGCGGTCGTAGAACAGTTTTTTCTTTCATGTAGTTTTATTGATAGTTCATTTTTATACAAGCTATAATATTTCTAGTACAAATAATTCCAGTTTAATTATTAAGAAGTTGAATGTTGAGTTAACGAATAATATGATACATGTGACATTATTGCGATTATAACTTTTTTTTCATGTAAAGTGTTACAAAACTTAATATCAAATATTTGAATTAATAAATCAATTGATTCGTGGATATCAGTTTTCATTGATAAAATAATACTGAGGGCCATCAGTACAACCTGTTTGTTAATAACAAATTCAAGCAAATTAATTAATGTTACATATAAATGCTGAATAAGTAAAATCAATTGCATACAATAATAAGCATAAGTGAAGAACGATTATGTAATTATGTTCAAAAGATAATTCGTTACTATGCATGGACGCAATGTAACTGTTAAATACTAAACTAATTCAATTTAATTTTTTTAAAGTAACAAAATTCGTATTAGCAACGTATTGAATTATTCATGGATATATAGTTTAGTATTCAAATAGCAACTATTACATATTTTTTTATGAAAAATTGTCATTGTGCAGAATCATAAAGAGTTAGTTTTCATTGTTTATGTACATCCATATAGTAGGTACAAAAATAAATCCGAGCAGCATGATTTGCAAATTTTACATATTATTTTTGCGTAAGCTAGAGGTTGAATCCTAATAAAACATGTATAATCTTGTATATTATTTTAAATTCCATAAACACTATGGAAATATGATGTGTCGATTACGGTTGAGATAATATAAAATCCAAAAAAGTGAATAACCTACTTCGTATCTTGAAAATCCATGTAGCTTAAAAACTTCTAAGGAGTTGGAGACACACTGGAAGGGAAATTACTGCAGACCCTAAGATTTTTACAAATTGTTTTAGTAATATCATCTTAAGCATCTATGTACGTATTTTAGTGGGACTCTACCCCATGCGCACTCCTCGAGCCAACTCCCTACTCTAAGTTAAAATAAGGGTCTTCCAATTTAATATACGAAATAGTAACTTATATATCATTTGAATTTTTTATTGCTATATGCTTTACGAGTCGATATAAATGTATGTTAATAGTTCGAGGTTTGTTAAGTTCTTACTAGTAAACACAGTGCATACAATGAATGTAAATCAGAATTTGTTCTTCACACTTATGATATTCAAAAGTGTTTTTAGTCCTACCTAGATATCCCAAAGGAAACACTAACAAATATATACCATTAGGTCTACAAATTATGATAACTTATCCAATCATGTATGATTTGGAATGCTATTTGACTCATCTTTTAAAGAACTACTAATGTCATGATTTTTAGTCGTTATAGATTTTGATACTGTTGTTGCATTTCATGTAATTGCCATTCTGTTTTTTTTTTTTTATTTTTTTTTTTTTTACGTAAAAAAAATATTTTTCATTCTGTGAAGTAATATATGTGTATTAGTAATTAAACATGATTGCTATTTCGATATTTGGATAGTGAACCTTTCGTTTATTTTAACTATAAGATTTTTAATCATTTGTTTGTTCCGAAATAATGTTTTTTTTAATGCCTGTTATATCATTATGAATGTACAACTGACTTGTTACTCTAAATCACTAAAGTAATGAGATTAGTATGACAATCTTGATCGCGTTATTTTAAACTATGGATATTTTTTTTTCTTGCAATACATTCGTGTTAAATGTTGCAAAACCAAACAATCTATAATGAAACCCAATAAATTGTAAAAATTTTTTATCTCAAAATAACGGCTGAGTTAAATGCTTTTCTTTTACTAACTTAAAGGTTACAACATCATTTTATCTTTGCAAGAACAATTACTCTTAATTTTTTCCTGACTATAATAAACTGCTGAACAGTAAAAATTTTGGTACATGGGAAAGCAGAAGAAAGAACATTCATAATTTTTATTACATCAAAAATTGATTGTAAAAATTATTTCTATTCTTGGTAAAGTATGCTTGCATTTTTTTTATGAACTTTGTTATTTGCATTCGAATTATGCTTACAATGTGTCGAATATAAATTGTTTTTTTCGAATAGTAATAGGATATCAAAATTAAAGCATCTACTTGTCTTAAATAATACGGGTTTTAAGTTATACAAACATATACAAATAACTTTTAACAAAAATTTAAGAGAAAAATAAAAAGTTTTGATAAATATCTCGTTAATTTTTTACGAACGTTGTTTACACTATCAATACATTGAAAAATCTTTTTTTTTGAAACCGAGCAACTTATACTTTTATTAGTTAATATTTTTGTATACAAATCTGAGAAAAGCGATGGGGCTACATAATACTAATACTTATGTTGACCTTAATGACAATATAAATAGTGATGATGATCATTGTGATAATGATAATAATACATGACAGTGATAACGATGATAATAATGATAATGATAATAATAATAATAAGAATAATAATAATAATAATAAAAATAATAACAATAATAATAATGACAATAGTAATTATAACTATAGTAAAGATAATAAAAATTATGATGATGGTAAAAATAGTCGGGTTGTACATCTGCAAATATCGTAACTATCATTCTTACAGCATTCAAGATATCAATTAAAATGTATAATGATTTTGAATGATAATTGACAACTAATGTACCCCACAAGATAGATAATTTTTAGTTCTTTTTTATATTTTTTATTATCCTAGGACATCTATTGCATCAATAATACTTGAAATTAATATTTTTTTTTTGTAAATTTTTAACAAAATTTTCTTTGCATTAATCACAAAACAGTTCAAAATAAAAAATAACTAATGAATTAAGAAACAATTATGTTAGATTACTGACGTTTCTTCTTACTAAACTATATGCTATAATCAATAAGTCGTATGAAACTGCATATTTTTTGGGTATTTTAAAAATACATTCATAATTTGATATTAATAAATGTATATTCCTACGTTAATTATATTTAAATATTTTAAATTTTATTACACTTTTTTTTGGGTGATTTGCGATATGAATGTTGTCATTGAACTAATGTCAACGTGATTCTTAATTGTCAAATGAGGATTAGTAATATTTCATACCAAAATAATTGAATATTTAATATTTTTTAATTACTCAAACAAGCTATAATCTTAGAAATAAGATAGAACTATGAGTTAGTTACTAAAATATTTTTTTTTAAAACCTTTACCAAAAAAAAAAACCAAAAAAATTATGCTAAGAATGACCCCTTTGATTCGCCATACACGATAGGTAGATATATATATACGCTCAGATATTTATTATTTTTAAAGCTTGATTGTTTTAGTCAATTTAATTCTTAATATTCCGTTTAATTTTTTGATGATTAAAAATGTTATCGTCAGAAATAGTAGAGATGGACTAGGAAAAGATTACTTAAATAAGCGGTGGTAGAGGGGAAGGTAGGAGGAGCAAAAGGGGGTTGCTTAAAGTATTCCTACATAAAAAATTACGAAAAAATAAGCAAACAACTATATCCATTGAGAGGTAGCTGAAGGGGAGTGGGGGCAGCGAGGAGCTGAAACTCGCTTTTGTCTATACATACAAAGTTTAGAGAGATAATTCTCCATATAAAAAAATATCATAATGCATGTAACGTTTTCATACCTTTCACCATAAATTTTTGAGATTTTCGGACTTCTCCAAAGTGATTTTTGGCAAGACACGAGTAATTCCCACTGTCACTTTCCAAAAGATATGTTATCTTCAATTTTCGATTTTTCTCCAATAATCTAAATTTTTCCGATGATTCTAAGGGCTCACCATCCTTGTACCACGTAATATCAGGTTTTGGTAATCCTTTGGCCTTGCAAAATAGAGTAATAGTATTCAAAGCATCCTTCCACCCCAAGACAATTTCTGTGTCATTCATATTTGTATCTTTTATTGTAGGTATTTCTGGTACTAAAAATATAAATACATGGTGAACAAAACGAATTTCAATAATCTATACAAAAAATAATAACTTTCACAGTATAATAATATACCGTGCTTCAAACTTCGGAATGATTCTTAGTGATACATAGTAAGAAGTGTATATACCACGGAAGAAAGTAATAAAATGTTCTATGTTCACGAATGTGAATGCAGTTAGGGTTCCCTTATTTCTACTTTATGATATAATTAAATTAAAAATAGGTATAGATAGTACATTAAAAAAGCTAGAAAAACAGCCCGAAGATTTTTGCTTACTAAAGTTAGAAAAATTCAACTATAATTAGTTATTTTAAAGAACATAAATACGAATGCCCACATCTACTAATGTAAATGTTCTAACGGCCCTTTTTAATCAGATAATGTAAAGATTTGGAGCTAAATTTTGCAGTGACATACAAAATATCCATTATGTAATAAGAAAGTAGTTTTTTGAGACTTGCTGGTATAGTATTACTATTCTTATTATTGTTACTGTTACAATTATTGCTACTATTGTTATTATTATCATTCTTGGTTATTGTTATTGTTGTTGTTATTATTATTTTTATTATTCATACCATTACCTTGAACTTTCAGGTCAAAGTTTCTATAGTTATAACGCCCGTTTCTGTCCCACGTTTCGCAAGTGTATTCAGCTTGATCGGATTTCTGCATATTTTCGATCAAGAGAATAGCACGATCAATATATCTAGTGTTGTTCCATGTAATATCCATTATTTCTGGAATAAAATTTCTATTTTAAGAATTTGTGTTGTTCAACTTTAATTTGTTCAAATGAATGTAACAGTAACGTACTAAAACTATTATCATGGTGAGCTTTTTTTACCCATCTAATTTTAGAGTATACGTAATTAACAACAGTACAGGTTACAGTCACGTTATCACCTATAAAGAGTTCCTCAAAATTCTTGTCAACTTGAAACAGATTTGTGATATCCTTTTCATCTTCACGAAGAAAAAAATACAAAAAAGTAAGTAAAATTGTGGAATAAACATTTTTTATAATATTTAAATTAGAATCATAGAGAAAAATTTATGTACCAGTAATACGAATACGTATTGGTTTAGAATTACATTGATGACTGCAAGCTACACATTCCAATTTACTGAATGCAGTTACATTTATTGTTATTTCAGAGCTAGTAACATCATCATTTGGCAAGAAAAATTTTTTTCCCTAAAAGTAAAGTAAAATACAAAAAATTTAAATTTAACTCCTCTTACTTAAGAATGTTAAAGAACTTCTTCAAATGGTAGGATGTGGGAGAGGGATTAACTCTTTAAGTATAACGTTATGTTTTATATTATACTTATGATCACATTACTTTACTCAAGATTCAATACTAAGTTCAATTAAAATGTTACATTCTATTTTATGTTGCGGAAAAATAACTATAGATAAGCTAAGTATGTATGTTCGTTAGAAAGAGTCAGGCAACTTTTTTCAATTTTCTCGTCGTTTGTGACTCTACTTTAACATCCTCGAATAAAAACTACGCGTACATGTGTATTAAATAATCAAACAAATCCTTATAATCAAGCAAAAATCACCTCAAACTCAAAGTCCTTGCAACCCTTGTCGGAATAATATGTTGGGCATTCTCGGTACAACCACGTTACATTAGGCTTAGGTGAACAATGGCTAGTACACCTGAACGTTGCATTTTTATTCATTTCGTAAAAAAGTTTGGTGCCATCAACATCGGAAGTATAGATAGTTGGCAAGCAATTTGGCTCTAAAATTTGTTTTTTAGTGATTAGTATATTACAACCCAAGGCCAAAAAAAAAAAAAGTCTAGATCGTCCGAGTATGGTGAACAGATCATGCAAGGCCTTTAAAGAATCGAAATTACTGTAAATTTTGAGACTAAAACTTAAGGATCGCACTCCAGCACTGTTGCTTGCCCTTAAAGTATAAGTGCCTTGGTTAATCTTGGTCGGTTTTATTATCATAAAACTGCTCGTGGATGTGGTATGCGATATGATAAAATCTTTTTTTGATTCCATAACAATTCTTCGTGGGCGTTGCCTGCAAATTATTTTTATAGCTTTTGTAAATTCCTTGCAAGGGATATATTTTTAATATAGGTAGAAAATATTTTATTAAAACAATTTGTTACCACTCAAGAGTTGGCTTCGGAAATGCATCTACGTCGGCAATGAAAATTACGGGATTGCCAGATTCTACAGCAAAGTATCTTTTCCCTTTATTATACGTTAAATTGAGGTATGCATAATTATGATCTGCAACAAAACAAATGAGCAATATTCAGGTTTTAAGCTACATATTCAAATAATTAAAAAAAAAAAAACAATCAACCCACCATGTAACTTACCGTTTATTTTTATATAGATATTAGTTTTCTGATCTTCACTGAGCCGGGATTTTACTCGACAAGAATAATATCCTTCATCACCGAAAGTCACGTTAGTCAGAACTAGTTTGGATGTCACCAACGAAAACAAACTTCCATCTTCTTCTACGTAGTTAAAAATTGTCCTGGAACTCTGATAACCATAAAAGTATGTATATGTAAGAAATAATAATTGATTACGGTATATGAGATAGAGGTGGATACATTTTAATTTTAAGTTGTAATACCGTAAAAAATAAATTTTTTAATTAACAGAACATTTTCTGAGTGGATGTTTGATCAATAACTTTCAATGATACAAACAAAATTTTTTCATTTTATATTTATGCACTTAAATATTGAAAAACAATTTTTTGCCTCTTTATAAGAATTAATTTTGTATTTTGCCAAAATAGCATTGATTGCCTGTCTGCTCTAAAAACATCAAATAACCTTTAAATCGCTGTCTCAAAATTTGGAAAAAATCTCTGCTCAATAATTAGCACAAAATTTTTTTAAGTTGTATTTTTTGTTTATTGTTTCTAAAAATATTTGAAAGAGCTTGTTGAATTTGAAAAAATAGAACATGTCAAAAAAAATCTTAGTAAAAACTGAAGAAAAATGTATCCATCTTTAAATTGTACAATACTATATTGTGACGTTATGGCAATACACTATTGAAATGAAAAACAAACTTTTTGTCTTTTAAATTAGAATAGACTAGCAGCCCCCCGTCTCGGCTTCGCCCGAGACTTACTAAATAAAACACCGTAGTGTGTTGACATGTAATGTGAAACATTTTTAGTTAAAAATTTTACACATATTCCTGATACATCTCAGAACAAAAATCTTTTTATTAAAAACATATTTTTTCGGAATCCATATAGTTTGTTTCGTCAAATAATAAGGTGTAAAAATTCAAAAAAATAATCATGCTGAAGAGTACCGTGCGTTCTTTATGCCATAAGATAATCGGTGGCCATAAGAAGCCGTTGATTTACAGTTTCTCCCGTGTAATTCACAAAAAGGGCTATTTTTTAAAGCTGTTAAGATTTTAAACCCCCAACAAATGTATATTAAAAAAAAAATTTTTTTCTTATATCTCACAACTTTATTACCTGAGCTGCAAAGTCCTGGACCTTAAACCCTACATTTTTATTGCCACAAAAACACAAATACATTTTCTACTCATTAAAAAATCTGAAGTAGGATCTTTAAAGATTTCAGAGATTGCTGTGAGGGTACAATAAAAAGCTGATCTCTCACGTAATGGACTCTTTAGTTGTCGATTTTGACGCTGCTGTTTCAATCTCGATAAATTTTCTACGTCAGTTTCTTGACACCTAAGTAAAATTGTATTTATTAGATACACTTAAAGTTTTTCTTCCAATTCATCCTCTTGCGACTTTTGGTATGCTTAAAATTTTTGTGACCCCTAAAAGCTGTTTTTTGTCAACTTTGTTAAGTTCTAATATATTTGTTGGCAAGGTTGTTTGACGTCCGATTGCCCTAAAAAAGGCCGGTGAGGCGGTGAGCTTCTTAAGTTAACTCTTTCTTGACTGCAGTTGACAGCAATTATGACTGCCTGGATACCTCAGGGTGATCTTCTCTGACTTGCTGTTGAAGACCCAGACAGATCGGGAGAAAAATTACAAAGTCCGAAGCTTTGGGGCTAGTTGTAGTGCTCTTTCCCAACGTCTCCCGGTATAACGTCGAAGACGTTGGTGTCTAAAGCACCTTTTTTATTTGCAGATTCAGTTGTTTTGGTGATCTTAGATGGGGAGATTGGTTAGTGATACTTGTCCAGTGGAGGCTATCCCGTTGGCTCAAGTTTTTTTTCCTTTATAGCTGTTATAGTTTTCCCAGCGCAGACCTTGGAGAGGATCAGTGATTCCTGGTTAAATGCTTAGAGTCGAGAGGGTAATATAGGGTCGACGGTCACTGGGTTTTCCAGCCTTGCGGCGAACAACTCCGCTTGTGACGTCTGACAGTGAATGACTGACTTTGTTTAATAGTGCCCATCTTTAGTTAATATAGTCTTTTAGTCGATGAATCGCTTCCGGAAATGGTAGTAAAAATGTATTTGTTGGCAAGGTAGTTTACACTTAAGTGGATCCTAAAAAGAACCGATGAAATTGATGGTTAAGTAGGGAACGTAAATACTTATAATGGCCCTAAAAAGCGCCAGTGGTGAAACTTCCAGGCTATTCTTTATTATTATCCCTGATGATAAAGAGCTGGCTACGGGTTGCTTGATTCTTTCCCTGGGAGTCTCGATGTACGGAGACTATGATGGAGGGAGGTACGCCGCTGACCAAAGAATATCTTGTCTTCGGGTCGTTCCCCGGATAACCAACCGCTCATTGTTAGACGGTAACATGTGGGTAAGCGCGTTGGGGACGCGACGACCAAGACGGTAGCCGTGGTGGCTGCCCGTGCCCCTCAGAGCTGTTTTTCCCTGGTTTACATTTGTAGTCAAAAATTCTCTTACTGCACCAGGTGGGATGGTGGGACTGCCACACAACTCTGAAGAGTTGGTGTAGATTGTGCTCTGGCTAGATATGTCTCCTGGTATTATGCCAGAGACGTCATTGGTTGGATTTAACTTTTTTTTTTATCGCTCTCGTCGAGATTCAGGGTGAATGGACACTTAGGTCCCTTGCCCCTTACAGAAGAGTGTCATCCGTAACCGGGATACCCAGCTGCAAGACTATCATCAGCATGCCCTGTACAGCTCGTTGAACTGCCAGAATACAACTGCATGGAAATTGAGACGCTCCGGCTTATTATAATCACACTTATTTAATTCTGTTGCAGGTAGCCTCGATTTTATGTCGACGCCATCTAGCGGATTTTACTAAACTGAAGTGAAAAGCTGGCGTATTTTTGCAAAACTTTGAGCTTATTTATTGCTATTGTTATTAAATTTTTTAAGATAAAACCTATACTAAAACCATCTAGGAAGTATCATGAATTAGTGTGCAAAATTTCAGCAAAATCGGTTCAGTAGTTTTCGCGGTTAGCAATTACAACGGTTTTAGCGACTTTGCTTTATATATTAGTAAGATAAGATATAAAAACGTTAGCTCGCAAAAGTGACTGATTGCAAATATACACATATACGTGCACTGAGTAGTATGAAAAAAGTTTAAATATATTTGAAATTGCAGAAGATTTAAGCTAAGCTCCTACCTTATTTTCACTTAAAACAAGTAACTTTATTTATCACAATTTCTTAGCCGAATAGTAATACACCTCCTTAGTTACAAAAGTACTTTTTTATATATCTAAGTAGATATCTTACTATTCGTGTAAGAAGTTATAAAAAATTGATAAAGTTATTTTTTTAATATTAAAGAGTTAAATCACTTAAAATTGATTTATTGTCTATTAAATAAAGTCGTCATCATAATTAAATACAAAGTTTGTTGTAGAAGAATTGTAAAAAAACATTTTTGAAATCAAAAAAAATTCCGTTACAACCTCAATAATGTACTTTAACTGTATTTTTATTTTTGGATAGCTAAGAAAATATAAAATACAAACTTTTAATCCGTAATGAATAAAATCGATCTACTTTCTTCTGAGATGTAAGTTATTACACACATAAATAATCAGAGAGGAAGATATTTTTCCCAAACGAATCATTTTTATCTCTTAACCATAAAAATTTTTTTAAAAACGTTTTTTGCCAAAATTTATCTTCAACAGATACAAAGCTTTCTTATTATTTAAGCAAAACAAACTCCAAACATGACAACAATTTTTTTCTCGCAAAAATTCTAAAAAATTTTTGCCGAATAAAAGAGTTTATCAAAATGATAATGCTATTGATTTTTGAAACGTATAACGCAACGATCTATACATTGTACTAAATTGAATGAAAAGTTTGTCAGAAAAACTTTGAGACTAGTCCCGTTGATGGTTTTGACAATTTTACTACTAAAAAAACATAGGTTTAATTATATGTTAAGTCGAACCTAAGAATTGTTTATTTTCTTTTGATATTTTCCTACGTTAATAAATAAAACTTTGTGATAATTACGTAAATAAACTTTAAATATTACCGAATTTGCAGGAGTCTCCCAGAAAATATCGTAAGGGCTTCTTTTTTCAATTTTAACTGTACAATTGACTTTCAATGTTGATCCTTCAACAACGGGTTCCGAGCCATCAATATTGATCACTGGTGTTTCCAACTCTTTTTTAGTGATTGAGAGACTGACATCTATTTTTTGCAAGAAACCATCTTGAGAAACTTCACAAGTGTAGTTATTAATATCTGTGAATTCTAATTTTTCAATGGTAAAACCTAATTTCGGATCAAAAGTTATCTTACTACTGGCCACGGGCTGGGGCTCCTACAAGAAGTTATTGAAAATGTAGTGTGTATTTGCAAGTAGCCTTTAAGTAATTTAAAAAAGTTGCATACCAAACCCTCAAAAGTCGTAAGAATAACATTAAATTCAGGGGATGTTAGGTGGCACGGCAGAATTTCCCGATCAACAATACGTACTTTGTGTTTCAAGATATCACTAGACGTTTGTACGGACTCACTTTTATTGGCTACATCAGAAAATAATAAATTATTTCACTTTTAATAGATTGTATCACTAAAAATTACATGTTAAATCAAAAGTACAAGTAAGTTAGTAGAATAAAATATTTCTTACATTTAATATAAACATACATCCAACGAATATTCGAATCGTTGAAATTTATATTTGCTACTGTATTATTGTCATTGATGCAGCTGTACCAGCCAGCATCGCCAAACACTTTTGACGGCCTTCGAAATATAGTAGTTCCACTCGTCTGATTATACTTAATATTTAACATTAATGTTGTTATCTATTAACAAATAAAAGTTTTTTTTTTTTAATTATTTTAAATATTTGTGACAAATGTAACAATTTTCAGTGAGATCAGTCATCGTTACAACTAGAAATTCAAATAAAATGCAAAATTTTTTCATAGAAAATAAAAAACAGCATTTCTGTTGAAAGATCCTCCCATTGAATTATATAAGAAATTGTTTTATTTTGTATGGATTCAATGGGAAAGATCATAACCACTAGATGATTTTTTTATCCTTACTTTGTTTAAACATGACACGCATAAATTAGGTAATGTTGTAGTTTAAAAATCATTGTTGTAATATAAAAGTTATAAAACTACACCTGGGTAGCTGAAAATACCCTCAACCGATCGAAAGGTTCTTCTCTGCAAACACGTAAAGTTCCGTTAGTTAGAATGTGCATGTTGTGTGAATAAATTGAGTAAAATAAAGTTAAATGCGTTAGTGTATGATAATCTTTATTCATGAAAAACGTTAATAGTTTATCCCTGCTTCAGGTGTTTTTCTCAAACCTACAGAAATTGATGCAAAAAACAACGTTCAGAACTTAATTGTATGCTTATTATCAACGGTAACAAAATAAAAATTTAAGTTACTCAGCCAGTATCCAGAATTACGAGGTTACATATATATCGTAAATAATTCTTTGGGTACACGAAAATGGCTACACTTCTACAATAAACTATTGCTTACGTCCAATCTGAAGAACTTTAACAGTATAGGTAATAGTAGAATGGAATTTTTTTAAACCACAAAAAACTTTAAGTCATTTTTTTTAATGCGCATTTATAATGTTCATAATTTTTTCCTTTGAACTAATATTTCTAAAAGATAATTCTTATTTTTTAACAAGTGCACGACAATGATTTAATAAAAACTAATACGTACGGGATATTCATGTAACTTACATTGTCTTTATTTGAGTCTGGATACTTAAAAAAAAGATGATTTTGGTTTTTGCAAGTAATTTCCAGGGCTTCTCCTTCATTTATTTTTAACTCTGCCAAATGAGGATAAAACTGGATCTCATGTCCTTGGCAACCTATAGAGTAATTATCAAATGTTAATTTTTTCAAAACTTTTAACCATTCCAATAAGGTTTGCAAATGTTTTACAAAGAAAGATGTGCTGGATATAATAATCTCAACACAAAATTGTGGAAAATAGGTATGCCACGTGTCAGCAGAACCTTAGTATCGAAAAAAGTCAACACCTTCTTGCTTAAGGCGGTAAAGCAAAAAAAGCATGGCATGAAGCCAAAAATTAAGAACTATCAAGCTGGTTTTTAAACATGCAGTTCTGCCCTCCGTTTTATCTACCTCTTTTTTTTCACCTATAATGCCACGCAACCGTTTTGAGCAAAAATCAAAAATGGAAGCAATACTGAATATTAATGACAGTTTCATATGACTGACCTGAAAGTAAATAGAGAAAAAGAGCTAACACCATCCACCGAAGTAGCAACATCCATCTTTGAAAGCTCGACATTTTAAACTGACTTACACTTCCACTGGGAATTTGTTGAACTATTTGACAAAGGCGTGGTTAAACAAAAAGTTTGAGCAAGTAACAAGCTATCCACTGACGATCGCGTACGAAGTATAGGTGTTCGTAATTAATATATTTAATGCGTTTAGCAATAGCTAAGGTACATAAAAGATTGAGAGTCATTAAGCTTAATCGATATGCCGCTAATTATAATACGTGATAAAAGAACAATGAAACCTATTAGCCCATCGAAGAAAGAAACTTAGTTAAACAACCTGCCGGACTAATTTTAATTAAAAACGTTTTAAACTATATATTTTTCAAAATCCAGCCCACGTTATCACCCAATAATACGTTTATTACTAGCAATTACTTGACCCTTAGTTTGATATACCGTTCATGGATCAATAGTTTGTGGGGTATGAAACAATACTTGATCGGTCAGACTGTGTGTAGTACGCAGAAGGATCGTGCAAGTTCTTATTAATCTCAAATTAGCGTTTAAAAATATTTTTTACCAATTTATAAATTATGACAACAAAATCTTAGGAATCATCTTATATCAAGTAGACAACATTAGGGTAACGTAGCCTATTATCAGCATTTAGAGTCAGACAAGCCTAACAAAACACTTTCAAAACGATTTCACTACTGTTAACAGAGCAAGATATTACACATTTTTAGTAGATTTAAGGAGGCTTGGGCGTTTGGTGTCGTATCTATTGAAGGGCCCCTGTGGGGTACTTGTCATACAAATGATTCTTTGTAATATTTTTTTTATAATCATTTTGATTATACACATGTGTGAACAAAATAGCAATAATACGCGAAAAAGTCATTCGGAAAATCGATATTAAAAAATTTATTAGTTTTCCCAAGGTACCTTGTGTAAAGATGACGGCCCTGCCACGATAAAGCAGACAACACTGTACTCTCTTGCTCTCATCTGCTATTATATACCTATACTTGTGTTAGACTTAAATTTTCATGCTTGTATGTTTATGAATGTACAGCGCACGCGCACTTACAGTACCTGAACAAAACAATTCTCATGTTCGATGTTTTCCTCGCTATTTTCTCAAAATTTAACGTGTTGATCCTATTTTTGTTTTTAAATAATAGATTCTTTATACTTTCAAGTACATGTACCAATTTAATGTGTGGGCCCACAGCTTTTTATTGCGGTACGGTAGTCTATTGAATTTCGGGTTCCGTAAGGTTGCGTGTTAAAATGACGAACTTTCACAAGCGATTTTCTCGAAAATAAATGTGTTGACCTACCTATTTTGTTTTCCTAAAAAAATCTAACAAACTTTATCTATATAATCTCTGAATTTCAGACCTAGCCAGCATTTAATTCAAAATCGCCCAAGCCTCCTTAATGATTCAAATGTATATCGATAACAGAAAAAGCTTTTTGACAAGATTTATATTTCTACAGGTCAGGATATTCTACTCAGCTGGCTTTCCTCAGACTCATTGAATGCACTTTCGACACAAAATATTAACCTTACGTTATTCATAATCGAAGAGGCGAAGCCGAGGGTGGCAAATACGCGGACGGTGATGTGCTATTTTCTTGCCGAGTGACGTATACGATTTTTCTTCATACCCAGCGGGAAGTTCGCGACCCAAACAAAGTTATTTGTTGCTTAATTTAATGTAAAATCAACACACAGTCGTTTTGTCGTTCAATGTGAACGCTCATACGTTTGTTGATCTAGGGACCCTAAGGAAATAAAGAGCAAGCGAGATAGAAAACAGTATATAGTGACTGCGGTACTGTAAGCAGCAGCCAGTGCCACGCTCGTAGAAGTCGTTCAATTAAATACAAAACTCAACTACCCACAAAATTTGTGTCAAAATCTTTTATACGAGCACTATGGAAATTATATTAGTATATAAATATACTTAGAAACAAAACAGACCTTTAGGTATGCCACCAAATACATAAGCTTCGGAGCTTCATTCATATAAGCACAGAATCTTTTTCAGTACTTAGACGTACAGAGACTGAGTACTTAATTATTTTCAATTGTTGAGTATAACACTACTCACTGGCTAAAATCATTAATGTAGCTGAGTACAGTACATTGTTGACTATAGCTATGTACACATGAGTATAGCTGACGACTGACATGAGAAAGTAACTAGGAGAGAGCTGCGCAGTACGTTAGTGCGCAACAAAAAAATTTCCGTTCTGGTCAGGAGTGCATAACTTCCCAGCCTGAAATCAGGACGGGAATGCAAACTTCCGTCAGGATATAATGAAAATTAGTTAGTATATTGCGTACGAGTTTGCAAAGGCTTCGATTTACGAACCGAAAGGTTTACGGCATGAGCCGAAGGCGAGTAAAGAAGCCTTTTCGAATGAGTTTCGTATACTATTTTTCCGCCAGAGAACCCAAAATCAAGCGGCGAAGTACTATTTTAAGGTTAGAAGGCGGAAAAAATTTTTTTTTTATTTTGATCCAAGGAAGGGAGATTGGTTCGTGACACTTGCCTTTGTGAGACTGTCCTGTTTGCTTAAGTTTATTTTTTCTTTATAGCTTCACTGTTAGGTTCACCCAACGCAGACCTCGGACAAGGTCGATGATTCCTGGTGAAATGCTTAGAGTCGAAAGGGTAATATAGGATCGGAGTTCCCAGCCTCGTGACGAACAACTTCGCTCGTGACGTTTGTCAGTAAATGACTGACTTGATTTGACAGTGGTCGATTTTATATATTCTTTTAGTGGACGAATCGTTGCTGGAAATGATAGTGAAAAGTATTTGTTAGTAAGGTGGTTTAACGTTGGATGGCCTTAAAAAGAACCAATGACATTGGTGGTTCATTAAGAAACGTAAATACTTATGATGGCCCTGAAAAGGGCCAGTGGTGATACTTCCAGTCCTTATTATTCTCCATGATGGAGAGCTGGCTGCAGGTAGCTTGACTCTTACCCTCGGAGTCTGCGTATAGAGACCGTTCTGGAGGAAGGTAGGTACGCTGCTGACTGAAGAATATGTCATCTTTAGATTGTTCCTCAGATAAATAACCGTTCACCGTTGGTTAGGGCAGTGGGCCTAGAAAATACCTCCTCTGTAGGTATGCCGTTGGAACGAACCACTGAGGAAGAAGCTGATGAAAGTTCCAGCTGATGTGACTGTCCTAACTCTTCAGGATTGTTTTCCCTGGCTTGCTATTGTTACAAAATCTCCTCTGGTAGCACCAGGTCTGTTGGAAAAACGTCAACGAATCCCCTAATAGTTACAGCAGATTGTGCTCTGGCTAAACGTCTCTTGGTATTACACTGGAGATGTTAGCGTTCAGAGGGCTTATCTTTTATGGAACTCGTTAACCTTGGTGCATCTAGATGGAATAAGAGAATTTCAAAAAATTGATCACCAGAGTGTAGCATGGCTCTCGGCATATCTGACGTACCTATAGCCTATACCTATATGTATGCACATACACACACACACACAATACTGCACAAGCCTACTGTAGGTAGGTTAGTATGAGAGAGTGAATAGTGGAGGTAAGCAAGCTGAGCACAATGGAGATTAATGAGAAATTTATTGTGAAAGCTTAGTTCAGAGGGCGCCAGGGATACTCAGTCCAGATCTATAGATGTATTAGAGTGTCCATATGAGTGCCTTATACTATATATACTATTTGTCTATATCAAGGATCGTCGAGTTCATCGTCAGTGTTTCTCTGCACACAGTAACACACACTCATAACACACGTACACACACTCTCTCACACACACACACACACACAAAATCAGAACCAAGTGTTCCTGGCACCCTCTGGATTTAGCTTTCACCATACATTTCTCATTGTTAGATACTCCCTCATTCAACGTAAGTCGTTTGTCCATTGGAAAAGAATGTCGTTGGTAGCTAGAATACCCAACTGCACGACTCACAACTCTATGCAGGATGCACTGCCAGTGATCGATTATGGGAATCGTATATTTGTTTGGGGATATTATAACCAAACCCACTTACTTAGCTTCAATTTTACTTCTATGCTACCTAGAGGATGCTACTAAGCTAAAGTGAAAAGCTAAAAAATTTTTGCAAAACTTTAAACTTATTTATTGCTATTATTATTGATTTGTTGAGAAACAAACTGTACGAGAACCATCTAGAAAGTGTCAAGAACCAGTATGCAAAGTTTCAGCAGGTTCGTTTGAGCAATTTTCACGATTACATCGGTTTTTGCGATTTTGCTTTATATATTAGTAAGATGTACTTATAGATAAAACTGATACGTTAATAAAAACAATTTTATTTAGGTAAAATGCATCAACTTAAGATAAGTTTTGTGACATTCTTATTTGTATATTTTTATCATAAAAAAATTTTAAGAAACCGCTATAATTAATGAATTCTTGTTAATTATTTGTCCACGTATGAAAAGTTAAAAAAAAAAAAACTAATTTTAATTACTGTTTATCTTAATGGAAAACTATGTTTTCACTTCATATTAGGGTTTTTTTTTTCTTTTTTTTTATCTTTATTACTTTCAGCATGATTGGGTTTCTTTACTATTTTGATTCGCAATTATTATAATCGGTATGACAATATGACTGGTACAGGAAGTGTGAATTTAACTAAGACTTGTTAATAGCACTTTGTTCACAAAAAATTTGTCTTCTGTTGTCTACGATATTTTATTGCAGTATTTCGTAAGCTATTAATTTATTAATTCAATACGAGAAACACACGAACTCTTAAGCTGCATTATTAGGTTTGATAGTTGTTTCGTCAAGTCATAATTAAAATCAGTTTGTTGATAAGACTTGGTCTCCCTATTTTCTTGCTTTCTCATTCGTGAGCTACTGCTGTGAGCATTACAAACATCTATATTCAGTACGGGATTTCCATCAAACTGACAATCTTTTGTTCCAACGTTTAGTTTATAAGTAGCTACGTAGTGCAGCTACACAACTTAAGGGAAAAGAAGCCATTGCGATAAGCCAAAGACAATAGGCATAGTACACGATGTCAAGTTTTCAGAAATCGAAGGACACTTCAATTTTTCTGTGCTGTATGGCACTAATTGTTTATCTCAACCTACTCTTAGGTTTGTTCTGTAAAGTTACTATTGATAGCCCTACTTTTACTAGCCCACTCTTACTTTTGTTAAAGATTTCACTATGAACATCAGTTCTGCAACGCTTCTTGCGTCGAAAAATTTGCACATCTCAATACACTTAAACCACACATTTTGTTTTATACAAAGTAATTAAACTTCTTCTATTGTTTTGCCTTAGTTAACTTTTTCTGTAAATACCAGAAAAAACTTGTTTGATATCAGTATCGTGCATAATAAATGTGATTCTTGATTCACTCATACACTTGATGATTCTGTTACACCCGTAACAATAAGTTTCAGTGTAAGACTAAATATATTTTTTCACATAACGTCGCGTTACTTTTGTAAAAGCAATTAAATAGATAACTTATGATGTCATTGTCTAGAATCAGCATCGGTAGACAATAGCATATTCAACGTAATTTTGCGCTTATACATTATACTTCACATTCTTACTTTCTTTTCCTATACATATTACGCTATCCTGTGTGGTTTATCTTGCAAAATGTCACAATTTCTATTCAAACTATTAAAATTAATGATTACATCAATAATGTTTTATAAATACTACGCAGGCTGTCACGGACACAAAGTCCAGTTGAATCCAACGTTGACAGAGTTACAGATAAATGAAGGAAAAGCTTTAGAAATCACTTGCAAGAGCAATTATATTTCTTTTAAGAATACAGACAATGATAAGGACAATATAAGTTTTTTTTTCTGTTGACCATCTTATTTTCACAAGTTTTTATTTAATCATTATGTGCGTAAAATTTAAAAACAAATAAACTTTCGCTTCAGTAGTGATTGACGTGCGCTATTGATACACATCAATTCAAAAGTATTAAAAGTCATCTTTACGAGTAAAATATTTCATATTTTTTACTTTTTCCATTCTTTTACTCTGCATATAAGGATGCTAAGTATCTCAATTTTTTAGATGATGAAAGGGTAAACGAATAAAATAATTTTATCTGTCGCAAGCCGTTAAAAATGAAATTTCTAAAACCTCCGCTTTACGGTAATGATATTCAAGTAAGCCTTGGTTTGAAATATTTTAATCCTCCATTTTTCTTAAAACAATCTTTTAGGAATATCGCGATTTCTCGGAGATAATCCTTGTACCTATAATGGTAAAAATGCTCAATATTGTTTATCATTAAGTTGAATAGTATTGTTAAAATTACGTACAGCAAAAAATATATATCATTACTAAAGGTTAAACAAAAACTAATTTAGTTATCACGTATACATCTCCAGATGATGATGCATAAAATGAGGTTGTTAAATAGTAAATATTTTAACTTAAGTAATTCTATTTGTTAATAGATTAAAACGTCTGAGCACACCAGTACTTATGACCAGAATAATGGAACAACCACACTTCGAAAACCATCAATTGTTTTTGGTGATACTGGCTGGTACAACTGCTCTGATGAGAGTGATAAAATAGCGCGAATAAACTCGAACAATATCAATGCCAGTGGGATGTACGTTTACGTTAAATGTATGTGAATAGTATAATTAAATGTTTTTTCATACCTCGAGCATTTTTTTTTACCGTTGAACGTTTATTGCACGCTTGGTTGCTCCAAAAAATAGTATTCAATCCATAAGTACCCTCCAACCCCGGCTATCTCTCAGTCTCTTAGGTTCAGGTACATACTGGAAGTGATGGTGCTCCTGCGACAAAAGCTCATTTCTTTTCATTCATGATTTTATTTAACTTTTATAAGCCATTATAAAAAAAAATTAATTTTTAAAAGCAACATAGTATATTTTTTATGCAGCCAAAAAAATTCATTCGTGTCAACTCCTAATAGTTTCATATAACACACTGTACGTATTGGTAATTAAGCAATTCTGCCGTGCTGCCCAACATCCCCCAAATTCAATGTGACACTTAAGACTCTTGATGGTTTGGTATGACTCCAATTTTATTTTGAAGATAGTAACTTACCATTTACAAGTATATAGTGTACGTAAATTTATTTATGCAGGAGCCCCAGATGGTGATCAGCAAAAGGACAAGTTTTGATCCAAAATTAGGTTTTATCATACATCAATCAAAATTGACGGATAGTGGAAACTATACTTGTGAAGTAACTCAAGATGGTTTCACACAAAAAATATACATTGAGCTTTTGATCGTTAAAAAAGAGCAGGAAAAACCAGTTATTACTATAATCGGCCTGGAACATGTCGTTGTTGGCTCCACATTGAACATCAGTTGTACAGTAGAGATTGAAAAAAAAAATCCGTACAACATCTCCTGGGAGACTCCCCGTGATTCGGTAAAAAAAAATGTACACATTCATAATTGCGACTACATTTTTTTCCATAGTGAAAAAATGTGTAAGATCGAGAATACACGTTTATGATAATCATAGGTATTTTTATTTATAAGGTAAAGCTTATAACAAACTTAATTGAAATAATTAACTATCGACGATCTCTAATTCTTGTGATAAATATTCCATTAAAAGATGCAATTTAAATTAATCATTTTTCTACCTTATTCAAAAAATTAATGACAAGTTTATTTCGAATATGTGATTATTAGATTTCCAGGAAAATTTACAATTATATTGAAAAAAATGAAAGCCACGTTGATTTGATAACATCGAACCTTATCCTGAAAAATATTACTTACGACGACGGAGGTAATTATAGCTGCCAAGTAAAATCATTGCTCAGTAAAGATGGTAGTAACTACATTTTTTTAAGAATATACGGTAAGTCATGAGACACGTATACTTTTTTACAATTATATACCATTCTATTTTCAGATCGTAATTAGCTGACTTACTGAACTAAATTAACTGTATTTACAGATCCTGAAGAAATATACTTAAACTTAACGTATGGAAAAGGAAAAAGATTTAATGCAGCAATATATGGCCATCCTGCAACTTTTGTTGCTCAAATTGATGCGTACCCACCGCCAACTCTTAAGTGGTATAACAATTTTTCCTCACAAACAGTCGTCCTTTTGCATTAAAAATTTATAATTCGTAGAACATTTACTATGAATGAATATTACAGGTTCAGTTCTAGAGATTTTATTATTAGATCAGATAATAATTTTTTGATTAACAATACAAAATCATCTAGTAGTTTAACGATAAAGGAAGCAACACGGCTCAATTATGGCATCTATACTCTTCAAGCGACCAATAGTGCAGGAACCAAATTCTTAAAATTTGAATTTAGTGCTCACCGTACTTACAATAATTACATGAATTTATAAAATTATTTGCTAATTTTTCCTAATTAATCTATTCATCACTTGTAGTGCCAAACGAAGTCCTAACTGTTATTCTTGCTGATGTACACGGCTTAAGAAGTTTTTACCCTAAAAACAAGAATGCATTAAAAATTTTTTTTTTTTAATATAATAAGTGATTTGTCGTTGGCAGAGAAGAAATCGCTGTCAGAGCGTGACTGAAAAAAATTGATAAAAATTATTTTAAAAACATCTGATAAAATTTCTAACCATGAAATTGGTTCAAGTAAATTAGTTATCAACATTGTATACAGCTGAGAAAACGCAACAAATTTTAGTTGTATATAACTTTTATTAGTAGATTAATTATTAGGTCTTATGTATTAGACCATAAGTTTATCTTATTTGTACACTTGCTTTAAGATGTAGTTTGTTGTACAAATATTTTACTAAAAATAATTTACAGCTACTCTTATAACTATAACAGTATGCATTATACCATGGAAAAAAAATGTATTTACATGTTTTATTAGTATAGGAATTGTCCATTCAATATCTATTTCCTAAGTTGTGAGTTACTAAGAAGATTATTAGGCTAAAAAGAAATTTATTATTTAGTGGGAAAAGATAAAAATACAAAAAAAAACTGCCCTTTTTTAATTTACATATATAAATAGAATAAAAGTATTTATTATCGAATCTATAGACACTTGTAGAATATTTTCAATACCCCGCACTACGTACTTCTCTTTGTTTGTATAACTATCACTTATGAAATTAAGGTGGGACATAAATATTATCGAATAAAGGGGATGATGCTCAAGTTTTTATCACACAAAAATACATCTAATGTATTACATTATACAGCAAAAAAATTAGTATCAAAAACTTAATTACATTTTTCTATTCCAACTGAGTAAAAATGAACACTTTTTTATTATCCTACTTTTTTCAGTCTTTTTTTTACTACGCTAAACATGTTGGACTAACGCAATAATCTCGTATGCTTGATAAACAAAAAATTTTTAATTCATCCCTTCATAAACCGTGCACTTATGGCACAAAAACATCTGAATTCGTTTAAAGCGCATATTACAGTAGATACTGAGGTATTTATTTTCCCTAAGCCCACCGATATTAATTAATCTCATAATAATAGCTATTTAATATAATTACTTGTAATTAAAAAATGTTTCATAATAATTTTAGAAACTTAAACTGTAAATACAACCACAACGATCCCATCAAACTATAAAACATTCGAAGCATGATTTATTTTGGCTACTATTATATTCGCTTTGAAAATTAACCTGGAGGGGAAAAATCACATACACCAGCACCTATGGTGTCAATTGAGTGAAACACGGGGAGACGCTCTTGACATCAAATGCAAGTAGTCTGTAGGTATGTTTAAAAATCTCAAAAATTAAGCATATTATGATTGTAAATGAGGCGTAAAACATGAAGTAAATTTAATTATTAGTGTATACCTTCATAGTATACCTTTCAATTCCATCTAAATTATTAGTGGCATTCTGTCGTTATAGCCGTTACAAGTTTGATAAATTCAAGAAAACGACCCCCGTTGACCCCTCACCGCCTTCTCACAGCCCCCCTCCCCCATAAAATAAGACAAAATTTTGTCGTTTTCTTCTTTATTTCAACTTAGCTCAGCATACAGATCCCTACTACCCTCCCCACTTACCCCCACCACCCCCAAATAATTTAAATTGATCCCCCTACATCCCCCCACACTATTTTTCTAGAATATAACTAAAACTCTAATGACCATTATGGACCCAGATGCTTACCTACACGCTCATAGTTTAGTACTTAAATAAATTTTAAAATAAAATTATAATTATTTTCTCTAAGACTATCCATTTTCGGGTCTTGTGCCTATGGTAACTTTTTTTTAGAAAGGCATAAAGTAAAACATATTAAAATTATGGACTATTTTATTGGGAACCTCAACGTGCAATACATATACACATATATGATTCATCAATACATATCATATCAATTTCGACTATTATACGTATACACGTATATGAATAGATATTATTTTATTTTTTTGCCAATTTTGGAACATGTAGGTTTGACAGGTGGTGGGGTTCAGTACAGCCAATGAATATGGCTTGCCTAATGTACAGAGATATGATTGGAAAGGGTTGTGTCGAGTACATCTACCATTCTTGACTATCAATGGGCGTGATATAAGATTATTCTAGTTTAGGCAGTAGTAGCATATCTCATTGGCACTATTGTCTTATATGGTAGATCTATGTCTAAGTAATAAAAAATAGCCTCTAGTATAAGAAAAAGCTTATCCTAATTAACCAATAAATAATTGGCTTTATAATTTTTTAACTATATAGATAGCTGAAAAAATACTTAATCAAGTTCATCAACATAAGTTATCACAATTATTCTTGTTCAAATAGATAAGCTGACCCTACTTTACAACTACAGTCAGTTATTTAACAACATTATTATTAACGTAATCTATGCTGTAATTAATAATATTAATCATTTGCTGATAAAGAATAGATTTTATATTTAAAGTCATACAAACAGTATAACAAACCCGAGAGATCGACCGACGATATCCCCAAGTTTTTAACGCGTAACCTCACAAAATGTCCGTTGTCACAGTTTCCCGTACGGGCATCTTTGATAACGTGTTACTTTGATATAATCACATAACAGGGTTTATCGCAGAAGAGTGCCACGATAGTCTAATTCTAAAAGTAGATACATACATTAAAAAATGGTTTTTCTTAGTAAAACAAGTTATACGTTATTTCGAGCACTACGATCATACTCATAACGTTTATCATTTATCATTAATAACTCAGCCTTCGGCTTTCGACCTCCAACTTTCGTCTTTTGTTTTCTTACTGTTTCGTTCGACGATATACTGTCGGTCGGCCCCCCCTCCTGATCGTCTCGGCGCTTCATTACGCCGCTGCCGCTGGCATCGACGGCCTGTGCCGGGACCAGCTCAGTTCGTCTCCTGACACACAGGTTCACGCATCAGCTGGCCAGCTACAAGCCTCTACCAGACAAGTCACACCAGCAGCAGCCAGCAAGCCGCTCGAGACAGCTAGTCCACCAACAATATCAGCAGAACACAGTACGCAGAAAGCACGCTATTCATTGTCGCTGGGTCTTCTTCCCTTGTACACAAAAAATAAAGAGTTTCTCAAACATTGGTCCTTCGAGCCGGATTCAGCAACAAGGAGAGAAAAGCCGGCACGATGTAAGTACGCATTAAGTCCTGCGTCTTGTGTTAACGCGCGTGTCTTGCACGTCCACGCGCGTTAATTAATGTAGCCGGAGGTCATGGCCAGAGATGAGTAGAGAGATTGCTAACGCCAATGCTACGGCGTGAGACAACTTTTTTCCACTGATCGGGGCGACCCGCCGCGGCCAGCCGTCGAACCAAGGCGCACATTTTTCGAGAGTGCGAGACTCGTATCGAAGAGCGTGCGCCTACAAGAAGAGAAGTGGATTCGCGTGGAAATGAGCATATAGGCGCACATTTTGGCGACACGTAGAAGGGGTATACCGAATGTGTGCCTACGAAGAGAGGAGTGGAAATGTTGACTATAGCTATATATCTGAGCGCACAGCCAAAGCAAGCGACGACACGAGTTTTTCTCTTTTGACTGCAACCGAGTATATGCTATATACATTTAACTGACTCTTACTCTCTCGCTCTTGCTTAAATGATATCTATCAATCTTACATTCGATTAAATCGTGAAACTAAATGCTCATATAATAATATGCACAGAATTTGATATCAAAACATTTTTTTTTTTCCGTACGTTAACACTTAATTTGAAATCTAGTATTATTTTGAAAGAATAATCAGCTTAATTTTTTTAAGGATAACAGTTCAGCTATAACCACTGGTTAATTATTTTTCCTCATCATAATTGTTATGAACTGTAGGACAAGCCCTGGAGGTCATCGATGAACATATGTGACTTTAAGATCTCCTACCCTCGAAATTTCGATAGCTAAGGTAGTAAGGGCTTATGCCACTACTGTTCTCGTTTTGCTATCTGAGGATCGATTCCAACTGTCGGCAAATTTTTTTTTTTAACGTGATTCATCATTCTAGTTTATTTTCTTTTTATTTATGTTTTATTTATGTTTTATAAATAATATCAACAAACCCTTTTTTCCCTATACATCGAAATACATTTTTTTAATACTAATTATATTAAACAATTTCATAAGCTGATACTTATCGTTAGCATGGCCATTTCGGAATTTCATAATAATAAAATAATTTCTTAGGATATGAGTATAATTCTTACATTTAAAACTCCAAAGAAAGTAAGAGAGAAAAAATCCTTATACATAATTTTCATTAATTTTAATTTTTTTTTTTCCAAGAAATGATTAAGCTGTTCTGGTCGATATTTTTATCTATCTATACAATAATCATAATCTTCGGAGGCACAAGAAAACTTACATAAAACTCCCTAAACATTTATTTTCCGTCTTTTGTTGTAAAAAAATTTTAGGTATAGCAGCTATACTTATTGTGTTGATTAAATATGTAATTTCAATTTCAATTACATAATGTTGGTTCTAGACCAAACTTTTAATTAGCGTATGTAAGTATCAAAACTTAATACCTTTGAAAATTATGCAACAAAAATCTGAACAGTAATGAAAAACAGATCTTATATATCAAGTTAACTGTTACGTTACTTGAAATTTTTACCTGGTAGTTACAACCACTTGTCACTTACATTATGAATTTCAAAAAAGTAAAAGTTTAACCTTGAACATAATTTTCGATAATTTATAAGAATTTATATGAAATTCCGAAATGGCCATGCTAACGATAAGTATCAGCTTATGAAATTATTTAATATAATTAGTATTAAAAAAATGTATTTCGATGTATAGGGAAAAAAGGGTTTGTTAATATTATTTATAAAACATAAATAAAACATAAATAAAAAGAAAATAAACTAGAATGATGAATCACGTTAAAAAAAAAAATTTGCCGACAGTTGGAATCGATCCTCAGATAGCAAAACGAGAACAGTAGTGGCATAAGCCCTTACTACCTTAGCTATCGAAACTTCGAGGGTAGGAGATCTTAAAGTCACATATGTTCATCGATAACCTCCGGGGCTTGTCCTACAGTTCATAACAATTATGATGAGGACAAATAATTAACCAGTGGTTATAGCTGAACTGTTATCCTTAAAAAAATTAAGCTGATTATTCTTTCAAAATAATACTAGATTTCAAATTAAGTGTTAACGTACGGAAAAAAAAAAATGTTTTGATATCAAATTCTGTGCATATAATTATATGAGCATTTAGTTTCACGATTTAATCGAATGTAAGATTGATAGATATCATTTAGGCAAGAGCGAGAGAGTAAGAGTCAGTTAAATATATATAGCATATACTCGGTTGCAGTCAAAAGAGAAAAACTCGTGTCGTCGCTTGCTTTGGCTGTGCGCTCAGATATATAGCTATAGTCAACATTTCCACTCTTCTCCTCGTAGGCACACATTCGGTATACCCCTTCTACGTGTCGCCAAAATGTGCGCCTATATGCTCATTTCCACGCGAATCCACTTCTCTTCTTGTAGGCGCACGCTCTTCGATACGAGTCTCGCACTCTCGAAAAATGTGCGCCTTGGTTCGACGGCTGGCCGCGGCGGGTCACCCCGATCAGTGGAAAAAAGTTGTCTCACGCCGTAGCATTGGCGTTAGCAATCTCTCTACTCATCTCTGTCATGGCCGCCACGTTGCCCATGATACGGATTGCGTAGCAGCCGTGGTTCTCGTTTGTCAGCCACCGCGGCCGCCATATCGCAGGCGTCGCCGACTGGCGCTCGCGAGTGCACGCGCGCTTGGGACCGCCATATTGGCTGATCACTGTGCGAGCGTTAGCCACTGCCGCCGCCATATTGCAGGCGTCGCCGACTGAAGCTCGCGCGCTTTGAACCGCCACGGCCGCCATGATGCCCGTGTCGCGGATTTGAGGTTTGGCTGCTCGCCGTGCAAGCGTTAGCCCCCGCGGCCGCCATGTTGCCCGCATCGCATGACTGCTGCTCCCAAGTGCACGCGCACTCGAGACCACCACGGTCGCCATGAGGTCCGTGTCGTGGATTTCATGCAGCCAACTGAGCGTCTGGCGCCTTGCTGCCTCGCTCGCAGAGTAGTCATCCTTTCCGAGCGCCTGGTGCCGTGTCGCCTCGCTTACGAAACAGTTGGCTCAGCAGAGTGACTTATAACTGATCAAGAAGCGTCCGCCTCGAGTTCCGTTGATGATTCAACGTCGAACTCATTATATTCATGATTTTCAGGGAAACCGGACAGGCGTCAGCCCTGTTCGCCACACAACAACGGCTTGGCGACGTCATCGCTCGGTTCACGGCCGCTGTAAAGGCCACCGAGACAAGCCACTGGACCCCAGGCCTCGTCACGGCTCGGCTTGAGCTCTTGGACGCCTTCTGGAATGACTTCCAGGTCAACCACGTGGGTTTGTTGACCGCAGAAACCACCGAACACGGCGACGCCGCAAACGACATATACGCCGCCGCAGAGGCCAACTTCGTCGATGCCCGGTCACACCTGTATGACGCTCGGCTCGCACTAGCCCCGCCTGGGACCCACGGGGAAATCCGCCCAGCCGGAGAACCGGCACCACATCGTGGGCCCAAGTGGCCTACGATCACCATCCCGCCCTTCTCGAGACGACGAAAGGACTGGGAATCCTTCAGGGACCTGTTCCGAGCCCTCATACACGACGACAAGCAGCTAACGGACGTTGAGAGACTCTATTATTTAAAGTCACTCACTTAAGGCGATGCCGAGGCCGTCTTGGACTCCGTGCAGATCTTTGGGTCCAACTACCCGACAGCCTGGAGCCTACTCGAGGCCCGCTATGAGCATCGGCGGTTCCTCGTGCAGGACCACGTTGCGGTGCTCCGCAACATCAAGCCTCTGCGGGACGAAACAGCCGGAGGTCTCCAAGCGCTGTTGGACACGCTTGAACGTCATCGCGATCAGCTTAGTGCTCTCGGCCGCCCTGTCGCCTCCTGGGATGATTGGTTCATCGCGTTTGCAGCAACGGGCATGGACGCCTCCACAAGACGTGCTTGGGAAGACGAGCTGGAGAAGCTGGAGATTTCCAGTGACGTGCCCGGTGATTCCTGGGCCACCTTTACCATGCTGGCTGCGTTTCTGCGGCGCAGATGCCGCACTCTCAGCTCCGTAGAGGCTTCTCATCTAGCGCGCTCAGCTGGCTCCGTCGGCTCACAAGGGCCCTCCTCGACGCACGCAGGGCGCAATTTCCGCTCCCTCACGACCCAGAAGGCCCCAGCGAACTGTCCGGCTTGTCACGAACCCCACTATCTCGGGCATTGCGGTCAGTTCCGGGATCTGAATCCAGCCACCAAGATGCACATCATATTCCAGGAGAAGTTATGCTTCAACTGCCTGAAGCCAGGGCACTCACTGCATGACTACCCCTCCAAGTCGGTCTGCCAGCGCTGCCAGGCGGCGCACCACAGTCTGCTGCACGACAGCCGCAAGCGCCTGTCCAAAGCTCCAGGATCTTCGGACCCACCCAAGCATGCGAAGCCAACCAGCTCCGATCTCCTCAAGACTCCTGATGAGTCCCGGCAATGACTCGCGGTGCTTCCGACCGCGCTCGTCCAACTCAGCGGCGGCCGAGGGCCCATCGTCACCGTGAGAGCCCTCCTCGACCCTTGCTCTGAGATCTCGGCTATCTCTCTCAAGCTCGCTCGCTGACTGAAGGCCCCTTTGGAGGATTCTAGAACCAGCGTATCGAGCATCGGCGGCGAACACGCCGTAACGTCGACACTCCGCGCCAGCCTGCGCCTGATGCCAGGGGATGGCACCCCCAGTTTGCATCTGAAGGCGCTGTGCATACCCCAACTCGGTCTTTCAACTCCTCCGGCCCCGCTTGACCCCAGCATCCTGCGAGTCTGGGCCAGCCTGCAGGACCTAGCCAACCCCGACTTTGGCCTTCTTCGTGCGGTCGATATTCTCATCGGCGCTGAGGTCTACAGCCGCCTGCTGCGCCCTGGGTATCATCAGCGTGGAGAGATCGTCGGTCAGCATACAGCACTCAGCTGGACTTTAGTCGGGTGTGCTCCTGGGCGCCCCTTGGACAGCGCCGTCGCGTGTCCGACATTGCACGATGAGCTGGCTCCACCCTGACATCGCGAGCTCGTTATGCTACTCCAGCGCTTTTGGGAACTTGAAGAGGTGCCCTCCGTCTGCTGCCGCGCGCCCGAGGACATCGACTGCGAGCGGATTTTCGCCAACTACCAGCGCGACGCGGACGGCCGTTATATCATGCGTTTGCCTATGAAGCCCAATGCTGCAACGCTCCTCGGCGATAGCCTGGCTAGCGCCCTGGCCTCACTGCGATATCTACACCGTCGCCTTCAGCGGGACTCAAAGATGGCAACCGAGTATAACCGCTTTATGAGCGAGTACCTCGCCCTCGGTCATATGAAGCAGCTCTCCAGCCAAGAGCTCTCTGAACCGAGCAGCATGGTCTGCTACGTCCCGCACCACGGCATCTGGCAACACGGGAACCTTGGATCAAAGTTGCGGGTCGTGTTTAACGCCTCGCACCCAACCTCGAGCGGCTACAGCCTAAACGACATCCTGCACTCCGGGCCGAGACTCCAGGCCGCACTACCGACAGTCCTGCTGCGATGGCGAAGACATCGCGTCGCCTTCTGCAGTGATGTCCAGATGATGTTCCGCCAAATCTGGGTCGACCCGCGAGACGCAGACCTTCAGCGCATCGTCTGGAGCCCCGATCCGAGTCAGCCGCCTGTACACTATCAACTGCGCACCGTCACTTATGGCGCGACTTGCTCGCCCTACTTGTCACTGCGTGTGATTCAACAACTCTGCCATGACGAAGGACACTTGTGGCCGGACGCCGTACCTGTCGTCATGAACGATCGGTACGTGGATGACATCCTCTCGGGTGCCGATGACCTCGAAACGGCCCGCCAGCTTCGGGATCAACTAATCGGTCTGCTGCGCTCAGGCGGATTTCCACTCCGGAAATGGGTAGCCAATGACGCCAAACTTCTGGCTGACCTCACCCAGGAAGCTTGCCTGTGCCCTACGTGGCGTGAACTCAGCGACGCCGGCCTCGTCAGCGAGTTTGGCATCAGCTGGGACCCAGCCTCGGATACTTTCCGGCTCACACCCCCGGCAGCTCGAGAACAGGACACCAAGCGGAGCATCCTTGCTTGACTCGCGAGCCTCTTCGATCCTTGCGGTTGGCTCGCGCCGATCATACTCCAAGCCAAGCTCCTTGTGCAGGATCTCTGGCGCGCCCGGTTAGATTGGGATGAGGTCGTGCCTGCATCAATGAATCTTCGATGGTCAGCTTTTACCACTGAGCTGAAATCAATCCAAGGCTTCTCCATTTCACGTTGGATTAAATCTTCGGCTCCGTCGAAGATTTACCTCCACGCCTTTTCAGACGCCAGCCGCCGTGCGATGGGCGCGGTGGTGTACTTCCAGCTGCAGGACTCCTCAGGGCAAGTCCACTGCCACATTCTGCTGGCCAAGACGAAACTTGCGCCCATCCGAAGCCTCAAGCCGTCAGCCACGCCCCAGGCTCGCATGACGATCCCTCGCCTTGAGCTGCGTGCCGCGCTGCTTGCTGCGAAACTACTGCGCTTGGTCGTCAGCGAGTGGAATATCCCTATTGAGCAATGCTACTCTCGGTGCGACCCTCAAGTCGTTCTACGCTGGCTCCGCTCCGCCGAGCCGACCAACCACGCTCTCGTCGACAACTACGTCGCCCACATCCAGGAGGTACTGCCACCGCACATCTGGCGCTATGTGCCTACTCATGACAATCCTGCTGATGTGGCGTCTTGAGGCACCGATGCCCAGACTCTACACCGCCAGCAGACATGGTGGACTGGCCCTTCCTGGCTGTCCGAAGGCCCTGATCGTTGGCCCCAGAAGCCCTCCGAGCCGCCACAGCCCTCACCTCCTCGCCTCTGCAACGTCACGCAAAAGGTCGAGTTCGACCTTCTCCGACTGTTCTCCGATCTGGGCGTCCTCTTGCGCACCCTCACCCACCTGCGTCGGTGGGCGAGACTCCATCTCGGTCGAGCCCCTATACGACCGATGCTCTCAGCACCGACGGCTACCAAGTTGACCGATGCCTACCTCGCTTGCGTGCGCTTGAGCCAGCAGCGT
The DNA here is from genome assembly GCF_036245765.1 of Copidosoma floridanum. Lineage (NCBI taxonomy): Eukaryota > Metazoa > Arthropoda > Insecta > Hymenoptera > Encyrtidae > Copidosoma > Copidosoma floridanum. The sequence goes on along the minus strand of NW_028321884.1, from coordinate 15,064,069 downwards.
GCCTTCTCTGATGAACTTGCACTGCTTCGCACCGGCCGCGCCCTTCTTAAGCGGCATTCACTGACATCGCTCGCAGCCTTCGTCCATACAGACGGCGTTCTGCGTGTGGGCGGTCGCCTCCAGCACGCCGAGATGACCTTCGCGGAGCGACACCCACCCATCCTTGACGGCGCTTGCCCTCTCGCCACGCTTACGATCGCGTGGGCCCATCACCGAGCGCTCCACGGGGGCTTTCGCATCACCAGCACGTACATCGTCAAGCGTGCTTGGATCATCGGTGGCTCCCGGAAAGTCAAGGCTTTCCACGTCCTCGCAGCTAAGGGCCGAGGCGTTCGCACCACGAAGGGTTACATCGCCATATTTGTCTGTCTTACCACGAAGGCACTACATCTGGAGCTCGTAGGCGATCTATCAACCGTCTTCTTTCTTGGGGCTCTCACCCGCTTCTCTGGGCGCCGGGGAAAACCGTCTGAACTCTGAAGCGACAACGCGACGTGCTTCCATCGAGCTGACACCGAGTTGCGCGACGCGCTCCGTCTTGCTGAGCACCGGTGGGACCTCGTCGCGGGTGCCCTAGCGGATCAAGGTATCGAGTGGCATTTTATTCCACCCGGGGCCCCTCACTTTGGAGGTCTCTGGGAGGCCACGGTCAAGTCCGTCAAAGGTCATCTCCGACGAGTCATGGGCTCGCGGCACCTGACGTACGAGGAGTTCTCAACCGTCTTGGTCGGGATCGAAGCTGTCCTCAACAACCGACCCCTCACTCCACTGTCGGGCGACACGGACGACCTGGGCGTGCTGACCCCCGGTCACTTCCTCATCGGAGCACCCCTCAATTCAATCATTGAGGCCGCGCCACCCGATCAGGATCTCGACCATCTGGCTCACTGGGAGCTTGTCCGGGGCATCAGAGCACAATTCTGGGCCCGATGGAGTCGGGAGTATCTTAATACTCTTCAACAGCGATCGAAGTGGATCACTCCTCATCGGAACCTGACCTTGGGTGATATCGTTGCCGTCCTTGACTCATCTCTACTCTCAACCGACGGCTGCTGGCCTCTCGGCCGCGTAACTGGTGTTCACCCTGGCCCGGACGGCCTCGTACGCGCTCTGACCGTCCGAACGGCGACGGGAGAATACACCAGGCCAATCACGAAAGTCACGCTGCTTCACGTGATAACCCGGACCGCCTCTCAGCCTGCATCACCCGGAGACGAAACCGCTCTGAATACGGCGGGCGGGACTTGAAGTTTCGTTCCTAGAACGAGGCGGGCGGGATGTTTCGTTCGACGATATACTGTCGGTCGGCCCCCCCTCCTGATCGTCTCGGCGCTTCATTACGCCGCTGCCGCTGGCATCGACGGCCTGTGCCGGGACCAGCTCAGTTCGTCTCTTGACACACAGGTTCACGCATCAGCTGGCCAGCTACAAGCCTCTACCAGCCAAGTCACACCACCAGCAGCCAGCAAGCCGCTCGAGACAGCTAGTCCACCAACAATATCAGCAGAGCATAGTACGCAGAAAGCACGCTATTCATTGTCGCCGGGTCCGCTTCCCTTGTACTCAAAAAATAAAGAGTTTCTCAAACACTCACATAAATATGACACAGGTTATAATGCTTTTAGTGTTCATAAATATGGGATACTTTTGACTTACAATTCAACTATTAAAAATGATGATTAAAAAACACTTTTGATATAGTTTATCTCATACAATTCAAAAGTTTTTCTAAAATTTTTCTTGCAGCATCAGACATTTCAAATGTTTTTTTATATTTAAGTTAATTATAAATAAAACAACTTAATTACGGAAAACTTTGACGATGAGCCTCGAGTAAAGCTTATGGAAGATATCAGCTGGGCACTGCTAAAAATCTTATTTGACAGTGTGTCTCCCAAAGAAACACGTTGAAGTATCCTCCTCCCCAACAACCTTGTGAAATGTAAAAAGTTACTTTTTTTAACTCTTATACCACACGTTTTTTAATAGTAATGTTCTTATTACTTCAAGTGTTTTTACAAATTCAACTAAGTAAAGTAGACATAATATAACTATTAATATGTATCTAATGAAATCTATTTTAAATATCAGAAGCGGTAAAAATGTTTCGGATGAAGTACGCACTATGTGAGTACAGAAGCGACATGTATTCGCACACTCGTTTGTAATAATCTTTCGTTCGCGTATAAGTCCTTGTCTGCTCAATCATATGTTTTAAAATATACTTTCTAAATGAAATTTATACGCCAATTTTTCAAGAGTACACTATAATTCAAGAGCTACTGAATGCTTTCAATCTCATTTCACATTTTTACAAATCATCTATCTGTGACCATGATGCTTTATTTGTAATAATTTTATTTGTGTACTTGTTTTACAGTACATTTTAATTGTGGAACATATACTTATTTAGCATTATTTTTTTCTTCACAATTTATTTTAAAAACTCGTCAATATTGTAATTTGTAATTTTTGTTTTTAAGTAAAAAAATCTTTGTATGAAGATCGAATACAAACAACCAAGCATTAGATTTTTTACTGTAGTTTTTTTGTGCAGTTAAATGTAATTTTTATTAATAATGTTTTTACAGAACCAGTAGTACCTACAATTGTTTACACCAACATGAACGACACAGAAAAAGTTTTGTCGTGGATGGATGCTCCAAACACGCTTACTTTAGTGTGTAAGGCTAGAGGGTCACCAGAGCCTCATATCACGTGGCAAATAAATGGCGCACCCTTGAAGTTATCGCATGTATTCAGCTTAGCTGAAAATAACCAAAAATTAAAAATAAAATATCTTTTTATTAGTAATAATAAAAATTATTCCTGTATTGCGGAGAATCGTTTTGGAAAAGTACAAAAATGTATAAAATTTATAATAAATGGTGCTTTAAATTTAAAATTTATTGACTTATTCTTCCTCATCAAAAGGTTTTCAAATAATTTATTTGTTTTTCAAGTCCTGAAAGATCGTGGTCGTATCAACTAACTTGAAAGTTCAACTATAGGATTCAGATTTTTCGAAATAAAGAGGAACATTCAATTACATGATGTTCAAATGATGCTTAGGTACTTTCACATGAATTTATGATCCTGTAACAATAGTACTTACAGTATGAAATAAAAATATACATTACACATAACAAAAAACTGATCATAAAATAAAATCGTTGTCATCTCTTAAATCCATGTTTTTCCGACATTTTCTCCAATGTACTTTGGGCATTCGGCATATCGGTAGTTACTTCTTAATAATCATTATCATTCCTCGTGAAAACATTTTTAATTTCTTGACTTAAATGTTTAAAAAAAAAAATAAGTTTGTGTGTTTTACTTAAGTTTAATTCAACTTAGTGGATTTTAATTCATATCAAATGTTTCCGAAGATACTCTACACTAAAGCTAATAAAATGAAAGTTGTGCAACTAGAATCCTAATTAAAAATGTATAAAACAAACAGATAAAAATAATATTTTGATACTAACAATATTACTAACGTAAAATATATCATGCACTGTTTAGTTACAGTATGAAATTAACTATGAAAAAATTGTAATAAACCAGTATAACGAATTAGTTCTTATAAATTATTTGTCCATGTACGAAAACTTCAGCTAAGAAATAAAAAACTAATTTCAATGAATATTAATGTTACTAAAAAACTGTGTATTGGCCTTACTGTTTTATAATTATAAAAGTCCTGAGACTAGACAAAAGTACTAAGTACAAGAGTTCTTTTTTTTTCTCTCGCTCTGTTTTTTTCGGCATAATTGGGTTTCTTAAAAATTTAGTCACGTAAATATCATAATCGGTATGACGATATGACTGGTACAGGAAGTATGAGCTTAACTAAGACTTGTTAATAGCACTTTGTTCACAAAAAGTTTTTTTTGTTGTTGTCTACGATATTTTAGTAAAGTATTTTTTTTTCCACGGTATTTCGTAAGCTAATAATTTATGACTTAAATGCAAGAAACAAAAGAACTCTTTAGCTGCATTATTAGGTTTAATAGCTGTTTCGTCAAGTCATAATTAGAATCGGTATGTTGATAAGACTTGGTCTCCCTATTTTCTTGCTTTCTCATTCGTGAGCTACTGCTGTGAGCATTACAAACATCTATATTCAATACGTGCCAGACATGAAGACATCAAACTGATATTCTTTTGTTTCAACGTTTAGTTCATTAGTAGCTAAGTCGTGCAGCTACACAAGTTAGGTGAAAATAAGATATTGCGATAAACCAAAGACAATAGGCATAGTACACGATGTTAAGTCTTCAAAAACCGAAGGACTCATCGCTAATTCTGCGATGGACGATCCTAGTTCTTTTCCTTAACTTACTCTCAGGTTTGCCATCCAAAATTACTACTGATATCACACCATTATTTTTGTTTAGGATTTAACGATATGCGTTACTATATACAAACCATGTACACATAGTTCTACAATGGTGTCTGTATCAAAAAACTTTTGTAGCTTCATAATTAATAGTACCTCTTCGCTTTATGCAAAGTCATTAAAGTAATGCTTTTGTTTCGCCATAGTTAACTCTTTTCATAAATACTTAAAAAACCTCATAAGTTAGCACTAATGCGTATGCTTCTGGAACTTTGAATTGAATATAAAATATTATGACAATGACATCACTGTTAATTTATTAATACTACCCAGGCTGTTGTGGACGCAAACTCCAGCTCCATCCCAATTTGACGGAGTTGCAGATAAACGAAGGAGAATCTCTAGAAATTACTTGCAAGAGCAGCCATCGCGTGTATTTTAATTATCCAGACAAAAATGAAGACAGCGTAAGTTGCAAGAGTAGTATATCTTACGTTTATTAGTTTTTATATAATAATTTTAAAGAAACAATTTTTGAAAACGGTGATATCCGTGTCAGTAATTACTAATGAGCACTAGTGTTAATTAATACAGTTTATAATAATAAAGGCTAAACAATAGCAGAATAAAAATTATCTCATCAACCGTAATCATAAGTTAATTGAATAATTTAAGAAATATTCTGCAAAAGTTAAGTATCAGTATTTGTTTTGAAATTGGATTTTTAATATACTTAAAGCATTTATAACTTCTTTGTCAATGTCCCGATAAGATACTCATCGAATTGTTATAATATTTTTCTAATAAGAGTACAAAAGATTCTTTAACTTTAAGAAAATTGTATCTGCAAGAATAACAAATTGCATTTTCTTGGCTTTAACTCGGGCATATATCCCTGAAAGTAGGGTTTTTAATATCTCGTCTTTTCAGACTTTTTTTAATTTCGTTGAAAGTATGTTCATTAATTAATTATCGTTCACAATGTAACAGCGTTCCAGCTGATAGAGATGGGCATGGCCATATTTAACTTTTGTCCTCGCTTTAGTGCTGTTGCAAGAGACTGCGAAGCTTTGAATCTTCTATCTCTCTTCCTTTTATAGTCACTATTTAGTTTGAAACCCCCGCATTTGCTGTCTACAGGTATACAGTAAAACGTATTGTAAATTATCTATGATTCCTTTTGTCAAAATCCTGATGAGATGCAAATATGCCTAACGAAGGTGTAACATATTCTTAAACTCCCAAAATAAAGAATAATCTATGATCCTTAAGTGCAGTTTAGAATGAAACGTTATTTGGTCAGATATAATGAGATACAACTTTTAATTTGGCCGAACTTAATGCACCATCCAATTATAGTTGGGTCTTGCGTGAATGACAAAGGGGATTTTTTCGATAGGTTTCAGGTACTAGAAATTGTTTAAGTTCTGCTGTAGATTGTAATATTGCTAATATGTCATTTACTATGCCTTTGGGCTAGTAAAAAAAAAACTTTAAGTTAGAAGTTCTAACAGGCATTATGTGAAAAAAATTGCGATAAAGAGGCGTAAAACATGAAATCCAGCCATCATTGCCTTAATCAGTCAATCAAGTATAATTATTTGTTTCATTGTATTTCATATAAATTCTACTTCGTTTTCTTTTTTCTTTCGGAATGATTTTACATCGGCCCTTGCTATGTGTAGGAAAAAGGTCAAACATAATTAAAAGGTTAACATTAAAGTTATTATTTGTACATTGTAAGATACTAATGTAGAATGAGAGGTAGATTAAATTATCAAAAAGTATATTCTAATCGTCTTACATTGGGTTTTCTCTTACCACAGTAAATAAAAATTAAAAAAAAAAACAAAGTTCGACTTACATGTTTACTATAATTACTAGATAATCATATCTCAGTACAATATTACTCGTGATGAAAAAGATGGAATAACAACATTTCAACGAGCGTCCCTTGTCTTTGGTGACTCTGGCTGGTACAACTGCACTAGTAAGAGGGATACCATCGTAGAAGTAAATTCCCACAATTTAAATACCAGTGGAATATACATTTTTGTTAAATGTATGTAATGATTTTTTTTTTCTCTTGTTTTTTATTCTTGTTTAATTCAGTTGAGTTTACATAAATACTAAAAGGAAGATACGCAAAGTAACGCAGTTTTTTTATATTATGCAGCAAATAGAAGCACTTTCGTACAAACATCTAATAACCTCTTGAAACGCAAAGTACGTATTGGTGATCAGGTAGTTCTGCCGTGCCGTCCAACATCCCCCAAATTCAACGTAACGCTTACAACTCTTGATGGTTTGGTATGCCCCTTATTTCATTTTTAAGATATTAACTTTCTATTTGTAAGCATATAGTGCACATAAATTTATTTATGTTATTTATGTAGGAGCCCCAGATGGTGATCAGCAAATGGGCCAGTTTTGATCCAAAATTGGGTTTTGTCATCCAAAAATCAGAACTTTCGGATAGCAGCAACTATACTTGTGAAATAAACCAAGATGGTTTCACGCAAAAAATATACGTTGAGCTTTTGGTCATTAAAAAAGAGCAGAAAAAACCAGTGATTACAATAAACGGCCTGGAACATGTCGTTGTTGGCTCCACATTGAACATCAGTTGTACAGTTGAGATTGAAAAAAATAATCCGTACAACATCACCTGGGAGACTCCCCGTGATTCGGTAAAAGAAAATCACACGTACATTACTATGAAAGCCACTTTTATCTTTTACAGAAAAATGCGTAAGATTAAGAATACACATTTATAACAATGACAGGCATTTTTTACTGATAAGGAAAAATTGATAAAGACACAATGAAATTGAAATAATAATCCAACGCCAATTTCTAGTACTTATATTTAGTCTTATAATATTAATCAATCATTATTCCATTTTACTACAAAAATCATTGGCAAGAAAATTTTTTTGATCATCAAATTAACTTTTCATCCCAATTCAGAGTTTTGCATGAAACATCACTGTCATTCATATAAACTTAAAAGACTTACTAGAAATATGTGTTTATTAGATTCCGAGGAAAACTTATAATCATGTTGAAGAAAACAAAAGTCACTCTAGTTTGGTAACATCTAGTCTTATCCTGAACAATGTTAGTAACGATGACGAAGGTAATTATACGTGCAAAGTTAAATCGTTGCAGAGTGAAGATCAGAATACAAATATTTTTCTAAGTATATACGGTAAGTAATCTATTATAATGTACTTTTCCACGCTTGTTTATCATTCTATCAATGTATAGATCACAACTAATCTGACTAGTAAATATATAGGTACTGTAATGACTTATCCTGATGATAATTACAGATCCTGAGAAAATATACCTAAACTTGACTTATGAAAAAGGAAAAAGTTTTTTCGCAGCAGTATATGGCCATCCAGTAACTTTTGTTGCTCATATTGATGCGTATCCACATCCAACTCTTAAGTGGTATAATTATTATTTATTCCTTACAAAAAATTGTCCTTTGCATTGAAAATGTATGATTCATAGAACATATATAAAACCCTAAAATAACGTTCCAGGTTAGGTTCTAGAAATTCTGTTATTAAATCAGAAGGTAATTTTATGATTCGTAATACAAAATCATCAATTAGTTTAACGATCAAAAACGCAACCAGAATCAATAATGGGATTTATACTCTTCGAGCAAATAATTCTGCACGAACCAAATCCTTGTATTTTAAACTTAATACTCATTGTACGTACAACACTCAATTAAGTTCATTAATTTTTTTTATGTAATTTTTTTCAAGACCTTGTTCATTCAACGTATTCATTATTTGCAGCACCAGATGAAGTTCCAAAGGTTTTTCTTACCGATGTAAGTGGCTTCAAATATTTGTACCCTATTAACAAGAATGCAACCTTTAAATGTAGTAGCTACGGTTACCCAAAAGCGAATATATCATGGTTCTTCAAGCAGTGCCCAACAAATTCTTATGATCACTGCAACGTCCTGAAACTGAAGGTTGTATACTCTTAATCAAATAAAAACCTTTATTAATTGATACATAATTACATGATATTATATTCAAGTATGTTGAGGTGTTTCGAAGTTTTAAATAAATTTTGAACAATAAAAGAAGTGAACAATACTTCTCAAAACGTATAGTACTAAGACAATTTAAAGTCATCATGGTGGCGTTGCATGTAAACTCTCTGGGCGCGTCGTGCGAACGCTAAAACATCTACTTAAGTTCACAGTTACAACAGTGAAATTAACTTATACCATTATCAAAAAATACGTTTTTAATAATGTTTTTCCTCAGCTTTCCAATACAGTTATCGGTTATTAAAAATCTTATTTTCTAACCTCTAGAAAAAAACGAAAGGTTTTATATCCCAAAAAGAGCATTTTGATTTTTTTTTTTTGATAGTGTTTCAAAGAGCAGATTTCAATATATCAGATTAACTTTTTTCAAACGGAAGATTTTTTTGAGAGAAATATGGCGATAAGTATAATACGTGGTAATAGACATGCATAAATCTGAAACGCATGCAGTATTGTACTTCATACTAAATATTATACAGAGTATCCAAAAATATAGAGTATCCAAAAATATTTAAAACAATAATTTGTTATGTTTTTTTTTGTTTTCTTAAGGTTAAAAACTCATTTTTTTATAGACTAATAGTTCCATTAGAAAGATAACTTACATCAGATTTTAATGTTGTAATAGTGACTGAAAAAAAAGTGTTTTGGATTTTGCGCGCTGCACAGGGAGAATTAACGTTGTACTCTAGGACTAACTGCGGAAAAAGACGTAAAGTAATAGATAAGTATTATTTATCAATTATCAAGTGATAAGAAAATTTTAAAAGTGGTATATTAAGAAATTAATGCCTAATAAAGAATTATATGGCTTACGTTATCACAAAGCAATTATAAATACAAAAGGCAAACGTTTTAGAATCGTTAGGCAAAATCATTAAAAAATTAAGTATGATAGTTTTTATGGAAAATATACACAAGAATAGTGATCCATGTCTGGTCTCTGCAAAAAGCCCTCCGCCAGTTTTTCAAAATCCGTTTTCCAGTTGTTCTATTCGCGTGGGAAGATACTACACCATAAAGACTTGCAGTGAAGCTTCTCCCTCCTTTTAATGTTTGAAAGAATGCATAAACATCCATAAGTATGAAGGGGCCAATATCTTATTAACACTTGTTTTCAGGGCAGAGAAATTGAATCACCGTATACTGATGCAGTTTATTCCAGAATAACAATAAACGTTACTACACTTGGCATTTTGAATTGCAAAGCTTGTCATCATCATTTGTGTTTTTTGAAACAAAAAGATATTTCAATTGTTGGTGAGTAAATATTTACTATGCTTTTATTTATAATTTCTTATAAAGGGAAGGGGGGAAATTAGGAAAAAAACGTTTTAAGTTTTCATTGTCAATTAGTGCTCGATAAGTCTCCTTGATGTTGACATTTCCAAATTCAACTAATGTTTTACAATAATCTTTTTTTTTTGTTAAGACAAAGAGGATTTTAAAGAACACCTCGAAATTGTTAAGGACCAAACAGACTTTTTCGTTGGTGATAACGTTACTTTTACTTGTGCTTTCATTAATTATATGTTCAAAAATGTTGCATGGTTCAAACGATTGCCTTTTACAAATAATTATGGTAAGCTATCAAGAGACTTACATTATATACATTATTTTATAATATGTTTCAACAAAACAAAAACTCTACCTAGTTTACATCTAATTCTAGAAAATATGAATATCACGTGGAAAAACTCCAGTTACATCAATCGAGCTGTTTTCTCAATTAAAAACGTGCAAATATCTGATCAAGCAAACTACTATTGCAAAGGGCAGTACGTACAAGGTGGCGATATTAAAAAAAGTTTCAACCTCAGAGTCAAAGGTAAAAATGATTTTATCGATAATCATAATAGTAATGATTATTATTAGTATAGTTATCATATTTATTAAAACTACAGTAATGAGAATTGTGAAGAATTATACAAATCAAGTACGAAAATTCTTTTTTTTTTCAATGTTAGAAATGATTTGTTGATGCAGATAAGAATCGTAAGTGCAGCTAAGGACGAGCTAAAGAAGTTCAGAAAAATTGTTAAGATCTGAAATATAATATTAAAATTATGAACCATAAATTTGGTTCTACTTAATGAGTAGTTAAAAATTGATGAATACTTCGTTGCCTAATATTTTGCTTAAAGTTCAATTGCTCAATATTTTAAGTATAGAAAAAAGTAATGTTACCATCATATTTTCGTTATCATGCATTACACTGGGAAGAAAAACTAAATTTGCTGTTACATGTTTTGCTAGTTTAATTCTATACTCCAGACACATTAGACTGATTATTTTGTATTGTAAAATTTCAGTCTAGTATACTAAACTCAAATAAATGAGAAAAATCGTTACCTGCCTCCTTGATATCACCCCTTTGACATCTACTCCCAAACTTGTGAGTTGCTTAATAATTTTTTTCAGCTGAAAAGTAGTGGTAGACAAAATGAGTAGGAAAAAAAAGTTAAACAAGTTCTACCCTTGGTAATTGACAGGATTTAGGATTTAACATAAATCATAAATTGACATGTCTTGTATGATGTCACATTCACAGTGAATATTTATATTTTTGCACTACATGCTTCCGTTAACGTGAATAACTAACATTCATGAAATTGTGGTGGAATACGGATGACATCAAGGGATAAAGGCACATGTGCTTATTAAAAAAAACAACAAACCAGGGGGTACTAATGGATCATGGGACCCATGGTAAGAACGAAGTTCTTTAAACATGAGATGGGTATGGACACAATTTCTAAGGTAACAAGGGGTTCGCCAGATCCACAGGAAGAACGAAGCTCTGTAAACGTTAGTACTGCATTCATGTTGTTTACTAAAACAAACACTTGAAAAACGAATAAAATAAAAAAATAAAAAAAATAGTTTACTACTCACGATGGTTGAACTTCGTGAGTAATGTATTTATGCACGATGTTCTCACGAAGTTCAACCATCGTGAGTTCTAAACTACTTATTGTTTTTTTTTTTTCATTCGTTTTTCAAGTTTTTGTTTTCGTAAACAACATGAATGCAGTATTAACGTTTACAGAGCTTCGTTCTTCCTGTGGGTCTGGCAACCCCCTTGTTACCTGAGAAATTGTGTCTATACCCATCTCATGTTTAAAGAACTTCGTTCTTACCGTGGGTCCCATGACCCATTAATACCCCCTGGTTTGTTGTTTTAATTTCCTTTATAATTTTTTCATTTGTTTTTTTTTCTTTTAATTTCTTGTTTTATTTTTTTCTTTATTTCTTGTTGTGTTCTTTTTTTTCATTTCTTGTTTTATTTTTTTTCATATTTCATTTTATTACATTTTTTTCATTTTTTTGTATTTCTTTTATTTAATTTCTTTTTTTATTTTCATATTTAATCTTTTTTTTTTCATTCCCTTTTTTATTTCTTTTTTTTTTCATTCTATTGTATTTATTCATGTCTTTTGTAATTTTATTTTATGTTATATTTATATTACATTTCTTCAATTTAAAAAAAAATTTTTTTTTCACTTACTTTTTTGCGATTTTATAGCCCATTAATACAACTTTTGTTTTATTTTTATATAATTACTCAATGACATTGTGCCATTATTTAATCATCAAATTAAAAATAAGTGCCTATAAAAACCATTAAAATGATATAAAACTCGTATTATATTTATATAATGATCTTACATAATTCATTTACAATTGATTTAATGAATTACTTTATTTATGTAATTATGTGATAATGTAACATAATTTGTTTGTTGAATTCGAAATAAGTGCCTTTAAAAACCATTGATACGTTCTTCAACTCTATTCTACAAGTTTATTTTTTTTTTTTTTTTTTTTTTTTTTTTAGAATTGTAAGAGAAAAAAATTCAAAGTCAAATAAAAATTATTGTGGAAAAATAAAATTAAAATTTGTTTAAAAATTAATTGCTTGGAAGTGTGAGGGGGAATGGTGGGTAAAGGTGTGCAGAAGAGTAACACGGCACGGTTGATATACATATATAGTAGGGAGAGGGGAAGTGTATAGAGAACAGTAGGTGAGGGGGACGGGGTAAGGGGGGAAACTTGATAGGAAGAGACTCTGGGTAAACCACTTTCGTTTCAAAAAAAAAAATCTGTCGGTTTTAAAATTCCAGCCCCCGAGTAACGCGACATAAAGAGCTTTGTTCTAAAAATGCATCTTTATAAGACTGTAGAACAAAAGAAGTAAATGATAAGAACTTACTACTTTTTTTATCCTGATGACAAATAACAGGCCGAATTTGTGACTGATTGGGACTAGCTTATAATTAGGGAATGTGAACATTTGATATTACTTAGAGTGCAGAAAAAAATATTTTTTAAAACCCTAATATTAGTAATTCCCTTACAGTCATATAAAACTTATATCTATTAACTAAAAGCTGTATTTACCCACATCAGTTCTATATATTTACTCATGTTTGTATGCATTTGTATATAAAACCACTATCGTTTATCAAATATCAATATTTATGCTGTAAACACTTTCACTACATTCCTCTAAATCATAAAATCCAATAACTTGTAAGTGAGTTTTAATAATTGCTTACTAGAGTCTTAATTTATGTCTTCAAATTTATATGAAATATGTATTTCTAAAATGTGTCAATGCATACTATTTAGAAGGCTCAAAAGAGTATAAGTACTATAGTGTATTCTGTAAGAGTAGATGACTTAAACATCTAATACCCACAACGTTTTTATTTGTAGAACCAGAAACACCGACAATTATTCGAACCAATATGAATGACACAGAAAAAATTCTGTCGTGGAGAGATGCTCTAAACACAATTACATTGCTGTGCAAGACTAAAGGGTTACCAGAACCTGATATCACATGGCAAAAGGATGGCTCACCCTTAAAGTTATCGAATCAATTCAGTGTAGCGGAAAGAAATCAAAAATTGATAATAAATTTTCTCTTTGAGTGGGATAGTGGAAATTACTCCTGTCTTGCCAAGAATCGTTTTGGAAAAGTACTGAAATCTATCAAATTTATCGTTAAAAGTAATTAAAATTTCAGGTTTAATGACATACTTTTCTTCGTCAACAGAATTTGAAACGGATGAATTAGACTTACTTACACTAAACGTGGTTTAAATTAACAATTTATTTAAATTTTAGGCCCTGAAAGATCGTTCTAGTTCTGCTTGCTTGAAAGTTGTACAAGGATTTAAATTTTTGGAGAATTAAGAAGGACATTAATTGACTGACACCCAAGTAGTGCTTGGGTACTCTAACATGTATTTATGGCCTTTAAGTCATAGTATTTAAAGTATTAAAAATAAAATTGTTATAATTATAAATGTCTAAGTACTAAATTCAGTTCAACTGACTACCAAACAAAAGTAATTAAAAGTTAAATACCATTTCACTTTATAAGTGGTAATGAACTTTGAAATAGAAATTGTAACGTTGCGATTTCGGCCCCGAATCGACGTTTTCACGTCGACGCGGAGCCGTCCCGATACAACGCACTAAAACACATCATATCACGTACGACACGTAAAACAACAAAATTCTGCGACCCAATACTCTCTCGAACGCCTTGGCTTGGCTCAGCTCTGATCTCTCGATGTAGACTCCTTACCTAGAGGAGGCCCCGCCGCGGACTATCCGTCGGGAGGCGGACAGTTCCCGAGGGAAATGATCAGGATGTGATTATTTCACACTCGTACAAATAAACACACTAACAAGAATTTTACTTTTAGACTACTCTTTATTTCATTTACAAGAGATGAACACTTCTAGAGAATCGACGCTACCTCCGGCGCTAACTCGCAATTCGCAGTACACACACACACACTCTTGCTCTTAAACCCCGCATTCGAACACCTACCTACACATACATGCACACGCATACCCACAGTTCCCGCACTCGACCTCGAGAATGGCTCGTTTTGAGGTTACGACTACCCGGTTCGATTACGAGAGCACTTGGCTACATCGACACGCCTTCGATCACGAGCTACCTCACGCATCAACCCGATGGCGAGAACATACACCACGCATCCTCTCTTGGTCTACAGGGTGTCCTACCGGCGGCTTCACCAGCTGGTTTACCGAGTCTCAGAGAACGCTGCAAACACTCACACACACAAACAAACTCTAAACACACGCATTACGTCCTACCGCAGCGGATAGTCGACCTCTCGCCGACTCCCGAGACTCAGACAACGCTTCGCTTCGAATACACACGCGTATTACGCCCTACCGCAACGGTCAGCCGGCCCCTCGCCGACTCCCGAGACTCAGACAACGCTTCGCTTTACACCCGCGTATTATGCCCTACCGCAGCAGACAGTCGACCTCTCGCCGACTCCCGAGACTCGGACAACGCTTCGCTTCGAATACACACGCGTATTACGCCCTACCGCAGCGGATAGTCGACCTCTCGCCGACTCCCGAGACTCGGACAACGCTTCGCTTTCGATACACACACACACACTCTCACACGCAGTGTTACAGTTTCCCGCCATCTCGAATGCCCTGAATTACCCACGATTCAAGCGATCACGCCCACCAAGCTCTCTTCCCTGACCCGAACGTCTTCCTCTCGAACCAACGAATTCTCGCTCTCTCACTCTTTTAGCAACCTCGACCCCTCATTTACACTTTTTACTCTACTTCACAACCTCAACAACGTCCCTCGTATCTTCAACCACACACACTCATCCATACGTTCGCTTTTTACCCTTACCCTCGAAACATCCTACAATCACACAACCTCACTTAGGCGCCACATACTATGTCCCTCTCCCTCACTTCCCTACTAGTCGCTACCCTTACCATGCACTACGTGAGATACCTTTAGGCCCCCATCTCCGGGGAGTTATCGGCGTCGTGTCCTCGCGATGTCGCCCACTGCCATCTTGCTCTTCGTGATTGCGTAGTCTTTAGCCAGGCTGCAGATGATGCCTCCCGTAGATCGCCAAGAGCTGGAGACGGACGTAGGTTGAACGACGTCTCGATGGCGCACACGCTCAACATCATTCCCGCATGAAGGCCCGTCAAGGAGTCCTCTCAGTCTCGCTGCTCGCGTCCTACTGCCTCAAAATCTCTTCTATCTCTTTCTTTCCCCTACCTCTCTCATACGACTCAGCTCGCACACGTCTCGCTCTTCCACTTAACTACACGTATATACACAAACTCCCTATATTCCCGGCGCATTACAGATTACAGTTCTACAGAAGACCCGATCCACACTAAAATGAACATATATATATATATATATATATATATATATATATATCTCTCTGCGCACACAGTACTAACGTTAACATCACTTATAGTCCCTTAATTGCACATTTCTTCTTATTATTCCCGCTTTTTCCGCTCGCGCTTCTCTTTGCTCGTCTCACTGGCTACATGTCTCTGTCGTCCTCTCCTTTTTCCTCGCATGAAACATAATGAAACACAACATACGTACACAGGGCATTAAAACAAGCCTAAAACCTCAAATTTTACATCGAGTCGAGTTTTGGTGTTTTTCGGGCTAATATGAAAAATGACCCCGTCATATTCCCCCCCACTAGAACGGACATTTCCTCAAATGCTCCGTTCTACACCAAAAGTCAACGTCAATATTAAAGTGACACAAGTTACTCACCCGGGTGGTCCGAATCCACATTGCAATCTTCGTACATGTTTATCGCGTATCTCCTCCACTGTAATACTCGGGCTGGTCCAACCTGAAGTGATCGATGGTGGCTCTCACGTAGGGAACTGCTAGGGAACACACAAAAAAAGAAAACAGAACCTTGTCGCACACTTCATCTGGTTCTCGTTTATTCACGCGCCGATATTGACTTTGACTGCCGTCATAAAATGTACAAGTAATAATAGAAATGTACGAGTAGTATATTGAACACCAATTTAAGTGAAGTTAAATATAATATAACCAATCAGTACTTGTTTTAGATAACACTTTTGACTTCAAAGGAGAATGAGCAACGAAATAAGTTTTAATAGTAACCAATGCATTTTTAGGCTCTTTCAGGCTACCCAAATCTTTTTTTGTTGATGATGTAATCCACTTGGCATCATCATGTGAGTTTAACATTTATTAAAGTGCTGAAAGTAAAAACTCGGGGATTTTCCTAAGGCTCGTTAATACAATTCCTTTTTTAGTACATATATTTTACTCAGTAAAACTAAACATTAACAAGCGGCTAAATTTATGCAAAAACTGCGTTTTATGGCGTTAATTTTATCTTACAGACATAAATTGTAGTTAAAAAAAAGTTAAATTTTTTAAAGATCTATGAATTTAACGTTAACTTCGTAATCTGAAATGTAAATAAAGAAGATGAGTAAGTTAGGTAGGGGAAAACGACATTTTTGCGATTTAGATCCCAAATTTAATATTATAACTAAATATTTTAAATACAAAAAAGTTGTATTTCGACGCGACCTTTAACTATCACGTTTAATTTATAATCTCGAGTGCAAAACAAAAAAGTTGGGTAGGGGAAAACGACTTTTAATTCATTTTACAACAGAGATGAGTAGAGAGATTGCTAACGCCAATGCTACGGCGTGAGACAACTTTTTTCCACTGATCGGGGCGACCCGCCGCGGCCAGCCGTGGAACCAAGGCGCACATTTTTCGAGAGTGCGAGACTCGTATCGAAGAGCGTGCGCCTACAAGAAGAGAAGTGGATTCGCGTGGAAATGAGCACATAGGCGCACATTTTGGCGACACGTAGAAGGGGTATACCGAATGTGTGCCTACGAGGAGAGGAGTGGAAATGTTAACTATAGCTATATATCTGAGCGCACAGCCAAAGCAAGCGATGACATTTTTCTCTTTTGACTGCAACCGAGTATATGCTATATATATTTAACTGACTCTTATACTCTCTCGCTCTTGCTTGAATGATATCTATCAATCTTACATTCGATTAAATCGTGAAACTAAATGCTCATATAATTATATGCACAGAATTTGATATCAAAACATTTTTTTTTTTCCGTACGTTAATACTTAATTTGAAATCTAGTATTATTTTGAAAAAATGATCAGCTTAATTTTTTTAAGGATAACAGTTCAGCTATAACCACTGGTTAATTATTTTTCCTCATCATAATAACTGTTATGAACTGTAGGACAAGCCCCGGAGGTTATCGATGAACATATGTGACTTTAAGATCTCTTTCCCTCGAAGTTTCGATAGCTAAGGTTGTAAGGGCTTATGCCACTACTGTTCTCGTTTTGCTATCTGAGGATCGATTCCAACTGTCGGCAATTTTTTTTTTTTTAACGTGATTCATCATTCTAGTTTATTTTCTTTTTATTTATGTTTTATTTATGTTTTATAAATAATATTAAAAAACCCTTTTTTCCCTATACATCGAAATACATTTTTTTAATACTAATTATATTAAATAATTTCATAAGCTGATACTTATCGTTAGCATGGCCATTTCGGAATTTCATATAAATTCTTATAAATTATCGAAAATTATGTTCAAGGTTAAACTTTTACTTTTTTGAAATTCATAATGTAAGTGACAAGTGGTTGTAACTACCAGGTAAAAATTTTAAGTAACGTAACAGTTAACTTAATATATAAGATCTGTTTTTCATTACTGTCCAGATTTTTGTTGCATAATTTTCAAAGGTATTAAGTTTTGATACTTACATACGCTAATTAAAAGTTTGGTCTAGAACCAACATTATGTAATTGAAATTGAAATTACATATTTAATCAACACAATAAGTATAGCTGCTATACCTAAAATTTTTTTACAACAAAAGACGGAAAATAAATGTTTAGGGAGTTTTATGTAAGTTTTCTTGTGCCTCCGAAGATTATGATTATTGTATAGATAGATAAAAATATCGATCAGAACAGCTTAATCATTTCTTGGAAAAAAAAAAATAAAAATTAGTGAAAATTATGTATAAGGATTTTTTCTCTCTTACTTTCTTTGGAGTTTTAAATGTAAGAATTATACTCATATCCTAAGAAATTTTTTTATTATTATGAAATTCCGAAATGGCCATGCTAACGATAAGTATCAGCTTATGAAATTATTTAATATAATTAGTATTAAAAAAATGTATTTCGATGTATAGGGAAAAAAGGGTTTGTTAATATTATTTATAAAACATAAATAAAACATAAATAAAAAGAAAATAAACTAGAATGATGAATCACGTTAAAAAAAAAAAATTGCCGACAGTTGGAATCGATCCTCAGATAGCAAAACGAGAACAGTAGTGGCATAAGCCCTTACAACCTTAGCTATCGAAACTTCGAGGGAAAGAGATCTTAAAGTCACATGTGTTCATCGATAACCTCCGGGGCTTGTCCTACAGTTCATAACAATTATGATGAGGAAAAATAATTAACCAGTGGTTATAGCTGAACTGTTATCCTTAAAAAAATTAAGCTGATCATTTTTTCAAAATAATACTAGATTTCAAATTAAGGATTAACGTACGGAAAAAAAAAAATGTTTTGATATCAAATTCTGTGCATATAATTATATGACCATTTAGTTTCACGATTTAATCGAATGTAAGATTGATAGATATCATTCAAGCAAGAGCGAGAGAGTATAAGAGTCAGTTAAATATATATAGCATATACTCGGTTGCAGTCAAAAGAGAAAAATGTCATCGCTTGCTTTGGCTGTGCGCTCAGATATATAGCTATAGTTAACATTTCCACTCCTCTCCTCGTAGGCACACATTCGGTATACCCCTTCTACGTGTCGCCAAAATGTGCGCCTATGTGCTCATTTCCACGCGAATTCACTTCTCTTCTTGTAGGCGCACGCTCTTCGATACGAGTCTCGCACTCTCGAAAAATGTGCGCCTTGGTTCCACGGATGGCTGCGGCGGGTCGCCCCGATCAGTGGAAAAAAGTTGTCTCACGCCGTAGCATTGGCGTTAGAAATCTCTCTACTCATCTCTGTTTACAAGCACTTTTCGGCTCTTAAAACGTGTGCGTTACACCCTAGATAAAAATATTTTACACAAAAAAGTTGTATTTCAATAAGATCTACAACTTTTACGTTTAATATCATGATTTAAAGTACAAAACAAATGAGTTGGATAGGGAAAAACTACGTTTTTGCTATTTTTTAGCACTTTATGGCTCACAGAACATTTGGGTTACATCCTGGACAAAAATTTTAAATGCAAAAAAGTTATATTTCAAGTATATCTACAACTTTGTCTTTCACAGCAAACCTCGAAAATATCACGTTATAAAGTTATAGCCAAAAAACTATTTTTTTGCACTGAAAGTACCATCTTAAAATGACTGCTATCTTTTTTTCAAAAAAGGAAACCTTGCCGATTTTGGACCATTTCGTTAGACATAAAAAAAAAGCTCTCTATTGAATTTTAGCCCAATCTAACAAAAAACTACATGAGTTAGCTAAAAAACTTGATTACGCCCATACATACATACATACACCCCTGACGCTGAGATCCGCGAAACAATTTTTTTTGTACCAAAACTTTTTTTACACAAAAACAATTAGTTTTAAAGGTACTAAAACCTTTTGCCCTGGCAAAAATATAAGTCACTCCTGAGTATCAGTCATGTCTAAAAAACTGGGTATTAAAATTTTCTTGAAAATTATACTTCAATTATCCTAACTATGTGACAATTAAATAATTTCCCTCCCAATTTACAAATTTGAAAAAATCTGCTAATTTGTTAGGTTTTTCCAATGTTACAATAACTCGTTTAAAAAAAAAGCTTTGTAAGCTATTAATCTATATATTTAACTAGCGGCCCCCGTCTCGGCTTTGCCCGAGGCTCACTAAATAGAATACCGTAGTGTGTTGACATGTAATGTAAAACGTTTTGGTTAGAAATTTTACATATATTCCAGACACTTCTTAGAATAAAGATAATTATAAAAAACATATTTGTTCGGAATTCATACAGTTTATTTGGTCAAATAATAAGCTGGAAAAATTTTTAAAAATATAATTATGCTGAAAAGTACCGTGCTTTCCTTATGCCATTAAATGATCGTTGGCCATAAGGGGCCGTTGATTTGCAGTTTCTCCGTATAATTTACGAAAAGGGCTTTTTTTTAAAGTTATTAAGATTGAAAACCCCCAAAAAATATGTACTAAAAAAAAATTTTTTCCTATCATCTCACAACTTTAATACCAGGTCAACAAAGTCCTGGAGCTTAATCTCTACATTTTTTATCGCCACGAAAATACAAATATATTTTCTACTTGTTTAAAAAACTGAAAGATTTAGGAGATTACTGTTAGGGTACTATGATAATCTGATCTGTCACGTAATGGATTATTTATTTGTTGATTTTGACGCTGCTGTTCCAATCCCTAAACATTTTTTGCGTCAGTTTCTTGACGCCTCAAATTGTATTCATAAGATACATTTGAAGTTTTCTTTCCAATATACCCTTTTGCGACTATTGGCATGCTTACGACTTTTGTGACTCATAAAGGCTGTTTTCAATCAACTTTGTCAAGTTCTAATATAATTGTTGGCAAAGTAGTTCGACGTCCGATTGCCCTAAAAAAGACCGGTGAGGCGGTGAGCTTCTTTAGTTAACTCTTTCTTGACTGCAGTTAACAGCAATTGTGACTCCTTGGATACCTCAGGTTGATCTTCTCTGGCTTACTGTTAAAGCCCCAGACTAATCGGGAAAAAAATTATAAACTCCGAAGCTTTGGAGCTAGTTGTAGTGCTCTTTCCCAACGTCTTTCAGTATAACGTCGAAGACGTTGGTGTCTAAAGCACCTTTTTTTTGCAGACTCAATTGTGTTGGTAATCTAAGATGGGGGAATTGGTTCGTGATGCTTGCCCGATGGAGACTGTCCCGTTGGCTCAAGTTCTTTTTCCCTTCATAGATGTTAGGTTCGTCCAGCGCAGACCTTGGAGAGGATCGGTGATTCCTGGTTAAATTCTTAGAATCGAGAGGGGTCGTCGGTCACCGGGGTCCTCAGCCTTGCGACGAACAACTCCGTTCGTGACATCTGCCAATGAATGACTGACTTGTTTAATAGTGGCCGTCTTTACTTAACATAGTCTTTTAGTCGACGAATTGCTTCTGGAAATGGTAATAAAAAAAGAAATTGTTGGCAAGGTAATTTAAACTTAGGTGGCCCTTAAAAGAACCAATGAGATTGATGGTTAAGTAGGGAACGTGAATATTACAATGGCCCTAAAAAGGACCAGTGGTGAAACTTCCAGGCTATTCTTTATTATTATTCCTGATGATGGAGAGCTGGCTGCGGGTAGCTTGACTTTTATCCTCGAAGTCTCTATGTACGGAGACTGTGATGGAGGGAGGTACGCTGCTGACCAAAGAATATTTTGCCTTCGAATCGTTTTCCGGATAACCAACCGCTCGCTCACCGTTAATCGGGAAAATGTAGGTATGCCGTTGGGAACACGACCACTGAGAAGGTAGCCGTTGTAGCTTCCCGTGCTCTTCAGGGCTGTCTTCCCTGGCTAACATTTGTAGCCAAAAATTCTCTGATGGCACCAGGCGGGATGGTGTAACGGGCACATGACTGTGAAGTATTGGAGTAGGTTATGCTCTGGCTAGATACGTCTCCTGGTATTCCACCGGAGACGTAATCGGTTATAATAATTTTTTATTGGTGGCACTCGTCAACAATGAAAATTTAGGGTGGATGTAGACCTACCTAGGTCTCTTGTCCATTAAAGAAGAGTGTCGTCGGTAACCGGGATACCCAGCTGCACGACTATCTACATTTTCGATGCAGCTGAAAGAACTGCTGGTAGACAATTACAGAAATTCTTGAGACTCTCCGACGTATTATAACCTCACTTATTTAATTCTGTTGTAGGTAGCTTTGATTTCATGTCAACGCCACCTATCGGATCCTACTGAACTAAAGTGGAAAGCTGGCGTGTTTTTGCAAAACTGTGAGCTTATTTATTGCTATTGTTATTAAGTTTTCAAGATAAAAATTACACTAAAACCATCTAGGAAGTGTCAAGAATCGGTATACAAAATTTCAGCAAAATCGGTTCAGTAGTTTTCGCGGTTAGCGATTTCAATGGTTTTAGCGACTTTGCTTTATATATTAGTAAGATGTAAGCAACAAAGAAAATTCTTAGCTGCGTCACTAGGTTTGATAATTAACTGTTTTGTCAATTTATTATTGTAATCAATACATTGATAAGACGTAGTTCCCCTCTTTTTTTTTTTTTTTTACCTCTGAGCCACTGCTAAGCATATTCAGTATTAATAATCTTTCCTAAATATGCGCTTAATATCAAATTAATAGTCTTTTATTCCGATGTTAAATCCAATCGTGGCTGAGTAGTGCAGCTACACAAATTTAGTTTATAGAAGATATTTCGACAAATAGGAGGTACCAGGCATAGCACACAATGGTAAACCTTCAAGGATCAAAGGACTCATTGCTGCTTCTACAGTTGACGACAATAGCCGTTTTTCTTAACGTACTATCAAGTAGGTCATGTAAAATTTCGATTAATCGGCGCTATAACCTCGATAAACTTAAACAGTACCTCTTCGATTCATACGAAGTTATTAAGGAGATTCGAGAGAAAAGTTTGAAATGTAGGATCGTGCTAAAAACAATGATTGGTATATTAAATTTTGAGTACATAAGGAGTGCACGTGCATTTTTTCAGATTTTTTACCAGAGAAATTTTCGAGGAAAAAATAGTTAATTTAACATGGTCTCTTATGATAAAACATGGTTAGGTTGCCTTCCAATTGAAATTAAAGTGTAATAAAATTGTGTTAGAACGAAAAAAAACGTTTTTATAGATACCACGGTACAAAAGAAAGATGCTCAACAAAAAATGAATAAGAGAGAGTGCATGTTATAGGGGGTACATCTGCACGGGCCAAGGAGACTCCGCGTTCCTTGCCTTTCTGTATGATCCACCAAACCTCCTTTAAGTACTTCTGTTGTTTCGCCATTATGAACTTTTTTGATAAATACTTTTAAAAAAACTCGTATGTTACTAGTAATCTGTGTACTTTAGGAATTTAAAGTAAATAATTTATGACGATTACAGCAATACTGTTTTATTAATACAATTCAGGCTGCCATGGACACAAACTCCAGCTTTATACAAATGCTACAGAGTTGCAAATAAACGAAGGAGAATCTCTAGAGATTACTTGCAAGAGCAGCCATCGGGTGTCTTTTGATTATCCAGACAAAAATAAAGACAATGTAAGTTGTAATAGTAATTTATTTTATGGACATCAGTTTTTATAAAATCCTTGTAAGTTACAAATTCTAAAAATCGGATGAATCCATATCAGTACTTAATGACAAGCTCTAGTGCAGATTGATACTGTTAATTATAAGTGTTTAACGATGGCATAGCAAATTATCCTCACCTTAACCATGAACATAAGTTAATTACATGACTTGAGAAATTGCTTGGAATATTATTCTGACATTTTGTTCGAAGTGAGATTTTCAATATTAGTTAGCATCGATGATTTCTTTGTCAAAGCTCTAGTGATACGCATATCAAATTGATAAAATATTTTCCTAACGAGGGTGCATTAAATTCTTGAAGTTATAGGAAATAGTGTAATCCACTGCAAGGATAGGAAATTGCATTTTCTTGGTTTTAACTCGGGCATATATATACCACTTAGAGAAGGATTTGTAATACTTTTTCTGATAATATTTTTCTTTTCATTTGATTAGGAGTATCTACGTTCATTAATTTTCGTTCACGATATAACAACGTTTTAGCTGACAGTGAGGGGCGTGGCCATATTTAACTTTTATCCTCGCTTCAGCGATGTTGCAAGAGACTCATTAAGCTTAAATAATCAAGAAATATTTTCTGCTGAACGTGCTATAAAATACAGATATAAAACAAGTACCAATCTGATTTTTGATACAAAAAAGGGCTGAATTAGCATTTTGTGCTCGTGTCTCACTCGTGAATTTATTAATGACACCTGAAATTAGAATGCGGATTTCTTAAGTATTCTGTAGTATGGGATTTCAAAGTAACTAGAGTAAACGAAATTTTTCTGGATTTTAGAGGAACGAAAACAATTGTATCTGAGATTTATCCCTATTTTTCCTACTGAGGGCACACCTAACCCTAAACAACGCCTGAGGTAGAAAAAGTTGTTTACATAAAAGCTACCTCATAAGTTAAATAAAATATAATCTATAAATTGAGTTGATAGAGAAATTTTAATTGCTAAAATTTTATGAGATCCGACACACATAATTTGATCGAACGTCATGTACCATCTTCACCAGTTAATCAACGACAATTACTTAATCACGTTCCATAGATGTAACTTATTTTTTCTTATTTCAAATTGATTCTTCATAGTGTACCCTTATTGTATGTAAAAAATAATGTAACATACCTAAAAAGCTAATAATAGAGTTGTTATTCATGCATCTTAGGATTGCAATGTACAGTAACAGTTAAATTAGGAATTATGAAGTATATTTTAATCGTTTTATATAACTTTTCTCATACGTTCATACAGAAAATTTTTTTTTAAATGAATATGTACAAATAAAGTGTCTATAATAAATAATTAATAGGTAATCACGTCCCAGTACAATATAACTTCTAATGAAAAGGATGGAGTCACAACATTTCAACGACCGTCCCTTGTCTTTGGTGACACTGGCTGGTACAACTGTTCTGACAAAAATAATACTATGTCAGGAATAGGATCCAATGATTTTAATACCAGTGGGAGATACATTTACGTTGAATGTAAATAATACTAATTTTTTCACTTATTTTCTATTCTTATTTACTTTCGATGCATTTGTGTTAATACTCAAAAAAACTACATAAAGTAACATATTACATTTCTTATGCAGCCAATAGAAGTGCATTCGTACAAACATCTAATGATTTCTTAAAGTACAAAGTACGTGTTGGTAATCGGGCAATTCTGCCGTGCCGCCCAACATCCCCCAAATTCAATGTGACACTTACGACACTTGATGGTTTGGTATGCCCCTTATTTCATTTTTAAGACATTAATTTTCTATTTGTAAGCATATAGTGCACATAAATTTATTTTCGCAACAGTGTGCGGAAAAGGTGTGTGGTAAAGGTTCTTGTCGCACAGTGTGCGGAAAAGGTTTTGCCACACACCGGAAAAAATTTTGCTGCACACTGTAAATCAAAATTCATACCTATTTTGTACCTATTTTCCTCACACATAGCGAAAAAACTTGTACGCAACTCGTGCGGGACGATTTCCCGCACTCGTGTGATAGACTCGCACTCGTGGCCGGTGACGGTAACTCGTACCTTGCGATCACGCTCGTGCTACGCACTCGTGTGCTCAACTGGTACTCGTTCCCGTCAACTCCGGCCACTCGTGTGAGTCAATCACTACTCGTGCGGGAAATTGTCTTTTCCGCACTTGTTACGTAAATAACTATTTCGCAATAGTGTGCGGAGAATGGATTTTTCCGCACTGGTATTAGTGTGGAAAATCGATTTTTCCGCACTGGTATTAGTGTGGAAAATCGATTTTCCCACATAGTGTGCGACAAAGGTGTGCGGCAAAGGTTTTTCCGCACAGTGTGCGGAAAAGGTGTGTGGCAAAGGTTTTTGTCGCACAGTGTGTGAAAAAAGTGTGCGGCAAAGGTTTTTGCCGCACAGTGTGCGGAAAAGGTGTGTGGAAAAGGTTTTGCCACACACCGGAAAAAATTTTTCTACACACTGGAAATCAAAATTCAAACCTATTTTGTACCTATTTTCCTCACACATTGCGAAAAAACTTGTACGCAACTCGTGCGGGACGATTTCCCGCACTCGTGTGATAGACTCGCACTCGTGGCCGGTGATGGTAACTCGTACCTTGCGATCACACTCGTGCTACGCACTCGTGTGCTCAACTGGTACTCGTTCCCGTCAACTCCGGCACTCGTGTGAGTCAATCACTACTCGTGCGGGAAATCGTCTTTTCCGCACTTGTTACGTAAATAACTATTATGATATGTAGGAGCCCCAGATGGTGATCAGCAAAAGGACAAGTTTTGATCCGAAATATGGTTTCATCATCGACAAATCAGAATTTATTGATAGTGGCAACTACACTTGCGAAGTAAACCAAGATGATTTCACGCAAAAAATGTACGCTGAACTTTTGGTCATTAAAAAAGAGCAGAAAAAACCAGTTTTCAAAAAAGATGGCTTGGAACATATCGTTGCTGGCTCAACATTAAACATCAGTTGTGCAGTTGAGATTGAAAAAAATAATCCGTACAATATCTCCTGGAAGACTCCCCGTGATTTGGTAATAGAAAAAATACACGTATATGACTACGAGAGACATTTTTTTCAATTAAAAAAAAGCTTTAATTAAAATCATTAATAAGCATTGACCTCTAGTTTTCTATAATAAATGTGATATTTATTCTTATAATGTAAGTCAATTAACATACTACGCTATCCAAAAAATCAATGACAATTATACTTAAAGGATAATCGTATTCGTTTTTTTTATCCTGATTCAGTTTGCATAAAATATCACTGTCTTTTACATATATTATACAGACTTATTGGGGATATTTTGTTATTAGATTCCAAGAAAAATTTACAATTATGTTGAAGAAATTGAAAATCACTTAGATTTAGTAACATCCAATCTTATTCTGAACAATGTTACTTTCGATGACGAAGGTAATTTTACTTGCCATGTTAGATCATTTTTCAGTGAAGATCAAAGTACAAAGATTTTTTTAAAAGTACACGGTAAGTTATGAATCATTTGTACTTTCTACCTTTTTTTACCATTTCAGTAAAATGTAGATCATAACGAACCTGACTAGTGTGTACGTACTACGATAATTGTGTTTACAGATCCGGACAAAACATACATAAACTTAACGTATAAAGATGGAAAAAAATTTTTTGCAGCAGTATACGGCTATCCAGTAACTTTTGAAGCTTATATTGATGCGTACCCACCGCCAACTCTTAAGTGGTACGATAGTTATTTATTTTTTTTTTTTTTAAATATTGTCCATTTGCATTACAAACTAATCATGTATAAAACACAAACTAAAACCGTAAAATAATCTTCTAGGTCAGGTACTAGAAATTCACGTCCTAGATATTCTATAGTTATATCAGAAGATAGTTTTTTAATTCAGAATACAAAATTATCAAGTAGTTTAACTGTAAAGAAAGTGGGATGGGTCAACTCCGGCATATATTATCTCCAAGCAAGCAATACTGCAGGAACGAAATCATTGTATTTTACACTCAATACTCACCGTAATTATGATATTGAAATCGATTTATATATTTTATTGCTGATATTTCTCTGAATATTTTGTCTATTTAACCTATTCATCACTTGTAGCACCAGACGAAGTCCCAAATGTTTATCTTAACGATAAACACGGCATCAAATATTCGTATACTAAAAACAAGAATGCAACTTTGGAATGTAGTAGCTTTGGTTATCCAAAAGCAAATATATCATGGTCCTTCAAGCAGTGCCTAACAAGTTCTTATGATCACTGCAACATCCTGAAATTGAAGGTTGTATACTCTTGATCAACTAAAAACCTTTACTTATTTTTACATGAGTACATGATATTATATTTAAGTGTGTTGAGGTGTTTCTAAACTTTAAGTAAGTTTTCAACAATAAAAGACGTATGAAAAATACTTCTTAAAACGTGTAGTACTAACACAATTAAAATTCAAGTATTGGAGGCATTTCACGTCAAATCTCCCAGTTTTTTATGTTTTAAAATAGCCATTTTTGAAAGAGAACTTTTTTCTGAGAAAAACATGGCGATGAACATTAGATTTTTTTTTTTTTTACTAATTTGTATATATAATTTTTAACTTTTATTATGTTTTCCTCTTTTATGAAAATATTAAAATTTATGATTATACGTCCAGTGCACGCTCAAGGAATCCGGTCATTTTCTTCATCATGTTAATTTTTTTAAGTAATGGTAAAAGTTTTAGTTTTCATGAATTCATTTCATGTACACTTACAGCATTCCTTAAATTAAATTAAAATTAATACTTTTAACAAGGAAGATAAAATTAAAAAATAAATAAATAACAGAATTCATAATGTCGTTCTTTGTAATCAATTTTTTTTGTATTTATTTGAAATTGAGTACGAAAAACAACTTGAGTTAAAAATTGGAGGATGCATAACAATATTACTTACGATACCTTCAAAGAAACTATTATCGCGGCAGGTTGAGTAGAAATTATTTACTTCTTAATCTTACTATTATATAAAGAGACAGCGTTTGTTTGTATGTTTAAAAAAAATCTCAAAAACTACTGAACCGATCGATCCCAAGTTTTGACAGAAGATCAGTTACAACTTCTAATGTGTCATAGGCTATTAAAATCAACGAAATGCGAAATGTTGTCTTTTCATAGAAAAAGAAATGATTTCATTTCGTTCCTCTGCACTGATACTTTAGTATTTTTTATTGTCCGGAGAAATCATAGATGAAATACGAAAAAAAGATTTCGCAGATTTATCGTGACAACCACTTATACAACAGCTTTTATTCATGTTTTTGCCACACACTGCTTCAATTTTGACAGCTCGTCAGAGGTTATGGGACTTTGTTATGATCGCGGAGGCGAGGAAGCTTGCAACCATATATATATGTATAGTGGACGGGTGCAATCCACCTGATTGCAGTACTTTTTTTTCTGTACTGATTTTCATTAAAACTACACTTTTGGCAAATAAACGAAAAATTTCGTCTAATGCATCGGGAATCGCTATTGACTATATTTCAAATTTGTTATAACTGGATCATGGTAAGCACAAAAAATAAAATGTTTTTCTAATCAACTTTATGCCCGCGATAATTTCATTCATTTTTTTGCATTGCTAACCAAGTGAAGATGTAAAAAATTTAGTGTTCATTTGATAGCTTATTAAAACCTGAAGTTTTTAAACGCATTATCATTAGTTGGGACGTCCTCGTGAATTTCACAGCTGGTTTTGCACATTTGGTGCAAATTTGAAAAAAAAAAACAGTGATCGCGCCATCTTGGAATGACGTCACAAGTGAAAATACCTTATAATTTGACTTAAGTAGAACCTCCCGAACTAGTGAGGCGACTTTATTTCTATTCCACTCGGGTTATTTCTATTCATCTGCTCATTTCTCCTACAACGCATCAAAAAATTAAAGTAAAGTAACTTAACTTTTTTTTAATACATTTAAATACAAGTGATGTCTCAAGACAACACGACCAAGAATTATGTCCCTCTTACGCTGATAAAAATACTAATAAACGCAAACAAACAGACTTTGAAGCACATCGTTGCACTCAATATTAATTTCCGTATAGGCCATCAAAAGATAATATTTAAAAAAGTTAAGAAATCATTTTTCTTTTAATCGCTAGTTGCATTAGAAAGCTAGAGGAAAAATATATTGGAAGCGTATGTTCCAGACATTTTATACGTTGATTCTAATGTTGGCATAGTGACCTGAAAAAAAGATACTTTGGCGTTCGTGCGCCATCACTAAGAGAGTTGAAATCAAATGCATTATAGGCCTATTAATAGAAAGAGACAACAACCCACAAATTATTATTATTCATCAACAATCTAGTAAAAAAGTTATAAATTTAATGTGTCTTAAAATCAATACATATTAAGATATAATATGGCTTACGTTACTGCGAAGCAATAATAAATACAGAAGGCAAACGTTTTGGAGTCTTTATAGGCAAAATCGTAAGCAAATTAACTAACAGTTGTCATAGAAAATATATGATAGCCCAAGAAAAGTGAGTTTCGTCTAATCTCTGCTAAATACCCTCAGTTAGTTTCTCGAAATCGGTTTTGAGTTGTCACATTCGAGTAAAAAAATATTTTGATACAAATTAATACTATAAAAGAGATTTTTCTTACTAATTACTATTTGTAAAAAAGCATCAATAAAACCTATAAGGACATAAGAGTCAGAAACTTATAAATACTTTTATTATCAGGGCAAAGAAATGGAATGGCCGTATGCTGATGGAGTTTTCTCCGAAATAACAATAAACGTCACCACACTTGGTTTTTTGAATTGCACGGCTTGTAATCGTCATATTTGTAACTCAAAACAAAAAGACATTCTAATTGTTGGTAAGTTAATATTTTCTACACTTTTATTAACACTTTTTTTTATAGCTATCGATATAGCGCGTTTGGAGGCGCAAATGGGCTGGGCTTTAGAGTTAACTGTATCTAGAGCCGGTTCTTTTGTTTTTTTTTTTTTTTTTTTTTTTGCAATAAAAATTAGTACAAAAACATTTTTTACGCTTTCATTGCTAAAATTTATTAGTACTTAATTTCCTTTAAGTTGGTATTTCTTAGTTTAACATCTGGTTTACGATATTTTCTTTTTTGTGAAGATGAAGAAGATTTTGAAGAATCACTTAAAATTGTTACGGACCAGACAGACTTTTTCGTAGGAGATAACGTTACTGTAACTTGTGCTTTCATTAATTACATGTTAAAAAATGTTACATGGTTCAAACGATTGCCTTTTACAAATAATTATGGTAAGCTATCAAGAGACTTACATTATATACATTATTTTATAATATGTTTCAACAAATCAAAAACTCTACCAAGTTTACATCTAATTCTAGAAAATATGAATATCACGTGGAAAAACTCCAGTTACATCAATCGAGCTATTCTCTCATTTAAAAACGTGCAGGTATCTGATCAAGCAAACTACTATTGCAAAGGACAGTACGTACAAGGTGGTGATATTAAAAAAAGTTTCAACCTCAGAGTCCAAGGTAAAAATAACATTATTAATTTTAATTACTATTGCTTAAATAAGTATAATAATAATAATTATTATAATAATCGATGTAATTAAAATAGTAATAGTAATAATAACCAGAATTAATACAGAACGTTTCGAGGAATTTTTCGTATTAGGCAAAAAAAATTGTTTCTTTTTTTTTATTTTCATTTCTCAATGTAAGCAGTGATTTGTCGTAATCAGAGAAAAAGTCCTAAGTGCAATCACTGTCTGACTAAAAAAAATCGATAAAAATTATTAAAGTACAAAAAATATTTAATAGAATTTCCAACCATCAAATTGGTTCGAGTAAATAAGTTATTAATATTGAATATAGCTTAGAATACGCAACCAATTTCAGTTATACACTGACCGGAAGCTCATCTCATTACAACACTTGCTTTAAAATATAGTTTGTTATGCAAATATTTAACTAATAGTTATTTACGTAACAAGTGCGGAAAAGACGATTTCCCGCACGAGTAGTGATTGACTCACACGAGTGGCCGGAGTTGACGGGAACGAGTATTGAGCACACGAGTGCGGGAAATCGTCCCGCACGAGTTGCGTACAAGTTTTTTCGCAATGTGTGAGGAAAATAAGTACAAAATAGGTTTGAATTTTGATTTCCAGTGTGTAGCAAAATTTTTTCCGGTGTGTGGCAAAACCTTTTCCACACACCTTTGTCGCACACTTTTTCCACACACTGTGCGACAAAAACCTTTGCCACACACCTTTTCCGCACACTGTGCGGAAAAACCTTTACCGCACACCTTTGTCGCACACTATGTGTAAAAATCGATTTTCCACACTAATACCAGTGCGGAAAACATCCATTTTCCGCACACTATTGCGAAAAAATAATTGAAAGCTACCCTCAAAATTTTAGTAATATGCATTATACCGGGGAAAGTACTAAAAATGTATTTACATGTTTGATTAGTTGTAGGAATGTCAGACTGATTTTTTTGTTTTTGTTTTTTTATTATTATAAAATGTCAGATAAATTCATTAAACTTTAAAAAGATAAAAAAGTCGCTCACTGCCACAAAAATATCACTACCCATTTAATATCTACTTCCAGAAATGTGAGTTACTAAGAAGTTTTTTAGGCTGAAAAGAAATTGGTTATCCAGTGGGAAAAAAATGGATTAAAAAAAAAACTTCCATTGATAATTTACATCATTGAGTAGTATAAAAGTATCAATTCTCGAATCTATGGACACTTGCAGA
This sequence comes from Copidosoma floridanum, assembly GCF_036245765.1. Lineage (NCBI taxonomy): Eukaryota > Metazoa > Arthropoda > Insecta > Hymenoptera > Encyrtidae > Copidosoma > Copidosoma floridanum. The sequence continues at coordinate 15,031,612 of NW_028321884.1, read as the reverse complement.
ATTTTTTTAATACCTTACATTGCATAGGTACTTCTCTTGGTTTGTATAACTATCATTTATGAAATTGAGGTGAGAGATAAACATCGTGGAATAAAGGGTATCATATAAAAGTTCTCGTCACACAAAAATACATCTAATGTATTAGATTATACAAAAAAAATGGGTATCAAAAACTTAACTGCATTTTTTTATTGTAATGGCAAAAAAACAGTCCAACTGTGTGGAAAATGTCCGCTTTCCCGTATCTTACTTTTTTCAATCTTCTTCTTACTACGCTAAACGTGTTGGACCAACAAAAAAATTTTGTATGCTTCAACAAAAAAATTTTTAATTTATCTCTTCATAAACTGAGGACTTATGGCACAAAAACATCTGAATTTGTTTAAAGCGCATATTACAGTAGATCCTGAGGTAATTATTTTCCCTAAACCCACCAATATTAATTAATCTCATAATAATAACTATTTAATATAATTACTTGTAATTATAATAATGTTAGAAACATAAACTGTAAATACAAATATAACGATGAAATTAGTCATTTTGGCGACTATTATAGTCGCTTTGAAAATTAACCTGGACGGGAAAACCATGTGCGCCAGCACCTATGGTATCGATTGAGTAAAACACGGGGAGACGCTCTTGGCATCAAATGCAAGTAGTCTGTAGATATCTTTAAATATCTCAAAAATTAAGCATATTATGATTGTACATGAGGCGTAAAATATGTCATAAATTTAGTTATTAATAAATCTTTCAATTCCATCCAAATCATTAGTGGTGTTCTGTTATTACAACCGTTACAAGTTTGATAAATTCAAGCAAGAACTGAGCCTTGTATCTGCTTAATCATATGTATATCAATACTGAGAGCAAAAAACCATGCAGACACGCCCTTTGGTTGCAGTATATACTATATACCCATCTGTATTATATAGTTCTTTATGTGGGGCATTCCTCACAAGCCCCTACAACCTCCTACAAACCCCACAAACCCCCGTTGGCCCTTCACTACCTTCTCATAGCCCCACCCTTCCCATAAAATCAGATAAAATTCCGTCGTTTCCTCGCTTATTTCAGCTTAGCTTAGTTTTCGTCCAGACCCCGACTACCCTCCACATACCCTTACCACTCCCACAGAATTTTAATCGACCCCTCTCAACGGACCCCCGATTCCCCTACACTATTTTTGTGAAATTTAACTAAAACCCTACTGACCATCATGGACCCTGATGCCTACCTACACACTTATAGTATAATAATTGAATAAATTTTAAAATAAAATAAAATTTATACGTATATGTGTGTATTTATAATTTTGGGGGAAAATGCTAATGTAGTTTCTTTTATTTCGACTCATAATATTTTTCATCTATTCCCTTCACTACTTTCAAATAACTTCATTCTAAGATAAGATAATAGTATAGGATTTTCATAGTGCATTTTTCGAATGCAGTTAACTAAAATATGTATTATTCACAATGTTTTTATTTGTAGAACCAGAAATACCGACCATTATTCGAACCAATATGAATGACACAGAAAAAGTTCTGTCGTGGAGAGATGCTCTAAAAACAATTACATTGCTGTGCAAGACTAAAGGGTTACCAAAACCTAATATTATGTGGCAAAAGGATGGCTCACCCTTAAAATTATCGAATCAATTTAGTGTGGCTGAAAATAATCAAAAATTGATAATAAATTTTCTTTTTGAGTGGGATAGTGGAAATTACTCCTGTCTTGCTGAGAATCGTTTTGGAAAAATACAGAAATTTATAAAATTGATAGTAAGAGGTAATTCAAATTTTAAGTTTAATGATATCCTTTTTTTAGTTAAAAGACTTTCAAACATATGGACTAACTTACGCTAAAACTATTCTTAACCATAATATTTATTTGAATTTCAGACCGTACAACACCGCGCTAGAATCTATTTTCTTAAAAGTCGTAGTAAATTTGGATTTTTGGAAAATAAAAAGAGCTATTGAGGTAGCTGAAGTTTCAATGGTGCTCGATAACTTACACTTGTCCATGGTTCTATAATCAAACTATTTGTAGTATCAAAAATAATATTGTTACGACTACAAGTACCTAGTACTATAGTTAAATTTATATGACTACAAAATAAAAATAACTAGCAGTTCAATAATATTGTATTTTGTAAGTGTTAACAAAATTGTAAATCAACTAAACAAATGATAAAGATCAACATGTAATTTTGCTAAATTTAGTGTATTCACAACTCGTTTTTGCTTCGTTCGTTAATCTACCAATAGATTTGAGTAATAAAAATTAACTTAGACTCCACCAGTAACCAAATCGTATACGTATCGTATCACTACTTTCCTTGATATTATTGAAAGTGAAACATGACTCCTTAGATAAGGATCGTATGAAAGCGAGAAAAAATAACACTATCATTGAAAAACTGTAATTGAAGTTGCATGCTTTCATCAGTTTAGATACGTAGTACTTATGATTTTAAAAATAAAGAATATCGAAGAAAGTTCGACCAAATGAAATTGGTATTTACACATTATTTACTTTTTGAATGCAAAGGCCAAGGCATAAGCACTAATTTGCATAAAGTTTAGATAAGAATGGACCGCATGCTTTTTTTTTCTTGACCCTCTCAAGTATGCTGGACCAAAATAAAAATTACATGATCTTAGTAAAGAGAAAATTTTTAATTCATCACTTGGTAGACCGTAAGCTTATTGTATAAGTCACACCTTTATTTCTATGCTATGGACTGGGATAAGCATTATTAATAGAGCTAGAACAGAAATAATAACCATTTAGAACTCAAGTTGCATCGTATAATAATATATAGATATAACAAAAAGGAGCACCGTTTAGTTACCTTTTGTTATCGGCAGTAAATTTCAAGTAATGCTTTTTTTTATAGGAATTTTAAACCGCTCTTAGCATTCAAGAGGTTATAAATGATATTATAAGTTACTACAGACTTGTTAAATAATATTACAAATTATAAAATCCTAAATTGAGCTAGTCCTGTCTGGAGCACGTATAAATTCAAACAGAGGAAACTAGGAGATAAAAAAAATTCATTGATAACATTTTTAATTATCTTCCTTCAATCTGTTGATCGAACGAATTTACCTGCAACATCTTTTTTCCAAACTATTGATTTAAAAAAGTAACAACAAACTGGTTAGTAAGACTATTCGATTTTTGCAAGTAGTCGGCGGGGTAACAGAAATCGATCAAAGTAGCTATACTGAAAGAAGAGTGCGTAACTTTAGGACTTTTGAAGGCACAATTCACGGTCCACATTTCGCACAATTTTGAGTGTTTCATCATGTTTGGATTATTAAATGTAGATTTAATTAAACTACAACTAAAAGTCATCTACACATTCACTTTATTAAAAATGAGTAAAAGTTTTGAGTGCAATAGTTTACTGACAGCGATTAAAATAATATGCTTGATTACATAACTCAATAGAACCATCATTAATACTCACTCATGACATACTCACATCATTTTAAAAACTAATTCAATTCTTTCCACTTCGACATCGTGCAAACAATGTTATATTACTGGCTTTGGAATAGAGTTGATTTTGTCTATACGAATATTGATGTAACTTTTTTCTTCTAAATTTTGAGTTACTGACTACTACGATGTTTACAGTTATTCTGATTATAAGTAACGTGAAATATATTGTTAACCTCTGAACGAAGTACGTATACTATTTGTATGAAATGGGACAAAAGTTCCTTCTTTTGGCGTGGTATCAGTGGTATGGTGAAAACTTGTATTATTTGAGAAGATTAAGTTCTCAAAAGTTCTGGAATTACGCATTACGCACTTTTCTGGCACCAAATGGCACCAATGCAATTGCACGACATGAACAGATTGGGCTGCTACTGCATGGAGCCAGACGCCATCTACGCAGTAAAAATAATTCGTAAATTTACTACCAGCATTGAAAAAAAACTAATATTTGTATGAGAGTGTGGGATATTCCAACGTCCAGCGTTGTAAAATTACGGAAATTTTTTGCCAAAAAGTGTCTCCTGAGATTAACTAACGTTAACTGCAGCCAGCGATGGCCAGCATAGATTCACTGCTCACTATAAGCGATTCCTCAGTTTTTAACAAATATTCACTAAAAAATTTGTGTTTTCTGAGTACTTATTGAGATAAAATATATTTAAACAGGAATTCTAGAAAAACTTTGTTCTCAAAAATATTATGGTCACACAGTTTTTTTATTTATAGAACCAGCAATACCTACAATATTTTACACCAACATGAATGGCACTCAGAAAACTCTATCGTGGAGAGATGCTCTAAACACAATTACATTGCTGTGCAAGACTAAAGGGTCACCAGAACCTAACATCACGTGGCATAAAGATGGCTCACCCTTAAAGTTATCAAACCAATTCAGTGTAACAGAAAAAAATGAAAAACTGATAATAAATCATCTTTTGGATAGTGGCAGTGGAAACTATTCCTGTCTTGCTGAGAACCGCTTTGGAAAAGCACGAAAATATCAAAAGTTTATTGTTCAAGGTATTAGTACTCAAATTTTTGATGTTACTTTTTTGTATGAGATTCATACAGCGTTATGTAATACACTGATGCATGCATGGTTTGACCCTTACTGAAGTAATTACTGTTATTTTTTTTAAAATTAGGGGCAGAAAAAACTTGGCTCTTGATTACAATGATTGTTTTATTAATAACCATCTTGACATTACTTATGACATATTTTTCGATAAAGGCAAGGCATTCAAAGGTAAAAAATATTCATCATATAAAATATTTGTAAATAAAATTGTAAGGTAGAAATTAAACTTCTCAACTTAATTACTTGCTACACAAAGATGGAGAAAGAACTATTGACAGCTCGTGTAATTAAATTTGAGGAAGGATCACTACACCTTGTAAATCCAGAACTAAACATGTCAGATCAAGCAGAGCTTTTCCCATACGATAAAAAATGGGAATTTTCCAGAGAAAAGCTAAAGTTTGGTATGCTATGAAAAGTTAAAAGTTTATTCAATTTCACGCATTTACAAATTGAACTACGACTTTTTTTACTATATGATAAACTAATCAATTAGAATATATAAAATTACTACGTGTAAAGTAAATATCTCACGTGCAGTTACATGATGCAAAAATGTGAATCACACCGTCACAAGTAAAAGCAACAATACTTTTTTTAACCCTTTCTTTTTTATACTTTTCAAGTTTTTGTAAAAAAAAAAGTTTGATGTAGTATTAAACCTTTAGTACATTTAACGTCATAAATAAGTGCATATGCAAGTCAAAATACAATGTCTACTAATGCATAAAAAATAATTCATAAGATAACGTATAGTTCTGGAGTATTTTTTGTCACTTTCATTTTCCATGTAAAGATAAACAGTTGGGGAGTGGACAATTCGGGGTCGTTATGAAGGCAAGAGCGTATGGTATACGTCCTGATGAAGATTTTACAACTGTGGCCGTTAAGACGATCGACCGTAGGGCTGATTTAATCTACCTACGAGTTTTAGAGCGTGAACTAAAAATTATGACTCATCTGGGAAAGCATTTAAATGTTGTGAGTCTTCTTGGTGCCTGTACCACAAATATTGGTAGACGCAAGTATTAGCTTTAAAATTTAATAACATTTGTTCCAATTGGTAATTGAATTTAAAAGTCATTCATACATTTTTGAGGTGAGCTGCTGATTATTGTGGAATACTGCAAATATGGAAATTTACAAGATTTACTTTTGCGTCACCGCGAAAATTTTATCGATCAAACGAATGTATGTAATAGCAAAACAGTTGCAGAAAATGGACAAAAATTAATAAGGTACTGATTATTTTTACTTGTTACATATTTTGTTCAATATGTTCAAGGTTATAATCTTTTAATATCATAGTCACTGTTTAATTGTTGAGGACTTATAAATTTAAAAAATAGTTGCATTTCATTAAAACATTTATACATATTAATGTGAAAATACTTGCAACCTATAAAAACGAAAATCTATAAGGATATTTTATGAAAATGTTACTGATGATTTTTTTACAGCGTAAAACATGCAGAGATGGATTTTTTATCAAATCATAGCCATTCCTCAAGCAATGAATCTGTTCTCTACTGCTCTGACTTTAAAAATTTCAATAACACGAGCGAATTTGAAGGTAGCATTGAGTACAGTGACTCCCAACCAGGTTGGATGTCTAATTACAAAGGTGATTGCAATGAAGGAAATCTTCAACCCATAAGCTCTGAGGATCTTCTCTTTTGGGCATTCCAAGTCGCTCACGGAATGGAATACCTGTCCAAAAAAAAGGTACGTATATTCACAATTTTTTGCTTTTTCCTAACAAAAGATTACTGAATTACTTGACTTTCATACATACATATTCTACATGCACAGGTACTGCATGCAGATTTGGCAGCGCGAAATATTCTATTGGCAGAAAATAACGTTGTCAAAATTTGTGATTTTGGCCTAGCTAAGATGATTTACAAAGACGGAATTTATAAAAAACAGAGCGATGTAAAGGTACCCTTGGCATGGATGGCTATTGAGTCAATCAAAAATGGAATATTTACGACTAAGTCTGATGTCTGGTCATTTGGTGTGGTGCTGTGGGAGTTTTTCACTTACGCAGACACGCCATACTCTAGAATAGGATTTATGGAATTATTACAAGAACTTACCAAAGGCTATAGGATGGAAAAGCCTAAATTTGCCAGCAATAATGTGTTAGTTAAAAGAAAGATCTTTTTATCTTCTTTAGCGTACTTTTGTTGTTACCTAAAAATAATTGCTTACTGCTATTCCAGTTACGATGTAATGCTTCGCTGTTGGAACGAGAAGCCACACCTGAGGCCATCATTTACGGAACTAATCGATATCATAGGCGAGTTTTTAGAAGATGAAATTAGAATGCATTTTAAGGAGCTTAAAAATATGCATGCGAAAGTAAACGAGACAGACAGTGCCGAAGAAAAGTACGACTATTTAGCTAATATGACGTCAGCATCGGATCATCCAATGTCGGTCTCAACCAAGAATGAATACGCTAACTATATGTCTCAGATGGAAAAGCCGTTGAATTTTAATACCAAAAATTCGTAAGGGGAAGATAGATATAACTGTACCGGTGTCTTATGTGACTTTCTCATATCATTTATGTCTTCAGTAATTATTATTTACCTTTAAGTCTCAATTTAATAGTAGATGTGTAAAAGTTAAAAAAAAAACCCTTAAAGTTTTGTAACCATTGAGCTGAATATACAAATAAATGAGAGTCTATGCTATACATTCGGCCAAAGTTACCATCCTCATTTACTTTTTATTTTTTAGAGTCTAGAGCAAGACGTGGCCAACACTTTCACAACATCTAAAAAGTTGCAACATTCAAGAACTATTCTTATAATGTGAAGATAGGATCTGTATTATATCCAGTATTTTTCTGACTTCAGATATTCCCTTCATCTTCCTAATAAAAGAAAGGTACACCATACCAGCACCATTAAGTTAGTATAATCGGACTTGGGTGTTTAATGTAAATCATGCAGTAATAAAATGACTAGAGGCAGTATTTTCTACTATTCTAAGCTCAGCATAAATGATATCTGAGGATAAAAACTATGTCGATTTAGAATGGTAGTTTTTCTAATAATACATTACTGCTACTATTTACCATTTAAGCTAGTTTTCTGAATATTGGTGATTGTAAAGCCGATGGGCAGTATATTATTTTTAATATCCGCATGATAAATCAAATTAGTTATGAATTAGCTATCAAAATTGTTAATTAATCAAAATTTTGTATGGTGAATATGAGTTTGACAGTTCACAGAAAATCACTAGACAATAGCAATTTTAAGTTTCCAAGTCTTCCGAACAATGAGACGTAGTAATAATAATATTTGAAATCAAAGTTGTGTAGATGATACTTTTGGGAAATATCATCTACTACAACATGCGTGTATGTATGCTTATTTTCGAAAATATCAAGCGTAAACATGTCAAGTAAAAAAATAAAATAAAAATTTTATTATTTGACACAATTTGTGAAGAACAGATTCAGTGCCTCTATGTACGTTTTAAACGATATCACTCAACGTCAAAAAAGCTTGCTTGTAAAATTTTGTTTGGATATATACTGTAAACACGTGAAATAAAAAACAGTTAAATAATGCGAGTTTGCAATTTTCCTGATATCTAGTGATTTTTATTTAGAGCTTTCGGTGCTACACACGTCAATGCTTTTAAAAGTCTTTCGTAAGCTGCTAATCTATAAATTTAATGTGAGCAACAAAGAAGATCCTTAGCTGCGTTACTAGGTGTGATAATTAATTCTTTCGTCAAGTCATTATCATAATCGGTGTGCTCATATGACTTAGTCTTTCCCGTTTCTTTCTTTTTTTTATTAGTGAGCAACTGCTTTATTCAGTAGATAATTAAAAAACGAACATCTATACTAAGTAATCGGTTGCCTTTGAATTAATAGTCTTTTGTTCTGAAGTTTAGTCCGATCGTGGATTAGTTGTACACTTACACAAGTCAAGTTGAAAGACGACACTTCAAAAAACCAAAGGAACCATACAGACCACGTAATGTTAAGTCTTCAAGAAGTGAAGAACTCATTACTACTTCTGATATGTGTGCCACTAGTGTTTTTTCTCAATCTTCCTCCAGGTTTGTCTTGCAAAATTACTGTTAATAACCTACTATCACTTTTTCTGAGGATTTAACAATTACTAGCATTAATATGTACCCATCGATAAAATTAGATTATGTTCTAATATTGCGTATATGGACACTAGTAGATAATTAGGTGAACAACATAGTTTTACGCTTGTTTAATGCTGTTTGTACTTAGGCAGACTGTTATGTCTAAACTGAAAAAATTATATCCTAAGGATACTCTATGTACACATTTTTTGTTGCATATTAATCTAAGGTAAATGTCTCTATTATGGCCAAAAATTTTATCATATATTTTTCTCTAACTTTATATTGTTTATTGTAAACTTTAATGTCAAAAATTTTGGTTCTTTTGAGGGCGCTAAAAATTTACCATTATTATTCTAATTTTTAATTATGGTTCTTATCTAATAAATTACTTTGTTTATAAAAAGATTACAAGGCCAAACTTTGCATAATTATAAAATATTGTATCAGTTGTATCATTGTACCTATTAATTCACAATTATTTACCTATTTATGAAAATTTTTTAGGCACGACTGATGCCAGAGCAAAAAGGGTAAATACCCTTATAACTTATCGTTTATTTGTAAAAAAAGTTTTGGTAAAAAAAAATTGCGATTGCGGACCTCAGCGTCAAGGTTGTAATCAAGTTTTCTAGCTAACTTATGTAGTTTTTTGTTAGATTGGGCTAAAACTTACCAGATAGTTTCTTTATTTATGCCTCACAAAATGGTAGAAAATCGACAAGGTTTCCTGTTTTAGAAAAAAGATAGCAGTCTTTTAATACCGTGGAAATGTATAAATTTTTTAGTAACCCTACACCGATCAGTACCTACGTTATACACAGTATGGTAACAACAGTAATATATTACCTCGTATCAGTCGTTCCTTAAATGCAGTTTTTGCATAAACTTACCCACTTGTTAAAAACATAAATAGTACAATATTTCAAGACAATTAAAGTTTTTTCATTTGCATGACACTATTGTAGTTAACAGAAATAATTATAACGTTTATTCGTTCCCTAAAACTATATACTTGATGAAGTTTAGTAACATAAAATGTACGGTTCAAAAGATAGGTTATGTTTGACTTTGGCACTATTTAACAACAAGTACCATTTTTTTATCTAGTACTTTGCATATCAAGTACATGAATTCTCTTATTCCATGAATAGGAGCATATTCCAAGAATAAAGATATGTACCTTATGCTTCTCCTTGTAAAATATAACAATTATGATTTAAATAGTTACAACGATTATATCAATACTGATTTATTCATACTTTGCAGGCTGTTATGGATACAAACCCCAGCTTTATCCAAATGCGACGGAGTTGCAGATAAACGAAGGAGAAGCTCTACAAATTACTTGCAAAAGCAGCCATCGGGTGTCTTTTAATTATCCAGACAAAAATGAAGACAACGTAAGTTGCAAGAGTTGACTATCTTACATGCATTAGTTTCTATAAAATCATTGTAAGTTAGAAATTTATCATATGTATGTATCGGTAGTTATTGACGAGCCCAAGTACAAATTAATACTTTTAGAAAGTATTTAACAATGGTAGGATTGACGTACCCCACATTATAGCCGTTATAAACACGAGTTGGTTCCATAACTTGAGGAATCATCTGCAAAAGTTACTTGAAATATAACTACAGTATTTGTTTCGAAATCAGACTTTTAATACTAGTAGAGTATCTATGATATTTTCGTCGAAGCCCTGGTGACATGTACATAAAATTGTTGCAATATTTTCATAACGAGGTTGCAAGAGATTATTTAAGGTTTATGAGAAAATGAAGGTTATTTGTCATTACAAGGCGTAGGCTGACTAAAAAACTAAAAATAAGAGAATAGTTGTTTTAATAATTATAATGTAGGGAAGACTAAGGCGTTTAAGGTTTAGTAAGTAACTGTGACATCTCAGTTTTTTTTTCTAGCTGATGAAATATTTTTAAATTAATACTTGTAAATAATGATTCGTAATACTTTAACTTTTTTCCGCTTCAAGTAATGCAATAAAAAAATTAAAAAAAAACAACAACAACAAACCAGGGGGGATAAATGGGTCATGGGACCCACGGTAAGAACGAAGTTCTTTGAACATGACGAGTATAAGAACACAATTTCTCAGGTAACAAGGGGGTCGCCAGACCAATTGAAAGAACGAAGCTCTATAAACGTTAATACTGCATTCATGTAGTTCACTAAACAAAAACTTGAAAAACGAATAAAAAAAAAAAAAAAAAAAAAATAGTTTACTACTCACGATGGTTGAACTTCGTGAGAACGTCGTGCATAAATACAGTACTCACGAAGTTCAACCATCGTGAGTAGTAAACTATTTTTTTTTTTTTTTTTTTTTTATTCGTTTTTCAAGTTTTTGTTTAGTGAACTACATGAATGCAGTACTAACGTTTATAGAGCTTCGTTCTTTCAATGGGTCTGGCGACCCCCTTGTTACCTGAGAAATTGTGTTTTTATACTCGTCATGTTCAAAGAACTTCGTTCTTACCGTGGGTCCCATGACCCATTTATCCCCCCTGGTTTGTTGTTGTTTTTTTTTTTATTTTTTTATTATTATTTTTTTTTTTTAAATTTCTTGTTTTATTTATTTTTTTTTTCATTTCTTGTTTTATTTTTTTTCATATTTCATTTTACTACATTTTTTTTCATTTTTTCGTATTTCCTTTATTTAATTTCTTTCTTATTTTCATATTTAATCTTTTTTTTTTCATTCCCTTTTTTTTCATATATCATTCTTTTTTTTTCATATTTAATTTCATTACTTTTTTTTCATTCTTTTGTATTTCCTTTATTTCTTTTTTTTATATTTTTCTATTTATATTCATTCTTTTGTTTTTTCTTTTTTTTCATTTCTTTTTTCATATTTCATTTCATTATTTTTTAATATATTATTTTATTTGTTCAAATTTCATTTAATTTCATTATTTTTTTTTTTCATATTTCATTTTTTCATATTTCGTTTTTTTTTTCCATATTTAATTTCATTACCTTTTTTCATTTATAACAGTAATTATTAGCATTACTGTAATGCAAAAAAAACCTCAGGTTTAATGAAAATACATATATTTAATGCGTAATAACGCGCCTTATTATATTTAATCTACATAACCATATTTATGCTAATTAAATTTTTTTTTTTTTTTTTTTTTTTTTTTTTTTTTTTTTTTTTTTTTTTAGATGTATTATTTAGAAAACAAATACACAATTTATAAAACAAATTCATAATTGAATGTATTATCAGTGAATACATTTAAAAATGGAATGTTATAGTTACGAATTACACGATAAGTACAAGAAACTGACTTCTACAGTCGGCAGCGCTCGTAGCAGAGTGGGTAAGGTACAGGACTCACATGTAGAAGGTCGAGGGATCAAATCGCTTTATTGGAAAATGTTTTTGTTTTTTTTTTTTTTTTTTTTAGAATTGTAAAAGAAAAAAAAATTCAAAGTGAAAGAAAAATTACTGTGGGGAAATAAAATTGAAGTTTGTTAAAAAATTAATTGCTTGGGAGTGTGAGGTGGAATAGTGGGTAAAGGTATGCAGAAGAGTAACACGGCACGGTTGACAAATGTACATATATAGTTGGGAGAGGGGAAGTGTGTAGAGAACACTTGGTGAGGGGGGACGGGTTGAGGGGAAAAACTTGAGAGAAAGAGATTTCTGATTCAAAAAAAAAAAAATCTGTCGGTTTTAAAATTCCAGCCCCCCGAGTAACGCGACATAAAGAACTTCGTTCTAAAAAAAAATTCAGTACAAGTTCTATGAAAAATATGTAAAATCTTATCTAATAGAGTGCCTGCCCTCTTATTTTTAATCACAGACACTGAACACGATCAAACCTGTTTCAAAAAATTTAATAAAGCCTATTTTGTACAGTGAACCTTGCTCGATGATTTCCTGTTTTTATCTAAGCTCTAGAAGGCAAAAGTAAAAAAATTATGATAAAAACAAGAACGTCATCTGTTAAAGGAATTATTGAGACCTTAGGGCGGGGAACTACTGGCACGAGGGCCTTCTATACCCTTAACAAACTACAAAAGTAAACAGATTTTCTGTTGTGAAAATATATTTATTATCGTCATTTTTTTGCCTTAATCTTATACACACATTTATTGTAAAAATATTTTGAAGTGTTATAATAAAAACCCTCAACCAAAACGACCTCTCTATTGAGCACTACTGGCAATTTAAGGAGGTTCGATTTGTGCCACTTTACAACCACAATTTTATTATTTTTATAAAATGAGCTTGTGCTATGATAAGTAAAGTTTTTTCTCTTTACAAATAAATTTTTTAGTTCTTCTAACTCAAACAGTAAAGCTACAACTAGCTATTGAAGAAAAAGTGTCAGTATTTCCCCAGTCTCTCTAATGATAAAAATTTTATTTACTGACGAAAACGTAACTACTAATCATATTACACTTCCTTTCTTTAGCAATTGTAAACAAAACTAAAAAAATGCATATTTTCACTTAACTACTTGTTAAAATTATTAGATAATCACATCACAGTATAATATTACTCGTGATAAAAAAAAATGATATAACAACATTTCAACGATCATCCCTTGTCTTTGGTGACACTGGCTGGTACAACTGCACTAGTAAGAGGGATACCATCGTAGGAATAAATTCCCACAATTTAAATACCAGTGAAATATACATTTTTGTTAAATGTATGTAATAATAATTTTTCTCTCTCGTTTTTCTATTCTTTTTTAATTTCAATGCATTGATATGAACACTCAAAGTAATATCTAAAAAGTAACACAATATTTTTCTAACGCAGCAAATAGAAGTACTTTCGTACAATCATCTAATGATCTCTTGAAACGCAAAGTACGTATTGGTGATCAGGTAGTTCTGCCGTGCCGCCCAACATCCCCTAAATTCAATGTGACGCTTACGACTCTTGACGGCTTGGTATGACTCTAATTTTATTTTGAAGATAGTAACTTACCATTTATAAGTATATAGTGCACGTAAATTTATTTATGCAGGAGCCCCAGATGGTCATCAGCAAAAGAACACGTTTTGATCCAAAATTGGGTTTTATCATACATCAATCAAAATTGACGGATAGTGGAAACTATACTTGTGAAGTAACTCAAGATGGTTTCACTCAAAAAATATACGTTGAGCTTTTGATCGTTAAAAAAGAGCAGAAAAAACCAGTTATTACAATAAACAGCCTGGAACATGCCGTTGTTGGCTCAACATTAAACATTAGTTGTACAGTACAGATTGAAAAAAATAATCTTTACAACATCTCCTGGGAGACTCCCCGTGATTCGATAAAAGAAAATATACGCAATCATAACTGCAACAAACATTTTGTTTCATAATAAAAAATATGTAAGATCGAGAATACACGTTTATGATAATGATAGGTATTTTTATTTATAAGGTAAAGCTGATAAAAAAACGTAAATGAAATAATTAACCATGGACGATCTCTTATTCTTCTGATAACTATTCTATTAAGTGATACAATTTAAATTAATCATTTTTCTACCTCATCTGAAAAATTAATGAAAAGTTCATTTTGAATATGTGATTATTAGATTTTCAGGAAAATTTGCAATTTTATTAAAAATAATGGAAGCCACTTTGATTTGGTAACATCTAACCTTATCCTCAACAATATAACTTACGATGATGGAGGTAATTATAGCTGCCAAGTAAAGTCATTGCTCAGTAAAGATGACAGTAACTATATTTTTTTAAGAATATGCGGTGAGTTATGAGACACGTATACTTTTTTACAATTATATACCATTCCATTTTCATACAGATCGTAAGTAGCAAACTTACTAAACTAAATTAACTGTATTTACAGATCCTGAAGATACATACTTAAACTTAACGTATGAAAAAGGAAAAAGATTCTTCACTGGAGTATATGGCCATCCTGCAACTATCGTTGCTCATATTGATGCTTACCCACCGCCAACTCTTAAGTGGTATAACAATTTTCTTTTACAAATAATCGTCCTTTTGCATTAAAAATTTATAATTCGTAGAACATTTACTATGAATGAATATTACAGGTTTAGTTCTAGAGATTCTGTTATTAAATCAGATGGTAATTTTTTGATTGTCAATACAAAATCATCAAGTAGTTTAACTATAAAGGAAGCAACACGGTTTAATTATGGCATCTATACTCTTCAAGCGACCAATAGTGCAGGAACCAGATCCTTAAAATTTGAATTTAATACTCACCGTACTTATAATATTTACATTCATTTATAAAATTTTCTGCTACAATTTTTAAGAAAATGTTTTTTAATCAATCTATTTATCACTTTTAGCGCAAGACAAAGTCCCAACTGTTTTTCTTGACGATGTACACGGCTTAAAATATTTTTATCCTGAAAACCAGAATGCAACTTTCAAATGTAGAAGCTATGGTTATCCAAAAGCAAATATAACATGGATCTTTAAGCAGTGCCCAACAAATTTTCATAATGGCTGCAACGTCCTGGAGTTAAAGGTTAATTAATGCTTGATTTAGTATAGTTATATTTTTATTTATGTTGACGTAAGAACACAACATAATTATTTCAGTATGTTAGAGTATAATGCTGAATGTGAATTAAGTTTTTGAACAATAGACATTTTTAATAACATTTTTGGTTCCATAGTAATAAAATTTAAGTTTCAATGTAGGGGGGGTTTTGAGTAATTTTTCCCAGTGCAGCGTGAGAACACTAAAATTTTTAGTTTTTAACGAACGATTACAACATTAAAATTGACCCATGAGATGTTTTAAATATAAATTTTCAAAGTGTAGTATGTTTCCTCGCCTTTCCAATGTAACTATCAATTTGAAAAAAAAATTTGTATCCTTAAAAAACACAAAACATGATACATCTCCATGTCGGCCTTTTAAATATTTTTGTTTATAGTCTGGATCAAAAAAGCATCTTGTTTATTTATGAAAGTAGCTGTTTTTTTATCAACGAGTTTTTTTTTTTTTTTTTAGCAGTCACCACTTATACCATCAATGCAGTAGTTTAATAAGCGTAAGTACAATACACCGCAAAGTCGTGTTGCCTTCATACGTCACTTGTATTGAAATATATATATAGGAAAGAGTCTATATAGATAGTAAGATCCAAATAAGGTTAATCAAGTGACCCCAAAAATAGTGGCTAAGCTACGATTAAAAAAAACCAGATTATTCTTATTAACGTTGGATGAAAGAGTTGATTTTAGACAATTAAAGGTACTATATAATAGTATACATAAAATTTTAATTTGGATATGAATCAATTAAATTTTAATATAGATTAGTCAATTTATATGGATATGAATCAATCCAATTTGGATTACCTTGTTATTAGAAAATACGCTTTTTTCATCTTAAATTAAACTTTTAAACTGTTAGTCATTATATTCCACATGCAATTTTTTTATACTTTTATTTGTTTTCTCTGCGATGAATCAAAAAGTTAGCGTATGTTGACCTTATCTTTATTAAAACACTTTGATACAAGTGATGCCATAAGATGATACGACCATACAGTGTATCGCACTCACTTTGATTAAACTGTCAGTACGTGGTACCTAAAGCTTATTACAAAGCAATTATAAATAGAAAAAACTAACATTTTAGTTACTAGAAAAAAACTTAAACAAATAAATAAACTAACTGTATTTACGGAAAACTTACGAAAAAACAGTAAGCTTAATCTGGTCTCTGTAAAAGACCGTCAGGCATTATGTCAAAATCTGTTTAGTCTTGATCTATTAAAGTAAGAAATCACTCCAAGACAAAGACTATCGGAGAGATTTATCTCACCTCTTGCTATTTGCAAAAGCATTCCAACATCTATGAGGACGGAAGAGGCGTAATCTTATTAATACTTCTATTTTCAGGGCAAAGAAATTAAATCACCGTATGCTAACATAGTTTTCTCCAAAATAACAATAAACGTCACAACACTTGGCTTTTTGAATTGCACTGCTTGTAATCATTATTTTTGTAACTCAAAACAAAAAGACATTTTTATTGCTGGTATGTAAATATTTTCTAAGCTTTTAACTGAAATTTCCTATCAAAGAGAATCGAGCAAGCGAGGGCTTATGCAGTGAAAGTAAATGATGATGTAATCCTAAATAGGTGTTTAAAACCATTTTTTTAATTTTTAATAAAAAACGGTAGAGAAAATCTTTTAAATTTTTATAAACAACATTCTTTGATGCTCGTTCTCTTTTGGGTAGATATTTTTTGGTTCAACTCCTGATTCGTCATAACATGTTTTCTTTTTAAGATAAAGAAGATTTTAAAAATCCCTTAAAAATCATTAAGGATCAGACAGATTTTTTTGTAGGTGATAACGTTACTTTAACATGTGCTTTTATTAGTTACGTGTTCAAAAATGTGACTTGGTTAAAACAAGGCGGCTTTACTAACAATTATGGTAAGCTCTCAAACATTTATGAAAAAATACAAAATTCCATAATATAAGTTGTACCATACAAACTTCATCTAATTTTCATCTTATTCTAGAAAAAATGAGTATCACGTGGAAAAACTTCAGTTACATCAATCAAGCTGTTCTCTCAATTAAGAACGTGCAGATATCTGATCAAGCAATTTACTATTGCAAAGGGCAGTACGTACAGGGTGGCAATAAATATAGGTTATTTAATCTCAGAGTCCAAGGTAAAACTTATATTGTCAATTTTAATTATTATTATTTTATTTAGTATTATTATCATAAATATAACAATAATAATAGTAAAAGTAATAACAACCAGAATTAAAACAGACTGTTACGTATAATGTGAAAAACATTTTTTTTTTCCAACGTAAGCAGTGATTTGTCGTAAGCCAAGAAAAATCGTAAGTGTGATTCTGTGCGTAACTAAAAAAATTGACAAAAATGATTGAAGTAAAAAAATATCTGATAAAATTTCTAACAATCAAATTTGTTTTAGTAAATAAGTTTTTCATATTAAATATAGCTAAGAATACACAACCAATTTCAGTTATATACAGGCTAGAAGTTCTTCTTGCTTTAAAATATAGTTTTTTTTTACAAATATTTTACTAAAAATAATTTAAAGCTACCATAACTTTAATAGTATACATTATACCCGGGACAAATACTAAAAATGTATTCACATGTTTTATTAGTTGTAGAGATATCAGATGGATTTTATTTATTATTATTTTTTTTTAAAGTATTAAATGTCAGTTAAATCTATAGATGAAAAAAAAAAAAAAAAAAAAAAAAAACCAGTGGACAGTGGGTGCTTGGGTACCCAAGTAGTAAGTTATACTTCTCTATAATTATATGACAGATAATACAACTATAAATATAAGTGTACCTGGTATGAAACGATATCATGTAGAAAGGTGGTGCAATTATTGCTGGAATGAGTATACCTGCGTTAGTTGGGCGAGGTTTTAATAAATATTTTAATGTATAATAACAGAACAGTTGTAAACAATATTATATGACACAACACAATATAAACAATATGGTAGCTGGCCAGTATAAGACTGTGCCCTTTCATCGAATCTTCCGATGGCTTCAAAACAACTTCCTAAGAAAATAAAAAATACCCTTTATTGAATAGTGGATCATTAAACTGTAAACCCTTTTTCACATGTTAAATTTAAAAAATGTGCAATTTGACTTGTAACCTCATGAAAAAATTACTTTAAATTTAATGTATAAGATCTATATAAAGCTCACATTTTTTTTTTGTATTAAAGATTAAGGGTTACTATTACTAAAAAGAAATTTGTGCTTTAGTACAAAAAGATAAAAATCCAAATGAAGACGGCCCTCGATAATTTACATCATTAAATAATTTAAAAGTAATAATTATAGGATCTACGGGTAATTGTAGAGTATTTTTAATATAAATGTATATATATATATATAACCTCTGTTCGTATCATCTTCTAAACTGAGGTGTCAATTGTCACACTAAAAGACATCTCATGCATTAGATTATACAACAAAACAATGGATATTGGAAAATTGATTACATTTTTTAATCCCAATGACAGAACAAGGTCCAACTGTGAGGAAAATGTACCCTTTCCTATAATCGTACTTTTTTCTATCTTCTCTTTACTACGCTAAATGTGTTGGACCAATACAAAAATTATATCTTGATAAACCGTGGACTTATGGCACAAACACATCTGAATTAATTTGAAGCGCATAATACAGTAGATCTTGAAGTAATCACTTACCCTAAGCCTGCAGATATTAATTAATCTAACAATTATTACAACTCAATATAACAATTTGTCATTAAAGTACGTTTGTTAATAATGTTAGAATCATAAACTGTTAATACAATTATAACGATGAAATAAGTCATTTTGGTGACTATTATAGTCACTTTGAAAATTAACCTGGACGGGAAAACCATGTGCGCCAGCACCTATGGTATCGATTGAGTAAACCACGGGGAGACGCTCTATGCATCAAATGCAAGTAGTCTGTAGATATCTTTAAATATTTTAAAAAGTCATCATTACATGATGGTACATGAGGCGTAAAACATGTCATAAATTTAATTATTAATAAATATCTTTCGGTTTCATCTAAATCATTAGTGGCGTTCTGTCGTTATAACCGTTACGAGTTTCATAAATTCAAGAAAAAACTAAGCGATGCGTCTGCTTAACCATATGTATATCAATACTGAAAGTAAAACACTATGCAGACGCACCATTTGGATGCAGTATTACTTTTATTTGCTCTTATATGAAAACGCCTGCTTTTATTAACATGGGAAAAGGGACTTACTTATAATTAAAGTTTTTATAACTTTTACGCCTCATGTCTTATAAAATGAATAATAAATGAATAAAATATACTTACCATACAATGCTTAACTTTTAGGACATTGAAATATTTACAAATTACGTGGATTTGATGTCGCTGGCATCCCCCCATATTACCAACTTTTACTAAGGGCTGGGGCGCCACATTTTATTATCGGTCCCACTATGTAGATACAATAAAAATATAGAAGAATAAATTAATATTGCCTTTTTTTCCAAACGGCACGGGAATGTTTCTCATGTTTCAACATTATATTATTACAATCATACGAAATAAAATATAAGTTTTTCAAAAAATTTTTTTGTACAATTATTCAATAACTGAATTAAATCGTGCCTATGATCACTATGTTAAATGGTGCAATTTTTAAGCCTTACATTTTTGTTTCGGCACCGCTGGGTTCTCTACAATTTTAACAGTTGATTAATAACAGATAAGGAATCGTATGCTTAAAATTTCAAGACATTTGGTCGTCTCTTTACTCCATCAACTATTACTACCTTGAAACCTTCATAGCACTAATTTCTTTTAATTGGGATCGAAACTCAAGAGCCTACTCTTGGAGTTTCAAATAGTAGCCAGAATGTTTCAATATAGAAACATGGAGGGCGTTGCTGTCGGAAAACCTAATCTCGCAGCTTCTAAAATTCATCACCTTATGTAAATTTACATTTGTAGTTGGCGTGTCAGCTTAGTTCCGATCCCAATAGTGACACAAAACATATGTCTATAAATTCAAAGCTTTTGGGTATTCCCTTAGTTCTGTATATTCTCTCATTATAAATTATAATGCTTCAATAATTAGGCCGTGAAACATATCTTTCACTACATTCCTAAAAACTATGAATTCCAAAAATTGGGCCACAATTTTTCAACAAACATGTTCTATGTCAATACTAGTCATAAAATTAAAAAGTGTATAAGTTTAATAGTGTCTTTTGTAAGAGTAGATGACTTAAAGATCTAATACCCACAATGTTTTTATTTGTAGAACCAGAAATACCGACCATTATTCGAACCAATATGAATGACACAGAAAAAGTTCTGTCGTGGAGAGATGCTCTAAAAACAATTACATTGCTGTGCAAGACTAAAGGGTTACCAGAACCTGATATCACGTGGCAAAAGGATGGCTCTCCCTTGAAGTTATCGAATCAATTCAATGTAGCGGAAAGAAATCAAAAATTGATAATAAATTTTCTTTTTGAGTGGGATAGTGGAAATTACTCTTGTCTTGCCAAGAATCGTTTTGGAAAAGTACAGAAATCTATTAAATTTATGGTTAAAGGTAATGGAAATTATAATTTTAGTTTTTATATCCAAAGATTTTTAAACTTATAGACCAACTTACGCTCGTAGTATTCTAAATAAACAATTTATTTAAATTTCAGGCCCTGAAAAATCATGCTAGTATCTACTTTCCTAAAGATTTTTGGAAGATAAAGTGTAGGCTATTAAGTTATTTGAAGTTCAAATGGTGCTTGGGTATCATATATGTTTTTTTGGTCCTATAATTATAGTATATAAAATGTCAGTAATAACATTGTGACAATTACAAGTATTTGATACCGAAGATAAGTTTACATGACTATAAAATAAAAACAAGTAGCAGTTAAGCAATATTTTATTCCTCAAATGTTAACTAAGTTGTAAATAAAAATATAATAATAACAACGATGAACGTGTAATTTTGCTAAATTTAATATTTTTACAACTCGTTTTTGCTTCATTCGTTAATCTACCAATAGATTTTAGTAATAAAAATTAACTCAGACTCCACCAGTAATCAAATCGTGTGCATATCATTATTTTCCTTGATATTATGATTGACAGTGAAACAAGACTCCTTAGATAAGGATCGTATAAAAGCGAGAAAAAATAATATTATCATTGAAAAACTGTAATTAAATTTAAAAATGTGCATGCTTTCATCAGTTTAGATACGTAGTACTTATGATTTTTAAAATAAAGAATGTCGAAGAAAGTTCACCCAAATCAAATTGGTATTTACATATTATTTACTTTTTTAATGCAAAGGCCAAGGAATAAGCACTAATTTGCATAAAGTTTAGATAAAAATGGACCGCATGCCTTTTTTTCTTGACCCTCTCAAGTATGCTGGACCAAAATAAAAATTACATGATCTTAGTAAAGAGAAAATTTTTAATTCATTGCTTGGTAGACCGTAAGCTTAAGCTTGTGTAAGTCACACCTCTATTTATATATACTATGGACACCAAGATTAGCATTATTTTTCGTACTGGAACAGAAATCATAACCATTTAGAACTCAAGTAACACCGTATAATGATTTATTGTAGATATAACAAAAAGTAGCTCCATTTAGTTACCCTTTGCTATTGGCAGTAAACTGCAAGTAATGCTTTTTTTTATAGGAATTTTAAACCACTTTTAGCATTTAAGAGGTTATAAATGATATTATAAGTTACTACAGACTTGTTAAATAATATTTCAAATCATAAAATCCTAAATAGAGATAGTCTTCTCTGGAGCATTTAACGATTGAAAGAGAGGGAACGGAGAGATAAAAAAACTGATTCCAAAAAGTAGCAATAGACTGGTCAGTAAGACTATTCGATTTCTGCAAGTAGTTAGTGAGGTCACAAAAATCGTTCAAACAGCTCATGGTAAGAGTAAAGTGCCTAATTTTAGGACTTTAGCAGGCACAATGCACGATTGACAACATTATTTTTCGTATTTTATTATGTTTGGTTGTTGAACGTAGATGCAACAGAATTCAACATAAGGGGATTCTTCTCATTTTGTTTTCTAGAAATAAGTTAAAGTTTTAAGTGCAATAGTTTACTGACAACGAATGAAATATTGTGAGTCACATGATTACATAACTCGACGGAATCGTTGTTAAGGAGGTTCAGGAGTATGATTCAACGTAAAGAAGCGAGGAAGGAAGAGTCCCCCCCCCTACCCTTAAAATACACTATAATTATACCTCAAAAATTTTCTCACTGAATTATTAAAGAATAGTTCATTCATAGGTAGGTTATTTTAAATATCTTTGCATTTTATAAAAATGTTTGTCCATGTAAATGTCAAAACTGAGGTTTCGTCCCCATAAGAGCCTATTCTTATCACACGATTTTGATTTGTATAGTACTTTTAAGAATGACCTATAAAAAATATTTAAAAAGTTCTACGTATTCTATACTATCCAGAAAACTGAATATTGTTGTGATCTCTGCATTTTATTATTACTCCCGAACCTCCTTAATACACTCACTCTCGGCATACTCGCGTCATTTTTCTAGTGATGTCTGGACCTCCAGGAGCTTCCTTTTCTAAGGAAAGCTATTACCTAGCCAGCTCATGGAGTAAAGTCACTTTTGTTTTTAAAAAAGGTCGGTACAGCGAGTACAGATGGTTTATCGGAAAATATTTTTTCATTAAACTTTGACAATAGCTGGGGTGTGCTTGAGACAATCACTGCACCCTGTAAATAGTACCCAGTAGGATGGATGAGACCGAGTCGTCTATACGGAGAACTTTGCAAGGAGTGTACACGAAAGACTCACATACTTGGAAGAAAGGATGATAATTGTACGGAAAAAGCACCGGAAGCAGAGGTTAGGGACAATAGGATCCGTAAAAACTATTAATTGGGTATTCGTGGAATCCAAATACTATACTCTACCATTTATGTATATTGACAACATGGAGGACAATAAAAAGTTAAATTCAGGAATATTGATGGATATTTTTCATAAAAACATTAAACTAAATAACAAATAAGTTACCCTGAGAGAAAAAAAATATTACTGTGCTAGAATGGTAATCTGGTGTCATTCCGCCGTCTTGGGACTTTTTTTCCAACCTAATCATTGTCACCCAGAACTGTAATTTTTATTGTATAAATAGTAAGAATCACTGTACTTGCGATAAAAATCATTGCTCTAAACGGTAAAAATTATTGTTCAAATAGTAAAAAGTCTCTAGACAACGCAACAGCACCACATTACCATTCTAACACGGTAATTTTTATTATCATTTTTAACTCTCAGTGAATTTTTCATGCAAAATTTATAGGTTCAAAGAATCTGTCATTTCAAGTGGACATGGATCTTTAGAAACATCTAAGGGAGCATTTTTCTCAACATAGGAACAAAAGATTGGCACTCTAATATTTTTGATTCAACAAATGGACCAAGCCATTTTTCTCCTGGGAGCTGAAATTGAAAAGAGCGGTGGTCATACTATTTCATTTTCATAAGTTTCACTATAACTGAATGTGTTGCAAAGTGGTACGACTGATATGTTTAAAATTTTGTCAATACGTTTATTATGATAATTATAGCCTCTGTATCACACATGCACAGCACAATCCGTAATTGCTGCTGAGCCACGGAATGTGGGCAATACGGAACCGTTTTTGGCCAATAAAATTGAGAGAGAGGGTATCATGGAAGAAATCCTTTTCTTCTGATTGGTTTCAAATTGCGCATTGCGTACTCCAAATGTGATCGTATAGCCTAAGCCAGTAACATATCGTGTGAGTGAGAAAGACACTATCACAGTATCACACTCTGGCTCCTTCGTTTTCACACGATATTTTACCGGCTCGGTGGCTCGCTACTCACATACATATATATAGTAATGTTTTGGCACCCATTTGTTTTTAATACTATCAGCAGTAAGAATATGTAAAGGGAATGTTTTTTATTGTTAGTTGGTAAAGGCAGTTCCTACTTGTATGTATTATTTCAGTTTAACTGTGTAACTCAGGCAAAACATTTATGTTTGGCATTGGTTTTTCTGATAACTTTTTAATAAAATTCGTTCGGTAAAAAAAATTTTGATATTCAAAACATACTTTTTAAAACCTACTTAAACACGTCAGTCTTGATGAAAAATTTTAAAATACAGTTTATGGATATAATATAATAACATTTTATTTACTTCGAAATGGTAATTTTTTTAATTATGATGGTTTTTTTGGAAATTCATGAAATTTTCTTTGTCTTTATGTTCTAATTTGTACTAACGTACTCATGGCTCAACTTTGCTTGATAAAGATAATTTTAACATATTAATTTAATTTTAAATGAAAAATATTAAATGCTTAAAAAATTATTGCCATACTGAATTTTTTTTTTTTTTTACGTATAATATCTTGTTTTTTTTATCTTATCAGTCAAATCTTTGCATGATATATTTAAAAGGGACGTAGAGAGGAACAAAAAAAAATTAATAATATAAGACGTCCAATGACAGTTAGTTAATAATTAAAATAACGTCCAATGGTGGTACTGTCAAATTTTGTATTTATTAAAAAACAAAACGACGTTTCGGCCGTTTGGACAAAGTCCTGGCCCTCATCAGGTACAAAAATCTATGAGTAATAAAAAAAATTCTTTACAATACAAATTTTGATAAATACAATAAACGCAAATTAAATAAAGTGTATAATATACCTCTGACTCTTACGAAGGGGATGTATATAAGGTCGTAATGTAGTCAGAGTTTCAAGTTTCGTTACTTTTATGCCCTGCGCATACACAAATGACACAGTATACACACATAATATGGTATTTTTGATGAATTAAATAGGTTTGATAAAGATATTCATAAAAAAAACTCATCTAAATGCAACGGACTAATAAAAATACACAAAAAAGACTTTCCTATGCGTATAATTGTCTCGACACTGAATCCACCTACTTATATTTTTTCAAAATTTCTTTCAAATTTTTTGATTAAGAATATTCCGCTGGTGAAATCACACGTAAAAAATAGTTATGAGTTGAAAAATAAATTAAAAGATATCATTTCACCTGGTTACACTCTTATTGATCTAGAGGTTGTTAGGTTATTTACTAATAATAGTGAAACTTTAATCATAAATGCAACAAAACATTTTTAGAAATTCTTGAATGGTAAAATTAATGTTTCTCTCAATAAATTTTGCACAGGTGTATCTTTATATTTGAATTCAACTCTTTTCCATTTCAAGAATGAATTTTATAAACAAGTTTTTGGCTCTCCAATAGGCAGTCCCTGTAGTCCAGTACTGTGTGATCTTGTAATGCGTTTGCTTGAAATTTCATGCTTAGAGAAGTTATGTTTTTATGTTCCACTGTTATGCGATAGGTGGATGATATTCTCATATGTGTGCCACTAAATATATTAACTATTCTAAAAAAATTTTTAATAGCTATTGTCTGGAATTACAATTCACTGTTGAGACGTGCAACAACAACAGCATCAGTTCCTTGGATTAAAAAATTATCATTCAACAAAATAACACAGTGCTAACTAATTGGTACCAAAAACCCACACATTCAGACTGATACTTGAATTTTCACTCCCACCATCCAATACAACATAAAATAGGTATCATTTACACATTAGGAGACTTTTCCATTAAATTAGTAGACACTCAATTTCACAACGATAATTTAAAATTAATCAATAAATTTTTACTAGCTAACAACTACTCTCAAAAATTTATTGATAAATTTTTAAACAATAATAAACACTTGCACGGTCCTATTAGATATTTTTGTAAGAAGCTTCATATTGGTCTTGTATACAGTTTAAACAATAAATTGAATTCGATCTTTTCACTTGGAAAAGATGTAACCGAGCCACTCGATAAAAATAATGTCGTTTACTACATACCCTGTGCGAATTGCAACTGCTGTTATGTCGGTCAACCATCGAGAGCTGTAAAATTAAGAATGGCAGAACATAAAAGAGACATAGAGAAAAAAAAGGATACATCTGTACTGTCACAACATAGCATTGAATTGACACACAACTTTAATGTTGATACAATAAAAATTTGAGACACAGAACAAAATTGTAAAAAGCGCCTGTTTTCCCCAATGTTAAATATACATTATTTTAATAATAATATTAATAGACAACAAGATACAGAAAAATTGAAAAATTGTTACAAGTCTCTCGTTAAGTCAATTAAGAAAGGAGGCTAACTTGATATACATGATTCGAGGGCCCCTTTCATTTATGGTATTAGGAAAACATGATCTATTTACGTGTGTCTCACAAGGAACTGCTTGCGATTCTTATTTGATTGTATTGGACGTTATTTAAATAATAAAAAAAAAATTAAGAAATTTAAAGTATTGTTTGAATATCAGTACTGCCTTGCCTCATTTTGCAATCAATTTTTTTTAGTCTTGCCAACGCATAGTAATAAAGTAAAATTGTAGCAGAACAAAGTGAAAAAACTGTCTCCAAAATACATCAATTTCTGGAAAATCTAAGCATTGAAAATAAATAAAATCAAATTTTAGTGGTGAGAAACTTAAAATAGATCGATCCAGGTGATCTTAAGATATCACTCATTAAAATCTTACGCGTACACATAAAGCCGAAAATTTGTGTGAGAGTATTGATCCGATGTTTGAAAAATCTATTTATAAAATTTTATCTCAATTTTTCAGTCTTCGTTAGTTACAAAGCTCCTACAAGGAAGCAAAACAAAATGCTGAGTCAGCTTCTCGATACTTGTCCATCGACACCTACAACTCGCGCCCTAACTTTACCAGTCAACTACAAATACGTGTATACGTATAATAACATTTTCATAGGTACATCAGCCTGCTCCGATCGAACTCACCACGAGCAGATAAAATTTCTCGATCAAAACTGATAAACCCTCTAACGTAACGACTGAGACTCTAATCCGCACGGTAATTATGTTTGAAATATCACTCGCATCTATGTAGCCGGACGGTTGAAAAAGTTACGTAATATCCTAAAAAAAACAACAATTTTTCATTCAAAGGTAGATTTTCTGGAAAAAAAAGTAATACCTATACGGGGAACCAAGAGTAAAGACACAAAGCGCAACGAGCGTATTTTCGCAGCGTAACGGCTACCGCGTGAAGTTACCGTGCACTCGGCTCTTTTAAATATTGTTGTGTCTAGGAGCTGATATGCATTGTGTGCCTGTGCTATAGTCTATACTGGCGTTGCGCAATCGCAGGTTTATTATTGTAATTATACTTCCTGGCTCCGTGAATATGCAAAAATATATGCTGTGTCGCGTTGTTCGCACGTGTCGTGGCTCAACGTGACGGACCAGATTTCGGATCATCGCTTTTAATGATTTTACACGAAATATTTTATTCCTGGAAGAAATAGTCCATGTTTCAATATAGCTTTCAATGTAAGATGAAAGTAATTTTAACATGTATTTACACGCGAGCTCGTTTGGGAGCTCTGAGTTTTTTCACCATTTTCAGAGCTTTTGAAAACTCGCAAAAAATTAACTCGGGAATCTATTATTAACGTTTTTAGTCGTTCTTGTGTAACACGTTCGTGGTGTGTTTAATTTTTTTTTTTTCTTCTGAAGATACAGTACGTGATATTAATGTGCGTGACAAATATTTACTAAAAGCGCTTATTGTAGGGGCGTGAAATCGTCTTCGCTATTGTAAATAATTATTACTTATCACAAACAAGTTTTTATCACAAACGCATAATGATGCCGGTCTTGAATCGTAAATAGTGTACTTTCGTGGATCTTTTTTTTTTTAAGTATAAATACTACTTATATGTTGGGCGGCTGAAAACATTTTTCATTTTTCTAAAATAAATTTGACAAATAGTTAATAAAAGAACTAATTCTTTCTTTGCATTTGATAAATTACGTCAAGTAGCAAAATTCATGCTTACAATAAAAGCACGTGATTAGTGAGTACTGATACCTTTTTTCTCATTTTTCCTGTTCCGTCCAAATACGTAAATTTTACAGTGCAAGAATACGTTTTTATATTTACAAATTTAGCATGATTCTTTTATTTATTCAAAACTTAATTGAAGAATTTTCTTAATTTCTTAAGTAATGAAAACAGTAAAAATATCTTGAGCTTAACTCTTTTGCTAAACTGTACTTCATTAAAAATGT
The DNA here is from genome assembly GCF_036245765.1 of Copidosoma floridanum. Taxonomy (NCBI): domain Eukaryota; kingdom Metazoa; phylum Arthropoda; class Insecta; order Hymenoptera; family Encyrtidae; genus Copidosoma; species Copidosoma floridanum. The sequence goes on along the minus strand of NW_028321884.1, from coordinate 15,003,141 downwards.
ATTAATGTTCCAAAAAAAATGGAAAAACTTATGGGTTGTCAGGTTGATAACAATTAAATTCCACAAACCACTACCTCAGCTCAGAATACACTAGAAGTAAACATACCAAAATGTAATTTACCGTAATGATTCAAGAAAAAACGTTATCGGAAAAATTTTTACCTTTGTATTGACAACACTTCAGCGAGCAATGTTAGAAGCTGGGGCTGCAAAAAAATTGACGGTGTTCTCGTTTGCTCTAAAAAATGAATAGTATATTGTTTACAAGTATCTAAAAATTAATCGCTTGGCCAGTTTAAATCATTTGTCTCTCCCAATTCAAAAGTATCAAAAGTCGTTTTAAAGACTAAATCTCGTACTTAAAAAAAAAATTTTTTTTGTTCTTAATTGAAAGCCATTGATAAAGAGATTCTTCAAAGCTTTGCATTACGATAATGACATTTTGGCCTGTTTTTGCATTTTACGGCCACGCAAAAAATTATTTCCATGTCATCAGTTTTCGTGAAATGGCCCTTAAAATCAGCCCCGGCATAATATATAAAGTGTATAATTAATTGTTTATCAAGTCCTTACGAGACCTACAGATGAACTTACGTCAAAAGTTAACAAATCTTATTTTGATGTTGCAATAAATATATACTTTTTTGATGATAATGGTCTTAGAAAAATTATTTTAATGCACATAACACCTAGAAACTGATAGCTACTTACCAATGTGTTTTTTTTTTTTTTTTTTTAGATTGAACAAAAAAAAAGAAAACGTAGGCTCACTGTCAAAAATACATCAATCAATCAAATGTAAACCAGTGCTTTAATTATTAATATTTTAAATAAGATTTTGAAATTTTATGTAAGCCCAAGTACTCATTAAATCAGCACACCCAACCTAAATTTTTCGTCCACTTAAGAGTGTTGTAAGGTTTTCTCAAAGTTCATAGGTGGCGGTTAAACCTTCAAAAATAATTAATTAGAGTATCAAGAAATGGTGTGAACTTTTTCAATATTTTTAACCACAAGTTTTTTTATAATGAATTCTTAACATTTAATACAAGTTCTTACGAACAGCAATGGATTTAAGCTCATTATTCACAAAAAAAAAAATTATCGATAAAATATTTAAAAAATTTACACAGTTTCTTGACGTTTTAAATAGTTTTTTAGTTATTGTTAAAAGTGTTATAGCTTTCTCTGCATTTTGAAAAAAATTATTGAACTTCTTCAACTAACAAGTGAGAAAAAATTGAATGCTCATACTAAGTATGATTGTTGAAAAATACTTATTATTATCATTATTATTTTTTATAAATATTTTTTTTTATCAGGGTTCGTGAGAAGTTAAAAGCATAAGTATGCGAACAATTATGAAAATTATAAATTATGTTTTGACTTTGAGCATAATGTAGACGGCTTTAAAGAACTGCTACCACGAGAATACTATTTACTTTGACTAGAAATTTATTTTAACTTCATGAATTAGGTACTTCTAAAAAAAGATTTTCTTGACAAAACAATCGAACGAGAGCTGTTTAAAAGATCTTGAATTTCTTTGTTATTAGATAAACAAACATGGTTTAAAATATTAATCCTTGAAAAAAAAACATTTTTTGTTATTTTTATTTATTTTTTTCCTTCTCTCTTTTTTAAAATTTTAATGGTTTTTTTTGTCTGTGCGAAACTAAATTTTTGTGAACGACAAATTTGTGAAAGCTAACATGTCAGATACAAAAAAAAATGTTTGTACTAATTTTCAAGCAAAAAATAATTATTTTCATGCCGTAAAAACCTATTAACTCTGAAAAATAGTTTATGTTATTCTCCAGAGCAGCAACTACATTTTAGATTTAAGATCAATCAAAATGTAATATTTCTCTTTACTGTTGCTGAAAAATAATAAGCATAGTAAACAAAACAAAAAAACAAATAAAAAATAACAGTTAAAAATAAAATGTTTGCAAGAATCATATAATCTATATTTTATTTTTCAGGCAAATTATCATAAAATAATAATAATAATAATAATAATAATAATAATAATAATAATAATAATAATAATAAAGAAAATACAATTTACAAAAACCAACCCCCAGTGGGACAATAAACAGCATGTATATAAATATACAGACTTTAAGGAACATTTGCTTGATTTGCTTTTATCAGTTATCGGTCGAGTCGAGTTGGTATAAAAACACCAGACTTGCTGGCAAGCGGCAAGGTAGGTAGGTATACCTACATACACATATATGTATATACCGTACTGTACCTAGAAAGATGTATACTGTACATTAAGCAAAAGAGCAAGCGTGGGATCTCGGTAAATAAAAAAGCAGTGCAGTTGCACTACTATACTTAATACTTAACTATAAAAAGTAGTGTGCCTAGCAGAGATTAATCTCTGGTCAGCTGGTGCCGCGTGCGTGCGAGCTGCGTGGTGGTACCGCCGCCGAAGATCGACCGCGCGGGCGGTATCGCATTAAAGAAAAGAAGTAGTCTCGCGTCGTCGTCGAGTCGAGAGACACATAGTCAAAAAGAATTGACCCATCATAGCGTAGCGCGTGTACTTACTTATCGTCGCGTACATCGTTTATTCTTTTTCTTTTTTTTTCCCCTCTCCCGAAGAAGTGCCGCGTAGTCAATCGATATCATCTCTTGAGAGTGAGAGATACCCGTGAATTTCGTGCTGATCGTCCCCGGTAAAACTGTGCGCGTATATATAATATTGCAAAGGTACATCGGATCTTGAAAAAGGCTGTGATTTTCATTGAATCCTACAACCAGCGAGTCTATACACCTGTATACATATTATATATACATACACCCGTATACCCAAGTAATAATAAACATCAGCGGATTGCAGACGGCCCATGTATCAAACGACAGTAAAAAAAGGAGCAGCAGTATAGCTTGAACCATGGTGCAAATCAAGGAATTGTAAGTGCCTTCAATATCTAATTGCACTGGGTACACGAGTACCTCTGAGTGGTGGAAAGTTTAGTGCAATGCAGAGCCCATGTACAACGTGTGCTGTAGCTTTCATGTGTATACTTGTCCATGGGTGTATACACAATCCATATAGAGAATTGAATGTCTAGTGGATGATTTTTACCAGTGATTTCAGTGTCAGTATCAGGGCCACCCATCAGGCGCCCCTTTGATCCCCCAAGGTTTTCTCTCTCTTCTCTTGGTCCCCCCCCCTTCTCCAGTTCATGCCTTGCTTTGCCTCACCCTCTCACGCCTGCTCGGCCGATCGTTACTCCAAAATTCGTTGGAGGCTATAACCTATATCATCATCAACCACACGCGCACTCTCTGCATGCTATTTGCTATGCTCCCTCCCTGGTGATGCACCCCCCGCAATAAACGTGATACTACATATCGACCATGTCCTGTGTCCTCCTGACACCCGATCCATTCGAACGACCACAAAAGGGATGCTTTATTTTCTTTTCAGCGTACACCTTATACCTACCTTCGTTCAATAAATATACTTATTGGTAATCTTGTGTTTTTAAGTGACACGCCGACGTTTCAACATCTGTTGAGATAGACACTTCCTGATAAATTTTCTCAACAGATTATTAATTCACTGCTGTATGAGTGAGAAAATAATTAATGCGTGACGAATTGATACGAAAAAAAAAAAAAAAAAAAAAAAAAAAGTAAAGAGAGAGAATCTTTGGATATTGGAGGCGGGCTTGTGTGTCAAGGCCACACGCACGCACATACAGGCACGATTGTAGTCCTCCATGTCCAAGTCTTGTATATTTTCTGAGGTCCACGTGTATACAGTATTGTCGACCTTGAAATGTTTTTTGTCACCAATGTAATGACCGTTTCGTTGAGTAACATCTCTTTTTTTTTCCTTTGCTTTGTTACAGCCGTGTCACCCTGCCCCTGACCGTTGAAGAGGTATGTATACATGCACATATTTTTACAGTAGTCATTGCATGAGATTTCTTTTTTTTTTTTTTTTTACCAGCTTCGAGCAGGGGTCTAGGTTGATTAGCAGCAGAGCAATAATGTCAGATGAGCTTGCAGTATTCGACACCTGCGATTCATCTGACATAAATGCTGTTTGTCAGCCTCAGCACTGATTAGCACTTTTTACTCTCGGCCAGTGCTATGCATCAATTAAATCCTTTGCTTGCAATTTCAAGATACTCGTACTTGGGATGAAATCTGGAGCCTCGACGAGTAAAAAGTGTTCCAATCATTGCTCTAGACTCTCATGCTTATTATCAAACCGTGATTTTGACATTTACATAGCTGTCTCTTTGATGCTGTCGTTGAGTAAAAAGTATAGGTTTTTTTTATTACTGCAGACATCTATATTCAAAGTGTATTAGCAATGCTAACTTCTTTCCTTAAATTTACGATTCAAAATATAATTGCTATGATAACTTTGCTATAGACTTTTTTTTTAAATGACACTTGAGACCAACAAAGAAGAAAATTTATTTTAATTTGCAGTATCAAGTTGCCCAGTTGTACTCTGTGGCAGAGGCTAGTAAAAACAACACAGGCGGAGGTGAGGGTATCGAAGTGAGGAAAAATGAGCCATTCAAGAATGTTCCACTACTTGGTGGAAAATACACCTCTGGCCAGTATACGTACAAGGTGTACCACTTAGCAAGTAAAGTGCCTGCTTTTATTCGCATGGTGTTGCCCAAAGGCTCCTTGGAAGTTCACGAGGAAGCATGGAATGCCTACCCTTACTGCAAAACAGTTATAAGCGTGAGTATCGACTGTTTTCATCTTTTTTATCCTTTCGTAACTCAACTTGAAGTATTTATTATTTTGCAGAATCCTGGTTACATGAAAGAAAACTTCTTTATTGTGATAGAATCTTATCATATTGGGGACACTGGTGACCAGGAAAATGTGAGTAGTAAAAGCCAAGTATTACATATTTATTTTTCAATGAGTTTTTTTTTTTTTTTTTTATTATTCTAACGACTGATGCTCTTGCTCGGAATGAACATCTTATCGGCACAATGTTCAAAGAATATCTTTACTTTCCTCCCACTTCTAGTTTACACGTGAGATTTTGATTTTAAAATTAGAAATGACTCACAGTTGAGTCATGCAGTGGAGCAGTAACAGCGCAAACAACATTAATCAAGTATTGTTCAATGAAATAGCCAAGATAAATCTTTGCTTTTTAGGTTCACGAACTCCCACCCGATAAACTCAAAACAAGGGAGGTCGTGCACATAGATATAGCCAACGACCCAGTGTTACCAGCGGATTACAAAGAGGATGAGGATCCAACCAAGTTCAAATCGGAAAAAACCGGTCGGGGCCCCCTTGTTGAAAAAGACTGGAAGTATAATGTGTCGCCTGTGATGACCTGCTACAAGCTCGTCACCTGCGAGTTCAAATGGTTCGGCCTACAGAGCCGCGTCGAGAGCTTCATTCAGAAATCCGAGAAACGTCTGTTCACGAATTTCCACAGACAAGTTTTTTGTTGGATGGATCGCTGGCATGGACTCACCATGGAAGATATCCGAGCCATTGAAGACAAAACAAAAGAAGAATTGGAAAAGGTAACAAAATTTCAAATTTTAGACGTCATTTCGCACATTTCAAAAGTTTACGCTCTAACGAATTTTTTATTTTATTCATTTGCAGCAAAGATTCCAAGGTGAAGTACGAGGAATGCGTGCTGATGATTGAGGCTCCGATAAGTACAGTGTAATAAGATTAAATGAATTTCCTTTCAAAGCAAAGAACGAGCGTCAGACTTACCTTCACACACATATGTATACACTCAAAGCCATAACGCGGTCCTGCCGGATCGGGGCAGTTTCCAGAGTTTATCTGTCTAGATTCAGTGTCTAATCTAATTACTTACAATTTTAATTTATTTACATCTACAAACATTTTAGATAAATGTATTTATAGTTAAACAAACAAGAGAGTAACGTTATTGTGTTATCACTGATAAAGCAAAAATACAAAGAAAGAAAAAAAAAATGAAAAAAGTATAGGCATGTCAAAAGGCAGATACCATAAGGCAAATTTTGTGTTCACGAGACAAACACAAAAGCATTGGAATTAGGGGTGACATAAAGTGACAAACGCAGTTTAGATAATTTAATTATAGTTAAAATATTGAATTAATGATTAATAAGTTAAAAATAATGATGAAAAAAAAAAAAAAAAACAAAAGTAGTCAATGATATTAAGCAGCAGTTGTTGAAATGAGCAGATGAAAATTTGCTTTTTGCAAACGCATAAGTGATTACAAAATGGATGAACGATCATCGACTTAAGAATTGAACGTGAATTGAATAAGAAATAATAATGCAAGCTGCTGTGTAAATTCTCCGAAAGTGCTAAGTGTGTGATATGTAAACAAAGCTACAAACTAAAGGTAATTTAAAGAGAAAAGCAAAGCTGTTGGGTGGAGGAAAAAAAATAAAACAAATAGAAACATAAATATCTACAAAAGCACTTGATTCGCAGTATATGCAATAAATCCATAAAAATAAAACAATATCTTGCGCCGTATGTCCTTAGAAAAATTGCTCCTTATTTTTTTAAATGCAAAGCTAAAGTAAATCAACCTGTGCGTCAAAGCACGAGTCTCCGCGACACCAGCAGCAACAGTCTCGCGCATATTGCTGCCTACTACCGGATTAACCGAGAAACCATACCATACTTATTACGCTTTTCCACACTTGATCCGTGGATCTTCTTCTAATTGTCCGATTAAGGATAAATCTTTCTATTCTTTTAACGGAGAGTTTCAAATAAGGGGAGCCTCAGTATTTCAAGTAAATAATTATGATCGCAACACTTTAGGGGTGGTGATAGTTAGTGTCCAGTTGTGTTACAATTGCTTGTTGCAATTAAAGTATAAAATAATCGATATTGTATAGGGCGTTTTACAATGTAGGCAGAGCGAGAGTGTGAGAAAAATAATAAAGCATAGAGAGCTATTTTGAATCTCGGCGACATTTTAGCCCATCATAAACTTGGGATGTGTTGTACATACGTGTATATGAAAATCCACGGAAGCATACAATGAAATTCTGATTTTATTTTATTTTGCACGACAGTTCATTCTTCTCAAACGAATTGAGCAAATTTTTTATCTTTACGTCCAACTTTATGCGACTTTTTACTAGTTTGGCTCCATCCTCTTGGTACACCTAAAAACCTGATTATTTTTACAAAGTAAAGTTTTTTAAAAATGATTTTACGTTGCCTACGGACCAAAGAAGAATATTAGAAAAAGTATTCTGATTTTCAATAAGAAGCTTACACTTAACTTGTATCAATTTTAAAGTTTAGAGCTTATGTAGATTCGACAGAATTGAAAAATTAACTGATTAGACCCCGAGTATGTTCAAGTATCTTGTCTACAGCATCTTTTTTTTTATTTGCCACTTTTTTTTCAGTCAATCGTAAAAAGCAGAAAAGAAGAGAGAAAACACTCCACTGATCTCATTGAATTCAATATAGTTCAATTGTCATTTGCACAAATAAATCTGTAGACCGCGCCACTGGTAGACATGACAGCAGAGAAGCGAAAGAAAGTACTTGCAGAATACACTTGTATAGTAGTTACTCGTATTTTATCGATAAAAGAAAAAAAAAAAATATTTTCCGTGTTATTAAATGTCAAGTTTTAAAAAGTATTTTATCCAAACGAGAAAAAAAGTAGATGACGATAACGGTTCCTCTACCAATATGTGTACACTTGCTCGCATGCACTTTATTAATTGAATTCCATTGTATGTGTGTCATATATTGACGGAAAAATCAAGAGAAACGAACTGTCTTTACATCCTAAAGTCAAAAAAAAAAAACAAAATACCATCCGAGAAAAAAACAAGATTAGTTGTGTATAAATACATATAAAAGATATATATAAATATGAAAGAAAGAAAATATTAGTTGTTCCTCGTAATTTTAACACACAGAGGTCTCAAGTTACTCTCTGTTAGCGCTGCCAAAGGGCTGATTAAATGACGAATGAAACCCAAACAGTTAACGCACATACATATAAATGTATGTCTTGTGCAAGTTGAACGAAAATGAATAAACACACACGCGTATGTATGTTTGTAAAAAAAAAAAAAAAAAAAAAAACAAATAATAAGTAATAAAATAAAGAATGTATATGTATATACGAGAAAGTATAAAAGAGTATACATGTCAGTCGTTTGGCCGATGAAAGATGATATAATAACAATGATGATGATGATGATAATAATAACAGTAATAAAGCCATGAAATAATAAAGTATAAAATTTATTGAATCCTCATGCGTTGTAGAAAAAATATAGCACAAACATCGTTCTTGCGTTCGCGTATATATTCACATATACTGAAAATATGTTCGAACCACCAGCAACGCGATGGCGATTCGAAAAAAAGAAAACTCGACGTATAGATTTGCTTTTATATCACATTGCACTTTTTCTGTATAGGCATAAAATTTGCATTGTATATATTCTCACGAGCCACGCCATTCGGCGGCGCGTCATTAAAAACGATGACCGGGGTAATTAAGCCATCCACGAGTTTGAAGAGACACGTATACCCACACGTGTGTGTGTGTATCTACAAGCCGTACTCCTTGACGAGATTACCAGCTATGACCAGTCGTTGGATCTCGGAGGTGCCCTCGTATATCTCGGTTATCCGGGCGTCCCGGTAATGACGCTCCGCGGGCATGTCGGTCACGTACCCCATGCCCCCCAGTATCTGGATGCACTGGTGGGCGCAGAAGGTTGCCGCCTCGGACGCGGACAGCTTGGCCATCGCAGCTTCCTGAAACCATCAACGAAGCCCCCCGGGGTCAAGGCTTAATTTCGAGCAGCGCGAGGGTAACGTCCCTACCTTGGTGTACGGCTTGCCCTGGTCCTTCAAGTGGGCGGCCCTCCACGTCAGCAGCCTCGAGCCCTCGAGCCTCAGAGCCATGTCGGCCAGCTTGGTCTGGATGGCCTGTAGTTTGATGATCGCGCTGCCGAAGGCCGTCCTCTTGCTCGCGTACTCCATGGCGCAGTCGAGGGAAGCTTGCGCTATCCCCAAGGCCTGGGATGCTATGCCGATCCTACCGGCGTCTGTGAAACAGGGACAGAGTTGACTCGAGGGTCTGACACAGTTGGTTGTTTGTGGACGAGCTGTTCTGAACTCCCTCGTGTCTTTAATTTCTTTCAACACGTGTGTTAATTGTATTAATTTTTTTTTTTTCTGATTATATTTTACAGCCATTTCTGAGAACTGTGCCCAAAAGGCTCTGCAATGCTGTGTTACTATGCATATAATATATGCTATCGTCATTGGCAAAGTGAAAAACCACCTCAGATTTAATTGTGACATCAATCACTTGCATACCAATGGGGACATCTTAGTGTACATGGCTTTCGAATCATCGACCCACAGGTGGAAAATACGCACATCAAAAATTAATTTCCCAGAGTAAAGACTTGGTGTCTCGAACTCGTGAGCATGTGTTACCAAAACCTCGAGCTACAAGAACTAGTCTAAACCACTGTGGAGGACAAAATTTTATCAGCAACACAAGTCAACGAAGCTAGCAGCCAAATTGCAGCAGCGGTACCGTTAAATAATAACTTTGGGTATACCCTTTAAGACTAGACCAGGTATACCATCCTAATTAAGTAGTATAAAAGGGTATCCTGTTGCTGCAGTTTGGCTGCTAGATTACTGAACACCCACCCAGAGACATCATGGCGATCTTGAACCCCAGACCGGGTTCCCCGAGGAGGTTTTCGGCGGGCACCCGGCAGTCCTCGAATATGAGGGAGCACGTGCTGCTGCCCCTGATGCCGAGCTTGTCCTCCTTCTTCCCCAGGGCGAGACCCTCGGTTGGCTTGTCGACCACAAACGCGCTGATGCCCTTGTGCTTCTTGGACTTGTCGGTGGTCGCGAACACGACTATACCCCCAGCCTCGTACGCGCTGGTGATCCAGGACTTGGTCCCGTTGAGGACGTACCCGTCGCCGTTTTTCTTGGCCACGGTCGATGCCGCCCCCGCGTCCGAGCCATTGCCGGGCTCGCTCAGGGCGAACGAGCCGACCCTGCGGCCGCTGGTGAACGGCCGTACGTACCTTTCCTTCTGCTCGGGGCTGCCAAACTTCTCGATGGGCCCCAGGTACAGGGAGTTGTTGACGCTCATGATGACCCCAGCGCTGGCGCAGCCGCGCGATATCTCCTCCATGGCTATGGCGTAGGCGAGGTAGTCCAGGCCCGCCCCTCCCAAGGACTCGGGCGTCGTTATGGCCATTAGGCCCAGTTCGCCCATTTTTTTTATCTGCTCCTCCGGGTACAGGTGCTCCCGGTCGGTTATCGCGGCCCTGGGTTTCAGCTCGCCCTCCGCAAAGTCCCTGTGGAAATTCATCGTTGGGGGTTTATTTTCGATTTTTCTTTTTTTTTTTTTTTTTTTTCGTTTAATACAGCGGGTTTGATAGTTTTTGGTTTTATGGACTGTAATCGCCCCCTCGTCTCAGTCCGGACAATCAGTGTCACTCCGCCAGGGCATTTTTGCGAGTTTTGCTAAACATTACTTGGTATTTTTTTGTTACTTGTGCCATATTGCCTTCCAAAGCACGAACCAAGAAAGAAAATGATCACTTGTAAGTAGTACCTATATGTATCTCGATTTTTCGAAACTTTTCCATTTTCTTTCCCGATCGTGATTTTTCGAGGAATCGGACACGTACACGTAATGTACGTATACGTATGTATATGTTCGTGTGTCTGTATCGATAAGACACACTTTGGGTTAAAAACCTCTGGGAGATTGTAACTCTCGGCGCTGTTCTTACACTGAAAATAATCAAAACTCTCGATCGATCGGTTTCGAGGAGATGAGCAACTTTGCACAAAAAAAAAAAACGAACGTAATAAGCAAAACTTACCTGCACGTTTTTTGAAGCATTTGATGGGTTTCCGGCAAACTTGACAAAGAGGCGATGCCCCGGCGGCCACATACTTGAAACAGCGATCTACACACACCTGTGACATAAATTGATTAATTTGCGAAGTTCAACATTATGATCGATAACACTAATCGTGAAGAAAATGGACACTTGAAAATTAATTTTGGTAAACTTTCATGCATATCGAACGTGTCATTTATGATATTGAAAAGAAATTGCGATAAAAAAAAACAATGCTTTGACTCGACTTCGCGATAACCATCGTCTTGTAAAAAATTGGCCGATCACATAATACTGCACACGACACAAAAGCACAAAAAATTATACGCAAATTTTTTTTACGTTCACAGTTATTGTGCGCGTACGTGTCAAAAACTCCCACGATTAAACGTGGGATTGAAAGCTGCACCATGATTTCTTTTTGACGTAAAAATAGACAAGACTCACCCAACATTTTAAAGGAAAAAAAAAAAAAAAATGAAAAAAAATTGAAGCTTTCACGGAGCCGAGTGTGGTTCTTGGAGTGCTAAGAGCGACTGACGGACTTTGACCAGCCAACGATATTTACAAATATGCATGTGGCTACTATATAAAGTGAAAATAAAATGTATGTGTATAACATATACGTGATTGGCTGACATCCGCTCTCTTACCGTATGTTGTATGTGCGTGAGAGACGAGCAACACTTTTGCCGGCGATTTCGAACACTGCAAAGTGTGGCCACCGTGGAGGGAGAGAGTAATTCGGTCTTGGAGTTGGTGCAGCGCGTTCTTCAAAGATGGCACAGTAGGTATCATTCTAGGAACGAGGTGCTCTCTTTGGCTGATGAGCTCTGCAATTGCGCTTTGAAAATCACAGATTTCATCATTTTAATGATTAGGATACAAATTTTCGAAAATGTTGAGAAACGTTTTAAAGTTTTGTCCACTGCTTTTTGTGACTAATAATCAGACTCCTTGGCTTCTTTCGCATGACTTTCCATTTTATTGGCCAATCAAGGTGTCACCGTTCAGTTTACACTACGTTTGGTTTTAACTTCTTTGACTTTTGTCTTAATTTAGTTATTTTCATTAAAACTCGTTATTACTATTCGCGAGTATCTTAGCTTTAGTTTCCAAGCTTTGCCTATAAAATATGTTTTACATCTGTATTTTTCTTTTGTAAGTATCGATATTTCTATAATTGCTGTTTTGTTAGTCCAAGTCCTTGCAACTTATCGCTATTGTGACTTGTAATTTCAATCATCTGATTCTCTAATTGGCACAGCTAAATCTTTATGTTTGTAATTTTGCATCAGTATCTCCCGACACTATCCCGATATTATCTCTCCATTTCTACATATCTATTTCTTTTTTCGTTCTTTTGTAATTCTTTTCACGGTATCTCCTTATTGTGTTTGTCTCTATGTCTCTAGTTGTGTGTACAACCTGTTAATACGTATGTATTTCGAAATGTGTAACTCTACTTTGGTATGGTTATCTTTAGTTACAATATATTAATCTTGTGCATATTCATCTCTATATAGAAGTTTTATGCTTTTGCATCATATCTCTTAAAAATCTTTTTTCCTTCGTCTTTGTATTCGTTAGTATAAAATGTATCAAAATAGATAGTCTTTGTATTTGTGACTGTAATTATGTGTTTGCTTTTCTAAATGGAAGGGTATGTCTTACATTCAATTTTTAGAACGAAGTTCTTTATGTCGCGTTACTCGGGGGGCTAAAATTTTAAAACCGACAGATTTTTTTTTTTTGAAACGAAAGTGGTTTCACCCGAAGTCTCTCCCTCTCAAGTCTCCCCCCTTACCCCGTCCCCCTCACCAACTGTTCTCTATACACTTCCCCTCTCCCCACTGTATATGCATCTCAGCCAACCGTGCCGTGTTACTGTTCTGCACACCTTTACCCACCGTTCCTCCTCACACTTTTAATTTTATGTTCCCACAATAATTTTTATTTGACTTTGAATTTTTTTCTTTTACAATTCTGGAAAAAAAAACATTTTCCATTAAAGATATTTAATCCCTCGACCTCCTGCATATGAGTCCAGTACCTTACCCACTCTGCTACGAGCGCTGCCGAGAGAAACTTGGTTTCTTGTACTTATCGTGTGGTTCGTAACTATAACATTCCATTTTTAAATGTATTCACTGATAATGCATTCAATTATGTATTTGTTTTCTAAATAATACATCTAAATTTGTTTTCTAAATAATACATCTAAAAAAAAAAAAAAAAAAAAAAAAAAAAAAAAAAACATGTAGAATAGAGTTGAAGAACGTATCAAATCAACTGAAGAACGTATCAATGGTTTTTAAAAGCGCTTATTTCAAATTTGACAAACAAATTATGTTACATTATTACATAATTATATAAATAAAGTAATTCATTAAATCAACTATAAATAAATTATGTAAGATCATTATATAAATATATTTCGAGTTTCATATCATTTTAATGGTTTTTAAGGGTACTTATTTTGAATTTGATAAACAAATACTGGCACAATGTCATTGAGTAATTATATAAAAATAAAACAAAAAATGCATTAATGAGCTATGAAATCGCAAAAAAATAAGTGAAAATAAAAATTTCAAAAAAAATTAATGAAATGAAATATTAAAATAAAAATGAAATGAAAATACAAAAGACATGAATAAAAACAATGGAATAAAAAAAATAAAATAAAAAAGGAAATTAAAAAAAAAAGATTAAATATGAAAATAAAAAAAGGAATTAAATAAAGGAAATACAAAAAAAAATAAAAATGTAATGAAATGAAATATGAAAAAAAATAAAACAAGAAACAATAAAATAAAAAAAAAAATTAAATAAAGGAAATACAAAAAAATTAAAATAATGTAACAAAATGAAATATGAAAAAAAATAAAACAAGAAATAAGAAAAAGAATACAACAAGAAATAAAGAAAGAATAAAACAAGAAATTAAAAGAAAGAAAAACAAATGAAAAAATTATAAAGGAAATTAAAACAACAAACGAGGGTGTATTAATGGGTCATGGAACCCACGGTAAGAACGAAGTTCTTTAAACATGAGATGGGTATGGACACAATTTCTCAGGTAACAAGGAGGTCGCTCGACCCACAGGAAGAACGAAGCTCTGTAAACGTTAATACTGCATTCATGTTGTTTACTAAAACAAAAACTTGAAAAACAAATGAAAAAAAAAAAAAAAAAAAACAATAAGTAGTTTAGTACTCACGATGGTTGAACTTCGTGAGAACCTGGTGCATAAATACAGTACTCACGAAGTTCAACCATCGTGAGTACTAAACTACTTATTGTTTTTTTTTTTTTTCATTAACTTTTTTATTTCCCAAGCTCTTATTTTAGGCAACCTCATAGAGACAGCCTGTTTCCCTACCTCTGCTATAAATTTCTACATTACTTCTTATGTGATAACGTTAAAGAAACATGGTGGAAGTCAGAAGTGTGCAGAAAATAAAAATTAAGTTGTCAAGTGAGTAAAAACATGTTTTCCAACTATTATTTTTTCGGTTTTCAAATTGGTTACTAATATAACACTGCTTTAAAATTGCTCTTTTCCGTCGCTCATAAATGCAACCACTCCTAAGCCGTCAAAACTTACGTACATATATGATATTACATTTATTTATGATTTTTCAATTTTTGTATAACACAAAGAAATTAAAAAGAGAAGTATGTGTCTATAACAGCAGAAAACATGCATTTCAACAACAGATATAACGGTTACAATCGGGCCAACTAGTCATAAAATCTTTTGCATCACACGAGCTGTACTTCTTTAAGTGATTTTAAATTATAATAACTCTAACTACTTTTAAAATGTGCCCCGTCCTTGTGTCGTTAAAACCACAGAGTTTAAGCATTGGCTTGATGTAATAAAATCTGATATTAAATTTATTCTGGAATAACATTAGAATCAATAATATTTGTACGGTAATGCTAACCTTATTTTGTATAAAAAATTTGTAGAAAATAATAGAACTTCTATTTTTTTTTTACATATTTTTACAAAATCTCAATATTTAGAGCTCGTAAGAAAAATATTTCAGAGGGTATTTTTTATCGTTTGATCAGCTTAAACATGAAACTCATAAAATTTGAAAAGTTTTATTTTAAATGCCAAAGTAAGATAGAACTGCAAAAAAAATATATGCTCACACTTTGCGCTTTCAAAAAAATTAAAAAATGTTATTAGTTTTTAATGTACATTAAAAATAAGTAGTCTGTAGTACATTTCATTTATGGATCAAGTTTCATCAAGATTGGTTCAAAATTTTTTTTTCAATAATTCGACCTTACAAACTTGATTAGATTTAAGGCACTGAAACATGCTTTAGTCATGGAGCACCAGTCCTCATCTCAGCTGTAGCAGAAAAGTTCCCGCATTGAATTGACTTTTTTTTGCATTAAATAACTGGTACATATAGCGCGTAAGCACCGCAAGTAAAGTAAGAATTGAGACGTGTAGATAAATTTTTTATTTTGCAATACTAATAACACACTCGTTGCAAGCATTTACGAACGTTGCAGGTCGATATCTTTATTTATAATAAGGATATTCAATCTCACAAACGCTCAAATTGTTTGGAAACGTAAGCTCTATGCACATAGAAAATTTGATAAAATCATTGCTTAAATGCACTAAGGTATGTGTCTTGCAAGTATGACATAAATTTTAAAAAAACGATTGTTTGAAAATGGAGTTTAAGTTTTCAATCGTACCAATATTACATAGAAGAGAGAAATTATGTAAAATAATCAGGACCTATGTAAAAATACGTTAAAAACCGTCACAATGGACTAAATTTTTCCAAAATTGTTAAGTAATTGCACAATAAGTTT
Organism: Copidosoma floridanum; assembly: GCF_036245765.1. NCBI lineage: Eukaryota > Metazoa > Arthropoda > Insecta > Hymenoptera > Encyrtidae > Copidosoma > Copidosoma floridanum. The sequence goes on along the minus strand of NW_028321884.1, from coordinate 14,987,373 downwards.
AAAGAGTTTGTAATTCACTCAAGTTCAACGTGTAACGGACTACTTTATCTTCATTGATATTAAAAATAAACATGTTCTTATTTTTCTCTCAAGTAATGAAAATGCAGTATTTCTTTTTTGTAGTTTTATCATATTTTGGCATAAAAATTAAATTGATGACATTAAGCCAAAACCTAACTATTTCACAACAAAACTAAGCTAAAGATGTTTATTAATCACACAGTTTCATCTACGATACGACACAACTAAAACAATTTGAAATATACAGAAGTAGAAATCATTTTGCCCACTATCATAATAAATGATGTACTGGTTCATATTTTTTTAAGCAATTACCAGATAAATATATTTATAAAATAATTACCTGATGTAAGCCTTCTGTAAGTTTTGTTGGTAAACTACCGTTTTTCCTTACAAACAAGCTCAAGTTTTTGTGTACATCATCTTTCGAGTCCTAATAAAAACTTATAAAATTAGTTGTCCAACATTTTTGAGATATTTTATAATCTGTCAAAATTTTGAAATTACCAATAAATACTTTGAAAGGTATAATCCTTTTTGAGCAATTAATTCATAAGTTCCATCTTTGAGGAGACCAGTCGAATCATTAAATGGAATCGTCGGTATCGACACTGTCACAAAGCTGGTAAAACAACCAGCATACATTGAAATAAGAATAAATGCTGTCAGATACAACGACAGTCTTACAATCTTCAGCGAAAGGGGGCTATACTGTACATCTGCAAATTTTGTAAAAAATATAGGAACAGTCGATTTATAATTCTTAATAATTATTCAGTGTTTTAAAATCAAGGGGCTGCGAACTCCAAAGTCTTTTGGTGACTTACGAGATCTTTGAAAGACTTAGAATGACTTATAAAGTCTTTTTTAATGACTTAAAATCTATTTTAATGACTATATGCACTCTTGAAGTCCTGGCAAAAAGTCTGAAGTCTTTTGAAGACTTTTCTTAGAATGACTTACAAAGTTTTTTTTAATGACTTTAAGACTGCGCAGACTCTCGTTTAAAATACATTAATTTTAAGGTTTAAAAAATCATAAAAATCTAAATAACTGAGTGTGTAGAGTTATTCTGTTGTGGCTTATATAATCAGTTTCAAATCAAGATAATTTGTTTTGCCTAGTTAGAGCAACCAAATCGCCTCTTAGCCCTTTAGACTCCTGATGGACACTTTAATTTTAAGCGCTTTTACCTTTCAACTACATTTTTTGTACAAAGGTTTATTTTCACTAGTTAAAGAGCATCTTTTGATTAAAATTTAAAAAAATTTAAAAAAAAGGAAATTTTAATCTAAAGGGCCCAACCCACCAAACACTTCTTTGTTAATCGTTTCCATTTTAGCAAAACTTGTCACGTAGTCGAATATACAGTTAAGTAAAGATGTCGTTAAAATTAAAAAATTTTGTATTATATAAGAACTGGTGATGCCATTTCAGCCCCCTGTTTTTCAGTTAAACAGAAGCTCATAATATAATTTATGTTGTAACTTAAGCAAAACTTAACTTTTTATTGGTTTAAACAATTTTTAAAACCAAATTTTTATAAATGGCGTTTTAATTTTTCGTCGTTTATGGAATAATTCATTTATATGCAAAAATAAATTTGTAAATATGCCACTCATCTTTTTGTATATTAAATGTTACTTTTGTGAAGAAATACTTTACTAGGGCACGCACACCTGGGATAACTCAAACGTAACCTATAATATTATGGTATGTAATAATTTTAAATCGTTTAAATAATCTTATGCAATGTAATTAAAACTCACAAAAAAAAGTGTCAATAAATAAATTTTACGCAAAAGTATTTTCAAAAGTGTACCTTCAAATTCCTGGTGACAGAAAATCCGCCATACAATTATAAAACCATCTGATAGTTTATGTATGAAATTTCTTCTATTATTACTCATGCTTATGATTAAAGTACATAATGTTGATGAAAAAATTGTGACAACAATCAAATAAATCCAGATATTCTTGTTGAAAACCTTTTTTAAAAAAAAGTGTCTTCCAGTGCTATAATTAGTACAACTATAAAAAAAAAAAAACTTTTTTACCTCAAAATATGCGTGCCATGGGATATCCATGGTTTCAGGTAATTTATAAACAAACATATCTTGCACATCTGATAATTTAATCGTTAAATCCTTGTCATCTAGTTTTTCTTTGGTTATCAATGTGCGTTGAAGGATACTACTATCATTAAACGATGTTGTGGAATTACTTGATGTTTTATTATTGTCCTCAGTAATATAGGAGGCGTCGTTATACTTAACAGATAATCCTGTCTTAGATTTCAAGTCTTCAATCATTTCAGCATAAAAAGTAGATGGCTACAAAGAATTCCACAAAATAAATCACTCTTTCAAAGTACAATCATTTTTTTTTCTAATAAGCAAACCAAAACAATTCTTAACCTTCGTATGTATTGTAATCGAAGCACCGGTAAAATTTTTCCGTCTCTCAAATAAATTTAGACTCTCTTTTACAATTAGCCCAGTCCCTTTCTTCCACTCCAGAAACTCCTCAACTCGTATCCCAGTCGCAGGACTGACGGCGTACCATTCATTGATGTCTTTACTACTACCACATTTAACCAGTACTTCGCTTGCAAGATTCAAGTGGAGATGATTTTCTTCCGGATCTTGGCAGATACTTTTGTTTTTCTTCTGTGAGTTACAATCACTTTTCACATAACCCTGCATCGTAAAACAAAATATTTTTTTATCGAAGTGTTGAGTGCGAACGTGCTGCGATCCTTGATACTTTTTCAGAGAGTTAGTGGTATTCGATACAAGTTTTTTTCGATAAAGCAAAAGGGTTATAAATAAGCTTTAACTTTTTGTAAGCACTAGAAAAATTTCAGTGTAAAAATTTATATGCATTCAAAACTTTAAAATTAAAAAAATATTTATAACTAGGCTGGATTTTCAGGTTATTATAAAATTGAATGCTTATAAATTTTATTATTAATGTTGAGTACCGTTTCGTAAAATTAATTTTCTTTTAAATTTTTAAATTTTATCTTTTTGAAAAATAATTATAAAGTTTCAAGGTTATTAAATAATAAAATAAACTAAATAGCAAAACGATAAAACTTTCAGGAAATTAAATGTAAGAATGGCATGCAAAAAGCAGTGTATCCTTCGTAACTGATGAAACATGCTGCCAAGACATGCACCAAAACCACGGGACTTTTTGTGCTTGCAGTAGTTAAATGTGTACCAGGGAAAAACTCTACTTGTTCTGCTGTAATCGCAGTGAACACTTGAACATAAAAAAATTACTAATTTAGAAGAAAGTGTTTTTCGAGGTAATCGTTATTAGAAAAAAACTGGCCTCTGAGTAATACGTTACGTTACGTCAAAACAGCGCTGTTTTTATAAACATTCATTACTTCAGTTCAATTAACGCAGAAGGGAATTTTATTTCTTTTTACTAAAAAAATAAGATAATTAAAAAAAAAAAAAGATAAAATGAAAGTATGAAAAGTAAGAAATAATTCTCATTTGCTTTGCCATATAAAGCTAACGAAAGTTTTTATTTAAAAAATTTGCTGCTTTTAAATTCTTTTGTGTAGAAGGAATACGCCCCCTTATAAGAAACTGAATATTATTTTGCCAAGACTAACTTAAATCTGTTACTGGAAAAAACAGGACGTAGGCGAGTACTTACTTAATTAGTAGACTTTTGCGATGCAAAAAATAACTTTTGAGAATTCCTTTCATTTAGCTAAGCACGGCTGGAATTGACTTTCTTTAGATGCTGGAGGTTTCAATACCTTGAACTTCACGGGTCACTTTTCACTGATAAACACTGATTAAACACTGGACTCCTCCGTTGAACTAGATCGAAAATAGCGTATTGGAGTGATTACTTTGGGTTGAGGTGTTGTCTAGCTGACGCACTGCGAGACAGTGTCGTGCTAGCGCTGTACATTTAAGAGCTAAGGGTAAAAAATCATGTTCCCCACTACCAAAATTTCCCGGCCATCGAATAGGAAAAAAGTCACGCCCATAAAAAAAAGTCAACCCCTTCCTTACCTCCCCTAGTTTTGTCTATATTTTCAAACAGACAAGGAGCTAATCCACATAGGCCAGGTTGCAAAGATTTTAAGTGTCACAAAGTTTCAAAGTAATGCATAGTTGACTCAGAGCTACTTTTCATTTTGGATTTAATACTCACAACCATTATGTTTTTTAAAACAAAGTTATTTATTAATATAATTGATTATTCAAGTATGTGAATAAAAAAAAAAAGTTACTTACTAAAATTACTTATCAAACAATTCACTTGTTTATTTGTAGCAGTATGTATCGATGATTTTTTAATTTTTATTTATTTGAGTCTTATAAGCGTTATTCATTTATTACATTATTCCAAACACCTTAATATACAACTATTCTTGAAAAAACAAAATAATGTTAACCATACATCTTAGTGATTAATTATTGTGGTATCCACTTAATCAAGACTTATGTATTCATTAATAGTACAGAAACTTGTTCACAGTAACTAAAAGCTTATTATTATTAAAAAATTGTCACAGTTTCATTTATATAAAAATATAAACACATAACAACTGTTTTAGAACACTGTATACTTCCTTAGTCACAAACTAATCGTATCCAGCTTTATATGTCATCCATATAATACAAACACGTATTAGTATATTACGCACCTAGTGAGCAAGGTGAAGGATCTCGCAGATTTTACGTATATAAACGTTGTTTTCTTCTTTTTTCGACTGTGAATTTAATATTATAATGAAGGCTGTTAAAAAATTTTACCAATTTTGGCTATTGTCTTTTTAACCCTTTGAAAATGTTTAAAAAATTGTATAAATAATCGTGTCAGCGTGATAGGTTGTGGCTTGATTGATGATCTATTATTTAATTATTTAAGTTACTCATAAAATCTTCTTACAAAAGTGGGCTAAGTGGATTGACCATTTTTAATTCTTATATTGCAGTTGATATACTATTATTTAATCCAAAATAGTTTTGGCTTAAGTAGCACAGTAAAATCTTCGTAGTGTCATTCATTATACACACGCCAGCTTTCTTTTCACTTTGAACTCTTTAGTAATTCTATGTTCCTCGTGGATTAAAATACTAGAAAACTAGTTGCTTACATTGGGAAAAAATCATATTACTATCCTTACTAATTTTCAAGTTTTAAATTTTTTCAATTAAATATTTTAAACTTTAAATACAGTATGTGCATTAATTTAGTGCTGTAGCTTACCATATCGATTTATTTCTTGGGACTTTTGTAAGAAGGAGCGTTCATAATCAACACCATTGGTCTAATATAATTTTTTTATGAGATTTAGGAAACTGATATAGTTTAAAACGTTGCAGGTTTGTCAGTATGACTGAATAATGCGGCACTCTTTTAGTTATAAGACTATTTTTGTATACTTAAATGGCGACTCACTGAAATTCGTCAGGTGGATTGTTAGATAAAATTAAAAAATTATCTGTACTTGTTGTTAAAATTTCTTAAGAAACATACATTTCTTTATTTAGCTAATATAAGCTGTTCTTTTGTCTGCTCTCGATATAATAATACTGTTTTCCTTTAATTTTCTTTCAATATTTAAAAAAAAAAGTCCGATACAAGCTCTTCGTAAACTTACAGAATTAAAAAAAAAATTTTTCCATAATAGTATTAATCATCTGTTTTTCTTGTACAAGTATCTTGTTACATGTAATTAGCCCTCATGACCTCTTTAACATTGTTAATTTGTTGTATGTTGAAATTAAATTAAAAAATCTTATTCCAAAATTTTCATTTTACTGTTATGAAAATGAAAATTTGATAAATCAATAAACTCATTAAAGAATTTGTTTGTGTATGTAGTTTTATCTCTGTTCTTAAATACGCTGTTGTTATTATGATAATTGCTATTATTTTTGTAAGCGTCTGTTACATTGGAAGTCTATTGCGTTTTAAATTTCAAGAACTTTTTCTTGATATTCTATTTTTGTTGACTTACTTATTTACTTTTTGTCTTGTATTATAGTTTGTGGTATCCTACTAAATTTTATTTATTCTAAAAGTAAGTTCTGAGTGTATCACTTTTTAGTAAAAACTTAAAATATCTCTTGTTCCACACGTAATATTTCTCTCTAGTTCTAGACACATATTAACTACTACTTTGTTTTCTTTTAAGTTAAAAATTTATCTAAATTTGTTTTCATGTAAATGCGGTGAGGTGTTAGTTCTTCTTTGATGCAGATGTTGTAAGACAAGATAGTCTGTGCATAATTAGACTTGTAGTAATAGTTTCAAATACTACTTGACCAAAAAGCTAGTATCCGCTTTTGTCAAACTATTGATTATTGTGGTCTGTACTTAACAAAGACCTAATTTTAAATGATTCTTTAAAAAATTATAAACATTACAACTCAACGTTTAGGAATACGTTTAGTTTGTTATCCGTTACGGCGGAGAAAGGTTTAGTGTACTTAAGTAGCTGCTACGATTTAATGTTTTAACATAAATTAAAGTGTGAAGATTTTTGATAGATAAACGTGAGGTTGTTATCTTCATTATTCCCTTTACAATATGCTGTTTATGCTTGATGTAATAGCTTTTCGATAAAAGTGAAAATAAAGAAATGCTTAAATCTGATAAGTACAGAAGTTCTTGAATTTTTCATAGATTTTACAAATACTATTTTACGTATACTATTAGACGTGAAAGTTTTATCGTCCAAGAAAATGTATTTTAAAATAAGTCAGTAAAAATTAACGTTTACTGAATTTAAAAACAACAAATTAACACATGAATATCAGCAGATCTTATTTACCGTACAATCACACTTGATTACTCTCTTTTTTGAATTTTCTTTGTTCCTCTGAATACTCGTAAGTATCAACGTTCCTAGCAATTTAGTAAAATGAGAAATTTTACTATGTCACATAGCAAATTCTACTTCTGAATGTGGGACATTTTAAATCGATGACAATCAAATTTACTGTGTTCATTAACAAAAACTATACTATCACATTTGTTACTGTGTTAGACATGGTAATTTTAATTATGCTGCGTAATAATTTTTCTGAAGGCTGCTACATAATAAGAAATGATTAAAATATAATGAAGATTATTTAAAATGTAAAAATTTACGTCAGTAGATGAGTATGTCTAAGATTTCATGAAGATTATAGTTATTCTTAGTACGGTTATAATACTTTTTTAACACCTTTTTTCCATTGTATTTATTTTAATCTAATCATTGCGTAGGTTTTTCAAGCTACAACCTTAAAACGTAAAAAATGTGCTAACGGCAGGTGGTTTGAAAAAACAGTACTAAATGCCAAAATAAGGCTTTATTGTATACGTAGATACATAGGACCCTCGTTCAATAAACCCGCCCCTTTCGCCACTGCGGTTGAGGACATAATTATATAGTCATAGCAGCCCCAATGCTTTTACAATTTTTCCTAAGCTTTTCCCTTTCCACTCCCTCAGTTATTAATAGCTTATCTGTATTTTCTGGCACACGAAAAAGTAGCTAAGCTGTTGAGCCGAGGAAAAATACTCGATCCCCTTGAATATCGTGTGTCAGTACTAATGCGTTCAATGTGTATGACAATTCACTTTTACCACCTTCTACTACGCAGCTCTGCTCATAATATATTAACAATTATCGCTACGTGTCCTGCAGGTGTTTTTGTTTCACGCTTATCTTTCCTATAATCTGCCCTGTGAATCAGACCCTGCCCCGATGGTAAGTACATTATTTTATTGATCGAACGCACTGTTTTGGGTTTATATGAGTAATCACAAGCCACCGAATTGTACGTGAATATGAGTTTCAATAATATACGCCACCGTGATAATGTTTTGATAAATACGAGGCCATTTCTTTGGCAACAAAAAAAAACAAAATTCATAATTCGATATTAACCACAAGCTAAAAATGAGTGATAAAACACCTGTACATGTTACGCGACACATGCTAATCAAAGTTGGAAAAAAAACATTTGTTGTTACAATTACAACGTTTATTAAACAACTTTTACTAAGGTAAGGATTTGACTGTGTACAGAGTTGCATTTACGCAGTTTACTATATTATTAAGTAGATTTGAACATATTATGTTTTCTTAATATAATTTAGTAAACCTGAATTACTGTAACACAATTTTAAGTTTAACACAATTAATAACGTATTGCACTTAAATTGTTTGAGTGTGTAATTATGTTTTGAACTATACTACAGTTTTACTCGCAGATAAGCAGTACGTTATTTAAAAAATTTTTTTTTATAAATCACTAATCAACGGATTGTTAGGCTTTCTTCTTTGATACTTCTTTTTATTGTTTAAAATCTCGTTTCACTTAAACTCTAAGATTAACAATGAGGTATTAAAAATTACAAGAAGTATCTGAAATAGTTTAGTGATTCTCTTATTATCAGCCACTTTGTTATTTTATCTGCATTCAAAAGCACTGTTTTGTACATCGTAACAAAAGTACTGTCGGTAGTTGTGTGTTTTTCGACATATTAAATTCAAGTTAAATAATTGATGTCCAATAACCCGCCATTCAATAAAAAAGTATATATCTGTGTATATCATAATCTTCACTATTGTAGATTACGTTACCTTCTACTTAGAGATTAAAATATTGTATCTTGTACTATAGTACATTAATTTCTTCTTGAGATTACCACTACTTTTATAATAGTTATTGCTAAAACTGAAATATTAATTTAAGTATCAATTTAAAATTATATTTTAAAGCTTTATTAAAGAAGTAATGTTATTGTTTACCTGATATACATATAAGTTTTAATAAATCTACCTTTTCCTTTTTATTTTTTTAAAAATACTTACTTTTTTTCGAAAGAAGCTCATTTGTTCTTACAATATTTTTTGGAACATTTAGAATGAGAACATGAAAATATATGAAGCGATAGTTTTACTAACTACTATTTAATTTTCAAGGGATAAGCTTTTAATTTCGGGTATAAAAAATACATATCAATAAAGTAATAGACAGACAGAACCGAAATAATGTTGAGTTATGCACTTCTCATGCATTGTTAGATAAGCGTATACAAATTTTCCACTGTCTACTTAAATAATAATTTACAAATTATTATAGTTTATTTTTGTTATTTTTTTAATCTGGTTCAAAGTATTGATAAAATTAAAAGTTACATTTAATTGTAGTTTTTGTAAAAAACTTTTTTTAAGATAACAATCTTATGAAAACAATTTTTTAAGACACAATCTCAAAGAGAATCAGTACACTTTATTCAAATAGCTCTTGTCACTTTTACAGTGCTACATGTATCTCAACTAATTATTTAGATACAATCAAAAACTGTGATTGCAATATAAAATGTTGACTTTTTCCAGCATAACCAGATTGGTTTCTGCATTTTTTGCAGAAAGAGATAATACTCCTGTAATTTATAAGTTAAATTGTATATCCGAGGAGTACAAGTCGTAAACAAAAATGTAAAAGCTATCTATGTTTGGCACTTTTTAAAACGAAATTGAAAAAAATCATTGTATTTTTTCGTTGCTACTCATACTTCTATATGATTCTCTGCGCACCCCGAGAAATGTTCCATAAAATAAACCAATACATGCGTCAGAGGTTTTGAATATAAATACTACAGCACAAAGTGAATAATACATTGAGCCATCCCCGAAATCGTGACTAACACCACCACAACAACACCAAGCTAATCGAACATTGACGTCCACTGCTCCCACCAAGTACAATGTTTGGTGAGGCCACGTATCCACTCGCAGCAAATACGAGCTACTTTTTCTTCTACTCTCCACATTCAACGGCCAATTAACTTCGACTCGTGAGCTTTTTTTCTTCTACCCTACTTTGGTTAACGCAAGCTCGACAAAATGCTTTTTCCCCAAGTTTTCGATATTTTGGGTGTCTTTTGATATTTCAATAATAAGTGTCCAATCTATGTAATAATCTTTCGTATGTAGTATGTCAATATGCTTACAATGCAAAGATCTTTTCGCAGATGGTTTACGGGAATCTAGTATTAGTAAAGACATGTTGACTTACCTATGTGTTATAGAATCTGATTTGATCTACTTTTCACTACTGGAGATTGAATAAGTTACGAAAGAGAAAGTCTAGTTGAAAATAATAGAATACTTAATGTTTCTATTCTTTACAAACTGAAAACTCTCAGGAACAGCAACTATTTGCGTACATGTTTTAATTTCATGAAAAGGGTGTGCCTTTTTTTCGATAAGTCAGAAATCTGAATTGATTTCTTGCACAAGTATTGCACAATAAACAAGTGGTTTTTTTAAAGGAAAAAATATGATTAACCTGACGGCACCCACATTTCTATCTGCTATTTAGAAAACTTTTAAGATAGTCCCTGCCAAAGTTTGCTTACCGTCATATTAATATTAGGGAGCCGTACTTTTAAACATTACGTATTGCGTGTAATCCAGGTGTAACATCATGCTTTCTCGAAAAAAATATAAACATTTTGAAGAAAAAGTTTTTAAATAATATTCAAAAAAATGAAGATTATGTCAAAAAATTTTAGTTGAATGTCAGTAGCTGTAAACGTCTTTGTCCTAAATTCATGAAAAAAACACGCTGTCGTCTCTTACTTGATAATTTCAACTGTATCGATCAAACTTACCAGAATATAGATTTTAGCAGATCGCAAGAGCCTTCTTAAGTATTCCCCATGAGTTTTCCGGTATGAATACAATATTTATATAAGTATAATAATGTCGTTTTTGTTCATGCCAAATGTCGAGCTGCAACATCCTGCCTCATTTGACTGGGTATAACAATGAAAATACGATATAAGCGTACACAACGAGAGATTTTAATGCCGCAGTTTTACGTACACGATAGGTTCCAGAGGTACACAATCGTCTCCTAAGTCCAAAAACGTATTGGAAATTTTATATAGGTATGACAACTGTTATTCGAGAGCCGACACTTGCAAAAAAAGTGGAAATGGAATAGAATATCGAGAGCTCTTTTAATTTTTTTTTACTAAACTGAGGTATGCGTTCACAACAAACCAGAAACGAAAGCTGTGACAACTGACCACTCGTTATGTAATTCCTCCATACAAATGTGTGATATTACTTTTACTGGATTTTCTTACAATAAGACATGTTTCGAGTATATGGCATGAGTCCCTAAATAATTAGAGTGGAGACGTAATACGGGGCATGTCCTTGGGCTTGTCCTAATTCAAAGGTATGTATGTCTTACATTCGGGACAAAATATAGTGTAAGAAAACAAAATATCAGACATGACTTACTGTCGAAAAAACACGATAGCTATAAAAATTTAGATGATAACGTAGACTGACAGATATATTTGACTCTACAACTCTTAGCTAAACTCTTTATTAGCATCCTCTTTATTCAAGTAACTCTAAGCTTTTGGTTGTGACAACTTCTGGAATTTTCATTTCTAATGATGTTAACTAGACGAGCGGTTTCTTTCAAAGTTCCTCGATAAACTAAATATTAAAAGCTATTTATTTAAACTATGCAGCCAGAATAGCTAATTTTTCGCATGTAGTTTTGCACTCAAAGTTCGAGAAAAACTTAAATTCAATCGTTGCAAACATTTGCACAGTCCCATCAAAAATAGACGAAACAATTAAACCAGCGATCATTCCAGCATAATAGAAGACTGTTTCGGAAACAATATAAATATGCTTGAAAAAAAAAATTAAGCATTACTTTCTTATTGCATAGAACTCAATGTTACAAGTGGAGAATCATTTGCTTCCGAGTAATATTGATCACTGTTTACCGTCTTGCAGCAAGTTATTATTTTAAGGTAAAAAGTAGGAAATATTTGGCTATGAAAGTAATAAGTAGGTAGTGCATTCGGAAAAAATGGGATGTGGAAATAACAAAGCGACTGAATCAATTGTGATTTGGTGATTTTGAAGTTTTTTGCATGTAACTGTTAGTACCTAAAGGCAGAAGTAAAAATGCACATGACTAGTCTTTATTGTGACAATGACTTCGTGTAGCGTGTGAATTTAATGACAACTCAAGTGGTAAGTGACTAGATAAGCTTGATCGTTTATCCGTAGAAGGGGTATATTTTGTGCTCTATTGTAAAAGAGTTGGCAATCTACTCGGTAGCTTAGACGAGGTAAACAAATAAGATATGTACTCAGAGCCTACACTGTAAAAAGTGCTGTAGTAAAATCACTAGCGGATAGTAACTTTTCTTACTATCCTGAGCACAGTGATTATGATATCTGATAGCGAAAACTATGTCTTGAGCATCGTAATTTTACTAGCAATGTATTGATATTACTATCCGCTATTAAAATTAATATGCTCAGCATAGGTAACAGTAAGTCCTTTGCTCAGCATGTCAATTTTACTAGCTGCATGATAAATACAGTCGACTATTTAAATTACGAGACGATGGAGATTTTACGTTCCGATAGTGAAAATACGTTTAACATCCCTCGGAAAAATACGAGATAATAGTAATATTGCGCTCCAAATGTAAAAGTACATTGATCCAAATTACACGAGATAGTAAAAGTAATATCTAGCATTAAAGTTACATGCAGCTATTACTCTTGATGGGGGTAAGGAAATCTTGCATTGAGTTCATTAATGTACATGTATATTTCTACCTAATCTACGGTTTGTGCTTTGCGCTTTCACACTATAATAAATAATTGTGATAAGGATTAAAAGTAAATTTATCATCAGTGCTCTTACAAATTTGTAATTAGTTAGTATTAGGTATATTTTATACATAGCGAAAGCATTCTGGAAAGTAAACACTTTTTAGGTTATGTATCATTTCATGACATCGTGGGTATACACCTTAGTAGACCAATAGCTAAATACTTCGGATCTCTACAAATTATCATGTTTCTCAATTGTGTGTGAAGATGTGTCTGTAATGTAAAGAAATAAGAACATAACCCTTTTAGTGAAAATGGAACTACGAACAGTACAATAGTGCTTCTTATGTCCAAGATATGACTTTTACGCTTGGTATAGTAAAATTACTACATGATCGCAAACAATTTTCTGAAGATTTCGGCTTCGCTAAAAATTACTATCTTGACATTTAATTTTACTGCCCGGGAAAAACATTTTACGAACCGATAGTAAAATCACTATGCTCAGCATAGAGATTTTACTACAGCATTTTTTACAGTGTATGTATGCAACAGAATTTGACACTGTTGGAACGGAAAGTAGGGATAAAATTTCATTAACACCATAAAGATAGCATTTTAATGTAGTTTGTTATTTTATTTGTTATTCAAATAAATGTATTCTTTCCAAGTAAAACTAGAAAATGATGCTATAAAGTTACTTATTTTATCTCATTTGTAAAAATTTTTATCGTTGAGTTCTAGCTTGTCTGAAGGAGTGCGGGTTCTATCACAAAGAGCCGACCTGAAGAGTTGCAAAAATTGAAGCAATTGCTTACCAAGCTTCGCTCGACTATAGTGTAACATTTTTTTCTTTTTTTTTTTTACGTAGCACGAAAGCACCCAAACATCGGTCTTTTCCGACAAAGAGATAGAGCTCCGTCTAATCTCTCACACTGTTATCTTTAGAGAATTGAGTTGATGTACATCCCTCAAAAATGTATGTCTACTAAAGACGGCATTTCTCGTTGTCAGAGAAGTTTCAAGCGATTTCGTACATAAATTTGATAGGAATAAATATCCATTATTACTACGCTGAGGTAGCTTTTTATGAAGTTGACTATTTGAACGAGTTATATTTCCCTTTATTTTGATACGTACGTAAGAGATCGTATGGTAAATTTTTCTATGCAGATCTTCCAACAGTTATTATTAAAGGTGTTAAAAGAAAAGAAGTCGTTTTCTCTTTTGACTTTAAAAAAATAGTTTTATTAAACAGCAAAAATAAGGAGATAATTTTATTAAATATTTGCCTACGACAAAGCACCTACCTAAGCGCACACAAGCAGGTATCATTAACGAAGTTAGCCACGATAATTTTCAGAACACAAGATAACAGATATTAATTATACATGATAGTGATGTCATAAACGTGACACGTACAACAGTAGCACTAGTAACCATTTTGTCGTTAGTCAGTTGCTCGTGAAACTTTTCTCAAGTAGCACCTACGCAGTTACATAATAGTAATCGAAGAATAATGACTGAAGAAAATGATGAAAGGGCATTTCAGTATTATTGTAGACTTCAGGAAGAGGACGCAGATAACCACCTAGTTAACTGTGGCCGTAAGGCTCATCAAATTAGCTGTACCAGCAACAGCAACACTAATGAAAAGTCGAGGACATTGGAGCTAAAACCCAACAAAGATTTCTGCACTTTACCGGTCAGTGGTGAGGTATGGCCATTTTTAAATTGCATTTACATACTTAAAGTTTTTTAAGATTTTATTTCTTAATCAAACGAAATTGTGGTTTTATAAAAGAAGGTCCTCCAGAAGGAGTTGAATTGCGCTGAATTTGACACGGAAACAATTAAGGTCATTGTAAGTATCATAAATTTTTGAAGTAAAAACTTCTTATGGCGCGTTGGGCACTTTTGTGGGTGAGCATTTTGAGCCGTTCTCGCGACAGACGAGATTTTACACAGATATACTCCGCGTGTATTCTTATAATATATGTATACTATACGCGCTCTTTGCATGGGCATTCGTTCGTTCTCTCGCGACAGACGAGATTACATACCTATATGTATACTCAGAGTGTATAGGTATGCGAGAGCGCTGCATGCTATAGGCAGCAGCGTTGGTCTCTGGGTCTGAGCATTATTCCACGCTCACAGTTCATGCTTGATCGCACATAGCGCTGCTGCCTGGATCTCACCGCGAACTACTTGGCGCGAGAATTCATATTCAAAATCGTATGATTTTTTCAGCAGACAGTAGGCGCAGAAATTCAAATTCGAAAGAAATCTTTGTATGTATTGGCTTATTATTGCCTAAAAATATTGGATAATGTTGTATGATTACCTACATAAATAGTATATCAAGAATTCTTTCGAATTTGAATTTCTGCGCCTATTGTCTGCTGAAAAAATCATACGATTTTGAATTCAAATTCTCGGGCGAAATAGTTCTCGGTGGGATCCAGTCAGCGGAGCTATGTGCGATCAAGCATGAACTGTGAGCGTGGAATAATGCTCAGACCAACGCTGATACGCAGTCTTTGCATGGGCATTCGTTCGTACCCTCGCGACAGACGAGATTGAGAGTTTTTTATATTTATTTTATAAATGAATATTAAACGGAAAATTTGTTTATTTAAATATTTCATTTGACTTGTGTTGCTGCTATGGTATTGTGTTAAAAAAAATGATAAATTTTGTATTTACTATTTACTAATATTTACTCATTTAAATAAAACCACTTTCTTCGAATATAGTTTCTATATTATTATACTTCATGTCCATTCAAAAAGTGCCCACATTGCTTTGATAAACTTGATTTTTTATGTAAAATTTCTCATGTCACGAGCGCACCTAAAAATGCTCACCCAAAAAAGTGCCCAAAGCGCTATAATTTTCCTTCTAATCAATTGAAACAAAAAGGCCCTTACCCACTCTGCTGCAAGCTGTCCCAGTTTTAAGAATTTGAGCAGCTAAGCTGGCCATTGTTTTTCTCATGTGGATGTACTCACACATACTTTTCACGCACACTTGATCCCCTTCTTTTAAGTCAATTTAAGAACCAACCCGTGGATCCATTTGATAATTGGTCAAGTTTATCTAAAAGTAATCTTTAATACCAAAAGAAATAAGAAGTTTTTTAACGATCGTATAAATGCAATTTTACGTAGTTTTTTCACAAGGTTGCATGTTTAAATAGGATTTTTTGAAACTACACATAAAAAAAAGGGTAAAGTTAAAAGATCAGCAATTTTTCGGGGCATTTCTTTACATTATTTTGAATGAATATCCAATGTGAATAATACCTGTTCAAAAGAAACTATGTGTAATGAACGTCCTGGAAGGACATTTATTGGCATGTACTACTACTACTCTGTTGAAAATAACGTTATCACAAGATGGCTTTTCTTATTTTTTTAGATAAAATTATATTTTGAGCTCAATATTAACCAGAAATAAGTGTGTCAGCGTGATGTTCGAGATATAATTAGCGTAGGCTGTAGGAAGTTGACTTTTAATAAAAAAAAAAAGATCTGATGAAAGAGCACAGTCTTGTACTGGCCAGCCTACATATTATTATCTTTGTATTGTGCGCTAATGAATTGTTCATAATCGTTAATTTATTAAATATTAAAACATTAACTGAATTCAAGCTCAATCAATATTGGTATACTCATCCATACGATAATTGTACCACCTATGTACATAATATTGTTTTATAGAAGGTATTTTTATACCCGGAATAATAGTGTATTCCATATAATTTAATGAGCGTATAACTTAATTTTCTTTGTCTTTTTTTTAATACCTTTTAAAGCATTTATGTTTTGTATGGGTTATCCTAAAACAAAGTAGAAAAGTCTATGAAGATTTTCAGGGAGCAGAAAAAACAACAAATTAATGAATTTTTAGTTAAAAAGTGTAGAAAATGTGCATAAAGTTAATGATATTCAAACTTTATTCAATAAGTGAATAAGCTCTACATAAACAGTTTCGTTAAAAATTTTTTTTTTGAATCTTCGAGTCGAAAACATAGCAAGAAACAATTTGTTCATTATGTAATTATCTTTTAATTCATGATGGTAAAATCGTATCACACCTACTGTTCGAAAAGGTATAGGGCAAAAAAGTACGAAAATCGCTTTTGAAAGTTTTAATTCTTCAAAATTATGAATTTAAACGTTTTTTATAGAAATAGTTAAGAATTGAGAATTTGTTACCACTTATAGGGATCCCGAACCATACAGAACGATTTTCATGTTATATGGAAAATGACATTACGAAACGATTGTTCATTTTAAAATTATTTGGCTGCTCTGTACCTTGAAGTATACATAGATCAAATCTTACGAATAAATGTTATTAATGATGCAAAGGACTTCGATTTAAAATAAATTTCATTTTTTCAATTCTGACTTCGATTTTTAGAAAAGTCCAGTATGCATTATAAATAAATTGTTTAAACGTTCTAATAAATTGTTACATTTTACTGTAACGCAACCAATTGTACTTGATAAAGTATACTTTTATACGAATTAAAAATTATAATAACTGCATCAACGTGCTTTTAACGATACTTATTATCATTTTCATTTTTTTTTTACAATTGTTTATCTTGAACTGTTTTTCAATCTTAAAAGAATTCATCTATTTTGGCTAAATATTTTTAGATACTTACTTAAATTAATAATTGTTACATTCATTATTAATAACTCAGCAAAAAAGATTATACTTGCGAATACTATGACATGCTATGCATTTGGTGTCTGCTTGCTAAATAAAAAAATTATGGCGCTTAATGAGTTGTAATTAATTTATACTGTTTTTTAACATTATTTGTTATATTCTTAATGGATCTGAAACAAACGTTTTAAAATGTTCTCTATGTTATGAGAAATACATGTATAAATAACAAAAAATATTTTTTATTTTTCGATTTTTTGGGTTTGAAATGTAGTGGCTGTATTAACTACTAGTATGATCATTAACGATTTTAATTGACTTGTGCTCTATTCACTGAGATTCCCCTATTACATCCTCATCCTCATCTTTACTTGTAGAAACTGTTTTTGTTAGATGATCTTAATGCGTGCCTTATAATTTCGTCAAAGCAAAAAGTGTAAACACTCATGAGTCGTCTAGGAACGAGCGGCTGCAAAGTGTCAACAGAAAGTAACACTAAATAATGTAAATGCATTTTATCGCATACTGTCGAAAAGTTTTTTCTTAATCCAAAGTGTGTACAATGTTTCGGATGTATATTGACAACCATTTTCAAGCAGAAAGTATGCTTACTTTTTGCTTACTTTTTACTTAAAAAGGGTTGTCAATATACAACCGAAACATTGTACACACTTTGGATTAAGAAAAAACTTTTCGACACTATGCTATAAAATTCATTAACACTATTCATTTTTTCCTGCTGTCGTTAAAACCAAGAAATTAAAAAAGTAACGCTGTTAAGAAAGTTACACTGTTAAAAAAAGTACCTTAAACTAGGGTTTTCTATAAGTACAAAGTGCACAAAAGGCAGTAGGATCCTTAAATTTTAATAGGTGGCAAAGTAAATCGCATTATTCGCATACATTGACGACTAAATGCATACAACGTATCGTTCCGAGATGAGTACAGCACGTCAAGTGTTGAAGTATAATATTTTTTCATTTGTTATTAATGTATATAAAAAAGTATCAATTTACTTAAATCAACAAAAAAATTCTGCAAAAGTAGGAGAATTTATTATTTAAGTCGGAACAACGAATAGAATTTAGGCAATCGTGATAAAGTACGCTACTAATAGTGATAAAATACTTGCTAAAAATACGTCATTAACATTTTTTAATCGTATTAAAATAGACTCTTTCAAGTAAAATTGGTTGCCATTTGGTTAAATGTGAAACATCGAAGTTAAGGTATGAATTTGAAATTTTGAAGAGTTTTTATTAAGTAATAAATAAGTTAATAAAATTTTAAAACTCAAATTTTGAATAGAAATTTTTTAACTTTTGACACTAGGTATTACTTTGCGGTAAACAAACTAATCATAGTATCCTTTGGTAGATTAACAAGCAACAAACAAATTATCGTTGGACATTTTCAATATGGTACCTAATAAAGAGATACACTCATAATTAAAAAAAAAAATCTGATTAATTTTCATCATTTGTTTAGTAACAAACAGAGCAGGTGCGTTTATTCGTAAACCTATTTTTCTATGTAATCTGGTCAGAATAAAAAGCAATTTCAACAAGTTTTGTCGTAGTTAACAAAAAATTTTATATCACGTTCTCCATCTACCTGTCCTTACTTGTTAGTTAATACAATGCTTTTATTATTTAGGTCAGAGGAAAATTGGTATTAGTTCAGGGTACCAAGAAAAATCAACGCAACGAAGCCACTAAGACGTTTGACATCCCAGATCAGTGTGATTTGAATAGAGTCGAGGCAGGATTCTACTCCGACGACGTTTTATACATTCGTTTCTTTCTAAGTAACGAACCAGATACTAAAGTATAGACCATTAAAAGTGTTTTTGATTTTGAATAATCCATTTCCTCAGTGAAAGAAAAGATTACGTAAGAAATAAAAGGATACAATGATGTCATTTTATTAATTAGTTTTTAGAACGAAGTTCTTTATGTCGCGTGTCTTGGGAGGCTGGAATTTTAAAAACGACAGATTTTCGTGAAATGGAAGTCGCTTGCCAGAAGTCCCTTCTTCCTAATTTATTTTATTTCCCCTTTTACCTCGTCACCGTCACCATCAGTCTCCTACACACTTCCCCTCACCCTCTCTCCTAACCGTGTTGCCGTAGTCTTCTGCACACCTCCTCTCATCAATCCCACACCTAGCCATTTCCCTTTACA
This sequence comes from Copidosoma floridanum, assembly GCF_036245765.1. Taxonomy (NCBI): domain Eukaryota; kingdom Metazoa; phylum Arthropoda; class Insecta; order Hymenoptera; family Encyrtidae; genus Copidosoma; species Copidosoma floridanum. The sequence goes on along the minus strand of NW_028321884.1, from coordinate 14,967,834 downwards.
TACACCAAACAATTAATGTTTCATTTGATCATAATTGAATGAAGAAAATTAGGTTAAAGAAATAATGAAATCAAAAATGGAAAAAAAAATAAAATGAAAATCAAAAAAAGGCGCCAAGACATGAAAAAATACAATAAAATAAAAAAAAAAATGAAATAAATAAAGAAATGAAAAGAAAAAGATTAAATGAAACAATTAAATAATGAATAAAATAAAAGAAATTAAAAAATAAAGGAAATTTTTAAAAATGAAAAAAATTACAAGAAACAAATTAGCGGGTATAAATGGGTCATGGGACCCAGTGTAAGAACGAAGCTCTTTAAACCTGAGATTAGAATAAAAAAACACAATTTCTCAGGTTATAAAAAGGTTTGCGAGACCCACAGAAAGAACGAAGCTCTACAAAAATAAGTATTGCATCTATATAGCTCAGCAAAACAAAAACTTGAAAAACGAATAAAAAAAAATAATTTAAAAAAATTAGTTTAGTACTCATACTGGATGAACTTTAATTTCATTATTTATCTCATTTTTTATAAACAAGTTTCAACAAAATTCGTTAGAGTTTTTGTAGTACTAAGCCTATTAATCAAATTATTTTAATTATGTCACGAGATATATTGCAAGTAGATTTTAAGCAAAAACTAACCTATTATGTCTATAATATTTCGAAGAAATTACAACAGTAGAAATCCTTTGTTAGCCGTCTATAAATATAAGAGAGAAAAAGTTAATAATGGATTCATTAAATAATATAAAAACACTAATCTGATCATTCCCCTTTGATATAAATAATTTTGTAATTTTTGTAGTTCGGTGGTAAAAACGAGCAACTACGAATTAAAAAATACGAACTAATTTGTCATAAATGAAAGTCTGATTCATACTTAAACTTTTTTTTATTGTTTCTTCATAATTAACAAAAACTTTTATATGATGTCTACATTTCAACTACAAATAACTTTTTTCTTTCTTGAATCCACACCAAGTATCACCACCAATTCACTTAAAAGCAAAATTTAAATACATTTAATCATCGTACTTCTATCAGACAATTTCATGGTACTCACCTTTTCTCTTAAAATTGAATACATTCGTTATTGATTTGCTACGTTCTTATCAAATTTAATAAACCATAAAATATTACAATTATACTAAAAATAGTGATTTACTTCATTTCTTGCGATAAATGATGTATGCATTAGATTTAAGGCTTATTCTCGTTTTTGTCAAAAAAAGCTTTTTATGGGGTATAAGGCCACGGAGGGCGTTGTTGCACATCCCTGTATTGAGAATAAACTGAAAACTTTTTGCCATTGTTGTATAAAGTATTGGTTTTCTTAGTTTTCCTAATTTTTTTGATTTTCTTACACGGTTTTTTTACTAAATACAATATTAAGTGTCTGTGATACTTTTCGACTAAAAAAATTATGAAGCTTATGACAAATCCACTAATCAATAACACTAGCAACGGGATGACGTCGGTAGTACTTAATTGTGGAGTTGCATGATCTTTTTCGGTATGTTTTATAGACAAATGTGATTTTTTTTTCCAAGATAGTAAGCCACTTTCTCTGTATTTCTGTATGCTGAAAAAAACATTGTTATGACTTCTAATTATTTATATACTTATCAAAAAATACTTACTGATGGTTTAAAAATTGTAAGATTGGATCTCCTTTTTTCAAACCAAAGACCAGTTTTCTAGATAGACCAAGTGGAAAAGCTAAGAGTTTGCAAGGAAACGTGTGAGTCGTTGGTTTTTTAATAAAGCCAGTTGTATAGAAAACTACTTTTTCTTTGCAAACCTGGAACGGAAAAAAATTTTTCTTGATTCATAATTGAAAAAAATAACAATATTTTTCACCACACAGATTAGATAAACAAACATGTCATATAGAAAAATTCAGATTCATTATTGGTCCATCAGATAGATTTACTTATTTTAATACTCGTGACAGACGAAATAATAGTAAAGACGATGGATTAGTGGATTTTGGATAAAAGCACTTAAAAAAAAAATAATAAGTGGATGTAGATAACTATAACATATTTTTTTTGTCTAAAAAATAAAATATTTAACAACAAATGTGTGTCACTCAATTGTCTATCATCAATAGTTCAGACGTATTTTGTAGTTATACTAGTTTTTGCATACAGAGAAAAGTATCCTGTCTGATTTCATAATTCCTGGCTAGGAAAAAAAGTAGCATGTAAAGTTTAAATAACGTTAGTCTAGAACGTATAGGTAAAATATGTTGGACAGCATTATTTAGTGAAATAAAAATTAATGCCTTACAGAAATGAAAAAATATAATTCAATTGGTAAATTAAAAAAAACTATTAGGGTACGAATATTTTTAATACAAGTGCAAACTGAACTTTATCTGTCTAGCATTAACAAAAAGTACTTTTGTTACATTTTACTTTCTTATTAAAATTAAGTACAATGAGTAGAAGAACAGAGGCATGATGTTCGGAAAAAGCTGCTAAGGTTATGTTGGTCAACAGTAGGATTTTCTCACCCATGTGACTCCGTACAGAAATATCTTTTAAGTTTTGTGGATTCAAAAGTGTTTCTACTACATTCTTTCATACGTAAATAACAATGAGTATACGTATATACTGAATAAACTAAAGACGTAGAAGAAACATGTTGATAAATACAAATTCTTACTTTCGTCAGCCAAAAATAGTTTGTTTGCATGAAAGTTTAAATGTTATTCAACTAGATTCAAACTTTCCACTTGATCTCTTAATTTCCTTCGATATACGGACACTGCATTGTATTTTTATAGTATTAAGGGGCTCTCCTTAACTTTTTTATTTCCCAAGCTCTTATTTTAGGCTACCTTATAGAGACAGCCTGTTCCCCTACCTCTGCTATAAATTTCTACATTACTTCTTATGTGATAACGTTAAAGAAACATGGTCAAAGTCAGAGGTGTGCAGAAAAATAAAAATTAAGTTGTCAAGTGAGTAAAAACAAGTTTTCCAACTATAATTTTTTCTGTTTTCAAATTGGTTACTAATATAACACTGCTTTAAAATTGCCCTTTTCCATCGCTCACAAATGCAACTACTGCTAAGCCGTCAAAACTTACGTGCATATATGATATTACATATTTTTATGATCTTTCAATGTTTGGTATGGCACAAAGAAATTAAAAAGAGAAGTAAGTGTCTGAAACAGTAGAAAACATGTATTTCAGCAACAAATATTACAGTTACAGACGGGCCAATTAGTCATAAAATCTTTTGCATCACACAAGCTGTACTTCTTTAAGTGATTTTAAATTAAAAAAAGTCTTACTACTTTTAAAATGTGCCCAGTCCTTGTGTCGTCAAAACCACAGAGCTTAAGCATTGGCTTGATGTTATAAAAACTAATATTAAATTTATTCTGGAGTAAAATTAGAATCAATAATATTTGTAGGGTAATGCCAACCTTTTTTTGTATGCAAGATTTGTAGAAAATGATAGAATTTTTTACGTATTTTTACAATATCTCAATATTTAAAGCTCGTAAGAAAAATATTCCAGAGGGTACTTTTTATCGTTTAATCAGCTTCAACATGAAATTCATAAAATTAAGAAAAATTTTATTGATAAAACTGCAAAAAAATATATGCTCACACTTTAAGCTTCAAAAAAAATAAAAAATGTTATTTGTTTTTAATGTACAAAAAAATAAGTAGTCTGTAAATCATTTCACTTATTGACCAAGTTCTCTCAAGAACAGTTGAATATTTTTTTTCAATAATTCGACCTTACAAACTAGATTAGATCTAAGGCACTGAAACATGCTTTCGTCATGGAGCCCCAGTCCTCATCTCAGCTGCAGCAGAAAAATTCCCGCATTGAATTGACTTTTTATTTGCATTGAATAACTGGTACATATAGCGCGTAAGCACCGCAAGTGAAGTAAGAATGGAGACGTGTAGATAAATTTTTTATTTTGCAATACTAATAACACACTCGTTATAAACACTTACGAACTTTGCAGGTTGATATCTTTATTTATAATAAAGATATTTGATCTCACAAACACTCAAACTGTTTGGAAACGTAAGCTCTATGCACATATAAAATTTGATAAAATCATTGCTTAAATGCACTAAGGTGTGTGACTTAAAACTACGACATAAATTTAAAAAAAACAATTGTTTGAAAGTAGATTAAATTTTGGTTTAAGTTTTCAATAGTACCAAAATATTACATAGAAGAGAGAAATTATGTTAAATAATCAGGACCTATGTGAAAATACGTTAAAAACCGTCACGATGGATTGAATTTTTTCGAAATTGTTAAGTAATTGCACAATAAGTTTGACTAGTTTCTAATTCACTTAAGTTCAACGTGTAACGGACTACTTTATCTTCATTGATATTAAAAACAAACATCTTATTTTTTCTTTAAAGTAATGAAATAAGAATCTTTCTTTTTTGTAGTTTTACCATATTTTGGCATACAAATTCAATTAATGACATTAAGCCAAAACCTAACTATTTCACAACAAAACTAAGCTGAAAATGTTTAATAGTCACGCAGCTTCATCTACGATACGACACAACTAAAACAATTTAAAATATACAGAAGTACAAATCATTTTGCCCACTATCATAATAAACAATGTACTGGTTCATATTTTTTTAAGCAATTACCAGACAAATATATTTATAAAATAATTACCTGATGTAAAGCTTCCGTAAAATTTGTTGGTAAACTACCATTTTTCCTTACAAACAAGCTCAAGTTTTTGTGTACATCATCTTTCGAGTCCTAATAAAAATTTATGAAATTAGTTGTCCAACATTTTTGAGATATTTTATAATCTGTTACGTACGATATGCTAGGCATATCATACTAACTCCCCCTGGTGACCACGAAGCTACCCTATCAAGACGGTACCGACGGGAGGGGAACGAGGTAATATAAGGCCCGGCAAGCTTCCAAATCGGGAGAACGAAGGGAATACTCGGACAGACCGGCAGAACGAAGGGAAGACTCGCACAGACAGGGAGAGCGAAGAGAACACTCGGAGATATCGGGCAATTAATCGGGAACACACACACGCGTCTTTGCCTTATAATTAAGTATCTTGAATAAAGGTCTTTAAGGTTTCAAGGTTTTGATCGTTCTCGCGAAGCACCTCCTTACCTTTCGGTTTACCCACGTAACAGTTTTGGTGCTAGGTGTGGGGTTTGGTAAGAGTCAAAATTTTTTTTTTGCACGCCGAGAAGCACACATAGTGCAGTGCCGCGAGAATACAACGATTAAAAATCGAGGAGCCGAGAAGCCAATCAAAAAGGACAGGAGCAGTCATATTCTGCAAGCAACGGTGACAGCAACCCGCAGGAAAACAGGACTAGGACACCAACTGCCGATAATCACAGGATCAAGGATCAAGGAGACAAGCGGCGAGCGCTGAAAAGAGATGATTTTCAAAATCTTATTTCTACTGGTGTGCATATCAACGAGAACGTAAGTCCATTTATAATAAAATTAATTTTATACCTTACTCCCCGGGAATTAAGAGGGAAAGCACTTATTAGGCGAAAATAAGCTCGTAGAAAATTTTTGTTTCTGGATTTATATTTATTACCACGTCCGCTCCCCGTGTTTGGCTTTTTTTTTTTCTCTCACTCTTAGAACCCGAAGAGAAATCGTGCGAGACAACAGACTTAAACAGACAGCAGATTAGGAAAATTTGGGCATATCAAACATAAAACAGAGGGAATTTATAAGTAGGCTTCCACATATATAGAAAATATCCGAAAATAATAATATAATAATAATAACCGGCACCCATATACACCACTAATTTCATTATTATAATTATTATTAACAAAACAGACCGCAGATATTCCCAAAATAATATTTCTTCCTAGTTATCACTAAACAAAGAAAGGGCCAAAATTAAAGAGAGCTAGTAAAAGACGAACGCTGCTCTTTTATTTTCTTATCTCGCCTGTCACTACTCTTTCCACCCGATTATTGTTAAGCTGTGACACAGGTAATTAAATGCAGTCCCGTTGCTAGGAGAATAAATACACCTTATCAGAACCAAAAAGGAGGATACAACACATAGAAATACATATATAAAAGAGAAAAAAAAAGAAAAATAAAATAAAAGGAAAAAAAATGATTCATCCACACGACACTACCCATGAGTCAGAGAGTGATAGCGAAGGCCCAAGTAATGATATGACGGCAGACTCGTACAGGCCAGAGCCCAATAGTAAACAAAAAAAGGAAAATATGACGGAACGAATGTTGGAATTGGAACTGGAACCCGAGGGGTGCGAGAAACTAGACGCCCTGGACGAAGAAACAAAAGCGATAGTCATGAGTTTATTTTCAAAGATAAAAGGAAAACTAAAAAGAGCAGAGGAAGTGAACGTGCCACATGTGTCAAACACTGAGACCAGCCGAAATCTGTCACCGACGATAAGGGATCAAAGGGACATATTGTGTGACACAAACGCAAACACAGGACGTATAAATAAAGAAATGGACCCTCTTTCTGGCGAACGAGTCTTCGGGCGAAGCTTAAGAGAAACTGAAGAAATACGTGGAACTCGAAAAAATAAAACAAATATGTTGTCAACACAATGGAGCATGCCAGAGAAACAAGAGCGGCCGATTCACGTTACACCCCGTTACGAATATCAAGGCACAAGAAACTCCGGGACGAGAGACTCACATGCTCAACAGCTGTGGGACGGATTAAGGGATATGAACAAAGAACCTGGAAAAATAAAGGAATTCGTGTCTATGGTAGCAGAACCACCGTTGACTAATAGTTACACAAACTGGACCGAGTTTAATGAACATAGGGATAGGGACAATATAGCACCAACCATGGGCCTATATACAGAAAATATGCAAGCTACGGGTAATCATAACCATCCACGCAGACCGCAGAATTTACAACAAAACATTCTGCCCACGCTCAGCCACATGGCAAATAGCATCCCGTTCTTCGACGGCGACCCAATCAATCTGCCGCTATTCGAAAGAATGGTAAGAATGACTGCTCAAATGATCGGTCCAGAATATGAATTATTTTTCCTTGGAACCATTGCAAGTAGACTAAAGGGAAAAGCAGCTGAGCATTTCGCGCCTAGATTGGCTTTATTCGGCACGGTCCAGGAATTTCTTCGGGAACTTTCGAAGAGATATGGGAGTATAAATAATTCGGACACCTTAATGGCACAATTGAAGATAATCAGACAGCAAAATCGGGAATCGATAGAAGATTACGGCGGAAGGGTACAACGATTATATAACAGGCTCACGATGCTGCACGATTCGAATCCAAGCTTACTGCCGATTCAAAAGCAGGTCCTAAAGGAAGGCGTGGAGGCAGAAGCAGTCAAACAATTTACATATGGGTTGCACCCAACATACAGGTGCAAAATTACAAGCTTAAATCCGAGGACTCTCTGTGAAGCAATCATAGAGGCATTAAAAATAGAGAGTGACCTCAGTCTACGGCACGCATTACCAGTAAGTGCACTGCCTGCATACGATAAGGCAACAACCGAGCGAGGGCCACTAGTAAACCTAGCAAGTAAAGAGGATAACACAACAGAAATCACTAACAGTGCACAAGGGAACGCAGCAAACGTAAAACGCTGTATATATTGCGACGGCCGAACCGGGCATTCAGTCGAGGAATGCCGAAAATTACTAGCAGTAATCAAGGACAGAAAAACTTCGCGAGACAACGGAAGAGAGTTAAAAGGAAGTTGCAGTTATTGTCAGAGACCAGGACACTACGCGAGAGACTGTCGTTTACGTATGCAAGACATAGATGAAGAGGAAAGACGGCGAAACGAGGAAAATAACCAACCCGTGAATAATACCCATACCAACAGAAATGCCTATGATTATAGGGGTAAAAATGATAACTTTAATAACAATAATTACAATAATTACAACAGGGGCTATAATAATGGCCCAGCGGAACAACATAACAGGAATAATAATTACAATTATAGGAATAATAACTACAATAATAGAAATAACGATTTCAATAATAGAAATAACAACTACTATGACAGAAATCATTACAATAACAGGTATAATAACTACAACCCTACAGGGAGCAATTATTACACTAACCGCGGCTACAGTGACCAGTATAATAACAACAACAGGGAATCATTCAACCGTTATGGGAACGACTATAAAAATCAAGACAGTAGGGACGGCTATAATAGGGACCTAATTAGGCAAGAGCCGCCACGGGATAGGGGCCCACAGCATCGAGAAAATAACGCATACGGCCATGACAATAGGAGGGACGTACCGGCAGCTTTAAACTCGCAAGATGTTCGGCGTGCTCCCCAAACGTCGGGCATCAACTAGAGAAAGAGATAGAGAAAAGTGTGTCCAGTGAGGAAGAATGTGTGGGAGAGAGGCCGCAAAAGACGGAGAAAGAAATAGTAGAAAAGAAGACGCACAACGACAGTCCGAGTACTTACACAGCGCAAGAAAAAATAGAAAGTAATACGGCACAGCAGGATACCACTCCGATAAAACGGAGCGGAAAACACACAAGAAAAGGCAGGAGAGCCCGCAAGAAAAGTAATCGGACAAAGGCACCAGACACACATGTAGATAATGATGAACTCAAGCTTTCAGAGCGCGACGAAGAAATAGAGCAGCTTCCCAAGATAACTATAAAACTCGCGAGAACAGGGCATAGGCCACCATCGGTCCAGTTACAGGGACCACAGTTAAAGAATGGAAAGGCGACTTTTTATGCGGATACAGGCGCAGAGATTTCGATTGTAAAGGTTAATTTTTTAAGCACAGACATGCTAATAGACAGTAGGTATCGAGTAGCTATCATTGGCGTGACTCACGGAGCACGCAAAACGTTGGGCACAGTACAGGCCCAGTTGCACGGATTAGAGTGCACTTTACATGTAGTCCCCCATGACTTCCCAATTGACGCGGAAGGAATCATAGGGTGGGATATTTTTAAGCGATACCGGGGCCAAATAAGCGCCGCCGAGAATATGATTAAATTGGATAGCGTAGAGATACCACTGGTAAGGCCGGAGTGTTTTAAAATACCTGCGAGATCGAGGCAAGTAATTTATGCGCGAATAAGAAAAAGCAAAAATAATTCAGAAAATGGCTGGATACCCCTCCAAGAAATGGAGGAAGGAATATTGTTCGGGAACTTTATAGCCAGGAATGTTAATGGTAAAATAGTCGCAGAGTGCATTAATACAAGTAACGAAATAAAATACGTGCCTGTTCCGGAAGTAGAGCTGCTAGAATATGAGGAAATTTACCGGAAGCGCGCAGAAGACGTCGAAGGGGACGACGTCGAAAGCTTGGGGGAAGCAATGATAAGATTATTTAATAAAGAAAAAAGAGATGACAAGAAAAAAATTGAAATTTTTACAAAAAACGAAGGGGAGCTAGAGAAACAAAATCGGGTAGATAAAATAATGCAACTCGTAGACACAGCTGGTTGCAACAAGGAAGAAATAGAACATGTGAGAAAACTGATCGAGTCAAACCCTTATGTATTTGGCCTTGACGGTGAGCCTCTCAAGGCAACACACCTGATAAAACACCGAATTATAACGACGTCGGATAAACCCATCGTAGCGAAAAGATTTAGATATCCACCAGCAATAAGGGATCAAATGAAAGTCGAAATTAAAAAAATGCTTGAACAAGGGATAATTGAACCCTCCACCTCCCCGTATAACTCAAATACATGGATAGTGGCAAAACAACCGGGGCCAAACAATGAAAAAAGAGTAAGAGTAGTCACAGACTTTCGACTACTAAACGAAGTCACAGTAGGGTCATGTTACCCGCTACCGTTTCAGAGTGACATTTTAGAGAATCTAGCATCAGCACGTTACATCACGGTAGTGGACCTCAAATCAGGATTTTTTCAGGTAAAAATACACGAAGATGATGCACATAAAACCGCATTTTCGGGCCCAGACGGGCACTACCAATACAAAAGGATGCCTATGGGGTGCAAGGACTCACCAAACACATTTCTAAGGGCTATCGCACTAGCACTAGCAGGATTACAGGGCCATGAAATAGAAGTTTATCTCGACGACATAATGGTATTTGCCCCTGACCTTGAGGAACACGGGAAACGATTTACGAAATTGCTAAAACGGCTCGCAGCCGCCAACCTCACGATAGAGCCCAAGAAATGTCAATTCTTAAAAAGAGAGGCGAAAGTGCTCGGTCATATTGTAGGCAATGGACAGATAATGACTGACCCAAAGAAACTTGAGGCAGCTAGAAATTACCCTCAACCAACAAATGCAAAAAAGATAAAACAATTTCTAGGATTCGTAGGCTATTGCAGACGATTCATCAAGAATTATGCACGAATTGCCCAACCCCTATCAAATCTCCTAAAAACGGGCACGAAATTCGAATGGGGCGATCAGCAAGAGCAGGCATTTAAAACTCTTGTGAATACATTGTGCAGCGGACCTGTACTCATCGCCCCGGATTTAGAAAAACCTTTTATCGTTACGACGGATGCATCGGATTACGCGATTGGAGCAATTTTGAGTCAAGGAGGGATTGGAAAAGATAGACCGTGTGAGTACGCGTCTCGCTGTCTCAAAGGGAGCGAACTCCGCTACCCGACGTACGACAAAGAACTTTTGGCAATTGTATTCGCAAAAGAGCAATTTAGGCCATACCTATACGGACGGAAATTTACGGTAGTTACAGACCACGAGCCGCTTAAACACTTTCATTCATCTAAAAAACCAGACATTCGTTTCAATAGGCTCAAAGCGGAATTAAGAGGGTATGAGTTCGAAGTCATATACCGCCCAGGTATAAACAACAGACCACCCGACGCATTATCACGAAACCCAATATTACAAGAAGGGGAAGTGAATCCCGAACGGCCACGCCAGGAGCTATATCAGCTAGCGGACGAACAAGAGAATGAAGAACTGGCTGATAGCAGCGGACCACCGGCGCGCATATATAAAGTACGGGCAACTCTTAAGAAAAGAATTCAAGGTAATCCGAAGAAAATAAAAATCCGCTGCACCGACTCAGAAAACTCGAACGTCGGAATACAGAAAAAGAAACGATATCAGGGTGAAAATATTGAAAAAAATTCAGATGTGGGAACAGAAGGTCAAGAAAACGGCGATGCGGACTCTGAATCAGAGGAGCCTAGCAAAAGGTATTCGCCGCTGCTGCAAGCACTACGGAATCAAAACGAGTTGAAAATACGCGATGTTACAGAAAAAGGGGAATTTATTTCACAAGGGCCAGCAGACGGAAAATTGGGCTACATTAAGAAAGAACCGGGCTTTCGAAAAGGGATAACTGCTACAAGCACACCAGCAATCGAGATAAACGAAATGGGACCAAAAGAACGGAAAACTCGTAAGCGTCAATTAGACACACTTACGAGGAAGCAAGCACCATTCTCTATCACAGAACACAACGAAAGTCCGTCAAGAGATATTATAATTGCAAACTGCGGGACACCAATAATAACAAATGATGATTCAGAAAACCATAGTCCAAAACTTGATGATTGGGGTCGGCAGCTGATACAAGCAAGCCTAGCAGCCGAAGCGGCGGAGAAAAAGAGAGACAAAGAAGAAGCAAGCGATATCCGAAAGCTGACGGAAATAGACGAAACAGCAGAAAAGACCGAGATCACGGAGAAAGGCGTTTTCAAAAGCAAGGAGGTCGAAGTGATGGAGAGAGCCGACCAAGCACGAAGCGAGCCAAAGGAAAAAGAGAGCGAAGAGGAGCTAGCACGGGACGAGCATACGATGAATAGCCCGCTCACCAACGGCACCAACATATATAATAATACTGAACGTATAAACGGCGCAATCCGACACGACGCACACCTTTACGACCTAATAGACGGCCTTGGTGGCGGATTTCGGGCAAAAGTCCTAATTGACGTTAAAAAACGAGCGGTTGAAGGTAAACAAGGATTGAGAATAGACCTATGGAAAGATGAAGATGACCGAGTAGAAAAATTAGAAAGTTCAATGGACAGTAAAAACCAAAAAGGGAATGAGAACACAAGAATTAGGAACGATTCGCCACCAACAAATGAGTTAAGGGAAAACTATGCAACGTCGGTCGAAATGAGCGAAGGAGAAGATAGGGAGACTCGTGAATGTGGAGATTCTTGCGCAGAGCCGAATAAGAGGCTCACGTTAGTCGATGTACCCCGGGACGGAAGCTGTCTCTTTCATTGCCTCATACTTTTATATGGATTGGAAATGTCACAGGACAGACTGAGAAAAACGCTCCTTAGCTCGGAATGAATAAATAAATGTAAAGACCCAGAGGGCACAAAAAATATCTTAAAGGAGAGCCACGCGTTTGGGGACGGGGAATGCGCCTTTGTATTTTCTCAAATACATAAAGTAAACATATGCATTCACTTTCAATTATCAAGAGAAAGAACAATCTTTCAACACTTTATAGGGAAGAAAGGGGAAACATTTAAACACATACGCCTCAAGAATGATCATTATCAGGCTTTAATAGAATACGATGAAGGCAGCCATCTGACAACAGACCACGAAGAAAATAGTGAAAAGGGCTCAGCCGGCGGGAAAGATTTGAACGATACTAGAGTCAGCACCAGTGAGCAGGGCAATCGCGAAGAAGGACACGAAACAGGAGATAGTGATGTAAGACACATGAGCAACGGGGAGAGCTCCAATGATGAGTCAGGAAAAGGAGAGAGACAGACGAGCAGTGAAAATTTCGCACAAAAAGAGGGAGAGAGCGCAACAGAGAAGGTGCACGAGGACAGGGATACACCACCACCCGACCCTCCACCACCACCTGATTCCGATAGCACATCGACAATAGCCTCGGGAAGCGAAGAAGAGAGCAGGGGACTCAACCAAGCTCTAGTCGAAGAAAGCGAAAGCGATCAAAAGGAGGGGAATGATCTCAAGAACGCCAGCGCGCTAGATAAATATAGGGTATGCAGAACCCGACTACCGCGTGATAAGCCACCATGGGTCCCAGGCGATGGATCAAACCCCCCTCCATTTCAAAAAGTAAAAAAAGTAGAAGATCACCCCTTCAGATACCTAGACAATCTAGCCTTCTGTACAGTGGTGGAAAACGTCCCGGATACAGAGACAATTGACGCGCTCTACGAGCGGGGATACATTGATCCAATAATGATGAATCACGAAGTGAGGGCGGTCGGAAATGCCATGCTTTCTAGAAAAAGGAAAGTATCGGTCATGCGCATGTACGTGAAAAAACACTTTGATGACAGGGCGTTAAGGACAGATATCAAGATATGCTTAAAATCACTCCAGGGATTAGTGAAAAGTAATAGTTTGAAAAACATTGGAATAATAAGGGACCTCGCGATTCTAGACATAAACCAATGGATGTATTTGATCGAGCAGCTAGAGGAAATTTTCAAGGAAATGAATATTATAATTACTTTGTACACAAACACGCTTGTTGTGCCACCGGTAGATCAACGATTTAAAGTTATTAAAGAGTACCATGAGTCAACGGTGGGAGGACATAGGGGGATCAACAAAACTTATAATAGGATAGCAAAGGATTTTTACTGGAGAAACATGAGACCCGAAGTTAGGCAATTTGTGGCGGGATGCGAATCGTGCCAAACGAAAAAACTGGTAAGAGTAAAAACCAAACAGGCGATGCTTATTACTGACACACCGAGCAGACCATTTGAGAAAATTTCAATAGATTTTTATGGACCAATAAATAAGCCTTCAGACCATGGTAATACGCATATATTGTCAATCCAGGACTGGCTGACAAAATACATAGTATTAGCGCCGGTACAGCGAGCAACGGCGCAAGAGACGGTAAAAGCTCTCTTAAACTACTTTATGGCATATTTTGGAGCCCCAGAAAAATTATTATCAGACAGGGGGACACACTTTTTGAACAGAACAATGGAAGAGTTCGCAAGATTGTTCAAAATCGATAAAATCGGCAGCACAGCATTCCACCCACAGAGTAATGGAGCAATAGAAAGAATGCACCATGTGCTATGCGAGTATCTCAAGGCGTACGTCGACAAAAACGAAAAATGGGATGAATTAATACCTTTATGCATGCTCGCATATAATACATCCGAGCATGAGAGCACGGGGTACACTCCGTACGAGTTACTCTTCGGACAGAGAGCACGTATCCCTTCGAGCTTTAAGAGGGTAGAAACAGATCAAACGTATAGCAAATACTTTGAGCAAATCACAGATACCCTCACACAAATGCGAACAATAGCAGCGCTGAAACAGGTACAAAGCAAGTATAGATCCAAATATTACTACGACAGGAAACTTAACACCAAATTTTTTATGGAAGGAGAAATGGCGTACATATTAAAAGAGCCATCGAAAGGCAAATATGATTCGCTATACGAGGGCCCGTATGAAATTACAGGTATCAATTATATTAACAAAAACGTAAAATTACAGAGAGGTGACGAAATAAGAGTATCGCATGTAGATAAGATCAAAAAAGCATGCATGGTAAAGGCACCGCCAGAAAATGCGAACAGGGTGAAGAACACGGAAGTTCGGAATTAAATATTTGACTTCACTTAAATTTTCGCGGCCCCCGGACGCGGTGCGAAAATATTTCAGGGAAAAAGGGATCAAGTAGGCTTACGATAAAGTTTTAGCGGCCTTTAAGCGTGCGCGAAAATTTAAGTGGGAAATAGGAAAGGTAGGGGTTAGATCAACAAATATACAGGCAATGATACAAGCATCCATTGAGGAATCAATAAACAGATAGTGTAGGGCATCAGTGTGCCTAAATACGCAAGCTGAACCAAAGTAGGGCGTATGGCGCTACCTCATAAAAATCGATGACTAATGTAATAAATACAAAAAAAAAAAGAAAAAAAAAGAAAACAAATTGTATCAAACTAAAGCAAGTATTTCAATAAAGTAAGGAATGGAATTTTTTTTTATGCACGCTACTGCAAGTCAAATGCAGAAGACACATATAGATGTGTGAATATAAAAAATTGTACATCATGAATGATGAAGCATGCTAATAAACTAATGTGTGTGTTTCGTTAAAATTAAGGTATGAATCATTACGAACCAAAAATGAAAACAAAACTGAATTTTTTTTCAAAACTAGAAGATATGTTGTATAACAGAACGACGTCAAAAAAAAAAAAAAAAAAAAAACAGATTGGCATTACAATAAAACTCTGAGGCCGTTGGTTTCAATAAATTTTTTTTATTTTTCTACGTTTTATTTTATTTTATTTTTTTTTTACGGAACCATTCAAGCATCTTCCCGCCTCCGTCCCCGCCCACGGGACCGACGTGGTAGAGCTAGTGGATTTGCGGGTCCCGGCGTCGGCACTGCACCGAGAATGCCGCGGCAGCTCGGGCAGCTCGCGCAGGAGGGGGGTGCCACAGCCTCCCTACTGACAACAAAGAGCCCACCGTCAGCAGGCTGGACCTATATATAAAAAAAAAAAAAAAAAAAAAAAAAAAAAAAAAAAAAAAAAGAAAAAAAAAAAGTCAATGTATGCCGATAGGAAATCAAAATCAACAATTAATAACATACAAGAAGACAACACTCACGCGTATGCAGGGCCGCCCTTCCAGGGGAAATCCCCCGGGATCGTCCGCCACCACATCGATAACCAACGCGAGGAATGTCCCATGGCACGGACAACCCAGGGCCGTGGCATAGGACGCCCCTGACTCCAAGACGTCACAACGGGTACGGACTATTCGACCGGGGGTAAGCAAAAGCGATCCCCGGGGGCAGTCCTGGAAAATTGCGACGAACAACTGCCCGGAGGGACAGTAGACGTCGCAACAGACGACTCCCCCACGATACTTGTACCTCTGCACTGGCAGAGGTACAGCGTTGGTCGGCCACCCGGACTGACGCAAAGGACGAGGGATGCCGAAGAACTCGAAGGGGTCCACGACTAGCCGCATCCCCAACTGCAATACAAAAGTGAGAGAAAAATCAGGAAGATCACAAGACGCACATAAAAAAAAAAAAAAAAAAAAAAAAAAGAGGGAAAAAAGAAGAGAGAGAAAATAAACAATGAGTTATATCAAACAAGATACTTACCGCCCCGTGGGTCGGGCAGTTAATGGGGGCAAACGCTGTTTTCCCCTCCACCACCACAAGCTGGGCCCCGCGGACGCGCCCGACGGACGGCACCCGTCGGCAAATATACAACACTACGGACTAAAGGATAAAAACAAGGAAGTTACATACGGTCACGCACAAGGTAATTGGACCAGAAGAAAAAAAAAGAGAGACACTTACATGATTGCACTGGAGGCACAACAATGCCTCCTCCAGTGTGGCCCCATCCAGGAGGGCACACATGCTCCCATCTGTGGCCTTGAACCCAGGCTGACGCAGGCCGTCGCGAGTCAAACTCGCGAAATCTCTAAGCCGGCTCATAAAACCCGTTAAATCACAGTTAAAATACGACATTATAGATAAGAAAGAATGAATCAAATGATACAAGCAAAAATTGAAACCGGCGGACGACGAGGACTTTTCGGGAGAAAGATCCAGAGAGCACTGAGGAAAAGTCCGGAGGACTCAATGCAATAAGGGCGTCTTTCTGTTATACACAACGCACAGAGTCATATAATACGAATGAGCAAACAGGGCACAATAATCGGCTCGTGTCAACGATAAATGCCAATACATGCTTTCTCTCGCTCCGAACACGTGTGCAGCAATGTTGCACAGTTCACTTTCTTTAGGAAAGGACGTCTAGGCTTGTATTTTATGAGTTTACTAAGAATCGCAACTATTTAATACTAAGAAAGAAGTGTTCAAAACACTTCAATAAACCAAAAAAAAAAACAACAACCTTTTTTTTCTCCCTTTTTTTTTTAGCAAAAGTACTGTAAAAAAAAAAAAAAAAAAAAAAAAAAAAAAAAAAAAAAAAAAAAAAAAAAAAAAAAAAATGTTGGGACAAACAGCCTCATATAACTCGAATTAACGAATACTTGTTTACTGTTCCCAACCGTATAACAATGTAAATAATTACTTCGCTATGTATGTATTTTTTTTTTCTTAATTTTTTAAGCTGCGCAACAAACCACGATATGTAAAGGTAGAGCTATACTCCCAACTTGACCCGCAGTATACAACTTGTTCACGTAATAAGATTATAGCTTAAGCTTTTGTCATTGCCTGTACAAAAACGTTAGGCTTCACAAGGGAAATTAGGAACCGCATACGGGCGCCACTCATAACTAAACTCTTTTTAGTAATCCAAAAAAAAGGGGGAAGCACAAGAACCAAAAAAAAGAGAAGTACCCACCCTTTTTTTTGTTTTAGGGCGGAAGCCGCACAAGGAAAAAAACAAATAGGAGAAGTAGAATTAATAAAAAAAATCCAGGAATAATAGTGGAAAACCTGGGTCCAGTCCAGTCGGCCACAGCAACGTGGAAAGTTATATGGTACGTAGATTGGAGCCAGCTGATCGAGGAGGCGGGACAATTTTTACGAGCGCAGAGGCAGGCCAGCTGGAAATGCACAGTAACATTAAGAAAGAAGGACGAATGTACGGAGCGAATAAATCGGGCCACTGAGGAAGTTCTGCAAACAAGGGATAAAGTGCAAGAAGCCTACAGAGCAGTGGTGGGCCAAGGAATATATAGTCACACCACAAATGTGCAAATAATTCAAGGTCAATTAAC
This sequence comes from Copidosoma floridanum, assembly GCF_036245765.1. Taxonomy (NCBI): domain Eukaryota; kingdom Metazoa; phylum Arthropoda; class Insecta; order Hymenoptera; family Encyrtidae; genus Copidosoma; species Copidosoma floridanum. The sequence goes on along the minus strand of NW_028321884.1, from coordinate 14,950,111 downwards.
AGGTGCGGAAAAGGAGAAAATACAAGAATTAATAATTTTAAAACCTCTTACTACAATAGACACAAACAAATATTTAACAGAACATATAACGATCTCAACGTTTGGGGATCACGAAGAAGAAATACAGAAAATGAGAAAATTCGAAGAAGAAGCAGGGAAAATAAAGGAAGAAGGACTAACAATAGCCGCAGACTGGATAACAGGAATGGACAAAGTATCAAACATGGTAAAAGAATTTGAAAAAATAGCCAAAGAACTCGCAACAAAATTTAGAAAGGCAGCTGATATAGTATATTTAGCGAGCCGTGGCGTAATACACCTACCGGAGGAAACATTAATAGCCATATCGGAGGCCAAGATTTTGGCAGGACAGTTAAGATCGGACCTCAAGTTTCCGGGGGAGGAAAGCGCTACAACAGAGGAAGAAATCGGGGAAACTGTGGAGGCAGCAACCATAGCATTTAACGGAAAAATTATATATTATATAGAGATACCCCTGGTGACAAAAGAGGATTTTGATCTCCTCAGAATATCCCCGTTACCGGTGGAACAGGAGTGGTTTAATGCAACAGACATCGTGGCATACTTACAGCCAACATACGAATATGTAGCAATCAGCGCAAACGCAAAGAGTTTCGCACCAGTGTCGCCAGAAACTGTCCAAAAATGCAAAAAAATAGGACGAAAACGCATTTGCACACTGTTGGAACCGGCACATGAGATAGAAGAAGACCACCCGTGCGAAATAAAATTAATCCTGGATTATCCAATAAAATATCCAGAGGAATGCCCGATAATATTGGCCAAATTAAGAGGTACTTATTGGACACGCCTACATGCGAAGAACCAGCATGCTTTCAGCACTACGGGAGAGGAGAAAATACATGTGCAATGCAAGCATACGGAGCACAAAACGTTAAAAGTTACAGACGCAGGAGTGATAAATCTATCAGAAGATTGCACGGCTCAAGCATCAGAAACAAGACTGAGCCCGGGATCAGAAGAGGGCAAGAGCCAAATAATGAAGTTTAATGACTCGAACCTGAATATAGGGAAAATAATACAGGGCATAAAAGGGATAAAAGGGGGCAAGTTACGAGAGCTAATGAGTATAATAATAAAAAGGGATGGGTTACAGGACCTCGGCAATCAAGAGCACGGGGCTGAGGAAAACTTAAAAACTGGCACAAAATTAATGGACATAGTCCAACGCGTGCGCGAACTCTTGCAAACACAAAGCGAATTATCCGATTGGAAGGAGTACGCGTGGGCGGCAGCAGAAATAACTTTAGGCTTAGCAGCAGGGTCATTCGGATTCCTAAAATGGGGGGGCCCCTTGATATTAAATCTGGCTAGAATGTTCGCAGGTAGACAACGCAGAGACAACGCAGAAAGGGAAGGGACTGCAGCGACGAGTCCCTCAGCGCCTCAGCCGACATCCTTCGAAATGCAGAAGAGGACACCGAGACACCTAGCTAACATCCCGGTAACCATCACGGGAGCATCCTCCACGGGTTTTGGGCCCACATAAAACATACGACGTAACAAGTGATCCCTACTACCAAAAAAAAAAGAGAAAATAACAAAATTAAGGGACACGAAATAACAAGTAAAATATAGGGAAAAAGCATTGTAATAATAATGATAACAATAATAATTAAAATTATGTAATAATGATACAATATAGTTATATAGACACTAAGGTTATAGTAAAAAAAAAAAAAAAAAAAAAAAAAAAAAAAAAAAAAAAAAAAAAAAAAAAAAACAACAAATACCATTTTAACAACGAAAAAAAAATAAGAATGAGCACCAGGAGTCGCTCGACTATATCGGAGGGCGCAGTCCGAAGGATGAAACTATTAAACTAGGAAAGAATTTTTTTTTAAGTATGTAGTGTCGAAAAAACCACTGTAAGTCAAAAAACTGGTAGTTGTAGCGATAATAATAATAACAATAATAATAATAATAATAATAATAGTAATGTTATAAGTATAATAACAACAAACACCATTTTAACAATGAAAAAATGAGAATGAGCGCCGGGAGTCGCTCGGCTATACCGAGGGGCACAGTCCGTAGGACAATAAAATTTTTTTTTCTTTTGATGATAAGGTTGTACGAAATTTTTTTTCTCTCTTTTTTGATAAATAAGCGCAAGTGAAAGTATAAAAAAAAAAAAAAAAAAAAAAAACCCACATTGTAAAACCACACTCAATGTAAAGTAGTCGTAAACAGAAGCCCGATTCGCGGCAATTTCATATATAATTGTAATGTAAGGCAAAGCGCATACAAAAACAATATTGTTATACACTTAGCACACGATGAGAGGAGACTGAATGATTGTGAGAGAAAAAATATAAATGTAAAGGGAACAGTGGTTCTCTAAAAGAATGGAAGAATGAGTGTAGGATACTAAACTACATTAACAACACAAACAACAGAATACAATACAGCACACACACGCACACTCGCAACAAATCCACAGGCTCAGTACCGCCAACATCGGAAAGCCAGCGTCGTCGAGGGCGACGACGTCGCGGCCTCGGACGTGTTACGTACGATATGCTAGGCATATCATACTAACTCCCCCTGGTGACCACGAAGCTACCCTATCAAGACGGTACCGACGGGAGGGGAACGAGGTAATATAAGGCCCGGCAAGCTTCCAAATCGGGAGAACGAAGGGAATACTCGGACAGACCGGCAGAACGAAGGGAAGACTCGCACAGACAGGGAGAGCGAAGAGAACACTCGGAGATATCGGGCAATTAATCGGGAACACACACACGCGTCTTTGCCTTATAATTAAGTATCTTGAATAAAGGTCTTTAAGGTTTCAAGGTTTTGATCGTTCTCGCGAAGCACCTCCTTACCTTTCGGTTTACCCACGTAACAAATCTGTTAAAATTTTGAAAGTACCAATAAATACTTTGAAAGGTTTACTCCTTTTTGAGCAATTAATTCGTAAGTTCCATCTTCGAGGAGACCAATCGAATTATTAAATGGGATCGTTGGTATCGACACTGTCACGAAGCTCGTAAAACAACCAGCATACATAGAAATAATAATAAATGCTGTCAGATACAACGACAGTCGTACAATCTTCAGCGAAAGGGGGCTATACTGTACATCTGCAAATTTTGTAAAAAATATAGGAACAGTCGATTTATAATTCTTACTAATTATTCAGTGTTTTAAAATCAAGGGGCTGCGGACTCCAAAGTCTTTTGGTGACTTACGAGATCTTTGAAAGACTTAGAATGACTTATAAAGTCTTTTTTAATGACATAAAATCAATTTTAATGACTATATGCACTCTTGAAATCCTGGCAAAAAGTCTGAAGTCTCTTAAAGACTTTTAAATCTTTGAGAGACTTTGAATGACTTACGAAGTTTTTTGTAATGACTTTAAGAGTGCGCAGACTCTTGTTTAAAAGTCATTAATTTTAAGGTTTCGAAAAATCATAAAAATCTAGATAACTGAGTTGGTAGAGTTATTATGTTGTGGCTGATATAATTAGTTTTAAATCAAGATAATTTGTTTTGCCTAGTAAGAGAAAGCGAATCGTCTCTCAGCCCTTTAGACGTCTGATGGACACTTTTATTTTAAGCGCTTTTACCTTTAAACTATATTTTTTGTACAAAGGTTTATTTTTACTGGTTAAAAAGCATCTTTTGATTAAAATTTAAAGGAAATTGAAAAAAAAAAAGGAAATTTTTATCTAAAGAGCCCATCCCATCAAACACTTCTTTGTTAATCGTTTCCATTTGAGCAAAACTTGTCACGTAGTCGAATATACAGTTAAGTAAAGATGTCGTTAAAATTAAAAATTTTGTATTATATAAGAACTGGTAATGCCAATACAGCCCCCTGTTTTTCAGTTAAACAGAAGCTAATAATATAATTTATGCTGAAACTTAAGCAAAACTTAATATTTTATCGGTTTAAACAATTTTAAAAACCAAATTTTTATAAACGGCGTTTTAATTTTTCGGTGTTTATGGAATAATTCATTTATATGCAAACATAAATTTGTAAATATGCAACTTATATTTTTGTATATTAAATGTTACTTTTGTTAAGAAATAATTTACTAGGGCAGGCACACCTGGGATAACTCAAACGTAACCTATAATATTACTGTATATAATAATTTTAAATCATTTGAATAATCTTATACAATGTAGTACAAACTTACAAAAAAAAGTGTATATAAATAAATTTTACGCAAAAGAATTTTCAAAAGTGTACCTTCATATTCCTGGTGAGAGAAAATCCGCCATGTAATTATAAAACCATCCGATAGTTTATGTATGAAATTTCTTTTATCATTACTCATGCTTATGATTATAGTACATAATATTGATGAAAAAATTATGACAACAATCAAATAAATCCAGATATTCTTGTTAAAAACCTTTTTTAAAAAAAAGTGTTTGTCAGTGCTTTAATTAAAACGACAACTGTTAAAAAAAGGAAAATTTTTTTACCTCAAAATATGCGTGCCATGGGATATCCATGGTATCAGGTAATTTATAAACAAACATATCTTGCACATCTGATAATTCAATAAGCGTTACATCCATGTTATCTAGTTCTTCTTTGGTTATTAATGTGCGTTTAAGGATACTACTATCATTAAACGATAATGTAGAATTACTTGATGTTTTATTATTATCCTCAGTAATATAGGAGGCGTCGTTATACTTAACAGATAATCCTGTCTTAGATTTTAAGTCTTCAATCATTTTAGCATAAAAACTAGATGGCTACAAAGAATTCCACAAAATAAATCACTCTTTCAAAGTACAACCATTTTTTATTTCTTATAAGCAACACAGAAAAATTCTTTACCTTGGTATATATTGTAATCGAAGCACCGGTGAAATTTTTCCGTCTCTCAAATAAATTTAGACTCTCTTTTACAATTAGCCCAGTCCCTTTCTTCCACTCCAGAAACTCCTCAACTCGAATACCAGTTGCAGTACTGACAGCGTACCACTCCTTGATCTCTTCATTTTTACCACATTTAACCAGTACTTCGCTTGCAAGATTCAAGTGGAGATGATTTTGTTTTGGATCTTGGCAGATACTATAAATCTCTTCAGTAGTTGCTGGCTGCAATATCAGTAGCCACACGTGAGGTGATAGGTTATTATCCCTCGAAAAGTTTGAGAACTTCTTGAAATCGTCGTCAGTATTAATAAACGCAACAAAAAGCGTTTTTGAGTAATTTTTTATTTTTGGGTACTTTGCCGAAAGGTCTGGGATGGCAACGGCCACCGAATAAATGAAATGACGTGACAGTTCTCGAACAATTTTTACAACTGAATGTATATCTGTGGATTTAAAACAAAATTATTAAATTTCAATATTTACCTTTTTAATTCGTGATTAAACACTTCTTACCTTCGTTTCCCTTATATACAATTCCTACACTAGTGGTTTTATACAGCTTTTGTACATCAATCATTAAAGGCACATGATTTTCTATACTTTGAGTCGAATAAGACAGTATGATTGAAACAATGGCGAAAAACACCACAAGACCGGGTAACTTCATCATTTTGATCTAAAAAGAAGTAAAGAAAACCTAGATATTATATGCATAGTTAGATAAATTGTTTCAATAATTTACTTTATGCGAGTTCTTGACATTATGACTATATCGTATTTATCTCAATGAGTTTTTAACAAGAATATGAAATTCGTAAAACAGTAAGGTTTTTTTTGTCCCAAACAAACTGGTCATATTAACTGTAAAAGACGCCTTTTTATTTTATTCTCTCAATGTTTGTCCCGATATTACTCACTTAATTTATTAATTTAAAATTGTTCTTCTTACTGTAGCATAAATTTATTGTAACTTGTACATCATTATGTAACAAATGACGTAAGTACACGTAATAGGTATACGAGAAAATCTAAAAAAATTTATTTTTCTAAATTAAATAAGAATGAGGATTATTCTCACAGTTAATTTTTTATAATACATGTATTTTATTAAAGGAATTATCAGAACAAAAAAGAAAATCTTTTGATCGAACAATTTTAGTCTCGACACATAATTGCTTTTTGAAACGATTTTGTGTATTTACACACATAATTTTAGATGAAATTTAAGTATTTCTCAAAATTTATTTTATTACGAAATTTGTTATCTGTAGTTCTAAGTTTTTTAAAAAGAAAACTTAATTCACAAACGCAGCATTTTTGATGCTTAATGTTACTTTCAACAACTTGAACAGATAATCCAAGTCTACGTTAAAAGCTTCATGCACGTTTATTAGATGACCCACTATTTTTTTTTTTGAATCGAAAGTCGTTTACCCAGAGTCTCTTCCTCTCAAGTTTCCCCCCTTACCCCGTCCCCCTCACCAACTGTTCTCTATAGGTACACTTTCCGTCTCCCCACTGTATATGTATATCAGCCAACCGTGCCGTGTTACTCTTCTGCACACCTTTACCCATACCATTTCCTCTCAAATTTTTATTTTATTTTCCCACAATAATTTTTATTTCACTTTCAATTTTTTTCTTGTACATTAAAAAAAAAAAAAAAAAAAAACCATTTTCCAATTAAGAGATTTGAACCCTCGATCTCCTGCATGTGAGTCCTGTACCTTACCCACTCTTCTACGAGCGCTGCCGACTATTGGAATTCGGTTTCTTGTACTTATGGTGGGTTTGTAACTATAACATTCCATTTTTAAATGTATTCACTGCCCGAGCAGAAATGAAATGAGGACATCCTTATTTTAAATCAGGGCCTGATCAGTCATCGTGATCAGGTCCTGGTCACGCTTGTAACGCTTATCTAATCAGGTACTGGTCAGCCAGCATCATTTCATCCTTAGAGCGTCTGGTATATATACATATATGTGTATGCATACTCACATATGTCTAGCAGAAAGCCAAGGTACTGCTCCAAAATAAGTCAAATTTTTATAAATATATGAGTAAAAGCAAACTAAGATAACTATAATATAAATAATAAAAAAATTATTAAGTTGACTACAATTCCTAAAAAATGGACAGCAAAAAAAGAAAGGCTTTGCTTACCAAATATAGAGTCCGTAAGTATAGGTTAACTCAAAAAGTTTGTTCTTGTAGTGATAGCAGTGACAGTGATAATTTTGAAAATAACATCAAAACAAACAAACCAGATAAAATTATGCTGACTGGTTGACTGGCCTACCTAAGACTTCAAAAACATTGCTGCAAACTGCTGGTGCTTCTCTTTATAATGTTAAAAAATTTAATGAGGAAAATGAACGTGACAAATCTGAATTTGTATACTTCGGGATAGAAAACCAACTGAAAAAAATTATCAACGTAGACTTACATAAAGAGAAAGTTCTGATGCTGCAATTTAATGTCGATGGTCTTCCTTTGTACAAGTCTAGTTCAGTTGAGTTTTGGCCAATTTTATGCAGAGTTCAGCGTGAATCAAACATTTATAAACCTTTTGATATTGCAACTTATTGTGGGACTAGCAGCCCCCCGTCTCGGCTTCGCCCGAGACTTACTAAATAAAACACCGTAGTGTGTTGACACGTAATGTGAAACATTTTTAGTTAGAAAATTTTACGCATATTCCCGATACATCTCAGAACAAAAATCTTCTTATTAAAAACATATTTTTTCGGAATCCATATAGTTTATTTGGTCAAATAATAAGGTGTACAAATTCAAAAAAATAATTATGCTAAAAAGTACTGTGCGTTCTTTATGCCATAAAATAATCGATGGCTATAAGAAGTTGTTGATTTGGTTTCTTCTGTGTAATTCACGAAAACGGCTTTTTTTTTAAGCTGTTATGATTTAAAACCCCCAAAAAATTTATATTAAAAAAAAATTGTTTTTTCTCATATCTTACAATTTTATTACCAGAGCAACAAAGTCCTGGACCTTAAACCCAACATTTTTATTGCCACAAAAACACAAATACATTTTCTACTCATTAAAAAATCTGAAGTAGGATCTTTAGAGATTTCAGAGATTGCTGTGAGGGTACAATGAAAAGCTGATCTCTCACGTAATGGACTCTTAAGTTGACGATTTTGACGCTGCTGTTTCAATCTCGATAAATTTTCTGCGTCAGTTACTTGACGCCTTAAATTGTATTCATTAGATACATTTGAGATTTTCTTTCCAATATACCCTTTTGCGACTATTGGTATGCTTACGACTTTTATGACCCCTAAAGGCTATTTTCAGTCAACTTTGTTAATTTTAATACATTTGTTGGCAAGGTAGTTCGACGTCCGATGGCCCTAAAAAAGACCGGTGAGCTTCTTAAGTTAACTCTTTTTTGACTGCAGTTAACAGCAATTGTGACTGCCTGGATACCTCAGGGTGATCTTCTCTGGCTTACTGTTGAAGACCCAGACTGATTGGGAGAAAAATTACAAAGTCCGAAGCTTTGAAGCTAGTTGTAGTGCTCTTTTCCAACGTCTCCCGGTATAACGTCAAAGACGTTGGTGTCAAAAGCACCTTTTTTATTTTGCAGATTTAGTTGTTTTGGTGATCTTAGATGGGGAGATCGGTTAGTGATACTGGTCCAGTGGAGGCTGTCCCGTTGGCTCAAGTTTTTTTTCCTTTATAGCTGTTATAGGTTTGCCCAGCGCAGACCTTGGAGAGGATCAGTGATTCCTGGTTGAATGCTTAGAGTCAAGAGGGTAATATAGAGTCGTCGGTCACCGGGTTTTCCAGCCTTGCGAAGAACAACTCCGCAGGTGACGTCTGCCAGTGAATAGCTGACTTGGTTTAATAGTGCCCGTCTTTAGTTAATATAGTCTTTTAGTTGACGAATAGCTTCCGGAAATGGTAATAAAAATGTATTTGTTGGCAAGGTAGTTTACACTAAGGTGGCCCCTAAAAAGAACCGATGAAATTGATGGTTAAGTAGGGAACGTAAATACTTATAATGGCCCTAAAAAGCGCCAGTGGTGAAACTTTCAGGCTATTCTTTATTATTATTCCTGATGATGAAGAGCTGGCTACGGGTTGCTTGATTCTTACCCTGGCAGTCTCGATGTACAGAGACTGTGATGGAGGGAGGTACGCCGCTGACCTAAGAATATCTCGTCTCGGGTCTTTCCCCGGATAACCAACTGCTCAATTGCTCATCTTTAGACGGTAACATGTGGGTAAGCGCGTTGGGGACGCGACTACCAAGAAGGTAGCCGTTGTGGCTTCCCGTGCCCATCAGAGCTGTTTTTCCTTGCTTACATTTGTAGCCACAAATTGTTTAACTACACCAGGTGGGATGGTGGGACTGCCACACAACTCTGAAGAGTTGGTGCAGATTGTGCTCTGGCTAGATATATCTCCTGGTATTCTGGCAGAGACGGCATCGGTTGGAAATAATTTATTTTTCTTTGATCGCACTCGTCGAGATTCAGGGTGAAGGGACACTTGGGTTCCTTCCCCCTTAGAGAAGAGTGTCGTCCGTAACCGGGATACCCAGCTGCAGGTCTATCACCAGCATTCTCTGAACAGCTTGATGAGCTGCCGAAGCTCGACTATACAGCTAACGATACGCTCCGGCCTATTATAACCACACTTATTTAATTATGTTGCAGGTAGCTTCGATTTTATGTCGACGCCACCTAGCGGATTTTACTGAACTAAAGTGAAAAGCTGGCGTATTTTTGCAAAACTTTGAGCTCATTTATTGCTATTGTTATTAAATTTTTTAAGACAAAAACTATACTAAAACCATCTAGGAAGTATCATGAATCAGTGTGCAAAATTTCAGCAAAATCGGTTCAGTAGTTTTCGCGGTTAGCGATTACAACGGTTTTAGCGACTTTGCTTTATATATTAGTAAGAAAGGGAAACCATTTTCAGTAGAAAAGTATTTAGATCAGTTTATAACAGAAATTAATTTTTTGCTAAAAACTTATACTTATAATTAAATTTTTTGCTACAAATAATTATATTTATAATAAAGATAAGAAAATAAAAATCATATATTCATATTAGATGGTTATAACTTAGATGACAAAGATTCATAGATCAAGCAATGCGCATGTGCGGTCAGAATAAGTAAGGATAAAATTATGCTGTCTGACCATGTACCTGGTCAGATAAGCGTTACAAGCGTGATCAGGACCTGATCACTAAAAGGATAGCGTGATCAGGGACTGATCAGATTCCTAATTCATTTCCTGCTCAGGTGAAAATACATTTAATTATGTATTTGTTTTATAAATTGTGTATTTGTTTTCTCAATAATACGTCTAAAAAAAAAAAAAAAATAAAAAAAAATAAAATTTTAATTAGCATAAATATGGTTATGTAGATTAAACATAATAAGGCGCGTTATTACGCATTAAATATTTGTATTTTATGCATTTGATGCATAAAATACCGACCGATTTTTATTAAACCTGAGGTTTTTTTTGGCATTTCAGTAATGCTACTAATTACTGTTATGAATAAATTATTTTACGAACAAATAAATTATTAAAATACAGGAAATACAAAAAAATGAAAAAAAAAGTAATGAAATTAAATATGAAATAAAATAAAACAAAAAATGAAAAAAATAAAATAAAACAAGAAATAAAAAAAAAAATGAAAAAAAAAATAATGAAAAAAAAAAAAAAAGGAATATAAAAAAATAAAACAAGAAATAAAGAAAAAAAAAAAAATAAAATAAAAAAAAAAAAACAAACTAGGGGGGATAAATGGGTCATGGGACCCACGGTAAGAACGAAGTTCTTTAAACATGAGATGAGTATAGACACAATTTCTTAGGTAACAAGGGGGTCGCCGCCAGACCCACAGAAAGAACGAAGCTCTGTAAACGTTAGTACTGCATTCATGTTGTTTACTAAAACAAAAACTTGAAAAACTAATAAAAAAAAAAAAAAAAAAATATTTTACTACTCACGATGGTTGAACTTCGTGAGTACTGTATTTATGCACGAAGTTCTCACGAAGTTCAATTATCGTGAGTAGTAAAATTTTTCATTTTTTTTTTATTTGTTTTTTAAGTTTTTGTTTCAGTAAACAACATGAATGCAGAACTAACGTTTACAGAGCTTCGTTCTTCCTGTGGGTCTGGCGGCGACCCCCTTGTTACCTAAGAAATTGTGTCTATGCTCATCTCATGTTTAAAGAACTTCGTTCTTACCGAGGGTCCCATGACCCATTTATTCCCCCTGTTTTTTTTTTTTCTTATTTTATTATTTTTTTTTTTTCTTTATTTCTTGTTTTATTTTTTTATATTTCTTGTTTTTAATTTGTGTCAAGGACTGTGATGATGTTAAATGACAAACATTTTAAAACTATAATCAAAGAGAGTAGCAACACAAAAAAGCATCAAATTATAATTAAAATAGTTGTACTGAATTAGTAAACAAACTACTTTTTCTGATTCCCTTGACCCACACCTCCTGCCCTTTATATTAATGCGCGCCGTTCAGCAGACATGTTTGTCGATCAGATGTTGGGTCAAAAAAAACTATCAAAGCCGAGTGAAGCGGTTATTAGAAACTGAACTTAGAAGGCTCACATTAAATTATAAAAAAATGTACGTATCCGAATTTGTGAAAAAAAGTATCTGTTTTTGTTACGTATGCTTTTGGCTTCGCCTTACGTATCAAATTCCCATGATCTAAGGAATTTAGTTTTTCTTCTGTCAGTTATAAACACTTTTCACATAACTCTGCATCGTAAGACAAAATATTTTTTCATCGAAGTGTTGAATGCGAACGTGCTGCGATCCTTGATACTTTTTCAGAGAGTTAGTGGCATTCGATACAAGTTTTTTTCGATAAAGCAAAAGGGTTATAAATAAGCTTTAACTTTTTGTAAGCACTAAAAAAATTATAGTGAATGAATTTATAGGCACTTAAAACATTAAAATTAAAAAAATATTTATAATAAGGCTGAATTTTCGGATTATTTGAAAATTGAATGCTTATAAATTCTATTATTAATGATGAGTAACGTTTCGTTAAATTAATTTTCTTTTAAATTTTCAAATTTCATCTTTTTTAAAAATAATTATAAAGTTTCGAGGTTATTAATAAATAAATTTAACGAAATAGCAAAACGAAAAATTCTCAGGAAATTTAATGTAAGAATGGCATGCAAAAAATAATATCCTTTGTAACTGATTAAGAATGTTGCTAAGACAAGCACCAAAACCACGGGACTTTTTATGCTTGCCGTAGTTAAATGTGTACCAGGGAAAAACTCTACTTGTTCTGCTGAAATTGCAGTAAACACTTGAACATAAAAAAATTACTAATTTAGAAGAAAGCGTTTTTCGAGGACATCACTATTAAAAAAAAACTTGCCTCTGAGTGATACGTTACGTTACGTCAAGACAGCGATGTTTTTATAAAAATTCATCACTTAAGTACAATTAACACGCAAAGAAATGTCATTTGTATTTACTAAAAAAATAAGATGATTAAAAAAAAAAGATAAAATGAAAAAATGAAAAGTATTAATAATCCTCATTATCTTTACCGTATAAAGCTAACAAAAGTATTTAATTAAAAAATTTCACGCGTTCTAATTATTTTCATCAAACGAGAACGCTTCTTGATAAAAAACCAAGTATTTTTTCGTCAAGAGTAAAATGAATATATTTCTGTAAGAGACAGGACTTAGGCAAGTACTTACTAAATAAATTGATACTTGTGAAGCAAGAAATTACTTTTCAGAATCTCTTTTATCCAGCTAAGCACGGCTGGAATTGACTTTCTATAGATGCTGGAGGTTTCAATACCTTGAACTTCACGGGTCACTTTTCACTGATAAACACTGATTAAACACTGGACTCCTCCGTTGAACTAGATCGAAAATAGCGTATTGGAGTGATCACTTTGGGTTGAGGTGTTGTCTACCTGACGCACTGCGAGACAGTGTCGTGCTAGCGCTGTACATTTAAGGAGGCTTGGGCGATTTTGAATTAAATGCTGGCTAGGTCTGAAATTCACAGATTATATAGATAAAGTTTGCTAGATTTTTTTAGGAAAACAAAATAGGTAGGTCAACACATTTATTTTCGAGAAAATCGCTTGTGAAAATTCGTCATTTTAACACGCAACCTAACGGAACCCGAAATTCAATAGACTACCTTACCGCAATAAAAAGCTGTGGGCCCACACATTAAATTGGTACATGTACTTGAAAGTATAAAGAATCTATTATTTAAAAAAAAGAATAGGATCAACACGTTAAATTTTGAGAAAATAGCGAGGAAAACATCGAACATGAGAATTGTTTTGTTCAGCTACTTTAAGTACGCATGCGCTGTACATTCATAAACATACAAGCATGAAAATTTGAGTCTAACACAAGTATAGGTATATAATAGCAGATGAGAGCAAGAGAGTACAGTGCTGTCAGCTTTGTCGTGGCAGGGCCGTCATCTTTACACAAGGTACCTCGGGAAAACTAATAAATTTTTTAATATCGATTTTCCCAATGACTTTTCCGCGTATTATTGCTATTTTGTTAACACATGTGTATAATCAAAATAATTATAAAAAAAATATTACAAAGGATCATTTGTATGACAAATACCCCACAGGGGCCCCTCAATAGATACGACACCAAACGCCCAAGCCCCCTTAAGGGCTAAGGGTAAGAAATCATGTTCCCCACTACCAAAATTTTCTGGCCATCGAATAGGAAAAAAGTCACGCCCATAAAAAAAGGCAACCCCTTCCTAACTTCCCCTAGTTTTGTCTACATTTTCAAACAGACCAGGAGCCAATCCATATAGGCCAGGTTGCAAAGAATCCAAATTATGACAAAATTTTAAAGTAATACATAGTTGACTTAAAGCTACTTTTCATTTTGGATATAATACTCACAATCATTATGTTCTTTATAACAAAGTTTTTTATTTTTTAATATAATCGATTATTCAAGTATGTGAATAAAAAAAAAGTTACTAACAAAAATTACTTAGTAAACAATTAACTCGTTTTTTTGTAGCAGTGTATATTGATGATTTTTTATTTTTTTTTTTATTTAAGTCTTATAAGCGTTATTAATTTATTACATTATTTCAAACACCTTAATATAGAACTATTCTTAAAAAAACAAAATAATGTCAACCATAAATTTTAGTAATTGATTATTGTGGTACCTACTAAATCAAGATTTATGTTTTCATTAAGAGTAAAGAAACTTGTTCACAGTAACTAAAAGTTTATTATTATTAAAAAATTATCACAGTTTCATTCATATAAAAATATAAACACATGCAGCTGTTCCAGAACACTGTATACTTCCTCCGTCACAAACTAATCGTATTCGGCTTTACATGTCATTCATATAATGCAAACACTTACTAGTATATTACGCACCTAGTGAGCTCGGATTCGCCTCGGGCGTTTTTTCACGTGAAATCTGTGACATTTCTTAATCTCCAAACATAATGCGTATACTGTTTTTCGTACCTATGTGGTCATAAAACGGTTAATCAAGTTTGCGTGATTCGCCTCTTCACGGCCGCAGGTACGAAAAACTACATATTGAGCTAATTATTCAACTGCTTCTAGGGCATGTAGTAGTTCACTAGTCATGGCTTGACGTCAAATTTTATATTTGTGATCGCATTGAGGTAAATCGACAGTGTAGTGTAACTGTTGTTTTTTCAACGTTAGCTTTATAATGTTCATTAATCCATTCACCAAAGTTTCTATCTGTTTGTCTTATATATTCTTTGTAGCATAAACCGTATTTTGAATGATGTACACCCGATGTTTTACCTTTAAGGTTTTTTTTTAACTATTTTTTAAGCAATAATTCTAATGTTTTTAACATATCAAATACTTCTTTTGTGTTACATGTCTTTCATATTTTTGAAATAATTCTTAAGGGATTTCGAAAATATGTGACGGACAAAAAGAATTTCTTTTTGTTTGACAGACGCTTGAAGATTACTACTAATAGCTTTTTTGAATTCGATTTTTTTTATCATTTTACATGAAATATGGATAGAAAGTTCTACTGTAAATTGTGATATCTGTATATTTTGGTTTATGATAGATGCAGAAATTCAAGCAAACTTGTACCCCAGTATTAGTAATATGTCAAGAGCTTGAAATGTTTTCTTTTTTTTGGACAGTGAATTCAATATTATAATAGAGGCTGTTAAAAATTTTCACCAACTTCGGCTATTGTCTTTGTGAGCCCTTAAAAATGTTCAAAAATTTTCAAAATATCCGTGTCTGCGTGATAGCTTTTGGTTTGATTGATGGTATATTTTTTGATTATCTAAGTAACTCATAAAATCTTCTAACAAAAGTGGGGTAAGTGGATTGACCATTTTGAATTTTTTTATTGCACTTGATATACTATTATTTAATCCAACAGTAAACTCTTTGTAGTGTCGTTCATCACACACGTGTCTGTTATTTTTTACTTTTAACTCCTTGATAACTTTATGTTCTTCGTAGATTAAAATACTAGGAAACGAGTTACTCACATCGGAAAAAAATCATATTACCGTTCTCACTAATTTTAAAGTTTTTAATTTTTAAAATTAAATATTTTAAACTTTAAATACTACTTGTAGATAAAAATTTAGTGCTGTAGTTAACAATGCCGATTAATTTGTTGGGACTTTTGTAAGAAGAAGCGGATATAATCACCACCATTGGTCTAATATGATTTTGTCCATCTGATATAGGAAACTGGTATAGTTTAGAACGTTGCGGGTTTGTCAGTATGACTGAATAATACGGCACTCTTTAAGTTATAAGACTATTTCTGTATACTTAAATTATGACTCATTGGAATTTGTCAGTTGGATTGTGAGATAAAATTTAAAAATGATCTGTCCTTGTTTTTAAAATTTCTTAAGAAACACACATTTCTTTGTTTAGTTACTATAAGCTGTTTTTTTTATCTGCTCTCGTTATAATAATACTGTTTTCCTTTAATTTTTTTTTAATATTTAAAACTAGAGTTCAATGCGAGCTCTTCGTAAACTCACAGAATTAAAGAAAATTTTTTTTTTCCATAACAGTATTAATCATCTGCTGTTCTCGCAAAAGTATCTTAATACGCGTAATTGGCCCTCATGACCTTTTTAACATTGTTAATTTGTTGTATGTTGAAATTAAATTAAAAAATATAATTCTTTAATTTTTATTTTGCTGTTATAAAAATCAAAATTTGATAAATCAATAAACTGATTAAAAATATTGTGTGTGTATGTAGTTTTATCTCTGCTCTTAAATACGCTGTTGTTGTTATGATAATTGCTATTATTTTTGTAAGCGTCTGTTAAATTGGAAGTCTATTGCATTTTACATTTCAAGAAGTTTTTCTTGATATTCTATTTTTATTGACTTACTTATTCACTTTTTGTCTTGTATTATAGTTTGTGGTATCGTACTAAATTTTATTTATTCTAAAAGTAAGTTCTGAGTGTATCACTTTTTAGTGAAAACTTAAAATATCTCTTGTTCCACACGTAATATTTCTCTCTAGTTCTAGACACATATTGACTACTACTTTGTTTTCTTTTAAGTTAAAAATTTATCTAAATTTGTTTTCATGTAAATGCGGTGAGGTGCTAGTTCTTCTTCGATGCAGATGTTGTAAAACAAGATAGTCTGTGCATAATTAGACTTGTAGTAATAGTTTCAAATACTACTTGACCAAAAAGCTAGTATCGGCTTTGGTCGAACTATTGATTATTGTGGTCTGTACAAAGACCTAATTTTGAATGATGCTTTAGAAAATAATAAACATCACAACTCAACGTTTAGGAATACATTTAGTTTTTAATCCGTTACGACGCAGAAAGGTTTAGTGTACTTAAGTAGCTGCTACGATTTCATGTTTTAACATCAATTAAAGTGTGAAGATTTTTGATAGATAAACGTAAGGTTGTTGTCTTCATTATTCCCTTAACCATATGCTTTTTATGCTTGATGTAATAGCTTTTCGATAAAAGAGAAATTAAAATAATGCCAAAATCTGATAAGTAAAGAAGCTCTTAAATTTTTCATAGATTTTACAAATACTATTTTACGTATACTATTAGACGTGAAATTCTTATCGTCCAAGAAAATGTATTTTAAAATAAGTGAGTAAAAATTAACGTTTACTGAATTTAAAAACAACAAATTAACACATCAATAGCAGCAGATCTTATTAACCATACAATCACACTTGATTACTCTCTTCCTTAAATTATTTTTGTTCCTCTGAATACTCGTAAGTATCAACGTTCCTAGCAATTCAGTAGAATGAGAAATTTTACTATTTCACATAGCAAATTCTACTTCTGAATGTGGGACATTTTAAATCAATGACAATAAAATTTACTGTGTTAAATAACAAAAACTGTACTATCACATTTGTTACTGTGTTAGACATGGTAATTTTAATAAAGCTGCGTAATAATTTTTCTGAGGGCTGCTACATAACAAGAAATGCTTAAAATACAATAAAAATTATTTTTGATGTCATAATTTACGTTAGTAGGTGAGTATGTCTTAGATTTCCTGAAAAATGTAGTTATTCTTAGTTCGGGTATAATACTTTTTTTAACACCTTTTTTCCATTGTATTTATTTTAATCTAATCATTGCATACGTGTTTCAAGCTGCAACCTTAAAACGTAAAAAAATGTACCAACGGCAGGTGGTTTGTAAAAACAGTACTAAATGCCAAAATAAGGCTTTATTGTAAACGTAGATACAAAGGACCCTCCTTCAATAAACCCGTCCCCTTCGCAACTGCGGTTGAGGACATAATTATATAGTCATAGCAGCCCTAATGCTTTCAAGATTTTTCCTAAGCTAAAGTATGTAGCTGTGTTTATAATAATCTTGACTTTGATAGATTTCGCTACCTTCTACTTAGAATTGAAAAAAAATTGTTTTTTGTACTATAGTACCATATATTCTTCTTCAGATCACCACTACTTTTATTATAGTTATTGCTTAAACTGAAAGATTAATGTAGGTATTAATTTTGGATCATATTTTAAAGCTGTATTGAAATAGTAATGTTATTGTTTACGTGATAAACATATCAGATTTAATAAATCTACCTTTTCCTTTTTGTTTTGTAAAAAATACTGTATTTCTTTGGAAAAAAACTCATTTGTTCTTACAATATTTTTTGAAACATTTAGAACAAGAACATGAAAATATAAGAATCGATAGTTTTACTAACTACCATTCAATTTTTAAGGGACAAACATTTAATTTCTGGCATAAAAAATACACATCAATAAAGTAATAGACAGACAGAACCGAAATATTGTTGAGTTATGCACTTCTCATGCATTGTTAAATAAGCGTATAAAAATTTTCCACTGCCTACTTAAATAATAATTCACAAATTATTTTAGCTTATTTTTGTTATTTTGTTAATCTGGTTGAAAATATTGATAAAATTAAAAGTTTGATGTATTAGTAGTTTTTGTAAAAATCTTTTTTTAAGATAACAATTTTATGAAAACAATTTTTTAAGACAGAATCTCAAAGAAAATCAGTACACTTTATTCAAATAGTTCTTGTCACTTTAACAGTGCTACATGTATCTGAACTGATTATTTAGATACAATCAAAAACTGTGATTGCAATAAAAAATATCGACTTTTTCTAGCAGAACCAGATTGGTTTCTACGTTTTTTGCAGAAAAAGATAATACTCCTGTAATTTATAAGTTAGATTGTATATCTAAGTAGTACAAGTCGTAAACAAAAATGTAAAACTTATCTGCATACACTTTTTAAAACGAAATTGAAAAAAATTATTGTATTTTTCCGTTGCTACTCATACTTCTACATGATTTTTTGCGCACTGCGAAAAACGTTCCGTTAAATGAACCAACACATGCGTCAGAGAATTTTAATATCAATACTACAGCACAAAGTGAAAAATTTATTGAGCCATCCCCGAAATCGTGACTAACACCACCACCACAACGCTAAACTAATCGATCGTTGACGTCCACTGCTCCCACCAATTACAGTGTTTGGTGAGGCCACGTATCTACTTGCAGCAAATACGAGCTACTTTTTTTCCTACTCCCCAAATTCAACGGCCAATCAACTTCGACTCGTGAGCTTTTTTTCTTCTACCCTACTTTGGTTAACGCAAGCTCGACAAAATGCTTTTTCCCTAAGTTTTCGATATTTTGGGTGTCTTGATATTTCATTCATAAGTGTTCAAACTATAATCTTTCGTATGTAGTATGTCGATATGCTTATAATACAATGATTATTTTGCAGATGGTTTACGGGAAATTATTATTAGTAAAGACAAGTTGACTTACCTATGAGTTATAAAATCTGATTTAATTTACTTTGGACTACTGAAGATTGATATAGTTATGAAAGAGAAAGTCTAGTTAAAAATAATAGAATACCTAATGTTTCTATTTTGTACAAACTGAAAACTCTCAGGAACAGCAACTATTTGGAAAGATTAAAAGGTTTCGAATTGTTAGTAGGAATTTTTATTTAAAGCCGCTTAGAATGGTAAAGAGTCACTAATCAATTTTTATGATGACTTTGTTTTTTACGAGAACTACGTAAATCGATGGATTTCTACTTTTTTTTTTGGACGTACATGTTTAATTTTTATGGAAGGGGGTGTGCCTTTTTTTCGATAAGTTAGAAATCTGAACTGATTTCTTGCATAAGTATTGCACAATTAAAAAGTGATTTCTTTAAAGGGAAAAATGTGATTAACCTGACGGCACCCACATTTCTATCTGCTCTTCAGAAAACTTTTAAGATAGTCAATGCCAAAGTTTGCTTACCGTCATATTTCTATTAGGGAGCCGTACTTTGAGATATTACGTATTGCCTGTAATCCACGTGTAACATCATGCTCTCTCAAAAAAAATATAAATATTTTAAAGGAAAAGTTTTTAAATTATATTTAGAACAATGAAGATTATGTCAAAAAATTTGAGTTGGTAGTCAGTTGCTGTAAACGTCTTTGTCTTAAATTCATGAAGAAAACTCGCTGTCGTCTATTACTTGATGATTTCAACCGTATTGATCAAAATTACCAGAATATATATTTTAGCAGATTGCAAGAGCCTTCTTAAGTATTCCCCATG
Source organism: Copidosoma floridanum (assembly GCF_036245765.1). Lineage (NCBI taxonomy): Eukaryota > Metazoa > Arthropoda > Insecta > Hymenoptera > Encyrtidae > Copidosoma > Copidosoma floridanum. The sequence goes on along the minus strand of NW_028321884.1, from coordinate 14,930,032 downwards.
AGTTTTTCGGTATCAATACAATATTTATATAAGTATAATAATGTTGTTATTGTTAATGCAAAATGTCGAGCTGCAACATCCTGCCTCATTTGACTGGGTATAACAATGAAAATACGATATAAGCGTAGACAACGAGAGATTTTAATGCCGCAGATTTACGTACAAGATAGGTTCCAGAGGTACACAATCGTCTCCTATTTTCAAAAACGTATTGGAAATTTTATATAGGTATGACAACTGTTATCCGAGAGTCCACACTTGCAAAAAAAGTGGTAATGGAATAGAAAATCGAGAGCCCTTTTAATTTTTCTTAATAAACTGAGGTATGCGTTTACAACAAACCGGAAATAAAAGCTGTGACAACTGCACACTCGTTATGTAAATCCTCCATACATATGTGTGACATAACTTTTACTGAATTTTCTTTCAATAAGACATGTTTTGAGTATATGGCATGAGTCCCTAAGTAATTAGACAGGAGATGTAATACAGGGCATGTCCTCGGACATGTCCTAATTTAAAGGTATGTATGTCTTACATTCGGGACCAAATATAGTGTAAGAAAAAAAAATATCAGACATGCCTTACTGTCGAAAAAACACGATAGCTATAAAAATTTAGATGATAACGTAGACTCACAGATATATTTGACAACTCCTGGACTTTTCATTTCTAATAATGTTAATTGTTTTTTCTAGACGAGCGATTTCTTTCGAGGTTCCTCGATTAACTAAACATGGAAAGCTATTTTTTATAACTATGCAGCCAGAATAGCTAATTTTTTGCATGTAGTTTTCCACTTTTCATTAACAACATTTTTTTCTTTCTTTTTCTACGTAGCACTTAAGCACGCAATCATCGGTCCCTTTCGCCAAGAAGATAAAGCTTCTTCACGTTTCTCGCAATGTTATCTTTGGAGAATCGTGTTAGTGTAAGTTCATCAAAAATTTATCTCTATCGAAAGATGACATTTCTTGTTAATGGAGCAGTTTTAAGGGATTTTGTAAATTAATTCGATAGCAAAGAACTTTCCAACCCACTGCGCTTAGAAAGCTTTTAGTAAAGGTAACGATTTTAACGAGATTTACTCTTATTTTGACACTCACGCGAACGTGAGAGATGTCCATGTTACCTTTTTACGCACATACCTTCTAACAGTAATTATTAAAGGTTCGAAATGGAGTAACGTATTATAAACTTTTGGCTTTAAAGAAAAAGTTTTAGCAAGCAGCAAAAATGAGTAGACAATTGTATGAGATATTTTTCTACAACAAAGCACCTACCTAAGCGCACACTAGCAGGTATTATTAAAAAAGTTGGCCACAGAAATTTTTAGTAAGCAACATAACAGGTATCAATTATGAACGACAGTGATGTCATGAACGCGACACGAGTAACAACACTGGAAACCATTTCATTGTTTGTTAGTTGCTTGTAAGACTTTTCTCGTCTGGCACCTAAGCAGTTATATCACAGTATTAGTAGAAAATGTTCGATGATGTGGAGAAACAGATAATACTTGACGTTGATGACAAAATTCAAGAAGATCTTAAGAAGGCTGGCCTTTCTTATTCCGGCCGAGAGGAGTGTCTGATTATGTTTTCCAGGAACGCTACTGGAGAGTCAAGACAATTGGACCTGATACCCAGCAAAAATTATTGCCCTTTATCTGTTGGCGATAAGGTATGTCCATTTTGAAATTGCATTTACATACTGAAGTTCTGTAAGATTTTTTTCAAAATTCAATGAAATTTTTTTTTTTTAAAAGAGGGTCCATCAGAAGGAGTTGGACTTCACGGAATTAGACAAGGACACTAATAAGGTCATTGTAAGTATCAAAATTTTTAAAGTTATACCTTTATAGGCACGTTTACGCATAACGATAAATCAATGGCTTTTTATTAGGTGCCTTAAGAAAAAGTATGACAGAAGTGGATTTTGCTTCATTCTCTCTACTTCGCCTCACCCGCTGCGATGTACTTCCGGTCCACTCTACACCATCTAACGTAACCACACTATACCACACATTAAAAATTTTATTAATTGTTTTTTTTCCTTCTAACCAATTAAAACAAAAAGGCCCTTACCCACTCTGCTGCAAGCTGTCCCAGTTTTAAGAATTTGAGCAGCTAAGCTGGCCATTGTTTTTCTCATGTAAATGTACTCACGCAAACGCTTTCACACACACTTGATCCCTTCCTTTTAAGTTAATTTAGAAATCAACTTGTGGGTCCATTTAGTAATTGGATAAGTTTATCTTAAAGTAATTTTTCATACCAAAATAAATAAGGAGATTTTTAAAGATCGTATTAATGCAACTTTACGATATTTTTTCACAAGGTTACATGTTTAAATGCGATTTTTTTAAACTACACATAGAAAAAAAGATGAAGTTAGAAGATCAGCAATTTTTCGGGGTATTTTTTTACCCCTTAAAAATATTTTTTTACAAACCTCAAATGTTAGGTAAGTTTGATGTATTGAGTTCATATTTCATAAGAAATTTCTGAAACTTTATACACACTGGCAATAAATAGTATTCTTTCTAATGAATCTGTAGCCTTAACAAGTTCTGAAATCAAGATATAAAAATGGTCAAGTTTTTTTTGCGCAGTATACATTTTGTATGACATTCGTAGTATAATACTGTTTAGTACTTGTACTTTAACAAAATCAAACTAAGTAATGTTGCCTTTTGCCTTAACATTTTTATATACTTCCTACATAGCAAGGCATGAATGTATCTGATGTGAGGTTTGCATGAAATAACAGTCAAAAGTTAATATTACTTAGTTTGATTTTGTTAAAGTACGAGTACTTAACAGTATTATACTTCGAATGTCATACAAAATGTATGCTGCGAAAAAAAAACGTTGACCGTTTTTATATCGTAATTTGAGAACTTGTTAAGTAAGGCTACAGATTCATTAGGAAGAATACTGATTATTGCCAGTGTGAATAAAGGTTCATAAATTCCTTACAAAATTTGAACAAAATACATCAAACTTACCTAACATTTAAGGTTTGTCAAAAACTATTTTTAAGGGGATATCATAACTTTTCAGGAAAATACCATGTCTAAATGTTTAATTCAAAAACTTAATAATATTAAATGTTGCTCATATTAGAAAGTACTGGGTAGAAACAGAGTCTGTAAAACATAGCTACGGTGATCTACAACAGTCCCACTAAATTTCTACTAAAGTTTGCGCATTTAAAGATGATTCAAGTACATTTGAATGCAGTTAATTTTCAACAGTTCCTTGATTCGCCATATAAAATAAATTGTCTCAAAAAATACAGTTCCAGGATGTTTATCTAAGATGCTCTTTTCTTTTTCTTTTTGTTATTTAAATTCTTTATCATATCATTCTTAGAAATTTTTCTTTAATCTTACTACATAAATTCAATTACTTCTTCCAACAAATTTTTTAGATAAAATACTTACTAATTATGAACATTAAAAATCTTAAACTTGTCATTTGTTCAACTACCTGTAATCATAATTTTTTTTTTTGTAATGACTAAAACCCAAATATTCTAAATTACAGTTATTTAATACCAGAGGTTTTCTCACAGTAAACAATTATTTATCACGAAAATAGGAACGAAAATCGTACAAGTGGTATCTAAGTTACTAAAAGAATTGTTTTTATTGAATCATTAACTTTTTAAATAGTACTTAAAAAATTGATTAATAATGTATGATTATTTACTATCCAAATCACTAAATCAAATAAGGCTTAATTTTACAGATTGTTATTGAGGGCACTCTGGGAAATTATAAGAGTTTCCAATCTAATCGATCCGATTATGTTGATACTGTTACAGCTGTGTTACACGATTTATTTTAAACTGCTTAAAAAAGTATACTTAAAAAAAAAAAAAAAATTTATTACTTTAAATCAATTTATTTCAAATTTTAATTTAGATACTTAAATCAACGTGTTCACATTTAAGACACACGAAATTCAGTGTTAGGATACATAGGATATTAAAGTATTCTTGATATTAACATTTTTATCCGTTTTCAAAATTTTCCCACGGTAGGTGTCCTATCTCAACAACACCTCAACTTGTCAGTCGTTGTTTGCATGGCTGGATACGTTTTACATTCTTATAAGTGCGCAAATATTCATTTGACCTCGATTTGCCACATATATCTCATTATTTGTATTATTGATCATTTAGAGGATTAATTTTACAACGAGTGTGTCATATGCACCAGCTCCCTCTTCTGAGGCCTCGTTGCGTATTCCTATATATAAACTGCATATTTGCATGCCACAGTCAAATGCTATATACCAGTAGCATATTTATATGATATCCTAGTGATTAGTTCGTATTAAAAACACCACCTTGTTACCCGGGAGGAAGTGACGGAACGGAGTCTCAAACCTGAGCCCTCCAGGCAGGAAGCAAGCGCTCTACCATCTTAGCCACTAAGAACTCCCAACTCTGCATGCTATCTACTGTGAAATTAGGAAGTATCTGTAGCTAATATCACACTGTTGGCAGCTCTCCTTGATTTTAAAAGCACGCCTACTCCAACTATACACAGGACAAATTTGGCTTGCAGCTAACATAACAAAAACACCATTTCTCGACACTGAGCCTGAAAAAAATCTTATTTCGATCATCTCGAGATACACATGTCTTGTTTTCGTTGTTCTAACCACTTTTTGACCTACATTTTTTGGTAAAGTTGCGGACTAGAATTGAAGAGACTTAAGTGAACTAAAATACATCAGGCATACTGGCAAAAAAACTTGTTTCTCAGTATTTGAAAATTCGAGTATGCAAACGTGAAGTAAATAGTAGCGCGGTCGCTGAGCCTTCGGCTGCTTTTTTAAACTTACCTCATGCGACTTGGTATTATTTCCAATGAATGTTTGATGTGAATAACACCTGTTCCAAGAAATCTATGTGTGATGAACGTCCTTAGGAACATTCACTGGCATGTACTACTACTCTATTGAAAATAACGGTATTACAGGATGGCTTTTCTTATTTTTTCAGATAAAATTATATTTTAAGCTCAATATGAACCAGAAATAAGTGTGTGAGTGTGATGTTTGAGATATAATTAGCGTAGGCAGTAGGAAGTTGACTTTTAATAAAAGAAAGATCTGATGAAAGAGTACAGTCTTGTTCTGGCCAGCCTACATATTATTAATATTGTATTGTGCTCTAATATATTGTTTATAATCGTTATTCCATTGAATTTCAAAATATTAATTGAACCCATACTCAATCATTATTGGTAAACTCATCCATACGATAATTGTACCACTGATGTACACAATATTGTTTCATAGAAGGTATTTTTATACTTATTATTGTAGTGTTGTCCACCCAATTTAATGAAAGTGAAACTTCATACTCAAGTACCCAAGCACCCACTGTCCACTGTATTTTCTTTGTTCTTTTCTTTAATAACTTTTTAAGCATTTATGTTTGAATGGGTTATCCTAAAATTACGTAAAAAAGTCTATGAAGATTTTCAGGGAGTAGAAAAAACATCAAAATAATTAATTTTTTGTTATAAAGTGTAGTAAATGTGCTTGAAGTTAATGTTACAAGTTCAAACACTATTCAATAGGTAGATGAACTCTTAAAAAAACAGTCTCGTTTATAATTTTTTTTTAATCTTCGAGTCGCAAACATAGCTGGAGATAATTTGTTCAATATGTGATTATCTTTTAACTCATGCTGGTGAAATCATATTAAACCTACTTTTCGGAAAGTTATACAGGAAAAAAGTACAAAAATCGCTTTTTAAAATTTTAATTTTACAAAATAATGAATTTAGACATTTTTAATAGAAATAGTTAACAATTAAGAATTCGCTACCACTTTAAGGGATCCTTAGCCATGCAGAACGATTCTTATCTTCTATAGAACATAAAGTCACAAAACAATTGTTCATTTAAAAATTTTTTTTGGTGCTCTGGACCTTTAAGTATATCTAGATTAAATCTTATGAATGAATGTTATTAATAACGCAAGAGACTTTAAGTTGAAAGAAAATTTTTTTTTTTTCAATTCTGACTCCCATTTTATAGAAAATTTTATTATGCAACATAAATAAATTGTTATAACTTTTTGATAACTTATTACATTTAACTTCAATGTAACCAATTGCACTCAATAAAGTATATACTTTTATATGAATTAAAAAACACAATAACTGTAACAACGTGTTTTTAACGACAGTTATTATCAACTTCATGTTTGTTAAAATTTTTTATCTTTAACTGTTCTCTAATCTTAAAAGAATTTAAATATTTTGGCTGAATATTTTAAATTACTTATTTAGGTTAATAATTGTTACATTCATTACTGATGAGTGAGCAATAAAGATTATACTTGCGAATACTCTGACATGCTATGCATTTGGGTGTCTTCTTGCTAAATAAAAAAATTATGTCGTTTGATGAATACGTGTTATGATCAATTTATACTGTTTTTTAACATTATTCGTTATATTTTTTATGCATTCAAAACAAACATTCTAAAATGTTCTTCATGTTATAAGAAATAAATGTATGAATAACAAAAAATATTTTTTATTTTTAGATTTTTTTTGATCGGAATGTAGTAGCTGTCGCTACTACTAATATGATTCATGTCTGCGTGTAGAGCATTACTAAAGTGATTATTTACAACTCTACCATTAACAATTTCAATTGTCTTGCGCTCTATTCTCTGAGATTCTCCTATTACATCCTTGTTTGCTTAAAGAAATCGTTTTTTTATATGACCCTAATGTGTGGCTTATAATTTTGTCAAAGCAAAAAATGAAAGCACTTATAAATCGTCAAGGAATAAGCGGCTGCAGAATGGCAACAGGAAGTAACGCTAAATAAAGGAAATGAATTTCATGGTATACTTTTTGCTTACTTTTTGCTTAAAAAAGGTTGCCAACATACAACCGAAACGTTGTACACGCTTTGAATTAAGAATAAACTTTTGATAGTATGCCATAAAATTTATTTATATTATTTATTTATTTCTGCTGTCGTTAGAATCAAAATATTAAGAGAGTAACGCTGTTAAGAAAGTTACACTGTAAAAAAGTACCTTAAACTAGGGTTTTCTATAAGTACGAAGTGCACAAAAGGCAGTAAGATCCTTAGATTTTTAAAGGTGGCAAAGTAAATCTCATTATTTGCATACGTTGACGACTAAATGCATACAATATATCGTTCGGAGATGGGTACAGCACATCAAATGTTAAAGTATAACATTTTTCTATTGTTATTAATGTACATAAAAATGTATCAATTTACGTAAATCAACAAAAAATATTCTGCAAAAGTAGGAGAATTTATTATTTAAGTCAAAACAACAAATTAAATTTAGGCAATCGTAAAAAATACGCTACTAATAGTAATCAAATACTTGCTAGAAGACGTCATTAATGGTAGTTTTCCTACGAGTTTGAAAAAACTCTGTTTGCGAACCAAGAGGTTTGCGGCCCGAGCCGAAGGCGAGGGACGTAACGAGGTTCGTAAAGGAGACTTTTTGAACGAGTTCCGGAAAACTGCTTTTTCGCCCGAGGAAGTACTAGCTTTCAAAAACCACCCGAGGACGAAAAAATTTTTTTTCCTAACCCCGGCGTTTTTGAAAGGCTAGTATGCCCTCGGTAGGAAAAAAAGCATTCGCCATATAAGCGCCATCGCTCTGTGGCTACCTCACGCCCCTTGGGCCCTGCTTCGCTGGTCCCTTGGGCCGCAAAATAGCCCTGGAGACGATGGCACTTATCCAACGAAAACTACTATTTTTTACTATGGGCCCAGAGTGCAATCGCCGCTTTGCGCCTGTGGGCACACTTTGCGCCCTTGTAATCACTTTGGGCCCACGGGCAGAACAGTTTTTTGCGCTCTCTGGGCCGAAAGTACTTTTCTGTCCTAGGGCCCAAAGTGATTTACTGGGCGCAAAGTATGCCCACGGGCGAGAAATTGCACTTTGCGCCCTCAGCAAGAGGAACATTATACGTGACTTATGCACTAGCCTACAACAAGCACGCCTTTCGAGCGCATACGTTTGTACTTTATGCTCTAGTGTCGTAATGTACCATTTAATCGTAGCAAAATATACTCTATTAAGTAAAATTGGCTGCCATACGTGTAAATGTATAACATCGAAACTAGAATTTATAATTTTAAAGAGTTATTGTTAAAAAATGGATAAGTTGATGAAATTTAAAAACTCAAATTCTGAATAGAAATTTTCGCACTTTTTACAGTAGGTATTACTTTGCGGTAAACAAACTAATCATAGCATCGTTTGGTAGATATTAAATAACAAACAAATTATGGTTATATATTTTCTAATATGGTACCAAAAAAAGATACACTCAAAGTAAAAAGAGAAAATATAATCAATTATTAGCATTTGTTTGGTAACAAACAGAGCTGGTGCATTTATTTCCTAATCTATCTTTCTACGTAATCTGGTCAGAATAAAAAGCAACTTCAACCTATTCAATAAGTTTTGTCGTAGTTAACAAAAAATTTTATATAACGTTCTCCATCTACCTGTCCTTACTTGTTAGTTAATACAATGCTTTCATTTTTTAGGTCAGAGAAAAATCGGTATTAGTTTCAGGGACCAAGAAAAATCAACTAAACGAAGCCACTATGACGTTTGACATCCCAGATCAGTGTGATTTAGATAGAGTCGAGGCAGGATTCCACTCCGACAACGTTTTATATATTCGTTATTTTTCAAGGAACGAGCCAGATGTTAAAGTATAGACCCTTAAAAGTGTTTTAAATTTTGAATAATTCATTTCCTTAGTGAAAGAAAAGATTACGTAAAAAATGAAAGAAATCAATGATGGCGTTCTATTAATTAATTTTTAAAACTAAGTTCTTTATGTCACGTGTCTTGGGGGGCTGGAATTTTAAAAACGACAGATTTTTATGAAACAAAAGTCATTTGCCGAAAGTGTCTTTTTTCTAATATATTTTAATTCCTCCCTTACCTCGTCACCATCACCATCCGTCCTCTTCACAATCCCCTCACCCTCTCACCTAACCGTGTTGCCCTAGTCTTCTGCACACCTCCTCTCATCACTCCCCGTTTTGCCACACCCTACCATTCCGATTAATTTACATACACCTAGCAATTAATGTTTCATTCAATCATAATTTTTTTCCCCACAATTATTTTTTTTTCGACTTTAAATTTTTTTCTTCTACAATTCGAGAAAAAAAAAAAACTCTCCAAGATAATTAGACCCTCGATCTTCTGCGTACGAGCAAAGTACCTTACCCACTCTGCTACGAGCGCTCCTGCTAAGAAGATCCGGTTTTCTCTACGTATAAGGTAGTTTGGAACTGAATTTGAATTTAAATATTATATAATTTAATTCAATAATTTACTTTATTAACTATTAAATTATTCATTCGATTAACAATTTTTTTTCTAAATTGAAAAATTATCTTACAAACTTAAATACAATATTTTTTTTAGCAGCAGATTTTTCATACATTCATGAATAATTATTTCATTTTCATTGATTTGTTAATTTTCATATAAATTAATCAATTATTATTTTTACAATTTTTTTACATTTTCCAAAGTTTTTCAAGTTTTTCACTTACTGTAAATCTTTTGCTCCTTAGAAAATGAAAAAAAAAAAAATCAAAAAAAAGAAAAAGCACCTGAGCTTTAAACACATGACCTTTTGATTAATAAATTATAAGACGTAATCAAAAAAAGAGAGTTAAAAACGAAAAAGACATTAAAAATTATATAAAATGATACAAAAAATCATTAAAGAATACAGTGGAATAAAAATAAAACTAATTACAAAAAGAAATAAAAAAAATAAGGTTAAATGAATAATAAAATTAAAAATGAAAAAAAATAATGAAATAAAATTTCAAAAAGGCAGGAGAGAGACATGAAGAAATACAATGAAATATATAAAAACGAATTAAAAAACAAATGAAAAAATAAATGAAAAAAAAAAATTAAATAAAAAAATTAATGAAATAAAGGAATTTAAAAAATTAAGAAAACTTAAAAAAAAAAAAAAAAATTACAAGAAACAAACCAAGCTGTATAAATGGGTCATAGAACCCTCGGTAAGAACGAAGTTCTTTAAACATGAGATAAGTATAAAGGAACACAATTTCTCAGGTAATAAGGGGGTTACAAGATCCATAGGAAGAAGGAAGCTCTACAAGAATAAGTACTGCAGCCATGCAGTTCAGTAATACAAAAACTTAAAAAACGTATATTGCAAGTAGATTTTAAGCTTAAAACTGACCTATTATGTCTATAATCTTTTAAAGAATCGACAAACGAAAGTAAGAATCCTTTATTAGCCGTCTATAAATATGTATAAAAGAGGAAAAGTTAATGATGGATTTGTCGAATAGTATAAAATTACTAATTTGATCATTCTCCTTTAATATGATTACTGTTGTAATTTTTGTAATTCAGTGATTGAAACGAGGTACTACGAATTAAAAAATTCTGACTAATTTGTCATTAATGAAAGTCTAATTCATACTTGAACTTTTTTTATTGTTACTTCATAATTAACAAAAATTTTTATATGATGTCTACATTTCTACTACAAAAAACTATAAGCAATTTCAGGATACTCAGCTTTTCTCTTAAAATTGAATACATTCGTTTTTGATTTGCTACGTTCTTATCAAATTTAATAAACTATAAAACATTACAATTATACTAAAAATAGTGATTTACTTCATTTCTTGCGATAAATGATATATGCATTAGATTTAAGGCTTATTCTCGTTTTTGTCAAAAAATGCTTTTTATGGGGTATAAGGCCACGGAGGGAGTTGTTGCACATCCCTGTATTGGGAATAAACTGAAAACTGTTTGCCATTGATGTATAAATTATTGGTTTTCTTAGTTTTTCTAATTTTTTTGATTTTCTTACATGGTTTTTTTACTAAATACGATATTATGTGTCTGTGATACTTTTCGAATAAAAAAATTATGAAGCTTATAACAAATCCACTAATCAATAACACTAGCAACGGGATGACGTCGGTAGTACTTAATTGTGGAGTTGAATGATCTTTTTCGGTATGTTTTATAGACAAATGTGATTTTTTTTCCCAAGATAGTAAACCACTTTCTCTGTATTTCTGTATGCTGAAAAAAACAATGTTATGTTTTCTAATTATTATATATTTATCAAAAAATACTTACTGATGGTTTAAAAATTTTAAGAGTGGATCTTTTTTTTTCAAACTAAAGACCAGTTTTCTAGATAGACCAAGTGGAAAAGCTAAGAGTTTGCAATGAAACGTGTGAGTAGTTGGTTTTTTAATAGAGCCAGTTGTACAGAAAACTACTTTTTCGATGCAAACCTGGAACAGAAAAAAATTTTTATTGGTTCATCATTGAAAAAAATAAAAATATTTTTCACAACACAGATTAGATAAACAAACATGTTATATAGAAAAATTCAAATTCATTATTGGTCCATCAGATAGATTTACTTATTTTAATACTCGTGACAGACGAAATAATGGTTGAGACGATGGATTAGTGTCTTTGAGGTAAAAGCACTTAAAAAAAAGAGAATAAGTGGATGTAGATAACTATAACATATTTTTTTTATTTAAAAAATAAAATATTTAACAACAAAGGTGTGTCACTCAATTGCCTATCATCAACAGTTCAGACGTATTTTGTAGTATAACTAGTTTTTGCATACAGAGAAAAGTATCCTGTCTGGTTTCATAATTCCTGGCTTGGAAACAAAGTAGCATGTAAAGTTTAAATAACGAATTGTGCAGCCCGAACAAAACCTGGAATACATGGCTCTTATTTTTTTTACAAAAAAAACTTTATGAACGGTTGTCCTTGTCACGTTGATTTTGACGACATCAAAATGTGGTGATTAGTTTTTATGTCATCAGTTGATAAATAGGTAGTTCAATTTGTCTTTTCATTTTCACCGTGATGTGAAGAAAATATTAAGATGTGCCTACAAATTTTTGACTATTTTAGGCTACCTTATAGAGAGAGCCTGTTTCTATCTTTGCTATACATTTCTACATTACTTCTTATATGATAATGTTAAAGAAACATGGTGGCAGTCAGAGATGTGCAGAAAAATTAAAATTGTGTTAAGAAGTAAGTTAAAACATGTTTTCCAACTATTATTTTTTTTGTTTTGGAGGGGGTTACTAGTATAACACTGCTTTAGAATTGCCCTTTTCCGCCGCTCACAAATGCAACCACTCCTATGCCGTAAAAACTTACGTACATATATATGATGTTATATTTATTTATGATTTTCAATTTTTGGTATGACACAAGGAAATTAAAAACAGAAGTAAATGATCATAACAGCAAAAAACATGTATTTCAGCAACAAATATTACGGTTACAATTGGGCCAACTAGTCATAAAATCTTTTGCATCACACAAGCTGAACTTCTTTAAGTGATTTTAAATTATAATAAGTCTTACTACTTTTAAAATGTGCCCAGTCCTTGTGTCGTCAAAACCACAGAGCTTAAGCATTGGCTTGATGTAATAAAAACTGATATTGAATTTATTCTAAAATAACATAAGAATCTATATCGACGCCTCGCATGAAGTCTATTCTTATTCAGATTTTCCAATGTTAATTTAAAAGAGAAAATGTGAATAAGGCTAGACTTCGTACAAGGCGTCCATACGTAGGGTAATGCAAACCTTGTTTTGTGTAGAAAATTTGTAGAAATCAAAAAAATTATTCCTTAAAATGCCGAATTTTCAAAAATATTTTTACAATATCTCAATATTTAGAGATCGTAAGAAAAATGTTGCAGAGGGTGTTTTTGATCGTTTGATCAGCTTCAACATAAAACCCATAAAAATAAAAAAAATTTTATTTTCCATGCCGAAATAAGATAAAACTGCAAAAAAAAAATATGCTCACACTTTGACGCTTCGAAAAAAAAAAAAAATGTTATTTGTTTTTGATGTACATCCAAAATAAGTAGTCTGTAGTACGTTTCACTTGTGGACAGAGTTTCATTAAGAATGGTTCAATGGTTTTTTTTTCAATAATTCGACCTAACAAACGAGATCAGATTTAAAGCGCTAAAAGGTGCTTTTGTCGTGGAGCACCAGTCCTCGTCTCAGCTACAGCAGAAAAGTTTCCGCATTGAATTGACTTTTTTTTTCATCAAATAACTGGTACATATCTCGTATAAGCACCGCAAGCAACGTAGGTATTAAAAAGTGTAGATAAATTTTTTATTTTGTAATACTAATAACACACTCGTTGCAAGCATTTACGAACTTTGCAGGTCGATATCTTTATTTGTAATAAAGATATTTGATCTCACAAACGCTCAAATTGTTTGGAAACGTAAGCTCTATGCACACATTAAATTTGGTAACATCATTGCTTAAACGCACTAAGGTATGTGACTAGCAACTATGACATAAATTAAAAAAAAACAACTGTTTAAAAATGGAGTTTAAATTTTTAATAATACCAAAATAATACATAGAATAGAGAAATTATGTAAAATAATCAGGACCAATGTCAAAATACGTTAAAAACCGTCACGATGGATTTAATTTTTTCAAAATTGTTAAATAATTGCATAATAAGTTCAGAGAGTTCGTAATTCACGCAAGTTCAACGCAACGCAACGCACTACTTAATCTTTATTGATATTGAAAACAAACATATTCTTATTTTTCTATGAAGTAATGAAATAAGAGTATTTCTTTTTTTTAGTTTTATCATATTTTGGCATACAAATTAAATTAATGACATTAAGCCAAAACCTAACTATTTTACAACAGAACTAAGCTAAAAATGTTTAATAGTCACGCAGCTTCATCTACGATACGACACAACTAAAACAATTAAAAATATACAAAAGTAGAAATCATTTTGCCCACTATCATAACAAATAATGCACTGGTTCATATTTTTTTAAGCAATTACCAGCTAAACATATTCATATAATAGTTACCTGATGCAAAGCTTCTGTAATATTTGTAGGTAAATTACCGTTTTTCTTTACAAACAAGTACAACTTTCTGTGTACGTCATCTTTCGAGTCCTAATAAAAACTTATAAGATTAGTTGTCCAATATTTTTGAAACATTTTATAGTCTGTCAATAGTCTGAAATTCCCAATAAATGTTTTCAAAGGTTTTCTCCTTTTATAGCAATTAATTCATAAGTTCCATCTTCGAGGAGACCAGTCGAATTATTAAATGGGATCGTTGGTATCGATACTGTCACGAAGCTGGTAAAACAACCAGTATACATTGAAATAATAATAAGTGATGTCAGATACAACGACAGTTTTGCGATCTTCAGTGAAAGGGGGCTCAACTGTACATCTGTAAATTTTGTAAAAAATATAGGAACAGTCGATTTATAATTCCTAATAATTACTTAGTGTTTTAAAATCAAGGGGCTGCGCACTCTGAAGTCTTTTAGTGACTTACGAGATCTTTGAAAGACTCAGAATGATTTATGAAGTGTTTTTTAATGACTTGAAGTCTATTTTAATGACTTTAAGCTATATGCATTCTTGAAGTCCTGGTAAAAAGTCAGATCAAAAGTATTTTAAACAATCTCTGGATCTGAATGAAATCTTTGAGAGACTTGGAATGACTTACGAAGTTTTTTTTGATGACTGTAAGAGTGCGTAAACTCTTGTTTAAAATACATTAATTTTAAGGTTTCGGAAAATAATACATAACACTTTTACTTGTGTATAGGATTAGCAAGTGTTGAATAACAGAATGTTTAACTTGCGTGTGTTTAATACACATGTGCATGTAGAATCCCCGAAAGTAGGATTCACCCCCTCTTCTTTTGATGTTTTCTGGGGCTTTTTTCTTTTTATGTCTGGAATTCTGAATAGCTTATCTCAATTTTCCGACATACGACAAAGTAGCTAAGCTGTTGAGCTGAGGAAAAACACTCGATCCCCTTACATATCATGTGTCAGTACTGATGCGTTCAATGAGTATGACAATTTACTTTTACCACCTTCTACTACGCAGCTCTGCTCATAATATATTAACAATTATCGGTACGCGTCCTGCAGGTGTTTTTGTTTCACGTACATATTTTCCATAATATGTTCTTTGAATCAGGCACGGCCCTGTTGGTACGTACATCATTTTATTGATCGAACACTTTTTTTGGGTTTATATTTGAAATCACAATCCAGCGATTTATGGGTGTGTATGAGTTTTAATATTTTACTTTAACGTAATGATGTTTTGATGAATACGAGGCCATTTCTCTGGCAACAAAAAACAACATGAATTAAAATTTTATATTCACCACAAGCTAAAAATGAGTAACAAAACACCTGTACATGATGCGCGACACATTATACTGATTTAAGTTGGAAAAAACATTCTCTGTTACGATTACAATGTTTAATCAATTTTTTCTGAAGTGAAAATTTGATTGTGTACAGAGTTTTGTGTGCACATTTTACTGTATTGTTTAATAATCAAAAAAACTTTTAGTTTTTTTAAAAACTTAATAGTTTAACACACTGTAACCTAACTCAATTTTAACACGCCATAACGATAACATATGACATTCTTACATTGTCTTACTATGTATTGAACTATTATTTTTGGTTCTTACAATAAGTATATAAAGAAGCGAGTAATATTTTTTTTTTGGTTAACACGTATATATGTACGATAATTAAATAGTTTCTTCTAGCAGCTCAACGATTATTTACAAAATTTTCTATTCATACAATTTAGTAAACAACGAATTGTTACGCTCTATTTTTCGATACTTCTTCGTAGGGTTAAAAATTTCGTTTTACTCAAACTCTTATGTTTGTAATGAGGTATTGAAAATGATAAAAAATTTCTGGAATAGTTTAGCGATTATGTTAAAACCAGCTTTTTTAATATTTTATTAACGTTTAAATGCACTGATTAAATTGTAATAAAAATTATTATTGATTATTGTAAGTTTTTCATCTTATGAGAATTAATTTAAATAGTTAATATTTCTCACATTTTAATATAGAGGTATAAATCTGTATAACAGATAACTTTTAATATGATAGATTGATACTTTCTACTAAAATTTAAAAAGAAGATTATTCTTTAGCCTACCGTATAAAACTTCCTCTCTTAGACTGCTACTACCTCTGTAATAGTTATCTATTAAACTAAAATTTTAATTTATGGCGTGCATTTTGGGGTTTATTTTCTAGCTGTATTGAAGTAGTTATTTTATTTTTCCCCTGATGTGAATATCAGATTTTAAAAATGTACATTTGTTTATTTATCAATTTTTTTTATAAAAATACTGTATTATTGATAACAAAATGTTATTCACCCTTACAATATTTTTAAATTTTTTTAAACATTAAAAAAAGAGAACACAATTACAGTAGCCAATAGATTTACTAGCTACCCCCTGATACTTAAGTCTTTGAAATTTGATAGGGAATATAAAAAAAACATGACCACAAACCCATAGACGGAAAGAACCGAAATTCTGTGGTATTATATACTTCCCAAAAATTATTGAATAAGCTTATTGAAAAATTACCCTATTAACTTACAAAAGACTTTATTAGTAGCTAATTTCAATCACATCGTTAATGAGGTATAAAATATTTATGAAGTCCAAATTTTTTGTTATTTTAATTGTAATAATAAATTTAACAATTTTTGAAGCAATAAGTATTCCTTATTTGATTATTTTTTGGTAATATTACGTTTTTTTTAACTAAGCTGCAGTATTTTTAGAAAAATTCAGAATTTGTTATTATCCTTCATAATGTGGCCTTTTTTAGGGTGCCAGCTTTCTTACTGTATTTTTTACAGATAAATGGTTGTTAATAATTTCAGACCCAACAGTGATACATACTAAAGTCAATTTAATGTTTAAGTTTGAAATTTTTTTACAAGAGGTTATTAAAATCTGAAAGAGCCCATTAAGAAATAACTTTATTTGAAGAATTCCTTTTAAATCGTAAGTCATTGTATAAAAAAACATCAAATAAAATTTTCAATACACAAATATAAGCACTATTTAAGATTCTCTGGAGTAAAATTGAAAACAATCATTGTATTTTTTCATTGCTACTTAAACTTCTTTATGGTTTTCTGCATATAACGAGTTACCTTCCAGACAAAATAAACCATCGTGTGCGTCACAGATTTTCAATATGTATACAACGGTATACAATAAATAATACATTTAGCCATCCCCTACATCGTGACTACCGCCACTAGCACACTAAGCAAAACAAATATTGAAGCCCATTGCTCCCACCAATTACAATGTTTGGTGAGGCCACGTATCCGCTCACAGCAAATAAGAGCTACTTTTGCTCCTACTTTCTAAATTTGACGGCCAATCTACCTCGACTCGTGAGCTTTGTTTTTCTACCCTACTGAACTTAACATAAGCTTAAACAAGTGCTTTTTTCCCCTACATGATCAAGTTTTAGATATTTTTAGCCTCTTCTGATATTTTATTTACGAGTGTTCAAACTATGTATTGATTTTGTGTGTGTCGTATGTCAATATGTTTACAATAGAGAGATTTTGATGCAGATGGTTTATAGAAAAAGAGCATTAAGTAAAGACACATAGATATATACCTATGTGTTATGGAATCGGATTTGATATACTTTGCAATATTGGGCAAAACTTAGGATACAACGGGCAATTATTGTTTGAAATAACAGATAACTCAATGTCACAAACTTTTACAAAACATTAACTGTAGGGAATAAGAATACTCTCTTTACGTAAAAATACTTTAATAAAGCTCTTGCACAGAGATTTGAAAATGAAAAAGTTATTTTTTTATAGAAAAAAATGTAACGAAACTAACGGCATCTGCATTTTTGTTCGTTATTGTGGGAAATTTTTCAATATTCGATGCCAAAGTTCGCTCAACGTAATATTACTTTTATGGAGCCGTACTTCGAGACGTTATATATTGGCTGTAATCAAACTGTAACAGCATATTCTCTTAAAAAATTACAAATATTTTGAATAAAAATCTTTAAAATTTAATTTTAAAAAATGTAGGTTACGGTGAATAAGTTAAAAAAAAAGGCATCTATAGAAGTATAACTTGGAAAATCTATTCTTAAAATTATCAGAATATTTTTTGAAAGACGCGATGTTTTTAATATTGTTAAAGCATTTACATTTTATTCCGGACCCTAAGCAATGGAAGGTAAATAAGGATGCAGACTTCAATCAAACTTATGGCATAAGACTTTAGCTATTTATATATTTATAATAATAACTTTAAGAATTTCGATTCACAATTTATTTGAGAGTCAGAGCAAAAAATGAGAACTAAAGACAGAAATTGTTGTCACATAAAAAATCTTGGAACTGCACAATTTGTCTGAATTTTCCTTACAAATTCGTAGTAGTAACATACAATAGATATACAGTTAGCGTACTCATGCTTGGTTTGAACCAATGTTGGATGATCCGGTGATGATATTAGGTCAGCTAAGTAGTCATACTTTTTTTTGGCACTGTCTGTCTCATTTGTTTTCGAATGCATATTTTTTAGCTCCTTAAAATGCATTTTAATACCATCCTCTAAGAACTCGCCTGTTATTTCGATTAGTTTTGTAATAAATAGTCTCAAATTTGGCATATCATTCTAGCAGCAAAACATTGTATCTAAAATAGTAAAGAAAATATGTCATCTCTTCTTCATTCACAGTAATGAAATCATTCTCAAAGTATTTTTTTTGGCTTGCCTGACTCCACGTGCTAATAATAGGCTACGTCACATTAACGTTGTTTACTGGATGTAAGATCAATTCTGAGATTTTGTTGTCATAATTTATGAATTAGTAAACAGTAATTTTTATACTGTAACTTAGGCTCAGTAACTGGCACAATCCTTGGGCGCACTACACACAGTTTGTCTCATCAAGTATAATTTTTATACCCAACAAACTATAGATCCATGAATGGTACATCAAACTCAGGATCAAGTAAATGTTAATAATAAAAAAGTTATTTAAGGATTACACGGGCTAGATTTGGAATAATTTAGTTTCAAACGTCCTTGATTAAAATTAGTAAGTCAGGTGAGTTTGTAAAGTTTTTTTCTTCGGTGGGTCGATAAGTTTTATTGTTCTTTTATCACGTTTTATTATGAGCAGCATGTCAATTAAACTTCATGACTCTCAATCATTTATGTACCTTAGCTACTGCTAAACGCATCAAATTCATTAATTACGGACACCTACACTTCGTAAACGATCGTCAGTAGATATCCTATTACTTGCTCAAACTTTTTGTTTAACCACGCCTTAGACAAGTACTTCAGCCAGTTCCAAGTGGAAGTGTAAGTCAGAGTAAAATGTCGAGCTTTTATAGATGGATGTTTTTACTTCGGTGGATGGTGTTCGCTCTTTTTTTCTATTTACTTTCAGGTCAGTCATATAAAATTGTCATTAATATTCAGTATTACTTCTGTTTAGTGTTGGTAGTGGAGTGTGAATATAACACTACACTTACAAAATGTATTATGAGATTTTTTTTTAAAATTGGTTGCGTAGCCTTATGGATTGAAAAAAAAAGTAGATAAAATGGAGAGCACAACTGCATGTTTAAAAACCAGGTTGATAGTTCTTTATTTTTGGCTTCATGCCATGCTTTTTTTGCTTTACCACCTTAAGCAAGTAGGTGTTGGATTTTTTCGTAACCAAAATCCTGCTGACACGTAGCATACATAATTTCCGGCACATTGTTTCTTGTAAAACGTTGCAATTTTTATTTGAATGGTTGAAAATCTTTAAAAAATTAACGTTTGATAAATACTCTTTAGGTTGCCAAGGACATGAGATCCAGTTTCATCCTCATTTGGCAGAGTTAAAAAGAAATGAAGGAGACGCTCTGGAGATTACTTGCAAAAACCGGAACCATGTTTTTTTTAAGTATCCTGACTCAAATGAAGACAATGTAAGTTACATAAATATCTCATACGTATTAGTTTTTATCAAATCATCGTCGTGCACTTGTTAAAAAATAAGAATTATCTTCTAGAAGTATTAGTTAAAAGGAAAAAATTATAAACATTATAAATGTGCATTAAAAAAAATTTAGTTAGGGTTTGTTGTGGTTTAAAAAAATTCTATTCTACTATTACCTATACTGTTAAAGTTCTTCAGATCGGACGTAAGCATTAGTTTATTGTAGAAGTGTAGTCATTTTCTCGTACCCAAAGAATTATTCACGATATATTTGTAACATCATAATTCTAGTTACTGGCTTAGTACCTCACATTTTTATTTTGATACCTTTGATAATATGCATACAATAAAGTTTTGAACGTTGTTTTTCGCAACAATTTCTGTAGGTTCGAGAAAAACACCTCAAGTAGGGAGAAACTATTAACGTTTTTCATGAATAAAGATTATCATACACTAACACATTTAACTTTATTTTACTTAATTTATACATACGATATGCATATTTCAACTAACGGAACTGTACGTGTTTGCAGAGAAGATCCTCTCGATAGGTTAAGGGCATTTTCGGCTGCCCAGGTGTAGTTTTATAGCTATTATATTACAACAATGATTTTTAAAGTGTAACATTACCTTATTTATGCGTGTCATGTTTGAAAAAAAGTAGAGATAAAAAGAAATCATCTAGCGGTTATGATCTTTCCTATTGAATCCATACAAAATAGAAAAATTTCTTATACAATTTAATAAAAGGATCTTTCAACGGAAATGTTGTTTTCTTGTTTTCTATGAAAAAATTGTACACTTTATTTGAATTTCTAGTTGTAACGACGACCGACCTCACTACAAATTGTTACATTTGTCATAAATATTTAAAATAATTTTAAAAAATTAACTTTTTATTTGCTTATAGATAACAATGTTAATGTTAAATATTAAGTATAATCAGACGAGTGGAACTACTATATTTCGAAGGCCGTCAACAGTGTTTGGCGATGCTGGCTAGTACAGCTGCATCCAAGACAATAATACAGTAGCAATTATAAATTTCAACAATTTGAATGTTCGTTGGATGTACGTTTATGTTAAATGTAAGAAATATTTTATTCTACTAACTTACTTGTACTTCTGATTCAACATGTAATTATGAGTGATACAATTTATTAAAAGTAAAATAATTTATTTTTTTCTGTTTCCGCCAATAAAAGTGAATCCGTACAAACATCTAGTAATATCTTAAAACGCAAAGTACGTATTGGTAATCGGAAATTTCTGCTGTGCAACCCAACATCCCCTGAATTAAATGTGATTCTTTTGACTTTTAAGAGTTTGTTATGCAGCATATCAAGTTTTTTAAATTATTTAAAGGCTACTTGAAAACACACACTACATTTCCAATTACTTTTTGTAAGAGCCCTAACTCGTGGTCAACAGTAAGATAACTTTTGATTTGAAATTGGGTTTTACCATTGAAAAATCAGAATTTACAGATATTAATATCCACACTTGTGCAATTAATCAAGATGGTTTCTTGCAAAAAATACATGCTAGTCTCTCAATTACTAAAAAAGAACTGGAAACACCAGTAATTAAGATTGATAGCTTAGAACCCGTTGTTAAAGGATTAACATAGTACATTAACTGTACGATTAAAATCAAATAAAATAGCCCTTAGGATATTTTCTGGGAGACTCCTGCAAATTCGGTAATTTTAAAAATTTATTTACATGATTATCATAGAATTTTATTCATTAACATAGGAAAATTTTAAAAGAAAAAATCAATTTTTAGGCTCGACTAAACATGTAATTGAACCTATGTTTATTTAGTAATGAAATTGTAAAAACCATCAACGGGACTAGCCTCAATTTTCTTTTGACAAACTTTTGATTCAATTTATTACAATGAAAAGATCGTTGCGTTATACGTTTCAAAAATCGATAGCATCATCATTCTGATAAACTTTTTTATTCGGCAAAAATTTTTTAGAATTTTTGCGAGAAAAAAATGTTGTCATGTTGAGAATTTAACATGCTTATACAATAAGAAAGCTTTGAATCTGTCGAGGATAAATTTTGGCAAAAAACGTTTTTAAAAAAGTTTTTATGGTGAAGACGATGAAAATGATTTGTTTGGAAAAAATATCTTGCTCTCTGAGTATGTATGTGTGTAATAACTTATATCTCAGATGTTTATAGATTATTTTAATTCATTAAAGATTAAAAAAATTGTATTTTATATTTTTGTATCTGTCTAAAAATTAAAATACAGTTAAAGTACAATATTGAGGTTGTAACAGAATTTTTTTTGGTTTAAAAAAATGTTTTTTTGCAATCCCTCTACAACAAACTTTGTATTTAATTTTAATGACGACTTTACTTGATGGAGCATAAAATTAATTTTAAGTGATATAACTCTTTAATATCAAATAATAACTTTATCAACTTTTTATAACTTCTTACACGAATAGTAAAATATCTACTTACATATTTAAAAAAGTACTTTTGTAACTAAGTAGATGTATTACTATTCGGCTAAGAAATTGTAATAAATAAAGTTACTTGTTTTAAGTTAAAATAAGCTAGAAGCTTAGCTCAATTCTTCTGCAATTTCAAATATATTTAAACTTTTTTCATACTGAGTGCACGTATATGTGTAAATTTTTAATCAGTCACGTTTGCGAACGAACGTTTTTACATCAATTCTAATTTAAAAAACTAAAAGTTTGTTTTTAACTATCAATAGCGTATTGCCATAACGTCCACATTTAGTATTGTACAATTTCAAGATGGATACATTTTCCTTCAGTTTTTAATAAGATTTTTTTTGACATGTTTTATTTTTTCAAATTCAACAAGCTCTTTCGAATATTTTTAGGAACAATAAACAGAAAATACAACTAAAAAAATTTTGTGCTAATTATTGAGCAGAGATTTTTTTCAAATTTTGAGACAACGATTAAAAGGTTATTTGACGTTTACAGAACAGATAAGCAATCAATGCTACTTTTGCAAAATACAAAAATAATCCTTATAAAGAGGCAAAAAAAAATTTTTTAATATTCCAGAGCATAAGTAAAAACTAAAAAAATTTTGTACTTATCATTAAAAGTTATTAATAAAATATTCGCTCTGAGAATGTTTTGTAATTTTGAAAATTTTATTTCTTAAAGTATTACAACTTAAAATTATAATGTATTTACCTCTATCTCATATACCGTAATCAATCATTATTTCTCACATATAAATACTTTTATGGTTATCAGAGTTCCAGGACAATTTTGAACTTCGTAGAAAAAAATGGAAGTTGTTTTTTGTTGGTTACATCTATACTCGCTCAGACTAACGTGACTTTTAGTGATGAAGGATATTATTCTTGTCGAGGAACATCCTGGCTTAGTAAAAATCAGAAAACTAATATCTATGTAGAAATACACGATAAGTTATATGGTGGGTTAATTGTTTTTTTTAATTATTTGAATATGTAGATTAAAACCTGAATATTTTTCATTCGTTTTGTTGCAGATCATAATTATACATACCTTAATTTAACGTATAATAAAGGGAAAAGACACTTTGCAGTAGAATCTCACAATCGTGTAATTTTCATTGCCGACGTAGATGTATTTCCGAAGCCAACTCTTGAGTGGTAACAAATTATTTTGATAAAATATTTTTTACCTACATTAAAAATATATTCCTTGCAAGAAATTTACTAAAGCTATGAAAATGATTTGCACGCAACACCCACGAAGAATTGTTATGGAATCGAAAGAAGATTTTATCATATCGCATGCCACATCCACGAGCAGTTTTATAATAATAAAACCGACCAAGATTAACCAAGGCACTTATACTTTGAGGGCAAGCAACAGTGCTGGAGTGCGATCCTTAAGTTTAAGTGTCAAAATTTACAGTAATTTCGATTTTTTAAAAGCTTTGCATGATCTAATCACCATACTCGGACGACCTAAGACTTTTTTACTTTTATGGCCTTGGGTCGTAATATACTAATCACTAAAAAATAAATTTCAGAGCCAAATTGCTTGCCAACTACCTATATATCCGATGTTAATAGAACTAAACCTTTTCACGAAATGAATAAAAATGCAACGTTCAGGTGTACTAGCCATTGTCCCTCTAAGCCTAATGTAACGTGGTTGTACCGAGAATGCCCAACATATTATTCCGATAAGGGTTGCAAGGACTTTGAGTTTGAGGTGATTTTTGTTTGATTAGAAGGATTCGTTTGATTATTTTATACACAAGTACGCGTAATTTTTATTCGAGGACGTTGAAGCGGATTCATAAACGACAAGAAAATTAAAAAATTTGCCTGACTCTTTCTTATCAACATATATACGTAGCTTATCTATAGTTATTTTTTCCGTGACATGAAATAGAATGTAACGTTCCAATTAAACTTAGTATTGTATCTAGAGTACAGCAATGTTATCTTAAGTATAATATAAAACATAAGGTAATACTTAAAGAGTTAATCCCTTTTCCACATCTTACCATTTGAAGAAGTTCTTTAACTTTCTTGAGTAAGAGAAGTTAACTTTAAATTTATTGTATTTTACTTTAATTTGAGGGAAAAATTTTTTTTTGCCAAATGATGATGTAACTAGCTCTTAAATAACGATAAATGTAACTGCATTCAGTCCACTGGAATGTGTAGCTTGCAGTCATCAATGTAAATCTAAACCAATACGTATTCGTATTACTGGTACATAAATTTTTCTCTATGATTTTAATTTAAATATTATAAAAAATATTCATTCCGCAATTTTTACTAACTTTTTTGTATTTCTTTTTCATAACGATAAAAAGGATATCACAAATCTGTTTCAAGTTGACAAGAATTTTGAAGAACTCTTTGTAGGTGATAACGTGACTGTAACCTGTACTGTTGTTAAGTACGTATACTCTAAAATTAGATGGGTAAAAAAAGCTTACCATGATAATAGTTTTAGTACGTTACTGTTATATTTATTAGAACAAATTAAAGTTGAACAACACAAATTCTTAAAATAAAAATTTTATTCCAGAAATAATGGATATTACATGAAACAACACTAGATATATCGATCGTGCTAGATTCTCTTGATCGAAAATATGCAGAATTCCGATCAAGCTGAATACACTTGCGAAACGTGGGACAGAAACGTTTGATATAACTATAGAAACTTGGACCTGAAAGTTCAAGGTAATGGTATGAATAATAAAAATAATAATAACAACAACAATAACAAACAATGATAATAAGAACATTACTAATAATAATTGTAACAGTAACAATATTAGGAATAGTAATACTATACCAGCAAGTCTCAAAAAAATAATTCCTCATTACATAATTATTAGTGCCAGAAATACCTACCATAAAAGATACAAATATGAATATCACAGAAATTGTCTTGGGGTAGAAGGATGCTTTGAATACTATTACTCTATTTTGCAAAACCAAAGGATCACCAACATCTGGTTTTATGTGGTACAAGGATGGTGAGCCCTTAGAATCATCGGAACAATTCAGATCATTAGACAATAATTAAAAATATGAGATAATATATCTTTTGGACAGTGACAGTGGAAATTGCTCGTGTCTTGCCAGAAATCACTTTAGGGAAGTCCGAAAATCTCAAAAATTCGTGGTGAAAGGTATGAAAACGTTACATGCATTATTATATCCTTTTATATAAGGAACTAGCAGCCCCCCGTCTCGGCTTCGCCCGAGACTTACTAAATAAAACACCGTAGTGTGTTGACATGTAATGTGAAACATTTTCAGTTATAAATTTTACACATATTCCTGATACATCTAAGAACAAAAATCTTCTTATTGAAAACATATTTTTTCAAAATCCTTATAGTTTATTTGGTTAAATAATGAGGTGTAAAAATTCGAAAAAATTATTATGCTGAAAAGTACCGTGCGTTCTTTATACGATAAAATAATCGGTGGCCATAAAAAGCCGTTGATTTACAGTTTTCCCCGTGTAATTCACGAAAACGGTTATTTTTTAAAGCTGTTAAGATTTTAAACCCCCAAAAAATTTATATTAAAAAAAAATTTTTTTTCTCATATCTCACAACTTTATTACCAGAGCAACAAAGTCCTGAAACTTAAAACCTACATTTTTATTGCCACAAAAACACAAATACATTTTCTACTCATTAAAAAATCTGAAGTAGGATTTTTAAAGATTTCAGAGATTGCTGTGAGGGAACAATGAAAAGCTAATCTTTCACGTAATGGACTCTTTAGTTGTCAATTTTGACGCTGCTGTTTCAATCTCGATATATTTTCTGCGTCAGTTTCTTGACGCCTAAGTAAAATTGTATTTATTAGATACACTTGAAGTTTTTCTTCCGATTCACCCTCTTGCGACTTTTGGCATGCTTAAAATTTGTGTGACCCCTAAAGCATGTTTTCTGTCAACTTTGTTAAGTTCTAATCCATTTGTTGGCAAGGTAGTTCGACGTCCGATGGCCCTAAAAAAGACCGGTGAGCTTTTTAAGTTAACTCTTTCTTGACTGCAGTTAACAGCAATTGTGACTGCCTGGATACCTTAGGGAGATCTTCTCTGGCCTGCTGTTAAAAACCCAGACTGATCGGGAGAAAAATTAAAAAGTCCAAAGCTTTGGGGCTAGTTGTAGTGCTCTTTCCCAACGTCTCCCGGTATAACGTCAAAGACGTTGGTGTCTAAAGCACCTTTTTTATTTGCAGATTCAGTTGTTTCAGTGATCTTAGATGGGGAGATTGGTTAGTGATACTTGTCCAGTGGAGGCTGTCCCGTTGGCTCAAGTTTTTTTTCCTAAATAGCTGTTATAGGTTTGCCCAACGCAGACTCTGGAGAGGATCAGTGATTCCTGGTTGAATGCTTAGAGTCGAGAGGGTAGTATAGGGTCGTCGGTCCCCGGGTTTTCCAGCCTCGCGAAGAACAACTCCGCAGGTGACGTTGTGCGTCTGCTAGTGAATGGTTGACTTGGTTTAATAGTGCCCGTCTTTAGTTAATATTGTCTTTTAGTCGAGGAATTGCTTCCGGAAATAGTAGTAAAAATGTATTTGTTGGCAAGGTAGTTTATACTTAGGTGGCCCCTAAAAAGAACCGATGAAATTGATGGTTAAGTAGGGAACGTAAATACCTCTAATGGCCCTAAAAAGCGCCAGTGGTAAAACTTCCAGGTTATTCTTATTCCTGATGATGAAGAGCTGGCTACGGTTGCTTGATTCTTACCCTGAGAGTCTCGATATACGGAGACTGCGATAGAGGGAGGTGAGCTGCTGACCAAAGAATATCTTGTCTCGGGTCGTTCCCCGGATAACCAACCGCTCATCGTTAGACGAGAACATGTGGGTAAGCGCATTGGGGACGCGACGACCAAGAAGGTAGCCGTTGTGGCTGCCCGTGCCCCTCAGAGCTGTTTTCCCTTGCTTACATTTGTAGCCACAAATTCTCTAACTGCACCCGGTAGAATGGTGGGACTGCCACACAACTATGAAGAGTTGGTGCAGATTGTGCTCTTGCTAGATATGTCTCCTGGTATTGTGGCAGAGACGGCATCAGTTGGAAATAATTTTTTTTTTTTTGATCGCACTCGTCGAGATTCAGGGTGAATGGACACCTAGGTCCCTTTCCCCTTAGAGAAGAGTGTCGTCCGTAACCGAGATACCCAGCTGCAAGACTATTATGAGCATTCTCAATAGAACTCGTTGAATTGCCGAATATCGACTACAACACTATGGAGACGCTCCAGCCTATTATAACCACACTTATTTAATTATGTTTCAGGTAGCTTCGATTTTATTTCGACGCCACCTGGCGGATTTTACTGAACTAAAGTGAAAAGCTGGCATATTTTTGCAAAACTTTGAGCTCATTTATTGCTATTGTTATTAAATTTTTTAAGATAAAAACTATACTAAAACCATCTAGGAAGTATTATGAATCAGTGTGCAAAATTTCAACAAAATCGGTTCAGTAGTTTTCGCGGTTAGCGATTACAACGGTTTTAGCGCTTCTGCTTTATATATTAGTAAGATAAGATAAGATTATCTGTCTATACTATATATATATATAGACAAAAGTGAGATTTAGTTCTTCGCAGCCCCCTCCCCTCTTCAGCAACCTCTCAATGCGTATAGTTGTTTGCTTATTTTTTCGTAATTTTTGATGTAGAAATACTTTAAGCAACCTCTTTTTGCTCCTCCTACCTTCCCCTCTACCATCGCTTATTTAAGTAATCTTTTCCTTGTCCATCTCAACTATTTCTGAAGATATCATTTTTAATTATTAAAAAATTCAACGGAATATTAAGAATTAAACTGACTAAAACAATCAAGCTCTAAAAATAAGAAATATCTACGCAAATATATATATCTACCTATCGTGTGTGGTGAATCAAAGGGGTCATTCTCAGCATAATTTTTTTGGTTTTTTTTTGGTAAAGGTTCTAAAAAAAAAATATTTTAGTATCTAACTTATAGTTACATCTTATTTCTAAGATTATAGCTAGTGTTACGTAGGATAAACAAGCTGGTAAGGAGGTGCGACACGAAAAGAACTCAACTCGTTAGTCAATTATTTATTAGCTTCTTGAAGGCAGAGGTGTGTGTGTTTCGCGCGGTGTTTTCTACTTATCGTTCGGTCTCTTGCCTAAAAGACGCTCGAGTGCCCCGATTCGTGTCTCGCAGGGCCTTATATAAGCTCTTTCCCCCTATTGGTGTCCTTTACTAGCGTAGGCTTGTCGTTACTAGGGTGAGTCAGTATGATATGCCCAGCATATCGTTCATAACACTAGTTCAAGTAATAGAAAAATATTAAATATCCAATTATTTTTGTATTAAATATTACCAATTCTTATTTGACAAATGTGAATCACGTTAACATCAGTTCAATGACAACATTCATATCGCAAATCAACCAAAAAAAAGTGTGATAAAATTTAAAATGTTTAAATATAACTAACGTAGTAACAAACATTTATTATTATTAAATTATAAATATACTTCTAGAATACCCAAAAAATATGCAGTTTCATACGTCTTATTGATTTTAGCACATTGTTTATTAAGAAGAAACGTCACTAATCTAACATAATTATTTATTAATTCAATACTTTTCTTACTTTGAACTGTTTTGTGATTAATGCAAATTAAAGTTTGTTAAAAATTTACAAAAAAAAATTGAATATTTCAATTATTTTTTATGCAATAAATATCCTGGGATGATAAAAAATATAAAAAGAACTAAAAATTACTTATCTTGTGGGGTACATTGCTGTGGGGTAAGCATCTTGTGGGATACTTGCCAATTATCATTCAAAATCAAAACTCATTTTAATTGATATCTTGTATGCTGTAAGAATGATAGTTACGGTATTTGCAAATGTACGAAGTTCTTATTTTGGCTCTTATTACAGTTATTATTATTCTTATCATAATAATTATCATCGTTCTCCCGACTATTATTGACATTATCATTATTTTAATTGTCGTTACTATAGTTATTATTACGATTGTTATTATTATTATTATTATTATTATTATTATTATTATTATTATTAATATCATTATCATTATTATCATCGTTATGACTATCATATATTATTATCATTATCATAATGATCATCATCGCTATTTATTATCTCATTAAGGTCAACATAATTATTATTATCATGTAGCCCCATTGCTTTACTCAGACTTGTTTACAAAAATATTATCTTATAGAATTATAAGTTTCTCGTTAAAAAAAAAAAAAAAGATTATTTAATGAATTGATAGTGTAAACAACGTTCGTAAAAAATTAACGAGATATTAATCAAAAAATTTTATTTTCCTCTAAGATTTTTGTTAAAAGTTATTTGTAAATGTTTGTATAACTTGAAACCCGTATTATTCAAGACAAGTAGATGCTTTAATTTTGATATCTTATTACTATTTGAGTAAAACAATTCATATTTGACACAATGTAAGAATAATTTAAATGCAAAAAATAAAGTTCATAAAAATATGCAACCATACTTTACTAAGAATAGAAATAATATGTCCAATCAATTATTCAAGTAATAATAATTATAAATATTCTTTTTTCTGCTTCACCATGTACTAAAATTCTTACTATTAAGCAGTTTATTATAGTCAGGAAAAAATTAAAAGTAATTGTTCTTGCAAAGATAAAATGATGTTGTCACCTGTAGGTTATTAAAAAAAAAGCATTCAAGGCAGCCGTTATTTTGAGATAGAAAATTTATACAATTTATCGGGTTGCATGATAGATTGTTTGGTTTTGTATCATTTAACACGAATGTATTGCAAGAAAAAAAATTATTCATAGTTTAAAATAACGCGATCAAGATTGCCATACTAATCTCATTACTTGAGTGATTTAAAGTAACAAGTCAGTTGTACATTTATAATAATATTACAGGCATTAAAAAAAACATTATTTTTGAACAAACAAATAATTGAAATCCTCAAAATCAAAATAAATGAAAGGTTTATTAGCCAAATACCGAAATATCAAATTTGTTTAATTACTAATATACATAGTTTTCTACGTAAAAAAAAACAGAAAGGCAGTTATATGAAATGCAACATCAGTATCAAAATCTATAACGACTAAAAATCATGACATTTGTAGTTCTTCAAAAGATGAGTCAATTAACATTCCAGATCATACATAATTAAATAAGTTATCATAATTTGTAGACCCAATGGTATATATTTGTTAGTGTTTTCTTAGGGATTTTTAGGTAGGACTAAAAACACTTTTGAATATAATAAATGTGAAAAACATATTCTGATTTACTTTTATTGTATGCACTGTGTTTACTAGTAAAAACTCAACAAACTTTAAACTATTAACATACATTTATATTGACTCGTAAGGCATATAGCAATACAAAAATTCAAATGATATATAAGTTACTATTTCGTATATTAAATTCGAAGACCCTTATTTTAAGTTAAAGCAGGGTGTCGCCTAAAGGAGTGCGCATGTCGTAGAGATTTACTAAAATACGTACACACATGCTTAAGATAATATAACTAAAACAATTTGTAAAAATCTTAGGATCTGCAGTAGTTTGTTTTTCAGTGTGTCTCCAACTCCTTGAAAGTTCTTAAGCTACATGGATTTTCAAGATACGAAGTAGGCTATTCACTTTTTTTGGCTTTTACATCATCTCAACCGTAATTGACATATTATATTTTTATAGTCTTCATGGAATTTAAAATATTATACAAGATTATATATGTCTTATTAGGATGAAACTTCTAGCTTCCGCAAAAATAATATGTAAAATTTGCTAACCATGCTTCTTGGATTTATTTTTGTACCTATGATACGGATGTACATAAACAATAGAAACTAACTTTTTATTATTCTGCACAATGACAATTTTTCATAAAAAGATATATAATAGTTGCTATTTAAATACTAAACTATATATCCTGAAATAATTCAATACGTTGCTAAAACGAATTTTGTTACTTTCAAAAAATTAAATAAAATTAGTTTTGTATTCCACAGTTACATTGTGTTCATGCATAGTAGCAAATTATCTATCTTTTAAACATAATTACATAATCGTTTCTCACTTCTGCTTATTATTTTATGCAATTAATTTTACTTATTTAGTATTTATATGTCAAATTAATTGATTTGTTTGAAATTGTTATTACTAAACAGGTTTTACTTATGGCCTTAAGTATCATTTTCTCAATGGAAACTAATACATTTTAATCAATTGAATTATTACTTCAAAGATTTGATAACAAGTAACGTAACACTTTACATGAAAAAAAAATTCATCATCGCAATAATATCACATGTATCATATTATTTGTTAACTGAAAATTTAACTTCTCAATAATTAAACTGTAATTGTTTGTACCAGAAATATTATGATTTGTGTAAAAATAAGCTATCAATAAAACTACATTCTAGAAAAAAACTATTCTACGACCGTTTCATTCTTATTGTTAAAATTCATTTATATCATTAGTTTTCAAGTAACAAAATTACGTACTAATTGAATATTTGTGTATGCATCAACAATTATTGTTTTTCCTTATTACGCACAATAACATCATAAAAATATTTAGTAAGAAAATGTAGTATTAACCAAAGGATATTTTATTTGCAATCAAAATTGAAATATTTGTACAAAAAATGTTTGCATCCTCTTTTAAAAATTCTGATTTAATCGTTATTATTCTAAGTGGTGACAATAATAATAATAATAATAATAATAATAATAATAGTTATTATAATAATAATTATAATAACAATGCCGATAGTTATAAAATTTATGGCAACAATAACATAAATGATAATGTTTACAATAATGATTTTGGAGCTCTTTATAGCTACAGGATTTGTTTGTGAAATCAGAAGTCGATTTTTCTAAGTTTTAGATGATTGAACTGAGGACATCGTCTGGACAAAGATATAGTATAGGATATACACAAATGATTTATATGACTTGCTTACTACCGTCACGATTTTTTGGCAAATGACTGCCCGATAACTTATCTATGAGATCCACATAGTGACCAACCCAGCGTAAACCTCATGATGGTTCATATCATATAATAATCCGTACTAGTTACTGCGTTATAACATGCTTTTTGAGGACAAGGGCTATGTAGTTCGCAGCACACTAAAATGGCTTCTATAAAAGTTTGCATGATCTATAGGTGCGTAATTTATCGAAAATTTGATAAAATACAGAAGGAAAGAACAATCACCATTTTAAGTCAATGAAACATTGAAGATATAAATAGAGGGAAAAAAAATTATTTAGTTTACTCCATTGCAAAATTTTATTATCAGTTCCACTTGCTCCACGTACCTCTAAAGCAATTGTGTCAAAAAAACATTGTCAAACACAAAATGTCTACATAAGACAATACTTCCATTAACTTAAAAGCATGTAGACATTACCCGTACTTTTGAGGAGAGATCCAAAAGCAAACCAGGTGTGGGTCTCAGGACCCCCGGCAGATGTGAAACTTTCAACTTACATGTTATTAAGATTGGTATAACAGAAACTGAGAAAATTAACTTACACCTAATTTAAATAGTTTTTTAAATAAGTTACTAATGTTACATCTGATTCGAGCATTCAAGACATCTTATCCATATGATCTCTCCAACAAGTTGGCAACAACTAACACACACTATAATGAATGAATCTATGTTACCAACATTTTACAACGCAAAGCCAATTCTTTGCCAGCTGATTTAAAAGCCAACAAATTTGTAGTACGGGAAATGTACGCGAGTAGTGCGGGTAACACTTTGAATCATAGATCGTACTGTAGGCAGGCTTCCGCGAAATTTTAAAATTCCAAAACATGGAAGAGATGAAAAGTCTGTTTTTTATATAAAAGCAGACAATTAATAAAACAATAAAAAATGAAGTAGCAATAAAAAAAAACATTTTTTTCTCTAGTGGTTTAATATGTTTTTTTTTCTTCAATGAAAATTCGTTTTTCATCATTCAGGACATTAGATTGGAAAACAAATCACTCAAGATTAAGTATTAATGAAAAATAATACTAAATAAATAATAAAATGGTGATTTCTCGCGTTTTTGCATGATAATACAAAATTTTGTGGTTATCCTGACAAACGGTAAATACAAAAGTTGTAGATCTTTCTATTATCTACAACTATTACGTTTAATTTTTCTTGATACGAGGTACAGATATCATTTTCTACTAAAAAAACATTTTTTTTAACCATTAAGTGCTACATAAATTAATATTTTAACAATAACAATTAAAAAGTCTCCAAATCTTGAAATAATGATTTTTACGTAAAATTTGACGCAGAATACGATTGTCATAATAAAAACTCGATTCATGTTGGTGGCAATTGTTAAATATCAATTGAAACAATTAAATTATTAATAACTATATTAGTTTGTTGATAATTTTTTTTTTCAATGTTCAACTCGTTAGCTACGAAAGTGCCATTGGTGAGAATTTGGTAGCTTTTAAGGATTCAGAGCTATACATTGTTTGAAATGAGTCTCCAACCACTATTATGACATTTGTTACAACTAATAAAATTGAAAATAGGCGATAAAAAAAATTCCTCGGACACGTATCTCTAATTTTTTAATATAGAAACTGGAAAACAATTTTCAGCTGAATCGGAGAGGTGAAAATAAATTTTTAGCAAAATCCGTTCGGTTTGTAAAAGAATGACCCATGTACAAAAACTGAATAGTGTTACGTGGGATTCTAAAGGTTCGAGGTGCTTAATAACAACGCGGCAGTTAAATTCAATCAATCACTTTATTGCTGTATTCCTTGAGGGAAGGCGCTTTGCGATTCCGAGTTACTTGTTACGACTATCCTCCTTCTAGTCCCGACGTTCTAGAGCCCTGTGGCCACTGCTGCGGGCCTTTTTATGCTCTTTCTTCCCCCACTTGTGCTCCTTCCTAATACTAATAGCTGAGGCCCATCCCACGTAGTATGTTTCATACTGTACGTGACAATAGTTTCACTAGGATCTCTACGATTTTAAAAGTTTTTTACTTATACGATTTAGTAATCAACGAATTGATACGCTTTTTTCTCGATACTTCTTTTTATTGTTTTAAACTTCGTTTTAGTAAAACTCTAAAAATAATCATGGGGTAATCAAAGTATTAAAGACAATTTACTTTGAATTAGAGAAAAAATTATTTTTTGGATTATCGTACATTTCTCTTTTCCTTAGATCACCTTTGTAAAAGTCATTAATAAATTTGAAATTAAAATAACGGTGTAGATTTTCAGTTATATTTTCGAGCAGCATCGGAGTAGTTGTGTTATTATTTGTCCAACGTGAACATCAAACTAAAAGAATGTACATTTATTTATTCATCATTTTTTGTTTGAGGTAAAATGCTGTAATCTGTAATTTTGTCAAAAAAGTGTTATTTGATCTTTTAAAATTTTTTACTTATTCATAAAAAAAAAACACATAACCGTAGTTATTAAATGCTTTACTGGCCATCACCTTATTTTACAGCCCTTAAAGTTTAATAGGAAATATAAAAAAATGTATGACCACAAACCAATAGACGGAAAGAACCGAAATGCTGTAGGGTTTTGTGCTTGTCATAAATTGTTAGATATTCTTATTAAAAAGTATCACCATCAACTAACATGATAACGAACTTATATTTCATGTCTACCAAATTATTAATAAGATATACAATATCGTTCAAGTCAAAATTTTTATGTTATTGTAATTGTATTAACAAATTTAACCATTTTGAAGGTAACGAGTATGCGTATTCCAATGAATTTTTAGGATATAGTAATTAATATTATAGTTTTTTATAACTGTACTGCAGTATTTTTATAAAGAACCACTAATTGCGAGTACATGAATACAAGCACTATTTGAGATTCTTTGACATAAAATTGAAAAAAATCATTGTATTTTTCCATTGCTACCTAAACTTCTTTATGATTCTCTGCGCACTACGAGAAATGTTCCATAAAATGAACCAATACATGCGTTAGAAGTTTTTTAAATCAACACTACAGCACAAAGTGAATAATACATTGAACTATCCTTGACCTTGACATGGTAACCACCATCCCCACCACCACCACTCCAAACTAATCGAGTATTGAAGTCCATTGCTCCCACCAATTACAATGTTTAGTGAGGCCACGTATCCACTCGCAGCAAATAAGAGCTACTTTTGCTGCTACTCTTTAAATTCGACGACCAATCTACTTTGACTCACGAGCTTTTTTTCTCCTACCTCACTTGGGTTAACGCGAGCTCAACCAAGTGCTTTTTTCTCCTACACCAGCAAGCTTTAGATATTTTTGGCTTCTTGTATTATTTTATTCACGAGTGTTCAGACTATGTATTGATCTTTCGTGTCTAGTATGTCGATATGTTTATAATAAAGAGATTTTGTTGCAGATGATTTATATAAAATTAGCATTTTATAAAGACATGTAGACGTACCTACGCGTTATGGCATCTGATTCAATTCTTCTTGCACTGTTGGGTATTACATTGGTTACAAGTCGACAGCTAGAAGAGTTTTTACATGAAATGCATGCAAAAAACACGCTGTCATCTGCTACTTAATTATTTTAACTGTTTTGACCAACATTTTCAGAGTATAGAGATATTAGTGGAGCACGAAGAGCTGACCTTAAGAGTTGCGAAAATTGAAGCAATTCCTTACCAAGCTCCACTGTATTATAGCGTGACACTTTTTTCTCCCTTTTTTTTCTTGTGTAGTAGAGACACCCTGACGTTGGTCTTTTTTACCAAGGAGATAGAGCTTGTTTTTGCCTTTTGCAATGCTATCTTTGGAGAATTGAGATACTCTACGTCCATCGAAAATTTATCTCTACTGCTAAGACCAGATTTCTCGTTGTCGGAGCAGTTTCAAAAGATATTGTAAATAAATTTGATAGCAAAGAACATCCGTAACCATTAAGCTGAGGTATGTTTTGGTCAAATTGACGATTTCAACGACATTACCCTTTATTTTGACACTCACACGTACGTGAGATAACCCATGGTAACTCTTTTTATACGCGCAGAAAAGAATTACAAGAATTTTGAAAGTAAAAGCAATGGTAATCCTGTGATAATTTGTCATTACGTTAATTTTTACCATAAATGTTCATGAATTTTTATGGTACTTTACAGTAATTTTTATGATAACTGTAAAATTTATCCAACATTCACTATAATTTTTACTGTTCGGCAACGGTAAAATTTTCCCTGAAAGTGAATATAGCTATAGGCTGCAGGGTCACGTGGTCTGTAGGGAAGTGCTGACCAGATATCTCTGTTGTAGTGGGCTATACAAACCGTATGAGAGAACGAGATAGACAAATATCCACACAGGTCTATAATTTGTAGGTTAGTCCGCGCTTTAGCAGACAACTGATCAGGTGCTCGGCTTTCCCCTCCAGCCAATGTGACCCTGCATCCTACAGCTATATATACTCTTTCAGTGGAAATTTTACCGTTACCGTATAGTAAAAATTATAGTGAATTTTGGATAAATTTTACAGTTATCATAAAAATTACTGTAAACTACAGTAAGCATTCATTATCATCTACGGTAAAAATTTACGTAATGACAAGCTATCACAGGATTACCGTTGCTTTTACGGTAAAAATTCCTGTAATTCTTTTCTGCGTGTGCAAATCTTCCAACAGTAATTACGAAAGGTATGACGTAGAGTAACGTCATCTAAGCCTTTTTTTTACAAAAAACAGTTGTATGAAACAGATTCAAAGAAAGTTTATTAAACATTTATCAACAACAAAGCACCTACCTAAGCGCATACTAGCAAGTATCATTAATAAATTCATCCACAGAAATGTTGAGTGAGCAAGATATCAATAGGTATTAGCTATATACGACAGTGATGTCATGAACGTGACACGTACAGCAGAAATACTGGAAACCATTTCGTTGTTCGTTAGTTGCTCATGAGACTTTTCTAATCTAGCACCTACGCAGTTACATAATTGTATTTGTAGAAAAATGTCGGATGAGCACTATCGTATGGCAATGGCAATCCTTGTGGGAGATTATGACCAAAGGCACGAGGTTGGCGTCTCTTCTTGTGGCCGTGATTCTCATTTGATTACCTATTCCAGCAACGCCACCGAAGAGTCGAGGCAATTAGACCTGAAACCCAGCAAAGATTATTGCCCTTTACCTATCAGTAATCAGGTAAGGCTATTTGGCAATTGCATTTCAATATTTAAATGTCTCTAAGATTTTTTCTCAAAACTGAACGAAATTGTGGTTTTATGCAAGGAGGTACACGAGACGGAGTTGGATTGCGCTGAATTTGACAAAAACACAATTAAGGTCACTGTAAGTATCAAAATGTTTTTCTTTGTCCTTCTTCTCATTTATTTTTTAAACGTTTTATGTTTTGCATGGTTTATCCTTAAATTAAGTAGAGAAAGTCGATGAGAATTTTCTAATATTCTGGAAGTAGAAAAAATGTTCAACTGTCAAAACTCTTGTAATAAAGTGTAATTAATGGGCATAAAGTAAATCTCATCAAAAAACTACTGGGCGGGTAAATCAAGCCTCGAATAACGTTTAATAAGAAATTCGTGCACTGCGACAAAAACTGTTGGGATCTTTTCTTATAATGATCAGAATACATCGAAAAAGGGTTTTGGGACGTAATCGTACCAGTTTTCTTTGTTGTAAGACAAATAATGTAAATAGAGCGGAGTTTTTCTTTGAATTTTGCTTACAACTTGTTTTGAACCATCGCATTGCAAAAGCAGCCGAAGATAATTTGTTCATTATTTGATAATTTATTCATCAGTACTAGTAAAATTAAATAAATTCTTTTTTTTGATTAGGTGTAGAGCAAGACAAGTGCATAAATCTCCATCTAAAGCTTTAACTTCACAACATGATTAACTTTAACATTTTTTAATAAAATTATCAAAAATTCTCAATTCGTAAAATACTACTAATAGAAATCTTTGATGACGCGCAACAATTTTTATCCAATATTTAAGATGATGTCACACAACGATTAAATAAAAAACTCATTTATTTACTCTAGACCTTACTATGGCAAACTTTAAATATGGATTCGATTTAGGATACCGACTAGAATAACAAGGATTATGGATAATATTAAAAATTTTGTTTACACAAACAAATTGTTATAACTCTGTCTTTTATTTTTCGGTGTTGCAACGAATCTCACTTGATATAGTATATTTGTATACGAATTAAAAATAATAACTTCAATAATGTATTTTTAACCATATTTATCAACAATTAAGTGTTTATTACGATTTTTAATATTAAAACTCTTTTTCAACTTATAAAAGTTTTACTAATTATGTACGATATATCTTGTTATTCAGAAGGGGTAGCAATCGTTACATTAATTCATAATACCTAAGAAAAAGAAAATATAATACTTTAATACTTTGATGTTTTATACATTTATGTGTCTCCTCGCTAAATAAAAAATTGATATAGTTTTATAAATCCATGTTATAATAAATCATTACATTAAAAAAAAAATTTGTTATGTAATTACATACACTTTAAACAAACAAGTCTGCACGTTTATCGTATTATATAAAATACATGTACAAATAACAAACAGTATTTTACATTTCTCGTTTTTTAGGATTGGAGTGTACTTATAGTCTCTACCACTAATATGAGTTACGCCGGCGTATGGAAAGTTATCAAAATCATTGTTTTTAATAATACCGTTAACGATTCCGACTGTCTTGTGCTCTATTCTCCAAGTTATTTCTATTACGTCCTCATCCTCATATTAACTTCAAGACATCTGTTTTTTTTGGATGACTTTAACTTGTGCCTTAAAATTTCGTCAGAGCAAAAAGCGTTAGCACTTATAAATCGTCCATTTTCAACATAAGACAGATTTTTAATTTAGTATAAAGGTTACCTGTGTGGCTGAAATGGTGTACGTGTGTGTTTATATTTGCAATTTTTTTGACTT
This sequence comes from Copidosoma floridanum, assembly GCF_036245765.1. Taxonomy (NCBI): domain Eukaryota; kingdom Metazoa; phylum Arthropoda; class Insecta; order Hymenoptera; family Encyrtidae; genus Copidosoma; species Copidosoma floridanum. The sequence continues at coordinate 14,890,532 of NW_028321884.1, read as the reverse complement.
ACTCAAGTTATTATAATTCAATTAGGCTCAACATTCGTCAGTTGTTTTGGGTTGACTGTCTAAGCTAATAGTTGAAATTTGGATAAGTTTTATTTAAGGAAAAAATTTTTCTAGCATTTTTAGTGCTGTACTCTTGAAAACTTATTTGTATGTTATAACAAAATAACATTAAAATTCTATCCTATTGTAACACCTTTTCTTCGCTGCCTTCTAAATTGGTTGTGTCTCACATGCAAGATAAAGTATTTTGCACAAATTCAGCCACTCATTTCCTTTCTTTTCCCATCCTTTCTTCCATACACAAGCAATTTGTTTTAAAATTATATTAAGAATAAGCAGCCGCGGAGTGGTAACAAAAAGTAAGGCTCATAAAAAAAATACACTGCAAGAGAGAGCCCTTAAATAATGCTTTTTTATAAGTACGAAGTATGAAGTAATTGGTAGGCACCCTCAAATTTTCGTACGTGGAAGACAAAATCAAACTTTTTCTATGCATGCATCGATGACTTAATTCATGCAACCTGCGGTTCTATATTGATTTATGCTGTTAATTTAAGTCAAAATTATTTACTGTCTAACTGTAAAAATTGATTTGATAATAATTATTGCTGGAAATATGTTATTATAATTTTTTTAATCGTGTTAAAATATATTTTATCAAGTAAAATTAGTTGCCACACAATAAAATACAAGGCGTCAAAGTTATAGTAATTTATTGTGTTGCAAATTTATTTTATAAAAAATTGAGATTCAAATAAATAACTAATATCTTTCTTCGACATTACAGTTCTTGGTATCTTTGGAAAAAGTCATCTTAAAACTTTCATCTAGCTTTGCTGTACGTTTAAGGAACAGAAAATTACTTTTGAACAAATTAATCGTTTCGTAATATCACTTTTAATCGTACATAAAAATCATTAAGCATGGTTAACGATCCCTTAAAAATGTAAGAAAAACTAAATTTTGAAGAAATGTTACTAAAAAGGGGTAGATCTATGAAACTGTAAAATTCTTATTTTAAATAGTATTTTTTGCACTCTTTTTCGCTATCATTTTGCGATAAATTGACTAAGACAATCTTACCAGCATCCTTTAGGAAACAATCAATTAAAAAAATACATTTTACTAAGATATTTTTTAATATATAATGCCCCAAAAAAATTACAAGTATAATAAGAAAGGAAAATCTGATCAATTTTTACTGTTTGTTTAATAACAAAATAAGCCAGCACGGTTATGCCCCAAAACTATTTTTTATATATTCTAATTATAACATAAAGTGATTTTAACAAATTTTGTCGTAGTTAACAGAAAATTTCTTATCACATTTTTTATCCAACTGTCTATACTTGTCAATTAAAACAATATTTTTTTCGTTTAGGTCAAAGGTACATCGATATTAGTTCATGGTACTAAAAAAATTCAACTAAACGAAGCTACAATGACGGTTGGCATTCCCGATCAGTGTGATATGGATAGAGTCGAGGCAGGATTCCGCTCCGACGACATCTTGTATATTCGTTTCCCTTCAAAGAATAAGCCAGCTGTTGAAGTATAGACAGTTAAAAGTGTCAAAAGTTTTTAATAATTTAATATCTAAGTAAAAGAAATAAAAAATGTTAAAAGTAAAAGAATTAAGTGATTGTACTTTATTTAAAAATCTATTTTTTATCTACAATTCTAGAAAATATGTTGGAGTTTTTGTAGTACTGAGCTCATTCATAAAAATAAAAAATAAACAAATAATAGTTGGAAATCTTTGTGAGCTGTCTATAAGTTTAGACAAGCTGATGACATATTTGTCGAATAATATAAAGAAATTACTGATCACATTACCCTTCCTTGCTATAAGGGCTGATATAATTTTTGGAATTCGAGGATCAAAACAAGGTATCACAATTGAAAAAATACTCACTGAATCGTCATAAATAAAACTCTGATTCATACTTCAAAATTTTGTTTTTATTCTAAGATTATAGAACAGTCTTATACATTTCTAGTACAAAAAACTTTTTTTTTTACTTTACACTAAATATCACAACTTTTTTATTTGCACTTAAAATCGAAATATATTTAATTATCGTATATCAATATGACAACTACTGGGTTCTCAGCTTTTCTCTTTCAATTGAGTGAAGTTTTCTTTTTATTTACTATGTTCTAAACAGATTAATCGTATGGAATATTACAATCATTTCATAATTAATGCCACACTTTTTTTGCGATAAATGATATAAGTATGCGTCATATTAATGTCTTATTCACACAATTTGTACTTTTAACCATCGCAGCCAACGCTGTTCTTATGGGGTATAAGGCCACGGAGGGCGTGTTTGCGCATTTCTGTATTGAGAGTAAACCGAAAATTTTTTGCCATTATTGTATAAAGTATTGGTTTTCTTAGTTTTTCTAATTTTTTTCATCTTCTTGCATGGTTTTCTTACAAAATGTAATAATAGGCGTCTGTGATACTTTTCGAATAGGAATATGATTAAGCTTAAGACAAATCCACTCATTAAGAATACGAGCAACGGGGTGACGTCAGTAAAACTTAATTGTGTAGATGAAGTTCCTTTATTAAATTTTTTTTTCGGCACATTTAATTTTTTTTTTCGGAAAAGTATACCATTTTCTCTGTATTTTTGAATGCTGAAAAAAATTATTTTCATGAGTTCTGATTCATTAATTAATGTTAGTACATACTTACTGATGGTTCAAGAATTTAAGAAGGGGATCTCCTTTTTTTAAACTTATAGCTACTTTTTTGGATGCACCAAGTGGAAAAGCTAAGAGTTTGCAAGGGGACATGTGAGTATTTAGTTTTATACTAAGGCCAGTTGTGTAGAAAACTACTTTTTCCTTGCAAACCTGAAACATGATTCATATAAAAAAAATAATACATATGTTTCCCAACACAGGTACGATAGAAAAACATGTTAAAAAAAGTTTAAGTTGAAAATAGATTTATTAAATAAAACTGTTATTTTTAATAAACGTAACAAGTGGATGTATGGTGGAGGCAACAAATTAAACCCTTGGAAGTAAAAGCATTTAAAAAAAAAAAAAACATTTGGTGAGAATAGTGTATTACTCAATAGTCTTTCATAAAAAGTTAGAAAATATTTCTATTGTCAGTAATATAATAACTTTTTGCATACAGAGAAAAGTATACCATTAGTTTTAATCCTTGGTTAACACAAAAAGTAACGCATAAAGTATGGATGACGTTAGTAATGATAGAACGTGTAGGAAAAACACGTCAAAAAGTTTTTGTGAGTAAAACAAATATATATATTGTACAGTAAAAAAACATGACATTTAATTAGCTAATGACATTCGTATATTTAAAAAGCTATTTAGGTATAAATATTACAAAAGTGCGAAGCGAACTTGATCTGTCTAGCATTAGCGAAATGTACTTTTCTAAAAACTTACTTTCTTGTTAAAGTTGAGTACAATGAATGAAAGAACTGAGGCTTAGTATTTCAGGAAAGGCTGCTTCGATTATGTTTGCCACCAGTAAGGTTTTATAAGGTTTTCTCATCCCTGTATTTCCGTACTAAACAATTTTTTGAGCTTTTTCCGTTCAAAAGTAGATTAGAATTTTGGCTACATTTTTCTAAGCACATAGCAAACTACGAGCCTGCAGCCTCGCTGGAGACTGTGTAGTCACTAGAGGCTTAAGAGCAATGGGCGACACTGCCAGGGCATGACTCAGGTATCTACCCAAGAGATTGTTTGGGGGGGGGGTGGAATATTGATGAAATTAATTTTAAGGTATATTAACGTTGTATGAGGTAGGGGTAGCGGCTGCCAAGAAAGTGCGTGAGAGGTACTTCGTTTATGGCACCGGTGAGAGATTGTTCGTGTGTAGCCTTTGTGTAGAGGATGAGGGTAAAAGGCTGGCGTGTAGATGAGCATATGTGATTGAGGCATGCGTGAATTTCCTTCTGTTGAGAATAAGAGTGATGAGTGTAAACGGGAGGTCATGATCGCTAAGAGAGACAGAGAGAGAGAGAATAAAGTCAAAAGAAGAAAAAGTCCCGTGCGTGAAATCGTAGATCAGGTTGTCCGAGCGGACGTCGTCTGGCTTGGGAAACAGTTAGGCGGACGTATAATGACTCGAATCGCGGTCGAGCTGATGTATCCGGGACGATCGAGAGTTACAGCGCCGCTGTAGTTGAGGGGTACGTACCTTGCATGTGTGGGTAATCGAGGTATTCGAAAAACCGTCTGAGCCTTGGCAGTCGGCGAGGGGTCGTCTGTCCATTGTAATATGACAAAAAGTGTGTGTCTATCCAAACAGTCGTCTGAACCTCAGCAGTTAGCGGTCTGTCCGCTGCAATAGTACGTATTAGAGAGTGTATATGTGTGTGTGCGTTCGCAGCGTCGTTTAAGACTCGGCAGACCACGAGACCAGCTGCTGAGGGTGATGGTTGTAGATGTACCCACTGTAAGAGAGAATGTGTAATGTGTGCTCTCGTGAGGTAGCTCGTAATCGAAGGTGTTGCATAGTGACCGACTATTCTCGTGATCGAACCGGGTTGTCGTAATCTCGACGGTAGCCGTTCTCCAGGTCACGATTGGGAGCATCAGAAATAGCGTCATTCTCTTGAAGTGTTCATCTATCGTCAATAAAATAAAGAGTTGTTTAAAGTGAATTATGTGGTACGTGTATTTATTTGGACGTGTCTAAAATGTGTGTCCTGGTCATTTCCCTTAGCCTTGTGGGTCCTCGTCTCGGTGAAGAGTTTATGTCGAAAGTGTAGAGCTGATCCAAGCAGAAGTATTGGAAGGTGTGTTGGGTTGGATAATATTGGCGTTATAGATGTTATATGCGTTTTAAGGTGTTTTAGTGCATTTTATAAGGATCGGGACAGGTTCTTGTCAACGTGAAAATGCCGACAGGGCTGGCCAAATGCAACGTTATATAAGTATTAAGAATATGGATAATATTATTTGTTCCAGATAAATCGAACTTATATTTTTAAAGTGAAATATGTGAAAGTTTGTCTGTCATGTATGTGTAGTGAAGTAAGAAAAATGTGTTCGAATGGAAATGACGAGCGTTGTCATACAAAAAAAGATGTTGTTAATTTTTGTTAAAAAACGTTCAGTTTTTCCGGAAACTTCAATGACTCTAAGTCACATTTTTGTTTGGCAGCAAAATATATCCTTAAAATTCGATAATTACCCAAAGATGTTTCTTTTTTTGCGCGAAGCTGATTTTGTTAGCTATATTATTATTTTGTAATACTATAGAATTACTTGTTTCAAGCACTTATAGATTTCAAAGGTTAATAGTTAGGCTTCTGATAATGATGGTGGAAATCACAAACACTTGAATTGCTTGTAATCGTTCAATGTATTGCTTGAATGCACAAAGTAACATTATTTGCAGATAAACTATGAATTCTAAAAAAACCAATTTTTATAACATAAAAAAAAAGTGATTAATGATACCAAAGTACTACAGAGGTTATACAACTAATGTAAAAGATCAGGACCTACATAAAGTATATTTTTTTTAAATCGTTAATTAAATGATGAATTTCAGTAGTTTGCAATTAACGCAAATTGACGTACCTTAGACTACTTGGTAATAGATTTATAAAAAAAACAAACATCATTTTTTCTCTCTTTTCAAAGCGTTCAAGTCTAAGAATTTTTTTTTTTCAGTTTTATCTTATTTGGCATAAGAAATAAAATTTTCATAACTATTATGAGTTTTATAATGAAGGTAATCTATCGATAAAAAAATATCCTTTGCTACATTTTTTATATGGCTTCAGATATTTAGATATTTGTCAAAATATGTCCGAAAACACCGAATTTTTTTAAAACTTTGCATTTTTTAATTCCTTAAAATTTTCCGTGCGAAACTGAGTTGGCGTTACCAAACATATTGTTTGTAACTTTATTCTAAAATTATTTTAATATCAAACTCGATTACATTAAGGCCAAACTTTACTATTTTACAACGGGACTGGGCTGAAAATGTTAACTAGTTACGCAGTTTCATCTACCGTACAAAACAACCAAAACATTCAAAAATAAACAGTAGAAAAAATCTTTTTGCACATAAGCATAATCGAAAATGCACTTATTATTATTTTTTAAACAATCACTAGAAAATTATACGCATAAAATAATTACCTGATGTAATCCTTCTGTATCATTTATTGGCATATTACCGTCTTTCCTTACAAACAAGCTCAAGTTTTTAAGAACATCATCTTCCGAGATCTTAAAAAATTTTATGAAATAAGTTGTCTTATATTTGGTAAATTGTTTATAATTAGTTAAGGTTCAAAATTTACCAATAAATATTTTGAAAGGTTTAATCCTTTCACAGCAATCAATTCATAAGTTCCGTCTTTGAGGAGACCAGTCGTATCATTGAAAGGGATCGTGGGAATCGACACCGTAACGAAGCTGGTAAAACAGCCCGCATACATTGAAATGACAATGAATGATGTGAGATATAGCGATATCTTAACAATCTTTAATGAAAGGGAACTCAGTTGTACATCTGAAAATTTTGTAAAAAATATAGAAGGAGTCGATCCATATTCATTCATAAGTATTCAATGTTTTCCAATACTTTGATTATAAGTTTTTTTTAAATAGTAAGAATCTAAATAGCTAACTAGGTAGAGTTATCCTGTTACGGTTTATATGGACAATTTTAAAGCAAAATAATTTGTTCAGCTTTGTAACAGCAAGCAAATCTTAACTTAGCTATTCAGAGGCGTGGTAGACACTTTTATTTTGAGTGCGTTTACCTTCAGACTAAACTAATAAACTGTAAAAAATTTATTTCTACTTTTGATAAAAAGTTTCAGTCAATCAAAGTTTGTTGGAGGATTTAAAAAATAGCCAATTTTTATTCACGGGGTACAGCACATCAATTAATTTACTGTCAATCCTTTACATTTAAGCAAAACTTGTCATGGAGTAAAATATACAGTTACGTTAGAAGTCAAATGTCAAAGTTATTATTCAGAACTTAAAAATTTTAGTGGCGACAAAAAAAGTCACAAGCCACAATTTTATGAAAGTCGTCGTTGAAATTAAGAAATTTTGAATTTTATACAAATCAGTAATGCCAATTTGGCCCCCTTTTTCCCGTTTAAACAGAAGCTGTAGCGGCGTATAATCTAATGCATATTGTAACTTTAGCAAAACAATACTTTTTTATTGTTCGAAACAATAGTAACACCAAATTTCAATAAATGGTATTTTAATTTACTAGGCCCTGTAAAATTCTGTTGTTCGTCAGATAAATTATTCATATGTAAAATAAATTAGTAAATATGCCATTCACCCCTTCGTTCATTTAATGTTACTTTTGTAATGAATTAATTGATTGAGTCACGCCCTCTTAGAATAACTCTACCGTAACCTAATGTTATTGCATGTTGTGATTTTGAATCATAATAACTTTAGATAACGTAATATAAATCAACAAAAAAATACACACATTTTAATTTTACGGAAAAAATTTCTCAGTAGTTTACCTTCAAATTCCTGATGACAGAAAATCCGCCATATTATTATAAAACCATCTGACAGTTTATGTACAAAACTTCTTCTATCATTATTCATTGTTATAATTAAAGTACATAATATTGATGAAACAATGATGACAACAATCAAGTAAATCCAGATATTCTTATTGAAAACCTTTTTAAAATTAAGTACTTTTCAGCGCTGTAAATGCATAAAGTCATAACTATTGAAAATTGAAAAGTTTTTTACCTCCAAATAAGCATGCCATGGGATTTCCATGGTATCCGGTAACTTATAAACCAACACTTCTTGCATATCTGTGATTTCAAATGTTACATCCTTACGATCTAGTTTTTCTTTGGTTATAAATGTCATTTTGAGGATGCTACTATCATTTGATGTTTCGGTAGAATTACTTGTTGTTTTATTGTCGTCCTTAGTAATGTGGGAGGTATTCTTATAATTGACAGATAATCCTGTCTTTAATTTGAGGTCTTCAATTATTTCAGCATAAAAAGGAGAAAGCTATAAATAATGCAGTAGAATACAGTATTTTTGCAAAGTTAATCGATTTTTTCTTTTTTAATAAGTAACTTTTTAACGCAAAAAATTCTTTACCTTCGTATATATTGTAATCGAAGCACCGGTGAAATTTTTCCGTCTCTCTAATAAATTTAGACTCTCTTTTACAATTAGCCCAGTCCCTTTCTTCCACTCCAGAAACTCCTCAACTCGAATACCAGTTGCAGTACTGACAGCGTACCACTCCTTGATCTTTTTATTTTTACCACATTTAACCAGTACTTCGCTTGCAAGATTCAAGTGGAGATGATTTTGTTTTGGATCTTGGCAGATACTATAAATCTCTTCAGTAGTTGCTGGCTGCAATATTAGTAGCCACACGTGAGGTGATAGATTATTATCCCTCGTAAAGTTTGAGAACTTTTTAAAATCGTCGTCAGTATTAATAAACGCAACAAAAAGCGTTTTTGAGTAATTTTTTATTTTTGGGTACTTTGTCCGAAGGTCTGGGATGGCAACGGCCACCGAGTAAACGAAATGACGTGACAGTTCTCGAACAATTTTCACAACTGAATGTATATCTGTAGTTTTAAAACATAATTATTAATTTTCAATATTTACCTTTTTAATTCGTGATTAAACACTTCTCACCTTCGTTTCCCTTATATACAATTCCTACACTAGTGGTTTTATACAGCTTTTGTACGTCAATCATTAAAGGCACATGATTTTCTATACTTTGAGTTGAATAAGACAGTATGAATGGAACAATGGCGAAAAACACCACAAGACCGGGTAACTTTATCATTTTGATCTAAAAAGAAGTAAAGAAAACCTAGATATTATTCACATAGTTAGATAAATTGTTTTAATAATGTATTTTTTTTTTTTTTTCCCTTGACCCACATCTCCTGCCCTTAATATTGATGCGCGCCGTTCAGCAGACATGTTTGTCGATCAGATGTTGGGTCACAAAAAAACTATGGAAGCTGAGCGAAGCGGTTATTAGAAAATGAACTTAGGAGGCTCACATTAAATTATAAGAAAATGCACGTATCCGAATTTTTGGGAAATAGTATCTGTTTATGTTACGTATGCTTTTGGCTTCACCTTACGGGTCAAATGCTCGTGATCTAAGGAATTTTGTTTGTCTTCTGTGAGTTATAAACACTTTTCACATAACCCCGCATCGTAAGACAAAATATTTTTTCATCGAAGTGTTGAATGCGAACGTGCTGCGATCCTTGATACTTTTTCAGAGGGTTAGTGGTAATCGATACAATTTTTTTTCGATATAGCAAAAGGGTTATAAATAAGCTTCAACTTTTTGTAAGCACTAGAAAAATTTCAGTGTACAAATTTATATGCACTCAAAACTTTAAATTTGAACAAATTTTTATAATTAGGCTGAATTTTTAGGTTATTTTGAAATTGAATGCTTATGAATTCTATTAATAATGTTGAGTACCGTTTAGTAAAACTGATTTTCTTTTAAATTTTTTAATTTAATCTTTTTGAAAAATAACTATAATATTTTGAGGATATTAAAAAATAAAATGAACGAAATAGCAAAACGATAAAATTTTAAGGAAATTTAATGTAAGAATGGCATGCAAAAAATAGTATCCTTCGTAACTAATTAAGTATGTTGCCAAGACAAGCACTAAAACCACGGGACTTCTTGTGCTTGCCGTAGTTAAATGTGTACCAGGGAAAAACTTTACTTGTTCTGCTAAAAGAGCAGTGAACACTTGGACATAAAAAAACTACTAATTTTAATGAAAGTGTTTTTCGAGGTCATCATTATTAAAAAAAAACTTGCCTCTGAGGGATACGTTACGTTACGTCAAGACAGCGCTGTTTTTATAAAAATTTATCACTTAAGTACCATTAACACAGAAGAAAATTTTATTTGTATTTACTAAAAAAATAAGATAATTAAAAAAAATAAGATAAAATGAAAGTATGAAAAGTAATCAATAATCCTCATTATCTTTGCCGTCCAAAGCTAACAAAAGTATTTAGTTAAAAAATTTCACACGTTTTAATTATTTTGATCAAACGAGTACGCTTCCTGATAAAAAACCAAGTATTTTTTCGTCAAGAGTAAAATGAATATATTTCTGTAAGAGACAGGACTTAGGCAAGTACTTACTAAATAAATCAATACTTGTGAAGCAAGAAATTACTCCCAAAATTTCTTTTATTCAGCTCAGCACAGCTGGAATTTACTCTCTTTGGACGCTGTAAATTTTGATATTTCGAACTTCACGGGTCACTTTTCACTGATAAACACCGATTAAACACTGGGCTCCTCCGTCGAACTAGATCGAAATCAGCGTATTGGAGTGATCACTTTGAGTTGAGGTGTTGTCTAGCTGACGCACTGTGAGACAGTGTCGTGCTAGCGCTGTACATTTAAGGGTTAAGGGTAAGGAATCATGTTCCCCACTACCAAAATTTTCTGGCCATCGAATAGGAAAAAAGTCACGCCCATAAAAATAGTCAACCCCTTCCTAATTTCCCCTAGTTTTGTCTATATTTTCAAACAGACCAGGAGCCAATCCATATAGGCCAGGTTGCAAAGAATCAAAATTACGACAAAACTTCAAAGTAATGCATAGTTGACTTAAAGCTACTTTTCATTTTGGATTTAATACTCACAACCATTATGTTTTTTATAACAAAGTTTTTTATTTTTTAATATAATTAATTATTCAAATATGTGAATAAAAAAAAATAAGGGACTACCTAAAATTACTTATCAAACAATTGACTTGTTTATTTATATATATTAATAAATATATAGCCATATATATTAATATTTTTCTTATTTTTTTTTTATATAAGTCTTACAAGCGTTGTTAATTTATTAAATTATTTCAAACACCTTGATATACAAATATTCTTGAAAAAACAAAATAATGTCTACCATACATCTTAGTGATTAATTATTTTGGTATCCTCTTAATCAAGATTTATGTTTCTATTAATAGTAAAGAAACTTGTTCACAGTAACAAAAAGTTTATTATTATTAAAAAGTTATCACAGTTCCATTCATATAAAAATATAAACACATAACAGCTATTCCAGAACACTGTATACTTCCTTAGTCACAAACTAATCGTATTCAGCTTTATATATCATCCATATAATGCAAACACGTATTAGTATATTACGCACCTAGTAAGCGAGGTTAAGAATGTCGAAGATTTTACGCAAATAAACGTTGTTTTCTTTTTTTTTTGACTGTGAATTCAATATTATAATGAAGGCTGTTAAAAAATTTTACCAATTTTGACTATTGTCTTTGTAAGCTTTTGAAAATGTTAATAAAATTATATAAATATCCGTGTCAGCGTGATAGGTTGTGGCTTAATTGATAATCTATTATGTAATTATTTAAGTTACTCATAAAATCGTCTTACAAAAGTGGGCTAAGTGGATTGACCATTTTTAATTCTTTTATTGCAGTCGATATACTATTATTTAATCCAAAATAGTTCTGGCTTAAGTAGCACAGTAAAATCTTCGTAGTGTCATTCATTATACACACGTCAGCTTTTTTTTTACTTTAAACTCTTTGATAATTCTATGTTCCTCGTAGAATAAAATACTAGAAAACGATTTCCTCAGATCGGAAAAAAATCATATTACTATCCTCACTAATTTTAAAGTTTTCAACTTTTTTAATTAAATATTTTAATCTTTAAATACTGTATGTGCATTAATTTACTGCTGTAGCTTACAATATTGATTAATTTTTTGGGACTTTTGTAAGAAGGAGCAGATATAATCAACACCATTAGTCTAATATGATTTTGTCTATGTGATTTAGGAAACTCATATGGTTTAAAACGTTGCGGGTTTGTTAGTATGACTGAATAATACGGCACTCTTTTAGTTATAAGACTATTTTTGTATACTTAAATTATGACTCACTGGAATTCGTCAGTTAGATTGTTTTTCAAATTTCTTAAGAAACATACATTTCTTCATTTAGCTACTGTAAGCTGTTTTTTTGTCTGCTCTCGTTATAATAATACTGTTTTCCTTTAATTTTTTTTCAATATTTAAAATTAGGGTCCGATACGAGCTCTTCGTCAACTTACAGAATTAAAAAAAAAATTTTTCCATAATATTATAAATCATCTGTATTTCTTGTACAAGTATCTTGTTACACATAATTGGCCCTTATGACCTCTTTTACATTGTTAATTCCTTGTATGTTGACATTAAATTAAAAACCTAATTCCAAAATTTTAATTTTTCTGTTATAAAAATCAAAATTTAATAAATCAATAAACTGATTGAAGAATTTGTATGCGTATGTAGTTTTATCTCTGCTCTTATATACGCTGATGTTATTATGATAATTGCTATTATTTTTCTAAGCGTCTGTTAAATTGGAAGTCTATTGCGTTTTAAATTTCTAGAACTTTTTCTTGATATTCTATTTCTATTATCTTACTTATTTACTTTTTGTCTTGTATTTTAATTTATAGTATCCAACTAAAGTTTATTTATTCTCAAAGTAAGTTCTGAGTATCACTTTTTAGTAAAAACTTTTAATATCTTTTTTTCTACAGGTAATATTTTTCTCCAGTTCTAGACACAATTTGACTACTACTTTGTTTTCTTTTAAGTCAAAAATTTGTCTAAATTTGTTCTCATGTAAATGTGGTGAGGTGTTCTTCTTTGATGCAGATGTTGTAAAACAAGATAGTCTGTGCATAATTAGACTCGTAGTAATAGTTTCAAATACTACTTGACCAAAAAGCTAGTATCCGCTTTTGTCAAACTATTGATTATTGTGGTCTGTACTTAACAAAGACCTAATTTTAAATGATGCTTTAGGAAATAATAAACATAACGACTCAACGTTTAGGAATACGTTAAGGTTGTAATCCGTTACGACGGAGAAGGGTTTAGTGTACTTAAGTAGCTCTTACGATTTCATGTTTTAACATCAATTGAAGTGTGAAGATTTTTGATAGATAACGTTAGGATGTTGTCTTCATTATTCCCTTAACCGTATGCTTTTTATGCTTGGTGTAATAGCTTTTCGATAAAAGTGAAATTAAAGAAATGCTAAAATCTGATAAGTACAGAAGTTCTTAAATTTTTCATCGATTTTACAAATACTATTTTACGAATACTGTTAGACGTGAAATTTTCATCGTCCAAGAAAATGTATTATAAAATAAGTAAGTAAAAATTAACGTTTACTAAATTTAAAAACAATGAATTAACACATGAATAGCAGCAGATCTTATTTACCATACAATCACTCTTGATTTCTCTCTTCCTTAAATTTTTTTTGTTCCTCTGAATACTCGTAAGTATCAACGTTCCTAGCAATTCAGTAAAATGAGAAATTTTACTATGTCACATAGCAAATTCTACTTCTAAATGTGGGACATTTTAAATCGATGACAATAAAACTTACGGTGTTAAATAACAAAAACTATATACTATCACATTCGTTACTGTGTTAGACATGGTAATTTTTATTATGCTGCGTAATAATTTTTTTGAGGGCTGCTACATAATAAAAAATGCTTAAAATATAATGAAAATCATATTAAATGTCATAATTACGTCAGTAGGTGAGTATGTCTAAGATTTCATGAAAAATGTAGTTATTCTTAGTACGGGTATAATACTTTTCTTAACACCTTTTTTCCATTGTATTTATTTTAAACTAATCATTGCATAGGTCTTTTAAGCAACATTCTTTGAACGTAAAAAAATGTGCCAACGGCAGGTGGTTTGATAAAACAGTACTAAATGCCAAAATAAGGCTTTATTGTAAACGTAAATACATAGGACCCTCCTTTAATAAACCCGTCCCCTTCGCAACTGCGGTTGAGGACATAATTATACAGTCATAGAAGCCCCAATGCTTTTACGATTTTTCCTAAGCTTTTCCCTTTCCACTCCCTCAGTTATCGATAGCTTATCTGTATTTTCTGGCACACGACAAAGTAGCTACGCTGTTCAGCCGAGGAAAAATACTCGATTCCCTTGAATGTCGTGTGTCAGTACTAATGCGTTCAATGAGTATGACTATTCACTTTTACCACCTTCTACTACGCAGCTCTGCTCATAATATATTAACAATAATCGGTACGTGTCCTGCAGGTGTTTTTGTTTCACGCTTATCTTTCCTATAATCTGTCCTGCGTATCCGGCACTGCCCCGATGGTAAGTACATCATTTTATTGATCGAACGCACTTTTTTGGGTTTATATGAGAAATCACAAGCCACCGAATTGTACGTGAATATGAGTTTTAATATTTTACGCCAACGTGATAATGTTTTGATAAATACGAGGCCATTTCTTTGGCAACAAAAAAAAACAAAAATCATAATTCGATATTAACCACAAGCTAAGAATGAGTAATAAAACACCTGTACATGTTACGCGACACATGCTGATCAAAGTTGGAAAAAGAACATTTTTTGTTACAATTACAACGTTTATCAAACAATTTTTCTTTAGGTAAGAATTTGACTGTGCACAGAGCTGCATTTACGCAGTTTACTATATTATTGAGTAGTTTTAAACGTATTATGTTCATTCAATAATTTAATAAATCTGAAACACTGTAACACAATTTTAAGTTTAACACGATCAATAACGTATTGAACTTATATTGTTTGATTATCTAAGTATGTTTTGAACTATACTACAGTTTTACTGGCAAATAAGCAGTATGTTATTTTAAAAATTTTTGTTTGTATAAATTACTAATCAACGTATGGTTACACTCTCTTTTTTGATATTTTTTTTTATTGTTCAAAATTTCGTTTCACTTAAATTATAAGGTTAACAATGAGGTATTGAAAATTACAAGAAGTATCTGGAATAGTTTAGTGATTCTCTTATTATCAGCCCCTTTGTTATTTTATCTGCATTCAAAAGCACTGTTTTGTACATGGTAACAAAAATACTGTCGTTAATTGTAAGTTTTTTATCTTATTAAGTTCAAGTTAAATAATTGATGTCCAATAACCCGCCTTTTAATAAAAAAGTATGTAGCTGTGTTTATAATAATCTTGACTTTGATAGATTTCGCTACCTTCTACTTAGAATTGAAAAAAAATTGTTTTTTGTACTATAGTACATTATTTTCTTCTTCAGATCACCACTAGTTTTATTATAGTTATTGCTTAAACTGAAAGATTAATGTAGGTATTAATTTTGGATCATATTTTAAAGCTGTATTGAAATAGTAATGTTATTGTTTACGTAATAAACATATCAGATTTAATAAATCTACCTTTTTCTTTTTGTTTTGTAAAAAATACTGTATTTCTTTCGAAAAAAAATCATTTGTTCTTACAATATTTTTTGAAACATTAAGAATGAGAACTTGAAAATAAAAGAATCGATAGTTTTACTAACTACCATTAAATTTTTAAGGGACAAACATTTAATTTCGGGTAGAAAAAATACATATCAAAAAAGTAATAGACAGACAGAACTAAAATAATATTGAGTTATGCACTTCTTATGCATTGTTAGATAAGCGTATACAAATTTTCCACTGTCTACTTAAATAATAATTTACAGAGTATTATAGCTTATTTTTGTTATTTTGTTAGTCTGGTTTGAAATATTAATATAATTAAAAGTTACATGTAATATTAGTTTTTGTAAAAAACTTTTTTTAAGACAACAATTTTATGAAAACAATTTGTTGAGACAAAATCTCGAAGAGAATCAGTAAACTTTATTCAAATAGTTCTTGTCACTTTTACAGCGCTACATGTATCTAAATTGATTATTTAGATACAATCAAAAACTGTGATTGCAATAAAAAATATCGACTTTTTCTAGCAGAACCAGATTGGTTTCTACGTTTTTTGCAGAAAAAGATAATACTCCTGTAATTTATAAGTAGGATTGTATATCTGAGTAGTACAAGTCGTAAACAAAAATGTAAAACCTATCTGCATACACTTTTTAGAACGAAATTGAAAAAAATTATTGTATTTTTCCGTTGCTACTCATACTTCTATATGATTTTCTGCGCACTGCGAGAAACGTTCTATTAAATGAACCAACACATGCGTCAGAGGATTTTAATATCAATACTACAGCACAAAGTGAAAAATTCATTGAGCCATCCCCGAAATCGTGACTAACACCACCACCACAACGCTAAACTAATCGATCGTTGACGTCCACTGCTCCCACCAATTACAGTGTTTGGTGAGGCCACGTATCCACTCGCAGCAAATACGAGCTACTTTTTTCCCTACTCTCCAAATTCAACGGCCAATCAACTTCGACTCGTGAGCTTTTTTTCTTTTACCCTACTTTGGTTAACGCAAGCTCGACGAAAATGCTTTTTCCCTAAGTTTTCGATATTTTGGGTGTCTTTTGATATTTCATTCATAAGTGTTCAAACTATAATCTTTCGTATGTAGTATGTCGATATGCTTATAATACAATGATTTTTTTGCAGATGGTTTACGGGAAATTATTATTAGTAAAGACAAGTTGACTTACCTATGAGTTATAAAATCTGATTTAATTTACTTTGGACTACTGAAGATTGATATAGTTATGAAAGAGAAAGTCTAGTTAAAAATAATAGAACACCTAATGTTTCTATTTTGTACAAACTGAAAACTCTCAGGAACAGCAACTATTTGGGAAGATTAAAAGGTTTCGAATTGTTAGTAGGAATTTTTATTTGAAGCCACTTAGAATGGTAAAGAGTCACTAAATAATTTTTATGATGACTTTGTTTTTTACGAGAACTACGTTAATCGATGGATTTCTCCTTTTTTTTTTGGACGTACATGTTCTATTTTTATGGAAAGGGTGTGCCTTTTTTCCATAAGTCAGAAATCTGAATTGATTTCTTGCATAAGTATTGCACAATTGAAAAGTGATTTCTTTAAAGGGAAAAATATGATTAACCTGACGGCACCCACATTTCTATCTGCTCTTAAGAAAACTTTTAAGATAGTCAATGCCAAAGTTTGCTTACCGTCATATTAATATTAGGGAGCCGTACTTTGAGACATAACGTATTGCCTGTAATCCACGTGTAACATCATGCTCTTTCGAAAAAAATATAAATATTTTAAAGAAAAAGTTTTTAAATTATATTAAGAACAATGAAGATTATGTCAAAAAATTTGAGTTGGTAGTCAGTTGCTGTAAACGTCTTTGTCTCAAATTCATGAAGAAAACACGCTGTCGTCTCTTACTTGATGATTTCAACCGTATTGATCAAACTTACCAGAATATAGATTTAAGCAGATTGCAAGAGCCTTCTTAAGTATTCCCCATGAGTTTTTCGGTATGAATACAATATTTATATAAGTATAATAATGTTGTTCTTGTTAATGCAAAATGTCGAGCTGCAACATCCTGCCTTATTTGACTGGGTATTACAATGAAAATACGATATAAGCGTAGACAACGAGAGATTTTAATGCTGCAGTTTTACGTACAAGATAGGTTCCAGAGGTACACAATCATCTCCTATTTTCAAAAACGTATTCGAAATTTTATATAGGTATGACAACTGTTATTCGACAGTCCACACTTGCAAAAAAAGTGGAAATGGAATAGAAAATCGAGAGCTCTTTTAATTTTTCTTAATAAACTGAGGTATGCGTTTACAACAAACCGGAAACGAAAGCTGTGACAACTGCACACTCGTTATGTAAATCCTCCATACATATGTGTGACATAACTTTTACTGGATTTTCTTACAATAAGACATGTTTCGAGTATATGGCATGAGTCCCTAAATAATTAGAGAGGAGTCGTAATATAGGACATGTCCTAATTTAAAGGTATGTATGTCTTACATTCGGGACCAAATATAGTGTAAGAAAACAAAATATCAGACATGACTTACTGTCGAAAAAACACGATAGCTATAAAAATTTAGATGATAACGTAGACTCACAGATATATTTGACACTACAACTCCTAACTAAACTCTTCGTATAATATCCTCTTTATTCAAGTATTTCTAAGTTTTTGGTCGTAACAACTCCTGGACTTTTCATTTCTAATAATGTTAATTGTTTTTTCTAGACGAGCGATTTCTTTCGAGGTTCCTCGATTAACTAACCATGGAAAGCTATTTTTTAAAACTATGCAGCCAGAATAGCTAATTTTTTGCATGTAGTTTTTTACTTTTCATTCACAACATTTTCTTCTTTCTTTTTCTACGTAGCACGTAAGCACGCAATCATCGGTCCCTTTCGCCAAGGAGATAAAGCTTCTTCACGTTTCTCGCAATGTTATCTTTGGAGAATTGTGTTAGTGTACGTTCATCAAAATGTATCTCTATCGAAAGATGACATTTCTTGTTGTTGGAGCAGTTTTGAGGGATTTTGTAAATTAACTTGATAGCAAAGAACTTTCCAACCCACTGTGCCGAGATGGCTTTTAGTGAAAATGACGATTTTAACGAGATTGACTCTTATTTTGACACTCACGCGTACGTGAGAGATGTCCATGGTACCTTTTAACACACATACCTTCTAACAGTAATTATTGAAGGTTTGAAATGGAGTAACGTATTATAAACTTTTGGCTTTAAAGAAAAAGTTTTAGTAAGCAGCAAAAATTAGTTGACAATTGTATGAGATATTTTTCTACAACAAAGCACCTACCTAAGCGCACACTAGCAGGTATTATTAAAAAAGTTGGCCACAGAAATTTTGAGTAGGCAAGATAACAGGTATCAATTATGAACGATAGTGATGTCATGAACGCGACACGAGTAACAACACTGGAAACCATTTCATTGTTTGTTAGTTGCTTGTAAGACTTTTTTCGTCTAGCACCTAAGCAGTTATATCACAGTAATAGTAGAAAATGTTCGATGATGTGAAGGAACAGATAATACTTGATGTTGATGACAAAATTCAAGAAGATCTTAAGAAGGCTGGCCTTTCTTATTCCGGCCGTGAGGCGTGTCTGATTATGGTTTCCAGGAACGCTACTGGAGAGTCAAGACAATTGGACCTGATACCCAGCAAAAATTATTGCCCTATATCTGTTGGCGATAAGGTATGTCCATTTTGAAATTGCATTTACATACTGAAGTTCTGTAAGATTTTTTTCAAAATTCAATGAAATTTTCTTTTTTTAAAAGAGGGTCTATCAGAAGGAGTTGGACTTCACGTAATTAGACAAGGACACTAATAAGATCATCGTAAGTATCAAAATTTTTAAAGTTATACCTTTATAGGCACGTTTACGCATGAGAATAAATCAATGGCTTTTTATTAGTTGCCTTAAGAAAAAGTATGACAGAAGTGGATTTTGCTTCATTCTCTCTACTTCGCCTCACCTGCTGCGATGTACTTCCGGTCCACTCTACACCATCTAACGTAACCACACTATACCACACATTAAAAATTTTATTAATTGTTTTTTTTCCTTCTAACCAATTGAAACAAAAAGGCCCTTACCCACTCTGCTGCAAGCGGTCCCAGTTTTAAGAATTTGAGCAGCTTAGCTGGCCATTGTTTTTCTCATGTGAATGTACTCACGCAAACGCTTTCACACACACTTGATCCCTTCCTTTTAAGATAATTTAAAAATCAACTTGTGGATCCATTTAGTAATTGGATAAGTTTATCTTAAAGTAATTTTTCATACCAAAATAAATAAGTAGATTTTTAAAGATCGTATTAATGCAACTTTACGATATTTTTTCACAAGGTTACATGTTTAAATGCGATTTTTTTAAACTACACATAGAAAAAAGGATGAAGTTAGAAGATCAGCAATTTTTCAGGGTATTTTTTTACCCCTTAAAAATATTTTTTTACAAACCTCAAATGTTAGGTAAGTTTGATGTATTGAGTTCATATTTCATAAGAAATTTCTGAAACTTTATACACACTGGCAATAAATAGTATTCTTTCTAATGAATCTGTAGCCTTAACAAGTTCTGGAATCAAGATATAAAAATGGTCAAGTTTTTTTTTGCGCAGTATACATTTTGTATGACATTCGTAGTATAATACTGTTTAGTACTTGTACTTTAACAAAATCAAACTAAGTAATGTTGCCTTTTGCCTTAACATTTTTATATACTTCCTACATAGCAAGGCATGAATGTATCTGATGTGAGGTTTGCATGAAATAACAGTCAAAAGTTAATATTACTTAGTTTGATTTTGTTAAAGTACGAGTACTTAACAGTATTATACTTCGAATGTCATACAAAATGTATGCTGCGAAAAAAAAACGTTGACCGTTTTTATATCGTAATTTGAGAACTTGTTAAGTAAGGCTACAGATTCATTAGGAAGAATACTGATTATTGCCAGTGTGAATAAAGGTTCATAAATTCCTTACAAAATTTGAACAAAATACATCAAACTTACCTAACATTTAAGGTTTGTCAAAAACTATTTTTAAGGGGATATCATAACTTTTCAGGAAAATACCATGTCTAAATGTTTAATTCAAAAACTTAATAATATTAAATGTTGCTCATATTAGAAAGTACTGGGTAGAAACAGAGTCTGTAAAACATAGCTACGGTGATCTACAACAGTCCCACTAAATTTCTACTAAAGTTTGCGCATTTAAAGATGATTCAAGTACATTTGAATGCAGTTAATTTTCAACAGTTCCTTGATTCGCCATATAAAATAAATTGTCTCAAAAAATACAGTTCCAGGATGTTTATCTAAGATGCTCTTTTCTTTTTCTTTTTGTTATTTAAATTCTTTATCATATCATTCTTAGAAATTTTTCTTTAATCTTACTACATAAATTCAATTACTTCTTCCAACAAATTTTTTAGATAAAATACTTACTAATTATGAACATTAAAAATCTTAAATTTGTCATTTGTTCAACTACCTGTAATCATAATTTTTTTTTTTGTAATGACTAAAACCCAAATATTCTAAATTACAGTTATTTAATACCAGAGGTTTTCTCACAGTAAACAATTATTTATCACGAAAATAGGAACGAAAATCGTACAAGTGGTATCTAAGTTACTAAAAGAATTGTTTTTATTGAATCATTAACTTTTTAAATAGTACTTAAAAAATTGATTAATAATGTATGATTATTTACTATCCAAATCACTAAATCAAATAAGGCTTAATTTTACAGATTGTTATTGAGGGCACTCTGGGAAATTATAAGAGTTTCCAATCTAATCGATCCGATTATGTTGATACTGTTACAGCTGTGTTACACGATTTATTTTAAACTGCTCAAAAAAGTATACTTAAAAAAAAAAAAAAAATTTATTACTTTAAATCAATTTATTTCAAATTTTAATTTAGATACTTAAATCAACGTGTTCACATTTAAGACACACGAAATTCAGTGTTAGGATACATAGGATATTAAAGTATTCTTGATATTAACATTTTTATCCGTTTTCAAAATTTTCCCACGGTAGGTGTCCTATCTCAACAACACCTCAACTTGTCAGTCGTTGTTTGCATGGCTGGATACGTTTTACATTCTTATAAGTGCGCAAATATTCATTTGACCTCGATTTGCCACATATATCTCATTATTTGTATTATTGATCATTTAGAGGATTAATTTTACAACGAGTGTGTCATATGCACCAGCTCCCTCTTCTGAGGCCTCGTTGCGTATTCCTATATATAAACTGCATATTTGCATGCCACAGTCAAATGCTATATACCAGTAGCATATTTATATGATATCCTAGTGATTAGTTCGTATTAAAAACACCACCTTGTTACCCGGGAGGAAGTGACGGAACGGAGTCTCAAACCTGAGCCCTCCAGGCAGGAAGCAAGCGCTCTACCATCTTAGCCACTAAGAACTCCCAACTCTGCATGCTATCTACTGTGAAATTAGGAAGTATCTGTAGCTAATATCACACTGTTGGCAGCTCTCCTTGATTTTAAAAGCACGCCTACTCCAACTATACACAGGACAAATTTGGCTTGCAGCTAACATAACAAAAACACCATTTCTCGACACTGAGCCTGAAAAAAATCTTATTTCGATCATCTCGAGATACACATGTCTTGTTTTCGTTGTTCTAACCACTTTTTGACCTACATTTTTTGGTAAAGTTGCGGACTAGAATTGAAGAGACTTAAGTGAACTAAAATACATCAGGCATACTGGCAAAAAAACTTGTTTCTCAGTATTTGAAAATTCGAGTATGCAAACGTGAAGTAAATAGTAGCGCGGTCGCTGAGCCTTCGGCTGCTTTTTTAAACTTACCTCATGCGACTTGGTATTATTTCAAATGAATGTTTGATGTGAATAACACCTGTTCCAAGAAATCTATGTGTGATGAACGTCCTTAGGAACATTCACTGGCATGTACTACTACTCTATTGAAAATAACGGTATTACAGGATGGCTTTTCTTATTTTTTCAGATAAAATTATATTTTAAGCTCAATATGAACCAGAAATAAGTGTGTGAGTGTGATGTTTGAGATATAATTAGCGTAGGCAGTAGGAAGTTGACTTTTAATAAAAGAAAGATCTGATGAAAGAGTACAGTCTTGTTCTGGCCAGCCTACATATTATTAATATTGTATTGTGCTCTAATATATTGTTTATAATCGTTATTCCATTGAATTTCAAAATATTAATTGAACCCATACTCAATCATTATTGGTAAACTCATCCATACGATAATTGTACCACTGATGTACACAATATTGTTTCATAGAAGGTATTTTTATACTTATTATTGTAGTGTTGTCCACCCAATTTAATGAAAGTGAAACTTCATACTCAAGTACCCAAGCACCCACTGTCCACTGTATTTTCTTTGTTCTTTTCTTTAATAACTTTTTAAGCATTTATGTTTGAATGGGTTATCCTAAAATTACGTAAAAAAGTCTATGAAGATTTTCAGGGAGTAGAAAAAACATCAAAATAATTAATTTTTTGTTATAAAGTGTAGTAAATGTGCTTGAAGTTAATGTTACAAGTTCAAACACTATTCAATAGGTAGATGAACTCTTAAAAAAACAGTCTCGTTTATAATTTTTTTTTAATCTTCGAGTCGCAAACATAGCTGGAGATAATTTGTTCAATATGTGATTATCTTTTAACTCATGCTGGTGAAATCATATTAAACCTACTTTTCGGAAAGTTATACAGGAAAAAAGTACAAAAATCGCTTTTTAAAATTTTAATTTTACAAAATAATGAATTTAGACATTTTTAATAGAAATAGTTAACAATTAAGAATTCGCTACCACTTTAAGGGATCCTTAGCCATGCAGAACGATTCTTATCTTCTATAGAACATAAAGTCACAAAACAATTGTTCATTTAAAAATTTTTTTTGGTGCTCTGGACCTTTAAGTATATCTAGATTAAATCTTATGAATGAATGTTATTAATAACGCAAGAGACTTTAAGTTGAAAGAAAATTTTTTTTTTTTCAATTCTGACTCCCATTTTATAGAAAATTTTATTATGCAACATAAATAAATTGTTATAACTTTTTGATAACTTATTACATTTAACTTCAATGTAACCAATTGCACTCAATAAAGTATATACTTTTATATGAATTAAAAAACACAATAACTGTAACAACGTGTTTTTAACGACAGTTATTATCAACTTCATGTTTGTTAAAATTTTTTATCTTTAACTGTTCTCTAATCTTAAAAGAATTTAAATATTTTGGCTGAATATTTTAAATTACTTATTTAGGTTAATAATTGTTACATTCATTACTGATGAGTGAGCAATAAAGATTATACTTGCGAATACTCTGACATGCTATGCATTTGGGTGTCTTCTTGCTAAATAAAAAAATTATGTCGTTTGATGAATACGTGTTATGATCAATTTATACTGTTTTTTAACATTATTCGTTATATTTTTTATGCATTCAAAACAAACATTCTAAAATGTTCTTCATGTTATAAGAAATAAATGTATGAATAACAAAAAATATTTTTTATTTTTAGATTTTTTTTGATCGGAATGTAGTAGCTGTCGCTACTACTAATATGATTTATGTCTGCGTGTAGAGCATTACTAAAGTGATTATTTACAACTCTACCATTAACAATTTCAATTGTCTTGCGCTCTATTCTCTGAGATTCTCCTATTACATCCTTGTTTGCTTAAAGAAATCGTTTTTTTATATGACCCTAATGTGTGGCTTATAATTTTGTCAAAGCAAAAAATGAAAGCACTTATAAATCGTCAAGGAATAAGCGGCTGCAGAATGGCAACAGGAAGTAACGCTAAATAAAGGAAATGAATTTCATGGTATACTTTTTGCTTACTTTTTGCTTAAAAAAGGTTGCCAACATACAACCGAAACGTTGTACACGCTTTGAATTAAGAATAAACTTTTGATAGTATGCCATAAAATTTATTTATATTATTTATTTATTTCTGCTGTCGTTAGAATCAAAATATTAAGAGAGTAACGCTGTTAAGAAAGTTACACTGTAAAAAAGTACCTTAAACTAGGGTTTTCTATAAGTACGAAGTGCACAAAAGGCAGTAAGATCCTTAGATTTTTAAAGGTGGCAAAGTAAATCTCATTATTTGCATACGTTGACGACTAAATGCATACAATATATCGTTCGGAGATGGGTACAGCACATCAAATGTTAAAGTATAACATTTTTCTATTGTTATTAATGTACATAAAAATGTATCAATTTACGTAAATCAACAAAAAATATTCTGCAAAAGTAGGAGAATTTATTATTTAAGTCAAAACAACAAATTAAATTTAGGCAATCGTAAAAAATACGCTACTAATAGTAATCAAATACTTGCTAGAAGACGTCATTAATGGTAGTTTTCCTACGAGTTTGAAAAAACTCTGTTTGCGAACCAAGAGGTTTGCGGCCCGAGCCGAAGGCGAGGGACGTAACGAGGTTCGTAAAGGAGACTTTTTGAACGAGTTCCGGAAAACTGCTTTTTCGCCCGAGGAAGTACTAGCTTTCAAAAACCACCCGAGGACGAAAAAATTTTTTTTCCTAACCCCGGCGTTTTTGAAAGGCTAGTATGCCCTCGGTAGGAAAAAAAGCATTCGCCATATAAGCGCCATCGCTCTGTGGCTACCTCACGCCCCTTGGGCCCTGCTTCGCTGGTCCCTTGGGCCGCAAAATAGCCCTGGAGACGATGGCACTTATCCAACGAAAACTACTATTTTTTACTATGGGCCCAGAGTGCAATCGCCGCTTTGCGCCTGTGGGCACACTTTGCGCCCTTGTAATCACTTTGGGCCCACGGGCAGAACAGTTTTTTGCGCTCTCTGGGCCGAAAGTACTTTTCTGTCCTAGGGCCCAAAGTGATTTACTGGGCGCAAAGTATGCCCACGGGCGAGAAATTGCACTTTGCGCCCTCAGCAAGAGGAACATTATACGTGACTTATGCACTAGCCTACAACAAGCACGCCTTTCGAGCGCATACGTTTGTACTTTATGCTCTAGTGTCGTAATGTACCATTTAATCGTAGCAAAATATACTCTATTAAGTAAAATTGGCTGCCATACGTGTAAATGTATAACATCGAAACTAGAATTTATAATTTTAAAGAGTTATTGTTAAAAAATGGATAAGTTGATGAAATTTAAAAACTCAAATTCTGAATAGAAATTTTCGCACTTTTTACAGTAGGTATTACTTTGCGGTAAACAAACTAATCATAGCATCGTTTGGTATATATTAAATAACAAACAAATTATGGTTATATATTTTCTAATATGGTACCAAAAAAAGATACACTCAAAGTAAAAAGAGAAAATATAATCAATTATTAGCATTTGTTTGGTAACAAACAGAGCTGGTGCATTTATTTCCTAATCTATCTTTCTACGTAATCTGGTCAGAATAAAAAGCAACTTCAACCTATTCAAGAAGTTTTGTCGTAGTTAACAAAAAATTTTATATAACGTTCTCCATCTACCTGTCCTTACTTGTTAGTTAATACAATGCTTTCATTTTTTAGGTCAGAGAAAAATCGGTATTAGTTTCAGGGACCAAGAAAAATCAACTAAACGAAGCCACTATGACGTTTGACATCCCAGATCAGTGTGATTTAGATAGAGTCGAGGCAGGATTCCACTCCGACAACGTTTTATATATTCGTTATTTTTCAAGGAACGAGCCAGATGTTAAAGTATAGACCCTTAAAAGTGTTTTAAATTTTGAATAATTCGTTTCCTTAGTGAAAGAAAAGATTACGTAAAAAATGAAAGAAATCAATGATGGCGTTCTATTAATTAATTTTTAAAACTAAGTTCTTTATGTCACGTGTCTTGGGGGGCTGGAATTTTAAAAACGACAGATTTTTATGAAACAAAAGTCATTTGCCGAAAGTGTCTTTTTTCTAATATATTTTAATTCCTCCCTTACCTCGTCACCATCACCATCCGTCCTCTTCACAATCCCCTCACCCTCTCACCTAACCGTGTTGCCCTAGTCTTCTGCACACCTCCTCTCATCACTCCCCGTTTTGCCACACCCTACCATTCCGATTAATTTACATACACCTAGCAATTAATGTTTCATTCAATCATAATTTTTTTCCCCACAATTATTTTTTTTTCGACTTTAAATTTTTTTCTTCTACAATTCGAGAAAAAAAAAAAACTCTCCAAGATAATTAGACCCTCGATCTTCTGCGTACGAGCAAAGTACCTTACCCACTCTGCTACGAGCGCTCCTGCTAAGAAGATCCGGTTTTCTCTACGTATAAGGTAGTTTGGAACTGAATTTGAATTTAAATATTAATTAATTTAATTCAATAATTTACTTTATTAACTATTAAATTATTCATTCGAATAACAATTTTTTTTCTAAATTGAAAAATTATCTTACAAACTTAAATACAATATTTTTTTTAGCAGCAGATTTTTCATACATTCATGAATAATTATTTCATTTTCATTGATTTGTTAATTTTCATATAAATTAATCAATTATTATTTTTACAATTTTTTTACATTTTCCAAAGTTTTTCAAGTTTTTCACTTACTGTAAATCTTTTGCTCCTTAGAAAATGAAAAAAAAAAAAATCAAAAAAAAGAAAAAGCACCTGAGCTTTAAACACATGACCTTTTGATTAATAAATTATAAGACGTAATCAAAAAAAGAGAGTTAAAAACGAAAAAGACATTAAAAATTATATGAAATGATACAAAAAATCATTAAAGAATACAGTGGAATAAAAATAAAACTAATTACAAAAAGAAATAAAAAAAATAAGGTTAAATGAATAATAAAATTAAAAATGAAAAAAAATAATGAAATAAAATTTCAAAAAGGCAGGAGAGAGACATGAAGAAATACAATGAAATATATAAAAACGAATTAAAAAACAAATGAAAAAATAAATGAAAAAAAAAAATTAAATAAAAAAATTAATGAAATAAAGGAATTTAAAAAATTAAGAAAACTTAAAAAAAAAAAAAAAAATTACAAGAAACAAACCAAGCTGTATAAATGGGTCATAGAACCCTCGGTAAGAACGAAGTTCTTTAAACATGAGATAAGTATAAAGGAACACAATTTCTCAGGTAATAAGGGGGTTACAAGATCCATAGGAAGAAGGAAGCTCTACAAGAATAAGTACTGCAGCCATGCAGTTCAGTAATACAAAAACTTAAAAAACGTATATTGCAAGTAGATTTTAAGCTTAAAACTGACCTATTATGTCTATAATCTTTTAAAGAATCGACAAACGAAAGTAAGAATCCTTTATTAGCCGTCTATAAATATGTATAAAAGAGGAAAAGTTAATGATGGATTTGTCGAATAGTATAAAATTACTAATTTGATCATTCTCCTTTAATATGATTACTGTTGTAATTTTTGTAATTCAGTGATTAAAACGAGGTACTACGAATTAAAAAATTCTGACTAATTTGTCATTAATGAAAGTCTAATTCATACTTGAACTTTTTTTATTGTTACTTCATAATTAACAAAAATTTTTATATGATGTCTACATTTCTACTACAAAAAACTATAAGCAATTTCAGGATACTCAGCTTTTCTCTTAAAATTGAATACATTCGTTTTTGATTTGCTACGTTCTTATCAAATTTAATAAACTATAAAACATTACAATTATACTAAAAATAGTGATTTACTTCATTTCTTGCGATAAATGATATATGCATTAGATTTAAGGCTTATTCTCGTTTTTGTCAAAAAATGCTTTTTATGGGGTATAAGGCCACGGAGGGAGTTGTTGCACATCCCTGTATTGGGAATAAACTGAAAACTGTTTGCCATTGATGTATAAATTATTGGTTTTCTTAGTTTTTCTAATTTTTTTGATTTTCTTACATGGTTTTTTCACTAAATACGATATTAAGTGTCTGTGATACTTTTCGAATAAAAAAATTATGAAGCTTATAACAAATCCACTAATCAATAACACTAGCAACGGGATGACGTCGGTAGTACTTAATTGTGGAGTTGAATGATCTTTTTCGGTATGTTTTATAGACAAATGTGATTTTTTTTCCCAAGATAGTAAACCACTTTCTCTGTATTTCTGTATGCTGAAAAAAACAATGTTATGTTTTCTAATTATTATATATTTATCAAAAAATACTTACTGATGGTTTAAAAATTTTAAGAGTGGATCTTTTTTTTTCAAACTAAAGACCAGTTTTCTAGATAGACCAAGTGGAAAAGCTAAGAGTTTGCAATGAAACGTGTGAGTAGTTGGTTTTTTAATAGAGCCAGTTGTACAGAAAACTACTTTTTCGATGCAAACCTGGAACAGAAAAAAATTTTTATTGGTTCATCATTGAAAAAAATAAAAATATTTTTCACAACACAGATTAGATAAACAAACATGTTATATAGAAAAATTCAAATTCATTATTGGTCCATCAGATAGATTTACTTATTTTAATACTCGTGACAGACGAAATAATGGTTGAGACGATGGATTAGTGTCTTTGAGGTAAAAGCACTTAAAAAAAAGAGAATAAGTGGATGTAGATAACTATAACATATTTTTTTTATTTAAAAAATAAAATATTTAACAACAAAGGTGTGTCACTCAATTGCCTATCATCAACAGTTCAGACGTATTTTGTAGTATAACTAGTTTTTGCATACAGAGAAAAGTATCCTGTCTGGTTTCATAATTCCTGGCTTGGAAACAAAGTAGCATGTAAAGTTTAAATAACGAATTGTGCAGCCCGAACAAAACCTGGAATACATGGCTCTTATTTTTTTTACAAAAAAAACTTTATGAACGGTTGTCCTTGTCACGTTGATTTTGACGACATCAAAATGTGGTGATTAGTTTTTATGTCATCAGTTGATAAATAGGTAGTTCAATTTGTCTTTTCATTTTCACCGTGATGTGAAGAAAATATTAAGATGTGCCTACAAATTTTTGACTATTTTAGGCTACCTTATAGAGAGAGCCTGTTTCTATCTTTGCTATACATTTCTACATTACTTCTTATATGATAATGTTAAAGAAACATGGTGGCAGTCAGAGATGTGCAGAAAAATTAAAATTGTGTTAAGAAGTAAGTTAAAACATGTTTTCCAACTATTATTTTTTTTGTTTTGGAGGGGGTTACTAGTATAACACTGCTTTAGAATTGCCCTTTTCCGCCGCTCACAAATGCAACCACTCCTATGCCGTAAAAACTTACGTACATATATATGATGTTATATTTATTTATGATTTTCAATTTTTGGTATGACACAAGGAAATTAAAAACAGAAGTAAATGATCATAACAGCAAAAAACATGTATTTCAGCAACAAATATTACGGTTACAATTGGGCCAACTAGTCATAAAATCTTTTGCATCACACAAGCTGAACTTCTTTAAGTGATTTTAAATTATAATAAGTCTTACTACTTTTAAAATGTGCCCAGTCCTTGTGTCGTCAAAACCACAGAGCTTAAGCATTGGCTTGATGTAATAAAAACTGATATTGAATTTATTCTAAAATAACATAAGAATCTATATCGACGCCTCGCATGAAGTCTATTCTTATTCAGATTTTCCAATGTTAATTTAAAAGAGAAAATGTGAATAAGGCTAGACTTCGTACAAGGCGTCCATACGTAGGGTAATGCAAACCTTGTTTTGTGTAGAAAATTTGTAGAAATCAAAAAAATTATTCCTTAAAATGCCGAATTTTCAAAAATATTTTTACAATATCTCAATATTTAGAGATCGTAAGAAAAATGTTGCAGAGGGTGTTTTTGATCGTTTGATCAGCTTCAACATAAAACCCATAAAAATAAAAAAAATTTTATTTTCCATGCCGAAATAAGATAAAACTGCAAAAAAAAAATATGCTCACACTTTGACGCTTCGAAAAAAAAAAAAAATGTTATTTGTTTTTGATGTACATCCAAAATAAGTAGTCTGTAGTACGTTTCACTTGTGGACAGAGTTTCATTAAGAATGGTTCAATGGTTTTTTTTTCAATAATTCGACCTAACAAACGAGATCAGATTTAAAGCGCTAAAAGGTGCTTTTGTCGTGGAGCACCAGTCCTCGTCTCAGCTACAGCAGAAAAGTTTCCGCATTGAATTGACTTTTTTTTTCATCAAATAACTGGTACATATCTCGTATAAGCACCGCAAGCAACGTAGGTATTAAAAAGTGTAGATAAATTTTTTATTTTGTAATACTAATAACACACTCGTTGCAAGCATTTACGAACTTTGCAGGTCGATATCTTTATTTGTAATAAAGATATTTGATCTCACAAACGCTCAAATTGTTTGGAAACGTAAGCTCTATGCACACATTAAATTTGGTAACATCATTGCTTAAACGCACTAAGGTATGTGACTAGCAACTATGACATAAATTAAAAAAAAACAACTGTTTAAAAATGGAGTTTAAATTTTTAATAATACCAAAATAATACATAGAATAGAGAAATTATGTAAAATAATCAGGACCAATGTCAAAATACGTTAAAAACCGTCACGATGGATTTAATTTTTTCAAAATTGTTAAATAATTGCATAATAAGTTCAGAGAGTTCGTAATTCACGCAAGTTCAACGCAACGCAACGCACTACTTAATCTTTATTGATATTGAAAACAAACATATTCTTATTTTTCTATGAAGTAATGAAATAAGAGTATTTCTTTTTTTTAGTTTTATCATATTTTGGCATACAAATTAAATTAATGACATTAAGCCAAAACCTAACTATTTTACAACAGAACTAAGCTAAAAATGTTTAATAGTCACGCAGCTTCATCTACGATACGACACAACTAAAACAATTAAAAATATACAAAAGTAGAAATCATTTTGCCCACTATCATAACAAATAATGCACTGGTTCATATTTTTTTAAGCAATTACCAGCTAAACATATTCATATAATAGTTACCTGATGCAAAGCTTCTGTAATATTTGTAGGTAAATTACCGTTTTTCTTTACAAACAAGTACAACTTTCTGTGTACGTCATCTTTCGAGTCCTAATAAAAACTTATAAGATTAGTTGTCCAATATTTTTGAAACATTTTATAGTCTGTCAATAGTCTGAAATTCCCAATAAATGTTTTCAAAGGTTTTCTCCTTTTATAGCAATTAATTCATAAGTTCCATCTTCGAGGAGACCAGTCGAATTATTAAATGGGATCGTTGGTATCGATACTGTCACGAAGCTGGTAAAACAACCAGTATACATTGAAATAATAATAAGTGATGTCAGATACAACGACAGTTTTGCGATCTTCAGTGAAAGGGGGCTCAACTGTACATCTGTAAATTTTGTAAAAAATATAGGAACAGTCGATTTATAATTCCTAATAATTACTTAGTGTTTTAAAATCAAGGGGCTGCGCACTCTGAAGTCTTTTAGTGACTTACGAGATCTTTGAAAGACTCAGAATGATTTATGAAGTGTTTTTTAATGACTTGAAGTCTATTTTAATGACTTTAAGCTATATGCATTCTTGAAGTCCTGGTAAAAAGTCAGATCAAAAGTATTTTAAACAATCTCTGGATCTGAATGAAATCTTTGAGAGACTTGGAATGACTTACGAAGTTTTTTTTGATGACTGTAAGAGTGCGTAAACTCTTGTTTAAAATACATTAATTTTAAGGTTTCGGAAAATAATACATAACACTTTTACTTGTGTATAGGATTAGCAAGTGTTGAATAACAGAATGTTTAACTTGCGTGTGTTTAATACACATGTGCATGTAGAATCCCCGAAAGTAGGATTCACCCCCTCTTCTTTTGATGTTTTCTGGGGCTTTTTTCTTTTTATGTCTGGAATTCTGAATAGCTTATCTCAATTTTCCGACATACGACAAAGTAGCTAAGCTGTTGAGCTGAGGAAAAACACTCGATCCCCTTACATATCATGTGTCAGTACTGATGCGTTCAATGAGTATGACAATTTACTTTTACCACCTTCTACTACGCAGCTCTGCTCATAATATATTAACAATTATCGGTACGCGTCCTGCAGGTGTTTTTGTTTCACGTACATATTTTCCATAATATGTTCTTTGAATCAGGCACGGCCCTGTTGGTACGTACATCATTTTATTGATCGAACACTTTTTTTGGGTTTATATTTGAAATCACAATCCAGCGATTTATGGGTGTGTATGAGTTTTAATATTTTACTTTAACGTAATGATGTTTTGATGAATACGAGGCCATTTCTCTGGCAACAAAAAACAACATGAATTAAAATTTTATATTCACCACAAGCTAAAAATGAGTAACAAAACACCTGTACATGATGCGCGACACATTATACTGATTTAAGTTGGAAAAAACATTCTCTGTTACGATTACAATGTTTAATCAATTTTTTCTGAAGTGAAAATTTGATTGTGTACAGAGTTTTGTGTGCACATTTTACTGTATTGTTTAATAATCAAAAAAACTTTTAGTTTTTTTAAAAACTTAATAGTTTAACACACTGTAACCTAACTCAATTTTAACACGCCATAACGATAACATATGACATTCTTACATTGTCTTACTATGTATTGAACTATTATTTTTGGTTCTTACAATAAGTATATAAAGAAGCGAGTAATATTTTTTTTTTGGTTAACACGTATATATGTACGATAATTAAATAGTTTCTTCTAGCAGCTCAACGATTATTTACAAAATTTTCTATTCATACAATTTAGTAAACAACGAATTGTTACGCTCTATTTTTCGATACTTCTTCGTAGGGTTAAAAATTTCGTTTTACTCAAACTCTTATGTTTGTAATGAGGTATTGAAAATGATAAAAAATTTCTGGAATAGTTTAGCGATTATGTTAAAACCAGCTTTTTTAATATTTTATTAACGTTTAAATGCACTGATTAAATTGTAATAAAAATTATTATTGATTATTGTAAGTTTTTCATCTTATGAGAATTAATTTAAATAGTTAATATTTCTCACATTTTAATATAGAGGTATAAATCTGTATAACAGATAACTTTTAATATGATAGATTGATACTTTCTACTAAAATTTAAAAAGAAGATTATTCTTTAGCCTACCGTATAAAACTTCCTCTCTTAGACTGCTACTACCTCTGTAATAGTTATCTATTAAACTAAAATTTTAATTTATGGCGTGCATTTTGGGGTTTATTTTCTAGCTGTATTGAAGTAGTTATTTTATTTTTCCCCTGATGTGAATATCAGATTTTAAAAATGTACGTTTGTTTATTTATCAATTTTTTTTATAAAAATACTGTATTATTGATAACAAAATGTTATTCACCCTTACAATATTTTTAAATTTTTTTAAACATTAAAAAAAGAGAACACAATTACAGTAGCCAATAGATTTACTAGCTACCCCCTGATACTTAAGTCTTTGAAATTTGATAGGGAATATAAAAAAAACATGACCACAAACCCATAGACGGAAAGAACCGAAATTCTGTGGTATTATATACTTCCCAAAAATTATTGAATAAGCTTATTGAAAAATTACCCTATTAACTTACAAAAGACTTTATTAGTAGCTAATTTCAATCACATCGTTAATGAGGTATAAAATATTTATGAAGTCCAAATTTTTTGTTATTTTAATTGTAATAATAAATTTAACAATTTTTGAAGCAATAAGTATTCCTTATTTGATTATTTTTTGGTAATATTACGTTTTTTTTAACTAAGCTGCAGTATTTTTAGAAAAATTCAGAATTTGTTATTATCCTTCATAATGTGGCCTTTTTTAGGGTGCCAGCTTTCTTACTGTATTTTTTACAGATAAATGGTTGTTAATAATTTCAGACCCAACAGTGATACATACTAAAGTCAATTTAATGTTTAAGTTTGAAATTTTTTTACAAGAGGTTATTAAAATCTGAAAGAGCCCATTAAGAAATAACTTTATTTGAAGAATTCCTTTTAAATCGTAAGTCATTGTATAAAAAAACATCAAATAAAATTTTCAATACACAAATATAAGCACTATTTAAGATTCTCTGGAGTAAAATTGAAAACAATCATTGTATTTTTTCATTGCTACTTAAACTTCTTTATGGTTTTCTGCATATAACGAGTTACCTTCCAGACAAAATAAACCATCGTGTGCGTCACAGATTTTCAATATGTATACAACGGTATACAATAAATAATACATTTAGCCATCCCCTACATCGTGACTACCGCCACTAGCACACTAAGCAAAACAAATATTGAAGCCCATTGCTCCCACCAATTACAATGTTTGGTGAGGCCACGTATCCGCTCACAGCAAATAAGAGCTACTTTTGCTCCTACTTTCTAAATTTGACGGCCAATCTACCTCGACTCGTGAGCTTTTTTCTTCTACCCTACTGAACTTAACATAAGCTTAAACAAGTGCTTTTTTCCCCTACATGATCAAGTTTTAGATATTTTTAGCCTCTTCTGATATTTTATTTACGAGTGTTCAAACTATGTA
This sequence comes from Copidosoma floridanum, assembly GCF_036245765.1. Taxonomy (NCBI): domain Eukaryota; kingdom Metazoa; phylum Arthropoda; class Insecta; order Hymenoptera; family Encyrtidae; genus Copidosoma; species Copidosoma floridanum. The sequence goes on along the minus strand of NW_028321884.1, from coordinate 14,855,601 downwards.
TTGATTTTGTGTGTGTCGTATGTCAATATGTTTACAATAGAGAGATTTTGATGCAGATGGTTTATAGAAAAAGAGCATTAAGTAAAGACACATAGATATATACCTATGTGTTATGGAATCGGATTTGATATACTTTGCAATATTGGGCAAAACTTAGGATACAACGGGCAATTATTGTTTGAAATAACAGATAACTCAATGTCACAAACTTTTACAAAACATTAACTGTAGGGAATAAGAATACTCTCTTTACGTAAAAATACTTTAATAAAGCTCTTGCACAGAGATTTGAAAATGAAAAAGTTATTTTTTTATAGAAAAAAATGTAACGAAACTAACGGCATCTGCATTTTTGTTCGTTATTGTGGGAAATTTTTCAATATTCGATGCCAAAGTTCGCTCAACGTAATATTACTTTTATGGAGCCGTACTTCGAGACGTTATATATTGGCTGTAATCAAACTGTAACAGCATATTCTCTTAAAAAATTACAAATATTTTGAATAAAAATCTTTAAAATTTAATTTTAAAAAATGTAGGTTACGGTGAATAAGTTAAAAAAAAAGGCATCTATAGAAGTATAACTTGGAAAATCTATTCTTAAAATTATCAGAATATTTTTTGAAAGACGCGATGTTTTTAATATTGTTAAAGCATTTACATTTTATTCCGGACCCTAAGCAATGGAAGGTAAATAAGGATGCAGACTTCAATCAAACTTATGGCATAAGACTTTAGCTATTTATATATTTATAATAATAACTTTAAGAATTTCGATTCACAATTTATTTGAGAGTCAGAGCAAAAAATGAGAACTAAAGACAGAAATTGTTGTCACATAAAAAATCTTGGAACTGCACAATTTGTCTGAATTTTCCTTACAAATTCGTAGTAGTAACATACAATAGATATACAGTTAGCGTACTCATGCTTGGTTTGAACCAATGTTGGATGATCCGGTGATGATATTAGGTCAGCTAAGTAGTCATACTTTTTTTTGGCACTGTCTGTCTCATTTGTTTTCGAATGCATATTTTTTAGCTCCTTAAAATGCATTTTAATACCATCCTCTAAGAACTCGCCTGTTATTTCGATTAGTTTTGTAATAAATAGTCTCAAATTTGGCATATCATTCTAGCAGCAAAACATTGTATCTAAAATAGTAAAGAAAATATGTCATCTCTTCTTCATTCACAGTAATGAAATCATTCTCAAAGTATTTTTTTTGGCTTGCCTGACTCCACGTGCTAATAATAGGCTACGTCACATTAACGTTGTTTACTGGATGTAAGATCAATTCTGAGATTTTGTTGTCATAATTTATGAATTAGTAAACAGTAATTTTTATACTGTAACTTAGGCTCAGTAACTGGCACAATCCTTGGGCGCACTACACACAGTTTGTCTCATCAAGTATAATTTTTATACCCAACAAACTATAGATCCATGAATGGTACATCAAACTCAGGATCAAGTAAATGTTAATAATAAAAAAGTTATTTAAGGATTACACGGGCTAGATTTGGAATAATTTAGTTTCAAACGTCCTTGATTAAAATTAGTAAGTCAGGTGAGTTTGTAAAGTTTTTTTCTTCGGTGGGTCGATAAGTTTTATTGTTCTTTTATCACGTTTTATTATGAGCAGCATGTCAATTAAACTTCATGACTCTCAATCATTTATGTACCTTAGCTACTGCTAAACGCATCAAATTCATTAATTACGGACACCTACACTTCGTAAACGATCGTCAGTAGATATCCTATTACTTGCTCAAACTTTTTGTTTAACCACGCCTTAGACAAGTACTTCAGCCAGTTCCAAGTGGAAGTGTAAGTCAGAGTAAAATGTCGAGCTTTTATAGATGGATGTTTTTACTTCGGTGGATGGTGTTCGCTCTTTTTTTCTATTTACTTTCAGGTCAGTCATATAAAATTGTCATTAATATTCAGTATTACTTCTGTTTAGTGTTGGTAGTGGAGTGTGAATATAACACTACACTTACAAAATGTATTATGAGATTTTTTTTTAAAATTGGTTGCGTAGCCTTATGGATTGAAAAAAAAAGTAGATAAAATGGAGAGCACAACTGCATGTTTAAAAACCAGGTTGATAGTTCTTTATTTTTGGCTTCATGCCATGCTTTTTTTGCTTTACCACCTTAAGCAAGTAGGTGTTGGATTTTTTCGTAACCAAAATCCTGCTGACACGTAGCATACATAATTTCCGGCACATTGTTTCTTGTAAAACGTTGCAATTTTTATTTGAATGGTTGAAAATCTTTAAAAAATTAACGTTTGATAAATACTCTTTAGGTTGCCAAGGACATGAGATCCAGTTTCATCCTCATTTGGCAGAGTTAAAAAGAAATGAAGGAGACGCTCTGGAGATTACTTGCAAAAACCGGAACCATGTTTTTTTTAAGTATCCTGACTCAAATGAAGACAATGTAAGTTACATAAATATCTCATACGTATTAGTTTTTATCAAATCATCGTCGTGCACTTGTTAAAAAATAAGAATTATCTTCTAGAAGTATTAGTTAAAAGGAAAAAATTATAAACATTATAAATGTGCATTAAAAAAAATTTAGTTAGGGTTTGTTGTGGTTTAAAAAAATTCTATTCTACTATTACCTATACTGTTAAAGTTCTTCAGATCGGACGTAAGCATTAGTTTATTGTAGAAGTGTAGTCATTTTCTCGTACCCAAAGAATTATTCACGATATATTTGTAACATCATAATTCTAGTTACTGGCTTAGTACCTCACATTTTTATTTTGATACCTTTGATAATATGCATACAATAAAGTTTTGAACGTTGTTTTTCGCAACAATTTCTGTAGGTTCGAGAAAAACACCTCAAGTAGGGAGAAACTATTAACGTTTTTCATGAATAAAGATTATCATACACTAACACATTTAACTTTATTTTACTTAATTTATACATACGATATGCATATTTCAACTAACGGAACTGTACGTGTTTGCAGAGAAGATCCTCTCGATAGGTTAAGGGCATTTTCGGCTGCCCAGGTGTAGTTTTATAGCTATTATATTACAACAATGATTTTTAAAGTGTAACATTACCTTATTTATGCGTGTCATGTTTGAAAAAAAGTAGAGATAAAAAGAAATCATCTAGCGGTTATGATCTTTCCTATTGAATCCATACAAAATAGAAAAATTTCTTATACAATTTAATAAAAGGATCTTTCAACGGAAATGTTGTTTTCTTGTTTTCTATGAAAAAATTGTACACTTTATTTGAATTTCTAGTTGTAACGACGACCGACCTCACTACAAATTGTTACATTTGTCATAAATATTTAAAATAATTTTAAAAAATTAACTTTTTATTTGCTTATAGATAACAATGTTAATGTTAAATATTAAGTATAATCAGACGAGTGGAACTACTATATTTCGAAGGCCGTCAACAGTGTTTGGCGATGCTGGCTAGTACAGCTGCATCCAAGACAATAATACAGTAGCAATTATAAATTTCAACAATTTGAATGTTCGTTGGATGTACGTTTATGTTAAATGTAAGAAATATTTTATTCTACTAACTTACTTGTACTTCTGATTCAACATGTAATTATGAGTGATACAATTTATTAAAAGTAAAATAATTTATTTTTTTCTGTTTCCGCCAATAAAAGTGAATCCGTACAAACATCTAGTAATATCTTAAAACGCAAAGTACGTATTGGTAATCGGAAATTTCTGCTGTGCAACCCAACATCCCCTGAATTAAATGTGATTCTTTTGACTTTTAAGAGTTTGTTATGCAGCATATCAAGTTTTTTAAATTATTTAAAGGCTACTTGAAAACACACACTACATTTCCAATTACTTTTTGTAAGAGCCCTAACTCGTGGTCAACAGTAAGATAACTTTTGATTTGAAATTGGGTTTTACCATTGAAAAATCAGAATTTACAGATATTAATATCTACACTTGTGCAATTAATCAAGATGGTTTCTTGCAAAAAATACATGCTAGTCTCTCAATTACTAAAAAAGAACTGGAAACACCAGTAATTAAGATTGATAGCTTAGAACCCGTTGTTAAAGGATTAACATAGTACATTAACTGTACGATTAAAATCAAATAAAATAGCCCTTAGGATATTTTCTGGGAGACTCCTGCAAATTCGGTAATTTTAAAAATTTATTTACATGATTATCATAGAATTTTATTCATTAACATAGGAAAATTTTAAAAGAAAAAATCAATTTTTAGGCTCGACTAAACATGTAATTGAACCTATGTTTATTTAGTAATGAAATTGTAAAAACCATCAACGGGACTAGCCTCAATTTTCTTTTGACAAACTTTTGATTCAATTTATTACAATGAAAAGATCGTTGCGTTATACGTTTCAAAAATCGATAGCATCATCATTCTGATAAACTTTTTTATTCGGCAAAAATTTTTTAGAATTTTTGCGAGAAAAAAATGTTGTCATGTTGAGAATTTAACATGCTTATACAATAAGAAAGCTTTGAATCTGTCGAGGATAAATTTTGGCAAAAAACGTTTTTAAAAAAGTTTTTATGGTGAAGACGATGAAAATGATTTGTTTGGAAAAAATATCTTGCTCTCTGAGTATGTATGTGTGTAATAACTTATATCTCAGATGTTTATAGATTATTTTAATTCATTAAAGATTAAAAAAATTGTATTTTATATTTTTGTATCTGTCTAAAAATTAAAATACAGTTAAAGTACAATATTGAGGTTGTAACAGAATTTTTTTTGGTTTAAAAAAATGTTTTTTTGCAATCCCTCTACAACAAACTTTGTATTTAATTTTAATGACGACTTTACTTGATGGAGCATAAAATTAATTTTAAGTGATATAACTCTTTAATATCAAATAATAACTTTATCAACTTTTTATAACTTCTTACACGAATAGTAAAATATCTACTTACATATTTAAAAAAGTACTTTTGTAACTAAGTAGATGTATTACTATTCGGCTAAGAAATTGTAATAAATAAAGTTACTTGTTTTAAGTTAAAATAAGCTAGAAGCTTAGCTCAATTCTTCTGCAATTTCAAATATATTTAAACTTTTTTCATACTGAGTGCACGTATATGTGTAAATTTTTAATCAGTCACGTTTGCGAACGAACGTTTTTACATCAATTCTAATTTAAAAAACTAAAAGTTTGTTTTTAACTATCAATAGCGTATTGCCATAACGTCCACATTTAGTATTGTACAATTTCAAGATGGATACATTTTCCTTCAGTTTTTAATAAGATTTTTTTTGACATGTTTTATTTTTTCAAATTCAACAAGCTCTTTCGAATATTTTTAGGAACAATAAACAGAAAATACAACTAAAAAAATTTTGTGCTAATTATTGAGCAGAGATTTTTTTCAAATTTTGAGACAACGATTAAAAGGTTATTTGACGTTTACAGAACAGATAAGCAATCAATGCTACTTTTGCAAAATACAAAAATAATCCTTATAAAGAGGCAAAAAAAAATTTTTTAATATTCCAGAGCATAAGTAAAAACTAAAAAAATTTTGTACTTATCATTAAAAGTTATTAATAAAATATTCGCTCTGAGAATGTTTTGTAATTTTGAAAATTTTATTTCTTAAAGTATTACAACTTAAAATTATAATGTATTTACCTCTATCTCATATACCGTAATCAATCATTATTTCTCACATATAAATACTTTTATGGTTATCAGAGTTCCAGGACAATTTTGAACTTCGTAGAAAAAAATGGAAGTTGTTTTTTGTTGGTTACATCTATACTCGCTCAGACTAACGTGACTTTTAGTGATGAAGGATATTATTCTTGTCGAGGAACATCCTGGCTTAGTAAAAATCAGAAAACTAATATCTATGTAGAAATACACGATAAGTTATATGGTGGGTTAATTGTTTTTTTTAATTATTTGAATATGTAGATTAAAACCTGAATATTTTTCATTCGTTTTGTTGCAGATCATAATTATACATACCTTAATTTAACGTATAATAAAGGGAAAAGACACTTTGCAGTAGAATCTCACAATCGTGTAATTTTCATTGCCGACGTAGATGTATTTCCGAAGCCAACTCTTGAGTGGTAACAAATTATTTTGATAAAATATTTTTTACCTACATTAAAAATATATTCCTTGCAAGAAATTTACTAAAGCTATGAAAATGATTTGCACGCAACACCCACGAAGAATTGTTATGGAATCGAAAGAAGATTTTATCATATCGCATGCCACATCCACGAGCAGTTTTATAATAATAAAACCGACCAAGATTAACCAAGGCACTTATACTTTGAGGGCAAGCAACAGTGCTGGAGTGCGATCCTTAAGTTTAAGTGTCAAAATTTACAGTAATTTCGATTTTTTAAAAGCTTTGCATGATCTAATCACCATACTCGGACGACCTAAGACTTTTTTACTTTTATGGCCTTGGGTCGTAATATACTAATCACTAAAAAATAAATTTCAGAGCCAAATTGCTTGCCAACTACCTATATATCCGATGTTGATAGAACTAAACCTTTTCACGAAATGAATAAAAATGCAACGTTCAGGTGTACTAGCCATTGTCCCTCTAAGCCTAATGTAACGTGGTTGTACCGAGAATGCCCAACATATTATTCCGATAAGGGTTGCAAGGACTTTGAGTTTGAGGTGATTTTTGTTTGATTAGAAGGATTCGTTTGATTATTTTATACACAAGTACGCGTAATTTTTATTCGAGGACGTTGAAGCGGATTCATAAACGACAAGAAAATTAAAAAATTTGCCTGACTCTTTCTTATCAACATATATACGTAGCTTATCTATAGTTATTTTTTCCGTGACATGAAATAGAATGTAACGTTCCAATTAAACTTAGTATTGTATCTAGAGTACAGCAATGTTATCTTAAGTATAATATAAAACATAAGGTAATACTTAAAGAGTTAATCCCTTTTCCACATCTTACCATTTGAAGAAGTTCTTTAACTTTCTTGAGTAAGAGAAGTTAACTTTAAATTTATTGTATTTTACTTTAATTTGAGGGAAAAATTTTTTTTTGCCAAATGATGATGTAACTAGCTCTTAAATAACGATAAATGTAACTGCATTCAGTCCACTGGAATGTGTAGCTTGCAGTCATCAATGTAAATCTAAACCAATACGTATTCGTATTACTGGTACATAAATTTTTCTCTATGATTTTAATTTAAATATTATAAAAAATATTCATTCCGCAATTTTTACTAACTTTTTTGTATTTCTTTTTCATAACGATAAAAAGGATATCACAAATCTGTTTCAAGTTGACAAGAATTTTGAAGAACTCTTTGTAGGTGATAACGTGACTGTAACCTGTACTGTTGTTAAGTACGTATACTCTAAAATTAGATGGGTAAAAAAAGCTTACCATGATAATAGTTTTAGTACGTTACTGTTATATTTATTAGAACAAATTAAAGTTGAACAACACAAATTCTTAAAATAAAAATTTTATTCCAGAAATAATGGATATTACATGAAACAACACTAGATATATCGATCGTGCTAGATTCTCTTGATCGAAAATATGCAGAATTCCGATCAAGCTGAATACACTTGCGAAACGTGGGACAGAAACGTTTGATATAACTATAGAAACTTGGACCTGAAAGTTCAAGGTAATGGTATGAATAATAAAAATAATAATAACAACAACAATAACAAACAATGATAATAAGAACATTACTAATAATAATTGTAACAGTAACAATATTAGGAATAGTAATACTATACCAGCAAGTCTCAAAAAAATAATTCCTCATTACATAATTATTAGTGCCAGAAATACCTACCATAAAAGATACAAATATGAATATCACAGAAATTGTCTTGGGGTAGAAGGATGCTTTGAATACTATTACTCTATTTTGCAAAACCAAAGGATCACCAACATCTGGTTTTATGTGGTACAAGGATGGTGAGCCCTTAGAATCATCGGAACAATTCAGATCATTAGACAATAATTAAAAATATGAGATAATATATCTTTTGGACAGTGACAGTGGAAATTGCTCGTGTCTTGCCAGAAATCACTTTAGGGAAGTCCGAAAATCTCAAAAATTCGTGGTGAAAGGTATGAAAACGTTACATGCATTATTATATCCTTTTATATAAGGAACTAGCAGCCCCCCGTCTCGGCTTCGCCCGAGACTTACTAAATAAAACACCGTAGTGTGTTGACATGTAATGTGAAACATTTTCAGTTATAAATTTTACACATATTCCTGATACATCTAAGAACAAAAATCTTCTTATTGAAAACATATTTTTTCAAAATCCTTATAGTTTATTTGGTTAAATAATGAGGTGTAAAAATTCGAAAAAATTATTATGCTGAAAAGTACCGTGCGTTCTTTATACGATAAAATAATCGGTGGCCATAAAAAGCCGTTGATTTACAGTTTTCCCCGTGTAATTCACGAAAACGGTTATTTTTTAAAGCTGTTAAGATTTTAAACCCCCAAAAAATTTATATTAAAAAAAAATTTTTTTTCTCATATCTCACAACTTTATTACCAGAGCAACAAAGTCCTGAAACTTAAAACCTACATTTTTATTGCCACAAAAACACAAATACATTTTCTACTCATTAAAAAATCTGAAGTAGGATTTTTAAAGATTTCAGAGATTGCTGTGAGGGAACAATGAAAAGCTAATCTTTCACGTAATGGACTCTTTAGTTGTCAATTTTGACGCTGCTGTTTCAATCTCGATATATTTTCTGCGTCAGTTTCTTGACGCCTAAGTAAAATTGTATTTATTAGATACACTTGAAGTTTTTCTTCCGATTCACCCTCTTGCGACTTTTGGCATGCTTAAAATTTGTGTGACCCCTAAAGCATGTTTTCTGTCAACTTTGTTAAGTTCTAATCCATTTGTTGGCAAGGTAGTTCGACGTCCGATGGCCCTAAAAAAGACCGGTGAGCTTTTTAAGTTAACTCTTTCTTGACTGCAGTTAACAGCAATTGTGACTGCCTGGATACCTTAGGGAGATCTTCTCTGGCCTGCTGTTAAAAACCCAGACTGATCGGGAGAAAAATTAAAAAGTCCAAAGCTTTGGGGCTAGTTGTAGTGCTCTTTCCCAACGTCTCCCGGTATAACGTCAAAGACGTTGGTGTCTAAAGCACCTTTTTTATTTGCAGATTCAGTTGTTTCAGTGATCTTAGATGGGGAGATTGGTTAGTGATACTTGTCCAGTGGAGGCTGTCCCGTTGGCTCAAGTTTTTTTTCCTAAATAGCTGTTATAGGTTTGCCCAACGCAGACTCTGGAGAGGATCAGTGATTCCTGGTTGAATGCTTAGAGTCGAGAGGGTAGTATAGGGTCGTCGGTCCCCGGGTTTTCCAGCCTCGCGAAGAACAACTCCGCAGGTGACGTTGTGCGTCTGCTAGTGAATGGTTGACTTGGTTTAATAGTGCCCGTCTTTAGTTAATATTGTCTTTTAGTCGAGGAATTGCTTCCGGAAATAGTAGTAAAAATGTATTTGTTGGCAAGGTAGTTTATACTTAGGTGGCCCCTAAAAAGAACCGATGAAATTGATGGTTAAGTAGGGAACGTAAATACCTCTAATGGCCCTAAAAAGCGCCAGTGGTAAAACTTCCAGGTTATTCTTATTCCTGATGATGAAGAGCTGGCTACGGTTGCTTGATTCTTACCCTGAGAGTCTCGATATACGGAGACTGCGATAGAGGGAGGTGAGCTGCTGACCAAAGAATATCTTGTCTCGGGTCGTTCCCCGGATAACCAACCGCTCATCGTTAGACGAGAACATGTGGGTAAGCGCATTGGGGACGCGACGACCAAGAAGGTAGCCGTTGTGGCTGCCCGTGCCCCTCAGAGCTGTTTTCCCTTGCTTACATTTGTAGCCACAAATTCTCTAACTGCACCCGGTAGAATGGTGGGACTGCCACACAACTATGAAGAGTTGGTGCAGATTGTGCTCTTGCTAGATATGTCTCCTGGTATTGTGGCAGAGACGGCATCAGTTGGAAATAATTTTTTTTTTTTTGATCGCACTCGTCGAGATTCAGGGTGAATGGACACCTAGGTCCCTTTCCCCTTAGAGAAGAGTGTCGTCCGTAACCGAGATACCCAGCTGCAAGACTATTATGAGCATTCTCAATAGAACTCGTTGAATTGCCGAATATCGACTACAACACTATGGAGACGCTCCAGCCTATTATAACCACACTTATTTAATTATGTTTCAGGTAGCTTCGATTTTATTTCGACGCCACCTGGCGGATTTTACTGAACTAAAGTGAAAAGCTGGCATATTTTTGCAAAACTTTGAGCTCATTTATTGCTATTGTTATTAAATTTTTTAAGATAAAAACTATACTAAAACCATCTAGGAAGTATTATGAATCAGTGTGCAAAATTTCAACAAAATCGGTTCAGTAGTTTTCGCGGTTAGCGATTACAACGGTTTTAGCGCTTCTGCTTTATATATTAGTAAGATAAGATAAGATTATCTGTCTATACTATATATATATATAGACAAAAGTGAGATTTAGTTCTTCGCAGCCCCCTCCCCTCTTCAGCTACCTCTCAATGCGTATAGTTGTTTGCTTATTTTTTCGTAATTTTTGATGTAGAAATACTTTAAGCAACCTCTTTTTGCTCCTCCTACCTTCCCCTCTACCATCGCTTATTTAAGTAATCTTTTCCTTGTCCATCTCAACTATTTCTGAAGATATCATTTTTAATTATTAAAAAATTCAACGGAATATTAAGAATTAAACTGACTAAAACAATCAAGCTCTAAAAATAAGAAATATCTACGCAAATATATATATCTACCTATCGTGTGTGGTGAATCAAAGGGGTCATTCTCAGCATAATTTTTTTGGTTTTTTTTTGGTAAAGGTTCTAAAAAAAAAATATTTTAGTATCTAACTTATAGTTACATCTTATTTCTAAGATTATAGCTAGTGTTACGTAGGATAAACAAGCTGGTAAGGAGGTGCGACACGAAAAGAACTCAACTCGTTAGTCAATTATTTATTAGCTTCTTGAAGGCAGAGGTGTGTGTGTTTCGCGCGGTGTTTTCTACTTATCGTTCGGTCTCTTGCCTAAAAGACGCTCGAGTGCCCCGATTCGTGTCTCGCAGGGCCTTATATAAGCTCTTTCCCCCTATTGGTGTCCTTTACTAGCGTAGGCTTGTCGTTACTAGGGTGAGTCAGTATGATATGCCCAGCATATCGTTCATAACACTAGTTCAAGTAATAGAAAAATATTAAATATCCAATTATTTTTGTATTAAATATTACCAATTCTTATTTGACAAATGTGAATCACGTTAACATCAGTTCAATGACAACATTCATATCGCAAATCAACCAAAAAAAAGTGTGATAAAATTTAAAATGTTTAAATATAACTAACGTAGTAACAAACATTTATTATTATTAAATTATAAATATACTTCTAGAATACCCAAAAAATATGCAGTTTCATACGTCTTATTGATTTTAGCACATTGTTTATTAAGAAGAAACGTCACTAATCTAACATAATTATTTATTAATTCAATACTTTTCTTACTTTGAACTGTTTTGTGATTAATGCAAATTAAAGTTTGTTAAAAATTTACAAAAAAAAATTGAATATTTCAATTATTTTTTATGCAATAAATATCCTGGGATGATAAAAAATATAAAAAGAACTAAAAATTACTTATCTTGTGGGGTACATTGCTGTGGGGTAAGCATCTTGTGGGATACTTGCCAATTATCATTCAAAATCAAAACTCATTTTAATTGATATCTTGTATGCTGTAAGAATGATAGTTACGGTATTTGCAAATGTACGAAGTTCTTATTTTGGCTCTTATTACAGTTATTATTATTCTTATCATAATAATTATCATCGTTCTCCCGACTATTATTGACATTATCATTATTTTAATTGTCGTTACTATAGTTATTATTACGATTGTTATTATTATTATTATTATTATTATTATTATTATTATTATTATTAATATCATTATCATTATTATCATCGTTATGACTATCATATATTATTATCATTATCATAATGATCATCATCGCTATTTATTATCTCATTAAGGTCAACATAATTATTATTATCATGTAGCCCCATTGCTTTACTCAGACTTGTTTACAAAAATATTATCTTATAGAATTATAAGTTTCTCGTTAAAAAAAAAAAAAAAGATTATTTAATGAATTGATAGTGTAAACAACGTTCGTAAAAAATTAACGAGATATTAATCAAAAAATTTTATTTTCCTCTAAGATTTTTGTTAAAAGTTATTTGTAAATGTTTGTATAACTTGAAACCCGTATTATTCAAGACAAGTAGATGCTTTAATTTTGATATCTTATTACTATTTGAGTAAAACAATTCATATTTGACACAATGTAAGAATAATTTAAATGCAAAAAATAAAGTTCATAAAAATATGCAACCATACTTTACTAAGAATAGAAATAATATGTCCAATCAATTATTCAAGTAATAATAATTATAAATATTCTTTTTTCTGCTTCACCATGTACTAAAATTCTTACTATTAAGCAGTTTATTATAGTCAGGAAAAAATTAAAAGTAATTGTTCTTGCAAAGATAAAATGATGTTGTCACCTGTAGGTTATTAAAAAAAAAGCATTCAAGGCAGCCGTTATTTTGAGATAGAAAATTTATACAATTTATCGGGTTGCATGATAGATTGTTTGGTTTTGTATCATTTAACACGAATGTATTGCAAGAAAAAAAATTATTCATAGTTTAAAATAACGCGATCAAGATTGCCATACTAATCTCATTACTTGAGTGATTTAAAGTAACAAGTCAGTTGTACATTTATAATAATATTACAGGCATTAAAAAAAACATTATTTTTGAACAAACAAATAATTGAAATCCTCAAAATCAAAATAAATGAAAGGTTTATTAGCCAAATACCGAAATATCAAATTTGTTTAATTACTAATATACATAGTTTTCTACGTAAAAAAAAACAGAAAGGCAGTTATATGAAATGCAACATCAGTATCAAAATCTATAACGACTAAAAATCATGACATTTGTAGTTCTTCAAAAGATGAGTCAATTAACATTCCAGATCATACATAATTAAATAAGTTATCATAATTTGTAGACCCAATGGTATATATTTGTTAGTGTTTTCTTAGGGATTTTTAGGTAGGACTAAAAACACTTTTGAATATAATAAATGTGAAAAACATATTCTGATTTACTTTTATTGTATGCACTGTGTTTACTAGTAAGAACTCAACAAACTTTAAACTATTAACATACATTTATATTGACTCGTAAGGCATATAGCAATACAAAAATTCAAATGATATATAAGTTACTATTTCGTATATTAAATTCGAAGACCCTTATTTTAAGTTAAAGCAGGGTGTCGCCTAAAGGAGTGCGCATGTCGTAGAGATTTACTAAAATACGTACACACATGCTTAAGATAATATAACTAAAACAATTTGTAAAAATCTTAGGATCTGCAGTAGTTTGTTTTTCAGTGTGTCTCCAACTCCTTGAAAGTTCTTAAGCTACATGGATTTTCAAGATACGAAGTAGGCTATTCACTTTTTTTGGCTTTTACATCATCTCAACCGTAATTGACATATTATATTTTTATAGTCTTCATGGAATTTAAAATATTATACAAGATTATATATGTCTTATTAGGATGAAACTTCTAGCTTCCGCAAAAATAATATGTAAAATTTGCTAACCATGCTTCTTGGATTTATTTTTGTACCTATGATACGGATGTACATAAACAATAGAAACTAACTTTTTATTATTCTGCACAATGACAATTTTTCATAAAAAGATATATAATAGTTGCTATTTAAATACTAAACTATATATCCTGAAATAATTCAATACGTTGCTAAAACGAATTTTGTTACTTTCAAAAAATTAAATAAAATTAGTTTTGTATTCCACAGTTACATTGTGTTCATGCATAGTAGCAAATTATCTATCTTTTAAACATAATTACATAATCGTTTCTCACTTCTGCTTATTATTTTATGCAATTAATTTTACTTATTTAGTATTTATATGTCAAATTAATTGATTTGTTCGAAATTGTTATTACTAAACAGGTTTTACTTATGGCCTTAAGTATCATTTTCTCAATGGAAACTAATACATTTTAATCAATTGAATTATTACTTCAAAGATTTGATAACAAGTAACGTAACACTTTACATGAAAAAAAAATTCATCATCGCAATAATATCACATGTATCATATTATTTGTTAACTGAAAATTTAACTTCTCAATAATTAAACTGTAATTGTTTGTACCAGAAATATTATGATTTGTGTAAAAATAAGCTATCAATAAAACTACATTCTAGAAAAAAACTATTCTACGACCGTTTCATTCTTATTGTTAAAATTCATTTATATCATTAGTTTTCAAGTAACAAAATTACGTACTAATTGAATATTTGTGTATGCATCAACAATTATTGTTTTTCCTTATTACGCACAATAACATCATAAAAATATTTAGTAAGAAAATGTAGTATTAACCAAAGGATATTTTATTTGCAATCAAAATTGAAATATTTGTACAAAAAATGTTTGCATCCTCTTTTAAAAATTCTGATTTAATCGTTATTATTCTAAGTGGTGACAATAATAATAATAATAATAATAATAATAATAATAGTTATTATAATAATAATTATAATAACAATGCCGATAGTTATAAAATTTATGGCAACAATAACATAAATGATAATGTTTACAATAATGATTTTGGAGCTCTTTATAGCTACAGGATTTGTTTGTGAAATCAGAAGTCGATTTTTCTAAGTTTTAGATGATTGAACTGAGGACATCGTCTGGACAAAGATATAGTATAGGATATACACAAATGATTTATATGACTTGCTTACTACCGTCACGATTTTTTGGCAAATGACTGCCCGATAACTTATCTATGAGATCCACATAGTGACCAACCCAGCGTAAACCTCATGATGGTTCATATCATATAATAATCCGTACTAGTTACTGCGTTATAACATGCTTTTTGAGGACAAGGGCTATGTAGTTCGCAGCACACTAAAATGGCTTCTATAAAAGTTTGCATGATCTATAGGTGCGTAATTTATCGAAAATTTGATAAAATACAGAAGGAAAGAACAATCACCATTTTAAGTCAATGAAACATTGAAGATATAAATAGAGGGAAAAAAAATTATTTAGTTTACTCCATTGCAAAATTTTATTATCAGTTCCACTTGCTCCACGTACCTCTAAAGCAATTGTGTCAAAAAAACATTGTCAAACACAAAATGTCTACATAAGACAATACTTCCATTAACTTAAAAGCATGTAGACATTACCCGTACTTTTGAGGAGAGATCCAAAAGCAAACCAGGTGTGGGTCTCAGGACCCCCGGCAGATGTGAAACTTTCAACTTACATGTTATTAAGATTGGTATAACAGAAACTGAGAAAATTAACTTACACCTAATGTAAATAGTTTTTTAAATAAGTTACTAATGTTACATCTGATTCGAGCATTCAAGACATCTTATCCATATGATCTCTCCAACAAGTTGGCAACAACTAACACACACTATAATGAATGAATCTATGTTACCAACATTTTACAACGCAAAGCCAATTCTTTGCCAGCTGATTTAAAAGCCAACAAATTTGTAGTACGGGAAATGTACGCGAGTAGTGCGGGTAACACTTTGAATCATAGATCGTACTGTAGGCAGGCTTCCGCGAAATTTTAAAATTCCAAAACATGGAAGAGATGAAAAGTCTGTTTTTTATATAAAAGCAGACAATTAATAAAACAATAAAAAATGAAGTAGCAATAAAAAAAAACATTTTTTTCTCTAGTGGTTTAATATGTTTTTTTTTCTTCAATGAAAATTCGTTTTTCATCATTCAGGACATTAGATTGGAAAACAAATCACTCAAGATTAAGTATTAATGAAAAATAATACTAAATAAATAATAAAATGGTGATTTCTCGCGTTTTTGCATGATAATACAAAATTTTGTGGTTATCCTGACAAACGGTAAATACAAAAGTTGTAGATCTTTCTATTATCTACAACTATTACGTTTAATTTTTCTTGATACGAGGTACAGATATCATTTTCTACTAAAAAAACATTTTTTTTAACCATTAAGTGCTACATAAATTAATATTTTAACAATAACAATTAAAAAGTCTCCAAATCTTGAAATAATGATTTTTACGTAAAATTTGACGCAGAATACGATTGTCATAATAAAAACTCGATTCATGTTGGTGGCAATTGTTAAATATCAATTGAAACAATTAAATTATTAATAACTATATTAGTTTGTTGATAATTTTTTTTTTCAATGTTCAACTCGTTAGCTACGAAAGTGCCATTGGTGAGAATTTGGTAGCTTTTAAGGATTCAGAGCTATACATTGTTTGAAATGAGTCTCCAACCACTATTATGACATTTGTTACAACTAATAAAATTGAAAATAGGCGATAAAAAAAATTCCTCGGACACGTATCTCTAATTTTTTAATATAGAAACTGGAAAACAATTTTCAGCTGAATCGGAGAGGTGAAAATAAATTTTTAGCAAAATCCGTTCGGTTTGTAAAAGAATGACCCATGTACAAAAACTGAATAGTGTTACGTGGGATTCTAAAGGTTCGAGGTGCTTAATAACAACGCGGCAGTTAAATTCAATCAATCACTTTATTGCTGTATTCCTTGAGGGAAGGCGCTTTGCGATTCCGAGTTACTTGTTGCGACTATCCTCCTTCTAGTCCCGACGTTCTAGAGCCCTGTGGCCACTGCTGCGGGCCTTTTTATGCTCTTTCTTCCCCCACTTGTGCTCCTTCCTAATACTAATAGCTGAGGCCCATCCCACGTAGTATGTTTCATACTGTACGTGACAATAGTTTCACTAGGATCTCTACGATTTTAAAAGTTTTTTACTTATACGATTTAGTAATCAACGAATTGATACGCTTTTTTCTCGATACTTCTTTTTATTGTTTTAAACTTCGTTTTAGTAAAACTCTAAAAATAATCATGGGGTAATCAAAGTATTAAAGACAATTTACTTTGAATTAGAGAAAAAATTATTTTTTGGATTATCGTACATTTCTCTTTTCCTTAGATCACCTTTGTAAAAGTCATTAATAAATTTGAAATTAAAATAACGGTGTAGATTTTCAGTTATATTTTCGAGCAGCATCGGAGTAGTTGTGTTATTATTTGTCCAACGTGAACATCAAACTAAAAGAATGTACATTTATTTATTCATCATTTTTTGTTTGAGGTAAAATGCTGTAATCTGTAATTTTGTCAAAAAAGTGTTATTTGATCTTTTAAAATTTTTTACTTATTCATAAAAAAAAAACACATAACCGTAGTTATTAAATGCTTTACTGGCCATCACCTTATTTTACAGCCCTTAAAGTTTAATAGGAAATATAAAAAAATGTATGACCACAAACCAATAGACGGAAAGAACCGAAATGCTGTAGGGTTTTGTGCTTGTCATAAATTGTTAGATATTCTTATTAAAAAGTATCACCATCAACTAACATGATAACGAACTTATATTTCATGTCTACCAAATTATTAATAAGATATACAATATCGTTCAAGTCAAAATTTTTATGTTATTGTAATTGTATTAACAAATTTAACCATTTTGAAGGTAACGAGTATGCGTATTCCAATGAATTTTTAGGATATAGTAATTAATATTATAGTTTTTTATAACTGTACTGCAGTATTTTTATAAAGAACCACTAATTGCGAGTACATGAATACAAGCACTATTTGAGATTCTTTGACATAAAATTGAAAAAAATCATTGTATTTTTCCATTGCTACCTAAACTTCTTTATGATTCTCTGCGCACTACGAGAAATGTTCCATAAAATGAACCAATACATGCGTTAGAAGTTTTTTAAATCAACACTACAGCACAAAGTGAATAATACATTGAACTATCCTTGACCTTGACATGGTAACCACCATCCCCACCACCACCACTCCAAACTAATCGAGTATTGAAGTCCATTGCTCCCACCAATTACAATGTTTAGTGAGGCCACGTATCCACTCGCAGCAAATAAGAGCTACTTTTGCTGCTACTCTTTAAATTCGACGACCAATCTACTTTGACTCACGAGCTTTTTTTCTCCTACCTCACTTGGGTTAACGCGAGCTCAACCAAGTGCTTTTTTCTCCTACACCAGCAAGCTTTAGATATTTTTGGCTTCTTGTATTATTTTATTCACGAGTGTTCAGACTATGTATTGATCTTTCGTGTCTAGTATGTCGATATGTTTATAATAAAGAGATTTTGTTGCAGATGATTTATATAAAATTAGCATTTTATAAAGACATGTAGACGTACCTACGCGTTATGGCATCTGATTCAATTCTTCTTGCACTGTTGGGTATTACATTGGTTACAAGTCGACAGCTAGAAGAGTTTTTACATGAAATGCATGCAAAAAACACGCTGTCATCTGCTACTTAATTATTTTAACTGTTTTGACCAACATTTTCAGAGTATAGAGATATTAGTGGAGCACGAAGAGCTGACCTTAAGAGTTGCGAAAATTGAAGCAATTCCTTACCAAGCTCCACTGTATTATAGCGTGACACTTTTTTCTCCCTTTTTTTTCTTGTGTAGTAGAGACACCCTGACGTTGGTCTTTTTTACCAAGGAGATAGAGCTTGTTTTTGCCTTTTGCAATGCTATCTTTGGAGAATTGAGATACTCTACGTCCATCGAAAATTTATCTCTACTGCTAAGACCAGATTTCTCGTTGTCGGAGCAGTTTCAAAAGATATTGTAAATAAATTTGATAGCAAAGAACATCCGTAACCATTAAGCTGAGGTATGTTTTGGTCAAATTGACGATTTCAACGACATTACCCTTTATTTTGACACTCACACGTACGTGAGATAACCCATGGTAACTCTTTTTATACGCGCAGAAAAGAATTACAAGAATTTTGAAAGTAAAAGCAATGGTAATCCTGTGATAATTTGTCATTACGTTAATTTTTACCATAAATGTTCATGAATTTTTATGGTACTTTACAGTAATTTTTATGATAACTGTAAAATTTATCCAACATTCACTATAATTTTTACTGTTCGGCAACGGTAAAATTTTCCCTGAAAGTGAATATAGCTATAGGCTGCAGGGTCACGTGGTCTGTAGGGAAGTGCTGACCAGATATCTCTGTTGTAGTGGGCTATACAAACCGTATGAGAGAACGAGATAGACAAATATCCACACAGGTCTATAATTTGTAGGTTAGTCCGCGCTTTAGCAGACAACTGATCAGGTGCTCGGCTTTCCCCTCCAGCCAATGTGACCCTGCATCCTACAGCTATATATACTCTTTCAGTGGAAATTTTACCGTTACCGTATAGTAAAAATTATAGTGAATTTTGGATAAATTTTACAGTTATCATAAAAATTACTGTAAACTACAGTAAGCATTCATTATCATCTACGGTAAAAATTTACGTAATGACAAGCTATCACAGGATTACCGTTGCTTTTACGGTAAAAATTCCTGTAATTCTTTTCTGCGTGTGCAAATCTTCCAACAGTAATTACGAAAGGTATGACGTAGAGTAACGTCATCTAAGCCTTTTTTTTACAAAAAACAGTTGTATGAAACAGATTCAAAGAAAGTTTATTAAACATTTATCAACAACAAAGCACCTACCTAAGCGCATACTAGCAAGTATCATTAATAAATTCATCCACAGAAATGTTGAGTGAGCAAGATATCAATAGGTATTAGCTATATACGACAGTGATGTCATGAACGTGACACGTACAGCAGAAATACTGGAAACCATTTCGTTGTTCGTTAGTTGCTCATGAGACTTTTCTAATCTAGCACCTACGCAGTTACATAATTGTATTTGTAGAAAAATGTCGGATGAGCACTATCGTATGGCAATGGCAATCCTTGTGGGAGATTATGACCAAAGGCACGAGGTTGGCGTCTCTTCTTGTGGCCGTGATTCTCATTTGATTACCTATTCCAGCAACGCCACCGAAGAGTCGAGGCAATTAGACCTGAAACCCAGCAAAGATTATTGCCCTTTACCTATCAGTAATCAGGTAAGGCTATTTGGCAATTGCATTTCAATATTTAAATGTCTCTAAGATTTTTTCTCAAAACTGAACGAAATTGTGGTTTTATGCAAGGAGGTACACGAGACGGAGTTGGATTGCGCTGAATTTGACAAAGACACAATTAAGGTCACTGTAAGTATCAAAATGTTTTTCTTTGTCCTTCTTCTCATTTATTTTTTAAACGTTTTATGTTTTGCATGGTTTATCCTTAAATTAAGTAGAGAAAGTCGATGAGAATTTTCTAATATTCTGGAAGTAGAAAAAATGTTCAACTGTCAAAACTCTTGTAATAAAGTGTAATTAATGGGCATAAAGTAAATCTCATCAAAAAACTACTGGGCGGGTAAATCAAGCCTCGAATAACGTTTAATAAGAAATTCGTGCACTGCGACAAAAACTGTTGGGATCTTTTCTTATAATGATCAGAATACATCGAAAAAGGGTTTTGGGACGTAATCGTACCAGTTTTCTTTGTTGTAAGACAAATAATGTAAATAGAGCGGAGTTTTTCTTTGAATTTTGCTTACAACTTGTTTTGAACCATCGCATTGCAAAAGCAGCCGAAGATAATTTGTTCATTATTTGATAATTTATTCATCAGTACTAGTAAAATTAAATAAATTCTTTTTTTTGATTAGGTGTAGAGCAAGACAAGTGCATAAATCTCCATCTAAAGCTTTAACTTCACAACATGATTAACTTTAACATTTTTTAATAAAATTATCAAAAATTCTCAATTCGTAAAATACTACTAATAGAAATCTTTGATGACGCGCAACAATTTTTATCCAATATTTAAGATGATGTCACACAACGATTAAATAAAAAACTCATTTATTTACTCTAGACCTTACTATGGCAAACTTTAAATATGGATTCGATTTAGGATACCGACTAGAATAACAAGGATTATGGATAATATTAAAAATTTTGTTTACACAAACAAATTGTTATAACTCTGTCTTTTATTTTTCGGTGTTGCAACGAATCTCACTTGATATAGTATATTTGTATACGAATTAAAAATAATAACTTCAATAATGTATTTTTAACCATATTTATCAACAATTAAGTGTTTATTACGATTTTTAATATTAAAACTCTTTTTCAACTTATAAAAGTTTTACTAATTATGTACGATATATCTTGTTATTCAGAAGGGGTAGCAATCGTTACATTAATTCATAATACCTAAGAAAAAGAAAATATAATACTTTAATACTTTGATGTTTTATACATTTATGTGTCTCCTCGCTAAATAAAAAATTGATATAGTTTTATAAATCCATGTTATAATAAATCATTACATTAAAAAAAAAATTTGTTATGTAATTACATACACTTTAAACAAACAAGTCTGCACGTTTATCGTATTATATAAAATACATGTACAAATAACAAACAGTATTTTACATTTCTCGTTTTTTAGGATTGGAGTATATTTACTGTCGCTACCACTAATATGAGTTACGCCGGCGTATGGAAAGTTATCAAAATCATTGTTTTTAATAATACCGTTAACGATTCCGACTGTCTTGTGCTCTATTCTCCAAGTTATTTCTATTACGTCCTCATCCTCATATTAACTTCAAGACATCTGTTTTTTTTGGATGACTTTAACTTGTGCCTTAAAATTTCGTCAGAGCAAAAAGCGTTAGCACTTATAAATCGTCCATTTTCAACATAAGACAGATTTTTAATTTAGTATAAAGGTTACCTGTGTGGCTGAAATGGTGTACGTGTGTGTTTATATTTGCAATTTTTTTGACTTACTCAAGTTATTATAATTCAATTAGGCTCAACATTCGTCAGTTGTTTTGGGTTGACTGTCTAAGCTAATAGTTGAAATTTGGATAAGTTTTATTTAAGGAAAAAATTTTTCTAGCATTTTTAGTGCTGTACTCTTGAAAACTTATTTGTATGTTATAACAAAATAACATTAAAATTCTATCCTATTGTAACACCTTTTCTTCGCTGCCTTCTAAATTGGTTGTGTCTCACATGCAAGATAAAGTATTTTGCACAAATTCAGCCACTCATTTCCTTTCTTTTCCCATCCTTTCTTCCATACACAAGCAATTTGTTTTAAAATTATATTAAGAATAAGCAGCCGCGGAGTGGTAACAAAAAGTAAGGCTCATAAAAAAAATACACTGCAAGAGAGAGCCCTTAAATAATGCTTTTTTATAAGTACGAAGTATGAAGTAATTGGTAGGCACCCTCAAATTTTCGTACGTGGAAGACAAAATCAAACTTTTTCTATGCATGCATCGATGACTTAATTCATGCAACCTGCGGTTCTATATTGATTTATGCTGTTAATTTAAGTCAAAATTATTTACTGTCTAACTGTAAAAATTGATTTGATAATAATTATTGCTGGAAATATGTTATTATAATTTTTTTAATCGTGTTAAAATATATTTTATCAAGTAAAATTAGTTGCCACACAATAAAATACAAGGCGTCAAAGTTATAGTAATTTATTGTGTTGCAAATTTATTTTATAAAAAATTGAGATTCAAATAAATAACTAATATCTTTCTTCGACATTACAGTTCTTGGTATCTTTGGAAAAAGTCATCTTAAAACTTTCATCTAGCTTTGCTGTACGTTTAAGGAACAGAAAATTACTTTTGAACAAATTAATCGTTTCGTAATATCACTTTTAATCGTACATAAAAATCATTAAGCATGGTTAACGATCCCTTAAAAATGTAAGAAAAACTAAATTTTGAAGAAATGTTACGAAAAAGGGGTAGATCTATGAAACTGTGAAATTCTTATTTTAAATAGTATTTTTTGCACTCTTTTTCGCTATCATTTTGCGATAAATTGACTAAGACAATCTTACCAGCATCCTTTAGGAAACAATCAATTAAAAAAATACATTTTACTAAGATATTTTTTAATATATAATGCCCCAAAAAAATTACAAGTATAATAAGAAAGGAAAATCTGATCAATTTTTACTGTTTGTTTAATAACAAAATAAGCCAGCACGGTTATGCCCCAAAACTATTTTTTATATATTCTAATTATAACATAAAGTGATTTTAACAAATTTTGTCGTAGTTAACAGAAAATTTCTTATCACATTTTTTATCCAACTGTCTATACTTGTCAATTAAAACAATATTTTTTTCGTTTAGGTCAAAGGTACATCGATATTAGTTCATGGTACTAAAAAAATTCAACTAAACGAAGCTACAATGACGGTTGGCATTCCCGATCAGTGTGATATGGATAGAGTCGAGGCAGGATTCCGCTCCGACGACATCTTGTATATTCGTTTCCCTTCAAAGAATAAGCCAGCTGTTGAAGTATAGACAGTTAAAAGTGTCAAAAGTTTTTAATAATTTAATATCTAAGTAAAAGAAATAAAAAATGTTAAAAGTAAAAGAATTAAGTGATTGTACTTTATTTAAAAATCTATTTTTTATCTACAATTCTAGAAAATATGTTGGAGTTTTTGTAGTACTGAGCTCATTCATAAAAATAAAAAATAAACAAATAATAGTTGGAAATCTTTGTGAGCTGTCTATAAGTTTAGACAAGCTGATGACATATTTGTCGAATAATATAAAGAAATTACTGATCACATTACCCTTCCTTGCTATAAGGGCTGATATAATTTTTGGAATTCGAGGATCAAAACAAGGTATCACAATTGAAAAAATACTCACTGAATCGTCATAAATAAAACTCTGATTCATACTTCAAAATTTTGTTTTTATTCTAAGATTATAGAACAGTCTTATACATTTCTAGTACAAAAAACTTTTTTTTTTACTTTACACTAAATATCACAACTTTTTTATTTGCACTTAAAATCGAAATATATTTAATTATCGTATATCAATATGACAACTACTGGGTTCTCAGCTTTTCTCTTTCAATTGAGTGAAGTTTTCTTTTTATTTACTATGTTCTAAACAGATTAATCGTATGGAATATTACAATCATTTCATAATTAATGCCACACTTTTTTTGCGATAAATGATATAAGTATGCGTCATATTAATGTCTTATTCACACAATTTGTACTTTTAACCATCGCAGCCAACGCTGTTCTTATGGGGTATAAGGCCACGGAGGGCGTGTTTGCGCATTTCTGTATTGAGAGTAAACCGAAAATTTTTTGCCATTATTGTATAAAGTATTGGTTTTCTTAGTTTTTCTAATTTTTTTCATCTTCTTGCATGGTTTTCTTACAAAATGTAATAATAGGCGTCTGTGATACTTTTCGAATAGGAATATGATTAAGCTTAAGACAAATCCACTCATTAAGAATACGAGCAACGGGGTGACGTCAGTAAAACTTAATTGTGTAGATGAAGTTCCTTTATTAAATTTTTTTTTCGGCACATTTAATTTTTTTTTTCGGAAAAGTATACCATTTTCTCTGTATTTTTGAATGCTGAAAAAAATTATTTTCATGAGTTCTGATTCATTAATTAATGTTAGTACATACTTACTGATGGTTCAAGAATTTAAGAAGGGGATCTCCTTTTTTTAAACTTATAGCTACTTTTTTGGATGCACCAAGTGGAAAAGCTAAGAGTTTGCAAGGGGACATGTGAGTATTTAGTTTTATACTAAGGCCAGTTGTGTAGAAAACTACTTTTTCCTTGCAAACCTGAAACATGATTCATATAAAAAAAATAATACATATGTTTCCCAACACAGGTACGATAGAAAAACATGTTAAAAAAAGTTTAAGTTGAAAATAGATTTATTAAATAAAACTGTTATT
The DNA here is from genome assembly GCF_036245765.1 of Copidosoma floridanum. NCBI lineage: Eukaryota > Metazoa > Arthropoda > Insecta > Hymenoptera > Encyrtidae > Copidosoma > Copidosoma floridanum. The sequence goes on along the minus strand of NW_028321884.1, from coordinate 14,830,637 downwards.
TTTAATAAACGTAACAAGTGGATGTATGGTGGAGGCAACAAATTAAACCCTTGGAAGTAAAAGCATTTAAAAAAAAAAAAAACATTTGGTGAGAATAGTGTATTACTCAATAGTCTTTCATAAAAAGTTAGAAAATATTTCTATTGTCAGTAATATAATAACTTTTTGCATACAGAGAAAAGTATACCATTAGTTTTAATCCTTGGTTAACACAAAAAGTAACGCATAAAGTATGGATGACGTTAGTAATGATAGAACGTGTAGGAAAAACACGTCAAAAAGTTTTTGTGAGTAAAACAAATATATATATTGTACAGTAAAAAAACATGACATTTAATTAGCTAATGACATTCGTATATTTAAAAAGCTATTTAGGTATAAATATTACAAAAGTGCGAAGCGAACTTGATCTGTCTAGCATTAGCGAAATGTACTTTTCTAAAAACTTACTTTCTTGTTAAAGTTGAGTACAATGAATGAAAGAACTGAGGCTTAGTATTTCAGGAAAGGCTGCTTCGATTATGTTTGCCACCAGTAAGGTTTTATAAGGTTTTCTCATCCCTGTATTTCCGTACTAAACAATTTTTTGAGCTTTTTCCGTTCAAAAGTAGATTAGAATTTTGGCTACATTTTTCTAAGCACATAGCAAACTACGAGCCTGCAGCCTCACTGGAGACTGTGTAGTCACTAGAGGCTTAAGAGCAATGGGCGACACTGCCAGGGCATGACTCAGGTATCTACCCAAGAGATTGTTTGGGGGGGGGGGTGGAATATTGATGAAATTAATTTTAAGGTATATTAACGTTGTATGAGGTAGGGGTAGCGGCTGCCAAGAAAGTGCGTGAGAGGTACTTCGTTTATGGCACCGGTGAGAGATTGTTCGTGTGTAGCCTTTGTGTAGAGGATGAGGGTAAAAGGCTGGCGTGTAGATGAGCATATGTGATTGAGGCATGCGTGAATTTCCTTCTGTTGAGAATAAGAGTGATGAGTGTAAACGGGAGGTCATGATCGCTAAGAGAGACAGAGAGAGAGAGAATAAAGTCAAAAGAAGAAAAAGTCCCGTGCGTGAAATCGTAGATCAGGTTGTCCGAGCGGACGTCGTCTGGCTTGGGAAACAGTTAGGCGGACGTATAATGACTCGAATCGCGGTCGAGCTGATGTATCCGGGACGATCGAGAGTTACAGCGCCGCTGTAGTTGAGGGGTACGTACCTTGCATGTGTGGGTAATCGAGGTATTCGAAAAACCGTCTGAGCCTTGGCAGTCGGCGAGGGGTCGTCTGTCCATTGTAATATGACAAAAAGTGTGTGTCTATCCAAACAGTCGTCTGAACCTCAGCAGTTAGCGGTCTGTCCGCTGCAATAGTACGTATTAGAGAGTGTATATGTGTGTGTGCGTTCGCAGCGTCGTTTAAGACTCGGCAGACCACGAGACCAGCTGCTGAGGGTGATGGTTGTAGATGTACCCACTGTAAGAGAGAATGTGTAATGTGTGCTCTCGTGAGGTAGCTCGTAATCGAAGGTGTTGCATAGTGACCGACTATTCTCGTGATCGAACCGGGTTGTCGTAATCTCGACGGTAGCCGTTCTCCAGGTCACGATTGGGAGCATCAGAAATAGCGTCATTCTCTTGAAGTGTTCATCTATCGTCAATAAAATAAAGAGTTGTTTAAAGTGAATTATGTGGTACGTGTATTTATTTGGACGTGTCTAAAATGTGTGTCCTGGTCATTTCCCTTAGCCTTGTGGGTCCTCGTCTCGGTGAAGAGTTTATGTCGAAAGTGTAGAGCTGATCCAAGCAGAAGTATTGGAAGGTGTGTTGGGTTGGATAATATTGGCGTTATAGATGTTATATGCGTTTTAAGGTGTTTTAGTGCATTTTATAAGGATCGGGACAGGTTCTTGTCAACGTGAAAATGCCGACAGGGCTGGCCAAATGCAACGTTATATAAGTATTAAGAATATGGATAATATTATTTGTTCCAGATAAATCGAACTTATATTTTTAAAGTGAAATATGTGAAAGTTTGTCTGTCATGTATGTGTAGTGAAGTAAGAAAAATGTGTTCGAATGGAAATGACGAGCGTTGTCATACAAAAAAAGATGTTGTTAATTTTTGTTAAAAAACGTTCAGTTTTTCCGGAAACTTCAATGACTCTAAGTCACATTTTTGTTTGGCAGCAAAATATATCCTTAAAATTCGATAATTACCCAAAGATGTTTCTTTTTTTGCGCGAAGCTGATTTTGTTAGCTATATTATTATTTTGTAATACTATAGAATTACTTGTTTCAAGCACTTATAGATTTCAAAGGTTAATAGTTAGGCTTCTGATAATGATGGTGGAAATCACAAACACTTGAATTGCTTGTAATCGTTCAATGTATTGCTTGAATGCACAAAGTAACATTATTTGCAGATAAACTATGAATTCTAAAAAAACCAATTTTTATAACATAAAAAAAAAGTGATTAATGATACCAAAGTACTACAGAGGTTATACAACTAATGTAAAAGATCAGGACCTACATAAAGTATATTTTTTTTAAATCGTTAATTAAATGATGAATTTCAGTAGTTTGCAATTAACGCAAATTGACGTACCTTAGACTACTTGGTAATAGATTTATAAAAAAAACAAACATCATTTTTTCTCTCTTTTCAAAGCGTTCAAGTCTAAGAATTTTTTTTTTTCAGTTTTATCTTATTTGGCATAAGAAATAAAATTTTCATAACTATTATGAGTTTTATAATGAAGGTAATCTATCGATAAAAAAATATCCTTTGCTACATTTTTTATATGGCTTCAGATATTTAGATATTTGTCAAAATATGTCCGAAAACACCGAATTTTTTTAAAACTTTGCATTTTTTAATTCCTTAAAATTTTCCGTGCGAAACTGAGTTGGCGTTACCAAACATATTGTTTGTAACTTTATTCTAAAATTATTTTAATATCAAACTCGATTACATTAAGGCCAAACTTTACTATTTTACAACGGGACTGGGCTGAAAATGTTAACTAGTTACGCAGTTTCATCTACCGTACAAAACAACCAAAACATTCAAAAATAAACAGTAGAAAAAATCTTTTTGCACATAAGCATAATCGAAAATGCACTTATTATTATTTTTTAAACAATCACTAGAAAATTATACGCATAAAATAATTACCTGATGTAATCCTTCTGTATCATTTATTGGCATATTACCGTCTTTCCTTACAAACAAGCTCAAGTTTTTAAGAACATCATCTTCCGAGATCTTAAAAAATTTTATGAAATAAGTTGTCTTATATTTGGTAAATTGTTTATAATTAGTTAAGGTTCAAAATTTACCAATAAATATTTTGAAAGGTTTAATCCTTTCACAGCAATCAATTCATAAGTTCCGTCTTTGAGGAGACCAGTCGTATCATTGAAAGGGATCGTGGGAATCGACACCGTAACGAAGCTGGTAAAACAGCCCGCATACATTGAAATGACAATGAATGATGTGAGATATAGCGATATCTTAACAATCTTTAATGAAAGGGAACTCAGTTGTACATCTGAAAATTTTGTAAAAAATATAGAAGGAGTCGATCCATATTCATTCATAAGTATTCAATGTTTTCCAATACTTTGATTATAAGTTTTTTTTAAATAGTAAGAATCTAAATAGCTAACTAGGTAGAGTTATCCTGTTACGGTTTATATGGACAATTTTAAAGCAAAATAATTTGTTCAGCTTTGTAACAGCAAGCAAATCTTAACTTAGCTATTCAGAGGCGTGGTAGACACTTTTATTTTGAGTGCGTTTACCTTCAGACTAAACTAATAAACTGTAAAAAATTTATTTCTACTTTTGATAAAAAGTTTCAGTCAATCAAAGTTTGTTGGAGGATTTAAAAAATAGCCAATTTTTATTCACGGGGTACAGCACATCAATTAATTTACTGTCAATCCTTTACATTTAAGCAAAACTTGTCATGGAGTAAAATATACAGTTACGTTAGAAGTCAAATGTCAAAGTTATTATTCAGAACTTAAAAATTTTAGTGGCGACAAAAAAAGTCACAAGCCACAATTTTATGAAAGTCGTCGTTGAAATTAAGAAATTTTGAATTTTATACAAATCAGTAATGCCAATTTGGCCCCCTTTTTCCCGTTTAAACAGAAGCTGTAGCGGCGTATAATCTAATGCATATTGTAACTTTAGCAAAACAATACTTTTTTATTGTTCGAAACAATAGTAACACCAAATTTCAATAAATGGTATTTTAATTTACTAGGCCCTGTAAAATTCTGTTGTTCGTCAGATAAATTATTCATATGTAAAATAAATTAGTAAATATGCCATTCACCCCTTCGTTCATTTAATGTTACTTTTGTAATGAATTAATTGATTGAGTCACGCCCTCTTAGAATAACTCTACCGTAACCTAATGTTATTGCATGTTGTGATTTTGAATCATAATAACTTTAGATAACGTAATATAAATCAACAAAAAAATACACACATTTTAATTTTACGGAAAAAATTTCTCAGTAGTTTACCTTCAAATTCCTGATGACAGAAAATCCGCCATATTATTATAAAACCATCTGACAGTTTATGTACAAAACTTCTTCTATCATTATTCATTGTTATAATTAAAGTACATAATATTGATGAAACAATGATGACAACAATCAAGTAAATCCAGATATTCTTATTGAAAACCTTTTTAAAATTAAGTACTTTTCAGCGCTGTAAATGCATAAAGTCATAACTATTGAAAATTGAAAAGTTTTTTACCTCCAAATAAGCATGCCATGGGATTTCCATGGTATCCGGTAACTTATAAACCAACACTTCTTGCATATCTGTGATTTCAAATGTTACATCCTTACGATCTAGTTTTTCTTTGGTTATAAATGTCATTTTGAGGATGCTACTATCATTTGATGTTTCGGTAGAATTACTTGTTGTTTTATTGTCGTCCTTAGTAATGTGGGAGGTATTCTTATAATTGACAGATAATCCTGTCTTTAATTTGAGGTCTTCAATTATTTCAGCATAAAAAGGAGAAAGCTATAAATAATGCAGTAGAATACAGTATTTTTGCAAAGTTAATCGATTTTTTCTTTTTTAATAAGTAACTTTTTAACGCAAAAAATTCTTTACCTTCGTATATATTGTAATCGAAGCACCGGTGAAATTTTTCCGTCTCTCTAATAAATTTAGACTCTCTTTTACAATTAGCCCAGTCCCTTTCTTCCACTCCAGAAACTCCTCAACTCGAATACCAGTTGCAGTACTGACAGCGTACCACTCCTTGATCTTTTTATTTTTACCACATTTAACCAGTACTTCGCTTGCAAGATTCAAGTGGAGATGATTTTGTTTTGGATCTTGGCAGATACTATAAATCTCTTCAGTAGTTGCTGGCTGCAATATTAGTAGCCACACGTGAGGTGATAGATTATTATCCCTCGTAAAGTTTGAGAACTTTTTAAAATCGTCGTCAGTATTAATAAACGCAACAAAAAGCGTTTTTGAGTAATTTTTTATTTTTGGGTACTTTGTCCGAAGGTCTGGGATGGCAACGGCCACCGAGTAAACGAAATGACGTGACAGTTCTCGAACAATTTTCACAACTGAATGTATATCTGTAGTTTTAAAACATAATTATTAATTTTCAATATTTACCTTTTTAATTCGTGATTAAACACTTCTCACCTTCGTTTCCCTTATATACAATTCCTACACTAGTGGTTTTATACAGCTTTTGTACGTCAATCATTAAAGGCACATGATTTTCTATACTTTGAGTTGAATAAGACAGTATGAATGGAACAATGGCGAAAAACACCACAAGACCGGGTAACTTTATCATTTTGATCTAAAAAGAAGTAAAGAAAACCTAGATATTATTCACATAGTTAGATAAATTGTTTTAATAATGTATTTTTTTTTTTTTTTCCCTTGACCCACATCTCCTGCCCTTAATATTGATGCGCGCCGTTCAGCAGACATGTTTGTCGATCAGATGTTGGGTCACAAAAAAACTATGGAAGCTGAGCGAAGCGGTTATTAGAAAATGAACTTAGGAGGCTCACATTAAATTATAAGAAAATGCACGTATCCGAATTTTTGGGAAATAGTATCTGTTTATGTTACGTATGCTTTTGGCTTCACCTTACGGGTCAAATGCTCGTGATCTAAGGAATTTTGTTTGTCTTCTGTGAGTTATAAACACTTTTCACATAACCCCGCATCGTAAGACAAAATATTTTTTCATCGAAGTGTTGAATGCGAACGTGCTGCGATCCTTGATACTTTTTCAGAGGGTTAGTGGTAATCGATACAATTTTTTTTCGATATAGCAAAAGGGTTATAAATAAGCTTCAACTTTTTGTAAGCACTAGAAAAATTTCAGTGTACAAATTTATATGCACTCAAAACTTTAAATTTGAACAAATTTTTATAATTAGGCTGAATTTTTAGGTTATTTTGAAATTGAATGCTTATGAATTCTATTAATAATGTTGAGTACCGTTTAGTAAAACTGATTTTCTTTTAAATTTTTTAATTTAATCTTTTTGAAAAATAACTATAATATTTTGAGGATATTAAAAAATAAAATGAACGAAATAGCAAAACGATAAAATTTTAAGGAAATTTAATGTAAGAATGGCATGCAAAAAATAGTATCCTTCGTAACTAATTAAGTATGTTGCCAAGACAAGCACTAAAACCACGGGACTTCTTGTGCTTGCCGTAGTTAAATGTGTACCAGGGAAAAACTTTACTTGTTCTGCTAAAAGAGCAGTGAACACTTGGACATAAAAAAACTACTAATTTTAATGAAAGTGTTTTTCGAGGTCATCATTATTAAAAAAAAACTTGCCTCTGAGGGATACGTTACGTTACGTCAAGACAGCGCTGTTTTTATAAAAATTTATCACTTAAGTACCATTAACACAGAAGAAAATTTTATTTGTATTTACTAAAAAAATAAGATAATTAAAAAAAATAAGATAAAATGAAAGTATGAAAAGTAATCAATAATCCTCATTATCTTTGCCGTCCAAAGCTAACAAAAGTATTTAGTTAAAAAATTTCACACGTTTTAATTATTTTGATCAAACGAGTACGCTTCCTGATAAAAAACCAAGTATTTTTTCGTCAAGAGTAAAATGAATATATTTCTGTAAGAGACAGGACTTAGGCAAGTACTTACTAAATAAATCAATACTTGTGAAGCAAGAAATTACTCCCAAAATTTCTTTTATTCAGCTCAGCACAGCTGGAATTTACTCTCTTTGGACGCTGTAAATTTTGATATTTCGAACTTCACGGGTCACTTTTCACTGATAAACACCGATTAAACACTGGGCTCCTCCGTCGAACTAGATCGAAATCAGCGTATTGGAGTGATCACTTTGAGTTGAGGTGTTGTCTAGCTGACGCACTGTGAGACAGTGTCGTGCTAGCGCTGTACATTTAAGGGTTAAGGGTAAGGAATCATGTTCCCCACTACCAAAATTTTCTGGCCATCGAATAGGAAAAAAGTCACGCCCATAAAAATAGTCAACCCCTTCCTAATTTCCCCTAGTTTTGTCTATATTTTCAAACAGACCAGGAGCCAATCCATATAGGCCAGGTTGCAAAGAATCAAAATTACGACAAAACTTCAAAGTAATGCATAGTTGACTTAAAGCTACTTTTCATTTTGGATTTAATACTCACAACCATTATGTTTTTTATAACAAAGTTTTTTATTTTTTAATATAATTAATTATTCAAATATGTGAATAAAAAAAAATAAGGGACTACCTAAAATTACTTATCAAACAATTGACTTGTTTATTTATATATATTAATAAATATATAGCCATATATATTAATATTTTTCTTATTTTTTTTTTATATAAGTCTTACAAGCGTTGTTAATTTATTAAATTATTTCAAACACCTTGATATACAAATATTCTTGAAAAAACAAAATAATGTCTACCATACATCTTAGTGATTAATTATTTTGGTATCCTCTTAATCAAGATTTATGTTTCTATTAATAGTAAAGAAACTTGTTCACAGTAACAAAAAGTTTATTATTATTAAAAAGTTATCACAGTTCCATTCATATAAAAATATAAACACATAACAGCTATTCCAGAACACTGTATACTTCCTTAGTCACAAACTAATCGTATTCAGCTTTATATATCATCCATATAATGCAAACACGTATTAGTATATTACGCACCTAGTAAGCGAGGTTAAGAATGTCGAAGATTTTACGCAAATAAACGTTGTTTTCTTTTTTTTTTGACTGTGAATTCAATATTATAATGAAGGCTGTTAAAAAATTTTACCAATTTTGACTATTGTCTTTGTAAGCTTTTGAAAATGTTAATAAAATTATATAAATATCCGTGTCAGCGTGATAGGTTGTGGCTTAATTGATAATCTATTATGTAATTATTTAAGTTACTCATAAAATCGTCTTACAAAAGTGGGCTAAGTGGATTGACCATTTTTAATTCTTTTATTGCAGTCGATATACTATTATTTAATCCAAAATAGTTCTGGCTTAAGTAGCACAGTAAAATCTTCGTAGTGTCATTCATTATACACACGTCAGCTTTTTTTTTACTTTAAACTCTTTGATAATTCTATGTTCCTCGTAGAATAAAATACTAGAAAACGATTTCCTCAGATCGGAAAAAAATCATATTACTATCCTCACTAATTTTAAAGTTTTCAACTTTTTTAATTAAATATTTTAATCTTTAAATACTGTATGTGCATTAATTTACTGCTGTAGCTTACAATATTGATTAATTTTTTGGGACTTTTGTAAGAAGGAGCAGATATAATCAACACCATTAGTCTAATATGATTTTGTCTATGTGATTTAGGAAACTCATATGGTTTAAAACGTTGCGGGTTTGTTAGTATGACTGAATAATACGGCACTCTTTTAGTTATAAGACTATTTTTGTATACTTAAATTATGACTCACTGGAATTCGTCAGTTAGATTGTTTTTCAAATTTCTTAAGAAACATACATTTCTTCATTTAGCTACTGTAAGCTGTTTTTTTGTCTGCTCTCGTTATAATAATACTGTTTTCCTTTAATTTTTTTTCAATATTTAAAATTAGGGTCCGATACGAGCTCTTCGTCAACTTACAGAATTAAAAAAAAAATTTTTCCATAATATTATAAATCATCTGTATTTCTTGTACAAGTATCTTGTTACACATAATTGGCCCTTATGACCTCTTTTACATTGTTAATTCCTTGTATGTTGACATTAAATTAAAAACCTAATTCCAAAATTTTAATTTTTCTGTTATAAAAATCAAAATTTAATAAATCAATAAACTGATTGAAGAATTTGTATGCGTATGTAGTTTTATCTCTGCTCTTATATACGCTGATGTTATTATGATAATTGCTATTATTTTTCTAAGCGTCTGTTAAATTGGAAGTCTATTGCGTTTTAAATTTCTAGAACTTTTTCTTGATATTCTATTTCTATTATCTTACTTATTTACTTTTTGTCTTGTATTTTAATTTATAGTATCCAACTAAAGTTTATTTATTCTCAAAGTAAGTTCTGAGTATCACTTTTTAGTAAAAACTTTTAATATCTTTTTTTCTACAGGTAATATTTTTCTCCAGTTCTAGACACAATTTGACTACTACTTTGTTTTCTTTTAAGTCAAAAATTTGTCTAAATTTGTTCTCATGTAAATGTGGTGAGGTGTTCTTCTTTGATGCAGATGTTGTAAAACAAGATAGTCTGTGCATAATTAGACTCGTAGTAATAGTTTCAAATACTACTTGACCAAAAAGCTAGTATCCGCTTTTGTCAAACTATTGATTATTGTGGTCTGTACTTAACAAAGACCTAATTTTAAATGATGCTTTAGGAAATAATAAACATAACGACTCAACGTTTAGGAATACGTTAAGGTTGTAATCCGTTACGACGGAGAAGGGTTTAGTGTACTTAAGTAGCTCTTACGATTTCATGTTTTAACATCAATTGAAGTGTGAAGATTTTTGATAGATAACGTTAGGATGTTGTCTTCATTATTCCCTTAACCGTATGCTTTTTATGCTTGGTGTAATAGCTTTTCGATAAAAGTGAAATTAAAGAAATGCTAAAATCTGATAAGTACAGAAGTTCTTAAATTTTTCATCGATTTTACAAATACTATTTTACGAATACTGTTAGACGTGAAATTTTCATCGTCCAAGAAAATGTATTATAAAATAAGTAAGTAAAAATTAACGTTTACTAAATTTAAAAACAATGAATTAACACATGAATAGCAGCAGATCTTATTTACCATACAATCACTCTTGATTTCTCTCTTCCTTAAATTTTTTTTGTTCCTCTGAATACTCGTAAGTATCAACGTTCCTAGCAATTCAGTAAAATGAGAAATTTTACTATGTCACATAGCAAATTCTACTTCTAAATGTGGGACATTTTAAATCGATGACAATAAAACTTACGGTGTTAAATAACAAAAACTATATACTATCACATTCGTTACTGTGTTAGACATGGTAATTTTTATTATGCTGCGTAATAATTTTTTTGAGGGCTGCTACATAATAAAAAATGCTTAAAATATAATGAAAATCATATTAAATGTCATAATTACGTCAGTAGGTGAGTATGTCTAAGATTTCATGAAAAATGTAGTTATTCTTAGTACGGGTATAATACTTTTCTTAACACCTTTTTTCCATTGTATTTATTTTAAACTAATCATTGCATAGGTCTTTTAAGCAACATTCTTTGAACGTAAAAAAATGTGCCAACGGCAGGTGGTTTGATAAAACAGTACTAAATGCCAAAATAAGGCTTTATTGTAAACGTAAATACATAGGACCCTCCTTTAATAAACCCGTCCCCTTCGCAACTGCGGTTGAGGACATAATTATACAGTCATAGAAGCCCCAATGCTTTTACGATTTTTCCTAAGCTTTTCCCTTTCCACTCCCTCAGTTATCGATAGCTTATCTGTATTTTCTGGCACACGACAAAGTAGCTACGCTGTTCAGCCGAGGAAAAATACTCGATTCCCTTGAATGTCGTGTGTCAGTACTAATGCGTTCAATGAGTATGACTATTCACTTTTACCACCTTCTACTACGCAGCTCTGCTCATAATATATTAACAATAATCGGTACGTGTCCTGCAGGTGTTTTTGTTTCACGCTTATCTTTCCTATAATCTGTCCTGCGTATCCGGCACTGCCCCGATGGTAAGTACATCATTTTATTGATCGAACGCACTTTTTTGGGTTTATATGAGAAATCACAAGCCACCGAATTGTACGTGAATATGAGTTTTAATATTTTACGCCAACGTGATAATGTTTTGATAAATACGAGGCCATTTCTTTGGCAACAAAAAAAAACAAAAATCATAATTCGATATTAACCACAAGCTAAGAATGAGTAATAAAACACCTGTACATGTTACGCGACACATGCTGATCAAAGTTGGAAAAAGAACATTTTTTGTTACAATTACAACGTTTATCAAACAATTTTTCTTTAGGTAAGAATTTGACTGTGCACAGAGCTGCATTTACGCAGTTTACTATATTATTGAGTAGTTTTAAACGTATTATGTTCATTCAATAATTTAATAAATCTGAAACACTGTAACACAATTTTAAGTTTAACACGATCAATAACGTATTGAACTTATATTGTTTGATTATCTAAGTATGTTTTGAACTATACTACAGTTTTACTGGCAAATAAGCAGTATGTTATTTTAAAAATTTTTGTTTGTATAAATTACTAATCAACGTATGGTTACACTCTCTTTTTTGATATTTTTTTTTATTGTTCAAAATTTCGTTTCACTTAAATTATAAGGTTAACAATGAGGTATTGAAAATTACAAGAAGTATCTGGAATAGTTTAGTGATTCTCTTATTATCAGCCCCTTTGTTATTTTATCTGCATTCAAAAGCACTGTTTTGTACATGGTAACAAAAATACTGTCGTTAATTGTAAGTTTTTTATCTTATTAAGTTCAAGTTAAATAATTGATGTCCAATAACCCGCCTTTTAATAAAAAAGTATGTAGCTGTGTTTATAATAATCTTGACTTTGATAGATTTCGCTACCTTCTACTTAGAATTGAAAAAAAATTGTTTTTTGTACTATAGTACATTATTTTCTTCTTCAGATCACCACTAGTTTTATTATAGTTATTGCTTAAACTGAAAGATTAATGTAGGTATTAATTTTGGATCATATTTTAAAGCTGTATTGAAATAGTAATGTTATTGTTTACGTAATAAACATATCAGATTTAATAAATCTACCTTTTTCTTTTTGTTTTGTAAAAAATACTGTATTTCTTTCGAAAAAAAATCATTTGTTCTTACAATATTTTTTGAAACATTAAGAATGAGAACTTGAAAATAAAAGAATCGATAGTTTTACTAACTACCATTAAATTTTTAAGGGACAAACATTTAATTTCGGGTAGAAAAAATACATATCAAAAAAGTAATAGACAGACAGAACTAAAATAATATTGAGTTATGCACTTCTTATGCATTGTTAGATAAGCGTATACAAATTTTCCACTGTCTACTTAAATAATAATTTACAGAGTATTATAGCTTATTTTTGTTATTTTGTTAGTCTGGTTTGAAATATTAATATAATTAAAAGTTACATGTAATATTAGTTTTTGTAAAAAACTTTTTTTAAGACAACAATTTTATGAAAACAATTTGTTGAGACAAAATCTCGAAGAGAATCAGTAAACTTTATTCAAATAGTTCTTGTCACTTTTACAGCGCTACATGTATCTAAATTGATTATTTAGATACAATCAAAAACTGTGATTGCAATAAAAAATATCGACTTTTTCTAGCAGAACCAGATTGGTTTCTACGTTTTTTGCAGAAAAAGATAATACTCCTGTAATTTATAAGTAGGATTGTATATCTGAGTAGTACAAGTCGTAAACAAAAATGTAAAACCTATCTGCATACACTTTTTAGAACGAAATTGAAAAAAATTATTGTATTTTTCCGTTGCTACTCATACTTCTATATGATTTTCTGCGCACTGCGAGAAACGTTCTATTAAATGAACCAACACATGCGTCAGAGGATTTTAATATCAATACTACAGCACAAAGTGAAAAATTCATTGAGCCATCCCCGAAATCGTGACTAACACCACCACCACAACGCTAAACTAATCGATCGTTGACGTCCACTGCTCCCACCAATTACAGTGTTTGGTGAGGCCACGTATCCACTCGCAGCAAATACGAGCTACTTTTTTCCCTACTCTCCAAATTCAACGGCCAATCAACTTCGACTCGTGAGCTTTTTTTCTTTTACCCTACTTTGGTTAACGCAAGCTCGACGAAAATGCTTTTTCCCTAAGTTTTCGATATTTTGGGTGTCTTTTGATATTTCATTCATAAGTGTTCAAACTATAATCTTTCGTATGTAGTATGTCGATATGCTTATAATACAATGATTTTTTTGCAGATGGTTTACGGGAAATTATTATTAGTAAAGACAAGTTGACTTACCTATGAGTTATAAAATCTGATTTAATTTACTTTGGACTACTGAAGATTGATATAGTTATGAAAGAGAAAGTCTAGTTAAAAATAATAGAACACCTAATGTTTCTATTTTGTACAAACTGAAAACTCTCAGGAACAGCAACTATTTGGGAAGATTAAAAGGTTTCGAATTGTTAGTAGGAATTTTTATTTGAAGCCACTTAGAATGGTAAAGAGTCACTAAATAATTTTTATGATGACTTTGTTTTTTACGAGAACTACGTTAATCGATGGATTTCTCCTTTTTTTTTTGGACGTACATGTTCTATTTTTATGGAAAGGGTGTGCCTTTTTTCCATAAGTCAGAAATCTGAATTGATTTCTTGCATAAGTATTGCACAATTGAAAAGTGATTTCTTTAAAGGGAAAAATATGATTAACCTGACGGCACCCACATTTCTATCTGCTCTTAAGAAAACTTTTAAGATAGTCAATGCCAAAGTTTGCTTACCGTCATATTAATATTAGGGAGCCGTACTTTGAGACATAACGTATTGCCTGTAATCCACGTGTAACATCATGCTCTTTCGAAAAAAATATAAATATTTTAAAGAAAAAGTTTTTAAATTATATTAAGAACAATGAAGATTATGTCAAAAAATTTGAGTTGGTAGTCAGTTGCTGTAAACGTCTTTGTCTCAAATTCATGAAGAAAACACGCTGTCGTCTCTTACTTGATGATTTCAACCGTATTGATCAAACTTACCAGAATATAGATTTAAGCAGATTGCAAGAGCCTTCTTAAGTATTCCCCATGAGTTTTTCGGTATGAATACAATATTTATATAAGTATAATAATGTTGTTCTTGTTAATGCAAAATGTCGAGCTGCAACATCCTGCCTTATTTGACTGGGTATTACAATGAAAATACGATATAAGCGTAGACAACGAGAGATTTTAATGCTGCAGTTTTACGTACAAGATAGGTTCCAGAGGTACACAATCATCTCCTATTTTCAAAAACGTATTCGAAATTTTATATAGGTATGACAACTGTTATTCGACAGTCCACACTTGCAAAAAAAGTGGAAATGGAATAGAAAATCGAGAGCTCTTTTAATTTTTCTTAATAAACTGAGGTATGCGTTTACAACAAACCGGAAACGAAAGCTGTGACAACTGCACACTCGTTATGTAAATCCTCCATACATATGTGTGACATAACTTTTACTGGATTTTCTTACAATAAGACATGTTTCGAGTATATGGCATGAGTCCCTAAATAATTAGAGAGGAGTCGTAATATAGGACATGTCCTAATTTAAAGGTATGTATGTCTTACATTCGGGACCAAATATAGTGTAAGAAAACAAAATATCAGACATGACTTACTGTCGAAAAAACACGATAGCTATAAAAATTTAGATGATAACGTAGACTCACAGATATATTTGACACTACAACTCCTAACTAAACTCTTCGTATAATATCCTCTTTATTCAAGTATTTCTAAGTTTTTGGTCGTAACAACTCCTGGACTTTTCATTTCTAATAATGTTAATTGTTTTTTCTAGACGAGCGATTTCTTTCGAGGTTCCTCGATTAACTAACCATGGAAAGCTATTTTTTAAAACTATGCAGCCAGAATAGCTAATTTTTTGCATGTAGTTTTTTACTTTTCATTCACAACATTTTCTTCTTTCTTTTTCTACGTAGCACGTAAGCACGCAATCATCGGTCCCTTTCGCCAAGGAGATAAAGCTTCTTCACGTTTCTCGCAATGTTATCTTTGGAGAATTGTGTTAGTGTACGTTCATCAAAATGTATCTCTATCGAAAGATGACATTTCTTGTTGTTGGAGCAGTTTTGAGGGATTTTGTAAATTAACTTGATAGCAAAGAACTTTCCAACCCACTGTGCCGAGATGGCTTTTAGTGAAAATGACGATTTTAACGAGATTGACTCTTATTTTGACACTCACGCGTACGTGAGAGATGTCCATGGTACCTTTTAACACACATACCTTCTAACAGTAATTATTGAAGGTTTGAAATGGAGTAACGTATTATAAACTTTTGGCTTTAAAGAAAAAGTTTTAGTAAGCAGCAAAAATTAGTTGACAATTGTATGAGATATTTTTCTACAACAAAGCACCTACCTAAGCGCACACTAGCAGGTATTATTAAAAAAGTTGGCCACAGAAATTTTGAGTAGGCAAGATAACAGGTATCAATTATGAACGATAGTGATGTCATGAACGCGACACGAGTAACAACACTGGAAACCATTTCATTGTTTGTTAGTTGCTTGTAAGACTTTTTTCGTCTAGCACCTAAGCAGTTATATCACAGTAATAGTAGAAAATGTTCGATGATGTGAAGGAACAGATAATACTTGATGTTGATGACAAAATTCAAGAAGATCTTAAGAAGGCTGGCCTTTCTTATTCCGGCCGTGAGGCGTGTCTGATTATGGTTTCCAGGAACGCTACTGGAGAGTCAAGACAATTGGACCTGATACCCAGCAAAAATTATTGCCCTATATCTGTTGGCGATAAGGTATGTCCATTTTGAAATTGCATTTACATACTGAAGTTCTGTAAGATTTTTTTCAAAATTCAATGAAATTTTCTTTTTTTAAAAGAGGGTCTATCAGAAGGAGTTGGACTTCACGTAATTAGACAAGGACACTAATAAGATCATCGTAAGTATCAAAATTTTTAAAGTTATACCTTTATAGGCACGTTTACGCATGAGAATAAATCAATGGCTTTTTATTAGTTGCCTTAAGAAAAAGTATGACAGAAGTGGATTTTGCTTCATTCTCTCTACTTCGCCTCACCTGCTGCGATGTACTTCCGGTCCACTCTACACCATCTAACGTAACCACACTATACCACACATTAAAAATTTTATTAATTGTTTTTTTTCCTTCTAACCAATTGAAACAAAAAGGCCCTTACCCACTCTGCTGCAAGCGGTCCCAGTTTTAAGAATTTGAGCAGCTTAGCTGGCCATTGTTTTTCTCATGTGAATGTACTCACGCAAACGCTTTCACACACACTTGATCCCTTCCTTTTAAGATAATTTAAAAATCAACTTGTGGATCCATTTAGTAATTGGATAAGTTTATCTTAAAGTAATTTTTCATACCAAAATAAATAAGTAGATTTTTAAAGATCGTATTAATGCAACTTTACGATATTTTTTCACAAGGTTACATGTTTAAATGCGATTTTTTTAAACTACACATAGAAAAAAGGATGAAGTTAGAAGATCAGCAATTTTTCAGGGTATTTTTTTACCCCTTAAAAATATTTTTTTACAAACCTCAAATGTTAGGTAAGTTTGATGTATTGAGTTCATATTTCATAAGAAATTTCTGAAACTTTATACACACTGGCAATAAATAGTATTCTTTCTAATGAATCTGTAGCCTTAACAAGTTCTGGAATCAAGATATAAAAATGGTCAAGTTTTTTTTTGCGCAGTATACATTTTGTATGACATTCGTAGTATAATACTGTTTAGTACTTGTACTTTAACAAAATCAAACTAAGTAATGTTGCCTTTTGCCTTAACATTTTTATATACTTCCTACATAGCAAGGCATGAATGTATCTGATGTGAGGTTTGCATGAAATAACAGTCAAAAGTTAATATTACTTAGTTTGATTTTGTTAAAGTACGAGTACTTAACAGTATTATACTTCGAATGTCATACAAAATGTATGCTGCGAAAAAAAAACGTTGACCGTTTTTATATCGTAATTTGAGAACTTGTTAAGTAAGGCTACAGATTCATTAGGAAGAATACTGATTATTGCCAGTGTGAATAAAGGTTCATAAATTCCTTACAAAATTTGAACAAAATACATCAAACTTACCTAACATTTAAGGTTTGTCAAAAACTATTTTTAAGGGGATATCATAACTTTTCAGGAAAATACCATGTCTAAATGTTTAATTCAAAAACTTAATAATATTAAATGTTGCTCATATTAGAAAGTACTGGGTAGAAACAGAGTCTGTAAAACATAGCTACGGTGATCTACAACAGTCCCACTAAATTTCTACTAAAGTTTGCGCATTTAAAGATGATTCAAGTACATTTGAATGCAGTTAATTTTCAACAGTTCCTTGATTCGCCATATAAAATAAATTGTCTCAAAAAATACAGTTCCAGGATGTTTATCTAAGATGCTCTTTTCTTTTTCTTTTTGTTATTTAAATTCTTTATCATATCATTCTTAGAAATTTTTCTTTAATCTTACTACATAAATTCAATTACTTCTTCCAACAAATTTTTTAGATAAAATACTTACTAATTATGAACATTAAAAATCTTAAATTTGTCATTTGTTCAACTACCTGTAATCATAATTTTTTTTTTTGTAATGACTAAAACCCAAATATTCTAAATTACAGTTATTTAATACCAGAGGTTTTCTCACAGTAAACAATTATTTATCACGAAAATAGGAACGAAAATCGTACAAGTGGTATCTAAGTTACTAAAAGAATTGTTTTTATTGAATCATTAACTTTTTAAATAGTACTTAAAAAATTGATTAATAATGTATGATTATTTACTATCCAAATCACTAAATCAAATAAGGCTTAATTTTACAGATTGTTATTGAGGGCACTCTGGGAAATTATAAGAGTTTCCAATCTAATCGATCCGATTATGTTGATACTGTTACAGCTGTGTTACACGATTTATTTTAAACTGCTCAAAAAAGTATACTTAAAAAAAAAAAAAAAATTTATTACTTTAAATCAATTTATTTCAAATTTTAATTTAGATACTTAAATCAACGTGTTCACATTTAAGACACACGAAATTCAGTGTTAGGATACATAGGATATTAAAGTATTCTTGATATTAACATTTTTATCCGTTTTCAAAATTTTCCCACGGTAGGTGTCCTATCTCAACAACACCTCAACTTGTCAGTCGTTGTTTGCATGGCTGGATACGTTTTACATTCTTATAAGTGCGCAAATATTCATTTGACCTCGATTTGCCACATATATCTCATTATTTGTATTATTGATCATTTAGAGGATTAATTTTACAACGAGTGTGTCATATGCACCAGCTCCCTCTTCTGAGGCCTCGTTGCGTATTCCTATATATAAACTGCATATTTGCATGCCACAGTCAAATGCTATATACCAGTAGCATATTTATATGATATCCTAGTGATTAGTTCGTATTAAAAACACCACCTTGTTACCCGGGAGGAAGTGACGGAACGGAGTCTCAAACCTGAGCCCTCCAGGCAGGAAGCAAGCGCTCTACCATCTTAGCCACTAAGAACTCCCAACTCTGCATGCTATCTACTGTGAAATTAGGAAGTATCTGTAGCTAATATCACACTGTTGGCAGCTCTCCTTGATTTTAAAAGCACGCCTACTCCAACTATACACAGGACAAATTTGGCTTGCAGCTAACATAACAAAAACACCATTTCTCGACACTGAGCCTGAAAAAAATCTTATTTCGATCATCTCGAGATACACATGTCTTGTTTTCGTTGTTCTAACCACTTTTTGACCTACATTTTTTGGTAAAGTTGCGGACTAGAATTGAAGAGACTTAAGTGAACTAAAATACATCAGGCATACTGGCAAAAAAACTTGTTTCTCAGTATTTGAAAATTCGAGTATGCAAACGTGAAGTAAATAGTAGCGCGGTCGCTGAGCCTTCGGCTGCTTTTTTAAACTTACCTCATGCGACTTGGTATTATTTCAAATGAATGTTTGATGTGAATAACACCTGTTCCAAGAAATCTATGTGTGATGAACGTCCTTAGGAACATTCACTGGCATGTACTACTACTCTATTGAAAATAACGGTATTACAGGATGGCTTTTCTTATTTTTTCAGATAAAATTATATTTTAAGCTCAATATGAACCAGAAATAAGTGTGTGAGTGTGATGTTTGAGATATAATTAGCGTAGGCAGTAGGAAGTTGACTTTTAATAAAAGAAAGATCTGATGAAAGAGTACAGTCTTGTTCTGGCCAGCCTACATATTATTAATATTGTATTGTGCTCTAATATATTGTTTATAATCGTTATTCCATTGAATTTCAAAATATTAATTGAACCCATACTCAATCATTATTGGTAAACTCATCCATACGATAATTGTACCACTGATGTACACAATATTGTTTCATAGAAGGTATTTTTATACTTATTATTGTAGTGTTGTCCACCCAATTTAATGAAAGTGAAACTTCATACTCAAGTACCCAAGCACCCACTGTCCACTGTATTTTCTTTGTTCTTTTCTTTAATAACTTTTTAAGCATTTATGTTTGAATGGGTTATCCTAAAATTACGTAAAAAAGTCTATGAAGATTTTCAGGGAGTAGAAAAAACATCAAAATAATTAATTTTTTGTTATAAAGTGTAGTAAATGTGCTTGAAGTTAATGTTACAAGTTCAAACACTATTCAATAGGTAGATGAACTCTTAAAAAAACAGTCTCGTTTATAATTTTTTTTTAATCTTCGAGTCGCAAACATAGCTGGAGATAATTTGTTCAATATGTGATTATCTTTTAACTCATGCTGGTGAAATCATATTAAACCTACTTTTCGGAAAGTTATACAGGAAAAAAGTACAAAAATCGCTTTTTAAAATTTTAATTTTACAAAATAATGAATTTAGACATTTTTAATAGAAATAGTTAACAATTAAGAATTCGCTACCACTTTAAGGGATCCTTAGCCATGCAGAACGATTCTTATCTTCTATAGAACATAAAGTCACAAAACAATTGTTCATTTAAAAATTTTTTTTGGTGCTCTGGACCTTTAAGTATATCTAGATTAAATCTTATGAATGAATGTTATTAATAACGCAAGAGACTTTAAGTTGAAAGAAAATTTTTTTTTTTTCAATTCTGACTCCCATTTTATAGAAAATTTTATTATGCAACATAAATAAATTGTTATAACTTTTTGATAACTTATTACATTTAACTTCAATGTAACCAATTGCACTCAATAAAGTATATACTTTTATATGAATTAAAAAACACAATAACTGTAACAACGTGTTTTTAACGACAGTTATTATCAACTTCATGTTTGTTAAAATTTTTTATCTTTAACTGTTCTCTAATCTTAAAAGAATTTAAATATTTTGGCTGAATATTTTAAATTACTTATTTAGGTTAATAATTGTTACATTCATTACTGATGAGTGAGCAATAAAGATTATACTTGCGAATACTCTGACATGCTATGCATTTGGGTGTCTTCTTGCTAAATAAAAAAATTATGTCGTTTGATGAATACGTGTTATGATCAATTTATACTGTTTTTTAACATTATTCGTTATATTTTTTATGCATTCAAAACAAACATTCTAAAATGTTCTTCATGTTATAAGAAATAAATGTATGAATAACAAAAAATATTTTTTATTTTTAGATTTTTTTTGATCGGAATGTAGTAGCTGTCGCTACTACTAATATGATTTATGTCTGCGTGTAGAGCATTACTAAAGTGATTATTTACAACTCTACCATTAACAATTTCAATTGTCTTGCGCTCTATTCTCTGAGATTCTCCTATTACATCCTTGTTTGCTTAAAGAAATCGTTTTTTTATATGACCCTAATGTGTGGCTTATAATTTTGTCAAAGCAAAAAATGAAAGCACTTATAAATCGTCAAGGAATAAGCGGCTGCAGAATGGCAACAGGAAGTAACGCTAAATAAAGGAAATGAATTTCATGGTATACTTTTTGCTTACTTTTTGCTTAAAAAAGGTTGCCAACATACAACCGAAACGTTGTACACGCTTTGAATTAAGAATAAACTTTTGATAGTATGCCATAAAATTTATTTATATTATTTATTTATTTCTGCTGTCGTTAGAATCAAAATATTAAGAGAGTAACGCTGTTAAGAAAGTTACACTGTAAAAAAGTACCTTAAACTAGGGTTTTCTATAAGTACGAAGTGCACAAAAGGCAGTAAGATCCTTAGATTTTTAAAGGTGGCAAAGTAAATCTCATTATTTGCATACGTTGACGACTAAATGCATACAATATATCGTTCGGAGATGGGTACAGCACATCAAATGTTAAAGTATAACATTTTTCTATTGTTATTAATGTACATAAAAATGTATCAATTTACGTAAATCAACAAAAAATATTCTGCAAAAGTAGGAGAATTTATTATTTAAGTCAAAACAACAAATTAAATTTAGGCAATCGTAAAAAATACGCTACTAATAGTAATCAAATACTTGCTAGAAGACGTCATTAATGGTAGTTTTCCTACGAGTTTGAAAAAACTCTGTTTGCGAACCAAGAGGTTTGCGGCCCGAGCCGAAGGCGAGGGACGTAACGAGGTTCGTAAAGGAGACTTTTTGAACGAGTTCCGGAAAACTGCTTTTTCGCCCGAGGAAGTACTAGCTTTCAAAAACCACCCGAGGACGAAAAAATTTTTTTTCCTAACCCCGGCGTTTTTGAAAGGCTAGTATGCCCTCGGTAGGAAAAAAAGCATTCGCCATATAAGCGCCATCGCTCTGTGGCTACCTCACGCCCCTTGGGCCCTGCTTCGCTGGTCCCTTGGGCCGCAAAATAGCCCTGGAGACGATGGCACTTATCCAACGAAAACTACTATTTTTTACTATGGGCCCAGAGTGCAATCGCCGCTTTGCGCCTGTGGGCACACTTTGCGCCCTTGTAATCACTTTGGGCCCACGGGCAGAACAGTTTTTTGCGCTCTCTGGGCCGAAAGTACTTTTCTGTCCTAGGGCCCAAAGTGATTTACTGGGCGCAAAGTATGCCCACGGGCGAGAAATTGCACTTTGCGCCCTCAGCAAGAGGAACATTATACGTGACTTATGCACTAGCCTACAACAAGCACGCCTTTCGAGCGCATACGTTTGTACTTTATGCTCTAGTGTCGTAATGTACCATTTAATCGTAGCAAAATATACTCTATTAAGTAAAATTGGCTGCCATACGTGTAAATGTATAACATCGAAACTAGAATTTATAATTTTAAAGAGTTATTGTTAAAAAATGGATAAGTTGATGAAATTTAAAAACTCAAATTCTGAATAGAAATTTTCGCACTTTTTACAGTAGGTATTACTTTGCGGTAAACAAACTAATCATAGCATCGTTTGGTATATATTAAATAACAAACAAATTATGGTTATATATTTTCTAATATGGTACCAAAAAAAGATACACTCAAAGTAAAAAGAGAAAATATAATCAATTATTAGCATTTGTTTGGTAACAAACAGAGCTGGTGCATTTATTTCCTAATCTATCTTTCTACGTAATCTGGTCAGAATAAAAAGCAACTTCAACCTATTCAAGAAGTTTTGTCGTAGTTAACAAAAAATTTTATATAACGTTCTCCATCTACCTGTCCTTACTTGTTAGTTAATACAATGCTTTCATTTTTTAGGTCAGAGAAAAATCGGTATTAGTTTCAGGGACCAAGAAAAATCAACTAAACGAAGCCACTATGACGTTTGACATCCCAGATCAGTGTGATTTAGATAGAGTCGAGGCAGGATTCCACTCCGACAACGTTTTATATATTCGTTATTTTTCAAGGAACGAGCCAGATGTTAAAGTATAGACCCTTAAAAGTGTTTTAAATTTTGAATAATTCGTTTCCTTAGTGAAAGAAAAGATTACGTAAAAAATGAAAGAAATCAATGATGGCGTTCTATTAATTAATTTTTAAAACTAAGTTCTTTATGTCACGTGTCTTGGGGGGCTGGAATTTTAAAAACGACAGATTTTTATGAAACAAAAGTCATTTGCCGAAAGTGTCTTTTTTCTAATATATTTTAATTCCTCCCTTACCTCGTCACCATCACCATCCGTCCTCTTCACAATCCCCTCACCCTCTCACCTAACCGTGTTGCCCTAGTCTTCTGCACACCTCCTCTCATCACTCCCCGTTTTGCCACACCCTACCATTCCGATTAATTTACATACACCTAGCAATTAATGTTTCATTCAATCATAATTTTTTTCCCCACAATTATTTTTTTTTCGACTTTAAATTTTTTTCTTCTACAATTCGAGAAAAAAAAAAAACTCTCCAAGATAATTAGACCCTCGATCTTCTGCGTACGAGCAAAGTACCTTACCCACTCTGCTACGAGCGCTCCTGCTAAGAAGATCCGGTTTTCTCTACGTATAAGGTAGTTTGGAACTGAATTTGAATTTAAATATTAATTAATTTAATTCAATAATTTACTTTATTAACTATTAAATTATTCATTCGAATAACAATTTTTTTTCTAAATTGAAAAATTATCTTACAAACTTAAATACAATATTTTTTTTAGCAGCAGATTTTTCATACATTCATGAATAATTATTTCATTTTCATTGATTTGTTAATTTTCATATAAATTAATCAATTATTATTTTTACAATTTTTTTACATTTTCCAAAGTTTTTCAAGTTTTTCACTTACTGTAAATCTTTTGCTCCTTAGAAAATGAAAAAAAAAAAAATCAAAAAAAAGAAAAAGCACCTGAGCTTTAAACACATGACCTTTTGATTAATAAATTATAAGACGTAATCAAAAAAAGAGAGTTAAAAACGAAAAAGACATTAAAAATTATATGAAATGATACAAAAAATCATTAAAGAATACAGTGGAATAAAAATAAAACTAATTACAAAAAGAAATAAAAAAAATAAGGTTAAATGAATAATAAAATTAAAAATTAAAAAAAATAATGAAATAAAATTTCAAAAAGGCAGGAGAGAGACATGAAGAAATACAATGAAATATATAAAAACGAATTAAAAAACAAATGAAAAAATAAATGAAAAAAAAAAATTAAATAAAAAAATTAATGAAATAAAGGAATTTAAAAAATTAAGAAAACTTAAAAAAAAAAAAAAAAATTACAAGAAACAAAC
Source organism: Copidosoma floridanum (assembly GCF_036245765.1). Taxonomy (NCBI): domain Eukaryota; kingdom Metazoa; phylum Arthropoda; class Insecta; order Hymenoptera; family Encyrtidae; genus Copidosoma; species Copidosoma floridanum. The sequence continues at coordinate 14,806,142 of NW_028321884.1, read as the reverse complement.
CAAGCTGTATAAATGGGTCATAGAACCCTCGGTAAGAACGAAGTTCTTTAAACATGAGATAAGTATAAAGGAACACAATTTCTCAGGTAATAAGGGGGTTACAAGATCCATAGGAAGAAGGAAGCTCTACAAGAATAAGTACTGCAGCCATGCAGTTCAGTAATACAAAAACTTAAAAAACGTATATTGCAAGTAGATTTTAAGCTTAAAACTGACCTATTATGTCTATAATCTTTTAAAGAATCGACAAACGAAAGTAAGAATCCTTTATTAGCCGTCTATAAATATGTATAAAAGAGGAAAAGTTAATGATGGATTTGTCGAATAGTATAAAATTACTAATTTGATCATTCTCCTTTAATATAATTACTGTTGTAATTTTTGTAATTCAGTGATTAAAACGAGGTACTACGAATTAAAAAATTCTGACTAATTTGTCATTAATGAAAGTCTAATTCATACTTGAACTTTTTTTATTGTTACTTCATAATTAACAAAAATTTTTATATGATGTCTACATTTCTACTACAAAAAACTATAAGCAATTTCAGGATACTCAGCTTTTCTCTTAAAATTGAATACATTCGTTTTTGATTTGCTACGTTCTTATCAAATTTAATAAACTATAAAACATTACAATTATACTAAAAATAGTGATTTACTTCATTTCTTGCGATAAATGATATATGCATTAGATTTAAGGCTTATTCTCGTTTTTGTCAAAAAATGCTTTTTATGGGGTATAAGGCCACGGAGGGAGTTGTTGCACATCCCTGTATTGGGAATAAACTGAAAACTGTTTGCCATTGATGTATAAATTATTGGTTTTCTTAGTTTTTCTAATTTTTTTGATTTTCTTACATGGTTTTTTTACTAAATACGATATTATGTGTCTGTGATACTTTTCGAATAAAAAAATTATGAAGCTTATAACAAATCCACTAATCAATAACACTAGCAACGGGATGACGTCGGTAGTACTTAATTGTGGAGTTGAATGATCTTTTTCGGTATGTTTTATAGACAAATGTGATTTTTTTTCCCAAGATAGTAAACCACTTTCTCTGTATTTCTGTATGCTGAAAAAAACAATGTTATGTTTTCTAATTATTATATATTTATCAAAAAATACTTACTGATGGTTTAAAAATTTTAAGAGTGGATCTTTTTTTTTCAAACTAAAGACCAGTTTTCTAGATAGACCAAGTGGAAAAGCTAAGAGTTTGCAATGAAACGTGTGAGTAGTTGGTTTTTTAATAGAGCCAGTTGTACAGAAAACTACTTTTTCGATGCAAACCTGGAACAGAAAAAAATTTTTATTGGTTCATCATTGAAAAAAATAAAAATATTTTTCACAACACAGATTAGATAAACAAACATGTTATATAGAAAAATTCAAATTCATTATTGGTCCATCAGATAGATTTACTTATTTTAATACTCGTGACAGACGAAATAATGGTTGAGACGATGGATTAGTGTCTTTGAGGTAAAAGCACTTAAAAAAAAGAGAATAAGTGGATGTAGATAACTATAACATATTTTTTTTATTTAAAAAATAAAATATTTAACAACAAAGGTGTGTCACTCAATTGCCTATCATCAACAGTTCAGACGTATTTTGTAGTATAACTAGTTTTTGCATACAGAGAAAAGTATCCTGTCTGGTTTCATAATTCCTGGCTTGGAAACAAAGTAGCATGTAAAGTTTAAATAACGAATTGTGCAGCCCGAACAAAACCTGGAATACATGGCTCTTATTTTTTTTACAAAAAAAACTTTATGAACGGTTGTCCTTGTCACGTTGATTTTGACGACATCAAAATGTGGTGATTAGTTTTTATGTCATCAGTTGATAAATAGGTAGTTCAATTTGTCTTTTCATTTTCACCGTGATGTGAAGAAAATATTAAGATGTGCCTACAAATTTTTGACTATTTTAGGCTACCTTATAGAGAGAGCCTGTTTCTATCTTTGCTATACATTTCTACATTACTTCTTATATGATAATGTTAAAGAAACATGGTGGCAGTCAGAGATGTGCAGAAAAATTAAAATTGTGTTAAGAAGTAAGTTAAAACATGTTTTCCAACTATTATTTTTTTTGTTTTGGAGGGGGTTACTAGTATAACACTGCTTTAGAATTGCCCTTTTCCGCCGCTCACAAATGCAACCACTCCTATGCCGTAAAAACTTACGTACATATATATGATGTTATATTTATTTATGATTTTCAATTTTTGGTATGACACAAGGAAATTAAAAACAGAAGTAAATGATCATAACAGCAAAAAACATGTATTTCAGCAACAAATATTACGGTTACAATTGGGCCAACTAGTCATAAAATCTTTTGCATCACACAAGCTGAACTTCTTTAAGTGATTTTAAATTATAATAAGTCTTACTACTTTTAAAATGTGCCCAGTCCTTGTGTCGTCAAAACCACAGAGCTTAAGCATTGGCTTGATGTAATAAAAACTGATATTGAATTTATTCTAAAATAACATAAGAATCTATATCGACGCCTCGCATGAAGTCTATTCTTATTCAGATTTTCCAATGTTAATTTAAAAGAGAAAATGTGAATAAGGCTAGACTTCGTACAAGGCGTCCATACGTAGGGTAATGCAAACCTTGTTTTGTGTAGAAAATTTGTAGAAATCAAAAAAATTATTCCTTAAAATGCCGAATTTTCAAAAATATTTTTACAATATCTCAATATTTAGAGATCGTAAGAAAAATGTTGCAGAGGGTGTTTTTGATCGTTTGATCAGCTTCAACATAAAACCCATAAAAATAAAAAAAATTTTATTTTCCATGCCGAAATAAGATAAAACTGCAAAAAAAAAATATGCTCACACTTTGACGCTTCGAAAAAAAAAAAAAATGTTATTTGTTTTTGATGTACATCCAAAATAAGTAGTCTGTAGTACGTTTCACTTGTGGACAGAGTTTCATTAAGAATGGTTCAATGGTTTTTTTTTCAATAATTCGACCTAACAAACGAGATCAGATTTAAAGCGCTAAAAGGTGCTTTTGTCGTGGAGCACCAGTCCTCGTCTCAGCTACAGCAGAAAAGTTTCCGCATTGAATTGACTTTTTTTTTCATCAAATAACTGGTACATATCTCGTATAAGCACCGCAAGCAACGTAGGTATTAAAAAGTGTAGATAAATTTTTTATTTTGTAATACTAATAACACACTCGTTGCAAGCATTTACGAACTTTGCAGGTCGATATCTTTATTTGTAATAAAGATATTTGATCTCACAAACGCTCAAATTGTTTGGAAACGTAAGCTCTATGCACACATTAAATTTGGTAACATCATTGCTTAAACGCACTAAGGTATGTGACTAGCAACTATGACATAAATTAAAAAAAAACAACTGTTTAAAAATGGAGTTTAAATTTTTAATAATACCAAAATAATACATAGAATAGAGAAATTATGTAAAATAATCAGGACCAATGTCAAAATACGTTAAAAACCGTCACGATGGATTTAATTTTTTCAAAATTGTTAAATAATTGCATAATAAGTTCAGAGAGTTCGTAATTCACGCAAGTTCAACGCAACGCAACGCACTACTTAATCTTTATTGATATTGAAAACAAACATATTCTTATTTTTCTATGAAGTAATGAAATAAGAGTATTTCTTTTTTTTAGTTTTATCATATTTTGGCATACAAATTAAATTAATGACATTAAGCCAAAACCTAACTATTTTACAACAGAACTAAGCTAAAAATGTTTAATAGTCACGCAGCTTCATCTACGATACGACACAACTAAAACAATTAAAAATATACAAAAGTAGAAATCATTTTGCCCACTATCATAACAAATAATGCACTGGTTCATATTTTTTTAAGCAATTACCAGCTAAACATATTCATATAATAGTTACCTGATGCAAAGCTTCTGTAATATTTGTAGGTAAATTACCGTTTTTCTTTACAAACAAGTACAACTTTCTGTGTACGTCATCTTTCGAGTCCTAATAAAAACTTATAAGATTAGTTGTCCAATATTTTTGAAACATTTTATAGTCTGTCAATAGTCTGAAATTCCCAATAAATGTTTTCAAAGGTTTTCTCCTTTTATAGCAATTAATTCATAAGTTCCATCTTCGAGGAGACCAGTCGAATTATTAAATGGGATCGTTGGTATCGATACTGTCACGAAGCTGGTAAAACAACCAGTATACATTGAAATAATAATAAGTGATGTCAGATACAACGACAGTTTTGCGATCTTCAGTGAAAGGGGGCTCAACTGTACATCTGTAAATTTTGTAAAAAATATAGGAACAGTCGATTTATAATTCCTAATAATTACTTAGTGTTTTAAAATCAAGGGGCTGCGCACTCTGAAGTCTTTTAGTGACTTACGAGATCTTTGAAAGACTCAGAATGATTTATGAAGTGTTTTTTAATGACTTGAAGTCTATTTTAATGACTTTAAGCTATATGCATTCTTGAAGTCCTGGTAAAAAGTCAGATCAAAAGTATTTTAAACAATCTCTGGATCTGAATGAAATCTTTGAGAGACTTGGAATGACTTACGAAGTTTTTTTTGATGACTGTAAGAGTGCGTAAACTCTTGTTTAAAATACATTAATTTTAAGGTTTCGGAAAATAATACATAACACTTTTACTTGTGTATAGGATTAGCAAGTGTTGAATAACAGAATGTTTAACTTGCGTGTGTTTAATACACATGTGCATGTAGAATCCCCGAAAGTAGGATTCACCCCCTCTTCTTTTGATGTTTTCTGGGGCTTTTTTCTTTTTATGTCTGGAATTCTGAATAGCTTATCTCAATTTTCCGACATACGACAAAGTAGCTAAGCTGTTGAGCTGAGGAAAAACACTCGATCCCCTTACATATCATGTGTCAGTACTGATGCGTTCAATGAGTATGACAATTTACTTTTACCACCTTCTACTACGCAGCTCTGCTCATAATATATTAACAATTATCGGTACGCGTCCTGCAGGTGTTTTTGTTTCACGTACATATTTTCCATAATATGTTCTTTGAATCAGGCACGGCCCTGTTGGTACGTACATCATTTTATTGATCGAACACTTTTTTTGGGTTTATATTTGAAATCACAATCCAGCGATTTATGGGTGTGTATGAGTTTTAATATTTTACTTTAACGTAATGATGTTTTGATGAATACGAGGCCATTTCTCTGGCAACAAAAAACAACATGAATTAAAATTTTATATTCACCACAAGCTAAAAATGAGTAACAAAACACCTGTACATGATGCGCGACACATTATACTGATTTAAGTTGGAAAAAACATTCTCTGTTACGATTACAATGTTTAATCAATTTTTTCTGAAGTGAAAATTTGATTGTGTACAGAGTTTTGTGTGCACATTTTACTGTATTGTTTAATAATCAAAAAAACTTTTAGTTTTTTTAAAAACTTAATAGTTTAACACACTGTAACCTAACTCAATTTTAACACGCCATAACGATAACATATGACATTCTTACATTGTCTTACTATGTATTGAACTATTATTTTTGGTTCTTACAATAAGTATATAAAGAAGCGAGTAATATTTTTTTTTTGGTTAACACGTATATATGTACGATAATTAAATAGTTTCTTCTAGCAGCTCAACGATTATTTACAAAATTTTCTATTCATACAATTTAGTAAACAACGAATTGTTACGCTCTATTTTTCGATACTTCTTCGTAGGGTTAAAAATTTCGTTTTACTCAAACTCTTATGTTTGTAATGAGGTATTGAAAATGATAAAAAATTTCTGGAATAGTTTAGCGATTATGTTAAAACCAGCTTTTTTAATATTTTATTAACGTTTAAATGCACTGATTAAATTGTAATAAAAATTATTATTGATTATTGTAAGTTTTTCATCTTATGAGAATTAATTTAAATAGTTAATATTTCTCACATTTTAATATAGAGGTATAAATCTGTATAACAGATAACTTTTAATATGATAGATTGATACTTTCTACTAAAATTTAAAAAGAAGATTATTCTTTAGCCTACCGTATAAAACTTCCTCTCTTAGACTGCTACTACCTCTGTAATAGTTATCTATTAAACTAAAATTTTAATTTATGGCGTGCATTTTGGGGTTTATTTTCTAGCTGTATTGAAGTAGTTATTTTATTTTTCCCCTGACGTGAATATCAGATTTTAAAAATGTACATTTGTTTATTTATCAATTTTTTTTATAAAAATACTGTATTATTGATAACAAAATGTTATTCACCCTTACAATATTTTTAAATTTTTTTAAACATTAAAAAAAGAGAACACAATTACAGTAGCCAATAGATTTACTAGCTACCCCCTGATACTTAAGTCTTTGAAATTTGATAGGGAATATAAAAAAAACATGACCACAAACCCATAGACGGAAAGAACCGAAATTCTGTGGTATTATATACTTCCCAAAAATTATTGAATAAGCTTATTGAAAAATTACCCTATTAACTTACAAAAGACTTTATTAGTAGCTAATTTCAATCACATCGTTAATGAGGTATAAAATATTTATGAAGTCCAAATTTTTTGTTATTTTAATTGTAATAATAAATTTAACAATTTTTGAAGCAATAAGTATTCCTTATTTGATTATTTTTTGGTAATATTACGTTTTTTTTAACTAAGCTGCAGTATTTTTAGAAAAATTCAGAATTTGTTATTATCCTTCATAATGTGGCCTTTTTTAGGGTGCCAGCTTTCTTACTGTATTTTTTACAGATAAATGGTTGTTAATAATTTCAGACCCAACAGTGATACATACTAAAGTCAATTTAATGTTTAAGTTTGAAATTTTTTTACAAGAGGTTATTAAAATCTGAAAGAGCCCATTAAGAAATAACTTTATTTGAAGAATTCCTTTTAAATCGTAAGTCATTGTATAAAAAAACATCAAATAAAATTTTCAATACACAAATATAAGCACTATTTAAGATTCTCTGGAGTAAAATTGAAAACAATCATTGTATTTTTTCATTGCTACTTAAACTTCTTTATGGTTTTCTGCATATAACGAGTTACCTTCCAGACAAAATAAACCATCGTGTGCGTCACAGATTTTCAATATGTATACAACGGTATACAATAAATAATACATTTAGCCATCCCCTACATCGTGACTACCGCCACTAGCACACTAAGCAAAACAAATATTGAAGCCCATTGCTCCCACCAATTACAATGTTTGGTGAGGCCACGTATCCGCTCACAGCAAATAAGAGCTACTTTTGCTCCTACTTTCTAAATTTGACGGCCAATCTACCTCGACTCGTGAGCTTTTTTCTTCTACCCTACTGAACTTAACATAAGCTTAAACAAGTGCTTTTTTCCCCTACATGATCAAGTTTTAGATATTTTTAGCCTCTTCTGATATTTTATTTACGAGTGTTCAAACTATGTATTGATTTTGTGTGTGTCGTATGTCAATATGTTTACAATAGAGAGATTTTGATGCAGATGGTTTATAGAAAAAGAGCATTAAGTAAAGACACATAGATATATACCTATGTGTTATGGAATCGGATTTGATATACTTTGCAATATTGGGCAAAACTTAGGATACAACGGGCAATTATTGTTTGAAATAACAGATAACTCAATGTCACAAACTTTTACAAAACATTAACTGTAGGGAATAAGAATACTCTCTTTACGTAAAAATACTTTAATAAAGCTCTTGCACAGAGATTTGAAAATGAAAAAGTTATTTTTTTATAGAAAAAAATGTAACGAAACTAACGGCATCTGCATTTTTGTTCGTTATTGTGGGAAATTTTTCAATATTCGATGCCAAAGTTCGCTCAACGTAATATTACTTTTATGGAGCCGTACTTCGAGACGTTATATATTGGCTGTAATCAAACTGTAACAGCATATTCTCTTAAAAAATTACAAATATTTTGAATAAAAATCTTTAAAATTTAATTTTAAAAAATGTAGGTTACGGTGAATAAGTTAAAAAAAAAGGCATCTATAGAAGTATAACTTGGAAAATCTATTCTTAAAATTATCAGAATATTTTTTGAAAGACGCGATGTTTTTAATATTGTTAAAGCATTTACATTTTATTCCGGACCCTAAGCAATGGAAGGTAAATAAGGATGCAGACTTCAATCAAACTTATGGCATAAGACTTTAGCTATTTATATATTTATAATAATAACTTTAAGAATTTCGATTCACAATTTATTTGAGAGTCAGAGCAAAAAATGAGAACTAAAGACAGAAATTGTTGTCACATAAAAAATCTTGGAACTGCACAATTTGTCTGAATTTTCCTTACAAATTCGTAGTAGTAACATACAATAGATATACAGTTAGCGTACTCATGCTTGGTTTGAACCAATGTTGGATGATCCGGTGATGATATTAGGTCAGCTAAGTAGTCATACTTTTTTTTGGCACTGTCTGTCTCATTTGTTTTCGAATGCATATTTTTTAGCTCCTTAAAATGCATTTTAATACCATCCTCTAAGAACTCGCCTGTTATTTCGATTAGTTTTGTAATAAATAGTCTCAAATTTGGCATATCATTCTAGCAGCAAAACATTGTATCTAAAATAGTAAAGAAAATATGTCATCTCTTCTTCATTCACAGTAATGAAATCATTCTCAAAGTATTTTTTTTGGCTTGCCTGACTCCACGTGCTAATAATAGGCTACGTCACATTAACGTTGTTTACTGGATGTAAGATCAATTCTGAGATTTTGTTGTCATAATTTATGAATTAGTAAACAGTAATTTTTATACTGTAACTTAGGCTCAGTAACTGGCACAATCCTTGGGCGCACTACACACAGTTTGTCTCATCAAGTATAATTTTTATACCCAACAAACTATAGATCCATGAATGGTACATCAAACTCAGGATCAAGTAAATGTTAATAATAAAAAAGTTATTTAAGGATTACACGGGCTAGATTTGGAATAATTTAGTTTCAAACGTCCTTGATTAAAATTAGTAAGTCAGGTGAGTTTGTAAAGTTTTTTTCTTCGGTGGGTCGATAAGTTTTATTGTTCTTTTATCACGTTTTATTATGAGCAGCATGTCAATTAAACTTCATGACTCTCAATCATTTATGTACCTTAGCTACTGCTAAACGCATCAAATTCATTAATTACGGACACCTACACTTCGTAAACGATCGTCAGTAGATATCCTATTACTTGCTCAAACTTTTTGTTTAACCACGCCTTAGACAAGTACTTCAGCCAGTTCCAAGTGGAAGTGTAAGTCAGAGTAAAATGTCGAGCTTTTATAGATGGATGTTTTTACTTCGGTGGATGGTGTTCGCTCTTTTTTTCTATTTACTTTCAGGTCAGTCATATAAAATTGTCATTAATATTCAGTATTACTTCTGTTTAGTGTTGGTAGTGGAGTGTGAATATAACACTACACTTACAAAATGTATTATGAGATTTTTTTTTAAAATTGGTTGCGTAGCCTTATGGATTGAAAAAAAAAGTAGATAAAATGGAGAGCACAACTGCATGTTTAAAAACCAGGTTGATAGTTCTTTATTTTTGGCTTCATGCCATGCTTTTTTTGCTTTACCACCTTAAGCAAGTAGGTGTTGGATTTTTTCGTAACCAAAATCCTGCTGACACGTAGCATACATAATTTCCGGCACATTGTTTCTTGTAAAACGTTGCAATTTTTATTTGAATGGTTGAAAATCTTTAAAAAATTAACGTTTGATAAATACTCTTTAGGTTGCCAAGGACATGAGATCCAGTTTCATCCTCATTTGGCAGAGTTAAAAAGAAATGAAGGAGACGCTCTGGAGATTACTTGCAAAAACCGGAACCATGTTTTTTTTAAGTATCCTGACTCAAATGAAGACAATGTAAGTTACATAAATATCTCATACGTATTAGTTTTTATCAAATCATCGTCGTGCACTTGTTAAAAAATAAGAATTATCTTCTAGAAGTATTAGTTAAAAGGAAAAAATTATAAACATTATAAATGTGCATTAAAAAAAATTTAGTTAGGGTTTGTTGTGGTTTAAAAAAATTCTATTCTACTATTACCTATACTGTTAAAGTTCTTCAGATCGGACGTAAGCATTAGTTTATTGTAGAAGTGTAGTCATTTTCTCGTACCCAAAGAATTATTCACGATATATTTGTAACATCATAATTCTAGTTACTGGCTTAGTACCTCACATTTTTATTTTGATACCTTTGATAATATGCATACAATAAAGTTTTGAACGTTGTTTTTCGCAACAATTTCTGTAGGTTCGAGAAAAACACCTCAAGTAGGGAGAAACTATTAACGTTTTTCATGAATAAAGATTATCATACACTAACACATTTAACTTTATTTTACTTAATTTATACATACGATATGCATATTTCAACTAACGGAACTGTACGTGTTTGCAGAGAAGATCCTCTCGATAGGTTAAGGGCATTTTCGGCTGCCCAGGTGTAGTTTTATAGCTATTATATTACAACAATGATTTTTAAAGTGTAACATTACCTTATTTATGCGTGTCATGTTTGAAAAAAAGTAGAGATAAAAAGAAATCATCTAGCGGTTATGATCTTTCCTATTGAATCCATACAAAATAGAAAAATTTCTTATACAATTTAATAAAAGGATCTTTCAACGGAAATGTTGTTTTCTTGTTTTCTATGAAAAAATTGTACACTTTATTTGAATTTCTAGTTGTAACGACGACCGACCTCACTACAAATTGTTACATTTGTCATAAATATTTAAAATAATTTTAAAAAATTAACTTTTTATTTGCTTATAGATAACAATGTTAATGTTAAATATTAAGTATAATCAGACGAGTGGAACTACTATATTTCGAAGGCCGTCAACAGTGTTTGGCGATGCTGGCTAGTACAGCTGCATCCAAGACAATAATACAGTAGCAATTATAAATTTCAACAATTTGAATGTTCGTTGGATGTACGTTTATGTTAAATGTAAGAAATATTTTATTCTACTAACTTACTTGTACTTCTGATTCAACATGTAATTATGAGTGATACAATTTATTAAAAGTAAAATAATTTATTTTTTTCTGTTTCCGCCAATAAAAGTGAATCCGTACAAACATCTAGTAATATCTTAAAACGCAAAGTACGTATTGGTAATCGGAAATTTCTGCTGTGCAACCCAACATCCCCTGAATTAAATGTGATTCTTTTGACTTTTAAGAGTTTGTTATGCAGCATATCAAGTTTTTTAAATTATTTAAAGGCTACTTGAAAACACACACTACATTTCCAATTACTTTTTGTAAGAGCCCTAACTCGTGGTCAACAGTAAGATAACTTTTGATTTGAAATTGGGTTTTACCATTGAAAAATCAGAATTTACAGATATTAATATCTACACTTGTGCAATTAATCAAGATGGTTTCTTGCAAAAAATACATGCTAGTCTCTCAATTACTAAAAAAGAACTGGAAACACCAGTAATTAAGATTGATAGCTTAGAACCCGTTGTTAAAGGATTAACATAGTACATTAACTGTACGATTAAAATCAAATAAAATAGCCCTTAGGATATTTTCTGGGAGACTCCTGCAAATTCGGTAATTTTAAAAATTTATTTACATGATTATCATAGAATTTTATTCATTAACATAGGAAAATTTTAAAAGAAAAAATCAATTTTTAGGCTCGACTAAACATGTAATTGAACCTATGTTTATTTAGTAATGAAATTGTAAAAACCATCAACGGGACTAGCCTCAATTTTCTTTTGACAAACTTTTGATTCAATTTATTACAATGAAAAGATCGTTGCGTTATACGTTTCAAAAATCGATAGCATCATCATTCTGATAAACTTTTTTATTCGGCAAAAATTTTTTAGAATTTTTGCGAGAAAAAAATGTTGTCATGTTGAGAATTTAACATGCTTATACAATAAGAAAGCTTTGAATCTGTCGAGGATAAATTTTGGCAAAAAACGTTTTTAAAAAAGTTTTTATGGTGAAGACGATGAAAATGATTTGTTTGGAAAAAATATCTTGCTCTCTGAGTATGTATGTGTGTAATAACTTATATCTCAGATGTTTATAGATTATTTTAATTCATTAAAGATTAAAAAAATTGTATTTTATATTTTTGTATCTGTCTAAAAATTAAAATACAGTTAAAGTACAATATTGAGGTTGTAACAGAATTTTTTTTGGTTTAAAAAAATGTTTTTTTGCAATCCCTCTACAACAAACTTTGTATTTAATTTTAATGACGACTTTACTTGATGGAGCATAAAATTAATTTTAAGTGATATAACTCTTTAATATCAAATAATAACTTTATCAACTTTTTATAACTTCTTACACGAATAGTAAAATATCTACTTACATATTTAAAAAAGTACTTTTGTAACTAAGTAGATGTATTACTATTCGGCTAAGAAATTGTAATAAATAAAGTTACTTGTTTTAAGTTAAAATAAGCTAGAAGCTTAGCTCAATTCTTCTGCAATTTCAAATATATTTAAACTTTTTTCATACTGAGTGCACGTATATGTGTAAATTTTTAATCAGTCACGTTTGCGAACGAACGTTTTTACATCAATTCTAATTTAAAAAACTAAAAGTTTGTTTTTAACTATCAATAGCGTATTGCCATAACGTCCACATTTAGTATTGTACAATTTCAAGATGGATACATTTTCCTTCAGTTTTTAATAAGATTTTTTTTGACATGTTTTATTTTTTCAAATTCAACAAGCTCTTTCGAATATTTTTAGGAACAATAAACAGAAAATACAACTAAAAAAATTTTGTGCTAATTATTGAGCAGAGATTTTTTTCAAATTTTGAGACAACGATTAAAAGGTTATTTGACGTTTACAGAACAGATAAGCAATCAATGCTACTTTTGCAAAATACAAAAATAATCCTTATAAAGAGGCAAAAAAAAATTTTTTAATATTCCAGAGCATAAGTAAAAACTAAAAAAATTTTGTACTTATCATTAAAAGTTATTAATAAAATATTCGCTCTGAGAATGTTTTGTAATTTTGAAAATTTTATTTCTTAAAGTATTACAACTTAAAATTATAATGTATTTACCTCTATCTCATATACCGTAATCAATCATTATTTCTCACATATAAATACTTTTATGGTTATCAGAGTTCCAGGACAATTTTGAACTTCGTAGAAAAAAATGGAAGTTGTTTTTTGTTGGTTACATCTATACTCGCTCAGACTAACGTGACTTTTAGTGATGAAGGATATTATTCTTGTCGAGGAACATCCTGGCTTAGTAAAAATCAGAAAACTAATATCTATGTAGAAATACACGATAAGTTATATGGTGGGTTAATTGTTTTTTTTAATTATTTGAATATGTAGATTAAAACCTGAATATTTTTCATTCGTTTTGTTGCAGATCATAATTATACATACCTTAATTTAACGTATAATAAAGGGAAAAGACACTTTGCAGTAGAATCTCACAATCGTGTAATTTTCATTGCCGACGTAGATGTATTTCCGAAGCCAACTCTTGAGTGGTAACAAATTATTTTGATAAAATATTTTTTACCTACATTAAAAATATATTCCTTGCAAGAAATTTACTAAAGCTATGAAAATGATTTGCACGCAACACCCACGAAGAATTGTTATGGAATCGAAAGAAGATTTTATCATATCGCATGCCACATCCACGAGCAGTTTTATAATAATAAAACCGACCAAGATTAACCAAGGCACTTATACTTTGAGGGCAAGCAACAGTGCTGGAGTGCGATCCTTAAGTTTAAGTGTCAAAATTTACAGTAATTTCGATTTTTTAAAAGCTTTGCATGATCTAATCACCATACTCGGACGACCTAAGACTTTTTTACTTTTATGGCCTTGGGTCGTAATATACTAATCACTAAAAAATAAATTTCAGAGCCAAATTGCTTGCCAACTACCTATATATCCGATGTTGATAGAACTAAACCTTTTCACGAAATGAATAAAAATGCAACGTTCAGGTGTACTAGCCATTGTCCCTCTAAGCCTAATGTAACGTGGTTGTACCGAGAATGCCCAACATATTATTCCGATAAGGGTTGCAAGGACTTTGAGTTTGAGGTGATTTTTGTTTGATTAGAAGGATTCGTTTGATTATTTTATACACAAGTACGCGTAATTTTTATTCGAGGACGTTGAAGCGGATTCATAAACGACAAGAAAATTAAAAAATTTGCCTGACTCTTTCTTATCAACATATATACGTAGCTTATCTATAGTTATTTTTTCCGTGACATGAAATAGAATGTAACGTTCCAATTAAACTTAGTATTGTATCTAGAGTACAGCAATGTTATCTTAAGTATAATATAAAACATAAGGTAATACTTAAAGAGTTAATCCCTTTTCCACATCTTACCATTTGAAGAAGTTCTTTAACTTTCTTGAGTAAGAGAAGTTAACTTTAAATTTATTGTATTTTACTTTAATTTGAGGGAAAAATTTTTTTTTGCCAAATGATGATGTAACTAGCTCTTAAATAACGATAAATGTAACTGCATTCAGTCCACTGGAATGTGTAGCTTGCAGTCATCAATGTAAATCTAAACCAATACGTATTCGTATTACTGGTACATAAATTTTTCTCTATGATTTTAATTTAAATATTATAAAAAATATTCATTCCGCAATTTTTACTAACTTTTTTGTATTTCTTTTTCATAACGATAAAAAGGATATCACAAATCTGTTTCAAGTTGACAAGAATTTTGAAGAACTCTTTGTAGGTGATAACGTGACTGTAACCTGTACTGTTGTTAAGTACGTATACTCTAAAATTAGATGGGTAAAAAAAGCTTACCATGATAATAGTTTTAGTACGTTACTGTTATATTTATTAGAACAAATTAAAGTTGAACAACACAAATTCTTAAAATAAAAATTTTATTCCAGAAATAATGGATATTACATGAAACAACACTAGATATATCGATCGTGCTAGATTCTCTTGATCGAAAATATGCAGAATTCCGATCAAGCTGAATACACTTGCGAAACGTGGGACAGAAACGTTTGATATAACTATAGAAACTTGGACCTGAAAGTTCAAGGTAATGGTATGAATAATAAAAATAATAATAACAACAACAATAACAAACAATGATAATAAGAACATTACTAATAATAATTGTAACAGTAACAATATTAGGAATAGTAATACTATACCAGCAAGTCTCAAAAAAATAATTCCTCATTACATAATTATTAGTGCCAGAAATACCTACCATAAAAGATACAAATATGAATATCACAGAAATTGTCTTGGGGTAGAAGGATGCTTTGAATACTATTACTCTATTTTGCAAAACCAAAGGATCACCAACATCTGGTTTTATGTGGTACAAGGATGGTGAGCCCTTAGAATCATCGGAACAATTCAGATCATTAGACAATAATTAAAAATATGAGATAATATATCTTTTGGACAGTGACAGTGGAAATTGCTCGTGTCTTGCCAGAAATCACTTTAGGGAAGTCCGAAAATCTCAAAAATTCGTGGTGAAAGGTATGAAAACGTTACATGCATTATTATATCCTTTTATATAAGGAACTAGCAGCCCCCCGTCTCGGCTTCGCCCGAGACTTACTAAATAAAACACCGTAGTGTGTTGACATGTAATGTGAAACATTTTCAGTTATAAATTTTACACATATTCCTGATACATCTAAGAACAAAAATCTTCTTATTGAAAACATATTTTTTCAAAATCCTTATAGTTTATTTGGTTAAATAATGAGGTGTAAAAATTCGAAAAAATTATTATGCTGAAAAGTACCGTGCGTTCTTTATACGATAAAATAATCGGTGGCCATAAAAAGCCGTTGATTTACAGTTTTCCCCGTGTAATTCACGAAAACGGTTATTTTTTAAAGCTGTTAAGATTTTAAACCCCCAAAAAATTTATATTAAAAAAAAATTTTTTTTCTCATATCTCACAACTTTATTACCAGAGCAACAAAGTCCTGAAACTTAAAACCTACATTTTTATTGCCACAAAAACACAAATACATTTTCTACTCATTAAAAAATCTGAAGTAGGATTTTTAAAGATTTCAGAGATTGCTGTGAGGGAACAATGAAAAGCTAATCTTTCACGTAATGGACTCTTTAGTTGTCAATTTTGACGCTGCTGTTTCAATCTCGATATATTTTCTGCGTCAGTTTCTTGACGCCTAAGTAAAATTGTATTTATTAGATACACTTGAAGTTTTTCTTCCGATTCACCCTCTTGCGACTTTTGGCATGCTTAAAATTTGTGTGACCCCTAAAGCATGTTTTCTGTCAACTTTGTTAAGTTCTAATCCATTTGTTGGCAAGGTAGTTCGACGTCCGATGGCCCTAAAAAAGACCGGTGAGCTTTTTAAGTTAACTCTTTCTTGACTGCAGTTAACAGCAATTGTGACTGCCTGGATACCTTAGGGAGATCTTCTCTGGCCTGCTGTTAAAAACCCAGACTGATCGGGAGAAAAATTAAAAAGTCCAAAGCTTTGGGGCTAGTTGTAGTGCTCTTTCCCAACGTCTCCCGGTATAACGTCAAAGACGTTGGTGTCTAAAGCACCTTTTTTATTTGCAGATTCAGTTGTTTCAGTGATCTTAGATGGGGAGATTGGTTAGTGATACTTGTCCAGTGGAGGCTGTCCCGTTGGCTCAAGTTTTTTTTCCTAAATAGCTGTTATAGGTTTGCCCAACGCAGACTCTGGAGAGGATCAGTGATTCCTGGTTGAATGCTTAGAGTCGAGAGGGTAGTATAGGGTCGTCGGTCCCCGGGTTTTCCAGCCTCGCGAAGAACAACTCCGCAGGTGACGTTGTGCGTCTGCTAGTGAATGGTTGACTTGGTTTAATAGTGCCCGTCTTTAGTTAATATTGTCTTTTAGTCGAGGAATTGCTTCCGGAAATAGTAGTAAAAATGTATTTGTTGGCAAGGTAGTTTATACTTAGGTGGCCCCTAAAAAGAACCGATGAAATTGATGGTTAAGTAGGGAACGTAAATACCTCTAATGGCCCTAAAAAGCGCCAGTGGTAAAACTTCCAGGTTATTCTTATTCCTGATGATGAAGAGCTGGCTACGGTTGCTTGATTCTTACCCTGAGAGTCTCGATATACGGAGACTGCGATAGAGGGAGGTGAGCTGCTGACCAAAGAATATCTTGTCTCGGGTCGTTCCCCGGATAACCAACCGCTCATCGTTAGACGAGAACATGTGGGTAAGCGCATTGGGGACGCGACGACCAAGAAGGTAGCCGTTGTGGCTGCCCGTGCCCCTCAGAGCTGTTTTCCCTTGCTTACATTTGTAGCCACAAATTCTCTAACTGCACCCGGTAGAATGGTGGGACTGCCACACAACTATGAAGAGTTGGTGCAGATTGTGCTCTTGCTAGATATGTCTCCTGGTATTGTGGCAGAGACGGCATCAGTTGGAAATAATTTTTTTTTTTTTGATCGCACTCGTCGAGATTCAGGGTGAATGGACACCTAGGTCCCTTTCCCCTTAGAGAAGAGTGTCGTCCGTAACCGAGATACCCAGCTGCAAGACTATTATGAGCATTCTCAATAGAACTCGTTGAATTGCCGAATATCGACTACAACACTATGGAGACGCTCCAGCCTATTATAACCACACTTATTTAATTATGTTTCAGGTAGCTTCGATTTTATTTCGACGCCACCTGGCGGATTTTACTGAACTAAAGTGAAAAGCTGGCATATTTTTGCAAAACTTTGAGCTCATTTATTGCTATTGTTATTAAATTTTTTAAGATAAAAACTATACTAAAACCATCTAGGAAGTATTATGAATCAGTGTGCAAAATTTCAACAAAATCGGTTCAGTAGTTTTCGCGGTTAGCGATTACAACGGTTTTAGCGCTTCTGCTTTATATATTAGTAAGATAAGATAAGATTATCTGTCTATACTATATATATATATAGACAAAAGTGAGATTTAGTTCTTCGCAGCCCCCTCCCCTCTTCAGCTACCTCTCAATGCGTATAGTTGTTTGCTTATTTTTTCGTAATTTTTGATGTAGAAATACTTTAAGCAACCTCTTTTTGCTCCTCCTACCTTCCCCTCTACCATCGCTTATTTAAGTAATCTTTTCCTTGTCCATCTCAACTATTTCTGAAGATATCATTTTTAATTATTAAAAAATTCAACGGAATATTAAGAATTAAACTGACTAAAACAATCAAGCTCTAAAAATAAGAAATATCTACGCAAATATATATATCTACCTATCGTGTGTGGTGAATCAAAGGGGTCATTCTCAGCATAATTTTTTTGGTTTTTTTTTGGTAAAGGTTCTAAAAAAAAAATATTTTAGTATCTAACTTATAGTTACATCTTATTTCTAAGATTATAGCTAGTGTTACGTAGGATAAACAAGCTGGTAAGGAGGTGCGACACGAAAAGAACTCAACTCGTTAGTCAATTATTTATTAGCTTCTTGAAGGCAGAGGTGTGTGTGTTTCGCGCGGTGTTTTCTACTTATCGTTCGGTCTCTTGCCTAAAAGACGCTCGAGTGCCCCGATTCGTGTCTCGCAGGGCCTTATATAAGCTCTTTCCCCCTATTGGTGTCCTTTACTAGCGTAGGCTTGTCGTTACTAGGGTGAGTCAGTATGATATGCCCAGCATATCGTTCATAACACTAGTTCAAGTAATAGAAAAATATTAAATATCCAATTATTTTTGTATTAAATATTACCAATTCTTATTTGACAAATGTGAATCACGTTAACATCAGTTCAATGACAACATTCATATCGCAAATCAACCAAAAAAAAGTGTGATAAAATTTAAAATGTTTAAATATAACTAACGTAGTAACAAACATTTATTATTATTAAATTATAAATATACTTCTAGAATACCCAAAAAATATGCAGTTTCATACGTCTTATTGATTTTAGCACATTGTTTATTAAGAAGAAACGTCACTAATCTAACATAATTATTTATTAATTCAATACTTTTCTTACTTTGAACTGTTTTGTGATTAATGCAAATTAAAGTTTGTTAAAAATTTACAAAAAAAAATTGAATATTTCAATTATTTTTTATGCAATAAATATCCTGGGATGATAAAAAATATAAAAAGAACTAAAAATTACTTATCTTGTGGGGTACATTGCTGTGGGGTAAGCATCTTGTGGGATACTTGCCAATTATCATTCAAAATCAAAACTCATTTTAATTGATATCTTGTATGCTGTAAGAATGATAGTTACGGTATTTGCAAATGTACGAAGTTCTTATTTTGGCTCTTATTACAGTTATTATTATTCTTATCATAATAATTATCATCGTTCTCCCGACTATTATTGACATTATCATTATTTTAATTGTCGTTACTATAGTTATTATTACGATTGTTATTATTATTATTATTATTATTATTATTATTATTATTATTATTAATATCATTATCATTATTATCATCGTTATGACTATCATATATTATTATCATTATCATAATGATCATCATCGCTATTTATTATCTCATTAAGGTCAACATAATTATTATTATCATGTAGCCCCATTGCTTTACTCAGACTTGTTTACAAAAATATTATCTTATAGAATTATAAGTTTCTCGTTAAAAAAAAAAAAAAAGATTATTTAATGAATTGATAGTGTAAACAACGTTCGTAAAAAATTAACGAGATATTAATCAAAAAATTTTATTTTCCTCTAAGATTTTTGTTAAAAGTTATTTGTAAATGTTTGTATAACTTGAAACCCGTATTATTCAAGACAAGTAGATGCTTTAATTTTGATATCTTATTACTATTTGAGTAAAACAATTCATATTTGACACAATGTAAGAATAATTTAAATGCAAAAAATAAAGTTCATAAAAATATGCAACCATACTTTACTAAGAATAGAAATAATATGTCCAATCAATTATTCAAGTAATAATAATTATAAATATTCTTTTTTCTGCTTCACCATGTACTAAAATTCTTACTATTAAGCAGTTTATTATAGTCAGGAAAAAATTAAAAGTAATTGTTCTTGCAAAGATAAAATGATGTTGTCACCTGTAGGTTATTAAAAAAAAAGCATTCAAGGCAGCCGTTATTTTGAGATAGAAAATTTATACAATTTATCGGGTTGCATGATAGATTGTTTGGTTTTGTATCATTTAACACGAATGTATTGCAAGAAAAAAAATTATTCATAGTTTAAAATAACGCGATCAAGATTGCCATACTAATCTCATTACTTGAGTGATTTAAAGTAACAAGTCAGTTGTACATTTATAATAATATTACAGGCATTAAAAAAAACATTATTTTTGAACAAACAAATAATTGAAATCCTCAAAATCAAAATAAATGAAAGGTTTATTAGCCAAATACCGAAATATCAAATTTGTTTAATTACTAATATACATAGTTTTCTACGTAAAAAAAAACAGAAAGGCAGTTATATGAAATGCAACATCAGTATCAAAATCTATAACGACTAAAAATCATGACATTTGTAGTTCTTCAAAAGATGAGTCAATTAACATTCCAGATCATACATAATTAAATAAGTTATCATAATTTGTAGACCCAATGGTATATATTTGTTAGTGTTTTCTTAGGGATTTTTAGGTAGGACTAAAAACACTTTTGAATATAATAAATGTGAAAAACATATTCTGATTTACTTTTATTGTATGCACTGTGTTTACTAGTAAGAACTCAACAAACTTTAAACTATTAACATACATTTATATTGACTCGTAAGGCATATAGCAATACAAAAATTCAAATGATATATAAGTTACTATTTCGTATATTAAATTCGAAGACCCTTATTTTAAGTTAAAGCAGGGTGTCGCCTAAAGGAGTGCGCATGTCGTAGAGATTTACTAAAATACGTACACACATGCTTAAGATAATATAACTAAAACAATTTGTAAAAATCTTAGGATCTGCAGTAGTTTGTTTTTCAGTGTGTCTCCAACTCCTTGAAAGTTCTTAAGCTACATGGATTTTCAAGATACGAAGTAGGCTATTCACTTTTTTTGGCTTTTACATCATCTCAACCGTAATTGACATATTATATTTTTATAGTCTTCATGGAATTTAAAATATTATACAAGATTATATATGTCTTATTAGGATGAAACTTCTAGCTTCCGCAAAAATAATATGTAAAATTTGCTAACCATGCTTCTTGGATTTATTTTTGTACCTATGATACGGATGTACATAAACAATAGAAACTAACTTTTTATTATTCTGCACAATGACAATTTTTCATAAAAAGATATATAATAGTTGCTATTTAAATACTAAACTATATATCCTGAAATAATTCAATACGTTGCTAAAACGAATTTTGTTACTTTCAAAAAATTAAATAAAATTAGTTTTGTATTCCACAGTTACATTGTGTTCATGCATAGTAGCAAATTATCTATCTTTTAAACATAATTACATAATCGTTTCTCACTTCTGCTTATTATTTTATGCAATTAATTTTACTTATTTAGTATTTATATGTCAAATTAATTGATTTGTTCGAAATTGTTATTACTAAACAGGTTTTACTTATGGCCTTAAGTATCATTTTCTCAATGGAAACTAATACATTTTAATCAATTGAATTATTACTTCAAAGATTTGATAACAAGTAACGTAACACTTTACATGAAAAAAAAATTCATCATCGCAATAATATCACATGTATCATATTATTTGTTAACTGAAAATTTAACTTCTCAATAATTAAACTGTAATTGTTTGTACCAGAAATATTATGATTTGTGTAAAAATAAGCTATCAATAAAACTACATTCTAGAAAAAAACTATTCTACGACCGTTTCATTCTTATTGTTAAAATTCATTTATATCATTAGTTTTCAAGTAACAAAATTACGTACTAATTGAATATTTGTGTATGCATCAACAATTATTGTTTTTCCTTATTACGCACAATAACATCATAAAAATATTTAGTAAGAAAATGTAGTATTAACCAAAGGATATTTTATTTGCAATCAAAATTGAAATATTTGTACAAAAAATGTTTGCATCCTCTTTTAAAAATTCTGATTTAATCGTTATTATTCTAAGTGGTGACAATAATAATAATAATAATAATAATAATAATAATAATAGTTATTATAATAATAATTATAATAACAATGCCGATAGTTATAAAATTTATGGCAACAATAACATAAATGATAATGTTTACAATAATGATTTTGGAGCTCTTTATAGCTACAGGATTTGTTTGTGAAATCAGAAGTCGATTTTTCTAAGTTTTAGATGATTGAACTGAGGACATCGTCTGGACAAAGATATAGTATAGGATATACACAAATGATTTATATGACTTGCTTACTACCGTCACGATTTTTTGGCAAATGACTGCCCGATAACTTATCTATGAGATCCACATAGTGACCAACCCAGCGTAAACCTCATGATGGTTCATATCATATAATAATCCGTACTAGTTACTGCGTTATAACATGCTTTTTGAGGACAAGGGCTATGTAGTTCGCAGCACACTAAAATGGCTTCTATAAAAGTTTGCATGATCTATAGGTGCGTAATTTATCGAAAATTTGATAAAATACAGAAGGAAAGAACAATCACCATTTTAAGTCAATGAAACATTGAAGATATAAATAGAGGGAAAAAAAATTATTTAGTTTACTCCATTGCAAAATTTTATTATCAGTTCCACTTGCTCCACGTACCTCTAAAGCAATTGTGTCAAAAAAACATTGTCAAACACAAAATGTCTACATAAGACAATACTTCCATTAACTTAAAAGCATGTAGACATTACCCGTACTTTTGAGGAGAGATCCAAAAGCAAACCAGGTGTGGGTCTCAGGACCCCCGGCAGATGTGAAACTTTCAACTTACATGTTATTAAGATTGGTATAACAGAAACTGAGAAAATTAACTTACACCTAATTTAAATAGTTTTTTAAATAAGTTACTAATGTTACATCTGATTCGAGCATTCAAGACATCTTATCCATATGATCTCTCCAACAAGTTGGCAACAACTAACACACACTATAATGAATGAATCTATGTTACCAACATTTTACAACGCAAAGCCAATTCTTTGCCAGCTGATTTAAAAGCCAACAAATTTGTAGTACGGGAAATGTACGCGAGTAGTGCGGGTAACACTTTGAATCATAGATCGTACTGTAGGCAGGCTTCCGCGAAATTTTAAAATTCCAAAACATGGAAGAGATGAAAAGTCTGTTTTTTATATAAAAGCAGACAATTAATAAAACAATAAAAAATGAAGTAGCAATAAAAAAAAACATTTTTTTCTCTAGTGGTTTAATATGTTTTTTTTTCTTCAATGAAAATTCGTTTTTCATCATTCAGGACATTAGATTGGAAAACAAATCACTCAAGATTAAGTATTAATGAAAAATAATACTAAATAAATAATAAAATGGTGATTTCTCGCGTTTTTGCATGATAATACAAAATTTTGTGGTTATCCTGACAAACGGTAAATACAAAAGTTGTAGATCTTTCTATTATCTACAACTATTACGTTTAATTTTTCTTGATACGAGGTACAGATATCATTTTCTACTAAAAAAACATTTTTTTTAACCATTAAGTGCTACATAAATTAATATTTTAACAATAACAATTAAAAAGTCTCCAAATCTTGAAATAATGATTTTTACGTAAAATTTGACGCAGAATACGATTGTCATAATAAAAACTCGATTCATGTTGGTGGCAATTGTTAAATATCAATTGAAACAATTAAATTATTAATAACTATATTAGTTTGTTGATAATTTTTTTTTTCAATGTTCAACTCGTTAGCTACGAAAGTGCCATTGGTGAGAATTTGGTAGCTTTTAAGGATTCAGAGCTATACATTGTTTGAAATGAGTCTCCAACCACTATTATGACATTTGTTACAACTAATAAAATTGAAAATAGGCGATAAAAAAAATTCCTCGGACACGTATCTCTAATTTTTTAATATAGAAACTGGAAAACAATTTTCAGCTGAATCGGAGAGGTGAAAATAAATTTTTAGCAAAATCCGTTCGGTTTGTAAAAGAATGACCCATGTACAAAAACTGAATAGTGTTACGTGGGATTCTAAAGGTTCGAGGTGCTTAATAACAACGCGGCAGTTAAATTCAATCAATCACTTTATTGCTGTATTCCTTGAGGGAAGGCGCTTTGCGATTCCGAGTTACTTGTTGCGACTATCCTCCTTCTAGTCCCGACGTTCTAGAGCCCTGTGGCCACTGCTGCGGGCCTTTTTATGCTCTTTCTTCCCCCACTTGTGCTCCTTCCTAATACTAATAGCTGAGGCCCATCCCACGTAGTATGTTTCATACTGTACGTGACAATAGTTTCACTAGGATCTCTACGATTTTAAAAGTTTTTTACTTATACGATTTAGTAATCAACGAATTGATACGCTTTTTTCTCGATACTTCTTTTTATTGTTTTAAACTTCGTTTTAGTAAAACTCTAAAAATAATCATGGGGTAATCAAAGTATTAAAGACAATTTACTTTGAATTAGAGAAAAAATTATTTTTTGGATTATCGTACATTTCTCTTTTCCTTAGATCACCTTTGTAAAAGTCATTAATAAATTTGAAATTAAAATAACGGTGTAGATTTTCAGTTATATTTTCGAGCAGCATCGGAGTAGTTGTGTTATTATTTGTCCAACGTGAACATCAAACTAAAAGAATGTACATTTATTTATTCATCATTTTTTGTTTGAGGTAAAATGCTGTAATCTGTAATTTTGTCAAAAAAGTGTTATTTGATCTTTTAAAATTTTTTACTTATTCATAAAAAAAAAACACATAACCGTAGTTATTAAATGCTTTACTGGCCATCACCTTATTTTACAGCCCTTAAAGTTTAATAGGAAATATAAAAAAATGTATGACCACAAACCAATAGACGGAAAGAACCGAAATGCTGTAGGGTTTTGTGCTTGTCATAAATTGTTAGATATTCTTATTAAAAAGTATCACCATCAACTAACATGATAACGAACTTATATTTCATGTCTACCAAATTATTAATAAGATATACAATATCGTTCAAGTCAAAATTTTTATGTTATTGTAATTGTATTAACAAATTTAACCATTTTGAAGGTAACGAGTATGCGTATTCCAATGAATTTTTAGGATATAGTAATTAATATTATAGTTTTTTATAACTGTACTGCAGTATTTTTATAAAGAACCACTAATTGCGAGTACATGAATACAAGCACTATTTGAGATTCTTTGACATAAAATTGAAAAAAATCATTGTATTTTTCCATTGCTACCTAAACTTCTTTATGATTCTCTGCGCACTACGAGAAATGTTCCATAAAATGAACCAATACATGCGTTAGAAGTTTTTTAAATCAACACTACAGCACAAAGTGAATAATACATTGAACTATCCTTGACCTTGACATGGTAACCACCATCCCCACCACCACCACTCCAAACTAATCGAGTATTGAAGTCCATTGCTCCCACCAATTACAATGTTTAGTGAGGCCACGTATCCACTCGCAGCAAATAAGAGCTACTTTTGCTGCTACTCTTTAAATTCGACGACCAATCTACTTTGACTCACGAGCTTTTTTTCTCCTACCTCACTTGGGTTAACGCGAGCTCAACCAAGTGCTTTTTTCTCCTACACCAGCAAGCTTTAGATATTTTTGGCTTCTTGTATTATTTTATTCACGAGTGTTCAGACTATGTATTGATCTTTCGTGTCTAGTATGTCGATATGTTTATAATAAAGAGATTTTGTTGCAGATGATTTATATAAAATTAGCATTTTATAAAGACATGTAGACGTACCTACGCGTTATGGCATCTGATTCAATTCTTCTTGCACTGTTGGGTATTACATTGGTTACAAGTCGACAGCTAGAAGAGTTTTTACATGAAATGCATGCAAAAAACACGCTGTCATCTGCTACTTAATTATTTTAACTGTTTTGACCAACATTTTCAGAGTATAGAGATATTAGTGGAGCACGAAGAGCTGACCTTAAGAGTTGCGAAAATTGAAGCAATTCCTTACCAAGCTCCACTGTATTATAGCGTGACACTTTTTTCTCCCTTTTTTTTCTTGTGTAGTAGAGACACCCTGACGTTGGTCTTTTTTACCAAGGAGATAGAGCTTGTTTTTGCCTTTTGCAATGCTATCTTTGGAGAATTGAGATACTCTACGTCCATCGAAAATTTATCTCTACTGCTAAGACCAGATTTCTCGTTGTCGGAGCAGTTTCAAAAGATATTGTAAATAAATTTGATAGCAAAGAACATCCGTAACCATTAAGCTGAGGTATGTTTTGGTCAAATTGACGATTTCAACGACATTACCCTTTATTTTGACACTCACACGTACGTGAGATAACCCATGGTAACTCTTTTTATACGCGCAGAAAAGAATTACAAAAATTTTGAAAGTAAAAGCAATGGTAATCCTGTGATAATTTGTCATTACGTTAATTTTTACCATAAATGTTCATGAATTTTTATGGTACTTTACAGTAATTTTTATGATAACTGTAAAATTTATCCAACATTCACTATAATTTTTACTGTTCGGCAACGGTAAAATTTTCCCTGAAAGTGAATATAGCTATAGGCTGCAGGGTCACGTGGTCTGTAGGGAAGTGCTGACCAGATATCTCTGTTGTAGTGGGCTATATAAACCGTATGAGAGAACGAGATAGACAAATATCCACACAGGTCTATAATTTGTAGGTTAGTCCGCGCTTTAGCAGACAACTGATCAGGTGCTCGGCTTTCCCCTCCAGCCAATGTGACCCTGCATCCTACAGCTATATATACTCTTTCAGTGGAAATTTTACCGTTACCGTATAGTAAAAATTATAGTGAATTTTGGATAAATTTTACAGTTATCATAAAAATTACTGTAAACTACAGTAAGCATTCATTATCATCTACGGTAAAAATTTACGTAATGACAAGCTATCACAGGATTACCGTTGCTTTTACGGTAAAAATTCCTGTAATTCTTTTCTGCGTGTGCAAATCTTCCAACAGTAATTACGAAAGGTATGACGTAGAGTAACGTCATCTAAGCCTTTTTTTTACAAAAAACAGTTGTATGAAACAGATTCAAAGAAAGTTTATTAAACATTTATCAACAACAAAGCACCTACCTAAGCGCATACTAGCAAGTATCATTAATAAATTCATCCACAGAAATGTTGAGTGAGCAAGATATCAATAGGTATTAGCTATATACGACAGTGATGTCATGAACGTGACACGTACAGCAGAAATACTGGAAACCATTTCGTTGTTCGTTAGTTGCTCATGAGACTTTTCTAATCTAGCACCTACGCAGTTACATAATTGTATTTGTAGAAAAATGTCGGATGAGCACTATCGTATGGCAATGGCAATCCTTGTGGGAGATTATGACCAAAGGCACGAGGTTGGCGTCTCTTCTTGTGGCCGTGATTCTCATTTGATTACCTATTCCAGCAACGCCACCGAAGAGTCGAGGCAATTAGACCTGAAACCCAGCAAAGATTATTGCCCTTTACCTATCAGTAATCAGGTAAGGCTATTTGGCAATTGCATTTCAATATTTAAATGTCTCTAAGATTTTTTCTCAAAACTGAACGAAATTGTGGTTTTATGCAAGGAGGTACACGAGACGGAGTTGGATTGCGCTGAATTTGACAAAAACACAATTAAGGTCACTGTAAGTATCAAAATGTTTTTCTTTGTCCTTCTTCTCATTTATTTTTTAAACGTTTTATGTTTTGCATGGTTTATCCTTAAATTAAGTAGAGAAAGTCGATGAGAATTTTCTAATATTCTGGAAGTAGAAAAAATGTTCAACTGTCAAAACTCTTGTAATAAAGTGTAATTAATGGGCATAAAGTAAATCTCATCAAAAAACTACTGGGCGGGTAAATCAAGCCTCGAATAACGTTTAATAAGAAATTCGTGCACTGCGACAAAAACTGTTGGGATCTTTTCTTATAATGATCAGAATACATCGAAAAAGGGTTTTGGGACGTAATCGTACCAGTTTTCTTTGTTGTAAGACAAATAATGTAAATAGAGCGGAGTTTTTCTTTGAATTTTGCTTACAACTTGTTTTGAACCATCGCATTGCAAAAGCAGCCGAAGATAATTTGTTCATTATTTGATAATTTATTCATCAGTACTAGTAAAATTAAATAAATTCTTTTTTTTGATTAGGTGTAGAGCAAGACAAGTGCATAAATCTCCATCTAAAGCTTTAACTTCACAACATGATTAACTTTAACATTTTTTAATAAAATTATCAAAAATTCTCAATTCGTAAAATACTACTAATAGAAATCTTTGATGACGCGCAACAATTTTTATCCAATATTTAAGATGATGTCACACAACGATTAAATAAAAAACTCATTTATTTACTCTAGACCTTACTATGGCAAACTTTAAATATGGATTCGATTTAGGATACCGACTAGAATAACAAGGATTATGGATAATATTAAAAATTTTGTTTACACAAACAAATTGTTATAACTCTGTCTTTTATTTTTCGGTGTTGCAACGAATCTCACTTGATATAGTATATTTGTATACGAATTAAAAATAATAACTTTAATAATGTATTTTTAACCATATTTATCAACAATTAAGTGTTTATTACGATTTTTAATATTAAAACTCTTTTTCAACTTATAAAAGTTTTACTAATTATGTACGATATATCTTGTTATTCAGAAGGGGTAGCAATCGTTACATTAATTCATAATACCTAAGAAAAAGAAAATATAATACTTTAATACTTTGATGTTTTATACATTTATGTGTCTCCTCGCTAAATAAAAAATTGATATAGTTTTATAAATCCATGTTATAATAAATCATTACATTAAAAAAAAAATTTGTTATGTAATTACATACACTTTAAACAAACAAGTCTGCACGTTTATCGTATTATATAAAATACATGTACAAATAACAAACAGTATTTTACATTTCTCGTTTTTTAGGATTGGAGTATATTTACTGTCGCTACCACTAATATGAGTTACGCCGGCGTATGGAAAGTTATCAAAATCATTGTTTTTAATAATACCGTTAACGATTCCGACTGTCTTGTGCTCTATTCTCCAAGTTATTTCTATTACGTCCTCATCCTCATATTAACTTCAAGACATCTGTTTTTTTTGGATGACTTTAACTTGTGCCTTAAAATTTCGTCAGAGCAAAAAGCGTTAGCACTTATAAATCGTCCATTTTCAACATAAGACAGATTTTTAATTTAGTATAAAGGTTACCTGTGTGGCTGAAATGGTGTACGTGTGTGTTTATATTTGCAATTTTTTTGACTTACTCAAGTTATTATAATTCAATTAGGCTCAACATTCGTCAGTTGTTTTGGGTTGACTGTCTAAGCTAATAGTTGAAATTTGGATAAGTTTTATTTAAGGAAAAAATTTTTCTAGCATTTTTAGTGCTGTACTCTTGAAAACTTATTTGTATGTTATAACAAAATAACATTAAAATTCTATCCTATTGTAACACCTTTTCTTCGCTGCCTTCTAAATTGGTTGTGTCTCACATGCAAGATAAAGTATTTTGCACAAATTCAGCCACTCATTTCCTTTCTTTTCCCATCCTTTCTTCCATACACAAGCAATTTGTTTTAAAATTATATTAAGAATAAGCAGCCGCGGAGTGGTAACAAAAAGTAAGGCTCATAAAAAAAATACACTGCAAGAGAGAGCCCTTAAATAATGCTTTTTTATAAGTACGAAGTATGAAGTAATTGGTAGGCACCCTCAAATTTTCGTACGTGGAAGACAAAATCAAACTTTTTCTATGCATGCATCGATGACTTAATTCATGCAACCTGCGGTTCTATATTGATTTATGCTGTTAATTTAAGTCAAAATTATTTACTGTCTAACTGTAAAAATTGATTTGATAATAATTATTGCTGGAAATATGTTATTATAATTTTTTTAATCGTGTTAAAATATATTTTATCAAGTAAAATTAGTTGCCACACAATAAAATACAAGGCGTCAAAGTTATAGTAATTTATTGTGTTGCAAATTTATTTTATAAAAAATTGAGATTCAAATAAATAACTAATATCTTTCTTCGACATTACAGTTCTTGGTATCTTTGGAAAAAGTCATCTTAAAACTTTCATCTAGCTTTGCTGTACGTTTAAGGAACAGAAAATTACTTTTGAACAAATTAATCGTTTCGTAATATCACTTTTAATCGTACATAAAAATCATTAAGCATGGTTAACGATCCCTTAAAAATGTAAGAAAAACTAAATTTTGAAGAAATGTTACTAAAAAGGGGTAGATCTATGAAACTGTGAAATTCTTATTTTAAATAGTATTTTTTGCACTCTTTTTCGCTATCATTTTGCGATAAATTGACTAAGACAATCTTACCAGCATCCTTTAGGAAACAATCAATTAAAAAAATACATTTTACTAAGATATTTTTTAATATATAATGCCCCAAAAAAATTACAAGTATAATAAGAAAGGAAAATCTGATCAATTTTTACTGTTTGTTTAATAACAAAATAAGCCAGCACGGTTATGCCCCAAAACTATTTTTTATATATTCTAATTATAACATAAAGTGATTTTAACAAATTTTGTCGTAGTTAACAGAAAATTTCTTATCACATTTTTTATCCAACTGTCTATACTTGTCAATTAAAACAATATTTTTTTCGTTTAGGTCAAAGGTACATCGATATTAGTTCATGGTACTAAAAAAATTCAACTAAACGAAGCTACAATGACGGTTGGCATTCCCGATCAGTGTGATATGGATAGAGTCGAGGCAGGATTCCGCTCCGACGACATCTTGTATATTCGTTTCCCTTCAAAGAATAAGCCAGCTGTTGAAGTATAGACAGTTAAAAGTGTCAAAAGTTTTTAATAATTTAATATCTAAGTAAAAGAAATAAAAAATGTTAAAAGTAAAAGAATTAAGTGATTGTACTTTATTTAAAAATCTATTTTTTATCTACAATTCTAGAAAATATGTTGGAGTTTTTGTAGTACTGAGCTCATTCATAAAAATAAAAAATAAACAAATAATAGTTGGAAATCTTTGTGAGCTGTCTATAAGTTTAGACAAGCTGATGACATATTTGTCGAATAATATAAAGAAATTACTGATCACATTACCCTTCCTTGCTATAAGGGCTGATATAATTTTTGGAATTCGAGGATCAAAACAAGGTATCACAATTGAAAAAATACTCACTGAATCGTCATAAATAAAACTCTGATTCATACTTCAAAATTTTGTTTTTATTCTAAGATTATAGAACAGTCTTATACATTTCTAGTACAAAAAACTTTTTTTTTTACTTTACACTAAATATCACAACTTTTTTATTTGCACTTAAAATCGAAATATATTTAATTATCGTATATCAATATGACAACTACTGGGTTCTCAGCTTTTCTCTTTCAATTGAGTGAAGTTTTCTTTTTATTTACTATGTTCTAAACAGATTAATCGTATGGAATATTACAATCATTTCATAATTAATGCCACACTTTTTTTGCGATAAATGATATAAGTATGCGTCATATTAATGTCTTATTCACACAATTTGTACTTTTAACCATCGCAGCCAACGCTGTTCTTATGGGGTATAAGGCCACGGAGGGCGTGTTTGCGCATTTCTGTATTGAGAGTAAACCGAAAATTTTTTGCCATTATTGTATAAAGTATTGGTTTTCTTAGTTTTTCTAATTTTTTTCATCTTCTTGCATGGTTTTCTTACAAAATGTAATAATAGGCGTCTGTGATACTTTTCGAATAGGAATATGATTAAGCTTAAGACAAATCCACTCATTAAGAATACGAGCAACGGGGTGACGTCAGTAAAACTTAATTGTGTAGATGAAGTTCCTTTATTAAATTTTTTTTTCGGCACATTTAATTTTTTTTTTCGGAAAAGTATACCATTTTCTCTGTATTTTTGAATGCTGAAAAAAATTATTTTCATGAGTTCTGATTCATTAATTAATGTTAGTACATACTTACTGATGGTTCAAGAATTTAAGAAGGGGATCTCCTTTTTTTAAACTTATAGCTACTTTTTTGGATGCACCAAGTGGAAAAGCTAAGAGTTTGCAAGGGGACATGTGAGTATTTAGTTTTATACTAAGGCCAGTTGTGTAGAAAACTACTTTTTCCTTGCAAACCTGAAACATGATTCATATAAAAAAAATAATACATATGTTTCCCAACACAGGTACGATAGAAAAACATGTTAAAAAAAGTTTAAGTTGAAAATAGATTTATTAAATAAAACTGTTATTTTTAATAAACGTAACAAGTGGATGTATGGTGGAGGCAACAAATTAAACCCTTGGAAGTAAAAGCATTTAAAAAAAAAAAAAACATTTGGTGAGAATAGTGTATTACTCAATAGTCTTTCATAAAAAGTTAGAAAATATTTCTATTGTCAGTAATATAATAACTTTTTGCATACAGAGAAAAGTATACCATTAGTTTTAATCCTTGGTTAACACAAAAAGTAACGCATAAAGTATGGATGACGTTAGTAATGATAGAACGTGTAGGAAAAACACGTCAAAAAGTTTTTGTGAGTAAAACAAATATATATATTGTACAGTAAAAAAACATGACATTTAATTAGCTAATGACATTCGTATATTTAAAAAGCTATTTAGGTATAAATATTACAAAAGTGCGAAGCGAACTTGATCTGTCTAGCATTAGCGAAATGTACTTTTCTAAAAACTTACTTTCTTGTTAAAGTTGAGTACAATGAATGAAAGAACTGAGGCTTAGTATTTCAGGAAAGGCTGCTTCGATTATGTTTGCCACCAGTAAGGTTTTATAAGGTTTTCTCATCCCTGTATTTCCGTACTAAACAATTTTTTGAGCTTTTTCCGTTCAAAAGTAGATTAGAATTTTGGCTACATTTTTCTAAGCACATAGCAAACTACGAGCCTGCAGCCTCGCTGGAGACTGTGTAGTCACTAGAGGCTTAAGAGCAATGGGCGACACTGCCAGGGCATGACTCAGGTATCTACCCAAGAGATTGTTTGGGGGGGGGGGTGGAATATTGATGAAATTAATTTTAAGGTATATTAACGTTGTATGAGGTAGGGGTAGCGGCTGCCAAGAAAGTGCGTGAGAGGTACTTCGTTTATGGCACCGGTGAGAGATTGTTCGTGTGTAGCCTTTGTGTAGAGGATGAGGGTAAAAGGCTGGCGTGTAGATGAGCATATGTGATTGAGGCATGCGTGAATTTCCTTCTGTTGAGAATAAGAGTGATGAGTGTAAACGGGAGGTCATGATCGCTAAGAGAGACAGAGAGAGAGAGAATAAAGTCAAAAGAAGAAAAAGTCCCGTGCGTGAAATCGTAGATCAGGTTGTCCGAGCGGACGTCGTCTGGCTTGGGAAACAGTTAGGCGGACGTATAATGACTCGAATCGCGGTCGAGCTGATGTATCCGGGACGATCGAGAGTTACAGCGCCGCTGTAGTTGAGGGGTACGTACCTTGCATGTGTGGGTAATCGAGGTATTCGAAAAACCGTCTGAGCCTTGGCAGTCGGCGAGGGGTCGTCTGTCCATTGTAATATGACAAAAAGTGTGTGTCTATCCAAACAGTCGTCTGAACCTCAGCAGTTAGCGGTCTGTCCGCTGCAATAGTACGTATTAGAGAGTGTATATGTGTGTGTGCGTTCGCAGCGTCGTTTAAGACTCGGCAGACCACGAGACCAGCTGCTGAGGGTGATGGTTGTAGATGTACCCACTGTAAGAGAGAATGTGTAATGTGTGCTCTCGTGAGGTAGCTCGTAATCGAAGGTGTTGCATAGTGACCGACTATTCTCGTGATCGAACCGGGTTGTCGTAATCTCGACGGTAGCCGTTCTCCAGGTCACGATTGGGAGCATCAGAAATAGCGTCATTCTCTTGAAGTGTTCATCTATCGTCAATAAAATAAAGAGTTGTTTAAAGTGAATTATGTGGTACGTGTATTTATTTGGACGTGTCTAAAATGTGTGTCCTGGTCATTTCCCTTAGCCTTGTGGGTCCTCGTCTCGGTGAAGAGTTTATGTCGAAAGTGTAGAGCTGATCCAAGCAGAAGTATTGGAAGGTGTGTTGGGTTGGATAATATTGGCGTTATAGATGTTATATGCGTTTTAAGGTGTTTTAGTGCATTTTATAAGGATCGGGACAGGTTCTTGTCAACGTGAAAATGCCGACAGGGCTGGCCAAATGCAACGTTATATAAGTATTAAGAATATGGATAATATTATTTGTTCCAGATAAATCGAACTTATATTTTTAAAGTGAAATATGTGAAAGTTTGTCTGTCATGTATGTGTAGTGAAGTAAGAAAAATGTGTTCGAATGGAAATGACGAGCGTTGTCATACAAAAAAAGATGTTGTTAATTTTTGTTAAAAAACGTTCAGTTTTTCCGGAAACTTCAATGACTCTAAGTCACATTTTTGTTTGGCAGCAAAATATATCCTTAAAATTCGATAATTACCCAAAGATGTTTCTTTTTTTGCGCGAAGCTGATTTTGTTAGCTATATTATTATTTTGTAATACTATAGAATTACTTGTTTCAAGCACTTATAGATTTCAAAGGTTAATAGTTAGGCTTCTGATAATGATGGTGGAAATCACAAACACTTGAATTGCTTGTAATCGTTCAATGTATTGCTTGAATGCACAAAGTAACATTATTTGCAGATAAACTATGAATTCTAAAAAAACCAATTTTTATAACATAAAAAAAAAGTGATTAATGATACCAAAGTACTACAGAGGTTATACAACTAATGTAAAAGATCAGGACCTACATAAAGTATATTTTTTTTAAATCGTTAATTAAATGATGAATTTCAGTAGTTTGCAATTAACGCAAATTGACGTACCTTAGACTACTTGGTAATAGATTTATAAAAAAAACAAACATCATTTTTTCTCTCTTTTCAAAGCGTTCAAGTCTAAGAATTTTTTTTTTTCAGTTTTATCTTATTTGGCATAAGAAATAAAATTTTCATAACTATTATGAGTTTTATAATGAAGGTAATCTATCGATAAAAAAATATCCTTTGCTACATTTTTTATATGGCTTCAGATATTTAGATATTTGTCAAAATATGTCCGAAAACACCGAATTTTTTTAAAACTTTGCATTTTTTAATTCCTTAAAATTTTCCGTGCGAAACTGAGTTGGCGTTACCAAACATATTGTTTGTAACTTTATTCTAAAATTATTTTAATATCAAACTCGATTACATTAAGGCCAAACTTTACTATTTTACAACGGGACTGGGCTGAAAATGTTAACTAGTTACGCAGTTTCATCTACCGTACAAAACAACCAAAACATTCAAAAATAAACAGTAGAAAAAATCTTTTTGCACATAAGCATAATCGAAAATGCACTTATTATTATTTTTTAAACAATCACTAGAAAATTATACGCATAAAATAATTACCTGATGTAATCCTTCTGTATCATTTATTGGCATATTACCGTCTTTCCTTACAAACAAGCTCAAGTTTTTAAGAACATCATCTTCCGAGATCTTAAAAAATTTTATGAAATAAGTTGTCTTATATTTGGTAAATTGTTTATAATTAGTTAAGGTTCAAAATTTACCAATAAATATTTTGAAAGGTTTAATCCTTTCACAGCAATCAATTCATAAGTTCCGTCTTTGAGGAGACCAGTCGTATCATTGAAAGGGATCGTGGGAATCGACACCGTAACGAAGCTGGTAAAACAGCCCGCATACATTGAAATGACAATGAATGATGTGAGATATAGCGATATCTTAACAATCTTTAATGAAAGGGAACTCAGTTGTACATCTGAAAATTTTGTAAAAAATATAGAAGGAGTCGATCCATATTCATTCATAAGTATTCAATGTTTTCCAATACTTTGATTATAAGTTTTTTTTAAATAGTAAGAATCTAAATAGCTAACTAGGTAGAGTTATCCTGTTACGGTTTATATGGACAATTTTAAAGCAAAATAATTTGTTCAGCTTTGTAACAGCAAGCAAATCTTAACTTAGCTATTCAGAGGCGTGGTAGACACTTTTATTTTGAGTGCGTTTACCTTCAGACTAAACTAATAAACTGTAAAAAATTTATTTCTACTTTTGATAAAAAGTTTCAGTCAATCAAAGTTTGTTGGAGGATTTAAAAAATAGCCAATTTTTATTCACGGGGTACAGCACATCAATTAATTTACTGTCAATCCTTTACATTTAAGCAAAACTTGTCATGGAGTAAAATATACAGTTACGTTAGAAGTCAAATGTCAAAGTTATTATTCAGAACTTAAAAATTTTAGTGGCGACAAAAAAAGTCACAAGCCACAATTTTATGAAAGTCGTCGTTGAAATTAAGAAATTTTGAATTTTATACAAATCAGTAATGCCAATTTGGCCCCCTTTTTCCCGTTTAAACAGAAGCTGTAGCGGCGTATAATCTAATGCATATTGTAACTTTAGCAAAACAATACTTTTTTATTGTTCGAAACAATAGTAACACCAAATTTCAATAAATGGTATTTTAATTTACTAGGCCCTGTAAAATTCTGTTGTTCGTCAGATAAATTATTCATATGTAAAATAAATTAGTAAATATGCCATTCACCCCTTCGTTCATTTAATGTTACTTTTGTAATGAATTAATTGATTGAGTCACGCCCTCTTAGAATAACTCTACCGTAACCTAATGTTATTGCATGTTGTGATTTTGAATCATAATAACTTTAGATAACGTAATATAAATCAACAAAAAAATACACACATTTTAATTTTACGGAAAAAATTTCTCAGTAGTTTACCTTCAAATTCCTGATGACAGAAAATCCGCCATATTATTATAAAACCATCTGACAGTTTATGTACAAAACTTCTTCTATCATTATTCATTGTTATAATTAAAGTACATAATATTGATGAAACAATGATGACAACAATCAAGTAAATCCAGATATTCTTATTGAAAACCTTTTTAAAATTAAGTACTTTTCAGCGCTGTAAATGCATAAAGTCATAACTATTGAAAATTGAAAAGTTTTTTACCTCCAAATAAGCATGCCATGGGATTTCCATGGTATCCGGTAACTTATAAACCAACACTTCTTGCATATCTGTGATTTCAAATGTTACATCCTTACGATCTAGTTTTTCTTTGGTTATAAATGTCATTTTGAGGATGCTACTATCATTTGATGTTTCGGTAGAATTACTTGTTGTTTTATTGTCGTCCTTAGTAATGTGGGAGGTATTCTTATAATTGACAGATAATCCTGTCTTTAATTTGAGGTCTTCAATTATTTCAGCATAAAAAGGAGAAAGCTATAAATAATGCAGTAGAATACAGTATTTTTGCAAAGTTAATCGATTTTTTCTTTTTTAATAAGTAACTTTTTAACGCAAAAAATTCTTTACCTTCGTATATATTGTAATCGAAGCACCGGTGAAATTTTTCCGTCTCTCTAATAAATTTAGACTCTCTTTTACAATTAGCCCAGTCCCTTTCTTCCACTCCAGAAACTCCTCAACTCGAATACCAGTTGCAGTACTGACAGCGTACCACTCCTTGATCTCTTTATTTTTACCACATTTAACCAGTACTTCGCTGGCCAGATTCAAGTGGAGATGATTTTCTTTCGGATCTTGGCAGATACTATAAATCTCTTCAGTAGTTGCTGGCTGCAATATCAGCAGCCACACGTGAGGTGATAGATTATTATCCCTCGTAAAGTTTGAGAACTTCTTGAAATCGTCGTCAGTATTAATAAACGCAACAAAAAGCGTTTTTGAGTAATTTTTTATTTTTGGGTACTTTGTCGGAAGGTCTGGGATGGCAACGGCCACCGAGTAAACGAAATGACGTGACAGTTCTCGAACAATTTTCACAACTGAATGTATATCTGTAGTTTTAAAACATAATTATTAATTTTCAATATTTACCTTTTTAATTCGTGATTAAACACTTCTCACCTTCGTTTCCCTTATATACAATTCCTACACTAGTGGTTTTATACAGCTTTTGTACGTCAATCATTAAAGGCACATGATTTTCTATACTTTGAGTTGAATAAGACAGTATGAATGGAACAATGGCGAAAAACACCACAAGACCGGGTAACTTTATCATTTTGATCTAAAAAGAAGTAAAGAAAACCTAGATATTATTCACATAGTTAGATAAATTGTTTTAATAATGTATTTTTTTTTTTTTTTTCCCTTGACCCACATCTCCTGCCCTTAATATTGATGCGCGCCGTTCAGCAGACATGTTTGTCGATCAGATGTTGGGTCACAAAAAAACTATGGAAGCTGAGCGAAGCGGTTATTAGAAAATGAACTTAGGAGGCTCACATTAAATTATAAGAAAATGCACGTATCCGAATTTTTGGGAAATAGTATCTGTTTATGTTACGTATGCTTTTGGCTTCACCTTACGGGTCAAATGCTCGTGATCTAAGGAATTTTGTTTGTCTTCTGTGAGTTATAAACACTTTTCACATAACCCCGCATCGTAAGACAAAATATTTTTTCATCGAAGTGTTGAATGCGAACGTGCTGCGATCCTTGATACTTTTTCAGAGGGTTAGTGGTAATCGATACAATTTTTTTTCGATATAGCAAAAGGGTTATAAATAAGCTTCAACTTTTTGTAAGCACTAGAAAAATTTCAGTGTACAAATTTATATGCACTCAAAACTTTAAATTTGAACAAATTTTTATAATTAGGCTGAATTTTTAGGTTATTTTGAAATTGAATGCTTATGAATTCTATTAATAATGTTGAGTACCGTTTAGTAAAACTGATTTTCTTTTAAATTTTTTAATTTAATCTTTTTGAAAAATAACTATAATATTTTGAGGATATTAAAAAATAAAATGAACGAAATAGCAAAACGATAAAATTTTAAGGAAATTTAATGTAAGAATGGCATGCAAAAAATAGTATCCTTCGTAACTAATTAAGTATGTTGCCAAGACAAGCACTAAAACCACGGGACTTCTTGTGCTTGCCGTAGTTAAATGTGTACCAGGGAAAAACTTTACTTGTTCTGCTAAAAGAGCAGTGAACACTTGGACATAAAAAAACTACTAATTTTAATGAAAGTGTTTTTCGAGGTCATCATTATTAAAAAAAAACTTGCCTCTGAGGGATACGTTACGTTACGTCAAGACAGCGCTGTTTTTATAAAAATTTATCACTTAAGTACCATTAACACAGAAGAAAATTTTATTTGTATTTACTAAAAAAATAAGATAATTAAAAAAAATAAGATAAAATGAAAGTATGAAAAGTAATCAATAATCCTCATTATCTTTGCCGTCCAAAGCTAACAAAAGTATTTAGTTAAAAAATTTCACACGTTTTAATTATTTTGATCAAACGAGTACGCTTCCTGATAAAAAACCAAGTATTTTTTCGTCAAGAGTAAAATGAATATATTTCTGTAAGAGACAGGACTTAGGCAAGTACTTACTAAATAAATCAATACTTGTGAAGCAAGAAATTACTCCCAAAATTTCTTTTATTCAGCTCAGCACAGCTGGAATTTACTCTCTTTGGACGCTGTAAATTTTGATATTTCGAACTTCACGGGTCACTTTTCACTGATAAACACCGATTAAACACTGGGCTCCTCCGTCGAACTAGATCGAAATCAGCGTATTGGAGTGATCACTTTGAGTTGAGGTGTTGTCTAGCTGACGCACTGTGAGACAGTGTCGTGCTAGCGCTGTACATTTAAGGGTTAAGGGTAAGGAATCATGTTCCCCACTACCAAAATTTTCTGGCCATCGAATAGGAAAAAAGTCACGCCCATAAAAATAGTCAACCCCTTCCTAATTTCCCCTAGTTTTGTCTATATTTTCAAACAGACCAGGAGCCAATCCATATAGGCCAGGTTGCAAAGAATCAAAATTACGACAAAACTTCAAAGTAATGCATAGTTGACTTAAAGCTACTTTTCATTTTGGATTTAATACTCACAACCATTATGTTTTTTATAACAAAGTTTTTTATTTTTTAATATAATTAATTATTCAAATATGTAAATAAAAAAAAATAAGGGACTACCTAAAATTACTTATCAAACAATTGACTTGTTTATTTATATATATTAATAAATATATAGCCATATATATTAATATTTTTCTTATTTTTTTTTTATATAAGTTTTACAAGCGTTGTTAATTTATTACATTATTTCAAACACCTTGATATACAAATATTCTTAAAAAAACAAAATAATGTCTACCATACATCTTAGTGATTAATTATTTTGGTATCCTCTTAATCAAGATTTATGTTTCTATTAATAGTAAAGAAACTTGTTCACAGTAACAAAAAGTTTATTATTATTAAAAAGTTATCACAGTTCCATTCATATAAAAATATAAACACATAACAGCTATTCCAGAACACTGTATACTTCCTTAGTCACAAACTAATCGTATTCAGCTTTATATGTCATCCATATAATGCAAACACGTATTAGTATATTACGCACCTAGTAAGCGAGGTTAAGAATGTCGCAGATTTTACGCAAATAAACGTTGTTTTCTTTTTTTTTTGACTGTGAATTCAATATTATAATGAAGGCTGTTAAAAAATTTTACCAATTTTGACTATTGTCTTTGTAAGCTTTTGAAAATGTTAATAAAATTATATAAATATCCGTGTCAGCGTGATAGGTTGTGGCTTAATTGATAATCTATTATGTAATTATTTAAGTTACTCATAAAATCGTCTTACAAAAGTGGGCTAAGTGGATTGACCATTTTTAATTCTTTTATTGCAGTCGATATACTATTATTTAATCCAAAATAGTTCTGGCTTAAGTAGCACAGTAAAATCTTCGTAGTGTCATTCATTATACACACGTCAGCTTTTTTTTTACTTTAAACTCTTTGATAATTCTATGTTCCTCGTAGAATAAAATACTAGAAAACGATTTCCTCAGATCGGAAAAAAATCATATTACTATCCTCACTAATTTTAAAGTTTTCAACTTTTTTAATTAAATATTTTAATCTTTAAATACTGTATGTGCATTAATTTACTGCTGTAGCTTACAATATTGATTAATTTTTTGGGACTTTTGTAAGAAGGAGCAGATATAATCAACACCATTAGTCTAATATGATTTTGTCTATGTGATTTAGGAAACTCATATGGTTTAAAACGTTGCGGGTTTGTTAGTATGACTGAATAATACGGCACTCTTTTAGTTATAAGACTATTTTTGTATACTTAAATTATGACTCACTGGAATTCGTCAGTTAGATTGTTTTTCAAATTTCTTAAGAAACATACATTTCTTCATTTAGCTACTGTAAGCTGTTTTTTTGTCTGCTCTCGTTATAATAATACTGTTTTCCTTTAATTTTTTTTCAATATTTAAAATTAGGGTCCGATACGAGCTCTTCGTCAACTTACAGAATTAAAAAAAAAATTTTTCCATAATATTATAAATCATCTGTATTTCTTGTACAAGTATCTTGTTACACATAATTGGCCCTTATGACCTCTTTTACATTGTTAATTCCTTGTATGTTGACATTAAATTAAAAACCTAATTCCAAAATTTTAATTTTTCTGTTATAAAAATCAAAATTTAATAAATCAATAAACTGATTGAAGAATTTGTATGCGTATGTAGTTTTATCTCTGCTCTTATATACGCTGATGTTATTATGATAATTGCTATTATTTTTCTAAGCGTCTGTTAAATTGGAAGTCTATTGCGTTTTAAATTTCTAGAACTTTTTCTTGATATTCTATTTCTATTATCTTACTTATTTACTTTTTGTCTTGTATTTTAATTTATAGTATCCAACTAAAGTTTATTTATTCTCAAAGTAAGTTCTGAGTATCACTTTTTAGTAAAAACTTTTAATATCTTTTTTTCTACAGGTAATATTTTTCTCCAGTTCTAGACACAATTTGACTACTACTTTGTTTTCTTTTAAGTCAAAAATTTGTCTAAATTTGTTCTCATGTAAATGTGGTGAGGTGTTCTTCTTTGATGCAGATGTTGTAAAACAAGATAGTCTGTGCATAATTAGACTCGTAGTAATAGTTTCAAATACTACTTGACCAAAAAGCTAGTA
Source organism: Copidosoma floridanum (assembly GCF_036245765.1). Lineage (NCBI taxonomy): Eukaryota > Metazoa > Arthropoda > Insecta > Hymenoptera > Encyrtidae > Copidosoma > Copidosoma floridanum. The sequence continues at coordinate 14,763,885 of NW_028321884.1, read as the reverse complement.
TCCGCTTTTGTCAAACTATTGATTATTGTGGTCTGTACTTAACAAAGACCTAATTTTAAATGATGCTTTAGGAAATAATAAACATAACGACTCAACGTTTAGGAATACGTTAAGTTTGTAATCCGTTACGACGGAGAAGGGTTTAGTGTACTTAAGTAGCTCTTACGATTTCATGTTTTAACATAAATTAAAGTGTGAAGATTTTTGATAGATAACGTTAGGATGTTGTCTTCATTATTCCCTTAACCGTATGCTTTTTATGCTTGGTGTAATAGCTTTTCGATAAAAGTGAAATTAAAGAAATGCTAAAATCTGATAAGTACAGAAGTTCTTAAATTTTTCATCGATTTTACAAATACTATTTTACGAATACTGTTAGACGTGAAATTTTCATCGTCCAAGAAAATGTATTATAAAATAAGTAAGTAAAAATTAACGTTTACTAAATTTAAAAACAATGAATTAACACATGAATAGCAGCAGATCTTATTTACCATACAATCACTCTTGATTTCTCTCTTCCTTAAATTTTTTTTGTTCCTCTGAATACTCGTAAGTATCAACGTTCCTAGCAATTCAGTAAAATGAGAAATTTTACTATGTCACATAGCAAATTCTACTTCTAAATGTGGGACATTTTAAATCGATGACAATAAAACTTACGGTGTTAAATAACAAAAACTATATACTATCACATTCGTTACTGTGTTAGACATGGTAATTTTTATTATGCTGCGTAATAATTTTTTTGAGGGCTGCTACATAATAAAAAATGCTTAAAATATAATGAAAATCATATTAAATGTCATAATTACGTCAGTAGGTGAGTATGTCTAAGATTTCATGAAAAATGTAGTTATTCTTAGTACGGGTATAATACTTTTCTTAACACCTTTTTTCCATTGTATTTATTTTAAACTAATCATTGCATAGGTCTTTTAAGCAACATTCTTTGAACGTAAAAAAATGTGCCAACGGCAGGTGGTTTGATAAAACAGTACTAAATGCCAAAATAAGGCTTTATTGTAAACGTAAATACATAGGACCCTCCTTTAATAAACCCGTCCCCTTCGCAACTGCGGTTGAGGACATAATTATACAGTCATAGAAGCCCCAATGCTTTTACGATTTTTCCTAAGCTTTTCCCTTTCCACTCCCTCAGTTATCGATAGCTTATCTGTATTTTCTGGCACACGACAAAGTAGCTACGCTGTTCAGCCGAGGAAAAATACTCGATTTCCTTGAATGTCGTGTGTCAGTACTAATGCGTTCAATGAGTATGACTATTCACTTTTACCACCTTCTACTACGCAGCTCTGCTCATAATATATTAACAATAATCGGTACGTGTCCTGCAGGTGTTTTTGTTCCACGCTTATCTTTCCTATAATCTGTCCTGTGTATCCGGCACTGCCCCGATGGTAAGTACATCATTTTATTGATCGAACGCACTTTTTTGGGTTTATATGAGAAATCACAAGCCACCGAATTGTACGTGAATATAAGTTTTAATATTTTACGCCAACGTGATAATGTTTTGATAAATACGAGGCCATTTCTTTGGCAACAAAAAAAAACAAAAATCATAATTCGATATTAACCACAAGCTAAGAATGAGTAATAAAACACCTGTACATGTTACGCGACACATGCTGATCAAAGTTGGAAAAAGAACATTTTTTGTTACAATTACAACGTTTATCAAACAATTTTTCTTTAGGTAAGAATTTGACTGTGCACAGAGTTGCATTTACGCAGTTTACTATATTATTGAGTAGTTTTAAACGTATTATGTTCATTTAATAATTTAATAAATCTGAAACGTAACACAATTTTAAGTTTAACACGATCAATAACGTATTGAACTTATATTGTTTAATTATCTAAGTATGTTTTGAACTATACTACAGTTTTACTGGCAAATAAGCAGTATGTTATTTTAAAATTTTTTGTTTGTATAAATTACTAATCAACGTATGGTTACACTCTCTTTTTTGATATTTTTTTTTATTGTTCAAAATTTCGTTTCACTTAAATTATAAGGTTAACAATGAGGTATTGAAAATTACAAGAAGTATCTGAAATAGTTTAGTGATTCTCTTATTATCAGCCCCTTTGTTATTTTATCTGCATTCAAAAGCACTGTTTTGTACATGGTAACAATAATACTGTCGTTAATTGTAAGTTTTTTATCTTATTAAGTTCAAGTTAAATAATTGATGTCCAATAACCCGCCTTTTAATAAAAAAGTATGTAGCTGTGTTTATAATAATCTTGACTTTGATAGATTTCGCTACCTTCTACTTAAAATTGAAAAAAAATTGTTTTTTGTACTATAGTACATTATTTTCTTCTTCAGATCACCACTACTTTTATTGTAGTTATTGCTTAAACTGAAAGATTAATGTAGGTATTAATTTTGGATCATATTTTAAAGCTGTATTGAAATAGTAATGTTATTGTTTACGTAATAAACAAATCAGATTTAATAAATCTACCTTTTTCTTTTTGTTTTGTAAAAAATACTGTATTTCTTTGGAAAAAAACTCATTTGTTCTTACAATATTTTTTGAAACATTTAGAATGAGAACTTGAAAATATAAGAATCGATAGTTTTACTAACTACCATTCAATTTTGAAGGGACAAACATTTAATTTCGGGTAGAAAAAATACATATCGAAAAAGTAATAGACAGACAGAACTAAAATAATATTGAGTTATGCACTTCTTATGCATTGTTAGATAGGCGTATACAAATTTTCCACTGTCTACTTAAATAATAATTTACAGAGTATTAAAGCTTATTTTTGTTATTTTGTTAGTCTGGTTTGAAATATTAATAAAATTAAAAGTTACATGTAATATTAGTTTTTGTAAAAAAACTTTTTTTAAGACAACAATTTTATGAAAACAATTTGTTAAGACAAAATCTCGAAGAGAATCAGTAAACTTTATTCAAATAGTTCTTGTCACTTTTACAGCGCTACATGTATCTGAATTGATTATTTAGATACAATCAAAAACTGTGATTGCAATAAAAAATATCGACTTTTTCTAGCAGAACCAGATTGGTTTCTACGTTTTTTGCAGAAAAAGATAATACTCCTGTAATTTATAAGTAGGATTGTATATCTGAGTAGTACAAGTCGTAAACAAAAATGTAAAACCTATCTGCATACACTTTTTAGAACGAAATTGAGAAAAATTATTGTATTTTTCCGTTGCTACTCATACTTCTATATGATTTTCTGCGCACTGCGAGAAACGTTCTATTAAATGAACCAACACATGCGTCAGAGGATTTTAATATCAATACTACAGCACAAAGTGAAAAATTCATTGAGCCATCCCCGAAATCGTGACTAACACCACCACCACAACGCTAAACTAATCGATCGTTGACGTCCACTGCTCCCACCAATTACAGTGTTTGGTGAGGCCACGTATCCACTCGCAGCAAATACGAGCTACTTTTTTTCCTACTCTCCAAATTCAACGGCCAATCAACTTCGACTCGTGAGCTTTTTTTCTTCTACCCTACTTTGGTTAACGCAAGCTCGACAAAATGCTTTTTCCCTAAGTTTTCGATATTTTGGGTGTCTTGATATTTCATTCATAAGTGTTCGAACTATAATCTTTCGTATGTAGTATGTCGATATGCTTATAATACAATGATTTTTTTGCAGATGGTTTACGGGAAATTATTATTAGTAAAGACAAGTTGACTTACCTATGAGTTATAAAATCTGATTTAATTTACTTTGCACTACTGAAGATTGATATAGTTATGAAAGAGAAAGTCTAGTTAAAATAATAGAACACCTAATGTTTCTATTTTGTACAAACTGAAAACTCTCAGGAACAGCAACTATTTGGGGAAAATAAAAGGTTTCGAATTGTTATTAGGAATTTTTATTTGTAGCTGTTAAGAATGGTAAAGAGTCACAAAATAATTTTTATGATGACTTTGTTTTTCACGAGAAATACGTTAATCGATGGATTTCTACTTTTTTTTTGGGACGTACATGTTCTATTTTTATGGAAAGGGTGTGCCTTTTTTTCGATAAGTCAGAAATCTGAATTGATTTCTTGCATAAGTATTGCATAATTGAAAAGTGATTTCTTTAAAGGGAAAAATATGATTAACCTGACGGCACCCACATTTCTATCTGCTCTTAAGAAAACTTTTAAGATAGTCAATGCCAAAGTTTGCTTACCGTCATATTTCTATCAGGGAGCCGTACTTTGAGACATAACGTATTGCCTGTAATCCACGTGTAACATTATGCTCTTAGTTTTTAAATTATATTAAGAACAATAAAGATTATGTCAAAAAATTTAAGTTGGTAGTCAGTTGCTATAAACGTCTTTGTCTCAAATTCATGAAGAAAACACGCTGTCGTCTCTTACTTGATGATTTCAACCGTATTGATCAAACTTACCAGAATATAGATTTTAGCAGATTGCAAGAGCCTTCTTAAGTATTCCCCATGAGTTTTTCGGTATGAATACAATATTTATATAAGTATAATAATGTTGTTATTGTTAATGCAAAATGTCGAGCTGCGACATCCTGCCTTATTTGACTGGGTATTACGATGAAAATACGATATAAGCGTAGACAACGAGAGATTTTAATGCCGCAGTTTTACGTACAAGATAGGTTCCAGAGGTACACAATCGTCTCCTATTTTCAAAAACGTATTTGAAATTTTATATAGGTATGACAACTGTTATTCAACAGTCCACACTTGCAAAAAAAGTGGAAATAGAATAGAAAATCGAGAGCTCTTTTAATTTTTCTTAATAAACTGAGGTATGCGTTTACAACAAACCGGAAACAAAAGCTGTGACAACTGCACACTCGTTATGTAAATCCTCCATACATATGTGTGACATAACTTTTACTGGATTTTTTTACAATAAGACCTGTTTCGAGTATATGGCATGAGTCCCTAAATAATTAGAGAGGAGTCGTAATACAGGGCATGTCCTCGGACATGTCCTAATTTAAAGGTACGAATGTCTTACATTCGGGACCCAATATAGTGTAAGAAAAAAAAATATCAGACATGCCTGAATGTCAAAAAAACACGATAGCTATAAAAATTTAGACGATAACGTAGACTCACAGACATATTTCACACTACAACTCCTAACTAAACTCTTCGTATAGTATCCTCTTTATTCAAGTAACTCTAAGTTTTTGGTCGTAACAACTCCTGGACTTTTCATTTCTAATAGTGTTAATTATTTTTTCTAGACGAGCGATTTTTTTCGAGGTTCTCCGATTGTCTAAACATGGAAAGCTATTTTTTATAACTATGCAGCCAGAATACCTAATTTTTTGCATGTAGTTTTACACTTTAAGTTTGAGAAAAGCCTTAGATTCATTGTTACAAACATTTGCACAGTCCCGTCGAAAATAGACGAAACAATTAAACCAGCGATGATTCTAGCATCATAGAAGACTGTTCCTGATACAAGATGAACATGCTTGAAAAAAAGAATAAAGCATTGTTTTTTTAATGCATAGAACTACTCAATGTTAGAAGTGGAGAATTATTTGCTTTCGAGTAATAATGATCACTGTTTACTGTCTTGCAGCAAGTTATTTCTTATTTTATGGTAGAAAGTAGAAAATATTTGGCTATAAAAGTAATAAGTAGGTAGTGCATTGTGAAAAATTATGATTTGCAATTAACAAGGCGACTGAATCAATTGTGATTTGGTGATTTTAAAGTTTTTTGCATGTAACTGTTAGTACCTAAAGGCAGAAGTAAAAATGCACATGACTAGTCCTTATTGTGACAACGACTTCTTGTAGCATGTGCATTTAATAACAACTCAAGCCGTAAGTGACTAGATAAGCTTGATCGCTTATCTGTAGAAGAAGTGTATTTTGTGCTTTATTGTAAAAGAGTTTGCAATCTACAGGGTAGCCTAGACGAGGTTAATAAAGACATGTACTCAGAGCCCATGCATGTATGCAACAGAATTTGACACTGTTGAAATAGAAAGTAGGGACAAAATTTTACTAACACCGTAAATATATAATTTTTATCAAGTTTTTGTTTTGTTTGTTATCCAAACAAATTTGTTTTTGCCAAGTAATTTTATAAAATAATTCTCTAAGGTTATATATTTTATCTCGTTTGTAAAAATTTTTATTGTTGAGTTCTAGCTTGTCTAAAAGAGTAAGAGTTTTATCACAAAGAACCAACCTGAAGAGTCGAAAAAATTAAAGCAATTTCTAACCAAGCTTTGCTCGACTATAGTGTAACATTTTCTTCTTTCCTTTTTTACGTAGAACGTGAGCACGCAAACATCGGTCCCTTTCGCCAAGGAGATAAAGCTTGTTCACGTCTCTCGCAATGTTATCTTTGTAGAATCGTGTTAGTGTACGTTCTTAAAAAATGTATCACTATCAAAAGATGACATTTATTGTTGTTGGAGCAGTTTTAAGGGATTTTTGTAAATAAATTTGATAGCAAAGAACTTTCCAACCCACTGCGCTGAGATGGCTTTTAGTGAAGGTGACGATTTTTACGAGATTTACTCTTATTTTGACATTCACGCGTACGTGAGATGTCCATGTTACCTTTTTACACACATACCTTCTAACAGTAATTAGTAAAGGTTCGAAATGGAGTAACGTATTATAAACTTTTGGCTTTAAAGAAAAAGTTTTAGTAAGCAGCAAAAATAAGTAGACAATTGTATTAGATATTTTTCTTTAACAAAGCACCTACCTAAGCGCACACTAGCAGGTATTATTAAAAAAGTTGGCCACAGAAATTTTGAGTAAGCAACATAACAGGTATCAATTATGAACGACAGTGATGTCATGAACGCGACACGAGTAACAACACTGGAAACCATTTCATTGTTTGTTAGTTGCTTGTAAGACTTTTCTCGTCTAGCACCTAAGCAGTTATATCACAGTATTAGTAGAAAATGTTCGATGATGTGGAGGAACAGATAATACTTGACGTTCATGACAAAACTCAAGAAGATCTTAAGAAGGCTGGCCTTTCTTATTCCGGCCGTAAGGCTTGTCTGATTATGTCTTCCAGGAACGCTACCAGAGAGTCAAGACAATTGGACCTGATATCCAGCAAAGATTATTGCCCTTTATCTGTTGGCGATAAGGTATGTCTATTTTAAAATTGTATTTACATACCTGGAGTTCTGTAAGATTTTTTTCAAAATTAAATGAAATTTTCTTTTTTTAAAAGAGGGTCCATCAGAAGGAGTTGGACTTCACGTAATTAGACAAGGACACTATACACCACTTAACGTAACCACACTATACCACACATTAAAAATGTTATCAATTGTTTTTTTTTCCTTCTAACCAATTGAAACAAAAAGGCCCTTACCCACTTTGCTGCAAGCGGTCCCAGTTTTAAGACTTTGAGCAGCTAACCTGGCCATTGTTTTTCTCACACTTGATCCCTCCCTTTTAAGTTAATTTAGAAATCAACTTGTGGATCCATTTAGTAATTGGATAAGTTTATCTTAAAGTAATTTTTCATACCGAAATAAATAAGGAGATTCTTAAAGATCGCATTAATGCATCTTTACGTAATTTCTTCAAAAGATTACATGTTAAAATGCGATTTTTTAAAACTACACCTAGAATAAAGAATAAAGTTAGAAGATCAGCCATTTTTTTAGGTATTTTTTACCTCTTAACAATATTTTTTTACAATTTTTAAATGTTAGGTAAGTTTGATGTATTGAGTTCATATTTCGTAAGAAATTTCTGGAACTTTATACTGTTACGGGGTGTACAATGCGGATCAACGAGGCGGAGTCTCTCCACTTCGACCGGGCCTGTGTTGCCCGGATACCCAACGGTGACACTCCCTGTAAAATATTTTGCGGGTCTCGTTCGCCGAGACACCGCTGCGGAATCAGGTATCGTGGCTTCAAGGTGTCTGTCGTCGCTTTTTGTGACGATCGCTTATAATTATTTTATAAGGGGAAATTTAGGCACACCAAAAGAAGTAGCACTCGCGGGTATTTTTAAATTAAAATATATATTCAGTGAATATGCAATAATTACAAAAAAGGTATCCGCGGGGTGTAGTGTATGTGTGTATGTGTGAGATCTCGCTCGTCGAGCGCGATTGCTCGACGAGCCCGCGACGCGAAAACGCAGACCGGGAAGACTTACGCGGGCTAAACGAGGGCCGCTGCCCTTTACAATGAAACGGTCGCCTAAGGACCAGTACTCACGGTCGCAGGTAGTGACGACTCTCTCAGTCTCGAAGGAGCTGTCGTGCCAACGCTGGGGCCAGAAGGCATCCCTACTGGTAGCGTCTGGAGGTCGAGGTCGCTGACGCTAGCCTCGCGTTAACCCTCTGGCTGGGGGAACCTTCCGCCTCTTGTGGAACTCGGGGTCGCCTGCTTTCTCAGCAGCCTCCAGCACACGCCTGGTATTCTCTGGACGTTGCACCCAAAGACACCAAAGAAAGCACTTTTCGCGTGTCAAAACTTATCGCGCAAAAAGAAAACAAACCGATCACAAGAGTAATACTCCAAAATTAAACGCTTCTCGCGCGCTCGCTTGCCCAAGCTAATCTGTCTCTCCTCGTTTCCTTTCCTGGCTTTCCTCTCTTTTCCCTTACCCCTACTTTTCCATCCCGCTTTTTCACTTAGGTCCCTTGAACTCTTTTTCCCCCTTTTTCTACCTGCCCTAGCCTACTAACGTGGCCTAACGGTGGGGCATCGTTACAATACACACTGGCAATAAGTACTATTCTTTCTAATAAATCTGTAGCCTTAACAAAATCTGAAATCAAGATATAAAAACGGTCAAGTTTTTTTTTGCGCAGTATACATTTTGTATGATATTCGTAGTATAATACTGTTTAGTACTCGTACTATAACAAAATCAAACTAAGTAATGTTGCCTTTTGCCTTAACATTTTTATATACTTTCTACAAAGCAAGGCATGAATGTATCTTATGTGAGGTTTGCATGAAATAACAGTCAAAAGTTAATATTACTTTGTATGATTTTGTTTAAGTACGAGAACTTGACAGTATTATACTTCGAATGTGATACAAAATGTATGCTGCGCAAAAAAAAGCTTGATCATTTTTATATCGTGATTTCAGAATTTGTAAAGTAAGGCTACAGATTCATTAGGAAGAATACTGATTATTGCCAGTGTGTATAAAGGTTCAGAAATTCCTTACAAAATATGAACAAAATACATCAAACTCACCTAACATTTAAGTTTTGTCCAAAACTATTTTTAAGGGGATATCATAACTTTTCAGAAAAATACCATTTGTAAATGTTTAATTTGAAAAACCTAATAATATTAAATGTCGCTCATATTAGAAAGTACTGGGTTGAAACATAGTCTGTAAAACGTAGCTACGGTGATCTACAACAGTCCCACTCAATTTCTACTAAAGTTTGCGCATTTAAAGATGTTTCAAGTATATTTGAATGCAGTTAATTTTTAGAAACAGTTTCTTGATTCGCCAAATAAAATAAATTGTCTCAAAAAATACAGTTTCAGGATTTTTATCTAAGATGCTCTTTTCTTTTTCTTTTTGTTACTAAACTACTTTATCATATCATTCTTAGCAATTTTTCATTAATCTTACTACATACATTCAATTACTTTTTTTAACAAATTTTTTAGAGAAAATACTTAGTAATTATAAACATCAAAAATCCTAAATTTGTCATTTGTTCTACTACCTTTAATTATTATTTTTTTTTATGTAATGATTAAAACCCAAATATTCTAAATTACAGTTACTCAATACCAGAGGTTCTCTAACAGTAAATTATTATTTATCACGAAAATACAAACGAAAATCGTACAAGTGGTATCTAAGTTACTAAAAGAATTGTTTTTATTAAATCATTAACTATTTAAATAGTATTTAAAAAATTGATTAATAATTTATGATTATTTACGATCCAAATCACTAAATCAAATAAGGCTTAGTTTTACAGATTGTTATTTAGGGCACTCTGGGAAATTATAAGAGTTTCCAATCTAATCCACGATTCAATTTGAATTGCTAAAAAAAGTATACTAAACAAATATTAAAATTTAGTGCTTTAAATCAATTTATTTCAAATTTTAATTTAGATACTAAAATTAACGTGTTCGCATTTAAGACACACAAAATTCAGTGTTAGGATAAATAGGATATTATAGTATTCTTGATATTTACATTTTTATTCGTTTTCAAAATTTTCCCATGGTAGGTGTCCTATCTTAACAACACCTCATCTTGTCAGTCGTTGTTTGCATGGCTGGATACGTTTTACATTCTGATAAGTGCGCAAATATTCATTTGACCTCGATTTGCCACATATATCTCATTATTTGTATTATTGATCATTTAGAGGATTAATTTTACTACGAGTGTGTCATATGCACCAGCTCCCTCTTCTGAGGCATCGTTGCGTATTCCTATGTATAAACTGCACATTTGCATGCCACGGTGAAATGCTATATACAAGTAGCATATTTATATGATATCCTAGTGATTAGTTCATATTAATAACACCACCTTGTTACCCGGGAGGACGTGACTGAACGGAGTCTCAATCCTGAGCCCTCCAGGTGATGAAAGAGTACAGTCTTGTACTGGCCAGCCTACATATTATTAATATTGTATTGTGCTCTAATTTATTGTTTATAATCGTTATTTTATCAAATTTCAAAATATTAATTGAACCCATACTCAATCATTATTGGTAAACTCATCTATACGATAATTGAACCAGTGATGAACACAATATTGATTCATAGAAGGTATTTTTATACTTAAAATTGTAGTGTTTTCCACACAATTTAATGGAAGTATAACTTTATACTCGAGTACCCAAGCACCCACTGTCCACTGTATTTTCTTTGTTTTTTTCTTTAATAACTTTTTAAGCAATTATGTTTTGAATGGGTTATCCTAAAATTAAGTAAAAAAGTCTATGAAGATTTTCAGGGAGTAGAAAAAACATTAAAACAATTAATTTTTTGTTATAAAAAATGGTAAATGTGTATTAAGTTGATGTTATTCAAACACTATTTAATATGTGGATAAACTCTTAAAAAAACAGTCTCGTTAATAATTTTTTTTTGATCTTCGAGTCGCAAACATAGCTGGAGATAATTTGTTGAATATGTGATTATCTTTTAATTCATGCTGGTAAAATCATATCAAACCTACTTTTCGGAAAGTTATACAGCAGAAAAGTACGAAAATCGCTTTTTGAAATTTTAATTTCACATCCTTTGGTAAATATCAAATAACAAACAAATTATGGTTAGATATTTTTTAATATGGTACCAAAAAAAGATACACTCAAAGTTAAAAGAGAAAATCTAATTAATTTTTAACATTTGTTTAGTAACAAACAGAGCTGGTGCGTTTATTCTCTAACCTATCTTTCTACGTAATCTGGTCAGAATAGAAAGCAACTTCAACCATTTCATCAAGTTTTGTCGTCGTTAACAAAAAATTTTATATCTCGTTCTGTACGTATATGTGAGGGTCTCTTCGCTGTTGAAGAGGCCTCGTGTTCAATAAGGGAATTTACGTTAACTCAATAATAATAAGCGAACTGAATTATTTGAATTTTCTCAAATGTACTAAAGTATCTACATTAAATAAAATAAAGGACAGGATGGATCTGGTCGGGTAAATACTAAATAAATAAACAGAATTGTGGGAAAAAGCAGAGAAGCATAAAAAACCCAATTTATTAGAAAAAAGCGGACAAATTAAATAAACTGTAATGTAAGTAAAACAAAATAATGGAGGTGTGAGCAGCGTGTGTATGCGTGTGTAGAAAGATCAGAAAGACGGTCAGTAGAAGAAGAGTACGAATGGGTCGGCACGTGGTGCTGAGTCTGAGAGACCGGGAAGACGAAGACGTCGATTCCACGTGTCACTCGAGCTGGTGGACGTCCAAGGAGGTAGGTAAGAGTGGAGAGAAGCTCTCACACTCTACGGACCGGCTGGCCAAGCGCGGTCGCACAATTAAGGGCGACGATGATGACGTGCCCGGTCGGTGGTAATCGCGGCGAAGTGAAGTCGCCGGACACACGTGTGTGGCGTAATCCGCGGCACGTGGCGAGCCCGCGCTCGCGAGCAATTTACGCGTGCTCCGCGTACACGACAAAACTATTATTCGCGATCAAAAAATGTTGTTCACGGATTGATTGAATGTTTAACATTAACCCAAAACGGAATCGATGGTACAAACAAGTAAAGTACTGATCTCACCAAGTGGCATCGGCAGAGGACTGTCGTCAGCGAGGAGCAAGAACAGAGTGAACGAATGCGCGCGGCACTTTCCTGAAGATTCGGTAGCTCTCCCGCATTATCCTTTTCTCTCTCCCTCCGGTCCGAAAGCACACCAATTAGCAAACGATATGTAATAGACACGCCCGCGCATGTGTGCAGGATTTTTACGATGTGAGCCGAGCGGAGTGTGCACGATCGAGAGAGGCTAGCGTATACCTATATCGGTTCGAGACGGAACACGCTCCCCCCGTTGCGAGGAAATGCGAGCAAAATGACAGATAGATAGAGCTGATGTGTCTGAGCGTGATGTAAAGTTTACAATAAAATTTGTGTGACTATGTTTCTATTGGTAATGGACAGAGTTGTGTAATATTTCGTGTGTATTCTCCTTGAGCGGTTTTGATTGATGCAACTCGGGTGATTCCGTCGCTCCCAGGATGAACCTTGAGGACTACTCCCAGCAGCCACTGAGCACACGGCTTCTTGTCGATGAGGATGAGGCAACTGAGCCGACCTTTATTTCACCCTTGGACGCGAGCCACTTCTGTCACCTTTGGAGCTCGCTGAGATATTCCAAATGCCACCTTCTCCAGAAATCTTGACGCGCTCGCGAGATAAAGCGCCACACGGATAGACGGTTCGCTGGAACAGAAAGGAGATTATCCTCGGGCAGCATCGTGAGAGGGCGACCAATTAAAAAATGAGCAGGTGTAAGCGCGGAGGGGTCGTTTGGATCGGTAGAAAGAGTGCAAAGGGGCCTGGAATTTAAAATACTCTCGACTTCTATGGCGAAGGTGTTGAGCGCTTCAAAAGTCAAAAGTTGTCCACCGATTACGCGTTTAAAATGATGCTTGAATGATTTCACCGCCGCTTCCCATATACCCCCGAAATGGGGCGATAATGGCGGATTGAAATGCCACTGAATGTTTTTTCGTACGGCTTGATGGTGGATTTCTTCGCGAAAATTTTCAGAATTAAACGTAGCATACAGCTCCCGTAGCTGATTATTCGCACCTACAAAATTAGTCCCATTGTCGGAGTATACGTGAGAGGGAATTCCACGGCGCCCGCAAAAACGCCTGAATGCGCCCAGAAACCCGTCGGTCGTTATATCGCTAACTATTTCTATGTGTATCGCCTTTGTCGTCATGCAGACAAACACACATCCATACGCCTTGATTTTATTCCGATTACAAAATTTTTTCTCTTTGATATAAAGGGGGCCGAAATAATCTACACCAACATTATCAAAGGTCGCCGCTTGGTTAACGCGCGATTTCGGTAAATTGCCCATTTTTGCCTGCAGCGGAATGGTTTTGTGTCGGATACAAGTGACGCACTTTCGGACGATTTTTCGGACTTGGGATTTTCCGTCCAGTAACCAAAAACGCTGCCGTATATTAGATAAAGTGGTTTGAATGCCGGTGTGGTGATGATCACGGTGGATTTCAGTAATAATAAGTTTCGAAACGTGATGATATGACGGTAAAAGTATAGGGTATTTCTGTTGCTCGGGAATATTCGCGTTGCGCAATCGACCACCGACGCGTATTAGACCATGTTCGTCTAAAAACGGATTCAAGGCGGCCAATTTAGTATTTTCGCTGCCGGTCCCCGATATGCGCTTTATCTCTTGGCTAAACTGCTCATGCTGAATTAAAGAGAGTATTTTTCGTTCGGTTTCTGTTCTTTCGCGCGTACTGATTTCCCTTTCGGTATAACGACTGAGTCACAAACGTGACGGACGCAAACGTAAACAATAGGAAATTGAATTAAGCAAAGTGGAATAAGATGAAAAACGATTAAATAAAGTGCAAATAACGGGCTGTAAAATAAGGCAAAGATTTTTTCGCAATCCGGGCAGTTCAGAGACCATAATTTCTTTACTCGCGGGCCAAGTGTCAACGGCCCTTCTCAGCCAAACGGGTCCCGAAAACCAATTGGCGTTCCGCAAAAATTCTGTTGGAAACTGCCCTCTCGATAACGCATCAGCCGGATTATCCTTTCCGCTTATGTGTCGCCATTCTACATTATCACTGAGGGCTTGAATTTCGGCAACGCGATTCCCTTCGAATACTTGAAGTGCTTGAGGGGATTTTTTGAGCCACTGCAGCACGATCATTGAATCCGACCAAAAAACTACCTGATCTACCGGCAGATTCAGTATCGCATGTGACTCCTGATACAGGCGCGCTAAGGTCAAAGCGCCGCATAACTCGAGGCGCGGAATTGTCATAGCTTTGAGGGGGGCTACTCGGTATTTAGAACAAACTAATCTAACACGTACGCGGCCGCTACTATCGCTTGATCGCACATATAAACATGCCCCGTACCCCGCCTTACTCGCGTCGGAAAAACCATGGATTTGTATATGCGTCGGGTTGCTTATTATCACTCGTCGCTCGATGGACAATTCGCGCAGGCAACCGATTTGACTCGCAAGCAAGTTCCATTTGGTATATAGAGCCTGCGGTACCGACTCATCCCATTTAATTTCGGCCTTCCAACATTCCTGCATAATCAGACGCGCGGATAAAATTACTGGGCCTAGCAAACCGAGAGGGTCGAAAATTTTCGCAGTTTCGGAAAGAATGTAGCGCTTTGTTAATTTGACGGATTTATCAATGGGTTGCACAGAATATTTGAGGTTATCGGATTGAGTGTCCCAAAATACGCCTAAGGTCTTCTTTAATTCGCTTTCCTTAGTAGCCCGGAATAAATCAATTACTTTATTATCTGATTCATTCGACAAACGCAAATTATTGGAGGCCCATTGACGTATATTAAATCCACCCCTTTGTAATACTTTAATCAGCTCGTCGCGTATTTTGAAACACTCATCGAACGAATCCGTACCCGTTATGAGATCATCCACGTAAAAATCGCGCTTCAGAATTTCACTAGCCCGGGGAAACTTAGCGCTCTCATCGTCGGCGAGCTGTTGGAGGGTGCGTATGGCCAGGAACGGCGCGGATGATACACCGAACGTCACGGTATTGAGCTCATATGCTCGAATCTCCCCTTGACTATACCACAAGATTCGCTGATATTTTCGATCGTCCGGATGTATCAAAACCTGCCTGTACATAGCCTCGATATCGGCGGTGAGAGCGTAGACGGGTAGACGAAACCTTAACAAGTGCTCGAATAGCTTAGGCTGTATAGTGGGTCCGACCATTAACGCATCGTTTAGCGAGCAGCCTTTGTTTACCTTCGCCGACGCGTCAAAAACTACTCGCAATTTTGTCGTGGCGCTCGAGGGCTTCAAAACGGCGTGATGAGGAATATAATAGCCTCCTGACGTTTCCTGCTCCATCAGCGTCATGTGTCCCAAATCGATGTACTCTTGCATAACCTTTGTGTAATGCGCTTGATATCCCGGGTCGGCATTAAATTTACGTTGAAGAGAAAAAAAGCGGCGCAACGCGTGTAACCGAGTATCACCGAATGAAGGATCACATGTACGAAACGGAAGGCGCACTATATATTTCCCACTCGAGACGCGTTTCGTGTGTTGGACGTAGTGACTTTCACACAGCGTTTCTTCGAGCGATCTGGTAGATTTATCGGTCGCATCCTCTATTGCCCAGAATTTGGTTAGTTGGTCAGCTAATTCGGTTAGATTACAAGAAATCGAGCGCGCTTCTACGTCGTTATTTATACCCCCAACAATGGTCCAGCCCAATCGCGTTTTTTGTAAAAATAAGTCGCAGTTGTCCCGTGACAAATTTATTTGGCCTATCGAAAACAAGGAGAGGGTGGCGCCTGCGCCAATCAATAAATCTACGGCCCGAGGAAGGTGGAAGCACGGATCGGCTAATCTCACGTTCGCAGGAATTTTGATTTCACATCGTGGAAACGGCTCGCTCGGGACGAGGTCGGCAATCCTCTCTACCGTGAGAAACGTTAATGCTCTTTTAAACTGACAAGTACGCGAAAAAAAGGTAAGATTGAGACTGTTCTTCGACGTCGATTGCATAGCGTCCATTGCGTTGATAGGTACTACACACGGCTGCATGGGTAGTTGAAGTTTTCGCGCAAAGCTCTCCGTAATAAAATGCGCGGTCGAACAAGTGTCGAGTAGCATGCGGGCTTCGATACATGTACCATCCCCACCCTGCACGTCAACTACCGCGCTCATCATGAGCTGGTGTTGTGACGTACGAGAAGTCGTGCTTAAAGCATCCACGCTTAGTCAAGCGGCTGGTTTATGGGCTGGCTCGAGTTTGGGGTTGCCCTTCGATTTGGGGTCAGCATGCAACGAAGTGTGATGATGGCGAGTGCATCGTCTGCAGTGCATAGAGGGGCACTTTCCGAGGTGAGTACGGAGACAATTACGGCATAAGCTTGTCGTTTTCACGAAGTCCCAACGCTGTTGGACAGTTAATTTATCATAAGCCGGGCATTTAAAGAGCGCGTGATTGTCTCCGCACTTAGCGCAAGCGACTGTAGCGGTGGTCGTGTTAGTTACAAGCACACGGGCTCCAGCTTCGTTCTTCCGCATTTTTGACGGACCTGATTGATCTGCACGACGCTTTCCGGCGAAACCGTTCCCCTGGCGCACGGGTGCTTGTTCTGATTGTTCGAGTCGATACGCGAGATTTTCAATAAACGTATAAAATTGCTCAAGCGTGGGCAGCGTCTGCAGATTCACGGTTTTTTCCCACTCGTCAAGGATATTCTTAGGGAGCGCGCGCTCAAGAATCGCAAGAGTGAGGTGAGGATCGGGTTTTACGCCTAGAGAAGCGAGCTGAATAATGTGTTGGCGCGTATCATCGACCAACCTTGATAGTCCGTCGGAAGTAGCAGCCGTTATCTTTGCCAGATCGATAATGGCGTTAAGGTGTTTCGATACTAACACGCGTTTCTTATCGTATTTATCATTTAGGAGTTTCCAAGCCGGCTTGTAGTTTTCCGCACTCGTCTCATAAACCGCGATTTTACTCAGAGCGGCTCCTCGCAGGGAATTCTTTAGGTACATGAATTTATTGAAGTCATCGATATCAGTGCGCGAATCAATCATGTTGGTGAAGGTATTACGATACGACAGCCACTCGCTGTGATTGCCGTCGAACGTTGGGAGCTCAGGCACGGGAAGTTTCGGTGGACGCGGTTTATCGAGCAGCGTTGAATGACCGCCTGGAAGGGTAGCCGGGTTATCCAGCGACGTGGAGCCTGGCATGTCCTCAACCGTGCTTGACACGCTGTAAAAATCGTCCTCGATACTAGTGAAAATTGTCGCCAATTCGGTATTCTCGGAATCCAGTTCTTCAAGTTCGCAGTGTAAAGCTTCATACTCGTGAAACAGCGTGGTCAGGTTCGCGAGGCGCAATTTCGCGTTAGTTTTATCGAGCTTCTGCTGATCGAGTAACTTCGACAAGGTCATAATCTTCCCTTTAAGAGTCGAGCGCTTTTTCGCGATGTTGGCTATACGTTGAGCCGTGCCCGCCATAATGTCTCAGTAGCGAGGGCGAGAGAAATAATTCAGTACAAATTAACGTTAAAACTCGGAAGCGTTACGCTGGCTCAAACACGTCGCGGTGGCACGATCAGATAAGCGATGAGTTACACGTGGCGTTAAGCACGTGAATGCACGAACGGCAATAGGTGGAAAAGTCACTCTTATATAGTAGGAGAGTAAAACTAACACAGGTACTTATCTGCTGGCTCGGCTACAGCTGCTGGAGAGCGAGGTATCCTTGACGGGAGCGACGGCCGAGTTGATGATGTTGCGTGCAGGCAAATAACAGATGCCGTTGTTCTTCTTCCTTGCACTTTATGTGTGTGTAGGAGAAGAAAAGAAACGTGTATACGCGTGTTCACACCTCACAGGAGGCACCAAAAAATGTACGTATATGTGAGGGTCTCTTCGCTGTTGAAGAGGCCTCGTGTTCAATAAGGGAATTTACGTTAACTCAATAATAATAAGCGAACTGAATTATTTGAATTTTCTCAAATGTACTAAAGTATCTACATTAAATAAAATAAAGGACAGGATAGATCTGGTCGGGTAAATACTAAATAAATAAACAGAATTGTGAGAAAAAGCAGAGAAGCATAAAAAACCCAATTTATTAGAAAAAAGCGGACAAATTAAATATACTGTAATGTAAGTAAAACAAAATAATGGAGGTGTGAGCAGCGTGTGTATGCGTGTGTAGAAAGATCAGAAAGACGGTCAGTAGAAGTAGAGTACGAATGGGTCGGCACGTGGTGCTGAGTCTGAGAGACCGGGAAGACGAAGACGTCGATTCCACGTGTCACTCGAGCTGGTGGACGTCCAAGGAGGTAGGTAAGAGTGGAGAGAAGCTCTCACACTCTACGGACCGGCTGGCCAAGCGCGGTCGCACAATTAAGGGCGACGATGATGACGTGCCCGGTCGGTGGTAATCGCGGCGAAGTGAAGTCGCCGGACACACGTGTGTGGCGTAATCCGCGGCACGTGGCGAGCCCGCGCTCGCGAGCAATTTACGCGTGCTCCGCGTACACGACAAAACTATTATTCGCGATCAAAAAATGTTGTTCACGGATTGATTGAATGTTTAACATTAACCCAAAACGGAATCAATGGTACAAACAAGTAAAGTACTGATCTCACCAAGTGGCATCGGCAGAGGACTGTCGTCAGCGAGGAGCAAGAACAGAGTGAACGAATGCGCGCGGCACTTTCCTGAAGATTCGGTAGCTCTCCCGCATTATCCTTTTCTCTCTCCCTCCGGTCCGAAAGCACACCAATTAGCAAACGATATGTAATAGACACGCCCGCGCATGAATGCAGGATTTTTACGATGTGAGCCGAGCGGAGTGTGCACGATCGAGAGAGGCTAGCGTATACCTATATCGGTTCGAGACGGAACACGTTCTCCATTTCCCTGTCCTTACTTGTTAGTCAATACAATGCTTTTATTTTGTAGGTCAGAGGGAAATCGGTATTAGGGGACCAAGAAAAATCAACTAAACGAAGCCACTATGACGTTTGACATCCCAGATCAGTGTGATTTAGATAGAGTCGAGGCAGGATTCCGCTCCGACAACGTTTTATATATTCGTTATTTTTCAAGAAACGAGCCAGATGTTAAAGTATAGACTCTTAAAAGTGTTTTAAATTTTGAATAATTCGTTTCCTCAGTGAAAGAAAAGATTACGTAAGAAATCACTCTCATCACCTCTCATCACTCCCCGTTTTGCCACACCCTGCCATTCCCATTAATTTACATACACCAAGCAATTAATGTTTTATTCAATCATAATTTTTTTCCCCACAATAATTTTTTTTAACTTTAAATTTTTTTCTTCTACAATTCTAGAAAAAAAAAAAAAAAAAAAAAAAAACTTTCTAAGGTAATAACATCCTCGATCTTCTGCATACGAGCCAAGTACCTTACCCACTCTGCTACGAGCGCTCCTGCTAAGAGGATCCGATTTTCTCTACGTATAAGGTAGTTTGAAACTGAATTTAAATTTAAATATTAATTGGTTTTATTCAATAATTTACTATAATAATTATTAAATTATTCATTCGATTAACAGTTTTTTTTCTAAATTGATTTATTTCAATTGATATTATTATTTGAATATGTAGATTAAAACCTGAATATTTTTCATTCGTTTTGTTGCAGATCATTATTATACAAACTTTAATTTAACGTACAACAACAGGAAAAGATAATTTTCAGTAGAATCTGGCAATCCCGTAAATTTTATTGCTGACATAGATGAATTTCCAAAGCCAATTCTTAAGTGGTAACAAATTATTTTAGTGTTTAATTTTCCAGCTGCATAAAAAATATATTCCATGCAAGGAATTAACTGAACAAGAGTTTGTATAGAAATTATTTGCAGGCAACGGCCACGAAGAATTGTTATGGAATCGAAAAAAGATTTTATCATATCGCATACAACATCCACGAGCAGTTTTATAATAATAAAACTGACCAAGATTAACCAAGGCACTTATACTTTGAGGGAAAGCAACAGTGCTGGAGTGCGATCCTTTAGTTTTAGTCTTAAAATTTACAGTAATTTCGATTCTTTAAAAGCCTTGCATGATCTGTTCACCATACTCGGACGATCTAAGACTTTTTTACTTTTATGGCCTTGGGTCGTAATATACTAATCACTAAAAAATAAATTTCAGAGCCAAATTGCTAGCCAACTATCTATATTTCCGATGTTGATGGCACTAAACCTTTTTATGAAATGAATAAAAATGCAACTTTCAGGTGTACTAGCCATTGTCCCTCTAAGCCTAATGTAACGTGGTTGTACCGAGAATGCCCAACATATTATTCTGATAAGGGTTGCAAGGACTCTGAGTTTGAGGTCATTTTTGCTTGATTTAAAGGATTTGTTTGATTATTTAATACACAAGTACGCGTAATTTTTATTTGAGGATGTTAAAGCGGAGTCACAAATGACGAGAAAATTAGAAAATTTGCCTGACTCTTTCTTATGAACGTATATACGTAGCTTATATATAGTTATTTTTTCCGCGACATAAAATAGAATGTAACGTTTCAATTAAACTTAGTATTGTATCTAGAGTTCAGTAATGTTATCTTAAGTATAATATAAAACATAAGGTTATACTTAAAGAGTTAATCCCTTTTCCACATCCTATCATTTGAAGAAGTTCTTTAACATTCTTAAGTAAGAGAAGTTAACTTCAGACTATTATGTTTTACTTTATTTTTAGGGAAAAAAATTTTTCTTGCCCAATGATGATGTAACTAGCTCTTAAATAACGATAAGTGTATCTGCATTTAGTCGACTGGAATGTGTAGCTTTTAGTCATCAATGTAAATCCAAACCAATACGTATTCGTATTACTGGTACATAATTTTTTCTCTATGATTTTAATTTCAATATTATAAAAAATATTCATTCCGCAATTTTACTTTTTTTTTTGTATTTCTTTTTCGTAAAAATAAAAAGGAAATCATAAATATCTTTCAAGTTGACAAGAATTTTGAAGAACTCTTTGTAGGTGATAACGTGACTGTAACCTGTACTGTTGTTAATTACGTATACTCTAAGATCAGATGGGTAAAAAAAGCTTACGATGATAATAGTTTTAGAACGTTACTGTTACATTTATTTGAACGTTTTAAAGTTGAACAAAAAAAATTTTTAAAATAAAAATTTTATTCCAGAAATAATAAATATTACATAAAACAACAGTAGATACATTGATCGTGCTATTCTCTCGATCGAAAACATGCAGAAATCCGATCAAGCTGAATACACTTGCGAAACGTGGGACAGAAACGGTCGTTATAACTATAGAAACTTTGACCTGAAAATTCAAGGTAATGGTATGAATAATAAAAACAATAATAACAACAACAATAACAATAACCAAGAATCATAATAAGAACAATAGTAATAATAACTGTAACAGTAACAATAATAGGAATAGTAATACTATACCAGCAAGTCTCAAAAAAATACTTCCTTATTACATAATTATTAGTGCCAGAAGTACCTACCATAAAAGATACAAATATGAAAGACACAGAAATTGTCTTGGGGTAGAAGGATGCTTCAAATACTATTACTCTATTTTGCAAAGCCAAAGGATCACCAAAACCTGATTTTACGTGGTACAAGGATAGTGAGCCCTTAGAATCATCGGAACAATTCAGATCATTAGACAATAATCAAAAATTGAAGATAATATATCTTTTGGACAGTGACAGTGGAAATTACTCGTGTCTTGCCAGAAATCACTTTAGGGAAGTCCAAAAATCTCAAAAATTCGTTGTGAAAGGTATAAAAACGTTACTAGCATTATTATATTTTTTTATATGAAGAATTATCTCTCTATACTATATATATATAGAGACAAAAGCGAGATTTAGTTCCTCGCTGCCCCCACTCCCCTTCAGCTACCTCTCAATGCATATAGTTGTTTGCTTATTTCTTCGTAATTTTTGATGTAGGAATACTTTAAGCAACCTCCTTTTGCTTCTCCTACCTTCCCCTCTACCATCACTTATTTAAGTAATCTTTTTCTAGTCCATCTCAACTATTTCTGAAGATAACATTTTTAATTATAAAAAAATTTAACGGAATATTAAGAATTAAACTGACTAAAACAATC
The DNA here is from genome assembly GCF_036245765.1 of Copidosoma floridanum. Taxonomy (NCBI): domain Eukaryota; kingdom Metazoa; phylum Arthropoda; class Insecta; order Hymenoptera; family Encyrtidae; genus Copidosoma; species Copidosoma floridanum. The sequence continues at coordinate 14,741,491 of NW_028321884.1, read as the reverse complement.
AAGCTTTAAAAATAAGAAATATCTGTGCATATATATATATATATATATATATATATCTACCTATAGTGTGTGGCGAATCAAAGGGGTCATTCTCAGCATAATTTTTTTGTTTTTTTTTTGGTAAAGGTTTTAAAAAAAAATATTTTAGTAACCAACTTATAGTTCTATCTTATTTCTAAGATCATAGCTAGTTTGAGTAATAGAAAAATATTAAATATTTAATTATTTTGGTATTAAATATTACTCATCCTTATTTGACAAATGTGAATCACGTTGACATTAGTTTAATGACAACAGTCATATCGCAAATCAACCAAAAAAAAGTGTGATATAATTTAAAATGTTTAAATATAACTAACGTAGTAAATAACATTTTTTAACATCGAATTATGAATGTATTTCTAAAATACACAAAAAAATATGCAGTTCCATACGACTTATTAATTTTAGCACATTGTTTATTAAGAAAAAACGTGGCTAATCTAACATAATTGTTTTTTAATTCAATAATCTTTTTACTCTGTACTGTTTTGTAATTAATGCAAATAAACGTTTGTTAAAAATTTACAAAAAAAAAATAGAATATTTCAAGTATTTTTTATGCAATAGATGTCCTGGGATGATAAAAAATATAAAAAGAACTAAAAATTACTTATCTTGTGGGGTACATTGCTGTGGGGTAAGCATCTTGTCGGATACTTGCCAATTATCATTCAAAATCAAAACACATTTTAATTAATATCTTGTATGCTGTAAGAATGATAGTTACGGTATTTGCAAATGTACAAAGTTCTTATTATTGCTCTTATTACAGTTATCATCATTATTCTTATCATAATAATTATTATCGTTCTCCCGACTATTATTACCATCATCATTATTTTTATTGTCGTTACTATAGTTATTACGATTGTTGTTATTATTATTATTATTATTGTAATTATTATAATTATTATTATTATTAATATTATTATCATTATTATCATCGTTATCACTATCATATATTATTATCATTATCATAATGATCATCATCACTATTCATTATGTCATTAAGGTCAACATAATTATTATTATTATGTAGTCCCATCGCTTTACTCAGATTTGTTTACAAAAATATTATCTAATAAGAGTATAAGTTTTTCGGTTAAAAAGAAAAGATTATTTAATGAATCAATAGAGAAGCAACGTTCGTAAAAAATTAACGAGATATTTATCAAAAGTTTTTATTTTTCTCTAAGATTTTTGTTAAAAGTTATTTAAATATGTTTGTATAACTTAAAACCCGTATTTTTCGAGACAAGTAGATGCTTTAATTTTGATATCCTATTACTATTCGAGAAAAATAATTTATATTCGACACTATGTAAGAATAATTCAAATGCAATTAATAAAGTTCATAAAAATATGCAAGCATACTTTACTAAGAATAGAAATAAATTTTCCAATTAAGTTTTCTAGTAATAATAATTATGAATATTCTTTCTTCTGCTTCACCATGTACCAAAATTCTTACTACTCAGCAGTTTATTATAGTCAGGAAAAAATTAAGAGTAATTGTTCTTGCAAAGATAATATGATGTTGTCACCTTTAGGTTAGTAAAAAAAAAGCATTCAAGGCAGCTGTTATTTTGAGATAGAAAATTTATACAATTTGTCGGGTTGCATTATAGATTGTTTGGTTTTGCAACATTTAACACGAATGTATTGGAAGAAAAAAAAATATTCATAGTTTAAAATAACGCGATTAAGGTTGTCATACCAATCTCATTACTTTAGTGATTTAAAGTAACAAGTCACTTGTACATACATAATGATATTACAGGCATTAAAAAAAACATTATTTTGGAACATACAAATGATTGAAATCCTTAAAATTAAAATAAACAAAAGGCTTATTAGCCAAATACCGAAAAAACAAATTTGTTTAATTACTAACATACATAGTTTTCTACGTAAAAACAAACAGAACGGCAATTATATAAAATGCAACATCAGTATCAAAATCTATAACGACTAAAAATTATTACATTTGTAGTTCTTCAAAATATAAGTCAAATAACATTCCAGATCAAACATAATTGGATAAGTTATCATAATTTGTAGATCCAATGGTATATATTTGTTAGTGTTTTCTTTGGGATATCTAGGTAGGACTGAAAACACTTTTGAATATCATAAATGTGAAAAAAATATTCTGATTTACATTTATTGTATGCACTGTGTTTACTAGTAAGAACTGAAAAAACTTTAAACTATCAACATACATTTATATCAACTCATAAAGCATATAGCAATACAAAAATTCAGATGATATATAAGTTACTATTTCGTATATTAAATTCGAAGACCCTTATTTTAAGTTAGAGCAGAGGGTCGGCTCGAGGAGTGCGCATGTCGTAGAGATTTACTAAAATATGTTGCATAGTAGCAAATTATCTATCTTTTAAACATAATTACATAATCGTTTTTCACTTCTGCTTATTATTGTATGAAATTGATTTTACTTATTTAGTATTTATATGTCACATTAATTAATTTGTTCGAAATTGTTATAACTAAACAGGTTTTACTTATGGCCTTTAGTATCATTTTCTCAATGGAAACTAATATCTATTAATCAATTGAATTATTACTTCAAAGATTTGATAACAAGTAACGTAACACTTTACATGAAAAAAAAAGTTATAATCACAATAATATCACATGTATCATATTATTTGTAAACTAAAGATTTAACTTCTTAATAATTAAAATGTAATTGTTTGTACTAGAAATATTATGATTTGTGTTAAAATAAGCTATCAATAAAGCTACTTTCAAGAACAAAACTATTTTACAACCGTTTCATTCTTATTGTTAAAATTCATTTATATCATTAGTTTTCAAGTAACGAAAATACGTACTTATTAAATATTTGCGTATGCATCAACAATCATTTTTCCTTATTACGCGCAATAACATCATAAAAATATTTAGTAAAAAAAACTAGAATTAACCAAAGGATATTTTATTTGCAATCAAAATTAAATTAGTTGTTCAAAAAATGTTTGCATCCTCTTTTAAAAATTCTGATTTAATCGTTATTATTCTAAGTGAAATTGTGAAATCAGAAGACGATTTTTCTAAGTTTTAGATGATTGAACTGAGGACATCGTCTGGACAAAGATATAATACAGGATATACACGCATGATTTACATAACTTACATACTACCTTCACGATTTTTTGTCAAATGACTGCCCCATAACTTATCTGTGAGATCCACACAATGACCAACCCAGCGTAAACCTCACAATGGTTCATATCATAATAATTCGTACTAGTTACTGCGTTATAACATGCTTATTAAGGACAAGGGCTATGTAATTTGCAGCACACTAAAATGGCTTCTATAAAAGTTAGTATAATCTATAGAAGGCGTAATTTATCGAGAATTTGATAAAATACAGAAGGAAAGAACAATCACCATTTTAAGTCAATGAAACATCTTACTAATATATAAAGCAGAAGCGCTAAAACCGTTGTAATCGCTAACCGCGAAAACTACTGAACCGATTTTGCTGAAATCTTGCACACTGATTCATGATACTTCCTAGATGGTTTTAGTATAGTTTTTATCTTAAAAAATTTAATAACAATAGCAATAAATGAGCTCAAAGTTTTTCAAAAATACGCCAGCTTTTCACTTTAGTTCAGTAAAATCCGCTAGGTGGCGTCGACATAAAATCGAAGCTACCTGCAACATAATTAAATAAGTGTGGTTATAATAGGCCGGAGCGTATCAAAAGTTGTACAGTCGAGCTTCGGCAGCTCAACAAACTGTGCAGAGAATGCTGGTGATAGTCCTGCAGCTGGGTATCCCGGTTACGGACAACACTCTTCTCTAAGGGAAAGGGACCTAAGTGTCCCTTCACCCTGAATCTCGACGAGTGCGATCAAAGAAACAAAATATTAATTCTACCGATGACGTCTGCCAGAATACCAGAAGACATATCTAGCAAGAGCACAATCTGCACCAACTCTTAAGAGTTATGTGGCAGTCCCACCATTCCACCAGGTATAGTTAGAAAATTTGTAGCTACAAATTTAAGCAAGGAAAAACAGCTCTGAGGGGCACGGGAAGCCATAACGGCTACTTTCTTGGTCGTCGCGTCCCCAACGTGCTTACCCACATGTTCCCGTCTAAAGATGAGCAGTTGGTTATCCGGGGAACGACCCGAGACGAGATATTCTTTGGTCAGCGGCGTACCTCCCTCCATCACAGTCTCCGTACATCGAGACTCCCAGGGTAAGAATCAAGCAACCCGTAGCCAGCTCTTCATCATCAGGAATAATGATAAAGAATAGCCTGGAAGTTTCACCACTGGCGCTTTTTAGGGCCGTTATAAGTATTTACGTTCCCTACTTAACCATCAATTTCATCGGTTCTTTTTAGGGGCCACCTAAGTGTAAACTACCTTGCCAACAAATACATTTTTATTACCATTTCCGGAAGCGATTCGTCGACTAAAAGACTATATTAACTAAAGACGGGCACTATTAAACCAAGTCAGCTATTCACTGGCAGACGTCACCTACGGAGTTGTTCTTCGCAAGGCTGGAAAACCCGGTGACCGACGACTCTATATTAACCTCTTGACTCTAAGCATTTAACCAGGAATCACTGATCCTCTCCAAAGTCTGCGTTGGGCAAACCTATAACAGCTATGAAGGAAAAAAAAATTTGAGCCAACGGGACAGCCTCCACTGGACAAGTATTACTAAACAATCTCCCCATCTAAGATCACCAAAAAAACTGAATCTGCGAATAAAAAAGGTGCTTTAGACACCAACGTCTTCGACGTTATACCGGGAGACGTTGGGAAAGAGCACTACAACTAGCCCCAAAGCTTCGGACTTTGTAATTTTTCTCCCAATCAGTCTGGGTCTTCAACAGTAAGCCAGAGAAGATCACCCTGAGGTATCCAGGCAGTCACAATTGCTGTTTACTGCAGTCAAGAAAGAGTTAACTTAAGAAGCTCACCAGTCTTTTTTAGGGCCATCGGACGTCGAACTACTTTGCCAACAAATGTATTAAAATTAACAAAGTTGACTGAAAATAGCCTTTAGGGGTCATAAAAGTCGTAAGCATGCCAATAGTCGCAAAAGGGTATATTGGAAAGAAAACTTCAAATGTATCTAATGAATACAATTTGAGGCGTCAAGAAACTGACGTAGAAAATTTATCGAGATTGAAACAGCAGCGTCAAAATCGACAACTTAAGAATCCATTACGTGAGAGATCAGATTTTCATTGTACCCTCACAGCGATCTCTGAAATCTTTAAAGATCCTACTTCAGATTTTTAAATAAGTAGAAAATGTATTTCTGTTTTTGTGGCAATAAAAATGTTGGGTTTAAGGTCCAGGACTTTGTTGCTCTGGTAATAAAATTGTGAGATATGAGAGAAAAAATTTTTATTTAATATAAATTTTTTGGGGGTTTAAAATTTTAACAGCTTTAAAAAATAGCCCTTTTTGTGAATTACACAGAAAAAACTGTAAATCAACAACTTCTTATAGCCATCGATTATTTTATGGCATAAAAAACGCACGGTACTTTTCAGCATAATTATTTTTTTGAATTTTTACACCTTATTATTTGACCAAATAAACTACATGGATTCCAAAAAAATATGTTTTTAATAAGAAGATTTTTGTTCTAAGATGTATCGGGAATATGCGTAAAATTTTCTAACTAAAAATGTTTTACATTACATGTCAACACACTACGGTGTTTTATTTAGTAAGTCTCGGGCGAAGCCGAGACGGGGGGCTGCTAGTTAAGAATACGAGCAACGGGGTGACGTCAGAAAAACTAAATTGTGCAGAAGAAGTTCCTTTTATAAATTTTTTTTTCGACAGATTTAATTTTTTTTCTCGGGAAAGTACACTATTTTCTCTGTATTTTTGAATGCTGAAAAAAATTAGTCTTATGAGTTCTGATTGATTAATTTTTGTTAGTACATACTTACTGATGGTTCAAGAATTTAAGAAGGGGATCTCCTTTTTTAAACTTATAGCTACTTTTTTGGATGCACCAAGTGGAAAAGCTAAGAGTTTGCAAGGGGACATGTGAGTATTTGGTTTTATACTAAAGCCAGTTGTGTAGAAAACTACTTTTTTTTTGCAAACCTGAAACATGATTCATATAAAAAAAATAATACATATGTTTCCCAACACAGGTACGATAAACAAACATGTTAAAAAAAATTTGAGTTGAAAATAGATTTATTAAATAAAACTGTTATTTTTAATACACGTAACAAGTGGATGTATGATAGAGGCAACAAATTAAACCCTTGGAAGTAAAAGCATTTTTAAACAAAAAAAAAAAAACATTTGGTGAGAATAGTGTATTACTCAATAGTCTTTCATAAAAAGTTAGAAAATATTTCTATTGACAGTAATATAATAAATTTTTGCATACAGAGAAAAGTATACCATCAGTCTTCATCCTTGGTTAACACGATAAGTAACGCATAAAGTTTGGATGACGTTAGTAATGATAGAACGTGTAGGAAAAACACGTCAAAAAGTTTTTGTGAGTAAAATATATATATATATATATATATATATATATATATATATATATATATTGTACAGTAAAAAAACATAAAATTTAATTAGCTAATGACATTCGTATATTTGAAAAGCTATTTAGGTATAAATATTATAAAAGTGCGAAGCGAACTTGATCTGTCTAGCATTAGCGAAATGTACTTTTCTAAATACTTACTTTCTTGTTAAAGTTGAGTACAATGAATGAAATAACTGAGGCTTAGTATTTCAGGAAAGGCTGCTTAGATTATGTTGGCCAACAGTAAGGTTTTCTCATCCCTGTATTTCCGTACTAAACAATTTTTTGAGTTTTTTCCGTTCAAAAGTAGATTGGAATTTTGGCTACATTTTTCCAAGCACATAGCGAACTTTGAGCCTGCAGCCTCGCTGGAGACTGTGTAGTCACTAGAGGCTTAAGAGCAATGGGCGACACTGCCAGGACATGACTCAGATATTTACCCGAGAGATTGTTTGTTGGGGGAAGGGGGGGGGGGGTTGGTGGAATATTTATGAAATTTGAAGGTATATTAACGTTGTGTGAGGTAAGGGTAGTGGCTGCCAAGAAAGTGCGTGAGAGGCACTTCGTTTATGGCACCGGTAAGAGATTGTTCGTGTGTAGCCTTTGTGTAGAGGATGAGGGTAAAAGGCTGGCGTGTAGATGAGCATATGTGATTAAGGCATGCGTGAATTTTCTTCTGTTGAGAATAAGAGTGATGAGTGTAAACGGGGGGATAAGATCGCTCAGAGAGACAGAGAGAGAGAATAAAGTCGAAAGAAGAAAAAGTCACGTGCATGAAAGCGTGGATCAGGTTGTCCGAGAGGAAGTCGTCTGGCTTGGGAAACAGTTAGGCGGACGTATAATGACTCGAATCGCGGTCGAGCCGATGTATCCGGGAGGATCAAGAGTTACAGCGCTGCTGTAGTTGAGGGGTACGTACCTTGTATGTGTGTGTAATCGAGGTATTCGAAAAACCGGCTGAGCCTCGGCAGTCGGCGAGGGGCCGTCTGTCCATTGTAATATGACAAAAAGTGTGTGTCTATCCAAACAGTCGGCTGAACCTCAGCAGTTAGCGGTCTGTCCGCTGCAATAGTACGTATTAGGGAGTGTATATGTGTGTGTGCGTTCGCAGCGTCGTTTGAGACTTGGCAGACCACGAGACCAGCTGCTGAGGGTGATGGTTGTAGATGTCCCCACTGAAAGAGAGAATGTGTAATGTGTGCTCTCATGAGGTAGCTCGTAATCGAAGGTGTTGCATGGTGACTGACTGTACTTGTGATCAAACCGGGTTGTCGTAATCTCGGTGGTAGCCGTTCTCCAGGTCGCGATTGGGAGCATCAGAAATAGCGTCATTCTCTTGAAGTGTTCATCTATTGTAAGTTAAATAAAGAGTTGTTTAAAGTGAATTATGTGGTACGTGTATTTATTTGGACGTGTCTAAAATGTGTGTCCTGGTCATTTCCCTCAGCCTTGTGGGTCCTCGTCTCGGTGAAGAGTTTATGTCGAAAGTGTAGAGCTGATCCAAGCAGAAGTATTGGAAGGTGTGTTGGGTTGGATAATATTGGCGTTATAGATATTATATGCGTTTTAAGGTTTTTAAGTGCGTTTTATGGAGATGGGGACAGGTTCTTGTCAACGTGAAAACGCCGACAGGGATTACACAAAATTAAAATAAACGAAAGGTTTATTAGCCAATTACCGGAACAACAAATTTGTTTAATTACTAATATACATAGTTTTCTACGTAAAAAAAAAAAGCAGAATGGCAATTAAATGAAATGCAACATCAGTATCAAAATCTATAACGACTAAAAATTATGACATTTGTAGTTCTTCAAAAGATGAGTGAAATAACATTCCAGATCATACATAATTGGATAAGTTATCATAATTTGTAGACCTAATGGTAAATATTTGTTAGTGTTTTCTTTGGAATATCTAGGTAGGACTGAAAACACTTTTGAATATCATAAATGTGAAAAACATATTCTGATTTACATTTATTGTATGCACTGTGTTTACTAGAAAGAACTCAACAAACTTTAAACTATTAAAATACATTTATATTGACTCGTAAGGCATATAGCAATACAAAAATTCAAATGATATATAAGTTACTATTTCGTATATTAAATTCGAAGACCCTTATTTTAAGATAGAGCAGGGGGTCGGCTCGAGGAGTGCGCGTGTCGTAGAGCCTCACTTAAATATGTACATACATGCTTAAGATAATATAACTAAAACAATTTGTAAAAATTTTATGGTCTGCAGTAGTTTCCTTTCCAGTGTGTCTCCAACTCTTTAAAAGTTCTTAAGCTACATGGATTTTCAAGATACAAAGTAGGCCATTCACTTTTTTGGCTTTTATATCATCTCAACCGTAATCGACATATCATATTTTTATAGTCTTTATGGAATTTAAAATATTATACAAGATTATACATTTCTTATTAGGATTAAACTTCTAGCTTACGCAGAAATAATATGTAAAATTTGCAAATCATGCTTCTTACATTTATTTTTGTACCTATTATACGGATGTACATAAACAATAGAAACTAACTTTTTTATTATTCTGCACAATGACAATTTTTAAAAAAAAAATATGTAATAGTTTCTATTTGAATACTAAACTATATATTCTGAAATGATTCAAGACGTTGCTAACACGAATTTTGTTACTTTCAAAAAATTAATTAAAATTAGTTTGGTATTCAACAGTTACATTGTGTTGATGCATAGTAGCAAATTATCTATCTGTTAAACATAATTACATAATCGTTTTTCACTTCTGCTTATTATTGTATGCAATTGATTTTACTTATTTAGTATTTCTATGTCACATTAAATAATTTGTTTGAAATTGTTATTACTAATTAGGTTTTACTTATGGCCTTTAGTATCATTTTCTCAATGAAAACTATTATCTATTAATCAATTGAATTATTACTTTAAAGATTTGATAACAAAGAATGTAACACTTTACATAAAAAAAAAGTTATAATCGCAATAATGTCACATGTATCATATTATTTGTTAACTGAACATTTAACTTCTTAATAATTAAACTGTAACTGTTTGTACCAGGGATATTATGACTTGTGTAAAAATAAGCTATTAATAAAATTACATTTAAGAAAAAAACTATTCTACGACCGTTTCATTCTTATTGTTAAAATTCATTTATATCATTAGTTTTCAAGTAACAAAAATACGTACTTATTGAATATTTGCTCACGCATCAACAATTATTGTTTTTCCTTATTACGCGCAATAACATCATAAAAATATTTAGTAAGAAAAACTAGAATTAACCAAAGGATATTTTTTTTGCATTAAAAATTAAATTATTTACACAAAAAATGTTTGCATCCTCTTTCAAAAATTCTGATTTAATCGTTATTATTCTAAGTGGTGACAATAATTATAATAATAATAATAATCGTCATGGTAATACTAATTATAATAACAATGCGGATAGTTATAAAATTTATGCCAACAATAACAGAAATGATAATGTTAATAATAATGATTTTGGAGCTTTTGATAGCTACAGGATTTGTTTGTGAAATCAGAAGATGATTTTTCTAAGTTTTAGATGATTGAACTTAGGACATCGTCTGAACAAAGATTCAATATAGGATATACACGCATGATTTGCATGACTTACATACTACCTTCACGATTTTTTGGCAAATGACTACCCCATAACTTATCCATGAGATCCACATAATGACCAACCCATCGTGAACCTTATGATGGCTCATATCGTATAATATTCCGTACTAGTCACTGTGTCATAACATGCTTTTAAAGGACAAGGGCTATGTGATTTGCAGCACAATTAAATGACGTCTATAAAAGGCGTAATTTATCGAAAATTTGATAAAATACAGAAGGAAAGAACAATCACCATTTGAAGTCAATAAAATATTGAAAATATAAATAGAAGAAGAAAAAATTATATAGTTTATTGCACAATTTTATTATCAGTTCCACTTGCTTCACTTAACTCTTAAGAAATTGTATCAAAGAAACATTGTCAAACACAAAATGCCCTTATTAGACGATACTTTCATTAACTTCAAAGCATGTAGACATTACCCGTACTCTTGAGAAGAGATCCAAAAGCAAACCAGATGTGGGTCTCAGGACCCCCGGCAGAAGTGAAACTTCCAACTCACATGATATTAAGCTTGGTATAACAGAAACTGAGAAAATTAACTAACACCTAATTTTAATAATTTTTTAAATAAGTTACTAATGTTACATGTGATTGGAGCATTCAAGACATCTTATCTATATGGTCTTTCCAACTAGTTGGCATCAATTAACACGGACTATGATTAATTAATCTATGTTATCAACATTTTACACCACAAAGCCAATTCTTTGCCAGCTGATTTGAAAGTCAACGAATTTGTAGTACGGTGAAGTGCGGGTAAGCGCAGTAGTGCTTGAGCAAAGTGTACGCAAGTAGTGCGGGTAACACTTTGAATCACAGATTGTACTGTAGGCAGGCTTCCGCGAAATTTTAAAATTCCAAAACATGAAAGAGATAAAAAATCTGTTTTTCATATATAAGCAGACAATTATTAAAACAATAAAAAACCAAGTAGTAATGAAAAAATCTAAAGAACAAAAAACACTTTACGTGTTGATGTTGCGTCAAGCATTGTTATTACAATTTTTTTGTCAAGTGGTTTAATATGTTTTTTTTTCTTCAATGAAAATTCGTTTTTTATCATTCAGGAGATAAGATTGGAAAACAAATCACTCATATCACTCATGATTAAATTTTAATGAAAATTTATACTTACTAAATGATAAAATAGTGATTCCTTGCTTTTTTGCATGATAATACAAAATTTTGAGGTTATACTGACGAATGGTAAATACAAAAGTTGTAGATCTTCTATTATTTACAAATGTTACATTTAACTTTTTTTGATACGAGGTACATTTATTATTTCCTACTTGAAAAACAGTTCTTTTTTACCATTACGCGCTACATAAATTAATATTTTACCAATAACAATTAAAAAGTCTCCATATCTAAAAAACATGATTATCACGTAAAATTTGACGCAGAATACGATTGTTATAATAAAAACTCATTTAATTTTGGGGGCAATTGTTGAACATCGATTTAAAAAATAAAATTGTTAATAACTATATTAGTTTGTTGATAACTTTTTTTTTTTAGTTTAACTCTTTAGCTACAAAAGTGCCATTGGTGAGAATTTTGTAGCTCTCAAGAATTCAGAGCTATACATTGTTTACAATGAGTCTCCAACTACTATTATAAAATTTGTTATAACTCATAAAATTGAAAATAGGTGATAAAATAAATTTCTGGGACACGTATCTCTTATTTTTCAATACAGAATCTGGAAAGAAATTTTTAGCTGAATCGGAGAGGTGACGATTAATTTTTAGCAAAATTCGTTCGGTTTGTAGAAGAATGACCCAAGTACAAGAACTAAATAGTTTCACTAGGACCTAAACAATGGTCTTAGAAGTTTTTTACTCTTACGATTTAGTAAATAATTAATTGATACGCTTTTTTCTCGATACTTCTTTCTATTGTTTCAAACTCCGTTGTAGTAAAACTATTAAAATAATTATAAGGTAATCAAAAAATTAAAGACAATTTACTTTGAATTAAAAAAAAAATTATTTTTAAGATTATCGTTCATTTCTTTTTTCCTTGGATCACCTTTGAAGAAGTGATTGATAAATTCGAAAATTAAATTAAGGGTGTAGATTTTTAGTTATCATCTCGAGCAGCATCAAAGTAGTAATGTTAATATTTACCCAACGTGAACATCAGATTTAAGAAATGTACATTTATTTATTCAATATTTTTTTGGAGGGTAAAATGCTGTAATCTGTATTTTTGTTTAAAAAGTGTTATTTGCTCTTATAATATTCTCCACTCATTCAGAAAAAAAACACATAACCGTAGTAGTCAAATGCGTTACTGGCCATCACCTTATTTTAAAGCCCCTAAAATTTAATAGAAAATATAAAAAATGTATCACCTTAAACCGATAGACGGAAAGAACCGAAATCCTGTAGGATCTTGTACTTGTCATAAATTGTTAGATATGCTTATTAAAAAGTATCGCCATCAACTAACATAATAACAAACTTATATTTCATGTCTACCAAATTATTAATGAGATATACAATATTGATCAAGTCAAAATTTTTATGTAATTGTAGTTGTAATAACAAATTTAACCATTTTTAAGGTCACAAGTATGCGTAATCCGATAAATTCTTAGGATAAAGTATATAATATTATAGTTTTTTTGCAAAGAACTACTAATTGCGAGTACATATATACAAGCACTATTTGAAATTCTCTGAAATAAAATTGAAAAAAATCATTGTATTTTTCTTTTGCTGCTTCAACTTCTTTATGATTCTCTGCGCACTACAAAAAAGGTTCCATAAAATGAACAAATACATGCGTTAGAGGTTTTTAATATCAATACTACAACACAAAGTGAACAACACATTGAAGTATCCTTGACCTTGACATCGTAACCACCATCACCACAACCACCACTCCAAACTAATCGAGTATTGAAGTCCATTGCTCCCACCAATTACAATGTTTATTAAAGCCACGTATCCACTCGCAGCAAATAAGAGCTACTTTTGATGCTACTCTTCAAATTCGATGACCAATCTACTTTGACTCACGAGCTTTTTTTCTCCTACCTCACTTGGGTTAACGCAAGCTCGACCACGTGCCTTTTTCCCCTACACCAGCAAGCTTTAGATATTTTTGGCTTCTTGTAATATTTTATTTACGAGTGTTCTAACTATACATAGAATTTATAGAAAATTAGCATTTTATAAAGACATGTAGACATACCTACGCGTTATGGCATCTGATTTAATTCTTCTTGCACTGTTGGGTATTATATTGGTTATAAGTCAACAGCTAGAAGAATTTTTATATGAAATGCATGCAAAAAACACGCTTACATCTGCTTCTTAATTATTTTAACTGTTTTGATCAACATTTTTAGAGTATAAAGATATTAGTGGAGCACGAAGAGCTGACCTTAAGAGTTGCGAAAATTGAAGCAATTTCTTACCAAGCTTCACTATATTAGAGCGTGACACTTTTATCTCCCTTTTTTTTATGTATAGTATAGGCACCCTGACATTGGTCACTTTCATCAAGGAGATAAAGCTTGTTCTTGTCTTTCACAATGCAATCTTAGGAGAATTCAGATACTCTACGTCCATCGAAAATTTATCTCTACTGCTAAGATCAGATTTCTCGTTGCCGGAGCAGTTTCAGGAGATATTTCAAATAAATTTGATAGCAAAGAACATCCGTAACTATTACGCTGAGGTAGCTTTTGGTCAATTTGACGATTTGAACGAGATTCCCCTTTATTTCGACTTTCACACGTACGTGAGATAACCCATGGTAACTTTTTTTATACACGCAGAAAAGAATTACAGGAATTTTTACCGTAAAAGCAACGGTAATCCTGTGATAATTTGTCATTACGTAAATTTTTACCGTAGATGTTTATAAATTTTAACGGTAGTTTACAGTAATTTTTATGGTAACTGTAAAATTTATCCAAAATTTACTATGATTTTTACTCTACGGCAACGGTAAAATTTCCCCTGAAAGTGAATATAGCTATAGGCTGCAGGGTCACGTGGGCTGTAGAGAAGGGCTGACCAGATGTCTCTGTTGTAGTGGGCTATATAACCCGTATGAGAGAACGAGATAGACGTAACATCTGTATTACCGAAATCAACGTATAGATGAAAGTACGGGAATTTTTTATGAATGGCTATAAGCGAAGGAGTACTGCATCATGTGTCCAACAAATCCTTAAGTGCATTAAGTACCAATTCTATTAATGCAAATATCCACACAGGTCTCCAATTTGTAGGTTAGTCCGCGCTTTAGCAGACAACTGATCAGGTGCTCGGCTTTCCCATCCAGCCAACGTGACCCTGCAGCCTGTAGCTATATATAATCTTTCAGTTTTACGTACAAGATAGGTTTCAGAGGACACAATCGTCTCCTATTTCCAAAAACGTATTGAAAATTCTATAAAGGTATGACAACTGTTATTCGAGAGCCCACACTTGCAGAAAAAGTGGAAATAAAATAGAAAATCAAGAGCTCTTTTAAATTTTCTTAGTAAACTGAGGTATGCGTTTACAATAAACCAGAAACGAAAGCTGTGACAACTGCACTTTCATTACGTAAGTCCTCCATACATATGTGTGACATTACTTTTACTGGATTTTCTTACAATAAGACATTTTTCGAATATATGGCATGAGGCTCTAAATAATTAGAGTGGAGACGTAATACAAAGCATGTCCTCGGGCATGTCCTAATTCAAATGTATGTATGCCTTACATTCGGGACCTAATATGGTGTCAGAAAAAAAAATATCAGACATGCTTTAATGTCGGATAAACAGGCTAGCTTTTAAAATTTAGACTAAAAAGTAGACTCACAGATATATTTGACACTACAACTCTTAACTAAACTCTTCGTTAGCATCCTTTTTATTCAAGTAACTCTAAGCTTTTGGTCGTGACAACTTCTGGACTTGTCATTTCTAATGATGTTAACTAGACGAGTGATTTTTTTTAAAGTTCTTTGATTAACTAAACATTAAAAGATATTTTTTAAACTATGCAGCCAGAATAGTAAATTTTTCGCATGTAGTTTTGCACTCAAAGTTCGAGAAAAACTTAAATTCAATCGTTGCAAACATTTGCACAGTCCCATCAAAAATAGACGAAACAATTAAACCAGCCATTATTCTAGCATACTAGAAGACTGTTTCGGAAACAAGATAAACATGCTTAAAAAAAAAAATAAAGCATTACTTTCTTATTGCATAGAACTACTCAATGTTACAAGTGGAGAATCATTTGCTTCCGAGTAATATTGATCACTGTTTACCGTCTTGCAGCAAGTTATTTTTTATTTTAAGGTTAAAAGGAGGAAATATTTGGCTAGGAAAGTAAGAAGTAGGTAGTGCATTGTGAAAAAATGGGATGTGCAAATAACAAAGCGACTGAATCAATTGTGATTTGGTGATTTTGAAGTTGTTTGCATGTAACTGTTAGTACCTAAAGGCAGAAGTAAAAATGCACATGACTAGTCTTTATTGTGACAATGACTTCGTGTAGCGTGTTCATTCAATGACAACTCAAGCGGTAAGTGACTAGATAAGTTTGATCGTTTATCCGTAGAAGGGGTATATTTTGTGCTCTATTGTAAAAGAGTTTGCAATTTACTAGGTAGCTTAGACAAGGTAAATAAATAAGATATGTACTCAGAGCCTACACTGTAAAAAATGCTGTAGTAAAATCACTAGTGGATAGTAACTTTCTTTACTATCGTGAGCACAGTGATTTTGATATCTGATAGCGAAAACTATGTCATGAGCACCGTAATTTCACAAGCAATGTATTGATATTACTATCCGCTATTAAAATCAAAATGCTCAGCATAGGTAACAGTAAGTCCTTTGCTAAGCATGTCAATTTTATTAGCTGCATGATAAAAACAATCGGCAATTTAAATTACAAGACGATAAAGATTTTACGTTCCGATAGTAAAAATACGTTTAACATCCCTCGGAAAAATACGAGATAATAATAATATTGCACTCCGATGGTAAAAGTACATTGATCCAAATTACACGAGATAATAAAAGTATTATCTATTATTAAAGTTACATGCAGCTATTACTCTTCATGGGGGTAAGGGAATCTCGCATGGACTACATTAATGTACATGTATATTATTCTATATCATCGGTCGTCACTTGATGAAGATCCATATCAGATTAAATGAAAAAGTAGACTTATTATGACATAATAAGTCTACTTTTTCATTTAATACATGTATATTTCTACCTAATTTACGGTTCGTACTTCGCGCTCTCGCACTATAATGAATAATTGTGATAAGGATTAAAAGTAAATTTATCATCAGTGCTCTTACAAATTTGTAATCAGTAATTATTAGGTATATTTTATTTATAGCGAAAGCATTCTGGAAATTAAACACTTTTCAGGTTATGTATGATTTCATGACATCGTGGGTATACACCTTAGTAGACCAATAGCTAAATATTTCGGATCTCTACAAATCATCACTTTTCTCAATTGTGTGTGACGATGTGTCTGTAATGTGAAGAAATAAGAACATAACCCTTTTAGTAAAAAAGGAACTACGAACAGTACGGTAGTGCTTTGTTTAGTCGAAGCGACTAAAATTCGTAGACCGCCTCGTGAGCAGTGGAGGATAAACCTCGCAGCACGCCGAAGGTGGCAGCACACCGAGTTCACACAAAATTCATCACATATTCACATATGCAAGCGCCGGTCAATTTCTTTCTTACCTTCATCCTTTTTCTCCTTTTGTTTCAGTCGGTACAATTAATCGCTCTCGCGCCATCTCTCATTATGTCTCTCTCGCTATACTTTCATTAGCTAGACTTTTCTCTCCTTCTCTATCATGCACCTACATCTCCATCTCCTTTGCTCTCATTAAGTGTCCTCGGGTCATAGGTTTCTCCCCCTCTCTTAATTGCTTACATCATTCTCTCTCTCTCCTTTCCCGGCTTTTTACATAAGGTGTAAGGGATTGATGGGTCCTGACGACTGCAGCGGGTGGGAGAATTAAAAAGGGAAGGGGGGTCTTGCGACTACTTTGGGTGGGCGTGCCGGGTCAGTTCTGAACTATCTGTCTATACAGAGCGGTGTTCAGTTGTCAACTGCGATCTCGAGTATCTGGCATAGTTGGGTATTATATTTTTCCTACTGGTTTCTACATCTTTCCTCATCATCATCACGCACACGTGTATCTGGGGGTCACCTTTTTAGGGTTAATTTCTCTCACGCTTTCCTTTTTTTATCATCATCAACATCTGCATCATTTACGAGAAGCTCGGCGTGCTGCGACTAAAGCGCGGCGAAAATCCGCTTCACGGACCGTGCAACGTTTATCGATTCGTGAGTTTTTCGAGACACGTGCGGACGCGCACGTATACGTTTTCTACACACAATACACAAGTACACACTCTTCATTGCAGAAAGTTTATCTTAAATTTATTGTTCAACCTCACTCGTTTGTGTTTTCATTAATTTTTCTTTTCTTGGGTTTTTCTCTTCGGAGTTTTTCCCTTGAGCCACGAAATATATCTTCGTTCGTGGCTCATAATCAGTGCATTTGAATTTATTTCACCTAGTTCATTCCCATCCTCCGTTCCGAAAAATTCAGCAAATATGTCTTTTTTTAGGTGGATTTTAATTAATCATTTGTAAATTGAGTAGTTTTTTTGTGCCGCGATCCCTCCTTAATTTTAAGTAACAAATTAGTTGACTTCGTCAAAATAGACGCAGCCAACAGGGCAGCAACACTCTTACTACAATTCATGCTTCTCATATCGAAGAAATGACTTGTACGCTTGAGATAGTAAAATTACTACATGATCGCAAAAAAATTTCTAAAGATTTCGGCTTCGGTATAAATTACTATCTTGACATTTAATTTTACTGTCCGGGAAAAACATTTTACAAACCGATAGTAAAATCCATATACTGAGCATAGGTCTTTATTTTACCTATGCTAAGCATAGTGATTTTACTACAGCATTTTTTACAGTGCATGTATGCAACAGAATTTGACACTGTTGGAATGGAAAGTAGGGACAAAATTTTATCAACACCATAAAGATGGCATTTTAATGGAGTTTGTTATTTGATTTGTTATACTAATAAATTCATTCTTGCCAAGTAAAACTATAAAATAATGCTATAAAGTTACTCATTTTATCTCATTTGTAAGAATATTTATCGTTGAGTTCCAGCTTGTCTGAAGAAGTGCGGGTTCTATCACAAAGAGCCGACCTGAAGAGTTGCAAAAATTGAAGCAATTTTTAACCAAGCTTCGCTCGACTATAGTGTAACATTTTCTTCTTTCTTTCTTTTTTTACGTAGCACGTAAACACGCAAACATCGGTCCCTTTCGCCAAGGAGATAAAGCTTCTTCACGTCCCTCGCAATGTTATCTTTGGAGAATCGTGTTAGTGTACGTTCATCAAAAATGTATCTCTATCGAAAGATGATATTTCTTGTTAGTAGAGCAGTTTTAAGAGATTTTGTAAGTAATTTTGATAGCAAAGAACTTTCCAACCCACTGCGCTAAGATGGCTTTTAGTGAAGGTGGTGATTTTAACGAGATTTACTCTTATTTTGACACTCACGCGTACGTGAGAGATGTCCATGGTACCTTTTGACACAAATACCTTCTAACAGTAATTATTAAAGATTCGAAATGGAGTAACATATTATAAACCTTTGGCTTTAAAGAAAAAGTATTAGTGAGCAGCAAAAATGAATAGACAATTGTATTAGATATTTTTCTACAACAAAGCACGTACCTGAGCGCACACTAGCAAGTATCATTAACAAAGTTAGCCACGGAAAAAATTTAGGTTAAAGAAATAATGAAATTAAAAATGGAAAAAAAATAAAATGAAAATCAAAAAAAGGTGCGAAGACATAAAAAAATACAATGAAATTAAAAAAAATTATTAAATAAAGAAATGAAAACAAGAAGATCAAATAAAAAAGATTGAATAATAAATTAAATAAAAAAAATTATCAAATAAAGGCAATTTTTAAAAATTAAAAAAATTAAAAGAAACAAATTAGCGGGTATAAATGGGTGATGGGACCCACGGTAAGAACGAAGTTCTTCAAACATGAGATGAGAATAAAGAAACAAAATTTTTCAGGTAATAAAGGGGTTACGAGACCCACAGGAAGAACGAAGCTCTATAAAAATATGTATTGCATCCATATAGCTCAGTAAAACAAATACTTGAAAAACGAATGAAAAAAAATAAATTGAAAAAATTAGTTCAGTACGTATAATGGTTGAACTTTAATTTCATTATTTATTTAATTTTTTATCAACAACTATAAACAAAATTCGTTAGAGTTTTTGTAGCACTAAGCCTCTTAATCAACTTATTTAAATTATATCACGAGATATATTGCAAGTAGATTTTAAGCAAAAACTGACTTATTATGTCTATAATCATTCGAAGAATCGATAAACGACAGTAGGAATGCTTTGTTAGCCGTCTATAAATATAAAAGAAAAAAGTTGATGATGGTTCCATGAAATAATATAAAAACACTAGTCTGATCATTCTCTTTTAATATGATTACTGTTGTAATGTTTGTAATTCGGTGATGAAAACGAGAAACTACGAATTAAAAAATACTGACTAATTTGACATAAATGAAAGTCTGATTTATACTTGAAATTTTTTTTATTGTTTCTTCATAATTAACAAAAACTTTTATATGATGTCTACATTTCCACTACAAAACCCTTTTTTCTTTCTTGAATCCACACCAAGTATCACCACTAATCCACCTACAAGCAAATTATAAATACAAATCATCGTACTTCTATCAGACAATTTCAGGGAACTCAGCTTAATACATTCGTTTTTGATTTGCTACGTTCTTATAAAATTCAATAAACTATAAAATATTACAATTCTACTAAAAATAGTGATTTACTCCATTTCTAGCGATAAATGACATATGCGTTAGATTTAAAACTTATTCTCATTTTTGTCAAAAAATGCTTTTTATGGGGTATAAGGCCACGGAGGGCGTGGTTACACATCCCTGTATTGAGAATAAACTGAAAACTTTTTGCCATTGTTATATAAAGTATTGGTTTTCTTAGTTTTCCTAATTTTTTTGATTTTCTTACATGGTTTTTTTACTAAATACAATATTAAGTGTCTGTGATACTTTTCGAATAAAAAAATTCTGAAGCTTATGACAAATCCACTAATCAATAACACTTGCAACGGGATGACGGCGGTAGTACTTAACTGTGGACTTGAATGATCTTTTTCGGTATGTTTTATAGAAAAATGTGATTTTTTTTCCCAAGATAGTAAACCATTTTCTCTGTATTTCTGTATGCTGAAAAAAAAAATGGTATGACTTCTAATTAACATATATAATTATCAAAAAATACTTACTGATGGTTTAAAAATTTTAAGAGTGGATCTCCTTTTTTCAAACTAAAGACCAGTTTTCTAGATAGACCAAGTGGAAAAGCTAAGAGTTTGCAAGGAAACGTGTAAGTAGTTGGTTTTTTAATAAAGCCAGTTGTATAAAAAACTACTCTTTCGTTGCAAACCTGGAACAGAAAAAGAATTTTATTGGTTCATAATTAAAAAAAATTAAAATATTTTTTACAACACAAATTAAATAAACAAAAATGTTATATAATAAAATTCAATTTTATTATTGGTCCATCAGATAGATTTACTTATTTTAATACTCGTGACAGACGAAATAATGGTAGAGACGATGGATTAGTGGCTTTTAGGTAAAAGCACTTAAAAAAAAAAGAATAAGTGGATGTAGATAACTATAACATATTTTTTTTAATTAAAAAAACAAAACATTTAACAACAAAGGTGTGTCACTCAATTGTCTATAATCAACAGTTCAGACGTATTTTGTAGTATAACTAGTTTTTGCATACAGAGAAAAGTATCCTGTCTGGCTTCATAATTCCTGGCTTGGAAAAAAAGTAGAATGTAAAGTTTAAATAACGTTAGTCTAGAACGTATAGGTAAAATATGTTGGACAGCATTATTTAGTGAAGTAAAAATTAATGCCTTACAAAAATGAAAAAATATAATTCAATTGGTAAATTAAAAAAACTGTTAAGATACGAATATTTTTGATAAAAGTGTGAACTGAACTTGATCTGTCTAGCATTAACAAAAAGTACTTTTATAACATTTTACTCTCTTATTGAAATTAAGTACAAAGAGTAAAAGAACAGAGGCATGATGGTCCGGAAAAAGCTGCTAAGGTTATGTTGGCTAACAGTAGTATTTTCTCACCCATGTGACTCTGTACAGAAATATCTTTTAATTTTTGTGGATGCAAAAGTGTTTCTGCCACATTTTTTCATACGTAAATAACAATCAGTATACATGTATACTGAATAAACTAAACACGTAGAAGAAACATCTTCATACATACAAATTCTTACTTTCGTAAGCCGAAAATAGTTCGTTTACATGAAAGTTCAAATATTATTCAACTAGATTCAAACTTTCCACTTAATCTCTTAATTTCCTTTGATATACAGACACTGCATTGAATTTTTATAGTAATAAGAGGCTCTCCTTAACTTTTTAGAACGAAGTTCTTTATGTTGCGTTACTCGGGGGGGCTGGAATTTTAAAATCGACAGATTTTTTTCCTGATACGAAAGTGGTTTACTTTTTCTCTCCAGTTTATCCCCTCACCTCGTCCCCCTCACCTACTGTTCTCTTTACACTTCTCCTCTCCCCACTATATATATATATATATATATATATATATATATATATATATATATATCTGCCAACCGTGCCGTGTTACTCTTCTGCACACCTTTCTTCTCCATTCCCCCTCACACTCCCAAGCAATTAATTTTTAAATAAATTTATATTTTATTTTCCCACAATAGTTTTTATTTCACTTTGAATTTTTTTCTTTTACAATTCTAAATAAAAAAGAAAAAAAAAAAAAAAACATTTTCCAATAAAAAGATGTGATCCGTTGACTTCCTGCATATGAGGGCTAGTACCTTATCCACTCTGCTACGAACGCTGCCGACTTCATCAACTCGGTTTTTTGTACTTATGGTGTGGATCGTAACTATAACATTCCATTTTTTAATGAGTTCACTGATAAAACATTCAATTGTGTATTTGTTTCATAAATTATGTGTATTTGTTTTCTAAATAATACATCTAAAAAAAAAAAAAAATAAAAATAAAAAAATAAACATGTAAAATAGAGTTGAAGAACGTATCAATGGTTTTTAAAGGCGCTTATTTCGAATTCAACAAATAAATTATGTTTCGTTATTACATAATCACATAAATTAAGTAATTCATTAAATCAATTATAAATGAATTATGTAAGATCATTACATAAATATATTTCGAGTTTCATATCATTTTAATGGTTTTTATGGGCACTTATTTTTAATTTGATAATTAAATAGTGGCACATTGTCATTGAGTAATTATATAAAAATAAAGCAAAAATTGTATTAATGGGCTATAAAATCGCAAAAAAATAAGTGAAAAAAAAATTTTTTTTTAAATTGATGAAATGAAATATAAATATAACATAAAATAAAATTTTAAAAGACATGAATAAATACAATAGAGTGAAAAAAAAGAAATAAAAAAGGGAATGAAAAAAAAAAAGATTAAATATAAAAATGAAAAAGAAATTAAGCAAAGGAAATATAAAAAAATGAAAAAAATGTTATAAAATGAAATATGAAAAAAAATAATACAAGAAATGAAAAAAAAAAAAAATGCAACAAGAAATAAAGAAAAAAATAAAACAAGAAATTAAAAGAAAAAAAAAACAAATGAAAAAATTATAAAGGAAATTAAAACAACAAACCAGGGGGTACTAATCGGTCATGGGACCCACGGTAAGAACGAAGTTCTTTAAATATGAGATGGGTATGGACACAATTTCTCAGGTAACAAGGGGGTCGCTAGACCCACAGGAAGAACGAAGCTCTGTAAACGTTAGTACTGCATTCATGTTGTTTACTAAAACAAAAACTTGAAAATGAATGAAAAAAAAAAAATAACAATAAGTAGTTTAGTACTCACGATGGGTGAACTTCGTGAGAACGTCGTGCATAAATACAGTACTCACGAAGTTTAACCATCGTAAGTACTAAACTACTTATTTTTTTTTTTTTTTTTTCATTCATTTTCAAGTTTTTGTTTTAGTAAATAACATGAATGCAGTACTAACATTTACAGGTCTTCGTTCTTCCTGTGGGTCTGGCGACCCCCTTGTTACCTGAGAAATTGTGTCTATACCCATGTCATGTTTGAAGAACTTTGTTTTTACCGTGGGTCCCATGATCCATTAATACCCCCTGGTTTGTTGTTATAAACAAATAAGAAATTTTTGTTTTTTCGACTTACAATTTTTTGTAGATTCTTTGATGATTTTACAAAATTTACATAGCTTCGAAAAATAGGGGCATTTCACGGAATTCGTCCAAGCATTGCAGTCGTTATTGCACATTTTTTTATCCAACAAGGTTTGAAGTTTTCGTATAATATAGTCCTATAAAAACGTGGAATGAGCAATGCATGAACAGGGGGTTGATATAAAAAAAGTTCAATTCAAATCATAAACTGCTCATTCCACATTATTTTAGTACTAGATTGTACAAAAATTTTAAGCCTTGTTAGATTAAGAAATGTGCAATAATGACCTCGTAATGCCTAGATAAATATCGTCAAAAGCCCTGTTTTTCAAAACTTTATCAATTTTCTACTAAGTACACAACTAAGGACTTAACGAAAAAATGACAAGATTACTACTTTTTCTCTTAAAATTACCCACAAAAGCAAAAACAAAACTTTTTTCAAGCCAATTAAACATACTTATTCGTTTATAAAAAATGTGTATAAGTTATACTTGAAATTAAAATTAAGCCTCGATCGGCTACGAAAAGTATACCCTGGCTCCCACGAGTGCTATTTTTTCTACCAAGGCCACGGTAAACGTCCAAAAGTTGAAAAAAAAAAAAAAAAAAAAAAACCGCCCGAGGTATTGAAAAGTTGTATTCAGTATTGTATAAATAAAGTAATCATTTTCAAATGTACATTTAATATACATTGTAAGAAGCCATCACAAAAATGAATAATTTAGTCGTTCATAATATTTCTTACCATATTTTGTCGTCGATTGCGTTTACTTGCATTAAGACATGTCCATTAACGGCCAAAAGAAGGAGTACTAGCACCTTAAACGAATCAAATATATGCGTAGTACATAATATTTTACCACTGATGAAAATCGTGTGGGGACACAGTATTTTATGTACATCACTTTAGCTGATTGTGGAACGTAAGTTGGTACACAAAACTACACCCTGAACTTATCTGACACGTAGACCTCGGGCAGTTCCATCGATGTTCTCCAGAAAAAAACAAACGTGCCCTACATGCAGCTGAACAGATTGTTGAACGAGAGAAAGAAAATAACTATAATTTGGACTGTAAGTACCTCAAATCGCTAAATTAATATTTTATATAAGTTCAAATACCGAGAATCGGGTTGTACGCAATGTACAGGGGCGATGACAATGATGTAGTTGGCGTTGAGCCCTTCTCAATTTGAATTTTTCAGGTGAGGAATCTCTTGCCTCAGATTGCCAATAGTGCATATTTACAGTAATTATCTTGTTTCTTCTTAAATTGATTAATTTATTTATTTAATATATTATACCCCACCAAGTCGGTTATGGTCTTTATACTTGTTTTACCCTGTTCACGCATATTTATACTTGAGATAATGTGTTTAAATGTATTATAAATATTTCAATACTTTAGTTTGTAATTTATACTAAAGGTAAAAAAAATACCATTTAGAACAATGAATTTACCCCCGGTCTTTCCTTGTTTTACGAGTATCAGCGTATTAAAAAATTCAATTCCATCAAATTTATTTGATTCGAAGCACCTCCTAAAAATACCTTGCACTGTCCTTAAGAAATATTATTCATTCATATGATAGATGACAGCTTGTGACAATAAAATAATGTAAATTGTTGTGCTGGTACTCAAAAACGATATCATTTTGCGTTTAAAATATTTTTTTGTTTTGTTTTCAATTTGATTGTTTCTGTTTATCAAGTAGAGACTAAAAATATTAAATAGAACTTACCTGATATCCTCTGACCTCAAAATTTTGTCATTGTCTTTATTATTTAAGCAGTACTGATTCTTTTGGAGGAAAGAAATGTTTCAAGTATTGCGAGTTTGCAGTTGACTTTCGCGTTGGTCTGGCGATGGAGAAACGGATAGTTCTGGATATTGCCAAAGATTATTTGGATGAGTATATTCCGGGCGTTCTGAGAATTACAAATTTCAAATGCCTGCTTGATGCGATTGCGTGGAAAATTTTATTGTATCTCAGTATGAGAGAGCTGAAGAAATTTGCAAGAATCAATTTAATATACGTGCGTTGAAATGTCTGTCATTGTTTTGACAACTGTGTGCATGACACTGTTTATGTAATTTTGATCTGATGATTTCCGTTAAAAAATTGTCAAATAAAAAAATACAGAGATAGAAAAAAAAGAGACATGCTTTGGCCAAAGCTTTATTTCATTTATCATGAATTTCAGTGGATAAGGGGTTGGTGCTAGTATTTTCTAACAGTAAAAAGCTTGGCACAAAATTTTTTAGCTTTATAATTACAACGGGCACTATTTTTTATAGTCTTTTATCTCACACCTCTAATCATATATTAATTATATGTATACAACCGATTATTGAATTTGATTTACATTTACGAATATTTTTATATTTCCCTATTAAATTTTATTATACTATTCCTGCATTTTCTATCATGTCAAAAGTAAGAAAACTTAATTTTTTTACTATCTGTTATTCAAATCCTTTTTTCAAACTAATAATTGTATTAATTGTTTAATTTTTAGATACCATAACAGATAATTCAAAGTCTTAGCTTCGAAAAGTAATATACTAACTCTTAAAACGACAAATGAATTTAAGAATAGAAACAAATCAAATAGTACTAAACTCCGAATAATCTTATCATCGCAGACTAATTCTTTATTCCAATTATTACTTTGATAAAGGAATTGATATTTAAAATAATTTTTTCTACTAAAACAATCACAGAACGAATAAAAAGGCTTCAGCCACGTGACAATCGATCTTTTAAGATAGAAGATTTTATTATAAAAATCCCTCTGAACATTTGATATACATTAGTTTTATGGTATTGCGTTATGCAAAAAAAAAGTTAGACGAATTCTACAGACCATTTTCTTATAAATTCCAATTTTATGTAATCCCCCTCCCCCTTAATACATTGTGATAGTGGTAATAATACAATCTGTGGATTTGAAATTCTGGTTCAAAATATATTATCCAACATATATTAAATATAGTGGTCAAATGATCATTATAAAGGCAATAACTTCACCAATTGTCAGTGAATAATCTTACTAGAAGTTTAGGCAGTAGTAATATCATTTGTTTATCTAGTAGTAAGGAAGACTGATAAAATTTCTGTTAAAACCTGTCATTATTAAGTACTAACTGTATAAAAAAATTTTAGGTTTCAGAAAGAAAATAACGTGTTTCAAGAGAAAAAGAGTGGTAGCGTATCCTTATTATTCTTATTCATTGGTACATGTGACAATTATAATTAAAACTTTTATATTTCGCTGTCTATTCGTTATATTCGATATGTATATCGTTTCGATTGTTGAAAATACGTAGCTATGCTGAGTAAGAAATCACAGTTTTGAAAAAGCAGAAAAATCAATTCCGATGGTATATTTTACGTATCCTCTTCCCACACGGTTTCAGTGAGGATGGCTATGTTGTCCAATCCTCGCATAGGCGCATACTCCAGATTCCACATCAGATTAGTAAATACGACTGAAAAACATTTACTTCAGTATCACGAAACCATCGAGTTATAATGTGAAAATTCTGAAGTGAAAAAAAAAACTCACGCATCTCGCCTTGATGCAGGTCAGCAATGAGCTCAGGACAGGAACTGTTGCAAGGGTTGATGGGCGTAAGCCTCAGCTGCGTGGCTCCCCGCAATTGTGCCAGTGCAATCAAGCCCGAGTCCAACTCGACCCTCTTGTAGTTGGGACTGTTGTAGTCCGAGGACATGAGGACCCAATTGAAGTGGGCCGGTGACACGGTGCTCGACAAAAAGTAGGGTCGCTGGTAATACTTCCGAAGGACTTTCACCGCGTTTATGTCGCAGTTCTGCCAGTGGACGAACCACTTGGCGACGCCGGGCGAGTGCACCCGGCGTAGAAACGCGGCGAGGTCGGACGAGCCTGTACGCAGATTCGAGGTCAGAGCGCAGGGTACTGTCTCCATTAGACGCTCGTTTTCCAGATAAAGCTGTTTTGAAATAAGATAATACAAATTTTAAATTTCGTTTACCCGTTCAATGAGTTCTCTCCTTAAAGAAGTCATTACGGCAAGGTCTGTTTCAAAAGTTAACTTTCTTGAAAGAAACACTTTTTTTTTTATTACATCATTGAAGTCATAGTGTACAAATACTATAAAAGATTACAGAGAAGTGAAAAAATCACAAATCAATACCTTATATCCAAATTAGTATGCTATAATCTTTGGTTTTTTTGATAACGAACGCTATTAACATAGTATTCAAATTTAAAATATGGTTACCACTTTTCAAATAAGGTACGAGCAAGCTTTCTCAAATTTTTATTTTAAATTCTAATTACGATCTAAAACAACAACTATCTTAGATTTTGAAAAAAATTTTAGTTCAATAATCGAAGCAAAGGAAAAAACTGTACATGTTTGGCTGCGAATATTATAGATGAACCGTAGTACGAGCAAACGACTTGAAGACTTAATTTTTCAGAAACTATACCGCAAACTTAAAGATACGTCTGAAATTTCAGCATTTTTGTAAGTAATCCAGATGAATTTTTCGAGAACTTTTGAACCAAACGTAACTCCATAACGATCCTTTTAAACTTAACGAGACAAAATTAACAGCAGTTCAGCTTCATTGGATACGATATGGATATGTTTGTTTCAACTAACGTGTGTAATGTTGTCGAAACGGAAAAAGTCGGTGTTCATCGCGTTCCACGAATTCATGGCGTCCGTGATGATGGCAGGTGCATCTCGGTTGAGGTAATTGTCGACCAGCTGGCGATAACGAACGTCCGATAATCTATCGATAGTATCTACGGCCTCGCAAGTCTGAAACAATTGAGTTTTAGCTTTGATTGATTTTTCCCTTACCGATTAGAGTTGGATACTACGTGCATTGGAATTTTTCAATCGCATTGCAGTAGCATTGTAGTTTTTCATGGTATCTGCAATTGCAACACATATTACTCCAAGCACGAGTAACTCGAGTGAGACACTACACGCTTGACGAGACGAAAAAAATTGAACAAGATACTTTGGAGTTGACATCGGGTGAACTATTCATATTAACAAAAAAAAAAAAAAAAAGAAGAAAAAAATCAAGATTGAAAAAGAAGCCTTCGTACGAACCACGCAATCCTGCTCGGAAAACATGTAGTCGTTGTAGAACGGATTGTTCATGATGCAAGTCTCGTAGTAAAGCGATTCCCAGCGCCAGATCGGCAGGAGCTTGATCATCAATAGTCTACCGATGGCCGAGAAGTGGGTGCCGATGAAGTCAAGCTGGGCCGCCAGGCAGATGAGCGTGCCGAGGACGACGAAGACGAGTGTGGCTTGGAACAGGAATTGCAGCCAAGACCGGCGCATCGCTGCCACCAGTGGCTGGCAGATTATGTCCATTTCCTCCTCGGTGAAGCCAGCCTGCTGACAGTATCTGGACAGACACAAGGAGGTTTTTTTGTTTACGGGTAAAACTAACGAGAACTATATGGTAAATGCACATAAACATTTTCACGAATAAACTGTACGGAAATTAAAGGCAATGGTACAATTAATATGGATTCAAATGATTGGCCAATTTATTAACAAAATAGTGATGTCTCACTGAAAAACTGGAAACTAATTTCTTTGTCTTTGTTCAAAGTATATTTTTTTGTTACAAGGCACTTATGATAACAAAACTGATGTATTGGTTCTTAAAAATTGTGACGCAAGAGAAAACAAAAACGGTTTTCTACATTTTGTATTCAGCAGTGACGAGAACCTGAATATTAAAAAAAAAAAAAAAAAACGTAGAACAGAAATCAAGAGCAAGTTTCGTTTGATCCGAATTTTTCATCGCGACTCCAAGGTATGGACCATCGTGTACACATTTTGTACTCACAGACGAACATTTTTTCCACTGCACGTGGATTTCTAAATTGATCAAGAGAAATAATCTGTGACCCTTTAAAAGCATTTGCTAAACGAAACTCGTGTCTACACCGAAAACCAGTGTTGCAAGAAAGTAAAGCAAAGCCCACAATCGACCGGCAAAAAAACTCAAGCTGCTCTAAGCTTCTGCACCAGCCCCAATCCTCGCATCCAACATGAATCGAAATCAGTAACCCTGGCAGTGAAAAAAATCGACTCGCGCCAAAAGCACACAACACCCACTTGTAGAAAGAGTTGAGCTCGTCGTCGATCAGCCTGAGCTTCTCCGCGTGGGTCATCTCGTGAGGCTCCTTGGGCCCGAGCTTCTTCAACGGCTTGGCACCTTTGCTCCCCGACATCTCGATGGGCTGGCTTCTGTCACTCCTTCGATGAGCTAAGACACCAAGGGAAACAGCTTTTTCAGCTCTGGTGGCTGGTTGTGAGCTGACGACGCACACTTACCAGGGGTGCCGCTTATCGAGCGTATCTCTGCTGTGCATGCGTCGGACGGACCGACGCGCCGCAGAGTCGAAGCTTCATGGGGTGGTGGCTATTGATTTTTACTGGGGAAAGGGACGCGGCGATACATCCACCAACCGTGAGCAGCTGATTTTTTTTGTACCTCTACAGCTTTTTTTCGCCGCTCCATGCCTGTCTTCGGGTTCTTCTTGTAAAAAAATCCATGGGCTTATTCTCGTTATGGTGGGAGTAACGAATTAATTTTTTTCGGTACAAAATTTAGCCTTTCGAATAAATCGTGTGATAAAAAAAATATTTACAAAACCCCGCACTGCTGTCTAGAAGTCGATGTGGCTTGTAGCATATAATATATATCCTGAGAGAGATTCCTATTTTGTTATTACGTTGGGCTTTTCAAAGTCCATTTCAAATTTCAGACCAAGATTATTTTTATCAGTCTGCAATTGAGGTGTAACACACTATCTTGGAATGCTGTGAATATACAATAAAACCTGTGTGTTAGTTTGGTAAAAATAAAAAGTTGGGAAAAAAAAACGGCTCATAGATCTATTAAAATTTATTACGTGATCCTATAACATTCAGATAAATCGTTTAAAATTCTGATGAACATATGTATTTAATCACATGAAAATTTTTTTATGATGGTGTAAGATAAATTTTAATTAACCTTATTCTAATCTAATTAATAGGAAAGTAAAACCCCTATCTATAAGTTATGTATTTATAAGTTTTATGTAATTTAATAAAATAATTTAAAAAATGATACTTTATCACTCCAAAATCAGTGAAGCAGAATAGTATGAGATGGGATGGAAAATCAATTGCATGAAAGGATTTAGATTACGAGTACATGGACCGTCAAATCATATTTTTAAATTATTGCGTTGCCAAATTTAAAAAATTGAATCTGTGACTTCACATGATATATATTTTTAGGTATTCAGTTATTTTTTTAGCGAGAAAGTTCTAGTAAAACGTGAATAACTGAAAATATAAAATATAAAAAAATTTAGTAAACAATGTATGAATCTGAAAATTAAAATTCAATTCATTAACAATGTAAATAAAAGATTTGCAAATCCTTAAAATCGAGGTTGCAGCCAACAATAGGACATTTTTTACATTAACTTAGACTCTCTATATTCTTCAACCTACTTTGAAGTCACTGTCATTATATTTTTAAGTCTTATATGAAGTTGAGCCTTCAGATAAAATTAATTATATTTGATAGTGTGTCTCTGAATTTTTGTTTGCCAATATATCTTGACTCTAATTTTATTTGCATGTATTTTTTTACATCTGTTTTGGTCTTTAAGTCCAAAACTTTTTATTTCTACCTATGGCACTGTATAAAATATGTTCCAAACCCTATATACATATATATATATTTTTTTTAATAATAAAAAATTTTTACGTTAACGTCTTCTGTATTTAAATGAATTGATCATATTCAATGCATTGTAATCTCCTTCTGGAGTACTTAAGATGCATTGACTTTTATTGATTAGAACTGAATTGCATAGCTATAAATAATATTGTCGTTATTGGTATCAGTTGTATTATTACTGTACGTGTCCACTTCCATAATAAACATGAAAAGTAGTGAGTTAAATTTATGAAAAAATAATTTTTTGATAAAAATGTTCATCAATATGATTATCAACCTCACGTTATACGCTTTCTAAGAATTTTCGAGCATAATAAAAAAAAATGGTTATTCATTTTACAGAATAAATAAAGCTGTTACGTTATATTGTACATTTCGTACTTGATAATGTGACATTTGCAAGTTGCTTTGATTTTTTTCGTTAAATACAATTATTTATAAAAAAATGAAGTGTTATTTTACGATAAAAATTTTACTCGATGTGTCGAAGAAGATCACAAAAATAGCAATTAAAGTACGCAAAAGGAGTGCTTAAACATAATATTTTTTTAATCACTAAACATGGATCCACAGCCACAATATCTCTTGAACATCAAAAATAAAAAAATTAAACCTACCAGGAGTGAAGGGATTGCATTATTAGAACAAAAAAGGGCATTATAAAATAATTCTATAAGTAATCACATTATTTTTTTATTTTTTAAATTTATTCATGATATGGTAGATAACAATGTAGTTGTAATGGCTTGCACCTCAAGTGCAGAACATTTGTTGTAAAGCTACTCGTTTCGTTCGAGTTGACAATTAAAAGAAGAATCAAAATAAAAAAAATCGAAACGTAATTTAGCATTTTTTACTCATTATTTTTTTTAATGCATTGTCAACAATACATGGTCACTGCGAGAATTCGGCATCCGAAACCTCGTGTTTAAATATTCCTTTTTGGAAAATAATCAAGGAAGTGTTTAATTTAATAATAATTTTTTTTTTTTTTTTTCATCATCATTAGTTTTTGAAAACTTGGATACATGGATATAGCGTCGAGCAAAAATCGAACGTCTTATTATTATGTTTTTTTCTGAAAACTTACGAGGCTTATCATTCGTGAAATGAATAATGTTCACGTCAGCTATAGTTGATATCTTTTTTTTTCTTTTTTTTTCTTGGTACATTTTCGCGCTTTGTAACATATACATTCTTGAAAGAAGTATCCACGAACTTGAACTAATTTTTTTGAAAAACCCCTTGTAGTTTCTAAGAAGATCAAAAGAATCTTTTTTTTTCAAACTCTGCATCCTTAATAAATGTTTTTGTTATTTTTCTAAGAGTAAAAAAAATTATTTTTGGATTAAACAATCTAGTCTAGTTCATCAATGTCATAAATTGTGAAAAAAATTTATCTTTCTCAACATTGTGATCAAGGAATCCTTTTTTTGAGATTAAAAAACTGTTTTTTAAGGTTTTTAGAAGAAAAAAAGGCTTGTGACTTGGATATACCACTAATACTTGGCTTCCGTTTAACTGTATACGTAAGACTACATTTTCTACTTTGGTCGCTTAGTATTGTACTCCACATCTATGAGGAACTGAAATTATAATTATTAGGGGCAACGTTAAAGCGGATGCAGAGCTTGATCTGTAAATAGAAACCGTGACTACTAATTAACCAACTTAACAGCTACAAGATATTCCTTTAAACACTCGAAAAAAAGCTCATGCGTACCCTTAATTCACATACCATGCAACAGTTAAATGAATGACAGCTTGTCATATGATTTTCGTAAGATACACTCTTTGATTACTTTTTCTAGATCAGAAACTTTTGGCGAGATGACATTTTTCATTCAAGCCTATTGTTTCATTTTTTTTCTACGCATGTGTCGTCAACAAACAAAGTTTTATCGCATCAATCATTCTCGCACAGTTTTTTTTCTTACTGCTCACACTTATTACGTTTATTTATTTACTCTCCTCAATTCATTTTTATTATTATTATTATTATTTAATATTTATATAAATTCTTCATTCCATTTTTTTTCATTGCGGATGACACCGGCAAAAGAGAACTAAAGATATAGAGGATACTTTGTACAAAATACGATACAAGTAGCGATGTAACAACGATTTGCAATAATTAAATATATATATATTTATATTTATATGTATATTTATAGTATGTATAATATTTATATGTTTTTATGTATATATGTATAGTTTATATGTATATTATTTATAAGTCATTTCATTATCATATAATTTCTCTTTTTTTTTCTCTGTTTGCTCATCAATTACACACGCGCCTATGTGATTACGATGCAAACGCTTATGTGTATATATATATATATATATTTATATATGTGATTTTCTAAACTTATATCATATTGAATATTCAACGAGGTGATCAAACCGTTTCGCAGAATAACTTTGACATTTATGTCTCTTTTTTTCTCCCATTTGCTGATATTTACTAAATACGACTTCCTATAATATTCCATATGATTATTTTTATTAATTTTTTTTATTTTTTTTTTTTCACTTTTCATTATTATTATTTCAACGTTGCATATAGAATTTTTGACACGCGGATGACAGCAGATATATTATGTATACATAGTTTAAATTCACAATTGTACAAACAATCGGAAATTGAAATGTAATCCGGTTACAAATACAATATACTCACATAACACATGATAGTCGCTTTACAATCGATACATTTCAACATTGGTATAATGCCAGGATTTTTATTATTTGTAAATAGCATCGATTCTTGGATTATTGTTCTGCTGGTTTGGATTTTTTTTTCCATCGATACATGTGTAACAGATGCACGAGCACGTCAACTCGCATATTTTCATCCACTCGACCGGAAATTTTATTGTTGCTAGACAATCTTGTACAATGACGCACTGCACACTTCATTTAAATGCAAAGGGTCTCGTTATCTAAGTATTACAATCGTCAATTCGATTTTGAGGTGCAATGATTTTAAGTTGATAAGATTTGTGTTGCGCGAAACATGTAATACTCGCGTATTATTATTAATTTGAAAAGTTATTTTTCAATATAAACTTTCGCTTTTAATTTAAAAATTCGATACACGATATGGTTTATTTTTAACGAAACAATAAAATTTACCAAGTCTTTTTCACAGACGTAGACTAACGTTATCGTAGAACTTTAACACCAACATTACAAAACGAGTTTTTCTTTCTTTTTTTTTTTTTTTTAACAGAGCATCTATGACTCAGATTGTTGTGTAAGAGAAGAAGGTATTTCTTAGTTACTTGACAAATGTAAAAATTCAACAAACCCTACCTTTGAATACCAACACATTCGATCTGAAAAAATACACCACGTACGATGATAAAACGATTATTGTCCAACAATTGAACATCAAATCTAATGTATTATAGCTGCATACCATAATTATTGAAAAAATTTGTGGATGTACCTTCTTCATTTATTAATTATGATAAAATTCAAACAAGATACATAATGAAAATTGGTGCCATTAGAATTAGATTGAAAAGGCTTTTCGTTGACGCATCAAAACAACGCAAGGATTTCGTCGAATAGAATACACGATTATAGAATTTATAATCAATAATGCGAAGAGCGACGTCGCCAGCCTCGTCCTTCTCTCTTTCGCAAGTCTAACGGTAAATATTATCTTGCAATGACATTATTATTATAATATTAATCCTTTGTATTTGATTCTCTTCGTGTACGTCCCGATTTTTTTTTTTTTTTTTCTTACTTTGTATATTATATTCCTTTACTTACTCTTGTTTGCTTAAAGTACTTTATTTATTTATTTATTTATTTTTATTCAATTATCTATGTTTTTTTTTTTTTTTTTAATACATGCGCATCGCGATCAGTCATCTCAATCCACGAGGGTTTACATCCACATACTGTTTATATATGTATTTTTCACTTTAAAGCTTTCCCTCTCACATTTAAATGCTTAACGTTTTTTCGATTTCTACGTCGCTTTACTCCTCCCACCTAATCATACTTAAGATACGTATCCTCACGTTACGACTAAAAGTTAAAATTATTGTTACTTATTTTCTCAAGATATCAATTTTCGTTTGTTTCTCTCAAACAATCATAACTGCGTCAAACTTTAAGATATGATTATTGTTTGTGTCATCAGGGTTTGAGGCATCTCAAGGCACGCCCATCTCCCTTGCGTTATAATTCATTATTATAAGTTTTTTTTTTCATCTTCAATATTTTTTTTTTTTTTTTTTTGTTAATAATAATACTCTTTTACTATACTTGATCATCTCCCGTCTGGCTATTCGGTCACTAAGTCGATCGCTTGTACTTTCCACTATCGTACCGTCACATTCGGTCGATTTCGTTTTTTTCCAATCACATTACGATCTGTATACTCCTCAAAGCGATTTTTTAATAAATCTACAAGTCTACAGTACATTTTTTCTTTCTTTTTGTTTTTTCTTTAACTATTGATGAATTATTTTCACCCAAGCACGTGTGTGGTGATTCCTAAACGTTGCTTAGTCAATCGGTATTATGTATAGTCAGTCCGTACAAGTAACGTATAAAACAATGGAGTCGCGAGTCGTCGATATTAATTTATTATTATCATGATTTTTTTTTCTCATTACACTATTATTTTATTGTAATAATCATTTCCAGGAATGAGTCGCGCACACGTCCGCTCTCGTCAAGATGATAATGCCATCAAGCTTTCGTTTGGAAAATAAAGGGGTGACAAGGGAAAAGGGAATGTGATCCGCTGCCCCTTTTCGCCCTTATCACGTGCCCCTTAAATTACTCATGCCCGCAATTATTTATACACGTATTTTCTTTTACCATATACGTTTCATATTATGTGAACTATCTAATGATATTCAAGAAACGAAACGGCCCCACGAATAAGATCTCGTTTGCTTCTGTTTTGTCCGATGATTGAGTGTCGGCGCATTGAACATTTTTTGTATCGTCTTTTTTTTTCTTTGGATACTGAGCACTTTAGCGTATACACGAATTTTGCTTGACCTAGTCAGTTTGTAAAATCGTTTTCTACTTTTTTTTTTTTAGTTAGTTTAATTCACTTTGGAAAAAATCTCAGTCGACGAACGTGCAAATACGCGCACACACTTGATCAAACTCTTTTTTTTCTTTCAGTCAACGCTCAATTTTGTTTATTTATTTTTTTATTCATACTGTTTGTTTTTAATTTATAGCATCACATCGGCAGTTAGCAGCAGCATATCAGCGGGATAAAATATTCGTTTGTCGGTGCGTAAGTGTATTTACATGCACGTTATCTATAAGTTTACGATCCAGCCCTCCGTAAATATTTTTTTGGTCGAGAGAACACCGTTTGTAAATTAAAAATTAATTACCCATCGATGATCGTCCTCGAGGTGCGAAATTTTCTAATATTTACTATCCAACAGTACACACCTGACGATCGTCACAACCACCTGTATTAAGATCTGATACGCATGGGGTGGCGCCACCAAACGACAAATTTAATGTACATAGTAATACTTTACACACGGGCATGCAGTAGTTCCACAATTTGCCGTCGCCCATGTAAGACTCCAACATACTTTGCTCCAGTCGTTCATTCAGGTTCTCCCCCGAAAACTTTTTCAGATGCATATTTACTTCACGCAACACACGCACACACGGCACCCAATAGCCCATTTCTATGTGGCATCTATTATCTCCCGGAGCCACGACAAACGCGACCGGGACATCCACGATATGTCTCCGAGAAGTTACAATAGTAATTATAGCAGTAGCAGTAGAAGTAGAAATGTAAGTAGTAGCAGTAGTAATAGCAGGGATATTTGCAGTAATAGTAATAGTTGTGACAGTAGTAGCGGTAAACAGAGTAGTAATAGTAACGGTGGTACTGTGCAATGTGTACAACGATACGATTAATACTGATTGGCAAAGCTTCGATTAACCCGGCCATCGTCCGCCACGCGCACGTCGCGAGTCCCGTTTCCACCCCCGTTTTTTCGGATCGCCTTTTGGGATCACTGTTGATCTTGGTGCCGGTCATTAGCGATGGCAGCGGTAGTAACAGTCCGGCGATCGGGCCCAGCTTACGTGAGCCATCACTAGGGGCTCGCACTCACTTGCCTAGCCCGAACTTCATGAATATGAGCTCCTTGCCCTTGGACAGTATGTCCCCACCGGCGCTCGCCCCAGTCATCTCCGTGAACTTGGACATGAGGTTAGCCCCAGCGCCCGCTTGTTGCTGCTGCTGCTGCTGTTGTTGCTGCTGTTGTTGCTGCGACATTGGGGGCTGTGGCTGGGTAACCGTCGGTATCACGGTAGGTACGCCCCGCATGGGCCTACTGCTCTGCGGGCCTGACATCATGCCCCCTGGGCCTTGGGGTCCCCCCATTTGTTGGCCCTGGGGGCCCATTTGGCCAGGCTGGCCCTGTTGTTGGGGGCCTTGGGGCCCGAACTGTTGCTGATGGCCCTGCGGGCCTTGGAGTCCAAATTGTTGCTGCTGCTGGCCCTGGGGCCCGTACTGGAGCTGCTGGCCTTGTGGACCAAATTGCTGGGGGCCTTGGGGCCCAAACTGTTGGTGCTGCGACTGTTGCTGCTGGCCCTGGGGCCCGAAACCACCCGGGCCCTGTTGTTGCTGCTGGTAGCCTCCTGGGCCCATTTGACCAGGCCCCATTTGGCTCGGCTGGCCCGGTTGGCCAGGCTGCATTTGGCCCGACATACCCGGGCCCCTCGGCATGTTACTACCACCGGCTTGATTGACCACGCCTCTCCCCCTCCCCTGAAAAACGTGGGACCCAATAAATTAGATCTGTTTTTGTTTTTGGATTCTCCTTATTATTGTTACTATTCTATTAAAAAAATTTTTTTTATATCGTTGGCAAGAGGTTGACTTGAAAGGGTTATCGTGGGGCAGAGACAATTGTTCTGATGAATGTCCCGTGGACAATGAGGGTCATTGACGGATACGTTGTGTAACTACAGCCTACTAAATGAAGATTAACACTTTCGTTTGGTTGTCTGCTTTTTTTGGATTTCTGGAAATACATGGTAAAACGTTATGGTGATTTTATTTTTGGCAAGTGTTTACACAAAATGAGCTATTGATGTTTGGGTAACTATATGTATCTATAGTAAAAATGGTCTTGTTCAGGTTTGTGTGATTGTTACAGTCAAAAACGTTCTTTTTTCGAAAGCTTAATGATTTTTTAAAAACCTTTATCGTACTTCGAACTATTCTAAATATACTTGTTTGCTGTTGATGCAGTATTTTTAGTGTGATTATAATAAATCATAATTACAGCATTACAGCAAGAAAACGTTTATTTGTGGATTGCGTAAAAGTGCCAGCATTTTTTTTCACAAGAAAGCAAGTAACAAAGTTTTTTTTCCGTAATAGTATGCAAAAAGTTAAGCGGTATTTACATAGCTTCATTGAAAAATGTTACAGCATTAGAGTTAACATTTTTCTAAATGTTGGCATTATCAATCAACAGTATCATAACATTTTAGTTTTGAAAATCACATCAAAACAATTAAACGAAATTGATTTTTTTTATGATTTATCATGAAGGGACAACCTTATGTATGATTAGAATCAATCGTGTCAAATAAAAAAAAAACATTACGGTGTTTGTTGAACGTGCCGTTCTGCTCCCAATTGTTTCCATGATTTCTTGAGGTTTTGTGCATAAGCACACGATCAGTAAGAGCTAATTTAGGAGTAGAATAAAAACTCCAAAGTCAGGTGTTAGTTTGAGCAACGTTTCGTTGGTCTTAACGCCAACCTCATCAGGCTCAGTCTATATCGTTACGACGATCGTTACAGTCTGTAACGATCGTCGTAACGATATAGACTGAGCCTGATGAGGTTGGCGTTAAGACCAACGAAACGTTGCTCAAACTAACACCTGACTTTGGAGTTTTTATTCTCACTTCTAAATTAGCTCTTACTGATCGTGTGCTTATGCACAAAACCTCAAGAAATCATAAAAAAAAAACATCATTTAGCAAAAAGCGACATAGACATCAAGCAAAATAATAAAAATGTGCTTTATTTCAAT
Organism: Copidosoma floridanum; assembly: GCF_036245765.1. NCBI lineage: Eukaryota > Metazoa > Arthropoda > Insecta > Hymenoptera > Encyrtidae > Copidosoma > Copidosoma floridanum. Next base: position 14,701,959 of record NW_028321884.1, on the reverse strand, counting down.
CATACCCACAAACAATAAAAGTACAAACACAGACAAGAAAAATCAATATCGACATGATGGAAATAGACTGAAAATTATGTCACATGCAGATGTACGCTCTTTACAAACTGAAGTTCAAACTTTGGTGGATGAAAAATGAGTGTCCGAGCCATTTAGTAATGTGAACATCAGCACTTTTATATACTTCATACCCGTAACTTATTATTTTTGTCATTTTCACTTGTTATGTTTAAGATAACAAGTGAAAATTTTGAATAATTCTCCACTTATTGAAGTTCACGTCGTTTGGTATGAAGTATATTTTTTCACCTCTCGTTTGATGAGTTTTTTATACGTAAACATGGCATTACATTTGAAAAAGTCACCACAAGTACATGATCATTAAATGAATTGTATTTTCGTGAAGTATGGAGGAAAAATCGAAACAGGAGAGGAAAAAGAAATAGAAAGAAAGAGGTTTCAGGTCAATTAAGTGCACTCACCTGCTGTTGCATGTGGGGCGGCATTTGGCCGGACTGAAGGGGATTATGGGGACTCATCCCTGGACCCATGCCTGGCCCAAGTTGGTTGGGGCCTAGGCCGCTAGTGTAGCTGTGGTGATTCGCTTGTTGGTACGCTAGATGCGATCGATTGTATTGTTGTAGTTGATGTGGTTGTTGTTGCTTGTTCATTAGTGGTGGTGGTTGTTGTAGTTGTTGTCTAGAGTCTAAGTGACAGACAGGGACAGACACAGGCACAATGCAGGCATCTAGCAACAGAGAAGAGAACAGAACCGTGTTGTCATACAAAAGCCCTCCCTCCCCTCTTCTTTCGCGGCTAAGTTCGCCCACCCTTCTTCCCTTAAACTGTTTTTTTCATCCACATTCTTGTGCCTGTTGATTCTTCGTCAATTACATTAACTTAAATCGAACATTACACTCCAAGCGTATGCTTCTCTTTTACTATACTTTCTGTTATTCATCGAGTACTTTACCGATTCCTTTACAACCCATGACTATTGGACGTTTAGTTACATTTCTAAGCTGTGCTAGTCACATTGTCATGGTTGCGTCTAATCCACAGTTCTGTGATATAGCGTTCTGACTTATCTCCATAAGTTTTTAATGTTTGCCAAAATCAATATATTGCACTTGAAATGTACAAGTTTTATTACTTAAACCTGATTTTAAAATGCATGTTAGAGATGTACCGAGTCGAGTAAGCTTTGAAAACCAACTGATATGCATTTAATAGCTTCAAGAGAGTCATACGTTTGGTGCAGTCTTATTCCATTTATCAAGATTGCGTTTATTATCATACATAAAGTGAAGAAAAATCAATGTACGAAGAATTCCTTGGATGAAGTATCTAACTTTAATATCAAAAATAGTAACAGTTTTTGATTTAGAAAAAAAAGAATAGCCATAATAATTTATTTATGGATGGCCAGCATGACAACACGACACGTACGACAATCATGTGACACGAAGACCATCGACCAGTTCAGGCACACAGAGACGACAAATCATGTCCGTATATATATAGAGAGAGTAAATAGTAAGTATAATAGTATATATAGTATACACAAATCACTGTATAGCATTGTTTTATTATACATGATACGAAGAATCTACGATGTAAAGATAACGTACATGGCACACGATTACTAGGTCCAACCCTTGATCTCTTTGGTAGTAATAAAATTGGTAATTTATAAAGATTGTTGGTTTGATTAGTTTAGTATACGTATCATCAATTTTACATTATTTCGTTAATTTTCAGAGCTCCAAACTTAGGAATTTTCTTAAATCAGTTCACACAAAAGCTTTACTGTAATAGCAAGGAGCTTTAACCATGACAATAATAAAGAATTGACTTAGAACGACACTACTCCAATGTCTTTCTTGGTTACTTGAATGCGAAATACGTATCAAAAAACCACACAAGTATAGCGCAACATATCATTCAGTGAGATAATTCCCTCGGTAAATAGTATACTGCAATTCTTTCAAAGATCTACTAAAAATCCTCTTGGTAATTGTAAGTGGATTTTATGGAGATTCTAAATGGATTCTAAGTAGAATCGTTCTAGATTTTCGTAAATTATAAGGAAATTCGTAGAGATCTTATAAACCAATAGTCATGTGGTTTTAATTCCTTACTCACATACAATAGCCGGTATTAAATAACATACCCAGTAATACGTGGGGTTACTGTTTAAGGTACCTAACTCATACGCTATACAGCTATTTTCATGAAGGGTATAGCGTATGAGTTAGGTACCTTAAACAGTATTGGTCACAACAATAAATTTATAAGTATTATAAGATCTTTGTGCCATAAATGACAGGGCTGCCCGTTTAGGAATCAATTTGCTTTGTTAGTCGTAGTTCTATATTAAAGTACAGAGTATTCCAAGCTTAATTCCGAATTTAACTTCAAAGTAATCCATGTATTATTTCTGGTTTTGTATTGTGGTACGGAGCACTTCAAACCTAATTAAAGTTGGATTGAACATTAATTTTTTCTTTGCTTCAAGTTTTAAGTTCTATCAAAGAGGCAAATTTTTAAGATTGTAGCTTAATTCCTAATTTCTTTATGGACTATGAAGCACTAAAACCTTAATTCCAGATTAAGTATAACTCCGTATTCCAAACTAGTTTGGAATATCAAGCTATTCTAGATTGAATTCCTAAAAGGAACTTATTTCCTGCAATGCTGGTCAATCACTTTCTGAATTAACAAAACAATACATTACTTATGTCATGAAATTTCACATTAAACTGTTTCCACCTCGATTCCTACTTCAAAACTTTATATAAAATTTCACGTGGGTTTTTATTGTGGAGTTAAGCAGCTAGTATTAACAGTGATTTGGAAAAGTTATTGCTTTCGTGATTTATCGATTTCCACAAGAAAAAAGTTTGACTACTCTTAAAACAACACCTACAACTTTCTCAACTATTCCAGCTTTTAAACTTTATTTACATATATATACACTGGCTAAACCTTTTTCAAGATCCAATAGAAGATCACTAAGTTGTTAAATCTTGGGGCCCAGTGCACCACTGTACATTATCTTTTTGCCATAGATTCTTCATAAAAAGGCACGGAAAGTTTAGTAATGATCAGAAAAAAAATAACATATGCATGGTTAGGATAAAAACTGTTTGATCGCTAAATATATAAAACACAGTGTATGTATATATATATTCATACTTGCACGTTTATAAAGGCACGCATTTTATACATATAATATATATATATATATTTATATATATATATATATATATATATATATATATATATATATATATATATATATATATATATATATATATATATATCAAAAAAACTATATAGAAAAAGACAAATACGAATATGTATATTTATAAAAAAGTCATGGAGCCGATAGCACTCGCAGAAGTAGACAGAGATAGATAGAAAGAGACAGAACAAAAATATATGTTTAAATATATATGTATATAATATATTTAATAGAGTACACTGAAAGCAGAGCTTGGTGTTTATTGCAAATAGTCGTGTGTTCGCCTAACTTATACACATAATACATTGAAAAAAAAATATATGTCAATAAAACACAGCAAGTGTTCTTTCTTTTTATATGTGTTTCAAACTTTAGTGACAAAACGCGTGAATATTTGGTCATGGTATTTCATAGTATAGAGTATTTCTCGTTTACTGTAGTGATTAAAAAAAAAAAAAAAAAAAATTCAAGTAACTCGTAAGCTGTTTTCTATAATTACATAACCTGAAATGGTAATCTGCAACACAGGACTCGCCGCTCTTTGGTCACCAGTCGATGGCCAGTAATAAACATCACCTTACTCTTGAGTATTTTTTTTTTTTTTTTTTTTCATTTCTTTAGTGTAAGTATTTTTAATAAAAATGTAGGCCTAAATATCTCGGTTTTGTTACTTTATGGCTCGTCCAACCCGACGTATCAAATAAAAAAAACACGCTGTTGCTTCTTTTTGGGTTCGATGATTGCATTGTGTTATGTGATGGTGATGGGGGAAACAGATACACTTACGCTAAACTTTTTTCATTGCATTCATTTTTCAGCAGGTCCACAGTATTTTTGGAAACACCATTTGTTTCTTCTGCAACCCACCACTCCCTGTCTGGCACATCGAGACTCATGGCAATATTTTAATAGCGTTACATTCCATTTGCAATAATAATGGACATTAATTTTCCAATCATAAACTTTATAACAAAATAAAAATGTTTACACTTTTGCATCGGGTTCTGTGATAATAACATAACGAGTTCATATTAAAAGAAGAATTGAAAATAAATATCATTACGTGGTACTTACAATAGTTAAGCTGCTCAAGTTTTTGTTTAGAAATCATTCATCTTCAGTTACGTGTAAAACGTAAACGATAAGAATGTGTGAGTACTTAAAAAAAGGACGGACTCTTAAGCTAGCGTTTGAAATCTTTTGATAACTCATGATATCAATTAATAAATTTTAACATCCAATGATTGCCTACAATGAGTCATGAGGGTTTGCGATGAACTTGTGATGAGTCATTGCTTATCATTGGATACTAAAATACACTTTCCAACTATTACTCAAGCCTTACCCTTAATACATTTTTTAGATAGTTTTATTGGTATAAGATTTATCGTTTAAATTATTAACAAAACATAATCAACTTAAGGATTTTTGTATGAAAGTAACTCTGTCAAAATCTCAAAATTTTGTTGACCAATGTTGTGTTGCAAAAAAATTATAATATTTGAAAGCAATATCAAATATAGTGTTGTTTCAGAATATTACAATTATCCAATGCTAGCCTAAGCACGCAATGCAATAATGTGTACAGACTAACGGAACCAAGTCGAACCAGACAGAGCACAAAAGACTTGCTCAGTAATATCTCGTCAGTACACCGTAATTGAAGTTATATATGTATGTAAATAAATAAATAAATACGTATATTAAAACATGCTGTTATACGGATTGACACTCAAAAAACAAAAGATAGATCAGCACACACGTAGAAAATACGTGTTAAATATAAATATTCTTTCTGATTTACCTTACTCTTGTTAAGGAAAAGTTTTTGCTCATCCAAAATTTGCAATATTTGTTTTTTTGTAACACAAAAGATATGCTTCAGTTTTTATGTACCACGATTTAAACACAAATGGAATGTCACGTCTTTGAGCCAAACGTCGCGGACCAACCAACCGCGAACGTCGAGCGTAAGGTGGGGAATTGAGCCTATCATAGTCAGACTTGCAATTCAACCCAGAAAAATTCACAATAACTGGGACACAGATCAGCCGAGGCTTTCATCTACGTTACCTTTGTTACGTCGGTGACCAGGTACCTCGCGGGGCGGTGGTGGTGGTCCACGGGCACCTGGGCCTTGTCCTGGTCCTGGGGGTCTCCTGCTGCCTGGTGGTCCCTGATCCTGGGCCTCGGTGAGGAAATTACTCGGCACTAAGCCCCGCATTCCATTGAGCTCGCCCATGTAGAAGCCATCGTCGTCCATTTCACCGTAAACATAGATCTCATTTCCAGTGCGGAAGCTGAGCTCGACCTGCTGCAAAAGAGCAAGATTAGCGTTGTTTTAGATCAATACTGCTTTGGCAGAAACTGGGGTAACTTGACATCCTACCTCTGCGTCCACGTTGGGTGACAGCTCGTGTGGATCGTAGTCGTATAGAGCAATCATCTTTTTTACAGGCATACTTGCGTATGTATCGCCCCAACGATCGTTTGTCACCTGACCCCGTCTCATACCGTGCACCTGGGCTAGCTGATTTGGGTCCGTTACCTCCTCTACCATATTGTGAGGTACGTAGCCAGTCTTATTACCTAGGCTACCCCAGTAGAATCCGTCGGGATCCTTGTCACCTGTCACCTACAAACAAGTTTGGATTAGTATTATCTTTATTATTTGTTAGTGTTATTATTTTATTATTATTATTATTATTATTATTATTATTATTGTTATAACACAATATTACTGGTAGTTATGATTATAAGGATTATCACTAATATTATTATTTTCCTTGGGGCACCTTTTTTTATTAACTAAGGTAGTTTCAGACAACAAAGAACTCACGGAATATATAGTACTAATAATTACGGAATCGACAGAAAAAGAAAATCGAAAAATACTTTTATAAAGATTAGTTGTACTGCGAAGTTTACTTAACATATTTACTTATCTTGGTTCACTGGAAAAAATTACCATCTATGCGCAAGGGTGAGTGATCTTATGCCATACTTCTAACTTTCTAGTTCCACACAGAATTGATTAATTAAAAATAGCAAATCGAATATGGCAGTCTAAAAAAAGAGAGGAATCTTTTCTTCTTGAAATCAGCTAGTCAAAGGTTTTGAAGGTCTGTGTAGTATCAAATTTCAAAAGATCAACTTGGTGAATTTAAGTTTGTAGCAAAAAAGATAAGATATAAAAAATTTTGCCGTCTTCAACAATTGCTGATTTTCAATTTCGTTTTCTCGTAAATAAAACCGTATTGGTCACTCTATGAAAAAATTATATTTTAAAGCATCTTTGCAACAAGTATGTTGATTATCAATATCAATCAATCTCACATTTGTTATAAAAAGGTCAGCCTACAAAAAATTATAATTTTTAATAAAGACAAATAGACTTGTTTAAATTTATGTCTCTAGTGATTTCACATAAACTCTGTACTTGTATATACATCTTCGTATATTATACAGCTAATTTTTCAGTCAGAAGTAATAGCTCCCCTCGCTCTACCACACGTTTTTTTCTCCAATCAAAAGTAATAATAAACTAAAATAATAATATGCTTAATATGCTTTTTTCTTGCTTTTTTATATTATTACCCCCCTTCCCCCACGTCCCCTACTTTTTCCATATCTCCCCGCAGCCCCCCGCAAAATAAAGTAAAAAGTGTTTTTTTTTTTTGTAACAAAAAATGTTTTGCTCCTTGGAAGCACTCTGTAACTCCCTACATTTTGACCGTAGTCACATGTCTCCCCATACCTCACGCCTCTCTACCAAAATCCTTAAGTGACATAGTAATATATCGTGTGGTATGGTATAACTCACAGACACACCTTGTCACCCTCCCTTTTCTACATTCTGTGTATATTGTTTAACTCTTAACTAATCTTTTGGTATGATCCATACTACGAGTGATTGTTAAATAAATATTTAGCTAAAATAAATAAAGCTAAGTAATTAATATTGTATCATAAATAAATTAGAACTCAATTTATTATAGTATTAAATTAAAAAAAATATCTTTCACTGCTCACTTAAAAAGAGATAATGAAGTCTGAAGGTTTATATTTTGCTCTTTTAAATTGACAACTGTTTAAGGAGGTTCTGGCTAAAATTAAAAAGTTTTAGGTCATACTGAAAAATAATACGTTTTTTTTTAAGAATAATATGTATGTATGAATTTTTTCAACATTTTTTTCCAGATGTATTTTCGAGAAAAAAAATCATTCAACTGCACAATTTAACATGGGCTGTTATTGAGGTCACAGATTGAATTTTGTTAAATGTAACTTCTTTAAAGATTTTTTGTGTGATTTTTTTTATTCGTTCATTCTTTCTTAAAAAACAGCTTATTTTTAACCAACTTATTTCTAACTAGGAGAAATTTTTTTAGAAAGTTTTGATTAATTTGAATGGTGATTTGATTACAATTTAAATACTGACCCCACTAAGAGTGTACGTTAAATTGTGGAATTAATTGATGTTTTTTTCTTGAAAACGCGTCTGGGAAAAATGTTGAAAAAATTCGTTAGCACAAACTATGTTTTTATGAAGAATAAAATAACTTTTCAGCATTGTCTATGGTTTCTTTTATTTTTTGCCAGAACCTTTTTAATTTATATATAAGTCTTTGTTACTATTTGTTCCGTAAAGTTTTGGAATATAAGCCTGATTTTAATAATGTTTTACTGCTATATTAAGTGAACGATCTTAATTTTCATGAAAAACCAAGAATTAAATAATTAATTAATTAATTACACAAGCGCATTGTAATTGATACTAATAATATTATTATTGTTCACCATTATTATCTTAATTTTTGTTCCTTTCACCATTCAAATTAAAGTAATTTTTTTTAAACATTAGAAGACAAATCCCAACCTGAATCACATCACCCTCGCAGAAAGCAAGCTCGTACGTGCCCGCGTCCGGATTGGGTGACATTGTTTTGGGATCATAATCAAACAAGGCGACAAAGTATCGGGGCCTCTGTTTGTTCATCTGGTGAGCGCCGGGTGAACGGTATGGTCCTACTTGCCTCATCTGGCCTCCCCTTCCGTACATCATTCCTCGTCCTCTTTGGCCACCTGTTAGTAAGAACAAAAAAATTGTTTACATGCCAATTTTTTTTCTTGATTTAATTTGTAAGAGTATTTTTAATAATACACGTTGCAACGCACTGTATTAATATCTTATCTCTAACCCTTAAATTATCTCCTTTTAGCCTAAAACTGAGAATGAAGCCTACCACTCAGAAAATACAAGATTATGCTTATGTTTTTAATACAGATTAAATCTAATAGTACATCATTGATATTAAATAATCTATTTTTAAAGAGGTACCTAAACAACTCTCTGGGAAATGCTTTAGAAAAATTAATTACTTTGTAGTGAGCAAGTAATCATTTTAGTTCAATGTCAATTTATGTAACAAATTTTCATATTGCCGTAACTAATAAATAATCAGCTCTATAGAAATAGCGATAAATAAATCATGATACCCTAATTTCAGAAAACTCAAAATGTAGTACGAGGTGCAAAATGTTCGCTAGTAAAAGTTACATATTGTTGATCAAAGGCTGATTTAGTTGTAATGGACCCTTAGGATACTTTCACTAAAATATTTTTATTTATTACTGTATTATCTCAATGATTTATACGTGTTGCGCAAGGTCGTACGACATAAAATTTCTATTTACTTAACACATTTATGTAATGTATATTAAATACGTAGTATTTTAATTTTTCTGGGTTCTGCATATTTTTTCTCAAATCGTGCTAGAGACTTTACATCAATTTGTGTTGAAGTATTCATAAATAATCGTGACAAAAAATACAGCGAAAACAACATTCAAGTGTACGGATTCATTTTTGTACAATATTTACATCACATAAAACGACGATATTCTTAGAAAACACACTAAACAGACAACGCACATTCAGAATAATTTCATGTAGCAAGATTATCGTAAAAGAGATATAAATGGTTATTAAATTGAGGGTATTGTTTGGAAACACGTAACTGAAACATGAATAACATGAATAAGTATAACTTATGCATACAATATTAATAATTTTTTGGTAATACCATTAGGAATTCAGAGAGAAATTGTCCAAGATTCACACAAATAAATTTTCAATTTAATAGACTCACATTAGATGTAAAAAAAAAGTCTTTATAAACAGTTGTCCACATTTTTTTATACCGTTAATTTATTTTGACAGTATACAAAAACATTAAGGCTCGTGCAAAAAAAATATTTCAGCAAAGCTTCAGTGTGTTGTGAAAAGTAAACATAATATTAAAGCAAACTTCTTTTTATAGAGCATTCAATGTAAAGTAATAATGTAGAAAGTCGTGTAGTTAAAAGATAATGCCTGAAAAAGTAAATATTATGTACACAGACATACACACTTTTGTGGATATAATTATGTATTTACAAGATGTGGTAAAATATGGCTTAAATTTTTCTTGACACTTAGAACAATGTAAAAAAGGAAACAACAAGAAGACCATATTTATGAAAAGTTATTGCCACTATTAGATAAATTTACATGTTAGAAAAAAAAATTCTGACCTTAAGTACATCAATTTTGGTACACAGTCGTGTTCAGCAACCCGAAAAACATTTAGTGCATTTTGGGCCATTATGTGTGTATTAAATTTTTTGTTGTGGTTCTGTGTTATTGAAGGAGAATGAGACCAATAGTTATTTTTGCAATTTGTATCAGTAGTTTTATACAATCGAGAGAGTGCAGTGTTTTGTCATAAATCCATTGATTACATTTTTGTAGCGTAACAATAGAGTAGAAATGATCCAGCACATTGCATGAAAAAATAATTAAAAATCAAGTTGTGTTGTTAGACTAAATAGTTATTGGAAGGATCAAATCATGCTTATTTTTGTTTTACACGCACACAAGACAAAAAGATGACGAAGCAGATGATGCACTTCATTGAAGGCATCATTATCAAAAATAAACATAATTGGATTTGTATTCCCACGTAAATCGAAAGTTTCATTATGAATAAAAATCACAGTACGTAAAAGTATAAGTATAAACATCAAGCACACAATCAAGATAGAAAGAAAATGAATGTCTGTCTGTACATTTATATATATATATATATATATATTCGTGTAGACACATAAATAACAATGCACAAGTACAATCGACTTGAAAGTAGAACGCCATTTTGGCACTAGCTCGAGTCGGCCTCTTCCTGTACCTGGTGGTGGCTGTTGTTGCTGCTGCTGCTGCTGTTGTTGCTGTTGCTGTTGCTGTTGTTGTTGCTCATAATACTGCTCCTGCGGGGGTGGTGGAGGACCTCTATGTTGGCCCGGCTGAGGTGGTCGGACCATCTGTCGATGAACCTGTGGACCAGTTCCAGGTCCTCCTGGTGGACCCCCCTGTTGCGGACCGTAACGCTGCATCTGTTGCTGCATCTGTTGCTGCATCTGATGCTGCATCTGTTGTTGCTGATGAGGAAGATGTTGCTGAGGGTGTTGCTGGGGGTGTTGCTGGGGGTGCTGCTGTGGATGTTGCTGATGGTGCTGCTGGGGGTGTTGCATAGGGCCTGAAGCACCTGGTTGTTGTTGATGTTGTTGTTGTTGTTGTTGTTCGTGATGTAACATTACGCGAGCACCAGAGTTATTCATACCACCGCCAGGACCAACGACTCTTCCACGCGGTGGGCCATCCGCTTCGTCTTCGCTATAGTTTGCCTCGCTTGCCGAGTCTCGTTCACCTGTACGAGTGTTATTGGCACCGGGGTTTTACATATCATGGATAGTTTCTTTACCTCGTTTATCGTGCCTTTCTATTCCCCATATTGTTGCCGTGATTATCAGAATTTTATTATCGATGTTTAGAACACTTTTCTTTTAACATCCTCGCCAAAAATACTTTTTATCCCTGATTTCAGAGACAAAAAGGATTTTATTCTATCCATGGCTAAACATTACATTCATCACTCACAAGAACGTGTTTCCCGTCCTCCGCATGGTTACTACTCTGGCTTTTCATTGAGGATTTTCATACTTTTGAATTATGTCTAGATCAGTTTGGTATTACTTTTAGTTTTTAATTCTTGGTTTTTTTACTTGTAAGGCTCTGTATTTGAGATTAATTTTTTTTTTTTTTTTTTTTTGTTAATGACTGTTTATACTTATAGTTCCGTTTTTAGGTACGACAGCTTTACAGGAATACCTTACATTTTCACTAGAGTAAAAAGTTTAACCACCACTTATGTAGTCATATCAATCGACTACATTGAAAACTTTTCATCCGAGTTAACTCTTGTTTTCCTATCACAACCTGATAATTTTGATACCAGAAATTTACATCGAATGAAAAAGATTAATAAGACCCAAGATTGCACAACTATAAAAAAATTAACATCAATTTTTTGCATGTAATTTTCCAAGTAGATATTTCAGATCCATACGCAGTCAAGAAAAAAAGTAGATAAAAAAAACCTCTAACTACTTATTTTGACTCAAAAAAAAGTATTTCCATGCCTTTATAGTAATAATATGTAATTTTACAGGTTAAAATGATCAGTTTTTTCGGTGTATCTTAAAATATCAAATAGCTGGACATTTAGTGACAAAAAAAAGTTGTACAATTTAAAAAAATACATTTAAAAAATTTGTTTATTTATTTTTTCAGAACTATCTTCAAATTTTGAAAAAGACATTTGTTCCGATGTCAATGCTTTTGTTTTTCTAGCTCTGTTACAGTGATTTCTAATTTCTGTGATTAGTTACAGTATTAAGACAAAAATCTCTTATTATGTAAATGTTTTAGTTCCTGTAATCATATCTTCTACTCGTTATTTCTTACCCTAAATATTTTTATACCATTAATTATTGATTGACGTTTGTACCTATGCTCTTATCTGAACCTATGTTTTAGTACCTATCTGTTTTTTTAGGTTTTGACTCTGTACTTTCAAATTGATATCTACGTTTATGTCTCCATATCAGTATCTATTTTTTTTCGTTACATTCATTATGTTATTTTTAACCTCTCAATTTTTATTTTTTATCTATGTTATTCTTTTTGTACCTTTTAGTGATTTCTTTGTTTTTATTTTTGCGGCACTGTTCGTAAGTTTATATAGAAATATAGCTACACTGTTTCCATGTTTCGTCTGTACATTTCTGTAACTAGGGTATGCTACTGTTTCTTTGTTTCTAATTATTTACCTTTTTTTATCTCTCATACTATGTATTGTGTTTTATCATTTTTAAGATTATTTATTTTTTTGTGGTATATTTCTCAGTAATGATATTTGTACGTTTTGAATTTTGCATACAATTATTTATTTGTTGACGAGTCTACATCTCTAGATTTTATCCTTTGACTCCTTCTATTTCACGATATCATTTGTATGGACTTGTCTCTGTTTTTGTACCATTTAATGTTCAGCATCTCCCTTTTTTATTTTATATTTCTACACTTGCCTGTTTCTTTTTCTACAGTTTTTATCATTTATATCCGTTTCTATTTACCTGCCTGTACATTGGATATGCTCTACCTTTTGATCTCTCTAGGTCAAATCCAAAGCTCTGCACATTGTAATTTAATCTATACTCGGGGACCACCACCATTGAGACACACTCTTATAATTCCAGATGTACACAGAAAACATAAATATATGATATCAAAAGTTAACTAGCTCAAAAAGATCACTCACCCATTGTCTGGCCCATGCTGTGGCCGGGGTAGATCTCCTTGTCAGACAGGTTCTCGTCGGTCTCAATGATCACTTGGCCGTGGGCATCGTGCCGCGTAACCCCTTGCCGTTGCCTCATGTGCGGTGGCAACTGCGAGTTCTGAGGACCGTACCTCTGGGGGCCCATCATTCCACCCATACCTTGTTGCTGGTTAGGATCCATTTGCCCGACTGGGCCCATCATGCCCATGCTCGTCTGGTCCTGCATCTGTGGATGCATCTGCGATTGATCTTGTGGATGCATTTGCTGATGTTGCATCTGCTGTTGGTGCTGCATCTGCTGTTGGTGTTGCATTTGCTGTTGATGCTGCATCTGCTGCATTTGCTGATGCTGCATCTGGACGACACCACCTGCGTACAATGAATATGCATGAACAGAGTTTCAAGGACTCTAATCTACATTGGTTAACTATTTAACTCCAAAGTTCAATTTATGATGCTTCATCACAACAGTTCATTGCGTCGAGCTAAATACCACTAAAAACGATACGAATTATAGAAAAAGTAATCTTTATGGCTTCAAAGTTTTTACGCTTATTTGTGGTTTTTATTGTTTTCATTAACATCGTCTGTGGGATTCGTAGATATTCCTGTTGGTATGAACTAGTTTGATATTTTAAAGCCATTTAACGATTACAGGATGATGGAAAAATATTATTAAAATAGGTATGGCTGCACTTGAACAGCTGTTCGGATATCACAGATATTTTATTCATCATAAATTTTAATGTAAAAAAAAACCCTCAAATTGAAGTGAGACAAAGTATGTATGAAAAAAGTAATGTATATTTTTTGGGACGATAAATTGTATGTTTTTCAAAATGAAACTAAAACTACCACTCAGATTTTAAAAAAATGACGGGAACGTATAAATGTAATATTTATATAACAGTAGAAAAGTAAAAAACAGAGTTAATGCCCGTTCCAACAAGCTGCTTCTTCACTAAGTTATTTTTTATACTTTTTTTACTAAATATAAAATTTGAAATTTTACACGTATATTTTTTTAATGTAAAAAAACCATATCGTATCACAATTTTGAATTTTGAATTTTGAATTCTTGTTCATTTTAACACACTTCATATAATGGAAAAAGTTGTAAATTACAATTTTTATTGTGTAACAAAATTTTTTTTTATTTCTGCCCGATTAAACATACTTTGGAGTGTCTTAAATTATAGTATTTAAAAAGAGCATCAATTTCAGTGAAATTGCTTTCAAAAAGTGTCTAATTAATAACTATGTGAATATTGAATTACTTAATTAAAAAAATTATAATTTTAACAGTCTTTTAAAAAATTAAAATTTTCATGTAAAGTAACGTTGAAATTTTGTGTAGAGTTTATAAAAATATCGTACGATAAAACAGAAAAAAAATTGAGCAGACCGATGAAATGTGGTAATTTAGAATATTTTGTTATTTATATAGTATTTCTATAAACAGTGATACAATAAATACACTATACAATAAATTTCTTATTTTTGCAAAGCGTTGGCTTAAAGCTTAAGCAAGTTTTTTTTACGAAAGTTTTAACGGTCATTCAAAATACATATAATGTTAATAATGTGATGTAATAATTTAAATTTTAAAGTTCATATTTATCGTGAGGTAGCGTAGAAAGAATGTCCTTGAATTTCTTTCAAAAACCAATTTGTTAATTTATTTTAAAACATTATAGAGTGTAGATCAAGAAATGGTGACGAGAATAAAAATCAGACGAGTCCAATAATCTTATTCAACGTGGAAATTTTCCATTAAATTTCGAATGAAAGATGTACAATTTCGTATTTTTGAGAACCTCCTATTAAACGGTATAAAATAAAAATTTTAAAAAACCGCAGTAACCTTAACGTGTACTTTAATTTATCAAATTAATGCACCCATGGATAATCTAATCCAATTCAACAACGAAATCTTGTGACTCGTACTCCGTAATTTAGTCGTTAGTGCGCTATCAGCGTAACTCGAGGTGATAAGCGCACGTCTGTACGTAAAGATTTACGGCCACCCGTGCAGTTCGTATCTTCGAAAGCTCGTGCTCTAATTCTTTTTTAAAATATTTTCGCCAAGGCACGTGAATATATGTTATCTTTGTTTTACCATTTCAAAATAAACTTGTCTCGATATTTTTCATTACTTTCTCATAATTGGCAGTCACTACGGAGAAGTTGTAGATAATTTAAAGTAAAGAAAAATGCCCTTCTACTGTAACACAATGGAAAGATCCCCAGTTGGAAAAATAGCACACGCGATTCGAGCTTGCAATGATTATCACTCTCCTGTGACAAAGATCTGCTTTGGCGTAATATATACTTACTACCGGTTATACGATTGTAAAAAAGTATGTATACCATGTACGAAAAAAAGTACTTTACCTCTGAGTACGGAGCACGGTATAGCAGTGGCGCAGCTGTCCCCGGACTGGCTCTCGCGGCTCTTGGTCCTTACGGTGATGTGCTTGGGATTGAGGCCCATGAGCTTGTGTATGTCGACGAGCGCGTGATCGCCCGTGGGACTGTCGACGTCGGTGACTTTCTTGCCGTCGGCGTAAACCGCGTAACCGGTGACTGCCGAACCGTTTAGGGCAACAGGCTGCCAGGTGACTAGCAAAGTGCCGTCCTGCGGTCCAGCCTCCACCTGGCGCACATAAACCCGCTCAAATGAGTGAGCCCCGCGCGCTCTTGCTCGGGTCCCAGATCTCTTCAGTGAATTGCGAACTCAAGCTCGCTTTTGTTTGTTTGGTTTTGTTTGTTTCTTTGTTTTTTTTTTTTTTTTTTTTTTGCTTATTGCAACTACATCTCTCTTTCCTTCTTTCTCTCTCTCTCTCTCCTTTGGCTTTACTATTTTGCTTTCGTTAGGTGCTTCTTTACTATTGCAAGCGTTTTTCAAAAACTACTGTATAGGATAAATTGATGTTTTAATTTAGTTGTTCAAAATTTTTTAATTAATACCTAAAATTGATTTTCGAAAGTATCCCTTTACTACTTAAACCAAGAAAATTGATTACTCAGTTAGTATGAAATATTTTCAATGACTTTATTGGCACAAGATATTTAAAAGAATTTCACACCAATAAGTAAGTTTTTTTTTCATTGGTTTTATTACGTGATGAGTAATGTAGAATCATTCATTCAAGTAGAATGGCACCAGATTGTTAACAAGTCAAAATTTTATTCTATTACATTAAAATAGCTTGCTTACTTTGACATCCGAAAGTAATGATTTTTCATTCATGGATTTTTAACGTTAATCAAAATGTTGTTAATGTTGTGATAATCTCTATTACAGTTTGATCTATTTGCTTCTGCGTTATATCTCTGCTATAAAGTAATGTTGATTGCCAAGTTTCCTTTAATTAAAGTTGTAATGATTTTACTGTTAGCTGATATTTTTTCAAATACAGAAAAATGAGATGGCTCTCCATTATTGAGTAACCGTTACAGCCAAATTTTTTTTTTTTTTCTTTGGTAATGTTTTAGTATATTTGTAATCAGTATAGAATACCCAAAAATTTGGAAAGGCAGGCTCGTCAAAATTATTGTGAGCAGAGGCCAACTGATTGGTCCATCGGCTCTCCTACGTTGGACAGGTAAACCTTTCAAGATGGAAAAACAGTAGCTCTATAAGCGATCTATGTGTACTTGGGGCTGCCGCTTTTACACCTTTGGATAGCCTGTCCAACCGGAAAAGTAGACAGACCAAACTTGGGTAAGCTTGGTAAGTCCGCCTACCCAATTTATATCCAAGATATCAATTCTTTAAGCGCAAAATTCAAATGCTTACAATTATTTGTGATATTAATAGATTAAAAATAATTATAAAAGTTAAGTAATGATATAATAAGAACAACCGTAGCATGAAAAACCTTTAAATAAATTGAGGACCGTTTGTATAGTGGTTAAAAATTAAACAATTTAATTAAGAATTCCAATTTCCCGTTTAACGAATTAATATCCTATACCAGTGTACTTGTAGAAGTGCGATTCAATTTTCAACCATTTCACACGAAAAATTCAATAGTGCTAGTGAAAAAAATTATAAGTCAAAATAGTGCAAAATTTAGTTGTTACTGCTGCATTGTTATAAAAAGCCAAACTTAAGCCAAAAAATTCATGTCTTATTCAGCGAAAAACATTGTGTTCCGAATTTAATGTGGAATAATATTATTATTTCAATAGTAAGCTAAATCTCTATTTAACTTTGGATTTTTGCTTTGGAAAAATTTTGAACATTTTAAATTTATTCTGTTAAACGCATACTGGTGGGAGATTTTACGTGAGCAGAAACAAAAGTATTTTTTCTTTTGAACTTAGTAAACTTGGCCACTATACTCTGTATGAAATAATAATGTATCGAAAATCCCTGATCTCCCTGAGTATTACTAATGCATCAAGACGGCACGGCGCTGGGTGTAAGAAAGAATTTTCTTTTCACTCAGGATATTCATAAATTTTACAAATTTGGAATATAAATAAGCTTTTTTTAAAGCATACAAAAGTTAGGTTTTAATACGCCGTAAATAAAATGTCTTATAACTTTTTTAGCATTTTCAGAGATAGTTTTACGGATTTTCCAAGGGCGTAATATGTAATACGAAACTTTAGAAGTTTTTGATCCTTTTTGTTTACTTTACAAGTAGTACATGGTGAATGTCCTCATAAAACCCTCTAAACATTAATTTTGGTCCCATTATAGGGTATTTTACAATCAAAAGTAACTATTCTCACAATGTTGGATAAGAACTTGTTAACTTTCCTTTTCAACATTTTTAACATTAAAGATTTTTTCATTCATGATGATGTTTCATTCAAAATGTAAATAGATAGTGCAATATTTTATGAAATTTATTTTGTGTATATTTAAACCCAATGCCTTAATGGTATTCAGAGATATAAAAAATATTAGTACGATATTACTTTACTGAGTATAATAGCAATCTACCATGTTCTGAGAAAAAACTGCTTTTATATCAACACACGTCCAATCGGGGAGTAGCAAAAATGAACACCAGAGGATAATGCTCATTTTCCTACATCCTTGCCCGTCTAGCGTAAGTACACACAATGTATCATTTACATGTATGCATTACGTAGCTATGCAGGAGTATACGACACTCGAGTAGTGTCGCATCACGTATTCCATCACATTCCACTCTCATGATTTTTCCACGCTTATGTTCATACATTATATGTACAGCATTGCATAAAATATATAATGTACATAAAGGTGTTTGTCACTTTCCAAATTCAATTTTTCTCAGCTACCTCCCTTAAAACGGCTTTTGTTTAGCATAAGACTGAGATATCTAAATTCATAAATTAACTTATACCTCGAAAAATATAACTAGAGTTTAAAAAAATACATTTAAACAAATTTTTTTTACTCTTCAAAAATCTTTTTTTTCTCAAAGATTGTACGAAATTTTTTTTACCCTTTGTATTTTATATACTAAAGATACAACAAAAAACTAGTTGTAATATTCGTAAATTTAAAATTTTCAGTTTAAGCTTATAACTTTAAAAGTAACTTTCTTACTTTGTAGTTCTAAAAGATTTTTTTTGTATTGAATCAACGCACATGCCAAAAAATGGGCATTTTTTTTTAAATTAATTTGCAAGAAAATTTCATGATAATTTTTTTTTTATCATTCAAAAAATTTTATAATTAAAGGTTACTAAAACTTTCGTAACATCTATACAAAGGTATGAATTCATTTTTTAGAACTTTAGTTTTAAGCTACGAAAAACAATGTAGAACTGAGAAAAATTTTTTCTGGCAGAACGAGCGATGAATAGTAGAAGAGTAAGACATTATTACTTTCGGTGAGCCATGTTAAAAATAAAAGAAGGGTTGATTGAACCGAAAATATTTTTCACTGCACTTTATTGACTTGATAATTAGTTATAAAAATCCTACTAATCTTGTATCAAAAGCTTGCTAATAAAAATACAAATAAAGATCTGCAGTCCAAGATTTGTCATCTTTATAGTTACTTAATTTATAAAGTTAACTTTATCGACACAATTTTGCAGATTTTTATTCATAAGTTTTAAATAAAAAGATCAAAGAGAAAAAATAGAAAAATATACATGCAATGTCTTTACCCAATCCTTTGTAGAGTAAAATAAATTGGAGTTACTAATAGTGTTAGTTGTCAGAGTATTAAATCCTGTTTGAACCTATAATTTATTTTTGTCAACTTCTTATCTGAAATCTTTACGTATCATAATAAATCTTATAAATTTACATATACTATTTATGATAGTTATTTTACATGTAACAGGAGAAAAAAAAAATTCGTAGTAATATGTGTTTGTAATAGTCTAAAAACTATTCTTATTACTATTAAGCTTTGAGAAATAAAACTTAATGAATCCATGTAACTAAAAATAAGTCAACGCATAATACAAAGAATTGTAGCCTTTCGAGTAATGTTCTAGACATGTAACAAAGACTAGCAGTTCTCTGCAACATTATCACTAATTCTCTGACAAAGAGGAGCACTGTTCATGATACTCCGATAATGGATAGTATAGTACTTGGTGCAATATTAAAATTCGTTATACAATATTCCAATGGTTTTTATCATGGCAAAAAATAAACTGTGATATGTATTAAAAAGAACTTGAGCTACAGTGATTTTAATGAAACCTACAAACTCGCAGAAATAACAGTATTTTGTAAAGCATAAGTACCGAATATGACTCTTTAATGGAACAGTGATCCCTAAGGCTGAGGTTGATCCTTAAGATGAAACCAATGAAGTTTGTACGTATCATGTGATGTACTAATTACTTGATACATTTCAGGGTTCAAAAATCCTTACTCTGTCTTCCAATCCTCCAATATCAAAGCTATTATATACTATAAACTGACCAATAGAATACTACCAATAGACCAGTAAAATCTACTTTGAATAAAGAAATGAAGATCCAAGCATTGTATATATGTGACTCTTGTTTCATGATTAGCTATCATATCACAAGTACAACTTCAAAATCATTTCGCTTATTCACTTTTATACATTTCGTAAACCTGAACTACTCATACACCCGTTTAAAACCCTTATACATTTCACACTTACGTGTGGCTCTGTAGTTCGGTTTTCCTACAATTAGATAACAAGTTTGTAGTTACAAAAGAAAAGAATTTTCGTGAAGATCTGGATTGTACCTTCTATTAAACCTCACAACCAGTATATCAAGACTAAATCATGACAATGATTTCCGCACCTTCCGCTTTTCGCCGATGTGAATTAACTATCTTTACTCCTACGAATGCTTTTTAATTAAAAAAATTGTAACCGTTTCTATCAAATGTCCTGGCCTTTACAACTAATTTATATATTAATTCCTGAAATTTTTACTTAGGAAGACACAAGCTCCTTGAACACTTCTCCCTATCCTCCTATTGTGAGACGGATATGCCCCAAGGATATAGTAGTCTAGAGCTTGTTTAATTCGGACTATCTGTTTATATTTCAATCCAACATGAAAGTTGCACTTCTACCTACTGAGTCTCTAAGATATTCTAATCCATACGTCTGTCACTTGAACTACTGTTTTTTTTTTTTTTTTTTTTTTCCTGTTTAAGTTTAATTTTGATTCATCTTTTTGGAAACATTTTGTAAGTTTATCTTTATTCCATTGAAACAAAAGCCACATATGTCAAATGAGATTAATAACTTATTACTCAATCAATTCATACGATTTACAAAGAACAGATACTACCACCTTTCTACAAACAGTGCTACTCTTTGAATATAATGTATCTAATGATTTTCATCTACGAATCGTACGACTCTTTGTACATGGCGTTGAAACATATCTTTTAATGCAAAAATGAATTTATTAAAGGTGAACACATCAATTTACATAAATTTAAGGTGTCATGTCATTGGTTTTTAATCTTTGTAGTGTGTGCCCCCAGATGTACTACAAAAAGTACATACATGTAGTAACAGAAAAAAAATGATAAGCTGAAAATGTGGTGCACATCATGTCTTTAAGACTAACATATAAATAACAATTAGCTGAGCTCGCTGCCATTATGCGTAAACTGTTGTCTTCTTCGATTGCTGATCTTTTTAGTCTTCAAACCTTTGTGGTTTTAAATGATTTGCTACTATTTATGTTACGTATGTCTGCTCAGTTGTCCGTAGATGTGTTAATAATAAGTAATATTTAGTTGTCTTTCAAATTATATTGGTCTCATCCAGAAATGTCGACTTTGACAGTATGTACCGTACCGATCAATATAGAAATTGTTTGGAATTCACAATCTTATCCAGGTACGTTAAGGGTTTTATAACTCAACGTGATTAATTATATGGAATATGTGCATTACCCAGACTACAATTTCTATTGCTTAGACCTACAGTTTCTATGTAATTCCACAGTTTCTATGGTAATAACTAATCGAACACCAAAAAATGAAATTGAGCCTTCCAAACAACAAATTCATGATTTTAATAGTCGTCAACGTTGTATTAAGAAACACCCAGTCTCCGTCTTATCAACGCGGTCAGTTACAGACCAAAATGAACGTACATTATAATGTCTGACAAGGTATGCGTCCCCAATGTCCTGCACGGCTATGACCAATCAGTAACCGATTTCCGAAACGACAACAGTTGGGTGGGGATAGTGTTGAGTGTGGGCCTCGATCGCACAGAAGCCGGCGTAAAAGCGAAGGAAATTAGATGCAAACCTGGATATCGACCGGAGGATCAGGAAGTCCCTTGGGCAGCGTCTTGAAGTGGACGTGGCAGGCTTGGTTGTTCATCAGAGCGACATTCTGGTCCTCGAAGTGGGTGGCCCTCAAGTTTTTCGCCTTGACCGTCACCCGATAGACGGTGGATGGGGCCAGGCCCGTTATCGTGTGCCTGTAAACGCCCGGCTTGACCGTCCGGACCTCGACGTTGTTCACGCAAACGACGTGCTGGTGGTTGCTGTTGCTCGGCAGCCACGATATCACGGCGCTCGTCGCCGTCACGCGCGACGCCTTCACCGCCGTGGGACCCAGCGCCACGTCCTTGCCAATCACCATTGTGCAGGCAGCGTCTCGCGACGTCCGCCTCGTGTGCGTCACCGATCGCACGCTTATTCGGTGTGGCTGGACAACGAGAATCACCAATTACCCATCACCATTCGTGCTTTCGTCAATTGTCGGTTCATAATGGATCGTGTGGACTCACCCTCGTGGAGTCGACGCCTTCGACGAGAGCGCGCGTCCTGTCAGTCGCTTTGACTGTAACCTTGAGCACTCCATCCACGTAGACGTGGTAGCACTCGATCTGTTGTGGATTGTCCGGTGGCGTCCAGCCGATGAGGACGCTCTTGTTGAGCTGGCGCTCGAGGGTGAGGTGCTGGGGCGCCGGAACTAGGTCCGAAAACATGTAGACTTCTTCAGAGGGAAAGAGAGAGAACAGAGGACAAAGCCTAGCTGTAGCTCTAAAGTACTTGCAACTAGTTGCCTACTGTACTCTTAGATAACGAAGCCAGATTTTGGATGCTGCGTGATGGACGGAACGGTACGGTTTGGGTAGGATCGATAGATGCAACAGTTGTTGGGATCATAGATGTATTCCATTTGTCGTTTGTGGGCTCTGATGGATATTTTACAGGAAAGTGCGACATGCCCGACATGTACTGGTAATTCTTTGTGTTTATTGATTTGCGACAGTATATGTAAGTGTGTGTATGTGTAATTACTTACGAATTGACAGGTCACAGTTGAGTTTAGTACTTGATGTGTTACTTTTGAAAATGTATTCCTGTTTGCAAACAGTGTAATATGTCGACTTTTTCAGGCATATATAAGGGTTGGTTAAATGTGAGAATACAATCTATGAGAATGCAGCAGCGTGAGTAGTCTTTGTCTAATGGATTTAAGTTCGGTAGACTCTTATGGTGCGTCTAATTTTACAAAAGTAATATCTTGCATCAAATTTCAAATCGAACCGAATTGTCTTCTATGATCATGTAAAGCACAAGGTTTTTCATGCGAATTCTAAGCACTACATAGAATGATTGTACAGAGTACCTCCTAATGTAAACACTTATAAGCTCCTCTAGGTTACCGAGTCTACGAGCGATTGCAGGATGTTGTAGATGGAAAAAAGTTTTCTATTTTCATATAAAAGCTTATCAAGCCAAAACAAGCGCCCTGCAGCCGGTTGCGAGATATGATTGGGATCATTTAAGTACAAGGACAACGTAAGATTTACTAAATCATCCCAAAAATAACTGGACGAACACATAAAGCATCTAGGAGACGTACTTAAGCTTTTTCTACGAAGCTTTTTGGCAAAGGGTTAGTGAAAAAAAAAAAAAAAAAGAAATTAGTCAACATTGGAAAAACAATTTACGAAACGCATACCTGGCGGTTCCTGCTCGTCCTCGTCGAGACTATCCAGTTCGGCGTACGCCGAAAGCTCGGCCTGTCGGCTACGATTGCCCTCCTCCAACGCTGCCAATTCTAAGTCGATGTCCTGCAAGTAACACTAATGTCCAAACGGACGTTTCAATATCTGGTTAAACAGCCCAATGGATTTTGTTCCTTATCGTTATTGTACAAACTAATCACGTTAATGGTCGAAATGAAAAAGTCATAATAACCATAAATACCTTGGCCAGTTAGAGTTACAAATAGGTATTATACAGAGACGTCGATACCTAGATAAGTATCCCAGTTTGAAAAAAAGAGTTTTAAAAGAGTATCACTGAACGCTTTGGTGCTTGCAGTGATTGAAAAAAAAAAGAAAAAAAAAAGGAAGCTTGAGAGAGAAAGGAAGAAAAAAGCATAAGAGAGATATAGAAGTACGGGTAACCGCAAAGAGAGAGGCTGCTTCGGCTATTCGTCAGCCCGTAATAGTCACGAGTCGTGCCGCCCCAGAGGGGAGCCTACCGGTACCTGTGGAATGTTGGTGGATACGGCGTCGTCCACGTCCCTGAGCCCGAGCACCGCTTGATGGAACTCGAGCAAGTCGTCGCCCACGACCTTCTGAACAAAGTTGGCGGGCACGAGGCCCCGGCGGCCGTCGAGGGTCTCCGCGTCGAGGAAGCCATCCTCGTCGGGCTGGCCCCAGACGAGCAGGTAATCTCCGCCAGAGACCGGCAACTCGGCCTCGGGGTTTTCGTTTGGCGAGTGCTGGAACGGCTCGTAGGTGAAACGCGCGATGTACACGTAGCAGCGGCCCTTGCCCGGGATGTCAAGCATGTCGAGCTGGCCCTCGGGCAAGGCGAGGCTCGAGTCCGTCCCGGTCAGCCGGTCCAGGGGGTTGGTCAGTATGCTCGTGGGTATCTTGGGCATTTGGCGGGGTCCGAGGTAATGGCCCGCCGCTGTGGCGCTCGTGGGTGTTGGCGAGCTCGAGCGCAAGCTCTGTTGGATTTGCTGGATTATCGCTTGCTGGTGTAGCTGGTTCGCCTGGGACTGCACGGACAGCTGCTGCATCGCCTGCAGTGGGTCGAGAAGACTCGTCGAGCCTAGAACGTTTTGCACACGAAGAAGGGTGAGATTGATGGTTCTTGAGCGTGATGTTATGGGATAGGAGGCTCTAATTTAGCCCCTGGCTAATCATGTAATATTGGGCAGGGGGCCAGTCTTGTGAAAACTACATTTAACTATATCTAATTTTTTTCTTCATGTGTGACTGCAAAACTGAGGACTTCAATATAAATGATTCATCGCGAGATAAAATTTTGATGAGATTTTTTATTTTTCATCGCAATCATTGTCTTTTTTGTACATTTACTACTTTCTTTCGCTTGTGAACGGACACTATCTCAGGTTTTTTTAAAATAAATAACTGAATAAACAAATATAAAGATATTATGTATTTTTTTAAAATAATTTATTAATTACTAAACACGGCACAGACTAGGACAGTTTATGTAGAAGGCTTTATTTTTATCAATAACCATACAAATATTATTTGTAACTATTAAAAAAAAAAATGTGACTGCAATTTATATTTGATTAAAGAAGGTAAACTGAATTAATTATTTTTTTCACTAATTTATAAGGCACATATTTTTAATTTATGTATTTTTAATGCATGTTGACTGTAATAAACAAATCCTGTTTCATGTGTTAAATATTTTGTATAGTCAGATGAAATAAACGTAGATAAATCATGATGAGATTTAAAAGAAATTCCACAGTGTTTAATGAAATCATTTTAATTTATTTCTATTAGATTTATTGATTTTATTTAATTTAATTATTATTTATTCTTACTAATTGAAAAATATTACTGTTCATAACAATAATCATAGTCATAAAAAGATTGATGATAATAATGATAATAATAAAGATAAGGGTATCGTTTTGTAAAAATTAATTTCAAATTGTTTTTGAAAAAAGGACACATTGTTACAGTGAAAATTAATAAAATTTCTCGATAAGAATGATTGTAAATTGCTTTTATTTAAAAAAAATAAAATATGAAGCTAGACAAACATAAGTATGTATAAAATTATTTGAGAATATAATTAAACATGTCTGATGAAATACATAACGGTAACTTTTCATCTACAGTCGTAACTTTATAAGGACTTTTTACAAATGCTGGGGTTTTAACAATGGTTTTTGTTGGTAACTAAAAGAATGCCTGAACGACCTTCTTAGAATACAGTAAAAATTTTTATTCTCTATGAAATCCATGAAAGATGCAATTTTTATATTCTGTGTGTTTTTTCTTGCATAAACGTTTTCGGTTTTTAACATACTTCTAGAGTTTTGAAAAATTGGTATTTAAAAAAATAAGTAATTTTTTGTTTTCATTCATAAAAATTCAGTCATTATGCAGTAGATAATCCTTTACAAATATCACTTAAAAAATTAAAAATCTTCAATCTGGTATGTTTGAACAAAAAAATATTGTTCTTCTAGGTATAATAACCATCAATAACTCCAATTTAATTTCAACCAAAGGGATTTTGTCATAAACTCGAATCACACATTCACCACAAGGAATAACCTTTGTCTTTATGCCAAAACAAGTAACAACGAAACAGTTAAAATTATTACTGCCTCTGTGAAATTCTTCCTTATACCCACACGTATAATCGAATTGTCAAGAAACATCCCTGGATGAAAAAAAGGTGATTCAACGTACCCGTGCTCGTGATACCAGATGTGCCGAAGGCATTGGTCCCGGTGAACGAGGTGGCAGGGCCAGCGGTCGAGAAGGTGCTCGTGGCCGTGGAAAACGGCAGCACCGACGACTGCGTGACGCCCGTAGTGAGACCCGTCAGCGTCGAGTGGTACGAGGGCGTGGAGAACGGGACGAGGCTTGCGGGCTGGAGGGCCGAACTCACCCCGGCGACGCTCTGATGGCCCAAGCTCGTCTGGCCCACCGAGAACGTCGGGTGGCCCAACTGGCTCGTGTAGCTCGCCGGCTGCTGTACCGAGCTGTACGTGCTGCTCGGCAGGGACGTCATCGGGAGACTTGGAAACGTTGTGCTCTGCAATCGTTGCTTATTTTATGCCAATTACCCCTATTTTTTTTTTTTTTTTTTTTTTTTTTTTTTTTTTGTGGTTTACTACTTAAGCAGTAGTTTTGGTTCAAATATGGATAACCAAGCGATTGGTAGGGACTTTTTTTATTCGAGTACTCGATTCTCGAGCCAAGTGGTGTTTTTACACAACAAGTTTTTACGATCAAGTGAAATTGAGCGGCAAAAGCTCCCATCCGTAAAATAGATAAATACGGAAGGGGTTCAATGTCAGCGTACTTTTTTTTATGCATATCAGCTGCAAGAAAACCCATTGAAATCGTTAAGAAGTTAGCGAGTAATGTAAACTGGAAGATAAATATTGATAAAAATAAAATTTATTGTTATCCTTTGCAATAATGTCCACACGGTATGGAATAAGGTCTAGAGATGATAACGTAAAAAATATGAGCTTAAAAAAAATAGTCGTTTTGTTTTTATTTAATCATTAACTATTAATAGCGATTAATAATTTATAAAACGGGAAAAAAAATCGTTTCCAGTCCAAAAGTATTAATACATGACATTCAAATGAGTAACGTATTAAAAACTGGGGGCCAAAATGAATTGCTTTTGTTTTTATGTAACTTCCGTAGTAAATAGCTAAAATTAATTAGGCGAACATAAATACGTGCAGCCAACTATGCGAACGAAATAATTTTGCCATGCAGGAGCGTGCCACGCACTACAGATGCAATTTGTATGTATGTACATGATTCTGCAGACACGACACTCTTTTTCACAAAACAAATTTCTACAAGTAGATACAGTTTTATTTCCCTTTTTTTTTTTGTTAACAAATTCATCTCCATATCCGCGTACCCAATACTTTATGATTCACGTACCAAGTGTCACAGTTAGGGATTATTGAAATTAATTACACAAAGTGACCCTTTTGTTCATCGGAAATCTAATAAAATATCCGCAGACATGTCACAACGCTCTGGAAAAACAACTCACTCGGGGCCATTTATCATTTTCGCCCACTTACCCAAGAAAGCAACAAAAACACGCGCCAAAACCCGCACCAATTAAACGGCATAAAACCAGCGATTAAAATCCGTCATTATCCACCAATGTCAGCTCTGCTCTAATTCCATGCCGTTTTCGAGCTCGACGCACCGTCAAGGCAAACTTCGCGTGAATTTTCCACAACCTTTCGTGCGCTTATCGAGCGGGATCTCGGCGAGAGCTCGGAAATTAATACTTTTACTCCGAGAGCAGCTAGGCGATCGAGTCGATAAAAGTACACTACGCGCAGTAATAGTAAAAAAAGGGGGGGGGGAGGGAGAAAGCGAAAAACGGATGAAATGATCACCGATCAAGCCACGCAAACGCCACAGACTCAAAGTACCAATAAGTTGTCCGACACGGTAAAACCCAATTGGGAGCAACACGCGTGTGCAACGCTTCGCGACTCGCGTCACCCAAAAAAAAAGGGGTGGGAGCGAGGGACCAGAAAAGAAGGAGGAAGACGCGCGTGGAGTTGATACGAAAAACCTTGACAAAAGCAGCTCTGTCCTCCCGCTCGAAAATCAATAGCACCTCCTCGCAAGGTCGAACCGCGAAAAAAAAAAAAAAAAAGCCCAACAAAGACACTATCCCTCCCCTCCCTCACACCTCCCGGCTCGTTATGTACGTTTTTTCATCTCGTGTTTACCCCCCCCCTCCTACGTATATATTCATGCGACACGCGCCAAAAAGGTTGAGCAAAGAGGGGAAAAAAAAAAACAAAAAAAATGCAGGTAAGTACAAACACTCCTCGGTTTTGGGTGGTCGGAAAACACCAAAGAGCTATGCCCGCACGCGTAAAGGTACACACAATAATCAAAACACAAAAACAAGCAGCCGCAAGTACACGTAATTATACATGTACATATATGTATACACACACACAAACAGACAGCGAGAAGAAGGGAATCGAAGGCCAGTCACAGTGATCGTGTTCTGTGGCGTATATTCTCTCACCTGTTGTTGCGTCCCATTGAGCTGGTAACTCTGAGCTCCCGACAGCCCAGTGCTAGCAGCAGTGGGGGCAACAATAGCCGAGCCGGTTTGGCCGTAGTGGGGCACCTGCTGGCTTTGGCTGGCGGTCGCGAGGAACGGGGTCGCCGACGAGGAGGCGACCGGTAGCTGCTGCTGGTGGAGGACCGGCTGCTGTGACGACGCGGCCGACGACTGGTGCTGGTACGTCTGCGTGTGGGGGTAGCTCTCTTGGTACTGGCTGCCGCTGCTGGCAAAGTGGTGCTGCTGCTGCTGCTGGTGTTGGCTGTGCGTCTGTGCTACTGGCTTCTGCATTGCGGCGCTCTGCGCGTGCGACGTGGCGTGCATGTCCATGTGCGCCGACGAGGGTTGCTGTTGAAGGTGGTGTTGCTGCTGGTGGTGGTGGTGGTGGTGGAGGTGATGTTGCTGGTGGTACGTCGAGAGCTTCTGCTGGAAGGCGGGCTGTGATTGGCTGGTCGAGAGGGAGGACGAGGGTGCCGGCGGGATCGGCTCGTTGTAGTGGTACGGGGGCCCGTTTGGCGTCAGAACCGAGCAGCCCGGCATCATCGGCGTCAGGGGCATCGGCGAGCCCGCGTACTGATCTCGCAATCGTGATTTTTGTAGTGGCGGTGGTGGTGGTGGTGGTGGTTATTGTACCATCATATATTCAAGTGTTCGTGCACGGGGTTCGCGTGATTCGTGCGTGTATTTACATAAATAATTGGGTGACGAGTATGTACATATAATAAAGAGTGGCTCGTTGGAGTTTTGCTACATGACTAAAGATTGTTTTTTTTTTGTTTTTTTTTTTTTGTTTTTGTTCGTTGCCCACTTCGTTGGTTTGGTGCTGAGGTGATGCTTGCGTGTGCCATTTTTTCATGGTTTCAATTGTTGCTTGCTTTCACTTTTAATTATTTATAAAAACTGTGCTTTGGATTTTAATGCGCGTCTTTTAAGTGTGTCTTTGAAGCAATTTGGATTCCAAACACATAGTAGTAAGTGGTTTCTTGCTTGTTACACATGATTTGACGTATTTGCTAACAAAGTCACGAATGATTAGCAGTTAATCCTCCAGTTTCCCTCTTAGCATCATATATAATTGTATTATCATATACCCACTTATTTATTGAAATCAGTACAAAAGACTCGTCTACAATTTGCGTGAAATAATTGTTGGATTCTTCTTCTGAGTCGCGTTATTTATGAAAATCCGTAAAAATTAAGGGTAGTGTATAAAAATACTCTCATGTATTTTCGTATCCATAACCTCAAAATTCGAGCTGACAAAAGTTTTAAGAATAGAATGTATATTGAATCAATATTAACAATTAATATTAAAAGGATCCATCTTCAGAAAAAATAGAATTTGCGTAAAATTTAACAATCTTTGACAAATGCTATTTAAAAAGTAATACATACAAAAAAATATACGTTTCAATTTAAAATAAATTTAATTTCATGTAGTAAAAAGGCGAAAATTTTTTTAAAAATATCTCGTGTAAATGATGGGTTATAAAATCAAAGATGGTAGAATATGTTATATTATACGGCAATGGTAGTATTTTTTACTAGTTAAATGTTTTGGATCTATAATTTTATGCTTGGTAATTTTTGTCAATGATGTTTTTTAAACTTTGCATGAGTATTTTTCTAACTTGAGCTGTTTTAAAATCAGTTTTAATATAATCTTAATTCTTCATTCCTTAAATATAACTATAATGAAATTAAAAGACATAACGTAAAATATAATTTTAATGTATTTTTATAATTATACATCATTTAATTATAATATGTCATTTTAATATAAAATAACCGTTAATCTGATATGATTTCACAACTGCATAATTCTCTTTAAAATAATGTATTTTAGACAAAATAATGACAAATTTTTTTTTTTAGTATTGAAAGTAATATTTCTTGTATTTTTTGGAAAAGTTTTACTCAACAAATTATTATAATTTCCCATCTCGTTCAAGCTTTAATCTGTAGCAGATATGCATAGCGATTTTTTTTTTAATGTAATAAAGAAGATATATCAAAAAACAGTTTGTTTTTTTTACAAAAAAGTTTTTTTACACTTTAATATTGTTAGGGCATCAAAATCTGGAACTATTTTAAGAAAAAAAATTGTCTTTTTCAATGAATAATCAACATAATTTTTATAACTATTCAATATTAAAAAAGTTGTATTTATTTCTTAGGATCATTTTCAGCCTTACTTTTTTATACAAAAAATTCTTCGTCAGGTTTGCTACATTTTAGACCCCAATCAATCGAAAAATTTGAAGAAAAAAATGTGTAATACAAGTTGGAGTAATTTTCAAAAAACACTATAAATTATCATAAAATTTGAAAAGATTACTCATCTTAAAAAACACAACTATAAGGGATGTGAAACTGAGAAATGTAATTCAAACTTAGTAATGAAAATTATAAAATTATGTTTTTTAGAAAAAAAAAATTAGCTCACATTACCAGCTTCACTTCATTAACGACTGATAACTTATTGAGCTTGCTACATTTTTTTGCACCCCAAAATCTAATTGCACGGAAGCCCAAGCGTGTGAATAAAAAAAAAATCTCACAGCCAAGACTATAGAGCAAGTTTGAAAAATTATTTTCATCATGAAATCGGAAGTAAAAAAAAAAAAGAAGTTAATTACCCTACACCACGCTTGACCGCATTCAAACGAAGAGGTGAACTGCCGCATTGTCGCTCGAAAAAACCTCATGTCTCACTGTATGACTCGCTAAACATGCGAGACACGCACGCGCTGAAGCTTTATCAGTATACGCCGCTTACCCACCCATGCATACTCTTTTACGTGTGCACATGTTACACATACGCGCACACACGCACGCACACGCACACACACACACACGCCACAGAAATAATGGAATCAGCAATAAACACCCCAAAAAAACAGTGATGGATGATAAATAACATCAAACATCACACAGCTTAACGAGCAAATAAATCCAATGTGTATACAAATAATTAAAGAAACAGCACGTGAAGTGTATAATATCTAAACGGCCCGACAAAAGAAAGATGAAACACACCGCAAGCACCATTAAAAAAGGGGGGAAATAATATTGAATAGAAAAAAAAAAAAAAAAAAAAAAAAATCACATAATGAAAAGTAGACTCACGTGGGTGTGTGTCGAAGGCATGCCGAGGCTGAGGGCGTGTGGATGCTGATGACCCAAGTTCGGTAGGTTTTCAGCGCTCGAGCGCAGCAGGCTTTGGCTCATCGATGGCTGTTGTGTCGTCACTGCGCCTCGCGTGTGCTCCAACTCGTGCATTAGCCGACCACTGCTGAAACATCCCACACGTACGTTATACGTCAGGTACGCTCGTGCATTTTTGTCATTGTACCCGTGGTCAACGATTTTAATTGACATGATAATATGCTATAGGTCTAAATTTTTTACTTTTTCACGCCATCAAGCTTAAATATTTAGTTTTCTACTGAACTGGCATCTCTAACAAAGGTTTTGATGTTTAACAAAAGAAAAGTATTTATTTGTGAAACACAACACTACAATCTAATTTTTTATGTGAAGAAAGGCATTACCCGAGGTTTTGTAACAGTTATTAGATACATGAAAGACAAAAAGTTGTTTTTTTTATTTACGGCTGTCTGGCTAAACTCGTGTTTATCTACTGTAACAGCAAAGGAATGTCTGACTACACTCGCACTTAGCTACTGATTCAAGAAACAGATGTTTGACCAAACTCGCACTAATCTACTGGTTTACTTTTATAGTTACAAAGTACATGAAAAAAACCTAAAATTGTTCTGAAAATGTATTTCTTTCAACATTTGGACATAATTACAATTGCAAGTAATTGTATAGCAACTTTTTCACTTATTTATCATAATCCATTCAATTAATTTTGAATTTAAAATTTCTATTCAAATGGACTGAAGTATTTAAAAATTTTGACTCAGTATGGATTTCTCCATCTAATCTGCTTCATGTTAAATGATCGAAAAACTGTTTATGTTGAATACAAATCACAGTATTTTGTAACTAGTAATTGATTTATAAATCAATTAACGAGTGTAATAAATTGTAAAGACTGAAATCTAGTTAAGAAAATGAATTTGTCCTCCAGTAATTTACGTCTAAGAAAATTAGTAGGCATAATATGTGGATTGAGAAGAAATACACACTGTTTAGGTATATTTAGCTCGTCCCTAACCTACAAAATAGGTTTTTTCTATAATTTATTTTTTAGCTTTATTTTTTGGGTGGATGCACTACAACACTCAAACTCAAAAAAATTTTTAGGATTTCAAAGTTGATGTGTACAATATAAACTAATCAATTGTCATTTTAAAGAAAGTACATCTTGTTTGGAAAGAATAAAGATAATAATATGAAAGCGTACACTCTTTTGCATTCAAATGGAATAAAATATGCCCAAAATAAATATGTTTAATAAAGAGTGTTTTAACTTTGAAAAGCATCTATAAGACGACAAAGAATTAGAAAATATAGTACACCTTGCAAGCACCAAGCATCGATTTTTCTTGCTTCGTTTACCCATCTAGTAGAAACTAATAATTTTATAGTATCAAGCACAAATAATTAATGATGTAATTACTTTTCAGTCGATTTTTATACATGCTTCTTCCGATAAGGTTAAAAAACTTAATGGGTTTTCCCTGTACAACCGTATGAAAATAAACTATTTACGTAAGATACACTCTCTATTTTCTAAAAATATTGAAATTTTAGCATCATTTTGATGACCAGGCTTGAGAAGAACTAATTTATAAAATATTTAAGCTCAAAACTCTACTGAATAGTGTATTATTTCTGCTAAAAAAATCAATTTTTATTACTTCTTATACTAAACATATTCAACAAAAATTTCATTAATTTTGTTAAGAAGAATTTTGTTAATTTTTGTATCACAAGTACATAAATCGTATGAAAAACAAATTTTTCAGCAGAAATAATTGATACTTTCGGAAAAAATAGTTTTGATACTAAGAATTTGAAAAAATATCCATCCACTAGTCTTTTTACAATCTAACAATAATCTAATGATCCGCACCAATTATTTTCAACATTTTTGAGCTTGTTCTTCAAACGGCTACTTATTTTTCCTACTCACCACATACATGACAACAAAAAATACGCACAACAGATAAATATAAAATATTATAGTAGATCACACATTGACTCTCCACCTTTTCATCATCGATCCCTACCACGTGGAGGATTACTCACATATTCCAACGACCAACATGACCAGATTTTCTGGTTAATAAAACACGAAGTAGTCGTCGTGCGCGTCTCAAAAAAGATTTACGCGTGCGTTAACGATACCTCAATTGGGGAGGGGGAAAAAACAAAACGAATTAATAACGACATTGGAAGAAAATAAATATCGTACGTGCGATACCTGTCCAGCTCGAGTTTGGCCATGAGCCGATCAATCTCCGAGCCGGCCGGCGGCCACGTAGCCGTGGACATGCTCGTCGACATACCCGACATAGCGCTGGTGCCACCCATGGCGCTGGGACCTCGACTCCGGGTGTGCTTCAAACTCGTCAGCTCGAGACTGAGCTCCTCGTGCCTCACGATCTGCAACTCGGTTTTCTTCTCGAGCTCGCGGATCTTCGACTGGAGCGCCTCGATCGACTCGGCGCCCTGGTACCGGCCCGCCAACTTATCGCGCAGGTGGGCCTGCGCCTCCGCGTGTTGCCGCTCGAGGTCAGCTCGACGAGCCTCCGTCTCGTGCATTTGCTGGAACAATACGTGACCCTGTGATGTAAGACTGGATTTTTTTTTTTTTTAGGGGGATTTCGCGCATAACTTTCAAGTCGAAGGGGCGTTTTAAAAATAGATCTTTGTCAATATTTATTGGATTTACACAACCATTAATTGGTTTTGTTTAATGAATCAGTAATAGTACTTTTATGAAACTTTTGGTCGGGATATTTCGTAGAAAAATTTCCACAAATATCTTTGCAAAGTTACGTTCGACCTCAAAATATATGTGCAATCGAGGCTCTAACTATCATCTTGGTTAAATCAAATGTGACATGTATTTTTGGAGTAAATGGTGTGTTTGAAATTGCATGAGCTTCTCGATTTCTTTTTTTTTTTTTTTTTCGTAATATTATTTATTATTTGTGAAAAAGTTTGTAAAATACTGCTTTTCACAATAACATTTTGAAACCGAAATTTTCAAGCCATTTATCGTGTTTATACCTGTTAACCTGTATTGGCTTCTGTAGATCGATGGCAATACTATTGATGCTAATTTAAAATTGATTTTTGATTATAAAAGAAAGAAGACTACAGTTATAATTATGGTGCTATTAATAAACGATGTGAATGGAGTACAAGCTAATTACTTTCAAAATAAAATCGATGAATAGCTCATTTAGAATTGTATTTGAATAGAAAGAAAAATTTTATATTGTTTCCAAACAATAGAAGGTAAATACAAATGGCAATCAACGTGTCAGTAAAAATAGAATCATTCTTAGTAAATAATTGTATATTTATGTGGTGAATGTGCGAAATAGATGTGTCCAAGTTTTCACGACTAAAATTTGTTCTGATTTTGATTTATTAAAAATATTGACGTGAGAGTAATAACAAAATGTCTCATAAAACGTTTTTTAAATACAATTTCGATCAAAAATCATTTGATGGAGAATCGTCAAATTATAAAAAGACATTACTAAATTGAGTTATAATTTTTCACCGAAATCAGATGCTTAACTAAACTCGTTTTTTTCTACTGCGCTAAAGAGAAAATGGCTGACTAAACTGGTTTGTATCTACTGATACACTCTCAATCAACTCAACAGGCTATACTAATATCTTCCTATAATAAACTCAAAGTTTTCATGAACTCTATAAAAATCATAATTTATTAATCTGGGTTTGCTTCTAATTAATAAATAATTTAATAATTTCACGATTATTAAACGTACCAACTTCTTTTAAATGATCAAAATAATTTAAAAATAAATTCAATTATGTTTTCGGACAATTTAAAGCAAGATGAACTACTCATGATTTTTGTATTTTTTTACACTACTAAGAACTTTTCTTGACACATCTCATTTAGTGAGAATAAAACTTGGCTATTGATTACAAAAATGGAAAACTTGAACATGTTTAGATTGCAGGCTCTGCTTGGTACTCTACTGTAGTGCTCGAGTTTCCAATAACCCTGACAGGTAACAAACTATGTTGAAAGTATATTGAGTATAAAGTTAGCAGCACATGACTCAGGACAAAGGGTCGGTCGGTCGGTCGAGTGCGCGGGCATTTATTGGATGTATGTATAGGTGTGTATCTGAGTGTGTATGTTACATCAGCCATATCTTGAATTCCATCCACTAATTCTTATAGTGCAAAATAAAAATTTTTTTTCTTTTAAATTTTCATGATGACTTTAAAACAAAATATTTTTCAGTCTAATTGATTAAATTGAACTTTTTTAATTAAAAAAAAAATTTTTTTTATCATAGTTTATTTTATACCATCGTATTTATCGTATGCAAGTGACACAAACAAATGCTTACTGTAGTTTATGAATAGTAAAAACTTATTAAACTAAATTTTAATTATTCACAATATTGAATTTCTTTTTGTTTTAGTAACAAATTTAAATAAAATTTTTTATTTTCAGATTTTACAATATCATGAAATTCATTTTAATAAAATTTTAACCAAGTCCATCCATGTTTTATCAAGAAAATTGAAAAAAAAAAAAGCTGTGTCCGATAAACCATAGTATTAACTTGAAAATTTAAGTAAAATAATCATTAGATTACTATTTAATAGTTGAAATCTTATAAAAAAAATTTTTAAATTAGTCTGGATGTAAACAAAAAAAAAAAACATTCCCCACTAACAGCGAAAATGATGACAACTTGTCAACAAGGAAAAGAAAAAAATTATTATTAATAAATTATTAATAAATTAAAGTATCGATGAGAAACAACTTTTAATAATAGCGATTAAATGATCTCGCGGAATTTTTATGCTGATTTATTGGCCATGGTTTCTTTGTTTTACCCGACAATAAAGCAATTTCTTAAGGTTTAACTGCAGCCCGATGATCAAACATACATTTTTTCTTGTTGGAAAAAAAATCACTATAAAAAATCATCCCAATTTCTCTCAGAAAAAATAGTAAGGTTTTGTGAATCTTTAATGAAAACTTCTCATTTCTACAGTGTTTGTTTTTTTCTTTCAATCTCTTGGATATGAAATCCATGGCTGCAATAACACATCATTGATTTACGGCATTAAACTGAAATCACTCGAATGATGATTATTTGAAGGATTTTCTTTACAGAAAAAAAAAATGTATAAATCGATACACAAACTAATGAATAAACTAAAGATAAGATTCACTCAGCGAGTGCATACCTTGAGAATATTTTCCAGCACCGGGTCCTGCATGCTGCTGGAGTTGATGGCTCCGACAGCAGTTCCAGCTCCCAGAAGCTGGGGGACCTGCGGTGCCGTGGAAGCACCACCTCCGACGCCACAGCACTGCAAGTAGAAAGACAAAAAATTAACATATCCATCACGATGCCACATTATCTAGCAGTACTTCTCCACGAGACATTCATTGGTTATTCATAAATAATTTTATACAATGATATTCAACTCTTCCAAATCATACATTCTCATTACAAAAATTTGCATGTATTATCTGCATTAATTTTTTAATATCTAATTAATGTGAAACAAATATAAAATATTCTGAGTAATGTTGACTTAAGCCATTGACAGATACAAAAAACATTTTTCATTTAGTATGGGTACTATTTTTTTTTGTAAAATCATCAACTCTAGCAAAAATTATGACCCAATAGATTTTTTTTTGCATTAATTTTTTAAAGAATATTTAAGATTTTAATGTCATGGTTCAATAAGGAAACGAAGTTTTGTTTTAATACTTTACGAAAAAAAATTTTTAATGTCAAAAGTAATACAGGAAAGCGTATTAAATTTCTCAGAAAAACCTACGGATGACAAGTGTTTCAAAACAATTTTTTTAATTTTAACTCTAAAAAAAAAAATCACTATGAATATAGGCTAAATAAATGTTATTAACAGTAATTTACGTAAGATTCAAAAAAAAATTGTTTCGGTCTTTCCACTCGCACTTCTCCCCTCATATTTAATGTTTACTACTTTATCTAATCCAGCATTCGTATTAAATCTATTTTCATTTAATAATAAAGATGGAAAGAATATGTGAACTCATGTGAAACTAAAAAAAAAAAAAATTCTTACACATGGTACAAATGAGTGCCAAAAATCAAACAAAAATCTCAGTTTTTTTTATCCTACCCAGAACTTCTCATTCGAGCCAATAAAATACCATCCAGCAGTGGAAGTCTGATGGGACGCAAAAGTCCGTCGTTAGTGTTTAACTACCTTCACTTGAATCAATTTTCCCCGACCGCATACGTCAATCCGGACCTGCACGTATACGTATATACGTGCACTTTCCCCCACGCCTCGTTATCTGCTCGGGCTATCTTAATTAATTGGCGGTGCGATGGCCACTGGTATACTCGAAAGTGCCCCAGTATACGTGTATATCCCAGCATAATATCTGGACCACAGCAGCACGTGGATGCTTCTTTGCACTCCCTTACGCTTGTATCCATACATATTCGAGCGCACACGCAAGACGGCCGTTGCATGCTATTATGGCTATACCTATTTTCTTCGCGATACCACAAATTTCGAGTTTTTAAACTTCACATCGGTATATACCCATTTTTTAGATGTCGTAAAAGTAAGCTCAATAAACGAGCCGCCACTTGATGTGACAAAGTATCAACTTTCGCAAAATTATACGGGGTGCCAACAGTACGGAGTACTTTCATCGGAACTGTCTAATCTTACCGGTCAAAAATCATTTAGAAAAATTATCTTTAAACATTGTACATCCATAACCATCCGCTTTTTTCTTTTTCTCCAAAAACTAAAGTTTTCAAAGCAAAGTGACTGCAATTTATTTCCGAGTGTATAGGTGTACCAAAATCAAGCACTGCACGCCTATGACCTTCATCAAAATTTCCTCGTCCCTTGGAGTCGAGACACGAAAAAAATTCTATTGAAATGGTCGAGACCACGAACGATGAGAGCACATAGGGACAGCGGACAGTCACGAGAAAACGAAAAGCCAAAGAGAGACGGAGCCTGCAAGCAAACGAGGTGGGTTGCGCTCGATTCCCCCCTCCGTAACGGCAGCAGGTACACATGCACCACCACCTGCATCTACACTCGACATGCATGCACCCACGCGAAAAGGAACGGAAGAAAAAGAAGTGGAGCCGTGGGTGGAGAGGTGTTATTTTAGGAGCCCACCCTCGCACATATACACGTGGGCAGAGAGTTACAGGCACCTTGCTTGACCCACCCACCGTGTGTATCACTCTCGGCTTCCTCTCCCGGCGCGTCTACACCTTTGTTATCCTCCCCCTTTAAATTTATGCCTCTATACCGTCGTCCTGAGGAGCTCTTCCTTGGAATTCTTTAGCCTTCCTCGGTGGAGGATGCATGCGTTGCCTCAGCTTTTTTTCGTCACTGTGGTGGAATTTTCTCCCACCTCGTTTCGATCTCCCCTTTGGGGTATCGGTTTGTCCTCGCGTTTATTATATCGCCGTTATTGGGGCGCACCGCAGGAGCCGTGGATATATTTCTAGAGCGAGAAAAAGGAAGGTTGAAAAAGTACAAACGAGCGAGTGGAGGAAGAAAGAAAAAAAAAAAAAAGAAGTAGAGACCGCTGCCGGCTTCGATGCATCCAGTCTCCAATTTGTACGGCTTTTCTTCGGCGCGATTCAATAATTCAATCGACTGGTGATTATAATGGTGCCACCATATCCAATGTGCGCAGCCTCCCTTTGTGCGCCGATGCGCGTGTACTTGCTTTTGCCTTGGTTGGGAGGACAGAGGAGGCTGATCGATCTGTGACGTATTTTTAACCGTTAATGTCTATAATACAATACAAAAGGGGGTGAATCGTATAATTTTGGTGTGATTTCTTTATTATTTTTTTTTTTTTTCACGAACGTTTTTGAGGGGCGATTGAGGCTGTGGCTACAGTGTTTGTTTATGGAAGCTTTTACACGATAAGTAATTATTATTGCGGTTACTGAAATGTTTGTTTTCAATCTTTTGGCTTATCTGTGGTTAAGAAACACCTGTACAATTTATCATCTAAAGTACCCTTTTTTTCACTGTTTTCTCATATAACAAGCCCTTGGATAACGGTGCTTACTCAGTAATTTTTATAATGTTTCCTCTAAACATATTTCCACGAAAGTGGCCAAAAACTGGGAGAAAGATTTTTGCTTCCATAACAAGTTAATCCATTCTATTTACATC
This sequence comes from Copidosoma floridanum, assembly GCF_036245765.1. Classification (NCBI taxonomy): domain Eukaryota; kingdom Metazoa; phylum Arthropoda; class Insecta; order Hymenoptera; family Encyrtidae; genus Copidosoma; species Copidosoma floridanum. Next base: position 14,662,089 of record NW_028321884.1, on the reverse strand, counting down.
TGCCCCGAAACGGGGTACAAATACAAACTGGCGTAGCTTAGTTTGAATAAAAGTTTTTTTTATCTCATCAAGAGGATTATTTCTTATTTAGTAAAGTCCGTAAGTAATGGAAGTTTTCAATTATACATACTATTTTGTTTTTGTTTAATAACTTTATAACATTATTTCTCTATTAAATGATTTTATTTTCTCGGAAAAAGTTAACGTACGTTACAAAGAATATACATAAAACCCAAGTTGAGGTGAATCGATTGGAAATCGTAAAAACAAATGAAAACCACCATTTTGCTTCCCAAATGGTAATGCACATTTTTTCTTTACAAGTGCTTGTTTCATCAACTAATGTCATACAGTTACAACAATGTACCAATGAGGTGTAGGAAATCCCAATTAAATAACATTATTTTAAAAATGAGTAAAAATAGCTTTACCGTGAATTCAATCCCAATGACTATTTTATTTACCACCACTACACCCAGTGGACGCATTAGTGCTAAAAGCTACACAGGGTGTACGTACATTGATGCACTTTAGTGGCATATGCATTTAAAGTCACACTCATATCCAAGAATTAATTCACCTCATTTGGCCAAACAGCGTGTCCAGACGGTATATTTGGATTGTGCATGCGTTTGCCCTATTACCCCAGATGTACAGCTTCACCCAGTTTTCCTCCACAGATTGACTCTCGGTCTTTTTTCGAGCGAAAAGAAAAAATGAACGGCGCAGAAGTGAGAAACGAGATAGGCGAGTTTTGTTCCGAAGGACAAAAGAGCCCTCGTGGCCCCCTTGATCGGCGAGTAAGATGAAAGACCAGAGAGACAACGAACTGACAAGGACACTAATTATAATCGACGTGCATCGGGGCTGCTACCTGCGACGCTTGAAGTATACAGCCGAGCATCGATTTTCAGGGATAATTTTTCTTGCTCATCACACTGTAGGTGTGTTATGGGACTTTACACCATCGAACTGCTTGTGGACATTGGCTGATTAAAATAAACGAAATATAAATCCTACTGTGGTGAATATACTGTTGGGGGTCGTGTATTTCACCTCCGAGGGGTTTTAATTTGGACGATGATGCAAAAAGACCCTCGACTCGTCGAATCCCTGCATCTACCGATCGATCCTATACTGTACCAATGGAATAGTATCAGAGAATTGTTGCGTGGATTACTCGTGGGTGTGGGAGAAAAGTATTGAGAATATTGAATTCGAATTGGAATTTATTGGGAATTCTGGGTCAGTAGCTTTTCAATTAAACCAGAAGATGGTATTACATTACATGTTATTGATTTGAACATTTTTTCGGATTCATAAAAACACATTACCAACGTTTTTTTGGAAACTTCAATGGAAATGGATGGTTTTCCTCGCGCAATCGCTTTTTTTTATTGCAGAAATTATTCAGTACAGTTAATAGTTATCTACACACGACGCTTTCGTTCATCTAAAAATGTCTCATAAGAAAATCACATGATATGCCATTGTATTATTATGAGAAACAGAAAAAAAGTATTATATAAAATTTATTATATCGCATTTGAATATGATGCTTAATTTTCGAATCACACTTACAAAAGACACGAATCTTTTTGGTTTTTGTTATCCGATTTCAGTTTTTTAAGCTTATTTCTATTCTTTGGATGATTTAACATAAGATTAATTCAGAAAATTTTTAAAAATATTTGATGCATAATAAGTTAGGTGCAACAGTTTATAAGAAAATAATGGCTTTTCACGATTTGAGGACTCCTTGCAGTAAGCAATTGCAGCTATGTTATTAAACATTAAATATTTTGGAAAAAATTACCACAGTGAAACTTTATGAAATCATCTAAAGAGTACAAGAATCTTTGAGAAAATAAAATTGGATGAAAAATCAAAAAGATTCCGGCATTTTTCCAATTATAAAATTTATAATTATACACAAATGCAAAAAATAGTAAATTTTATAAAAAAATTTTATAAAGTATTCCTTTCTCGTACTACACTATCTATTTACTACTATATTACAACAGACAGCTATTTGTACTACATAATGGTAGGGAGCCACCTTAATAACACTTTATCAACTGCATTTTATGATTTATTTACTAAATGTAATGGTCGAATGATTCGTATCCGATGGACCAACAGTGGTTAAAATAATATAATTTAAGATAACTATTAATGTTATCCTTACCATATGGACTGAAGAATATTATTATTACTATTTCATGCGTATTTTGAAAAAATTGTGAATAAAATTTCTGAGAGATTAAAGTCTTTCTGAGAAATCTGCAATTTACGGAGAACAGTTGCAGTATTTTCAATGAGAAAAGCTAGATTCAAATCAGTAAGCGTGATTTTTTTTATACTATTCATTCTTTTGGCTCTACTATTATTTTTTTAAGCCTGAATATAAAAAATATAATGATAAATTACTTCTTTTAGGGTACTACAATAAAATGCCAAGTAAGTCGAGACATACTTCTTACCTAACCCATAGGGCAGAAAAACCATTAAAAAAAAAATTGTTTGCGGTTATTTTTTTTTTTTTTTTCAAGACTACCTCGTTAGTAATTTAAGGCAGCCGAAACTGCTTGAATATAATAAAATAAAATAATCTAAAACAAACAACAAATGTTTAAAAAGCAAAAGCAACACACTTGTACCCATTGGCAAATGAATAAAAATACAAATTCTAGTGGAATTTTTGTCTTCCAGATGCATATTTATTAAAATGATTCACGTACAGAACCCCACACGCAGCAGACAACGAGTGCGATTTCAATTTCCAACGGTTGAGGAAAAATATAATTCCACTCAGCGGAATATACGAGAAACAAATGAAAAGTCAGCCACGACAAATTAATCGTCGTCGTCATCCTTGGCGTGCTCTTGCAAAACCTCACGTAATATTTGTCGAGTTTGCATCTCTTTGCGCTCATTAAACGAGAACTATGTGAAATTGCAAGATGCCGACTGCCAGAGGAGAGACAGAGGAGATGCATGGACGCTGCTGGAAAACGAAGAAGAAACAAAGTTGGGGGAAATGTGTGTCAAGAACCAGAGAAAAATAGAATGAACGTTATACGAAGAGTGTGGGGGTATTAAAAATTTGTACGGAATCGCCTGGGAGAGACAGGCGAGATATGTAATATATGTAGTGTGAAGTAGGTGTAACTCGAGTATAGGGAGGTTTGTTAAAAGCCAGTTGAAATTAAAATATTTCGACGAAAGTGAAAATTACTTAGTGAAAAACAACCAAAAGTACAACTCGCAGCCTCTGTGCATTAGGGATGCCGCTTATGGTCCTTGGCGAGGAAAAATCAATTCCGATTACTATTTGACTCGTTAGTTGACAGCTATGCTTTTTTACTAGACATCTAAGTTTAATATTTCATATTCGTATGATTTGATTTAAGCATATAAATTTATGGGTAGCTCACAAGTAAAATAGTATCGGATGTTTCTTAAAGTTCAAAGATATTTTTCTCTCGAGGTAGAGATGTCTCCCACTTTGACTAAATTTTCTTGTGTGTTATCCTTACTCCAAGTTGTTGATTATATTTTATCAAAACTACAGTATTATGTGTTATTTTTTTTTATTTTTGTCGCTTATGACCTTCAAGCTTATCAGTGTTCCACTTCTGGACCATCAATGTGAGCCTAATAAGCTCAAACTCCAGAGGAGGATCCCTTCGAAGTCTTGCTAGATATTTTCCAGAAGCAATCTTTGAAAGGAAAAAAAAAAAGTCGATGACATCGAAGAAGGAATATCTCGATTTTACAAAGGGAAGAAAAAGCAGCGGCACAAAGGATAGCATCCATAAAAATTGCAACTGTGCTCGCATACACAGAGAAAGAGAAAGATGGAAAAAAAAGTAGGATCAAAGAACAAAAAAGCTATCGTGATACTGTAATGCAACCCCGTCTTCTCCTTTTTCTCTTTTTTTTGCCTAAGACTGCATGCGGATGAGAGATCAAGAGCCTTTCAGCGTTGAGTCTTGTCCTTTATTTTTATTCTCCCTTTTTTTATTATTATTTTACCTTAAAAAAATTTAATTCAAATGTGGTGAACAGTTCTAAGAATCCTGTCCCACTTGCAATCCGTACGAGGAAATAGTAAATTATATCATTGCAAAATGATAAATAATCTGTGTAAGTTTCATTCCGAGACGACTTGTCATAACATCTCCGTACGTATACAGCCTCTCTCCAGCCAAGCTTTTTCCGCTTGTATTGTATCCCTGCTCTCCCTCTCACTCCCGTACTACTCTCTCTTCCGAAAGGAAAAGTTTTTGGACGAGTGCTGAGGCTCGCCAAAAGTGCATCTTTCCTTTTATTGGAGAAATTCGGAGGCTATCTAATTGCTTTGTTCTTCTTCTTTCCACTTTTTACTTGCAGGTAAGACTGCGCCGAGATTATCGCTATTTCCTTCGCGAATCCAGTGATGAACGCTTCGACTGAAATATGTGAGCCCTGTGTTGCACGTGCAGATGCAGGCAGGTAATAGGTACTTGGTGACTTTCCTTTTTGCATCGCTTATTTTATACTGCATCTATCATCAATGTCAATTGACATTATTTGTTTACAATTTTTCGATTTTAAGAGTAAGAGGTGATTTTGAGCAAAATATTTATGGTCATTCGGATAAAGTCAATATTCATTGTCTTCCAAGTAATTGTAATACCTGAGAATGTCTTATTTTATTTTTGCGTGCCTCTTTTTTATTTTATGAGGAAAATCTCATGTCCGATTGTAAAACTGTATTATAGAAGAAAAAAAATGATAATGAAAAAAGATTGATGGTCGTGGATGGAACGATAAACAAACGCCGCAGGACGGAAGAGCGTCTGACTAAACCGTGGGCTGTACTACTTGAACGGTTTTACGATGAAATTTAACTTTTGTCAAGCTAAATAAAACTAAAAACGCGAATGTTTCGGAGACCAAAGAGCCGTTTTTTTCACGAATGAATAGAGAAAATTTCAGCACTAACTGAGTTATATATATGCCCACGTACGAAGCAGTAAAAAGTTTTTTACCGCCGAATCTATGAGCTCCACTTGTTGGAAACTTTTTTACGATGGCTATTAATTAATATTACAAAGTTATCGTCCCAAGTTTTTCATCGTATTATGTATGTAAAAAAAAAAAGTGATTCTAGTATGTGCGATTTTTAACACAATATAAAAAATGCCTCCATAATGGCACGTTGAGCAGTAAAAAACGAAGAGAAAGGTGCGAACAGATGTAAACGGCGCTCAGTTAAAAAAAAGGGGAGGCGTGGCCCTTTAATGGTCACAAACTGGTCCAATAAAGCAAGTACTTATTTACACTGCAGCGAAATTCAAGCGTAAAATACTGCGTGTAAACGCGTTATTGCGCTTCTGTCAAAAAAGGACGATTACGAGGAAATGCAAGTTTTTATCGGGAAGTTGCACATTCCGTAATGTCACGAAACAGTTCCAGTGATACTAAAAATATGACGAGTGGATTTTGTTTCTTAAAATACTGAAGGCATCCCTTGGTAAAACTATGAACTACTAAAGCGCTTCGCGCGTTATTCGTGTTTTCGTTATTATTTTTGATGCAATTATCATTTCATTGGTATCAAATATTTTCTTCAGTACAAGCATTATGGAAATCTTACTTTCTTTAATTTCAATTTTGCACTTGAATATCTATCTCGACTCTTGTTTTTTCTATTATTATTATTAAAAATGCGTTGAAAAAATTTTAAAATCACCTGGCAAAGACAAACCAAGTGATCAGTCTGAACTAATCACATCCCAAGTATGTAAGCTCTCGGCTAAAAGAAATTTAGTTTGAACTTGGTTTCCATCTTGGCCAATACCAAAACTCTAACAAGTGAAGTTCGAGATTGATCCTTGGCTGGCGCTAGACCTCGTTCAAGGAGACTTGAGCAATCCCCATATTGAAGTTCAAAAAAGTCTCGAAAAATTGTGATTACATGGACAATTATTTGAACGTGGCACATCGGAGTTCCGTACATCTCCAAGAGCCAATGAAATAGCGAATAAATGGGCTTCATCTTGTGTCTCATAAATCACGTAACAAAGTAGATACGCCATGATCATTCACAAAAATTACTTGATCAAAATTTTGCTCACGTAATCTTTCATGTTGATTTTTTAAAAAAAAAAGCTCAATTTAAAATGAAGTAATGCTTTCGATTTACGTAAACAACCTATGGACGTTATTCAACTTACAATTCAATGTTTAAAAATCACCTGTAATTAAATACGTTACTCTGGATAAAATTGTTGGTTCATATTGAATTTCCTAGGGATTTCGAGATTTTTTGTTTGTACAAAGCAACCCTCTCGATTATATGTAATAAATATGGTGCAAAAACCACCTCAAACCAAGACCAAAATATCCAGAAATGCAAAACCAAGAAGCTACGATAAACAAGTAACAAAATAGAAAAGAAAAAGGTAATGGGACGATGTTTTGTGTGAAGCAAAAAAAAAATAATAATAAAAAATCCGTATTTGAACGCGCGTAGTACTGCTGCGAAGGAGGAACGCGAGGCACAGTGAGATAATGGGGAGTAAAGTAAGCGAGACGGAAAACAAAGGTCACGGCTAAATCGAGTTAAAAGCCGTGGTGGCGCGCTAAAGCGATCAGTTTCTGGATATTTGACGGCTGTCAAACTCCAGCGAGTGAGAAAGACAAAGAGAAAAGCAGCCGAGCCGAGCGGTGTCGAGACTAATTAAGTGCAGCTTAACCGAGAGGCAGAAAGGAAAGCGTTGCGTGGGCATTGGGTGCTGTAAGTCAGTTGGTAGTAAACCTGCCGGGATTATGTCAATATGTTGATTCGTGAATTTTTTTCATTTCTATGAATGAGCTTACAAAAAACCATATGTTTAAACTGAAACATGGTTTTCTTTGGTTTTTTTTTTTTTGCGGTTTTGAATATCTTTTCTCTTGTATGATTAATTTATTTTCGTGCAGCTAACAAAGTATTGGTAAAATATTTAAATTCAATGAGCCAAGGTGATACACGTCGAATGCATAATTTTTCGACTTGACCTATCCTCCCTCATTTTATAGTCCTGGCCTCAAAGTTCGGAGACGTTGTGGAAAATTTGAATGCAAGTCAGTTCGTATGGTCTAGTCACCCTGTAATAACTTTCAACTTTTAACGATACCAGCAGATGAATTTTACGATGTATTATCAAGTCTCATGTCCTTCTAAACTCTTCACCTCGTAATTTTTGTGCAAAAACTTTAAAATAAGTTTACAGTACATGTATCCTTATATTTATTTCATGGTTTAGTCATGTCTTTTAATGTTTCTAATTTTCAATCCACTTTTACCACTTTTACAATGATGATTTTTTTTTTTTTTTTATATGTATATTTTTATCTTTTTTTATTAACCATATTATCATTTAACAATACAGTATCCTATGCACATAAGATATACTTAATTTAAAAATTTCTCACAGAATATTACAAAATTACACAAATTAAATCATATTTAACTTGTTTAGTTATCCGATTAAATTTTTGGCTATCAGCCTTTAGGTTTATGACATTGTAATTATGTTACCTTTATTTTATTCTTTGAACATCTTATTTGTCTCTTTTTTTTAAATGTTTGTCATTTCTCTTTCTCATAAGGGAAATTTTGTATCTATCGAAAGTGGAACTTGAGAAAAAAACATATGAGAAATATTTATTATAATGTAGATTAATCAAAATAAATTATTTGGTGACAATATGTGTGTGTTTGTATATTTAATGAGTCAAGTTTGAGGAACCTTTTAATCGATTTCAATCATCAAGGAATTTCAGCTTTTTTTTTTATTTTTGTAGTAATTCAAAATGTACTTTTGTACCTTATTATGGATATGGTAACGATTTTTCGATTTTTAAAATGTAATTCCTCGTAAGTTGTGTAAATAAGTTTTTTTAAATTGATTTACAATATAATTTCTATTTATGGAGCATGAAAATGTTTTTAATTTTTTTTTAACCATTCCAAATGGTACCGACTTTTTTTACTTAGAAAAAGCTATTAGGATATTCTTTGACAAATCATTACTTGAAAATAACGGTCACAGTCCAGTTTCATGGTTAAATAATTTTCAAAGGTATTTAAACTTTTTTTATACTAAGTCACTATGTACATATGTATGAGATTAGTTACGACCCAGAGATAAGGCTTCGAAGTCTCTGTACAAATGATGGTATAATTAAGAATTTGTGATACGTGTGTCAAAAAGGGTTAATACTACATGTCATCTAGTGGTACAGCTTTCCCAATTGTACATGAATTTCCAACTTTCTCTAGCAAATACTTGCTTTGTCCTAAAGCCTTTATATTTATATTGTTCTTGTCTCTGTCTGTCTCTCTCTCTCTCTCTCTCTCTCTCTCTCTCTCTCTCTCTCTCTCTCCTGCCTTATTAGCTCAACAGCCCGACAAATAAACTAATAATACCCGTACCTCTGGATTGAGATCTAATTGTAATTGTACCCATTGTATACTATTTACAAAATTTGATTACCCACCCAAGTTCGGCGTATGTGTTTCAACTGAAAAGTACAAAAATACAGCCGAGAAAAAGGGTTCAAGACAGTTTTTTTTTCGACCGAGGCTCGAGGAATACCGACACACATAGGAAGGGCCTTTGCTTTGGGTGGCTACCCCTAAATACATAGCGGAGAATATACATACATATATAGGTATACCTCAACAGAGCACAGAGAGCATCGCGAGCGGCAGCAAAAGCGCCCCGGGAGACTCTTCTAAGAATAGCTCGTGACGACGAAGAGAAACTATATACATTACATATATACACGCGATACCGTACCAACACATGGAGCGCCCCCCTATATGTTGCACACGTACGTTGCACACCCCCCTCCACGTATATACCTCCTTTCTGGGTAATGCACGCTAGTGTGTCTTTTTTTTTTTTTTTTTTTTTTTCAGTACAAGGGTGTAGTTACGCCGGGAGCCGGGCCGAGCTCAGGTGTATTATGTACGTGCACGTGTGTATAAATGTTTTTCCCGAGAAACAGAGACACATACCCAGAAATGCATTGACGAGCGCGAGGCACGCGATTATTCCGATCGATTTACCCCCCATGTGTGTGCCGTATAGCGTACCCACCTATCACGTGTATATAGGACTCGATCAGTGTGCATGTGTGTTAGAATACGTTGTACAGGGGCGAGGGTGAAAAAACACTGGCGCGATCGTTTGCGGGAGGAGTTGATGGGTGGAGAGATGAATTTCAATTTTTGAGGGTAGGAGCCGGAACAGGGGGTCGATAGGTGTGTGGATTCCCTCGGATGATTTGCGATTTTGCGTTTGCAGATGCGTTCGGGCGCGCGTGGGGGCTTCTCACCCCTCGTGTTTCTCTATTTTTCTCTGGCCTGTATGTGTTTCGGATCTGTCTCTGTTCCCATCGGAAGTAAAAGTGCATGTGTCAAGTTGTCGCTATTTGAGCCACTGTTTGGGTTGGCTGTGTCGTGTGGATCGAGCAATTTTCTGGCGATGGGTTTTAAAAAAAGATGTCGATTGGCGTAATGCGCTGTCGCTCAGGACGCAGTTTCATTGCTGAGATGCAACGTTTTTTTATTTTTTTTTTCATTTGATAGACCATCGTAATTATGGACTTGTATTTTTAATTGTTTGAAGTTGTTTTAATAAGGATGATATCTGGATGAAAATTTGTTTCTTTCAATTATTCGTAATAAAAATAGTCTAAATTAAACGTGGACGTAACTTTACTCTTTTCATCTACATATGACACAACTCGACATTTGCCCTTAATAGTAACATCAACACGAAAATGAAACCTTTTTTTTTGGTGAACCAAAATTTAATATGATTTATAATTGACTGTAAGGTCCTACATAGTAGCTATAAATAATTTGTAACTCGTTCAGACTCTAGTTAAAGTATAAAAAAATTGTTAGCATGAGTTTTTTTTTTAATTTAGTATTTTCCATGACAAATTTCGATGGTTAATATCAATAATAATAATAATTGACAGTACTAAAAAGTTAGCTATTGACCATGCCTATCTTTTAAAACCAGTTAAGGATTACTGGAAACCTCGAGAAAAGGCTATGAGCAAAACCTCCAAGATACTGACATGCGGAGTAAAAAGCCGATTAACTAGTATATAGCTGGATTTCACTAGTCAGTTTTTAAGGTATAGTACTTTTGAGTACTTTTATTGAGTTAATCTTATTTACAAGTTGTAACAAAATACCCGTCACCTTCATAAAGGATGGCAAGGTTGTTTGTGGAATGAGAAATAAATGAATAAACAAATAGAAACTATTCAAAGAGTCATATTTTCAAAAGAGAGTGAGATGGGCAAACGACAGAGTAAGCCATTGTCGTCATAGTATAGAGAGAAACGGAATCTTATCAATATTAAGATCTAATGTTACGTACAATGAATGTTCAGTTTTCTTGTTGGATTCAATAATGCGTCCATAAGTAAAACAAAGTAATTGTATACAAGTCTATTGTGTTGTTTAAATATTTTTATTTTAATTGGAATGTTGTTTCGAAATAATTTAGTGTTATTTCTACCGTACTACAAATAAGTGCTTGGAAGCTTTACTAAATCCTAAAATAAAAATAAAGGATTATATTTCTAAAAACAACTGTTTTACAACATGACTCTTTTTTTCTTTTAATTTTAATGAATGACTACAATAATTCTTATTAATTAATATTATTGTCATTAGTAGTAAGAATTATATGCCTACGTTAACCATGGGTGAGTAGTTCAGTGCCAAAAAATCAGCTTTATTAATAATTGTCATCAGTTGTAAATGTTAGATTAAAATTATCCACCTTATTCTTAACATATTTAATTTATAACTCACAATACGTGTGTAATATTACAAATCCACACAGAGAAAAGGACTAGTTAGTAGTTGACTTCATATGTTACCTATTAACTCACGTATAATATATATTCCACGTGGTGACGTGTTCAACGTAAATATGGCATGTTAACTATTAACATGCCGTCTGCGTCAGTTAAAATTTAAAAAGTTACAAAGAACACGTAAACTAATTTTCTGTTAACGTAATTATAGTTGATAATAAACAAATCCTTCTCTCAGTACATGACATCGTATTATTATGAATTTTATTTTTATACAAATAAAACGTAAATGAAAAGATAGCGTGCAGTAGTTTTCAATCCAAATGATCAATATGGCAGGCAGCAAAAAAAAGAATATTAAGGAAACAGTCATGGACTTCTTTTCATAAGTACTCCGAGAATTTGAAAGGAAGCCAAAAATGTTAATGCTCCCGATTTCCTGAATAATCATAAACTTTCATTGTGAGGCCGTACATGTGCGGTCAGCATTAAAATATTCGTTGCTCAACAAATACTAAATATACGGAATTTAAAAAAAAAACATTTTTTACGTAATTAATGTAAATTTAATGAAGATAATCAAATCACATGATAATTTTGATATTAAATCATGTAAAAACATAATTCAAAATTTTTGATAAAAAATCAAGATTCTTTGAAAGAATTTTCTGGACATTTTGAAATGATTTCCGTTGTTTAGATTATTCATGTATATCGTATATATTGTAAGGCGGTTTCATCCAGTTCCATTGCCGTCATATTTGATATTTTGAAATGAAATAAGTTGATAATGTAAAAATAATCTCAAGTTTTGCTATTTATTTTTTTTCCTAAGTAAATAAATAATTATATCATGAAACAAATTTTTAAATGATAAATGTGATCACAGTAATGAAATCAATCAAAGCCCGTTGAAAATGACTAGTAATCAAAAAAAATAAAATAAAATTATAAGCCCCTAATTAAAATAAAAAAGATGTTTATGTCATGATTTTTTAGTACTATCTCAAGCCGATATAGAGATACTATACCAAAATGATCTCTACGCCAAAATAAACACGTTGACACTATTTATTGTGTTTTTTAAATTAAAAGTGAAAAATAAAGGTACGATAATATTGGAAAAATCTACTGTTGTTCACAAATTTCTTTTTTTTAGTATTTCAGTTGGTGAAGTAATGTTTAATCAATAGGGGTTAAATTTTATTGATTTGCATAGAATAAAACAGACAATCATCCATACTTTTACACGTCCTATTAATAATAACGGCTGGGATTTTATTAAAGTAATATTCAAGTTTCTAATAACTATGCAGTCCTTTAATTATTACTCAGCACATTTGTAAACTTAAATGGAAGTAGAATAACTTTGGTCAGAGACAATTATATGGTATCGGTAATAAAAGGTATGCGGAAAAGAGAATATGGCATCACGCGCAGTGTGAAATATAATAATAAAAATATTTAAAAAAAAAAAAAAAAAAATTATGATAGTAATAGAAAAGAAAGTCACACATTTTATCACCTAAAGACATTTCGTTTTTTGCTGATAATTTCGTATAATCCGTCCGGAAAGGCAAGTTGTAGAAAAACGGGTGTGTCATCCAGTAATACTGGGCTTAAGCATTAATTTTTTGCGATAGTAGGTATTTTTTCACCCGTAAATAACAAGTATCACCTTAGATAAATTTTTTTTTTTCATCTGCGCAATACCAAATTTTATTGTTTAACTATTTAATCAGAATTTCATCATTTTATTACTCATGCGTACATATTTTTGTTGGATGAAACTTTTTACCGCAAAAAAAAAAAACGTAAAAGATGATAATTAATTACGTCGATACCTAAAGTACATAAAATTCATATCAGAAAAGCCATCCAAAGCGATTATAAATAAGCTCGATATCGATCACAAGAGACTCGAAAAAGAATGTCACACACGTGACCATCAATAAACACCATCGGCAAACAGATAATTGACTTTTTTTTTTTTTAACTATATAGTACACAGTAGATCGATCCTGCCTGTCTTCCCTGATTACTTCAACCCTCACCACCTAATAATGCCCTTATGGATCATCGAAAAAAAAAAAGGAGGAGCACGGGAAAAACAAAAAAGAGACTTATAGTCTCGAGATTCGACTCGAGGACCACCACTCGAAAATCCAAAGCGTCCAATCGAATCTCCTCTCCTGGAGTTTCTCATCGAAATTTCGCGACTAATAAAAGGAGGCGATATCCTATAGGACAAGGTAAAATCACCAGGACGAAGGAGCAAGGCGGAGGGAGTTTAATTTCTGGCCTCCTTTTGTCTTAATAGCCCTTTCTTGCCCGAGTGCGCGCCCGAGATTGCGGCGCGGAATCGGACGGGGGAAGTGAGAACGACCTATAGGTGAACTACTCGTGACCTCGCCTCATTGGTATATATATATATATATGTATAAAGGATGTGCTGATCTTTCGGATGTTGAGACTGCCAAATATTGTTTCAATCAGTCGACCAGCGCGGACATTGACTTGACTGTGATTTTCACGCATTTAGACTGGCAGGAGGGGGTTGGATTGGAATTTCGCCGGTGGTGAACTTTGGGGTGTTTTCTCCGACGAAACGGAGAAGGAGGATCGCGTAAACGCGGAAGTTTCGATGATTTTTGGATGCACCGTAATATTTAAACTTCGTGTGTGGATTTTTCAAAATGAGATTCTTGCATTTCGGTAAATTGTAATCAACAAAACAATCGTAACTTGACAAGTAAAATTTTTGTAGGAAAACTGATTTTATTTTAATACAACTGCGATCTTTTGTATTGACACTATTTTTAAATTTGCAGCTTCTCAAGGATATTAATTGATGAAATTCCTTTTAATCCCCAATGATTAAAGGGCCAAACCCACCAGCACCACCCATTACACTTACATTCATCCTTCAGCAGTTGTTGCTCAGCTGCTGGCGCTTTATTCAAACATGGCTACGAAAGCAACTTCACTTTAGCTATAGTAAAAAAAAAAAAAAAAAATTTCACTTCACTCGTTAAGTGCCACTTCACTTTCACTTTGATGATCCTAATCGTGGCGCACTTGACTTTTATCCTTATAAAACACTATAGGGCACGCTTCGTGGATGCATAACTCGTCTGCGCGAAGTACAATTGGCCCCTCGGGAGTACAGACAGTAGTGTAAAGTCTGTCGCGCCGTCACACGCGGGAGCAAGAAAGCCAGTGCATGATAAAGACGAAGAAATAAGAAAAAGGGGTAAGTACGAGGAGTAGCGTGGAATTCGCCATACGCGTGCAGAGTATCATCCACCACGGGAGCAAGAGACAGAGAGCGGAAGGGGGAGGGTAGTCGAGGCACCCCAACGAGGAGGCGGTGGTAGTGTACTGCCCCGCTCCGCTTGCTGTGCATCACTTGGGGCTCTTCCTCTCGCGGCCGGCGCGCGACGACGTGTATACGGCACTGCTTATTGATCCCCCCCTTACGATGAGTCTCGCCACACGCTCGAGGTATGCATTCACCTATACACGTAGGCACCCGAACACGTCACCGCTGCTAGAGGGGTAAGGCATGTGTGTATATTTTAATATACAAACACGATACGTGAATTCGTACACCTACGCGAGCGTTCGATAAGTCTGTGCAACTATACATAGAGGGAGATACGGCACGTCACGTCGGTCGGTCGCGATTACTTCACTTGATGATTGTTACGTATGTACGCTATAGCTGTATATTTATATGCTCGTTCGTACTATACTGGTGGTGGTGAAGCACCACCAATGTGAATCATGTGGTTTTTCAGCCCAATGTGCCCGTCCTTTCGAATCAATCGTTGAGTATTTTTAGGTAACGATTGATAGAATTGTAAAACAAAGTAGTTCAACAAAGTTCAAACAACCAAACACTTCTACGCAGGGCTGAGGGGTGGATCTCAGTTGTTCTTTGAGGTTATGTTACGGCGTTGGATCCGCGTGTTTCGCGAGCACTTTTAGATGGATCACAAAATTTATCGTCGAATGCAAGGAAAAGCTGTTGAGTAGTTGAGCCACCCACCAACAACCTGTACGTGATTTATTGCTAGTTTTGACGGAATAACCCGTGGACAACCACAAGCCTGGCCAACGAGAGAAATAGTTGTTTGGTCGTCGGGGACGAGCAAGAGTAAAAAGTCAATCGAGAGACACCGATTTTTCAGCCCCGGGGGGCGCCCCGCCGACTCGCCTACGCTACTGATACTACATAACCATACTACGAGCGGTGCCCGACCAACACTCGGCCGTATCTACTTTGGCTCGAATGGCACGCGCGAGGGCATTTCCTTTTCTTCCTCTCGTTTTTCTCATTCGAGCGAACCATCCGCACCGGCTCTTTGGAGCATTTTGCGCCGGACGGCATACCCCGTTGTTGTACCACTGACAATTGTACACGCTACGCCCCTCCCCCCTTCTGATTACGCGGAAGCTAGTAAAAAGTCACGCGCGTATACCTCACGGCTGAAAACAAGGGGGGGGGGGCCGGAAGCGGAGCTGCTTTTGTACCGCTGCCGCGTATACACTGCGAGGGAGGGAAAATGTATGGAGGAACGCGGCCGTACGGCTCGGTCGGGGAAATCGATGAGGCGTGTGCGAGAGAGAGAGAGAGTAGACGGAAAAACGAGGAAAAAAAAGCATCACGAATCCGAGATGGACGTACCCCCACGAGTTGGTCAACCTGGGATCGAGAACCTACGGGGTGAGTTTGGTCCACTGGCTAGAAGACAGGCAAGTAGAAACGGACGATATTGGTCAGACGCTAGCAAATGTTACAGTAAGGTATTCATTCACACAACAAAAAAAAAAAAAAAAAAAAAAAAAGAAATCAACTTACGGTGACCGAGTCGAAGGGATTGTGGCAGGCCAGGGTTGCGGGTGCGTGTGTGCGAAAGGCGAAGAAGCGCTCCCCCTCCTACCCCACCGCCTCCGGGTCCTCTCAGTGCCAATGCTGCCGCCGACGCTCGCCCGCTCGAAGGAACACCGGAGAGAGGGCGCGCGTGCGCCCCCCCCCCAACTCGCCCTTTATTCTCAACTGTGGGCACCACCAGTAGCACCACCACCGAGAGCACTCATACCGGCACTGCCAACACCTGCACGGATCATCGCCTCGACAGATTTACCACCAAAGATCCAAATATACGGCCAACGGGGGGCCGAGGGTAGCTCACCCAGGGAACGGCGTCACCATCCCGCCTGATGAGCCGAACACGACTCGACTCGACCCCATCCACCCGCACTCGGACGTCGTCGCGATACACGCACTCTGATCAACGAGGAGGAGGTCTCGAAGGGACACACGGGAGAGCTTGTTGTTCCTGGGTACGTGCACGACCTTTTACCTCCTCTCCCCTTTTTCTTTTTTTTTTTTTTTTTTTTTTTCCCCTTTCTCTCTCCCCCTCGTTCGACAATCAGTCCGTGTCGTTGCTCTGCCTCGGGACCGACTGGTGAGCACCCGCAAGCCGAGCTCCCTCTCACTCGCACGCGCAAGCTCAAAAAGGGGGAAAAGAGCCTGGCGGGGTGGTTCGGTCGTTTTCCCGCGAGGGGACGCCCTAGCCCAGCACCCGAGCTCGCCCTCTTACTCCCCCCTGCGTGTGTGTATATATGTATACCAACAGGGGGTGGAGGGACTGGCCGGCTGGCTCGCTGATAGCGAGTAGTAGTTGTAGTAATAGTATATAGGGGCCGGGGGAGGAGGAGGCGCCCCTGCCTGTGACTGTCTCTGGATGTGGGTCAGTCCGCGATCGATAGGAGCGCGCGGGGGCTCTGCCACCCTCCCCCTACCCTACGGCTCGCTTTTTCGCCCCTCTAACCTATACCCTCGTATAGCCTCTCGAATTTCGCACGCTCGCCGTTTTGACGGATGTGTATGTACCTGTATGGGCGTGAGGCTCACCCCCCCCCTCCCCCACTGTTATATCGGCGAGCTTCGGTATCTCCGCTTTTCCTCGGCCTGGGTGTATAATGTATACATATATATTACACGTGCATGGGTGTGTGTACGCGTCGAGTGTGAAGCGTTTGTGTCTCTCTTTTCGGGACGGTGACTCTCACGCGGCCAGCCAAGAGGAGGAGGATTTTGTGTACCGCTCGAGCGAAAGACCAATCAATATGCGCACAGGCGAATCTCCGATATCTCTCTCTCTCTCTCTTTCCTCCCCGAACTTTGTGTGTGTATGTGTGTGTATACATAACTTTGACCACCCCTCCCTCAGGTGTACCTATTTATCCAGCGTTGCTTCCCTGTCTGCGTATTTTTCTCGCCACCCACCCCCAAACGCACTTCCCGACCAGTTTGCGAGCTCGCCTTTCACGGAATTCAAATGCTTTGTCGCGTTTAATCTGAACCACCTACGGAAATATGTATATAGTATCTCTTTTGGTGTGGACCTTTTTTCTTTTTTTTTTTTTTTTTTTTTCTTCGCATCCTATCAATGGGTTGTTTGGTGCGCTAAGAGGGTCGAAACGTTGGGTGCAAGGGTCAAAAGATCGCGAGAACAATTACATTGTTGTCTCCATCCACGGTTACGCTTGGCTGATGTTTCATCATCATTAGCACCGTCAAAGGGAACGTATTGGATTAGGACTTGAAGAATCGTACAGTGACACTTTCTGAGTACGTGGATGGGAATTTACTCACTTTTTTCTTACTGAATGAAAAGGCGCCCCTTCCCCCCTGGCCGCGAACTAGACGGAAATCCCTCAAAGCGTGAGAAAGTCTTTGCTCCGTGGTGCTGTACTTGAGTATTTCGTTGAATGGAGTGAGGAGAGAAAGAGATAGAGACTAGTCCATCACTTTGAGAGGTTTTTCTCTTTAATTTTCATTTACTGGGACAAAATATTCCAAGGAGCTTTTGGAAATCTCGATGAAAGTTGCATAGTCGTTTTGAGACTCCGAGGGAATTAAAGACTTTTAAAGCGGTCGAGAGATTTAGAAGTACTTTGAACTCATCGAAAGTCTCGAACACATCTCCAAAGGGTTGGAAGGGTTTCAAAGGACTTTAAAAGCATTTCATCACTTTTAATGGCTTCAGATTCCTTGGAATACAAGATATTTGTGTGACATTAATGTCGACTTCAAAAGACTCTAAATCATTTGTGTGAACTTCATGGAACTTTTCAAGTATTTTTTTAAATACTTTCATAGTACTTTTTCACAAACTTCTATAGTACGCACCCTTTTTGGAAGATTCATCTGCAGGCTGAGATGGGCAGTATTTGACAGAGTTAAAATACAATGAAATACTTTATTTCAGCTTTATTTCAAGCTATCGAAATACTTAATTACTTTATTTAAATTAAATATCTTAACTACTAAATACTGTATTTATTATTATATTTAAAATAGTAATTCAAATAAAATACTTAAATGAATATTTTGTTTGAAATAAAATATTTCAATCATTAAATATTGTTTAAAAGAATATTTATTATTTTTATTTAAAATACTATGTATTTTAAACGGATTTGTATTTTGTTGTATACGATGAATATTAAATACGATATTTAAATAGAAAGTAGTTCAAATACTTTATTTCAAATAAATTATACAAAATGCATTTTTATTGAAATACATTGTTTCAGGTGCAATTGTATTTGATGCGGTATTTGAAATAATTTGCTTAAATATATTTTTATATCACTAAATTATTTCAAATACCTTGATAAAATACAATTGTATTTAAAAATGTATTGAAATATTGTATTTCAAATACGAATGTATGAAATCATAATGACGAGTACAGAAAAACTACACACGGCACACATATACAACATATATCTTGTGATAACACTATAATAGACATGACATAATAGTGCTGACTTTGCTTTGAAAAATTTTATAAGTATTACGTTTAGATATGGCCGTGGAATAAGACAAAAAATGTAAACTTTGAATTTCATGATAACGTTTTTTGTCGTGGACAGTTATGTTTTCAATTGAAATTATTTTTTATATTTAACTCAATTATTTCCATTACTTAATCAAATACAAATGCATTTAGTCAGTATTTAGTATAAAATATGTGAATTATAATTAACTAATTAAGTATTTGAAATAAAAAATTGTAAATACAATTGTATCTGGAGTGAATTCTTTGAAATACATGTGTATTTGATTAACTTCAAATACTTTCTTCAAATACATTATTTAAAATTCATTGACTAAATATAATTGTATTTCAAGTTTTTTATGTTTAAAACATTATACTTGAAATAAAGTATTTATATTTCTAAAATTTTGTTTAATTTATTTGAAATTTTTCAATTAAAACCCCATCAGTATTTGTTAAAACAATTTGAAATACTGTTGTTAAAATTTCAAGTAGTTACTTATTTAATTAATAAAACAATTTTTTTTCCAAATTTTTTTTCCGAATTTGAAAAAGTGTTGCATAAATTGTGATTGTTTTAATTTACACCAATCCCATAGTCTGAAATACTTTTGAGTATAAAAGGGGTAATCGACGTTTATTGGATAAACGCATGTTAGTTTGTAAGACTCACAGAGTCTTGAATTTGAGTCTCTTTATGAAAGCAACGAGAATTATCCTTTCGAGATTTTATACGGTAAAGAAATTTAAGAGTCGCCAAAAAATAAATTAGGATTTTTTTATCTGTGTTATCCACCACGTATATTTGCTACAATAGGTTTTGTTTTTGTGTATCACTGTCGTAACCAAATCCCTTCCATACAGATTTTTAAATTGACTTCGTAAATATTATGTAGTCCCTTTTTTCTTCCTTTGAGCTCTTAATTTGTTTTCCTTTTTCTTTAGGTAGAGTTTTAAGTCGATACGGGGGATTTAACACAACCTCAGCCTTTTGGAAGTTCATGAAAGATTTTTGTGTACCAATATCATAAATAAATAAACATCGATTGCACCCTTCGATGGAGATATTAGAAAAAACTTGTTTTGTAAGAAAATTTACGTGAGTAATCCGTGATCTCGAAACAAATTTACTCCCTTAATTTTTAGTTTGGATCACAAAGTTGTGAGCAAACATGAGTCCAATTGGCTCGTAGGTAGGTATGACGGTACAACCCGTACATTTCCTCGTGAGTGTACGGACAGTAAGAGACTGTAACAGACTTTTTGCTACGAGCCGAGAGACAGGTGATCCAAATGAGATCAAACTCCATCAATTTGATGTGCGTCACGTACTATGCGCTAAAAGCCAATAAAAATGCATTCGGGAAATGTACACGTAAGCCCCCAACATTATTTCCCAGGGATCATTTAATTCTGAAGGAAAAACTCATACGAAATTGAAAAAGTAAACGTTTAAGAAAAAAAAGTGCCACTAAAAAAAGAAATCGAATCGGAAAGAGTCGATCTCTGGAAAAACCCGATCTCTCGCCGGCAAAAACTATCGGTAAAAGTCGAGCAAACAAACGGGTTAAACGGAAGCGGTAATACAGTAGCAGACAAACGTCCATACGTACCTATACGTGCCCATTGTCGTCCTCGCGTATCTCTCTTCCCTCCCCGATATGCTGCATGTGTCAGGTCTGAGTTGGGAAAAAAGGAGGAGGAGCCGCTGGTCGCAAATGACGTCATGCGCGTTCATGAAGGTAGTCTCTATATATATATATATATATATCTTCCTCTCCAGTCCACTGCCTATATACCCATAATGCCTGCTATAGGTATACAAATGAAAACGCGTACTCGTGGTATTGGTACGTACGTATGAGCGCTTATCAATGAACGTACTCTCACGACGACTGCAACGCCACGGTCAGTAAGTATAGCAGTTTCAACCGCTGCTTTTGCCTCTTTTTTTTTGCATAGCCCATATCTCTCCTTCTTTCCCCGAATTACTTCCTGGTACTACAATCCGAATGATGAGTTTTAGAATTACACGTTTTTTGCTCCATAATGTACTTATATGAAGCTTGGGTACAAGAAAAATTGGGTTGCTAATATAAAAAACATACCAACGAATTCCACCACAGCTTTATTCAAAGGTCAATATGTTACGCAGTGTACAATAATGTCAAACAAAGGAGTATTATAAATTCACTATAATTGACGTTTCTCTTGTAAACGTGTGTCAATAAACTGATGAATTCAATGTCAAATTAACGTAATAAATGTTGGTATGAGAATTGAAAGGTCTAATGTTACAATATTTAATAATATAATTATATATGTACATTAGATAATAGTACGATTATATTATAATGTATATTCTCTAGTAGTCAGTTTTTATATTGTCATGGATAATAGTAATATATAACTTTTATAACTCTCAATAGGTACAATTAGAATTAAAAATTTATTAAAAAATTGAAAACAAAATTGAAAAGAAAAAAAAAACGATTGAACGAAAAACGAACACAGTGTATTTTATTCAGTTACTGAAGGTAAATACATGTTTACAAATAATATTGAAAAATTTTTTTATTTGAAATATTTGAAATCATGGTATACTACTTACTTATCTAAAGAAGTAATTTTTGTGTTATTTTTTGTTATGATTACCTGGATTCTGTATCACCAGAGAGGAGCAAATTTCTAAACTTTATTTTTTATTCCAATACATTGTGTAGATCCATATGTTCAAGGCTTGGGCACTATTATTTTATCGATTTCTGAACAGTTAAAAAAAAAAATTTTCTGTGAGATAAAATGATTTGTGTTTGCTTGATTAATTATTTACTTATAAATTCCTTTTTACAATAAGATACAGAAAAAAATTTTCCAATCAGATTAAATATTTAATTCCTTTTCCAACTACTTTGACTATTTTCTTGGTCTATATTGTTGTTTCTCTTAAATTTTAATGGATTGATTTGACTAGGCAAAATTTTGTGAGGTACCATTTAATAAGAGGTGACGAAAAAACTTTTTTAGTACAAATAATGCACTAAATTTTTAACAAAAACAAAGAAAATTGTTTAAAAAATTAAGAAACCCCAAGTCTGCTTATGTCATAGTGATAACCTACGTCAAACTGTGGAATTAAAAATTTTATGGATCAAAAAAATTATTCACTAAATAAAAAATGATAAAAGTTCATGAAGTTTTTGTAGCAAAGTTTACATAATTTTAACTTCCATTTGTTATAGTGGTGAAACCTATGTCAAGTTGTAGAGTTCACAGTGAGTTATTTATGAAAAAAAAAATTTTTTTGCCTGGATTAGGCAATTACAAATTCTTCTGAAAGTTTGTTTTTAATAATATATGAAGTAATTTTTTAATATTTATTTTGTATTGTGAAAAATCATTAAAGTGCGTCACATCAATTTATTTATTATAAAAAAAAAAAAAAAAATATTCATATGATGATACACAATAAAAAGGTGAACTGAGAGCAGTACTAGTGTTTTGTTGTTATTTGCAATGTCCTATAGGAAATGTAACAGTCCTATGTTTATCGTATTATTTCACGGTGTAGTTTATCGACCACCACTTTTTTCGATCTACGTACGAAACGAGTTTATACTAAGTGCATCTACTTAGCTCGTTAGGTGTCTCACTTTACCTGCTAGTATATATTATAACACTACCTACCTGTACAACTACCCCGCGGTTTTTCTCAAGCCACGCACGTGCATCGTTTCTTGACTACACGATGAGTTTGAAAATTAATGTACAAACTTGTGTGGATTGTTTGGAACTTCCAAAAGCTCTGGGTGAATGACTGTGCACAGCATTGTCTAGTTTTGATGCGTAGACAGGAGCTTTTACAAATTGCACATTATCATTTTCGAGAAAAGGGAAAGTTCGGTCATTTGAAATATTTCGAAGTGATGGGACATTTCACTTCAATACTGACGTGATTCCATAAGTAATTCATGTTATTATATTTAACAACTGACTTCAATAATATTGAATTAATTTTATTAATCATCTTGTAATTGTATTCATACGATTGCTCTACTCATTTTTTTTCCACGTCTGAAAAATTGTACAGCCATATTTTTTCGTTGTAACTGCTTTAACCTCATGGATGAAACTCGTGATTATCTAAACATTTTTCATTGAAGCAATCGTTTTTTTTTCTCTTTAATAACTTTTTGAGATCTAGAATTTGACGTTTGTTTAGTCTGCATAATATTTGGACCTATAAAGTGTATGTGAATTTTTTAATAAAAAATCGCTATAACAGATACCCTTGAAATTTTTGGCTACTTCTTAGTCCATACGTATGCTGCATAGGTGATAAAATTATTTTTACGCATGAAATTCTTATATTTTATTGATACAAAAATAAAGTAACTTGGAATTTATGTCACTGATATGGTGGAAAATCTCAACGTAAACTTTTTTTCATAGCATCTTCATAATTGACTACATCCTTTATCATAGACGTATCCGCATGTTTGTCATGAAATCCATTTTTGGGCTACTCTTTAGCAAAAAAACTCACATAAAACAAATGCCAGTCTCGATAATCTTGACTTTATTGCCAAACGGCTAAAAGTGCTAAAAATGTGTAATTGGAGAAAAAAATAACGAAAATAGCCAAGGATTCTAGACAAAGATAGTTTTCTCACGAGCTTACACAATATGTCCATCTTATTTCTCTTTCTCCCTCTTGTAAGTACTCGCCGATACTCATCTCCATTAGATGTGTACCCATACACACACACACACGCGCGCGCGCGCGAAAAACCACATCAGCTTCCCAGTTGCGACAGATCGGGTTTGTATGTATACGTGTAATGCACACGGGTCGGTACAACTTACCGCTCTCCCATAGTTTCTGAAATGACGCAACACCGACAGCGGCGGTGGCTACACGGGGCTCGCTGTACAACGCGTGTGGCGTAATCCGCACCGGCTGTCCCCAGGAAATTCTCTATGCTACGTTTTTGGGCCCCCTTGGGTACACTAAATACACTTTATTCCTCTACCCGCTTCGTCTTGGCTTTTTTTTTTATCCATTACGTATATTGCTATAACTTGCCGCTTACACCGTATACAGTTTGGCTCGATATTCAACAAAATCGTCGCGCGTCGGCGCAAAGTATCGGTTCGAGAATCTATTAGCAGCGCGACAAACCATTCCAAGAAGTTTTATACTTTTTTAAACCAGAGGAGAGGAGCAATAAAAAAGGTGTGCACTTTATGGATTTTCATTACCATAGAGTCAACATCGTAAACATTTCGCGACTATATGCTATACCTTTTTTTTCCTCGATCTTCTCTTGGGAGGGATAATTTTTCTCTCGTGAAAACTTGTGGCGTTGCATCGACTCGGATGATTTTAAAGTATTTTAATCGCTGCATTATTCAGCTGATCAAGCATATGTAAATATACACACACGAGCTCGTGACGCACCGAGGAAATACCGTATCGCCGATGACTGATGATGTACGCTCGAGTGTATTTTTGTATTTTTCGATTTTCCAGCAAACAAAAATATCGATGAAAAAAAAAAAAAAAAAAAAGATCGATCGTGACGCGTACGGTATCGGCTTTGAGAAGCGAATCAGAAGAAAAACACATCTCGGACCCGAGAGCGTCTCGTTTCGCAACACCGGGAAGATCAATATTTAATCTCAGCCGCGACCTATGCTCGTGAGAAAAGAGCCGCGAGGCGTTTTTTTCTCTTTGTACGCCGACAGCCGCAGAAAAAGCGCGCGCGCGTGTTTTCGTACGTGGTTAATACCGATTACCGATCGCGCACACGCGTCCATAATAAACGCGGCGATAATTCAACGAGGGGGAAAAGCGTCAGCGATTTGCATTACAAATCTCTCCCTCTCTCTCTCTCTCTTGGCGACAGCCTTCCAAAGACAAATAGTCGCGGGAGAGGGAAGGCCGTGCGGGTTAGATGCAACAACGTGGAAAAAATGTATCATCTATATATATCGAAGAAGGCGATAAGTAAGAGCAGGGTATATGTATATGTAAATATCCATTTGAATTTTTAAATGGTGAGAATCAGTGCCTCGAAATTATAAGTGCGCGACTTAGAAAGCAGCAATTGAATAATGCACATTTAAGTAGATGAGTTAAAATTTCAATACGCGAATAAAGCGGATGATAAATTTCGGGAACCAACGAAGGTGTATACAGTCATTTTGGGGTCATTCATGTACTTTATCTATAATCATACATAGGATTGTTGTGACGTTTTTTCATAATTTTTGTCACTTTAAAAAAATACGAAAACATATGAAAAGATGGATACTATTTGATGAAAAAAAAAAAAAAAAAATCATGTTTGGCTCTTTGGCTCCACTACATTACCGTCCTTTTTTAAACATTTTGTTGTGAAACGGTAATTTTTCACGCTGTATCGAATTAAGAGAGTGAAGAAAGTTGAAAGTTCCCTTACCAATCTCTCAAACAGATTCAGTGGTTAAGTCATCGCAAGAACTTACTCTGTTTTTTTATCTCTTTTATAACTCTATGGTGGCCAAATAAATTATTAATTATAGGAGTCTAAATTCAAAATATCCCAAAAACTGGTTGGAAATTTCCTTACCGATCTCCCGAACCGATTCAGCAGCAAAATCATCGCAAGAATCAACTTTGTTTCTTTGATCTCTTACAACTTAATGGCAACCAGAAAAGCTCTTAATTATCGGAGTGTAAATTAAAAATATTCCAAAAACCGGTTGAAAATTCCCTACCGATCTCCCGAACCGATTCAGCAGCAAAGTTATTGCAAGAACTAACTGTGTATCTTCGATCTCTTCCACACCTGAATGGCAACCAGAAAAGCTCTTAATTATCGGAGTCTAAATTAAAAATATCCCAAAAACTGGTTGGAAATTTCCTTACCGATCTCCCGAACCGATTCAGCAGCAAAATCATCGCAAGAATCAACTTTGTTTCTTTGATCTCTTACAACTTAATGGCAACCAGAAAAGCTCTTAATTATCGGAGTGTAAATTAAAAATATTCCAAAAACCGGTTGAAAATTCCCTACCGATCTCCCGAACCGATTCAGCAGCAAAGTTATTGCAAGAACCAACTGTGTATCTTCGATCTCTTCCACAACTGAATGGCTGCCAATAAAGTTCCCAACCATCAACCGAAAATCGTTCTTTCTCCCGTGATAAATCACAAGAGCAATCGGTTTCCCTGAGTGCATTACAACGTACAGACACACCGGTCGAGTTACGAAAACCAGCCCACCTTTTCCACACTAGCTCGCTTACCTCGGCAGAGTTCACCAAACGCGCTTACCCACACGAAACGCCTGCACTGCACGTACACCGGACGTACACACGTCAAGCTCGCTTTAGGCAGTCGGTCGCTCTCCCTCGCGCGCTTTTTTCCCGCAGCCAGTGACAGTTCGGCCTGCGCTTAGCGCGGACGCAGCCGCGTGTGCATGTACATGTACGTACTCGGGTTTCGGACTCGTTCGATCGTATCATCGTCCACAAAACTTACATCTACTACGTCTAGGCTGTGATTTCATCTTTAGGTGCGCTTTTGGTGTTTTTCTTGAGGGGTCGATCCATCATTGTTGCGTTTGTCAAAAAGGGGAACTAAAATCCCTTGCGTCGGAAACGAGATTGAAATCGCATTAGGGTTTTTAAGTAATTGCCTTTTCTCTTCATTCGACGTAAGAGCATTGGTTTATTTTCTTTTTTTTTTTTTTTGTTTCACACGAGGGAGTACTTCAATCACTGTTACGGCGTATCAATGCATCCTGTATAAGTTTGTCGGTCAACGAAATATCAACTTGTACCGCTTGTGACCGTGTAAGGTGAGAACTTCCTAATGTAATTAAATCGCCGGCGCGCAACAACAACAAAAGCGTCTCGCTTACCAAAAGCATCAAAGAATAAGCCGTGTCCTCGTTTGGCGTTTGCCATGACGTAATTTTGGTGATGGAGAGTTAACATTACGGAACACTTGTCAAATGGGCCCCGAACGAGCTTTGGTTTGAGTTGCCCAAACAACCGCGACACGTGGTCGCTGACACCAAGGGCCGCTATTATTAGCTTGCGTGTGGGTTTGGGGAACGAGTGACTCACGTGTCCGCTGCACCGGTGTGTGGATTTCATCCGTTAACGGACCGTCCAACTGCTTGAAATAGACGCGCGGGTTAGGGAGTCGTCTAACTGGATGATGTGGTGCGCTGAAAGAAGTAGAAAGGCACTCGCGCGAGAACGTGTTTTTGAGTCCCGAGTTGGAGAGTGGAAAATTTGGGGACCCTCCCGAGCGATTTGTCTCTCGATGCGGCCTTGACGAGTGAGCTACGATCTCGAGTTGTTTTTGTTTTTACTCGAGCCTCGGAGTGAAATGTTGTGTATTCGGGGTCTTTCAAGTCAGGCGATTTAGAAAATATACATGAGCTGACGCACAGTGGGGAAAAAATGGCTTTTTTTTGGTACAAGATTCTACCTTCGTTAAAAATCGTTAACGATTTTAAAGATTTTTTATTTTCATCCTCGTAAAGTTGTCAGAATACGGACCCCATAATATTACGTAGACACTCGATGTACAACCTGGTATTGTCTCAAGCTATTGTGTTGATAAGAAACATTCATTATATCAAGTTTGCGTTTTTATCAATACATTAAGTATGTCTAAGTTATCTCCATAATATATGTCTGTTTGTAGAATTCATTCATACAATAGTGGTATGAACGAAATATTGCATTGTATGGCAGTAAAAATTTATTTCTTTTTTTTTTCTTTTTATCTATAAGTACTAAGAGACCCATGCCCTATCCCACACAATTTTTAAAAACATCTGAGATACTTTTTTTTCTATTTAGTTATTTTTTCAAACTTAAAATATTTTTAAAAATTTGGCTGTTGGGATGAAATCTAAAATCTAAAAATCTCTGTCATAAAATTGTATTTATCTTGCAAAAAAAAAAAAAAAAAAATCAATCAATCATCTATATAATCTGGATGTAATGATACACATTTCTAAGTTTCAACTAAAAAAAATATAAAACACTAGCTAGCAATGATGGAAGAGATTCAGCACAACATAAATCAAACAAAGAAATAAAAAAGGCACCGATGAAAAAAATCCTAGAAATTTCGCATGACAAACTAAATCAAACTACTTAATATCCCAATTGAAGCAAACTAAAAACTGAAATCAAAGTAACCGGCGATCCCCACTTTTCAGGCTTGAACCATCTCAATAATGAGCCGCAGCAACTAAGAGCCACGAAAAAAACATTCTCGCTACTCCTCCAAAAAATAAATAAAAAGCAAACATGAAGCTGGGCCACGAAGCGAGCGAGTCCCGGGCCCGCTGGCCGAGCCTGACGAGCGAACTGATGGCCGAGCTGCAAAACTGGGCGGCCGAGCACTCGCTGCCCGCGGTACCGGAAGAGCAGCTGGCGATATTCGCACATAGCTGCTACTACAATAGGGAGGCTACGCTGCGCTGCATGGAGACGTACTACAGGCTGCGCGCGAATGCGCCCGAGTTTTTTTGCACTCGCGACCCCCTGCTGGAGGACGTGCAGTCGACGCTCAAGGCATTGTAAGTTTTTTTTTTTTACTTACGAGTATTTTTTGGACCTTTTTTTTTTTTTTTGACGAAGGTATTATCGTATAGCCTTGATTTAGCGTGGATAAAAAGCTTTTCGAATTTTGAAGCGTGAAGGGTACTTGTCAAACCATTTATTTTTTCTGTCATTCGAGTAAGCTACAACAATTGCGATAAATTTCATGACAACAAAGTAAAATAAAAAAAAAACCAAATTTCTATGTATTGATTTAACAGCTTGCCATGAGCAAATATAATCAAGTAATTTAATCAAACGCGGAAGGCAAGCCAAGTTTATTATTGATATCATATATGCCACAAGTATTTGTGTGATTTACTTTGGTGGGAGTACCCTTTTTTCTTTTCATATTCAATTTTTTTCGAAATACCTACCATTACCTATTAAGTACTCTTTTAGAAGTCATCCAGAAATTTTTTTAATATATCAGTTAATAGTATTTTTAGTATCAATTATCAATTTAAAACCATACAATTTTACAGAATAATTGGGGAAAAGGTAGCAATATTTGCTTAATTAACAAAAGTGTGAAACGTTAATAATACTAAAAAAAATTAATCCTTGACGGAGGTGTGAAACTAAAATTTCCTCTCCATCACATAATCGCTTTATCAATGGAGGCTACCGATGTATAGTAGCTCCGTCGTAGATTCTAATTAATGTAATTCTCACTTGCAACAATCAAACGTTATTGTAAAATTCACCAATTTTCCATGCTTTTGGTTTGTCTACTACGTATAAAGTATGTGATGGAAATAAATAAAAATTTCATTTCACAACAGCTGTTTTTCATTCTATCTCAATGGGTTTGTTTCTAGCATCAGGTAGTGCTAGTGTGCCCAGATAAGATTTCCATAGGAGTATACCTATATATGGAATGAAATCCATTCAATGTATAGGTATACTCCTATGTGAATCTTACCTGGGCACACTAGCGCCATCTGATGCTCGAAACAAGCCCATTAAAATATTTACGTTTATTGGAGGGTCCTTTCATTAACCTTGGGTGTATATACAATCGATCCGTGTTTAAATCTGCAATGATCCCTAATAGTATAATCGACGGCTGACTGGCCGAGTCTTCCATGGAGATCCACACAAATAGGTATTTTTTAAAATTATCTTAAAAAAAATTAAAATAAAAAAATAAAAAAAAGGTAATATTTTTGTTGTCTCAAAATTTAAGTATAGTTACATTCTTGTCTCGAAAACTGAAAAGGCTTTTTTAAGTTTCACCGTTGATATTCATTTCCACCCGTGGTTTGATTCAAAAACGTGCTGGTTTTCAAAACCATCCGAATACTCATTTGACTCAATCTCACTTAGGTCATAAACGATAAAACTTTTAGTAAGTGTCGTCACATTTTCTGAATTTTCTCTTAGGTGTATCCACATCATTTTATCATGTTTTGAGAATAGGTACATTGTACTTTATGCAACTAAAATACCCAAGGCAATATTAGTACTCTTTCAACAACGCTAAGCTTGAATAGTAAGCATGATATTTATGTGCAAATAAAAGTTTAGTTTGAGAGAGAAAAAGTATTTTGTTCTCCTGCACAGCTGGTTAACATATAGCTGGAAAACGAGACATACCATCTATGACAAGTTAACAAAAATACGGGCGAAAAAAATTAACATACCCGACAAACAACATCGGTGTCGAAGTAAAAATCTTGAAAAAAAAGAAAAAAGTGGAAGGAACGCGGAAAAACGGCGATGATTCAAATTACCAATTATCGAATTACGGGGACTTGAACACAATTACCAATTATTTTATAAAATTGTAATTGATTAGAAATGAAAGAGGTAATTGTTATTTCTATAGAATAATTCATTATTGTTTGTATGGGCTTGTTTTTTTATTTTTTGTTATTTTTTTTATTACTACTGATAAAATAATACTTAACAAAAATTTACTAATACGATATTCTTTATTGAGAATAAAATGTATTTACTTTTTTGATATTAAAATGAATAAGTTGTAGCAAATACTTGAAAACGTTTTCTTTAAATGTTATTTTATTTATTTACTTTTTTTTTTTTTTTTTTAATACGTTGCACACAAGTCGTAAAAGAAAAAAATTTCCATAGAAAAACAACAAAGCAACAAAGTTTGCAAAAGTATCCGTACATGAGTATCATTATGCGAGCATTCGTCATTCGCATGAATTTGTGCTCGGAAATTAAGCAAAATTCGTGAAGACACTCGAGAAAAAATACAAACTAAGGTTGTTGAAGTAAAATCTACCTGAGCAAAGAAAAAATGAAAAATAAGTCGGAGGTACGTTATACGACGACAAGCACTTTCCGCTTAAGCTCACAAGGACGGAGAAACGCTGCATGGCTTCCGTTATCCACCCCCTCTCTGACCTGCCTAATATGCCATTCGATGCAGAAACAATTTCCTCGAGATGAAGGTTACTGGAAAGTCGCAGCCGTTTTGTGATCAATGAGTACACGCGATTTGTAACTTTTTTTTACTTTAATTGCATATATCAATGACCACTCGAAATGAAGTCAGTAATTCACTAAATTCCGAAGTATTGTTTTGCGATATTATTATTGGAGATGGTAATGATCGAAATGAAATACGAAAATTTTGACAAGTTTGTGAGTAACAGATTTTTGACTATAAAAGTTTAAATTTAAATAAATTTAACTTGAAGAGAAAATTCATTACGGTCACTTTCACTAAATTTATCTTTTCATTTCTTAATTTATAAATAATACAATTGTCATGTGTAAGTAATAATTCGTTCAAAAGGATTAAAAAATTTGTTAATAATTTTTTTAACAACTGATATTTTTACTGTAGTTAGTATTTGTTAGTATTAAAGAAAGAAAAAAATTTAAGAGTTTAATAGTTAGAACAAATGTTACAGTATATTTTTGACAAACATTTTAGTGCTTATATACACTTTTTTTTACCAATCAACATATGAGAGAGTAAATTTATCTTGTTTGGAGAAAAGTTCCAATTCTTAATAAAAGTTTAATTCTTAGTTTTAAACTTTAATATGAATTAAAAAAATAAAATTTTTTAACTAACACATAGGGTTAACTGTTGATTACAATTTTCATGTAGTAATTGAGCTTAACATTTTAATTCAAAAAAATGTTTATATAAGATTGAAAACATTGTGTAGTAATAACAACTTACAAATTTTTACCATCCATTAAATTTAACGTTTAATAAAAAGTTATTACAATTTATAATAACATCTAATACTTTAGATGTCAAAATTTGTATTACAGAAATTAATTATTATCAATGTTAATACACAAGATTATAAGAATCAGTTTTTGTTCTTAATCAAGAATTTATGAGATTCAGAGTAAATTTAATTATTTAGAGCTCTGTAACAGTTCCCAAAAGTTTTTTTTTTTTTTTTCTTTCTTTCTTTCTTTAACCACCAAAGTTAAGATACTGGAGTGTTGTAGGCTCAGACTCTTGGAATCAGCGGAAATCATGAAAAAATATTTCATATAAAAAATGTATATACCTAACAGTTATCAAAACAGAGTAGTAAAAATATAATAAAGATACACATTTAAGAAAATAATTTTAAAAATATCATCATAACTTTTAAGCACAATTCTCTCATTCGATTTAATATTAAACTTTTTTTTTATGTACATGACATGTAGAAATACATAAATAATCTGCACCTGAAAAATATCCTACCCTTGAAGAAAAAAAAATTATTTTGGGATTTCCAAATGTTAAAGAAAAATAAATACATCATTATTTTTTAAAATTTATTTTCAATATTATTTTAAGTATTAAAAAAACTTGACAGTAATTCAGATTCGAAAAAATTAAAAAAATATGTTTTTTGAACCTCAAGTGAAAAATTTTTTTATTTTTTTACCATATAGTTTTTATATTAATTTTTTCAGATTTTAACGAATTTTATCGTAATAAAGTTGCATAAATATTTTACTTTCAAACTACAGGCTTTCAAATAAGCATCACTACATTTCTTGCTTACAATTAACCAAGAGGCAAAAAAAAACATTTCTTATTCAGAAATTTTTATACTGTCAAAAATATGTATTCCACAGGGGTTGGAGACTTTTTTCACAAATTACTTCACTTTTGGTGCTTGTAAGTGAAAAAATTCAAACAAATCAGCGATGAGATCGATGCAAAGTTATTTTAAAAAAATGAGTAGCTATCTTTTAAAAAAAAAATGCTTGCAGGAAAAAAAAAGTATCCTTAAAAAAAAGACTCCTTATTTAAGGAACTACTGCCGGCTACCAAGGCCCGACAAGGACGGCAACATCGTGGTGTTCCACAGCCTGCGGGACACGAATCCAAGTGCCTACATGTTCAACACTGCGGTCAAGGTGCTCTTCATGATGATGGACGCGTGTCTTTACCACGACGGCTGCACCCCCGGCTACGTGTTTCTGTTCGACATGAAAGGCGTGCGGATAAGCCATCTCACGAGACTCTCGATCACTGGGATTCGCAGGTTCTTCGAGTACCTCCAAGAGGCGAACCCTGTCAGGCTCAAGGCCATTCACGTGATCAACTGCGTTTGGTTCATCGACAAGGTCCTGGCTCTCATCAGGCCCTTCATGAAGAAGGAGCTGATGGACATTGTGAGTATTATTTTACGCTAAACATCGGAAAGTTAAAACTTTCTGCGAGCTAACCAGTTATGTAGGACCACAAAAAAGTAACATACGACAAAGAATTATTATTTATTTCTACGTAAGACGTTCAATTTTTAAAACCATTTGAAAATAATTTAATAGTGACTTTACCCGCCACCTTAAAAACTGTTGTTTATAAACAATATTTGTTTCATTTTATGATGAGCCACTTAATATGTAATCTTGTAAAATGGTAATTGATACGTGTAAATACACAATTATATTGAAAATAATGGTAATCAGAAAAAAGTAAATGCAAGTCAACCCTTAAAAATAAAACCCATAATTTTTTTCTTTTGTCTAGTTTGTCATGCATTTTATCATTTTAAAAACAATATTAATTTTTAATCTTATATGTAAGGTTAAAACTATTTGTTTGTTCATGGAGTACTTAGATTTTACTGTACAAAAACATTGTTACCGTGACAATGTTTTTAGGAGTGATGAGTGTAAATCTGAAACTCAATTTTTTCCACTGGCACCAATTTTTTTTTTTTTCAGTTTTAATAAATAAAACAATTAAGGTGATAAATCAACAAAAAATTTATCCAAAAGCCAATTTGGATTATTTTACAAAGTATCATTAACAATAATAATTTTAATTTATGAAATTTATTTTTTAACTTTTGACTACAAAAAATACGTGCATCCTTAGCCGCTGTTTTCACGACTTACAATTGTCATAAAACAAATTTTATCTACAAACTGACATTAGGCGATTAAGAAGGCACTTAAAATTTAAACGGTGGACAGGCAAACCGAGCTTCGCGAAACTGCAATAACGATACGGCATAAACACTCAGTTCTCCTTTCGCTTTTACACTTGTTCGAAATTTTATATTCATAATTTATACATTAGCACAAATTATCAATAATGGATCGGTTTTATTCCTGAAAGCCCCTAATGTCAAAGGCTAACGAAGACGTGCACTCGTGTGATTTTATTTAAGATTAATTAAGCCAGAAAAATTTAAAATTATGATGGGGGGGCCTTTTTGTTATTCACCTTTTAATTCTACTATTGTAAAATATTCAATGGAAATTAACTAAATTTTTTGAATTGAAACTTTAAAAGCAATGAAAAATTACCACCCATTATTTTACAAAAATAAAAAATGAGCTTAAATAAGCAAGATAATTTTTTAATAAAAAAGTTGATGGAATATTTTTTGTTCATACAGGAAATAATTTTACAATAATTTTAAAACCAAAACTCAATCGCTTCATCAATGAGTTGTCAGATTTTTAATTTATCAATGATGATCGATCCGTTCTCTTTATTAAAATATTATTGAAAAGTAAATGTAAAACAAAATTATGATTCCGGGAAACATGTTTCATTTTATGCTTATTCATAATATCATGCTGGAATGCAACGTTACTCAAAAATGCCAAATGAACTACATACGAGGACAAAAGTTTAAAAGTTAGTAGTACAATAATGTAAATTTCAGCTGACAACAGCAAAGTACGACAATTCGTGTGCACACATATATGTGCGCACCAATTTATAAGTGAATATGTACAACATATATGTATATTATTGGTTTGCTTGTATAGCTGCACTTGCACTCCGGAGACGTTTCACTCGTTTATCAGCACATTCCACCTGAGTGTCTTCCTAAGGATTTTGGCGGTCAGCTGGATGACGTCGAGACGTATCATGGTAAAAATGCGACACCTATAATTACGTGCCTTATTCTGCATTTTGTGTACATTTTTCAAATTAAATAAATTTCAAGATGAATAAAATTAAGAATGCGATTTTCAGGGAAAAAACGCCAAGGTTTTAGCTTTTTGTCCATTTGTTGAAGAATGGTTTTATTCAACTTTTGTTTTAATAATTTTCCCAAGGAAAATATATTTATGTTATGCTTGAGTGAAAGATACTGAGCACATTATAGATTTTTACTAATAAAATTATATTAAGAAAAAAAAATCAAAGTAGTCAAAAAATTATTAAACGTACAGCTTACTGATGCTTGAGTAAATCAATGAATGAATTGCAAAAGTTTTATAAAAACAATATTTACTATATTTACTATATATTTTTACAAAAACTATACTTACAAACGTACATCATTAGCACTAAAAAATATTTTTCACAAATTTCTCATTTTAAATAAAGATGCAAAAGGTGTAAAAATTAAGGAATAAATGCAATAATTTTTTATTTAAAATGTCGAGTTTCATCACGTGATTCGAACTTAGAACAAACAAATGTTACAAACAAAGTATTATTAACGAAACAACTTTAAAAGTTTAATAGTTATGTAGAATTTATAGAGTCCAAATTAGTCACTACATTTTATTCGAAGACACACGCTGAAGAGATAATATTTATTTTAAACTTATAATTTTATTTGTGTAATATTGTATTAAACTTTTTTTAGTACCACATTTTTCTATATAATGATTTGTGTTGCTTGAAATACATAATAATTTTTTCACAGCCGAGAACGGACGGAAGATGGTCGAGCTACGTGACTACTTTCTCGAAGAGGAGCAATTGTACCGTAGTTACCGAAGCGTCTCAAACAAGAATAGGCTGAGTTGTAGTGACACTGAGAGTTCACACCACAATGGCAACAGTGATGGCAGCTGATTTACTTTTGATCGGTTCAATATACAACTTCTTGTCCACTGCAAGTATACTTCTCCGTACTTTACTACATGCTTCGCATTGTATTTTTTTTTTTTATTGTTAAATATCAATGAATTGATAGCTAAATCATTTATATGAATAGTATGTGGATTAAAAAAAGAAGCAATTACTAAAGTAGCTTTTTATAAAATGAAGATGTGGCTAAGTATATAATTCTACGGTTGTATCGTGTTGGTTGAATGACTGTAAGAATTGTTCGCATGATGAGTAGGTCATTTTGTATAATGCGATGTATTTATTGACTTTGTATTTAATGGTACTGATTTTATACATGGTATAGGTTTATATTAAAAATAAATGAACGTAGTTGATTAAAAAAAATTTATCATACATGTTTTGTAATTAAAAGCTTTACCATCTCACATCACTAGGACTAAGGTTTTACAGTCTATACTAGACCAAACGAAGAGTGCTTCATGCTCTCTTCTAAAATTTTTGTGTAAGATTTTGGAATGGTAACTATTTTTGTCGATTGGTTATATAAATTTCTTAGCGTTAATAGCGCATTTTATGCAAAATTAAGGGATTTTCTTGACAGTTTGAGTTTAATACTTCTTAAAAGTTTCAATTATAAAAAAAATTAAACAAAATAAAAAGTACTGCATTGAAAAATTATTTTTTGAATACGATTTCTAGAAGCTTAAGCTTTTACTTCGTGGTAAGAATAAATATTTGAATAATATTTGAAAATTTAATTTTTTATATGATATTTTAATTGATGATTATTGTATTATCTAGGATATCGTAAATAAAGTACAATAAAAATAATTATGTGCTTCTGCGCGCAGAGCTTAGTTTGGTAGTTTTTTCAGTCTCAATATTAAAGTAAACAATATTATTTTATTTTTATGAATGGTAGGGGGCATGCAAGGGGTGAAGCCCCACTCGTACATATCATATATTAATGGGGCTTCGCCCCCCTGCACGCTCCATGCATCAGCATCTTCTAATAAACATAATCATAAAATTAATCAACTCGATTTTTCCTTAGTCTAAAAATAAAAACGGTATTTTTCTTTATTTTTTTTTTGTTTATTGTTATATTTATTATTATTATTTATATGGCTAATAATATAATTTTACTCACCTACCTGGAAAAATATGAGTTGTAAACGAATTCATTGTAATTAAATACGTATTAGTCTCATTGGATATGGTTTCACAATTTTATAATTAAAAAAAAAAAAATTTTATATCCAACCATCTCTCACATTATTTTATTTAATAAAATTTATTTCTCAAATATTTTTACAGAGTTCAAACTCTAAACATAAACTTTCAATAAAAAGTATGGTAAAAACTAGAAAAATGTTTTTATTATTTTTAGTGTATTTAGTGGGGTAATTATGTTATAACTTTTTTTTAATATTTAAAATATTTTGTACTTTTATGAGGAAGAGTACAAAAAAAGTCTGTATAAGATTTTATTTAAAATAATATGTTATGTATGTGTAATTATTACGTTAAAAAAAAATAAGCGAATACTCCGTGTCTTTTTTAAATCCTCCTATACCATTTCTTATGAATTTGGGAATTCGAAATAATTTATAATTTAGTATATATAATAATAGCCCAATAAATGTACATTAATATATTACTATTAGCTGCTTACGTGATAATCATATACTTATATACGGAACACAGACATGCGCGCGCGGTTGCAAGATGTGCGAGCTGTCACGGGATGGGAGTTGTTTGACGTGGTTCGACGCAACGTAACCACCCCTGTAGTACGCTTCACGTGGCATGCATGCAAGAAAATCGGGGAGAACGTGAAAGACGTTTACGTCGGCACTGTGGAGTTGTACCTACGCCGTGATGGTTAGTGGTGGCTAAAAACATTACAGCAGTAAGTGTATGCGCGCGCGCAAGTGGTCTCGTGGCTCGTGGCCGTCTCTGATTCGAGTTTTCGATTGAGGGTTGGTGTGCGCAAACACGCTTATACTTTTTTTCATTGGGAAAAATTAATTCACTGTATACGGGTACTAAAAAGGATTTTTTTTTTTTCTCTAAAAAAAGTATATAGAAAAAGTGCCTACTATAATATTGTAAGGGTGCATAATCATACAATACTTTACTAAGCGATCCAAACCTTCGAATCATTTAAAGTCAAGTATTTTTTTTTTATCAACAAAGTTTTAGTCGAACGAAAAAAATATTTCATGAAATAGTGTTAAAACAATTCAATTTCAGAAAATATTTTTTCGATTGAGCTAAAATTTTTTGATATATGCTAAGTTAATGTTTAGTAAAATGAAAGTAAAGAAAATAACTTTATTTGTTCAAAAAATTGGGTCGCTTTGTTGCTTAGTGTTAAATTTTAAAAAGTTGTAGTTTATTGATTCACATGATTATTATGCCTAAATTTTTTAAACTAAATTAGTCTTTTTACAGATATCATTATACACATAGAACGGAGTTTTAGACTAAATCTTTTTTTTTTTCAATTCATTTTTCTAATATTTTTTACTAAGCACAGTTTTATTATTTATAAAAAAAAAAAAAAAAAAAATTTATGTAACACCATTATTGCTGTTTGTGTTTTTTCGCATTCATTGACACCTTAAATTGTTACAGGCCTGAGGTAAAAAAGCTATAGATATATCTATCATCCATACGATCCTTCAATCACATGGTACAATAAAGTGAACACGTATAAATGTATTGTACAGGGACGTACTTATACTTATTTGGGTATCTTACGTTACGTGTTTGCATATTTATATGGATCATTTCACAAAAACCTTGTTCAATCCCATTTCACCCATTTGAAACAATGAATTTAATTATGTTATTTTTTTTATTTCTGAACATTTTTTAAATGAGGTAAAAGTACCGATTTAAAAAAAATTTTTCTCTAATTTTGTACAAAAAAGCTGTTTACATAAATATAATATCAGTACTATACATAATGACTACTGATACTTATTGTCTTTTTGCATAGTACGTATTTTTTTTTTTTTTTTATGTTTTTTTTAATGTTTTTTTTTTCTAATGTTTTTAACGATAACGAACAAATTTATATAAATAAAAATTAGTAACTATTTTTATTACATCCAACATTTAAGTTTTATTTCCTCAAAGAAAAAGTCTTGCAATGGACAAAAAATCACAATGATGAACAATTTCTCAAAAAAAAATGTGAGAGTATGGGTGTATAAACGCGTATGTATACAATTGATTATATCTTAGAACTCCCTTGGTTAATTATGATAAACCTTGCTCTTACCACTGAAAAATAAAATACTGATTTTATCAGTTATTATTTCATTGTTTTTTTATTATTTTTTTTTTATATTAAAATTTTCTCCAAAATAACGCATATGCTAATAAATATAAAAAAATTAGTATGTGGGTATACGTGAGTGTAAGTTGGTACATGTATACAGTCAGTCGTATTTCAGGGCTGCCTTGACAAAATTCAATAAAACTAGGATTACTTTTTCCTTCTCTATGACTGGTTAAGAATACGATTTCGATCCAATATTTTTTTTTTTTTTTCATTAAGTTTTATCGGTTTCGAGAAATCGATTTTTTTTTGTTTTAGGATATTATTTGTTATAAACTCTCAAATATCGTGAAATTTTTAACGGAAACAATGTGTTTGTACAAAATAAAAAGAAAATTAAGTATTGGGTGAACAATAGATTAGTTGTTAAAAATTAAAGATTTGTATGATTTAATGAAAAACTAAAATCTGAAATAAATTGAATCCACAAAAAAGAGATTATCAAATAACGTGAGAAATTTTTTGTCAATCAATTGGTAGCGGTTTGTTCTTAATTTTACGCACGGTGAAATAGCTTATTTCAGATTTTGATAAAAAATAGCCATTTATCTATTACAGTTGATCCAAAAAGACAATATTTATGATTGAATAATGATATTTACCTTATTGCAAACCCTTTTTTAAATTAACGTATTTTGCGATAAGATATACACAAAATTTACTTTTAACAGAGTGTAACACCAATATATTAATTTTCTCCAGTGTTCACAACTTAACGATCTTTCGATGTAAATATTTTAGAAAAATTCAAAAGTTTTTCTGAATTAATGATAATTATTCAACGTTTCGTTGAAGTTGTGACCATTAATTTTGACACTATAAATTTAACATGGAGAATAATTTATTAGGATTACTCATGTGATGACCATTTTAAGTCATTCGTTTTTTTAACATAAGCGAATATTAATATTGCGCCAGAATGAGTCTTGGATAAATAAAGTTACTTAAAGTTTAAGGCTTAAAAATCGTAACTTTACTAGTGTTTTGTTATTAGCACAATCGTCATTACTGTAACTAATTTTTGAAGTAAAAAAAAAAACAACATTTAAAAAATAATGGTTTTCTAAAAATGACAACATAGTTGTACCCAATAATAATTTTCGGCCGTTTGAGTACCAAATATCTTGAAAAACACGAAATTTCCAAAGTTATACTTGGCATACAAAAATATCGTATTTTTTACAAGATGACCCGTGTATGCGCAGCGCACGCGATATGATGAGTCGTACCGTCGTACGTCGGACACGTACAATATATAAGTATACGATTACCAAGCAAATGCAATATATAGATAGATGTGCTTACTCGGAACAGTCGAGAGTCTCGAGGGGGACACCGGCTTTGGCTACTGTTGCTGCTGCCAGTGCTGCTTTTCCTGCTCCCAGTGTGAAGGTTAGTCGCTACTAGGGGTTGTTCATAACTTGGACGCTTTATCTGAATTTTGTATTGGTTGTC
The DNA here is from genome assembly GCF_036245765.1 of Copidosoma floridanum. NCBI lineage: Eukaryota > Metazoa > Arthropoda > Insecta > Hymenoptera > Encyrtidae > Copidosoma > Copidosoma floridanum. The sequence goes on along the minus strand of NW_028321884.1, from coordinate 14,621,654 downwards.
AATTAATTAAAATATTTTTGTTTCGCTGATTTTTCCTCATTTTTTTCTTATTTTCTTCTACTCGATGGCATTTTATGTTTGCAAAAGGGGTTGTACATTCGTGATGGTTCGGGGGTAGTTGGTGAGGTGCCACTAATGACATTTGTTTGACAATTCATTTTGAGCGGATACAAGAATTGCTTTTTCTAGTGTTTTTAAGTAAATGTAAGTCGAATCTCTAATTTTTGGACGAACCGAATTGTTTTTTTTTTTTTATCCACAAAATATGGGCTGAATTGTGTAGAACCTCCACATGAATTGTGGGGCTCGCATCGGAGATTTTGCCGTGTCAGCTTACTCATGTGTGTTTGTGGGTGTGTATATGTACGTCGACTCCACGTCGATAGCGAGGGACTATCATTACATTCTATATTTCATTGATTTCTCCTGTATGATTCAGTACAACAACGAAGAGATGGTTTGTGTATTCTGTGGCTTTTTTTCTGTTAAATCGGTGTATGCTTTATACCTTTAAACTTAAACAATTTTTTTTAATGTTTGACAAAAAAAAAAACTTGAAAGTTGTGTCCTGATTTACGGCTCAAGGCATAAAAAAATATGAGTTCTAGAATCTCTTGAAACGTGGAAATCGATAAGACCAACGGCAGAATTTCGATAACACGCGTGTGTAAATAAATGATGCGAAGAGAGTAATACAGCATTACTCATGGCTTTATCGACGTCGTGTTCAAGAAGCCACTATATACACTAAAAACGTGTACTTTTTTTTCAGCGATAATTTTTTTTTCAGTCGCGATCCGTAAAAATTATATTCCCTCGCATTACCAAATGAAGAACTTGATGATATAGTCGTTTTCGTTGGCCTATACAAGCTTTTTATTGCACCGAAAGAAAAATGTTTAAAAGAAGAAAAAAAACGTTTCGTGCGCAGGTGTACGGGAGGACAAAACCCGACAAGTGTCGAAGGAGATAACAAGAAGCGCCAACAAGAAAGAGGAAGGAGCACAATTAGCAGCCGTGACGGTGTCGATGCCCTTAAGCCGGTCCCCTACGCTCACCCACAGCAGTCCCGTGCAGTAGCCAGACTCAAGTTGGGAAAAAAAAAAACGTCGTCTCGCACAAGTGCAGCTGCAAAAATGATACTCCGTCAGATCTTCCTCGCGACCCTGTCCATCTTTTTGGTGCTCGGGTATGACATGGAGTTCGCGGCTGCCGAGGACTGCAGTGCCTGCGTGCAACTCACGTCGCACACGTTTGACAAGGTTGGCTCTCGTGCCTATGGCTTTTTTTTCTTTCAATAGAATTTTAGCTCATTTTTTAAAATAATCTCACATAAATATTAGTTTGATGATTTTGTTACTGTGTGATGACATTTATTTTTTTTTTTTTTTTCAAAGCATAACTGAGAATTAGTAATTTAAAAAAAAAAACCTTGATTTTTATTTTATGAGATGAATAAAGTTCCCCTCGGCACGATTATTTCATAAATTATTTTATGCAGCACTTTTGTTTATTTTATTTTATTTTTTTTGTAATTTTGTAATTTTAATGGACAAAGTTTTTTTCGCACATCAGCGATTTTCACTTTAGAAAAGCTCTAAAAATATGGAGCAATTTAGTTGGAAGAGGTCAATATGTAATAATTTTACTAATTACGATTTATTTATTTTTTTTTTTTTACAAATTTCATGCATTATTCATTACAGAAAAATATTTTTTTAACACTAAACGTCATATGTGTATACTCAAAGAAGTTATGTCTAATAAAAATAATTCAATACTTTTTTTTGCAGGGATTATTAATTTAAAAATATGTGAACAAAAGCTTAAAAGATTTTTCTTGCTTTCAAACTAACAATATGATGCATTATTTTTTTAGAAAAAACATCTACTAGAAATAATACGTTTAGTGATTTTCTTTTAAAACTCAAATCGTATAATAAACTAGTTTAAAACATATTAATGACTACAACTGCTTGTAACTCCTGAAAAAAATATGAAGCGCATAAAAACTTTTTAAAAAAGTTTTAATATTTAAATTTTATGGGAAAACTTAAAAAACACTTTAAAAATTACATAATTAAAGGAAGAAAATAATTGTGTTGATATCAAAACATATATTATTAAAAACCATAAAAAACAGTAAATTAATTACTATTGTACAAATTCAATTAGTTGTTGTTATAACATCAATTCCTTACGAACTGAAAAAAATTCTTTAAAAAATAACTTTCTGTAGAATAAATGTTTTGCAGTATTAGTATAACTACAAACTAATTAAAAATTATTTTTTTAGAAGGTAATTATTTAGAACTTATAACATTATCATCATCATTATTATTAGTATTATTGTTATTTTATTTTACAACTGAATAAATACAATCATCGTAGAAGATGTCTAAATAAATTTAGTATTTTTAATTCAATCATAGTAATTCGTGTGCAAAACTTTAAATTAAGCCAACTATTAGACAATAATTAACTCATGAACTGTTATTCAATTTCAACTACCAAAGTCAGTAATTTTTCCTTTAAATCATAAATAAATTTCATAGCAAAAAAAAGAGCCATTCAATATATTTTAATTACATATTATTATACTTAAAAAATTAATTGAATGATTGAGTCTTCTACGTCTACCTTAAAATTATTGAAATATTGTAGAGAAATAAAAATTAGTAGGAATGCTAACATAACTTTTCACATATAGGGTACTCATATTTTTATACCTTACCTTTCTTTTTTGTTTGTTTTTTATTGCTCAATAAAGACTGCACATTTATAGGAGAGTACACATAAAAGTTAATAACGTTTACGTGTAGTTACGTAAATGAAGTAATCCTAAAAAATTTTTAATTAGTACTTAGATTGGTACGTGGGTTTAGGTGGGTAGCCAGTAAGAGTCGGTTGGTATACACTCTTCCCTCACCAATATAAGTAAAAAAATGATTGTCAAATATAAAACGTGTACTTGTTATCTTGCGCGCACCCGAAGCCACCGTTTTCTCACGTAACAGTACATTTTAATTATGTTTATTATCTTATAACCAGAAATAAATTTTAAACTTTGAAAAAGTGCTCGATTTTCAAAAAATAAAAAAAGTAAAAAAAATTATTGCTCGATACTGAAGCCTAGTAGCTCTTCATACAAAACCATTTGCTTTTTTTATCGGTGTAAATTTATTATTTACATAAAGGAAGAGTATAGAATCATGATAGCAATACATCAATGTTTGATTTCCATAATATATATAATGTATACCTAAAAATACCAACACGAGAAAGCCTGCAACGGAAAAAAAATGAACACTTTGTAGAGAGAGAGAAAAAAATTGTAAACTAAAAATTTTATATTATTCTTATGAGAAAAAAAAACCATTAGAAACATCTGCTAAATCATCACAATGAAATAATTTACCCCTTAGACGAAAAAAACAGATAAAGATAAATGTCTTTAAAATTTGGTAATGGGGATGACGCCCATTTCCGACACTACACTTCAACTCCTAAATTTTTAGTCCAAAAAAATATAGACGCGTTAAACCCTAGTCCATACAATCCACGTGATTCACACGAGTATCCCACACGCAATTGAACGGACGTGTCACCTTCCAGATTCTCCCGAAATTCAAAGCCGTGCTGGTGAAGTTCGACGTCGTGTACCCCTACGGCGACAAGCACAAAGAGTACACGGACGTGGCCGTGAGCACGAAGGACTCGCCGGACCTCCTGATAGCGGAGGTGGGCGTCAAGGACTTTGGTAACAAGGACAACCAGGACCTGGCCAAGCGGTTCGGCATCAAGCCGGACGACTACCCTACGCTCCTGCTGTTCGTCAACGGGAGAAAGGAGCCGTACAGGTTCGTCGCCGAGAAGGACGACGAGTTCACCGCGAACAACATCAAGAGGTTCATCAAGAAGAAGACCAGTTTGTACTTGGGTCTGCCAGGGTGTGTAGAGAAGCTGGACCAGCTGGCCGACGAGTTCAAGGCCAACGAGAAGGACAGGAAGGTGCGTTTTGGTTGAATTTTTGGGAGGGTCCTTTTTTGTCCCACAGCTCTTGTGGAGTCCAAGTTCGGGTGCACCTGTTTGATCATCGTTTCATATCCAAGGGTACAATGTGTGGTTATTATTTTTTTTTACAATGTGGTTTAAATGCATGGCTGGATGGAGCTAACAGTACTGTGGTTATTCAACCAAGTTATGATTAATTGCCAAGTAGCTTCTTTACGCTTTAGTTTTGTTTCGATCATCGTTGCTTGAGTCTTTTAGGTCGTGTTAATTTTCCCGTTGGTTCATAGTTTTTCCTGCAGTTATTTTTTTTTTTTTTGCATTTAAAAAAATTATTTACATCAATGTCCTCAATCGAATGGCTCGTTTGAGCCTCTGACGAAATTTTGCTCTTCACTTACTGGAGGAACAGTGTTGATTGAGAAAAAACTTGTTGATTTTAACTTAATCTTATCTTATCTTGATGGTTACATTTTTTTCTGACAAACCAAACATTAGCTCTCGACTTTTCATGAACTTTGCCAAAACGGGAGAGTATCGCTTATTATCTACGTATTAGCTCTGTGACATTTTTTTTTCAAGTGTGGACTGGAGATATTTAATAAGTTAGCATTGTAGAGATTTACTACCATGGTTATTTTAATTAAAATGAACTTAACTAATTAAATAATTAAAAAGCTACAAATAATTGAATTATTTATTATGTTGGACATTTATGATCAAAGCAACATTTTCTTTACTTAAGGGATTAATGGATACTCACTGTACTTTTAGTTTTTGGACTAAGAAAAATGTTTAAAAATCTCATTCCAAATCCTACTTTCGCAAGGTTCACGTAGTTATTAAAAAAAGTAGTTTAATAAAACAAAATGGTATCTGTTTCAGGAAATCTTTAACAAAGCAAAACTCTTTGAAGAAACTTTACCAGAAGAGCACCGAGAAGCGGCAAAGGTTTACATAAAATTGATGGCTAAGATATTAGAAAAAGGAGACGTATTTGTACAAACCGAACAGACGAGACTCGAGAATTTGCTGAAAGGAAAGCTGTCGGTCGAAAAGAAGAAAACAATGGAAGAAAGAAGAAATATTTTGCAGTCGTTCATGTTCCGTGATGAGTTGTAATTTATAGAAAAGGGAATGAACTGCACTATTTTCACTCGAGTTGGCGTTTGAATTAGTTGGTAGATTTTGTGGATTGAGTCATCAGTGTTGTCGTATTTACAGGGAAAAACAGAAAATAACAAATGTACAGAGTGCAATAACACAAGTTTTTCAAATATAAATGTATTGTTTGAATTTTACATATAATTAAAAGCGCTCAAATTTTTTAAAAACTCAATGTGAGTTAAACAGACGTTTAGCATTAAGTTTCGGTATGTGAAAGAAATATGAACACATTATATCATGATGTACAATCAAAGTTTCTAAACAAGTTAGTAGAAAATTTTGAACACATAAAAATAGAATCCTTGTATAAGCAAAATACCACAGTCTACAAAGTATATCATATTTATTATCATTTACATTATACCACTTACAAACATAAGACTTTGAAAGTCATCGACAACTAGCCAGACAAAATCCATTTTTTCTTCATACTGCATTTACTTTTAAAAATCACAGATATAATGTACAATAATTGTCATAAATATCATTAAATAGACAAGTAAGTAATAAGAGAAAAAAGCATATTCACGATTGTTACTAACTGGGGATTTAAAAAAAATAAAAAAAAAGATAAATGAAAAAAAATTCGTTCCATTTCACTCGTACCCTTAAAAATGCAAACATCTCATATCAACTTCACATCATCACTATTCAATGCTTGTGCACATGGCAGGAATGTACTTATTCCAACAAAAACTCTCACACTATCTCTCTTTCTCTCTTTCAGTACTATTTAACAGTATTACTTACTTAAAAATTAAAAACATGCTTACTCTTCCTCTTTAACCTTAAGTTTTTCAAGATCTGTTGTAACTTCATTCGTAGCTTTTTCTACTTCAACTATTTCCTTGCTCTGTTCTTCGGAATGTTTGTCTTCCGCAGCAGTTTCTTTATCCTTATTGTCAACCTTAGCTTCCTCATCTTCGGAGCAGTCAGAGTCGCTTTCATCTTCCGAATCCGGTTTACCAGAGTAAGCCTCACACTCTGTTTCTACAATTCTTTTTGCCTTATCAAAAGCTTCTTTCCACAGGCATGCATCTAGAAGCACAATCCATTTTTTTTTTGATTATTCAAAGAGAAATAAGCTTATCGTGGAATGAGAATAAAAATGTACTTACTTTCAGAATTAGCAAATCTAATGGCCAGCAGTTGTGGCTTTGGTTGTTCATCAGCAAAGTCAGCCAGGGCACTCCAAACCCAAGCACGATCACTGCCACAATTAGGGTTTAGTTCCATCCACGGCCAGACAAAATGATTTGCACACAACTTCAATGTTTTATCTCTACGCATGACAACTCTCACGGTATTTTTGATTTTGTGTCTCAGAAGCTTCACTTCTCCAGTTCCTCTTTCTTTCCATTCTGCTGGGCTATCTGATGTGTCGTAACGATACAGCTTTGCTCTCCTGCAAGGAATGAAAGATGGTCTTGTAAAAGAAGATTTTAGCAAAAAAACAAATATTTAAGCAAGCAGAAATTACATTTTGATCATTTCTACTTCTTCCTCTTCGTTTGTGGAGACGTCGACCAATGGTAGTTGTACCACTGGCTCGAAATAAACTTGGGGAGAGCCAGGTGGAGACTCTCCCAGGACAATACCATCCTCTGCACTTCCATTTTCAGTATGGTTATCCGCCTATAGCACAAATTCAGTATTTTACAATTAAATATCATTCAAGTGATTGATCACTATCATAGAATTAAAAAAAAAACTGAACTGTTAGGTATACTTGATTGACGATACTTAAAAGTGCTCAGTCATTAATAATACAAGTCAAATGCATCACGAAATTTGTCTGCCCAATAACCAAAAAATGTATCCAAATAGGAATATACCAAAACAAAAAGATTTTCTTAACCCAACTGCTGAGCATATACACAATTGTAAAGTCCCACCACCAAGGGATAAGATTAATAGTTTGCTGAACGAAAATATTACACAAACGAGTACTCACTCCTAATCCAAGTTCGGGCATGTTGGCGATAAACAAACACTGCGGAGATGGAGGAAGTACAAAAAGTTTTTGAACAAGTAAATATTATGTGGTCATATATTGCAATATTGCAAGCTTCGTAGTTCGTATACCGTAATGGAAAAAAAAAACAATAGGTGGACAGTTGGACACGCTCAGAGAGAGAGACAAACAGTTAAATTCACATCTACACCACTGGTTTGCAGGTTCTGTTCAACGGTTCAGTTCGACCCTCAGAACCCTCTGCTTCCCTCATATGGTTTTAATCAAGGCACATTTTCATGAGACGCTTCGTTTCTCCCAGTCACTTGGACAATTTTCAAAGTGCACGAATAATCAGTTTTTGACATTTTACAAAAATTGGATTGTTTTGATATAAGATACTTATAAGTTTGAATTATATTATAGTAAACGAATGTACAATGTGAAAGTCGATTTTTGTGTTGGGTATGGCCACAGTTTGTATGGCACTATGGCTTGTAATTCATAAGGGCGCTATCGCAACAAAAGTTTTATTCGTAGAGCAGGAAATTCCAAATACTTTAACTATTTTACCAGAAATAATAATCATAAAATTAAAATTAATCATAAACATTTATTACTTTGAGAAGCGATTGTTTAAGTTATAACTGCTTATGTTACTATTTTACTTTTATTAAAAGTTCAGACAAATAATTCTTAACATTTGAATTTCCCGCACTGACTCTAGTGTGCTCTCGACACGTTGACCACAACCACAAACACGAGCAATTCCCTAGAAAATGTTTGCACAACTTTTGAAAAGTTTTTTAAATTTAAATAAAAACATTAGTTACAGAAAATTCAGGTTATTGGCAACACATTTTATTCGTATCACAATACTTTTTAACTTTATAACAATTCTTTGATACACACTTATTTTCTTTACGAAAAACATGTCCTCATCGGTGAGTGTACGGTGTGGTCACACTGTACAATTATTAAAAAACCAACCAACCGTATTCATTATTAACAAACTTTAGTATGAATAATCAATGTAAAATTTTGGATGTTATTGCTCAACATATAATTGGGCTCGACAGACGTGCAGTATCCTTTGAACAAGTATACCTAATTTTTTTCCGTGTAGTTTGCCAACTCTGCATGGCAAGTAGATCTAGTGTCCCTATATAGTCCCAGAGAGAGAGAGAGAGTAGTACTGTAGAGAGAGAATTCAGTAGTGCCGCCGCCGCCGTCTCCTTGAGTGGTAGCCTGTCCCGTTGACGTCGTGTGTGGGGTTTGTGACCATCTGGTGACCATTCGTGTAGTGTGTGGTGCGGTGCGGGACGCGGGTGTGCGAGTTGAGTGTACAGCAAGAAGCCAAGGCAAAGTGCGTGTACGAAAACACTCGACAAATCCAATAAACACATCAAAACTGTATATTAAAAGCCCATCAACCTCATCGAGGCGTTATTCTGCAAGTGTGCGCGAACGTGTGTATTTTCCATCAATAAGTACACGCAGCTAATCCGTTGAAGGCGCATCGTCGTGTGTCGTCCATAAACATACACCCATTCATCAATCGTCCATCGTCGCTTCCCAGGACGCGCTCTCTATCTCTTACGCATCGTCTCCACGAGGATCTATACTTTATCATCGAAAGCCAAGACCTGGTGCTCACCCACATACACACGCGCACGCACAAGGGGAGACACATACATACATACATATAGAGTCTTAGGGACTGTACGACAACGACGCGCATCATCCACGAGCAGCCAACCAACGGCGGACCGGTCCGATGTCTGAAACCGACAAACTCAACATCGACACCATTATAGCGCGGCTCTTGGAAGGTAAGGATCATCCGATTGTTCTCATTCGTTCCGTGGGGCTCCTCTTTTCCGTTGTGTATACACACGAGTGTGTAAATCGTCTCCTCCTTGAATTTCGCTCCTAACCTCTTCGTCCGTGTATCTCTGTGTACGTGAGCTTTTTTTTTTTTTACGGGGGAAAACGCATCCGCGGTGTATTTTCGAGGGAGTAAAATGAAGAAGCATCTGATTACAGCGACGGTTTTTCCACCTACGCCTACCAGAATACGGCGAACTATCCAAAGAACTCCAACTCTCTCTCCCTCCCTCTTTCCTCTCGCTCTCCACGCTCCTCTCTCTCTGCCCCTCTTGAGAGCTCTCCATCTTTTAAGAGTGTGTGCATGAAACTCATCATGTCGCCGTCTGTCTCGCTCGTCTCGTTTATTCGCGCTCCGTTTTGATGATGTCCCTCGTGTGTATTGTCATATTTTATTCTACGTACCGCATATACACGGTATAAGCAAATACATGACGCTCTCCGAACTTAATTTATATCATTCCGATTTTTCCTCGTACATAAAATGCCTATTATTTCATGCCACAGGTATACCCACGTCTGTGTTTAGCTTACTACAATTAAGGGGTCAAACGTGTCAGGGGTACAGTGGCCCTCCCTGCGAGACGCTTTTACTCACAATTACTAGTTTCAAGTGAATTGTCGATGAATAATTGAGTATGGGCAAACGGTTGGGCCAATTACGCAATTTTTTCAACACAAGTATTGCCTACAAGGGGGTGGGTCACATGTATTATTAGGCGGACGAGTCATCCACCCGAGCTGAGTGTGTGATACAAAAAGAGGGTTTTGGGCTCTCGTTGGCACTGGCTCTTCGATGCGATGAGATCTCTCGTAACGATTAACGTATACGTGCACATTGATGATGGCTGACGTCTGTTGAGGACTTTTGTTTATATGTATCTGTTTGTGATGCGTAGGCTTTTGAGTTTGTTTACATTGCCCATGTATGTCGCTGATGATGCTTTCTAGGGAATGCCTACGAAAGAGAGAGGTAGGGTAAATCTTGAATATTCGAGTGTTGTTATTTCTGATTCCTTTGATCCAGTTTCAGCTAGTTGAAGGAAAATTGTGTGGGACTATACAAAAAATAAACGTCGATAACGATAGAAAAATTGCAGAATATTTAGCTTTTGACAGAGCTATAGCTCTGGTGTCAAAGTGAAAAAAATACAATACAATCATGTTCATAAATGTATAATGTACACTTCTTATTGTCTTGAAAATTTTGAAGGTCGAATTTAAATCAAATTTTGGTTTTAAAATTTGTTGTTGAAATTTTCATACACAGAGCAATGTCTCAACTATGAGTAAACACTCTGTAAAGAAATTCAATGCATCTTTGAATTTGTATATGAAAGGATTGGATTGAATAGAGCAACGAATGCAAAGTAGTGATGTAATAGTCGAAACGGAGCATGCCACCACTGACTCCAAGATATCTATTTTATTGAAGTATCATATTTCTATGCAGTAATTATGACGTGACAAAAAGAGTCATGAGTTTAAAAACTTTCAATTATGAAATATTTATTCCCTGAAACATCCACTTCATGCATGTTCAGAAAAAAATCAGTATCTATATTTTCCACCAAACATAAATTGCCCCGCTTCATTGATTTATTGGTGACTCAGAAACGCAGATTGAGAAAGCTTTTGAAATATTGTAAGAGTTTCAACAATAAGGTTTGTTTGTACTCTAAAGATACTTAATTAATATTTTTCACAACATACTTTATTATCATCTGCTAATTTTTCTTCATATTCATTGTATTCTACTTGTTTTTTCATACTCTGTTACATACAACATTTCCTTATCTCTTTTTCCTACATTTTTACGAAGTCAAATGATGAATGTTTTCGTTTTGTACATGTGTTTATTTCGCATGAAATAGATAATTCGTATAAAATACTCATGCTGTTGACGTTTTACAAGCAGTAATTGATGTATTGTAAAAAATGGTTTTCGATGCTTTGCTATTGAAATGGAACAGTAAATTATTTAATTCATTTAACAATGTATTTATTTAGATTTTAATTTTAAGAAAATCTTTAAAAAGCAAAAACTTTTTCAGTATTTGTGTTAAAGTAATAAATTCCCTCTATTCGGGTCAATGAACAAATGCACATAAAAACCATGTCATTTATTTTCACAACTTTATTTCTGAACGACCAATACATATGCATTCTTATAACGTGTTTTCATTCTCAATTTCAGTCCGAGGAGCGCGACCAGGCAAAAATGTTCAGCTGACAGAGACAGAAATTCGAGGCTTATGCCTCAAGTCCCGTGAAATTTTTCTATCACAGCCCATCCTTTTGGAGCTTGAGGCACCCCTGAAGATATGCGGTAAGATTTCGTCAATGATTAAATTAATTATTCTTTACTTTGCCCTGTTTCCAATGAAATTCATACTCACTACGACTTACGTCTCAAGCCGATGAAATAATACTCAACTATATTAAATGCGAAAATAGGGCCAACTGCTTTCTGACACCAGTTGCAGCTCTACAAATGCCCAAGCGTGCAACGTAATAGCATTCGTTCTGTGTTTACAGGTGACATTCATGGACAATATTACGATCTGCTGCGGCTGTTCGAGTACGGTGGATTCCCGCCAGAGAGCAATTACCTCTTTCTGGGCGATTACGTCGACAGAGGAAAGCAGTCGTTAGAGACGATTTGTCTCCTTCTCGCTTACAAGATCAAGTACCCGGAGAATTTCTTCCTGCTCAGAGGAAATCACGAGTGCGCCTCCATCAACAGGATATATGGATTTTATGATGAATGTAAGGCCCCTTTTCAATTTTTATTTTTTCTTTTTTTTTTAATAGTACTTTTTAATTTACGATTTTTTTTTCAATCTTTTTGACACCAATAATTAAAGAGTTTTTCTCAAACGACTAAATTTTCTTTAAATCATTGCTTGTAGTACACTTTCATTTGACCAAAAATATTGAAAGTATTCCAAAGACTCTCAAGCCATTTGCGGAATTGTGAAATGAATCTCAATTGAATGAAATAACAAAGTTGGAAATCGTGATTGTTTTCAGGCAAGCGCCGCTACAACATAAAGCTGTGGAAAACTTTCACAGACTGCTTCAACTGCCTACCAGTAGCGGCGATCGTCGACGAAAAGATTTTCTGCTGCCACGGTGGCTTGAGTCCCGATCTCCAGAGTATGGAACAGATCAGGCGTATCATGCGGCCCACCGACGTGCCCGATCAAGGCCTGCTTTGCGATCTCCTTTGGTCCGATCCAGACAAGGACACGATGGGTTGGGGCGAGAACGACCGCGGTGTCTCGTTCACATTTGGCGCCGAGGTCGTCGCTAAATTCCTTCACAAGCATGATTTCGACCTCATTTGTCGTGCGCATCAGGTAAACAACACGCCCGATTATGTTTCATTCTACATATTCAGCTTTTTTTAGTCTCCAAGAGCCATCTTTTAACACGAGGTTCAATTTAACAGTGATTACTGAACTTGGAGATTAAAATTATTCATGCTGTTGCGTAAATGCTTTCCAAGCTATCTTATCAGAATGCCTGTTATCATGAGGTGACTTGTAGCAATAAACAAATAAAAAATGTAATGCAAAGCGCTTTAACTGTACAAATTTCAAATGTAGAACTTAAATTGGAGTAAAAAGACTTGAATATAGCTCTCAAATTGATCACGTTACTGTTCGGTCATGCTAAAATACTTGAAGCTTATCACATGATGTTGTTGGGCCAAAAATACGAGGCTATATTCTCATTCGCAACCTCGGCGCGCGCGTTAAGAGCCGATTGGAAGTCTGTCAAGATTTAAAAATTGGATACTCGACAATAAGTCTCGTCCGCGTACGCCGGAGCTAAAGCCATCACGTTGTTCTCTGAACCAACTATAAAAACACGCTTGAATTTTTTTGCAGGTGGTCGAAGACGGCTACGAGTTCTTCGCGAAACGACAGCTCGTGACGTTGTTCTCGGCGCCAAACTACTGCGGCGAGTTTGACAACGCGGGTGCCATGATGTCTGTGGACGAGACGCTGATGTGCAGCTTCCAGATCCTGAAACCGGCCGATAAGAGGAAATTCACGTACGGCGGCCTCAACGCTGGCCGACCGGTCACGCCGCCGCGTGGCGCCAACAACAAAAACAAAAAGAAGTGAAACGCCCGCGCGACCACCGCACGAACGCGATACTTGGGCTGTTAAGCCCTCTCTACTACTACTACTCTCTCTCTCTCTCTCTCTCCTCCAAGAACTACGACCCTGCATGTCCTCTGTCACCCACCACCACCACCCACCAACGACACAACCAGCATCTCCTTGACGACTCTTGGATCCTTGTAAGAAAGAGTAATTGAAACTACTGCTACTGGTACATTCATTAAAATTTAATAAAGAAAAAACATTGAAACCAAGAAAAAAAAGAGCATTGGAAAAAAAACAAAGTATATTGATAAACCACCTGTGCGACGCCATCCATAAAAACAATGATGTATAATACAAAAATGAATTCCGGAAGATAAATCATTGTGATTTTGATTATTCTTATCTCTTTTTTTTTAGAGTTTTGGGCAATTGATAAATCATCGTCAAATGTATTTAGACTAAAAATTTTTATTAAATAACAAAAAACGAAGCGTGAGACGTGTTGACGTTGATATTTATTCAATGAATGAAAAGCTTCTGTAATTGTATGTTTAATTATTCGCGCTTATATAGATATATCGTGGTACCATTGAGTAAGCCCAATAATTTATATATAATATGTACAATGCGCAATGAAAGCTAAGAGAAAACGAGGTTTGAAAATTTTAGAGGGCTTTTGTATAGTTGTCATTTACTGTAAAGTAGATTCGTAGTACGATCTGGGTGAATAAATAGAAATCAAAGGGAAGACAATGAAAATAGAATATTAAAAAATCCTGTAAGACGATAAATATTCTCAAGATATTCAAAGATTGCCTGTAAAGGCCGATTTTTTGTTTTGACACATTTTACTTGCACGAAAACTTATGCGTCAAAAAATTTGTGAGTTTATATGAAAACATTTAGATGGACACTGAGCAAACTCGCAAACGAAATTTATAGTGCAAGACTACTTTGCGTTTTTATGTTAATTTTATTGTCTTGCTCTACCTTACTATGAATCACTCGAATAATTTTGATTTAGTAATAATGTTACCCTGATTTTTTTTTACAAAATCACGTATCCTTCAATAAAATTTAGTTGGATATTTAAGGTTATTTTTTATAGCTTTCACTTTATTTTTGTTTATGTTAAGTGGTCAACTATTTTTTCTTGTGCACAACTGTGCGAGAGCTCCTTGACTTTTTAATCCTTATTTCCTTGCGACTTTTTGGAAAACAAGTAAATACAATCTGCAACGTCCTTAACATAAGTTAATAGCTGTGCAGTTTTCCTTGTAAATTGGAAAAGGAAAACCTGTGCCAAGGTGCGACTCTCTCAATATCATATTGCTATTTCAAGCCACAAGACACCTGAAAAACAGTTTTCTACTTTTATGTTACTATTCCGTCACTTGCAATCTAATAAAATACCCTTTCGTCGTATGCAACATAGATGTAGTGTACGTAAAAGAACGTAGTGAACCTTCTACGAGAAAAATTTCTACATGCCGTGGTACGACGATACATTTTACATTTCATTTTTCTAGCTCTATTATTTTATGTGTATCGTAGTGACTAACGTAAGCTCCAAAGTGTGGCTTTCTCGAGATTGATTAAATTTTAATGAATTTTCAAATATGGGTATGAAGTAATTGATCAAACGTTGGGAGTTTCTAGATAATTGTAGTTTAATTGTAATAAATATTTGGGATAAACACCATCATGTATACAATACGTTGAAAAGAAAAGGAGAAAGATGTTATTAATAACTCGATTGTTGAATAAGTGGCAGAACATATTTCTTCTGGTACCAAGTAGACTCAAAGAAAAATAAAATGCCTACCAAGGCTGAACCAACTTTTTTTAATTTTCTTTGTAAATTTTTTATTTTTTTTTTGTTCACCTCAATGTATAACTTTTATAATTAATATATATAAGTGTAACAGAATACTTTGAATTTTTTAAACCTCACTTTCTTTTAGTTTCGTCCATCAAGTATTTCGATTATTTCTTCCTTATTGAAGACACAAATGAGTTAATTTTTTTTTTTTTCATAGCACTATTTCATAGATTCTTTATGTTACTGTTTAAGTAGTAATAAATAACAAATTTAAATTTCTGTCTCCAGCATTATTTTTTTTGTCATTCTCCTTCAATCTAAATTCATCATTACTAATAATAAACCTATCATTGCTTTTTAATTTCACACCGAATATTCAAATTGCATGTAAAGACTTTTATGGCAATTGAAAAAAAAAAGATAAAGAACATAGTTCAAAGATTACCTACATCTGATTTAACATCAGAAATTTTACTCTTTTGTTTCCCCATAAATATAAAAATCACTGCTCGTTGGCGATAAAAAATCTCGATTTGAGAACAAAAAGTATTATTTGCGTAACATGGCATTAAAAAAGTAACTTTTCACTACGCAAAACTCTTTTTTTCTAGAATTTGTTTTACAGAATCGAATAAATTATGATTAAACTACAATTATACACCATTTAAACGAAAATAGAACTAAAACAATACAGCAAACCAATTTTTCGGGAATCCCACTAATGTAATGTGAAATGTTCGTGTTAGCATATCCTCTTTTGGTATTTGTTAGTTGATCATTAAAAATGTTTAAAAACGAATTCTCTTGAAAGTGCTAAATATTATACAAACACCAATGAATCGTGATCACTTAAGCGGCGAGTGTGGAAAAAGAATTCCTGAATTACATTTTTAGGAGTGTAATTATCATCATTTCATACGCTGTTTTAGAATACTGTAGAGTAAAGCATTTTCAATAATCAGTGGCTATATGCAGGACCCCAAAACTATACGACACGTGCTTTTTTGTAATTGCGCCAAACAAACTGTATGAAAATTTAATGGAGCCAAAAAGCAGACTCATCGAGCATCGGCAGTAACTCAAAATACTTGAAATACATGTATTTGTAAATGCGTTGAAGCATAAATAAAAAAAATACAAATGTATGAAACACACCACCGATGCCCCAGTCCATTAAAAAATATGTTGTACAGGCGTTTGTTAATACCTAAGTGGGTAAATTAAAAAAGTATAAATAATTATTTATTCGTTTTGACATGTGTTGGAACAATTTAACAGAGTTGTGGGCATGTAACGTGATGTTATTAGGTATAAAAAATATATAGACCGTCGTATTGTCAAGGTTTTCTGAATATCACCTGCCCAAAAGACAGCTCACTTTTGTAATGATGCGCACAAGTTCGGAGGGGAAAAAAAAAAAAATAATTCATAGTAGGGCAATAAATTGACGCTTCTTTCATTGACCAATTTTTTGACTGCAGCAATAATACGAATATAATATGACATGTAGAACCTAATTTTCCAACAATTGATTTTGACGTTACGCATATGTATGTCTGCGTAAGTTATTTCTTATGACCCATATGTGGGTTGTACAACGTAGGCGAAGCGTTAAAATGATCATCGTGGATTAAATATTAATATTGAAAGTTTGCTTATTGACTCAATATATTATGGAAGCGTATTATTCCAAGTCCTTTCAAATAAGTACAAAAATGATGGAAAAAAAAAAAATGATAATTTTGCGAAATCATTGAATAATTGAAATTTCAAATTTGGTTTTTGCTCGAGCACATCATATTATTTAAGTTAAAAAAAATAAATTATTCGTGATACTTACCTTATGAAGATTTTCAAAACAAATGTTTTCACTTAATCCACTCTATTTTTAGATGCGATTGTGCGGGCTTCAATTAATAATAGCCTGCGAAATTTTCTTGTAAGTATACGATCAAAAACTCTGAGATGAATTTCAAATTAAGGAAGTTGATTAGGACATGATTCAGCTAAGTATGTCATCTACAATACGCTTGGTGTATAAAACATTAAAGAAAATCTTCAATACCTGGAATTGTTTTTACCTTGATAATTTAGTATCTAATAAATGAACCTTAAGGGAAAAAGAAATATTTTAATATTTATTATCGCTCAAAAAAATTTTTTGTAGAGTAGGTGAGACTGTCAGTGTTAAAAGTTGAAAAACGTTATTTTTCCGTATGATTTTATTGTTAAAATAAAAAAAAAATGTTTTTACAGAATACCTGAATACCTCAAACAAACTGCAAGCTTTGCAGGAATGTTTTTTCGTATATTTTCTAAAACTAAAAAGATTTAAAATAAATTTTTTTGTTGTAATTGCTTTTGCCAATTCTACTTTTGAGATACCTGATTAACTTCCTTAAACGTAATATATGGATAAGTTATGCCAAAAAATAAAATCTATTTCGTATGACTTCACCACATCGATAAACATATTATTGAATAATAAATATTTTATCATTGAATTGTGGTCTTGTTTAAGTTCTTACACATTTTTCCGGCTTATAAATATGGAGTAGAAATTTTAGCACATTTCATGAAATAATATTGTGTCAGGGAAATCAAATGTTTTATAAAAAAATATTCAAGTCTATTCAGAAAAAGTAATATTTATATATTACCTTCATCGTTGTAAATTACTTTTTTTCAATAAAATTCAATCAAGCAACGTACATATGCAATACTTCATTATTATATTAATTTGTGTTTTACTTGTGTGTTTATTAGTTTTGTGTAAAATAACTAAAATAAGATAATCAGAATTTATTTTATTTTTTCTTTTAAAAAAATGACTGGTAAATGTTTTCACTAGGGTAAAAAAGTAGCCACTCATAAAATAATTAATACAGAAAACAAATTTGAAAACAAAAATAAGTGTAAATCTAAGATTTAAATTACACATGGAAATGAATTATATTCAGTGTTCATTTTGATACTATAATATGGTATGTGCATTGAAAAGAAATTAATGAAAAAAATTTTTAGAACTTTCAGTAAGAACTTAGATCCGAAAAAATATTTCTTTTATTTTTCTAAATCTGTTTTTTTTTCTGTTAATCTTTAAATTTTTGTTTTACAATGATATATTTTTTTTAAAAATAGACCTCTGTAAACTATAATTTATTGTATTATTTATATTAAATGTAGATTTTTCACGCGTGAAATAATCAATCAAGAAATAATTTTTCAACAAGTTTTAGAGTTAAAAGGATATGTTTCTTTCAATTATGTATTTTTCCATACAAAATTACCCAACTTTCCGAATTCTGAAAATCTTGAATTTACCAAAAAAAAAGAACATTCGGCAACCTATGTCTATTCAAGGTATAAAGTAATTTCACTTGATTTAATGATGAATGCCTTAAAATTATCTTATATTTAAAATTGTACACTTTTTGATTTCAGTCACTTGTTGATTATTGCCAAGCATTATTTAAATTGTTTTGGTTTGAATACTATAAAAAAAATTTTTTTAAGTTATTTTATGGTTAATTTTTTAATAGCATATTTTTATTAATCAACCACATGTTTTGTATGAACACCAAAAAGATTCCAAGAACAGCGAGGAATGTATAAAGACAATTAACAACTTTACGGACAATGCTGTTCAAATTTTATTGTGTCGTGACAACGTTTCGACTACACCTTGACAGTCCCTCTCAAGTCTCTAAATTTAACAATATAAAATAAACTTTTAAGAATCACAACAGCTTAAGTAATTTATAAATTTTTTCTTATAAACATAGTTTTTACAAAAAATAAATAAATTATTACACTTAAAAATTCGACGTTGACAAAAATATTACTGAGCAAAGTCAATTCGTATAAGTTACATCTTTTCTTGCTCGTTAGTAATGACTAGACAATAACAAGGCTTACAGGTAGTGTGCTAAGCTTCAATGCCAGTGTGTAACAAGGGGCGATCACACAAGTATCTAGCAGTAGTACAGCACAATAGTACAGTATAAAGTATGCAATATTCCAAAGTAAAACGGACAAGTGTTCGATCGAGATTTATTCTTTTACCATTAAACAATGTTTTATAAAATACTTAAAAACAGTACTTAATTTATTTGTATCTGTAATTGTATTTACGGTATCGAATTTTGTAATATAAACCATTTCTGAAATTAACCTTTTGTGAAGAGAAGATTCTCGATCCAACACCCGTACCGAGTCAAAATCGAAGGTGTGTGTGCTTTATATGCATATACACAGCCGAGAAACTCTTTTTTATTTTTGCAATCTCTCATATGTTTATGAATTCGAATGTCGAGTATTCTTTTAGTTTGGCCAACGTAACTTTTATCACAATCTTTACACTTGAAAGAGTATACAGTGATACTCTTTGGTGTGATACAGGTTTGGTGTTTACCCTATCCAAAATATCAATGCTGAAATTAGTCGTAAATTACATCATTGATTCTGCGCTTATTCCATGTTGAATCAATGCTAATTCAGCGTTGAATCAACGTTGACCTATTATCAACTGGGGAACATGTTGTAACAGGTTGTAAGCTTCAAAATAATCTATTTTAATTGCAAACTGCAATGCTACCATGAAAAACGCACTGTTTTGAAGTTAATTACTATTATTGTTTTCAACAAACGCTGATTCAATGCTGAATCAGCATTGATTCAACATGGAATAAACGCTGAATCAACGATGTAGTTTACGACTGATTTCAGCACTGATATTTTTTATAGGGTATATTGATCTCGACGTCTGGGCTGAAATATCGACGTCTCCGACATTGGCCAAACTCAAACATCATAGGTCCTATGTCATCACAACAGCTAAATGAAATTTTAACGGTGAAGTTATTTATGAATATTAGCCATGTAATGTTTTTAACCAAGATCGTGTATGGAGAGCAAGTTTACGAAGACTTGCTCACTTACTATAATCTGCACAAAGAACTAAGTAGAGCTAGGTGTAGATGTGTCTTTCTTTTGCATTGTAAATATTATAGACTGTTCCGTGTACACATTACTAACAGTATTAAAAATTTAGAAAGCAAAATTTAGAGGCAAAGAACAGCTTCATAATCATATCTTCTTTAAACCGGTACATTCAGCAATACTTATAAGATATAAAGTTTCTCCAAATAAAGTAGCAGAAGTCCATTCAGACAGCCTCCCACAATAATTAGAAGAAGAGGCAAAACTTCGAAAATATTAACAGGAGTCACGTAATCCTTCGTCTAAAATAGCGAGTGAAAAAATAATTATTACTTATGCATAGTGCCTATCGATATAAGAAAGACCGACCTCAACTGATTGTAAAAACAATTCCTTAGCAATAGTCTTTTGAAGTATGCCACTGCTTTTTATCAATCCAATGCTATTAACAAAAATATTATGTAGTCACTTAAATTGTTATGTATGTGGTGAAATCTAAGGGTGATTAGTCATTTTGTAGTTAATGAGAAAAAAAATTTTTTTGGGAACTCGTTTCTAACTAACACGTTTTTCTTCTGATCAAGTCACTCTCAGTGTAGGAGAAATCGTTAACACGTACAAATAATGACTTAGGAATTTGGGATATTTTTTAGAGTTTTGAAGGTAAAAAAATAAAATAAAATTTATACCGTAAAATATCGTCTTTGAGAAATTTTGTAATAATTTATTATTCATTTAGTGTGAGTAATTTTAATTTTTTTAAAGTATGATATGTAATTATTTTAAAAAATCCACGACTGTAATGAAAAAGAGCAAGTTTTAACTTTTATTAGAATTTGATAGATAAGTTTTTCTAAAAACTTGAAAAATAATTTTTTTTTCCTCGCTGCAGCTTTTTTTAGGTAACGCTGATCGAATTTCAAAAATACGACAAATTAATAAATCTAGGTTTTTGATAATACGAAGTAATAAACCTTATCGTACATACTTATTATAACACATTAAAAAACTGATTTTTGTATTTCATATATCAAAAAAAAAAAAGAAAAAAATCAATTGCTTGACATTGCTTGGAAAATTTTATAAAAATTAATAGTTCTTTTAATTTAAAAAATGTGCATTTATTTGTGTGTATACTTGTAATTGATGATGCGACTGAGCGGACTTCCAATCTGCACAGGTAGTGCCATCGATGATTGCCTTATCGCATCCAAGGGTTGGAGTATGCAGGGAACATCATGTCTGCTTAATGCTAAAATCACGTCCACGGTTATATAGGCGTGTCTCTTTTTCAAGCATACATTCATGAGACCCTCTAAATCTGATTGTGGTAATTTTTCCTTGTCAATTAGAATTCGATCGAAAATTCCTTTCACAGTCGTATCCGTCGAAGTCTACATCACAGAAGTACAACAAACGACAGGAATAAAGGCAAAGATAAATTTTCTCATCAAAGCTCGATTTGAAGTGTTCAGATTTATTGACCGAATAGAAATATGAACCTGAAAAAATGTGTAGTCAGCACTATTTTTCAGTACGGCTAGCTTGTAAGATCCGTCTTCGAGCATGCCTTTCATCGTTCGAAACGGGATGTTGTACACATTGATTGCTAGGTTGCTGATTAGAAAGGCCGAGTAAGATGAAAAAATTATGGCACTGGTGATATGAGTGGTCCAGTTGATTATTTGTATGGAATCTATCTTTATGGTATGATACCCTATAGAACAGAAAATAAGTTTCATAGAATTTGATGTGTTAACCCACTAGTGGCGCCAATCTGGTGGATATCTTCAGAACCCGAACCTGCCTACAGGTAAGCGTTTAAACTAGTCTCGGCTAATTACTAAAGTAGACTTGGTAATGCGTTACTTCATAATTGTCAGTGATTTCTTAATATACGCAGGTAATGATACGCGAAAAGACATTTATTTAAAATTACAGGCACACATTTCTGAAGTTTTGGTAGATTTTGTGAAGGGATCGCAGTTCATTTTATCATTGCTCTCTGATATTTCCCAATTCCTACAAAAATAAAAAAAATTAATAATTTATTTAATATTAACGTCATTACTTTAAAATAATCATCATCAATGAAGTGTGCACTGCATTTCTTAGTAATTTTGCCGGTTAGGTGACACTTGTGTATATTTTGTTTGTTCATAATTTCAGAAATTGGAAGTACGTGAAATACTAATTTATTATGAGACGAATTATTTTCTTATTTACAATTTCAAAAGTGGCAATCGCTCGTGTGCTTCGTCGTACAGTCACCTATTTCGATGCGACTGGTTTCAACGGCTATACCTGTCAACAGTTTCGGGTTCAGAAAATATCCACCAGAGTGGTGCCACTAGGTATCGTAATCGTCATCTTTGTCGTCACATCGTCATTATTTTTATCACAACAATAATAATTGTCATCGTCACCTTGAATGCAGAACACACCAAACGTATGGAGAATCGTGCGGGTCAATGAAAAGTACTCATTTTCCTGTCGTTTAAATGCTCGCTGCTGTGACACTATCTTACAGCCGAGCACGCTTGCTGTACTAGAGAGTATCAAGACAATCATCAGGCTCGTCCAAATACCAGAAGAAAAGGGATTCGCGTACGCAGTCCATTTAACAGTAGATTCGGAGGATTTTTTTATTACAATGTGGTACCTATAGGAAATCGTTTTCGTTGGATTTCTTACTTGTTCTGGTTTCGCGATAAAAACTGTTTTTATCGAAAGAAATTGTAAGGCATATCCAAGTGTAATGCCATATCATGTATACCTACTTGGTGAAAAAAATTGGAGATGTGAACTCAATTACGCCCAGCCTTTCCAAGGAAATGTGTAAAGGAATAACTCCGAGATCGATTTCTTTTCTGATGAGCTTACCAACTATCCCGGACCACGAGCCGTTTGATTGTAGGGAGCCTGGGGAGTCACTTTTATGGAATTCCATGCTACAAGATGATAATTTTTTTTCAATCAATTATAAATAGCATGAACGTCGACTTTTAAGTGTTAAATGCTATTTCATTTGGTTTTTAGTCTTTAAAAGGTCATGTTATAACTGTGTGATTTAAAATATAACATTTTGAATTACCATTTAAAAACACTTTCTTCTCACAACTACACACTATATTGGAAGTAAATTAATTTCGTACTATTTCATATTTCTGATTCAAGTTTTGTTGAATGAAAATATTTTCCACCATAAATTGTAATAATTCCTTTTTTTACCGAAAATTAATCATATTTTTTTTTTTTTAAATTGAATATCGAGATGATAACGCTTTTATAGACTAAAAATTAGGAGTCCTTTTTAAATTTCACAATCAATATTCTACCTTTTTTTTTATCCATGTATGAAAATGTTTAAAGTTAAGTGATAAATATATGAGTAAAATAGAAATTCTTACGTGCAGTTCATATTTTTCTCAAGAATTGAAGCCACTGTTCCAAAGATACCTGCTATTCCCGTCATATTACCAGAAGCATCGGTCTCGATTACTGTCAGGGGTCGCGTCTTCGTTAGATCAAATATCGAGCACCATTATGTTGACCACACAAATTTACAATGACAAATGAAAACATCAAGGAATTTTTTACAACTCGTTAATGGTTTTTTCCTTCGTTTTTTTGACCTTATAAAATTACCTCGAACACCGAAACTCGAATTATTTGCCCTTGAAGATTATTTCTGCGTTGACAGAAGGATAAATTAGTTATCCTTAATCCTGCATTGTCGTCCCAAACTCCAAAGGGACGATTTATGAGTTCTCGATCTTTGGCTATATTGTAAATCTCGTTGAGCTGTATAAGGCTGCTATTATCCCTAATTTTTTGCACAGTGAGAAAAAGGCAGTTGAGGGGTACGTAAACTGCCGAGAAAAATGAAGTGGCATTTGATTCAGCGCTAAAAAATATCATCCACTGTACGTTTTTCATCGAAAACTGGGCAGACATCTCCTGAAATTGTGTAACGTACTGAATATTGCGTCAAAATTATTAACGACAATATGATGTGTTTGAAGAGACACATTCGGAAAATTTGATTTTTTTGTACAATTCTGCTCAGACATAATCATATAAATTTACAATATAATACAAAGGTAACTACATACAATAATAATATACAGGTATTCAATACAGAAAAAATTTAAAAATTAAGGTGAAACAGTACTTACTTTTACAAAATGTTTCATTTCTTCGGAGTCATTTATAAGCACAATTAGGGTGATACCATTAATAAAATAGTTATTTCTTATCTATAAAATAATATAATTATGAATAAATATAATTTACAGTGGTGTACATACCCCTCAGAGGTTAGTACACTGTAATATAAAAAAAAAAAAAGAAAAAATATGATTGACGTTGTTGTCAGTGATTTTATCATTAGTTAATTTTATTGTGTTTTCAAAGACTATACTGTTGAATTCAAGACGTGACTAATAAAATCCTTTTTATGTTAATGAATGTAACACAGATAACAGTATAACATTGACAGACAGTATAATAACATGTTGGTAGTTTTTTACAAATTTATTTTAATTTTTTCAAGTTTACGTTGAATACATATTTTTTTTAGTTCATTTGTTTAGTGGTACTATCTTATGTTTTAACTTTCAGGACTTTGAACATTGACGTATTTCTGAAGGAGGATTGAGTACTTTAGGGAAGTAAAGGACAAATTTTTTTAAATCTTTATTTACAGATCAATAAAGAATGAAAAATATTTATGAAAACTTTCACTCCAGCCTAGAAATCCATGAAACTTATTTTTTAACTTTTTTGTTTTAAATTTTTGTTGAAACCAATGCATAAATAAATGTTTTTAAAATGTTATAAGATACTTCTTCCAGAAGAGACTGATAGCGTTACTGAAGCCTTTCGTTATGTTCGTGATTCAAAAAAATGTTTTTAAAAGTTTAGTGTAAGTATGATGTAATTGTGATGGTTATTTTCTACGTTTAGACTAAATTATTTTTATTGCTTTGTTGTTGTAAGGGCATTTTCTTTTTTTTTTTTAATTTGGTAATTTATAATTTAGTGTGTGTAAAAAAACTCTTTATCGTGTTTTCATGGTCAAAATTACTATAGTTTTTTTCTTTAAATGTTATCAACATTTGCGTCAAAAAAAAATATTGTAAGAATACAAAATTTAAGAGATTTAGTTGTGCTATTTATTGTAATATTAAATTGGAAAAAAATCAGTGATAATGACACTAGGCTAAATCAATTTTAAAAGTTTTTGATTAACAAAATTCTGTTTTTTCAGAATTTACGATTTTTTTCTGATTTTCACTTAGGGGTCATTAATTTTTTCTCGGATATCATACAAATGACGTAACATTACCTCTGGTCAACAACATACTGTTACAACTACCACAAACTATTGTCATACTTTCTGTCATATTAAGAAATAAGTAACGAACCTTGTGTGTATGCACATACAATTTCATGCATGTAGAGAAGCCACGCAGAAAAAGTGCTAAAAAATTATTAGTAACAGACAAATTTAATGCTATCGATCGTTTATTACCTTGTCCTTGAAAGTCTTTGTACTAAAAGCAAATGTGTGAATTCGAAGTCTTGCAAAGTAGATCATAATTTTCATGACTTGTTCGTCTTCGTAGAAAAGGTCAATGTTTAAAGAAATGTAAATCATAAGTATATTTATGTAATAAAAATAAAGTGGCCAATAAAAGGAGACCAAAAAAATATTTATTCTTTTACTCACTAGGCAAATGCATTGCTTTTTCATCCGTATATAAAAATAAAATACACCGACTGTAGATGATGGAATACACGTCCTCGACTACTTTTGAATAAATATCCGATTCCGTAACAAGTTGAGCTTCAATTTTGTTATTCCAACAAGCAAAAAGCCAAACAATCACTGCCAGAAAAATAATTTGTAATATTTGCTTTGACATGATTGTTCTAAACATTCAATAGTATCATTTTTGTGGCTATTGCAAATTGTAACTGAAAGACAGACCGTGTACTGCTACATTTGACCATCACTTGTACGAACATATACGTAGAAGAATACACAAGTACCACGATGGAGCACAATATTGATCAGTGATTTTATGATTTATAGTGCATTTATAGTGGGGAGTACAGAGCAATTTGAAAAACGCACATAATACACGTAATTTTTTTCAGTACACAGTTTGAATATACTTTGTATTTGGAGCAAAAATAGTTTCAGTCGAACTAAACGTAGTAAATTCGCACACAATGGGTGGTCAAGTAAAGGTAAATACTCTTTATCTCACATGCAACGTTTCGAAAGCGTTGAAAAACGTTGTTTCAAATATTTTTAAACGTTAAAAATACTATCTTATACAGCGTGTCGCATACCAACAATGTTAACATCGATTATTTTAAATCTTCCATCTCCACACGGTTATTTTTACAGAAGCAGACTAAGAAAAATAACTTTATTCGCGGCATTTTGCTCTGATCACGATTAGATAGTGGGAAAAAATGTTTGAAAGGGCGGTAGATCAGTTTGCCTATACTACAATGATGCACTTTAAATGCCGCTTGTAGCAAGTAACATCACTCATGCACACATGGTTGATGTTTACATAGTCATAGTTGATAGCCATAGAGGCGAGCTTATCGCACTCTCGTCCTCGAAATTGCTGGGTCAATGTTACTGGCACGTAAACGTATACGTGAATTTTTGACGTACAGCAAGAATTAGAATGGAAAAAAAAACAAACGATTTGCACTTTTAAAAACTATTTTGTGTCTTACGCGTATGAACATCAGGTTATTTCCTACTGTCAAATGTTATTTATTTTTTCAGCAGAATAAACAAGTGCTATTCGCATAGTCTTTATGAGTATACACTAAAAAATTTTGAAAATTTAATCATGACACAGTTTTTTTCTATATTTTTTTATCCTACATTACTTTACATTTTCTTTGATTTTAAGAGAGAGCCGTTTGATGTTTTATAAGCCTCAATATTCACACACAATTTTAGCGAGATCGATGTTATACTTTTAGAAAAGCTTTAAAAAAACTGAAAAAAGGTCCTTCCAAAAAATGGCCATAAAAAAGTTTTGGGCCAACGTAGTTTCAAGTCTCCATATTCAACAGAACGGAAGTTAGTGAATTTCGAAAAAATCAAAAAATGGCCAAAAAATGGTTTTTTGCAATTTACTAAAAAACGACTCGATCGATTAGAGCCTAAAAAAACTCATTCGATTTGTATTTTTTCTGCGCATTTTTTATTTCATTACATTTTATTTGCCAAATGCATAGTTTTTCCATAAATTGCAAAAAAGTGACTGACGATTTTTGCCATTATCTTGCCGTATTGGGATCAGCGTTCAAACTTCATATTATATTTGTATTGTTACTATCCAGCAAAAAAAAAATTTTAAAGTAAAGTTCGCAATTTTATGTTCCGGATTTTCTTAATTTACCCGAATAGGATGTTAGTATTATGTGTGGCTTATACTAGCTATACTCGTCTGTGAGAGTGTGAGTTCTGTTTAGTTACGTTTGGGGGGGGGGGGGAACTGTACAGCAACCCCCTCCACGCGAAAAGAGTATTACGATGATGCCGCAACGACGTTCCCGCCGTTATACCTCATGCTGACGTCGTTTTCTCTTTGTCCCTATTTCTGATGCACATTGTAGCTCATCAAAGTAGTAGGCACTAGGCAGTACTAGTCTAACCACGGTCATTGAAATAACTTAACTGCTACTATACTCCTCTATTCCTTCTTCAGAGGTACTCCAGGGATCATCATTTAACGTTACAAAATGGTTTTCCCTTTCGTACAACCATTAAGTTATTTGTTTTATTCGGTACTTACAGTGTCTACTTTTCGAACAC
Organism: Copidosoma floridanum; assembly: GCF_036245765.1. Classification (NCBI taxonomy): domain Eukaryota; kingdom Metazoa; phylum Arthropoda; class Insecta; order Hymenoptera; family Encyrtidae; genus Copidosoma; species Copidosoma floridanum. Next base: position 14,593,893 of record NW_028321884.1, on the reverse strand, counting down.
AGTACTTACTGATAGCTCCGTGATGCAGACCTGTTTCAGTTATTGTGCAACTATCAGGTTAAGTATGTTGCGTGTCATCAGTCTAGTACTTTCTTGGCAGAGTACTAAGTTTTTGTGCAAGAACATATCAAACCTACGTTCACGAAAGCACAGTAAGATAAAAAGAGTACTTAGATGACATAAATACTAGGATTTTTCATTGTACACCTACAGTGTATGAATGACACGTGTTTTCACAAAAAATGTTCCATGCCTGAAGGTACAGTACACTGAGGTATACATCGTTTTTCTTATTATTTTTCGTTATTAAAAAAGTTACGAATATGGGAAATGTTTAATTGTTTTAGCATAAGTGATACTGACGAGCCGTAAATGTACACGTGTACTATTACAGCAGCAAGTCCAAGAGAGAGTGATTTTTGGCTAACACCACCGACGACGTTCATTTCAACGTGAATATTAAGCAAGGAGATTTTAACTCGAGGTAAGTTATTTTATGAAAATTCGCACAATCAGAGAATAAGTAAATTTAATGTTATCGGCACTTGGCAGTGTTGTCGATTTATAGGTTATATAGTACTAAAAAATTGCCACGTGCTTTTATAGTGTACACAAAAATTTCCACGTGCTTTTATTATGCAATACTGTATGAAGAGGTACTTTCTTGCTTTCATTATTTTTTCTTATCAGCAATTTTTAGGGGGTAAAAAAATATTTTCCTTATTTAATCACTAAAACAATTATTACTCTATTTCCATCATAACAAAACGTTTTAAATATACCGAAAATGTAGGCAATTCCCCAATTAGCATCACTCGTGTACCTATGCTACGTGGAAAATGTCAACCTTACTTTGAACAGACACACGTGTCAGAATCGTGTAAAACTGTTTGTTGCGACGTACTGGAAACGTATTAGTACTTAAAAAAATTTTTGCAGAAATCATAATTTTTGTCTAAATGATTCGGAATCTAGAAAAAAGTAATAATCATATATAGAAATAGATAAAAAAATAATACTGTTAGTTGCGGGATTTGAATCAGCTTCGTAAAGATTCAAATAAACTTATTAAACACGAGTGATGGTGATTGTAACGACGTAGTTTGTTTATACACGAATTTTTGTACAATCAAAAAAATTGTGTAAACAAATTTTTCCCGTCGATGTAGTATAATCTTTGTCAAAAATAAAAAATTGTTAGTTCGTTAACAAAAAACTTATGTAAGTATATGAGGGAATGCACAAAAAATATTCCGTTTTTGTCCCCCATTTTAAGAAAAAAAAGTTTTTTGAGGCATACCCTTGAAACGGGGCTTATTTTACTCGTAATGCCATGTACTATGAGAAAAAAATTTTGAACACGAGGTTTACTGAGGGTTTAGTGAATGACACCCTCACTGAACCTCTTCTTTGAAGTGTTTCCTCATAGTAGATGGCATTACAAGTAAAATGAGCCCTATCTTGAAGGTGTGCCTCGAAAAACTTTTTTTATTAAAATGGGGGACAAAAACGAGATACTTTTTGTGGATTTCCTCATATATGTAGTGATAAACACGAAGTATAAATAAATATAAAAATTAAAATATTGCTAGTATTTACAGGTAAATTTTTTACTTTTCATGTTTATAAATCAACATTTAACTTAAATTTTCATGCAGCATCTTAACGGGCTTCTGCTATTCAATTCAATAGACTTCAAAAAAAATTTTTTAATTTTTGTTTGCAACATTTTATGCATGTGGCACTGTATCAGATTACTGCACACATATGCAACACATTTTCTCGTATTAATAAGAAACTTTCAAAATATAAGTCTCTGAAAAATTTTTGCCAATAGATATGTAATACATTTACATGTATAATATAATTTTAATGCATTTAGTTGAATATTTAGTCACTTTCTATAATAACGTTCTATTAAACGATATGATGAGGTATTAAAATATTTTGATAAGAGCAAATATTACCATAAAAAAAAAATATAATCGTTTTAGATTTACATTGTTATATTCTCTATATCTTTACAGCTGAAAACATATTTTGCTACAAAAGATACGTCAGAGTAGCTCATCCCTCATACAAAAGATAACTTAACGAGATCAAGATTCGCAGTAAAAAAAGGAAGACCAACATCTTCATCGATTCTGGTAATACGTATTAGTAATTAAAATTTAGTAGCTTATTGCGGCACACTTTTTATATGATATCGTACATTAAAACACCATCAAAACTTAAATCATAAAAGTTTATAATTAACGACTGTGCTATAATAGAAGCTATAGTCAAGATAAATTCTAAAATATAATCTTCATGTCACGAAATTTAAAAGGTCTATTATATAACATGTGCGTGCCATAATAGGAACTTTTACACATTGTATGAAAAACGAAAAAGGGTGATAATTTAACAGTGTGTTTCAGAGTCAGATTCCTATATTTCGTATTAATAATAACTTGTAAAATAGTTTTTCGATCCTTAAACAAAATTTAATGCTTACAGTGTCATTTGAAAAATGTAAAGCTCCCACTGATACTTTATCTTATTATGTTTAAGCTTATGACAGTTTATTGATTTTGTGAGAAATATTATCTTAAGTCATGCCACGATAAGCTATTTTACATTACATGCAACCAAGAATTGAAAATAAGATTCGCAAACATATATACTGTACAACACAATTACGTTGCGGTGAAATCTATATGGATTGTTTTGTTTGTATACTTGGGTCCTGCCATCCTACAGTTTTTCTACTCTCCTTTTTTTTCTCATTTAATTTTCTTTCTCCCACACGTAGAGACAATAATAAATAATACAGTCTCCGATACCGGGGAAATAATAAGTAACATTATTCCTTTCAATTAACATGTTTGTGTGTCACGCACACAGTCTGTCATGTTGAGAGCCAGCACTCCAAACTTAACAATAATTTCGCTTTTGCTTTAAAAACTATTTCTGGGTTTAGTCCAGGCTTTAATTATCCACATTTTCTGTGTCATGAGTTAATTATGATTCATAGAGTTCATTGAAATATCGCGCTTAGATTAACCCAAGGTGGCTCGCCTTGACAATTTTAATCATGTGAGGTATTTCAAAATGCTAAAATGACTAAAAGATATTAGTAAATGAATTTATTAATTATGGAACACAATAACTTTTGCTTTATTTCACAATACTTTTATTTAAAATGTACAGCTTACAACTGTTTCAGCAGTTGTGCCATTATCAAAGGCTTGACGTGCACTAAATTTATAACTACACATATGAGTATGTGAAGCTGATAACGCTAACAACAATATATAAACAGCTTTCTTACATACGAAAAATTGAATGTTCACAAACGTAACGAGTTTTAAACTAAACATTGTTAATAGCATTATCTCTAACAGGTGGAATTTGAGCTTATTTTATTTTATAAATTTAATTTAAATCGAAAAAATTATTAGCCAATCACATGATTGCCTTCTAATGTACGTGTGTGCAAATTTTTTTGGCCATGAAATTTTTTTTGTAAATATCGTATTTCCTTCTTCCTTTATTAAAACTTGGGATCATATCTTACAGATTCACGTACTGAATCTTCAACGCATTCACTTTTGCTCAGGCAGCCGACCTTCATGTGAAAGAGATGAGTTATATGATCTAATCTATTAGTGTTATAAATTTTGGAATTACCTTAACGCGCTCTTGTATGTGTAAGTAAAGGTGGTTTCCAGATCAGTTACAGCTTTTCCTCCTGTGTTTAGTTTAGCTGTATTTTTGGACAAATGCCGTCAAAGTATTGGTATGATATTTTTATTACTCTTAACTTCAAGTAGTTGACGTCTTGATTTTAATGAAAATTCTTTCATATCCAGTGTGGTTTTTCGGAAATAACATTGTTTTTCGTGTCTGTATAAATACTTCTCAAATCACACAACCATGTTCAACAGATCGTGTTCAGACAATTTGGATATCAGTATAGAAAGACGTTTGTAAATTTTAAACAATGGCTTTTTAACGAAAGCAGTACAAAATCTCTAGATCACAGAAAATGAAAATGAATACTTAATTGTTTCTTGAAAAACGGCAGGGTTCCTGCGAAAGGGTCACGGCAACAGATGCATTATCTGATAAAGTGCTTTGCATTGCACTAATCATCTCCTTTTACAATTTCTATTGACTTTAAAAAATTTTACGCCTTTAGGTACATTGTGTAGCAGTTTTACGCTCTTTTTGTTTAAAAAATGAGCAGGTGAGTTGTAATATTTTACATGCTCGTCATTGGTAACGAGCGCGTCCTATTTGGTCAGTATACATGGCATCACAAAACATATTTCATTCAGTATAACCCGCTCCACGTTTCTGAAATTATCGATACTCCAACAAGGAGAATTTTTTGTGTTGCGGCAATGTAAGTGTTGGAGTGATTAGCATTTTCAGTATAATTTTATTGTAACCGTTATTTATTGCTCAACGCTTCAGCACTAGTACTTCTCTATCATAGTCGTCTTTTTGTAAAGGTATTCAAAATAATTTATGTACCGAAGAATGAAAGAAGTTAATTTTAATATATATCCGTTGTCTTGAATGTGCAGTACTAAAGTACCAGTGACAGTTGATTTCTATAAATTTGATACAGTAACTCATCTTTATTTCGTATTATCTTTAAATCCAAAAAGTTCAAACTGTTACTATTTTCTCTTTCAATCGTTAATTTAATGCCTGGCATCAAACTATTTAATATAATTAAATAATTTAAATACATGCAGATCAAAAGATAATATTTTGCCTGTCATGGAATAGGGTACGTATTCCCGAATACTTTGGGAAGCCATCTATCTATCATGGAGTAATGTGTCCAAACTGGATCCCGTAAGAGTATTCCTTTTACTGGCTCCACTCATACTAAGAGACTGGTTGACAACTGAGTCGCTTTGAACATTATATTATGTATGACAAGATGTGTGTAACTCGATTACATAGGTAGAGGGCTTTGTTTCAAGGATCTCTAACATCCTGTTCATATACTCTCCTAGACGCACTTCTTTATTGAGAACATACCTCACCAATTTTATGCATAAATTCAGCAGTCCCAGAGCTATCCACCTAGATAGTACAGTATCATAAATATGATTTTGCAATAATGCAAAGTTCTTGTTGATTTGGCTGATCAGATAAGACTGTTCATATCTGAGTTGAGCATAAAGGAGATCTATGCGAAGACCATTCGAGAAGCTCAAAAGGGTTACTTCATGCGTCTTCCGTGACGAGGCATGGATTGATTTCTTATTAATGCGTACATTAACGGATCCTTTTGCACAGACAATCTTGAGAAATTGTTTATTTCGTTTCTAGAACAGAACCCGTGGAGCATATGTCAATTTCAGATGGCGCGGGAGTTCGGGTCCGACGCGTCAAGGTACACGGTGACCAAGGACCAGGTTCGGTCACCCTTTGTCATGCGGTAGACGCGACGGGCGGAGGGTACTTTGTCCTGGATCATGTCCAAGATTTCTGCTTCCGTGTAGCCAATATTAACTCCGCGTATGACGACCACCATTTCACGGTCCTCGTGAAGCTGGTGTGTGGTGAACTCGACCTTTTTCTCGTCAAGGTCGTGGATGATACGACGGAAGCTGTCTACGTCATCGGGGTACACGCGAGTGCCCTGGGATGTGGTAATAACGCGGCGGACAGGGATTTTCTCCTCGGTGAGGGCTTTGTTGATTTTGGACCAGAATCTTTGGTCCAAGATTGTGATGGGAGGCGAGGCCTTTTTTTGGGGGATATTAGCAGTCTCCTGCGTTTCCACATGCGCTGGGTCCTCGAGGTGACCGTCGAACGCGTTTTTCCCTGCTTGGGAGGAGCTTGGTGGGGGTTGGAATTCGCGAGACTCTTCAAACTCGATATCGGAAAGTTCGGAATTAGAGAGTGACACGTTGGTCACTAGTTTTGTACGCCTTCTCTTTGCGGCGGGTTTCTTGACGGTCGAATTTGTGGAGGCATTTTCCACTGGCTTAGGGCTGGGCATAGGAGGGGGCTGCTTTGTTTCTGAAGTGGAGGGATTTAGCAGGTTTAATGAGTCGCGGTTTGCGGGTGACGGAGAGATGAAATCCGGAACTTTTACCGGGGTGTTTTCCGCTGCACGGGGTGACTTAACATAAATAGCCGCGATAATATTGTCCTTCTCGTTGGATTGAACAAGTTTAGCAATTTGCCGGTTAGATTTTTTCAGCTGGGTAGAGTATTCACTCGTAATCTTCTCCAGGTACTCGTTCCGCTGCCGGAGTTCGGCGAATTTGGCTGCGATTTTGGCCAGTGTATCGCCACGGTAGAGCGGGCTGCGTTCCCGCTGAGAGTTGTGTCGGTTGACGCGGAGGTCTCGGCTCTTCAGCTCGAGGGATCGCTGATCCATTAGCCGGCTGACTGTCATGTCAGACACTGCGGGGAACTGTGCACTATTGTCACTTGCACCATTTAGCGCGGACATCTCGGAAGATGATGAGTCTGTTTTTTCCAACAGCGCGTCGAAAGAGTTAGTCACACTGACTTGAAATTGTGGATTATCCACAGAGCTCATTTTTTGGCTGTGCCCTAGTGAAGGGCTAGCCAATTGGGCCACTCCTGAGGGTGGCGTGTACGTGGGTATAGAATTTAGCGGAAACACAGTCGCACGGCGCGACTAAGACGCGTTTACGGAAAGAGAAATGGAAAGCCCTGAAAAGGGCCGTTTAGAGAGAACTCAAGTCTGAGTAGGAGCAATGCGTCACGGGCATGCGCAGAAAGCGTGCCTTCGGTACAAGCGCTCGAGCAAGACTGGTTATATACATTGAGCACTCTTCCTCTCATATACTTTAAAACTATATATGGTTATTCATCCTTAATACGTAGTTTTGAAATACGCGACGTACCATTCAGGTCTAAGCTTGCGCTTAATAACCCGAGTTACGTGGAAATTGATGTAAAATTTTTAATTTGCTAAAATTCAGTAATGTTTTAAAGACTTAGTACTTAACTTTCCAAAATGTTTGACAAAATTTTTGGATAAACGACTTTATGTAAACGTAAAATATTCGTATCCAAAACAGAAAATAATTGTACCTAATACAAGAAGTTTGTGTATGTAGTACATAAAATTATAGTATTTAATACACAGAAATAATGCAATAAAATGTTTGTAGATTTCATTAAATAACAGAAACATTGTGTAGTTCTAACATATAACTTGTGTAACTTTTTAAATTGCTAAAAATTATATACTGTTTTTTAAAACACGACAAATTATTGATGTATTTCCCCGTTCTCATACGAAAAATTCTTTATATTTTACGTAATCCGACGACTGCTTGAATAAAGCAGGATTTGTCTTTTGGACTAATAATATTAGCCACGTGTAGTGGTACCATGGAGAAATTTTTTCTCGTCTTATTTCATTTTATCGTCACAGTAAGATTCTTATGTAATTGGCTACTATGTTCGAATCATTTCATTCCCTGATTTCTTAAGCAAAACCAAGATTTCTTATGCATTTTTGCTCATTGCATCAAGTATTATTTATACATTTTTTTATATATATATATAATGTTCAGTTTTGAAAATCTTTATTGAATATGACTTAGCGCCTAGTACAGAGTTGCAGACAATTATATCACTTCTGTCGATGTGCTCTCCCTCAGCTCTTTCTTCCTTGAGTCCTCGATCGTCAGTGTGTCAGCCCGCGCGCGGCAAGGCAGCTCCGCAGGAGCAGTACGCGCGCATAAAGAAGGAGGGCGCGCGTGCCGTCATCTTGTCGGACGTTGATCGCGGGAAACGAGCCAAACATATAATGTATCCATTATTGTGGGTCCACTCAAATTACTTCTTCCAATTGAACAAACTGTACATTTTTGAAAATGTAAATAACTTATGTGCTCCCCAAGCTTTAGATCACTGCACTATTGCCAACACAAGATGAGCCGTGAGCACCATGCTGCGTTATGTTTTTTTTGGAAAAAAAAGACTGCTTCGTATAGCTTACGCCAATTCGCAGCAACAATTCGACTGAACGATTCGGCATTCATGGCTTGGCAAAACGCTAACTAATCATCTCTTTCTTTTCGTCACCCACGAATAACATCGTTTATTCGTTATTATTTTTTAAATACTTTTCGCGTTTCGTGTCTGTTCGACACTCGTTAAATAATTTTATTTTCGCTAACACCAAGCAAATGTCGTCAGGTTCCACAGCTTGTTACAACTCCTGGTCGACAAGAATGTCCATTGGGCTGCCCTATTGACCTAATTGAAAAAGTCCTCTGCTACTCCGGAAATATACCTGTTGTCGATACTTACCGAGTAGAGGGTAGATATATGTGCAAAGCAAACATTGCCCACTTCATCTTGCTCCTCAATGATAAACAAAAATAAAAGACAACGAACAACACATCTCAGTGCGATGGATCATCTTTATTCTTATGTTGTTTATTTATGTTTCTGAATAATCATGTTTTTTAACGTACTGTTAATATTATTGAGAGTGGGATGGAAAGGTGAAAAAGAGGCTGTTTAGTTGTACACGGTGGTAGTGGCATGGGGTTGCTTGTTTCAGTGCGGGAGCAAGGAGGGCACCAATGGCCGATGAGGTGTATGGCTCCGTTTTTATTTGACTAAAAACAACATTTGTTGTTTTGGTCACATCTTAAAATTTTTCCATAAGCTGGCGTGTTTCAGCTTCTAGTTTCTTACGGAAATTTTTATCTAGAGCAATAAAAGTGCACTGCATGCGGGTGTGACTTCTTTGAAACAGTTTCTCCTCGAAGGCGGTAAGAAACGTCAAGTGCTTTTCCTTTTTGGTGCTGTTTGTGAGGATGGATAGGAGTATTGTAGAGAGCGAGGACGGTGCAAAAGAGTGGGTGTGTCAAGCAATTTTAAAAATTTCGAATATTCGGCCATTGACGTTACAATATCGTTGGGACCACTCGGGCGCCTTTTTCGCGAAATTCACAATGAATTCTTTAAAGCATAGTTTCTTGAGGCATAAGTTACTGTAATTTTAAACAAAATGAATCATTATCCTGAAAATCTGAATAGTACATAATTGACAGTATTTCCTTTCGTGTTGTTAAAAAATTTGTTCAAAGAAGTAATGAAGCACGATTTGCTTACTTTTAAACGTAGTTGAAACCGTGTGCTTGTGAACATTATTGGTAGTTGCTATCGAGATTTCACTAAAAGATGAATACGAGAAAAATCTTTTATTTCTTATTCCACATAGCGAGTCTAGCTCTCAACATAACACGGTAAAAAGAATTTTTATTACTGAAACAAACATAAATGTATCTCGAAAATCGATTGGAACCAGGTGCTGCATTTCATAGTTTTTCAAGAATCATTTTACAAAGATTGTACTTTTTAAATAACACTATTACTTTTTCGAGAACTTTACTGTCATAATATTGAGCCCCTATACCTTACTCTCCGAATAATAATCCAAATGATCCATCAGCCTCAGAAATTAGAAAAAAAATCAGATAAATGTTCAGTAAATGTAAGGCTGAATTAACCGCTCGAAAAAAATTGTTTAAAAAAATTCAGTTAGTTACTAAGCAATTCGTATTGAGACTTCCTCACTAGCTTAGTGATTTTAAAGTTTTACCTTTAAACATTTAAGATTTTGGAGTGGTATAATTGAGCTTACAATTGGCGGCAAAGAAATGTGGATGTACAATTTTAGGGGAACACGTGAGGCAGGAGCAGGAGCAGGTGCGAGGAGAAATAAGTAGACTGAATTGGTTGCAACCTTTATGTTAAACTTATCAACGTCTTAAACTCTATTTTATTACATAGGATTTCTTTGATTAAAAGGGATTAACTTGGAAGTATTGCTTAAAGTGTGAAAGTGCTTGGCACTCATGCTGGGCTCGGCGGAGAGGCCTTGCGCGCTGGCCAACTTGGCTCCTCGAGCTCCCAAGCACAAGAGAGCGGCCGCTGCTCTCCTCTCCAACGCCATAGCTGAAGCGGTCCGTTGTCCTGAGGTTGAAGAGAGATGGGAACAGCTTGCGCCGCGTGCGCACCAGTGATTGAGCCTGCTCTAGAAGGGCTCTCGAGTTAAGAGCTTCTGCTTGCGTCTGAAAGATGACGCTGGGTGTTTCGGCTGGGCCGCCACATCCACTCCCCCTCCAGTGACCAGCTTGGTCTCAGCTGGGAACGAGACATGCCGAGAGCCCCCGCGAGCAACCGAGGGTGGGCCAGGTCGTGCGGTCTGGGACTCAGTTTGTTGAATGGCCAGTGGAGATGAGACAGCAGGTGCTGGTTGAGCCTGTTGCACTGTGGTGATGGGCTCAAGGATGTTTGTTGTAGTGCCGCTGTGTCCCTCCGTCTCCAGGTAGGCTGGCTTGAGCTGATCAACCGAGACCTCCTTAGGTGATCCCGCATGCTCAATGATGTAGGTGCGGTGGTCGGTGCGGCTAAGGACCTTGTGAGGGCCCGAGTATGGCGGCTCCAGAGGCTTGCGGATGCTGTCGATGCGCAAGAAAACGTGCGAGCACGTCTTCATGTCTCTGAAACTGAAAGGATGGTTTGTCGAATGCCTCGAAGCAGGCACCGGTCGGAGCGATGCAAACAGCTGCTTGAGACTGTAGATAAAGTTGATGTGGTCCGCCTGTTGAGAGGACGTAACGAAGAATTGGCCCGGGAGACGGAGCGTGGTACCGAACACCATCTCCGCGGGCGATGCCTCTAGATCCTCCTTCACAGCAGAGCGCAGCCCCAGCAGCACCATGGGCAGGGCATCGATCCAAGCCTGTGGGCAGCATGTGAGCACCGCCTTGAGGGTGCGATGAAGCCTCTCTACCATGCCATTTGCCTGGGGGTGGTACGATGTTGTGTGGCAGTGTTTGGCTCCAAGAATGCGCGCCAGCTCGACAAACAAAGCCGACTCAAACTGGGCACCTCTGTCTGAAGTAATCAGCAGCGGCTTGCCGAAGAGGCTCACCCAGTTGTCATATAGCGCCCTGGCAACCGTCAAAGCCTGGATGTTTGGAAGTGGGACTGCCATGGGCCAGCGGGAGAAACGATCAATGATCATCAAGCAGTATTGCATTCCCCGAACCAATGGCATCTTGATCAGGTCCACATGAATGTGCTCGAAACGGTTGTCCGGCTCCTTGAAACGCCCCAGAGCCTCCCTGTTGTGGCGCGACACCTTGGAGCGTTGGCAGGCCTCACAGTGCTTGGCCCAGAGCGTTGCATCCCTGCGAGCTCCTGGCCATGTGTACTGCCCGGCGAGCGCCCTGGCTGTGGCCTTGGCGCCGGGATGCGCCAGACCGTGGACGACGTCGAAAGCCTGTCGACGTAGAGAGGCTGGCAGGTAAGGCCGGACCTCTCCCGTAGAGACGTCACAGTAGATGGAGTGTCCGGATACCTCCAGCTGGACAAGCTGTAGTGAACCCTGGTTCTCGAGGAGTTGCTGTAACTGCTCGTCAGCAGCTTGAGCCTCCGCGATTGCCTGAGTGTCCAAGATGGAAGGCATCGTGATGGTGGCAGTGTCGACCTTGGGTGCGTCAACTGTTGCACTGCTCTCCAAGCCCGTGGTGTGCGCCTTCATCGTCCCGGTGGTGTGCTGGTCTGTTGAGCCGGTGGAGGAGTCCACGCCGGCTGGCATAGGCTCCCTGGATGTTTCGCCGCAGGGCGCCCTGGAAAGGGCATCAGCGACCAAGTTGTCCTGGCCCCGCGTGTGCTGAAATTCTGCATTGAAACGCAGGATGAATTCCAGCTGCCGCGCCTGCCGAGGCGACGCCCTGTCCGATCGCTGCTGAGCCGCGTGAATGAGCGGCTTGTGGTCGGTGAAGATGGTGAATGTCCGTCCTTCAAGCATGCGCTCGAAGTGCTTGATGGCCTCATGGATGGCTAGCAGCTCCCTGTCATAAGTGCTGTACTTACGTTGGGTGTCTGTCAGTTTCTGGGAGAAGAAACCCAGCGGTTCCCAAAATCCGTCCCAGCGCTGTTGCTCCAGCGCCGCTCCGATGGCATAGTCCGAGGCGTCGGCTCTGAGGGCCAACGGTGCACCCGGACGTAGGAAGACTGTGCATACCGCCTCCGCAATGCTGCTACGACAGCGCCGGAAGGCCTGTTCCGCCTCCGGGGTCCAGACGAGCTGTGCTCTCTTGGGAAAACCCTTTAGAAGCTCGTGAAGTGGGGCCTGGGCTTCAGCTGCATGCGGCATGCATCGCCGATAGTAATTCGCCATCCCCAGGAAACGGCGCAACTCCGTGGCTGTGTTGGGCCTGGCGAAATTTTTGATCGCCTCGACCTTCGCCGGTGGAGGTTGGAAGCCGCTCCCAAAGACCAGGTAGCCCAGGAAGAGAACCTGGCGCTGTCCGATGGCATTCTTGGTTGCGTTGACCCTGAGCCTGGCAGCCCGCAGAGTGTCCAGCAGCTTCCGCAGGTGCCTTAGATGTTCCTCGTGGCTCTGAGAGACGATCAGCAGATCATCCACGTAGGCCTTGACGAACGGCAGGTCACGCAAGACGTGGCTGATGGTGCGCTGCGCCGACTGCGTGGCGTTTCGGAGACCCAGTGAGGTGCCCAAAAATTCATACAGCCCAAAAGGAGTCGTAACGGCTGTCTTCTCGACGTCCTCAGGAGCAATCGGGATCTGGTAGAAAGCTTTCTGGAGGTCAATCGCCGAGAAGACGTTGCCCCGACTCTCCTGCAGCAGATCCTCGATCATGGGCAGTGGGTAGCGGTCGGGGATGGTGCAGGCATTGAGTCGCCTATAGTCCCTCGTGACGCGCCAAGAGCCGTCCTTCTTGGGCACCATGTGCAGCGGGCTCGCCCACTGACTGCTGGAGGGTCGTATGATACCCCTCTCCAGGAGCTCCGCAAAGGCCCGCTTCGCGGCAGCCAGCTTGTCGCCTGCCAGTCTGCGCGGGCGCTCCCAGACGGGTGGTCCCTTGGTGTTGATGGTGTGGCTGACAGGTAGGTCAGGCACGTAGATGGACGTGGAGCCAGGCTCAAACACGTCCTGGTATTCCTTGAGCAGCTCTGCATACTGCTGGGCAAATGGGCTGTCCTTCCCTCGGGCCGGCAGGATGGTGGAGACGGAGAACACCTCCGCCTTGGCCAGGTAGCCGCGTGCCGACAGGCTCGTGACCTGGTCGATGAGGCAGCCGTTTTTGAGGTCCGGCAGGAGTCCGTGTCTGGCCAAAAAGTCGGCTTCGAGGATGGCGTGGGGGACGTCCGCGATGATGACGACGCAGGGAAGGTCCCGACGCAGGCCCGGGTTTAGCACCATTTGCCGTGAGCCGTAGGTGTTGATGTCGGTCTGGTTGGCAGCAGACAGAGTGAGTATTTGCTGCACTAGCTTACCCTTGGCGTGAGCCCTGGGCACTAGTGAGACGACTGAGCCCGTGTCGATGAGAAAACGAGTCCCTAAGCGCGAGTCCATCATGTGCAGGCGGCGCTCTGGTATAGGCTGTCACCGATCTCGGACGCCTGCATCGAGGTCGGCGCCGCTAGTTTTCCTGCGAGAAAGTGCAGGGCGGCTGACAGCTGCGCGCCTTGTTTCCAAACCTGTTGTGATACCAGCAGAGGTTCTGGTTGGGTGCCGCAGAATTGCCTCGCTGGCGGCTCTTGCTGCGAGAGCGGCTGCGCCGTTGGGCACCTCCGCTGTTGCTCCTGTCCTGCCGAGCCCCCATGCAAGCCTTGAAGGTCGACAGCATCTGGGCCATCAGGGTGTTATTTTCCACCAGCTGGCGAACGATGGCATCGTTGGGCGCGACGGCATTGACGTGCGTGGTGGTGTTGAGCAGGCTGTCCGCGGCCTCCGTCAGCTCCTCCATGGGGGTGGTCGACGATTTGAAAGCCTGCAACAGTGTCTGCGCGTGGCATGGCAGCTTGGAAAGCCACAGCGCCTTCACCAGCGCCTCATCAGCCCCCTTTGCCAGGCTCTTCATCTTCCTCCAGAGCTGCGAGGGCGTGCTGTCCCCGAGCTCGAGGTTGGTTAGGAGACGCTTGAGCGCAACCTCCTTTGACTCGGCCAATCGCTTCAACAAAGCCGCTTTAAGAAAGTTGTACCTGCCCTCGTCCGGCTTGTCCTTGATAACGTCCATCAGGTCCCTGAGGGTCTCCCTGTCCAAGGCGCTGTGAACAGCACTGTATTTGAGTGCATCGTCCGTCACCTTGTTTGCGGTGAAAATCTCTTCAGCCTGCAAAAACCACAGCTCCGGCTCATCGCGCCAGAAGCGCTGCAGCATGTTGGCTATGTTTGCAGCCATGACGTCCTCCGGAGGGTCTTTGCGCGGCTCGGGGTCCTTGGGTACTGGCGGCGGGACAATGCTCGTCTGTTTGGGCGGCGGCGACTCGCCGCTGTCGGCACCGGGAACCTCAGCCTGTTGCCCGAAAACGGCGGGCTCTTTTGGGCTCCCTCGCTCCGCTTTCACACTTTAAGCAATACTTCCAAGTTAATCCCTTTTAATCAAAGAAATCCTATGTAATAAAATAGAGTTTAAGACGTTGATAAGTTTAATATAAAGGTTGCAACCAATTCAGTCTACTTATTTTTCCTCGCACCTGCTCCTGCTCCTGCCTCACGTGTTCCCCTAAAGTGGTGACCCCGACGTGATCTTTTTTCTTTCTCTAAAGGGGCACGGCAACGATTTTGAGAGTGCAGTGAGAGACAGTGACTTTTAACCTCTGACCTTTTTTCAATGTGCACAAGTGACTTGAACCTTTTTTTTTTCTCTTTGTGTCCGCGTGTGTGTTGCGGATGTCGTGCACAGCCACGTGGCACGCACTATTAATGCGCCACACAATTACAAAAAATGTGTATTAATTTATTGAATCTATTATTTCCTTTGAGGAAATTAGTGGGTGTCTTGGTTGCAGGCACGGCCCTTTTCCTCTTGTGTCACTCGCTTGACTCCCTAGCCTTTGGTTCTCTACTACTTTCCTTTCCTTTTCTATCTCTCCTTCTTCTCTACCCCTATATATACATATATTACCTTCGAGGGCCCAAGTCAGAAGGAGAGCACGATTAATCCCTCATCAAGATTCTTGGCAAGTTAACTAACGTTTTTCAAAGTGTAGAAAACATTTACATTTTGTTATGATGTTTTAAGAAAAACTATTTTTATTCAAAATTAAAATCATATATTTTATCGTAACGAGTGTCGTATAGATACATGCATAAATAATATAAAATGTCCTGCGAGATTCTGTAACGATGTGTCTATACTTCGACTAGCAAATTTTGTATTGTTTTCTATTGTATAACACTGTATGAGAATATTGTATTTTATGTAAAATAAATTCTCTATCTTTAAAACAAAGAAATATAAATCATATTTAAGTAAATCTGTAATATTACGCTGTAAGAATTATTATTTGAACCTTAATACTTTTTTGTATCGGACATATTTTTATCAAATGTAACAGGATTTAAAATAGTTATTCTGCCATGTCACAAAAAATGGTGGAATTTCAACTCTATTTGTTACATGACCAGATTATTAAAAGTAAGTAAATACTGAATCAATATTAAAAAATTTTTCATGTATATCTTACACAAAACTAATTATTACTTCGTTATTCCAAAAATATATGACAATTTATCATATAGAAAAAGACTTTTTTTTTTTTAATACATTTTATCATCATAAAAACTGTACACAGAAAAATTTCGTAATCAAGCCAGTACTTTTTTGAGTTACTGATTTGGTGCAATTAATTATTCAAATTGTCCAACTTCAATGAATATTCGAAAAATTATTGATAGTCTCATTTATTAAACTTAAACTTAATTGACATGAGGTCTCACATAGAATGTAGATTGCGTTCATCGGTCCATGAAGATTCAATCAACAAAAAATTTTTTGTTCAAAAAATTCGTATAGTCTAAACCAGGGATATTTTGTGGGTTTTTAAAAAAAACCAGGAAAGGTAAGGCAAAATCGGGATACGTACTGGAAAACCTGGTAATCCTAGATTTTTTACTGATCAACGTTTATGTACGTTCATCTTCCATATAAGTATGGTATAACTGCTTCAGCATTTTTATTTTATTTTTTTAAAGTTATCACTGAGAAAATCTCATTCGATTTACTTGTGTGGATAATTTTTTTCCATAATAGTAATTGTCGAAGATATATATTCGAGTTTGGCAAAAGGATTATTTTGGATCATACTACTTTTTAAAAGGAAATTATAAAGAAAAAATCTTACCACACTATACAACTAATATCTTATTTTTACATTTTTTCGAAAGGTTTTTTTTATCCATTGTACGAGACATTGTTGGATTAAATGTAATTTTTTAAAATGAATTTAATTAAAATTTAATTATGCTAAAAATTTGTTATATCGACATGAAAGTAACCTTATAATAAAAAGAAAAGGTCAAGTAAATGTGATGTGTTGAATTAAAATTTTTTTTACTTAATTTCTGAATCCTTTACATCGTAGCAATGAATTGTATTTGTTTTACAAGAATCGTGAGTCTCAAATTTAAAAATATCTAAAAAGGGTCAAGTTTCGTTTTTGTTTAGAATAATCTTTGCACGACTCTCGTAAGACTGCCTCGTACTCACAAATTAACTTAACTGAACTGAATAATTATTCTCTTTGATTAGTTCTTTATGCAAACCTCACATCTAACTTATTAATGTGATGTTATTTCATAAGTGTATAAAAACGTTAGGGCATTAAGTATATTAATATAATTTGCGCGAGGTTTGTATATATTATCAGTTAAAAGTAAAAATTATTTACTCCGTTTGATATTGTTTATTTACAAGTACTAGATGGTATTATAGGAGCTATTCACATAGACATTTTTTGCTTATTTCATTGTGAACGTTCATATTGAAAAAGGGGTTCCACTGTTCCGCTAAACTCGAATTGAGTGAACAGACTGAACAGACCTATGCTGTGTTCTCTGTCAGTCAACATAGTCGCGACGACTATATAGGCTTTGTTGCCTGATGGAAAAAGAGGTATAGGTCTGTTCAGTCTGTTCACTCACTTTGAGTTTAGCGGAACAGTGGAACCCCCTTTTCAATATGAACGTTGACAATGAAATAAGCAAAAAATGTCTATGTGAACAGCTCCATAATGTAACGAGTATCAATCATAAAGCATGCTGCATTAAAAAAAAACTTTGCAGGGCCATAATTTATTTAAAAAAATAAAATGTATTGACCCTGCATGAAGACTTTAAAAATTTTTGAAAAGAATAGAAAGAAAAACTTTTACGTGAGCTTTGACTATTATTAAAAAATAATTTTTATGGATTTGGAATACTTTAACATTTTAATTAAATTTCGTACTTTAAATTACATTTGAAACATTCAAATTAAGAAATTTATCTGTTTGGCATGAATTATTGTAAATAAGGTATTACAAAACTTTCATTGAAAATTTTTTTCATTCAGATATTTCAATTTAAATACAAACGAATTATAATGCAAATGTATTTGTTTATTTTAATGAAAAAAAAAAAAAAAAAATTGACATATTGTATTGTGAATGAAAAGAATGAATATTTTTAGGTACAACTGCTTCATATTTTTAGGTACACAGGAGGGCCTTATATTTCCACTAGAGAAACAGCTGTAATTTTTACTCTTATTAAGATACGTAAATCGAATATATTCAAAACATTACATCCGATTGGGCTGAAATTTTATTTGTAGCTTATCACAACCTGACAGCTTAAAATTCAAAAAGTTAAGTAAAAAAAAAAAAAATTTACCAATCCCAGGGCAGCATGTCTCTAAAAAATTAAAATTAGTATTATGTATGGTTAAAAATGAACATAAATAGCTTAAACAAGATGTGCTAATATTGATGAATTCAAATAATTTTGAAAAATACATATAATTACGGTTATATACTTTTTGCACGATAAAAAATGTAACATTCCTGTCTCGAATGCAAAAATTAGATTTTTTGTGTTTTAGCCGCTTCGGTTCTCTGTTATTCTTACGTTTAAACTATTTTATGAAAAAGAAAAATTATTACTAACGAATTTTACTTGTACTACTTTTTCAAACACAATAGCAAACGCAGTAACAAATACAAAACTTTGTTAAAATATTTTATGTAAACACAATTTTTGTGAACAAAAATTATATGATACACATATAAACCAAATTTCTAAGAAAAACCACCCTCTGCCAGGAATGTAAGTAAATCAATTAAAAATAAAACTTTTTAGCTGGATTTTTTAACGATGTAGCAGAATAGCAAAAAGATGGTGAGTAAAGACAGAGAACCGAAAATCCACCAAACTTGAAAGTGACCACTTTATCGGCTATCTTATAAATCTGCATAAAATTATACCAATAATTGATGCGATTGTTTTACTCAACAACACTTTGCAACATTAGGAGAGTATCGAAAAAGTTCAGTTCACCGAACACAAAAGGGTAAAGGAAAGCATTCTTCAAAAAGCAAAGTGTTCCCCGGTACCTACAATAAAAAAAAAAAAAAAAAAGTAAGGCAAACGTGTCCAAGAGGTATTGCGACCCAGGGAGCCAGGCCAAGTGATGTCCAACTAATTTGTTGGGTGGCTCCCGTTGTCCGACCAAAACCCCGCCTTTTGGCGCGCCAGCCAAAACAGAAACGACATTGCTGCCCGCACCACTACAGACTCAAGGGTCTAAAAGAAACGCGCAAGACAACAGCCCCGTGTCTTCCATTGGAGCGTGTACTGGATGTGTGTGTAAACGCTCTCGAGAGCCGGTACACGGTATGGCGAAAATAAAATTCGAAAAATAGCTAAAGAGAGTCGGGCAAAAAATAGAACGAGAGCCGGCGAACTTGTTGGGTGTATACTTAGCCTCGAAAAATTCGATTCACTTGCTTTCTCTCGATGTGGCGGTGCTTTTTAGATAGAATGCCGAGAAATCACTGGGTCATGGTGGTTGTGTGTGAGTGTACCTATGACCAATAAATAAGATAAAGTGAAATACTGAATCTGTATGTATATAGTTGCGTAAGAGGTTGGTGATTATCACTTGTATAGGTCTTTTTATAACAAAAAAATGTTTATTTTAAATGTATATTTTAAAATGTTTATGTTTTTATATGTTAAAAAATGCAGTATCAAAAAAGGTTTTTAAAATATCATCAAAGAATCAATTTCTAAAAAAAATGTTAAGATACAAATAAAAAAGAATTGTTTTAAACTCAGAGCCACGACAACAATACGATGTCAACGACAATGGCAAAGAATTGTCTAAAGTTAGTAAATAAAAAAAAAAAAAAAACGCATCTTTTATCATCCTTTGCTCTATCACACATCATACACGTGAATGCACATCAAACGCGCAAAGCCATCGTATACTCGTATCGCGGAAAACGTATCCCACCGACGATGCACAAATCGCCCCCCCCGGATGACAAATCGAGTGCCAAGGCGTGAAAATTCCGTCCCGAAGCGCTCACGCGTTTTGTTGTGCTTACCACCTGGTATACACCATACCGTTCAAACACTCATGCGCATACGTACATTATAATATTCTCGCGAGCTATCGACGACTTTGGGAGGGGGGGGGGCGAATTTGCCACTCAACTTGTCAATGCCCTCCCGCGGGAGCGAATGTATCACAGCCGTGTACCGAGTATGGGACACTAAAACGTCTTGGAGGTAACACAGACGGGACATTGTTCGGCTGACCGAGACTCCTTAGGCATAAAAGCCCCGAGGGATAAAAAGCCCAGATCGGCAATATTCAGCGAGCCCGCACCCACCGCAACCCCATCAAGCTATCATCGTCGTCCGTGCGCTCGGGACACCGCGGCACAATAAGTATTTCACCAGCCCCGAGCGTATAGGTATATCCCCGAAAAAAACGAAAAAACACGCACCCACGGAAACTGTACATCCCCTACTGTACCCGCACCGGTCCATCAGCCAGTCTCTGTCATCGCCCCGCCCACGCATCCCCCTCTGCCGCGCTCCGCATGCACCAACACCGCGGTGCGACGCGAGCCGCGTGCGTGGGAGTAAGTACGCGCTCGAGAGTAGGTGTATCCCGTCCGGCTGGGGCCCTCCTTCGTTAAAACCCCCCCAATGTGTGCGATGTATCCCTCGCGGCACGCGCGCGCGCGCCAAGCTTCCCCTCTGTATACCGTAGAGAGGCCGATCAAAGGAACCCGGAGGAGAAGGTAATGACGGCGCGATGATAAGGCCGCTCGGCTAGTCTGCGTGGAGCTCTCTCCGCGGCCTCTTCGTCTCTCCACGCCGGTTCTCATCTTCTGGGGCTGCTTGGGCATATACTTTCTGTCATCGGCCGGTCCCGGGGGGTGAGGAATATCGCGCGCCTGTCGGCAGATCAGCGTTTCTTCTTCTTTGTCGCGTGTATCCGTGACCATTGAGTACTCGATAGTTGGGAGGAAGTGGCATCCCTTCGATGCCGGGGTCGTGGGTGGAATATTGTCACCGCGATGACCCCGCGCGCGTGGGATAGGAGGTGACGCCACTGACAACAGCGCGCTGCGTGTACCGTCATGCAGCAGCACGAGCAGAGACACGAGCCGGCTGGCGATTACTGCTATCAGCAGTGGGTCGGGCATCACCATCATCAGCACCAGCAACTGCAAGCCACTCAGCCGCATATCGGTGCCGTGCCCTCGCCCATGCAACAGATGGAAGGTAGGTGCTTTTTTCGGGGGCCTTTTTTTTGTTGCGTAGGAGGGATGGACGTGGTTTTTTCCTTAGTGAGGATTACTTTTTTTATGATCATTACTTTGTGTATGTCCAAGGAGTCATTTTGTAAAATCTGAAACCTATAGTTTTTTCGCCCCAAGGGGTGGATTTGTGTTCACGACTTGATTGAGAGAAAAAAACAATGAGAGCTCGCGGATGAAAATACACCGGTTCGTGGGACATTGGTTCGTCGACCTCCCTGTCGTCGGAATCGAGATCTACCTCGTTGCGTAACTCTGCCGATTCGCTGCATAATAGACGAGTATCAACAGCGCGTTTATTACATTATCGAAAACTCGTCGTGGAAGCTGTTGAATAAGTATATAAGGTTTAATGCTGGTCGTTACCCTGTGACTCGAAGTGACCAAGGACCGCGCGGGGGGGTAACTTGCTCTAGAACTTGAAAAATGTAAAAATGTTCAGTGGTGCTCGATTGTGATTGATGCCAAGTCTAGCTCGGGGATGTTGACACGGTCTTTTATAGTCGACCGAGTTCGCGAGTGTCGCTCCCGATGATATATATGAGCTTGCAAGCTCGAAAGCTCCCTGTATCCGCCGGCGGGACACTATTGTGTGGTTTTTGTTTGGAATATACAGAAGGTGTCCTCGACGAGAGATACAAACTAGGTTATATTTTATTATAATAGATGAAATTAACTACTGAGATTCAGTGGGGAAAAAAAGATTACAGATGTAAAAAAAAGAAGTATGGTAATTTTTATTCCAAGTGTTCGAATATTATGAGTTATACAGGAAAGGCTCGTAAAGATAATCCGGGGATGTAAATGACGTGTACTCTTATTACGTGTACGTTTTGATAATACAAAAACTACGAAATAGATCTTAGGTCATGGTTGATATGATCTTGTATCTTAGGTCATATTGATGTATATATTACAACTATACCATGACCTAAGATCAGTTTTCGTAGTTTTTGTGTAACTCAACTCCATCACTGAAAAGTGTTTTTTTCTTTTTGTTTTTCATTAAATTTTTACTATTTATACATTCTTTCCTCTTCGTATAGTTTTAAATGTTAAATTACTCAAACGTATTTGAAATGTAAAAAGATAATAACAATTATTTATTTAGAAATGTGAGGTTTATTTTATGTTTAATTGTATGATAGTTTAATATGTTTTTTGTATTTATCAAAAAATTCTATTTGAAATTCTTCAAAGAGTACTATACTGTTTGTAGAGTAAAGGAAATTTAAGGGTCTTTCAATGAGTTTTGTATATGTGCTTGGTAATAAGAATGCAAAGTTTTTTTAAATACCTTTTTTTCATTTAATCTCAGTGTATTATTTAATAAATTGCTCACAAGTAAGTCCATTTTCTGTTGCCATTCTACATGAATAGGATGAAAAGAAAATATTAAATTTGTTTGGACAAAATCAATCTTTCAGTGGGTATCGATGAGGTTGCGTCGTGGGCACCATAAGAAGTGATACGGGTATTTTTTTTGTGCAAGTTATTTTTTAGATTTATTCAACTGTAAGTGGATCGCAAACGACATTCAACCGCCATATTTTTTGTACATAGAGACGTTTTAAAGACACAAATTATAATTAACCTTTATAACCATTGCAAATATACGTGTTGAGTAGTGAATTTTCTTTGATTATGATTTTTGTGTTATGCAAAAAATCACGTATAATCGCACGAAAACCGGATAAAATTGATGCAGAAAGTGACATATATCTTTGACAATACCAGGAAAATAAAATCGATAGACAAGAAAAACAAATGCTTCCGTCAAGACTCACATTCAAGCTTCCGTCGGAAAAGCCCACCACAATCACCGATAGTATCTAATTAAGTCCCTCCTCGGTCGGCGCGTTCCACTTGTCTCGTTTTCGAGCAAAAAAGCATGGTATCTTGCGCGACGTCATTCCCGCTCGTTTTTTGCATTCCGACTGTCCTAAAAATCGTTGCCTGCACAACCATGCGATCCAATGAGCTGTTCGTTTTGTTCTGCCCCTCCGCTCAAATGCTCGGCTCCACTTTTTTTAAATCAAGTCTAACTTGCTCCATTGTATTTTGGGACTATCTCCAGTGCCTTAATCGTTTTCCCGCATTACAAATAATACTGCTAAAGAATGGTAAGCTTGAACATTTTTAAATAAAGACCTGCGTGGTAATATGAAGTTATAAGAAAATATTTTTCTCATTATGGATAAAAGTTATAAATTAAAATGAACCACTTTTAGGACCAACGCGAATCTGTACTATAACATCATCTTCTAAAACATCACGAACTCCAGTAAACAGGAATAAGTAGGAAGTTGTTGTACCCGAAACTCCGAGAAGCTTACTTGACGCTTCTCCGTGAAGCAAAACACCTTATGCATAGTATAACGCGATTTGTTGAATGGACTGATGTATGTTCTCGTTTGAGCTTATTTTAACCAAGCGAATTTTGTTTTTCCCCGTACATACGGTTGTAAGTACGTTTCCAAGTTAAGACAAATTCGCGAATAATAAAGTCCACATGCAAAAACAAGAGTTTGGTATGGATACAATCGAAAAGTATGCTCGAAAAACAAACTTACTTTCCATCTGTGAGTAAGACCTCGAACATAGATTGTTGAAAGATTACAGTAGCACGATGCGTTTTGAAAACAATTTTAAAAAGTTTTAGAGGTAGTTTTCTCTGTGAGTTCGGATTTTAGTTGTTTCAGGAACAACTATATTTCAAGCCAAAGCTTTCTCTAACTTTTAAAGGAATTTTTTCATTTTTTTTACAAGATTTTCGAACAAACCATATTGAGTCAAACATGTTCAATTTTTATTTTTAAACTAGTCGACCATTTCTATTTGATTTTAAAATATTCCTTAAATATCCGAATCATTAGCATGAGTGTTGCAGAGAAATGTTAAAAGCGTTTTAACGTACGATAATTATTTTTTTATTTTTTCAACAATTTCAGCCTGTCCTCTGTTTGTTTTAACGGATCATCTTCTCTTGGTCTTTTAAGAAAATTATTTTTATCCAAATTTCGTATATTTTTAGATGGCATTTAAAATTTTAGTAACCTGACGATGTTCACTGTAAAAAATTTAATTAGTGTTTTTATCTTATTTTTATTTTGGCTAATGAACAAATAATTCAAATGTATAGCTATAGATAAGCTCTTGTGTATAGAAAAAGGAAAAAAAAAATCGTGTAAAATTAAAAATGGTGTGTCTTATGTAACCAAGCACATGGGTAATCGTGGTTAATGGGACCGTGGATAATGATGTTGGCTTCTAGTTCTTAATTAACAGAAAGTGTCACTCAGTGTGCCCAAATTGTTAGATTCCTTAGAATTTTCCTTCGTAAACAAACGACTTAAGAATTTTAAGGAGGCTAAAAAAAATTGCTTTCAAACCGACAAATCACGTTATTTTTTAACATTTTTATGATGAGTATACTTATTTTACTAGTACACTTGGCAAACAACTACCGTAACGACTTTATGATGTTATTTTCACTGTCTTCTAGGATGTTCATAACAAACTTTGGTGTAAATTTTTCTGGTTCAACTTCCTTTACTGTTTGTTATCTGAAGGGGTGGAAAACCATTTATTTCGTAATCACGGACCTACAGGTCACAATGGGTCAAAAATCAGTAGCACGTGTGTTGAGACAAAGAATGTTTTGCACTTGCATGATTCATCTATTTTAAAAGTTGTAACGAATCACGTATATGTCCAAAATCTGATCATTTGGGCTCATCTTGTCTCATACTTTTAATATACATCATGATAGTAATGATTACACTACGTGCGTATGTACATTAACGAAGGCCTCCAACACTTCGACAAAGGCTCGAACGATAACATATTATACAGTACAATTTTCTATTAAAAAGAAACAAAAAAAAACGTAATTTTTAGCGTGTCTCCAGACGGCGGGTGGTAGCCACAGTGGTACAACAAAAAAACCGGGATCGCCGTCAAGTCTCCCGGACAGCATCATCACGAGCAACAGCACCGTCTGCACTACGACAAGCCTGTCTTCTTCTCACCCGGATTCTAACTCCTGCCGAGGACTGAACGACAGCAATAACAACAGCACACGCAGCGAGGACGAAAGCATCCGGACACAGCAGCAACATCAGCAGTTGAAGAGGCCACTGCATGTTGCTTTGGTCGGGACTGGTGCCACGCTCGAGGCCAGAGCACTGTGGGAGGAGTTCCACCAGCTCGGCACCGAGATGATAGTCACCAAGGCTGGCCGACGGATGTTCCCTACGTTTCAGGTGGGCTTGTTGTTGACTCTTTTTCTTTTTATTCATGTTTTTAGGAGTTTTTATTTTATAGTGTTAAACGCTGGTTCAGGGCGCCAAAACCAGTGGGGGACGAGTTTCTGGTATATTAGTCTCGGTTAGATCGGTGATTGTGCGGGAAAAAACATTCGATGTATTTTTTTCCTGTCTCCCTGTGCGTCAAACTTTTGGTCAATTTAAGTTAACTTTTTACAACTAAAATAAATTGTGGAATTCACTTCTTTGACACGTTTTGGTTCACAACAAGTAAAAACTATTCTGAAACGGTTTCATACTAAAATTTTTTAAAAATGTTGACTAAAAAACGATGGATGTAAAAAAATTTATTCTGAAGGCATTTAAGGAATTAATGTAAAATTCTTATCCTTTTTCTCTCATTAACAACGAAAATCAGTATATATGTAAATATTAGATTTAGTGTCCTAGGGGTTGGAGTGCTGACAAATCATATTCAAAGATAAATTTAATTCTGCATGCAGTGCCGACTGTTCGGCCTCGAGCCCAACACCGACTATTTGCTGGTGATGGATTTTGTGCCGTGCGACGACAAGCGATACAGGTACGCTTTTCACAGCAGCGCCTGGGTGGTGGCCGGCAGGGCGGATCCCGTCTCGCCGCCTCGCATTCACGTCCATCCCGACAGTCCGGCCAGCGGAGCGCACTGGATGAAACAACCCGTGTCGTTCGACAAGCTCAAGCTAACCAACAATCAGCTCGATGATAATGGACATGTGAGTTATTGATTCTCTTATGTATTCCAATTTTTTCACTTTACTGTACAATATCGTTTGCGATGTATGTAAGTTCAAAGAACAAGTAGAGTAAATCTAGTCAGTTTTATCTAAGTTAAGTGTTTTTTTACGAAAATCCAAGTTATCATGAAAGGAAGTAAATAGAGTATATATTACATACGTATCCATAGCACAGACGTTTCATAAACATTTTTTTACCCCCTCATTTCTACGGTAATATTTGTAGTTGTCATGGACACTGTACTTTCAGGTATTTCTACAACCTTCGTAATTGGCGATAAACAAAATTTTGATGTAACATACGTACATACATAAAATATACCTACATACTTTTCATAAACAGAGAATATAAGTAAATCCCTTTTTTAAAAAAAAGCCCACTCTGTGTTGCCTCGTGTGTACGTTTACGTACATTCACATAAATATTCATATACAAGTATGACCAATTATGTTTCATTTCCTTAATAATTAAATAAGGTCATAAACTCTTTGTGTGTATAAAATACAGTGGTAGAAGGACAATAAATGATATTTATAACAAAAGAGCATGATGTCTTAAACGATACAAATAACATATTATAATAATTTATATTTTAGGTAGTATGTTAGAAATAGCAATCAATTAATGTTGGTATTCAATATTTATTATTATGTGATATCATGTAATAAATAAAATTTTACAGTAAAGTATGAATATAATAACATGAGATAAAGTCTATAAAAATTAAATTTAAATGAGTATTTGAATGATTGAGCAGAAAATGAACTAACACAGCTCTCAAATACGAAGAAGTAAATAACTGACTGCAGTAATAGATACTAAGTAATTTATTATTTTGAAAAAATATTACTTGTTGCACAAAAAATTTTAGTTTCTCATAAATGTTATTGTAAAGGTAATATATGTTATTGTACACCCCCAGGTAAGGAGGGTAAAATTGCACCAAACACTTTTTTTACTCTAACTTTGGAGATCGAAAGACAGTATAAAAAATGTAACACAAAATTTTAAATCTCTTCATTTTATGAAAAATTTTGTCCCTCAAAAATGTTGTAATGGGTCCAGCTAGGTAAGTAAGGGTTAAAGTACACGAAATTCTTTTTTTCACTCTAACTTTGTAGAACAAAAAGAACTATAAAAAATATTATGCTAAATTTTAGCTTTCTAGATCACTTCCAGTAAGTGTGATCAGCCAAATTGTCTTTTTTTTTTTAGCGAAGTAACTGAAAAAAAAAAAAAAAATTAAAAAAAACGTACGAAAATGCACATTTGCATAACAAACATTCATAAATTTTTTAATATTTTTCGGCCCTAAATTCAAATTTTCACAGAATTTAAGAATTTTTTTTAAAACTCTAGAAAGAATTCTTTATTGAGTGGTATGACAAAAAAATTTTTTAACAAAACGCAAATATTTTTCTATTGCCATAAATTTTTTCAGATTTTAAAAAGTTGTGAAACAGGTCAAGAAAATTAAAAACAGCAATTTTTAGCATTCTTCTATATATTTACTACAACAAATAAATGTAAATGAAAGTGCTGTTATATCTACTAAAAAAAAATTGTTAACAATGGTCCTATTAAGACTTATTTATTTTTGAAAAATTTTCGTCTCTTAAATATATTATTGTTAAGGGTCTAGCCAGGTGAGAGTGTTACTACTTTTTTACTCTAACTTTGTAAATCAAAAGAAAGTATAAAAAATGCTATAAAAAATTTTAGATCTCTATATCACTTCTGGTAAGTGTGATCGGCCGTACTGTTTTCATTTCTTTTTTTTCTTTTTTTTTCTGAGCTCAGTGATTAAAAAAAAGTTTAAAAAATTTAAAAAAAATGCACTATCAAATAACAAACATACATAAAATTTTTAGCACTAAATTCAAATTTTAAAAGACTTTCAAAATTTTATAAAAAATCTTGAAAAAAATTTTTTTTTAATAGTATGACAAAAACATTTTTTCAACCGTACGAAAATTTTTTTTTTATTAACATACATTTTTTTTTACTTTCGAAAGTTGTGGAACAAGTCAGAATATTAGAAACTACGATTTTTGAAATTTTTGTACATAAGTACTATGACAAATAAATTAAAAAAGCTCTGTAAATCGAAAAGTGGGATAAAAATGTTACTCAAAATTTGAGATCTCTATTCAACTTTCGATAAGTGTTGTCAGCCACACTGTGTTTTGCTTATTTATTTATTTTTTTTTTTTTTCTGAGCTCAGTTACTTAAAAAAGTAAAAAAAATATTTACAAAAATGCTCTATTCAACAACAAACATACATACATTTTTTACAAATTTTTAGCACTAACTTGAAATTTTGAAAGACTCAAAATAGTTTAAAAATTAAAAAAAAAATTATTTTTTAAATAAAATACTAAAAAGTTTTTTTACATACGTCAATTTTTTTCTATTGCCATGAATATTTTTTAAATTTTTTTAAATTGTGGAACAGTTAAAAAAATTTTAAAACTGCTATTTTTGTAAATTTTGAACATTACCACTATGACAAATAAGTATATAATAACGCTGCATAAAATTACTTCTTAAAAAAATTTAAAGTAATTTTTAGGTGAAGACTTTGTTTTGTAAGAAAAGTAACAAAGAAAAATGTCGAACATCACAGTTGTTTATTTTTTTTACTTGTTTCACAACTGTTACGAATCTAAAAAAATGTACTTTAAAGTAACAAACATTAACACATTTTTTGAACATTATTATCACTGAATTCAAACTCTAAGACACTTAAAAAATGTTTTAAAAATCCTAAAAAATTGTTTTTTGAGTAGTATAACAGAAAAAATTTTTAAACAACACGTAAGCATTTTTCTATTACCGTCAAGTTTTTTTAATAATTTTTATGAGGTATGGAACAGGTCAAAAAATTAAAAACTGCTATTTTTGAAGTTTTTGTTTAGTTCGTTACTACGGCAAATAAACTAAAAAAAAAAAGCTCTGTAAATAGAAAAGACGTATGAAAAATTTTATATCAAGTTTTAGATCTCTATATCACTTTCGGTGGGTGTGATCGGCCACACTATGTTTTTTATTTATTTTTTTTTTTTTTACTCTCAGGTGCTTAAAAAAAATTTTCAAAAATTAAAAAAAATGCATTATTAAATAAAAAACATACACATATTTAAAAAAAAATTTTGGCACTGAATTTAAATTTTAAGAGACTTTCAAAATGTTTTAAAATTAAAAATAAAAAAATAAAAATTTTTTAGTAGTATGACAAAAAAATTAATTTAACACGTAAACTATTTTCTTGAATTTTTTATTTTTTAATTTTTATAAGTTGTGTAACAGGTCAAGAAGTTTAAAAACTTTTATTTTTGGAATTTCTCTACATTATTACTGCGTCAAATAAATTAAAAATAAAGCTCTGTCGATTGAAAAATAGTATAAAAAAACTTGTACAAAATTTTGGATTTCTATATCATTTCCGGTTAGTGTGATCTGCCACGATTTTTCTTGAATTTTTCTTTTACTTTTTTTTCTTTGGGCGCAACAACTAATAAAAAGTACAAAAAAATTAGAAAAAATGCACTATTCAATTACAAACATACTTACATTTTTTTTTTTTTTTTTTAGCACTGAACTATAATTTTGAGAGACTTTCAAAATATTTTAAAAATCCCAAAAAAAGTTATTTTTTGAGTAGTATAATAAAAAAACTTTTTTAACAATACATAAATTTTTTTTCTATTACCATGAATCTTTTTTTTTTTATTTTTAAAAGTTATAGAACAGGTCAAAAAATTAAAAAACTGCTATTTTTGAAATTTTTCTACATTATTACTACGTCAAATAAATTTAAAAAAAAAGCTCTGTAAATCAAAAAGAAGTATAAAAAATTTTGTATAAAATTTTAGATCTTTATATCACTTTCAGTGAGTGTGGACGTCTACACTGTGTTATTTAATTTTTTTTCTGCTCTCAGTGACTGAAAGAAAATTTTAAAAAATTTACAAAAATGCGCTATTCAATAAAAAACATACATACTTTATTTAAAAATTTTTAGTACTGAATCAAAATTTTGAGAGATTTTCAAAAAGTTTTTTTTTTTAATTCTAAAAATAGTTTTTTGAGTGGAATGTCAAAAAAACTTTGTAACAAGACGTAATTTTTTTTTTTTTAATTATCACGTTTCATTTTTATTTTTAAAAGTTGCGTAACAGGTCCAAAAAATTGAAAACTGGAATTTTTGGCGATTTTCTACATTATTGCTACGTCAAATAAATTTTAAAAAAAGCTATGTAAATCGAAAAGCACTATAAAAAATTTTATATAATATATAAGATCTTTATATCATTTTCTGAAAGTGTCATCGGCCACACTGTGTTTTGTGTTTTTACAAATTTTTTTTCTGCTCTCAGTGAATTAAAAAAAATTTGTTTTAATTCATAATAATGCATTTAAAAAAAACAAACATACATATATTTTTTTTAATTTTTAGCACTGAATTTAAATTTTGAGAGCCTTTTAAAATGTTCTAAAAATTCTAAAAAAAAATTTTTTTTGAGTAATATGACAATAAAATTGTTTAACAGCACGCAGATTTTTTAAAACTACCATGAACTGTTTTTACTTTGAAAAGTTGTGGAACAGGTCAAAAAATTAGAAACCACGATTTTTGGTATTTTTCTACATCATCACTACGACAAATAAGTAAATAATGAAGCATCGTAAAATTACTTCTTAAAAAAATTTTTAGCAATGGTTCATGTAGGCTTTTTTTTAAGACTGCGTATGTTTCACAAGTAAAAATATTTTAAAAATTATTAGTACTAGAAAAAAATTTTGCGTTGTGTTCAAACAAATTTTTTTGGCCATAGCACCTGAAAAAGATATTTTCTAAAATTTTAAACAATTTTGAAAGTCTAAATAGTACAGTTTAGTACAAAAAAAGTTTTAAAAAAAATTGATGTATATTTTTTATTCATCAGTCCATTTTTTGTACATTTTTTTCACCATTTTTCAGTCACTTACCAAAAAAAAAAAAAAAAAAAAAAAATTCCCACTTGCACTACCCAGGATTGATCTAGAAATCTGAAATTTGGCTTAACATTTTTTTATACTTTCTTTCGATCTACAATAGTATTTAGTGCACTTTAACTCTTCTTACCTGGCTAAACTCTTTGCAATCACATTTTTGAGACAAAAATTTTCCAAAAAAAAAAAAAAAAAAGATTCAATAAAACCATTGTTAAAAACTTTTGTTTAGTGGAAATACACAGAGTTTTTTTTAAATTTATTTGTCGTAGTAATGATGTCGAAAAATTCCAAAAATTGCAGTTATTTATTTTTTTGATATGTTTCACAACTTTTTAGACCTTAAAAAAATTCGTGGTAACAGAAAAATATTACGTTTTGCTGAAAAATTCTTTTTGTCATACCACTCAAAAAAAATTCTTTTTTGCTTTTTAAAACTTTTGAATTAATTTGAAAATTTGGATTTAGTGCTTAAAATTTTTAGTAAGTTTATATATGTTTGTTGTTCAAAAGTGCATTTTTGTACATTTTTTAAAACTTTTTTTTAGTGACTTAGCTAACATGATGAATAATAATAATAATAATATACATATAAGAAAATAATAAAAATAAAAAACAAAGCAAAATGAAAAACACAGTTTGCTTCATTACATCTACCAGGAGTGATCTAGAGATTTAAAATTTCAGTTTTTTTCTCACTAAGCTGAGAAAATGAAAAAAAAACGGTTTGACCGATCGCACTTACCGGGAGTTGTTAATTTTAGAGATCTAAAATTCAGCGTCATAATATTTTTCATACGGCCTTTTGATAGTTTGGTGTTATTCTCCTTAACTGGCTAGACCCTTTAATGAAATTGTATTTTTATTTTGAAATATTTAATACTAAAATTTAAACAGAAAATTTTAGTAAAAAGAAATTTTTTTTTTAATTATATGGTGAATGTGCATCAGATTTTTCAAATTAAAAAGTATTTTCATTTCACAAAAATAATAATTATTATCAAAGAGCTATTACATGAATAATTTCGTTAAAATATCCAACTTTATTCGGTAAACAATTGACCTTAAGTTATCTCTTTGTATTAATATACATGCACTGTTTTTCTCTTAGAATAGAATATTCTAGAACAAACCCAAGAAATCACTACTTCATTCCTCCTCTCACGCACATAAAGAACAAGAAAAGGAAGAATCCAAGTATCTTCTCTCCGTCAGATATTCCCTGCACATATACTGAGATTTATTCCACCCCACGTAACTCCAAGAATTTCGCGCTTGCATGTATATGAAGCTCGAAGCTCCTTCCATATTATGCACAGGAACTACATTTAAGAGAGAACTCACGCTCGGGTGCTCTGCTACTCTGTGTAATATACCTTCTAATAAAGTCACGGGATAGAAAGACACGGCGCCTCCCTCGGGCGCACGTGTTTGTCGTTTCGGACGGCTTCGGCTTAATTGAGCTGAGATACGAGCTCGGATGCTGCCAGGAATTATTTAGAATGCAAGCACGGACTGCCGCGTTTACGCGTATTTTTGCTGGAAAGAGTGGGATTTCGAACAAGAGAGGAAGAGAGAGAGAGGAAAGAAAGTACGTGGATGATGAGGGGTGAGCGAGAGTTTTCGCGAGTTATGACCGTGGACGAGGGAACTTAAAAATAAAAATTATGATCCACCAAATGAACTCGGGTGCGTATCCTGTGTTGTGCTTGTTGGTCTTTTTGCGGCGATAAAAAATTATGAAACGTGTTTTGGCGTAGGTTGTAAAATGTTTATTGTCATTTCGACAAGTTCCGTAGGAAATGACAAGAGCAAAGTTTTTAGACGGAGGATGAATTTCGAATTGATTCTTATTTTGCTGCGAAACTTGAAGTCGTATTTGGACTTTGTTTTTTTTTTTTTTTTTGTTTTTTAATATTTGTGTATATTCAGTAAGTACAAAATACTTATCTTTTTGAGCCATTATTGCGGGCGTTTGAGCCATTGTTTTGTAAACAAGAAGTCACCAAGTATTATGAGAGTGACGGGCGTGCTTTCTGAGAAGAGACGACACTTTTTCCCGTCCCACTAGTCAAAACACCAAGGGCTCTCTTTCATCTTGTTTATATGGTTGATGTTCCCAGCGACGATGGACGTTCATTGATCGGCTTGAATCTCGTGCTCCTTTATTTATCTTTCGCACGAAATCTAGCTGTTGAAAGAGCTTGAAAAGTATCCGTCGCTGGGCATTTTTTACACCCCAAATATATATCTGTGAAAGAGTGTATTTATATATACAGCGAGATACAGATAGAGGATATACATTGAGACAATCGGATATTTTGAATCTTTAATGTCATGGTGCTTATGATTACCTATTTATTGAGTTTATTTAAATATTATGTGGAACTTTATATTGCTTTTTGTCCACGCGTAAACTATTGGTTTTTCATAAAAAAGATATTGCAGGTATTGAAAAAGTGTGAGCCATTGTTTTAAATTATCGTGTACGGTACAATTAGTTGGATAAAAACGTTGCTCTACTCAATTTTTCAAAAAAGTTACGTAAAAAAGTTTAAAATAATCTATATGTAAGTCCTCAAATTATGATTTGTAGTAATTAAAAAATAATTTGATTGTGGGTATTACTTTATGGTGGTTCCAGTTAGTAAAAATAAAAAAAAAAAATAAAAAAATGTGTTAGCCACGTATAATGAAGTGGTTGTTTACATTGTTTTTTGATCATATTACATTTACACATCCTGATTTGTCTAAAAAGAATGATATTTTAAAACTTTGGATTAAAATTTACATCAAAATATTATCTAAAGTAACTACACGATAACGGAAACTCATTCACTTTTCACTCCCAATATGATAAACATGAACACCAAGATACTTCTTGATTTTCTATTATAAGTAACTTTCTAGCCCTTTCAGCCGTTTTTGAAATTCAACCTCCTCCCAATCGTACAATAACTTACCCCCTACGGAAAAAAAGGTCTGACATGCGTTGCAGCTCAAAATTCCATCCGGCGCTCGTTCCTTAATTGACATTTTGTTTCGCGCTCCTCGTGCCCCCCTACTATTCCCCATACACTTATTACCATCAACAAAAAAAAAAAAAATAAATAAGGGCTACCGAGTTAGAAAAAAAAAAAAAAGAAAAAACAAAAATAAGTCCAAGAGACGACAGAAGCCGGGACAAGTCTTGCTTGGTTGAAACGGTCTTTGCTGTATAGAGACGTGGAGCCAAGTGAAGGGAACGACTACTCTTTTTTTCTTGTTTTCCCCTGTTGGGCCACGCGCCCACGTGTGTGGCCCTAATTGTCAAAGTAATTACTGAATCTCTTTTCCTTCGCGGCAATTTGGAGAATAAAAGCATACGAAGTTAGGATTTCAAATGAACTGTTGCTTCACTTCGTATAATCTCTTTTTTATTAATAATCCCGAGGGACTTGTCACTATTACGTGGAGGGTCCACACTGTCGTCCCAGCGTATGTGCCATAAGAACAACATTGCACTTACGCTTTTTTTCCATAGGACGGCGGTGCATAGAGATGATGATTTTAGAGTGCATTTATCATTTAAAAAACGATTTTTTAAATAATTATTTAATAAATGTTTTTTTTATGGTGTAATTATTTTATCTTATTTAATTTGATTTAAGACGTACTTTTCAATACTCGAAAGTAAATGTCATACTTTTTAGCATAAAAGCATGTTTTTTCTCCGTGTACAAATAAAGTTTCAAACGTTTCTGGGCTCATGACGTATTTGAATTTTGATTGCATTGATTCCATTGATTCTATGATATTTTCGGTATAATTTAATTGATTGGATTTCATTTATCTACATTTTTAAATGATTCCACCACTCACCAGCTTGCAAAATCCACGGGCAGAGTTATCAATTCTTCAAGTGTTTATGATCAAGAGCAAGAAAAACATTTTTTTGTTTTAAATTGCAGATGTAAAAAGGCAACCGAAGAAAGTGAATCCTAGCCACAGATCTTGTATATTCCCGGGGTACTTTTCCTTCCGTACCCAGCACGAGACACATTAGACAGGACGCATATAAAAAAAAAGTACTCCTCTTTCCAAGGACCGAGAGACGTTCACATTGTACATATTATAGATACCCCTATAGACGGAGCCCACTGACACACATGTTCTCATAAACGTCCGTCCGATAATTTGTGTTGGGGATGCACTCGAGCGCTCGGAGGGCGGTGTCGAGTTGTTACTCTCCGGCCCCCTTCATAATATAACTTAGGTGCGCGTGCATGTACGAGGAGAAATGGAAGACGGGGGTATGATTTCTTTCTATTTTTTTTCTGCTTCCCTCCTCGCCAACGTTAATTAATCACCGGTACTCCCGAAACTGTCAAACGCGTCTTCGCTACCCCCACCCCTTCCGTCTTCCGTTTTTCCCCGTAGGTGATGGACGCGCTCTCTTTTCTCTCCGTGTGTGGTAAGTGCGTGCGTTTTGGGGGGTTGGGGGGAGGAGGGAATTTCCTTGCGTTGACTGAACGTTTCTTTTTTTTAGATACTTTTATAAAATCAGGATGGTCTAAGATTTATGTACAAGCACATGTGTGTTGAAAGATAAGATGATAACCAAAAGTATGTAAAAATGTATTTAAATTGATGGGCTTATTGAAAGTTTGAAAGGGAGATCCGTACTTTTATTCATTTTTTTAAATCGTCAACAAAATATTATTTAAGTAGGTAAAACCACATTGCATAGAAATTAATGTATGCACTGTATACATTTTGTGAAGTAAAGCTCGTAGTATCAATTATTAACTGCATAGACACATATGTACAGTTGAATACTCATGATAGGGTTGTATACGATCATTGTGAAGTATAAATTAATGTATAACGATTTCATATTTTATCTGGAAAAGTGAATATTGTCGCCTGATTTTGCTGAACGCTAAGGAATGGGATAGCTTTCAGCATTTTGGAGTAAAAAAGGGTAACTGGGCTTGAGAAAAAGTTCGAGTTATACCTTATTATACTTCCTAAATTTCCAAGTTGGTCCTTTATTCATCGCAAAGTTGTGTCATATCTTTGTAATTTATTCAATAACAAAGTTAATTAATTTTCAAATACAGAGCCGAGTTACATCTTTATTCATCTCAAAAAACGATATAGTATTATTTATTTAAAAAGAGTATTATTTATTTAATTATTTATTTCACTTTCTAATGAAACATCATGACAAACACGTTTGTGTTACCTATATTAAATTTACTCCACGAAAAAATAAAAATGTTTCATTAAACTTTAATGTAAAAATTTTGGTTGAGATGAGATTCCACAACATATTATATACGTGTAAACTTTCATAACCAGAGCTTTCTTGTCACATCTCCCGACCTCGTGGTAATGTATATATATATACACATAGGCACATAAGTGCACGGAATGTCAGCCGAAAAAGCTCTCAGCTCGTTCCTCTCATTATTCGTCATCATCTCCTCTCTCTCGTGCACACGCGATGATAAATCTAGTGCTCGATGCCCAGATGTTGTGTGTGCGTACACCCGAGATGCTCACATTATATATACGTACATTTTTTCTCTATAGAGCCCGTATTTTTTTATCTCTTCTCCTTCCAATAGAGATCATAGGAGCAAAGTATCTGAGCCACCGTGGACTCGAAAAAGCGATGGAGATAGAGCGATGCCTCAAGGTGAAGGGGTCGCAAAATTTTACAGCCTCTTCGCGCGATCGCGCGCAAAGTTTCAAAAAGTCTCTTCCACCACCCCCATCGCATGCATCCTCTCTCTTTCGGATGCCACGGTCGTTAAAAAACCCCCGTCGGTCTGTGCGCGGAGGAGCGTGTGGGCTTTTGCACAACTTTCGTTACCTCACCACGTGGCGTGTGAGTACAAGCACAAGGTTTCGAGACGTCGTCGTAAACTTTCGCGACTTCCTTCTCCTGCAAAAGTTGTTGACTAGTTGAGACTTATTGCGCGTGCCCACCCGTCCTCCCCTCCCCCGTTTGACTATCATCTCGTTTTTTTTTTTTTCCTTTTTTAAAGAGGAAGCGATAAAGTTGTCACTTTTTTCCGCCACGCCCACAAATAGACAGCCCTGCACATATTGTATCTAAGTGGTCCTAGATTCCACGAAGCTTGCATAACAGCCGCTAAAGCTCCATAGAAAAATTATCGTGCGCACATTGTACCTCTACCAGGTTTCCAGTGCAAATCGTAACATATATGTTCACAATCATTATTTTAGCGCATAGATTTAGCTGAAAAATTTATTCTCCTTGTATGTCAAATTTTTCTTATTATTCATCTCGATTGCAGTTCGACTTACGGTGTGTGTCTTTAACATAAACTTTTGTTGGTGTTTTTAATTACAAGAATAACATTTCAACTTAGTCTATCGTTCGACCAGTGACAAGTGAGTTGTAACATTTCATGAACTTTCGCGTGTTCCTGAGCCTAATGAGGCTGACACAAATGGTCAGAAAAACGTTGGTGTATTAAACTAAGAGATACCAAACCCCAGGTGTTATTATTTCTTGAACCTCACCCCCAACAGATCAGCAAACACCTTACTTCTCCATAACATTTCAATTTACCATAACAATCATGTGCCTGTTACTTCTTACCGATTTCTTGATTCATCTAAGTTATCAAACGCTTTTATGTATCCACACAAAGCATCTATTGGTTCCTCTTTTAATAATTTTAGTATTTTTTTCATGTGCATTTCTTCATAATCCGTAAATCTTACATTTCCAACTACCCTTTTCTGATTTCATCCTACATTTGTTTACCTGCCTCCTTGCACAATCATAAGTCTTCTACACTTTTAGTATTCACTGGTACCTAACTTGCTTTAAGTACTCATGAGGTATGATTGCGGAAGAGATGTGTGATCGCTTTGTGATTAAGTTATTTGGTTACAATCGAGAGTCAAACATATATGTTAATGATTAATCACTCGTCTTCTTTCACGTTACAGATAATCCTGAATTCGATGCACCGCTACCAGCCACGTTGCCACGTGGTCGTGGCTCCGTCGCCACCGGGCTCGTCGCCAGACCCACGTACCGAAAACTTCAAGACTTTCTCATTCCCGGAGACCCGCTTCACGGCAGTGACGGCCTACCAGAACCACCGGATAACCCAACTGAAGATAGCCAGCAACCCGTTCGCCAAGGGTTTCCGTGACTGCGAGCCGGACGATTGCGACGGGAGCACCAGTGCTGCCACCAATGCATCCGCGAGCCCTGCACCCAAACGTGTACCAGCTTGTTCAGTGGCTGCGCAGAGCGTGACCGCAAACCCAGTTACTGTGGCGACGGGCAGTGGTCCGAGTATCGGTGCAGCGGCATACCCCACCAGTGGCATGCCACTGATACCAGGTATACCCACCCAGGAACAACATCATCAGTTCTACGCGACGCCCGCCGCGCACTGGTCCTACCCCCCGCCACATCAGAGCGTCGGCCCCACGCATCACTACACCGGACACCATACACACCCCCCTACGCTTTATGGTCCCCGGTAAAACCTTTTTTGCGGGCAATGCACGTCGTTGTGTTATTGACTATTTTTCCTCTTCTTCCTTTTCTAAGTCACTACATTAATTTATATGATTTCGTTGTAATAAGCTAGAAAGTTTAAGCACGAACCAGTTACAACCTGTACGTGAACTGGTTATAACATGTTTGCAAACTTTAGTTCTTAGTGAGTGTATGTGGAGGGGGTGTTTGTTTATTTATTTGAATGAGAATAGAAGGAGCGAGCTAATTTTTTCTAAGTTTTAAGATGTTCGGAGTTTTACGTAAGAATAATTAGAGATAATCATATTTTGTACGTTAAAAACATGATATTTACATTGATGAGCGATTTCGTAAGGAAATGGATAGTATTAATCTAAGGATCTGCAGAAGTATGAAAAAATAATGCGATACATGAGTTAATGTTTCAAGGAAAAAATGTTAAAGTTATTTTTCGAATTTTCAAAGGAGTTATGTAAAACCTTTTCTTAATAGACAAGTTATCATTGTCTTTAGAAGAAAACTTTTTAAAAATTCAGCAGTTTCCAAAGATAATATTTTTTGACAGTTTTTAAAAAGTTTGAGCTTGAAAATAATTATACTTATTGGAACGAATGCCGAAGCAGATAACAAAAAAAAATTTCAGCATTTCTAAACTTGGAAAAATTAATATTTTGAAAAATATTGCAAAATATTTTTAAAAATCTAACAAAACTCACTCAAAAAAGAGTATCAATCTTCTCTGATTACGTGCTAATAAAGTTTTATATCCCTTCGCAAAGCTGTCCATCAATGAAACTAAAAAAAAAAAAAAAAACGTTTTTGTCAATAACTGAGACACATCAAAACGTAACCAAAGCTCAAACCAAAGTGCCTGTATAATAAATACGCATACCTTAAGTTTATACGAAAGTCTTAAGATATTTAGTAACATGTAAAGTTTTATTTTAGGATTTTTAAAAATATTAAGAGCACAATTGGTCACCCTTGAAAAGTTATTCAATAAAAGAGCTGGGTGTCTAAGAAACGGATTTTGGTGACATTTTGGTGCATTACTTCCAGCTTTGCCTTACAATCAAAGAAAGTACTTATACAATGATACTATTGTCGTTTTGATTCGAAAACATCGGATATTTTGAATCATTTTCAATCCACAGTTATATTTGGAATTTAAACACAAGCTCAAATAGTATAAATCTGGTTTCATTTCACCAAAATGATCATCGAATCTCAATACGAACTAACGAAGAACCTTTGTCATTAATTGCAGCTTGGATGCAATCACCTCACGTTTCATCAAAATCCGTTATCATTTTCGTCGTTACACCAATGTAAAACTTTTCAAACTTACCATTATGACTTTGAACTCTCCAACTGTATATGTGGTGCAGTGGAGTAAAATACCAAACTGGCGTATTTGTATGCATCTGGTAAAAGTGCCTTGATAGTTTAACTTGATTAGAAACCAGTGGTGCCTAATATAAATAATGAATTTCGTTTCAAGTAACGCCAGTCGCGTGAATGGTATGTATTCTCTCGGCTCAAGTGAGACCATGTCACAATTAACCAAAGATCTGTACGGCACGAGAAACCACCGTACGTGTAGAGTACGAAACGCTTTACAAAAGAAAATACAGCTAAAGACCAAAAAAAGACAGCGTCCAAAGAATACTAAGTGTTTCAGGTACACGACGCCTGCTGCGGTTTTAACTTTTCACTTTGGAAAACCAGGAGAAAAGAAGAAAAACCACACCGAGTAACAAAGTGGCCTTTTGTATAGATGTGAGAGAGAGAGAGAGCAAGCGTCTATTTACGTTGGCGCCGTCTCTCATACGCATAAATAAATACCCACGAAGACTTAAAGCGTCACCCCTTGGCCTTCTTGCACGGAGTGCCTTAATAAATTAAACCTCGAGTGCGCCCGCGGAGATATATCTCACTCTCGATTTCTCGAGGGTATTAGGTACTGCTTCTCTTCGCGTATACTCGCCCGGAGCGCCGGACCCTCGAAGGAGTGTACATTACACGCAGGAGACGTCGCGGACTGTTCTCCATTTGGCTCGCACCGAGAGCCATCCAACTCGTAAATAACGTTGGGTGTACGTGTAGGTAACCGAGCGCCGGCAAAGGCTTTCCGAAATGGTTTTCGATGCCTGTAACGACGACTCGTGTCTTTTGGATTAATTTATTGCGATCGGGCGTACGGGCCGAGATACGAAAATTTGGGCGAATCATAGTCCTCGCGTTGCCGATCGTTGTGGTCGCATTGTGCCTTGTAAGATTAGACGAAACCTTTGTATACATGTATGTATAGCTTTACTTAGTCTTTTGGGGTTTTGAGTGTGATTTTCGAGAGGGTTTGGTTGTATTGTATTTGAGGGTCGCAATGTGCGCGTCGAGTGCAAGCTAGTTGTGTAAGTTACGGTGGACAATAAAGATTATGAATTTTCGAAACGTGAGAGACTCTTATTATTTTTCCTTTCCTTTCGATTGCGTGTACCATCCAAAGTATTGTACGATTTATTGCTTCCTTATTGGAAAAAAGCTTTGTAACAGACCAAGGATTGAGTTTTCATCCGGCCAGAATTTTTTGTTTCTTGATCCAAACAAACGTTTGTTTGAATACAAAAAAATAATTAATTTAATTGAACATAATGATTATTTATTCAAATTAAATAACACCAACAATTTCCTTACGGCGTAATCTTTAATGAATTTAACTAAAAGTTAATTTGAACAAAATTTAATTGTTTGTGTTTGAATAAGTAGACGTTTTATTGGATTGACGATATTTTTTTTCAGTGTATTCTTAATAAGAAAATATATTCTGTTTTTCAAATTTTTCAAAAATGTTGTTTTTTTTAACTACAATACATTTACGAAATTACACTTAATCACTTTCTGAGAGAACAAATTGTTTGAAAAAACATTTTTTGTCCGTCAATGTTTTTTTGATAAGACCATTAACAATTTCACATTTTTTGTTACTAAATATACAAAGTGTTTTTCATTTACATCGAAACAACAACAATGATGTAAAAACTTCGAAAAATAAAAAAAACTGACGAGTTAAAGTGTACAATAAAATGTATCAAGTTTATAACAACGTGTCATAATCAGTCCTAGGAATTAATTAAAAAAAAAAAAAACTATAAAAATTCTAGGGGTTCGAAAGAACTCATGCCAATTAATTAATTAGCAGTGGAATATTTAAATTACATAAATAGTTTTTCACCCATCATGACATTGTCCATAATACGTAGTAAAGTTTCATAATTTTTATTAAGTCTTTTCCTCATAAGCCAAACTAAATTTTTTAAATATCTATAGATTTTTTTTTTAAAAGTACCTTCTTGAATAAAAAAAACTGTCTTTATATATACATTTTTTATTTAAAAAAATGTTATTGTTTAAGTTAGTAATTATTACTCAATTTTTTTTTATTTTTACGTTTATAGTTACTGAAATAAAAGAAAAGAGACAATGATTTTATTATTTGATTTTGCAAGTACATATTTACTTCTGAATACAGAGCTGAAATCCATTTGAAAGTTTAAGCATAACAGTAACACTCAAGGACACTTTTGTATTTATACTATTAGTTAGACAAGACAAGGTTCAACGTGTAAAAACGAGCGTACTTGGACAAATTATTTTTATGAATACTAATAATGACCCAATAATTTACGTAAAGAGTACATTTAGTGCGAATAATCATCAATGAGCCGTTTGGGACGATAAGTGGAATCGACTCTTCTGATATCTTTATTGAAACAGATGTCCCGCGAAATGACTGGACCATAGTCATCGGATACTGTCCACGTGGTCCAACGTGTGCCCCGTACCATCCTTCTCGTATCAGCAAACACTTGGGGAGCACGCGTCGGACTCGTCATACAAAAAAAGTCGACAAGTACGTCCCATCATCCGAACTAGTCAGCGAGGAGAGGAAAAAAAATTGCGCAAGAAAATGACGTCCGGCAAGCTTGGTGCTGTCAAAAAGTCGCGTGTGTTCGCCGCGCTTAATAGCCCAGCCGAGCCGAGGCCCACTATAGAGCTAACGGAGAGGGACTATCATAGGCCGTGATTGATGCGTTTGGGCAAGGGACCGTGCTATGTAAACATATTAGTGTCCCCCAGCCTCCTCTCTTTTTCCTCCTCGGGCGAGAAGATATACACACACCATCCGACCTTAATGACTCTTTCTCTTCTTCTTTCTTTCCTGCTCGCGCTGTACCATTTGGTTTTCAAAGAAATTATCTTCGTACTGAAATGCAATCATTTTCTGTTGCACGATGCTGAAAAAAGCCAGTCGAGTTGCAGGGTTTGGCTTGAAAAGATTTTACTTTTTATTCGTATTATAATTTGTATTGTCAATTCAAAATGTGCAATCATCGAAACATACCTACAATGCCAATGTACTCCTTCAATAATCTCAATCAGTGACAATTTACTGGCTGGGGATGAAAATATCTTACAGCGAAAATTAAGGTTCATTGTTAACTAAATACTTTAGTAAGTTTTTTTCTTCCCTCGGTCAATGAGGCTGATTAGTATCAATTATGACAATTAGCGCTACTTGATAAATTATTGTTCCTTTGAATTTTATTGCACTGGAGAATTTTGATCATTACGCACTTGACTGGCCAACATCTAATTTTTAATTAAACATATTTATTTTTCATGATTTTTTAATTAAGTCCGATCTACAGCTGTTCCGAAATAAGTGATCTCGATTGTAATGTTTATTTCTTTTATTGTGAAGTCACCTGTTCTTGAAAATCTACGTTTTTATTTTTACAACCAGTCATGCAATCAAGTAAAATACTGTAAAAATTAATTTTTCGTCAAAGATCATCTTGAATTTTTAAAATGCATGATGTGTCACATTAAATCGTCGCCCCTTACGAAAAAGAAAGTGACTGAGATTTTTCTTAAAACAAGACTTTAGAAAAATTTTTATCATGATAAATTAAAAAATTTTTTACGCAAAAGAGATTCTAGTAAAAATGCACGATTTTCGAAAAAAACTGAATTGCATTATTTTTCGTAAGAAGCGACGAACCATCTAGCACTTATATTGGTTTCGAGCCCATTATGAAACGAAGTAGTATTAAATTAGTAAGTAATGAGGTCAATAAATACATTTAAATCAAAACCTTAAAAAAAAACTTGTAACCCCTAAAATAAGGGCTTGGATATACTAAGATTTTTTGAAAATAATTTTACATGTCATTGACTGATAGCATTAACTTCTCAGCTAGAATATTTAAAACTTAATCCGTACCACCAACAAGAATAAATAAGGTTTGACTCGCTTAACTTGTACCCTTTTGAATTCAGTTTGATATA
Organism: Copidosoma floridanum; assembly: GCF_036245765.1. NCBI lineage: Eukaryota > Metazoa > Arthropoda > Insecta > Hymenoptera > Encyrtidae > Copidosoma > Copidosoma floridanum. The sequence continues at coordinate 14,550,338 of NW_028321884.1, read as the reverse complement.
TATATTTTTTTTTGCAAAAATTCCGCCTTTATAAATATTAAAAATTCAAAGTGAAGAAAAACACAGGCTTGAGTTGCGTGTAAAAAAAAATTAAACCAACCTGATATTTATCTAAAAAGTACCGAATACTTAAAAAACAATTTTCCGATCATTATACATCATGACTATCCAGGCGTAAACTGAATGAAAACTTGGAAATCTCAGAAAAATCGAAAATCTTCAATTTATGTGTGCACACTTGTCATTAATATTTTTTCATAACAAACCACCCTTCGTTATAGCTTTCTCATTTTGTCTGGAAGCCGACAGCTGTTAAACTCTCTTTCTGCCTTTTTTTCCACTTGCCTTTGCACACACGCACACATCGCGGGAAGCTTCCTCTCTAATATACCCACTCCACTTGCGCTGTTGCGACTTTTGAGAAGTGATCTGTTACGACTTGACAAACCATCGTATCAATCTTTCTCACTCATTTTCGAGACACTCGACATGTTTCCGTCTGAACACCTTGGGTCGTGTTAAATACCTATTAATATCTGTTAATTTTATTGCTTTGAAAGTTTTTTTTTTTTTTTTTTGTTTATTCCCAAGTTTCGTATTTTTTATATCAAAAAGTGTTGGAAATTAAAAAAAAAAATTGTTACCTCCGTTAATACGTTATACCGAATAAAAAGAAAGCCATCAAATCGAGTACTTTCCATAATTCGATTGCAACGCGATCCCACCGTATTTCCTAGTTTCCAACATTTTTTCCGACCAAACATTTATAAAAAAAAAAAAAAAAAAAAAGAAAATCATAATCCAAACACAACAACCCTGCACCGCTCGACGTGTCTCTGCTACTGCTCAAACGCCTCTCAAAACAATTCCGCTTTTCCGCTCTGCGGTGCACCAATGCCCGGCCCAAAAACACACTCGTAAAAAGGAAAGCCCGTGCTTTCACTCCCAAGGGTAGAAAAAAAAAAAATTTTCCTTTCCCTCCCCCCGAGCCAAAATAAACAAGCACAAACCTCTCAACGCGCCCAACGTCCGAACCCCCTCGCCCTGAAATTTATCAAAGCGTCACCGAACGGAGAAGAAGTGCACTTTGGCGCGCTGGTGGTGGTCCCTCGCACATACACACACTACTCGAAAAAAGGAGGAAAGGACTTTTCTTTTAAAGCTTCGTATAAGCGCGCAGAGAGTCAGAAGGAAGCGCACATACATATATATGTACCCTCGTGGGTATACAGTTGGGTGTACAAATATGCGTACCGTTAATGGGTGTGTAAAACGCGTCACTATGTGCATAAACTACGCGGAAATAAGGGGTGGGTGTGGTACGGTAAGCGCGCGCGAATCGACGTCGCGTGACCCGACCGGGACACTTTCATCTCGCTGCTCGGCTGTACACCCACTACGCGACACCTATACCGCGGGGGTGAGGCGGTCTTTTCGGCACTTGCGAGCGACGATCGTTAGTACATCGCTTTTTACGATGTAGCCAAGCGAGAGCGCGAGTGGGAATGCCGGAAAGGGAGGAAGAGAGGGAGGCTTGGCGAGCCTTTGTTTCTGGGAAGGATGATTCCGCGGCGGAGTTTAATTTTACGAGCTCGGCGGGCCATCAGCACCATCGGTTTCTGCGGGAAAGGGCTTTTTTTGGTGGTTCCTTTATTTTTTTTTTTTTTTTTTTTTTCTTACGCTGCTGCCATGAGATTTTTTACGACGGATGACGGCTGTGTGTGTGTGTGCGAGTGCACCGGGTTTTTCGCGGATATACAAGCTTGCGATTTGTCTGCGTCAAGAGGACTCCTCGTCGTGCGAATTTCTTGACAACCACGTCCGATGATGCATTTACGTTTTCAAGATCACAGCTTATTATGATTTTTTAGTAGTTGGAACGGAATATTAGGTTTTGTGGTTGCTCTTATTCATATGGAGGAAGCTTTGTATATAATGGGCGCAAAATTTTATGCTGATTCCCTTTTGCCTTATGATTGAAGGACACGTTTTTTTCAATTTCTTTTAATCGTGGGATGCTCACAATTCTCATCGCCAATGAAAAAAATGTTGTTTTAATTGCTTTTTTTGCGATTTTTCCTGAAGAAAATTTCCTAACTTTATGTTGTCATATCTCTTCTTTTTGTGTATTTTTGTCTGTATGCATACATTGATTTCTTCATTCCTTCGTCTGTATGTATCTTTGTGACTGACAATGTATTTTTATGTCAACCCCTGTGTTATTGTCTCTGTGTCGCACAAGTCTCTGTTTGTGCAGTTTTTGTCTATATACGTGCCTTTTTTACATAAATCTTCGTATGAGTGACCATGTTTATCTATTTGTTTCTTTCATATATCTGTCTTTATACCTTTTCCTCTATTGTTTTACCTTTTTTACTCTTCACATCTGCATTTTTTTTTATTGCAATTTGATTTTTGCGTTTTAAACAACCTGTTGGAGCAAACTAACGAAAATGTGTTAACAATTTTATATCTGTTCCAGGATTGGTCGACGTAAAATTTTTTCATGATCACCAACACTTTTCAAGTTTATAACGAAGATTTTTTTTTTTTTTTTCTTAAGAAAACTGTTGAAAGTTGCATGGATTCCATCCGTACTTTTGAATTTTATTCTGTTTTTTATGTTAGGCCACATAAATTTTCAATACAAAGTTTACAGTTAATAAAGTTTGTAAGCTGTGACTTTCAATTTTTAAATACCCCCAGACCACTCATTGAAACTTAAAAAACTCTCTTGAACACGTGCTTTTTTTTTAAAGAAGAATTGATGATTCGAGTGATTTTTACCAATAACATTTGAATATTTTTTAATCATTGTAAAGAGAATCGAAAATTATAAAAGCATCACTGAGTATGGGACAAAAAATAATTACTTTTACAAAAAGTTAACATGAATAAAAAATGTGTCGATCACGACCTTTCATTGTGCTGATAAAAATTTAAATAACCAAGTAATTCTCTATCCATCTATAATTTACATTCAATTACACTGAGGAAAATTAAAAATATGTGTCTAAATAAGTAAAAATGTACGATGTCTACTTTGGTGACTCGAATCAATCAGAAAGATTTCGCCGAGGACTCTCGAAAGATGATCCATTTGTCGATACGACCGCAGAAAAAATTATTTCATACTCTCGCATAAACAACATATTATATGCTAAACCACAAGATCCCGTAGAATCGAAATTAATCACCAAGAAGCGCAGCTGTTTCTTTTGTTTCCAATTAGGCAAACAGCTCGTCAGCGAGGCACGTCGAACACTCGTCCGACTCGTATAGGCGCGAAAACTGCCCATCGCGCAAGTGTCAAACAGCAAGGCCGCGCTGCACCTATACACACGGAAGGAAGAGCGCGTCGGCTCGCTAATGAAGCAGCAAGCGGGGCGCGACCGAGGCGATAAATCTGCCTAATTTTCCCGGCGTCGGCTCGTTCGTCGCAGATCAAAGCCCGACAAATTAATCGCGTGGCGCTTACGGGCTCCCTGGGCTGGAGTGTGCGTGTGTGGCAACAAAAATCCTCCAGCAAGCGACGACGAAATATGTATTACGCGCGTGTAAGGCTTTCCACTCCTCGTCGCCTTTGGCGCGTGTGTACGAGCATAATAACGAAGGCTTCGACTGAGCACGTAGCATTGACTAATTGGTCGCCTGCGTGTCGAGCCCTCTCTGTCCCGAAACTTTTTTTTTTTTTTCCTATACTTTTTGTCGTTTCGTCTCGGTCTGGGGGATCAGGGGCGCTGGCGCTTGTGCGACATTTTTCGTTTTCATTAAAATTTTTGCCAAATGATGGGTCTCTCGCATTGGGTTTTTCTAGCAATCGTAAATACCGCGATGGAGAGATATGAGGGAACAGTAGACTAGTTAACAAATATCGATGTTTGGGCTTTTTGTGATAAAAGTGTTTACTCCTTTGTTTGTACTCTGTTGTTGCGATGGATTATATTTATTTTTAAACGTATTATTATTACGTGACTGCAAAACATACAATGTGAAACATATACAGTTATGAGGGGTATAAGATAGTGTTTTTTATTGAATTTTATCGTACGGCTTTTATGGTTTCTTAATAAAAAAAAGTGTACATTTATGGGATATTTCATATAAAGTCAGACAATCGAAAAAAATACTCGTCGAAACTTGTGCCAATCGATAGTCCTTCATGAGAAAACTATACTTTACTTTTTTCGAATTTTTTGACCCACTCAAAAGTCGTCATTCACAATCACAAGCTTAAAGTTTTTTCTATGACATAATTTTTTCGAACTCTCTCGTTAAAAAAACTAAAAAAAAAAAAAAATCATAAATAGGGTATGTTTTGGTATATTTTTTTTAACGTAGAAAAGTATAAAAATATTTTTTTTAATTTTTGAGACTACATTATTTCTTTTTTAACATTTTGAAGCTTAAAAATTTTTTTGAACAGAAAACGATCCATTTCATTTATCTTTTTTTCAAACTCCATGAAGGGTGTGGTTGCTATACGTTTTTGCCTGAATTACATATATTGTTTTTTTCATCGAGGGCGGAAAACGGTAGTCTCACTTGTCACCTTAGGTGAAAAGAAATTTTTTTTTAATAAGTTCAAATATTCTTTTTGTAAACAATTTTATTTAAAATTTTTACTTTAATTTTCGAGATTCGTTTTCCATTATATACAAGCAAAAATCATTATTTTGATACTGTATGTTTTTCAACATATTTATTACTGTCGTAAAAATTTTTACGAATAAACCATACAATAATATTTAATAAAGAAGTAAATCAGTCTTATCTAATATTTTTTTTTTTAATTTCAAAAATATAACTGGATTAATTAATTAAAAAATTAGGATGATAAGTTATTAGTTGGTTGGTTTTCACTCTACGGTCAGTGATAAATAGTTGTTTTTTGGAACATTAGTTATGATAAGTAATAAACAAAGAATTTCTGTAACTTTCTTAAGCAAATCATAAAAAATCATTAATCTAAACTTTACTCATTTGTTATTAGCGAAGGTTACGTGTTCATTTTGACTAAAAAACAAGAAGAGTTATCTCAAGTGTTGTCGATTAAGAAATTGAAATTTTAATCCAAACTATGGTAAAAATGTTACAATTTTCGCTTAATTTTAAATCTATAAGACATTTTATGTTTGAAATTATATAAAAATTTGGACTACAGCACTATTAACATTACATGAAAAGTTTTTAGTAAATATTTACTTTTGCAATTCACTTAACAAGTTTAATAATTAAAAAAATTTTCAAATGTAACGTTAATTAAAGTTTATTATATTTAAGCCATTCATAAGATATTGAATTCTCGATTTATAATGTTTTTCCTTTGTAGATTGAGGGTAAATGTTTCAATAATAGAATGAACCTTAAACATTAAAAAAAAAAAAAATTCTAATTACTATAGTCAAAGAGTATTCAAAGTGTCTTTTCATGTGTTATTTGGATAAATACTTGAAATTTGCAGTTTTTCCAATGGGACATATCCCCCCTCGTATGTATATATTTATGTACAAAATGTATACGCATGATGCATCCGTAAATAAAATTTAAAAACTAAGCATCGATTAAAAATTAACGCAAGGCATGAAACCATTCTACCCCTCAAAATTTCTATTTTCATCTTATCAGAGTAAAATATGAGAAGCCAGCAATCTAAATGTAGCAGTCCCAAACTCGTACATACTCTTCCCAAGTTTTCCGTACTGCTATACCAACTACTACCTATATTATACGCTCTGCTATACAGCCTTTCATATATACACATGTACCTATTCTCGTGTCAGCTGTAAATCTGTCATCGACTGCCCACGAATAGTACTATGAGTTCCTATGTAAGTATATTACATGTGTGAGAAACACGCGCCGCAAAATCTCTCCCCTCCTGCATTACTATTTGATGGTACACCCACGAATATGGGCACATAATTCAATACATGTAAATGTTTTTTTTTTTTTTTTTATGAAGTGTTTATTTTTATGCTACACAAATTTGTAAGGGTACATTTGAAGGGGCCGTTTGGCAGACCCAGGGGTAAGTGTAGAAAGAGGAGGACAAAAGGGGGAACGTAAGGGTTAGTTGGTTTTAACAAACACAATTTGTTTTGCTAACAATAGTTATTTTATGTCAATTTTTAAATCTTAGTTTATACATACACGTATAAACATGCATACACGTTTGAGTTAAGCGGAATCACGGATGCAATAAAAGCGTCGTCGGTAGGATCGCATTTGTACTGTTTTCGCGGGCATTTTAATTTCAGAAATCGACAAACAACTTACATTCCACGAATCGTCCGTAAGGGCCATAGTCGTAGCAGAAATTATGATAGCATTTCGCACGAAATACTTGATTAGATAAATAACCGGGGGCGAGTTTGTAAAAATACGAGGATGCTTCTCCGGAGTGGTGAGACGTATGTTTATATATAACGTAAGTAATAGAAGAGCGTGGCTTCCTTGGAGAAAGGGAAACCGGAAACTCCCGCTGTGCAACTATATATTATGCTATTATGCATGTGAGCCTGCCATGATGTATACCTATATGCGGTCGTGATACCCTCTTTCGCTGGTGACATTGGACCATTGAATGCTTTGCTGATTTTTAGACTTACGTTTTAATACAAATAAGTAAAACTGTGCGATAAAACCACATGACCAAACTATGTGTAACCATTTTTGTCATAAATACACTTTCAAATGTCACGGGGTTTTCAAAAAAACATATGGTTTTTGAAAAATTCATACACTGTGTTTTTGCTTGAAATAACATATGATTCTTAGATATCATGTAACATCTATACATTTTTTCTTTTTAACAACTTATACGGTAGTTTTTTGGTAAATTGTCAAACCCATAATTACTTTACGGTGTTTTACAAATCACATAGTTTTTGAAAAGCAAAAAATGTGAGTTAAAAACTACATGGTTTTGCTATGAAGCTTAACTAAATAGTTTTAATTCTTAATAATAATGTTAATAATGATTGTTGATAATTTTAACAGTTAATAGTATTTATAAGCCAGTTATATTTGTACAAGAAAACAGCAGTCATTAATGACAAAAAATAACCATATAATAATATGATTTTGCGGTAACTGAGAAACTAATGATCTAACACTGCTAGTCACTTATACAGAATAAGGACACGAAAATATACGATGACTTTGTAGTTATCAAAAAAATGCAGTGAACAAAATTTTTTTGAAAGAATAGTCAATTTAAAAAAAATAATTTTTCACACGTACAATTATTTTATCCTCCTATATTTAATAGTTAAATATGTGGTGTATTCCACGTAACCCCCTACTACCCCCCCAAAAGATCCTCCACCGACCGTCCACTGTCCCCCACAAATTAAGGTAAAGTTCATCTTATTTCTACGTTATTTAAACCCAATAAATATTAGATCGAACCACTGCCCCTCCATATGATTTTTCTTACCCCCCCCCCCCACTGCCCCCTACCCGATTTTTCTACTGTTTCAATGTACTTCCATTGTCGACGTAGAATGGATAAAAAGGATGCATAATAAACATGCCTGTACTAAACATATGTACTAAAGATAGTTTTAGTAATAATACAGAGGCGCTCTTTGGAATGAGTTTGTTATTAGTAAAAATGTTTTCCTATAATATAAGGTATTAAGCAAAAAAAAATTCAAAATTTCACCTATTTATTTAAAGTGCTAATATTGCCAATGCGTTTTTGAAACTACGGAAAAATTAGAAATTCATTAAAAAAAACATAACAACAAATTTTTTGAATGTACTGTATGCAATATAATTATAAAAAAAAAAACATTACGTACGCCACGTAAGACAGCATGCGTACGGTAAAATTATGCGTTGGCTTATCTGCGACCAAAAATTTAAAAGAAATGAAAAAGCATTCATTTAAATATACTTCCAAAAGAAGAAGCAGTATAAGTACAAAAGGCTTCTTAAATTTAGAAACCGTTGACTTTCCCACCGATATTTTAGATTACAAGAAAAAAATGAGTGCCATTACACCTCTTTTTCATCTGTAAACTATCATTAAAATTTTTTTGTAGCAGCTGATGAAAATTTCCATCAATATTAACCATTTCAACTTCTTACTACTGACGAACAAAAAAATGATAAGTCATTCAATTTTTAATTATGTCATCAGATGTAGTATTGTCTTACGAATCGATAAATATAAATTACTCACTCTCAACGAAAATGTCATACTTTTTACCTGTTTTTTTTTTTTCGTGATACGGTAGATTTGGCAAAATTACATAAAATCTTGATTAAAGATAAAAGCTGCCCAGAAATGATGAATTTCCAATATAGCTAGTGACACCTTATTAATTGTCCAACATTAAAAACATTTTGTTCTAAAATTTTTGTCACAAAAATTCAACATTTTACAAACGTCGGTGATTGTTTTTCAATTTTAATTAATACGTGGCTGGATATGGACTGGAAAATTTTTCTCTGCGCTGGCACACGCATACCCACCGTCGGAACTACGTAAAGTTCCCAGCCCTACGTTTCGCGCATGCAAACCTGTGAAACGAATAATAAAAAATCTGACATGAAAGAGGGAGAGCCCGGCTCAAAGTGCAAGCAAAAGCCCGAAACGATTCCGCGATATGGGCGCAACGACAGATTTACGCTTTCCATGCCTCCACGGCGAGGGCCATTCGTGGGCTCCCTTCCTCCCACTCCCACGGAGCACAGATTGCTCCCCCCCCCACCTTCTTGTTTCCCGCACTTTTAATCCCTCTGTCGTTCTCTCCTTTATTATCTTTCTCTGGCTCCGCTTCGGTCGCGTTTTTCTCTCGTTACGTGCCTCCTCTTCCCTGGATGGATGTACCAGCTGGGGCTCTCGGGTCTTCTTGCGCTCATCAGATCGCACCTCTCGCGCTCTGTTTACCCTTTTTCCGTCTCTTGCTCAACCTCTTTTTTTCCCTTGCTCTGTTTTCGGCGTGCGTTACTTTTCTTTTGTTTATTTACTTTTTTTTTTTTTTTTTTTTTTTTTCTTGTTTTCAAAGTTCAAGCACCTTGGACTCTTGCATTTGATGAACCGATTTCGTTATACATAGCTTCGAGGTGGTGAAAAGCACAACGAACTCTTTCATCCGAAAAAAATGGCTACAAAGAGTAAGCTGCAAATGTTTTATGAGGTCAAAAAAATTTTTTTTTTTTTTACAGAAAATGTTCTTTAAAGTTAATACATTTTTTAGTTTTCCATGTGTGTATGCCGACAAAAAAAATATTCAAACTTCAAGATTTATCATTAGTAACGGTTGATACAATGAATGCTGTTGAAAAGTGCGTCTGACTTGGGGAAAAAATTCTCAAGTAAAGTTCTTACCCTAAATCTAATTTTGCCATGTTTTGGATAGTTTTTTCAATGCAAACTCGCAGAGGAAGCTTCCGATCGGTTGAGGGGTTTTGTTAAAAACGCATGAAAAATATTTTATAACTATTTTAGTCATTATATTACGATTTCATGGGATACAAAAATTTAACATACAAATGAGAGTACTTTATTTCATGCCTATTGTTCTCTGTTTTTTTTTGAATTGTTTTCCTACCCCGAGCGTTTTGGAGGGGCTGGTGTGCCCTCGGTAGGAAAAATAGCAAAAATGCTTCGCAGGTCCCTTGGGCCGCAAAATAGCCCCAGAGACGATGGCACTTATCCGACGAAAACTACTATTTTTCCTTTTAGTGAAGGATTTCCAAATGTAAATAATCAATAATAACAAAGTTTGCCTCTCGCTTTCATAGCTAAAACTTGATTAGACAATAGTTGACTAAAGTGAAAAAAATGTATTCACATATCCCATGAGGTCTACTCGGACCAGCCTCATATAAGGTGAAAAATTTGATTGACATCGAAAATAAACGGTTTATTAGTGGTTACAATACTTGCTCCAACAAAAACGTAAGGTATACCCACGCATACACCGTTTCTTAAAAGATTTCCGGCGTGCGTAAATGTAACTAAATAACGTAAGAGAGCGATGTTATCATAAAAAATGATTGTACTCATAAACTGCATCTTGAACGTGAAATTTCTGGTATAGATTGATTGTAGTAATGACATTTTAGTCTGGCTGGTACATCTAACTTTCATAAGTTTAATAAATTTAATAAAATGGAATAAAACTTATCTGATTGTTTCGACGTATTTTATGATAAATCAGGATGAAACAAAAATGTTATTTAAATTTCTTAAGTAACACTTATCGTACTTTATTACATAGACCATATGCAATTAGACAAAACCTCATACAGTTATCAGATAAATGGTGGAAATGCACACATTGAACCGTATATCCATTGTCCTATCAGGTCTTCTTGAGTATAATAGGGCGTGTAATACATTAAGAAAATATTTTGGGCTTATATTGTTACATAAAGTAAAAAAAATATAAATTATTACTGAACTTTCTTTTATTTCTTGGCATGATATAATTCATTTGATAAATGTTTTGGAGAGTCTGATCAATAACATAAAGAAGGTTATTATTTTAAAACCTTTACGTATTTTAGAACAATTATTTATTTATTTCATTGAATATTTTTATCAGTTACACAAGTATTAACTCTTACAGAACCCGTAAAAAATGTGATACATTTACCATTTTTAAATATATTATCAATATTTCTTCCTCCCATAGCGTCTCCGTTGTTTACAAGTGCATTATCAATTTTTGTACAATTTTCGACGGCTATTTCAGCTACTACTGTAGAATTCATGTCACTTTCCATTGGTTTTTTTTTTTTTTATTGAAGGACATAATATTAGCAGATATTCTCATGGCATTTTAAACATGAAAGCGGTGGTCAATATTCTCAGCACCTTCATTTTGTTCAACATTAAAATGACTGGTCGCCAACCCAATATCACTCCTAAAAGCATTATTGGCTTGGATATCAGCCATTTTTGTAGCATCTATACATTCTCGATATAATAATTTCCAGTTAATGAGGTGATATACGGGTTTTCTACTGCTACTTTCAAATTTGGGCTTAAGTACCTATTAATTTGTGTTTATGGATTTTGCAAAAAACTATGCTGACCAACCATACCAGCATTACCTCGAATGAATCGATTCGTTCCATCAGCATATGGATGTGATTTCCCGTTAACGCCACTATGCAGATTTGACATGTAATTGCCATTGTTGCCAACTTGCCCATTACCGTAAGCAGATGCTCTGGGTCTTAAATTAAAACCAACTCCAAAATTTACGCTCCTCGGTGACAAAATAACACGTCCCATGCCATTTTTCGCCAGAGGTTCGGTCCTTTCTCCAGCATCAATACTTTTTTGATGTTCCTGTCCATCAACTGAGGGAATGTTCCTTTTTCCTACCGTTCTTCCATAATTCATTTCGTGGTCCCAAGTATTTTTCAAAGGACCATACTGATCAACCGTACCAACATTACCCTTGTATCTATCAGCATATGGATGTGAATTTCCGTAAACGCCAAAATTTTTATGCTGATCCGACATGTAATTGCCATTGTTGCCAACTTGCCCATTACCGTAAGCAGATGCTTTGGATCTTAGATTAAAAGCAGCTCCCAAATTTGCGCTCCTCCGTGACCTAATAACATTTCCCATGCCATTTTTCGCCAGAGGTTCGGTCCTTTCTCCAGCATCAAAAACATCTTTGTGCCGATTGATTCCGTAAGCATGTGGATGTAAATTCTCGTCAACTCCAAAACTTCTAAGCTGGTTTGCGTCGTAATTGCCATTGATACCAACTCGCCCATTACCGTTAGCAGATGCTCTGGATTGAAAGTTAAAATCAGCTCCCAAATGTGCGCCCATCCCTGACCCCATAACATTTGCCAAGCCATTGTTGGCTCGATTTGTAGAAGGATTATAATGGTTAACTGTGTCACCATGTCTAGTATACTCTGGATTCGACTGTCCGTTGGCAGATGGTTTAAAATGATCATCAAGGCCCAAACCAGTTTGGATATCTTGATTCGAAAGTTGTTTACCATCAACACCAAACTTTACATTATTATTGACGGATCCCTTGGATTCTACATTGGTTTTTGGCCCTCTATTAATATGCATTAGATCCCTTTCTACTTGGAGCCTAGCTTCCTCCCTAGTCATACGTCTGGGTTGTGACATGGAATTTTTACCTTGATTCAAACCATTGTTGTTATTTATTCCAGGTTTTGATTCAGTTGTAGCATCGTTTTTTGCCTCAGCTTTGTTCAAGGCGAATTCATGTGAGTTTGTATTACCACCATTGTTGAAAAAATTTTTATTGCTTGAATCAGATTCACTATACGAGCCAGTGGAGAAATCGTTGGCTTGACTGCGACTACCAGTAATACCGATGGAAACCAAAATTATGAGTACCTGAAATTTTTTTTTACATATTTCAATACTTCATGTATTTGCTTTCTAAATTTTCCGTGCCTACTTTAAAAATATATAAAAGTCTACAGATCGTGAATAATAAATGAAAAAACGATTAAAAAGTTATGTATTTCGTGAGATGATTGGCTAAAGTAAGGCATCGCATTTTGAAATTCTTCAATAAAAAACATTTGTTATGTACAGCATATAGCTATGCGTCCGTGTACCCCTTCTGGGCCCGAAAAGGTAGGGAAATAGAGAAGAGAAGCTATAGGAGAGGAAGAGCGAAGCAAAGGACAGATAAGTAGTTCGGGAGATTAGCGAGAGACACGCGTTCCTTTCCACACAGATAAGAAGTTCTAATAATGTGACTTAACCACGAGCTGTGCCATTATTTGTTCACGAATCGAGAAACCCACGAAACACATTACTCTCCAAAATTAATTCATGGAAAACAATGTATTACTATGATATATTCTTGTGGAAAATGCGTCACAATTTTTTATAAAAATGTGTGATGCCAACAAGTGTTTTAAAAAATTTAGAGATATTATCCATGCTGTTAACAATTTTTAATAACCATTTAACAATATACATTTGACGTACAATTTTAACTAAAAATTTGATTTTTAAAAAATATTTCAAACTTTCTCCAAATCCGTGATTTTTTAAAAAACATTCGATTTTGTAACATTATTTTTTTACAAAGTAGCTATAAGGATATAGTAAATTTAAAGCAATTTTTAATTAAACTTACTAGTGCGTTATTCATGTTGTTGAGGGCGAATCTTGAACAGACTGCAGTTACCGGGCTTTTTGACTTTGTATTCTTATACCTGTCGAAAGCAATCATTAATTGAAATCCTACTATCTGAGAATCCCGTCGTTTTAAGAATTGTCGCATGATGAAATTGATGGAAATTTCGTTTTACAAAAAAAAAACAAAAATTTTGCACCATCGATATATATTAAAAAAATTTTTTTCTATTTAAAAATAATTATTACATTTTGAATAAAATCAAAAAAGTATTTCTTATATTTAAAAAAATAAAATTGAAACATGTTTTTTCTAGCTTCAAAAATGTGTGAACTGAAAAAAACCTTTTTGAATTATAAAATTGCATCGAAGATGGTTCTTTGGAAAAACCGATAGTTATTACTGTTTAATTAATGAAGTTTACCATGCAAAGTTTTATTTAATTGACTATACAAATTTTTTATCGTAAGTGCAATTGCTTTCACTGTTTGCAGAATAAAAATTACTGTCTAGCGTGGTATAAAAATATGGTTTCCAAAAGTAAAAAAACAATCAACATTCCTGAGGTAGCAACAACGAGTCGATTTAATTTTTTAACATCATTTTTTTGTTATTACAATAATAAATCCTTCCATAAGTTTATTACGGTGGTTTAATCCTTTAAGTAACTTTAAAAAATTTCCTGATATCATGGAGTCTTTTAATTTTAATTATTTAACTACTTTATTGATTCTTTCAGCAACGTAATAAAAGTTTTTGTAAATTTTTTTCGTGTTCAAAATTTTTAATAAATTTATTACGTAGTTAAATAATTATATGATGATAACAACGTTCCGTAAGAAAATAATAACACTTCAAGTTTCTAAATTCAAATAATGAGCTGCATAATTTTATTAATTTATGTGATAATAGAGGCAAAAAAGTATTTTTTAAGTTTTAATATATTTGTGGTACAAAGTGGTTGTGTTAAGAAACTAAATAGAGGACCTTCTAGATTATTCTGCATTACAAAGTAGGATTTAACTAACATTGGAACGAAAATGGCAGATAAATATGCCTTTTTAACACAATTAATAAATAGCTGTAATTTTAGTACAAAATTACTGAAACTCAACGACTTGCCTTTTCGTAAAAACTTTGTGAATTCTTAATTCAGCAAAAACAACTCAGTTTGAAGGTTCAATGAAAACTTTATCCACATGGACTATTGTGAATTGGACTAATCTACTTATAGGTCTTTACATAACATATTGTCATGTACAGATAACTAAATTTTATTTGCATCCCAACGTATACGACTTACTGAGGTTTAATAAAGATTACCTAAACCACGAATGGCAAAGATAAAAAAAATTTTTTTGTAGTCTCTAAATCGTGACCCTCAAGAATGCCATGTGTATTTAAAATATTAAAATGCTTACTGCGTAGTTACGTACTTCTTTTTTATGACACCAGTAAATTTTATTGACAAATTAAATTGGACTTTAGGTTTGACCTTAGTAATTTAACACACGAAAAAATTCGTGATTTTTTGATTGTAGCTTAGAAAAAAATTTGTTATTTTCAATAAACTAAAATAAGACTCAATTAGTTTGCATATGAAATCTTGTAAAAAAAATGCATAGCATAATAGGTTTTGCATTTTTTAACTAATAATTTTTTGTACGATGCCCTGAAACAAAAAAAAATTTATTTTTAAGACCCATTCATACATCTTATACCAATTTGAAGTTGTCAAATTATCGATATACATATCAATCCTTGTTAGAAATAAAATTGAACAAAATAAAAATATTTAATAGTTTGGACTAGATTAACACAATACAAATATTTAATTGTAATGATTTTACAGCATAATCTAATAAAACTAATCTTATTAAGTATGATTATGTATTATAGTTTTTTGTTTAGACATTCTCCTATTTCCATTAAACATTGTTTCGAATATACGGAATATTACTAGTAGAATTCACACGATTGAATCAACAAAACTCTTATGGACTCTGCAAAATTTATTTTCTAGTATGAAAAAGTTCGACTTAGTAACTCAGTAGCGTACGAAAAAACATACTGCAAATAGTGAAAGAAAGGACTTTAGATACATGTTTTTGGTTCATGCAAACAAGTTAAAAAAAGTTTACCCTGTCATTTTTTATTGTTAAAACTATAATGTAATCGCTTGAAATCTTTGAAGTTAATGAGCAGTAATACAATGAAGGTAATTTAGTGAACGTAGCATTGGAAAAAAAAGTATTGATAATTGTTAAGAATAATAGTAACCATATAGAATTTTCCTGACATGATTGTTAGAACCAATAAAAAAGTAGCTCCAAAAAAAAACTTTCATCAGAAAACTATGAACTGGAAATTCGGAACTAAGTTCAAAATCCTTTCACCAACAAAAGCAACACAAACAGTCGTCAGATGAACCCTCAACCATCAAAGAAGCCTCTACATTCAGTTCTGGCAAATAAGCAAACTTTGCTGGAAAGCCAAAGTGAGAAAAAAAAGCCTATAATAAGCTTGGATTGATCATAGGGCTGGCTATCACATCTCCAAGCAACGAAAAAATCCTAAATTATTTCCTGCTTTTCCTACCCTTCTTTCCCCTTTTTTCAATGCTTATAACCCTACATCCGTATACATCCACACGTTTTTACAGGCATTCGAGCGATGCAGCTTTCGTATTCGGTCATCGTCTGTCTTCACGGGAATCGTTCTTTTTCCTCTTGCGAACGACTCTACCCACGACGATGGACGTCTTCCTTCCACGCTGTTTTTTTTTTTTTTTTGTTTTTCTTCAAATGGCTTCTTTGGTTTTCTTTTTCTATATGTGTCTTTATTTTGTTGCAGGTCTATTATTGCTTTAGAAGTATTCAGTGAGCACAGGACTTATGTATGTCGATATTATCTTCTGTGTTGTATTGAAAATTAAAACAGTATCAAGGCACCACATAAGTATTTTTAATAAAGATGAGATTAAGATAAACAAATTAAAAAAGTCATTTTTACAAACTTATTATTTTCATGGAACTTACAAGTTCAAAACATATGTTACACGTGGATAGCCAAATACGAATTTTTTGTACAATGTAATATTTCATGTTGCACCCTTCATTCGAATTTCACCGATATTATTAGTGCCTTGTACATTAAAATAATATGAGGTAATAAGGACAAGTATCATCAACATTTTATTAAATAAATTTGGTTTTCTACTGTTTCTATGGAACAGATATCTATAGAGATCATTTAAGTAAACAGTACAACAAAAAGTAGCGTGATTCTAAGACGTCATTTATATAAGTTATCAGCTTAAATATTAATCGTTCTTATGATTATTCTTGTATTTAAATATTTTTTAATAGAAATTATTATATTAAAAAATGTGCAATGTTTAAAAAATGTTTATCTCTTATTTTAATAAAAAATTATTCACATTTTTACGGTTAATTGTTGAAATTCAATACATTGATATTTTCAAAAAGTATAAGTTTGAATTTTAAAATCAATATAAAGAATAGAAATTGCATAAAAAAGGCATATGAGTTATGATATTTTTGTTTAAAATGTATCTAAACAGTACTTATTAAATTTAATGAAATGAGTTGTTTGAAACTTTATACATTTACTGAAATTTAATAAATTGAGTATTAAAAATTTTTTGTGTCTTATTAAAATTTCAGTTACAAAATTATAAAATTTGTTTTAAATTATAATAATAAATGTTGTAATATTAAATTATTTTAAGCAACTAAATTATAAAACTTAAGGTACCAGTGTTTCTTAAATATCTTTTAAATTCAAAAATTCTGTGTAAATGATAATTCATTCTACAAGTCTTTAAAAATTTCAATACTTTTTTGAGCAATAATAATTTAATTTGAATAAGTAACTATTAAATACTTTTCAAAAACATTTGTCTTTCTTTTAGCTTCATGAATAAAATTTTATACATTTGCAGAAAAATTGTTTTTGATTTTTACTTAATAATAAAAATAAGGTGTATGAATATCCATAATGAGTATCGGAATCGTTATATTTTTATTTTTTAATGTACTATCTTGAGATAACGAAAAAAATTGTACATAATGGTGTATGAATATTGATATTGTATGAAGGCAATTTATCAATTGTGGTTATAAATAATCTAAATTTAGTGTTGATATTTTATTTTGAGTCAGAAAGTTGATATATTCACTATTATTTGATTTTGTAGGTTTTTCTAAATTTGTATGTTGCTGAGAAGTATACCCTTACTTTAGTAATTTTTGTATAAAACCTTGTGATACAAATCAGATTTTACATTCTCACCAATGAATTTTCATTTATTTTTACATAAAAGTACGGCTAGAATTTGTAAATATTTAAAATAAATATTCGAATTTTAATACTTTTATTTATCTTTTTGTTGCCATACAGCGGTAAGAAACTTTTATCAACTGATTTATTACAATTAATAAGATTTTTATAGAATTTAATAAAAACATACATGACGTTTACAACTTCTTTTGTCCTAAATATTTCAAGTTTTAAATTATTTAAATTAATGTGACTTGTCTGTGAAAATGTTGTTACAATTTAATATTTTTCTACCAGTGTAAATTTACGGTTAATAATAAAATTTCGATTTGATTCACTATTTTTTTCAATTTGATCAATTTCAAAATTTTGTTTTTTTGTTTTTTGATATTCTTTAATAGAAACTCTTAGAAATAACATTCTCTTAAAAAAAATTTATTTGCATGGTAATATTTATCATTTTATTTCATAAAAACAGTTTACTTGTCCGATTAAGTTATACATACATGAAAACAATTTTATCAAAAGAACCAAAATTTTTTTCTATAAAATAATCATAGTCTATAATCACGTCCTATAACAACATTCTCAACAGCTTTGAAAAAATAAACTATTTTCTCAGATCCACTGCTTTTTGAGCCATACACGTAATAATAGACATATCATCATTTACCAAGACGAAAACCCTATATTAACTGCAAATAAGCCAGAAATTCTTATTTTCACACTGCCAAAAATGCATGAAAGCACATCCAATCGACTTTTAACTTCGCAAGTAAAAGTTTGACTTTGCAAGTATGAAATGAAAATCAAAAGAAAATTCAAACGGAACACAGTCGGCAGGCCCATCTTATCTCATCGCTGAATTCCTCATTACGTCTGTCGTCGCTCGCACGCTTCTATAGACACACCTCTTTGACCCCACCCTTTTCTCCCCAGTTTTCTTCTCATCTTTCTTGGGCTCTTCGTTATAGCCTCCAAGCTGTTTTCTCTATACCAACTGGTACTTGGTAATGCCTTACTTTTGTCTCTTTCTCGCTCCCTCTGTCGCGGTCTTTCTTTTATGAATGCTTGTTCTTTTTACGTTGCGTCGCGAGCCTCCCATTTTGTTCCTTTGATTTTCACGAAAATTTTTTTCCAAGCTTAAAAAAAAATAATAATAATACTTATTCAACTTACATGACATATTTCTATCTTGAAACTACTAAAGGAAATAAAGAAATCCGTATTGAAAATGAATACGGAGACAAATAAGTCAAAAGCTATCGTCTCGAACTTTTTCTCGAGGATGCAGATTTGATGTAGCAACTTGGAATAAAAGTACAAGTGTAATACGAAGAAAAAAAAGGTTCCAACTGTCAGGATCATCAAATACGTATTATTATGGTACTTTTATTTCTATTAAAACGAATACATTTTTTGTAAAAACATTTAAAAATAGTCAATTTGCATTAAAACAAAACTAAACTCGGCTTCGCCTCGGGCGTTTATTCACGTGAAATCCAAGACATTCTTAACTTCGCACACTAGGTGCGTAATATACTTTTCCACACACTTTTTCCGTACACTATGCGGGAAAATCGATTTTCGACACGAGAAATAGTGCGGAAAACACTTATTTTCCGCACGCTATTGCGAAAAAAATTATTAGAAGACGTTTTGATTAAACGGTCTTGCATTTTTTGTGCTTACAATTTTACCAGTGATGATATTTTTAAATATTCCGTGACGAAAATATTGTAAGGAAGATTTAAAAACACCCTGCATGTATATGGTTTCATCTAAGTTTTGGTAGGGATTTGTCACGTTAAATGCCATTTTTTTGAAAATGGATGAGGCAAATCATTTTATTGATGAATTTTTATGAATATATTTATTATTTTTAAGCTTTTGGAGACCACAAATTTTACAAATGTTAAAAAAAATTAGTTTCTATTCTTCAATATAAGTTGAAAGTATTTCAGTATATTACAGACAATATACTATGTAAAAAAATTGCTGATTGATCATTAATTTGTACGTATTGTGAATGGCTAGAGGCCACCAATCTCTTTAAATATTGTTAAAATGTGTACTTGACAGGAAATTTAGTTGACATTTCCAAATACTTAGAGATTAATAATTAGATTTTATTTCCACCCAGTCGGAGTAGAAATTTTTTTTCTGCTGTTTATAACAGAAGTTCTCGGCTACGTAACAGATTATTACAACATTCTTACGCTTTGAAATTTTAAGTGTTGAAACAACAAAAAGTCATGACTAACTCTAGGTCATTAAAATTACGTTAACTAATTTTAATTGTAAGAATTCGTACGAGTGTAAAAAAAAAAAGTGGTAGTTGTACACGAGTAAAGAATGTTGCAAAAATTCTAGCTTTTGGATTAAACCAATACAGATTAAATAGTGGGAAAAAATGGTTTACCAATTTTTTAAATCAACACTTATGCGTTATACTTATAGAACTATTAAAATATAAGGTTCCGACTGCAACTTTAATTCGAGCTGGTTGGAGCTCTCTACCTTGAAACGTTGACACCTAATATAGCTGTAGCTGTTTTAGTATATGTTCAAATGTTGAAAAATTTATAATATTCTAATGATGTTGAAAGCTAATTTTTTCTACTCTAACATAACTTTTCTGTGAATATTATCAATATATTTTTTTCTGAGAGTTGCTTATACCAAGAAAAGTAGCTCTCCACGCGACTCATAAAATTGCCTTTACAAAGAAGCTTTTAGAATTGTTCAAAAATAATTAAAATAACATTTACAATCCAATGGATAATGTGAGCACGAGAATGTTGGTGCGTGACTTTGTTTTGGTAGCAAGATAGTTTTACGCTCGTAATTTCAGCAAAGCTTGAAATAATGTTAACTTTTTAGTAATGAAACAGAAAATGCAGAGCTAGTAACTACCCCTTGTCCATTAAATGTGATGAGTCCTAATGTGGGTGAAATTTGTTTATTAATACAAAAATCTAATGTAGAAAATACTAATCTGAAGTTTCTTCATTAGCGATATCCACAAATCGCAAGAAAAATATTTTCTTTACCATTTTACTACATAGTAATACTAAAATAGAAAAACATTTGAGATACTTGGTTGAAACAAGAGAAAAATTAATTAATGATACACAACAAATATATAAAAAACAAATTGAACGATAGTTCAGCTCCAGATAAGAATCGGGATTTTATGGAAAAAAAAGGATTTCTAATAAGTGATTAGAAGCCCAGAAACAGCTCGTGTCATAGAGTTGGAAAGCAAAATTGAAAAAAATAAATATATAATGTGGAAATTAAGGGGGTTGTATCACAACGGTAAAAAATTTAAAAATCCCTTTAAAAAATGTATATGAACTAAAAATAATTTACGGATACAGGCAGGTATAGGAAAACGGTTCATTTCTTATTTTCTAATTTGTTTCTCGTTTTTTTACTAATTGGTAACTTAGTGCATTGTAATTTGTAATAAAAGGCTACATGACGTATAGTAACATCTTTTGAAAAATAAACATATCAATAATAAATTTATAAAAAAATGGATTCATCAGCTTTATATTATAATATAACCTCCTTACTACATATCACTTGTTTCTTAGAACTTCTTACACTCGATAATTTTGCAAGTCTCAAATAAAAAATTTTGATTATATAAATGTAGACTTGACAGAAATAGATACACTATGTTATAGA
This sequence comes from Copidosoma floridanum, assembly GCF_036245765.1. Lineage (NCBI taxonomy): Eukaryota > Metazoa > Arthropoda > Insecta > Hymenoptera > Encyrtidae > Copidosoma > Copidosoma floridanum. Next base: position 14,529,219 of record NW_028321884.1, on the reverse strand, counting down.
TCTGGATGAAATAAATCTTGCATAAATATTCTAAAAAACAGAGTAGTGTAAAACTGAAATTCGTACTAAAAATTTAAAAATTTACAAAATACATCTATTTTCTCCTACTCTTCACAATATACTCTGAAAATTTGTATTCTACGTCATCTCTTCGGGACACTCATCAAAAAATATTTTCATAACATTTTATATTAATGATATGATTAAACAAACATTTTTTTTTTTAATTTTGCCTCACTACTCGGTAACATAAACTTTTAGAACTCCTCAAAAAACACAAAAAGTAAATTCAAATGAATGAGCTATAAAGTAAATTTTTTTTAAATTTTTAGTCCACTTAACGATTTTCCATTATCGTAGGCGTTCTAATCATCAGTAATCTTTTCTGCAAAATTTGAGTGTTGGTAATAAAACGAGTTTATCTGAAATTCCGAATTTCTTGAGTTTTCAAATTTCGCGCTCAAAGTTGTGAACACAGCTTGATATTTACTGATTGGCCAAGCAGTCGACGTACGCTTTGGGTCTGCAGCAGATTGTAGTAGCCCCCTAAACGACTCATCATCTAATGTCACCATAGAACAGCGCAAGGTTAAGTTGACGTTTCCAGAAAAATTCGTTTTTGTCGATTCTCAAGTTTATTCAACAGTTTTTACTACGTACTGTGGCTCCTGTATTAAAAAAATGATCGATTGAAGCGTGAGTGGCAACCATAGCTACCTATACCCGTGCAATGTCGCGTACAAAACTTCCTCCAGCTCGAACGTCGTGACATTGCCCAGCTTCTGCAATATTGGGACTATCTTTAGAAACAGCAACGAAAAACCATGTTTTCCCCGTTGACGTTGAGCTCGCCGTCGATGAGCTCGCCAGGATCAGTGGCCCTGGAGACGGCCAAAAGCCTGAAGGACCAGGTGACGTTCAAAGTGCCAACGGCTCCAGCGAAGAGGAGCAGAGCCAGGGTCCTCGACGAGGAGAGCTACATCGAGAAGGTGGGCGAGATCATACAGAGGGACTTTTTCCCCGACTTGGAGAAGCTCAAGGCGCAGACCGAGTACATCGAGGCTCAGGAGCACAATGACATCAAGAAGATGAGACAGCTGTACGAGAAGTACAGCTTTGGGCGACCGCGACCCGAGAGGCTGCCCAGTCCTGCGACGTTCGAGACTCCCGTCAGTAAAGGAAACGTGGAAGAGGACGAAGAATCTGTGGCTGCCGATGCTGCGAGTGAAGCCAAGCAGGACAAGAGCGAGGAAAGGAAGGTTGGGCTCGATGAGTTTTTGAGCAACAATACCAGCGAGGACAACGCTAGCTTCGAGGACATATTGGTGGAAAGTGACAAGAAACACAGGCTCAAGTATGCTTGGCTCTACAAGCCAGAGTCGGAGCCACAGCTCGCTATAGAGAACAGTAAGCTTTTGGCTATCGAAAATGGGAGTGCAAAGAGGCCATTTGCCATAGACACTTGGAGTTACAAAAATAAGAACTACATAATGTATATACCCGATGGAGTCGAGTTGACTTCGGAGGAGAAAATCGAATTTGCCAAGAGGAGGCAGGAGGTTGTGCATTCTAATACAAGGTTGAAAATTAATCCTTTCAACGAGCAGCAGAATAAGGAAACCATCAGTGAACTAGCAAAGATACAGTCCAAGACGAATGATGGAAAGATAGGCATAGATGGCAAGGAAATACTAAAAAATGAGACGCCAAACGTAAATGGGTATACTTTTGTGGCAACACCAAGTCTGAGTCCGAGTCCAATGCCTAGTCCCATGCCCGAGGATATATTAGGTAGTCCTATCATGACTTGGGGTTTCATTGATGGAACTCCATTTAGACTGGATGGTGGTGATACTCCTGTGGTGCATGTGAGTCAAGGTCCTTCTTTTAGAATGGCAGAACCGCCCAAAAGAGAAAAAATTGCTCTGCAATTGGCAGAAAAAGCTGGAGAAAGAAATCGAGACAAAAAAATGAAAGCTTTGAATGCTGCAAGGAGATCTCTGGCAACGTAAGTTACATGCTTAACTAATTGTTATCAGTTATAATATCATATTGATTCTTCTTGATGTTTTCTTATGAATTTTTACACACTTAGAGAATAAAAGTAGAACCAAATGTATTAATGTATGTTAAGTTACTGAAACGTTAAAATTTAAACTTTAACTCTCAATTATATTTATTTGTACATGGTTTATCATTCATTGTTATATAGGTTTGATTTTTACATTAAAAACATTACTTAATCATCATTCTGTAAAAATATATTTATGATTCCTTATCTGTTACAGGCCTTCACCATCGCCAAGATCAACAATTGATCGCTTGAATACTATGTCACCAGCTGCAAGAAGATTCGCGACACAGAAGCTACGAGTAACCGTCAGCCCATCACCAAACAGATCACCATCCGTGAGAACACCTTTGTTGGGAGTCAGGACGCCTAACACGCCGAGGTCTGGTACATCTTGTATGAAAATTGGTGGGAATGATATTGGCTTGAAACCACAAATGCCTATATTGACTGACAACCTACTGAAATTACCTCAGAGGCAAAGAGCCGCTGATTTCTTTAACGATTAACTTTAATGATAAGAAAAACTTGTTCGTTATATTTTGAGAAAACTTAAAAAAGTGATTATGCTTGTTAACTGTACAAAAAGTATTTTTTTAAATGAAATTTGTAAATATAGATCTTGTGCTAAGTGTTGAATGTAAATTATTAGTACACGTAGTATAAGTTATTCATACATAAGGAGATTGTATCATACACTTTATTTTTCTTTCAACTAAGAATATACATTAAAATTACAACTCAAAAGTATAGTGTCTTTATTTAAAATAGTTCATTACAAAAAAAAAAACGTGTTTGTTCTATAATTATTTTTGAAATAGTTTTTTAGATTAACTGTTTCACTAAAACAGTGAAATTTTTATAAATTTGTAATGTAATTTAATTGTATGAAATTAAATTAATTATTAATAATATATTTTTAAATATAGTATGCCACTGGTATTCCAAAGCATCACTGCTTAACTGGACTGCCTTATATTTTTACTAGAGAAAAAAACGTAATCATAGGTGAATAATCGTTGTTTGTGTTTAACAAATTTTAAATTTGATCCAAAAGTAATCTAAGAGATACTATTTTTACCGACTGCTATCGATTCAGACTATTTTCAATAACTTTTATGTCAACTCATGTTGAAATTTGACATACCTTTTTTGTTGATGAATTGAATTGAATGTTGTAGGTATTCATTTTACAACAAGTTATGATTACAATAATCGTATTGCTTGATAGCATAGTATTTCAATGTAATTTCCTCCAGTAAAGATTTTTATTGCAGATAACACAAAGTGTCGATTTATTTATCTACTACATAAACACTAACTTGAGTGGTTTATTTATTCATACACTTTATTGTGAATTGGTATAATGTATACCTTTGCACGCATAAGGGACTTTTTAGATTACAAATCCACCGTATTCATATACAGAGATCATCGTTAAATATATTTTATATAATCGTTTTTCACGCATAAAATTATCACCATTACATTTTTGTACAGAGTTTAATTTATTTATACAGTAAGGTATGCCATTCATAAACAGCTCGCGGAGCCAAGTCTTTGTTTTACAAGGATATTTTTCTCGTTGAACACAGCTGTGACAAAATCAAGTGTGCATTAATTGCATCGGAAATTGGACCCACGAGTCCCTTGACCCCTTAGACTGGGCTTTTTATCTAACTATCACCCTTTCAATCTCTATAACTTGAAAATTAAAATTAAAATTAAAATTATTTTTTTTACCCAATAAGTTTTGTCATCTGAATAAAAAAAGGTTATAAAATGACAATCATCACTATAATGTTATACAGGTTCAACCTAAGCCATACGCTTCCAAAGTAAGATATAATTGTAAACATAATTTTAATTTAAGTGAGTTACATCTTATATCAGTATGTAGAAAAAGAAATTATTTTATGTTAATAATAATAATAATAATAATAATAATAATAATAATAATAACAATAATAATAATAATAATAATAATAATGATGATGATCATGATGATGATGATGATGACGTTAATCAGAAAAAAACATTAGTAATCATGAAACTACGTGTGTGCAACATCAGTAACATTGTACTGATGTAAATAGAAAATTTAGTTTATGAGATTTGAAATCTCGCGCTTTAGGATATTCTCTTACCTATAAGAAGGGCCAATCATAAGCGTGCGCGCGTCTATTAATACACCAATAGACTCTGTTTATACTTACCTTTGTCCAGCAGCTTGCTGCTGCTGCGGTTATCGTTAGTCAGCCTCAAACGCCCTTTTCGGTAAGTCGCTTTGCGCTCGTGTTTATAATTTTCACGTGTATCGTTTTATGTAAGATTTCTGTAACGAAAACGATTCACAATTTCGATTGACACGTAATTTCTCCGTCTGACTCAAAAATTAGTTCTTCCTTTTTTTATCTTGCATGTAAGCAAGTATTATGACTTGTTAAAGTAAAATTAAATAGAGAGATTGTTTTTTATTATAAACGGCTAAAGTGTTTAAAAGTGTGATGTGCATTTATTATTGTGTCTTTTTTATTAACATCCTTTTTCACACTCCCCCAAATCCGGCGTGCGATATAAAAAATATACAGTCCACTATCTTACTGAGATCAATTTTGAACATGGTCCTTCGAGCCGGATGTGGGGAGGTAAAATATAGGTGTAGGACATTTTCCTTTTGTGGAAGACACGTGGTCGTTTTATCGGCCATCTTGGCTTCTTTTTACGTTCTTCTCGGGCGACGAGGCTGACGCGGTCAACGCGCCGGCGCGTAGTCCGTACGCACTACGCACACACACACAGAGCCACATCTCTTTCTCTCTTTTCTTTATTCGTTTGTCGTCGGGTGCGAGCGAGTCCATTGTTATTCTGGAGACTCACTGCTGCTCGTACTTAGGTCGTCGTCAGCGTGTGCTGCTGCCTGTCTCTGCAGGCTATTGTGACAACACCGCTGCTGCTGCTGCTGCTGGCTCCACGGGTCCTTTCATCTTCAGCGTGTGCTGCTGCCAACTTATACAGGCTATTGAGTCAGCACCGCTGCTGTCAAGTCCTGCAGGTCTTTCGAACTCAACATAACTACGAATACTTGGTCCTGTTAACACAGTTTGTGAAATTGTATATTTTGTGGTATGTAATATCAGTTCCTTGTAGTTTTTCGTTTTTTATTTTTTTTTCTTTAAAGAGCACAATAATCCATTTGAATGTCAGTTCGTATTCGATTGATATAGATGGTCATCTGTATTGAGAATGAGTAAATGCAGTGAACTGATAACTGATGTATGTGTGATGTCTTGTGGACGAGTGATATTGAATAAGACACACACTAGAAAGATGTCTTCACATATTCTCCTATTGATCCTTCTCTAACCTCTCCTATTCGGGCCTTAGACTCTTCCACAAACACCCTCATTCGATTTGTTAACTCAAAATCAACTGCTCTTGCATAGGTGAACCACGCCTCTCCTTTTGGCTCTTTTGGCTCATCTTCTTCGAATTCTCCCAATGTGGGATCTGGTACCGTGCTGGTTTGTCCCTTAAATGCCTTGACTAGCGTAACACTGTTTGATAAAGCATTTGCAATGATGCGAGCCATTCTTCTATTGATGACAATGTTACCTAAGTCTATCATCCCAGCATGTAGAGATCTGGGAGAGTGAAGCAGAGAACCAACTGCATGTATGATGGAATATACATTGGGGTTTTTGCTTGCGGAGTAATAAGATTTCCGGACAAGACCTAAATCGGCTTGATAGGAAAAATAAGAAAACTCTGCCATAATCAATCCGGTCTCTTTCATCATATCAATGCATTCACGTGCCATCCGCTTAGACCAGACCCAATCAAGAAAATCAGCTTCGTTATCTAAGCTGACTGTGAGAGCAAAGTATCCGATAGTCAAAATACCTGCACAGTCTTTGTGTCGGCTGCCCAATGTGCAGACTCGTACATATGCGAGTGGATGGCCCGGAAACTTATACATAAACATATCAATCGCTGCGACCATCTTCATGTACCCCGGATCGGCAGCCCATGGCTCGTATGTATCTTTTGATGGAAAGACGGGTAACCGATTGGTCTGCAGTTTCATCTGCTCATGTATCTTGTCCCGAACTCTCTCTGCATACTGCTGTATACTGATCCTAGACAACCTAGCTGAACAAAGACAATATAAAGCGATCCAATGGAGGTCATCAGCTTGATGGGATTTTGCTTCGACACCAGGTAGGACTCCTTGGACAGTCTTAATCGATATGATCGACCAGGGTGAGACTGTATCTCCTAACTGTCCGATCACTCGGTCGTAAAACTTCCATTTCTCCTCCAACCTGCTAGTGACTTTATGAAAGTAAATATGCAAAAGTCGTTTGATAAGATTTACATTAGTGGGACCACCTTGGCTGATTCCCCGTTTGACTGCACCTGAAACATTATTATCAGTTATTGCAGTACGGATATATGAGGCTGTTGGTTTCTGCTCAGTATTCTTTGTAAACCACTCAGGCGGGTACTGACACGCTGGTGAGGAAGAAGGTACCTCCACACTAGAAAGACGTCTTCACATATTCTCCTATGGATCCTTCTCTAACCTCTCCTATTCGGGCCTTAGACTCTTCCACAAACACCCTCATTCGATTTGTTAACTCAAAATCAACTGCTCTTTCATAGGTAAACCACGCCTCTCCTTTTGGCTCTTTTGGCTCATCTTCTTCGAATTCTCCCAATGTGGGATCTGGTACCGTGCTGGTTTGTCCCTTAAATGCCTTGACTAGCGTAACACTGTTTGATAAAGCATTTGCAATGATGCGAGCCATTCTTCTATTGATGACAATGTTACCTGAGTCTATCATCCTAGCATCAAGAGATCTGGGAGAGTGGAGCAGAGAACCCACTGCATGTATGATGAAATATTCATTGGGGTTTTTGCTTGTAGAGTAATAAGATTTCCGGACAAGACCTAAATCGGCTTGATAGGAAAAATAAGAAAACTCTGCCATAATCAATCCGGTCTCTTTCATCATATCAATGCATTCACGTGCCATCCGCTTAGACCTGACCCAATCAAGAAAATCAGCTTCGTTATCTAAGCTGACTGTGAGAGCAAAGTATCCGATAGTCAAAATACCTGCACAGTCTTTGTGTCGGCTGCCCAATGTGCAGACTCGTACATATGCGAGTGGATGGCCCGGAAACTTATACATAAACATATCAATCGCTGCGACCATCTTCATGTACCCCGGATCGGCAGCCCATGGCTCGTATGTATCTTTTGATGGAAAGACGGGTAACCGATTGGTCTGCAGTTTCATCTGCTCATGTATCTTGTCCCGAACTCTCTCTGCATACTGCTGTATACTGATCCTAGACAACCTAGCTGAACAAAGACAATATAAAGCGATCCAATGGAGGTCATCAGCTTGATGGGATTTTGCTTCGACACCAGGTAGGACTCCTTGGACAGTCTTAATCGATATGATCGACCAGGGTGAGACTGTATCTCCTAACTGTCCGATCACTCGGTCGTAAAACTTCCATTTCTCCTCCAACCTGCTAGTGACTTTATGAAAGTAAATATGCAAAAGTCGTTTGATAAGATTTACATTAGTGGGACCACCTTGGCTGATTCCCCGTTTGACTGCACCTGAAACATTATTATCAGTTATTGCAGTACGGATATATGAGGCTGTTGGTTTCTGCTCAGTATTCTTTGTAAACCACTCAGGCGGGTACTGACACGCTGGTGAGGAAGAAGGTACCTCCACACTAGAAAGACGTCTTCACATATTCTCCTATGGATCCTTCTCTAACCTCTCCTATTCGGGCCTTAGACTCTTCCACAAACACCCTCATTCGATTTGTTAACTCAAAATCAACTGCTCTTTCATAGGTAAACCACGCCTCTCCTTTTGGCTCTTTTGGCTCATCTTCTTCGAATTCTCCCAATGTGGGATCTGGTACCGTGCTGGTTTGTCCCTTAAATGCCTTGACTAGCGTAACACTGTTTGATAAAGCATTTGCAATGATGCGAGCCATTCTTCTATTGATGACAATGTTACCTGAGTCTATCATCCTAGCATCAAGAGATCTGGGAGAGTGGAGCAGAGAACCCACTGCATGTATGATGAAATATTCATTGGGGTTTTTGCTTGTAGAGTAATAAGATTTCCGGACAAGACCTAAATCGGCTTGATAGGAAAAATAAGAAAACTCTGCCATAATCAATCCGGTCTCTTTCATCATATCAATGCATTCACGTGCCATCCGCTTAGACCTGACCCAATCAAGAAAATCAGCTTCGTTATCTAAGCTGACTGTGAGAGCAAAGTATCCGATAGTCAAAATACCTGCACAGTCTTTGTGTCGGCTGCCCAATGTGCAGACTCGTACATATGCGAGTGGATGGCCCGGAAACTTATACATAAACATATCAATCGCTGCGACCATCTTCATGTACCCCGGATCGGCAGCCCATGGCTCGTATGTATCTTTTGATGGAAAGACGGGTAACCGATTGGTCTGCAGTTTCATCTGCTCATGTATCTTGTCCCGAACTCTCTCTGCATACTGCTGTATACTGATCCTAGACAACCTAGCTGAACAAAGACAATATAAAGCGATCCAATGGAGGTCATCAGCTTGATGGGATTTTGCTTCGACACCAGGTAGGACTCCTTGGACAGTCTTAATCGATATGATCGACCAGGGTGAGACTGTATCTCCTAACTGTCCGATCACTCGGTCGTAAAACTTCCATTTCTCCTCCAACCTGCTAGTGACTTTATGAAAGTAAATATGCAAAAGTCGTTTGATAAGATTTACATTAGTGGGACCACCTTGGCTGATTCCCCGTTTGACTGCACCTGAAACATTATTATCAGTTATTGCAGTACGGATATATGAGGCTGTTGGTTTCTGCTCAGTATTCTTTGTAAACCACTCAGGCGGGTACTGACACGCTGGTGAGGAAGAAGGTACCTCCACACTAGAAAGACGTCTTCACATATTCTCCTATGGATCCTTCTCTAACCTCTCCTATTCGGGCCTTAGACTCTTCCACAAACACCCTCATTCGATTTGTTAACTCAAAATCAACTGCTCTTTCATAGGTAAACCACGCCTCTCCTTTTGGCTCTTTTGGCTCATCTTCTTCGAATTCTCCCAATGTGGGATCTGGTACCGTGCTGGTTTGTCCCTTAAATGCCTTGACTAGCGTAACACTGTTTGATAAAGCATTTGCAATGATGCGAGCCATTCTTCTATTGATGACAATGTTACCTGAGTCTATCATCCTAGCATCAAGAGATCTGGGAGAGTGGAGCAGAGAACCCACTGCATGTATGATGAAATATTCATTGGGGTTTTTGCTTGTAGAGTAATAAGATTTCCGGACAAGACCTAAATCGGCTTGATAGGAAAAATAAGAAAACTCTGCCATAATCAATCCGGTCTCTTTCATCATATCAATGCATTCACGTGCCATCCGCTTAGACCTGACCCAATCAAGAAAATCAGCTTCGTTATCTAAGCTGACTGTGAGAGCAAAGTATCCGATAGTCAAAATACCTGCACAGTCTTTGTGTCGGCTGCCCAATGTGCAGACTCGTACATATGCGAGTGGATGGCCCGGAAACTTATACATAAACATATCAATCGCTGCGACCATCTTCATGTACCCCGGATCGGCAGCCCATGGCTCGTATGTATCTTTTGATGGAAAGACGGGTAACCGATTGGTCTGCAGTTTCATCTGCTCATGTATCTTGTCCCGAACTCTCTCTGCATACTGCTGTATACTGATCCTAGACAACCTAGCTGAACAAAGACAATATAAAGCGATCCAATGGAGGTCATCAGCTTGATGGGATTTTGCTTCGACACCAGGTAGGACTCCTTGGACAGTCTTAATCGATATGATCGACCAGGGTGAGACTGTATCTCCTAACTGTCCGATCACTCGGTCGTAAAACTTCCATTTCTCCTCCAACCTGCTAGTGACTTTATGAAAGTAAATATGCAAAAGTCGTTTGATAAGATTTACATTAGTGGGACCACCTTGGCTGATTCCCCGTTTGACTGCACCTGAAACATTATTATCAGTTATTGCAGTACGGATATATGAGGCTGTTGGTTTCTGCTCAGTATTCTTTGTAAACCACTCAGGCGGGTACTGACACGCTGGTGAGGAAGAAGGTACCTCCACACTAAAAAGACGTCTTCACATATTCTCCTATGGATCCTTCTCTAACCTCTCCTATTCGGGCCTTAGACTCTTCCACAAACACCCTCATTCGATTTGTTAACTCAAAATCAACTGCTCTTTCATAGGTAAACCACGCCTCTCCTTTTGGCTCTTTTGGCTCATCTTCTTCGAATTCTCCCAATCTGGGATCTGGTACCGTACTGGTTTGTCTCTTAAATGCCTTGAATTGCGTAACACTGTTTGATAAAGCATATGCAATGATGCAAGCCATTCTTCTATTGATGACAATGTTACCTGAGTCTATCATCCTAGCATGAAGAGATCTGGGAGAGTGGAGCAGAGAACCCACTGCATGTATGATGAAATATACATTGGGGTTTTTGCTTGTAGAGTAATAAGATTTCCGGACAAGACCTAAATCGGCTTGATAGGAAAAATAAGAAAACTCTGCCATCATCAATCCGGTCTCTTTCATCATATCAATGCATTCACGTGCCATCCGCTTAGACCAGACCCAATCAAGAAAATCAGCTTCGTTATCTAAGCTGACTGAGTGAGCAAAGTATCCGATAGACAAGAGACCTGCACAGTCTTTGTGTCGGCTGCCCAATGTGCAGACTCGTACACATGCGAGTGGATGGCCCGGAAACTTATACATAAACATATCAATCGCTGCGACCATCTTCATGTACCCCGGATCGGCAGTCCATGGCTCGTATGTATCTTTTGATGGAAAGACGGGTAACCGATTGGTCTGCAGTTTCATCTGCTCATGTATCTTGTCCCGAACTCTCTCTGAATACTGCTGTATACTGATCCTAGACAACCTAGCTGAGCAAAGACAATATAAAGCGATCCAATGGAGGTCATCAGCTTGATGGGATTTTGCTTCGACACCAGGTAGGACTCCTTGGACAGTCTTAATCGATATGATCGACCAGGGTGAGACTGTATCTCCTAACTGTCCGATCACTCGGTCGTAAAACTTCCATTTCTCCTCCAACCTGCTAGTGACTTTATGAAAGTAAATATGCAAAAATCGTTTGATGAGATTTACATTAGTGGGACCACCTTGGCTGATTACCCGTTTGACTGCACCTGGAACATTATTATCAGTTATTGCAGTAGGGATATATGAGGCTGTTGGTTTCTGCTCAGTATTCTTTGTAAACCACTTAGACAGGTACTGACACGGTGGTGAGGAAGAAGGCTCCTCCAACTTGTAAGGCACCTTGGATTCCTGATACACGAAGGTGAAATGTTGTAGTGGTAAGCCTATATCTGATGTTACTGCATATCAGACAGTTGTTTTAGATTCCATTGTTTGCCAATTTTGTAATCAAAAACATCATATTGTTTCTTGTGATTCATTTAAATCACAGGAGTGGAGCGATAAATGGAAATTTCTGAAGTCCCATCGTCTCTGTGTTAATTGTTTTGGTCCTCACCTTAATCGGGAGTGCTCTGGTAATAGTAAGTGTTCACACTGCAACCAAAAGAATCACACCATTTGCACAGAGGGGATAAGTCCAGCTCTACATCTGTCTCTGCTAAAAATAAGCAAACAAAATCTGTAAATAACTTGACGAACTCCTTTACTGTACAAAACCAAGCTCAGATTTCTTCAGAGTCTAGTGTGAATGTACAGTCATGTAGTAGTAATAAAATCGTTTCACCCAAGGTGCTTTTAGCTACTGCTCGTGTTTTCGTGTATGCCACTGATGGATCTCGCATGTTGGTACGAGCTCTTATTGTTCAGTGCTTACAGAGTTGTCGTATTACTAAATCTCTCTGTGACATGCTGCATTTGAAACCGAGATCAGTTAGTACGACTCTGTCAGGAGTGGGTGGACTGATTTCCATGGACGCTAGTAAATCAGTTGCTTTCAAATTTAGGCCTCATTTTGAGTCTGGTTTTGAGCTCCTTGTTGATGCGTTAGTCGTGCCCAAAATTTCTTCCTACGAACCACCTCTAGGTAGTCATTTGGTAAATTTTTCTGAATGTCGTCCAACACTAATTTTATATCTGATGGACGGATCAAGGTAGTTGGAAATATGTTTAAGGAGAGGGATTCTTGCCCCTCCTTATAGTATCTCCTGAATTCGAGTAGGTGATTGTCTATGTCTGCCAACATTGTTATTGCCTGCAATGCAAGGGATAGCATTGCACTAGCTCTTGTGAGATATCTAGAAGCTGTGGTGACATTGTTGAGAGATATCTGAGTAAACATCACTGTCTCTGTTAATGATTTTGAGCTTGCCACTAGGTGATCCACATTGTCTGAGGCTGTGAGAATATCACCAACTGACGTGTTTTTCATTAGTAATATAATGCTAGACATATCATCGTACATGCTGGCCATTGCTTGGTTAGTTAGATTCACTTGAGAGAACAGGTTGTCTATTTGGTCTTGTGTGGACTTTATTTGATCTTCAGTTGACAACCCAAAGGACCACTGATATACTTTTCCCATAAAATTAAGTACTCCTCTTTTAGAAACTTTTTTACTAGCATTCGACTTGCTTGCTTGCCTAGCAATCCTAGCTGACATAGGACTATTAGGAGTTGCCATATTGAGACCGCGTGATAAGATGGAGATATATTTAGTTGCATCTTCTATCGGTAGATCCATTGATTCCTTATTAGCTCTTGTTGCGTCGCAGATGGATACATCTAATACTCCGAAGAAGGTCTCGTATATAGTTGTCATCTCATCCAGATGTGTAAGCGTTAACCGGCTTCTCTTTTCAATATCACCAGCAGTATTTTGCAATACATTAATCATGATATCCAACTCTGGAAGCTGAGATGTTTTCGCGTTAAACCTCTGATCGGACAAAGATTGAATTCCACTATATAGATTGTTTAACATAGCATTGATTGAATTTTGAAGCGACCTATCTGTTATGATGCCCATGCAAAGGCTTGTCATAGTAAATATGCCCTTCCACGTGGCTGATAGGATATATATTGATTGATGGACCTTGGCAACACTGCCAATGTCATTATAAGTCAACATTTGACATGTCACTGTTGTAGTACACAGTATTGCTGTCCATAGGAAGCAAGTATTGGAGTATAATAGTAACAGTTGCTTTCAAATTTAGGCCTCATTTTGAGTCTGGTTTTGAGCTCTTTGTTGATGCGTTAGTCATGCCCAAAATTTCTTCCTACGAACCACCTCTAGGTAGTCGTTTGGCAAATTTAGATTATGGGAAGGATGTAATTCTAGCAGATCCAGAATTTTACAGTTTAGATAAAATTGATATTTTGTTAGATGCATCTGCCCATGCAATTATTATCGGTCAGGAAGTTCGCAAATTAGCCCCTGACTACCCAATTGCCTCTGCTTCGCAAATTAGTTGGTTGTTATCGGGTCAGATGCCCTTTGGTTCAGGATCCAACTTGTCACAAAAATCAAATATTATGGTTTCAGGGCCCCCAAGATTCTTCATGAATTGCACCCTAACTATCCAGAGTTTGGAGTAGAAATGATTGCCCCAACCTCTATAAATGTAAATAGTTTAATGCCTTCTGTAAATAGTCTTGTAAATAGTTCTGAGTCTTTTTATATGACTCTATTAACTCGTTGTTCCAAGTGGGAACGGTTGCTAAGAGTAACAGCATATTGCCTTCGTTTTACATACCGTTGTTTACATAATGTTGAACAAAAGAATTCATATTTACCTATATCTGGAAATCTTAAGCCCCCTTTACAGGCTAGTTTGCAGTTTATTGACTTGTATTCTTTTATTGAAGTTGACTTGATTCACCTTTCAACATCAGAAATTGATTGTGCTAGACTGTGTCTAGTTTATCAGCATCAACAATGTCACCTTTCCGCTGAGTTCAAGGTACTAACTCAAAATCAAGATCGTAGTTTAGAAGATAGCTTACCACTACTTCGATCTAGCCGTTTGCTTAATCTTACGCCGTTTATAAACTGCGGATTGATAAGAGCTAGGGGTAGATTGAGTAAAGCCTTACTTAATGATGATTCCTCTGAGCTTGATCCTCTTACTCCTGCTCATTTTTTGATCATGAGGTCTTCATTTCTTGTGCCAGAGCCCGATATTTCTTCTGAAAAGGTATCGCCACTTGAACGCTGGAAGCTAGTGACACAATCGTTCCAAGTCTTCTGGAAAAGGTGGTCACTTGAATACCTTTCCACTTTACAAAGTCGTTGCAAGTGGTTGAATCCTCAACGCTCGGTTAAGCCTAGTGATCTCGTGCTCATAAAAAACGAGTCTTCTCCACCTGGTAAATGGCCTTTAGGCATGGTTGTTGAAGTCTATAAGGATGCCAAGTCTCTCGTCAGAGTCGCCAAGATTAGAACCGTTTCATCTAGTTTTGTAAGGCCAATACACAAACTAATATTATTGCGTACCGTATCTGAACTTAAGTCAAAACACAATAATAATTAGTCTTATTTAGATCAATTTATTTTCTTTTTATTTACTATTATGATTATTAAATCTCATATCTAAAAGTCACAAACCTTGCGAAAATATATAAAATTATCAGTAATTTGTTTATTATGTTATTTTTATTTTATTTTTTGAATTATTTGCTATTGTACGTGGAAAGCGTTCCACTGCTTTATTCACGCGGTACTTAATTGTATATTATTCCATCATTCTGTATATCAACCTTGGGACTATGTAAAACATCAGTATTACTGATTGTTACCGGCTAAATGTCATTATATTAAAAAAAAACTTTCATTATTTCGAATTTTTGTAAGTGGAATGCGATCCACCCTTTTGTCTTTCTAAGACTTGTTATTGATATACATTCGTTACACTTCTGTCTATCAACCTTGGGACTATGTGCAACATCAGTAACATTGTACTGATGTAAATAGAAAATTTAGTTTATGAGATTTGAAATCTCGCGCTTTAGGATATTCTCTTACCTATAAGAAGGGCCAATCATAAGCGTGCGCGCGTCTATTAATACACCAATAGACTCTGTTTATACTTACCTTTGTCCAGCAGCTTGCTGCTGCTGCGGTTATCGTTAGTCAGCCTCAAACGCCCTTTTCGGTAAGTCGCTTTGCGCTCGTGTTTATAATTTTCACGTGTATCGTTTTATGTAAGATTTCTGTAACGAAAACGATTCACAATTTCGATTGACACGTAATTTCTCCGTCTGACTCAAAAATTAGTTCTTCCTTTTTTTATCTTGCATGTAAGCAAGTATTATGACTTGTTAAAGTAAAATTAAATAAAGAGATTGTTTTTTATAATAAACGGCTAAAGTGTTAAAAAGTGTGTTGTACATTTATTATTGTGTCCTTTTATTACATCCTTTTTCACGCTCCCCCAAATCCGGCGTGCGATATAAAAATTATACAGTCCACTATCTTACTGAGTTCAATTTCGAACAACGTGAATCGCATTTTATGTTTGCCATGTACGTTGATAATAAAAACATCAATCCTTTTTTACTACAGCCTTTGATTGTAAGCTCCAATGACAAGATGTAGCAAAGTGAAGTTTCGAAAATTAACTTGGTGCACTTAATTTATCATCTTTGATTAGTAGGAATTAAATATTACAAAAAAATTCACTATAATATATATTAAATGTGAACTTTAAAATCATACAACATACACATAAATGTTGACGATTCACACTTCTGATTGAAAAGATGAAACAAAATCGTGCATTAGTTTTATCAATAAAAGTAATAATTTAATAAGGTAAAATGGGGTATAGTGGGACATTTTTTTAAGCAAAAAATATTTATTCCTTATTTTTGAAGTTCCACCAATGCTAATTCACCTAAATTTTTTTTTAAATTGAAAATATAGGTCTTTACTTAAGGACGTTCGGTAGTGATTGAATTTTCCAACGAATTTTTCTGAAATTTTGACCAGACGTTTTTATTGTTGTTACAATAAACCAGTTAAAATTTAAAGAGTTTCCTCTGTTTCGTTTTCGAGATATTGAATTTCAAAGTTAAGTCATTTTAACACTGTCGCTTATGGGAGAACTGACTAAATCACAGTTTTAAGCAAATTGGGCCAGTGAATTTGGCCAATTTTTTTATATGTTACAGATAATGTTATTAATTTGATGTATACCAAGTTTTGCGACGATCGTCTGATTCGTTTATAAATAAAAAATTAAATAAAAGCTCGACCGAAACGCAACGGCAACGTCGCAAGTGGCGGGAAATTCAAAATGTTCCAGGATGTTGATCAGTAAATATCTCAATATTATTGTAGATATTTATGCATTCACGCATAAAATACAAGCTTACGTGTGTGCGTGAGTGTATATACAGAACGCCCACCCCTTCCCATAAAAAACAATAAATGTTAATAACACGCTATTTATTTATTTTTTTTAATTTCAAATTTATTATTTCTTCTTAAGATACAATTTTTTTGCACATTACAAAATCACATGCTCATAGTTTGAATCACTCATCTTGGAAATCATCCTACTTATCTGACATCCCATGCTGTATGAGACTTGTCAAGTCATTTAAAAATTCAAGTATTTTATTTACACTGGTAGCTCTTTTGATTAAAGGGCTTTGCCCATTTATTAGAAACGATCTTAAACCATCATTACCTTCCATAAATTTATCAACAATAATATTAAAATCTACTTTATTTTGACTTAGATTTTTAATCACTGTTTTGGGAATGATAGACGACACGGGGGAAAAAGTTGGCGAATACATTTTTTCATCAGAAATTCTTTGAATTTTCGCAAGAACATCTTTTACGGAAAACACGTTCGTTGAAATATCATCCCATGAAAGATATGTAGCGGTTAATTACTTACAGCTTTATCACAAAAACATTGATACACGAACGCTGTCGTAACCGACGCAGCACGCAGCAGACGAGCAGACAGTGTAGAGTGTGCAGAGACACCTGATGCGTGTACATGAACACTCACACATTTAAGACCCGTACGACGTTGCCAAATCTTCATTCATTGCTGGTTTCCCCTCACCGCGCAAATGTTTTCCCCCGCTAACACTACCGAACGTCCTTAAGGAAACAATATTTATGGACTGTGCTTATCATTATCCGTTTAATTAAATAATTTTTCAAATAAGTCGTGAAATCTGCAGTAGTGGGACATAGCCTTTGAGGATTACGGCAGTAGTAGGACACTGTATGTGGTAGTAGTGGGACAGTATATGACAATGTTATTTGCATGTATGAGAACACAATTTTTTAATTATAAGAGGTGAATTGTCACTTTTGAGAGTATCTAAATATTAAAAATAATAGATTAATAGGGATTTCTCTTATCTCTTATACATGTATTTTTTTCTACGATATCACAAAATTCCTACTTGCTATGTCCGTTAATAATAAAGGAAAAAATATATTGTCTAATACAACATAAACTAAATAATATATTTATTAATAATACAAACTACGAAAATAGTTATAGTGAACACAAGTTTAAAATAAATATTAGTTTCTAAGGTCTTAAAACTTTTTTTTTCTTTTTATTTTGCTTTTTGCTCTGCAATAAATGAACTTCACACGTACTTAATGCTTTTTCATTGTCTTCAAGTTTAGATAAACATTTTTTTATTTCCTGTGCTATTGAGTCATTATTTGCATTCCGGTTTTCTTATTTAAAATTTTTTTTTTAATTTTCAATTTTCAAGTTATTTTCTTTTTTTGTTCCTAACAGTTTTTTACTCTCTTGAAACTTCTTGTTTAAATTTTTTTCGTACCCTTTAGCGTTTTTGTTTCTTCTTTTTCTTGTTTATTAACTAAAACCTACTGCTTTTTCAATTTTTTTTTTTTTTTTTTTTTTTTTTTTTTTTTTTTTTTTTTTTTTAATTAATTAATGTATCAAATTATTAACAACCGCCATGGGTCGGTTTTCCTTAGCTGCTTCCTTCTTGATCTTAAAATTAAGATTGATTACTGAAAATATATTTTTTAAAGGAGAATTATTTGATTCTTCTGTGGAGATAAGAAGCAAATTTGAAAGGCTGAAATACCAAATGAGAAAATATAATGTGAGTAAACTAATACCTGTATTTTTCTGTTGACAATTTTCAGAGGTATTAATTTTGTTCAGTATTTTTTTCAATATTAGTATGATGAAAATTAATTATTGAAATTGTATATCATTTTCTGCAAAGTTGATTTTTTTACATTGGGTAGGATGGATTAATACAGATTGCATTGAGGTTAGGCATCAGATTATCAGGTAACAATGCTCTCATTCAATCAACTACTAATCCTACACATATGTTTGAGTTTAATTTTACTATTAAAGATTAGACTGATGACACTCTCACGATTACTATAGTAAAAAGCATGAAATCAGTCGTTAAAAATAGAATTTGGTCTTGTCAAGTACTTGTCCCACTACTACTTAGTTTAAAAAAAAAAAAAGATGCAGTAGTGGGACAGCAATGATAAGCCTCGTCCCACTTCTACATGGTGTTTGTAGAGAATAAGGGTATATAGGTATACTAGGACAGGCTATATTTTATGACAAAGTAATTATTTTTAAGATCTGATTAATAAAACTTGTTCTTCAGTGTCATATTATAACGTATAAATAGCTCGAACGTACGAAAAAAATTTTATTTTCGGTATATCGTCTTGATAGTCAACTTTAGTGTTACATCTAAAATGGGCGAAATGCCTCGTTTAAGACGTATGCATTAAACGAGTGCTTGGACAGCTTGATAAAATATTTTTTCATTCTCCCTTGAACATTTACCACAATCAATTTTTGAAAACTTATCTAGCTAAGAGATAAAGGAATATTAGGAAATTTTTTAAAAATAGTTTTTGACAAATGAATTTACCAGTTATGATTTTCTCCTCCTGTCCCACTACTATACCCTGCAATTTTTGCGTTGTCCCACTATACCCTATTTTACCTTATCTCGTTCGCTTTCAAAACCGCGATTTTTAATACAAGTTAAGAAAAATGCCAATTGCGTGATACAATATATATTATGATCTAATTTATGAAGTTACACGTTTGCATTAATAATTATGTAACCATTGTGATAACTCATAATTTAAAAATGATGCGTCAGTTTAAAAGACTTCGAATAAGAGAAAATTAACCATTTGGTACAGAAAAATATCTGTACAAGCAGAGTGAGTGTTATGTGTGCAGGCCATATAAATTACTAAAACACTCAAAAAGCCATAATTATTTTATAGCAACACATGTGCCATTCCGGGCAATTTTTCAACATAAAAATAAAACCTCGAGAAAAATTGCGATCTGAACGTTATCGCTTGAGGAATTTTTTTTTATCTGTTACTGAAATATTTATTCAGTTATTTGGTTAGTAAAAACTTTGACAGGAAACTACATCTTTTTGTGATGCAATTTTTGTTGCTCGAAAAGAAATCGCATAAGAATCGCGCAAAAATTAGAAGCAAACGATGCAATTTATGCGAGAATGGTGTGAGAAAAACAATATCTTGGGGTGAATTGTAGGGTTCTGTTATTTATTTAAATACAGTGCATTATTTTATCTAGTCTCGTAATTATACTCTGGTTGTACCACCTAACAACCTTGTGTATTTATATTTAATTCTGCTTATATTCTTTGGGTCACTAGTGTATTCAAATAAACAAATAAATTACATTAAACACAATTCGAATTTTTTATTACATTTATTTTTTCATTATCGATGAAACTAACGTAATTTCTTACGTATTATGGTTGTGTGATTTATATTCTCATGCATCCAATCAACGAGAAACTTATCATTTAATCGTAAAAATATACGTTAAAAATCTTAAACGAATATACTTAAACGAAACATAAAATAATATTCAAAAAATATGTTTATAACATCGTAATTTCACAGTTTGCATTAGTATACGGTGTGTAAAGATAAAATTTTTAGTTTGATATTAATATCATTCATACTTCCGATTACATAAGATAAACTTCATACGATTCAATTATTTTTGTGACTACTTTTGTAAGTATGAAATAAAATGTTTATTATTAATTCCATGATTACATCTACTATACTATTTCTATATACGAATACCTTCTTGCAAACGTATATATGTTATTGTCAATAATTAATTGAAAATTAATTAATAAGTTAATTTTTTTAATAGAACTTTTTTCAAACTTTTTTAAAAGAATTTTAATTTAAATAGTACAAGAGAAAGTGGTGATGGTAATAAAAAATTAAAATAAATAAATGCACGCTACGTACACTCTTATGTCACTCTTATTAAATCAAATCTCTTGTCTTGTCTGACTATTAAAAAAACATATTCAAATAAATTAAATAGAAGAACTCCAGATCATTTTCATTGCGTTAATTACTTTAAATTTAATTATTCCTACAATTCAATGCGACTAATTAAAAATAAAAAACATTGAACTAAAAACTGTGATATGCGGTGTGACTGGTGCCACCAGGTACAACATCTACTATTTTAATGTTATGTTTTTAAGAAAACTTGTACGAAAATCGTACTATGTTGAACTATTATAAAACCCCTTCCCTCAATAATTAAGAGTAAAAAGTGTGAACAATGCTTAACTTTGATTTGTATGATTACTTACTAATTATTAACCTCATACAATATATATTTTGTAATGATCTAACTGTAACATAGCGGTAAAACAACATTGTAAAAATTTGATGAGTGACCAGTAGTGGTGTAAACTGTAAGATCATTGTGTAACTAGTAGGACTAATCGATCAATAATTAATCAAAATTTACAGGTAAAAACAAATGGTATCGAGGTAAAATTCAAAATACCTGATTCAATGTCTTTTAATGGTAAATCTTCTAGTTACAATAAATTCAGTTTACATTAATCAAATTTAGATATAAAAAATTTTTTTCAAGTTAGCATAGAAAATTATTTCAATCTTATTCAATCTGATTATTATTTATAAATTATTACCTGCCATGTGTTTTATTCAACACTCCAGACTTAGTTTTAATTTATATGAAATCCATCATAATTAAATTCTAAAATTAATCTTCTAACAGTGCCCAAATTATTTTTGCTTTAGAAACTGCGATTTCAATTATTTTGCCTGAGATTTTACACAAGTAAATACACACCAGATCGCGTCTATACTGTGTCCTGTTGTAGTATGAGCAGCATCTGCAGTATCAAACATATATTTAATAGACACCTACAGTATCAAATTTTATTCCCGTTCTGGAACTCATACTGTGAAAAAATAATTTTAATGTAATTATACATGGCATAACTCTTTATGATATAGAAATAAGTTATTTTATGGATACAAGTTTCATGACGACATTGTAAATTAAAGTGTGTTGTGGTACACGTTCAAAGACCGTCGTTGGAATTGCTCTTTTCTATAAAAATGCATTCTGGTTGTGTAGATGCCTCCTATACAAGCTAATATTTACCGCTGACCGAACTGAGGTAATGAAAAAAATGCAGTCACAGCATATACTTATTTTATTTGTGTTGATGAATATTCATATAAGGTGAACGCTCTCGAATGCGTGGTATTAACGAAAGAATTAAATTTCCAGAACCAGGCCATCGAGTGTGTTTTAAAGTGTATTTACAAACAAGTATCGATAAAGTTTATTTGAAAGCCACAATCGGAAAATAATAAATGTTGACGTTGTGTCTTTCATTTCTGTTCGTCCAATCACATATTTTGTAACAATTAATTTCCCGCAATTATACGACTTCCTGTTTGCTAAAAGTGTTGAGTCGTTCAATTTTTTCATCCGACTTTATGAATTCCTGTGCATGTACTTGTAATTCATTGATTATTTTAAGCAGGGACTTTTTTTTAATGATTTGTAAATACCAAAAGACAAAGCTTTTACACATATTTGTGTTTTACGTATAAAAAAAGTACTAATAAATCGATGAAATGTCGAATTGAGTAATGTAATAGATTGTTCTTGAAATAATTTGACTCATTTAGAAATCTCGTGCATCGATAAAATATGCAACTAATGAGTCTTTTTATCATTTTCTAGTCAAGTTTTACAATTTTTAAAACACCAAATTTTGGAGAGAAAAAAGAAAAATTATGTATTGGGATAAACAGTGCAGTTGTTGATCTCCCTACAGTAATTCAAACTTTTTTTTCACCCAAACAATATAATAAAATTGTACCCACTGTCATTCACACGTATGAAAATGATCGTTAAAAATTCAAGACTGCACAGAATTTCCTATCAATACTTTCGTTGAATCTCAGCAACATTGCAGTGAAACTAGTTTTTGTTTAATCAATCATATTAGTTTTAGATGGTTACGGAAAAAAGTTTAATACATAATAAAAGTTAAATATATTATTGTATAAAAAACACTGCTTTACTTTGGATTTATTTATATCTCTTTGATATGATAAAATAAAAAACGATCATCTGAACATCATTGACTATCTGGTAAATATCGATATCAATTGTTATACATGTGGACAAAGAGAGTCTGTAGCAGCTAAATAGCAGTTAAATATTTATGATTCAATAATTACCAATAATTACGATAACATCTAGTCGAACTAAAAATCATATTCTGCAAAAGTAATTATTCAATAAAATAAAAAAACAATGGTGAGCAATAAAAATACTTAAGATATTTCACTAATAAGTACTTAAGATGTTTTACTATTTTAAATAAGATTACCAGAAGAAATTGAACAAAAACATGGGATATAAAAGTAAAATAAATTTATACAATAAGTCATGAAAAAAAAAAAAAAAAATATTACAAAGCCAATACAAAAATACAAAATGAGATTACAGGAACAAAAAAAACAATACAATATCAAATAAAATTGCAACAGTAAAACGAAATGACGAGAAAATGATGTATATGTCTAATGGTGCTAAGAAAAAGAGCAAGCATCTTTAGATTAAAATAAATTGGACTATATAGATAATTAAGAAAATAAGAAAATGTTTGATAAAGATCTACATCATGTTTAAAACTAAGTGAATTAAAATAAACTGAGTTGATTTGTATTATTATAAGCTTTTGTCGCGAATAAAGAATTGAAGTAAAAATTAGAAAATTTACTAAAAAATTTACTTTGTCTGAAAATTTGGTGATAAAACATTTATTCAAAAATTTTTTAAAAATTTGAAAAAAAAGGAGGGAAAGTATTCATTTAATGTATTGAACATTCTATTACTTGAATATTTAATAACAGAAACCTCTACGATTTTTTCAAGTAATAATCTGTATTTTGACTTAAATTTTGGGGGTCAATGACTAACAAGTAAATATTTTATGATTATCCTCAGTTGGTAAATGATTTTATCTTTCTTTATGCAGGCCATGATCTTTATGAGTTTTTAAAATAATTTTACCAACATTTTTTTTAAATGTTATTTTTTTTAATAGTGGATCATTTTCAATTTTTTTTTATTTGAATTTTTACTTGTGAAAGGTTTTTCTACACTATTTAATGTTACTTGAATTACTTACTTCCAAAAATACAAAAATATTACTTGCAACAAGAAATCTTAAAGGGTTCATATTTTCTTTTTATTCTTTATTTTTCTGTGGGAAATACTTTTTTTTCTAGGCGTATTTTATGTTTGAATTGAAGATGAGAGTAGAAAAAATTCGAGAAGCAACTTTTTTTGTCCTTCCGAGTTATGTAAATAATTTTTGTTTCCTTCCACAGAAAATACAATGCTGTTTTACTTACAACTTAATTCTTTTAAATTTATTGCTCAACAGTAATTTAGATTGGTCATTGTGAAGATATTATCAACATAATTTTTTACAACCAATTAATGCAATTTTTCGCCAAGAAGGAACTGTGTCATATTTTCTTCTGAGAATTAGTAGTACAATTTCAATTTCAGTGAAAATGTGTGGAAAAAAAAATACTTTTGCGATACTACATTTATATCATACTATGTAAAGCTGCATCAGTGCAAATTAAATTAATGTTTTCCTAGTAAACGTATAGTTCTGATTAAAAGCAATAGTTAAAGTTACTAATTTAAAATTGAAGACAAGTTGATGACTGGCCAATGAAATAAAATATATAAAATGAGAAAACATTTTATTTCTAATGAAGCAGTAGTTGAAAAAGGGTAATTGGTAAAGACTTTTTGTACTTGCAGAATGTTTTTTTTTTTTTTTTTACAGTTGGAGCTATTTTTTATATTTTTGAGCTTATAGGGTTATTGATACTGATATTAAGTATTTTTGTGTGATTCATTATACTTTCAGTGGTAATGTTTTATAGGATATTGTTTGATACTTTGTCTATCCCTACTAAGGTTTATTGCTAAGGTTTTGAAATGTTGAGAATGTTTCTGAGAGACTAAAAAACGTTGATGTTCAATTTAGTGGATGACTAGTTAAAATTCTTGTCACTAAATTGGGTTATGCCTCTTTGGTTACAACTTTTTTTTTATTTCATCTTTTGTTTCTAGATGTGCATTTACTTCGCATAAATTGCCTTAACTTTTCTTAAAAGTCGTATGTTTTAGGACTACACTTACTTGGTAACGGTTGTATGAAAGAACACTAAATGTATTTGTTACCTTAATTTAAATTTTTTGTACGTTCGAAGCTTCATCTTCTATGTATGTATTGTTTTGTACACTTTTTTAATTTTTGTCTATATAAGTATGTTATGTGATTGTGTGAAGAAAGTTTGGATATTCTTATGGTTTATTAATTTAGTTTTAATTGACAAAAAATTGACGCATATACAGTAGAATATTGTTTTTTGATTTTATAGCCTAATCGATTTGTATGTGCATTTGTAGCTTTTATTTTTCGATTAATACGAAAGTCATTGAGATTGTGATGTTTGTATTGTTTTTTGAATGAGAAAAGTCATGAGATTTTTTTCTCATAGTTAATTTATTTTTTGCATATTACATTTCTGCACAATATTATTTGATTCAAAGTTGGGCACTAGTTTTTCAATTGTTTTGTACTCGTGTTCATTTTTTTGTAAATGTTCTTATATTTCTTAATTATTCAGGTTTCTGTTGTTCGGTATATTTATTTAATTTAGTGAATTTATTCCATTTCGTGAGTAAAAAATTTTTGGTTTATGTTGGTTTGGTAGGCAACATTTTAGTGTCATTGTATTTAAGGTCTACTATGATTTTTAAGATTTGATGATTTCTTTTTACATATTTGGCAATAGGTGGTTTGTTATAAATTGTATTTGTTAAAGAAGAGGATGAAGAGCTATCGTTTTCTGTGGAATTATTTGTTATAGACTTTTTGCCCTTAGACCCGGTCTCCAGCCATGATTTACTGATGTTCAGGGAAATATTGACGCTGAAATGATATGATAAGATAGTATATAATACATAGATGTTACAAAAGTTACAGGTGTACTCAAAAAAACATTATATTGTACCCTCCGCAAATTAATAATTATTTACAACGAATCCCTTGGAGAAAGTAATCACAGTTTAGTGAGCCTCATCAATACGACAAACAAGTATAAACTCTACTATGATAACGAAATATAGTCTATTAAATATTTTTAAAAAAAGTAAATTGATTTTTACCTATTTGGCTGACACACTGCTTTATTTTTCAAATCGTTACGTTTGTCATTGAATGTAAATTGCTACTTCAGTGCAATCTTATAAGGAGATTTCGCCAAAAAAAAAAAAAAAATGTTAGATAACGCTAACAAAATTACGTTCTTTTTAAGAACATTATATGTGTGCACGAATTTTTTCAGTACTTTTTTCCAGATGTGTTTTCGAGAAAAAAAGTTATTTAATTCCGAAATTGGAAAAAAATTTGTTAAAAATAAGTTAATTGAAAGTAAGTTGTCTTTCAAAAAATAATTGATAAAAATAAATACAAAAAATCACACGAAAAATCATTTAAAAAGTTACAATAAATCAATTAGTGATTCCCAGAAGAGCTTATGTTAAATTGTGGAATTGAATCATTTATTTTTCCTCGAAAATACATTTCGAAAAAAATATTGAAAAAATTCATACTCACTATGGTACAATTTTATATTATGTTGTGCCATAGTTCTTACGTAAAACTGCAAATAAACCTTAGGGATTTCAATGCTCTATAAAGTGATGCAATTAAAACCAAAGTAAAATCACAAAATCAAAGGAAAATCATCCTAAGTCTTGAGTGTACATCGATTGAGAATTTAAAATTTCTCGTCACCACGAAAGCTTAACAATGAATGGTGCTTGAAGCGATTAAACAGAAACACGCCTGTATTATACGTGTGGCATTTAATAGCCAACGATGTCATGAATCGGCTAGCTCACAATTCTCATTTCACTAGCATCTTCTGCCTTTTTTCACCAAACGTCGAACCAACCGCTCGTCGGAACACGTCCCTTTTTCATAATTACAACGCAGAAGTAACAATATTTAAAATTACCATTAACCGAGACGATAATCATACTTGATCAGAAAAACAAAGCTCAACAAACAAACAAAGTAAAATTCCCCGTACCACCTTGCCGGCGCTATGGAGCGCGGCCACGTGAAAAAAATCTTCCTGCTTGCAACCGTCGCCGTCGCTTCCGCGTTTCAACGATCACGTTTCGCGGTGTTTACACGCGACGAGCAACCACCGGCCAAAACAAATGTCCGTCGGCCCGTATAAAAGGCCCCGGCACCGGTCACCCAGCATCGACAACCAGTGCTCGTCTCCTCCCGAGAACAACAGGTCCCGCAACTCCACAGACATATTGGACTCCTGTCTCCGATCCACCCTCCGAAGCTCACTCTCGCCCTGAAATGAAGATCACCTGGACACTCGTTGGCTGGGCCCTGCTGTTGCTCGTCCTCGGCGCCGACGCCGATTGCCCCAACTGCGGAAACGTGTGCAACTGCCAACGCTCCAGTCCCTACAAGACTTTGTACGCTGTACAAGAAATGCAACCTGCCACCGGGTATTTACCTCAAGCTGTGGCAGCAGTACGACCCAGTATCTTGAAATACGTGGCAGTAACTGAGTAAGGATTGTCACTTTTCTTATACTTTTCTGTAAAATTATGGGGTATTTTTTATGCTCCAACTATTGGGCTTACAAAGAAAGCCATGGTGCACTCGTGTGAAAGTTACCCGGTTGTTTGTTTTTACATTTCGCGTAAAAATTGTTACGTTTATCCGAATTTCCTGGGGCAGTTCTTTTAAGGATTCTCGTTCAAATTCCTACGCCATTCTTGCTTTTGGACCCCGTGGGGTATTTTTAAAGACGTTCAGTCAGCGGGGCGTTTGTGTAATTTTTTTTTTACCCATTAAATATGAAATCTTTGAGCCCCCTACGATTTCGATATTTTTATTGGGATAATATCATCGGAAATAGACGATATACCTCTGCCAAATGTTTCCCTGCAAGACACGGAAGTTTTTTTTTTTTTTTTTACTCTTTGTGCTGGAACCCCTAAGAACATTTTGCAAATATTCTTACGAAAATCCTTTGGAAAAATTTTGATGAGAATAAAAAAATTAGGTTTCCAAAAAAAGGTGGAAATCATCGGAAATTGACCTACCAGACTACGGGAGAAGGGGAGAGTCAATTTTGCTCCCCACATGCTCGATTACACCCCACCTAGTCAGTATTTTCTATATTTTCAGATTTGCAGCGAAATGATACGAGATTCATAGGCATATTTTTCGAGAGCTTTACCCTACTCACCGGATCACATGACTTATTTTCATTTTCACTTTTTTTTTGGCAAGGATCCAAATCACCCCTAGAAAATATATACGTATAAAAGTTGTCAGTGCCCGAACAAATTATTGGGACGTTTAAAGTACCCAATGCACGATCTTTGCTATACGTAACAGCAAAAAAATTGCAATTGCCTTTTTAATTTCAGAGCTCCCAAAAACATCGGGCCAAGGTTGGCTGTGAGACCAGTGGCCAGCTTTAAAGACATAATCGGCTGCTCACCCGACCTGGCCCGACCGGTCAAGGTCGAGAAGGTGTACGAGCAACCGATCAGGCCCACCTACAACTACAACCCCCCGCCACCTCCCACGACCGAGGCCCCGGCCGTAATAGAGCCGAGCACCTCCAGTCCTGAGCCAAGCACAGCCGCCCCATTTACCCCGATGGCAGTACCGGTCAACCCACCCCCTTTCTCTCACTCGTTCGGTCCAAGCTACTCCTACGGTCCTCCATCCATGATCCCTCAACAACCCATGCAGATCTCAGCACAACCAGGTGAGTCTCGTGTATATATATGTATACATGTAGATGTGTGTAAAAGATGCCATGTAAGCATCATCAACAAACATCGAACGTACTCATCCATGTGACGTTTGTAGTTTACAGTTCCCCGGCCCAGACGAGCTTCGTGCAGTACGGTCCGGCTCCGGTCTACCCACTGTCATCGGCCTACCCGATGCCGGTCCACGGGCCTTTTTCGTACAATCCTGCAGTGGCTGGAGTCAATAATTACGCCATGCCCCCAGCCTTTGAATACGCGTATCAGGTTGCCCCCCCACCTCCAGCTGCGGCTCCAGCTCGATTGATGAGTCAACCGGTGGTTGTCGCCGCTCCGACCACCACGACGACCACCGTCGCAAGTACCACCGCCACGAGGAACGAGCCACCCTGCGACGACTCCGTTCGGAGTTACCAGGACAACAATGAAGGTTCGCAAGCTAAAGGATACGTCCCTCTGAATTGCCATGGCGTGCTCGCTTACGATGATTGCTAATTAAATCGATGGGTGACGTATGTGGTTGTGGGGTCGCGAGTGCGCATCAGTAGCTTTTTCGACGAGTTGCTTACTTGCCTCGTGTGTCTGTGTAATAATGTGTTTTTGCTGCTGCTGCTGCTGAGAGTGAGCGTTCGTGTTGCGGGGTGCACGAAAATTTTCCTCTTTCGACTTGTACTGTTTTTTTTTCTTCTCTTTTTTTTTTTAAATTTTCATTTGATCGTTTCAATTGGACTCACGAGTGTATCTGGATATTTGAACGAAAAATAAACGCCTCTTGAAGCACATGTGAACAGATACTGCAGCTGTTGTTTTTCATTTATCACTCATTTGCTTTCAAACACATCCAAACAAATCCTTTTCCAACTTTTGCTGTGGACTAACACGAGTGGGGAGAATTTTTACTAACGATAATGCAGTCCAGTGGCGTTAAATGCTTTTTCGTTTGGACCTTCGTGTTTTTTGCTTTTTTTTATTCTTTCGTGACTGTCAAAATGGTTTTTGTCTTTTTCAAAATAGATTGGAATCTAATTGCATGTTTGAAAACAAGTTTGGCGTTTCTGTTTAACGTATTCAACGGTTTGAATGAAAATTTGTAGGTCCAATAATGATGGTCTAATAGTTCGAATACTCGACTAGATTGAAACCAGCTATTTTCATTTGACTTGAGATGTTTTTGTTTTTTATAAACTTTTTATTAATTGAATACGTTAAATGGAATATGGAACTCGCGATCGTAGAAATCATGAGGTTATTTTGAAATTTAATTGAAAAAAGGTGCTTTTTCTGAGTCTCACAGTTAGAGGAAAAAAATTATAATAACGAGGCTACTCTGGTAATTTGGTATTGTTCCGTTTTTACTGGTTTCACAAAAGAAACCACTATCTATCACGTGTTGAGAATTAAGTTGCCAAAAGTAAAAAAATCTACAGACGTTTGAATAATACCAGATCACTATTATATAGCACAGTAATTTTTTTTTTCTCAAGACACGCTCTCACCATGTTGGTTCCAATTTTTTTTATTAATGAATCGAAGGCTTCTTACGAATTGGGTTACTTTAATCTGAATCGACTAATTTGAATAATACAAGTTTGGATTGTAAAACAAATTCGATTATTGCTTACTTACAAATAGTCAATCAACTGATGAATTTTATACTCCTTGTTGCAAAAAAAAATAATTAACCTATTTGATCTTTGAAAAATTTTGTTTCTCAATCGTCACAACAGAAAGTTTAAAGTGACAATTACACCTTTCGGAACAAGTATGAAGAAATTATTTATGTTCACATATACTCCATTTATTCTGGCATTTCAATAATTAATCAATACATATTTATAATAACACACCGAGGATTTCGGTATTTAATTTTTAGTTTCAATATGGTTGTAAAATTAAAACGTAAGATATAAAAATGCATCCAAACAACAACTGTTTAACTTTGAAAGTTTGATTTTATATCGTTTGCAATACATACAGACGTATATATTTTGATTAATTTTCATAGCAACATGTAAAGGCGCGTTGAAAACTTTTGAAATTCCGGCTTTGTAAGACTGTATTCTCAATCTGTTACTGCTCGATCTCATTTTCACGCTAACAGTAATTTTTTCGTACTCAGCACTTTTAATTAAACAAGGTTGCGGTGACATCAACTTTTCCTTCCTGATTTCGTGAATACGCACAACTCGTTTGGTTATTTAACTTTTTAAATTTTAAATTTTACTCCATCAATCATGATTCGAGGTGCTTTAAAATTACTTGCTTGAAAAAAAAAATTACATGAAGCCTAGTATTTTTCCCAAGCTTTTTTGAATATATCATGATAAAACAACATTAGTTTTATATCAAAGAGAAAACTATTTGTTGTAAAATCGATGTTTGGAATTACTTTTGATTTCCAATACGGCTATTAAAAAATATGAAGTTTTCAAAAAGTGCTTATTCAACGGAAATGAATAGCTATAATGAGAAAACGTTAACTGAAAAAAAAATCTCTTCTTTTCGCAATTTAAAGCGACAAATTTAAGGATTTTTCCATCAATCATTTTAGCATACCTTAAATAAAATATCAATGGTAACATATTTCCCAAACAGCCCTATTTTTTACCAACAATTTCGAAGCTTCGATTTCCTTCCAATTCGCGGGAAATAACATTTCCATAAAAAAAAGACCCATACGCCTTCGAGTGCAAAAGAGCCAAAATAAACGTGTTCAAACGAAAGACCTCGAATTGCAGGTCCCGCGCTACCGGAGGAGTACCAGCCAGCCAACCCCCAGCCCGTCCCGACGGCAGATCCAGTCCGCCTCATATTCGCTGTCCAAAAGGAAAACGACTTCAGGGCCCCAAAAGTCCCGAGGTACATTGCCCAGGAACACAGACAGCCGGTCGAAGTTGAGTTCTCGGGCGGAGACTTTGACACGAGGTACGAACAGCAAGGCCAGTCGAATGGGCCGATATTTAGCCACCGATGGCCAGAGATCTTCCAGCCGTGCCCGCATGGCAACTTTCGGTACGTCTACGACGATGGCCAGAGCAGCTTCAAGGGACGCCAACCAGAAAGTATTGCGCCCACCAGGTCGGTATACAAAATAGTGAGGAAAATTGGTGTTTTACATTTTATCGTGTTTTGACGTGGGATGTCTTCGATTTATTTATCACTCGGTGTTTCTCATCCTGAATTTCGTACGAATAATTGCCTCGTAATGAGACCTTGCAAACTACAAAATTAGATAGATTCCACTGATTAAATGAATGAAAATTTTTGGATTCCTTTTGTTCCCGATACAAACGTTGGATAAAAGGGTGTCTATAAAATTAGGTACCCATATCATTGTTATGCCACAAAATGACTGAGTATGGCGACTTAAGCGACATTTTACGACCTTTTGAAGATAATAAAATAAGGTGTCTTGAAAATTATTCAGATATTTAGACTCAAGTTAATTTATTTGAGTTACGCCATTGGTGGCTTTAGGAAAGCAGTTGAAAAAATGAAAGCTTTTGGGACGTTTTGAAACCACGTTAACCGTACATTTTGTGCCAATGACAGCTACAAATGATTATTAGTTATTTCAACTCCCAAGAAAAATGCCAAAAGTCCCGTGACATCGCAATGTCCATCCAGCATCTCTCTTTTGAACATAAATAATAAAAAAGTCGCTCTTCTTCAAAGTTAAATGTGTATCGATAGTCCATGTGTGATTTGCCAGTAAACCAAATGGATCTTTGTCCTTCAACAGCCCGATCGTCGTCCAACCGAGCCACACCCTCGCTCCAGAGAACAGATTACCGGCGATCGTTACGGGAGCCAGTGGTGTACAGCAGCAGCAACCGGCAACGCCTCCACCCCTCCAGCCGCCAAGCTCCGTCTACGAGCCACCAAAAGAGATCCCCAGCACCAAGAGCCCCCCAGCAGGGCCCAGCGTCGATCCTAACGCCCGAGATTTGGGATCGGACCCGTGCGACAATCGAGGCGGCGGCAGCGGCAGCGCAGACGGCCCTAGCAGCACTACCAGCACTGCTAAGCCAACCCCTACCAAGCCTACGAAGAGGTCCAAGGGCAGACCTGCCAAACTACGGAGAGAAAAGTAGTCCGAGTGGGGGCTATTATGGCGCGTCCGAGTGGCGTTATGGCATGTAAAGTGAGTGTGTCTAATGCGTATGATTTTGAGTGTTTGCGAAGGATGAAAGAGTGCAAATGTGATCGCGTTGTCTGACTGTGGTCCAGGTTTTGGAGGAAGAATAACATGTTTGACGGGGCTTTGATCAGAATAGAAGGCTTGAACGGTGATTGTTTCGAAAGAAGGTTGTTTCCGACCGCGTGAGGGAGAGGGATTGTTTGGCGTATCCCAAGTTCGAGAGTTTTCTGGTTGACTCGTGTTTTTTTCTTTTTTTTTTAATTTCATGATTTTTGCTTTATCAGTCCCGTACCAACGTATCCTGTAGACTGGGCTGTCTCTCAAGAAGAAAATTTGTGTCCAGATATAGTTTATTGAAGGTGAATCAACCATCACTGTATCAAAGTATTTTTGAACAATTATTGAAAAACTGTAAATTAGAAAAAAAAACAATTTTATTTCCAAAAAATTGTTTAAGAATACTTTTACTCCCCAGTTTTGGTAATATCATCCGGATGATAATACGTCGTGGTTATAGCTGATACACCTTCAATAAATTAGATTTGGACACAAGTTTTTTTCTTGAAAATTTGAAACAGCCCAGTCTTTAGGGGAGTCTGCAGGATAATTTGGTACGGGATCGTAAATGAATAAATGTAAGTATATCTAGAATGTATGAGTGACGAATGACTGAGAGAAGGCGTAAAAAATAGTACGGTAAAATCCGTTTAAAATGTTGTGAAGATAAATGCTGCGAGAGAGTTATAGCGAAAAGTGATGAATAAAAGCGATAATTTGGTGATGATTAGAAATGTTGAAAAGAACTTTGAATGACTGCCAAAATGTATGCGTTTTAATGTTTGTGTCAATCCCTTGGTTGTCGTTAAGCACCTTGAATGTTGTAAATTTTTAATTTTATTTTTATTCGTATGAGAATGTATGAATTCAGTGCGAAAGCATCATCTGATAATTTTAACTAGTAACTATCATATTTTGACTAGTAATAATCATAAATCAATAAATGATTGAGGAGTAAAACAACATTTCACCTTTTACTTGATTGTGCAAAAAAACCTTTCTTTTTAGAATCTATATCGCTCCACCTTTCTCTGATCCCGGAACTTCAGATCCTGAAAATTTTTTCCAAAATCTATTTTGTCTTGATAACCCCTGTTATACTAAAAATCAATAGTTGCACGTTTAAGGATGACAAGGATTTTTGTTTTACTCAACATAGAATTTCAGTGAACTCTCAATTTTACACAAAATTTTTACGAAAAATGGTGTGACTAATTCTTAGTAAATGTCTCAATTCTGTCTTGATCAGGAATCATTTTATTTTAAGTTGATATATTAAAAACCAAAAATTGAAATGAAAAAATACTATCTTGTTCATGCACATTTTATAATTAAGTAGTCTTTTGTAATATTTTACAAATGTACGAAAATTAAAAATTAAGATAACACTGTAAAGATCTATAAAAAATATACACAGCGCAATTTAGATGGAAGAGATCTATGTATAATAATTTGACATAATACTTACCCATCGATTAATAACATCAATATCTAACACTGGATCGTATGAGTTACCTAATCCCTCACATTAAAATTGACACAAATTTTATGCAATGAATATGAAAAGCGACAATATTTTTTTTGCTTCGGGTAGTGTCAAAAAGGATAGTTGTAAATAAGGATTTGTACAGCATTGCCTTTAGTATTTATTATTTGATTGATTTCACCGGCTTTTCTTGGATGTATCATTTGAAATACAGTAGAACCAACTGTTTTAATTTGTTTACTTAATTATATTTATTTTATGGGAATGCGTGTACAACTTTTTTATAGACTTATCAAATATCAAATTATTAACGAACTTTAGTATATATTAAAGTACTCAAGAAAACATCCCATCTTTCTTACAAGTATACAATATTTTATCTTCATGGTATTGCTATTCTGCAAGGTGTTACCATTTTAATGAGTTTTTCATAGAGAATTTTCTTTGCTCATATGCACAAATGGAACAGCAAATAAGTTGAATCGTAACAACTGTATTTATGTCTAGGTAAATACAGTCATTCCTCGTTGTTTGCAGATTCAGACTCGTAAAATCTCACATTGCGCAACCCTGCGTTATTCACGCGTCGTAGTAACCCAGATTCGCAAACATTACAATCCAAAAGCAAGTAAAAATTACGTTATGATAATGCTTTGAAAATATTCCCGTAAAATTTTAAATTTAATATGTAATTGACTCAGTAAAAAAATTGTAAAGGAAATAAAATAAAGAAATAAAAAATAATAAAACAAGAAAAAACCTAGAAGAGTTTCGAAAAGTAGTTAAAAAGTAGCCAAGTATATACTCCCATGGAGATTTCAGGTTAGCAAGTCAACTATTCTCTCTATTCAACAAAATAGAAAAAAATTTGGAATAGAGTTTCGAAATTTTATGTACCTGCAGAGAAATAATAGCTGAAAAATAGTGTCACTCATTAAAAGTAGATAATTATAGCTGCCGACAAAGCAAAACAGTTTATCGAAGAAAATATTAAATGTAACGTTTCTGACTCAAAGAGAAAAAATTACGTTAAGATACAATGCTCGATAGAAAATCTGTGAAAGCTCGATACATGCGCTAAAGATACATAAAAGATAATTTTTTTTTTTTTTCTTCGATAAATATAATGCATTTTTTCAGGTAACAAAGCATTTTTGTCTCTCACTACTGACCGTACGGTAATTTTATTTATTGAACAGATGAGCAAAATACGTTTTTGATAATAACGTTAACAATATTTTATCAAATACTTTGACTGTTTTTGTTTTCCAAATTGTCATGCTTATTTTTGCCGAAAAATAATATTGTTAAACACTATTTTTAGAGTAGTAATTTAAACGAAATTATATAAGCTCTAACAAAACATTGCACTTTTAGCAAAAAATTACACAAGCTGTTATATTTGTGCATCCAATGCACGACAAGATATTGCAGATGTTAGACTTTCAGCCAGTGCAAAAAGTATAACTATATTCGTATGAGTTTAAAACTTTTTTTGATTCATCAATATTAGCACTATTTTATTAGTTTTTAGCTATTTTTTTTTAGTACTGCTATTTGTACCATAAAAGTTATATATTAGTTATAAACGTGTATTACAAAAATATTGAAGATCTACAAAGTTTCCTTGACCATACATGAATCTGGAAAATAAGTTATAGCAAAAAAACGTATCTTTTTATGTTTAAAAGATTTTGTTCAATTTTTAGCGTTTGAAACAAGTTTTAAAAAACTAGATCTAAAAAAATCTGGAAATTTTTTTTTGTCAAGAATTGCAAGTTTTGTACTCTATACTCGCCTTTTAGACCATCAGTATTGTTAGTATAACATAGTGTATGCAAATTTTATTTCAATTATAGAGCATATAAATATTCAAAAATAATTATATAAACTGGTTGATCTGCGATGGCAAAAGTAGTAACACAATATGAGCATAAAGTAAAATAAAAGGAAAAAAAAAAAATTTTGGTGTGCAACTCGCACTTGAGCCAGGCTTTTAACTGACCTATATCCCTATGGTAACCATCACCAAGTCCCTAGAAGAACTACCTTTGTCCTCTAATACACCCTAAGCGACACCCGGCTCATTTTCCCTATCCTATAGCTGAATCTCCTACTGACCCTCAATGTAGTACTACTTATCATTGTTTAACGTTAAGTTCGCTGTTAACTTTTTTTTTCTTCAAGTTAGTCCACGTACTTACTGACTAGGAGTTAGTACACAAACTTATTTCTACCCACCACCCCCGTCGGAGGCGCGTTTTATATTCTAGCCGAGCTAAAACA
Organism: Copidosoma floridanum; assembly: GCF_036245765.1. NCBI lineage: Eukaryota > Metazoa > Arthropoda > Insecta > Hymenoptera > Encyrtidae > Copidosoma > Copidosoma floridanum. Next base: position 14,492,822 of record NW_028321884.1, on the reverse strand, counting down.
CCGAGAAAATCGTCACCTTCCCGATGCACTCGCCGCGAGAATCGAACCCACGCCTCCTCCAGTCATCCGCCGTCGAAATGTTCAAAGCAAGCCCACTCGACCACGGAGCTGGTATTCGGTTGGGATGTTAATAACACTCAAGAAGCGTCAAGTGACGTAGATATAACAATGACGTCAACAAGGAATTTGTAAACGTAATAGTTGCTTAGCATATCGGTAAGTATATCTATGTGTCAGGCCAACTTGTCTGTAATCGGATATATAGATATATTGATATTATGCGAGGCCTAGAGCTTCTGATGTTCACCGTCCGAGGGCGCTGCTTCAAAATTGCGCTTGAGTCCAATTGGGCCGTATAGTTATAAAAGAACGGAGCAAAAAATAATCACCTCACCGATAGTGCCATATTTTGCATCATGTTGCTGCCTATACCATCTTGAAGCATGTTGAAAGAAAAGTAGCATCATAAAGCAAACTCTATGCTATAATTGACATTTTAGGGATGACAAAATCAACTTGCTACCCCCTTTCGTGTAGAAAAAATATAAAAACTGGGCTCGTATCGTGATCAACATTATCTACCACAGCTGAATAGTGAATAGAAAGTGTTTTATTAATGCGAGTCACGATTAATTGAGTAGTTATTTTGTGTTAAACTATTGAAGAAAATCAAGCCTTAATCTTCAAGTAGTAGATAACAAAAAATCTGTGTTGTTAGTTAGTAGCTAGTGCATTTGACAGCCGATCGGTTGGATTCCTTTACGTGTTGAGTATATCTATATGCAAATGTTATGTACCTCTATATCATATGCCGTACAATTTGCCGAAATGCTGCGCTGGTAAGAAAACCTGCATATAACATACATAGGTATACAAAACACGAAAAACCTGACCAACTGACGAAAAAACACTATTGCTACTAATCTGACACTATCAGTCGTGACTGTAGAGTCTGTAGAGTGGCCGAACTGTAGCTTTATTCCTCCTAAACATTGGCTTTCTGATTTTCGATCTTGCTGCAAAGCTGATAACACCTAATTGATTTGCTGGATTTGTTGTCCCACGTGATATTTTGTTTACACACTTTTGTAATCTTTTTCTCATCACAAACTTGACAAACAACTTGTGAGCCGAAATCTTACTAGCTACGCATTTTTTCTTAAAATACAAAATCTCGATCAGAAAAGTACATACAGCAACAACAGATCCAATGGTAAAAAAACACATTAATCTAACATACATATAAGTATCAGTCTCCTCTGTAAAAATTAAAGTTTTGTTTGTACATTTTTCGTTTAAACCGGAAAATAATATTCTGGCAGGATCACTCGAATTATTAGTTAGAGACATTAAATCAAAGTAAAGAGAACTGCCAACTTTCGCCGTTAACATAAATAAAAAAGGTACAAAATAACTTAGTTTTTTACAATAACTCATGATATCTGACTCATATATTCTTCGAAGAATTTCATTAAGTCGAATTATATATGGTGAATTTCGTGGAAAAATCGAGACGTACAGTTTTTCTTCAGGAGTAATAACTTCGGGAACAACAGTGACCATTGAATGGGTATTGTTTGCGTTATAAGCTGCTGCAATTATTTTTCCAGGAAAATTTTGAATGACAAACAAATTTACTTTCGTAAAAAATATCATACCATAATCAATTTCTGTTTCCTTATAAGGAATAACGTTGATTTTTTTTTAATATAGGTTTATAAATTTCAGGATTCGTTTTTTTAAGATGGGCTATATAGCTTTTTGTTATATAATCAACATAAAACGTCATTTTTTAGTTAACATTATCATTAAAATACTTGAAGCTACATAGTTTTTCTATGCTGTAACTCACATTGAAAATCTGATTAATAATTTCTGTGGTAAATATCCCCGACATACAAACCAAGACTAGAAATATTATTCTTTTGATATTTTTATAAGGTAGTATCTTTTTCCATACTCTTAACACAATGTGTGGTAAAAATGATACATAAATGATATATTGTTAGTCGTTGAATTTGCATGATGATGAAAAAGTCATTCAGTTTTTTACAAGCTAAAAAATTGTAAAATTAGAAAGTAATCTTAATAAAAATAACACATTTTTTGGTAGACTGTAAAATGCTCCGAATAATATTTGTAATACAAAAATTTTGCATACTTGTTAACTGTTTCGCAGTAATATTAGGAGAAATATGAGGTTATTTTTTATTGAAATATATTTTTTTAAAGCACAAACAGGATCTTTTAAAAAATTCTACCAGTGTAGTTTTTTAAATCCAAATTACTTCTTATGCCACAACTAGATCCATCCTTTTAAGTAAGTACGTTTACTTATGCATAACAATTCAAGTGACTTATAGTGTAATCGTGAATGATTTTCTTGTATTTGTTCAGGTATTGGCGAAGTAGTATGGTTATTAGCACTAAAGGCTGCTTTTAAATTCTCAAATACACGTTTTATCTCGAAAATAAATCTAAACTTCATAACAGACTTTTTACATTAGCTAACGAAAAGATCAGTACATGATAAGCCTCTTATGAGCTCTACTTATAATAGATGTTATGTTAACGTATGAACTAAATTAGCAAATTTTAGACTTAGCCACGATGAAAAAAGCCTTTGCACTTGACAAATAGCTTTTAAATAATGTCATCACTAAAATCAGTTCTTAATATTTTTTTGCTGCATAGAGAATAGTTGTTTTTTTTACTTAGCGATGGATGTCACTCGAACAAGTACACTAAAGACTTTTTGTGCCCCTACCCTGATTGTGGCACTAGGTGTGAACCCTATTTCTTCTACTGTTGAAGCAGTAAACGTCCAAAGTTAAAAAAAAACGCCAAAAGCAAGAAAAATATTTTATACTATATTTTGTTGCATTTTACGTTGTACTGTATGAATATATTTGTTTGCGTTGATACATGAGTTAAATCACCCAATAGCGTAGCTACAAAAAAATTAGGTTAAGAATCATGATATTAGATAATTTACGTTTTTCGTTATGACATTATTACTGTAAAATTGTAAACAGATTATTTGTTAGGTTAAGTAATTTAATATAAACAAATCGGAAAGTAAAATATTTATTACTCTGTCTAAAACATTCTCACTGTTAGAAAAATCATTTTTTTATAACAAAAATTAACTGAATGTGAAACATGTGGAAATGTATAAATAGTAATTTAAAATACAGACTAAAACTACAATTTAGTTATAAGAAAACAAAACAATTATAAATAACAAGAACTTAACATTTTTTTACACTTTTATTTCGCACTACCTTCATTATTTTTAGAATCTGATAAGTATTTGTAAGTGACCAATCTCAAAAAATCTTCTTATGATAAAAAGGACAATTTTATGAATTTCAGATGCCTATGTCATTTTAGGTCAGCCGTTTTTAAGTTTTCAAGAATGACAGAAGATGTGTTATGAGCAGTCTTAAAAATATTCCTGGTACATAGATCAGACATAAAAACCTTTTTTTTGTCACCATTTTCTGCCAGACCTATTGAATTTTCAGAATACAACGATAAATTCAATATCAGTGATTTTGAGAAGTAATAAAGCAATTGAGACAAGTATTATTTCACTAACGTGAATTAAATGCGAATTTCTGTGTTAAGGGTTTTTTTTTGTTATTTAAGCTGCTGTATATTTTGAAATGACCCTTTATAAATTTTTCTGTTCCCATGTAACGAGTTTGTTTGATTCTAACATTATTTTTTATTTTTTATTCTTACTTACTTCGACTTTTTTTACCTCCCAAATTGTAATGCATTATTTTTGCGAGAAAAATTTTGTGAAGCACTATGTTAAATATTGTAATTGTAACAAGATTTTTTCTAAGCACAATACAATGCATTACAACTAAGTAAAAATAAGTACTGTTTATGCTTGATTGAGGATAGAAAATAACTACTCTGAAACAAGCAATAACGATTGTGTATCCAATTCACGACTGCTAGATTTTTTGCTAGAGCAAGAAGTATAATAACCATATTCGTATAAGCTTAAAACTTTTTTTGATTCATCAATGTTAGCACATTTTTATTAGTTTTTGGATGTTTTGGATAAGTATTGCTATTTGTACCATGATAGTTATATTTCAGTTATAAGCGTGTGTTACATACAAAAATATAGAAAATCTACACAGTTTTCTTACCTAACCATAAACCTGAAAAAAAATTTATAACAAAAAAAACTTACTTTTTTCTGTTTTAAGATTTTTTTAAATTTTCAGTGTTTGCGGCAAGTCTTAAAAAATATAGAAATTTTTTTTTCTCAAGATCTACATGTTTTGTACTCTATACTTGCCTTTTAGACTATCAGCATTGTAAGTATAACATAGTGTATGCAAATTTTATTTTAATTATAGAGCATATAAATATTCAAAAATAATTATATAAACTGGTTGATCTGCGATGGCAAAAGTAGTAACACAATATGAGCATAAAGTAAAATAAAAGGAAAAAAAAAAAATTTTGGTGTGCAACTCGCACTTGAGCCAGGCTTTTAACTGACCTATATCCCTATGGTAACCATCACCAAGTCCCTAGAAGAACTACCTTTGTCCTCTAATACACCCTAAGCGACACCCGGCTCATTTTCCCTATCCTATAGCTGTATCTCCTACTGACCCTCAATGTAGTACTACTTATCATTGTTTAACGTTAAGTTCGCTGTTAACTTTTTTTTTCTTCAAGTTAGTCCACGTACTTACTGACTAGGAGTTAGTACACAAACTTATTTCTACCCACCACCCCCGTCGGAGGCGCGTTTTATATTCTAGCCGAGCTAAAACACCGAGAAAATCGTCACCTTCCCGATGCACTCGCCGCGAGAATCGAACCCACGCCTCCTCCAGTCATCCGCCGTCGAAATGTTCAAAGCAAGCTTTAGCCCACTCGATCACGGAGCTGGTATTCTGTTGGGATGTTAATAACACTCAAGAAGCGTCAAGTGACATAGATATAACAATGACGTCAACAAGGAATTTGTAAACGTAATAGTTGCTTAGCATATCGGTAAGTATATCTATGTGTCAGGCCAACTTGTCTGTAATCGGATATATAGATATACTGATATTATGCGAGGCCTAGAGCTTCTGATGTTCACCGTCCGAGGGCGCTGCTTCAAAATTGCGCTTGAGTCCAATTGGTCCGTATAGTTATAAAAGAACGGAGCAAAAAATAATCACCTCACCGATAGTGCCATATTTTGCATCGTGTTGCTGCCTCTTCAAGGCATGACTGATACTCAAGAGTACCTTATAATTTTACCAGAGCAAAAAAGTGTAAGTTATTATTTTTTGAGTAAAAGAAATTTCGGTAAAAAAAATTGCGATCATGGACCTTGGCGTCATGGGTGTATGTATGCGTGGATGGGCGTAATTTATTTTTATGCCTAACTCATGTAGCTTTTTGTCGGATTGGGCTGAAATTTGACAGAGAGCTTCGTCTTTTATGTTGAACGTGATTGTTTGAAATCGCCAAGGTTTCCTGTTTTAGAAAAAAATGGCGATGATTTTATGACTCGAAATGGTACTTTTGGTAATAAAAAAATAGTTTTTCGGCTATAACTTTGTAACGTGATATTTTGGAGGTTTGCTGTGAAAGGCAAAATTGTAATTGCTGAAATATCGCAAAACTATAGTTTTTTCTTAGCTCGAAGCGAAGCTAAACCAAAGGTTATAATCGTTGTATCCTGAGATTTTTTCTTTCTATCTCGTGGGGTGTACAAATTTTTTAGTAACCCTCTGCACAGAAAAGTATCGAATTTTACACAGTGTGGTAACAACAGTAGCATACTCCCTCGTACCTTAAATGAAAAAACGCAGGTAATACAATAACAAAATAATAGTATAGTATGAAAAAGGGATACTTTATAAGGCAAAAGAAAATTTTTTAAGACATTTACTATTTTGCATTTGTGTATAATTCTAAATTTTACTATCAGACTTGAAAAATATTGGGGTTTTTGTAATTTTTTATCCAATTTAAGTTTGCAAAAGCTTGTTGTACTCAATGGACAACTTAATATATTGTCACCATAAAAATGTTTTAAAAATATTTAATGCCTAATGACATCGCTGTAATTGTTTACTGCAAGGAATCTTGACATCGGGAGAAATCATTATTTTTTTTAAAAACTATTCCATCTAACTTATTACAGATTGAATATTTTTTTTTTTTAATTTCAATGGTATCCTTATGTTGATTGTTCAAAGAGTAAAACAAGTTTAAAAAAAAAACAAAAATTGAAATGGGATAAAAACCTAAACAATTTCTCTTTTTATAAGCGTGATTCTAAAACCAAGGATTGTATTCAAATGCAATATAATAACTTTTGCATGACTAAATTTTTCTATCGTATCAAGTATTCCTTTCTCGTATTATACTATCTCTTTATTATTATATTAAATCAGGCAATTTTATAAATTTTTATACGAATTGTGTAATATGTTGTAGTGGTAAAGAGCTACCTCAAATAACCTTTGTATGAAAAACATAACTTTTTTCATGATCAATTTAATTTTTTTTTTTTAATTTTTGTTACATTTCAGGGAGTAAGGCATTTCTCAGTCAAAAATGTATAGCTATTAATATCGACGGTTGGGTAAAAGACAGAGCCAACTCAGATACTTGGTGAAAAAGGAGCCAACTCGAAATTTGGGTTGAAAAAGGAGCCAACTCAGGTTCGGGTTGAAGAAGCAGCCAACTCGGGAGTAATTTTTTTTCATCAAGTTTTGTCGTGCTAGCACTGAAATTCACAATATAGGTATACCTATATAAACGAACAAAGATTTTTCATTAATCCAATGGTTCAGAAAAATAATTTATGTTATTGCAATAGAGTGTACTACACTTAATAAATTATGTACTTTACAAGTCTGCTGCGATTAGACGTAATTCTATGATCAGACTATGGACGTAAATCATTTTAAATGTTCTTCAAAAAATTTTTAAATACTTTTTTATTTTCAAACGTCGTGTTAAATAAAAAAAACTTGTGTTAACTATACAAATGTTTTTTTTTGTGAACTGTAGCATGAACAGTTCATGAACAGTTATTGTAATCTTTAATTTTTCTCTACTATTAATACACTAAATGTATGTCAATGCGGCGCGCTACTTCATAATATTTTCATAAAAACTGTGATATTCTTGTGGGATGACATCACTCTGGCACATATCTCTAAGATCTTTTTTTTCATTATTTAATTGAATTTTTGTATTGTATGCTTTGTTTAGTGCATGATTTACAAGTGTGTGTGAATTCAGAGACGTAGTTTGGAATCGTTCATCAAAATCGTATGTAAAGTAAATTGTAGAATCTGGAGTAATTTTAATTTCTCTTACTTGCAATACTTTTGCTTTACATTTTTTATGTTTGTTTTAGGAGTTTAGCACGATATGATTTGAACAATTTTGAAAATAAAATAAAGGATGACCATGGTATTATTAAATCAGATTGGAGAGGCAAACATAAGAACAGATAAAAAAAATAACGTATAAAAAGCACATAATTTAATAAGTGTAGTACACTCTATTGCAATAACATAAATTATTTTTCTAAACCATTGGATTAATGAAAAATCTTTGTTCGTTTATATAGGTATACCTATATTGTGAATTTCAGTGCTACCACGACAAAACTTGATGAAAAAAAATTACTCCCGAGTTGGCTGCTTCTTCAACCCGAACCTGAGTTGGCTCCTTTTTCAACCCAAATTTCGAGTTGGCTCCTTTTTCACCAAGTATCTGAGTTGGCTCTGTCTTTTACCCAACCGTCGATATGCCTATAATTTATAGCTATAATTATAGCTATAACTACCTATAAAACAGCTATAATAATGTATAAAATTCAGCTATAAATATAGCTATAAACTACAGCTGTAAATTTTTCACAAATAATAAATAAAAATTAGTTTAAAATCAGATTTTTTCAACATATATCGATCAGTACAGATGGTATCATCCGCATGATAACAGTAAAACCGGGGGTCTGCAGTATTTTGATTACAGCTGTAATTTATAGCTATATTTATAGCTGAATTTTATACATTATTATAGCTGTTTTATAGGTAGTTATAGCTATAATTATAGCTATAATTTATAGGTATAATTATAGCTATAAATTTTTAACTGAGTTAGTATGTATGTAGCTAACTATCATTGGAAACTTTTGTTAGATTCGTAAAAGGATAAATATAAGATGAACAGAAACGATTATGTAGGACATTACATTTTAGTATTTTAAATATAGCATACCGTATCAAAATGATTATTTAAATTGTGCATACAAAATGTCTAAAACTAAAAGATCTTCACATAATCAGCAGAATTATATATCTCATAAGTTATTAATGAGTACAAAACGTGCGTACGTTGCTCTCTGCGTGACTACGTAACCAATAACTTCATTTGGAAATTCGCCCAGTCTTTGGTGCCGGTACAAGCAATTCGTACCAGATGGGCAATGGCCATGTCCGAATCGAAAGTGTCTGCAATCTATAAAACTGTGGACAAAAAAAGTTCAAAATGAATATTATTGACTTTAAGTATACAGTTTTTGTGTGTAATAACAAATGTAAATCCCAATTGCCTTAGATCATGCAAAACATTTGGTTGAACCAACGAATTCGAATGAGCGGCAATGTTCGGCTCCGTTTGACCAAAACGAATCCACGAGCAATTATCTTTCCCATTTTCGGAACTTAGCCATGTTGCACTGGGAGCCATGAACAGCGACGGTGTTCGACAAACTGGACATTTCATTTTTACCGATCGATGGGGTTCCAATGGCTCGTTCAGGTTGGTAGGAGTACGCCACGTTTTTAAACAATCCCAGCAGAACTTGTGGTCACAGTTGCTCAAAATGCCGTATCTGTGGGGTTCGGGTTTTGTCAGTATAACTTCTAGACAGATGTTACACGTGTCCTCTTGATTCAGTGTATGTGTGTCAGGCATCTGCAAACAAACGTTCATACTAGAAGAATTACATTAAAAACCGTAAACAAAAAAAACTTCATTTATCGTCCAAAGTCATTTTTACTGATTTCTATAACTAGTTTAACAAAATTAATGTAAAATATTTTATAAATTAAAATTACTGATTCCGTTTGACACGAGTTCATCGTGGATCCGTCACTGGTGCGCGGATGAGATTCTTCAGTCTGATAAGCTTTCGGGAGTTCCATTTATTCAGAGCCGTTGGCCGTCAGCGCACAATTATCACTGATTTAAATAAGTAATAACTGTTGCGTTTAACGAAATTCAAGCTAAAACGTTAGAAGAGCATTAAGACACTCCGAAATTTCTAATGACTACCCATAAATAGAAGCCATTAGAAAATACCGTAACAAAGACACGTAAACCTAAACGCAGGATTACTCAGTTGATAGCTATTCTGTCAATAACCTTATTTTTATCACGTTTCGGCTATCTGTATAAGGTCCTCTTTAAGTAAACTGATGTATATGTGTGTAACAATAAATAAATGAATAAAAAAAAGTACATTATGCAAAACGATTCACAAATAAATGGTATAGGCCGTTGATCTAAACATTATCAAATGTACGTACACACGAATGTGTGAAATATTATTGAGTACGTATATTTGACTGTGGAGTGTTCAATACTATAGGATGGAGAACGCAGTATGGTCATGAGAAAGCAAAGTGTGACTGACTAGATGTGCGATACCAAATAAATAGAACGGAAAGCCAATTAAAAAGCAATGCAACTATTTACACGTGTACTTTTGTAAAGTCATTAAGATTTTGCGTATTGATTCTTTTGTTTATTGTTATAAATTTTTTTATAGAAACCATTTGGAATAGTAGCGTTTAAAGTGATTATTTTATCCTAAGTTTTAATGTTTCTTTAAAAATTGAAAATGGTGGCCTGTTTGTAAGTAATGTTCGAACCAAGCTTGTTTGGTTTTTTTTTCACATTTACAATTTTGACAATAGTCATGTGGACAATTTTTACCTTTTTAAAAATCATTTTAATGTTACATTCTCGTGTTTTATTGATGGGATCTTTACAATTATTATTAATGAATTTTTAGTTTATAACACGATTTTAAGATTACGTTGGTATTGTATTTATTCAAAATTTTTTTTCAAATCGTAGTGAACAGTACAACTACATAGTTATTTTTTAAGTTAACATTTAGTCTATGTTTAATTGATTAAAAAATTAATTACAATTAAATTACACTTACCTATTTCTTGTTATACATAGTACAGAATACATGAAGAGGGTCATTACTAGATAGCCAAGAGATGTACTAAAAATAAAAGTGATTGACAGAACAGCTATCAGCTGAATAATCCTACTTTTTGTACTTATTGCATTGCTGTCATTAGACTAATTTAATTATAAAGAGATGTAATACTTAAACTATATAATGGTACTCCATTAATCCTGTACTTATAAAACTTGTTGCTGGTACCAATAAAGTTATCCAATATAACATAAATTATAATACACTGGTGTCATGTATAACTGAAAGTATGATACGATTTAGAAGTTTTGGTACTACCAAATCTTTGTGATTCACTTATTGTTATTTCATTTTGTAATTCAAATTATAATAAATTAGATGGCATTAGAGATAACTTTATGAAGGCTTAAGGTGATGGCAAAGAAGCCGTTTTACATGCAAGACTCAAGCTTAGCGATACCATACACATCATCAATTTTTTACTGTTAAAAAAACTTATTGTCTAATGTAAAAAAAGTACTTTAACATTATTTTGGTACTTCTATGGGCTCATCATCTTACCGGTATTTGATAACTTAGTGCTAGAAACTTAAAACACAATGTAATTACGTTAAATTACTTCACTGTGCATATGTGAATCACATAGTTTGATGTGTACCAAAAAATTTAACAGACATTATCTAAATAGTATTTATTAATTACCACAAAAAACTTCAGTTTACTTATGAAGAACAAGATCAAGTGGATCGACAACGACACGTATCAGTTTGAGTAGCAGAAGGCAAGTGCAAACCGTATGCCCTTACGTACGTATAATTTTAACTTACTTATTTTTTAATTTCAAAAATTTGTGTTCCTAAAACCGTGAGAATTTAACATTATTCGAAATTTATACCGTTGAACTTTACTTTCCATGAAGAGTTTTTACAAGAAATACTTTTGAATTATAAGTATGCTGTTAATATATACGCTTATTTCAGGATTATCTAGTTTTTTTGTCGATCGAATTTTCCAGATTCCTCATTGGACCGCGAGTCGATATAGTTAATCTAAGTATGAAGTTAATGAATACGTTTAATAGTAAATTGATCGCGAGATATCGATAGATGTTTGCTGAATCGATCGATATAGTATGTAGTAGTGATCAGAAAAAAATGGCGGCAAATTAAAATTTAAAAAAGTAACCAAAGTAAAGTAAAATCCTTTATTGAAACCATCTTTTAAAAAAGTGAAGGAATAAGATGTTAGTTTTATTATAATAAGTGCAGAATCATTTCACCCTACACTTTGCGCCCTTTAATCACTTTTCCACCTTAGTACGCAAAATGATTAGCAGGCGCGAAGTGTGTCCATGGGAACAAAGTATGACTTTAAACAAAGTATTACTTGGCGTCTTCGGAAAGAAAAAACGACGTTCGCACCTTGGACACAAACATACAAAAACCCCGTCCTTTAGGCGAGATTTTTTTTACTTTGTGCACATGGTACGGAAACTACTACTATTATACTCAAACTGACATCTTATAGTTTAATTTTTTTTAAAGGTATTTTTTTTTTTTCTTTAGGATAATGATTCCATTAGTTTCCTAGATATTGCAGTAATTATCAAGCCAAACATTTTATCTTTGCAAATGATCCTCAATCAAGTCTCACAGTCCATGTGGGCTAATACTGAATTTTGTAATTTGAATAACCCAAGTAATAAAACATTATTCTCTAAGCTCATTCCACATCGAAAAAGGCTAAAGCCCTTAAAAATCACAAAAAAGTCAACATTTTTCAGGTATTATCTGATGCAACAAAACAACTCTTGATGGGACATCGCACAACCCTAAAAAACATATAAAGTACTTTTAAAGTATTTGGTTTTCTACGACTACTTCTATCAGACCATGGAAATAATCAAATTTATAATTTTTTATGGTTTTTAAATGCACAAGCTGAAGATATAATCAAATATAATAGAAATCGATTGCATTGGTGTTTAGTTGATGAAGATCTATAACGAAAGGTAATAATTAAAACAAAGGAATTTAGTTTGGATTAATTTTCATTTATACTTATTTATTCCGAAGAAATACGTTACAGCTGTTTCTATTTCACAGCTGTGCGCTATTCATCTGAAAAAGCTATAGTGTACCGAAACAGCTGTAACGTACTTCTTCGGAATAAATAAATATATATGAAAATCAATTAAAACTAAATTTCTTTGTTGTAATAATTACCTTTAAATACAATAGACTTGGATAAACGGTTGCAGTGCGGTGGGAATAAATGGCTCCAGCATAATATATGCAAAATGAAATCTTCAATATCACCGCTTCAGATTTACTATGTATTAGGTTTTGAAGAAAATAAGAGAAGCTAGATTTTCCTCTTTTCATCAACGAAATTTCAAATCTGCAAAAAGGGAGCAGATTTCTTATATTTTATAATCTCAGAAAAGTATCAGCAGTAAAAATTGACTGTTAAATTAAATCTGGCTTAGAAAATAAGGACATCAATGTGGACCTTGTGAAGATGATCCTGGTAAAATGGAATCTTAACTTGAAATACACTTAACGCGAACATAGTGGCTAAGCGCCAATTAAGGATACTCCTTAGAGACAATCACTTCAAGGATTACGAAGGACTCACGGCTCTTCCAGAAAATATAGCAGATACCTAGACCAACTACTGGCTGACCTTGAGGAAGTAGATAGAGCGCTACTTTTATCTAACCTTTCTGCCACCGCAAAAACCTAGGCGAATCCTTTCTTCGTATTAAATCAAACTAGAAAGATTTATTTACCTGGAAAATATGATGAAAGGGTTTAGAATACTCTAAAGACGGTTGAATCAATATCTCTACTCTTTCGAGATGATCCAAAGAGACTGTACCATCGAGTCCATCGTAACTCTTACTCATCGAAATTCAGGCGTAGATCCTAACCAACCTATTGTTTTTAAATGTCCAGTTTCAGGTTTCGCTATATCAGCCCCCAGTGTTTTTAGTAAGCTGGAATTCGGGAACATACAAAGACCATCGATTACCTTCTAACTATCGAAGCGACTAAGCATTCGCGGCGTTACAGTACTTGTATACTTGGACAATTTCTTGGCGTTTGTTAGGTCCCTTAAGAAATGTACGTATAGAACTGCAAGCTACTGGTCCATTTCTTATGGTGGTGGTCCTCTCAAATCGTTATCGTGTTCAACAAAATCTTCTAGGACGCCTCTCTAACCAGATGGGAAGTAAGCTACGAGTTATAGAAGGCCCATGGATTCCGATCTAGCGAAGACTTCCGTAATTACTAGGTTCTCATATTAGACGGCATCACTATCTTTTCGCACATCAAGAAGGTGGGAGGAAGGGACGGACACCTAAATTTGTATAGGCTGTTGAGAAAGCTATGGGAATGGTGCGATGTATTCACGGAGTACGTCGTCTGGCGTGATAATCCCTCAGACGAGGGTTCAAAATCTTCCAATATAGATACTGAATGAGAGTTGGCGTAGGCCTTCTTCAACAACGCTAGCTTTACTCTTCCTTTATTGATCTATTTGAATTAAGGTTCAATAAAACTTCTACTGGATACTATTCCTGAAACAAAGACCCCGAAACCAAGTTAACGAACTCCAAGTTTGGGAAAGACTCCAACTTCCTTATAAGCTTTATCTTCAGCGCGATCTCGATTGATTTACTTGGATTTGTAGGTTTTTATAATAATCTTATCTATTTGAAAATTATTTCCAATTTCGATTGAAAAGTGATCGCTGCCTCAAGGACCATCCAGGACCTGTCATTTAGAAACGATGGCAACCTGCATGGCAACAAAAGATGAATCAATATTAGAATACTTAAGTTTGAACGGACCATTTGAGTCTACATAGAAATTTGTAGAATCGTTAGAGTTCAGTAAAAAGTACAAACATGATACAGCCGGGGTAGTTGCTCTATTCGTCAGAATATTCAGTTCATTCGCAGTGAGACCGTTGTCCTAAGTGGGAGATCTGTAACAGGCCGCTATGCACGCAGCTTCCGTGTTAGACCGTTCCAATCTCCGACTGTCGAGTTGAACGTGCCAATCTAGCCTGTCAAAAATTAATATTACCTTTAATAAACATGGTACTGCTACCGTAACCCTCATCCGATTTTTCATTAAGGTAGTCGTTCACCCTAAGCCCACCTATATCGATTGATTTTACAGTAACAACGATTTAATATAATTATGTGTAATTAAAATATTTCCAATAACAATGTTTGAAACATTATCTGTAAATACAACGACAACGATCGTATGAAACTATAAAAAAATTAAAAAAGTATTTGTTTTGGCTACTATATAGATAGAAACTAGACTAAAAACATGGAAAAATATATTAAAATTGCAATATTTTCTCAATGGCACGGGAAACTTTTTGTAATTTTCAATATAACATTTTTCTTGCTATGTGTAATATATTATTAGTTTTTGAAAAAAGTTTATTGTATGATTATTTTCTAATCGAATGAAACGTTCACATTTTCGTTTCAGCAGCGCTGGGTTCTCTACAATTTTAACAGCCGATCTATAATAGATAAAGGAATATATGTTTTAAATTTCAAGACATTTTGTCGTCTCTTCATTCCATTTACTAGTACCTTAAATCATATAAACACTTAATCCACTTATGGGAAAGTTATCTTTTATATTCTACTATAGTAATTTTAATTATGATTTTGAGGTTATTTATTCTAAAATGAATGTATATAATATTAAAAATATAAATAACCAATAAACAAATTGTATCGTATAATTTTTAAACATTTTTTGGTAAAAATTATGTTAAGGAAAATGCTCAATTGGAATTAGTTATACGCTATGTAAAATGTGCAAGCTTGTTTTTATTTTATTTTTTATTTTTTATCGTCTTTTATGATATTCTTATTATTCCTAACAATTAACTGGAAAGGTGAATTTAACGTGTCTATTAGTTGACTTATCATAAAACTAGTTCTACTACCTCCTTAACACGTGTTGATACATTACTATTAATTTCAAATTTTTGTGAATTTTACAATCCCTGATAAGGCGTGGCATTTCTTTTCGTATTTTTAACTGCTCTTGGTTTCATCGATCAGATACATGACTATAGCTTCCCTCTAAATAACTTAATATTTTTTATTTGCTAGTAGTAATAGTTGTAGTGATAATATGTGTTTTACCGCGCATTTATCTTTGAACTTCTAGAAGCTTCGAGGCCCTTGTGTTCTGGGCTGGTTGTAATCGTCTGTTTTTCGTAATTTCCCCTCTTTCTCGTATTACTTATATTGTGAAATTAGTCCGGGACTTAAGCGTATCTTCTTCATCCCTGGCGTATTCCACTTTCAATCTATTTTCATCCAGGGACAATCCATCTTTGAATAACGTGTCCTCGAACTACAAGAACTGCAGCCTTAACCAATGTACTACTGGGGTTTCTCGATCTCAGTACTCAAGAGCTCGGGGGAATCTACGTGACGTCAGCAGCTCTCCCCTCTACGTTCCATCGCTCGTCGCTGATGTGTGGCCCCGCGTTGCCAGATAATTTTTCTAGCCGCTAGTAGAGTATGGAAGTGTAAGGCTTGTGTTCCAATCCGATTAAATCTGATCTCACTCACGCATCACACTGTCACACCGTCTTACTTTTGGGCACGTTCTACTGTATGCTCCATGCGGCTGGTATCCAAGCTCTATGTGCTTATATTCACAAAAGCTCTACAAAAAGCGAATGGACCATTTTTGACCATTTTTGTACAATATGGAACAGCTCATCGGCGGCTCTTGGGTTCTTTTCTTTAAAGTTCGGTGATGCCCAACGCAACTACAGCGCCTATATTCGAGAGCTTACTACCAGGTATGAAGCATGATTATGTAAGTATTTCAAATACTTCCTCGAAGATCGCAATATCACGTTCATCATGATGGTCCGTTCAAGTAAGTTAATAATCGCGACGTCCAGGTTCAAGTTGAAAATCTTTAAATTAACCCACCTGACTTTTTATACATAAACTGATTTATAATCTTCTATCATCAGTAAAAAGTTTTCAACACAAATTTCATGTTTTGATGAAGCGTAAAAAATTCGTCAATAAAAATGGACTTTGTTAACAAATTCCATCCGAAACATAACTTTTTTTTATCATCTTGTTATATAATTTTAAAAACATCTAATATTTTAATGGGCAATGTTAATTATAGGCAATATTAAAGGTAAATAATACAATAATACGTTGAGAACCACATAGAGGTAAATGGCTCTATTATTGACAGTCCAAGGAAAACTTTCAGGAAACTCGTGTAATATTAAAATCATACTAAATTACTTTATTGTGGCTTGAATCAATATCAATAGTTTACCTAATTTACTGTAATTGTACATTTTTCTGCATTGAAAAGTCAATAATTAGTATTTTTTATCGATTAAATAAAAAAATTTTTATTTGACTTCTTAACTGTTTATACATGAATTTACGTGCATATTTATGAAAATTGATGAGTTTTCTTCAAAGTCATAGATAATTACAAAGTATTTTGATATTGCCGTTATATTGAGTATGTAATCAAGACAGTAAATTTTTTAGACGATAGTGAAATACGCATCTCCTTAAGCTTTCGGTTAAGAGATCACAAGAACACTGTAGTTTGATGACGCAACCTCACTTTTTACGTGTTAAAACGTCAAAGTATCAGTGAGTTAAACTTTCAGAGTTTCGTAGGTTACATTATTCAATAAATTCGTACAAAAAACAGTTTATGCGTGTACATCAACCTCTTATTAATATTTCTGTAATGATAGCTCAGAACCTCGATAATTGGAACAGGCTCGATAATAGGGTCATCTACCCTGGTACAATATTACTAATAAAAGAAAAAATCAATACGTTAAATATCCAACATTAACTACTTACTATATATATTTTTACTGATTAGATGATAATGACTTTTTTTTCTGTTTAGCTTGTAGCACTATCGAAGCATATTAAATGTTTTATTCTATTTTTTACGTGACACGTGACATATTCCAACTTGAAAGCATTCCACAACGGGTGTTTGTCACTTTAATATTAGAAATAACTCAAGAAAAAAAAATGTCTAGACAAACTGCGCAACATGAGCTACTTACTGTATATATATATATATATATATATATATATATATATATATATATATCCTAATTAGATAATAATGATGACTTTTGATGTTTATCTTATAAGCGCTGTTGAAGCATATTAAATGTATTCTATTTTTCACGTTGCACGTGACATTCTAACTTGGAAATATGCAGTGTTTTTGTCATTTAAATACCAAAAATAACTCAAGAAAAAAAAGGTGGACAAACTATACTGTTGGGATCTCACGTGCATCAAAATCTACAGAAAAACCATATTGTAAGCAGGATAAAAATTCAAAAAAATTTTGTTGTATTACAAAGTTAATTCTGTTAAGTCACTTTTGGTTAGTATAAAGCTTAACTATGGAAAAAATTCATTATAGTGGAACAAAGTGATTCCATCTAATGACTTGTTTTTCAAAATTCCAATATTCCTTTACGGAAAATTATCCACATTTTATACTACAATACCTTGTATTACTTCTTTTGGAGTAGTTTTCTTGTATAATATAGCTTGAAATGTATCAATAATTAACGTTCAATTCGAAGATTCAAAAAAAAAAAAAAAATTTTGTGCTGCGTTTTGTCATCAACTATTAAAAAAAATAATTTCTGCAGGTACCATATCACTAATTCCCTTCCATAGGTTCCCTTTCATTTGTAGCAAGAGTGAAATTGTTTGTCTGTTACTGCGGCTGATCTTCAAAGTACATCATTGTTAAATTGTGATTTTATTTGAAGGTTATTTTTTTACAGTTGTAATATTTATAATTTTTTAGGTAAAAACATTTTAGTTTTCTTAATTAATTTTATGTTATTAAGAAGAATTTTTTGTAAGTTTTAAGTTTCATACGATTTCGTAATAAAATAAAATTAAAAATAGTTCAAGACAAAATATTTTACCATGTTTTAAAATCATTATGTAGCATTTTTAATACATTGCACCATGAAATTCAAATTTTCATTTTAATTGGCAAAAAAAAATACAGCAAGTTTTATAATTTCAAGAGTTTGTTCAACACATTAAGGTAAAAAAACATAAAAAAATTATATTTCAACGAAATTATACCTTTTTTCTTGCAATTGTTCGTAATTTCTTATAGTTACGGCATAAAAACTAGTTTTTTTTTTGAGGTCTGCGAAATAGGTAGGATTCAGGATGTTTGTTTTTTTTTCTTGAAGTAATTAAAACATGTAATCCCAAAGTAAATTAGGAAAATATACGTTATTACAATTATTATTCAAGATGATACATCTTTGTTAAAAATATGTCCAAATGAAACATTCATAGAAAAGTTTTAAGATAATACGTTTTTATAATCATACATTTTCAAAGTATATTTTTGAGAAACATGTCAATTAATGTCTCATGTTGATCGTTGATGAAAAAAATTCTTACCAAATGAAATAGCCGATGAAATATCGGCTCAATCGCTTTCAAAACGCTCATAAAAACCATCGTAATAAATTCTACATGTAAGAGAAAAACTTGAACCACACGCTTTAAACGTGAATTTAAACAAACTTGAATTTTCTGCAGAAATGGTAATCGTTACGAATGTTTGAAATTTTATTTTCTAAAAATTGCTTTATGTTACACATAAAGTTTCGAGTAGAGCTTACTTTTATTCAACTTTAGGCTCAAAAAATGATGTATTTTTATTGCGGGCCGTTACAAAAACACAGATTTACCTTCAAAGAAACGCATTAGTCACGAATCAAGTTCGCCAACCCCAACGTAAACGCAGAGAAGACACAAAAACTTCGGATCCGCGTACACAAAATCGGCCGGTCACGTACTTCGCGCACAGCGCAACGATAAAAGTCTTGTTCGAGATACCGATGAGCGATCGTTCCGCGTTCGAATTCCGCGAAACGACAAAGGAAAAGAAAAAAAACAGTAAACAGCGCAAACAACGCAACTGAAAACGTACGAAACGTATAATCAAATATTGTGAAAACAAAAAAAAAAACAAAAAAAAACGCGTGTACACATTGACACTTTGGTGTACACGAAAATGCCACGTTTGGCTCTCGATCCCACGGTAAACGCGGATAGACGATCAAAAGAAAAAATGCGTGCGTGCATGTATAAAAGGGGCCATCCAACTCGACACCCGTACTACAAGTGACCACGACGCCGAGGTACACGGAATCATGTGGCTCCCGATGCTCATCAAATACCCTTGTCTGGCGCTGACGGTGGCCCTGCTCCTACCGCACCATGGGCACTGCAGCTACATCGAACCGTGCCAAGAGCATGACCCGAGAATGGTGAGCGAGGCAAAAAGGGTTTCTCATAATTTAGATCCCCACGTTGTATGGTACATGTAAACCGAATGGCTTTCTTACAGGCACCCGTAGTGAGTGAAATCGTGAGACAAGAGACACAGACACAAGCTCCTTCGACTCACGCTGTCGGTTCATTGACGAGCACAGACGTGATGGCGATACAACATGCGGTACCACAAAGGTTAGTTGTCTACAAAAACCATGAGCAGATTCTGCAGCCACAAGGACAACAGGTCATTCGGGTCAACCAGCCAGTGAGAGGGGTATCCAATAGTCAACCCCCTCCGCCACCAGCAGCGGTATCATATTCAATTGCACGGTCGATTGTCCAACCAGCAACGACATTTTATTCAGCTGCACCGCAGTACAGTCAACCCCTTTCGCCACCAACAACGATGTTACGTTCAGTTTCAATGTCGAGTCAACCAGCAACAGTATCTCATTCAACTGCATCGCAGTACAGTCAACCCCCTCCGCCACCAGCAGCGGTATCATATTCAGTTTCAATGCCGAGTCAACCAGCAACGACATTTTATTCAGCTGCACCGCAGTACAGTCAACCCCTTTCGCCACCACCAACGATGTTACGTTCAGTTTCAATGTCGAGTCAACCAGCAACAGTATCTCATTCAACTGCATCGCAGTACAGTCAACCCCCTCCGCCACCAGCAGCGGTGTTTCATTCGGCTGCACCAGCGTACAGTCAACCAGCTCGATTGTCTTCGTGCGTTAAACATAAAACAGTTGAAAGCAAGACTATTGTGTCCGAGCCACCTATGGTGTCCACTGCACTTGCACAAGTGCAGTTTTATCCGAACCTCAATCGGATCTCGTACTCTTCGGTCACTGAAAATCAACCGTCAAGATACAGTGACCACCCGGTGGGAACGTGTATCTGTAAAAAGTAAAGAAACTTACTCTCTCTCTGAGGTGATTTGTTCTCATCATCTGCAAATGATGACTCTCGCGCGAGTCCATCGCTACTCGTGCAGAAGATCGTTTTGTTCGCACTCGTTACGTATAAATAATTGTATATTATATGAATACACACATGTAGAGAAACGAAAATAGTTAATTGGTAATATAGTGGTTTTGGTCATTTTTGTCATGTCGATTTGTTGTAGACTACTTAATTCTGTAATTTTTTCCAGCAATGGACTAGCTTCAAATAAATGTTTCGTTTGAAATAAATGTCAATCGTGTCTGAGTCATTATTTTTCCCTTACCAACCAATGCTCTTTGCATCTCGTTATCACTACTCTATGATTTTTATTTTGTTTTGTTTTTAACTAACAATACTTTTAACGCACACATCTGTGTACATGTACGCTCTCAGAGAATGAATATCTTAACACTGTTTTTGTAAAATTTACAAACGCGTATGATATGGTTGTACGTATTTCTTCGCATTTCTTGATTTTTGACCCATTGAATAAAAAAAAGTTGAAAATTGACAAAAGAGAAAAATTTTCCACCAACAATTGTTACCAATGGATAAAATTTAAAATTTAAATGTAATTCAGTTCTTAATAACAGTGTTGGCATTTATTTAGCTTCGAATGCATCCTTTGGGCCTTCATTATTGACACTTTAAAAAAATTTTATAACAAAATATTAGTCTCACGAAGAGTTGAAAACATCAGTTGGTCTAGTTGTTTGGATACAAATTTAAAACTGGTTAAAGAATCTTTTAAATATATCTGAAAATACAGATTGTTAATTTAAATAAAACTAAAATCCAACACTAAAGTTATGGTAAAAACAATTTTTAAATAAATCTAATGATACATTGCCGTCATACAGTTATAAGTATAAAAATATGTTACATCAGATTGAAGATATAAATAATCTAATTATTTACAACTTGTTATCAATCTATATTTGTCCAAATCCAAGAATCAGTAATTTATAGATAATTTATTGTTGTACTTAAATCTTCGATGTGTGTATTGTACGTATCTATAAAACAGATAAGAAAAATTAATAATTTTTTCGATCACAATGAGCTTTTGTTTTTTTAGAGACGTTCATGTAAAAACGTACATTTTATTTTACGGTGTCTCGGCACTTAATTATTTTAATGGCTTTTCAAGACAGGTATTTATATTACTTTGTGGAAGTGGTTTCTGACGTTGCCAAATCAGCGTTAAGAAAACCGTTTAACTTACCTCGCAAACACAAAAAAGAAGTATAACTAGCACTATCACTATGAGAATAATGAGTCACATTATGAAATCCTTGCCTACGTGACTTAATTTACTTTTTTACGTCAGTTACAACTACAGAATAGGATGACTCTTTGCTCTACTTCTATTCGTTGGAATATTTTGGTAAGAATATTATCTAATATCGAGATAAAAATTCAACTTATTTTGTAAAAAATTTAGAGCATCAAGTGCTTGAGAAAAAGAAGTTTGGGTACACATTCAACATCAAAATTTGAACTCGAAAAATAATTTTAAAAAATAAATAAATATAAAGGTACTCCAATATGTTGAATTTTTTAATTTTTACAATGGACTAACTTTGAACCTAAAACATAAAAAACAAAGTTATTAATTATTCCTAAATAAATTTGTTATATCAAAAAATACTATCTGCGGCAAAATTCATGCAACTCAAATTAAGATAGTTGTAACGTACGTAAGTATAGGTGAGACTGTAGGCTCCCTCTGACCTCTCATTGCATCTCGTATCAAGGGGCCTTAGGACCAGGAGTAGGGAAGAGAGAGCAAGGGAAGAGGCTTTCGGGGGAGTGCAAAACGAGCCTAGAAAGGGATAACATGCGCGACTTTGTCTTATGAAACTGATATTTTAAATGAAGATCCGTAACCTAATAATATTACTAAATAATAATATATAATCGTTCTTTCAACGCATTTCCTTACCAATCTCTTTCCCTGCACGTAACACACGGTATCACCTACAGTTTTTCGAAACTTGAATAATTCAACAAGTGGTTGCATACTTCTCTAAAAATAATTGTTAATTATTGCTTGTTAAAATACCCAAGTATATTAAGAAACTTTACATCACAAAACGAACAAAAATACCAGATAATTTTAACATAATACAAAGAGTCGAAAACAACTTTATCACCTATTTTAAAGTCAAGCATATCGTTTTTTAATGAGTATGTTTTTTGAACGGCACATGGCATTTTAAAAGATAATGTATTGAGAGAGAATAATTTTGAGAAATGTTTAATGGTGAAAATAAAACCTTATTCACCTGTAGGAAACTATAAACTTCAGAAATCTGTAATTTATGGTCTTAAAATCGGCACTTTTCGAATGAATGAAATTCACAGTACTTACCCTCATGGAACAAAAATTTTACATGAATTTACCCTGTAAAATAACATCAAACAAATTTTTCTTGACTCGTGCTTTCTAGAGATACTGCTACCGGATTATTGTTATTACTATCGACATAAGTATTATTGGTAAACAAACATGCAAATACGTTTTCCCAGTAATTTCCCCGCGGAAGTTTGTAACAATATTATTGAAACTCTTGCAAATAACGAATTCACCAAACAATCGTTTTTACTCGCTAACGGATATGAATATCGTTAAAACAAAAGTCTTATCACCGCATAACATGTGCACTCGCGTTATTATGATGCAGCGATGTTTTGGATCGAGAGCACGTTCCGCGTGATGTACATGTACTTCTCGTTTAATCGAGTACCCGGCATAAAAGAAGAAACCATAACCACCACCGAGCCCAAATCCTTACCCCTGGCTCGACGATGAGGACCTCTCATTCTCCAGCATTCAAAATCGGTAGGCATGTCCTCGTGCTCTGGGCCTGCTGCTTTCTTTGTCACGCCTACTCGCGTGGAGACCTGTCGGCGTTCTACCAAGCGGTTCACCCGATCGAGCAGGGACCGGCTGTCTACAGGAGTCGGCATCTCGTTAAAAGAGAGGTAAGCATGTTTTCAAGCATTGCTTAAGGATTTTTTTTGTATCTCTACTAAGGGGGGCTCAGCCCCATGTGCACCTCGCGCACCACCCCCGAAACTTTAATCAAATCTTAACATTTTATATTAAATAGATTAATTTCTTCTTTTTGTAAATTTTCTTATCTCTATGCAAATATGTAACCTGATCATTTAGTTTCTTTCTCAACTTTGTTTTCTACAAAATTTTGTTTTTTAATTTATTCACTTTAAAAACTTCACGATTTGTCTCAGCCAATCACATCGCGAGTAAAATGCTTTAGTCATGAGACATCCTTTTTTTTTTTAAGAATTAAAAATTCAAAAACAGTAAAGCTTTTACTTTAAGCCATCAAATGAGAAATTGTAAGATGGAAACGTAAATTCAAAATTAGTGCTCTTTTAAGCCAATGACCAGTTGTCAGTAGCCAATGTTATTGAGGCTTTACTATGAGGCCATAAAACTTTTAAAATAATAAATAAGGATATAACTTTAAATAAGATGGTGTCAGTAACTTTAAAAAATTTGCGTCATGGGCAGACTAAGTACGAAAAGGCTGGAAATTGGCTCATAGTAAATTTTTGTAAAGTAATCAAGTAACAAAAACTTAATTTTTATTAGGGAAGCTAGGGGCTAATATTGAAATAATTTTTAAAAAATGACTCGTCATCTCTTTGCTCTTTTAGTATTAAAAAAGTAATTGTTGACAATCTAACTATTACTGCATTGAACCAAAAAGAAAATTTTTTTTACAAAAAGTATTTTTTTTAAAAGTTGTCACAACTTACCCCGTCCTTGGGACTCATTGCAAAAGTACCACAAAGCAGACAGTAAAAGTAAAAATAATTCCAATTTTAAAATACATTTGAGCTTTAGTTTTATCATTATTTTACATAATAACAACCTTTGAAAAATAAAAATGCCATTTAATGATTTAAACTTACTTTTGAATACTATAGTTATATCCCTTTAAACATTGACCTTATAGTTGACTCACGTTTCCTCATTTATAGCTACCTTTTTTGAAGTTCTCTTATCTTAATAGAGTTTTAAGTAGCATTACGTAGGTTTTGCTGAAAGAACATATTTTTTGATGATTATTTTTGCTTAATTTAATATCTATATCATACCTCTCGTAAGCTGATCGACCTGCATGAAAGCGAAACGATCTGCCTGACAGTGCGGTGATGAAATATATATTTATATGGTTAATTTTTGTTAGATTACGTAAAAATTTGACTTTATAAAAAGCTATTGAAGATAATTTGAATACTTTTTTCCTTCCGTATAATAGAAAAATAATTATGCTGTTTTTTCTAAAAGTTGTTACAACTAGCTTTCCTACAGATAATAAAAAGAGATATTTAAAAAAATTCTTTTTTTTTATGTAACTGACCTTATATGAAACAAAAAATCATGAAACATTAGGTACCATCATTAAGCTCTTACTTATTATGAATTAAAGTAATTACTGAATCAATTTAAATAACAAAATAATTTTTGAAAAACATCAACGGTGTGTTAAATAATACCCTACATGTATTCCATTTATTTACTGTATTTAATTTTACTTAACATTCTAAAGTTGTTTATTATGTTTTGAGTTGCACAAAAAATTATAGCATGCAAAACAAGTGGTAATATATATTAATAAATCCACAAAAAATACCCCAAATTTATTTTTAATAACTACATAGTACCTGCCACTACGAACAATTTGAGCTCGTCTCGAGGGTGTGTTTCAAAAAAAAAAAAATTTTTTTAAAAGGGGACGAATTTGGAATATTTTTTGTGGATTTACTTTAAATATGTAATTCTTCTTTTTTTCACATTACTTAGATAGATTCATTTGTTATAATTTATTTTGATAACTTCATTGCTCAACATGTTTAGGGTCATACTTTTTTACAAAAATATACTTAAAAAAAGAGTTCTAAGAACGATACATTACAGGTTGGCAAACACATGGACACAACACATATACAGGTTGTTACTCCAGTAATGCCATCGGTCTTGAAAACTGCCACCCACCAAATAATTGAGCAATTTATACCAAAAACTGCAAACCATGTGCAAAAACAAGAAATACGTGGGTACCTAAACGATGTCGTAATTGAGTTGCAAAATATCCTCGAGCAAGTGAAAACTGTCTGCGATACTTTTAATTCAAAGAATCAGCGACCAGTTCTGTGCGAGAACTCTGAATTGTACCAATGTGCGCATGCATTGATTCAAAATGTAATGGAAAATCCGGGACAACTCGAACTGCTGTCAAAGAAGTTCAAAGACTTCATACTAGATCGAAGGACTGAGTCAGTTGAAAAAATTCAGGATTCGTTGAGGAACATTTTAAAATTACTGCAGAAACTTGAAAGAAGGAACCATGATGATTCTGAGGAATCAAGAACGAAAGGTAAGGAGAAAGAAAGTAGTGCCTGATTATTATTGTTACTATTATTTTTATTTTTATTATTATATTACTCTTCGATGCATAAAGTCATCAAAATTTGGTCACGGAAAACGAGATGTTAAAGAAAAAGTTGATTGTCGATTAGAAAATGGAAAAACGCAGAGCATGACTAGTAAGAAAAAATAATATGACAGTCAATAGTAACTGTCAACTGTTCATTTTTTTTTTTTTTTTTTTTTTTTAACTGAAAGTAACTGCACAGGCTTATATGAATAGACATTCGAGTATAGCAAAATGCTGCATTTACTTGAAAAAAATTTTTTTTAATTTTTTATCATTTTGATGTACAACGAAATCTTTTAAGATTTTTGTCTTGGAATATCAAAAGTATTTCCTCAGTTTTTATCCGTATTTGAAAAATCTCAAAAATGTACTCCAAAACACTCCTTCCGTATTAACTTTTTTTTTCTTTCTATAAACGTATAGTGTTTATTAAAAAAGAAATTGTCACAGTTTTTGTTTTATTTTAAATATCAGCAAAAACATAAATTATTTTGTCAAACTAGTTTGTTCCATCAGATTGTTTTAGATATCTTATTAAAGTGTATCTTCTTACTCTGAAACCTCCTTTTTCCAGGACGTTCTACCAAACCACAATTTGATACCTTCGGAGAAAAACAATCTTTCTCAAGCACAGTATCTCATGGCTCTACATCGGAATTGCCAGCTTTGATTTTTTCATCATCAGATGTATCAGCCGCAACTTCATCATCTCCAACGTCACCTCAGGTTAATGAAATAAAAGTGATGTCAACGAAAACCAGTGCTCCTTCAACGCCACTGAGAGTCCCTTTCCATCAAATACCACCATCTTCTGCATCAAATCAAGAAACTGCTAAACCAGAATCATTAGACAAAGAATCATACAAGAATTTGGAATCGTTGAATGAGAAAAGGAAGCCTTTCGTTTTTCATCAAATCTCGGAAAGTTCATACGGATCTTCGGGAAGAACTCCACCCTCTTACTTTAATAAATTTAACAGATCTCGGAGACAAGTGCAGGGAGTATATTTTTCAAAAATAGGTAGGGAAGAATCGACTGTGACTCACGACACTTCACTTAACCAATCAGTAAACTCTTCACAAGACTCTAATGTTACTGTGACTATCTTACCACCAAATTCATTAAAATTATCTTCCAATCGTTTGAGTGGAGCAGCACAATCCAACATTTCTGTATCAAATGTCCATACTTCCAACAACGCAGGTAAAACTGTCGCTACAAGCTCATTCAATTTTCCATTTCGTCCCTCTGCTCCTTTGCCGTCAAGTTCTCAAAGCTTTTCAAGTAGCTTAATCAATATGGGACAGACAGAATCTTTGAAATCCGCTTCCACTAATAATGTACCAAATTATAAGATTGATTCTTCTGATCTTTTACGGCAAAGTCTTGAACGCTCTTTAAGGACATCTGATAATTTAAGTGGACCAGTACCTTTAAATACTGCTCCCACGAGTTTCTTGCCAAATCAACCCCCAGTTTTTAACAATGCACCAAATCCGTCGTTTATTAGTCCATCTTCAAACGGTGCAGGTACTTCTAACATTCCTCCAATGAACAGTTATGGTTGCAGTAAAAAAACCAAAGTTGCTAACAGTAGTCCAATTCATAACTATGATTCTCAAGGATCTTTGACGCCGACAGCTTCTGGTTTAATCCAAAATTTGGAAGCTCCATCATCAGTAACACATCCAACTGAAGGTCATTTATTACAGAACCAAGGAACAATTAACAATGCCGAGCATCCCGAAACGCTTCGGTCGGATAAAGAATTGCGCGAAGAAGCCATACCTTTAGGAAAACTAAAAAGTGCCGTGAAAGCCGTTATTTGTAGCCATTTGAATAAGACAACTTTGGATATTGCGGAAGAGGAATCTTTGTCGGGTGTGATTTCCAGCATATCTGACGGCCTTATCGAAGCTCTATCTGAAACTTTTACGAATCCACGCAACGACAGCCAATGTCCAGTTGCAACTTTCAAAAATGCTGCTTCAGCCATTCTAAGATCTTTGAAGAAATTGGTACCAGTGGAAGCATCAGAAGACATGAAAAAACCAATTTCAGAATCGTCACCTCAAAGTGTCACCCCCTTTGTTAATTCAGCTAATGATCAAGCGTATATGATTCCTTCAACTTCAAACATTGCTGAAAATCCTATTGAGATAGCTGCTCCAACCGTACCAAATAGTTTATTACCAAATTGCAATATTTGTCCTATTGAAGATAGTGCAACTCTTCACAGTTCCACGCTCACTACAGTTACCAATGCCGGAGGCTTATCACCTGTTACGGCAGGCAGCGGACGCTCGTTCTTACAGTACAGTATGGTACCACTGTACATCAACCCATATACATACACACCTGCAGGACAATATTCATTTTTGTACAATCCTATGAATTAATCCAGCTGTTGGAATAATTTCCTAATATTTAAACCAAGAAAGTTGTACAGAATTTCTTTGAAGCTATCGATGATATAAAATAGCAAAAAAATTATAAATTTGAAAACTGTACGGTGATTCGAGAATATTTTGTAAAATTTTACACGTTACGTGATTGATGTATTGCGTTATTGGTTGAGTGTGGTCACATGTTTTTTTTTGGCAATAGTAAATTTAAAAGGGAGTTTTTTAAATAAGAAAAAAAGTTGAATTCGAGAATATATCAAGGTTAAGATTGTTTTTTCAAGAAAAGTTGTCAAAGTTAAAACTATTCGTTTGATTTGTCTCAAAAAAATTATGAAAAAATGTTTAATCAATGAATATTCTCAGAGGTTGACGCATGAAAAGCGTTTCTGGGGGAACCCCCTTGTGTATAAAATATGTAAATAATTTAGGTGATTGCAGTTGTAAGTTAATTATTTAGTTTTATAAGTTCTAGTGACAGAAATATCAAATTAATGAATATATTGGCTGTTACGCCATCGCTGCGACTTATAAGCTAAAATGAATGGCAGTTGAAAATTAAAAAAAAAACATGATCTAACAGCATTTATTTATAGTAGAAGGGTTTGATGTCGGTAAATCGATATTATTTTTTGAAATTAATCATTTGTGTAAAAACCTTTATAGTCCGGGTCGTAATCTGGAATTCGTGGGAGAAATTATTTGGATAGGATTTTTTTGCATGCTCTTACGCAAAATGATCACCTAAAAACGAATTTGCATGTTGCCAGGCTTCGAAAGTTGTAGGAAAAATTTTTAAACAAAATTTTTTAAACAAATGAAAAGAATGGTTTATTTTGCCCTGGAAAAAAGCTTTTTTTAGCTTTTTTGGACAATTTTAAACAAAAAAGATGTCTTGCAAATTTTCTCTAAAATCAATACTTTTCGAGATATTAATTGTACAAAGTTTAAAAAACCGTGAAAATCGCCACTTTCAAGTATGAAAAACAACAATAAAAATTAAAAATTTTGATGTTGCCAAAGTTCTCAAATATTCTTCAAACATCCCTTGACAAAATCCTAAGGCGTTTCCGGATGTTATTTTATTGCAAACCCTTCATTTTTAATTTACAATCAAGCGTATGCATTGTTACGGTCGGCCGCTGCTGGGCGCGGCTCTCATGTTCCGTCTCTTTCCCACTCACGAGGAGTACATGGAATTTACTGGCGCTCATATTTGATTTTAATGGTAAGTACATTATTCTTCTATAGTAATTGTGGGAATAAAATATAAATAAATCAAGACATTCATTTTTTTTCAAAATTTAATATTGTTTCAGGTCAAAACAATCGTGATCACATTACTGTTCATCATTATGTTACTAAACTCAAACTTGACTGTCCTTTAATTGAAAATTAAGTTTTTCAAAGCAAACCATACTGATTCTATCGATTAGTTGAAAAAATTATATGAAAAAGCACTAAACGACGGACGAATATAGTTCAAGGTAAAATAATATTTTTATGCACAGCATAAACATAACATCAGAATAAAAGCGCGCCCTGCTAATCCGGTTTCACAATGTCACATATTCATGAAAGTGTATTCATATGTGGGTGTATTCAAATGGACGCTCTTTGAATTATTAATGTTTGAGCCATTCCGTATGTTTTTATGATTGAAAATGATGCTAAATTAAAACTCATCATCAATATTACGAATTTATAAATATAAAGAAATCGAGCAGAGAAGTTTCGCGCCGAAACTGTAACGTAACCTACTGCACAACTGTGACCCAGAATCGCTGGAATGCGCTGTTCTGGCAAAAAGTGCTCGCTCAAAATTTGAAGCCCAGAGCAGAAGGAAAGAAACTAAAATCTGCGGTCAGTTGACCAATTGATCCTCAGAATACCTGCAGGTTATTATTGCCACTTCGACGAACAATCGTAACAGCCGTTTGCTATTTTTTTTGGAGTTTGGGGTAAATATCGCTTGACATGTTATATTTGATTTAAACAAAAAATTTTTTTCTAAGAAAATTGCATTTAAGATGCTAGAAAAACTTCCATCGTATTTTGATATTGATATCATCTTCAATTAATGCTTATTAACTACAAAAATTAACTATCTTTGATCATTGATAAAATGTATAGTTGTAATTAAATAATACACATGTATCGACTCGTCAAAAAACTAGTGTATGTTTTACGTTAAAAAATCTTGATCTAAAATTTTTTTTTATTGGATATGTCCCAATTTTTTTTTTAACCATAAAAAGTAAAGAACAGCATATTCTTTCATATTCTTTCCACCAGTTCTTGGAAATAAAATTCTTTGGAATTTTAAACGTGAAAGAATTAGAAAGCCAACGTTGTACAAAATCGGACTAACTCTTAATTATTTTTCATAGTTTCAATTATACGTTTTTTTGGAATTGTTTGTGAAGTAAAAAATAATTTTTCAGTTTCGGAGACGAATTAAAGTATGATGTGAAGCTAATTAATGAAGCTCGTTTCTACGCACGATAATGATCATATCCAATATGATTATTTAAAAAAAACAAATTACCTGATGAGTAACGTCCTCTAGAGACAAATATAATTTTTTTTTTTTATTCTTTAAATTCTAATTATTATTATCATTATTATTATTATCATCATTATGTTGATTCAAAGACTCCAGTAATAAATGCTATCTGTCACAACCATTGCGAATGAAAACGGACGATATTATTTATTTTGCAGTAAAGCACGTCCGACACAAAAACAATAAAATGCCAAGAGTGCCATTTATCATATTTGCATATCTTGCACTTCTGCTCGTGTCACTGCCGATCAACCAAGCCCGACCGTCGAGCAACACAAGTGGAACGTCGGACCTGTCACCAATATCCAGCGATTCCAGCTCGATGGAGCTCCCCACTCACAGAATTTTCCGAAGCAGCCAGGTCGACCATGCACGGAACCGACCGGTCGTCGAGTTCGTCCTCGGTGTTCTCGACACCCTCCACTCGTCGACGCAATCTGAACTGCGCAGGAGCAGGGCTTCCTGCCGAAGCCACCAGGACGAAGACATCGTTTCGAGTCCTGCAGCTTCCCACAGTGAGCCAAAGAGCGGTCGTCACTCTAGACAGAAAACTAAGCTCAGGAGGCAACAACAGCAGATCTAATTTGATTTATCTGTTTCGGGCTTTTTTTATAGACAATTACTGTGCTCTCAGTAAAAAATAAATAAATAAATAAAGTTCGCACCTGTTTTTACGAAAATACTACTTTTCGTTAAAAATGATTCGTGCCCTACTGTACAGGGCTAAGCCAGTGACGCTCTGCAGGCTATTCCTGTCCAATGTAACCATGGCCTTAAAAATGATATTCTTTTTTTTCTTACCTATTATCTTTTAACAGAGAGAAATCCACAATCATAGTTTGCCAAGCTTGAAAATGAAAATGATCAAATTATTGTTGCAAAATTACATGCTATTACTAAGTGATATTCTTTACAAGCTAAAACAACAGTACATATTGAGGCTTACAGTAATATAAATAATGATGATAATAATAAATATCTACACTTAGTAATTATCATGGATCCCACTGTTTTTTGAGGAAAGAATTTCCAACATTCAAATTAGCTTGAGTTTTCCAATAATTTTTAAGGATAGTTTTCAAAAAATTAGAATGTTTTTGTTTTTATTATGTTAACAACATATTAAAATTTCAGAAAGCGTAGCGTCACAGTTTTTGAGAAAAAAAAATAGCAAAGTTAGGATCTTATACACAGGCTCTTATGAGAATGTCGTCACGAAATTTATATTTTCCCCAATAACTTAAAAAATATTTTTACAAATCTTCCAAAAAACTATTATCTTATTGTAAATAACAATTCAAATAACATATCGAAATTTGAGGAAGCTTGCCATCACGGTTTGAGAAATACTTCAATTAAATGTTTGAACAAAATGCTATTGGTAAAATCTATATACAGCACACGAAACATAAAGCATTGCACTTAACTCCAGTTTTAAAGTATTAATTTTTTATTTTATCGCCTATTAGTAATCTTCTGCTGAACAATATGGAATAACTCGCATGATTTATCAAGAATAATGATAAAAAACACTCATTTTTAATTTAAATCAACTTTTGAGGCTGATCGTACCGCTCTAACCCCCTTAAATTATTGAGAAAGAAGCTATGAGCCAAAGAATATGCCACCTTTTTGCTGTTTATCTCGTCATTTTTAAAGTTCGCTTAACATTTTAAAAAAAACCAAAGGGTACATTTTTTTTCCTCTCCACTTTTTACATGTTCTCTAATTTTCTTACATTTCTAGATGTGTGTAGAAAAAAAAAGAGTTGTGTTCAGTTTGTGGCTTCTAATTTTTTTTTTTTTTTTTTTTTTTTTAATTGAGCTTTCTAATTAAGAACAAAATGTGGAATCACTTGTATAATGTTACGTGGGGTTCTATGGCCTCAGGGTGCTCAAGAAATAACTACAAGGAGTTAGGATCAAGTACTTTATCAATATCAAAAACGAGAGAAGAGGCGCGTTGAGCTTAACCGTTCGAAGCCAAGGACCTACTCCTCACTATCGACCAACTCTCTTGCTTGGTATTCTCCGACTGCCTCCAACTCTCAGCTCCTATCTCCTTATCTTCCCTGCTCTTCTATCCTTTAGGGCTCAAACTAGGAGGAGCGCACGAACGCATAGATATATGCTACCGTACGTAACAACAAGTTATATACTACTAGAATCTGGTCAGTCAATTAATTGTATGTATCTCAGTATACTAACAGATTTTTATTACCGTTTTGACAAACAATTGTCACAGTCATTCGCTGTTTTTTCTAGAGTTCAGAATAAATATCCCTGAGCACGTTTTTTGTTTGGTTTTTTTTTCAACTTTCTCCAAGTAATTGCATTTGAAATGCTAGAAAAAGTGAAGGGGAAGACCATTCGTTGTCCACGAAACAAAGTCAGCTAGATACCAAAGGTTTGTTCCTTACAAAAAGCTCGTTCAGTACTGAAGGCCAAAACCATTGGTTATTTTACACATTTGCAAGTAAAAGAAAATGACAGTGTACAGGTTGTACCCGAAATCTCGCAAGATACACAACATAGTTGCTGATTCTTTAAAGGTGGTTCATGCACGACTTCCGAGTCAAATGTGCAACTGAAAAGATAATTTCTATTGAAGCTGTCAATATTCATAAATATGTTATTAAATATTCTTCATTAAATGAAATAAAAAATCCATGTCACATTATAGATCACAATATCCAACATTAAGGTTTCTAAAAACTATTTTATGTAATTCCGATTAACCTCAAAAAATTAACGGTCGGTTCTCGCCTATGCTTCTAACATAGTAAATGGCAATGCATGATTGCGTTTCGATCGATATCTTTTAGTTTTGTCCTATGGTACAACTTTTGACCTATCATTACAAAGAGGACGACTTCTAGTTTATTACTCTATCCTTAAACCTTATATCTGGTGGCAGTTACAGATAAGACATAAGCTCTTTTTTTAACACAAGTATTACTGTGAGTCAAAACCCATTAGTATCTTATAGTTCTGCAGTAATAAATAGAGCTTTACTACACAATGTTCAAATAAGTATCTAGGAACACTAATGCATTGTTGTCTTTTAAATTAGATACATATCACTTAAAAACATAAGTTAGCATGTTATCAGATGACGAGGTCGATAGAATAGGGTACGAGAACATTTCAACGATTTATTTCATTTATGGGTTAATGACCTCGTGGGTTATTAAAACAATTTTTGTATCTGCACTATTACTCCGATTATGTGCACTGAAACGTGAGTAAATTCATCTTATTTTTAACTATGATTCGACCTAATAATCGTGGTTTTAAAAGAAAAACGGCTTCGCCTGCTAAAAATCCACACAGTTGTCATAGACCGACTGAAAAATAGTTTAGTGGGAGAATTTTTTATGAGCCAATCATACCCCGAAAATCGCTTGATGCACGTCACGTGGTCTCACCACACCTTCTCACATTTGCCTTGAATAATGATATAAAACCTGGTCGAGTATTATTCGAAGTAGTCAATAATTATGAAGTGGTCGATGCAAGGTAATAACTTATTCTCACAATATTTACTTTACGCACAAAGCCTAAAAATTGTAGAAAATGTTTTTAAACTGTAACTTTGTGCTAAATTTTTCTCTTCCAATTGTACATAAAGTAAAAAAGGTAATTTTAACCATAAATCTACAGTGGAATTCTGACGGCACGTCATGTAGTGTAATTTTTACACTAATCAACTATAATTTTTGCCTTTCTGTCACTACAGTTTTCACTGTAATTGTCAAGGTCATTTTACTATAAAAATTTCTGTGTGTACACGACGTCCCAAAATAGCCGTAATTTCACGGTAAAAGTTACTGTAGTTATTTTCTCTGAGAGCACATTACATTATACGCATGGAAAGTATTCCCCTCAGCTAAGTCACATTTCACGTATTTTAATGTTGATAACACTTATCTACTACTGAGCAGAAAAAAATACAGCTTATCTAGATAATATTTTCAAAACCACTTAATATCCACATCAGTTGCTAATTTTGACACTGATTCAGGATTTTTTCTGAAAAAAAAAAATGAATAAATTATCAAAGAAAATTTATTTCAAGGAAAAATGCCGTATTTCACGATAGTCTATGCAGCTGTACATCTGCTAAGCGTTACTGCTCAAACGGTCAAGCTACAAGCTGATGATAATGGCAATTCACACATAAAATCTGCCTGGAAGAACCAACGTTTTGACCAGAGCATTATGCGTAAGACCTGCTGTAGGATCTACGATCAGGACGAATTGAGCTGCAGGATCGAGCTGATGATGGAGAACGACCACAAAAAACAGTGTGACATAAAAATCAGAGCACCCATCAAAGATAACCCTATCTGGTTCTCTTTGAAATACACAAACATGCTCATGGAAAACAAACTCATGTTGCATTGGATCTTTAGGGGCAAGGAGCAGTACAAGTTGGTCAGCATACTCGATATGGACAAATGTGATAGCGTCACTTCAGATTTTCCTGTGGACGTTTCGCCACTCGATGAACTGGGACAAGTAAGGAACCCTAACTTTCATGTCCTTGTTCACAACGATAGCTATGACGTCTCGATTGACAGCAAGAAAATATGTGGTGAGCAACACAACCCGTGTACCATCCGATACAACCATAAAGGTAAATAAACATCTTCTTAGCGTTATGGATGAAAGTATTCTCATTTTCCACTGATGTTTTTGACAATTTCTATGTATAGGTAAGCAAATAAGCCAGCCCATCGCTTTTCCCTCAAAGTACTTCAAGACAGCTATGGTCGTGGATCGATTCAATTCGAGTAGTGGTGGATTTTTCATCAACATTAAGCTTATTCACGAAGGGAATAAAGTAGGCATCCTGATGAATGTCAGCTACGTGAGCCACGAGGGTCTTGAGACGAAGGTGCTGAGAAATCACTTTTCCGAGTACATATACAGGCGACACTCGATGGTGAAATCGAGCGAACACGGGTACTTTTCGTTTTGCAGCAACATCGCTTCCTACGATGACACTAGGGTGCATTGTTTTCAATACGACACCAAAGGCCAAAAAATAATGGACAGCAGATTCATTCTGGAAGAGGATCATGATCAGTACTTTATGCTCAAGGTGTTTCCTCTGCGTCACGGTGGCGTTGTCATCGTGTACTACAACTTATATCGACTGTACGTAGATTTACGGTTCAAAATCAAAGTGGTCGATAAATATACACGACTTGTCGCATATGGCGAGCTAACCGTACAAGAAACTGATATTTCAATGGTTGATACTAACAAATTCAGGATCAACCATTTGGAGACGGACACAGGATATTGCGTTTACGTTGTCTACCTGCATCAGTTTGACCAAAATGTTAGCACAACGTACGGCCACAAGTGCTTGAATAAAATCACTGAAATATACGGTAAAAGATTGCACTAAGAAGAAATGCACCAAAGCAGAGGAACTCGAGGACGATCTTTTTAACGGAGAATGTACTGAAAGAAGAATCTAGTCTGAGAACCAGATGTATAAACGAGGTCAATTTCCTCAAATTGGATGCGTCAATACAAATTGAAATTTTAATTGGTCACAACAACATCATAAATATGCAGAATTTAAACAACGAGCATTTGACGCATGATTTTTATATAATTACAGAAAATATAATTTAAAAATTCCTACGTCCTCACTTTTCGAGATATCGAACTTGAAAGTCGAAAAAGTTATTTTCTGCTTTAAAAATATTTTTGTTTGTTTGTTTGTTTGTTTTTTTTTTTTTTTTTTTTTTTTTTCATGAAAAACATGATAAAAATAATAAAAACTATTAAAAAAAAAAAAAAAATTTCTACCTACAGAAAAAATTATGTTGATCTCTAGCGTTACCCAAAGTGCACCACAAAGAGGTAGACCTACGAGCACTCCAATGTGTGTATTTGTACATGTTTATTTGTGTGAGCTTATGCACATAGTATACATGCATGTCTATGTATAGCGCGCGTAAGCTTGATCGTTGGTTAAAAAAAATACGTCATTGTCACTGTCGTTGTCCTCGTCCTCGTCCTTGTTGTCCTCTGTCTCGTCGATGTCTTTGTCGATGGTGGACACACGAGCACGTTTAGCAACAATGCCTTCGATATTCTCACTTTTAACGGTGGTAGAGTTGATGGCTAGTAACTCTAAATCAAAACGTTCTTCACTATCGACAGTGCTGGGATACATTTTTTCAATATCAACGAGGAACTGCATGATTTGAGTGCCCAAATCGTTTTTGAATTCTCTCCAAGCAGTTTCGATGAAAAAAAGTGCCATGCGTACTGATGGAGAAGTTTTGGCAATTTCCAGAACACAATCTCATTTTTTGGTAAACGATTTTTGATTTTTGATTGTGTTCGTCGCGTCTGTCTTGTCAACTTATTTACCAATACTATTGTTGGTCGTCTGGTGTGTCGCGTCCTCTCGAAAATTTTGTCAACGCCAACGTACTATTTTGATGTCTGTGCAAATAAAACAAGTAAGTAGTTGGTTTGACATACTTTTTTATATAGGGCCAAATATCTTCCTTGCTCTTGGAGTTGACCCTGAAGAAGAGCCCTGTCTTGTCCTCCTTGCAATAAAGTCCCAAGATAATGATAGTCATCTGCTCCGTGATGCATCCTCGATGATACTTCCTCTTCGTGAGGAACGTTTCATCGACTTGTACGGTTTTTCCCTCACCACCAAGTTGATAGTCGATATGAGACGCTATCACCTCAGCAATCTCACCCAGCCGTAGTAATCTACTATTACCGTGCCTATACTAAGCTTGAGCTCGTTTTTATAGTGACGCTGAGCCAATAAATGCTGAAATAAATGAAAAAATTTATGCTTATCAAAGTTTATGTATTTGAAAAACAGTATACTACAATACATGCATATTTCTAGTAAAAAACAATAATGTTATAATACTACAATACTCACCTGATACAAGGCTGTCACAGGCATTTGCCATATATTTCCTCGACCGTCATTGTCAAGCCACAACACAATGGAGTTATCGAGGATCTTGAGGGAACAAGACTAATTTCTTCTAAAAAAAGTAAGACATTTCACAACTGTCTCCAACAAGTCATTGAAGGAGCAGAAAAATGAAAAGTTGTCTAACTTCGGATGTAACTGCGGATGTTTTGACATTGTTTACACGCACAGAACGGTCCACAGAACAATAAACAGTAAATACTTGGAGACGTAAAAGCTACAAGATTCATCGATAATACTGAGCTTTTATATTTGAAATGTTTACACGCTAAATCAAAAAGTGAATAATTATAAATTATTAATTTTTTTATAACGACTGCATCTTACGAAATACGACACTGAAAGTTGTAGCAAGTGACCGGACGTGGTTATTTTGTTAAATCAATAAATAATATGACTCTATCAAGTGTTTTTATATTGAAACCAAATATATTTAAAATTTATTTTTTGACAACACGATTTTTTCGACTTTTAAACTCAATATCTCGAAAAGTAGGTAAGTATGAATTTTTTGATTATTTTTCCCGTATTCCTGGCACCAACATATATAAAAAACCACACTCAGATCTCGGTGGCACAGAAATCGGAATCGTGCCCAAACTAGAATCCTCCCACTGCCACTTTAACGAGTGATGCGTTTCATTATCGCTGGTGGAAAAAAAGTGGATCGTGCATCGCTTGCAGGGATAAAAGATCAGTTTTTATTAATGTATACTTCAATACATAAAATATGGACGGGCTATGATTGGCTTGAGTCTTTCCTTTGTGGCGCCCTCTAATCGGTTAAAATTCTTCAGGGTTTGCCGTCACCTTCACAGCTTTATATCACATTAGTTGCATTTTGCAAAGCAACCACAGATAGGTTAATTAAGAATTACATGTTTATTTATTTAACGTGGTCATGTACATTGAGAGAACACGACAGTAAATAATAATATTAATGACTTTTACTCGTTTCTATAGGTAATATTGTTATACACACCATACCGAAACGAGAACTGTAAAAAATGTAATTTAGCTAAGAACTTGGCCCCTCCCCAACCCCCTCTCTCTCATCCTGAATAGGTTTTAAATATAGGTTCAGCTCCATTTATTAGTTTATTTCTTAATTATCTCACAAACGACTACTCATTTCTCTCAGCTCTCGGTGAACTTTACGTTTCCAAATGTTGAAAGCGTGATGCAATACATGAAACCTAATAACAGCCTAACTTTTATTCGCTTATTAAATGAATACCTACTATGCACACACGCTCACACGGACAGACGGACAATTTTTCTAAGCACTATATATTACAATTTCAAAAACTAAATCACTGATAATTTTAAGACAATTTACTTATTAGGTTCGTTTCGGACCGATGCAAAGCTTTCCCAAAGATGCGAACTGACAGACAGAAAACGGATAAATTATTCCATCCGCTAATCCTCGGCGCTACAGTTAAGACCACAATCATCGCTTCATAATTTACGCCTTCCGCATATTACGCACTCACAATTACGTAGCGCAGCCAAGTATACGATCAATCATAAAAACAGTCCACGCGAGATAGAGTTCGGCGCAAAAAAGATGAATTATCTCCGTTCGCGGTGCACGTGTTAATCCGACACGCGGTTGGATAATCATTTTCGAAAAACTTGTGGCTGCCTTGGCGATCGTAAACGTGGCGTGAACATCTCGGTTGCTTCTTCATGTACATGTACACACACGTTACATTCTCATGAGTGAGTTGCACAGAACGCTATGTGTAAGTATATAATAATATATACGCGCGTCTGTGAGATATGATATTGTTTAGCAGTTCGGACGAGGTTTCCTTCAATTGTTACGCGAGATATATCGGACTATAACGAGCGGGGTCGGCATAGTTATCCGCCATGTGTGTGCGTGTGAAACAATGGGCTCCATTGGCGAGCGCTATTTGATAGCGGATGATGAATGTTGTTTTTACTTCGTTGTGGATTGGATTCTTTTTTTCCAAAACCCTCCATTCGACAATTGTTTTCAAAGATCAACGGATGTCTTTGTTGGTACAGAGGAGGAGGATAATAAACACGAACTTGAAAAGCACTGCAATCAGAGAGTTGACAAAAGCGCTGATGAGTGCAAGAGATTTTTTTTTAAGCTTAAACTCAAAATGATACGCAAGTATCAAGACTTGTAAATTAATCAACATCATTTTTTTTCAAACAAAATCTATTTTTTTCCATACATGTCAAGTGTATCGTGTATTTCATGAAAACATGTTTTAAGAATTGAGCGCCCTTCATCAGTTTCGTTCATGTGCAAAAAAAAAATACGTATCTAATATTTTCGATAATCTACGTGATGAATAAAACAAAATTGGCAAAATTTGTTTTGCATTCACTCAATTGAATATGATATTGATGAAAATTAATTTTTGCACTTGTAAAAATACAATATGACAAGTTGTTTACAATTAAGTACGTTATTGAAAAAGTTTTTTGAAGAAGTCGAAGATATTTGAAAAAAAATTTAAATTGTCAAACGGTTGAGAAATAACTAAAGCAGCACTACTAATCACGCTATCAGTGTCAGCAAAATTTGTAAAATCATTAAAAAAAAGGTAATCGCTTCTTGCTAATTGCACAAAATTATCATCAATTTTTTTACCAGTCCTGACATTTTTACCCACAATGAAGCGGACAACTGGACGTAAAAAAATGCTGACGTCAGCGCCATTAAAGCCTTTATACCCTACTATACACATTTTTTTATGAATTACTCGTAAAAATATGTGGTATTAAAAACACTTCTGCCAATCGTTTGATACAAATCTTTGGCTACTGATTTACATGAGCTAGTTTTAAACTTTTATCAATTATTATTTGTAATTTTATTACATTATATTTCACTTCCATACTTTAGCTGGTATAAATAAACTTCCATCATTATCTATAAAAGTATCTCATATACTATTAACTTCAACCAATTATCGAATCAATAAAAATACGTGGAGCTTAAAAATTAAATTTACAGAGAATCTGTGAAATAAATTTCTTGCTAACGCTGCTGAAAGTTTGTGGTTTCTGCATTTGTACGACATATAGCCTTACAATTATAAATCTCAATAAAGCGCAAACTTATCGCGTCCAAAAGTAAACTACCACCGACTGTGTGGCTGATTGCTATAGCTGAGACGAAGGCAATCAGCCACGCTACAGTGATGACTGGTCTACTTTTTCATTACGACTTTTTTTCATTCCTTACTACTTTAGTCAATTATTTCGCTATATTTTAAATATTGTTTTTTTCTGTAATATTGTTTTACTTTTTTCACCTCTCTTGTAAATTACTTGCTAAATATATTTTTCAGGAGCTCAAACATTTATTTGGTAATAAAAATATAAAGATTCAAATCATTATTAAATATTTAATCGTATGTATGGCACTTTATTTGCCTGTTTATATTTTATAATCATATCATTTCATTATTATAAATGGTTAGGAATCGGTGCACAGAGCGAGCAGAAAGGCAAAGACCCGTTAATATATTTTTTTTATACTATAGTGTACTGATCTACTACAGTGGGTATGTGTACACACTCCTTCTCTTTATTCATTGAAATATATCGCTTTTACATATAGTACTTACATCGTATTCATCATCATACAATCATTATCATTAAATTTTTGTTCTTTATTCGCATATTACATTGTGTCTTTTATAACTCCCTTGGTCACGTATGGCTGGTTATCAAGAACTTATCTCCACAATTCTTTAATTTTTTCTGTCGGTTTTAATTTTATTTTTCTCATCTTAATCTCTCATCCTCAGTCGGTTTCATGAATTCAACACCCAACAAGAACCATTAGGAAGAATCTGAGTGTCCCGACCGGGAATCGAATACCCACTACCCCTTGAGCTGTATTGTTTCAATGGCTAATAATACTATGTAATTATTTTCACTATCCTCACGACAAAATAATTATTCATTAAAATATGGTACATAAAAATTAGATGTTTAAAATTAAATGGTTTTTGGCTCCTAGAAATCGTATTTAAGAAATTATTTCTAATGAAGGTAAAAAAAGTAAAAGAATAATGTAGAAAAATTCACTTGCAGACAAAATGTTTCATTGAAAACTTACAGATTTTATTGGTGTACGTACGTATTATTGGGTTTGACATTTCCGTATGTAGCATCGTCTTAACACAGTAAATAACAAAAATCTTTTTAATGGGTCCAAAAAATAGTTTCGTAGAATCTAATTTTTTTAATATTTACAGACAAAAAATAAAGGATATACTTCCGAACACCGTCCGCCGAACCCTATACCCAATAAGCCCAATCAATGGCAGATGGTGTTTGGACGTTCAGCCAAAATTAATACAAAATTTGTTTGGATACGTGTGGATATTTAAAACAAAATCCTGTAGTTAAAACTGAACTTTTTGCTTTGGCAACCCGTAGATTGGTCGAGTCTCTGGTGAAAAATCTGCTGGTTACACTATTAGTTTGATCAATTGTTCAAAAGAGTTGAGTATGGTTTTTTTGACACTCATAACATAAAGATGACATATTGGAATGACTTTTCATGCATCAGTGCAAACTGACTACGCTTCGCACACTAGTACGCAAAAATACTACTTCGCGCATTGTACTATAGTATCATGATTGGTGAATTCTATAGAATCAGGAATTTTTCACACTCTCTGTGCAGGTACGAAAATTTAAACTTCGTACAAGCAATTTTTTCATGCTTTTTTTTTTATATGTAAAATATGGCTGATGCAAAATCCACAAAAAATTTTCCATTAAAACAAAATTTTTTTATCATCCGTATAAATATTAATAGAAATTTTATTTTGCAGCTGCTAAAATATGTGGACCCAATTTTTTATACATACATCGTCGTTAAGATATTATGAATGTTACTATCTTCCGTCTTCCTATCGTTACGATAAGATATGCCCAAATTTGAGAACCAATATCTATTATCTCCGTACGTCTCGCTTAAAAATACCATCAACTT
Organism: Copidosoma floridanum; assembly: GCF_036245765.1. Classification (NCBI taxonomy): domain Eukaryota; kingdom Metazoa; phylum Arthropoda; class Insecta; order Hymenoptera; family Encyrtidae; genus Copidosoma; species Copidosoma floridanum. The sequence goes on along the minus strand of NW_028321884.1, from coordinate 14,449,799 downwards.
ATATTTAACCCAAAAATTCGAAGAGCCACTAAAAAATGATCGTAATTTAGATCCGTGATTACCTGCCCTTAAGATGAAGATTAAAAAAAAAAAAAAAAAAAAAGAAAAAATGAGAAAATACTCCGACTGGACCGCTATGAGCTATTTCAAAATCGCTACGCATAAACTAGCAACGATGCGAGTAATCTCTGAGTGTACACTTACCGGCAGCAATGGGGCTCGTGAAAACAAACCTGCAATAGGCACACTCGCACGTAAGTAAACGTACAAGTATCCGCATCGTAACGAGAAACAATCGATACCTACATTAGCCACGTCACGAGTGCATGTTTGATATTCAAGTGTGTTGTGATATGCCGGTAAAGCAAAGCATTATGCGTTTGACATGCATATATATACATATGTGTATGTGGGTACGAGCGAAGCGGACGGGGCTCGACCTCCCGACCTGTTCGGGCTCTTTTTCTCCCCGGCTATCTCGTCCTCTTTGTCTGTTTACCGCGAATATTACCGCTGGTCAGCAACGCTGGAGCTCTCAGTCCAGCGCAACCTTCCGCAGCTACTGCACCGAGTGGTCGTCTTTTGGATTTAAAAAAAAATAATAATAATAATCGTCGTATCGCTCTAGACATGGCTCGCTACTTGTTGGTCACCCTCCTCGTCGCCTTAGTTTGCGTTATGCAGGTCAGTTGGGATTTTTTTTTCTTTTTTTTCCAATGATTCTCATCCGTTATTACTTTTTTTTTTTTTTTTTTTTTTTTTTTTTTTTTTTTTTTTTTCTGGTCAATCCAAAGTAATGTACAAGAAAATCAGTGGCCATTTCGTCTAGTTTTATCTATGGTTGAGTCTCTGGGTTGGAGGTTTTATGATTTTATGCAGATCAACCGATTAACTGATGCGTTATACTAAAAAATTCAACAGTTAAAACTTGCAACCACATGCTTTTTACCAAATAGGTGATTTATATGATGATATCACTTTTTAATAATTATACTTCTTAGCTTAGCCAACTAAATTTTTTTCTATGGACTACAAGCATTTTTCAAACTACTTTTCACATCGCTGATTATTTTTAATATTTATTCTTACGTACCAACATTTGAAACTAAAAAGCTATATAGGCGTGCACTTTTAATTGATGAGCCAGAATTTTTATCACATCACTATGGTTATTCGACGAAAATACTGATGTTTGAGTTAAAAGGGTTTTCCCATAAAGATTTTGCTGCTATTTATCATTGACGTAAAACAAGTGAGATATAGCTTTAAAAATAATGTTAGAATCTGGATTACGCGTGCGGCAAACATACGCTCCTTTATTTTATGGTAAAATATTTTAGCGTCATTCAAATTATTAACAACATATTTTTTTATTAAACACCTTATAAATTGACATACTTTTTATTTATGTACAAAAAAATTACGAACCGCATATGATTTTTCATCCATGATTATTGTTAATTAAATGAGGAATACTTGATTACGTGTATACACACACACATGCTCCACGTAACCAATTCAGATCATACTGATACTAGGTTCAAAATTTGTTAACCATCGGAATTAAACGATTTAGAATTAACTATACTTTTTGTTCTGTAAGAAATGTGAGGCACTCCCAAGCATAAATCAAGCCAAAAAAAAATTAAAATAAAAAATAATCAAGTGCCATTTTCAATCATTTGGTAGTATAGTTGGAGACAAGGTAATACCAATGATTTCAAAATCAGTAACCAACCGTATGTTTTAGTGTAATGTATATGTCAGTACAATTTAACGCACAGAATATCACTGCATTGAAGATCAGCAATTTTAATTTTGGTGTAACTGTAACTATTACGATATGTGATTTTACATAATTGGAAACAAAGATAATTTTTCTAGCATTTTTTTTTCTTTATCTTTGCAAAAATAGTTGTCGTTAAAAACATTGTAAATACATGAAAATATGAAAATGATTTAAAGGTCCAATAAAAACTATGTATGAATGTCTACATTATTTATTTGGTAATGCAACACATCTTGAAGATATATTTTTAATAGAGGAGAAAAAAAAATTTTACAAGAACTTTTCCTCGTGAGTATGTAAAATTTACCCGTGTAACATTTAAGTGGATTTATATGGATTCAGTATTGAAACTAGTATTTCATTACTCAACACTGCCAAATACAAATTTTTTTTTTTTTTGCTCATTACACTTTAACAAAACTTTGTTTGTCTTACAAAAAGTACAATAAAATATAATATGGGTCTAAAATAACCAAACGTTTTTCACGCAATCTTATACTTCAAAAAATTGTTAATTTTTTCACAAAAAGATCATCATAATCTGTTTGACCTTCGAATTGTATACCGTCGAGTGTTCAACTCTCTTATCCTACGTATAAACTCGAAACTTTTTACTATTTCTGCTTCGAAAGCAAATTGCTCGCACGTGGTACGATGGAATAAATTTAATCTCAAAGTACACTTATTTCTGAGTATAAAAAAGTTATCGAATAATTGGAAGGGGTGTTATGTACAGCGACTCGATTTTGCAATCATCAACTGATTCAAGAGTATATTTCTTGTAGTCAGAGACATTTTAGACAAATAAAGTATGAAGTGTAAAAGAGACCATAAGTCACTATACTATACAACTAAAATTTTCTTGCATTTTGTAGTACGAAGTTATTAACGCACTTGTTTTATTCTTATTCCTTCATTTTTATTGCTGTGTGTTTTGGTCGTATTTACGAGTTGCAATTAGTAACAAAAAAAATCTAGATACGTAAAAAAAATAAACTGCATCTGAGAGAACTTTGTTGCAGCAATAAATTTTTATTGTTACGCTTTCATAACCAGCTCCCCACTAATTTGATTTAGCACTTCATAAAGAACATGCTCTTTAGTAGGAATCCATAAACTAAACTGTTCATAAATGCTAAGTATTGAAAAAATATTATCTCTTTAAAAGTTTTGAGTTGCAACGAAACTCATCATTAATAAACGATTTTTATGTCGCTTGGAAACTTACATAATGATAATTTACAAGAAAATTAATTTACCATCGAAAAATTTCCTCGATGCACTTGACTATCGCTGGCTGTGTAAGTCTTTCGAAATAGAGTTACGTATAAGCAATATTCGCTCGATCTTTGCATGACACGGTCACGTGTTGATATTACGCATAAATAAACTTGTGGTTGACTCACCTATATGAATCCGAAATAATTAAAGTACTTACATTGAATTTTTCAAACAATAAATTAATTTGAAATTTTTACTGAAAATTTAATAAATACACGACCCAGTGTAGAAATTTGTTATTATTACTTTAAGTCCTGCATAAGTGTATTAATTTTATCAACTATTTACCAAAATGCATACGAGAGAGTAAACACTTGAAGTTGAAAGAAAAATACTATAGCCAGAATATTGTTTAAGATTTAAAAAAAAATCCAAGTGGATAATTTTAAAAATTTATGTGTCATCTTTGATTACATTAAATTGAGTCATTGTGTCAGAAGGACAGTTTGAAATACTGCAATAAAGTAATTATAAAAACAACAAAAATTATAATTTAATTACGTAGAAAAGCATGTAGAAAAGAACCTGTTGTAAAAAATTTTTTTCAGAAAACTACAAATTTAAGTTACATCAGAATATTTTTGACATTTGAAAACAATTTTAATTGTTTAGAACATTTATTCGTCTCAATGGAAAAAATGTACAATGGGAAGATAAAATTACGAGATCTAGAAGTATTGCAAACAACGTTTGACTACAAAAATACCAAAAATTTTTATTAAGTACTACAGATAAAAATAATAATTTTTGCCCTTGCAAAACTTGATTTGAAAATTAATTTTTTCCTTATATTTTTACAGTTTATAAATTTTAATTAAACTAATAGTTCAACTGATTATTATTGTTATCTCTTTTAAATTAAGTAAGAGAACTTTTATATTTTAATTTAAAAGTCACAATTTTCTTTTTTGGAATCACGAAAACGTAAATTTTGTATTTATTGATCATTTGTAGTAAAAAAAAAAGCTCATCAATCCTAAGAAACGTTTATTTAAATACAAACGAAAAAATATATTTGTTTGAATAAAACAAGTATTTATTCAAATCAAATAAACAATTTCCTTGTAACGTAACATTCAATAAAGATTAAAACCAATAGTTTTGTGTAAGAGTTAAATCTTGACTTGTGCACTTTTTTCACCAAAAATCATAAAAAAATTCGAATTTCGACAAAAACACCGTGAAAAGAAAAAAACTTGCGCAAATTTTCGTTACTCTGTACAAATACTAGTAATCGTACCCTCACTACACAAATGAAAATGACATTTCTTTCTAATAATCCTCTTCTCCCGCCAAAAAAAGCAGGCGCACTCAGTCCCGGCCGACGCCTCGACTCCGGACCCACTTCAGGACATCATGAAGAACGCCCAGGATTTCCTGAACTCCGGAAAAATACAGGAAGCCATGAAAGAGAACTGGGGATCTCTGACGGAGACCTTCAACAACGCCATGAAGGCCGCCCAGCCCCAGATCGACAAGTTCAAGAAGGACACCCAGGAGTTCCTCGACGGCGTCATCCCCAAGACCGAGGAGGAAAAGAAGCCCTAAACAATTGTCGTCGTCGTTGTGGATTAGAGGAGGACGAAAGGAATAAAACACCATCGCAATTGGACCAGAACCCTCTTGCGTCCCATCACCAATGACTCTCGTGTTTTTTTTTTTTTTTTTTAATTCATTTAACTCTATTTTTTTTTTCTCCATCTCTTTATCAGTTCTTCGTTCCTCCGGGTGCTTATCTTTTCTCTCGCAACCGCTATCTATCGGGCCACGACGGTCCCTTCTTCCTGTCGATAAAATCGTCTCGCGCTCACTCGTGTCTACACTCATGCAACGAAAGCGTGCCCAAGTGGTTTTTCTTCTTTTCTACTTTTGTACTTCGAGGCCATTCAACTATGTATACTTTTGTCGTACAAAATCTGTAAGAGTATAAAAAATATACAGTACAAAATCTTTGCGAGAAAAGTTTACTCTTGTTTTCAATTTTTTTTGCGACAAAACCTCATTTTACAATATATCCCTTCACAGAGGTACGGTTCCGTGTGGGTACATCAAGGGTGAACCTACTGTGGAATCGTTTAATGCAGGAGCACACATTTTTGGTTTCTCTTCTGTTGCCAGCTACCACGTGAACCAAAAAAATGGTGATTCACATTTGAAAACGACGACATGCGACATACCTAGTGGATTAGTAAAGACGCTGGGGTCGGGGTCAAAAAAAATTAATTGGAGATATGATAAGAAACGTTACGAAACTTATTCGTTCATCTAACTGAGTCTTGCACAGTCAATTTGCCTTAAAGTGCGATTACTGTCTGGTGATTTTTACTCAAGTTTTTTCTACTATTTGAACGTGTGGTTTTTTTTTTCACTACCAAAAAAATCGCCAATTTCAAAAACTGAATTTTTTAATTATTGAAACGAAATATTATTTTCTTACTATGTAACCAACGCACATTCTTTCGTTTTTACGTGATTGAAAGAACATTTCAAAATGTGTAATAGTATACTCATTTAAAAAAATTTCATCTCAAAATTCTGTATCTTAGAGAATAATTCGTATTTATCTATTGATTCGTTAACATTTTTGTTGTTTTAAACTTTCCTCCATTAACCCTCTTAAAATTTAGTAAGTAGGCCGAAATTTTTTTTTCTAAGTTGCAACTCAGACACAAACGTAAGAGGTATGCTATTTAGTCTCAATGAAGGATTATATTTTTTATGAATTACGAGATTGATACTTTTAATAATTTTAAACAAGATCGTGATTTTTTGACATGATGTCGATCGTATGACAATATCAATATCATGTACATCCGAATTTTTGGCACTTTTTGAGGATAATGTCAGTGCACAAATACTGGAACTCACTACTGGGTGCACAATTTCGCAAAATGCTCATTCGCTCAGTACTGACTTGCGTGAACAGAAATTTCCACTGGTGCAAAAATGTCTTTGTCTCAATTGACACATCACATCTTGCATCGAATGGCATACTTCTGTCACCTGAAGCGCAATGAAAAACGCTTCGATTGTTGCATATTCATTAAAGACTGATGTCAAAATTTTTTACTGCAAACAATGCAAATTATCGAAATATTGTTCACCAGAACATCAAAGCAAAAATTATAACTCAGTAATAATAATTGAATAACATAAATTCAATAAATTTAAAATCATATAACGAAAAACGTAAACCATTCAAGCTTCTAATTGAAAAGGTACTAAGGAACATAGATAAGATTATAGTATACTGTACTACTATATTACTATCGACAATAATAAAAACTTTATGTTTAATTGGATTTTGAAACGACAGACATAAGCTATGTGCTCATAAAAAAAAGAAAAGTTGTGAACATACAAACTTACATGTTATTGAGCTGTAAATAATACCGATCAAATAATCCAAAATTAAAAATTAAGCTACACAAATATGGATTATTATTAGTCTCCTGTTAAAAGTAAAAAAATTTACTCTTGCAATCAAGATTATTTTGTTATCATAGTATTAAAATATTTACATCAAATGATATAAAAACTGTTACTTCAAGATATAAAATTTTAAAATAATGGTAATAATTATCATATTAAATGCCAAAAAACAGTGAGACTATGATGTGAAGACAGTTAAGTACGCAAAGTATACTAAATGAAAAGTAAACATAGCAATGCTTTCCTTTATCATCCAAGTATAGTAAATTATTCCGTAAAGTAATTTTGTGTACAATTTCACAGAAGTGACAATACGAGAAATTACAAGATCAGTATCTTCTATTGGTAACTTGTGGCCCACATTTTCCTATAGTAACTAGATGTGCTTTATCTAATGGGTTTTGTACTCTGTTTTTGGACACGCACGGAAACGTACTGCTATATAAAGCAACAAAAAATATAAGTTGACGTTTATGTATAACTGTGCAGTGAGTATTTACTTAATAGCAAAGGATAAATAAATTGGACATTTCTACGCCTCGATGTCGTCACAAAAATGAATGACCATTTCTTTATTACTCTGTACTGTTAACTTAGTGGCAAATGATACATACATATGACACCACTACAAAAATTTTCTAGACTTTTATTTAATAAAAAAAAGTGATCGAAAATAATCGATGAACTACTGTCCACACTGTGGAATAATTATGCTCTTCGTGATCAGTCATGTTTGGCCGTAGTCAGCTCTGGAACATTGAGAAAGTTAGACTTCAGTGGGAAATTTAAAGAAACATAATATTTGAAATTCATTAGTTAATATTACGTAGTCCACCAACTTTAGTTGGAATAAACATATTAATTATTAGTAAGATATTTATAAGTGTTTTAGTAACTAACCTTTACAAAAAAACGGCTGAATTGGGCGTGACTAAAGAATTATTTTTATTTCAGTTTAAAAGTTACACCATAACGATGTCAAACGGATCGATCTCGAGAAAAAAATCAAAAAAGTTATCATTCGTGAAAAAACTATCGCTTATAAAATTGTTTTATTTTTACAATCGAATCCTTGGGTCCATGACTATAAATTTTAAAGAGACTGTGATTGCAAACAATAGTTTTAAACGATGGTCGTTTACTTATTCTTACACTGGAATGATCTATAATATTTGTATACTCACAATCTTAATCATAACTCAAATTTATTATCTACGAAATTTTCTGGAAGTATTTGATATAATTCACAATCATGTATCCAAAAAGTACGCATGTATTTATAGAACAGTTATTTTTTTTTCAGTCGATTTCATATTGATTCACTGCATTGTCAAACAAAAAAAGTATATAGCTATATTGAAGAAATTGAATTACGTGAGAGAGTCAGTCGAAGGATTGAAAAATGTTGTTAATTATGAAAAATTCATATCTCAAGACATGAAAAAATATATTTTTTATATACTATTTAAGTATGTTTTGTACGTGATTGTAGTGCTTTTAAGTTTTTTATGTTACGATGATTCAAGTATCTCAATATTTATTTCAATAAAAACAATTCATCGTATGATAATTGATTCGATACTCTTTCAATACTTATATTTAACGATATTAATTAAAATTTTATGCAAAAACATTGGTCACTACTTGAAAAACATTTTTGAAAAGTATATTAGTATGTCAAGCATTGATTACAACCTTATCAGTAAACACGAAAAATATCAATCAACATTGAAGTTGCGAAAAATGTTTGTACCGTTAATTGAAATATTGAAAGATACATCGGATTTGTACTCTACATTGATATTTTTGTGTATCGTTGCGTACGTCGCAACGATAATGCGTTGTTGTCAAGACATTTTATACCTGTCCATTCAAGGAAATGACGATAAGTTACTGTTAATAACGGTACATGCGTTAGTGATCTTTGATGTTTTAATTACGATTTTATCATTAACCGAGTCGGCTGGATCAGCAACTGAAGAGGTAATTAATTACTGCAATTGAAAAAACATTTTTTTTTTTTTGATTGATGCAATTTTGTAACGCTTTTATGTTCAATGCAGACTAAAAAGATAAACTCTACCTTGATCCACTGCACTATGTATAGCGATGACACGACATTCGATAGCATAACATATCAAGTAAGGGTTAATAATCTCATGACTTAAATATTATAAAATAATACTTAATGAAAAAAAAAAATTTCAGCTCTTACTGTTTTCGCACCATTGCAAGACTACAGATATTCAATTTCTAGCTTTAAATATTTTTCCACTCAAAAGATCATTATTTGTGTCTGTAAGTATTTTCGTAAATGTACAAAAATCATCGCATCCAAAACCAGTTAAAAAAAGTGTTATTATTTACCATACGAATTAATTATTATTTTACATTTTCCAGATAATAAGTTTAACTGCAACATATTTGTTTGTTTTTTTGCAATTCCAGAAAGCACAAATATTATGGCAGTGACATGTTACGATAATAATCAAATGATTAATCAAAAATCTTTGGGCACGACTGCTAATTTCAATTTTTTCACGTAAAATACTGAAATGTTAAGTGATTGTAATATTATTATTTGTATTTTCATAACTATGTATGTTTTTGTCTTTAATTAATTAAAGTAAACTGTTTGAAGTACATAAAGTATTTGAATTTTATTACACACCTCTTCAATTTTTTGTAATTATTAATCCAAATTATTATCTCAGTCATTTTAACAAAAATCATGTTGCCATTAGCTCCAATCGATAGAGAAATTTAATTGTTGATTTAATTTTTAAAGGCCTTTGATGGAGTACATTAATTTGATCATTATAACATTTATATTTTTTGCAGATTTTAAAGATTAGTTATTTGTGTGATATTTGTACCTATCTTATTATTGATGTTGCTTATGATGGACGTTCGTTACGTGATCATTGCTAGTTGATAAATTAAGAGTCATTTATAAGAATTTTCATGCTTAACCATGAAATGTATGATAAATAATAAGGAAATAAAATAAAAGGCTTCTATCACGGTACATTCAACCATCCCAATGAATAAATAAAAAATCAAAAGCCACACTAATATTGATTTATTCTTGCGTCATGCTCCATTGAATACGTAAAGTTAATTGAAATGAAAAAATAATCATGATTATGAAAACAAATAATTTACTCGTACAGGGTACAATATTGTTAATCCCTCATAGATAAATACTAATATTTTTAATATATTAGTGTAATAATAATAATTATTATTATTATTATAATAATTCTTCAAACAGAAAAGCAAGCAAGCGAGTTTCACGTGCCAGGATATTGAAGATAAAAATAGTAATATTTTTATTATCCACGTATAGCTTCTCCAAGTGATTCGAGATAGGGATCGTCTCCTCGTCACTGGTATGCGTTTTTTCCCATGGAGCCTAGATGTACTTCACTTACATTTGTTACTACCATTTTTTTGGAGCATATGAGGGTTTGGAAATGTATTACTTACTGTGTAGTACAAAAAAAAAAATTGGTGGAAATTTATTTACTGATTTCTGTTCACTATTTACTTAATGGCAAACAGTGAGTGTAGGATATCGGATATAATAAGTACGACACTTTTTTTTTCTTAAGAAAAAGTAAATAAAAAATAAATGGGCTTTTGTCGATATATTGTATTACGTCTCGATAATTGCACGTTGCTTATTCAGCGTTACATGTAAAAAAATAAATAGCTTACAGTAATATCGTTGCTTGTACAGTGGGACATTGAAATATTGTTGTAAGTCGTACAAGTTGTTATCTTAAAGAAAAATGTCCCTGATCCGGTCATGACTCCGGTCTCTGTAAAGGTATCAGCATTACAGTTGATTCGTAAAAATTTCTTTCAAACCGACTTTTTCAACTTTTGAAATAAAAAAAAATTACTTTTTAAATTTTTGTTAAATGAGAAAAAAATCTTTTCCGTTTATGTGCCACAGTTTGTTACATTTCCTGTTGATTTCAGTGATGATTGCAAATTTCGTTGCAAAAATTACGAAACCTACACCAATAAAATAGTGAAAGAAATTATCTTCAATTTACTGCAAAAAAATAACACGAAAAATTGAATTTTTCGTCACTGGTGCTCATCCCTTTCGGGGCACTCACCGTTCCCGAAGCCGCTTACGAAGAAACTCCCAAGGGACTGTTTTGATTTCAATGGCCAAGGGCGCATTAAACATCCAAATGTTACAAAAAAACTTACAAAAAAATAAGGTAGAAAAACAAACGTTATGATTTAATTTAAAGTAAAATATTATTCTAAGTGTAAAATTATAGCAAAAATTTACTTATGGCACTCGTATTTTAAGAAATGCACCGAACAAAAACAATTGTCGAATAAAACACAAATAAATAAATAAATATGCATTTAGATAAAATAAATGCTTACTTAAATCAAGTATTTAATTTTTTCGTAACGTAATATTTAATAGATATAATAAATGTTTTTTAAACTGAAATAAATGTTTATTTATTTCTATTCGTGTAAACGTTCATTTGAATTGACAAAAAACTCCCAAGATAGAAAATTATATATAATGATTTAATTTCAAGTAAAATATTATTGTAAGTATAAAATTATAGCAAGCACAAAGCACAATTCAAATACAAACAAACAAATACACATTTAGATAAAATAAATACTTATTCAAATCAAGTATTTAATTTTTTCGTAACGTAATGTTTGATGGATTTAAATAAACGTTCTTTAAATTGAAATAAATATTTATTAATTTGTATTCGTATAAACGTTTATTTGAATTAAGAAAGATCTATTTTTTCAGTAGATTATTTTTGAAAGTACAAGTAGTTTTGACTTAATATTGATTTTATTATACTTTCAGTCATATTGTCTTTATAAGAAATTTTTAGACTGTCACGTTGAAAGCCCCTGACCTTACGGTCGCTCTGCTGGCAAATATTTGTCACTGCGTAGTCCTTTCGAATAATTTTCTGCTTCAACACACTTTGCGTGTTTGCAGTAGTATTTCGTATAAAATAGAGCGTAACTTACCATAATAACTAACAAAATTTAATATTATTGAACGTGTGTCGAAAAAGTATATATTTTGATACTTCATAATAAAGTGCATTACTTGCACGCAGTGCAATTTTGTCGCAGAAAAGGACAAAGCATGACGTATACAACTTCCAGTCATAAAATTGGCATTTCTGGTAAGGCACGTTACCGGATGCTATGCCTTAAAATTCCATTTCGACTATAGAAGCGCTTCTATACCATGAGTCACACTGAAAAACACGGGAGAGCCTCCTTGATGACCAAAGCCTAACGTTTATGTGAGAAATGGAATTTCCGAAATTGAGCGTTGAGAATTTTTCATTATAATATATTATTCCCAAGTTATGTGAGGTCTTTTGCATGAAAAATCAATTTAATTTAAATACAAATTTTAAAAAGTTGCGGTAATGTCGAATTTGTCATGATATCATGTTGCTACTAAAATCGCGATTCTAAAGCTTCACGTGAGAATTTTGCAACGTTAAACGATTTGAGATTTTAAAATAATTTTGTTGAAAAATCAGAAAAATTTATTTATTTACTGCGTGCGTGTATTTTATTTCGTTACAAATATAGTTTTATTTAATATGATTTTGAAACCATTAGAAATAAAAATCGTACAAAATGTACTGAAATAAATGTTTATTTATTTCTATTCGTGTAAACGTTCATTTGAATTGACAAAAAACTCCCAAGATAGAAAATTATATATAATGATTTAATTTCAAGTAAAATATTATTGTAAGTATAAAATTATAGCAAGCACAAAGCACAATTCAAATACAAACAAACAAATACACATTTAGATAAAATAAATACTTATTCAAATCAAGTATTTAATTTTTTCGTAACGTAATGTTTGATGGATTTAAATAAACGTTCTTTAAATTGAAATAAATATTTATTAATTTGTATTCGTATAAACGTTTATTTGAATTAAGAAAGATCTATTTTTTCAGTAGATTATTTTTGAAAGTACAAGTAGTTTTGACTTAATATTGATTTTATTATACTTTCAGTCATATTGTCTTTATAAGAAATTTTTAGACTGTCACGTTGAAAGCCCCTGACCTTACGGTCGCTCTGCTGGCAAATATTTGTCACTGCGTAGTCCTTTCGAATAATTTTCTGCTTCAACACACTTTGCGTGTTTGCAGTAGTATTTCGTATAAAATAGAGCGTAACTTACCATAATAACTAACAAAATTTAATATTATTGAACGTGTGTCGAAAAAGTATATATTTTGATACTTCATAATAAAGTGCATTACTTGCACGCAGTGCAATTTTGTCGCAGAAAAGGACAAAGCATGACGTATACAACTTCCAGTCATAAAATTGGCATTTCTGGTAAGGCACGTTACCGGATGCTATGCCTTAAAATTCCATTTCGACTATAGAAGCGCTTCTATACCATGAGTCACACTGAAAAACACGGGAGAGCCTCCTTGATGACCAAAGCCTAACGTTTATGTGAGAAATGGAATTTCCGAAATTGAGCGTTGAGAATTTTTCATTATAATATATTATTCCCAAGTTATGTGAGGTCTTTTGCATGAAAAATCAATTTAATTTAAATACAAATTTTAAAAAGTTGCGGTAATGTCGAATTTGTCATGATATCATGTTGCTACTAAAATCGCGATTCTAAAGCTTCACGTGAGAATTTTGCAACGTTAAACGATTTGAGATTTTAAAATAATTTTGTTGAAAAATCAGAAAAATTTATTTATTTACTGCGTGCGTGTATTTTATTTCGTTACAAATATAGTTTTATTTAATATGATTTTGAAACCATTAGAAATAAAAATCGTACAAAATGTTGAAGTCATTATTGAAACAATTGCACAAAAGAGTAGTTGTGAATCGACCCTTTGAAATAATCATCACGTACTTCGTTTGTTTTCTTCAGTAAAAAAAAAAAAAAAAAAAAAGTATCCCATTAAACATTTTTTGGTTATAAAAAATCGTAAATGCCAAATTCCTTGATTCATCGTAATCCACAGTTGCCAAGACATCGTCGAGATCGCATAAGCGTTACACTTATTCTCAATTAAAAATAGAAAAAAGAAAAAAATTCAGCCAAAAGAGATAAATCATATCTGCCAGTGGAAACCCTCGGTCCGATTCAGCAGCGAAGCCGCGACAACAAGAAGCAAAAAAAAAAAAAAAACCTCCCGAGGCTACTAACGACGCAGCAAAAACCTATTACGAAGAGAAGGAAAAAAAAATCCATCGCGTGTCGTCTCCTACAATGCCCTCGTGTTAAAACCAGGAATATATTCTACTCCGTCTCGGCAAGAGCCCAAAGGAGAGACACACAAAACTAGGAAAAAGAGACACACCACCTCTCTCTCTCTCTCTCCGCAGATAAGCCGGCACTTTGCCCCGCGGAGATAAAAAGCGTATACACTATATTCCACCGCAACCCCGCGCTACGCCTATATAAATGGAGCCGACCAGTAGCGCCCGTACGTCAGTCTCCCCGAACGACACGTCGAGCCAACATCACCCACATCCCATTACAAACACGAGTCACCCTCTCAGTGAAAACCCAAACAATCCATCCAACGTATAGCGATGAAGTACCTCGTCGTTCTAATGACCTGCCTCTTGGCCTGTGCTTACGCAGCGCCCAACCCCGAGGAGCCGGCACCCCACGCTGCCGATGGCCAGATGGTGCCCAGCCAACAGCAGATCACCGACCTCTTCACCAACGCCCAGAGCGTCCTCGCCGATCTCTGGAGCAACATCAAGAACAACTACGTGGCCAACAACGACTACGTGAGCAACCTCGTCAAAAACCAGACCGCCGCGTTCTTCGGCAATGTCCAGGAGTTCATGACCCAGACGAGCAACAAGGTGCGTTTCTTTTTCTTTTTTTTTTCTCCTTTTCAATGATTCGGCCTTCCTTTTTGCCGCCTTTGTTCGAAACAATGGGCCCGGTTCGCGCGTTGTTTTTCCCGATCGGCCGTTTTATCGTGCCGATACTTGCTGAAGGAGGTCACGTGTGTAAGATTACGGCTCTCGAGACGTGGGTATATTTCTCAAACAAGCAATTTCACGTGGAAACGGCCGGACTGCCTTTTGTGAGTCATCTCGAGGGAATGAGTCGTAAGTTGGGGGGGTTCGATTTGGGAGCAACAACCTTTGTTATCTCCAATTTTACCGTGGTCGGACGTAAAAATGTACACAAAGCTCGGAGCTTGAAATCTGTTGAACCCGTTGTTTTGGATTTTTATGAGTAAGGCCTATAGGAGACGGTAAGGTGTATATATAGCTTTTGAATAAGGAAAAAAAAAGAACTTTTACCTGGTAGTTGTTGTATTCAAACTTTTCTCATTGTTGGCTTAATGCGAAAGTACCTTGAAAGTGCTTTTGTGCGTTTTGGATTTGACTAGAAATTAATATATTTAAACAATTTCACCACAAGGACAAAAGTTGGGGACGACTCCATCGTTTTAGGGATGCGTCCAAGACGTTGTGAATTATTTTTTAATTAAAACGACGCGTAATAAACGCGAGGATAATTTTTATTACAACTTTACTGTTTTGGAACGGTAATGTGCATATCACTTACCGGTTCAAAGTAAAATGTTTTTTATCTTATTGAGAGAAAAACGAATGATGAAAATTCCAGGTGTCGATCCATAGCTTAGAAATTTTTTACTATGTGCAACTAAACATAAAAAGCAAAAAAAATCTGCTGAATTGGTAATTTTTATACTTTTTCTTTTTTGTCTCTCGGTGTAAACTTTGTATGTACTCATATTTTCTAAACAGTGGTTTTTTATTGTACAATATTCAAAGAGCGAAGGTGTTAAAAAAAGCAATAAATCGTCATCATTTCAAACCCCCCTAAAAAAAAAAAAATAAATAAATAAATAACAAAAATAAAAATCGAATGACCATACAATGAAAACTGCTCCCCCTGATCTCAGCTGAAGGAAAAGGCACCCGAGGTGGAGAAGCAGCTGATGGAGATCCAGAACAAGCTGAAGGTGATGGTCGAGGGAGTGAACGCTAACGTGCCAAACGCCAAGGAATCGGCCGAGCAGCTACAGAAGCAGTTCCAGGAGGGCATCCAGACGTTCATCAAGGAGGCGGGCACTCTGTCGGACAAGGTCAAGGAGAACAGCGGCCAGGTCCGCGAGGAGATAGCCAACTTCACCAAACAAGCCATCACCAGCGCCGTCGAGGCCACAAAGGGCCTACAAGAGCAGCTCAAGAACTTGGCCAGCTCAACCACGGAGAAGAGCTCGTAGACGCGCACCACCTGTACCTCCCTTTTTTTCTTCTTCTTTTTCACAAAGTAAAATTTATGCACGACTTACGAAGGTCATCCATGACGCAACTGATGGTCGAAAATAATAATAATAATACTTACACGCGTCCTTGTTTGGCGCTCACATGAGTGTAGGAGAACCCAAAGACAACGGAATATCATTCCAACCAATAATTAATAACGATAATAAAAAATGATCGCAAGATCTTGTTTTGATACATTTGCTGGCTTGTTTTTTCTCGCACACACCCATCCTCGAGCGCGTCGTTTTTTTTTTTTTTTTTTTTTTTCTTTGGTTATTTTACAAATGCATAATCGATATACATTTTGAAACAACACGAACATAAATATAATTACCGGTACGGCATGTCCGTTGCTTTGTTTCACTCGCTAAAAATGGGGGAAAAATGTTTAATCTATTTATTATTTTCCATGCAGAATGTGTTTATCAATCGCGTAGAGGTTGGAAGATACCACCCCAATAAAAAAAAAAAATAAAAAAATACAATGGAGGGGTCAAGACGTTCCTAGAGTGTTTTTTCTCGATTACCGCAGTTGGAGCGCCAGTTGCAGAAAAATGGAAGGTTAGGCGGTTAGGTGTTTCGAATGAAATTCCAAAAATTAACGGAAATTTAAATCACGATACTTCAAAGTTATACTTATGGAAACGGGACACGCGCGAAAAGCGTAAACATCGCTCCTCTGGCCGCGCAACCGCCAAGAGGCGATAACTTATTGACACCGGACTCGCCAGACGTAACGACGTTGTTTACAAAGTCTCTTGTGCCGAGCGAGGCTTCGGGGTGAAAAAAAATGCGTAACATATTTTCGACGGGCGCTCAATCATTGATTATTACTCAGCAAATCGTGCCTTTTTTTTCAGCAAAAAGCGTAACGGTATCTCTCCCGCTTGTACGACTCAAGGTTTCTGGAAGACTCTCTCGAGCCGTAACAATACTATGATGAGTCCTTGCTTTTTATGCTTTTATATTTTTGTATAATAAATAATTTTCGTGTTTTTATTTTTGGCCGTAGAATCACATTTATTTTCGAAGGTTCAACGAAAGAACGCAAAGTTCAAAAAAAAAAAAAAAAAAAAAAAACGTCACTCAAATTTCATTTTGAAAATGTTTGACGTACACGAAGGAAAAATGTTTAATCGAAAGCATCAGCAACATGGACGTTGAAAAAAACAAAAAACAAATGGTCACTCGAACAGCACGTGACTTCGGTAGTTCCGAGCGGCGTAGGGGATCCTCAGTCCCTGGAGAAACGGTAAGACCAGCTGATAAACAACCGAGGCGATCCTCGCGAGCGAGCCCAGTGTCTTCGATGGCCAAGGCTGCTGGTCCAGGGCGAAGTCAGTGGACCGCCTCGGGGCCTTTGAACGGATCCGCGGAGCGGCTGACGTCTGTAAATCACATTTCGGAGTGTGTGTAGAGCGCAGGTCATTGAACCAGTAATATTGAAGGCGTACGGGTAAAATCGTCTTTTCTTTTGCAGCACTAGCGAATGGGATGAGTATGTGTCTTTTTTTTCTAGGCACAGACACGAGGATTGGAAGTACGTGTTACGTGATGGTTGTGCACTTCGAAGCGGAACCAGAGCTGGAGGATAAAATTATGTAAAAACGGGGCGTGAAAATAAAGTGCCATCTCGGCATCGTCAAGAAAAAATAGGATGATTATGAAAAATATTGCCGTTTCAGTTTGAAGAACAGTTGGTGTGAAAAAAAAAAAGATAAATTACTTTTTCTACGAACGTTATGAATATCGAGTCACTTGTCCAACGCTACGTTATACACACGCTACTAAAATTTTTTGCAAAACTGTCACGTAGAAAAATGTGCTACTGCAACATGTTTAATCTATTTACAAAAGGATTTCATTGACACACTAGTTAATGGATAAAATCAATACTAATTTTAATATTATTTACAATTTTATTGCATCAATTTTATCACATTATTTTACTAAAGTTATTTATAACATCAGGTGGGTGTTCTATATACACTTACTGATAAAATGTAAAACTACAAGTATAAAATCTATTCTGAAAGTTGTTTAGGATATTTCAATACTAAACTGTGAAAATTATAGAAAAAAATTGATAGTTAAAAGTTAAATTTATCAGATTATGGAAACACTTGAGGACACCAGCTACTTTAAAAATGGCAAGACTAAATAATAAAACTCAAAACTTTCTGGGTTATTTTGTACGTATCAAGAGCAAAATAATAATTTAAAAAACTATCCATTGTGTCTTTGATATTTGTAATACCTTAAACATTACAGCAGTTGTGACATCATTATCTGGAATTTGAAAAATTTATTAATTTACGTTTTCGAGATGGCACTTTTTTCCTATAAATTTTCAAACTACTCTTCCTTCTTGCTAACCTTTGATATATTATATAACACTCGTCAAGCACTTGGACAATTCAAGGAATATCCAGCATAAAACGTAAAACATCGAATTTGTTTTTTTTTAACTTAATGCTTATTTAAAAGAGAATCATCTATGTCGTGTAAAGGCGTACAATGATGTTGGTATATTATTCTCGATTACACGCTAAAAGTATATCCTGTTATTATGTATAGTTGCTTTATTTATGTCCACAAACAATATTTTAAATACGATGTATTATCTCTTATTTATATTTTGCTTTAATAGCAATCATGCACTAACTTAAAATCAAAACAAAGACTGTAACTGCCAGTGCGATTCAATATTTAGTTTTCTTAACGTTCGCTTAATTTTTTTCTAAAATTATTTTCTACCCTAAAATTTTTACCAAACACTTGATTCTGCGCAGTGTAGAATTTGTCAGTCAACTACTGCCGCTAAAGAAAAAGCTTGATCAAAATATGAAATTAACCAAAACCAATACACTAAAAGTAACCGTCTGTCAGTACATTTTACAATCTGACGAGTTTGGTCATGGCTGTTTTAAAAATATGAATATACTTTTTTTGGTGGTGCTAAGTCATTTAGCGCATACTCGCGAATCATTCCGACAGATAAATCTATCCTGCATATTGATATCCCGATCCTTGACACTGACTTGGGATACCTGTTGGGACACTGTTTTACCGTTTTACCCCCCCCCCCCCAAAAAAATATTACATGTGAGACTACATTAACAATGAAGATGTAAAAATTATTCGTTGCTTTTCAAATTTTTTTTTCTTTTATTATCTGAAACGTCTCATTAAAATTTAACGGTTTAAACGCCCACATTCTTTTCTATATTTTTATCTTACTTCCTTCAATTTTATGAATCAGTTGTAAAATCACTCTCTGGTAAAAAAGGTAAGGTCTTCTCCCAGTTAAAAGAATTCATTCCCGTCAGCATACTTCTGGCACACATCAAAGACAGCCAAAGGCAGTTAACTTCGTAGTAATGTACTTTTACATTATAGTGAAATACTATATAGTGGATTAATACAATTTATATGATCGTTTTTATTTTTTTATTTTTATAGAAAAATTTTAATACTTTTTATTTTTTTACTACAAAATTATGAAATAATAATAAGTAAAGGAAACTTTTTTTTATAAAACGTAGATTTTTAATACCAATATAATAAAAAGTTATCAAAAAACACATTTATAAAATTAAAAATATGATTTCAGCAATGGCAGATGTCTAAATGCACTAAAAACAATCCTAGATGGATGAAAATCGATTGAAACAATCCTGAGATGATAATTATTCCATTTATACACCTACATAATTATGTACTCTCACATGCAGACTTTTTTCTTTATTTTCCATCTTAAAAAATTGTATTGAAATGTCACTGCTGTAAAAAATTTGATTTCTGGCACTGGTTTATTTTATGGTTAAAAATTTAAAAGATCTTAGTTTTCTACAAAAAATTTGGATACTGGTAAGTGCTGGTGTATAAGTGTGTTTCTATAAAATTTTTTAAATCTCAAGATTGTTAATTTACATAAAAATAAAAGAGTTTGTGCTGGGTAGTGTATGGATATTTTCTTAAATTCTGCGACCAAAATTCACCTTATATTGTGTCTTTTTTATAAATAATTTGTACGACCGCTTCGCAAAAAATTTTTGAAAATTTTCAATAAAAGTTTGATTCTTATCAAAAACGCATTGAAAGTCTTATTTTTCTTTTATATCCAGTGAGAGATAAATAATAAGAAATATAACAGAAATAATCGTACGTGTATAATCGTTATTGTAGGATATTTTACAATGGAAAATCTGGAAGAGCATAAAATTTTGTATGAAAACGTATTGATATACAATTAAAGGAAGTTAAGGTAGTTAAGTGCATCAGTGAATGTTATTATGTATAATTTTTTAAAAATTTAATATTTTCATTATTTGACGAAAAAACCATATCTAATGGATTAAGTGTAATAATAATAATAATAATAATAATAATAATAATAATAAAAATAATAATAATAAAAATAATGATGATAATGATAATAATAATAAAAACAATAGTTAAAAAATATTTGGAGACATCTGTTGTTTAAAAAGTGTACCCGACTAAAAATCACCAGCCCAAAAGTTGCTACCTGTAGTTTTTCACACTTATTTAAACCCACACACATTTTATAGGTTTGATAAAAATAAATTAGCCAGGATATACTAATTACATTGTGTGTATGCCGCGATTCTGAACTTCAAACACTAGTATATTTATACCTTTAGTTCGAAAGTTGTGCCAAAAAAGTACATTGCTGTTTTCTATAGACTTTTTTTTTTTTTTGCCAATTTTCGATTATCATGCAAGCTATTGTTCTTAGCGCCCTGCTATCTTATTTTGCGGTCAGTCAAAATTTCATGACTGATATATGGCTGCACTTGAATCGGCCCAACACAAAGGTACAAAAAAAGTGAAGCACAAGGAAAAATTAAAAGATAACGATCCGTCACAAATTTAATTACTTCCTGCGATTTGATCATTCGCGTCGTCAATGTATAGGTACACACTTGCAACGAACAATAAAACCAGACCCCATGAAACAACTTAATGACCGTCCTTGTCATGCTACCGTATCTGTGCCATAATTACGTCTGTATATATGATAGTTAATAAAGGTCATAGGGAATACGTACCAAGTGACAGTATAGAGCACGTTTGTTGCTTAGAATATGTGTTTTACTCACGCATCGGCAGAACAGGGAAGCCAGAAAAACGATGCCCCAGAAACATACGAGCCGCATCTTTCACTCGATCGCAGTTCGGCGAAGGCAAGTATTGTACGAGCAGGTGTACCTGGAAATGACGACGGGCGCTCGTTACGAATTGTCCGCGCCGATTTTCGCGCTAATATTGTCATCGTATCTCGGAAGTTTTACTTTCGTTCTCGTACAGCAAGTATATGTTTGCTTTCGTTTTTATTTTTCTCTCCTTCCGCAATCCGATTGTCAAAACACTTGGGATTATGTATGTATCATTGCGTATATGTACTTGCCTGTATATATATATTGTACATATATCATGCAAGCGCACTTCCTTATGCTGGTCAAATTATATTTGAATGATACATAAAAATGGACTACTACATACTATAAAATGTCGTATGGTTTGTTTGAAAAGAGAAACTTAAGAATTTGAGAAATGATTTGATTTATATTTTGAAACTTAGCACGCGAAAGTACAATAATTGAGTGGTCGAAATATCTAAAATTTATAATATTCAATAAATTTTTGAGCCTATGGTGCCTGTTACTTTTCGAAGTTTCATTTTTGTAATCTATTTTCTGTACTCAAGTAAGTCTCCACTACGTGTTAGAGGAAAATTACTAGCTAAATAACAGTCAAAATTAGAAAATAGTTTGTCGAAAGTAATTTTACCTTTTTCATCATATCCATGTTCTAGAAAGTTGTACGGGGTCTATGTCTAAAAAAAGGTAAATGAAGCACTTTACGCAAGCTCGAGTTTTGGATGCATGTAACGGTTGATACGAGGCACTTTTACCGAAGTTCTAATAATAAAAGTCAAGCTTTTATTAAAATCTTTGATTGTCTTTTTTAAATATCTTCCTACGATGTATTAAGGCAAAGTATTTTTCACAACTTACATTGACTTACCATTCAACTTACATTTTATGAAGATAAGTCTTAGGAAAAAAATTTCTGTTTCAATGAAAACAAAATTTTTTTCTGGATTTCTATATGTATAAGGTCTACACACGTTATTCATTATTTTGAAATATGTTGAGTAAATTTTATAATTTATTCAAGATTAAGAAAAATAAAGACTTAAAATAAAAAAATTTTTTTGCACACATTTGAAATGAGAAAATAGAAATGGATCTGTTAAAATTTTTACGCCTTATCAATTTGAAACCATAAAAAAGTACTGTTGTACTGTCTACTGTCAATTGTAAGCACATCGTCAATTTTGATAGGGTAATATGCGACTAACAAGGGTGTCTCTTTATAATTTTAGCGTTATTCTTTTTTAATTCACTAAAAAAACGGGAGCTCACAAACGCAGAAAAATATAGGTATAAAATGCAGACATGACCCTTAATTACAAATACATTGTACACCCTCTTACTTACTTTACGTACTCAGTGCCCTTGCAACAAAAAGAAAACACTAAGAATAGCAAATTATCAGTCTAACAAAACATAAAATGTCACCAAAAAGCTGAAGTAGAAGTGGAAAGAATAATCGCAGAACTTAATAGCTCGAATAAATTTATTCACGCTCTGTGCGTATGTTCTATGGGCATTTCTGTAGTGGACTCTCAAACAATAAATAAATATCTGTGTTGAGAGTATAATGAAGAAACATTATACTTGTCAGTAGTGGATAAAAAATCGACAAGTGTATAACTGTGTTACTTAACTTTTTTTTAAATATATTTTACAGCGATTTCTGAGATTTAATTGTGACATCAATCACTTAGACAGAAAAGAGGACCTTAATTAATTAACTTACATTATGAAACGTTTAAATTGTAATTTTAGTTAATTATTTGTGAATGAAATAGATTAAATAATGAAATGACGCCATGCTATATTTTTTCTTGATACATTTTTTTGTCGACTACACCCGTGAATCATTCAATATTTTCAATTTTGGTTACATCGACGACTGACTTAATTTTTAGAGGAAAACGGATGTACAGGACATTGTCAGAGTTAAGCCTTGACTTAATTCTATCCAAATCACACTGATCTGGGATGTCATATTGCACGATGGTATGTAAGGGGCCGTTTCCATGCTCATCTCGTTCAGTTTTCTTCATGCCCTTGACCAAAATGGATCTACCACTGATCTAAAAGTTAAACTTAATTAACATGTTTTTTTTTTTTTTCAATCAAACAAGCTTTATTTATACACATTGGACAGTACAAGACACCTGACATATAGAAATTTTCATTGGTGTAAGCCAATTTTCCCTAAATGCATTTTTGATATCGAGTCGAAAAACTTTTTTGCGTAGCCGTAAGGTTGAAAAAAACAGGCCAAATTGTCATTACCATAACGCGAGGCATTTAAAAGTTTAATTTTTGGCGGGTTGTGGTGCCTAAACGTTGATTTTTTAATTTTTTTATGATGTACTATCGAAAAGTTTGAGGTGTTGAGCACATTATCTCATAGCTTGGAACTGAAAAAAAAATTTTGTTTTCAAGTTAGGGATATGTCATTTGTGAAGCCTACTTTTGACACTTTTAAATTTCGCGCCACAAGTGATGTAATTTGGCCAAGTGATTAATTTTCAGACACTTGGAAATTCCATTGGAATTCATCGTTTTGTGTTCTAGATTGTACGAAAACACTGTCAATTTTTTTACTAACGCCCCTAATCTCGGAGGTATTTAAAATTATCGATAAATAACTATAGTGTGTAATAGGGTATAGGGTGCAGATGTGGCAAACGAAATTTTTTGTAAAAATTCCATTTTAGAGCTTCACAATCGCCAAAAAGTACCGTTACAGATGTGTCAGTACCGTAGCGCTCTTTTTGAGTTTTTAAAAAAATTCATATAAATTAACATAGGTTTTTAACAAATGATGATAGAGTTAGGCCCACAAGTTTCCAATTAGTTTGGACCTTATATAACTTGGAAAAAACAATTAAAAAATTCTAAGCAATTAAAAAAAATTTCATTTAGGGCGTGAAAGCATCGCAGTTTTTGTAAAGCGACACCTATTTTATTATAAAAATTGTTGACAAAACAAGAAATGTAGTATACACGGATTTTTTTAGCATTGAACACAAGAAAAATCAAATGTTGAGAAAATAAAATCAAAAAAGACAAATACAAAGAACCCATATACTTAAGGTGGCGGTGATCGTATCTCGGTCAAATTTCGCGCAATTTATTTCCCTTCGATCGACGTCCTAGAAAAACGCCACTTTATTGATTTTCAAATAAATCTAAAAAAAATAAAATATTTATGTGCCATTGCTAATGGCCATACCTCAGCATTCACTTTTGACAGGTTACAATCATCGCTCAATGTAATGAACAACTGCCTCGACTCTTCAGACGTGTCGTTGGAAGACATTTTAGTAAAAATTCGTGTGTATAACAGCGCAAGTGTTATAGTTGGTGAAAGACTAAGGAACAACTGACGAATAATTAACTGATTTCTAGTAAGTATTGTTATACGTATCGCGTCCGTGACATCACTAGCGTAGTTGGTGCTTGTTATCTTGTAGACCAAAAATTACCGTTAGCTCGTTTAGCTGATGATAGTTATCGCTGTGCTCAACATCAAAAAATCATGAGCTCTGGGAGTCGGTTTGCCAGTGATGGCCACTTGAACTACTTTTCTTCCAGAAGATATAACACGGGCCATGGGCTTCGGGGGTAAAATGAGGCCAGCACCGGTCATGCACGTGGCCTGTACTAACCGAAAAACATAAAATATTTCTCTAGTAAACAGGTCATTTTCTAATGAAAAAAAATTATCACTTATTTACCTGTTTTATTTAATTAGTACAATAAAATACCCCCACTTTCGGATTATATCATGGATTCAACGTTTTTTGGACGTTTGTCATAACTTACGTATATTTCCTACCTGAAGTCGAGTGCTCGTGTTTTAAACTATTATTAAAAATACTTAATAGAAGTTGCAGATATGTATTGGATTATTATTTATTCAAAACTTTTGCCGCTTTTCTATTTTCAAATGGACAACTACTACTTCAATATACGTGTAATACGCAGAAACTGTGATATTCTGTTAAATCACATTAATTATAGGCCACAACGTATAATTACAAAGTTGTATTACTCAATGAATATTATTATTAATACGTAGTAAAATATGTTGCTTTAAAAGAAAATGATTAATGTTTATAAGTGATTGCGACTCACAGCTGAAATAATTACCAGAGCCCATACAAATTCAAGATAGAGCAATCCATTAAAATAATCTATACAACTTAATTTTACATTTCAATTATCCAATAACCAGCAACTTGCAAGTTTCCATAGCTCATCAGAACAAGTTAATATTGAGTTGTGGTGAAGTAACTCAAGGTGACTCATAAAAATTTGAATTTTTAGTGAACGTTACATTACTTTTCATCTATGAAAATAATAACTATAGCATCAAGTATTAACAAGCACTACTTTCAAGTTTTTCTCAAACACTCTTTTTTGCAGTTTGTATTACTACAAATGAAACATACATGCTGGATAACATGGATGTGAAACGACTCATGATAAATAATATTTTTTTGTTTCTAACTGTGCACCATCTAACGTGTTTACACAAAAAAAACGTTATAGAAGACCTGGTGCATTAGATGAAGAACGAAATGCAGGTTCAACGTGTCATCTTATTTGATTCTAAGCTCGACGAGTATTGTCCTGTAACGGTAGAGATAATTTCCCGTTACCTTTGCTGATACAAATAAGCAATTTTCGAACGAGACTTTGGCAAAAAAACGGGAAAAGGTGGCAAGAACACCACCGCGAAATATTTTAATGATAATTTTAATAGACATTCATCGCGACGATCGTAGCTTCGTACAAAAAGTTAACGAAGTCATTCCTTTTGCCACGTCACACATCAACGACCGATCCCGGCCACATTGTTTTTACGTGACTGTAAGTAGTAAACCATACAACGAGACAACTGACCTGTTAAAATGGTTATGGGGTCAACATTTTCTCTACTTGACTTTTATTGAATTCATTTATGAGCAACAAATTCAACGTAAACTGGTGATTGGACAATTTAGTATTGATGACTCTATGGTCACAGTGCACGAGTACAACCCTTTCAATGGTGCTTACTCTCATCAGCCTGCCACCAGAAACATAAAGTTTTTTTCTGAAAAATTGCATGACCTGCACGGATATGCACTACTTATTCATTACATGAAAGGTGAATTTTGGACGCCAGACGTTAACATGACTTCATCGACCAAAGATTACGAATTCGGCATTTACGGTGCGAAATTTGCAATAATCGGTAAAAAAGAATGAATTTTTCGGTCAATAATGTAAGCGGAAGAGTCCCACGGTTCGCAACGTCTGGTATACATTTCAGCACGATTCCAACGCATTATAACAAGTTATCGGTTCATTTCGCGGAAATGGACTTCTACATTTTGAGCGCAAAGCAGTGTTTCGTTGTCAAGCATAAGTCTTACTTCGAGATTTTGGAAGTTACTATTTTTGTTTCTGCTGAACATCTCATTTGTTGTTTTGATATTGTTTTACAAGAAATTCATGCTATATGGACAGCGAATTTTGGAGACTCTACAACGTAACGCTCATTTTACTAGGGCAAAGCGAAATTACCCCACCGTGTGGTAACTTGAACAGAATTGCGTTTGTGGTGTTGGTGTGCGTATCAGTGACATGTACTTTGGAAGTTGTACAACAAATGTTCGACATGAGTTACAAATTCAGGAAATTCCATAATTTCAAGAACATCAATGATATTTTGAACTCGAGCATGAATTTTCAAACGGATTACGATACTGGTAGGAAATTGTCCCGTTTCAAGATACATCTTCCGAAAGTATACGCACCTCTTTTAATCAAAACTAAAATTATTACTCATAACAGGACTGTTATAGAGCCGTACCATATGTTAGTGTTCACTTGGAAAACAAATTTGTTCATTGATCATTTGTATTATGGAAAATTAATGTCAAACCTTTACAACGGAAACCATTCGAATTCCAGGATGGACGTCATTCCCGAGGAGTTTGATGCCAGTAATGAATTGTACACCCACGTGCTTTCCACGAAATCGCCTTATGTCAATCGGTTCAACGTAATATTGCGTAAAATATTTGAGTCCGGTATTTATTATTATTGCGAGATGCACATCCAATTCCACCACTATCGCAAAATATTTAGAGAAAAGTATAATAAAAAAGAGTACGGTGTCCTCAAGTACTTGACCGGAAATTCCACTAATTTCGAACACATCGTTTTATCAAATCTACATGGGAAGCATGTCGGTAATAACATACTGTATTCAAAGGATAACAATGTTTTATTTACATTTAGATTATCGTTATTTTTCGTGGTTGGGTCTGCTGTGACGTTTGTTCTATTTATTCTTGAAGTCTTGCACAAAAAGAAAAAATTAAAATTTCTGAAGTAATAAAAATTTCTATCGACAGCTTTAATCGTACGGCACTCTGATGTTGTAATATTGCTCATCGGAACTGTATCACTAATTTTTTTCTCCTCAGAAATATTTTCACTACAGGTATTGCAATCACTGGTCTGGCTGACAGGACTTCCAAAGGTGTATTTTTAATATTCCATATGGGTAATACGATACTATTTATATTTACATACAAAAAAGTTATAAAATAAAACAAAACATCAAATTGGCATTGAATTGTGTGTAATGGCAAATTTATTTTACATTGTTAAATTATTGTAATCTTCTAAGTTTATTGTAATATATTATTTAATAAAACTTAACACTACCATTGCACTTCGTGCCATGCGGAATCACAAAAAAAATTTTTTTTTTACATCCAATGGAATGAAATAAAATAAGATTTTTTTCTTTGTACTATTCTTATAAATATGATAATGTATAATGTAGTGATCAAATAAACTGTTAAAAAACCTGCAGGAAGTAATTACGTGTTTAATATTTAATAAAATTAAAACAATGAAATTATTTTTAGTGTAAATTGAGCTTTTGACGAACAGTAGGTGAATTTAGCAGCAATTGGTTTTCACTGGTAACCAGAACTTCATAACTATCTTTATTTCCAAAATAGTTTTTAAAGTGACGCTCTTGGGGCATGATATTTTGCGTACTTTTCATCGTAAATAAAATTAATTTCCTAAATAAATGAGCACAATTTCAAGGGTGTGCCTCAAAAGAAATTTTTATATTAAAATGGGGAACAAAAACGGGATATTTTTTTAGGGATTTCCTCATTTATTTTATTTTTTTACATTTTACAAACAAAATGAAGTGTATACATTTTATTTTAATCATACACACAATTTTTTTATTTATTTATTTATTATTTTTTTTTTTTATCAAAATGTACATTTTTTAAGTACCCTTACTATAATGAAATTTTTATGTAAAAGAATGTTAATGTCAACCCCTTTATTTTTATTGAAAGTTGAATTGTTCCAATTTTATGCATCAACATTTATAGATGGCTTGCATGTGATGCATGGAATATTGCATTGGACGCATTTATAAAAAATATCGTGTATCAAATATAAAACTTCAAGATTCATTTCAAAAAAGATAGAAATGGGAAACAAAGTACTGCTCAATTCTCAAGTAAATCCTTTTGAAACCTCTTCTCACAGTACCCCAATATTTGATTTAACACAGAAAAAAGTCGTAGTTTTGTTTATAATACAAAAATTATTATACTTTTATTACTCACAATTAGTTTTTTATCAAGCTGTTAATACGATGGATAAAATTTTTTTATTTTTTTTTAGGAGAGTTTACTCGCTACGAGAATTAACGTCAATATATTGATAATACTTTGAACAGATGAATCAGTGTATGAAAAACCTTCGATTTAAATTTCAAGTCCCTTTATGGCTTACAAAGTGAGGTATTGATAATTTTATTATTAAACTTTTAACGTGCAGTCTTATGAAAATCAGTACTGTTCTGATACATAACCTGCAATATCTGGATAATCGACTTCAAGATTTGATTTGAAATTTTTTTGAAAAGAGCTAAAAACTTGGTGATTACGTAACTGTAGTCTCATCTTCACTCATGGCTTATGGAATGAGCAATAAATTATGAGCAATAAAATAATTCTCCTTCGACAGCTACCGTTAGTAAGTCGCATTATATATGTATATATAGTCATGCAGGTTACAATACTGCTGATCTTATGCGTCAAAAAGGTTAGGTACGAGTGAACTCTCTTAATGAAAAAACGGCTTCAACGAAGAAAATGTAAGTAAATGCTAGATTTTAAAAGCGTTTAAACGTGTACTGAGTCAAAATTACTAGATAACAACATATTATCAAAACTGACAATGTTTTCATTATAAAAGATGTTAATCTATAAAGTAGGTTTTAAATAAATATGAAAAATTATTAATACATGTTAGCCTCACTACTTCCTGTATCTTCATCACACCATTATTGTAAAATATACACCAATAAAATGGCAGAAGTACTTAATCTATGTGCATGAAGTGGAGCACAATATAAAAGAAGTTAACTTTCATAAACAGTGTGTCTCTCTCGCACCCCTGTGAGAACATAACCTTTTGTAGTTTTAATCTCGCTTATTAATTAATTTTTTCTCTCAAAAGGACCCTCAAAATGTTCAATAAAGTTAAATACGATCGTTATATATTTTTTTATCATTGAAAAAATTTTTATCAAAAATTCATTGTTAATAAGCGAGGTAAATGCAATAGAAGCCTCGATAGAAGTGCTGAAAAGGATGACAGCCCATAAGCTTACACGTAAAAATAGGCAAATATTAATAATAATTACTCGGCTCCTAGGAACCTTCGTACCTTTAAATTTTGACAACGTGATTTTGATGAATTTATTAATCCATACAAAAATGTTCATTAAATTCTCATTGTTAATTCTGTAATCAATAAAACTCTCTTGAGTAGAAAATGAAATTCTGGTGGTCTTAAGTTTATAAATGGAATAAGCGTAATTCAATGATACCTAGTCAATTGATTTTAATTCCTAGGATTTACTTTAAGAGTGAATCAATCATTTTATTTATTTAAAACAACTTCTAATATGAAGGTAAAAAATGATATCACAAAACCAAGCACGAAAAAAAATATTAATCTAAGAAAAATAGGAAAATCGTTTTGATTTGAAGTAAATGATTGTTTGTTATAGATATACTCTTGACTTAAAGATGATAGAATTAAATGTTTAGAATTACTTGAATTTTGAGTTATTGACATTAGTTGATCATAATGGGAATCACTAGATCTTTCATTGAAAGCCCGGTACAAGAAGTTTAGTACAACTTGTTTTTCACAAAAAGTACTGATTCCTGATTCGAAAATTCTACGGAAAATCGTATTAAACCGATGAATGTAAGGAGACTTTTGAGAAAGCATAAACGTATATAAGTTACTTTTAGGAGAAGCTAATTTAGTAATGATTGTAATTTTGGAACTAGTGTTATTTTTGTTGAAAATATACGCCATCATTTTTCCATAATAGATATGTTCGATTAAAAAATTTACTTTTGAAAAATACAACATCCCTGCTACATCATCATTTTTTATGTTACTATTAACAATGACTTTAATTTTTTCCATAAGAGGTGTATATATTTCGGGATACTCGTTGTTATACTCCAACAGTGATTTTCTAGTATAAAGTTCTGTGTACAACTGCATTTTGGAATTCATGATATCGCTAATGTTTTGAAAGTTATGAAATTTTAAAGTGCTATAATTAACGTTGAAAATTTCCTGTATAATTTCAGATGTAAACGTAATAGATGAGCATATAAAAACTAGATAAATGATCTTGTCAATATTTCTTCGAGGGGCAAAAATTTCACTTCGGCCGATTAAAATAAGCGACACATTGTAGGGTGTTAAAAAGTTATTTTCAACTAACATGTATTTTTTTATAAATCCAAACAAAGTAATTAGAACAACAACAAGAAAGAACAAAATAATTAAGTTCCAGGGAATAGATATTTCATTATAAGAACGATGTTTTATAACAAAACACATATTTTCTGTGGTTATATAAAAGTCCATTTCTGAAACCCATAGACTTAATGTATCGGAAAAAGTACGAATTGTACAGAAATCAATTAAATGTTCTAGGTGCCTACCATATATTTTATTTTCTATACTTATTGTTGAGAAATTAATTGCTTTACTTAAAATAACAAACTTTGAGCCGTAGTATCCATACTCCCAATCAAAGGATGTAGATAAACTTTGGTTTTTATCAAAATCGTTATGTATCTTAGATTGTCTGTACATCATATGTAGTGGGTACCCAAATAAGTTTTTCAATTTATCAGGAAAAAAATTTATGTGGGTTAAATTTGATGTTTTTGTATACAGATTATTAAAAGGATTATACTGTAATATTGTAGTGTTCCAATAGCTCTTGGTGAATTCTTCCGTCTTTAGTCTACGTTGACGTTTTTGGATACTTGTGACTTCCGCAATAGTCACGTGTAAAAACTTCTGTTGCCACAAATATTGCAGATATATTGGTTTCCAAATATGTTTTTTACTAACAATTATGTAAAGACAATATGGACGGGGTCTATCACCGAGGTATGATAAAAAAAATTTGAAAATTTTTCCTAATTCATCAACGAATAAAGTATCATCCTGATGCACATCTACTAAGAATATCATCAAAACTCTGTTAGAAGGTGCTCGTAACATTACTTCTTTTTTATAAGGTATGTGATTTTCGCCATATATTTTATTTACATCTATCGATACCATAGAAAACTCTGTGGTCAGCCGCGAAATAATTTCTATCGTTATTGAGGAGTAGTGTCTACTTTTTGCAACAAACATAGTCACACGTTGAACTTTCATATTTTTTTTCATGTACTGAGTCAGTACATCGACAAAGTGAAATTGATCGAGACACACTATGAATTCAATCACGAAACATAAATTGAAAAAAAGTAATATGTAAAATTTAACTCTCGTCATTGTTAATACGTCAACTTTTTTTAAATTGCTTGTATAGAAGGTATCTACAAAAAAATTGATAATTATACTCAACTGTAACTTTATAAATATTTATCTAGTATGAAGTCGAATTTTTCACCGCTTTAAATAAATATCAGTAGAATCAAAAATTCTTCACAGTATCGAAATATCAACCCAAATTCCAACTTCTACCACTATTTTTCTTTTCTTGTCTGTGGATTACCCATGTTTATAAAACAAATCAATCCCAAATAATTGAACAAAGCTTTCGACTTGTGTTGGAACTAAAATTACACTGTATGATCACTTCTTTATAAACTACTACATGCCTTTCAATAACCCAAGTGTTGGAGTATATTATCCAACTAAATAATTTGCTATCTGTAGAGTAGATCAATACTCTACAAATCAACTAAAAGCTACAGATTACAATTACTGATCTTTGCGTAACAATTACGTGAGTGACAAATTTAGTTACCTTTTACCCGGTGTTGTACTCGTACATGAAAGTACTTTATCGTTTGATACGTCAGTGGAAGCATGTTTCGTCCGAACAATGTATTGTAAAATCATCTCGAAAAAGTTAAGCACAAATATGTGTCATTCAAAAAAACATATTTTAAAAAATGTATTATCTTCAGGGATACTCTCATTGAGAAGTTCAATGTTATTATTCCACGGAAAAATCCAGCAACAAAGGCGTCAAGACTCCCTGCTCTTGAAATCGCAATCGAGCGAAATAACGTGGATCAGCGATTGCCACAGTTTTGATGAGTGATGACAAAATTCCTCTACATAAAAAGCGATTCGAAAGCGATTTTATTGCATTGTGCCCCATCATTCGTACAGTGGCATGGAGAAGCGATGAACTTCCAATCATTTGTCGTAGGAATTGAACAAAATTTTCTTGATTTAAATTCAACAATATTCTTTGGATGTTTATGAAAAAGACTACGTGATCGAGATGAAGTATTCCATTGGCGTAGGCGTTATTTTTTCAATAATAGCCGTTCTGCTATCGGTAAGTCAACAGATATACAGATATTATTGATTACTTTTAATAGTTACTTGTAGAACTATTGATCATACTATTAGGTGGTAATTTTTTTTATCCTATTCATCATTGCATCCTCTATGTATGATAAAAATAATATCTTCCCAAGAGGAAATTTTTACTGTGATTAACGAAAAAAAAATATTAACCATTAGCAATATTTTACAAAGTCCAGATTTTAGACTATAATAAAGTTTAATGAGTGTTATTATTCGTTATTATTTTTTATTATTTTTTTTTTGTCATAAATGTTATTATAGAAACATTGAAAAAAGTATTAACTGGAAAGAACTTTTATGGTTGATTATAACTATCTAATACTTGACTGACAAATTTATTAAAAACTCATAGCTATCAATAATTGTATGTATATGAAAGATGGAAAAAAGAATCTCTATGGGCACGGTTGTACTGATCTCATGAAAAAAAAAACAATTAATAAGAATTAAAAAGTGTTAATACTAACTTATAATAGATGATTGTGAATAATAGACACTAAAAACTGTTATTTTTTTTATTTTTTAGTAATTAAAAAAAAGTAATTATTACCAACACATCAAATAAAATTATTTCCGCTTGTGTTTCATTGAAAAAAAACCAGATTCTGCATCGTCAAATACGACGCGGACGTTCAGCTTTTCTATACTCAATTGTTTCTACCTATAAGTTTTAAGTTTAAAGTTTTATCAGAAATTATAATGAAAAAAACGCGAAAATTTTATTATGTATATTTATATGTAATGCAATCACTTTTCGATACATTATTACATTATTTATCGATACATTATTTCGATACATTATTAGGTTGGCACCCCAAAAATCAGAAGTTCCAATCAGTATAACACACACGTATGAACTATGCATCGATTAATATGATTCACTAATAAATTTATCATATTTACACAAAACACATGAAATTTTTCTTTTCGTCTAATGTAGTAATTTAAACAATGTCACCAATCTCATTTTTTTTTTTTTTTTAATTAATTTTCAACAGAAAAAATCTTATTATATGTTTTCAAAGATAAGTTGATGTTAAAAACAAAAACAATGCTTCTTGTATGAAATGATTTTTTTTACAAAAATATAAAAAAATGAAAACATGATAAATAACAATAAAGAAAAAAAATGTGTAATCTTTAACAATCAACCCAGGAGGCGTCGCTGCAGACGGACGAGAGACCGGTCAAAGAGAACCGAGAGCTAATAAAACGCACGATCCAAAACGCCGGCAAGTCGAAAATCAGTCACCAGCGGCAACAACTGCTCGGAGTCACCTCTTCGAAGGCCGAGCTCATCGAGCGCAACGAGCGCCTCAATCGCGGCTTCGAGAAAATAATCGAGCTCGTGAACGTCCTGGGCCAGGTTGACAGTTTCATATCCGAGCGCGCCAAAAACCTTGTCAAGAGGCTCAACGCGGCCTACGAGATCGACGACAGAGAGCGGACGCGTGCCTTTGGACACCACGTTTTTGAGTGACGTTTTATTTTCCGCGTCAATGGAAGATCATTATTGCACGGGGTTGGTATCGTGAACATATGAGGAAATCTGTAAAAAATGTCCCGTTTTTGCCCCTCATTTGATGAAAAAAAAATTTGTTGAGGCTTCCCCTTGAAACCGGGTTCGTTGAATAGGTATGATTTTCACATTTAAATTGCGGAACCCGTGTTCGAAATTTTTGTCCTCCAAGTACATGATATTGCGAGTAAAATGAGCCCCGTGTCAAGTGGGTGTCTCAACAAATTTTTTTGATTAAAATGGGAAACAAAAACGGGATATTTCTTTTGGATTTTCTTATACACATGAAAAAAAAAAACGTTTAGGTCCCCCATTTTAAAATAAAAATTTTTTTTTGTAGCTCACCCTTGAGATAGGGCTTATTTTACTCGCAATATCATGTACTATGAGAGAAAAATTATGAACATGGGTCTCAATGGAGGTGACACTGTTTTTTCGTTGTTTACATGCTATTATAGTATCTACCCGCTGCATACATATACATAATAATTATATAATTTTAACACGTAAATCACTATAAAAAGGTATCATTTCCACTCAAACTCGTGTTCATGATTATTCCATCGTAGTACATAACATTGCGAGTAACAAAAGCCCAGTTTCATGGGTATGCCTAAAAAAATTTTTTTTTATTTAAAAATCAGGGACTAAAACGGGATATTTTTTGTGGATTTTTTTCTCATATAAATGATGCATTTTGTTTTGCCTTAATTAAAAAGCTACGTCTTGCTCTATATGTTTTTTCATACGCTGTAATTAGTCGGTGCATCCCATAAATTGATTTTTTGAGTTTTTTCGTTTTACGTTCCCCAGAAAAATTAATGTTATGATTTTTTTTTTATTGATCTCAAAAATTGATTGTTTATCAATAAATAGGAGGAAATAATCAAATATCTTTTACCGATTTTATACCTGTCTTGGATCGCTGATGCAATATACCTACATTAATAAAGATCCAATTTAATTTTTCAAAATGAGCTGTAGGCATCTTTTGGTGACCTCCTCCAACAATATAAGACTATAGGCAATAATTGATTTCCAATAATTGATTTAATCAAGTAGAGGGGATAGTATAGCTGCACTACATACATCACTACGTAAAAAACATAAATATAATTTCAAGAAATCTTTTAGTACCTCATCAAATAATCATAAACAGTTTTTTATTCGTATTTACAAAAGTGCAAGTATATCGATTCAAAACATTTGTTTGACTGTACAAGTTGCTATATACCATATCTAGCGATGACCCAAGTTTGTTTAAAAAGGTTTCAATCAAATTCAATACTTAAATGCTTCATATTTATAGCTATATGTTAATGTGAGAAAAAATCTTGTACGGTATTTGTTTTATATTTTTGTACCTATTATTCATCATTTATTAATTTGATGTACACTGTACATAATTTATCTGTAATTTGAAAAGTGTTCTTTGTCCAATAAATTTTTTGCAATGTATATGTAATAGATTAAGAGACTATATTATCACATCAACACGATAAACAAACTCCGTTTTAGGAAAAAAAAAAAAAAATGATATTAAAAACCCTCAGAAACAAAACATAATGGGTATGTTTTTTTTGTAGTCGGTCGGTCGATCGGTCCAATTCCTCAAGAAAGTATACCTATACTCACTGTGTATACAGACTTATATTCTAGAGAAATCGGACCGACCGACTACAAAAAAACGTAATTAGGTATATACTTCAAAAATCTGGTACAAAATCGTCTTAAAAAATTAACAGGACCAAGTTAGACCAATTTGTGTCTTGACCAGTCCGCCGTTCCACTTCCAAACTTGGACCAGTTTGATCTTGGCAGCCGAGCTTGGGCTTATTTAACCAACCATTCCCTGATTTTAATTTCCAATTTGTTTATCATCGCATTAAATACTATTGATGAGTTAATATTACTTATTATGAGGTTATGTTAGTGTAAACGACAACACTACAATGATTGCGATTGATTTAGCCATCCAGGTGTACCTTGTTCGTACCAAATCGTACCGTATCACAGTCAGTGCGGTTTACCATGCAGTGCGACTTAACAAACTGTCTGTGTGAGGACTTCAAAGCGCTCAAAGCTGCTAAAACGTGACTAGCTGATTAACTTTTGTTTACATGTGCGAACACACGGTCAATTAGTTCATCACAGTTAGCAAGGTGAAACTAGAGAGCGGTGAGGGGGGACCGAATATATGCAGTGGCCCAGAAACTGTTTTGCGTGGACGAGTATACTTGTATATAATACTTATATATTATACTCGCTCATAGCCGAGTACAATGCCGTTTGAAAAATGGTAATATGTTGAAAAACCAGCCACGTCCAACTTTTTTGCGAAGGGACCATTTTTTGTTTCTTGCAGCGGTTTGCAAAAAGTTTACAACCGATCTTGTCGAAATTTAGTGTGGATATTAAGGGGCACAAGATCTACTTTGTATTCAATTTTCAAGTCTTAATATTCAAACGAACGTAAGTTATAGATTTAAAAAAAAAAACGGTCCAAAAGAGCACTTTTTGGCAAATTGCGAAAAAACGGCTGGGGCCAATTTTATTCCCCTGAAGATCATTTTCTTTTTGAAAATGCGCATCTTTTACAACGGTACAACTTTTTGGTCCGACTCTCCAGTTTTTTTCTAGACACGAAAAACTATTTTTGACCACATTTACCATTTTTTTTGGGCCGTTAGCTGACACAATTTGGAGTCTGAAACTATTTAGATTTGTTTTGAAACCGAACAACTATCACTATGATTTTTTTCGCGCTAATAGCATTTTAATTTTTCAAAAAGCTAATTCTATCCTACTTATTGTCAAAAATTTAAACCAGCCGCATTTATCACAGCAATTAATAAACCCTCTGACGTAGTGATCTACAATTTTATTGTCATACCTACTTCATTCTATTAAAGGGTTATGTGGATATTTTAATATTGTAATGTGATTAGTTCTATAAACCAGCCGGAACCTAAATTAACGGATGAGGAATGGGACGTTACCAGAGATGTAAGCATTTGTGGTGAAATTAGAATTCATCCCCTATCCAAAAACAGACCTCCAAAAAATGGACCTATCCCCCACACACAAACGCAAAAGCAAAACCAGCCACAACTTTGCCAGTTAGCTTTTTACAATAACTTACGACTGTAACCCTCGTTGCAGCAATTTTCGAATTCAATAAAGGGGAAAAAATGACTTTTTTGCACCAGTCATCTGAAGCTTATCTTATCTAGAAATGCATTATCTATAATTTTAGAGTTTAAATGAGCGGTCATTTTCTCCCCTTATTAAATCCAAAAACAGCCGCAACTATGGTTATTGTTATAAATTATTGTAAAAAACCAAATAGCAGAGTTGCGGCTGTTTTTGCTTTTATATGGGAAGGGGGGGTTCATTCATCAGAGGTCAGTTGTGGGTACATCAACTTTGTAATTTTCATCGTCAAGTTTTGATTGCGGCTGGTTTATAATTCTTACCACGTGGTACTTGATAAATATCCACACAACCCTTATAAAATATGAAAAAAATATCTCAAATCTCCGGACCATTATGTATCTTAATAATCATCGGAACGGCGGCTGGTTTAAATGTTTGACTTTTGGGATCGGGCTTCTCATATCAGGAGCCGTACCATATAACTTTTTCTCGCTTCGTAGGCCTATGTTGGAGCTATTCACATAGACATTTTTTGCTTATTTCATTGTGAACGTTAATATTGAAAAGGGGGTTTCATTGTTCCGCTAAACTCAAATTGAGTGAACAGACTGAACAGACCTATGCTGTGTTCTCTGTCAGTCAACATATAGTTGCGACCATAGGCGATAGGCATAGGCTTTGTTGCCTGACGGAAAAAGAGGTATAGGTCTGTTCAGTCTGTTCACTCAATTTGAGTTTAGCGGAACAGTGGAACCCCCTTTTCAATATGAACGTTCACAATGGAGCTATTCACATAGACATTTTTTGCTTATTTTATTGTGAACGTTCATATTGAAAAGGGGGTTCCACTGTTCCACTAAACTCCAATTGAGTGAACAGACTGAACAGACCTATACTGTGTTCTCTGTCAGTCAACATAGTTGCGACTATAGGCTTTGTTACCTGATGGAAAAAGAGGTATAGCCGGTATAGGTCTGTTCAGTCTGTTCACTCATTTTGAGTTTAGCGGAACAGTGAAACCCCCTTTTCAATATGAACGTTCACAATGAAATAAGCAAAAAATGTCTATGTGAATAGCTCTAATGAAATAAGCAAAAAATGTCTATGTGAGTAGCTCCGTTATAACATAGGCCGATGTACAGAGAAATAGTTACATGGTACGGCAGAGATCAGAGCTCTTTTTACCGCGGGCCGCAGCTGCAAGTTACCAAATTCCGAGCGAACCTTCCCGAGTAGAAATTAAAAGTGGGCAAAAACTGGGCCCAAGCTTGGCTGCCACGCCGCCTATCTTGGCCGCAGCTTGGCCTGACTTGGCATGACTTTCGCCCAGTAATCGCGCACTTTCGTCTGCAGATTAGGCATATATTCCCACCTTTGGCAATGTGCGAGAGAGATAGATATCCACGTTCACACTGTCGTCGACCGTCCCTGGATTGTAAGGTGAACGAATCTTAGGATACCGAGATACTTGAAGAAACTGATGTAGTTTACGGAGCGCACGCCGCACCCATGAGGTTCTTCGAAATTCTGATCGGAGCAGCGGCTAGTTTAATTTTTTGACGTTTCTCGGTGCAGCTCTCTTTTTTTTATCGCAGACCGCCGTATGTCACCAAATTCCGAACGAACCTTATATCACTGATGGCCACCATTTTGATGTACCTGGCCGGAAAACATACAAATCACCAAGAGGTATGAGGTATGGGGACAAGAGGATAGATTCGTTCACCTTACAATCCAGGGACGGTCGGGGACAGTGTAAGCGAGTCGGAGACGAAAGTGAACAAGTGCTCTTCTCCGATCGTCCGCGATCGTCCCTGACCGTACGCGATGCGCAGTTGCACACGTTAGGTTAGGTTAATGCTGTATGTAAACAATAGTTTGTAAATAAAGAAGTGCAAATACAAACAAGTTTGTTAACTTTTTGCATTAACCTAACCTAACGTGTACAACTGCGCATCGCGTACGGTCAGGGACGATCGGGGACGATCGGAGAAGAGGCTCTTCTGAAGAGCACTTGTTCACTTTCGTCTCCGACTCGCCCACACTGTCCCCGACCGTCCCTGGATTGTAAGGTGAACGAATCTGATCACTGATTACATATATATATGCTCTGCACTCTTTGCTGAGCTGGGAGCAGCTCGCTCGGCTAGTCTGCTGTTGACGAGAGTCTTGTTTTTTAATATTAGTAATTATTCAGTATATTTTAGCTCAACTAAGTAGATCTGTTCTTTTCATTTTAATTAAACTTCTGTGAACTACGCGAAGTCAACAAGCGGGGCAAGCAGACGCGTTCTGGACGCGTTGTCACGCCGTTATAACTACTCATATATACCTATTTGTAGTACGCGCGGGACGACACACATGCCTGCTTTTTCACCGACGTCTGCACCGTCGTCGAGGTGAAAGCGCCAGAAGTATAACTACATGTTATATACATACGAGAATCATAAGTGATTAGGTGTACGAAATATATAGACGCCCACCCAGCCCCACTGTTTCGCGCGGGCTGCTGAACTGTTAAGGTGGGAAACGTGTACGCACTGCCACCTCCACTGCTTCTGCTACTGCCGAGTTCTTCCACGTCAATGATCAACCTCGTCGACGAAGAGAGCAGAAGCTAACTTGTTGATGCTGTTGCAGCATAAATATATATATATATACGTACGGTACGTACATTGTAATTAAAATATTGCACATACAGTCACGTATTATTGAAAATGTAGTTTGCAAAAGATCGGTATTTAAATTATATAGTTGTCGGCCTTTCCGAAGAGAGAAAAACTCGTATCCCCTTGGGGCATATTAACATATGCGCAAAAACACACATGCGGAGAGAGAGAGAGAGAGAGGGTGTATCAAAACGACGGTGAGGTTATGGCTTGTGCGTTTGTTTTGCGACCTCATTTCACACGATTCTCAATTACCTACATCCTTTTAACGTTATTGACTTGGTATCGGAGTAACCTTATCACATTAAAATTCATACATTCTGTACTTTTGCACGTCCAAAAAGACATGTTATGTGTGATTACCATTTGCAATACAAAGATGGACAAATAAAGCATGCGTCCACGCAACCTCAAGCAAACGGGCACGCGAGTTTCATTTTCCTTGTAAAATTTCCTTTTGTTATACTCTAAATTTAAAAAGTTCCATGCATTAAGTGCATGCATGCACATATGAACGCTGATATCTTTCGTGTTCCAAAACGAACTACCTAAAACGCTCTTTCACGAGAGAGCAACAAGCACACACCATAGAGAGCTTTCTTTTCAACTCTTCCTCTCGTTAAGAGTTGAGTGTACAGAGTCTCGTGCACATCGCGCGCGCGCGCTATTTTCCGTAGCCCCTTTTACGCTAAAGTATAATATCTTTTAACCTTTGATTTAAAAGTCGCCCACTTCACCTAATCAACTTATTGATTTGCATGTACTTAATGCCTCACATTTCGGAGCAGTCGCTTTCTTTGCCATGTTAGTTACTCATAAATATGCAAGAATCAAAACAAACAGGCATGATCATCATACTCATGACATGTATGATGTATAGTATACAAAAAGTGTCAAAGGGTTCACACATAATTATATTTTCCCTCTCTGCAATATTAGAGTGTCGTAAAGGAAGCTATTGTAGATACTATGTACATCAGAGCATGGGCTAAGTAATACGTATAACCTAAGAACAAGCTGTGTATATACGTTAGGTACTACTCGTCTACGAGGAGAAGAGAAAACGTTACGTCACGCGCCAAGCCAGCATTAGGGCGCAGCCAAAGGCCATCATCCGTCAGCAAGGCAAACGAACGAGAGAGGTGCGCAGTGTGTTACGTGTGTGCATGCATGCGTACCTACAGCTACAACAAGGAGAGTGGCAGAGTGCAGTAAAACAAACCC
This sequence comes from Copidosoma floridanum, assembly GCF_036245765.1. Lineage (NCBI taxonomy): Eukaryota > Metazoa > Arthropoda > Insecta > Hymenoptera > Encyrtidae > Copidosoma > Copidosoma floridanum. The sequence continues at coordinate 14,408,228 of NW_028321884.1, read as the reverse complement.
CCTCGCGCACATATATATAGTTCCGTCATTGCGGACAACGGGACATCTTACCAATATTAAAAACAATACAAGAAAGTAGTGTGTGTATAATTGCAAAAATGAATCAGTAGTACAGAAGACAATCAATCAAACGTGCGTTGCGTCTGCGAACAGTGCGTGAAGGTATACATTGTTATGGTCGTTGCCCGTTAGTGCGTTATCTTGTTATCAAACACTCCTCATTGGCGTTGTCGTTATCTGGTGCGTGCGGGTGCGTATTAAACTGGCCTACCTCCCTTTCTCTCTCCCAAGACTCCACCTATAAATAAATGTGTTTTCTACTTATAGGATCCCATCGTATATTTTGAGAGAGAAAGGCGCGCGCGTTCTCTCTCTTTCTCCGTACACACACCGTTGCACGCATGCCCCTCTTGTCCAGGAGGGTCATGGGCGCGTTCTAGGGGCACATATATTTGGTGGTTGGGTTACACACACGGGGAGATAACGAGGTGGGTTTTCGTACAGTACATCTACCCATGCAAACTAGCACGCGCTCCGTCTCCCAGGGGGAGACCTGCTGAACGACTTCCCGCAGCAAACAGCTTTGGTGATAGCATGCCATTTTTGTTTATATTAAAACTCCTCGTTGTTCTGCTGTACTTTCGTGTCTTTCTTTTTCTCCTATACATCTGTACATGTATGTTTGCACACATGCAGTCTGTCTGTCCGTCTGTCTGTCTGCTGCAGTGCAGACGACAAGCTCGTGTTTCTGTTGTACATATATATGCACCTGTATTAACATCTTGTTTTTGTACAAGATTCTCAAAGTTGTCATCCCTTTTCTTTGTATTGACACTGGGAGGAGTTGATTCCAATGAGTTGGGGTTTGGTAAATAGGTCGTTTCAAATGTTTGACTGCAGGAAGGGCTGTTTTCTACGCAATAGAGAGGACGACCTTGAAAGGCTAGTAGATTACTGACCAAGTCTGATTCATTCCTCTTTTTTTGTTTTTGCAGCTCTCGTCCATGCAATACTAGTGTGTCTTGAGCCAGAAAAGGAAAGGCCCTTTGCTCGAAGTGACTGCAAGGAAAAGAGTCTCGTTGTAATACTTGGCTTGGCACTGGCAATACACACTTCAGCATAGAGCAGGGCCAAGGCATTGAGGGAAGCCTGTTGAAGAAGCGCAAGAAAGGAAAGAGAGGAGCCACAGAGAGAAAGCTCTGTTATTAATATTGCGTTTGGCGAGTCCCTGAAAAAGTCGCCAAAATTCCGGTCCCCACAAAAAAACCAGAAGGATCCCCTCAAACCGGCGGGAGACATCCACCGAATTCTGGTGACGAGAGATACTACGACAGCAAAATGAACAGCAAAAAGAGGAACCGCCCAAACACCAACACTTCTAGGTATTTCATGTCTCACGTTCATTATTATGTAATTTTGGAGTGCAACGTGACATCCATGTTTGCTATCAGATATTCGTTGTTTTGATCAAGACATGAAAAACCGGATGAATATGATAAATTTTATTTGAGGGTGAACTACTATACATTTAGTCTTGAAATGAAAATGGGTCACGAATAGTAAATGCACAGAAAATAAATTAATTAAGTGGAGCATGAAAAGAATGATAGTAATGACCATAAGAGCAAAGAGTTTCAACAACTAAGAAATTTTACAAACGTGTTACAGATCATCCCCACGGGGACGAGGTTCGACCTCCATCGTGGCAGATGGAGTGTACAATAATGGACACTTCATGCATGCAATCACAAGTCATGTAGGCAATATTGTACAGGTAATTGTGAACTACTTTATTAATAAATTTTACGCCAACTGTCAACCATAATGTAACCATTTTTCATTGCAGATTCAAACATTAAATGGTTCAATATATGAGGGTGTATTTAGAACTTTCTCTAGTCAATTTGAGTTGGTGTTGGAAATGGCTCACCGTGCCTCAAACGATGATAAAATAAACGCAAACGAAGTTGTAGAGAAATTAATTTTTAAGCCACAAGATATCGTAATGGTGACAGCGAAAGATGTCGACCTGGACTATGCAACCAGAGATACATTCCAGACAGACACAGCTATTAGTAAGTTTAACGGTGTAGTTAAGGGAGATAAAGAGCTCCAGCCTTGGGAAGAGTGTGGTACACCCAATGGAGCTAACTTTCAGTTGGATCGTACGGCGGTAAATTTGTTTTCTTCTCGTTAACTATCCAACAAACTGTCACACTCTTTGTTAAACCCTCATTTCCAACTTCCACAGAATGGCTGGGATGCTGACGATATGTTCCGCAAAAACGAAGAAACGTTTGGAGTCATGACTACGTTTGAGCCTAATTTGAGCCAGTACACGACAACGCTCCAGCGGAAGGACACGAAGGACTACAAGGAGCAAGAGAAAAAGGCTGCTGAGATTGCTAACGAAATAGAATCTCAGCCAGAACACAGGGTTCGCGCAGAACTCGAAAATGGTGACGAGGAAGATAAATTCTCAGCCGTCGTCCGTCCTCGGGAGGATCCCAGGGACTCAAGCCACGTAATATGAACATTATGTTTACGAAACGTGTTCAAATAGCACTCCTTCGAAGCAGACGAACAAATTTTCATTATCTTTTGGTACCGAGCGTACTTTTTTACTCCCAAGAAGATTAGCTATAAGAATTATTGAATACTAAAAAAAAAAAGGAAATATATAAGATTTGAAATTACTAATCAGGACTATCAGGGATGATTAAGGATATTTTAAAAATTAGTTCTATTAATTGTCCCTTGAATTGAGTCCAGGTAATTTTGACGGAAACTCTTTAAAACTTGCTCAATTACTCGATCACTTTCACTTTTTTTTTTTTTTTTTTTTTTTTGAAGAAAAAAATCTTTAAGCATACTAATCCAACATTCTCTTAAACAGCGTTCAAATAACAGTGAGATAAACAACAGTGGCTTGAGCAACAGTGGTTCGTCAATGGCTGACAAATACGTGCCGCCACCGAAGAGAAGGCCTGGCGACACTCGTAAGCTGATGCGTACGACGCCGCCGCCAGCTTCTCCCGGGCCAGCAACGGTACCCCCCACCTCAAAATACAATCAGGCCCCGCCTCCAGCCAATGCGACCCCGGTCAATGTTCCTCCCCAAAGCAACATTCCATCATCAGCTAGCAGTAGTGGCATGTCCTCGTCGTCTTCGTCCTCGTCGTCGCATGCACCACCAATTGTACCAACGCAACCGCACCAACCAGTGCCGCTCAACGTCGCGGGTATACCCAGTGGAATGCCCAGTGGAGTCGTCGTCACGTACAATACGCCGCCTCCACCCTTCCAGCCCGCTCCACAGGCCTCGCAGTCCTCACAGTCCAGCGTCCCCGGTAAGTGTACGTTGACCCAAAATTTTATTTATTTGTCGTCTTGGTGGTATCAAAGCTGCCTTTTCCTGCCGATGCTTGACTCCAGTGTCATGGTTATGGTCAAGTTTGCAAAATAGCAGCTTACTGACGTCAATGTCAATTCTTTGCTCGACACTGGCGACAATCGTTGAAATGAAAATGCACCTTTGTTATCATTAGTAGTTAGTTATTTGTCTATTCATTTGTGTATAAGAATTTTCTAACAAGCTTATTAAGAGATCATATAAACATTAGGAACTCAAAGCAAAATATTTTCAAGCACCAATGGCAAATTTTGTTATTGGAAAATGACAATGCAAGCTTTCTCCTTCATTTGACGCTTGTCGTTTTTCACTATAGTTGAATTTCAATTTTAAATGCATTACTGGAAAGCTTGTATTCAATTACGTTAAATTGTTTACGAGTTTCAAATCTCGGTGAGTTATGTAAGATTTCATAATAACCGATTGTACATGAAATTCCATCCTAGTGATCCATGATTCTTGAATCTCATATTTAAAGTTACTTTTAGTTACGTTATAATAGGTATATTCCAGGATTCTGTTGACCAACTTTGGTCAATTAAGGTTCGTGTAATCCTTTTCCTCATTGCAGCTGGAAATATATTTTGCTTCTTAACTTTCTTATTTTATTTACATTTCACGAATTTTATTTTGTGATGTAATAAATAAATATGTTGTTGATTGACTTACACATTAAATTTATACTATGGGAGCAAAAAAAAAGTTTTTCTTCAGCTTTGGAAAAATAAAACCCTTTGGTCTTTTCTTACTAAGTTATTGCATGATTATTTCATTGGTGGTTGGACTCCCAAGAATATATTACAGTGCACTGTGAGCTCATGAGCTCAGATTTTATTGTACCAATGATTACCAATACAAAAACTTGGAGTTTAAGAAAAATTATTTCGTTGAAAAAAATGTTTTCGTATTGTAACAAAAACTTGAGTACTCACAATTAAACTTCAGACCGTCTTCAAATATCCTCAGTCTACGTGAAAAATTTCTTGATAATATTTTTTAAGTCAATTAATGCACAGACGAAACAATAACTTCAAATATAAAAAGGAACTTTTTACGATTTTTTTTTTAACATACAAGTACATGATTCAACCAAAGTAATAGTTTTTTTTTTAATACCCCTAGAAAATCAAATTCATGTTCCTTTAGAGAGAAATGAGTCATACAAATCTTAAAGTAAAACTAAGTAAAGTGCAACAAAGCCATTGTCAACAAATTACTGTCACTTAAAAATTCAACAGTGCCTTCCGATAAAATTTAGAAAACGTCCTTGATCAATGATTATAATAAATATAATATATACATAATATTTCACTGACCATTTGTGCGAGCCTCGTCAGACTTAAGTACAAGGATCACTGTCAATTTCTTACACCCTCAAGTTATTCAAATATGGTATCTAGTTGGATGATTTTCTCTTACATTACACTATCATAGCATACTAAAACGAAAACACAGCGTTGCTTTCCTAAAAGCCCAACATGTACCCAAGCTTCGCAGACTGATATATGGAAAAACCTTGTTGCAGTTATGTCGCAAGCTCAAGGCCAGCCTAGCATGCCGTTCACGAGTCAGCAGCAGCAGCCTCCACCCCCAATGTCCAGCAAGATGGGCTTGGAGAAACGCGAGCGGCCCGGAAGACAGCAGGTCTACCAGTCGGACAAGGCCCCGCCAGCACCGTTCTCCGGGGCCCATGTGGTCCCTGTGCACCCATCGCCAGTCCCGTCACAACAGCCACCGCCGTCCTCCCTGCCCCCGCAACAACAATCGTCGGCCCACGTGCCCGTGCTGCCATCGTCTCAGCAGCCGGGCCACGGTCAATCGTCCCAACTCACAGGCGCCCCGCTAACGCAGTCCATCTCGGTCGACGGACCACCGGCCACGCCGATCGTCTCGAAAGATCTGCACAGGAAGGCACCCACGCCCAGGAGCAGGGAGGACCAGCACTCGGAGCTGCGCCAGTTCGCCACGGACTTCAAGCTGGCCGAGCCACAGCAGTCCGGACAGGAGTCTGGCCAACAGCAGCCACCGGCTTCTTTGCTCGGGAGAAAGCCACCACACCAGCAGCAGCAGGAACCGCATCTTCAACCTGCAAACATGGTAAGCTGCTCGCTGTTTGTGTTGCTGTTTAGAATCGGTGAAAGGATCAGTTCCTTTAGCTTTTTAACATTTTTTTGTCATCAATGACCCTGTATTGGAAGGAACAAAAAAAAACTGTGTTCCTTAAACTTAATGGGCTGTGGAGGGGAACTAATCCTTTTATTGAAACGTCATTTCTCACGTTCCATTTACGTTTTTTTATACATTTTTTTTATTGTTATTTTTAGTTACCAGTAAACAATGCGTCATTTCCATGGGAGCCAAAACCTAAAAGAGTCCGTAAACGAAGATATTATTAAAAATATATTTATTGATACTTATTAACTATTAGAATTTTAGTTTTCTTTTCTTTTTTGCTTATTAACTCAAATGATGTTAGTTTTTTCAAATGTTGAACATTTTGAGAAAAATTTAGTTTTGCACAAGTTTTGCATGATTTTTAATTTAATTGAATATTTGCATTAATTTAACGCTTAATCATTGTGCTCTGAATTTTGAGCTATTGAATTTCGAAACTTTGGAGAAAAAATTATGTGATAAGGATAATTTTTTTCAAACAGAGCATGTAAATAATAAGTAATAAATTTTTCTACTCTTTTTTTTTTGTTTCTTTTTATAAGTGTTTGTGTTGTGTCTGAAACCTTGTAACATATACATACCTTCAAAAATAGAAGCACACATAACTAATATGTGCAAGTCACTGTTGCTTTTACTTGTGTAAAAATACGTGATCAGTTTTCAATGTATCCAGCCATCAAATAACACTAGTTATTGATTTATATTCTTGAAGTATATAAGTAATAATCAAGTAACCTTTTGTAATTGAATATCGTTTTATTGAACATGAGCACATGTTAAAAAAACAACAGTTTAAGTTAATGCAAATATGAACACGCAAGTTATTGTTTAACATTTTTATTTGGAAAAGGTATTATTAAACTCTTAATTTTGTGAATTCATTTTCTTAAACATTTATTTCATCACTTCAATTAAATTATTGATACATCAGTCAATTGACAAATGTGTCAAAATAGATTTTTCTTTAAAAAAAATTATTTGATCCCAAAAGGTTCCTCAGCACGGACAACAGGCTCAGCAACCACCGCCCCAACAGCAACAACAACAACAACAGCAGCAGCAGCAACAACAACCGCCAGTCAAAGTTGACATGGCTGGTCCAAACAAATCTCCACCTGGGCCAATGCCACCACAAACAGCAAGCCCACCCCAACAGCAATCACCACCTCAGCAGGTGGTTCCACCTCAGCCTCCGCAGTCACAAACTCCAGCTTCTTCGCAGCAGACATCGCCTCCGTCTCAGCCGCAAACTCCACAACCAACCCCTCCTATTCAATTGACGCAGTCTGAACCTACCGTTGATAAACTAACCGCTTCCTTCAAGAAATCCACACTTAATCCCAATGCCAAGGAATTCAACCCTAATGCAAAAGCTTTTACACCCGTTAGTATCTCAGTTACGTTTGATTAATGGAAAATGTTGCTGTGAAAGAAATTGACTTAAACTTGTATAATTTTTTTTTTTTTTTTTTTTACAGCGATCACCCAGTACACCAAATCCCAGCAGGCCGCACACGCCTCAGACACCGCAGTACGCTACGCCCATGCAGTCTGCTGTTGTTGTTCCATTTTTAATGCCTAACCACCAGCCAACAGCCTTCGCGCAAGCACCGAATCAAGCCATCCAAAGAGGTGGTTACCGAAAGGGTCAATATATAGGTACAGTTCACAATTTTTTTTTGTATCCTATTACTTTTAACAGTCAACAATCTTTCAAGTTTCTTATCAGCATATTTTAATTGTTAACTTTACTGTTTTGATTATCACAATTTTACAACCAACTTTAATTAAAATTTACAAAATCTTTTTGCTCTTAGTAATAGAACAATATATTTATATAAATATGATATTGATCTTTATAATCATCTAACTACATTTTTGCTGTTGTCCTTCAATTCAACAGAATATCATCAATTTACAGTGCCTATGATGCACCAACGAGCACCCGACGTATCCTCGCAAATGCAAGTGGCCGCGGCAACGGGCCAGCCCCTGCTAGCCCCAGCCCCAATGCACCCGGCGGCCGGACCCTTCCAAATACCATACTCGGGCCAACCGGCCTACGGCCAGATGCTGCGCATGGTGCCGGCCCCGGCACCGCCACCGCCGCCACACATGACTGCCAACCCGTACCAGCATCACCACGAAACGCAAGCTGGACCACACACGCCGGGTGCCATTCAGTACATGAATCCGCATCCGCATCATCCACACGCCGTGCCTGGTCAGCAGCAGCCGAGCCAGGCGCCCTCGCCTGCCAACCCCAATCCCTCGCACACGTCGCAGTACCAACAGACTTCAAGTAAGACTTCAACTGTAGAGATAGACATGTGTGTATCGATTCCTTTTTGCTTACTTTTTTTTTTTTTTACTTTTACCATCATATCCATTTTTATGCCAAATTTTCGCGAGTTTTACAATAATTTTTTTTTTTTTTTTGCTATGTAGGCGTTCATTTCATACTGCACGATATTGGTTATCGAAATGAATGCAAACTAACAAACTTTGTATTGATGCTGCTTTCAATTTTTGCCATTTGATTTTTTTGCTCGTTCAAACAAACGCTTACACAGAGTGGTAGAGCTTTGGCCATGTTCCATCACTTTGCCAGCAGTGAGGATACTAAGCAAACAGTGTGCCCTGCAAATCAATCGTTGAAGCATGCACGTTTTTAAAAAATTTATCTTATCAGCACGTCACCATACACAAGCAACAATTACAGTTATGAAGAAAATAAAGTTAAAACGATACTCCATGAAATTTCAGGCACGCCCCAACCCTCGTATCCCCAACCGCCACTCCAGAGCCATGGACCGGCTGGGTATCCCATTATGTGCCCGGTCATTCCGCCGCATATACCATTGCCCCCACAACATATGCAGTACATCCAGCAACAGGCGCCTCCCCCGGGTGGGCCTTCTCAGCAATCCACGATCCCCGTGATTCTGCCGCACAACCCGCAATAGTTCCGCGCCCGTCACCCCGTCAGACATCACCAACAGAATCAACAGCAGCCGCCGCCGCCGCCGCATTATCAGCAATGGAACAGCAATCGCAGCCGATTAGCTTAAATGCGGGATTCGACGTGGCGCAAACGGTGTTTGCTCCACAAGCAGCGGCAGCATCAAGTATCGGAGCATCGTCTCCGAAGTCGTCACGATTCAACGGTGGTGAGTCGGGCATTAGGCGGAATCACGTGCAGGGGTTTAGAAGAGATAACAGACATAAACACTACAACGACAAAAACAATAATAAAAGTTTATACAAAGTGAAAAAACTTGATAATAGCGCCAGCAGAAAAGTGCAAGAGAAATGAAAAATAATCGCCCCCAAGTCCCATATTTCATTAGGACATGGCGGCAACGGTCTAGCAAATTTTACTGATCCACGCATTTTTATTTATTTTTATTTTTATTTTTTTCTTCTTTTTGTTAGTCCTCCACAATACTTACTTTTGTTATTACTTTTTTTTTTCTGTTTTGCATGCGATACGCCAGAACTTTCATTCACTCGCAACATAATGCATATACATATCGATTGTCGATCTAAGAGCATTTTGCGTCGTAATAGAATGTTTTTTTTTTTTTTTTTTTTTTTTTTTTTTTTTCAACAATTTTAAAAAATACAAAAAAAGAAAGAAAAAAAGTAACACCTTGTACACAAGAGCTCAGTAACTTTGAAAGTAACTTTTTTGCGATGAAAAAACGTTGAAATGTTACAAAAATCGCTTGGCGCTCCGCAACTTTCGGAGATGGTTGCATCGAAAGGAGTTTAAAGCCGAAAACAGGCGTTACCGTTCTTTATTTATTTTTTTTCTCTGGGATTGAGTAACAAACTAAGATTATTCATACATGCTTAAGATGTGCTGAAAGGTAAGAGTGAGTGGTGAATGATGAGATAAACTTATAAAGAGGGTTAAATGATATGTATACGTTGTGCGTGCAAAAAAAACCCTGAACTTTAACGCGGAATGATAAAAGTACCAAAGTCAGGTATAAGCCAGTCGTTGGTATTGTGAGAGGAGAATAGGAAACGTGTGCTGATGAAGTGACGTTTTCACTGTACAATGCGACGTAAAATAAATAGGAGCACGGGGGGGGTGATAAAGTTTTGATCATGGCAATGTTCTAAATGTCCTTTAGAAAAAATTGGATGATCAAAATTTTACGAGTACGAGACACGGTGCGGAGAGCTTTTTGTGCACACGGAATGAAAAGGACAATTTTTTAGCTGAATGGAATTAGAGAAATTGTTTCATGTGTGAGAGACATTGGGCAAATTTAACTCGAAAGGGTGATAGAGATAGCCCTTTCTTTTAGATTTGAGAAAAAAAAAAAAGAGATGAAGCGACGAGGAAGCAGAGTAGAAAATGTTTGAAAGAATTTACGAGCATCCAAATGAAATGGTTGTCGAGATGTTATTTATCTGAGAATAATAGGGTACGACCGGAGTTTCAGCCCTATATTTGTTGATGAGTTTTGTTATTGAGAAAGAAAAGGGAAGAAAAAAAAAAGAAAATTCGTAACTGAGAACTTCGATGCCCGTATTTTCTGTTCAATCGCTATAATATTCCCAAAATAAGATATCGCTGTTTCGAGTTATTAAGAGTGTTTGATAACGTCGAGAGATACAACGGAGTAGAAAGCTTTAAAGCGCAGCTTACGAGGAAACTGCAAAAACTATAAGTTATTCTTCGGAAGTTGTCTTCATGCTTGAAATATGTGATGCTTTTATACAGCGCGCGGTATGTGAAACGCGATATTGAGAAAAAAAAAAAAAAAAAAAAAAAAAAATCAAAGAGAGAAAGAAAAAAAACTTAATCCGCAATTTTTCTAGATCCAAGAGTTCGAATTTTGAATTTTTATATAATAAATCTGAAATCTGGTTCTTTGTTCGTAAAATGCAATACGTTAAATCAAAACGAAACTACTTGTTCTTATACCAAGCCATACCTGTTAAACGCAATGAAAAAGAAACAACAAACCGTAGCTTTTGCGAAATTTTTACAGCTCCTTTTTATTTCTCTTCTTTGTAAAATGTGCGAAATTTAGATGCGAACCTATTGTAGAGGAATAAAACAAACATCAATGGTTTCACAAGTACCTCCAAAACTTGCAATCTGCATAGTGCAATCTAACAATCATGGCTGGTGTTCATGATATCCGTTAAATGAATGAGATGAAACTTTTATGGCCTCGAGAACTCAACCGTGTACATAAAATAATGAAGTAAAAGAATAAAACAACAAACTGAAGCACATTGAGTGGCATTATTCAACTTTTATATGGAAGAGAAATAAAAAAAAAAAAAATAAATCAAATAAATCCATTGAAGACCAAGTTAAATGTGTTTCATTAACCTCCAAGTATTTACAATAATTTATTTAACTATTTACATAAATGGGTACATTTCACATTCTCCGATTTAAACTTCTTAATTCCTCGATTGAGAACTGTGGTGGTAAACATGATCGGGTTGTTCTTGCTGCAAATTTGATATTAAAAATAAGTAAGAATTTTAATTAAGTAACCAAAACAATATTTGAAACGCGTAATACCTTCATGAGAAATCACATTCTTCCCATTTAAATCTAAGGACTCTCCATACACCATGAGTTTCATAATTATTAATTTATTGTCATTTTCTTTTTTCTGTAGTCTATTTAAATACTTCAGAATTTTGTCTGGAAATCTTTTAAACAAGTCATAAAAATCTTGATGTTTGCGAAATTTGAAAGAAAGTGCTTTCAAACGCTTCTTTAAATTATAGTTTTGATCTGGAATGAAAGTAACTTTAGCTAAAATCTAGAAAAAATTTTAATTTTGAACAGATTACCTCTCTTTGAGATGTTTAAAGCAACCGGTTGATCGGGATCCGTCGAAGAACCCGAGGATGTACTGATTCTTCTCAATCTTTTGGTACTCCTTACTATTTCATCGCTGCTCGAATCGTTACTTTGACTCTGAACGTCATTATCATCATAATTTCTTAAAACTCCCTTCACTACATCTCCCTAATACAAAATTTTACAGGTGATTTAATGATTATAATTCGTTATGATCAACTTAATATTTTTACAATACCTCAGCATTCAAATTGTAAACATACAAGTCGGATGGACTATCATTAAAACTTGCAGCGATCTCCTGGAAAGTATAGAGAATCGTAAGTAACAATATTTTTTGAACGTGTACAGCAATTTGTCGATGGAAAAATTACAGAAAGCAAGTAACTAACAAAAATTCTTGCAATGTACAATCAATGGCATGCATGTTAAAACTTTGAACTTCTCATGAAATTCAATAAAGAAATAAAGTTAAACAAGGCAAACCTCAGCAGCATCATCATCCTCGAGATTCTCCACTTTTCCAACGGGGAGCAATTCCTCAGGTAGGCTCACGGTGAAGTTGACATCATCAGTGTCAGAATCCCCTGAAATGCACAGCGTTATTTGGCTCTCGCTACCAGAGCTTGATATCGCCGATGACATCTCTTTCTTAATGTACTGATAGCTTGTACTCGCTGCCGAGTCCATGATTTCCTTCACAGACTATTATGTTTTTCTTACTCAAAACGGAATTTGAAATTGAGAGTAAGTGGTGTGTCACAAGAGTCGAAAGATGTTACTGATTTCTACATGGTTAACGTTACACGCTAGTCCTAACGAAACTAAGTAAGTAAATTTACAAATATCTTACACTTTTAGAACGAACAGTGACGTTCGGCCCGGCCTGCGACAGTAGTGCGACGAGAAAAAACAAATTTCAAATGCGCTGCTTGTGTGCACACACAGCATGCTTGTACGACCACGTGATTAAAGATATAAATATATAAGACGCTTGAATAACGTGTGTAAACGGTATAACCTATCCTATTGGGAATTGGGATTGGCCCTTGAGAGTTGAGAGCCTTCTCTCGAAACTTCGGAATCGCGCCACAACGTGTAAGGATAGAAAAGCTGGTGACGCTGATAGTAACGAGCCTTCTCTCCCCATTTTCGAAACTCGACACTTTACGGAGATTAACCTACGTCAGTGGCGCTAGTGCTACGGGGCCGATCCCAATATGTTCCTTGATGCAGTGCACGTGCAGACCTGTATTGCACGATTATACCTGCAAAAGACATGCGGATTGCGGTAACATTTGACAACAAACTAAAAAACTTCGGCAGGACTTGATTTTTAAAACAATTTCAACATGAAGTTCAACAAGTGGGAGGATCTGGCGATCGAGTTGAGCGACGCCGTTCTTAAAACGTTAAAAGAGTTGAAATTCGATTCAATGACACCAGTGCAGGTAACAGTCGTTTTTTTGTTTTATTTTCGGTTCTTTTGTTTTCAAAAGACAATCGACCTCGGAACAAGTTAAATAGAAATTTTTCTTGCACAGGCTGCCAGTATACCCCTTCTGTTGACCGGGAGGGACGTTGCAGCCGAAGCCGTCACGGGAAGTGGAAAGACTCTGGCCTTTGTCATCCCAATGCTGGAGCTGATGCAGGTATTTGCATTTTATTTTCGTGTGCGTTACGTTTTTTTATTGATATAAGAAATTTTAAAAAGATGATAAACCCTAGAAAAGAGAAGAGAAGTGGAAGAAATTCGAAATCGGAGGAGTCATTATTTCGCCAACGAGGGAATTGGCAACACAAATCAGCAAAGTCCTTGGGCAGTTTCTTAGCAACATACCGACCTTGAAACAGGTGCTGTTGGTTGGGGGCAACGCCATCAAAGAAGACGTTGACAAAATAAGGGAAGGCGCAAATATCATCGTGGCCACACCAGGAAGATTGGAGGATCTTTTGACCAATTGCAAAGAAATTAATTTAACTACAGCTGTTAAATCTTTGGTAATTTATTTTAGTGCATTGGTATACTCACCATGGGGGATTTTAACATTAATTTACATTTTAGGAGCTATTAGTCTTGGACGAGGCAGACAGGCTGTTAGATTTGGGTTTCAGTACAACGATTAACACAATCCTCGGTTTTTTGCCCCGTTTAAGGAGAACGGGCTTATTTTCCGCTACCCAGACCAAAGAGGTGAAACAATTGATCAGAGCTGGATTGAGGAACCCTGAGTGCGTGACCATTAAGGAGACGGAGAATGTGTCTACTCCGTCGACTTTAAACAACTACTATTCGATAGTCGATCCCGACAAAAAGATAGCGTTCATCATTAATTTAATTAAACAAAAGGGAACAAAGTATAAATACATGATTTTCTTTTCCACTTGTGCGTGTGTTGATTACTTCAGCGATGTTATAAAAACGTAAGTACATCAAAATTTAATGTTATCAAGAAATAAAACACGACACACGCTCATGTCATTTATTTTCAGGATGTTAACTGCCACAAAAGTTTTGGCCTTACATGGCAAAATGAAAAGCAAGCGGCACAAGATATTTGACGAGTTTCACGCTCTTGAAAGTGGCATTTTGATATGCACGGATGTAATGGCTCGAGGAATAGATATTCCAGAAGTCGACTGGGTCATTCAGTTCGATGCACCAGCCACCGCAAGTAGTTTTGTTCACAGGTTTGTGTGTAACAATTTGGTTGATTGCCTTGACATTTTTGTGCACTTTGTTTCATGGAAAATGTATTTCAGATGTGGGAGGACTGCAAGAATAGGAAACGAGGGCAATGCTCTGCTGCTGTTGTCAGAAATGGAGGACGCTTACGTCGACTTCTTGAAGAGAAATCAAAAAGTAGATTTGCAACAGCTCAAGATGGATTTGAATCAGAATTTTGTCGAAAAGTGCCTCAAGTGCATGAGGAAGCTCCAGCAAAACGACAGGCTCGTGTTTGATAAAGCGAATCGTGCCGTCGTATCGCACGTGCAAGCTTATCAAAAGCACGAGTGCAATTTGATTTTACGCCTTAAAGATATGGATTTGGGCCAGCTCTTCATGGGATTTGGCTTACTCAAAGCTCCTCGTATGCCAGAAGCCAAAGGACGAGACTTATCGTCGTTCGAGGGAGTAGACATTGACGTTAATGCGCTGGCTTATAAGAACAAACAAAGAGAGACCGCTCGGTTACAAAAACTGAGTGAGTATCAAAAAACGGGAGTTTGGCCTACGAGAGAGAAGAAAAAAATGAAAGAAAATGAGGCCTGGTCCGTGGCCAAAGGAATGAGGCAAGAGCGGAAAGATAGAAAAACTAGGCGCAAGAGCAAGCAAAGCAAGCGCATGGAAAGCGGAGCTGGAAAGCGAAAGCGTCAGAATAAGTTGAGCGAAGAAGAGGTTCAAGAGTTGGCCAACGATATTGCGTTGTTGAAGAAATATAAAAAAAAGAAGGTAAGGTGTTAGATAAAAATGTATGTGTATATACGTTCCTGCTGTAATTTTAATAATAATTTTATGCAATTTTGCATTCACAGATTTCAGAGGAAGATTTCGAAGAAGCTTTTGGTATATGATGAATAAATTTTTCTGCGGCGTGCAGGTTTGTACATATGTAAATAAAAACATTTGAAGTTGCAATAAATTTTGTACATATTTTGCGAATGGATCGTTTTTATTTCCAATGAAATTTCTTGCTTTCTCAATTATTTTGAATCTTGAAATGTAGCCCATATAGTTTTTTGAAAAGTGTATCCGGGGGTCTTATCCTTTTAACGAGCTTCAATTAAAAAGAGCTAATATTTGTAAAAGAAAAGAAAATTTAGTTGCTTAGGGTCTCTAAAATTCTTTGGAAAAGTTGTGAGTGATAAAAGTACAAAAGTACTTTTTACTGCAACAAAAGTACAAGTTTCAAGTCCAACTTTCTTAACGCACTTATGACTTTCTTTAAAAATAAGTGTTATCGGAATTTTCGGAATCATCGGACTCGAAAAAAAGTGACCACCCTAATCTCTCGTTATCTAAACTAGAAAACACGATAACACACGGCGACGATAAAGCTTTTCCAAATTCCTTTACATACGTGCTCG
This sequence comes from Copidosoma floridanum, assembly GCF_036245765.1. NCBI lineage: Eukaryota > Metazoa > Arthropoda > Insecta > Hymenoptera > Encyrtidae > Copidosoma > Copidosoma floridanum. The sequence continues at coordinate 14,392,707 of NW_028321884.1, read as the reverse complement.
CTCCAACAATCCTAACACGAGCTCTGTTTTCCAGAATCGTTATGGAAAATTTACGTTAAAAAAAAAAAAACAGTACATCAACGGAAGCGAAAATGAAACGATCTGCCGGTTTGGCAAACTGACAATAAAAAAGAAGCCGATGCGGGAGGCAGGCGGCAAAACTCGGCGCGCTTGACGAAATATTTAGAAGCACTTTTAATAAATGGACCCCTCAAGAGTTTGGCGCTCGTTATAATTAACACCGACAAGTTTATACCCGGTGATTTATTAAAAAAAAAAAAAAAATTTTACTAATGAACAAAAAAAAACGTGTTTTCCGATTTCAAAGCTACTGCAGCTGCAAGACCTTGATGTCTCTTTGTATTCGCTACAGACCAAGTTGACATATCGATCGAACAAAAACAAGGAACTTTTGTGACAGAGGAGAGAGATAAACAAATCTAATATACAACTTATACTAGCGTAAAAGGGACTGACCCTTTTGATCTTCACCCCTATCATTTAATGATGGCAAAAAGTAAGATTTGAGCTTTACTGCTAATATACTATGTATACACATTTTTCTCCTTGTTCTCTTCTCCTCTCTTCTTCGATGCAGCAGCTGCAGCTGATGGGGAATAAAAGAGCAGGAGAGACATATTTTTCTGGAAGAGAGGGAGAGACAAAGCAAAGTATAAGCAAAGGAGGTATGACTAACAGCGGCATGTGATGTACGCTTCATGTTAGTCATTCTCTACTCTAGCACAACGTGTGTCAAGATTGGGGTGATGACGTACGGGCTCTCTCTCGTTGATAAGAAAGCGTTTAGATATAGAGTTTCGATATTGGTTATTGGTTTCAGTTGGTGTAACAAGTTGACAATTCAAGGGGCGCCTTGCAGTTGGATCGGTGTGTGTCTCGGTACATTTAGGCATTAATTACAAGACGTGGCACGGCTTATGTTTATATTGTTTGGGCTGCAGTTGTATGCACTCGTGTTTCACGAGCGCGTGTGTTTATCGCGAAAATCGGATAAAGATATTTAATAGTGCGTAAGTGGCACAGTTGTAGGTAAATGCCCTTTTGGCAACTTTGCTCGTGTCCGAGTGTCAAAGTGTTGTTTTCCAGTAAGTATAGGACATAAATAAAAATACACGCATTCGAGGGTTCGAAATGAGTAATCGTGGTGCAAGTGAGGCGGGACAGGAGGACTACAGGCCCAAATGGTTGCAGGAGCTCGAAAATCGAAAGCGAAAGGTATGACATGCAAATGGTTTTTTTTTTAAGTTTACCAATGATAAAAAATAAAATTGTTACACCTTTAGCAAGGCAATGATTTAAATTGACCATATACAGCTGGAACGTAAAAATCGCCTCGCAGTGTGCGCGATGACTAAATTGGCCAAAGTCGGGAGTGAGAAATCGAAACTGGAAATTATCTAGTCAAAAAAAAAAAAAAAAAAATGAATAGAACGATTATGAGAATTCTCGATTCATCATATACCTGTAACCTTGTAAACTCGGACAAAATTATTTTATTCGCATCTAAGCACTTTTTTTTCGAAAATATGATTCATCATTATAAATTTTTGCCAAAACAATGTTGTTAAATATACCATCATGTAAAGTTAAGCAAGGGCCCAAAGAGTCGGCAAACTTACAACATACAAATAACATTTAAAATACAATAATATTATTTAACAGCAACGCCTTGGCCACGAGGTGGGAGCCGGCGCCCCGTGCCTAAGCTGCGAGTCGTCGTGTCCCGGACTGGATCTGCACTTTTGGCGCAAGATATGCAAAAACTGCAAGTGCCGCGGCGACGAGCACGACTTTGACGACGACGAGTTCCCTCAGTTCGAGCTCCTCTTCGGGCCCAACGTCAAGAGCCGGAGGAAAAACAATTCCGTCTGTAAGTCCTGCGACGAATCTGATAGAAAATTGATGAAAAAAAAAAAAAATCTATTTCCTCTTTTTTCCTTCAAGTGCTAAAAGTAAACGACAAGAAGCAAACGCAGGAGGAAACTTCGTTCGAGTGGGTGCCACCCGACACGACGGAGGAGCTGGCCGCCGACTACATGAAGGCCCTGCCCTTGGACAAGTTACCGATCTCCGGCTCGTCGGGCGCGGCTTTCAGGAAGCAACAGCTCCAGAAGCAGCTGCCTCTGCACGACATCGACCACACGGCCTGCACCGGCCTCGACGACGACGAGAGAAAGGAGTTCGACAAGTACCTCAACAATCTCAAGAGATGCGCCGGACAGGGCAGGGTTTCCAAGGTAGGCTTTTAGCCGGTTTGATCCTCTATACTCTATAATTCCCCCTGAATTGACTTTCACCTATTGAGATTCAGACCGTATGCGTACTCTCTTTGACACAAATCTACTTTTGATACACGTTGATGAACGCATTGAAATTTTGGTTGCAGTTGATGACCATCCGGCCGTTCGATCAGTCCCTGATGACACCGGCCAACGCCACGGACGTCCAGCGTTTCAGTCCCCAGCACAGCCAGCAGCTGACAAGAAACAACGGCACATCGAGCCTCCGCACGCCTAGTAGCTTCATCCCCAAGGGACTGCCGGATAGGCCGTCACCAGACACTGCAGTGCCTCCAGGTTCCAGCGAACCAGTGCATAAGTTTGCATCTCCGGTTATCGGCAGCGGTCCCATGCCCGCGGACTCTAGTCGCTACCATCACGCCCTGGCCAACGTCTCGTGCAACGCTAGCTTGGCTCAGTCGACAGACGTGCCCGCCGGGGTCTGTCATTCTCCCGGTTGTCCGTTGACACCGAGTAGACAGCAACTACCGTCACCCTGCGAGTTGAGGTACTCCAGAAATCCTGGCTTGATCGCTTCCGAGGAACGGGTCCAGGTCGGCACGGCAGGCACGGCTCGAGCAATACGAAAAGCTCGCGTGGAAGGTCTCGGCGGACAGGTCGAGCAGGGCCTGGAGTTCTCGAGCGAGCTGCCGGCAGCTAGCTGTGCCCAACTGGCCGAGCAAATGCTGTCTGAGGCCCTACTGCCGCCGAGCAACGTCAACGCCGGCGACATCGTGGGCAGCAGTCTGGACGAGGACGGGCTCGCCCACATCAGGGGAAAGCTCAGCGACAAGTACGGCAACGGCCGGCAGGCTCCCCGAGACCTTGTCGTCAGGTGAGTCCGGATGTGATTATTTTTAATATATCGCTAGTCGCTTTTATTTTCCGTGTTGAAAATTGACGTAAAAAAAATATATTAATTACTAAAATGAAGCGTCGCACGTTATTTACAAACGAAATACGCGGCTCTAAACTTTGCCCGTCTTCCCTCTTTAATCATAACAGTGGCCAGCATCCGTCGGCTGCAGTCTCGGCTTCCGAGGATATAAAAAGATGCAGCGCGGAAATAGCGAAAGAATTCGAGAGCAAGCCAACAACAGCAGCTGGGAGCCCGATGGACGTGAGCGCGGTGAGAAACAACCAGTCGGTCTACGGTACACGCGCCGAGCGGCTCCCAGTCGAGCTGAACACCTCGCTGCCGGTCCAATCGAGTCTGATTCACTCGGAGGCTCTGAACAATCCAGTTTTCCCGGAGGAAGCTGTCGGCGGCGCCTCGACGGTCTACCAGAACCAGGAGCACATTGACCAGCTACAGAACGAGCTCCAGGCTATGAAGATGAGCACACACGGGAGACGCGAGTGCACCAGGTGCGAGGACGACATATACCCAGGTCAGGTGGTCGTCACTGCTGACAAGATCAAGGACGCCGTCTGGCATCCCGGCTGTTTCAAGTGCTGTGCCTGCAACGAGCTGCTCGTCGATCTAGTGTACTTTACGTACAAGGGCAGGCTCTACTGTGGGAGGGACCTGGCCAAGCTCCTGGAGATCCCGAGGTGTCACGCTTGCGACGAGGTACTTGCAATACCTAATCCTTTAAAGTGTACATTTGGTTTGGAAATTAAGTATTACTTTTTTTTTCGCAGCTCATTTTTGTACGGGAGTATACTGTGGCCGAGGGCAACAACTACCATGTAAAGCACTTTTGTTGCTGGGACTGCGACACTCCGCTGGCAAACCGCCAGTACGTCACGGAAAACGACCGGCCACTCTGTTTGCCGTGCTATCAGAAGTACTACGCCAAGACGTGCAACGCCTGTGACAGCGTCATTGCTGCGGATCAGCAGGGTGTTGCCGTTAAGGGTTTGGATTTTCACGCCAACGATACTTGCTTCTGCTGCTTCACCTGCAAAAAGAGCCTTCTGGGCGGACAGATAGCCGTCAAGGAAAACAAATTGCTCTGCAGCAAGGAATGCATCGCTGAATTCTTGCAGAGGAAAAAAATGGGCAGATGAAATTTTGCGAGCATCCGCGTGTCGAGTTAACCAGTTCAACGGTGTCATTTCAAATTAATTTATATTTTGTATTATAAAGTCAAACGCAAAAAAGAAAAAAGGGGGCTTTTTATCATTTAAGTTTCTTTGTTTTATACGTACTAGATTACATAACGATTACAATATATTAGTTTCACGATTAATTCCAAAAAAGTCAATAGTAAATATTACAAATTTTAATCCTTGTTTTTTTTTCTCTGGTTTATACACATGTGTACTACATGGATTTGTTAGATCACATTTTTTTTTCTGCCATTACAACAGCAACAAATTGTGATTTTTTTTTTTTTTTTTTTTTTTTCAATTCAACAAATCCAGCAAAATCCATTGAAATCCTTAAATATTATACATAACGTGAAACTAGAAATATTACTAACTTGGTAAAATATTATATTTAATTTAATAATCATAATTATTTTGAAATTATTCACTTAACGCGTTGATGCCAAGATACGACGAAAAAAAGAAAATTAAATTGTTTACACATCACGGGAGGGAGTGAAGAAAGCCTCGGATGACAACAAAGGTGCGATCTGGGGCATTCCTTACTATTGCTCCCTAGATGTGTAACTTACTTCTCTTCAACAGAAGCAACTTGTTTCCAATTGAAAATTTTTACATGCCCCGCAGTGCTAAGAATTCTTAGTGATTTCTTATTGAAAATTATGAATTAATTTTTGCTCTTCTTTTGTACAAAACTACATAGTTACAGTTTTATTCGGAATCACTGTCAACAACAGTCTTGATCTTTTTTAGAGTTGTGCGAGCTTTTGTAGGGGATATAGGTACATCAGATGTTGGCTCAATTTGTGACTTTCGCGGCCTTCCTCGGGTGGAACGAGCTAAAAATTTCAAATGTTAATTAGAAAATCACCAAGATTCATCTTTATCAATTATTTGAAACACTTACTTTCAGAGATCACGTTGTTTTTGTCCAACTCTGCAACTTCTTTTTTTGTTTCATTTTTTATTCTCAGCTTTTTGCATTTATCCAGAGTCGGACTCCCCACCATTCCGTTATCTTCAAGGAATGCATTCAAACGTCTTACTTTGGCAGCATCTGTCTTGCAATCTTTTAATAGAGTGTTGTAACATTTCACTCGTATTCCTGCAGTTCTGATGAATTTTTTCAATTTCTCTATCTTTTTGATGTTACGAGTCTGAAATTCATAATCAAAAACATAAGATCATTCTTGCACATTACAAGCATAAATTGTCAATATAAAGTACTTTTAGAATAAAATAATAATATGATATACTTACACTAGCCTTCCTTTTCTTCCCACTTTTGACGTCTTCATCCTCATCGTCATCACTTTTTTCATCCGATACCTCGCTAGCTGAGTTTTCATCGTTAATAGAATCATTTTGGTTTTCAGAATCCTTATCCTCTTTCTCCTTCTTTTGCTCCTCTTCCTTTTTTTCTTTTTTTTCAGCATCTTCACTATTCTTTTCAACCTTCTTTTCTTTTTTTTCGACCTTCTTTTCAACTTTTTCCTCTTTTTCTTCACCCTCCTCTTCTTCAGCCACTATTTTCCTAGGAGTTTTTGGCGGCCTTCCTCGAGGGCGACCTCTCCCCCTACTACCTTCCGGCCCTTTGGAAGGAGTCTTCTTAGCAATAGGAGACTTTTTAACTTTCTTTTTAGGAGAATAGTCATCATCATCATCTTCCGAATTAGACTCGGCACTCTTATCTGAATCAGTCATGTCCCTCAATTTCTTGGGCCTGCCGCGCTTCCTGACTGGCTTTGCCGGAGTCTTGGAACTTTCCTTTGGCTTGGTCTTGGCTTCCATAACCTTGTACTCAGATTTTTCTTCCTCCGAGGAACCCATTTCGACTTCATCTTCATTTGGTTTTTCTCTGACGATTGTGGTTTTTGTTTTAGGCTTCGAACTTTTTTCCTTCTCACTCTCTTCTTCCTCTTTGGATTCTTCATCACTGGCATTTTCTACTGTGAGCTCCATGCCGTGTATTATTTCTGAATTTTTTTTGCTAGAGGTCTTACTCATATTTTTTTCTTCGTTTGTAACTTTTTTGGATTTCTCTTTAAGTCCTTCAGCTTTCTTTGAATCTTCTTTTGATTTCTTGGCATCTTCTCTTGATTCTTTAGCATCTACTTTCGATTCTTTAGCATCTACTTTCGATTCTTTAGCATCTACTTTCGGCTCTTTAGCATCTTCTTTTAATTCTTTAGCATCTTCTTTCAATTCTTTAGCATCTTCTTTCAATTCTTTAGCATCTTCTTTCGTTTCTTTAGAGTTTTCTTTGATTTTTTTTTTGTCTTCATTAGAATCTTTCAAATCTTCTTTAGGTCCCTTTGAATCATCTTTAGATTCTTTTGAAACTTCATCCTTAAAAAAAAACATCAGATTAAAGATTTAACATTTCCAAACAAAGTAGTTAATTAATAAAGTCTTCTTACCTCCGACTTGGTCTTGTCATCATTTTCGGCAGTTGTCAATTTTTTGTTGACACCAATGGTGTCTTTTTTGTCAGCAGTGCTTTTCAAATCAAATATCTCAGTACTTTTAACATCCTGTTCAACATCTTTTTCTCCTTCATCCTTTTCTGAACTATCTTTGGTATTTTTGACATTTTTCTCAGCATCTTTATCCACAGTGTTCGATTGTTTCTCTACCTCTTGGCCATCATTCTTAGCACCCCCTTCATTGTTTTCCTCCTCTTTTTTGTCTACTGCTTTTTCACCAGCCTTACCATCTTCAGCAATATTTACATCATCAGATTTGGAAGCAATATCCGAAACCTCCATTTTTTCTTCCAAATCAGCATCTTTGTTTGCTTCGTCCTTGTTCGTCAAATCACCATTTGACTCCTTGGCATCTCCATTCGTCTGCTTAACAACTTTATCTTCGCCAACTACAGCTTCGTCCAGGCGTGGCTTCTTACTCGGCATCTCCTCTTCAGCCACTTCAGTCCTGGACCGCTTGCAAACATTTTGGCTCGTCTCCATGTTATTCTCCGACTGCTGTTGGACTTTAGTCTCGCTCTCGCTGTGTTCGGATTCAACCATTTTACAGTCAAATCAGGTTATCTGCAACAACACAATCGATGAGATGCTGACTTTGACATCGACATGCTAGTTATTGTAGTAACATGTACTTTATGCTTAAGTTATGGGAACCAAACGTAAATCAAAACAGACTACCCCTAAACGTAATCCTCGGCATAATAAAAAAGTCTGAACACTAGCAAATCTCAACAGCAACTGGGAAATTATCGCGTACACATACACTGAAATGTTATGGATGAGGAGGAAGTCACGCTATCTCGAATGTTAAATGGATTGACGAATGAATGCAAGTAGTATTTCAGAACTCTCTTGCATAGTCTTACTTTGGGCTAATATCGTTGGATCAAGTTTGTAAAAACATTGAATATTTGTGACATTTGTGACGCTAAAACAATAAAATTTACGACACAAGTCGTAGTTGCCGAGAGAATTTTAACTTTTGACCGACAGATTTCTTGGTAGGTGTACTTTTCTTTTCCTGCACCGCCGCTATCGTGATAACAACCGGACGGCGGACGGGCGGATAGAGTACACTCACACACCCACACACATACCACATACATGTGCCAACTTGTACCTACGTAAGTATGCAACGCACGCAGCTGCTGTACAGCGGTAAATCTAGATATATCCTCCTATTAAATATCGTAATAAGCATTGCAAATGTATAATGATACGGTATACAGTTAGCTAAACAAACAGCGAAGGCGGTACACGAACGATCGAAACGACTATCTTTTGCTCGAGAGGAAATCACGTAGAGAATGCGTTCAGCAGCTAACAATACACAAATTAACCCCTTGTCGCGCGCGCACCTCTCTACAACGACAATAAGAAAAAAAAAAAAAATAATGCACGTAAGACTTGCTTATTAATACTCCACCTGCTCACTAAGGTCGTTGACCTCGAGGTTATGGAGGTTAAGTTATCCAGCGGCGGGAAAACCTATTTTATTTTCCCGACCCCATAACAAAACAGAGAGATTCAAGTACGCAATTTGCGGTTTTTACATGTGTATATTTGATATACACATCTACACATGTATATGAGTATGCATGTATAATATATCTATAGATGTACGTGGGCGCACGAGGTTTTATCGCCTCGCGCGCTCTTTCTTGCGCCGTCATAACCAAAGATTCTGGCTTACCTTCGTGCGTGCAGCGGCACTTGGAGACTTTTTCTCGGGATTAATGTGCACTATCTGATTACAACTAATGGAAGTACTAATACCTAAGTAAAAAATAATAAATGTTTTTGTATAACGTTAGATTTGCGTTGATGAAAATCGCTACGTGTATATAATGGTGTACGAAACAATATCGAGCTTTCCTCTCGTGAATCGATCAAGGTAAGTAACTTTGCGCGGGACAACTCGCGAGTTGGCTGACTACTGACTTACCTATAGGCGCGCGCCAAGTCGGCAACTCCTCGCCCCTCGCGGGGCAACAAATATCATTAAAGTATACTTACGCATATTACGCAGCGGCAGCCATTGAAAGAGGAGACTGCAGTTGCAGACCTGACCGGCAAACTGCGATTAAAAAAAAATCGTCTCCCTCTCTCCCTCTTCCATACCATATAATATAAGTATACTATTGTACACTTCAATCTTCAAAATATTTTACTTCGATACTTTTCACATTACCGGACAGTAGGTACCTATAACTGAACACTCATCCAATATAAGCCGATTATTTATTAAATAAGGATTGCACACCAAATGCGAGGTAATAGGTACATTTATAAGACTTATATCTAATAATTTGAAGAGTTTGGCTTTAATAAAATAATATTTTATACTAACAATCTTACTTGGAATATCATTGCTTGATACTCGATCGCTTAAGGGGGCTCCAGCGGGAGGAGTTAGGAGGTCACAGGTAGCTTAATTGATAGATAAAAACACGCTGATTCCAACGGTGTCCTTATTTACCCCTCTAACCCTTGAAAATTTTGAGATATTTGCTCTCAAAGTTCGTAAATTATACATAGCCTCTCATGGAGCAACGTGAAAACATCGGTATTTTCTAACAATGATCGAGGAATTACATATCAGGACTGTAACTGTTTTATAGAAAAACATCTCAGCTTTCAGATGGTACCTTCAAAAATATAGGTGAGCCTGGAAATATTTGATATTTCGTTAAGTATTGATCAAGTCATTGAATTAGCAGGGTCATGACGGGATGCCATCTTGTTGTTTGTAAGGCGCGCGCTTTTGAATATTTCAGAATTATACTGCAAGTACTTACATAGGATTCATGTCATTTGTAACTCTTTTTTAATCGTGTTCTCCTATGGATTACTCACACTTATTTTTTTTTTTTTTTAATAAAATAGAACATTGAAAAACTTTAACTGCAATTATTTTTTATTTTATCACAAATTGTGTCAATAATTTTAATATTTGAAGTAACTCTTACTTTATTACTTACACTCATGGATAATAATGTGATACCATTTGTAGGATCTTTTTTATTCGCTACGTGCACAAGCTGAAAAAGCGATCGCAGCAATACTTACCTGTGCTAATATGTGAAACTAAACGATATGTTTGTATTCTGCTAGCAGACTGCTAAGCATTACTATTAGCTATAAAAGCAAAAAAAAAACTAAGCATTACTATCATCAGAAAGTGATGTGTTTATACATCGACAACCATTCTAAGGGTTAAATTTTTAATAATATTATGAGTAGTATGTACATATTTTACTCATGCATGTTCATTTTAAAAACGCAATGAAATACATTGGATACTGTGTATATTTATTAGGATGCCTGTACATGGAAGACCTGCTGTTTGGCAACTTCCCGTCAAAGCTCTCTGGTCTCAGTAAATGGGGTCACGTGATGAACCTCTCTCTCTCACTCTCATGAGACGATGAGACCAGAGAGCTTTGACGGGAAGTTGCCAAACAACAGGTCTTCCATGTACAGGCACCCTTACCTTACATACAATCCAATATACTTGATTTGACTGGGTTTTTTTTTTTTTTTAATTTTTTTATGCATTTCCTCTTTACAAGTATATTTATGTGGTTGGTTTTTACGATTATTTAATGATGTAATACATACCTAGGTACTTAAGGTCCAGTTCGGTTATTATCATTACCTAGTATATCATCTGAGAGTTGGAATCTTAAGTTGTTTTCCTAATTGCCAGGGCGATTTAGTGTAAGCCGATGAAGAATTGAGGCAGTAAGTGGTAGGTGTACATACCTAGGTGTACTTAATGCTTAAGAGGAGAGGAGTTGACTTATGCTAAAACAATTTTGAATCACAAAAATGCGTAAGTACTTAGATGTTTAATAAGATAGCTCGAAACTGTTATTCGTGACGCGATAATAATTCATAAGAGATAAAATGATCACTTTTTAATATGCCCCATACTGCACTGCTTGTCGTTGAACATTTTTCGTGTTCGTTAAATAATTACATATGCTGCAATTTTACTTAGTTGAGAGTTTTCAATTTTATATAAAATTAACTTCAATTTGTTTTACGTTGCAGCAATTTGTGAAACAATCATGTATCCAAATTCACACCAAGAACACACAAAAATTACAATACAAAACATTAATTTAATTTTTTTTAACTTGTCATAAATATGTACACAATACTCCCACACATTTCTCATTAGACACTATCTCTTACGATGTTTGCTTTCAAACTGTTGTCTCAAAAACTTCAATCCAGCAGCAATCTGATCCTCAACATTTACATTGGACACCAAATCTAAAATTTATGAATAATGCTGTTAATTGAATATTATATATAACTAATATTTCGAATCAGAAACTTGTTATAAAATATTTTTTAAATGAAATTCATTTGATAAAAATTAAGATTTTTTTTTCTAATACAAATGGTAGATGTACTTAAAAATTTTAAGTTGCAGTCAATAAAATATTGAAAAACCTTGATATTTATACCAACCTTTGGAAATTTGTGGGATATCTATTGGAGCAGGTGGAGATAATGGTCCTATACAATTGTCTGAAGATGGTGGTACGGGGCCTATAAAATCTTCATTAGGCAATAAAGGAGGTACCGGTTCTCTAAAAGCTTCCAAAGGTGGTGGTACTGGTCCAATATAACATTCTTCAGTCAATGTAGGAGGTGCCGGTCCTATGTAATCTGTAGATAGTAGCATTGGTCCTGTAAAATTTATATTCAAAGGTGGTGGCACAGACCTATCAAAACTTTCTACACTGAAAAGTTGTGGCGCAGGTTCCATAACACTCGATTTGTTTTGATGTGGAGCCTTATGATCAATCACATCCGAGTCTTCGTTCAAAGATTCGCCTATATTTGTTGAATCTTTCAAGGATCTATTACTATTTAAAGTTTCACCCTGTTCAAAGTTCTTGTATGTTGGTGCAAACTCATCTATCCTTTCTTTTCTCTTCTTTTGCACCCATTCATCTTGGGACATGACATACCATTTATTTCTTTTACCCAATAATTCACCAAAGGCCTTCACCTTGTCCTCGATAACTTCAAGTTTTTTCCTAGCTACTTCATCCTGACTGCTTTCCTTGCTATCGACATTTTTACTGCTCTCGTCATTTTCTTTCTCTTTCTGAGCTTCTACACTTCCCACAACGATCTCTTTTTTGCCATTGTCTTCTTGATTTGATGCCTCGTTACTGTTTTCAGTTTTGTCTTCCTCAGCATCCTCAAGAGGCAGTCCAGCTCTGAGCCTCTGCCTGATTCTGGCAGCTTTCAGTCTGTTCTGCTGTATTTTTTCTTTCATCTCCAGTATTCTCTGATTTTCCTGCTGCTTTCGCTCAGTTTCTTTTCTCAATTTGACCAAACTTTCTTGCTGCTTGGCTCTCTCTTCTTCGTCTTGAGAAAAGGCAAAATACCCAACACCATGAGATCTCGCTTCGTCAAACAGAATATCCTGATAATGAATGTCAGCCTTGTTGGCTAGCTTAGCAGTTTGTTCTTCCCACTTCCTCCTCATGACGTCGATAGTTGGTTCTTTCATGGGCTCCCTGTCTTCGAAAAACTGCACTTGCTCTTTAGCTCTCTTTGGTGGAACCTCTACAATTGTTTTTCTCAGATCATCATCCTTCTCCCGCATCTTTGGCAGATCTTCGCGCAAGCACTTCCTCGAACGCCCAAAGCAATCCGTGTACTCCACCCACTCACTGTCAGAATCATCGTAGTCACTCGCGTAATCATCATCGTCTTTTTCGTTATCTCTACACCTGTCCTCTTCATCGGAGTGATCCGACCAGTCTGGCTTGTTCTCGAAATCCACAAGGAAATTTGGATTGATGGTGGTGTGTGACTTTGACAGCTGGGAGTATAACCTAGATTTTGCCTGCAGCATCAGCTGTGACTTTTTGTGGGCTTTCATAGTCTCGGGATCCTCGTCCCTCTCTTCTTTCTCCTCCCTTCGTTTTTTTCTTTCTTCCTTTTTTTGCTCCTTTTGTGATTTCCTGTTGATCTTTTCCCTCTGTTTGTTGAGGTACTGGACATTTTGCTGGCTCGCCTTTGCTTCCTCGACTTCGCTTTTTTTCCGCAACAATTCTGCTTTCAGTCCGACCAAGGACGACTGGTGCACATTTATCTTACTCTCGATGTTCATCCTGACGATTTAAATTGCACGTTTGGTAAATCAAAACTTTTTTTCACAACGCTTTGACATTTTTGTTATCGGTATAACTTCATCGTCTGTTTGTTACTTGTAGCAGAAGCTAAACCAGCGCGCGCATCATATCGCCAGCAGCAAAAAATTTGGCGCGTTTCTATAAACTATGAGTGTTAGTATAGTGGGAATAAAATTATTTATGTCTCATCGTTTTCTTACATATTTTTTTAAAAAAGCACATGTCAATACGAAAAAAACAACTTAATTAGCTTAATTTCACGCAAAAATATAACTTAGAAGTGGTAAAGCATTTCTCTAAAAACGTTATTTCGACGCCCTGGACGAAGACTATAATATATGCTGTGTTTGGTCTCGGACGAAGACAATTATATGACCTTCTCTGGAGTCCAGACGTAAACTATGCCTTTTTCCCTAAGCTTGGATTTATTGGAACTACGTTTACAAATTCTTACACACACCTGAATTTTAAACAAAACAAAATTGGAAGCAGGAGCATCGCATACTTCGTACTTACATCGCAATTCACATGATCACCAAATTACAAAAGCAATGCTGCTAGTAACACTTCACGTAAATCCAAATTTAACGTTTAAGATTGAGAACTTCAAGTGCTTCCATGATAAAATTAAATGCTTCAAGTGTATATTATATATACAACTCTTGAATACTTTGATTAACAGATATGGCAATTCTTATAACATTATTTATATAAGTAGATGATTTTTGACAGCATGAAGAGGAGGGTACAGCGGTATCATCGTGGTGCCAGTCGAGGTGCCAGTAGCACCGAAAATCGGTAAAAGACTATTTGCTTCGAAAATAAAATGTAAATGCTTATAAGAAAATTATGAAAAATTCTCTTTTACGCTTTTCAATTTTTTGTAAAATATGGTTAATTTGATACTGTAAACGTAAAATATTTTATTAGTCATTTTAGAACAGAAACAATAATAATTTATACGAAGATGCAAAAAAACTGTACAGTTCTCATCCAAGCTAATAAACAAGCATAGTTATCGTCCGGACGCGAGAAAAGGGCATAGTTTTCGTCTCGGTTTTCGTTCAAACTCGGGAAAAAGGAGTAGTCTTCATCTAGACTCAAAAAAGAGCATAGTCTTCGTCTGGGACCAAAAAAGGACACTGCAGTCTTTGCCTGGGACCAAAAAAGGGTATAGTCTTCGTCTGGGACCAAAAATGGAATAGTTTTCGTCTGGGACCAAAAAAGGGCACAGTCTTCGTCTGGGACCAAAAAAGGACACTGCAGTCTTTGCCTGGGACCAAAAATGGAATAGTTTTCGTCTGGGACCAAAAAAGGGCATAGTTTTCGTCTTCGCCCGGAACGTCGAACCCCATAACTTATTTTAAAGCATGGATCTTAAGCTTCGAAAAGAAATTTTGAGCTCGTCTTTGAGTTCTATATATCCAATGAGAAGCCAAGTAATGAACGAAAAATCATAGAAAAACCGCCATTTTTCAATCTTTTTGCACTATAAATTGGCAACATCTCAGGCGCGAATCGGAAATTTTCAAAAATTCTTGATCGGACACATTTCTGATAAATGAACGATCAACTCTTTTGGTTAATCTGCTTAAAAATATTACCTACTGTTTTTCACAGCGTCCCAAGCGGAAATAATTTCTTTCGATAAGTTGGTTATAATTACTTTTTAAAATTAGTAGAAAATAAAAAAAAAATAATAACAGTTTTTAACATCTAGAACTGTCCATCAAAAGTTAGTATTAAAACTTTTTAATCCTTATTATTAGTTATTACTTTTTTTTTGTTCGCGAGATCAAACGGTCCAACCGTGCCCAAGAACATATTTTTTATTATCTTTTATTACTTTTTTTTCCATCTAATACAAAATATAAAACAATAAAAATAATCTATTATTAACAATTATTAATAGCTATAAGTTTTTGATAAATCTTAAAAGTTAAGTATGAGATAGTGATAATTAATCATGGAAGTTCTTTTTAATAGTTACTACTTTTCCTACCTCGGGCGTTTTTGAGAGGCTGGTTTACCTACGTTTTTATTGAAGGTTGTTGTATAGTCGATATAGTTGACTTTCATTCAAATTACAATCCTGATGTACTAGAAGACAACGAACAGTTAAACATAATTTTTAAAATAGTTTTTTTACTGAGTATATGAATACTAACGTTGTAAAAAAAAAAAAAAAAATACAGAAAATACAAACTTTCTGTTTTTGTGTACTTTTTTGCGACCTGTTTGATGCTCTGAAAATTAAAGAAAATATTTTAACACATCAACAAATCGGTTCTGTTTTAGATTTACGTATAATCGAGGAAAATTTATTATAGCTCCTGATGTTTTATATTTTAGAATTCATATACTGTTATGTCTAAAACTCAATTACTATATGATCTAAATAACGATAGTTCATAAAAATAGCCCAAAACCCATTTAACGGTACTGATATTAATTGATCAAAAGAATGTATTTAAACTTACATTTTTGCATGGATTTGGCCCCTTTTTTCCAATAAAAACATACAAAGAAGGATATGAAATGACTGAAGAGTCGCACTTGTAAAGAATAAAAAATTGTTTTTATTGCGTGCTTGGATGTAAATTACAGTTTCTTTATGCGCCGAACCTCAGTCCGCTAAATCTCTATGTATATATGTATATATATATATTTATAAGTAAATGTATGTATATGAAAAATCTTAAAAGCTGCGTTGTCTTTTGGATCGTCGCAAGTTACGTTGGATTGATATGCAAATGCATCAAGTCTTGTGCAGTTAAAAAATTTATTATTGACGTCGTCACACGAGAGTCAAAATGTTCCAACGCAACAGCAACTATTGACGTTATAGGTAAGTATTCGTTTTTAGGTAAACGTACATCATACGCATGCATGTATACATTATACCTTTGCACCTAAGAACTAATATAAGAGCATGTGTGTGATGTGTATGAGTGTTTCATGAAAAAATTTGTTTTTCACCTAACTACGTATATTATACATCATAAAAACGCCTAATATCTACATGTATTACGCATATGTTAAAAATCTACGTGTAAAAACCTATATAAAAGTTAAAAAATTTTTTGTTTACCATTTAAAAATGCAAAACTTAACGCTTCAACTAAATCACAGCTTAAAAATATATTACAATCTACGAGTATCACAAATATATATATGTAATGTGTATGTATAATATGTATATTTGTAATATCACTATTGCGTCTGATTATATTACTATTATGGCTATTATTAATATATATATATATTATTTGATAAATCTATTAAAACGATTCCTTTGCTCACTATAATTATGTTATAGTTCACTATAATATATATCATCATCCTCGTTAGCATCTATAGGTTTTCTGTTTATTTTTTTACACAAGCATTCTACAACCTAAGTATACACTTTCGTCGTTACTCTAATAGTTACCTTTTTTTTTTTTTTTTTTTTTTCGCTATTCGCACATCACAAAGATGTACTTGTCAACAAAACTAATTTGTTTTGTTTTTTCGCTCCACTATACATATGTAATATACGACGCGAAGCTTGCAAAAACAAAAACATCTAGATGAGTTGGAAAAAAAAAAAAAAAACTCCCAGCTCAGTATTTAAGCGTCTGGAGGTCGCGCACTCCCGGCAGGCAAAAGAGCTTCTGCAAGTTCTTGTAGGTGCGCGGCCCGGCGAGGAAGAGGGCGAGGCACTGCCTCTTGAACCCCGGCGTGTACTCCCGGTCGGCGGTCTTTTTCTTGAACAATTGGGCCTGCACCTTTATGAACTCGGACGTCTCCCTCGGGAAGAACCTCTCGGTGAGCAGCTCGTACTGCTCGAGGGTGACGCTCTCCAGGCCGCCCTTCCGGCACCCCGGTGCCACCTCCCTCGCCTTGTCCCCTTTGCCGCCGCGCAGGTGCTTCCCCGTCCTCTTGCCCGGCTTCATCACCGTGCTCTCCACCGAGACGCCGTAGTCGTTGTCGCAACAAGCGCTGTCCTCGTCGTCCTCGGTCTGAGTGCAGGCCTCTTTGATGCGGACTCGGTCGTCTGCTTGTCGGATGGCTTCCAGGGAGTCGAAGGCGTTGGTTATGTTGCCGAGCAGCATCGGCTGGTGCAGGTCGTCGAGTATGTCGTCGGGGAGCTCGGGTGACTCGGCGCCGGGGGCGTTGATCAGCGACGTTGGCAGGGAGTTTATGAGGTCGTGGTAGCTTAGCGCCTCGATGGAGAAATTGCTCGGGTTGTCGTTGTCTATGTCGATGGCCAGGGCTGCTGCTGCTGTTGCGTTGTTGTTGTTGTTGTTGTTGGATTTTTTGCTCGAGTAAATGTGGTCGGGTGATGGGTGTTGGTTTGTGTTTTGCGGGCACTCGTCGGGGGCGGGCTCGTTTATTCGGATGCCCGTGGCTTTGAAAAATTCGTCCGCCGAGATTTTTTCTGTGGAAGACGGCGTGAGGAGAAGGGGAAACACAACAACAACAACAAAAAACAACACGTGCATGTTATATATATACAGAGTGTACTTTCATGTTTATACGATATTTGTAAGTATGGTACTATAGATCTAATGGAACGTTAAGACTATAAGCTATATGTGTGGCTATGATATTTGGGCTAAACTATATAGGTGGGGATTTCTACGAAAGTCACTTTTTTTCTTTCAAGAGCGTCTGAATTTTCATTTCTTTTTTTTCTGTTTGGCTCTAAAACAACTAAATTTAATGGTGTTTCTCTTGAATTTTGTTGTTTCGCTGACGGAATTATGATAATGGAAAAAAAAATTGTGTATTAATTTGTTGTTAAAACAAAACGAGATCATTTATAATTTTTTGTTCGTTTTTTAATTTAAAATATGAATTTTTTATTTCGTCTATTAAGAAACAAAGCATACGTCGCAAGTACTGTTCAGTTAAAAAAAAAAAATTTGAATTATATTAATAATTTAAATTTTTTTAATATTGTTAAAAAAAATTCGAAAAAACGATAATTTTGTTATTTGCGTTATCGAAAAAATAAAACTAAAAAAAAAATTCGTTTTTAGCGTGCGCATGTTTAGTGATAATCTCGTAAAAAATCTTAGTGGGTTTTGTGTTACCATGTAAAACAAAGCTTAGTAAGCATGATATTTTTATTAAAGTTTAAAAAAAAAAAAACTCTCGTTTTATGAATGAAGGAGACAAAATCATAAATAATTTTAATTAGTCTCTAATACTTAATTTTCAATAACGATTTCAATGTATTACGTTTTTAAAAACGAAACATAATTTTTTAACTTTTTTATTCGTAAAATTGAAATATTCTCATGAGCAAAATTAAATTTTTTATATTTTTAAAAACTGGAAAAAAATTCTTCCACTTTTTGCCACCGATACAACAATTTTTTGCTCAGTATTTTTAGAAGAAATATATATATATATATATTTATAAAGACAATTGAATATTTTTTACCTTTTAAAAAAAAACCTCATCTCAATTTATCGTGACTGTTTCGTAGAAATCCCCCAACTAAAAAACAGAGTTCTGAACTGAACAGCTTAAACTTTGTATCTCTAAACTAATACTTTTATCTTGAATTCACTCACAAACCGTCTATAAAATACAAATAAAAAATTACTTTGAAACAAAAATAACAACCTTCGACTACCGAGCTCAAATCCTTATTAAAATATAAACAACTCATGCAGCTTAAGTACGTATAATATTACATCAACACTCACGGACCGCTTCGCCGCGGCTGAAACCCTATATTATACCCGCGGTAATAAATCGATAACCGTACAGCATTGTGATCGCAGTGACAAATGTCACGACGACACAAGTGCACGTAAGGTAACGAGTAGAAAAAAAAAAAAAAAAGAAAAAAGAAAACCACACTCACGTAAAATGCAATTGCCGAGCAGTTTGGCAACGGTGTCCTGATGGCACGTGTCGGACTGGAGGAGCTGCTGGTCGGGCGAGTCCTCGGCGGCCGCCTCCTCGGGCGGCTCGAGCTGCATCGGCACGGAATTCGGCTGCAGTCTGTTTCTCAGGTCGTTGAGGAACATCGTGTCGGCGAAGTGCTTAGCGCACACCCTGTAGCTGTTGAACAACTCGAGCGGCGTCTTCTCCAGGAGGTCCCCCCGGTCGCACGCCCTCACCCATTGCTTCGACCTAGAGATTTTTTTTTTTTTTTTTTTTTTTTTCACACAATATTCATATTATGTAAGTATACACGGCGCGTGGCGGCCGATTGCGAAACACACGCGAGGGATATACTTGCCTCTGGGGATCTTTGGGGAAGCGGAAGAAGCTGCGCTTGTCGCGCCTCGACAGACCCCGGCAGTTCTTGAAGGCGCAGTAGTAGCCACCCTTTTTGCTCATCCTCAGGTGGACGAGCCCTTAGCTGCGGTATGGGCTTCTGCTGCGGTCGTTTTGCCTCCCGTCTTGGACCGTTTTCTAATTGACGATCATCGCGTATATAGGCCAGGAAAAAAGAGTGAAAAGAAAAGATAGACAGAGAGAAGAAAAGAAGAAATTTGACGGACGGACGGTTCTGTACTGCCGACGAGGTGAGTGGGTTGTGCTCACATACCCCGTGGCGCGCGCGCGAGAGAGCTTTTTTTTTTTTTTTTTTAATCTGCAGTGCAGGACGACTGCATATTGCGATGCACACGGCAGTGGTGGAGAGAACATGCCTGTGAGTATTGTGTATGTGCATGCGGACACTCTCGCGCGAGCTTGAAAGTTGCACCCTATTATACACCCCCCACTTTTAGAGCTTGCGCAAGCGCCTACAGTGCACCCACCCACCACCCTGCACTGTCGGGGATGTTGTGTATATGTTATATACCTAGTGGTAGGTCGTGCACATATTGTCTGTTTCTTTCTTTCTTACGCTTATGTGAAAATTGGCCAATGAATCGGGGAAAATCCACCAAAGTGCCAAAAAGGGGGTTGCGGCTGTGAGGAATCATACATGGGTGATTCTGTCGTAAGTGGCTCAAAATGCCTTAAAGAATCGTTTAAAAAAAATTTGGTTGAAAACATTATTTTTCATAGTAGTTCTATCTCAAATACCATCCACAACAAATATCTAAAGCGATTCTACTACAAAGTTTTTGCTTGTGAAGTTAAAGTGTTTTTATCCAAATAAAATAAAAGCTATAGGAATGAGCCCTATTGATTTAAAAAAAAAATTTCATTTCAGTTACAGTGCCTCCGTTCAAAAGTTATAGCTGTTTAAGTAGGAGCGATAAAAATCGTTAAAAATGAGACTTCGAAGGCTTTTGCGGACATTCGTAATTAAAAAAAAATCCCTATATATCTTTTGATTGGTGGCACCAAATTCAACAAGTTTTTTTTTTTTTAATCAATAGAGCTTTATTTCAGCAGTCATTTGAGTCTATTTTGGACCATCTAAAATAATGTACTCCTTCGCTACTAGTGTTGGAAGTACAACTGATATTCATCGACGTATCTTGCCAATTAGACCAAACGCCAAGACCCGTGTCTCATGTTTTATCCCAACAATACTAGATTTTTACAGTTCCGATGCAGGAAAGCTAGAAAAAGAAGAGACACTTTTACCATTGAGGGGTACGGAAGTGACATTTCGGGCTTTAGAGTACTTTTGCGGTTCGAAGACGTAATATAAACGATTTTTTGCTTACAAAACACCTGTCGTCAATAAATAATACAAGAAAAAAAATGTTCCTTACATACATGAGTAACAGAGTAGTAGGTCCTATTTTTGCACACGAAATTGAAAATTAAAATATGTGTCATTTAGAGAGATTAGAATTTTTTACAACTTTGGATTGTGCGTTTGTACTGTTAACATGTGAGACTAAAAAGTGCCCACTAAAAGGAGTTACGAAATACAACAGTGTGATTTTCAAAGTGATTTCCACTATCATCGACATTTCAGTTCTTATTGTGGAACAATTAATATTTGATGAAAACTCTTGCTTATAGATTAAAAATTAATATTATTATGGCATAAATGTAGCATACGACGTCTATACTTGACAATGTTTGTGCGAGGACAGGGCAGAAAAGCTTTTCTTTCCAACAAGGAGATTTTAGGCGTGAAATTTAGATTGGGACAAGGTATGGAAGAGATATTTTGACTATATTTTCTTTATTATCTTATTAAGGAGTCAATGTACATATAAAGCTTAAAAGTTTTTTCCAAGAAAGTTTAACACTTTTAACATAACTTCACGCAATTTCAACATTCAATTTTAGTTTCTTGTAGTAGCATGTGCCCTGGGCACAAAATTGGCCACTTAAGGTAGTAGTCGAGCACTCTGCAGTGCGTGCCATAATGCGCTGTAGCGTATGCGTATACTATATATATCGTTTCGACAACTATCTCGAAAAATGACAACGTTGTAGGAGCGAATTTCACTGAATTTATCAACTTTGCAAAGCTCGAACAACAAAACTATACTGCTGAGCCCTTTTAAATTGGAACCACAGTTGCTTTATAATATAAATTATATCATACTATTTTTTACGAAACATTGTAAGAAGCGTTTTAGAGATATAAGCAATTTCGTTCACAAATCGACCCCCAATCCGGCGCTTTCTTATACCTCCTGTGTTAAAAGTTCAACATTAAAACTTTAATATCTCCAAAACTATACCGCTAAGCCTCTTCAAATTTTGGCTCATGATAAATAATAGCAATCTTAAGGCACACACAAAATTTTAGAAAAATCGTAAGAAAAGTGTTTTTGATCGACTACTACCTTAAGGTAGAATCGACCACATATGCTTACTTTTGCTTTTTTTACGTTGTGCGTAGAAAAATTGATTATTTGAGATTTAAAAAAAAATTTTTTTATTTATTTATTTTTTTAATCTACCGGGTTGGTTGGGCATGAATTATTTGGTACTTATTGATTTGTTTAACAAAAAATTTTTTTTTCATCAAATCTCAATAGGTTTAATCTTGTTATTAGGTTCTATCTTTTTATTATTGCTTGCTCTCATTAGCTATAATGTTGAAAAATTGATTAATTTTTTCATGTATTTCGTTTTACGGCAGTGCACTAATACTTAATAATAGTCATGCGGGTATATTATTTTCATGAATAAAAAATAACTGATCATAAGAATTGTAACATTTCAGATTTGAGATAGTAAAATGTAATAAGTGATTTTATTTTTAATTATCAGTTGTTTCCATTGACTTCATATTGTTCTATGCTTTTTGGAATTACATTTATAACGAAAAAAAATTAAATAAAAAAATATTACTGACTAAACTTTATTACTTGTCTAAAATCTGAACTTTTATAACTCTTATTATACCAGCTCTTACTTTTTATTCATGAAATAATATCCGCTTGGGATCTTCTGCACATTGTAAGATATGATAACTTTACTCTTAAAGCTTATCAACACTAATAAATTATTTTTAGAAACAACTCCTTGGTACTAAAAAATAATGTAATAAATAAAAAATACTCTGTGGCGTGGCAAATAATTTTAAACATAAGATATAAAAAATAAATATTTTTATTTTTAAATGTAACATTACAGGCATTCGCAATCTTTTTATTACCAACTTAGTCATTAAGCTAAATTTCATGTGCAGCAAAGAGAAAAATTCTCATGACTTGTACTAATCAACTCAAAATCTTCCTAAATCGTTAAAGTCCTATAAATTAATACCAACCTGAGTGTCTAAATCTATATTAACTCCAACGCTTTGTAAACCATCTTTACCGCAGTGACTTGGAATTTTTACACCTGCAAAACCAATATTTTTTTTGGAATCCAAGTCAATAGATTTGACTGATCCTAAGTTGACCCCAAGATCCAAAAGTCCTGTATGACCACGCTTGTGTGTACTTTCTGTATAGATGGCTGTTTTTCCGGTACCAACGTTGTCAGATGCTCCAACATTAACACCAAGGTCTAACAAACCACCTTTTTTATTGTGACCCAGATTAGATCCACCGCCAATACCAATGGTTTTGTCCACATTGGTGTTTATTGATTTGTCTAATCCTAAGTTGACCCCAAGATCCAAGAGTCCTATATGACCCTGCTTGTTTGTACTTTCTGTATGGATGGCTGTTTTTCCGGTACCAACGTTGACAGATGGTCCAACAGTAATACCAAGGTCCAACAAACCACCTTTTTTATGGTGACCCAGATTAGATCCACCGCCAATACCAATGGTTTTGTCAACATTGGTGTTTAAGGATTTGTCTGATCCTAAATTGACCCCAAGATCCAAAAGCCCTGTATGACCGCGCTTGTGCGTACTTTCTGTATAGATGGCTGTTTTTTTGACACCAACGTTGTCAGATGCTCCAACATTAACACCAAGGTCTAACAAACCACCTTTTTTATTGTGACCCAGATTGGATCCACCGCCAATACCAATGTTTTTGCCAATATTGGTATTTATGGATTTGTCTGTTTTTAGGTTTGCACCGAGATCAACTAGTCCTATGCGACCGCGATTTAAGTTACTGCCTTCAAAGTCAACTGTTTTTTGCGTATCGACATTAGCAGATGGTCCAACATTAACGCCAATGTCTAACGAACCACCATTATTATTGTTGCTAAGATCCAACAGTCCATGATTGAGTTTACTACCCGCATACTTAGCCGTTTTAATGGTATTGACACCAGCAGATGCTCCAACATTAACACCAAGGTCTAAGAATCTACCTTTTTTATCATGGCTGAGATTAGAAATACCGTTTATGTCAATAATTTTTTTGTCAACATTGGAATTTATGGATTTGTCTGTTTCCAAATTGACACCGAGATTCACAAGTCCTATGTGTCCGTGATTCAGTCTACTACGTTCATAGTTAACTGATTTTTGGGTATTGACATTAGCACTTGCTCCAACATTAACACCAAGATCTAATAAACCACCATTTTTATTGTTGCGAAGATCCAAAAGTCCTGTATGACCGCGCTTGTGCGTACTTTCTGTATAGATGGCTGTTTTTTCGACACCAACGTTGACAGATGGTCCAACATTAACACCAAGGTCTAACAAACCACCTTTTTTATTGTGACCCAGATTAGATCCACCGCCAATACCAATGGTTTTGTCCACATTGGTGTTTATTGATTTGTCTAATCCTAAGTTGACCCCAAGATCCAAGAGTCCTATATGACCCTGCTTGTTTGTACTTTCTGTATGGATGGCTGTTTTTCCGGTACCAACGTTGTCAGATGCTCTAACATTAACACCAAGGTCCAACGAACCACCTTTTTTATGGTGACCCAGATTAGATCCACCACCAATACCAATGGTTTTGTCAATATTAGTGTTTAAGGATTTGTCTGATCCTAAGTTGACCCCAAGATCCAAAAGTCCTGTAAAACCGCGCTTGTGCGTACTTTCTGTATAGATGTCTGTTTTTCCTGTACCAACGTTGTCAGATGCTCCAACATTAACACCAAGGTCTAACAAACCACCTTTTTTATTGTGACCCAGATTAGATCCACCGCCAATACCAATGGTTTTGTCAACATTGGTGTTTAAGGATTTGTCTGGTCCTAAGTTGACCCCAAGATCCAAAAGTCCTGTATGACCGCGCTTGTGCGTACGTTCTGTAAGGATGTCTGTTTTTCCTGTACCAACGTTGACAGATGGTCCAACATTAACACCAAGGTCTAACAAACCACCTTTTTTATTGTGACCCAGATTAGATCCACCGCCAATACCAATGGTTTTGTCAACATTGGTGTTTAAGGATTTGTCTGGTCCTAAGTTGACCCCAAGATCCAAAAGTCCTGTATGACCTCGCTTGTGCGTACTTTCTGTATAGATGGCTGTTTTTTCGACACCAACGTTGACAGATGGTCCAACATTAACACCAAGGTCTAACAAACCACCTTTTTTATTGTGACCCAGATTAGATCCACCGCCAATATCAATGGTTTTGTCCACATTGGTGTTTATTGATTTGTCTAATCCTAAGTTGACCCCAAGATCCAAGAGTCCTATATGACCCTGCTTGTTTGTACTTTCTGTATGGATGGCTGTTTTTCCGGTACCAACGTTGTCAGATGCTCTAACATTAACACCAAGGTCCAACGAACCACCTTTTTTATGGTGACCCAGATTAGATCCACCACCAATACCAATGGTTTTGTCAATATTAGTGTTTAAGGATTTGTCTGGTCCGAAGTTGACCCCAAGATCCAAAAGTCCTGTAAGACCGCGCTTGTGCGTACTTTCTGTATAGATGTCTGTTTTTCCTGTACCAACGTTGACAGATGGTCCAACATTAACACCAAGGTCTAACAAACCACCTTTTTTATTGTGACCCAGATTAGATCCACCGCCAATACCAATGGTTTTGTCAACATTGGTGTTTAAGGATTTGTCTAATCCTAAGTTGACCCCAAGATCTAAAAGTCCTGTATGACCTCGCTTGTGTGTACTTTCTGTATAGATGGCTGTTTTTCCGGTACCAACGTTGACAGATGGTCCAACATTAATACCAAGGTCTAACAAACCACCTTTTTTATTGTGACCCAGATTAGATCCACCGCCAATGCCAATGGTTTTGTCAACATTGGTGTTTATGGATTTGTCTAATCCTAAGTTGACCCCAAGATCCAAAAGTCCTGTATGACCTCGCTTGTGCGTACTTTCTGTAAGGATGGCTGTTTTTCCTGTACCAACGTTGACAGATGGTCCAACATTATCACCAAGGTCTAACAAACCCCCTTTTTTATTGTGACCCAGATTAGATCCACCGCCAATACCAATGGTTTTGTCAACATTGGTGTTTAAGGATTTGTCTGGTCCGAAGTTGACCCCAAGATCCAAAAGTCCTGTAAGACCGCGCTTGTGCGTACTTTCTATATAGATGTCTGTTTTTCCTGTACCAACGTTGACAGATGGTCCAACATTATCACCAAGGTCTAACAAACCACCTTTTTTATTGTGACCCAGATTAGATCCACCGCCAATACCAATGGTTTTGTCAACATTGGTGTTTAAGGATTTGTCTAATCCTAAGTTGACCCCAAGATCTAAAAGTCCTGTATGACCTCGCTTGTGTGTACTTTCTGTATAGATGGCTGTTTTTCCGGTACCAACGTTGACAGATGGTCCAACATTAATACCAAGGTCTAACAAACCACCTTTTTTATTGTGACCCAGATTAGATCCACCGCCAATGCCAATGGTTTTGTCAACATTGGTGTTTATGGATTTGTCTAATCCTAAGTTGACCCCAAGATCCAAAAGTCCTGTATGACCGCGCTTGTGTGTACTTTCTGTATAGATGGCTGTTTTTCCGGTACCAACGTTGACAGATGGTCCAACATTAACACCAAGGTCTAACAAACCACCTTTTTTATTGTGACCCAGATTAGATCCACCGCCAATACCAATGGTTTTGTCAACATTGGTGTTTATGGATTTGTCTAATCCTAAGTTGACCCCAAGATCCAAAAGTCCTGTATGACCGCGCTTGTGCGTACTTTCTGTATAGATGGCTGTTTTTCCGGTACCAACGTTGACAGATGGTCCAACATTAACACCAAGGTCTAACAAACCACCTTTTTTATTGTGACCCAGATTAGATCCACCGCCAATACCAATGGTTTTGTCAACATTGGTGTTTATGGATTTGTCTAATCCTAAGTTGACCCCAAGATCCAAAAGTCCTGTATGACCGCGCTTGTGTGTACTTTCTGTATAGATGGCTGTTTTTCCGGTACCAACGTTGTCAGATGCTCCAACATTAACACCAAGGTCTAACAAACCACCTTTTTTATTGTGACCCAGATTAGATCCACCGCCAATACCAATGGTTTTGTCAACATTGGTGTTTATGGATTTGTCTAATCCTAAGTTGACCCCAAGATCCAAAAGTCCTGTATGACCGCGCTTGTGTGAACTTTCTGTATAGATGGCTGTTTTTCCGGTACCAACGTTGTCAGATGCTCCAACATTAACACCAAGGTCTAACAAACCACCTTTTTTATTGTGACCCAGATTAGATCCACCGCCAATACCAATGGTTTTGTCAACATTAGTGTTTATGGATTTGACTGATCCTAAGTTGACCCCAAGATCCAAAAGTCCTGTATGACCGCGCTTGTGTGAACTTTCTGTATAGATGGCTGTTTTTCCGGTACCAACGTTGTCAGATGCTCCAACATTAACACCAAGGTCTAACAAACCACCTTTTTTATTGTGACCCAGATTAGATCCACCGCCAACACCAATATTTTTGTAGTCATTTGCGTTGACAGATTTTTTAGATCCCAAATTGATATCGATACCTAATACACTACTTTTTGTGCCTTGGACTCCAGTACCTACACCAAGAGCTATATCAGCATCAACACCTAAATTAATTCCAAGAAGTTTACCAGCTGTTGCGGAGGCAATGACAGCGGCCAAGACTAATAACACCTGTAACATAAAAATAAAATGCCATACATTTTGTATCGACAGGATAAGGAACCAGCTAATATCAGTCTTTTTAATTCTACTTGTGGAAAATTGAAGGCTATAAGGGCCTCTTTTTATTTGACAAAAATAATGTTCTCTTGAAATGTTTATCTTTTAAGTTAATTAGGTGTATGTAGTATGTAGGTAAAACTTGATGTTTACAATAATGTTACATGCATAGAAAAACATTTGTTTCCGATAAATTAGCCTTGGATTTTATTGTACAAATATTCATATATATTTATTAGATCTAATCTTTTTTATGGATGGTATCCTAATATACAGATACAGTGAAGTTTTATCCAGGTAATTTCAATAGTTCTAAAACTTCAGAACTAAAATAAAAACGTGAATAAATACTCACATGTTTGTAAAACTTTGCTATCGTTATCAATCCACGCGCGTTTTATCAGAAAAATATTGTGCCTTTTTACTACGGCAAAAAATGTCTTGGCTTTTCTTATGTAATATTATATTTTTTAATAACCGTAAATTAAAAATATGAATATGCGTATCTATTCGATATTAAAGAAAAGAGAAACAGTAAATGAAACTGAGTGATTTTCAAAAGAAAAAATCAACAAAGATAATCAGATAAAAATGGGATGTGAGGAGTTTAAAAAAAAATGTGAGAATTAGTATTGACAATTGAAAAGAGGAAAGAGTTTAACGAAAAATCAAAAATGAAAAAAGAAGGCCTATATATACACCATAGGCAAGCGAAAGATCTTCTAGGTTTGATAGATGAGAATATTCTCACAACTATCGATCAATAAAAAAATGCTGGGATTGTTCAACTGTCCAAAGTAACGCACAGTTTAATATTTAGTTAAATTTCTAGTGAAGAAAGACGAACACGGATGAGATATACTAATATGAACCAATGATATTAAATAGAGACTGCAGGGAGAAATGCAGGACATCGTAGGATGATGTAATGATCATAAAATTGGTACAATTGACTGTTTTTGAAGCGATCTTTAGCAATTGATATATAAAAATATGTGAAAATTTAGAATATCGAAATATGTATTGTGCATGTAATAAGTTATATTATGGCATAAAGTATACTTCGTACCTTATTAAAACACAATCAATATAAAAAAATATAATTTTTTATTTATTTATTTGTATGATAGGGCAGTTGCCTATTACAATTTTTTGAATATTTTCAAAAATCTCATTTTTTAAATCAAGTAAAGAAAGAGAACGCAAGTAAAAATAATACGAAGAACTGTTCATGGTACTTACCAGTCCACTCTTCATGTTTTTGATCCCAAAATTTTTGCTTGCACGATATTTTTCGAGAATTGCTACTTTTTATATACCTGAATTTTATTATTTCGAAAAACATTTCTCTTCCAATGTTTTGAAGTTGGTCTGCTGCACTGATCATTTTTTGCCGTGTCTTTCAATCGAGACAATAATAAAACAATACGCTCATTCGAAATTTTCGACAATATAAAAATAAATAAGTGAAAAACTTATGTTATTGAGAGAAAAGAAAAACATTTTTTTAAATAAAATGATACAAAAAATTGTGAAAAGAAGCAAAAAATAAGATTAAAAAAAAAGTTACGTGTAAATTACCTAGAAAACATTGACATTGCAAAATATTTGCGTCGTATTACGTCAAATTTTCATCAGACGATTAAATTCAAACTGACGCATACTGATATTGATTCAATTAGTTTGAATCAGTGGAATCGTCAACTGTGTTGTACATTGTGTATGTAATTATGTTGTGTTATAAAATTTTTTAAATACAATACTTAAAAGATTAAAAATTTGAAAGTCGATGATCGTTAAAGAGAGAGAACTCGGGTGTTTGAATACAATCTTGTGAAGAAGTCGAAGAGGAAATGGATGTCCACGAGTTCTACACGGTTCTGTCAGTACTTTCAGTAGTGATACTGACGTAGGAATAGTGGAATGAAGATTTCGTCTTTTGCAGTGTCTATTAAATAAATATTTTGTTTAATAACTCCGCAAAATAATAATTAAATGGTGGTATTGTAGTTTGTTGGTTGTAGTTATAATTTTATCACTTGCCATTTACTATAGTAATAGTTTAATATATTAAACTTATTTTATTATCATAGACTTTTAAAGAATATTTTGCTTCCTCATAATTTCAATCAAAAACGAAACGCAGCTGTGTTTTATTTTTAGGTGATCAAAATAAATCATTCGGGAAAAATAATTCTCTCTTCCTCTCTGTATACATACGTATTTATGTGTGAGGTAATGTCTTGTTATGGCCTGAATTTTTTTTTTTCATCCTCACAGCAGTGCAAACATAATACAATTTTGTACCATATTGAGGTGTAGTACGACGTGTTTTTTGATTTTTCAAAAAAAAGTATCTAACAATTTGTGTGGTGAAAAAATGTTCAAAATAATTACATTTCATGAAGTATAATAGTATTTCATTTTATTTCGATTAGAATTAATTACATGGTCAGAGTTTTTTTTTTCAATTAAAGAGACAATACGATATTTTTTTCGAATCATGAATCGAAGCAAATCATCAACGTATAATAGTGCAATAACAATTTTTATCAAATAATTGTTAACTTGAATACAATCTCCAATTTTAATAAAAAGTAAGTAGATCAGTTACTTTCGAAAAAAATTTTTTTTTTTTCAAAATATTTATGGCTAAACGAACTTCTAATGAAATCAATTGTATTAATACGAATAACTTTTGTTCGAGGACATTGACTTGCTTTTACTTTTATGATACTCATTTTGCAATAAGGTCTAGATAATCAGTTTAACTGGAGTAAATTTATTAAAAAGTTGTTGTTTTGCCCCCTCCCCCCAAACAAAAACCAAATTAAAACTAAAAAGAGAAATTATCAGAAAATTCAGTAACGAAATTGAAATAATAGTAAGGGGCAGCAGATAATAGTAGGTATATAATAGTAATGATAATAAAACCAATAAAAAAAATTATAATGTCGATGATAATTAGAATATTATTAATGGCCATCAAAATCTTTGTTATCGTTATTTTTACCAATTTGTCTGTAAAATTTCCGTTTATTTCGGCTGTCTTATACGTACTTACATGTATATACACTATTGCAACAAACGATGTTTATTATACTCCTCAGCCCTTAAACCAAATGACCTATGATGTAGAGTTCAATTAGTTAATAATTTCAATTTTGTACTAACAGTAAAAGCACTACTCATCACAAAAAAATGAAAAAAATTGTAAATCATTTAAATGGTATTTTTAGGTTTAATAAAATTGTTAATAACTGAAATGACTCGGTTAGCTTATAAATAAAAATTATTAACAAACCTAATTTTCCACTCCCAATCTCTTAAGCTCTTAACTCTTAAAAAGAATATGGATATCCATTTCAATTGATGTGAAAATTTACATTGTGGAATAAGTTACACGTTTTGAAAAGAAAAAATAAATAAATAAAAAAGTGACAGTAACCATATAAATTTATAGCAGTATACGACATGTGTTAATATTTTATGATGTTGTGGTTTAATTAAAAATAATCGAAGTCAAAAATTTTATGCTACATAATGATGAACAATTTTTTTTTAATAAAATTGCTCCATTTTTTTTTTTTTTTTTTTGAAAAATTAGTTTATTTATGCTATTACTTTGTGTACGTAGTAACAAATGATTCAAAAATATAAAATTCTAAGACTTTATTAAAAATCGCATTTAAGTAAAATTAAAGGCATATTAAAAAATTACGATTATATATTCAGTAGCCGTTTTCCGGGGTGTAGAGTTCAATGAGTTAATAATTTCATTTTTTTTATTAACAATAAAAGCACTACTTATCACAAAAAAATGAAATAACTTGTAAAACATTTAAATGGTATTTTTAGGTTCAATAAAATTGTTAATAACTGAAATGATTCGGTGAGCTTGTCAATAAAAATTATTTACAAACATAATTTTTCACTCCCAATTCCTTGATCTCCTAACCCTTCAGCCCAAGTGCTTTAACCCCATAACCCTGTTCTCTTCAGTGCTTTAACAAAATAACCCTGGATGTGGAGTTTAATTGGTTGATAATTACTATCAACTATAAAAGGGTTACTTATCTTAAGAAAAGGAAATAACTTGTACACCATTTTCATAGTTTACCCTTAAAAAAGTTGTTGTTTAGAACGCTTCAAAGCAAAAAAAAGCAACATAATTTTCTATGCAATTCCAACGTAATAAACTGATGCGTTCAGTTATATCAGTTGATTATAATAAACTACTAATCACTTTAACAAATTCGTTACAATTTTTATGCAAAAAGTGCTAAGAACAACTTCGAGTGTCACAACTTTAAAACTTTTACAACTACCGAAGTTGAATTGTACAAAGATAAATAACTCATAAGTCCAGTGAACTATTTTAGAAGAGTGATCTTAAAATATGTAAGTCATCGAAATATTAGTTTGCCATAATTTTATAGACATATTCTTATTAAAAAAAAATTGAATTATGATCTACTTTGTCCTAGATCATTGTCTAGGGTAAAAGCACTTGGAATAAAAGATTAGAGGCTTAAACGCTTCAAAACGAGAAATTTTATTTTTTAATAACTTTTAATAACAGGATAACCAAGTTATTTCAATAATCAATATTTTTTTTCAACCTACAAAGATCATTCAAATGATTTATAAGTTATTTATTTATTTATTTTTTTTTGTGATGATTAGCTCTTTTATTGTTAGTAAAAAAATGAAATTATTAACAAATTTAACTCCACATTTCCAGTCGTTTGGTTTAAGGGCTTAATTAAAGACGTTTGAATTTGACGCTAGGCGGCGGGTGTCCGTTTTATTTGGCAGTGCAGTCGCTGTCGCTGTGTCGCTCCTCTTTGGCTCTTTCTCTCTCCTTTCACCCCGAAGTAAATTGTGGTTAGGGATACAAGTCAGATAATTCAGACTTTCCCGACAAACTCTGATACTCTGATCAGTTTTCGTGTCAGTTTGGTTTTACGAAAAGGTATTCAATAATTGCAAGGACGAAAAATGTCGCGAGGAAATAGGCAAAGGCGCGTTCAGGAGATGGAACCACGCATAAATTATGTGCAGTGCGACGGCCTTGTCGTCATGAAGATGGTGAAACACTGTCACGAGGAGTCGTCGAGCAACATGGAAGTGGCACATGGTGCGCTTCTTGGTCTCAACGTCAACGGACGCCTCGAAATCACTAACTGCTTTCCTTTCTCCAAAAATGATGATGCCGTCGATGGAGAGGACTACCAGCTGAGCATGATGCGAAGGCTTCGCATGTAAGTTTTGCAGGATTTTTCTCTACATTTCAAGTTCTGAGTATATCTACTTATCTGGGTGTGGACAAATTTTACATCCCATGAATTGGACCCCAAAGATGCGTTTCCTTCAAATCCTTTATTTACCATTCTTTGAACTTTGTTGGTGTTGTATTTGCCTTGGGTATAACTGCGTATGGTAGAACTTGTATCAATGATTTGCATCTATAATGATTCTACTTGAGCACTTTAAAATTTATATGGAAATTCAATACCTGTTACTCAATCTGTATTTGGATAGAAAGGTTTTTCCTCTATTTTTTACTTTGGTAATAGTGGACATTAATCCACCCATTGGCTGGTTATAATAATTATTATAATAATAATAATACATAGCATAATTATTTACATTGATACCATATAAAGTCAAATAAAAGTCTTTACTCAGTCTGACTATTATTAAATGGCTAAAACTGTTACACTGAAAATACTTTGGCCAAATTATGTCACTTGTTTTCAATGAATTAAAAACAGCATTAAAATTTAGGCTCTAAATCACTGCCAAAATCTTCTATTCACTGTATTAACTTATATTTTTTCAGCGTGAACGTTGACCACTTTCATGTTGGATGGTACCAAAGTGCAGATGTTGGCAACTTTTTGAGCTTACCACTCTTGGAATCGCAATACAATTATCAAACCTTCATAGAAGAATCCGTGGTTATCATTTATGACACTGCAAAATCAGCAAGAGGTTTCCTGACCATAAAGGCTTACAGATTGACTCCCCAAGCTATCCAGATGTACAAGGACAAAGACTTCACTCCTGAAGCCCTTAAAAATTTGAAAATTGGCTATGAAAGTCTATTTGTGGAGCTGCCAATTTACATAAGAAATAGTGCTCTTACGAACATTGTCATGTCAGAGCTGGAGGAAATGATACCAGAGGAAGAGGGCACTAAATATTTGGATCTGGGAACTGCGAGTGTTTTGGAGAATCAACTGAGGTGCATGATGGACAGAGTCGACGAGCTCAACCAGGAAGCAATCAAGTTCAACCGTTACCAGAGCTTAGTGATGCGCCAACAGCAAGACAAGAATCGGTTAAAGGCCAAGAGGGAACAAGAGAACAACGTTCGTGCTGCCAAGGGTGAACCACCTCTACCCGAAGAGGACCTCAACAAGCTGATTCGGCCAATTCCTGTGCCACTCAGGCTCAACCCAATGATCACAGCTGGACAAATCAACACTTACAGCCAGCACATATCACAATTCTGTGCTCAAAGTTTAGCCAAGTTATATATTACACAAAGCCTTCAGAACGCCAAGGAATCAAAGACGTCCCGATAATCGAAGTTAGGATAAATTTCTTGGTAATTATGATACACAACTCTTGCCACCTAAAATCACATTAAAGATTAAATATATTGTTCGCTGATGATGCTGAATAAAAATTTATGTTCTTAATGTGGAGGTGACGAAGCCGTGTCATAACTATCTGTTTTTTGTAACTGAAAGAAAAGGTGTTTGTTGCTTGTAAACATTTTTTGCTGGAAAAACAAAGTGTAACACCGTAAGAAGTTCCATTGTATACAGAAATAAATTGATTATGAAACGTGTATAAATTTGTTTTATTTAAATCTTGCAATATCAAACATTATTCACGCTGTTGATTTTTCAGTTTGACAGTTTTACTGTTGCACCAATTCAAAAAAGCGCGGGTCAGTGGGGCAAGCCTTCGGTAAACAAATTTTTTTTTCACATTCCAACGTTGGTAGCTCTGAATTACCGACGGTGAACGAATGTAATTCATTAGGTAAAGTCAAGTTGCGTAAAATCGTTTGATTATTTTTGCAAAAGAAAAGAAGTAATTCGACAATGGTTCAGGATTACGATGATCGTCATCGGACGTTTTTGCAAGCCATTATTCAGGGAGGAGCTGTCAGTGGAGAGGATGCAACTGTCTTGTGCTACAGGATTTTCAGTAAGCTTGTGTATATTTTTTTTTTGACAACCTAACCTCAACGCCTATGTTTATCTTTTTCTGACACGCGGGAAATAAAAAATTAAGCACAGCAGACCGCTTATTTCTTTTTTTACTTTTCACCGATTCGATCACAAAAGATGTAAATAGTAAATTATATGAACAATTGGTCCTTAAAAAAAGAAGTACTCTAGTTAAATTTAAATGACACCGGAACGTAGAAGTGAAAACGTTACATTCAGTTCTAATTATCCCAGTAACTTTATTCTTAAAACCAACACGTTTAAACACTAAAAAAAAAAAAAAAATTTACAGACGAGAGGATAAGCGTGGAAAGAGTAGCTGGGCTCATAAACGATAAGTTGTCTCCCATAGCGATGGCCATGAAAGCCGGGACGTGCGAGTTGACAGGCCAGACGTACTGGAGCGTCGTTGGCACCACCCACGAGGACGCTGTCATGTAATCAATAACTTGTCATTTCTAATATACACAGAGAGAGATATTTATGTTTGCATCGGCAATTTTCATTCGACGACTTTTTTCCAATCTCTCCAGGCTACCGTCCGAATTCTCGAAGGCAGAGAAAGCTTTTTTGCGAGCCGTTTATTCCGAGATCATCAATTCCGAGGATGGGCACATATCGAGCACGGAATGCCTGAATTTGACTGGAACGCTTGATATGAAGTTTTCATTAAGCGAGGCCGACAGGTTTCTTAAAAAAGTCGCGGCGCATAAATGGTTGCACTTGAAGGTGGGTTTATCGGAATATCAAGTGAGTTGAATAATAATCATCAGCATTTGTCTTGTTTCAGGATGGTTCGGTTTTTATCGGAGTGAGAAGCATTGTGGAAATGATGCCTTACTTCAGGGCAACGTATGCGGACAATTTTCACAATTGTCGTTTGTGCAAGGAAGTTTTGTTCGCGGTAAGTCACGAGTATACTTTGCAGTTTGTGAACCATCGGATTAGTAGTACCATATATTCTTGGTTTTAGGGTCAAAAGTGTCCAAATTGCGAGGAAATGTATCACAATTATTGTGTGGCCAAGTATACAGCTATGCAGAAAACAAATCAATGTCCCAACTGTAAACAACCGTGGGATGACTACGATGTATCTGGTAAAGTATTTGGCAACTAAATGTAAAATTCATATCAAAGCGCGGAAAATATAAAATAAACTTTTTTCCCACAGATGTAGTATTAAATTCCGAAAATAATAGTCAGGAGGATGAAGATGAAGCGATGGATGTTGCAGAGGAAATAAAACCCTCTCAACCAATAAGGAGTTCATGTAAATCGAAAAAAAGACAAAGGAATGAATAATCGTTGTGAAAACAGAGTATTAGTTATTTAAGTATGAAAACTTTAATTATACATAATCTAAGAAATAATGGTTTTTCTACAAATGATTGAGCTTTAAAGTTAAATGTTAAAGATGTGGGAATAAAAAAAAGCGAGTCTTGATTTTTGTTAAGTTAATTATTAGTCTTAATTAATTCTTACTACTACGTAAGTTAAACGTAAAATTGTTCTAAAAGCTCTTCACCACTCGAGCACTCCTGGAATGTACTTTTCAATAAGTTTTTCGTAGTACGGCCATAGTGCTTCAATATCAGGTACTCCCGCGCTCTTGGAATACAAGTCGTATTTGCTGGGGTAGAGAATAAATTTACAATCAATACATTCGGTTGCATGAATTTCGCGCCAACGATAAATTCTCGGGGTACACTATCAATAGACTTACTTAAACTCCAAAACCCACTCGAGCATCTGATCATCCTCTTCTGTACAGAAGTGCGTGTAGTCGCCACCCGCGTGCCATGGATAGAACGAGTGGTAACGAATCATAACCAGGCCTTCTTTTGGTAGTTTGCTGTTATTGTGTTTAAGCACCCGATACAGGTACTCGTCGTGGCCCCACGACATGATCAGATTGTCAAGACCACACTTTGGCTTGTACATTCCGTACTTTGTGCTAAAATGTTACAAATACATTTCCTCAAAATGCGTGTATTTGATTAAAGATCAGTATACTACTGCTACTAATGATGCTCTTTGACTAGTCGGCGAATCGAGTCGCGGAAGAAGAAAAAACGAACTTGAAATACACACTTGTAACGCGGATCTTTGCCATCAGGGTTGTCGTCGAAGCTGGTGTCTCTGTAAACAATGGAGTCGCCCCAGGCGCAGCCAACTGGAAACGTATCGCCCACAACGGCCCACTGTGGCTCCCCGTAGAAGGCCATGACTTTGCCAAGATCGTGAATGAGACCGATGAGGTGAAACCAGTCCTGGTGCGGATGATCTGCCCTGATTTTCTCGGCTGTCTGGAAGGCGTGCACTATGTTCGGCAGACTGGAGTCGGGGTCGCTCTCGTCGATGAGCTCATTCAGTTTCGTCAAGGCTTCCTTTAGGCTCATCTTGCACTTGTCGAATTTCAACCAGCTCGTCAGTCGAGCTTAGAGAGTCGAGACAAAAAAAAACATTTTTAATTGATACGGATGGGATATAAATGATTGTTTTTCAGCGTCACGTGCTCTACGTAGCCTTGGTAAACTTTTTAGTTCTAAAAATATATGCGTACTCTTGCGTTATTTGTTTTCACTGTTTCGAAATTTTATTTTTTTAAACATTCGAAGAAAAACAATAATATACTGTACCGATCAAGCGAGTTCTGCTTGACGTTATCGCGTGAAATAAAACTCTGACGTAAACAAGATACTCTTTACATCACGACGTAATCTCACTAAATCGTGAAAATTGTTTGAACACATTGAGATGCGCAATTTTTTTCCCAACGTATTTTTGAAGGTTCTAATGATAGAAAAAAAAAAAATCCGTACATTAAAAATTTCGGGTTGAATGACATTCGACTTGAACCATCACAACGAGAACTTTCGGCAACTTTGCGGTAATGTCTGAAAAATACATCTCGAAATCCAACTTTTTCCACTGTCAATGAACCCGAGGAAGGTGTAAAAGTATATATGTTTACTCACAGCGCACAAAGTCGACTGTCTGGTGCGTGTGCATGTTCAAGTAAGTCTTGCGGACGCGCTCTTTGATGGGGTCGTCCGGGTCCACGGAGTAGTCCCGGAAGTCGCTCTCGAACTTGCCGTTGTAAATGTTCTCCGGCCGTAGCTTTTCCGACGGATCGAACATACCGGTCGTCGCGGCTGACTGCTGGAATTTTTTTTTTTTTTTTTTTTCAATCGTATATTTTTGGAAGATGGAATTGGCAAACCGTTAAAAATCGGTAATGGCTCAAAGTTAACGTTTTGCTTTTAAAAAATCTAAAATCACCATCAGCGAAATTTAAAGCTTTGCAGGGGGGAAAAAATGTAATTTCGAGCCGAGACTTACTTTAACTTGGGCCAACATAACTACTTGATGTGCAAAACCGATCTTACAACGAGTGTCCGAATTGTTTGACACTCGAGACTGAAGTTTGTAAACCCGAGCGGCTTGGCCCTTTTTATACACTTTGTATCTCTCCCACCACTGACAGTTTCGTCTCGAGTCTCGTGTAAACGCGGAAAAAGACAGAAGCGGCTGCACGTGCAGCCTCTCCGGCAGACTACATTTAAGTACAGGCAGCAGGACAATGTGTGTTTTTTCTACTTATTTTTCTCCAGTTTTTGGATTTTTGCACACTGGTCAGCAATATGATCTTCAAGAGTAACTATAATTGAACGAAACGCGAGGAAATTGTGTGACCTCGGTTGACGCTCCATTCATTTATTTACCATGAAAGTTTACTTTAAATGTTTTTTCTCTTATATTTTCATAACAAAGATAATAAAACTTTCAAAACTAGTCCTTTATTCAACAACACAAGCAAATCATCGCTGTTGGCGTCGATTCATCCAACGATATATTTTTATAAATTATTAATTCAATTTTTTTGTGTGTAGAAAAAAAAATTCCCATAGTACAGTTGGTACGTCGTTCCTACAATGTTGACTCCACAATGTAAAGTTTCATTACCGATTTTCGCGCATTCAAAAATTTCATGTCCAAAAACCTGTAGCCAAAAATTTGTTGCACCCACTCGCCGATCTATAGAAATACGTAAATATGGATATACACATTTTGAATCATGTCTAGAACTAACAATAATTAAAGTACTAAAAATGGCTTCGACGCGTCCTCATCTACTTTGGGAATTTACAAAAAAAGCGGCTACAGAGAAGTAAAAAAAAAAAAAAAAAAAAAAAAAAAACTAATCCATTATAGAAAAGAGCGCGTGAAACGACGTCCTTGACTTTGAAAAATGTCAATGTCCACCCGCACACATATACGCGCGTATGTAACTATGTGACCCGCGCCGTCGTTTAGATAAGAAACTCATGAAAAATCCCTTTTTGCTGTCGAAAACAGTGCAAGTCCTCACATGCGCGGGATCGAACGTCGTTACGATGACTTGCTCAATTGTATAACTCTCGACCGTCTCATCGCTCCGAGGATGGGCATACTTATATTTATATTCTAATGCAAAATGTATTTTATTTATTTTGTCAAAGAAACTCTTTAATCTGACATATTAATACGCAAGTCATGAGAAATTCCTCGGCGAGAAATGCACGAAGAGGCAGATAGAGATTTCCGAGCGATCTGGAGTTTCTTTCTTTTTTTTTTTTTTTTTTTTTTTTCACGCGTCTAAATAGACAGTGGCTCGTTTTGATCGACAAGTTATTTTCACATGCATATGCCTTTTACGGCTGTATATACTCTCGGGAATTTTAAGCTTATCATTGATTTTTTTTTTGTACTTTCTAGATAGTTGGAATTTTATGGTATTTTTCGCAGAAAAAATAATTACATTGTATCATTCGGCAGAAAAAAAAATTATAGGTTTTTTTTTTTGGAAAATTTTTTGTTTAATAATGTTGATGTACAAATAGTGATGGAAAAAAAAAATTGCCGATAATAATAATGCAACACACGCATTTTTAGTAATAATCATCTGATTCACTATTACATCAAAATGTAATCATTTACTTTAAATGCAAATGTTACAATTTTCATTGTATTCACTAATAAATTACTTCCCATTAAAATGTTACTAATACGTGAAATAGATTAAAAATTGGTGTATCCGATTGGTGACATTATTTTTAATATTTGTCCCTATAAAAGAAAGGCAATGTTTATGTCTGGAAAAATTTGTTTTCACGCGATAAAATGAAAGATGAAAAAATCTTGTCACGTATTACGAATGAAATTCTAGTTTATGTGATTATGAATACTACACGATGACATGAGTGTTCTGCGATGTGAGATGTTTGATAAAATACTCATAACAAGCTCAAGCACGGTGCCAAAAAATTTTTCTGTAGCATCTTTGGTATAATTAGCTTAGTGCATAAACATTAAAACAAAAGTAAGATAATTATCGAGTTTATTTTTAATTTCCTGCTTATTCCGGTGCCATTAATCAACTAAACTTTGTTCTCAATTTGAAACTGATTTATAGTCAAATGTATTTACAATAATCGCTCCTAAGCGCAGCTCTTAAAACTATACCTCATTATTGGCTCACTTCATTCATACTTTGGAAAATAATGAGTACACACCACAATATTTCAATGATAAAATAATTTTTTTTTTCTTCAACAAGAATTCATTTTAATTTTTACAACTTACAAATGATCATCAAATGCTGTATGTACAGGTCGACCTATTGAATAATTATTGTTGTTCCTTTTTGTTTTAATTGAACACACTATCTCTATTTACAATGT
This sequence comes from Copidosoma floridanum, assembly GCF_036245765.1. NCBI lineage: Eukaryota > Metazoa > Arthropoda > Insecta > Hymenoptera > Encyrtidae > Copidosoma > Copidosoma floridanum. The sequence goes on along the minus strand of NW_028321884.1, from coordinate 14,352,294 downwards.
TTACAACAAACTGACATATTTTATAGCGAAATGAACAAGTTCAAAAGTTTATCGAAAGAAACGTACTTGGAGGGGTGCTCTTTATACATAAAGAGATAACAAAAGGTACATGATCTCATAGCCTAAGACGAGAATGACAAAATAAACGTTTCAAAAACGCGCGATAGCAGTTGGACGTTATTTTCCATCCAAGCTCTGAAGACACTTTCCTGCTAGGCTTTGAAGAACCTAGAAGTAGTGTTATTCTGATCGACGTAATTACGCTCGTACTCTTGCATTGAAATCTTTCTCTGAACGCACCCGGTAAATTTGTTGTAGCCCGATTTACAAATGACCCTGTGGCAGGGGATCAAGTAAACAACTTGGTTGGCCCCCAGAGCACTCCCGACCGCTCGCACTGCCTTGGGTTTGCCCACCTGTTGGGCTACCTCTGCGTACGTCACCAGAGTTCCCACGGGAATCCTCGTCAACTCTTCCCAGACGTTCATTTGAAACTCGGTTCCCTTGAGCAGTACCCGTAGTCGGGTTTTGCTCTCCGGGTGGTCCTTGTAGAAGATTTTGTCCACCAGCTCTTTGGTTTGCCTGCTCTCTTGGTGGAACTGGGCGCCCGGGAATCTCAGCCGCAAGAGCTTCTCTTTTTCTTCCTTGGCGGCTTTGCTGGTCTCGTCTACGAACACCAAGTGGCAGATTACCTTTTCCTTGTTTTTATTGTCCTCAACGAATGCTATCAAACAGCTCCCGTAGGGCGAGTCGTGGAACGAGTAGAACACTTGGGTTACCGGGATTTCGCCCGTCTCGCCCGTCCTCGACAGTTGGCACTCGATCATTTTTGTAAAATCTGGAAATTTAATTGTACGAGTCTAAGTACATAAAAACTTGGCTAAAATTATAATATACAGAGACAAATGCAAACACATACAAGTGTCATTGTATATGTAAAATATGTACGTTGTATATTTTATACGTACCTTTAATTGTTATGTATGATATACGATCTGCTGTAGGAAATAGAAAAAAATACAACTAAGAACGTATAGGATCAGTAGGACACGTTTGCGGTGAATTAAAAAGTCAGTGAACGTGAAAAAAGAATTATATGAATATAACTTCAGGTTTCGACCTTTTACTTTGAGGTCAAGCTAGTTTTTAGTGATCTGATTCCAATTAGTGATTTAAGAATGCGCCCTAAAGCGGGAAACATATAAACTGTAATTTTTTTAAGTTGACACTTACGTATTAAAAAAACAATGAAGATTATAGACCAACCGAGAAACTTCTGAATTAGAAAGTTGTCGGAGAAGAAGGCGTTTTTGATATTTTATGTAATTTGATCTGCTGATGACGATAAAAATAAATAAAATTTTTTTCGAGTGGTGGATCAATGTTAAAATCGCATTTGAAATTTTATTTCGCTCACATCTCAGTAACGCGCTTTTTTTACTTTCATGAATTTTGGTGACGGCTGTGGTGGTAGCGACGGCGCAAGTACATAGAGACCGGTCATATCGTGTTCCTTTGCGCGTGCAGCTTCTGCAAGCGGAACTGGATGGGCAAAAAAATCCAAAGTAGGTACATTGTATGTAGGGGTAAAATGTAGCAATGTTGATGACGAATGGTGGTTAGTACCGTTTCAGCGTGGCAGCAGGAGCTCAATAACGGGCGGGGCTGTAGACGCAAGGGCAGCTGGTGTCCCTGCAGATGTGCTGGTAGGACCTCGAGCGTCCGTAGCCATAGGGCCGTCCGTACATTGATGCCTGTGGATGCGCGATCTAATAACATTCGGGAGGAAAATGCAAATTTTACGTTTTAGTTTCGTGTAGAAAATATACAGGAAAAATAGGGGCAACCCAAGAGAAAATAATATCACTTGTTTCGTTATGTTATTTATATGATATAAATATGGGTAACAAATAACAATTAATAATAACAGGTTTCAGGCTATAATATAATAGTATAGTATTTATCATTCATTTGACATTATATACTGAGAGTAAATAATAGTTTTTATCATTTTTTTGTTCTTTGTAAAATCTAAATTGAAAGATATACGATTTAATCTTATTTTTATCAATAACTAGTATAAATAATTCATAGTAATTTTTATCCGTTACTTCAAAAAATATATGTTTTATGTTGTTACAAATAATAAGTATTATAAGCTATTAGTTATAATTGATGACAGTTATTATCGGTTTTTATTTTTATTTTTTCACTTTTTGAGGTGTCAAATTCGAAGAAAATAAAAAAAAGATAATAATAACAGTTATTATAATTTTTATCGTATATCTCAAATATTGATATATTTTTATTACTATTTACAGTTATACTTTGACTTATCGTTGGTTATTCGCCAAAATTATTTTAATTTGGAGGATCACACCGAAAGCTGTGGTAAAAAAAAAAAAAAAAAAAAAAAAAAAAAAAAAAAAATGTACAGATCGCACGTTTATAGGGTTCATCATAAGTACCTGTCCTACGAGTGGATCAACGAGGATGGCGTTGATGGGAGTGAGTGGCTGTAGCCTGTGCTACGTCATCGGTTGGGGCGTTCCGGGCCTCTGGGGCACACCGGGTTGTTGGGGCTGTTGTCGCCTGGGCCAGTGCTGGGGCGAAACGGGCGGCGTGTCCCTGGGGGTGGTGGGTGCCGATCTTGCGGCCAAGTGGGCGCTCGTCGAGTAGCGGCCGGCGGCTGGTCTGCCCCCGGGCCCGGCGACCAGCTGCTGGCCACTACTGACGGGCGCCGAGCGGCCAATCGCCGACAGGCTCAACGTGCTAAGTACCGCCGCCGCTTGTGCTGCTACACGCTACCGCTGCCGACAGATCCACCCGGGACATTGCCCTCGAGGGCGGCGCCGAGCTCGTGTAGTAATGCAACCCCGCTGGACCGCTCCTGTACAACACAACACATCGTGTCGTCGATCGGTACACAACTACTCTCCTAATTTTAAATAGTTCATGCACGCAGACGCACGATTATATTCATGTGTATTTTTTTTTTTTTTTTTTTTATATTTTGGGAATAATTTTTTTTTTTCATTAGCCACTATTATTGGTAATACAATATTAGACAAAAATTCTGACAAGTATTTGGATTAGTTTTTCAAATATTTTGACAATTTTTTCTTCGTCTTAGATTGTTTTCTTTTTTTTTTTTTTTTTGTTTCAAAAATTCCAATGGATTGTTTTTGCAGTAAAAAATTTCATCAAATGCAGTTTTTTAAAGAGCGATTGAATAAATTTATTCTAGCATAAACAATTATATTTATAAAAAAAATTAAAAAACTATCCGTTACAAAAAAATTAGTCTGCTTACACACACTGATAAATTAAAATTTTGTTGATCATACAGGGTAAATAATTTTATCCCCGTCAATAAATATTTTATGTTGTGGATATTTATTAAGTATTGATTTTTTATATTTATTTTTTAAATTCTTCATTAGTGAATCTCTGGATTCAATGAAATAATGATTATTCACTTGTTTTTGTTATGAAACTGTGTAGTGTCTCAGTTGCGCACTTATAACTCTCACCCGAAACAATATATTTATAAGCTATAATTTAAGCTGGAAGAAAAAAAAAAAAAAAAAAAAAATGTCATAAACTCACGTCCAATATTGTCCCTGGGTCGAGCCAACGCGCTACCCGTGCGCGCGAGTCCCGGTGACGGTGGCGCGGACGGGAGCATCCTGGGTGTCTGCGGAGGGGTACGGCCCGCGTTGGGAATCGACGTTGCGCTGCTCGTCGAGGATTTATGGCGCGGGTTGCGCTTCGAGGGCTGCCGGCAGATCCCGGTGGGGCAGTTGCGGCCCATCGGGCAGTTGCCCTCGCAGAGCTCGCGCGCCAACGCCAAGCCCTCGTAGCTCACTAGGGTCTGGCGACACGCCTCCGCGTCCTGGGACGACAGAGCCAGGCTGGGAAAGCGCTCGCGAAAACGCTGCCTCTCCTGTACGGGGCATGAATGTCAGGTGGTCATGTGTATACAAGGTATACACCTGCCCAATTATATACCTCCTGGAGCCGAGTCGACTCGAAATCCTCGAGCTGCTGTTGGAAGCCGACGTTCGGGTTGGCCACCGCCCTGCTGACCCTCACGACTTTCTGGGCGTCCTTTCACGAGAGACTCGTCGTGCTCATTATGTACGCCACCGCCACGGTCACGCTCCGCGACATTCCGGCCAAACAGTGGATGAGGACGTTGCCGCCGCGCTGTCGGGCCGAGTGTATTTCACTATGAAGTCGTTGCACATGGAAAAGTACTGGGAGAGATTCTGGTCGGGCGTGTCGGCGGCCAGGATGCATAGGTAATGCTTGTCCTGTGTGTGTCGAGGAGTTGATTAATTCATGTTCTTTTTTTTTTTTTTTTTTTTTTTTTAACACTGGAATGCCTCGTACAACGTGTGTATACTTGTCGCGCAGAAAAAGTGAGTAATTTACAGTTTTAATTGATGCACGTACATTTGAGTGTCCAAAATGTTTGTTTTAGTCGTATACCCATGGGAATAACATGTATTTTAATTGCGAGAATATACATAACATAATGATTTTCAATCCAATTTCAGTAGAATAGGAACTATCTACTAAGTTTTTTTTTTTTTTTTTTTTTTTTTTTGCAAGAAAAAACAAAATAGTAAGCAAATAATATATGCGTACAGCCGTTAAAGTGAATTATTATAGCTAAAGAAAAAAAGTTTTTTTAATAAATGAACAGATTACGATATTAAATAGTTAATTAATGTTTATTTTAATTTAAATCGAGGATGGAGGTGTTCTGTCTCCTTGAGGTAACGTTGGTTACGTAGAAGAAATAATAGAAAATTTTATTGGGTTAAAATAACGGAAGAATTCATCAAATTTTTCTTAATTCTGCGGGATGTGCTTGAGCTGCTGCAGGGGTTCCGAACATACAGAGCCACGAAAAAAATAATGGAAAATTTCATTGGACATTTATATTGAGCCAACATATTCTGAATTCATGTCATGAAAAAAAGTGCAAAGTATTTGAACAGAATGAAATGTAAATAATAAAATAACACATTGGAAGTGTTTGAAAATATGTTGAAGAGAATAAATAATAAAATTGTTTTACGAGTACATTAAACTTTCAACGAAAAGGTTAATAACTTTACGATTAAGTGAATTTTCACTCTTTATGAGACGAAATGAATAACATAAAATTTGGAATAATGTAATAATAAGGCCATATATTGGCTATTACTAAAATTATAAAAAAAAAAAAAAAAAGTATGAACACGCCAGGGGTCTGACTCCCAATTACAACTGATCTCAGCGAGCCACTACGTTTTTTTTTTTCGACATTAGTAGCAGCTCAAGCCAAGCTTAAACATGGGTGGGTCAGAGCCAGTGTGCACACAACTCTGACTACTGAAAAGCTAATTCGGCTATATATACTAACCAACTACTTTTTTCGCCACTTGCGGAAATGGAACCGGAGCCACGCGGTTGGAGACGCAATCACAACAGTAGCGTTGTCTATCCGCTGTCGATAACTAATTAATAATAGTATTGCAGGTGACCGGTAACCGCTAATATAATGCTGTAGTATACCTATATGTATTCCTTTCTCAACTATTGAAATTTTAGCGGGTATACGACTACAAAATAAACATTTGGGAAATAACGGACAATGTAAACGTACGTCAAAAATTCTGATGATGATTAAAAAAACAAGAAAAAATAAAAATAAAAACACTGCAGTCGCTGTGAAAAAAAAAAATGTAAATTGTTATAAATTCCACAGTAATACACGTATACGTATATTGATCGTGTTCCGTGCGTGCAGCGAAAACCGTGCAGGCATTATTTGTTTTTCCAAACTGATCGACAAGAGAGAGAGAGAGAGAGTAAATTAATTTTACCATAATAACAAATCAACATTACGGAATGCAATCGTCGAGCCGCGTCGTGGATGGCGAGGATGTGCGTGATCTCGAAGCGCTCGAGTTGCGCAGAGTCCTTGCTGTCTCGGTAATTGCCCACGTACAAGCCTGGTAGAACCTATTATAGAGAACGTACATTTTTTTTTTTCATTTTTACAGTCCCTCGGTTGATGTATCTAATAAATATAAAAAAAAAAATTTTGTGCTTGTCTAAATAATTCAAATAGACCAAATCGATAGGAAATTTTCCGCTCTATACGCTGTTGTTTATATTTTTACTATAGCTCTTACCGTTACTGAGATATGAGCGAAATAAAATTTCAAATGCGATTTTAACATTGATCCACCACTCGAAAAAAATTTTATTTATTTTTATCGTCATCAGCAGATCAAATTACATAAAATATCAAAAACGCCTTCTTCTCCGACAACTTTCTAATTCAGAAGTTTCTCGGTTGGTCTAATTAGATAAATTACACAAGTACCTAAGAAGTTTACATCATATACTATACACTTTAAATTCAGTCGTAAATTATATCACTGATTATATGTTGATTCCATGCTGATTTAGCGTTGAATCAACGTTGCTTTATTTTTATACTTGACAGTATTAAATAAAGTTAAAAGTTTGAAAATAATTCATTTGAATCGCAACTGCAATTCTCACGTGAAAAAAATCATGACTTTGAAGTTATCTACCATATTGATTTGAACCAATGCTGATTCAACACATAATCAACAATGTAATTTTCGACTGATTTCAGCATTGATATTTTTGGCAAGGGGAGCAGTGTTTTTCTCTCAGTCAATTAGAAAAGCGAGCGTTAATTGAAAATAATATCTTGATCATTCCAAGTGTCAAGGAAAGACACCTTTCACATGACCTGTGCATCACATAATAATATTTGTGGCGTCTTCTTTTTTCGCCCCAAATACGGAAGATATAATTTATTATTATTATCTGTAATCTCTCGTTTCAAAGCTCAGTAACTCAAGAGACAATGAGGATAAAGAAGACCCTTAAATTAAACTTATCTAATCGTTTTCGATTTTTTCCATCTTCGATCATATTTATGCATCATTTTTATATTACGTTCAAGTGGCTAAAAAAAAAAAAAAAAAGTTTTTTTCTACTTTAAGTTGGGTTTAGGTAATAGTTTTATACGCATCATGAAAGGCTGGTTGAAAATTCAGTTCCATGATTAATTGTAAACCAAGTTTTAAATAATTTTATGTAATTATCCAAAGATTAAAATTAATCTTTTAATAAATTTGTATTTCAATTATCGTTATACGTTAAGTTACGAGAGCTGAACTTTATCAACATGAACTATGCCACCTGTCAATATTACAATTTTTTTTTAAGCTCACATACAATTGGTGATTAAACGAACTAGTGAAGTTCGATCACAATTATATGAATGAGTTGCTCGAGGACATATGTAGTAGTACCACTCTCACCGCTAGGTGACGCCAACGTTCAGAGACAAGCGAGAAACCGTCCATCGGGGGCTCCTGCCCCCCTCGCTTACCGCCATCCATCGTTGCTTCATTTAGTTTAGATCTGTGTACTTAAATTGGGAGGGGACTGGGAAATGAGAATAAGTATTTCCCCTGTGTGTTTATCTGGGTGGGAAATTATGTCCTCGAGCAACTCATTCATATAATTGTGATCGAACTTCACTAGTTCGTTTAATCACCAATTATATTTCATTTCCTTGCTCGAGGACATATGTAGATGTTTAGAGCTTGTCTGGTTTTCAATCAAAAGTTTATTCTAAAAAGGTAGAAGATTTTCCAAAAGTATTACAATCTATTGTGCTTAAAGAGATTCCAAGATAATTGTTAACTTTAGTTTATTTTTGAGCATTCAGTATGTTTAGTGCAAAGTTGTTGACTTGATCGACGATAGGCTTGTTGTAGGATTTGTTGAACACTTTAGAGGCTTCGGACCAGCCTGCTGCGTTCTTGATGATGCTAATGTCCAGGCCTTGGGCCTTTGCCTTGGATGTGGAGGCGTGTCTGGTAGAGTGTGCTGTGAACTCCTTTTGTATGCCTGTTTCAGATAAAATCTCTCGAATCCATCGACTGATGGTTTGTGTGCCCACTGCGTTATGTGGGGGATTCCATGAGATTAACAGCTGTTGGTCTTTCCCGCGGATGGTCTGCGTCCTGGATACGTAGTCCGTAACTGTTCTAGCCACGCATAGTGTGGGCTTGTGAAAGTTTGGGATGGTTGCTTGCGGGCGGTTACCGCCGGCCTTAGATGTTTTGATTAGGTCCTTGATTGTGATGACTATGCCGTGCTTCGTGAACTTTATGCCTTCGAGTTTGATGAGCTGGAGCGATTGTATCCGAAAAGCTGTTCCTAGTGCCAGTAAAATGCAGCACTTTAGGGTTAGTTTCTTCAAGTCCAACTTCTTGTTCGGTCCCCATGTTTCCAACAAGTCTAGCACCAGCCCAACATCCCAAGTCGCGGCGTACTTTGATTCTGTTGGACGCAGCCTGAAGATCCCCTTGAAGAACCTGTTGATGAGCGCTGATTTCGAGGTGTCGATCCCGTTGATCAAGGCGATGGCAGAGCGCAGCGTATTGACAGATCCGTAGGCTGCACCTTCCTTGTGTCTTCGTGTGAGGCATGAGACTACAACTGCCTCGCTGGCTGTCAGTGGGTCGTGATTATGTTCCTGGCAGAAGTCCCACCAGTACCTCAAGGCCGAGTTGTATTGTCTGATTGAGTTGTCCGCCAGTGAGGCCACCAGTATGTCCAATGTATCCTTTGTTAGTCCCTGTCTTCGGTACGCTTGCCTGATAAGACTCCTGCAGCCAGGGTAAGGCTGTGGGCCAGCGGGTGGGTCAGGCATCTATTGGGTGCAGATAATAAGTTAGGAGAGGGTCCCCAATGCATAACCTCACTTATCAGTAGTTTGTTAAACGTCGGGAACCAGGGTTGTCCTGGCCAGAAAGGGATTACCAAGATACCGGTGGTTGCCTCCTCTCGTACTTTTTTTAAAATCCTCGACAACAGCGCGAATGGGGGAAAGGCGTACCAGAACTCCTTGGTCCAGGGTATGGTGAGTGCGTTGACTGCGACAGCCTCCGGATCTCTGTCCCAAGCACAATACCTGCTGCACTTGGTGTTTGCCCTTGATGCAAAGAGGTCAATGGAGGGCGTTCCAAATTGTGCCAGTATATCTTCGAAAGCGTAGTCTGCCAATTTCCATTCCGTGTCGATGTTTGAGAGCCTTGATCCCTCGTCTGCCAAGTTATCCTTGGAGGCTACGTACTCTGCGAAGATCCATAGGCCTCTTTCCATGCACCATTCCCATATGTGGCGAGTCAGGTCATGGAGTTCTGGGTGCCTGGTTCCTCCCATTTTGTTTATGTAGGCGAGAGCTGTAATGTTGTCTATGCAAAGTAGTATTTGTGCACCACGGCAGTTCCTCGCAAAGTATTTAAGTGCAAGGCAGGCTGCGAGTATTTCTAAGTAATTGATGTGCTTCGTGCTTTCCTCGTCTGACCAGAACCCCTGGGCTTTTCGCGTTCCACAGACGGCCCCCCAGCCTGACGAGGAGGCATCTGAGAAGATTTCCATGTCGTAGGATGCGCATCTAAGTTTGTTGGTGTTGTGGTCGATCTGGCTCAGCCACCATTTGAGGTCTTTTATCGCCCCCGAGGACCAGTTGACCCACTTTTTAGACCTGTGGTTCACGTACCTCAAGGCTGATTGTTTAACCCGCTCCAGTTCCTTGTAATAGAGCCAGCTGTAGGCGACGGCCGGGCATGCTGCGACCAAAACCCCGATTAGAGCCACTAGGTCCCTAACCCGAATGCTGTCCCGGCTGAGGGCTCGTATTAAGTCGGTTTTTATTTTGATTCGTTTTTCCTTGGGTAACTCTAGAGTTAGTTTGTTGGAGTTAAGAATCAATCCTAGAAATTCTATTGACTGCTTGGGGGTCAGTATGCTCTTTTCCCAGTTAATTATGAACCCCAACCCTTGGAGCAGGTTTTGTGTTAGTTGTGCGTGATGTGCACAAGTTCTTTCGTCTTCAGCTAGGATCAACAGGTCGTCGAGGTATGCCACCAGCCTCACGCCCTTTGATCTCAAGGCCGTTAGGACCGGTTTCATGAGCTTTGTGAAAATTCTTGGGGCTGAAGAGAGCCCGAACGGGAGGACTTTAAACTGGTAAAGCACATCGCGAAATTTGAAACGGAGCAGTTGCCGGGATCTTTTGTGTATAGGAACAAGGAAGTACGCGTCCTTGATGTCTAGCCTGCACATATAGTCCCCTTGTTCGATGAGGTTGATGGCCGTTCTGATGTCTTCCATCTTGAAGTGTTGTTGCAAGACGTGTTTGTTCAAGCTCTTTAAATTAAGAATGAACCTATGTGAGCCGTCTTTCTTTTGCCGTAAGAAGTATGGTGACACGAACTGGCTCTCAACCTCTTCGCACTTTTCCACTGCCCCTGTTACACGCAACTTGTCCAGCGCTTCCGCTACGTTTTCATGGTCTTTCTCAGATACCTGCATGGCCGGGGGGGCGTTTTGACAGGGAGGGGTGCTGATTAGTTCGATTTCATGGCCCCTTGTAATCGACAACACGGTTTCGTCTGTGGTTATTTCGTGCCAATTGTCGGTGAAGTATTTCAATCTGCCTGCGATTTTTACCTGGGTTGCATTTAGCGGCGCGGAGGCTGCGACTGGGTGTAGTACTTCTTGGATGGCTGCTGGCGAGGCCTGCTCTGATTTTCCCTGTACGATGATCGGTAATATGGGCTTCTGTTTTGGCTGGATCTGTAGCCCCCCCTCCTTTGGCCCTTGAAAGTTGAGGGGCGCTTGGAGTTTAAACTTTCCTGTGCGGCGGGTCTGGTTTGGGTGGTGAGCTCCTTGGCCGTCTTGTCTAGCGTGCGTGCGTTCTCGATGGTCGTTTTCAGGTTGTCGCCGAAGAGTAGGGAGGTGGACTCGGTATTTTTCAGGACTTTCTGTATTTTGTCCTCATAGCGTCCTATTAGAAAGAGCTTGCGGGCTTGGTTGAGGTTATGGTACAGTTCAGCCTGCAGTTTTACTGCTGTCGATAGGTTGGCTAACGTGACCTCGCGGTCGAAGGGTTCACGCGTGCAGTTGAAGATGTCGCTTAATGCGGCCGCTGTTGATGCCAGTACTGCACCCGCTAGGTTCTGATACAATCGGAAATGATTGTCTTTGGACAGGGCCTTGGCATTCAACTGAGCTGAGATCTCCCCGTTGAGTTCCGGCGCGCTTAGGTCGAAAGCTGACAGAACCGGGGCCGCCTTCAAAATGGCGTCGGTCTCGTCTTTGGAAGGGATACCCTTCTTTGTCCATTCCCGGATTCGGTTGACGATGTCCTCCCTTACGGTCAGCTCGGGTCTTTTGGCTACCGAAGGGTCTTCACCCATAAAAAATCCAACCTCATCTTCCGCCGCCTCCCTCTCTTCTGTCTCAGGTTCCTCACCTTCGTTCCTATTTTCCCTGTTCTCCTTGTCATCGTTTGCCAAGTGTCGCACATCTAAGGGCAGAAACGGAGAGGTGGGGTTTAAATTAGCTCTTGTCGTCGACTTAAAAATCGAAAATCGGCCGTAAAGTATGGCTGTTGACCTTAGCTCTAAGACTAAGACTCTGCTCTGCGCCCGAAACTAGCCGTGTGTGCTAAATTGCCTGGCCGTAGGAGGTGTCTGGAACAAAAAGAAGAGAAGGGCCAAGGGGTGATATACCTTCATATGAGAGATCCTCGTCGCTGTCGGTGACTTCCATGTTCTGGCCTCGCAATGTGGCCTTGAGACGAGCTGCCTTCTCCTTCCAGGCGCGGAGTTTCGACTTGGCTTCTTCGGGGTCCATGGCGGTTGTCTCTTACTTGTTGCGTCAGCTAACGCCAAAAAAGGAATGAAGCAACGATGGATGGCGGTAAGCGAGGGGGGCAGGAGCCCCCGATGGACGGTTTCTCGCTTGTCTCTGAACGTTGGCGTCACCTAGCGGTGAGAGTGGTACTACTACATATGTCCTCGAGCAAGGAAATGAAATATAATCATGTATATAGTTTTTAATCCAATCGTTTGTATAAAAAATGAATAATTATGTTTAGTTTTCACTTGCAAGTTATTGCAATTTAGAATTAAATTACATTTTCAATTGAAAATCCTTATAAAACATCAATTATTAATGGTAAAGATTGAATTTAAATTACTTGATTGCAAAATTAAATGTTTTAGAATTTTAGAACATGAATTATTTAAGTACCTATATAAAAAGTTATTTCTCAAGTACGAAGACTGATTTAACCCATTGGTAAACTAATTGCTATTGCCATTCATTTTTACACTGATACAGTGCTTTCCTCGGTGCTCTTGTGATATATTAATCAGCACGTACCATATAGTTAGTACATACTTTTTTTTTTTTTGTTTTTTTTTAGTAAACAACGCTTTCTAATCTGACTTTGCAGATGATTTGCGTCATTTCTGTTATGACATTTTCCCTATGACTAAATATTTTTTGAATCACCTCTTGAATCGCAAGAATTTGAGATGCACCAGCAAGTATTTTTATTTAACCAATAAGTACGGGTAGCCAAGTTTTTTCGTGCGAGAATTTGCGTCATCAAAAAGATAATGTATCGAAACCCAAGTCAATAACCGAGGGAAATTTCGTCTTTTTTGCATACAAGAGCTGTAAACATACATTTTTGGAATCTTAATAATTCCAAGTGATGGTCATACAGGTACAACTTTGTGACTCATGAACTATATTAATAAAATAAAAAAAATGTTAAAAAATAATTATATTATCGTTTGTACGATTACATACATATAAGGTACACGGTTCGAAACAAACATTGCGAAACTGAGGCAGCTGAGGTGTTAACAACGAGCGTTGTATTTATTTTATCAAAATTTGCGAAATCACGCCACAAGTCGTGGGAGAAAAAATCATATCACTGGGACGGATTAAAAATCGAAACTAAACATTATTTTTGCGCAAACAGGTCGTCGCTTGTCTTGTGTCATTACGTCACAGAAATTTCTTCTTGAATGTTATGGTAGAAAGGAAACTTTTCTAATTTCTGTGAAGATAAACATATTATGTTAGTGCATAGTCATCGTACGAATTTCTTTTATGTATGGTGCAAAATTAAAATCTGTGAGTGTTATGTAATATTTCAATGAGTTTTTAAATCAAAATTTGATGCATCAAAGCTTCTCTGTGTTTCAATTGCATGAAACACGAGAACAGCGTACGGCTGAAAGAAAATTTTACTTACTGACCAAGTATCACTGGAAAATCGGAAAGTTAAAGATCTCACCTCTAGCTCAGGTACAATATACGTGATATTTGAGACATACTATATTATATTAATTTGATATTGTATCACTGATTTTGGAAGATTATGTTTTGAATTTTATAACTAACTTTGAAGAAATATATTGATATTTCGTTGGAATTGATGATCTTCCTCCAAAAACAGTTTTTTTTTTTTTCCAGATCAACATCTTTACCACCAGTATTGTTATTTTGGATGTTAAAAAGGGGAAGGCGTTACAGAGACCATATCCAAAGCAGGAGACCGAATAAAATCTGTTGAATTGAATGCATAGTAAATATATTATACTACCTGTTAGTTGAGTTTTGTTGATATTGCTTTTTTTTTACCTTGAATTTTAGTTTTTATTAGTTTTTCAAAAATTAAAAAAATGGTTTCAGATAACAATTAGTAAAATTATGAAATGTAAAATAAACGCTCGATATTAGGCTCAATCAAAGACAAGTAAGAACTTTTTTTTATCTAAAATCAATTACTTTGCAAGTATCACAGGAATCAGAAATAAGATATCCAAAATTTTACAAAAATAATATGTAATAATTCTTCAATATTTTTATAAAAACATGGCGTTTGCTCTGTCGATGCTTATTTAAAAAAGTCTGTTATTCTGTTTCAGGGCAACACTCTCAATTCTTCAATGGCAGGTTCTCAGATAAAATTATCAATCAACAATGTACAGACTGCGTAACCGTATGTACAATTATACACAATTCAACGGCAATTTGTCAAATCACTTCCACAAAGCCTCTACGACGAGCTTGTGTCGGAGTCACTTGAGCTGCTTTCTCTTCTATGGCGAGAAGATGTGTAGTGCCTGTGAGAACTTCTCGACCGTTCTCGATGCCTGGACGATGATTTTTTGCTTTTTTTCGATTTATGAGACCGGGATCTGCTGATGTTTTCTCTGTAAACACTGTAAATGAAAATCACGTAAACCAAGTCCAAAAACAAAATTGTATGGGTTTAAAAGTTTTTCATGCTCTGACCTTTTGTGAGAGCTCTTTTTCTTTTTGTGCTTCTTGTGGCTCTTGTGGCGCTCCGAGTGGCCGTCGCTGCTGCTTCGGCTCCTGGACCTCGGCTTCGACCTTCTGCTCACCTCCAATGGTCGTAGTTTGCTCATCAGCGAGTTGGTGCACATCCTAAGCTCCTCAAGCTCCTCTTTACCAAACGAGACTGGCACCACGGATACAACTGGCTCTTGGCGCAACAACGCAGGCGGTGCGAGCTGCCGCGGTTCAGGCTTCGCAGCTGGCTTGTCTTTCCGTGCTATCGTAGGCGCTTGGATTTGACTGAGGAACATCGCTGCTTTCCTCCGTCGCTCCATCTGAAGCTGACGTTCTCGCGTCGCGTTGAGCTTGGCTCGGGCTGCTACAAAAGCCCTATGCTTAGCTCGGTCTTCTGCAGTTGGATTGGCGTGAATCAACTCGCAATCGTCAAAGACGTCATCGGTGAGGTCAACTATGTCGGTGATGTCTAGCGTCATTGCAGGCTTCGACGGTTTAAACTTTTTTTCTGGGTGCAGGGGCTTATCCAAGTTAGGTTGCGGCTTCGTTGGAGGTACTGCTGGCTTGGGCTGAGTTCGTTTTTCGGGCACTACAGGTTTCTCAGAAGCAGTTGTTGTCGTCGTCGTCGTCGTCGTCGTCGTTGTAGCTACTGATATCGTCGTTGTTGGGGTTTTACGTTTTTTTTTCTGCGTTACGGGCTTGTCTGGAATCTTTTTCGACTCCTTTTCTTTTTTGGGAGAAGGAACGCTCTCTGCTACTTTCTCCTCCACTGTGGGCGCAGGAGACTCAGACTTGTTATTAACCTTTTTCTCGTTATCGTCACTGGCTTCTTCATCGTCGCTCTCCTCTTGAGGCAACGCGTTACGCTTCTCTATCACAGTATTTTCCCCTTCTTTGGGTTTCTTAATGGAAAACGAGACAGTCGTCACTTGCTTGCTGGGACTCTGCCTGTTTGTGCCGATCTCGCCCTTTTTCTTCTCCTGTATCATCTTCACCCGTTTCTGAACCTCCTCCATGCGCTGCTGCTTCTTCTCCAGTTCCTGAAGCTTCTTTTGCTTTTCTTCTTGCAACTCTTGCTTTTGCAGCAACTCTTCGTCCGTGAGCACACGAGGGTTCACAGCTCCTTCGTACATCGTCAGCTTGTGAGCGTAGTAGCCGTGATACTGGTGCGAGAGTTCAAGAAAGTTAAAACGCGGATCGCCCTTGTTTTTAACTATGGCTTCAAAGTCCCGGCCGTTCTTCGCGACGTAGCTTGCCATTTTGTCAATAATGATTTGCACATCGGCCGGAGGTACGATGAAGGATGGCCTGCTCAGTGGTTTTGGTGGCGTAGGACCGTACGGCACCAGAGGGGCTGGAAGTTCCTTTTGGGGTGTCTGAACAGCTGGAGGTACCGTGGCTGCAGGTTGCACCGGTGCCGAAGAACTGTATTGCGGCACAGCTGGAGTTTGGTTGAGTTGCGGCGCTGGAGCGTTGCCGTTAGCATTGTACAGCACTGGTCCGTGCGTATATTGCTGTGGTTGTGCTTGATACGGAGGGTAGCCCTGGATGCGATCGAATGAAATAATTAGTTGATAGAGTGAGAATTTTTAACTGTTTACAAGAGTGTGACTGTTTGATTATAATCACCTGTGACATGGGGTGGTAATAACCCATTGGGGGCAATGGCGGTGGTGGTATTACCTCTGGCTTGAGCGCGGTTTTTGCAGATGGCGGTTTTCCAGTAATTTTATTCACCAACATTGAGTAAGCACAGTCGGCCGATGGTTTATAGTTAATACTGGGAATGCTTGGCGCCTGGAAACAGATCATTTTTTTTGAGTATACATACGAATAAAATATTCTTGCCAATAAGGAGAAAAAAAAAGGGTAACGATTTATCAACATACTGCTTCAATTTTGAGAGATGACACGAGACTTGGATGTAGATAAGGTTCATCATCGTCGTCTGACTGTTCTTCTTCCGCTTCTTCTTCAGGAGCTGTCAATCAAATAAAGAACAATTATAGTTGTCATTGGAGACTAGTTATACTTACACCTCATAATTTTATTGTTGAATGTGTCTTGTAATTATTATTATTATTATTAAATGTAATGTTGGTACTTACATACATTACTAAATAAGTAGAATCATAAGGAGGTGTTGCTATTTGAAATCCAGCTCATAATTGAGTTACTTCGTTAATTTTCAATGAAGACAACATCAATCATGTTACAACTATGTTTTCTCAAATATGTTCTTCCACTCAGTTAAGTCAAGAGAAAGGTACATAACTATACTTATAAACAATTAAAATTGAATGCGTACCAGGTTCTTCCTTATCAGGTTGCTTTTCTGGATTATATTTGCCAGACTTTATGGCTTGTAAGAGATGCTTATAATAGGGGTACAGCTCGCCATCAATCGATAAGAACGAAAATTGCGGATTATCTGCTTGCTTTGTCTTTATTAGAACTTCCATTTGACCACCCTGATGACTAATAAAGAGGGCAGTTTTTACTATGATAGCGTTGAGTTTTTGCGTTTCAGGCTGAAATAGATAAAACACACATTTACAAAACCAGTCCGTCATGTAAAAATTATTTTTACTGCTTTAGTATACGATGTAACTTGGATATCTTACTACTATCATGTCTTCTGGTATTTCGAGTTCAGGATCGGGTTCAAAAGCTTCATCTTCTTGCGAATCTTCAGAAGGTTTTGGACTTTCAGAATTTTCTTCCAACTTCTTTTCCTCGTCATAATTAAAGGCCACTTGACTGTACGAATTTTCCGAATCAAGTGCTTGGTGAAGCCTTTTGATTTCTTCCTCTGCATTGAAACAAAAAAAATAACAAAAGATAAGTATTAGATAAAAAATGAAATTGACTCGATGAGGTGATGTTTATCAACAAAATCTGTTTTTGGTGAATGAAACTTTTTTAAACTGCGTTATATTTACCGTGATACATGGCTTCTTCGGCCTCATTGTTGTAGAGAGATTTATACCTTTCCTCATCACAGAGTTGCTCAACTTTATACTCATCCTCTGAGAGAATAGTGCGCAGGTCAAAACCACCTTGTGGTGGTTCATATATCCGTAGATCTCCCAAGGCGCCTCGTCCATCATATCTATAGACATGCAAAACAGACGAATTAGGCAATCGAATTAAAAAAATCAAAACTTAAATTAATTATAATAATTCAGCTTTTCACTCGGCACCTGAAAATAAAGAAAAAAGTTTATAACTTCTGCCAAGATCAAGGCTGGAATAAAATTTTTTTTTTCTTTTTTTCAAAAAGGCTAAAAACTATAAAAAAAAAGGTTGAATTTTACAAAAAAAAAAAAAAAATCTTTTAAACTGTAATGCCAATCAGCTTAGTGTAAATGATTTTTAAAAAAAAAAATTAATTTAAATACTGAAAGAATAACTTTTTTTTTTTATTCAAGCAATTTTAATCTATAAACAAGATTATTTTGCTATTGAAGAATAATTTGCTATGTTCACTGTTTTAATCTTGAAAACCATGATGCTCTTTTCAAGCAAAAGTGCAGTAAAGAATTTGTTGATGCAATAGTATTAGTAATTGAGTAACTTGTTATTATCAAAAAACACCAGTAAGGGGCTCCCGTGTTTAGTACAACAAGACTTAGTTAAACCATAGTTTAATAAGATTAAACTAATGGAGATAGCAGATGAATGATTAACGTACAAATATAACGTTATGGATGATTTACAGTTTAGCATCATTTGTTTACTGCCAATTGATACTAAGTCTCTAAATACATACCAGCCCGATCAATCACGTCAATTAAACTGGGTGATTGTCGGCCTATTTTACACCTGTGTCTCACCTTCGCAGCTGGCTGCTATCTCTTTGTCTTTAATTTTCTTTTTCCCACTCCCTAGCTTCACTGGACCTCTTTAGATCTCTTTCTCGCGAATCTCGCTATCACCGTCAACACACCTAGGTATGTGGGCTCTTTCTATCCGATCACCGTCGCTCTCGGAATACAAGAGCATTTACAGCTTCAGGATGGGGTTTTATGATCTCAAGTCCGACTGAGAAACAGCTGCAGGAGGGCTTCCTTCAGCAAAGACTTTTGGTCAGCTGCTGCGACTCCTATATATACTGCTGTTGCTTGTTGTTAACAAATCAATGGAATATAGGATATGCGTGTGTGCTCTCTCTGTCACTCTCACTTTTTCAACTGCACAAGACGGGTCATCACGACTTATTGGTCAAAATTTCTCATTATCGCTTAAATGTTCATGAATCAACGTAAATGGATATATTGTGCGACTGTGGCTAAAATAATGGAGAAAACAATGCTTTGACAAGTTAGATGGATCATTAATTTGGATTTTGTTGGATACAATTGTATAAAAAAGAAACACACGCACACACACATACACGATAATTGTTTACACAGCTACATCGTCCGTTGTCTATATTGGTTAAGAATCATCATTTTGTTGTTGCTGTTTTTTTTTTTTTTTTTTTCGTAGATAATAGGTAGTAGCTAGTAGATATAGTATTATTAGTGGTAGAGAGAGTATAGGTTAGGTGGTTTGACGGGAAAACACGGACCTGTCTATTCTGAGCGTGTCATCGCCCATCCAGGGTATCAAATGCTTGCCCTGATCGATCAACTTAGCCTTCTCGTCGTCCCGAAAGAGCTTGCAGCCGTAACCGAAGACCAGTAGCTCCCGTAGGTCCTCTTCCTCGGCTTTTTTTCGCAATATTCCAGAGTCGACGATCCAACGTTGGCTCTTGTTCGACGCCATTTTCGCGATTATTATACGTGATGACCTGCGCTTGGGTTGGTGCACAAAACCACTACGAGGCTTTTATCGTGAGTTAAACTTATCGATACCACTTGGATTTACTGCGGTTGACTTGGTACTTTGTTAACAAAGTCGAAGGACGACTGGCACGTCGAAGCTCCCATGCAGCAAGGAGCTTTTCTGAGAGAATCCCGAGAGGTTGTTGCTGGTGCATGCGTGCTGTCTGCTTCTGCAAGCTTGAAACCTAAGGTCTGTTTGTCAAAAGACCGGTCCAAAAGTCAAAACATTTCTTTGTGACAGTGAGTGACGGTCACGTGAATATCTTGAATTTCGAAAAGATCGGAGTACAAAAGGATTTTAATTGGTTTCAAAAAGCATACTTGGTATAATATCATAAGGATATTCTTCCCTCGATAACCAGCCATCCCCCTTTTGACTGTTTAATCACAAAGCAGTGTGTTCTCTCGTATCTCTTAATTGAATCAGAGCCAAGTCATGACCATCACTTTCGCGTAAATGTAGCAGAATCGAATTGACCTCTTTGTCTTGGGAATCATAGAGCTTTTTAAAATTAAAGTTCGTCTATTTTATGAGAAATTAACACCTTTGCGTACTTTGTTGGAGTAACAAATAATGGAAAATTTAGTGAAATAAATTATTAATACAACAAATGTATTTGGTGATGATTTAAATTCATCAAAAATACAAAAAATGTAATTAAAGATTTATATGAACTACATAATTAATGTGTAGTTCAAACTTGAAAACAAAGGTGTAGGAACTATATTAACTAAGTTGGGGGGAAAAAGGTATAAAAAAACTTTGTTTACTTATTTCTTAAAGAACGGAAGTCGTAAGGAAAATGACCATATAAAGTGGGACCAGCAGTGTATCAGACCAAGCCACCTATTTTGCAAGCTCTTATACTTTTCAACACTTTTTGAACATTTATAGTCTAACAGCTGAGGTCCAGGGATGCCGAAAAAAAGAAAAAAATGGATAGAGAATAAAAAGAGAAGTACCCTTTTGGAAAAGACTAGGACTTATCTACTACACCCAAAAATTGATCGCCAAGTAAATGGACCCTCCAGATAAAACAATACCTACCTGTTGTAACTTTGCCAATCGTTTTTTTACGAGTTTTGAGAATAATTTATATACAATAGGAAAGTTACCTTTTTTTATAGAAATTGCAGGTGATGGCCGTTGCACATTGAAATCGGGAAAAAAGAAACTTAAATAATCTTACACAAAAAAGAGAATTAAAATTTCAGTTTAATGTAAGGAAACCATTTTATTTTACTGTACACAATATGACTTTCAAATTCAATCTTACGCTTGCTCTTACAACCTTCATAACTCTCTACTTCGCTATAATCGATTTTACACTCTTCATTGCTTTTTATTTGCCCGTCGCATAGTAGATCTTTGTTCTCTTGATAAGAAAATACTTATATCTCAGATGTGAAATCTATATTAGAAAAAAAAAATTTCAAGGATTAATGAAATATACGAATAATGAATCAAAGTTGTAGAACTATGATAACTACCATCGTTTTCGTCACAATCCTCGTCATCTACTACTTAAGTTTCAATGTGGGCATGTTTTTTCCAAAATACCAAAATATCAAAAACAAATTTCAAGCTTTTAACGTTTTATTCTTATCAAAAACTGTTGCCAAATCCAAGTGATGCATGACACTCGCGAAAACTGTTCTACGAATTCTACCTTGCATGGAGCTAGGGAGCTCGCTTCAAAAGTTTTCGTGTTCATTTTTGGAAAGTCATTAGTGTATTTCTTACTTTAAAGGATTTACAGTATATAAAAAAAAAAAAAATATATCCCACCTCATCTACACTTGTTAGCTTAATGACTATCAGTGTTATCAACTTCTTCGTTCACGGCGTTGCTAGTCTCCTGCTGAAACATTGATGATTCGGACTCATTTTGTGGTAGACAAATTTGCGGAATGATTTCGACTGTCTCCTTTTCAGCAGTTGCTCCATTATCGAAATTGGTAAATTCAACGCAAGCCATAGGCTCAGGTTCAAAAACAATTTCGGGAATGCAAATGCGTGTGTCACTATGTGAGTTGTTTGTCACGAGAGCAGGTTCGATGGATTCAATGATATCATAACTATATGTCTGCCCGAGTTTGTTGACCACGTTGAGTACTTTACGACTGCCGGTCGTACTCTTTAGAACGACTCCTACTTCAATCTGCTTAGAAGCATTTACTTTACCGGAATTAACATTGTTAACGAGATTTCGCGTTAGCGAATTGGCGAGTTTCCGGTTTTTCTCGCTGTTTGCCTGTTTACGAGTGTCGCCTACAAGTATATCGGTAAAAAACTGTTTAATATTTTTCGGTAATTCGGTACATTCACCTGCAACATAATTTTGTGTCGACAAAAGTGGTAATTTTTCCACTGGAACACTTAAACACGATTCTCGAATATCCATTGCAACAGTTTTGTACGCCTCTTCGAGAAGAGCTTCCTTTTTGCTGTTATAAACAACTGCGTCTTCCCTACTCAAGAACTCTTCGTTTTCGATTGTATGAAATTTAATTTGATTCTTATAATTTTTTAGTATATGATTTCTCAAGTTAGATTTATATCGATAATTCTTATCGAGTGAAAAGTTGTGCTTCTCGTATGAGGCCTGTAGTAACCGTTTAAACTCTTCCGTCAATTGCGATAATTTTATACATTTTTTGAAACCAACAATTTCACGATCTATAAACTGATCAATTGTGGAAATAACATCTCGTTTTAATTCTCTGCGTGTATTATTATCAGTAGCACTTTTTTCCTTATTAAAAAATATAACAGCGCTGTAACACGTTTTGTGGTAAGCTGGAAATTTTTTTTCTCGTTTGAATATTTTAAGCTTGGCTAGTAACATTGCGTGTCCGTGCTTTTTACTCTCTCTTTTCAAATTACTATACACGATTCGGGATTTCGAAACGATCAACTTTTTCGACGAACTCGCGTATTTATCGCATACAACACAAACTTTTTGAGCGAGCAAGACAGATTCATTTTCAAGTAAAACTTCAACATTCGCGTTTGGGTCATCTTCTTCATCTCTAAAAAAAAAAAGAAATTAGCATTTACAAGTTATACCAAATCCTCTCTAAAGTACAGAATATATTTGATATTGTTCTTTCTTGTCAAAGTAACGCCCAGAAAGCGATAATTTATTTTCATGATCATGGTTCTCAATAATTTAATTAGATTGTTGGAGAATTAAATTTTAGTTTTGTTGGCTTGGATAGGATATTAAACGGTATTTAATCCCAAAAAAGTTGCCAATTAAAACAATATTTCAATTCTGTTTAAAATTGTTTTACCAACATCAACATAATATTTCAACTCAATGTATAAGCTTCACATAATTGTACATAGTGTAGAACCCTGATCATCATAAAATGAATCATTGAAGTCTGTACTTTAAATGCATGAACTTGATTTCTACTTTTCTTGTTTTTAAACCGAGTTCCAATCATGTTCATTATATACTCACTCTGATTCAGAGAATAAGGGTTGCTCATCTGCTGAAACATCTTGGTAATCAGGATCGTCATCTTTGCCACTTTTGCCATGGGAAACTTCATCTGAGCTGTCATGCTGTGACTGATGGTAGGCATGCAACATTGTGTTTGTGTGTGATCGTCAAAATTCATTCAAATAGTTTAATGGAACAAATTTATTTGAGGTATAAAATAAAATGAATAATTACCTCGTCATCATCGGATATGCTGTTAGTGATAGCAGACAGGTACTCTTCGTATTCATCCAAAAATTTTTTGTTGATTTTAGTTATGTCATGGTGGCAATAAGAATGATAGTAAAGTTCATCATCTTTTGCAATTTTGGCAGGTAAGATTAATGTGTTGAAGTTTCCTTGCCGCAAATTAAAATGCTTTATAACTTTCAAAGACTTCACCAGTCTTGAGTAAACACTGTTGTTAGTGTATAATTTCAATTTTGCTTGGTCAGACTCTCCTTCCTTGCATAAGATACACAATGGTGCCTAACAGTAATAATAAGAATCGTCAGTAACATGTACAGCTAAATATGTTAAATCTTTATAAGAAAGTTTTTGGCATTCTTGGAAAACATAAATGTATGTAATATACTTACGTCCGGATCCAGATCCAGAGACATTGCTTGAAAGATGAAATTCTTTTTGATCTACAGTGTACTTTTGTCGAACTTATACAATACGTCTGATGCTTGAAATATGATGGTTAACCCTACAAGAAAATAATTGACACAAATCCACACATGTGATTTTTTTGGATTCAACGCAATGGAATGGAGGGAAAAGTGTATACCAAATACGTTTTCAGAGATAAATCACGGTGCAATGCGTTGTCTTCGTCTTCTTAGGGGTTTTGGTGGCTCAAGTTTGGCTGCTTGTTAGCAGCGTCAAGCGTCACTCGAATAGTCGAACGGCCATTAACGAAACTAATGCCAACGGTCGGCTCAGTCGCTCAGTGCAGCGTTGTTTTGGCACCGTTGGCGAAAGAGGATCTACGCATCCCCCACCACTATCGAAACTTTTGCAATGGAAGCCAATCAGAGCAGAGCTACAGCAGGAGTGTAGGAGAGAAGACCTAGGAGCTATTCACATAGACATTTTTTACTTATTTCATTGTGAATATTGAAAAGGGAGTTCCACTGTTCCGCTGAACTCAAATTGAGTGAACAGACTGAAGAGACCTATACTGTGTTCTCAGGGGCCGTACCATATAACTTTTTCTCGCTTCGTGGGCCTATGTTGGAGCTATTCACATAGACATTTTTTGCTTATTTCATTGTGTGAACGTTCATATTGAAAAGGGGGTTCCACTGTTCTGCTAAACTTAAAGTGAGTGGACAGACTGAACAGACCTATACTGTGTTCTCTGTCAGTCAACAAAGCCTGGTCGCAACTATTCAACTACCAATGTAGGTTATAGATAAAAAAAAATTACTTTTTACAGTTTTTTTTGTTGATGTTAAATAATGAGTACTAGGGAAGCTAATACAGATTTCGAATTGAGGGATAGCGATGGAACTCGCTACCTGCTCAGTGTCACTCATCATGCAGGTCTGTTCACTCACTTTGAGTTTAGCGGAAATAAACACAATATTGAACGTGGGTATCTATCTCTCTCACAAATTCCCACCTTTGGTAATGTGCAAGAGACATACATCCACGTTCGATATTGTGTCTCCTTCTACTTGTGCTTCAGCGCAGTACATAAGAACGAGTAGTCTACTTTTCATTTCTTTTTTTTTTTTTTTTTTTTTACGAAATAAATACCTACTTACGTAATGTATTTATTTTTAGGCTTTATTGTAAACGAGTACGTATAGCCTTGGTACAGTAAGGCACATTGTTACATTATATTTGTTACAATTTACAAGTAATGGTTACATATTACATTGGAGCTATTCACATAGACATTTTTTGCTTATTTCATTGTGAACGTTCATATTGAAAAGGGAGTTCCACTGTTTCGCTGAACTCAAATTGAGTGAACAGACTGAAGAGACCTATACTGTGTTCTCAGGGGCCGTACCATATAACTATTTTTCTGTACATCGGCCTGTGTTATAACCTTAGAGAATATATACATGTATATATTCTCTAAGATAGGCCCGCGAAGCGGAAAGAGTTATGGAGCTGTTCACATAGACATTTTTTGCTTAATTCAATGTGAACGTTCATATTGAAAAGGGGGTTCCACTATTCCGCCAAACTCAAATTGAGTGAACAGACTGAACAGACCTATACCTCTTTTTCCATCAGGCAACAAAGCCTATGGTCGCAACTACGTTGACTGACAGAGAACACAGCATAGGTCTGTTCAGTCTGTTCACTCAATTTGAGTTTAGCGGAGCAGTGGAACCCCCTTTTCAATATGAACGTTCACATTGAATTAAGCAAAAAATGTCTATGTGAACAGCTCCTATATGGTACGGCTCCTGTCAACATAGTTGCAACCATAGACCATATAGGCTTTATTGCCTGATGGAAAAAGAGGTATAGGTCTGTTCAGTCTGTTCACTCACTTTGAGTTTAGTGGAACCCCCTTTTCAATATGAACGTTCACAATGAAATAAGCAAAAAATGTCAATGTGAATAGCTCCACAATTGGTTTATACGTTATTGGACACACTTTGTGGTTTGTTGGTACGGTGATAATGTCACATAGACCACCTCGAGAGTGAAGGATCTATGTGGTAGGCATTGATACAGTTGTACTTCGTTGGCACGTTGATGATGTCACATAGATTGATAGACCACCTCGAGAGCGAAGGATCTATGTGGTAGGCAAATTTTGCTGAGAGAAGGTCTCCTAACTCCTAAAGTCTCTTCGAGGAGCTTTGCGTGGTGAAAAAGCACATGTGAAAAATCACAGAAGTACTTGCTCGGGAGCGTCGCACTCGCCGGGAATCGAACTCGCAGTCTTTCGCGTGCCGTCCCACAAACCAGCCGACCGAGCCACCGCGCGCTATGGCTCTGTACGGAAAAGACTTGTGTTCGGAAATGATGTGCTGGTTAAGTTTTTGGTTCGTACCTACCCCCACCCTGGCTTAACTAACTGACCGTGCGTTCGCACATGTAAACAATAGTTAATCAGCTGATCACGTTTTGGCGCACTTTAAGCACTTTTAAGGGTAAAGAGAGGACCACCCCGACCCTAGCCCACAAAATGTTAAAATTTGCAATAAAAAAAATATCAGTACACGTATTTTGAACTGCACATTTCGCCTGTACAAATTATTTTAATTGCACACGTCTGAAATGGGCAAAAAAAATTAATAAACATCAGCACTTTTAGGGGGACACTAAACGGTCCATATCTTCGTAATGAAGGCTTGTATTGAACTGCACACACCTCAAAAAAACTGCACATTACACGATCTTAACTGTACACTCAAATTTTGTAATTGCACACCATTATTTAGTTAATAAATCGATAAAAACTAAATGTCGTAGCTCTACTGTAAATTGTTGTGCATTACTGCGCATGCGCGTGACTATTGGCCAATCATGTGCGTTACAGTGTGCTTGCAGTACTTGCACGTTGGCGGGTATTTACAAAATATTATTTACGTAAATGTAATCGTCCTTTTGTATGTAAACATAGAAATGTCTATGTATGTGTGTATAACTACATGTTTACAACGAAAGCAGCAAATCTGGATAATATTGAGGCAGAAATTAAATAATCTTTATAGAAATAAATATAACAAGAAAAATATTATTGATCATGGGTCATGTTATCCATGGATACAACATGTATGTATGTGTGTATATACACTCCATTGCTAATGCAGAGTGCACCGACATTACCGATGGTGTAAATAGTATTACGGTTGAATTCCAACAACCCAATAACTAATGTATTTATTTTTTTTTATATATATACAGGAAGATTAAAAAAAACTTTTATCCATCTAGAAGTTACAAATATGTTTTGAAACTAAACATGATTCCTTGAAAAATATGTAAAGATTTAATTAAAAAATTTTATTTAGGACTAGATGTATCATGCAAATATACTTTTGACATGAATAATCACTTTTTTGGCTTTAAAAATTATGCTTTGATCAATTGAATTTACAAATTTACCCCGGAATTATTTGTATTTACACATGAAAAAAAGCACAAAGCTTTCACCCAGCTAAATTAATAATGATTGAAAATAGATAGTATGTAGAATCAGGTATCACATTGACTGTCTCAGTAATAGTGCAAAAAAATTTAATCATCAGGGAATTCTGCACGAAGTCATCAAGTATCGTCAATACAATGCGGAAAAATTTTCATTCCCAAAGACGACCACTTTGACCAAATACTTACCTTGGACGGCGTCTCCCGGAAACTACGGCTTAAAAACTTGTCTCAACTCAATGGTACAATGATGAAAAAATAATTCACTACGAAAATTCACAAAATGACGCATAAATACTTACATAGAAAAATACGTTTTTAGCAAAACTTTACTTTGAAACATGGCGTGCATAACACAAGCGACATGGATATGAAAAATGAATTGTTCGAGCAGCTAGTCGGTTTGATTGATCTTGTTGCGCATCCAGAAAACGTGCTGATTCATATTTTGCTTAAATACGGTTACGATATTGAAAAACTTTAGGTTCTCAGTCCTGTCGAGCTTATAATTGTAAATATAGTAACTTCTAAAAAAAAAAAGTTTTTTTTGTATTATTTACTTCAATTAAACTGATGTCTCTATTTTTTCAGCTCTACACGTGTATTGAAAATCAAACGTCGCACGAGTATGATTTTAAAAAAGCCTCGATTTATTAGATTACATAGATCAAAAAAAAGAAGAGATATCTTACAAAAACAAGATTTGGTCTCGGGCAACATTAAATAAACAAATCAACTGTTTTTATTTCTTTTACAGCATTATTGAACACAACACGAAAATAAACACTCAGTTGTGCAGTTAATCAGTCTCAAAAATTCTAATAGTAGATATACAGCACTTTTTACCGGATTTTTGCGGATGCAAAATTGGAAACTCATCGAAAATTTTTCTCGGCTTCAATCGCCACACCCCTAGTCTATACTTGTACCAAGAAATTATTTGACCTGGAAACATAAACAGCTTTTATGTTAAGGGAAAGTTGCCTGATTGGTTGATGATATTCAGATTGTTGTAAAATTTTATTTTTCACTTTCTTATGTAAATATAGTGTTGTCAGAGTATTATTTATTAAAATATTGAACAAAGTGAAAGTTAAACTCTACAAATGTGTTTAAAACGTAGTGTTTATGCAGCATAAAAATTATTATGTATGTATTACATAGAAAATAAATATTTTAAAAAATGTATACAGGAGTTCTAAAAATTAATTGACCTTAAATTGGATACAAAGGGTTTGTTGCTGATTTTGCAATTCAACCAATCAACATGCACATTATGATGGTCTAGATATTTTGTCGAAAAATAAAGAAAGCTAGACGTTAATTGAGATGGTTAAGTTTCTAAAGTATAGAACAATGCATACCTAATTAAAAAAATTTTAATTGAATTTTTGTGCTTTTTTTCATGTGTAAATACAAATAATTCCGGGGTAAATTTGTAAATTCAATTGATCAAAGCATAATTTTTAAAGCCAAAAAAGTGATTATTCATGTCAAAAGTATATTTGCATGATACATCTAGTCCTAAATAAAATTTTTTAATTAAATCTTTACATATTTTTCAAGGAATCATGTTTAGTTTCAAAACATATTTGTAACTTCTAGATGGATAAAAGTTTTTTTTAATCTTCCTGTATATATATAAAAAAAAATAAATACATTAGTTATTGGGTTGTTGGAATTCAACCGTAATACTATTTACACCATCGGTAATGTCGGTGCACTCTGCATTAGCAATGGAGTGTATATACACACATACATACATGTTGTATCCATGGATAACATGACCCATGATCAATAATATTTTTCTTGTTATATTTATTTCTATAAAGATTATTTAATTTCTGCCTCAATATTATCCAGATTTGCTGCTTTCGTTGTAAACATGTAGTTATACACACATACATAGACATTTCTATGTTTACATACAAAAGGACGATTACATTTACGTAAATAATATTTTGTAAATACCCGCCAACGTGCAAGTACTGCAAGCACACTGTAACGCACATGATTGGCCAATAGTCACGCGCATGCGCAGTAATGCACAACAATTTACAGTAGAGCTACGACATTTAGTTTTTATCGATTTATTAACTAAATAATGGTGTGCAATTACAAAATTTGAGTGTGCAGTTAAGATCGTGTAATGTGCAGTTTTTTTGAGGTGTGTGCAGTTCAATACAAGCCTTCATTACGAAGATATGGACCGTTTAGTGTCCCCCTAAAAGTGCTGATGTTTATTAATTTTTTTTGCCCATTTCAGACGTGTGCAATTAAAATAATTTGTACAGGCGAAATGTGCAGTTCAAAATACGTGTACTGATATTTTTTTTATTGCAAATTTTAACATTTTGTGGGCTAGGGTCGGGGTGGTAAAGAGAGGACTTGAAAGCGCTCCAAGTGCGTCAAAACGTGACTAGCTGATTAACTATTGTTTACACGTGCGGACACCCGGTCTACGGTCAGTTAGTTAAGCCAGGGTGGGGGTAGGTACCAACTTTAAACTTAACCAACACATCATTTCCGAACGGAGCCTACACTACATACACATGTCTTTGGATATACTACTCAAGAAATCAGACCGACCGACTAACCGAACGAACGTCAAAAATACCGCCTCCATCAAAATCATTTCTATTAGGCGCTTCGGGCGCCCACATTTTGAAATACGCTCATGTTTTACTTTGACACCATTACATGTTGCCATAGTATCATTAACTCCATATCCATACATTTATTTTCTTTATATTTTTTATTCTTTACTCTTATCGTCATAGTTATTACATTTGCGTGCAAAGGTGGTTGGTAGGTCGGTCCAATTCCAGTTCGGTGCTCACTTCAATTCGCCGGAAGATGACTAGGCCGCTGTTAAATGGGGCGGAAACAGCCAGCGGAACGTCATAGCGGAAGCACAGTGGAAGGATTTGTATCTTATATATATATATATATATATATATATATATATAAAATAAAAGAGTACCCTCACTGCTACTTTCATGAGTTCCACGTTCCGCTCCCTCAGGAATAAATGTCCATCGTTGCACATGAAGCGGAATAGAAAGGCCGCGTCATGACAGCATCTAATAAGGGCATAGCTTTTCAGCGGCAAACATTCGATGTTATGCATTTGATATAAATTTCAATTCTGCACGATGGACATTTTTCCCAGTGGGAGCGGAACGCGTAACTCGTTAAAATGGTGGTGTAAGAACTCTTCTCTTTCCGCTATGACGTTCCGCTGGAAATTTCCACCCCATGTAACCGCGGTCTAAGTCTTCCGACTGACTGATGGTGATGGCAAAAAATACGTACCCAATAAGTACTTAGCACTCAGGGGAGTCGATCTAGGGTATGTTTACTTTGTGCATGTTTCCAAGTTAACGTGTGCATACATTCTGAGATTAAAATTTATTATTTAATTTATTCTTGGAGACATACATACACTCAGAATCTTTCCAAGAATCAATTTAAACGAACCTAGTGGGTCTCTAGGTACACTAGACTGCCAGATATTCCCGACCCCCTCTGACGAGTTCAGTGACACTGAAGTCATAAGTATATTGAAGTCAGGGATGGGTTAATCTGGTCAGGAGGTATTTACGATACGTCACGTGTAATTTATATACTTTATGTGATTTATGTAATTTATGTAATAAATGACACGGGTTTCACGAAAGTAAATTTTTGGTTATGAAAACTTATTAAAACATATGTATATTTGTGCTCGTGTACTAATTTGAAAATTTATAGCTGCTTTTAAAAGAAGTATAAAATCGATCATACACTTTCAATACAACGTTGTTTTTCTGCTACGTCTGTTAGTAAAGTTGAAATTGTACCCAGATTTTAGGATAATAAATGCAGAAAGGTAAGATATTTTAAAATAAATATTTATTATCACATTTATTGACTGAAGTACATAATTTCAGTGTCACTCAACTCGTCGGAGGGGGTCGAGAATATTTGGCCGTCTTGTGTACATAGGTTTTTTTTTCGACTATATATGGTGTAAGATAATAAGACAGATGACGCTACGCTTTGTGTTGTTATGCGATCTGTCTCATGCCAATTTTACAGCAAAATAAGGATCAAAATTGATTTGATCACAAAATTCAGCAGTTTATACCCCCCTAAATCGAAAATATCAATGCTCAATTAAGACTGAAATCAGTCACAAATTACATCGTTGATTCCACGTTGAATCAACGTTGATTTACTATCAATTTTACAGTTTTTTAGTTATTTGCTTTAACAGAATTTATTTAAATTGCAACTAAAACTCTAACATGAGAAAAGCATGACTTAGTTATCAACAATATCGACTAGAATCAATGCTGATTCTACGCAGAATCAACATAGATTCAAGATGGGATCATGAGAGGATTATTGCAATCATCAATGTAGAATCAATGACGTAGTTTACGACTGATTTTATCACTGATATTTTTTTAGTAGGGCCATTAAATACGTAAGATTCCTACAAACCATGAGGCGACTCAACTTCTATAAGAATTTTGGCTGGTATTTTTTTTTAACCATCCCTGGACCTCAGCTCTTAGTCTCATAGAAGCTAGGTCTTAAGAAGTTTTTTTTTTCTGTATCATCATTGTTAGAAGTGTATAAAAAATCCCACCTACACCTACTATTGGCTTCGAGCGCAATTCCAAAATCGCGCCCCTATTGAGCACTTATAGAACGATTGGCCGTGATTAGAAAAGGTAATTATTATGAAATTGAACTTCCAGCTCTATTCACCAGGTGGCCAACCCTTAAATGTCGCTTTTCTACAAGCATGTGGAAATAAATTCATAGTACAGGGTCCGTACCATATAACTATTTTTCTGTATACTGGCCTATGTTATAAGATAGGCCCGTGAAGCAAAAAAAAGTTATATGGTACGGCCCCTGCTATAATCATGTCCAATCGTTCTTAAAGTGCCTAGTGGGGGCGCGATTTCGATTTCGGAGTTACCCTGAAGGGCCTTAAGGCCAATAGGCTGGGTTCCAAAGAATCCAAAGTAAAGCTTATTACTTATTGGTAGCTGAAATGCATCTTTTTTTTTTTTTTTTTTTTTTTTTTCATTAAATGCATCTTAATATATTATATCTCATGCCATAGTTAAGTTACCTATAAGGGACGAGTTTAATTTTCAGAACATACTCAACATGCCACGTCAATCTGAAAATGTAATTTAAGCAAATTTTTCCTGATCAAAATTTTTGAAACAAATCTTCACACAAGTGTAGTAGATTTGATCAATGTAATCGATATGGTTCAATTTAATTGTTCGGATAAAATTTTCATTTGTCTGATGATTCCTGACAAATTAATCGATGAAATAAAATTGGTTCCAAAGATTTTAGTACTTTAATTTTTTTTTATTTGGAGTATACATTGTATGTGAAATAAATTATTGCGTTTGTAATTTTTTTCGAATTTGCTAAACTTTATCACACAATTCTTTATACAATTTTTAATACTTTACGTAAATAATGTGACTTTAAAGAATTTGAATTTAAACACAATTAAAGTATACTAAAAAGATATATTTCCTTAAATACCTCCAACCTTTCAAATTACAGAATACAATTTGTTACTGCAGTATTATGTGTTTTGGTTTAAATTTAATGCACCTTACCTGATAGATTTTTTCCAACAATTATGTTTAATTGACTTCGCAACAGTGTTAAATAAAATTAAAAGTATGTAAAATGTAAATATATTAAAATTGAAAGTAAGTTTAGTTGCAGTTCGATGGAATTGCAATGAAAAATGCATGAACTACAGAGGAATTAATTATTCGATTTTGAATATTTATGATGCAAAACTTGGTTAATGGTATCAAATCCTATATATACTTTTTGCAGATAAAACCAAAAAGGATGAGCTACAATATACGCTTACAGAATTGTCGTTGTGTTGACCATATTTTTTGTTTGCCGAAAAAAAAGGAAAATAGTATTTTAGCTGGACTTTTTAAATTTTTATGTTTGGATTAAAATTTTTTTTTTTGTGAGTTAAATGATGCAAGTTTTTAGAACGTGTTGTAACAACTATTTTTATCATTAAATTCTAAGACAAAAAGTTTTGAACAGTTAGAATTCAAATAGAAAAGTGTCTAGGCCAATGAATTAAAACCACATTATACACTTTATATCATGCTTAAAAATAGTTATCGAAACATTCAATTCGATAAAATATCTTTGTTACATGCATTATCTAGTTCGACTTGAATTTTTTTTTTTTTTTCAAATAGTTTTTTTTAAAGTTCATATTCACAGCTACCAAAAATGTCCGTTATATCATTCATTTTAATAAGAATCTTAAGAGTCTCTTAAAGCATTTTCGTAAAAGCTATATTTTTTTAAACCAAAAGCCAATGAAATTTAAGAAATTCTTACGTGCTCAAAAACTTCAAGTTTTATAAAAAAAATCTTAATGAGAGGTTCTCTTCTAAAAGTAAGAAAAAAATTTATGAATTTAATATACGTCAGATGTAAAACATTAATAACGACGAAAAAAGTTCTCAGTGTGAAAAATAGCTACAAGTCATTGAAAAGGGTTTTTATTAAAAAATAGAGTAATTTTATTGCAAGGGACCAACTCTCGTGTCTAAGTATATCGAATAAATACAATATATCTTATACTATTACATGGAAAATTAGACCGACCGGATCATTATTAGATTGATCAAAAATTCGGTTGTGCTTAATAACGTAGATAGAATATAAAATAAATTAATGTAAAAGCCGAAATAAAAGACTTTAAGTTCCATAAGTCTTGGAGTTAGTTAGTTATGTGACTCTTTGTTAGACAATTTCATCACATATATATATATAGTATATATATATATATATATATATATATATATATATTCTTATCTTACATTCCGGAGCCTTCATTCCCCTCTTATCACAAGTTATTTCTTTTTCACTAATTAATAAGCACATCAACAAATACAAGTTTGTAGTTTTTTCACTATCAAGGCTTCTCAAAGCTTCTTAACTCAGATAATTAAAAATTTTCTTTATTTTTTCTAAACACCATCCTTGTTTCTATTTCTGTTGGTAACTTTACTAAATATTACCTATTAGGAAAAATGGTAATTCGAGTAAATTTAAAAAATGATAAACACTTTTTTAAACACTTTCACTGATACAGTTCATTGCGTAAAGTTTTGTTGAATCTTTTTTTTTCAGCTTTTTTGTATCAGTTTTAAGTAAATGTTATCATCCTTTGAAGAAAAAGTTAACTAAGAAATGTAAATTCAAAAAAATCTAACGAAGCATTGCTTAATAAAATAAATAATGAATGATTTCATCGAATTTTGAGAGAATAATAATTAAGGCTTACTGTTAAAAAATATCTTAGTTGTTTTTGTATCATTCCGATTCTGGAAAAAAATTTTCGGTACTCAAATATATAAATACTTTTTGTTAAACAACATGTTAATGTATTATTATTAGTTTTAATAATGAATCATAGGTACTAGAAGTTTTAGAAATAGTTCAACAGTGATGTAGAAAATTTTTTGAAAGGTTTCACAAATAATATTTTCAAATTCAAGAGTTCAAAGTTTGCCAAAAACTGACGAATCAATTTTTTTTGTCACTCTAATAAATTATTATACATTGTTTGGTATACAAATTGTTTTGTTAAGAAATTAAGTCTACAAAGTCGACATTTCGGAGCTAAACAATTATTTTAAAAAGTCATAGATATTGTATGATTAGTCATATCAAATCCAAACATCTTGCTCCTTTGTCATAATCAATAAAATAAATTACACGTAATATACTTGTGATATAGAGCATGACTTTATTTAGTACATATCGTCAATATTTCGTTTTCATTCTGAAAACCTCTTCAGGAAAATGTGCAACTGCCAAAATAACATGTCAAATAGACAAAAGAGCGCTACTTAATATTTACATAACTTAAACAATAAATGAACAGCAATAAAGAAAATAAACTATTGCATAATATCAATAAAACATGAGTGCGCATACGAAAATACAATTCATTGACGATATGTACTAAATAAAGTCATGCTCTATATCACAAGTATATTACGTGTAATTTATTTTATTATTTTGTTTTCTTGTATGATTAGATTTAGATATTGTAACGTAAATTTTTTTCTAGTTCGTGTTAACGCTCTGAATGATCGAAATAGTTTTAAACTTACCAAAAAAGTGGTTTTTTAAATTAGTACTTTATGAAAAATAATTAAATAATCATTTATAAAACTAGTAAATTATGAAAAAAACATTACTTCACCTTTTTTTTTAATGTAATAAGAGCCATATTTTATGTATACTTTGCAACTCGTGTAAAAATTTATTGGCTCGAACAAGTCGGTAGTTAACGTATTAGAATGAATGCAAGATTTAAAAAACATTGTTTCATCGATATATTTGTCGTTTCAAAGTGAAATTATTTTTTTGGCATCGATATTTCATGACTTGTTTTTACATCGAAATAATCGCTCCATCATCTTTCCGATTAAAAATAATTACATAGAAATCATTCTTGACGTTGCCTCTGGCGTTAATTTATCAAAACGTGGGCATTTCGAAACAACCAGAACGTTCCAGACTTTTTCATTAATGAGCTATTAATATGACAAAAAAAAAAAAAGCTAATAAAACACATGAGATATCTATTATTTCAGCTATTTTATTTGCTATTATTTTTAGTTATATTATTAGCTGAAAATTTTTTACTGGGTTGGCCTTGATCTCAGTTTGTTCCAAATGCAATGTGTTTATATCAATTGCATAAAGCACCATATCCCATCTTGTAGTATTCGAAATAACCGGGCTTCTGGTACATCTTTTTTGTTTTTTTGTCGAAGCCCACAAGTATCCATATTTACATAAGACACGTCGTAAGTACACACATCTCGAATCGTCTTGCTATACTTATTAAACGCTTAGAGAATATATACATATATATATACATATATGTATATATTCTCTAAGATTAAACGTTAAAAAAATTGCAACACATGAGGCAAAAAAATTCAAGCCGCTGTCGAATCTATGGCGAGCTTTTCAGCATATCGGGCCAATCGGGGTGCAGCTATACCAACTGTTCCAGGTTTTTCATTGGCCGAGGTACCGGCGCGCGCGCGCGCAACCTCTTGCAAGGCGCTTCGCCATTGGCCGCCAGAGGGGCGGGAGAGTGCGGCTAAACGGAATGAATAAGCAGAGGGGGGCCAAAGAGAGACGCAGATAGCTGCCGGAGCAGAGTTCCCCGTGACTGGAAGAGAAAAACGTTGTTCCGCCTCCCTCTTGGTCTCTTGGTCTTCTTGGCGCGCGCGCGTGCATGTGCTATACTGTTGCTGCACTATCCATCACATCATCACATCACACTTGTCCACTAGACACCAGTTAGATATATACGATACCTATCCGCCGTCGTATCCGAACGGCATTGGTTAGCTATACTCAGTACTACAGAGCGGGAAGCAGTTCCTTGGAGGAAGGTCGGTTAGTGCTAGAGAGCGATCCCCTCAAGTTGTCCTAGTCCTCAAGTGTTCGTACACATCGTCTTCGAGAGGTAAGTGCTCGACAACTCTTGCTTTATACCTCGGGTGTTTGCATCGCCGGCTCTCGTCAAAAGTCGGATCCCCCCACGCGCTCGTGACCCGTGCGCCGGTAGCCGGCATGTTGGCGTTGGAAAAGCAAAGAGCCTCAAAAACATTGAACGCACACCGCGAGCTCGCGCTTTGTTCCCTTCCCCTCGTTTGTGTCCATCTTTTTTTGTTTTTTTTTCTCCCGACCCGTAGCGCGAGAGCGCGCCGGATGGACGATTCGTCCTGACCTCGTTGCAGAGCAGCAGCAGCGTGAAAAAGGCGGGAGAGCCGCAGGGGGGACCCGAGCCGAGGGTAAACAGCCTTGAGACACCTCGATCACGAGCCGGCACCACGTTTGTCCACACGCTGTTGTCGGTTGTTAACGGATAGCCGTCCGAGCGTCGTCGGTGTATCTCGGGTTACCTCGGCGTGATTGTATACGGTGAGAAAAACGGTGTTGGCGGCGTTTCTGGGTACAACTGATAACGCGCGAATTGCGCAGCCTTCGCAACGACAAAGATGTCGGCGAGCCTAATATGTTTTGTGTAAATTAGGGTTGTGTGATAATGCGCGGTGCTCCGACGAAGCGGATGACGTTAATTTCGCCTTGGGGGGGGGGGGGCTTTTTATATTTCACCCGAAGACGTGGAGCTCGGCAAGTCACGTACTTGCAGCAAATTTTCACCTTTTGGTGTCCGCGTACGTGCGCAATGGACAAAAGAGAGAGAGAGAGAGTCGTGTGCGTGCGTGTTTTTCGGAAAGATGCTTTTTTCGTGGCGACATGGCGGCTACAAGCTCGAATGATTCACTTTTATTTGGCCCAATTGCCTGTTGCCAGCCACTTGGCTGTAGCGATGCTATTGGACAATTGGCCGGTGAAGTTTCGTAGCTGGCGCGTGCTTCGACGTGCTTCGTTCTTCCTTCCTCGGGTCCGTTGAGAAAAATGGCGAAGCTTGCCTGATTGCCGAGCGGGACGAGGAGGGGCCGCGAACGGGGTTTTTTTTCTCTTCACCCCCCCCCCCCCCCCCCCCCGAGTTTTATTCCTTCGATTTTTGGGGTGTCCTTTTTTTTTTGCCCATGCCACCTTGGGACGGGCGTAATTTTGGCCAATCGAGTCGCGCTAGGTCGAAGCGCTTAACTTTAATTTACTTGTCTCTTTCTTCGCTTCAGTGGCTTATCTCTCCTTCACCTTGATCGATTTGTCCATATAAATTTTATCGCTTTGTATGCACACCTTAGAAAATTTACTTTTCACTTTTCATCCATCAATTATTAAAAAACGTTGATTATTTTTACATAGCAGGGAACTAGAGTTCAAGGGAATTTCATAAAAATTTAATTTAACTCAACAGTATTAAACAATCCAAAGAATAAATAATGTTGCCCACATTAATTTCACACAATTAAAATACTTGATAAAAAAAAATGGTTTTAACAGTTTAAATTAATTGGTTACCATGATCATGAACATTTGATGGTTTAAAAAAAAAATTTTCATGTTAATTCCAAATGCTATGTTGATTTTATTTCAGAAATGGCTCCTAAGAAAGGAACAAAGAGAGCAGAGACCGAAGCAGTTGATCCTGCGCCAGCAGAAGTCGACGTCTCTGCACCAAAAAAGAAGAAGAGCCAGGAAGAGCCCAAAGAGGTGAAAGAAGCCAGGTTACCCAGGGCAGCCAAAAACAAGAAGCCTGAGCCAGAACCCGCACCCGTTAAGGCGCCCAAAAAGGCTGCCAAGAAAACAGAAAGCACAGATAAAAAGACTTCTGGCAAAAAAGGCAGCAAAAAAGCTGAAGTCATGGAAGAGGAGGCCGAAGATGTTGATAAGGAGGTAGAAGAAGCTGCCGAGGAGCCTGCAGAAAAGCCCGCCAAAAAAGGCAGGGGCAAAGCAACGAAGAAAGATGCTTCTGCAGAAAAAGAAGAGGGTTTGTAATCAATTTTTCTGCATTAATTATTTTTCATCGAGTACCTCATAATTATTTAAATCTAAAATATTTTTCGTCTCTCATGTTTTCAATTATATAAATCGAAACAAACACTCTTTGTTCTATTTCAGAAGACAAAGTAGATGACAAAAGTTCACCTGCTCCAAAGAAAGGCAAGGGTAAAGCGACAAAGGCAGAAGGTATTTAAACTTTCATGAACTTATTTACATTTTTATGTAATTATTTATGCAGCCATTTCAAATAAAAATGTGTATCCTAACAAATGACATTGTAAACATTTTCAATTGGAATAAAACAGTTATTTTTAACTTCATATTCTCAACATTACAAAAAAGTTAAACCAATTTGTTGTTCTTTCAGCTGCCAAGAAAGGGCGGGGGAAAAAAGAAACAGACAGTGACGCCGGAGAATCAGAAAAAGATGAGGAAGTTGAAGACGAAGTTGAGTCAAAAGAAAATGGTGTCGAGTCTGTAGAGAACGGCAAAGAAGAAGCCGAAGAAAAAGAAGTTGCTCCTAAAGCGACCAAAAAAGGCAAAGGTGGCAAAGCACCAGCAAAGAAGACCAAAGCTGCCGCAAAAGGCAAAGCAGCAGAACAGAATGGTGATAAGGAAGAGGGTACGGTGAATGAAGCCGAGGCTGTTGAAGATGCTTAGACTTAAGAAATTAATTTTTTTTTTTTTTCAACTATTTTTTTTAATTATTTTACTATTTAATCACCCCTTTGCATTAGCAAAACAACTACATTCTAATCAATAAGAGTGTCCGATATAATCATTAATGTGAGTTTCTATTATTTTTAACGATTGAATCCGTTAAGCTATACTAGGAGTGATTCCGTAAAATCTAAGATTTAAAAAATAGGACTTGAAATATTTTTGAAATACTGTATGTACATTTTTCAATATGTGTAATAATTACTCTTAGCTTATAATACCAGTTTTGTACTTTTAAATACAATAACGAAAATGTTTATTGAAATAAAATGAATTTATTTGAATCCCATTATGTATAGTCTGTTAACTGCATTTGCGTAAGCCTCTAAATCCTTGTAGAATTTTTCGCTGATCACTGCTCTACTTAAACGGTATCAAAGAATTAACTACATTTATATAGGAATACCAATGAGTTCAAATTAAATTAATTAGCCATAAACGGTATTTTACTCGTATTATTCATCCTAAATTTTTGCCATTATTTTTGTTGTATAGTTACATTTATATTTTTAAATAAAATGAATAAAATCATTCTCATTTATTGTTTTGATTGTCCTAGGTTTTAAAGTTGATTATAAATTATAATCCATGGTTATTTCTCACCAAAGAATTCAGATTTCATTAGATTGGTTACTAGTTATACACTAACATTAAAGTGCGTTCAAACAGTTTTTATTGCTATAAATTTTTGTTGTCTTCAAAACATTAATCTACTGTAACAAAATAATTAGTTTTTATATAACTTGGCATGAACATCATTGCCCAATTTATTGTGAATATTCTCTGTGAGAAATAAATAAACGAAGTGGATAACTTTTCAATTATAAGTAATAATATTAGAAAAAGCTGACATTGCTGAAAACTATGTCCAGTCCTAAAGCAATTGTTCACCGAGTTTCGTAGTGCATGTTCACCTCTGCAC
This sequence comes from Copidosoma floridanum, assembly GCF_036245765.1. Classification (NCBI taxonomy): domain Eukaryota; kingdom Metazoa; phylum Arthropoda; class Insecta; order Hymenoptera; family Encyrtidae; genus Copidosoma; species Copidosoma floridanum. The sequence goes on along the minus strand of NW_028321884.1, from coordinate 14,312,440 downwards.
TAAACCTATACTAAGAATTCCGTCATTGACGAATATTTACTTGTGCATTGACAAATGAAAGTACGAAAAAGATTTAGACTTGAGCAAAGTAAATGTATACGTATACCATCAGCCGGCTTGTCTGAAAATACAAAAAGAGCTGACAGGTGCTTAATTTCGGCTCGCCATCTTGATGGTTCATACATAATAATACTTATATACGGTTGCATGGATCTCGTTGCATAAAGTCCGAGTTACAGCACGCCTTGCAGGCTGTGTGTTTTACGCGAGAAACAATTGGAAATGAGAAAACGTAATCTTATCGCGTCGCTGCACATTCATCGCAAAACATTTGGTTTCTTTTTTCTTTCTCATAGCCATTTATCCGTATATCGATCGTCTAATACAATTTTGTGTTTAGTGTGAAAAAAATATCTGGGGTTCAAGAAAATAATCATTCCAAGAGAGAAAGAAATTTTCTCGATGTGAAAAAATATTGTTATTTCAAAAGAAATTATTTAATTTAAACAATAAATATTTTCTTGATTCTAAGAAATTTTGGTTTTTCAGTGTGTGCCTGGAAAATCTGGAGGAAAAAATATTATTCAGTTTTTGCGTAAAATCGCTGTTTCATAGTACACGTGGATAAAATCAATAAACAAAATCAAGTACTGACGCATCGTAAAGAAAATTCAAGCAAATGCGGCTTTATTGTATGAAAAACCATATAAATATGGAATCTGCAAAAAATCTTTGAGTCAGACGTCTCATCTTGAAAAGCACTCACTCCCATCCATTCAGACAAAAAGTCATACCAACAGTGCGCGCGAGTGCTGTGGAAAAAAAATTTTTTTTTTTTAAATCTTGTCTTCAAGTGCGAACTCGTAAACCTCCAGACATAATGTATTCCTTAAATGAAAATTCCCTATAAATCGTTTTCTTTGAATCAACATTTTAATAACCCGAGTAAAAATAATTTTATTCACTTCATTAAGTATAAAAAAAGGTAAAAAGATAAAACTAATAATAACAAGCAATATATATATATATATACTGTCTAGATTTGAGAATAATAATTGTTATTTTTCTAATAGTTATTATGTTATTTTTTTTCTGCGATACTTAACTGAATTGAAAAATACGTTTTTTCCTCTGTCCATAAAAAACCACAATAAGTTTTTATAATCCTTACGAACAATTAATGTAATAATTCATAGATATTTTTATGATTTACTTAAAAATTTGATATCTATTAAATACCAACAATAGATATTATCAGCTATAAGTATTAACTAGTCATAATTCATAACAATAATTATGACTTTTTACTGTTTTTAAATTAATTTCCGAGATATTATTTATGACCAAAATGAAAAACAAAATAATAACTAATACCAGCAGTAATTAAATTTTATCATCAGTTTCAAACCTGAACGGCATTATTTCTTGTTTTATTTAATATTTTTCTTTTCATCAATTATTCACTAAAATAATTTTTGCTTGGGAATGCACGATTGATTCATACAATCTAAATGATTGTATATTTTAGTACGTATACCTGGTCGCGCGTGTCATCAGGTGATGCACCAGATTCCAGGGACTCCTATTTGTGCTTGTTTTACAATTTTGATGCGCACCAAGTTCGAACTCTTTGGTTGATCAAATCAGAAGTCGGATGTACTTTTTTATTCAACAATTTATGCCTATTTTTTTTAGCTTTTTATTTACATCTCCGTTTCTACGGTGTTTCAAGAGAAACTTTACCATCATCAAATTTCTCGCCATTAAATTACCTACGAAGTATAGTGTATTGAGAATCCATCGTTTAATTTATTTTATTGAGCCTATAACTTTAAAATAACAAAAACTGGCTAGTTTTTGAGATTTTTTAGTCATTTTCAAAGTAGTTCAACTTTACAAATTATCCACTTAGGTACTTGAAACATTTTCTGCATAAACTTTAGGTGTTGTTGTTTAGTAGATGTTTGCATTCGCTATAAGAAAAAATTAAAAAATTTGAAAAAAACGGCGTCCAGCAAAAAAAAATAAAACTAATTTTTGCTAATAATTTCAGGCTAGGGCATTTTTTTATCACTAATAATAAATATCGGAGATGTCAAGTTCGCTTCTGTGAATCAAAATAGTTCGAGGTATAGATCCCAAGTCGTTAAAGAATATATGGTCTAGTTGAAGCTTAGGCCGTTACAACTGAGTACTTACTACCACTGTCTCCCTCGAGTAGCGTTTCGAATAAAAATTATTTTTTTATTTTCTTTTTCCGATTAAAAAGAGCTAAATTAAAAATATACATGTATCATAACTTTTTTCAATATAATTGTGTAAGTGTTTTATGAATTTCTCAATTATCGTGTTACTTAAGTCGAGTACTGTACTCTTCCCATTCTAATTATTCTTGCTCAAAATTTTATAGAAACTTAATGTATATATAAGTCTATCTAAATATATGAGTTACTTTTTTTATTGGTTATAAATTTTATCGTGACACAAAATAAAACAAAATAATAGAAAGTAAGAAAATTTTTACGAAATGCAATATGTACTTTATCTGCAACGTTTCAATTTCCACTTTTATGCAATACTTTTGGCATGCGATCTCTTAAAATCAACAGTGATAACAGCTAAACAATTTTATAAACATTATTGAAAATCAATAACACTATTTGATACACTGAGAGAAAAAAAAAATTAGAGAAATTCCTGCAAAAATTACCATTCTGCACAGTAAACGGATGCAAGCTGGAAAAAAAGGAAAAAGTTGTTATTTATAGCAATAAATATTATTGTTTTTAAAACTTAAAATTATAGTTCGAAAAGTAAAAATTTCTATGTGGGAAAGTAAAATTTATGAACCGATCCTTTTAAGGTTTACTGTTTCAGAATTTCTCTATAATTTTTATTATTTTTTTCTCTCAGTGTGTAAGCAAATAAAAATTCAAAACGTTCGAGGTAATTTCCATAATGGAAAAAATTTTTGCTGTAAACAATTTCTTCATTCATGATGAGCATAGATAATATATGTATAATAGAGGTTCCTAGAGCAGCACAAATGATACATATTTTAAACAGATATTTTTCATGTATAGAAGCGTGTGTACTGTATTTCTAAACGAAAAGTAATTACCATGTGAGACCGAGGAATGGTGAAATAATGACACATTTGTCTTTTAATTTTTTTTTTTCATCTGCTAAATAATTATTAAATTATATTGAGTATAGGTAGAATTATCTGCGAGATTTTATTTAGATTTTTCAGTCCAAAAAAAATTGTTTAAGATAGTTCTAAGATTTTAAAAAAATAGCAAACAATACCAAAAATTGTAAAAATTATCTACAAAAAATTTTTTTAGTCCAAAAAAAACCAACAAAAAATTAGTAGATAATTTAAACCCTTTTTAATGTAATTGAATAATTTTTAAGTAGATTAAAAATCTTTAAATTGGTTTCGAAAAAAATCATTCCTGTGGGTATATAAAAGAAATATAAAATCTTGAAAAAACTGCATATCCCATATAATATACGTCTCCATATAATGTATTCACATACACTTCCACTGAAACTACTGAAGATGAGTATTCACATTAATCTTTTGCCTCCTACGTACCCAATGGGTTTACACAAATTTTATTTTAAATAACAAGTAACTCTACTTTTAAGTTGTTGCTTTTACGATAAATTAACAGGTCATATAAATGAAAAATAGTAAACTTAACTTACACAACAAGAAAATAATGTTGTCCTTGTAATATTTCTTATAAATTGTTAATTTTACTATTTCAATTTTTTTTTGTCTCCTAAACGGTGGTACACATGTCGTTATCTCCACAAAACTAAAATCCGTACCCAAACAATCTTAAGATTGTGAAGTAAGGATGTGCCGCCAGATAAAAGATGATTTCCTATTTACATATTATTATGAGATTCAAATTTTTTAACTTTGCTCAGTATTTTTGATTACTTTTCATATTTATTTCTTGATTTTTAAACCATTAAACTTTGCTATCCATTCCTTGAACTTGATACATATATTTTTTCAACCCAAAACAAAGAAGTTAAAGAAATATTTTACATTTTGGTTTTTTTCTTCAAAGACTTTGGAGATAACAATTCAGTTTTTATTACATACGCTTTGTAAGCTAAAAATGATTGTGTGCCAAGTATAAGCAATAGAATATGAAACAGTTGAAGAGTTAAAAAATCCAGAAAAAATATTGAATGTGTAAAAAAAAAAAAAAAAAAAAAAAAGAAAGAAATAAAACGATTAAAATTCTATTTAAATGTAAAATAAACTTGTTTGGTGGTACATGTAAACTTTAAAACTTTAGGATTTTCAGGTTATGTATTTTCATTTTGTGTTACAACCATAGAGGTATAAGAATAGAGGAGAAAAGGGAGCGTGATATGCGACAGCAGAATTCGCTACGTAACGGGGCATCTATCTTTGTCTGGCAGTTATGTTATTGGTCAAGTCCTACATGAGATTGAATCGACTGTAGGATTCAGGACGAAGAAGTAGCCAATAACGTAGCTTTGGCAACAAGGACAGATGCCCCGTTACACTTGATTATGCTGTCGCTGCCGCTAATGGGCTAGTATAGCGCTTTTCCCCTCTATTCTTATACCTCTATGGTTACAACGAAGATGCTTTAAGGGGTAACGTAATCGAAAAATTATCACACCATAAAAATCGAACATTACACCTAAATAATTTACAACAAGGTACAAAATAGATGTAAACGTATGCACATTTTTTCAGTAAACAATATTTCGATCCAAACGTAAAGAGTCGTTTGTATTTCAAACTTGCCTGCGTGGCGCTTCTACACCACTCGAATTTGTAACCGACTCGTCAGAATTACCAGCACAACCTTATAGAGCCTACGAGTCTAATCGTGCACGAACTGCACTTGTACTGGGTTTCAATCTCATGACCAAGAGCGAGCAACAAAAGTGCACCAAGCTCCCGCTGGAGCAAGCCGATTTGTGGGACTCGCACAACCCCGATATAACGGGCTCGTACCGGCTTTCGTAGTTAACGGCCCTCTTGCTCATGCACATGTTGACGTAGCTGAACGTGGTTGTCCACAGCTGTTGGGCGTAGGCAAAGTAAAAGCAATACTCGGCATCCGTCTCGGATAAGTCGATGCTGAACCTCTTGGCCCGCACCAAGGGATACCGTAACCCAACTCCCGTCAGCACGGCATCCCCGATGACGTGTCCATTGGCGTTCATTACGTCAAGCTTGACCTGGGCATCGGCACATGTGGACAGCGACCGCCGGCAGTCCAGATAAACGAGGACGACGCCACCCTCGCGGCGATTGAAGACCTCGATGACCCTCAGTCCCCGTTCCAGCCTGACTGTGGCCACCATCTTTTTTCGTCCCTTCGCGTCGCACTGCATACAGTTCAAAGCCACGTCGTTCCATTTGTTGTCCTGGTGGCAGAACGAAAAGAATCCATGCTCGTTCGACCGTACGGCAGACCTGATCATGCCCAAAGATTTCACCAAGTGGTGCACGACCAACGTGGTCTCGGCGCCCTCGTGGTCCACGTGACTGATGTTCATCAGAACGTTCATGTCAGCGTTGTACTTGATGGTTGTGAAATACCCACCGCCGCTGGAATTCAGTCGATCCGCAACCATCGACAGTTCGTTTTCGTAATACTTGGACGGCAAGGGGACGAGTCCGCCAACTTGCTGACCTGGAAACCACCAAACGAGGAATCAAATGGATGAACTTTTATTATCAATCGACTCGTATAGTAGGGATACATATAAACGAGCTCGTCGTTGGCTCAGTGGTTAGCGTGCTAGCCACCGAATCAACACAGCTCGAGGGGTCGTGGGTTCGAATCCCGGTCAGAGGCCACTCGGGTTTTCGGGATGATGCCACAAAAAAGCGGTAGTATAACTTAGCATGCGATGAATGAGAGCAATATTTATTGTGACTACGCGGTTTATTGTATCTGCGTTTACACTGCGAGGAAAATACACAATTGTTATTATCTAATGTATCGAAAACTACTGTATCAACATATTTATGTTATGAGTGTTCAACGAGTATATGGAATGTTGTAACACCAATTGATTAATAATAAAGTAAGTGTAAAATATCTCATGTGAAATGTTCAACACTATAATATAAATAGTGACACAAGTACATACCGTTGTGGTTGTACCGGAGAATGCACGGATTGTGCACTTGTCCGCACACAGCCTCGCTGCTCATGTAGATGTTGAAGCCGTCGTGGGAGACGAGGATATGGTAATTGGGCTCGTTGGTCGTGTGCTGCAACTCGTCGTAAATACTGTCGTCGAGCTGAAAGTGTAAAAAGACGTCGCTGCAGTTGTCCATGTCGACGAGGCTGACCGATCCGTACCGTAAGTGGCCTTCGCCTTCGCTGCGCGTGGACCACGCCAGGAGGACCTTGTTTCCTGCGAGGGTACTTTGAAAAAGATCGGTACCGCGGTAATTCCGGTAGAGACGATGATTCTCCGGTATGATGTACTTGACTTTGCATCGCTGCACTTGCTCGCGGTGGTTTGTGGTCGCAAGGTTTAACCAGCAGTCGATGGTTTTCCGCTCCTCGTAGTTGCACCCGACGTACAACGGGCTTTGGTCGATACTATGGTACGCCCCGAAGTAGTCGGGTGTAAAGTCTTCGACGTATTCTTGGAACGTCCGCACCTCGACCGTCTCCGCGACGTTGTACAACAGACCCAGGGCCGTCAGGACTTTTATGAAAAACGGCATCTTTGTTGGTGGACGACTGGCACTTGGGTGTACCTGTACCATAAGTTTAACAGAGATGAGTTGAAGAAGTAGCAGTAAAAAAATGTGTGCGCTATCTCGTCAACTAGGCATTTATTGTTCTGTTTGAGCTACACAGGAAGTTGTACAATAGGACCAATCAAGCTTACAATTTTAATTACTTTTGTTTGATGGACTCCATAGACTTTTGGTGGTTCTAATTCATAAGACAATGTGAAAAGTGTTTGTAATCCAAAATTTGAATTCGTTTCATACACGTTAACTATAAAAATAATGTTCTAATAGTGGTTTAATTAATAAAGCAGGAAGAAGTTGTGCTTCGCACTTACCTTGATGCCCGACAGTTATTGACAGTATTATTAAATATCTAGCTTTTTTACATATAATAAAATATGGGTGCAACGCGAAGCCTCGAATATATGTGGTCTAAATGCTCGTAGAGCTTCCCGTGTACTGAGCAGTTCTTGAATACCCTAGTTTATACTGCAGATAGTGCATTGTCGTTTTTCCTAGAAGAAGCTTGTTTGACTTTCTTTTTTTTTTTAATTGCCTGTAAAAACGACTTCCAACACAAAACGTTGTTTGAGAATTGACACAATAGCTATTAAATACCAAAGTTACAGATAAAACAGCACTGCTATCGATCTATTAACTATTCATTGTTTTTTACCTGGGCTGATATAAGTAACCCAGTTTGTACTACCCGTGGTGACTGATATTTGTAGTGTTAGTGGGTTTTTCCGCAAACACAAGTTTTCCACGTTTATAATTACCATTGGAATGTTTTTTTAGGACAATTCTATCAGCGCTCCAAAATTTCTAGCTTTTGCAACTTTTCTCTAAACGCTATACTTTTTTGGTAAAAAATTCGCAAACGGTTGAAAAACTGGAATTTTGAGATTTTCAACCACTAATATATCGACTGTTAAAAAACTTTTTGCAACTCTGCGAGGCGTAAAAGTTTAGTTAAACTTTGTACTTTAAGAATACGTAAACTTCAGACTGGTAAAAAAATTTGCCTCTCAATGGAAAGCTTTGAATCGTGAGCTTCTTGGTATATGCTATCTATGGTCTGCATACGTGTAAAAATAAGATGAACACCTTTGACTAGAATAATTAGTCCATCCAATTTTTTTTTAAGTATGTTGAATAGTTTTACGAAATTATTGATGATGGATTGTTGCATGACTATCAAATCAATAGTTATAAATAAATTTTGCAACAAATAAGAAAAACAAATTTTTTTCGATAAAATAAAATTTTTTTTCTTATTCCTTGGCTAATTTAAAAAGAAAATTATCTTTTAGAATTTTTCTCTACATAACGGCAGGTTTAAAAATAAATTCGCAAATTTCGAGAATCATAATTCTAGTCAAAGGTGTTCATCTTATTTTTACACGTATGCAGACCATAGATAGCATATACCAAGAAGCTCACGATTCAAAGCTTTCCATTGAGAGGCAAATTTTTTTACCAGTCTGAAGTTTACGTATTCTTAAAGTACAAAGTTTAACTAAACTTTTACGCCTCGCAGAGTTGCAAAAAGTTTTTTAACAATAGAGATACTAATGGTTGAAAATCTCAAAATTCCAGTTTTTCAAAAGTTTGCGAATTTTTTACCAAAAAATTATAGCGTTTAGAGAAAAGTTGCAAAAAATACTTTTTGCTTAAAATGTGCCAAAGAATATGAATAAATTTTTTTTTCACCGAAACTTTATGATTTTTAAATTTGTTTATAACATTTGTCAACAAATATTAATGTGCAAAATTTTACAGCAAGCCACCATCGAAAATCGTGTCCAGCAAGTCCAAATAAATAAAAAAAACTTGAGTGGGACCATTTTAATGGAAAAGGTAACGAGAACCCCCCTGACGCCCACACTATAAGACTTTGGTTCTCTGAAATGTATGAAAGTAATGCTTAATGAGTTTGAGATTGTATAAAACCATTTTATTTACTTTTTACCTTTAAAATAAAGAGAATGATTTTTGATCATCCAATTTTTGTTGTAACTTCAGCTCAGCATTATTCATTATTATTTAAAAAAGTTTAAAACTAAGTATCCATAAATGATGTTTTAACATTAACTGGGACATGAAAAGTTCCGTTTTCCGTAAAATGACCCACGTATGATCAAACTTATTTCTCTTTTTTCGGTTAGTAGAGTAACCTTACACATTGTTTATTTAGTTTGCGTGAAATGAGCTGAATTAGGTGACTAGAAAATTTGAAGTGGATAATGCAGAAGTAAATAAAATGGTGGTATCTTTGTTATAAATTCAGGATGCTTTTCATTACATCAGTTGGCTTATGGAATTAGTTTGTAAGTATACTTTTTTTAATGTTCATTAAAATCGTAAATTCAGAATTTTTTTAATCATATGCGAAAAATAATTTATAGACATCATCGATGAATACGTATCAAATTTAGTATGATGTACGGCCTCATAGCGGTTTTATTACTTTCGAAGTTGGTGTCACCTCTATAATTTAGAGCATAAAATAACATTATAACAATAATCGGTTCATTGAAGTGAACTGAGAAATCAGTCTTTAATTATCGTTGTTGGTGTAATGAAAAATGAAGATTCATACTTATATTTATTACTAAATTAGCTCTATGTATAAAGGTAAGTCATGTATGTTGTCATGTAACGTTATAGATTCACTATCAATTATTTTATGTGGTATTATAAAAATTACGTGCATAATGCAGGTTTTCGATTTTATTGAGATTGAGAAGCTTGTGAAAAAATTGAAAAACTTATAAAAAATGCAGTGATTTCTGTCGTTGACTTGGTTTTTTATTTTTATTTTTATTTATTATTTAGATTAGATTAGTTGTTTTGGAAACAAAATAACCTTTTCGGTTTCAAGGTAGGCTGCTTCCCATACTCTTCCCATAAACAATTTGATTTTAATTGATCCAAAAAATTTTAAACATTAAAAAAAAATTAATCAGCATCTTTCCATGGATTAAATTTTATATGTAATTATTTTATACGTGTTACATGCGTTAGGTGTTTTTTTTTTTTTTTTTTTATTACAACATGCACTGATTTCACCGTTTTATCGAAGTGAGCATAAATAAAAATATAACTACTTTATTAGATTTCTAGGAAAGGTTTTAAAGCTTCGATATAGCTTTAGTTCTCGTGATAAAATATAAAGGCTTAACAAGACTTAAATTATTCTTAAGAATATCTTTTATCCTCAATACTGTTTTTGATTAAAAATTCTAAAATCAGTTTTCATTTTCCACAAAAAAAAATTTTTTCTATTTAATGATTTCACATAGTATGCCATAATAAAATAATCAAAATCCTCCTTTAAAAATGAAAAAGATGTTTTTTAAAACCCATAAGTGAAAAAAACTGAGTAGCAAACAGTATAATTTTTTAACTTCTTATTGTACATTTAATAAACATAAAAAAAGCCTTGTTACGTCGGAATCGATTGTGGGAATCGTGATATCCAACTGAGCATACACATGCATGTACGTATGAATATTATTAGAAGAAGAATAGAGTTTTATCGTCATACGAGAGAACGTATGCAGATCATGTTATCTCGACACTTAATTCATCCTTCTTCACGATGCAATTTCTACGAAAGAAAAGAGAAGAAAAATTTAGTTGAAAATCTAAGAAAATTTTTTTTTTTATCATTTACGAGGAAAAAGGGCTACTTCGAAAATCCTAGTGAGGCTTACAATGTGGATGTAATTAAACATAATATTATTAAACTTATTTTTGGCCTAATTAGGACATTTGCAAAACAAAGCAAATATTTGACGCCTCGATAAAATAAAGCGTTAACTTAAAATTGTCTTCAGGAAAGTACTAGCTCAAATTCAGATTACAGAAAGCAGTAACTTGGGGGCCCTTTTTTCTTTTTTGTAGTGTCAGTACTGTCTGTTTTATTTTGTGGGGAGAAAAATGGAAAAAGCACATACATCACATAAATCGTAAGAGTATAAACGAAGAACTTTATAATCTAAACGAGGAATTATTCGCACAGCGTATTACAATAAATTTAACGTTTTGATCATTTTTGCCAGAAATAACTACTCGATCAGATGACCAAGTCCTTTGTTTACTCCTATGATTGTCGTGATGTTTAAAATTTTCATTTTTTTCTCATAAAATAAAACAGACAGTAATGAAACTACACAACTTGAGAAAAAAAGCCTTTAAATTAGATCTTTTTTGAAAGCAATATTGAGTTAGCCCTTTTTTTGATAGAAGGTTTGATATGTTTTAACGTTGTCATTAAAACTATTTTACTTATTCAAGTTATTTTGGTGACGATTAAAAATTTTCAAATGTAAATAGAGTAATGACCTAGAATGTTTTAGATTTATTATCCATTTTCAACTGAAATAATAATTAAAATCAAAGAAAATTCTGGTTATGTAGGAATTAACAAACGATATTTTTTTTTATTATTATTTACGCTATTTAAAACACGTTTTAAAAAAAATTATTTTTTACGGACTCTATAAGTTAGAAAACTAAAAAAAAAATAGAGTACTTTTACTTTTACGTTGTTTCTTCTGATACACAATCAAGTAAAATAAAAAAAAAAAAAAATAAAAAAAAAGAAACCAAATAAATCATTCATCAAAGCAGCCCTATCTCTTTTCTCACTTGTTTTTGACGAGTCAAGCTTAGTATGAAAACCGCGCTTTTTTTTTGGTACTGATTACAACACACTCAATCGAGCGCTCCAGACGTTTCAATCCTAGTAAATAACGTGCTTGTCCCTGAGTCAGAAATACACGGGAAAAGTCTCGATGATTCATCATCGTCAATACGAAGCGTTAGATTTTATTTCCAGGAAGTAACGTTGTGAAGTCAACACCCAACTTTATCAAGAGTTTATCAATTTATTTTTTTCTCAAATATTATTCGATAAGCTACCAGAAGGTATAAAAATGTTTACTCGTTACTCGAAGGATTCAATCGGTGTGCCACAGCCGAGCAAAATTCCTCCCGCAAACTCGCGAGATATTTTTTTATTTTTTAATTTTTTTTGAGAAATGGCAACCTCGAAAACTTTTGTTTTTCTCGCGACGTACACCATCCTTTTACTGGCCGCAACTGTCAGTTCAAAAATTTTCCATACAAACTCCAAGGAGGCCGACACATCGAACCACCTGATCGTTGGACACAGAGAGTCACTTGATACTCTCGCCCACCAAGAAAACGTGTCCGAATGGGCAAGTCTGATTGGCCGCATCGTCGAGAAGACCCGCACTTTCAACATCACCAACGACTACGTGATCACGCAAATACGTGCCCTGGACCGGGCCACCGACGGTACCGGAGCCAATGCTGTTCTCGTTGCTGGCGGTCCGGGAAGTAATTTTGCCACTTTGGAATTTGAGAGCCAAAGATTTCATGGTATCTATTTCACCGTTGAATTGTACGCCAAGTACGCCGCGTACGGAAGTAGATGACGATTTTTTAATTTACAATAACCCGTCAATGCTCTTACGTACTTAGAGTTTGATGTAAATAGAAAAATGTAAAATAAATTATTTTCGATTGGCAATATCATTCTCCTATCGTTTGTTGAACCCATTTTATGTCCAAAATGTTGATGTGCGTTTTTTTTTGTACAAGAATTTAATCGTAAAGGTAGACCTAATTATTTATTACATGATACGTTTTAGTGGAGATCTGTTTTTTTTTTTTAACATGAAGTCGCTCTGGTCACATGTAATAGTACTGACGCAAAAATAAGTTTCAGCCCAATTACACTATAGTCTAACGAGTGCTCAGCAAATAAGACTGCAATTTGGATGAAAAAGACAATTGACTGCAGTTATACTTTTTGAATGATGTAAAATTGGTCTCACAAAAAAAACAATTCAACGTATACTCAACGTGGTACGATCAGTTGATTGTACTCGACAGAGATGAGTCGTTATGTCCCACATGCGTTTTCAGTATTGTCACCATAAGTCCAATATTATATCATATTCAAAACCATATAACAATATTTTTTATGTGAAATATAAAAATCTATTTCGGAAAACTTGTAATGCAAATTTAATGAAAAGGCACTATATAGTCCATTACGTGTATTGAGAAATTTGTGACTTTTTCACTAAAAGAAAAATTCATTATCTTACTAATTATAGTAAATTTTGTGCCAATAAACCGAAATTTATAATTTTTGTGGATGATGTTCGTTTATATAAAAATTGTGAATTATTCAAAATAAAGGTATTTCATGTCAAATGAATATCCATGGAAATTCCTAAATCCTTCAGAAAATAAGTGAGCGTTTGTACTCATAGGTTGTTTAATGAAAATACGATTAAAAGGATTGTATTGGTGTATAGTGACGATTGTATCATAACCATTATCTTATTTAGTTATTAGCTTTTATTAAAACCGTATAATGGTTATAGCTTTACAAAAGCTTAAATGAAAAAATTGTTGACTTGTCACATCATTGCGACCATTTTCAGAGTGTACATTTGTTTCCAGATAGATTAACTGCTTACATTTAACAAAAAACTTGTTTGTTAAAATATTTATTATGGATGACAAAATAATTCAGTAAGAAAGTGTTACGCTAAATAGCTTTTTTTATTTTTCCAATTTAATTTTTGAACACCATTTCTCAAAGACAAAATAGCTTAGATAGCTCGTCTTATCGTACTCGTCTGTTTCTACTCAACTTCATAGACGATGAACTCTTATGTACAAGAAGATAAGAAATGTCGAACGTGTAAGCTGTTTAGTTCAATAGTTTATTTAGTATATAAATAAGAGCTTACTTATATAATGATTTTTATAAATTTTATTTTGGATTGCCTTGTTTTGAGCTATTATGATTTTTAAATTATTAGGCAGATGAGATATAAATTTAAGTGATTTATAAAATTATTTATTGAAGTTTAAAAATGTTATCGAAGTATTTCTCTCAAAATTTCAATCGTCACTTTGGTGTTAACGGCGCTATTTTTTCATAATAAAATTTTAACACAAAAAAGCCATCTATATGGTAACATTAAGATACGTAAGTTATAAGTATACCATAGTTACTAAAAATTAAATTATATGTATTTACCTACTGACATGTCAAAGTTACGGTGGCCACTTAATTAATGTTGCGATTTGTTTTCGTTATTTATGAGATGGGAAATACAAATTGTGTTAATAGATTGTTCGGAAAAAATTTATACTATTTACATATTTCGAACAAAAATAAAAAAAAGGATGTGTAAAACTTAAAGTTAGAAAACTTTTTATACATTTCATTGTCAATCATAAGGTTCGCAAGTTTTTTTTGCCAGAAAGGATTGCATGGCTTTTTTAATTGCCATAATTTAAAACTGATATGAATTTTTGTTATAAGTATTTAAAAACGTTATTAATTTTGTGTATATTAAAACAGTGTAATTTTTTCAAAAAAAATATCAAACTTAAAAATTAAGTTATTTTGCAACTTTTTTACTCTGCTACACTTTTTAATTGCTACTTACTCTACTTACTTTTTACTGTGTGTATTAAAAAATAAAAATGTGAAAAAAATCAATATCAGTACCAAAATAATATTAGTTAAATCAATGTTAAAAGAAACTACTATGAATTCATAAAATTTACAAAACTTTTCCAGAAAAATTGTGAGAACATGTTTTTCCTTTCTCAACTATGAGTTGGTTGAGAAAGTGACGACTCAGCGTTTTTTAAAGATAAATTAAAAATTAATAGGTTGTTATCAGCATCGATGCTAATCAAATCATTTTTAGCTTTTAAATCAAGGATGTATTTATTTAAATTCACTATTGTTTAAGATTTTCTTTCATACTAACGAAAAATAAAAAAAGAATTTTTCCGCCCTCGGCTGGTTTTGGGAGGCTGGTAGTTCCTCGGGCAAAAAAGCAGTTTTCCGATACTCGTTCGAAAAGTCTCCTTTACGAACCTCATTACGGACCTCGCCGTCGGCTCGGGCCCCAAACCTCTCGGTTCGCAAACAAAGACTTTTCAAACTCGTAGGAAAACTACTATTTTGCAATAGTGTGCGGAAAATAGGTGTTTTCTGCACTAATATTAGTGTAGAAAATCGATTTCCCCACATAGTATGCGGAAAAGGTGTGTGGCAAAGGTTTTTCCGCACAGTATGCGGAAAAGGTGTGCGACACCTTTTTACTTTCCGCAAACTTCAAATATTTTACGCACACCTTTTCCGCACACTATATGGTAAAATCGATTTTCCACACTAATATCAGTGCGGAAAACACATATTTTCCGCACACTTATGGCGAAAAAACTTGTACACAACTCGTGTGAAACGATTTCCCGCACTCGTGTGATAGACTCGCACTCGTGGTCGGTGACGGTAAAACTCGTGCCGTGCGATCACACTCGTGCTACGTACTCGTGTGCTCAACTGGCACTCGTTCCCGTCAACTCCGGCCACTCGTGCGAGTCAATCACGACTCGTGCAGGAAGTCGTCTTTTCCGTACTTGTTACGTAAATAACTATTTTTCGGTAAAAATAAATTGCGCTCAAAACTTACCTTATAATCATTTCAAAACTTACGTTTTATAATCAACGATTATAGGTCAGCAAACAATGCTTTTTTTTATAAATTATATCAATTCAGTTCCAAGGAAAAAAATTTTTTTTTAATTGCATAGTAACAAGAGCAAAATCATAAAATCATTTACATCAATTATATTGCAAAACATAAAAAAATTCTTTAATCCATCACTACAGGTCATTTATATAATTAATTTAATTCAATATATTTAATAACTCAAAAAAAATTAGGACGTAATTGTTACTTGAGTAATTACTCGATTATAAATGTTTACATAGCCAATAATTTTCTGTCATTTTTTGGAGGTCCTCGACCCTTTCCGCGATTTCCTGGACCTCTTCCGTTGTTTCCTCCTTGACGCTCGCCATCACGATCTTTCTTTGACTTTTGATTTGATCCATTCGTTCTTTCCGTCGAGGACTCATTCTATACACAAATACAATCGCGTATGAATAATTGAATAAAGCGTGGGTCGTATAACTTTTTTGATATCAGTTGTTGTTTCGTTGAAAAATACGCATTCTTTTGCAATTGTACTTAAATATTTTCAATACACAGTACTTGAAGATCATCTGTGTTTTAACAATAAAATTTATGTACGTTAGTCTAGGTGCTTGTTAAAATCCGAAATTTCTTCAAAACGCTGATAGTAAAGAAAATTAATTTTGCAAAATACTGTTAAGAATTTATTTCAATCATGTGCAAACATATTTTAAATTGTGTGAAAGAAAAAAAAATGTGCAATTTTATTCATGCTGCTGCAGTGACTGAAGTAGGAGAAATAGTCGACTTCAGGGCAGCCGACGAAGGTGCTGGAGGTGAGCTGCCAGATGCGGAATTTTTTCCTACCTCGGATGTAGAGTCCGATGCCCCGCTTGGAGTTGTTTTAGCGGGCATTTTACGCAATTGTCTTCGAGCGCGTATTACTAAAATACAAGAAATTACAATATAGTATATGTACTGAATTTTAAGCGTTATTAGACATAAAAAACGTTAATATTTGTGCTCTATAAACTTAAAAATAATTTTTTTTTTAATTCTAAAACCATGATTTATTAACATATTACAGAATGCTTATCTGGTAATAGAGATGATTTTACCGGTGTAGGTAATAATGGTATACTTACGTAGGGAAATTCAATGAAATTCAAAAGCTTTGGAAACCATGTGGTACAAATTACTTAGTGAAACGTTAAAAAACGATTTTTTTTAACACATTTTTTTTAAAACGAGTTGCGGAAAATAATTTCTCGTCGACAGTTTTAAAAATTTTAAAAACGTTATCACAGCTCACGTCGGTGTTGGTTACAAAAAGTTTTCCGTAAAATTATTAATTTAATAAAGTATCACTGACGGTTACTCGATTAAATTTTTATTTAAAAAACGAGTAAAAAGGGTTATTCAAAAATTATGATCGTGGATTCAGGTGTGGTTACGTAACTGAGAAATAGTGGTGAAAACGTTATCAATCATTAAAGCTTTTCATCATTTGAACGTATCTACGGTATTAATCACTATACAAATATTGCAAAAATTACTCAACGCAAAAAACTATGTAGTAACCCTTACCTCCCATTTGGGCGTCTGAAGGTGAATCTGCCTGAGAAAAAAATGATAAATTATTGATTTTTTGTATTTTTTATCATGAGTAAAAAAATTTTTGAACTAAATCTAACAACGTACTTAATCTCACTATTTTTCAAACATTATGGCTATACAGGATGCGGTATTCATACATTGTTCTTTAACATGTGTTACAAAAACAGAGTACGAAATTGCAAAAAATTTGTTTGAGGTCGTAATAAGGTGTATTATTTAATTCATTTTAATTTAATATTATGTTTTTTTAAAAGCTTTTTTTACGCTTATGTTTTTATTTTAAGTATTTCAATGACATAGGAGCATGGAATCATGCCAACCAAAGAAATAAAAATTGCTTCTCATATAAGTAGATAAAATACTACATTGACTGCATTGACAACTGAGTGCCCTGTTAATTTTATTAATTATTTTCATTGTTTTATTGAAATATTTTAATAATATTTAATTTAAACGATTCAAATATAACACAAAAATAATTTACTTTATTAGACCACTCAGTCGTACTTAGAAAAGTTACCGTGATGTTTTCAAGATTACATTCAAAAGAAGAAAATATTCGAAAAAAACTATTAAATTTCAAATATAATTTTGTTAAAATTAACTTACTTCACAGCAGACCACCACTACTAGAACCACCAAGACCAAAGGAAGCAGCAACTTCATGTTTGCGGTTAATACGTCTGGTATAGTGAAATAGATGTCCAGAGGTACGTATTTATATTTTTTTGAGGATTGTTTTTTTAGTCAAATGCAGAATACAAGTGAACGAAGTAAAAAATGCTGTTTCTTAGATGTTCCAACATGACATTATGTAAACTTTTTCATAGATAATTATTAGAGCTGTAGTCACGCTATCTGCGAAACAAAGAAAATTAACATGTAAAAAAGTGGAAAATGTAGTAACAATGTCAGAGATGATCTTTACAGTTTTGAATAACATTCCGTAAGCTGATAGTTCTTTTTGTTGCTGGAGACCATAGACGTGTAGTTAGTCCTTTTTTTTTTTTTTTAATATCAAAGTAGTAAAATTTAAAAAATTTTTACTTTGGATGTTGGTTAGTTTACTAAGAGAATTAAAATCTATCGATGAACGTGGTGAGTGAACGTGCTATTTTTTTTTGAATGAGTGTCATTATTAACTTATCACAAGTTCGTAGAAAGTCACATGTTTATTATCAACATACTCACACTGTAACAACGTATTCATATGTTAATTGTAAATTTATGAGAAAATGAAATCTCTTAGAAATTTTATAAGTTGATAGGTAACGTACCACGTTTACTATTACATTTTCTTCTCTTAGCATAAAAAAGTATATCGAAGGATCGTGACAAATAATTTTTATAATACTTTTTTATGCTTCAATACGATTTTAATAATTTATTCTTATTTACAATCGGAGTATCTTTTCATATATTTAGTAGTTAACATTTTCATAACAAATCTAACTTTTTTGAAGAGATAGTCAAGCAACTAAAATAACTAAAAAAGCTTCAACAATTTTTTAAATTCTGCACGTTATTTCAATTAGGTTTTTTTAAATCAGTTTTTTGACCGTTGATCTCTCGCATGATAAAAAATTTACTTTCCATGCGTTGTGCCTTGAAAACGTAAAATAATTGATTTTCCTATGTATGAGTTATAAAAGTCAACTCTAAATTTTTATTTACATAAAACCAACAGTGCTGTTTGATTAAGAACAATTATATTTCGTGCAATTAGTTGAGCATATTTATTTAACATCTATTTGAGAATATTTTTTGAAGATTTCAAGTTATATTTCTAGCCGCATTTAAGAGGAGTATTTGTTTGCTGGATGTATAATATAAGTAAAGCGCCTCTATTTGGTGGCAAAATTCCTCAAAATATCTGTTCCATAATTAGATAATATTCTTAGACTAGATACAGGTTACATCATTACACTTACTCGACTAATCAGATCTTACTTTTATTTTTATACTTGACAGTTTAATCGAGAAGTAATTGCTATCAATCTTTCAATTTAATAGTTTTAAAAACTGTTACTGAAGATGAAGAACAAATACTGCACTTTTTTTTAGACAAGGAACAAGTCTCTTTGAAAATCTTTTATAAGGAATATGACCTGGCAAAAACCACAAATGAAACACATGATCTTTAAAAAATTTCACACTAATAGCACTAACTTTTTAATTTTACCAAATGTTGTTTAACGCTATGAATCGATAAACTTGCAAATTATTTTATGGATTTAAATTTTATATTGTAATAAAAATTGCACCCAATAAAATAATAAATGCAAAATATTATAATTTTAAAAAATTGAAAATTTTATCTTCTTATGTATAGAAATTTTTAAAAGATCTTGTTTTTCATCCGCCGTTTTAAAAGATGGTATTTTACTCTAAGATCGGAAAAAATCTTGGTTTTCGTTTTTAAATCAAATTAGAATATTTTTATCTGCAAACGTATAAATTGCAACATATTCTCCGGCGGAGGTGTCGAAACTACAATTAAGAGAAAAACCAAGATATTGACGTAGAAAATAATTTATTGATGTTTTTTTTTTTCAGAAAAAATCCCTACATCTTTGAGGTAGTAAATATACTGCAACGTATTAAAACTACTTCACAACCACACTGTAAACGCTTTACCTATAGTGTTTCGTTCAACCTCCTAGCCTACCAAGAGTCACCCCAATTTCCCGGAAAAAAATGATCCAGCAACTGAGTCCCATCAAACAGTACTCGATCGTTTGTTTGTATTTATCACTAGTACTGTCGATGAATGCCAGAAGCCTGAAAGCCGGTCGGCGACGTCAAGACGACGGCCAACTTTGTCACGGGGAATTCTCCCTGGACGCGCAGCCCGGCAAAACCGCGCAGATGTGGACCACCTGCGAAGTGAGCAAACCCGAGCAGTTCATCACCCACGTGCTCGTCATTGACAGAGTTTGCCCGGATAGAGGTGGCTACGCTCACATATACAAGGGGGGCATATGCCAAAAAACCGTGAGCATCAACATGATAAGCCCCAGAAACAATCCGCTCAATTTCTCCGTCTACGTATTTGCCACGCCGGCTTGCTGACGACTCTTATGTTCCGTTGCGTCAAATGATATGGGTAAACCACTTTGAAAGTGCATTGCTTCAAAAAAAAAAAAAAGAAATTTTTTTTACTGCATGCATTTTTATTGAATATTGTGTATTGTTTCAACGTAATAAAAATACCACTACCTGCAAAATAAGAAACGCACGAGAGATGCTTTTTTCCTTATTATTTCAAAGTTCTACTAATAATATTTTAATTGTGATTCAACAACAGCACTCGGATAAGCAGCAGTGCAGATATATTTAACGATTGAGTCTTATTTTTAAGGTCGAATAGTCATCGAAGCTTCTCGAAACACGTTTAAAGTAGTTTTGTTGTTGTAATTAAAAAAGTACGCGTCCTATACGCATCACTAGAAAGGAAATAAAGAAATCGTGTGGTAGTATCGGTGCATATGTAATGCAGAGCAATTCTATACTTTGAAATTGCTTTAAAATTCACGTTTTTTACCCTCACAACAATGTTATTCATAACATTTATTTCAATATTTTTAATACAATTTTAGTTACATCTACGATTATTAGATATAATTATTGTTCACTCAAACATACATTGTGTGCATTAGGCTTGTGCGATACCTACTTGGAGACGAGACGAGACTCGCCAAAGTTTTGTCTCGTTTCGAAGTCCCGAAAAAATCCCTAAACTTTCGAGACCTTTGGGGAGTCTCGGTGGTCTTGAAGAAGATTTTTGAGATTTTTTCAGTGATTAGCAAAAAGCTAATTGCAACCCATGACTTTCGATCTTTGCCACGCACATCTCACTCGCTTTCATAGGTTTAATCGTCTTGTCCATTGCCGATTCGTCAGAACGCGACCAAAGACTATACGGTTACAAAAATTGTGAAATTTACATTTTATGCGTACCAAAATAACTTAACTCCGTACAACTGTATCGTGTGAGCTTTTTCACAATCTACGTATACACATGTGACCACAATCCAAGCTTTTTCTGTGGATCACCAAACAAACCTAGAAATCTCTAAAATCTTCCTCGAGACCATCGAGACTCCCCAAAAGTCTCGAAAGTCTCGAAAATTTTCTTCGAGTCCTTCGAGACTCACAAAGTATCGTAGGTTTCGAACAGTTTCGTCGAGACTTCCGATCCGACCGAGAGTCTCGTAGGAGTCGTAGGTCTCGGAATTTTTTCGAGACTTCGAGACGAGGCGAGATTTGAAAAAAATCTCGTTCGTTCGAGACCGAACGATCGTTACATTTCCCGGGGCTCTGTCACGGCTTTCGATATCTCGCAAAAGTCAGTATTTTTTTCGATAATACTTAGACTGCGCATGCGCTCAACCATAATTTTACTTAAATTATCGAAAAAAATACTGACTTTTGCGAGATATCGAAAGCCGTGATAGAGCCCCCGGGGGTCTAATCGAGTATTTAATATCTCGCAAAAGTAAGCATTTTTGTCGATAATCCGTAAACTGCGCATGCGCATTATCGTATTTTTGGTTATTTTATAGGGATTATCGAAAAATGCTTACTTTTGCGAGATATCGAATGCCCTAATCAGACCCCCGGTATCGCACATGCCTAGTGGGCATGAAATAGAAGGTAAGTATATATCTATTTGTGATCACTGAGACACCTATTTTTGATGAACCTTCAAACAGTTCCTCACTTAAACTCATATTATGTCAATCGGTATCAAAATGTGACTGAAACTAACAGTATTCCTATAGTAAATAACATGGTGCACTTAAAAAAAGTGTCAATACGTTTAGTTTTTTGTAAAGTAAGAAAAAAAGTAGAAAAAGGGACGTGATCGGAAATAGTTATGTGCTTACCTCATCTGACATAAAAAGAAAAAAGGAAAAAACAAGGAAGCAAGTAAGTATCATTACAATGAAACAATTAAAATTTATTTAAAACCAAACACTTCGATAACAAAGTCCAAGGGCCTTCCAGGTTTCGACCACACCTGAACCGCGACAATTTTCTGCCCAACACCACCAGTTACTATTTTTGCGTATCCCGTGTCGTTGCCGTTGTTCCTCGCCGACACTTTGTCGATGTAACGCGCTCCCTCGCAAGTATGCGTGAAATGATAGATCACGTGGGGCTTCGCCGACCGGTGCACATCTTCTCTGCACACAACCCTGTCGCCGTACATGCGCTTACCGGCGACCAAGTTCTTGGCACTCACCACGGATGTTGCGCTCAGAATGACGATTAGGACAATATTAAACGATGCCATTTCGAGGGGCGAGACGTTCTTGACTACGACAACCCTTGCAAATGCCATGTGGGCAGGCTCTTTAAAAATACCTCGCATCTGCGTCCTTAATTGTATGTACACACAAAACGTGAAGATGGGCATTATTTTATTTGTCATGAGAAGCGATTGATTGATCAAACAAATAGTTTTAAATTTGTATGCGACCTAAAATTTTATCTCTTTTTTTTAAATTTCAAGCGTGATTCTTTTTATTCAATCAAGTATGTGTGAATTTTAATTGCGACACCCATGTGTAGTGGGTATAGATATTTACCTTTTCTCAGTAATTAAGATTTGCACAAAAATTCATTTTTAATGAGGCCCCAATACATATACATGTGTAGTCGTTACATAAAAAAAAAAGAACGTATGAAATTAAATTTGTATAAACAAGTACCCAAGTTGAACAAAGTGAAACATTATGAGCTTAAGATGCGGCTGCGACAGTTCAATTTGTAATCAACTACAAGTAAACCTCACGTATTGAAGTATAACATTAGCAAGGAAAAAAAAAATTTCTTTAAGCTAACTTGTCGAATTATTTTTTTAATATTGCTGAGATATAAACATTTCTCCCCAATACTTAGATTTCCCGGGAAATATTTTTACAGCTATCGATTTCCTACTACGCTCATTTTTTTTTTTATAGATCTAAGGTTTATTCGAGTAGAAGTTTTGTTTATACATCTAAGGCTAAGGATTATGGTCAAGATTTTTTGCTCATAAATACTTAGAATATTATTCATAAGAGAATGTTTGAAACTTTATTTTGACATATTTTTATTTTAGTAGAAACAACTGTAGATCCCAAATAAACAAAAATTTGTATTCATTTTATCACAAAATGTAGTTTTCATACCTAGTATAGCATGGCGTAGCCACCAAGCCCGAGGGGCTCTTTGTGCTGGACGCGCATCAGGTACGAACTTCATTTTTCCAATTCAGGGTGCATTAAAACTCCAAAGGTAAATAATACTCCAAAAGTAGCAAAATAATTATTTGTATACTCTGATGGGAAAAAAAGATGTACAAAGAGTATTGACAGATTATTTGCTATTTTTCAGAATATACATTGCACATTTTTTCGCAAGTAGTAACTTGTAGATCTCAAAGAAATACATTTTTTGATTTCATTGTTTTATTAAAGTTATTTTTTTTTTTTTTCAAACCATCACTTTGCCTTCGAAATTGAAGCAAGACTATCAATATTTTAAAATAATCAGTTTACTGTAACAGTTTACGTTTGAGGTCTACATACAATTAAAATGAGATATAGATGATTCAAAATAAAATGTTCCTGGTACTACACACTTTTGCCTTTGGTGTCACAGAAAACTGATTCTGGTAGTGATCTAACGATTCTCATGATATACAAGGAAAACATCATTTAAAACAGAAAAATGAGAGTTTTTGTGCTCTACAGTACGAAGTTCGCATTTATGTGATAAATTCGTAAAAGTAACAAGTGTAGATCCAAAAAAGTAAGTAATGAATCAAAGATAAGAAACGTAATTACTTGTATGACCCAAAAATCAAAAAAATATTAAAAATAGCCAACTACATGAATTTTCCTGTAATAATACAAACATATGATAATTAAGGTCCAAGTGTTTATCAAAAAGTAAGAATGTTGAAAATTCTTAAGAAATAAGCTTTATAAGGCACGTGTTAAAAATAATTTTTTTTCTTTTATCTCCTGAAAGAAAAAAAAAAAAAAAAAAAAAAAAAAACAATAATGATACAAGACCTGATATAACAATTTTTTTTTTCTAAATTAGAAATATCACTAGGAATAACCATTCTTTTTTCTCTATTCCAAATTGTAGTTGTCAATCCTTGTGCAACTGACCAGTAGTAAACATTCTTGTTTTTTACCAACACATCTTCAATAACTATTGCATATATTTATGTACCGTTAGTTTGAAAATTACTGTACTTCGCGTATTAAATTCGTTTGGAAAAGATTACGTATCTTTTGACATTGTGTATAATTTAAATAACTTGGAAAAAAATATTTTTAGACGTTAAACTTTTTATTACGCACAACTAAACAAAATGCATTTAAAATTTCATCGTCTAGAATTTTGCATAAGTTGTATCCATGAGAGAAATGGCATAAACTTCAACGTCGAAATAAAGAGACTGTCCTTTTTGGTTGAACAAACCGTTGAATTGACAATCGCACCAGGCATGGCTGGTCGACGAGCGGTTAAGTACAAGATTCTTTTGTCCCCTGGTTGTCGATGGCCAACATATAAATTGCCGTCATTTACAACACCTGAATTCATTGTTACCACTGATCCTGTCGATAACAGTACATGGTCCACAGCACTGGACGGTTTTATCAACTAATAGTCGCACGAGTGAAATACCACTGTCATAGACCACCTATTCAAGAATCTACTGCTCTTCAACTGCATTATCACAAAGTTATCAAAGTTCATATGAATCTATTTTCATTACGGTGTTTGTTGAACGTGCCGTTCTGCTCCCAATTGTTTCCATGATTTCTTGAGGTTTTGTGCATAAGCACACGATCAGTAAGAGCTAATTTAGGAGTGAGAATAAAAACTCCAAAGTCAGGTGTTAGTTTGAGCAACGTTTCGTTGGTCTTAACGCCAACCTCATCAGGCTCACTGTAACGACCGTCTTAACGATATAGACTGAGCCTGATGAGGTTGGCGTTAAGACCAACGAAACGTTGCTCAAACTAACACCTGACTTTGGAGTTTTTATTCTCACTCCTAAATTAGCTCTTACTGATCGTGTGCTTATGCACAAAACCTCAAGAAATCATGAATCTATTTTCATTCATAGCATCTAACTGCACATCGTAGATTTTGCTTTTTAACGAGACGTTATCAGTTAACAGTGGTTTTTAACATTTTTTATTGGCATGCAATTTTATGTACAATATTTTTTATACAAATGAAGTTTAGTGGATTTTTATTCGTCCTAGTTGACTGAGGTCTGTTTCGGAAAATCTGCCGATTGATTTGATCAGTTTTATATTAGCACTTTGGCATATGCTAACTAAACGATGATCTGTTAATAAAATTTGTCTTTGTTATTGAAACTCACTAAATATTATGAGTTTCTATTTCTTCCGGCTTACGAGAAATTAATTCAACAGATTCTCACTAGTTTTGTGCAAAGCTGTTTGTGGAATTAGTATTATTTCCTAATCACTTCAATTAACGATACATTGAGCTAAATGAACATTTCACTTATCGAGACCGAAATTTTTATTCTTAATTTTTTTTTTTTTCAAAATATTTAAAAGTACCACATGCCGAGCCACATGCTTATTTTTCTGTTCTACATTTTACAAGTGTTTCAATTCGCTTCTTGAGAAACCAGTCTATCTGTATTTTGAACTAACAAGCAAGTAAAATTGTTGGTTCAGTATTGAAATGAAAAATTAAAACTTTTTTTTTTTTACAATATTTTGCAGAGTAAAAATGAATGTATGTGCCAAAGGGAAAATAAGATTGGCCAGACAAAATCATTACACATATATTACGTTACGAATGAGAGTACTGTGAAACATGTGACGATTATTTCAGTGCTAACGTTTGATAATGACCACTTACGTAAGTACACAACGCCCACACATGTACGCAGATGGATTGACATATTTTTTTTGCAGCAAAAAAAAAAGAGCAGCTGTAAATCCAAAGTGTCAAGATAAAACAATCTTACATTATATAAATATGTGTTTATGAACTAGGTTGCGGTGAATGCCAAGATTACTCCAAAGATGAATCATGTCTGTGAAAATGATCAATGCTCAATTTTAGACCTAAAAATTTACATAAAATTTTGATAATTTTATTTCACTATGAATTTTAATTTCAAGGTATGAATCTGAAGCTACGGATTTTTTTTTTTTTTCAGTAATAATTACTAAGTTGATAACTTCGTCGTCGATAGTGCAGATAATTAAATTGTACCTATAGAGCTTAGTGGCTAAAGTGATGAAACTCATTACTTAATTTCTGCTTAGACACCTTTCTTTCAAGTACGTCTATGGCTTTTTTTCTATGTGTCTTTATAACTGGGATAGCTTCTAATAATTAATGTTGTAATACTTACCCCGACTTTTAAGGACATTAATTACGGTTTCCAGTTAGAGGAAAAAATTTTATTGAGGCCTGGGGGTGCAAGTACGTGGCAACCTTGAGAGCTCTTTTCGTGTAAGTTCTGCGTGTATGTCGGCGTTTATTACGTAAATATAAAAGTGTATCTTTTTTGTTTTAACTATGATTATGATTTATAATTTTTATTTCAATTAAACTAAAAAAAAACAAATAAAATAATTCGTTTGTTTGGTTATAGTTTAATTAGACAAAAATAGAAAAAACAAAGAGAAGTAACCTTTATTCAAAAATTGTTGCAATTACCATTGGTATTTTTAATATTTGATGGATTGATATCAGGAACAGTTGGTATTCCAAGTAAATTTGTTTGAAAAAAGATTTCACCCACTTTTGCATTGATGTCACCTGTCATGTCAAAACAAATTTTTAAAATGAGTTCTAAATACATTAATTACAACAGTATCATCACACATTTATGGAATAAAACAGCAATGAACAATACTTCTAACAGGTCAAGAGTATTCTTTACAAAAAAAAAAAAAAAAAAAAAAAAAAAAAAAAAAAAAAAAAAAAAACCGGTGCTATGGGTGATATTTACCTATAATGGAATTTAAAAACAATTGAATTTAAAAATTTAACAATTAAAAAAAAACTTAGAAACAATTTAAATACTGTATTAGTAAATTAAGAATTGTAAAATGTAGCAATACAAGTGACTTTTAATAAAAAAAGGCTCATATTATTATATTTGTTTTGGTACGTTTTAAATTTAGCCACTTACAACGTTGCTAGAGGCGCAAACTCAACTCTATTTTTTATTATTTTATAATAAAAATTAACTATTGGAGCTATCCAAAACTTTGATAGAATATTGATTGACCAGCATTTTTTCATACAAACAAAAATCCTTGCAAATGTAATTTTAGGTTATTTCTTTGTAAACACTTGTGTAAAATTGTGTTTTTTGACTATCAAATATCTCAAAACAGGTCCAGTAAACTGATCTAATATTTCAACTGTGATATTCTACAGCCATTTATAATGTGATACAAAAATTTCAGAAAAATCCATAGGTCAAACATATGTACTATAAATATAAAATTTACTCGCTACTTAAATGAAAGTATTTTTACTTTTGTGTAACTTTGACACTTCCATTTTTAGCTATAGTGAGAATTTTTAGTGAGGAAATGCTCTCTTCATCTTAAAATCACTTAAAAAACCTGGTATTTACAGCTGCAAAAGCAATAAAACGCTTGCTTACGTGACTCGGAAACAAAAATTGTGATGCAACGCAAAACTGTATTGACGTCATGAGTAACAAAAAAAAAAATTTGTCGTAAAAGGTAAATATAAAGTTATGCCTTATACCAAATTCAATGAAGAATCAAAAAATGATTGTTAAATCACATAAAAATTTGAACAATATTAAATAAACTTTATTAATAATCAAACGAAAAATTCCAAATCTTACGTACACCAAAAAAAAAAAAAAAAAATGTCCAGAACTAATATTGTGTACCACTTGGATGAATATATTAAATTAGAAGTTGTTTATATTTCACCTTCTTTATTAACACTGCTGTAACGTTATTATCTATAAATTCGTATAATGTTCATCCAACTCATATTGAAAACAAAAACAAAGTTAATTTTCGTACCATCTCAAAACACGTATCGAATTTATTCCCAGATACATTGTTTCCTGTATTAACAGACCGAACGGACAGCCCATTACTTGGTATCCAAGAAAACGTACATTTTCATTTCAAAACCCGTACATGCATCAAACGCATTAAATTTACAAATATGGTGGTGAAGTTGTCTTTAGCTTCGACAAGCCACGTATAGCCCTCGTTATGGTTACGGCCACGCGTAAACCTCGACGGTGAAGTTGAGCGGTTGACTTTTTTGGCTCCAGAGGAAAAGGGTGACGTTCTTCTTTCCCACGCCGCCGTCATTGATGTGCGCGTAGCCACCCCGGCCTGCCTTTCCCAGATCCACGGCAGACACGTGAGTGATGTTTTGGTTGTACCTCGGCACGCTGCATCTTCGGATTTCACTGACCGCTGCTCCAAGCCGAGCACGCACTTTCACCTTGAACGAGCAGATTAGGTGATCCCCGGGCCTCCGAGCGCCCGCTCTCAAACTCGTGGCACTGATGCCAGCCACTACGAGTGCAAAGCCCACGGCTGCCAAAAGAAATTTTTGCCTCGAAGTAGCCATTGCAGGTGCGTTGATGCTTGGGAAAGTACTGAGTTGAGGAATCCACGCCCTTGTGGTTTTTATAGTGTGTTTGTATGACTTGAGATGTGCTTTTTTTTTATCTTATCGAAAGAAGTCGACGCAAACGAAAGGTGACTTGGAGTATGACTCAGAATTTCGCCGAGACGATTTCCTGCAAGACGATAAACAAGCCACACAATACGTTGTGCAGTGGTGGGCATTATATTTGAATGTGAGATTTGAGTTTCGTTTTTTTTAGTTAATGGTATTGTTATATTCTCACAATACGTATTTATGTGAAAATACACTTTTTTTTTTAACGTGAAGTCTTATCATGCAATTTACTTAACTTGAATTTATACAAGTTGTCAACTGAAATTGCGGTAAGTTCGAGCACTTGAAAAGATAACGCATCGAAGCCTCTCACGCCCGCTTCTACGAGTATACAAACGCGCATAGTTGGTTGTCATGTGAGCAGGCGTTGTTTGCTCATTGAAACTAAGCATGTCGTAGAGTACACCAGTAGATGGGCTTTGGAGAGGTATGTGCTGTATTTATTTAAACTACAACATCCACTGCCAAGATTTCAAGTACTTTCATGGAGGTGGTAGTTATATATGTATCACTATATTCATAGGTAATTTTTTACGTACGTGAGCAAGATCTCACCTTTTGAATTTTTCAGAATTTTTAACGTATTCGATAAACGTTATTTTTAATGCCCTTGAAATAGAATCGTTCACGAATCCGAGGATAAGTTATTGATACATTTCTTTGTGGCCACCAATATCAGAATCGTGGGCTTCATTTTGCATACCGGATATTTTGGTTATACAGTATGAGTAACTAAGTACTTTTCCGGTGCAAATGGTTTTTTTTTTTTTTTTTCTTTTAGCGCCTGAAATGTGTCTACTTATCCACTGCCATTTGTAACGAGTGACAAGAGGATCTAAGGGCACTAACCTGATCTACATTTAAAATTTGTCATTTTCATATAAGAAGTAATGTAAAAAAATTTCAGGAAGAAACTTTATCGCTGTACTGAATTGTAATCCATAATAAACCTCTACACCAGAAAAAAAATTTTTTTTTAGCTAATCTACAGAAGTACACTAAAAATTGGTTAAAAGATTATCTCAGTACCGACAGGCAGATCGAGGCAGATATAAAAAGTTGAATCACAGCGTATAAAATGATGGATTTAGAGAAACAATGAGAGATTGTGGCGCCTGAAAGCAGTGGATCGTACAATTAGATCAGTTCTTACTAATCATCCTCATTCCAAACTTGGACTTGTTGTATTATGGTTTGTTTTTGTGTGTGTAAGAAAACAAAAATACTTACATGTCTAATACACAGCTAATATTAACCACCTGGTCTTGCTGGATCAAGTATAATTTTACATTGTTAAATTTTGTTTTAATTTTAGTTGAATAAATGGAAATGAAAAAATGTTTTTTTTATTCAATAAAAAATTAGAAAGTAATTTTTGTTTCTGATCTATCCGTGTGGGTTTGCAACCAACAGTAATCATGTTTTAAATTAGTGTAAAATTCAATTTATTGACTGTATTTAATTTAATTTTTAAACTTTCAATCTTTTTTCATTTCAACCTAAGAATTAGTTATCATAGTGTATATAGGTAGATGATTCGGAGAAAAAGTCCAATAAAGGTGATCGTGTTTGTAAACTTTGTTTCTTATTTTAACTTATTTTTCTATTTTTCAGTTTGTAACAAATCTTGAGGAGCACTAGATTACAATAAAAAAAAAATTCCTCAGTTTGGGAAAATAATATCCTATTATTATTATAATATTAACATGTTACATATACTACTCAAATCACCACACTGAAACAAATGTAATGTTACTTACGGTGTGGTTTATCATAAACGTGTTGTGTAGTTTGCTTCGTATTTTATTACAATCATAATCCTTTTTTTTTTATATGTTAAAAAAAGTACAAATATAAGATACGCACGTAGAAGGCAATTGACTCTTTTGTGATTGCTATCATATTGACTCTAATATTGAATTCTTTAGCCTGCATTGTCCTCAGAGTCAAAGGTGTCTGGGGAATATCTTGTCAGACATTCGTTTTTTTTTCTTTTTTTTCTAAAAAGTCTTGTGGTATGACTAACATGAGAAAACTTCATATCTCCGTATAGTAGCAGGTGAATATGCTAAAGCATACAATATCTTAAAACAATATAACAATCTCGCTTAGAGTTGAGATGAAGCTTTCAGCACTTTTCTATGAGGTTCCACATTAATCGAGGTTTTTTTTAAAGGATTACACTGAGAGAAGGATTTGTTAGTAATTAACTTCATATGTTAACTATTAACTTATGTATAACATGTATCCTCCGTGGCGCAGGTTCAACGTAAATATGGTATGTTAACTATTAACATGCCACTTGTGTCAGTTAAAATTTAAAATATCATAAAGAACATGTAAACTAATTTTCTGTTAAGTCCTCTTAGTATACGCAAGCTGAGAATTTCTTCCACCTAAATGTCGAGCCAAGCACTTCTGTTCGAGAGTGTTCTCTTTAGTCAAGAAAATTCCTTATCTCTTCTTCTCATCAGCTTTCAAAAACGTCTGAGTTAAATTGTATATTAAGCGCACTTCCTCGTGTAGCATGCGTTTTATTTTACGCAGCGAAGTTGCTTTGTTTTGCTGTTTCGTGTTTTTATCTTGCTTCGAGAGTCAAACAGCAAAATTTTTTTTCATTCAGAGAAACTGTGCCAGGAAACATATTTTCAACAAATAACTATATATAAGAAAACAGCTCATAATTGACGCGCTCGAATGCTTTTTTTATACTTTTTTTTCATAGAAAATTAAAAGCTTGAAACATCGTTTTGTCGTATATAAGCTCAAACTTTCATGAGCTTTATATTGAAATTCCTATCGTTGGAATAATTTATACAAGTGAGCTAATGATCACTCTAAACTAAAACCTGCAGAATCGATGTGTGAAACCAAAATTGGTTCAAGTTATCGAGCTGTACCCAATCTGTACGTTTAATTTTAATATGACAAATGGTGGTTTCTCATTTGGAAACTGATGAGTAATCCAAGTTTACTTTTATGCACTCGCAAAGCTTAAATTATTAATTGACTCAAAAGTTTTTGAAATTTTGGAAAATTTATCAATTAAATGCCACGCTTGAACCCTCTGTTTTATATGATACTTGGGCTACGAAAGCAGTCTCAAAGTTAACGTATTTCAAATTTGCTTTTACGAGCGTTATGAGTAATCACATTTAACAAGTAGCTTTTTTATCGCTAGTAATCACTTGCAAACAAATGGAACCAGATGTGGAATCTTTAAAAAAATCAAAAAATTATTTTTAAAATGAATCAAGAGGCGTGTTTTCTGGGTATGGCTTCGTACTTAGCTTTTTTTTTATATGCTACTCTACTGGTTTACAATTCAATTATTCTTTCAAATTAGACCATTTTTGCTAGAGGGCACCTACCAGCCATAAGAGATCACTTCAAATACTCAATATCAGTAATATTTGTCAATTAAAAAGTGAAAAAATTTTCATTTGCAATAACCTTGCTTTGAACCACACCACAAGACCACATCATTATAGAAAACAAACGATTTCCATTTTAATAACAAAATCGTTTGAATTTATTTTAACTCATTACAACTAATAAACTTTAAAATAGTTCTATGATGAAGTCTGTTGCTCAAAGTCTATGGCAGTGTTGATTAGTATGTATTTTATTAATATTTTTATGGTAATTTCTAAGGACCATGCTTTTTCTTTAAAATGTATCGTAAAAAATAAAAAAATAAACTTGGAATTGATTTATATGTCGATATCATAAAAATATACTATCATGATTACTATTTTGAATTATCTTTTTTTGAGAAATAATAAATTATTGTAAGAATGTCATTATCTTTACAGTAACGTTGTGTGAACTAGTTTAAATGAAAATTATAACTATAGAAAAAAAAGTAAAAGGGTGACGTAATTCAAAACGTAATTGATGCTATCCAAAAGTTCAAAGAATATTGTAGCATCAGGTATTTTGACTTAAGATTACGATTAGACTTTATGTATTCTTTGATTCTTCAGTATAAAGTCAAAAAGACATATGTAAACATAAAGTGGTCGGAGCCCTCTGAGCTAGAGAATTAGCACGATAAAGTATTGCGTGAATTATGTCACCCGAAAAAAAACTAAAATCAGACAAATAAGTGGTACTTAAATCGGAGTTGAAAATATTTGTAGTTACAGGTTATAGGTTTAGAGCTCGTAGAACACGTAGCTTTTAGAGCAGGCAAATAGAATAATAAAATTTTGAGACAGTAAGAAGACACAAATAAAATTCTTATGTTGAATAAAGATAAAAAGGAACGTGGTAGGAAAAATGTATTTAAAATAGCTTCTTTTTTTTTAACGTGAAAAAATTAATGTTTGACTATCGGGTTGGTGTGTGAAGCTCTCACAAGGCCCTAATCATTTTAAATAGCGGAAAAATTGACTCACGCATTACGAACGTTAACCTTCGTGCACGAAATGCTGATACTATCAAGTGTCTGTACAAAGATAAATTGATGTCACACGTTGGTCGCTTATTTCCATACGATTAAGATCTCTGTAGGGATGAGGTTGGAGAGATAAACCGGCAGTGGCTTCACGAAAAAAAAAATGGATGAATTGATATGGAAAATGATGCTTAAAATAGATGATGATGAAATCAGATTTACGTTGATCAATGCAGGGTATTTCTCAATAGTAATATCAAAGTTATAAATTTTTTTATTAATGGAGCCGATACTCTGCGTCTGTCATTTAGTAAATGAAAATACGTAGCATAAA
The DNA here is from genome assembly GCF_036245765.1 of Copidosoma floridanum. NCBI lineage: Eukaryota > Metazoa > Arthropoda > Insecta > Hymenoptera > Encyrtidae > Copidosoma > Copidosoma floridanum. Next base: position 14,279,012 of record NW_028321884.1, on the reverse strand, counting down.
TTTTTATTGCTTTTTTGATCATAGTATTTTGATTAATGTCACCGAATAAAAATGGATCTTTTAGAATTAGGTTGAAAAACAGTAATTGTTGTTTTGGTTTATTTGTTGTCACAAACATTGTATAATCAGTAACGATTAGTTACACACCATGCGTGCTTATCATAAAAGTATTTTATTATCATTTAGCTAACAAAAAATATTCATCTAGCTTGTGGTCAACCCTGATGTAATAACATTATTACGACTACGAAAGAAAAGAATTTGAATAGTAAATAATGAGGAAATAAAGCTGATATATTCATGCTCTATCACGTACAGTTTATTCAATTGTGAAAAAAAAACTTTTCCTGCACAAAAATTCGAGAGTTTATTTTTATGCAAAGCAACAAGAATAAATTTTGGTTTAAGTAAGTAGTGCATACGAATCCTCAGATAAAGATAGTTGCACAATATCGTGCAACGTATGCTCTTTTAAAGCAAAAGGTGGATTTCTAGTAATTGTAAAAAGTTTGAAAAAAGTGAGTGGAGTAAAAATCAGTATTTAAATATTCATGCCACTTATAGCGGTAAAAATAATTTGAAATTTTTGTGTTAATTATGAGTGCAATTTAGAAAATGAAAAAATAAAATAAAAGTAAAAAAAAGAGAGAAATGAATTTTCAAAATTTTAGCCATTTTAATGTTACTAGCGGAATTTTTATTCCAACAAATACAATATCTTGAGTTGATGACCAGACTATTGGTACATCATATACTTACCACTATCGGAAGTCAGGACATGCATTCTCAACGGTGTTTCGCGTTAGGTACAACGTTATGTGGTAAGTTTTTATCAATTTAAAATTATTTCTGGTTAAGATAAAATCAAACAAAAAAGTGTATGATAATTAGGAAATAAAATATATAAATAACAATTTAAATGTTTATGTTATTTCCAAAATGTGATTTTATATGAATTTTTAAACGAAATTTTACCAAAAATCGTTCCAGCATCTGTACTTTTACCTTAATTTGTGTAAGTCATCGATTTTTGGACACTTGAAAAAAATTGTTTTACTTTCTGGAGTTGTCGTCGATTTTTTACAACCCCAAATTCAAATCGGGTAGTCACAGTATCGTCGGTGGTTTTTAAAATTATCGACTAAGAAGCCATAACATGCGGGGAGGAGCTTGTTGAGCAGATGTACCAAACCAAATTTAATTTCGCTGTAAAATTCTATTTCGAAGCTTCATAGCTGCTAAAAAATTACCATTATGGTAATGACATGTCTGTAATTAACGTAATTTTCTTAAAAATATTTTTAAAAATCCCATTTAAAATGAGATGGGTTTTCGAACAGAAAACTTTCTTATAAAAAAAATTTCTTAAAACTGATGTTGTAAAATCTTGTTGTACACCTCAAAATATGGAGAATCCAGTGAAATGACTCATGTATAGTATAACAAAGAAATATGTAAGTATTTAAATTTTTTTGTAATTTTCTTAATACAGGCAGATGAGTTTTTTTGCTGATTATCAGTCTTGAATGGAAATTTCGAGCGTAGAGAACAGAAGGGCCGATTAAAATAAATGAAAGTTGATGAGTATGCAGTAACGTGTTTAATTTTCATCCAGGATGAGAATTTACAGATTTAAATCAGTAACACCAATGATAAATCAACAATTCATGTAAAGTTGGCCGTACCCAACTAAAAACACACACGCACACACACGCGTCAAAAATTTATTGTATTCATAAAACGAAATAATTTTGTTTGAAAAAAAAAAAAAAAAAGAGAGAAAAACAAAAACTTGTTAGAAAGATTTCGCAAAAACGTTGAGATTGAAGTCAAGAGGTTGTCCAGGTTGGCTCCACATGTGCACAGTTACGGTTCTCTGGTACAGTCCGCCGCTGGTTATTTGCGCGTAGCCACCTCTGCCTGGGGTCCCAAGGTCCTGGGCCTGAATGAAGGTGATCAGCTGCCTCGGGTTGGGCACGTTGCAAATTCTCGAGGCACTGACACTGCGGCCGTACTGAGCGGGCAAATGCACGTCTCCGTAGCAGGCGAGGGTATCCCCGGTTTGACGGCTGCCTTGTGTCAGACTCACGGCGCCGATGCCGACGGCCAGGACGGCCAACACCACTGCCGAGAGGGCGATGTGTTTGTACGATGCCATTGTCACTGACTTGTTATCGTTAACTCGTTAAAGCAACTGACGAGGAGTACCTGTTCCATTGGCTTATAAACACTCCAGAGTATGCGAATTTTTTCGATTTGCTATCTTATCTCGATCGGGGTGATGAAGAAAAAAAAAAAAAAAAAGTTCGTAGTGTAGATGATAAATGCCTTCGTTTCGTTTACGTACGTAATCTCTCGCATCAGCTGCTACTGTTTTTAAGAAACTTGACTGTACGGATGACTGTTTTTTTCTTAATCTTACACGCTCACCTATATTTATGACTGATTAATTTTTTACTACAACGCCCAAAGTGTCCATGGTAAATGTATCACTCGTTAAAATTGTTGTACCTATTTAGTAGTGTTTTTCTATTTTCTATTAATTTTTTTACTTATTTTGACCAAATGTGTTTTTTTTCCTTTTTTTTTTTTCTAGAAAATGCTTGTGTTCATTCAACGACTTTGTTAAAAATGTTTTTCCAAACGAGGAAGTAACTGTGCCTCTGGAAAAACCAAGTAATTAAAATAAATAATTTTTGGCCTATATGTATTTACATGAAATATAACCTTAAAAAATTTTGAAAACTATAGCTCTGCTTGTAAATTTTTTCGCGTATTTTAAATGATACAGGAGGAAAAAGCTCTATCCTCCAAAACTGACAAACGAAATTATTATTTTTTTTTTAATATTAAAGAGACAAGTTTTGATCTATTAACAATTAAAATCGTAAGGAAACACGGCATTTAGAAAGACAATTTCTCTTACAAACTTTTTACGTATTTATAATAAATTTTAAATTTTGCAGCTTGCATTTCATATTTTAATAATAAAATGTGTTACCATTTACAATGTTTTTATTTATTAAATGACATGATAAAACTTTTTAACAATACTTGCCTCATATTTGTTCAGTCACCATCTCTTTGAATCTGAAATAACTAAGTAACGTTTTACCTTATCACTACAATTTGTCAATTTGTTCTTGAATTATTTATAATAAACTTCTTCCATTGTTCTTAAAATCGTGTTTTTCAAGCTTTGTCCTTTTACGTTTCAGTATAATATTTAAAAAAAAAAAAAAAAATAAGACAATTTTTTAATCGTAGTTTTAACAAACATTATTTAAAAGTATGCACAGTATTTATGCACCTCAAATAAATCTACGTCGTATACTGATTAACCTTTTTTTTGCGATAACTTACTTTAGCGTTGAAATATTCATGTAAGAAAATACAACCTCATTTTTTTTACGGAAAGCACTCTGATAGCGGTGGAAAAATTATGAGTCACTGTAATTCACAGTAATATTTTTCGATGGGACGAATGTACGAGTGGGTGTATTTTTTCAAGTGTTTTTTTAGAATTCATCTGCGTACAAATTCTCAAGGTTCACAATGAGTCATACGAGCAGTGGGTACGATACTTTGAAATCTTCTTTAGCGATGTAAAAATGATTACAGTTAAGATTAAAATGCTGAAATTAAAGATGTACATACAGAAATCTATACGACAAATTTAAAACAACGGGATGACAAAAACATTTTATAACTGTTTATCTTTAGATTTTTGTAACGGGAAAAAAAGTATTACGCATAACTAAAACTGTGAACACAACATAGTCTAATTAAAAAAAAATAAAAAAACCCATATTGTTCCGAATGAACCTTCTTTGTAGACATTAGATGAGCTCACGCTCAGTAACGCAATTAAAATAAATATTATGCGCGTGCGTCTGAGGTTCTTTGTTAATTGTTTTGCTCAAAGAAGAAGAGTTGTATCCATCTCAAATAAAGTTTTATTTAAAGACTACTAGAAAGATAATTAATAGGGTAATAAAAATAATATACATGTATACTCATGCTTAACGTACGCTTTAAATCCTATTACCATATAATTTATATTTATTTTTTAAAACCAGATTAACAAAAACAACTACTTTTGATGATTACCTAAATTAATAAATATTTTTATATTAATTTAATGCATATAAATTTGATTTTAAAAATCATTTTAAAAACAATCCTAAATGTGGACTTTTATTTATGTAGAAAAAAAGTTTTGTAAGTGAATAATAATGTTCGGAATAAAATGGTTATAGTAGGTAGTAGATAAAATTTACGAAAGCCTTACGTAATAAGCTATTTGGTAGTGATTTTAAGTTGATGCAGACACTAGATATGGATTATACAAGGTATAAATCTTATCTTGCCAAGTAAATAAGAAATTTTACAAAAACAAAAAAAAATTTAATATTTTTAAAATTACTTTTCAATTTATTAAGGCTTACATATTGTAACGTACGTAAGTAATAGGTGAGACTCTACTCTCCCTCTTCTTGCATCTCGTAACAAGGGGCCTTAGGGCCAGGAGTAGGAAAGAGAGAGCAAGGGAAGAGACTTTCGAGGAGTGAAAAACGAGCCTCGAAAAAAAACACACGTGCTACTTTGCCTTATAAATGTGGTAACTTGAATAAAGGTCTTTGAGGTAATAAGTGTTGATCATTTTCGCGATGCACCTCCTTACCAATCTCTTTCCCACGTAAAAATACGAATAGACAAAAAAATAATAGTAATAGGCGAAGTTGTCTTATTAAAATCAATTAGAACTTTTCATACAGAGAAGTAGGGTTGATGAGAAATATGAAAAATTCATTTGCACTTGCAATGAACGATGTAAGCCAAAGGTTTTATGCAAGCAAATTGTAATGTAAACTCTTTATGCTTTTAAATAGTGATGATTAACAATTTAAAATATACAATATACTCTAAAAAAAGGGCATTATTGATGTATTTTCATTGTTGATAATTTATTAATTGTTTTAATTTTTTTTTATTTTTGTTTTAACATGGCTAATACAGAGTTCGTAATGTAAACGATAAGCACAAATAAGTATAAAATTACATGTATTAGTGCAATGATAAAAAAACATTTATTTGAGTATAGACTCGAGTAAGATTAAGACATTAACAAATCAGGTTTGTATACGATTGTACGATAGTACAGAAAAAATATGATTATCTTCAGTTTAATCGACTAGTTTTAATAGCTTTAAATTGAGACATTGTGAATTTTGGCACAAAAAACTATACAGCTGTAAAGACCACATTCAACAAGCTACAGAATTATCTGTATTGAATTGTAAAAATAGTTGTCATTTTTGCACTGTACGAAAATCGAAAAATTTTGCAACCAACATCTTGTTACTGGAATTATGTTACTTTATCGCTTAATTATCGCGAAATCATGAGTTTTCGATTCTAGAAACGATTTCAAGACATAATCTTGATTTATGTAACATGTGGATGTGACGCGTATTTCATCGACAATGATTAACATTTTTTTCAGATTCTATGATTCATTTGAGAAGTTATATCTGACTACGTGGTTCACGTAGATAAAGCCGAGCTGACAGTGACTGTATCAACAATCGTACCACTGTATTTTGTAACTCGTTCGGATAAGGTTATAATATAAAAATTCATAATGAAAAAAAAATTTATAAAATTTATGGTAATAATTAAAGATTTGGCTGAGTAATTCTAAAAAATAAATTTTAGTTCCGAAAGGAAGAAGACATTATACTGTGAAGCTAGTGACTTTTACATGTACCTTTGAGTTGTCGCTATTTAAAAAAAAAGCCTTGTATTATTGTATCCGTATTGTATGTATTCCATGTATACATGTCAAAAATCATCTTTGATTTATCAAAACTGTATTTATACATTTTATAAATTACCAAAGCATACGGAAGTGTTTTTAGCATCAGCTATTACTTTAAGTGAAAATGTTTATGATTACGTTTAAGTATTTGCTTCCACATTTATTCTCGTTAATAATGTATAATGCATAATATATGGATTTATGAGTTATTTACTGATCTATATTCAAATGCAATCAAATCACTGAATACTATAGTTGAGATTGATGCAATAAAAAAAGTGTTTCTGTAATTTAAAATAATTAACACAGACCAAAGACTTAACAAAAACAATCATATTTTTTTATTTGAAGTTTCATTTCATTAAAAAAAAAAAAAAAAAAAAAAATTTGCCCCACCATTTGGGTAAGAATAGCCATTGTAACTACTTAAATTCTTAAAGTTATCAAAAAATATCGTGTTAAATTAGGTAATCAGCCTTGAAATCTAAACAAACATTTTTTTCAATGACATTAAACATTATTTATTGTTTTTAACTAATGTATTGTTTAACTAGTACAACAGTATGGAGCCTCGGTAATTTTTTCCTGCAGAAATTATACGGAAAAACGAGAAAAACATGAAGTTAGTAGTCGATAATTTGTCGATAATATAGATGTTTATTAATTCATTAATAACTTGAGTCAGTGAATAAGATAAAAATCCAAAGTATCGACAAATTATCGACTGTTGACGTAATCTTTTTCCTCAATTCGAGCAAAAATTAAGTTATCCAGATATGCCTGACTACAATAGGTACATGTACAAGGTATTTGTCAGGAATCGAGGAATGCCGTGCATATGGCGCAAAATGGTCAATTGTAGTCATGCACTGATGTGCACTCGAGGCCCTTGCAAAGCGTGCTCTGGTAACCTACCCTAAGTTATAGTAGAAAATAAGCTTACCAACAAACACTAGTGTTAATATAAATAATCTCTTCTAAATAATACTGAAATTTTGATACTTGATTTTAGGACTTTAAAAATTCATAATTTTTTTCAAACATATTTAGAAAAAAAAAATCTCAGGCGATTATTTCTGTCTAAAATTGTCTTTATTAAAAAAAAAAAAAAAAAAAAAAACCAACTGAACTAAAGTTCATAATTTATCATGTAAGCGATTGCATTTTTAATTGATTTCATTACTCTAAAATAATTTTAACCAGTCAATTTCAGATTCTACGAAAAAAAAAACCGTGGAAAAGCCTTAGTTGACACAAGGATCGACAAGGATCTCTTGTTGCTAACGGAATCATACCTGGTCCCCGGAGTTGGTACAGCAAAATTTTGTCAATTGGAGTTTTAATTCTATGCAGGAATTGTTACACTCTCAACCTTAAAGAAGAAAGTCGTAATGCGTTACGGATGAAAAAATCAATTATCTACCTTTTAAAAATTAAATTCACGCGTATCTACTTTAAAATTGGTAGATAAAAATATTTACTAAAAATGCAAAACCTTCTTCTTTCTACTTTATATAGTAGAAAATCAACATTCTAATCCCTTCGGAAGGTATCATGATGTGTATCACAACGAGCAATAATTGTACGATAATACTACTTCGGTGTTAATGTTACATTCAGGCATATTGATACAAGCTGTTTCTTATACATCGAAATTTAAGTTAATGTTCAACATACTACAATTCAATCAGGTATTTCTTCGACACTGGCTTACAATTTACAAGATACCTACTTATAAAACAACAGTATTTTTTTATACGTTTCGATAGCATATTACATCTTGATATTCTCGTTTGACCTAGCATTGCGTACTATGAAAATTAAATTTTTTTTATAAAGTAAATAATGCATTCATCTTCCGTGCAGGAGAAACTCCTCACAATGGATAGTATCTGGTTGAGTTTAACAACCTTAGTCGGGCTCAAATACGATACTCCAGTTTTTGATAATTTCACCTAGAATACAGCAGTATGGCATAGATACATTCGTTGTTTTTTTTATCCTCTCTCAAGGATCTCTGTAAATTTCATTTAAAATATTATCCTTTTTAACTTAACTTTAAAACTTTTTCTTGAAAATCAAAAAAACATATGAACCAATGAAGTTTTTTTAAATAGAAATAAAAAATTTTCTTAATGCCTTAGAAGATATATACAAAAAAGTGTTCAATCGTAAAACGAGAATACATCTAGTTTTTGATACTTGAATGGTAAAAATTAAAAGAAACGCAAAACAAAATTTTATGTTTGAGCTGTCATCAGGAAAAAAAGTGAAAATTTTCATCTCTGAACGATAAAAATTTTGTTGCAAGACTTACTGTACTTACTCATTAAAACACACACACACACACACACGCACGCGCGCGCACACACCCAACCTCACATAAACTCGGAAGTTTTTCTTCAACTGTTTATTTTTTAAAATCATCAAATATACTATGCTCCTAGTTTATTTTTAGTAGCATTTAATTTTTAATCAATGCGTAGCTACATGAACGAAAAACAAAAGGTTTATAAGAGTTATGAGTGTCAAGATATCGCGAGGTACCTAGTGTACACTGTCGCCTCTTATAAGGATAAAGTAATGCGAATTGATAAAAAACGTAATAAATAAAGTACTCCAAAATCTTTATCTTATCAATGTCGGTGATTTCCACTGTATCACAAGAAAATGCAATACGGACCTGCCTATAAATTAAATAATTCACGAGATCGTCACTCGTAAACATTTCCAGTTACTGATTCCTTTGCACGTCACACATAAAGTCTTTGCATACAGTTTGCGCGTATTTTAAGAATTTTTAAATATGACATCAGCCTTCTTGAATATCATTTGTATCGTTGGTATTTTATTAACAACTGTGCACGCCAGAGATTTGATCCTGGGAAGTCGCAAAATAAACGATAGAATCGTGTGTTACGGCAACGTGCATGAACCCGCCAAGTACAATGATGTTGTGACTAAAAAAATGACGTGCTCCTTGAACGATAATTACACAGAAATAAATCGTATCGAGGCTTGGGATACTAGTCCGCTGAATAAAGGAGGATTCGCTGAAATTGTAGAAGGAGGACATTTGGCAAGGAGTGTAACGCTTTTTTTTGTGAGTCAAGTCAATGAAACTCTCGACTTCAACATCAATATTTTTGCACTACGAAAAAAATTTCGAGATTTTTCCGAAGAGATGGAGGCTACTTTATCCTAAACGTTTATTTATAAATACAAGAAGTTTCAAGAAACAATTAAATATATAGTTGAATTCACATTAATGTAAAAAAATGTATAAAAAATAAATGATAAACACTTTGTTGTAAGAATAAATTTTTTTTATACTTTAAAAACTTTTATACACCAATAAGAATATGATGGAAGAAATTTTTAGTTGGAGTGTCAGAGGTTTTCATTAGAACATTAGGTGAAATGTGCCGAAATAAGGCTTGAATCAAAGGTTTTCCTGTACACAATTAGCCATACAAAATTTGGATTAAGTAAGGTATGTATCGGGACTTTTTATTACAAAATAAATTCGAAAACTCCTTTTTAAAGTTATTTTTTAATTGTTAAAAAAATAATTGTTTAACGTTGGTTTCATACGTTGGTGAAAATTTTTTGAAATTCATTGGTAAACATACTCATAAGTATGTTTCACGAAATGCGATGAATCTAATCAAAAAATGAGGCAACTGATAACAAAATTGTCAAGTACATATTTCGGAAAGCTTATCATCAGTCTGTTACAGCATACTGATCCTCATAACAACAAGAAATCAGTAATCAAACAAAAAAATTCCTCAATTTAAATAAACGTTTATTTGAATAAAAACAAAAAATATTTTTATGAATAAAATTGATACTTATTTAAGTTATATAATAATAATAGTTTTAACATTTTAGATAAAATTAGCAACAATTAATAATATTAATAATAAATAATACTAATATTAATAACATTAATATTGATAACATAAATAATAATTAATAGTATTAATATTAGGCATAATTATTGATATTAAAATTAATAATAATTAACAGTATTAATTAAAATCACATGAGTTTTTTTTTTTTAATGCAATATTTAACAGATTTGAATAAATGTGTGTTTTGTTCAAATTAATTTTTTTTGTTCGATCGTATATTATTTATTTAGATAGACGAAATTTTCTTGTAGTAAGTAAAAGCTAGAGCATTGTTTGTTGTAACTCTTCAGTAATAATATCATCTTGTTTATTATTTCAGAAAGATAATGTATATAATGTTGTGGCTTATCATAATTTCTAAAATATAGGGATATTCTTAAGTACTTAAGAAGCGGGGACCAGCGTGTGGATCAGCTTCCCCTGAGTCAAAATCCGTTTACAGAATAATTTTTTAACAATTATTCATTAAGTAAATGGATTTACAAAAGTGCTCAATTTCAGTGTGTTTAGAACGCAAATTTCAATGGCGCGGGCTGCCATGAAGTGCAGTGTCATGGATCGCAACAACATAGCAACAAACCTCTAGATCAGTAAACAAAGTCTGAATGGATCCCCTAGCGGGCAGGAGATGGCGCTCAAATGTGATTAAAATAGTAAAAACGTGTAGCTATAAAATTATTAGAAAGAGATGAAGGGCTGAGTATCCGAAACGTAAAAACAAATGAATAAGCGTACGAGAAGGTTATTTAGTTAACCAGAGATATTATTATGAGATCATTCTATATGAGGCTCTTTTACCGTCAAGCTTGAATCAGATGGCGCCAGGGCACGTCGCGGCTGTCATACTTACACACCGTCAAATTTACAGTTGTGTATTGCGTTCGTGAGCCTATCTGTGTAATGAGCAAAGCAGAAGACATAACCTTTGTAAATGATTGCTGTTGTTTGCAGACAATTTTTGTTTGCATTTACGTTTAAAGATAGTAGGAAAAATGAAGTGCAGTGTAATATCCTGCGATAAGAAAGTGAAATTTAAATTTCCTTCTGATAGTGTGATGAAAAAAAAGTGGCTCGAAGCAATTAGGAGACCAACATTTTTGTCGCTCCCAAGTCATGGCTTACCTGTCCACGAGTACTGCTTTTCTTTCACTGACTCTTGCTCCTTTCCCTTTTAAAAGCTTTTTCAATTCTGAAACTTTTAAGCTCCCATAATATTCTTTCTTGTCTTCCTTATTCATTTCAAAATTTCAAATATTGCGCTTTACCACTACACTTTAATTTCCTATGTACATACAATACTGAAAAGTAATGTTGTGTGAGTGAGACGGCCATGACAGCTGCGACGTGCCCTGGCGCCATCTGATTCAAGCTTGACGGTAAAAGAGCCTCATACGATAAAATTGACAATGACGATGAAGATGATGATGATAATAATGAAGATAATAAACATGATAATTAATGTAATAAAAAAAAGAAGACACAATTGTAAACAACATTAATAATAATAATAAAGAGAATGTTTAGCTTGAGCGGTTATCAGGTAAGACTTGGGCCGCACTTGGGTAGTACTTGAGCAGTGGCGCTTGGGCGGCACTTGGACGGCACTTTGGCAGCACTTGAATAAAATGTGAAAAGCGGCACTTGGGCGACACTTGGGCGGCACTTGGGCCGTACTTTGGCGGTACTTGAGCGGCACTTGGGCCGTACTTGGGCCGTACTTTGACAGAATGTGAAAAGCGGCACTTAGGCGGTACTTGGGCAAAATTTGAGCAGCAGCACTTGGGCGGAACTTGGGCAGCACTTAGGCCGTACTTTAGCGGCACTTGGGCAAAATGTGAAAAGTGGCACTTGGGCGGTACTTAAGCAGTGTGTAAAAGCGGCACTTGGGCGGTACTTGGGCAGGATTTAAGCAGCGGCACTTGGGCGGAACTTGGGCAGCACTTTGGCCGTACTTTGGCGGTACTTGAGCAAAATGTAAAAGCGGCACTTGGGCGGTACTTTAGCAGCACTTAGGCCGTACTTTGGCGGTACTTGAGCAGAATGTAAAAGCGGCACTTGGGCGGCACCTGGGCCGTACTTGGGTAGTACTTGGGCGGCACTTGGGCCGTACTTTTGCGGTACTTGAGCAGAATGTAAAAACAGCACTTGGGCAGTACTTGGGCGGCACTTGGGCCGTACTTGGGTGGTACTTGGGTGGCACTTGAGCCGTACTTTGGCAGTACTTGGGCAGAATGTAAAAGCGGCACTTGTGCGGTACTTAGGCGGTACTTGGGCGGCACTTGGGCCGTACTTTCGTGGTACTTGGGCAGAATGTAAAAGCGGCACTTGGGCGGTACTTGGGTGGCACTTGAGCCGTACTTTGGCGGTACTTGGGCAGAATGTAAAAGCGGCACTTGTACGGTACTTGGGTGGTACTTGAGCGGCACTTGGGCCGTACTTTCGTGGTACTTGGGCAGAATGTAAAAACGGCACTTGGGCGGTACTTGGGCGGCACTTGGGCCGTACTTTTGCGGTACTTGGGCACAATGTAAAAAGCGGCAGTTGGGCGGTACTTGGGCAAAATTTAAGCAGTAGCACTTGGGCGGCAATTAGGCGGTACTTGGGCCGCACTAGGGCCGTACTTTGACGGTACTTGAGCAAAACGTAAAAGCGGCATCCGGGCGGCACTTAGGCCGTACTTAGGTGGTACTTGGGTGGCACTTGGGACGTACTTTTGCGGTACTAAGGCACAATGTAAAAAGCGGCAGTTGGGCGGTACTTGGGTAGGATTTTGACGGTACTTGGGCAGAATGTAAAAGCGGCACTTGTGCGGTACTTGGGTGGTACTTGGGCGGCACTTGGGCCGTACTTTCGTGGTACTTGGGCAGAATGTAAAAACAGCACTTGGGCGGTACTTGGGCAACACTTGGGCCGTACTTTGGCGGTACTTAGGCACAATGTGAAAAGCAGCACTTGGGCGGCACCTGGGCCATACTTGGGTTGTACTTAGGCGGCACTTGGGCCGTACTTTGACGGTACTCAAGCAAAACGTAAAAGCGGCACTTGGGCGGCACTTGGGCGGCACTTGGGCCGTACTTGGGAGGTACTTGAGTGGCACTTGGGCCGTACTTTAGTGGTAATCGGGCAGAATGTAAAAGCGGCACTTGTGCGGTACTTAGGCGGCACTTGGGCCGTACTCTGGTGGTACTTGGTCAGAATGTAAAAGCGGCACTTAGGCAGTACTTTAGCAGCACTTGGGCCGTACTTTGGCGGTACTTGAGCAGAATGTAAAAGCGGCTCTTGGGCGGCACCTGGGCCATACTTGGGTAGTACTTGGGCGGCACTTGGGCCGTACTTTTGCGGTACTTGGGCACAATGTAAAAAGCGGCAGTTGAGCGGTACTTGGGCAGAATTCAAGCAGTGGCATTTGGGCGGCAATTAAGCGGTACTTGGGCCGCACTTGGGCCGTACTTTGACGGTGATTGAGCAAAATGTAAAAGCGGCACTTGGGTGGCACTTGGGCCGTACTTGGGTGTTACTTGAGTGGCACTTGGGCCGTACTTTGGCGGTATTTGGGCAGAATGTAAAAGCGGCACTTAGGCGGTACTTGGGTGGCACTTGAGCCGTACTTAGGTGGTACTAGGGCAGAAAGTGAAAGCGGCACTTGTGCGGTACTTGGGTGGTACTTGGGCCGCACTTGGGCCGTATTTTGACGGTACTGGGGCAGAACGTAAAAGCGGCACTTGTGCGGTACTCGGGTGGTACTTGGGCGGCACTTGGGCCGTACTTTCGTGGTACTTGGGCAGAATGTAAAAGCGGCACTTGGGCGGTACTTGGGTGGCACTTGAGCCGTACTTAGGTGGTACTAGGGCAGAAAGTGAAAGCGGCACTTGTGCGGTACTTGGGTGGTACTTGGGCGGCACTTGGGCCGTACTTTCGTGGTACTTGGGCAGAATGTAAAAGCGGCACTTGGGCGGTACTTGGGTGGTACTTAGGCAGCACTTGGGCCGTACTTTGGCGGTACTTGAGCAGAATGTAAAAGCGGAACTTAGGCGGTACTTGGGTGGCACTTGAGCCGTACTTAGGTGGTACTAGGGCAGAAAGTGAAAGCGGCACTTGTGCGGTACTTGGGTGGTACTTGGGCCGCACTTGGGCCGTATTTTGACGGTACTTGGGCAGAACGTAAAAGCGGCACTTGTGCGGTACTCGGGTGGTACTTGGGCGGCACTTGGGCCGTACTTTCGTGGTACTTGGGCAGAATGTAAAAGCGGCACTTGGGCGGTACTTGGGTAGTACTTAGGCAGCACTTGGGCCGTACTTTGGCGGTACTAGGGCAGAATGTGAAAGCGGCACTTGTGCGGTACTTGGGTGGTACTTGGGCGGCACTTGGGCCGTACTTTCGTGGTACTTGGGCAGAATGTAAAAGCGGCACTTTGGCGGTACTTGGGTGGTACTTAGGCAGCACTTGGGCCGTACTCTGGCGGTACTTGGGCAGAATGTAAAAGCGGCACTTAGGCGGTACTTGGGTGGCACTTGAGCCGTACTTAGGCGGTACTAGGGCAGAATGTGAAAGCGGCACTAGTGCGGTACTTGGGTGGTACTTGGGCCGCACTTGGGCCGTATTTTGACGGTACTTGGGCAGAACGTAAAAGCGGCACTTGTGCGGTACTCGGGTGGTACTTAGGCGGCACCTGGGCCGTACTTTCGTGGTACTTGGGCAGAATGTAAAAACAGCACTTGGGCGGTACTTGGGCAGCACTTGGGCCGTACTTTGGCGGTATTTAGGCACAATGTAAAAAGCGGTACTTGGACGGTACTTGGGCAGAATTTGAGCAGCGGAACTTGGGCGGTACTTGGGCAGCACTTGGGCCGTACTTGGGTGGTACTTGAGTGTTACTTGGGTGGCACTTGGACCGTACTTTGGCGGTAATTGGGCAGAATGTAGAAGCGGCACTTGGGCGGCACTTGGGCCATACTTGGGTGGTACTTGGGAGGTACTCGGGTGGCACTTGGGCCGTACTTTGGCGGTAATCGGGCAGAATGTAAAAGCGGCACTTGTGCGGTACTTAGGCGGCACTTGGGCCGTACTTTGGTGGTACTTTGGAGGAATGTAAAAGCGGCACTTGGGCGGCACTTGGGCCGTACTTTTGCGGTACTTGGGCACAATGTAAAAAGTGGCACTTGGGCGGTACTTAGGCAGAATTTGAGCAGCGGAACTTGGGCGGTACTTGGGCAGCACTTAGGCAGAATTTGAGCAGCGGAACTTGGGCGGTACTTGGGCAGAATTTGAGCAGCGACACTTGGGCGGTACTTGGGCCGTACTTTTGCAGTACTTGGGCACAATGTGAAAAGTGGCAGTTGGGCGGTACTTGGGCAGAATTTAAGCAGCGGAACTTTGGCGGTACTTGGGCAGCACTTGGGTGGTACTTGGGTGGTACTTGGGTGGCACTTGGGCCGTACTTTGGCGGTAATCAGGCAGAATGTAAAAGCGGCACTTGTGCAGTACTTAGGCGGCACTTGGGCCGTACTTTGGCGGTAATTGGGCAGAATGTAGAAGCGGCACTTGGGCGGCACTTGGGCCGTACTTGGGTGGTACTTGGGTGGTACTTGGGTGGCACTTGGGCCGTACTTTGGCGGTAATCAGGCAGAATGTAAAAGCGGCACTTGTGCAGTACTTAGGTGGCACTCGGGCCGTACTTTGGTGGTACTTGGGAGAAATGTAAAAGCGGCACTTAGCCGGTACTTTAGCAGCACTTGGGCCATACTTTGGCGGTACTTGAGCAGAATATTAAAGCGGCACTTGGGCGGCACCTGGGCCGTACTTGGGTAGTACTTGGGCAGCACTTGGGCCGTATTTTGACGGTACTTGGGCAGAATGTAAAAGCGGCACTCGTGCGGTACTTGGGTGGTACTTGAGCGGCACTTGGGCCGTACTTTCGTGGTACTTGGGCAGAATGTAAAAACAGCACTTGGGCGGTACTTGGGCAGCACTTGGGCCGTACTTTGACGGCAATTGGGCAGAATGTAAAAGCGGCACTTGCGCGGTACTTGGGCGGCACTTGAGCCGTACTTTGGCGGTACTTGGGCAGAATGTAAAAGCGGCACTTGTGTGGTACTTTGGCGGTACTTGGGCGGCACTTGGGCCGTACTTTGGCGGTAATTGGGCAGAATGTAAAAGCGGCATTAGTGCGGTTCTTGGGTGGCACTTGGGCCGTACTTTGGCGGTACTTGTTCAGAATGTAGAAGCGGCACTTGGGCCGTATTTGGGTAGTACTTGAGTGGCACTTGGATCGTACTTTGGCGGTATTCGGGCAGAATGTAAAAGTGGCACTTGTGCGGTACTTGGGTGGTACTTGGGCGGCACTTGGGCCGTACTTTCGCGGTACTTGAGCAGAATGTAAAAACGGCACTTGGGCGGTACTTGGGCAGCACTTAGGCCGAACTCTGACGGCACTTGGGCAGAATGTGAAAAGTGGCACTTGGGCGGTACTTGGGCTGAATGTAAAAGCGGAACTTGGGCGGTACTTGGGCAGAATTTAAGCAGCGGCACTTGGGCGGTACTTGGGTGGTACTTTGGCTGTACTTTTGCCGTACTTGAGCAGAATGTAAAAGCGGCACTTGGGCGGTACTTGGGCGGCACTTGGGCCGTACTTTGGCGGTACTTGGGCACAATGTGAAAAGCGGCACTTGGGCGGCACCTGGGCCATATTTGGGTAGTACTTGGGCGGCACTTGGGCCGTACTTTTGCGGTACTTGGGCACAATGTAAAAAGCGGCAGTTGAGCGGTACTTGGGCAGAATTCAAGCAGTGGCATTTAGGCGGCAATTAAGCGGTACTTGGGCCGCACTTGGGCCGTACTTTGACGGTGATTGAGCAAAATGTAAAAGCGGTACTTGGGCGGCACTTGGGCCGTACTTGAGTGGTACTTGAGTGGCACTTGGGCCGTACTTTGGCGGTATTTGGGCAGAATGTAAAAGCGGCACTTGTGCGGTACTAAGGCGGCACTTGGGCCGTACTTTGGCGGTACTTGGGCAGAATGTAAAAGCGGCACTTAGGCGGTACTTGGGTGGCACTTGAGCCGTACTTTGGCGGTACTAGGGCAGAATGTGAAAGCGGCACTTGTGCGGTACTTAGGCGGCACTTGGGCCATACTTTGGCGGTACTTGGGCAGAATGTAAAAGCGGCACTTAGGCGGTACTTGGGTGGCACTTGAGCCGTACATTGGCGGTACTAGGGCAGAATGTGAAAGCGGCACTTTGCGGTACTTGGGTGGTACTTAGGCAGCACTTTGGCCGTACTTTGGCGGTACTTGGGCAGAATGTTAAAGCGGCACTTAGGCGGTACTTGGGTGGCACTTGAGCCGTACTTAGGCGGTACTAGGGCAGAATGTGAAAGCGGCACTAGTGCGGTACTTGGGTGGTACTTGGCCCCACTTGGGCCGTATTTTGACGGTACTTGGGCAGAACGTAAAAGCGGCACTTGTGCGGTACTCGGGTGGTACTTAGGCGGCACCTGGGCCGTACTTTCGTGGTACTTGGGCAGAATGTAAAAACAGCACTTGGGCGGTACTTGGGCAGCACTTGGGCCGTACTTTGGCGGTATTTAGGCACAATGTAAAAAGCGGTACTTGGACGGTACTTGGGCAGAATTTAAGCAGCGGAACTTGGGCGGTACTTGGGCAGCACTTGGGCCGTACTTGGGTGGTACTTGGGCAGAATGTAAAAACAGCACTTGGGCGGTACTTGGGCAGCACTTGGGCCGTACTTTGGCGGTATTTAGGCACAATGTAAAAAGCGGTACTTTGACGGTACTTGGGCAGAATTTGAGCAGCGGCACTTGGGCCGTATTTGGGTAGTACTTGAGTGGCACTTGGATCGTACTTTGGCGGTATTCGGGCAGAATGTAAAAGTGGCACTTGTGCGGTACTTGGGTGGTACTTGGGCGGCACTTGGGCCGTACTTTCGCGGTACTTGAGCAGAATGTAAAAACGGCACTTGGGCGGTACTTGGGCAGCACTTAGGCCGTACTCTGACGGCACTTGGGCAGAATGTGAAAAGTGGCACTTGGGCGGTACTTGGGCTGAATGTAAAAGCGGCACTTGGGCGGTACTTGGGCAGAATTTAAGCAGCGGCACTTGGGCAGTACTTGGGTGGTACTTTGGCCGTACTTTTGCCTAATTGAGCAGAATGTAAAAGCGGCACTTGGGCGGTACTTGGGCGGCACTTGGGCCGTACTTTGGCGGTACTTGGGCACAATGTGAAAAGCGGCACTTGGGCGGCACCTGGGCCATACTTGCGTAGTACTTGGGCGGCACTTGGGCCGTACTTTTGCGGTACTTGGGCACAATGTAAAAAGCGGCAGTTGAGCGGTACTTGGGCAGAATTCAAGCAGTGGCATTTAGGCGGCAATTAAGCGGTACTTGGGCCGCACTTTGGCCGTACTTTGACGGTGATTGAGCAAAATGTAAAAGCGGTACTTGGGCGGCACTTGGGCCGTACTTGAGTGGTACTTGAGTGGCACTTGGGCCGTACTTTGGCGGTATTTGGGCAGAATGTAAAAGCGGCACTTGTGCGGTACTAAGGCGGCACTTGGGCCGTACTTTGGCGGTACTTGGGCAGAATGTAAAAGCGGCACTTAGGCGGTACTTGGGTGGCACTTGAGCCGTACTTTGGCGGTACTAGGGCAGAATGTGAAAGCGGCACTTGTGCGGTACTTAGGCGGCACTTGGGCCATACTTTGGCGGTACTAGGGCAGAATGTGAAAGCGGCACTTGTGCGGTACTTAGGCGGCACTTGGGCCATACTTTGGCGGTACTTGGGCAGAATGTAAAAGCGGCACTTGTGCGGTACTCGGGTGGTACTTAGGTGGCACCTGGGCCGTACTTTCGTGGTACTTGGGCAGAATGTAAAAACAGCACTTGGGCGGTACTTGGGCAGCACTTGGGCCGTACTTTGGCGGTATTTAGGCACAATGTAAAAAGCGGTACTTGGACGGTACTTGGGCAGAATTTGAGCAGCGGAACTTGGGCGGTACTTGGGCAGCACTTGGGCCGTACTTGGGTGGTACTTGAGTGTTACTTGGGTGGCACTTGGACCGTACTTTGGCGGTAATTGGGCATAATGTAGAAGCGGCACTTGGGCGGCACTTGGGCCATACTTGGGTGGTACTTGGGTGGTACTCGGGTGGCACTTGGGCCGTACTTTGGCGGTAATCGGGCAGAATGTAAAAGCGGCACTTGGGCGGTACTTGGGCAGAATTTGAGCAGCGGAACTTGGGCGGTACTTGGGCAGCACTTAGGCAGAATTTGAGCAGCGGAACTTGGGCGGTACTTGGGCAGAATTTGAGCAGCGACACTTGGGCGGTACTTGGGCCGTACTTTTGCGGTACTTGGGCACAATGTGAAAAGTGGCAGTTGGGCGGTACTTGGGCAAAATTTGAGCAGTGGCACTTGGGCGACAATTAGGCGGTATTTGGGCCGCACTTGGGCCGTACTTTGACGGTAATTGAGCAAAATGTAAAAGCAGCACTTAAGCGGCACTTAAGCCGTACTTAGGTGGTACTTAGGCGGCACTTGGGCCGTACTTTGGCGGTACTTGAGCAGAATGTAAAAGCGTCACTTGATCGGCACCTGGGCCGTACTTGGGTAGTACTTGGGCGGCACTTGGGCCGTACTTTTGCGGTACTTGGGCACAATGTAAAAAGCGGCAGTTGGGCGGTACTTGGGCAGAATTTAAGCAGTAGCACTTAGGCGGCAATTAGGCGGTACTTGGGCTGCACTTGGGCCGTACTTTGACAATACTTGAGCAAAACGTAAAAGCGGCATCCGGGCGGCACTTGGGCCGTACTAAGGTGGTACTTGGGTGGCACTTGGGCCGTACTTTGGCGGTACTTAGGCACAATGTGAAAAGCGGCACTTGGGCGGCACCTGGGACATACTTGGGTAGTACTTAGGCGGCACTTGGGCCGTTCTTTGACGGTACTTGAGCAAAACGTAAAAGCGGCACTTGGGCGGCACTTGGGCCGTACTTGGGTGGTACTTGAGTGGCACTTGGGCCGTACTTTGGCGGTTATCGGGCAGAATGTCAAAGCGGCACTTGTGCGGTACTTAGGCGGCACTTAAACCGTACCCTGGTGGTACTTGGTCAGAATGTAAAAGCGGCACTTAGGCGGTACTTTAGCAGCACTTACGCCGTACTTTGGCGGTACTTGAGCAGAATGTAAAAGCGTTACTTGGGCGGCACCTGGGCCATACTTGGGTAGTACTTGGGCGGCACTTGGGCCGTACTCTTGTGGTACTTGGGCACAATGTAAAAAGTGGCAGTTGGGCGGTACTTGGGCAGAATGTAAAAGTGGCACTTGGGCGGTACTTGGGTGGCACTTGAGCCGTACTTTGGCGGTACTTGGGCAGTTGTAAAAGTGGCACTTGTGCGGTACTTGGGCAGCACTTAGGCCGTACTCTGGCGGCACTTGGGCAGAATGTGAAAAGTGGCACTTGGGCGGTACTTGGGCTGAATGTAAAAGCGGCACTTGGGCGGTACTTGGGCAGAATTTAAGCAGCGGCACTTGGGCGGTACTTGGGTGGCACTTTGGCCGTACTTTTGCCGTACTTGAGCAGAATGTAAAAGCGGCACTTGGGCGGTACTTGGGCGGCACTTGGGCCGTACTTTGGCGGTACTTGGGCACAATGTGAAAAGCGGCACTTGGGCGGTACTTGGGCAGAATTTGAGCAGCGGCACTTGGGCGGCACTCAGGTGGTACTTGGGTGGCACTTGGGCGGTACTTGGTCAGCACTTGGGCCGTACTTTGGTGGTACTTTTTTGGCACTAAGGCAGATTGTGAGCAGCGGCATTTGGGTGGTATATAAGCTGTTTTTGGGTGGCACATGGCGGTACTTGTACTGTACTTTTGCGGCACTTGGACAGAATTTAAGCAGCCGCAATTGGACGGTACTTGGGCTGTACTTTGGTGGTATTTTGGTGGCACTTGCTTGGCACTTCGGTACATTTTAAGTAGAGGCACTCAGGTGGTACTTGGATAGTATTATTTTTGTACCTCACTTAATTCGAATAATTTTTCTTATTGATTGGTATTATTTGCCATAAAGTCTTTATGGAGTTCAATTTATAGTTATTTTTAGTATCCTCTGTTTTCCAAAAGTATAACAATACAGTATTTAATATCATAAGTAATTATAAGATATTTTTTTTTCTGAGCAGTGGTTATTTGATGGCTCTTGAGCAGGTATGAAGCAGGATTTATGCGGGACTTTGGCGAGGTTCAAGCTGCACTATAATAATTATAAAATTTTTAATAATATGCAATTCTTAAGTTTGTGAATTATTGTATAATCTGTATTTACTTTGATTACTTTATCTATAAGTACTGCTTGATGTGTCCTCCTTCATGCTCTATACAACAGTGCAGTCTTCGTACAAAATTTTGTAAAGCTGCTTGCACCATCTCAGGGGTTATATGGTCTGTAGCCTTATTTATGCATAACTTTAACTGTTTCTAATCGTCTATCTCAGCTGCATAGATACGGTCCTTTATTGCACCCCACAGAAAAAAATCCAGTGGATTCAGGTCTGGTGAACGTGGAGGCCACGTTACGGTACCTAAATAGGAGTGATTAGATTGGAATGTGGATTGGGCCTAAGTAGGATTAAGTGTATTTTTCTGAAATTATTGGTAATTTCATAATTATTTAGTAAAACAGAGAGCATTCGATACATTTAAATATTGGTTTTATGATTTTTTCTATACCTCCGGGACCTATCCGAGAATTCGGAAACTGTATGTTCAACTCTTCCTGGACTTGCCGAGCCGAGTGAATCGGAGCGCCATTGTGTTGGTACTATATACGTAATCTTTCATCGTCTGGTATGTGTTGCAACAGTCTCGGCAAATCATCTCGTAAAAATTGGTAATGTGCAGCAGTCATACGGTTGTGGAGCTGTACTGGTCCGATCTTTATTTGAATGCATACGCATATTCATATTCACGTATTTAGACGTAAATATATTTTCTTGGGATGGAAAGAAAGATAAATTTTACCACGCGATCACCAAGTATGCCTGCCCACTTGTTTAGACTAAACCTTTGCTGGTGCTTATTCACAACAATTACGTTTGGATTAACCTCCGCGTAAAAGTGATTGTTGTGAATATTAAATGTTCAGTCCCGACCGAACGTTGATTCGTCGGAGAAGAGTATTCTTTGCAGGAAATTCTGATCCTCTTGTATTCTTCTTAGAATTTCTTGACAAAACTCCAATCTAACAATTAAAAAAATTTTTTATACAACAGTTGATCATTGTAAAATGGTAGTTTTTGTCGGATAAGTGCCGTCGTCTCTGTGGCTATTTTGCGGCCCGAGGAACCTGCGAAGCAGGGCCTGAGGAACGTAAGGTAGCCCCGGAGCGATGGCGCTTATGTGGCGAATGCTATTTCTCCTAACGAGGGCACACCAGCCTCTCAAAATCGCCCGAGGTAGGAGAAGTATTTTTTATCTAACACTTTGCAAGTTATCATCGTACATGTCTAACATGCTGGCATTGACATGATTATAAAAATACTATGATAAGGTTGTCCAGGACATTGTTTGAACTATATACTTATATGTACTTATTATAAACACTATATTTCATAAGACCTTGCAGCAAAATCCTGTTCCTGAAGCTCCTGAACCCGTGTATAGTGATACGCGTGCAATCGATTCTCCTTGAGAATTCTTTGTACTGTCGACCAAGATAAATCACACATTTCAGCGAAGTTACGAATACTTCTTGTCGGATCCTCTTTTATGCAAGCAAGTACTCGCTCCTCATTTTGAACGGTTCTCGCGTTTCTAGGCACTCCGACGATGAGACCTAACAATGATAAAGTGTAATAGAATACTGAGGTGGAAGTGAGTCAGGGGAACGGGTAGGTGATTTGCGGCAAGCGGGGTTCGGTAAAATGAAATTACAAAAAATATGAGTATTCAAGTAAATTTAATTTTCTTACATGTACTTATTCACAAAAAATTGTTATGTATGATAACATATAGCTATGCGTCCGTGCGCCCCTTCTAGTTTGGGCCGCAAAGGATAGAAGAGCAGGGAAGATAAGCGAGTCAGAGAATATTAAGCAAGGGAGTCTGTCGTGAGAGTTAAGACAAGTTGGTCAATAATACACTCTTCCCTCACTATTATACATAATAAACGATTTTCGAATATAAAACTTTTTTGAAATTATACTTCTATAGGCGCGTTTTGCCCTACAGAGTAAATGCACGATTTCAGATTGGTGACCTTGAGAAAAAGTGTAACGGAAGTTGATTTTGTTCGAATCTCCCCTCTTCGCTCCACCTCCTGTGACGTACTTCCGTGACGTACTTCCGTTCACCAAACCCTTTGCATACTAGCCGAGCACTTTACCCACTCTACTACGAACGCTCCCGACAGTAGAATCTCGGTTTTTGGTACTTATCTTGTGGTTTAGAACTTATTTTCAGTGTAAATTTTAATTCACTGTTTATTTATTGATTTGGTCTTTATAAATAAATGATTTATTTGGTAAACTAATTTTTTTTGTTAAATCTTTTTTTCAAAAACATAGAAATTATTGTATTTTAGCAGAGCAGGTTTCCTACGTATTAATAAACATCGATTCACTTATCGTTAATTTGCTACTTTTAAAATAATCTATTGTTTATACAATTTCTCAACATTTTTAAAAAATTTTATAATTAAAAAGAAAATTTTTTATTTTGTATTAGTACAATAATTTATTTTTATTGTGGTTTCTGTTTTTATGTGTGATGGAGGTGATTTTCTGAATTAAGGACGTTTATCACAGTTAGTGGGGAAAAAGTGTGCATGTACTCGCATAGTAGTACCGCCCAAGTGCCGCCTAAGTACCGCTGCTCAAATTCTGACCAAGTACCGCTCAAGTGCCGCTTTTCACATTGTGCCCAAGTATGGCCAAAGTTTGGCCCAAGTGCTGCCCAAGTACCACCCAAGTGCCGCCCAAGTGCCGCTGCTCAAATTCTGCCCAAGTACTGCCCAAGTGCCGCTTTTCACATTGTGCCCAAGTACCGCCAAAGTGCGGCCCAAATGCTGCCAAAGTACGGCCCAAGTGCTGCCCAAGTGTCGCCCAAGTACCGCCCAAGTGCTGCTTTTACATTCTGCTCAAGTACCGCCAAAGTACGGCCCAAGTGCCGCCCAAGTGTCGCCCAAGTACCACCCAAGTGCCGCCCAAGTGCCGCTGCTCAAATTCTGCCCGAGTACCGCCCAAGTGCCGCTTTTTACATTGTGCCCAAGTACCGCCAAAGTACGGCCCAAATGCTGCCAAAGTACGGCCCAAGTGCTGCCCAAGTGTCGCCCAAGTGCCGCTCATACATTCTGCCCGAGTACCGCCAAAGTACGGCCCAAGCGCCGCTCAAGTGCTGCCCAAGTACCGCCCAAGTACCGCCTAAGTGCTCTTCTACATTCTGCCCAAGTACCACCAAAGTACGGCCCAAGTGCTGTCCAAGTACCACCCAAGTACCGCTGCTCAAAATCTGCTCAAGTACCGCCCAAGAGCCACTTTTCATATTCTGCCCAAGTACCGCCAAAGTACGGCCCAAGTGCTGTCCAAGTACCGCTGCTCAAAATCTGCCCAAGTACCGCCCAAGTGCCGCTTTTAACATTGTGCCCAAGTACCGCCAAAGTACGGCCCAAGTGCCGCCCAAGTACCGCCCAAGTACCGCTGCTCAAAATCTGCCCAAGTACCGCTCAAGTGCCGCTTTTCACATTGTGCCCAAGTACGGCCCAAGTGCTGCCCAAGTACCACCTAAGTGCCGCCCAAGTGCCGCTGCTCAAATTCTGCCCAAGTACCGCTCAAGTGCCGCTTTTCACATTGTGCCCAAGTACCGCCAAAGTACGGCCCAAATGCTGCCAAAGTACGGCCCAAGTACTGCCCAAGTGTCGCCCAAGTACCGCCCAAGTGCTGCTTTTACATTCTGCTCAAGTACCGCCAAAGTACGGCCCAAGTGCCGCTTAAGTGTCGCCCAAGTACCGCCCAAATGCTGCTTTAACATTCTGCTCAAGTACTGCCAAAGTACGGCCCAAGTGCCGCCCAAGTACCACCCAAGTGCTGCCCAAGTGCCGCTGCTCAAATTCTGCCCAAGTACCGCCCAAGTGCCGCTTTTTACATTGTGCATAAGTACTGCCAAAGTACGGCCCAAGTGCCGCCCAAGTGCCGCCTAAGTACTGCCTAAGTACCGCCCAAGTGCCGCTCATACATTCTGCCCGAGTACCGCCAAAGTACGGCCCAAGTGCCGCCCAAGTGCTGCCTAAGTACCGCCTAAGTGCTCTTATACATCCTGCCCAAGTACCGCCAAAGTACGGCCCAAGTGCCGCCCAAGTGTCGCCCAAGTGCCGCTTTCACATTCTGCTCAAGTACCGCCTAAGTACGGCCCAAGTGCCCCCCAAGCGCCACTGCTCAAGTACTACCCAAGTGCGGCCCAAGTTTCACCTGATAACCGCTCAAGTTAAACATTTTCTTTATTATGATTATTAATGTTGTTTACAATTGTATCTTTTTTTTTTTATTACATTAATCATCATGTATATTATCTTCATTATTATCATCATTATCTTTATCGTCATTGTCAATTTCATCGTATGTAGAATGATCTCATAATAATATCTCTGGTTAACCAAATAACCTTTCCGTACGCTTATTTATTTGTTTTTACGTTTCTGATACTCAGCCCTTCATCTCCTTCTAATAATTTTATAGCTACACGTTTTTACTATTTTAATCACATTTGAGTGCCATCTCCTGCCCGCTAGGGGATCTATTCAGACTTTGTTTACCGAACTAGAGGTTTGTTGCTATGTTGTTGCAATCCATGACACTGCACTTCATGGCAGCCCGCGCCATTGAAATTTGCGTTCTAAACACGCTGAAATTGAGCACTTTTGTAAATCCATTTACTTAATGAATAATTGTTAAAAAATTATTCTGTAAACGGATTTTGACTCAGGGGGAGCTGATCCACACGCTGGTCCCCGCTCCTCAAGTACTTAAGAATTATATACATGCAACTATATGTTAATAATTAAAAAAAATATATTTAATCAAGATCGCTACAATTACCATATTTGTTTATTTTACACAAAATAATTTGTCATTATTTCATAACGTTCACTTTGTAATGTAAGTCTTTGAAAATAATTTAGACTGTTTGATTGGGTGGGGTCCGAAATAACGACAGTTCACTTTAATTTTGCAGTAAAACTATGAATGTTCATAGTTTTACTACAAAATTAAAGTGAACTGTCATTATTTTGGACCCCACCCGTTTGATTGAGATATTTTCTTGTAATAACTATCTTTAGTTAGCCTTGATTGATCGAAATTAATGTGGTTGTTGTTTTTTAACTGACAATTTTAAAAACTTCCGAGTCAAGGGAGCACACACAACAGCATGGGCTGTGTCAATTGAAAACTGTGTTAATTAAAAACCACTACAGCATTGATTTCAATAAAGCAGTGACTGCTTGATCGCACAACTGAAAAAAAAAAGAATAAACCACTCTTCGAAGTCTATGAATGCTTTAAGGTGCTGAAAGATAGAATTTTTTTTTTTTTTAAATGTAAAGTACGCTTTTTCCCTTGTAATAAAATTAATTCTCCTTATATGGTTCAACCGATTTTTATAATAGAGCGAGTCAAGATTCTAGAGCCCCATATAGGCGTGGTATATCTTACTGCCAGAGATTGGGAAGGCTGTACAGAGGTTGAACTTTGTAGAACAGAAAATACCTTACATATTTTTACTGATTCTAATAATTTATTCCTTTTTATCAACCTGTTATCGCTAAATACTGTTCTTAAGAGAAAAATATATCAATAGAAAACGTAAGTATAAAATTGACAGTTTTTGTTGTGTGTACAATTTTTCTCTCATCGCATTCATCAGTTAAATACTTTTTTTGCATGAATACATAAACGACTATCATTTAATAATATATTTTGTATTTATACAATTGGAATTGAGTAAACATTAAATACATAAAATACAATAAAAATTGCAATTATCGACGTAAAAGAACTTAATAAAAAATATCAAAAGAATTTCCTTACATCACCGTATTTATTATCAAAAGATTACGAAAAGTTACATGCAAAAAGCAAATAGTATAACGAATTGAACAGTCATCTTGATCTGTCTGACATAGATACAACAATATACTAAATAAAGGATCGTCATCTTCAGCAATAATCTGTGTAGGTCAAATAAAGTTTTTATTTTTGGAGAGAAATTTTTTTTTTTCATTGCTACAGTACGTTCTGCAGGATTTATAGAGAACTTATACAGGATTTTCTGGAAGAATACCTGCAAAAATTCCCACAGGAATGCCTGCAGAAGTCCCTTAAGAATAACATTAACCTTTTATCTATGGAAGTGTATTAAGAATGAATTTTCAAGAATGCGAACTTCAATTCTACAGCACTGAAGTTGAGACTAAAGTAAAAAGTCTTATACAAAGTCACAACGATTTTTACATGGTATTTTCAAATAGAATTGCTTCCGTAGAATGTCGAGATGTGATTAGATGGTGCTCGCTTGTCTCCTATGCGCTGCAGCTGCTGTGAGCCAACGTATAGTTGCGTTGGTGTTAATATTTTTTAAAAACGTGTGATGACGTGTGTATCATTCAAGGAACGAATCTCTCCAGAATTACATGAGTTTTTTTTTAATATATTCTTTTTTAATTTTGTATCGGTATTTATTGTATCCTTTTTTTTTTGTTTTTTTTTACAAACATAACTGAATTTTTCGTTTTATGTAAGAGCCTACATCGAAACATTAAACTATGTTGTCCTTGAATGAAAAATCGTGTTATGAAAAATATTTTTATTTGGAATTTTCCATTTTTTTTAAGCAATTTTTGTAAATTATTCATTCTTGTGTTACCTTGTAAAATATAGATGGGTTATGCATAATAGGCAACCATTTATTTATTTATAAATATTACACAATCATTACACAAATAAACTTGTTACACTTCAGATAATCTTTTTGTCACGTTGTTGAAATTCGTAAAAAAACGTATTCAAATCGTAATAATTTCTTACACCATAACTATAGAAGGGGTTACGGTATATATATATATATATATATATACACACATACATCCTAAGTAATTTTTCTTTAAAGTAGGGCAAAAAATACTGTAAATTTTTTTTAGCTGAATAACGTGAATTTTTTTTTTTGTCTTTTTGAGTAAGTAAACAAATTTTAGAGGGTAAAAATAGTACTAAAAAAAAAAAATAATGGAAATAAATGTATAACCATAGGATGCAAGGTAAAGATAAGTTAATCATACATTTATTTTCACTTAACTTACAATTACATATATGTGTATAAAGTACGTACTCCTTTCTTTAGTTACAAACTAGATAATTAATTTAACCATACTTCATTTATTAATGTAATATTATCATCATTAAGGAAGAAATAAAAAAATATATAGATAAGTAAAATTGCAAGTTAATGTTTAAAAAAATATGTACAATTAGCTTCGAAGTACTTTATAAATAAATGCAAGATTACACCCATCCTGTCACTGATGGGTAGACATACTAATTTGACATTTATAAAAATTATGGAGATGAACAATTTATGTACATGAGTTTATTTTATCGCAATCTATAGTGCAGTAAAATTATCCACACTTTGATGATAGAGTTTGAATGATTTTTTTTATCATTCGTTTTTCTAGACAACATAATAAAAGTTCTTCGAGATGCAACATCTGAATGTGTGGTTCTATGTAGGTGATAACGAGCTGAAGTGATTCTATCGAAAATAAGACTACTCTTTTTCGACTTTCGAAATTTTCGACTTTTTACAAATTTTCGAAAAATAAAATAAAGATATGTCTTTTTCCCACTGTGAATCGTTTTCTGTACTCATACTTTTTTTTCTAGGTGAGGCAGTCCATTACCATTGCTCTTAATCAAAATAAAAGACGTACAAAACAAATTACGTAAAATATAATAACATAAGTGACAAATGACATGAATAATTATTTTGTATAATTATAACGCCAATCCATTATTTGTCTTATGATAAATTATTTCTAATAAAAAAGTTAGGAACGATGCAGCAAAACCTAATATCAGAAAAAACATTAATCTGACAGAAATAGAAAAATCATCTTGATCTCGAATAAACGATTGTTTGTGATAAATACGGTCTCGATTAAAGGATGATACAATAATTTGCTCAGTAACTTTTGAATCTTGAGTTATTGAAAGTACTTCAAGGTTGGGACGATCGCTTGATCTCTTATAAAACGCCCGACGAAAGTAGTTTTGAACAACTTTTTTTTCACAGAATTTATCAATACCGGATTCAAAAATTCTGCGAAAAATTAAGTTAAACACATTGATGTACGGAGATTTCCGTGACAAAACGAACGTATATAATTTCTGCTTAGGAAAGTGTGTTTCATCAATAATAGAAATTTTTGATCGAGTATTGTTCGCGTTGTAAGCATATGCCATCATTTTTCCAAAATACAAATGTTCCATTACGAAATTAACTTTTGAAAAGTATAACATTGGAGCTACATCTTTCCTGGTGTTATTATTTGAAATTACGCTAGTTTTTATCATAAGAGGTGTATAGATATCTGGATAAATGGTATTCAATTCGAGTAAAATGCTTCTAGTAGTATATTCTGTATAAAAATTCATTTTTGAATTAAAAATATCATCAAGATTTTTATAATCATGAAATTTTAAAACGCTGTAACTCACACTGAATATTACCTGTATAATTTCAGATGTAAATGTAATAGATGAGCATATGAAAATAAAAAAAATAATTTTTTCAATATTCTTACGAGGCGATGAAATTTCACTCCGGCCGATTAAAATGAGCGTTATATTATAGGGTGTTAAAAAATTATTTTGGACTTGAATGTGTTTTTTGAAGAATACAAATAAAATTAAAAGAAAAACTACAAGCAAAAACACGATAATTAGATTCCAGGGAATAAACACTTCGTAATAAGAATGATGTTTCACAACAAAACATCCGTGTTCAAAGGCTACATAAAAATTCATTTCTGAATGGTATGTACTTAAACCATCGGAATGTGTAGGAATTGTTCTGAAGTCAAATACGTCTTCCGTAAAATCAAGAGATGAATTATTTTCTATGCTTATTATTGAAAAATTAATCACTTTACTTAAAATGACAAACTTCGAGCCATAGAGACCAAAATCCCAATCAAATAATTTTGATGAGTCTTGATTTTTTTTAAAATCATTGTATACTTCGGAGAATTCGTACAACATACGTAAAGGGTAGCCAAATAAATTTTTCAACTTATCAGGAAAAAAATCGATGTTCGTTAAATTTGATTGTTCTGAATAAACGTTACTGAAAGGGTTATGCTGCAATACTGTAATTTTCCAATGGCTTTTGGCGAAATCTCTTATCTTTAGTCCACGCTCATACTTTTGCCAACTTATGATTTCTATAATCGCGAAATGCAAAAAGTGCTGCTGCCACATCAACGTAAAATATGTGTGGGGTTCCCAAACACGTATTTTACTGATGATTATGAAAAGGCAATGCGGACGTGATCTTTCAATAATGAATGACAAAAAGACGAACATCAACTCATTTGCAGTTTTTGTAAATGAACGATGATCATGGAAAATATCAATTAGAATAATCATCAATACTTTGCTAGAAGGTGTGCGTAGTATTACTTCCTCTGTGTAAGATACGGTTTTATTCCCTGACAGTAGACCTCCATTGATTTGTAACATGGAGAATTCTGTAGTCAACCGAGAGATTATTTCCGTCGTCATTGGACAATATTTTCCACTATTTGCAATAAACAATGTCACTCGATCAACTTGCATGTGTTTTCTCATGTATTGAGTCAATACATCTACAAATTCAGTTCCGCAACAATTTTTAATGTAGAAAGTCACTGAAAACGCTGTCAAAACATATTGAAAACGTCGTCCCATTTTCATTTTCAAGTATAAGTGACGTTTTTACAACATTTTTAACTGTCGAAGGATGCTTATGCCCCACCTATTATTACATGCTATTGTATCAAATAACAACCTTACTTTCCACTGGTCTTAACTATACTTTGTCTTGGTAACACAAGTTTATAAGTTTGATTTTTGGCCTTGACTTACTTTGCTTGTTCTTCTACAGGAAACCGCTTTTTCACGTGTATGGTACTACCCTCGGTACTACCATAGTCCAATGGTTTGGAAGCTGTACAGAATATCCGTCTCGATTAATGTGTAAGTAATTGATTCACAACAAAGCTGGGGACTCTGTTTTTTTAGCCTGTGATGATAGCATATTATGTATGTTTGCATAGTAACACGGCATTAAAATAGAGTTGTATATGAAATCGTACCTCGAAAATATTAAAAAATTTTTTTGTTAATATAGGGTACACCTATATTCTTTATATTGTCATATTGCCTTATGTTATTTTTTCACATGAATATATCCAAAATCTTATGTTTATGTTGTCAGGTTCGCAAAATACCAAACAACTATTAAATTTATATTAAAACTGTCCTAAATATACTTGATTATTTACTGTGTTACGTTTTTTATTAACATATATTCCTTCGTACCAAAAAATTTCTTATTTTCACATAGTAAAAACTGTAATTTGACATCTTACCACCATTAATGAATTATCTGGTAGCCGTGCGGGTGAAAAAGTGTACTGATTGCAGTGAGATAGTTATACGAATATAGTGCATTACTGACTAAGCCTAGCTAAGTGGGTCGCAATGCTGTGTGGTAATTGTAGATTGCTTCAACAGATTCGTAAGTTATCTACTTAAGTTAATAAAGACCATTTTTTAGGTAGCCTGTAAAACACGCTAAAAGAAAAAAAACCAATAGTAATTACTATCTATTACTAAAGTGAAAGCATGTAACATTACGAATTAAAAGGAAAATTATTATTATAATTTAAAATTTATCAATATTGAAAATAAATAGTTTCCCTCTGTTAATGATGTATGCAAGCCATGTATTTCTGTTAAGGCTAATTATTCAGCAAGAAACTAGATGGTTTTGTAGGGAAAAAAAGAGGATGCAATAAAATACAAAAATAAGATACAAGCAAAATTGTGACAATGAAGGGAACACGAAGGTAATGAGGAGGACGGGAATAAGAGATAAAATATAAATATTTGTGCTTGGAATACTGCAGTACTGTTAAGTAAAAACAGAAAAGTGTAGAAATACTTAAGTGAATTTTATCTGATAATATAAGTGGCAACCAAATTAGAAAAAGACAAATTGGCAGGTGTAGAGAATAAGTTGCCAAAAAGTTTTGAGTGGACATTTTTAGAGGAAAAAGATAAAGTGAAAGAAGGAATAATCACAGGAACTAGTATTAATATCAATATTGAAAATTTCGAAAAATGGATTGATAACATATTAATACAAGAGATAAGACATGGAGAATAAAAATAAGAATCTATGGTCAAGACATAAAAGTGATGATGAAAATGTAAAAAGAGAAAGTAAAACGTGAGAAAATAAAAGTGTTATATTCTCAACAGACTAGAACATGAAAACTAGTTAAAGTAATAAGGTGGATTAACGAAATAGACTCCAAAAGCAAGAAAGTAATAGACAGGAAATCAAATGGTGGAACAAAAATTTTTAAGAAAAAAGATTAATAAAAAAAATATGAGAAGGAAAATCGTGTACAATGAATCGACAAAAAGGAGAAGAGAGAGAGAGAGATTTCATAAACTTTAGCATTAGAGGTTAGTCAGTAATACATTATATTAGAAATCAAGAAGCTTTTCTGATCAGGTAAAGGAGGTGAAAAAAGAGGATATAGAGAGTGAAATATCAGGAAGAAAATAGTCTCAAGAATTGATTGACTAATATTAAGATAGGTGTAAGAACTGGATTTGAACTTGAGAAAATGAAAGTATGGTTTGTAAAAAAAAAAAAAAAAAAAAAAAAAGAGAACGAAGAAAAATAATGAGGCTATGACTATGAAGAACAACGAAAGTGGAAATAAGTTACAAATGAAGATTTGAAAAAACTGAAAAGGAAAATTTAACAAACGTAACGTTGAAGAGATAAGCTTACGAATACATCAATAGATTTAGAAAACGAAAGATAAGAGTACATATCAAGATTAAAATGTAAAGATGAAGAAAACGTTTTATCAAAATGTTGCGTGGTAAAAATTAAAAAGTAATGGTCATAGAAGAATAAAAAAAAAAGCGTACCATAAGTGCAAAGGCTTAAGGAGGTTTGATACAGTACTTCAGTGGGGTGATGAAGCAGGGTCAGAGATGTGGGAAGTTCATGGCATTGCTACCAGCTCGTGTTAAATTGTTCATTTTCATTTTGAAATATCTTAATAACTGCATGGCTGAGATCCCTCAAAAAACGTACGTTTATTTTTTATAACACATAGAATGAATCAAAAATTAAATTAGAGCTCTCAACTATTATCAATGATATCAATTCTAAACATGTTCCAAGGTTGAAACTGAGAAAATCATTAGGAGAAGATGAGCTGAAAAACGAAGTGTGGAAACGTGTGACAAAATAATTTGGATACAGCCGTGTGGGAATTTCTAAGAAAAAAACGAGATGAAAAAAGAGTATTAGAGCAAGGATAATACCCGATTTAGGAAGGAGGTGATATAGCCAAGATAGATAACTTTAGAGAAGTAACATTAATTTGCGTGGTAAAAAAATACACACAAACATGCTGAATAAACGATTAAAGAAGACAATTCAAGGAAAATTATCAGGAATACAATTTAGATTTAGAGCAGGGAGACGGCTAATGGAGTATATATCTCCCTATATTATGCAGTTGTATTGACGAAAGTGAATCTCAGCCCCCCGCTCTCCCTCTACCTCCCCCTCCACCTCCACCTCCCCCCCAAAAAATACTTATTTATAGAATATTTTACCATCTGAAATGTTAAAAAATATAAGTTATTTAGTACCCAAGTCATACCTCGTTTTTAGGGTTTTTCAAGTCACTGATCATAGTCTCCCTCTGTCTATTCTTTCGCCCTTACTCACTATATGTCTCTGAAGGACCATTATTTGTTTAACTTGATTGAACTTTTATTTGGAATCTCTTTCTGGTCCATGTGTACTTTACCCAAATATAAAATTCTTGATTAACTGAGGACTTTATTTACAAAAAGACAGAATTCAGGAGCAGGTATAATTAAATAGACAAACACAATCAAACTTTTGAAACATTAGTTCATTCTGTTAATTTAATGTTGTGACATTTTATGTGTCGTTTTAACCCACCTGTTCTTTTCAAACACTTTCTGCATTTTTTTACATATTTTTTTCATAGTTCTTAGGAATTAACATATGTCTGTTTAAATGTGACAATCTTTGAAGTTACATATTTTTGAATTACTGAAAAATTACTTTTCAAACAGTATTTTCAATTTGTGATTTAATCTCGGATTCAATTTGAATAAAAATTCTTTTTGGATTCTTATATCTTAATAAAGCAACGTATAATTGTCCGTGAGAGAATAAAGGTTTTTTAATATACAATCCTAAGGAATCAAAACTCTGTCCTAGTGATTTGTTGATAGTTATAGAAAATGCTAATACAAAGGGAAACTGTTTTCTATAAAAGACAAAAGGTAATGATGATGAGGTGCCAGTATTCAATGTTATTCTAGGAATATAAGCTTTGCTTTCTTTTTTTTCTCCCGTTATTATTTCTGCTTCTATATTATACTGAAATAATTTTGTTATTTTTAATCTTGTGCCTCTACAGAGACCGTCTGATATACTTAAAGTTCTTATTAACACTACTATAGCATTTATTGTTAATTTTAATTAGTGTGGTTGAAGACCGTCTCTGATATTATTTAAAAATTATATTGGAAAATTAATATTTATGTTATCATATATTTTAATTTAATTCAAGTTCTTTGTGAGTCACGTATTCTGCTGTTGTGAACTAATTATCAGCCTGCATTGATAAATGCACGAGTAATGTCGTTATTTTGTCTACTCAATCTGTTAGTGGGGGGTTGGCGCGCGGATCGCGTTAGCCCCACTAGTGTATATATATATATATATATATATATATATATATGTATAAATTATATGCAGTAGGACAAATAGAAGTAAAATGAGATAACTGAAGAGGAAAAATACGATTATCTTCATTTACTTATCGGAGAACGGGGTAAGAAATAAGTAAAAAAAAAAAAAAAAAAAAAAAAAAAAAATTACGACACTAGAACATTCTGGATGATAGCGGATTATGTCATCAGCCCTACACTGAAGGTACTTTGAGAAATCATAAAATGAGCAATTTTCACATTAAATAGTCTACAATACTCGTTTCCTGACATGCATGTTTTTTTCCTAATGACTGGTAAAATAATTGGAAAATAAGAAAAGTAAATGAGTTGTATAACGAAATTTGATTACTCATTTATTTATTTACTGGTTTTTAAACAAATCACTTCATAGTTAAAAAAGTAAGCAACAAATATAAAAACAACTACTATAAGCCTTCAGATTGGCTAACAAACTCTTTTTTTTAGCTACGGTCATTGTTATGATATGCTACTGGTGATAATGCATACAATTTCCTTAGTGTTTTGTTAAGGCAAGTAAATGTATTTATTGATTGTTCTTAACATAGTTACTGATTATACATCACCACTTTTACTGATCAATTTTCTTACTTTTCACTAGCTGTATACTAAATAATTAGTACACTCGGTGACATGGTACGTCAGTTCAAGATATTTGAAAAATACAAAACTAAACTTAAACGTCACAAATACCAAATACCTTTTAACTTCTTGTTTCGATACCATCTATTCGTTTTTTGATAAAATAAAGAAGTTTTAATATAAAAACCAAAAACGATGCGACACAGCTGATAACAAAAAAAATCAGCAATCTAACACGAAAAGGAATATCATTTTCACGCAAAACAAACAAATTATTTCGAATAGTCTCTTGATAAGGGCTGAGAATATAATATTTTTTGAATTACTCAAGTTTCGAGTTATTGAGAGTAGTTGAAAGTAAACAGGACTCCTCATTCTGTGATTGAAAGCTTGGCGATAGAAACGAATTGTAGATTGTCTTTCACAAAAGTGTTCAATTCCCGACTCAAAAATTATGGACGAATCATATTGATGCGGGAAATGTAAGGAGATTTTCGTGAAAATTTGAATGCGTATAAAATGTTTTTAAGGGTAGCTGATTCCGTAACAATAGTGATTTTTGACCGACTAGTGTTTGTATTGCAAAAGTTTGTCATCATTTTTGCATAATGTATGTGTTCCATAATTAAATTTATTTTTGAATAGTATAGCCTATCTGCTAGATCAACTCTGGTGTTGTTACTAGAAATCATTTGGATTTTTTGCAGAAGCGGTGAATATTACCGAGAAGATCATCAAGATCATATAAATGATTCTGCCACTAAATCCGTGGGGAGTGACAATTTCACTCCGGCCCATTATAATAAGTGCTATATTGTAGGGTGTTAGAAAATTACCCTCAATTTGCACGTAATTTTTAAGAAACACAAATAAAATATTAAGCAACACAACAGATAAAAACGAAATAATAAGATTCAATGGAATAGACATTTCGTAATAAGAGTTATGTTTAATAGCGAAGCAAAAAAATTCGCTAACTACATAAAAGTCAGTTTTTACATTCGATGGGCTTAAAACTTTGAAAGATGAGTGAACTGCACTAAAATCTATTGTATGATTTTTAAAGCTATCATCATTGTTATTACGTACTGTAATCAATGAAAAATTCATTATTCTACTAAAAATGACGAATTTTGAACCGTAGTATCCGAATTCCCAACTAAAGGATTTTGATAAACTTTTGTTGTAAAAATTACAATATATTTGAGATTGAATGTACTGCATTATGACTGGGTAGCCAAATAAGTTTTTTAATTTATCGGCAAAGAAATTTAAGTTTGTGCAATTGTCTTGCATAGAATAAACATTACTAAAAGGATTATACTGATGTACTGTAGTATTTAAATGTATTCCGCGTGATTTTTTAATATTTAGTAAACGCTGAAATTTTGTCACAGTTACGATTTCAACAACAGATAATTGTAAAAATGTCCTGTGCCACAACCATGGTAAAATTGATCTAAGGTTCCAAATAGATTTATTGGTTATGAAAAATAAAAGACAGAAAGGGCGTGCTCTATGATTTATGTATGACACAAAAGAAGGAATTAATTGATTCACTTTTTTGGCAGCTAGAAGATGATCTTGATGAATGTCAATCAAGAAAATCACCAAAACTTTCTTCGAAGGTGTCCGTAGCATCGCTTCTCTCTTATAAGATCTGCGTTTATCATCAGATAGGTGATCAATATTTTATTAAAATCAGTGAGAACTCTGTAGTTAACTGAGAAATTATTTCTATCGCCGTTGGACAATATACCCCCTTGTTACTTGAAAAATTGTGTGTCTTTATACTCATTTCATTTTTAAAGAACTTTGTTCTTACCATGGGTCTCATGACTCATTTATACCCCCTGGTTTGTTTCTTTTTTTTTAATTTCCTTTTATTTATTTTTTTTTTATTTTGGTCGGCAACATGCTCTTAAATTTGAACTGTGCATCCGTTGAGTGATACTTTACCATGGATTTCAATTTGGGTGCAATCGCTCGACTTTCAAAAAGGTGACGAGCTAACTCAAAGGTGATAAAAGAAGGACAGCAAAGCCCATGATAAGAGGGGTGAGCAAAAATTGCAGGACTTTGAGAGGACTCGAGTGATACATCCACAAAACATTTTTGAGTTTCACAACCACTGAGTCGCCAGACATAAATGCATCAGAAATCATATTGTGGATGCTCTACAGCTCCCACATATGAATTTTGGTCTAGATGCGCCTACGGTGGAGATAACACGTCATATTGTTTTTTTTTTTTCTTTCTTTTTTCTCTTTAATTAAAAACGGACGCGTCATTTTTTTCCGCCTGGAGAGTCAATATAATTCATCAGTATACTAACAATTAGGGTAATGAAAAAACTCCAACTTTTTTCGTTTCTCTATAAATTCTATAACAAGATACTACCCAGTACAACGAGGTTTAATAATTAAGTCTAAAATTTTGGGGAGTAACAAGTGATTGGAATCTTTTATGTATCGTACCTAATAGTGTCTTTTTCGTGGTCTCTAAAGGATATTAAGAATCAATGAATCGATGTAATGGAAAAAAGTTGTTAATGAAAAAGGGAATTCCTAATATGCTTTGGTAGTCACCTCTTGGAATTCAAGTGAACCGGACTAACACCTATAAAATAAAATTAATCAACAATAACAGTCAACATTGCAAGGCACGTCTATTTTTTCTGGTATAATATTCTTATTTTCCGTAGCATACGTCATTCGATGTAAATACTTTTTACTCTAAAACTTTTCGATGTAAGTGTTACATTAAATTATTTTCCTGTGAACAAGTTACCTCTATTTTTTCAGTCAAAAAGTGTGATGTTTTCTAAATTGGTGTCAAG
This sequence comes from Copidosoma floridanum, assembly GCF_036245765.1. Classification (NCBI taxonomy): domain Eukaryota; kingdom Metazoa; phylum Arthropoda; class Insecta; order Hymenoptera; family Encyrtidae; genus Copidosoma; species Copidosoma floridanum. Next base: position 14,240,705 of record NW_028321884.1, on the reverse strand, counting down.
AATAAGGAAAAATAAATTCAAGTTTTCATCATTGAAACTGTTTTACTTCTGTTGTCGAATGCTTGGGACGATGACTATTAATTTTAAAGAGACCCCCATTAGAAATAATACTTTTAAACGTTGGTCGTTTGGTTATTCTTACACTGGAATGGTCTACAACATTTGTTTATTGATAATGTTCCTTGTAAGGCAATGTTTTCGTTTACAATATTTACTCAAAGTTATAGCTGGAAATTCAACTTTAAAGGTATTTAATGTTGGCTTCAGAATTTATCAAACATTTAGTGTTGCATCAGTCAATTTTATTCTGATAAAAGGTATTGTTAAACAAAAAGCTGCCATAACAATTTTTACAAAATTTAATTCTATAAAAGAATCAGTAGGAGAGTTAAAAAAATACAAAAAAAATGAGGAATGGATATCACAAAATAAAATATACGTTTGTTTTCTAATGTTCAAGTATATTATAATTATATATGGAACGATTAAATCAATTGTACGTACCCCAAAGTCCAAGGAAATATTTAATTTCATGGTATCCATAATCCATAATTTAATAATAGATATTAACATGTTGCAATATCTACTTTTTACTATTTTAATTGAAGATTTATTAAAAATGGTTAAACGTCATTTAAAAAGTATTTTTGTGAATTCTAGTAGTGTTGCGAGAATGAGTTATGCCAATAAACGACCAAAGTTGCAGACCATAATAAAACTGCAAAAAATGTACACCTCAATAATTGAAATATCTAACGATATATCTAATTTTTACTCTTTGAGCATATTTTTATCCATCATGGATAATTTTACGTTTATTTTATTTTCTGTTAGAGGAATGATAGCAATTCTGATTAAAAGTCCTTATGCAATACACAGCTTGAAAATGAAATTACTCTTTATTATTAATTCTTTTATACCGCTTCTACTGTTGGTAAAGTCTGCAAACTCGGTAATCAAACAGGTAATATAATATGTATTATAATACTCAATAAAAAACTTTAATTTTTAATAATATAATTTTACATACCTTCTTAAATTATACAGAGTAACAAAATTAAGGTCACATTGATGAAGTGCTTGATGTATAATGATAGTGTGGAATACCAAAATGTAACATTTCAGGTAAGAATTTAAAGATAAAAAATTTTAGCAACATATAATTAATTAAGAGGAAACTTTTATTTCAAGCTTCTGATATTTTTATACCGATGCAGAAAATCAGTTATCAAGTTTAAAGTTTTCAATATTTTTAAAATAAATGAGTTACTGATTATTTCGGTAAGTGTTCTTTCAACGTTCTAAAATTAAATTACAATGTCAAATATCATTAGAGTATGCACAAAAGTGTAACATTTATTTTTAACAAAGGGTATTAGTATATTACCCTTTTTTTTATAGATGATAAGCATAAACGTATCGTATGCGTTCACACTATATAAAATATTATCAAAATACAATAAAAAATCTATGCTGGAATTAGTATCAGATGGTGGATAGCTGCAAAATATTAAAGTATGGGCTGTTGAAGCTGTTGTTTATTTTTCGCACCGTTGAATAACACAACATCTTTTTTATGACATTTAAACAGTATTTTTTTATTATTACACCCTTAAATTTTAAGTAACTGTAATGTTTTAACCAACGTATTATCATTTGTAAGACATGTTGTTTCCAGTAAATAAAAATAAAACGAGTGAATTATAAAACGTGTTGTTGCTCTATTGAATACACTTTCTATTCATCACGTTAATTTTTTTTTTCTCACATTAAAATAAATCTAAATGGAATAAAAAATTTTCGCTTTGTCAAGGATGAACAAGTAATCATAACCACCAGTATTATGAGCTAAAACAGTTATATCATCTTATTTTGATGTACAATTTTTGTCTTGATCTTATCTAGTCTCAAGTCTTCGTACAGTCTGCTTAATAATTTATGTGAAAGTCATTACAAATATTTATCTAAACTACAGATCCTTAATTTGTTTTACCGTAAGTAAATGGCATAGGAAAATACCAGCAGATGCATTAGTTCGTTTACAATTGAACTACGAACAAATTTACTAAAATCTTTAATTATTGCTTGATTCAAGCTATCAACAAGGTTGCCTATTAATACCGTTTTCCTTGTTTACAGGCACTTTGTTGATAGCGTGCATGGCTTTTTTTTTTTACTTTTACAAGAGTGATTTTCTCCCTGTTTTATGGTAGCCAACTGTATTAAAAAACGTTATCAACAATATCGAAAATTACAAAAACACTAAATTAGTACCATTGTTTTTTATTATTAATTATTCAGAATCCAAAGCCAGCACCAATAAATAAAATCCACCGATCCAATCTAAATCACCCATCCCTCCATTAAAAAAAAAAAATAAAAGCAACGCACCATCTACACCGCCTTTAAGCACGACCCACCTCGCCCCGTCGACAAATTGCAAAAGTATTTTTCAAGTCCCTCCTCGTCGCGAAACGATCGTCCCTTTCCCTCGTCGCCTGACCCAATTACGATTCCCTAAGATTGCGCGAGCGAAACTTTTGAAGCGGCAGCCGATTCGCAGCGAAATTAAAGCCAACTCTCGCGAAGAAGAACCGAAGCGAGTACATCCCGATGAAACCCCGCGATACACTTGTCGTTCGTAATTACGAGTTAACGCAAGTTTCCGCGGCTGCTGCGTAACGAGTCCACCCCCGCCGCCGATTTCCATTCGTATACTTTACCGAGTGAGCTCAGACGTGTATACCTACCCACACAACTTGCGAATATATGAACAACTCGAGCTCCTCCGTCCGTGTGGTTGGCTTCGAGTAAAGACGCGGGCCGCCGATAGCCCGACTCCGATCTCCTCCTCTCGGGACACTGCCAATTAGGTAAATTCAATATAATTAAGTGCATATGCCATCTCGAGCCGAAGATCTGCGGACTGTCAGTGGTCCGAAGTACGCCAGTGGCCACTTCGTGAGCTCTTCTTCCTTTTGACTTGGTTGTACGTGTACTACGTTGTGACTAGTATTAACATGTTTCGAGTGAAGTTTTTTTTTTTTTTTTGAGAAAATGATTTACAAACGGATGAAGCTTCGAGAATGTAGGCTAATCGTCTTCTATTGGCTAAATAAACGCTTTTATTTTGATCTTTGACTGCTCTGTTAGCCGATGTTTTTGTGTGTACCCTACTTCTAGATTGAGGCATCCGTGTGGTTGCTTTATTTAGGGATTCGGGTAACTTGCAAAATATTTGTTAAGTGCAAATATCTTAGAATATAGATAATTTCGGTTTCATATACTTTCAGATGAATGAAAATTGGATTTCTCTCAGTTTTTTTCCAAATCCGAACCAAATTTGAATTATTCACGAGAAAAAAAACTATTAGTCTTATGTTTTTGGGTCCAAACAGTGCAAAAAACTTTCCTGTTTAGTTTTTTTGCTTATTTTTTGAGTTTTTTTACCCTACTTTCGTAAGTTCTCGACATGTTTTTTTTTTTTTTTTTTTAGAACGAAGTTCTTTATGTCACGTACTGGGGGGGCTGGAGTTGTAAAAACGACAGATTTGTATGAAACGGAAGTCGCTTACCGAAAGTCTCTTCCTCCTAATTCATTGTATTTCCCCCTTATCCCATCACCCTCACCATCAGTCTTACATACTTCCCCTCACTCTATTTGCTTTGAGCGCAGTTCCAAAATCGCGCCCCCACTCAAGACTTTGAGAACGATTGGTCGTCATTAGAAAAGGTAATTATAATGAAACCGAATTTCCGGCTCCATTCACCAAGTGGCCAACCCTTAAAAGTCGCTTTTCTACAAGCATGTGGAAATCAATGCATAGTACTGTCCTTTTATAATCACGACCAATCGTTCTCAAATTCTCCAGTGGGGGCGTGATTTTGGAATTGCGCTCAAAGCGAATATCTTCTAACTCTGCTGCGCTAGTATTCTGCACACCTCCGCCCACCATTACCCTTCATACTCTCAAGCAATTAATTTTTTAACGAATTTTAATTTTATTTTCCCACAACAATTTTTATTTAACTTTGAATTTTCTTCTTTTACAAAAAAAAAAAAAAAACACTTTCCAATTTCGAGATTAGAAACCTTGACCTCCTGCATACGCGAGCGCTGCAGACTGAAGAGTTCACGGTTTCTTGTACTTATCCTGTGGTTCCTAACTTATTTTTCATTTTCATATGCATTCACTGATAATACATTCAATTAATAATAAATTATTCATTTGATTATTTATTAAAACAAAGTTCTTTATGTCACATGCTTGGGGGGGGGGGGATTTTAAAAACGACAGATTTTCATAAAATGGAAGTCGTTTACTAGAAGTCTCTTCCTCCTAAAAAAAATTTTTTATCTAAAAAATAAATTTAAGAAAACAAAAAATTTAATTAGCATAAACATGATTCTGTAGATTAAATTGAATAAGGCACGTTATTACGCATTAAATATTAGTATTTTATGCCTTTGATGCATAAAATACTGACCGATTTTTTTTAAACCTGATGTTTTTTTGAGAATAAAATAATGCTAATAATTACTGTTATAAATGAATCATTTGATTAATAGATAAATTATTTAAACAAAAATAATTTGAAAAAAATCTATGTACAGAAATTAAATGAAAAAAATTCAAACAAAATGCAATCATAAACAATTAAAAATAAAAATAGAAAGGTATAAAATCAAAATAAAAAAATTCGATGAAAAAAAAAATAAATATGAAACGATACGAATAATAAAATGGAAAATAATATGAAAAATAATTAAAAAATGAATTAAAAAAAAGGGAATGGAATCAGAAAAGACATTAAAAAATGAAATGAAATCAAAAAAAAAAATGAAAAATGAAATGAAATAAAAATACAAGAAATAAAATTTTAAACTATGAAAAAAACGGAATGCATGAAAAAAAAAAATTGAAGAAAAAAAAGTAATGAAATGAAATGTGAAAAGAAAATGAAATGAAATTAAAAAAGACGTGAAAAAATACAATAGAATGAAAAAAAACGAAACAAAAAAGGAATGAAAAAAAGATTAAATACAAAAAAAAAATTAAAAAAAAATAAAGTTACGTCATGCATAAATACAGTACTCACGAAGTTCAACTATCGTGAGTACTGAGCTAAATTTTCTTATTTTTTTTATTCGTTTTTCAAGTTTTTGTTTTAGTGAATTACATTAATGCAGTACTTATTGTTATAGAGCTTCGTTCTTCCTATGGGTATGGTTACCCCCTTGCTACCTGAGAAATTGTGTGTCTTTATACTCATTTCATGTTTAAAGAATTTTGTTCTTACCATGGATCCCATGACCCATTCATACCCCCTGGTTTGTTTTCTTTTTTTTTAATTTCCTTAATTTAAAAAAAAATTTTTTTTTTTATTTAATCTTTTTTTTTCATTCCATTACATTTTTTCATGTCTTTTTTTTTAATACTATGACCACTTAATTTTTTACTAGTGGAACGGTGTATATGATAAGCTGTTGCAATATAGTATTTTTGGCTGTCGTTCTTGATGCTACAGGTAAATTTTGTGTCCACAAGTTGTTGTATTGCATTTTTTATTTCAATTTACGTTGTTCGTATCTCTAGGAAACTAATATGTTACGTGCACAACCCAATAGTGGTCCAATTATTCGAAAGCCATGTAAAACATCTGTCTCGATTGTTGCGTAAATGATGGATTTATAATAAACTTCAGGGCTATTTTTTACTTGGCCAATGATGATAACATGTTTTATGTATGGAGAGTAATGTAGTCATGTAGTGCAGTTATCTTACTAATATATAAAGCAAAGTCGCTAAAACCGTTGTAATCGCTAACCGCGAAAACTACTGAACCGATTTTGCTGAAATTTTGCACACTGATTCATGATACTTCCTAGATGGTTTTAGTATAGTTTTTATCTTAAAAAATTTAATAACAATAGCAATAAATGAGCTCAAAGTTTTGCAAAAATACGCCAGCTTTTCACTTTAGTTCAGTAAAATCCGCTAGGTGGCGTCGACATAAAATCGAAGCTACCTGCAACATAATTAAATAAGTGTGGTTATAATACGCCGGAGCGTATCATAAGCTGTGTAGTCGAACTTCGGCAGCTCATCAAGCTGTTCAGAGAATGCTGGTGATACTCCTGCAGCTGGGTATCCCGGTTGCGGACGACACTCTTCTCTAAGGGGGAAGGAACCCAAGTGTCCCTTCACCCTGAATCTCGACGAGTGCGATCAAAGACAAATGAATTAATTCCAACCGATGCCGTCTCTGCCAGAATACCAGGAGACATATCTAGCCAGAGCACAATCTGCACCAACTCTTCAGAGTTGTGTGGCAGTCCCACCATCCCACCTGGTGTAGTTAAAGAATTTGTGGCTACAAATGTAAGCAAGGAAAAACAGCTCTGATGGGCACGGGAAGCCACAACGGCTACCTTCTTGGTAGTCGCGTCCCCAACGCGCTTACCCACATGTTCCCGTCTAAAGATGAGCAATTGAGCAGTTGGTTATCCGGGGAACGACCCGAGACGAGATATTCTTTGGTCAGCGGCGTACCTCCCTCCATCACAGTCTCCGTACATCGAGACTCCCAGGGTAAGAATCAAGCAACCCGTAGCCAGCTCTTTATCATCAGGAATAATAATAAAGAATAGCCTGGAAGTTTCACCACTGGCGCTTTTTAGGGCCATTATAAGTATTTACGTTCCCTACTTAACCATCAATTTCATCGGTTCTTTTTAGGGGCCACCTTAGTGTAAACTACCTTGCCAACAAATACATTTTTATTACCATTTCCGGAAGCGATTCGTCAACTAAAAGACTATATTAACTAAAGACGGGCACTATTAAACCAAGTCAGCTATTCACTGGCAGACGTCACCTGCGGAGTTGTTCTTCGCAAGGCTGGAAAACCCGGTGACCGACGACCCTATATTACCCTCTCGACTCTAAGCATTCAACCAGGAATCACTGATCCTCTCCAAGGTCTGCGCTGGGCAAACCTATAACAGCTATGAAGGAAAAAAAAACTTGAGCCAACGGGACAGCCTCCACTGGACAAGTATCACTAACCAATCTCCCCATCTAAGATCACCAAAACAACTAAATCTGCAAAATAAAAAAGGTGCTTTAGACACCAACGTCTTTGACGTTATACCGAGAGACGTTGGGAAAGAGCACTACAACTAGCCCCAAAGCTTCGGACTTTGTAATTTTTCTCCCAATCAGTCTGGGTCTTCAACAGTAAGCCAGAGAAGATCACCCTGAGGTATCCAGGCAGTCACAATTGCTGTTAACTGCAGTCAAAAAAGAGTTAACTTAAGAAGCTCACCGGTCTTTTTTAGGGCCATCGGACGTCGAACTACCTTGCCAACAAATGTATTAAAATTAACAAAGTTGAATGAAAATAGCCTTTAGGGGTCATAAAAGTCGTAAGCATACCAATAGTCGCAAAAGGGTATATTGGAAAGAAAACCTCAAATGTATCTAATGAATACAATTTGAGGCGTCAAGAAACTGACGCAGAAAATTTATCGAGATTGAAACAGCAGCGTCAAAATCGTCAACTTAAGAGTCCATTACGTGAGAGATCAGCTTTTCATTGTACCCTCACAGCAATCTCTGAAATCTTTAAAGATCCTACTTCAGATTTTTTAATGAGTAGAAAATGTATTTGTGTTTTTGTGGCAATAAAGATGTTGGGTTTAAGGTCCAGGACTTTGTTGCTCTGGTAATAAAATTGTGAGATATGAGAAAAAACATTTTTTTTTTAATATAAATTTTTTGGGGGTTTTAAATCTTAACAGCTTTAAAAAATAGCCCTTTTCGTGAATTACACAGAAGAAACCAAATCAACAACTTCTTATAGCCATCGATTATTTTATGGCATAAAGAACGCACGGTACTTTTCAGCATAATTATTTTTTTGAATTTGTACACCTTATTATTTGACCAAATAAACTATATGGATTCCGAAAAAATATGTTTTTAATAAGAAGATTTTTGTTCTGAGATGTATCGGGAATATGTGTAAAATTTTCTAACTAAAAATGTTTCACATTACGTGTCAACACACTACGGTGTTTTATTTAGTAAGTCTCGGGCGAAGCCGAGACGGGGGGCTGCTAGTATATATATATATATATATATAAACTCGTTCTTCGAAAACACTGTAAAAATTATTGAACATAATGGTATAAAATAACATTATGTGTGAAACGTCCAAATCTATTTTCATATTAAAGTCCCATCCTACCTGACATCATACTTTTTCATGCTTCTGTCTAAAATTGACTTGTTTGGTTGCTGATGTTAGTAAAATACTAAATTACCGTTAAACATTTTATCAACTCTGTACGTATAGCTAAGTAACATTACTTGATGTTCACTGCGCCACACCTTTTATTGTTACAAATGCCTTAGCATAGTGTAATAGTAATTAAGAAACGTCTTATTTTCACGTAGCAAAAAATTTTACTTGCCGTAGCACGTTTGATAAATTACCTGGAAACTTTGCAACATGAAAAAGGTAATGATCGCAGTGTAACGTTTGTAAGAGTATAGTGCGTGACTTACTTAGCATAGCCCTAGCTTTGCAGGTTGCAATGTTATACGGACATTGTAGATTGCTTGAACAGATTTGCGTATCATCTATTTCATTACATCAGGACTATTCATTAGTTGAGACTGAAAAAAATATGATTAAAAAAATCAATAATAATTACTATTCATTTCGAAAGTCAATACCTGGAGATAGTAAATGACCAGTTTTTTTTAAAACTTTATCCTAATTTTAGATTTATATAAATTGATAATTAATAATTAATGTCTGTTTGGGATGCACGCAAACCATATATTTTCTAGAAGAGATTTCATTTTACTCATAATAAATGCAATTTAGACTCGAGTATATTGTTGGTGCACCTATAAAAAAAGGTCTCAAAAATCTCTAAAAACAGTCTTTAGTATTTTGAAAGAAAAGTTCGGATCATACCATCAAAGGTACATAGGTTCGTAATGTGTTTTGTAGACATGATATCGTGTGGGTCTTTTTCAATAGTTTTTAGCAACTGACAAAATGTGTTAATTTGTAGATGGTTTTTAAAAAAATCTATTTTTAAACTAGTGTTGAAATCAATCTTAAAAGCCAAATTTAATTGTTAAACACATAAAGTGAATTAAAAAGAGTAGTTATTTTTGTTTTATTCAAATCTAAGCTGTACTTTTTATTAAATCAACAATTATGTGAATTACTTGCAACATTATTATGAGCCGAACAGACACGATGACCTTAACTTAACCGTGGCTGACCGGCTATACAGATTATTATTGATTTTCCAACAAAGAATGTATTTACGCATAAACTATACGCATTTGTATATTATTAATATACACGTAACTTATTGTCTCTTGTTACGGATAATTCAATTAAATAATCAATAGGAGTTTTAGAAAGTTTTTAGTCATAGTGCTTTTTTGGTATATTAATTTAGGTGTTGTATAATTTTTCCAGTGTATGTGTTTTAAAGCTGTGTCAAGATACTCTAATAAGTTTTATAAAATAATTTTGTAATGAAGGAATAAAAAATAGGTTTAGGTTGATAAAACTCACAATTTATTTATTACATAAAATCGATTCTACAAAAAAAATTAATTACAATAATAAAATTTGAATCCATTAAACTTGAAAAAGTTTTACTGGAAGTCTTCACAGATTATGAAAAAAGGAATTACATGTTCAATATTGCATTATTTAGGTACTAATTGAAACATCTTTAACAAACTACAGACGACTTAGGGGTTGGTGGTAACAGTTATTAGAAACAATATATTAATTTACTATTTATTTGTCTTTAAACTAGACATTAAAATAAAAATCAATTGACACAACTTATCCCGCTTTTGGGAGTAGTCGTAACAGCCATGAAGTGGGCAATAAAATTATAAATAGAGCTAAGTTTCATACCCATTTTGACTTCAGTTTTATCATCATTTTCCATTCCAACAACTTTTAAAAAATGAACATCCAAATTAATACTTTTAAATAGTTTGTTAATTACAGTTATCTTTTAAAACTTCAGTTGTAAAATTAACTAATTTTTCTTGACTTTGACTCTCTTTTCTATTTCCTCTATTAAACCCTTATTTTAGAACAAAAAATATGATGCGTAATCATAATGTACAAATGAAAGTTTTGAGGAGTCAACTTGCCCCCGGAGGTTGTCCAACTTACCCCGTAACATGGATGAAATAATGTTGATAACACTAATGATAAGGCTGGCAACTCTCGGCAAAACTAGCATGTTACTATTTACCCCTCTTACATATATCCCCCAGATTCCCTAATGAATAGACGTGGAAATCAAAATCCAAAGGTTGGCCCCTTTCACTCGTCAGCACCAGGGTCACAGTGTTGGAACCGATTCCACCAATTTCCAGTTTAGGAAAGCTTTGTTTGCCAAGGGGTCCAACATCCCGAGCTTCGATGTAGCTGATGTGTTGATATGGCTCTTGAATATTGCAAGTTATGACTTTTTTCAGTATTTGACCAGGTTGAGAAGCCAAGTGCACATCGCCATAGCACGCCAGTGTATCCTGTTTCACTCTATCACCCCACGATTGACTAAATGCGTTGGTGCTGATAAAAGCCCAGCACGAGATGACCAACACAAAAATTGAGCACTTGAACACAGCCATGTATATTTTTTTTCTCAAAGCTTGGTCAATGTCGTCTTTCTAGCCAAGCCAAAAAAGAACTGAGTCCGAGTACCTGCTGGAAACACGTTATAAATAGTTTGGTTTCCGGTGTGTGGGCACGCGGACAATAGTTTTGAGTTATCGTGTTGATTTATCATATCTTGTTGCGAGGGAGCATAGGAGAGAACATGTAAAATATACGAATCTTTAGAAACAAAGATTAAAACTGATGTACGGTAACATCATTTGCATAATACATGACTCATAAGAGTAATTTTACGTGGAAGATGTGATCACGCAGTTTTGAGAATCCAGAATAATTTACAAGCAGTTTAATGAAAAGAGATGCCAAAAACTCGGCTCGATTCAACTAAAGTGATGAAATTGAAACTTTTTTTCTTATTAAAGTCCAAACAAAATACATTTGCTCTACCAGATAAGTATAAAAGAAACATTATTTGTGTCTGAAATATAAATTTTTTATACAGGTAAGTTTAAGATGTAAATTGTGTGAACCTAACTTTGCTTGTTCTGTGAATTGCGAGTAATGAATAATAATTTGTCATTTGGTTACGTCACTATTTTTGATAGATTCATTATTGGATGAACCTTGAATTATACGAATTTGGGGATAAGAAGCAATCAAATGTCTGTTGGTCGATAGCTATGCCATGAGTATGTTAAAACTGATAAAATTATGAACACTTGTTCAAACACGAGCAATGCTGATGACCCAATGTTTTTTTCCGTCTCGAGAAGTAGAGTTTTATTGGTAGCTGACGTATTAGCCTCTTGATATTAATATTTTCTTAACTCTTGACAAGATTATTATACTTAAGGAGGTTCGGTAGTGTTAGCGGGGGGAAATCTCAGAGAGGCAAGGGGAGGGAGAGCGTCTGGCAACGTTGTGAATTTTTTCGGCTGCTGGCACGTCGTCTACTGTTGTTGTCGTCTACTGCTGTTGTCGTCGTCTACTGATGACAGTGTACTTATTTATTCGGTTGAATTTTTTATAATTAAATTTTCAATTACAAAAGGAGTTTTTACTATTCATTACATTTCAAAGCGCGCGCCAAAAGCAGCGTTGCCAATTCGTCTGCTGCGAGCACATTTTTTGCTGTTTTTTAATAGAAATTTGTGGTAGGGCTCTCTCAAACTTTGACAAAACATTATTTTCACAATATTCTTTCATTTTAAAAAAAAAAAGCAAGTTCATTTAACCCTTTTTTTTATGTGAAATTTAAGTGATTTCTCCATAAGCCTACATGTTAAAATATTGTTTTTTCAGGTCAATATATCTTGAAAACGGTGTGGTTAAACCCTTCAAAAACTTAGCTGTAATTTGATACTATTATCCCAAACAACATATCGAAATTTCAAAAATTTCCATCATAAAAAATTATCACTACCGAACTTCCTTAAATTGGTCCAAAACAATTAAAACACACTAGGTTGATAATCTTCACTCTTTGTTAAAACTTAAGTATTACCACAACAGCTGTTTCGGTACACAGTTCCTTTTTCAGACGGCTATCAAATTTATCAAATTTACTTGGAATTTTCAACCTAGTGTGTTTTAATTGTAATAAACATAAATCTTCATCAAGCATCGACCAACACTATTGATTATTTGAAATTAGTCTATTAAATATTAAAAAATGAGACGCTTGGTTTTTATAAAAAAAAAAAAAAAAAAAAAAAAAAAAAAAAAAAAAAAAAAAAAAAAAAAAAAAAAATTGAAGATTACAACAGTAAGAAAAAATTTTCAATAATTTAACTGTTATTTGGATGTCATAGTAAACATCTATGTTTTTTATTGAGTAGCTAATGTATATGATGTAATTTTAACTTAATCCTATTTTTATTCATTTATTCAGAACTAGTAAAATTAGCAGAAGTGTGATATAATTTATAAATTTGACTAAATTTTTATATGCTGTTATCTCATTTCATCTCCCTAAAACATAAAACTAAGTCCCAAAAATCGTTATAATAGCTAACCACGAAAACTATTCAACCGATTTTTCTGAAATTTTGCATATTGGTTCTTGACACTTCCTAGATGGTTTTCGTATAGTTTTTATCTTGAAAAAATTAATAACAATAACAATAACAATAAATAAGCTCAAAGTTATGCAAAAATACAATAGCTTTTCACTTTAGTTCAGTAGGATCCGCTAGCTGGCATAGAAATAAAAATGAAGCTACCGGCAATCAAAGTTAGTGAGTCTGGTTATTCGCTATGCGCCTGTGTCAGGTGGCACCATTGAGTGAGAGAAATTGTCCCTCACCAAGATCGCCAGAATGCATAGAGTTTTATAGGAAAATTTTTAAATAAATTAAAAAGAAGGTCATTAAGAGTGAATGGACCAAATGAATCAGTGATTTGAGTGTGTCTTATGTTAGTGTACAGTAATAAATTTTGTTTGGTGTTGTCATGTGTACTACAAGATTGGAAAAAATGAAAATATGGATTGCGACTATGAGAACACAGCATATTTGAGTGCATATACATGCTTACACTTGTGTAAAGCTAAAAAACACAAGTAATCCATGGAAACGTAGTATAAATGTGTAAAAGTTAACCTAACCTGTCATTAGTACTAATTTTTATTGAGCACTGTGTTGTGAGAAATAGATAAATGTAAGCAGTACTTGTGTTTCTCAAGCTCCATACAAGTGCAAGCATGTGTATACACATATATATGTTGTGTTAGTACAGTCGCAATCCATGTTTATATTTTTTCCAATTTGTAGTACATATGCCAACACCAACCAAAACTTATTACTGTACATTAACATAATACTCACTTAAATCACTGATTCATTTGGTCAATCCATTCTTAATAAACTTTTTTTTAACTTATTAAAAAGTTTTCCTATAAGGCTCCATGCATTCTGGCGATTTTAGCGAGGGCCAATTTCTCTCACTCAACGGCGCCACCTGACGTAGGCGCATAGCGAATAATGATCCCGAACAGGATATGGATCCTTCCCAAGGTATGCGTTTGACGAATCTGATAGTGAAGCCGTAAAGAAGAAACAAACTTGAGCAAATGGAACAGTCTCCAACAGGCAAGCATCACGAACCAATCTCCCCACCTTAGATCACCAACACCTCCAGCGTAACATCAGGAGACGTCGGGAAAGAGCACTTCAACTAGCTCCAACGCTCCAGACGTTGTAGTTTTCCTAGCGATCTCTGGTGCTACAGAAGCATACCAGAGAAGATCACCCTGAAGTATAGAGGTAATCACGTTTTCTGGAAACTTCAGTCAAGAAAAAGTTCAGCTTACCGGTCCTTTTTAGGGCCATCGAACGTCGAACTACCTTTAAGGCTGAGACAGAACTGCCGCAGAACATTTATGGAGATTAAAACAGTAGCTTCAAAATCGACGAATAAAGAATCTATTAACAGAGAGATTAGCTTTCCATTATAACCATGACAGTAACTACTTAAATCTTCCAGATTTTTAAATAGGTAGAATAATATGTATTTGTATTTATTGTGGCGATAAAAAATGGAGAGATTAAGCTCCAGGGCTTTGTTGTTCTGGTAATAAAGTTGTGATATTGGAAAAAAAATTTTTAAGTATATATTTTTTGTCAATTTTAAATCCTTACAGTTTTAACAAACAGCCCTTTTTATTTATCATAAAATGAGAAAGTGTAAATTAACTGTATGGATTCCAAACAAACATTTTTTCTACTAAGGAGTTTTTTCCGAGAACTGTCAAGAATAAATGTAAAATATTCAACCGAAATCATTACACATTGCGTGTAAACACACTAAAGTGCTCCACTCAGCAAATCTCGGGCGAAGCCGAGACGGGAGATTACTAGTTAATATATGTATATAAAAAAGACCAAAGTTGTTTTAATTTAAATGCCCCTATCTTTATTTAAACCAAAATTAAACATTTTGACAGAATTACCCGTATATCTTTTTTGATTTTCAAAATATTATTTATTTTTGTTTTTGTTTTCGGGTCTTCTCTGCATACAGTAGCCTCCATTATTATTAATTTTTTTTTCCTTTAAATTTCGTTTTATTATAAGAAAAATTGACTTCAAGATATATAAATTAAATCTTCAATACAAATAGAAGAATCAAGTTTCAACATGTAAACGATTGATAAATTTGTTGTATTGCACCGATTTGCTAGTCATGCATTTTATTGTAAAAAAATAATTATTAAGGCTCATTATAATGCTGATTGCAAGAGTGCACTATTCTAAACTATTAAATTTGTGAAAAAAATGACTTATCAACAGCTGCAAATAAAAAGGTGCACTCTGCTTGTTCCACAGTAGTGACATTCCATGTACTTATATGGTAATACTACAAACAGAGTCCAGTCCAGACTTCCTGATTCTCTTGCCCACTTATTTCGTCGTGTTTGTAGAAAATTTGGGGAGTAGCCAAAAGGTGTCGCTCATAAGCAGTGATAAAACAGAGCTTTTAATCAATTTTGTCATGGCTGCATAGCTTGATGTTTTTCCAATAAAATTTTAAATTATATTAAAGCTTTTAAAAAACCATACAATTTGTAATATCTTGTAATAAATGATTTTCAACATCATATCTTAAAAGATTGATAAACAAAAAAGCCCTTTTTTGTTCATAGTATGATTAGTTCAGACAGATTACGTGGTTTGATTGGCTATGTTTTAAAAAAAATCAGTGGTACTGAGTTGTAATTTAATTTGAAATAAAAGAAGTTGATACTGTAATGAAGATGTAAAGTAATACTGTTTTATTTGTTTATTTTTTTTCAAAGGGACAACTGTATACAAAATTACTCTTGGTTATAGCCAACATAAAATAAAATTATCTATACGTATTGAGGTAATAAAAAAAAGTAAATAAATATATTGTATTTTTTATACGTACTTAAACGTATAAGTGTACAAATAACAGTTTCATGTTTAGTGTTGTGTAGTTTTAATCTCCTCAGTATGAGGCTCTTTTACAGTCAAGCTTGAATCAGATGGCGCCAGGGCACGTCGCGGCTGTCATGGCCGTCGCACTTACACACCGTCAAATTTACAGTTGTGTATTGTGTCCGTGAGCCTATCTGTGTGATGAGCAAAGCAGAAGACATAACCTTTGTAAATGATTGCTGTTGTTTGCAGACAATTTTTGTTTGCATTTACGTTTAAAGATAGTAGGAAAAATGAAGTGCAGGGTAATATCCTGCGATAAGAAAGTGAAATTTAAATTTCCTTCTGATAGTGTGATAAAAAAAAGTGGCTCGAAGCAATTGGGAGACCAATCATTAGTAAACAAATACATAAATAGCCTTGTAAATATAACCTAAAATGTACACTTACCTGTCCACGAGTTCTACTTTTCTTCCACTGACTCTTGCTCCTTTCCCTTTTAAAAGCTTTTTCAATTCTGAAACTTTTAAGCTCCCATAATATTCTTTCTTGTCTTCCTTATTCATTTCAAAATTTCAAATATTGCGCTTTACCACTACACTTTAATTTCCTGTATACATACAATACTGAAAAGTAATGTTGTGTGAATAAGACGGCCATGACAGCCACGACGTACCCTGGCGCCATCTGATTCAAGCTTGACTGTAAATTTTGTAAAAGAGCCTCATAGGGGTAAACGAGGGTATTATTGCGGTTGCTCCAATTATTGCGGCACTGTCGAATAATGCGTATATTTTAATTGAACTGATGAGTTATGGATAGTAAATACTTGAAATTACTAAATCAAGTTATAGAGTACCTAATTCATTGAACTTCAGTTCAAAAATAGCCTTAAAAACTTTACATTTGTATAACAAAAAATCACGTCCGCAATAACTGGTGCACACATAACTTTTTTCATTATGATGGTATTATTGCGGATACCCGGTTGATTTAGCATTGAAATTGACCACAATAATACGTACACAATAATACACACAGGCCCGCAATAATACCATCAGCATTGGCAACTGAACTTTAAAACCTCTTTTTAAATCGATATTCATGAGTTTATACATTTATAAAAGGGGAATTCAATAGTTTTTGAGTCCAACATTAATAATAAAAAAAAATCACAACGATTTGATGCACTTAATTTCTTAGACAATCGTTTAAAGCTAACCAATAAAAAAAACCGCAATAATACCCCCGCTTACCCCTAGTAAAAAAAAAAAAACAAGTTCCAATCATTGGAGTCGTCAACACCTTCTTCGCACGAAACTCAAAAAAGAAATAGTGCATAATAAGTCATTAAGGATGAAACTAACATGCGCCAGTCAAAGCCGGGACTCGAGCGTTTTATTAATCAAGAGAGAAGAAAGATCCTCAAAGGCTAGTTGTGGACGAAAAAAAAAAAAAAGAAAGAAAAAGACTGGGGTTGACTTCCGGGGTGGGTGGCTAGCCGGCTCGAGTGGGCGCGCGCATCGTCTGCAAATTTAAAAGCGGTAATGATTTTCCGGCACAGGGGGAGGGAGGGGTAGCGGCGTTAATTACCGCTTCTCGCGTACATGCATACGCGCAAATCACGCGCGTCACTAATGAGGTTCTTCTTGACCGCAGTGCACGTTATATGGATATGGTTTACGATGCACGAGTGTCTGCGTGGTGTTTGAAAAATTATTCTCTTGGTTCGCTTTTGTTCGGGGAAAGCGTGCTTATTCCGCGGGTGATGGAGGTTTTTTGAAGGAAACTTTTCAAGGGGAGTCTCGAGAGAGGTGATGGGGTGCGAGCAGATGATTGTCGTGAAACCTATATATATACTCTGTTCTCGCTTAGAGGAACGCGTGTGTAGAATTTTTGTTTTTTAGTTCTCACATTGTGAACAGCGAAGTTTTCCATGTACCCATCACAATTTCGTTTTTTGTTTTTCCACGCGTTTCTGGCAAATTAATCGCTCGATTATGCACTTAGGGGTGACATGGTAAGGAATTTTCTGTATCTGCGAAAAAAACGCATACTTGTTCTTATTGTTGAGCAGACGTAAAAATATAGAACCATTTTTTAACTGCAGTTTATTCAATGGTGCAAAAAAAAAAACTTATTCGAGTATACTCCCGAAACATGTTGAATATCTACTAAAGAATAAAAAATACGAAATTTTCCAACTTTGAGGATATCATTCTATACCTAAGGGTGTCGATAGTATATATTGTATATGGTACTTGCGTCATTCTATACCTTCCCTTCATGTATCTACCAACTATTGTTATGTATCAAGACAAAAAAAAAATTATTTGACTCTACTAAAACATACATTGGTAAATAAATAACAACTGACGTAGTAAAAATAAATGAGGAATTTTCGAAATTCGCCGATACCACTCTATGCCCACCTTTTCGTGCTGATTTACAAAATTAAATAAGTGTAATTATAATTACACATACTTAAGAAAGATACATGCTCTCAAAACATACAATTTAGACTTAATAAATTTTTATTTGATAGACCACTGACTTCAGAGAAAAAAGTCTCAAATTTTTCTTATCAGTACCTTAAAAATAAGAAAAAAAAACTGAATTTTCCTTGTAAAAGGCTATTTAAACACATATACGTTTTGCTAGCTTAGAAACTGACAAAGGAACTGTATTTTTTAATCCGGTTGTATCTTTGCTGGATAATTTTTGTCTTCAAAAAATTAGAGACAATTCAAAATTAATGAAAAAATCCCAAATATTACTGCCATAGTTTAAGTTCTGATTTAATGATAGAATATCATTAAATAACCTCGATTCTTACCGAAACATCCTAAAACACTTTTAAACTACAAATATCTCGAGGGACATTTTTATAATACTAAAAGAATTACGAACAACTGTGTTGCTGTCAATATATATGAAAGCATATCAAATTGTCTAAAAACCACTGCCAATTTATTAGAACATAAATTTATTTTTTTTATTGATTTCAAATCTTCAAAATGCCATGTAAATTTTATTAAAATTAGATTACATTAAATAAAAAATTTAGTACACGTTTTTTTATTTTTTTGTTTTTTTTAATGAAATACATTCACACAGCAACTATATACGTCCAAAATAACCAAAATGTAAGTATACCTTACACAGAAACAATTACTCTACACAACTGTATGTTGTACTAGATCAAAAATACGAAAAATAAGTGTCTGTACGGGGTTCGAGTTCCGAAAAGCACACAATTTACACACTCTGCACAGAAAAAAATTACTCTACACAATTATTTTTTCTCGGTAGGTATACATTATACACAGGTATATAATCAAGAATACAAAAACTATAAGAGTCCATTCGGGGCTTTGACATCCAACACGACTTGTACTCTACACAACAGAACTCTCTTTACACAGTTATTTGTTATTGTGTACAAGCAATGTAACAATGAAAAAATGTCCTCCACGTCCCAAAATGCTCTCGTTATATGCTTCGATCGAGAGATCGAGTCGGTCTTGAGGAGAGTCTCGAGCCGAGCGCCTATTCGCTCCGAGCCGATGCAGAGGTTGTGCCCCCTCTAGCCAAAATCAGGCAAAATTTCTTGCATGTAAACAAACGGCTTAGAGCATATATACATGCGTACAGCTGCTTGTGATTGGCACTTGGCAGGTTAGAGAGAGAACGACGATCCTCTCCTGCTGTCTTATTCAGCCAATCACAAGCAGCTATACGCATGTATATATGTTCTAAACCGTTTGTTTACATGCAAGAAATTTTGCCTGATTTTGGCTAGAGGGGGCGCAACCTCTGTATCGGCTCGGAGCGAATTGGTGCGAGCAGTGAGAGTTTCGGTAATTTGTGCGGGTTTTCATGGTGAGAGTTGAGTGAAAGAGAGAGAGAGAGTTGTCGAGAAGGTACGTAGAGTGTTGAAGAAGAGAAGAGTGCAGAAGTCTAACAGCTGCTGTGCTTTCCCAGGATGACGAGGTCTCCAGGTCGAGGACAACGGAAACAGCTCAGACAAGAACAAGAGGGTAAAAGAGAGTGAAGAGAAAGAGCGAAGCCGTAGGACGAACGACCTGATCGAGGACTCCGGACGACATCGCGCTGGGTTGGACTCGCGGACGTTTGACCATCAGGAGGTGAGGCTAGAGAGAGATAAAGAATTTTCAGGACGACGAGAGACGAGAGTTAAGTCGAGGACGAGAGAGAGAGTAGCTTCTTCGAGTAGACCAGAGAGAGAGAGAGAGAGAGAGAGAGAGTGAGATAATATAGTAGTGTGTGGGATTGGGTACGGAGTGTAAGTGTATGTATGTCAGCGTGGGTCTAGGACGAGCAGAAGCCCCTCCTGGTCCAGAACGAGCAGGACGTGGTGGACGTGCACTCGCGGCTCACGTGGTGCGAGGCGGAGTAGCTGCAGCGTAGTCTAGAGGACGATTTGAAGCTTGGTATCGTGTATAGTGTAAGGAGATACTGTGTATTAGTGTTAAGTGATTGAATAAGGAAGTGTTGAAGGTATTTGTTTGTGTTAATTTAAGGAGGTTTGGGAGAAAAGTTAAAAATGGAGAAATGTGCCAAAAAAATGTATATTATATTTCAGCATATTAGGAATGCAAATGAATTTTTTCAGATTTTTTACCAGGGGAAAGTTTAAGGAAAAAATTATTAAATACTGACAGTTTAACACGGTCTCTTATGAGAGAGCAAGGTTAGATTTGCCTTTTAATTGAAATTAAGGTATATTCTAAATGTGTTGGAATAAAAAAAAACGTTTTCATAGATACCTTGGTACAAAAGGAAGATGCTCGACAAAAAAAATCAAGCCTTGCCAGGCATTTTTCAAAAATATAATCAATTACAGTCGTACAGTTTCAAGTTTGTAGGGTGCAAAAGGAGGTGTGCGGTTAAGGGGGCCCAGCTGCGCGGGCAGGGAGGACTCCTCGTTTCTCACCTCTCTGAATGATACTCCCGAACCTCCTTAATAGTTCTCCCCGTAGAAATCCTTCACCAATCCCCCTTTTTCAAGAGAAGAAACCCAAGGTGTATAAGAAACATAGGCGACGTACGAGGATGAGATTTGTTAACGCTGCGTCGGCGCCTCTTTTTACTTTCAGGTGAAGAAACAGTGTTACAGCTCGTATGTTGTACACAACTGTAGAATAAAAAAAAAACAAAAATTAAGATTCTTTACGGGACTTTGAGATCCTAAGGGTACACTTTTTGTGCTATAGAGGTTATGTAAGATCATTTACAATTTGGCCAAATAATCGATAAGCAATTGTTCTACGATTACTAAATTAAGTTTTTTACTTTTTCAATAGAATAAAAGTTTATTTACACATCACACTACCAAAAAGTCTAACGAATACAAAAAAAGCCCAGTTTTTGTTGCTATTTTACTCTGTACTATCAATTTTTTTTTTCTTTTTCTCGTGAAGCCCAGCCATAGAGGTTCTTTCCGAGCGATTAAGAAATAATTCACAATTATCGCCTAAAAGTCATTGACACCGCGCACTTTTTCTCGTGCTAGAGAAAAAAAGAGAAGCAAACAGGATCGAAATTCCCATCGGAGGAACGTGTTCTGCTGTAATTCTCATATCACAATCAACATTAAATTGTCGCTCTTGGCGGTGAGCCAAATATTTGAAATGTGCCGCACGTACCCCGTACGAATGTAGGTATATATATATAATTGAAAATCCAACTCGTCCGCTCGCAGTGGGCTCTGGTTCCGCGATGCAGTTGTAGTATAGCTTTTGGTCGGTCTCGTAATCTATCGGGGAAAAACTTCCGTTTCTTGAAAATAAGAGAATCTGATTTTTTGTGAGACCCAAAGCCTAGTGATAATAATTTCTCTGCTGATATTATCATTGTGCACCGTTAGAGGGCATTACCCCACCGTTCTTAATAGTTATTTTTAGACGTACTTTTCACGATAAAATTTTTCCACTTCAGTTATACACACAGTTTTTTATAGCGTGCTTTTAAACATGTGTCATTTCATTTTGCTTGTATTTTTTTGTCACTGCGTACACATATTACACATTTTACCAACTTGATTTTATTAACTTAATTATTTATTGTTATTATTTTTTTTATAACAATCACAAAAATTACAATGCCTCTGACGAAAGGGGCGCATCGTCAATTTTGGCTGTCAAAATCTCTCGAAAAGAGAGTTCTGGTCCCCGCGTACAAAAGCAATTTTCAAAAACTAACGAGGTGTTCAGAAGCAATAAAAATAAAAAAATGCAAAAACCAAGAGTCAAGTGACAAGAGCCCCAAGGTATCTAGTTTGAAAAAAATAGAGTCACATGCTTTTAACGCCCACGCATCCTTTGATGCACGAGCAATAGAAAGGAGAGTCAGAATCGCATGAGAGAGATAGAGAAAGAGAAAAAAGCCGCCCTCCGACGCACGCACGAATGCACAAGCAAGCAGCCCTTTTCTACCCTCTCCTCTCGCATACTTGTATGGGGTGTTAGCGTCGTCGTCGGGGCCGAAAGTGCACGTCAAAAGTGCACGAGCCAAAAAAATGCACGCGTAGAAGTTGAAGGTTATATGTCATAATAATGAGCGATGGGGGGCCAACGCACTGCACCTAATATACCCGCCCCTTTCGGATGTATCATTTTGGGCTCTACTTTTCCGCTTCTTCTAAACACATGTACTCGGATCTGTGCCGCGCTGTCTCTCACATTTTTTAAAGTCGCAATTCTTCTTATGTCTGCGCGGGTGATTCCTTTTTTCCATTCTTTAACTTACTTATCTTGTGAATTTTTTTCTTAACTTCAAGATTTCCTTGTTTTTTTCATAATTGTGTCGAATTTTTTACTTTGTGCGGTGTACGTTGACCTCAACCTCGTCGGTTTGCTGAATTTTATCTCGTTTTTTTTCTTAAGTTAGAAATATGACGGTACTTTAATAGGAAGACGACAAGGGCACAAGATTTTTCTCGAAAAGACAATAAAAACTTATTTCTCTATCACCAGCAGTTTCTGATTTCAAGCCAACGCATACTGAGAGAAAGATTTGTTTGTAATTAACTTCATATGTTAACTATTAACTTATGTATAATATGTATCCTCCGTGGCGCAGGTTCAACGTAAATATGGCTTGTTAACTATTAACATGCCACCTGTGTCAGTTAAAATTAAAAAAATTATGAAAAACATGTACTTAAACTAATTTTCTGTTAACATACTTGTACGTTTATAGTAAACAAATCCTTCTCTCAGTGCGTAAACGTAAAAACATGCCACGAACCCTCTAAACCAGTGCCTTCTATGCGTAACGATCAAATTACACGATAGGTATATCTTTCCTTTAACTCCTATGTACCAATTTATCATTGCAGTTTTTGCTAATTCATCCGAGCTCCAAACTTTGGCAAAAATCAATCAAGCTCAGTTCGCCCGAGCAATCGCCCGTACTCCCCCTCTCTAGCAGACAAAAACCCTGGGTATCTGATAAAACTGTATGATATACACTGCAGCGCACCCACTCCCTCAAACGCACACCCATATGAGCTCGCTCCTCGTTATTGCATCCGTCTGCAGTAGCAGCTCGACTTTTACGTTTCCAACCCCCCCCTGCTATATAGATGCAACGCACCCCCGAAAAAAAAGAAAAGAAAGAAAGAAGGAAGCATATAACCAGCTAGCGAACAAGATCACCGAGAGTCGAAAAGCCGCCCTCTCGCATCGTGCGCTTCTCTCTCCCTTTTGCTAAATACATACATATTCGCTCCAGACCCCTTACCCCCCCGCCCAATGCAGCAGCAACGACGACGTCGCCGACGTGCAACCAAACCATGCACTCGCATGCACCTTCTTGTTCTTTTCCTCCCATCCACTCCTCCTCTCTTGTGTCCATCCCTTCGCGGCACGCGCGAGCCTCTGTTTTTTACTGCCAGGGGTTCGACTGTACGCGATACCGCATGGGTACCCATATATACACTGCGAGTGTGAGGGTGCAATCCACATGAATGGCAACGAAGAGGTAGAGGGGGTGAAGGGGCTGTTTTGTATACTGGCGCTTGCGCAAATTTCATGTTCCCCCACCCCCACCACCCTCGCACACTCTCCCTTCGTTTTACCGGCTTAACTTACCCCTCCGCTCCCTATGTCCGTCTCACATGGTGCAAGCCCCTTTTACGCTAACTGTACCCCCTATGAGGTGCGTTTACTTTGAAAAAACGCTACAACAGTTCCTTCACTGGAATGGAAATTAACCATGTGAAATGGAAAAACTTCAATTCGATCATACCTACCGGTAAAATTTGTGTCCTTCGAGGAAAGAACTTTTGCCAGTTTTCCTGTAAACGGTGAACTGTATAGTATTAAAGGGACGATGTGGGTATAGGTCTGGTGTAGGTATACATAATACGGAGACCGTGTGCGCTGGGGAGGCGCGCACCCGGCGAACGAGAGAGAGAGAGAGCACCGGACAGCAGCATCAGTATACGGACGGAGCGGCGCCTCTTCGCGAGAGCTCGTTTCATTCGAAGCCCGCCAACGGCCGAGCGAGCATCTTGGTCACGTGTAGTAGTTGTTATGTGGTTGTTGTTTCCGTACGCGTGTGAGATTGTATCGGTTTTACTTTGAATTAACGCGATAAAAGTCGTTCGTAGAAGTGGTGTGAATTCGGTCGTGGTCGCGAATACTCTTGAACGGCCGGTCTGCAGGATCGCCGGCTGCGAAAGAGCCAACCGATCGGTTATATACATAGATATACAACCCGAAAGAGCACGTGTCGTTTGTCAGGCGTTTGACAACCGGTGAGTGTGACGTGATTTTGGAGCCGCGTGTGTTCTTTGCTGCAGCCAATCGCCGAGATTTCTGTGAATATTAAAAAAATAGTGCGAAGCGCCGGCGAGAAGTGTGTGCGTGTGTGTGTATGTGTGCAAAGATCATTGGAGTGTGTCAGTGGGCATTTTACAATTAACGAGTGATCTATCGATCGACCATTCAGTGTTTGAAACGGTGCTCGCTGAATGTGAATCGGCCCAGTGGGTGCAACATAAATAATAATACATGCAAAAAATAATTCAAGTGCGGGGAATCAGTGCTCGAGTACACGCAGGAGATAAAATTGGCAGAATAAAAAGAGGAGCTGCTGCATTGCCAAGGGTGTAACGGATCATCGAAACAGGGGCCCAGTCGGACAAAAAAATTGGTCGCTTTTGGAAAGCCGTTCCTTACCACCTTCTAGGAGACATCAGAGTCAGTCTTGCGTGGTCGATATAAGTGAATACACAGTTGACTAACGAGGTGCCGTGGAAAAGCCGGTGCACCTGATAACCGAGAGCGAGGCTTATCGCGCAACCGGTTCGTGTATCGGCAGGGACGACGCAAAACAAAAACGGATAAAGAACAAAAGGCTCTGCTTTCGAATTCAACGACGCGTCTACTAATCCTCGAGAGCGCGTGTATAGGTGCGAGAAAGTTCACGGAAGGCGGTACATTATTCGTTATTTGCCTCTGCACCAATAACCCATTGACCGAATATATTAGGGACTGCAGTTGACTCTCGAAGGGAGGTATACCGCAATCGTTGTCTCGTGTGCAGCTTGTCTGGTCTATCTAACTGCCGAGGGGGATCCTCTGCATTGGACAACTTTTGACGAGGTTACCCGGAACTGCAGCAGCTAATAAGAATCCAAAAGTGTGCAGTCGTTGTAGTCGTCGTACAATTTATAAGCTGCCTCTGTATCTACTCCTTCAAAGTGTCTAGAGAGGAATTGCGTTTATAATCAAGAGGAGGAGGATAGTGAGTGACCCGCGAGTGAGTGCTTCGGTAACTGCGGTCGTCCATACCTGTATATATCCGTCGTCGAGTGGTTTTTTTTTTTATTCCTTGGTACTCTCTCCCTACCAAACCCCCCCGAGCTCGACACCAACGCCCTTTGCTTCCCTCCTACGCCCCCGGGATATACCCCAGTGGTTTTATTTTTTTCCTCTCAACACCTTGGTCTGGACCTTTTTTTTCTCTCTTTTCGTTTCGTTTCGAGTGGTCGATTCTAGTGCGCCAGTGACAATAGTGCAAGCCCAGCATCACCGGTCACTTGGGAAAAGTGAGTACACCAGTGTTTTATATTCAGTTTTCTCGTGGAATCTGTAGGTTTGTTCAAGCCCCCTTTAGTTCAGTTCGATTTGGTCAGTTCTGGGACCAAAAAAAGGTAAAAAAATAAGCGTTTACGAGAGTTTGGTTCTAGAACCAACTGACTCGGACTTTGAGTTCTGGAACCAACTCTCGTGAACGCGTGTTTTTTTACGTTTTTTGGCCCCAGAACTGACCAGACCAAACCAAACGGAACTGAACCAAAGGGGGGTTTGAACGAACGTTGTGAGCGCGAATTTTAGTTCCTTCTTCTTTTAGAGGAGGAAAAAGTTGGGGAATGGTGTTAATTGCATTGTGAAACGTAGGAGGTGGAGATTTTTTTATTTATAGGAACGAAACGGGATGCACTGGGGGGAATGGGAAAGATTTTGGCCACTGCTCTCGCAGAGATGGATATTAAAAATAAACAATCCTGGCGTGCCGAAGCATAATTTTGGCGAAAGAACGAGATTTGATTTGGTGTTGGTGTAGAATCAATCAATCGACACTTTATTGGTGGGTACATGGTTTAACAGTGAGTAACGCAGTGGTTCGCGTTTTTGAAATTAATTCGAGCGTAATTGTTCGACGGTTGGCAGTTTTGAACGTGCAGGGTTCGATAATTCAATTCGCAAATTACGTTCTCGTTCGACATTTTAAATCTTATGCTTTTGATGAATTCTAGTTTCATCCACTCTGACGTAAAAATTAAGAAACAGCATTTAATATTCTCCTATCAAAGTTTAAATAACACACAAAAACGTGCTACGAACGTACAGAGCCGGTGAATGGAAGAATCGATTTGAAAATTTTATAAACCCTCTCGAATTTCGCACACCTTCCTCCCCCACTTGACACTGACAAACGAATCTGTCAATACTTTGGCAATAAGTTGAAAATCCATTTTCCCGCGGCAACTATGCCTGCGCTCGAGCTTTTTTTCTTTTTTCACACACAGTCAGCACCGCGACGTTCTGTAGAGAGTGTATACATAGCACATGCAATTAAACCGAACATGTGAAACTCTCGCTAGTACACCATCCCGTTGTCTTTCGTACGTACAATTGTATCGTACTCAATGGTATCGAATATTATTTCAAGATACGAGAAGCGAATTGATTTCAAACACACATATACACATGAAGGTAGATGTGATATATATACAGTGAAATTTGCATGGACTAATTTTACGCGCGATCGATGACGTTTGCGCGGCGCCGGTCACCGAACCCTCGTGCTCGTGAGCATTAGACGGAACACATTAGTTTTGTTTAGCTTGCGAAAGAAGAAGGGTTGGGTATCGGAAACTTTGCGGTCAAGATGGAAAGGGTCTCTCGACGCTTTTATAAGTACATACCCATCAGGTATGGATGTCATTTCGTTTGATTACTCGACAGCGGATCGACTGTCAGGTAGTTATACTTATCGTGTAGATACGTTGTGGGGGTGCTGCGCATATGTATACATCAGTATAAGGTATTCAAGCAAGTGCATCGAACTGTCGTCTTTAATGATTCAACAGGGGGATGATGTTTACTACTGTACACTCTTTCTCTCTCTCTCTTGTCTACAGAATACTATATCTTATGCTTGTACCATTTATTTATTTTTGGCTTTTACCTTTGTGCAAAGTTTTAGGTATACTGTGATAGTGTAAGTACGGGTGAATTATCGGTATTTATAGCTCTAGTGAAGAAAAGACGAATAATTGGACTATTGATGCGGGGGATGGCTGGTAGTGATTTATAAAAATGGCAAATGAATGAATTAAGGGTAGTTTTAGGTGACTAAAGGTAATTTCGTTGCTTTAACATTTTTTTGCTTTACTGTGGTTAAATTTTAATGTACCAACGTCGGTGTAAGGGGTAAAAGCCTGTGAAAAAAAAAAAAAAAAATGGAAAGGGTAATGCCAGCGACTTGAATTGAGTTACGCGCTACTTTTCTTCCTGAAAGTAGAGAGTGTATTGCATCACGCGAGATGGTTATACATAATCGCTATGCGTGATGATGAATATTATTAAATGGACGTGGTATCGCGTGGCTGGGTCAATTTGATTTTTGGGGAGGGGGGGGGGGGTGAAAAGTATTGCCTCTGAAAAAATTCAGATTAAGCTTATATGTGCGTTCATTCAAGCGAGGGGCTTGCAATTGTTGAGATTTGTGAATATTATAACGGTTTAAATTCACGTTTATTTTGATAGTATGTGTTAGAAAAATTTTACACTTAACTTGAAATTTACTTGGAAGAAGAGTATCTTTGATTTTCGTGATTTTATAGAACTTTGACAATCAATTGTAAATCCCAGCGAGTTAAAGTATACCTTTAAAGCGTGTTACATAAATATGATATGTGGATGATTCTACCGAAAGTGACTCAAAATGCCTTAAAGAATCGTTTAAAAAAAATTTGGTTGAAAAAAATTATTTTTCATATTAGTTCTAAAATACCATCCACAACAAACGTAATATCTAAAGCAATTCTACTACAAAGTTTTTGGGTCAAAAGACGTACGGTATTTTGTACAAGTCAATTTTAGTCAATTTCCGAAAAAAATACGTGCTTCTGATGTGTGTAGCTAAGCTGCTTGTATAGTTAAAGCGTTCTAACCTAAATGAAATAAGTAAAAGCTAGGATTGAACCCTATCGTTTGAAAAAAATTTTTGTTTCATTTAGTGCCTCCGTTCAAAAGTTATAGCTGTTTAAATAGGAGCGATAAAAATCGCTAAAAATGAGATTTGTAGGCTTTTGCCAAACATTCGTAATTTGAAAAAATCATGTCTTATGTTTTATCTCAATATTACTGAAGAAAAAGTTTCGTAAACTTCCGATGCAGGAAATTTAGAAAAAGAGACACTTTTACCATTGAGGGGTACGGAAGTGACATTTCGGGCTTTAGAGTACTTTTGCGGCTCGTTGACTCAATATGAACGATTTTCCGCTTACAAGACATTTGTCATCAAAAAATAGTAGAAGAAAATTTTTTTATCCATATGTATGAGTAACAACAGAGTGCTGGGGTCAAGGGTCGACGGAAGTGACCGAAATTTTTGTACACATAAAAATTGAAAATTCAAATACGTATTAATTAAAGCGATTTAAATTTTTGACAGCAGTGGTTTGTGCGTCTGTCTTGTTATGATATGAGACTAAAAAACCACTAAAAAGAGTTATGAAATAGAACAGTATATGGTTTTCAAAGTGATTTCAACTGTCACCGATATTTTAATTCAAATCTTGGGACATTTAGTATTTGATGAAAATTCTTGCTTATACATTAAAAATTAATGTTATTATGGCATAAATGTAACATACGACGTCTATACTCAACACTGTATGTGCTAGGAAATGGCAGAAAAGCTTATTTTCTTCCAAGTAGGAGCTTTTAGGTGTAAAATTGAGATTGGAACAGGGTATAGAAGTGACATTTTGACTATATTTTCATAATTGTCTTATTGAGGAGTCAATGTATAAGCTTGAAAGGTTTTTCCAAGAAAGTTTAACATTTTTAACATAATTTTACGCAATTTGAAAATTCAATTTTAGTTTCTTGTAGTAGCATGAGCTCTGAACACGAAGTTGGCCACTTATGGCAGAACCACGCATATACATATATAATATTAACATGTAATTCGCAGAAAAAGGGTATCATCCTCACTTAAACCCTTGTTCCAGATTTTTTCCTTGCTTCTTTTCTTAAATGAAGTTTGTTGATAGGTTGGAACAGTGGGCACTTAGTGTGCTTAACAATGCAAAACGAAAAAACGAGACAATTGGCCACGATAATCTTGAGGATGCTCTCTCGTCTACTTCTCGTCCTCGACCTCCCAAAAATCACCGCTGCTGATAGGGACAAGCGGGAGGGATGCAATCTCAACATTCTTAATAGTACATCACACTACGAGTAAAATGAGCCCAGTCTTAAGGGTGTGCCTCAAAAAAATTTTTTTCATTAAAACGGGGGATGAAAACGAGGTATTTTCTGTGGATTTCCTCATATGTTTAATGATGGAGAGCTTTGATTCAAACTCATATGAAATTCCAGAGTAAGCAGTTTTCACCGAAATCAATTATCCTCACATTTATATTTAAATTAGCGAGTAAATTAAAGCAAGTAAATACTAATTATATTCCAATATATACATACGGTTTAACAATGATATCTACAAAAATATTCAACCGGTTGAAAACATAGACATATAAAGAATAGACCGCTTATTAGCAGCTGGGACAGTGAGGCTCGCGTAGAAAGAGAGGGAAGGCGAGGGTAGTGAGTCTTTCTCTCTCGCACATTCACAGTTGGGGTCGTGAGAGTACAAGCGGGAGTATGCACCGGTGCCTCGAGGATCGCGATCTGTTCCATCCTCTTGTCTGTACCCCTACGACCCCTCTCCGTAAGTGTGCGAGAGAGAAAGACTCACTGCCTTCGTCTTGTCTCTCTTTCTTATACGCGAGCCTCACTGCCCCAGTTGCTAATAAGCGGTCTATTTTTTATATATCTATAGTTGGAAACAGAATACATTAAAAGTCGTAAGGTATGCAGTTGTGATGACGTATAAAGCGAAAAAAAAAAACATTTATTACACATAGCACAATTTATCGTTAGTAATTGAACGAGAAACTTAATCGATGAAATTTTCAAACCTCTTCGCTCGCCGATCCATTCGGTTCCCCATCGCATCCTTTAATCTCCCGACGTGACAGTCAACAAGGGAAAAAAGGCTTTTCACTCTCCATCGCGCTCCAAACTCCTTGGCGTAACTCTCCTTTGCTCACTATATCTGTTTCCAAGCGCGTTGCTAAAGTCGCAAGTTTGTCGTTCCCGTTGACTTACTTTCGGCTCGCGTGAAAATTGAATTCGTGTGAGTATCTTATCAAACCGAAAGATTTCGACCTGTATGCTTCGAAGCAAGGTACTTACACTATAGCTACAAAATGATTCTCGGAGTTACGATATTAGCTGCTTTCCCGTGGGACATATCATTGGTGGATTTTATCGAGCTCGTGGGCTGTCAATTTACTTTGCAGCTAGTGTGGAGCCATTCCTTTCAGAAATGTAATGCAATTGCGATCAGAACGAGGTTTTTTATGAAATAAGAAGTTTACAAAACACAAAAATACAGTTTGGTTACTTAATTATTTCTTATAAAATAAACTGTTTAGTTTATAGAAAGTGTGTGTTGAGGTGTTAATAGAAAAATAGATTACATTAAATTCATAGTACCTTACACAATTGTACATTGTTACTAATTGTAAAAAGAAAATTACGTAATTTACAAGGAATTTTTTTTTCTTTGGACAACTTTTACCCCAATTGATTTTGCTAATAAAGTTATAATATTGATTGCTCATAATTTTTTACCATTTTATTGTCCAAAAAAACTAATTTTTTGTAATGTAAAATATACATAGATTTACGTAATTAAAAATATATAAGAATAATTTTTATACAGTTAAGTATACAGTCATTTGCATTATGTTATAAACAAACATTAGATACACATCACGGAGCTACTTTCGGAGATACTGGATGAATTAAAAAGATTTTTTAGAATTTTTTTGTATCACACACGTTCATGGATTTTAATTGTAGAAATTATTGGAAATTATAGAAATTTTGCAAGTATTTCCAACTGTCTACCCCTTAATCCTATCTCAATAAATCATTCCAGGAATAAAATAAGTTTCTTTCGATTAAAATGAAACAGAAAAAATTCTCTCTATCTTTAATGGATCCTTACACACAAATAAAAAAATACAGTTAGTAAATATACGTGTATTGGCTTAACAATACATTTTTATCATTTAATCCGACAGCTTTAATAATTAATCGACTAACGTATAAACTTCTATTTCTACTTGTACCTCGACTTGTACCTTTATTACTTAATCAAGAAATTTGAAACACCTTAGAACTGTTCGGCTTTTTGTACGTAATTACTTTTCGATTATGTGTGTGTGCACGGGCGTGCATGTGTGTATTTTGAACTACACCTATACATGAACACGCGTTTCTCCTCGCATTTCTTACTTTTAAGCAAGTTCAACATTCATTAAAAATTCATACTTGGTGACTTTACTTTGAAAGTTTCAAAGAAAAAAAGTTTGAAACAAAATCTTTAACAATTTTATAAATTTAGACCCAAAATTGTTAAAGAACCTTTTTGAAGAGGTATTATGGTTTTTTTGACCTCATTTTAAATATTATTATTATTACTGAGCTGTTAAAATTTAATAACTAAACAAAATAGCTCCTATTTAGTTACTCTAAGACATATTATTTAAGAAGTAAGCAAACCTTCCAGAATAAAAATCATCTAGGGATGGGGAAGATGTATAATAGCTAAGCTATATTCCAAAATACATTTATCTGAGCCTGCAAAGTAGGAAATAAACATTTTTAAAATGTCCTTGCAGCATTTAATACTTCTTGTGATTTGCATACATCTCAATAAAAATTCATCATATGAAACCTCGTCAAATCAATTATTCTAGCTCTCCAATAATACTTACATTGCGAACACAGAGCCAGAGGTAATGGAGAAAAAACACGTGGCGCTGCAACACATGCATAAGAATAGTGCGCTTCCTCTCCTCTGTCGCGAAAATTTATGCTTTGATAAAGATCCGGTTGAAACACCACCACGCACGCCGAGAGTTCGCGCGTTCGCACTAGCGTTAAAAACGAGAAAATGCGAAAAAGGTGGAAAGAAAGAGGATGCAGAGGACTGCTGCTGAAGGGGATTCCCCGTGCCGGTAGCTCTGCAGCCGACGTGCATGTGCACCAACCTGACGACGGGCGGGGCGGAAGGGGGGGGTAGTGAGACTGAGGTGACTGGTTAGCTATAGCACGGGTGCAGTAAAAGTGTTGTACACAAAGGGTCTCGCAGCGCCGTGCGCCGTGCGCCTCTCGCTCTCTCTGTCTCTCTCTCTCCCCTACGGCGACCTTCTCTGTATACACGCAGACGTAATACACACCTGTATACTAGCAGCAAGCTGAGCTAATGCTTGGTGCGTTGTTTATTGTTTATGCTCCCGGCAACGCTGTTGTTTTAATCGGGTTCCACCTCCAGTCTCCACCTGCTGCTGCTGTTGGCTTATTGGTTTTTTCCCTTGTTTTCCTCTCACCCGTATGAGGAGATATAGGGAAAAACGGAGCTCGTGGACAGATTTTTTTTTCTCTCTCGTGCTGCAAGCCTGCTTTAGTCTCAGAGTGCTGAAATGCTTTATTTGGAAAGCACGCTGATGCCTGCGAAATTTTCTGGGTTCAGGAATAGAGTGTACTAGCGCTGCCTTAGAAAATTAATACGTGAATTAATTTGTATCCATCCCTAGATCATAGATAGAGCTTACTATTGATCAATTCCAACATTAACGCACGGAATGTTGCATACTAGATATTCCTGTGACTAACACATTTGTGTTATTTAGTGTTTCTACTATTGCTTCAATGTTAATGAGTGACAAAATGTGGGATGAAATGATTGTTTTTTTTTGACGATGAATAAACACGTGGCCTATAAATCTGGAATTTCATACACATTTTTTTGATACTTAATGAGTTTCATCAGTTTTACTGAGAGTTTTGTAATACATTTAATTTCGACAACAACTATCTTCAACCAAGTTCAGGAAGCAAGTTGTCATAAAAAATGTTAAAAAAAGTGACTCTGTATGTCAGAATCGCTAACAATAAATTAGATAAAAAGTATGATAATAGTCATAAAATGTACCCTTTTGTTCAATTAATAAAGAAACGGAACTTTCTCCAAAACATATGGACAGCATTGTGTTACCAATCAGTCTTAACTATATATTTTATTAATTTGATAAAAAATCTTATTTTACTTAACGAAAATTAA
The DNA here is from genome assembly GCF_036245765.1 of Copidosoma floridanum. NCBI lineage: Eukaryota > Metazoa > Arthropoda > Insecta > Hymenoptera > Encyrtidae > Copidosoma > Copidosoma floridanum. The sequence goes on along the minus strand of NW_028321884.1, from coordinate 14,207,160 downwards.
AAACTTTCTGTACTTTAATTGCCACGAAAAATAATCACCTACTAACCCAATACAATAGAAAATGTATTATCAACAAAAAAAAAAAAATCTTACCAGGCATATATATTATGTTTTCTCTTAAAAAATTTCACGACCGTCCGAACGAGCTCGCCTCGTTTCCCCCCAAGCGTATAACAATCTATCAAACGGCTCTTCCACCCGGGTATTGTATTATATATTAAAAAATGTAAAGTCGACCTTTTCGAGCTACGGGACGGGGCAATTTCGGGCCACGCGGTTGTTAGGGCCATGAAAAGCACACAGAAGCGTCTGAGGGGCATCGCAGGGGGGGGGGGGCGAGATATGGGTTCAGAGTAGCTGCATATACTGTTGCTTTACTCTGGCTATTAAAAGAGGGAGGCCTGCTGCTGCTTACTGCGTACGTATATATTCCACCACGGCAACGCAGCTGATGTTTTCGCAACATATTGCGCAGATTACGATCATCATTATCGCATCAATGATACTATCTCGTCCCTTTATTGTTGCAACCCCCTTTTCTCCGTGGGGCTCGTTTCGCTGTGGCTTTGTTGCCATTTTTGAGCGTTGAAATAATTTTGGTGGGTTTTCGTTCGTTTATTTTGTTTTTCGAGAAAGGACAATGGCAATTTTTGCCGAAGCGCCGAGCTATTACAGCTTTATTTATTTATTTATTTTTTTGTGTTCGTAATTTCGAGAAAATTTTTTTATTTTCATTGTATAATATTTACTTTTAATACACATACCCCAGAGGCTGATTTTTTTTTCTTTTTTTTTTCATTCAGATGGGAAAAAACCAAAAACAACATCAAAGGAGCTCTCTCTCAAACGCGCGCGTTTTTTTATACCAACGCTCGACGTTTGCTCTTCGTTACGTTTACGCCCGGATGTAAAATCCATATTGCGCTGCACACATGCATGTTTGAAGAGGCTGTTACATCCGAATATTTATTTTCAAAAATAAATAATATCCTCTGAGCTCGCGTTCTCGTAATTAAAAAAAAAAAAAAAAAAAAAAAATGTGATGAAAGCTTAAAATCTGTGCGCTCCGTAAAACAGTTAATTTGCACGCCACTCAATCAATTACGCCGATAAACGCGCCTTTAGACACCTACTTGTCGATTCACGGAGGCAACTCTTCGTTTATACGAACGCGTTTAAGAGGATGCAAACGCGTCACGGCTAAATAGATTGCGGTTAGCGTCGAGGAGAGAGAGAGCTTGGTGACAAAAAAGTTAGAGAGGGTGGGGGAGATGGGAGAGAATCATGAAAAAACAGAAGAGAGGCGGCACGGTGGCAGTCGTTCGCGAAATCATTATGCGGGAGCAAAGTCCGCCTGGCCGTTAGTCTAGGAGAGAAAGAGAGAGAAAGAGTCGAATGCGAACGTGACTGCAATAACGCGTGCACTACCCCCTCCCCTTTCCTTACCTCGACGACGCGTTGGGGCCAATCGGCTTAAAGACTCGTCGATTCGCTCGCTTTACTTTTGTTTTTCTCTCATCGACCGATTCTTTTATCTCTTATTCTTCTTCTTCTTCCTCTTTTTGTTTCTCTTGAACTTATTTTTCTTGCTGTTTTCCCTGCTGCTCTTTGCTTTTATGTAACTCGTGTATTTCTCATACTTACGCCATAGAGGATCGACATGTTGCGATGAATCCTTAATAACACTTGACATATCAATTTAAAGTTTTTTAATAGGGACTTGTGTCTTAAGGTTATCAGTATTGTGATACTCATAAGGAAAACTACAAAGAATTCCTTGGATTCTAGTTGTTCATTTCTGGTGTCTTCGTCTCAACTTATTACGGATGGGTCACCTTATCTATGGATTAATCCAATACAACGTATTAGTCCTGATAATTAGATGTCTCTTATCGAAATCATTCACAATTTAAGCCACGAAATATAGTTACGTCAATCATTTGTTACATTTATGTAAATAAGAATGCTTCTTTTGTTACTTTAACTCACTCTAACTGATGGTTAATAACTTTACGTATTTCGCGCAGGGTATTTATCTGTCAAAACCCTTGATAGAATCTACTAAGTCCATAAAACCAAGGTCAAAATAATGTCAAACTGGTTCCCTTGCATCAAACAAGGTGAGGAAAAACTGTGTTTCTGGAATGGTAAAATTTAACATTACTATTCGCTTCGTGCAGCAATTTGAAAAAACGCTACCAGCAGGGGAAAAGATGTAGATGCTAACTAACAAGAATGCACAGCATTAGATAGACAATGGTCTAACATAAGCGTTTATTTTAACAATAATAAATATTTAACAACTAAAACAAGGTTTTTCAGTCCCAATACTTACTAACAAAGTACAATCATGAAAGAAAAAAAAATTTTTTTTTTATGAAGGAACCATTAAATAGGTATTTTTTGGCTTGAAAGTATACTCAACACCCTAAATAATTACGCCAGTTGTTAAATATACATTACTACTGAAATAAACGCTTGTAATAGATCATTGCCCATATGATTCTGTGCATTCTTATCATCATCGACAACTTTTCCCCTGCAGGTGGCGTTGTTTCAAATTACTACAAGAAGCGAATAATATTAGGGGCTCCGCCCCTGCGCACTTCGCGTGTCAAGTGTCAACCCACTCACAGTTTATAACAAATACTCAATTTCCTGACTTTGTTAGAACAGTTGAAAAATTTGCTACTATAAAATATATAATTTTTATTTTTATTCAATGCAAAAATTTAAATTACTAACTATTAAATCTCATTTTCAAATTAACGCACCCAAGACTGGTCTCAACCAATCACACAACGAATAAACCGATGACAATCAAAATTTATAGGTAGGATAAGATACTCATTTTTTTCTCGTACTTACTGCTGAATATTTACTCCCTGGTTCAAATATTATGTACATGATTTATATGTATTAAGAGGAAAAATTGTACTCCAATCTGTATGTGACTTCCACTTACATTCCATTATCTTTTGCTCACCCATAGGGAAAGTTCAGGGTACTACACTACTACTGTACTAATGTACACAACACAGTCATCTGTGACCGTATAATTTTTATCACCATCACAGTTTAGCAATACTTAGTGGCAGAAAATAAAGTTCAAACTCGATTCATATTTGTATTAATTAATCTCTATCAAGGCAAGCAACAGTAGTTCTTGCAGTAAGCAAACACACATCCATGCATCTCCAAGCGTGGCAATGCGCAACCATACAGTTCCCGCATGTATTTCTCTCCACCAACTTTGTGTCTTAGCTCTTGTCTCTTCCACTCTACCTACGTATGAATATATTTGAGTTTACATATGTATGTATAGTTTATCCACCACTACTACCACCTCACTCTCCCTATTCTTGATCTCGAGCTTCGGTCCTTCTTCTATCTTATTGATGAACATCCTCGACGCTGAGTCTTTGACATTTACAGCCATAGAGGTATAAGAATAGAGGGGAAAAGCGCTATACTAGCCCATTAGCGGCAGCGACAGCATAACTAAGTGTAACGGGGCATCTGTCCTTGTTGCCAAAGCCACGTTATTGGCTACTTCTTCGTTCTGGATCCTACAGTTGATTCAATCTCATGTATGACTCGACCAATAACATAACTGCCAGACAAAGACAGATGCCTCGTTACGTAGCGAATTCTGCTGTCGCATATCACGCCCCCTTTTCTCCTCTATTCTTATACCTCTATGTTTACAGCCCTCTTACGGAATCGCTGGAGCTCCTACAGCTACTATGGTGGCAGTAGTAGAGCAGTATTTGAGATACATACTCACACAGCTCTTCTCCTTTCTCTCTCTCGCTCTCTATTGACTTTCGCAAGGCGTCTTATTCCTCTCGATCCGTATTTCTCAATTATTTTCCCAGCGAATCCATTACTACTACTATACCTTGCCGCCACACTACTGCAGATGCAATGAACCTCTTCCCGCTCCCTTCGTTTCTTACTCCTCGCATCTATTCGTCCTTACTCTTCTACCTCTTTTGTTATTCCATTTCTTTCTCTGTATATATACACTTCCGTCGAGAGTGTAAGTTTCCTTATATTGGTTTTCTCGACTTTCTCCTCTCTCTCTCTCTCTCTCTCTCGATGTTTTTCTCCATCTTTTATTTGTTCCCCTGCTCATCTGGATCTTGAATGGAAAAGAGCTTTTTTTCAAAGAAAAATTGTTAAAGCCACTGCCATCCCAACGCGCCCGGCCGTCGAGACTGGAGATGATTCATGCTCCAGTAAGTGTTGTCACTTAGGAATTGCTTTTTTAGCTCCTCTCCGAAGACGATGCTGAAATTGCAGGATCCTATCATTTTGCTTTGTACTTGTAGGGCTTTGACTTTTAAAGAGTGTATTTTATCCACGGGGTGATGAGATTTTTTGTTTGATTATGGAGTTTTTTAGTTGTTTTTGGTTCATTATTCTTATTGTCATGATGTTGTATCAAGTTGATAGATTTTTTTTTTTAACAACGACAGACAAGAATTTATGAGGATTTTTAGCTCCCCACTCTACTATTCTGTTGTCCTTGCTAGCCCCAACTCTTCCAAAGTCATAACATTTGATTCAGTCATACGAAAGTAATTACTCAATCAGATCAGTTGTTGTTTTTGTCGTTTCACTGATGTTTATGATATTCCAGTAACTTGAATAATACACCTTATTTCTGGTCATGAAAAACTCAATTTTCAAGTCTTTTTTCACAGTTGAACAAATTTTATGGATCTACTTGAAAAACTGAATAATTGAAAAACAAAGGCAATCTACCTACAACTTTCTAATACCCTGTAATGAAATTATAGATCTTTTTGACCTGTCACATGGTGCTATATGACTTGATGAAAACCTAAACAAAATTATTAAAACTATTGAAACTATTAAAACTAGTATCAACTAAAAGCAAGAAAAAGGAAGAAGCAGTGAAGGAAGGGAAATGAAACTTCTCAACCGATGCTGGACTTGGGTTACCTTGCAGCAGATAGGTCGAAGAAGATTGAACGTTTCGGGTTTTCACTTGAGTGCACATTGTAATTAGGGTACGTTTGATTGCGGGTATTAGCGAGAATAGAGAGAATGTCGGAATATTACTGGGCAAGAAACCCTGCTGCTGACCAATATTCTAGTATATGTAGATTTTTGCATTTGGTATGAGTAAATGTATTCTTATTAGGCTAGGGTTAAGGGCAAATCAGAAGTAGTCTAGATTGTATGAACGAGACTGAGCGAGACAGATGAAATTAGCGACAATCTACGCGAGCTGGTGGGCCCGCAGCGTTACTTCTTTACTAGCTCTCGAGTAGTCAGATCTAAGTACGCGAGCGCTTTTTGCATTCGCAACTTCAAAACCGGTAGCTATCTTCACCAGGTCAATGCCTCTTCCCGGCTATTGTCCTATCATTTGATTAACTTTATATTGATCTTTTGGAGTGAAATTCAAAGAAAACACTTATGTCCAATGCAATGTTCCATCGAGTAGTGGGCCAACCACTTCAGGCTTTATTGATAAAAACAACTGTTTTGCTGTAACAAAACTAGATGCAGTAACCTTATTTTTATGGATTCAGTTTTAGATACTTTTAATATTATTTGATTCATCGCTTGCGTTCAAGGTTATAATACTTAAAGTAAATCAGTATCCACTGCAAACGTTTCACAATGCAAGTAGAATTGTTTCAGACTATGTTGATGATTTTATTTCCTTATTCGATGTCGATTACAAATATCGACAAATATTCTATTAGCATAGTAAATGTATCATAGAGAGAACACTATTTTGTGTTACAAGTTAGTATGTATTTAAAAAAAATGTAAGTAAGCAAAAATACCGTAGATTAACATAGTTAAGAGAGGACGATTTATAAAGACAGTAGTTACATGTGAAACTAAAAATACTGCGAAAATTTAATCAGTTACGTAGCGTAAGAAAAGAGATAAAACCATTCAGTGATATAACTTTGCAAAGACTGTCATATTATTTATAGTTATTGTAAACATCTGGTAATCATTTGAATGGTCGATTTGTATAAATTCCCGTAAAATAGCATCATGCACGAAGCCATAAACACATCTTTATCACCACAAAAGCTTTCTCTCGGTTACACAATCATCATATGCTTCATTTACAAAGCTTTTTCGTTGTACGATCATAAATTTTTTTGCCGAATCTAAATACTCACGATCAACAACTATCAATCTCCTACCCCAAAAACATGACCAATCCTTTAACCAACAGAATCTCTGCTCCAATCCTTCTTCTCTCGACAAAAAAGTGAAATTTATTGTAGCTTTAGAAATGATAATGAATTCGACGAGGTACAAGCCACACTACAGACAACTCTCTCTCCTCTCTCCCAACGTCCAACTAATCGACGATCACATACATAAACACGCAGAGTAGTTAAGAGTACATGCGACATATACATGAATGATTTTTCTTTGCCAATCCGTAGGTGGCCCGACGCCCAACGAATCTTCCTCGTAGCAGCTCACACACGGCATCAAGATTCAGCTGGACATGATGCCCTGGTTCATACTTTTTCTCCTGCTGCTTGCCGTAATGGAGGTCTTCCCTCGAGAGGCCACCTGTTCCCGCCTGCCGGACATCTACTGGAACTCCACCAATCCAATGTAAGTTTGTTGTTATTAACTATATCTTTTCGTTTCATCCCTCCCTTCTTTAGCTTATCTTTGTCTTCCCGTCTTTTATAATATGCAAATATAGGTGCTGCGTACGATGTCGTTCCGGTTATTGCAGACCATTACCCCCGCCTTGTATTCGTGCATGCGATATGAATTCGCAATACTATTCGTAAACAGAAGGAGAAGAGCATAATCACAATACACGTGGCGCCCTAACCGTTTTCTTGCGTATGTGAACAAATACATGTGTACGCACATAGGGTGCCGGGAAAATTTGTCCCAGCCTTCAATTTGAGTCACAATAGCCGCATGTGCGTGCATATTGCGTGTGTGCACTTATTGTGCGTAAGTATAGGATGCGGATATCGATTCGTGGCACTTGTTTTGTTTAGAGAATTGAAAATGATATTTGCGTGACGTTTGTGAGGGAGTTTTCGCAAAAAAACTAATGCAAGCGCCTTTTATCTGTTTTAAAATTTTAAACTTACCCGGTACGGGGATTCCCCGCTTTCGATTTTTTTGCCGCTCGTTTAATCAATAGTTGTTGGTTTCAGCGATGTGTTGCTTATCTCTGATAACATCATCAAATAGTTATCTAGAAGGTTAAGAAACTATGATAAAAGATTACTTAACCCGAAAATTGAGTATTATTTTATTATGGTTAGAAAACATAATATTTGCTGTGGTAATAATGACTCGCGTAATTATTTCTGACCAACTTTATATTTAAACTGAGTGCAGTGCGAACGAGAGGAAAACCCTTTTAAGGTTTACATATTACAGAAAATGGTGGAAATCATTGAAAAAATCAAGCCCAACTGTGGCACGATTGACCTACGCATGCACAAATTACCGTTACAAATGAGCATTATGCAAACGCATATTGGCAACAATGAGACGTCATTACATTTCATAATCCTACATGCAGTGAAATTCTGATTGTTATGCAATGAGTCTGATTTCCGTTTACATAGTATTGACTAGGAAAATTGAAGTTGAAATATGATGCGGGAACGGAATGAGCTTAAAATAATTGAGTGTGAGTACGTGTTGGGGGCAGGAGGGGCCAACCGCAATTTAAACTTTTCGACTGACTATCGCTTGCACATGTGAAATTAAATACATCATTGCACCTTAATAGCGGAAAATTTCTAGACCATAGTGCGCCATAATAATGCACTCTAACTTGCGCTTGAATTATAACATTTGATACTGTGATAAAGATGAACAAGTAATTTATGGTAAATATTACGGTAGTTTTTCTTACCATGTTTTTTACGAGATCTTTTACTTAAATCATTATGTATCAAATTTAACGTGGTATATGATAATTTTTTTTTTCGGAAAGTATTACGGTTAAGGTTATAAATATGCTTTTCACTTCAAATTTAAATAACATAATAAATTCGAAGCCTCTCAAGCATTGCGAAGTTTTATCTCCCATTCGAGAGAACTGCAAATCCATGTGAATTGCGGTATTTCAAACTAAATTTTCCTTTGACCAAATAAAATTACCGATAAAAATCACACTAGGAATGAAATTCACCTAAATTTGAATAAAACACCTCTTATGGTGGTACTGAGTATTTGACTTTCGTTCGATTGACGCTTCATCGCTAAAATCTCGTCGTCACAGCCTCTCGCTCGAGATCCCCGGGAAAACATCGCAATTTCCTCGCCCCTTTTTCAAAGTATAAGTAGATCCAAAATACCTACCAACTCCGTGTGTGGGGGCACACACATCCAAAGAAAAATCAGAAGAGCGTGTATAGGACCTTGACGGTGCCTGGAAAATATTTTCCAAGATAAACGTCTGAGCTTCGACGCTGTGTACAAAAATATGTGTACCTGCACGCACGCGTGCAGAGAGCGACGAACGGGTGATGGATCAGGCCGTGGTGGCGGACGTGCGTTCGATCCACATGGCTACCGCGAAATCGCAATTTTTCCCGCTCGCCGTAGGTATACGTGTGCAAGAAGAAGCGGAATTGAAAAGTTGGGCGTGAAGTGGGATATGAGTGTGTATGTTTGCGCATTGCCATAGTTGTAGGAGGAATGGGAAGCAGTGCCGGTTTCAGACATGTTATGGGGTGGGAGCTGCCATGGTGTGCTCACACCCTCTAGGCGCGTTCAAAGAATGACTTTTTTCTGTGTATAGTATAGATGCATATAAATGCTCTTGCTCGACGGTACGATTATTTTTTTCCGGGAAGAATTTTCTACATTTTGTAAGCTTCGGGGTGACACAAGTTTTGTTGAGAGTTTTTTGCTCGTGGACAAAAAATCACAAGAATTTTTACCGTAAATGAAGCAACGGTAATCCTGTGATATTTTGTCGTTACGTAAATTTTTACCGTATAAAACGGTAATTTTGATGGTAAGTGTACAATTTATCCAAAATTCACAATGATTTTTTCTGTACGGCAACGGTAAAATTTCCCCTGAAAGAGTATAAATAGCTAAAGGCTCACGTGGACCAAAGGAAAGGACCGATCAGTTGTCTGCTGCAGTGGGCTTTAACTTATTTGCTATGTGCCTGTTATTTGGCGCTACTAATCACTTTAACGCGTTTTCTTATGAGAATGTAAAGAAATTTTGTTGATGGCAGCCGTTTCAAATATTTTGCTCCATAAGATTTAACACAGAAAATTCTTGACAATGAGAGCAGCACCTTAGAAGTGCATAGCGAATACGAGAGAATGAGAGACGTAACATCTGTACTACAGAAATCAATACACGCATGAATAAAAGCAAGTGTATCTTTTACGAATAATCTCAAGCAAAAGATGATTGCATGATGTTTCCAACAATACTTTAAGTATTATTGCAAATATCTGCACAGGATCGACCTTCTCTTTCGGACCACGTGACCCAGCGGCCTATAGCTGTATATTCTTTCAGGGACAATTTTACCATTGCTGTATAGTGTAAATTGTACTGAATTTTGGACAAATTTTGCAGTTATCATTAGAACTACCGTCAACTACGATAGAAATTCATGTACCACTGCGGTAAAAATTTACATAACGACAAAATATCACAGGATTACTGTTTTGCTTTTACGGTAAAAATTTCTATGACTCCTTTCTGCCGGCTTGTTTTATAGTTCTTGGAAATTTCAGCGTGTTGATGAATTTCAGAAGTTTTTTTGGTTGCTTAAAATACTCACTTACTATTTAAGAGTTTCATTAACTTCGCGCAAATAATTTTTTCTTCGTACTGCCTTAAAGTTTTAATTTATTTTGCCCGTCACTCAAACTCATACTTGTATGTCATCCTACTGCGACAAAACCACTTGATCAGCCTACACCAATCAAATAATCAATAAGCAGACTTTGCAATGTGATCCATCAATCCCTAAGACCTTTTTTTGTCGTTACATTTCACCACGAGTAAGAACGTCGCTATACCAAAAAGACCGTAGTTTTTATTATTCATCCCTAAGATACTTGTTGCTGTAGTACCAACATTTCACCCTCTTATTGTTCTTTCGCGTGTCTCCCTCTGTTTTTTTTTACGGGTAAGTAAGGATAATTAATCCAAACGCTTGATTGAAGGGTATAAAATAACAGAGAAAGAGAGACGACGCAAAGTGAGACCGTAATGTGGAGCCTCGTATCTACTTTAATTGACAGTCGTGTCCGGCACGTTAAATTACACGGAACGTCTCATTCCTGGATTGCCTGACATTAGTCTGCTGCTGTCGATAGTAATTCATAGTTAAGTAAAATATACGCTTATTCACAAAAGATAGGGGGGGGGGGTAAAAAACCTAGTAAGTGATGGGAGACTCCCCTTGCCATGTATACGTTTGCGTATACCTCTATTTGATCGATTTTGTTAGTATTAGAATGTAAGTCGAAGTTATATTCTCGTCAGTTTATAAATGAGTTTAATAAAAGCGCATATGACGCATCCGTATTTATAACGGGACTACTGTGACGACTATGTATCTATGCCAAGGTAATTTTCTTATGAGCATTCTCTAGCTGGCATTACGATATTATTCCAATATCGTATAAGTTAATAAGATTGTCACTTTTTATAGCTGTATTGTTGACAGTTATTTCATCTTTTGTGCCTTAGTACCGTCAAATGATTAAGGAAATACGTAAAAAGTACAATTCAGAGATGAAATGTTTTTGATTACTTACGGTAAAATCACACATCGAAGCAAGGAACAAAAAGTCACCTACTTTTGAGCAAAAAAGCAGTTGTACTAAAAAAGGGAGTTTTTTTCTGTTACTTATATTACTGGACAGTAATGACAATAATGAAAAACAACTTTAAAGACAGAAATCTATTTTTTACTGCGGACAGAACCTTATTGTTGCGAGTGAAAGGTTAAGATAGGTCGTTTGGACCAATCAGAAAGTTCTCAGCCCTCTCCAGGTGACACGTGCTAAGAGCCCGGAACCCGTTGGGTGCTCTCAGATTGAGGTTCGAGAGTCTTTTATTTTATTGTCCAGCACAATCCGTTTGGAGCTCAAATATAGTACTTTCTGAGATAATTGCTTCGTCAAAACGAAAAGCCAAGATGGTTTTTTCTTACAGCCCAGGAGCACGAGTCTGCTGTTTTTACATGATCGTCAATTTGTTAAGAATAACTAATGTCAGGGGTATTTTTATAAAATGAGAAAATCATTGAAGAAAAAGTATATTCTTATAGCTCTACGGACTGTACTAAAAATCCTTATTCACTTTCAAGAATACCTAAGAAGGTGTCGACTGATAGTAATCATTCGAAACTAGTTCGTAGAAACTTTCACGACGTAAAAAGACACAATTACCGATCGATTTAACTACTGTTACAATACATCCGCCAACTACGTAAATCCAATGGGTCGTGCCCGATCAGAATAGTACAAAGAAAAAGTAGACAATACACACAAACAGAAGCGTCTATAACCATACATGTGTAACAACAACAACAAAAATTAGTCTCGCTTCGATTTGCATGCAGAGATTCCTTCATTTATTTTTTCCATACAGTCGCACTTTACTTGACACTGTCTATGCTGTGGAAGAAGTTTCGCAATGGCTGTCATTCAGTATGAAAGGAGTGCGAGTACCTATAACTAGAGACGAGGAAATTGACTCGATGCTCGAGATGAGCTTTCGAGCTAGTACTTGTAGTATGTACATTACGATGAAGACGACACCCTCTACTCATCTAAGTCTCTATTTCTCCTCAGCTCTACATGGATCTTTGAGAATCTAATGAATGCTGTTGCTGCTGCTCATGTGATCCACGCTATAAACTCTTCCATGGAAAAAAAATGTCATTAGAAGTTGAAACAGTCTCTTTTTGAAGCATTACTTTGGGTAGAAATATTTTCATCCCTACGTAGCTTTGGAAATATGAAAAAATGCAATAAATAATATGACGTGACTCACTCTTTTTTAGCTTTTTCTAACTTTTTATTGTATTATGGGCCGATCTCGGAAGATATTTTTTTAACTTTGGGAATAAAAAGCTTTTTTTCCACAAACTTTTGACACAATAATAAAGAAACGCTGCTATCGATCATTTTTTCGTGAACCTCATAGCTGTCAATTTAATTCTCATCTTCTGAAGACCCGTTGAAAATAAATAAGGCGTGAACCAAAAAGAAGGTTTTTTCCAACTCAGTACGACTTCCAGTTAAAGACTTTTCGTGGAATCCCTCATACATACACGTTGTTCGGGCGTCTTGTGACCCGCGCGCTCTGCGTCTTAATTTTACCGAAGCAATTAGTGCGCTATCCTTCTCTTTCCCTTGACGCGTTGTCACCTTTGTTGTACTGTAAACGAGCGTGCGACGAATTAATCGGATAACCAACAAATGTATGCGAGTGCCCAGGTGCTGAGATAGAATAGTAGTGTGAGTGAATCGTGTGTGTGTTTGGCGTTACTCGGTGAGAGAAGGTGTCCACGGGTAATCGTGATCATCTACGGTGAGCGCAACGCGGCAACAGAGTGTTGCCCGTCGTCCAAGCGTTTGGCAGCTTGAGACGTCGGGACGCGCTTGGACACCCAGGTCTCGAATCTCCTGTGCGCTCCCGAGCCCCCTGCGGCACTTCCTCGACACCCATCCTCTGCGGTGCGGTGTTGGAATATTTATTGTACGGACGGCACAACTGAGGTAAGAGAGCTCTCTTTAGGTACTAAAGGATCCTCGCGAATCGTGTAGCTCGGTATCTTGTCACGTTGCTAGCGAAGCGTGTAAGGCGTAGCATTAAGGATACTTATTTCTTACAATTATAATTGTTCTGTACCTTTTTATTGATTGATTATATAAAAATATTACGCTTACCTTGGCTTTCTCTCAACCCGCGAGAGTTTTATGCCTAGGTAAGTAGTGTCATTCCGCGAATAATTGTTGTTTTTATTTATAAAAGAACCCGCTCTCACTAATCCATCCTACCTTTTATCACCCTGAATATTATAAATCGGCTGCATATGTTCGCGTTGTCTCAAAGGAGAGTTGACCTTGTTCACACGTATTACACCTACTGCACTTCGCAGCAAGGACGAAACGACTGCTTAGCCATGCAGGAAGTATCATGATCCTGCGATTCAATATACACACATACTCACAGCGCAATTTCGCGAGTTAGGGGGGTAGGATATATGATGAGCGAGAGTCTCTCCGTTCTCTTTCCTCATGCGCGTGTATGGCTACGAGAGGGACGCATCGACTGTCTTTACATCATCCCATGCGCGAGTGATGTCAGAAGTGCCAAGCAGAGGAGCTCTCGTATCGTGCCAAGAACGAGGAGCTGAAATTGAAAGTAGATAGGCAGCTCCATAGCTGTACTAGTATATAATATTATAGTCTGGTACGGTGATAAGGGGGTGTATGTATGCGTATATTACATACGCAGACGGTGGAGTGATCTGATATGTTGTATATGGTATTGCGAGGGAAGGCATTTTATAGCTTTGTTCTCGAAATGATGGGCTGTTTTACGTTGTATAGGAAGAGATTTTGCGTCTTAACAGCGTTTTGCTGATGTTTTATTACTCACTCGAGTGAGCGCGTTCACGTATCTTTTTCTTCCGGTTTTTTTTTCGATAAATAGGACGAGATTTTAATGGTAAAGATTTGTGATGTATCCAAAACAACTTTAAAGTAAGAAATTGATTAGATCAATGAAAAAAATCGTGTTTGTCTCACTATCTATATGAAATGCAAAATCAGAAGTGTATGCATGTAGTAGAAGTAGAAAATGACGATATATTCAACCATCGTGGTGAAAACTCAAATATGTCATTAATCCTTAGATCCAAGCAAATTATTTAATAGAGGAAGAAAAAATATCTTCTACGCAAAATATCCAGGTAAACTTAATATGAACCACAATCATCAAAATAAAAACATCGCACTCGCCTACTGCGAAAAGTAAAAAGTCGGGCTACAATCACACACATATACTGTAGAAAGGAAACGAAAGTTGAAGCGGGTACCCCCCCCTTTTTTTTTACTCACATCCCCCGCGGAAAAGCTGGAGAAGAGGGTTTCGTGCAGAGCTTTCGCCGTCGTCTTCGCCCCGAGCGCGCTTTACGGATTCGCTATTCGATCGAACATGTGATAAGCGCGCTCCTTGTTCCGCCAGGATATCCGCTCGTGACCCCTTCCCCTCCCTTATCGATGCTCTCAAAGCGGGGTGTTTTCTGCTTTGAAGCCCCTATTTTTTAGTTCTCGGTTAGCAGATTTTTTTTTTTATATTTTGAGTTTTGAAAGTTACAATTTATACGTTGGTTGACTTTGTCATTGACTTGTCCTTTGTATTGCAGCACGTGTAAACAATTGGTTCAAAAAAATATTTAACTTGGGACTACTTGGGAGCTGTTGTCCCAAGTTGTGTCGAGCTTGGAAAATGGGACTGTGCCAAACTAAGCATATTTGACTATATATTCGGTGGGTCATTGATAATAAATAATTTTCTGTATAATGTGCATAAAAATTAAGGATGATGTCAACTATTTTAGCTCAAGTTGTCTCAAATATTAACAAAATCGATAAAGTTAATACTTATCTGTTACAGAGTGATGGTTTATCAATGTTAAATTGTGAATTTCTATGTTTTCGAGACCAGAATCCTGATAGAAAACTAAATTACAATGTACATACAGAATCTCTAGGTTCATGATAACCAAAACAATGAATATACCGGGCTCTCCAATGGTGCCATTTTGCCGTTAACTCTATGAATCAAGACTATTTCGTCAATTGATTCTAATTCCATAATAATAATGAACTTATGACAATGTCATTGTCACAATCATCAATAATGGTCCCTGAAATCAATTTGGATTAAAAACGTCTTCTGTTATTGGTAAATAAGAGCACAACATAAAGCCCTTGGCCAATGCGGTCCATAACAAAGGATTGTGCATACACCAAGTGGCGAAGAAGAACTTTTAGTCTTTTAAAGTTATAAAAAGTTATTTAACGTTGTCCAAGGGCTTTAAAGTTGTTTATGATCATGCAAGGATCTTGAATATCTTTAAAATCTTTAAAAGTCTTGGACAATCTTTGCTTATATTCTAAAGTCATTTAAAGACATCAAAAGTAACAATTTGTATATTCACAACTGCGCAATTCCACCGTAAACCGGACTATTGATAAAAAGCACAAGCAAACAGACGAATTTACACATTATACCACCCACTTGTAGAGCCACCCAACTTCAAGTACTTATTTTTCTTTTTCTCGAAACCACAGGCGCGCATTTCATCATACGTACCCCACCTACGTGGCGCCGCGTGCATTATTTAATAAGCCAGGCGTCAGCATTAATCCAGGGCCTTGGGACGGATTTATGTCCAGCGATGAATACCCCTCGTAAATTTTAATTTGAAAATCATCTCCCCTGGTCGAATAAATCATGTACAATACGATCGAAGTGACATGCGAACTCTTGTACTTGTTGATGACAATGAGAAGGAAAGCATGAAGAAGCAGAAAAAGAGCACGAAACACATTTTGCAATAAAAATCTTTGACGTTTGATCATCGTCCTCCCCAAATATCGACCATAAACACACGCAGAGTTTCCATAAATGTGCATAAGGGGCAAACATGGAAGCACGAGGTAATAGAGAAGGAGTGTATTATGCGCGAGTTGTATCTCAATGATCTTCTTATTCGTTCAAACTTCCTTGTCAACTATACAATGCATAATACGTACGTACATGAGGCTTGGTATATAATATGGACTCTTTGCTAGAGATCGAAGCTCGTGGGAACTGTGTTTGCGGCCATATACGAAGAGTGCACGGGTAAATTTACCTCGGAGTTTATGCGCGAGTATAGAGATAAAAACTTTCCAGTGTAAATACGCAAAAAAGAGCTCACGAGGAGTCTTAAGGGTATAGGGGAGAGGGGACACGAGGACCAAAAGAAAAATCCATACAAATACATGTGTTTGCTCTCGAAAATGAGCGCATCATCCGTTTCCTTCTGTATTGTTGTCCTCTCTCGCTTTCCACGTCTCTTTGTAACAAACCTTTCTCTCCCACCCGCGACCATCCATCGTTCTCCCATGTATGTACCTCCCTACGTGCTCTTTCGTCTTCTTCATTCTGGTTGGGCAATGCTTTCAGCGGAATTGGCAATTTATGAGGGGAAAAAGAGAAAGAAAGAGAGTCTGTAGAAACGCACAGATCCGTGTGTACAGAAAGAAAAGAGAGATTGGAGCGCGCGATGAGCCTCTTCGCCTTGATACGGACTTTACGCGCGCCCCAGTAACCTCCTCGCTGTTCACTGTATGTTCCTCTGATGCGGATGTTGGAGACTGGGGAGTGGCTTGGACTTTGATCAGATTTCGCTTTCCACGGTACTGACCTCCCTCTCTACCTCATGGACAATATTTTTCTCATTCCTCGTTTGACAGCTGTACGTCGCTTTACTTTGGAGGAACGAGTTTTTGATGATTTAGGGTTTTGATGGTTTGCAGCTGTTCTAGTGTTTTTTAGTTCTTTGTTTCGTTATTGCGTACAAGTACCGAAAAAATCTCGGGATGTCACAAAAGACCTGTTACATACATGATATTCTAATTAGTGTGGTCAACGAATTCTCATTGTTGCTCTCTGTTCGTCTCCAAGAGTTAATGTAAAAGACCAGCTTAGTTCACAGCTGATCAGTTGAGGTGGCTCATCACAAAATCAAAATACTTTAAGTATGTATGAAACTTGTAGGTAACACATCTGAATACTAACTAAATCATCTAACAAAATTTCAAACCATGTTGCCAGTCAATTTTCTCAAAATGAGCCACTTAAAACTTTTATGCTTAACGTGGTCTCTTACAGGAGGCCCTTCAATTTTGATAACATTGGATACAATATCTTCCAAATTATGCTTTAACTTTTATTGTTAAACTAAGTACTGAAAAAAGAAATCATGAGTTTTTCAACAATATCAAAAAAATGTAGCTTCGCCAGGCAATGTTGTGTAATATTTAATCAATTAGGTGACTGTTTATAAAAAGATACGGGTTACTTGAAATGTGGCAACTATCCCACCCGACGTTTTCAGGTGTAATAGTCTGATGTCGCGTAAATAGGTAGTACAAGTGTGATGAGCCACCTTAAAAGCCCAGAATAATAAAATTGATCACAGATGTCATAATCCAATGACTTGTCACCTTGCTTCACCGACCTCATAGGTTCAATCTTGATTAATGAAAAAATCAAACTAAAAAATTATAAAACAGCACAGAAATTACTTTTTCAATACGAGTTATGAAAGTAAAGCTAGATGTATTGAAAATGAAAAAAATATTAAAGTACAGTTAATGTATGAAAAACGACACTAGGGATTTGGGTAATATAAGAATTTCAAAACATAAGTACAACAAAGGTAAAAAAAGTACGTAGAGATTAAGGAATTATCTCACAGATCGTAAGTGGGGATTTGTATGTGGGAACGTCTCAAAGGTATGCTCTTTACTAGAATAATGTCGATAACTCGCATAGTATTTATATATAATTGAAAATGACCGTTTAATCATGCTGTGGAGTTTGTTTGTCAAATATTTTGTCTTCATTTTTATCTGTTGAATTAGTACAACTATTGATAAATAATATTTCTGAAAGGATGAGATTATTGTCATTCGGTCCTTCGTCTAAAATGACAACATTGCCGTCATAAAATCTATTACATAATTATTTTACATGATTATACATAGTTTTATGCGCAATAACGCAATTGCAATATTAAACTTGTACGTTGATCATAACATTTCAATTAGTACTTTGCATAAATGCCGATGAATCAAGACGAAAGGTCTAAGACCAGCACAATATTTATATTTTTTATACTTTTAAACAGCAATACATTATTCGTGAAAATCCCATAGTGCATTCATAGCTTGAAGTCTTTTAAATTTCACTGGAATTAGAATATCATTTTACTACATTGAATTTAAGTTATGAATGGGCTGCCGGAAATTCAGTAATTTTACGACTTTGTTTGAAGACCGTTTTTAATATCATGCTTGAGAACACTACGATGGCTATACCAAATTTTATATCTTTACAGTGCATTTCACATCAATCTAGTAAAATTATGAAATTTTCTGGGTTGTAATAAAAAAACCTCATTGTACACGCAAATTGTGCCTAGACGCAGCAATAAAAATATATGTTAGCTGTAGTATGTCTGTATACATAAAATAGAGTATAATTTCAGACAGTGCTTGTTTTGTCATCTGATTAAAATGTTGTGTAAAAAGGTCTTACCATCCAGTCAAGTCTGGATTTTGTCATCCATCGTAAGATATAACCAAATTCATCATTCGCAAGTACAAAAAGAATCCAAAATAAGATCAAAATAAGCTTATAAATTCTATTTCCCCAAAAATCCTAAATACGCACATTATTCCTTGGCGTAAGATTTTTACAACCAAGTGTAATATTTCAAAAGGGATTCCCCCCATTTCCTCTTGACTTTTAACGATCGTTGCGGATATATATCCAACGTAACTCCGTTTTCGTATCCATGAATTATTACCACAGGGCATTTTTTGCCACGCACTCGACACTTTTCATCCGCCGACATGAGTGCATACACGGCGTTCCTTGGGAATCACTAAAACCAATGGCCATTACTTTGAATATACCCATGCATACACGTGTTTCTTAATGTCAGAACCACACCTCCCACGATCCATCAACTATATAATACAAAGTCAAGGCAACCTTGGGGAAGACACCGAATTGCGTGGATTTCACGTAAAGCTCTCATTATCGCGTATTCAGTGCAATACACAACTACACAGGCGAGGATTGGGAAATATGGTAGCCGAGTGGATCTCATACTACGACGACATGGTTTTCTCGTCGAAAAAAGCTAAAAATGCAATCAGCATAACTCACCGAGGGAAATTTTCCCAAAACATTTGCCCCTTCCCACCCCCACCCCCTTGGCTCTCAACGAGGAAGCGCGAAATTATTAAAGCTCTAAATTACCAAAAGAAAGCCATAAATTTTTGCGGGAGGGTGGGAAAAGTGAGAGGCGTGGGCACACGCACACACCAAAGAACGAGAATGAGAGAGAGGAAAGGACAAGAGAAGGCAGACGATGCGGCCGAAAGGAGAGAAAGATGCGTCCGAGAGTGTATACTTTTCCCATCAGCGCTGCCTGCGCAAAGAGAGCCCATATCTCTTTCTTACCTTCCTTTTTTTTTTTTTTCGGAATCTACATGTGGAGACACACGGGCACGCGGGAGCATAGGTGCATTTATACACGACCACTGTCCCTTCCACGGACTGAGCGTGTTTACACGCGTGTATATATTGTTACGTCAACCCCCCACTTTTCACGTATGTATACAAAGCCCTTGCGAGGATTTTTCACGAATGATTTATACGTCCTCTCCCGCGGGTCATTGTTATTATTCATGCGCCAGCGTTTCGGCTGTATGTGTACACCCACCAAGCTAACATGTCGATGAAAATGTACACTTTCGAAACCGTCCCCACTCCCCCCCCCAGCTACAACAGTTGGACGTTTTTTACACGCCCACGCGTGATATTTTTGGAAACAAATGTACACATATCTCGTGTTTGCTCCACCACTTGGTGAATCGGTTCGTGAGGCAGTGCGTATAATTTCACGGGCGAGAGAACGTGAAGGGGGAGGGGGGGGGTTCGCACACCCGCCGAAAGCAGTGGTTTTTCTCGAACCGGTTCAAGCTTTTACGACTCCACGTGCGTGTCAGCCTATATACGTGTGCGGCTCGATCGTTTGGAAGTTGGGGCGCTTAGGGGCGTATATAGAAAAAAGTAGTGTGGCCGTAAAATGTGATCTATAGGAAGTTGAGATGGTTGGTATATATATGTATGTGTGGGGGCTGAGTGGCCATGATGGGAACGGGTTGAAGTTGAGTTCGAGTGCTGGACGTATAGCTTTACTGGTATACTCTGGAGCGGGTCAGGTATCAATTTTTATGAAGTTTGTGGCATTTTATCATAAATGAAAAAGTTAGAGGGCCGTGCTCGAGGGGCATATTGTTTAATTTAATTTACGAGTTTGAGCGTGATGGCGTATTTAATTGAAATTTTGTAACTTTATACGCGAGAATAAAATTCAGAGGGCAAAAGCAGGGAAGCAGAAGCGGCTAACAGCGTGTTAAATTCATCGGAACGTTTTTCAGTTAAAATGCGCGTAATCCGATGTGAGACGCGAGTTTTTTTAATGGATGTATTCGAAATTGTCCATTACTATGAATAAAAATCCCCTCTTACTTGCCAAACTCTTTCTCTGGTTTGTTTTTTTGCGAAATGTGTTTATCCATTGTTTTATCGAATAAAAAGCAACATATTGCAGTGATGCGAATAAAAGTAATTTTTTTTAATTAGAAATGTTATTCTGTTGGTATCACCACAAAAATCCAAATAATTTGAGCTGTTGAGAATAAAACATAAATTTAAATGGGTTTTTACTAATTAATACCACTGATAAAATATTTATTTCGTGAGATTAAAAAAAAAGAAAGTAAACAAAGTGATTTGGTACAACACCCCAAAATTGAAAGTAATGAAAAACTAATGAAACTCTAAAGAAATCTGATACAAACGCACGAGAATAAGCACGGCAAATTTAGATATAAATAATTGTTTACTAGTGCAATTGAATTAAAATAAATTAACCTTAAAAATGGGTACATGTGTGAATTGAGCCCTTTGTGCTACCGGATGCTATTCGAAGGTGGACTGCAGAAGGGGAGGATGCGATAAAATCAACATTTTACTTTTTCCATTTCCTCTGTTTTTCGGCTGTTTTACCGAACAGAGCGGACGCGTATGAAGTTCGTCAGTCCCGGAATTGGTGGTGATAATGCTATAGCTGTGGAAGAAAAGTTTGCAGAAAAGATGGTGGTGGAAGATTTACTCCTACAGATGGAAAATATCCGAGTAAAAAACGCCCTGGGGTTGGAAACGATCACTCAGTGTCTGGCCAAAACTTGGCGTACAAACATCTATAAACGGCTATTTGAAGACCATTTGTCAGTTGTCTGCAGCAGGTAGCCATGAGGACTATACACCATAGGATTGGTGAGCTTTGACCATCGATTGGATGACAACGAGTTAATCACCCCTACAAAATGTATTGATAAGTGTATGGGTTACTTTTTTTCCTCTAAAAATCGTGGTTGTGAGTATTTACTAGTGAAATATCCCGACAAAGTCTGTTCTCGTTAATTCTGTTTGACTTAATTTGGAATTGTCGATCTATTTTTATATGTGTATAACTTTAATTTGGTGCACTAACATTCAGAGCAAGCAAATTGAATAAGAAGAAAAGTAAATGTGCTAGGCAACGCCGTGATGACCACAGGGGTCATCCGTGGACGTTATTCTTTCCCCCGAATTGGTGGGTTGCATATTTCGAAGAGTTCGGAAAGCACGAAGAGAGGTAAGCTTCGCGTCTTCTCGGACGAAAGCCATGATTTGTTTGTTAGTTTTTCATTTCGTTCTTTTGTAGTCAACTTGGTTGTTAGAACAATATTTGATTATTTAAAATAGATCCTCAAACGATTCTCGGGCATTCTTTCTCTGAAAGTATAGGGAGTAATTCTGTCATAGTTAAGAGAAACTCTTAACCTCATTCTGAGTATTTTTGAAAATAAGAAACGTGATTCTCAGTTGTTTGGTTTGTTTAATCTGTAACAAAGTCAGTAACTATATATCTTTTTTTTTAAATATTATAGTGCTCTACGTCCGGCTCAATTAATAATGGGCACTACTATGGGCACTTAGCACTTGGGAAAGGGATAGGAGGCCTTCCATTACTGGGAGGGGGGTAGGGGGGAATTAGGCAATTTTGCTACGAGAAGGTCGCCTAAAGCCCTCCTCGAGGAGCATTGCGAGGTGAAAAAGCACATGTGAAAAATCACAGAGGTACTTGCCTGAAAAGTCGCACTGGCCGGGAATCGAACAACGGTCTCTCATGTGCCAATCCACGACCTAGCCGACTGAGCCACCGCGCGCTCAACTAAATATCTATTTCATTATCAGGTGGGTTGAAGGCCCTATATACCAATATGTTCAAATTGTATAAATGTGTACACGGTATGGTATATTCTCCATACCTTATTACATTTATAGTAGAATGCGTAATGCAGAAATGTTTAGGCATGTAAGAATAAAATTGAAAGATCCATAGATTCGTTTTTTCCAAAATTCCTTTCCAAAATTAGCAGTATTAGCTATACATTACATCATTCATTTTGACTTGTTTGATCTATCCTAGCTGTGTAGGGCTCAACCCTCGTATCTCAATTATAACATCCTATTTCTTAGAGCATACACATGTAACGCACACCTTGATCACGCCACGCCTCCACATAAATGTACACCCAAGTGGTGTACAACATCAGATTCACACGAAACCATTAAACACCCACAACCAGCATCAGCCGCCTCCTTCGATGCCTCCTTCTCTCCATTCGTGCCTTGAATCGCATTTCACGAAACCGCAGATACAAGCCAGCGGCACCAAGTTCGCGCTTCGCAATCCTCTTTCACACTGCCGTGCCTATACTTGGGTCTACATCCCCCCCTTACATCATCGAGGATATTGCGTTCTAAAGCACGTTTGTGCCTACGTGTATACACGTGTACCACTATTATATACTCTCACCACGTTGTACCATACGTCCTCGGCAGAGATCCTGCATGTACATTTCTCTTGTAGTATATTGTAAGGTACACGCGTCTACTTACAAGGTGAGAAAGGTAGAGGTATTGGGTTGTACGAGTTTTGGGCGAGCGATGAGTTAGAGGATGCATGTTCAAGTGTACGAGCTCGCGGTTTCCAATCTAGCTTCATTGACTTGTTGCATGCTGGCTTCGTATGAGGATCTGGTTCATTGACATTGATAAGTGTGTATATAATACGTGGTCGTGGATTGCATCCTTCTTTTGATTTTTTAAAGTCCTTATTCGATGTTTCTCTGTATCAAAAGAGATTTATCGAGCCTGTTGATGAGCCAACACTAAGGGCTATCGTCTGTCAGTTGTTGAGAATTGCAAGCAGATGCATGAATGGGTTATTGACGTTCATTTACTATTACTTTAGCTTAGTATTTTATGATAAAATCTGTATATGGTTATATGAGTATGTTTGTTGTCCATCTAAAGAGGATGTGGGAGGAAAAATGATTATATTCGACCAAGTCGCTTTATTGCCTTACTCTTTTTTAAAGCCGGAAGCTAAACGCTTTTTTATGGTCAATTTTAAATTGATTCACGAAAATTTCATCCAATTTCATTAAGTGGAAGGACAGAAAATTATGGAACGGTAGAACGGCTCTTAATGAATATAATCTCTCGTCTATGTCTTCCAAAGGGTAATTCTATCCGTTGACCTTTTAATCATTCTTATCTTAATTTTATCCATTAGAACCGTCAGATAGATTATCAAAAAAATGTTTACCATCAGTTCTTATTTTTTCGTACAAGCAACAACTTGCAAAGATTAAAATATATCAAAATTTACAAGGGGGAGGGTTGTGACGTCAGATGATTGTAATTTAATGTGTTAAATTCATTATGGTCTGACGACATAGACCCTTGATAATCCATTTATCGCATCTATCTATGTACATAATGAATCTATTTGTCAGAAACGCCCTTTTGAGATAAAATGAAAATTAAGAAAATCAATTTTTTCAAACGGAGAAATCTATCATTGAAGATGAATAACCTTGTTGCGCTCATGTCTTAATCATCTAATATCGAGATCACACTTACTTCTAAAAAAAAATTGTCTTCATATATTTATTAGGATCCGTAATTTAATACTAAAAATACATATTATGCCTTTGTTGGTAGTTTTTTACACATTGACTAAATCTTGTATTATTCTATACTAATATAATTTTCATGTCCCACCACCCAGCCGGTCATAAACTATAAATTAAATTGAAGCTGATCCAATGAACGAGTGCATCTATGTATACATCTATTTTGCCAAGGATTTCTGTCTCACAAAGGTGTGCAAGCATGAGAAACATTCCGCCACCCTCCTAATACGTAATCCTATACCAGTGCACCCCACAGCGATCGCCCAAAGCACAAAGCGCCGAATTGAAGCTGACATGAAAAGTTTCCAAAAGAGCAGGAAATCGTGCAATGAAGCTTCGTTTTTGCGCGAGGGAATCGTTTTACAAACGCATTCTACTCCCAAACTCGTTCTGTCGCCCAAGGGAAAGAGAAGCCCTTCATCGCGCGCACACGAAAAAATGCTATAGCAGACGACTACTTACGGCACTCCAAGTACTCTCCACGTTGCCAGGCCGCCAGCGTTTAATTGGGGGTGAAAACGTAAAATTTCAGCTCTCTGTGTATATTGCGCGGATTTCGATCGATAGGCTGCAGCAGCCTGTGAGGAGCGGTCCGTCCGCCCCCTACCCCCTTTCTGTCTGTCTGTCTAGTTGCTAGCTGGACTGCAAAAGTTTCAAGGCTTTTTTCGTTGCGATCGGTGCTTTTTTGTATCACTGGAGTGAATTCGCTTACCGCACGTGAAAAATGTTAGGCTTGTGCTTTGGAGTTTGATGCTTTTTTTCAACATGCTGTGCTTCAATACAAACTTTTCGATGGTGGTGTTTGAAAACCTAATAAAAACAATTATCTTCTTTATTTGACAGTTATTTGATATTGTAGCTACTATGTTTCAAGATAATATCTTACGATACATAGAGATTTGTATAATATGAGTTGCATTTTCGTTGGCATAACATGTATATTTGATTTATTTACCAAATGCAGTAGTTATTATACCTTATCTTTATATTTTTTTCAAGAATTAAAGGAATTATTGCATAAAAGTATAACTTATCACAAGTAAGGTCAGTATTAAAGTTTTCCATTTCCATACTTTGAAAAGAATCCATTAGAACTTCTTATTTAGGGCAGATGAATAAATAAGAGTTACTTGATAATCACATTATCTCCGGAGAAGTATCTTTATGCTGTAAATCTTGATTATTACTTAGCAGAAGTGAGTAAAAGTTCTAAAATACAATAAAAATTGTATTTTTGTTAACTTCATCTTATACCAATAACCTAACTAAACCTCATTAGCTGTACAGAAAAAAAATCAAATAGTGCTCTTATTACGCTTCAACATACATCGTTTTATCAAACACTTTGTTAACAAAAACTATTTTATATTTTGTCGAACAAAGCTTAATTAGTTACAACTAAAAATGATCTGCTATATTTTATTTATATTTTTAATCGTTGGCATACATCACCAAACTATCACACTTTATACTTTGAACTACAATTTTGAGATCATTCATGAGAAGATAAAGTTTTGCTTGATGGCTCAATAATGAATATACATTCTACATTCTATTTTCTCCGCTTACTTTACAGCCAAGAAATTTTTTCTCAAGTATCTAATACTCTTACTTGAATCAATCTCGCTGCCAAAACATAAAAATAGTGCTGTGATCACTACTGCCCATATATTATAGAAAAGTAATATGGGGCTCAGTCCCTGTCCCAATAAACTAATGGCAATATAAATATCTATACATTCATGGTACATTAAATCGTATGCATGCGTAAGTGAGAATTATTTCTGAGATAATGTTGTATTTTTTGATAACTCACCAAAACGTAATTTTCAGGTTAATTTACTATCGTACCATTGTGTAATGGTTTATTAAACTATTGTTTATATCATCAGAAATTAAACAAGCTATTATTTTGGTTAAAGTTTCGTACGCTCTATATTAAATAAACTGTCTCTAATTTTTTTTCTTTCTCTCTCATCATACCTCATTCCTTGTCAGTTCTTTGCACCGAAAATAAAGTCTTGTGACAGTCTACTAACTTAAGTATGGTGTAAATAATAATGACGAATCCACTCGTAAGTCGATTTACTATACCATTCTGGTTAATCCAATTAAACTTTTTAATCGTGCCTACACCAGTCATGTTTGTATTTTATTCATGTAGATTCACGTTTTGATTTTAATAATGAATTTTAATGCTGTGAGTTGTGAATCTTAATCAGAATAATTTTTTCTATCGATGACCTGGGCTTAAGTTCTTATGAGTTAAGTTCTATCAAAGAACGATTTAACAGGGACAACAGGGTGCTAAGTATAGTTTCAAAATATTTTTGAAGTGGCTTAGTAGTTATAGTAGTGGTTACCAAAATTGTCTGGTAAACTCGACGAGATTATACTAGAGTGCTACCACCAAAGTTACATAGTTACTACTGCTAGATACTTCAGTAGACATTGCGGCCCCCACACCTATCTTCGATTGATTGATTTCCCACGTAAACATAAAAAAAAAGTAATAAAACCTTTAACTCTCAATCCGTACTCGTTGTCTTCTTGCAATCTCGTATTATTTGGCTGGAAGAAAAAAAAGCCACCCTTGTATTTGCGAAACGAAATTGTGCCTACGTATGCAGAAAAAGTCGATCGGATAAGAAGAGAAAAATAAGATATACGGTTTATAAGGTAACAGTCGCGCGGATCGTCACGTGTGGTGCAATAGCGCTTAGAGCTTTCAATGATACTTTCACGGGGTGGATACAACCTATATCGTGTAGCGCTGCAGTATCAGAGTGTCGTTTTCGTTTCTCGGCTTCTCCACACATGATATTGGCACTATATACGGATGTTAAAAGCCCCAGGCAGTTTTTGCGAGGATTACTACATCTCCGAAGATCTCTGGCTTTTTTTCTTTTTTATCGTTGCTGAGCAGCATTTTTATCTCTCAGGCTCGGGTATGATTTCGTGGCTCGTTTCGCTCGAGTATATACGAGTCTCGTGAACGGCGTTTGTCTCGTTTTCCAATGAACGACGATAAGAGAGATGGGAATCTGGTTGGCTTTTGCTGCTCTTGCCGTTTGCTGCAAGCTTTTTCCCTCCCTGTCTTTTTTCAGCTTGAAAGTACCTGATTCTACGATTTAATGGATTGTTGAGATTCCTTTTTAAATTCGTAGGTAAATATCATGGAGATACGATTATGTTACAAGGAACAAACTCGACTATTTTGTTAAATTGAATTCTAGCTCTAGAGTTTTTTAGGGACACTAAATATTTACTAATTAAAGTAATTTAAATTAAAAAACGATGAAGATGTGTAAAGATACATCAAAATATAAGTTGAATACGTTAGTTTCTGTTCACGCCAAATTTTTAAACATTTTAAACTTTCAATACCTTTTTTTGTACGTTTGTATTTTAACAACATACTGTAGGTTGTACTTGAGAGACTGTAATTTTTTCTTGGTAATATAAACATAACAACAACAGTTGCATTACTACATGCTTTAAGTAAAAGTGTTCCTTAACTATGGCTTGAATCTAAAACCTTGAAAACTTCACTCGAAACTTCATATTACTCCATTTTTCATTTGATGACATTTTCAGTTACCAATGACTGCTAGTGTCAGCAGAATCGACAGTTACCTATACAGTTGTACCCACTTTTTATTTTCTCTTAACACACTGCGTGTAAGAGGGGAAAAATTACTTCTTTTTTTCCAGTAGCCGTCACTTTCGCTGCTGCCATCGAATGATGTGCATTACCCTACTGCCTCAAGTCAAGTGCCAAAAGGAACGGTAGTTGGCAAGCGCTCAACTTTCGTCGAGTCTGACGCACCACCCCTCCCCTATACCAACTTGACTCGTTTTACTACTTCTATCATACCAGCATTGCTCCCTTTGGCTTCCATTATTATAGAGTTACTTAAATGTTCATAAGATCCTTGAGCGTCGACTTTTCGTTGCAACCTCTTACTTTTGAGTGTATATACATACATCTCTGCGGCACACGTAGGTTGTAGGTATATGTATGTACTTTGGCCGATGAGCGCTGAAAACTTCTTGACGTGTGAGCGAGGAGCTCTGGAGAGTTGTGGAACTTATCGCAGCGGGATAAAAGGGCTGGGAGGTGGAAGGGTTACACGCGAATTTGCGAGTTATTAAATTTTTGATTGTTCAGGCGTGAGGGTGGCACGATGGCGATGAGTTTCCAACGAAATAGTTTCCTTTTAGAAAATTACACTTTGCACCGAGGCACTGACTTCTTGTGGATGATTTTTTTTTCTACAAGTACTTTGTTCGTACGTTGATTAAATTACTTTTTGGTTAGGGCGTTTTTTTTAATATTGGCTGGAAGTCTAAGTCCATATTATTAACGTTAATCAAATCTTTCCAATTATGTTCCTTTCTAGTTATAATTAAAAAAAAAAAACACGGAAAATTGGTAACTTGAACGAAGAAATTGAGTGTTTTACTACTGACTTACAAATAATTGTCAAATTAGTGACTTATTTTTAATTAGACAATCGTTAAAGAAACCTAGCATTTTTTCGTTTATTTTTCAAGATCAGAAGTATAAAGTGATTTTATGGAATAAAACATAAAATCCGCGTCTTTGCATCATTTTTTTGTGAACAAAGCCATCAAAAAACCAATAAAGTCAGTAAGTAACAATCAAACTACGTAACTATATTGGTAATCAGTTGCAGCTTTCTTGTATAACAAGCATACTTCACAATACTCGTTCCCGAGTTACATTGTACAGCTGCATGTTACGTCGCTTAGGTACAGTCCATCAAAGACAAAGGTATCAAAAACAATCGAAAAAAGCCAGGCTCGAATCGAAAAAATAACGGAATCGTTAAAAAAGCTCGGCACTTCCGTCGAGAGCACGTTGTACAATGTCGTCGTTCACGTTCGCGTCTCGAGCTTTTCAATTCTCTTTTGAATTATGTCGCCTTCGCGCGAGCGATTCAACGAGACAGTGACTGCCGGGCTCTGCTATACCGTTGTACGGATACAAGACTTTTGGTGTTCTAGGTATGTAGCTGCATATGGATGTTATACGCATGTGCTTTATTTCGCGAACTTTCATGTTCCCGAATAGGACATAGGTCTGCGATGTCAAAGCATTTGAAACATGCATTTATACATGTGTACGTGTATCCATATGATTTTCATGCGATACCACATGATGCTCTTACAACGTATAGCTAACACACTTCAAAGCTCGCGTTGTGCGTGTGTGTGTGTGGGATCTTCAAAGCGAGGATGACAGGTTCCAAAACTTTGTGCTTACGGAATTTACAGAAATGCTGTGCTGAAAATTGACAACAAAAAAAAACCGCGTAAGTACGTATTAATTGTGGAAGAGTCGGGCGGACGATGGGCTTTCGTTTGAGGACGACGAGGTTCGTTTCTAGGCGGAGAAATAGACCTTCGTTACACACTGTGTGTGCATGGATTGCAGTGTTCTGTTGCCGTGCGTATTAATTATATTTAAGTTACGATAACAATACATCGAAATATTTAATATTGTAGAATATAAAAAAGATCAAAATATTTCTTGAACTAAAGTGATTGAAGTAGATGACGGGCTATTATCACTTATGTTGTATTTTTTCGCCACGACCCCAATTAACCCCAACGATTTTAGTTTGAGAATTGACGGGTGTTACATTATCTCTATTCGTACGTTAATGCTCGATATGATCTCATTAATTGAGATTCAATGTATGGTTTGCTTGTTAAAAATTATTGAAAACATTCAACAAAATAATATTTCCTAATTGATATTTTTTTATTTTCGTACTTTATTTGCGAGAAACTAAAGGTGTCTGTTAAAAATTGATGAACCACTTGAGAACAAATAAAAACTTATTTTTTAACTCATACACATTGTAACAGTTATTCATAGCACTCGTAATGCCTTCATTTAAAAAAAATACAATGTGACTATATTTACTATATTTTTTCATCTTCAGCAATGTAAAAAAAATAAAAAATTAAATAGCTCACGGAGCACAGCCCGAGGCACAGTCATATTGTGTTTCAGTGTTTTATTGAAGCTCTCGCTGATCGACGTAAACAAGAGCACTCGAATTCAAAAAGTTTCAAAGAGACCTCACTTCACGTATTGTTAAAAAATAATTTTGATCCAATTGTTGTATTGATAAAATAATCAACTTAAAATAATCACACGATTATTTTGAGCAAAATTTAAACGTCGTAGAATCAGTAATATACAATGTTCGTGAATCATGCCTATGACGATCACCCGTAGTTCTACGAAATAAAATCGTAGATTACGATAAAAATCTTCAATTCATTCACTCTCCACTAAAACAATACTTATGAAAAGAATTCTGGGTTGAATATAACGTATGCATATTTATTTAACATGAAAATGTAAATCTTGAAACTAAAAATAACTGTCGTTTCGGTTTACACTGAATTGATATCGATGGAATTAATTGATGATTGCTAAATGTGTCAGCACACCTCTTATTTATAGTGTTAGTGCTCATGTATTTATAAGACAAAATTGTAATAAATTAATTACTTTTCAAACACGTACTTAAAAGAGAAATTTTGTATAATTTTCTAATAAAAAAAATAATAAAACATGTTGTACCATTCTGCTTATGAGTATAACTCACGCTTAAAAATTATTTTTCCTTGCAAAGAGAGTTATAGTTTTGTATAAAAAAAGCTTAATCATTCTTTACTACGAAGAAAACAAAAATTCAAAAGTGATCGAGTTTCAGGGGTTTTTATATTTATTTCTTAACTTATCAAAAAATTGTAAGCACGTGCAGGAAAAAAAAACTGAGATAAAACAAAATAAACGAACCATACATCGTGCAACTATATGCAGACATCACACTTATGGGCGTTAATTAAAGTAACACCCCAAAGCTGAGAGTCGACTCGTCGAAACAAGCACACACGACCCATCCCTCTCATCCTCATTACTCGTATGTTTTTCTACTCCACCCCTATTTTTTTATGACGTGCCCTCCTAGCCTGAGAGTGTGCGCGAATTTCACGATCCTCCAGCTTAGTTATACTTGATTTTTTTTCTCCTGTATGTATACACTTTTGAATCTCTCGTCGCGACGACTGGGCACAATGATATGTGCACGCTCTCTCCCTCTCTCTTCCTCTCTACACACGGTCTCCACTCGAGTGGAAACAACAATGGGAGCGTGTGTACATATCGCCCGGCTGTGCTGATGTATACAATTTGGAGCAGACTCTTGTGTGAAAAAAAGTGTAATTCTCTGCAGAGCGTTGATTTTTCTTTTTTTTTTCCAGTGTCAACTCAAGCGTACGAGCGTGAAATCTCTAATTAAATCGAGATACTTAATTCTGGACGGGGCGTGCTCGGAGAATGGAGAACATTGTGTTCGCTTAGCAAAAGAGATGTGCCAGATTTTCGTGCCATTATTGTGATTTTATGATGACTTTTTTGGATAAAGATACAAAAAATCTTAACAAGAGTACGAGAGATTATAGAGGTCTCGACAAAAATCCTAAAGTTACTTTGAGATTAGACAAGAAATTTTTAGAATTCAAAAGCTTTTGTAGACATTTGAAAAAAAGTGTAATCATCATTAATTTTCATATTTTTTAAGGACTTTGAAGTTATCAAATGATTTTGAACAAGTTTTAACGACTGTAAATGACTTTTGGTAGTTAGATAGCTGTTTTGACGTGACTTCATATGACGTTCGGTGATTTTAAAAAATTGCAAAATTATTTTTTTTACTGATTCCAAAGAGCTGCGATTATTGAAGCCTTGACAATAATTGAATTGAAAACATTTCGAGATTTATGTAAGACTTTATAAGAATTTTAAAGCTTGTGAAAGACTTTACAATCTGAAGCCATCAATATTTTACACATCTCCCAATGACTTTGACTTTTCCTTGACCCTCTAAATTTCTCAATGACTAATTATTAATTTAAATGGTTATGAAAGACAAAAAAAGACTTTGAAATGTCTTTTCCTGTTTTCAAATGATTTAAAAATCGTTGAAGGACGATTGTATTTTTCCCAACTTAAAGGATATATATAGTTCCTCACAAGACTAGTCATACCTTTGATGTGATTATTTAAAAAAATTGCGTTTGTTTAAGCACTTACAGTATTTTCATCCAAAACGTATCACCCACATCTCAAGGCAGTAGCATGTGCATCTCTCGCAATACACAGTGCTACACCTACACAACACAGTGCGTATCCACGGGGACATGAAATTGGGTTAGATGGTTAGATTTCGCCTGACGATGACGTGGCACCCATGTACGTGGAGTTTCCCGATTAAACCTGCAGGTACCCCCCCCCTCTCTCTCTCTCCGCCAGCATCTGTTTGGATTTGATTATGGCACGAGAGGCTCCGATGAATGTCTTATATTATATGCATACGATATGTGCGCGACGACGACAGCTAAGCCGTCCACCCCCTTCGTACTGTTACGGTTGCGTGTGTGTACTGTACACAAGTGTGTGGTATCACCGTGTGTGATCGAGTGATTAGGTATTAAAATTTGTTGTGTAATTTTGATGGTATCTACACAATAATACTGCTGATACGCACTTCTTTTCATTCGTAATAGATTTTCGATGATTTCAGCTCAACTTATATTTCACACTGCGTTTTAATCTATTACCCTGTTTTTTTTTTAAAAGTAATTATCAGTTTAAACGACAAATGTATCAAGTATATCTATACATTGCACCATGAGTAGAACTTAATGATAAATGATGAAAAATAGTGTAGTGACGCTTTCGACGGAGGTATAAGATTAATCTCGATTAACATATTGACAAATCAGTGGCGTTAAGCTCAAAATAAGTGAATTTTGTCTACAATTGGTCTACTCGTTACCAGAGAAAAATGTTGTCTTAAAACGTCAAATAAAAGCTGATGCTGTTTAAAAATTTTCGGTCAATTAGAAAACATGTATCGTAGGTGTTTTTTTTTTTTTTTTTTTTTTTTAATTAAAAAGAAAAAAAACACACACATTGGACAGAGATCTACATTTTTTTGTGTCCAACATTTTATTGTAGATTTTTTTCTGTAATTAACCAAACATGGATTTTTCTGTGTTTCGTATCTTTTTTATGATCTGCAGCATTTGGGTCACGTTTCAGAGTAAACACACACGTCAGGTTTGCATTTTTTAAATCCACGAATTTTGTTTTTACTCTTTATTGTGAAGCCACAACTGCTTACTGTTATGAACTAAAAACAAAATTTGTCTCCGTAATTTTTTGTAGTCATCCAAAAAACACGTCAAACGTTTTTTGCTAATCCACCTGACGAACATCATCAATTTTTCCACCCCAGACTTGATTTCCGAAAAAAATACCACCGGCGCGTCGTCGCCATGAAAGTCGCCAAGCATCGTCATCGTCATCATCACCCTTCGAGTGCAAAAAAGCAGCCGAGCCAATGGCCTGGCAACTCTTTACCCGCACCCCTTGTCTTCCACCCCTTCTTTAACACACACACACACACACACACACACACCCTCACTCACAGGCTCCATTGCAAAAGCTATAGGCGTCTTAGACGGCTTCTCGCGTCAGTGGAACACCCGCAGCCCCTCCGCAAACAGGCGTGTGTATAGGCCCAGCAAAGAAGAGGCGAAAGAAAGAATATATTATTTACCCGGTAGCCCGCCCTCTGTATACCATAGCTCCAACGGAGGAGGGAAGCCATCCTGCCCCCATCCCCTCCTTGTCCATGGAAAATGAGCGCGCCGCCTCTCCTGTGCGTACACCTGTGTAGTGCATGGGTGTATAACACAAGACTGACTGTGACGTGACAGTATACCTATGGGGGTTGAGATAGTGCACACTCGTGTGTATGCACGAGAACGACGCATCGGGCTGCACTCTTGGGCGATACGCTCTAAGCTGTAAGCGAATACGTCGCGCCGGTCGAGCGATCGGGTTTTGAGCTCCGCACCCCGGGAGCTACCCTCGTTACGCTGCACGCGCGGGTAGTGCACGTTACTTGCAGGTGTATGACGTGGGCAAAGTCTCGATGCTTGAGTACATTGTTGCGTCAATTATTCGTCGATACTCTTCCTCACCCTGATATTGTGCGTGCCTACTGAGTTAGCTGGATTCCTTTGTTTTATTTTGCCATGAAAATACAGAGGGCATTGGTTATAAGGATAAAGTATTTATTGTACACCTTATGTGCCAAAAATGATATACGTAACTTGGCATGCTTCAGATGTACTTAACTTTGAACTACTTTAGACGGATTTCTTGGAGAATCTACTTCTCCATAAGTTGTTTTGTCAATGAAATTGTATCGATTCGTAACGTTACCACCCCTATTTGTTGTGTGCTCGAGACAGAAAATGATATACGTGTAGCCTATCTATAAATAGTCGTGGTATGGTAGAATTAGTTTTTCAGCCCGAAAAATTCTGACTAGCTCGAAAAAAATAGGGTAGTACTTTTACTGTATGGTAAAAAATTGATACGGAATTTAAGAAGTGGAAATGTCAGCAAGAGCTCCCCAAAAAATGGCAAAAATGGCCAGAACATCTTGTTCATATGTAAAAGAAGACGGAAGAATTGCACATAAAAAAGTGTGTTGTAAAAAAGATGCGCAATTTTAAGATGAACAAAATAAGTCACGTTGGGTTTAAATCGGTTCAGGTGTTTTTTCATAAATCGCAACAAACTACCATTTTGAGTCATTTTTTCACAATTCAATAACTCGCGTTTCATACAATATTTAGAGCTGAAATTCCGTCACAAGGCAGATATTATAGTTCTCAATATAGACACAAGATTTTAGCTTGATCGGGTTGAAACTTTTCGCGAACCGCAGCAAAAACCGAAAAAAGGTCCTCTAGAAAAATGGCCAACATGGGTATATTTTTCAAATGTATTCTGATTAGTCTATATTTACTCTACAACTACCTAAAACGCCATTTATTGTTACTAATACACCGATTGTAACTTTTATGTGTGGTTCATTGGTTTTTTTCTAGACGCGAAAAACATGTTTTGACCATTTTTGCTTTTTTTAATGCTCTTGTTGACATTTCTTCTTGTTTAATTCATCGTTGACCCGATAACGTACTATTACTGGAATGGTTATATCCAACCAATGCTCATGTCAAAGTGCTTATTAGTCAACTACAGTAAACAACTTTGACCTGGAAGTTAAGCACACAGGTACGTGGTGTATTAATTTTGCACTTATCGACACGTGTACTTACATAAAAATGTATTTAGATAAGGTTATTTGACTTTCTTTACGTTACATGTTATAATGTGTCCAACACATGTGTAAAATTGCCTGACTGATTTATCCGTAAATGCTCCAATTTGTTTCGTCGATTCTTGAAATTCGTTATTTCAATTAGCTAATGATATAATTTATGACGCTTGGATTATGAATTTGTATAATACTCGCATATAATCAACGAACAAGTTTTGACAAGTGTTTTGGGGACACGATTATTCTGTAGAAAAGTTGTTGCAAATATTAACTTATTTAGTAAATTTTCTATTACGATGATTCGTATTTGAGTCTGGGCTTACCAATACTTGTTTTTAAGTTGGTCGAACCAATATGATGCACTGAATTGTTCAAAACCACAATCATTTTGGAGCAAGATTTGAAGGGTAACTAATTAGAATATTGAACTAATACGTATCTCTGATCAGCACGAATCATAATTGGTTCATAATTTCGTGCCACTAATTTGATTTATAAAATCATACGTCCAAAGCACACAGATCCAGTAAATCAAAGGCGAAGCAAACGCCTCGAAATCAGAGAAACTAGTTCACGCGATTAAGAAACACAAAGACGAGATGGAGGGAGAAAAATAGAGAAAAAAAAAGATCCCAATTCGTGATCACATTGAAAAGAGCATCCACGTGCCAACTTCCTTCCTTCCTTCCATCGTTTCGCCAACACTCAACCTGCTCCGCTTGAATCCAGCCACTTACCACTACCTCAACTCCAACAACTCTTGTACCATCAACACGCAAAAGAAAATACACACACACCAACACAGTCGAGATGCGTAAGCGAACGAAGAGCCACCACAGCGTCTCTCTATAAATTTTGCATTATAAACGAGCTTGGTGTGCCCATCAGGCCTCTTTCTCTCTCTCACTTTCGTAGCGTACGAGGCGTGTAATTTGGGTCTGAAAGCTTTTTCAGGCAGAAAACAGAGAGCAGACTTTCGCGCTTATAACCGACCAGCCAGAGTATAGAGATCGAATTTTGGCATGAGCAAAGTTTGCGGGACACCCCCCTCCCCTCACCTTGTCCCTGGTAAACTAACAAAGCTCGAGACTTTGAATAAGCTCGACGCTCGTAGCGTATAGACCGCGGTAAGCCTTCCCCTCCCCCTGCCACCCTTTCAGAGTTTTGCATCGGGTTAGCTTATGCTGCTGAGGATTTTCAGGGCTGCGTTGCTATAGCTCGGCTGGGGGTGTCTTAGCTCGAGCTGTTGTTGGACTTTTATATCCATCCCCCTTTCCTCTCTACGTGCAGCGTTTAAATGCGAATTTTTCCTCTTTTTAGTTCTCTAGTTAGAAACGATTGTCTGCAAGTGTGAAAAACTATGAATCTGACGAAGAGTCGATTCTTCGTCATTAGCTGATGGCAAGCTGATGTTTGTTGTTAGAAAAGATTTGTGTCTTTACGTGATTTTGGATTTTTTAAGAAAAAACAGTAGTATTCCACATCTTAGCAAAACACTTGGGTTTCGTCGAATGTAAAGCTTTTGGCAAATCGGAAGAAAGAGGCAATTTATCGTGGGTCCCGTCTCGATGTCAATTTCAGTTTTAAAACATTGTTAGCATATGTATGAGAGAGTCCGCGAAAAACCTCTATACTGTAGAGCCGCGGGAGTTGAGAGATTTTTTCTAGCAGGGAGTTTTATATTTCTTGAGTCTTTGGAAGTGCGAGAAAATTCCTAAACATAAAGTAAACTAGGTGTGGTACTTTTCTAGTCTATAAAAGTGTTTTTTTGTTCGTATGCTTATCTTAAAAAAAAGTTTTTTAGATTTACAGAAAAAAAATTTTTGTTTTTAGGTTTGTCTTGAGCAAAAAATGTAGCTTAACATTTTACTCTAAAGTAAATAATATTTTCTACAACAATTTTGAGATCAAAAATTATTTACGTAAAAACTTTATGCGGTTTTTACCCCAAGTGTACAAAAACTCGGTTTTTGCTTCGAAAAAACTCAAAAACCTTAGAGAAGTATTTTTTCTCAAGAACTCGAAGTAAAGGAAGTTTTTTGTAACTTAGTTTTTAGTAATAATTTCTGTGGAATTATTCAACCGTAGTAACCCTAAAATTAAATTTCATAACCATGAATTTTTTGAAAATGACTTATCAAAAGTACTTGACAATCTCTGATAAGCTACTGTTGTTAGGCAGTTACGTAACGTGCACGACAATATCATGAATAATCGACTAATGACCAAACAGTTTACGGTAGATTGAACACCAGCTGAGTTTGTTCAAACAGATCGTGAAAGGGTGAACTTAAAAATTATGTGTGGCTATAAAAAGGAGAGATGTAATAAGCTCAACTTAATCACCACAGACGAGTTGAAACAAAATCAGTACAATGGCCTCTTTCAAGTCTTGTCTTTTCGCGTTAGCGGCGATTTTTGCGGTGGTCGTAGTGGTCGTCCACGCCGTCAACTTCGAGAAAGGCCAGCGCGAGCCCAATGACGAGCTCGTGTGCAGCATGAAGGTTGACTTACATGCCAAGGAGAAGGTGGCCCATTCGAAAATCAAGAAGTGCAACGTCAAAAAGTTCGACCATGTGATCAACTACGTCGAGGCCAAGGATCTGGGCTCCGGTGGCGTAGTAGCTGTAATCAAAGGAGGCGTGGGTGAGAAGTCCATCTCCTTGGAGTTCAAAAACGAGATTGGCATGGCTCTCCAGTGGGAGCTCGTTGGCTACTCTATGCGGAAGAATTAAGACCTCGATAGGAGGCTTTTCTGTTAACGACAGTTTTTCGACTGTTATTTTATTTTTTATTTTTTATTTTTTAAGTAACTATTAGAGAAGATATATCAGGTACCTACGCTGTATTTATTTTTATTGTTTGGAAATCGTATAACATAATAAAGTCTGTTTGTGGCATTTTTTTAACACATAATTTTTCTTCATCTTTATTTATCTTCTTGTACCTTTGTAAGATTGATATTGATGATTGCTTGAAATCACGGTAATAATTATGAATTAAGCAAGAAATTTGTATTTGTTGAGAGACGAAGAAGGGCTTTAGATATATTGCATTACTCCGATATGTAATTACTTAAAAAAAAAAGATTAGTGACAAGTAAACCAATCCGTAAAAAGAATAAAAAAACCAAGGCAA
Organism: Copidosoma floridanum; assembly: GCF_036245765.1. Lineage (NCBI taxonomy): Eukaryota > Metazoa > Arthropoda > Insecta > Hymenoptera > Encyrtidae > Copidosoma > Copidosoma floridanum. The sequence goes on along the minus strand of NW_028321884.1, from coordinate 14,168,831 downwards.
TAGCATTAACCAAGTCAAACATTTTGGTGAAATCTAAATTAACAACACTGACTTGTTTATAATTACATTAAAGGTAAAAAGTTGTGATAACTAACAAAATATAGTAAATAAAGATAGGAAAAAAACACGAAGTTATTGGGCATTACCTTATCCATCAATAACTTGAACTACGAGAAAGTTAGAGAGTTTGTCAGCTACTATATCATCCATCAGTTGAACTGTAGAAGATACAATAGGAATAGTAGTTAGCGCAATTTTTGGCTGTAGATTTTTAGATAGGTTAGATGTATAAATTATTCTGGGAATCTGAAAAAATACCTAATGCAAAAGATTGGTTAAATAAGATAGTTGATACAATAATAATTGTCCTGCTCTAGTTTTCCAGGAAAACAGATGGTACAATATTTGATCTATAAAGGAAACTGATATCTGTTCTGCTAAAGGCAGGGCAAACCTCACTTTGTTGTGTTACGTTAATCAAGCAAAAAGAAATAATACGTATCAATATTTAAATTGGTCTAGAGACTCACACATCTCAAAAGCTGATACTCAACAATCCACATAGAAAGAATCTTACTGTATGAATACGTATTTAAGTCTAGTGATCTCTCTATCTACATACAAATCTAATTTCCATGTGCAAGAGGAATCCAGCCAACTGTCTATTAGGTATATCGATGTCATTAACTGTGTGGATGATTAAATTACAAGCATCAAACTAGTTGGTTACGGAACCGGAAACATGCTATTATTTATTATAATCAGACTGAGCATATAATTGTACCCCTTTCCAACAAGAGAGAATTAACGCTTATCATGCAAATCTCGTGCCAATCAACGTCCATCGGTGTGATCTCCAATCAGCTCTGTTCTTCACGTTTGTCATTATTTCACGTGAACTCAATCGACAGGAATACGCATCCACCAATAACAAGGAAAAGTGTATTTTTGGCGCGCTATTTCCTGTGTTTTGCAATTCCATTAAAGTGTTATCATTCACAAAAAGATGGAAATGGAAATTCCAATCGAACCCAAGTAGGCACACCCAAACTCTCTAAATTACACTCGTCGTATCTCGTGACCCCTTGTACAACACCTTAGTTTTCTTTTAATTTCGCTAGCGGGGCACTGGGTCTTTCCGTTTAATAAACGATTTTTTTGCTGATCTGCTGTGGTTTTGTTTCCTCCACCGAGTGCACGGGGAAAACCACTCGTACGGAAACAATTTGGTATTGTTTCACTTACAGGAGCGAGGAAACGGTTTTTTTCTCGACCATTCAAATAAGTATTTATGTAGGTTGTTGATTTTTTTTTTTATTCTTGACTGTGTTCCTCTCAATTTGAAACCTTGCAACAATATTGCAGGCAAAGTTGGAAGGAACGTTTTTGTTCTGCAGGTATTGTGAGATCTTTACAAGTAACTGGGTAAAGTAAACGAACTAAAGTCAAGATAAAATGCTGGAAAGTTTTCCCTTTAAAATCACAAGATAAAAAAATATTGAATGGAGAAATTGTAAAGGAAAATCAACGAATGCACTATAGTTTGGACAAAGCTCTCCAAAACTTTCCTGCACGTCTGTCCAAGAAAAATAATGCATTCGCAATAAATCCGAAGCAAGTCGTATTACGCACCAATCCTCTAATGCCTCACTCGATTATGCGTAGTATCATCCTGATGTAGTGTCCTTTTGCGAAGTGAGTGCTAATAGTCACGAGCCGAGGTAATTTAAAGCCAATCACATTAGCGTGCACTGGTCAATTGTCTCTTTAGCAGTCGATGAAAATTGAATGGGTGGTAGATCGTTCCGAGCTGTGAATGCCTATTCCAGCTGCGTTTCAAACGCTGATTTCGCTTCCAGCAGGGGCTCATCTGCGCTATTTATGAAAACAGTTTGAGCTTAAGTCCGATTCATTGCTTATATAATGCGGAAGTGCCTATTTGTAGAACCCCTTTTCATTCATAAAACGCTAGAATAAGTACAATTCGGTAATAACTAAGTCCACCAAAAAATTTATTTTTGGCGGATTTATTATTCATCATAATAAGGTTTCAAGATGTATCTTGATTATTTATTTTTGTGGATAAAAAATGACTTTTTTTGTAGACCAATTTTATTAAACAAGACAAGATAAAACATAGTCAAACCTATGGTACAATATAATAACTACCCAAATATGTATTTCTCCGACTCCTTAAAGATTGGAATTTATAAGATAATCATAATGATTTATGGGGTGGTCTGGATCTTTTATTACTTTCCATGAAGTAAATATTTTGCTGCACACAAGTACCTCTTCAGGACCTATTGATTCGGGCTCCCATAGGCTCCCAAAAGAGATATACAAGGATTATGATTCGAGGATGAACACTAGGGTGAGGTTAAAATTGTGCTGTTTTATAATTATGATTATATTGGTTATACCAGTTTTTTACAAAAAAAGTATTTTTCAATACGAAGATGCCAAATTTTGAAATTGGAAAAATGTTAGAAGCTTGCAATTTTCTTGAAATAATTTTAAAAAAATCATGATAAAAGTAGTATACATAATAGGTAAGTTTCTCTTAATGACCTTCATATGGGTGTACATTTTGTTACAGAAAAGTGCAAAACTGTCATCTGCAATGGTCTTTTTGAAAACAAATTTTTTATCAGAAAACCGATTTACTTTTCTAAAAGTGTACTGTAGAATATGGTGACATAGAAAGAGAAAAAAAGCACTACGTGCGAACAAAAGAGACTTTTTTTCGAAAAAAGTTCTTTTCCGCGTGAGTAAGTAGTTTTCAAATTAGAAGTGTCTTTCTGCTAAAAAGTTAGGGGGAAAAAAGTGTACCCGGTGACGCAATAAATGCAAACAGCGCGATATGGAGTCCGTGCAATCTGGAATTTTTGAAAAAGTAATTAAAACTGAGTGGACATAAGGTGCGCCGCGGGGGACCATCACGCGGGAGGTATTCTTCGATAAAAAAAAAACTTTTCAAAGTTCAGCTTCGAAAAAATTCTCCCCAGGGACGAAGTTTATTTGTGAACAGATTCTAGAAGTGGGATGCATTTAAAAAGTTCAGCAAATGGAATTGAACGCGTTTGATATATTTCCCAGCTGAATTGCTGCTGGATGCGTATATATGCACGCGTCAACTTTCTTTCGATGCAAATAAGCATACTTTTCTCGAAAGGTGCAGTGACCGGAAGAATATCCTCATTAGTAAATAAAATACAATTAATGTCCCAAATTTCAACTTTGTTTCAAAATTTATTCCGATATTAATTTTTTTGAGAAATTACGTAACAAAAATCACACACGTTTTTTGTGAACACTTGAACCTCTGACCGCAAAATCTTAATAATCCACACGGAGTCGCGTACCACAGAAAAGTGTCCACAGTACAATAAAATAAAAATCTCGCTCCCCAAAGGCACACGCGACGTAAAGAAATGGGTCAGCGCACCGCGAGTTTGCCCAAGGCAAACACACATTTATATATGTACCCATACACTCCACTGGGTATAGGGGGTATAAGGAAATAAAGAAGACGGAGCTGCGGTAGGATATCCCTGCCCAGCAGAACACGTCCCAACATTTGTCCGCTTCCTCCATTTTTACGTATATGCGTCGATTTTCCGGACCAACACATTTATACATTGGCACATCCCTTTATCCTTCCTCGATTTTGTCCACCCCTGCGTCCATGTGGTATGTGGTATACATATGTACGAGCGTCAACAACATTTTTCCTCCACATGTCGATTCAAGTTTAAGGCGTAAAAGTTTCACAGCACGCAAATGTGCGTTTACACGCACGCACGCGTCTTCTTTTATACGTGGCCGTAACTTTCTGCTATAGCTTGGAGTATTCACGTAGCGCTCTCGGGAGATCTCCCTGGGAAATTTGATGTGCCTTATAGTTTATTCATCGATGCATGTGATGGCCGTATTTTACAGATTCAGGAAATTTTTGAATTTTGTACGACTGGTTTTGAAAAGTATTTTTTTTTTTTTTACTTTTTGCCTTGTAGTTTATAACTGTGCTTGACGTACTATGTCGCTAGAAAGACGAAAATGAAGAGCTTTTGTGAAGAAGCGGCACTTTCTTTTTTGAAACACTTTGAAAAGTGCAGGTCAGGACTCAAAATCATGAGCATTTAAATTTCAAGAAAAAAACCAAAAACAGTACGAACTTTATAAAATTTTTCATTTTTCGAGGTCTTTTAGGATATTTCTTTGATTCTGACTAGTAGTACGATCTTTTTGATCAAAATTTTGATAATTAGAGTACCATGCGTCGAAGAATTTGTTTCGAAATTTCAAATATTTTTCTTGTTTTGTAGAATGTCTTGAACAAGAAAAACTTGGGCTCAAAAATTTTAGCAATATGACTTTTTTAAAATTTTCAACAAATAATTTATGTAAAAATATTTTATGCTCTGATAGTGTGTATCAACATTCTTATTTGCTGTGTACAGCTGAGTAAAAAAAATTTAAATTACGAGAACCCACAAAAAGCGAAAAAAATACTCTTGCAATTTCTAAAAAATTAATATCCAACAACTCGACCTATTTTTTGCACGCCCTAGTCACTGATTAAAACGCCCCCATCCACCAGCACGTCTATACACGTAGTCTGAGCATAATTAATTTACCATCGGCATCAAAAATCACCCAATAACTTTTTGTTTTAATCAGCCAAGCCATCTAACCGTAATCAGTAAAGCCTATGCACACGGTGGGAGGATTTTACCACAGTTAATTAATAAAAACGACGTATGTATTGTGAACGAAACGAAGTGTTCATTGAAATCACCTCTAATGAATTTTATGAAACCACATCCAACATGGGTTTGTCAACTCTCTTCACGTACATTACAAATACTTATGGTGAAACTAGGTACTTCAGTGCAAGGAAAATTCTGCGTTTATGGTCTATGTGTGAATTACCAGCCGGAGCGTTGATAGCTAAGGCGGTGAAAGCAATCAACGAAAAGATACCGATACGTGAAAAGGTCCATTTCTCAAAAATGTCATTGACAACATACAAACTCCACAAATCGAGTGGATATCCAGACATCTACTGGTAAAGCTAATAAACGAGTAGGCAACAGTTGTGACCTAAGAACAAAGAGCTTCGAAAACCAATCCTGCATCGAGCAATGAAGAAAAGGCACCCATCCAGAGTTAGAAACGTCATACGCGTAGACGCTCTCGTTGCGTCCAAAAGTGGCAGCATCGTCGCCAATGGTGCTAATTCTAGCGCTCTTGAAAGAACTCGAGTGGATTATTACCCCCAAGAATCAGTGGCACACATCGTTTTGTGCAGCATTGTGAGCACCAAACAAAGGCACGGATACCTTACGCAGCCACGCTCGAAAATTAGTTCCATCCGCACTGGTAGCAGGACGAGGAAGGAACAAGGGGAGCCAGACCCTCGAAAGGCTCCAATTGGCCTTCGTCCCGGTTCAAGGGATGCAATACACATACACGAGTTAACAACACATAAGCTGAACATGTGAGTCTCGCGGTAGTAACATCAAGGCAAACACGCCCTTACCCAGTTGTAAGAGCTTTACACCATAACACGCGTATACGTGTACACGAGTTCGCGAGGATTACGTTACATATCGCTAAGCAAGCGAGAGAGCGAGCAAACAAATGAACTCTAGTTCTCCTCCACCTTTACTCTGTGTATGTATCCTGTACACGTGTGCCTGTAAAGCCCTTGCCCTGTACGGCAGGGGAACACAAGAAGAGAGAAAAAGAACAATGAAGCGGAAAAAAATCCTTGCCCGCACGTTAGGCGTGTAAATTAAAAAAAAGCACGGATTATGAATCGGCCTTTCGCTCGAGAGATGTGTACAAGTTGTGTGTATAGGTGAGAGAGTGCGCCGAATTAATAGCCACTCAAAAGACTCCCTCCGTACTATTGTGCGATTTGAATGCGTATATATAATACTCACGTGAATGAGGGAACGAACGTGCGGGACCTTTTCTCAAGCCTTCTGTCTGCTATGCCTATTCAAATGTGCAACGTTGGTAAAGGGCATCGGAAAAATATGTTCACGAATCTTGCATTCAATCCTTTTGGACTCTGAGCGAGCCTTCGTCATCCTTTACTTACATTGAACTGTGGATGTATGTTACATGCTTCTATTTGTTAGAATCTTTGTAAAATCATGAGATACGAGTTTTTCGAAGCATATCGTTCAGATTGAGATAAGTCATTGTCTTTGACTCAGTTTGGGTCGTGAGTACAACGTATGAAGTTGAACAGTTTCTTTTCTCAGATTATAAAAATTTCGAGCCAAAGAAGACTGGTGGCATTAAAAACTGGAAACTTGGCTGTTTTGATAGACATTCTAACCTGCTATTTTAAAATATCTCAAAAAAATATTACGATTGAGTAAGAATTCTTGCTCCAGGAGTAGTTGAAAGAGAAAGGGCCTATCAAATTCTAGCTGAACTGAAAAAAGTGTGTACTGTTTTCACCAAGAGACTGTACGAACTTTCAAGTTTCGGAAATAATCCCAAAGTCATTTCGAGGTTTCTCGAGACTTAACAAGAATTTGAGTGGCTTTAAAGTCATTCCCTTACGTATTTCTAAATGACTGTAAGGTTATTCAACGACTTTAAGTGGCTTCTAATGGCTAACGGTCTTGTCTGAAAGTCTGTTTGTGTCTTAGACTGGCTATAAAGTCACTGGACCATTTTGCAAGACTTTTTTGCATAATTTTCAATGATTGATGATTACTTTGAAAGACTTAAAAAGGTTTTTTTCATAATTTCTAGAGTACCCGCAATTCCACAATTCCACAACTTAAATACCAACGTCAACTAAGCTATTCGCCTTAGTTGTATTTTCCAACATAGTTTTACTGTCAAAAGCATTAAGTTAAAATTCATGAGGACAACGTACATTTTTTCGTGAATTCGTTGTACAGTATCAATACAAAATCTATCAGAGATGTATGAACTCTGGAGTAAAAAGCGTACTCTCTTACTAACAAAGGTATTATGATGTACAAGACAATGATATTTAGAGACAGTTTTTTTTGTTTACGGATTTGAGATGACAGCAAATGAATGGGAAACGGTAATTGGTCGCGCTTGGGCTACGTTAAGATGTGTATTGTCAATCACAAGAGTTTGAGTATCCATCGAATGTAATCAAATACACCTTATTAAATACTACATATACAAAATCGTTACCTTGAACCCGAACCTATGAACTATCCGATAAGTCCCAAAAAAATTTTGGGAATGCACATTGTGTTGAAAAAAAAAAAAACTCGTGGACAAATGAATTTTTCAGGGACGGAAACCGATATGAAATATCCATGCGTCTTGAGGTGCGGAGGATAGAAGGAAGCCATGTATATTCCAGTAGTGTCCTGTGTTGGTGTCAGCTACCAGCGTGCGCGAAGAATAAAAAAATCGGAGAACGGACCCCCACGTACCCGTGGGAAAACTGCATCCACTGGTAATACGGCAACTCCTGATCGATCGCAATCGGTTTATTTGGCGAGCGGAAGTAAAAGAAACGAGAGTCGAATTGACGAGCTGACCGATCGAGGGAGTTCAAAGGGAATCACTCACTGACCGCGGACAACAGTGGGACTCGCCCGTGGCGGTGAATATACTTGTACGAGTGGGTGCTTTGCAACTACTGTTTGTTTGTTTGTTTGTTTATTTGATTGTTGTCTCTTTGAGACCTTTCACCGTTTTCTTGGCTTTGGAATTAAAGGGGTTTCGGTTTGTCTTGGTAGGGATGAATCACTGATTCATTGAGTTGTGTCAAAGATAGTGTGCGATCAGCATATAAGCTACTATTGTAGTTCTTTCACTTTGTTACAAGTTTTTGTATAACTTGGTTTTCAGTTTATCAGTCTGTTTGTCACCTCTCAGTATTCAATCTTACTTAAATTATACATATACACATATGCAACTATGGTTCTCAAGACAATAAAACATAGCATATGTCCAATATAGCTGTTATTACAAAACGGCGGATTAAATTTATTTTTATAGTCCTCTTTGCAATGGCTAATCATGGATCTTTTTACAGCCCTTTTGATACTACTGACAAATCTATGACTGACAAAAATATGGTTTTGCATTCTCAAAGGTTTAGGAAGAAATCTAAAGTTTTAAAAACACTAATTCCGTGAAACGACTTTTCAGCCTTGACAGAAGTTTGGATCATGAACCCGATCGATTTCAATTTTGGGCTATTCAATCTTTTGCCGATCTCAATTTTCGAGGGAAATTCTTTCAGTGCGAAAGTTTCTTTCAAAGGCATCACGGTAGCTAAAGTTTAGATTTTGAAAAGCTGTAGCTAGCTGCAATAGTTCATGGCGTGGAATATTTTTCTATTTCCATTGGAAACGTCTTTTTCTTTTTTTATGACGAATGTTCTCTTTTCACATTTTCAGCAAAGTAAATTTACTTTTCGATTTGTTTAAAGAGGATATCATGAAATTAAAATTAAGTTAGCGCAGTTCAAATTCTGCTAAAAAATAAACAAAAACATAGTCTCACTAAATGAAATTCTATATAATTATAACTTTTTCAGGTGATAGAACGGTAATAGGTATATTGTTACGAATGAACGGTTTGTTGATTGAACTATACTGAACTGTTTGACTATTCTCTTATAACGTACTGATTTTTTTGTGATTAAGCTAGCCAAAATACCAGAAATCATAGAATACAAGACAATAGAACCACAGAAGATTACAAGATTTATCTTCTCTTTTTTTTGGAGGAAAATACAGGGCTGTTACCAATTTTGGTTAACTTCGACTTTGAAAAAGCTCTTAACTAACATGTGTTAGCTTAGTACCATCTGTCATCCAGTGACAATACCACTGGTGCACCAATTCGTGTCGTATATACACCGAAAAGTTTTGCCAGCACACCGAAGAATGCGCATTATGAGCGCCCATAAGTTTGGTCTCGTTATCCCGTCACTCCGTCTTGTACTCTTGGGATGCATCGATTACACCAACTACATCGCCTATCCTATTTCTTCCTGCTGGTGGAGAATTTGGTTGATTGCCAACGCTAAGCATCCAGTGAGCCTTGCTAGCTGTCTAGATAGATGTGATCCTTGTAGATTGTGTGAGAGCTATTTTTTCCCCTCTTAAGTTTTTTAATTTTTTTGATACAGATGAATACTAATTTCTCATGACTTCATGACTCAGAGATGATAAATAAACGATTGGTACTAATTTATTCGAATAAAAAAGTAAATGATTACGGATAACCATCCTTTCTGCGATACTTGACTATCTTCATACATTTCTATTTTTTATTACAAATAACAACTTCAGAATCAGCTTTTTACTTCTTTTGCAGTTAATATATCAAATTAAAATTGCGCCAACTACATCGCTGAAAGAAAAAACAACAGTGACTTCTTCAACCCCTCGATAAATACGCCCTTTTTGTCCCTCGATGCTCGAAAACCCACCATTACTTGTCTACAACAACTTTTTTCTCTTCTTCCTTACGCACTGCAAGTGTATAACCCGGCTGACATGAGCTCGCGCGTGCTTCTGATTTTCTTCTCCTTTTTTTCTTCTCTGCTTCCCATTCTCCTATTCTTTTTTTTGGGCAGACCAATTCGAGAAGAAAAAAAAGCGCGCTGCTGTCCGCAGAACAAGAAGAGAGGAGACAAAAGAAGATTAGAAGCCTCAGCAGCCTCTGAGGTGCGTGGAGACTGCAAGAAAAAAAAAGACTGGTTCACTCGCTTGCACATAAACATATGCACACGTAGCCGACCGAGCCCAACACGTTTTGTCGATACTCCTTTTCTCTTCTTTTGTTTATTCATCAATTCCACTGCAGGCCGGTAAGTTGTTTTTTTTCCACGTTTGTTGAGCCAACGCATGAACTTTTGGACTCCGTACGCGAACTTCTCTTCTACTTTACCCCTTTTTTTTATTTTACTTTTTCCTCTCGCTCCACAGCTCCCACTCCCAGTCCTATTACGCAGCGAGAATTCCAGACGAGGCCTCATGGAACGAAGGAGCCTCGGCCGTTACTGCACACTTATACACACGCACGGCATTGTTTCCTCGCATTGTTGCCCAACGCGTAAGTGTTATGGGCGCGAGCGGTTTTATTGCGTGGAGGGACGCTTACTGGCCACTCGCTACTTTTGAGAGGCACTTCTGGGTTCCCCTTCCTCTACTCACCCCCTTTATTTGCACTCTCCGTAGGAAAGAAATTAATTTTCACGCCCTCAAACCCCGTGATAATCATCATATTTAGGGACGTAATATCGAGAATTTCATCCTCCCGCATTTTTGGCTTTAAATTAATTACTAAGACACGCGCGCTTGATAGCTTCCATTGTTTTACACTTACCCCACCGCATAATCATGATACGAGTGATCTAATCTAAAAGGCTGCATTTGGTTTTCGAATGATCAAAAGCCGCACTCTTCTATTTGTAATAGAGAAAATACGAGCTTGAACTTTTCGAAGTTGGAAATTCGCGTACAAAGTCCAGCAGGTATTATACAAAAATGCACTCAGCGGCGAATAGAACCCCCAGTGATAAATTTTCATTTAAACGAGTGGCGAGGACTCTGACTGGAGGGCGTGAAGCTGAAACTTTTCGATTGTTGGAAATTGCGTCGAGCTGCCCGTGATAGAACAGAAGTCCGCACTTCGCGCACTCGACGTGACGAAATTGTAATTTAGACTCGGCAAAGGCAACTGGGTTCCCAAAACGGTCTAGTGGCTTGTACATAGTGTACATGAATGAGCCTGTAACGGTGTACACCAAAAGCTTATTCGTCAAAATGTTTTTTTGTTCTCGCAATCAACGCTCTACTGACGACTTTTTTTTTAAATTCCCTGACCTCGTATAAAATAAAAGACAATCAATCAAAGCAAACTTAAGCTAAGCACTAACACATGGTTAACAATACTTTGATTGGTTTTAAACATTACAGATGTTTTTTTCCAATGATTTCGTGCGTTACTTTATTACCATTAGTTGTTAAAATGCTACAGAATACTGTTTTTTACTCAATTGAATGAATTGTCAGTGTAGTGTATAAAATACTAAATGGTTTAATAAATGTTTCTATAAAAACTGTAATGATCAAAATTATTAAGATTTGATGTAGCTTTAATTGATTCCCTGGCTCATATCCGTTGTTGCTAGGTGAGTGCTTTTAAAAAGCGCCACCCAAGCGTTAGCCGTTTTAAGACGTGCATCGACTAGCTCTTTACCTGAATTTTATTGTTGAAAGTGTACATATTAAATAATGCAATTAAATATCCAACCCACTAAAGAACTTCCTTGTACAGAATTAGCTTGTAAGAGCGTACTCCCATTTCCACTCTCTTTACGAATAGAGTTTCGTCCTATACAAGCTGTACTTATGTATATCATCGTCAAAGCTCTCAAGCTTCCGAAATTTCGATTTCAAGCTTTAGCCTACAATGTTATAGCAGCTTTAACATGCTTATATATATACACATACAGAGTGTATGTGCATAGGTGCGCTTCGCATATTCCACCCGCTCGGATGAACGGGTCAATTTAACTCGCGTTTACAAGGTACACATATTCGAAAGCTCTCTATATGCTGGCGTATGCACTTCCACTCGTATGCATAGCTCGTAGTGTACAGTCTTGTTCCGCACCGTATACCCATTATACATCCGTACAACGATGATCGCTGCAATTCTCTTCTCCTACGGGAGATCCGAATCATGCCCTAGACCAGTACCTGGTTTGTATGCTAGCTCATGTGTGGGTGTGTGTATATGAATTAAGAGAACGAGCTCAAGAGGAGTTTGTGGAACGAGCTGATGTAGCTCCCAGAGAGAATCTTTATCATGGGTGGTTATCAAGTTACTGTACTGAGGCCATGCTTTGGAACTGCATAGGCTTTCATCATTTTTATGTCATAATTTATTTTATTCATGTTATTTTTTAAAAAATTTTATGTGCAATCGTTCTGTGAAGATTTAGTGAGTGAAAAAGATCGTCCAAGGGATGTTCTCTGCAAATGTACAGTGCCTGAATAATTTATTTCCATCTAAAATTGCGATGTACTAGCTATTTCTCTCAAAAACATGATTTTGCCTCGAAACGACTTAAAGAGATAGGTTGACCTGAAATGTGGATAAATTTCTAAACGTAAAATTTTCCTATAGTAGGATTCAGATTTTAAAAAATTAGTTTACCTAAAGAGCTCCAACTACTTATTGATTAGCGTGATAGCCCCCTAACCTTGAGAGTTTGCAGTTTCAAATTCTTCTGTCGAAAATATTTGGGGCTTATTTTTCAGACTTTTTTGGATTAAAGGAAGTACCTGGGATACCGAGGAACTCACTATTTAATTTTTTCAACGAGCGGTAGGTTTTTCCACATTGAATTTTAAGGACTCCAGAGTTTGTCAGAGAAGAAACCATTACCTGGTCAGCTCAGTCGGTAAGATCACTATCAGGTTTAAATATCGGTAGCGTAGAGTGGATTGACGATGGATTAGATACTAATACTGACTGGGGTGTAACTTGCGCTATCCACCCCAATGTGGATTTTAAGTACCCGTAAAAGCTACTTGGCGATGGAAAGAAATATAAATACAACTCAATACCAGTTTCCATATGGAACCTATTCTAAACTTCCAGCTCATAAACAAGGTTAGGGTTATTACGAAGCTCCAATTTCAAAATCATTAATTCTTTGAGTAATCCTTTTTTGGTTCTTAGTCTTAGCTCTGAGATGATTGGTCCATACTTTCTTTAAAAATTCCATGCTAATCAAAAAATCTGAGAAGCACCAAAGACTTTGTAACAATATGACATTATTGACTGTCATTAATTTCAAATGTTTGACCAACTCTTTTAGTTATCATAATTGCTAGATCAGCTACATTCTTAATGAAAATTTTTTAATTCATCAAAGCAACAATCCTTCCTTACCATAAACATCCACCTGATCATAGTGACCCCACTTTTTTCCTCAGTTGTCGCATGTACACAATTTTGCGATTTTATATAATTTTCAAACGACTGAAACCGAAATAGCTTACTGCGTGAATCAGCTCGAGCTTATCTCCTAATGCGTTTGAAGCAATAATCTCAGCGCACTTTGAAGAAAATGCATCTACAGAAGAGGAGCATTGCACGAGCAATTCTAGCGAGAACGTACATTCGCGCCACTGTGGAGCAAACTTTCGTCGCAATATCTCAAATCGTTTACGAGTTACGCGTACCCACTCGCTTCAGCTCTTTAGGCTGCAACGTGGGATCTTTGGGTGAATTCCAAAACTCTTACACACACACCAACACAAGGCTTCTCGTTACTTTAGAGACGTGTCAAAACACGCAGTCCCATGTTAAAAATCTGAAAATCTCATATCTCGCGGCTTTTTTCGCCTTCGCCGAGAGAAATGTTACCCGCGGCGTGTATACGCGACTGTAACTTCTTGCCGCATCCGCGCTCCTTAATGCGAAAAGTTTCGCCAAGGTAGCTCGCGCGGTTTGCGACTAATGCGCGGTGAAATATTTAGCCTCCGACTCGTAATCTCTTTAATAGTCTAATTAGTTGCGTCGCTAATTTCGCGAGACAAGCGTGTAGTACATACAATACGATGTGCCTCGTTGTTGCTGTGCTCCGTGTAGTTTTGCGACTCCAAACCCACCGAGTTTGATAAGCGCGTTTACGTTTTGTAATATGGTGTAAGCGGTGAACTTTGTGAGCTTGCATTCTGACGGAATGAATTCCATTTTGAGATTTAGGCCCATGAACTGTGGAATTATTTGACGGACACAATGATACTAATTTTGAAATTGACTCAAGTATTACAGAGTACAGCCTTACGTGATAACTGTTTCGGTATTATAGTACCTTCTTTAGACACATGTACAAAAAGACTAAGAAATTTTAATCCACGTTGATTTATTGAATATACACACACAGTTCATGGTTGAACAACAATAGAAAATACATTAAGATCAAGGGTAAAGGTTTAAAGAGGAGTGCAGAAGCATTAGTTAGAAAAGTTTAGACAGGGACTATAGGTAGAATTAGGGATTGAAAAATTGAGTAAAGGGTTACTAGTCAGAATAAGAACCACCACCCTCCATACACAGATCGATGTGGTAGAGGGTGCCTATAAAAAATTACTCAAGTGACGCACAGATAAAAAACAGCAAACGAACCATTTCTTTCTAAGGGAGTTCACTCGTACCTATAACCTTTTTGACGCATACGATCAGCAGTATTGTAACCTGCATGACTATATATACATATATAATGCGACTTACTAACGGTAGCTGTCGAAGGAGAATTATTTTATTCACTAATTTATTGCTTATTCCATAAGCCGTAAATAAAGATGAGACTATAGCTACACAATCACCAAGTTTTTAGCTATTTTCAAAAAAATTTCCAATCAAATCTTGACGTCGATTATCCAGATATTACAGGTTATGTATCAGAACAGTACTGATTCTCATAAGACTGCACATTAAAAGTTCAATAATAAAATCAATATCTCACTTTATAAGCCATAAAGGGACTAGAGATTTAAATCGAAGGTTTTTCATGCACTAATTCATCTCTGTTCAAAGTATTATCAATATATTGACGTTAATTCTCTTAGCGGGTGAACTCCCTTAATAGCTTTTTTACACAAATCATCCATCTAATCTTATGAGTTTCTTTAAGGATGCGCATAAATGTACCTACATGGATGAGTGAGTGATGGAAGTATGTATTAAAAATTCTGGGCGTAATCTCATGCACAGTATCCACAAAGTTGACCCATCGTAAGCAATGTACCCACATAATTGCCACTATAAACAAATTTCATAGATAAAAATCATATCTACATCATATCCATGTATTCATTAAAGAAAGATCTGACTGCCGTATCCACCATCTGTCCGTTTCTACTCTCCATAGGTCTCGTCCGCATGCATAAAACATCGGAATGATAATAAAGGACCGACAAGTTTCGATTTGAGCTGCTGCACGTCAAGGGGGGATCTCTCGCGCCAAATTTTACACTACAGCCCTACAAAAGCGGCCCGAGGAGGTATAAAAAAGCAAGTCCGCGATGGCAACCCACTTTGATCCGTATAATTTCTGTTACACGAATAAGCTCGCGTTCTCGAGAAGAAAAAGCGGGGAGGGGGGGGGGGAGGTCCAATAGACGGCGAACGCATTTCACTCCAGCCAACTTTTGCGCTCTACTTTCAAAAGTTCCACGGGCCACATCTACTTATACACATGCCAGCGTATTACGCAGTACACATGCTTTCGCCATTATTGTACGTGTACCTACACATCATCGTGTGCTCGCCAACCCACGTGATAATAACCGACGTTGGTTGGCATTAAATTAAAGGAAGAGAAAAAGAGAGGGAGTGCAGAGTGGGAGGGAAAAACTTTATGCAAATTGGTGATTTATGCGAGCAGCTCGTGAAATCTCGCGTGCGCGTGTACGTGGGTATACCTGAAACAACGCAAGCCCGTGCTTACACTGTACTATATACACGTACCGTATTAACAGCGGTTGGGTAAGCGAATTTGCAACTCCGTGGATTGTGTAACACATGAGCTTGTTATTTCACCCCCGGTGGAGTTTTCATGCTCGTGATGCGCGTAAAACGTTTTCCATGGAGGTATTGTCGGAAAATTTTTTTGATTTTCCTCCCTCTTTCTGGCGCATTAAAATTTATAGTAGCGCCCGCGATCTTTGTCGTTCATGCGCGCAAACAAGAGATCGGTAAGGGCTGTATATGTGCGCGCGAGCGATGAAATTTCAAAGGCGACGACTCGCCGAAGAGCAATAAAAGATCGCTAGGGGCGGGCTCCCGATAACTGGGCGATAAAAGCCGGTATCTGCCGCTGTTACATAGCGAGCGGGTTTTATCGCGCTGCGCGGGGCTAATCGCTGAAAGAGTGCTGTTCGAGGTAAGGGTTATTGGATTTTACGAGAGAACCTTAGCGTTCGGTGTAGTTAGGACTCGTTATGGATTGAGATGGGAGCTCGGACGATTGTGCAAAGAAAAAAAAGAGGTACAAATGTGACTTGAGAAGGTCTCTGGAAAATTACCTGATCAATTTTTGAGGGTTCCTCGAGTTTGACCCTACGCGTGATCCAATCTATTTGTAACATAAAAACATCAGTTTTTGAGGTAGTAGAGAGGTAGTTTGGAATGAACAATCGAAATTTTCAGCTAATTTTACTCTTTCTATAACTTGACATTACTATTTTTATTTGCGTCTTTTTACAGTGAAACCTAATCAGGTGCGTGAAACGAACCAAAAGCAATAATTGGCGTTCGTTGAGGGGAACGAATCACATGCCACCGTGTTGTATACAGATAATTAAATAAATCTTCTACATAAGAAAAGTAAAAGAGAAGCTTATGTTTTATATTAAGAGAGGATTATCATTATAACTTTTTTAAAAATGTTTCGACAATCATGTAAACAACTGTCATGCAATAAACGCAAAAAAAAGATGTGATTGATGATAGCAATAATATCATTTAACGGGATGTCATGTGTTTTATGAAATGACTTACATTCTTTCGTGGGGGAATATTTGTAAACAATCAAGTAACATCGATTATTTATTTTGCTTTATTTTATCTACATCTTGTACATCTTAATTAGTCATGGTGAAATTAATTTATTAATGAAGCCGTAAGAGGTTAGCACACCAATCCATGTAATGTTGCAGTAAAAGGCTGTGTTTCACTCATTCATTTATCTTGATCTGAAGATCAATAAAAGATAATTCATTTATTAAATCAACGATTAATTGACTCGTGATAACCAAAAAAAATTCAGAAGACAGCTAAGTAGCAATGGTAGTGCTTAGTTAAGAGATACCTTGCGTTGTGTGCAATATACCTATTACGATACATATCTTATCTCTGGGACGACTTTATTAAGATATTGTTGTACGAGATTTCAATAGGTCGTACATGAGAAATCAATCGAATACATCTTTCGGCACAACTGTTCGTTCAATGTTCACATCAAACGCTCCAACAAATTCATCGAATTTTTCTCACGCTACTACGAGGCGCATAACAATGTGCTCTAGGAGAAGTAACAGTGAATCAAAAAAACCAATACATAATAAATATATTTTATGCATTTTTCATTGGCAACGCGCACCTGCACCAACTGCTGTCGACCCACATAACGTATTCCTGAACCCTCTCCAAACATCGACAGCACCCAGCTCATCCGTACCATATTCAGACATTTTTTTTTTTTCAACCCAAGGCGAACAACGACGTTTTTCATTTCGGCAGTAGCCCAGCCATCAGATCAGACCTCCCCTCGCGCACGCAGGCACTCAGACACGCGCGGCACACCCTCTAGTGCCCACTCGAGGATCCACCCTTGCTTCCTTCCTTTTTATAATTACATCGTGGTGCTCGCCTCCGTTGCCGAAGAAACACCGGCGCCACGCGACCGATCGAGCCACCCTCAGGGGGAGGATTAAAACCATAGCGACAAACGGGGTTGCTGCAGTAGTAGCTCACTCGCAATAAGGGAAACGAGTGCTAGGAACAACTACGAAGAGGGGGAAGGGGATGAAAGAGCTGCAGGCTTCGTGAAAGAGAAGCGAGGGGAGTAGCTTCTGTTCTCTTTTTTTTTTGTTTCGCTCTCTCGACTTTCGATCTCTGGGAAATGACGGCGATCACTTTACGAATGTTGTTGTTTTTTCGCTCTACAGTGTATTTCTGGGGAGAATGAGAGATTTTCACAAGCGAATAACGAACAGAGAAGGAGATAAATTTTTCTACTCCACATCTCCGCTCGTTTTCATCTTTAATTGGAAGATTTTTTTCAACAGAGTTCTGTTTGGAAATGATTGGACTCATTCCAATCACGAAAAAAGATTTTTACAAAAAAAAGGGGGGTCGGAACTAAGTAGATGCATACTACAAATTTTGGTACTTGGATCTTTGGTGATTCTTAATCTGGTAGGTTGTTTTCTCTTGTCATCGCCCTACAGTAGATTTTTTATCCACTAGCTCTGAATAATAGGATTCATTCATCACATTAGTGGGGCTCAGCCCCTTGTGGGCTTCAAAACATGACTTAACGCTTATTTTTTTACATTTTCGAATCAGGATTCAAAACTCTGGTTTTTTTTAATTTAAAATATTTTTGTCATTACTTAAAATAGTGGTTTTTTTATTTTCCTACAGTAAACAAAGCATGCCATCAGTTTTGATCAGTCGAATCTCGAATAAACAGGCTTCGTCACGTAACCCATCATTGTCTTAAAAGGAACCGTCGTAGAACATTTATCCACCAATGTAACTGATTGAAGCACATTTGGTCGTTTCTTTTCAACACTCACTGCTTTTACGAGCACAGTTACCACATCCTCGTTTCTGGGGCGCTGCACGGTGTCGTTACGGTTTACATTCCCTCAATCGGGCTTAAGTTAGTCGTTAGACTGGAAAGAAAAGAAAAAAATATTTCGATTACAGCGAAAGAAAAATTTCACATGAAATACGATTCCAACTATCGATCCTTCGCCCCTCACAACTTCAGCATCACTGCTCTCCCGTAATACGTACAGACGATCGTAATTCTCCGTGGCTGATTTTCATCGCTCGACGAAATAAAATTTTTATCCTTTCCATACCGACGTCCGTCCCTTACAGCACAATTAGACCGCCGTAAGCGGCGCAGCATCCTTATCGAGGGCCAACGAAGACACCCGTCCCCTTTTATTTCGCGACGCGTGGCAGAGCAGCCCCCTCCCTTGTACCTCACCTAAGTAATCACCGGGGTGACTCAGACACTTCACGTTGCTAACTTGCCCCCCTCCCTAACCTTTGTCGAACCGGACAAAGAGAGAAAGAAGTTCGCGATCCGGTGAGCGGAAACGAAAATTGGAGTAGACGCTCGAAGGGAATCCAGCCCCAGGGAGTCACGGAGGAAAAAAACGTAGTATCGGCTGTTGTTTGCCCTGCAGTTGTACTCACGGTTGGTACCCCCTTTTTTCCGCTTTGTTTATCCCTCCCATCAACTTGGTCTTTTTTCTAAAATCTTCGGTGCGTCAGAGAAACAAGGACACAGTAGAAAAGCGACTCCACGCTTTATTACAACTCTATCGGTTCAACTACTTCGCGCCCGCTTTTCACTTTGTCCCTAACATCGCACCTGCCAGATTTTAACGCAAGTTTCTTAAGGAGCTCCGTATTCTTTATGTGTCATGCCGATTCTCTGGTTTTTTTCTCCCCCTTTCCCGAGCTAGTAATTTATTAGTTCTCCTGGTTTCTTCATTTGGAATCACAAACTTTCAACCTAGAACAGACCACTTTTCCGGAGTGTAAAAATTATTGCGTCAACGGTGGGGTAAAGGATAATCCCGGAGATCTTTCGCTCGGATAATCCGCTTAAAGTGCTCGGAGGATAAGAGGTACATTATAGTGGGGACGGGTGTTTTTTTTTTTTTTTTTTTTTTCTCCTCCTGATGGGGAAAAAGCGACACGCCTAATTCGCGCGAGTATCTTAATTAAATTTTAAAGTGGAAGCCGTGAATTTTCATCGCACGAGCTCGGATCTCTGATCTTTCGCATGGTAATGGCGCAGAGGAGGAGGACGACGAGCGTCTGATGGTGAATTAAGTCCTTATCGAATTCAGCTCGAGTCGTTTCCGATGATTCGGAGCAATGAGGGAGGGGCTTATCACGGCCCGTTTTGCCAAACGAAGTAGGGGTTTTACAGTTTCTCGCGTGAACGATGCCGGGGATAATGAAAATATTAGCCTTGGACACCCTTTTTTTTTTCTCTTCAAAGTACCCAAATTGGAAGAAGATTTTGGAAAAGAGGTTGTGGTAATTATAAGTGTCATTCAGAAGGACGATGAGGAGCTAGCTTTTGGAATATTTACATTGTACCCGAAGAGACGTGATGAATAGTTTTTGCGAAACTTGTAGGACTGAGAAAATTGAAATAAGTGATTCGTTGTGGGTGAGGCTATAATACGCAGTAAGGAGTTTTATCGTAGAAAATGTTAACCACTTTCGTAATTCATTTTTTTCCTCACCCCTAACGAATCACTCATCCCAATTATTTTTTACGTTATTAATAACAGAGGATGATTTCAATTGAAAATTATATTTTAGGGCTTCAATTACCGATACATTTCAACCACGCTGTAATTGAGACAAAAGCACAAAGCTTTAGAAAATAAAACATGTGTCACGACTGACACATAAGATGAAAACTTTGAATGGGTTACCTTGTATTGTCAAAAGTTATTTATTAGTAAAGTATTTTCTAATCATATTTTATTTTTTAATAATTTGTGACCGTTTGTTCGATTTGATTTAAAAAAATGATTTTCGAACCATTTGAAACGAAAGATTGTACGTAACACTCAAGTGAGATTGAGATAATTTTACGTTTTTTATTTTAGCATTAAAAAAACAAAATTCATTTTCTCATGTTACAAATAAGGTTCAACATATTGTTTTACTTGTGGTGCACTTCTATTCTCATTCTGGAATTATTTAATGAGATTTCTAATACCGTATCATGATGTTTTGATCTATGTACATTTATCAATAAATTTAGTTGATTGAAGATTGATTTTGTTAAGAGAAATCTAAATGATTCTACTGATTAAAAAGCTCTCTGATCAGACGTGATCACAATAATTTTCTGAACTTTTGAACACTTTGAAAAAACAATTTTTTTTCTGAATAAACTAAGTTCTTTTTGCTGCAAAAAATCTGTAATTCATCACTATGTACAATACTGAAAAAAATCATTTTTTAGCAGATAATTGCAAAACATTTCACATCAAAGTTGATTGTAAAGCATCCGAAATCAAATATTAACATTTTTTTTTCAAATACTTTGACCTTTTTGTTTTGTAAATTATTTTCCTTGTATATTTTAATGCCTTGCTTTTGCTGGAAAAAATTTTACCACGAGTAGTGATTGAAAAGAATTTTTCCAATCACAAACTGTGCAATATATTGTTAACAATAACTTACATTGTACACAATTTTAATAGTACTCGTACCCAAGTCTCCCCCTAGCGAAAAACGAAACGCGCCATCCCCTTGAAAAAGCCAGTGCGTCTCTGCAGCTTTCTCACTTTTTTCCTCGAGGAAGAGAGAATTAGAGTGAAAATAATAACACAAGCTCGGCACAGGAGAGCGAAAAAAGGTGCGCACCGCGGGAACGTCCATACGGCCGCAAGCGAAACGCGTGTACCATCTATGTAACCACGTATAGCTATAGCGTATACGATGAACGGTCGCGTCGCGAGATAAATCAGTAAAGAGGCCGGCCGGCTGGCTGTCCCGTGGGGTGTATACCACTACTATGGCACTATCGCTGCGGTATACATGTATAAGCCAACGCGTGTCGCGCACCACCGACACTTTATATATAGGTATATCATGCAGCAGAACGGGCTCTCCCTGTGTGTACTGTTCTATCTGGGAAATGGGATTTGGCCCCGCCGTTGTTGCAGACAGTCGCGACGCTTTGATGACTGTATATTTTATATAAACATGTATACACACGCGCACAGCTTGCACTCGCGGGAAGGGGGAGACGTCTCGGCTCGTGTTCTCCCTCGACGCGCGCCCATGGGTGCATGCGAAAGCGCCAGTCATTACGCGGCTCTCTTCAAATTCTTTGGGCTCAATATAGGTAAGGTGTATGTCTATCTTTAATTGTAAGGTTGTGAGGGCGTATTTTTTTTTTTTTTTTTTTTTTTGTCTCTCTAGATGTGTGTTACCGTTACTCATCCTCTCTTGACCCTTGCAGCTTTTGAGAGTGACCCCTGTTGGAGATCGGAGACCTACTCAAAGTTTGCTTGGTGAGGTCTGATTTTTGTTTTGACTTTATATTAATGTGAGAGCTGGTGTTTTTGTTTTATATTTTTTTCGCTTTGGACATTGATTTTTAACTCCATTTATAGAAATAAAGTCGTGAAAAAAGTTATTCCTAATGATCGCTAAGCTCATAAATGAAATTCGTTTGACTTAATCGTTCATTAAAAATTAAAATATTTTCTTCCACAAACTTTCCTAGTCTGTATAGTGTTACGCAACGAAGGGATGTTTTATTCAGAAACTTCGTTCCGAACAGAAGTATGACTATTTTTCTTGTTTCTACTAAGTAGCTAAAAAATTTTCGACATGTCTTAACATTTTATGTGATACTCTGTTAAATACTGAAAAAATAAAGGAAGAAACAGAACAGGAAGCATTACAGCGATTACACTCTCGGAAAATTATTCATGACGTGACTTGCTCTTCTTAGGTAGCGTATACAGGTGCCCGTCTCCCTTTCGAGGATTTACGGCTTGAAATTTTGACGCGACCTCAGAAGCGGAAGAAAGAAAGGGAAGAGAGGAAAAGAGAGCAGTTTGTTTTTAATAGAAAAGAAAATACTCTCCGAAGCCCGCGGGGGACTCGAAATTTATGGGGACTGATTTCCCATCCCCGCACCCGGGGGTGCTCGATTCTCGGTGGACCCCACGCAGACGCGCCTCTTTTTTTCCCTTTCTCGCTCTACTCCACTGATGGGGGAGTAGGATCGACCAGCCTTACGTAAACTGTCGCCTCGGATTTTCGGTGATTAGCGCTCTGCGTTGACCCTTGATTACTTTCTTTTTCTCTCGGACTATAATAGCCTCGTCGATTAGTCACAAAAAAAGCCAAAGCGAAGACAGCCAAGGAACCGTAGGGAATCCTCGGGGGAGGGGAAAAGCTCTGCTGTGGCTAAAATGTTTTATTTAGTTCCCTCTGATTTAATTTGTAATGCTAGACAATCGTTGTGTAAACAAAGTGGGAGGAGCTTTTTACTAGTGCAGTGATTCGTAAGGGAACCCCTTTCCCTATCGTAATAGATTTTCTGTATATACAATTAAATGGATAGGGGCTAATCACCCTGAAAGTCATTGGAAACAAATGTAAGTCTTTCAAAGACATTGAAAATCATTTAAACTCATGCAAGTACTTCAAAAAGCTTTAACATCTTTCAAGGATGAAACAAGACTGTCACACACATTTGATACCATCGAAAGAGAGTCAGAGTAGTTGATCGATTTATAAGGTCATCCAAAAATTATGTAGGACTTTTGATAACTTCAAAGTTCTTACAAAGACTTTTAAAGACTGAAAAAATCTTGTAAAAGAATTTTAAAAGCTCTAAAAGACTTTGGAATTCTTATTGAAGTCGCTTAATGAAGACTTAGAAAGTCTTTCCAAGTCATCCAATGACTTTTTAATCATTTTAATCGTCCAATAATTTTAATGTTATTTAAAAACCCAAAAAACACCAATTGTACTTTCTAAGTTGAATGATTTAGAAAGACTTATAAAATTAGTTTAAAATTATCGAAAGTAATGCGGAGTAATTTAATAACTTAAGATCCTTCTAGAAATATCCAAGACATTCCATAACTTCAAAATCTTGAAAAGTTTCTAAACCGCTAGGAAATCTGAGACTCCCTCAGTAAATGTTGCATGATATTTTTCTCTTAAATTTTTTGTGTCGAGTATATTAACTTTTATCCGATACAAAAATAACGCGATAGTGCAAAAATATCGCGTTATACAATACACACTCGCACATGCGCTACCCATCTAAGTGGCACGATTTCTCACGTACTGCTATTGCTGCTGCTTCTGTTAGGCATCCCTTCGTGCGCGAAATGACCAAATTGGATTTCTCGAAGTTTTTGCTGCACACCAACATAAATATACAGTACTAGTTCTGCAGCTGTACTACGGGTGTGCTTTTTTTCTCAAGTTTTATGACGAATCAAAAGCTTCCAGGTACATGAATTGTCAGACCGGCCGAATGATATTTTTCACAGGTGCTGGACAGCACAGCTGCTCTACTTTTGCCGCACGAGATAAAGCTATCTGCGTTGCTAGTGCTTTTTTTCACAATTATGATTTTCTTTCGTGTTGAGCGCTTTATTTCGTTAACCTCAAGCCACGAAAACGTAAACGGAAGAAAGAAAGTTACTCATTTCGAAGCTAATTTTTTCTCGAGATAACAAATTAAATGCACTGATTTAGAAGTCAAAAAGGTGGAAGGGATGCTTCACAGCATACAATCAACGCAACTCGTAAGACGCTTGTGATGCTACGTGTGTATATATGTGTCACATATCCCAAGTCGTTTGAGTTTCAATGTATGCAGGTAGCCCGAAAAAGAGATCTCAGGGCTGCGATTTCAGCTGAGGAGCTGCATTTTTCAACAGTTTCTTTTGGCCAATGGAGAGGGAAATTTCAGCGCTCGCGTCTTTTTCCTCCAGCCCCTGAGGGAGAAGTTTTGCGGCTCGTTGACAAAGAGTTCACGGTTGTTGGGTTGCTGTTTTAGATTCTGTTTCGTGGCTATGTCCTTTTTTTCTAGCAGTGTGGTATATTTTGGTTGAAAAAATATAAAGACTTTGAATGAGGCCACTTTATTGGTGTGAACACCTGCGGTTATACGACTCTAATTGAAATAAAAGTTGTGGCAAGTGTCAATAAAAATTATTTTTGGTTCGTAAATAAGGCCATTTCAAGTATGTTAATGATACTGTTCCGTATAGTGACGTTGTGAGATAGCTTGCAAACTTTTATTAGAATCTTTTTGTGCCTGACATCCAAATGCAAAACTAAAATTGGCTTATTGCGTCAACTTTTAAGATATTTAAGGTTACGTATTAGAAAAATTGATTTTTGGAATGATTTTGATGTTATGTACAAGATGCACAAGATTTTTTTGCTTTTTTACACTAATGTATAATCTAATACTACTCTTCCCACTACAATGAGCTATCAAATAATCATGTTTTCTTACGAATCTGTAATCATTTTGATATGACAACATGAAATTCAATGGTTTTAAACTATAACGGTGCAGAGTTTCGATTTTGGGCTGTGAACAGCTATGACTTTGCAAGGAAAAATTGTACAATATCATTTAATGGCTTATTTTAAAGAGAAATCGTATAAGCACGCACACTACGTTTTATCGTTAGTATAAAAGAGCAAGATATCACATAACTTCGAAAGTAGCCTCTAATGTCATCTTCTGAAATATATCAAAATTCTAACGTCATAGATCAGTTATGACTTGGATTTGGACTCAGAACTACATTTAAACAATCATAACTCTTACGATCTTAAATCTGCTAAACCTATTTATATTATGCGTCTTATATTTGTTAATTTGTCAGATTAACTGGTTGTAAACATTAAAGAAAAAATTGAATGATTCCAAAAAAAAGTTTTAAAATGCACAGAGCGTGGCTGTTACAAAATTACTGGTTTCAAGAAACTAAATAACGCATCGATTAATTTTTTTGCAAACATGAAAAATCGTATTGTTACTGTAAAAAAAAGTGTTACCGGAAAGCAACGATACTACAACAACAAAACTACCCGCGTCTGGGAACCTATGCCACATTAGTCCGCGCGCATGTCCGCACAAGCCTCCCCTATTCCCGTGACAACAGAACGATAGCCATGAATCACCCACACACATACACATGGGGAGCGTCAAACCGAATCCATCGACAGCACTTATCTGACTTGCAGGAAATTCCCAAGCTCTCCCCCCCCCTCCCTACCATGAAATGCCCTGGGCTCGTTTGAATGCCCTGATACTGCAGATCTACCTCCTATGTAGGTACCATTTACCCGGTGATGCGTATACGTTCAGGCTCGCTTTAGCGGCCTCCAGGGACCTCTTGGAGCAGCAGCAGACGTTTGGGGCTCGCTTATTCTCTCTGATGGAAAACCCTTTTGCGAGGGTTGGTGCTCCGTTGGTGGAAAAAAAGGAGGGGACTCTTTTCTCGTTGTTGCGTGCGGCGTATTCTCTGCGATTCCTTTTTTCTTTATCTATACACCCACAGATAGATCGCTGGATTTTGTGACCCCATGACGTAACGGCGATTTAGTTGTGATCTGATGACGAGGCGAACATACGCTTCTACTGTAAGATGATATATTTTTGGCTTATTGGGGGAGTTGGGTGAGAGTTCGATGAATGTCAGATTAATCGCTGTGAGCTTTTGGGATTTGAAAAAGAGAAAGGAGTGGGCGAAAGTAATTTTTTCTCGTTAATCGGAATTTTCGAAGTGAAGTGGGTTATGTTATGATACATAGAGAAGTGGATATTCGTGGATGGGATATTACAGCTGGAAATTAACTTGGTAAGGCGTTGTTGGATGAGAATTGGATTGTTGTCCAAATAATATATAATGGTCGAAAAGGTTGAGTGGTTCAATAGATTTTTGGGATGTCTTGATACTTTGAGGATGAGGGGAAAGTCGGACCCTGTAATACAAAAATCATCGACGCTGTCACACGTACTAAGAATTGTCTGTGATAGAAATCCCCACAGAACTGGAATTAATACTCAATGCATTTTTGTAGGAATAGAAAATATCATCAACGGTATAACTTTAAGATTTGAGACCTTACTAAACTTTTTTATCCCTTATACTAAAATATTCAAATATTTAAAAAAGTCGACGAAGTACCAATCCACTCAACACATTGAAAGCTTTGACACTTAAGTTATAAATTTCGAAACCTCATATATCAAACAAACATTATTGCTCCAAGTCTAGGTGATCAATAACTAAAAATCTTAGTGTTCTTATCGACTTTGTATCTGCTATCCTTGATACGGGTCATCAGATTGATTTTGTGTGACAAATTTCTATTGTACAACTCTACCAGTGCTGGCATTGATTCCCTTTTTCTAGATAGGTAGTTAATTGGCCTTTATCAATCAAATTCAGTTACATAGGATAATTGTTAGTCACGCGACCAACAGGATGAAGCGAAATTTAATCATTGAAGTAGACGTGTTAAAATTATAGAAAATCACTGTTAGGTCTTGCGTATCTTATTAATATCATTTTATTTGGTAATTTTTATCGTACGTAACAGATATTAGGGAGTTTTATTCGGTACAATGCAACTTTTTGACCCCACGTAATGTCATAGATGTCATGAGTAAAGCCTGAAATATGTACGTAGTGAACTCACCTTTTTCTTAATTTGATGAAGCTGATTTGCCATATGAATATTTTGCCATTTGGTTTTTAATCACATTTTCACTTATATAATCGTAAAAGCTTCTCAAAAGTGCGGAATTACTTATGACAATTTGAATAAGATCATTACTTATTCTTTCCATAAAAATCGCGACTAAGAAACATCAATACTTGGTGATGGTAAAAAAAAGAAAAAAGAACTAAGCTGGTACGATTGTTATTGTAATCACTTAAACTCCCAGTGTTTCAATAAACTTCGTTGAACCAATCGAAGCAAAAATAAAAGTCAAGAAGAGAGAAACGCGTGCGAGCTTAGCCAACAAGTATTTCGCTATTGAATATCAAACGGTTGAAATATTTCATTCCCAATTCTCCTCTACCAAAAAAAGGTAATCACTTCCTCCCAGCACAGAAAACAGGTTAGAATCCTCATAGTGCTCTATATGTCACTTTGGATAATCCTCAATATTTCGCTCGACCCCATCGCGAGCGAAAAAGAAGAGGGAAAAAGGAAGGTTGGGCTTAATCGCCCGGATCGATTTGGAAATCATAATAGCGGAAGCTTGAGCGACTGTACATATAGACACAGGGCCTGGCGAGCGCGTAGTGATGCAACTATGCAAGAGGAGGAGAAGAGGTAGGGAGGGTGTAAGGAAAACAAAGGCGACTTGTCGGTTAGAATAAGCCGTTTATCGCGCGTCGGCTTATACACCACCAACGCCGCCCGCACTCTACTCTGTGTGTGTGTGTGTATGTGCGTGTATCACTAATACGCTGCTTCAGTGCTGGGCTTGTGCATCATTCCCTTTAAGGGAGCGGGCTTGCTTGTTCGATGGATTTATGGTGGCTAAGGAACTTTTCTATTTTTTTTTGTTGTGCATTTGTACCTTGTAGATGTATCTAGAGTGTATTCATGTATTCTTTGTTTGCTGGTATTTGCGATGTAAGATAATAAAATGATTGATTAGCTTAGTACAATATTTACCTAAGTTTATGCGACGGGGTAGTATATCAATATATCGATTAGTAGCAAGTATCTTAACAATAAAGTGCTAAACCAGCTCAATCTTGAATAGAAGAACAACCTTTGGATATCTTTTTATGAGCCATTTAAATGAAATTTCCAAGGGTTTCAAGCAAAACTTCGTGATAAAAGGGATAAACTTATGATGCTGGTGTGTGTCATTGGCTGAAGGTGAAGGAACTTTTATCAGGCTATTATAAACATTGTGTTATGTATAGAAAGTCAAATTTTCCACAGATTTAGTTGAACAACATCGAAAAATGTTAGTTTTCCATACTTTGTTCAACTAATAGCTCGTCAGCTAATCAACTTTACCTTTGGTAATTTTTATCCTTTTTATCTCTGGAATTAAATGGAATATTCATAGATCATGCAAATGTTAACAATTAAAAAAACTGGCTCACGATAATAATTGATACATCCAAATGTTGGTTAACGATATTACTTAATGCAGCAGCCGAATTAGTGAAAGGTCTAACATTATTCAGAGCTATAAGCGACGATGGCATCAGAGTACCAGTAGTTTTAATTGGAATCGAATTACGCGTAGAGTTTCGCAATTTAGGTTCGTTTGAGTTCGCGTCCGAAATGTTTGATCCGAGAAGGAAAAATCACATCAAACGGACGAAAAAGCTAACCACATGCGATTGATGGATGTTTCAGTGATGCAAAAAAGTCATCGATCTGCTTTTTTTTCAGCATCCTGACCCATGTGAGAGTAACCACGACGCGGAATTCGATTTTTCAACAACGCACTTTCGTTTGATTGTGATTGCAGTATGACGAATCGGAGCGTCAGACAACAACAACTAAACGAGAACAAACTGTTGCGGTTGTACCTTGTATCACTTTGAGAGCAAAGTTTGAAATAACAATAATAAAAGATACTTTCTACCATTTAATAGAGGTTCAAACAAAATTTTACTTCGGTTTTGTCAAAATATAGAAGTACTTTTTTCACTGGTGTGGAGAAAAAGAAAAAATAATTCCACAACTGAAGGTTATAATTCATGGCCATCAAGGAAATTTTTCTTTGATATTTTTAAACCAAACTGTAAATAACCAGACAGCCTTCAGAATGTCCTCAATTTTTCATTCAACTTTTCATCCACGATCTCCCCAGAATTAAGAAATGAAACATTGTCTTATGCTTCGTGACGCACATCCTTCCAATACAGTAAATCATCATCACCTGAGCACATTGAAGCGTAACACAAGTTCTAAATAAAAAAAAATAAAAAAATTCTTGACGTACGCTCTACCTCCACCCCAAGATATCACCGTTAAACTTTTGACGGTCAATCCCGCGGTTACTAACCACGTGACACCCCTCTAAAAAACAGAGTTCAAAAGCTCGCCCCTGAATCCCTCCCAGCGCCTCGAGCAACACCCATCCATCCTTCTACGTTGCGCACGATCCCCTTTAAACCCCACACCCAGTAACGCTCTTACACACGGAAGAGTAGTAAGAGAGCAGCCTCTCGTATTCCTAGCTTCGATTCGCTCCCCTGCGAGAGCCTGTATTCACCCCTCCAAAAACTTTGTCGAGGAGGAAGGAAAGGGAGGGTCGTTGAGGATAATATCGAGAGTACGAGGAAGGAGGAAAGAGAGCCCAAGAAATAAAACAGAAGGAGAAAAGTGGATCGCGTTTCCTCGAGAGGCGAGCCACTCGTGACGAAACAACGGCCCGAGTGAAAATGCACATCATAAGGGAGAGACTTATCCCACGATCCTTTCTCCACTGTAACGCGAGATTCCAAAGAAGGCGACGCGACGCTATTGATTTTCCCTTGATTTAATTAATTTTTGCATGCAGGACGCGCTCATCCACTTTTTTCCCGGCCACGGCAAACGAATGCGAGTACTATTACGTACTTGGAGGTGGGGCTGCTTGTAGACCGACATTGACTTTGAAATTATGCCATTTCAGGGTGCGCGTAGTGCTCGACATAAATTGATAAACATGAGGTTTTGGGTTTGGTTCGTCAGTGTAGGGGGAAGTTGGGTGTGTGCACAGTAGAAAGGGTCCCTCTTTTGCTAGAGAGGGTATACATTATGTTGTAAGGGGTAAGCAGTGGTAATTTAGTCGTTAATTAAGAGATTGGGCAGTGATTTTTTGATCACATAGTTTTGGAATACGACGATGAAAACGGTGATAATTGTCGTAAATCTTTGAGCTCCTTTTGTAGGACATTTATGATAAATAGTTTTTATTTGAGCTTTTGATGGTTATGCTGGTGGTTTAAATTTTCAGCTATTTTTTATCCCAGCACTCAGCAATCAAATGTTCATGTCTATATATACGTTCGTGGGGTTTCGCCTCTTTGGGCGATCCACGAACCATGCCCACTGAATCTTCTAATTCAGAAAGAAAACAAATTTCAATACCTCGTAAGTATACAATTATCTGCATTTAAATTATATCAGCACGCAAAAACAGAAAAATAGATGGACATTTCCCAAAATGATTTATTTTGACCTTTCTATTATAAACAGATTCTTAAAATGGCTTAAAAAATACTTAATGTTTAACAAATACAAAACTTTTCCTTTAACAAACAGAAGAATAGTATTATACAGCTTATATAGTTATTGTGACTATATATTATAAATTAGTTGTGGTTTTTGTAACTATTTATTAGTTGCATTGACCAAAATTTTTCGTGTTAGTGTTGTCTCAAATATATCAGCCATCCGCTAAGAGGTTTTAGATGCATTGATTTTTCAATAATTAGCTGTTGTTCTATTTACATGTTGTGTTATAACAATTATTAAAGTGTGAAATATAATATTTTTGATAACAATGTAATTTTATTATTTGATTATTATTATTTATTAGTTGTTTATTAAGTAAATATGTAAAACGTGTAAGAAGCGTGTGAAATACTCGTCATAAATTTTTTTATCAATTAAAAAAGTGTGTAAAAGAATCAATCAAAATCAAGTTTTAAAATGTAGAAAAAAAGTTATAGGATACAATGCATACCTTCTTTTCATAAGGGAACCTACGAGTGAGGCAGAAAAAAGAAAAAAAAAAAAGAA
The DNA here is from genome assembly GCF_036245765.1 of Copidosoma floridanum. Taxonomy (NCBI): domain Eukaryota; kingdom Metazoa; phylum Arthropoda; class Insecta; order Hymenoptera; family Encyrtidae; genus Copidosoma; species Copidosoma floridanum. The sequence continues at coordinate 14,137,718 of NW_028321884.1, read as the reverse complement.
ACAACATAATTGCATGTTTCCTCCACGAGCATAAAACTTGTGCACTCGCGCGCCCTCAGTTCAAAGGTCGCGCGCCACCCCTTACTCCGTCCGTTTATTTTCCCTGTTCCTTTTTCTTTCGTTTTCTCCCCTCGATTTTCTCCCCCCTCTTTTCCTTGCCATTTTTTCCTTTTTTCTTTTTCTTTTATCAACTCACTTCTGCTGTTGCTGATGCTTGGTAGCTGTGCGCAACCTTTCATGCAAATTGCCCAGCCAACCGAGCGCTCTGAAAAGTCTGCCAGCGAAAACTTGCAGGTTTCTCGCGCGCGCTCTTTAATGTGGTTATGAAAGGGAAGAAATTTTTTTTTTCGTCTCATGCCCTTTTTCTATTACCCTGTGCCCTATCTTTCGACCAAAGCCGGCGTATTCAGTTGTTGATTCATTGTCTTGCTTGCCTGATATTTGTTACAATTTTTTCCCCTCTGATGCATGTACTTTATGGAAAATTTCCCACTCCCGTTTTCATGATACTGGAAAAAAAAAATTAAATAAAAATTCATGGAAAGGAAAGTCGTTTAATTCGTGTTAAGCCTAAAACCGTTTTCCAAAAATAACCCTTCATCACTAAAATTATATTTTTTCTATCTACACCCACACTACCATCTCCTCCAGCTTAAAACATCTGACTTATCTCTTTCTACCCTCCTCCTTTCCACGTTTAATGAGTCAATTTCCCTCCAGATGCCAATTAAATTAATTTGCATAACAGCAATTTCATTTGAACGAGCACAGATATGATCTCTCCGTGTTAATCGCGATGACAGGGGGTAAAAAATTACATCGACCGTACAACCCGCCATACGTCGCTCTGCGATCTAACATCGCTCGAGAATTAATTTTTCAATGTAAAACAGGAGAAGTTACACCCCTCGCCAACGACGACAACGCCCGTGCGAGCAAGAAGTTTGCAGCGTATACGCTAAAGTAGATTGTACAAAAGTTTTATTAACTTTCATAAGTACACTTTTCCTTCTTTCTACCTGGAAAAAAGACCATCAGGAGAAAACAAAAGAGTAAGCCCCGTTTAAATAATTTACTTAAATACACAGACCTCATCCAAGCTCACTTTTAGCTTCGAGTCTTTGAGAGAGAAAAAAAAACCAAAATAAACATAAAAAAAATCTACGCGTGTTGAATACACATACGCAAGTATAGTATCACAGGTAGTCTTTAATGCGCGAATCATTGTAGCAATTACTTTGGACTCTGGACAACGACCTGAGAGGACTTGCGTGCGTGACTACTGTTTTGTGTATATGTACATACCGTCCCCACGTGCGGGCTGCTAAAGATCATGCAGCACGACCGCTCGAGAGATACCACGTGCTGATTTAATGCTTCTGCCATCGGCTTTTCTGTCCCTTCTCTCTTCGACTAAGTACATTATGTACTTGCGTGTACTATTTTGTTACGTGGTATATGAGTGTACTATAAGTGCAAGTTTTTCTAATTCTTTCTTTTTTTTTTTTATTTACACTTGTCACTACCTACCGTTGCTCTCCACGTAGTCTTGTTACTTTGATTATCATTTTAATAACTTTTTGTGTACTATTTAATAACAATTGTTTACGTTGTAGACTCAAAAAAATAGAGAAATCAGAAAGAGTTATTAATTTAGTAATTGGAACAAATAGTATATTAATATTCATTGTATAAAAAACTTGGATAACAGAATAAAAATAAATTTTTTACCGTCAAAACTTAGAGAGTTTCATACAAACAAAATGAAAATTGAGTTCAAAAAACGTTCCACATGAATTTTAATAACGAAATTAAATGAATAGTTTTCCAATTATTAGGGAAAACTACACTTTAGTTCGTATAAATAAAAAAAGTTTAAAGTTTAAATTTGGTTCAGTGTTTCTAATTTTTCAAGTAATTTTTTATTACCAAACATGAATAAAGAGTATAACTTTAAATTTTCATATTGAGTTATGTCCATGGTTAAACACGTTGAAAACTAGTTTTGTAATATTTATTTTGATGTAGCAAATGATTCAAATAAACATTAAAAAAAGCAATTTAGTCCACGTTTTGAGCTGAAAACGTTGAATTTTTTAAACTCTTGGTGTTAATTTATTGACTGTATGGACGTCAACCACGTTTATGCACAATGATAACCGATGGAATGTATGAAGTGATTGGCAATTTTCATAATTTTGCACCAAGTGATGGTATCCTTCGACCGAACATCGTTGGGCAGACACAGAACTGATCATTTGCTTAACAGACAATTGACAAATTCAAATCATGTAACATTTAATCCTAAATTCATCATGTGGACTCTATTCGTTTGAAAAAAAGAAACTTAACACTGTCACAACCATCGTGACATGGGCAGTAGAACACATCAAGGTAGAATTTTTCCGAAAAATGTTTTCGCCACTTCACCGCGGGCTCGCATTAATAGCGGCCGCGTGTAAAGCATACACGCATGACGGGGCCGGGGTACGCGCGTGTTTGCGCGAGTTATCCGGGGCGTTAATTCCGATCCCGAGTGCAGCTAAACGGTGGGCCGCAGTATAGTGGCGCACTTTGCGAGTAATTACGCCCGATTACAAGCGGCTATTTCGCGAATGATTGAATCGAGCTGTGCCGGCCAACTGGCGCCGCTCTCTACCCGCTGCGGTACTACTCTCTCTCTGGGGCTTCTGTACTGCAGCTATATGGCTCGAGTCTCTTTTGGTATGTGCACGGGGGGTATACGTGAACTTCCCCCCTCTCCCATACCCGCTGGCGTTAATGACCCGGACTTTTATTTTCCATTCCCCCACCCCTGTGGTTCTTTTCGTTCTCGGACTTTTCGCAATTATGGCGGTATAAAATTAGAGGAGATTTTTGTTAATGATTCGTTTCGAGGTGCTTGGACTCGCACGCTGTGTTTAACGGGGTTCCATGCTGGGAAATAGGGATCTTTTTTGTTGTTGTTTCGATTATCCTGATTAAGAATCGGGGTGTATCGCGTTTGGCTACTGTTTTAAATTCGTTGACCGTGTAATTGGTTTTTGAAACGAAATTAGTTGCGCATCGCACGTTTTTCGGCTAATTGTACGTTCGTGTACGGCCCTTTTTGGAGTATTTGGCCGGAGAACGTTGGTATACCTGTTTTTTAGGTTAGGATCGAACAATCAAATCGTTACATGCTCGTTTTATCGCGCACCGTTATAATCAAAAGAGAAAAAATTATCACGCGAGCCGTGAAATATAAAACACGAGCGATGCTACCGCTTCCCTCGAAATTAACGTCACCAGTCGAAAAAATCCAAACGACTTGTTGGTCCACTCGGATTCATCAGTTATAATCCTCTTGCATGCGACGAGAGGGGACACCCAAAAATGACGAAAAAAAAGATGGAAAACCAATTCCATGGAAAAAAACCAACTTCATAGTGGTGATGATTAAAAAAAAAACTTTTGTAATATCGCAGCGTTTTCATTACGGTGTTAACCATAACACTACACTTGTATATACCCACTCGCACCAGAGACTTTTCCACTCTCGAGTATATTTATTTTTTCCTAATCCTTCTATAGTGGCAGTGTGCAGCAACCCCAGCGGCTATTCTCTTACTCCATGGATCTCTCTATTTACTCCCGTGTATGCACACCGCTATACCGGTACGCACGCGCTTAGCTGTATTGAAAGCGAAACTAAACCAACAGCAAGTATGCGTATCCCCATATACCTATATACACGCGCTTCATTCGTTTAGACGCGTGCAGAAGTAGTGTTTGCGAAAGCCTGTTATCCCACCCCCTGATGAAAGCGAGTGTGCTGTATACAGGTATAGGAGGCAGCAGCAGCAAAGTAGTCGGTATGTTGGACAAACATCGTCGTATAGTACTAAAGAAAAGAGAGGGGCCCACGTGCGTATACTTACATCCTAGCCCTGTATTTGCTCTGGAGACTCCCTCTCGTGGGTACCTCGATACAAGAGAGCATCAGCGGCAGGAGTCCCGCGTTACTTTACATCCTTCAGCTTCACGAGAGAACAGAGAAAAGGGACATATTAAATTTCAATCGATGCGTCATCCATGTCTGATTTGACTCCCTTTGGTGTGTATATTTGTACACTCGTTTTTTTTTCGTTATCGCTCATCATGGGCTTATGCGCGCGCTAGTACAAAAGGGGAGACCAGGAGACGCGTGACTTGGAGCTGGTAATGGGAATCTCTTCTTCGGCCTCTCTCTCTCTCTCTCTCTCTCTCTCTCTCTCTTGTGATACGCTGCTTTTGCCTTTTCAGCCTCCTTATTTTGCTACTGCTACTGCTACTACTGAAATGGGAGACTCACGAGTGATCGTAAAGTACCCCAGATTTTTGGTTATACGCGAGTTTTGTTCCACTTGTATGCTTTTTCTCTTTTTTCACTTCAAATCACAACCATGATGCGTTGGAGATAATTTTTTTTTGTAGTAACAAACTAACGAAAAAATGAGGACTAAAATGTAGTTTGCAATTTATTAGAAATTAAAATTTATTTTTCAAAACAATCGTAATATTTTACAGTATTTTTGTACCAGTGCACTAACTACAGTAAATTTTTTAAGAGCATCTGAATATAAGGGGGGGGGGTGTGTATTAACTCATCTATAACTTTTCATCCTAGTCTTAACCTAAATAATAACCTTTGTCCTATCTTTTCAAACTTAATGCTTTCCCAACTTGTCCCACATCTACGAAGATGCTCACTAATATGTCCAAATGATCAAATTAACTTAAAAAAGTAAATAACCTATCAATTATTTTTGGAAAACGCAACTATTGCCATTTCTTACGTTAATGTATTTATTGCTCAGATCGAATTTTAATTTTTTTACTTAAAAATTTATTATAATTTTTTTGCTTCGAATACCTAAAATTGTTTTTGGAATGTACTTAAATACAACAAATAAAAATAAAGTAAAACATTAACTTTTTATCACCTGTGCTGCATAATAAAAGAAATTTTAGGTTCCCGATCCTTAAAATCTGTCCACGGAAATCTAAAATACTAATTATTGTTTGAAAATTTTCTTATAATTTTGTCAATATAAGAATAATAAAAGAGTAAAGAATGATAATCTAATATGATTAACAAAGCTATTACGATACTGTTCTTGGGAGAATTGTTTTTATAGTAAAGTTATAATTTTTTCTTCAAACATATCCAAAAATTGTTTTTTGAAAATAAATTTTTTGTTTGCTTATTAAGTGTACTATATAACTTATTTTACTAAAATTGTAGTGTAATGTCAATTGGAAAAGAACAAAAAAATATGTATTTGTTTCAAAATAAACCACCAAGCTATTTTTATGATTACGAGAATTCCTACAAAAAAATTACGGTAAGAGAACCTAAAATATGTCTTACTTATGCAAGTATCAATTTTATGTAATTCGTAAACTCCAAAAAGGCTCGGAAAGAAATAAAACACATGTGCACTTGTACACGTAAGCTGCGCATGAAAGAAAAGCAAAACGTCAGTGTACATATCACGTCCACCATCAAACGCCACCATTACCACCTAAAACGAGACCCGATGCGTCCTACAGCTTATCTCTCAGCAAGTGCATTTGGTCATTTTATCCGAGCCATCAGAGTACGGCACACCTTCCTTTTTCTCCGCTTTCTCTTACCGGAAAAATAGCGCAAGCTGAAGTAATACAAAAAAAACGCTAGAAAAAAATGTCTCTCATATTTTCCCTGCCTGGCGTCAAAGCGCGACGCAAATACACTTTCCGTCTGAAAATTTATGGATGACACCAGCTCCTTCACGCAGACGTCCCTACACCCATGTATATATATATTTGTAAACTCCCCAGACGAGGAGGGATGGGGAGACTCATCCCTTCTAACTTCCCTTCGCGCTTAGCTTTTCCATGGAAAAGGAGACTCCTCCGTGATGGAAATGGATGATCGATGCCGGCCGTGTGTCGTTTTTTTTCGTTCGACCGTATACGAAAGGGAGGTATACATATAGACCGTGCCCACGTATAAAGTACATTGGGAGTTCATCATCTCGCATGTATACGGGATATTCTTAAGTACTTGAGGAGCGGGAACCAGCGTGTAGATAAGCTTCCAATGAGTCAAAATCCGTTTACAGAATAATTTTTTAACAGTTATTCATTAAGTAAATGGATTTATAAAAGTGCTGAATTACAGCGTATTTAGAACGCCAATTTCAATGGCGCGGGCTGCCATGAAGAGCAGTGTAATCAATCGCAACAACATAGCAACAAACCTCTAAGTCGGTAAACAAAGTCTGAATAGATCCCCTAGCAGGCAAGAGATGGCGCTCAAATGTGATTTAAATAGTAAAAACGTGTAGCTATAAAATTATTAGAAGGAGATAAAGAGCTAAGTATCAGAAACGTAAAAACAAATAAATAAGCGTAAAGAAAGGTTATTTAGTTAACCCGAAATATTATTGTGAGATCATTCTACATACGATAAAATTGACAATGACAATGAAGATGATGATAATAATGACAAAGATAATAAACATGATAATATAATATAAAAAAAAAGATAAATTGTAAACAACGTTAATAATAATAATAAATACTTATAATAAATACAAATGTTTAACTTAAGCAGCTATCAGGTGGAACTTGGGCCGCACTTGGGTATTACTTAAGCAGCGACGCTTGGGCGGTACTTTGTCAGCACTTGGGCATAATTTAAGCAGCGGAACTTGGGCGGCACTTGAGCAGAATTTGAGCAGCGGCACTTGGGCGGTACTTGGGCGGCACTTGGATGGTACTTTGGCGGTACTTTGTCGGCACTTGGGCAGAATTTGAGCAGCGGCACTTGGGCGGTACTTGGGCAGCACTTGGGCGGTACTTTGGCGGCACTTGAGAAGAATTTAAGCAGCGGCACTTGGGCGGTACTTTGTCAGCACTTTGGCAGAATTCGAGCAGCGGAACTTGGGCGGTACTTGGGCGGCAGTTGGGCCATACTTTGGCGGTACTTTGTCGGCACTTGGGCGGAATTTAAGCAGCGGCACTCGAGCAGTACTTAGGTGGTACTTATGTGGTACTTTATTGGCATTAGGGCAGAATTTGAGTTGCGGCACGTGGTGGTATTAAGGCGGCACTTAAGCCGTACTTGGGCGATACTTTAGCGGCACTTGGGCATAATTTAAGCAGCAGCACTTGGGCGGTACTTTGGCGGCACTTGGGCATGATTTGAGCAGTGGCACTTAGGCGGTACTTGAGAGGCACTTGAGTGGTACTTTGGCGATACTTTGTCGGCACTTGGGCAGAATTTAAGTTGCAGCACGTGACGGTTATAAGGTAGCACTTGGGCGGTACTTTGTCGGCACTTGGGCAAAATTTGAGCAGCGGCACTTGGGCGGCACTTGGGTGGTACTTTGGCGGTACTTTGTCGGCACTTGGGCAGAATTTGTGCAGCGGCTTTTGGGCGGTACTTGGGCGGTACTTAGGTGGTACTTTGTCGGCACTAAGGCAGAATTTAAGCATTGGCACTTGGGTGGTACTTGGGCCGCACTTGGGTGGTACTTTGGCGGTACTTTGTCGGCACTTGGGCAGAATTTAAGCAACGGCACTTGGGCGGTACTTGGGCGGCACTTGGGTGGTACTTTGGCGATACTTTGTCGGCACTTGGGCAGAATTTAGCAGTGGCACTTAAAGATTTGTAAGGTGGTACTTTGGCGGTTTTTTATTGGCATTTGGAGGTACTTGATTAGCATTTGGGCAGAATTTTAGTTGCGGCACGTGGTGGTATTAAGGCGGCACTTGGGCGGTACTTTGTGGGCACTTGGGCATAATTTGAGCAGCGGCACTTGGGCGGTACTTGGGCGGCACTTGAGTGGTACTTTGGCGGTACTTTGTCGGCACTTGGGCAGAGTTTGAGCAGCGGCACTTGGGCGGCACTTGGGTGGTACTTTGGCAGTACTTTGTCGACACTTAAGCAGAATTAAAGCAGTGGCACTTGAACGGTACTTGAGAGGCACTTAGGTGTTACTTTGGTGATACTTTTTTGGCACTTAGGCAGAATTTAAGTTGCAGCACGTGGCGGTAATAAGGTGGCACTTGGGCGGTACTTTGTCGGCACTTAAGCAAAATTTGAGCAGCGGCACTTGGGCGGTACTTAGGCGGCACTTGGGCGGTACTGGGGCTGTACTTTGGCGGCACTTGAGCAGAATTTAAGCAGCGGCACTTGGGCGGAACTTTGTCGGCATTCTGGCAGAATTTGAGCAGCGGAACTTGGGCGGTACTTGGGCGGCAGTTGGGCCGTACTTTGGCAGTATTTGTCGGCACTTGGGCATAATTTGAGCAACGGCACTTGGGCGGTACTTGGCCGGCACTTAGGTGGTACTTTGGCAAAATTTTGTCGGCATCTGGGCAGAATTGAGGCAACGGCACTTGGGCGGTACTTGGGCGGCACTTGGGTGGTACTTTGGCGGTACTTTGTCGGCACTTGGTCAGAATTTGAGCAGTGGCACTCAAGGATTACTTAGGTGGTACTTTGGCGGTTTTTTATTAGCATTTGGCGGTACTTTATTGGCACTTGGGCATTATTTGAGCAGCAGCACTTGGGCGGTACTTGGGCGATACTTTGGCGGCCCTTGAGCAGAATTTAAGCAGTTGCACTTGGGCAGTACTTGGGCAAAACTTAGGTGGTAGTTTGGCGGTACTTTGTCGGCACTTGGGCAGAATTTAAGCAGCGTTACTCGAGCGGTATTTACGTGGTACTTTGGCGGTACTTTATTGGCATTCGGGCAGAATTTAAGTTGCGGCACGTGGTGGTAATAAGGTGGCACTTAGGTAGTACTTTGTCGGCACTTAGGCATAATTTAAGCAGCAGCACTTGGGCGGTACTTTGGCGGCACTTGGGCATGATTTGAGCAGCAGCACTTGGGTGGTTCTTTGGCGATACTTTGTCGGCACTTGGGCAAAATTTGAGCAGCGGCACTTGGGCGGTACTTTGGCGGCACTTGGGCATGATTCGAGCAGTGGCACTTGGGCGGTACTTAAGAGGCACTTGGGTGGTACTTTGGCGATACTTTGTCGGCACTTAGGCAGAATTTGAGTTGCAGCACGTGGCGGTAATAAGGTGGCACTTGGGCGGTACTTTGTCGGCACTTGAGCAAAATTTGAGCAGCAGCACTTGGGCGGTACTTGGGCGGCACTTGAGTGGTACTTTGGCGGTACTTTGTCGGCACTTGGGCAGAGTTTGAGCAGTGGCACTTATGCGGCACTTGGGTGGTACTTTGGCAGTACTTTGTCGGCACTTAAGCAGAATTTAAGCAGTGGCACTTGAACGGTACTTGAGAGGCACTTGGGCATGATTCGAGCAGTGGCACTTAGGCGGTACTTGAGAGGCACTTGGGTGGAACTTTGGCGATACTTTGTCGGCACTTGGGCAGAATTTGAGTTGCAGCACGTGGCGGTAATAAGGTGGCACTTGGGCGGTACTTGGCCGGCACGTAGGTGGTACTTTGGCAGAACTTTGTCGGCACTCGGGCAGAATTTAAGCAGCGGCTTTTGAACGGTACTTAGGTGGCACTTGGGTGGTACTTTGGTGGTACTTTGTCGGCACTTGGGTAGAATTTGAGCAGCGGCACTCGAGTAGTACTTAGGTGGTACTTTGGCGGTTTTTTATTGGCATTTGGCGGTACTTTATTGGCATTTAGGCAGAATTTGAGTTGCGGCACGTAGTGGTATTAAGGTGGCACTTGGGCGGTACTTTCTCGGCACTTGGGCAGAATTTGAGCAGCAGCACTCGAGGAGTACTTAGGTAGTACTTTGGCGGTTTTTTATTGGCTTTTGGCGATACTTAATTGGCATTTGGGCAGAATTTGAGTTGTGGCACGTGGTTATATTAAGGCGGCACTTGGGCAGTACTTTGTCGGCACTTGGGCATAATTTGAGCAGCAGCACTTGGGCGGTACTTGGGCGGCACTTGAGTGGTACTTTGGCGGTACTTTGTCGGCACTTGGGCAGAATTTGAGCAGCGGCACTTGGGCGGTACTTGGGCGGCACTTAGGTGGTACATTGGCGGTTTTTTATTAGCATTCGGCGGTACTCTATTGGCATTTGGGCAGAATTTGAGTTGCGGCACGTGGTGGTATTAAGGCGGCACTTGGGCGGAACTTTGTCGGCACTTGGGCATAATTTGAGCAGCGGCACTTGGACGGTACTTGGGCGGCACTTGAGTGGTACTTTGGTGGTACTTTGTCGGCACTTGGGCAGAGTTTGAGCATTGGCACTTGGGTGGCACTTGAGTGGTACTTTGGCGGTACTTTGTCGGCACTTGGGCAGAGTTTGAGCAGCGGCACTTGGGTGGCACTTAGGTGGTACTTTGGCGGTACTTTGTCGGCACTTGGGCAGAATTTGTGCAGCGGCTTTTAGGCGGCACTTGGGCGGTACTTTGTCGGCATTTGGGCAGAATTTAAGCAGCGGCACTTGGGCGGTACTTTGTCGGCACTTTGGCAGAATTTGAGCAGCAGAACTTGGGCGGTAGTTGGGCGGCACTTGGGCGGTACTTGAGCGGCACTTGGGTGGTACTTTGGCGGTACTTTGTGGGCACTTGGGCAGAATTCAGGCAGCGGCACTTGGGCGGTACTTTGGCGGTACTTTCTCGGCACTTGGGCAGAGTTTGAGCAGCGGCACTTGGGTGGCACTTGGGTGGTACTTTGGCGGTACTTTGTCGGCACTTGGGCAGAATTTGTGCAGCGGCTTTTAGGCGGCACTTGGGCGGTACTTTGTCGGCACTTGGGCAGAATTTAAGCAGCGGCACTTGGGCGGTACTTTGTCGGCACTTTGGCAGAATTTGAGCAGCGGAACTTGGGCGGTAGTTGGGCGGCACTTGGGCTGTACTTGAGCGGCACTTGGGTGGTACTTTGGCGGTACTTTGTGGGCACTTGGGCAGAATTCAGGCAGCGGCACTTGGGCGGTACTTGGGCGGCACTTGGGTGGTACTTTGGTGGTACTTTGTCGGCACTTGGGCAGAATTTGAGCAGCGGCACGTGGGCGGTACTTGGGCGGCACTTGGGTGGTACTTTGGCGATACTTTGTCGGCACTTGGGCAGAATTTGAGTAGTGGCACTTGGGCGGTACTTGGGCGGCACTTGGTTGGTACTTGGGCGGTACTAAGGCGGCATTCGAGCAGAATTTAAGCAGCGGCACTTGGGCGTAACTTTGTCGGCATTTTGGCAGAGTTTGAGCAGCGGCACGTGGTTATATTAAGGCGGTACTTGGGCAGTTCTTCGTCGGCACTTGGGCATAATTTGAGCAGCGGCACTTGGGCGGTTCTTGGGTGGCACTTGAGTGGTTATTTGGCGGTACTTTGTCGGCACTTGGGCAGAGTTTGAGCAGCGGCACTTGGGCAGTACTTGGGCGGGACTCGGGCGGTACTTTGGCGGCACTTGAGCAGAATTTAAGCAGCGGAACTTGGGCGGTACTTGGGCGGCACTTGGGTGGTACTTTGGCGGTACTTTGTCGGCACTTGGGCAGAATTTGAGCAGTGGCACTTAAGCGGTACTTTGGCGGCTTTTGAGTGGCACTTCGGCGGTACTTTTTCGGCACTTGGGCAGAATTAAAAGTGCATTACGTGGTGGTAATAGGGTGGCACTTGGGCAGTACTTTGTCGGCACTTGGTCAAAATTTGAGCAGCGGCACTTGGGCAGCACTTGGGTGGTACTTTGGCGGTACTTTGTCGGTACTTGGGCAGAATTTAAGCAGCGGCTTTTGGGCGGTACTTAGGTGGCACTTGGGTGGTACTTTGGCGGTACTTTGTCGGCACTTGGGTAGAATTTGAGCAGCGGCACTCGAGTAGTACTTAGGTGGTACTTTGGCGGTTTTTTATTGGCATTTGGCGGTACTTTATTGGCATTTGGGCAGAATTTGAGTTGCGGCACGTAGTGGTATTAAGGCGGCACTTGGGCGGTACTTTGTCGGCACTTGGGCAGAATTTGAGCAGCAGCACTCGAGGAGTACTTAGGTGGTACTTTGGCGGTTTTTTATTGGCATTTGGCGATACCTAATTGGCATTTGGGCAGAATTTGAGTTGTGGCACGTGGTTATATTAAGGCGGCACTTGGGCAGTACTTTGTGGCACTTTGGCATAATTTGAGCAGCGGCACTTGGGCGGTACTTGAGAGGAACTTGGGTGGTACTTTGGCGATACTTTGTCGGCACTCGAGCAGAATATGAGTTGCAGCACGTGGCGGTAATAAGGTGGCACTTGGGCGGTACTTTGTCGGCACTTGGGCAAATTTTGAGCAGCGGCACTTGGGCGGCAGTTTGGTGGTACTTTGGCGGTACTTTGTCGGCACTTGGGCAGAATTTAAGCAGCGGCACTTGGGCGGTACTTTGTCGGCACTTTGGCAGAATTTGAGCAGCGGAACTTGGGCGGTAGTTGGGCGGCACTTGGGCTGTACTTGAGCGGCACTTGGGTGGTACTTTGGCGGTACTTTGTGGGCACTTGGGCAGAATTCAGGCAGCGGCACTTGGGCGGTACTTGGGCGGCACTTGGGTGGTACTTTGGTGGTACTTTGTCGGCACTTGGGCAGAATTTGAGCAGCGGCACGTGGGCGGTACTTGGGCGGCACTTGGGTGGTACTTTGGCGATACTTTGTCGGCACTTGGGCAGAATTTGAGTAGTGGCACTTGGGCGGTACTTGGGCGGCACTTGGTTGGTACTTGGGCGGTACTAAGGCGGCATTCGAGCAGAATTTAAGCAGCGGCACTTGGGCGTAACTTTGTCGGCATTTTGGCAGAGTTTGAGCAGCGGCACGTGGTTATATTAAGGCGGTACTTGGGCAGTTCTTCGTCGGCACTTGGGCATAATTTGAGCAGCGGCACTTGGGCGGTTCTTGGGTGGCACTTGAGTGGTTATTTGGCGGTACTTTGTCGGCACTTGGGCAGAGTTTGAGCAGCGGCACTTGGGCAGTACTTGGGCGGGACTCGGGCGGTACTTTGGCGGCACTTGAGCAGAATTTAAGCAGCGGAACTTGGGCGGTACTTGGGCGGCACTTGGGTGGTACTTTGGCGGTACTTTGTCGGCACTTGGGCAGAATTTGAGCAGTGGCACTTAAGCGGTACTTTGGCGGCTTTTGAGTGGCACTTCGGCGGTACTTTTTCGGCACTTGGGCAGAATTAAAAGTGCATTACGTGGTGGTAATAGGGTGGCACTTGGGCAGTACTTTGTCGGCACTTGGTCAAAATTTGAGCAGCGGCACTTGGGCAGCACTTGGGTGGTACTTTGGCGGTACTTTGTCGGTACTTGGGCAGAATTTAAGCAGCGGCTTTTGGGCGGTACTTAGGTGGCACTTGGGTGGTACTTTGGCGGTACTTTGTCGGCACTTGGGTAGAATTTGAGCAGCGGCACTCGAGTAGTACTTAGGTGGTACTTTGGCGGTTTTTTATTGGCATTTGGCGGTACTTTATTGGCATTTGGGCAGAATTTGAGTTGCGGCACGTAGTGGTATTAAGGCGGCACTTGGGCGGTACTTTGTCGGCACTTGGGCAGAATTTGAGCAGCAGCACTCGAGGAGTACTTAGGTGGTACTTTGGCGGTTTTTTATTGGCATTTGGCGATACCTAATTGGCATTTGGGCAGAATTTGAGTTGTGGCACGTGGTTATATTAAGGCGGCACTTGGGCAGTACTTTGTGGCACTTTGGCATAATTTGAGCAGCGGCACTTGGGCGGTACTTGAGAGGAACTTGGGTGGTACTTTGGCGATACTTTGTCGGCACTCGAGCAGAATATGAGTTGCAGCACGTGGCGGTAATAAGGTGGCACTTGGGCGGTACTTTGTCGGCACTTGGGCAAAATTTGAGCAGCGGCACTTGGGCGGCAGTTTGGTGGTACTTTGGCGGTACTTTGTCGGCACTTGGGCAGAATTTGAGCAGCGGCTTTTGGGCGGTACTCGGGCGGTACTTGGGCGGTACTTGGGCAGAATTATAGCATCGGCACTTGGGCGGTTCTTCTTTGGCACTCGGGCAGAATTTGAGCAGCGTCACTTGGGCAGTACTTCTGCTTAAGTGCCGTCAAAGTACCGCCCAAGTGCCGCCTTAGTACCGTTCGAGTGCCGCTACTCGAATTCTGCCCAAGTGCTGACAAAGTACCGCTCAAGTACCGCCCAAGTGCCGCTGCTCAAATTCTGCCCAAGTGCCGACAAAGTACTGTTAAAGTTCCACCTAAGTGCTGCCCAAGTACCGCCCAAGCGCCACTGCTCAAGTACTACCCAAGTGCGGCCCAAGTTCTACCTGATAGCTGCTTAAGTTAAACATTTGTATTTATTATAAGTATTTATTATTATTATCAATGTTGTTTACAATTTATCTTTTTTCTTATATTATTTTATTATGTTTATTATCTTTATCATTATCATCATCATCTTTATCGTCATTGTCAATTTCATCGTATGTAGAATGATCTTACATTAATAATTCGGGTTAACTAAATAACTTTTTTGTACGCTTATTTATTTGTTTTTACGTTTCTGATACTAAGCCCTTTATCTCCTTCTAATTATTTTATAGCTACACGTTTTAACCATTTTAATTACATTTGAGCGCCCTCCTGCCCGCTAGGGGATTTATTCAGACTTTGTTTACCGACTTAGAGGTTTGTTGCTATGTTGTTGCGATTGATGACACTGCTCTTTATGGCAGCCCGCGTCATTGAAATTGGCGTTTCAAATACGCTGTAATTCAGCACTCTTATAAATCCATTTACTTGATGAATAACTGTTAAAAAATTATTCTGTAAACGGATTTTGACTCAGGGGAAGCTGATCTACACGCTGGTTCCCGTTCCTTAAGTTCTTAAGAATATACCTGCTGTGGGTTCGACGTGCTTTTGTATTATGCATATGTGTATATACGGTCTGTCGAGATCTCGACGTTCGTGCATTACGTACCAGCGAGGGGCCATTGTTGGATTAACGGAATATTGATTCTTTACCACGACGAAACTTTCGAAAAATCAGGAATCACCATCAATCCACGAGTGTGAGTTACTGACTTTTTTCCTTTGACAAAAGACGCGTGATCGTGATACAATTCACCCTTTTGATTGGATAATGGATTTGCAAGTGACTCCGGGAAATAAAGTAAGGGAGTAAAGTTATCGCCTAGTAAACCTCAAAGTAAAATTAGGGATCACGCAATCAAGTGACTCTTGCCCCCACTCCTATGTGAGGGTATCTCGGTCGAATTAAGGCTCCAGTTATATAACACAGAGCTCTCTCCTCGAGCACAAAATCAATCAATCGGTTGCCGTGTGTACGCACACAGACACGCTCGAGCAGGTTCTCGCACGCAAACATACGTCCAAGTTTCTAATGAGTGTAGAGGATCAAAGGATCAGAGGTTTCGAGGGAAGGGGGAGCTCATTTTAGTTAAGGACGACAATCGGCTGCATCTACATATTAACACGGCAGGACTTGATTGAAGCACGAGGATAGGGGAGAGGGGATAGGTGCAGTAGCGCTCGGCAGCACCACATATCGGAAGAAAGGATGAGAGGAAGGAAGCTCTCCTTCATAAGTGGCATGCTTCTCCTCCCTCCACACCACTTACCCTAACTCTCAAGATTATCCAGTCGTCGTGATGTGCATTATTCCTCCTTCATGTTGTTCGAATATCTATGTAGGTGTTAGTTTTCTTTAGGCTCTTGACTATGAGTTCGATATGGTATCACTTCATGTGTGGGGAGAGCATCAGCTACACTTCTCTCTGCTTCTGATCTCTGCTGAAGGGATGATGCTTAATACTTGGAAGAAGCAACTTAAACTTTGTTCTGAATCGAACTTTGTATGAGTTAAGTATATCTTGTCATGATTCTCACTGTTATTCCCAACTTCAAGCAATGTAAGATTACGTGATCAATGATTGAGTATTTTATCGATTTATCAAGGAATAAATAATATCTGTTTTGGATGTGGATTAAGTTACATTTGCAAGTAGTTTTGGATACGTGTAGTTTAAAACTATAACTCTATCACTTAGAGTACTCCCTTGAAAATAAATTTGAGTTTCTGACGGTTTCTGGTACAAACGAAAGCACAGAAGAGAAATTAAAAAATTAGAAAGGAGGATTGAAAAATCTTAAAAAATAAAACCACGTGGATAAGCATGTAGGAAACAATTCAAATACATAGCTAATTTAAGTTTTTAGATAAATCTAATGTAAGTATACCAAGAACTATGGCATAGGTAAGGGTTAAATACAAAAGGAAAAAACAACTTACTAGCTTGCTAAGAAGTGTGGTGGTTAACGAATCTGGAAGTGAAGGAAATTGGTAACTGGAAGAAGCATAGAATTCTAAGTTCTGGTAAAAAATAACAGATCTATTTATCGAAATTAAGTGATAAAAATTTGTGATTTTAAAAGTAGAATTTTGATAAAGAAGGATAAAATGATTGCAAAGATTCATTGAATCAGTTGAAAAAAATTTACAAAAAAAATTAAAAAGTGAAAAGGTAAAGTATTAAAAAATCAGTGGTCAATGGGTGCTTGAGTACCCAAGTACGAAGTTATACTTCTACGGTAGACAATAATGTACATGAATGAAAATATACCTTGTATAAAACATTCTGTAGTACTACTATATCTTCAATATAGTAGTTTAATAACATGCCAATGAATGCAAATTAACTCAAAAAATTACCTTATTCACGTATAATATAATGTGTCTTGCTCCCTTTCCTGCAAATGCAAACCTTCGTAGTATTCTTACACTCCAGAAAGCGTAACTTTTTTGGAAGCTTCCTGGACCGATTGTTGGTAAGAAGGTGCTCAGGCTTCTCGTCATGACGTTTGACGCAGCCTAGCTGCACCCAACAGGAGGGACGTGGTGGGGTTAGGGTAGAAAGAAGTGTGGTAGGGGAGAGTTGGGAGGGGCGTGATACGGGATATCGCGCCTATAGAAGTTTAACTTAAAAAAAAAAACAAAGAATAAAACAATCCATTACATAGAAAAGTTAAGTAAGAACAATATTTTTTAAGTGTAATTAGTACATGGATTCAGGAAAATAGTAAGGGGTTAATTGTAAGAAAAAGAAGTGTAAAATATATTGTAAAGTATTATTAGAAATTAAAATCAGTACCAAAAGTGACTAATAAAGAGGAAGAAAGATTAGAGAATAAAAAGGCTAAGGAGAAAGAAGTTTTGAATTAATAGAGTTAGGGTACTAAAAGTACAAAATACATCTGGATATAATAAAATTATTTATAAGTTTTTAAAAGTACCGTTATAAAAAAAGGTATACTTGATGAACTTTATTACAATACGAAGCTTTTAGAGGAGCAGGAGATAGCAAGGATTTATTTAATTTTCAAAACAAATATGAAAAAATAATAGTTTAAAAAACTAAAAAACACGCTTTTCGCACGCACTAAAAATTACAAAATAATTCGGACGTTTAGTTTGATGACTCAAGAGTTTTCCCTTTGCCAAATCTTCATTAGATCGTAGGTAAACATAAACAATTTATGTTCATGATGAACGATAAATAATTACCTATGCAAAATGGTTATAAGTAGGTAATCATCTTTACTAAATATTTACAATGATTTATTATGTAAGAAAGCGTGGAGCGTTTTGCCCAAAAAAGAGTAAAGATAACATAAACGCTCGAAACGATTTGGCAAAAAGAAAACTCTTGAGTCATCAAACTAAACGTCCGAATTATTTTGTAATTTTTAGTGCGTGCTTTTAGTTTTTTAGCATGTTTTTTTAGTTTTTTAAACTATTATTTTTATTTTATACTTTTTAGTCTTATAGACGGTCGACCCCCTAGAGGTCCATGTAGGTGGGCAAGGCTAATTACAATAGGGTTGCACCCGGTGCCCTAAGGTGAGGCTAGCTACATGATATTTTTTACCACCCTCATACCATTCAGCCCTCGGCGCGTATCCTACCTTGGCTTAGGTGGGATCTCATAGACTCAAAGTCTAATCTTCGTATTCCTCTCATCGAACCTTATTGATTGATATCCATTTGGTAAGAAAAGGTCATTTCGCGTTATTTTCAGCAAACTCTTTCATTTTATACCTAAATCATAGGGCTGCATTTCAAATAGCTAATCTGCCATCTTGGATGTCCGCTACGTTCGATTTAAGTCCCGTGACTATTTTTTCATATTCCTGACAGCAAACCCTTTCATTTGATACCCATATCATGGGGGTGCATTTCAAATAGCCTGTCCGTCATCTTGGGGAGGCCGCCATATTGGATTTGTAATGACGTTTCTTAGCTAGTCATGTATTGTCATCAGAACTCAGAGCGTGTGAAAAATTTCATCCTAATTGAAGACCGGGAAGTGGGTCAAATTAAGATTCAAAGATTTTCTTACACACATAGTTAGTTACAAGTGAAGCTAATAAAAGTGTGTTAAAAATGATGTCAAAGATTACAAATAATTGACAACTGTAACATTAGAATAAATAAGGCAAGATTAAAGTTTCAGGCAGACTTGAGAGGAAAAAAGAAAACCATCAGATTTTTAACTAATTTACAATATTGAACCATAAGTAATCCATTTTTAAAGCATTTTTAAAGATTCTTAAAATTTTAGAAAAATAAAGATTATCACAGTCTCTTTCAGTGCAAAAATTTGCGATATGCAAAAGTACCTGAGTGATGAGATACACCTCTTGATGTCCGTAGACCTAAGTACTTAACGCCACGAGTAAAGGAAGACTGAAGAGCAGCTGCAAGTATACGGAGGTAAAAAAAGGCACCTAGAACTAAAGCGGGCCCACATTAAAGACGCTTTCGGGTAAAAATCTCCACCACCTCGCAGAAGAAGAATTCCACCACCGTTTGCGCCGCTTTCTTTTTATCGTTAAGACACTCAGAAGTGATAGAGCGCCTCTTTGGGGCGAGACGGAGAAAAAAATGAGCAGAGATGCACACGCCCCAAATCGCGGAAATGGTTTTAACGGTCTGCAAACAAGATCCTTGAAAAGCTCTTCTGCCCCCCTTCGCGTCTCTTTAGTCTTGCAGTCGTTGGCGTGGCAAGGGAGCAGGGAAAGGGTGAGCGCGTCATATTCTGTGATTTTTCTCTTGTTATCTATTGACGTTACAAATTTTATTTTGTAAAATTTATGTTTTTCGTTAAATCGTTTGTACCCTCGAACCTTGCCATTTTTTTTTTTTTCTTTAAGAATTTTTATTGGTATAACTGAAAAGTAGTACAGCCACGAAGTTGTTAAGAACTTCACCACTTTTTTCGGTGTGTTATTACCATCAGTGAGTCAATTTTATCTCTAGTTATGATTCCATGGAAGAATCCTCTTAAAAAGTTAGAAAAATTCATCTATAATTACTTTGCTCTTTGAGAATTATCATCGTGAAATACTTATAAGAAAAAAAAAACTTTAATAAAAATTTGAAATACAAATTGCACAACCTCAAATTTGTTATTGTATCAATTACTCGTAAATGCAATAGGGGAGTCTCTGGGTACATAATAGTTAATTTTCCTGTAGCAACTTATTTCACGAGAACTCGGAGTTTTTGGATTTTCCGTATACGGAGATCAGAATAAAGGAACTAAAGAAGAAATCCTTTATGATCTATTGTAAACAAATGTACATAAAAGAAGGGTCTTTATAGCAGATGCAATATTTATGCTAACTCCTTACATGAAAAACAAACAAAGTGTCATTGCTTTTTTGACAAACTACCCAGTTTAATGAACAGTGATATAATGAAGTTGAAATTGATGATACCTTACCAGTAGACATAAGTATTACAAGCCAAAGACAAAAACAAGTAGAGATAAGTTTTGAAGGTACGTAAAAATATTTCCCAAAGTTTTGACGTCCCTCATCGATCTGTCATAATTTTTCCGGGATCTAAAATATTACCTCTGCAATCCCAGAAGTTTACTGCACCACGCAGCTCAGCCCAATACAGCAACGGTTTAATTATCGTGTCACGTCTCCGCGACTATGGCTAACTTTGAGATTCAAGACTAAAAGGGCCACGTCGTGCCTCGATCGTCCGTACGTGCATCCGCGAGCCCACACAGCATAGCTTCGAGATCCCAGGGGCTGCGGATGTAGTCGTTTGTTGTCCGTGCATACACACCCATGTGTACGCACGTGTACGTATACACAAGACGTCCGATAATTAGTTTGCGCTTCCAGGAGGGGGGTTCTGTCGATATAACTTGATAAGACCTCACGCTCCCTCCAACGACTACGTGGGGGATTCCGGTTTCACTCAGAGAAAGAGGAGAGAGAGAGAGGAGAAATACTCCTAAGCTGGCGAATTGCGGAAACGGAAATCGATCCATTTCTGGGGGCACACCTCCTTTCCATTCCCTCTCTCTCTTTGACTCTGGAGAGATGCTGTACACCGGTCCGGCAACGGTGTAGTTTCCCGCGGGTGGTATTTGCCCGGCTGATTTTTGCCTGCAAGCTGCTGACTGCGTTAAACGATTATTTTCCAGTTATCGGGATGGCTGGCTTTGAGATATCGTTACGGATCCGGGACTGGATGGTTCGAGTTTGGAGGGTCATTTGTTATTCTTGGATTGCTCGTTCCACACACTGTTTTTATAGTGATGAAAAAAAAAAGCTTTTTTTTGTTTTTGCTTTATTTTTTAAGTTTTACTCTACAAAAAAATAAGTCAATTTTGAGAGACACTCCAACGTAAGGAGTCCAAATATTTTTGGATAGTTTTATTACTTTATAAAGAATTTATTACAAAGTGCGACTTCCGGTTTCATAATCATTTGATTTCATTTTATATGATTGCAATCGTTATTTTAAGATGGAATCACTTTCAATAAAATCTTTGTCAAGTTACATTTTTCTGTCTATATTGTACGAAAAATTGGTTGGCATTTTTGTAATTATTTTCTAGTTGGTTTCATATAAAATCCAAATTTTATCACAAATAAATTTTTTATTAAAAAAAAAGTTAGGTAATAAAGATCCTAATGAGGTACAGTGCCATGTTTTGACATTTATACCACTATAAAAAATTGAAAACTACATTTTTGGGCTTCAAATTACTGAATTTAAATGCCTATCTCCTGAAATTTAATAAATCCTATACATATGTACCTATGTATCCATGTACACAGCTTAACAAAAAGTTTATCTTGTGAAATTACACAGTGACTGAGCTGCAATCTTTTTTTAGAAAACGACGAAAACCTTAACAGAAATGAAAGTACAATACTCTTAAAGTATACATCTCAACACATAAGTACGAGTTACTCTAAGAATACAAGAATGTAATTTAGCAAAATTTTTTTTTTTTTTTTTTATCACTTAACAAATATCCGATGAAAATTTAATTAAATAATAATTCACAATTCTTGAGTCAGTTGAAGAATTTCAATTGCACTCACAATTACACATCCATATACACACTACCACGATAACATACATTTTTTCCAAATAAGTTTTCATTTTTTCACGCTGTAAAAAATATTTTTTAATACTTGTATGCAAACTTCAATTTTGACTGATATAAAACTTCCTCTATCAGGAGGTAAAAAAAATTGATTTACAGGTACACGTAAATCCTTTTACTTTAAATGATGAAAAAAGCAAAAGCTGGTGCTCGTCATCATCCTGAAACGGAAGATCGACGAAGACGTCAATGCACGTGTTCATGGTATACATTACGGAGAAGTCATTGTTGCGTGAACTAATGCTCGAACACATTGGGTTCACCGGCGGGAATTAGCTTTCAGTGCTGGCTCAAAAATACACCTGTATAGATTTTTTCACGCTACATTACATATCACTCCCTCTCCTATCGCTTAACAGCTTCGTAATGTGTGAGAAACTCTCGTTCCACCCTGATGTATTTTGCATACCGTCAATAGCTTTTTCCATCCCTTTTTTTGCATCCTAACCTCCTTTGCTTCTTTTGTTGTGATGTCACGAAGTTTGATGTGTCGAAACTTACAGAAAGATGAAGCTTTTGTGGTAGAGGTAATGCAGTATCACACAGTGTGTACATCGAAAAAATTATCATGTATACTTTCCCACCCGTAAAACTGTGAATAATTACGAGGGAAGTGTCTGCGGAATAATCTTTTTTATTTATTGTCCAGTCCGATCGAAAGAAGGGATACGAAAGAGAGATTTGTAACTGCTTTGAGAAATAATTATTATATTAATTAGTGTGTTAAGCTCACTTTTACTTTCTTTTTGCTAATACCCATGAGAGATAATTTAATGTAAATATTTTCAAGTGTGATCCATTATATAAGCAAATAAAATTTTCTTGGAGAAAAATTTAAATTAATGATAATGTGACATCAGTCGAAATTGTAATGTTCAGTTAATTGGTTTATACATAGGTTATGTTGCCTGCTAATGTTTTTCTTGGAATAAATCCAATAATAAAAGATTAAATATCCATTATGACGCGATATCCCAAATTCTAACAATTACAATCGTTGAACAACAACATTAAACGCCCTCGGTGCTGTAACATTAATCGAATGCAAGATGGATTTATGATAAGGGAGAGGAAAAGAGAAAGTCTACGCCGAAGGGTCTTGTTCCACGTGTAATCTTCGGTTGATGCACAACTTCTGTAAACAACATGGTAATAAAGCCGAGCGTTTTGCTCACGTTACAATTATGGTAATGTATTTTGCCGTGCTAACTGAGCTTCCCTCCCTCTCTTTCTTTCGTCCTTTTTGCTCTTTGCTTGGGTTCTTTGCGAAATTGCGTGCTTGAGGGGTTGGTATACATTTAGACAGTGGGTACTAGTCTGTTGCGTGCCGTAGGATAAACAAATGATGGCACAAGGTGAGCTATAAAAGCTTCCGTATCGTTTACTCGGATATCCCAGAAAGGTCTCATTTGTTTGGAAATAAGTTCTTATTGAATTCTTATTATTAACAACAATAAAACTACCTCAAACAAGTATGCACAAACAATGTATTATGGATCCAAACATTCTTCTGTAAAGTAATAGTTAGTTTTATGATGAAGATGCAGTGAATATATGTTTCAAAAAAATACCGAGTTTTCAGAAGTTTCTCAATAAAAAACAAGTATATGCTGGAGGGGTGAATGGAGGTTAAAAGCAAATATTCCACGGATCACGCGCGCACGTGTATTTAATTTTTCAAGGGATCTAATCGAGGGGCTGTCGACGTGATTTAAAACGATTTAAATCGTAGTTAAATCGTTTTAAATCGTAATAATTTTTAATCACATTTGATAAATTAATAATTATGCGTAATAGTTACTCGACAGCGTTAAAAAATTGAAATTATAAGAAATTACACAGTTTCAGCAATGTTAACAATCACAAAATGCGATTTACGTGCGATTTAAATCTTGAAACAATAAAAATTTTTTGTCACAAGCAAAGTAAGTTGTTCTATAAGTGAATAATATACTTATGTACTTATTTATATATAGTGATGAACTCTAGATGTCTTACAAGCGAATAAGAAGCTACGAGACTATTCCTCGGAATTTTTTAATCATCCAAAACGCCCGTTTACGTACTTGTAGCATCTTAAACTATAAAAATTTATTCAATTTCTGTTACAGTCAAAATTAGACTTGGATATATCTTTTAAATACCATACTTGAATGTATAGAAATAACAGATGTATGATTTAAATGTAAAATTGTAGATACAACAAGTGGATGGTAATGAAATAAGGAAAAACATAATCTACTTTAAATTGTTTTAGTTATTGCAGAAAATCTTTTTTTTTTCAATACTCTCTCAACCCCGACGCATGATTTTTTCAATTAAGATTTAAGTTCAGATTAAAGTATGATTTAAATGCGATTTAAATGTAAAATAATACTGAAAACATGTGGATGGTAATGACATAAGGATGAACATTTTTCATTTTGAATTACTCTTAATTTTTTGCAAAATAACATTTATTTATTTTCAGAAATGTTCTATGAACCCTAATTTAATATCGATTCAAATTCAATTTTAGTAGGACCAAAATGCGATTCAAATCTGAAGTAAATGTACAACTGTAATGGAAACGTATAAATAATAATAAAATTATGAAAAACAGTTATTTTTAATTACTTTTAATGCTTTATAAAAAATTTGATTTAAATTTTAAGTCTAACTTAAAAACATTTTCTATTTTCTCGACAATTAGAATTAAAAAAAACTTGTTTTCCAAATGATCTGTAGTTATATTTTAAAGGGATGAAAATTGATGTTTCTATTATTATAAACTATAATTGAACTTCAATTATTTTTAATGCATTGCAGAAAGTCAATTTTTTTATTTTTAGGCATGTTCTCACTACCCCGATTTATGATATACTTAGTAGCGATTTTAGTGTCATTGAAGCCTGATATGGATAATACTTGAGTGCAATTTATCTGCGATTTAAATGCGATGTAACTGCGATTTAAATGCGATGTAACTGCAATTTAAATGCGATTTAAATTTTAATTCTCACTTGCAAATATTTTCTATTTTCTCTACAATGAAAATGAAAATTTTTTTTTAACTGATTTGTGGTTATATTTTAAAGGGATAAAAACTTATTTTTTTATTATTATAAACTACAATTAAACTTCAATTATTTTTAATGCTTTGCAGAAAGTCAATCTTTTTATTTTTAGGCATGTTCTCAATACCCTGATTAATATTATATTTAGTTACGATTTAAGTGACATATAAGCCTCATATGGGTAATACATGAGTGCGATTTATCTGCAATTTAAATGCGATGTAAATGCAAAAGGAAAAATTGCCTTCATTTTTTTCCACTTGCAACAGTGCAATTACAATTGGAATAAAAACAAAATATTGTTGTTTAATATAACCGAAAGAGGAGAATGTTTGGTGTGTGCTTGGGTGTGTGATTAAAAACTCAATTCTTTTTCTCTCAAAAAAGCGTTATTAATGTAAAAACAAAAAATTATTATTTCGACGTAAGTGTAAATATACTTCTTACATTTTGGTTCTACTGTGTATTTAAATCAGTTGTAAATCTTATTTCAACTGAATTTAAATTACATTTGAATCGCTTTTAAATCGCTTTTGAATCGCTTTTAAATCGCTTTTAAATCGCTGTTAAATCGTATTTATATCGGCAATAAATCGCAGGTAACCGCAAATAAACTTTTTTTGCAAAAGGAAAAATTGCCTTCATTTTTTTCCACTTGCAACAGTGCAATTACAATTGGAATAAAAACAAAATATTGTTGTTTAATATAACCGAAAAAAGAGAATGTTTGGTGTGTGCTCGGGTGTGTGATTAAAAACTCAATTCGTTTTCTCTCAAAAAAGCGTTATCAATGTAAAAACAAAAAATTATTATTTCAACGTAAGTGAAAATATACTTCTTACATTTTGGTTTTACTGTGTATTTAAATCAGTTGTAAATCTTATTTCAACTGAATTTAAATTACATTTAAATCGCTTTTAAATCGCTTTTAAATCGCTTTTAAATCGCTGTTAAATCGTATTTATATCGGCAATAAATCGCTGGTAACCACAAATGAACTTTTTTTGCAAAAGGAGAAATTGCCTTCATTTTTTTCCACTTGCAACAGTGCAATTACAATTGGAATAAAAACAAAATATTGTTGTTTAATATAACCGAAAGAGAAGAATGTTTAGTGTGTGCTTGGGTGTGTGATTAAAAACTTAATTCTTTTTCTCTCAAAAAAGCGTTATTAATGTGAAAACAAAAAATTATTATTTCGACGTAAGTGTAAATATACTTCTTACATTTTGGTTCTACTGTGTATTTAAATCAGTTGTAAATCTTATTTCAACTGAATTTAAATGACATTTGAATCGCTTTTAAATCGCTTTTAAATCGCTTTTTAATTGCTTTTGAATCGTATTTATATCGGCAATAAATCGCAAGTGATCGCAAATAAACTTTTTTTGCAAAAAGAAAAATTGCCTTCATTTTTTTCCACTTGCAACAGTGCAATTACAATTGAAATAAAAACAAAATATTGTTGTTTAATATAACCGGAAAAGGAGAATGTTTGGTGTGTGCTCGGGTGTGTGATCAAAAACTCAATCCGTTTTCTCTCAAAAAAGCGTTATCAATGTAAAAACAAAAAATTATTATTTCAACGTAAGTGTAAATATACTTCTTACATTTTGGTTTTACTGTGAATTTAAATCAGTTGTAAATCTTATCTCAACTGAATTTAAATTACATTTAAATCGCTTTTAAATCGCTTTTAAATCGCTGTTGAATCGTATTTATATCAGCAATAAATCACTGGTAACCGCAAATGAACTTTTTTTGCAAAAGGAAAAATTGCCTTCATTTTTTTCCACTTGCAACAGTGCAATTACAAATGGAATAAAAACAAAATATTGTTGTTTAATATAACCGAAAGAGGAGAATGTTTGGTGTATGCTTGGGTGTGTGATTAAAAACTCAATTCTTTTTCTCTCAAAAAAGCGTTATTAATGTAAAAACAAAAAATTATTATTTCGACGTAAGTGTAAATATACTTCTTACATTTTGGTTTTACTGTGTATTTAAATCAGTTGTAAATCTTATTTCAACTGAATTTAAATGACATTTGAATCGCTTTTAAATCGCTTTTAAATCGCTTTTTAATTGCTTTTGAATCGTATTTATATCGGCAATAAATCGCAAGTGATCGCAAATGAACTTTTTATGCAAAAGGAACAATTGCCTTCATTTTTTTCCACTTGCAACAGTGCAATTACAATTGGAATAAAAACAAAATATTGTTGTTTAATATAACCGAAAGAGGAGAATGTTTGGTGTGTGCTTGGGTGTGTGATTAAAAACTCAATTCTTTTTCTCTCAAAAAAGCGTTATTAATGTAAAAACAAAAAATTATTATTTCGACGTAAGTGTAAATATACTTCTTACATTTTGGTTTTACTGTGTATTTAAATCAGTTGTAAATCTTATTTCAACTGAATTTAAATTACATTTGAATCGCTTTTAAATCGCTTTTAAATCGCTTTTAAATCGCTTTTAAATCGCTGTTAAATCGTATTTATATCAGCAATGAATCGCTGGTAACCGCAAATGAACTTTTTATGAAAAAGGAAAAAGTGCCTTCATTTTTTTCCACTTGCAACAATGCAATTACAATTGGAATAAAAACAAAATATTGTTGTTTAATATAACCGAAAGAGGAGAATGTTTGGTGTGTGCTTGGGTGTGTGATTAAAAACTCAATTCTTTTTCTCTCAAAAAAGCGTTATTAATGTAAAAACAAAAAATTATTATTTCGACGTAAGTGTAAATATACTTCTTACATTTTGGTTTTACTGTGTATTTAAATCAGTTGTAAATCTTATTTCAACTGAATTTAAATTACATTTGAATCGCTTTTAAATCGCTTTTGAATCGCTTTTAAATCGCTTTTAAATCGCTGTTAAATCGTATTAATATCAGCAATAAATCGCAGGTAACCGCAAATGAACTTTTTTTGCAAAAGGAAAAATTGCCTTTATTTTTTTCCACTTGCAACAGTGCAATTACAATTGAAATAAAAACAAAATATTGTTGTTTAATATAACCGAAAAAGGAGAATGTTTAGTGTGTGCTTGGGTGTGTGATTAAAAACTTAATTCTTTTTCTCTCAAAAAAGCGTTATTTATGTGAAAACAAAAATTATTATTTCGACGTAAGTGTAAATATACTTCTTACATTTTGGTTCTACTGTGTATTTAAATCAGTTGTAATTCTTATTTCAACTAAATTTAAATTACATTTGAACTGCTTTTAAATCGCTTTTGAATCGTATTTATATCGGCAATAAATCGCACGTGATCGCAAATAAACTTTTTTTGCAAAAGGAAAAATTGCCTTCATTTTTTTTCACTTGCAACAGTGCAATTACAATTGAAATAAAAACAAAATATTGTTGTTTAATATAACCGAAAAAAGAGAATGTTTGGTGTGTGCTCGGGTGTGTGATTAAAAACTCAATTCGTTTTTTCTCAAAAAAGCGTTATCAATGTAAAAACAAAAAATTATTATTTCAACGTAAGTGTAAATATACTTCTTACATTTTGGTTTTACTGTGTATTTAAATCAGTTGTAAATCTTATTTCAACTGAATTTAAATTACATTTAAATCGCTTTTAAATCGCTTTCAAATCGCTTTTAAATCGCTGTTAAATCGTATTTATATCGGCAATAAATCGCTGGTAACCGCAAATGAACTTTTTATGCAAAAGGAAAAATTGCCTTCATTTTTTTCCACTTGCAACAGTGCAATTACAATTGAAATAAAAACAAAATATTGTTGTTTAATATAACCGAAAAAAGAGAATGTTTGGTGTGTGCTCGGGTGTGTGATTAAAAACTCAATTCGTTTTTTCTCAAAAAAGCGTTATCAATGTAAAAACAAAAAATTATTATTTCAACGTAAGTGTGAATATACTTCTTACATTTTGGTTTTACTGTGTATTTAAATCAGTTGTAAATCTTATTTCAACTGAATTTAAATGACATTTGAATCGCTTTTAAATCGCTTTTAAATCGCTTTTTAATTGCTTTTGAATCGTATTTATATCGGCAATAAATCGCAAGTGATCGCAAATAAACTTTTTTTGCAAAAGGAAAAATTGCCTTCATTTTTTTCCACTTGCAACAGTGCAATTACAATTGAAATAAAAACAAAATATTGTTGTTTAATATAACCGGAAAAGGAGAATGTTTGGTGTGTGCTCGGGTGTGTGATCAAAAACTCAATTCGTTTTCTCTCAAAAAAGCGTTATCAATGTAAAAACAAAAAATTATTATTTCGACGTAAGTGTAAATATACTTCTTACATTTTGGTTTTACTGTGTATTTAAATCAGTTGTAAATCTTATTTCAACTGAATTTAAATTACATTTGAATCGCTTTTAAATCGCTTTTGAATCGCTTTTAAATCGCTTTTGAATCGCTGGTAAATCGTATTAATATCGGCAATAAATCGCAGGTAACCACAAATGAACTTTTTTTGCAAAAGGAGAAATTGCCTTCATTTTTTTCCACTTGCAACAGTGCAATTACAATTGGAAAAAAAACAAAATATTGTTGTTTAATATAACCGAAAGAGAAGAATGTTTAATGTGTGCTTGGGTGTGTGATTAAAAACCTAATTCTTTTTCTCTCAAAAAAGCGTTATTAATGTAAAAACAAAAAATTATTATTTCGACGTAAGTGTAAATATACTTTTTACATTTTGGTTCTACTGTGTATTTAAATCAGTTGTAAATCTTATTTCAACTGAATTTAAATGACATTTGAATCGCTTTTAAATCGCTTTCCAATCGCTTTTGAATTGCTTTTGAATCGTATTTATATCGGCAATAAATCGCAGGTGAAGTCAAATAAACTTTTTTTGCAAAAGGAAAAATTGCCTTCATTTTTTTCCACTTGCAACAGTGCAATTACAATTGAAATAAAAACAAAATATTGTTGTTTAATATAACCGGAAAAGGAGAATGTTTGGTGTGTGCTCGGGTGTGTGATCAAAAACTCAATTCGTTTTTTCTCAAAAAAGCGTTATCAATGTAAAAACAAAAAATTACTATTTCAACGTAAGTGTAAATATACTTCTTACATTTTGGTTTTACTGTGAATTTAAATCAGTTGTAAATCTTATTTCAACTGAATTTAAATTACATTTGAATCGCTTTTAAATCGCTTTTGAATCGCTTTTAAATCGCTTTTGAATCGCTGTTAAATCGTATTAATATCGGCAATAAATCGCAGGTAACCGCAAATGAACTTTTTTTGCAAAAGGAAAAATTGCCTTCATTTTTTTCCACTTGCAACAGTGCAATAACAATTGGAATAAAAACAAAATATTGTTGTTTAATATAACCGAAAGAGGAGAATGTTAAGTATGTGCTTGGGTGTGTGATTAAAAACTTAATTCTTTTCCTCTCAAAAAAGCGTTATTAATGTGAAAACAAAAATTATTATTTCGACGTAAGTGTAAATATACTTCTTACATTTTGGTTCTACTGTGTATTTAAATCAGTTGTAAATCTTATTTCAACTAAATTTAAATTACATTTGAATCGCTTTCAAATCGCTTTTGAATCGCTTTTAAATCGCTTTTGAATCGTATTTATATCGGCAATAAATCGCACGTGATCGCAAATAAACTTTTTTTGCAAAAGGAAAAATTGCCTTCATTTTTTTCTACTTGCAACAGTGCAATTACAATTAAAATAAAAACAAAATATTGTTGTTTAATATAACCGAAAAAGGAAAATGTTTGGTGTGTGCTCGGGTGTGTGATCAAAATCTCAATTCGTTTTCTCTTAAAAAAGCGTTATCAATGTAAAAACAAAAAATTATTATTTTAACGTAAGTGTAAATATACTTCTTACATTTTGGTTTTACTGTGTATTTAAATCAGTTGTGAATCTTATTTCAACTAAATTTAAATTACATTTAAATCGCTTTCAAATCGCTTTTAAATCGCTTTTAAATCGCTGTTAAATCGTATTTATATCGGCAATAAATCGCTGGTAACCGCAAATAAACTTTTTATGCAAAAGGAAAAATTGCCTCCATTTTTTTCCACTTGCATCAGTGCAATTACAATTGGAATAAAAACAAAATATTGTTGTTTAATATAACCGAAAGAGGAGAATGTTTGGTGTGTGCTTGGGTGTGTGAATAAATACTCAATTCTTTTTCTCTCAAAAAAGCGTTATTAATGTGAAAACAAAAAATTTTTATTTCGACGTAAGTGTAAATATACTTCTTACATTTTGGTTCTTCTGTGTATTTAAATCAGTTGTAAATCTTATTTTAACTGAATTTAAATTACATTTAAATCGCTTTTAAATCGCTTTTAAATCGCTTTTAAATCGCTTTTAAATCGCTGTTAAATCGTATTTATATCGGCAATAAATCGCTGGTAACCGCAAATAAACTTTTTATGCAAAAGGAAAAATTGCCTCTATTTTTTTCCACTTGCATCAGTGCAATTACAATTGGAATAAAAACAAAATATTGTTGTTTAATATAACCGAAAGAGGAGAATGTTTGGTGTGTGCTTGGGTGTGTGAATAAATACTCAATTCTTTTTCTCTCAAAAAAGCGTTATTAATGTGAAAACAAAAAATTTTTATTTCGACGTGAGTGTAAATATACTTCTTACATTTTGGTTCTACTGTGTATTTAAATCAGTTGTAAATCTTATTTTAACTTAATTTAAATTACATTTGAATCGCTTTTAAATCGCTTTTGAATCGCTATGAAATCGCTTTTGAATCGTATTTATATCGGCAATGAATCGCAGATAATCGAAAATAAACTTTTTTTGCAAAAGGAAAAATTGCCTTCATTTTTTTCCACTTGCAACAGTGCAATTACAATTGAAATAAAAACAAAATATTGTTGTTTAATATAACCGAAAAAAGAGAATGTTTGGTGTGTGCTCGGGTGTGTGATTAAAAACTCAATTCGTTTTCTCTCAAAAAAGCGTTATCAATGTAAAAACAAAAAATTATTATTTCAACGTAAGTGTGAATATACTTCTTACATTTTGGTTTTACTGTGTATTTAAATCAGTTGTAAATCTTATTTCAACTGAATTTAAATTACATTTAAATCGCTTTTAAATCGCTTTTAAATCGCTTTTAAATCGCTGTTAAATCGTATTTATATCGGCAATAAATCGCTGGTAACCGCAAATGAACTTTTTATGCAAAAGGAAAAATTGCCTTCATTTTTTTCCACTTGCAACAGTGCAATTACAATTGGAATAAAAACAAAATATTGTTGTTTAATATAACCGAAAGAGGAGAATGTTTGGTGTGTGCTTGGGTGTGTGATTAAAAACTCAATTCTTTTTCTCTCAAAAAAGCGTTATTAATGTAAAAACAAAAAATTATTATTTCGACGTAAGTGTAAATATACTTCTTACATTTTGGTTTTACTGTGTATTTAAATCAGTTGTAAATCTTATTTTAACTGAATTTAAATTACATTTGAATCGCTTTTAAATCGCTTTTGAATCGCTTTTAAATCGCTTTTAAATCGCTGGTAAATAGTATTAATATCGGCAATAAATGGCAGGTAACCACAAATGAACTTTTTTTGCAAAAGGAGAAATTGCCTTCATTTTTTTCCACTTGCAACAGTGCAATTACAATTGGAATAAAAACAAAATATTGTTGTTTAATATAACCGAAAGAAAAAAATGTTTAGTGTGTGCTTGGGTGTGTGATTAAAAACTTAATTCTTTTTCTCTCAAAAAAGCGTTATTAATGTAAAAACAAAAAATTATTATTTCGACGTAAGTGTAAATATACTTCTTACATTTTGGTTCTACTGTGTATTTAAATCAGTTGTAAATCTTATTTCAACTGAATTTAAATAACATTTGAATCGCTTTTAAATCGCTTTTAAATCGCTTTTTAATTGCTTTTGAATCGTATTTATATCGGCAATAAATCGCAAGTGATCGCAAATAAACTTTTTTTGCAAAAGAAAAAATTGCCTTCATTTTTTTCCACTTGCAACAGTGCAATTACAATTGGAATAAAAACAAAATATTGTTGTTTAATATAACCGAAAGAGGAAAATGTTTGGTGTGTGCTTGGGTGTGTGATTAAAAACTCAATTCTTTTTCTCTCAAAAAAGCGTTATTAATGTAAAAACAAAAAATTATTATTTCGACGTAAGTGTAAATATACTTCTTACATTTTGGTTTTACTGTGTATTTAAATCAGTTGTAAATCTTATTTCAACTGAATTTAAATTACATTTGAATCGCTTTTAAATCGCTTTTGAATCGCTTTTAAATCGCTTTTAAATCGCTGGTAAATCGTATTAATATCGGCAATAAATCGCAGGTAACCACAAATGAACTTTTTTTGCAAAAGGAGAAATTGCCTTCATTTTTTTCCACTTGCAACAGTGCAATTACAATTGGAATAAAAACAAAATATTGTTGTTTAATATAACCGAAAAAGAAGAATGTTTAGTGTGTGCTTGGGTGTGTGATTAAAAACTTAATTCTTTTTCTCTCAAAAAAGCGTTATTAATGTAAAAACAAAAAATTATTATTTCGACGTAAGTGTAAATATACTTCTTACATTTTGGTTCTACTGTGTATTTAAATCAGTTGTAAATCTTATTTCAACTGAATTTAAATGACATTTGAATCGCTTTTAAATCGCTTTTAAATCGCTTTTTAATTGCTTTTGAATCGTATTTATATCGGCAATAAATCGCAAGTGATCGCAAATAAACTTTTTTTGCAAAAGGAAAAATTGCCTTCATTTTTTTCCACTTGCAACAGTGCAATAACAATTGAAATAAAAACAAAATATTGTTGTTTAATATAACCGGAAAAGGAGAATGTTTGGTGTGTGCTCGGGTGTGTGATCAAAAACTCAATTCGTTTTCTCTCAAAAAAGCGTTATCAATGTAAAAACAAAAAATTATTATTTCAACGTAAGTGTAAATATACTTCTTACATTTTGGTTTTACTGTTAATTTAAATCAGTTGTAAATCTTATCTCAACTGAATTTAAATTACATTTAAATCGCTTTTAAATCGCTTTTAAATCGCTGTTGAATCGTATTTATATCAGCAATAAATCACTGGTAACCGCAAATGAACTTTTTTTGCAAAAGGAAAAATTGCCTTCATTTTTTTCCACTTGCAACAGTGCAATTACAAATGGAATAAAAACAAAATATTGTTGTTTAATATAACCGAAAGAGGAGAATGTTTGGTGTATGCTTGGGTGTGTGATTAAAAACTCAATTCTTTTTCTCTCAAAAAAGCGTTATTAATGTAAAAACAAAAAATTATTATTTCGACGTAAGTGTAAATATACTTCTTACATTTTGGTTTTACTGTGTATTTAAATCAGTTGTAAATCTTATTTCAACTGAATTTAAATTACATTTGAATCGCTTCTAAATCGCTTTTGAATCGCTTTTAAATCGCTTTTAAATCGCTGTTAAATCGTATTAATATCGGCAATAAATCGCAGGTAACCGCAAATGAACTTTTTTTGCAGAAGGAAAAATTGCCTTCATTTTTTTCCACTTGCAACAGTGCAATTACAATTAGAATAAAAACAAAATATTGTTGTTTAATATAACCGAAAGAGAAGAATGTTTAGTGTGTGCTTGGGTGTGTGATTAAAAACTTAATTCTTTTTCTCTCAAAAAAGCGTTATTAATGTGAAAACAAAAATTATTATTTCGACGTAAGTGTAAATATACTTCTTACATTTTGGTTCTACTGTGTATTTAAATCAGTTGTAAATCTTATTATAACTGAATTTAAATTACATTTGAATCGCTTATAAATCGCTTTTGAATCGCTTTTAAATCGCTTTTGAATCGTATTTATATCGGCAATAAATCGCACGTGATCGCAAATAAACTTTTTTTGCAAAAGGAAAAATTGCCTTCATTTTTTTCTACTTGCAACAGTGCAATTACAATTGAAATAAAAACAAAATATTGTTGTTTAATATAACCGAAAAAAGAGAATGTTTGGTGTGTGCTCGGGTGTGTGATTAGAATATCAATTCGTTTTCTTTCAAAAAAGCGTTATTAATGTAAAAACAAAAAATTATTATTTCAACGTAAGTGTAAATATACTTCTTACATTTTGGTTTTACTGTGTATTTAAATCAGTTGTAAATCTTATTTCAACTGAATCTAAATTACATTTAAATCGCTTTTAAATCGCTTTCAAATCGCTTTTAAATCGCTGTTAAATCGTATTTATATCGGCAATAAATCGCTGGTAACCGCAAATGAACTTTTTATGCGAAAGGAAAAATTGCCTTCATTTTTTTCCACTTGCAACAGTGCAATTACAATTGGAATAAAAACAAAATATTGTTGTTTAATATAACCGAAAGAGGAGATTGTTTGGTGTGTGCTTGGGTGTGTGATTAAAAACTCAATTTTTTTTCTCTTAAAAAAGCGTTATTAATGTAAAAACAAAAAATTATTATTTCGACGTAAGTGTAAATATACTTCTTACATTTTGGTTTTACTGTGTATTTAAATCAGTTGTAAATCTTATTTCAACTGAATTTAAATTACATTTGAATCGCTTTTAAATCGCTTTTGAATCGCTTTTGAATCGCTTTTAAATCGCTGTAAAATCGTATTAATATCAGCAATAAATCGCAGGTAACCGCAAATGAACTTTTTTTGCAAAAGGAAAAATTGCCTTCATTTTTTTCCACTTGCAACAGTGCAATTACAATTGAAATAAAAACAAAATATTGTTGTTTAATATAACCGAAAGAGGAGAATGTTTAGTGTGTGCTTGGGTGTGTGATTAAAAACTTAATTCTTTTTCTCTCAAAAAAGCGTTATTAATGTGAAAACAAAAATTATTATTTCGACGTAAGTGTAAATATACTTCTTACATTTTGGTTCTACTGTGTATTTAAATCAGTTGTAAATCTTATTTCAACTGAATTTAAATTACATTTGAATCGCTTTTAAATCGCTCTTGAATCGCTTTTAAATCGCTTTTGAATCGTATTTATATCGGCAATAAATCGCACGTGATCGCAAATAAATTTTTTTTGCAAAAGGAAAAATTGCCTTCATTTTTTTCCACTTGCAACAGTGCAATTACAATTGAAATAAAAACAAAATATTGTTGTTTAATATAACCGAAAAAAGAGAATGTTTGGTGTGTGCTTGGGTGTGTGATTAAAAACTTAATTCTTTTTCTCTCAAAAAAGCGTTATTAATGTAAAAACAAAAAATTATTATTTCGACGTAAGTGTAAATATACTTCTTACATTTTGGTTTTACTGTGTATTTAAATCAGTTGTAAATCTTATTTCAACTGAATTTAAATTACATTTGAATCGCTTTTAAATCGCTTTTGAATCGCTTTTAAATCGCTTTTAAATCGCTGGTAAATCGTATTAATATCGGCAATAAATCGCAGGTAACCACAAATTAACTTTTTTTGCAAAAGAAGAAATTGTATTCATTTTTTTCCACTTGCAACAGTGCAATTACAATTGGAATAAAAACAAAATTCTGTTGTTTAATATAACCGAAAGAGAAGAATGTTTAGTGTGTGCTTGGGTGTGTGATTAAAAACTTAATTCTTTTTCTCTCAAAAAAGCGTTATTAATGTAAAAACAAAAAATTATTATTTCGACGTAAGTGTAAATATACTTCTTACATTTTGGTTCTACTGTGTATTTAAATCAGTTGTAAATCTTATTTCAACTGAATTTAAATGACATTTGAATCGCTTTTAAATCGCTTTTAAATCGCTTTTTAATTGCTTTTGAATCGTATTTATATCGGCAATAAATCGCAAGTGATCGCAAATAAACTTTTTTTGCAAAAGGAAAAATTGCCTTCATTATTTTCCACTTGCAACAGTGCAATTACAATTGAAATAAAAACAAAATATTGTCGTTTGATATAACCGGAAAAGGAGAATGTTTGGTGTGTGCTCGGGTGTGTGATCAAAAACTCAATTCGTTTTCTCTCAAAAAAGCGTTATCAATGTAAAAACAAAAAATTATTATTTCGACGTAAGTGTAAATATACTTCTTACATTTTGGTTTTACTGTGTATTTAAATCAGTTGTAAATCTTATTTCAACTGAATTTAAATTACATTTGAATCGCTTTTAAATCGCTTTTGAATCGCTTTTAAATGGCTTTTAAATCGCTGTTAAATCGTATTAATATCGGCAATAAATCGCAGGTAACCGCAAATGAACTTTTTTTGCAAAAGGAAAAATTGCCTTCATTTTTTTCCACTTGCAACAGTGCAATTACAATTGAAATAAAAACAAAATATTGTTGTTTAATATAACCGAAAGAGGAGAATGTTTAGTGTGTGCTTGGGTGTGTGATTAAAAACTTAATTCTTTTTCTCTCAAAAAAGCGTTATTAATGTGAAAACAAAAATTATTATTTCGACGTAAGTGTAAATATACTTCTTACATTTTGGTTCTACTGTGTATTTAAATCAGTTGTAAATCTTATTTCAACTGAATTTAAATTACATTTGAATCGCTTTTAAATCGCTCTTGAATCGCTTTTAAATCGCTTTTGAATCGTATTTATATCGGCAATAAATCGCACGTGATCGCAAATAAATTTTTTTTGCAAAAGGAAAAATTGCCTTCATTTTTTTCCACTTGCAACAGTGCAATTACAATTGAAATAAAAACAAAATATTGTTGTTTAATATAACCGAAAAAAGAGAATGTTTGGTGTGTGCTCGGGTGTGTGATTAAAAACTCAATTCGTTTTCTCTCAAAAAAGCGTTATCAATGTAAAAACAAAAAATTATTATTTCAACGTAAGTGTAAATATACTTCTTACATTTTGGTTTTACTGTGTATTTAAATCAGTTGTAAATCTTATTTCAACTGAATTTAAATTACATTTAAATTGCTTTTAAATCGCTTTTAAATCGCTTTTAAATCGCTGTTAAATCGTATTTATATCGGCAATAAATCGCTGGTAACCGCAAATGAACTTTTTATGCAAAAGGAAAAATTGCCTTCATTTTTTTCCACTTGCAACAGTGCAATTACAATTGGAATAAAAACAAAATATTGTTGTTTAATATAACCGAAAGAGGAGAATGTTTGGTGTGTGCTTGGGTGTGTGATTAAAAACTTAATTCTTTTTCTCTCAAAAAAGCGTTATTAATGTAAAAACAAAAAATTATTATTTCGACGTAAGTGTAAATATACTTCTTACATTTTGGTTTTACTGTGTATTTAAATCAGTTGTAAATCTTATTTCAACTGAATTTAAATTACATTTGAATCGCTTTTAAATCGCTTTTGAATCGCTTTTAAATCGCTTTTAAATCGCTGGTAAATCGTATTAATATCGGCAATAAATCGCAGGTAACCACAAATGAACTTTTTTTGCAAAAGAAGAAATTGTATTCATTTTTTTCAAATTGCAACAGTGCAATTACAATTGGAATAAAAACAAAATATTGTTGTTTAATATAACCGAAAGAGAAGAATGTTTAGTGTGTGCTTGGGTGTGTGATTAATAACTTAATTCTTTTTCTCTCAAAAAAGCGTTATTAATGTAAAAACAAAAAATTATTATTTCGACGTAAGTGTAAATATACTTCTTACATTTTGGTTCTACTGTGTATTTAAATCAGTTGTAAATCTTATTTCAACTGAATTTAAATGACATTTGAATCGCTTTTAAATCGCTTTTAAATCGCTTTTTAATTGCTTTTGAATCGTATTTATATCGGCAATAAATAGCAAGTGATCGCAAATAAACTTTTTTTGCAAAAGGAAAAATTGCCTTCATTATTTTCCACTTGCAACAGTGCAATTACAATTGAAATAAAAACAAAATATTGTCGTTTGATATAACCGGAAAAGGAGAATGTTTGGTGTGTGCTCGGGTGTGTGATCAAAAACTCAATTCGTTTTCTCTCAAAAAAGCGTTATCAATGTAAAAACAAAAAATTATTATTTCGACGTAAGTGTAAATATACTTCTTACATTTTGGTTTTACTGTGTATTTAAATCAGTTGTAAATCTTATTTCAACTGAATTTAAATTACATTTGAATCGCTTTTAAATCGCTTTTGAATCGCTTTTAAATCGCTTTTAAATCGCTGTTAAATCGTATTAATATCGGCAATAAATCGCAGGTAACCGCAAATGAACTTTTTTTGCAAAAGGAAAAATTGCCTTCATTTTTTTCCACTTGCAACAGTGCAATTACAATTGGAATAAAAACAAAATATTGTTGTTTAATATAACCGAAAGAGGAGAATGTTTAGTGTGTGCTTGGGTGTGTGATTAAAAACTTAATTCTTTTTCTCTCAAAAAAGCGTTATTAATGTGAAAACAAAAATTATTATTTCGACGTAAGTGTAAATATACTTCTTACATTTTGGTTCTACTGTGTATTTAAATCAGTTGTAAATCTTATTTCAACTGAATTTAAATTACATTTGAATCGCTTTTAAATCGCTTTTGAATCGCTTTTAAATCGCTTTTGAATCGTATTTATATCGGCAATAAATCGCACGTGATCGCAAATAAACTTTTTTTGCAAAAGGAAAAATTGCCTTCATTTTTTTCCACTTGCAACAGTGCAATTACAATTAAAATAAAAACAAAATATTGTTGTTTAATATAACCGAAAAAGGAAAATGTTTGGTGTGTGCTCGGGTGTGTGATCAAAAACTCAATTCGTTTTCTCTTAAAAAAGCGTTATCAATGTAAAAACAAAAAATTATTATTTTAACGTAAGTGTAAATATACTTCTTACATTTTGGTTTTACTGTGTATTTAAATCAGTTGTAAATCTTATTTCAACTAAATTTAAATTACATTTAAATCGCTTTCAAATCGCTTTTAAAGCGCTTTTAAATCGCTGTTAAATCGTATTTATATCGGCAATAAATCGCTGGTAACCGCAAATAAACTTTTTATGCAAAAGGAAAAATTGCCTCCATTTTTTTCCACTTGCATCAGTGCAATTACAATTGGAATAAAAACAAAATATTGTTGTTTAATATAACCGAAAGAGGAGAATGTTTGGTGTGTGCTTAAGTGTGTGAATAAATACTCAATTCTTTTTCTCTCAAAAAAGCGTTATTAATGTGAAAACAGAAAATTATTATTTCGACGTAAGTGTAAATATACTTCTTACATTTTGGTTCTACTGTGTATTTAAATCAGTTGTAAATCTTATTTTAACTTAATTTAAATTACATTTGAATCGCTTTTAAATCGCTTTTGAATCGCTTTGAAATCGCTTTTGAATCGTATTTATATCGGCAATGAATCGCAGGTAATCGCAAATAAACTTTTTTTGCAAAAGGAAAAATTGCCTTCATTTTTTTCCACTTGCAACAGTGCAATTACAATTGAAATAAAAACAAAATAATGTTGTTTAATATAACCGAAAAAAGAGAATGTTTGGTGTGTGCTCGGGTGTGTGATTTAAAACTCAATTCGTTTTCTCTCAAAAAAGCGTTATCAATGTAAAAACAAAAAATTATTATTTCAACGTAAGTGTAAATATACTTCTTACATTTTGGTTTTACTGTGTATTTAAATCAATTGTAAATCTTATTTCAACTGAATTTAAATTACATTTAAATCGCTTTTAAATCGCTTTTAAATCGCTTTTAAATCGCTGTTAAATCGTATTTATATCGGCAATAAATTGCTGGTAACCGCAAATGAACTTTTTATGCAAAAGGAAAAATTGCCTTCATTTTTTTCCACTTGCAACAGTGCAATTACAATTGGAATAAAAACAAAATATTGTTGTTTAATATAACCGAAAGAGGAGAATGTTTGGTGTGTGCTTGGGTGTGTGATTAAAAACTCAATTCTTTTTCTCTCAAAAAAGCGTTATTAATGTAAAAACAAAAAATTATTATTTCGACGTAAGTGTAAATATACTTCTTACATTTTGGTTTTACTGTGTATTCAAATCAGTTGTAAATCTTATTTCAACTGAATTTAAATGACATTTAAATCGCTTTTAAATTGCTTTTAAATCGCTGTTGAATCGTATTTATATCAGCAATAAATCACTGGTAACCGCAAATGAACTTTTTTTGCAAAAGTAAAAATTGCCTTCATTTTTTTCCACTTGCAAAAGTGCAATTACAAATGGAATAAAAACAAAATATTGTTGTTTAATATAACCGTAAGAGGAGAATGTTTGGTGTATGCTTGGGTGTGTGATTAAAAACTCAATTCTGTTTCTCTCAAAAAAGCGTTATTAATGTAAAAACAAAAAATTATTATTTCGACGTAAGTGTAAATATACTTCTTACATTTTGGTTTTACTGTGTATTTAAATCAGTTGTGAATCTTATTTCAACTAAATTTAAATTACATTTAAATCGCTTTCAAATCGCTTTTAAATCGCTTTTAAATCGCTGTTAAATCGTATTTATATCGGCAATAAATCGCTGGTAACCGCAAATGAACTTTTTATGCAAAAATAAAAATTGCCTCCATTTTTTTCCACTTGCATCAGTGCAATTACAATTGGAATAAAAACAAAATATTGTTGTTTAATATAACCGAAAGAGGAGAATGTTTGGTGTGTGCTTGGGTGTGTGATTAAAAACTCAATTCTTTTTCTCTCAAAAAAGCGTTATTAATGTGAAAACAAAAAATTATTATTTCGACGTAAGTGTAAATATACTTCTTACATTTTGGTTCTACTGTGTATTTAAATCAGTTGTAAATCTTATTTTAACTTAATTTCAATTACATTTGAATCGCTTTTAAATCGCTTTTGAGTCGCTTTTAAATCGCTTTTAAATTGCTGTGAAATCGTATTTATATCGGCAATAAATCGCTGGTAACCGCAAATGAACTTTTTTTGCAAAAGGAAAAATTGCCTTCATTTTTTTTCACTTGCAACAGTGCAATTACAATTGGAATAAAAACAAGATATTGTTATTCAATATAACCGAAAGAGGAGAATGTTTGGTGTGTGCTTGGGTGTGTGATTAAAAACTTAATTCTTTTTCTCTCAAAAAAGCGTTATTAATGTAAAAACAAAAAATTATTATTTCGACGTAAGTGTCAATATACTTCTTACATTTTGGTTCTACTGTGTATTTAAATCAGTTGTAAATCTTATTTTAACTTAATTTCAATTACATTTGAATCGCTTTTAAATCGCTTTTGAGTCGCTTTTAAATCGCTTTTAAATTGCTGTGAAATCGTATTTATATAGGCAATAAATCGCAGGTAACCGCAAATGAACTTTTTTTGCAAAAGGAAAAATTGCCTTCATTTTTTTCCACTTGCAACAGTGCAATTACAATTGAAATAAAAACAAAATATTGTTGTTTAATATAACCGAAAGAGGAAAATGTTTAGTGTGTGCTTGGGTGTGTGATTAAAAACTTAATTCTTTTTCTCTCAAAAAAGCGTTATTAATGTAAAAACAAAAAATTATTATTTCGACGTAAGTGTCAATATACTTCTTACATTTTGGTTCTACTGTGTATTTAAATCAGTTGTAAATCTTATTTCAACTGAATTTA
This sequence comes from Copidosoma floridanum, assembly GCF_036245765.1. NCBI lineage: Eukaryota > Metazoa > Arthropoda > Insecta > Hymenoptera > Encyrtidae > Copidosoma > Copidosoma floridanum. The sequence goes on along the minus strand of NW_028321884.1, from coordinate 14,095,708 downwards.
AATTACATTTGAATCGCTTTAAAATCGCTTTTAAATCGCTTTTAAATTGCTTTTGAATCGTATTTATATCGGCAATAAATCGCAGGTGATCGCAAATAAACTTTTTTTGCAAAAGGAAAAATTGCCTTCATTTTTTTCCACTTGCAACAGTGCAATTACAATTGAAATAAAAACAAAATATTGTTGTTTAATATAACCGAAAAAGGAGAATGTTTGGTGTGTGCTCGAGTGTGTGATTGAAAACTCAATTCGTTTTCTCTCAAAAAAGCGTTATCAATGTAAAAACAAAAAATTATTATTTCAACGTAAGTGTAAATATACTTCTTACATTTTGGTTTTACTGTGAATTTAAATCAGTTGTAAATCTTATCTCAACTGAATTTAAATTACATTCAAATCGCTTTTAAATCGCTTTTAAATCGCTGTTGAATCGTATTTATATCAGCAATAAATCACTAGTAACCGCAAATGAACTTTTTTTGCAAAAGGAAAAATTGCCTTCATTTTTTTCTACTTGCAACAGTGCAATTACAATTGGAATGAAAACAAAATATTGTTGTTTAATATAACCGAAAAAGGAGAATGTTTGGTGTGTGCTTGGGTGTGTGATTAAAATCTCAATTCTTTTTCTCTCAAAAAAGCGTTATTAATGTAAGAACAAAAAATTATTATTTCGACGTAAATGTAAATATACTTCTTACATTTTGGTTTTACTGTGTATTTAAATCAGTTGTAAATCTTATTTCAACTGAATTTAAATTACATTTGAATCGCTTTTAAATCGCTTTTGAATCGCTTTTAAATCGCTTTGAAATCGCTTTTGAATCGTATTTATATCGGCAATAAATCGCAGGTAATCGCAAATAAACTTTTTTTGCAAAAGGAAAAATTGCCTTAATTTTTTTCCACTTGCAACAGTGCAATTACAATCGAAATAAAAACAAAATATTGTTGTTTAATATAACCGAAAAAGAAGAATGTTTGGTGTGTGCTCGGGTGTGTGATTAAAAACTCAATTCGTTTTCTTTAAAAAAAGCGTTATCAATGTAAAAACAAAAAATTATTATTTAAACGTAAGTGTAAATATACTTCTTACATTTTGGTTTTACTGTGTATTTAAATCAGTTGTAAATCTTATTACAACTGAATTTAAATTACATTTAAATCGCTTTTAAATCGCTTTTAAATCGCTTTTAAATCGCTGTTAAATCGTATTTATATCAGCAATAAATCGCTGGTAACCGCAAATAAACTTTTTATGCAAAAGGAAAAATTGCCTTCCTTTTTTTCCACTTGCAACAGTGCAATTACAATTGGAATAAAAACAAAATATTGTTGTTTAATATAACCGAAAAAGGAGAATGTTTGGTGTGTGCTTGGGTGTGTGATTAAAATCTCAATTCTTTTTCTCTCAAAAAAGCGTTATTAATGTAAGAACAAAAAATTATTATTTCGACGTAAATGTAAATATACTTCTTACATTTTGGTTTTACTGTGTATTTAAATCAGTTGTAAATCTTATTTCAACTGAATTTAAATTACATTTGAATCGCTTTTAAATCGCTTTTGAATCGCTTTTAAATCGCTTTTAAATCGCTGTTAAATCGTATTAATATCGGCAATAAATCGCAGGTAACCGCAAATGAACTTTTTTTGCAAAAGGAAAAATTGCCTTCATTTTTTTCCACTTGCAACAGCGCAATTACAATTAAAATAAAAACAAAATATTGTTGTTTAATATAACCGAAAGAGGAAGATGTTTAGTGTGTGCTTGGGTGTGTGATTAAAAACTTAATTTTTTTTCTCTCAAAAAAGCGTTATTAATGTAAAAACAAAAAATTATTATTTCGACGTAAGTGTCAATATACTTCTTACATTTTGGTTCTACTGTGTATTTAAATCAGTTGTAAATCTTATTTCAACTGAATTTAAATTACATTTGAATCGCTTTAAAATCGCTTTTGAATCGCTTTTAAATTGCTTTTGAATCGTATTTATATCGGCAATAAATCGCAGGTGATCGCAAATAAACTTTTTTTGCAAAAGGAAAAATTGCCTTAATTTTTATTCACTTGCAACAGTGCAATTACAATTGAAATAAAAACAAAATATTGTTGTTTAATATAAACGAAAAAGGAGAATGTTTGGTGTGTGCTCGGGTGTGTGATTAAAAACTCAATTCGTTTTCTCTCAAAAAAGCGTTATCAATGTAAAAACAAAAAATTATTATTCCAACGTAAGTGTAAATATACTTCTTACATTTTGGTTTTACTGTGTATTTAAATCAGTTGTAAATCTTATCTCAACTGAATTTAAATTACATTTAAATCGCTTTTAAATCGCTTTTAAATCGCTTTTAAATCGCTGTTAAATCGTATTTATATCGGCAATAAATCGCTGGTAACCGCAAATGAACTTTTTATGCAAAAGAAAAAATTGCCTTCATTTTTTTCCACTTGCAACAGTGCAATTACAATTGGAATAAAAACAAAATATTGTTATTTAATATAACCGAAAGAGGAGAATGTTTGGTGTGTGCTTGGGTGTGTGATTAAAAACTCAATTCTTTTTCTCTCAAAAAAGCGTTATTAATGTAAAAACAAAAAATTATTATTTCGACGTAAGTGTAAATATACTTCTTACATTTTGGTTCTACTGTGTATTTAAATCAGTTGTAAATCTTATTTCAACTTAATTTAAATAACATTTGAATCGCTTCGAAATCGCTTTTGAATCGCTTTTAAATCGCTTTTAAATGGCTGTTAAATCGTATTTATATCGGCAATAAATCGCAGGTAACCGCAAATGAACTTTTTTTGCAAAAGGGAAAATTGTCTTCATTTTTTTCCACTTGCAACAGTGCAATTACAATTGGAATAAAAACAAAATATTGTTGTTTAATATAACCGAAAGAGGAGAATGTTTGGTGTGTGCTTGGGTGTGTGATTAAAAACTCAATTCTTTTTTTCTCAAAAAAGCGTTATTAATGTAAAAACAAAAAATTATTATTTCGACGTAAGTGTAAATATACTTCTTACATTTTGGTTCTACTGTGTATTTAAATCAGTTGTAAATCTTATTTCAACTGAATGTAAATTACATTTGAATCGCTTTTAATCGCTTTTGAATCGCTTTGAAATCGCTTTTAAATCGTTATTTATATCGGCAATAAATCGCAGGTAATCGCAAATAAACTTTTTTTGCAAAAGGAAAAATTGCCTTAATTTTTTTCCACTTGCTACAGTGCAATTACAATTGAAATAAAAACAAAATATTGTTGTTTAATATAACCGAAAAAGGAGAATGTTTGGTGTGTGCTCGGGTGTGTGATTAAAAACTCAATTCGTTTTCTCTTAAAAAAGCGTTATCAATGTAAAAACAAAAAATTATTATTTCAACGTAAGTGTAAATATACTTCTTACATTTTGGTTTTACTGTGTATTTAAATCAGTTGTAAATCTTATTCCAACTGAATTTAAATTACATTTAAATCGCTTTTAAATCGCTTTTAAATCGCTTTTAAATCGCTTTTAAATCGTATTTATATCGGCAATAAATCGCTGGTAACCGCAAATGAACTTTTTATGCAAAAGGAAAAATTGCCTTCATTTTTTTCCACTTGCAACAGTGCAATTACAATTGGAATAAAAACAAAATATTGTTGTTTAATATAACCGAAAGAGGAGAATGTTTGGTGTGTGCTTGGGTGTGTGATTAAAAACTCAATTCTTTTTCTCTCAAAAAAGCGTTATTAATGTAAAAACAAAAAATTATTATTCCGACGTAAGTGTAAATATACTTCTTACATTTTAGTTTTACTGTGTATTTAAATCAGTTGTAAATCTTATTGCAACTAAATTTAAGTTACATTTGAATCGCTTTTAAATCGCCTTTAAATCGCTGTTAAATCGCTGTTAAATCGTATTTATATCGGCAATAAATCGCTGGTAACCGCAAATGAACTTTTTATGCAAAAGGAAAAATTGCCTTCATTTTTTTCCACATGCAACAGTGCAATTACAATTGGAATAAAAACAAAATATTGTTGTTTAATATAACCGAAAGAGGAGAATGTTTGGTGTGTGCTTGGGTGTGTGATTAAAAACTCAATTCTTTTTCTCTCAAAAAAGCGTTATTAATGTAAAAACAAAAAATTATTATTTCGACGTAAGTGTAAATATACTTCTTACATTTTAGTTTTACTGTGTATTTAAATCAGTTGTAAATCTTATTGCAACTAAATTTAAGTTACATTTGAATCGCTTTTAAATCGCTTTTAAATCGCTGTTAAATCGTATTTATATCGGCAATAAATCGCTGGTAACCGCAAATGAACTTTTTATGCAAAAGGAAAAATTGCCTTCATTTTTTTTTACTTGCAACAGTGCAATTACAATTGAAATAAAAACAAAATATTGTTGTTTAATATTATTGAAAAAGAACAATATTTTGAGTGTGAAAAAACTAAATTTTTTTCTCTCAATAAAGCGAAATAAATAAATTTAAAAAAAAAATGTTTATTTTGACTTGAGTGCAAATCTACTTTTTACATTTCAATTTTATTTAACGTTTCATTTAAAATTAAATCTTATTTCAATTTTACCTGAATCGTATTTATATCGGTGATGTATCACAGTTAAAAGTAATTTAACGTAGCAGTGTATAATGAACACTTAAATAATATTTAATTTGTGTAATACAGTAAATTGCATTTAATTTATATGGTTTTTACACACTACAAAATATAACCTAATTATATGGTGACATGAGTGGTAACTTACTTTCACTTCTGACTCGTTTTTATGTACCTACCAGCAAGAGTAAGAAATATTTTACAGCTAAAATCATTGTGAGCTTACATTTGCTCATTATAAAGCACTATAGTTCGTTTATAATTAAAAAAAAATAATAATGAAAATATTGCGATTTAAGATTTAAATCGCATTTGAATCTTTAAATCTTTAAATCATGTCGACAGCCCAATAGAAGAAAACCAAGAATCGATAATGCTGAACTACGGAAAGTATTAGAACGTGACCGGAATGGTCCGAGTCACGGGCATTTTATGTTATGTGAGGTCTCTCTTAGGAAAATCTTACCTAGTACGTTGAGATATATTTTAATTCCCCATCAAATCGACGTTTTACTTGATTGTTTTTTTATTTTAAAGAATACATTTTAATTTCTTTTGTATCCATGATATGCGTACAAAGGAATACATTAGGAGTTTTTTCCGTTCTCAAGATGTCTTGAGAAATTAAAGTGGAGTCGAAGTCATTTCCGAGTGGAAGGACCCCTGAAACATCTGTTACTTTAATTAAATTAGTCTAAAATCACAGAATTTACCCTCCACAGGCTTTTTACAAATTTTGTCTCTAACGCCCAAAAAAAGTCTCTCGTTTAAAGCAGCAAACTGGGATTGAAGTCTACATCTCTGGCCAAGCGTGAAGTCATCGGTTCCTCCCGGGCACAAAAGCGTTATACCAAACTGTAAGAAGAAGAGAACGACGATCCTTTCGCAAAGACCATCTCTTTTATTGCAAACTGGAGTAAAGGAGTTGGGGGTTGATTCGCTGGACATGCGTTGACGGAACCATCTCTGTGGTCTCGAGAACGAAGAAACTGCAGACACAAAAAAGAATAAGAAGGGCCATGGTCGCGGATATTCGCGGTGCATTTCACTTTATTCCTGCGGGGCTTTTGTGAGGCACGCGTGCGCGCATTTCTTCTGCCCACTTCGCTCTCGTGCACTTTGAGATTCGCTCGGCAGGCTTTTTGGAGCGATTTCTTTATCGTCAACGTCGATGGATAGTCGAGAGGGAGAAGAAAGAGAAGAAGAAGGATGGAAAAGAAGAAGAAGAAGTCAACTTCAAGATACTTTTCACGGCTCCTCCGCTTCGCTTTTTTCTCCCTCCATCTAGAGCTACCCTTTTACAGGCGATAGCTTCTTCTTCTTCTTCTTCTACTTTGATTCCATCTTTTCTCTTTGCCATTTTTGTATGTCCACGGATTCTTTCTGCACTTTATCTATACCAAGTCTCTGTTAAAGCTATCCCATTTCTCATACTTTCAGCATGAGAGGTTATTTTATTTGTACACACGGATATAAAACACGCGTATGGATGATGGCCTCCTGATGCAAGGGTGAGAGTGGATTTTAACTCTGACGTGATAAGAAACTTACGAGTGGAATTACTCCCAAGAGAGAATGAGAAGTCGCAATTCATCACAGTACCTTATAGTACTAATCTTCGTTTGATCTAATTTTGGATTTTTTTATTCCTCAAAGTCCATCTTATTATACATTTTCACATTTAATTGCTGCTCAACTTTGTACAGGTTTGGGTGATAGAAACCAAAAGTTGTACAACGTCAATGAGAATAAAAAGAAAAGACACCAGAAATATAAAAACTATTGTATTGTGTTATATATGTTATCTCTACTATACATCTAACATCTTACCTCGGGTGTTAATAAGCATGGAAAAGATAATACATTTTATGATCTGAAATATACTTCAGTATGTCGTACTAGACAATAGGAATCGGGTTGAAATTGTGATATTCGGTAATTAAGTGTGATGTCAATGAACATTTTAATATTTCATAAATAAATAATTATAAAGAATATATTATATGTAAACGAGGAAAATATAGGGTGCAGCCAGACTGGCTAGTAATAGACCAAGAGCTGAGGCCCTAGGGTGGTAGAAAATTAACCCTAGCCGCAACTCTTACAGCATTGGAGAAGTCTCATGACTCGTGGTGATCTGACTTATTTTCGTCATATTTTAGTCTGGTAAAGAAATTTGTTGGTATTCCAAAAGTTCCTCGTGGTCAACTCTCAATACCTGGCTCAGCCTGAACCAATGGATAGAAAATAAAAAAATTGACACAAAGAAGTGCCATTTGCGGCAAGATTAAAATTTATCTTCTATCCTACAATCGACCTCCAAAAACATTGACTTCCCAAACAAAAGCAATAGCAGCCTCATCTTTGCCAATTAGTTTTTTTTATATCAATTCATATTTAAAACTAAAGTTGTGGCAATTTCTAGATTTAACAAAGGGGAGAAAATAGTCTTCCCGCACCGCTTATCTAACGATAGTATTATTTATAATTTATATCTAAGATAAAAGGTGAGGGATTTATAGATAAGCTTAGCATTCAAAGAAGGTGTGGAAAAGTCATTTTTCCCCGTTTGTTGAACAAAAGTCTCAGTAAGGGTGATACCCTGTGAATGGGTAATAAAACCAAATATCTGTACTAGTTCGTCGGTACGTGATCAGCATAAAGTTTTTTTTTTTCGAAAGAGAGAATTATTTTAAGAATTCAAATACAAAATTGACGTTTTTGTATGTGTATGTTCTTATATGGGGATAGTAGAGTGTAAAATTTACTTCAGTTGAAATACTTGGCTTACTTTAGTCCGAAACACGCCTGTAGACGTATAACTACAAAAATTCTAAAGCACAAAGCTCTACTTAACGTATCTTAATACTTAACGTGTGACTTGCCTGCAGTCATACAGCTAAGTCACCTTTGGTAAAGTTTTAGGACAAGCTTTGCGGCCATATTGAAAATATTTTCGAAAGCCTCCCACTTCTAAACCACTCAGTCTGATAGTACGAGATCTCAGTTTCGGCGGTTAAATGATATGCGGAGTTGGTGGAATAGAGGACAAAAATTCATTTCATAGTACTCTAAGTCAGGAGCCTTGCAGTATCAGTCTCTGTGGTCTTTTCATGTATTGTCGCCCGAGTCATAAGCGTGAATAACATACAATTAGTTCAAGGATTTATTACCTACTTCTACGGTGCGTATTTATATTTTTTTTCTAAAACTTGATTATAAGGTACACTTTTCCAATCAGGTTTATTTCAAATAGACAGCGTTCATTGCTGTACCGCGATAAAAAAAAGTGTTAAAACTCCAGAGTAAGTTATCATAAAGCAACAAGCAGCAGAAATGTATGAGGATACACCGCAAATAGTGTGAGAGTACCTAAGCAAAAATGGCGTCATGCACGTGTAACAATATACTTATAGGCATAAATTGTACAGTTGTTTACCCCCGGAAATTAATCGACCGTTTTTTTCGAATGGAGCCTATATACATAGATATAAAAATTACTCAGGGGGTAAATCACTCTAAACGTATCAATAATTTTACCGTTTACCCCTATACAATCCCAATTTGTGTATCTAAGTATACTTTCACATTAAGGTGATTCGTATCTAAAAGAACCTGTGATACGTGTACGACGCCATTTTGAGGCATGGTTAAGTCATGTGACTAATGAACTTCATGACATGTATCCTCATGATCCATATATGCCAATGGGGTGCATCGTCACATAAAATTTGCTAATGATTTTAAGCCACGAGACAGCCTTGCTCGTTAATCTTTACTCACATATACATAAAGATGGAATAAAATTAATGTTTGTACTTATATAGGTTGGATTGTGTTCTAAAACTAAACTATGTATCATCAAATTTAAATCAAATGTGTCTGATGAGGGCGTTTTAGCTTTGAAAACAAATAGAACTGTACACAACTAAACTGGAACTGTAAGTATTTGTAAAAAATAATCTTTATGATTTCGTATCATCATGTCCAGATATCCATCATAGAGATAATATGAAGAGAAAATACTTTTCTGCTGCTGTTATTCAGTTAATATTGTTTCTTTTTGGTTTCTTACTACTGGTTTGTTATAACACGTGCTCCATGACACCAATCTTATCTGAAGAAAAATTGTACCGTTGGTTCTACGTAACGTAAAAAAATGGTAGGTTTTATCAGAGAAGTACCATCGTTTCCAGGGCTACTTTGCAACCCAAAGGTCCTGTGAAGCAGGTTTCAGGGACCGTAAGGTAGCCCTAGATTTATGACACTCTTATGCCGAACACTTTTTTTTACCGAGGGCACACCAGTCCTTAAAAACGCCCAAGGAAGGAAAAATCGTATTTTTTATTCAGGTAGGCTCTACTGTACCTAGCTTTGTTATATCAACCTTTATTACACTTATAGTATATTTTACTTTGTTTACCTTTGTCTAAAAGTTACAATGAACTTACATATGCCTAAGCTTGTTTAATATTATCGTAAGCCATACAATTTTTTTTCATTATTACTTTGAAAGAAGCAATAAATTTAATAAAAAATGATCTTATATTCTAGATACCACAATCACTGCATAAAGCACTCAGTGGCAGACCCCTTGGACGAACAGGTTTTATAATGATAGATGTCAAAGAAGATTCTGTACTGAAGATTTTTCCTATAGCTGAAAAAAAAATGTATGAGATGGGCATAATGAAATATATCAGCTATTTAAAGAAGGTACCGGATTTTTGTCAACACGTACCGAGGAAGCAGGTGCATAACTTTCGGGATCCAAATAATGAGGATATCTGGTCATTAGAATTTTCTAATTGTTCAGGAAATGCTCTGACAATATCCCTCAATTCGTGGAAAACTATAAAATCTAAATCACCAGATAGTCAAATTGGGTATCTTTGTGAGATATCGGAATTTAATAAAAAAATAAATGAGTTGTGCAGGACAGGGCAGAACTGGAATTTTGCAGTCGAAACATCTAAAGTATGCTTAATTGATAATGGTGACTTCATCCTTTATAGTCTTCAATGTGATGGAATATTATTTATTCAATGCAATATATTAAAAGATGATAACGTTATATCAAGTAGCCATGAGTTAGAACCAAAATTGTGTTGCAAATTTTAAATTGTTTTACGAAAACCGAGAATTTTCTGATGTTACCATAATAACGAACAATAAAAATATTAAGGTTCACAAAATTGTGTTAGCATGCAAGAGTCCAGTATTTTTAGCTATGTTTGAAAAAGATATGCAAGAAAGTAAACTCAGTGTCGTTAAAATTGAAGATTTTGACTCCCGTGTTATTATAGAAATGTTGCGTTACATGTATACTGGAGAAGTGGAAAATATAATCGACATAGCAGACGATTTAGTCCGATGTGCCGATAAATATTTAATATCTGAGTTAAAAGAATCATGTGGAAGATACCTTGCTAATGCACTGACTCTTGATAACGTATTGCAAACACTCTGCTTTGCAAATTTCAATAATTATAATGTTTTAAAAAACCAAGTATATAATTTTTTTGCAATTCATAAGAAAGATATTATAGAGCAACCAAAATTCAAAGAGCTGTCAGAAGTGCAGCCTGCATTGATAATTGATCTCCTTGTTAAGATTGTATCGGAGAAGCTTTCATAATTATATTTGTATACTGTATCAACTGTTGGATGAACTAAGTATTTTTATAAGATAACTATTTTTGATCGTAAAATGAATGAATTGTGCAAAACAGAGCATAACTGGAGTTTTGCAGTTGGAACATCAAAAGCATGGTTATTTCATGACAGTCACCTCATACTTAAGAGTCTTGTTGAGTTTCATGTATACTGGAGAAGTGGAAAACATGAACGACGTAGCAGATGAGTTATTACGTTGCGCTAAAAACAAATACTTGAATTAAAAAAAATATGTGAAGTATACCTCGCTAACTCATTGACTCTTTATGATATATTATACAGACTCTGACTTGTAAATTTATATAATTGAAATAATTTGAAAGAAAGAATATATCATTTATTTGCGATTTATAAAAAACATATTATTGTTCAAGTAGAATTTAAAAAGCTGTTAGAGATGGAACCTACTTTGATAATTGATCTTTTTTATAAAACAATTGTAACAAATAAGTTTTCAAAATAATGTTTGTTGACTTCAGGTTTATTTGTGTTTATCAAGTAAAAAATGTATTTTATTTTATTAATGTAGTACTGGACGGTACAAATAAAATTACTAATTTTTAATACAATTATTGACTATTGTGAGGCAAATAAATTGTTATACTAAATGATCTCATTATTTGTAACATGTCATGTAAATCCTTCACTGAAATGGTGAAAAAGTTAGAAAAAAAATTCTTCGTTTGTAACACAGTAATTAATTGATGACTATGGGTTTCTTACACAAGTCCACATCCCGTAGTTTTGTGTATTACAGTTAGCTAGATAGTGTCATACTGACGCTGTGAATAGCGAAAATAGTTTCTAAACAACAAAAATAATTTTTTTTATCTAGAGAATATTTATACTTTCTGCTCAGAAGTTTAACTTAAAAGAAAAAATTTTTCACTACAGAACCTTTTTACACGGAGTCTAAACTAGGTTAAATCTGACAAAAACATAAATTAGAATTTTTGTAGAGAAACCATGACATTTCTGCAGCACTTAATGTGAAAAAGCTTACACTTTTATTATTATTTTAGCTACTTGCTTACGTACAGTTATATTTTGTTAATATTTACCAAGTTACGAAATTAAAACTGGTTATCATTCAAAAGCTCTATTATGTAGCATAAATAGTAAGTAGTATTTATTCATTTTGGCTGGCTTTTTAGAATGTACAAATATTATTAAAAAGAATTTTGTGCTTTAGGAAAATAAATGTTTTCTAATTTTTTTCAAAATAGTTCTCTCTGCAATTATTTTATTTGTTACAGGGGTGATAATAGGTCAGGGTTATTGACATTATGTATGCAAGTCAGTAGAAAAGCTATTTATCTGAATCAACCAATGATCATTTAGTTTACTACTTTGATGGAAGAAATAGAAGGTATAAAATTAGTAAATTATATCATGACAAAAGTGGTTTTTACATAAGACAACGAAAGCAGGCTTGCAGTGGTCGAGCTTTTGCAGAAAAATCTGTATCGATTGTAAATTAGATTCAACTCAGATATAATCCGAGATAATATTGCTCATTCAGTTATAGGTTTCCCCCACAACTCATTTTACTAAAGTTTTCTTTGTTTATCGAAATATCCCCACATAAATTAAGATATTGTTGGCAGTTGTAACATCTTTTTATGTTGATTTTCAAGTTGAGCTGAAACTTTCAACTTAAAAGAGTTCGATACAGTCTCTTCAGAAAGGTAATTTTTTTACTTCAAGATGTCTGGGTAACTAATTTTAAGAGATAGCCCAAAAGATGTACGCTTGTTCATCATGAAACATAGAATGAATTACATACTGAATTAAAAAACTCAATAATTATTGACGATAGGTATAGAACCAGATTAAAAAAAGTTACTTAAAGGCCGTGATAATCGGTTTTTTTTTAAATTTATTATTTGTGTCTTTTTTAAAAAAATGTATAGAGTCGTACTGATAAAAAAAAGAAAATTAAAAAATTGTGCATTATGTTTCTATAGAGAGCAAAAATTTTCAGAAATTGTAGATTGTATGCGAGCACATATAAAAAAATATTTTTGATGAAGTCAGGGCCTCCATTCTACAGCTTAAGTTGCCTTGCATTAAGTTTTGCAACAAGCTTTGCGGCCATATTGAAAATATTTTCGGAAGCCTCCCACTTCTAAACCACTCAGTCTGATAGTACGAGCTCTCAGTTTCGGCGGTTAAATGATATGCGGAGTTGGTGGAATAGAGAACAAAAATTCATTTCATAGTACTCTAAGTCAGGAGCCTTGCAGTATCAGTCTCTGGGGTCTTTTCATGTACTGTCGCCCGAGTCATAAGCGTGAATAACATACAATTGGTTCAAGGATTTATTACCTACTTCTACGGTGCGTATTTATATTTTTTTTCTAAAACTTGATTGTAAGGTACACTTTTCCAATCAGGTTTATTTCAAATAGACAGCGTTCATTGCTGTACCGCGATAAAAAAAAGTGTTAAAACTCCAGAGTAAGTTATCATAAAGCAACAAGCAGCAGAAATGTATTAGGATACACCGCAAATAGTGTGAGAGTACCTAAGCAAAAATGGCGTCATGCACGTGTAACAATATACTTATAGGCATAAATTGTACAGTTGTTTATCCCCGGAAATTAATCGACCGTTATTTTCGAATGGAGCCTATATACATAGATATAAAAATTACTCAGGGGGTAAATCACTCTAAACGTATCAATAATTTTACCGTTTACCCCTATACAATCCCAATTTGTGTATCTAAGTATACTTTCACATTAAGGTGATTCGTATCTAAAAGAACCTGTGATACGTGTACGACGCCATTTTGAGGCATGGTTAAGTCATGTGACTAATGAACTTCATGACATGTATCCTCATGATCCATATATGCCAATGGGGTGCATCGTCACATAAAATTTGCTAATGATTTTAAGCCACGAGACAGCCTTGCTCGTTAATCTTTACTCACATATACATAAAGATGGAATAAAATTAATGTTTGTACTTATATAGGTTGGATTGTGTTCTAAAACTAAACTATGTATCATCAAATTCAAATCAAATGTGTCTGATGAGGGCGTTTTAGCTTTGAAAACAAATAGAACTGTACACAACTAAACTGGAACTGTAAGTATTTGTAAAAAATAATCTTTATGATTTCGTATCATCATGTCCAGATATCCATCATAGAGATAATATGAAGAGAAAATACTTTTCTGCTGCTGTTATTCAGTTAATATTGTTTCTTTTTGGTTTCTTACTTCTGGTTTGTTATAACACGTGCTCCATGACACCAATCTTATCTGAAGAAAAATTGTACCGTTGGTTCTACGTAACGTAAAAAAATGGTAGGTTTTATCAGAGAAGTACCATCGTTTCCAGGGCTACTTTGCAACCCAAAGGTCCTGTGAAGCAGGTTTCAGGGACCGTAAGGTAGCCCTAGATTTATGACACTCTTATGCCGAACACTTTTTTTTACCGAGGGCACACCAGTCCTTAAAAACGCCCAAGGAAGGAAAAATCGTATTTTTCATTCAGGTAGGCTCTACTGTACCTAGCTTTGTTATATCATCCTTTATTACACTTATAGTATATTTTACTTTGTTTACCTTTGTCTAAAAGTTACAATGAACTTACATATGCCTAAGCTTGTTTAATATTATCGTAAGCCATACAATTTTTTTTCATTATTACTTTGAAAGAAGCAATAAATTTAATAAAAAATGATCTTATATTCTAGATACCACAATCACTGCATAAAGCACTCAGTGGCAGACCCCTTGGACGAACAGGTTTTATAATGATAGATGTCAAAGAAGATTCTGTACTGAAGATTTTTCCTATAGCTGAAAAAAAAATGTATGAGATGGGCATAATGAAATATATCAGCTATTTATGGAAGGTACCGGATTTTTGTCAACACGTACCGAGGAAGCAGGTGCATAACTTTCGGGATCAAAATAATGAGGATATCTGGTCATTAGAATTTTCTAATTGTTCAGGAAATGCTCTGACAATATCCCTTAATTCGTGGAAAACTATAAAATCTAAATCACCAGATAGTCAAATTGGGTATCTTTGTGAGATATCGGAATTTAATAAAAAAATAAATGAGTTGTGCAGGACAGGGCAGAACTGGAATTTTGCAGTCGAAACATCTAAAGTATGCTTAATTGATAATGGTGACTTCATCCTTTATAGTCTTCAATGTGATGGAATATTATTTATTCAATGCAATATATTAAAAGATGATAACGTTATATCAAGTAGCCATGAGTTAGAACCAAAATTGTGTTGCAATTTTAAATTGTTTTACGAAAACCGAGAATTTTCTGATGTTACCATAATAACGAACAATAAAAATATTAAGGTTCACAAAATTGTGTTAGCATGCAAGAGTCCAGTATTTTTAGCTATGTTTAAAAAAGATATGCAAGAAAGTAAACTCAGTGTCGTTAAAATTGAAGATTTTGACTCCCGTGTTATTATAGAAATGTTGCGTTACATGTATACTGGAGAAGTGGAAAATATAATCGACATAGCAGACGATTTAGTCCGATGTGCCGATAAATATTTAATATCTGAGTTAAAAGAATCATGTGGAAGATACCTTGCTAATGCACTGACTCTTGATAACGTATTGCAAACACTCTGCTTTGCAAATTTCAATAATTATAATATTTTAAAAAACCAAGTATATAATTTTTTTGCAATTCATAAGAAAGATATTATAGAGCAACCAAAATTCAAAGAGCTGTCAGAAGTGCAGCCTGCATTGATAATTGATCTCCTTGTTAAGATTGTATCGGAGAAGCTTTCATAATTATATTTGTATACTGTATCAACTGTTAGTTGAACTAAGTATTTTTATAAGATAACTATTTTTGATCGTAAAATGAATAAATTGTGCAAAACAGAGCATAACTGGAGTTTTGCAGTTGGAACATTAAAAGCATGGTTATTTCATGACAGTCACCTCATACTTAAGAGTCTTGTTGAGTTTCATGTATACTGGAGAAGTGGAAAACATGAACGACGTAGCAGATGAGTTATTACGTTGCGCTAAAAACAAATACTTGAATTAAAAAAAATATGTGAAGTATACCTCGCTAACTCATTGACTCTTTATGATATATTACACAGACTCTGACTTGTAAATTTATTTAATTGAAATAATTTGAAAGAAAGAATATATCATTTATTTGCGATTTATAGAAAACATATTATTGTTCAACTAGAATTTAAAAAGCTGTTAGAGATGGAACCTACTTTGATAATTGATCTTTTTTATAAAACAATTGTAACAAATTAGTTTTCAAAATAATGTTTGTTGACTCCAGGTTTATTTGTGTTTATCAAGTAAAAAATGTATTTTATTTTATTAATGTAGTACTGGACGGTACAAATAAAATTACTAATTTTTAATACAATTATTGACTATTGTGAGGCAAATAAATTGTTATACTAAATGATCTCATTATTTGTAACATGTCATGTAAATCCTTCACTAAAATGGTGAAAAAGTTAGAAAAAAAATTCTTCGTTTGTAACACAGTAATTAATTGATGACTATGGGTTTCTTACACAAGTCCACATCCCGTAGTTTTGTGTATTACAGTTAGCTAGATAGAGTCATACTGACGCTGTGAATAGCGAAAATAGTTTCTAAACAACAAAAATAATTTTTTTTATCTAGAGAATATTTATACCTTCTGCTCAGAAGTTTAATTTAAAAGAAAAAATTTTTCACTACAGAACCTTTCTACACGGAGTCTAAACTAGGTTAAATCTGACAAAAACATAAATTAGAATTTTTGTAGAGAAACCTTGACATTTCTGCAGCACTTGATGTAAAAAAGCTTTCACTTTTATTATTATTTTAGCTACTTGCTTACGTTCAGTTATATTTTGTTAATATTTACCAAGTTACGAAATTAAAACTGGTTATCATTCAAAAGCTCTATTATGTAGCATAAATAGTAAGTAGTATTTATTCATTTTGGCTGGCTTTTTAGAATGTACAAATATTATTAAAAAGAATTTTGTGCTTTAGAAAAATTAATGTTTTCTAATTTTTTTAAAAATAGTTCTCTCTGCAATTATTTTATTTGTTACAGGGGTGATAATAGGTCAGGGTTATTGACATTATGTATGCAAGTCAGTAGAAAAGCTATTTATCTGAATCAACCAATGATCATTTAGTTTACTTTTTTGATGGAAGAAATAGAAGGTATAAAATATGAGTAAATTATATCATGACAAAAGTGGTTTTTACATGAGACAACGAAAGCAGGCTTGCAGTGGTCGAGCTCTTGCAGAAAAATCTGTATCGATGGTAAATTAGATTCAACTCAGATATAATCCGAGATAATATTGCTCATTCAGTTATAGGTTTCCCCCACAACTCATTTTACTAAAGTTTTCTTTGTTTATCGAAATATCCCCACATAAATTAAGATATTGTTGGCAGTTGTAACATCTTTTTATGTTAATTTTCAAGTTGAGCTGAAACTTTCAACTTAAAAGAGTTCGATACAGTCTCTTCAGAAAGGTAATTTTTTTACTTCAAGATGTCTGGGTAACTAATTTTAAGAGATAGCCCAAAAGATGTACGCTTGTTCATCATGAAACATAGAATGAATTACATACTGAATTAAAAAACTCAATAATTATTGACGATAGGTATAGAACCAGATTAAAAAAAGTTACTTAAAGGCCGTGATAATCGGTTTTTTTTTAAATTTATTATTTGTGTCTTTTTTAAAAAAATGTATAGAGTCGTACTGATAAAAAAAAGAAAATTAAAAAATTGTGCATTATGTTTCTATAGAGAGCAAAAATTTTCAGAAATTGTAGATTGTATGCGAGCACATATAAAAAAATATTTTTGATGAAGTCAGGGCCTCCATTTTACAGCTTAAGTTGCCTTGCATTAAGTTTTGCAACAAGCTTTGCGGCCATATTGAAAATATTTTCGGAAGCCTCCCACTTCTAAACCACTCAGTCTGATAGTACGAGCTCTCAGTTTCGGCGGTTAAATGATACGCGGAGTTGGTGGAATAGAGAACAAAAATTCATTTCATAGTACTCTAAGTCAGGAGCCTTGCAGTATCAGTCTCTGTGGGCTTTTCATGTACTGTCGCCCGAGTCATAAGCGTGAATAACATACAATTGGTTCAAGGATTTATTACCTACTTCTACGGTGCGTATTTATATTTTATTTCTAAAACTTGATTGTAAGGTACACTTTTCCAATCAGGTTTATTTCAAATAGACAGCGTTCATTGCTGTACCGCGTTAAAAAAAAGTGTTAAAACTCCAGAGTAAGTTATCATAAAGCAACAAGCAGCAGAAATTTTACGAGGATACACCGCAAATAGTGTGAGAGTACCTAAGCAAAAATGGCGTCATGCACGTGTAACAATATACTTATAGGCATAAATTGTACAGTTGTTTACCCCCGGAAATTAATTGACCGTTATTTTCGAATGGAGCCTATATACATAGATATAAAAATTACTCAGGGGGTAAATCACTCTAAACGTATCAATAATTTTACCGTTTACTCCTATACAATCCCAATTTGTGTATCTAAGTATACTTTCACATTAAGGTGATTCGTATCTAAAAGAACCTGTGATACGTGTACGACGCCATTTTGAGGCAAGGTTAAGTCATGTGACTAATGAACTTCATGACATGTATCCTCATGATCCATATATGCCAACGGGGTGCATCGTCACATAAAATTTGTTAATGATTTTAAGCCACGAGACAGCCTTGCTCGTTAATCTTTACTCACATATACATAAAGATGGAATAAAATTAATGTTTGTACTTATATAGGTTGGATTGTGTTCTAAAACTAAACTATGTATCATCAAATTTAAATCAAATGTGTCTGATGAGGGCGTTTTAGCTTTGAAAACAAATAGAACTGTACACAACTAAACTGGAACTGTAAGTATTTGTAAAAAATAATCTTTCTGATTTCGTATCATCATGTCCAGATATCCATCATAGAGATAATATGAAGAGAAAATACTTTTCTGCTGCTGTTATTTAGTTAATATTGTTTCTTTTTGGTTTCTTACTACTGGTTTGTTATAACACGTGCTCCATGTTACCAATCTTATCTGAAGAGAAATTGTACCGTTGGTTCTACGTAACGTAAAAAAATGGTAGGTTTTATCGGAGAAGTACCATCCTTTCCAGGGCTACTTTGTAACCCAAAGGTCCTGTGAAGCAGGTTTCAGGGACCGCAAGGTAGCCCTGGATTTATAACACTTTAATGCTAAACATTTTTTTTTGCCGAGGGCACATCAGTCCTTAAAAAGCCAAAGGAAAAAAAATTCTATTTTTTATCCATGTAGGCACTTCATACGATGCATTCCATGCTTTATGGTATATCATTGACAAATTTTTAAAACTAGAAATATTCAATTTAACAACCTGTTTTTAAACCTTATATCGTTGTACCTACCTTTATTGTAGACATAGAATACTTTACTTTCTTTAACTTTGTTTAAAAGTTTGAATGAACTCATATATGCATAAACTTGTTCAATATTATTGTAAGCTATAAGATTGCTTATAATTATTATCGATTTGAAAGTAGCAATATATTTAACTAAAAATGTTTTTATATTATAGATACGCATTAACGCTGCATAAAGCACTTAGTGGCTGAAACCTTGGACGTACAGATTTTATAATGATAAATGTAAAAAAAAATCCTTATATGAGAGAATATCCTGAAGCAGAAACTAAGTTTAGTAATGTTGGTTCTATAGAATATCTTAGTTATTTGTGGGAGGTACGGATTTTTGGTGAATACATACCAAGAAAGCAAGTGCATTCTTTTCTGGATCCGAAAAATGAGAATATCTGGTCATTAGAATTTTCCAATTATCTTGGAGATATGCTCATAATATTCCTTGCTTTGTCGAGAAAAGTAAAATCTAAATCAACTGTTGGTCGAACTAAGTATTTTTATAAGATAACTGTTTTTGATCGTCAAATGAATGAATTGTGCAAAACAGAGCATAACTGGAGTTTTGCAGTTGGAACATCAAAAGCATGGTTATTTCATGACAGTCACCGTATACTTAAGCGTCTTCAAAGTCATGGAGTATTATTGATTCAATGTGATATATCTACAGAAAATATATTTGTATCTAGTGACCATAGTTTTCAATCAGAATTGTGTTCAGATTTCACATCGTTCCTCGAAACCAAACAATTAACTGATGTTACTATAATCACAAACGATGAAAAACTTAGGGCTCACCAAATTGTATTAGCACGCAAAAGTCCAGTATTTTTAGATATGTTTGAAAACGATATGTCAGATAAAAGACTTTATGTTGTCGAAATCAATGATTTCGGCTCTAGTGTTATCAAAGTAATGTTGCGTTTTATGTATACTGGAGAAGTAGAAAACATAAACGACGTAGCAGATGATTTATTTCTTTGCGCTCAGAAATATTCAGTTTCTGAATTAAAAAAAATTTGTGAAGTATACCTCGCTAACTCATTGACTCTTGATAATATATTATCCAGACTCCGATTTGCAAATTTATATAACTGCTATGACTTAAAAAATAGAATATATTATTTATTTGCAATTCATATACAAGATATTGTTGTTCAATCAGAATTTAAAGAGCTGTCACAGATGGAACCTGCTTTGACAATTGATCTCCTTTGTAAGTCGCTGAAATAAACTTTTAATATAATCTTTGTTTACTCCAGGTTAATTCATGTTCATGAAGTTAAAAATGTATTCTATTTTATTAATGTAATACTGTAATGCACAAATAAAAATACTAATATTTGAAACAATCATTGACTATTTTAAGGCAAATAAATTTTTAGACTGAACGTTGTAATTATTTGTAACATGCCATGTAAATCCTTTACCACACTAAAACGGAGAACCTTATTTTCTGTTTGTAATACATTGATTCATTAAGAAATGATAACTATGGATTTCTTACACAAGTCTACATCTCGTAGTTTTGTGTACTACAGTTGGCTAGATAGTAACATACTGACGCTCTGAATAGCAAAAATAGTTTCTAAACAACAAAACAGTTTTTTTTATCTAGAGAATATTTAAACCTTCTGCTCAGAAGTATAACTTAAAAGGGCGTGGATGTTAAGGAAAGCTTTATCAGTTATCAAGCAAAATAAAAGAGATTATTGTTTTACCAGTTATTTTGGTCTAACTAAAAGATTACAGAAAAAATTTTTACTACAGAACCCTTTTACACGGAGACTAAACTAGGTTATATCTGACAAAAAACATAAATTAGAGTTTTTGTAGAGAAACCATGACATTTCTGCAGCACTTGATGTAAAAAAGCTTTCACTTTTATTATTATTTTAGCTACTTGCTTACGTACAGTTATATTTTGTTAATATTTACCAAGTTACGAAATTAAAACTGGTTATCATTCAAAAGCTCTATTATGTAGCATAAATAGTAAGTAGTATTTATTCATTTTGGCTGGCTTTTTAGAATGTACAAATATTATTAAAAAGAATTTTGTGCTTTAGAAAAATTAATGTTTTCTAATTTTTTTAAAAATAGTTCTCTCTGCAATTATTTTATTTGTTACAGGGGTGATAATAGGTCAGGGTTATTGACATTATGTATGCAAGTCAGTAGAAAAGCTATTTATCTGAATCAACCAATGATCATTTAGTTTACTTTTTTGATGGAAGAAATAGAAGGTATAAAATATGAGTAAATTATATCATGACAAAAGTGGTTTTTACATGAGACAACGAAAGCAGGCTTGCAGTGGTCGAGCTCTTGCAGAAAAATCTGTATCGATTGTAAATTAGATTCAACTCAGATATAATCCGAGATAATATTGCTCATTCAGTTATAGGTTTCCCCCACAACTCATTTTACTAAAGTTTTCTTTGTTTATCGAAATATCCCCACATAAATTAAGATATTGTTGGCAGTTGTAACATCTTTTTATGTTAATTTTCAAGTTGAGCTGAAACTTTCAACTTAAAAGAGTTCGATACAGTCTCTTCAGAAAGGTAATTTTTTTACTTCAAGATGTCTGGGTAACTAATTTTAAGAGATAGCCCAAAAGATGTACGCTTGTTCATCATGAAACATAGAATGAATTACATACTGAATTAAAAAACTCAATAATTATTGACGATAGGTATAGAACCAGATTAAAAAAAGTTACTTAAAGGCCGTGATAATCGGTTTTTTTTTAAATTTATTATTTGTGTCTTTTTTAAAAAAATGTATAGAGTCGTACTAATAAAAAAAAGAAAATTAAAAAATTGTGCATTATGTTTCTATAGAGAGCAAAAATTTTCAGAAATTGTAGATTGTATGCGAGCACATATAAAAAAATATTTTTGATGAAGTCAGGGCCTCCATTTTACAGCTTAAGTTGCCTTGCATTAAGTTTTGCAACAAGCTTTGCGGCCATATTGAAAATATTTTCGGAAGCCTCCCACTTCTAAACCACTCAGTCTGATAGTACGAGCTCTCAGTTTCGGCGGTTAAATGATATGCGGAGTTGGTGGAATAGAGAACAAAAATTCATTTCATAGTACTCTAAGTCAGGAGCCTTGCAGTATCAGTCTCTGTGGGCTTTTCATGTACTGTCGCCCGAGTCATAAGCGTGAATAACATACAATTGGTTCAAGGATTTATTACCTACTTCTACGGTGCGTATTTATATTTTTTTTCTAAAACTTGATTGTAAGGTACACTTTTCCAATCAGGTTTATTTCAAATAGACAGCGTTCATTGCTGTACCGCGATAAAAAAAAGTGTTAAAACTCCAGAGTAAGTTATCATAAAGCAACAAGCAGCAGAAATTTTACGAGGATACACCGCAAATAGTGTAAGAGTACCTAAGCAAAAATGGCGTCATGCACGTGTAACAATATACTTATAGGCATAAATTGTACAGTTGTTTACCCCCGGAAATTAATTGACCGTTATTTTCGAATGGAGCCTATATACATAGATATAAAAATTACTCAGGGGGTAAATCACTCTAAACGTATCAATAATTTTACCGTTTACCCCTATACAATCCCAATTTGTGTATCTAAGTATACTTTCACATTAAGGTGATTCGTATCTAAAAGAACCTGTGATACGTGTACGACGCCATTTTGAGGCAAGGTTAAGTCATGTGACTAATGAACTTCATGACATGTATCCTCATGATCCATATATGCCAACGGGGTGCATCGTCACATAAAATTTGTTAATGATTTTAAGCCACGAGACAGCCTTGCTCGTTAATCTTTACTCACATATACATAAAGATGGAATAAAATTAATGTTTGTACTTATATAGGTTGGATTGTGTTCTAAAACTAAACTATGTATCATCAAATTTAAATCAAATGTGTCTGATGAGGGCGTTTTAGCTTTGAAAACAAATAGAACTGTACACAACTAAACTGGAACTGTAAAAAATAATCTTTCTGATTTCGTATCATCATGTCCAGATATCCATCATAGAGATAATATGAAGAGAAAATACTTTTCTGCTGCTGTTATTTAGTTAATATTGTTTCTTTTTGGTTTCTTACTACTGGTTTGTTATAACACGTGCTCCATGTTACCAATCTTATCTGAAGAGAAATTGTACCGTTGGTTCTACGTAACGTAAAAAAATGGTAGGTTTTATTGGAGAAGTACCATCCTTTCCAGGGCTACTTTGTAACCCAAAGGTCCTGTGAAGCAGGTTTCAGGGACCGTAAGGTAGCCCTGGATTTATAACACTTTAATGCTAAACATTTTTTTTTGCCGAGGGCACATCAGTCCTTAAAAAGCCAAAGGAAAAAAAAATTCTATTTTTTATCCATGTAGGCACTTCATACGATGCATTCCATGCTTTATGGTATATCATTGACAAATTTTTAAAAATAGAAATATTCAATTTAACAACCTGTTTTTAAACCTTATATCGTTGTACCTACCTTTATTGTAGACATAGAATACTTTACTTTCTTTAACTTTGTTTAAAAGTTTGAATGAACTCATATATGCATAAACTTGTTCAATATTATTGTAAGCTATAAGATTGCTTATAATTATTATCGATTTGAAAGTAGCAATATATTTAACTAAAAATGTTTTTATATTATAGATACGCATTAACGCTGCATAAAGCACTTAGTGGCTGAAACCTTGGACGTACAGATTTTATAATGATAAAAGTAAAAAAAAATCCTTATATGAGAGAATATCCTGAAGCAGAAACCAAGTTGAGTAATGTTGGTTCTATAGAATATCTTAGTTATTTGTGGGAGGTACGGATTTTTGGTGAATACATACCAAGAAAGCAAGTGCATTCTTTTCTGGATCCGAAAAATGAGAATATCTGGTCATTAGAATTTTCCAATTATCTTGGAGATATGCTCATAATATTCCTTGCTTTGTCGAGAAAAGTAAAATCTAAATCAACTGTTGGTCGAACTAAGTATTTTTATAAGATAACTGTTTTTGATCGTCAAATGAATGAATTGTGCAAAACAGAGCATAACTGGAGTTTTGCAGTTGGAACATCAAAAGCATGGTTATTTCATGACAGTCACCGTATACTTAAGCGTCTTCAAAGTCATGGAGTATTATTGATTCAATGCGATATATCTACAGAAAATATATTTGTATCTAGTGACCATAGTATTCAATCAGAATTGTGTTTGGATTTCACATCGTTCCTCGAAACCAAACAATTAACTGATGTTACTATAATCACAAACGATGAAAAACTTAGGGCTCACCAAATTGTATTAGCACGCAAAAGTCCAGTATTTTTAGATATGTTTGAAAACGATATGTCAGATAAAAGACTTTATGTTGTCGAAATCAATGATTTCGGCTCTAGTGTTATCAAAGTAATGTTGCGTTTTATGTATACTGGAGAAGTAGAAAACATAAACGACGTAGCAGATGATTTATTTCTTTGCGCTCAGAAATATTCAGTTTCTGAATTAAAAAAAATTTGTGAAGTATACCTCGCTAACTCATTGACTCTTGATAATATATTATCCAGACTCCGATTTGCAAATTTATATAACTGCTATGACTTAAAAAATAGAATATATTATTTATTTGCAATTCATATACAAGATATTGTTGTTCAATCAGAATTTAAAGAGCTGTCACAGATGGAACCTGCTTTGACAATTGATCTCCTTTGTAAGTCGCTGAAATAAACTTTTAATATAATCTTTGTTTACTCCAGGTTAATTCATGTTCATGAAGTTAAAAATGTATTCTATTTTATTAATGTAATACTGTAATGCACAAATAAAAATACCAATATTTGAAACAATCATTGACTATTTTAAGGCAAATAAATTTTTAGACTGAACGTTGTAATTATTTGTAACATGCCATGTAAATCCTTTACCACACTAAAACGGAGAACCTTATTTTCTGTTTGTAATACATTGATTCATTAAGAAATGATAACTATGGATTTCTTACACAAGTCTACATCTCGTAGTTTTGTGTACTACAGTTGGCTAGATAGTAACATACTGACTCTCTGAATAGCAAAAATAGTTTCTAAACAACAAAACAGTTTTTTTTATCTAGAGAATATTTAAACCTTCTGCTCAGAAGTATAACTTAAAAGGGCGTGGATGTTAAGGAAAGCTTTATCAGTTATCAAGCAAAATAAAAGAGATTATTGTTTTACCAGTTATTTTGGTCTAACTAAAAGATTACAGAAAAAATTTTTACTACAGAACCCTTTTACACGGAGACTAAACTAGGTTATATCTGACAAAAACATAAATTAGAGTTTTTGTAGAGAAATCTTGACATTTCAGCAACACTTGATGTAAAAAAGCTTACACTTTTATTATTATTTTAGCTACTTGCTTACGTACAGTTATAACTTGTTAATAATATCCAAGTTACGAAATTGGTTTGAAATTAACCACCGATGATTTAGGCTACTTCGTAAATAGGAGACATGTACGGTATAAAATATTAATATATTATGTCATGAGAAAAATGGTTTTTACACGAGACAACCTGAGCAGGTATGTGTGGATCTATCACTCAGACAAAAATCAGTACCAACTGTGAATAAGATCTGAGTCAAAATCCTAGATAATACTAGCAAATCAATGGTAGGCTGTCCCGACAAATCAATCTATTGAATTCTTGTTGCATTATTGGGATAACCTAGGATAAATACAGTCTTTTTAGTGAGGTGATTTTTTTTTTAAGATATCTTGATACCTAAGTTCACAAGATCTCTTCAAAATATGTAAGTACAAATTGCGCGATAATAAGACTTTTTTCTAACTAATTATTTGTGTCTATTTTTAAAAACATTGACAGACTTGTACTGATAAACAAATTAAAAAATTGAAAAATGGTACATTATATTTCGAGAGAGCAAATTAAAGAGTCGCAGATTGTATACGTGCACATATTAAAAGACATTTTTGATGACGTCAGAGCCTCCATTTCATTATATATCGATACACATACTTGTATCGATAATGATACTTTTGTTTTGTACTAATATAAGTAAAATTATAAGTCACGATAAGTGAAAGAAACTTTTAATTTCTAAAAATTCCAACTGATAACGCTACACTGCGTTTCTGTATGGGTAACAGTTACCAAGAAAAATTAATAAGCACAAAGCTCTACGTACTTTGATAATCAACGTGTGACTTGCCTACAACTCTACAGTTTAAGTTGCCTTGTATTAAGTTTTGCGACAAGCTTTGCGGCCATATTGAAAATATTTTCGGAAGCCTCCCACTTCCAAACCACATAGTGTAAACGTACGAGCTATCAGTTGTGGCGGTTAAACGATATACGGAGTTGACGGCATCGACAGTGGTTAACCTCATAGAACTCAAAGTTGGAAACGTTGTAGCATCAGTCTCCGTGGTCTGTCCATACCAAATCAAAAGTCTTTTCTTGCACTGTCACCCTAGTCGTAAGCGTGAGTGACATATAGGTGGTTCAAGGATTCATTACCTAATTGTATGGTGCGTATTTATATTTTCTTCTATTTAATTGTAAGGTATACTCCTTAAACTCAGGCATATTTTAAATATGCTGACGTGGTTCATCATGACACCAAATCAGCTTGTGATTGTAAGGTTGAATAAGAAAAACAAGGATAAACTTGGTCTTACATATTTTCTTTCTCATATGGTTATAAAATACAGTAATTAGTTTACGTCCACAATGAGTTCTGACGTGTCTGGATTTGATTTTGTTTTTTGTTCGAAAATAACTAGTGCTAAACGTAAGTGAACTAGAACTGTAAAAAGTCGTAGAAAAAACGTTGTTATCACGTGGTATCATGTCAAGAAATCTAACGTGCAGTTGATTTGATTTGAGAACACTTTTCTGCTACTACTATTTATTATTTACTGCTACTATTTAATATTACTTCATTTTGGTTGCTTACTACTGGTTTGATGTTACAGGTGCTGCATGAAATAGTGAACAGCTGAAATAAAATTGTTCTATTACTTCTACATTGCCTGAGAGCAAATTATTTATTGATTAAGGTATGCATTAAAAAAAAGAGATTTAAACCTATTAGTGTAATTACCAAACAATTAATTATATTAACTAATATTTTTAACTTAACAGTCTGGTTATAAGCCATTCATATTTGTTGTTACCATTCTCGTAGTCATAATGCACTAAATTTTGTTTACCTTTATTATAGTAATAAAATAAATTTAGAGGACGTAGGCTTATTCAGTATTGTTTTAAGTCATACAGTTCATCAATATTATAATGAATTTTTAATTTTCAATATGTTTGATAAAAAAACGTTTTTTATTTTAGATACACTTCAACGCTGTTTAAAGCACTCAGTGGCTGAACCCTTGGACGTGTATATTTTACAATGAGCAAAGTCGAAGGAAATCCGGTTATGAGAATGTATCCTCTAGCAGAAATAAAGCATAGTAAGATTGGCTCTATAGAATATCTGAGCCAATTGTGGAAAGTTTGGAGTTTTGGTAAGTTTATACCAAAAAACCAGGTTCATCACTTTCAGGATCCAAATAATGATAACATCTGGTCATTAGAATTTTCTAATGATTCCGGCAATACTCTTACGCTATCTCTTACTTTGTCGACAAGTACGGTTTCTAAATCTGAAGCTAGTGGAACTAGGTACTTTTATGAGTTCACTATTTTTGATACAAAGATGAAGGAGTTGTGCAAAAAAGAGAGTTCCTGGAATTTCAGTATGGGTACATCAAAAGATTGGCACATAAATGAGACTCAGCTTATACTTGATAGTCTTCAAAGTGATGGAAGTTTGTTTATTCAATGTAATATATCTACAGATAATATATTTGTATCAAGGGACCATAGTTTTCAATCAGAATTGTGTTGGAATTTTACATTGTTTCTTAAAAACCAAACATTAACTGACGTTACCATAATTACAAACAATGAAAAACTTAGGGCTCACAAAATTGTATTAGCATGCAGAAGTCCAGTATTTTTAGCCATGTTTGATAACGATATGTTAGAAAGTAGATATAATGTCGTTAAAATTGAAGATTTTGACTCCCGTGTTATTATAGAAATGTTGCGTTATATGTATACTGGAGAAGTGGAAAACATAAATGACAT
This sequence comes from Copidosoma floridanum, assembly GCF_036245765.1. Classification (NCBI taxonomy): domain Eukaryota; kingdom Metazoa; phylum Arthropoda; class Insecta; order Hymenoptera; family Encyrtidae; genus Copidosoma; species Copidosoma floridanum. The sequence continues at coordinate 14,067,782 of NW_028321884.1, read as the reverse complement.
AGCAGACGATTTAGTCCGTTGTGCCGATAAATATTTAATATCTGAGTTAAAAGAATCATGTGAAACGTACCTTGCTAACTCGCTGACTGTTGGTAACGTATTGAGTAGACTCTGCTTTGCAAATTTTCATAACTGCAATGATTTGAAAAATAAAGTATGCCGTTTTTTCGCGACTCATAAGCAAGACATTATTGACCATCCAAATTTCAAAGAGCTGTCATCAGAGCAACCATCTTTAATAATTGATCTCTTTTGTAACATGGTACCGGAGAATCTTTCATAATTATATTGTTATACTTAAAGTTATTCTTTGTTGGTAGCCTTGAAATTATATTGTATTGAATCTATGTAATACTGGCGTACACTAATAAATAAACGTTTTTATCTGTATTATATAAAATAAGGAGTTAATGACTTGAGGAAGCGTTAATTCCTTTTTTCTACTTAAGAATAATTGAATCTTTTACAAAATAATTATTAATGCATGTCATTAAAGTGAGAAGTAGTTAAATTTGTTTATAAGGAAAATGATAGTTGATCAGATTGTTTTAATCAAATACTAGAAAATTAAAAAAAAACTGAGCCTTAGAATCTTTGTACACGAAGGCTTAACTTGGTATCCTTTCGAAAAAAATAAGAACTGGAGTTTTGTAAATAAAACTTTAAATATTGTGAATGGTTGATATACAAAAGTGCTATTTTTTTATTATCATAGTCGTTTACGCAGTCATTTTTTTGATTTTTAATGAATTAGATATTAGAAATTACAATATTCTAGAAACTCTCTATTTCATGGCGAAAACAAGAATTACTCAAATTATGTTGGTTTGCTGCCTAGGATCTACGAACATTGTTAAAAAAACATGAAATATTTAAAAAAATTAAATAATAACTTTAATCCCGTTTAAAATTATTTTATCTGAAATCATTTCATGCATCGAATAAGTGATGTTTCGATTGTTTTTATGTTATTTTGGCTTTGATAAAAATAGTTTCCAGTAGTAAGTTTATGCTTTGTCATTTTAGAATTGCGGGGTCTAAGACAATTATTTTGTATGTTACGTTATCCTCCCTGAGCTTGAATGTGTCAAAAGTAAAGTAACAAGCGATAGAGATGCATTATTTATAACATTGAGAACCTTGTCAGCCTATTTTTATTGGAGAATCTTAGATAACGTCACTGCTTTTTTGTACAAAAAAATACCTTCTACTTGTTTTTAATTGTGTCTTTTATTAGACTGAAGTAATAATAATGAGAATAAGTTGAAGAACATTATAACGTAGTAGACAACATATTTTTTTTTCTGTAGCCGTAAGTAGACGTGTCAAACATATTTTAGATCAATAAGTGTTGTGAATTTTTTTTTTCTGGTTTACTTTTAATAAAGTATGGAGATCCACAATAATCTTTGGTCACGATTGCAAAAGCTAAGCAGTTGTTTCAAAAGCTGACATGTTTCATATTAAAATATAGTAAATTTTATAGTTAACTGGAGTTTCTAATTATTTTTAGTTATATTTGTCTCTTTTTTTGCTCATTCTCACTTACATTTCTATTATTTGTAAATGTCACTTACTTCTGATAAAATCAGCTATGGAATACAAGAAAAAACAGTGAAAAATTCAAACTTTGCCAGTTAAGTATTAAAGTAGCACACTTTTTTGGTATCTTAATTGTCGCAGTCAGTTTTATATTTAAGGGGTCTCATATGGTTTTAATATTGACATACATATTTTTAATATCCGATATGTACCTGAGAATTTCTGTTTTATCCACTAGTTCACTTTGATTATTTGATATAAATTCATTGTTTTACAGCTGTTTTTTTTTACGTAAAGTAACGAGAAAACCTACGAAGCTGATATTTTGACGAATAAATCAGGCCCAAATCTGTTGAAAATTGAAAATGGAGAAACTACATCTCATAATCATAAAATAGTACTAAGATGCATATTATAAAAAATGTAATTTTTCTCTACAAGTAGTTAGTATAATAACCTAAAATTTAAACAGCACCTCTCAAGACAGGACGGCTGTTGGTCTTTATACGGTTTTTGTAAACATATCGTTTTAAACATAAAGTTTCATCTTCACCAGCGTTACATCACCTACAAAACCGCACATGATGAGTAAGTTAATTTTTTATTTTAAATGTTCACGAAAACTTTAAGAAGACCCGCGTTTGCCTGATTAATTTGACATTCATACATATTACTTGAGCTACGCTCACATTTCAATGACAAACGACACTATTTTGAATCAAACTAATGTTTTTAGCTAAATTTTCATTATGGTATAAACAACATTGTAATTTTTCACGCTTGAATTTTGCTTTTCATTTCTCCTTTTCAGCATTTTTTTATGTTTTTCATTAACCAGTTTAGTGGTGTTTAAGAATTTTATGAGCTCAAATTATTAACCTAGTATGTAAATACTTTGAAAAGTAAAAAATGAGTGAATTGGTTAAATAGTTACCAGTAAATTAAATCGGCTTAATAGTTTAAAAAAATTTTGATAGTTATAAAATCACAAACATAAATTTAAGTTTATCAGAAAAATACTATTATTTTTAACCATCATATAGGCAAGTAAGTATAAGAGTTAATCATTTAACTCAACCAGCAATGATTTAGGCTACTTCTTTGATAAGAGCCATAAAATGATATGAAACATTTGCGTATTGTACAATTATAGCAGTGGGTCTTACACTGCACTACGTGAGCAGGCATGTGTGGATCCATCTCTAGCACAAAAATCGGTGCTAACTATGAAATATATCTGAGTGAGAATCTTAGATAATACAAACAAATCACGAGCTATCTTGGCAAATCAAAGATAGGCTGTCCTCACAAATCATTCTATTAGATTTTTGTTGGTTTATTGGAATAACCCAGGGTAAATACAGATGGTGTTGGTAATTTCTAAATATTTTTCAAGCTTAATTTTTCTAGTAAATCACAAACTTTTGAGTCGGTAAGGTTCAATACAGTCTTTTTAGTAAGGTGATTTTTTTATTTTGAAATATCTTAATAACTAAGTTCATAAGATCGCCCAAAAAAGTACGTACAAGCTGCGTGGCAATAAGACTGTTTCTGTCTCTTTTTAAAAAATTTTTGAAATGGTAATGATGTTAATGGTAATGTAAACTTTAAAAGTTACTATTGTTAATTATGAAAGAATTCTACATAATACTCTAAAGCACAAAAATAGAGAAAGTGACATATTGAATGTGTGCACATATTGAAAGACATTTTTGACTAAGTCAGAGCGTCCATTTTATTAGATAAAGATACACACACTAGTATCAATATTGATGCTCTTGTTTTTGTATAAATGAAAGTAAAACTTTGAGCAGTTGAAAAAAGTGAGTAAGAGAAACGTTTCTGTTCTAGAAAATTCCAACTGATAACGCTACACTGCGTTTCTGTATGGGTAACAATTACCAAGAAAAATTAATAAGCACAAAGCTCTACGTACTTTGATAATCAACGTGTGACTTGCCTACAACTCTACAGTTTAAGTTGCCTTGTATTAAGTTTTGCGACAAGCTTTGCGGCCATATTGAAAATATTTTCGGAAGCCTCCCACTTCCAAACCACATAGTGTAAACGTACGAGCTATCAGTTGTGGCGGTTAAACGATATACGGAGTTGACGGCATCGACAGTGGTTAACCTCATAGAACTCAAAGTTGGAAACGTTGTAGCATCAGTCTCCGTGGTCTGTCCATACCAAATCAAAAGTCTTTTCTTGCACTGTCACCCTAGTCGTAAGCGTGAGTGACATATAGGTGGTTCAAGGATTCATTACCTAATTGTATGGTGCGTATTTATATTTTCTTCTATTTAATTGTAAGGTATACTCCTTTAACTCCCTATTTAACTCAGACATATTTGAAGTAGATGGAATGTATGATGTCCCACAATAAAAACAGTGTCAAGACTTCAGAGTAAGGTATCGCAAAGTAATTAGCAGCAATAATGTATAATTATTATAAATACGCTGACGTGGTGCGTCATGATACTAAATCATCTTATGCTTGTAAGGTTGAAAAAAAAAACGGGGATAGACTTAATTATACATCTTTACTTTCTTATATGGTTATAAAATACAGTGATAAATTTACGTCCAGAATAAGTTGTAACTTATATAGATAGGATTTTGTTATAAAAATAAACTGTCTGATAATGAAACGTCTGTTAAGGGCTTTTTTGCTTTGGAGTCAACTAGTGCTAAATGTAAAATAACTGGAACTGTAAGTAGTTGAAGAAAAATTTTTCTAATCAAGTGGCATCATATCAAAAAATCTATTGTGCAGTTGAAAATGATTCGAAAACACTTTGCTGCTGCTATTATTTATTAAATATTACTACTTTTCATTTGCGTACTACCGGTTTGATCTACCATGTGCTGCATAAAATAGTGAATACCTGAAATAGAATTGCACTGTTGATTCTACGTTACTTAAGAACAAACATTGTTTTTGATTAAGGTATGCATTAAAAAAGGTGGGATTCATACATATTAGTGTAATTACCAAACAATTAATTATTCCAACTCGTATGTTTAATTTAATAATCTGATTGTAAGCCATTCATATTTGTTGTTAACATTTTTGCAGCCATAGTGCACTTCATTTTGTAAAACCTTCAAGCGTTAAAATAAATTCAAAGTAAATAGGCCTATTTAATATTATTCTAAGTCATATAGTTAATCAATATTATAGTAGATTTTTGATTTTTGATACATTTAATAAAAAAAAATTTGTTTTTTGTTCGAAAATAACTAGTGCTAAACGTAAGTGAACTAGAACTGTAAAAAGTCGTGAAAAAAACGTTGTTATCACGTGGTATCATGTCAAGAAATCTAACGTGCAGTTGAAATGATTTGAGAACACTTTCCTGCTACTACTATTTATTATTTACTGCTACTATTTAATATTACTTCATTTTGGTTGCTTACTACTGGTTTGATGTTACAGGTGCTGCATGAAATAGTGAACAGCTGAAATAAAATTGTTCTATTACTTCTACATTGCCTGAGAGCAAATTATTTATTGATTAAGGTATGCATTAAAAAAAAGAGATTTAAACCTATTAGTGTAATTACCAAACAATTAATTATATTAACTAATATTTTTAACTTAACAGTCTGGTTATAAGCCATTCATATTTGTTGTTACCATCCTCGTAGTCATAATGCACTAAATTTTGTTTACCTTTATTAAAGTAATAAAATAAATTTAGAGGACGTAGGCTTATTCAGTATTGTTTTAAGTCATACAGTTTATCAATATTATAATGAATTTTTAATTTTCAATATGTTTGATAAAAAAACGTTTTTTATTTTAGATACACCTCAACGCTGTTTAAAGCACTCAGTGGCTGAACCCTTGGACGTGTATATTTTATAACGATGAAAGTCAAAGAAAATCCTTTTACGAAAGATTTTCCTAAAGCAGAAATAAAACGTAGTAAGATCAGCTCCAAAGACTACCTTAGCCAATGGTGGAAAGTATGGGTTTTTGGTCAATATATACCGAAGAAACAGTTGCATAGCTTTCGGGATCCAATTAATGAGAATATTTGGTCATTAGAATTTTCTAATGATCTCGGAAATATTCTCACAGTATCTCTTACTTTGTCGACAAGTATGACATCTAAACCTGATGCTAGTGGAACTAGGTACTTTTATGAGTTAATTATTTTTAATGGAAAGATGAACGAGTTGTGCAAAAAAGAGAATTCCTGGAATTTTGGTAGTGGCACATCAAAAGTTTGGCACATACATGAGTCTCAGCTTATACTTGATAGTCTTCAAAGTGATGGAATTTTATTGATTCAGTGCAATATATCTACAGAAAATATATTTGTATCAAGTGACCGTAGATTTCAATCAGAATTATGTTGGAATCTTAAATCGTTTCTCGAAAACCAAACATTAACTGACGTTACCTTAATTACAAACAAAAACAAACTTTATGCCCACAGGATTGTATTAGCATGCAAAAGTCCAGTATTTTTAACTATGTTTGAAAAAGATATGCAAGAAAGTAAACTCAGTGTCGTTAAAATTGAAGATTTTGACTCCCGTGTTATTATAGAAATGTTGCGTTACATGTATACTGGAGAAGTGGAAAATATAATCGACATAGCAGACGATTTAGTCCGATGTGCCGATAAATATTTAATATCTAAGTTAAAAGAATCATGTGGAAGATACCTTGCTAATACACTGACTCTCGATAACGTATTGCAAACACTGTGCTTTGCAAATTTCTATAATTGTAATGATTTGAAAAACCAAGTATATAATTTTTTTGCAATTCATAAGAAAGATATTATAGAGCAACCAAAATTCAAAGAGCTATCAGAAGTGCAGCCTGTTTTAATAATTGATCTCCTTCTTAAGATTGTATCGGAGAAGCTTTCATAATTATATTTGTATACTGTAATAAAATTTTTGTTAATAACTCCTGTAATAGATTTGTTTAATTGATGTAATAATAGCCTACAAAAATAAAAAAACTAATTTTTGTAATTAGAATTGTACGTTGAGACGGTAATAAATTTCGAATGACACAAGTATATGCGTGTTGTAGTTTTTGTAAAATACAATTTGCTAGATTCAGCCATGCTGATGCTTCAAACGGCAAAAACATTTTTTAAATAATCGTAAAATTTTGTTCCTACTTGAGAACAATTGTAGCTTTTACCAAACTGTTTGATGCTTAATGTTATAAAGAAAATGGAAAAAAATATAATCTCATAGATTATTTCAGTTGAATATTAAAAAATAAAAAAACAACTGTGCTTTAGAACCTTTTCACACGAAGGCTGTACTAGGTTTTTTTCCGATTGATGTTGGCAATGTTTATTTAACAAAAGTGCTCATCATTTCAGGCACGTGTTAACGCACTATCATATGCTATTAATTGTTATTGAAGCACCATATTCGAAGTGATAATATTTTAGAAGCTCTATTACTCTGTGGTGTCAATCACCAGAACTTTGACACATTCACATTACTTTGACAACCTCGTTGGCATATAATCAGAGAATTTCGGATAAAGTCACCTTTCTCCATAACTCTAAAAAAATAACTTGCATTGGGTTTTAAGTGTGTTGGGTATCACACCCAAATGTTGAGGACGAACATTATATCGCAACAGAGAACTCATACATTTTCTGAATTATTTCATTTTGCAGTCCTAAGTAGACGTGTCAGATATATTTTTGAATAAATAATTTGTAATAACCAACTTAAAACCCATGTACATTTAAAATAGTATCACATAATGATTATTCCAGAATTTTTAAATACTTTTGTGTACGTTTTTGCTTTTCTATCAATAAATTTAAGATGCATAGTTTGCCTATATCGACTTGCACTTAACTCATAGGTGTAAGAAATTCAAGGTTGTATGTGTTTAAAAAATTATTTAAAAAGTTATACCCAATGATGTCAAAACATGAAGATTTCAGTTATGCATAATAGTTTATAAGGAAGTACAATAATAAGAAAATAAAAATTTGATGTATAGAAAAGCGTGGGACCATGCATTGTCTGCTACATTAATTGTGTGACATGCATATTATATGAAAAAAAAATTCAATTAAGTATAAAAATTAGGAAGCAAATTGCTATCCTTCAGAGATTTTGAGATATCTTCGATTTTTTTGTGAGTTGTCACTGTAATGTTTGCTTGAATAAATCCTTTTCTCATCAGTTTGTTTACACTCTTAACATATAGGAATCGTGTTTTATTCTATTTTTCTTTACCTCATGCATTTATATATTCTTGTAGCTTTTAATGCACAGAATATAACTTAATGAAATGTTTAAATTTATCAGTGGTGAACTTTTAATTTTGCTAAAATAAATATTAGATTTGTAGTTATTTTAAAAAAAAGTCTACAAATCACTTGTTTTTAGTTTACTACCTAAAGCACGATAGATAGTGAAAAAATGTGACTCACTTCACATTTATTGTCACAAAACCCAGATATGTAAGATCTTTCTAAGACTTGGAGTTTTACATCAGAACCACGTGAAACCAGTATGAGTCAATGCTTAATTAGTATGCTTTAATAGTAATTTTTGACTCAATTCGCACTTAGTTAATTAATGATGTTTATATTTATAAATATTTACTTTAGATACTTTCTTGATTTAAAGTACAATTTAATATTATCTTGGCACATAAAATTTCCCTATTTTAGAAAATATTTTACATAGTGAATAATTATTCCTCAGTAACGTGATAAGGAACAGTCAATCTTTTAGATACATACACGTATAAATGTTGTTTTTAACACGGGTATTAAAAAAAAAATCAAGACGAGTTTATGATTAATCTGCAGCTTGATGCATACTATAATGTTATTTAATAATCTAGTAATACATTTTTCGCTAGTTGCATTTCATGAAAAAAATTAAGTTTTTGACTAAATTTATTTATTCATGCAATTTTAATATAATTAACCAAACTTTTTCTCTTACAGGTAAGTTTATTTATTTGCTCAATACACTGTCTGTACAATGGTAAGTTAGAAATTTAATTTAACACTATTGTAAAGTATTAAAAAAAAAAATTAGTCGTATTTTAATAACTATCAGTAGAAACCTGAACACACAACAGATTAAAACTACGTGGTGGTTTGACGGAATTTTACTACCTAATCGTCTTTCAAATCTCTTCAATCGAATCTTCTAATCTAATATTTTGTACGTACATCTTTAGGAGGTAATTAAATAATACGGTACAAAAAGTTTTGAATTAAAAGTTTTAATCTTGATTGTTGACAGAATTCTTGTAGAGAAATAGACTATGTTTATTTATCAGTGTTTACTTACACATAGACTTAGGCAAAGTCGTATTTGTTATATGAAAAAAAAAGAAACTATGTTATTGGGAAAAAAAAACTAACATTAGCTCTTACATAATAATACAACACATTCATGTATGTCTTCATATTAATTTTAGTTTGAAGTCATGAGGATAAATATTTATACTTTTTAATTTTTGTATTCTATTTTCGTCTTGTAATCATTACAGGCCATTTTTAAGCCGAAAAATTGGATAGAGCTACTTCTAGTCCTGGAGCCTTTATAATCTGTTAATGAAATCGTAGCTAGTGAGCCAACTAAAAAACATTTATCAACCTTAGCACTGTTATATATACATACATTATTAAAATTACACAGGAAGCTGCTACGCATTCGCCAGGAGAATATATTGTGTGTAGGAAAATCATTCGGGAAGAACCAATACTGGTGAGGTCCCAAAATACTTTGATGCTGTACATTCGCATTTGAAATACAATATTTAAATACGTTTGGAAATACAATTGTATTTTATCAGGTATATATTATATTTGAAATAATCAAGTAAAATACAAATGTATTTTTAGCAAATTATTTCAAATACTTCATCAAATATAATTGTATCTGAAATAATTTATTTCAAATAAAACTGCATTTCGCACCATTTATTTGAAATAAAGTACTTGAAATACTTTCTATTCAAATATTATATTTAATACTCATCATATTTAAATACAAATGCATTTAAAATACAAACTTGTTTGATGTTTTTATTTGATATAAATTAGTTGGATACCATATTTGAAATAAAAATATTTGATGATTAAAATATTTTATTTGAAATAAAATTTTTCTTCAAGTATTTTATTTGAACTACTTTTTCAAATATAATGATAAATACAGTATTTAGTTCAGATATTTAATTTAAATTAAGTAGTTGAGTGTTTGAATAACTTAAATTAAAGCTGAAATAGAGTATTTCAGAGTATTTCTACTCTGTCAAATACTGACCATCTCTGCTTACACAGCAGTTCAGATGTGTAGTATAAATTTCGAAAAGTGCTAACCAACGCTGAAACGAGACTCTTAACATGAATTACAAAAGCTGGACTTTGTTAATCTTCAGCTTCTTTAATAATGAAATGTTTCCACTTCCTTGGAAAAGCCCTCACGAGACTTAACCAATTCACCGACAGAAGCCGCAACGTTTACTCGTAAGCTCTATCTGCGTAATTTTCATCGCTGTCAATAGGACCAAGGACTCGAATCCTTCCCTCGCGGTGTGGATGTGTTGGAGAGCGAGTGCAAGTGGGAAAAGTTTCCGGTGCAGCATTCATCAGAACTCTCTCTCTCTCTCTCTCTCCCCGTGGGCTTCTTTCGACTTTTCCGTTTTTCGTCCCTCATCTATATCTGATTCCGTTCTCCGAACTGTTTTTTCCCCTTCGCTTCCTATTCACCTCCCGATTCACTTACTAGGCCAAATTTTATTCGCCGGAAAAGTTTACGGTGTCACCCTGCTCGCTCGATTATCCCGCGACCTACCTCTCTCTCTCTCTCTTCTCTTTCAGTTGGGTCTGGTCATTTTTTTTTCTATTCTCCTCTGCTTTCGGTTCCTGGAAATTTTCGTTATTATTATTATTATTGCAATTTATCTTTCTTTATCTTTCCTCAGCTCATTCGCTGGTACTCGCACTTTTTAAACCCTGCACTGGTTTACGCGCTCCATCTTTTTATCGGACTTCCACGATTATGACTTTAGTTGGATGTATATGACTGTCATTTTTCTTGTGAATTTTTTTAGGGCTCGCAGAAGAGCGCATTACAATTTTTCTGTCACAATCATTTTACGACTGTTGAATTAGGATCGTGTTTTCGAAGGACTCGGGCTGCTATTCTCCGATTTCGCGTGGTAAAAATTTTTACCATCATTTTATTGAACCGCACGGAGCTTTAATGAAATATTAAGGCATTTATATGAGTTTACCCACAACCATCCTTTCTCTAGTATACAACCATCAGTAAAATTTTATTCCTCTTTCCTGTTCCCCCAAACCTCGCAAACAAAGCCGTCTCGAGTTTGGGTCGCACGCGTTAAATGGTCCTTCTCGCGTCCGCTATTTATTCTCTTCCATGAACAAAAAGGTATACACGGCACGCTCGTGGCGATGGCGCCTGTACCACCCAGTTGACTTTGCTCATAATGGTGATAATAACGTCGTTGACGTCGCCTCGCCTGTTCCAGCGGACTTTGGCGCGCCAGGAGGCGTTTTATTAACATTCAAGCACCGTGACGACGCTAAGGGCTAAACTTTTTCCAAAGTCGTTGTCCTTTGCAGTCGTTTCGCGAGGGTGCTTGTTTTTTTCTCGCCTCACACCCTGGTTCCTTAGAGCTCCTTATTTACTTTGGAAGGCCCAGTAAAAATAATAAGTGGCACCTGATTTCAGACTTTGCTTTTCCGAGCTTTCACTGGGTTTTTACTGAGCGATAATTGGATGGGACGAAAGTGTCTCCTTACTTTTTTTATTTTCAGAATTTGTCATCTTGTATTCTCTCACTTATCCTTTTAGGGTTCATCGTCTTATTAAGAACTTAATTTAAAAGAAAAAAAGTACATGAGTAATCCTGTGGTCTTCTGGAACATGACTCTAGGGTAAGTTATGTCAGAATACAGAGAACACACAAGAAAAGTTTCATAATTCATGCCTTACATTGCCTTAACTTAATGTACGACATGGTATACGGAACGAGAGCGAATTGAGGGCAGAAGAGCAAAAAAAAAAAATCGAGTCCAACATCACGTAAACATCGACCGGCACATTTCCTCATTTCTGCCGTGGTTGAACTTTTTATTGCACAATAAATACGTTACGTCCAGGCGAATCTTCCCCATAAAAAAGTTTAGCCCAGTAAGCTACTCGTGGCATTACTCTGCTTATGCGCTTTCTTTTCTCCCCTTACGTTTTTTTTCCACAACTTCCTTTTTTTTTTTATCTGTACTTTTATGCTGAGCACGAAGTATACTAGCTGGACTTTGAATCTTTCTTTAGTTTTAAAAATGGGAAATTCATGATTGCAGTGATCAAGCGAAACTTTGTATTTTGTCTATGGAATACAAATTACGTGTAAAGTTAAAACATCTTTTTTTAAGACTATTTTAAAGATTCAACACTGTCGAAACCTATATTTGAAATTATACGTATTAACCAATTTTCTCATTACTTACCTGTCAGATTATATTCTTCAGTCGTCTGAACCTTAAAATTTAAATTGATAAACCATTTTCATGTACATGTACATTATATTTACCAAATACCGTAAAAGTTTAAAATAAAAAGAATGCTAATGAAATAATACAGATTACACAGTTATACATGGAAAAGAAAGTTTTTCTTAGAAATTTTGAACTATGTTTTTAATTATTTTACTACAAAATTAAATTACTTTTCGTTCATTACTTTTGGACAAAATATAAACGAGACTTGAGTGATATATTCAATTTTAAATAAGTTTGAGTTATTACAGGTTACACATTTTCTACCTAAAGTCTAGTGAACTTGCTTCGGACTGTCGTTACAAATTCCTATTAGCAGTCACAGCTAGGCATTGAATAATGATTTATTCAAAACTGTCACCCTTTTTTATTAGAACGAAGTTCTTTATGTCGCGTTACTCGGGGGGCTGGAATTTTAAAACCGACAGATTTTTTTTTTTTTGAATCAGAAATCTCTTCCTCTCAAGTTTTTCCCCTCACCCCGTCCCCCCTCACCAAGTGTTCTCTACACACTTCCCCTCTCCTAACTATATATGTATATCTGTCAACCGTGCGGTGTTACTCTTCTGCACACCTTTACCCACCATTTCACCTCACACTCCCAAGCAATTAATTTTTTAACAAATTTTAATTTTATTTCCCCACAGTAATTTTTCTTTCACTTTGAATTTTTTTTTCTTTTACAATTCTAAAAAAAAAAAAAAAAAAAAAAAAAAAACATTTTTCAATAAAGAGATTTAAACCCTCGGCCTTCTGCATGTGAGTCCTGTACCTTACCCACTCTGCTACGAGCGCTGCCGACTATAGAAGTCGGTTTCTTGTACTTATCGTGTAATTCGTAACTATAACATTCCATTTTTAAATGTATTCACTGATAATACATTCAATTATGAATTTGTTTTATAAATTGTGTATTTGTTTTCTAAATGATACTTCTAAAAAAAAAAAAAAAAAAAAAAAAAAAAAAAAAAAAAAATAAAAAAAATTTAATTAGCATAAATATGGTTATGTAGATTAAATATAATAAGGCGCGTTATTACGCATTAAATATTTGTATTTTCATTAAACCTGAGGTTTTTTTGGCATTACAGTAATGCTAATAATTACTGTTATGAATGAAAAAAGGTAATGAAATTAAATATAAAAAAAAAAAGGAAACAAAATATGAAAAAATGAAATATGAAAAAAAAAATAATGAAATTAAATGAAATTTGAACAAATAAAATAACATATTAAAAAATAATGAAATGAAATATAAAAAAAGAAATGAAAAAAAAAAAAAAACAAAAGAATGAATATAAATAGAAAAATATAAAAAAAAAAAAATAAAGGAAATACAAAAGAATGAAAAAAAAGTAAAGAAATTAAATATGAAAAAAAAAATTGATATATGAAAAAAAAGGGAATGAGAAAAAAAAAAGATTAAATATGAAAATAAGAAAGAAATTAAATAAAGGAAATACAAAAAAATGAAAAAAAATGTAATAAAATGAAATGTGAAAAAAAATAAAACAAGAAATGAAAAAAAAAATAAATAAAACAAGAAATAAAAAAAAAATAATAAAAAAATAAAAAAAAAACAACAACAAACCAGGGGGGATAAATGGGTCATGGAACCCACGGTAAGAACGAAGTTCTTTGAACATGACGAGTATAAAAACACAATTTCTCAGGTAACAAGGGGGTCGCCAGACCCATTGAAAGAACGAAGCTCTATGAACGTTAATACTGCATTCATGTAGTTCACTAAACAAAAACTTGAAAAACGAATAAAAAAAAAAAAATAAAAAAAATAGTTCAGTACTCACGATGGTTGAACTTCGTGAGTACTGTATTTATGCACGACGTTCTCACGAAGTTCAACCATCGTGAGTACTGAACTATTTATTTTATTTTTTTATTTTATTCGTTTTTCAAGTTTTTGTTTAGTGAACTACATGAATGCAGTATTAACGTTTATAGAGCTTCGTTCTTTCAATGGGTCTGGCGACCCCCTTGTTACCTGAGAAATTGTGTTTTTATACTCGTCATGTTCAAAGAACTTCGTTCTTACCGTGGGTCCCATGAGCCATTTATCCCCCCTGGTTTGTTGTTGTTTTTTTTTTATTTTTTTATTATTTTTTTTTAATTTCTTGTTTTATTTATTTTTTTTTTCATTTCTTGTTTTATTTTTTTTCATATTTCATTTTATTACATTTTTTTTCATTTTTTTGTTTTTTTTTATTCGTTTTTCAAGTTTTTGTTTAGTGAACTACATGAATGCAGTATTAACGTTTATAGAGCTTCGTTCTTTCAATGGGTCTGGCAACCCCCTTGTTACCTGAGAAATTGTGTTTTTATACTCGTCATGTTCAAAGAACTTCGTTCTTACCGTGGGTCCCATGACCCATTTATCCCCCCTGGTTTGTTGTTGTTTTTTTTTTTATTTTTTATTTTTTATTTTTTCCCTTTATTTCGTGTTTTATTTATTTTTTTTTTCATTTCTTGTTATTTGAATAGCTACTACTTTAAAATTTATGTGACACACACAAACTCTATACCTATGGTAATTCATAATAATAATACATGAAAACAATAAGGTACACTGTAATAAAAAAATTATATTACTTGATGAGTATATTATTATTACGAAGTAAAATATTGCAAAAAACAGCTTGCCTGATTAACTCATCAGTTTTTAAAGGTAAATATGACATGCACACAAGTTAAATAATTGCTAACTTACATATATTTCTGTAAGAGCAATCCATTACAAAATGTATATTTCGTGAACAAAAATCATACTATAGTAATTTTAGGTACTGATGGTTTAGGTAACATTTTAAATTAACCGTATAGATAATCTTGTGAATCACTCAATCTTACATCTCAATTACTCAGTAGTCAGTAGCTTCAAAGTATTTGTTATTCATAACAAGTAATTATAAATTATGTGATAGTGATTAAAGGTGGTATTGTCGATACCACACTTATCAACTGAGAACTTCATTTCAATGGCAATGCGTTAGTATATTAGCGCTTCGGGCGCCAACCCGTTTAATGGATTATAAATAATCCTTTACATAGGCTTTGAGGTAGGAGGCAAAAGGTCTTGAATAAAAAAATTGTTTTTCAATTGAAAAACATAAATTGTATAAGTAATGATAATAATAACAAAGACGGGATATTCTTAAGTACTTGAGGAGCGGAGACTAGCGTGTGGATCAGCTTTCCCTGAGTCAAAATCCGTTTACAGAATAATTTTTTAACAATTATTCATTAAGTAAATGGATTTACAAATGTGCTCAATTTCAGCGTGTTTAGAACGCAAATTTCAATGGCGCGGGCTGCCATGAAGTGCAGTGTCATGGATCGCAACAATATAGCAACAAACCTCTAGTTCGGTAAACAAAGTCTGAATAGAACCCCTAGCGGGCAGGAGATGGCGCTCAAATGTGATTAAAATAGTAAAAACGTGTAGCTATAAAATTATTAGAAAAAGATGATGATGATGATGATAAAAATAATAAACAAGATAATTAATGTAATAAAAGAAAGAAGATACAATTGTAAACAACATTAATAATAATAATAAAGAAAATGTTTAACTTAAGCAGTTATCAGGTAAAACTTAGGCCGCGCTTGGGTAGTACTTAAGCAGTGGCGCTTGGGCAGCACTTAGACGGCACTTTGGCGGCACTTGGGCCGTACTTTGGCGGTACTTGGGCAAAATGTGAAAAGTGGCACTTGGGCAGTACTTGGGCAGGACTTGGGCAGAATGTAAAAGCGGCACTTGGGCGATACTTTGGCAGCACTTGGGCCGTACTTTGGCGGTACTTGAGCAAAATGTAAGAGCGGCACTTGGGCGGCACTTGGGCCGTACTTTGGAGGTACTTGAGCAGAATGTAAAAGCGGCCCTTGGGCGGCACTTGGGCCGTACTTGGTGGTACTTGGGCGGCACTTGGGCCGTACTTTGGCGGTACTTGGGCAGAATGTAAGAGCGGCACTTGTGCGGTACTTGGGCGGCACTTGGGTGGCACTTGGGCCGTACTTTAGCGGTACTTGGGCAGAATGTAAAAGCGTCACTTAGGCGGTACTTAGGCAAAATTTAAGCAGCGGCACTTGGGCGGTACTTGGGTGGTACTTGGGTGGCACTTTGGCCGTACTTTGGCGGTACTTGGGCATAATGTAAAAGCGGCACTTGTGCGGTACTTGGGCGGCACTTGGGCCGTACTTTGGCGGTACTTGGTCAGAATGTAAAAGCGGCACTTGCGCGGTACTTGGGTGGCACTTGGGTGGCCCTTGTGCCGTACTTTGGAGGTACTTGAGCAGAATGTAAAAGCGGCCCTTGGGCGGCACTTGGGCCGTACTTGGT
Organism: Copidosoma floridanum; assembly: GCF_036245765.1. Classification (NCBI taxonomy): domain Eukaryota; kingdom Metazoa; phylum Arthropoda; class Insecta; order Hymenoptera; family Encyrtidae; genus Copidosoma; species Copidosoma floridanum. The sequence goes on along the minus strand of NW_028321884.1, from coordinate 14,051,330 downwards.
GGTACTTGGGCGGCACTTGGGCCGTACTTTGGCGGTACTTGGGCAGAATGTAAGAGCGGCACTTGTGCGGTACTTGGGCGGCACTTGGGTGGCACTTGGGCCGTACTTTAGCGGTACTTGGGCAGAATGTAAAAGCGTCACTTAGGCGGTACTTGGGAAAAATTTAAGCAGCGGCACTTGGGCGGTACTTGGGTGGTACTTGGGTGGCACTTTGGCCGTACTTTGGCGGTTCTTGGGCATAATGTAAAAGCGGCACTTGTGCGGTACTTGGGCGGCACTTGGGCCGTACTTTGGCGGTACTTGGTCAGAATGTAAAAGCGGCACTTGCGCGGTACTTGGGCGGCACTTGGGTGGCACTTGGGCCGTACTTTGGAGGTACTTAAGTAGAATGTAAAAGCGGCACTTGGGCGGCACTTGGGCCGTACTTTGGCGGTACTTGAGCAAAATGTGAAAGCGGCACTTGGGCGTTACTTGGACGGCACTTGGGCCATACTTTGGTGGTACTTGGGCAGAATGTAAAAGCGGCACTTGTGCGGTACTTGGGCGGTACTTGGGCGGCACTTGGGCCGTACTTTGGCGGTACTTGGGCAGGATGTAAAAGCGGCACTTAGGCGGCACTTAGGCTGTACTTTGGCGGTACTTGGGCAGAATGTAAAAGCGGCACTTGTGCGGCACTTGGGCCGTACTTTGGCGGTACTTTTTTGGCACTAAGGCAGAATGTGAGCAGCCGCATTTGGGTGGTACTTAAGCTGTTTTTGGGTGGCACATGGCGGTACTTGTACGGTACTTTGGCGGCACTTGGACAGAATTCAAGCAGCGGCAATTGGACGGTACTTGGGCCGTACTTTGGTGGTGTTTTGATGGCACTTGCTTGGCACTTTGGTGCATTTTTAGTAGAGGCACTCGGGTGGTACTCGCATAGTATTATTTTTGTACCTTACCTAATTCGAATAATTTTTCTTATTGATTGGTATTATTTGCCATGAAGTCCTTATTGAATTTAATTCATAGTTATTTTTAGTATCCTTTGTTTTCCAAAAGTATAACAATACATTATTTGATATTATAAGCAATTATAAGATATTTTCATTTTTGAGCAGTGGTTATTTGGTGGCTCTTGAGCAGGTATGAAGCAGGATTCAAGCGGGACTTTGGCGAGGTTCAAGCTGCACTATAATAATTATAAAATTTTTAATAATATGCAATTCTTAAGTTCGTTAATTATTGTATAATCTGTATTTACTTTGATCACTTTATCTACAAGTACTGCTCGATGTGTCCTCCTTCATGCTCTATACAACAGTGCAGTCTTCGTACGAAATTTTTTAAAGCTGCTTGCACCATCTCAGGGGTTATATGGTCTGTAGCCTCATTTATGCATAACTCTAACTGTTCCTCATCGTTCATCTCAGCTGCATAGATACCGTCCTTTATTGCACCCCACAGAAAAAAATCCAGTGGATTCAGGTCTGGTGAACGTGGAGGCCACGTTATGGTACCTAAATAGGAGTGATTGGATTGGAATGTGGATTGGGCTTAAGTAGGATTAAGTTATTGAGTGTCAAGGATTAAGTGTATTTTTCTGAAATTATTGGTAATTTCATAATTATTCAGTAAAACAGAGAGCATTCGATACATTCAAATATTGGTTTTATGATTTTTCTATACCTCCGGGACCTATCCAAGAATTCGGAAACTGTATGTTCAACTCTTCCTGGACTTGCCGAGCCGAGTGAATCGGAGCGCCATCGTGTTGGTACTATATACGTAATCTTTTTTTATCTGGTATGTGTTGCAACAGTCTCGGCAAATCATCTCGTAAAAATTGGCGGTAATGTGCAGCAGTCATACGGTTGTGGAGCTGTACTGGTCCGATCTTTATTTGAATGCATACGCATATTCATATACACGTATTTAGACGTAAATATATTTTCTTGGGATGGAAAGAAAGATAAATTTTACCACGCGATCACCAAGTATGCCTGCCCACTTGTTCAGACTAAACCTTTGCTGGTGCTTATTCACAACAATCACGTTTGGATTAACCTCCGCGTAAAAGTGATTGTTGTGAATATTAAATGTTCCGTCCCGACTGAACGTTGATTCGTCGGAGAAGAGTATTCTTTGCAGGAAATTCTGATCCTCTTGTATTCTTCTTAGAATTTTTTGACAAAACTCCAATCTAACAATTAAAAAAATTTTTTATATAACAGTTGATCATTGCAAAATGGTAGTTTTTGTCGGATAAGTGCCGTCGTCTCTGTGGCTATTTTGCGGCTCGAGGAACCTGCGAAGCAGGGCCTGAGGGACGTAAGGTAGCCCCGGAGCGATGGCGCTTATGTGACGAATGCTATTTTTCCTAACGAGGGCACACCAGCCTCTCAAAATCGCCCGAGGTAGGAGAAGTATTTTTTATCTAACACTTTGCAAGTTATCATCGTACATGTCTAACATGCTGGCATTGACATGTTTATAAAAATACTATGATAAGGTTGTCCAGGACATTGTTTGAACTATAATACTTATATGTACTTATTATAAACACTATATTTCATAAGACCTTGCAGCAAAATCCTGTTCCTGAAGCTCCTGAACCCGTGTATAGTGATACGCGTGCAATCGATTCTCCTTGAGAATTCTTTGTACTGTCGACCAAGATAAATCACACATTTCAGCGACGTTACGAATACTCCTTTTCGGATCCTCTTCTATGCAAGCAAGTACTCGCTCCTCATTTTGAACGGTTCTCGCGTTTCTAGGCGCTCCGACGATGAGACCTAACAATGATAAAGTGTAATAGAATACTGAGGTGGAAGTGAGTCAGGGGAACGGGTAGGTGATTCGCGGCAAGCGGGGTTCGGTAAAATGAAATTACAAAAAATATGAGTATTCAAGTAAATTTAATTTTCTTACGTGTACTTATTTACACAAAATTGTTATGTATGATAACATATAGCTATGCGTCCGTGCGCCCCTTCTAGTTTGGGCCCCAAAGGATAGAAGAGCAGGGAAGATAAGCGAGTCAGAGAATATTAAGCAAGGGAGTCTGTCGTGAGAGTTAAGACAAGTTGGTCAATAATACACTCTTCCCTCACTATTATACATAATAAACGATTTTCGAATATAAAACTTTTTTGAAATTATACTTCTATAGGCGCGTTTTGCTCTACAGAGTAAATGCACGATTTCAGATTGGTGACCTTGAGAAAAAGTGTAACGGAAGTGGATTTTGTTCGAATCTCCCCCCTTCGCTCCACCTCCTGTGACGTACTTCCGTTCACCAAACCCTTTGCATACTAGCCGAGCACTTTACCCTCTCTACTACGAACGCTCCCGACAGTAGAATCTCGGTTTTTGGTACTTATCTTGTGGTTCAGAACTTATTTTCAGTGTAAATTTTAATTCACTGTTTATTTATTGATTTGGTCTGATTATAAACAAATAATTTATTTTATAAACTAAATTTTTTAGTTAAATCTTTTTTTCAAAAACATAGAAATTATTGTATTTTAGCAGAGCAGGTTTCCTACGTATTAATAAACACTGATTCACTTATCGTTAATTTGCTACTTTTAAAATAATCTATTGTTTATACAATTTCTCAACATTTTTAAAAATTTTTATAATTAAAAAGAAAATTTTTTATTTTGTATAAGTACAATAATTTATTATTATTGTGGTTTCTTTTTTTATGTGTGATAGAGGTGATTTTTTGAATTAAGGACGTTTATCACAGTTAGTGGGGAAAAAGTGTGCATGTACTCGCATAGTAGTCTATGATATTCAAGAAAGCGGTACTACAGGATGGTTTGTCTTAATATTTGAGACACAATCATATTTCGGGTATTACATATGGAGTAGGAATAAGTATGTGAGTGTGACGTTAAAGATGTAATCAGTGTAGGCGGTAGGAAATTATTTTTAAATCATCGAAGATTCGATGAAACAGATGAAACTACATAGTCTTATACTGGCCAGCCTTCATATTGTTTACATTGTATTGTGCCATAATATTTATATTTATATGCCGAGTGCCCAGAGAAAGACGTAGTGTACTATAATATGAAAAAAAAATTTATGTTTATAGTTGTATTATTTGCTATATAATTTTATAGAAGTATAATTTCTTTCTTGGATATCCAAGTACCCACTGTCCACTGGTTCTTATCTTGCGTGCGCCCCAAGCCCCCGTTTTTCTACGAAACAGAGTGTAGCTAAGTACTTAATTCAGCTGACTTGCCGCATGCCATCTAACTTTGACGCACTACACTTTGTTCACATTTAATTTCTATACTGATGTGGAGTAGCTGCGTGCGCATTTTGGCATGTTTCATGCTTTTGTAATATCAAAATTTATATATTGTGTGTATACCTTGACCTCGGCCTCGTTGAGCCGCAGGAAGAAGGTTTCCGTCATTATAACCACGGTTGACAGCAGCAAGAATGGTGTTTGGAGCTGGTCGACGGCGTTCTGGAAACCTTTGAGCATACATGCGCGCAGCACCTTCAGCATTAAAATGGCACCAACCATACATAAGCACCATATCCATGTACTCGCGATAGTTGTATGCCTGCGCTCCACCTGCACGAATGCCAGCCATTCCTATATTCGATAAACAATGAATTTGTTGGGTGCAAATATGGTTAATATGGCTAATATAGCGCCATAATACCTAAATAATTAGATTTTTTTCTTTAACATGTACGATGTTTAAGGACAAACCACTGCTCCAGAGCAAATTTGCTTTGTTTAATGAGCTCAGCGCTGCGTAGTGTTTGAGTATGGAGTATGGTCCTGACTTTATCTTGTAGGAGGCTTAAAATTGCATTGCAAACTATTTAAAAAACGAAAATAGAAAAAAACGAAGACTTTTATCCCATGGGATGTACACATTTTTCAAAAACCCTGTACAGAAAAGTATCGACTTTTGACACAGAGTGGCAATAACAGTAATATATACTCTCTCATATCAGTCGTGCCTTACTGTGTTTTTGCTTAAATTCAGCCGCTTGTTAGCTTATATCTCCGCTTTTATTATTTTAAGAGAAATTTTACGACCATGAATATCTTCGTCATCAAATTTCCTACAGAATAGATACTTTTTCGAATCCATTACTGATAATAAAAATTTTCGATCGACGTAGAAAACAAAATTTTATCAATTTGAACGTAACTACGAGAAAATACAGATATGAGTTGCACAACAAAAAGCTATTTGTAAAATTGCCAAATAATTATTATTTTTTAGTTAATTAATATTTTAGAGCGAAACTTTGAAGTGTTATTAAAAACTTTACATATTTTTTTTCCAAACAAACGGCATAGAATTTGTCATTAAAAAACACATTATAAAAAGAATGTTCTAGCTGACTCTGAAGCCGAGATACAAGAAATTGACTTTTTCAGAAAAACTTTATTGTAAAAAATTTGTATATCATCTTCATGTACTTGTGCATCACACTGACAGAGCACTTTATCAATTTTGTTGAAAATAAATCTTAAAAAATCGAGAAAGTCGCATTGTTACAGCCAGCATCAGCCATGCGCTCCCATCTGTACCCGTCCCTTGCGACTAAAGGTGGTCGCGTTGCGGTGCACATGAAGCAAAATACGGGCTGCGGCTGGCGTTTGAGTTTAAATAAGTTGTTGTACATATTTGTAGCGTTACATACACAGTATACTGTATTAAAAAATTGTCGTTATGTAGTTTAAGCATTTTATCCCTGAATTATGATTTTAAGGAGTAGTAAAGGACCTAGTAGTTAATAACGACCCAGTATTCGATCAGTCCTATGATTATGCATTGAAAATCCAACCTTACTTACATATATAGTAATTCAAAATGCGTTGATGATCGACTGATGGGTCGTTATCGACTACTAGGTTCTTTATCTTACAATAAAATTTAAATAAAGTTATTTTTTACTGGAATTAATTTTCATATTTAATTTGTAAAATAAGCATGTCCAACGTATAATACTATGTTTGTAACAGAACAATCTTGTACAGCTTATTTAAACTCTAACGCCAGCCGCAGCCCATGTTTTGCCCCATGCACACAGCAACGTCGGCCACCTACCGTGTGTTACAGTAGCGCTCTCCGACAACTTACAAAAGTTGTCGGTAAGTTGTCGGAGAGCGTTACTGGAACACACCCCTAGTCGCAAGGGAGGGGTACAAATGGGAGCGCATAGCTTCCGCCGGTTGTTGCAATGCGACTTTCTCGATTTTTTTTAGCTTTATTTTGAATGAAATTGATAAAGTGCTGTCAGTGTGATGCACAAGTACATGAAGATGATATACACATTTTTATGCAATATAGTTTAGTTATTAGATTGTTATTGCAAAAAATATTAATTTTTTTTATCTTGGCTTCAGAGTAAGCTTGAGCGTTCATTTTTATTCAAATGTGTTTTTTTTATGACAAATACAATACCGTTTTTTTGGAACAACATACAAAATTGTTTGAGATATTGGCAATTGTTTAATTTGCAAAATAAAATTTTTCGTGGCAAAACGTAAAAAGTTTACAAGAATCGTACATGGTATAATGAGTTAATAAACAGTGAAATTGAATATAATAGCAAATTTTAAGGTGGCTCCAGTGGCCTCAATGTTAAAATTATAAATAACCCAACCGAGGATAATAAAATTGAATTATATTATTTGAATTCCCATCTTTCTATTCGTATAAAAAAAAATTAAGGTTGACGATGAAAATTGTAAGAAATCATGATTACAAAATCGTAGTTTTAAGACGGGTTGGATAGGAAATGCAAGCTTACGCGATATGCAACCTACTGCTGCACTTATATAAATAACCCGTAAGGTGTAAGAAACATACTATCTTGTTATATTATTACGCAGTTTTCGATGACATGAGAAAAGTGTCTTGTTATCGAACAAAATCTTTAAATAATCGGAGACTAAGTATACAGTTGCGAGTGCAAGTCAGCTCTCAGCTGTCTGCATTCTGCAGAGTACATATATATAGGTATAACTACTCTTGAACTTAGGAGCGTACCGTAACAATTCATCAATTAGGGCACCATAAAACTTTTTTGTTTTTTTATATTTACTCACTAAAGTAACAGATAAAATGTAGAATATGGCTTACAACAGTCTCTACGATAATTTTATACCATATTTTTAAAAAAATAATGATTAATTTTTAGTCTCCCCACTTTGATACGGGACTAGGCGCTGGAGCCACCTTAATAGCTGTCTTTTTGAAATTATACCTACTTATTTTTAAGTTTGAAGATTTTATGATGTTGATTTCTACTATCTCCTCACACCTCGAAATGGTCGTTGCGGCTGCGGAATACTAAAAAATGTGGCTACTCAACGAAGATTTATCGCCAAAATATCAATCAGGAGTGGCCCAGGAAAACAAACAACAAAAATAACAGGAGAGACCTCCCAAGCTCTTGCGCGTGTTTTGTTTTAAGTCGCTTTTTGTCCTTGTATGCGCTATCTTTTTTTTTTGGCTTGCGTTAAGCCGTTAAGGTGTGCGGTATAAGTGTAAGTCACGCGTTTATCGACCGCACCTATCTATATATGCGCACACATCGATACATATATGGGTCATTCTACTAAAACCAGCATATTTTAGGGCTGGAATAGACAAACGTTTAAAATGAATTTTTAATTCTTAAAATATATTTTTCATACTGTCCATGACCATAATCAGCTAAAATTTTTGGACTCTGCTAGATCCGCACGTAAAACGTTTTTTCGACTTTATTTTATTTTTGAAAAATAGAAACGTTACGGGCTCTTATAAATTCGTTAAATCGATATTGTGATGCCACCTTCCGAGTCGATAACCGAATGCTTCAAAAATATACGTGACATTTTGTAGCGTTATGGGTTTTAAAAAAAGGAGCGTTAGGGGCTCTTATAAATATATAAAATCTAGATTGTAACGCACCAAATAAAACTTCGCTACTGCATCTATTTATCATATACAAAACAAGAGATATATTTAAACCGGCACCTTCCGAGTCGATAATGTAACACCTCTCCAAGATACATGATATTCCTTGGCGTTACGGGCTCTTAGTTTTTATTTTGAGGAGACAAAATCTTCAAATTCACGAGTCTGTAGAACTGGCTTATTGGAATAGGAAATTCAAAAAAAATTTCTGCAACATCGTTGACTTTTGTAGAATATAAAACTCTCTAATTGAAGTGCCCAATTTCCATTGCGTGCGTTTGTAAAAGAATTTTTCGTTGAAATGTTAAATTTATAAAATTTCGGTCGCTAGTATTTTACATTTTCAATAATAAAAGTTTGTAAATGCGTACGTCAAACAATTTGAATTGGCCTTTTAAACGCAGTAGAATAAAGGAAAAATTGGAAAAAATATTGTAGTAGCTATTTGAAAAATTTTACACGACTATTTCTGTTTAAATCTATGACTTCATTTTACATTATAACTTGATTTAATGTTCAGTGCGTATTAAATAGGTTGCCACATTATATTCTATTTATGTGAGAGGTAATAAGAGATTATTATAAATAATGTGAAAGGATAGAACGTTGTTGTCATGGCAATATACATATATTTTGATTTACATTCTTATATTAAAATATAAGACAGTAAAAAAAAGTAAGCAATTAGAAAAAAAATATCTAAGTACGAAATAAGAACATAGTTGAGGATATTGTGATTGTTTAATAAGAATTTAGTTAGTAATTTTTTTTAGAAAAAAGAAAATAAAGAAAAAAAAAGGTAGTGACAAGATGTTTTCGTTAGTACTATGGGATGACAAGAAAATTACGTGGAATGTGCTCAAGACCACGGATGTGAAAGTCAACCCAGCAGAGACAATCGCTAAATGGGGGAAACGATGGTATCCTGCAAAAGTGTTGACGACTAGTGGTAAATAGTGAATATACCTTCGCTGTCTTCTAACCATAAAGTTTCACCTTCGCTAATTGATTTTTTTTCTCAACGGGAAAATAACATACGTAAATCATTATTTAACGCTGCTTGTACACGTGAAAATAAAAAGGGGGGGCTGATGTAGTGTTTAAAGTTGTCTCTCTCGTACATCTGTCTTGTGTCCCTCGTTAGTCTGAACTTCGCCTCCTAATAAGGAGGATTTGCGTAGGAGTTCTCTCGTTTTACGGGGGAAACTAACAATTTAACATCAGCAGATCTCTTTGACTATGTTTATTTCAAACAGATATCCCTAATACACAGTATCTTTCTTTATTATATACACTACACTACGCTTAACATCATAGCAGTGCCTACACCTTGCACCAAGCAAGCCACGAGCGAGCGTCCACTACGTCCTGCTCGTCCTGTACCACAAGGGGCTTTTTCTCTAATGCATACCGGTTCTTGTCAAATACTTATATGTGCACATATTATACGTACTTTAACAACAACCCCATGATACTCTACAGATGTGTCCTCTCTCTTTTATTACCCTGTCCCTATATATATCTCTCTCTCAAAGATTATATTCTCTCTCTTACACTTTTCTCCTGCTCGTCAAGTCATTCCTGCGCTCTCTTCCTCTCGTTCTCTATCTATTCTAGTTGTCCTTTCTCTATCTTTCTCGCCCGTAATTAGCGTAATAGTCGTAGTTTTGGTGTGCCCTGTTTACATACTCCCCCTGCTTCTCATCTGTTCTTGGGCATGTGTTTGAAGTTTCAAACGTTGGAGCCCAACGAAAATCCAAAAAAAAAAAATTTTTGTTTTTGTCGTAAATAACCCAATAACCCAATGGCAAGAGGTGTATAATACCTTAAAAAAAAAAAAAAATCAACATCTAACCATTTTAAACATAATTATTAACAATCAGAGTAACATATGTATAAAACGAACATTAAGCACCCACCTCTCAGTAATACATGGTGAAAAAAATCCAAAATAAATATTTCTGCATACCCATGGTTGTAAAAAATAAATTGAGTACTTTATAGGCCTCGGAAACATAACCTCAAAGGGGAATAAACTCCTGAAATTGAAAAAAAGTCGGAAAACAGTCGTTTTTACGCTACCTACGTCCATTAGGGGCTTCGATAATTGTAAAACGTATAAATATCTTAACAAGGTACTAAAACTAGTTGCCCCGATTTTTTGTAGAATTAGGAAACCTAACCTCACCGTGCAAAATGTCAACAAATTCAAGAAAATAGCCTTTTTTCTGCCATTTTCGGTCACAGTCAGTCATTAGGGGCCCGTAAAGGGTCTGAATGAATTTTATTACTGTATTTGTATCACATTTGGTACTTACAGTAATTTTTAGCTCTCGAAAACATAACCTCGTTTGGTTATGTGATCTCAATGTTAAAAAAAATTCGAAAAAAAGACGTTTTTAGGCTACCTACGTCCATTAGGGGCTGCAATAATTGTAAAACGTATAAATATCTTGACAAGGTACTAAAACTAGTTGCCCTGATTTTTTTAGAATTAGGAAACCTAACCTCACCGTGCAAAATGTCAAGAAATTTAAGAAAATAGCCTTTTTTCTGCCATTTTCGGTCACAGTCAGCCATTTTACAGGTTGGTGGACATCCGGGGGGGGTGACCTTTCCCTCTTGGCCGTTGTGACAGCAAGTTGCTGTTGAGCTACTACTAGTAAAAGCTTTGGTCTTCTTGCCTTTTGATTATTGTTATCCTCTCCTTTTGGAACTACCAGCTAAGATGAACTTAAAGCTCATGCAATGCTAGAATGCTGCCTCGCGCTTCATTAGGGGGACATGTAAATGGGAGCACATATCTCCAGTCTACAAGAAGTATTCTGTCTCAAGTTTGGATTGTAGAATAAACTATATGGTCATCTGCTTACTTACCTCTGTCCTGCGCACAGCCTCGACATCATACTTGAAAGATTTTTTACAATTCAAGCCTATTTGTGCTGCCTGTTCTATTCGGTCTAGTTCTCTTGATCTTGTGGGCCTCGAGACAAAAACTGAATTGTTAAATTGTAGATTTACTGTAGGGACTAAAATATACTCTGACAAAATGCCCATTTCGAGTAAGTTGTTTCTTATAATGTTATTCAATATGATTTTTTACATTTATTTATAGATGATAAACGATACTTGCAACAGCTGGTTGTCTTGCCTAATGGAACTTTTGCTCATCCTGATGGCTCTGCACCAGGTAAGAGAATCTATACGGCCAAAGTACGGCCCAAGTGCCGCCCAATAGCCGCCCAAGTACCGCCCAAGTGCCGCTTTTCACATTCTGCCTAAGTGCCGCCCAAGTACCGTCTAAGTACCGATAAAGTACGGTCCAAGTGCCACCCAAGTACTACCAAAGTGCCGCCCAAGTACCACCAAGGTGCTGCCCAAATTCTGCCCAAGTACCACCCAAGTGCGCTTTTCACATTGTGCCCAAGTACCGGCAAAGTACGACCCAAGTGCTGCCAAAGTACCACCCAAGTACCACCCAAGTGCCGCTTTTACATTCTGCCCAAGTACCGGCCAAGTGCCACTTTTCACATTCTGCCCAAGTACTGCCAAAGTACGGCCCAAGTGCTGCCCGAATACCGCCCAAGTACCGCTGCCTAAAATCTGCCCAAGTACCGCCCAAGTGCCGCTTTTCACATTGTGCCCAAGTACGGCCAAAGTACGGCCTAAGTGCTGCCGAAGTACCGCCCAAGTGCCGCTTTTGGATTCTGATCAAATACCGCTAAAGTACGGCCCAAGTGCCGCCTGATAGCGCCCAAGTACTGCCCAAGTGCCAATTTTACCTTCTGCTCAAGTACTGCCCAAGTACCAATAAAGTACGGCCCAAGTACCACCCAAGTGCCGCCTAAGTGCCACTGCTCAAATTCTGCCCAAATACCGCTTTTCACAATCTACCCCAGTACCGCCAAAGTGCTGCCCAAGTACCACCCAAGTGCTGCTTTTACATTCTGATCAAGTACCGTTAAAGTACGGCCCAAGTGCCAGCCAAGAGCCGCCTAAGTACCGCTTAAGTACCGCCCAAGTACAAATAAAGTACGGCACAAGTACCACCCAAGTTCTGCCTAAGTGCCGCTGCTCAAATTCTGCCTAAGTCCTACTTTTTACAATCTGCCCAAGTACCGCCTAAGTACGACCCAAGAGCCGCCCAAGTACCGCCCAAGTGCCGACTCAGTACCGCCCAAGTGCCGCCTCAGTACCGCTGCTCAAATTCTGATCTAGTACCGCCCAAGTGCCGCTTTTCACATTGTGCCCAAGTACCGCCAAAGTACGGCCCAAGTGCCGGCTGAGTGCCACCCAAGTATTGCCCAAGTGCCGCTTTTTACATTCTGTCTAAGTGCCACCCAAGTACCGTCAAAGTACCAATAAAGTACGGTCCAAGTGCCACCCAAGTACTACCAAAGTGCCGCCCAAGTGCCGCCCAAGTACCACCCAAGTGCCGCTCAAGTGCCGCTGCTCAAATTCTGCCCAAATACCGCCCAAGTGTCGCTTTTAACATTGTGCCCAAGTACCGCCAAAGTACGGCCCAAGTGCTGCCAAAGTACCGCCCAAGTACCGCCTAAGTGCAGCTTTTAAATTATGCCAAAGTGAAGCCCAAGTGCCACTCTTAACATTCTGCCCAAGGACTGCTAAAGTACGGCCCAAGTACTGCCCAAGTACCGCCCACGTACCGCTGCTCAAAATCTGCCAAAGTACAGCTCAAGTGCCGCTTTACACATTGTGCCCAAGTACGGCCAAAGTTTGGCCTAAGTGCTGCCCAAGTACCGCCTAAGTGCCGCTTTTACATTCTGATCAAGTACCACTAAAGTACGGCTCAAGTGCCGGCCAAGTGCCGCCTAAGTACCGCCCAAGTACCGCCCAAGTGCCGCTTTTACCTTCTGCCCAAGTACCGCCAAAGTACAGCCCAAGTGCCGCCCAAGTACCGCCCAAGTGCCGCTTTTACATTCTGATCAAGTACCGCCAAAGAACGGCCTAAGTGCCGCCCAAGTGTCGCCAAAGTGCCGCCCAAGTGCCGCCCAAGTACCGCTAAAGTGCCGCCCAAGTACCGCCCAAGTGCCGCTTTTCACATTCTGCCTAAGTGCTGCCCAAGTTCCGTCCAAGTACCAATAAAGTAAGGTTCAAGTGCCACCCAAGTACTACCAAAGTGCTGCTCAAGTGCCGCCCAAGTACCACCCAAGTGCCGCTCAAGTGCCGCTGCTCAAATTCTGCCCAAGTACCGCCCAAATGCCGCTTTTCACATTGTGCTCAAGTACCGCCAAAGTACGGCCCAAGTGCTGCCCAAGTACCGCCCAAGTACCGCTGCTTAAGATCTGCGAAAGTAAGGCTCAAGTGCCGCTTTACACAGTGTTTCAAAGTACGGCCAAAGTACTGCTTAAGTGCTGCCCAAGAACAGCCCGAGTGCCTTTTCTACATTCTGATCAAGTACCGCTTAAGTACAGCCCAAGAGCCGGCCATGTGCCGCCTAAGTACGGCCCAAGTACCGCCCAAGTGCGGCTTTTACCTTCTGCCCAAGTACCGCCAAAGTACGGCCCAAGTGCCGGCCACGTGCCGCCTTAGTACCGCCCAAGTACCGCCCAAGTGCTGCTTTCACCTTCTGCCCAAGAACCGCCAAAGTACGGCCCAATTGCCGCCCAATTACCGCCAAAGTGCTCTTTTACATCCTGCCCAAGTACCGCAAAAGTACGGCCCAAGTGCCGCTCAAGTGTCGCCCAAGTACCGCCCAAGTGCCGCTTTAACATTCTGCTTGAGTACCGCCAAAGTACTGCCTGAGAGCCGCCCAAGTACCGCCCAAGTGCCGCCTAAGTACCGCTGCTCAAATTCTGACCATGTACCGCCCAAATGCCGCTTTTACATTCTGATCAAGAACCGCTAAAGTACGTCCCAAGTGCCGGCCACGTGCCGCCTTAGTACCGACCAAGTACCGCCCAAGTGCTGCTTTTACCTTCTGCCCAAGTACCGCCAAAGTACGGCCCAATTGCCGCCCAATTACCGCCAAAGTGCTCTTTTACATCCTGCCCAAGTGCCGTCAAAGTACGGCCCAAGTGCCGCCCAAGTGTCGCCCGAGTACCGCCCAAGTGCCGCTTTAACATTCTGCTTAAGTACCGCCAAAGTACAGCTTAAGTGCTGCCCGAATACCGCCCAAGTGCCGCTCTTACATTCTGATCAAGTACCGCTAAAGTACGTCCCAAGTGCCGGCCACGTGCCGCCTTAGTATTGCCCAAGTACCGCCTAAAAGCCGCTTTCACCTTCTGCCCAAGTACCGCCAAAGTACGGCCCAATTGCCGCCCAAGTACCGCCAAAGTGCTCTTTTACATCCTGCCCAAGTACCACCAAAGTACGGCCCGAGAGCCACCCAAGTACCGCCCAAGTGCCGCCTAAGTACCGCTGCTCAAATTCTGACCAAGTACCGCCCGAGTTCCGCTCTAACATTCTGATCAAGTACCGCTAAAGTACGTCCCAAGTGCCGGCCACGTGCCGCCTTAGTACCGCCCAAGTACCGCCCAAGTGCCGCTTTAACATTCTGCTTAAGTACCGCCAAAGAACAGCCCGAGAGCCGCCCAAGTACGGCCCAAGTGCCGCCTAAGTACCGCTGCTCAAATTCTGACCAAGTATTGCCCAAGTGCTGTTTTTTACATTGTGCTTAAGTACCGCCAAAGTACGGCCTAAGTGCTGCCCAAGTACCGCCCAAGTGCCGCTTTCACCTTCTGCCCAAGTACCGCCAAAGTACGGCCCAATTGCCGCTCAAGTACTGCCGAAGTGCTCTTTTAAATCCTGCCCAAGTACCGCCAAAGTACGGCCCAAGTACCGCCCAAGTGCCGCCCAAGTGCCACTGCTCAAATTCTGTCCGAGTATTGCCCATGTGCCACTTTTGACATTGTTTCCAAGTACTGCCAAAGTACGGCCTAAGTGCTGCCCAAGTACCGCCCAAGTACCACTTTTACATTCTGATCAAGTACCGCTAAAGAACGGCCCAAGTGCCAGCCAAGTGCCGCCTAAGTACCGCTCAACTACCGCCTAAGTGCCGCTTTTACCTTCTGCCTAAGTACCGTCCAAGTACCAATAAAGTACGGCCCAAGTACCACCCAAGTGCCGCCCAAGTGCCGCTGCTCAAATTCTGCCCAAGTACCGCTTTTTACAATCCGCCCAAGTACCGCCAAAGTACGGCCTAAGTGCCGCCCATGTATCGCCCAATTACCGCCAAAGTGCTCTTTTACATCCTGCCCAAGTACCGCCAAAGTACGGCTTAAGTGCCGCCCAAGTGTCGCCCAAGTACCGCCCAAGTGCCGCTTTAACATTCTGCTTAAGTACCGCCAAAGTACGGCCCGAGAGCCGCCCAATCACCGCAAAAGTGCCGCCTAAGTACCGCTGCTTAAATTCTGACCAAGTACCACCCAAAAGCCGTTTCACCTTCTGCCTAAGTACCGCCAAAGTACGGCCAAATTGCCGCTTAAGTACCGCCAAAGTGCTCTTTTACATTCTGCCTAATTACCGCCAAAGTACGGCCCGAAAGCCGCCCAAATACCACCCAAGTGCCGCCTAAGTACCGCTGCTCAAATTCTGACCAAGTACCGCCCGAGTTCCGCTTTTACATTCTGATCAAGTACCGCTAAAGTACGTCCCAAGTGCCGACCACGTGCCGCCTTAGTACCGCCCAAGTACTGCCCAAGTGCCGCTTTCACCTTCTGCCTAAGTACCGCCAAAGTACGGCCCAATCGCTGCCCAAGCACTGCTAAAGTGCTCTTTTACATCCTGCTTAAGTACCGCCGAAGTACCGCCCAAGTGCCGCTTTAACATTCTGCTTAAGTACCGCCAAAGTACGGCCCAAGAGCCGCCCAAGTACGGCCCAAGTGCCGCCTAAGTACCGCTGCTCAAATTCTAACCAAGTACCGCCCAAGTGCCACTTTTCACATTGTGCGTAAGTACCACCAAAGAACGGTTCAAGTGCTGCCCAAGTACCGCCCAAGTGCTGCTTTCACCTTCTGCCTAAGTACCGCCAAAGTACGGCCCAATTGCCGCCCAAGTACCGCCAAAGTGCTCTTTTACATCCTGCCTAAGTACGGCCAAAGTACGGCCCAAGTACCGCCCAAGTGCCTCTTTAACATTGTGCTTAAGTACCGCGAAAGTACGGCCCAAGTGCCGCCCAAGTACCACCCAAGTGCCGCCTAAGTGCCGCTGCTAAAATTCTGTCCGAGTACCACCCATGTGCCACTTTTCACATTGTTTCCAAGTACTGCCAAAGTACGGCTTAAGTGCTGCCCAAGTACCGTCCAAGTGCCGCTTTTACATTCTGATCAAGTACCGCTAAAGAACGGCCCAAGTGCCAGCCAAGTGCCGCCTAAGTACCGCCCAAGTACCGCCCAAGTGCCGCTTTTACCTTCTGCCCAAGTACCTCCAAAGTACGGCCCAAGTGCTGCAAAAGTACTGCCCAAGTACCGCTGCTCAAAATCTGCCAAAGTACAGCTCAAGTGCCGCTTTTACATTCTGATTAAGTACCGCTAAAGAACGGCCCAAGTAACAGCCAAGTGCCGCCTAAGTACCGCCCAAGTACCACCCAAGTGCCGCCCAAGTGCCGCTGCTCAAATTCTGCCCAAGTACCGCTTTTTACAATCCGCCCAAGTACCGCCAAAGTACTGCCCAAGTGCCGCCCATGTATCGCCCAATTACCGCCAAAGTGCTCTTTTACATCCTGCCCAAGTACCGCCAAAGTACGGCTTAAGTGCCGCCCAAGTGTCGCCCAAGTACCGCCCAAGTGCCGCTTTAACATTCTGCTTAAGTACCGCCAAAGTACGGCCCGAGAGCCGCCCAATCACCGCAAAAGTGCCGCCTAAGTACCGCTGCTTAAATTCTGACCAAGTACCACCCAGAAGCCGTTTCACCTTCTGCCTAAGTACCGCCAAAGTACGGCCAAATTGCCGCTTAAGTACCGCCAAAGTGCTCTTTTACGTTCTGCCCAATTACCGCCAAAGTACGGCCCGAAAGCCGCCCAAATACCGCCCAAGTGCCGCCTAAGTACCGCTGCCCAAATTCTGACCAAGTACCGCCCGAGTTCCGCTTTTACATTCTGATCAAGTACCGCTAAAGTACGTCCCAAGTGCCAGCCAAGTGCCGCCTAAGTACCGCCCAAGTACCGCCCAAGTGCCGCTTTTACATTCTGATCAAGTACCGCTAAAGTACGTCCCAAGTGCCAGCCAAGTGCCGCCTAAGTACCGCCCAAGTACCGCCCAAGTGCCGCTTTTACATTCTGATCAAGTACCGCTAAAGTACGGCCCAAGTGCCGCCTGATAGCGCCCAAGTACTGCCCAAGTGCCAATTTTACCTTCTGCTCAAGTACTGCCCAAGTACCAATAAAGTACGGCCCAAAGACCACCCAAGTGCCGCCTAAGTGCCACTGCTCAAATTCTGCCCAAGTACCGCTTTCCACAATCTACCCCAGTACCGCCAAAGTGCTGCCCAAGTACCACCCAAGTGCTGCTTTTACATTCTGATCAAGTACCGTTAAAGTACGGCCCAAGTGCCAGCCAAGAGCCGCCTAAGTACCGCTTAAGTACCGCCCAAGTACAAATAAAGTACGGCACAAGTACCACCCAAGTTCTGCCTAAGTGCCGCTGCTCAAATTCTGCCTAAGTCCTACTTTTTACAATCTGCCCAAGTACCGCCAAAGTACGACCCAAGAGCCGCCCAAGTACCGCCCAAGTGCCGCCTCAGTACCGCCCAAGTGCCGCCTCAGTACCGCTGCTTAAATTCTGATCTAGTACCGCCCAAGTGCCGCTTTTCACATTGTGCCCAAGTACCGCCAAAGTACGGCCCAAGTGCCGGCTGAGTGCCACCCAAGTATTGCCCAAGTGCCGCTTTTTACATTCTGTCTAAGTGCCGCCCAAGTACCGTCTAAGTACCAATAAAGTACGGTCCAAGTGCCACCCAAGTACCACCAAAGTGCCGCCCAAGTGCCGCCCAAGTACCACCCAAGTGCCGCTGCTCAAATTCTGCCCGAATACCGCCCAAGTGTCGCTTTTAACATTGTGCCCAAGTACCGCCAAAGTACGGCCCAAGTGCTGCTAAAGTACCGCCCAAGTACCGCCCAAGTGCAGCTTTTAAATTATGCCAAAGTGAAGCCCAAGTGCCACTCTTAACATTCTGCCCAAGGACTGCTAAAGTACGGCCCAAGTACTGCCCAAGTACCGCCCACGTACCGCTGCTCAAAATCTGCTAAAGTACAGCTCAAGTGCCGCTTTACACATTGTGCCCAAGTACGGCCAAAGTACGGCCTAAGTGCTGCCCAAATACCGCCAAAGTGCCGCTTTTACATTCTGATCAAGTACCGCTGAAGTACGGCTCAAGTGCCGGCCAAGTGCCGCCTAAGAACCGCCCAAGTACCGCCCAAGTGCCGCTTTTACCTTCTGCCCAAGTACCGCCAAAGTACGGCCCAAGTGCCGCCCAAGTACCGCCCAAGTGCCGCTTTGACATTCTGATCAAGTACCGCCAAAGAACGGCCTAAGTGCCGCCCAAGTGTCGCCAAAGTGCCGCCCAAGTGCCGCCCAAGTACCGCTAAAGTGCCGCCCAAGTACCGCCCAAGTGCCGCTTTTCACATTCTGCCTAAGTGCTGCCCAAGTACCGTCCAAGTACCAATAAAGTACGGTTCAAGTGCCACCCAAGTACTACCAAAGTGCTGCTCAAGTACCGCCAAAGTACGGCCCAAGTGCCGGCCACGTGCCGCCTTAGTACCGCCCAAGTACCGCCCAAGTGCTGCTTTTACATTCTGCCCAAGAACCGCCAAAGTACGGCCCAATTGCCGCCCAATTACTGCCAAAGTGCTCTTTTACATCCTGCCCAAGTACCGCAAAAGTACGGCCCAAGTGCCGCTCAAGTGTCGCCCAAGTACCGCCCAAGTGCCGCTTTAACATTCTGCTTGAGTACCGCCAAAGTACTGCCCGAGAGCCGCCCAAGTACCGCCCAAGTGCCGCCTAAGTACCACTGCTCAAATTCTGACCAAGTACCACCCAGAAGCCGTTTCACCTTCTGCCTAAGTACCGCCAAAGTACGGCCAAATTGCCGCTTAAGTACCGCCAAAGTGCTCTTTTACATTCTGCCCAATTACCGCCAAAGTACGGCCCGAAAGCCGCCCAAATACCGCCCAAGTGCCGCCTAAGTACCGCTGCTCAAATTCTGACCAAGTACCGCCCGAGTTCCGCTTTTACATTCTAATCAAGTACCGCTAAAGTACGTCCCAAGTGCCGGCCACGTGCCGCCTTAGTACCGCCCAAGTACTGCCCAAGTGCCGCTTTCACCTTCTGCCTAAGTACCGCCAAAGTACGGCCCAATCGCTGCCCAAGCACTGCTAAAGTGCTCTTTTACATCCTGCTTAAGTACCGCCGAAGTACCGCCCAAGTGCCGCTTTAACATTCTGCTTAAGTACCGATAAAGTACGGCCCGAGAGCCGCCCAAGTACGGCCCAAGTGCCGCCTAAGTACCGCTGCTCAAATTCTAACCAAGTACCGCCCAAGTGCCACTTTTCACATTGTGCGTAAGTACCACCAAAGAACGGTTCAAGTGCTGCCCAAGTACCGCCCAAGTGCTGCTTTCACCTTCTGCCTAAGTACCGCCAAAGTACGGCCCAATTGCCGCCTAAGTACCGCCAAAGTGCTCTTTTACATCCTGCCTAAGTACGGCCAAAGTACGGCCCAAGTACCGCCCAAGTGCCTCTTTAACATTGTGCTTAAGTACCGCGAAAGTACGGCCCAAGTGCCGCCCAAGTACCATCCAAGTGCTGCCTAAGTGCCGCTGCTAAAATTCTGTCCGAGTACCACCCATGTGCCACTTTTCACATTGTTTCCAAGTACTGCCAAAGTACGGCTTAAGTGCTGCCCAAGTACCGTCCAAGTGCCGCTTTTACATTCTGATCAAGTACCGCTAAAGAACGGCCCAAGTGCCAGCCAAGTGCCGCCTAAGTACCGCCCAAGTACCACCCAAGTGCCGCCCAAGTGCCGCTGCTCAAATTCTTCCCAAGTACCGCTTTTTACAATCCGCCCAAGTACCGCCAAAGTACTGCCCAAGTGCCGCCCATGTATCGCCCAATTACCGCCAAAGTGCTTTTTTACATCCTGCCGAAGTACCGCCAAAGTACGGCTTAAGTGCCGCCCAAGTGTCGCTCAAGTACCGCCCAAGTGCCGCTTTAACATTCTGCTTAAGTACCGCCAAAGTACGGCCTGAGAGCCGCCCAATTACCGCAAAAGTGCCGCCTAAGTACCGCTGCTTAAATTCTGACCAAGTACCACCCAGAAGCCGTTTCACCTTCTGCCTAAGTACCGCCAAAGTACGGCCAAATTGCCGCTTAAGTACCGCCAAAGTGCTCTTTTACGTTCTGCCCAATTACCGCCAAAGTACGGCCCGAAAGCCGCCCAAATACCGCCCAAGTGCCGCCTAAGTACCGCTGCTCAAATTCTGACCAAGTACCGCCCGAGTTCCGCTTTTACATTCTGATCAAGTACCGCTAAAGTACGTCCCAAGTGCCAGCCAAGTGCCGCCTAAGTACCGCCTAAGTACCGCCCAAGTGCCGCTTTTACATTCTGATCAAGTACCGCTTAAGTACGGCCCAAGTGCCGCCTGATAGCGCCCAAGTACTGCCCAAGTGCCAATTTTACCTTCTGCTCAAGTACTGCCCAAGTACCAATAAAGTACGGCCCAAAGACCACCCAAGTGCCGCCTAAGTGCCACTGCTCAAATTCTGCCCAAGTACCGCTTTCCACAATCTACCCCAGTACCGCCAAAGTGCTGCCCAAGTACCACCCAAGTGCTGCTTTTACATTCTGATCAAGTACCGTTAAAGTACGGCCCAAGTGCCAGCCAAGAGCCGCCTAAGTACCGCTTAAGTACCGCCCAAGTACAAATAAAGTACGGCACAAGTACCACCCAAGTTCTGCCTAAGTGCCGCTGCTCAAATTCTGCCTAAGTCCTACTTTTTACAATCTGCCCAAGTACCGCCAAAGTACGACCCAAGAGCCGCCCAAGTACCGCCCAAGTGCTGCCTCAGTACCGCCCAAGTGCCGCCTCAGTACCGCTGCTTAAATTCTGATCTAGTACCGCCCAAGTGCAGCTTTTAAATTATGCCAAAGTGAAGCCCAAGTGCCACTCTTAACATTCTGCCCAAGGACTGCTAAAGTACGGCCCAAGTACTGCCCAAGTACCGCCCACGTACCGCTGCTCAAAATCTGCTAAAGTACAGCTCAAGTGCCGCTTTACACATTGTGCCCAAGTACGGCCAAAGTACGGCCTAAGTGCTGCCCAAGTACCGCCTAAGTGCCGCTTTTACATTCTGATCAAGTACCGCTAAAGTACGGCTCAAGTGCCGGCCAAGTGCCGCCTAAGAACCGCCCAAGTACCGCCCAAGTGCCGCTTTTACCTTCTGCCCAAGTACCGCCAAAGTACGGCCCAAGTGCCGCCCAAGTACCGCCCAAGTGCCGCTTTTACATTCTGATCAAGTACCGCCAAAGAACGGCCTAAGTGCCGCCCAAGTGTCGCCAAAGTGCCGCCCAAGTGCCGCTCAAGTACCGCTAAAGTGCCGCCCAAGTACCGCCCAAGTGCCGCTTTTCACATTCTGCCTAAGTGCTGCCCAAGTACCGTCCAAGTACCAATAAAGTACGGTTCAAGTGCCACCCAAGTACTACCAAAGTGCTGCTCAAGTACCGCCAAAGTACGACCCAAGTGCCGGCCACGTGCCGCCTTAGTACCGCCCAAGTACCGCCCAAGTGCTGCTTTTACATTCTGCCCAAGAACCGCCAAAGTACGGCCCAATTGCCGCCCAATTACTGCCAAAGTGCTCTTTTACATCCTGCCCAAGTACCGCAAAAGTACGGCCCAAGTGCCGCTCAAGTGTCGCCCAAGTACCGCCCAAGTGCCGCTTTAACATTCTGCTTGAGTACCGCCAAAGTACTGCCCGAGAGCCGCCCAAGTACCGCCCAAGTGCCGCCTAAGTACCACTGCTCAAATTCTGACCATGTACCGCCCAAATGCCGCTTTTACATTTTGATCAAGTACCGCTAAAGTACGTCCCACGTGCCGGCCACGTGCCGCCTTAGTACCGACCAAGTACCGCCCAAGTGCTGCTTTTACCTTCTGCCCAAGTACCGCCAAAGTACGGCCCAATTGCCGCCCAATTACTACCAAAGTGCTCTTTTACATCCTGCCCAAGTGCCGTCAAAGTACGGCCCAAGTGCTGCCCAAGTGTCGCCCAAGTACCGCCTAAGTGCCGCTTTAACATTCTGCTTAAGTGTCGCCAAAGTACGGCTTAAGTGCTGCCCGAATACCGCCCAAGTGCCGCTCTTACATTCTGATCAAGTACCGCTAAAGTACGTCCCAAGTGCCGGCCACGTGCCGCCTTAGTATTGCCCAAGTACCGCCTAAAAGCTGCTTTCACTTTCTGCCCAAGTACCGCCAAAGTACGGCCCAATTGCCGCCCAAGTACCGCCAAAGTGCTCTTTTACATCCTGCCCAAGTACCACCAAAGTACGGCCCGAGAGCCGCCCAAGTACCGCCCAAGTGCCGCCTAAGTACCGCTGCTCAAATTCTGACCAAGTACCGCCCGAGTTCCGCTTTAAAATTCTGATCAAGTACCGCTAAAGTACGTCCCAAGTGCCGACCACGTGCCGCCTTAGTACCGCCCAAGTACGGCCCAAGTGCCGCTTTAACATTCTGCTTAAGTACCGCCAAAGAACGGCCCGAGAGCCGCCCAAGTACGGCCCAAGTGCCGCCTAAGTACCGCTGCTCAAATTCTGACCAAGTATTGCCCAAGTGCTGTTTTTTACATTGTGCTTAAGTACCGCCAAAGTACGGCCTAAGTGCTGCCCAAGTACCGCCCAAGTGCCGCTTTCACCTTCTGCCCAAGTACCGCTAAAGTACGGCCCAATTGCCGCCCAAGTACTGCCGAAGTGCTCTTTTACATCCTGCCCAAGTACCGCCAAAGTACGGCCCAAGTACCGCCCAAGTGCCGCCCAAGTGCCGCTGCTCAAATTCTGCCCAAGTACCGCTTTTTACAATCCGCCCAAGTACCGCCAAAGTGCTCTTTTACATCCTGCCCAAGTACCGCCAAAGTACGGCTTAAGTGCCGCCCAAGTGTCGCCCAAGTACCGCCCAAGTGCCGCTTTAACATTCCGCTTAAGTACCGCCAAAGTACGGCCCGAGAGCCGCCCAATCACCGCAAAAGTGCCGCCTAAGTACCGCTGCTTA
Organism: Copidosoma floridanum; assembly: GCF_036245765.1. NCBI lineage: Eukaryota > Metazoa > Arthropoda > Insecta > Hymenoptera > Encyrtidae > Copidosoma > Copidosoma floridanum. Next base: position 14,028,174 of record NW_028321884.1, on the reverse strand, counting down.
AATTCTGACCAAGTACCACCCAAAAGCCGTTTCACCTTCTGCCTAAGTACCGCCAAAGTACGGCCAAATTTCCGCTTAAGTACCGCCAAAGTGCTCTTTTACATTCTGCCCAATTACCGCCAAAAAACGGCCCGAAAGCCGCCCAAATACCGCCCAAGTGCCGCCTAAGTACCGCTGCTCAAATTCTGACCGAGTACCGCCCAAGTTCCGCTTTTACATTCTGATCAAGTACCGCTAAAGTACGTCCCAAGTGCCAGCCAAGTGCCGCCTAAGTACCGCCCAAGTACCGCCCAAGTGCCGCTTTTACCTTCTGCCCAAGTACCGCCGAAGTACGGCCCAAGTGCTGCAAAAGTACTGCCCAAGTACCGCTGCTCAAAATCTGCCAAAGTACAGCTCAAGTGCCGCTTTTACATTCTGATTAAGTACCGCTAAAGTACGGCTCAAGTGCCGGCCAAGTGCCGCCTAAGAACCGCCCAAGTACCGCCCAAGTGCCGCTTTTACCTTCTGCCCAAGTACCGCCAAAGTACGGCCCAAGTGCCGCCCAAGTACCGCCCAAGTGCCGCTTTTACATTCTGATCAAGTACCGCCAAAGAACGGCCTAAGTGCCGCCCAAGTGTCGCCAAAGTGCCGCCCAAGTGCCGCCTAAGTACCGCTAAAGTGCCGCCCAAGTACCGCCCAAGTGCCGCTTTTCACATTCTGCCTAAGTGCTGCCCAAGTACCGTCCAAGTACCAATAAAGTACGGTTCAAGTGCCACCCAAGTACTACCAAAGTGCTGCTCAAGTACCGCCAAAGTACGGCCCAAGTGCCGGCCACGTGCCGCCTTAGTACCGCCCAAGTACCGCCCAAGTGCTGCTTTTACATTCTGCCCAAGAACCGCCAAAGTACGGCCCAATTGCCGCCCAATTACTGCCAAAGTGCTCTTTTACATCCTGCCCAAGTACCGCAAAAGTACGGCCCAAGTGCCGCTCAAGTGTCGCCCAAGTACCGCCCAAGTGCCGCTTTAACATTCTGCTTGAGTACCGCCAAAGTACTGCCCGAGAGCCGCCCAAGTACCGCCCAAGTGCCGCCTAAGTACCACTGCTCAAATTCTGACCATGTACCGCCCAAATGCCGCTTTTACATTTTGATCAAGTACCGCTAAAGTACGTCCCACGTGCCGGCCACGTGCCGCCTTAGTACCGACCAAGTACCGCCCAAGTGCTGCTTTTACCTTCTGCCCAAGTACCGCCAAAGTACGGCCCAATTGCCGCCCAATTACCGCCAAAGTGCTCTTTTACATCCTGCCCAAGTGCCGTCAAAGTACGGCCCAAGTGCTGCCCAAGTGTCGCCCAAGTACCGCCTAAGTGCCGCTTTAACATTCTGCTTAAGTACCGCCAAAGTACGGCTTAAGTGCTGCCCGAATACCGCCCAAGTGCCGCTCTTACATTCTGATCAAGTACCGCTAAAGTACGTCCCAAGTGCCGGCCACGTGCCGCCTTAGTATTGCCCAAGTACCGCCTAAAAGCTGCTTTCACCTTCTGCCCAAGTACCGCCAAAGTACGGCCCAATTGCCGCCCAAGTACCGCCAAAGTGCTCTTTTACATCCTGCCCAAGTACCACCAAAGTACGGCCCGAGAGCCGCCCAAGTACCGCCCAAGTGCCGCCTAAGTACCGCTGCTCAAATTCTGACCAAGTACCGCCCGAGTTCCGCTTTAACATTCTGATCAAGTACCGCTAAAGTACGTCCCAAGTGCCGACCACGTGCCGCCTTAGTACCGCCCAAGTACGGCCCAAGTGCCGCTTTAACATTCTGCTTAAGTACCGCCAAAGAACGGCCCGAGAGCCGCCCAAGTACGGCCCAAGTGCCGCCTAAGTACCGCTGCTCAAATTCTGACCAAGTATTGCCCAAGTGCTGTTTTTTACATTGTGCTTAAGTACCGCCAAAGTACGGCCTAAGTGCTGCCCAAGTACCGCCCAAGTGCCGCTTTCACCTTCTGCCCAAGTACCGCTAAAGTACGGCCCAATTGCCGCCCAAGTACTGCCGAAGTGCTCTTTTACATCCTGCCCAAGTACCGCCAAAGTACGGCCCAAGTACCGCCCAAGTGCCGCCCAAGTGCCGCTGCTCAAATTCTGCCCAAGTACCGCTTTTTACAATCCGCCCAAGTACCGCCAAAGTGCTCTTTTACATCCTGCCCAAGTACCGCCAAAGTACGGCTTAAGTGCCGCCCAAGTGTCGCCCAAGTACCGCCCAAGTGCCGCTTTAACATTCCGCTTAAGTACCGCCAAAGTACGGCCCGAGAGCCGCCCAATCACCGCAAAAGTGCCGCCTAAGTACCGCTGCTTAAATTCTGACCAAGTACCACCCAAAAGCCGTTTCACCTTCTGCCTAAGTACCGCCAAAGTACGGCCAAATTTCCGCTTAAGTACCGCCAAAGTGCTCTTTTACATTCTGCCCAATTACCGCCAAAAAACGGCCCGAAAGCCGCCCAAATACCGCCCAAGTGCCGCCTAAGTACCGCTGCTCAAATTCTGACCGAGTACCGCCCAAGTTCCGCTTTTACATTCTGATCAAGTACCGCTAAAGTACGTCCCAAGTGCCAGCCAAGTGCCGCCTAAGTACCGCCCAAGTACCGCCCAAGTGCCGCTTTTACCTTCTGCCCAAGTACCGCCGAAGTACGGCCCAAGTGCTGCAAAAGTACTGCCCAAGTACCGCTGCTCAAAATCTGCCAAAGTACAGCTCAAGTGCCGCTTTTACATTCTGATTAAGTACCGCTAAAGAACGGCCCAAGTAACAGCCAAGTGCCGCCTAAGTACCGCCCAAGTACCACCCAAGTGCCGCCCAAGTGCCGCTTTTACATTCTGATCAAGTACCGCTAAAGTACGGCCCAAGTGCCGCCTGATAGCGCCCAAGTACTGCCCAAGTGCCAATTTTACCTTCTGCTCAAGTACTGCCCAAGTACCAATAAAGTACGGCCCAAGTACCACCCAAGTGCCGCCTAAGTGCCACTGCTTAAATTCTGCCCAAATACCGCTTTCCACAATCTACCCCAGTACCGCCAAAGTGCTGCCCAAGTACCACCCAAGTGCTGCTTTTACATTCTGATCAAGTACCGCCAAAGAACGGCTCGAGAGCCGCCCAAGTACGGCCCAAGTGCCGCCTAAGTACCGCTGCTCAAATTCTGACCAAGTATTGCCCAAGTGCTGTTTTTTACATTGTGCTTAAGTACCGCCAAAGTACGGCCTAATTGCTGCCCAAGTACCGCCCAAGTGCCGCTTCCACCTTCTGCCCAAGTACCGTAAAAGTACGGCCCAATTGCCGCCCAAGTACTGCCGAAGTGCTCTTTTACATCCTGCCCAAGTACCGCCAAAGTACGGCCCAAGTACCGCCCAAGTGCCGCCCAAGTGCCACTTTTACATTCTGATCAAGTACCGCTAAAGAACGGCCCAAGTGCCAGCCTAGTGCCGCCTAAGTACCGCTCAACTACCGCCCAAGTGCCGCTTTTCACATTGTGCCCAAGTACCGCCAAAGTACGGCCCAAGTGCCGGCTGAGTGCCACCCAAGTATTGCCCAAGTGTCGCTTTTAACATTGTGCCCAAGTACCGCCAAAGTACGGCCCAAGTGCTGCCAAAGTACCGCCCAAGTACCGCCCAAGTGCAGCTTTTGAATTATGCCAAAGTAAAGCCCAAGTGCCACTCTTAACATTCTGCCCAAGGACTGCTAAAGTACGGCCCAAGTACTGCCCAAGTACCGCCCACGTACCGCTGCTCAAAATCTGCCAAAGTACAGCTCAAGTGCCGCTTTACACATTGTGCCCAAGTACGGCCAAAGTACGGCCTAAGTGCTGCCCAAGTACCGCCTAAGTGCCGCTTTTACATTCTGATCAAGTACCGCTAAAGTACGGCTAAAGTGCCGGCTAAGTGCCGCCTAAGTACCGCCCAAGTACCGCCCAAGTGCCGCTTTTACCTTCTGCCCAAGTACCGCCAAAGTACGGCCCAAGTGCCGCCCAAGTACCGCCCAAGTGCCGCTTTTACATTTTGATCAAGTACCGCCAAAGAACGGCCTAAGTGCCGCCCAAGTGTCGCCAATGTGCCGCCCAAGTACCGCTAAAGTGCCGCCCAAGTACCGCCCAAGTGCCGCTTTTCACATTCTGCCTAAGTGCTGCCCAAGTACCGTCCAAGTACCAACAAAGTGCGGTTTAAGTGCCACCCAAGTACTACCAAAGTGCTGCTCAAGTGCCGCCCAAGTACCACCCAAGTGCCGCTCAAGTGCCGCTGCTCAAATTCTGCCCAAGTACCGCCCAAATGCCGCTTTTCACATTGTGCTCAAGTACCGCCAAAGTACGTCCCAAGTGCTGCCCCAGTACCGCTCAAGTACCGCTGCTTAAGATCTGCGAAAGTACAGCTCAAGTGCCGCTTTACACAGTGTTCCCAAGTACGGCCAAAGTACTGCTTAAGTGCTGCCCAAGAACAGCCCAAGTGCCTTTTTTACATTCTGATCAAGTACCGCTTAAGTACAGCCCAAGAGCCGGCCATGTGCCGCCTAAGTACGGCCCAAGTACCGCCCAAGTGCGGCTTTTACCTTCTGCCCAAGTACCGCCAAAGTACGGCCCAAGTGCCGGCCACGTGCCGCCTTAGTACCGCCCAAGTACCGCCCAAGTGCTATTTCACCTTCTGCCCAAGAACCGCCAAAGTACGGCCCAATTGCCGCCCAATTACCGCCAAAGTGCTCTTTTACAGCCTGCCCAAGTACCGCAAAAGTACGGCCCAAGTGCCGCTCAAGTGTCGCCCAAGTACCGCCCAAGTGCCGCTTTAACATTCTGCTTGAGTACCGCCAAAGTACTGCCCGAGAGCCGCCCAAGTACCGCCCAAGTGCCGCCTAAGTACCGCTGCTCAAATTCTGACCATGTACCGCCCAAATGCCGCTCTTACATTCTGATCAAGTACCGCTAAAGTACGTCCCAAGTGCCGCCCAAGTGTCGCCCAAGTACCGCCCAAGTGCCGCTTTAACATTCTGCTTAAGTACCGCCAAAGTACGGCTTAAGTGCTGCCCGAATACCGCCCAAGTGCCGCTCTTACATTCTGATCAAGTACCGCTAAAGTACGTCCCAAGTGCCGGCCACGTGCCGCCTTAGTATTGCCCAAGTACCGCCTAAAAGCCGCTTTCACCTTCTGCCCAAGTACCGCTAAAGTACGGCCCAATTGCCGCCCAAGTACCGCCAAAGTGCTCTTTTACATCCTGCCCAAGTACCACCAAAGTACGGCCCGAGAGCCGCCCAAGTACCGCCCAAGTGCCGCCTAAGTACCGCTGCTCAACTTCTGACCAAGTACCGCCCGAGTTCCGCTTTAACATTCTGATCAAGTACCGCTAAAGTACGTCCCAAGTGCCGGCCACGTGCCGCCTTAGTACCGCCCAAGTACCGCCCAAGTGCCGCTTTAACATTCTGCTTAAGTACCGCCAAAGAACGGCCCGAGAGCCGCCCAAGTACGGCCCAAGTTCCGCCTAAGTACCACTGCTCAAATTCTGACCAAGTATTGCCCAAGTGCTGTTTTTTACATTGTGCTTAAGTACTGCCAAAGTACGGCCTAAGTGCTGCCCAAGTACCGCCCAAGTGCCGCTTTCACCTTCTGCCCAAGTACCGCCAAAGTACGGCCCAATTGCCGCCCAAGTACTGCCGAAGTGCTCTTTTACATCTTGCCCAAGTACCGCCAAAGTACGGCCCAAGTACCGCCCAAGTGCCGCCCAAGTGCCACTGCTCAAATTCTGTCCGAGTATTGCCCATGTGCCACTTTTGACATTGTTTCCGAGTACTGCCAAAGTACGGCCTAAGTGCTGCCCAAGTACCGCCAAAGTACCACTTTTACATTCTGATCAAGTACCTTTAAAGAACGGCCCAAGTGCCAGCCAAGTGCCGCCTAAGTACCGCTCAACTACCGCCTAAGTGCCGCTTTTACCTTCTGCCTAAGTACCGCCCAAGTACCAATAAAGTACGGCCCAAGTACCACCCAAGTGCCGCCCAAGTGCCGCTGCTCAAATTCTGCCCAAGTACCGCTTTTTACAATCCGCCCAAGTACCGCCAAAGTACGGCCCAAGTGCCACCCATGTATCGCCCAATTACCGCCAAAGTGCTCTTTTACATCCTGCCCAAGTACCGCCAAAGTACGGCTTAAGTGCCGCCCAAGTGTCGCCCAAGTACCGCCCAAGTGCCGCTTTAACATTCCGCTTAAGTACCGCCAAAGTACGGCCCGAGAGCCGCCCAATCACCGCAAAAGTGCCGCCTAAGTACCGCTGCTTAAATTCTGACCAAGTACCACCCAAAAGCCGTTTCACCTTCTGCCTAAGTACCGCCAAAGTACGGCCAAATTGCCGCTTAAGTACCGCCAAAGTGCTCTTTTACATTCTGCCCAATTACCGCCAAAGTACGGCCCGAAAGCCGCCCAAATACCGCCCAAGTGCCGCCTAAGTACCGCTGCTCAAATTCTGACCAAGTACCGCCCGAGTTCCGCTTTTACATTCTGATCAAGTACCGCTAAAGTACGTCCCAAGTGCCGGCCACGTGCCGCCTTAGTACCGCCCAAGTACCGCCCAAGTGCCGCTTTCACCTTCTGCCTAAGTACCGCCAAAGTACGGCCCAATCGCTGCCCAAGCACTGCTAAAGTGCTCTTTTACATCCTGCTCAAGTACCGCCGAAGTACCGCCCAAGTGCCGCTTTAACATTCTGCTTAAGTACCGCCAAAGTACGGCCTGAGAGCCGCTCAAGTACGGCCCAAGTGCCGCCTAAGTACCGCTGCTCAAATTCTAACCAAGTACCGCCCAAGTGCCACTTTTCACATTGTGCGTAAGTACCACCAAAGAACGGTTCAAGTGCTGCCCAAGTACCGCCCAAGTGCTGCTTTCACCTTCTGCCTAAGTACCACCAAAGTACGGCCCAATTGCCGCCCAAGTACCGCCAAAGTGCTCTTTTACATCCTGCCTAAGTACGGCCAAAGTACGGCCCAAGTACCGCCCAAGTGCCTCTTTAACATTGTGCTTAAGTACCGCGAAAGTACGGCCCAAGTGCCGCCCAAGTACCACCCAAGTGCCGCCTAAGTGCCGCTGCTCAAATTCTGTCCGAGTACCACCCATGTGCCACTTTTCACATTGTTTCCAAGTACTGCCAAAGTACGGCTTAAGTGCTGCCCAAGTACCGTCCAAGTGCCGCTTTTACATTCTGATCAAGTACCGCTAAAGAACGGCCCAAGTGCCAGCCAAGTGCCGCCTAAGTACCGCCCAAGTACCGCCCAAGTGCCGCTTTTACCTTCTGCCCAAGTACCGCCAAAGTACGGCCCAAGTGCTGCAAAAGTACCGCCCAAGTACCGCTGCTCAAAATCTGCCAAAGTACAGCTCAAGTGCCGCTTTTACATTCTGATTAAGTACCGCTAAAGAACGGCCCAAGTAACAGTCAAGTGCCGCCTAAGTACCGCCCAAGTACCACCCAAGTGCCGCTCAAGTGCCGCTGTTTAAATTCTGCCTAAGTACTGCCCAAATGCCGCTTTTCACATTGTGCTCAAGTACCGCCAAAGTACGGCCCAAGTGCTGCAAAAGTACCGCCCAAGTACCGCTGCTCAAGATCTGCCAAAGTACAGCTCAAGTGCCGCTTTACATATTGTGCCCAAGTACGGCCAAAGTACGGCCTAAGTGCTGCCTTAGTACCGCCCAAGTGCCGCTTTTACATTCTGATCAAGTCCCGCTAAAGTACGGCCCAAGTGCTAGCCAAGTGCCGCCTAAGTACCGCCCAAGTGCTGCTTTTACCTTCTGCCCAAGTACCGCCAAAGTACGGCCCAAGTGCCGCCCAAGTACCGCTCAAGTGCTCTTTTACATCCTGCCCAAGTACTTCCAAAGTACGGCCCAAGTGCCGCCCAAGTACCACCCAAGTGCCGCCTAAGTGCCGCTGCTCAAATTTTGCCCGAGTACCGCCCAAGTGCCGCTTTTCACATTGTGCCCAAGTACGTCCAAAGTACGGCCTAAGTGCTGCCCAAGTACCGCTCAAGTGCCGCTTTTACATTTTGATCAAGTACCGCTAAAGTACGGCCCAAGTGCCGGCCAAGTGCCGCCTAAGTACCGCCCAAGTACCGTCCAAGTGCTGCTTTTACCTTCTGCTTAAGTACCGCCCAAGTACCAATAAAGTACGGCCCAAGTACCACCCAAGTGCCGCTCAAGTGCCGCTGCTCAAATTCTGCCCAAGTACCGCTTTACACAATCTGCCCAAGTACCGCCAAAGTACGGCCCAAGAGCCGCCCAAGTACCGCCCAAGTGCCGCCTAAGTACCGCTGCTCAAATTCTGACCAAGTACCGCCCAAGTGCCGCTTTTTACATTGTGCCCAAGTACCGCCAAAGTACGGCCCAAGTGCCGCTCAAGTACCGTTAAAGTGAGGCCCAAGTGCTGCCAAAGTACCGCCTAAGTCCCGCTTTTTACATTCTGCTCAAGTGCCGCCAAAGTGCCGTCCAAGTGCCTCCCAAGCGCCACTGCCCAAGTACTACCCAAGTGCGGCCCAAGTTTCACCTGATAGTTGCTCAAGTTAAACATTTTCTTTATTATTATTATTAATATTGTTTACAATTGTATTTTTTTTTTTTATAACATTTATTATCATGTTTATTATCTTCATTATTATCATCATCATCTTCATCGTCATTGTCAATTTCATCGTATGTAGAATGATCTCACGATAATATCTCTGGTTAACTTAATAACCTTTTCGTACGCTTATTTATTTGTTTTTACGTTTCTGATACTCAGCCCTTCATCTCCTTCTAATAATTTCATAGCTACACGTTTTTACTATTTTAATCACATTTGAGCGCCATCTCCTGCCCGCTAGGGGATCTATTTAGACTTTGTTTACCGACTTAGAGGTTTGTTGCTATGTTGTTGCGATCCATGACACTGCACTTCATGGCAGCCCGCGCCATTGAAATTTGCGTTCTAAACACGCTGAAATCGAGCACTTTTGTAAATCCATTTACTTAATGAATAATTGTTAAAAAATTATTCTGTAAACGGATTTTGACTCAGGGGAAGCTGATCCACACGCTGGTCCCCGCTCCTCAAGCATAAGTTAAGTATGGTTGTTATAAAAAAAATCAGCTTTAGTTGGTCTGTGGTAAACAATCTAAAACAGTTTGTAGTAGAAGTAAATGAAATACAATTATATAACTAAATGAAAAAAAATCCTAGCATAGTGCTTGAGATATTTTTACAATAAATATTATTCATCAGTTTAATTTTTTTTTTTTTCAATTTACGAAAATATTTTAATATATTAATAGGTGCACATTGACATTAATTTAATCTTACGGTGAAAATAGTTTTATCTGTGTTCTTAAGAAAGTAAGATAATTATTTATTCATCATTACTACAATGGTTGATAATTATTAACATGACATTGATAATTTTTATCGTCTTTTTCATGAGTTCTATTGTAATGCCTTTTTTAATGCATCTTTAATGCAATCACTAATTAATACTATAAATAAGATTATCATCCAAAAATGTAAACTTGAAAACTACGTATTTACATGCATAATGGAAGAAATGGAAGTTTTTATTTTATTTAACTATCAATATTTATCATTTCAATGCACCCCATATCGGTCCCAGATTCCGCAAGCGCACACAGCTCACCAGGGAATCGCTGGCAATATCAGACGCTCATCGTTAGGAACGACCAGTGAAAGTCGATATAGCTCGAGACACGTCCGCAGGCTATCAAACCGGCCAAGGGGAAAACGTAGTGCGGGGATAACGAAGCAGGGCTTGCGACCTTTCCAACTTTCCGGCCTGGAAATCCTTCGAGGAGGTCCCCCGAAACTTGGCCACTGGGGGTAAACAAACCCCAGTGGTCAATCGGGCTTGCGAGCCCGGAGATTTGTGTACTCATCGTCTTCACGGTCGGTTTGGTTACACGTGTGCTGCGAGGGCTCAGTGTGCTTGTTTGCGTCTTTCGATGAACACAGGATTTTTTTTACATAATTTTTTTCAGAAGTAAGATATTAGTTGAAGGGTAAAAAAATGTCAGTCAAAGTTGGCAGAAAAGGGAATGGTTTATTTCACTACTTTTTTCAACGTTATGTTATCCAAGATTATTTGACAAAGTTCATGAGAAGTACTTAATGTTTCTGGAGGTAATGAAATCTTACCATCATCTTTACCCTTATTTCAACAACACTTTCCGTATTGCTTACTTATTTTTTTTTTTTTTTTAATAAAACATTTTTTTTTAAATCAAAGATCATGTCTTAAAAAACTTAAACTGCAATAATACTTTAGAATAAAATTACAAAAAAAAAAATGAGTAAGTAAATAAATTTGAAGAAATTGTAGTGTTACTATCACTAAAAATAAAAAGTTATTTTATTTTTTTGTAATCTACTTTGTTTCTTTGGGCAGATAATGTAATAAATAAAAGTACATAATAGTTTCAACAATGTATTGTTGTTTTTTTACACTAATCATCATTGTTAACCTTCCTGAATAACGATAAATAAGAAATGAGGAGTAACTTGAACATTAAGTACCTGATTAATCTAATATTTTATTGTATACGTTAAGTACATAAAGTGTAAAAGGAAAAATGTTATAAAATACATTAATTTAATACAGAAAATTTAGGACTCAGTGTGACTTATAGATGTAAAAAAGCATGTTTTACATGACAATTTGTTACGTTATATTTGCTTTTTTTTTAATGGATACATTAATAACAGAAAAAATCAAATACAAGCAGATTTTTTTAAACGTTTGACTAAATAATAATTATTATCAGCTAACTTCATGGCGAAACCAGCAATATAGTGTGTCCTGCACTACTGTTATGCAACCTGTGACATGAACATTAACAAGCGAAGAATAAGCAAGTATGTGTTGTATATATTATTGAGACATCCTACCACGCAATAAAAATTTAATTATGTACTTCAATGCTCTAGTTAAAATTTTTAGGCCATTTTTAGAAAATTTTTTGCTTGCCAGTATAAAATGTTTATAAAATAAATGTGTCTATTCCAGTGGTATTTAAAGCAAGTAACTTTGTTTTGTAATTTTTAATTTAAAAATAAATTAATTATTTTGGTTTTGTGTAATAACTTCTAAAATGAACGTGAATAATGATACAGAAAAACCAAAAGCAAAAAAAAATATTAATCTAAGAAAAATAGGAAAATCGTTTTGATTTGAAGTAAATGATTGTTTGTTATAGATATACTCTTGACTTAAAGATGATAGAATTAAATGTTTAGAATTACTTGAATTTTGAGTTATTGACATTAGTTGATCATAATGGGAATCACTAGATCTTTCATTGAAAGCCCGGTACAAGAAGTTTAGTACAACTTGTTTTTCACAAAAAGTACTGATTCCTGATTCGAAAATTCTACGGAAAATCGTATTAAACCGATGAATGTAAGGAGACTTTTGAGAAAGCATAAACGTATATAAGTTACTTTTAGGAGAAGCTAATTTAGTAATGATTGTAATTTTGGAACTAGTGTTATTTTTGTTGAAAATATACGCCATCATTTTTCCATAATAGATATGTTCGATTAAAAAATTTACTTTTGAAAAATACAACATCCCTGCTACATTATCATTTTTTACGTTACTATTAACAATGACTTTAATTTTTTCCATAAGAGGTGTATATATTTCGGGATACTCGTTGTTATACTCCAACAGTGATTTTCTAGTATAAAGTTCTTTGTACAACTGCATTTTGGAATTCATGATATCGCTAATGTTTTGGAAGTTATGAAATTTTAAAGTGCTATAATTAACGTTGAAAATTTCATGTATAATTTCAGATGTAAACGTAATAGATGAGCATATAAAAACTAGATAAATGATCTTGTCAATAATTCTTTGAGGGGCAAAAATTTCACTTCGGCCGATTAAAATAAGCGACACATTGTAGGGTGTTAAAAAGTTATTTTCAACTAACATGTATTTTTTTATAAATGCAAACAAAGTAATTAGAACAACAACAAGAAAGAACAAAATAATTAAGTTCCAGGGAATAGATATTTCATTATAAGAACGATGTTTTATAACAAAACACATATTTTCTGTGGTTATATAAAAGTCCATTTCTGAAACCCATAGACTTAATGTATCGGAAAAAGTACGAATTGTACAGAAATCAATTAAATGTTCTAGGTGCCTACCATATATTTTATTTTCTATACTTATTGTTGAGAAATTAATTGCTTTACTTAAAATAACAAACTTTGAGCCGTAGTATCCATACTCCCAATCAAAGGATGTAGATAAACTTTGGTTTTTATCAAAATCGTTATGTATCTTAGATTGTCTGTACATCATATGTAGTGGGTACCCAAATAAGTTTTTCAATTTATCAGGAAAAAAATTTATGTGGGTTAAATTTGATGTTTTTGTATACAGATTATTAAAAGGATTATACTGTAATATTGTAGTGTTCCAATAGCTCTTGGTGAATTCTTCCGTCTTTAGTCTACGTTGACGTTTTTGGATACTTGTGACTTCCACAATAGTCACGTGTAAAAATTTCTGTTGCCACAAATATTGCAGATATATTGGTTTCCAAATATGTTTTTTACTAACGATTATGTAAAGACAATATGGACGGGGTCTATCACCGAGGTATGATAAAAAAAATTTGAAAATTTTTCCTAATTCATCTATAAATAAATTATTATCCTCATGCACATCTATTAAGAATATCATTAATACCTTGTTAGAAGGTGCTCTTAACATTACTTCTTTTTTATAAGGTATGTGGTTTTTGCTAGATATTTTTTCTACATCTATCGATACCATAGAAAACTCTGTGGTCAGCCGCGAAATAATTTCTATCGTTATTGAGGAGTAGTGTCTACTTTTTGTAACAAACATAGTCACACGTTGAACTTTCATATTTTTTTTCATGTACTGAGTCAGTACGTCGGCAAAGTGAGTTTGATCGAGGCACACTATGAATTCAATCACGAAACATAAATTGAAAAAAAGTAATATGTAGCATTTAACGCTCGTCATTGTTAATGCGTCAAATCTTTTTAAATTGCTTGTGTAGAAGCTATTTACAAAAAAAAATTGATTATTATAGTCAACTATGGCCTTATCACGTTTAATATCGAGTCAAATTTTCTATCTAATATAATATATTTTAGCTGAATCAGAGATTCCTTCCTTACAGTATCGTAATATCAACTGCAGTTCTAACATTATACTGTTTTACCTCGTCTCTTGCCTGTGGTGTACTCACGTTTATCAAAAATTTAAACTCAAATAACTGAACAAAGCTTTTGACTTACAGTGAGGACTGTAGTTACACAATAATCTCTTTTCTCTGAACTGCAATATGCCGTCCATTATCAAAAGTGTTACATCGTATTGTGCCACTAAATAATTCGTTGTCTTTACAAAACGAAAAATTTGAATGGATGGATCTACACACATACGTAATAATCTACAATTTAACTAAAAGCTACTTTACAGAAATGACAATCACTGATTACTGTGTGATAGTTATAAAGGTGACCAACTGACCTACGGCTTATCGTTGCGCATGGTAACGTATTTACCAGTGACAATGTCTTATGGCCACTTTACAAAAAATAAAAGATACGTATTCACAGTTAAATAACGTCAGGGAATAAATCTTGAAGAAAAAAGACTATTGAAAAATTATTGCTGGATCCCGATACAAATGAATTTCCAAGTACGAAAGGCACACTAGGGATAGAAAGAAAGTGTGCTTGTTGTTAAAAAGTATTTTAATACTTAAAAGCCCACTATTAAACTTTATGTTCTCTAAAATATAAATTTTCCTGTAAATTTTCAAGATCATTTGCACAAGTATCCAGAAGACTGATCTAATGGTGCTTACATTAATGAGTTGAAACAATTTTTAAAATTCATACGATTTTGGTTATACTTTTTACTCAGGTAAGAAATATAAATCAAAGTGTAAACAAGTATTGTGCTATGGTCAATTTACAACAGTAATTTTTATTTGCTTTTGAAGAAATTTTTAAAATCTAATTAATGAAGATGTATTTAAGAAAGATCACTTTATTTTGTGTATATAAACTCATCTTTGAAAATTTCGTAAAAATTTTATTCTTATGTATTTTTATGTTAATATATTCTATCAAGATCCAATATTTCTGTTTCTTTATGTATGGTATGAGAAATACTTAATGTTCTTCAACTAAATTGGAGATATTAATTTTCAAAAAATAGAATATTAACATCAATGAAATATGTATATTTCTTTAAATTTCTTTCGTGTTTCGCTAAATAATCCCAATCAATTAATTAAGTACCTTCTGTATTAGAGGTAACATTTCCAACCTATCTTCTATGCTAATCAAATACAATTGTTTCTACAGATATCAGTGGGCTCGTATTATTAATAATACACAAAATTAACTACGCTGCTATACTACTATACGTGTCAGAAAAGGCTCTAATAATTCGTCGACAAGAAACTTTGATCAACAGTACAGTCTTGTTTTCCAACAGAGGCATTACCATAAGGTGCTTGCCTACCAAGTGGTTACTGTGTGTCGTATACTCGGGGCCTTCGTGGTCGTGTATTATACATAGGAACGTAGGAAGTAGTAACGCGCTTAACGCGTAAGACATTTGGCCCACTACGCGACCTAAGGCTTAAAGCTGTGTTGATGCACGCGTTAGAATGTGGACGACGTCGACCGGTTGATGGCGACGACGATGGAGACCCATAGAAATAATAAATGAATAGCAGACGAGGGGGCCCTTTCTTCTAATGATGGATTCTAACAGTTTTGATCTCTAGCAATCCATCTTGTGCATAGGTTGTATTTTCTTATGAAAATTAAATACTATAAAATAACTGTTAAACTAAAACTGTTATTTGCTCAGAACTGCATGTCAACTTTCTTTCTTCAAGAGGGAAACTTGCACAAGATTCGATAATTCATGACAAACAATTTAAATTTCGTAGTACTTATAAGAATACTGGTCTACGTTTTTCAAGTGCATGTGTAAAAATGTTCAGTTGTACTATGAACTTATCATGAACTATGTATTTTCAATAAACTACCAAGTAAAAGTGTTTTTTCCGCCCTCGGGTGGTTTTGGAAGGCTGGTACTTCCTCGGGCAAAAAAGCAGTTTTCCGATACTCGTTCGAAAAGTCTCCTTTACGAACCTCGTTACGGACCTCGCGGTCGGCTTGGGCCGCAAACCTCTCGGGCCGCAAACAAAGACTTTTCAAACTCGTAGGAAAACTACTATTTACGCAATAGTGCGCAGAAAATAGGCGTTTTTCGCACTATTTTTAGTGCGGAAAATCGATTTTCCTGCATAGTATGAGGAAATAGTAGTTTTTCTACGAGTTTGAAAAGTCTTTGTTTGCGGCCCGAGAGGTTTGCGGCCCGAGCCGACCGCGAGGTCCGTAACGAGGTTCATAAAGGAGACTTTTCGAACGAGTATCGGAAAACTGCTTTTTGCCCGAGGAAGTACCAGTCTCCCAAAACCACCCGAGGGCGGAAAAGATTTTTCCACACATCGGAAAAAATTTTGCTACACACCAGAAATCTCGCAGGGAACGAATTAAGATACCGTGTGTGTATAACTACCATAACCCTACTTGGTGTGAGTTTTAACTCTCAAGTTAAATTCCTTCTTAATGACTTTTTTTTAGTAATTCCATTAAGCTATATCATATTAAAATTTTAGAGCATTTCATTGGAAATCACAATCCCATCGTGTTGGTGCGGGGTTTTTAACAAAATTTGTTGCAGTTGTACAAATCTTTAAAATTTTTTTTGTTCAAGTAATGCAAAGTTTATTTTTAAAAATAAAATTTTAATTGAATAAAATTTCTGCTTCTATATTTAAGGCAAAAGAACACTTTTTTTTTTAAACAATCATTTGGTATTTTGCAGTCAGAGGGGGGCTACGCCCCGCCGCCCTATGGGGGCCCGTGGTCCGTGCGAGTGAATCACGACTCGTGTGGAAAATCGTCTTTTTTATACTTATTACGTAAATAACTATTGTAGTTAAGTAGAATTTTTTAAAATTGGAAAGTTAGCTGTAGATGTAAAATTTTTTTCTCATGACTTTGCTTGATTTTTATTTAATAGATACTTTCTTGTAATTATGTCTGTATTTCATTTTTTAAAAATACTTATGATTTCACTCTGAATCTTATTTTTGTTGTAATGCGATTGTCGAGGCGATTTTTATGGTGTTAAATAAATAGACAACAATATTTTTAATCTAATAAACACATTTTTTCTAGAACTAATATAACTTCTTTATCGTTCATTTAATATTTATTTGTAAGGACTCTGTAAGCACAATTACAATTGAAAAAATTTGATTAATATGTACATATCAATTAATAAGTATAGTGATACTAAAATTTTTTTAAAAAATTATTAATTAAACCCTTATCATATCGGTTGTTCTTAGATTCACCATGAAATGTATTTTCCAAGTTTATCAAAAATTTAAATACACTTTTTTAACTGAAAATAAATACTCAAACTAACAACTGAATTTCAAAAGTAATCATTATAATTAATAATTTTTTTTTTTACACTTATAACTCTTGAATGTCCCACTACTGCACACGTAAACAAATAAACAAACGTGTGACCACCGCGTATTTTGGGTACCGAAATCATACTCAGCGCTCTATTTATTAAAAAACTATGGATATTTAATGGAACGATTGACATGCTACTAAACTATTTTTCAAAAAAACAAAATCAGTAGTCCTTGATGCACTCCTGTGCCTGTACCACCGCGTATAAACAGTCCGCGCAGCAGCGTCGAGTCCGATATCGCCCTTTATATTATATGCAGGTCCGAGCGTACACGGCGTACAACGCGTGCACACAGCACGATGTATACTAATATGTGTACGTACGTATGTATGTATACACATACGTGCAGAAACGAGAGGCGCAGCCGGCGCTGGCTCTGCGCCGGCGATAAATTGCTATTCCCACGAGAAGGGTATAACGCGGCCCTCGCCTCCGTGTATACTGCTGCTTCTGCTGGTGCCCTAACTCCCGTGCACGCCTTGCCAAAATACACGTCGTCCGTTCCAAGCTAGTATACGGGCTTGTGGGATATTTCTGTATACGTGGAAATCCTCGAAAAATCACCAGATGGAGGACAGAAAAATTAGAAACGATAGTCACTAGAAAATTTTCTTGCACGTAGTTGTTGTCTTTCACTTGGTATTGTTCCTATGAAATCCTTTTTGGGGCTCCTTTCGTTTCGACTCTGAAATAATCCTAGTGTGGATACTTAAACATAAATATCAAAAGTACTCTCGAAGGTTGCTTTAGTTGTAACTTTGGTGTAACATGCAAACTTGCGTGTAAACTCGAATTATACATAGTTTTTTCTATAGATACTACTTTTGGCTTTATCAAAGTTCCAATAAAAGTTTTTTTTTATTTTTTGTTAATTTTCAATTAAACGTACCAATTCTATTCCAGGGTAACTTGCAGCTGTATGAATAAGACCATATTTTATCAAAGGGGCTCTTAATGTCTTCAGAAAGTATTTTAAGTTATGCAAACATTTGATAGCCTATTGGAGTTTTTGATGACAAAAGTCAATCCAAATCGTATAAAGTCACCAGGAGGTATGAAAAGTCATCGAAAGACACTAAATGATTACGATAAAATACATAAACATTTAAAACTTCTAACAACTTAAATGAAAGTCATAAGAATTTTCATTGGGAGTTCAAAGTGCGCGGTGACTCTTTTATTTAGAAAACTTGGCTGTAGGGACTAAATAGGCTAAATAATCTTCATGAAAGATCTCAGTGTATCGCTCATGTAACGCAATTCTGAACTCAATCCAAGCCAAAGGCAACAACTATCAACCACACAGTGCATCCAAGTACACGATGTAAGCAACAACTGTACTGTTCGGAACTTTTGTTCCCTTAGGATCATCATTTTTCATGAACCACGACATATTGCACACACGTGTGAGCCGTACCTACCAGAAAAGTTAGTTCCTAATGTACCGTGCAGCCGCAACGGGCAGATATACCTAATTCCTGCTTGGCGCGCGCCAGGGCTGTCGAAAATTAGCCAGAAAAAAGAAGCTTTACTTGAATGTCTACTGAAAATCGCCCTTGCATGATACTACAAACTTAGTTTTAGTAGCACATGAAATTTGAATGAAAAAACAATTCTGAATGCAATTAGATCATCGATCCTAAAATGCCTTAATTACATGTAAAATTAGTTCAGGGAACGACATCGAAGATACATCGAAGAAATCGAGACCTACAATTAAAATTCTATTTTGACAAATACGTTTGAAAAATCGTTCACCCTGTCCTAATACCCAAATCCAAAAAAACACTAACAGCAAGAAGACAAGATCTACCAAAGCAAGAAAAAAAAGATGAAACAAAATCGAGACTAGTCAGAGCCATCGAGAGCAGCAACTTAGCCCCTCACTGCTGCCACTGCTCGGTATCGAGTGTCACATCGCGCAAATACGTGTGCTCCTTCTTATTTACCTTACATCCATATGGGGCTTACATTGTACACCTGCATGTCCAAGTTGTTGTGTGTATCCTGTACACTCTGGACGGAGAAGCGAAAAAAAGTACACGCGAAACGGTAGCACCCAGTCACTCGTGTAGGGGTTTCGGATTTCTCGGCTCGAACGGGTATAGGTTGGGTCGAAGGTTGCCTCTCGCGAACACAATACGGATCGACCGCGATTTTTGTCGGTGGATCTTAAAGAATACGACGAGGAAGGCTGTGCTTGTATTATAATCAGAAGGTGCTCCCTGTTGATGATCGATGGTGCTCGGTTTTGCTCTTCCTGTCGATTGTCTTATAGTTGCTACCTTAAAAAGAGGATAAATTTGAATTAAAGACTTTTATTTATCATTTTATTGGAAGAAGATGATCTTATGACTACATTAATGAAATTCGTGGGTAATAGTTTGTATATCTTCTGCAAGAATTACAGTAGAAATAATCATTTGATTTTTTTCTCATGCCAAAAATGTGTCGCTCCATGTATAGCTGACAGTTATGATTTCAACCAATGTTAACGTAGTTTAAGAATAATGGATGTGTTCACTCTGAAGCATTGAGGCTTTATTGGAAAAAATGATGATGGATTTTGATTAAACTTGACAAAATGAAGTTTATTTATTGCACAGTTTATATTTAATAGGATGGTTCATGATTTTTTTTATGAGTTTGTATGAATTAGTGTAAGTTTTTAAAACACTTTTTATCTATGTTACAGTAGAGATAATTGACGTTTATACAAGCTTATTAAACATAAATATAATTCAACATTTATCAAGATACCGACAAACGTTTTCCAAGAAAATTAATTTATTATTAATTTTGTGATGGAGTTGAAATTAATAAGTTATTTGTCGTTATTTTTTGTTACATCTTTCAGACTCAAATTGAATAGTTGTTGATAACTTGGTCTTTGTTTTGTATGCTAATTCAGTTGAATTGATCGATTCTATTTTACGCAAATTAAATAATAGTTGTCTCCCAAGATATTTGTTTTTGAAAAACGTCATAAACAAGTGTCTGAAATGCATGGTCCGCAGTAAACTCTTTAAATACCAGAAATGTATACGTTCTATAATTTCTTGAGTGTAATACGTATGTTTAATTGAAAAAGCTAACATAATTATCATACTATTTATTGATTTGTTTGACAATTAATTATTTATATTAAAATTTTTACTCCCAACCTTATACAATTTTATCTGACTTGTCATTACGAATCACAAGACTAATTACATTCGAAATCACATTCAATTTTCAACAACAAATCATGCAAACGTTCATTCATCCAAATTTATGTACTGCAATTTACATTGCACACGTGATTAAATACATGCATGCATTAGTGAAAAAAGCCTTGTTTCATTATTCACGATACATTAACGAACGTACACGCGAATTCATGATTCATGGAATCTTTGCAATTTGGATATCGAGCGACCATGCATTATGGAGTACATTTATTACTACATACAATTATACAATATAATGCAAATGGTAACATAGTTAATTAGTTACGGATGATGGTGCATTATTTCTTGTTAAAATTAAGATTAAAATGAAGAATTTTTTACGTTTGATGGAATCTTTTTGTCGTCCTTTTAGTTAGCCGCACTGAAGACGCTGAATGATTTTTGAAATATTTTTTCTTTCGCGCAAGAATCATCGAAAATAAGCCTGTACTAAAAAAAAAAAAAAAAAAAAAAAAAAAAAAATGTTCACTACAACAGAAAAAAATAATAAAAATTGTAGAGAAACTTGTGCAAACATTACCATTCCGCAGTGTAAATCAAATGCAAGCTGGAAAAATAGGAAAGTATTATTATTATTAACAGTAAAGATTATTGTTTTAACAGTTAAAATTATGGCTCGAACAGTAAACCTTAAAAGCATCGGTTGATAAATTTTTCTTTCCCCCTTGGAAATTTTTACTTTTCGAGCCATAATTTTAAATGTTAAAACAATAGTTTTAACTGTAAAAAATAACTATTCCCTTTTTTTCCATCTTGCATCCGATTTACTGAGCAGAATGGTAATTTTTGCTGGGATTTCTTTATAATTTTTATCATTATTTTTTCTCAGTGCTCATTCCACAAAATAGATTCAACAGGAGCTACAGAGGTAGAGAGGGAGAAGGATAACTGTTAAATTACACCTCAGACACGCCGACAAACACCTAGCTCTAAACTGTCCAAAAAGGATATACACGTGCGCGTGTTTGGCGGGGTGGCGATGACAAATCGCTCGTGGCAAGGCGACGCGCGCAACGGTGGCGAGAAAAGAAGTTCGACGTCCCATTTCCGTACGTGGGACGCGCAAGCGACGCGATCAATCACTCGGTAATATTTATTTATAGAAAAGCCGCGGGTAAGGGGGATGGGGGGCAACTTTCACGCCGATGTAAGCGAATTTGCGAGCCAGCCGATTGAACTCGGTGTAATTGAAGGATCATTTTTCAATCGCTCTCTCGCGCACGACGCTGGTTTTCGCGTGTGCGCGTACATCACTCGGGCTTGCACGCGTCGAGGGCTTAGTTTTTTTTTTCTTTTTTTTTTTTTCCGTTCCGAGGGTGGAATTTCAAAGCGAAGGGTGGATTTGTCTTGCTTTTACTTTTTTGTTTCGTGCCGTTGTTGAATTACCGCTGTTTTCGGGGAGGAAAACGGAGCGGCCGGGCTTCCGCGGGTATTGTTTTATTAAGACTGCAAACAACGCTGCCTGGGGGGGGGGGAATCAGTTTCAGCCGAGCTGCGTACGTGCGCGAAATTTCAAGCATCGACGTGGTGCGGTAAATTTTTCCCGCAGCGTATCGCTATAAATAAAAATCTTTTTTTTTTATTTTTTTTTTTTTTTGAGGGGGTGTGCGAACTTCATTCGATAGGGTTGGTGAAGTAAGCAGGGTCCGAACAATGTGGTGGAGAAGTGTTTTTGAAGTTTTCCTTTGTTTTTTTTTGTTTATTACTCGAACAGTGAATAATTATAATTTTGTGCAAGTAATTTAGTAAATTACACAAATTTAATGTTAAAATTACATACCTCTTGCATACTTTTTTACTTAAAATAATGTTAACAATTACACAAAATTAATGTATTAAAATAAAATACATAGGACTAAATTATGCAAGATTTTTATAATTTCAACAAAATATTTGTGAGAAATATAACTCACAAAAAATTTGTGTAATCTGTTCAGTTTTAAAAAGAATTTTATTTATCAATTACATAAAATAGTTGTTATAGTCTCTTAGAAATATAATTTATTTAGTTTAAAGATAAATTAATTGACACCATTTGTTTTACTTGGCAAAAATAATTGTATGCCAAGACGAGAATAGAATAATCAATAACCACGTAAGCCATTTAAAATATATGGTGTTGGACGTCATTTCTATTAAAACAAATACATGGTTTTACGACGTAGCAAAACTAAATGCAAACAACTCAGTTTTGTCTCAAGTTATTGCCACTTTTAATAAAACCAACATAAATTATCATAATTTTTCTGATTGAGAAAAATAAGAAGACTTACATTGTTCTAGTACTTTCTATTCCCAATAATCCAAAAAAATTATGATTTTAACAATTTATAGAGAAAATCGAAAATTATTCGATGTCCCGCTAATACATGGCCTGATTTCGGCCATAGGGGGTGTTTTACACATACGTAGCGTAGACTTTCGACTCACGTGTATCGTATTTATACTCATACGTGCGGACGTGCCACGGGGATGCGGGTGGCGTCGGTTTCGCTGGTTTTAAGTGTATTACGGGGGCCGGACGACGAAAGAGCCGCTGCTAATTAAGATGCATCGGTCGCTCGTGCGGCCGTGATGAGGGGGCTGGCCAAGAACAAGTTGGACCGGACGTTGGTCACATGTGTACATGTATTTTAAGTTTGGGTGGGCGTGCGTATTATATTATGCCCGTGTGTGTTGCCCGAAAATGAGAGGAGAAAGGCCGAATGGGGAATGTTAATTAAGGGTGGTGATGTGTACGTGTATACCTACTCTCCTCCTTTATTCGGGAAAGTTGGTTCGGAGGAGGGCTGCGAAAATTGTAATTAGTTCATTACTTGATTGCGTTATTAGTTCGTGGTTGTTGAAATTTTAAAACAGCTCGTTATGTTTTTGCCTTGCGATGGATAAAATTTAGGTAACTGCTTGCTTTGGGATTTAAACATTTTTAATTACGAGTTGCAAAAGTTAGGGGAGATTTGTTTTTTTTTTTTTTTTTTTTTTTTCAATCGTGGAGTTTTAAATTTTTCGTTACGGCGCCCACTCGTAGTTTGTAAATGAAACAAATATTTTATTCATCCAACATCAGATGATTATATTGTTTGATCAGGAAATTGATTTTTTTTTTAAAGTAGAACTGACTTTTTGCAAAATTATTGCTAAAAAGTTTAATTTATTTTGAATTTTGGCAACTTGAACTCAAAATTTTTCTGAATTTTATCCACCTTAGAATCGTTCGAAAAAAAAAAAAAAAAAAAGAACCACTCAATTTATTCAACTAGTTTATAACTTTGAAAATTAAATTTAAAATATTTAAAAAATCATTTAATATTTATTTATACGTTAAAACGTACGTCTAACAGAAATTGCTGATTAATAATAAGTATGTATGTATTCAAACGAATTTTGATTATCACCTCCCACTTGGTCACAATAACGCTTTCAAACTTAAATGAAATTAGTTCATCAAGCACTTGCCTGACAACTATTTAAGAGTAAGTCAGCAAACTCGTAGCGTTTTGTTAGAAAGTGTGAAATTTTACTGGTTTAGTGTTCGCTAGTTTCATCAGGAAAAATTTATTGACCAGAAATCCATTCAAAAATTCCATATAATGTAACTCAACTATTACTATTGGAGTAATAAGGAAAGTACTTACTTTAAATTAATTATTTAGAAGAATTACACTAAGAACTTAACGTAAGTCAAAAAAAAGGTGTGTACATGTACCGTCGTACAACTACAGTTAAAATTTTTTGAATAAAAAATGAGTATTCTAAATAATTTTGTACTCAAATTGTATGGTTTTTTTTTTCTTCGGGGTAATTTTTGTGGTATTTCGACGTTTAAGTACTGTGCTCTCGGAGGAAAAATAGTATTCGGCTACCCTACGATCCCTGGGGCCTCACAATAGTCCCAATCGCAAAATAGATGGCGTTTATGTGACAAAAACTATACTATTCTTGCATTTTCGGGCTGTTTTTTGCGCGTTGGCTGCGGTCGTTCGATTAAACACGAAAATGCAGGTATTATCCCATGATTCCTGGATTTACTCGTAACGTTAAATTTCGGTTAACAGTGGGAGCGAATGGCAAAATCGTGGTAATAAGAAAGAGTGTGCTTAATAATGATATGTAATGGTACACAGCCGCTTTGTTCGTTTCGATAATTCCGGAAGCCGGAGTTTAATCGGCATGAAGTTATTGGTGGGATATGGAATGAATTTAAGGGAATATAACGATTTTCTATCCAATAAATATAAATAAATTTATGAATAAGTATTGATTTTTGTTTTCTAAATCACATTAATTACAAATATCTAGTAATTGTGAAATAAAATAAGTGATTTCCAGATTGTATTATATTTAAAATATCTTTCTGTTATAGTTATGTGATGTCTGTTTAAAAAATAACTAAGTACTAGCATTTAATAAACTTTTTTACCACCTCATTTCAACTATTTGGCATACTTTATAAGTTACAAGCCGAAAAGTATGTACAATTATATAGAAGTGTTGGATATGTGTTATTAAAATTAAAGGCAATTTTGCAAATCTCGTTGCAATGGCTTGGTTACGTAAATGTTCTGGCACTTAACTAACAAAGTTAGTAAATATTTTGATAACAAATTATGTATTTGTTCAATTTTTTTTTTTTTTAATTGAGAGGCCATAAATTTTACAAAAAGTTTTTACAAAGATTTTTCTTGAAAAATTAAAAAGTTAGTAATTTAATAGAACAAGAGTTTAATCATAAAAATTGTAACAATTTTTTCTTTCTTTAACGATGATCTACAGTAATAACATTTTTTAAATTATTTGAAACAGTACATTAATTCATATTTATCCAAACAAACATGTACAGTGTAAAAGTAACAACACCCAGTCGATGTCTCCCTAAAAACTTCACCCAAAGATTTGCGGTAAAAATAAAAATTTTTTTTTCAACTTTCAAAAATTTTTGATAACTGAAAGAGTAACTCTTTTGTAAATAATTGAGATGCTTAAGATTTGAACGCTGTATTTCTGTCTGCGCCATGGACATTATATGCCACGAGGTCGGTAAAGTCAATTAAAATGACAAAAGCAGTGCAAAAAATCTTGAGCACACCTCAATTGTTTGCGAAAACAGCGTTCGAAGGACCGCCTAATTGAATTTTTTTGCCTCTCCTTGTTAAACCCGCCTCTCGCAGCGACTCCTCGATCAAACAAATCGCCGAGCCGACAACAACGCGAGTCTATTCCAAACAACAAATCCCCGACTCGCGTGTCTCTCTATAAAATCCAATTGCACCGAGCAACCCTTCGCACGTTTTCCTCGCCCCGACGTCTTATTCGCATCGGAGCAATAAACTTTAACCTCATTTCCCTTCTCGCCTCGATACACGTACCTGCAGGTGCGTGCACGGCCAATTGTTTTACTCGGTTTTACTTACCATTCGCGTATACGCGTGGCAATCAGCATAATTGAAAATTTTCGCTCATCGTAAAAACACACGCCAGACCTTCTCTGATGCGAGCTGGGCATTAGCATCAGCGGAGTTGGGGATGAGGGAGATCAGGCCGTGGTTAATAAACGCGATAACGTATCAATTTCGGGTGGGCCAACGCTGACCTAAAAGATGCTGGGCTGGCGGGTGTAGGTGAGTCGTTGGCTCTCGGGATAATTAATGCCCATCCCCTGTCGAGCAGGGCGCTTCTCTCCCCCATCCTCTACTTAATTGCGTTGGCTCTCTCCGCTAATTGAATTGTTTGTGCGAATGGAAAATTCGGCAGTGGGTGCACTTTTGGCTGCTTCGGGTGAGTTATTGTTGGAGCGCTTGTGTGGCTTCGATTTTATATTTTTGGAAAGGGGTTTTTTGGTTTTTAGAGGGAGCTTGTTTTGGAAGACTTTAGGAGTAGTAAGCTTTTGGTTTCGAGGTTATTGCCGGGTGTTAGGAAAAAACTGCGAGGAAAAATATTTGAAAAAGCTCTGACGCCAAAATCAGCAGATTTTACGATACGGTCCGGTGTTTGTTAACGATTACTCAGAGGGACAAAGTTTTTTCTTACATAACGGCTCTTGTGTCTCTCAATTCCAGATGTTGTAGTAAAATATGTTGGCAACAAAAACGCTAACATTGTTTTCCATTTTTTTTTAATTACATGGTTGTTAATAGAATGAGAAATTGATTTCAAAACTGTAGTGCTCCAAAAAAAGATTGTTTTTCTCATTACGATATTATTTTTTATATTTTTCAACGTAGCAATGTAAATATCAAACAAAAGTGTATTGCTACAAAATGAAATTTCTTCCTTCAGACGATGGTAATGTCTTTTAATTAAAATTTTTAATTTGAATTCACCCAAGATGTTTTATTAAATTCCTTGCTTGGGAGGTAAGAAAAAAGGGTTAGATTTTCATTGCAGAGAATGCCCGTGATTATGTAATACCAACGCTTTTGTCTCTTTGACCCAGAGGCAAAATTAAAATGCAAGTGCAAGCGAGAGAAGCGTCTTGAGGAAAAAGAGATGCTTTTTCTACAGCATGATTTTCAATACCAGCGTTATGGAAAAATTTCACTTTGACTATGAACTAAGAGTTGTTACATTCCATCTCTTGGTTACAGCACAATAATACAGCCCTTTCTACACAGATCAAAAATGAAAAAAAAGAAAAAAACGAAATTGATTAACTTTTATAAGATAGCTGCGTGTCGAAAAAAATTTTTTTTCCATGCTAATGACAGCTATCATTGTTATTTTGTCTTTTTGTTAGACGTAAATTAATACTATTAGTTGTTTCCTCATAGTTTTGAAACTCTGCTAGCAATGATTTCTGAAAAAATGGCAAAATAGTTGGAAATTTTCAAAAAATTTTAAATCCTTACAAAAATTGTTTTTTATCAAGTATTTTTAATTGAAAAATAATAATAGTAAAGTAAATGTTCCAGTAGTTGGCCACCGTAGTAAGTCTATACAAAGAATTCCCGTTTACAATTAAAAGAGAATGTTTGTTTAATAATTTTCTATCTCTTTATGAAATCTGAGACTCAATTCACTTAATGAAATTAATATGAACCCATTTTACAAATTTAATAAATAGTTAACACGTATTGTGTTCGTAGGTTAAATGTCCCAGTACTTGGCCAAGCAAAATGAAATCCGTCCCGGTGGCCAGAGTTTTAGTCCCAGTTCTTGGCCACTCCATTAGCGTTCAAAGACAATTTAGGAAATCGTCGTTTTTAATAATAACTTAACGAGCATTGTTGTATTTAAGTTCTAAAGTGTAAAAATTGAATAACATATCCTTGATGTTTAGAAAAGTTAAAGCTAAACAAGATACAAAAAAAATGTGATTTCACAGCCCATTGGGCCCTAGCTTACAACCACTCCCTAACCCAGTTCGGGTTCAATAAGACACAATTTCCTTCTTCTAGTTTAATGTTATCCAGGAGAGTTTTTATCGCAGGCGATCTTTTCTCGAGTTTTCCGAGCTGATTTTTTTCTTCGTGATGGGCTTTTTCTTCGCTCATGAGTTTCGCCGTTGCTGATTTATCTTACACCCAAGATCGAACTCCGTCTCGTTAAGCACGAAAAAAAAAAAAATTGGTCCATCAGCTCGCTTCAGTTTCGCAAACACTCGTATATCGAAAACAATGAGCGTAACATCGTGCAAAGATGGAGCAAAAAGATCCTCGTCCTTCGGAAGGGCCATTAATTACGGGACCTGCCAAGAAGCGTAGGCACCTATAAGCCTAGCCGAGCCCTCTATTGAATAATCGACGAGGCAAAGGCTCCTCCAAAGTGTCGCCACGCTCATTGTGAAGGTGATTGATGTTCGGAGAGCGCGTCGTGTATATTATGGACGGATGCGACGCGGGTGACTGACAAAAGGCGAAAGTCAAACACGCGGTGTGCGCCTGAGCGGCGCAGATAAGGATACCCTCGTTGGGCTTGCTTCTCGTTTTCCTAATATCATCGATGCGTCGACGGATGCGTTTGCGCGTGTCGAATATGTTTTTCCTATTTTGAAGTATTGTGATCATGGACATATTAAAGTTAATGAGTTATTGTATTGTTGCTACTGAATTTTACTGAAATGGAAAGTAAAACACATTGGATGATGTCTTTGAAGATTCGTACCCAGGACTTGGTAGAAAAAAGAGTCACAATATCAAGAGCCCATGTAGTTGTTTTGTCCTCCTTGCAGAAATCGATCTGAAATCAACTGAAATGATTATAGTCACTCATAAAAATACATAAATATGGACTTTATCAAAAGATTTTGTGTGCCACAATAAATGTGTTGAATGTCCTCTCTGTGTCACAGAAATGTAAATTTTTCTTTGATGCTAAACTTCACTGAGAGAAAGAAATAATAAACATTACTGTGCTAGAATGGTAATCTGGTAGTGTTCGGTTGTCTAGAGACTTTTTACTATTTGAACAATAGTTTTTACTGTTTTTACAATGAAAATTATGGTCCAGGGATGGTAAAAATGGGATTGGCAAAAGTGAAAAGTCCCTAAACGATGGAATGACACCAGATTACCATTCTTGCACAGTAATGTTTATTATTTTTTTGTCTCAGTGTTACACACTCAAGCCTACACTATCTCCTATTTAAATGTACCTATAAATACTTTAACGTTTATATGTTAAGGACAATAATTGGTGAATCGACTTCAGAAATAGCATCTTCTACCGCCAAAGTGATGATATAAAAGCACAATTGTGAGCTTTGATGTTTAAATCCAAAGATGCAAGATATTTTTTGTTAAAAGCACACTTACTCTTCATCTGCAGAGCCAATTGATGTAAGGCCTGTTCAACAGCGCATCGTAGTAACCTAACTCTTTGGAGCACTAATAAACTTCATTTTCCAACTTTGGAAGAAACTTTGAAAAAAAAAGTTTTTTTTTTTTGATCTCACATGTATACATAAAACTGTTTTTTTATTCCAAACATTTATAAGGCACTCTAGTGCAAGTAGACTGTGCAGGCATTTCTTTTATTCGAGTTTACGCGTGTCCAAGAGCCAGCAGTTTCAAACTGTAAAACTTGCTTTTCCGCTCCTCGAGTATAATCGAGTTGGAGGAGGAGGGGAAGGGAGCATTTAAGAGCCCCAGTGCCTCCTAGAGTTGATAGTGCTTTCTTTTCCGATTATTTAGCGAATAAATGAGGAGGAATAAAGTCCTCGCTTTTGTACACACTTTTTAATGCCGACTCGAGCGTTTTATTGCGCCCCCGGGGGAGATAAAGAAGATGGTCGAGTTACGATTTTCTATTTGCGTTTGAAGGAACGTTGATTATGTATGCACTGGAGGATTTGATTGATAAACGTCGTTGCTGGTAATCAAATAGTTTGTTGACGGCATTAAAAATATAAATATATCAATTGTAAAGTGAATTATGTTTTATCCATATTTGCGAGGGAAAAATATCACATCTCATGATTTTATTAAAACTCCCTTACGTGTACACATTTTTTAACCTAAAATTTTAATAACTTGATCATACTGTACCCTTGTAACGAGCTGCAAAAAAATGCAAAAAAAGAGATTCTAAAAGATACAAATTAATGATATCCCAGCTTGTTGCAATTTTTTTTTTTTTTTTTTCACACACCTCACGATAAAACACGCTAAAAATCTCATTTCGCACGATATCACCTCCACACGAAAATTTTCACCCACCAAATCCCGCCTGGCAACTAAAAAAACCTAACCTCACCTCATTATCATCACCGTAACCCCGCGCACTCCAAGTGTAGCGTTTATCAGCAACTGTACGAAATTCTTCCGCGCGACAAGCCGTTACACGGCTCGCTAAGAGGCACCACATCTCGTTCTGATAGCAATGGGATGGGCCGACTCTTGGCTCGACTGCGACGACGACTGCACTAATGCTCGGGCGGCGAGACGCTTATGCAAACGCGTTTGCCGCTACTCGAAAATAATGCTATTGCTGCGTATATATGTGCAATTAGGGCGTTTAGAGCGGGGATGTACAGACGGAGAAAATACTTTTTTTTTTTTTTTTCTTTTTTCTTTTTTTTCTTCATTACACTTGGCCACTATTTTGCATACCCTTTTTTTCTATATATATATTTTTTAGGGCGTGGCAGGAGCTAAAGATGCACACGTCTAGTTGGCAAAAAGCGTCGCGATCCCGGGAAAAGGAGGGATGTAGACGGAGCGCGTAAATGTTTTACACAGGGGGTGTTTCGTATTTGGAGGCAAAAATGTAGGAGGCGTTCAATCTCCGGTAAAGAGAAAGAAAAAAAAAAAAACACACAATATCTCCCGGGGTACGTTAATAATGAAAAAAATAATTTATATCGAGCAAAGGCGAGGGGAAGGGGCGAGGTGAGGTGGCGTGAAACTTTTCACTCCGATGGGAATTATTCATTCGTGCCTTTATCTTATTCAGCTTCGCTTCTCCGGATCTCAAAGGCGTGGCCTTAAAATTTTATCTCGCAACTTTTTACATTACACCACGAGTCACTCTCTCTCTCTCTTTTACTTTTTTTCTCTCTTTTTGCCGGAAATTCCACGGGAAACTATAAATTTTTCTCCCGCGTAGTGCACGCGATTCTAGTCTTTGCGCTCGTCCGGCTTACTTCAACATGGAGCCTCGCAGAGGGTACAGAAGATTAAGAGTATATTGTAGAATCCGATTGTTGCTGTCACATCACTTGCTGTTTACATCTTGTTGCACTTATTTCATTATTTCACCGTAGCTTCCTTCCATAGGAATTGAACTTTTTTTTGCGCTAAATTTGGAATGGTAGACGTCATGGTGAAGCATCATGGTAATCGGGAAAAGTCAAGTCATTATGTGTTTCATCTGGAGGAATCGAGATATCATGTATGTTCTTTTAGTCAGAAATCAAGTTAGTATGGGTTTTGTGCGGAAAAACTGTGCTCGTTTGTTTTTTCTGTCTCCGAAGCGTCGGTAAACATTAAAGATAACAGGTAGTGGTACATTTTAGTATCCAATCAGAGTCTTTGAGCAAGCAACTGGTCATATAACCAATAATAAGAACTACTTAAGTAATTAGTTAGCTTGAATTAAATAAATTTTAATTATGAATATTTTTACTTAGGAAGAACAAAATTAGAATAATAATCTGACTTATGACGGTGGCAATCTGTAGTTAAGTACCTTGAATGAATTATGGACAGATGTTTCGTATTATTTATTAAAAGTGCAATTTTTGTGGCACAGAATAACATCATTAAACGAAAAATACTCATCTGTTCGTGAAATTAATCTTCCTGCAGCAGGCTTGGGCTCCTTTTAAGGGAACTGTGTTTTGTACGCCATCACTG
Organism: Copidosoma floridanum; assembly: GCF_036245765.1. NCBI lineage: Eukaryota > Metazoa > Arthropoda > Insecta > Hymenoptera > Encyrtidae > Copidosoma > Copidosoma floridanum. The sequence continues at coordinate 13,997,062 of NW_028321884.1, read as the reverse complement.
CCGATACAACAGATTTTTTTACACTGCACAACCATCTCAATAATGTGTCACATATTGCAGTGTCACATTTTACGTCGCTTGTATATTTCTCCTTCGTATATGGCTGGTCGCTTGTTCGAGTTAACGCCCTGCACAGTACCTCCTGATAAGTAGATTCTGATACTGGCTAACCTGTTATCTTTATTACACCACGGTAGGCATTTATTTTTTATTGGATTGCATTGGAAGTGCAGTATCATTTTGATGTCCTTACTTTTAATTCAAATGCTGAAAACATCTTCAAGAAGAAAGTTTTCTTAACGTCAAATTCGTATGACAATTCTTCGTTAAAAAACTCAAAAATCGCGTTACATTATTAAGACAGGGGCTTGATCAGTCGATAACCTCTCAAAGTCACGTCCACCAAACGAAAGTCAGGCTTCAACTCTCTTTGCAGTCTCATGCCGTTTGATCAGAAACCTTCGCTGTCCAAGCCCACACGTCTGTGGGAGAAAGACAGATGGTATTATATGTGCGCTTTGATTCCGCCTGTAGCAGTGGTACTGTTTGCAAAGCTCGGACGACTCCAGGACAGCCTCGTCCTTTTCGGTCAGGATTAATCTTTGCTGGACGTCCTACTCTGCAGCTAACGATGCGAGCCTTTGAAAATTTCATTGCCAAAACGAATGAACGTCTCTGGCTCGGCTCGTAAGGTATGACTCTGCACTCTTTGAACTTTATGTGTATTGGTATTTCATGGTTACATATGGAAAATATCTGGCTAGCCTGCTTATATGACAGTTTTTTCTTCCAAACTTGACTAAAGGAGTAGTGCCAGAGTTGTCACCTCTGTCTCTCTTAGATTCATCTTTTTTGTAATTTTGAAGCCAATTTTGTGCCTTTATTAATTGAGAAAAGTCTTACACTGTTCAAAGGATATCATTGATTGATTATATTGCACTATACACCCGGCTGAATCCGCTTTTCTGGCAAGTAGAGCAAGATTAATAATTTTAATGTACAAACAATAGAATGTCATAGTTTCCAAACATGTTCGTTACTCACGACTATTACCAGACAATATGGTCGTGGTCTATTGTTGATGTACCTTATAAAGAAACCTAATACTTTATTACCTTTGTTAACAAACCAACGAGAATCTTGATGCATATCGATCAAAACAATTGTTAACATATTCTGAGAAGGTGTTCTTAAGATTCTTTCTGTTTCAAATCTTTTATTGCGAGGTAATTTGGATGAACGTATTAACAAAACCGGAAACTCTGAAGTCAGTCGATAAATTATTGCTAATGCGATTGAATTATACTTATGATCTTTTGCTACAAACATTGTAACTCGTTGAACTTTCATGTTGTATTTCATATATTCAATCAGTTTATTTGTGAAATTATTATCATGAAAGCACTTGACACTGTATGGTTTTGAAAAAAATATCAATAAATACGCCACAGCATAAGATACCATTAAAAATACATACGAAGGACTTATACAAGTCTTAATTCCCATCGTGATAGAATGTCGTATTTGTCTAAACAACTTTAAGGTGCTAAGATGTTGTCACAAATTGTACTTTTTTGTGTACTTACATAATTATAAAATAATCTTTGTGTTAATTTGTTTGAAATTTTGTGTACAGTTTTTATGTTGCAAAAGTGCGTATGTAAATTAACTAAAGCTTATGAATAAGTGAATAACAAAGAAGTAGAGTAAAAAATTTTAGCTGAACAATTCATGGCTTGACATCACTGCACACATAAAATTAACACCTAGTAGTGAGATGATAAACAGTGGATAAACTTTTCTGGGGCGTTGATTATTTAAAATGTTTCGTATCACATGTGATGTGGTACTTTATTGTTTGAACCAAAGTTTAAATTTTCAGGCACTGAACAAATAGCTTGCAAAGAAACCGACAGTTTTAAAACAAAAATTGCAACTACTCTCTGCTGTCAAAAAAACATAGATTCCTCGTAACAGATATGTAAAATGATAGGAATTTCCAATACTTTTCATTAACGTTTATCTATTTGGACTCATAATTATTGAAAGCAGAACCTTTAAAAACTCAAAAAAGATACCTATGCGCTCAATTGTTAGACAAGTGCTTTACACCATGAGCAATGTAGATTATACTAATGAGAATCAGCGAATGAACATGTCAGTCATTATGGTTGTCAGTTGACTACTTAGATGTAAGATTAAAATGTTTGATTTTAACATTATCCATCAGTATTTAATTTATTTCGCAATTAGCAAAGTAAAAAGATCGCATCAGAAAATAACCTAAATTTAATAAAGTACATTTAATACATCGAAAAAAAAGTTAATATGGACATTGATTCACGTGTTATTGTGAAGAGCTTTTGCAGTACTTTGAATATTATTTGTTATCTTTGTATTTTTCTAAGTTATTTTACCTATTTCAAGTTTAATTAATTAACAGTCCACAGAAGCTGTACAAATACATGCGAGCGTCCCTTTTCAAAGGACTTCCATACATATTATAATAATATTCCCTCATTTATATCTAAATGTATGTACCTTTTATCACCTTGTAGGGTTGGAATAATCTTATGTTTGACTATTGATCCTGAACACGTATATACACACATGCAGCGTAAGATACGTAAACGTCACGAGTCGTTAACAAAGTGGATACCAAATGCTTCAGTACTCACCGATAGTTAAATTAAATCTAGAATTTCGAGCGCAGCTATGCATTAGTTTGATGTGCCTTGACCCTATCATCTTAGCTTGGGGTTATATCGAAGTGGTCAGATAATTGGAGTTGCATCCTCGAATAGACGATGATTGGAATAATAATGTAATTATGTTCTATCCTCAGATATGTGTGGAGTGGATAGTAAATTAATGGTGCATACATACAATTATCTTGTTGATAGTTTAGTCCGTTGGATTGGAGCTGTAATTAATTAGTCTTAAGGTGGACTCGAGATCGTGCTACTTGATACGACGTTTAGGGATTGTAGGTTTTTCTTAGCATTTCGTAGTTTGACAATTCTTGGAGATGATTTTATAGTATTTGGCAAAGTAAACAGGCACTTAGGAAAATTATGGATATAAATTTTTAAGGTCTAGGTTCTTAACATTCGTTTTCATGACATGGGCACATTCACAAGGATTCTACACGTTCGAAAGTACATAATAAATGATTCTGATGGATTTAAGGAGGTTTGGGAGTTTCATTCAGAGAGGTGAGGAACGGGGAGTCCCCCCTGCTCGCGCAGCTGGGCCCCCTTTCCCGCGCACCTCCTCTTGCACCCTACATACTTGAAACTGTACGACTGTAATTGATTATATTTTTGAAAAATGCCTGGCAAAGCTTGATTTTTTTTGTCGAGCATCTTCCTTTTGTACCAAGGTATCTATGAAAATATTTTTTTTTTATTCCAACACATTTAGAATATACCTTAATTTCTATTAAAAGGCAAACCTAACCTTGCTCTCTCATAAGAGACCGTGTTAAACTGTCAATATTTCATAATTTTTCTCTCGAAAATTTCCCCTGGTGAAAAATCTGGAAAAATTCATGTGCACTCCTAATATTCTCAAATACAAGATGTATTTTTTTTGGCACGTTCCTCCATTTAGAACTTTTCTCCCAAACTTCCTTAAGTTTCAACTGTCTAAACGTATAGAAAAATTATGGATTTCTATGCAACATTCTTAATAATAGTAATTGAAACACACCAGAACATTGTTTTCTTCTTTAAAGTTTAAAATGTACCTTTTTAGTGACAGCAAAGTAACCTGACTCCAACCACTTTTGTGAGTATTCAACAAAACGTGAAAAAACATTTTTTATTTAAACTATTTTATATTTTTTTAATGCTTATTATTAAATGACATTTTGAAGACGTACAATAATGCAGAAATTGTTTGTGATTCATATTTATGACGTTTTTTTCATGACACGTAATATTTCTAACCTGCATTAGCTAAGATCACCATTGTGTAAGTACAATATAAAATATTAAACCAGAATTGTTACAGTGCAATGTGATCAACGGATAAAGTGAGCCAAAAATCAGTGCCACTAAGAAGGTGATTCCAATGCAAAATTCCGCCCGCTTGATCAGCCAATCTCTGCTCTCCCAATTACCCTGATTCTTTCCGTGCCTTCCCATCTACTTTTGCTCCCTCACTCTCCAACTATTTTTCCTGTTCGCTCCTCTCTTAGGTCACCCTTTATTAAACGTAATAAGACGATTAAGCGCCGTACGGTCGTGCGATCATTGAAGAGACCCTCATTCTTAAATATATCACGCAACGTTTAAGCCACTCTCACACCAACGATCAGGTCCTCTGTTCTCCTCTATTCATTTTCCATCGATTTCACCCCACACGACTTTAATTATACCTACCCTTGGCTCACTCGTTCTAACCCGTGAAACTAGCAGCTTTAAGGTAGGTGAGTGTCGCGTTAAAAATAGTTTGATTATTTTCATTGGCTTTTACGTGCATTCCGGTTGTACTATATTTTTGATAGCAAATACAGGGTGCGCATTGAGTACTCATTATACGATACATCACTTTTCAGATCAGAGACAATTGGGCTTTGACCAAGAAAGAGGGTGGTTTTATTCCCTTTGTTGTGCATCCATGCTAATCAGTTTATTTAGTGTAAAAAGATAGAATGGGGTGTCAGTCACTATGAAACTTCGATGAAGCTTTTTTTCATGCTATTGCTTGAAATGATGACAAGAGCACATTTTATGGTTATTTTATGTACAAAACTAAATTCCTTTAACTACAAGATTGTAAATTCGAGTGTAATTTTTGATAAATAGTTTTACATGAAGAGCATCACACGATTTACTGTGTTAATTTTTTGCCGTTAAATTGGATTTTGAATGTGTTTTTATTTAAGGTGGCTCCAGTGGCCTCAATGTTAAAATTATAAATAACCCAACCGAGGTTAACAAAATTGAATTATATTCTTTGAATTCCCATCTTTCTATTCGTATAAAAAAAAATTAAGGTTGACGATGAAAATTGTAAGAAATCATGATTACAAAATCGTAGTTTTAAGACGGGTTAGATAGAAAATGCAAGCTTACGCGATATACAACCTACTGCTGCACTTATATAAATAACCCGTAAGGTGTAAAAAATATACTATCTTGTATATATTATTACGCAGTTTTCGATGACATGAGAAAAGTGTCTTGTTATCGAACAAAATCTTTAAATAATCGGAGACTAAGTATACAGTTGCGAGTGCAAGTCAGCTCTCAGCTGTCTGCATTCTGCAGAGTACATATATATAGGTATAACTACTCTTGAACTTAGGAGCGTACCGTAACAATTCATCAATTAGGGCACCATAAAACTTTTTTGTTTTTTTATATTAACTCACTAAAGTTACAGATAAAATGTAGAATATGGCTTACAACAGTCTCTACGATAATTTTATACCATATTTTAAAGAAAACAATGATTAATTTTTAGTCTCCCCATTTTGATACGGCACTAGGCGCTGGAGCCACCTTAAGTGAAACCAAAATCTCACACTTTCGGTGAAGGGTCATCTTACACATTTTAATCTCTATAATACTCTTTTTCTATTTTGTTCAGTAATTATGTTCAAACTTTGAGTATAACTTCATCAAGGTATAAACATGGATTAACACTTTGCTTTAGTTTTTCAAAATCGCATAGTTTCCAGGTTATCAGCAGTGATGAATGATCCTTGGTTCTTTGCTCACCTCTTTTAGAAAAAATCTATTAAAAAAAAATCAAAATCAAATGTAACATGTACATACATCCATGAGCATTTGTAATTTTGCACTCCCATTCGTATAGAACACAGTCATGTATCGCTCATCCAAACATATGCTGTTTAGTTGAGCATATTCGATACTTTAGAGAACTGGATAGCAGTAGAACCTTTAGGAAGATATTGCCTTTGGTGTTGCCATTTCGGTTTCCGTCAGAGAGTTGTACGCGATGAGAAGGGCAAAGGGACTTTCATTTGTTGCGTTTGTCACAGAAGATGAATTTCGTCCTCTCAAACGGCTGGATTTGCTTGGTGTATTCATTGGTCTTTGGATCAAAAGATAAATTACTTTCAGCTGTTGTCCATTTTAAACAGATATCTTTTGTCCAAGTTTATGAGCCATTAGCTATTTAAATTAGATATTGTAAAAGTGATGCAGCTCATTGCTGTTTTGTGTGACGAAGCATGAAACAAAAAAAGTTGTGAAAAAAGAAAATGATTAAAGAGGTTAAATAATTCATTTTCAGAGTAAATGCTTTGACAATTGTCTGTCGTCGATTGTACATCGAGTACGTAGCGTTTCAGATCGCTAGCACACAGCAAGCGAGCTAGTCCAATTAAAGCATCAATAATTTTTATTATTATCACGAACTCCTAGGCACACAATATAAGATCCAGACTTTTATTTAATAAAACTCCTGTCACAGCAACATGAAAAGTTAGTTAAACACTTTTTTTTTAATCTCAAGTTTGATAGGTAGAAAGTGGACAATAACTATGGACAATAAAATAGAGCCCTATTTTTTAAACTCAAAGCTGAGATCAATATCCTATGATAAATTCGGAAGATATGCCTTGACATTGTATGTTCGGGTTTGATGTTTGAAGTGTAATCCTTGAAAGTGTTTTTATTAAAAGTTTTTCTGGATTCTTCAAACAAAAATTGAACTATTCTTTCACGTTATCATAATGTTAAATTGAAGATACATTGTTTCAGTCGAGTGATCTTTAAAGCAGCTTCCAGTAATCTGCGATGTCATCGTTAAATTAATTTCTTCTCAGGTGAGTATGCTCACACGTATCAGCTGCTCTACTAGAACTCCTATACTCCATATCCTTTCGTTACAAGGGCACTTGGCTCGTGTATACGTAATCCGGAAGAGCAGGATTGTCTTACGCACGATTTGAACATGCAAAGTTTTTTCGACGTTTTGTTTCCATCCATCAAGACCTGAAAAAGACAACCTCACGAAAACCTGAAGTTGAAGCTGGTGGTCACGCTAGTACAGTATTTTCCCTATTTCCCAGTTAGACTCACTCACGTATTAATGGTATCCATCTAAACACTTTGACTAGATTCACAGCTTATGGAAACCTCGATGAACATTTGTATCTTCCCTATGGTTTTTTCTTTCATATAATTTACCCTAGAACGTCCACGTGGGTATACAACTAAGTTCCACCTTCAAAAAATGTCTAGCATAAGGTGGAACTCGTCGATTGTTAACTCAAGGATGCGCATCTTACGGAGAAAAAAGGGACGATAAGACGCGGGCCAAGCACGCCGGTGGTGGCTGAAAAAGCACACGCCGACTCTCGAGTGCCCAATAAAAAAGTTCCTCTCCCCGTTCTTCTGTAAAAATGTTCCGATAAGAAAAGCTCCAGGGGAAGAAATCGTTTTCCAGCGGCTCTAAACAAAAAGGTACATTGGAAAAGGGAGGGAAAAAAGAGGTCGTTGAGAGCGAGGAAAAGAGGAGGAGCCTGAAAAACGAGACGAGCGAGACGGCTCGGTGACAACGACGAAGTGGCTAGATCCGGCGTTTGAAGGAGAGATCGGCTGACCGATGGCAACATCTTTCTCTCTCCTCCACCGCTTGCTCTTTGTCCTTGTTATTCTTGTATCTCGGCTCCACCCTTTGAATACATCCCTTGTTTCCGAGGCGGCAATTCTTTTTTTTTCTGTTTTATTTTTTTATTGTTGCTTTCTTCCCTCTTGGTTCTTCACCACTCGCTTCATTACCCTGCACGTCCTCTTTTATCTCTCGCTACTTTGTTCTTTGTACTGCTGGAGCCTGCGTTAGCTCTTGCGTCTAAATTTAACGCTTCACTATTGCTTCCACTTTGCTCGACGACACGCACAATTTGATCGGTAGTTGTGGGCTCACGTGAAAAAGAGGAAATTTGCTATCTAATCTAACGAACAGTACTACCTTTTCTTTTTTTTACGCCACCGTCCCTCACTGTAAATTAAATGTGATTTTATTGTCAACCTGGAGTCTAGCTGAGTATTGCTCAAGTGTTATCGTTGAAGTCAAAATACGACATCAAAAAAATTTAAATCTGATTGAATGGTTAGGGGTTGCATCAATTTTGTATAACCTTGGTGTTAATAAAATTATCCAAACTGAATGAAAAAAAAGAGATATATGAAAATCATATGAATGAGGAAAAATAAACGTACATTCAAGAGCAATGAAAGTTCTGTCTATTTAAATAGCCGAGTAAATCTCTCATAGAAGTTGGCTCGTAAAGAAGACGGGGTGTAAAAATTGTGGAAAGAGCTCTTTAGATTGAACATGCATGAAAAAGTGTGTTACCTCCCCACTTCATGGGGTCGTACTAATACCTAAATAATTGCCGGCTGAACTTGATATGATTTAATGGAGATGCAAGCTCCGACCCATAAAAATAGAAAACGAGGAGGACTCACAAAAAAAGATTGCATAAAAGCAGATGTGGAAGAGAAACGAGCTCGACCTCCTCTCGCCCTTTTTTTTTACACATGTGTGGATCCTCACTTCAAGGATGTGGGCTCCGGAAAGGCTGGCTTTCAGTTTTTTGCGTTCACTGCATTTCTGGTTGCACACGGAAATTGGAGGCTTTTTTACGAATAGAAAGTAAAGTACCTACACCTGGTTTTTCTCCATTGCATAATTTTTTCCTGGAATAAAAAAAAACGTAGTGACTCCCTTTTGCTGGTCTTTTTTATAAGGTAGAGAGTAGTTTTGCGAGAAAATCCATGATGTATGTAATATGACTATGACATTATTCTTGTCCAATACTAACGTTATTCGTCGTTTGACATTTGTCATAAAGCATAATAGACTCAAAAAGCTTTAGTTAAATTGTCCTTTGGATGGACATTATTTTTTAACAATGATTTCTTCTATCTCCCTTTGAATGATTACAAATGGCTTCATTTCAATAGATTTTTCAAAGGCTTCTTGAGTCAGACGATTTCTGCTGACTTCGGTGCATTCAAATGATAGTCTCACCTACTCTATGAGCGAGCCCCTGACTTTTCGTCCTGAAAAATACTTTCTTGACTTTGTATACTGGGAATCTTAATAATAAACTCTCTTTTGAAGATTTGAAAGCTAGCAACAGAAGTCATGTATTCCTTGAAATACCTGATATCAAACAATGTTGATTTTTATCCTTATACTCTTGCGAGAGTTCTAGCCCCTAATTCACTGTGGCGAAATCCTGGTATTTTGCCCAGGATCTAAATCAGTCCGAAAGTACACCACCATGTCCATCAACTCGACGTGATGCACGAAACCATCGACGTGTTTTTTTTCTCTCTTTCGAGCTCTGAAAGCAAAATCACAAAAGTTACCTGCTGGTCGACTATGTTGCGCTGGATCCTGTTTGCGTGCAGCTGGTACATATGGTTGGAAGCTGCTGTGCACACCAAAACTCTCGGTGAGTGTGTACACCGTCGGCGTACGGAAAGGGTTAGACGAGTACAGGAAGAAGGGGCGGGTTAATCTGAAATTGCTAATGCCGGCCGGCTGATTCAATTAAGAGATCGGCTCTCATCCACCTCTTCTCTGTGTACAAGTGTACACACGCGCGTATATATATATATATACCCACAGCTGGTCCAACCCCGTTCACTTTTCACTGGCGTTGAAATGAAAACCAGCCGCCTCCGACGTGGGCTACTTCCATATAACATCCGCAGGCATTGTACGAGTAAGCTGCGATGCCCAGTAGTAGTAGAACCACCTGTATATATAACTCGTTTGGGGCGCGCTATGTAGATGGACGATGAAATTTGATGAGCGAGGCCGTAATATGCTGACGGGCACCGAATGTGACGGGGGAGGGGACTGACTTCGCGTGGGTATACTTGCTCGCTGATGCCGAACATCTAGGATGTTGGACTTTATAACTCGTGGCGATCGTAATTTTGGTGAGTGTACATGTGTGCGTGGGTCTTTTATAACCTTTTGTTTGAGTTTGTGTTTGGCGTTCACAGTATGAACGGAGTTGTGAAGTTTTGAGTGTGCACACGTTGAAATTTTGTCGAGACGGTGATCCGTAGATTTGTTGAGTATGGACTTTGTTGGATATGCCAGGGAAATCTAATGGGTTGGGTGACTGAATGGCTTAGCTGTTTATCGATGAAACGTGTATAAGTAGTTTGCAGGCTTGAAAAGACGAGGAATCAGTTGGATGTACTTGTAGAAAATAATTAAAATATTTTAATAGATAGGTGTTACATAGAAAAGGACTGATTTTGATCAATGAGTCTTACACTTAGTAATAAAGTCACTCATTGCAGTAGGTCGAGTTTATGCCGTTTCAACTACTTAATAAAACAAAAAAAAAACAAAAACAGCTTAACCACTCAAGAAACTTTATTTATTGCTGACGGAAAAAATTACAATATTTAATGTCCTAAAGTGGTACTTTTTTATTGTTTGTAAGTCATACTTCAATTTTTACTAGAAAATGAATATGATACTATTTTACTGTCATTTTCTAAGGACAGGATTTTGAGCTTAATTCTTTTTCAATTATACTGATTTTTTCATTTTAACATATTTTTGGAATGATTTCATTTCTTTTCGTTTTTGTATATTTTTGTACAACACAGTGACGTTGTTTCTTAAGAACAACTGCATTTTATATTAATTAAAATAAGTAATAACTTTGTGACATTCATTGTCATAAATCAAGTCCCTTTATCGTGGTAAGCTTCTGCGTAATAAAACAATCTGATTTTTGGAAAATGAGTTAAGAGAAGCAGCAGAAAGCATTGTTTTCGTCGTTAAACTTTTTCAGAAAAGTAATTTAACTTAATACTTATTTTCTACTTAAATTCATAAAATAAGACAGCGTTTCCGAAAGAGAAAAACTGGGCTGTAGTGTGCATCGTGCCTATAGTTCTATAGTCTCCTCAGCCGTACAGTCGTACCCATACATTGGAGGCAGCAATTCGCGTGCGGCTCGACGTTTACGAGGCGACGCGAGCTCGGGCTTTTAAAAAATCCTACCGGATTGCAGGGGTGGACTCATGGCTTTCCTTTGTGTCCGGGTCAGGTGCTTTTGCATACGTTACTCCACCCGACAGATGGTCATTATTTTCTAGCCCTCTCACCCCCACTCTTTTCTAGGGGTTTTTCTCCCCTTTCAACGGAGAATAATTAATTTTAACGCGCTATTACGTAATTCTCTTATCAACTCCATTATTTTTGGATACTTCGAGAAATATTTGCAGCTACAGGCTCTATTATATTGCTTATCTCCATATCTATAGCATTTGATTTTGAAGTTTTTAAATTACGATTATTCAACGGTCTATTGAAAGTAAAAACCGAAAAACTAGAATATATAAATCAAAACTTTGCACTGTTGTTGGATTTCAATTAACCGTTTCGTAATATCTTTCTGTAGGATTAACTGTAATTTTTTGATGAAAGACTGCCTATAAAAAATAATACCGATCGATACTGTCCTTTGTTCGCTCAGCGTTCCCCAAGTTCTAACTCTGGATGGCGTTTGTTGGTGGCTGATAAACAAGCTACTCCTTTAAAACTATTTTTCATGTTGACTCTCTACCCCTTGTTACAGGGCTAAAAGCTTTATTGTACTCTTTGAAATAGTAAATGATTTTTTTTCCTTTTTTAAAGCGCTTAAAAGTTGTATGGAAAATTCTGCAGTCAATTCTACAGAGGCTAGTCAAGTTAAAGAAACAATGGATTTTACAATACACATATATATTATACACAAGCAACTCATTTCATACTAATGATTTTTATTATTGTATACACTTATTGATACATTGCACAAAAAGAAGGCATTGATAGTACATTTATTAGCATTAAGTACATTTATTAGCAATAAGATTACTTGTCAGTGTTTAGTAGACATAAAATAACTAGTCAGCATATTTTAAGAAAAATATGGAAATCGGTATTTTGACCGATTTTTTATTTAATTATAACGTGTTTAATTACTTTAAATTTTATATCATCATACTATGGATTATTACATTTTACCTTGTAAATGACCTTCAATACTATATTTCGTAAAACCAAACACGTATCTAAAATATTTTTATACGCTTTAGCGGTTGAATCAAAATGAATATCAATTTCTGTCAAAGCTTCCTCTTTTTAGCTTTCAATATTGAAATTATGCATGCATAAATTTCTATGACATGCTTATATTCTTCAGATACTTAACATAATTGTAGTTAAATCAAACTTCAATGTTAGAAATATTTTTAATTCTTAAGATACAAATACTAATCCTATAGTGGTAATTTTATCATACAGATTACTATATGGTGAAAAATTACACATCAATACGTATCATATCAATATCACTTTGATTGATCGTACAATTTACAAAAAGCATCACAACTCACCCACAGTTTGAGACAACCGATTGGGTATTAGTAATAGGCAATCATGTCAGTGCAGCAAAAACTCCTAACTTTCGTCAATAGAAAACTTTTTTTAAACCATATTAGGCCTTTTCTTATAATGAGCTATCTCAAGTACGAGTGTGAAAAACGCTACCACATATCCTACAGCAAGAAAATACAATAATTTAATATGTATATAAGAATTATCGTTAAAAAATAATGGGTTTGGTTTGAAAAACATTCCATTTATTGTTGAAAATATTATGTTCTTTGATTCACTGCTGTTTCCAGTTATAGTCATGAGATAACGGTAATCTCCATTATAAAATCTTTTTCTAAATATTTTACGATGGAAATGAAAATCAGAGTGCTTCTTGCAAAAATTGTCGATACCTGATTCGAAAATTCTGCGTATTACCACGTTAAATCGATGAATGAAAGGTGATTTCCTTGAATGTAAAAATGTATACAACTCTTTTCGAGGATCAACATCTTGAGGAATTACAACGATTCTGGAGTAAGTATGGTTGACGTTATATGAATTTGCCATTAATTTTCCATAAAAAATGTGATTTACTATGAAATTTACGTTTGACGAATAAATCATGCCAACTTGATCCATCCAAGTATTTTTTCTCGACACCACCCTTACTTTTCTTAATAAAGGTTCATACATTTTGGAACACTGTTTTTTTAAGTTTACCAATTCCTGACGAGTTATAAAATCAGTGTAAAACGTCATTTTTGCATTAAGAATATCGTCAATAGTTTTGAAGTTATGGAACTTCTGTAAGCTATATCGTACATCAAAAAGTTGTTGAATGATTCCTGATGTGAATGTAACTGATATGCAAGTCAAAACCAAAAGAACAATTTTTCCAATATTTCTACGAGGAACCCAAATTCCACTTTGGCCAATCAAAATAAGGGTAATATTGTAGACCTTCCAAAAATCAGTTTCTAGTTGCAAGTGCTTTTTACTAAGTGCAAATAATAAAATAAAAATCACGTTAAGTGATAAAAGAGTAATTAATTTCCATGGAATTGTTGTAACTACGTAAGAATTGTGTTTAATAATAAATGAATATTTCTCATTGACAAAATAAAAATCTGTTTCTGAGGAACCGTCCATTAATTTGCTGAAATGTGCTTGGTAAAGACTGAGGTCTGCTCTATATTTTGTAAATATATCGGTACTGAATTTTTTTTTCAATTGAATCAATGAAAAATTCATGAATCTGAATAGTATCGCATACGTTGCACCATAGCGACCAAATTCGTAATCTTTTGCCGTAGAACTTATACTCGTTTCAAAATTTATTAACAGTTCATTTGGATGGTAATTTACGTAGAGTGGATGTCCATTCACGTTTTGCAGCTTATTAGGAAATAAGTTGACTTTCGTGGAAAGAGGTATTTGAGAATAAACATTATCAAACGGATTATACTCGTGAAGAGTGACAGTAGAGGAGTTTTTAGTAACATTTTTTACTCGTAACTCACGTCGAAAACAATGCATCATTAAAATCTCAATAAAAGCCATATGCAAAAATTTATGACGCCACAACCAGTGTAAGAGTGGCGTAGGGTGTGTGAAAGCTTTATTAGTAACGGTTATTAAAATAGTATTAGGGCGAGATCTATCATTGATGTATAAGCGTACAAAGGTAACAAATTTGTTAATCTTGTCTACCAATAGGTGATGATTGTAATGAACATCAATTAAAATTATCATTAAAATGTTATGTGGAGGTGTTCTAAGTATTATTTCTTTTTTTGACCAACTTTGATTGTGAATTCCTTCTTCTACGTTCAGAGTTGTAATAGGAAATTTCATTTCTAACTGAGAAATGATGTTTCGTGTCACATGGCAAAACTTTTTAGGATTAGACACAAATAGTGTGATACGTTGAACCTGCATCTCCTTTTCCATGTATTGCACCAATTCATCCAAAATATTTTCTTCATACAGGCCCATAACGTAAAATGTAGTTAAATAAATACAGACACAGCACATCTTATAGTGTTTCAGATGCATGATAACAATTCTACGTAGTATGTGTTAGAATTTCGAAAACTATTGCAAAGAATATGTATAAAATTGTATGTCAAGAGTGCTATGTTAACTGCCCGAGTTATAAAATGAACAAACGTATCAAGTATTAGAGAAAATAGATTTAATATTTTAATTTATGTTAAATGATACCGTTATATTTTTAAAAGTATTTAATAATGTTGTACTAAAATTTTTATTACTATTACTACCATTATTTTTATTACTACTTGTATTTAAGAAAAAGCATGAAAAACAACTACTGTTTCTAATGAGCTATAAATCCAAACAAATCTATGAGCAGCTTGTTGTAAACTAGGAAGAACAATTCTTGTTTTATCTTTTATATCATGAAATGGTATGAGTTGTTAACATACGGTAAAGTTAGCTTCTGGAGAATTACATGTATTTCTAAAATTGAGTTACATCGTTTTGTACTTCACGTTAATATAACGAATATTCGATAACTCAATTTTTTTATACATAATAATTTCTTATGTATATTGGTTATTATTCTTCATAAATAGTTGACTGAGTTTTTACATCATTGTACGCAATTACTATATGAATCTATTAAATAATAATAGGATGTACCTGAACAGCAGATATATTTAATGAGCTCTCCAAGAATGATCGATATCTATGAGTGGAATGAGAAAGTAATCAATGTAACATTACGCACACGTTTCTTTAACCTAGAGAATTAAATTATCTTCTTTTCAACAGAAATTAGCTGTTAAATTAATTAAGATGCTAAATTCACTAATAAGCAGAAATACAATTATTGCAAACAACCAAACATCAGTGTTGATCACCTACAGTTATATTACACTTTTTATCATTGATGCTGCCATATTTCTCACTTACTATTTCTGTAACACTAAATTTGCATCATACTAATAAATACAAACGTTGCTAAGACTGTCATACAGGGATAAAATACCGGATGCACCCTAAGTCTTTTCAACATTATGCAGGTTAACGATACGTCTTCGACGGCCATCACTCGTAATAAAGCCCCTTTAATTCTCATTTGTCGCAGCCTGTGCTCTTTGTTGTTATAACCTTCTTAACTGTGTTTCTTCAAATAATTTATATTTTTCTTCAAATTTTTGTGAAAGTAAACAATGTACTTTTGAACCTTAATGTTTGTACTGATTTTGGGCTCTAACTTTGTGTTACAAAGATGTCATGCTGACAATGTAATAATAATATAAAAGTTTATATTGTATACGTATACCATTCATTTTATTTTCTTACTGCATTAATTTTTTTTTTTTTTTACTGGACACTTTGTTATTTTTTATTTATTTATCGATAACTATATTTATCTACGTTTAATTATTATACTTCTCCTATAAAGTTAATCATTCAACATCCCCTATGCAAAGTCTACATGTATGAGTGATAAAATGAAGCTCAGTTAAAGCTACTGAAGCAAGTACACCTTTTTAAAAATTAAAAAATGTTTCACCTCCTAATTTCCATGATTCTTCTGTTAGATTTATCAAGCCAGCTACATATAAATCACCTACGTTATAAACAACGAGTAGAAACACTGTTGGATGCAACAACAAAACAGCCCTAACTACTTGAAAAACAAAATAATAGCACACAATATACTGCGAGTATTAATTTCGAGCTCTAAACTCTATCTCTACTTCACAGTCGAACAATTCTCCGATTTATACGCCCCAATTGTTCTCCATCTTTCGAAAACTGTCACCCTGTTTCTTGCACCACCTTTTAGAAAAAGTACGCCCTAGTAGCTCGTGTAGTCCCGCGTGCCAGTCGATTTCACCCGGAAAGCGGTTCTGCTTCGCATGGCTCGCTTGTGCACTTACATACACGTACGCAGAATTCAGATTTAGCGTTCGTTTCTGGAGATAGAGCGGAGGTAGCAAAGCCTCGTTATCACGCCATGTTGCGGCATCGTTTGTCGCCTGTAAGCCGAAATGTACTGCTAGTCGAGTTTGCGTTTTAGAGCCTGCAACCACGACTCCGTGTTATAATACCATACAATCTTACCATTTGAGTATGTATCTCTGTAGGACATATACACGGCTTTTCTGCATGTGTGCTCAGATTATGATTTAAAAGGGTCAGCAGAAAATCCCGTCAACTTAGACCTTCCGTGGCTTGCCAAGAATGAGGTACGAGTGGATGTAGGTCACGTCGATTTCAGGGGATATTGTGGTCCGCCCTTTTCTCAACGTCCTATTACTTCTTCTATAGCTCTATTTCTCTCTTCCTTCTTGTATAGGCTATCTCATTTGTAATATATTCGGGGAAGTTATTACGTGAAATTCCCTCGGCAAAATTCAAATATGAATTTTTTAGTGCTCTTACATATTAACTTTAAAACTGCTAGTAACCTCAATCCTACCTGGCTTTGAGAAAAAGAGCTTGGCTTTGATTGTCGTTTAATGTGTAATGATAAGTTTTTTTTTTGTTTTTCTCCTTGATGATTACGAAATTCATGAGACTTTTATCTTAGAAAATAATCTCTAACTATTTCCTAAGAAAAAATTTGAATTTGTGTTTTTAATCAAATTTACAACTGAGAGTAAACCATTTTATTGTAAATAATGAGTAAAGTCTGACAATTGTAGTATCATATGATCTGAATTCTTTTAGCCATTATGAACACGAAAAGTAGAAAGTGCTTATTCACATCGAGCTCAAGTTTTTAAAGAAAAAAGACATGGGTATACTAAAGCAAGTTCAGAGGAGCAAAGCTTCCCTCGTTCTCTTCCACCAGTTCCATTTGGCTAACCCCTCGCTTTGCATTTTTTCACCTTCTTTACTGCATCACAAGATTTTTACTCAAGCTTTCAGTTTTTTCCGAAGTTGTATTCACTGCTTTGGTAGTACAAACTAAATAAAACTGGTACAATAATAATACTTACCAAATAATTGAGCAAACAAGCTACTCCTAAAATCCAAAATATACTCTGCCATCTATATATTTTTTCTACTCGTATCAGACAGCGTAGCTCATATTGTATCCAGTCTAGTCACATGGTCTTCGGAATATTTCAGGAACTTTGCTGTTTTTAAAGAAGATGGAAAACAGGTTTGACTTTATACTTGAAGGCTCGAGCGATAGCTGATGACCAATTTATATAAATAAGTATATTTGTTAATAGCGTTACCACGTGAGTCATTGTTCTTCTAGAAAATGTTTGAATTAATTTTATATAAAAAATTCATGCAATAACTTGTGTTCAGCAACTGATAATACTCAATGGCTCCTCTGGTTTTTCAATATTCTTCATAAAAGAAGTGTCACTTTCACTGACAAGTTTGATTTTTAGAAAGAGGGAGTCTTTCACAGTCTCATGTATAACTTATCTAGTAATAAGCAATTGCGTGGATTGTAGATCTCTGACTTTTAGCATCGTAGGTTCAACCCATGGAAATACAAACATTATTCGAGAAAATTTTCCTCATCGAGAAATCTGTCCTAGTTAGTTCCCTTGCTATTTTTGATTTTACTTTTCTGTGATGTAAAATTGTTCCGAGGCTTTTTTTCCATCCTTTGTTAACTTTATAAAGTAACTCAAAAAATTAAGACGGTGTAGATAAAAAAAAGGGTTTCATGAAAAAATATTTGTCAATTTTTTAGGAAATGATTAAATTAGGTAAATGAAATAAATTACAACACTCATGTAACCAGATGATGTTCAATAACTTTTAACGATGTTATTTATTTATTCTTATTACATTGTGTGAAAAAAAGTTAGTTTTCTCAAAGTTTTTTGATGACTGACACTCGAGCACTGCAAATTGCAAGATAGTGAAACACTAGAAGTGTAATCTTAAACATATATAACGAAGATAGTAGGACTTATTTCTATGAGTAGTATACGGATTTAGGTATGCAAATGATAATCTGCACGATCACGGATAACTCAGTGATGTACTTACTACTACCTTGCTTATAAATTCCTAAATTAAATTGCTCAATGTTAATGACTACATTGTTTTACTTTTTCGAACCTTACTGAAGATACTCATCGAAAAACGTATTTTGCGTACTTTAATTACTTAGGCAACCCAAAATAACAGTGAAATTTCAATTATATTTTTTGGTGTATTATAAAAATATCTTATTCAATTTTACAAAAGATCTTGAGGATATTTGTGAGATAAGAAATAAATTGATAAGCGTAGAGAAACTGCTAAAATTTATGTTGTTTCAGGAGTGTAAGAGTGGCAAACCACTTATACCAAACTGTAGAGCTGGCTGCATTACTACATATACAGTGAGAAGGATACAACTACCTTAATAATTTTTTTAATTTAATAAATTTTTTTAGTATTATGACTATTCTCTATTTAATATTCAGATGTAACATTCAATAAAGTTGCACACCCTTGTGTCACAGATTTTCACAATCTACTTCATAACCTTACGATCTTATTGTAAACTACTAAACACATTCCTTCAAATTTTTCGGACTTTTCAGCGGTTAGATAGAGACTCATTTCTGTCAAAGTTATATTGTTTTTCTATTTAAAGATTGTAAACGTACGTACATAAACTTCGAAAACACTTTAGATTTTTGAAAGTTAAAGATCAATGAAGTCTAATGAAATTTCAATGTTACAAATTGTTTAAATTTTGTGCAAATTGTGCAATCGTTCTTTTATCACACGGATCGATGTAAAGTAAGAGACTGAATACTTGAATCGAATAAACATCTCTTAAGTTAATCGATATATCATACAAATCACACAGCAAATATTGGATCATTTACGCATAAAACAGTGACCGCAATGATGACTATCAATACACATTAATCATTACAATTTATACATAGTTACGTAGTATACAAGACAACGGATCTAGCATTAGTAAAAGGCAATCATGTCAGCGCATCAGATAATTCTAATCTTCTTCAGAAGAGAACGTTTTTATCAAACCATTATTAGATTTTTTCCGATAATTCATCGTCTCAGATACAAATATGAGAAACGCCACCATGTATCCTGCAGCTAAAAAATACAACAACTTAATATGTATACGAGCATTATCCTTCGAAGATAATGGGTTTGGTTTGAGGTTCACTCCATTAATGGTTGAAAATACTATGTTTTTAGATTCGCTACTATTCCCAGTTACAGTCATAAGATAACGATAATCTGAGTTATTGAATCCTTCTCTAAATACTTTACTATGAAAATAAATTTCAAAGTGCTTCATGCAAAAGTTGTCAATACCTGATTCGAAGATTCTGCGGATTATCACATTGAATCGATGAATATAAAACGATTTTGGTGAAACTGTATACGTATACATCTCTTTTAGAGGATTAACATCTTGAAGAATCACATCGATTCTTGTGTCACTATTGTTCTCATTATATGCATTTGCGATCAGTTTTCCATACAAAATATGGTTGATTATTAAATTTACCCTCGAAGAATGAATCATAGCGACTTGTTCAGTCCAAGTATTTTTTCTCGGTACTATTTCTACTTTTCTTAAAAAAGGTTCATAAATTTTGGGACACTGTTTTTTAAGAAACACCAACTCTTGACGAGTTAAAAAATCGGTGTAAAATTTAATTTTTGCATTGAGAATGTCATCAATGGTTTTGAAGTTATGGAACTTCAGTAAGCTATATCGTACATCAAACAGTTGTTGAATGATTCCTGATGTGAATGTAATTGATATGCAAGTCAAAACCAGAAAAACAATTTTTCCAATATTTCTACGAGGAACCCAAATTCCACTTTGGCCAATCAAAATAAGGGTAATATTGTAGACATCCCAAAAATTATTTTCTAGTCGTATGCCTTTTTTACAAAGTGCAAATGATGCAATAAAAATCACATTGAGTAATAAAAGCATAATTAGGTTCCATGGAATCGACATCACCGAATAAGCATTGTGTTTAATTATAAAAGAAAACTTTTCTTTTACAGTATAAAAATCTGTTTCCAAGTAATCGTCAATTAATTCCTTGAAATGTGCTTGATACAAACTCAGGTCAACTCCATATTTGTCAAATATTTTTCTGCTAAATTTTGCATTTATTATAGTTAATGAAAAATTCATAAATCTAAATAGTATCGCAAACGTAGCACCATTGCGACCAAATTCGTAATCTTTGGCTTTAGAACTGATGTTTATTTTAAAATTTGTCAATACTTTATTCTGGTGGTAATATATATAGAGGGGATGTCCATACACGTTTTGAAGCTTATTTGGAAATAAATTGATTTTCGTGGAAAGAGGTATTTGAGAATAAACGTGATTAAATGGATTGTACTCGTGAAGAGTGACAGTAGAGGAGTTTTTAGTTACATTTTCTACTTGTAACTCACGTCGAAAATAATGCATCATTAAAATCTCAATAAAAGCAATATGCAAAAATTTATGACGCCACAACCAGTGTAAGAGTGGCGTAGGGTGTGTGAAAGCTTTATTAGTAACGGTTAGTAAAATACTATTTGGGCGAGATCTATCATTGATGTATGAGCGTACAAAGGTAACAAATTTGTTAATCTTGTCTACCAATAGGTGATGATTGTAATGAACATCAATTAAAATTATCATTAAAATGTTATGTGGAGGTGTTCTAAGTATTATTTCTTTTTTTGACCAACTTTGATTATGAATTCCTTCTTCTACGTTCAGAGTTGTAATAGGAAATTTCATTTCTAGCTGAGAAATGATGTTTCGTGTCACATGGCAAAACTTATTAGGATTAGACGAAAATAGTGTGATGCGTTGAACCTGCATCTCCTTTTCCATGTATTGCACCAATTTATCCAAAATATTGTCCTCATACAAGCACATAACGTGACATGTACTTAAAAACATACACACCAAGTACACTACACAATGTTTTGCATGTATAATGGTAATTCTGCATCTCATGTTATCACTTTTCTGGACTGTTACAAAGTATTAGGAAAGTGACACTGAGTGGTGCTTAGAAACGTGGCTTTTGAAACTATGCATTCGATGATATGTGTGCTATTTAACTGTTCAAGTTGTAAAATAGATGAAAACGTATAATATTATCAAAATTTGTTCATGATATTAACTGACGGTTATCAATATACGAACAGTTGAACATGTATACGATTGATTGATTGACATAGTGATTGTGATTTTTGTTCTACCATTTTATTATTATTATTATTTTTATTTTTGTTATTATTACTATCATTGTTATCATTATTATTATCACTGTTATTATTACTGTTGTTGTTATTACCCGTTGTTCAAAAATATTTCGCATGGAAAATAACTACTGTTCTTAACGAGTTTTCAATCCTAACAAAAAGAGCATTTTGTGTTAAAGTATCAAGGAAAAGAAATCTCGATTTGTCGTTTGTATTATCAATAGCATGAGTTATTACAATTTCCTAATGCTCTACATAGGGTAATTAGAGTTGTTTTAAAAGGCAAGTTACATTTTTTTGCACTCTTTATTATTGTACAGTTCATTATCATATTGCTGTACTAGCGGCCCCCCGTCTCAGCTTCACCCGAGACTTACCAAAGTGAACACCGTAGTGTGTTGACATGTAATGTGAAACGTTTTCAGTTAGAAATTTTACATTTATTTCTAACACTTCTCAGAACAGAAATCTTCTTACTAAGAACATATCTGTTCGCAATCCATACAGTTTATTTGGTCAAATAATAAGCTGCAAAAATCAAAAAAAATATAATTATGCTGAAAAGTACCGTGCGGAACTTATGCCATAAAATAATTGTTGGCCATGAGGAGTGGTTGATTTGCAGTTTCTCCCGTGTAATTTACGAAAAGAGCTATTTTTCAAAGATGTTAAGATTTTAAACTCCCAAAAATATATATTAAAAAAAATTTTTTTTCTCTTATCTCACAACTTTATTACTAGAGCAACAAAGTCCTGGATCTTAATCTCGACATTCTTTATTGCCACAAAAGTACAAATATATTTTCTTCTTATTTAAAAACCTGAATTTAGATCTTTAAAGATTTAAGACATTACTGTGAGAATAAAATGAAAAGCTGATTTCTCACGTAATGGATTCTTTATTTGTCGATTTTGAGGCTGCTGTTCCAATCTCGATAAATTTTTTGGGTCAGTTTCTTGACGCCTAAAATTGTATTCATTAGACACATTTAAAGTTTTCCTTCTAACTCACCCTCTTGCGACTTTTGTGACCCCTAAAGGCTATTTTCTGTCAACTTTGTTAAGTTCTAATGTATTTGTTGGCAAGGTAGTTCGACGTCCAATTGCCCTAAAAAAGACCGGTGAGCTTCTTAAGTAAACTCCTTCTTGACTAAAGTTTACAGCAATTGTGACTGCCTGGATACCTCAGGGTAATCTTCTCTGGCCTGCTGTTGAAGCCCCAGACTGATCGGGAGAACAGTTACAAAGTCCGAAGCTTTGGGGCTAGTTGTAGTGCTCTTTCCCAACGTCTAGGTCTCCTGGCATAACGTTGAAGACGTTAGTGTCTCAAATATTTTTTTTTTTGCAGACTCAGTTGTTTTGATGATATAAGGTGGAGAGATTAGTAGAGATTGCTTCGTGATGCTTGCCCGTTGGAGACTCTCGTTGGCTCAAGTTTTTTTTTCCTTATAGCTGTTAGGTTTGCCCAGCGCAGACGTTGGAGAGGATCGGTGATTCCTGGCTGGATGCTTAGAGTCAAAAAGATAATATAGGGTCGTCGGTCATTGGGGTTCCCAGCCTTGCAACGAGCGACTCCGCTCGTGACGTCTGCCAGTAAATGACTGACTTGGTTTAATAGTGGCCGGCTTTACGTAGTCTTTTAGTTGACGAATAATATTTCCGGAAATGGTAGTAACAATTTATTTGTTAGCAAAGTAGTTTAAACTAAAGTGGCCCTTAAAAGAACCGATGAGATTTAAGGTTGAGTAATGAACGTAAATACTTATATTGGCCCTGAAAAAGGCCAGTGGTGAAATTTCTAGTTATTCCTTATTATTATTCTTGATGATGGAGAGCCAGCTGTTGGTAGCTTGACTCTTACCCTCAATGTCTATGTACGGAGACCGTACATGAGGGAGATACGCCGCTGTCTAAAATATATCTCGTCTTTAGGTCGTTCCCCGGATAACCAACCGCTCATCGTTAGTCGGGAAAGTGGGCCTGGAGAATATTTTCTCTGTAGGTATGCCGTTGGAACGACCACTAAGAAGTTGGCAGTTGTGGCTGCCCGTACTCTTCAGGGCTGTCTTCCCTGGCTTACATCAGTAGCACAAAAATTCTCTGACGGCACCAGGCCAGGTTGTATAGCGGCCACATAACTCTGAAGTGTTAGCGTAGGTTGTGCTCTGGCTAGACACGTCTCCTAGTATTCCGCCGGAGACGGCATCGGTTGAAATAAATTTTTTATTGATGACACTTGTCAACCCTGGAGGTTCAGGGTGAAAGTAGACCTAGATCACTTGCCCGTTGGAGAAGAGCGTCATCGGTAACCGGGATACCCAGCTTCACGACTGTCATCTCCATTCTCGATGCAGCTCGATGAACTGCCAGAAGAGTATAGTAGAAATTGTAGCGACGCTCCGGTGTATTATAACCACACTTATTTAATTCTGTTGCAGGTAGCTTCGATTTTATGTCAATGCCACCTAGCGGATCCTACTGAACTATAGTGAAAAGCTGGCGTATTTTTGCAAAACTTTGAGCTCGTTTATTGCTATTGTTATTAAATTTTTTAAGATAAAAACCATACTAAAACCATCTAAGAAGTGTCAAGAATCGGTATGTAAAATTTCAGCAAAATCGGTTCAGTAGTTTTCGTGGTTAGCGATTACAATGGTTTTAGCGACTTTGCTTTATATATTATAGTAAGATAAGATAAGGTTAGTGTATGAATTTTTCATATCATAATATAGACTAAATACTTCTAACCGCGTATTTACAATACATAAACTTAAGCTTGAAAGTCATAAGCAAATTGAATACAATTAACACATTAAAATTTGCTTATTGTTTTTGCAATATCACTATTGTAACCATAAAGCAAGACTTCGTTGTGATTTTTTAGCTCAGCCAATAAAATTTAAGCTATTTATTAAGTTTTAATATTTTGTGTCAATTATTTTATTTTCTAACGTGTTTAATGTCTCTGTAAACAGTCTAAGAAATGGTACAATTCATTGTATTAATAAAAATAAAAAATTCACTGCTAATTACTTACGTTTTCCTGTCATTTTGTGTTTACACTGCAATCGCTTACAATACAATATGGCTGCCCAACTTTCTTTTCAATACTAGAAGTAAACACATCCTACCGTTTTATGTAATCGTTTCTATCTTGAGTTTAATTACCCATTTTCTTGACAATGTCAGCAGAAGTATAAAGTTTTAATCTAAGACCTGTGAACTTGTTACACCTGACAATTTTGTTTGAAATTAATTAAGGCAATTTATCGATCTTAGTACGCATACTGTAAGCATACATGTTGAAAAGCTATTATTATTTTCTAAAGCTGTCAGGCCCCAAGTTAAAAATAAATTACATAAAATCACAACTTGAAGCCGTTCTACTCAATATTATGATCTAAAATTTGGCGTAAATCTTTATGAGAGACCTTCAAGCTGGTTATCTTTAAGTATATTTGTTAATTTTTAAAAACATGTTCATGTTCTTTTAAGTAGCGGTTAGTTGAAAAAATGGATTTCCGTAATAAAAAGAGCCAATTTTTTGGCACAAACCCAGGTTAGGCAAGGAGTTGTAAAGAGCAACACAAACAATCTCAGTCATCAGATATTTATAATCTTTGTATTTGAATTTTTCTCTAAATACTTTACGATGAAAAAAAAAATTGGAGTGCTTCGTGCAAAAATCGTCGATACCTGGTTCAAAGACTCTACGTAGTATCGTGTTAAACTGAAGAATATAAAATGAATTTGGTGGAAGTACGTAAGTATGCACCAATTTCCGGGGGTCAACATATTGAGGAATCACATCGATTCTTGTGTTACTATTATTCTCGTTGTATGAATTTGCCATTAAGTTTCCATATAGAATGTAATTAATTATCAAATTGATGTTTGCAGAAAAGAGCATATGGACTTGATGAACCCAAGAATTGTTTCTCGATACTACTTTAACTTTTCTCAAGAAATGTTCATATATTTTGGAACACTCTTTTTTAAGGTACACTAATCTGTTTTGTGTTAAAAAATCAGTGTGAAATATAATTTTTGCATTGAGAATGTCATCAATAGTTTTGAAGTTGTGGAACTTCAGTAAGCTATATCGTACATCAAAAAGTTGTTGTATGATTCCTGATGTGAATGTAATTGATATGCAAGTCAAAACTAGAAGAAAAATTTTTCCAATATTTCTACGAGGAACCCAAATTCCACTTTGGCCAATAAAAATAAGGGCGATGTTGTAGACGTTCTAAAAGTTACCTTCTAACCGAACATATTTTTTACAAATTGTAAATAATGCAATAAAAATCACACTGAGTAACAATATCACAATTAAATTTCACGGAATCGACATCACCGAATAAGCATTGTGTTTAATTATAAAAGAAAACTTTTCTTTTACAATATAAAAGTCGGTTTCCAAGTGATTGTCTAATAACTCGCTAAAATGTGCTTGATGGAGACCAAGATCTACTCCATACTTTGGAAATGTATCCCAATGAGGTTTATGGTTTATTGTAATTAATAAAAAATTAATAAATCTAAATAGTATTGCAAATATTGCACCATAGCGACCAAACTCGTAATCTTTTGCTGTAGAACTGATGTTGGTTTTAAAATTTGTTAATACTTCATTCTGGTGGTAATATATGTTGAGTGGATATCCATACACGTTTTGCAACTTATTAGGAAATAAGTTGACTTTCGTGGAAAGAGGTATTTGAACATAAACATTATTAAACGGATTATACTCGTAAAGAGTGACCGTATAGGAGTTTTTAGTTACCTTTTTAACTTGTAACTCACGTCGAAAATGATGCATCATTAAAATCTCAATAAAAGCCGTCGACCCCGAATTAATTTTAGAACAATTTACTGATGTGATTTTTATTGTGATTATTTTTTTATTGCTATTATTATTATTATTTTTGTTTATCATTATTATCATTACTACTATTATTTCTTAAATATAGAAACATGGAGCTTGGAAAATAACTACTGTTTCTATGGAGATTTAACTTCCAACAAAAAGATAAATGGCTGTTGAAAAATCAATAAAAAGCAATCTTGATTTACTGTGTGCATTGTTAAATGGTCTTGGTTAATATATCACGATAATATCCGTTTACAAAAAAGTCGTTTCAAAAGGAAAGCTACATATTTTTACCGTTCATTGCTGACATTTTTACTATCGTATTTATTAGTATACTGCTAGTGTATTACTTTGTGCACAAAGTATATGACTTTTCTTGAGTCGCTGAAAAATGGGATGAGCTTAACACTAGTAATAAATATTTAAAGTTGTATGAAAAAATCAATGGCATTAGGATTGAAGGGTCCAGAACGAACTTGACCATAGATTTTGTTTGAAAATTGTTTGGAATCTAACTCGACTACTCTGGTATTAAGTATGCGCATGTCAATGAGTTACGTCTGTTTACTATTTTATATTATCAATATTACCTACAATGAAAAACTTTTCAGGGACAAGGTTGCTTGTTTATACATTTAACAAACATTATGTCGTAAATAACTATTAAAATGAATAATTATTGGATTCTGACAGTTTACAGTACAAAGAGCTTGACTCTTCTGTAAAGAGTCCTTGCAATTTTTGATATCTTGAAATGGTTCTATGGAATACCTTATACAAGTGTTTTGCCTTTGTTATAAATTATTGACTTTTATTATTACTTGAAATGACAGGATACCGTTCCAATGTTAGTTTCAAGATTATTTGAAAAAAATTACAGAAACATTTGCAGTCATTTCATACATTATTTAATTTAATAGTAGTGTATGTGATTCATTTTATAAAAACTGGCATATCTAAGGCCAGAAAAACTAATCACTCACAAAGGATATTTAATTGTTTCAACATTTTTTGTATGGTGCGTTCCAAAAACCGACTTGTCTACGTCTTTTAATGTTTCTGTTCTATGTGCGTCTGTACTGTTGATCTATCAGTTTTGCTTTTTGAAAGTAGCTTTGATCCTATTAATGTTAAGCTTGACAAAATACTGGCTTTGAGATCGAGCATTTAGCATGTTATCCAGAGCTCACACTATTTCCTTATTTCATTTGCATTGATTTGGTAGAAGGACTTTTCTAAGTTCTAGACACAATTAAAGATGATCTCCATCTCACATTTAATGATAAAAAAAGTGGAATTTCATGCTTATACAATGGAGACCTGGATCTATACTAAAACCTACTATGTTTTCTACTTATATTCACAAGATAATTAATTTTCATTAAATAAATAAACTCCTGATAATGGAATATAAAAGCATGGCTGTATTTTATTGTCTGAAACATATTTCCAATATTTCGGTGTCCTTCTGACACCCTCCTCAGGGAACTAAATCAAGAACATAGGAATTGTTGTTACATTGTTACAAAGTTGTTAAATTACAAATTTAATACTTAATACTAAACCATAGAATACCTATGAAAATGCGAAAATGGAAACGAGACACTGCATGGCTAGGAGAAAGTGATATCTGTGTGAAGTGATATTGCCTTCTAGTCATTTTATACAATTTTGTTAATAACTTTTATTATTTTTGTAAATAGCTTGTAAATTAAACAATGTACATATTTTATAATTTATTGTAACATCACTGGCGGATGCGTGATGATGACTTTGATTGACTGAGCTTTCTCCTAGCCATGCGGTGTCTTGTTTCCATTTTCGCATTTTCATAGGTATTCTATGGTTTAGTATTAAGTATTAAATTTGTAATTCAACAACTTTGTAACAATGTAACAACAATTCCTATGTTTTTGATTTAGTTCCCTGAGGAGGGTGTCAGAAGGACACCGAAATATTGGAAATATGTTTTGGACAATAAAATACAGCCATGCTTTTATATTCCATTATCAGGAGTTCATTTATTTAAATTAAAAGGCAAAAAAACAAGTGATCGTCGACCTAGTTAATATAATAATTAATTTTCGTTATTTATGAGCTTATAACTTGTGTTTCTGGATTGAACAATGACTTACACAAGTTGAGAAAGAGCGCAGTGAAATGGTGGGTGGCAGCCACTCAGTATTCTGCAAATATCATCTCAGCTACTGGAACCGTAGATGTAGGATCAAGTCAAAATCAATTGTCAGTTGTTAGAGCAGCTCCAACAATTTTTATAACGTATCAAACTAGTGGATCCCATTTTTTGGCACAAACCCAGGTTAGGCAAGGAGTTGTAAAGAGCAACACAAACAATCTTTCGTGAGAGGATAGGCGAGATAATTCAGCTCTAACAGTGGCTATAAACGATCAATTAACTCCTCGTACCCATGGCGTGTCCCTCAAGCCTGCGGTATGGCAATGCGCGCTCGTTTGGCTGTTCTATCCCTATATCTTCTGGTTACGGCATTGCAACCCTTTGCCACAGTTACCACCGCACACCACGACTCTACCATCAGCGTCATCAAAGATTCAGGAGGCTTGACCAGCAGATCTCTGCGGTGGACTTTGAACTTCGACCGTATACATGCAGTTTTGTCGAGGATGAAGGGTTGCATCTATTCTCTTTCTCCTTCTTTCACTTCCTTTTAACTGCTGTTCGTATACGAGTTTTTTGGTCTCTAGAGGCGTAGTCACGGTTCGTTACGGTGTATCTTTTTTTTGTGGGAATTCACAAAGGTGTCATATTCACTGAGTTTTGAGAAACAGAGAAAACTCTATGATTTGCGTAAGAAGATTCTTATATTGTGGATAAAAAAGCGTTATGGTATCCATCACAATTAAAAACATAACTTATCAACTCAACCAAGAATCCAAAATAGATCAACGTTAGCTAAAATGTTAAATGAGCAAAACCAAACATACGTTACGATTTTTTATTTCAAACAATCAAACCTCTATCATTACAATAACTTGTGATAAAAACTTAACCACGTAAAATAGTTTTCAATTGTTATAAGATATTCTGAATAACTTTTTATTAAAATCATTTTTCGTGCTACCATAAATCTTAAAAATTCAGTGAAGACAATTAAATTCTCAAAAAAAAAAAAAAAAATTCATTCCTCCATTGATTTCCGCGCATTGCACCTCCGACTTCGCTTTCCCAATCTCGTTTCCCCCCTCCCTTTCGCTCTCCCTTTGAAGGTTGATTTCGTCGCTTTTGCGACTAACCGATTAATCTTCGTACCCGGACGCGCGATAACGAATTAACCGTGTCGTTTTTCTTGCAGACCAGAGCAAGAAAAAGAAGTACAAGAAAGTTAGGGTGGGCTCTGTGCTCCTCCACCATTACGGTAGCCCAGCACGGATCGAAGCTTTACGGTCGGATGCGATAATCCTCCTTTTTTCGACAACGCGACTCTTTCTTTTCCAAAGATTGCGCGTTTCCTTGATTGATTGGAATCATAGCTGTAGAAGGTCAATTTTAAGTATTCAAAACGCCGTTTCATTTCATTTTTTTTCTGTATCAAGGGTAATTTCCATAAGCCCCATAATAGTAATATGACTAGTCCTTACTTTGCTTTTCCCAAAAGGGGAACACAGTCAATTTTTTTCACCAAACAACAAAAAAAGTTCACTAAAGAATATAATAATAATTCCCCAATCATGGTCCGTTCGTGTTGCCATCCTTCTCAATTAGACGATTTCATTGTCCAATACACGACTGAGAATTTTCCGACCGCAACGAATAATTCGGTCGAGCACGTGCTCGGAGTACCAAATTTATATTTTAAAACATCGCCAGGCGAAGAGACACTAGACGTTGGAGGGTGCGAGGCGCTTATGTATCGACTAAATCGTGTGCGTGTGAGTTTTCATGTAGGCACGTGGTGTACAGGGGCAGACACGTTCGCACATAAATATGTAAACGCATTGCTATTCCATGCCAGGCATGATTTTGTAATCGGTCGAGCTCGATGCTTGTTTCTTACCATCTATTTCTCCTTTCCTCTCGCACTCACGTGATCGTCTTCGATGTACATCGAATATGTGTATATACATAATCGATAAAATTGATATATATAATATCTCTCAAGGGTGTGCTTAAAAAAAATTTTTCATTTGAATATTGGAGATAAAAACAGGATACATTTTGTGGATTTCCTCATGTAAATGAAAACTCTGGTTTTGTTTGCCTTGCTCTATAAGCGAAGTATACATTTTTATTCACAGCAGTATGTAAGATGGTGATGAGACTGTCAACAATGTCAAATTTACACGAATAGTAACGTATAAATCTTCTTATATTATATAACAATTTGGATAGAAGTTGAACTGTTTCTCACCCCCCATGTTAGTATTATATACTATTTTTTTCGTTGATCGTGAGGCAAATTCAGAAATAAAAAAAAACACAATTTTTATTTATAGCAACGTATCGTCGGCTGGAGCGTCAACCTTTTCAGGCTTTTATTAAACACTAAAGGAAATTTACTTAAATTATTTAAAAACCAAAAGCACTTTCGACTGTTAAGTCGAAAAAGTCGATGCTCCAGTCGATGAAACATTGCTTCAAAGAATGTATGTTTTTTTTTTTTTTACTTCTGAATTTTCCTCTGAAGATCAACAGAAGAATATTACGTTATGATTTAGATAAAATGGGTACAAATTAATTTCCCAAAAAATTTAGAGAGAAAACATTGATTATTCTCATCAATTACAATCATATCTCTGACAAGGATTAAACACTTGAAAGCTGCAGCTCAGCAATGTAAAGAAAATCGTTTGTAGTAATAAAAACTAAAGAATTTTGCCAAGAAGATCACCGTACGAGTTTAGTTTACTCAATACTGGTAGACTGCAGCATCGTACACAAAATCTCGACCATTCCCTTCTTCTTCAATGCAATGTCGAGATAAAGAGGCGAAAACGAGTGAGAAAAGAGAACATCTCGAGCGTATCACCTGCAACGAATTAACGGGCGTGGCGTCCCGGAGACCCCACGAGATTAAAGAGGTGCTGGATCCGCTGCTTTGGCCAATTACTCGCAAAAAAGGTGCCGAGGGCCCCGTTTCTTTTCCTCTCTTACTTTTTTTCCCTTATCTCGAAAAGTAACTTGATGCGATAAGGAACTGCGGGAGAACGTGGCTGAAGAATCGTTCCCTTTCAACTTACCGACTCTCAGCCTTTGCGCATATAATACTTTCATTTTTTTCTCCACCCTTTTTTTCTCTGTTTGCATGATACTTCCTTGGGGGGATTATTTGTCAAGTCGTGGATTCCAAGAGATTTTTTTGCTTGATGGTTGTTGAAAATCTTACGAGATTCCCATCAGAATTAAACCACGTTTAGACCACTATATTAATAATGACATTTTAATGTAACTTTATCTAATCAAAGTGAATTCACTAAGAAGTAAATTTTTTTTAAAATGATTGCATCTTATTTAATTAATTCCTTGTACTTTATTTATTTTAGAGAAGTAGAGATGACTGAGCAATATGCTTACGTAAGCTCATTAATTAGGATAGTTAAGGGTTAGTATAAATTATTATCGTTATTCTAAGTAGTTATGTGGTCAGGTCAGTGGTTGGCTAATAGTGGGTTTATGTTGTCAGGCACAACTAGTAGGCACACGTCTTAATTGTTATTCTTTGGATAATTTTTGTCTATCTCACCCAACTTAGTGGAACAACGAAATTCTGGTGAAGTACTTTTGTACGAGGTTAGTAAATCTACGGGTGAAGACAAAGGATCATCCAGGCCCTCATCTACTAAGTACACTCGAACCACTTGGTTCTACAATTTTTACCTCACCTAACTTCCAAAAACGTTTTTTTGTCAGTAATACACGATTTGATCATTACGAACAGAAACTTACAACAACGGAAAATATCGTTGCTTTGATTTGAAGGGTTCTGTTGGCAGAGAAAATACAGTTATAAAATTTAAAAAAAGATGTAACAAGGTAGTTATAAAGTAAATATTCATAATGCATCAAGTATGCACTGATATGCACCAGTGACGAGAACTACTATTACGTGTCTGTAGCCAGAAAGCATTTACTTTGTGTACACTAGATACATCGAAGCAACCGATTTCTGGCTACAATAGCATGATGATTATTTCCGATTTCTCATGTGTAGCTCAAAGCTGGTTGACTCAGAAACCTGATTACTTGACTTAGGGAGATGGAATTATTTTATAAACAAAAATAGACCATAAATCGTAATACTTGATATTTTCCAATAGAGCAACACAATCATATATTGCATCGATATTAATTTTTTTCCTTATATTTCTGTTTCAGGTACGTAAGAGAGCATCCAAATAAAACCCACTTGATTGTTATTTCCTGTTTACTCGTAAGTAAATTCAGTAGTTTGTACTAGATTTTCAAAACAAGCAAGTATGTAAATGTTGCATTGGATTCGTACCCAAAGTTGACCTACGGAATGATCATTGAAACCCCTATGATCTTGTCAATTATCGCAAGAAAAAAAGGTAGAAACAATAATAAAACCACCGTGGAAATCAGCTTCCTCGAACAAATCAACTGACTCATCCATCCGAAATGAGATATTCCGGTTCAATGTCGATAGTGCAACGAAACCATCCAAGCTCGATCTCGCAGAGAAGAGAAGGAGTACAAGAAGAGCAAGAAAAACGATTAGGTTAATGGGCAGCCAGATCGTATAACGCAGAGGCACTCCACCACCTTCTTTCTATTCCTCCTCTTCGCTTCTCGTTCACGTATAAGTGTGTACACGCGTAGCACCAAGCTAAGATATCGAGAACGAAACGATCTCAAAGGATTCGATCGTTAAAAACTATGCCCGTCCCGAGGAGACCCGAGGCGCGTAACTTTACTCGGGCGTGGAAAGGAGTATGCATTACAGGGATGATGTTATACGAGCAAGCTCGTAACGAATACCGGTTGCTGTATAGATAGAAAAGGCGAGCTATTGTTTCTTCTTGCGCTTCGATATGCGCACCATCGGAGGAGACGGTAGAAGAGGAAATGCCTGGAGTTGCAGTGACGGCAGTGGAAGATTGATGGGGATGGATTGAACGGGAAACTGACTTTTTTCACCAGCGAATGTTTTGCATTTCGTTGAAATATTAAATGAAACGGGCATCGGGGTATGCGGGAATGCTACTTGGGATTTATAGAGGACGATTCATTGGAATTTCGTCTTTGTGATGCACGTACAAAGGCAACGGAGTATAGACATTTAGTTTTGAAGATGAAAAATGTCGAAGATGATGTCTATACTGCACTGCAGTTTAGATAATTATAGGTAGTATTTTAAATGAGGAAAAATGGTACTTTGTATTATCAACTCCAATTCCACCATATATCTGGTACATAGATAAATGTACAAGCGTGGAAAACCACTGTTCTGAATACTACAGTAACAGCCAAAGTTGTAGGTCCCATAATGGCACGTATAAACAAACATTATAACAGATACACATTCACGCGTGGACTATTAAAGCGGAGCTGCGTCTGTCGTGCTCGTAAAACTCTATACGCGTACACCGTACACCCAAAGTCACCCAACTATCTCTATTGTTGTTATTGCTTCTTCCTCTTTCCCGTGGACGCAAACACAATCGTAAATCAATGATCTAGTATCTCTCAGAGTATTTAGCTAGAAAATTGCAAACGTGTACAGCAATTTTCATACACCATGCCCATAATGCACGCGATTCTGCAGAGAAATCGGTTTCCCATAAAATCGATTTGCAATTCACCCGGACGATTGTAATCTGTTGCTACGTTTTTTCGTTGCAAGTAGGAACGTGGTTGCGTCTCTGAGGATTTTAATGTTTTTATCTTACATTGCTGGCTTCGCGTATTTTTTTGCTGCTATGCATATGATGGATCCTTAACGAGTTCGTGTGGAAATTCAGTTGGACGATAGGTGTCTTCTTTCATCGTTCCAAATATGGATTGCTTTGAATAAAAATACAAGTTCACGAACAAGTGATTATTACTTTGGTTTTTATGGTTTCAAATTTGATTTAATTAATGAAATGATTACCTTTTTATTAAACTAAGTCATAGAACAAGCTAAGTTCTAGGAGTAGGCAACAGATTTCAGTGCTTCCCTAGAAAATTTCACTAGTTTACATGCTAATTTTCTCGAATGGACTTCTACACCCTAAATGAAGAAGATTGATACATCATTAAGTATAATTATTATTTTAGGACATTACTTCCTTGGAACTTACTTCTTACATGATTACTTGATGTCGTATTCATCGCTGCAATCGTAATGTATAAAAAATATACGCAATTGAAAAGTAGTTCTTGAAAACCGAATAATTTATTACTCATTTTAATGGGCCAGACTAAAGTTGTTATCCCACATAAGAATAAAGAAAGACGTATGTATTCATTGTCAGTATGGTATATATATTCTGTATAATGGCAATGGGTACGTTGTGTTGGATAGATACGAACTGAAACATCCCCCATGCATGTTTTCTTGCTGCTAATTGATGGAACTGAAATTCGGCTACGACGCGGTATCAAACTCCAAGCTCACTGCTACCAGGCTAATTAATTATTAAAATAAACTCTAGCGCTTCTCTTTCGCGTATCCAACTTTGGTCGTTAAAACGAAATTAAATGCCGCAAGACTGGATTAAGGCCTTCGTAAAGGTAACGTAGCCCTTCCCCCTCTCGCAAGGCCATTTATTTATCCCCAACAATAGATCCCAAGCGCAAAACCATCCCGACTCCCTTTCGAAGTCGCTAGGATAAGTCACTTTTCACGAGTACGCGTAATACACGCCGAGCCTGAGACGAGGGATTTTAGAGTAGAAAGGGTACATGCATGCACGCATAGTGTGGGTGCGGGGTAAGAATGGGATTTTGGAAGCTGTCGAGTGGTGGAACGAATCGCTCGGCATTAGTCAACATCAGAAATGAGCCTTGGCTTCAGCACTGGAACTACTATGCATACCCTCTCTCTCTCTTTCGTTGGATGATTTGTCTGCCTTTCTCTTTGTATGACGCGTGTGTTTTCGTACACGTCGAGGGGGGCACGTCTTTCGGCTTGGCATCTGTCATTTTCACAAAGTAATCAGAAGTGGAGAGCTTGTCGGTGACTCGTGTAATTATTTCAATTGGGACGCGAATAACGCAAGTACTTGGAAAACAAAAATTACCATGAAATAAACTTACGCCTAATCTCTTCTTTACCAACTACAATGATGGTTTTGTCAAAAGAGCTATATCATACATACTTCGTACATTAGAAACGGTAAATTAGTTCATTCGTAGAT
Source organism: Copidosoma floridanum (assembly GCF_036245765.1). NCBI lineage: Eukaryota > Metazoa > Arthropoda > Insecta > Hymenoptera > Encyrtidae > Copidosoma > Copidosoma floridanum. Next base: position 13,961,253 of record NW_028321884.1, on the reverse strand, counting down.
TTACCGCGATCGTAAACGTTTTTCCGCTACATAACCCGTGAAATCGTACGACTATCACGAGATATTGACCATATCTTGCTCTACTGCGTGTAATTTGAAAAATGTTTGGATCAAAAGTCAATGTACCCTTTCGGAATGGACGACGAGCTCTTGGTCTCCTGTTTATCCTTGAGTGTAAGGTGGATGTCATTAAAGTGCAATATCGTTTTGTCTTCATAAATTGATGAGCAAAGTACACGCGTAACGTATATTATAAATTATACTGTATAAAAACTTCATTAGATGATAATCAAACGAATCAATCTCGCCTGGTCCATGTCTGGCACTGACTACTCAATAAGATAAGATTATTTCTTCGACTTTATGGATTTTTCTCGAGTAGAACCAAAATTGAATCTTGATAAAAGACAAAATATACGCTCGTAAAGGCAGAAACAAAACGATCGGGTGTTTCCCAATTAAATCTGTATCTCAATACATCATATTAAATCCGTGCCCCAGAAGTGAAAGGGTTAACGACTCTTGTCTTGAATGAACAAGTATCGGCAGATCTCGATAAAAATTCCAACGCATCTACACCTACTACCAAAAAAAAAAAACTATCTTCTTGTTTTCCGCTTTGACTTTTTTTTCCTACTCGCCATCTATTCGTATAAACAGTGCAAGAACGATAGAGAAAGGCTGGAAGAGAGTTGAAGCGACACTAAGAGAGAGAGAGAGAGAGAGAGAGAGAGAGATACTTGGATGGCACTTGAGAGCATCTCTATTCTCGAGGCACTTCCCCAAATAACGTCGTAAGATAGGTGATATCAGGAAGGAGACTGTTGCGAGTGTGTGTATGTGTACATATATATACGTACGCGTATTACGTACGACGGGACCACTTGCGATATGAAATATGGAAGCTGAGGCAGTAGATCCTGTACAATAACATCGCCGCCTCGTTCTCGCTCTCCCGTTTGTCTCTATCTTTCGCTCCCTCGTCTTTTTCTCATCGATTACAGGCGGATAAGGGCTATAGGTGAACCATCGAGCGCCTCTGGACGTAAATCGACGTGTACTTACCGAATTGCTTCCGGATCGCTTTTCCATATCCCTTCTCCTTTTCTCTCGTTTGGCTTAACATTTCTCTTATACCACGTACTTTTTACCTTTCTCCTATTTCATATCTAATGTTGGTGATTTTTTTTTCCCTCCAGTCCACTGTAACGTGACGTTAACTCGTCTCCAATGACACATAAATGGAAATTGTACAGTATGGTTGGATTAAGCGATTTTAAATCCAAATGGACCATAAGCCAATGAAGGTATTGGTTGATAACTACTAGTCCAGTAAATAAGTCTGAAAGTGTGGAAAACCTGTGCAATAGCTCCAGTTTAGCAAATTCTCTTTTTTACGTGTTCCTTAAGCTTTCAGAAGTGTATATAACCACTAACACCTGCATCATTGCCACAAAAACTGGTGAAGGGGAGTGTCGTAACCCCACAAACTTCCTCAAAAAAACAGTACTAGAAAAAAAATTATGAAATGGATCTTTCGTCTCAGAAATGGGCACTAGGGGATTTTGTTGACGTTAATTACGAATCCAAGGTAAAAATAAAAAAGGAACGTAATTCACTATTGTGGGTTTTGTGTCAATTTAAACAAAAATAAAACTTTGAACATGGTGTATACTTCTACCTTTCATTTAAAAATATTCAATTCTTGCCTCATTATGACACAAAAATTAGTGCTATAGATTAAATGATACCTTGCTTCTGTCTTTATTCTGAAGAAAGCCCAAAAATAAAATCAAAACATATAATTTTTAATTGAAAAGTAATATTATCATGCATTTTTATTTAATTATAACGAACTTTTAAGTACAAAATATCACATAAGATATAAAACTTTTTTTCGAAAACAACTTTTCATTATTTTTTAAGCTTAAATAAAATTTTAATAAATAATTAAAACAGTTTCAAAATAATGATATTTTATTTGTTAGGAAACATATAAAAAAACGTAATTAGTTAAAAAAAAAAAATTAAAAAGTCCTATTAAGTCATGGCCTTCAAAATAATTCTATATTCAGGCTAAAAGGTTTCATTGAGTCGCATGAATAAAAGAAAAAAATTATTGTTTCGTATAAAAATATCCACTTTTTTAAAATATACATTTTTTAAGCTAATATGGATCAGGAAGTACTTTTAAACATTCCTAAATGATCCATTCACGTTAAAAAATTATTGCAGTATATGAAAAACTTTTCTTATATGTATAGACATACACGCATAATCGTCTACAAAAAAAGCCTATACATCAATACATACAATTATTGTGGTTTTTTTTTTTTTATTTCAGAAAGGTAAAATTTGTCTCCCTTTTTTTAAAAAGCAGAAACACGCTAAACTCTTATTTGTTATAAAAAGTTCTTTTAAAAAACTCTATTTGTATTTTTCGTTTTAGCTGTAGAAATACTAAACATTTTAAAATAAATTAGTCGATACAACACTTTTGTTTTTTATATAAAAATTATTGAAATTTGTAACAAATCTAAGAAAAATCAGAAAGTCTTATTAACATCGTGTTTGTCAAAAGAAAAATATATATTACAAAAAAACTATGACAATACGACTGAATTAGTTGCGGGTTGCTATTAAAAAAAAATAATTTTTCAATTACTTTGCCTATATTTTTTTATCTTTATTAATAAATTATTAATAAATAACAAATTTCCTATAATTTATAATATAATGATAAATAATTTGTGAAATGCTTGTTAAACTGCTTCATAAAAAAACACTTCTAAATTTTTGTAAATAAAAAAAGAAAAATTCAAAATTTTACACAGGTCTTACTTTTCAAGAATCATTTGTTACTCTGTAATATAATAGTTATAGTGATTTTTTAATAAACTAGACTCAAAAGGAAGAAAATGAATAAATACGAATCAGTGTTTCATAAAAGTCGTACTGTTGAATTGCTTTGCAGCGTATTTTATTTATGAAAATTAATTTGAATTCAAATCATAGAAAAATTAAATTAATTATAAATACCATCCGTAAACAGGACTTGCTTATAAGATGGAGTTAAAATCATTTCAAAAAAAGTTGACTCGGACACACAGCGTATGAAAACGCGGTACGCCCCATCGAACACAACCAATGGAGAAAATCACTATTTAAATTTTTTAACGAGCTTTCAGCAGACTTTTTAAAATTTCATTTGTTTGCGTGAATTCAATTATGAGTACTAATCATTGATTTACTTTTTCGAGGTAATCGCGACTCTTGAAGCAAAAAAAAAAGGTCGGATTAATTGCCAACGCCCCCGTACCCAAACACAGTGCCTCGACAACACACGCGCGATTTCACGCGCAAAGCTTTCAAAGGCAACCGTGTCATTATTGCTCGCAGAGCAAAGGACTCATAAATATTCATTAAAAGCGCCTGTGCCCTTACATACCTGTCCCTCGAAATTTTCCCCAATGCCGGCGCCAGTGATGCAGGTGTACTCGGGGAAAAAAAGACCCGCGAAACACGGAACAAAGCCCGAGCACACAGTGTTCCCAAATTCCGTCCCAAAAGCCCTGCCTAATTAATCCGAATTGCAAGAAAATGCCTAGCGAAGCGCAAACTTCCGAAAAATAAAAGCAGCGGGTGTAGGGGTATCTAAAAGGGGGGGGAGTGGCAAAGCTCTCGATGGCCCGGCTTTTGGAAACGGCGCGATGCGGCGCACAAAAGCCCGCGCGCGTTTTCATTAGAGCTGCCTCCTCCGCGGGCGAGCCGAATTCCGCGCTACCCTCACCCAACACGGAACACCTTTGAAATGACAATGTCTCACCCTGCGCGTTTGCGTGTGTACAATGTACGTTTCGATGTGTAGGTGCACTTGAACGTGGATTCCTGGGTCGTTATGTGCGTATCGCTGCGTGGGGATGCCCGAGGATGCTTTATTAAATAGGAATTTAATTGTACGATGCTCCGCACTGGTGCTTCTTCGCCACGGGTGAGTCTGTTTCTGCGTTCGAGTTCCCTTTTTGACGGAAGGGTGGAACTCTCTCCCTCTCTGTTGCTGTGTGTATTTTATTATTGCCGTTGGCTCGGCCATTTCTTGGGATGCTGGCACGGAAAAAATATTTCCTACTTGGTTTTATTGTTTCGAGGGATTTTATGACAGCTCTTTCTTTTTCATCCTTCGTAAGGAGCTTTTTACGACGGGTCTTTTTCATGCAGATATGACAGTTTTGTTGTGCTGGAGCTTGATAACGCGATGAAATAAATACAAATCGTGAAAAGTAATTGTCAAGTGGACTGTCATTTATTGTTTACCTCTGGAAACTTGGGGTGTTTACGTTTCGAAAGTTTATAAACATAGACTTATTGCTTATTTGACAGTTATACGATGTTGGAGGAAACAGCCAATTATGGCAAGAATCATGTGCAACCTAACCTCAACTCAGTTGTCAATCAAAACCAATCATCAAAGTAAAATGTTTTCAACAATTAAAACTTGTCTTGCACTGGCGTTTAAATAAATACTTCCGAATAACAAGTTATTTCGTGTACTTTACTAAAGAAAATCTCAACTCCTAACCTAACGTACCGACTAACTAGCGTTCTAGCCTTGGAGAAACCAACGAAATCCTAAATGGGAAACTCAGTGGGGAGCCAGTTGGTGACGAGATAAGTTGTCTCAATAATCCAGATGGGGTTGATACATTGAACTAAATAGATAAATAAAATGGGTGCTGAGTGGGCCCCTAAAGTCGTATTAACATGCTTTATTATATTATATCATATTATTGAATGTAACACATGCAATGTCTGTAAAACCAAGATTGTTCTAAAATTTCTAATCGAATGTTAGTAATTGTTACAAAGTTTAATAATTAAAATTATTGTAGACAAAAAGAGAGACGAGGAAGCAAATTAAATGAAAGTTTGTAAAAAAGAAAGAAAGTCCAATTTTATTCGACAAATTATTTTTCAAGTTCATTAATAAAGTCTTATACATAAAAAAGTTCGTTAATAAATTTTTGGATCGAGTAAATTAGGAAATTTTCACTCTCAACAAATTGTTTTTTTTTTATCTCGCTCTAATACATTAAGAAAACGACACTTACATGAGATTATATTCCCCTTAAAGTTTTTTTTGATAAAACAGAAGGAGCACCCACACACTCTCAAGCTCCTTTCAAAATCCTCGAAGTAAATGAGAAGACTCTCGAGAAGCGTTGCCCCGGAAAAGTGTGTCAAAATAAACGAGCGTCCGTTTTCACACGAGAAAATCAGTTTAAATTGAAGACTCAAAAAAAAGCCGATGAATGACAAGAGGGTAATAAGCGCCGACTATCTGTCGAAAATACTAAGAGGAAACGAGGGCGACTCTCGGAGCAGAGTTTATTTTCCACGTGAAACTTTCTCATCTCCCAACTACACTTTTTTTATATTTTACTAACAATCTTCTGGAGCCTGTCTCTTATCATCAAGCCAAGCAGTCTAAGGGCCTCGTTTTTTCTCTGCTTGCACTCCTTGGGCATTTTCCCGTCGTTCGTAAGAAATTTAATAGGGTACGAGCGAAATTAATTTTGCTGTGTATGTGTATATGAGGTACAAGGCGAATTTTACTTGAAATTTTCCTCATTGGACGAGAGTTTTTCTGTTGTCTCTACCTTAATAAGACTTTATCGATCTTCTCGATTTTTTGTTTTTTTTTTCATCGAAGCTTCCCGTTCACTGAAGCTGCTGCAGTAGATGTGAGCGCCACTCGAAGATCAGCTGTGCCGTTATTACGTGGAGCTCAGTTGTGACGATCATCGGCGAAAATGGTTGTCTCTTGCTCGGGTTATTGGAGATTTCTTCACAAATCCTAAATTAATTTTTTTATTTTCTTTTCATCGAAAAGCATTTCAGTTTTAATAATACATTAAATGATCTAACATAAAAAAAACGTCTTATTTCTTAAAGACAAAAATGTCTTTATTTCTTTCTCCAGTTATTTTACAACCATGAGTGAGGTCGTATTCATAAACAGTGCGACGAAACAACACCTTTTTTCCTCCCATCGTATAACTCACCAAAAAGTATATCGAATGAACAGCTATTCACCCACACCCTCCTTGGTGTTTTCTTCTTTTTATTAACCTTCCAAATACAAAGAGCTATCATAAGTTAGCTTCTCCTGACAGGCATTTCACGTGAAATCACAAGTAGCTTCTTTTGGCATTCGATCAAGGCACTAGAAATGTACCAAGAATTGCCTGTTTATGGTTCGAATGATTTAAAGTACATAACTTATTATTGTTGATTTGTATAAAGATCTTATAGAAACATTTTTATTTAAATTCCTAAAAAAAGTTGTTTACGTAACAAATATGGTCATTTTTTATACAAGTAGTGAGACGGCTAGGATTTGTTACACAAGGGTTTAGTTGCAAGAGAGTGGATAGGAGTAATGGATCAATTAAAGGGGTAATGGAGATGGGCATGTGACCATTATAATCATAGACAGATTCAACACCCTATTGTTGATGATAGTATGGATATTCATCCCTTAGAATAATATTTATCATACTTTTTCGTGGCTACTATTTTTCAAAAACATTGGAACCAAATTTGATCATAAAATTAATAAGATCAAATAAAAAATTTCGGTATAACGTGAAGAGGGAAATAAGTAACCAAATTAGTTTGGGTGAGTGCTCTCAAAAGTGAAAAATAATTGCAACCCTATAACCCTGTAAAACTAGAGCCTTAACCCATATCATCCGAGGGATGCATTGTTGAAAACTAATTACATTGGTTTATATATCTCTTTCTTACTCATGCGAATAATCATTTACACATTACATGATTTCAGGTTCCCGGATTAAAAAGTTATAAAGATCAAACACTCTAAGATTACGGGTTTGTTAGGGAAAAGGCACTAGTTGAGTTTGAGGCCAAATAATTTGTCACTATAGAAAGCACTGATTGGGGTGTAATTTTCGTCATTTGATATGTCATAAATTGCTACGACTGTTTATTTGGGAACAATTTGTTCCTCCCCAAAATGTAATAATTTTTTTAAAAGAATTTTGTCACAAACTAGTATCGTATTACACAAGGATATTGTGTCACATCTATTTGGGCTAAGCAAAAAACGTTTCACTAAAAAATATGATACTTGATAGAAAGTATCAGAAAACGGATAGTTCTCGATATCTTAAAGTATCACAAAAAGTACAGATATCTATGAAACATACACTAGTATGAAAAATTATCGATTACTCTAGCTTCCTATCAAGATATCAAAGAATTTCACACCTTAGATAAGAAAATTCCAAGTTAATGAAGAAGTGGTAAGCACCGGTGATAAGGGTCAAAAAATAGTTTGTAAAAAAACCACTTCAACCAACGTGTTCCACAAGTTTGGTTAACTAACGTGCCCAACGCAGACACATCGCTCAAACAGGGAACAATAAACGCCAGCGATGAGTCTGTTTACCGTCTCATCCACGTGTTTTCTCATAAACATTCGTAACCACCAAAAGCCCCGATGACTTCACGAATTACATTCAGTCTGACCCCAAAATACTGCTAGAGGCAAGAAAACTACCGACCCACCTCGTGTGTAACAAGAATACGAGATAACAGCGAGCTCCCTATCTCGCCCTTTGGCTCCATGACCACTGCCGTCGTTATCTCTAATGTCCCCACTATCTCCCGATTCTCTACCTTTTTCCAAGGCTCCTCGGCAAGGTAGGCCACGTGTGGAACCTGCGGCTGGAAAGAGCTGAATCGTCGGAGATCCGGAACGACACGAAAAGGGAGAGTCCCTCCTGGCTCGGGTTAGTCCCTTTGCTTGCTAATGCGCCGCTGGACCGAGTTCTCCTACCTTTCTTTTGGTTTTCGCATACAGGTTAAAGTAGACTGCGCAAACTCAAAGATTAATCGGAGATAAAGAAGCACCGGATTCCGATCAATATCGCAGACGCTGGAGTTTGATTTTGAATTAATTACCTCGATCTAATCCCTTCAATTACGAGGGATGATGGGGCTTCGTTGCGATTCAAGCTTAACAAAAAAAAAAGGTTGGGGTGATGTATAGCCAACCGAGTCTCCCTGAGACGGTGCCGAAAACCACGGGCTGGATCATCTGGAAAAGAAGAATTCATAGAAGATGAGCCAAAGGGAGTGGTTGTCGCAAGAAAAGTCTCTGGCTTTGTGGACTCGAATTTCATTAGTGGGGCTCGAGAATCGGCTAAAGTGACTGTGAGCCCAGGGATTAAAGAGGAAAAGGAGTAGAAGAGGGTGTTGGAAAAATAAAAGCTGTCGCTGTGGCATTTAAAAAGAGCTCATACGCTCGAGCAAAGGAGAAGGAGTGGATACAATTGGCGATTCGTCTTTGCACGGTTATGGGGGAGTATATCTTGCTTTCCTCGAATATAACAAGCAATTTAATATTTATTTTCCGAGACAAGAAAAAATCAACTCTCAAGTTTACGCATAACCAAAGCTTAACACATTATTAATGGAAATATCAGTGGAGCATACACTGGTGAAGATGCAAGACTTGACAAAATATGCAAAGTGCAGCCCGAGCGCCAGCATCACTGTTTCTGTGAGAACGTTCAGGTGACGTTAATTTATTTCCAGACACCCCCTTGATCGCAATATTCTCTTCATCTCGATATACATAAAAGCTGTGCTTCCACGTTCACATAGAAGGCGTCTATGTACGAAAACTTCCCGAGATTCGCGAAGACATTTACGTCTTGGCGCTTACGGCGTCACATTTTTTTCCTCGAGTATTCCGCACCTCTCCAGAGATTTACGGGAGAACGTATTATATGCGCCCAGGCGACGATGCTGTTGGCAACATATACATCATGTAGCAAGCGCCTATATGTACAAGGATCATAAAACGGCCTCTAGTGACTTGAGCATGCGCACTTGGTTTCGATGGAGAAGAAAATACGCAAGGCTTTGCTTGAGCGTCGTTAGAGAAATTTTTTTTACAGTACCTGTACAGCTATACGCGAGTCCTTGGGATTCTCCTATCGTCTCTATCAAACTGTTCCTTTAGCCTTTCTCGCTTTTTTAGAGAAAAACATAATATTACCGTCTTTTCAGCTCGAGAGGCTTTCGGAATTGATGAATCTCTCGAGTGTAGTGGATAAACGTGAAAGCTGATTGCTGTTTGTATGAATACGTTCGTTTGTGGACTTATCATTGAGAAGTACAATAATAATTCAAAAATGTGATTTTTTCCATAAATTATGAATTATAATTCGTATGAAACTAACAAAGAGATTTTGAAACAATATACAAGGAAATGGTCTATGAGTCGATATTATGTAGATTCTTCTTACCCTGAGAATTTCTTTTTATAATTTTGGATGCTTAATACCCAATAGTTTCCATCTACATTTCACCAGTTGAGAATTCTGATTCCATACATTTTCGTTTCTATGGACATCGTACCGATTCTCGACATTGATCTAAATCAACGGTTGACAAAACATGCATTAAAAGACAACTATTTCATTCAGACTAAAAACTAAACTTACACACATTACACTTATACTATTAGCGAATCATCTCAAACGCATTAGCAACTACATCTTTGATAACCAACATCGGAATCCATAATTCCTATCCTCGAAAATACGCTGCTCCTCACCAGCCCAGAGTTTTGACGGATGACCATCAGTGCAGGAACGCTGTGCCACACCAGCGCCGTCATGCGAGATAGCGTAGTGCACAGCTCGTTGCTCAATTAATAACGCGAGGAGAAGCGCCCTCGTAATGGCTGCTTAGCTCGCCTCACGAAATGATAAAGAGCCAGTGGCTATGCAGAAAGAGAGAGAGAGGGAGAAGAAGCATCTCGCGCGTCGAAATTGATACCATTAATCAAAAAGCTGCTCGCTACCTCGAGACTGATTCCAGAGGGCGCTGAATAAATCAGGACATCGCGCCATAGGCACTAAGGCTCACTGCTAGTTTCTTCCCTAAAATCACTCACTCTCAGCCATAACAGTGGTAGTAACAGAAGCAGCTCATCCCAAAGCATTCAAATCTAGGTATCGATCGCTTAGCTCAACAAGCGTCTAAGCGAAACCACTATTACTATCGTTATGACCATTTCAGATGGAAGGAGGTGGAGGAGGATACAGCGCATAGAGTACCTTCTTTGTAGTTAACCGGCTTACACCGTAGGATTTAACAATGCCGAGATCGCACAAATGCTTAATATCAACTGTGATCACTTTATGGTTGTATGGTTAAGTCAACGCGATGTTAATGATTCTCGGGAAAATGCTGGGTGTAGTTACTAAAACTCAGACAAAATCTTTTAACTTGTGGATAGCTTTGATTGTATCGCTCTCTAGCTAATTTATGATAATACCTCCACAACAGTTCAACTCCGGTCAATCCATCGATCGTATATCAATTACTTTTATTCTTTGAACTGTACTGTTGCTTTCAATAACAGTTCAAGTTCAAGTGCAACGAAGTGTCACGTACTGTTTAATTTTTTCAGTTTTAGTTTCTATGAATACTCGGCAACTTTGCCAATAATTAGTTTAGTTAACTGAAAAAGTCACATGCTTTCACAACATATTATTCTGAGTTGTATACACAGTACATCATATTGTACACGCATACAATTAGCCAACTTATTGCTATTGTATTCGTGGAAATAATTTTATAGATACAATAAAGCAATGTACACTTAATGCAGCCTCCGCTCGTATTGTTCCGAGTTTCGCCCAGACCACACGCCCATGTCCATAATGGCATGTTAGCTAATCAAATGTTAGCACATTAAGCTCGTCATTCTGTGCATTTAGAGATATGTGTCTACAAGTGATTTTAATTGCGTAAACGACTTGGGTTAACGTTTTCTTTTCAACTCTAAAAAAATTTTAACTCGAAGTATGCAATGCATTGCTAGAAGTTATTATGATAATGGTTAAAAAAATGAGCTACTTTTTATTATTAGAAAAGCTGCATTAGTTTATTTCAAGAAATCAATCTAGTTGATGTATGTTGGCCTTATAAAAAAACGTTTGACTACATGCACTTGAAAAATTCCTTGTATTCGGAATTATAGTAATGCTTTTCTTGACATATATTAATTTAGTTATAAAACACATTGGTACTGACAAAATAATCTCAATGACTTGCACATTATATTAGTATTTATTTCAGAAACAGCGACCAATTACATATCTATCTATCATCAGCACAATATTTTCATATTTCCAAGGAAAAGGTGTGACCTGTACGTGCTCCATCATTTTTGTAAAGGCACGGTCATTTATTTAACTATAATAATTCAAAGCGATACACGCATTGAAATATCGCATGATACTTTTGCTTGTAAATAAATTACAAAAAACAACAGCACGGGGTGTTTAGCAAAAATTAAGGTAGATATATTGTATACCAAATACCACCTCTTCCACGAACACTTTTTACTGTACAGTGATTAATTTAACACGTTGAATACAGTATTTGGATTCGTATCTTTCTCTTTTGATTAATAATATACACACAGATGAATCTACCGTAACAAATGCTTGAAGATCAACTCGTACGCGAACCCATCATTCGTCACTCATGCTCAGTGCAGTAACTCTAATGCTGGGCATCTAAAAAATCTGGGATAAATGAAAAGAGCAAGCAATCGCATTTATCTAACATCAAGGTTTCACATCCAAATACCGTCTATAGTTTTGATTTCGTGATCTATAAACTTCCGACTGTTTTCAGATAATTTTAGAGTGTATAATTGGCATGTTTTTATTCAGCCAAAACACCCACGTTACTTCGCTGAAAATGCCCGTCAAAGCCCTTCAATACCAGCCTTTCCAAATGTCCATAAACGCAAATATTGCAACGCAATCCACGCCGGGCTCGCGTATCAAATTATGAACATGCGAGCTTTCACATTTAATCAAACAGCACGCGCACAATGCGTACATTGTAATAATAAACACACGGGGGGCGCCCCCGGGAGCATTGCTCGTTTAATTACTCGAAAGGGTTGATGTCTCTAGCGCCGTTTCCCGGGATTCCTTTCAATTAAGCGTATTGCGATGCACATGCGCTGCTAACACCGTTGCCGTGCCGCCCGCGCCGCAGGTATTGGCCTTTGATGTTGCAATATCCACTGCTGCTGATCGCCAGGGCGCGCTTACACGAGAGTGAGCTTTTTTCTGTTGTTGTTTTGGATGCTTGGCTCATTGTACAAATAAATTCTCATCGGGAAACTACTGTTATCCTGAGGAATGTTGCGTACACGAAAACTTTCAGGGTTAAACTTTGGTAAACATTATTTGAAAAGAGTGAAAATTAAAATCAATCATGATAAAATGTAGAAACAGGTGAGGTGTCTTAACTGTATCGTAGTTTTGCAAGAAAAATTTGAGGCTTAGAAAGAGAAGATATAGTAGAGAGTCCTCAAAATGTATTATTATTATTATTATTATTATTATTTTTGCTGACAAAGCTTTCACGTAGATGTCACATCGTTGTCTCCGTGTTATACATCAGCATCGCTGTGGTGACTTCATGAACCATTAAATCACCACAAGTAGCCTATCTATGAACAGTAATAGTATTAGTATTAGTAAAAGAAACAATCACTTCTTACCTCGTTTCTCCGAGGACATTTTATTATTACTCCTGATAACATGTTGCTGCAAGAGTTTCAGATTTGGTACCTGGGTATTACTCTCAATTTTTTAAATATGATAACTTTAATACTCTTTTGATTTTTACATGTAACTGTTGATCGAAATAACCTTAAATTCACGGTAAATAGGTATATCAACACAATAACCCTACATTTAATTAAGATTTTATCGGAATATTTGGGTAAAATAGAACTCTGGTTATAAACTGTTCAGTGTGGAGTCCATGCATGATCAGAGCAAAACTTCTGAACACAAAAAAAAAAAAATATTTTCGAGTACATCGTGCCATTTAGTTTATTTGCTCTCTAGAAACAAATTTCTGTTCTCCCTCTTGTTTCAACCCTCCATCATTGAACCCATTCAACTGTACGGGATACATCGGCTTCCTCGCAACGTAGCCAATAAATAACCCACGTATCAAATTACCGCTTTACCGCAGGACGTGCGTAGAAGTCGAGCGAATACAAAAGGAGTGTGGGCTCATATTTCTACATTTCGCGGTTATTGATTTTCTGTACACGTCTGCCCAAAATATTGAAATTTTGCTGCGAGTTTGTAGAAAATAATTACAGCCCGTGTCTGCGTCTATAAACACACATAAATGTCAGCTGGCGCCTCGCCCGGGAAAATTGACCTCGATGGGAATTTCATGTTCTTTCTTGATGAACGTGCCACATGTTAAACGAATAAATATTTATCCACCGCTGCAACATCGACAAAATTGCTGATATTTATTGGGGAACGAATTGACTCCGTCAAATGAATTTCTGATTTAGTAATGTAAACGTTACATTAAAACGAGAAAAAAAGTATACTCTTCTTCAATCCATCCAGTGGTATAATCCAAATTATTAATATTTTGTTCAGACTTAATTCACACGAAATAATTAGCACATTTTTGTAAGTAAAGTATTGCTCGTGAAACTAGACCAATTAGAAAAATAACGAGAAAAAACAGTCCCTACCGAATTCCAAAGTTACTTTCCAACGCAGTACCACCTCTCCCTAGGCCAGTCGATCTCGCCGAGGCGCCAGGGCGCATAAAACCCATCGAAGAAGTCGTTAAACCGTCTCCGGAAGGTAATTGGCAATTTTCCGGAAATTTCGTTCGATAGGGGGTTGGTTTCTCGGCGGAGAAGTAGCGTGGTGTTTCGGCCCAACCGCACCAACCGATGTATTGGTTACTCTGGAAACTGTGCTAACAGCTTCAACAGTGTACACTCATGCCACGCCTTTTGACGCGTCTCTTACATCGATAAACCACGACAGCTTCTAATCGAGTTTGGAAAGATCAAAATTTGAGATATAATTCCTGTGAGATTGGTGCTACGACCAGAGAATATAGAATATATCTCTATATTCTCTGCTATAACGTCAACGAGGGAATACAATGTCCAGTGCGTTTTGCATTTAACCTTTTTTTTACTTGAACTTTGTTCTGTATTTTGTGCTACACTCATTGTGAGGGATTGTATTGGTAGTAAAGTATTTCATGAGTTTCTTGAGGGCATGTATTTGAAAAGAGATTATCAAAATAAATCTGAAGCTCCAAGGCACTTATTACATGCTGCAGACATCTGATGCTACCGACGAGATATCCACAAAACCCACTAGGAACCCCTTAGTCGTTAATTGACTTACGTAAACTTAGATTTCAGAAAATTGTACCAGATATCATAAAACCTTACATGTCACCATTTTTTAAATTTGTACTTAAATGAAATAATTCTAATATTCCATATAAAAATTTTAATGATTTTATAGTCAGTGCCCAGTCATTGTGGGTTGAACAAATACATTTACTAAGCAATACCCCTCCGGTAACGTTGTCATAACGGACATCGTTAATATTGTGGAATCATTAAAATTTTATAGAAATCTAAACTACTACTAAAATAGTCCTTAGTCGTTGCCTTTCATCAATGGTTTTTATGTTCAGTCTTGATCATCATAGAGTTATTTAGTAAATGAGCTCACCACAAGAGAAATTTTCCGTACTAAAGATTACTACTAAAAGTACTCGCCAATTTAAGAACATTAAATAACATAGTCATCAGATGATAGTTGAATGAATCTCATGTTCAGTAAACATTAATAATAGAAGCTCCTAAGTCACTTATCACATAAGAAGCGGTAACCTCGAGACGCTCTAATTCCCAAGGAAGGGCGATCGAAATTTGCCGATACGAGGAAAAAAGGAGGTCGGAAGGAAAGAAAGGATGGTATGTATGTACGAGGGGGAGGTGCGAGCGGAAGGCGCAGATTTCGTCGTTGAACGAGCGGTTAAGAGACGTTACGTACGAGAAGTTCGACCGGGGACAGGAGTAGGAGGAGGTTGGCGCGCCATAAAGAAAGATTCATTACGGCGATCGCTCCATTATCAAGGCTTGCTCGGCTCTGGTGTGGGTACGTGGGCACGTATACTCCCATCCTGTGTATAAGACGTTATACGTGCACACATACGTGTGCCAAAAGATGGTCGTTAACGTTGATAATGCGTCCCTTGCAATTTCACCGTTTGCAGGCCAAATGGATTGTAGCTCCGAGCAAAACGTCTAATTGAAATCGTGAACCCAGTACTTTGCAGGAAACCAAAGGTGTGTATTATAATTTTAAGGATAGTACTCCTCGCTCGATATTCGTATCTTGTACATCAACTCTATCAGCCATCGTTACTTTTTACGAAAGATGACTAGATTTTTTCCAATATGTGGCTCAAACTGACGAGTATTTCAAGAAAGTAGTCTTTTAAATCTTTGGATCACAGCATTAGTTAATTTTCATATACATGACCATTTCTTACATTTATCAAAAACTACTGTTTGCCATCCTGTGCAAAAAAAATTGGAGGAAAAAAAGACTCATCGACACTTATATTAGACTTATTCGCACGAACAAGCACCAAAAATTGGAGTTTTCTCACAGTGTAATAATAAGATGGAAAATTGACCTCTGTGAGAATCACTAGCTCATCTATGTAGTTGCATAATACGCTACTGTACCAAATAGCAATGCATATATTTGCGAATTATAACTGAACTGAGAAAAACTTGAGAAATCAATAGCGCAAAAGGACGATGATACCAGCGATCTCGTTTTTGCTGCTGGAGCGTACGGATTTTACTTAAGAGGCGCCGCTCTTGATCGGCTCCGCATCGCCGGGCCCTGCGATGCAGATGGGCGATCTAGAGTGGAAGGATAAAAGGACGAGCAGAAAAAGGCCGAGAGGGTAAGAAAAAAAAAAGCACGAATCGAGCAAAAAGGACGTATGATAGAGAGTGAAGGGCGGAAGGGGGTGGGCGATAGATCGAGTATCGGTGAGTGCGCTGGAAGCTCGAGAAAGGATGGGCCGATGTTTCACACTCAATCTCCTGCCACTCTCCAGTAGCAACAGCAGCAGCAGCAGCCCGGGAGTACATACCGAGCCGATGCCGCCATCCTCCCTTGCAAGATACCTTCCCCAGAAAACCTTTCCCCTCCGTTCCTCTCTGCAGTGCTCTTCTTCTCTTCGCCTACTCCTTTTCCTTTTTTTCATGGGTTTTACGTTACTTCTTCCTTCCAGAAGAGCGAAGGATCTCTTCTCTCTGCGCTGTTCTCGTTTGCTTTTTTTTTCTTTTTTTTTTTGACACACCTTTTTCTTTGGCACAGCGCTGGCAAAGCCTGCACTACGGAATCAAAACGGATCGTTTTCCGGTGCTGAAATTTTTGCTATCCTATATATGTGGAACGGGTATCTTCTACGCTGACTCCAAGTTATTCTGGATGCTTCACGTGTGTGAGGACTTGCTGCGTTTTTTCTCTTTCCCTTCCTTCGCATTTTCGAAGATAGTACGAAACTTTCGAGTGCATTTACCTACAACAGTTGATGTTACATCTTTTATGTTTTAGAGTTTTTGAAGATTAATAAGATGATCTCCGGATAATTTGTGGCAATTGTTTGTTTCTGACAAACGTTTTTCCATGGCTCAAGGAAAAAAGTTTTTTGAAGTATAACTTGGATCAAGCAGCCACATTTTACTAACTATTTAACCAAGTTAAAAAATGGTCGTGATAGATTCTGAAATGATAATATTCTGAACGCTTTTTCATCCCAAGGGAGCTATAACATTTCAAGAAAGTTTTGTGACTTGACGCCTTTCTGTGTAGCTCTTAAATCAAGCGTTAATTTATTAATAGAAGTACCGTTCATTTCTCTAAGCTAATAATTGTATCATTGTATTGATGGACCATTAGGAATTTATTCTCTCGTTCATTAATATAAAAGTCTTACATAATTTCATGTCTTAATATTGCGTGAAAAACAATCATGCAATCATTATCCTACTTTCTTGTCCCAAGTACTAAATTCTTATAAAATGTTACAAACTAATGGTTGCGTACGAACAAAATATAGTCTTCCACAATAACACAAAAATCTATAATCTTCAATTCCTTTCGCCCTACTTTTCTATACATTCTGTGGCATAAAGTAAATTTTGCAAGAGTTTTAGGCTTAATTTAAAATAACAACTTATAATAAATATTAAATGACAGTGTCACATTCTGAATTAGCCAAAATCCTTGCATGAAATCATAGAATACTTTTGACAATCTCATATTTTACTACATCTTATCAGATCTACTCTAGATGTTTAATGAATTTTATTAGAATTTAATCGTGATTATAATTTAAATAAGATTTAGTAGTAATCACAGCTTCTATCACTATTACAGATACATCCTTATTTATTACTTACCTTAATGTGTTGTGCATTAACGCGCTACAATTTAATTCACCCTTATAATAAGACTTTGTTTGCTTTAGCTCTTTCGTAGTGAATCGTTTCTTCTTATAAAATGCAGAAGATTTTTTGAGAGACAAAATAAAAGCCAAACACGTAATAGGTTCTGTTATGCAGTAATAATAAAAATATAATAGGTAGGTGAAGTACTGTAGGAAATTTCAGTTAATCAAACCGTGCCAGGGTTTTTTAAACCGTAGTTTATAATTGAAATGAAGTAATTGTATTGTTTGTTACCAAGTTAAAGCAATACTTTCATTTGTTCTTTTGACATATCCCATCTGCAGCAAATAGTAACTCCTCCTCTCTCCCCTTCCTTACATGTTTAGAGTACCAGTTTGACAGGCTATTTGAAATATCAGCTAAATTTTTATCGGTATAAATGATAAGTCCTGGACCTCAAGTTCTTAGTCTACAGTTTTTGCATTGACATTGAGGTCAAACCCATAATAATGTGGTCAAAAATGATATACACCAGATTCATGCTCAGCTGAATCATTTTCTTTTTAACACGGTTGTTAGCAGTTCTTCAGACTGCATTTATAAAAGTGAGCAAAGCGTCTAGGTTATAGTTCTAAAAGTCACTGTCAGTATATATAATTATAACTTACTTCAGACAATTTGGTAACCTATTCTGTATCCGTGTGTAGTTTTTTTTCAGTATAACAAGGACACATCTCAGATCGTGATAGGGCAAAATTCTTTTATAACATTTTTTTACACGGATTGCAAATGTCATCCTTAGACTGTGAAATATTAAAACTGTTATATCGTCTATGTTCTATGCCAGTTTTGAAAGGTTACCATAAAAAGTTTACTATGAATTGTTGTTAACTTATTTTCATTGGCCATCGTAATGGTAGAGTAGTATCAAAATTTGCTAAAAAAAAGTTTAAAAGAAAATAATCAACTCTTAGTCTGTTTTTGACAATGCAACAAATGTAAAAGTCTAAATAATTGAGACGTTTTCGAATCAAAAAGAATAACAATAGCCACCCTAAGACATCATCAAGAGTAAAAGGAAAAAACAAAGAAAAGGTCGGTAGCATAACAGATATCAAATAAAAGTCAAGCACCGTGGTGATGGCTAAACGAAGAAAAGTTCAAATTTTTGCTGTGTGATCGTTACCAAAGCACTCTGTATATATGTACGATGCAACTGTTTTCGCACTTCGGGCTGGTTACATCGTGAATTGGTCGGAGTTTTTCTTTTACTTCTTTTTTTCTTGCTGGTTTCCTTTTTCCTGTTTGTACACTCTTATTTCTTTTTTTTATACTAGATGTTGCTCTAGAGTGGTTGAACTACTTCTACTACTGCTATTTCTCTCTATTCGGGAAAGTACAGTTTAGGCAAGTTGACAAAGCAACATTGAAAATATATAAAGAGGATGGTAAAGATGAAGATTGTAGAAAAGGTGAAGCAAAGTTGTAAAATGGAAAAATACGCTCTGTGGAGAGAAATAAGTAAATAATAAATGCACACAGGTAGTAGTAAAAAAAAGAGAACAAACACAGAGAGAGAGAGAGAGAGTTGAGAGAAATTAAAAGGCTTTGTTTTTATGATAAACTTATTGTATTTTGGTTGTAAGATGTAAGGATTTAACAATCTCTTTTACCCCTTGTGGTATTGATGTGGATCAAAAAAACAAATGGTTTTGGAAAAAGAACACAAAAGAATTGAAAGTTACATGATTAAAGCCACAATAATCTTACAACAACTTAATGAAATACATACAGAATAAGGATTCAAACGATAAATGTTTGATTTATCGTCAGAACCACTTGAATACTAAAAGCATGATTCATCCTTCTACCTCATTGTTGAAACCATAAACGTTTACAATCAATTACTGTTCAATATTATCGATAAGGCATAAGGTTTTAAGGGTTAAACCAGCGTTGTATGTAACAAATATCGAACCTAACGTGATTTCCTGACTTTATCTTTATGAAACAAGCATTAGTAAGTCTTATTAATACCTGATTACCATCAAATCATATCGTTGACGTAACTATTTACCAAAAATGTCCACACCTCATACTACTTTAAAAACGTCTCGAACGAAAAGAGAATCTCCACAAATTATTTTCCATCCATTCAGAGTATTGGAGAATCCAAACAAGCAGCATTGAAACCGAAGGTAGTAGCTATGCGAAGTGTATAGGTATACACTCACACAATACAATAGTAGTAGACTTGCATTATCCATGCATCGCGAAGACTCCATCCTCGAGGAGTTTGCCCAAGCCATGTGGTCTTGGGCACTGTGGTACATGTATACATATACACACGAGTATATATTAAGGAAGGTCCGTATTTTTTTTCTCGGGTTTCCCCAGCTCGACCACATGGATTAACTTTGCAAGCTCGAGAAGAAAAAAGAAGGAAATAAGTTTCTTTGTTCGCCGTCAGGTTGCTTTCCTCTAACTGTGGGGGATAGTTGCATTCCCGAGATACCCTGGAAAAACGACCAAACGACTCCATGCGCCGTAAATAGCGTATACGTAATGTATATGTATGCCATACAACTATCGTGGGTGCACGCGTATATGGGAGGTGTGGGTGTGTCTCGCTGAAACAGAAATCGAAACGAACCGACTCGCCTTCCGTGTCTTATTATTCGAAGAAGGAAGGGGATCGTCGAAAGCGTATACAATACGGGAGATAAAGGACGGAGTGATCTCTTCTATGGACAAGATCGCATTACTTTTTTCTACGATCCGGTGGCAGGATATATAATTCGAAGAGGAACGCGATGAAGAAGAAGAAGAAGAGACGTCGTTGTTTTGTTTGCAGCGGTGGTAGCCTGGCGAGTCTCTCTCCCTCTTTTTGCCGCCTTAATCGCTGAATTGAACTTGACTTCTGGACGCGTGCGTGTTGTTATTTACGGTGTGAATGAATTATTCAGGCCCATCAATTATCCCGGTTATTACGATGTCAAGGGAATTTTCACCTCATAGTCGCGGGCTCTCTCTCTCTCTCTTTTTTTTTTTTCGTAAGTGTGTGCTGGTTTTCAATGTTCTAATTCAGAAAAGTTGTAAAGTCCGTCGATTTAAGAGTCAGGAGTGGAATTTGTGCAACTGACGTATATTCTTATTGTTATGAGTCTTGAATTAGAGATGTTAGAGTTGTATAAAAATAGCTGTTACAGCAGGAGTTGTATGAAAACTCGTTACCTTAGTACATTTTTCGATGCTGAATTAGAGACTTGTCAACCACTACTCTTTAACTATATGGACCATAGATCTTAAGTATGAACAAGCATAAAAAACAGCTGGTGTTTTTGTTTTTTTAAATGTGAATTCGATTATTATGATGAAACTTAACTCAGCATGTGCATGGTTCCAGTCCATAATATTATTTGAGGTTCCGATTATAAAATTCATTCGAAATAGATTGAAATCATTTGGATTATACATTTTACTTGTTCTTGTTTACTGGTTAAGATAAAATTGTAAAAAATTTTAAAACTATGTTTGATTGGTAAAGGGACTCAAAAGGATCCCAAGCAGTGACTATCTTTATTTTCAAACTCTAATCTGCTACAAAAACCGAGAACAATAACTCACGTAAGCAAAAATTGACGTTGTAATTAACGTGGATACACTATTTCAAAGGTGAACGCTTTGCTCATTGCACGAGCTTATCTCTTTATGCGCGTACATGCATCAATTGGTTGCTCCGCTACGCGATAAACGAACTTGTTTTTCGATACACTTGTGTGCATGAGCTTTACAAATAAAACAAAACACCTCCCCCGTCGTGTAAATAACCTTTAAATTGCTAATTATACACCGGTAAATCGCTTTTCTCGAGCTCAGCAGTAGTTGCGCGATAATTGCGCTTTCGCAGCATCGACATGCAAATAATGTTATAGAACCGATTAAAGATGATTATCGCTGGCTCCGATACTGCTGAGTATAGACTAGTGATCGCACTGGCGCGAGGTACAGGGGGAAAAATAAAGAAGAAGGAGAAATTAAACAAGAAAAAGTAGAACTCCCGGCCATTAGCGCGGCCAATCTACGGGAATAGCAAGATGAATTGTGCGAAGTATCTCGTTATCGAGCTTTTAAAGCTCGAGGATAATACCTATGCATTTTTTTGGCTTTGCTGCTCGATCGGCTATATACTTATGTTGTATGCTTGTGTGGAGGTAAAAGAAAAGAACGAGCCCGTAATTGTGCGCGATTAATTTTTAATGCAGATTTGCTGACGATTTCTCGTGCTGGATTACATCGTCCGACCTTAAGCGATCGATAGTAAGTTTAATTTTATGGATTCTTATTATTGTAATGGCAAAGGAACTTTGAGCTGAATTATGCTGCAGAGGATGTAACAGTAGTAAGACTTATTCAAGCTTTTTTGCCGAAATGATACCATCATGCGATCTGATGCTCATTTGCCTTAGTATTTTGTAGAATTATCGGGAAATACAGGAAAAGTAAATAAATTTTATGCTCAACATTTAGTACTGTCGCAGATTGAGATTCAGCTGAGTTTGATAACACGTAGCAAAGATGAAGTTCAAATGTACAAGGTTACTGTTCAGTACGTGGTATACAAGACGGGATTGATCATGCCTTGACATTGTAAAATCAAATTGCATTCCTTGGTACGTAGGCATTTTATATAACAATTTTAAGAACATTGGAAAACTAATTTTGCTTGAAACACTTACTTGTTAAAGTTGAAACCTAGAACTTATAGTTTGATAGAACAAATTTTCGTACCTAAAGGAGGTTTCAAAGATGTCAGCATATCATAGTTTAACGTATTAATCAGAAATATCTTGAAACTAAATAAACTAAAAGATATTTGCAAACCATTGTTGTTTCAACAAAGACTAAAGGAATCAAGATTTTAAATGTGGTTGTTTGGATAATGAATTATATGAAATCTACCTCAAAATCTACTAATAAAGAATATGCATGATTTTACTATAACATAAAAAAAACATTTTTACAAAAATGTAACGTACTCACTATAACTAAATAAGTTTAATGAACTACCATTGTTACTTTTGAAAGTCTTCTATTACATTGACCAAGTTATTTAACAAACAGATTGGCTTCATCACTTGATTTAGTATATCATACAAAAAGTTCTGTCTTGATTCCCTGAATGTAAATCACTTTATACGTTAAAGATAATGTACGTCGCAACAAGTATGATCCAGTGCTAGCTCAAAAACTACGATTTCACAAACTTCCAAATTCACTTTTTAACATTTCCATCGCAGTAACAGATCAATCGACAAGGTAATCTTAGACTGACGACCCATTCTTCATAATTCATAGCTGAACTCGAGCGAAGGGCAAATTATTCAGTCACATCCAGCAAAAAAATGCATCCTGTCGATAATTATATACGTTCATGGACCCGAGCGCCCGCTCCCTTCGATGCGTGAAAAGCACGACTCCAATGCCTCAAACGAAGGCACAGCGCATATATAGAGTTAATGGGATTCTCAAGCCAGGGGGATGAGACGTTGGGCACGTGACGACGAGATCACGGCTCTGTATGGACAAGTCATGAAAAAGGAAGGAGGCAGTCCTCGCGGGAAAAATCAGAGAAACCTGTAGCGCGGGAGCCAAAGGGAGGTCGCCATCAATAACCCTCCCGTCGTTTATCACGTGCACGTGTGTATATATATGAGTATGCTGGATGGATTATAATCCGGACTGGCTGAGTGAGTTGACTTCTCGAGAGCACACGTTGCTATTGCGTGCGGCTACTGCATTCCGGAGACCGTCCCGTCGTATTACGTATACGTGATCCGCGCGATGAGCCCGTGGAGGTCATTTTTCTCCCGTGCAAACGAAAAAGTGTAATGAAGGGAACTGCGTTCCTGGTTATATTGATGCATTAGCCAACTGTGCGAGATTGAGTTGATGTCCATACGGGTAGTCGCTTTTTTCCCACATTTTATTGATAACTTATTTACTTGCAGGAATTATGGACAACTGTTCCAAAGACGTGTTTTTATATTTCCACTGGCACAAAAAGTGTTATTATATGTGAATTGTATACCTTTTTACAGAAAAATTTTCATTCCTACATTATGGTATCCCAAGTGCTTTCCCATTAGGTGTGTAATAAACTTTGCATGTAATTAAGTTCCCAGAATAACTTTGGTAATTTTTATCCGATTTAGCTAAAATTTTGTACGTAACCTATTCTTTATATAATGTTCTAGTTAGCAACTAGAAAAGTTTTATGAAAGGGAAAAAAATTTCTTGTCCGTTTTTCAACAGCCTAATGAAAAAAAAAAAGAATACCAACTTTGTCTTAAGTATATATTACTGTTGTATTTACAAATCCTCGAAAATTGTAAAAAATCAATTTTCTAGCTGTTAAAAACAAAGACTTGGGTAACATTCCAGGTCAAATGTTTAGGAAAAAGCGTATTTTAGTGTTCAATTTATTTTTCAACCGATTTACATGAAAAATGAAACGAATCTGCAATAATGAGCAAACAAACCAGAGACCATGAGAGAAGAAATAATCCCCAATGCCAAAAACAGCCGACTCGGAGAAATTCGTTAACGAGGGGGGGGGGCTATGATAAAACCGTGACGATAAAGCATCGACGCGTATTTTAATCCCTCTAATAGTATATAACCCAGTCATATACCACACTCTGATCTTACTAATGACGAAGCCAATCGCGCGGACTAGCTTGGAAAAGTCAAAGCAGGTCCATCCTCACGACCCACGCAGTTATAAAATCACTTATCCCAGAAAAAAGGACCGCGAGAGAAATCATCCTTTCGTAACTCTGCACTGTGATACCGGCGCGTTTTCGTCCACCCCCTTTTTCGCATCAAAGCTTCCATGCACTCTCTCGTAGTGAATATTTTGCAGTACTCGCGTGTGTCTCCATGCTACAGAGCTCAATTAATATTTACGTTTCGGGAGGTAGTAGGGAGTTTTCGCGCTCATGGATCGCGGATTAACGGCAGGTGGTTTTTCAAACGCGAAAGAGCGGATTACGCAGCCGCTCGGGGAAAATGATGGCTGAGCAGTGGAGCCAGTGCTCGTTTTTATCGAGAGCGGCCTTTATCCGTGCCAGCCAGGGAAGGCGGTTTTTCGCGTTATTGCTGCGATACGACGACCATTTTGCGGTTTGCCTTCGTGTACGGCTCGGGGTGGTTTTTTTTATTTTGCCACGCCCTGGCTGAACACTTGATGGTTGGATCGGTGCAAAGTGCCGTTGATTGTTAATTGGCTGATCATTTTTTTTCGGAGGCCTAGGACTAATTGTTTTTTCCTTCTTCATCCTTTACAAAGTGATACAGTTGGACGTAGAATCGATAACGAGACTGCTCTTTGAGTAAGGATTTGGAGGTTCTTTGGGTACCGACTACAGTAATGAAGGCGGATGGGTATGAGGAGCTGCGTACCGTTAAACTTCCATTACAAGTCATCCAAGCTTGGAAAAGTTTCCCGATTTCTTATTTCATGACTATAAAAGTCTTTTAAATGTGTTTCGAATCCTGGAAAAGTCTATCCTTGACTTCGACTAACGTTACTACCTTCAGATAACTCTGAATGACTGTCTTGTTATTAGATAACTTCAGAAGACTTTGCATCTTTGCAATGGTCACTTTTGATGACTTTATACAAAAGACTATAAGAATTAAGATTTAATATTCCAAAGTTCAATGACGACAAGATCTTGATAGAATTTGACGTTCATCTCATAAACTCTTTAATATGGATTATATTATGTTTTTGTAGAAAGACATGTCTTTTCTTACAAATTATGGAATAAGGAAAATGAAAAATTCATTTGTATACGTCTTTTGCTGCACATATCAATTTGCTGCATAACTATAAGACAAACAGATGGCCGTACTGCACATGTCTGATACTTACAACTTAGTATAAGATAATAAAAATTTGTCGATTTCCATGTACATTAAATAAATATTTATAATCCTACATATCATGATGAGATACGTCAAGAGGAATTTATGATGATAGAGATGATGTATTTTGTAGAGATGTTATCAATTTTACGAGTATTACACAACACCTTTTTATCGTCGCGATAACATTGCACTAAATGTGAAGTAATCATAACTTAGGATTGACACTCTTATAAAGAGTATTAGTCTAATCAAGACCAAGTAAAAAAAAAAATGACTGTGGGCCATAATGATTTCTAAATTACTTTATTCAACAAATCTTTGCAAATTCAATTACTTTTGTATTTTATTAGATCAATGTCACACAACAGTTTTCGTCCCAATTCTCGTAAACCTCAAGCATACGAAGATCCCACTCTTATGTACGTCTTTCCTATTTCCAACTTAAAAAAAAAAAAAAAAAAAAAAATGAAACAATGATACAGTTTCTTTAATCATCAGCTTCTGACATTTTAATGATCCTTGACTCAGAAGCAAACGACAAATAGCTCAGTTCGTGTTTGGGCTCTTAAAAAAAAAGCAACAGCAAAAAAAGACGTACCCGTGCAACCGAGGAGTCGAAGAAGAAAAGAGAGTGGCTGGAAGGAGGAAATAAAACGAGCAAGAACGTAAGAGTTGAAGCGCTGCTGCACAGCATTGAAAAATAGCTCTGGAGCCTCGGTTGGACATGGCGGGCCAGTAGAGCTTGGTGGTGGCTCGTAAGTCGATCATACAAATTAATGGTTAGGCGAG
This sequence comes from Copidosoma floridanum, assembly GCF_036245765.1. Classification (NCBI taxonomy): domain Eukaryota; kingdom Metazoa; phylum Arthropoda; class Insecta; order Hymenoptera; family Encyrtidae; genus Copidosoma; species Copidosoma floridanum. The sequence goes on along the minus strand of NW_028321884.1, from coordinate 13,935,134 downwards.
AAGGGCCAGCCTCCTGATATACGCGCGCTTAATCATGTGTATGTATACAGCAGCCGTCATCCTTTTTGCGAAGGGGAGGAAGACTTTTTTACACTTGACCACTTGATACTTAGCTTGGCTGCTGTAATGTATGTCCTGAACAATGTTGTTTGGTTTTGACTTTTTGTTTTAGTTAGTTATACGGTGTTTTTTTTCTTCTCTATGTACAGCGTGGGTTGTTAATAGTGGAATGTTTGATGATTGCATGTGTTTTCTCTTATCATTATACAAATTTTTTGCAAAGACAAGATAAGAGTATTAAGGTTTAACGAAGGTAGTGTTACTGTGTACAACGTGAAATCAATGAATCCACACAAGTGTGTACTGCAATAAATACTGTTGATTTGTATCCAAAAATTAAAGAAATCTATTACGTGAAGTTTATAGAAACAGTCAGCAATGCAGGTCCTGTAAATTTTAGTAAAGTTAGTTTTGTTAGCCCGAAAGAGCTGGAAAAAAAAAGTATAAAATATTTAAACGAAGGCATATATCTGATGTAGATCTATAATAATAGATAGTGAAAGTCATGTAGCCTTAAGATGATGACGTGTTCAAGACAAAAAAAAGGTACGAAACTTTGCTGTGCTAAGTAAAGGTTGGCAAAAATGAAAAGGTCTCACTATAACGTGGAATACATTTGACTTATGATTTTGACTATTTAATATTTAATAAACTTTTCTTTGAAGTTGAAGTTAGAAAAAAAGATGTATTGTGAAAAAACATGGACTGGTAAGGTTTATCAAGTGAAAACTACTGATGATCCTCAATGGATAATAACAACAATTAACATAATCGTCACGCCCTCCTTGTAGTTATTACTGATACTGTCAAGCTCATCAAGAAAAATTATTATTTCTTTCTTTTAAATAGCGATATGAATGCTACTTTCTAAGTGATATCTTCAGCATCTGAGCTCTTTACATTAATGATAATATCCATTTGAGTATCTATGATAATGTATAAGGGTTCTTTCATATCCTAAATTCCAACCTTTACACCTTATCACTTTTTGATGAGATTTTAAGTACACTTTTCTAGAATGTACGACAATTTGTAGGAAAAAAACGTATCAAACCGATCTTGAAACTGTTTAACAAAATTTTATCTAGAATTTTTTGAGTTTTTTTAAATAGATAACAAAAAATGAGGTCATCATCAAGTAATGCTCGGATTTTCCATAAAAAATTCTCAAAAACAATGCTCTAAAAAATGAACATCTGTTTGTTTGTCATTCATGACATAACCGTAAGATTTTCCCACAATCTCGTGTACTCTTCTGATATCGTTAACACAACACCAGCAATCATCATATTACGACAACAAGTGCACCAACAAGCAGTACGTATATAAAGCAACTACGTGATTGCGTCGTAATAGAATAGCGAGCTGTTACGGCTTATTCATCTCATCTGAATCTCAGATAGCGGAACACCGCTTGAGGGTAGTAACTTCGATGGTTGACACTAGAAGAGGAACTAAGATCAACTGTAACGGAGAGAAGGGTATCACACCTCCGGGCTCGTGGCTCCCGATTGTTCCCTTGCAGGTGATATCTGATATCAAACAATACTTGGTTAACCACTGTTGTATCTTGGAATTGTTGGGCCATACATAGTTTCCAGTTGGGAGGAGCAGGCGTGCACTTCTGAGAAAATATCGGTAGTTTGCCGGATGGCCTTATCGTGGGTAATTTATTACCAGTACCACCAACCAAGTTGTAGGTACATAGGATTTGCAACGACAAAATTTTGATTTTCCATCGTTTAGACTAACGCTTGCAGATTACTCTTTCATCTTATCTTCCCACCTATGATCCATAGACTCTGTTGAGGACTAAATCCGGCCGAAAATCCAATCCTGTAGCCACGCTTGTGGAAAAATATTTACTCCCCTTATATCCACTCGACTAAGCTAAGTCTCTTAAACCCCTCCGATGCACTGCACAACCTCGTGGAGCCTGTATAAGTTCCTGAACCACCTTATCCCTGGCGTAGGACTTATTTCCAGTTGCAGATGTATATATTCCTTCGTTCTCGGTTTGTTCCTTTCGGACGATCTCTTGGGCCTCTTTTGAGCATGAATACACAAAATTTATGACATATATGGTGATGTGACATAACAGTGTACCAGAGCGTTCAGTTTCTACTCCTCAAACTCTACAAGGCTTACGATCCACGTTTGGTAATACAGCTTCCATACATTACATACTTACGCAGTGTGAGGGAAGAAAGGACGATTGTTGCGGAGATGAAGGTAGAGCTATCTTCGTTCGCTCGCGAGGGATTTTCTCCTTCCAAAGTAGGTATCTTTTTGCCTTTGCCTATATCTTATCCCGTACGCGTGAACGTGCCTCCTTGGAAGATACAGGTTCCACGTTGTTGGCCACTGCTGTTGGATTATAGTGCGTGGAAAAAGAGTGTGCAAGCTTCTGATACGCTGTTTGAATCGTGATAGAATCAAAGTCTTCATTGTGGTAGATTTGCCAGGGAGGTCGTTCAATATTCACCAGTGATGGTTTAATTTTTGTTTGACAATAGGCGCAGCAACGATCACACGGAATTTAGTGCTCGAAATAGGTAGTGTAGGAATAAATATCTGTCTGAAAATGTTTGCATTGCGAATCCTAAGCAAATCACGTGGTAAAAACAATGGATTCACATTTGGGGTGCCATTCAACCATGGCAAGCACAAGAAGTCCCTGAGGCCCTTGTTAGTAGGTCCCTTTGATCTCGTCCTTGTCCTAGTGACATGTACCATTTGATACGAAAATAATTTTTTTTTTTTCGAAAAAAGTAGGAAGTGTTTTGACCCTGGTGCTTGACCCTGGTGCTTGACTTTTGGATCTTGACACTCTAACACGATACAATTTATTCTTTACAAGCAAGAAATTATGGCCTTCGAATAAAATCAAGGGACATGTGTTAATTTGATACCTTACTCAAAATTCATGAATCTCAATCTTCATTGAATTATGACACAATGTGGTCAATAAATGAGACTTGTTTGGACAAGTAAATAATTAAACAAAGCATTTTTGTCGTACAACACTGCATCAAATAAGTACCCATGAAAAAAAACAAATTATTCAAATGATACGCTTCAAAGACATTTTAACCTGTAAAACCAAAAAATATAATAGATCAACCACATTGTTAAAATAATGAAAAATACAAGTAAATAAAATTCATCCTCATAAATTTTGCAATCTTTAATATGTTCATATTATCAAATAATACCTGCCAATTGAATGAAACGTCCACGAACCCACTCTACATTTTAAACTCTGAATTCAAAAAGCTCCCTTTTGTCTTCAGTGTTCCGAAATTTTCTGATAGGTACAATAGTAAATGAACATACGCACGTTAAAAGACAACGCGCATACAATCTTCAGCCCCGCGATTGTAGGCGTATCAAGATCGCCGAAACGAAGTTTTCATCCGTATCAGATTTCCTCGGAGTTGCGCACACATGACGCGACGAGCGGTTTAATACACGCTCGCACGCACCGGCAACGACTCGCAATACTCGAGGATGAAATTCCTCTCGTCTCTGGTGGACGGAGCTTTCAATGATCGCGAGCATGGAAAAGATTGCTGCCGAGTGCACTCATATCCGTCCAAAAAAACCCGAGCACGAATAAGAAAAAGAAGAAGCAAGGGAGGACGAAATAAAAAATAAAGCAACAGCCCGGAGAGGAGAGGTGGAGAGTGAAAGTAGAAGCTCTTTCATGTCGAGCGGCAGTAAATCGTCCGAGGACCGGGGAGACGCGATGCAAATTTGAGGAAAGAGGAGGCAATTTTCTCGCCCGTCTTATCGCGGCCCATCTATACTTGCCGAAATTGGCCCTTATGCGAGCTTATCTCGCAAAGGGCGCGATATCAATTAGCCGTGATACTGGATATCGCTGTAATGTTGTCCGTGAATAATAATGGAAGCTAGAGATCGATGTACGAGTATTTATTTTTACATTGTACACTTGAGGATGATAAAAAAAAATTGTATATGCTTTTTATTTTATAATGTTGGTCTGTCTGTTCATGACGAGTTGACGAGTTGGGTTAAATCTTCGAATTGATTTTTAAACCACTTCTGTATTAATAGAAAAAATTAATCATAGATAAAAAAGCACTGTAGTGCGAAACTGTAACTCTTCATTTCTTTTTTGTCCAAATTGAGGAGGGTAGGTTTTAAATGCAGATCGAGTTAAATCACTTTTGTTTCCCCGCCCATCGGTAGCTGGCCTTACCTTACTCATCTGTTTCTACTTAATTTTGTAGATGATAGGCTTTTGATTTCAATATTAACTGTAGACTATTCAGACCAGTTGTGAATAAAGTACATTTTTAATAGTTGCAAGGATAAGCTTTTATTCAGACAATAAAAAGTTGAAAGTAATTTTTTTTCATCGTATAAAGAATCGATAAAAGTTAGCGTCTCTTAACTATTTTTGTATAACAACGTACATTATTGGAAAATTGTATCAGCTTCTAGATGATAAAAATGCATTTCTTCACTCTTCAGCTTATAAGTTAAAGTGTATTTTTATATTTCGTTATGAGTTTATTTTTTATATCAAGTTTAAAACGATAACTGGTGAAAAATACATCAACAAATCGTATGAAAAAAACTATGTACATAACATGCTTGTGTGTGTATGTGCGTCAAAGATCAAAAAAAAAATTATTGGTTCTGAATTCTGATACTCAAAGTTAAATATCGGCATTTGATCATGAACACATCGGTAATTTGAAAAAATATCATCATTTGTATATGTTGGTGTATATCTTACGTCCATCCGTGATTAAGGAATGCGTTTCAAGATTTAATAAAATCAGCTTGATACACAGTGATACTGCAAAAGTTTATAATGTCACCTGTGCTAATATCATGGACCAAGGGTAGCTTCTGCCTTAATATAACATCAGAATATTAAGCTGCTGTCATGAGCCACTAGCCATATTCGACGCATTTTTATCGATTGGCTAATTGGTGCACGCTTTGCAGTTTCCTCCTATAGATATACATGGGTTTTGTGTCATCACGATGCAATTGAAATCAGTGCCACTCGATTTATTTGATAAGAGCACATCACATCAAAAAATTAAATTTGAAATTCTGTTAGATCAAAGGTGTTTGATTTCCCTTTCTCCTTCCCATCTTGCTACTTGAGGGAATTTTTTTTTTTAACGGTAGAAATTACAAGACCATCAAAGGTGGGAGTAAAAAAAGAGTTGCAGAACAGATGGTTGTAGGCTCGGGTATCAACATTTCATAATTATGCAATAAACTAGTACTTCAGGGTCTTGTAGAAGGTACCAGACATTTGGTGTGAGATCTTGTAATGCTCGAGTAGTCTGTACATTTATGTAATTCGTTATTCGATATTTTTTGTTTTCAAAAGAAAGTCTCATTAAGTATTGAATAAACAAGATTTTATGATTGCAATAACGATTTTCCGCAACCTCTCTCATTTCTCTGGCAAAAAGAAAAAAAAAATTATATTTAGCCATTAGTTCCAGAGTTGATACCAAAATCCTATATTCAATATTTTTCAATTTTTATGTCCAGACGGAAAGAAATCTGATTGAAGAAAAAAATAAACATTTGCAAGCTCAGCTTCCTCGAGCGGAGTTTTTGCTCGAAACGTTTATCAATAGAATTATCGAGGCGAGATCTTTCAATAAGCCTGCATATTTCTCGCCTCCAAGGATCCGGACTCTCCGAAAAAAAAATTTTCATGCTAGAGGGAAGTTTAAAAAATTCCGTAAGAGGATAAACTCGAGGAGGAAAGATTGGCTGGTCTGAATCAATCGGTCGAGTTTTTTTTTTTTCACCTCCTCTTGCTTTCCTCGATACTTCGATCTCATGAATTTTTTCAAACTTCCCTCTCTTGTAAGCTCCTTACGTTTAAATTGAAAAAACAAATTTGAATGTGCCAAGGGAAATTTTCATTTTATAGAACTAATATACGGTGCTCATTCACTATTACGCGATAAATTTTATTTCATTCTACAATTTCCGGGAAAAAATCTTAAGAAACAGTCTCTAAAAGCATTTCATGCTGTAAAAAATCGAAAAAGGATGATTGAACATTTTTATTTTATTCAGACTAATAGTCCTTACGAGCCTAAAATGAGCTCCAACTCGAGAAACTTACAGAGTGGAAACGACGCAAGAGCCGTAGTACAGGACAGACATAAAATTCAAGCCCAACCTGGGGGAAGATAACAATATAAACTTAACTGCAAAGTGGCAGGCAACAACAACGCAAGGTGACCAACATCACTGAACTATATGATAGCGCGCGGAAGCTCAAGCGGTATCGACCTAAGACCTTAAATTCACTAAAGGCCAATCGCTGTTGCAGCATACGCTGTTGCGTGTTGGTAGATCGTATAGAGCATTCTTGCTCTGTTTTTTTTGTTTTTTTTTTCCTCCACTTTTTCTACTTCTTTGGGTGTAAAGATTAAGAGAAAATATCCTTGTGTTTGCGTATAATCTTCTTATTTTTTACATCTTTTTACTAAGTGAACTAAAACATGACCTTTTTTTCATGCATTTATTGGAAACACACTAAATAACATTATGTGCATGATACTTAAGTACCAGTAGGCTGATAATTCATCATAATTTATTGGTAGTATTATAGAAGAATTTTCTAGTAGTAGTTCAGTGTATATATGTGAAACCCTAGAGGCTTAGCAAGTACAGACCTTATCATTAGCTAATGTGCGCAGTCCGTTGTGAAAATTAGAGTTATTTTAAAAATGAGCTATGTACAAGATAATTAAAATGTAGCTTTGAGCGATAATAGGCAAAAAAAGGTGCATTGTAATCATCCATAATTACGAATATAAATCATTAAAATTGCTATACGGTAATAGGGTCACTTAACTAAACGAATCTTGTTGCTGCGATAGGAGGCGTCATTGAAACTTTGGACTTTGACTGCCATACTCGCAATAGTAATTTGTAATCTAAAAAATGGTTTCAATGCCTTCAAAGTCACGTTATTGTGCGATAAAATAAACAAAAGTGGTATTACTTTGGCAAGAAACTATATTTTTCCTCCATTGGGCACTTTTGAGTGGCTGCTGTGCCTTCGATCAATAAGGAAAATAGTATTCGTCACTTATGTGCATCCTATCAGGGCTTTGCAACCACCTTCGGGCCCAGGGACTACCCTGGAGAGAAAGATACCAGATGCACATTGGTGACGAAAACTATCATTTCTTCTGAAATATAAAAAATGAATAAAATGTGACTAACGAATTTCCGAACAAATAGTTATAAAATAGTTTTACAAAACTGTGTCTTTTTACGTAACTTTAGAATGTAAAAAGAAATATGTATACATTTGTTACGACAGGGTAATTGTTTTTAAAATTTTACAATACCTAAGCCTAAAAGGCTGGATTCTTTACCTTCATTGTAATGCAAACCACACAGCTAGTACATTTTTTCTTCACTCTTTCAATGGCATATTGCATTAAGTGTATAGAAAACGAAAGTTACATAAACAAACTGAAAGAATATCTGAAGAACAATATGCACATTCAACGTATCACTATATTCGTGGCAAATAATAAGAATTTTTCTCTTATTTCCACACAGATAATTTATCAATTAGCAATGGACTTTCCTGTCGTTTTAATTAGTTTGAATAAAATACCAGAAATGAAGAAGTTGTTACACAAAAAAGAAGAAATAATTCGGATACCCCATCGTAACGTATTGACGATTTTCTTGATAGATCTCCGTACGAGTAATCTTTCATATAACAGAATACTTAAACATGTAATTACACGCTTTCTGACCTACATAAGCCATAGAACACGTCCAAATTGTCTTTCCATATCCATAAGTAATGCACCTATTTCGGATCTAATAATAATTTTTCAGTGGTTGTGGAAGATGAAATTTCTACACTTGAGTATTCTTGAAATAATAACTACAGAAAAAACTAATCACCAGCTCAAAGTCAAAGAGTCAAAGTGCGATGGTTTAAACGTTACTCTTCACCATTATAACCCATTTAATCGTTATTACTCTAAAATCTCCAATTTGGAAAACGTTGAATTTTTTCCCAATAAGTTACAGAATTTGTATGGGTATCCACTTCGAATGGTGTACGTTTACGAACCAATATTTTGCAACTTTGAAAACTTTAAAAACGACGAGGATTTATTAGCAGATTGGCAGTACGGTTACTATGGTTCAAAAACTTTTATTTTGAAGAAAAAAATGAATTTTTCATTAAAAAAATTGAGAAGGCATAGGTTTCACATTTCTGCAGTTACAAAAGCTGATTTTTACATAGGTCGTGTGCACTTCAGCAGTTTACGAGTGATTTATTCAGAAACAGACTTTTATATCACCAAAGAAAAACTGTGTATTATTGTGAAGCATCATTCTTTTTCTGAGACAGTAGTGCCGTGGCATTTATTTGTACTAATATCTTTTAATGCACTTTTTATTGTAGCATTTGTTTTTTTTAAAAAGTGCCTACAATTAAAGGATAGTTTCTGGACAGTCCAAAACGTAGCACTTGTTTTGGTAGGCCGATGTGAAGTCTTACTTCCTCGTGAGAATATCAAAAGAATCATGTTTTTGGTCTTGGTTTGTGTGTCGGGGATATTTACCACAGAAATTATTAATCAGATTTTTAATGTTAGTTACAGCTTAGAAAAATTTAACAGTCTTAAGACTCTTAATGATGTTTCAAACTTAAAAATTACTTTTTATACAGACAATGTAACTAAACGTCGTTTTACTAGTTTTGAAAAAGCGTATCCTGGGATGTATAAACGTTTATTGGGAAAAGTCAAAGTTATTCCTTATATGGATACAGAAGTTGATCATGGTATGTTATTTGTTACAAAAATGAATTTATTTGTAATCCAAGATTTTTTAGGAAGAGTTATTGCTTTGACTTATAACGCAAACAATACCCATTCAATGGTCACTGTCGTTCCTGAAGCTGTTGCCCCCCAAGAAAAACTGTATGCATCGATTCTTCCACGAAATTCGCCATACATCATACGAATAAATATTATCCTTCGAAGATTGTTTGAATCAGGTATTATGAGCTATTGTGAAAAACTAAGTTATCTTACAATTATTTCTGGTCTACTAACAGCGAAAGTCGGTAGTTTTGATCACGCTGATTTGATGTCTCTAACTCGAAATTCGAGTGATTCTGCTGGAATATTGTTTTCTGCTCTAGATGGAAAATGTATTAAAAAAAAATTATTTTTTCTGGAGCAAACTAACAGTTATTTACAAGTTAAGTTAATTACTTTTTTCATAATTGGATCTATTGTCGCTGTTGGTACTTTCGTAATGGAGGTTTTGTATCATCAGAAGAAATACATTATTTGTAAAATTTTGACCTGCAAGTTGTTTGTAGGATCGATGATGAGAAAAAGAAGATCACGTAAGTGTGTTAATAAAATGCCACATGAAAAGACGAATACAATGAATTAACTGGGTTCTATTAACTTTGCGGTTAGATAGAAAATCACAATGCGAATAGTATAGACAAGAACAGTTGTAGTTTGGCTACAGTAGAAAGATTTTTGAAAAATCGTTTATGAAAGCTTTTGTGGAAGTTTCAAACATGCACATGTGTGTAAGAGCAAATGTATGACAATGTGTTTTTTTATTGCAAAAAGTGATTAAAATAATTCAATAAAATTATTAATTATTAGTGCATTCAAGTCTAATCTTTTTGATTATATTCGTTTGTCACAAAAAAAGTTTGCTTAGTGATGAATATACTTATACTATTTGGCTGTATATAAATGTTTACTCTGAAATTTACAGTCACACTTAATTAATTTAACAAAAAAAAAAATAATATCATACGTTATCTTTTATCAAATATATAGTACAAAAATTCGTGGCACTCTTTCCATCATAATTTATTAATTCTACAATGAGACGATGAAAAAATCAATCGATACGGTACTGTCAACTTCAGAGTTGCACCGAGAATCAATTACTTATACTTGAGATGAAGAAAGCTATAAATTGGCCCCAATATGTAGAATTTTAATAAGTAGCGTAGCATAAAATTTCAGATGTAATGTTTGTTTTGATTGCACATGTTTTGGCAATAAAGTGTAAAAAAATTTGTATTTTTTCTTGCTGCAAAAGATGATTGACATAATAACGACTCATTATTCATTATTAGCGTATTTACTTATAATCCTACTGATTTTACATCCTTGACGCAATAAAATTTTTTCGTGAAAATTTTGAAGCATTTTTATTATTTTAAACTTGCACTTATGCCCTTCAGTATTCATAACTGTACTAGAAAACTTGTCAATACACTTTTTTGGTGTCTCATAAGCAGGTGGCGTTATCAACTGGATTATAAATGATGGTGACTCTTAACAATACACCTTTATTATAAGATAGTAATGCAACCCTGGATGGTTTAAAAGTGGCTTTTTGACCACAGGTTAATATTTAAGATAAGTTACACGATTTGAAAAAAAGTATTCTAGCCTGAAAATTAAATGTTGATTTTTTACTAAAAGCATTGAAATAAAAGACTGTTTTTGCTAAAGTTTTTTTTAGTAATTTGATTTTTTTATTTAAGTGTGTATGCTGTGTCATTGCTCATAAATATTTTTAAACCTGATCGTTTCATTTAAAGCGTTAAACTAAATTAATTTTTTTGCAGTTAATTCAGTTTAGCCTAGTTTTTCCTTGAAATTAAATTTAAACTTAAGTCATCATATTTTTGGGACTCTTCTCAGCAAGCCTGCTTATTTCCTACTCATATTGTGTAAGTGCTTAAGTGGTACCTAGTCCTTCATTTTGGGACATCCACCATGTCATACTTACAGTGATGTCACTTTACTCATTGTGTTTTACTTATTAAGCCGTATGATTTGATACCCATATCACAGGAGTTGTTATAGAATTTAAAAAATCGCCATTTTGACGTTCACCATGTTAAATTAAGAATAAAGTTACTTTACTTATTGCATTTTACTCATAAAATCCTTAAACTTAATAATTATAATACGAGCGTTGCGATGGCAATGATAAGTTACCATTTTGTACCCTGTTGTGAGATTTAAAAAATAACCGTATTTAAGTAATCATGCATTGCAACAAGAACCAAACATATTCACCAAACTTCAGTCCAATAGTTTTTGTATTAGTAGATAAATGATTAATTCCAAAATTCCAGGACATATATACAAGTAAAGCTAAACAAATACTTCTAGAAAGAAAAAACTGATTGTAACAAATTTGTTAAAGTCTAAAAATCTTTAATAAATTTGTAACGTATGCAATACTTTTTATTACAATATACATGAAAGATTACTTGTTATATATATATATATCCTATATTATATAGTTAACTCAGTGGGGCATTCCACACAAACCCCCCACCGCCCCCCATTTTCCCCCCACTGCCCCCCCCCACCAACCCCCCACAAAATAAGGTAAAAATCCGTTATTTTCTTGCTTATTTTGACATATTGTAGTTTTTCTCAAAACCCCCCACAGCCCCCCACCGACCCCCACAGCCCCCCCACTGACCCCCACACATTTTTTCATGGCCCCCCACCGCCCCCCCCCCCCCCACTGCCCCCCCCCCCCCACCGAACCCCCACAAAATATATGAATAGTATAGAAGTATGGTATAAGTCTTTATTCAAGCCAAGGGTTCAACCACGTATGGCATCATGGGATAATAACAATGTATGTTTTAATATTTAATCAAATAGTTACAGATTACTGCACAATACTATAATCAGCTAAACTTAAATACAATCAATTGTATTTCAATTTACTGGATCCCTTGGTTTCTTTGTAAGCATAAAGTTTTTGGTGGGCTGACTTTTTTTATTAGCATTTTGTAACGTTGCATTTTGCCAGCCCTGTCAATGTGTTAAAGTCTATTACCACATTTCTACCAAATCACATGGAAATATTGTATAGTATTTTTTCTCAAAACATCCCACTTTCCCCCACCTACCCCCTATGGCCCTCCCACTGACCCCCATGCATTTTTTCATGGCCCCCACTGCCTTCCCACACCACTTTTTTGGAACCTGACCGTGATCATACCGTCTTTACCTATCTTTGGACAAAACTGTCTTATTGCCATGATTTATTCCATCGTCAAGAAGAAATTAAAAGTCATAAATTGATTCATAGGGGGTTGTTGCGCAAAACATCATTATTTATACAACTAAGTACGTTTAATAACCAATTTATATGGAGTTAACAATATTTTGAAACCAAATAATATATACACATATATTGGTGCGCATAATTATTATATTATCATCACTTATATAGTCCTTTATGACACAATTCTTTTTACGTACATAAACTTAAGTTAAATTTAGAGTATGATTAATATAAACAATGAAAGTTCCGCATCACTTTATGAGTCATCTTATAAAGCCTTATGAAACCACGAAGACTTACGTCCATTTTTATTTTGTTTCAAATTAATGCTGAAATTGGTACAATAGATGAACACAATATACATTCATAATATGTATTATTAACTAATACATTTTACCTATACATAAAAAAATAATAATTAAATCATGTTATGAATATTAGATACATTGTTATATTCAAAAATTTCTTTCCAAACTATATTTTCAATCTCTAAACTGTTTTCTCTATCGACTTGAACAAAAATTTCATTTTTATTTTTGCATCTTGATAAAGCCACGTATAATTGACCATGAGAAAATAGAGGTTTTTTTAAGTATAATCTCACATCATCAAAACTTTGACCTTGAGACTTATTTATAGTCATAGCAAATGCTACAACTAATGGGAATTGTTTTCTATATAAAATAAAAGGTAATGATGAAGTATTTCCAGTATTTAATGTAATTCTTGGAATGAAAACTTTATTACCAATTTTTTCTCCTGTTACTATTTTGCCTTCTACGTTATACTTCAGTAATTTAGTAACTCGCAATCTTGTACCGTTATATAATCCGTCTGATATACTCAAATTTCGAATTAACATTACTATTGTACCTATTTTAAATTTAAGTTCATGAGGTGGCAAGCCTTCACGAATGTTGTTCAACATTTCTACGGGAAAACTTATATAAATATTATAATCTGATTTATCAACACCTTTATATGTTGCAGTATCGATGCTGTAATAAGTTTTAGTTTCCCCATGTAATTTACTTAAAATCTTATTGTTTAAAAAAAAAGTATATTCATTATGTAAAGTTAGTATCACGTTATTGTCAAAACAGTTGCTGTAATTACCAAATATTTTGGTACAGACATCATCTGTTATACAGGATTTAGGAATGTTAAATGTTTCTATGTCCCCTTCTCCAATTCTTAACAATAATTTTGAAAATTCGTTATTACTAGAACGGATGTTATTTTGTTATCTTAAAATTTTGAAGAAGTTCCATAAAAATGATGATTTAATAGTTTCTTCTATTATTATAGTTTTACTACCGTTTTTTATAACTGGAAGAAGGATGTGTCGAAAATCTCCTCCTGATACTATTAATTCATCACCAAAGCAAAGTTTTGTATTACACAAGTCTCTCAACGTTCTATCAACGATTTCTAGAGCTTTTTTTGGAATCATAGAAGCCTCGTCCCATATTATTAAATCAACTTCCCTTAATTTTTTTTTTTTAGTTTCAAATTCTAAAAATGCACTTTTAATATTATCTAAGTCTAGAGGTAAACGAAAAGTTCTATGACTGGTCATACCTTTTGGTAGTAATACAGAGGCAATTCCTGTCCAAGCCATTGACAAAATATTCTTACCTCTAGAAATAAAGTAATAAATGAGTGTCTTATATAAGTAAGTTTTTCTGGATCCATCAGGACCATCTATGAAATATACTTTTTCATCTTGTTCAAAAAAAGTTTTAAAAATTTTTCTTTGATTTTCATTTAAATTTGTGTACATTATATCAAACATTTTTTTACTGAAAGATATTTCCTCAATATTGCAATTATTTATATAGTTGCTAATGGTTGGTGTCGGTAAACTAAAAGACTCACATGATTTACCTTCCGATACCAAAATTTGATTAATATGTAGAAGAGCACAATTATTATTATCATCATCGAAGTCTTCCGTAAAATATTTGTTATATTCATTCCATATTTTATCTCCTTGAATGTTCTCTGAAATCAAAAACCAAGCAAAAAATTGTCTCATCTGTCATGGAAACATAATTGTTATGGCTTCTTTAAAAATATTGTCGATTTCAGAATCATGTTCTATTAAACCCATTGCAATTGCAGTATCCCTGACATTTTTATATGTTATTCCATTATGTTTTTTAACGTCTTCAAACGATGTAGCCCCATGTAATTTATTTAAAATAAGTTTAAAAAAAAAACGTTCATGATTTTTTGGAGATACTATGTTTAATTTACCTATAGCAATATTTTTCAGTGTATTTTTCCTTTTTTTCCAAATTTTAAGTTTATTGTCAAAAATGTAATGTTCTGGAATGTTAACATATTTTAGCGATTTTGCAAAATCATCTTCTTTATTTAATTCAAACCAAGCTGTAAGGGGTGTTTAATAATTTTTTATTACATTTTTTATATTATTTTCTTTAAATATGAGTTTTTGTTTATTTTCAAGATAAACAGCTAGATTTACAACTGTATGACTTCTACCACAAATTGGATATTCTTGAAGTCTCCAAGCTGCTTCCATTGGACTTACATATCTAGCATCTACGAAACTACTAATTGTACTTTATATTGATACTGCTTTGTATTGATGCACAATATTCGGAAGTTGGGGGGTTGGGGCGCACTGCGCGCAGGGGGGTGTGAGCCCCACTAGTATATATATATATATATATATATATATATATATATATATATATATTAGTGGGGCTCCGCCCCTCTGGGTGCTCCGCGCGCCAACCTCCCCTTTTGTTATATTATAAGTCTAATTTTTATATTTATATATTAAAACACAGTTATGAAAAATTCTAGTCAATAATTCAATGGTGGTCCGTTACAACAAATACTTGCTGATGAAATATAATTGTCATATAAATGTTGAATGTTGTGCATCTATACAAAGCATTAAATAAATCTTCTACTGCATACATAAAAGAAGTGATAGAGCTTTTTGTAAAATACAAAAAGAAAATCAAAATGAAAGTGAAAAAAATAATTAAGAGATAGTCGATGAAATATTCCAATTTGTTGATGGTCGTTATTTAAGCCCGATGGAGGCAGCATGGAGACTTCAAGAATTTCCTCTCTGTGGGAGAAGTCATTCAGTATTCCATTTACCTGTTCACGTCGAACATAAACAAAACATTATATTCGAAGAAGGCAAAATTGAGGAATCACTTAAAAATTGAAAAACCCCTCTAATAGCATGGTTTGAACTGAATAAAATTGATGAAAGTTCAAAATCAATAAAATACGTAAACATTTCTGAATATTATACATTCAACAATGAAACAAAACAATGGAATAAATTGAAACGTGTTAAAAAAAATCTTACAATTGGCAGATTAAATGTAGTTTCTCCAAAAGATCAAGAAAGATTTTATTTAAAATTGATATTGAATAAAGTAGTAGGAAAAACTTCTTTCATAGAACTGTTAATGATGTCACTTACAGTACGTATAAAGAAACAGCTGTTTCTATGGGATTAGTAGAACACGATTTTCAAAACGATATAATTTTTGAAGAAGCATGTAAAGTTATGCTACCTTTTTAACTACGAAAATTTTTCGCATGGTTTATTAAAATTTTTTTGGTAATATTACTTGGAACAAATACAAAAAATTTTTTATTGAAGATTGTAAAAATGATCAAAATAAAGTTCTTCAACATTCAAACGAAATTTGTAATTCTGAAAATATGTCTTGTGAAGATTTCAGTTTACCAGGGCAAAACCTCGCTCTAACTCTTACGACTATATAATATAGGAAGATACATATAACAAGTAATCTTGTCTTATAGTAATCCATTACTAACATCGTAAGTTATTTAATGTTTCTACTCAACTTGGCTTGACTAGATGAGCGAATAAATAAGTGAACACTGCAGGTTTCTTATCATTATTGAAATCTTTAATTTTTTAGTACGGTTCATGTGTTACCGTTATATTAATGTATATAAGCAAAGTTTTTAAGAAGTTAAGCATGTACAAACCTTCTCATTAGCTAATGCAGAAAATTTATTTCAAATTTTATAGTTACTTAAGAGCTTAAACATGTATTTTCCAATTTAAGTGCAGCCATTAACTAACAATTATTTGTCTCAGTAAAAATAAAACAATAAATTCACTAGGATCGTCCTTACTTATAGTCGTAGAACATTTCAATTGACACACAGAAACCTTTTTACATGAAAAAATATATCTTGTCACTTTAGTTAGTGGCATTATATAATCTGTCAATTATGGTTGTCATTCTCGCAATAAATGTTTTATACCTAAAGTTTGATTTAAATGCCGTGACAGTCAGGTTTTCGTGTAATAAAATAGTACATGCGTAACATTTTTCTGCAAAGTACGTTATTTTACGTTTTAAATGTATAAGTAAAAAAAATATTGCTTCGTGTATTTCTAGATGTAGCTGTTAAGTTATAGATGAATCAGGTGAATTTTTTGCGTTACAAAACATATTTTGAACATCTTACAGGATGTATGTATACATTTTGAAAATCAATGATTACTTTTCACTTTTCTTTGGCTAAAAAAAACTAAATGATTTTTTTATTACCATGCAAACCAAACAGCTAATAAAATATTTTTTTCATATTTTGTTAACAACATATTATGTTAAGTGTACGGGGAAAGGCAGTTATATTATTAAACTAAAGGAACATTTGAAGAACAAAATGCATATTCAACGTATCACTGTATTCGTGGCCAACAACAAGGATTTTTCTCTTATTTCCACTCAGATAATTTATCAATTAGCAATGGACTTTCCTGTCGTTTTAGTTAGTTTGAATAAAACACCGGAAATGAAGAAGTTGTTACACAAAAAAGAAGAAATTATTCGGACACCCCATCGCAACGTGTTGATGATTTTCTTGATAGATGTCCGTACGAGTCATTTTTCATACAAGACAATACTTGAACATTCAATGCCTTTCTTCTTGTCCTACATAGACAATAGAACACGTCCATATTGTCTGTCCATATCCATAAGTAATGCACCTATTTCAAATCCAAAAATAATTTTTCGTTGGTTGTGGAATCTGAAATTTTTGTACTTCACTATTGTCGAAATCATAACTACGAAAAAAACCAGTCATCATCTCAAAATTAAAGAGTCAAGGTATAATGAATCAAATACTACTCTTCACCATTATAACCCGTTTAACCGTAATTATTCTCGGAACTCAAATTTAGAAGATGTTGAATTATTTCGCAATAAATTACAAAATTTGTACGGGTATCCATTGCGTATGTTATATGTTTACGACCCACAATTTTGTAACTTTGAAAAGTACAGGAAATTTTCAACAGATTGGGAGTATGGCTACTATGGTTCAAAAACAGCTATTTTGAAAAAGACTATGAACTTTTCATTAAGAAAATTAACAAGACATAAGTTCCGATTTTTTTTAGTTGATAAAGTTGACTTTTACATAGGCCGTGTTCATTTTCACAGCTTACTAATAAATCATTCAGAAACCGATTTCTACGCAACTAGTGAAAAACTGTGCATTATAATTAAGCATAATTCTTTCTCTCAGACAGTAGTGCCTTGGCACTTATTTGTTCTGATTTCTTTAAATGTATTATTCATTATAGCATATGTTTTTTCAAAAAAGTTTCTACAATTAAAGGATAGTTTTTGGACAGCATATAACATAACACTAGTTTTGGTTGGTCGAAGTGAAGTTTTACTTCCTTGCGAGAATATCAAAAGAATCACTTTTTTGGTCTTGGTTTGTGTGTCAGTGACATTTACCACTGAAGTGGTAAATCAGATTTTTAATGTTAGTTACAGCATAGAAAAATTCAATAGTTTTAAGACTTTTGATGACATTTTAAACTCGAAAATGTCTTTTTATACAGACAATGTAACTAGAAGACTTTTAGGTAACCTTAGAAAAGTGCAGCCTAAAATGTATACACCTATATTAAAGAGAACCAATGTTGTTCCTTATATGGATACAGAATTTAGCCATGGCATGATATTCGTTACAAAAATGAATCTGTTTGTGATGCAAGATTATTTTGGAAGAGTTATTGCTGCTACCTACAACGCAAACAATACCTATTCAATGGTCACTGTCGTTCCCGAAGCTATTACTCCCGAAGAAAAACTGTATGCATCGATTCTTCCACGAACGTCACCGTACATCATACAAATAAATATTATCCTTCGAAGAATGTTTGAATCAGGTATCATGAGGTATTGTGAGAAACTAAGTTATCTTGTACCTATTTCATTTATGTTAACGGCTAAAGATGGTACTATAGGGCACGTATATTTAGTTTCTCTGACTCGGAATACGAGTGATCCTGGGAAAATATTGTTTTCTGCTCTGAACGAAAAATGTAATAAAAAAAATCTATTTTTTTTAGAGCAGAATAGTTCATTTTTACATGTTAAGTTAATCTTTTTTTTCCTCATTGGATTTATTGTCGCTTTATGCACTTTCGTAATAGAGGTTTTGTATTATAAAAAGAAATACATGCTTGTAAGTTTTAGCTAATAACTCGTTTGTAAAGTTGGTATTGAGAAAAAAGATCGTAAACGAAACAGCGCTTGAAACATTTCTTAAAAGCTAATAATTTGGGCGAAACAAGTCTTACATCAGCCATAGTATATATTATAATATTGTTTAACCAAACTATCATAGCTATTTGAAATATAAACTTGTCTAGAACAGTGTGAGAAAACTTGTAATGCTCACCTCTGCAAAAAATGTTTGGAATGATTGCAAAAAATTAATAATTACTGATTTATTTTTTGTTATTTGCTTCGATTCAGCACACTTTTGTTTGTCAAAATTTGTACTACAAAAATTATTTAGAATTTGTATGACTTTAAATTTACTCTCTAGTATTTTCTGCTGTACCTAAATACTTATAAATAAAACTTTTTTGTGCCTCATGCAGTAGGTGTCTTTATAAACTTTATGATAGATTGCAAAATTTTCAATAGACCCACATGATTATTTACGGAAGTAACACTAGGAGGCTTAAAAAATGAATCCTATAGCTTCAGCTATACCTGAAAAGTATTTTTTTCAATGGTCCTTTAATAATACTCAACAAATAAGGCTCAAAATTTTTTCAGACTTTCCGTAGCCTATCTAATTTTTTATGGTATCTGGTATTAACTTTGGCGTTAGGTACCAGAAAAATTAAGGGCCCATCAAGAGGTGCGTAAATTATTTTTTAAATGTAAGGTAAAAATCTTACTGTTCATACATTTTGGTATTACTATGATTACTGGCTATAAGAAAATAGAAATATATATTTCGAAACGGTAAAAAACTTTCTCATTATCAAACATCACTGCACAGAAGACAACAGAACACTTTTCTTTTCATTTTTATATAATCTTAGTCGTAAACGTATTATTAATCACGTACTTTCGGAATTATACAGTCAACTTCTTGATGATTCTTGTAAGACATATTGTAGATTGTTGTGCCTTAAGCATACGGACGGTTAAATCTCTTAAATAAACTTGTTTTAACAATAAGTGCTTATTATTACTAACATACCTAAGCAACTCTAATGTAACATTGGCTGATATTGTATGGTGAAGCGCAAGAAAAAAAATATGTAAAAAAGGATGGAATGTAAACGTTTCGTCCGAAATGGTTGACAAGACTATGCAAACAATCTTAGCCACAGACGCTCACATCACAGAATAAAATTGTCACACTTATTGTTTGAAAAAAACTTTGAAGAACAAACGTAAGCATTTTTAAGGAGAAATAAAAATGGCGTTAAGGAAAACTATGTGTAGGAATAAATTATGGTCCTAAAGTTCTTTTGGAGTTAGCAAACTCTAACCTCGTACTGTAAAAAAAGTGTAAAAAAATCTTGTGTGATAAACTACGCATTGAATTGATGATTATTTGAAAGAGATTTTTTGAACACTCACAAACACATTATGTACATTAATAACTCTTGTGTTAACCATTAAATTTCATAGACTTTTGTCACATAGTTAAAAAATACATGAGCTCCCGTAAACAGTTCCTCCGTTGAGAAAAGGTAATTGGTGAGAAAAATTTGTTTGCTTTTTTGTTATTCTTTCTAAATCATGTAAGCTTTTTTGCATTATGTTATTTGAAACTAGTTATTTAACCATCTTAGATAATAACTGAACGCCCTCAGAGAAAAAATAGACTTCGCACCTACAACGTATTTGACCAGGGCAAGCACAAAAAGTTCTTTGGATTTGCTATGGTACTTAAAGTGCGCCATTAGGAACGAAGTCAATGATTTGTTTTGTACTACATATAATAAACAGTAATAAACACCAAAGTTTTGCATATGTTTCATTTGTAAACCAAATATCATTTAAAGTAATTAAAAATTGCGAGCAATCTCAATCCACACGTAAATAGATATTTTGGGATCGAATAATGTGATACAACTCTCGGTTTTCCGTACTGTTTCCGCATGGTTCACACTACATCATTAATATACCATTCCCTGAATGCCACGACCGAAGACGAAAATGAAAGAAAATCGTGTAAATGGGATTCTCGCGGGCATAAGAAATATATCTATCGCCGTTCTAAGTATCAAGTTCCAAGCTCCGATTTCCGATGCATGAACGGTTATATTATTTCTCTAAAATGCTCAATAAAAGCATTTATTTTTTCACAAGCCATACGTTAAATCCAAACGTAAATACATCACGCACGTGTAAGGTAGCCATAGCACACTTTATGAAGCACGACTGATAGTGTCAGATTAGAAGCAATAGTGTTTTTTCGTCAGTTGGTCAGGTTTTTCGTGTTTTGTATACCTATGTATGTTATAAACAGGTTTTCTTACCAGCGCAGCATTTCGGCAAATTGTACGGCATATGATATAGCAGTATATAACATTGGCATATAGATATACTCAACACGTAAAGGAATCCAACCGATCGACTGTCAAATGCACTAGCTACTAACTAACAACACAGATTTTTTGTTATCTACTACTTGAAGATTAAGGCTTGATTTTCTTCAATAGTTTAACACAAAATAACTACTCAATTAATCGTGACTCGCATAAATAAAACACTTTCTATTCACTATTCAGCTGTGGTAGATAATGTTGATCACGATACGAGCCCAGTTTTTATATTTTTTCTACACGAGAGGGGGTAGCAAGTTGATTTTGTCATCCCTAAAATGTCAATTATAGCATAGAGTTTGCTTTATGATGCTACTTTTCTTTCAACATGCTTCAAGATGGTACAGGCAGCAACATGATGCAAAATATGGCACTATCGGTGAGGTGATTATTTTTTGCTCCGTTCTTTTATAACTATACGGACCAGTTGGACTCAAGCGCAATTTTGAAGCAGCGCCCTCGGACAGTGAACATCAGAAGCTCTAGGCCTCGCATGGTATCAGTATATCTATATATCTGATTACAGACAAGTTGGCCTGACATATAAATATACTTACCGATATGCTAAGCAACTATTACGTTTACAAATTCCTTGTTGACGTCATTGTTATATCTACGTCACTTGACGCTTCTTGAGTGTTATTAACATCCCAACCGAATACCAGCTCCGTGGTCGAGTGGGCTTGCTTTGAACATTTCGACGGCGGATGACTGGAGGAGGCGCGGGTTCGATTCTCGCGGCGAGTGCATCGGGAAGGTGACGATTTTCTCGGTGTTTTAGCTCGGCTTGAATATAAAACGCGCCTCCGACGGGGGTGGTGGGTAGAAATAAGTTTGTGTACTAACTCCTAGTCAGTAAGTACGTGGACTAACTTGAAGAAAAAAAAAGTTAACAGCGAACTTAACGTTAAACAATGATAAGTAGTACTACATTGAGGGTCAGTAGGAGATTCAGCTATAGGATAGGGAAAATGAGCCGGGTGTCGCTTAGGGTGTATTAGAGGACAAAGGTAGTTCTTCTAGGGACTTGGTGATGGTTACCATAGGGATATAGGTCAGTTAAAAGCCTGGCTCAAGTGCGAGTTGCACACCAAAATTTTTTATTTTTTTCCTTTCATTTTACTTTATGCTCATATTGTGTTACTACTTTTGCCATCGCAGATCAACCAGTTTATATAATTATTTTTGAATATTTATATGCTCTATAATTGAAATAAAATTTGCATACACTATGTTATACTTACAATGCTGATAGTCTAAAAGGCAAGTATAGAGTACAAAACATGTAGATCTTGAGAAAAAGAAATTTCTATATTTTTTAAGACTTGCCGCAAACACTGAAAATTTAAAAAAATCTTAAAACAGAAAAAAGTAAGTTTTTTTTGTTATAAATTTTTTTTCAGGTTTATGGTTAGGTAAGAAAACTGTGTAGATTTTCTATATTTTTGTATGTAACACACGCTTATAACTGAAATATAACTATCATGGTACAAATAGCAATACTTATCCAAAACATCCAAAAACTAATAAAAATGTGCTAACATTGATGAATCAAAAAAAGTTTTAAGCTTATACGAATATGGTTATTATACTTCTTGCTCTAGCAAAAAATCTAGCAGTCGTGAATTGGATACACAATCGTTATTGCTTGTTTCAGAGTAGTTATTTTCTATCCTCAATCAAGCATAAACAGTACTTATTTTTACTTAGTTGTAATGCATTGTATTGTGCTTAGAAAAAATCTTGTAACAATTACAATATTTAACATAGTGCTTCACAAAATTTTTCTCGCAAAAATAATGCATTACAATTTGGGAGGTAAAAAAAGTCGAAGTAAGTAAGAATAAAAAATAAAAAATAATGTTAGAATCAAACAAACTCGTTACATGGGAACAGAAAAATTTATAAAGGGTCATTTCAAAATATACAGCAGCTTAAATAACAAAAAAAAACCCTTAACACAGAAATTCGCATTTAATTCACGTTAGTGAAATAATACTTGTCTCAATTGCTTTATTACTTCTCAAAATCACTGATATTGAATTTATCGTTGTATTCTGAAAATTCAATAGGTCTGGCAGAAAATGGTGACAAAAAAAAGGTTTTTATGTCTGATCTATGTACCAGGAACATTTTTGAGACTGCTCATAACACATCTTCTGTCATTCTTGAAAACTTAAAAACGGCTGACCTGAAATGACATAGGCATCTGAAATTCATAATATTGTCCTTTTTATCATAAGAAGATTTTTTGAGATTGGTGACTTACAAATACTTACCAGATTCTAAAAATAATGAAGGTAGTGCGAAATAAAAGTGTAAAAAAATGTTAAGTTCTTGTTATTTATAATTGTTTTGTTTTCTTATAACTAAATTGTAGTTTTAGTCTGTATTTTAAATTACTATTTATACATTTCCACATGTTTCACATTCAGTTAATTTTTGTTATAAAAAAATGATTTTTCTAACAGTGAGAATGTTTTAGACAGAGTAATAAATATTTTACTTTCCGATTTGTTTATATTAAATTACTTAACCTAACAAATAATCTGTTTACAATTTTACAGTAATAATGTCATAACGAAAAACGTAAATTATCTAATATCATGATTCTTAACCTAATTTTTTTGTAGCTACGCTATTGGGTGATTTAACTCATGTATCAATGCAAACAAATATATTTATACAGTACAACGTAAAATGCAACAAAATATAGTATAAAATATTTTTCTTGCTTTTGGCCTTTTTTTTTTAACTTTGGACTTTTACTGCTTTAACAGTAGAAGAAATAGGGTTCACACCTAGTGCCATAATCAGGGTAGGGGCACAAAAAGTCTTTAGTGTACTTGTTCGAGTGACATCCATCGCTAAGTACAAAAACAACTATTCTCTATGCAAAAAAATATTAAGAACTGATTTTAGTGATGACATTATTTCAAAGCTATTTGTCAAGTGCAAAGGCTTTTTTCATCGTGGCTAAGTCTAAAATTTGCTAATTTAGTTTATACGTTAACATAACATCAAATTATAAGTAGAGCTCATAAGAGGCTTATCATGTACTGATCTTTTCGTTAGCTAATGTTAAAAGTCTGTTATGAAGTTTAGATATATTTTTGAGATAAAACGTGTATTTAAGAATTTAAAAGCAGCCTTTAGTGCTAATAACCATACTACTTTGCCAATACCTGAACAAATACAAGAAAATCATTCATGATTACACTATAAGTCACTTGAATTGTTATGCATAAGTAAACGTACTTACTTAAAAGGATGGATCTAGTTGTGGCATAAGAAGTAATTTGGATTTAAAAAACTACACTGGTAGAATTTTTTAAAAGATCCTGTTTGTGCTTAAAAAAATATATTTTTATAGAAAATAACCTCATATTTCTTCTAATATTACTGCGAAACAGTTAATAAGTATGCAAAATTTTTGTATTACAAATATTATTCGGAGTATTTTACAGTCTACCAAAAAATGCGTTATTTTTATTAAGATTACTTTCTAATTTTACAATTTTTTAGCTTGTAAAAAACTGAATGACTTTTTCATCATCATGCAAATTCAACGACTAACAATATATCATTTATGTATCATTTTCACCACACATTGTGTTAAGAGTATGGGAAAAGATACTACCTTATAAAAATATCAAAAGAATAATATTTCTAGTCTTGGTTTGTGTGTCGGGGATATTTACCACAGAAATTATTAATCAGATTTTCAATGTGAGTTACAGCATAGAAAAACTATGTAGCGTCAAGTATTTTAATGATATTGTTAACTAAAAAATGACGTTTTATGTTGATTATATAACAAAAAGCTATACAGCCCATCTTAAAAAAACGAATCCTGAAATTTATCAACCTATATTAAAAAAAAAATCAACGTTATTCCTTATAAGGAAACAGAAATTGATTATGGTATGATATTTTTTACGAAAGTAAATTTGTTTGTCATTCCAAATTTTCCTGGAAAAATAATTGCAGCAGCTTATAACGCAAACAATACCCATTCAATGGTCACTGTTGTTCCCGAAGTTATTACTCCTGAAGAAAAACTGTACGTCTCGATTTTTCCACGAAATTTACCATATATAATTCGACTTAATGAAATTCTTCGAAGAATATATGAGTCAGATATCATGAGTTATTGTGAAAAACTAAGTTATTTTGTACCTTTTTCATTTATGTTAACGGCGAAAGTTGGCAGTTCTCTTTACTTTGATTTAATGTCTCTAACTAATATTTCGAGTGATCCTGCCAGAATATTATTTTCCGGTTTAAACGAAAAATGTACAAACAAAACTTTAATTTTTACAGAGGAGACTGATACTCATCTGTATGTTAGATTAATGTGTTTTTTTACCATTGGATCTGTTGTTGCTGTATGTACTTTTCTGATCGAGATTTTGTATTTTAAGAAAAAATGCGTAGCTAGTAAGATTTTGGCTCACAAGTTGTTTGTCAAGTTTGTGATGAGAAAAAGATTACAAAAGTGTGTAAACAAAATATCACGTGGGACAACAAATCCAGCAAATCAATTAGGTGTTATCAGCTTTGCAGCAAGATCGAAAATCAGAAAGCCAATATTTAGGAGGAATAAAGCTACAGTTCGGCCGTAGTACAGAATTTTAAGAAAAATCGTTTTATAAAATTTTTTGTAAGTTTTTAATGTGTACATGTGTACAAAATCTAGTGTATAACAACGTATTTTTTTTGCTCAAGAAAATATATTAAAATAAGTTTAAAAAATTATTTGTTAATATTCTTATTTCTGTAATCTTAACTGTTCGTAAAATTAAAACTTTCTTTTAAGAAAAAAAACATTAATTTCATCATTTCTTTTCTTTTCAACTCTTACTGTAAAATTTATTATCGCTATACGTCAATCGAAAATACAAAGATTATACGTAATTGATATTGAATATTTGGCACAAAATCTCGTCACACCCTTTTATAACAAGTATTTATTCTACTGTGATAGTAACAGTTTTGACAAATGGCTTAGTAAAGAGAGTTTTAAAATATTCATGCATACTCATGGTTGTCGAGTGGCAATCACTCATACTTTTATAATATACCCATGTTATGAGTTACCAAAATGCCAATGTAGCGAAAAAAATTGTCAGACCTTATGTAAACTAGAGTTTTTCATAGTTTGTTGTTTAAAATTATTAAGATAGATGATTACCGAAAAGCAGTTTTGACCAAAACATCAAAGCCTCAATGCATAAAAAATTGAAATAAAATTTTTTTTTCAAAATTACAAGTTCTTCCTTCTTTTATTTTTTATTGTAAAAACTGTCAATTTACTATACAATTTCCAATTGAATTTATTAGAAATATATTATCGGAATAAATAAATACATTTTTTTTTTATTATCATACTAGGATCTAACGAAAGTTGTATTCAAGGTTGTGGCAGTCTTTTATTGGAACAATATACAACAATGATTATTCTACTTTGTAAGATTTAATGCTGAATTGATGATGTCAAGACTTCTTTCACCCCATATTTATTATTGTAATTTTTATTGTTATTGTTATCACTATTATTGTATACAATTAACAAAAATAAAAATTTCTTTTTGTTTCAGGTGAGTAACATTATTTTATAAATATCAAAGACCTGATTCTCAGGTAAGTTCACTTATCTTGTTAAAAGTTTAAAGCATCCTAAGACTCAAACTTTAAAGGTAGTTGTAATATAATTTGAATTAGTCTGATATATACATAGTTCCTTCAATGTTTTGCCAAACGTACTTCCATGACCAGAGTTTCATGTGATTTTTAAGCAAGTTATTTTGAGTGCAGGGTGGTACTTCCGCTGCGACATCGCGATTCAACATCACTTGCCTTGGTGACCTTATAACCACGAACTTAAGCAGCTTCCATGATTGGTTCGTTCACTTCCTCATCTAAAAAACATAAAGTGAGAGATTAGAATATTCAACTTATATCAAGTAAAAGATTGACTGAAGCAAAGAGCACAGTTCATTAAGCAATCTTTGAGATTATGGAAAAAGGAAGTAAAAATTATTTAGATAAAAAGCAGTTGCCTCAGTTTTTTTGAAAAAACAGCACCTTACCTCGGAAATCGTAATTATTTGAAGCCGCATATAGTCTCATTACTACTATTATGTTTGATACACAATCAAATACCAAAGACACAAATAGTATAATACCGAAGAGCTACGCACTCTTAAAGCCATTAAAAAAGACTTCATAGGCCATTCAAAGTATTTTAATGACTTTAATAGAAGTTTCAAAAAAACTTCAGATGTTTTATCAGGACTTTAACAGTGCCTATAGCTCGAAGTAATTAAAAAAAGACTTCAAGTCTTGAAAATGACTTCATGAGTTATTCAAAGTCTTTCAAAAACCTCAAAAGTCTCTGAAAGACTTTAGAGTGTACAGCCTCTCGGATTTTACGTGTATCCATTTGTAAGATTTT
Organism: Copidosoma floridanum; assembly: GCF_036245765.1. Classification (NCBI taxonomy): domain Eukaryota; kingdom Metazoa; phylum Arthropoda; class Insecta; order Hymenoptera; family Encyrtidae; genus Copidosoma; species Copidosoma floridanum. Next base: position 13,907,559 of record NW_028321884.1, on the reverse strand, counting down.
TACGTATCTTATATCCCTGACCTCTACCATCATTTATCCACTTTTTCCCGAATTAACCTTTTTTTCCCCCAAGTAAGTGTATTTTTTGTTCTCTCATAAACCCTCAAGTTTTTTTAACTAGGAGGCTAGCACGCCAACCACTTAGCCATTGAAGCTCCCTTTAACGATACATGTATTATTGTATTATTTATTTTAATTTTAATTTGATAGATAAAGTCGTTGTAAAAATTTTTTAAAAAAATTAAAAATATTTCTATTTATTTGTTAATTTAAAAATGTATTATTCACTTTTTGTTTAGTCTCATACTTTTTTTTTTCAAAATATATTTAAAGCTCTTTTTCTGCGCTAGTCGTCATTGCCACTAGATGTTGTTGTTATATTTTTTTCGCTTGAAACTTTTTCATCACTTGCACACTGCACTCTCTTGTTTATTACTTACACAGATGTATACGCATGTATGTATACATATACCTTTTTGTCAGTCTTTCAATATCGTTCACTTTTACATCAGCAACTGGCCTGCGCGCGATAAATTGATCTGCTCGATCGGAGTAGACATTTTTTTTATTTTGTGTTTTTCTTTATTCCACTTTTTCCAATTTATTTACACAGTGCACTACTGACGCTCTCTCGTTTCTGTGAGATAAATAGTGTGTAACTCTGCAACAATGCTTCTTGACCTGAAATAAAATCAGGCACCGACGCAGCATTAGCAAATCTCGATCGCGTTCGTCACCGTTGTCCCTCTCACCTTTTGGGTTTCTGCTCCTGAAAAAGGAGGATTGGCGCGGGAGTTCTCCCGTTCTACGGGAAGAACTATTGATTCACCCACAGCAAATACCTTTCACTTTTATTTTTATTAAACACTTAACACTAATACACAGTCTCCCTCTCTTCACAATACAGGACACAATGCTTCACCTCGTCTTCTGGACTGCGCTGCAGCGACTCCGCCTCGCACCACGCGAGTCGTGAGCGCACGTCCACCACGTCCGGCTCATCCTGGACCAGGAGGGGCTCCTGCTCGTCCTAGACTCACACTACTATACACGCGCTCACACTCCGTCCCCCAATCTCTCACACTACTATACTCTCTCTCTCTCTCTCTGCTCGACGATGCCTTTCTCTCTCTCCACTCTACTATCTACCCTAATACACGACAACACGCACGAACAATGGCAGCCCTCCCAAGCATGCAAATATGCAGACCTTTATTACTATTGAGACCATTCTTTTGAGTTCATTGGGGAATCGTTTGAAAGTAATGACTAATTAATTAATTTTTATATCAGAGTTGATTTATAAAACAGACGATTTTACTGTTGTAATAAAGCCTGATGGAGGAAGATGAGTTTTTTAATGATACATCCTTCTGATTTTGATGTAATAATTCCTTCAAGGTGAAGATCCTTGATTTTACACTTTGCTCGATACATTTGGCACAGTTTCAGCTGCTGAGAACTTTAAAATCGACGAAGAAACTCGAAACTATTGCCATAGAACATGGAATGGTGCCAAGAAACGTAGTTTAGTTTCTTGTAAGGCACATTGGTAGAGAGACGACGCCTGAATAAACTACCTCGTGATGAACTAGAGATATATTGTCGATTTTGATCCTACCTTGATTGTGATATTCAATTTCAATTTTTATTTTTAAATTATAAACGGTTTAAAATATTGCAGTAAATTTAAATTATAGAGTTTCACATGCAATACAGTTGATCGCAAGTTATTTCTACAGATCTCATTTCATCAAGAAAATTGAGACAGTTTTATTTGTACTATCTCTTTGTATTGATACTTGATTACTTATTATTAATCATTTACTTTAGCACTTTGCAAGTATGAATTCGTATTTTAATTCTTTTTTTTACAACCTTGTCAGATAAGGTTTTTCAAATATACAGTATTAGTATGTAAAAAAAAAAAAAAGAATTAGTTAGTTATTAATACAACAAATGTAAATTAAAAATTATTCCATTAAAGTTTAGTTAGTTATTACATAAAAACTAAAATGCATTTTAGTTCAAGGTCTTATTTATTCAAGTAAAATAATTGCATTCATTTAAAGATCCTTTTTTATAGTATGGTTAATTCTACAAACACTTATAATTTAAAATAAAGCTTTTCTATGTAGTATCATACACTTTCTATGTTCTATATAGTATGCTTTTAAGAAAATTATAGATTGTACGATAAAATTTCTAACTGCACGTGACAGTAATAAGTTGACAGAAAGTGTTTTCAAATTAAACTCGCGGAGAATAATCAGCAATTAGAAAATAAGCAAGTTTGACTAATTTGATGATCAAGGTGGATAATATATCGTTTGATTAAAAAAAAATCTGTTGAAATTTTTCCACGACATTTTTTTTTCTATTTTAACAATAAAACATTTTGTTACGTAAATCTTTTTCTTTATGAAAAAAAAAAATTTCCCAGCAACACCAGCACCTCTCTGCGTTGCTTACTGGCTTTGATAGGGGTAGAAGAAAATTGCTTCTACTTTTGCCTTTTTAGCACACGCTTATCGCATGGCAGCAAGCAAATTTCATTTTCTACCTTAAAGTAAGAAAGAGAGGGCAAACGATCCTTAAAAGAGCAACTTCTTTTTAAGAAGGTAGCAACGAAGGACAAGCAAAAGCTGAGAGAGTAAGGTGACACCGTGCGTCCTTGCTCACGCATTCACATGTACAAGTATGTTACATGTGCAATTCGCGAGCAAAGTCCCTTTTACGGAGGGATGCTTGTATACGTATGTATACGAGCACGTAAGCGTCGAAAAATCGAGGGTCTACGATGCCAAGCGGAGACTTGGCTGTTCCTTGCTCGAGATCTAATCTTTTTTTTTTTTTCGTCCTACTATGCTAGCGTAGTCGTCGTCATCGCCGTGAAAAAAAGAGAAGAAAATGTAGAAAAGAAACGAGTGCTCGGCACTGAGGAAAAATGAGAGCAAAGAAGGAGATGGAAGTGTACAAGGAAAATGGGTTAGTAAGGGAGAAAAAAATGCGAAAGCAAAGAAAGGAGGAAGTGGAATAACTGGAAAAGTAGGTAAAAGCAGTGCACGTCCCTTTGGGGCACGAGCGTTGCGGAGACAAAGGAAACCGAAATGATGTAATGGCTCTTAAAAGTACACATGTGGACATGTGTCGTCAGGCTAAATCGCTCCTCTGACACTACGTGTGGTGTCGTATTTTTGTACCTTATTTTTAATTATACGCAGGAAATCGTTTGTATATAACGTGCTTTACTTAAGTAAGGCTGGTGAATCTCATGCAAGTGAAAGAATTGCTGTATACACGAGCTCTCTAAGCTCCTTTACGACACTGGTAATTCAAATATTTGCGCATGCGCAAAGCAGTTAAGTACTTCGAAGTTCAACTTCGTATGTCGAGATCCCGTGGCCTCAAATGTGTACTAAGTCCTCATTGTTGAAAAGGTTTTTATAAGTGTTAGAAAATTGTGTACAATACTATTTACTGATGTTTATTTATTACTTTCCTTAAATATTTGCCCCTTTTTATTTTTAAGCTAATGTTTTAAGTTTCTACGTTGAAGCATGAGTAAATGGATATATAAAAATACAAATTAACTACTTTGTAGAACAAATAACATTTATTTAGGGGAGCAAATTCAAAAAAAAATATCCTGTTCTTATCCTCCTTTTTTTAATAAAAAAATTTGTTAAGGCACACCCTTAAGATAGGGCTTATTTTGTTCGCAATGTCATGTGATATGAGGGGAAAATCATGAACTTTAGATTTTATCATTCTAATAATTCCGAGAAACTGTTATTACACTACCGATGCTGTGTCATAGCTAAAAATTTACATGGATTTGAAGAATATATTATTTATAAAACATATGGTAATTGATACAGATGGTAATTATGTGCGATAGTTATCTCTGATGGCTACACATTAACGTAAGTAGAAAAAAAAATTCGATCGACCGTAACTTCAGTTTCATACTATAAGTGATAAAATCAGCTGAGTCAGTCTGCTAATGCTAAAAAACGATAATGTTTTTATGTATACATTGAGACATAGTTAAAGTAAAAAATTTATGTGAAGACAATATGTTGTGGCTTTTCATAATATTTAAATTTACTAAAATTGTGTGTAAAGTTTAAATAGTCTGTAGCTAAATAATTTTCTCTGTCATGTGAGATTTCAAGTGTGATGCTTTCAATTGAAGATAATTTAATCTCTGCTTCTCAGCTTTTTGTTTACTCAACGTAAGAATAAGGATAGAATAAAAACATGAGTATAAATAATATTAAAAAATATATGTATATATACATATATATGTTCATATATTAAAAATTGAATACCATATCCAGTTGTAAGTACTATTACATCCAAGCCATAGCATTATGAAAATCACACTTATTTTTTTGCATTATTTAGTGTTTTATTCAAGCATATTTTGCGTAGTGAGTCAAAATTCGCATGATTCTATAGATCAACTCACGCATTACATGAAAAGTGTACAAGTTCGACGTGTCACCATATTTACTGCAAAAAAAGAAAAATTTTGTTCAATATCGTTACAAATACTTTCTGAAATAGCAAGACATTTTACTACAATTATCATCGATTTCTATAAACTTACGAAAACAAATGAATCTCTGTACAACAAGGAGGTATTGCTAAAAGTACCTCGTCGTCATGAATTGATGATACTTCTTGTGGATGTTCATCAAGATCATGGTTCATTTCCCACACACTTGAATCAATTGATGAGTTTTTTTGTGCCATTCATAAATTATAGAGCACGTCCTTATTGCCTTCTATTTGCAATAAGCAACAAAAGTATTTCACACCTAAAAACACTCTTGCCTTTTGCATGGAATGTTATATTCTTGCATTTCACTGTGATTCAAATTGTAACTATGCAAAACTGTAAACGTAAGCTTATGACAGCGAAATTACATTGTAATGATGTAAAAGTTACTCTTCTCCAGTACAACCCGTTTAATTATTCTCACTCGAGTCAATCAAATCTCATAGACGTTGATCTTTTTCCCAACAAACTGAAGAATATGTATGGATATCCACTACGTATGGGATTTAGGCAAACTAAACTATATACAAATTTTGAAACAATAAAAATAACTTCTTTGGTAAAAGAGTGGAAATTCGGATATTACGGCTCGAAATTTGTGTTTTTAAGCAGAGCTATGAATTTTTCAGTGATACCAATGCAAAAAAAACCCAACACGGTTTTTCCATCGAACGAAATGGATTTTGTGACAGAACGCATACATTTAACCAATTTCAGAGGGTTTCATTTGGAGACAGATTTTTATCATACCAATGAAGGATCATGTCTTTTAATCAAACATGATTCATATTCTAAAATAATAGTCCCTTGGGACACATTACTATTATTATTACTCCTTATGTTTTTCGTTGCGACGATTGTAGTTTGTAAAAATAGTAGGCAATCGAAGGATAATTTTTGGACACTTTACAATGTAACGTGTATTTTGTTGGGCCGCAGCGAGGTCACGATTCCTCAAGGAACTCTTCAAAGAATAGTATTTTTAGGCTTATTATTCATATCGGTGCTCTTCACGACTGAAATCGTAGAGCAAATTTTCAACGTTAACTATAGCAAAGTGGAATACAAGCACTACAAGAACTTTGATGATATTTTGAACTCGAAAATGACTTACAACACAGATTTCAGAACCAGAGACGAAATAAGGAATTTTGAACAAGAATACCCAGGAACAAGCTCATCTCTGTCGAAAAAGTTCAAATTGATTTTCCACACCGATACAGTAGTCGATCAAATCGAAATGATATACTCGGACAAAATGAATTTATTAATGATACACAATTTGTATGCAAATATAATAGCTTATGTCTACAACACAAACAATGTCTACTCCACTATTGACATCATTTACAAAGGTATTTTTCCGAACCACGAGTTTCACACCTTTTTGCTTTCACCAAGTTCACCGTATGTTCATCGGTTTAACGTTATTCTACGCAGAATGTTTGAATCAGGAATCATGGGTTTTTGTGAAAAGCAAGCGTTCAACAACTTTTACTTGAAAGTTTTAAAGGAAACATTCGCTGGAAGGGGGTCAGAATATTTTTACATTATGACCATGACTCGAAATTCTAGCGAATCTTCTAAAATAATATTATCCATTTTGGACAAAAATCGTAGACACAAAAGTTCTTCGTATTTGCGTACAAATAAAACTTACCTTCACGTCAGGTTAATGTATTTTTTTATCTTTGGATCCATCTTATCTATGTTGAGTTTTGTTTTTGAAGTGACACGTTATAAGAGAAAATTCAAAACTACGAAAATAAAAAATTTTAATTACAGAAGTTCAAGGTGAACTATAAAACTGTGATTGTTGACTATTACAATTAACTCAACTATTGATGAAAAAAGCATCTGTTGAAAAAGTAAAATTATTCTATAAAGGAGTTTGACTGAAAACAATTATCGATATTTTGTTAACATTTTATCTTATTGTCCATTTTGGGCCTTGTATAAGCTCATCTATTCTTTGGCTGTTTATGTGTAAATGTGGGGGAGTATTCGGTTTTATATTTAGAAAGGGACAAATGTATAGAAATACCATTTCAGGTTTGCTTATAAAAAAAAAGACTAAAGTATGTTAACCATCGTAAGGTCTGGCACCCAGAATAAACATAAAACAAATAAAGGTGCAGTGTTTATTGAGTCTTCATTTTACCTAGACCAGTTTAATATTTCATGTATCACCTAAAATTGTTCAATTATGCTTAATATACACTGCGTACACACTTGTACCTGATGTATGACCAATACCGTAAAATAAATTAACAAATTATCTTTTGAGTAAAAAAAGTTACTTATGATTTTTTCTTCATCCTACACCTTAGAAACTCTAGATAAAGAATATAACCATTTTGATATTTCAGGCAGAAAATATTACTTTTTGATAACCCCTGGTAGTAAAAAATGCCGTTCTAGTTATTTTTCAAACGAAAAACGTGTTTTTCCATATATATATATATATATACATATATATCAAACGAAAAGAAAATATTTTACTTTTAAAACAAAATTTTGCTTCTGTCTCATTGTCAAGAATTGATAATATGATCTAAAAATTATTGCATAACCATTGAAAAATCAATAAATTTTAATTTTAGCAATGCATTACATGTTTGAAAATTAAAAAATTAAAAGACCAAAATTCTCTGAACTATCTATTTCTTCAAACGAAAATAAACCCGCAATCCACCCGACTTAGTCTGTAATAATACCATTGAAACTGTTTTATAAAGTAATAATTGCCTGTATTAATTGAAAATTTTTGTACAAAATGTAAAGAGTTTTTAATAAAATTCAAACACATAGGGCACGATGTATACAAAAACTTACATAAACCTTATGAAATCCTAACAGTTGAGTGTTACGCTGTTTTTGAAATATAAATAAAAAAAAAAAAAAATCAAACGTTCTTGTGAACAATTATCTTTCGAAAGACCTTACTTTATTAATTTATGCTTTAATTTTTAACTAAAAATTGTTAAGTTGAGGTAACATAAGTAGAATTATGAATTGTTTTTGCGTAAGCACCAGTATGAATGATGAAAAAAAAAAAAAAAAACTTTTCCCAACAATGACCCATCGTCTTTTTTTCAATGTGTTCTATTCTTACGTTCCACTCTAGGTGGCACCTCGAGCCGCAAAGAAACCGACACACCACAGATCCTGCACTTAGCTCCGCAAAGTTTCCGCCGTGGCACACATATACGTCATTCCCTCGCTTCCTCGCAAAAGAAAAAAAAGTTACTTTTCCCCCCGAAGAAAGCTCACAAATCACACAAATGTACATCCTTCGAGAGGAAACGACGACCAACAACAACAGCCACCTAAGACACGCAGACACCCACTAAAATCATCGCCAGGGGAGCGAATCTTCGACTTGGAAAAGGCAAAACAGAGCTTTATTTCGTGCACAACAATACGCACCTATCTGGTGTACGGTCGAAAAGCGCGGAAGCGAGAGAAGAATGCAAAGTAGGTAAAAAGCCCGTGCTCCCCGGAAAAAAGTGCGTATAGACAAAGGGACCGAGCCAAAAGAGGCGGGAGAGCGAGCGTCCGGCTGGAGAAAGTCGACCTCTCCCCCGTGTACAAAAGCATCTTTTGGCAAGTTGTTCACCACGGAAGTGACTCGCGGAGGGAAGGAACGGAAGTGCCGATCCCGTGGCTTTCCCATCCACTACCGTTGCAAACGCCATCATCCCTTGCCTCGTTGGTACACGGTGTACGAATCTAATGATGAATCGCTCGCGGTGATTTATTCGCCTTATTGTGACGCACTGGGAGGGGGGGTCCCGGTGAAACGAGGAATTTTCCGACTGATTGTTTTTATGCAAATTGTGTACCTACCCCCCTTCCGTGTTCAGCGGCAGCAACAGCCCAGGGTTTTAATGTAAGCAAGGGGATATCTCTCTCTCCCTCGCCAGCAGCACTTTTATCCCCGACACAGTAGCTATCGGGCGTCGTTGCTGCCTAGAATTGAATCGCTATCCAATTTGGAATCAGATTGCACTGCTGGTCTCTTTTTTTTTTTTTTTTTTTTTGTTTTCTGTTTGCGCGAGTGGGAGCTCGTTTGGTAACGATAAATTAATAAATGCGGCCAAGCTCCGCTTTTTTTTTCCTCGTTTGGGGACAATGCGCGTTTTATTGCGGCACGTTGATCCGTGCGCTATAGGAATTACACTTTTTTTCCGGAGGTGTACCGTCTACGTATAAAATTTCATTCCCGTTTCTTTGGGGAAGGAACAAAACGGGCGTCATTTAATTTCGCAAAGTAGTCGTAGTACCTAGCCAAACGCTCGATTCTCGGGAGCTCTGATACGTGGTTCGGTGATGCAAAGTGCAATCGATGCTCGATAGGTATATCCTCTCGTGCAACTCCTCGTCAAACCGAGTAACTCGATTTCGCGTAATTACCGGATCTAATAGTTTCCCCGAGTCTCGGGAAAGTGCATATTATCGTCATAAACGGGAGCCCCACCGCTGGCGATCGATAAATTTCTTGGAAGCACGAAAAGTTGAGCGCGTGTGGGCTATATCGACGCGCAATTTATGTGTTACATCGCGCGCGAGGAGAGAAATTCGCCAATCCTTTTTCCCTTGAGTGGAGAGAAAAAGAGGAAAAGAAATAAATTGTACAAATATCGTGGAAACGAAAGATGCGAGGGTCCGGTAATGAGAGCGAGGATACAAGAAATAAAACTATTTATGAACTCATTGCGCGCTATTTCGTCGGGATTTACGGTAGGGTTGTACACGGAGAGAGAAAAACGTGCATGGGCACTTTTGCATATGTGTATATATATATATATATATACATACACGTTCGAGCGGGAGTCTCACCCGCTGTACTTGGTCATGTATGTACATGGCTTGCATGTATATGGCGCAAGAAAGTAAGGTTCTTGTACACCTACTTGAAGGGGAAAGGGAGAACAGTACTAGTCGCCCGGCTTCGTTGTCGTCAACGACGAGGAAAGAGACCGAGGGTATGTATACCTAGGGCCCTTGTGTGCACGCGCCCAGCATATTGGATAAGAAATCACCGAGTAAGGTGCATGTCTGTGCTTTTCCTTTTTCTTTTGCTTCTGCCTCACCTGTTCTGCGCCTCTCATTGCTCTTTCTCTTTGGCGCTGTTCGCTTTTTCTTTCTCCCGCAAACTTACATGAGTACGTTGGATATACTTACACGACGATTTATCAATTTGATTCCCCCCTTGGAACCTGATTCTCCTCGTATCGCTTTGCGCACGTAATACTGTTTTTTTCTTTGCGTCGATTTTTCGAATCGTGTTAGTGATTTTTTCTTTTTTTTTTTTTCATTCTTTTCTCAACAATATTTGATTTGAATCGAAAAAATATCTTGGTATGGGACTTGCATAATATTTTGGGTGCTGAGACAAATTTCGTAAATATTTTTAGGTTTCCTAGGTAATTTGATGTTAGTCTGTGCTTATTGATTTATTAAACTTGAATTTCAAGATAACCCCATTTACAAGTAGGCTACTTTTAACTTTACTACAGCCCCCTCCCACGTCTTAATTTATCTCAACACTCCCCATAACAATACTTATCCATGGAAGTAAAAAAAGCATGTGTTGAAACAGAAAAATATGTTTAAAAAAATCTAAACTGAATAAAAATTGGGGAAAAATAGTGGGTAAAAAGTTACAGCAAATAAGGTCATTGACAGTTAAGGGTAGACACGGAGATTTTTAATTAACGTAGCTAACAGTCAAATATTCCAAAAATTAATTATAACAGAGACAAGAATGACAAAAAGACATATTGAGAGACAAAAATGTACAGAAATTTTATTGACAGCTACATACAGTAAAATAAAGACAAAGAGAATAATTGAAATATTAGGAAATTAATGCATTGACGATAATCAATTAAGAGGTGTCAAAAGTTAGCGCGTGGTGCATGGAGGGGCGAAGCCCCACAAATATCTATATATAGTCTAAATAAAAAATGATTATTAAATTTGTAGCACGAACATTTTTTAGAAAGTAATTATTAATTCCTCGTCCCCTAACATTTTTCGACGCACATGTACACGCGTATAATAAATGCAGTTAACGTCAACAGTGTCTGCAGCTCATTACTTTATGCAAAAATCAGGTTGGAAATGCATGGCCCCAACAAATTCGGCATCCATGACTTAGTACACAAAGTATGCTGCTTTTGCTGAGTCCTAGCAGGAATTTGCATCAGAGAGTGTGCATACACTGCATACACGTGTGTCACACCAACACATATTCTCTTGTTTGTATTTTTTACTCTTGTCATTGTCATGTACTTCTTGCCATTTGAAACCGACGAGTTCTTACAACTATCAAGGGAAACGTTCAATACACGATCAATAATAAAATATAAGTACACTTGTTAGTTTTAAGATATAAAGCAATACTAACGGGAGCCATATTTCCTATGAGCAATTCAAAGTAAAATATCGTATAAAAGTTCGGTAGAAAATATTCTCAAAGCCGAAAAACAATAGCTTTTGGTACGCTGTGGAATAACTGTAAAATACCCGTGTCCATACAATTTTATATGGTACAAATTTGTGATTATTTTTTCAAAAAACTTTACGTTTGATGGGAGGCAAAAAATGCTTCAATTAAAATAAAAAAAAAATAAAAATTGTTGAAAGCATAACAGATCTAGTGAAAAACGTTTTTAAACCACCATATTTTTTTTAAGAAACTAATATACCGATAATTACAACCAGCTGACTTTTTATACTGCTTTTTTCCTATGCCACTCATTACATAGTCACCTTCTGCGTGCAACTACTATTTCACGTTTTTAGTATCTAATTTTTTACTTCCTGTGGTTTCTAATTTTTTTTTTTTTTTTTGTATTAGTTTACGTAATCCATTTTTTATTACCTTTGCTTAGTTTCAATACCTTACAAAAAGAATAAACTCACTATTATATAATAATCGAATAAATGATGAATAAAATTTCTTTGCATTTCTTGACTCCTTGAAATATCAAAAATAATTTTTTAAATAAACCTCAATCTTACGAAAAATTTAAACTATACTTTGGATAACGTTGTAAAGTTTAAAAAAACTTCAAAATTTATGACAGCCAAGCAGAATGACACACGAACTACACATCCATCTCATCTCTCATCTTAGTAAGTAACAACGCAAACACACCATCCATTAAAACGCCCGCAAGCAGGCACGCGAGCAACTAATTTCTCGATAGTATGCTCACATGCTCATATCCTTAAAACAAGAGTGACGCTCGAAATTAATTAATTAAGGGCTCTTCCCGTTTCCACTTTCTAGTCTCTCTTAGGAGAGGAAAGACGACACGCCTAGAATCACTCGCAACACTTTGGTTGAGAGATGCATGTGCGGAACAACGGCGGACTAACTTTAAGCCTCAAGACTTGAGAGATCGTGCCAGCAGTGACATGTGTATATGTGCATACCTAGAGTTTGTTAAATATGGGCCTGTAAAATATACTTATTGGCAGCATTTATTTAAAAAAAATAAATACCATATTTCTAGAATTGGCTTTTCAAAAAGTAGAAAGGGCAAGGAACAAAATTTAGCTTATTATTGGATTTTCTCATATTTATTGAGAATATACGAAAAATAGTAATCAAATCGTATTATCGAACCATTAAAAAATAGATCCCCAGAAACACTATATTTTTAATAAGCACAAAGCCTTACAAAAAAATATATACTAGTCCTTAGGTTTAAATTCCTCAAATCACTCAGACGAACATCAACACTCATCACGACTTCGTTGTGCTAAGCCAAAAAACGCATAAAATAGCATTAGAATACGACAGCAGCGAAGAACTACTCCATTTACCAGCTCGACTACCTTCGACTCCGTAATCCACGAGCAATTTCTGTTGCACCTTTTCTTTCCTTGTCATTTCTCGGATATGCAATGTATGACTGCTCGCGTAAGGGACTCGAGGGTGAAATTTATGCAAAATGCATTTTCCCCGCACACCTGCTCCCTGGTGGGGGATGCGTTTTTGGTGGTTTCGCTCGGGCTCGCAAGACATCCCGAATGCTTCGCTCTTCCTTATTCCCCCTAGTTTGCCATCGTGGCAAAGTTTCGTTTTATTTATCCCTGGGAAAAAGAATTTCCATCACGACCAATACGATTCCGATCCATTTTCTTGAACGATGTCGTCCCAACCCATCAAGCGAACACTTTTGATGTACGCCTTCTCCCTTCCCTATTCCCAAGACCGTATTCGGGTTGAAAATGCGATTTGAGCATCGTCTCGTGAACCACCTGTGACTCAACTACACACCAGTCGAACAGGGATTTTCAAATCAATCGTACTAGTAGAGAGTCTCCCATGTGCAAATAAAACGGTGAGAAAAATCAAGTCCTACCGTTTGGTTCATCATAATAAAAAGAATATTCCATTTTCTACAATTTGTCTCACGAATACTTAAGTATAAGGAACGATGATTCCTCTTCCTCGTGTGTTGCTCGATTGACGAGAAAAAAAAATGTAAGGTGAAATTTTCCGGTTTTTCTCGATCTCGTTAGAGCATGTGGAAATTTAACGCTCAAACACTGCACAGCTCAAGATACGTATACGATCAGGCAAGCGAAGGTATGAATTGAAGTAATGTTGAATTGTGCTCCGAAATAACGATCGCATTCTCTCTTTCTGTTTCGATTCATAAAATATCAGACAGTAAAAATTTTGTTAAGAGATTCCAAAAAATACTAGACCCGTCTACTACCTGCAGTACTGTTTTTAGGTATGGTGGTGAATCGGTTTTACAGAACTGTATGTCAATGATGTACATGTAGCTCAGAACATCCTGGTCTTTTTTCAAACATGAGGTATCTATGATATAAACACAGTGTATAAGAATGAGAAAGACAAAGCTACTACTGTCAGTTGTTAGAAAAAGAAAAATTAGGATTGTCATTTATTTTATTAGCTTGTTCATTCATATATAAATATCGCTTGTGGTTAAAAATCACTTTTTTTTCATCGAGTTTGGCTCAATTTTAAACACTATAATACAGCTTTATTTTGTCATTTATTATTAATTATCTACATACAATTTTAATATACAAATGAAGTTAAGTTTGTTTTAAGTTAAAAAAATAATCAGAAATTATAAAATGACAATCGAATACCTGCTAATGACAAATACTTAAGTTAATACGTGATTGAAAATAGGAACGGTCATCTCACTGAACAATTTACTTTGCTTACTGCTATATAAGGTCCCTATGATCATCAGCAAACTCAGCATACAAGATTTAACGCAGGAAATTTTTGACAAAGAGGGCAGCACTGTAGAGGCGCATAGCGAAGGGGTCCTCACAAACTAGGGAAGTAGCCTCAATAGATTTATACTCGGGTAGGTTCTATAGGAAATTAATTTTGCACGCCGTTTCCAAACCATTATAAAACAACTCTCAATAATCGCAATTGAGGCTATACGCAATCAAAATGGCTCCTGCTTTGTCGAAAGATACTTCAGTAGCAGACAGTCCATCTGGAAATTGTGAAACATCAAATGTTTGCTCTTCTTCTTTCTTTACACAGTTTACTCAAACAACACTGCACCGAAAACTTAGACTCAGTTGCAATTAAAGCTATAGTACTGTTGCGTGATCCTGGCTCGTGATTACGGATCTTTACACTGACAAATATTCGGTACGTCTAAAAGTTTCGACAATTAAAGTGATGTTTGTACAGAGACCTCACAAACTTTTTTCTGTCTGAGATTTTGCAACATTTTGGCGTTGGCATTGTCGATGTTTCGTCAAAGTTGAAAATTAGAATAAAGCTCAGTAGAATGATACATATGCGAGGTTGGTCCAGCGATAACTCGAGTCCAGTTGCTCAGTGCGGAATCAATACCTGCACCTACTTTTGTTATTGGCTCGTGCTTTGGTATTTTTATGCCTTAACCCCGATTTTTTTAAATTAATCGTCGTGTTGGGACGTCGTGCATCAGGGTAAAGCAGAACATTGTAGACTGCAAGCGTAAAAAATAGAGTGGAGCAAAGAGACTGCATCTGAGCTAGTCTGGCTAGAGATTCCCTTGGACTCCACTAGTCTTTATCTCTAGCTCAAGCTTGCTTTTTTCTCTTTCAATTCTTTATACAGCTCGTATACGTGGGGGCTCGACCTGAAAGTGCTTCCTTTCTATCCGGGGGAGGTTGTGCTTTCTTTGGGCGTGAAAAAATTGTCAAGGCTGCCTTGAGAGTGCACATCCGATCTGTATGAGCAGCGTGTCAACAAGCCAGTTTACTTTTCTTTTTCCTCTCCTTTCAGTGCATTTTTCCATCCTCTTAACGTATCTTTCTCTATTTGATTTATTTAAGGACAATAAGAGAAAAAGGAGATAATGTTTAGGGAAACGTTTGTATTTAATATTTTATGCTTACGTAAAGTTTGGTAAACAATAGTTGGGATCGTCTGGGAATCGAAAATCTTGTTTTCTTGAACAATCTTTTATTCATGGTACTTTCAATTTATCATATAGTTTCAAGTTTCTTACAGTGGTTTAAAGGACTATTCAATTACTTATCATTTGGGTATATGGTTTGATCAAACTTCTTATAGACAACGTTAATTTATTTTTAAGATTCATACACATGATACACATTCCAGAAACTGAATGGTAACATAAATCTTAGTCCGTGCTTTCTTTTTATACATTATTATGTTATTTCATATATTTGTTTTATAGTATTGTGTTAAAGTGGATGGTTATTTTTGAAGTTATCCTTCTATTGATGCGTTACGCGCGAAGGTAAATCAACGATTTTAGATTTTGACCTCGAGAAAAAGTGTTTGATTCTCCCCCTTCACTTTGTCCTCCATGACGTACTTTCGGTTTCGTCTACGCCACATCACATCACCACTCCACACATTTTAAATTTTATGAATTGTATTTCAAGTAATTAAAAAAAAAAAAAAAGTTTCCAATAAGATGTAAACCCGCGACCTCCTGCATGCTGACAGAGGTAACTCCGCTATGGGTATGCCTGATATAAGAAACTCGATTACTTTAATTTATCGTACAGTTTGTTGCTTATTTTTATTATAAATTCTTATTTACTGTGTATTAATTCATTTGGTTTGATTGTACGTTGAATGAATAGATAATTTATTTAATGAAATATATTTTTTAGGTACATGTTTTGAAAATTTTTGTTATTAGTATATATTAGCAGAGCAGATTTCATGTTATGTAATAATAAACATTTATTCACATATCATGAGTTTTTTTGCTTTTAAAATAAATAAATAATTGTTTACACATTTTTTCATATTTTTTCAACATTTTCAAAAATTGAACAAGTGTTTTTGTGTACTGTACAAATACAACAATAAATTTTTATTGAATTTATTCTTTTACAATTTTTCCATTCGTTATTCAAGTCATTTTCTTGACTTAAAGACGTTCTTCACCTAGTTACTGAAATAAACGTTAAGAGAAGTGAGAGGAACGCTAATGTGTGCAGTAAAGCTAGCAAATGTTTTTCTCATGTGGATGTACTTGTACATACACGCTTTTATGCACACTTCATCCCCTCTTTCTAAATTCATTTGAAAACCGATTTGTAAGTAAGTATATATTTGAAAATTTGATGGGTTTATCTAACAGTAATCTTTTGTGCCCAAAAAATTGGGAGATTCCTACAAATCGTATAAATGGCATTTAACGTTATTTTTTCATAAGGTTATATGTTGAATATCGATTTTTTTAAATGTAACAAATATAAAATAATGGCACAGTCAAACGAGCTGCAATTTTTGTGGGTATTTCTTATGCTATTTGAATACACGTTTGCCATTTGAATAATATCTGTCAAAAATACCAATGTATGATGAACGTCCTAAAAGAACATTCACTGGCATGTAATACTACCCTAATGAAGAAAGCTATACTACAGGATGGTTTTTCTTAATTTTCTGTATACAATTATAAATCAGCGTAGACAGTAGGAAGTTGTTCTGAAATCACCGGAAGATTTAAAGAAAGTGCACAGTCTTGTACTGTGCAGCCTGTATATTATTTCTATTGTATTGTGCCATAATATATTGTTCATAATCGTTAATTCATAAAATATTAAATAAAATCATCCCCAATCAACGTAGGTATACTCATTCCCATGATAATTGCTCCACCTTCGTACATAGTATTATTTCGTACAAGGTATTTTTATACTCAAAATTATATTGTTTGTCATATAATTTTATAGAAATATAACTTCATATTTGGGTACCCAAGCACCCACCGTCCACTGGTTTTTGTAGGCATAGATATAATAGAAAATTATTGAGGTTTTTCTTACTATTAAGATTCCACTTAGAAAATACAAAGAAAAAAGCAAGGATTCTCAGCAAGCTCCTTTATAAAAATCGCTAAAAAATCACAAGGCAATTCCAAGCGTGAGGACTGTCGCCGTGGCAGTCATCCATCGCAAGGTACAGGGATAAGAGAGAACGACTGCTTCTCGGAACTCTTTCCCCACCGTTCGTTGAATAGCAACTAGACAGTGGACAGAGTCACCACGTCGTCCGAGTCCGAGCGGCTTAAGCGTTGCTGTCGATAACGAGTGCACATACGGCGTTCTCATCAACGATCGCGGGGAGTCGATGAGTTTTTCTCCACCTCCTGTATCTCCTTAGTAAACCGAGAGTCCTTTATTTGTAGGTGGGGTTGCAAGTGCAGTGTACGCACGTATAAATGTGTGCGTGCATCGTAGCACAGGGGTAATCAAGGCTTGCGGCCTTCAAAGGCGTACTGGTGTGGAATCTGCGTGACATCGCTTTCTGCATTATTATATGAAGGAAATGTTCGAAGGAGAAGTCGTCCCTTGTACCAATCTTGCGCTGCCTCTGTTGTATTGTTTTGCTCATGTTACAGGATGGCTCTTTCCAAGGCATGGATGAAAAAGGTGTTTGCTTCCAACGTTAAAAGGGTGTTGTTGCTAAGTAACTTCTTCTTTTGTCATCACTGTATAATAATGGGCTTTCTTATGTGAGGTACGTCATACACTCTCTTGTAAGGTACATCTACGATAACAATTTTTTTTTGTATTCATATAAATTCGCTAAAACAGAGAAATAAAACGACACGTGCAACGCAGAAACTGTATACTTCTACACATCTTGTGTACCACAGGAAAGTTGAGTGGCGCAAAATAAAGGGATGGAGAAAGAGAGAGAGATAGAGATATTAATTGGCACCACTGACAGTCAATTATTTTTCACATCCCTTGGATGCTGAAATTTGCAAGATATTAGAGCTTGAACGTTGATGTTTTTTGTGTTAGCTAAGGCCACTTGAAACCAAACGGAGTTGCTTAAATCATTTTACGCTAGTAGATATGTAAATGAACACTTACATTAAAACACTCGACAACAAAAAAATTGCATTGTCGTGGAAAAATATATTTAATTCCATATCTTAAGAGTTTCGGAAATTAAACGATGTGAAACATCTTTAAAAATAAATAATTTAGAGTCTTATTACATGTCTTGGAATACTTTTCGACTTTGTTTCAACAATTAAGCCCGTTCTAAAAGTAGCCAAAGATAACGTTGATTGTCCTCCAGCTGACCACATACCACACTTTACTTGATAAACGGTGACAAACAAATATAAATAAAAAGACGATATCTCTGGAGTTTCTCAAATTAATATACTCTTTAAATTTGAAACCTATAAATTTAGAGAGTAAATGGTATTTATAATCCTTAATTTTTCCCCACATAGGAATCAATACTTATGCGTTTTCAAACTTTCACATTTGTGAATCAATAGTCAACTTAAACTTATCCTTATGAATTTCATTGGAATTGTTTGTGTATGTACGTGAGTGTTAATTACGTACAATACTATTCATAAATTACCAAGTGGTAATTCAATCATCGCTGACGAGTTAAAAGTCAGTATGTATTCTGCTGCCGAGAAACACAAGTATCCATAATATTCTCCTAACTAAGTAAGTGGATTTCAGGAGTAACAAATGAATCGTCACGACGAAGAATTGCTTAAAAAAATTAGAATATCTAGTACGTATTGGTTTATATATATTTTATATCATTTTTATTCAACTATTTACATTTACTATTAGTATCATAAAAGTTTTTAGTCCTTTTTATACATGTTGATACATCCACATATTCAGAAGTGGGTATTATTTTTTGTAAACAAACGTAATGTAAAAAACAACCCAAAATTACAACTCTCCTAATCAGTTCATGCATAAGCACATTGTTTATTGCTCAGGGCATACTTTATTAAAATGCTAATTAAATTTGACAGTATTCTTGCACCTTTATTAATTATTAAAAAATTGTTTGTTTCACTGAGTTAATGTACAAGCTATACGGGCTTATCTTATTAATGTATCTGGTAAAAATAGTAGAAAAAAAGCTAACATAAAATAATAAACAGCAAATATGGCCCTGCTGGAAAAGCTCTTTTTTTTTACACGCATTGTGCACGTCTCAATTTTATTTCCATGCATTTATAAAGCGTTGTGCTTTTAACGTAAGTACCAATTAATAACTTGGATTAGACTTTATTTGTCAAAAACGTTTGATTTTTTGACATATTCTCAGATGATTTATAAAAGTATGGTGTCACTTGTTTTATTCATAAAAAATGTGGGTTATGCTCAAAAAATTTTTCAGTTATCCTCTGCGATTCCCACTTAGGAAAATAAATTTTGAAAACTTTCGGAATACCAAGTATTGACGGTGTTTGACATAAAATTCACGAGCTAAGAAATCATGTAGTTCCCTTGAAATTCAAAAGTTCCTTTAAACAAATACTACAAAATTAAAAAAAAAGTTTCTCCTTTTTGTTTAGTAAAATGTAAAATGAATAATTTAATTGTGCTTTTTTATTAAAAAATAACTTATGACATTTTAAGATATACTTACTGACTTCATGCTTTTGTAGATGTTAAAATATTACGAGCTTGCGATCGTGTCATTCATGGAATGGAGACTGATAAGGGGATTGAAAAAAGAAAGGCTTCATCGTTTGAGAAAAACACAGCAAATGAAACAGGTCACTGGACGTCAATCCATCAGAATAAAAGAAAAAAATGATGAGTGTACAGAAAATTTATCGAATCAAATGCAAATATGTTTATTCTTAATAAAATAAATCACTGAAAAAAAACTACTACATGGTATTTTGTTATTTTATCCAGTAAAACTAAACGGTCATTTGTATTATTTAAATGTTTGAAATCATAAAGACAATTTTTTTTGTTTATATCACCGTACCGTAATACATACTTCTAACTAAACCCAAACTATTTTACTAGTAACAATAATCATACTTTATTTATTTTGCCAGACATCATTATAATTACAGATCTACAATTTCTAGAATCATTTGAAGAAAGTTTTAAACTAAAGTACATAAGGAAATCCATAAAAAGTAGTCTGTTTTTGTTCCTCATTTTATTTAAAAATGTTCATTTAATACGTCCCCTTGAAATGGGGCTCATTTTACTTGTAATGTCATGTACTACAAGTAAAATGTTTTGATTATCAGTTTCAATGAAGGTAGCACCGTTTTTCCGCTATTTATATGATAATATTATATCTATACAATCATCTCTAAAGATATAATTTTAATGTGTAAACTGTGGAAAAAGGGTGTCACCTTCACTGAAACCTGCATTCAAAATTTTCTCAACATAGTACACGGAATTACGAGTAAAACGAACCCAGTTTCAAAGGTGAACCTAAAAAAATTCTTTTTACTAAAATTGAGGACAAATACGGGTTTCGTTATGGATTTCCTCGTATACATAGGACAAGGTTGTATGAAAAGACGTTAGGTGGAAGGTATGCCTATATACCCTACTTTACTGATTAGTATGACTTACTAATTTAATAGACTTATAAATTTCATAGAATAATATTTAATAGAGTAGGTAAATTTTTTTCAATACAAGGCTGTACTTTGACCATTAAGTTTATATTAACTAAAAAAGACATTTGGAATCCTTTGTAATGATTATCACAATTCAACTATGTATAGAAAAAATATTCAAAGGCAAAAGGATGTCATTTTCAGTATTTAGTGCTGACTAGCTTTAAACTTATGTGAAAGTATACATATCTTCAGTGAAAGTATACGTACACAGACAAATTACGAAAAAGTAACTCAATGATGAAAGGACTTACTAAAAACAAGCATATCGATTGTAAAGCAGAATACTTCCACGTGTATACCTCGTTGTTCTTGTTATTACAAAAAATATTTATGAGCTGCATTAAATCTTCTTTTTTGTTTATTTGAACGTAGAATATTGTCATTGTGTAGAATCTATTCGTGTAAGATATATCGATTTCTTAAGTTTCAGTCTATATGGGAAAAACTGAGAAAAAGCTATCGACTATAAGAGAACCTTACTATGACGTAAGATAATTATATTTTTAAAATATATTTGACCTCCAGAAAGCGTGTATCTCTCTAACATAAAATATTGTTATGTTGCATTTGACATCTGGGATACCAAATAAATTCAAACGAAATCACTCTTTATTGTAAGAAAGTAATGTATACTTTTGATAACATTAGTTAATGTTGATTCAACACAGTCCGATATTCCAACACTTAACGTGATGTTAACCAATTATTCAACTTGCACGGGTACTTTGATTATTGCGTGCAAAGTACTAATCCTCATCATACATGAATATTTACTCATTTTACAATTTACTTTGTGTTTCCTTGGTCAGGAGTTGTAGCCCAAGCGTTACACTGCAAAGACGTCAGATAATTCTGAGCTTCCATCTTACAGAGAGACCTTTGCCTTACACATGCCTCATAATTTTTAGCACACCCGTACCCAGGTGCGGTGATAGTAGATTTATGAAAGGATCTCGCATATGAGCTACTTGTGTTGGTTGTACCAATGAAGGATATTCACGGTGGCGAAGCAGAGAGTAGACAGCAGAAAAAGCAGAATAATAGTGTTACTGAATGTATACAAATAATGCAAGTTTAATCGATAAAACGGATTGTAAAGTAGAAAAATAATTGTCTTCTGCTTTACCACCAGTTTTATTAACCAAACTTACTTTCTACAGACGCAGATATATTGACAAACGATTTTCTTCCGATTTTTCCCTGCTTGGTCACGCTATATTCAAAACTGTCGATGATTTTTTACAGATAAGTATTTAAAATTTTTTTTTTGACATAACGTATTTATTGATCATCATTAACACACACCGTTAAAAGGAATAATTTTTTCAAAAAATAAAACATGGTTGCAATTCTCCTCAAAGGATGTCTAAATTATATCTCATTCCAATTCAATACTCCAATCCATTTTATACCATTAGTGAGTTTGACCATCTGTTGATTGACCGCAGCTATTGCTGCTGTATAGATTTTGGTGTCCAGCTTAGGTGTTGAGTGTTAGTGTATCGAATACTTGGCAAGCATAATATTTATGTAATGCATATAGACATTAATGAATCAGGTAGTCTGTCCGATTGAACAAAAAAAATTCAGCGTCTGAACCTTCAATCGTCTGAAAAAAAAATTTTAATTTTAATTAAAAGGTATGCAAGTGATTGTAACCAATTAAACATTTAGAAATTTGTTTGTAACAAACACTTACCGGTATATTATCATATAGCCTATATCCATTAGCGTATGGAGCTGGAAACATAATAAGCCTTACATTATTCTTATTTTATCTACCATATAGAAAAAAAGTCTTCACAAATCATAATTTCTTTTTGTTAGTGCAATTAAAAAATACACACTTTTTTAAATAAATACTTAAAATATACGGATATGCTTGAAATACCTCATTTTAGGGTAACATTTCACATTATGAATTTTGTATAAGCATATTAGTTTTAATGAATGAAAAATGTAACAAAGCGCAGTTATTTTTTAAGCTTGAGAGAAAATAACTTGAAAATAAATAAATTTTGTCAAAAAACTATTCAAATTTATAATACAAAATAAAAAATCCAACAGCTGTTCAGATTTCAATCTAATGCACATATAAAATAAAAAAAAAAGTTTTAAAATACATTGAGGTTAATAGACAAAACAAAATGTTAAATCGAACGCATGAAATAAATACCCAGTTGTTATATAGAACTGACATATTGGTTGGTGAGAGCGCATTTCGTTTAATAATTAGATTTATCAGGTCACTTTGGGCATTGTTAGTTGTAAGATGAGTTGTAGCTAAGCAACTTCTTCCCCCAAAATTAAATTAATCATTTTTTCACAATTAATAATAATATAAATATAAGGTTTATAGAGATATTTGAGCACATTTAAACCTCTAAAAAGTATGACTTGGATGTTAAGAAGTAACCCAGGCAATATACCAGGGCCATTCTGAGGCAGGTGTACCTTATATTTCTCCCACGGGATTTCGCTGACTTTTTGTCACTCCACAGGTATAACCCCGGATAAATATGGGAAAGGATAAAGGTAAGTTGGATATGGAAAATGAAAAATTAATAGTATAGGCGTATAGGGCTGTGTAAAATCTTTCAAATATACAAAAAATGTATCGAATTGGAATTATTAGTTACTGAGTTATTATATGTTAATAGACATGTATAGTTTATTTTAAGATCCCAATAGATCAGCAATGTATAAAAGATGGTGAAAAATTACATGACAGAGGAACAAAGAGAAGAGGTATACTGTTATCTATCTACTGATCATCCTTTGATGCTTTAATATCACTCGAAAAATATGAAGTAAATAATTACTGCAAATCAGCATTTCTAAATAATATACGTTATCAATATCAAACATGAATTTTTTTGAACAATGGAAAAAGATTATTAGGCCGGCATTAGTATGAATAAATCTATTATACAGTATCAAATCTAAAATAGTTCATATAATATAACTTACGATGGGCTAAGATGGTCAACACAAGAACCAGTAAAAAGAAAAGAAAATATAAGTTCTCCATCATCACTTTGTGGATTATAATTAACTTTGTAACGTGTCTCTTTCGTTGAGCCTAACCAACAAATGCTGGGTGCCTCTAACACGGTATGAGTTTTTATACGGTTAGCTGCAGTTGACTGCAGAGATTCTTTTGCGATGGATGTCTTCAAAGATGCCTTTGCACGTCACCTTTAAGACATTTATATGTACACATTTTAACTTTAGCTATCAGTAACGATTATTCCCCACTATTGCTCTATCATTGTGCGATACATACGATTGTAACGAAAAATTTTTTTATTTACGTGATGTAAAGCTTCGTTCGCTTGTTAGCGTTAATTAGTGTCCAAAGATTAATGAAAAAACTCATTTCTTACGTTAAATGTTTTTATAATAAGAACAAGTTTCAAAATTCGTTTGTTGAGACATTATCATGGAATTTCTATTCATTGGATATGTCACTATTGGTAAGAGATGTGTTACGTAATCTACTTATATGACGTTTCGGCCGTTAACATTTGGCCCTCTTCAGGAACAATTTGGGCACGGTCGCAAAAGTTATTAAAAATACTTGAAAAATGTCGAAGTTGAACTTTACTTAAAACCTATTTCTGAGCAATTGGTTTTTCATATTTTCTACGACGCTGCTCAAAACATTTTTCCAGAGAAAAAAAATTGTTGAAGTGTTCAACAAAATGGTCATTAATAGTATAAAAGTAAAATGGCAAAAATGTAAGTGGCTGTAGTAGATTGTATATTTTCTACTATCGTAAAACGTATTGTCGATTCCACTATTATCAGCTTTTTGAAAGTAACAAAGCAAATTTTTCGAAACCGATTGCAAGTGACTTTTTGTACAAAAATCAATTGGTTCTAACAGACTACGTGGTCACTTTTTTGTTTGCTACTCGGCTGTGATAAGAGGCTTCATTCTCTTGGCAGATGATATACTTATCACGTACGTTTACTTGTCACTTTGTAGCCAGTACATTTTTAGAAAGTTTATCAACTGGATAATGAATATTCTACCACAGCTTGACCTTACCCTAAAAAATTTTTGATGGACTCAAATTTTCTCATCTTCAATTTTCTAAATCAGCAAAGTACGAGAAGTATGACTAGAAAAAATTAAAACGACTGGAAAAACTTTCTGCCACAAAGGTATTTAAGTTGAAAAACTGTCCTAAAAGTATCGATTATTATATCATGACATTGGAGTAAAAGATCAAACATCTATCTATTTAGTAAGAAGTAGAGTGCATTAATTTTGAAGTAACTCACATTGATAAGTTTTATTTTCTCTTTATCATGAGCACAAAAAGATTAATGCGGAAGCTCAATTGCTACAGACTTACATAGTATCTGTCGAGCGAAAAATTGGAAAGTGTTATGGTAAGGCTTTATGCTTCAACAATAAAAACGAAGTAATGTATTGAAATTGGGGCCAATAATGCCAGACGTCATGGAGACTGCAGCAGATGATTAGAAAATATTTATTTTCTCGAGATTATTCTGGAGCATAATAATATATAAGTCCCTTTTAAATCTTAGCTTATTTCGACTTTTACAATTTTCTAAGCAAAATTCTTTTATATCTATTTACTCTTTGAACCAAACAAAACAAATAATACAACGTAATCGATGAAAGTTTTGGAACTTATGAACAAGCTTTCTTGATAAAAACGGATTTTTTCAACACTCGTTTTGCTCAGATACCCAAGGTGATACTCGTGTAAAAATTACCAACTTTGCGCACTCGAAACGTATCATATTATTTTCTCTCTCAAACGCATGCCAACTTTGTTACAAAAAAAAAGAAAAAAAAACCCATGACATTATGATGCATTTTTAATAAAAAATCATGCATCCATTGGCGTGATAACACCATGATGTAAATGTACAAGTATAAGATTACCTCAAAGATAACGAATGAGCGATATTGGTGAGCCTCGAATAGGAGTGGACATGGTCGCTCGAGCCAAGCGTGTTCTTAAATAACGTATAGTTTTTAACATTAAAATGCGCAAAATATATTCTCCATCTGCAAAGTAAGTATTTAACGCACTTTATGCAGGCACGAGAAATCAGATTTTAAACAACCAGTTTTAAAAAAATGGTCTTCTTATCTTTAGCAAAAATGTACGATTATCGTGTCCTTCAGGTGTTGAAGTCGTACTTTCCGTCCTGGAGATGAAAACTGCAAATTTTTAATGTTCAAAAAAATGTTTAACACACTACATTGTACATTCAAAGTGATCAGTGATCCGTTGGGGGCGAAATGTAAGAAAATAAATAAATACAAGTAAAGTGTATTTAAATTTTCCTGCGTTGATTTATTGATGCGCAACGTTTCGCTGACAATATGCGTCAGCCTCATCAGGCTACAAAATTAAAATTAAAAACACACAATGAGTGATCTGGAAGGCTCAAACACAAAAATACAATAAATTTTTTGTAAATTGTTACCGCTGGTACGCGAAAATTCGTAAGTTTGGTTGACTTACTCGTCACCTGTCGTGCTGTCGACTGACAATAAATTACAACCACAAGCCAGCGCTTATATAGGCGGAGCCGCAAAGGTAGACGGTAAAGGGCGATGAACTCGATCGGGACATTTAAACTTTCGTAGTAAAGGAAGGTATGCTCTATTAAAGGAAAGCACATCCTCCTTTCTATTGATGTTGTGTTTGTCGAGTTTTATATAAAGCATTTCGGAAATAATTCTTTTTTTGTAATTGGATTCTTTGTCAAGGATTTTAAAGTTATCCCAATCGAATTCATGGTCAAAATTGATTTGGTGTGCACAAACAACGGAATCGGAGTTTTTACTTTTCATATGTTCACTGATGCGGACCTCCGCCGCTCGCTTTGTTTCACCCACATATGACGCAGGACAATTTTTACAATAAAACTTATATACTACATTTGTCTGTTTATGTTTATTCGTTGTATCTTTTCCTAAGCGGACGATATGCTGCAGTTTATTGTTAATAAGAGGGTAAATGTGAATATTGTAGGGTTTTAACATGGTTGAAATTTTTTCAAAATTATTGTCAATATATGGTATGCCAATTTTGCAGAGAGGGTAGGTGTTTGTAGTGCTTCTGTTATGATTACTATATTTGTGTCTTTTTAATCTGACCTTTATGTTTTTATTAATAAAGTTAAAAGGGTAATTGTTTTTTATCAACAGGTTTTTCACCCTAGCAATATTCACACCGTGAAAACGTGTACTGGCAAGTAAGATCGCCCTATCAACCAAATTAAAAACAATATTTCTCTTATAGCTAACTGGATGACCAGAAAAATAATTTAAGATTCGTCCGGAAGAAGTAGGTTTTTCAAACCAGTCAAAATTAAAATAATTAGAATTTCTTATTATCGTCAAGTCTAAAAAGTTGAGTTTCTTGTCAATCTCCATTTCATATGTAAATTGTAGTTTGGGATGATATGAATTAAAAATATTTAAGATTTGGTCAATATGGTCAACATTAATAAAAAGTAATACATCATCCACGTAACGAAAATAAAAAGATGGAATAATATTATAGTTATTTTTTAAGATGGAGAGACAATCATTTTCCAGGTCGTCCATTACAAGGTCAGCAAACAAAGGTGAAATAGGAGAACCCATTGGCGTGCCGAAAATTTGTTGATAAAAAATGTTGTCAAAACTAAAAAAAGTATTATTGAACAAAAATTCTGTACATTGTCGAATTTCATCAACCGGGATTCGACATTTATTCATTATGGTCACAATACGTCGATCGATGCTCCGTAGTACCAACTCTAGAGGAATATTAGTAAATAGGGAGCTGACATCTAAAGACATTAGTCTATAATTAGTAGTGGGTTTTATATTTTTTAGTTTGTTTTTCAATTCAAAGCTATTATTAATGTGTGATATTGGAACGTTGACTGACTTCTTGAGTTCATCGTAAATTACTTTTGCTAGAAAATATGTAGGGCTATTGATAAGAGAGACGATAGGACGTAAAGGGGCATCGACCTTGTGAATTTTCGGCAAGCCATAACATTTAGCTAGAGTTGTATCTGTGAGCGACAAAGCGTTGGGATGGTATGTTCTAGAAAGGAAGCCGTTAGAGTTGAGATTCTTTAAAATGTTAGAGGTTCTCTTTTGTAGAGAGTTTAATGGGTTTTTTGAAATAATTTTATACGTCGATTTATCAGACAGTAAATTATGCATTCTTTCCGTACAGTCACTTTTTTTGAGACAAACCGTAACGTTGCCTTTGTCAGCAGAGGTGAAAAATATATCGGGATTTTTGTTTAGAAAATTTTTTGTTGATTTTAAATTTTTTGAATATTGGCGGTCCTTTCTATAAATAGCTGGCTTTTGTTTACAAGCATTAACTAAATATTGAGATAATTTGTCACGGATTTCGGTCTTTACTCGATCGTTCGTATCGAGGTGTGAGAGACCAACTTCTAGGTTTTTCATAATACATAAAAAATCGCGTTCACGAAAAGATGATGGGAGATTGAAATTCGGTCCAAGTGATGCAATTTCGGCGACATCTTTAGGAATGGCTATATTCGTTAAATTGTGTATTGAATCATTATTACTGGTTGTGGTGTTTGTTTCCGGTAAGATTTTTTTAAATTTTTTATGTAAAGTATGATTAGATCTTCTGTAGATGGTGTTTTGTTTGATGTTGACAAATTTATAATGTCGTTCACGAATATTGTAGTCTAATTTTAATGACGCGATGTGATCTTTTAAACGGGAAATTGAGTTTTGCAAAAATCTAATATGTGTGTTAATGTCGCTAATTTCGAAGTTCAGAAGTTTCTGACAGAAATGTAAGGTACTTTTGTTGAAATCGGCATGTATCGGTTTGCAACGGAAATTGACACTTGAACACTTATTGTAGAGGTCTTTTATGTGCTTAGGAAGTACCTTCGCGTACCTGCATTTGAGTAAAAATCTTCGTTGTGCCATACTGGTTATTTAAAACACCTGTTATTTTCAGAGTAAGTGATGTTGAACTATGAGCATGTTCAAAGACTTAAATGTATATCCAAAGAAAAGTAAAATTTACTTGATTTTTAAATAAACGGACCATCTAAAACTTTATAAATATGTTTTTCATTGTCTCAGTTCTTGCCTCAAGATCTAAAATATTTTTTTTTCAGAAACAATTGGCATCTTTATTGTAAGTGATAATCCTTTTTTAGAAGGATCCGCACCAAAATCTGATGACATCACTATATTATCTAAGAAATGAGTCACAGTATTTCTTTGAAGTTTATCCGATACTGTTTATTCCTGCAATAGCTTATAATCTAAGACTTCAAGCATGAAGTTACCTGTATTAAGGAAAATTTGGTGTCTATTTCTAGAAGTAAGTGTTTCCACTGATATTTTGGCGTATGATACGCAAAAAAATTCTTATTACGCAAAAATCATGGTCACATCTTATCACATTCCTTTTATTTGCTAATATCTTACAGTCACGCGTCTTGATTTGTTCGCTAAAGGCCATGGTGATAGGTATATATTTCCCACATTAATAATTATTTATTGAGAGAGTCGGATATTGGTGAAATCATTTTTTTAAATAAAATACAGATTTATTACTGATAGAACTTATCATTTTTTTTTGTTAATTAAAATGAAACACTAATGTATTTTATATTGAGATATTACTGATACTTTTGTTTCACAAATTTTTTTTTATCATTTATATGGAAAATAAACTCCTATCTACGAATCGAGCGATGTTAACTGCAGTAGAATTAAATTAGACATGGCGCATGCAAGAGTAAAAAAAGTTGAAGATAAAACTAATGCATCATATGAAAACTACACCGCGTACCTCGCCGTCATTATGTGGTGATAAGATAAATTGTTCGAAAAAATTTGAAAGAAAAAGGGTATCACTTTTCACTGTTGTAATTTTCTATCTGATTTCATTTTACAAAATATTCGCCTGGTTCATTACCAAATTTTTAGGATTAAACGATTTGTAGGAAAATTTCTTGTTAGCAAAAATTATGAGAAAATACGCTTACTTTCAAAAAATTTTTTCTCAAAGTGAAGTTAATTTTATATAGAAAAACCCAGCACTGTAGCCGCTGATTTTCTATTTTTACAATATTATTATTTACTAAAACAGTTCTTTACAAGCATTTATTTACAAATGCGTTTGAAAAATGACCACTTAACGTTTGCCAAAGCAGCGCGAAAAAATTAGAATGCAACCCCTACAGTTCGATACATTTGGGCAGCACCTGCTACCACACGATTCGTAAGCAATTAGGAACACGCAAGGGCGATACGTCGGGAATAAGGCTGTTACACTTCTGTATGGCAATTATCCTCTCCTGCAGTAAATCGATGGGTGATTATCATCGCCACTTGTATAACTTTTCAACGTCTCTCACTAACGCCTCTTTTTTGGTCGTTATGTTTTGAGTGTAAAAGGGAAGGTATATTTAAGAAGTTCTTCGACTGTTTTTTGGCACTTTGTTTCTCGATTAAAGGGTGGCATCGATTTAAAAGGTTCTCCTTTCAGATACATCGATCGGTCGAAGGGATTCTCAACAAAGTTTGTTCAAATAGGTTCTTGTGTAAAAAGCATTTATCACAAAGTTACGATGAACTCGCTAGTACTCGAGGAATACTCATTGGATTAGTTTTAAAAAATTAAGGGAAGTTTCTTCGGATAATTAGTTTCGCACAATCTTGAACAAAATGTATGTGGTCAAGTGACTGAACAATAAAGAATTTATTTAGAATTTTTAACACTAATGTTCAGTACCGAACTTCTCTTGAGTAGATTATTTTTATTGTTCGTGAAAAAAGCAAAATCGACAATAACTTACCATAGCATGGAATCTTATAAGCATTTCCAAGTAGGATTAGTATTTTAGAAGTTCTAAATTTTTGGATTTATTCTTATGAGCGAATAACAACGTACAAAAATAAAAATATGCTACGGAACAAGGAGGCACTATGAATTTCTAAGGAATTGCTTATCAAATTTTTTCGTTCCATTAAAAAGTAAATACCTCTTGGAGAGTTAAAAATTTGCATTATTTAATAATTTGTTACTTTTTGTTTCCTATGGATTTTAATTTTTAGGTCAGAATTTTCAAAGAATATCACATATTTTATTAATTTTTGACGCGTGAAAAACAAAAAAGCCTAAGGAATATTTTTATGAAAAATCGTGATTGAACATAATTAACTAGTATTATTTGTCCATCAATGCAATTTTGTTATAAACGTCTCATATATCTATGCACTTCTAACCAATTAAACTCATTTGTTCAATTTGAACTTTTTAAGAGTTCTTTTACAAAATTATTTTCTGTTTAGTATCAAGGAAAATTTTAATAATATTTTATTTCATTTTTCCATAACACATTATTTTTTTAGATATACCGTAGCTTTTATTTTATTACTGAACGCGTACTAATGTATTAACTTTCCGGTTTTTAATAAACATTGAAGCAATATCATTTCGTTGCTTGCAAACCAATGCAAATAGTTCGGAAAAGTTAATCAAAAGATTTAATTAACTCTCCTGTCGCAACACTCGCTTTTAGATATAATCTAAAATGCTTACCATAATGAAATTTCCCATTAATAATAATGTACACAATTAAATACACTATCTGCTTGTACTTGCAATCAAGTGTAAGTAACCACATATCGAACATTATCAAACATTCATCGATTTAATATTATCCAAATCAAGCCAAAACTTCATTAATATTTTTCAATGATTTAATGTCCTCTGTAATGAAAGATAAGCAACAATCGATATTTTGCCTCTGTAATCAAAACAAAGTTTGCCTGCCTTTATTAAATGCAATGTACATTAATTACCGTGTTTCTTGCTATTACTGTCTCTTGTCATGATAAATGCCAAAAAAAAAAAAAAACTAATTCAGATCAATATCAATAGTTGCCAACTGAGGAGCAGTAAGAGCTGTGGGCACCAAAAAAATTATATCTTAAAACTCTGAAAGATTCAAGCGTTATTAAAAAAAAAAAAAAAAAAAAACGTTGACTGCTTCTTTTAAGGTAGATTTTGCACGAAAATGAAATAATGAGCTTGTTAATTAAAAAAAAAAAAAAACTGAGTTTAACACCAAATGGCTAAACATAAAATAAACACATTTAAACAGTCGATGGAAACGAAAGAATCAGGACCACGTGGAGTATCCCAAATCATAGGGGAGGAGCGACTGCTAAAAATAGGCATTTCCTGCAGTAGGCTGTGAAAAAGAAATTGCAGGGGCCGCCATACTTGTAAATCGTTCCCGCGATGGACCAAATATCCTTGCATCACACGCCTGCTCACCTGGAGCTCGCCGTCCGTCTGGCTCAATCTCTCCTCCTTCCCAGCGCACGTGAAACTGCTTGACCCTCAATTGACGATTTGTTTTTTCTTTGCACACCTTGAGTTTTGGGTGCAGGGTTTTACTCTTTGTTCTCACGAAGTGAGTGTTATTGCATTTTCGTGGAATCAACGTGAGATCACGCGGATTTCTGTGATCCCCTGTTTTTTGTCTTACTTTGAACTAGTGGTATTTCATTGGTTAACAGTGTATTTTTCACTATTTGATTGATCTACGATCAGGTCACATGCAAATAGTGAACAATCACTTCATAAAATAGTGAAATAGTTTTCACTCTTTGAAGTTGTAAAAATTTTTCACTGCAAAAACCAGTGAAAATGTACAAAAAAAGGCAGAATATAAAAACCAGTAGTGACAGTTCACTGATAAACAGCTACTCTTTTATGGGTCTAAATCACTGAAAATCAGTTGAAATCAGTAAATGTCAAAAAATGTAGTTAGCAGTTATGACGATTGTATTGTACAACGGTCATACAGTGAAATATATTTATCATTTCACAGAATGGTGAAGTAATTGACCATTTTTAGAAGTTATTTAATTGGTACAATAGTAAATATTTCGCCTAAAATAAGTAAAAAAAGAATTCACTACGAAATTAGTAAAAATTTTTACCTTTTTTGAGTGAAAAAGACGTTGACTACCAAAGTAGGGAACATTTCCACTGGTTTCAATTTAGGGAGCCCATCCATCGGATGCTTTTTTTCAAAGTTTATCGAAATATTCCGCGAACTGTATCGTGGCTTTGGAACGGAAAAATACATTTGAAACGATGAACCCGATGGAAATTCTCACAACCAACCAACGAACACCGGTGAGTCCCTGGTATTCCTTAAAATCGGGTAATCACGCGCGGGGAGAGGAATTTCGTGCCGTCAAAGTATCATCGAGCTCGTAAACCGGGCGCTTTAGCCGCAACGCGACCAAGGGAATGTAGTAAAAGTCGATCGGAAAGCCCAGCCTCCTCCCTCCTTCGCGAGGACCAAATGGTGGTGCTTTCGGTGGGAATGCCAGCGTACGAATTTTACGAGAGGCCGGTACGATCGGATGAAAAAAAGAGGGGGCGGTTCGCCTCGATTCTTATCTTCGCTCTCTCGTACTTTAACCAGAGTTCTCTCCGATTCAATACCGCTTTGAAAGCTCAATTTTACGATACCACGCGTGATTGCAATTTCGATGCTTGTTAGTTGTTTTTTATTTTTTTTTATTTTATGTTGCATGTGTGTAGGACAGTTGTTTGGTCGTGCCAAGCTGAACATCGCAATTCATTGAATGTATGGTGACTAGTTGAGCCAACTAGCAATTCAACGTTTGTTTCTGAGTAAGCATCTTGTGACTTGGGCATTTTTACCTAAATTATACTTTCTAAGCATCCTCAGTGCCTAAATAACTTAAAATAAGAAAAATTTTGTGTTCAACCTCAAAGCTTAGTGAACTGGACAGATGCTGTAACAATTGAGTTGCAGATTCATCACACTGTAGGCTCTGATTAATTCCATCCTCGCATGCAGAGCTATTTTTTGTCTTAAGCTATATTTTCAATACTATAAATTATTCTACTGTCAGTAGAGTCAGTTATAATAATTACAAATTTGTTGTGTAAAGTAATTGAATTTAATTCAAACTTTGTGTTTTTTTAGTTCTTTCGTTAGAGCACTATGCTTTAAAGTTTTGTCAAAAACACAAAACTTAAGAAAACAAATCCTTATCATTTAATATTTGTAACACTTTCTCTATACCTATGTTAAAAACGTTTTGGAGGTATAGGTAAGAAGCCAAAGCATTATTGGACTCATAAAAGCTAGAATGCAGCAAAAAGTTAACTTTTAACTTAACTTTTTTCATGTACGTTTTTATCAAATTTTTTATCTCTACATCAAGGATGTTATGAAGAAATAGGTGATATCTTAGTGTATGACAACTATTATCTTCTCGATTATCTTGGTTTTGGAATAACGTCATATATCGTTTTGTACATAAATTGTCATGCCTTTTTTTATTTGATACCAATATCAAGGAGTTTATTGAAACCAAGATGATGCACTATTTTATTTTTGTTACCTAGCTTTGTTTAAAATGACGACACACATTTTACTAGTTATACTCTTTTACTTAATACCAATTCTCAGGCATTACTTTAAGTTCAGAATAGCGTTTTACTGCTTTTTGAATTGCACTCAATATATTACTACATTCCATACTTACATCAAATTGGTTATGAGGCAACAGGTGATTTGCCATGTTTTGCCAGGTAACATTTTGGTTTTCTAATGACCTTACACAACTTGTTTTCAATGGATTGTACTTTTTCTACTTAATAGGATCTACCATAAACTACATATTTGATGTTAAAAACCCATGGTTTGTGACAAATTTTTTTATCTGTAAACTGTATTTCTTTTTTATAATGCAAGAGTCACAGAGAGTAGTCGTCAAATATGTATGAGATACAAAAAGCCGTGCAATGCATCATTTCGTAGCATTTCAAGAAAAACATGATTTCAATTCCTCAAAAGGACACCCAAATAATGGAAGCATATAGTTGCCTTTTCTTTTGCACGTAAGAAGTTCCAGGCTTAATGGAAGGCCCAATTTTTCGTCAAAGAGTGCATTGTCAGAAAGTGTGCCCGAG
This sequence comes from Copidosoma floridanum, assembly GCF_036245765.1. NCBI lineage: Eukaryota > Metazoa > Arthropoda > Insecta > Hymenoptera > Encyrtidae > Copidosoma > Copidosoma floridanum. Next base: position 13,873,015 of record NW_028321884.1, on the reverse strand, counting down.
AAGAGCTTGAAAAGCTCTACTTCGAGTCCGAGTGTGTTATAAAAGACGGTACCAAAGTTTCTTGTACCACAGCGAGTGCCCTGGAGCTGTATGTTATGGCTTGCTTTGTGCATTGCATGAAATCTCGTGAGACTCGTACGGAATGAAAGTTAAAAGGGTTAGTAGCTCAGTCACTGAAGGTCTACACTTGGTTTGGGTACTAGTAAATTTTTTTGTGTTTATTTAAGTAGCCAACAGTGAATGTAAGACTATCAGTATAATTCTGTGTAGGTAATCAAGTTGATCTTTTTTTTTTAATCCTGAAATCTAGTAGTTTTACAACAAAACTTTTTATATGGGAATCCTACTTAAAAATTTTATTTTGGTTTCTAAATGTTTTGGTAGCCAACTACGTTTATTTTTTTTTCATTTGTAACATTTCTTGAAAGGTTCAGATTTCTGTCTCTTACGTTTTCAACCTCTTGTCTGAGAGTACATGGGTATATATTGACATTTTCGATTGTACTGATTTTATTACGAAAAAATGTAAAGCTATTACTATAAAAAAACAAATTTAAAGTTTTTACATCCAAGAAACAAAAAGAAAATATTCATACCATTGAGCAAAATGAAATGGTCTGTGTTATTGATACCAAGATATTTTATTTCCATCTAGTTCAGCCTTTCTCGCAAAAAAAATTCGTTTAGCTGAAAAAAAAAAAAAACATCAAGCCCTCCCCAGCGCAACCGTGATAGAAGTTATAGTATCGGGGTCTACAGGACCAATGATGCAAAAGCCACGCCAGACGAGCATTGGATGGACGGCACAGCAATAGGTTCTAGGACAGGTATGTGTACACGTGTGCATGCATGCACCCATTATATATAGAGGAAGAGTAAAAAACGAGGCCTTTTATGGGCTCATAGATTTTTCCCGGCCTTTTGTGCGCTTCCATGACATATATGTGTCTACGGTATTTTGTTAAAACTCATTTTTACAGCTTTGGCAGTGACTGAGCGCGTATGTTCGCACATGTACATGTGGACGGGGAAAAAAGTGTGACCGGTGGAAATGCAAAAAAAGAATTTGGAAGGAGCATCAATTTTGTAGTCCTGCCTGCATATACCCTCTTTTTGAATTATTTTTTCGTGGCATCACTCTGTGTTGGTCATCTCATTGTGATACGGATGTATACTTTTGTTTATTAGTTTTTTTGCTTTATAGCTATTTACTACTGTATTTAGAAAATAGAACGTTGTTGAGATTTGCATTCTTCTGCAATAAATAATCGCAAATATTTGCATTTCACGGTTCACGAAGTATAGTTGACCTCCAGTTAAACAGCGTAAAAGCAATAAGTGGCATATCCGTTTACCCTGTGCTGAATGGCTCCGCCATATTCTTGATTTCTGTTGGTTAAGACGAAAAGAACGATGTGATTTAGGTACACCCCAATCAAAGTTTCAAAAAAAATTAGTGTAAGTTTAAGGTTAATAAAACTATTTAATATTACCTAACCAAGGGATGTATTAAATTGAAATGTACAGCAGGAATTAAGACATATAGATCAAAGCTACAGCAATTGAAAGTTTTGGTTTGTGTTGCTGATCCTAGAATTGAGTTAACCAAACAATATTAATGATGGACTATGACATCAACTTTACAAATGCTTTTATAAAACGATGTCAAAAATATTGGAATAGTAATTTATTCCCAAATTTTTTACAATGTTTTGAAAAGGACACAGTGAAAATAAATATAAATAAATATTTATTTTTTCTTTTTTTTTTTTCATGGAAAAAGTTTATCTAGTCATTAACATTGTAGAATCATTTTGTAAAAAAATTTTTTATGTACATTTTTGAGTCCTTACTATAAATAAATTTTTGTTGACTTCTTATAGATTACACTTTGAAAGTTTATTAAACCTCCTACTATTTACACAATATTATCACTTAATAAAGTAACTTCAGGATAAAGATGAGAAAACGTGATAGAACTTTACACTCTTTGACCCAACTTACCACTCTTTTAATATCGATTCTTAGACTGGAGTAACTTTTACTTTATAAAACTTTTTCTTTTGACGATGTATATGATGCAACAAATAGTAGTCCTACAAATTAAATTTTCCTTAAGCTTAATGAAATTTACAATTTTTTTAATTCCCTACTTGCTAATACTTAACAAAACATCACTTACACGACCTCCAAATCCCATTGGTACAAAAATGATAGTTCCATCAATGATAGTTTTATCATTTAGATCGTCCTTAAGGACGTTGCCTAGTTCATGCAAATAATAACAAATTTACTTGGAACTTGAAAGTATGGTAGATCAAAGTATTCTGCAGTTATTTCTAGATGACAAATTTTTTTTTTTGTTTTTTTGAATTCGTAATTTTATACGTTTTTCTATACGGTATTACGTATGGCATCACCAATTCAGAACTCCTTATGTAAAGCCATATATGTAAGACCACGTGGAATTATAGAGATAAAAGAACAGAGAGCACTAAACCCACGTAACCCCGTCTGTCAATGTTTTTATTGGTGCGAGAGAGACCGGTGTAAAGATTCTCTGTGGGTTTCTTTCCAATCACAGGAGTTAGCTAGAGACATGCAAGGAATTTTTGCATCGTTCTCTCTCACACTGTGGGACACAGCTCAGGACAGGGTTGTGGGGGTTCAACGCACTTTATTCTTATATCTCTATGCGTAGAATGCCGTATGGCTTTCTCGAAATAATTTCATATAGAATTCTGTCATCTATTTTTTAGGTGGGTAGCCTAGATGAAATTTCCGATCGGGAATATGTGTAAACGTGACGTTCTCAAACAACGCCAAAACTCTAAAAGTGTAAGACTGAAAGTATTTAAAATAAGATGGCAAAAGTACTAGAGATAAATTTTTATAAATGTAAAAGGAGCAATTGAAAAAAATTTTTTTTAAATTGAAATAATATTTTATTGTCAAAAAATTACACAAATCAAAAAAAATTGTTTTTTTATACAATCTTAATATTATCTTTATCGCTTCTTTTTTAAATCTTGAAACTGCAGGCATGTAAAAAATGTAAATGCTATAATTTTGTTCCAGAAATATTAACATATACGGAAACTGACAACTTCAATTCTCAATGCACGTATGACCAGTAACTTCTTAACGTCTGCAGTTGACACGTTTTGTTTAAGATGATCTTTTACAAATTTTATTTCATAAGCCTTACACAGCACAAATTTTTACGCTATTAGATCGTAATAGTTGTAAATTAAAGAAACTGAACGCTTTGAAAGATTTTTTTTTAATTTCTCAGTTAACCGTTGTTAACGAGTTCTAATTTTCTTTTAACACCTGTTTAGAATTTCTAAGAACAAAACTTTGTGGATGAAGATGCTTGAATAGTGTTAACGCATTGCACTTTATTTTCCTTTTCGTTTAGGATTCACAAACTAATAATAACGGATCCAAACATAAATTGGTGATATCACATCTATATCTACATTTATTGATGATACCCGTGTTACCTTTATCATTTAGTGGTAATTATTTTGCAGACGAAAAACTTTTTGGTAGGAGATTATATGCACCATAAACTGGTTAATTTCATTCGACTAATTCATTCAATTATCCTTGAAGATTATAACTAAAAAATAAAAAATGAAAACTTACTAAAAATCATAAGAATCCATTTTTGTTCGTAAACCAAACAGTAAAACAAAATTTCTCCTCAAATGGATCATTTAAAAAAAAGTGGAGATTTACAATTGTGGGAAGTGTCGAATTTGGGCTGAACAAAAATGTGCTAAGTCAGGGCTGAGACATCGTCTCCTAATCTATGTATAAATACATCTTTATATTTTGAAATAATTATTCTGCTTGTAGCCTAGGCTCAAAATCAATCTAGACTATGAACAACTGGATTAGCCAATTTACAGTAACATCTGTATTCGTTGCTATTTTTTAGTTCTGTAGTAGTATAAAAATAGCTCCGTGCGACAATATTCCAATGATTTTGCATTCGAAATATGCAAGATTACAGCTATTGTTCAAACCGAAAACAAGTAACGTTGCTTTTTAACCAGCTATCCGTACTGCTATTCATAATGTTTTGCCTAGCACAAATGTATGGAGCTGTAGGTTCCAATAGGTCCGAAGCTGGGTGCATTAAATACAGAAATTTGGACTTAGTAGGGCATTTGAAACAAATGATTCTTAAATAGAAAATTGGATAAAGTGATTCTTTGGGCTGACGTTCTCGGGTCCAAACAAAATTTATCTTTTGACCAGTCCAAATTCGACAATGTCCATAATTGTCATCAGTAATTAGTTTGATGAATCCCACATTATCAATCATGTAGATAAGAATTAGTATATTTCTGCATATTAGTTGTTTATTTCAAACCATACAATGTCTAACAACTTACCGATTAAGATCACTATTCTCGTAGATCCAATCGTAGTATGGTTCTGTTCTGATAAATGAGAGAGGAAGTTCTTTAATGCTTGGTTGACACCAATTTTGACCTTCGAACGTTGAAAAAATTGCAAAAAGCGTATCTTTGTATATCAAAGGACTTCCAGAAGCCATACAAGGATATCTATCGCGCGTATTGACACAAATTATTTCGAAATTAAAGTAGCGACCGTCTCTCCTTAAATTTCGATGGCAACTCGTTTGGTCCGTAATAACTATATTATTGTCGAATAGTAGAAAACGTGTGTCATTTTGCGTCACATCTCCCTGACGAATTAGATGGATTTTATTATTTTATTAAGTATGTACATGAATATTCAAAGATAATTCATTGAACATTTAGATATATGTATTCAATTACCTCTGGTGCAAATCCAAAGATGGTTACAGGGCTCAAAATTTCATGTTTTCCTGTGTATTTGGCTAATCGAATGGGCAGTATCTGTTCGGCGATTGGAAATGCCAGCTAATTGAGGAAAAAAAAAATCATTAAAGTGACAATAAGACAATAATTTTTTCATGAGCGTACTTTTATCAAAGCTATATTATTTCTACGAGAAATCGGCTCATATCCAAGATGTATGATAATATTATCAACGGTATAAATTAATCCTGCTTCTTTTTCTACCGCATCAGCAAGAATCAGGTATCTGTTTCTCGGCCATCTTCAAGAATCGACATAAATTTAAAGATTATTTTACTTTTATTAAGAATAAAATGTTGAGCATATAATGAAAATGAACTTACTTAGAACATTCAGCTGTTGAAATAACGTATACATGTGTTACAGCTGCTCCTGAGCATATAAACTTACGATCAACCAGAATTTGGACCTGAAATAGCATTACTTTACACTTTTATTTCCAGTTCATCGAAATGACTAGTTCCCTTTTATTACCACCGTCGATTCATTTTATTACAGTAGTAATGGCGGTGCACTATGGAGACCTCAAAATTTTCATTAGTTACTCACATGGAAAGAAGCTTGCCCTTGTGCTACTGTTTTTCGGTTGAGGGATGGAAATGTATCACTGAAAAAATTTCTTTCATGAATCTTATTGTTAATTGTAAAAGATGTATTTCATCAACAATCTTTAGAATATTTACAGTACAATTTACAAGCCTTTTGGTTCTTAAATTATTTATTCTAAGTTATACTAACTGCTTTTACTAAAGCTATGTTAATATCTGAAAACAAAAGGATGTTGCAAATAGATATTTCTTTAAATAAGACTAAATTTTCATATTGCGTAGATTTCAATTTTTGCACTTTTTGTTGTACCATTAGCCCAGTAAGATAGAACTTTCATTTTTACTCTGACTCAAACCTATCAAGGAAATTTTTGTTTTCATTTATAAAGAGTAGGCCACAGCTTTTAATGTATGCAATGTTACACAAAAGTAGAAATGTATTTACCATCGTAATTTTATCAAAACACAATGTTTTTTTACAGTAGTATGAATGTAGAGATTGTAATGAACAAGATTATGTAATTAGTTTTTCAGAAACGTGAGACTCAGTACTTAAAAAAGCGACTTAGGAGTAAGAATTAAAGGTCATAAATAATAGGTATCTCGGTTTTTACCGTGGTAACTTAGTCGTTTTGATGATCCAGTTGCGGTATTCAAATATGTTGAGATAAGGCTTTGGAATAGCCGTAGATCGACATGTATTCGCACCAACAAAACATGTTGCAATTGCTATGAGTTTACCATCCATTAGTAAAGGAGCCCCTTCTTCGGCACATGGGTAGTGCCCTTCTGTTTTGACGCAATATTCTTCCGGTCGAACTGTACCACCATACCTTTTTAATTTTAGTCTGCAGTCAGTGTATGGTTCTACTATTGCGTCATCAAGTACTAAATAGGGATAGTACGGATTACTATCCTGAAAATAATGTTTTTTTTTAAATGTTAATTTTACTTTTGCCTGAGATTGTTAAAATTGCATTATGAAATTTAAATTTCGTTGAAACTATAATTACCTTGTTAAAAAAACCTAATATAGTTACAGACTGTCCGTGCTCATCACTTGGTAATTTTGCTGCTAACTCAACAGGTTGTACTTGTTGGACAGGAAATTTCAACTGTAAAAATAAAAAAATAATGATAAGAATGACGAGAATCATGTAAACCTCTAATGTCCGTATTTATTAAATTGAACGGAATATTTGTACCTGTAGCAAAGCTATGTTATGTCTGTAAAATTGACTGTCGTATTTTGGGTATGGGAAAATCTGTTGGATCCTATGGGAGGTACCATACATTAGACCATACGCTACGTCACCAATGATAGCTTCATATCTGGTGGGCTTATACGGCCTAAAAATATAATATTTATAGAACGTCTGAGACTATTTATACAATTCTGTAGAATCTCAAAATGTATGTTTAACGAGGCTCGACATATGTATCAAAGTACTTTATGAACGGATTAAATTAAAATTTATGGTTAATAAATATGCATTTTACCGCTGTGCAGAGTTTTGACTAAGAAGCTGCTCCGAAATATTTAAAGAAAACTACGTTTTAGGGGAGCCTCTTTGACATGGTTTATTTTGTAAACGACCTTGGTAGAAAATTACTATATAAGCTGGCTAGAAACTCGTCAACTTACATGGGTAAATGGGCTGATAACATGTTAATGAGTTTTTAGCAAGTTTATAACATGTAGTGTCGTTTCTCCCAGAGTAGACTTTTTACCTGAAGTGGTATTATAACTGACTATTATCACTGTACATATTAAGGACTTTGCTTTCTTATTGAAAATAATCACAGAAGTCGATGAAGATCGAGTGTCTGAATATTAAGACCGTCGAGAATACACAGGTTTTTCTTCAACTATACGTTATAATACTAATTATTGAGAAATGTGACAATGAAAATGCAATGGTTAACAGGTGTTTTTATGAGACAGCTGTAAATTTTTGATTAAAAAGTATGATGGAAATCACACAGGACAACAAAATTTGAGGTGCAGAGAGAATGAAGTGTGAGAAACAGTTGTGCAAAGTTTCAACTGTTGTTATAATTAATGTTACGGAAATATTTGTGACAGAATAATAAAAATAACATAAATCAAAAACATGTGGCAACGTTGCATCTACAGCCATCAAAAGCTACAACTCGGAGCTGTAGTGTCACTTTGCGGTATTTTTAAGAAGTCAAAGGATGTGTCTGATTCCATGAAGTACCTACTTTTCGGAGCATATCTACTTAACTTTCCAGTGATATTTTTATTTAGGCATCGTAAAAACACAAAGACAGTACATGTATATATATATATATATATATATATATATATATGTAGGTGCATACACTAAAAGCTGAGAGAGACAACTTTTAATGTAGATTACACATAATTTATATATATATATATATTACAATTAATGTGCGAGGTTGCCAGCCATCGACTCGATGTCAATAACGTAGTTAGCTACAAAAAAAAAAAAAAGTAGGCAACGTTCTTAACAAAACATTCGTGACATTTAGTTGTTATAACGTTTTTAACTAAGTATAAGAAAGATGTAAGTTTGCTGCGGATTTTATTAAGATATTTTCTTATTAAGAAGACATGATAAAAAAAGTGTAATTTAGAGCATCGTCTGCTCATTGCTATATATATGTACACATATTTTGTCATGACTATATCTGTACGCATTTTTTAATATCTCTGTAATGAAGCATCTGGAAACTTGAAAAAAAATCTTTTTTTGTCCGAGTGTTTTATAAAAATCAAAAATATTCTATTTCATTATAAAGAGTAGTTACTTGTACACATTGATACGTATAGGTGCGTGATGATTAAATTAGCTTAGATTATGAAGTTACAATAGAAAAGTATAAAAAAATTGATGATGATGTAAGATAGGTTTTAAGATTATGTATAAGATAACGTTTCGAATTTCAGGTAAGCTTAAGCAACCTTGTCACAATAGCTTTTATAAAAAAAGTTTCATTAATATTTTGAAGTCTACATTTGCTTTTAATTGTTTTTACCTGACTTACTTTAATTTTTGTTATTTGACGTTAATATGAATACATAGACTATAGATTTAAGAATACAAAAATTTATTCAAGTATCTAATTAATGTTTGGTGTATTTTACTTACTGAGCTATATTGACATTTAGTTATTTTTTGAATTCGCCCTTAAGCTTTTGACATTCAAGTCGTTTACTGTAATTCTCAGCTGAAACTATAACTCGAAAATCGAAATATACCTTACAGTGTAATATAGGTATGATATACTTACCACGTGCAAGTGGCCGTGGTGAGTAAGAATTTTTCTGAAATGAGAATAGCTGAACACCTGAATTCATATCTGTAAAATAGTTGGGCCTACGTAGCCACAATTTGATCCATAAGATTTGTTAGTTTTCAAAAAATTTTTCAAAGTTATTAACGGCAACGAGTACTTACATAGTATTTATATTTTCTAGAATTGTGTACAGCTTTTTTTGTCGCAAGTGCAAAGAAAATTTGCAAAAGGAGGCAAAATAATAAAAAAAACTGCTTCATATTAACAACTGATAATTAATTGTTACGGTATTCCTAACCACATGCGCTTTTATGAAAGTCGAAATCTCGGCTCCCAGATTTTCGGGAGTTCGCCGCATGCGCAGTGATCAATCACCTAGCTGGAGCGAGAGAGCCCCCCTACCCGCATGCGGCGAACTCCCGAAAACGGAAAATCTGGGAGCCTTTAGCTACTGAAGCTAATGTTAATGTAGTAGTTTGTAGTTGGAGAGTACTTTCGTTATTTTTTTTTTTTTTTTTTTTTTTTTTTTTTTGTTTGATGGAGCGGGGAGGGGAAAATCTTCATAGAAACCCCAGCTAATCTGGTGGTAGTGTTGGATTCACCCGGTGTGCCTACCGACTAAAAACTAACCTCCCCGCATGGGACAGGTCCGTGAGGACCACTCCCCTAGAAGACAAAAGAGGCATAAGAGGAGAAAGAAGAAGGAAAATAACGGAGAATTTCGGAGGCCGACTCGCTCTCGAAAAGATGAGAGGAGGGGGCACTTACGAATCTGGGCAAAGCTCAAACTTTCGTTATAAGACGAGGCTAAAAGAGTTAGTAATTTTCCGAACAAATGGGCTTTTATAATAGCTTGATAAAGTATATCGCAGCTTGGGATATTTTTAAGCAAAGACAAATAGTTTGCTGTTATTTATCAGAAACTACTACAACATTCCATTCTTTAACAAGCTGTAACATTAATTCTGAAGCTGGAACATAAGGAAATGGTTCAGTCCTGGTAGTAGTACACTTGAACGATCCACTGTTTTCAGAATTATATTAAATAAAGATTTCGTTAAAGAGTTGAAAAATCTGAGCCTTAAAAATTTTTTTTTGGAAAAGATGGCCAAACAATGAGACTATGATATAGTTCTTTTATTTAATAAGATTAGATTGTATCGTTACAAAAATTTTTAAAGATTTTAATGACAGAAAAGTTTTCTGTTTAGTTGTAGTTGGATAACTTAAAGCTTGTGACTTCATCTCATTTTAATTGTAAGATAAAGATTTCACAATTCTAAATTTATACCATCCATTTTTCAATTTAGTAACGTTTGATAGGTAAAAATCAGTTTTTTTCTTTGATTACCGTTTCTCTGGCAAATCTTAAATCTCATTAGTTTTAAGCCATGAGGTTTATTTATAAAAATGTAGCATAACTGAGAAATTTTGTACATTCCATAACTAAAAAAGATATTTAAAATAATAATTCTTACAAATCGAATCATTCCTTATTTTTTAAGTATGTTTAGTACTTGCTTCGTATTCTAATACAATACACGATTCAATTGCTATTTTAAGAATTTTTTGAATAAAGTGTCAAGGTACCTTTTTATAATATCGCCATCATTGTTTGTACAAGATCTCATTTGGTGCATAAAATAATTAGGGGGTTTAACGTTTGTAATTAAGAATGTTATCAAATGTTTTTTAGTAACTAGTGATTTCTGTAATGGTCAATATCATGAAGTTAACCTGTAGTCTCGTTTTTGTTCGTTTTTAATTTGAACTTTTCTAGCTTATATTATGATATTTTTACTCACTATTACGGAATTATGTTTATACTTTTAGAACAAGAATACAACTTATTTAAAGACCACTACATACATTTTTTTTGTTATGCTGTGCCGACTGTTGGGAACTAAGAAAATCTGTAAAGCGCAAAAACTTAAAAAAAAAATACTTACAGTTTCTGATTTTTTTTATTAATAATTTTTCCAAGTCATACGAAAATTATTTATATTACTGGTGACAGGTACGAAATTGAATATGACTTTACGTATCTCAAATCATGTACATTTTCAAAAACAAATCCAACGGTTAACTAAGTAAAAAAACTTTAAAACTGTAAATTACTTTTTTCTTTTAGTCTAGTTAAGTGATATCGATTCACATTCATTCCAACATACTCCAATGTACAGGAATTTGGAAAGTACCATCAGCCGTTAAATTTCAATTTACTCTTTTCGTTTCAGAACTGCTGCAACGTTATCAGCGAGCGCACATGTTTTACTGTTCGATGTGGGAGCGATAGGTTTTATTTTTTTTTTTTTTTTCGAATGTACGAGACTAATACTGTCAGTTGAAGAAATTTTATTTGTAATCCTACAAGTTCTTACACGTCATCAGGTAATAATATTCTGATATTCAGATTATCATTTTTCCCATTATTCAATTTTGAACAAATAACCACAAATAACCTTCAAGTTTTTATACTGGTGTCCACATATCTTTCAAAATCAAGGTAATAGGTATGTATGTTGAAAAATGTATAAGCTTAAGTACAAAAAAAAAAAAAATTATATGTACGCCTTACAAACATAAAATATCTTGTCTAGATGAGGTACATAAAGAGCTTCAGCAAACGGTCAGACACGTTATCATCGTCCGATATATTTCGAACCCACGCAAGCACGTGAATGCCAGTGACTCCCTGACCAGTTTCCATTGACATCACAATCGCCCTGCTGCCAATTCCGAGCCAAAGCATCATAGTTTATTGATTTGCAGCTGCAATATTAAAAGTAAGTAATCAGGTGGGTGGCTAGACCCGCTTACTATTGTAATTCCAATTTATATTTGCACGATTTCCCTTGTCCATGCGTCATGAGATTTATGTTGGTTTTATGTATCCACACTCCACTATTAGATTTTACGTCAAGCGATTGTTTGACTCTGGTTAATGTTCAACGCTGTAAGCGTCCCAGTTTTATTCCTCTTTTTGAAATTTGACCGTTAATGTATGATTGATTTATGTCAGTATCATAACCTCACTTTCTAGACTATTTGTAGGTATTTGGGATTGGGCAGTTATTTGACACTAATATTGTATATTTGATGACTAAAATATTTCTATGGTTTAGTTACTCTGTAGTAAAGGTGTGTTAGACAAGCATACCTGAAATTATTTTCAAGGCTGATTCTATTGCGTGATAAAACTGACCAACATTAGCAGTTTGTCGTTTAAATACACGAAACAGAAGGCAAAGATTTATTTTGATATTATAAAGTTGATACATTATTGAAAATGCAATTTATTGAGTTAAGAGTTAACTTTTTCGTTTGAAAATTGCCATTTATAAGATAACATTATTTTCGTCATAAGATGTAGTAGTTATCCTCGTTTTGGTTTAATTAACAGTCCACGTTTCCAAGCCTTCAATCTTGTCAAGCATTTATGTATCTTGTATCATATAAAAAAAAGTGTAATTAAATTTAATAATACTAGAAAAAGAACCTCAACGTGCCATACTGATAACTGATAGTGTATTAGCAGACTTACTAAAGTCAAACAATAGGATATTACTATTTCCATGAAGCCAATCAATTAGACTCGTTTTAACTTGGCTTCACTTAGAAAGATTTACTTTTTCAAATAGAAAGTACAACGACAAAATGCTAAGTGCACTTTTTGTATTGTCATCATCTTTTTTTTTTAAAAGAGGAGCCTTAGCTAGATACAGTTTGAAAATATATAGATTAACAACTATTTTATATCTGCGTTATATCTCGTTTTCTCACTCGATACTTTATATTGTAGCAGACCTTGTAATAAAAAGTAAGTCCAGGTAATTTTCTTAGGATTGATTATTCCAATATCTTGCGTTATAGTTCATCCGTTTCGTCTGTAGAGTTTTTACTTATGTTTATTAAGTAGACTTTTGTACATGTTCACATGTTCTTTTGACATAAGGACGTAGACATCACTATGATTAACTTATTGAGTAGAATATTTATCATTACAATCATATGATGAACGTAGACTTCGAGAAAAATTGTTTGCACACTCATACATTACCATAGTACTCGAATTTCAACCATCAAAAAAATTTTATAGAACGTGTACACGCAGTGATTATTCCATTAATTAATAACCTTGTTTCATTTGGACATTTTACACAACCATCGAAATGTGTCGAGTAAACTTCTATTTTTAGATATGAATATAGTAGGTATATAATAGGCTTTGATAAAAGTTAAAACTACGCCTTGAAAGTTACAGCTTTTTTTTGTTAATTTCGAGCAGATATTCAAAAGTACGGTTTATTTACGTGTTTACTAAACACATTATATTAATTATTGAAAATGCAGCGAAAAAGTCGTAATACCTTCAATAAATCAACATAGCAGGCGTTTTAAAATTTATGAACATGCAGATTATCACTACTTTTTCATGTTTCGTTGCTAAGTCTTTTTAAAAATTCCTTTATTTCAAAATCAAGCTAACCATTACAAAATCATTATTTTCATATTACTTTAATCAACACCGTTTATCGTTGTACGTGTGTGCGGACACGTTCCAAACTTCAGTTTTACGATATGACTATTGAAGTGGCTACGAAATAAAATTCAGTTGCTATTGGAAATTGCCACGTCTTGTTGCTACGGGGCCAGAATCTTCATAAATTGTTACTTTTTATGAGCAAATTTGTAATATAATCCATGGATCGTCAAAAGTTAAGCTTACACGTCAAATTGAGACGCAAAAGTAAGTGCAAAGACGTTTTATACTTTAAAGGAAGAAAACAATTGTAGTTTGTTAATAATAAATGATTGAGTATGATATTTCGATAGTTCATAGTAAAAACTGAAGTTGATTTGTATAGTTTATGGAAAAAGTTTTGTTTTTATATTGGGAAAAGTTCATTGTTAATTACATGTGACACCATATTGTTCAAAGAGCAATACGTATTGCCTAAGAGAATATTCGTTTAGTATGAATTTTTAAAGCTTATGAGGAAAACATTGAGTATCTTAAAGTTTTAATTAAATTTTTATTTTGAAATTATTGTTGGCGTCCGCAAAAGATATTGCACACTATCTTTAGAAAGTTCTGGTCATAAATTATTTATTAAACTTTCAATATTATTCAGACTTATGATCTCAACCATCTTTTACTATGAACAAGTTTATCATGTTTGAGTTTTTCTCTGCACAATTAATGCTGATAGGATAGTTAGATAAACTATTTTTCCGATGAACGAGTTTTATTACAATAGCCAGTCATTTTTTTTAGATGAGAGGCTGAGAGATCTGTGTAAACGTCTAGCTGCACGAATAAAGGCTGATAAGAAGTTGAAGCAAAAAGAAGCACAGAAAAGTCTTCTCAATAAAAAACAAAATGATAATAGACGAGGTTGCTTGAAACCTGAAAATAAAAGAAAGAAAATTATACAAAAGCTTAAAAGATTAACGTTAAAATTAAATCATACGAAGTTATACTAAGAAAATGTAACTTTATAATAAATTTTCCGTTTAATGATCTTCTTTATTATTATTTACCTCAATATAAAATGAAAAAAAACGATTGAAAAGTAAGCAACTTTAGTCTTGAAACGTTAGCATCTGCATGAGTTTTATTGATGGTTGTAACACATAATTCAAAATTCCACATAAGCAATTAATTCTTCTCCTAGTGGTTTGCTAATTCGAGAGTAATATTTAAAAAAAATACACGTAATTTATTCTAGGTTTCATTTTGGTGATAAAGGTAAAAAAAAGTATCTTAATACTTAAATAACACATCATTGAGTTTCAATAATATCATTTTTTTATGTTTTAACGTAGATAAATGTTGAATAGGACAACGTAGCTAATAATATATTAGATGCACAAAACCATTGAACCAACATTCATGATAAAACGTCATATTATTATTTCCGTAAATGACACCTTCTGGTAGATGGTAGTAAATATTTATTTTATAGTATTTACAATTTTTGTTAACAGTAATGTTTCTATATATTATTCAAAACCTATTCACTTTGTAATTAAGTATTTTGCTTCATCACTGACCCAATCTGTATTAGTATTTTATATAATATTAAACAAAGTATATTCAAGTTGACATAATACCAAATATAATTTAACTAACAAGAGAATCAAAAGTCTTTTGGAGAAGATGATAAAGATAAATTAATGACTGTTTTTCAAGTGACAGTTTAATCAAAAGGATTCCTTGTGAGCTTATAAAAATAGTTTGAAGCAATTGTCTAATATTTAAGTACAAATTTTTTTGATATTTAGGGAATGAAAAGTCTTGTGTACTGTTTAGTACTTTACATAAATTCAATTAGTTTTCGCAATTTTCTTTAGTTCTCTCATGCTAATAAAAGAAAAAATGTTCTGCTTCAGATGATAAGGCAATATTTGAAAGTCCAAAGACGCCAAGACACTTTGTAAAGCTTCGTCCAAACAATTTTCTGCTGCGTTTAATAAATTCCTCTTCTTGATAGCCAGATCAATGCGAATTTCGAGTACGTAGTCATAATATTTGAGACGTTTTTTTTTGTAAAGCAATGAACGCAATTTCTTGCAAGCATTCAGGTGTTCTTTACGATTTAATAACTTGACATACGAGTCTAATGAAATTGTTATAATATCAAAGACAGATATTTTTCCTGCTTTGATCTTCTTCCATTCATCTAGCTTTTTGTTACAATCCAGCAGGATCGCTGCCAATTCCGTATTTAATTTACATAATCCTTGTGCAGGAATGAATTTCTTATTAAACTTTTTTAATCGTACGTAGATTGCATAAAAAAATACCAATAAGTTCTGGAATTTATTATCATTCTCTGGGTATCGAATCGTATGGCGAAAGGCGTCCAAAATGGCTTGATTGATTGTTACGACGTCTGTGAACTCCCAAAATAAGCATACTGTTCTCAAATCGTTTTCACAATATTTATCAATCGAAAAACGAGGTATAATACTTGGATACTGACTGTGGATTAAATATTAACTCATGAGTAAATCAAAGAAGTTTACCGTGAAAATTTTGTTACAGTAAATGAGGTAACAAACCTATTGGCCTTCAAGCCAGCCTCTAGAAGCATCCTGATGATGTAATGTTGGTGTGAGTTGACAGCTGCGTACAGTGCACTGTTGATATCCCGACAGCAATTTTTTCTTGTCATGTCAACATGATCGATATCTAGTGTGTAATTGACAACTTGCTCACAACCAAAGCTACTGGCAACTATTAGTTCATTCAAGTGAAGGCTATTGTTATTGTTTCGGAAATGTAAGCCAGGAAGGTATCTTACGTTTAAGGAGAGGGTCATTTCATCAACTCCTGCAATTTTGGCTAGCATAAGGTGCAATATTTTAATTATATTTCTTTTCACAGCTAAAAAAAAAGGAGTCTCGCCGACATAGTTTTGGGCACGCAAATCAGCTCCTAGAAAAAAAATTTGCAGAACTTAAATTTGATAGTTAAAATATGTAGGGGATACTAAGTCTTCAAAATTCAGTAATATTAAAAAAAAGTATTTTGTAATTTATCCGTAAGACACAATATTACCACTTAAAAATAATAATCAGTAATGTCAGTCTGACTTGATACTCGAGAAACTGAAAATCTGGTTTTCAGGCTTAAAGAGAAACATAGAAATATGGAATAAAAAAAACATGTACCATATTTTTCCAAGCCCTGCCGTAAAATCAAAGTGTCACACTTTTTAATCAAAATTTTATGGTTCTAAATTTATAGCTTGTTGTCCTCCCATTTTTAAATTTATTATGAATCAAGATAATAAATTTAATTTAATGTCTCTGAATCAATGCAGTTAGGTTATTTAGCTTAGCCATATTAATGATATCATCCGATCCTGTATTTTTAAGTATTTTTTCAAGCTATTCTATCATCTTGGTCATGTAAAACATAGTTTCTGATCTTGGGATGAAAATAATCATTTTTTACTTATTTTAAAAGTCAATGATTTACCATTTTTTATAAGCAGACTAGCAATTTGGTCGCATACTTCCACATTGGATAATCTCTCTTTTTTCAATATTAAATGCAATGGTGTCTCATCAAAGAAATTTTTCACGCTTGTATCAGCTCCTTTTTGGAGAAGATTTTTAACCGCCTCTTCATTCATATGACGAACAGCAAGATGTAGATCAGAGTCACCAATCTCATCAGTGGTAAAAATACCTCGCTGGTCTAGTATTGCTGAGAGCAAGCATTTTTTGGGTCTTCTGTGACTCTCTTTGTGTCCTTGGGATATTAAATGATATCGTAAAGCTTTGAGAGTAAATTTACCGTGAATGTCTATTGCATCCGCACGTTTCAGTATAAACTTGATAAATTGCTTTAGCAATTGTTGATGAGATTGGTCCCATCGGTCCCATGAGTTATTACATGCTTCTAATAGACTTTCGTAGATATTATTGCTCTTTGCACTGGAACAGTTGTAATCAATCAATATGCTAAATTAGTTAGACAAAAGTAGTTCTATGTAGAAATAGAGTTACAGTAATTGTCATCGTAAAAACAAAAGGAAAATTGGGACTGTATGTCATGAACTCTACTAATTTGCATTCAAAACCGCTATAATTTTTACTCTTGCAATAATTTTTACTTTTCACCCCAACAAAATGCATGGGTCTCCTTTGATATGCGTGGTCAAATAACACATTTTCTGTAATATTTACTTTAAATTTATCATCTGTTTTGATGAGGAGAAAAATTGAGGATGGTCTCACTATCACAAACGTATAGCAAAGTATGTGATAAATTTGACTGTAATTGTTAAAATAAATGAAAATACCATTAAATGAAAATAAATTACACTAAAGACACAGCAAACTTTGTACCAAGTGACATTCAGTCTTAACTTCAACCTAGCTTTTACCATAACAATAACTATACCTCCTTTGCTTAAAAATCTTATACCCATATTGTATGAGCTTCTTTGCAGAATTACACTTGAGAAATGAAATAGCAAAGTGTAAAGGTGTATCGGCAGAGAAATCATCCATGTTGGGATCCGCTTTGTAATTTAACAATAGCTCTACAATGTGTTCGTGATCCATACATATTGCAGACCACAAAGCTGTACTATCAAATTTGTTTCGAATATTTGGGTCAATTTTGTTTTCGAGTAAAAGCTTTATTCCATTGACCTATGAATTTGAAACGGTTAAAATTTTGACCGGCTATTTTCTTCACAAAAATAATACCTGCTGCTGTCTGACTGCAAAGTGAAGTATCGATTCAGAATTAAAATTTTGTGAATTTAAATCTGCTCCATAATCAATTAATAGCTCAATCATCGACAACTTGTCGTCAGCTTGTACAGGATCAAATTGATCGACACAATCGTAAACCAAATGAAGAGGTGTCTTAAAGTCAATGTTCCAATCGTTTATGCATGACGAATCTCTAAAATATTGGTAAAATAATGTGAGAAAGAAATAAAGAGTATTAATTCGTTACTCAATAAACATTACCTTCGAAGAATTTCACGGGTTCTTATAAGGTCACCGGAACTAACGGCTATGTGAAGATCTTTCCTGTTCATGCTGTTTATTCCAGTTAGATTTTTTTTACTTATTTGTCGAAATTACTGGATCTTATGTGAATATTTGGCAGTGAGTTGGCTCAACTTTCAGAGGACACTAGGATTCATAAATCAATGTTTAACACGGCAATTTCATTGTTCTGGTTGGGTGCTCTGAAATTTTGTACCTAAAAGAACTTTTAAAACTACTCTAAGTAATGTATTCTAATCTTCCCAAATTTTTATTATAGCCAACTTTTAGTAAAATTTTACTGATTTAAATGGTAAAGTATTCTTCTCACAACTTTTAAGTATTCTTTTCAAATAGAATTATTTTCCTACGTATAGTCACTAAAGACGGTATCAAAGTATGAGAAATTTTATAACTGGAGTATGTAGAGCTACCTAGCTGTTAGTTTTATTGTTAAAAATTCTAAAGTTTCGAAATAAGACAGTAGTTAGGTGTAATACCACCAAAAGTTCATATACTTCTGGAATCTAGACATCCAATACATTGTTAAGGTATGTGAATACAGTAAAAAACGTTAAAATGAAAGTATATGTGTTTACGTGCAGCTTATATTCTTTTGTACGTACCTAGATAATATACCACTGTCCAGTTATACAATGTTCATTCCTTCTTGTTAAGTAATACTTAAAGAAAATTGATTAAATACATGTCCGTACCATATTTCACGAAAAGAAGGCGCGGTATATTTAATGAGCGTTTAGCAGAGTCTAATTAGCCAAGTATACTTTAAGTTAAGCCAAATATATTTTGTGTAACTTTTATTCGTTTTTTTTTGTTGTAGGATAAAACTAATTTCTATTAATTAGAATACATAACCATACATGGCTTTAATCAATTTTTATAAAAAAATATAATACTACACTTGCTGAGTAAAATATTGTTAACTTATTGTTTCTTTGATCTCTTTCCGTACATAATGGGAATTCACAGTCAACACTTTGTTTATGAATGTCGGTTTGTTCAGAGTGCATTTACTTCAGCATTAAAAACGTTTGAAAGGTTTCTCCGTCAATTTGAATTATAAATTATGATGACAAAGACTCGTAGCTTATCGGTGACAAACACTATTTCCGCAACTATAATGATCATGCCAGGTACGTGATATAGCTTTCCACTATTTTGAAACTTAACGTATTAGTTATTAACGTAATGACTAAAAGTATCTAACTACCACGCTGCGATAAGTTCAAAGATTTACTTGACTGACAATAACTGTTCTGAAAAACCAAGTTTTTCACATTATCATTATCATTTGTTCTTAAATACAAGAGTAATTATATGAGAATAAGTTTGTTTCATGTATCGTCTTCACGATAAATTAAACATAAATTTAAAATATTAGTTGTAGCAAAAAAACGATTTTTTCACGTGTTAAATTGTTTCCTACAATTTTCAGAAAAAGTCTTTCCGAAATACATGAAAATAAGTAAAATTTATATTTTTTTAAGATCTACAACTTTAGAATCTATAATTCTGTGGCATCGTGTTAACTTCAGACTATTACGGGCAAAAACCTATTTTCTAAATGGCCTTCTAGACCATCAGAATTGTAACTTAAATGAAAGTGTAGAATACAAAAGAGTTGTATTTTAATGAAATCCACATTTTTTCAACTAGACACACACCTTCAATGAACACTTAAAGATACATAACTAACAATTAAATGTTTCAATTTCACGTTCTTTAATGTTTTCTTTGATTTTTTAAATAATCTTCATGTATGAAGATGATCCTGAAGAAATAAATGTTAATATTAAAAAAATTCATTTTTTTGAGATCCACAACTTTCTTGTTATTCTGGAATGTGTGAGACTTTAGATTTTTAAGACATACCCAAAAAACTGATTTTGAATGTGGAAAATATCATCTTTTTGACTATGTGGGCATGAAAATATTTGTTTTAGGGTCTTCATAAATAATTAAAAGTCTTAAGACTTGAAAATCAATAACTATTATTTCGAGACCTACACTTTTTCTCGACTGTATATGGACCTAAAATATCAGCTTGAAAAGTTACGTGCAAAATACCGATTTTCATTACCTAAAGTTAGACTATGTTAGGCTGGTAAATATTCTTTCTTTGACAAAATTGGCTAAATTATAAACTGTCACGTCATGCTATAGAAATAAAGCTACCAACCAAATTTCAGCCCAATCAGGAGTAAAGTCTTGAAGATAGTCAATTCATATGTCTTCGTAAGTGGCAGTTATACTTTTTGCTCTGGTAAAAATATATAGCAGTTCTATTTAGCAGTCGTACCTAAAAATTTTGGACGTTACAAACTTACGGAGATATACAATACGGTCATGTTATATGCCTGACTTCGCAAAAATTTATAAAATAGTGGAGCAACATCATATGCCCTATAATTCCAAACTTTGTTTGCTTTACTTTCGGTTTTAATTCAGGT
This sequence comes from Copidosoma floridanum, assembly GCF_036245765.1. NCBI lineage: Eukaryota > Metazoa > Arthropoda > Insecta > Hymenoptera > Encyrtidae > Copidosoma > Copidosoma floridanum. Next base: position 13,852,306 of record NW_028321884.1, on the reverse strand, counting down.
AAAAACGAATGATCTTGGGTTCAATATTCTATGATGATCTATTTCATAGGCCCAATAACTGTTTCATAAGAAAACTAAATTATTCAAAATCAGATGCATAAACAGATAACATCCCAATCGTGTACAATATCCTTCTCGTAATGCCATAGTGCGATTGTTATCCAATTTTTTTAGTTTCATCGTATTTAGGAGTATCGTTAAAATTGATCACAGTAGCTACCTAAATGTTTAAAAATACAACACAGTTAGAACATAAAGTACTTAAAAATAAAAATGAAACCGTATAAAATTTTACTTTTCATCTGTTGTCGCTGTCAAAGGTAATCATCCTCTAATAGCTTCATAGTTCTCCAACTCTCGCATGAAGGTATAATCCATCTTTTCCACTGATTGAATGCTACCGCATCCTGTCTGCTTTAGAGTAAGCCTAAGCCTTTGATGGATTTGTCGATGTTGGGTGTGGCGCGGTAGTAATATGCCCTGAGGCCGCCACCAGTACTATACCACTACTGTAATACACATCAACGTGTGTGTGTGTACACGCAAATGCTGTTTGGTAAATTTCATCTGAATATACCCAGACCTTCAGCAATTACCACAGAAGTATACCAACCGACAGTGCGTCTGATGTTGCAGGTGCTGAGAGAGAAAGACCCACATGGCGAAGGCAAAGTAGTTTTAGTACCTGAAATACGCAGTAATTTGGACAAGCATAATAATATGTACTGTATCCAACGGCATGTCCTTTGTGATACTCAGGTTATCCTCTAATGAAGCTCGCACTAAAGAGACGCATGTACCTAAGCCTTTGCGTGAATTTGTATAGGAGATGAGTAAAAGAGTTGAAAGTGTATTACATACGTGCACGAACTCGGACACTTTGGCCACGACCACCGCATGGATGCGCGCACGCTTAAAACGCGTTTCAGTACCATCTCTAATTCCCCTCTTCCGAGTCTAGATAGAGGAGTCGAAATTTCTTCCCTGCCACTCTTTCTTCTATAGCTTTTGCTCGTCATTACAGTCGCCGAAAGCTTTTTGTTTCAACTGCTCTTACGCGTCCAGTATAAATTGGGAGAGTTATCATAAGCCACTTTTCTCCCCTTCTCTGGCTCCCTCTGTATGCGTGGAAGCTCACATATGACGAATACATAGGGAGGTTGATCCTTTTATATTTATACTTCCACGCTTTAGGCATCTACGCGCAACGAAACGAAAAATATAGAACCAGAGGGGATATTGCGACTGATTGGCGTGCCCTTTCAATGGTACCTATGGGTTGTGAGCTGATGGTATAAATGACGAATGATGCGCGATATCAAACGAACGAGTATCTTTGGCCGCGTGGCTAAGTGTCTGGGCGATGAAAAGGGGGATGTACGCACGTGTATTATACATGTGTATTTGTGGGCGTATGTGTATGGGAGTGAGTTGTGAGTTTGATGGGGAAAATGGTCAGGAAACGAGGTAAAATTGAGCGGGTGGTTTTTGTTCGACAGCCCAGCGATTTTCGTGCACGCGCGAGTGTACCTACGCCAATTCTTCTTTTTCAGATGCGATAATCATCGATTCGTTATTTTTTGGAAGTACACAAAACTACGCTGGGTTATCGATGCTGAAATTCGGTGGACGCACGCACTTTTTTCCTGTTTCGCTCGATTTAACTTGCCTTTTTTTCCTTTTTTTCTTTCGATGGATCGCTACATTCCAACAAATGACTTTTTCGGTGTGTATCGACTTGTCAAATGTATCTGAAAGAGTTACGTTAACTGCGGGTCTAAAACATTTTTCTTGGTGCATCAAACATTTTTCATCAGATTCTATCTAACAACTACGTATATGATCCGAGTGTCCTTGCAAATACACGTATTTTCTATCTAGACCTCACATTTCCAATGATTGATTTAAACATTAATTTTAAAATCAAGCACACCCTCGTTATGACTAGCGTCCTCCCTATCCTAACAATCCACGCAATTACCAGAGTACCCTTACACACGTGCACGGCCACGGCATACTCAGATAAGTTGACCAGTCGACTGCTGCACGTGTCCTAACTTAATTTCGATCAGCAAATATTTTCATACGCTTAGCTTGCCTCCCTGAACCTTATCGACGCCCGTCACCGTCGTCAGGAGAGGCCACCACACCTAAGCCTCCCGGGTGGGCCTTTTGGCTGTCCTTCCATCGGGGATGAATCGCTTGAAGAGAAGGGGAGAGATGCTGGCACCACCGGATATTGAAAATACCATGGCAGAGAGTGAGAGACGACAGGAGATGGGCGCAGCGAGCAAACATTGCCTCCCGAATCCCATATGCGAACGGAATGCCAGTCGAATTAGCTTAGGTTGACGAAGGTGCGTGGGTATATATGTTATGTTCTCCCTGAGGGTTGTACTGCTGGAATTTCGTCCTTCCGATCCTACCTATGGATGTAAATTCGCAATGGCTTTTCTAATATTGAAATAATGTTGTGCTGTAACTGCGAGGAATATCGAGAAGTTGGTGTATGCGTTGGCACTGTTAAACAGTCACTGGTTTTGCGAGTGTCCGATTGATCAAGGGAGACACGGTTTTTTAATTGCCACGGAAATCTCTTGTGCAATCCAATTGTTCTGATCATTGAGAATTTTTGATGAAAGGGAATATATTTTTGTTGTAGTACACCAATTTGCGATCATTTGCATCGATAATTTAGTTACTGCTAAATAATCGTTTGTAAGCTCTAACAACACTTGCAACAGGTAAATAAAAAAAAACAACTAAAAATTTATACTTCTGAAAAACTCGTTTGCAGCGTGAAAGTGGAAATTCGATCCGTCTCTATTGTACGAACGAGCAATCGACAAGATCGTCGGACGCCCCCAATCAAATATTTGCTCGGAAATCTAACAATAAGTCCGTAATTGAAAAACGCGTGAAACAAAAGAAGATATACAAGAGTCGCGCAGAATTAATTACAGTACGCGCGAAATTCTGTACGTGCACTTACTGAATCCTTTCATTCAGATTTAATCAATAAAATTGGAAGAAAGATCGTGCACAGCTGTATCGCTTTCAATGCTGTTAATCGTAGCTTTATTTCAAATGTAGTATTAAAATCGAGCTAATTCATTCTGGCGAGGGATTACTTCACATAATCTGTAGTTTTGATGATACTATCACTTGTAAATGAAGAACCCTTGTTGAATTTTGTGAAATGCAACCTTTCCACAATTACGTTGAAAAAAAATTGTTGAGTCCTGCCAGTGTTTCATGTATTCCAGGAAAATATTCAACTAATTGAAGAATCTCAATTGTACCGAGCTTTGAACAATATTATAAACTACTTTATCGCAGTACTAGATACTAACTTTTTCAAAAACATTCTTATTTCCCTTTTCATAGTTTTTGTACAAAAACACGAAGTTCATTGGTGTCGAAAAAGTAAAAGTTAAATAAATAGTTTTACCTTCAATAAATTTTCGAAACGTTTATTCACCTTACATTGTCCACAACAATTGTAAGTCCCAAACTTTGTGACTTAAAACCAATTGTTACAGTAATGGCTAGCAGCAAACAATTTCCGATGAAACATCTGTTATTAAGGTAGTCCTTACTATCCACATAGTTCCGAATGAATTTTCAATGGTGCATTGTATACCAAACACACATATTTCTGTTGCTCAATCATTTTATCCGAATTAAACTTTTTGGGACCCGGAATCCGGGAGATTAGGTCAGAACTTGTCATCCATCTGCAGCTCATAGTTTGAAATGAAAACCATATCGTCTGGCTTAAGATGACAAGTAAGCTCGTCGTATACCTCTGCAGGATAATCCCTTTATAGCAGACCCTCGTCAGATCGCCAAACCCGGATCAGGACGCAACGTTTCCAGTACGAGTTGTTTGAAATTGTTCACGACATTCAACACCTCAAGAGATACTTATGGTCATCCAATTTTCCAGAATGTGTTATTCACTATTTCTTGGATGTGAATTTGCTATCGGTTAATCAATTGTCCATAAAGAAATGTGCTCTTACAATGTTATGCTATCGGTAGTTAAAAGTAAGTGAGGACTTTATTTCTCAAATAGAAATTGCAATTGGTTCATGGACGTTATTCCAGATTTACAGATACGATTGTTTACTTCCTCTCATAATCTTGTATTTTGAAGTTGGTAATACGGTGATTGGGATATCACTTGATTGTTTGTGACATGCATTTACGTGAATTTGTTGTACAGGAAAGTTAACGCTGATTTTTTAAAATTTACATTATGATTATTTTTAATGAAAATTGTAATAACTATTAGTAAAAGGAAGAAATTTGAAGATCTTGGGTATGTTTAAATTAGATTTTGATATATTTTTTAAATTATTGATTATTACTACTATTCACATACATTACCATGTCAAATGCAAAAATGGTATGGTTGATGTGAAACATCTAATGGTGCGGTACGAAATAAGACTAGTTATTTCGTTTTTAATATAATACGATAAACAATTACCAAAAAAATTGTTTATGCTTGGCAGACCGATGCACACATCCAATATTTATTCAATGAGTCGTTATTATGACTTAACTTCAAAATACTTAAAAATACGCCGTATCGTCAAAAGGAAGCAAGATAGACAAAAAGTAACGATTTTTTGGGATTTTTTGAAGGGAAAAAAATATTGCTGCGCTTAAATACATAAATCTTTATATAGATATAACACTAACACAATACTTACATAATTTTTATCATTAACAATATCATTATTATTGTTATTATCATGATTATTATGGACATTATCATTGTTGTTATGATATTATTATTATTGTTGTTATGATTGTTGTTACTATTATTATTATCATTATTAATATTAATATTGTTATTATATAAACAAGCATGATAAACATTCTCTCGTAGGGCAGTAACGTGGAAAAATGGTACGATCAAATATCAAGTATAAAAGAAAAGTAAGTCTCCATAAAACTCCTCCTCCAAGCAACGCAATCATAAGATTTGAAATTTCACCCTGAAAAGCCGTCACTTTCACCCTCGACTTGTTCCCTACCTTGCAATATTACTCCCACGAAGCACAACAGCGAACGATCAAAGAAAACATAAAAGCTCCGTTCCACCCTGTCTTGTGAAATTCTCAGACTATTAAGGTCGATGACGCAAGGAGCGAAAAAGGGACGAGAAAAGAGCTTGAGTCTCCTTTTCTACTTTGCTTCTATATGTTTGTGTACACACATACACCGTATATTCTATTATCAAGAATAACTCCCCTTGTTTGATAGAGAAAAGCAGGCTTGAGTGACGTTAGCAGTGTCAGGGGCAACCCCGTGGTGCCGAGAGATCAGCTCGCAAGGCCTACCAGGCACATAGTCCTTTTTTTGAGGTGTGTAATATAAGCCAGGGCTACGATGAGAAAATTAATTATCTCCTGATAGCAATACAAGTGTATTCTGATCTTGGTATTAACCTATCACGAGAATATTACGAGTACAAGGGTATGTTTCTCAAGTTACTTTTCAAAAAAAAGTAAAATGGTTTCTAAACTGGTAATGTGAATACGACGTGTTTAACAAATCCTTGATCAGTTATTCATAGATGATAGGACAGTGCAGTTTTCATAGATGAGAAAATAAAGAAACCGCAATAATATTGATTGATCTCTTTAATTGTTTGGAACATAACTGTGAATCGTAGGATAACATTCTTACATTAACTGAAAACCAAACACACGAATCCATCATATATCGCATTATATATATTTAGTGCAACATAAAAATACTGAAATCTCACCTCTCTCGTGCAAAACATAACGTAATAATTATGTAATGTACTCGTATGTCTATTAAGATGTAACCCTATAACGCAGTGGATTAGTAAAAGCGAGAAAATATTTGTAGGTGTCCACTTCCTAGACTTGTTTATTGAAACTCTGTAAAAAATCACCGCATTCCCTTGCTTCGTTAAAATAGTCAACCAGCCACCAGCTTGTATTGATGTACACGTTAACTCATTGAAATTGCAGGATGAACTCTGCGGCTTTTCGAATGACAGCAAAGAGGTTCGAGGTTTCGCTTCCGAATGAGATGCGAGACGAAGGGAATGGCGACATCTGATATAGCTGAATGGATGTTATCGAGGTTTCTCTACCTCCGGCTTTCTGTAGGGGAACCAAGCATTTGAAATGGTAATCAAGAGACGGGACAGGATCAGAGCTGCACCTCATTCACCTGTACTGCTCTCTGCGTAGCTGTTACGGCAGGTTTGTACTTTTGGATTCAATTGAGATCGGAGACAAATGATCAGCTGCGTACAATTGAAACTTTGAGTGATTCCTTCAACGGGATCGTTTAGCATTGGATTGCTCCAAGGAATGGGGCTTTGATGGAATCGTGATTTTGAAGCTAGATGTAATTTTTTTCCTCATTGCATTTGTTGAGTAAACTGTGAAAAGCACGGACAAGGCCTCAAGAGTTTTTGAAAGGTAAATTTAAAAGAAAAATTAATTTCGTGCGTACTTGATTGTCAAAGACAGTGAAGAAATGCAATTCCTCAATTTAACTGTCAAAATGCTTAAAAACCACCAATTAAAATTTTTTTAGATTTTTAAAACAGCTGATACTGTTGAATTACAAGAACTCAGAAATTGCAATGTAAGATCTAAGAACTGTTTGTGATGAACTGTGTCAAATTATAACATTACTTAACGGATATCCACGAGCATAACAATGGAAATACATAGTATCATAGAAGGATTTTTTCAGGACTTTGAGGAGAGCAGTAAGTATAAATTTTATTTTCTTAAATTTTTTAAAACATTAAAATGTGTAGGTACCTCAAAAGTTAAAGATTATGTACGTTAGTATAAAGAATTAGGTGCTAGTCGTAATTAATAAAATTATACCTTAACTTGATAGAGACTATAACTTAATTCACATTTAGTCAGTGCATAAAGTATAAAAATAGCATAAGAACAAAAAGAATATTCGTGTTCTTAACTGAGGAGTTTTCATGGGTTTTTCATGGGCTGTAATCCTTATTACATGAATTTATATCCAATTCATTCAAAGTCAAAGTTATTGTTACGTTGACTGCCATCTTTCTATTCGTTTACAACGATTGTTTTTAAGTTAGAAAACTATTTAAAATTTTTATTTTTGGTCTTTCTATTTTATTGTTATAGGATTTGCATATTCCTTTTAATTTTGAGGTTATATTTGAGCAAAAAACTAAATATAACCATGTGCACATTTTTAATAATTTTGCTAGTAAGCTATAATTTTTCCTAAAACTTTCAATTTTAAATCCATGAAGTTGTATCAACAACCATCAAAAATAAGGTTACGTTTTTTAATATTTACCAGCGTATCACTATTTGTACGTCACGATAATTGTTCTTTTTTAGGAAACCCATGAGAACTCTTATTTCTATTTTGCCTTCCTTCTTTTTTAAAATATTACACACATATTGCCTGGTATTTCTTGAGATTCTCTGAGTTTTCTGCTTATTTTTTGAGAAAATTTTGATTTGAACAAAAATATGGTTTTGTTCACAATGTAATAGAAGTACCATTCCCTCCCTAAGTGGGTAATATGTACTAATTTATGTCACAAACCGAAACACATTGTTCAAGAAAGAGGTTCACTTTTTCGTATGTACATTATCACTATGAAATTTTCATTAATACCATTTCACAAAACCAAGCTGGCCCCCCCTCTTCAAAAATGTCGACGAATCAATCATCACCAAACTTCCCCGAAATTCACGCAGCATAGAGCCAAGTCGACCCCTTGTTCCTACCTCCGTGTAACCATATGAATAACTGCATACGTCCACGCATACGACATCAACGTCACGAGCAGGGCAGCAGTAAAACACGCGCATCCGCACCTCCAGCCGAGCTTCAACTCATAACAATTACACTCACGCAATTCATGAGGTAAAAAAGAAAACAACTCACTGCACGGCTTTTTTTCCTCACCCATTTTCACAGAAAAAAAGATAGAGGGCGACAGGCACACACATACCGTACAGCATCCACGAGAAAATATACAGCCAGCCATTTCCTCGGCGTTCCTCGCCGCTCGCTTTTTACTTTTCATCCCAAGCTCTATTATTTGCCCGCAAAGTGCGCCAAGTGCTTCTATTTACATTTATTAAGAATCGGGATTTATAAGCGTTATCAGAGGGAGGTTGGGAGGGGGGCTTTTATGCGATAATTAGCCGTGGAGCGCGCTCTGTTCTCTTTCCCGCTGGAGGTCCGAGTGACTGCAGCTAGCTGAATACTCTGCGCGTCGTTATGCTAATGGTGACTAATTGTTGCGTTTCCAGCGGACTCATTATTGTAATGGCGCATTTTAGTGATTTAAGGGACCAGGGTTGCGAGGTTGATTTTTTTTGTTTTCTTTCCTTGCTTGGCATACCTGTTTCGCGCCTTTAGTGTATTTTAAAGCCACGAAAGGGTTCCTGTCTAAATATCAATCTGTGGAAGAACACTACCTCGAAGCTTAGAGTGACAATTGCACAAAACAGTGGAAAGACTATACTTTTGAAGAAGTGAAAAAAAAAGTTATTCCGTTTAGTCTCCTAAAGATTTATTGACTTTTCTATAATTGTAACATAATCTCATCCCTCTTGAGTGAAATCTCATGAAAAGATCAATACTCTATTATAAAATACGTTTTTGATCGTTTACCATCATTTTCTTTGTAAAAAATGTAATCATCTCAAATAGTACGACTTTACCTGATTGATAGCGAAATATTTCACCCACTAGTAAATTTTTCAGAATTACAAATTCAGAAGGTAGAATAATTTATATAAGAGTTTAACTTATAGAAACTTATTTTACAACAGGTACAGCATTCTTAATCCTGCTATAGATATAAGGGGACTCAAAAATCAAGACAAAAACGAGCCCTCGCTTAGCCTCCCTCTCTCAAAGTAATAAAAGTACCGCTCGACGATTCCTGCCCTTCTACACCTGCTCTTTTCATTTTAACGTCGTGCGCATGATATCGTCATCCCCCTATAAAAGGTAGTCGTGCTTCGAACAAACCCCATCATCTGTGTGTGTAAAGCGTCGACTACTACCATCGTACCTTAACAGCGTCGCGGCTGGTGATTCTTTGTGTTTGTCCGCGGAAATATTTATTCACGGAATTAGGGAAATTAGCGCGGTGGAGGACATGTCCGTGCCAAGTGTAGTCTCGGGAGGACAGGAAGATAGGGAGGAGTGGTTCTGTTGTTTCTTGTCTTGTGGTTAGGATGTTTACAATGGCTACACGAATAGGGAGGATTTTCATTGTAGGATGTCAAAATTGTTGATCAAAAGGATGTGATGAGTGTCAGTGTGTGTTTCACGTGAGATGGATTGGTTGAGGGATGAAATGTAGAATTACAATTGTGTGTTTGCGTGGAATTAACACAATTTTCCATCTTGAGACTGTATTCATGGAAAAAGAGTTTATTTAAATGAACATTTCCCACGATGTGCTGTGACAGATTAATAAATATGGACAATTATTGGATCGAATAATACGTATCATTAGCATATCATTGGCTATTAGCAGGAGGATCAGAAAAAGTTTACTGCCTCTTCTACATACTTTTTTTTTCATTCACCCAGAATAAATATCTCCACTTTTTTAAATAAATGAATGGACACGATGAGATTATTCTCAATTCTTACACTACTTTAAGTTAAGAAAACCACTATTTCTTTCACAATTCTCTATACCGCTCCAGTCCTTTATGTTAAATTGACAAAAACAGATTTCTTCTCGTTAATTACTTATTCGTGCGATCTATCATACGACAATAAGAGAATTATTTTCAACATTTTTTCCCAAAGCGAGGCATTCGAGCCACTATTATCGTACTCGTTAATTATAATAGATTAGTCGTCTGGGTGCTCGCAGTTTAAACTGGTATGCATCGATAGCTATGCTTGAGGTATTCACCTTATTATTAGACCTTAAAGTAACCCATCTCAAGATTTTAGCAGCTCGTACATTTGTACTATCGTTAGCCATCAGCTGATGAGAAAATGGCATCTCGTGTTTGTATTGAAATTATTTGCACGATACTTTATACTGCTTTTTTTTATATGGTTTTTTCTTGTCCCTGCCTAAAAGTAGCAGTTGATCACCGAAAAGGTATACTAAATAGGTGCCTAATTTTTTGATTTTTTTCTGATCCCAGTTAGGAAAGATATTAATCAATCTCCTTTGTCATCTTCATTTTTTTGTAAAGTCTTCAAGTTTATTGCCACTTGAAATTAATTCATTGTTTTGCTTTCTTCTTAAAAAATGTGAAACGATTATTGTAGACATGAAGACTTCAACAATAAAGTGTGGATTTATAGGAGAAATCAGGTGAAGAACTCTGTAATAGCAGACCTTATTGAATGTCAGTTGAGTTCAGGACCCGAGTTGGAACTAAATGCACAGCCTATGCCCAAATATGTAGAAAATGCCTATGTTGTTGGTAGAGGATGTCTGCTTGTTGACGAATTCCCACCTGGACTCCCCTTTTGTTTTGTGTGGCTCGTTGTACCATCTATCGCCAATTCCACCCCAACCGAATCGCTTGCCGTATTTTATTGCAGCGTCCTTTCCCATATTTACCAACTTTTCAATATCTTTTTTTCTGCAACTCTTTTTTCCACCCTCAATTGGCAAAAAGTTAATTACACTTTATTAAAACTATCGATCGGATTCCTAACCACCAGACCAGTATCCACGATCCTCGATTCCCAATATCAGAAGCTCCAGAAAAAAGTCGCAGATGTTCATCGCGCCTCTGAAAAAAACGCTGTACCTTGAAGCTCTTCGCTATCGTTAAATTTTTTCCTATAAAATATTCTTCATAAAACTTGGCCTGAATAATAAAAATCATAACTTTTATATCCACGTTGCAGTCAAAACGTGTGCAAAAAGAGTAGTAGGGAAACATCGAGGGTCGACTGCCCCTGGGGCGTTCTGGTCTGGCCAGCGCTTTTCAATTTCGTTAACAAAACTGTAATAACAGAACCTTCTCCCCCTCAGCCCCACGAGTATCGATTTCAACCCGCCCTCGATCTCCTCTCGCGTTGCGTATGAAAAATATCGCAAACTAAAAACAAATAACGGACTGATAATTATTTTTTTTTTTTTCCACAAAATACATATTGCAGCAGTGTAGTGAAAAGTCTCGAGAAATCGATTAACGCGCTCCTGCGCTAAAAAACTAACATGGACTTCGAATTTTTTGCAGTGTATATATACTTCTGTGGCTTACAGTGATGATGATAGCATGGAGCTGAGCTTGGTTGCGTGCAAGTTTCATCTCCCCTCTGGCTGTAAGCTCGGAAGGTGCGTCCTCCCTCCATACATGTTACTTATATGTACGTATTATTACGCAGGTATACATACACGAGCGTGTATAGCTCAGTCCCCTCATTTCCCATAAGCTCCTCGCGGAACGTCTCGCTGTGCTAAACAAGCTGAACTGGTCGGCAAGCACTTTGTTAAATTGGCGGCTCCTGCGACGCGCCCCGTTGCCTCCTCGTGCTTGCTTGCATTTTACACGCTCATCTTCTTTTTTTTGTCCTTGACTCTTCTTTGCCTTTTGTGAGCGTCAAAGAATTTATACCTCACCTCGAGCTCCTTTGTTGTTTTTTTTTTTTACTCCATATAATCACGTTTCAGAATGCGCGTTGACTACGAGATTTACGAGCGCTTGTCGGGTGTAGTAAGTGAGGAAAGCCCCTGTGTCTTCTTGCCAAGGGTGTGAGATAGCGTGGACTGAAATAAATAGGTCTTATTATTTTAATTATTGGAGAGGTATCTTTATACCAAGAAATTTGCATCATTGCTAGTTGATTTAATCTTTTTATTGATTGAGTACTCAGTTTTACATAAATGTTACTAATATTCCTTTTGTAAAATGGTAGTTTCAAATATTTTGAGAAAGCAGAATGTACGTCGGTTATTGCTTTCTTCTACCAAGAGTCAAAATTGAGGTTCACATACTTTTAACGTTGGTAAAAAAACTTTTAAAGCCATCAAGACCTACATTAACGACTTTAAAAGACTTGAAATTTATACAGTAAAATAGTAGGGATGTTTATTTCTCTTGAGTAAAAGCTCGTTATACATCACAAATAACAAGAAAAAAAGCTTGTTGATTTACCAATAAAAACAGGGATGCTCAGTAATCAGGAATCACGAGCAATGATAAATTTTTGATAAATTTAGCGTATTACCTCTTAAAAACAGCGTTATTATAAAATTAGAAGTATAACGTATCTACCATCGGTTCGTCAAATACTATCTAGAGAATGATAGGTATAGATTATTGCTGTTGGTGTCCGTGTAGCACACATCATTTAAATTGCAGTGTATACTTGATATCGCGATGCTTCGATGCGCAGCTTATTATGCTAATGAAAAGTGCTAGACGAAATCGGTTGCATTACAGTGCCGATACATACATAATTTCCACTTGAATATGCTATGTGATATGATTCGTTATTGTTCAAGGAGAAGAGAGTGAGAATCAATAATTATTATCCTACGAAATGGAAATCCATACATTGAGATACGCATACGATCATTTCAACACAATGAGTAGTAATATCAATATGTGGTCAGGCATAACAGACTGAAGCTCGTATTTAATTTTCAGAGCAGTTTTAATAAATAAGAGACTAATAAGAAAAGTAATTTTTTTTTTAATTCTCAATAACATGATGATGATAATAATAGGTTTAATAATCATAATAATAATATAAGAATTAAAAAAGACGAAAATAAAAAATAACACTCGTATTCAAGATAGCCGTAAAATTGCAATTCAAATAACTAATAACAATAGTGATGACAATATAAATATTAATGACAATTTATCATAAGTATAATTATTATAACTGTTATTATTTTAATTACTATTAATTTAATGTATAATCATTAATATATAATAAACATAATTGCGATAGTTACAACGATAAATATGAGAAGAACGAATATATTTGATGAAATTTTTTAGAAAATCTTTTTTTTCGAGTAAAGAAATGAAAGCCTTAAGAAATCACATTTTTTGATTAATGTTAAGCAAATAATAATGACACGCGTTTAATGTTTTCCGCATTAATAAAAATTAAAAAAAAAACTTCTAATTAGTAAAAGAATTTAGTAAAGTAAACACATGAACTGATCAAAATATTAATTGTATCTCCATTTTACTTCGGACGAGCTATAAATTTGTAGTGAAAAAGTCTAAAAAAACGAAGACACGCTCTGGCGTCTGGTGTCCGGCTCTGGCTGGAAGACAATTGGCCAAAGCCGTAGCGATTGGAAGCGATCCCCGAGTTAAAATTAACAGCCGGCCCATTCAACCAAAACGTCAATGCCCATAGCCCCGAACTCTTCCAGTGATAATGAATCAAAGACTCGTCTAATTAATAGAGCCCCGATCGAAAGTCAGACTCGCACCTGCTCCAAACGAAAAAAAAGCTGGTCAAAAGCAGTCAAACGCACAGAATTCTCGAACTTTGGCCGTTAATTAATCGATGCTGGACACAGGAAGAGACAAAAGGAACGAAAAAAAAAAAAAGAAAAAAAAAATATAGATACGCCCTAAAAGAAGCTGGTGTGATTTTTCCCGGCGAGGAATTATGGGCTCTGAAACACGTCGAGGAAAGGGGGTGGGGTGAGGTGGGCAGATATCTCGCTCGGGTTCATTTGTATTCAAATGGGCATAATTTTTCGCGCCATTCGAGCACGCCGGCTGGTCGAGGAAGAGGGGAAGCGCGTGACCATTAATTAGGAGCCGCGGAACCGACATACACCGAATGCCGGTGGTGGTGGTGGGAGGAGCTCTAGACCCGTTCAACTCTGGGCGATACGTTGGCTAATGGCTGATACGCGGAGAGGGGAAGAGTGAGTCGTCAGTGCCAGAGGCATATTCAGCTAAATCAAAAGCGAGACCCACGCGCACGCCTATTTCTCATTCGGGGGGCAGTGGAAGCGATGGCCAGTGCCGGTGGCAGTAGTACCGGCAGCCTCAACACGCTTAAGAACCCGCACCATCGTACCAGCTCCAAATCCCCTCCCCACCCCAGACTCACTCCCACTTTTCTCTCTCGATTTCCTATTATTTCTGTCGTCCTTACAATCCCCAGGGTGCTCGACAGACTCTTTTTTTTTGCCCCAAGACTCTCGAACTGTAGTTTTGTGAAATGATAGCAATAGATTTACTGTCTGGAAATCGTCCAATTGTTTAACGAGTGGATTCTAGAGGGCTTCGTTACATTATTTTAAGCTGCAAAGGCCAGAGCGGATCCATCAATGATTGGTAAATGTCACCAACCATGTCAAAAATGAGTGCAGTCAGTTCGCTGCTTATCTGTGTGCAGCTACCATGCTCCTGTGACGGATGTTTATAACTACGACTCGTATGGAATCCATTTAAAATCAAGTTAATGTACTGTCTAGCTGTGACTGTCATATTTAATGGTGATGTATATCTACTTCTTACATTTGACAAACAAACTATTTGTATTTATGCGTGCGTGAAATTATAGGTACACGATACAAGTTTAACGCATTCACTCAAGTTGACCTAAACGTACATGTCTTTAAAAAGTAAAAGAGCACATACTATATTCAAACGCCCGCGTGGATTTTTGCTAGTTTCTCCATATCGGGCACCTTCCAGGTGGTGGACAGAAGAACGTGTCAAAAAACAAAAACTAGTCACACCAGTCATGTATAGAAGCAAGCGACAGTTATAACATTCTTCTCAGATACATGCATTATACTCACACTAAATAGACACATGTATACGTACGGGCTGTTTTTGGTGTCGAGCGGCGGCATATCTCCCGGATCGGCATGGGAGTCCTGGTGGAGAGTGAAGCCGGATGATGAGGCCTGGGTAATTCCAGGTAACCACATCTAATATGGCTGTACGTCTCGTAAACAAAAAAGACGTGGTGGGCCGAGTAATATTGGTTTACTACCACTGATGAGACTATATGGTGCATTGTTTGCGCCAGCCTTGTTATGCTGGATCTTCTGTGCTGGTCATGGGTTCGTATGCCTGTGGCTCTTCTTCCTGGGGCACTTGTCGTATACCTACATCCGCTACACTTTAACTCCATTTCCACACTTTTTACACAACGCCGGGTCTTCGCTGGTGGGACTGAGGGAGAGTGGTGACTGCCAGATGGCCTGAGCATGGTGCCTTTCTCTGGAAATGGAAGGACTGCTGTGCTGGTTTTAACCCTTTCCAGATTTCAGTTTTCGCAAAAAAAAGGGCAGTGCTGATCTTTTCTGGTCATTATGTCACTAAAAAGATACCACAATGAAGAACGTCAATGAAAAATACAGTGTGGTCGCCATCAAAAAAGGAGACTTGCTCTTAAATGCTAGAGCAGTTGAGAATGCCGCAGAATTTTTCCAACATGTTAGACAGCCAGTAAAGCTGGCCAAATAAAGCTGGTTACTATTGCACGGAAAACGACGCTTGCAGTGTAAGACCTGGACAGTATCGTTTAAGATGGATAAGTCAAGGAATTTTTTGAAAAAGTCATCGGAATCTACAATTAAGACTTAAAGGTTTAATTCCTAGGAGTAAGCCCTCAAGGACTAAAGATGGCACTAGAAACACTCGAAGTAACGGCTGCAAAGACGGTAGAGCTCGTAGGCAAGATCAAAGTTGAATTTGTCTTCTGCCGTGTGAATAGGAGGCTGACCGTGACTAGATGATTCCGATACCTGAGGTATGGACGTGTCTAGCTTGAATGTGAAGAAGTAGATAGACGAAGCTATACTTCCGGTCTGACAGCTGTAATAATCGAAAAACGTATTGTGAGTCTATAAATCAGCCTGCCATGGTTTGCCAGGTTTCTCCTATTACTCGTAATCTTCATATAATCATTTTGTATGCACACAAAAGTGTACAATCAGTCATCTATAAAAACTAACTAATTGAATTAAGGTATGAAAAAAATTATTCTTTCACGCATCTAACCATTGTAGTCATACAAATATCGTTGTCTGACCAAGTTTGACTTGTTCTACTTGAAAAAAAAATCGTGCTTTACGCGATGCAATTTATGATAAAAATACTATTATATCAATTAATTAACGTTAATATTCCTTTCTTAAAAATGGTTCACAAAAAATTAGACTTTTTTCGTAACATTACAAAATTCATGGGTTTCGTATAAAAATCCACTAAAATGGCCTTAAAAAAAGGCAAACGCCCATTACATTTGTTTTCCAAAGCTCTTCGTTTTCGTGCATCCTCTTTTGACTCTGATTTATTGACCTCTTGAGTGTCGTGGTATGTAAATAAAAAAATTTATTATCACGCATATATTTTTGTCAAAACCCATTTCATACGAGCTGTTCTGTGTCTCTCCAACGAAATAAAAACCCTGAGAGTACGATAAGTTTACAAAAAACCAGAATTTTCAAATAAATGTGGAGGGCGTGAATTCTTTTGGCTCTTTTTGATTCACATATACAGCACATGCGTGGCATATACATGATTTTCAATGTGACGCGATTTAAAGAGTATATTGAAATTAGGATAGCGCGTACCGTGCAATTTGTTCCGAGCAAACTCTAATTAGGATAAGTGTGTGTTGGTAATGAATAGCTTTGATTGATGCATAAGGAAAATTAATCGGATTCATACTAAAAGCCGGAAATTTTTTGAATAATTAGAAGTTAGTGTTGAAACTGTGCTGATAAACAAAAATAATTTTGACGTTATAGAATGATTCGTAAGGTTTTTAAGACCCACCTTTCTAAATTTTAATGTCCAAAATGGCAGATTGGCGTTGTAAAAATCCTTCATAGCCTGAGGATTAGGATCATTTCGTTCCAGGCGCTTTTGTTTTTTTTTTTTTTAAGTCAAAGGGTGAAATTTTTTTATGTCACCCATTGAATAAAAGGGCTTTCAAGCAATCAAGGGATGAGCTACTTCAAAGGGTGGCTCGTGTGTTTCAAGTCCTTGTTTTTCTTCTGGACTACGCGACGATCGAACAGTGTTTGCCTCTGAGCAGACGACTGAGAGTGACTGTCAAATTTAATTGCAAGGATCCATACTAATGGGGCTTTAGTGGTGCTGAATTTGTCAAAGTATATATATGCTAGCTGTTGAAATTATTGATAGCTTGCCGGTGCTTTCTTTTTTAATTTACATAGATTATAAAAATGGCAATCATGTGGATGGTCTAGAAGTAAGAAATAACTCTCTTCTAGGACTATAAATTAGTGCTATTTCCGTAAATGAGGGTATTTTTACTGTTTTTGAGAAAATTGAAGAGAAAATCTTATACTGCTTAGCACGATAAGTTTTACTTTTTTTACATTTAAAATAATAATATTTTTTGTTCAATGATGTAACATTACAAGCTTTTTTTAGAAGGGAAAAGTTTAAATTGGTGTATTTTTTACTGCTGCAAGGTGATTTTAACTAATGTTACGGTATAAATAGTGGGATTTCTTGTAACGTGGTGAGACACCATTGACTTGTACTTTTAGATCAGTAATTTTTGAGTGTCATTTTTCTCGGTGAGCTTTTGCAATTTCCGCAGATATTAAATAAAGAATTTTACGATCGAAATCGTGCCAGAACGAAGTAAAAATAAAATATCATTTCAAATATACCAACCTTATTTTTAAGAACTGTGCTGCGACCCAGAAACAGCGCAAATGAAAAATCAATGATTCGAAAAAAAAAGGAATTAGGAGGGTTTCGTCGAGGTACCTCGAAGATTTCTATTAAATATTTCATTCTTATCCGGCTAAGGGGGTGGGTCAGCAGACTCAGTGTCCCCAACGCCTCCGAGGAACTATACGTATACTGACTCGCTCACCAGCTCTTCCGGATAAAGCGTTTAACGACTCGGGCGAAAAAGCGGGAAAGCTCTGCGTAATTGCCGACCAGTCTACGAGATAGTCTGGCGTTTAACAAAGGGAAAAAAGGAGGTAGAACATTAGAGAATGGAGGAACGGGGAGCCAGGGAGAAGATGACCGAGATGAAAAAAGACGATAACGACGAGGGAAAAAAAAAAGAGTTTGTGTGTGTATGTGTATGTTTGAGCGAGACAAAGGAATGCAGGAAATGGAACTGGCTGTGATTTGACTGATGACTAGTTTGTGGGAACAATGTGATGCGTTTATTTAAGGTTTTTGTGAAATGAGAAACTTTGATTTTTCAATGGTTGATATGCTTTGGTTTTGTTTGAGTAGACGAATCAACGCATCTTATTGCTTACAAATTTACAGTTCTGACTAAGAAGCTCAATGTCCGTTCCCTAAGATGCCTAACTTTGAGCTGTGGTATTTACACTTTTCTTAAAATTCTACAGTTAGCATGTCTAAATTTTTTTAAATTGTTTTACTTTTCGTGAGCTATTTTTAGTTTGTAGTATGAAATATTAAATATAAAGTAAGGGAAACCTTTTAATGAGTACAAAAAGTTAAGTAACTTATCGTAAATTATTTATGTGTCTCACTATAGTCACGACACGAACAAAAACTACTAAGGATAGACTTTGTTGAAAGGATGACAATGTTGATAGTATTCTAGTGGCATGCACATAAATATAAGCTTTATTGAATATTATGCAGTTGTAAAGTAATCAACCATTTTTAAATAAGTACGTATAACATTGGGTTAAATTTTCTGTTATAAATTTTCGCTGAACTTAGACTTGTTGTCCAACATGTTAGGCCACTATCTAGAATAAAGATTATGTAGTTGTGGAGTATTCAGTTATTCTTGCATTAGTACATGAAACGTTAAATTAAATTCTCTGATATTATACATTTTTACTAAACTTAGATTTGTTAACCAACACGTTAGGCCATAATATAGAGGCCAAATGTCTGGAGCTACTTCAAAAAAATTTTCTCATCTTAGCATCTTATCTGAATGGTGAAATCGCTACAGAGTATCAAATGATAACAAAAACTTAGAAATTTAATTAGTGTTTAAGAATAATTTTTGAAAAAATCATAGTAACTAAAGATACAACCATAATTTTCACTGTTCCTTCCAGAAGAATGACTTATCATTGATCTCCGATTCACTACTGTCAAATTAAACCATTTCACACCTTTTGTAGTGGACAGTCTTTAATTTATTAGATCTAAGATTTCAGTGTCCCACTATAATGACACAACGAATGAAAACTGTTAAGAATAGCCCCTGCTAAAGAAATTATTGCGTTGATAGATTTCCAGTGGCGTGCACATAAACGTAAGCTTTACTAAATATTATGCCATTGTAAGGTAATCAATCGTTTTTAAATGAGTACATTAAACGTTGGGTTAAATTTTCTGACGTTGAACATATCTGCTAAACTTAGACTTGTTGTCCAACATGTTAGGCCACGTTTTATAGGTCAAACGTCTGGAGTCCTTGGAAACAATAAGTTGGTTGTCTTAGCATTATATTTGAATGGCTTAATCGTTACAAAGCGTAACAAAAAAACAAAAACTTAACGTTTCTATTATCTTGTACGATGAATTTTTGGAAAGATCACAATGTTCCATAGAAACTTTTAGTTATAACCACAATTTTCACTGTTACTTCCACAAGGATGTCTTATAATTGGTTTCCTATTTATTACTGTCGAATCAAACTATTTGACACGTTAAACAGATAACTCTCTTTAGGTCATGTGACCTAAGATTTTAGTCTTTCATTATAATCATACTGACATCATCATCGAAAGCTAGTTAGACTATTTCATGTTGAAATGATTAGTGTGCTTATAGTTTTCTAGTAAAGTGAGACTATTACGTATCCATTGCATAATTTTAGTGATGAAATAAGGATATTACTGATGAAAAACCGTAAGAAATAAGTGTAGTGATGAGCCTAACAAATTATTTTGGTTAAGAATTTCTAAAACTAATTATTTTGTACTATTTTGAGATCTAAAAAAAGTATGACTTTCAATAAACAAAATATAATTGTACATTAGTCAAGAAAGTTTCTTTTTCTATTGTAAATAATTTTAAAGAAAATGGTGCCACTTATAAGTCTTAATTTGCAAACTTGAGGCAACAATCATTTTTTTTTCTCTGAAATCTGTTCACTTTTCTTCATGGTTAATCCTTTAACTATCTTATATTCATCAACAACTTTGTTGTTCTGACGTTTTTCTATGCCTTCTAGATTTTTGCAAGAGTATTTTTTTCACTTATTTTTCTGTGACTATAGGCATCAAAACATACAAAGACTGTGCTTACGCCACCCTTAATGCAAAATCATCCCACAAAATGTTCAACCATCCAATCACTACTTTAACCTAAGAAGACTAGTTAGAGGAATTGAGTATCTTATATATTGCAAATACACCTTTACAAACTAAAGTGTTTAATATGGAAGGAAATAATTTGTGTGTGCGTATGTTTGCTACTATAGAGAAACAGATTAGCAACATAATAGATTATAATCGTCAACAAAGTCATTGTATCCATTTGTAGCATACATACTTAAAAATTACGATAAGTGATTCAGAAAGTAAGAAGCCTATGATCATTAGACTTCACTCTGCATGGGCTTTAACCAGGACCCAACTTGGCTACATAATTGAGTCATCTTATCCTTCGTGACCCAACCCGAGTATACTTCGTTACACGTGGCAAGCTCTTTTCTTAAGCTATCTCAATATAATGACATCCTATTATTGACGATAAAGTGTCATCTTATCGTTGAGTTCTAGAATAGAATGATTCTTGTAATTTATTTAAAAAAGATTGTATCGTTCAGATTTAATATTTTGACGAGTATTTATTTATTGTAAATTAAAAAATGTAACTTACCTTTTTTCAGTATAAATAAAAATCTTATTTTGTAAGTCTTCATTGTAATATATTGTAATAATCATTTTAAAAAATGTAATACCTCATTTGTTGAAGAGAAATTGTTTTTTAATAGATTATTTACGTTAGAATGCTGTTATTACTTTTATGAATTTTATAAAACAAAAATAAAATGGTATTTGGCTAGTACTTAATCTTTCAGTTTTAAACAAATATCACAGTAGAAATCGGAAAAATTACTGAAAAATTCATGAAATGTAGGTATTTTTGCATTTCAATAGTTATTTCAAAGGATATGAAGCCAACTAAAAAAAATATATATATTGTGTCATAAGCACGAAATATTTTATTATAAAATACAATATTTTCATCACATTGTGTCGTTGATTTTAAAGTGAATGCTGAACATGGTCTTAAATAAAGTTCCAACATGGTACTGAAATTTAATACAGAAGGCTGTTAGAGCGCGCTAGTATATTGACAATGGCTGTATTTTTCGTGAGGGTATAAATATTGAAAACATAAGAATTGTAAAATGTATTATTAATAATATAATCTATGTATAAGGAATTTTATTGTTATTATGACTAAAGCTTTTAAAAATAATGAATGGTTTTATTTTTGTTTCAGGTAAGTCCTCAATTTCCTGTGATAAATCAAAGACAACTTGGTTAATGTAAGTTGGAAATATTCATACGAATCTCAATGAAAAACTCTGATAATTATTTTTGACTTGGCTTTCATTTGATTATTCGAGCAATATTCATCAAACTATAATTATATTATTGTAATTACGGCAAAATGTTAATAATACCCACGGGCTCCTACATACGTGCTTTTACTAGTTGTCACTTTTCATCTCACATAAAGAATGCAAAATATGCTCATAGGGTCCAATTAAGGGAAAAATGTGTGCTGGGAACGAAATCAAGAACAAATGCTCGCTCAACCGAGGTGTAAAGGTACCGGCATGTCGACGACCCACCGGGTGTGGCACATCTCACTCTCAGCTATAGACGTACAGGAGTACAAAGCAATAGCACATAGATGCCTGTGTGTGTCCGTGACAGGTACAGTTTTATACATGTACAAGTGACATTCCTTGGTGGATTAATGAGAGTTCCAGCTATGCTTTGCCATACGTTTATACCTACCAACTCCCAGCCAACAAACTCCTTCATGATGCAAGGAAATTAATCAGACGTAATACTACCCCGTGTGCTACCTGTTGTCTGCGTCCGTGTTTGTAACGTCACTAATTTTAATTGACGAAGCATTCAAAGTATTTTTCGGGAACGCAAGCACCGAGCTTTGTGAATTTTGTTATTGCTTTTTGCTGTTGTCTCGAGTAAAATGCGTTTTATAGTTATAAAAATTTCTTCTTTTTTTTTTTTTAATACAACCAATACATGGGATTGCCTTATTTTGCTGACAAGAAAAAACTTGTAACTACTCATAAATATGCTTTTTCTTGATGTGAAACAAATTTTAAAATTAATATGTTGCTAGTCTAAGTAAGTTTCTTATGTTATCTTAATGTATTCTCGATTCTTTATTCATCAATGTAACGTCATTTGGTAATCATTTTCGAAACCATTTGGTTTGTTGACATTTTCGTACGCGTGGTCCTGTTTTATCAAGTAATTCTTGACGTTATCCTTTACAAGCTTACTAATCATTTCAGCTAATTGTGCAAACGATGGCATTAGAGTTAGTTCAGCCTACCAGCACCAGAGCACAACTTTGTGTCTTAAAAAACAATAAAAAGTGTAGTGTAATTTTTTAGGGACAAAGATATCAGAATTAAAAAGTACCAGCAACTGTCCTTCTCTTCCTTACATTGCTTGGTGGCTGCTCCAACCTGTACATCCATGCACAACTTTTTGATACGTGCCTAGGGCTTTTGCAAGAGTGAAAAACTCCCAAAGCACTACACCGAATGATCAAATGTCTGACTTTGTCAAAAAAGTTCCGTTTCTTATTGACTCGATAGACATCCAATTTATAGGTATCGGATCCTGGGTCTGTTCCTTGTAGTAGCCGTCTTTGTAAATCGTTTTGGCCAAACCAAAGTCGCAAATCTTTACAACGTAATCTTGTGCCAATAAGATGTTTCTTGCGGCCAAGTCAGCATGAAAAATCTACATGAATCTATGTATTCACATAAGGAAACTAGAAAGATATTAAAAGTACCTTTCTTCAGGACAGATACTCCATCCCATTAGCCACCTGATAAGCCCAAGAAATGAAGATTTGAGAGCATATCGGTCTAGGATTTTCTTCCTCATGTTTACCCTCGTAGCTGGAGTCTGAACCTAACTGAATATCAGTAGTTAAAAGCACCGTTCAGCTCGATCGAGTTTCAAGAGTCGATACTTGAAGCCGAGCTTGTAGGTGCCAGTAAGGAGTATATTCACCAGTCACCTAAAAAATATTTAAAATTCTCTCATGATTTATTCTTGACAATAAATTATTCACTTTTTAAAACTTTTTCATTTCCTTTTGAATTTATAATCTTCTTGAAGAATCTTTTTCTTTTTTTTTAAATGTATATCGACTTATTTAACGACCCAATCAATATCTGATCTTGAAAGTAATCTTACGTATTAATAAGTTATACATTTTTTTACTCTTAAAATTCATTTCTAATAGACACATTGATGTCACCACTACAGATGGATTGATTTGGTCGATGAATTTTTTTCGATGATATCTTAAACAGTCTTTCACATTCCCAAAATTGCGGATTTTCATGATAACTGTTAACTCATCTAAAACATTTTTCAACCTTGGAAAGATGAAGTTCACTTAAGTAGTCCTTTCTACAGGTACTAAGTATATCTTTATATTGAATCACATTTTCTTGTACATGCTCCAAGAATATTAACAACATGCAAGTGCTACCCCATGTGGACCATTGTCTTCACCTCACTTTCTAGCGCGCGGGTAAAAATTAATTACCGCATCCTCGTGAACCATTTTAACAGCTACAGTTGTAACAGGCTCTAGCATTAATTCCAAATTTTGCCTTCATCACAACGACAAAATTTCCAAATCCTAGTTTTTCTTCTTTTATTCCAAAATCACGTATAAATTTGTTAATTTTACGTATTCTTCTTCACGACAAATTCAATGTTCATTAACTAATGTTAGATTTTTCTTGAAAATTCTCATTTTTCGTCGTACGAAAGAAGTTATGCTTGATCGTCTTTTGTTAGTTCTGAATTTATGAGATTCATTACTCGTTGTATAAAGCGTGTCTCAATACCTTCCATATTCTGTTTTTTCTCAACTTTAAAATGTTATAATAAAAAGACCACATTTTATTAGTTTGGTAAAAAAAAAAGAATTCCTGCTTTTGGATCACGAAAAAAATAACAACTCATTTTACTTTTTTATGTCTCAGTTTTATGTAACAAAAGAAATAATAATGAGTATGAGCTAAGCTACTATTCCGACTTGAAGCGAACTATTTAAGGTCGATGTCCCAGTACTCGGTCATGTCCCAATAGTCGATTATCTGGCTGTTACTTTCACTATAAATTTTCAAAACATATATAAATCGGGTAGCTATTCAGAGACTAAGCAATTACTCTTTCAATAAAAGTTAATGTATAAACCCAATTGAAAATATAACGAAGGCCCATAAAAGAAAAAAAGTGACCAACTATTTGGACATTTCGTCTGCTTAAGTGAGCGAGTACTGTGACATCCACCTTACATAATACTTGACTTGTATTCAATTTTTTATACGATGAGCTCTGAGGTTAGAAGTCTGAAATTATGTATACTATGGATTGTTTCGTTTAATTGTAAGATAAAATTATAATAAAAAAGTTGGAAATGAAAATTTTTTCACCTGAGTATTATTTAATGATCCTGAGACTAACTTTAGTTATAAGAAAATCTCATCTAACTTAAGCTTTTAAAAAGATGTCACCTCATTTTGGAGCACCCTGTATTTTTTTCCCATGGATGGCACTACAATTTTCGAGTCCAAAGGGTGCAATGACCGTACGTTTGTGCTTGAGTGGAATATGTTTTGTTTTTGATTCTGAGCACGGCACGCACGTCCCAAGGTGCCAACGAGAAGCGCCAAAAAACCCATTCGTTAAAAGTCGAGAGCTAGAACGCGTGTAAGAAATGTCCCACAACGCTATCGGAGGATCTACTTTACATTACGAGCTTGTTCTTACATTTATTCGTCGATAGTGATGTAATGCGAGTCGAATATTTACGCAAAATTTCCACATATTCCACATAATATGATAAGTTGTTACAAGTACAAGTAAATGAAAAACTCCCTCCGTACGGTTTATACTCGACAGCCGTACCTCAAAAGGAGCTTGTAGCAAAAATCATAATGCACTAGAGAAAATTATACCTCAAAAGCGTCACAGCCATTTGAAAATCACTTCATCCTCGTCAAAGAAGACGACAGACAGATCAAAGCGAAAGAATAAATCAACTTGTGCAGCTTGAATGTTAAAAAGAAAAACACATAAATTAGGATACCCACGAAATGCATTGACGAGGAGAAGTAGTAGAAAAAAGACCCTACGTGCAGGGAAAAGCGGAAAACAGAGATACATAAGCATCGAGAGAGAGAGAGAGAGATATCGAGGTGGTGAAGAAAAGTGGCAAAAGGAAAAGGCAAAGCCGCAATAGGACGCCCTGGCGCGTCGAGCCATAGAAAACAGCCTCGCCCCCCCCCCCCTCTCCGCTAACTGCTATTGCAAATATATATGTATATACGTATAATGTATAATACCGCTGCTGCAGCTCGTGGAACACGTCCGCATTTCGGCTGAATAAGCTAATGCAATCAAACGGGTGAAAGCTCTACTTACAACTTTGCCCTGCCTGGCAACTCGGGGAAGGGGGAAGGGAGGGGATTGCTGGGCTTTCGCCATTTACCGCGAATTCGCTCTTTCTCCCTCTTCTTCGGCATCCACACTAGTGCATAGAGCGCTTGCACACGTATAGACACACGCTTGAATTTCTGAAGGAATAGCAGCGCCCGTCAGTCGTCCTGTACTCGCGCATTAGGGGCTTACTACCCCTCCCCCCTCACCACCCCAACGCCCACCCTCTCTGGAGACATTTTCTGTGTCCTTGTGTCTCTCGTTCCAGTGTCCGCTTTTTCGACTATTTCTACCGTGCAGGCTCTCTTTTGCCTCCCAATATACCGTGCATTAGTAGAAAATTTATTTTAAGATTCACTGACTGAAAATGAAGTCCTTGCAGAATGCACGTCTATACGTATGTGGAGTACTTTACGAGGTATGCTTACTTTTCGGTAATGTTAGCTTGTTGAAATATACTTTGAACGTAGATAATCTCCTATAATATTGGTACTGGTGATAAAAAGCGTAGTGACAGACCGTTTATTTACAATCAAGACACGAAGTTGACTACGATAGGTAATCGCGTTGTCGATGAGAACCGATATCCATGATCTTTTATGGAATTACAAGGTCAAACTATACTTTGGAAAAAAGAACCAGGTAACATATTTATTTCGAGAAGCTTTATTTCACGTGTCCTTGTGTTCATAGCTTGCGGGAAGCGTTATCCGGTTTTGTCAGCTATGGCTTATAATTTTTCTGTTTTTTCTTTTTAGGGATTGTGCAGATGAATCGTGTATATTCCACCGACTTTATTTTAATACAAGCTGCTTCGCTATGGGGGTGTTTTTGTTCGATTTTCAAGGCACGTGCAAGCACAACTGTGCTCGGAAATTTTCCTCGATCTTAAGAATCCGGGGTCTTCTCTTATGTGTACTTGATCTAGTTTTTGAATTTTTTTTTTTGGAGATTAATGAGTGAATGGGAATTTTTTTTCGATTATATCAAGTACGTATGGGCTCTTCATTTCCTACACGTATACTTATGGTTGTAAACACAAATATGTTACACCACATCTTCATTATTTTTAAATCTTAGTTTGTTCGTAGTATTTATAAACTTTTTTGTTCTAATTTTTTTAAGTACAGTAGTTATTCAAGGGGGTACCAAATTCCAAAGTAATCTAGTACCCATTCTAAAAGAAATATAATTATATCGATAAAAATGTTGGTACTTTCAAATAGTTGAACGAGAAATGACGTCCTGAAAACATACCTTTTTTTAATTTCTTAAGTGCCTTCAATGTGGCATGTGATCGAGCAAATGTTTTTAGAAACAAACATCTTGTAATTCTCCCATGTAATTCTATATTTTACATCAACTATTACTTTTGAACATGAGATTATGAAACAATTTTTTGGTGTAAGCCCCTATAATCTTATCACAAACGATTGTAACATTTAGTTCTTTATTTACGTCACATTATATCTAGACCATAGAAAGTATAATTTTTAATTGATATCTCTGATTGGTAACAAAAATTTTATCTTCAATGATAATTCACAGTCGTAGCGTGGAACATAAATTCCACGAAAAGCAAGCACTAACAATGCGCAACCCCAAGAGGCTAGTCTATTAACTTTCTACAACCGCAGCACACAATCGACTTCCCCTAAACGCGCGTGTATATATACAACAAACGCGCAACTCAGCCGAGTGTCACACGCGAAATCCTCACAGCCTTCCCACTCGTATGGCAACTCTCCAGTATCTCCTCTAAACCACGGCAGCCGTCAAATTAATAATTTGTATACGCCCACGCGCGTGCACACAAACAAACTCACGCGTGTCCTTTCGAGTTCAATTAGCCTTTTGGATACAGGAGGCTGCACCCGTTCGACTTTGGAAATTCGGTCAGCGGTTCTCTGTTCCCGGGAGCGTGAATGTACCACCAGCGTGTGTTACAAAGCTATACCACGTAATCGATGCCAACGTTGTATCAAAGCCACTGGAGTCACAGCTGGTGAAGTTTGTCCGGAACCAACAGAACTACTGCAACAGTTTCCATATATGCCACGTGTGAAAGCTCCCTCCGATTGTTTTCTGATGATTGCTCGAATGCTCAATTAGCTTGGACGTAAAAGCTTCGTGGGAGTTGCTTACATAGGTTCCAAGAGAATTGGATAAAGTGATGGAGTGCACCGATATACTAGTATTGGATTACTTCAAACTCTGCGGATGTACTCGTACGTATAATCAGGAATGTATGGTTATAGCTAAACTTCATGCACTTCCATTCCGTTAATGATTTTTTGAGTTTATTTCCATTTTATTTACAATTAAGTAAACAGTACAATTTCAGACTAGTGTTTAAGTTTACACAAAAAAAAAAAAACCCACGATAATATCACAAATATACAGAGATTATATACAAGAGCTCTGTTAGTTAGCTGGTACTAAATCATAAATTTTTTAATAAAAATCAATAACAGTAGACGTTCAGAAGTTGTACTTAGTAGACCTTCTCTCTTTAAATCATGACACTATACTTATTTGTACACAAACGTAGCTTTACAAAAAAAAAGGAAAAAAAGTCCACGCACGACAAAAAGCTGCAAGTGCCTTATGTGGAACTTTCCTCTTTCTTTTTCAAAGGAATACCTCTTGAGTGTCTTTTTCGGGAAAAGAGACCCCTTCCTGGGCAATCCAAGCTCTTGGTACACTCGCGAGCCAAGAGAAACCATCAAACGACGACGACGACGTACCTCCTCCTGTGTTTTCCTGTTTCACTCTTGTGCGCTTTCGAGATTTATCTCGGCCTTTTTTTACCATGGACTAAACACACCGTCTTTCTCGTATGTTATTTTCCTCGACATCTTGAGGATTTGCGGGGCTGAGCCCCAGATCGCTTGGCAAGCGTTTGCCAGCGCGGAACGATTACTAGCCCGTAGCCGGAAAATTATGTGACATCTACTCTGTGTCATACAATTTTCTACTGCATACACTCCCCACTGAGCTGCTACTATTATTTGGGTTTTCTAGGTCCACACAGCTGGACTTGGCTACGTATGCCATGTTGTATGTTATAGTTTTGCGAGGATGCAACGAAACATTTGTTTGGATGTATAACACACTGGAGGATTACTTGTCCACTGCTATTTCTGGTTGATGCTTAAATTGTAACATCGTTTTAGTTTTGAAGAACAATCATTAACATGGTAAAGTAGTTTTTTGATTTGTAATTTTATCACGTACTGATCTCCCACCATTGTAACTGAAACAATTACAATGTCCCTACTTTTTGCTGCTCTCATCATGTTGTTTCCAGTAACTAATCAAAAACATAATCTGGAATCGATGGTCGATTGACATTGCTAATTGCAACTTCAAAATGTAATTTATTTTACGGAATCTCAAAACGACAAATAAACAACGCAACCGCGTAAACGATACACCTAAGTAACTAAAGATTCTTCTTTCTACATGCAAATATATTGATACACCGTAAGCCTCTCGTTCGTTAGACAAACTATCTTGACTTGATTAACACCAGCGACTCACTTCTTTTTATGCTCCCCTTCAAATCCTCATAGAGTAACATCCAGAGTGATATCAAACTTGAATATCTAATCCGTTAAATTATTCAAGTCAGCAAAGAATCCTCTCGAAGCACCTAGGGCGAGCTCTCCTTTTTCAACACGTGGTCCGGTTTTTCTCTTAGGAAATCTAATAAAACAGCCCTGTGTATGAGAGCCAAATTTCTGTATTTACTGGAACCGGCTTTCCTGCTTAGCGATGTCTGCTTAGCTTGCCGATCCTGTCTTGGCTGTCTTAGCTGTAAGGAAGTTCTGAATCAACTCAGTCAAAAAA
The DNA here is from genome assembly GCF_036245765.1 of Copidosoma floridanum. NCBI lineage: Eukaryota > Metazoa > Arthropoda > Insecta > Hymenoptera > Encyrtidae > Copidosoma > Copidosoma floridanum. Next base: position 13,822,758 of record NW_028321884.1, on the reverse strand, counting down.
TGAAGGTGGAATGCATAGCAGTACCGAAATTTCTCATAGAAAATACTTGCCCTATCCTTGAGTAAAGAAGAAATTCAATGTTCTCCGGCTTATATTTTTCCTGTTCGTTGCTTTTCGTCACTCGTTTGAGAAAAGTTTTGGATGTTATTAGAAGAAAACTGTCCTGTTAACAAAAAGTATGCTTAACAAGTTATACAAAAAAAAGAAAAAAGGTAATTTTCTACTTAGGTACCTTGAGATGCACATTGACAATAAATTTTGTTACATCAAGGCTAATGTGGATCTCATATAGGTTACATCATGCTACTTATATAAAATTATTGAACTATTATTCTAATAGCATAGTGGTCTTTAAAATATATTGTAACTATTGTTGTTCTGTTTGATATTTTTCATGCTACTAACTAACTGTACGTTGTATTGTGTTGTATTGGAATAGAAAAAAAAAGAGTATTTAATAATTATTTTAGTGTCATGTATCATGTGACATGCAAAAAATCTTGCGTAACATGAAATATGTTATGTTGTAGTTGAAATACATTGTCAGTATTTCAAAATAAAAGGCACCAACAAAATCGACTCATTACGAATGACTCAAGCACAAGAGAAAAATAAGTATTTGCCAATGTAATCTTCATTTCGTTTGAGGAATTTTTGAAACTTAAGCTCTTGGTTCCTCATTAAATTATCTTGCAAACGCATTAGGTGTTCTCTTTTTTTGATTATAGACAATTTCGATGGACTCTTCTAATCAATCTTTTAACTAACCTTTTGACCTTAAATAGTCATGTCTTATTTCGTGCACTGAAATATCGTTAAGTGGACTTGTCCGACGACTTCCTTTACGATCAGCTAAAAAATGCATGCTTAATCGAGAAACGAGGAAATGAGGAAACGGCTCGAATAATTTGCTTATACATTCCTGAGATTTCTTGAAGGTAAGTTGACGTAGAATAAGTAATTAACAATGAGAAAAGTAGGGCTTGTAAATGTATAGAAAACATCTTTTTCTGATGCATAACAAAAATTAGTAATTTAACAAAATATTCATCATTACTCTAGATTCAAGCACCTGAAAGATAAGTCAACAGCTCATCATCAATTTAAAGTCAATCCATAGTATTCTAGCCCAACTTTCATTACCAAGGAACCCTTTTCACCCAATCCATTTCTTATTCCAGTATCTCCTTTTCCTCGTAAATTAAACGCGCAGGTTAGTCAAGCCGTCTGTGCGTTACAATTATTCCAACAGCTAATTGTTTAAAAGCTCGGCAAACCACGCGTACATACTTCGGTGAGCTCGAGTGACATTATACTCGACAATGAATCCCCGTAAGAAGAAGAGATGGTGGGAAGAGGAAACGAAGAGGAGTGAAGGAAGTGACGATTCCTTGGATCAATATTGAATTATGAATTTACTATCAGTCCGTCTGGGGAGTTGAAGAAGGTAGCAACGTTGGTAGGGAATGTCGTCTGATGAGCGAGACAAAAAAGACGTCAGAGAAGGGAAGTTTTTGCTGGTCCCGAGAAAGGTGAGAAGACGGTGAATTTCTCTTTTTCTTCTCTACATATTTTCTTTGTTCGGTCTCGTTCTTTCTTGATTTTCTTCAGTCGTCACTCACTCTCTCCTAAATTATCCTGAATTATAAAGTCAAATTTTGAAAAGTTTCACGTAAAGTTTTGTTTGAGATTTAACGTTTCAAAGAATAACGTAGACATTTGTATTTTTATATGGAATTGGAAAATATCAGAATTTGACTTTATTAACTCGTTACTACTGAGATAAGTGGGCCCATGTCTGCTTATTTACATATTTTAGAGAATACTACATGTAAATTTCTTTTATTCGTGTCACTCCAGTTTTTATTGCAGAAACATTGTAATTGCATGTATCATAAGTTGACATCAGCTCATCGCATGTCCTATCAGTCTACGAAACACGAAAGGCAACTTTTGTGACTTCTTTCGTGCAGAAGTGTTTCAAATTGAAGTAAATTAAACATTAAATGCAATGAGATGATTAGACTTCTTCACTACTTTGGTCTTTTTTTTTAATTTTGGGCATTACTGAACCCTGAGCCGAAAAAAATAGGGCTGCCACCTAGTGTGCATCTGACCAGGATAAGCATAAGGGGTCCGTTGGTCCTGGTACTTACCCTGGTGACATGCACGCCACTAGGTACATACATAACTATTTTTTCGAAAATATAGGCTGAATAACGTTTGCAAAAAAACTTAAATCCAAAGTTGTTGGATTATTTCATAACAAGGATAGAATTTTTTCCACTGTAAATCCAAATCCAATAAGTGTTTTAAAATAAAATACTTAAATGTTTAATGTTTGTTATGGATTTCAAATACTTTTATTTGATTAAAAAATGCTTAGGCATTTATTTTTACAGTCAATTGTTAACATGCAGTGAAAAATCTTATACAAAACAAACAATGTTAATTAATCGGTCTATTTTCTCAATGTGGTTGTAGTATTAAAAATTTCATTCTTATATGTATAAAAAAACAATTTGTTAACTTTGGTTTTAACGCATTAATAATATCATATTATGTATTGTCATTTCAAATTATTTATTGTCACCGATACCTTCTATCAATTTTATATTATTTTTGACAAGAAGTACATCTCTATTGCAATAATACAGTTGATACTTCCATCAGTTGATATTTTTGTGTTAAATAGTAGAAACCTATCAAATAAGAGCGAGCTATTAAATCACTGTTATTTCTGCATTACACTAATGGATGCAGTTATGATATACAAACGTGCACATATACATTCCTCAGTTAGGACTCAATAGGGGTCTACGATATGAGTTTTAGTAATCACTCACAACTTTTCAACGTGGCTTGAGTGTGAGAATATTAAGTTAAAGAATAATAATTTCGATTATTTCCTACAAGCACCAATAAATTTATATTTGTTTATGTTATTCAAGTTGGTTTTATAAAACTTGATAGTGAAACAGCTAGTAGTTATGGGTCGAGGTTTAAAATTACAGAGAGGCCTTTCAGAAACTGGCAACACTTCAGCTGGTAGGTACTTTCACATTAATAATGATCAAATAGGAGAAATTTAATATAAGTCTTTATACTTTACTATACTAGCTCGTTACGGATAGTTATAAAATCCTATGAATTAGCACAGCTAAAATTATATTATTGTATTACAAAAAATTTTTAATTGCTTGTCTACTACAATAGCTTAACAAACGAGAAGTACAACGTTTTTAATTTGTGCGTTTGTCATTCATTGATAGGTGATGTTTGATACTGTAATTAAATAATAACAATGTAAATCTAGAAATAATTACATAATAAACACGTTTTAAGTTTATAGTAAAAATTGTTGTTCTTTACAAAACGCATAACAATATTACAGTACTTACAAACTCCTAATAAATAAAAGCTGGTCAACTGTCTCGGTAGTTTGACTTTACTTTAACAAAACACTTCTTTTTTTTTTTTTTTTTTTTACAATATGCACTAAAGCTATTATGCACTAAATTTTTTGCTTACAATAATTTTATGACTGTGATAATTAAATGGTTCGCAATAGGTTATGTAGTTAGTGCCCATGGCGATTTATGCAATACAATACAGCACCGTTTAGAAATTTAAAAAACACTATTGGATTCACCATAGAGTGTATAAATTTTTATAAAAAGTACTATTTTTTCAGTTTCAAAAGTCAATAATGAGAGAAAACGTAGAGATGCCGCAGAGAGGCTCAGGCAAGAGCGAGAAAGACGACACGCACAGAAGCTTGTCACTGAGAAAACTGGAACAATGAACTCTGGATCAGTCTATCAAGAAAGAAATTAAACAAACTCTAAACTAATTCACACGAATGTCTTAACATATCAATGAATAAATTGTTGAATAAGTGAATAAGGCTCAGCTATTTTCGATAAAATTTATCACAAAGAAAATAATCCATGAAATCTCTCTTTATCAAGTTACACGTAGAGCTATATTTAATATATGCCAGTTTGAGCAGCAGATGACGCATGAAACCGCACTTGTGTACTCATGGCTAATTGTAGCTGTCAGATTTTCTAAATTAGAATAAAAAATATTCTGTGTACCTAAATAAATGGTTTTTTAAAATTATCAGGTATCTTTGACCCTATACTAGTAATTTAAAAAAAATACTTTTTAAAAAATACTTTCTGACATCTTGCAATACCTTTGTTAACCTTTTTTTAAGATCAACTTTCCTTCCATCGCAGTCCTTCCGAGATTTCTAGTCTTTTGCCCAAAAAATCAAAACTGATACATATGAATATCAAAAACACAGACTTCTTTGTTATATTCATGTGCTAAGAAGTGATATAAAAATTTAACATTTCTTTAAACTTTGCTATCAATAAGTAAAAGGAATTTGCTCATCGAGTTTTCTATGAATAATTAACATAGTGTGTATAAAACTCAATTTTTACTGCGTTAACTACATTATAATACTCTGCCACAGTGATTTCTGTATCAGATAAAAAGTTAATTTTACAATCGTTTACTTCATTATCAGCTTTCATTACGTACGATAGCATAGCTGTTTGTCGTGTGCCCATCTTGCCCCACAACGGTAGCAGGTTAGAAAGGAGAAATAGTAAAGGAGCAGTAGACCAGTAGAGGAGAGTCAAGGGTGAGGTCAAGGGCTGGCAGGAATAAAGTTTAGACGATAAAGAGAAAAAGCTTGGACCACTACTCAGACACACACTGTTTCTCTTGTACAAAATATATTCAATAAAGTAACAGCAGTCGTTGGTTTATTCGCTGTCAATTCCCACGTCTATGAGGAACCGATGCAACACGTCGCCTTATATTTATTTTTTGGATTCGTAGAGTATGAGTAATTAATGATTTCGATAAAGATAATTATACTGTGATATCAATGGCCATTGATTCTTAAAACTGCCATGACTCATGAACAGTCCATGATTTATCCTGATAATATACTTAGAAGACATACGAACATCGGTATTGTTAGATTTTATGAGAGTTTCGACAAAATTAACAGTAAAAAGGAAATATACCAGTAGTATCAAAAGTGATAGTAAGGGAACAAGATAGAACAAGATTTAAATCTTCTGTGGAATACTGTACCTGTCAAGTTTTATCTATGTTTCTTCTGAAGTATACTAAAAAAAATATTAAAATCGATATTAAAATAGAGTCAAAAAGTTAAGAAGTCCTCATTTTCATTTGCAGTCGACGATACTTTATCACTCTCTTGGTTCTTTTATTGTACGATGTGGGTATTTAGAAATTTTCTTTCTTATTTAGGCTTTATGCTATTTTTTTTATACGTCATAAGTTTCCACGATTTCTCAGGAAATTTTGATAGACATTAAACGTGTTTTTTTTTGACATGGAGAAAAAATATGGCCAAATAAATTCATGAGTGAATTACAAATGAAAATGCAAGGTTTACACCATTGGTGATGAGGTAGCTGTTTCTAAGAATGATTTTTATCTTAATTTAGAGCCAAGGGGACTTTACCCTTCATAGTATTCCCTCTGCAGCATACACTCTTCTCAGGAGCGTTTTTTTTTCTTATTCCCAACTAGCAACTACTACACACTTTTGTTTAGTATTTTTTTTGTTCAAAATAAGGAAATTCATCGCTTTTAATAAGTATAACTTACTATTTAAATCGTATTGATGCAACGTGCTCAAAATGATGTACATTACGAATAATTAACTTAATTTGATTAAGGAAAAAAGATTCACAAACCTAGCACACAAAGTTAAAATCACTTGTTATTTTGTAAAACTGTCAATTTAATTTCAGACTTAATTATACATTTGTGGATTACTTAGCGTCCAACTTTTTCGTTGTTATTTACTGTGTTGCCTGGTTTTAAACCACTTTGTTCTTTTTTTTCGCTCAGAGCTTTTTGGTTAACTCTTCTCTCATACTCCTTTAAAGCCTTCTGTCTTGCCTCCTCTCGTTTTCTATCATTGATGTTCCTCGAATCTAAAAACAATTATACTTAACAAGCTGTTCTGACTCTAATTATATATGTCATACTTTTTACTAAATAGTTTAATTGATTGTGCAGTTAATCTGAGTAAAAAGTAGTGTTACGGTATTTACTACTTTAAAAATTTGTAAAATCTTACACTGACACACTAAAAAAAATTTTATATGTACTTTTATAAGAATAACGCCCTCCCATATGCGGTCAGTCACAGATCTCGAAGCTAAGCTTTAAATTGTTCCATCACGTGACGCTTTTTTCTTGTAAATAAAAATAATGTTCATTAGAAATAAAGATATTTTTATTTTAGTGATAAACTACCATACTAACTGTGAAGTGATGGAAGGAGCTTTGTGTTAGTGCTGAGCGAGTCCATAAGTACATGGAAATATATTTGTAATGAAAATAGTGTTTGAAAAATTTTTTTTGTGCTCCTCTGTATTACTCATGCAAAATCTTTTATAAAATTACAAATAATATTTTTTTACAACTTACTAGCTTTCTCTTATTAGATAATATAAATGTGAATGTACAGTAAACTTTGAAAACTCCTTAAAAACATATCTAACGAGATCAATTGAGACAGTCAAAAAGTATAACAAAAATATCCTTTTTTTATGCATTCTTTTCAAGATATTGTCATTGGTAGACACAGAAAATTTTTTTAAGAAACGCAAAACTTCAATTTTATCAATTAACGTTTTAGTATTACTCACTTTCTTCACCATTTGATACTATTCCAATCCGCATAGTTTTACGACCCATCGCTGTTATTTTTTTATGGGTTCCCTCAATTGTGAAAAAAACGTCGATATTATCACTTTTTGGCTATGCATTAAAGACTTAATTGAATCGTTTGTGATCTGCGACTGCCTTGCTTAACAGTCAAGTTGTTTTAATTTCGTACAAGCATAATCATATCTATACTTTGATGATAATACATTACTAAGTAAGTTATAAGAAATTGTGACTTCAGCAAAAAAAAACCAAAAAAAAAAGTTAATTTGACAAAGAAGTGAATAACTGTTTTTCTGTTATTTTTGATAACCATTAAGTCCCTGTAGACAACAAACAGCTTTTTAAGATGTAGGTAAAAAAACAGATATTTCTAGGAGTATTCTCTCTCTTAATTTCATTTAAATCTAACAGCTTATATATTATTATCGATGTTGTTTGTATAGCATGTTAATTAATATTATAAATGAAATAATCTTTTTCTCCCTCGGGCGTTTTTTAAAGGCTGGTGTGCCCTCGGTAGGAAAAATAGGATTTGCCACATAAGCGCCATCGCGCCGTGGCTACCTTACGTCCCTCGGGCCCTGCTTCGCTGGTCCCTCGTGCCACAAAATAGTCCCAGAGACGATGGCACTTATCCAACGAAAGCTACCATTTTATACACATATGTTAATTGCAAGGCATTTGATAAACTTGTCCAACAAGAAGTTTAATGAACTATAGCACACTTGTTTATTTAAAGGGTAATTTTTTAAATAGTATTTTAAAATTTTGTAATGTGTAGTTTATGCAGAAATGTTTTTCTTACCATGAGCCCAAAGTGCAACTGCCGCTTTGCGCCCTCGGGTCACACTTTGCGCCCTTGTAATCACTTTGGTCCCACGTTATTTACCACGCGGTTGCAGAGTCTATCCACGGGCACAAAATAGCACTCGCCCTTGGTAAGAAAAACATTATACGCGACTTGGGCACCAACATACAACAATAGTACCCTTTGGGCGGTCATGTGAGTACTTTGTGCCCTCCTGACGTTATGTACCACTAAAGCACATTGTAAAAACTTTAGTACAATACGTTATTTATAAAAAAATGAATTGCAAAAAAAGAAAAACGTAAGACTAACATCATTGAAGACACCTTAGTTGTTTATAATAATGGGCTTTACCCCTCATTGTATCCTTGCCAAGGCTCTGCCTATACACTCGGAGCTATTCTTTTTTATTCCTAACTAACAACTATCATTAATCAGTATCTTTGATAATTTTTGAATCTAAGAAAAAAATTGTAACTAAAAAGCTGCCCTAGTGTTAACTATACATTTATCATATATTTGCTAAATAGTTGTATTAACTGTGCATTGTTTTGAGTAAAAAAGCATTATTACAATGTATACTCTATTAACAATATTGTGTAATTTTTTGCACTGATGTACAAGAATCTTTTTTTTCTTTATTTATGAGAATGATACCCACCCATGTACAAGTTGCGTCACTGAATTATAACCGATAGATTTTTTCAATTTTCGTTGTAGACTACTTTACTCAGTAAACTAAAACCAAATTAGTTACGGTAAAGAACTGTGACAGGATGTAGTTACTAGCATAATTTCAAAACATATGAATGCACAGTGTGTTTTAGAAATTAAATATTAAGAAATTCTTTATAAAAAGCGTTATTTTACGCGTAATTCTCAAGATATTGACCATTGAAAATAAAATGTTTTGGTTTTAACAGTGTAAAAATTTACTTTGACGCTTCGTTGTGAAACACATTTTTTAAAGTAAACAAGGCCATAACTTTCAAGTAAATTTTATATCCTTATTTTTATTAATTTACATTACAGAGTTGCTTACTTTCTACACCGTTTGACCCCACTGTAGCCTTCCATATTTTAGGACCCATCACTATTTTTTTTTTTATTTCTTGAACTGTAAAGAATATATCGTTATTGTCACTTTGTGGCAACGTTAAAGAAATGAAAACTGAATTTTATATTGTGCACTGCCTTAATAGACAAATTATCTTGATCGATTATAATATATAACGATTATTAAGGAGTTATAAAGAATCGTGACTTCAACAAAAAAAACGAAGCTTTATGCATTGTAAAAGTAATTTCACAAAGAAGTCAATTACTGTTTTGCTGTCATTTTTATTAATTTATATACCTAAGTGTCTCAATTTAGAAAAAAAAAAAAAAAAAAAAAAAAAAAATCAAGCTGAGTATTATGAAACTAATTTCATAAAGAAGTCAATTACTGTTTTGCTATCATTTTTTATTAATTCATAAGCCTAAGTGCCTCAACGTACAAAAAAAAAATCTTTCCATTTGTAGTAGAACTACTATTCCAGGGAATGAATAATTTGGTTGCCTAACGAAAAACAGCTTTTCAAAAAACAGGTGTAGTGAAAAAAGCAGTTGATTCAAAACGCTTTTCCTCTCTGATGTTTAGAGAGATACTAGCTATTTACTTACTTTTTTAACTCTCAGGATAACACTGTATTGGAAATTAAGGTAATGTAATCAATTATTAGCAAAAACAAAAATTTTCCAAATTAGCTGTTAATTCAACTAAAAACTTTATTCGCTGTATTCTCGTACAAAATCTAAATTTAAATATTTTTTTCATGTCCAATTGACTAATGATGATATGATTATGGGACACAGCCTAGTTTTGACAAGTTTTCTGTTATTTTATTGCATTTAAAGTAACTATCAGATTTAATATTTCCTGTGTTCTTCAATTTTTCGTTTGTTATACATCAATAAGTTTTATAAGGTCCATAACTTCCACATTCAAAACTTTTGCTGTTAAATTATGCAATTTTTTGAAAGATTTTACATTATATTCATCATACAATGGTGTAAAAAATTGTATACTTTTTCGTCAAATGTAAATACAACTTCTATTTAAACTACAACAAATACACCTCAAGCTATCTCCTTTAATATTTTCTCTTTTGATTCAGACTAATACGAGGGATGAAACAGTACCAATGCATCTCTTCTTGTATAAAAGGGACTAAAGCGAGAAAGTAAAATCCTTCCTCTTTCTCTATTACTTTTCCAGCAACTTCTCCCTCCTTCTCTCATACGCAAAAAAGCCCGCCTAAAGAGCCACAATTTACGCATTCGCCTCGAGTGCGTGCGTGAGTTTTGCATAAGAATTCAGCTCATTCGCATAAAAATAAAAGCCCAGAACAGGAGGACGAATCCGTGGACAGCCTGGGGATAAAATCCCCTCCGAAACGCCCCCGCTGCTTACAGCACTTCGTAAACAAGCCACGGAAAAAATTAGTGTAAAAAAAAAACAACAAGGATTCGAGACTCACTTGGAAATTCTCCGCCAGCGGTTATTTCCCCTCCAGCTATCGTGGTTGTAATCCTTGGAACTTTGGTTGTGGCACGATACGGACGTAACATGAACTCGTGCGTTACTCCCTCATGGCTGAGTGTATAACTTTGTGAGTTCTTTCTATAGCAGTTCTATAGCATTACGAGTGTGGAGTGAACATTTGTACGAATGATTCTCCGGGGGTAGAGTCTTGTATTTCTATACGGGAAAAATAGACGAAGAAAAGTTTTTCTAAAACAAGAAGTTATTAAACTGAATATTTTTTTTTTTTGTTACCCTAAATCTGACTATAAGTAAACGATTGAAGCGCTCGAGCGAATGTGTGTTAAGTAAACTTAAAATGGACGATTAGGAAACAGAGAAAATATTATTAAAATAAATTTAGAAACATAAGTGTAAGCCCTCGCCATTAAGTAGTGGTTTTTTGGTGAGTCTAACGGGATAAGTAATAACTTTTTTACAATTTTGATTCATAAAAATGTGAATAGAATGGAATAGAATGTTGCACAAAATACATATTAAACTGTTATTCTGGTAAATCTCCTTTTTTCATTTTCACTTTCTCTTTTGTCCTCCCAGAGCCACTTCAAAATTCACAGCCAGGCCACGTAATACATTTTTAATACCGTGGCCTATCAATCTCGCATTAGCCCCGTGAGCCATTTCCGTATCTGCTGTGGGTGTCATTCCGGATGGGGTGACAGATTTTTTTTATTTCCAGAAACGCTCTTCCGAAAAGGCTGCCAGCAACGTCTCCGCATCAAAGCCGACTGACCCTATTTTTGCGCTGAACTCCAGACCACGGCTCTTTTTTTTCCCTTCCTTTCAACTTTTTGTTCCTCTGCATTTTTTTCCTTTTCACACCCGCGAATAAGACTTCTCGAAAAAAGTCACTTTTGCTCTTTCTTGTCTCACTCTCTTTTCTCAATCTATCAGCGCCCCATTATGAATGGACCTAGAAATTGGATGATGCAGTTAAGCAAAGACCGTTACTCGAGTTGAAATTTCTTGGTTTTTGTAATTGACTCTGTTACGAGTGTCTCTCATAGTTTGAAGTTTTTAATTAAAACAAAAATTATCAACTTTCCCTCACTCAATGAACACTGAGAGTTCAGAGTTGATTTCTTTTTTTCCACAGAATTCATTATTTCCGGGAAAATTTAATAAAAGATTCATTTTACAAAAGTTTATGCAAATGATAATTTTTTTCACGTCCGAAACCTATTAGCAGTTAAAGTAAAAGTTACCAACTTTTTTCACGCTTAGCTGTTGAAAGAAAAGTCAGTGTGATAGTGCATGAGTACACTAGGTGCGTTAAATTTCGAGGAAAAATAAAGTTCTTGTGGATTTCGAAAAACTTACGCGCCTAGATACGCACGAGCACTTGGATCCCGCGGTATTGCGTTATTATAGGGAAACTTTTTCCATTCGCGGAACGGCACGTTCTCATTTTTCAAACGAAAAATAGTTTGAATTCCGTATTTACCATTTTCATCTCATGTGCGTTCAAAAAGTTTGAGGCGTTGCATTTTTCATAAGAGCAACAAAAAATAGCATATCGAACTTAAGAGGTAAATGTTTACTTTTTGTCGAATCAAAAGCGCAAATACAAGTTTGCGAGGAAGTAGGTACTTGTACATACACGGTGCTCGAGCTAGTACTTTGAATAAACTCGATCCACTTCAATTTACTTTCGTAGAAGTAAATACCTCGACGTTTTTGTAATTTGGCTTTTCAACGCTCCTCGATCAATTGGGATAAAGTATTTGACATAACTTACATCTTGACATCTGAATTTTACCGTCGTATTTTATGTTCGAATTTTCGTGATTTGCAAACATTTTCCTACAAGCACGCAATTTTCATGTTTGAAAACTTGCTTGAATTTTACAGTTGACTTGACAAATATTTTTAATGGTACACTTATGCGTATAGCTTAGTAAACCTGAATTTACGAAATTTATCGATACTGGTATGCGGAAAACTGAATTACACAAAATAAAAGTATGTATTATAATTTATCAAAAGAATTGTTTTGATTGTGTTTAGTTCAAAACATGATTATCTGTAGACTGATTTTATTAATCTCTTAGCAGTAGGATCAAACTTGACATATATTTTTTAACGGTCCATAATATTCCACAATGTAAAAAGAAATCATGAAATTATTATAAAGGCTTCATGATTTTTTTTTTTTTTAATTTTAAATATGATAAATAATAGTACTTATATTCTGATAACCTTTTTTGACCCTCTACATCAGCATTACCGTTTTGCGAAAAATGATTTAAAATTTTGTGTAAGTTGTTATCTTGAACAATTTAGAAGTAAATAATAAAACGATATTCAATAAACCAAAATTACAATTATTGCTATTCATTGCAAAATTATAATTATTTTTCGTAGGATATACCAATATCATGTTAGAAAAAATTTATCACTTAGTTACTAATGTATTTTCTACCTTAGAAATCAACGTTTTGATGCATAGTTAATATGGTTTCCATATATTATATAAGGGTATACAGTTACCTACTCTTGAGTGTGCCGCTCAGGTACTCATTTGACCCTGTAAAGTGTTTGGAGTTACATACATCATCAGCTTTAAGAAAAAGTACTATTATTCTTACCCTTTCATATTTACGAAATAGTAAAACTTCCCCATGGACCACGGAGTATCACCAGTTCATAGAGTCCCGAGAGGACAATCTTCCTTTGACATAATTTGGATGCAACGTAACAACCAATACCCTCGTAAAAGATATCTCTCTGTCAAGCTAAATGGCACTGCTTCTCTATACACTTCCAGCCGGTGATCACTTCGTAATGAGCATAACGACATTATTTCCGCATTAAAAATCTGCAGCGCATCTCAAGGACGCGCAGCAGCGCAAAAAGCACGAAGAAGAAGAAGGAGGCGGGAGAAGAGGCGAGCACTATCTGCTGGTATATCCCTCGCTGCTCTTTCCGGGGCGCAGTTTACCGAGTCTCGGGCTGTTTGGAGCCCACCCAGGGATGTACAAGCAGCTCTTTGGAACTGAAATTGCCGGCTCACACTCGTCGCCGTGATTTCATTAGGAATTCAAGCATACTTAGCTCAGTCTTTCCTCGCCCGGAAGCACGCGCCAAAGATCGCGAATTACTCCGTGTTCGTGTGTATATATTATTTCTCCTCCTCCCCCACCCCCTCTCGTTAGCCGCTTCTGGAGGTGAGGGAGAGCTTTTGCTTCTCGCGCGCCCTGAGAAGCTAAAAGAATCTAATTGTACGAGTGTTTGTCTGTATGAGCCGTGTACTGTACATTTGCAGAGGTAATCTCTTCTTTTCTTTTGTTTTCCTCCCACTGATTTTGTGTACTAATTATTTTGAACCGCGGCACCTTAATTAAGATAATCTTCTTATTCGTCAAAGTGACTTGCTCGACATTTTTAATCAGATTAATATTCCATCGAGCAACAGGATTTGAGTCGAAGAATTTGTGTCTTACATAAGGACTGGTACTTAATTTATAAGCAGCTGTACTCGGCCGTATATGATGAAAAAAAAAAAATTGACCAAATGCCTCAAACTCTTTTGAAATAAAGTACGGCACGATTTTTTTCGAGATCGCTTTTCTTCCAGTAATCGCAGTTCAACGTGGGGGAAAAAAAAGTAGTCACCCGAACAAAGGCATATATATACGCTCAGGCTGTGAAACAAACGCCTGTCTGATGAGAGCAGTGCGCTGTGGCGTACAAAAAGAGTATATATGTATATGCAGGGAGAGTATGCACGTGACTAGTCGGGAGTTTTTCCAGATTTGAGTAATAAAAATACGTGCGTCCTTTTATCCTTTCCCTTTCTGTCTCGGCTTTTTCGTTATGATTGTATTTTTTTTTTTTTTTTTTTATTTGATTCCCGCTATTGTACGCATGAGATTTGGGAGTCCCCGGATTTTATGGCTGACTATAATATACAAATATAGGTACGTACCAGGAAACAACAATGCGTCTCACATCTCTCCCACGTGAATTTTAACGACTGGAGCCATAATGCTGTGGTGGCTGCAGTGCGTGAATGTAATTTAAGACTGTTTGGAAGCTTCTGGATGCCTTCAATGTCTGCACATGAAATTTTAAATATGGAATACTTTTTTTAAAACAATGAAATCACACAAAAAATCAAGTGCCTCTAGAAAAAAAATAAAACATTTGTTCATTTAGAAAAACATTGAAAAATTTATTGAACGAGCCAGAAGTAACAATCATTAATGATTAACTTTTTTTTTAACAATAAATAAGTTTTTTCGGATTTTTTTAATGTGGTAACTTTCTTCAAAAAAAGAAATAAATAAATAAATAAATAAATAAATAAAAAAAAAAAGAACAGAATAAGATGAACATTTTATTTACGATACAGGTAGATGACAGGTCCAGTTTTTAGATACCCGAAAAAAAAAATATTTCGATGTTCAACATTTAATTTAATTTTAAATGAATCTTTAAACTACTTTGTGTAAGTATTGATGTATACGACTATTCTAAATAAAAATACAGATTTTAAATTTCAATTCAACTTGACAATAAATTTTAAATTAAAATAATTGATAAAAGTATGAATGTCCCAAGTTTTTAATAACCCAATTACTATGAGACGCAATGCTAATTTTGTGTATTCAAGTGTTCAATAATCTGGTGAATTCAGTTTTGATGTTATGTTCCTATTTGTACGTGGTTATAAGACAGTATGTATTCTTATACAACTACAACTTTTTTTAATGTGAAAATGAAACTAAAAAATTACACTATTTTTTCGTAATAATTAAGAAAAGGTATTGAAATTTCAACATAAATTTTTTTTTTTTTTTTTTTTTTCAAAGTTACATAATTAGTTTGATTATTGAATACGTTATAAAAGGGACCAATTCGGAGATAGTGTTAAAACTGGGCCCGTTACCTTAGATGTGTAATAAAGCTGGCCTTAAATTGATTACCCATACCTTAGAAATTCTCAAATAGGGGAGATAACGTATTACAAAGAGGCCTATTACAAATGGCTTAAATACAAAAGAGAGTTCATTTGATGTATTAAAAAAAAACTTTCCGTCCAAAAAAGATTAACTTTCTATGAAATCCACAACTTTATCTCGAAGTACAATGACAACACCGTGACTCCAACTGTATCAAACGTGCTTCCTCAAACAAGCCATTAATATTACACTCAACCAAAACCCAGTAGAGACAAACCCGAGAGCAAATCACTATTTCCAGGGAGCTATACACCTATACAAGTCTCCGAGTGGAATCACGTGGAAGTTAATTGCCAAGTGTTATACACGTATATATACATACAACAGCAGTAACGAATAGCCGCAGAAAAAGAAGGGGTGCAGGGTATATATAAGGAGGGTTGTCTTGTTAACGCATCCCTCCCTCCGCCGCGTAGCAGCGCCACTTGGTAATTAAAGCCCTCGGACAAGCACGCAGAGCCATTAGGCAGGGATATAACTCAACTGGCTGTGGCCGTAGTCCTGAAGGAAACGAGTCGAGATTCGCTCCGGCGAATCAGCCATTATTTCTCCATTAATTTGCTAAAGATGTGGCATCAAAATTGAATGGAATAAAAGAGGGGGCCGGCCACTCGATCGAGATCCTCTTCGCATTCATAATTCAATGGAGGTGAGGCCGGAAGGGAGTTTTCTTTTTCGGGTTGGTTGAGAGAAAAAAGCGATCGAGCGGAACAGGAAGAGATGGGGTGATAATCTTTGGGGTGTGTAAGATGACGATGGAGGCTCTCTTATTTTCGTGGGCAATAGAATATTTCAAGATTGGACGAGGCGAAAGATGGCAAAAGTACGATACAGAGAGGACAAGGAATTATTTTTTTTTTTTTTATTCTATACGTGCGACGCGTGAGGTTGGGTTGGAGGCACTGCGGTAGAACAGCGAAAATAGTCGTTAGCTCGCGTCGTAAATTACGTTCTTGGGTGTGGAGGGGGATTACTAACCCTCTTCTGCCATCCCTTCTGCCATACTACCTTCTCCGACCTTTGGCCATGTTTTCTGCTGGTTGCCAAAATAGAAGATCGTGGAGTCATGGCAGAACTCCTTTTTTCCCGACTCTTCGTTTACAACTCGCTCGCTGATCATGATTTTCTCACCTATTTTATTTTTTAAAATTATTTACATGGTTGGGGAAGGAGCAAAATCGTAATTAGTGTTCAAAATATGTGAACACAAGTGAAATTAAATAAGGATATCTATTTAATTTATGAAATACAATTTTATAGCTTAAAAAACTGATTTCCGTGTACCTCAAGTCTTTTTGTTTGTTTTTTTATTGGTTCAGACAAATCATGTGATTCTCTAGACAGATTTACAAAAATAAGTTTTACTAAATTTAACGAATAATTAATGATAAAATGGGTTTAAAATACGTGAGTAATCTATGGTAATAATATCCGATGTGTTAAAATTAAGAAATATGGTTGGGCTTAAAAACATTTTTGACACAAGTTAATTTTGAATGAAGTCATACGTTATGTCGTTTGTTGAACATGTCGTTCTGCTCTCAGTTGTTTCCATGATGACTTGAGAGTCAGTGTCTAAGCACACGATCAGTAAGAGCTAATTTGGGAGTACGAATGAAAACTCCAAAAAATCAGGTGTTAGTTTGAGCAACGTTTCGTTGGTCTTTAACGCCAACCTCATCAGGTTCAGTCTATATCATTAAGACGATTGTTACAGTCTATAAATTAAATGAAACACAAAAAATTGGGTCGATATTTTAGGATAAAAATAGATAAATCAAACTAAAAACTCGAACAAATTTTGATACTAACTTTTCGAGTAAAACAACTGATTTACATAATGAGTTTCCTTCTTTTTTTTTAATATTTATTTTTAACGAATCTTCAAATACACTATTTTTTCTACTACTCGAATTCATCCTTTCGAATTTTCTCGCTGTAAACAATTTATGCTAACAGTCTGGACTAATTAAATCTCGCATAAACAGATTTTATCACGAAAATTTTCCTTTGGTACCAACCAACATTATTAAAAAAGAAAAAAAAAAATGAAGGGCACGCATATTCCTCCTCAAAAACTACACTCGAAGTTTTTACCAGCACACTGGAAGTAACGGCAAATAGAGTAGTGCCACAAGAAGTACAACCTCTCGCTCGAGTGCCCCGTTTCCTCATTTCTCTCCTTTGCTCTTTGAAGTTTGCAAGTGTCCGTACACTGCCTGGAAAAACAAGACTCTCGACGAAGACAACATGCGGTGGTTTTTTTTTTTTTTTTTTTATCTTCTTTGGCAAGCTATACAGCAGAGCCGGCCAACGTAATTTTTGTTCCAGAATAGACATTGAAAAATCCTCCTACCAAAAAGAAATCAGAAAAATCACTCATTTCTTAGAAAAAAAAAAAAGAAAAAAAAAATGAAAGTCCTAAGCGTTCATCCCAAGCTTCAATTCACTGCATGTTCAGAGCAATGCACAAAATTTAGCCAGCACACGTCACAATATAATACATCCTTATATCGTGCATCCACAGCACACACGAGAGTTTGAAAGCTAATGGGGTGCCATTAGGGGACAGGCGTACAGTCCTTCGAGGCCTATGATTTTCGTCTTAGAAGTGCTCGTGCATGTGTGAATAATACACACAGTGTCTTACTCCCGTGCACGTATACGTGACCCGAGCTTCAGCCGTCTAACTTATATAGGATCGATACTCGTACCCGCGGCTCTGCAGTAATATCACACTTTGGCGCGCTCGTGGTTTTCGTGTATAGGTACTCGGGGAGAACACTCCCCCTTTCTCTTGGATTTGGAATTGAAGCGCGAGATTATTATGCACTAGGGCACCTGGGACTGTGGTTAACGAGTGACGCTGCGAGGGTGGATGCTGCTGTTGTACTTTCGATTGGTTATTGTTTTTTTTTTAGTTGAAATTTAGCTGACTCGACGGAACATCCTTCAGGATTAGTCCATAAATGGTGGAAAAGGGGATTTTAACTATTTAAATTGCAATCTTTACTGTTAATACAATCATCTTTACCATTAAAAATAAAAATTTTTTCCTTCTTTTCCAGCTTGCATCCGACTTACTGTGCGGAGTGATAATTTTTACTAGAACGTAACTGTATAATTTACATCATTTTTTTCTCTCAGTGTAATACAGATGGGGTGAGTCCATTTTTAATTGACTCTTAGAATTATTTATAAATATATACGCAAAAATTTTACAAGTGCAAATTGTTTAAAATAATAACATTTTTGTACTTTTGAATTTATTGTACAACAAGTTGACAAACTGCACAACAAAAAACTATAAAACACTCAAACGACTAACTTTCAGCTGTCCAGACTCATGATGGAACAAAAGAAAGAAACAAAATAAATCAACTGTATAATATTCGTAAGAGAGTAATCGACGTGTAAAAGATGACCATAAATTATTTACTTCGTACTCTCCAATTCTCTTGGAAGCTAATATTCACTTGCATGCAGTGTAAAAAATAAATCACGCTCACCGATAATCCAGAGCCAATCTTAAGTTTCAGTCTACAACGCGAGTATCGCTTGTGTTGTTAGAGAAGCGAGAAAGAAAAAAAAAAAACAACGTGACCCACGATGAATCAGACTCGTGTGGAGTCAATTGTTGTTGTTGAAAGTCCAACGTCCTGCGACTCGCATATTCGTAGCATAATGCCAGTTCAGCACACGGCAATTACACCAGAATATGAGAGCCGCTCTCCGACTCGTCGTTGCTACACGCATCTTCTTCTTCTTCATCTAGGTGTACTCCACTTCGCGCTTTTGATAAACAGAGCATAATACTTGCCTCTCTTGCGCTTGAAAGTTCTTATACTCTGCTTACCGAGAGCGCAACGTGGACCGGACAATTTATTTACTTGCCATTTCCTGCACCGGTTGTCGTTTCGTGAAAATCCGTCGTATCGAAGTGTCAACCTCAACTGGCAAAGCATATCGTGTCAATCGTTCATTCGTCGTTTCATAAAAATTGCGACTAAAAAAAGCCTCACTAATCACAGATCACTCCGAGCGACGTATTTTACTTTGAAAACAAAACCAAAGTACGTTTCACCGTCAAATCTGGCTTGTGCTCCGTATCGTTACGTGATTTCGTGCTTGGTCGGTCTTTACAAAAAGTGAAAATTCACCGGCACTGTCGCTCTTGCCAAACCATACCGATAACGAAAGGGAACCGATCGCTCGACAAAACAAGGCTGCAAACGCGATGAGCGAGTTTCTTTCGTTGCCGATGTCGACTTGGCGACTGAAACTTTGAGTGGCGCTCGGTATGCGCACCCCCAAGCCTCGGCGATAGGAACACACGCATCTCGGACACTCGATACGGCTTGACAGAGGTGTCCGATGGCGGTTCCCGATACAACCGCCTGTATGTTGCACTTTGTTCTCGCTGCATGGCTGTGTGGCTCTTAGACATAATAATACGCCTCCTTCGCGTACTGCGAATTGGAAACGGAGATGGCATCGGTGTCGTGTTTGAGACCTTTTCGCTGCGAGTTTTGAGATTCGTGCGTGAGTTTTGTTATTCGCTTTCGACGAGTCGATGATACGATTTCCCGTTGGTGCATGGTTTTTTTTTTTTTTTTCTGGAAGATGGCTTTTTTTGTTTCGAATTTAGCAGTGGATTTTTAAATGATTAAATATATGAGATTTTTAAACATATTGGTACGCATGAAATCTGTTCGATTTCAAACGCGTTTTGAGTAAGTTGTTTTGACACAAATGTCGATAAAAATATACAAAATCAGCTTTTTATAAATTGTACGTACAGATACAATTTTATGTATTTTTTAATATTGTTTCAAGTTTACGCAATTTTAATACCTTATTTGAATAATTCACTAAATTACCTAAAATCTTTAACTGTTAACGCATAAATCCAAATATCATCACCTGCGTGGAAATTAAAGCGCCAATATTTTTTGGTCTTTTTTGTCTATTCCGTTCTTAACTTGAAACCATGTTTTCGGAAGTATTTTCACTCGTTCACCATAGTACTTGTTTAAAAACATTTTAACAAATCGTTGCTACAAATAAATCTCAGGATATTTTAAAATTTGAATAAAATTAACAGTCCTTAATTTTTTTAGAACGTGCCTCTAAATCCATGCAAAAACGAAAGATTTGTTTCCCTAAAAGGTTATACATAAACATATGTATAGGTTTCACAGAACCGCTCATGCACTGACTACAACTGAAGGTGCGTAGGCTCGCGTCAAGTTACAAAAGCTTGGAAGCTTCAAAGTTTTATAAAATCTTTGCGCAAAAAAGCCCATTTATAGTCCACTACTGTCCCTCTTCCATCCCAACCTCCCTCACTAAGTGTTTGTTTTAATATTATATGGATTGTCTCTCGACTGGAGGACAAACTCTTACATTTCATCCGCCCTTATCTGTAAGCTTCATCTATTTCGATTCGACCACGCTCGTATCTATATACGTTAATTTTCCGTTCCGACTTTGATGAAGCAACGATGCCAAATCTCGTGCACACTTGGCTATCGATTATCGCAAAAATAGCGCGTGCACAAGACACCACCGGAAGTGGAAACAGATAACCCACTGCAGGGCGGGGGGACCCGTTATCAGAAATAAAACGCGCGAAAATCGAAACCGAATTTTGTAGTCCGAGCGTTCCCGGAGCACGTGAAAGAGGAAACCAGATCCCGCTCCGGGCGAGCTTGCATTGAGTGTAAATAATATACGCAGCGGGACAATCGCGCGTGACTATTTTCGGTCGCAAAGCGTATGCAATATCTTATCCGGTATTGGTTGGATGGAATTCTTCTTTTATTCGAGCCAATGTTGGCTCTCCCCGCACCAGTGGAACAGGTAATTGACCCCACGGCCATTGTTGAGCAGAGCTGTATTTGCTAATAGTGCAGGGTGGGACAATGGGTTTATCGGTTGGTGGTCATTATTTTTTGTTTTCTCGTGACTATGAATTTACGGCACTGCTTGTTTTTTGGTCACTTTTTTTAAGATACGTGCACTTTATTTTACGTGAGACACGTGGGCAGCGTTCCAGCGTTTATTTGGTTTTGATATTACACGCTTTGGAAAAAAAAATCCAACGATGTAAAAATACGTAAACGTTGTATTTTGAGTACTCTATTACCGATATGTCAATCGTTATATTTATAGCTATACAAAGCACTTTCTGTAGTATTTCAAGTAACACTGGAAAAATGAGGTTCTTCCACCTGCTTTCGTCCGATAGAGAATGGAGCGAAAGAGCTGCAAAGAATACGAGATGAAATAGGAAATAGAGAAAAAGAGGCGCAAGCGGGAAGGAGGTGAAAAAAAGGTACGAGACTTCATCTCGAGCGCAAGTGATTTGAGTTTGTCTCCCCCTTTTTTTGCTGTTCAGTTATACTGTATGCTTGTATAATATATACACTCCATCTTCTTCTGTTCTTCTGATCCATACTCGACGACGATGCCATGCGCTGTACTATTTCTATTGATCCAAACTGATTTTTTAAAAATTTTTTATAAATTTTCTTTGTTTTTTAATCATAAATTTTTTTTTCTGAATAACCGTACAACTTATTGACATTTGAAAAAATGTGGAAAATTAAGAACTTCTTGTAGAGACAAAAATCAATGTATTAAAAATAATTAATAATGTTTATCAAAATAATAATAAGATAATGTACTGTTATAAGACACCAAAAAGAACGTTGTTCTGCCTTGGGAATTTTTTTCTTAACATTTGGACGTTTGGTGCGCCCTCAGTAGGAAAAATAGAGTTGGCACCTGGCGCGCCTTCAGTCAGAGTATATTTTAATTTTCATTGAAAATTGCCAAAAAAAATTTGCGATCAACCAAAGAATTGCTCTTTCACACGATAACATGAAAAAAGTTGCCAATAACTGTCTCTGGCCTCATTGCGTTTGAGAATTGGGACACTTGCCTCATTAGAAAGGCATGTATATCCCAAGAAGCGCCACGAGCTGTCCCGACTTTGCTCCGAGCGGACAGATTTATTTACCCCGTGCACTGCATATCACTTGCCTTCCGGCCCGGCTCTTCTGTCACTGTGACACACTTCTGGGGCGCATGCAGCCACCATGTTCTTACCCGAGCTGATGCTCTTGTTCTCCATGAAATTGAATTCCTGCAAATGCTGAGGGGTTTTTCTTTCACTAGCACCTTAGTCGTTTGTGATTGACTGAAGAAGAAATTATTTTTTTTTAGGTGGAAAAATAAATGGCATGAAATTGTAGAAATAGTTGAAATAAAATGAGTTTGCAATTCAATATGATCAAGAGTGATACTAATTTACTTGCTTGTTGTCTTGACAAAAATTATTCAGATGCACCACTAGTTTTCATTAAAGTTTATGTGGAACAAAATCGTATTTTTCATTTTGTTGTTTGAAATAGTTTCTAATGTACATCTCGTATATTTTCAATAAAACGATGTCTTCAGAGATTATTTATTTATTTTTTTTTTTTTACCAAGATTTAAACTAGAAATGATGGAAGATGATAAGGATCTTGTTCTTAATAAAAAAGTAAACCAGTAAAAGAGTATGTAAGAAAAATATTTATCTCTTGACGTAATGGGCCGTGAAAGTTGGATGATAAGACTTAGTAACAAGAGTAATTAAAATAATAAATAAATACCACAATGCACCTCTAACATACTTGGTTAATTCTATAACAATAAAAATAAAGACCATTAACAATAACTCGAAGATAAATTTATTGTGACCAAAAACCATTTTGTTATAGTACTTATTTTGAAGCTGAATTAAGTTTTGTCTTTCTGAAAGTATTACTCTATCTGTAAAACTAAAAAATTAAATCAGTCAATATCAAAGATTAATCAATGAATAATAAAGTTTACACTTGTGTGCATAACGACAACCATAAGTAGTGATAAGAAAATTGGTAGGTATTAAAAAACAGTTTTACCAAATTTTTTTTCAAGAAAAATGCTTTTTGAAAGGAAGTGCGAGTCAATTGAACTAAAAAATACAAACAAAAAATGACACTCATGCTTTAACCAACAAACAAAAGTTTTAAATAACAGAGAAATGCGAGGAAAATCTTAAACTTAAACGAAAGAGTGAATAATAACAAGAACAGCGAGTAGAAAGTCCAGGAGGCGATGAAAAGGAGAATAAGAAAAGAGAGAGAGAGCGGGCCATTTGGGGCGAGAAAATGAAAAAAGTTTATTCGCGCCCAGCAAGCGGCGGCTGAGGTCTGAGAGTTGGAAATTGAAAATAAATTCTGCACTTAGAGTCGTATATACATCAACATGCGGTGACGCTAAGGATGCAAAGGTAGAATGCTTCCTCGAAAACTATTATCTCGAATCGTAAACAGTGCATTACAATGGTGGCAAATGGTAGTTTATTTTCGTATATGGCACTGATAGGCTGTAGGATTTCCCGTGTGTTTTTGCTCACGCGAGATACGAGGAAAGTTACTCCTTTGTTTTGTAGAATAACAAATCGAATTTCTGTTAGTTGATCAATTTCTAAATCATTTTTTTATGCAAAGCATACTTAATTGAGATCGAAAATATTGAATGGAAATTTCAGTTTCATTATTAACTTTTTACAAATATATTTTTTTTGTGACATAAGGATATCTCGTTTCAAGAATCGTGACTTGGGATGAGAAAAAAAAAAAACTTCATTAAGACCAAAAGTTTCACGGTCTTATGTAATCTTTAGCTACGATCAAATTCTCGATGATCCAATATTTACTTGATCATCAGTCAAATTCCGGCATAAGACTTTGTCCCATTGATAATTAAATTTTAGTTGACAGTTTAAATTTGATTTTCTTAACTTTACAAATCTCTTCATTTTTATTTGTTATTCCATTGGCGTATGGAATCATTTACTACATTACAAACGTGGATCACATAATTTAAACGAAAACTTTTTTAAATGTCTTATTAAATTCAACAGAAATCTTTTTTTAGTGTACGTAACGTAAACTGTTTTTCATTTTTGTAAAAGAATAGTGTAATGAACATTTCTACTAAGAACTTGATAAAAATAGTGTATTTTCTTCTTGAACCACCATTCCTGTCCTAAAAGACGAAACAAAAAAGGATGTCAAACTCACAGCATCAACGAAACTCAATAAATCCAAAATCCATCAAGTATCGCATTCATTCGCTTCTTTGCTTCCACAAATCGATCAGCTTTTCAAGAAAACTCAGCCCTAACTCCGCGAAAACCAAATGCCAAAAAAGATCCAAAAATCAGTCTGCAGGTAACGGTGTCGAGAAAAACGTGCCATGTTGGCGATCGGAGGCCAATGAATTTCTCTACCTAGCTCTTATATTTATCCCTGAGAGATCCAGTGCCAACGAGCCCACCTTTCTCGAGAAAACGGCCCATCTTCTTACCTACTATAACAACCAGATTGTTATTATCTTCCGCCCAGAGTCGCTGTACCACTTGGCTACCCATCGTGTCTCAAAAAGACTCTCTAGCTGTACATTTTTCTTGGGAGCGATTTAAGCCCTCTGTGTGACGGCTATAATACTATGTATACAAGACGGAGTCGACATGACAGTGTTTTTTGCTTGATAGTAGTGTGCGTTACAATCCAAATACCAGGGCAGGATTATATCAGTGTATTGATTTTTTGAGATACGTTGTTTGAAATTGGTAAAAAAAAATCGAAATAAATGGCACATTTTTTGCTTTGCAGTTAAGAATCTCCCCTTTGCCTCTTAGCTCCGTATATACAGCTGCACCAAAGAAAAGGATGAAGGATAACCCGTCCGAAGTAAGCTGCTAATAAACGCGAAGACAAGCCCCAAGGCGAGTTGGATGCAAAATCCTTCCGTTATCTAAATAGGGGCCATTGTGATTTCGGAGTTTCGTCTCTTGTTTTATTAGCTCACGTCTGATGAAATGAAATTGCACGAGTAATTATTAGCAGGTGTTTAAATTCGCCAAGTTCGGGCAAAACGCTGGTGCGATGAGTAGGGGGAGGAGCGTCCTCCGGGGTCCCCCGAGCGAATTAAGAAACTTTGTCTAGCTGAAGCTGCGGGACGTCGGAGAACGAAGACTCTCTCTCTTGCCGGACGACAACGGGAAAATTGCTGTTGACGGTGACGAGACGAGGCGCTGATTGCGAGAGAGCGGGGGCTTTGATGTGCTGATACGCGAAATAGAAACGCATTTATCTTACATCCTGTGTATAATACAATCATTTTGCAGTTTTTGAATTTTTTCGGGTTTTTGTTTGATTTTTGGGAGAAGTTATACTTTTGCGATGGTTTGGGTGGGTGGGCTAATTATGATACTTGTAGATTATAACATTGATTTTAATTTACACATTTAATATAAATTTATAATGTTTATCGTAATAACAAAAGTCATAAAAATTATGATTTTTGGTATTTTGATGAGCATAATTAATGTTATTACGTGAATTATTAGTACTACATTATTCTACGATTATATCAAGATAATCGCACTATTCATTCTTATACTGCTTCCGTCAATTCGATGTTCTCCTTTTTTTATGTCAAGGATATCGTTAAATGACAAGTACTCTTACTGACTTTAATCAATTTTCTTTATATTCTCCATCTGCTGGTATAAATGTTACTTAAATAGTTCTAATCAACGTCAATTGAATAATTTTTGGAATGAAAATCTCCTACTAGGGCAATGTATTTCAAACTATAAGTCATATTTTAATAGCTTTTATACAGAGAATATTCTACCGAGGGTTGAAACTTTGCAAAAATGTTCGTTAAACGTATTCTTCTGATTATCCCTGGATTATTTCCACCCATTATGTTCACTGCTAATTCTAATGTTGTCCTAATAGAGCACAAGTTAACCCAATTATTACCAACGTTTGATGTTATAACACATGCTTAAAAAATGGGCCTGGATTCAGAATAGTCTGAGTATTAACGCTATTAGTTATTATCAATTATAGATCTCATAAGCCACATCTTTGAGGACGTCAAGGCATGATAGACGGTTCCACGAATGTGACTGCACTTAAGACAAAGGGGAGAGGGTCAAGGGAAAAGAATGAAAGTAAGGGCATGTTACTTTGGGCCTCAATCGTTTCACCCATGAAGTACATAAAAAGTCTCGGTACAGGCAATCAAATGCGCTCAAAATGTATACTGTTCTGTTGGTTGTCTCGAGATTGATCGAGTGTACTCTAGGCTGTCCACATACACTTTTCAGCTAACACATGTTTTGTTGATTCTTCGATAATAACTTCTTCCCCAAGATGACGCGAATGCACTCATGAAAATTCATGTATGGTTACTTCAACGTTGTACAATTAATTGTAAGGATTTTTATTGATGTTTTAATCGTGCAATCAATCACATCTCGTTGCATGCACGTGACGTGTACGCGATATGCACAATGTAGAAGTAAAGAATAATTGATTGTATTACAGTTTACCAATGTATCGTTATTAGATGTAAAGACCATGCTGCCACAAATTTACTGTATCGTTGAAAAAGACATGGTCTGCAGCTCTCGAAGGTGATTCCTTGAAAAAGTGGTAAACCGTTTCATAAAGTATTGTATCATGCGTTCTTCCATATCTTTGAAGAAAAATAAGAAAAAGACAAAGTATTCGTGAACATTACGTATACTCTTAAGAGAAATGGATTGGGTTCACTGAACGCGCACGTGTAATGTCGTCTGTGAACACGAAAAGGATTGTGAATTTGTTGGAAAATGGGCGTAGTGCAGTTATGCAAGGAAAAGAGGGGTTGATACTGTAGGGTTATAAAATCATACGTATACCTTTATTTCCACTCGTGATTCATGGGTCTGCACCTAATGCAGATTTACAGAGGGCAAGTTTCTCACTATCGCACACTTTTGATCACTTAAAGTGTCTTCATAGAACGAGTACGAGAAAAAAAATTAAGTGATGCAGAAGCTGAAAATGACATAGCAGTAAGAAAAATTTAGGTAGACGAATACAAAATCAATACAATCTTACGTAACAGCACATCTTTCATCGTATTATTGCTAAGTTTTATTTTGTTGTTGTTTTTTTTTTTTTTTTTACGAAAATCCTTGTCGAGGCTATATTTATTAACAGATATGCTCGATGCTGTTCAGAGTCGATTAACATCTAAAATTAGTCTTTTTTTCCCAAAACTAGGAATAACTTATGAATAATATTGACTTAAATAGAACAATATCTTTGTGACAAACAGTGATTCTTCAACTATACAGTAAAGAGAAAAATGTCCTACTTTAAGATGAAACAGAAAAATCAATACAATTAACAATAACAACGCTGTAATAACCCCATAACTGTTGATGTTGTTACGAGCTTGACTTTTTCATCAAGACACAGATAAATTGTTATTCGTATGGCACACTTTGTGAGCGATATGTTTAGAAATAAAGAACAAAGCATAATCTTTCGAGCAAAAGTAGCTAGGGGTATACGTACGAGTAAGCAGTTGGCTCGTACAGTTTGACTCGTGATTTACGTCATCGGATGTAAAGTCAACTGCAGGGATGAATCATCTTGACGTTACATGTACGTACACATACATCATCGAAGATAATCGACAACGCAGTATGCATGAGTGCAAAGGGACTTTTATTCCTTTGCGATTGGAAATGGCTTGGAAGTAAGAGGCCGTAACGTTTCGAGCCCCTTTTGTTTCGACTGCTGCTTTGTAAAAGCACGCTATGCCGATGATTCACACACGTCGTCGTTGTTATAGATCATTTGGGAGGTTGGTTTTTTGGGGGAACATGATGTCAAGAAAACTTTTCACGCACATTTGTTTAATGTCACGGGTCGTTTACATAAAATATGAATCGTGTTTCAAGGTGTCTGGTGTTGGTTGAACATTTTCATTGGCATTTTTGTACGTCATTTTGTTCCAGGGAATCCACGATTGATAAACAGTATGGGGTGGATTATCAAAAAGCCCAGGTGAGTAGATAATAACAACGGATAGTTTGCTTGCGAATACTTAGTACTATGATTTGGATTGATTTTTGAATACGTTGTCCTTTACAGTAATATTTTGGATGGAAACTTTCTACCTGCAAACCATCAATTTTGATACTGTATACAAAACTACTTGCAAAATTTAAGCTTGTTTGGATTGCAATAACTTGAGTTAGTAGACAAACTTTATTACGTACATACATCCACACCGTGTGTCTAAATCAGATCACCACTATACCTGGGTTGAAATTTGTTTAAAATTTTTTTTCTATGATAAAAATATAAGTCCCTCTAATACATTGATCACACCTCAAAAGTTCGAGCGAATTTCTAATTTACTTCCTTCTACCTTTATAAGGTGAATATCCCAATTATTGCCCATTCAAGCAGACAAAACGTCCCAATCATCGGTCACTTTATTTTTCTTTTTACAGGTCTCAGATATACTTATTTTCAATGAATAACAAAGTAGATTTTTATAAAAAAAAAATTTTTTTTGGTGCCCCAATAACAAATTATTTATGTTTAAAAAAACGTACATTAAGATATAAAGAAAAATGATCGATAAGTGGGCCATTCACCTTGTAAGGTTTAATAAATTTTTCTGGACAGAGACTCCCTTTTCTATCTCACGTCAATAAAGTTCACTTCATTATATTAATATGAAAATAATTAAACGTAATTTAGAAAGGACTTACTAACAGATCGTTTATTAACACAACATAAAATAACTTCTTCTATCAGACTGGGATGGAATGTTTTAAAAAAGCATCTAAGTAGTTTTACTGTTGGCAAACAAATATAACGATTCAAATGAAATTTTACACAATACATAAATGTATATGATTTAAACTAGCTGTTGTTACTTGATACAAGCCCAATCATTCAATGCATCAAAGGCAAATAATAACACAATGCCAAGCCACAGTTGAAGGATCCCCAAAGTCCTTGAACATTTCGAGTTTGCTCAGTAGTCTCTTTGCTCTTGGGTCCCGCTAATAGGACTTACATGAGTAGTTCCGTGATTGAGAGTTAATTTTGTGGTCGCAAATGAAACTCTATCCTTGTCCCTCTAGCCTCGCTCCCCCTCTCGTCCCACAGTATAGTCCTACGGTCGAAGTTCCGGATGTAATTGAAAGGCCTGATCAAGGTCCATCATCTGACTTGCTGTTCGACCTCCCTGCTCCCTCTGATGTTGGCTTAGTTTGCTCCCCCCTGCGATTACTCTCTGCTTTGGAGGATGGATGAGAACTATTCGGTGTTCCTTGATTACTTCATGGGCACAAAATAGGAGAGATGGAGTTATAAGAGTGCATTTTCCACTGTGTTGAAAATTTTAATATTTTTCAATAAGGTGGAATAATAACCGAAAAGAGGAAAAATGTGCAAGATTTGACAATTAAATTTTGATGAAACCTTGTATACTTATTGAAATTTAATAATTTACGGTAAATAGATAATAAAATTGTAATATAGTTATGTTACTCACTATTTACTTTCACCGGTGATGGTATTGCATTGTTTTTTAAAATTTTTTATTTTAAGCAGATTCAAACGAATAAAAGGTTTCTGTGTTTTTTCGATTAAAAGTTTCTACTTAATATGGTACGTGGCAAGCTTTAATGATTAAGATGATCATGCTCTGGTTAGCAAAATTAAGTTAATAGTCCTAGTTTACATTGTTTCAAGAGCCCATTGTTTATTTGAATAAAATACACAAGGGGCTCTATTAAGTAAAAAAATAGAATTGTTCGCTTAGTACTATTTCGTCATGGTTTTAATTTGTTCCATGTTCTTTAATGAAGTATCGTAAAAAGGCTGTATAAAAATTTTTCATGCAAAGTGTAGTAAGTTTTTTAACACATATTATCGAGGACAACTTTGATTTTTATTAAAAATCCTTTATCTGATATTATCATCCAGTTTTACTACCAAACGAAGTTTTTGATGATCATCGATTGAGCGAATGGTAAACTATTCTTGAATTTAGTAATACACAACGAATGAGTTAGAGAACAAAATTAGATTACGGGGTATTATAACATTTTACCAAAAAATCAATAACATAATCGAAACATTCGTCTTTGTGTACAATGACTAATGGTGTCAAATAAATTCGAACGACAGGAATGCAGTTCATTGCCCGTGAATACAAGCGGAGAATGCAAGTTGATTCATTTTTAAAATATTTTTAAAACCAGAAAAATAATGGGAGGTAGCCAGAGATACGTATCGCTTTGACACAATTTCCCATTATTTATGATGTTCATATTTTATTATGTTTATACTCATGAATCAGAGCTATCGTTTGATATTCAGGTCCAAAATTGAATTTTAATCTTTATATAAAATCGTGAGTGTAAAGGAGATATTTTGATGAAAATTTTCGGTTACATATAAAATAAATAAGATAGTTGTGATAATTAATTATTGCGAAATCGTAATCAACCTTACAGTATGTATTTTTATACTTACTAGAAACACTACAACGTACCGGTGTTTAATGTTCTAATATTATCTAAGATATGGTTACTCATTTCTTAGTGTCAAATTTTAACACTATACTCAAGAAATAATCATTGCCCATTTAAAGGGCTCTACAACAACATGAATATTGCAAATTTATATACCAGTCGCTCCCGTTCTCACGAAACAGAATGATTTGAATCATGCTATAAATGTAGATCTGTAAGAGATATAACAAGCTATCACTAATATCTCGAACTTATCAAAGTCATATTTTCAGCACGTGAAAGTTGAAGAACGTTTACTTCGAGATTGTCGTCATTAAATATCTAGATAATTAAGATACTAGAAATTCATTTTCAATTTAAAAAGTTATTGCAATGAAAGAAAGGACATGAAGGACATGAATAAATTTCATATTAAATTGTTTTTAACGATTATACTTACTAAGAAGTTAATCAAAGCCAGGACTGTTTTACTGAAAAATACTGTAGCTTTATGAGCACAACATTATCAAATAACACTATAAAAATAACACTATAGAAATTTCCTCCAACCATTCCAACCATTTTAAATTTGAGATAATCTGTCGACATTTCCCATTACGTTCTACGAAAATATACATGTACAAACAGTGTAATTAACATGACATTATACGATAGGTCTCGTATTTTTAAAAAGCTATAAAAGTTCAGAATATTTATTACGAAACTTATGCATGAAAATAGAAATATTTTTGAAAATCATGATAAACTTTTATTTAAAGTGTTTCACTAAACTTTAAAAAAAAAAAGATCTCAATCATAGCAATACAATATTTTTCAAACAAAAGCACTTTGAGGCAGTTCAATTATTGATTACGAAACCATTGGAAATTACCTTATGATGCGAGAAATGAAAGTGCACGTAGTACTCGCTACGAACAGCTGCCGGGCGCGGTGATTGATCGCTCCTGCTAAATGGATAGTCATCTTCGTATAATGCAAAAAAGTAAAATCGCAACATGACGCGGTGACTGTGAAAGAAAACAAATTAGTCACTTTTTCTAGTCGTACGGACGTCGACTGCGAAAAAACTTTAAGCCCATTTGACTAGTGACATTTGTCACTTAATGATGCCACTCTGGTAAGAAATAGTGGCATCCACAGATTGGAAAAAAATTTTTACTTTTAAATGTACCCTTCAAGAAACAAGCTGCAGTAACGCTAGCCATAGCTGCTATACATATTTTTCAATCAAAAATATAATAGAATCTTGAGAAACTAACAATATGGTAAGACAACGGGAATTTCCTTCCTTGTGTATATTATCAATGCTTAAAAAGAAAATGCCATTATTAATTGTATAACTAAGCAGTCAATGACAAAAGCAAATAACATCTATAACTTTCTTTTACATTGATTGCGTATGTACTCCAGTTGTTCGCTGATTAAAACTATCTAGTTGAAATCATCTTGTCGATAAAATTTTTCTCTTGGTATAATTATATTTTCAAATACCAAAATCATTTACTTGAGGAAACAAACTTCAAATAGAAAAAAAATCAGCTAAAAACCAGGGCTTCACAAGTGTCAAAATGAACCTTGGTATTGTAGATGATTTCAAGACAGTATACAATACAATATGCAGGTATTAGTTTCAAACCAACATCTTCGGAACGCTTTAAAGAATATTGTGTTGGCAATAAATCTGAAACGTAAAATTTTATTTTAAAAGCCGTGTGCATAACCTTCATAAAATATCCAGGGTCACGTTTTTCTATCCTAGCAAGGAAGGTGAAAGCTGATTTTTCTTCACTTTGAAGACTTTCTGAAGACTCGAATAGTTTGCACGGCCTCTATATCATTTTATCTATTACTCTTAATGGTTTATTTCCTCGTTATATAATTAAAAGATTTTAAAATATTAATTGGAGTATAACTGATTTCTCGAGTATATATTTTCTACCGTACTTATATATTAGTTCCGTATAAGAGTGTATAATAAATCCTTTTTTGTTAGTATAAAATTATAAAGCAATTTGTTTTACATCCGATACTACATATGAATGAAGCAAATGATATTAGATATTCTGCCATTGAAAAATAAAATTTATAGTTTTACTGAAAGTCACGAAAAACAAATGACTTGAAACGTTCAAGTAACGATTTGGTTTTTTCATGTTTTACAAGCTTTCTCAATTCTCTAATGTTGAGATGATCCATAATTTTCCAGACAATTTTATCAGGTAGACTATGAAAATCTAGTGGCTCTAGGATACCTAGGAAAAGCTCGTTTACACAATGCCTTGCAGAATTTAATAAATTCCTTTTTTCTATCGCTAAATTAATTCGATAAGCAATAACGTACTCATAATAGAGCAGTTTTTTTTTCTTCTTTAGTAACAAACTTAAATTTTTGTAAGCATCAAAGTGCACCTTATTGTTTAACCGTTTCACAAACAAGTTAAATGGCATCGTTATGACATCAAATATTGACATATTATTTGCTTCATCTTTTTTCAATTCGTCTAGTATCACGTTACATTCTGAAATAATTTTTGACACATCATTTTGCAACTTAAACAATCCTTTTGATGGAATTAAGTCTTTGCTTAAATTTTCCTTTCGTAAGGATATGGTGTACATAAAAACCAAAAGATGTGTAAATTCATTAACAGATCTATCTGAAACAACATAACTAAAGTTATGTCTCATCATTTGGTTTATGGTTGCGTTATCTCCAAACTCCCGACACAAGCAGGCTATGCTTAAATCGTCCTCTTCACATTCGTTTATCCGTAAAAATGATAAGTAAAGATTGAAGTGCCTGTTAAAATAAAAAAGGTTTGGTAATTAAAATATAAACATTTATAGGAAATAATAATATTATATCAATTTATTGACGAACCCATCAACTCGAAAACCAGCCTCCAGGAGTATTTTAACGATACTGTACTGCTTCTGTACCATAGCATCACCCAAAATTTTGTTAATAGTTACACAACAATTTTTACTTGCTTCGTCAATAAAACTGATGTCTAGCAAGCGATCAACGATTTTCACGTAACCCAAAGTACTAGCAACAAAAATTTCAAATAGCTCTGGTTTATTCTTGAAGTCGGTGCTCCAGAAAGCATTTAAGTAATTTGTTGAATGATTGAGTATTGACGGTTTGACTCCTGCTATTTTTTCAAGCATAAGATTTATTAATGGTGGGATGAGTGCTCTTGTAGCCAAAAAAAATGGTGTTTCATGTAAGTAGTCTTGTGCACGCAAATCACTTCCTGCAAATATTATCATATTTTATGTTTTAGTTGGAAGATTTTGTTTTTTTGTGGTTGTTTGAGAGCCAAAAAACGTAATGATTTAAAAGCCATCAATCTGCATTATCAATATTACACAAAAAATTTTAGTCTAAGTCACAGAATTCATAAAATAATAGTTCAATACTGTACGAATCGTTGTAGAACCTTTTTTTAACTTAAACAATAGCAAAAATGTTCTTATATCTACTGAAAATTAGATAGTACAGTAATAAAGCAGTTTGATAAGATAAAGAAATAAATTTTTTAATGAATTCTGAAACAATACTTAAACTGGTCTTTTTTTCGTAAATATCTATTTACAAGTACAATAAAAAAAGCTTCTTTCGATATAACTACATTAAAAGCAGATACTAGTCCTAAGCAGTTGAAAAGTTTTAGCTTACCATGATTAATCAGTAGAAGAATTATTTTTTTAGTTTCCAGTGTAAACCAAAAATGCTTCCTTAACACCACGTGCAACGGCGTCTCATCGAAGCTGTTTTTGATATTAACATTGACCCCTTTTTTAAGAAGATCTTTCACAAATTTTACATCAAGGTTGTAGGCAGCTAAATGAAGATCTGAGAGGCCCATTTCCCTATGCAGTGTAACGCTATTTTCGTATACTAAATCATAAAACGAGCAGTGTTTGATGTTAATAAAAATGTGGTAATTCGAAATTAAATAGTATGACAGAGTCCTGTAAGAGAAGCAATCATTTAGTGAGGGCCCATATTCATACAAATATTCTATAAGTAACTTATCTAATGGCTTTAAAGGTCTTTGACATAGTTGACCTATCAGGTTGTAGATGTTCAAGCTCTTAACACTGAAAAAAAGAAAATGACTATGAGATGTTTATTGTGTAAATGTAACATGTATAAAGTTGGCTAATGAAATTATTTTACCCATAGTCCGTAAGTATTTTTAAGGAATCAATATCACGATTACATACAACACAATCTAGTGGTGTTTGATGAGAAGCATCATTGATGTTTGGGTTTGCATTGTAACTTAACAACAGCCTTATGATACTTTCAGATCTTTTTTTTACCGCATAATGCAACGCTGTTTCATTTATTGTATTTTGGATATCTGGATTGGCTTTATTCCTTAAGAGACACCCCACTCCATTGATCTTTGAATATTGAATGATTAAAACTTAAAAAAATAGTCCATTTTATAAACATTACTGCTTACATGTCGTTTATTGACCGCAACGTGGAGCACTGATTCATCTATTTGTCCTTCTTGTGCATTGACATCTGCACCATAATCAATGAGTACTTGCATCATCAATAATCTATCGTCATCTTGTACAAGATTGTCATGATTTACGTCATCGTAGACCACGTGCAATGGGGTTCTTAAGTCACGATCCCAATCATTAACACAAGATGGATCTCTAAGGAATTGTTTAAGTTAACTAAGACAATTTACGAAAGATTTCTTGAAGCTCGGCTTTTTTTATTAACAGTCATTACCTTTTTAGAATTGTATGAACCATTTTAATATCACCCAACCGAACTGCATCGTGAAGAGATTGTGCTTTACTACTATCCGTCATTTTCTATCCTTTATATTGTAGAACGAAAAAATCGATTAGTCTGAAAATGAGTAATTTTTTTGTACTTACTTTGTACTTGAGAGAAACAACTAACTAAACTAATACTACCTCAAGAATATTCACACGGAAATATGTTTTCTTCTGAAAGCTGACGTACAAGATGCGCTCACTCATAGATGGCATGACGTACTAGAATAATAGAGGGAACGGTACCTCAAGTATGTATTTGTTTCTGTACCTCATATAGTCTGACTGAGTCATCAATTTATTCACATAACGTGCGCGTGCGATCCAGGTTTGGTACCTCAGTTTCTAAGGGACAGTCTATTGTTCCTTCTAATAACCGAGTACGTCATACCATATATGGGTGAGCACATCTCGTACGCAAGCTTTCAGAGGAAGACATATTTCCGTGCACTTAGTGTGGGCAGGTTAAGTGTGGACGATCATGTCTCATCAACATACCAACAGCATAACTAAAGAAAATGATAAAACTTTTTGTAGTGTATAAGTATATTCGACTCATCAGTTAAGATGATGATATAAATTATGAGCACATCAGTGGTTATACCACCTAAATAAAATTAGGTGCTTCTAATTTATTACATACATAAACGCTAATCGGCTAGTGGACAGCTTTTCGAAAAAAATTTTTCCAATAGAACTTTTTTCCAAAATTTTATTTTCTCAAAATTTTTATTTTCCAAACAATTTTTTTCAAAAAATATAATTAGAGAACAACGTTGTGTCCTAAGGTTTCCAAATAAGTTAGTACATCCTCATTTGTAACGTAATCTTGATAAGCTAGCTAATCTATTACACATTTAAAAAACGTCAAACGGCTTAGAACTGTTAATTACCGAACTCAAAGTTATTTTTCGTAGTGAATAAAGCTTAAGAAAATACATAAAAATTATTTATCTTTTTGGCTCATGAGTTTTGGGTCAAAAATATTCAATGACAAATCAAATTTTTTAGTAACTCAGCGCGTGTTATTACACCAGGATATTAAATTCTGTATTGCATGAAATTCTTCTCCTGAGGATTTAAAAGTTTTGTACATCAGTTTAATAATAAAATAATTTTTTAAATCGTATTCATGTATTTCGTTCTATCTTGAAAAGTTTCCACCAAACTTGGTTTTAATTTGGTTTTTCACTCTTTACTTTCAAGGTTCATGGACAGTTAAGAAAAAATCTAGATCTAAAGAAAAATAAAGCTTTCGACTATTCAATTAACGTAAATTTATGCTTCCATATTAAAAAGGTAATGTTACACAGGTTCAAAAAATCAGTTCCTTGGGTAAATCAAAAAAACTCTTAAGTTTGGCTTATATTGTACAATATATTTTTTAAATATTTTTTTATTGACTCATTTAGTTTTTTTTTTTTTTTTTTATAAACTTCTTCATTTTGGTAAAATTGAAAACAAATTATAGAACATAAACAAAAGTTATTATTTTTCTTGTTATACCTTTACTAGTTTTAAT
Organism: Copidosoma floridanum; assembly: GCF_036245765.1. NCBI lineage: Eukaryota > Metazoa > Arthropoda > Insecta > Hymenoptera > Encyrtidae > Copidosoma > Copidosoma floridanum. The sequence goes on along the minus strand of NW_028321884.1, from coordinate 13,785,882 downwards.
TAAAGGTGTTTGTGTATGTGTGATCAGAAACCAAAACAAATCTTATTCAAATATTTTTTTTTATTGTGCACTTTTTTCAGTAACAATCTTGATGGTTTAGAACGTAATAAACATTCAAAGATAGAAAGAAAAGTAGGTTTTGGTCAATATAGCATTAAGTATAGTTTGTACTACGAAGTTGTGCATACAAAAGTTGTAGATTTCGATAAAATACAAATTTTTCATACTTTTGTATATTTTTGAAAGACTTGTTTAATACTCTAAAAATTTAAGAAAAAGTTCAATGTATCAAAAAATTACTTCATTTGCTACATCCTATGTTTGAAATTTATGAGGTGGTCGAGGAAAGTAATAGATCTTGTTGTTATACGTTTTTCAAATACACATTTATGTTTAATGCGTGTTTATTATGGTATATGTAACGATAATCAATATGGGAAGCTAAAAATTAATAATAATGCTAATATTAATCAACTGAAATAATTTTAAAAATTCATACGTATATGGTTATATTATCTGTTCAAGGAAAAATGAAGTAGTCAAGCCATGTATGTAGAAATTGATTTTGTTGCATTAATTCATTTACTAGTTTTCTAATAAGATCATTCGTTGTTTCTTTCTCTATGTTTTCCAATTTCCCATAGAAAAAATTCTTCACCATAGGTATAAAATACAAAAAATTTTTATTAGTAGTAAAAAAAGATTTACAAATGTTATATTGATGTAATATACCAGCATTGTGACCGTTACATGTAATTTATTTGTATACGTATATACGTAAGTATAATAAGATAATCAATTAATCATTTTTCAGAATACTTCATGTTTTTGCTTATTTTTAGAGGTATAGGAAGAAAAATAAAAAATTTTGTTAAATAAGTAGTTATTCTTGTTAGTTCAAAATGTATTTTGTATGCAAAATTTGTTTGTCAACAGTTTTATCCTGTACAGTAAATACATCATTGAATATGTTGAACAATCAGTTACATTATTTTTAGTTTCATTTTTATCAAAGTTGAAATAAGGGGTTTTGAAGCGTTTAAAGATACCTTGGCAATAAATCAAGAGGCGCAACAAAGTATTCAACCATAAGTTTATTTATAAAAAAAACTGAACATGAGACCGTGATATAATATTGTAATTAGTAATCTTACATTTGTCAATATTTCAAGGGTATTGAGTAAGCCTTAGAATACACTTGAACGGCAGCAAAGATACCGCTACAATATTTGCTGGTAAACGTTAAAGTAACCTTCGACTTTCCTATTTTGGTGCTGCTGACGGAAAAATTCTCGGAACGTCCTTTGAACTTGGAAACTTCGATGTAGTTTATGATCTCATTATTTTTTACAGTAAACGTTACTTTTTTTATGGGCATGATCATACTGCAAATGCCAGATTTCTGTTCCACATAACGAATTTGATTTAATTTATCATTCTTGAGTCTAACACCAAAACGAAATACTGCTCCTGCTTGATTAGTGGTTGACTGCGAGGTGACGTTTGTTGTTATTATCGCCACGAAATGGCAGATGAATATTAACTTCATGATAGCCATTGTGCTGGCGACTTGAAAATATTACTTGAACTGCTAGTGAAAAGGAATATTGTTCCTTATATACATCTGTGAATAGGAAGCTTTTAGTATATTACTAGTGGACAACCGAAAAATTCAGTCGAACACATTGACTCACCTTTTTTTTCAAGAAAATATAACCTTATACCCAAAATAAATAAAGTACAATTGCTTACTGTGGCGTGTGCAGCCATTAGAGAGCGTTATGATGCCTAAATACGCATTTTAGTAGGAAAACATAAGTTGGGCTGAATCATTGGGTAATGTGAGTTTTCTCCATACTTTTATAGTTCAAACTAATTTTATTTACCAAAAATTTTAAGCTGACTGTCTTTCGATGTATATTATAAGATACTAATGGATATAATCATCTTGAAACTTACATTTTATACCAATAAATAAAGTTTCTACACCATCTCAAAGTGTAAGAACCCATATCAGCCAGGGATTTTTAATAATTAATTAAAATGAAAAACACATACAACTTTAACTTCATTTACATAGGGTAGTACAGATTTATTACAATTATCCAATAAATATTATATACTGTACAAAATTTACAGGTATGTAGCCTTCGTACATAATTCAATAGCTGTTCTTCCAGTTAGTCCAATAGTTTAGGTACGATAAACCTCAAATTTTTGCCTTGGGTTGGACAACCCATTGAGTTAGTGGAAAAAAAAGTATATAGGTTGTCGTCAGAAAATCGAAATTTCGATAATCAACTAACGAAAAAAGATTCGATTAGTAAATGATATATTAAAATTATTTATTATTTAGGCTATTTTGTTCAATAACTTTTTTTCGAGATGAATATTAAAAATCGCAATAATTCTGCATCAGGAAGTCAATGACACGGATGTACTTACGTGTTATCTAGCATTAATCATGCATGAAAAAATAGACTATGTGCAGCTCAAAAGTTTATGACTAGCAAGTAAGACTTACATAAAATATTTCTGTGGTGATAGTTGATTTATAAAATTGTAAGAACACCTTTTCAATGGTAACAAGATATTCAATTGTTTTTGCAATGAATTAAAACATAATAGTTTCTCATTTTTAATAAAAGGAATGTATATGCCAAAGAATAAAGTATTTTTAATACAGAAGTAGTGTAAAGAAGGTTAATTATAAAAAGAAGCTATAATTTGAACGTACTCTAGATCATCAAGTAATTTGTTTTTTTATTTAATTTTAAGTTACATAATTTATAACGTAAAGCATAATATAGTATCCAAACATAAAATTTTCAAGTAATAAAGTACAGTTACAAAATATAATAAATACAACGTATATCAACTATCATATTTTATTCAAAAGTACACTGTAACAATATAACGTGAATTTTCCATACACTCTGACTATTGTTTTTTAATGATTTTTTTATGAAGTTTGATCAGACAACATCTTGATTAACGTTTTCACACTTGATACGGACTTTTCCCAAGAAAAAAACGACGGTTTACTCTGCACTGGTAATGATTCTTGCGTAAATATTCCTTTTTTTAACGTCAGGCTGTACGATGAAGCGAAATCAAAGAAGTTTTGTTTTACCTAAATTGAAACCTCAGGATTTGACTTCTTCACTATGACATGGCGAGGTACGCGAGTAATTTTACGGTTCCTGTGCTTGAGAGACAGATGGTGTAAATATGGTAGAGCAAGAATCCTTTGATTTCCATAGGTAACAGCCAAATTTCTCTTGTCCAAGGTTTTTTGGGTAGCTGAGCCGATAGAAAATACTACTATTGATACCATCAAGTAGACAAAAAAAAACTTCCCAATAGCCATTGTGTTCACTTAAAAATGTTACCAAGTTCGTTAGTTTGTTGAACTGACTGTAGGATTGGTTCGAGAGTCCCTATATATATATATATATATATATATATTTGTTTTAACCAATTAAAACGTGTGTCTACTAATCAAATTAGTAAAAAGTAGAAATCGTTATCCTTCAAATGATTGGCTTTCCATTAATGAGTCACTTGAAGTTTCTCTGAGTACATTTTTATCTGAGGTTATGAATTTATTCATTCATTTACACTCAAAATTTTTGCTTGGACAATAATTTTGTTATTTCTTAAAGTAATTCTAACTCCAAAGTAAGTTTTGTTAAGTAATTTTTGTAAATGTACAAATAAAACGCATTAAATCATAAATTTTTGCGTTCGTTAAATTAATTCACGTCGTTGGAACTACTAGAATGTCAAAGCTCAGTGTTCGTTAACTATGGACATCTTCATCTGGTCTCTTTTTTATTAAATATTATTTATTCTTACTAAATCTTTAGAAGTGTAATGGTCGATTTTTATTCCTTATACATACAAGTATCTAAAAAAATTTCTTCTTTTATCTAGACATAAAAAATAATGTTATATTAATTATCAAGCACCATGCCCTTAAAAGTGTTTGATAAATTGGAATGCTTACCTTATTTGAAGATGATGACAGCAGCATTATTGTGGCTGTAAGACGTCAGTTGCCCTAATTTCGTTGGGAAAATTTTTTTTTTGTTGTCTTAAAAATGGGCCCTTTACTTTAAGGGACACCTATTGGTCATTGGAGGGCACTCACCGCACCACATCACAGCTCCGAGCATCAGAGAGTTTACTGGCTAGTAGATGATACTACTGCCAGGAAGGACAAATAATCACGAGATTATAGTCCCTCATGGTCATCATTTGCTATAGGAGGGGATAACTGTCCCCTCCAATGACAAACATTAGACGGCGATTCTTAGCTTTTGTAACCTTAAGTTTGTTTTTTTACTTGTGAATTAAAATTTTTTAAAGGCTATCCATCTTGCAGTTATAGATGAAACTACTTTTACATACTTTTCAGTGCTAAACGTAGTATTGGATTATCCGCGGGAAATTCAAAATGTACGTAGCTGCTTTATTGTATATAGTTTATCAATACAAGTTAACAATATTAATCATTACTGTAAGGTTTCATAATCATTAATTTAATGACTAAATTATTTGCCCACTAAGATAAGTAAAGTATTAAAAATCATTCATCAGTTATTTAAAGAAATTTATTCATACTTATAATTGTTGATGAATGTCAAGATTTCAATGATTGCGAGACTGACATAATGGACTGAAAGGTTTATGTGTGGCTTTAGTCCAGGGTAAATTTTATCGTGACGTTTAACACTTCGTTAATCAAAACGCATCAGAAGAAATTACATCTCTGATGGATTATTGTTGGACCTTTACTTAATTTAACACACAAAAAAATCAATCTGTGCCAATTTAAAAAAAATATACGGGGACCCAACACTTGCACACACACGTCGTATTAGTGTAAAGTGTGGTGAATACACCATTTATATTCATTTTAATACATGCATTGGGCTAAAGGCGACCAGTTATTAATTTTAATCAGTGTTCACTTGCCGTATTAAGTAACATTAATACCCATACTGTTTGTAAGTATTCCAAGCCTAGTGTTGGAATGTAGCTACTTAACCTTCAAGTATTACAAACTATTGTTGGCAGCTATAAAATTAGTAATAGTGATGTAGCATTGCTAGCTTTTCTCTTACAGCAATGATCGTTTTGCCGTTTTGTGTTATATTAGTACGACCTATACATTTACATCGAGTTTTACTTCAGTAAACTAAAGTATGAGATAAAATTTTAACAGTTGCTTTTTTGTACGGATATTTTGTTGTATCATAATGGTCATACAATCAGTTTGTAAGCGTAATTACCAAAATTTTTCTAGGTGATAAAGAAATCTAAGAAAATTCCGGTGTGTTTCTCGCATGAATGATTTTCTAAAGTATTGTATTAACAATTTTAATTTCGTAAGTCCAGCCACATATTAATCAACTATTACAAGCACAGTTGGTTAAACTGAATGTCAATATTTTAATATGACGTCTTTTATCTCTAAAGGAACTGTGGAATGAACGATAACTAGAGTTTGTTGAGTACGTATTGCACACTTGCTTGGTAACTGTTGTAAAAAGCAATCATAAGTTATAGTTAACTTGGAACACTAAATATTCTGCCATTGATAAAGTATTTTATCACAATGCCCTAAAAGTAAAAAGGTGAGTTTGACATTACATTATCATCGTTTTGTTTGTAGGTACTATTTTCGCAGTTTGTATTATCTTATTTTTCTGTTACAAAGGATGCTTTTTAATTTTGAAAGATAGTGCAGCTGATTATTATTTATCAGTCTAGACAAAAGACTCAAAACATGATTAAATAAAATTTGTACTGTTTTCCGCATAAAGCAAATACACATACTCAATTTAAACTGAAAGAATTTTGACAAATAGTTCTTTGTCTTTGTCTTTTGCGGTTGGCCTTGTGTCACCTAATGCGACACCGGTATGCCATGTTAAATCTGTTTTTTTTTTTTTTTTTTTTTTTTTTTTTTATGTAAAAACGTCTAATGCAGGGCCTAGACCTTCTTGCAAAGGGCATTTATGTCAAGGCTGTATTAAGTCCTTAAAGGCTTCTATGAGGGTATATTGCAAAAGCTCATCCACCAGATGATGTGACCGTACCTAAGAGATAATGGTGGCTCACATATACAGATAAATTTAGTTTGCATGTGTGGTCTGTACGTGTGAGTACCTGTGTCACAGAACTGTGATCTCTGCTACAATGTTGTACTTTATATCGTAACAAAAGCACTACAGCTGATTGACAGTTAACAAAGCGCAAAAATAAGTTGTTCTATTAATGTATGCAGTAATCCGTTTGGTTTAAGTTTCCAAAAGATCAGTTGATGAGAAACAAATAGTTACAAGTAATAAAAAGACCAGACTTCCTACCAAAAAATTACAATGGATTATGCATAGAGCACTTTCGAAGAACTGATCCAACCGATGCATCATGTTTTGGTGAATTTTGATTTTTTAAATATTTTTTGTACACTCTACTTTTGATAGATAATGTACAATGAATGAATCTGATGCGAAAGATACTGGACGAAAAAATAATGTAATCAGTTTTTTTTTTTTTTTAGATAATTCAGCTCAAAGGATTCGATTACGCCAAGGAGTTGTCCCGTCAGTGTTTTCTTGGAGTAAAAATTCAAATTTTGTCAATAATGAAACTAATCCAGAATTCCATTCCTTTGGTGATCTGTTGGAAAAAGGTTCGTTACCAAGTGATAGTGGAAAAGGAAAGGCAAATAAACTCGACCATTCTGCAAAAGAGACAGTAGAAACAAAATTTGATAAAAATGTCAAAAGAAAACCACGCTTTGATATAGAAGAGTTGAAAGATGAACCGACAGTCATTCTGGAATTCACTGGGTTGGAATGTTATAATAAATTCAAACTTGTTTTTGATATTCTAGGTAAAGAAGTAAATCACGTAAAGTATGGGAGTAATCGTTCAAATGGAGGATTATCCAAGGAAAATCAATTATTTTTGACTCTATGGAAACTAAAGAAAAATTGCACTAACAGGGAACTTGGTATATATTTCAATATTTCTAAGGGAGCAGTTGGAAATATTTTCAAATCGTGGATAAAGTTTATGGCATGTCAGTGGTCGACAACTAATGTTTGGTCAAGTGAGCAGTTAGTTCAGTATTACATGCCTGAAAACTTTGAAAAAGATTTTCCACTAACAAAGGTAATAACTAACGGAACTGAAATTGACGTAAAGAGGCAGTCTACTTTTAGTTATTATAACGACACAACTGTTAAAACAGTGTTGGGAAGCACACCTGGAGGACTGCTATGCTACTGTAGTGACTGCTACGAATGTTCTACTAGTGATCGTCAAGTTGTTGAGATAAGTAGTCTTCAACAACAGTGTGAACCAGGAGATGGTATCACGGCAGACCGTGGATTCTCCGTACAAAATATATTTGCTCCTTACAATATTACTGTAGCCACATCCCATTTTACCAAAGGCAAAGGGTACTTGCCTCTTAAAGTTCTATTAAGGAATCGTAAACTGTCTCGTTACAGAGCTCACATCGAGCGGATAATAGGTTTGTTGAAGACTAATAAAATTTTGTCCACTAAAGTTGATTCTAGATATCTTTCTTTCACTACAGAAATAACAAAAGTGTGCTTCATGTTGTGTTATTTTAGAACTTGTATTATGAAAAATAATTGAATATAGTATATTACGCCACTAGGGCGGAAAGTGCTTCTTCTTTAAGAATTCGGTAATCATCTTTCCGCCCTTGGGCCGAAAGTACTCGAAGGGCGGAAAGTGCGCTTAAGGGCGGGAAGGCCTCCGCCCGAGTCGCGTATCCTATTTTTCTCCTTAAGGGCGCAAAGTGAGAACGTATTTTGTCTGGTTAATGATCACTTCAATAGAAATTTAACTACAGGATTAAAAATGAAAAATATTTATTCAATGTCTATCTAATGTACACAAAGCTTATTTTTCTAGATAAATGATGAGAATTTTTACAATTTTATGCATTTATAAATTATTTTGAACATATATAAAATTAATAATCTGTAATGAACAATTTATACACTTATAATATCTTAACACAGTTAATTTCTTGTTTAAAAATATAATAAATATCAACACTTTAAAATTATTATAATTTAAAAACATAAAACGAGATAATCTCTTTTATTTATAATTTTAAATGGTTTTAAAACTATGAAAACTATTTTCATAGTGAATTTCTTGTTTAAAAATATAATAAATGTCAACATTTTTAAATTATTGTCATTTAAAACTTTAAAAGAGATACTCTATTCAATTTATAATTTAAAATGATTTTAAAACCTAAAAGGAGATATTTACATTAATGGTTTTGCCATTTGATGAATTTGATTCGAGGTTTGCAGTATTTATACATATTTTTATATTTTGCATAGCTGCAGCTGAGGATGAATCACACGATGTCTCGTCTAGTGGGATGTCCCTAGTTGTGATGGTAGCAGGGTGCTGAACTACAGCTTTAATACTTGTACTAGCATCAGTATTATTCGGTATTGGTTGATTCCCAGAACAACCTTGAGAACTGTTATTTAATTTCAACAGTTTTGATGCTGGGGGTCGACATTCCTCTCCTAGGTCTCCAACAATTTTGTTGCAAATTTTAATTTTATTGTTAATAGAGTCTGCAACATATCCTTCAGCCACTTGTGCTGACCTCCATCCTCCGTGACGTTTTAGTTCTGTTATACTTGCTCCAGCATCTGCAAGCAGCGTTGTCGAAGTATGCCTAAAACTGTGCGACGTATATCTTGTGGGCTCGGGTAGGCCTAGAAACTCTGCAATTTTACGAGGGTAGTCTCCTAATGTAATCTTCCCAATGACTTGCTTCATGCATTTTCCATTCTTGTACTTTACAAAAAAACTAGTTACATCTGACGGTCTCAATTTCATATAGTTTATGACAATTGAACGAAAAGGTTCCGTAACTGTGAAAACTCGGTCTATATGAGTTTTCGTATTCGGAATTGTAATTATTAAATGGGTCACTTGATCTTTGATGTCACCAGTGCTTAAATCATGTAACTCCTGTCTTCTACATGCACCAGTTAACCCAAATATCAATGCAACCTGCAAAAATCAAAATCAAGTTTTTGTATTTAGAAAGAAAAATTACAATTTGGTCTAGCGTAGAGTAAAAACTCACTTTGATACAAAGAAAGTCCTTGTCCGGAGCCTCATTGAAAAATTTTTTGATATCGTTGGAGGTAAAACACCTTGCTTTCTTCTTTTTGTATCCAACATTTTTTCGTTTTATAAATGCTTTTAGTTTGATATAGTTGGAAATATCTACGTTTTCTTCCACGTTAATAACTGTTCTCAGCATTGAGTATTTCACCCATAGAGTTGGCGGAGATACTTTCTTATGCAGTTCATTAAAATATGCTAATAACACAGTTTCATTAAACGAGTTAGTTTTATTTTCATCTATCCATTGAATGAATAAATCATATGCTGCTTGATATCTTTCTTTTGAAGTGTCAGGCAAAGATTTACTGATGGCTTTGTTGGCAGCATCAAGAAGTTTTTGGGGGATTGTCTCTTCATCAGATGTTTCACTCATTTTATCTCTTTCAACTAAAAATATGAAATAAGAAATTTTTATGAGTATTGTAAAGTTTATGTAGTTTTAAGTGAAAAAAAAGGAACAGAAAGTTTACCTCTTAAGTTTGTTTTGGTGAAGTAGAGGTTAATAACGTCGCTGTATCACTGAATTTAACTATAGTCTGATGAGTTCATCCGATGTTTGTGTCAGTAAGAATAAAAGCTTCTGCTGACAAAAAAGCGTTAGTTAATGTTTAGTATTCTAATACTTATAAGTTTTGTGAAAATAACTGATACTTACATCAAATTAGTGTTGAAAAACAAGAACAGTGCAAGTTAAGATTTTATAAATAAAGGAATGCGCGCGCGGCCTGTATCAAGAGAACGGAGCAATTTGATTAGTACTGCAGTAGTGGCGCTGTAGCAAGAAACGGTTTTTTATAATTTAATGAGTTGATTCACAGCGGTAAATTTAAATGAATTCTAAGATATTGCAACCTCTGTTAAAAAATAACGGAGGTGTTTCGAATAGTGTATTGACTAGAATAGTTGAGTACGAACAAAAACTTAAAGCTGGTATGCTAGAATATCTTGACTGCAGTGTAGATATTAGTGAACTTCCCTATTTATAAATTGTGTTGTATATATAAAACTATGTTTATTGATTGAGATGTCATGAAGAAGAACGGTAACTCGTATTTTGCATCAATTATTTAAAATTGAGTATGATTTTATTTTTATAAAATAATAAGTCTAAAAAAGTAGTCGGTAAGGTAGGGAATTTTTTAAAATAAGTAAGAGTTAATTGTTAATAAACGAAAGTTCGCATCAAAGGTTGTGCGGGGTCCAGGGGCGGCAGCCCCTGGTGGGGGACCAGGGGGCGAAGCCCCCGGCGGGGGTCCAGGGGGCGGAGCCCCCGGTGGGGGGTAGGGGGGGCAAAGCCCCCCCCCTCGTCCAAAAAATCAATTGATCGTTCGATTGAAAAAAAATTTACAACCATTTCCCGAAAAAAAAAAAATAAATTAAATTAATCTAATCTCCCGAAAAAAAAAAAACTTGGTGGAATAAGAGTATGAGTATCAAAAAATGGCAATCAGAGATATAATACTCCCTTATTGTAATATTATATTTTTTCTTAAGAAATTATACACAAAATATACTTATAATAGAATTTCATAAAATAATCAAGTCTTGTTTTAAAGATGTATAAAGAAAGATATTTGATAGATGTCGCATATAACATATTGATAATGTACAGCACCAACTACAAAATTTACTAATTTTTCTTATTTGCGGGCGGGAATGTACTTTCCGCCCTAGGGCAGGAATGTACTTTCCGCCCTAGGGCGGGAGGTTCCACTTTCCGCCCGTGACATAGGCACTGAAAGTACTTTCGGCCCTCACTTTCCGCCCGAAAGGAGGAAAAATATTTTAGCTTAAATGCAACTTGTACTTAATCAACCTTTATTATTTGTCAACTAATTAAATAAAATAAAAACATTGTAACACGTATGAAGATTTCATAAATTTGCTAGAAAATAGTACCATATCCTCTATAAATGTATCCATCCAAAATTTCTAGCTCCAAAAACTTATTGTAAAAATTGATTAACATTTGTAGAAATCTTTTAATGAATTCATCATTTCTGGAAATAGATATGCGATCCAAACTTCTAAAGGTATAAATTAAGAAATCACAAAACAATTTTCCTGTTACCATCATTTGTTCTTGTATCTAACAGTAGTACTGGTGATCCTTTTTCCAACAATAATATCTTGCAACTGTTTTATATAAAAAAGGTACTGTATCCTCTGAAATAGCTTAGTACCTTGCTGAATAGGGACACTTTATATCAATCACTGTTGTTTCTCCCAGCAGACCATCAGCACTAACCCCAATAAAAGAATATTCTTTCATTACATATAACCCACGTTCAACCACTGGTAGTTTATTTTGTAACATAATTTTTTTAAATAAATCTGAAGCTGTTTTTTTATGAACACTACCATGTATGGTTTGTTTTATGTGAATATTACAGGATATAGGATTGATCTAGCTAGAGTAGTGTCTTGTTTATCAGTTAAATCTTTGCAACACTTATAAAACCTACTGGCTGTTATTCTATACCATAACAAGTTGTGCCATGTGCTGTTTGCAGTCTGACCTCCAGTAGCATCCTCAATTTTTTCCAAAGATTCATAGTCAACTTCTATTAAATTCATCTCTTTCGACAGTCTACATCTAATTTCATACTTGATGTAGCTGTGATTATTGATGATGATATATGGATTGGCTGGCATAGTTAGCTGTTTAAGAGACATATTTGCAAATCTAAAGCCTTTAATAGGATTAAGAAAATATTGATTATATTTTTCATCAGAATCAGATTTATTATCTGATGTGTAGGTAAAAGTTCTTGTCATATTTATTAAAATTTACTACCTTCAACATTTTCATCTGAGGTTATGAATTTATTCATTCATTTATCCTCAAAATTTTTGCTTGGACAATAATTTTGTTATTTCTTAAAGTAATTTCAACTCCAAAGTAATTTTTGTTAAGTAATTTTTGTAAATGTACAAATAAAACGCATTAAATCATAAATTTTTGCGTTCGTTAAATTAAGTCACGTCGTTGGAACTACTAGAATGTCAAAGCTCAGTGTTCGTTAACTATGGACATCTTCATCTGGTCTCTTTTTTATTAATTATTATTTATTCTTACTAAATCTTTAGAAGTGTAATGGTCGATTTTTATTCCTTATACATACAAGTGTCTAAAAAAATTTCTTCTTTTATCTAGACATAAAAAATAATGTTATATTAATTATCAAGCAACATGCCCTTAAAAGTGTTTGTTTAATTGGGATGCTTACCTTATTTGAAGATGATGACAGCAGCATTATTGTGGCTGTAAGACGTCAGTTGCCCTAATTTCGTTGGGAAAATTTTTTTTTTGTTGTCTTAAAAATGGGCCCTTTACCTTAAGGGACACCTATTGGTCATTGGAGGGCACTCACCGCACCACATCACAGCTCCGAGCATCAGAGAGTTTACTGGCTAGTAGATGATACTACTGCCAGGAAGGACAAATAATCACGAGATTATAGTCCCTCATGGTCATCATTTGCTATAGGAGGGGATTACTGTCCCCTCCAATGACAAACATTAGACGGCGATTCTTAGCTTTTGTAACCTTAAGTTTGTTTTTTTACTTGTGAATTAAAATTTTTTAAAGGCTATCCATCTTGCAGTTATAGATGAAACTACTTTTACATACTTTTCAGTGCTAAACGTAGTATTGGATTATCCGCGGGAAATTCAAAATGTACGTAGCTGCTTTATTGTATATAGTTTATCAATACAAGTTAACAATATTAATCATTACTGTAAGGTTTCATAATCATTAATTTAATGACTAAATTATTTGCCCACTAAGATAAGTAAAGTATTAAAAATCGTTCATCAGTTATTTAAAGAAATTTATTCATACTTATAATTGTTAATGAATGTCAAGATTTCAATGATTGCAAGACTGACATAATGGACTGAAAGGTTTATGTGTGGCTTTAGTCCAGGGTAAATTTTATCGTGACGTTTAACACTTCGTTAATCAAAACGCATCAGAAGAAATTACATCTCTGATGGATTATTGTTGGACCTTTACTTAATTTAACACACAAAAAAATCAATCTGTGCCAATTTAAAAAAAATATACGGGGACCCAACACTTGCACACACACGTCGTATTAGTGTAAAGTGTGGTGAATACACCATTTATATTCATTTTAATACATGCATTGGGCTAAAGGCGACCAGTTATTAATTTTAATCAGTGTTCACTTGCCGTATTAAGTAACATTAATACCCATACTGTTTGTAAGTATTCCAAGCCTAGTGTTGGAATGTAGCTACTTAACCTTCAAGTATTACAAACTATTGTTGGCAGCTATAAAATTAGTAATAGTGATGTAGCATTGCTAGGTTTTCTCTTACAGCAATGATCGTTTTGCCGTTTTGTGTTATATTAGTACGACCTATACATTTACATCGAGTTTTACTTCAGTAAACTAAAGTATGAGATAAAATTTTAACAGTTGCTTTTTTGTACGGATATTTTGTTGTATCATAATGGTCATACAATCAGTTTGTAAGCGTAATTACCAAAATTTTTCTAGGTGATAAAGAAATCTAAGAAAATTCCGGTGTGTTTCTCGCATGAATGATTTTCTAAAGTATTGTATTAACAATTTTAATTTCGTAAGTCCAGCCACATATTAATCAACTATTACAAGCACAGTTGGTTAAACTGAATGTCAATATTTTAATATGACGTCTTTTATCTCTAAAGGAACTGTGGAATGAACGATAACTAGAGTTTTTTAAGTACGTATTGCACACTCGCTTGGTAACTGTTGTCAAAAGCAATCATAAGTTATAGTTAACTTGGAACACTAAATATTCTGCCATTGATAAAGTATTTTATCACAATGCCCTAAAAGTAAAAAGGTGAGTTTGACATTACATTATCATCGTTTTGTTTGTAGGTACTATTTTCGCAGTTTGTATTATCTTATTTTTCTGTTACAAAGGATGCTTTTTAATTTTAAAAGATAGTGCAGCTGATTATTATTTATCAGTCTAGACAAAAGACTCAAAACATGATTAAATAAAATTTGTACTGTTTTCCGCATAAAGCAAATACACATACTCAATTTAAACTGAAAGAATTTTGACAAATAATTCTTTGTCTTTGTCTTTTGCGGTTGGCCTTGTGTCACCTAATGCGACACCGGTATGCCATGTTAAATCTGTTTTTTTTTTTTTTTTTTTTTTTTTTTTTTTATGTAAAAACGTCTAATGTAGGGCCTAGACCTTCTTGCAAAGGGCATTTATGTCAAGGCTGTATTAAGTCCTTAAAGGCTTCTATGAGGGTATATTGCAAAAGCTCATCCACCAGATGATGTGACCGTACCTAAGAGATAATGGTGGCTCACACATACAGATAAATTTAGTTTGCATGTGTGGTCTGTACGTGTGAGTACCTGTGTCACAGAACTGTGATCTCTGCTACAATGTTGTACTTTATATCGTAACAAAAGCACTACAGCTGATTGACAGTTAACAAAGCGCAAAAATAAGTTGTTCTATTAATGTATGCAGTAATCCGTTTGGTTTAAGTTTCCGAAAGATCAGTTGATGAGAAACAAATAGTTACAAGTAATAAAAAGACCAGACTTCCTACCAAAAAATTACAATGGATTATGCATAGAGCACTTTTTAAGAACTGATCCAACCGATGCATCATGTTTTGGTGAATTTTGATTTTTTAAATATTTTTTGTACACTCTACTTTTGATAGATAATGTACAATGAATGAATCTGATGCGAAAGATACTGGACGAAAAAATAATGTAATCAGTTTTTTTTTTTTTTTAGATAATTCAGCTCAAAGGATTCGATTACGCCAAGGAGTCGTCCCGTCAGTGTTTTCTTGGAGTAAAAATTCAAATTTTGTCAATAATGAAACTAATCCAGAATTCCATTCCTTTAGTGATCTGTTGGAAAAAGGTTCGTTATTAAGTGATAGTGGAAAAGAAAAGGCAAATAAACTCGACCATTCTGCAAAAGAGACAGTAGAAACAAAATTTGATATAAATGTCAAAAGAAAACCACGCTTTGATATAGAAGAGTTGAAAGATGAACCGACAGTCATTCTGGAATTCACTGGGTTGGAATGTTATAATAAATTCAAACTTGTTTTTGATAGTCTAGGTGGAGAAGTAAATCACGTAAAGTATGGGAGTAATCGTTCAAATGGAGGATTATCCAAGGAAAATCAATTATTTTTGACTCTATGGAAACTAAAGAAAAATTGCACTAACAGGGAACTTGGTATATATTTCAATATTTCTAAGGAAGCAGTTGGAAATATTTTCAAATCGTGGATAAAGTTTATGGCATGTCAGTGGTCGACAACTAATGTTTGGTCAAATGAGCAGTTAGTTCAGTATTACATGCCTGAAAACTTTGAAAAAGATTTTCCACTAACAAAGGTAATAATTAACGGAACTGAAATTGACGTAAAGAGGCAGTCTACTTTTAGTTATTATAACGACACAACTGTTAAAACAGTGTTGGGAAGCACACCTGGAGGACTGCTATGCTACTGTAGTGACTGCTACGAATGTTCTACTAGTGATCGTCAAGTTGTTGAGATAAGTAGTCTTCAACAACAGTGTGAACCAGGAGATGGTATCACGGCAGACCGTGGATTCTCCGTACAAGATATATTTGCTCCTTACAATATTACTGTAGCCACATCCCATTTTACCGAAGGCAAAGGGTACTTGCCTCTTAAAGTTCTATTAAGGAATCGTAAAATGTCTCGTTACAGAGCTCACATCGAGCGGATAATAGGTTTGTTGAAGACTAATAAAATTTTGTCCACTAAAGTTGATTCTAGATATCTTTCTTTCACTACAGAAATAACAAAAGTGTGCTTTATGTTGTGTTATTTTAGAACTTGTATTATGAAAAATAATTGAATAAATATTTTAGCTTAAATGCAACTTGTACTTAATCAATCTTTATTATTTATCAACTAATTAAATAAAATAAAAACATTGTAACACGTATGAAGATTTCATAAATTTGCTAGAAAATAGTACCATATTCTCTATAAATGTATCCATCCAAAATATCTAGCTCCAAAAACTTATTGTAAAAATTGATTAACATTTGTAGAAATCTTTTAATGAATTCATCATTTCTGGGAATAGATATGCGATCCAAACTTCTAAAGGTATAAATTAAGAAATCACAAAACAATTTTCCTGTTACCATCATTTGTTCTTGTATCTAACAGTAGTACTGGTGATCCTTTTTTCAACAATAATATCTTGCAACTGTTTTATATAAAAAAGGTACTGTATCCTCTGAAATAGCTTAGTACCTTGCTGAATAGGGACACTTTATATCAATCACTGTTGTTTCTCCCAGCAGACCATCAGGACTAACCCCAATAAAAGAATATTCTTTTATTACATATAACCCACATTCAACCACTGGTAGTTTATTTTGTAACATAATTTTTTTAAATAAATCTGAAGCTGTTTTTTTATGAACACTACCATGTATGGTTTGTTTTATGTGAATATTACAGGATATAGGATTGATCTAGCTAGAGTAGTGTCTTGTTTATCAGTTAAATCTTTGCAACACTTATAAAACCTACTGGCTGTTATTCTATACCATAACAAGTTGTGCCATGTGCTGTTTGCAGTCTGACCTCCAGTAGCTTCCTCAATTTTTTCCAAAGATTCATAGTCAACTTCTATTAAATTCATCTCTTTCGACAGTCTACATATAATTTCATACTTGATGTAGCTGTGATTATTGATGATGATATATGGATTGGCTGGCATAGTTAGCTGTTTAAGAGACATATTTGCAAATCTAAAGCCTTTAATAGGATTGAGAAAATATTGATTATATTTTTCATCAGAATCAGATTTATTATCTGATGTGTAGGTAAAAGTTCTTGTCATATTTATTAAAATTTACTACCTTCAACATTTTCATCTGAGGTTATGAATTTATTCATTCATTTACACTCAAAATTTTTGCTTGGACAATAATTTTGTTATTTCTTAAAGTAATTTCAACTCCAAAGTAATTTTTGTTAAGTAATTTTTGTAAATGTACAAATAAAACGCATTAAATCATAAATTTTTGCGTTCGTTAAATTAAGTCACGTCGTTGGAACTACTAGAATGTCAAAGCTCAGTGTTCGTTAACTATGGACATCTTCATCTGGTCTCTTTTTTATTAAATATTATTTATTCTTACTAAATCTTTGGAAGTGTAATGGTCGATTTTTATTCCTTATACATACAAGTATCTAAAAAAATTTTTTCTTTTATCTAGACATAAAAAATAATGTTATATTAATTATAGAAATCATTATCCTTCAAATAATTGGCTTTCCATTAATGAGTCAGTTGAAGTTTCAAAGTTTTTACAGTCTCATTATGACTAATAGAATGACACCACAATGTCGGTGTAAATGATTTTGCTTTTCAGCTTATGATTTCCACTTACTAGTATCAATGCCTTGTGTAATGCTTTAAGTGTTTTTCCCGACTGTATTCATCATGTGCAACAGACAACTAAAAAATAACATGGAATAATTTTTATTTGTTATAAAAGAGAAACCGAAAGTCATGCTTTGCTAACTTTTAAATATAATATACTTCTTTACACTTTTCATAAAAGTTGCAGTGAAGCAACGATCTGCGAAAAATTTATGAGTTATTAAAAAATAACTGTTAACTTAAATTATAAATACTGTAACTGTTAACGATAAGACTAGTTTTTCTAGCTAGTTTGAGATATTTTAATATTTTATTTGAATTTCTTAATCTTACTAATATATAAAGCAAAGTCGCTAAAACCGTTGTAATCGCTAACCGCGAAAACTACTGAACCGATTTTGCTGAAATTTTGCACACTGATTCATGATACTTCCTAGATGGTTTTAGTATAGTTTTTATCATAAAAAATTTAATAACAATAGCAAAAAATAAGCTCAAAGTTTTGCAAAAATACGCCAGCTTTTCACTTTAGTTCAGTAAAATCCGCTAGGTGGCGTCGACATAAAATCGAGGCTACCTGCAACAGAATTAAATAAGTGTGGTTATAATAAGCCGGAGCGTCTCGATATCCATGCAGTCGTACTCTGGCAGTTCCACGAACTGTCCAAGGCATGCTCAAGATAGTCTTGCAGCTGGGTATCCCGGTTACAGACGACACTCTTCTGTAAGGGGGAAGGGACCTAGGTGTCCATTCACCGTAAATCTCGACGAGTGCGATCAAAATAAAATTAATTCCAACCGATGACGTCTCTGGCATAATACCAGGAGACATATCCACCCAGAGCACAATCTGCACCAATTCAGAGTTGTGTGGCACTGTGGCAGTCCCACCATCCCACCTGGTGCAGATAGAGAATTTTTTACTTCATATGTAAGCCAGGGAAAATAGCTCTGAGGGGCACGGGCAGCCACAACGGCTACCATCTTGGTCGTCGCGTCCCCAACGCGCTTACCCACATGTTCCCGTCTAACGATGAGCGGTTGGTTATCCAGGAAACGACCTGAAGACGAGATATTCTTTGGTCAGTGGCGTACCTCCCTCCATCACATTCTCTGTACATCGAGACTCCCAGGGTAAGAATCAAGCAACCCGTAGCCAGCTCTTCATCATCAGGAATAATAATAAAGAATAGCCTGGGAGTTTCACCACTGGCGCTTTTTAGGGCCATTACAAGTATTTACATTCCCTACTTAACCATAAATTTCATCGGTTCTTTTTAGGATCCACCTAAGTGTAAACTACCTTGCCAACAAATACATTTTTACTACCATTTCCGGAAGCGATTCGTCGACTAAAAGACTATATTAACTAAGACGGGCACTATTAAACCAAGTCAGCCATTCACTAGCAGACGTCACCTGCGGAGTTGTTCTTCGCAAGGCTGGAAAACCCGGTGACCGACGACCGTATACTACCCTCTCGACTCTAAGCATTCAACCAGGAATCACTGATCCCCTCCAAGGTCTGCGCTGGGAAAACCTATAACAGCTATGAAGGAAAAAAAAATTTGAGCCAACGGGACAGCCTCCACTGGACAAGTATCACTAACCAATCTCCTCATCTAAGATCACCAAAACAACTGAATCTGCAAATAAAAAAGGTGCTTTAGACACCAACGTCTTCGACGTTATACCGGGAGACGTTGGGAAAGAGCACTATAACTAGCCCCAAAGCTTCGGACTTCGTAATTTTTCTCCCAATCCGTCTGTATCTTTAACAGCAAGCCAGAGAAGATCACCCTGAGGTATCCAGGCAGTCACAATTTCTGCAAACTTTAGTCAAGAAGGAGTTAACTTAAGAAGCTCACCGGTCTTTTTTAGGGCCATCGGACGTCGAACTACCTTGCCAACAAATATATTAGAACTTAAAAAAGTTGAGAGAAAACAGCTTTTAAGGGTCACAAAAATTTTAAGCATGCCAAAACTCGCAAGAGGGTGAATTGGAAGAAAAACTCCAAGTGTATCTAATAAATACAATTTCACTTAGGCGTCAAGAAACTGACGCAGAAAATTAATCGAGATTGAAACAGCAGCTTCAAAATCGACAACTAAAGAGTCAATTACGTGAGAGATCAGCTTTTTATTGTACCCTCACAGCAATCTCTGAAATCTTTAAAGATCCTACTTCAGATTTTTTAATGAGTAGAAAATGTATTTGTGTTTTTGTGGCAATAAAAATGTAGGGTTTAAGGTCCAGGACTTTGTTGCTCTGGTAATAAAGTTGTGAGATATGTGAAAAAAATTTTTTTTTCATACATATTTTTGGGGGGTTTAAAATCTTAACAGTTTTAAAAAATAGCCCTTTTCGTGAATTACACGGGAGAAACTGTAAATCAACGGCTTCTCATGGCCACCGATTATTTTATGGCATAAAGAACGCACGGTACTTTTCAGCATTATCATTTTTTTGAATTTTTACACCTTATTATTTAACGAAATAAACTATATGGATTTTGAAAAAATATGTTTTTAATAAGAAGATTTTTGTTTTGAGATGTATCAGGAATATATGTGTAAAATTTCTAACTGAAAATGTTTCACATTACATGTCAACACACTACGATGTTCCATTTCGTAAGTCTCGGGCGAAGCCGAGACGGGGGGCTGCTAGTGACTTTATAAAGTTTTCATGTAATAGAAACGTTTTAATAGACTTATCGACTAAGTATTTTATTTTGTACATCATTTTTTATCTTAAAAGCTCTGGAATAGTACGTAAAATTTTGATTTTTTAAATAAAAGTTTTAATGAAATTAATATTGTGTGTTTTTTTAAATTTGGATTTAAGGTTGAATAAAATACTTTTTGATTGAACTTACAGCTAAAAAAAAAAAGGAAAACATTTTGTGAGACATTTTGTCAACGCTCATACTATTATTTGTTTATATAGAAAGACTAGCGGCCCCCCGTCTCGGTTTCGCCTGAGACTTACTAAATGGAACACCATAGTGTGTTGACATGTAATGTGAAACGTTTCCAGTTAGAAATTTTACATATATTCCTCACACTTCTCAGAACAAAAATCTTCTTACGAAAAACATATTTGTTCGCAATCCATACAGTTTATTTGGTCAAATAATAAGCTGTAAAAATTAAAAAAAATATAATTATGCTGAAAAGTACCGTATGCCATCAAATAATCGTTGGCCATAAGGAGCGGTTGATTTGCAGTTTCTCCCGTGTAATTTACGAAAAGGGCTATTTTTAAAAGATGTTAAGCTTTTAAACTCCCAAAAATATATACTAAAAAAAATTTTTTTTCTCTTATCTCACAACTTTATTACCAGAGCAACAAAGTCCTGGTGCTTAATCTCTACATTTTTTATTACCACAAAAATGCAAATACATTTTCTTCTTATTGAAAAACCTGTATTTAGATCTTTAAAGATTTAAAAGATTACTGTGAGGGTAAAATGAAAAGCTGATCTCTCACAATTTTGAGGCTGCTGTTTTAATCTTAATAAATTTTCTGCGTCAGTTCCTTGACGCCTAAAATTGTATTCATTAGATACATTTAAAGGTTTTCTTCCAATTCACCCTCTTGCGACTTTTGGCATGCTTAAAATTTTTGTAACCCCTAAAAGCTGTTTTCTGTCAACTTTGTTAAGTTCTAATAAATTTGTTGTCAAGGTAGTTCGACGTCCGATGGCCCTAAAAAAGACCGGTGAGCTTCTTAAGTTAACTCCTTCTTGACTAAAGTTTGCAGAAATTGTGACTGCCTGGATACCTCAGGGTGATCTTCTCTGGCTTGCTGTTAAAGATACAGACGGATTGGGAGAAAAATTACGAAGTCCGAAGCTTTGGGGCTAGTTATAGTGCTCTTTCCCAACGTCTCCCGGTATAACGTCGAAGATGTTGGTGTCTAAAGCACCTTTTTTATTTGCAGATTCAGTTGTTTTGGTGATCTTAGATGGGGAGATTGGTTCGTGATGCTTGCCCGTTGGAGACTGTCCCGTTGGCTCAAGTTTTTTTTTCCTTATAGCTGTTAGGTTTGCCCAGCGCAGACTTTGGAGAGGATTGGTGATTCCTGGCTGGATGCTTAGAGTCAAAAAGATAATATAGGGTCGTCGGTCATTGGGGTTCCCAGCCTTGCGACGAACGACTCCGCTCGTGACGTCTGCCAGTGAATGCCTGACTCGGTTTAATAGTGGCCGGCTTCATGTAGTCTTTTAGTCGATGTATAATGTTTCCGGAAATGGTAGTAAAAATGTATTTGTTGGCAAAGTAGTTCAAACTAAGGTGGCCCTTAAAAGAACTGATGAGATTGAAGGTTGAGTAAAGAACGTAAATACTTTTATTGGCCCTGAAAAAGGCCAGTGGTGAAATTTCTAGTTATTCCTTATTATTATTCTTGATGATGGAGAGCCAGCTGTTGGTAGCTTGACTCTTACCCTCAAAGTCTATGTACGGAGACCGTACATGAGGGAGATACGCCGCTGTCTACAATATATCTCGTCTTCAGGTCGTTCCCCGAATAACCAACCGCTCATCGTTAGTCGGGAAAGTGGGCCTGGAGAACATTTTCTCTGTAGGTATGCCGTTGGAACGACCACTAAGAAGTTGGCAATTGATCTGAGATGACAGGATATCGAAGAAAAAAAGTCATTAGCTATTCCTACTGTTTTGTGTAATGAACAATCGTAACATTGAGCTCATTAGTTCATGTATATCTATAAAAATAAGTAAATAAGGGACATGGTCTGCCCCTTTCGAGGCATTCAAATCTGTGCGAGAAATGCTGAAAAGCCAGTTCCTACTCGCGACGACCAAATGGGTAAAATTATTTTAATTTCCACACTATCGGTAAATATTCAATTTGAACGTAAACAATGGTTTTCTATCTTTACCTGCTGTGACGGATTTTTTTCCACAAATTTCTTAATTTTATTAAACTTTGCAGAACATAACAAGATTTAATGAATGACGTATAAATTTTCCTTAAAAAGTAATAAAAAAAAAACCTGTTTTATTGAACCATTGAATGTCAAACAGATGAGAATTTTTTCCGACAAGTACTACAAAAATAAAACATCCATGAAAATGAGTATACATAACACACAAAAAAGCTGTAGATGTGTATAATCATACAAAAGGCGAGCAAGCTTATACGCAGTGCCAATAGAGACATGCGAGGGGCTGTAAATTCTGCACAACAATGTACGGACCAAATTGGTTGTTCCGGCGAGCGTTCAAAGCGACAGCTCGCACGAATGGCTCGTTTTTACGTGTGCCTACATTAACGCTGGATAAAAAAAATGACCATATGTAAGACGCAATGGTCGTAAAAAGCGTCGGTGGAGGAAGAAGAATCTCTTCGTCCCTGGGAGTCCGCGAGACGAAGAAGCCATAACCAGGCAATCGATTCGTGCGTGACTAGACTGCTGAGTCTCGAGGGCCAAGTAGGTGCCCGAGTTTTCTTCCACACAGTCGTGCGCGATTTCCCGGCGAAAGGGTGCAGGGTAATAAGGGACCGAGTCCGCGAAGACGATTCCAGACACGTGCGAGAGAAAGTCGAGCACGAAACGAGCGGAAGGTCAGCCGGTTCGCGCGTGTTGAATAATGTTCTTTGAAGAGAGCTTTGTATGCATATGCTGCCATGGAAATCTTAACGAGTGTGCTTTCGTGGGGGAGTATCGATGGGCCCAAGGAAAATTAAGGAGGTATTGCCGTGCCGTGGTGTATTCCAGATTTATGTGAGGAGACAAAGCTGAATAGGTATTTCACAGCGATGGACATTTATTGAAGCAATTTTGAATCAAGTTTGAGCTGGTATAAAATATTCAATTTAGAACGTATTTTTGCATTTTAATAGAATCAACATAAACGTGTATGAAATTTTATTTTTTGATCTATAAACAATGTAATTCACAAATTGCTGCCAGTAAATAAATCATCGCGAGGAAGATGTTATCTCAATTGAAAGTACAGTTAGTATTAAGTGCGCTTATAAACATATTTGATGGTATAAAACATCAGAATGCTTCGATAAGAAAAACGTAAGTTGTGTGTATGGGATGCGCTTGATTAAAAGTGTTTTAAAGGTTAAGAAATCATGTTGGAAGGATATTATTGTATTGAAAATTTGACCGGAATCATTTTTAATTTTTAATGTTTGAACATTAAAATTCTAGGAAATTGAAAACATAATTGTCATCGAAATTTGCCTACAAAGAAAAGAGCTTATCGATTTACCATTACCACCAAAGTCACGTATGAGGACTAGACAACAGTAGATATGTGTAATCAAAAAAACTTTTAGTGGAAAGCCATTGTAGAGAAAGCTACGGTAAGTATTTCCAACGTGTTGCGTGCGATACATGTAAGTATGCCTTTCACGTTGTGATTCAGTAACTTTGCATTGAATAGCCTTCGTGAAATGAGTTGGGTGCACTTCTTATCAGAAAATGATGTCAACCCGAGCTGTTTGCTGGTATCGTTATTGTTATGACACCCAGCGCTGCTTTCTCGTTGTTGCGTGATACAACTTCGTCGCTCATGTATGGAAACGTAGGTTGTGTTTAAAATACAAACGAGAAAGTGTGTAGATACATGCCCGTCCATCATGCTAATGTCTGCGAAACTTTGAGCACATCTACGTTATAATGCGCGCAAACAAAACGAATGTAAACTCTCCTCGTTTGGTATTTCCAGAAATTTTACGTCAGAATACGAAGTGGCCGCATTTTTTTCTCACTGCTCGGCAACTGTTAAGCTTTTTTTCTGTCTACAAAACTATACTTGTTTACAGATTTTTTCAGTACTATATTATATGTATATAAGACACCATACAACCCAAAAAAACTTTCCAGGGAAAACCATTATGTGAGAAACAAAAAATCATATCTTTTGTACTATTCTACAGTTGAATCCTAATTTTAGAGCCACGACAATCAAATGGTTGTACTGATTTTTTAAATAAGAATTACAGCTATAACCATAGTAACATAGTACATGATTATATAATAATGTAATACTATCTGGGACACAAAAATCAGTAAGCACAGGCGTCATAGATGGTTCGACTGTATTGACTTGATGCTAACTCAAGAGTCTGAAAAATTTTAGTCAGCAGATATAAATTCGAGAGTCTTGAAATGTGCATACTTCACTCTCACTTATCTTAAAAACCCGTCTTAAAAGGCTTTCCTGTCAAAATTTTAATATAAATTGTAATCCAGCGTTTATTAATACTTAATGACGTCAAAACATCACGGCTTTACCAGCGCATACCATTTCACTTTGAAATTAGAAAATATGAGAAGAAAAATTATTAGCCATGTACATGAAGGCGCGAAACCATGCATCGTCGGCTACTCAAATCAACACACACAACCATACCTGGAAAGTTGACCCCCAAATCGTCAGTATTGATAAAAGTGACTGCATAGAAACAACTTATTCATCATCGCATGAGTCATTAAGTGGGAGCTTGCAATCGGTAGACCATTGAAGATCAGATACTCCGACAAGTACCTAGAAGAGGTATCGAGGTATGTCGAATGAAGAAAGATGGGGTAGCTCGTGCAAAAGTTCGGGGTTGCATCAATTCTCCGCTCCAACCGACAAATAACAAACGTGCTGGGCCTTTTGTCTTTCCGTGCAGCTCCTTACCTTAGAGGAACCTCAGGTGATTCATTTCCCCCTTGAAGTTTGGGATGAGCTACCGGTGCAGAACCTATAAAACTTCCTCGAACGACTTTCCGAGGGCTGGGTTCATCGTTACCCTCAACCTTGGCATTGGTACATTTTTGAAACCATCGATAAGACCAATTTATAATTTTTCAATCCAAAATTGTACGATACTACAGTTACTAAGCTGCTCCCACACCACGTGTTGTCACAGTGGAAATTGGCTCCAGTGCTCGAGTTTGTAGCAGCACACAAAAGCCCCCAAACGTGAGTTCAAAGGTTGGATACTTGGAAGACTGGGGATTATGATTTTCCAAGACGAGCACCTTGGTCCTTTCGATAGCATTGAATGAGAAAAGAAAAGCTCTCGCCTTTGTGGAAGAACTTAATTACCCGACTAGAGCTTTTTTCGTGCGTCCCAAAGTATAGACAATCTCGAGCGTTTTAGGAGGGCCGATCGGCTTTCACGGTAAATCGATCCTTTTTCGATACCCTCCCGAGCCTTCCTGCTCCCCGTGAACGTGACGGGTTCGCGGGAAAAGGAAGGAGGACGGTTCTTTTGTCGCGTCCGGGCAGAGCTTTATTTTCGAGATTAATTAGATTCTGCTCCGGGACTACCTTCGGCAATAATTAACGTCATCGATCGCCCCAATGGAATTTGATGTTTTATCTTTCAAGCTTACAAAGGACCTTTTTTTTCGTTTTTCTCTATAGCCTCTTTGGGTGGATATTAGTCGTCTTGCGTTGAGGGACAGGAGTATTACATGAATAATGAGGACCCTTTGCGAGAGCAAATACCTGTCCCAGCAGGGTGCCCCTGTAGTCTCTCTTTCCACGCTTTTCATTAAACTCCCCACAATACAAAAAAGAAAAAATTTCCCGGCAATCTAGGCTCTAACGAAGAGCAAAATTAGACTAAACGAAAGCGCGGCTGGTGGAGTTGAGCCCAAAGAAAGCCCTGTGGGGAGGATGAGGAATTACCAGCCAAAGTCGCGAGCCTGGCACATGAACAGTCGGACCCCCGGTCTTTTCTCCTCCCCCTACGTGCAGAGGCACTGATTAATGTCGTAAATTTGGGAGCGTGGAGTGTCGTTCAGGGGCTCCCCAGCTCTTTCCGTCGTGCGTACTAGGGTCTGCCAAGATGCCCCCTTCCTCCTGCCATTTACGAGAATCCCTTTACGAAGGAGCGAGTTCGCGAAGCCTTTCACGGCCAAGCGCCTTGCAAGGGCAGGACTTTTGTCTTGGAGCTGCTGCCTTGGCTTGCTTTTCGACGCAGAGGTGTACAAAGTTTTGCGAGAGCCCTGCATGCGCGAAGAATTCTTGGTGTCGTTAAAGTACGTGGTGCGTCAAACGGAATTTATCTGTTATCCCTTTTGATATGGATTTGAAATAACGGTGTATTTATGTGAAGGAGATGGCGTTGGAAAGAAAATTTTTTGTTTTCTATGCTCGACAGAACGATAATGAACCACATCTTTGTAACTCGCAGCTTCAAGTTCAATGGTTACTGAGATCAACTAGCTCATAGATTGTTAATTTTAAGGTTAAAGTAAGGTACAATTAATGCTTTTTCTTCGGCTAACTGAATACGATTATCGGTATAAAATCTTGTACCACTTCGGTCATACGTGTGTGAAATGTGACATTAAAAATTCAGGGTTGAAATTTCAATTACGAAAATTTGGCACACAAGGTTGCTCAGAAAAATAAAATTATTTTTACTTTCAAGTTTAATAGACAAAAGATTTTTTTTTCATTTCTTTTTTTGGAAGTAATTAACTTTTTTCTACTTTGTGATTTATGACAAGTGTTGCTGAAGGTTAAGATGTTATCTAAACCCCAAAAGCTTTTTAATCTTCACTTTGTGTATTATTGTTTGTACTGCTCAGTTGACCGGCAGTGAAAGTAAAGATAATACTTTTTATGAATGATAGTATGAAAATAAAAACAATACTTTTCGTAAAGATTTGATGCATGTACATGCGAAGGAGTGAGAAAATGAGTAACGCTATTTTGTGTCATGGGCAAAAACAGAGTATACACTTGGAATCAAATGAACTCACTTGACTATTGATGCAAAAGCTGCATTTCACAAAGGAAATACATTTTTTGAAAATCCTTCTTGGTATTGATCCACTGAGTGTTTCCTGTTCCACAGTCCAATGCCTTTGGCAATCATGCACTCAGACAGTAAGTAAATGAAAAAAAAGCTCAAATTTGCCGTTTGCCTATCCAGTTAAAGCTCTCGTTCCTCCAAATTCCCGTTTTTCTTTGCCACTTCCTGAAATTTCTTCATTAGAAAACGCCAGTTTTTCAGCTTGTCCAACTTTCCCAGCGCACCACTCGCTCCCTGGGACGTCCTTCCCTTTCTTTTGCAGGATGCGAATCGGCAGGCCAGTCGGTCGGCTTGCTTTTTAGCTCCCGAGACTTGACTCGATTTTCCTCGCAGCGGCAGACACGCGACAGTAAACAAGTTGTCGTCATCGTCACGCCTCTCATCCCGGGAATCTTGGCAATTTCAAAGTTAATTCTTCCCGACGATGAGCGGACAGCATAGCATCTGCAGCTTGAGTACGCGAGACTTTAGTAAAGGTATGGCGACAAGCTTGAGCTAACTGTGCTTTCTGTTTTTTTTTCCCCTCAGAGTTGGCAAACTTTCGGAGAAAGAGAAAGATGGCGAGTCTTGGGCTTTTACGAGATTTACTGCAGGGACGAGTTTAATTGTTCTTTAGTCATGACATCTAAATGCATAAGAATTGCGGTTTGCTTAAAAGATCATTGGAGTTTGGATGAATGGTAAATACGAAAATGGTGATTGCACGAGCGTACAAGTCACAATACAACCTTTTTTCTTGTCATCGCTTATGTTTCACTCATCTACTTGTATATTTTTGATGACAAAGTAAAAGTTATTAAAATGGAAACCTGAACCGAAAAAATCCTCCATTGGTACACACACTGATGGTATAGTACCAGTCAAAAATCAATATTGTTTAGTTTGGTTTTGTTAATATACGAATACAAGACAATAAGTATCATACACTAGGAGAGTCATAAAAAAAGTAAGCTGCACCAAAAAACGAAACAAAACTTGACCATTTTCACTAATGATAGCTGATTGGTTCCACTCCCCCTTCCCAGTATAGCATGCAAGTCTCAACAAACAGACACGATTAAATTAAGCTTCATGCGGCTCTGCTGCTATAGTCATGGCAAAAGTTTTATGCATCAAAAACTCCATGTTTCTTTTTGCACGCGCCAAGGTCAAATAGAACGGTCTGTCATTGTCTTTCAGAGTTTATCATACCGATGAATATGTCAAGGTAAAGCTTTCCCTCTTCTTGTTTTTTCTCCCAGTAGGAGAAAGCACTGTGAGTCAACCAATACGCGATAAAGTAACAGTATAATAACGAAAGCAAATCACTGAAATGTTTCCAATAACTTCAAAAATATTGTCTCTCCACTATTTTGGAACATGAGAATGCACTGCTAAAACATGATAATTTCAAGAGTACATACAGAGTTTCGATCGATTTTAAAAACAGTTGCTCTGGTACCTTAGCAGAGTAAAGAGCTCCAGTAAGCCACAAGATGGCTGCCAAAAGTTTAGTGTTTGTCCTTCTGATTCATCTGATTGCAGCAGTAGCCATAGCCGATGGCTCTTGGCTTGACCATTTCCCAGTGTTTAAAAAACCTACGGGTTTAAAGAAAAAAACCAGCCGAGCACTTGACCTTGAGCAAAAAGCACAGGTTCCCATATCTTTATCTTCAATCGATACAAAGTCAAAAGAAACTGAAAAATTAGTCAGTGGCAATGAAAAAAGTGGGTTGTATTGTACAAGCAAATTTGGTCCCAAGAAAATATGGATT
The DNA here is from genome assembly GCF_036245765.1 of Copidosoma floridanum. Classification (NCBI taxonomy): domain Eukaryota; kingdom Metazoa; phylum Arthropoda; class Insecta; order Hymenoptera; family Encyrtidae; genus Copidosoma; species Copidosoma floridanum. The sequence continues at coordinate 13,756,657 of NW_028321884.1, read as the reverse complement.
ATCCCACCACCAAAGGAATCTTCGAAGAGTTTCCAGCCTACTCATATGCTCAAAATTGAGAGTAATCAACTTGGTGATGCCATACTTTACCATACAGCAGTTACGGAGCGTCTATCCAATTCAAGGATTGTAGCCAAAGAACAGACCTTCGACGCCCCCGAGGGAAGGATCATCAGCAAAGTTGTAGTCCTTAACAAAAGACAGCCTGAAGATGGTGCTAAAGTTGAAGTTATTAGTGGTTGCGTTGGAGAGCCAAGAATCAAGTTTAGATTCACGAGTACAAAGAAGCATAAAATCGACTTTAATGTTGACATCTATTCAATCGACAAAGCAACAAAACTTTGAATCTTATACAGCGTAAGAAACTGAGATTTAATTTTGGATGATTGTGAATACTTACTTTTTCTCAATAAAAAAATATTTAGTACTTGTGCATTATTGTATGAAAAATAAAATTTTAATAAAAACGAAATTTGTGGATTAATTATACAATCAGTTTTTAATTTATACAATTTTCAATATGTGTATCACCTTCCTCTTGTAACTATTGCAGATTCTTTAAAAGAATTGGTTAATTGTTGCAAAAAATTTAGTTGGAAAATTTGAGTATACGTTAAAAAGTTTTGTATAATACGAGAAATTTATTATAAATATAGAGTAACTTATTTTCCAGATTTTTTAAGATCATTATTTTAATGTATTTTTATTCGGCACTTTGAAGATTAAAAAAAAAGATCTTACGAATAACTTTTTAGTCAGAATCCATTGCTTTATCCTACAGGATATAAACAAGTTAAAACAAAAATAATAATTGATGCTTCAGAGAAATAAATTTTAAATTCAATACAAAAATACATGACTGAAAATAAAATCAACAAAAACTAGTAGACACCAGTACGTTACATAGTTATGCTTAAAAATATTATTTGAAATAAGAAAAAATGAATTTGTATTAAATTTTATCCAAAACTTACAATAATCAAAAGTGAAAAACGTAGTATAGGTGAAAAAACAAAGAATAATTCCAGTTTTCTTTGAAATAAGAAAATGATTAAGAATAAATGAGTTATCAGAACTGGTACTTTTACCACATAAATAATTTATTATTTGTTTCACTCGAGGCAAAACAAATTATAATAGCATAAACAACAAAATTAAGCCCAAAATAAACGTGTTTAGAAGAATGTTATGTCTAAAATAAAAATAAAAATAAAAAAACTGAAATATAAGCTCAGGAGTAAAAAAAATCTGTTAATAAAGAAAATTTTAAGATCTTTTGAAGTAGATTGAAGTTTTATTATTAATTAATCAGCCACGGTATGGGGAGCCACGACATTATCCATGTGTTCAAAAATTGAAATAGTTAGTTAATATTAGAAAATTATAAATGTATGTCTTAATAAGACGTTTTGATTTTTACGTATAACCTTAGCATGTATGTATTCTGTTTTACTCGAGTTTACTGCTTTCCATTTATCTTTACAGCCTCTTATCACTTACAAGCGTTTACAATTAATGCGTTTTGATCACGATGGTAGAAATCTGCGGATGGCAAATTATACTTACTACTTCTAATAATACATATAAAAAACTTTTAAATCAAAATATAACATAGCTGAAAACAGCCTTCCTTTAAAGTGATGTAATGAAAATTAATGGTGCGTACTCATACATATTGGAACGTAAAACATGAAACAAGAAAATTTTGTAATTTTTTTGTTTTGAATTGTAAATAGGATAAACGTACACTTAATTATCCGTTCTATTCAAACTTTTGTTAAAAAACCACGATTTGTTATGCTAATATGAAGCTTTTAAGTTACAATGATTCCTTGTTTTCTAGCTGTCTATTGCATATCATGAATACAGTCAGGAAAAACACTCAAAGCATTACACGAGGCGTTGGTACTAGTAAGTGGGAATCATAAGCTGAAAACAAAATCATTTACACCGACATTGTGGTGTCATTCTATTAGTCATAATGAGACTGTAAAAACTTTGAAACTTCAAGTGACTCATTAATGGAAAGCCAATTATTTGAGGGATAACGATTTCTACTTTTTACTAATTTGATTAGTAGACACACGTTTTAATTGGTTGAAACAAATATATATATATAGGGACTCTCGAACCGATCCTACAGTCAGTTCAACAAACTAACGAACTTGGTAACATTTTTAAGTGAACACAATGGCTATTGGGAAGTTTTTTTTTGTCTACTTGATGGTATCAATAGTAGTATTTTCTATCGGCTCAGCTACCCAAAAAACCTTGGACAAGAGAAATTTGGCTGTTACCTATGGAAATCAAAGGATTCTTGCTCTACCATATTTACACCATCTGTCTCTCAAGCACAGGAACCGTAAAATTACTCGCGTACCTCGCCATGTCATAGTGAAGAAGTCAAATCCTGAAGTTCCAATTTAGGTAAAACAAAACTTTTTTGATTCCGCTTCATCGTGCTATGTGAAGTTAAAAAAGGAATGTTCACACAAAAATTATTACCAGCAAACAGTAAATTATCATTTTTTTCTTGGCTGAAGTCTGTATCAAGTGTGAAAACGTTAATCAAGATGTCATTTGATTAAACTGCAAAAAACACATTAAAAAATAAGAGCCATAGTGCATGGTAAATTTACGTCTTTGTTACAGTATACTTTTCCATAAAAGTTGATAGAATTACATTAATCATTTTGTACCTGTACATCATTTGAATAAAATTTTTTGTGTTTGTATTCTCTATTATATTTTACCTTGTAAATTATGTAATTTTTAAAAGTTGAATAAACAAACAAATTACGTGATGATTTAATGCACGTTCAAACAATACTTTTTTTTTTAACGTACCTTCCACATGCTACTTCCGTATTAAGAAGCTTTATTCTCTACCATTCACATCTCTTTGATTATAAATGAGAGGTCATTCTGGTTTACTAATTTAGCTGTATATAATTATCAAAAATTTTTTTAAAAACGATTCCAGAAATAAACATTTACCTGAAAAATATTTTGTATAAATCTTCCTTGCCAGTCGTAGATTTTTTGTAATGGTGTACTATTGTCTTATAATAAAACAAGTACCTAAATTAATCTAAAAGACTGAGGTTTTACATGTTAGGACTAATAAATTTACTGTCAAAGCAAAGAGTGTAGCTTTAACACAAATGTCTACAGTTAGACTACAATGGTTTACTTAAAAATCATGTTATACATTTATCTTTGGATGATCCACAGTGTTATAATTTCGAAATCTAGTTTTAAATGTTAACTTTATATCGAAATAGACAAAACACTACTTTATTTTTTTTTTTTTTTGCAGGTAGGACTGCACCTCAGGTATCAATATATATTTAAAAAAAACGTTATTCCAATAAAATCTACAAATTTTCTCGGTCACCTGTTAGTGTTAAATGCAAGCTATCAAAGTTATAGTCCAAATAGTATTTATTTTTGTATGTGTCAAGGTTTTAAACATTCTTCCAAACATCAAGAAGGTTCTTAAAAAATAAATAAAAATAATTAAAAAATGTGTTTTTTAGAAGTAGAGGCTCAGTGTACTATACTGTTTAGCTTCTTCAGATTTTTAAGATTAGCTTTTTGGCCATAAAAATATTGAGAAAGCTTTTTTTGGGTCCACAAAAATGATTAAAATTATGTTTTACTGACAATTTTATTTTTACTAGACTAATTGTAAGCCAAAATTGTTAAACAAGAAAGTAACATGCAAAGAGAATAAGTTGGACCACCTTTAGGCTGGTCAACTTTTTTTCCTTGTTAAATTAGCTGAATTTTACACTGTAATTTTGTAGTAAGAAAACACAGCTACTAATCAAATTTGAGTTTCATCAGATGTAATCCTTTAAGGATAGTCGATTTCAGGATCCTTAAAGTCTTTATATCTTCGTACACATATTTTTGTACTCCATGGGTATTTTTTAAATCAGCCTTATATTATGTTAAAATTTTATTTTATACCAAAAATAGACGATACAGACATGGTTAGACTTTTCACCCTGACTAATTATTAAGGGTGAAATATATTATCATTTTGAAAACATGAGAATTCTGTATAAATGATAATGTCATTTACAACCTAACTCTCGGAACGTTAGGAATCATGCTACCAGAGTCATACATGGTAAACTTATTTTTCAAAACAAAATCAGCAGAATGGCTGAATATGACGTGTTGTTGTTTACTGGCGACAAATCATGGGTTTCTAATGAGACGAACGACTATGAAAGAAAAACTATTTTATGCTACAAGCCATTTGGCAACTATAACCTCGACTATAACTAGTCTAATTAACACGACCAAGTGATCTGCGACGATAAGTCAAGTCTTTGTTACGTTGAAAAAAAACGGCTCATCAAATTTCCAGTTTCAAAAGTGCAAGAGTTTAAGTTTGATCGCAATAGGATCATCAAGTTCGTTGAGGTTTTCAGTGATGACAAGTACCCTCCCAAAGTTTCCGTTAAAAAAGGCAACATAGGAGATTAATAAGAATTCAATAAACATTTTGTGAAATAATATTACAGTTTACTATATTTCATGATTATTCAACAAAAATGGTTTTTTATACCCTTTCCTTAAAAAACAATAAATTATTTATGTAAACATTTATTTTGATTACGTCTAGTTTTTAATATTATTACGAGAGAATATTTAAAAAAATTTCATCTCCACGCTGTTTCACAAAAACATTCAACAAATGCACCAGCATTAAGTTTACGTTTGCTGTGATTGGAGAAAGCTTTTTTTTAATAGCTTGTGTATTTATTTGAAAAACTGTATACAATTTTTTTCAAAACCTAGTCACTCTGCAAATTTTGTAAGCGCTTTATTATCCGCATAAAATTTACCTTTAAATAAAAATAAAATGTAAAGTAAGTTTGATGTGTTAAACTAAAATTTTCTGATGAATTTTTGAAGCCTTAAGCCTTCAATATAATCGCAAAAAGTAGCCCTAAAAGTTAAATATAAAATTGATCATACCATGTGGATTAACCAACATTTTTTTATTGCCATTCATGATTTTATGAAGCTTCAACGCTGACTCGTTTTTTCATTAAAAACGGAATGCAGATTACGCATATGTTTTCGAAGATCACAGTTTCGGACAAAAGTCAATAAGCACAAGCTGCAGTGATGAGTGTGCACGTAACCCATATGTTTCTCCAAATTACCTTTCTTGATGAAGGTTCGTAAACATTCTTCACAGCTGAATGGTCTTTCGCCAGAATGAACCCTCTCGTGCTCTGCGAGTTTGCTCCTTCGGGCGTAAGATTTTGTACATATTTTACAACTGAAGGGCTTTACGGTCGAATGGGTCCATTTGTGCACCAAAAAATTGCATCGGTCACTAAAAGCTCGCGTGCATACTTGACAGGTGTAAGGCCTTACCCCCGTGTGAATTTTTTCGTGCACCGTAAGATGGCTTTTTTGGGAGAAAGTTTTGGGACATAATTTGCAACCGAAGGGCTTTACTCCCATGTGAGTTATCTCGTGCTTTGTAAGGTGATTTTTTTGAGTGAAAGTTTTGCTGCATAATTTGCAGCTGAAGGGCCTAACGCCCGTATGGATCCGCTCATGCTCTGAAAGATGGCTGTTGTCGGAAAAAGTTTTGGAACAAAATTTACAGTTAAAGGGCCTAACGCCCGTATGGACTCGCTCATGCACTGTAAGATGGCTGTTGTCGGGAAAAGTTTTGGAACAAAATTTACAGCTAAAGGGCTTGATGCCCATGTGCTGGGTCCGTTTATGCTTTTGGAGGTAGGAGTTACTTCTAAATATTTTTCCACATGAACAGCAAGCATAAGAAGCACTGACATCCGCCATATTCGTAAAGAAGCTCAGTTTCGATTTCGTTATCTCCTATTGTTTTTCAATATGAAAGCATTTCTCTTTCTAATGTCTTACTTGAGTGGTTGCGATTCTGGTGATAAGTTCTCTTCCTGTGAAATTTAATAAGTAAAGTTAGCTATTTAAAAAAAAATTTTTTTTGGTTCTACACTCATATTTCATTCTTGAAATTTTTTTACTTGAAATAAAAAATGTACACATTAGTATCAAGATGAGCAGTAGAACCCTTGGTACTGCAAGCCAGTATCCAAGGGTCTTGTATAGTCACACTGATCAATTCTTTTTGTAATTAAGTTCGATTAACATAGCAAATAAATGTGTCAACTGAACCAGAAGGGACTATGACTTTTTTGCATTAACATTATACTAAACTAATGTAAAAGAGTGTTTGAAAAATATACATAATCTGAAGGAAATAATCACTAAAATTGCATTCGAATGCCAATTTTCTAAGGATTTTTCTTTGATTTTTTCCTTAAAAGCTCCTACAACACGAAAAAAATGGGTCAGCTAAACAATTAAAAAATAGTTACTTATGCAAGCTAGTTACTGCAATTATTATATTTTTGAGAAATCAATCGATAAGTTTGGTGATGCATTGCACAACTAAATTTTTATTAGATTAACCAATTTCTTACATATAACAAATTGACGACAATTGAATAATTAGATTGTCATGAAAATAAGTATGTCCAACATTTTTTATTGAGCAATTTTTCGGTCTACAAGTAGTAGAGTCTAAAAGTTACAACACAGGAAACAGAAGTGCGAAAATAACTCACCTTTTCCTGTTTCCAGATGTATCATCCTCAGATAGAGATTCCACCTCTGCTTGTATTGTTCTAGCACTTTATATCTTAGATTTTCTCGTAAATTAGTTGTGTCTTATGGTCTCCACAATAGGGAATAGACGTTTTCATGCATACAAAGGGTGTCAGAAATGTATTTCCAAAAGTTTTTCTGGCACCACTAGAACTAAAGCAATGTTTCATGATACATAGTACAACAATATTTATGTTGTTTATCAATTACCTTGCGAAAATTTTTGAAGAAATTCGAAATATTCGTACCTTACACCAATAGTCTTAACAATTCCGACCAAAATGAGGAACAATCGTCAACTGTTGTACCTTACACGTTTACAAAAAAAAATGCATCTACATTAAATATTCTACCTCAAATTATATTATAATCTAATCAATGAAATTTATACAACTAATGATCAAATAATTGGCCTCTTTTCGCGTTCTCACTATGACAGTGATAAAGACATATTTTTTATAAATTACTTGAGTCAGCACTACTGGAAAAAAGTGTTGATTATACACTGAAAAAAATAGTTTATTAAAAATATGTAGGAAATAAGAAAAATAAATAAAAAAATTTTTGAACAGACTTTTTCAGTGTGACGTATCCAAAATATCTGATAAAAATAGAATAAAATCACGAAAGTTTGTTGTCACTACAGATGGGCTAAAGGAATTTCATACGATAGAATAGCCATTGAATAGTGGATTTCTTTTATTATTTTTTACAATAAGCCGTTATCTTAAATTATTGATACTGCCAGTCCAAAGCTTGGACGGAGTGTGACATAGAATAGATTTTTTACCGTTTCAAACAGCACTTACCTACCGTGAAAAATAGTTATGTTTATTGCACTTGGATGAATTAAAAAAAAAAAATAAATCGGATGTTAGAAGTAAACGATTAATTAAATTAACACATGCTAGTAAAAAAATTTTTTGGAAAAAATGTCAATTTTTTGCATTAAACTATTATTAAAAGTTGATTTTTGCAGTTACCTATTGATTAAAGATACCATTCCAGTTTGAGAAAAAAAAATCGTAAGAACGTACACGATAATGCTACTGGCAATCAAACATTTTAGTTGAACTCCCTCGAATTCTAACCCCTGTCCATACTTATAAGTCTCAGTTCACGCAATGTAAAAAACCATGTTGACGTAAGGCATGTCACAAAGTATTATAAACGTCATGGGATGCAGGGCCATAACTCTTTATATGAAAAGTTGAAGTCCTCGCTCATCCTTCGTTTTTCACGCTGAGAAATAGATAGCCTCTTCTTTCCTTCGTGAGAAGCATAAAAAAAATACAAGGGAACTTGTCCCAGGGAAATTTTTGGTTTGCAAAGTAGCCGAGCAAACTTTTACGATCACGTTATAGGTATCTCACAAGGAAGGTCGATGTATATAGGTACGAGAAGGTTCAAGCTGAGCTATTCGCGTTTTATCGGTGTGGGGAAATTTCATCAGTCAAATGTGTCATTCCTCTTCTCGGCTTTTTTAATAATCAAGTCGGTCTGATCGTGTATACGTGGTACTGTGTGGCTAACATCCGAGTTGATGGACATTACGAGCTCGTGAAAATTTTATTTACGACTCGCTGCTACGTTACTTGATACGTAGAGTAACAACGGGACTCACGTTTTCGTTAATTTCTCGTGAAAGGTCCCAAAGTGCATTAATAAATGATTTTTACGGATGATACAAGCTGTAAATTTTTTTGTATGTAAACGAGGTAAAATTAGAAGATGACGCTTTTATGAAAGTGATGAGCGTTTCGACAACAAAAGAACGTGATTGATTTCGTTCACCAAAGTAGATAATAGTTCATAGTATCGCTGATTTGTTAAGTCGTATTGCTAAATGCTTAAGATTAATACATAATTTGAATATTTATCACTTGCTCGGGGATTTATACTTTGAAGCGAAGCTATTCACGTCAACTAGATATTTAATCCTCGATGGTGCAATCAGTATTAATAGATACACGTTTAACGAAATTTTTATTACAAGGTGTTTGTTACAAAATGGCACGAATAATTCTTTTTCGTATGAGAAAAAGTAAATAAAAATGTTTTGGTGAAATCATCAGTTCTGGCTGAAGATTAAAGATGTGAGAAAAAAATTTCAAGCGAGTTAACCAAGGGACCTAAATATTGTAGTCCTACTGAGATTTTTTTTCCTTACTCACTTTCCCTTGCTGAAAAGAATTAAACAGGTAGCTTTATCAGAGCCGGAAAGTAGGAAAGGGAAGACAGAACAGGTTTATTCAATTTGTTCGAGGAAAAGTACGTTACCTCTTCTTGATTGGCGAAACGTGCCGAGGACTCCACGAGCTATATTCCCCTCTACGCTAAAATCTCCTTTAAGCTTTTCTGTTCTATATGGCATATGAATTATTATTCTTTTTTTTTATCAGCTCTATGAATTTTAATAACTTTTTAGATTCATCTTGATGGTCAAGGGCACAGGAACTTATATTAGTGTTATTGGCTCAATTTATGCGTATGTGATACTCTAACGAGGATTCTCACAAATACTTAAAATTTTACAAATTTTTAATCAAAAATTACTCGAATTTCGAATTTTTAATGATGGCCTTACCAAACACCAATAATGTTTCAGCAAAATTAGTGAATTTTACTTAAAAAATTATTATGGACAAAAAATTCAGAATCGTAGATGGGATGATGAACTTGTTAATGGTTCCAAAATGTACATAATAATCTAGCTCTTTAAAAGTTATTGTAACTATAAAGTGGTACTTCTTGTCATAGAAATATGATGTAAATTAATAATAAGTTAACATATGATATACTTTTTGTATGAAAAAAAATTTTTTTTTTTTGTAGCCATCTATGCAATGTTATCCCATTCAATTGACTTTTGGATAACTTTGCGAATCAAGAAATGTTAACGGTTAAAGATGATCATTGCAGAAAGTATAGGTTATTTTTTATTCATGTCAACAATTGAAGTCATTTCATTGCTAAATTTAATTTTTTTTCAATAAACATCCAGAGGGATAAAAGTAAACATACATTAGAGAGTTACCTTCACAATTCAGGCTAATTTGCTCGTATAACTTTATGTTACCAAGCTTATTGCATATTTTTTCCAGCTTAATAACAGAGCTTGCAAACTATTCAGAGACTTCAATGAGCTTGTCACTTTCCTACACGTGAACATTGTACATATTCTCTGACCCTTCGCTTTCCAACCTCCCATAAATTCTCTCGTCTTTTGTTTGTTGCATCGATAATGCCACTTCAACCGAGAAGCTATCCATAAAATGCAGGGGTCAACTACAGCACCACCTCACCGTTCCATGACTGGGAACCCAAGAGAAATCGATAGACTTCCAGAGTACTTATATTTCCAGTGAAAATTTCAAGTATTCAAGATTCTCGCGGTGGGTTTGACTACTCCGGAGCAAGCTCGTGAACAATGTTTGCGATGCATGGCTGTTGGATCCACTGGTACGTCACCACCGAACGAAACTATTTGTCGAGCTCTGACAACGATGTCAGTACAGTATTCTTGTACAACAAGCTCTTACGAAGAGCTAGCCCATGACGTATCGAATTAAAAATTTTTATGTAGCATAGGTTGAAGCTGCTTATGTGATTGACTTTACAAACAAAAAACTGCTTATTTTTTGTACGATGGTAAATACACGATTGGAAATTTGTGAGAATTATAATTCTGTAACGCATAATAGCTCTATGAAACGTTTTATTATTTTCCATATGCAGAGCTTTCATGCAGGACTGCAAACTGATCAAAAGCTATTATAAAATGCTCAACAGTTGTGCCAGCATTCATTCTGTTTCTGGGTTAGTCAACCAAAAAAAAAAAAATATTGATATGTCAATAGAGACTTCATAAGTTCTGTTGTCAAAGTGGACACTTGACTTTACGAAATCGTATGTGTCGATTCAACTCAAGTTTTTATAGTTTATGTTGATACTATTGTCTATTTTAGTAGATAATGTTAAAAATTTTATGAATTTTTTCATGGCATAATTTTTACATGCAGCTCAGAAGTAAATAAGTTAAGTCATGTAAAGCCTGATATCCATACATAAATTATATAAAGTCTGTTGAATTTTTTATAAATTTTTTCTGTTTTGATCAAAAATTTTTCGAATACAAATAATAATAATTCAAACTTTGTTTTTGTTTCAGGTGAGTTGATATTTCTCTAAAAATATTTCTCTACAACATGACGCTCGAGTGCACTGTTTTACTTGAGTAAACACGTAAGTCTGAAATCCAGTAATACCATTTAAATTTTTATTTATTCATAATCAACATATTTTCATAAACGAACAAAGCACTATCAAGAATTTAAGTATTAAAAAAAATTCTATTGAATAAAAACAGTGCTTTTTTAATTTTTTCAATAGAATGATGTTGTTTTACTGTAAAAAAATATGATAAAAAGGTATTACCTAATGTTTTCATGGAAAATTAAACTTCCTTGAGAATGGGATTTTTTAATTTATATTTTCTTCTTATTTCTTAAAAAACTTACTTTTGAACAGATATAGGAAACGACCATAATGATAAACAAATTTTGATTAAAATTGGCCATAGCTTCTACAGTGCTCTTTTTTACAGAAATTTTTTATATTAATAAAAAACAACATTATTCCTTTACAAATGAAAAATAGCAAAAAATCATACAATGTATTAAATACAAATCATAAAATTACGAAATAGGATCACCGTCGTGCGAAAAAAAAAAAAAAAAAAAAAAACACAGAAATCGTTTTTTCAATTTTTTCAAACCTTTGTACGCTACTCTATTCATAAGCCTAACAATAATGGCATCAGTTTCAAAGCTTCCCCCGTGTAACCTTTATTTTCCAACACTCGCTCATGCAATCGCCCCCCCCACACTCACACGGCTCCACGCGTTTAAAAACACGAAGCGCCACAGCTTCCCTTCGCGCTTACGAACGGCAGCAGCAACGATGCGAGCGAACGAGCTTGCCAGCCCTGAAATCACAGCACGGCAATTCGAAGCTCGCGGAAAACAACGAAACTGTTGCTTGTACTCCCATGGACCCTAAAAAAAAAAAAAGCGCGATAACCAGAACGTAAAAACAAACGGGAAAACAAGGACGGGAGCAGGAGGAGGGATGTAAAAAAACTTACGCTCGGCTGAAACGCTACTGGTTGGGGGATGGAAGGGAAAAGGGGGGGAAAAAAGTTGCACGTGCACGCGGGGTCTCATCGCGGGGCTGCTCCGCTGTCATCTGACAATTAACACCTCTCGGGAAGGGCGAGAGAGCTCGACGTGCCGAGCGATTGTTTGCCGCAATAAAGACACGTCGTCGACAGGGGCTCCGTTGTGGAAACGTGCCTTTTCGCCGTACAAAACCGCGCATCCGCGCTCCCCTTCTCCTCCTCTAGTCGCTCTTTTTGTCTCTCTTCCATACGGTATCAAAGAGCGTGAATTGTGAATTTTTTAGTAAAGAGAAAAAAAAAGAATAGCTCACGAGCTTTACAATTGGGAATGGATTTCGAAGTGAGTAAAAAGAGACGACTGATAGGACGTATGATGTGAATCGACGATTTTCAGCTAACTTTTCAACAGAGAAAATCGCTTTCATGATATAAATATAGAATTTATTGTCCATTTTTTACGGCGTCACGTTACGCGTAACTGTAAGTTGGACCGAAAGAAAACTTTCCCTATTTTTTGTGCTCATTTTGATGCTAAAATTTTTATTACAATAATTTTTAGTAGCAATAAATAAATCAAGATTTTTAGTAAAAAAAACCACATGAAGTTATCTAAAAAAATTTTTTTTTTATTTCCTTACACATTTAGATATAAAAGTGCTTAATATTTATGTCTACAATTTAATAAAAAATCAATATTTTTATCTATGAAATGATGAAAAACTAATGTATTTTTACGTTTCATCTATTCAGACTTCTCAAGTATAAATTAGGTAACACTGTACAGTTGTGACTACGTATTTTTAAATTTAAAAAATTATTTACCATTTTTGTTATCTTTTGGCTGATCGATAAAAAAATTATCAAGTATCCTAAGCAAATTCCACCCTAGTAAGACCAACCCTTAACCTTCGTGGATTTAATAGTTGTACAAATTCGTGTTCTTATGCCAAATCTTAAAAAGCAAAACACGGTTTTAAAAATGGTCAGAAGTGTACTTCTATAACTAACAAATATAAAAAATTTTTTTTTAATTTTTGGTGCCAAACCAAATTTTGAAATCTAGTCTAAGTTTTAAAAAAATTCTAGAAAAAATCTTTTTTCCAATGGTGTAAGAAAAAATTTTTTTTACAAAACATTAATCTTTTTCTACAACTATGAGGTTTTAATATTTTTATATGTGATGCAACATGTTTAAGACAGTAAAACACTTGTATTTTTGGCATTTTTCTGCATTATAATTATAACTAAAAGCTCTACAAGACCTCTACTGGAAATAGGTTTTTAATATTGATTTTGCGGAGCCTTTTATAACTTTAATGTTATTTGTTGTGGTAATAATGCAGAAAAATGCCGATAATGGCAGTTTTTATTTTCTTGGACATGTTCTACCAGCTTTAACAATCTGTAAAAATTCAAAATAATAAAATTATTTGGAGCTTATTAAAAAAATCTTTCCATGTTACAAGTGTTACAACTCAACCAAGGATTTTTTATAAAATTTAAAAAAATTTCAAACATCAGAGAATTTGAATTATACGCCAAAAATTTTCAAGAAATCAATTTACATTGGTTGTTTTAACACAAATTGAAAAAAAATGTTTTGACTAATTATACCTACTGGAAGTAATCTAGAAATTTAAAAAGTTAAATTCTTTCATTAGCTGTCTATCTTGAAAGCTTCAAAAAACTATTATAGAAAAGGGAGTGGGAATGGTAAAGTTTTTGAAATATTAGAAAAACATTTCTTTCAATACAAGTTATTAATAAAAAGACATACGATTTGTAAAAAGGGCTGTATAGAATATAAGAGGAAGGGAAGGTCAAGGGTTTACGTTGGGGTCCCAACTAACTATAAAAATTTTATGAAGAACTATATATGTACGTACCATTTCATCTGAATTTGTCAACTAAAAATATGTGGTTAAAACAACTTTTGATCTTATGACAGTGTGCTTCTTTATTAACTATACTTAAAAGAAATAGTCCAAAGAGCTGCGATCTAGAAAAAAAAATTTTTTTAAATAGCTAGAAAAATTTGTTCCTCATTACAGGCAGGACTAAGGCATGCACACTGAGACATTATATTCAAAATCATTAATGCGTATCTTAAAAATTGGAACTTTATTTCTCTTACAATCAACAAAGCCATGTTAGAGTACAATTTTTAACTACTGTAAAAAAAACGAATTAATAGTAAAATAAGTATAAAAATTAATATTAAAAGTATTGTGAAACACAATTTTTGTTTTATGGGATTTGAATCATCAAAAAACGAATAAAAAATATCATCGACTTTGCAACAATAGTCATGAATGAAGTATCCACCCCATCTGCCCAAAAGTGTGGTCTTTCGTAGAGACTGAGCTATTTTATTCAAATCTCTCACGTTGAGCTGAGAAGAAATTTTCCACATTACATGATCTGGTAGATTTTTGTAATTAATTTGTGCAAGGATACCACCAAGAGCTTCGTCCAGACAATTTTTTACGGGATGAAACAACTTTCTCTGCTCTATCACGAGCTCGATCCGTGTTTTTATGGCATAATCAAAATACCTGAGTTTGTTTCCCTTCTCAAGCGACGAATAAAACCTTGAGAGAAAATGGAATTTATTGTCATTATTATTCAACGATTGCACAAGCAATTCCAACGGTGTAGTCATCACGTCGAAGATGGACATGTTGCCAACTTTGACTTGCTTCAATCTATCGAGCGTCCTGTTACAATCGTTGAGAACCAGCGATATTTTTCTATCGTTCACAGAGAGTCTCTTCACCGGAAGTGAGACCGTGTGTAATTTGTTCATACGCAAGTCAATTGCATAGTAAAAAATCAACAGGCGTGTAAAGTTGCTTACGTGTAACTTCCTTTGGATCAAGTCATTAAACGCGTCCATCATTGCTCGAACTACAGTTGCGCTGTCGTTAAACTCCCACAACAAGCACGCCACTTTGATGTCACTACTAGTACATTCCTCGATCGAAAAACGAGATATGCTTGCGCTGAACCGACTGCAAAGTGAGAAAAATGAGTGATCAGTCGATATTTGTTTTTTACTGTGGTGGTTCTTTCATGAAACGATTATGAACAGAGTAACATGAAACCTTGAGGAGTCATTTACTAAGTAACGACACACTACCCTTCAAAATTTCAGAGTAGGCTGACGAATACAAACGCAAGAAAATTAAATTCTAAGCATGTGCTCTTATGGCAACTAAGCATTTTTTTACTGAAAGTTGTAGCCTAGTTATTTATTTACTGAACATAATCAAGTAAAAAACTGATACAATAAAGCTTACGAAATTCTAACTATACTGCCATCTTGAAATATAAATGTTCATGGACTTAATCAAAAGGTATTGAAATAAATACAGGCATACATTTTCGTGTCCTATGTTGAAAGCATATAAGTAAGAATCAACTGCTGGTATTTCGAAGCTAAGCGTAAATTTTACATAATCATTCCTACGAACTTTTATAGCGGATATCATGATCTAAAACTTTGAATCAGTGCTTAATTTGACTTAATAAACGATATTTACAAAAATTTGTTTGAAATTTAAGAAGCGTTTATAAGTATCAAGTTAATAGTTGCACTTATGACTCAGGAGTCATGAAAGAACTAACTTAAGTATACAATACATTTGTCATTAAGTAACAAACCTGTCAGCTCGAAACCCAGCCTCGAGGAGCATTTTGACGATTTTGTACTTGCTGGACTCGATGGCTGTCAAAAGCGCTTTGTTGACGTCTTGGGGATAGTTTTTTCTCACATCATCCATGTAATCCATATCGAGTAAACGATCAACCACGTGCTCGTAACCCAAAGCCATAGATACGATTAAATCATACAGCTTACTTTCGTTACCATTGCAGGGCATGTGTATCCAAGGCATCGCTCCTGCGACCGTGTAGTCTAACGTTGTCGCTTTGAATCCTGTCGCTTTGGCCAACATCAGATTCACTGTGTTCAAATCGTACATTTTTGCAGCCATAAAAAACGATGTTTCGTTAAAATCGTTCTGTGCACGATGATTCGATCCTGAAAATAGAATTTCACTATTATTCCTCACTTCATGTGACAAAGTTAACGAAAGACTCATTTTCATCACATCAATGAAGGAAAAAAAAGAACCAAGTTTAATTTACCATACTTGGCTAGTAGCCCAGAAATCTCGTCGAACTTGTCATCCAATCTTCGTAACCTTAAAACCGAGTGTAATGGCGTCTCACCGTATCTATTCCTGGCGTCAATGTTTTCTCCTTTTTTCAGTAAAGCTTCGATTTGCGTGTTATTCCCGCTACGAACGACTTGATGGAGATCCGTGTCAGCCATTCCATCATTAAAAAAAACACCTCGTTCGTGCAATATTAAAAATATCAAGCATTTGGCATTGTAGCAGTGATGCTTTTCAAACCTTGCATAGTAAAAAAGAGCTTCCAATGAAAATTTGCACGAGGCGATATTGTGTGCGTTACTCAGCACGTACTCAATAAATTGCTTATTCTGCGGGCTCCTCGACGCCAAAGAGGTGATACATGCTTTCAGTAGGCTATTGTAGATATTTTTGCACTTTCCGCTGTAAAGTATCAAAATTTGTGTTAAATAAAGGAAAATTGTGGCAAATATCAATGTCCTACCCAGATTCAATGAGCCTCTTCGTACAATCAAAATGTAATTTTGCAACGGCAACATCTAACGGCGTCTCATCGTACTGATCAGCCAAGGTGGGGTCGGCTTTGTGGCCCAACAGCAGTTCTACGATCCCAACAAGGTTTGTTCGCGCCGCGTGATGCAGTGCGGTTCTGTTACGCCGATCCATGATGTTGGGATCGGCCCCACCCTCCAGGAGAAGCTTGACTCCGTTTGTCTGTCGATTCATCAATGTTGGTATTTTCGTACATATAGTTCATGAAAACAAGACATACCTGCTGTTTTGAGACTGCAATGTGCAGTATCGTTTCACAGAAAGGCCCTTGTGCGTTCAAATCCGCCCCATGGTCGATGAACAGTTTTATCACGGGCAGTCTGTCGTCAGCTTGGGCGAGATTGTAATAGTAGACGTTGTCATAGACAACGTGCAGAGGCGTCCTCAACTCGCAATTCCATTCTTCGACTAAAGAGGGACAACTAAGAAATCAATAATAAAATGTAGGAAATCTTTTTTTGTACAAGCAGTATTTGAATAAAGCATTGGGTGAAAGGTTCTCATTTAGCTCACTGATGCTTGAAGTTGTTACTTCGGGCATAGAATTACGTAGAGATGGGTGATCGAAAGCACACTTGGATGAATTTGTTGCACCCGTAGTAACAATTAATTATCACAGTCATGCGGGTAATCATTATTTTTACATACGTATTTTACAATTATTCGGATGAAGTGCGTGGATTGTGGAGTTCTGAATTGTTGTGTTACTCTGCACGTACGTGTCATCGTCATTATCATACTACAACATCGCCTTATATTTATTGCGAATCAATCGCTTACACATCAACAAAGGGAACATCTTATTCAACTTGTTTTCCGAACAATTGGGATCACGATCAGAAATTCGCCTACAAAAAGTTACTATCCCAGAAGTGTGACGTAAGTAGTAATGGCCGAGTCGGTACTCGTAAGCACCTGTTACCAAGCCCCCGAGTTACAAGAACCACAGTCGAAACTACTGTACTACGATGACTGCACAGTGAATCATATAACTACTTTTTGCACTTGCTACGTAATGATGTACTATTATCAATGATTCTTACCTTTGAAGAATTTTTTGGGCCACTTCGACATTGCCTGCATGAACTGCTTTGTGGAGATCCATTTTGTTTTCACTGTCCGCCATTTTTATTATTTCTTTAATTTTTCTTGCTTCAATATAATCACAGTGAAAGTTCAGTCAAGAACCCAAACTATATTGGCAGCTAGAAATACAACAAGAAATATCCTGCAGATTTTACTGTCTAAACGTTTATCTTGTATTTAATAATTATTGCCAATGATGTCTCAAGAGTATAGTGACTGTATCACCAAGGAAGAACAGTGCTACCACTGTAGTGGGAACTTTTTTTTTAGAAAATACGTGGTAACGATAAGAACAACAATCTCATTAACGATAATCACTTTGTCATTGACTTTTTGTGGTGTGTGTGCGTTAGACGTACATGTTGGTAGCTGAATGCTGTCTTACTGCTGCAATCACCAGGGAATTATCGAACTTTTTAAATGTTGCAAAAGTAATACCTAAATAATAAATACATAAACAATTCTAAGAACTCTTTACAACTTCTAAAGGAATGAACCATTTGCTGACTTTCCACATGACAGTGAGAACTGAATTATGCATGTATTTCCGTCTAATATTGGAAAAAATAAAATCAAGTAGCACTTAATAATGCACGCTTACCCTGCAGAAGAAATTTGGTGATAAATCATTTCAAGTAGCATAAATATTTCCAAGAGTAACTCGCTAACTCGAGTTTCGAGAGCACCTTCGCGCATTTAAACTCGCTTAAATTGTTTCTCATGCTTGCAAAGCATAGATATATTTCTCGGGAGTGAGCCGATAAAGCTCAACCTTGTAAGATACATGTGGCAAGATTCAAGGAAAAATATGATAAAAGAATCGTAACTTTGCAGAAACGCTGCAGTTGTGGTGAGTTTCGAAGTCTAGAAGGGAGGAGAAAAGTTAGCGCGAGACTTGCGTTGAATGTAAGAAAGGTAATATGAGCGGTTAACGCCCAAGACGTGCGTTCTCAGTCGCGCATAATGCAGCACAAGTAGCTGCATTTTATACTTGGTAATAAATCGTATATTCGATGCTTGCGAGCTTGCGCCCTCGATTTTACTGGGTCTGGGAGCAGGTCTTACAGCCTTTCAGTCGTGTATAATTTATTGCTCTTTTCGAGCTGTTATGTAGGTCAAAGCGGAAAGTTTGGAAAAAGAAGACACACTAGGTTGGACTTTGCAAAATCTAGGGTGAAAACTGCATTTTCGATGAGACCATACGATGGTTTGTAAGAACTTTAGTAGTGCAAGGATTTTTTACTCATGTTGTGTCTTTTTCATCTAAAACACATTGTTAACCACAAATTTAATTAAAATACCTACGAGTAAACTAAACAATTTCAGGACTTTCTTTATTTTCATGAAATTCAGATTAGTTGCTAAGGTTCATCATTAATTATTAAAAACAAGCTCTTCTTTATAAAATTTTAACGTAGATAATAACTACCTATCTACGATCATAAGATCAACCTCGAAGCCCTATTTCTTTGAAATTTTATTTTGTATTTATGTTCAAGTTCTCATTGAGAAAAACGTATCATTAACTTTCCGATTTCGTACAAGCTTGTTATCTTTTTTTTCAAAGTGTGGGACATCTTTTTTACTTTTATTTTGAAAAATGTTGCACTATTTATCTACATTCACTTGTTTCAAGTTCATAAGAACATTTTACGTATTTCTAGTACCAAAAGAGCTGCTACTATCAAACCATCTTCGAATCGACATTTCACAACCTGCAGGGCCACTACTCCGGAACAACCATCCCAATGTATATCATTTATGTGTATGTACCATCCCAGAGCGGACGCTGCGATGCGCGGAATCTGATACAGTCGAAAGGGAATATTGCGTTTGGTCATGCGTGCGGGCCGAGGGTCGGAATACCGGTGCGTGTCGCCTTTGAAAATTCATTGAAACTATTTATGGGGAGCAAATAGCTCTGATCCATTGCTTTCTTCCGTAATTTGCACGTGAACAGTTGCCAATGTGGCTTGTCACGAATTTCTTCTTCACCACGTGCTACTCGAATTCTTGAAATTGTTACTCGTTCTTTTAGCGGAATGCAAGGATTTTCAGATGAAACGATGAAGCGATGTATAACTAGTTTGAAATGTTTGCGGTAGAAACTCCGCGTTAATTGGAAATTTTTTCGATTCTGGGAGTAGATGGACGTAAGAAAATTAAGGTACTCTAAAAAAATAGTTATGAGAACGGAAATGATAGAATTTCTACATCAGTTGGACTGGAAATTAAACGAAACCACTACGAATGGAATAACAAAAAAATATTATACACAGAGCCCAGCTGCAGAAAGTGTATTGCATTGGAGAGGTTGTGTTTTTATGCCACAACCAATACTGTTGATACAAAGGGAGAACCCTTGAAATCTGAGCACTTTTTTTTCATTAAACTTGAGAGCGTAACTTTTGTTCTGAATTCTAAATATAATCTTCCAAGTGACGATATCTGTACAAAAGGTACTAACACAGTTTTGTACTATATGTATCATCTCTTGTTTTATACCTTGTCATATTTATAGATAACGACCATACCGTACAATATTAGCAATCTAGGCTAAACAATTGTTGTTAAACAAGATCTGTTTTCTCGTTTAACTCTCTCTGCACTATTACTAATTAGTTGAGAGTTCAGCTAATTAATCCATAAAGTGGTTGGAATAAAAAGAGTGCCTGGATAAAGAGATCGTAAAACCGTTATGTTGCATGGTTTTCATTTAGGATGTGTAAAGCACAAAATTAATGGACAGAGAGTGAGAGAGCCAGAAAAGAAAATATCATTGAAAATGCAACTCGAGTCAAGCGCACGTATTTTCAGAGTAACAGAACAGGCACGTGTTTGCCGTTCCAGCTCGAAACTCGCCTAAACACGCATCAGATAAGCAGACAAGCTTCCATCAGCCGCATTACTCAACTGATTTGCCGCACTGTAGCATCAGAACCTGACACTCACACGCGTCTATCTATGTACCTACTTGTCGTTCTCGGGAGGTAACAAACAAGATATTACACGCACGCAGAAGTACGATGATGGGACAACTACGGGGCAAAGCTGTTGTATGTCTACGCAGTGAAATTGTTCGAGTTGAATTTGATTGTACTTTGCTATGCTGCATTTTTTTTAAATATGCGTCAAAGTAAACCAGCCAGAGGGTAGAGGAAAAAAAAAATTTCTATCGGGAAAACTTCTGGAAAAGTCAAGATTCTTTATTTCCTTTTTAAAAATGTTTTAACTTACTAAAATACCCAAGCCATACACAAGGACGAATCTTGTCTTTAACTCATTTTACTTACTCAAAAGTGCAAGGAATTCAATAAGGTGAAAGGCTTACATTAAAATAGCAATCTTTATTTAAACTAACATTTGCACAGAGTAAAAACTATTGAATCAGGATTTGAAGATAATTCTACAAATAATCACGGAAGCCTAGTCAAGTGGAAATGTACTCTTACCCTCCTGGTGAGTACAAAATACGCTCTTCCAGCACGTAATGCATGACAAAACCTCCTCGAGCGAAAGAAAAGATGACAAAACTGCGCGAGTGAACAGGTAATGCAACATGTCTATAGCTGTGAATCGATTTTCCAAGCTGCAGCCGCGTGCGGCAGATCTACTTCGGTTGGTATAGAGTCATTCGAGTCATTGACATTTGACAATGTCGGCGTGGTTATCGTTGTCGTCGTATAATCGCGCCTGGTGTGTGGGTGTTGACGCTGAAGCATGGAATCCGTGGGTATTATGTAGGTGTACCACGCCGACAACGATCCCGTTTTTTCTTTTACGTGGTACAACATACCCCGTCTATCCTTACCCACATGGTGCAGAGACGACTCTGCGAAGATTCAAGTGGTTGTGTGTACTCAATGATGTGAATTTCCAAAAAAATCATAAAGTTTGGGGAACCAAAAGTCAGAGTGGAAGTAGTTGTAATTAATTTAACATCAAGTTAGAAGATATCAGTGATTAAGTCGTAAATTACGGGCCATTTACACTCAAGTGTAAGTTTAGAATCAACAAAAATTGGAGTCTTATGTAACTTTGAACTTGAAATCACAGCTTCTTTTGAATCTGTCATGAAATAACAACGAGTTACGACCAAGTCAGTTAAACCGTAATTTCTACCAAATACTATGTATTTGTTTATACCACTTGTCTACTTACCATATACTCATCGTACCTGGATGGAATAAATTACGAACTGAATCGGTCAAATCAAAGAGAATATAGTGACTACTAACAAATGATGGGCTTTTGAATCCGGACACTATGCTACAAGAAAAAATGCGATTCTAAAATTAAATTTATCTACCTCATAATGTTTTGGACATATCGACATAATTACGTAGACACACATGCAAACGTGTGCCTTTCACTACAGGTAATATATATATATGTGTGTATATATACACGATATAAAATGTAATAATGTGAGCTAGAGCTAAAAACAAACGAACGGTTTTATTGTTATACCCAAAAGTTATTACAACTTACTGACGATTTCTGGCATTTATTTTTGTAATTGATCGTTTTGTCAGCTATACAGCGTCAAATGTGGATACCAGGTCATAAATGTAAATAGTCTTTAATAAAAATTTTTCTAGTGTTTAAAAAAACATTTCTATTATGTTACTTTTACTGTTTTAATAATAAAAAATTAAACATAAATTTGTTGTATTGAAACGAAAATTGATCCACCCATTATCCGTATCATTTCTGAAGCAAAAATTAATGTTTTTCTATCTGAGATAACAGATTCGATAACTAACGTGATCAATGTATATTTTTAACATTAATTTACCTAACACGGATATATACTAATAAACGTGTACTATCTCCTATCCAATAATTGCCCAAATCACCAAAGGGGCAGAGGAGAATGGGTATCAGAGCACTCAGCACCGATCCAAGGCGCTATCATCGCATTATCGATCGATGCCCGTTTGTCCCTTCGATGCAACTTGACGTACGGTTACGGTTCGTGAATACAGGAAGACGTTGCCACCAGTGTTGCAATTACTGCTGCAGTAAGCTGTGTACGTAGACACGTATTGTGTACACGCGTTTACGTATGCATGTACGTGACGACGTAATGACCGAACAGCAGTGGCCGGACGTCACTGATAAGGACTTCGTTTGCTTAACTAGGGTTGGAGTAAAGGAGGTGACAAGTATACGACTTGTTGTTTCGCAAATCATCTGCTGAGATGATTGTTTCGGTTGGTGAATGCATCAAAACGTACTGATGGAGAAGATACTTGGGATAAGGATTCCTTATTTACTATCTATTGATATACGTAGGTTCAAATGTGGTCAACCGCTAGTTTATTAACTACTCATCAATAAAGTGTTTGTATACAGAAGACTAGGAGAACAAGGTATCAGAAAAAAAGGTTGTTCATTTGCTAACGACCTGACTTGAATTTTAACGAATATTATTTCTCTCGAAAAGTTTTTGACGATTTGTATGTAGTGAATTAATTACAAACTACATCTGATAATTTATGTCTGTTTGAAGTAAGGTTATACTTTTTTATGTTAATAAACAAAAGACATTAAAGTAACAAGGTACATTACTCTAAAACAGATTAGTTAATTATTAAATCCTTCTAGTTTGTTAAGAATCTTGTATTAGCGTTTGATATATGAGGACAGATAAATAGAAATCCAGGGAAAGTGTTTTGTTCCTTAAGAGACAATGAAAGAAGGAGATGGATTTTAACCAAGCAAGTTGAGAATCTTACGCCCTTTTCCTAATCCTAAAAACTAAGCATCCCTCATCATTACTAGTTTTCATAAAAATCCTTCAGTTTTTTTTTTATTTATATATTTATCTTGACTCGGTGAATTCAACATAAGTATGATATCATGTCATTTCATGCTGAAGTATACCCTTAAATGTCAATAAACTTCATCAACTGTTCTACAGTATTACAAACAATAAGCTAACAATCGAAAGAAACTTATTTGATAAATTAGAAAGTTTCTACATTAAGAAAACAGACCATATTGGTATACCAAATATGGTAAGAATCAGAGAAGTGAAGGAAGAGTGAACAGGAAATCATTTCAGGACGGCCTCACTCGAGCTTCAATCTAGTAACATGTGTTCGAAGTTGTTCGCACATGCCACAACATCCTTGCAGTGTGTATTTCCTATACCAGATGCTATTAGCCTGGATTACTTAGTACCTATATAGCCCAGGACTACTAGCCAACGTTTTGTTTATACTGCTAGAAATTCCAGAGTATATTTTAGAGGGCCGTGGTATAATGTGTACACAAACAAACATACAGGGTACATGGATCTTGGGTTTGTGAGTCCAGGCATCCATACTGATGTGTAAAGTGATAGCTGATTATGTACCGTTCTAACTTTGCCATTAGAGCATTTGGATGAGAGTAGAATTATCACGATAACTGTAACAGTTGGGAAACGTGTGTGTGTTTGTGTCTTGAGTAATTAAAAGGTTATATATGGGAGTCTCTTTAATTGATATTATGTTGATCTGGACGGATCACGTGAAGTATTAAGATGAAGTAATTTAGAAGTGCCCTTATCATGAAAGCATTGACTAATTTAGCTTTGACATACGTCATCTTGTTAAGGAATCGACATTTAAAATTCGTCTAAACAATTTTAAGATCTTACTGATGCACGCTTAAAATCAGAACTAATTAATGTTGGGTTTCAATGGTAACACACATAACCATCTATTAATAATAAAATATAAGGGAAAATAAAAACGATATGAAGAACAATATTAGAAGATCACAACATATGATTGTGCTGTTACGTGAATACAAAATAAATCAAGGGATTATACATAGGATAATTGTTACATCATCTTTCAAGATTATTAAAAAAAACTCGTGGCTATTATTCACTTAATTAATTTACTTCTCCAGAGTAGGGATATTATGAAAAGAAAAATTCCAAGCCTCAATTGTCATCAATGAAAGCTGGATGATATTGTATTCAATGTTGTAAGCAGTAAGTAAAGGCAAACACTCGTTTCAACGGAATAAAGCACAGGGTCGCTAAACTCGACGCTCAAGAGCCGCAAGGAGGGGCGAAAAAGAGCAGGTGTATCCTTCCTGTCCACGGCAATAACAGTAGCAGTGCACCACAACGTCGTTCGTTTTCATTTCCTCTGAGCCATTATACGGCGCAAAGATATACCATATGAAGGGAAAGGAAAAAGCTTCCAAAGCTGCTTGGAGGCGGAAGATACGCACAGCTCTTGAGACTTTATGGCGCGTGAATATCTCTTCTTGCGCTTCTTCTTCTTCTTCTCTTTTGCTTTCCGCGTTGAGCCGACTGCCCCCCCCCCCCTTGTTCTCGACTTCATTGTTCATAAAACTGTAATCGAAATGACGACGATGAACCTGCAATATAACAGCTCGGCACGTAAGAAGGTATACATGCGCCACTGGTGCAGATCCCCGCAAGCTGTTGTTTTTCCGCCTTTGTACGCGTTTACGAGGTTTTTCATTTCGTTTGCCGTTTATCTCGACATATTTTTTCTTTCACGGAGTTATGAGTGTCACTTACATGGTACTCTCATATTCTGTTTACCATAAGAGCATTGGTATATGGATTATTTTGTTGATCGAACTTTACAAACAGTATGGATAGATTTTCTTCACTTTATTATTATTAATTAATTTTCTTTACTATGAAAGTTTGTTAACGTGTAAGATTATGTGATAATTCCCAGTTCATCATGTGAGACGTGCACATAAAAAGTTTATCAAATGATTTAAATTTGGCTTGAAAAAGCAGCTAATTCGATGTATTTATTTTTTTAAATTTCGTAGTGACAACTATGGGAGATATTTAGTGTAATAGTAGTTGGAAATGAAGTAAAACTAGGAATGCCACTACTACCAGTAGAGTTAAGCTAATAAAATTGTTACGGTAACATTGAAAAAAAAAAGAAACGTTTATTTTAAACTTCTTCCAAAAACAGTTTGACCATACATGAACCAATTACATCGGAGATACTAATCACAATGTATTTCGTACGGTTGTAAGCAATTCACGTAGTAGCAACAACCAACTGTCTAGCATGAAAAAACATGAGGATCGCCGGGAAGCTGTCACTGGTAGTAAAATTGCTACTCGGAGCCGACCCCGTTGTCGCTGCTTCTTATTCGCCGTCCATTAATTTTTCCAAGCACTTAATTGCCAGCCACTGGTACCAGCGCGTACGTACTCGATCATCGGCCCAACAACACCATCTTATCGCGTGAGTTATGTATCCTGCGTCGTCAATTGATGCGGCATTACGGTGCTCCTAGAATTACTTGTACTTATTTGGCTGAAATTGTTACACCAACAGTCGTTACGTAAGACTAATTGTTGGCCGTGACGTTGTTAATAGCCGGAGTGCTGCCGTCGAAACGACTGCCGTGTGTGTGAGAGCACTGTATACATGCTCTGCTCAAACGATATTGTGCTGGCATAGGTAGTAATTAGCTGTGAAAATGATTTCCACGTTACCTCTCGGTGATATTCGTTTGAATTTCATGACTAAATTAAAGACATCAGTGATGGGCGTGCATTATATTTTAAAACACTCCAATACTGATATTAAATACTTTCTACAATTTATTGAGGTAATCGTATTTTAGTTTAATTTTTTTGTTAACTATATGCACGTGGTATGAGAGTCACATGAACTGGCAAGAATCAACGGGAAAGAGAATTTTGACATGATATCGATAAATTAATGATTTGTTGTAAAATATTTTATATTTTGTCAGATCTAGGACATGCTGAAAACAATGCATTTTGCTTCGGTTATTAGTTCTGAAATGATATTTTTCTCACTACAGATGTAACATGAAAAACGTCTTTATCTACACTCACATTTCCAGATGTGGACTATTATTTCATAGTATGATTACAGTTGAAACCTCACCATTCACTTCAACATAAGCTCATTGCTTTCTTAATTTTATCAACAGACCTGTGCTTTCATGCTGATTTTTATTATAAAACTTGTAATGGTTTTGGAGTTCGTTAGTTTTACTGTGAACTAATAATTCTAGTTTTAAGCCTCATCGAACTTTGCATTTGAACATTTAAATATGTACTTCGTTTATCTCTGCACGACGTAGATTAAAAAAAATATCGCATATAAGATACAAACAGTTTATTTTTAATTTCTTGAGTGGAAGAGACGACGAATGGAAATAGCCGCTCTCGCCTTTCATTCGCCAACTCGGAGCGAGTGAAACATTCATTTTTTCTTCGGGAACTGACAAACAGGCGATAAAATAGCTGGTATGGAAAAAGGAGCTAAAATCGATTTTAGCCACGAGTTGCCAGGTGTAATTTTTCATCCAGCTGTACACGACACTGTGGCTTTCGGTGCTGTTATCGTTGTGTCAATGCGGCTGATGCGAGCTTACGCTTGATGGCATCAAAAGAAATATGCTTGACGTGGCTGGAAAAACTTTTCGCGCGTGAAGTTTCAGTCCATAGTGATTTGAAAGGGCGTCGATGAGAAAATAAAAATTTGAAATTCATCAAATTACGGAACATCATGAGGTTATCAAGCTTGACGTATCGGGCGATGAGGCGAGCTTGATGGAAAGTACTTTGGCTTATGAGTAAAATTAGCTTCTTTGTGTGAAAAAAAGTTACCGCTACGATGCTCATAAGTATTGACACTAACTAATGGTTGTTTTTTTTATTAACTTGAACTGGCTTAATCGTATACGTAGGATGACTCTTTATATATACTAAATAACATCAAATCCTCTAAGTTAGACGTAGGGTTAAAAAATGTTCTGGAATCTTTTACAATGACAATGCACACCAGTTTTTCTCAGGAATATAACCGATTACGTCATAAAATGTACAATCAAATCCATAGTTACGTGACTATCATTAATAATAAGATAAAATTTTTACGATATTCAAGTCATGATATGTGTAGTTTTAAATAAACTCAGTTAAATCTCATTGAAAGAATAATTTTAACCTGTCAAAATATAAATAGAACTAAAAATATGAAACAATGTACTTTATCGCACGTAGAATAAAAAAAAAACTTAGTGTACACCTGGTTTTAATTTCTAACTCGTGTTCATATAATTTACACACTTGTATAGTTTTTTTTTCAATCAAATATAGCCATGACACTTGTTTACTATAAGTGTATCGACAAATTTTTTTAACATAACAATACGT
This sequence comes from Copidosoma floridanum, assembly GCF_036245765.1. Taxonomy (NCBI): domain Eukaryota; kingdom Metazoa; phylum Arthropoda; class Insecta; order Hymenoptera; family Encyrtidae; genus Copidosoma; species Copidosoma floridanum. Next base: position 13,728,798 of record NW_028321884.1, on the reverse strand, counting down.
TCGTAAGATATGCAATCGTAAAACCTGATATTAAATATTTTTGGTTCAATAATTTTTCCTTCTTATTTGAGCACAAGACCATAGCAAGACTATAAGAATATCAAAATGTTAACAAAGATACAACATAGTGAAGTAAAATATTGTACTTTATCACGTCAATGAATTGGAACTGCAAATGAATTAAGAGGCTTAAAGACTACAACAGTTATATTGAATGAAACAATTGCAAGTAATAATTATTGTTAAAAAGCATTAAATTTTACGTGAATTAAATCATGTTTAATTTCAACAATTTATTTTATCATTCCATCTAACTGCAATTACCTCCAAAATTGTTTGAAAAGTAGTCTTACGTAACTTGTGGCTTCGGACGGGTAAAAAGTAAATACGTTTGTCGATGTATGGGGTTGTCAGTACATTTTTTCAGTTTCTCAAGGCAATACAAGACAACAATCTTACAACAAAGAAGAAAAAATTAAAAAACGAATCCATAAGTGATGACAGCACGAAAAGAGCGTCTGATAAAATTGGAATTCATAAAAATCATCGTTAATTAGGAGGATAAGGGTACAGAATCAGTAAAAGCTGTAGCTAAACAATAATAGACGAATCAACAAGGACCACTTATCGCGCATCGAATAATGCATCAAAGCGATCGTAATTCAACTCTTCTTGATTGTACCCACAGATGTGTGCATGGACGACAAGTTGAAGCAAAATTGTCCAGCTCTGCGTCCCGTACGCGAAATCCGAGGCTTATCTGAGCGTCATAATTCTTCCTTATCGCCGTGGCAGCGAGGAATGAAGGAAAAAAAGGCGTGGCCGGACAAAACAGCAGCCCCTTTGATGAATAATTCGTGGCGCTATACGAGGCTCAGATATATATATATGCATATGTGTATTGTAATTACAGGGAAGGGAAGGACTTTAGCTCCTTGGAAATTTTTCGAGCAATTGAGCTGGGGATTTTTCGAGTGACGCTCTAATTGCCGAGTAAAAACGTGTTTTATGCGCTCGCTTTCAACGTTTTGAATCGCATAGCCGGGAATGGGTGTATCTGTATTTTCTCTGGAGCTTCGATGGGTGTTCAATGGTACATAGCTCTAATACGCTTTTCCTGGATGCTATCGGTTTTTCAGCTGGGAAAACTTCACCACGCAGGAGGAGTCGAGAACGAGAGCCGATGTAACGTGTAAGGCCTCTCGTCGAATCGGAAAATAAACGGGTGTGGCTATCGAGTGCACTCGTGGTACTATAAGCGCTTTGGGGCTGAGAGTTGGTGTATGGTTTTTTAATCGATCTCGCAAAGGGGTCATCTGTTGGGAATTTCATGGGTGATTGTTAAATTTTTTTTTTTTTCCATCCTATTGAACGCCACTTGGGTCATTTCGTGGATATTTCTTGAAGTGGATTCCTAAACGGCAGTTGGTGCCAAAATAACAATGGTTATGAATGCTATAACAATTCAATTATCTATTTAAAGGTACATTTAGTGTACCCACATTGTGATGATGAACCTGTAATCAGCTTTTTGAATTTGTTAAAATTATCTCATTCGGAAGTACTAGAGTTTTTAATGTAATTTTTATTTATAATTATTACAATTACCAGTGATTATTATAAAAGTCAATCATCAATCATAGAATTAAATTCATCCTAGGGGTAAGAAATAAATTTTTTTTTAACTATTACACATTTGTGACAACAGCACTTTATTATCACAAAATTGAAAATCGCATCATACATGAATTTCCACAAATAACTCGAAAATTTTTCGGTTAGGGATACTTATTATTACTCAATTATTCGTTCACATGTACACTAATTGAAAAAATTATTATCTACAAATTTTTTTAACTATGTTAAATGTAATATACATACACAAACCCGTATTGGTAGTATAAAACTAAAAACATATACTGTTAACTTTGTGCCCACTATAATTAGCAGTAGATTTTTTTTAAAAGAGCCTCACTTGCCCGTTTGCTGCTATAATAACTTTCGCAGATTAAGGTCAAAGGGGGGGGGGGTATTCACCTCCAATACCATTTTCTAATCATCCTCCGAAAACTAGTTTCATCGTCGAACCAGCCCGCACGCGAGTTACGCCTTGTACCTATACATGCACACGGAGCAGCTGCACACACCACCGATCCATCAGCCTCGGCCGGTCTTCTGCCACACGGTACCTAGTCCCGAATTTCCGGCCAGCGAGTTTTCCAAGCACCCACGTTGGTAACGCTGCAGCAATTCGGAATCCAATTTTGGGCGCCATACGTATCCTTTGAAAGGGTAACGCCGCCCACTAGTCGCTTTTACTCTGTGGCGGGAGTAAAGGGAAAGGCGCGTGCAAGTAAACACTAATTTTCAGCTGTACCTCGAAGGTTCTGATTGCAGGTACCCATGTATATGTACACGTTCGGATGTATGCGCCAGTGGTTGCGGATACTGTAGTGCTGTAACAGAAATACATACAGCGACGGATTTTTGCCGTAACTCGGTAGGGTGAGTTTGCATTTGTTCGAAAGTTTGTGGAATCATACGGGCGCCTAAGATGATTGTATCGAAAAAATAAGTTATGCCACCCTCACGGCTACTGATTTTTACGAAAAACTCATTTGTACGAAAAACAGCTGCAATGAAGGCGTCAAACTTTCAAAAAAAAAACTCGCACCAAAACCAAGGTACTTCTGACGTTTGGGGGCAGCAGTTACCAAGTGTGCACACATTGTGCAGGTGTGGCCACGACGTTTGATGCGTTATGTGCACGCAAAAAGCACCGAGACCCGTACATATACGTATACATTCCAGTTCGGCGTGCAGCCATATTCAAGTTACCCTCTCCCCCACCCATTGGTGCACCCACGGTAGGAACTAAAGTCGAGACTGTACCTCGATGCAAGCGCGTGCACGAGAAAGGGGAAAGTGCATTGGGGAGCAGAGGCGGGGAGAAAAAAAAAGGGAGACTGGAGGTGTGTGGAACGAGATGAGGAGCCTTGGCTGAGCTTATATAGCTGGGTGCTGGCGAGACGAGGGTCGTGGAACACAGGGCAGAGTAGGAGATCGTCTAGACAGACTGGGAGGGGCGGAAATTCTCCCACCTCCCTCGCGCGACTGCAAGTTGCATGCAACCCGGGGTGCAACGCTGCATCTACGCGTGCGTGTTTGTGTGTGTGTATGGAAGGTCGTTGAGAACTAAAGCTCTCTGAAGAAGAAGGGCGTCCTCACGCATCTTCCACCCTTATTATGTTTCCTCTCTCTCGCTCTCTCTCCTTGAATTTTGCTACTATACGTATATACATGCTTCTTTTCTGTCTTTTTGACTCGATTCTTAAAAAACTCACTTCCTTCGAGTATGAGGTATACAGGCTGGCTCAAAATTACGGAGACCCACGAAAAAATAAATTAAACGGGGTTTCAGCTGCCAAGGGAAATGTTTAGACGAAGAATAAGCTCGTGATCTAGGCGTCAGTCCTTCCTACGTATATTCATTGGAAAATTAGAATACAGAAAAAATGATTGAGAAACAATATTTTCACCGATATTATCTGTACATTATGTCAGAATTGTGTATTAAAAATTCTCAATACTTAGTCCAAGTTTTTTTTTTGTTTACTCGGCCGAGACTTTGGAATGAGCAGAACTTGTGTGATGGGTTCATTGGTGATTCATGGTGGGGGACAACAAATACTTCTCTGTTTTTGCAGTAATTTTTTAATTACATACCACAAAATTTCGTCGCTTGAATATTAAATTTTTGTTCTTCAAAATTCATCTTAATATTTCGATGGGAAAGTTGTATGTGTTATTTGATCGATACAAGCAAGGAAAATGATCGGTACAAGGTGGTTTAACAACGTATGCAAAAGAATTTATTTTGTGAATCCACTCTTGTACAAATGTTCCAAACTACAACTAAGAATTATGTCAAACATGTCTCATTGTGTACTCCACAACGCGATATGTGTTTCACATTAGAAGATATTAGCGTTGACGCCACAACCGGTCACCAAAGACTAAGGTAAAATTTTTCAGCTTATGATGTTCTCGAAATTTGTGAAGAAGAGCGCACAAGCATAAAAAAAATTAATTAAACTGCTGATGCTTGAAAAAGTTATTTTCTTTACATCTAAATCTATAAATAAGCACACAAACTAAGGTAAGCCCTATTGTGTGACTAAACTGACGCATGGGACACCGTTTTAAAAGCTGTGGAATCTCGCGGAATCTCGTATGGAATGATCCTGTCCTGCGCAAGTTGAATCATCAATAACAAAATAATATTATTAGAAATGGCTTTTTCCTTTATTTTTTTATTTTTAAAATAATTGATCGTAGTATTATTTGATATTTAGATCTCCACTTCGAAGTGATTTCAACCACCGTAAAGAAGCATTCAACGAAAACTGCAAGGCACGGCCCTACACAACCCAGGAGAAAATCAAGCAGTGCGACCACGACAGCTTTAATTAATTCCGTCGGTGGAAATTCGATTAAGGAAAATTCTCAGCAAGTTCGCGTACCGTGGATTTCACGGCTAGTCGATACCTCGCACACTTACATGCGCCCCGAGACCAGCTCCATACAACCCACACCTGCACTCGCCGTACCCAAGAGCGCCGTAGGAGTTAAATGGGAGCCAAGCTGTAGGGACGGATGGATACAGGGAGAGAGAAGAGAGCCCCTCGTCTCGGAAACCAGCAGCGCGAGAGGCTACCGTACGCTGCTTCCTTAGTAGCCCATGTATATCCTCCATCGCTACCTGCAGCTAATATGTTGACCCCAGCTCAGCCGAGGCTTAGCTCCTGCGCGCCTCATATTCGGTTTCAAGCTGCCTCCTCTGCCTATAATCCTGGTGCACTTTTCGTATTCGATCGTCTTCCAACAGGGATAGGGTTTGTCTTAGTTACGGCTGGAAGACGGTGGGATAAGATCGTACAGGAGTTAAACTGTATGTGCTTTAAATGTGGCTTATGTGTATAGATGGTTGTTAGGTTTTTCTCTGCTGTTTCTATAATTATTAATTATAAGTAAAAATTTATTACGCGTGATCATACTACTTACTTGTAGCAGTTTTCTATTTTACTTACAGTAATTCGCTGAATACAGTGGGAGGAATTTAGAAAATCGATGAAACAACGCCAGCATGAGTAATCGCTATCATTGTACACATAACTAATAAATCAGTGTATGGCTATATATTTATACTGTCGTCAGTATCTCGAACATAATTGAATATGCCCAATGTTATCATAAATTAATTTACCATAACTTCCTTACTATTATTTGATTCAGAATGCTTCGAGACATCTTATATTAAAGAATAATGCAGTAAACGCTTTTTATTTCCTACCTATTAATTTTGGTTGTCATCGATTTATTTGTCCTGTGATTGGTCAAGACCGGTATTGGGCATGTTAATTTTAAAAAAATTTACATAATTGACAGTTTAAATATGTGCATTGAGTATACACTTTAAAACAGCAAATTATTCAATTGTTTTAACAAAATCGGAAAATTAAATATTTGTTATTAACGGACAGAGAATTGACGTGCGAAGCGCTGTCTAATTATCATAACATTTGATTCCTTTAACTCTTTATAATACTCTTTACATTAATAACTGGGAAAAATTGTCTAATTACATCCAATAGGTGTCATTGTGTGGGTGTAAATACTGATTCTGCAACAGGTTTGTTGGCGATTCATTTTCGTGCTCTCGTGCATTTTTTATTATAGTACTAACGTTGCCTTCTAGATGGCTACGGATTTTTTCTAGGCACAAGAGAAATCAGGTTCTTTAGGCATTATAATCATGTTTGATGACACTACATATCATTGCATTGATTGTTCTTGATATCTCACCGTACGCGTAAAGTTGACAGTCCTTAACTATCTTATAGTATAAACTGTGAAAAAAACTTTACCGAAAAAATCGTGGCTATCAAGGCCCATAATGATCAAAAAACATAAATTTATCTACTTTATAATTAGTAAAATTTTTGTTAGAGATGTGTGAATAACACATGTGTAGTACATTATATGAGTCATGCGTAATCTTATGATACTTTCTGTGAGTATCTGATCATCTAATAAGATAGAGAAAAGTGATACCAGCATGAGTAACGGCTGCTTGTATAAGAGAAATTAAAATACGACCGGATAAAGTTGTGTATTGCCAACAGTGTCCAAAACACTTGGAAGCTGTCGAATGTTTCTATAATTCATTCATCATAACTTTTACAGTTATTCAATTCAGAATTAGTTCATGAATCTCATATTAAAAATTACTTATGCAGTCAACGCTTTTCATTTTACCTTTACATTTAATTACTTCGACTTTTTCCAATGCTCTTTATGTGAATTAGATAGACAAATTTTTCAGTTTGATTCACCACTTGGGACATTCTAAATATTACCACTAATTCTGCACAAGACAAATTACTTCTAATGCTTTTCTAGCTTCTACGAAAAACAATACATTGTATTAAAAAGCAATTCCGAAATAAAGTTCTTTCCGTCGTGAAAGTAGAAACTTGCTACATTTAAATAATATTTTAGTATAAAAATTATTTTTTATCAGTTACATCGATACGACAGACAAAGTCTTGTTGGATCAATAATTCGAGTTTCACGTAAAATTCGTCTAAAATATTCTATAAACGTATGAATTACTTTAAAAGTTAGCTACACGTCCTGTCAATAAGATAAAGTGCTGAATTATTTGTTTTAAACAATACATGTTTTCTTGTAGTTGGATGATTACGAAAATGTAGTGTTTTAATATTAAAAATCACAGTTTTATAAAGGTTACTGAATGTGCTTAAGCTGCATAGATGTTTTAATTAACGTCAGTAGTACTATTTTTGATTGTTAATTTATAAATAATCATATAAAATTCCTTCTCTCGCCTTGGATATAAAAATACTCGTAAAAATAATTTGCTTTATATCTCTGGATACCAACAGTGTTTTCATTTAAAACTTCCTCTACGAAAAAATAAAAGACAACTACTCAAAAGTAATCTTCAAGTCACATGCTGCTTTTTAAACCCAAATTAGTCGAATCGCACGATTACACTTGCCATTGTTCCTAATACTACATTATTGTTTCGAAAACAAACATCATTCATATACGTAGTCTGCGTTTGAAAAAGAATAATGGCCCGCTATCGCAAACAAAAGAAACATCAAGACGAGTGCGCCCGAAAAAAGAGAGCTGGAATAATCGCGAATGGACGAAGATAAATCACACATGCGAACGGCGCGCAAAACAAAAAAGGCCTTTGCTCCCCAGAAAGCGTCCAGCGCACAAAAGAGCCCCCCCTTTCCTTCCTTCCTTCCTCCACACACACATACACACAGACGCGATTTAATTATTTTAAGGGCAACAAATTTATTTATCTCGGCCCGCCCTCCCAGAGCTGGAGAAAAATCCCGTCCTTACTCCGCGTGTGCGAATATCCCCGGAGTACAGGGGCTACCGTAATCTGTGCGCTATTCGCAAATGTGAAATTTCATTTCGTTAAGCTGCGGAGAGTGAGGGGCAAGGGAGAGAGGTTCCTTTCTGGGCGCGCCCTTCTTTCCGTTTTGCCGGCCACGAGAGGCGATAACGAATGGCGCCGCGGTCCCCGAGGGGAAAAAGGTTTGCTCTACGAAAAAACGAGGAAGGAAGAGGATTGAGACAGGGCGGGAAAAGGGGAAAAAAGTGCGAGAGTGAAAGTGAATTGCGATAATTTTTATCTACACTCCGTAAAACTTTTGCATCGTGGAAGAGCCTTGCTATCCTTATCTCGTGGTTTATACGAGTTGGCAATTAGATAATTAGGTTTGATAGAAAGGTTTTTGGGTGTCGTAGAAGTTGGATTGGTCATTTGTCAAGGGAGTTGCGGAGAGAGGTGGAGCAGAAAGGAGGTGCTTGACTGATTTATTTTTAAAGCCATCCTTTGATTTTTAGAAACATACTGTTTTCATCAACAAGAAAAAAAAGTTTTTAAAGCTGTCCATCCAAGAGCAATCGTTTGGCCTTGGGAGAAACGTCGTTTGGAAAATCCATTATAAAAAAAGTATCATACTTTGATGAATTATTGAAAACAATTTTTAGTATGTAGCTATTAAGAAACTGACAACTACTGAAATCGATGAGCAGCAAAGCCATTAGTTTTTTGCTGTTCTTTATTTGCTTGACCTTGAAAACTTTGATGTGTGAGAATGTGTCTCCACATCCATCATTTAATCACGTAATTTACTATAGTATGGACTACTATACTAAAATTAGGTGTAAGATGCCTACAATTGCGATTTGTTAAAAATTTTTTTATTTTCTTGGTAATTGTAGTATCAATATCAGTAGAAATTCAGATAAATACAAATGCATGCAATCAATATATTGAAAATAGTCATCCACACTACAGCTGTAATACATGCACAAAACATTTTTGGGGATATTTATCGTTAATCTAAATGAGGCCTTAGCCTAATCAAGCACATAGCTATTTTTTTTAAATGAGAATTTTGTAGATATAAGAATCACTTTAGTCCCACAATTAAGTTTGAAAATAGTGAGTACTGTTGACAAACAAACTTTATAAAAATTTTTAGTTCAGAGAGAAATTAGGATTTATTGGATTCACGTTTAACGTTTGCGAAAGGTCCAAAAGGTTTTATGCTATTAACCATGATTTATATTAATATTCTGCGCTAATTTATCATGAATTTAAGCTAAAATTCTAAAACAGACAAGTCAATTTTAATTTTAATTTTTAACAATACAGCAGTTTCCATTACATCATTGTTCGTTGGTACAAGAGCCCATTCACGATAAATCACAGGCCCGAGTCATCACTTGCGAAATTAGTCGAAACTTTAGTCCTTTATCACCATGTCTCAACACACAAAGATGATGCGTTGCACTGGCAAACTCACGTGAAATAAGTCGCCTATGCTACCTAGACTAGTAAGATGCGCTTCGCACGCCCAGTGCCTCAAGGGCACCGCTATCGTGTACCGCGTCCACCTTTACTGGATGAGGCTTGGGACTTGCGCATGAGCCGGATGCAACCACACGTACACGTACACGCGCGAGACGCCTTCCCCTCCTTGTATAGGTTTATACACCCACGTACCCTCCTGCGTTCTTGTCGTACATCACGGGAGGCGCTGAAGGGACTCTCCGAGGAAACTGTGAACCACAGCGCAAAGAATGTTAACAAGCCTAGCTCAAGAATGCTCGGTTTAATTTGCTTTTCAAGTTTTTTTTTCTTTTTTTTTTTTTTCTTAAGGGAATTCAGTCTCATGAAGGTACAAGCAATCGATTTTTAGAGTATGCCTCGTGGAAAAATGCGCATATTCTCACTTGCCTCAACATGGGAGTATGGAAAAGTTGAAAAACTTATTATAGATAAAAAAATACTTTGTGTGAGGTAAAATAAATTCTTACATTCAAATTGGTGAAGTAAAGAAGAAAGTTAAGATTCATCTTGAATGCATGAAATAAAACGCTGAGAAAGTTGTGTTTGAAGATTTTTACTTCTACAATTGTGCACAGTACCTACACGTATTTTACAAAATCTTAGTTGATAATTGTAAGGAAAAAATATTTGAACAGTAATTCAAATTTTTTAACATCAACGTAGTATAGCAATTAAGTATTGGGGCATTGAACCGCAAATCCGGCAGTCGATAATTCAATAAAATGAGTTTGAAGTTGATTAATCACGTTTTATAAAATAGTTAAAGGTTCTTGAAGGCTTGTGTTTCTGTGTGCAGTTTTATTTTTTAGGGCAATGTTCAGTTTTTTCGAAAAAGCACTATTACGCCAAGACATTTTCCGTAAAACGTACAGTTATGGTAGTGACTACTAACCATCAAAAACTGTTTAGAATGGCTTTATTTTTTTTAAAATCCTTTTGCTTACAAGTTCTTCTAAAGCACTTTTTACGTACATTAGTTGATGTGTAACATTGTTAAATTAAAATACCGATGATAATAATGAAAATACCATATTTTCAACCGTTGAAATTGTATTGAAAAATCATAAATAATTCACATAACGCAAAACGATTGAAGTGCATGATTCCAATAGAATACAGACTTTAGCAGAGATGTGATATGCCATGAAGCCTACGAGTGAATGTTTTAAGCGGAAAATCAATAGACAATTTAGACCAGCCTCAAAGTTATCGAAGGATGGGAGGATACATATTTCACTTTATATTTTCCGTCTTGCTCATCAAACCTGATAGGATTATTACGCGGAAAAGGGGCCTCCTCTTCCTGCAACCACACCACTATCACTTCTATTACTATCGACCTCCACCGACGACCACGACCACCACAGTCTATCGGCGTCTGGTTCTCATCGGAGATCCCAGAGATAGCAACAAATTGGATGTTAAACGGCGAAAATTGGTCGATTACGATGGCCAACCCACTTTTCCATCCCACTCCTTTGCCCCGACCACCCTTTCTCTTTTCTCCTCTCGTAGCTTCTTCTGAAATCTCTTCGCTTGCCGAGAGATTGCCCCAAGTTAATCGATCACTTGTCATCGCTCGTAGGCCACCTAATAATTGGGTTGGAAGATTAAAATTTCATCCTCATGGGATTAAGTGATTCAATTTAAAATTCCATCAACCTTATTTTACATCCACCTGTTGTTGCAGCTGTGCCAGCATTAATTTAATTAGTACTTTACTTTTGTGGTGGGCAATGTCATTATTCTGAAAATGTGGAGCTTTTATCTTCAAACTAATTCACTCAGCTTGTTTTGTGGAACGATTATCTGACGATATTTAACATCACGTTATTATCCATTGATCGAAGAAAAGCAGTTGATGAAAAAGAGTATTTTTGCTTTTGTAACCTAATTTTTAGTTGACGCTCTCATCAAGTACACGATATTGAGATCAAATTCATTTTATTGACATACATGAATCACAATGAAAACTCATGACTCCTTGTTCAATGATTCTTTTTTTCAAAACGCAGATAAAGCAGTAAGACTTTTAATAATAAGTATTCAATGTGTCAGAGAACTTTAACAAATTTTTTCTATTAATGAAAAACAAGCCTAAATTCATTGCTACCTTTAAGAGTTTGTATTAAGAGTTTTAATTTTATCAATGCAAAAATTTGTGATAAAACAAATAGCAAGACACCCTAGACCAATAAAAAGAGATGAATAAATAAATTATGCCGGCTAAAAGCATTTAAACATGCATTGCATGAAATCAAAATATCCACTCAGAGTAAGTAACATAAAACTCTTGATTTTACTTATTGACTAAATTTACAAATTCAACTGCAATCATAAGTTTTCGTGAAAATCACGTTAGGCTGTCAAATCTACGAAATCTCCCTCTGAACTTAGAGCTACGGGAAGGGGGCCTTGGGTGTCTAATCGATGCAAAGTCAAAGCTAGAAAAAACATAGAATGCAAGGGAAAAAGTGGGATTCAGCTCCAGGACAACCAGTTAACGACGTAATGATCGTCGAGCAAAGTGGGAGAAGAGACGAAAGAGTGAGCGTGGAAAGCCAGACTATAGTAGACGGAGCACGAGAGGCCAGAAGATTAGTCACTAATGCATTTAGGACGAGGTGCATTAGGCTTCCTCGTGGCCATGTGGCATGTACGTTACGCCAACAGTAAGGCAGGAAAGGGGGATGGAATGTCTCAAGGAGTCCGGTAACGTAGTTTGGGGGCTACAGTAGTTTCTCGGCCAGTGAACACGTCAAGAGTACGGGTATTGCGATTAGCCTCTTCTTGACTTCCCGCAAATTTCACCGATACTGCCTGTGCTCGTGTATATTTATGTGTATACAGAGGATAGGTAGCGGATTGCTGACCCTCCTGAACTTGAACATATGGCTGCTATCAAACTGTGGCTAAGAGTTTTATCAGTCTGAGGAGAAGTTGGATCAGCTGGAAAAGTTTTGGAAGAGGAAAGAATTTTTGACCCATTTAGGATTTTGATTGACTTTCCTGGTACTTTGACCTTGGCTTTGAAAAACAATTAAGGGTAACGTCTGAAAATCCTCGGTGAAATATTTACGATGTACATAAAACAAATATAATTTATGATTTAACGATGTTCTAGTCAATTATAGTCATGATTATATGATTATCTAGATCAAGTATCTTAACTGGTAGTTTCTCTCCTGACACTTTTGATCGATGTCACAAGTAAGAGGTTGTTATAAACTGATCGAGGAAAAAAAGACTCCCACTCATGTACACTCGGTTTATTCTTCATTTCTATTCCTCATTTAGTTCCGTCAAAATTTATCAAAGGGTATACTGAAAAAAGATCTTAGAGGTATAAGAGTAGAAAAACAGTAGCTTTAAACAAGTGAGTCATTAAATTACCAGAAGTTCGTTTAATCATCAATTTTGTGTCTTGTTAAGGACTAGGGCCTGCCACTTAAGAGCTGAGCCCAATGTTAAGAGCTTCAACGATAGAAATCTAGGTCTTCCAAAAATGACCTCTTCCTTAAAGTTTCCAAAACCATATCGACGCTCCATCGTCATGCGACATTTTGAAATTTTGTCTAAAAATGCTACACATTATATTCAGGATTATTTTTAGAATATAGTTGTCAATTTATGTTGGATACACTCTTGACTTCTTAGCTTGTACGACCATTTTTACAGAAATTTTCTGGTTTTAATTTAGAAGGCAAATGTCCTTGAGCAAAATCTCATCCAAGTTATAAAAAGCATGAATAGTCATGCTTATTCTATGCCACCAGAATATTCATTTCCGATGTACCATCCTAAGTTTTTTTTACACACAAGTCATATTGCGCATATTTTCGGCTGTTCCGTGTTTATTCTTTGTCAATAAAATAGGAACCACGATGTAGGAAGAAAAACTGGAACCTTAAAAAATAGCATAGAAACGACATTCATGTGGACGAACACCCTTCTGCCCTCAATAACCAAACTGTGACATCAGCCTATTTTTTCCGAAAACAATATTTTCATCCTTTCATACGTACTCTGAGCTCTTTCGGTACCTACTCTTTTTTTTCTCTCATTCATGTTCTCGAAGATTTTTTTTTATCACCGATGACATATTATGCACCCCTTTTTCTCTACGCCCCTTTTGCTCTGAAAATTTATTTTTCGCTAATTTTTTTTCAACGATGAATAGCTTTGTTACTCTTTTCAATGCTTTGATGAGAAGAATTTTTTCATTCGAGGGAAAATTTTTTTTTTTTTATGTTTTACGTATGAACCTTCATTGGTCAATGCGGGTGCATGTGCATGGGGCATATGATAGAAGTGCCAGTGCTGGTGGTCCGCTTTTGCGAACAAAATTGCATGTGGATGAAAAACTCCGGCACACAAAGCTATACAGAAAAAATTGGTGATCGATCTTTTGTCCCTGCACGTGTGCATGTCTGCGCTAACTTACAAGCACGTAATTATTTTAGAGAAAAAGAAAATTTGCTGGGAAGACTAAAAAAGCTTGCAAGCACAAGATCAAATGAACAATACAAGAATAAATAATTTAAAAAATAATTTACAATTAATTTTCAAATAAAGTTGGTTCAGAAACTATTATGTCATGTTTGAAAGAGCGTGTAAAGGGTACTTGTGTTCGTCTAGTAGCCAAATGAAATGAAAAATTCTAAAACATGATGATACTACAAGAGGCAAGAAAATTAATGATCACTCAGCAGCAAGTCTCTTAAAAAAGTAAACTAGGTAGAGGACGTGCAAGTGCTTTTACGTAATTTTACTGAGGGATCTTGTTTTTTTAGTGGAGAAATATACTTTTTTAATTAACGATAAACATAAAAAGTTCCTGAATACGTTTTTGTTTTTCTTTTTTCAGCAGCTTACATTATTACTCCAGAATATTGATTGAATCTCAAATTGCTTTTCCTCTGTCTTTGTTTTTTCCTATTGCAGTATCAATATGTATGATAAAACAGAACTCAATTAAAAAAGTTATTTCTTCTTCATCCAGAGCCTTAACCCAGTAGTGAGACTTCCTTGGTACAAATATAAAGTCAGAGGTGGATGAATAAATACATAAAGTTGGCACAAAAGTCGAGGCTTCATTATAAGACCCCAATATCTTTCGACCAAACTTCATTAATTACCAATGGGTCGGTTAAAAAAAATAAACCACCGAATAAGGAGTACTTTTGTATTGGTGACGGACAATATTGTTAAATGGTCAATTTGTGCGAAAGTCGTTATCCCAGCGCTACTCTTTAAGTGTGTTCTTAGATAAACAAATTGGTACTCGTATGAGTGATTGTATCCAAACCAAGTAAATGCAAGATATTTAAACTGGCAGAGCCTATGTGGTAGCTAATGCGGGTGCCAAAGGACCCTTTTGCGATCTCATGGGGTCATTCCATATTCAATTGGAGAATGAGATTCCTTGTCTCACATTTTTGTTCCTCTGCTTTCACACTCGTTAAATGCGTGTGTAGCTTCATCATGTCAATATCTATTTATGGATATATAGTTGCATCACTACCAATGGAACCAACGTCTTTTTTTTCTTCTTTGCTCAGAAAAAAAATGACTAAAACAGCTTGTTTTCGCAACAAAGCGATTTTTTAATCCAATCACTCATCTTTGTTCAACCAAGCTCTTGTATAAATCACGAAACTAGTTCAATAAGATCGATTAATTCGCGGGCGAGGAAAAAGGATGGGTCGGCCGAACGAGATTTCTCCAAGCGAATGAAGGAAGCCCGTGGCCGTTCTCTCTCCTTTACAGAGCCACGCTATTGCCAGCACGGTGTGGTAATAGCAGCTACCAAAGGCACACTCCTCACCCCATCCCTTTCTCACTCTCAATTTCCCTCACTTCCCCGCAGCACTTCGATCCTTTGTGGGACTCACACGCGCGCCATTGCCAATGTACGCTTTGGTTCCTCCTTCGTTTACCAGTAGGTTTACGGCTTTTCTGTCCCAAAGCCTCTCTCCGTGCACCCCAACTCGCCATTCCGCTTTTTACTCCAACGCTGAGGAACACTTGCGGGCGTTCATCAGAGAGGGAGGAGGAGGGTGCGTGCTCGTGTGTACAGATGTATGGGTGTACTTAGGGGTCCGAGAGAAATGACCTCTGCGGCTTCCATGGAATATCCGGTCCATCAGGGTGCCGGCGACGATTGGCCATCCAAGTTCTCGGGGCCATTCTGTGGACGACAACTTAGTCAATTCGGCGCGACCGCGGCGTAAATGTGAAAGGAGCGCGAGCACGTGTGTTTGTGCATGCGAGTGACTACTGGGCGGTATATTTCTCGCCCTCCTTAACGCCTTACCTTGCCTTTCAATGACGAACGCGCGTATAAAGTACGTGAATTATGGCACTGGCTTGAGTGCCCTTATGCTTCAGGTTGAGCGAGGATATTTGACATGCTGTGATACTTTATTCCTTAAATTATGGAGCTTGTCAATACTTGAGGCATGAATTATATATGGATGATGATAGTAAAAGACAATTGAAACGATTAAATGATAAGTGAGTCGTGTTGCTTGAACACTCAACAATAAATCATACTTTAAAAACTTAGAGATATATTTTACAACATAAGTGTAAAAACATCAAGTTAGTTGCTAAATTTTATCTTTGATAATAATTCATGAAATATTTGCATTTAGTATCCCTTCATTTGTAGGTTTTTTTGAAAGCAAAATATTTTTCATGGCATACAATTATATTATCAATGGCTAGTTACATTGAATACTTTTACAAAACATACGCGCTACCCACAATTAGTTGACGTTATAGAATTACTACACTCCACCAATGAACGTCTGACTAACTTGAACTCTCAAGGATGACTCATTGTCGATGGATATATTAAAAGAATACCAGAAGCTTATGGATTTTTTAAATATACATCGAAGCATGAGTTGCTCAAATGTTTCAGTTAGAGCATGTGAGAGATGACAAAGTTTATACAGGTATGATCGGTGAGACAAGTGAGTGACTAGTTATGAATGTAAGACATTATTTTTGTTAGACATTAGTTATTTATGTTTCTTGCAATAAAAGCTACTGTGTTATGATAAATTGTAAGAAACACACTTGCTCGATCACCACACAACTGACGTGAAAAATTGAATGTCACAAATCAAAAACGATAAAAAAATTTAATTTTCCGATGTTTAACTATCGTAAAATCGCGACGTTGACAGAATGATTTTTTAAACTGCCATCTTCCATTTTATACCTTACCAATTTTGTAAAAGTCTCGCAAGGTTTGGTTGAAATACTCTTGCCTTTTGTCTTTTTTTTTAACGCACCCTCCAATCCTGATACGTTCACAGAGATGCCATTGAAAATGTAGTGGTCGGGAGGTATAGGACAGTTCAACTACAGTGTATTGATCGTTACCGTCGAAACCTCATCCATATATGTATATATGCATCCACCCGTTAACAAATTTATCCAACCGTTATCGAAAGTTTGGTGCCAATAGCAGAGAGCGCAACATTGACATTCCAAGCCAGCCGAATTTAATAAACATTCTTTTCATCGAACTTCGAGATGCAACTCTGGAGTGACTGCAAAGGAACTCGTGCACTCGGATTTAAGGGATGACAATCACCATAGAGCAAAGGTTTCTGTAACGAAACCAACGGAAAACGGAAAAAACCTATAATGGTTTTCACTTCATTGGCTTTATCTAAAACTCCACCTGTACGCCAATGCAATGGCTGTTGAATTGAAACAACAAATATTGGAAAACCGTTTGCTTCATTAAAGTTCGCATCCTTTTTCGTCCCAAGCTGTGCGCGAGCGTGGCTAGCGTAATCTCTAAACCTTCAAAGGGAGTCGTTAAGCCGGTCTGAAAGAAAGGCTCAAATAAATCCCCCGTGGCTTATTGTGTATTTATATGCGTATGCCTGTGTGCCTATAAAAGCTCGCGCTCTCTCTCTCCCGTATGCTCTGATCGGTGGCTTTTGAACTTTTTCGAAAACTTTTTACGAGTGCATTATATGCGTAGAGCTCCCCACTTCTCCGTTGAAGTGATCGCTCAAAGAGAATGCAAAACCACCATTGATAGGACCATTGCGTCGTTGAATTTTTCGTAAAATCAAAAGATGGACCCAAACTCTCGTTAACCATGTGCAGGTGATGATATTCACTAAACATTATTTACTGATAATTTATTTCATGTGGGGAAGCTCTTAAAATGCAAGTATATTTGTTAATTGTACACATAATTCTGAGAACTCCAAAAAAATGACGAATAAAATGAAACAATAAAAAGATTTGCTAGTTTCAAGACAATGGAATCAATCTGAAGAACTCTCCTTTAGGTGTGTAATTAGAGCCTTAACCCTTTTTCTCATTCCTGTTTCTCTATCAAACTGAACAGAAGAGTAACGTTTCCGCCGGCCAAACAGGTGCCAGGTCTACGGAGAAACAAGGTAACGTAATCTTAAGACCAATTAAAATACCTTATTACTGGTAGGACGAAATGGAAGACAATACGCAATGCTGATGTACAGGTTTCTGGTTTGGTGAAAAAATACGCGTGTAAGGGGTTGGTATCGACGCTGCCTGTTGTTAAGGTAATGGAAATAATTGGTAATGCACGGAATACGAATAGGATATGTATCGATATCAGCTGTACAGGGAGGAAGAGAAGAATTGACGCTTATTAGAGCGCTCGGGCTGAATTATGTAAATTTGATACTTTTGGAGCCTGTCGGCGGGAGAAATTGACTGCTGCATAATTAGGATGTACCGTGTTGAATCTCCATACGTGGTGTATGCGGGTTTTTATTGGATCATGTTACCTTGATACGAGGATTTGTTAACTGTTGGATCGTTTTTCATTATATATACTTGATTGAAATGGTAAAATGGTATAAAAAGTCACTTATGAAAGTTATGGATGATTATCATATTTATGCAAACTTACTGTGTAATGGATAAATACTACAGTAAAAGGGTTGGTATCTATATTCGCACGCTTTTCTGATGTATAGAAAATTAAAATCGATGTTTAATATAAAAAATCTGTTCGCTAAATTATGTATTAACTTTGAAAAAAAGTAGATATCATGTTTCAGCCTGGTTTCATAAATCATTGAAACACTACTTTCAATACATGTCATGCACTTGTGTTCGAAAGAATTTGAAAATTAGATTCCACATTTCATAAAACTGTTGGATTAATGAGACTTTATAAAATAAAATATAAAATCGACATAAATATAAAATATAAAATAAAATATAAAATCGACAGATGAGATTACTAAATTCTGAACACTTATATGACATGGCAAGGCTATGAATAATTAATCTTTTAATTTTGTACAGTCAATCCAGAACTCATACATTTATCAAGCGTTCGGCTAACTCAAACATGTGTACGATTTACGTTTGGACAATGACATTTATTTCACTGTAGATAACGTCTAATATGTCACTCGTATGGACTTGGTGGGTTTTGACACACGTATGCCAATAAAGATCAATGATTCCCCAAGCCATTTATGATAGGATATTTATATTTGGTATCGCATATTGATACTCTTGTTAAACTAAATATCACAATCACTGAATAAATAGAGAATCACAACTATGACTATCGAGATGATCAAAAATTATATGAAGGAGACATCTATCTCTTCGCGGCTTTATATAAATTTTATTATGGCCAACTCATTCATCACTCAGGTAAGGTGTAAGCTGTTATCATTTTTTCGCATGTTCATGAGAATACATCTTTTTTTCATACCATAGTGTGCTCACCTTATAGATATATTCACTTAGTGAGAATACATATACATCACCACTTTTAAGACACGTGATCTTGTGGAGCGATGGCCACTGATTCATCATACACTACCGATAAAAAGTCCCGATTGTATACTTCCAGTTGAATTTATCTTAGCATCTGACTTTGCAATTCAAGCTCAGTTACGCTTTATGAACTTACTTCAAAATTAGAAAATTCATCGCCAATGGAAAATGATACTGTGGGGAATATAAGGACTTAAAACATAGCCTTAACACATTCATAGATAATAGCCTTAAAATACGATGTAACTCCTTTTTTTTCAAGTTTAACAGAAGTATAAAATCGCGTTTTGACTATATTGTAATTTAAATTAACTAAGAGGTCTATGTTCAATCAACATAAGACAAATCGTAAATATGACAAAGATTCTACAGACTCAGCTACGCTACATGTAAGGATACAAATTGTATGTACGACATTATAATCCTCAGGTATTTTTATGGGGAACTATGATTAACTCAGGAAAATTATGTATATAGTAGAAGCAACAATTTTCTTTTAAGAAATGAAGTAACAATTGTCCTCGAAATGTCAGAAGTAACTGCAGCGCTCTAAAGAACAAAACCATTATATATCGCTCCTTAAAGCATCTCCCCTTCCTATATCCTTGTTTGCTGATTCCTAATGCATTATCCACTTCGATATCTCTCCTCTTCTTTTTTCTCTTTCGTGCTCTTCCACTATCTCTCTCGTTTACTTCATCAATCTTTGTTTCCAGTGGCAGAACTGTTTTTTCATCAATTATTTTATTCCCTTGCTCTTTTCTGATACCTGTTATTGCCCCCCTTCTTTGACCAACTCCAGGGTAACGTTCCAGTTGCAAAAAGTCGAACTTTGCTTCTACTCAATGATTGATTGCGGCTTATTGCTTATTGCACGAAACTGACGATTGTAGATGTTGAATCACATTGCTTTTTTCTCCTGTATTAATTTTCTCCAAGAAAACGTGCGAAGAACTTTATGATGTGAAACCTCAATCTATCACATCCGGCCTTCGTTTTTGTTTTTACGATGAGTAGATACTCATGAAAACTTTTATGAGCACGATATTTTACTTTTTCATATTTTTATGCAAAGGTGGGATTGTATTAGATTTGTAAATTTTTTTTTTTTTTTAAGAGCACTAAGTAACATCACATTAATATTATAACATTATAAGTTATATAATAAGACAACAAGTATTTAGTGCAGAGAAATCACAGCAAGTAATTTTCATAATATTGTTGTTTACCAGTACGAGATTTATGACACTGATATTGTACCATAATTTCAGGAGAGCGGTCATATTTATAATTATTCCTTCATAATTTTCCTATAAACAATTATAAAAGCCACTGTCCACCGTAACAAGTTATTTCATAGTGTTAATTTTGAATCAGATTTTCTTTGTAATTTCTCTTACGTAATCTAAACTCATATTTTACATGGTATAGCATCCCATTTTGAAGACGAACATTACATCTCAGAAAGTTTTTGTTTCATAAGAGATTACAAATTTAAATTTAAGCTTCTAGTATATAATTAGCTTATCGATTATAATTGACATTTAGCAAATACTGTCCAAATTTTTCAATCTTCTGTCTTACTAAATATTGTTATTAGTATCTTAATTTGAATAAAACAAGTGCTTCATCTTTTACTTCTGTAACTATTAATCACATAGGTTGTGACCTCAGATAGCAAAAACTTTGAATGTACGTCAAGTAAATGTGAGAAAAATCAAGAGAAAAAAAAACTTTGAAAGTACGTCAAGTAAATGTCATTTGAATTTAGTACAACTAACATAAAAACAAACAATAAATATACTTCAAACCCCATTTTAAAACCTATGTTGATGACTGAAGAAGTCTAAATTATCCCTGTTACTTTAAAAGTTTATTGTGACTTGAAATCACTACTCAAGACTATTGTGTACTAGATGGAAATTTATGTAGATGTAGTTAATAAAATACATTAGTTTAAAATCATAGCCATTTACAATAGTACAAGACTCTAGCTTAATAACTTATCCTTACAAAAGTGTTACTTTAGTTTTAAAGAAAAATCATCGTTCTATTAGAAGCCAAACGATTACTAAGTTCTGTATTGAAACATGATTCAAAAGTAATAAGATAGAGATGAGTTATTTTACCTGAACAGCGTGTCGAAACAACTTCATTAGTGCTTATCGGGGAAACCACAGTTGATGTCGTCAAAATTTATATTTAAGACTTAATTGATAAAGCGGACACCTTCGTCTTGTTGCTGCAGTATGCTCAATGAATTTTGATTTCAGTATGTAGAAAGTTGTAAGATAGGAGAAGTCGGTTTTACTATAAAAAAGACTTTGAAGTTGTTTCAAGTAGTAATATTATTTGCCTTCAAAAAAAGTTGTATTACCAAGTTCGTATGCAAGTGTGCAATTTGAAACTATAAGGTAATTTGAGAAGAAAAGTAATTCTCGAGCTCTTACTCTGAAATCAAAGTGTCAAATAGAAACGACAAAAAAATTAGTTGTTAGTGTAAGCTATCAAGTATAATTGTATGGTAGATTTTGATGCATGCAGAAGCCGAAGTATGCAACTGTAAGTTATGTGCTAATCTATGGCCGTTCAATTTCCTGGAAAATAGATGTATTTCTTTCTACGTAAGTACAGTTACAAATTACAGCATCCAAATTGGGTGTTCCAAAATGATAAGTGTGTTGTGTCCTTAAAATATCTGGACTACTGAAAATTTCGTCTAGGTATGTATCTAGCGATTGTATACATTTGTGGATAACGTATAGATAAATCTCCTTCAAAGCGTCAAAAACTTATGATACATGGTTTTTATCACTGACTTGACTCATGTGCAGCGTATATATCTTATGAATGAAAAGCTTAGATTTAAATGAAATATAATCCACGGGGACACGTTTGCTTGAATTTCTACAGTCGTCGTAGCTTAGATATCGATACTTCGGTATCATATGAACATATTTGACGGTGACAAACACCTAAACGTTTACTCTAAAGCCTTATCAGAGTTGTAATCACCGACTACTATGGAAAACCAAAATAATGAAGACCTTCACGAAGCAGTTCGTTTCAATGATGTTGATAAAGTTCGTGAAATTCTGCAAAAGTAATTTGTGTTTTAGTATAAACTACCATTGTCAAGAATTTTGTATACATCTCGTTCATTAATTCTTCAGAGACTCATCTTGTATAAACGACTGGAATCTCAAATTTCAAACACCATTACACGTATTTTACAATCACATCAACCACTCCGATAATGTGCAAAGTGACGACAGACATCAAATGGTGAAACTGCTCATAGATCATGGAGCTGATTTGAATTTACGAGATTTTGATTATGGATCGGCACTGTTTTATGCTGTCTACAATCAGCAGGTAAAGTTTTATGCAATGTTGGAACTCTCTATTTTTTCATTTCATCAACGATATAAAGCTTGTACACTTCCTGCAATTGAATCATGACTAAAGTCATAACGTCTAAGTCTCGAAAGAATGATGAGCTAAGAGGATCTAAAGTGTTTTTATTGCGCATAATTCAATTCAGACTTGAACGTATTTAAATAAAGATTGTGTTATGAAGCATTAGTTTTGATGACAGAATCAAATGTAGAATAAGATGACTTCCTGTAGGACATGAGTTTTACGTAAGATCTAAGAGTGGCAAGAATTGTTTCGGAATATTTACTATCTCTAACTCTTAACTTTTCAAAGATTTTAATAATTATGCATTACCTTTAAAAGTCTTAATCTTTTTAATTTCAAAGATCCAAGACGTCAAATTCCTTCTGGAAAATGAAGCTGATGTAAACATTGTCGACCAATACGATTGCACAGCCTTGCGTATTGCTGTAGCTGATGATAATAAGGATGTTTTGAGTCTGCTGTTGGATTATAAAGCAGATCCCAATATAACAGATTTATACGAGAGGACTCTGCTTGACATTGCTATCATCAAACGTAGTCTGAAGTCCCTGAAGATACTTATGAAGTTTGGGTAGAAAGTCTATACATTTTATGTATCGTATGAATATTTGTTCACACAACACACGAACTACCATCAAGTAACTTTAATTGTTTCAGTACGAAGACCAAAAATATATATGATTGCTTACTAATGGCATGCAACAACATTTTTGTCGAAGCGAGCAAGCATAGATTTAAGCTATTTATTAAGTTTGTGATAAATCACGCTACTGCAATAGATGCTCACAGCAACTTTTCGCTCCAAGCACTATTGTACTATTTAATTTTCGAAGGCCACATCGAAGATGACCACCAAGAGAACCAAAGATGCGTACTTTTTGAACTACTGTGGGAGTGGGGTGTCAACTTCTGCGATGGCATGGGTGACTCGAAACTGCATCTAGCTGTTAGTCTCGGAGACTATACTCAGGTCGAAGCTCTTCTCCGGAATGGGAGGAGCGTTAATGTCAAAAATAGATATGGCAGTACTCCGCTACATTCGGTATTAGAGATGATGGAATGCTTTCATGAAGATTACCATAGAATCATTAGGCTACTTATTAAATATGGTAAATTTGATTTCATCATCTATAAAAAATAAGTTTTACTTTCAATGAAATTTACTTTTATTTACCCTTCAGAATGAAGTACCTTAAAAAGATTCTACAGTTTCACTTTTAAACTATTATTAGACTAGTGTATTTAATCGCTACACTCTAACTGAATATTGTTTCAACAGGCACGGATTTGCGAGCATGTAATGATTTTGGTAAGACACCAATATTCTTAGCTGCGAAGACCAAGAATCATAGCCTTGTAAACTTGATGCTCGCGAGAATCTCAGGAGTCGATGAGTCAACCCTTGAAACCTCAGTTTCGGAACCTGGCTTTTTTTTAAGTATCCATTACGATGAGAATGAGACCAAGCTACACGAACTCATCGTTGCCAGTACTTTGGGTTACAAGGAGGTTGTCGAGCGCTTGCTCGACTTGGATTACGTCGAAGAAGCAAGAAAAAACTGTTGTCGGGATGTTAACAGAGCACTTAATGCAGCTATCAATATGGGCCAATCCAGTATCGTCAAGATGCTCCTAGAGGCTGACTTTCGGACTGATAGGTTTGGAAAAAAATCATCGAAAATTGAAAAAACTGTACCATTACATGCCCTAAATGGCTAAACGAGTTTTTTTATTAACAGGCGCCTTACAAATAATACGTTTTACCCTAACGTGAAAAAATGTTGCGACGAAAATTTCAAATTGGCATGTTTATGCTGGGAGTTTAAGGACAGCATGACCATAAACCGAGTGATAATTAACGCCTTTCACAAAGTTATTCATAAGTCTGTTGTTAACGAGTTCACGCGCTTGTTGGTGTTTTTCTATGCTATTTACGTGCGTTCAAATAAATGTGATATATATTTGATACCAGCAAAAGGATTGTTCAGACTACATGGCGTATTGTCAAAAATTCTCGACGATTGTAACGATGAGTTGGACAAATTGAAAGAAATCAAAGTAAGAGATGTATCTTTGTCAAATATCATTTCAATGCCAATGAATTCGCTGGTAAAATTGTTGAATAATAAGGAGTACTTCAATGACTTGACAAACTTCAGCTCATCATTTGAGAAGAAACGAAAACTCAAATATTACGAGCATGTGATGAAAGTTCGACTTGATCTAGCAATTGAAAAAATAGAGGTCTTAAATGCTGCAAAAGATCTTTTAAATAATCATTTTGAGAATGTTTTTGGAGCAACAGGTTTTCAAAGTCTGCCTAATCTCATAATGTGGAGTATTTTGTCTCACTTTAACATGAGGGAGTTGAAAAAACTTGTTAAAAATAATGAAGTACAACTATCAGAATTTCTCATTTAAAATCTAACACCTGAATTATGTATTATAGTTTCAGAACTACCAAACTACCAAAATTAATTCTGAAGGTGAACCCTGTTGATTTTTTAGGTTTTTAGATTATGTTGAAGCATTATATACTGCTATATACTGACATTTAAAATAAACTGTTTTATACTTCTGTATAGTATTTTTTTTCCAAACATTCAAGTGTAAATGCACGCTTTTTTTAACAGCAGAGTGTTATGTAATAAAATTTGTCAACCCTTTTTTTGAAACATGCGTACGCATGTTACAATATGAATTCACCAATAAAAATGAGTTTTATCGTAGTTGCATAATATGTATACTATTAAATAATACACCAAGTCATGTTTATGAATCTTATTAAATTGTGAAATAGTTGTATCATTAGGTGTGGTTCTCGTAATTAAATATTTTTTAGGGTAGCTCATAAGCTATTATTGCTTCAAGTATATTGAGGTAGCAATTACTATCACTTGAACTTATATTATCTATAAAAATCACTATTTTAACTTAATAATAACGACGATTTTATCAATTGAAACTGTTTTTGTCACAGGGTGAGTAATGGCCCACTTTTTTTGATCGAAAATTACAATCGTGAGTGACAAACTTCCTTTCATAGTTACAACGATTCACATTTATTAATTAACATGACACTGTGAATTTGTGGTGATCTTACACTTTTGCATATATTCTGTTGAAAAATATTTGATTGCATAGAGAAATACATGTATGGTAACAGCCTAGCGTAACATACAAGTTGGCACGTGCTTTATCGTTTACTCGCGTATTTTACGCACGAAGAAACCTGAGAGAAAAAGCCGCACGTATAAAATCTCCGAGAAAAAAAGGAACGCAAACATCTCTCTTGGTCCTGGGCACGCCCGTTTATAACTCGGACTCGGTGCCAGCGTCGTTTTTCCATTATATACGTATAACAGCCTCCGTCTCTGGCCAAATTATAGCGGAAAACAAAACAGACCGACGCAAACAATGAAACCCGCGAGGTCAAAGGCAATAAAATATGATAAACGTCACCGTCAGGGCCATTTTGCCGTTATAGCTTAGCGATACACCACGTAATGCGCTCACTGCATTCGAATGTGGGTTTTGTCTGCCGGCCGAGTTACGACAATCACGTGTTCCCGATTGATTGCATTGTGGGTATGCGCGCGTGTGTTGTGCTTATTCGTCCTATTCCGGAGATAAAGAGGAGGGATTTAATTGAATGTGGATAATTGTGGTGGAACAATGAGTTTGCAAATAAATAATATGTATTGGAGCGGTGGCCCCTTAAGAGTGTTAATGACAATTTTGAAGACATAGGCTTATCAAAATATTTCAAGATTAAATAAAAAAAAGTGGCCTTTAATTTCCTATGATCAAATGCTGACTAAGCTAACCAGGTAATATCATATTTAAAGCTTGCTCATTCATCAAGGTAGATCAGTTTGAAGGATCATCCATCATCACTTATATTATTCCTTGGGACTCTGATCAGTAAACCTAATGAAAACCACCGTTACCCAAAAACCCCCTGCCCAGCACAGTAAAGATATTTCTAAAAAGCAATGAGACGAGAAAAATCCTTGCATCACGCAAAAATTCCGTCCTATATTTCAGCGAGAAAAAACGAGCCGTATCAAATGACCTTTCGAGCACCAACTCGGTTGCAAGGATAGAGCATAGCGACGGGGTTGGGGTAGGTATAACTCCCGAGCGATAGTGGGTCGAAAGTTAACCCCGGCAAATCAGTCATGCGGCAAATGCACATCTCCTGCACGTTTCACGACTAGGCTGTCTCGCTCACGTGCCGGACGTCCGGCTGAGACGAGGGAGGAAGGGAGGATTCGGGGCTGACGCTCAACTCCTGCATCCCTGGAGATGAGGGAGGAAATCTAGAGCTGCAGCCATAGAGGTCCGTAGGACGACAGAGAAAAGGAACGAGGGCTCGTGAGTCTTCCACGCTAGTGCCCTAACGGGTCGCGGTAATTCACTCGTTTTTATAGGTGAATACCGTGGCACTCTTCTTGAAAAAAGATCTGTATACTCGTTGTAACCTGTCCTACCGTGTATGTATCAAACCACATTATTACAGGTATGGAGCTAGTTTGGCTAGGACTGGTATGTGATGACCGACACAGGATTATATAGTAAACAAAGGATAAATAACCGATTGTCAATTTGCGAAAAAAAAATTTTTAAATTACCTTTGTTATCCTTTAAGCACAGATTTCATGCATCCACCCGCTACGCAGTACATGGGTTTGGCGTTTCCGGTTTATACCCAGAATCGAAGACCCAGGAAAATTAATAACACTGGTAATCAACAAATCTGCAGCCATATAACATATTTCACGCCTCGGCCTGCAAAAAGAAGAAGAATGCATTGTAAAGAAAAGGGGAAAACGCGGCTCGTATACCCACACGGATGGACGTGAAAACGGAAGTCGGTCGGATTGGTACGTGTGTGGGGCACGAAAGCAGAGAGCCACAGTAGCCGGAACTGAGCGTACGAGGCTTGGAGCTCGGCCAGACGGTATTTCACGTTGCTCAACTGCGCGACCCCGGGAGTAGCTACCCTCTCTCTGGGACTGGTCTACGCACACCGCGCGCCTCGGTTAATGGACCATTGGATAACTCGCGCTCGCTTGCCCCATCTGTCTCCCTCTTCCTTACACTCCATGGGACTGTCCTCTGGCTAAAAATACGTTTGTGCCATGATATCTCTGAGACCTCTCTGGCCCTCTCTTTCCACTGGTTCCACAGCTATCGCAACCACACGTGAGATTACTAGCACCGACTGACCTCGCATCCTGAGGATGTGACCTTCTTTCGTTTCTTGCACTCGATCGAATTTACGTCACAGACAGAAAACCATCTACTTATGTTGTATACTTCTGAGAATTTGGCTATCTAGCTGTAGAATATTGTTTGTAGCACTTTTAATAAATCAAAACCATAAAATGTGTACGTCAGCTCGTTTATAAATGTTTAATCAATTACTTTAAATTAATAAATTATGGGAAACAAAACGTCTTAACTATACACTTTGAGAAATAGTCTTGCTGCCCTTTATTTTATAACTTACCAACACTGAGTCCACGTAAGTTAAACTGTAGACCAAATAATCAGATGCATTATAGTTTAGTTTTTGGAGCATGAATCTCGTAAGAGAACGAAATATTTGACTCGAGACTCAGGTTGTTGCCTGTTGAGATGTCTGTGATAAAAAAAAGTCCGGATGAATCCATTGTACGACCGATATTAGATCTAATGAGTCATTATTGTTTCACATAATGAGTATTTAACTGGAAATTTTTAACAGCAAGTATTAATTGTAATTCATCGTATGCGAAAAAAGCCAACTCATAGACGACATATCGAACAGAAGCAGCAACGAAAACAACAACGAAACAACGATAAAGATTTCGGTTTAATCCTCTGATTTCAAAGAAAAAAGCTCAGAGCACCGGTATTGGCTGCCGAGGCTATTACGTAGCCCACCCGTCACGATTGAAGGAACGGAAAAGGAGAAGGAAAGGGTGTAGGGAAGGAAAGGGCAGGAGCTGCTTGATAGTAATTAAGTTACCGCCTGGTTACTTGGATAAGCCGCTAATAAGGTTCGTGTAATGCGCTGATCTTGCCAATCTCATCTTGAACCGTCCAACTTTTTCTTTTTCTTATTACTCCAGTGACTTTGAGATGAGGGCTAAAATAAGAAAAAGGAGAGGCTCAGTCGTACCACTTTTCTACCGTATCGATTATCGTTTTCGTGACGGAGTGGGGACAGTGGGGTAGATTTCCCCATTTCGATTGATGAAAAAAATTAGTTACCAAAAAGGATCGATTAAGTCACTTTTTTCTAAGTTAAAAGCGAACCTTAATTTATTTTCCAGCTGCACATGGAAAATAATTATCAGCTCATCGAATCAATCATCGATTAATTGATTTTTCTTTTTCACCAATTACATACGATTTGATGATAGTAATACAACGTTAACGTTATTACTGTATATAGTAGGTCGTTTTCTTACTTTTCAAACAAATTGCTTTTTACTACATTCGCAAAATGTTTGGAGCATATAAAGACTACACATTATCTGATAATTGAGGATCATCCTTCCAACAATAATCAAAAGGTCCGAAAGGTAACTTTGGCTTTTCTGATAAATTTTGTTGTACTAGATTGGAGGTTTTTTATTTACAAAGCTCAAACACAATTGGTTACTTTGTATAAATAAATCATACAAATGATTAAAAAGTTGGATATTTTTGGTAGAAAAATGTGTTTTTCATAAATTTCGATCTTTGATACATGATAAAGTCATCCAACACTTATTCATCGTACGTATAAGTTGATAAATTTTCTGATTTATTCATAAACAACCTTAGACACTACATTGGAGATTTCTAGTTTGATTAAACGTAAAAAACTACCCCGTAAGTATGTACCTCGGACAACATATTCCTGTACTCACGCTCTTTTTTGTCAACGACAAAAAGCACTAGCTCAGCCCATGCAGCCTAAAGAGTAGGCACCTCGCAAAGAGTCAACCTTTACACACGGAAGCCCATTTGTGCGAACTAACACCACCAGAGGGAGCCACTAGTGCATAGCGCTTGCAAGCTCCCGCGAATCGCGGTAAATTAAGTTTCGCCAATTCGCCAAAGGCATACAGGCAGTTAGAGGAGCCATTTGCAGATTCCTCGAGTTTCGCGTTCGAGCACCGAGGACCTGCTGCATGTACACGGGCAGCGAGAGGAAACGACGTTAGCCCACACCGCTGTTGCTGCTACAATGCGCGCGCGCCCGCTTTGGTCTTAACGACGTTTTCTGTACTGCAGCAGTGGAGAGTGGGGTCTTCTCTCTTTGTCGTTGGCCTGGGAGTTTATCTTTTGTGCCAAACAAGCTTGCGAAAGCGCCGGACTTTTCGATAATGGGCCGCGGAAGTGACGAGCGACGGACGAGAGTTGTCTCAGGAACCTGTCCAGTGGAGGCTTTTTTTTTGGCCAGATAAAATCTTGCTTTGTGCGTCGTTTGCGTTGAAAATTGCTTTGTAATGCTCTTGGGCTTTTGCACGGTTGACTGTGATTATGTTGCTGGTAAGAGTTTTGAAGGTAAACGAGTGGTTCAAGAGTGGCGCTTGGAAACATATGTAGGGCGAAAACAGCTATAGAAATTTTAATCGTCGTTCCGTCTACCAGCAGGAATTTATACCTTACGGACAGCTTTACTTCGACTTATTTTTATTTATTTATATTTTAACAGCTTTTACTTTAAGGAATCATTCAAACCAGTGCTTGCCATGTTTCAGTAATCATAAAAGAGTACCGAGGATGCAACATTTCTGGCTCGATTCTTAATGGATTGTGACCAACTTTGGTTGTAATGATTCCTCAAATTACCACTTTTGTGCCTCTTTGTCAAATAAGGCTGTCAGTACACCAAAATTCTCAATAATGTATAAGTACTAAATGCCTTTAAATCTGTACCTACTTTTAAAAAATGTAGATATCCATACCATCAATCTATGAGGTCATCTTTGTTTTTAATCAGGTGTAAAATAACCATAGCTTTATGGTACTTGATTCAGATTATGGTATCTGAGAAAAGATTTCACTGAAATGAAAAAAATACCATCAAGGTAAGATAAAATTAACTTTATGGTACAGTAATAATTACAGTCAAAATTCTACAGTTTCATCTGTACCAAAGCTTTTGCCGTAAAAATTCCTCTAACTCTGTCCTCGACAAACAATTGATTTTTCTTTTATTTTTTCATACCTGGTGACACGTTGGATTTTTCACAACGAGCTTTCATACCGTTCGCAACTCCCAAAATTTCGAATTTTGAAAGAAACTAACGATTCATTTAGCCTGAAAAAAGAATCTATTACCGTTTTTCCATCAGCTCGTTCGTAAAAAAAAAGAAAAAGAAAAAAAATCGCCTCCCCATCTGCGCTTTCGGAAGCTCGGAGAAAAACCGAGAGAAAAAAATAAGAGGGAACAACGTGGAAAAAAGCTCGACGAGCAAATATTTCCATTTAAAAACACTCGTTACATCCATCGAACTTTTTTCCATGCCAGAGCTTGCAGTGCTCGGCTAACGCGTGGCAAACTTAATTTGAACATTTTCCATCGACGGCGCTGCACCCATACACACCCCCACACACACATACACACGCACACACAACGTACATCCATCGCGAGCTAAAAAAAGTGAAAAAAAGGGCTCTCGAGGAGAAATTCCAGAATCGGCAATCAGTCGCGTCAGATCGATCATCCGTTTGAGCGAGCTTCCATACACATCTGGTCTGTGTATGTGTACGCACACATACATACCAAATGCTTTTTCGGGAAGAACGGGAGCTAAGGGGGGAAAAAAATGTTATTCCTTCACTCAAATAAAAATCACGTGTGGATGGAGGAGGAGGTAGGGAGGGACGGAAGAGCATAGGAGGTGCGCGGGCACGTAGCTTTTTCACTTCGCGTGTGCTTACACCCTTGCCTCCTCTCCACGGTCCATTCACCGCGTCGTCCGGTGTTTGCGAGACGCGAGTATATACGGGGGTGGCCCTCCTCTCCGATCGATTATCGAAGTCCATTAAATTGGTAGACTCTGCGGATACCCGTTTTTCTTCCCCCGTACCGACCTCTGACTTATCCCCCCCCCCTCTTTTGATATAATGTACTTTTCTCGCTTTATTTCCTCCCTTTTGTGCGCACTCGAGATTTCGATCGCTGTTTTTCCACTCAATCATCGAAAGATGTCGACAATAGCTTTTTTCGCTCGTCTACGATAACGTTGATGAACCTCTGACGGGGAATCATTTTGCGATCAAGTCGTTGTTGTTTTAAACTTATTTGCATGATTTTTCATCGCTTTTGAATATTTGGTAATATGTAAATTACTCGAGACAAATAAAGTTCAGGCGCTTGATGGTTGAAGCTTTGAAAAATTGCGTCAGAGTATTCCAATAAAACTTCATTATGCGTAGTAGGATATTGAAACTTTGAAACGAACGCAGCTGATCATTTTTCCAATAACGATGTTTTATTACAATGAAAAAAAAATGCTCTGGGTTCAGCTCGTCTCGTATAAAAGGATAATCGTATATAAGGATAATGAGGATTGCTTGATTCATATTAGCTATAGCACTTACTGCACGGTAGGTAAATTCAATAGATGTTTGAAAATGAAGCAATTAGCGTCCCGATATAAAGTTATAAAAATGATGAGTATGGGAATCCTTACACGATTAAAAAGTATAATTTCTTTTTGTTTACACAGAAAATACGATGTTGAAGGAAACAATGCAAAACCCTGCAATGCTCGAATAATGATACAAAGAAAATCAGTTAATGATAAAATTATTGAATTTTCACCTTAACTCAAAATGATTATAAGGGGAAATCTAAAAAAAAAAAAAACCAGACGCTCTTCTATTCATCGCGCCACATTACATCGATCCGAAAGCGACTTGGCCCGCAATCATTTTCAATTTATCCCGTAGCTCCAGCAGTAAAGCGCGTGAGAGGCTCTCTTCCACGTGGCTGAGCCTCCTCTAAATTACATCCAGTCCCGCACATCAGACACGTTTTATTTAATCAAGACTCGACAGACGACTCGATTCTACGGCTGTACTTATCCATTTTTTTTCTCCCCCACCATCATCGACTTTATGCTCCTCTGTACAGTACTTTCCTTAAAGAGATCTCCCACCATCTTCTTTCCTCTCTGTGCATGTCTCCGTATTTCTATATCTCACGGTTTTCTAACGTATATTCTATTTTATGCACTTTCCATTCTGATAAAATATCTGACTTAACTCCAAAACATCTCTAATCAGGTTAGCCCACAGTAAAATCAAGACCAATCGAGAGGAGCAAATGAAACTGGCTCGAGCTGACAGTGAGCAAACCTTGGCAGCGGCCTTTGTGCCATTTTACTATGTGAAGGCAGTTGAGGTACCGAAGAAGATTTCCGACCTCGCGTGAAATTAGCGCCCTTCGATAACCACACCCACAGACGTGCTCTCGCTCATCTCTGTTAACTACTCGGAAGCTACGAGTAAAGCGTGTTCCTTCTGAGATTCGCGTCTCTAAAAATCTTTATTGGCAGACGACAGTTGCTTTGGCAACTAAGAGAGAAGATACGATACAGAGAGAGATGAAGTCCCTGGGAACTTGAAAGACGATGTCTAATTACGCGAACGTCGGGTGCAGCAGCATGTTAGGGTATATTTCGCTATAAAAGCCGGCGGGTCGATTATGGTATACGTACAGTGCAGAGAAGGGATTTTGGAAAAGGGAAGCTTTCAGGGGTGGGGGAGTTTTTGCTCCTTCAGACTCGAGAGTTACTCATCTTTAATTATTTTTGAGGCACTGTGTTGCTTCGACAAGTCACGTTTAGAATGAAAACAATAAACACTTTTGTTTAATATTTGCGTACTGAAATTACGATGAACAAAACGCGAAGTATACTGGTGCACATTTGTTTTTTTGTAAAATAGTATACCTCTTCTTTACGGAAGGGAAAAAAAATATCAAGCCAACGTATGAAAACAAAGCAAAACACACTTTTCCAAGCGATACACGCTCGTTACAAAGGGATGTTTACCCTCATCGTATGCAGAGGACCCAATTGCATCAAGTACCCAACACCGGAATATTTACGCTTGTTTTTGGAGGAAAAAATAACACCAACATGATAATCCCCGCGCGCACGGCCTTCCTCTTGCTCCATACTCCAGTCACGTTTTACCGAGTGCGGGGAGAGCTGAAAAAAAAGAAGTAAGAAAAAAAAAAGAAAAACATATTTGCACATCCTTCTGAAAAGCTTTAGTGAAATCTACTCGAACTCTCGCACACCCAGGCATTTACCGACCCACGTGCACGGTTTATTTTCCACGAATTGCAGACGCACGGTAATTGGCCCACGTTTCATCAAAGAAACGAATCGAAAGAGGGAAACTGCCTCTTTGTGTCTGGAGCCATTTTGTTCAAAGAGACGGTCCTCTCCATCGCGCTTGTGTGTGTATACACACCTAATACATACATCGTGTCGGAAGGGTGGCGGCTGCTGGCGAGTATTTCTTCGAAGGGGGAGAAAGCAAGATTAGCGCGGACCACGAGAGCTTTATTTACGGCCGGCTGTCGTCTAATGGCTATTGATGCCCGTGCAACTGTAGCCCACGACGTTTATCCCCGATAAGGAAATGAAGCACTCTGATTGTCAGCCAATACGAGATTTGTATGCTTTTTGGGCTTACCATCAGCTCGAAGTTTCTTTTTCTAACTAAATGCATTTGAAATATTACAGTCATTGGGTTGTATCAAGGGGCTGCACACTTTTAAAGTCATTAAAAAAGACTTCAAGTCATTCTAAGTCTTTCATAGACTTCAGAAGTCAACAAAAGACTTCAGACTTTTTCCCGGAACTTCAAGAGTGCATATAGCTCAAAGTCATTAAAAAAGACTTCATAAGTCATTCTAAGTATTTCTCCAAAAGACTTCAGACTTTTTACCGGGACTTCAAAAGTGCATATAGTTTAATGTCATTAAAAAAGACTTCAAGTCATTAACAAGACGTCATAAGTCATTCTAAGTCTTTTGAAGATTTCGAGGAAGATTTCAGATGTTTCAACAAGACTTCAAGAGTGCATATCATAGCTTAAAGTCATTAGAAAAGACTTCATAAGTTATTCCAAGTCTTTCAAGGACTTTAGAAGTCATAAATTCAGAGAGTGCAGCCCTTCGGGTTATATTCATGTTGTAGTAACTACATTCATTACGCACTGTTGATTTTTGTTGATTATTTACACAAAAAAAGATTTTTCGACCAACTCATGATTGGGGGGACTCACAACTCAAAGAAAGTCACTAAAATCTTACAGTTAAAAGCCTAGCACGTTTAAAAATTATTCCTGAGTCAATGCTGCTTTAGCTCTGTTATCACGCGATTATCTAAACTTAGAAAATGTTTCATTGAAAAGTTTCAATTAAAAAATGAAAAGTCAATCGTTCATGTCGAAAATAGTTACTCCTGATAGCGACATCCCGACACTACCCCCTTTGCTTTCGCAGAGCGGCTGAAATTTCCGTTTCCTCGCTCGATTTGATTTATCCACGACGCCGACGCCACCACCATCGAGGCAACTCGATTAAACTTATGCCCTTCAAGGCATCCGGTATAAGCTTTGGGATTGCCCACACATGTACAGCAGTACACACCCAAAGAGACGGAGCGACCTATGCCTGATCCACCTTGGAGGCCAACCCGCTGAGCGTACATCTGATGTATAATGGATTTTTAGCCGGATGCGTCGCGTTGAGGAGGTGCGCGTCCATACATCACCACCCGGCCTACGTTTCCGGCATCTACTTAGCCCTTGCGCATACCTTTACACGCTGTGTGGTCGAGTCGGAATTAGAGAGGGGGTGCTATAGCTAGTTCCTCTCTTCGTTTGGCTCTGATTTATTTTACGCCTTGCACGTGCGCATTTTCTCCATGCAGTGTATATTATGCCAACGTACGTGACATGATTTTGCTCTTTTTGTTATTTGGTGCACTTTCATCAAGAGTATGGGTAGGCAAAACTTACCCTCAAGGAGGGTCTGGTACATACATACTATCACACTAAATTCAGCAGTGCCCTTTCATTTCGGTCTACCTCAAAAAATATTGTGTTGGAGAAACAGCTTCTATTTTTTTCACAAAGCTTTACTGTTGTGTAGGCAACCATGGCTTTTGCTAGATTATCGTCATATTTTCGACAATCCTGAGTGAGCCTTACCTTTGTACCTGCAGTGCATTTACGATCGGACGAAGCAAGAAAATATTTTTTTTTTTTTTTTGGAATTATGAGAGAGAAAAAAGTCTTGGTGAGATAAAAAAATTTTCCGAATAAAAAGTCATTCAGCCTTTTTATGAGTCTCCTCTTATTTTCATGAAACACACACAGAGCAGACAAAGCCAGTTTGCGAAACGACTATTGTCACCTGTCTGTTTACTCTCCGGCAAGCGAGGGCGTCAATCCAGCCGAGCGTCTCTATTTCTTCGCGAGCGCACTCCTCCAGTTGTTAATTAATGCCGCGCGACGAGATTCAATAAAGCGTCCCGGCAGGCTGGCACGTCTCCGTAGAGCAAACAAAGAAACGCAAGAAGTAGTAGACATGGGGGTGTCTTCCTGGGACGGAATCCCGGTAGGGAGGCTGTAGAGTATTGTGCGGTGCTTGGATCACGCGAAATCTCTTATTTCGAAGGAGGATAAGGGATGATGAGGAGGAGGAGGAGAAGAGGGAATGCGGAAAAAGAGAAATTCGAGTCGAGTGGTTGAAAATTAAGTAAAACGGGGAACGAAGCAGATGGAATAGGGTATATGATGTGAGGGTGAGGCAGGGCTGAAGTGTGCAATTAAAAAGTTCCTTCACACAGTAAAGGGAGCACGGGTTTTTTTTTTTATTTTTATGTTTGGATTCCGGCGTATTTCAAATCCTGCATTGAGTGCATGATCGTTATTCTTCATCTACCGTCTTGAGCTTTTCAAGATAATATCTACCAAAAAATTGTTTCAAACTATGCATAACTTATCTTTGAAAATGCAATAGAAGAAGCTCGTTTATTAATTTCTATTAAAAAGAAGATGAACGATTATTTTTCAGAAATGAAGTGATCTTTTTTATTAGGTAGCTCATCTTGTTACAAAAACTTTAGCAATTGATTTATATTTTGACAATGTATTAATTAACATTACATTCAAATTGATTTTTAAAACTAAGTTTTTTTTTTTAATCTAAGTGATTGAAATAACTTTAAACTATTGTTGAAGAATTACGTTTTAATGGTAGTCGTTTTATGTTGAAAACGTAAATTACAATACACTGAAAAAAATAATTCTTAGAATCAAGAAAATATTAATTTCAAGTAAACATTTTCCTGACCGAAGATATTATTTTTTTAGTTCGATAGTATTTTTTTGTCTGAAATAAATATTTTCTCAAAATGAGAAATTATCTTAAAGGTTCTACTTTATGTTATCACACTCCAGTATTATATTCTTCTTCTTATCTCTGATATTATGATAAATAAATTACTTGTAAATACAAAAAAAGTTTGGAG
The DNA here is from genome assembly GCF_036245765.1 of Copidosoma floridanum. NCBI lineage: Eukaryota > Metazoa > Arthropoda > Insecta > Hymenoptera > Encyrtidae > Copidosoma > Copidosoma floridanum. Next base: position 13,692,036 of record NW_028321884.1, on the reverse strand, counting down.
AAAAATACAGTTGAAAAACAAACAATAATTAATAAAGATATCAATTGTTTAATTGTATGAAGGTACAATTTGAGCCAATATAAAAAACCCATTTCTATGTGTAAAAATGAAGATAAGGACGTAATAGGAGCAACTCAGAATGTAAGGCACGAGAAAGTTGAAATCATTAATGGTGATGTGGTAGAAGATGATTCTGACGATGTTCTATACGCAGATGTCAATGATGTTACTGACAGTGACTTTGTTTTAAGAAATTTCCTTTCAATAAAGGACATGATTCATACATTTTTTATTGGATCTGCAATATAAAAATTGCATCAAAATTTCAAACTTGATGAATGAAATTACAGTCTATTAAGAAGACAATTATATTCTCTAGTATACCTTCAAAATTATTTCATGTAACAGTAAAATCAAATCATGAAAAAACACGTTTTATAACACGTACATTTACTTAACGCTAACAAAAGTTACTTTCTTCCTCTAACACAAGCAAAATAAATGTAAATAGCTGTGCTCTATCGTTCCACCGAATTGTGTAATGTACTTGGAATGGTTTCACCTCGCGAGAGGTAGCAGCGAACCTATACCCTCCACTCGTTGTTATATTTCCAACGCACTACCAGACCCCCGTGCACTTGGAATCCCTTTTGGCTCAACCCAATACACTCTACGCTCCTCCGATCCCATTGTATCCTCCCGTACATATTTGCTCCTAGGAGATATTCCGCGATTCTTCGACTCACCTTTGACATCGTCCTCGCGAGTACCGACTCGGAATCTCCGCTCGGCTGGCGCTCAAAAGAGCTTTACGCCGATCGACGAAAGCCCCGTCGCTTCTAACAATGTCGAACACTCCATAGATGCGTCGGGGAATCGGATTCGACATAAAAGAAGCCCGCGAGCTATGAAAAAATTCGCGCGTTTTTTCTCCTTCGCTAATTCTTCCGATAGACAGGTATCTGCTGTTTGAATTCTCGCCCCTGGAATTTTTTTTTTCTGGACTGCTTTGACAGTCTGACATTCGGAGGTGCGAGGAATTTTATGTACGTGGCATCGAAGTTTTCACGGTTATTACGAGTTTAGTGATTCTATAAGGCTGTCAGTTTTGCACGCAGCTATTGAAGAGCTTTGCCTTTTGTAAGGGTGTTAAATAGGCAAGGAGACTAGTTTACCATCAGTCATATTTCTTTTCAAAGACAGGTTTCTTTGTTGCACAACAATTTTCGGAATTTCTGTTGAAAATTATAACGCCTAGTGAATGGAAATTTTTTACCAACAATAGGGTGCGTTATACTTCTCCGTTAATTCTAACCTTACATATGTATCATTGTATATGAGGCATTTTCATCCCTTGATTCTACGTATGGATTAAGTTTAAAAAATTAGGACATTCATGTTTTGTTTTGAATCTTGAGAAATAAATTGGAAAAAATTTAATTTTTTTTATATCAGCTACAGTTTAAATTAAAGAAATGATGACTTTTGAAAAAGATAATATTTGTAGTTTACAAAGCGAGATATCCTACTCAAGTAAGTGTATAGTATTTAAAAATTTCTCAGATTCACAAAAATATTATCTTGAGTATTTCCACGTAAGTAATTTCTTGAAATGAAATTAGATTTTCTCTTTTTGAGACAGTCTTCATTTCAAGCAAGAAAATTTTCTTGACGTGCAAACGTATAATTATTTCAAGAAAATTTTAACTCAAAACTATTCTAATAAATATTTTCTTGTTTCTACAAAATTTTTCTTCAGTGTACAAATAAGTTACTTTTTTTCTCTTTTTTAATAATAAAAAATTAACACTTAAGCCCATCACTTATTCAAAAACCTTTTTTTACTTGGGCCATTTTTGCCAAGACTTTTTACTTACGTCGACCATACGCACGAGTCACGTCTGAGTCTAGTTGCAATTTTCACTGGCTGTCATTTGGACTAGAACTGACGATTAAAGCTGTCCTTGTACTCTTTATTTTTTTTTTAATTTTTCAGATTCATAGTCACATAAGTTTTGGACAAACCTAGTTTTGGACCAATTTTCATGTACCGTCACTGAGTTACAAAAAAAAAAAAAAAGAATAAAATTTTTTTACAGAAAAAGCTTATTCCGTGAGATTCAAGCAATTGAAAATTAAAACAACCCCTGGAACAATTAAAAATCCTTTCCCGGAGACCGTAACTCCCGAGAAGCAGATTACACTGCGCGCAGTGGCTCGTATTAATACACCAGGAGTGCAGGACAGAGCAGTGCAGCCACACGCAAGCTCGTCGCAATCAAAACTTTAAAGCTTCCCGAATAATCCACAGGGGAGAGCTTTGCCGCGTGTCCCTGGCCCGATTTGTCGTGCCACGCGCAGAACTGTGTATGTATGTCCCAAAGAGGAGGAGAAAGAGAAGGACTCGAAGACGTCCAGGGGCCAAGCCGTGGGGAAAAGTTAAAGAGAGTCGCGGGTGCGCTTTGTATTCATATAAGAGAGCCAGGGACACGTGGGCCACTCGTTCGATGTTCCTCGCGCGCGCACAGCTGTAAGGAGCTCCGGGACTTTCTTTTCGGTATTCTTTTCGTCAACGATTAAAAGTTGCTCGACTTGCTTGTTTTCTTTTCTTTTTTTTTTCGCTGTGTCCCTCAAGGTGCCAGAACTATGAATAGTTGTTTTTCGTGATTTTACTTTCAGCCAGCTGTCCTGGACCCTCTTCATACAATGTTCTTGTATTAATTATTCTCACTAGACTTTTATACTTGCTCTTTGTATTTTTATGTTTTTTAAACACATAATTACATCATACTACTGATAGAAAACGAAATTTCGATGACATTTTTTCGTCTTTACAATCACACGACTCGGAGAAATGAATATGGTCGGTGAGACAGTAATGCTGCTGTGCACGTAGATTTAGTCTGCTACTGTAAAATTCAAGTCACGGTTTCATTATATTTACTGCAATAATTCATAACAATTGTTTTTTCAAAAATCTTGATGCACGCAAGCTGTCTTTACCAATCACGCAACAAAAAAAAAATCTCGAGGTATATGGTAATCGATGTTTTAAGAAAACATCCACAACTGACGAGCAGTAGCTGATTTCATGACTTACAAACACACAATAGGTAGAGTCGAAAATTCACTTTACACATCCATTTCTATTATACTTGTTTATTTTTATAAAACGAAAAATCTCAACGTGGTTTGCTGGACGCTCGTTCATCTTGGCCACATAATTAGCGATCTTTGCAAGCATTTGCGAAACTTGGTGGTTATGAGAAAAAGAACGAGGGGGTGCCAACGTTTTGAGCGATACTATGCGAGGAATGGGACGGTAGTCGCGACCACCGGGTGCCCGATAAATTCCCTCGACTGGTGCAGCAAGCCTTGGGATCGAGGTTTTCGCGTGCCTCTGATCAAGATAATTCACATTCCCCCTGTGGGGCTGTTATTGGATTTTTACAGTCATTTCACCTGAAAATAACGCGAATTTCAGCAAAGAAGCTTGAGCGAAATATTGTGTGGCTTCATCGGATGTTCGAAAAAATAATCAGAAAGAACTTTTAGCCATTATAATCAAAGATGACCAGATCAAGAGAATCAAATTACAAGTTCCTTGTCTAGCTTTACTTTTTCCTAAATAACAATCATCACCAAACTACTCGTTCTATACATTTTGTCAACAATTTTGTTAAAAACAGAAAGTCTTCCTTGTCCTAGGTACAGTTGATCCAAAAAATAATTTTATTTTCACCAATACATAGCATTGCCATCAAAAACATCTTCAAACACAAAATAAATTATTACTGTGCTCGCATTCAATGAAAACATGGTTTGAACAAAGTCTTGCTCTCCAAGTCAGTAAAAACGTGCGAGTACTCCATCGTTTCCGAGCACTGTAAGAATCCAAGGCGACACAGTAAGTACAGAGACCCAAAGCCCATTGGAGGAAAAAAATAAAGACACCGAGGAAAAAAGAATGAAGCCTTAGTTTGGGGGCCGACATAATTGTTAGGGAACGTGAGAGCCATACCCGAGAGCTTCGCCCCCTCATTTTGGTACCCATGTATACACGTATATACATATACTGCAGCAAGGTGCCCGCTCTTCTTTTTCCCTGCCTCGCTGATTTCCTTAAACTTTCTCGCCGGGATAATTTATTTCCGCTCCGAAATACGACCACGTACCCTCACCCCCAGCCCTTGCCAATGCTCCCCCGAATCCTTTTTCCCGTTTCGTTTAATTTCCTTTTCTTACTTCGCTTCGCGCGCCCAGTGCTCGGACTTTATCTCCCACCCGGTTTTGCTCGCCCGTTCACGATAAGATAAAACCCTTGGTATCCACGCCCATCTGACGCAACACTACTCGCGTTTCAACGCTTTTGCGTGACTCATTTTTGGGTACCTACTCATGTGCACGGCTTGGAACTATTCCACAAACTTCAAGTGTATACAGAAATACCTGTCCCGGGCGCGGGTTCGCAGATAGTTCGGTCGAGCGACCGCAACAAGTCGAAGCCTTCGGGGCTCCGGTGGCTTTGCTCTAAAATATACGTACGTAATCCAGCCAGCCTTCCCGGCTTTGGCGTCGATATTTCCGAAAATCACCGGCCACGTGAAGAGTCCTTATGGATACACTGTCATGGGAGTTGAAACGAAAGTTGGGCACAGTGGACTGTGGTGTGAGTGGTACGGTGAGCAAGAGACGATTGATCCCAGTGTATATACCGTGTGTACTCGCAGCTGAGGATTACTATCCGCGATTCCATGCCGGTTGGGGGATCGATGCGTTGCAGTAACAACCGCTTGTTCGTCGAACTTGGTTTTTCGACCAACTACTTTCGTCTTAGCTTCTTTCGTTCTCTACAGCTCTTTTTCATACTATTTAATGATGGATTCTTCAATTCTTTAAAGAAATTTTCGTTTCAAATACTTTCAATGCGTTTTTAGATAATCAAAATTCACTACAAGTTTTATAACAAGTGATATAATATTTTCTTAATAATATTATTGACCCTAAATGGAGATTTCAATTTCTAAGTTTTTTTTTTCATGCACCGATGCACAAGAATACAACTTTGTACTAACTGCCCCAGATTTGGGCATTCAGCACATCTCATTGAAATTCGCACTGTAAGTTTCAAAAATCTTTTTATAATAGGAATCAGATTTCCAGAATATATTTGCCTTACCTAGTTCTACCAAACAATTGTAAAACGGTTAATCTAAAAATGTTTATACCCAAGTCTTCGAGTTCTTGTACGAAAGTTTCTCTCACACCTCAGTGAGGAGACGAGCTTGCAAGCTCCCAAACATCTAAGGTCAAAAGACGAGCCATCAAACCATCTCGAGCAGGCAAGGCCTCATTACTCAAGCCGTAATTAGGTGACAATCTCCTTTTAGTCGATATGCTATACCCCCGAAAAAATATGTACACACACCCACAGCTGCGTGCAGTTATGGTTGCGATTCATTGCGCTGCTCTCATACATATTACTTACGCTAGTTTTGCATCTTCCATGCCAAGAGAAGTTCTCCGTTCCGCGGGACCTTGTACGACTTTTGGACCTCGTAGTCGCGAGGGGATGGTCCTGCATGCATATTACCTCCACTAACATCAGCAGCAGGAAACACTTCCGGACCCCACTCAGAAGAGGCAAATTTCGAGAGAAACTCCACGACTCACTTGGTCTCTTACCTGCCCCGGAAGTGGAGCGCCTTTTAGCTTCCAGCCCGAGAAACTAGTCCTTCATATTATACAACCGAGAGATGTATATGTCACTGTTGGCCAAAGGGGATGGGGTGGGCTTGTGTTTGTTTAGTCGGAAGCTTTGCTCGTAGGTTCGGACGAGGGGAAAAGGAGGTGCTGAAAAATATAGTTTGCGTTGTTCAACTCTGGCGGTTTGATGTGGGGCTTTCGTGGCTGCAATTTCTTGGTTTTGTTCGATTAAGTCAAGCCCAGCTAGGTAATGAGCCCAGCATATTATAATTACTACGAGGATAGTGATGAAAAATTTCAGTAGTTAGTTTCAGTTTGATTCTAATTGAAGAAAACAGTTAATATGAAAATGATAATTAGTACATCTATACTGAATCCTTACCACTTTTTTGGCAGTGAGAACTTTATTTTGACAAAATACACAAAGATTCGATGCATGGTGCACCTGGACATTTATAAATGTAGTTCACATCACAATTGGAATCTTAGAACAAATAAAAATATTTTATGTGTTTTCTCAGGCACAAGTTTGTACGAAAATATGTTATGTCAATATCTTAATAATCATTGAAATGATTGTAGTTTTTCAAAATTAAAAAGGAGTATGTTATAATGGTAGGTTTACTTAACATATGTAATCAAATCTGAAACCAATGAAAAATACATATTTTTCCATACACAAAATTTTTCCTCTTACTTACTGTATTGTTATTTAGCTGCATGTTTAAACAAAACAAGTTTTTGGCTTACTATTGGAAAGTCCTTGGTCTTACGCTGGTACTACGTGATGTTGTTATGTGTTTACTTGAAATTTCATGCTTAAAGAAGGTATATTTTGATCTTACACTGTAGACACAAAAACAAGAGAAGAGCACGTCGCGTGTATACGACCTTCGTCCTCGACGGTTTCAGCCAGAGAGCTCCCTTCAGCATCTTGTCTGCTTAACCCTTTTGCTCTCTCCCACTACAATCATCTGTAGTAGGCCCCGAAAAGAAGGGGCGCACGTACGTGTAGCTATGATATTGTACGTGACAGTATGCTACGTGGGTGATAACCTCATATCGACGCCCTGGGCAAAGACTATACCCTGCTTCGAAGCCTGGATAAAGATTATGCCTTTTTCGCAGTCTGGACAAAAACTACGCCCTTTTGTTTGTTCCAGACGAAAACTATGTCCTTTTGGAGTCCCGGACGAAGACTATGCCCTTTTCCGGAGTTCGGACGAAGACTATGCCCTTTTCTCGCGCTTGGACGAAAACTATGCCCTTTTCTTGAGTCTGGACGAAAACTATGCCCTTTTCTTGAGTCTGGACGAGAACTATGCCCTTTTTTTCCGAGTCTGGACGAAGATATTGACTTTTTCTAGAGCCCGGATGAAGTACAATTCATTTAAGCTCACCTTACATTTGTGTTTGTAATTAGATATATAGTCAAATATACTTATATAGTGGTTATTGTTTACATTTGTATAAATAATTGTAAATAATAATACACCATTATAAAATAATAATACAAACGCAGGAATGTTTTTATGAGCATGGTAATTTGCAATTAATGAATATGGAAGACTCGTTTGTGTTTTATTTTAAAATTTATTCTTTTTTCTACATTTTTGTTGGTTATAATAAGTAACTAATATAATTATTGTAACTTGAAGTTAAAAAATTAATAAAATTTGTACAATTCGTTGTATTATAAAATATAATATTCGTAAGAAAATTGAAAAAAAAGTAAATTTTTTTATTAATTAATGTTTGCAAGACATGAATATTTAGATTACAAAGTATTTTTTAACACAAGAATAAATTAGTGAGTTTAAATTAATTACAGTTATTGTTATGTACAATTCACGAAATCGTTTAAAAAAAGCTCAAAAACTCCTTTTTTCAAACACTTACCAAAACTCCAAATACTGAAGCCGTTAATAGACCTGCTAAGAATAATGATTACATGTTAATTTTTTAAAAAGGCGTCTGTAGATTTACGTACATGTGAATCTCGATGTGAAGATAAAATTTATATCGATATAAATACAGACACAAGTATCGAGAAATCTGAAAATGTTAAATCGTTTTCAGAAGCTTCGTATTCGTGAGCTTCTTCCAGCGTACTAGTAGCTAGTAGAGGGGTTAGTAAATAACATTGGGGTGTTTTTTAATTTAGTTTTCGTCTGGACGCGAGAAAAAGACATATTTTTAGCCCAGACTCAAAAAAAATGGCATAGTTTTCGTCCGGACTAGAAAAAAGGGCATAGTTTTCGCCCGGGACGTCAAAAGGGCATAGTTTTCGTCCAGGGCCAATTAGGGCATAGTCTTCGCCTGGAGCGTCGATATGTGTGCCTACTAAATGTATTAACTACAATAAAAATACTTTCAATAGCTATTGTCCTGAATTAAAATACAAACATGTTGAGACATGTAATAACAACAGAACTGGTTGCCTAGATTTGGAAATTATTTTTTAACAAAATAATACAGTACTAACCAATTGGATTGGTACCAAAAACCGACACACTTCTGCCAATACTTGAGTCTTCTCAACCACCATCGAATAAATTATGAAATAGATATCATTAACCCACTAGGAGCGGACGCACGTCATCACCTAACAATGACTGCTATCCTCAAGTAAGGAAAAAAAAATTACTCAAAGTGAAGAAATTTTACCATTTTTTGAAACTTTTTTATTCGCATTGACGAATGTATAACGATTGCAGATAAAAAAATTCAGATCAATCCCCTCAAGGAATAATACATTGACGTAGTCAGACAAAATTTCTTTTAAATATACAACGATTTAACTTACATTTCATGAAATTTTTGCTTGACGCATTTGAAAAAACGATAAAGGAGCACCTTTAAAAAAAATGATACAAGTTATTTATTGGAGAAGGACCTTGAAGTTGACGTATTTTTATGTTATATTCTTTCAACTTGCTAGAAAAACTTAGTTTTACCTCCCACAATGAAATATATATATGTATTTGTGTACTTGATAGCAAATTTTTTTAGTACACACACTAAAAATACTTTTTAATACAGATATGAAACCTTTTCTAGGTAACTCTCAAGAAATTACACAGCTCTCTTTTTTTAAACAAAATCTTCAAAGTCCAGCGATGCCCATGGACAACCAAAAATACAATAAAGATCACCATCACCTCGTTATATAGTATTTTATAACACGCTGCATGAAAAAAAAAAAAAAAAAAAAAAAAAAAACCCGTCCACCCCTAACGGCACTCAAAGGCCAAGGAACCTTCCACTACTTCTCCACCCCGTACCCCAGACTCCTGTCGTGCACCACTTTTTTTCCCCCAAGACTCGCATAGCCGAGTTTTGTCAGAACGCCAAAGTGCCAAGGCATTCATTCAAAGAAAAAAGAAAAAAAAAAGAAATACGAAGGAAAGAGACCCTGGCCGTGATATACGGGAAAAAGATAGAGAGAGCAGGAGCGCGAGGGTAATAAAACGGGAAACGGTTAATTGCTTTCTCGTGCGTTCGCCAAAAGTCACTCCGACGTCTGCTCGTTGCCTCGGCTCTGCCGCCGCAATCTTTTCCTTCCGTTAGTTAAGAAGCTGTCCTTCTTTCTTTCAGTCCTCGTCTCGCTGGCCGAGAAAAGAGGTGGATCGAGAAGTACGTTGCTTTAATTTAGTTGGAGAGGGGGATGGCGAGGCTTGGGTGACGCGCGTGTGCTTTGGCTCGGTGCTCAAGGGAATTCGATTTGATGGTTCATCGAGGATTTTGGTATTTGAAGGCTCATCAAAGGGCGTAGGGAGGGAGATTACAGTTTTATATAAAGTTTCTGTAACGAATACAGTGTTGAGATAGGCCTGGTGTGGAATGAAAACCAAGCTAGGTGTTGATTCGAAAATAAATATAAAGGGCAATTTGCAAACAAAATAATAACGTTCTAAAGTATTTCAACGATTTTGTAACTCACCGTTGGCATAAATAAAGAATAAAAAAAAAAGGAAAGTGAATGTCGAATGAAAAACAATTTTTTTACTTGGACGACGGATAACATTATCTACTTTTGTCCAAAACGATTATTGCTTTGAATGTGTGTTTACCCGTTTGAATGTTTGGAAAGTTGTTTCGACATTGCATAGGATTCATTTACAAAATGTCAGTACTAAACAACTTACATGTACGTTTGATGTGAACAAAGCTCAGAAAAAAACTAGCTTTTTAAAAAGTGTTTTTATACAGGCATTTCAAGCGTCGTATCATTGGTAACTCAAACCTCTCAAGTCCCAAAATCTTGGACGATCATCGATCCATCAGATCTCATTACCTCAAATATAGTTTTTTCTTCTTTGTACTCGATCATTTCTGCTTTTACACTTTTTTTTTTTTATCTCGGTACAAATGTCATGCTCTCACTTTTTATCACATCTCTTCACAATAAAGGCCAGAAGCCACAAGCTCATCGCCGTTTGTTGTCAACGTCTCGTAGCCAGCTTTTCTCGTCCTTTTTCTCTCTGCACTGCATCATCGCAGGCCACATTTTTTTTTATTCCGCGTTGAAACAAAACGCCCGTGAATCGGAATGACCCACCAGTGGACTCTCTCGTTATGCGCAATCACTCCTCCAAGCGGCATGTGAATTTCACGACCGCAAACTCCCGCTCTTTTGTGCGAGATTTCCGTGGGAGCTGTTGGGTCAAATTAGACGATTCTTCCATGCCTTTTTTTGCTGAAAATAGCTAGTTACGCATAAAGTGCATGTTAACATGGGGTGTGACAGGCGTGCACAAGTGTCCGGAGTTACCAGCCATCGGCCACAAGTCCATGCCTGGAATCGTCTCTCACAAGACGCGCACAAAATTTCTTCGTACCGCATACATGCACGCACGACAATGTTTAACAAGCATTTCCCTACAGAAAATCGTCATATTTTTCAACAAAATATTTTTCAAAGTCAAATAAAAAAGTATCCAAACGAATAATGCAAGTATTTTTTTTTTTTTTCTTTAAGAAATTATGAAACATTATCTTCACCAAACAAATTTAGTCCACTACTGTATCGTATAAGTAGTAACAAAATATAATTTTTTTCAGCACAAATTTTACTTTGTAATTTTAGCGGAAATTGACATTACGATGCATTTGAAAAGATAATTATACCCATAAGTCGACGAGATTTTAACTTTTTATTATTTCTCTTTCTTTGTTTCAAGTTTCTCGCTGATACGGACGATTGGGACACTTTACTCGCAGTAATGGTAATGTTAACTTTTAAAATTGCGATGGTTTTGTATGAGAAAATGACAGATTCCCCTCCCCTTGGAAGCAGTTAATCGTTTAACGATCCAAATACTGTCTCACCCCATCGTGTCACCCACCAAATGCCTCTCCTCGACGGTCAATCCATTTTAAAGCCAACGAGAGGACAGTTGCGCAATAGTAACCCGATTGCCCAAAGCACCGAAAACCACCCGCGTCTCGCCAACTAAATAAAACACGTACGGCGCCGCGGTTTATTTGAGCTCTACCGGCGTCGCTAACGAGCGCCCGAGTGGCCCTTGCAGAGCCCCATAGAGTGAAATCACCCTGGCCCGCACTTTTTTCCAAAAAGCCAGTGCTTCAAAGGGGGGTCGGAACGCTGTCTTTCACGGTTGTGGCGTAAAGGGACTTTACGACGTGCTATCGGTGTATTTTCAATGCGCGAGCTGCTTTTAAGTGCACGGTGGGGGGTGTTAAATTTTCTTACAGCGGTAGGCACTCGGATTTGTGTACGAGGAGAACTGGGAGCCACTCGGTGAGGTTTGTTGACTGGCAAAGGGTAGGTACGGGTCTGGCGGGATCGTTAAAGTTTCGCTGCCTCGGAAAGGTTTGTAGTCTGCCCCTGTGCGTGGAAGACTGTGGAAATTTCAATATGATATGAGCTTGCGTGTGGAGAGGGCATTAATGATAATAAAAATTAATTTACATTTCTCAATTGGAACGATACGTTTCAGTTGGCAGAATTTAGAGATGGTACTTCACACTACTTTCAGTGTGATGTATACCGCAAGATTGTTTTACAAGGAAAGCTTGAGTTGACACTCTAAAATTATGAAAAATGATGTAATTAGTCAAGTCTATCTTTGTCAAGTCCAATGACGCTACCTAGCTATATTATAATATGTAAGTATACATTAATGTACCTGCACATATGATTTATCTTACTGGTGCCTTTTGCAGGACAGTTTTGGCAAACATCCTGATTGTGTACTCGACAGTCAACAGAAGTTATGAAAGTTAGGTAAAAAATATAAATAAAAAATAATAAATGTTCTAGCACAAAAATAATGCATAAGAATTTTGTAAGATATAAAATTAAAACGTAAAAAATTATCTATACCCAAGTCTTCGAGTTCTTGTACGAAGGTTTCTCTCACACCTCAGTGAGGAGACGAGCTTGCAAGCTCCCAAACATCTAAGGTCAAAAGACGAGCCATCAAACCATCTCGAGCAGGGGAGGCCTCATTACTCCAGCCGCAATTAGCTGCCAATCTCCTTTTAGTCGATATGCTATACCCCCGAAAAAATATGTACACACACCCACAGCTGCGTGCAGTTATGGTTGCGATCCATTGCACTGCTCTCATACATATTACTTACGCTAGTTTTGCATCTTCCATGCCAAGAGAAGTTCTCCGTTCCGCGGGACCTTGTACGACTTTTGGACCTCGTAGTCGCGAGGGGATGGTCCTGCATGCATATTACCTCCACTAACATCAGCAGCAGGAAACACTTCCGGACCCCACTCAGAAGAGGCAAATTTCGAGAGAAACTCCACGACTCACTTGGTCTCTTACCTGCCCCGGAAGTGGAGCGCCTTTTAGCTTCCAGCCCGAGAAACTAGTCCTTCATATTATACAACCAAGAGATGTATATGTCACTGTTGGACAAAGGGGATGGGGTGGGCTTGTGTTTGTTTAGTCGGAAGCTTTGCTCGTAGGTTCGGACGAGGGGAAAAGGAGGTGCTGAAAAATATAGTTTGCGTTGTTCAACTCTGGCGGTTTGATGTGGGGCTTTCGTGGCTGCAAGTTCTTCATTTTGTTCGATTAAGTCAAGCCCAGCTAGGTAATGAGCCCAGCATATTATAATTACTACGAGGATAGTGATGAAAAATTTCAGTAGTTAGTTTCAGTTTGATTCTAATTGAAGAAAACAGTTAATATGAAAATGATAATTAGTACATCTATACTGTATCCTTACCACCTTTTTTGCAGTGAGTACTTTATTTTGACAGAATACATAATTTAATTTGTCACTTGCCTGGATATTTATTTACATAGTTCTTATCTCAATCAGACGCTCAGAAAAAAAAACAAATATTTTATGTGTTCTCTCAGGATTGAATTCACACAAGAATATTTAGTACCAACATCCTTATAATTATTGAAATGATTGCAGTTTTTTATAACTGAAAAAGTTCATGGGATGATTCTAGATTTACTAATATACACGATAAAATCTAGAACCAATAAAAAATACATATTTTTCAAATCATCAAAATTTTTCTCCTTTCTTAATCAATGTATTAATATTTAAGTGCACGTTTATGTCCACATTAAAAGGTTCCACGTGTAAAATTAAATTTACAAAATTGATTAACAGTCTAAAAATTAAAACTAAGTGTTGAAATTATAAGATGGCCTGGAAGCACTAAGGCTGTAGTTTGTTTGAAATTATAAACGCTTTAAATTGAGCACACGTTTTTCTGAGGCTGACACATAAAAAAAAACAATGCTGATAACAATATAGTTTTATTCAATTGTTCTCACAATTTTTTTTATGCCCTGTAATGAAATCTTGGTTTTTGTACACATTTTTTTCTTTCCGTTCTTTAGAAATAGTTAAATAATGCTGTATGAAAATTTTTAGGTTCATCATCAAAATAAGATTCCGTGTGCTTATGATTATTTGAAAATTTTTATAAATAAGAGATTTTTGAATTCAACATAAGCTACATAATCTATTAAATATTACTCTTTTCCAAGTTATTTATTAGTAATCATGCGAATCATAGCAAGTTCAACAACATTTAACTTTGCAATGAAATTTATGGTTTATTGGACTCTCATTCTGTATGATAATTCTACATCTGGTAATTTCGAATCATGTTGGCATAATCCGGATTTGTGATTTCTACAAAATGAACATTTCCATTTGTCATTTACTAGCAAGTAGTAATCGTTTATTAAGTTCGTACGAAACATGTTAATCCTTAGATCTCAAGCTGATTTGCAAATGAATTTTTGATGATTCATCTGCGTGTCTTATTAACTGCTATTGCAGAAGATTGATGTATAGCTACTATACTATCGGCTCAGATTTAACTTACTCTCGTAGAGAAAATTCCGACGGGACGCCCATAAGGTTTCGCATAAATAAAAAATAATAAACATTTTTTTAAATACTTGTTTTATTGAAATCAAAACAACTCAGTTCGAGACATACTTATTACACAATATTTAACATATATATATTTGACAGGTATATAACTTTCATTAAACGGAAGTGATTAAGCTTGTACTTTACTTACTGAGAGTTGGAGGCACGAGTCGATTTAAAGACTTAGATAAATATCGTACAACTTCGCGATGGCTTGAAAAAATATTCCAGCTTCTACTGATTACAACAAGCTTGGTGTTTCATTTAATGTAATTGTTTCAAGTAATCGAGACCAAAATTAAAACTTTTCACACTCTATTCCCAATTTAAATGTAATCATGTTTATGTCTTGATATATTTTTTTAGTATAAAAATTCATAACTCATAATCAGTGATAAATAATCGAGGGTTAACAGTACTGGAGCGCTTGCATATCCAAAGCCACACGCATGCACTTGACAAATGATGAGAAGTGCAAAAAAAAAAAAAAAAAAAGAGTGAAAAGGCAGTGTGAATATAAGTAAGCCAGCCCACAAAGGTGTCTAGAAAAATGGAGGCAACGCGTATTCGTATGGCGCGAAAGCTGAGCCAAAAGTAAGATTTTCATCCCCACCTGTAACAACAAACATATCAGACAGTCTTTACTCCCTACTCGTAACGTATACACGTGTGCGATGGGGATGAAAACAATCGAGTGCATCTCAGTTTTGCCATCCGTCCATACACACGAAGGTGAAGAAGAAAGTTACAACCAGAGCTCGTTGTCACGTCTATAGTGTCTCCCGTAGTCCCGTGCAGCATGGGTACAAGCGTGAACTAACCTGCAGCCACTGCTGCAGCGATAAAAGAGAGAGAGAGGGTTGTAGTTGATCCCCCGGCTGCCGCCGTCGCGTCCCTTTCGCGCCACCTCCCCGCGCCTTCTGTCTCAGGCTGCAACCGCCGTGAGCGCATGAATAGGCGCATATGCACTTGTTCCGGTATTCGTAGACGACGACTCGAGAGATCAGTGACCCCGCCACGGCGGCCTGGTAGCTGGTGCACGTGCAACTTACGTATACGTACAGGCGCCGATGTTGCGGGTGGTGGAGGAGAACGCCCCCCCCTCCCAATGACTCTGTGTGCTAATTAGGGCTTCTCTTCCATATCTTGGGCTGATGCTGCTTCACTGGGTGATACCGCTACTCGTTCGGGATTTTCTTTCATACGAATTAGTTTTTCCCTCGATCGTTGAATTTAGGCCAGAAACAAGGGTCTTTCCGATTTTTCCGAGAAAATCAAAGATTTTTAATTCTCAATTGATGCTTAGCTTGATAGTGGGTTACAATTGGTGGTATGATTGGAAGAAAATGATTAAACTGGAAAAAATAAACTGTACCTTCCGCACGTTAAGTACAAATAGTATTTGTATTTGAATAAACTAGTGATTGACGAATTTAATATATTATATTGTGCACATGGACAGCATGAAGAGCGAGCCAAAGTAAAATTCATACAACAGTTTATATTAAATTGTTAATAGAGGTATTCAGGGTGATCAGGTGTGGTAGTTTATCTCCTCTTTGACTTTCGCTGGTGACTTGAATTTCAGGCATGGCCAGTGGGGATTTTTTAATATCTTAGTATGCCTTTTTTACGTAGCATTAATCAGTTGAATTAACTGCCTCATACAAATTTGCCGAACTTTCCCATAACACTATGTGGAAAAGTGACAAGTAACTAATTGTACACACCAAATATAACTATTTTATACAATAACTGTTAAAATTCGATTCTTCATTTAATATTTTTATGTAAGCTCCATGTGGAAGACTTGTCTTAAATTGCTACCCAGTTAAATCAAATGTTGGTAGTCATGTTGGTTGCAACGTTGAGACATGCAAAGAAACTTGAATATTACAACATAGTACACTACATGTTAAACTCATTACGCAGTAAAAATTGATGAATTTTAATTTGAAAGAAAGTTAAAATTCCCAATTGAAATGACTTGATAAGAACAAATCATTTTTTCCAAGTACAATGCGTCATCGATGACCAATTTTTTCCAAGTATAATGTGTAATTAAATTGTCAAAAACGCTTCCTGAACAAATGCTGATTAAGCGTAGAAATTTGACATAAAAATATGGTTGATACGTTTCATTATTTTCTTGTGGTCCAAAGTATTCACCTAATTTGATTGATTGAAGGAGAAAAGAATCAAGATAGCAAACGTTTTCACATCAGTTTACCCATTCAGCAGAGTCTCATCGAGTAAAGCTTTTAATTATATCTGTCACTCTTGAGAGTTACCAAAAATGTGTCTCAATACAATACTGACAAAACTAACATGAGATGAGCAGATAATATACATTCTAAGCATATCCGCTACTAAGAAACCAAATCCTACGTCACAGCCGAGTGGATGACGAAAGAGTACCCGTGACTTGGATGACCTATCCTACGGTTTCCTAATTTAGCTATAGTGAGAACATGTACTAGGAAATCTGATTATCATGTCAATGTGTAGAAGTTTACTTTGTTTTTTGTCGTTTAAAGAAGTCACACTATATGAATACTCATTAGTCGAATATGTGCATGATTATATTTTTTTTTATGCATTTGTCAAAATAAACGTTAATATTTATTACATACATTTATTTAACGAAAATTATTATTTCTCATCGCTCGAGCATGGTACGTTTTCTGCTTAGTAATGGGACGTTTTTTTAATTCAACAAAATACGATGCCTGAACGAGTAACATCTTCTATCATAAATTTTTTCTTAGTGTGTCATGAAGCTGATGAACTTTGCGGTAGTGTTGTATTATTTACAGACTTAAACATCATCAGGAGATTCCAATAGTAGTTTTAACTGGCGTGAGAGCCGTGGTTTAAGTGGGTCACTTGTAAAAATATTTTTCTCAATATTTCTATCGTCATACCTCAAGTATTGTACAGAAGGGGAAAAAGTAATCAATAATATATTTTAGTTTATTGTGATTGTCGATTACTTTGCAATGAATTGTTTTTAATAAAAATAATACGAGAATAATGCGTCACCTCATGAATTCCAATACCTGTGTTTTGTGTTGGTGTGGTATCAGGTCCTAGAATTATTTTGAGATTAGTATCTGTCAGAAAGTATTAAATAATAACCTTTCAAACGATTGATACAGGTATTTTTTACCTGAAAATTAAAAAAAAGGAATAGTATAAAAAAAAAGTAGACCAGCCGTGGCAGAAACATATCGCTCAGTTTTTGCTGCTGACAAGCAATAAAGCTGAAATACGGAAAGGAGGTTAATGACGATTCGAGTGGTGCAGCTGTCATCGGCCGCAATTTCGTCGTTCTACCGACGTGTGCGCGCGCACACACACTCACACACACACACAAACGTACGTGTACGTTGGAGCAATTTTTTTTCGTTGACTGCGCCGCAAATGATGACTTAGCTTTCTGTACGTTTACTACTGGGCCGCGAAAAATCGATGGTTTTAAGATCGTGCTCATTAAAAATGGCCGTTCTTCAGCTCACAAAGCTGTTTTCACCGCCATGTTGGAACTCGATTTTCACTGGTTCAGCAGCTTGGTAAAAAAGTACGCAAAGCTAAAATGGGGTAGTCCATCATTTACAGGCTTATCTACAATGCATCGTCTGTTAGAATGGTTAGACAAGAAATAGACACTCAAAATTTATATGCTAAAATAATTGATGATTTAAAATTTTTAACATGCCTTTACATTGTGTTATATTAGTATGAAGTTATTATTTTTACGATTTAAAGGTATTTGAAATTATTTATTGCTATTTACGTTAAATTCATTGTATTACAATTAGGAAGTAATATTTTCAAAAGCAAATATCATTAGGATATCGTTTGCATATCAGGCGATTCAACCAAGTTTTAAATATTTTATTTAAATGTATCAAAAAATTAAGTTTTTTTTTTTTCAATACTACAACAGTTATAATTATTTTGATAGTTGCTTCAGTATAGAAGCCAGCCATTCATCCGTGTTAACTTTCATTTTCTTATAATTCTCGTGTTTTGGAGTAAGCTACATTTTATCTCGATAATATATACCTACCCAACGACTCTATATAAATCTGTCTTGATAATAGATTATGTACTTCAAAAATGGCAAGTGCTTGATGATTGATTAAAATGACACTATTTTAACCTTAAATGAAATATAAAATTAAAACGCTTAAATATTTTTGAACAGTGCAGATAAAGTGTTGACGATAATATGTCAGCATTTTCTTTAAATATATTCTCTTCAATTCTTTTTGAGCCCAAGCTGAACTTGATCTAATTGATCTGTCTTTTAAACAAATTTAGAGTATTTTAGCTGAGAAGTGATGTACTTCAGAACTTTATTTTTTCCCTTAGAAGTATGCACAACCTAAAATGTTAAACAGGGTTTGTGTGGATCCTGGAAAATTTGAAAATCTCCTGGAGTATGGTTAACCCTTCTCCAAAAATTCCTAAAGTTTCCTTTCTGATCCTGAAAATTTTTTAAATTTTTCTCTGTGTCACGAAACAAATAGTTTTTAACTGAAGCGCAACTCAATTTGAAGTTGAAGTTTTTGAAGTTGATCGTAGATTAGGTCACCATTGAACAGACTTGTGGTATAGTTATTACGCTTTCCACAGTGAAAATCATAATTAATTGTAAAAACTTATTATTATATAACTAGTGTATCTGTTTTTACGTGTTAGTGATTGTCTACACTGCGTAGCGTTGTACGTTGACAATCATAAAAGCTTATCAGAGTATTCATGCATTACAAAGCATAGATCATGTTATGAACTGAGTCTCTTTACAAAAAAAAATTTTAATTTTTCGTAAAAACGGGCCCTGGACGAGTCTTGAAAAATTCCACAAAAAAAATGTGTACGATCCCTGTAATATAATGTAAATATTTTGTTAATAATATCTGTATTAAAAAGAAGTACGAGGCTTCAAAGTGATGGACGAATTAAAAAAAATTTTTATTGAAAATTTAGTTTTTTTTAATTATAAACAAAACTTGTCTGTTAGTTATTAAAAGTTCCCTGTGTTTGCAAAACTTATCTGGCAACAAACAGTGTTCCCACATATTTCCTGCATTTTTTAGTAAACCAACTAACTATCAAAACCTCCATGAAACAACACGCCTGGCAAAAAAAAAAAAAAAAAGAAAAATCAAAGCCATTGATGAAAAATTCAACGCTCACACGCGCGCAGCGTATGCTCCTGACGTGTGCCCATCGCCAACCAAAAATTTTTCAACCCTTTTGTTCGTAACGACGGACACACTGGCCGTCAGCGCCAAAATTTCAAAAAAATCTCACGCACATGCGTCACCCGGGCATCATTCCGTATTTTTTAATTTTCTTCCACTGCGCATACACGCGAGCATTTCCCCGAGGGTATATCGATCGTACACACATCTCGTCCTACCCTTTTTTTTTCCCCACTCGTGCGTACACGGGTGATTGACGAGGGTGACACGCAAGAAACGCTAGGTGTCCGCTGCAGATAGTCCCGCCGACATTATTAATTGTCTTTGCGGCTCCCCATCCCCATATCCTCGCTCGCAAACGAATTCACTGCTTTAATTCGCGGCCACGCGCTGTAAGTTATGTACGCCCTTTTCTCTTCTCCCCCACCCCACTCCTTCCCGTTCTAGACCCAATGGGTGGGTCGGCAAAGTTAATGTTTATCCCGCGATGATGTATGAAAGATTTCTGTCATCTGTACTGTCTTTGCTTTCACGAGAAAATCATCGGTTACGGCACGCATTTTCATTTCAAGAGCATTACATTTTAGCAATACATGGTGAAAAAAAAAATTTTCCGGGTCATTGAAAGTCCGATAAGATTCGTGCTGGCTGATGAAAAGTCTTTCAAGTCATCAAAAGTATAATTGGAAAAAATAAGAAAGGAAAAGTCTTGGCAAGTCGGAATTTTCATCGAGTGTTTGGAATGCGTAGCCATTTGACAAAGCCAAAAGGGAACACAAATTTTAAATAGTTTACATAAAAAAAAAAAAACCAAGTTGGCAAAAACTCAAATAAACGTACACAGACTCTGCGAGCTATAATCCGTGTGACAATCTCCAATCGAGTCGAGCGCACAGGCTACCTTACGCGCAACGATTTCCAGCGCGAGTGCATGTATTGCACACGCAATGAAAACCGCCAATTAGCTACTTTATACCCCGTGTACGCTTTCCACTCCGAGCTCTGTCACTTGAGTCAGCCGATTCGCCTGCGTGGACGAGGATGCGGGACATGCAATTACTGCAGTGGTCTCGGTGTGCGCGTTTTCTTCGGAAGATCGTTTCCAGCTTAGATTTATTTGTCCCTCCTGTACCTTCTGAAGGGTATTTGTAAATGTCGGAGGGTCGCATGCTGGGAAAAGTAGCCACAAACAATAATTTATCGAAGTCTGGTATTGGCCTTTGTAACCATTCATTTTGTGTTACTGAAAAATGCTTCTTGGCAATGGTATTGAAGAAGCAATGAAAGAATTGCACTCTTGTATAGAAACTTAAGGATTGTAAAAGTATCGATGTTGTCACAATGTTGATACAATAAATTTTTTCAATTGTTGGCTTTTAAACTAAAATGTACCGGTAAACGAGATGATCTAAGAAAATTTTGTGTGCTCACTCCAAGAGATAAAACCAAAATACAAAAAAATTGGCTGTTTAAAAAAAATTTCTTTAGATCTTATCATCATTTCCAAACGTATACCTTATTCAGCACAAGGGATACGTATCTTGAATGATATAGTTGGTAGTCAACTAAGAGCTGTGATTTTGATTATTTCAACTTAAACCAACAAAACATCCCAAAAGCTTAGTATTTCAGATATATATGTTCAGTCTGTGCTCAAGTCATAATAAGGTTTGTAGACTTTGTATACTTTCATTAAAATTCATTCCTTTCTATACTCCTGACAACAATGTTGCGAAAAAATTTACTGACAATAATGATAATAATGATGACCTATCAACAAAAAAGATCTAACTTGGCTTACTTGATGTAGTTTTCCTCTCGTTTCCGAAAAAATACATTAAAAATATTATTTGTTCATGTTGTATAAATCAATGAGGAAAGTTAATCTTAGGTCATTACAGTATTTACGACCAAGTCGAGCATAAAATAAGCTCCTAGCTATACTCAAAAATTCAAAGATAAACAAGTATAAGTAGGAGCACAGCCTCCACGACGAGGTACGACTAAGCCGAAACTTTGCAAATAACGAGCATTACCTCGGAAAACAAGCACCAAAGCAAACTCACGTGCGTACTAAGCTCCATTTTCCGCTCGACTGTTTGTATCACACCGACTAACCGAATCCGCGTTTTTTTTCTCGTTTTCCAGGTAAGTGCCCTTCACATCGCCATCTTCGGCCATTAAATGTTTGGGAGCGCCAACTCCCCTTTCAAGCCCCAGCTGCGAGCTCCCCCTCCTTTCTCTCCTCTAGCATTGTTCATCTTTGTTCTCCGGCGCTTCTCCCTCGTCCAACGGCGATGCAGCCGACTCGTGAGAGTCCAGCCACGGCGAGTTTACCTTTCAATTAACCGGAGGTGGACGGACAGAGAAGGGCTAAGTACGCGGCCATTATCCACTGGAAGAGTAATTGAAATTGCAACTAAGGAGCCAAGTGGACGGTTCGATAGGCTAATCCGGCAAATGCGCGTGGAAATGTGTCAGGGGGCCCCCCCAAGTGTGGGGGATCGAAGCGGAAATTGGTTAAGGGGAGGAGGTCCATCGCTCGATGCTTGACTTGGCAGAGTCTTGGTGGATTGTGGATAACTTTGGGTAAGAGTGTCTATAGTTGTGGGTTTTGAGTGATTCTGAGGCCGGGCTCGCAGGGCTCGAGAGTATGTTTTTTGTTTCTGGTCCATCGCGATGAGTTATTGAATTTAATAGGGGTATGATGATTTTGCTCGGAGGGTTGCACGCTAAAGGATTCATACGAATGTTAAAGCTTATGATCTTTAGAGTCTTTGAATAACTTCCACGTTGCTATTAACCGTTATACATTTTTTTAGATGTATTTTGGAGGCACACGAAAGATTTTCGTATTTTTAAATGACGTTAAAGTCATTAGGCGACTTTAAATGACTGCAAAGTCTTTGCATTGTTTCCAATGACTTTGATAGTCTTTTTTTTCAATGATTTCCAGAGTGCGAAGCTCCTCGTATACTACTTGGCAGGTTTATTTAGGAAGAAAAAATGGTGAAACTACTACTATGATGGAGTGAACCTGTGTTATATTGTAATTTGCGTCAAATTGGTAATTGTTTTAGCCTATTTGCTCTATTTGGCAGATTATATTAAGGATTATATATTAAATCTGTTTTAAAAAATGTACGAATTTCTGTTTCAAAGCTGAACTTTTTAAAAACCACGAAAAAACTCTTGTCTGACCATACGCAGACTCGAACTACTTGAAATATTATTCTTTTGAGTTTGCGAACTGAATTATCAATTGTAAAATTTTTAAATTATTAGCATTAGAATTATCTGCATCAAAGCTACTTAATTGAATGCTTTTTCACTATTCCTAATAGAAAAATTGATATTATTGAAAGATTTTCGTAAAAAATTAACATCATTTTTTTCATTCTTTCATACTTGCTTCTAGTATATTTCAAGTGAGATGTGGAGGATAAATCCTCAGAAGTAATTAATCTTTTTTTATAATCGTCTGACGTTACGTAAACATAAAATTACGTTGTAGTGAAATAATCATACAATGAAGTCTAGAAAAGCTCAGGAAATGTTGGTTATTATACTCATGAAATAAATCAAATTATCAATGCACCAAACGGACTGTGCACCAGAAAGTTTGTTCGTCATCTGCTTTAATTTGATTGTATAATAATTTTGATAAAACTGTCTACTGTAGTCTCATTTAAAGTCAGTCTAAGTGTAGTTAAATTACCAATTTAATAATTTCATCGGAAACTTGGCAATAATAACTCCAAAAAACTTAAGGGTTGTTTTTCAATTGCATGACGCAGTCCTGTTATGAAACGTTATAAATCTTTTCAAAAAAATGAAATAAACAACAAAAACAGTGATTTTTTTTTTAATTTTGGAAATTAAATCGGTTGTCCAAAGGTTAAAAATTAATCGAGGGGCTCACGTACGTTTTACCAAACTAAAATTTACGACTTATGAAACTGTGTCGAAATTTATATTTAACCCGATCCCCCTGTGATATGGAGTCCTTATCAGTACCACCAAGCGAGAAATAAGCGATGAATTTCGGTGCATTTCAAACACATTTTACCTTCATTACATCATGAACCGAATGCCAGTACATCGCAGCAGCAAACGACAACTCACTCAATTCTATCGTCAATACCGTTACGCTCCAACACACCCGGTGCACCGTATCAAACTCCCGATGATTTATTAGCCGTCCTAGTCTCGCTCGTCCGCGCACTCTGTGGCTTAAAACACCTCATAACTCCGTTCACAGCCGAAAACGATGCAAAGCTCACCAGCGATTTACATCCGTCTCTCGCAAACGCATTTGCACGCAGCGACGTATCAACAAACTCATTAGTAATCAAGACACGGGACGCGCGAGCGCAAATACAATCATAGTAAAACACATAGCGACAGTGGATGACTCGCTTCTTTTTCAACCACGCTTGTTTATACGAGCCCATTTGATTAGGTGCATCATACCTACGGATGGGAGGTTAATCAGTCGATGCTGTGGATCGCCCGCACAATCGTTGTATAGCATGTAGACGGGCTGCAAGTGTGTGTATTGTCATAAGTTATTTAAATTTTTTTGGGTTTAATGAGGTCGTTGATACCTACATTATGTGCACTGAAAAACAAAGAGTGTATCACTCGTGTCACCAGTTTTTACTTTGTTTGTCTGGTGTGTGGAAATATGAGTATACATATAAAAAAAAACTGAGGTGTCAAAAATTTGGAATTCAAATGTGAAATTCTACGTGGATCAGCATCCAACCTTCTAGTCTCTTGTTCTATGGGTCATTATTCTCTTTTACCTAACCTGGTTAATTTGGTTTGTCTTACTGCAACCCCCTCATTTCGTATTCTAAGCAAAAATATGCTAAGAAAAGTGGTGTCTTAAAAAAAAGTACTTTAGTGACAATTTTATCAGCTCAATTTTTTCAGTCGTGACGGATTAAAGCAAATGAGTGAGTGTGTTTACTTGAAAAGCATTAAAAATCATTTTGAATGAGCCAAGTGAAAGGAAAAACGTTGATTGGGCTAAAAAAGTGGACGATAAACATTTTAATTTTTTTAACACGGTAATTGTATCAACTATACCAAGTGCATCGCATTATTCTGTTATTTTAAGACTTTGAACAAAGCCACTCGAAACTATTGAGTTTACCCACCCTTTTTTTTGTACCACTACTTAAAATAAATGTTGATTTAAGTGCTATCAACTTTTATTTCTCAAGTAATAGCTTTTAATTTACTCAAATTTACGACGGATGAAAAAGCAGAATCCTAATCACTTCTCTAATTCTTCTTTTTTTATGTACAGCTACTATATATTGTAGGTATACATTTTCCCGGTAAAAACAAAAAACGTCCTTCGGGGCTAATTGAAGAAAAAATAACTGTACCCACAAAATTAGCGCATCACGTACCAAAGCGGTGTACCGCGGACAAACCGTTGTCTCCTATTTTTATTTCCCCTAACCCGTACGATTTTTCGTAGATTTCGAAATGTACACCAGTTGCAAGTTAATTATCGACGAGTGCGTGGCATGTTTTTTTTTTTCAAAATCAATCCCTCATTCAGCCACGACTAACGAAATCAGCGTACATTTCACTTATAACACGGAGTTCGCGCGAGCGGGCTTTGAAAATTCATTACGCGGGCAACAAATGGCTCTATTAGAAAAACGAAATCACCGCCGGCAGCCGGCTGGAAATTCGCGTCGCGTGGGAGCATGAAAAAAGCGTGGCATTTGATTATAAGATCCATCAGACGCCGAGAATTGGGGGCACGGGTGGTCGGGGGGCGTGTGCCGAGTTTTCGCGGCTGCCCCTCTGAATAACGGATGGCGCCGAAACACGAGCGAAATTTGCATTTTTAATTACGGCCAATTATTCTTCTGCACTCTGCCGTGTGGATCCAAGCACGTGCGCGCGTGTGTATAGGCTTTTGCCCTTTTCACAGCTGAGCCGCGTGATCGCTCGCTTGTGCGGGGTACGTGTGTATTTCAGGTGAAAACAATTTCGTATCAACATCGCAAGTTCATTATAAATAATCTCGTGCTACTGGTAGAATTTGGTCGTAAAATGTATCACCAATTTTTTTTTTTTTTTTTTCACAAGAGGTAGCTGCATATTACATGGATGTTCGTCTGTGCTTATTTCTTTTCAATTTATTGTACAAATGGTAATTAGAGATTTTTTTTATGAACAAAAATTTTAATACTTTGATTCAATTTACACATAGTATATTGGATAATTATGCATTCTGTTGTTTACGACGCAACAGATTATTTCGTTGAATCATAGTTTCATGAATTAGTAGCAAAAAAAACTTTTTTAATTAAGCTTTAATTTAACAATTCCCTAAAATAAGATAACTTCTGAAAAAATTGAATCCATCAATTTATTACCTTACATATAATATATATGATACAAAAGCTTCTTGCTTTGGTGTTTTATCCATTTGATAAAACACACAATTTATTTTACACAATTATTGTATTCTTGTTCATCCATACTAGTAGATCTTACGACAAGCTTACACTGTAAAATCCAAGTGTGTTAAAGTACACGTTTAAAGCGTGTAATCGAAATTTCTGTTTTTTTCTAAGCGTTTCAAGAACAACTAAATCGATGCTTCGTGAACTGTTTCACCTCCACTATTACACCATATTGTTTTTTTCTCAACAATTGGCATAAGAAGGCTGTGGAGAGTAAAACACTTATGCCACAAATTTTACATACTTGTAAACATATTAAATCTGTGACAGACAAGTTTTTTAACTCCACAGCTTTCCCACATTGGTATTTCCCATTCAAAAGTGTCCAGTTTAATAGAACTGGTTAACCACTTGGTGCACCATGGCTTTAGTTGTCCCTAAAATTATCATATACACCACCACAAGATGCTTTATAAAAAATAAAAATTGTAACTCTACCCTTTTAAATATGTACTTTAACACACTCAGATTTACAGTGTTTGTATCACATAAATTATGTAACATAAGAAATGGACGGGTTTGATTTTACCTAATGTTCATTTCTTTTCCTTCAGAGCCTTTAAATGAAAGCATCATTTGAAAAATACTTTTTCACGATTATATATGTTTTATTATACAGTTGTGTGCACTACTGCAACATCAAACCAAATTCTGAGCCCATGCCAAGTTTTAACTGTTTAAAATTGATTTAAATTTCGTTCAACAGTATCACACCGTAATGTCGAATCAACGCTACTATAGTATTTTGAAAAAGCATTCGAATGCCAAAGGTTGAGCCCAAAATCACACAAGCTTCAGTGACAAGCCGTTCTGGAGATTCCAAGTATTTAAATTCTATAGATAAGAGCAAACGACCGAGCTCATTAGCATTGAAGTGGTGCTCCCACTTGAGTTGCTAAGACATCCGGCAGCTAGCAGCAGACGAGATGCCAAACTTTCTGCGGAATGATCATTCGACAATCGCTTTTCCTAGCACAGCTCATCCTCTGTACCTGTACTCCCGCTCTCATTCCCCCTCCCCCCCATCGCCACTTTCACGTCTGCGTTTGTACTTCTTCAGTGTTAGGTTACGCAGCGTATATTTTCACGAGGAATGAAAGCGAGAAGGGGGGACTGGAGCCAAGAGGATACGAAAGAAAAATCAGACACGGATACGAGGGAGAGAGCGATGGAAAAGGGTTGAAGAAGAGCTCACAGACAAAAGCTTCCCAGCGTGTACCTATATACGGATGACTTTTGGTGCGCTCAATAGTATTTCATGAATGAATATAGTGTGCCCTGAAGACGAGTAAACACCCCTTACTGTCTTAGCTGTTTTCGTAGAGGTGGTTTGCCTCTACATTTGTTGACTAGAGCTCTGTTTGGTCATTGGCGTTCAAAATTACAGTTTCAGAAAGCTGTTGTACGCTGAAAAATTGGATGGTGAAAATATTCCTATGAATTATGAAAACTCTAAAAATAACCACTTCACGGTCTTGTGTGTATTTTATCTATTTGTAATAGATTAAATATACATCGGGCCAATGTCATTCTTACCACGCAATTCTATTTATTATGAGACCAGATGATTTTTTAATAAGTGAGATGTATTTACTCGACGTAACTTGACACAAGCACAAGCCATTGAAACAAAAATAGAGTTTCGAAGATTTAAATTAAT
The DNA here is from genome assembly GCF_036245765.1 of Copidosoma floridanum. Taxonomy (NCBI): domain Eukaryota; kingdom Metazoa; phylum Arthropoda; class Insecta; order Hymenoptera; family Encyrtidae; genus Copidosoma; species Copidosoma floridanum. The sequence continues at coordinate 13,664,572 of NW_028321884.1, read as the reverse complement.
GATAGTCACGAAGATAAAGGGTTGGAGGTGTAAAGTAAATTTTTAAAATATTCAGAGGACACGTGTCAATATTGTAGGGTATGACCTAATAATATTAACCCAAATTTATACATCGACGGTATACAAGAACATTAGAAATTAATCTAATTTTATCGATGGGTAAGTATTAATGCGAGTAATTGAATTTATCGACATTCTCCCATCTAGTACAAGATGGCCCAGGTAACTCAATTTTTTCAGTTAAAAGTACGATTCGTAGAACAATTGTCATACGTAGCAGTTGAAAAAAAGTGCCACCTTGACCAGAATATGACAAATTTAATTACTCGCATTTATATATATCGACATTATGGAGCCGTACTCTACAAAATATTAATTTAAGTTTTCTGTTTTTACCTAGACATCTGCAAGATTTAAAACTTATAATACTGAGTAGTAAACCATACTTATTAATACTGAGTAGTTGTTGGAACAACGCCTCGAAATCAATCATTTTTTACAGTCGTGCAATAGTAAAGCCAAACGAATCAAACACTTTGGACATGCGAAAGGAAGAAAAAAACCAAAGCAAGGAGAAACTGCAATTTTCTCGTGCGATAGACGGAAGTTAAACAAATGAACGAGTGCTCCACATAAAACCCCGACACTTGTGCGCGAAACGCAGCGATCGAAGAAGATAAAAGAGTGGCACACACTCGATTCGTCTTCCTTTCGCTAATGCCTCTAATGCACTGTTCCGTTTTTCATACGTCTTCATTCGGCGAAACGGCTTCATTCGAAGCCAATGCGTGCTCGGGGGCGTTCTTCTCCACGTGTATGAAAAACATGATTGATTTCGCGCGAGCCACTAATGCACGTCCTTCCTTCTCCTCGTTCCCCCCGTACACCCTTGTATTATTCCCATCCATGGAAAAGTACCTAGTCATATTTTTCAGTGCATATTCATCATGTTGAAATTAGATGGGCTTGAGAGTTGTGAATCATTAGTACGAGGAATCTATTAATTTTCTCGACTCGCACCTGCTGTAATTGAATTGGTAGTCATTCTAAGGTTTGGCTCAATAGAATGTTAATGCAATCGATCATAACTCATTGTTTCTATCATAATTTTAAAGACATTTATATGGTTTACTTGATTTAGACTCGTTTCTGGAGATCTGTTAATAAATGTAATTAATCACAAACAAATAAAATTCATTTAAATTAAATCGATAACTTGATGGACTCAGCCTTGACTAAAAAGAGAAGGAAAATTTTTTACTACAATGAACAATGAACTTACTAGATTGATAAGACAAAAAAAGGATTATACAGATTTTCGTCACTATAAGGGTGAGTATAGTCAAATTCTATTAATTTTACAAAGTTATGGAGCTTATCGACACATACTTTTTCGTGATTACCATTTCCCTCTACCATGTCGTCTCAACACAGCATATAACGAAAACTGCTTGATAATATCTGGAAAATCGAAACAGTAATAATAATGATAATAATAATAAAGATAATAATAATAGTAACAATAATAATAACAATAATAAAAATAAAAATATTTTTTTTAAAAAAGCTTTCAAAGTAAATTCATGCATATACTTATTGCAGGCATAGCTGTAAGAATTAAAGTAGAGTATAAAAAAAAGAAACAGCTATCGCCCAAGTCCTTACCCGTGACGCATAATTCACATGATATAGATATTTTAGCCAATCATATAAGTATTATTAATTCACTTAGTCTAATAATCGTAGATAGCTTTTGTTGTACCGGTAATGTAGAATAGCCTCTAGCAAATCCGTTTTATAGTCAGTCGGTCATATTTTCTCCTTATTTTTTTATATCTACATACATGCACAGGTTTTCAAGAAATTACCAGCGCATGGCGGCAACTCATTCAGCATATGATAAGTAACATACTTACATATAGATATACTTGACACTAGGAGGGATCCGACCGACCGACTGACAAATGTATGTATATATGCCACTACCAGAACTCTCAAGCAAAGCAACAATTTTCAGTAACGGAAATTTAAATTATTATTATCAAATTTTCAGTAACATTCTAGTTGAAGATCTAAGCATGATTTTATTTATGATTGAGTACAAAACATTATACTCTCCACTAACTCCGCATCCACGATTTTTATACTGTTAAGCTGCAGAAGCTGATGTTTAACACGATACAACACTTTATTTTTCTCACACGAGGAGACGTTGATACTTCAACTTAACGTCTAAAATGTGTCACTTATAGCATCGGATTGGCTTACACTTGCCGTTTTTTTCTAATATGCTTCAAGACCGTAGATTGTCATTATTTCAGATGTATACTCACTGCTGCATTTACTAATAATTAATTGCATGTCAGCTGGCCTCGACTCTCAATCGCGTTGCAAAAACGGCGCTCTTCAACGAGAAATTTGATAACTATGTGGGCCTCGCATGATATCAGTATATCTGTATAACCGATTACAGTCAAGTTGGTCGGGCATATAGATATACTTACCGATACGCCAAGCAATCAACACATACACAAGTATCTCACTTACAGGCATTTTTTTATCTATACCAAACTAATGATTGAAATTTACTATTAAACAAGCCGGGCCGTAAGAGCTCAGTGGCCGAGTGGTTAAGAGCGTATGAAAGCATTAGCTATCGACACTGAGTTGCCAGGGGGTCCGGGTTCGCGGCTGACCTTCGACGTAGTTTTTAAGCGGTGTTGGGTAGAAATTAATTACTATAAGCCTTAGTCAGTAAGCAAATAGATTTTAATGTAGAATTAAAAATCGTAGGTTTAAGGTAGAGTAGTAAGACTAGATGTAAGGTAGAACAATAAGAGTAGATCTTAAGATAGAATAATTAGAATAATAATTAGAAATAACGTAGAATAAAAAAATAGATGTAAGATAGAATAAGAAAAATAGAAATAAGGTAGAGTTAATACCTAGATCTAAGGTAGAATCATAAGTAGCACATTGAGGGATTGTAGGGTCAGATAGAAAGTAGGATAGGGAAACTGAGCCAGGAGCCTCACTTAGGGTGTTAGAAGATTGTAATAACAACTACTAGGGATGACAGGTCAGCTAATACCTGGCTCAAGCGCGGTTGTGCGCACCCAAATTTTTGCAATTTTTTTTTTTTCAATCCATACCACGTGCTTAATAAACTTATTGATACCATGAAAATCTATTTGCCGATGGTAAAAATATGTTTTAATTAGATAGAAGTCTTTAAATCAAGGGTAATGAAACAAAACTTTTAGTTAGCAACTGGATACATTTTTTTGACTTTAAAAAAATCTCTGAACAAAACATTTAATATTATTAAATTGTACATTTTAAAAAGGATCACCGAGATCGTTTTCAGGCATTATCAGTACACAGTGGCTTTTATTTAAAAATAAAAGTAGTTGGACGCATTACATTACCATTTTACATGGTAAAAATAATTATTAGCATAAAAAGTCAAGTTTGTCTTGTGCTGCGTATGAAAGTGATTATATACTTGATTATCTAGTCCATAAAGAGAAAAACAGCTTTATTTGTATATTTGTATACAAAATAGTCCTTGAATTAAAATCTTTGGGCTCTGCAAGCATAAAAATATTTTATACATTGCGCTGTTACGTGTAATTATGGCCTTACAATGTATTATATATGACATTCTCATTTCGGTAAAACATAAAAATTTCTACTCGAGGAAGAACCATCATTTTTATGCATTCAGTTCATCTAATACATGCATGATTTGACAGACAATCATACTAGAATTATTGAATGATTTTCGTAATAATCACTCATCATTAATTGAAATATTTATATGCCACTAACGTTCTCTGATACTTCTTTTTCTAGATGAAAATTAATACTTCTGAATTGCAGAATACCTCGATCGTGCTAATGAATGACTCCGAAGAGATGAAACAGTTTCTTAAAGTTAGCATTATGTTAATTTTGGTTGTTTTGTTTTGATAAAAAATGTTTGTAGTCGTGAACTTGATTAAAGAAACAAGAACCACTTTACAGATTTCACGATCTGAAGATAGTTTTTGCTAAGCAGTTTTTATTTATTTGTATACGTTTTTATACTACTTTTGTAATCACAGTAATTGAGTGTGCGATACGCTTTTAGAAAATATCCTTGTGGTTTGTAACGAACAACATTCAATGGATGATTTTTTTTAGTGAAAAAACAAAAGCTAATGAATTTTTCTTCAACAACTACATTTCTTTCAACTGCCTATTTTTCGTAGTGCAGAAAATTACGGGTATAAATGCTCGAGAGCTTAGCGAAGTTTACCAAATTGCAAGGGATCGAGAATTGATTAAAAGTCATTTTGGAACTTGGAATGAAAAGAAAGGATTAAGGGCAACTAATCTGACTTTTGATCAGCGCAGAAATAATTTTCAAGGACAAATAATCCGAGTCGGTTGCTTTAAGGTATTTTACCATCACAAAGAAGTAGAAAATAATGAAATGTATTGTTTGACGAGAAATTCTTTAGTATACAAGTTACTGTCGGTATCAATAAATGTGTGTTTGACCTTGTTGTGGAATTATGCATTTTATTTTTTACATTTTTAAATATGATTAAATGTAACAGCGAGTAGTTAAAATATTAGAATGATTTAATTTGGACAATTTTCAACAGAATAGGAGTTATATTTTATATGCAAGGTTGATTAAATTGGTATAATTTATACAATTAATACTGTACTTTAACGCAAATAAATAGTTACAATATGAAAGAGTTATACAACAGTAATATAGAGATCTAGACATGCTGTTTATCTTGTTCTCCCATTTATGCGTGTTATTAGTGAATACCTGATGGAGATAAGCTTGTCATGAAAAAATCCTAATTGTTTTTTCTTGTCACGGATAAATTTTTCGTTGTCCGAGCGATAGAGTCCTGAGCAAGTATACAAACTATCTGTTTGACTTTGTTGCAGATTTCACACATTCTTGAAATAGATACCGATGCCACTGGCAGGATAACCGTACGGAATATCTTTTTACGAGCAGTACTGGACAATTTTCAGAAAAACACGAATTGCTCGTCAGTATTTGTCAATTGAAACTGCAGTTTGAATTTATTAAACAAAATATCTGATTATTTGTTGGAAAAATAATTTTAGTTTGACGTTTCATCAAAAGAGATACCCTATCGGAGTGCACGAATAATTAAATCCTATCTGAATTATTATCATACATTGATTTTGTGTATTAGTAGAAACTTGGGAGACGCCATATATTGTAAACCGTATCATCTCGTGATTGTTTAGAAAAACGCATGTATAGACGAGACGAAAAAAAAAATTGACTACTTTGACGATGAGAAAAAAAAAAGATAAAAGTAATTGAATTAACGAGAAACAAATAAACGAAGAAACAGAAAAAAGTGGCACCTCTTGTACGTATTTAATTGTGGGTGAACCCTCTCGAGCCTATGGATTACGATGTAGTAGATGGGGAAGATACGTCTGATTGTATTTACACAATACGCACATTTGACTGATCTTCAAACCTTCAACTTCCTATCGATGATGATGATGATATAAATATGTAGGTACGGATGGACAGCGGAGGCGCGTAAGTACACGTTACAATGGACACGTGCTCAAGCCTCGTCGTGTATACACATACACGTACATTTGATTCGAAACAGCCTCTTTCGGACTTGATTAACCGTCATCGTTCACAACGACCACAATACAATATCCTGTGTGCAGAACAACGCTTTTTATTATTTTACAAGTGAGCTTATACTTATCATAGCAAAGCTTATATGCCATCTATAGTGTGGAAAAATAATTAGTGATGAACATAATCTGATCTGGTAATTAGTATCATTAGCATTTTTCAGTCGGTCGGTCAGATTTCCATCGAGTTTTGTATATCTATATACCAGCGCAGCGTCGCGGCGAGTTGTTATGATAATATATAATAATAATTATGTACGTATAGGTATACTCAACACACGGAGGGATCCAGCTGACCAGCAAATGCACTTGCTATACCAACAAAACACGTGAGGCACCAGTTTTTGGTAAATTTTCAGTTGAAGATCAAAGATTCATTTTCTTTAACAAATAAATACTAAATATCCGTCATTTGTCATTCAATAGCGTACGTCATACGCTTTTAATTTTATTCAGCTGCACATTAGCTTCAATATTACTCACGTAGACGCTTTCTTTTTCTCACGCAAGGGGGCGTAGAAGATAAAACATATCATCTAAAATGCGACGCTTTTAACATCGCGTTGGCTTTTTGTTGCCACTTTTCTTCCAGTGTGATACAATATTATAAGATGATACGTTGTAATTATTTTAAGCAAACACCCACGGCTATGTTTGCACATCATTATGTGTCAGCTGGGTCTCAATCGCGTTGCAAAAACGGCGCTCTTCAACGAGAAATTTGATAACTATGTGGGCCTCGCATGATATCAGTATATCTGTATAACCGATTACAGTCAAGTTGGTCGGGCATATAGATATACTTACCGATACGCCAAGCAATCAACACATACACAAGTATCTCACTTACAGGCATTTTTTTATCTATACCAAACTAATGATTGAAATTTACTATTAAACAAGCCGGGCCGTAAGAGCTCAGTGGCCGAGTGGTTAAGAGCGTATGAAAGCATTAGCTATCGACACTGAGTTGCCAGGGGGTCCGGGTTCGCGGCTGACCTTCGACGTAGTTTTTAAGCGGTGTTGGGTAGAAATTAATTACTATAAGCCTTAGTCAGTAAGCAAATAGATTTTAATGTAGAATTAAAAATCGTAGGTTTAAGGTAGAGTAGTAAGACTAGATGTAAGGTAGAACAATAAGAGTAGATCTTAAGATAGAATAATTAGAATAATAATTAGAAATAACGTAGAATAAAAAAATAGATGTAAGATAGAATAAGAAAAATAGAAATAAGGTAGAGTTAATACCTAGATCTAAGGTAGAATCATAAGTAGCACATTGAGGGATTGTAGGGTCAGATAGAAAGTAGGATAGGGAAACTGAGCCAGGAGCCTCACTTAGGGTGTTAGAAGATTGTAATAACAACTACTAGGGATGACAGGTCAGCTAATACCTGGCTCAAGCGCGGTTGTGCGCACCCAAATTTTTGCAATTTTTTTTTTTTCAATCCATACCACGTGCTTAATAAACTTATTGATACCATGAAAATCTATTTGCCGATGGTAAAAATATGTTTTAATTAGATAGAAGTCTTTAAATCAAGGGTAATGAAACAAAACTTTTAGTTAGCAACTGGATACATTTTTTTGACTTTAAAAAAATCTCTGAACAAAACATTTAATATTATTAAATTGTACATTTTAAAAAGGATCACCGAGATCGTTTTCAGGCATTATCAGTACACAGTGGCTTTTATTTAAAAATAAAAGTAGTTGGACGCATTACATTACCATTTTACATGGTAAAAATAATTATTAGCATAAAAAGTCAAGTTTGTCTTGTGCTGCGTATGAAAGTGATTATATACTTGATTATTTAGTCCATAAAGAGAAAAACAGCTTTATTTGTATATTTGTATACAAAATAGTCCTTGAATTAAAATCTTTGGGCTCTGCAAGCATAAAAATATTTTATACATTGCGCTGTTACGTGTAATTATGGCCTTACAATGTATTATATATGACATTCTCATTTCGGTAAAACATAAAAATTTCTACTCGAGGAAGAACCATCATTTTTATGCATTCAGTTCATCTAATACATGCATGATTTGACAGACAATCATACTAGAATTATTGAATGATTTTCGTAATAATCACTCATCATTAATTGAAATATTTATATGCCACTAACGTTCTCTGATACTTCTTTTTCTAGATGAAAATTAATACTTCTGAATTGCAGAATACCTCGATCGTGCTAATGAATGACTCCGAAGAGATGAAACAGTTTCTTAAAGTTAGCATTATGTTAATTTTGGTTGTTTTGTTTTGATAAAAAATGTTTGTAGTCGTGAACTTGATTAAAGAAACAAGAACCACTTTACAGATTTCACGATCTGAAGATAGTTTTTGCTAAGCAGTTTTTATTTATTTGTATACGTTTTTATACTACTTTTGTAATCACAGTAATTGAGTGTGCGATACGCTTTTAGAAAATATCCTTGTGGTTTGTAACGAACAACATTCAATGGATGATTTTTTTTAGTGAAAAAACAAAAGCTAATGAATTTTTCTTCAACAACTACATTTCTTTCAACTGCCTATTTTTCGTAGTGCAGAAAATTACGGGTATAAATGCTCGAGAGCTTAGCGAAGTTTACCAAATTGCAAGGGATCGAGAATTGATTAAAAGTCATTTTGGAACTTGGAATGAAAAGAAAGGATTAAGGGCAACTAATCTGACTTTTGATCAGCGCAGAAATAATTTTCAAGGACAAATAATCCGAGTCGGTTGCTTTAAGGTATTTTACCATCACAAAGAAGTAGAAAATAATGAAATGTATTGTTTGACGAGAAATTCTTTAGTATACAAGTTACTGTCGGTATCAATAAATGTGTGTTTGACCTTGTTGTGGAATTATGCATTTTATTTTTTACATTTTTAAATATGATTAAATGTAACAGCGAGTAGTTAAAATATTAGAATGATTTAATTTGGACAATTTTCAACAGAATAGGAGTTATATTTTATATGCAAGGTTGATTAAATTGGTATAATTTATACAATTAATACTGTACTTTAACGCAAATAAATAGTTACAATATGAAAGAGTTATACAACAGTAATATAGAGATCTAGACATGCTGTTTATCTTGTTCTCCCATTTATGCGTGTTATTAGTGAATACCTGATGGAGATAAGCTTGTCATGAAAAAATCCTAATTGTTTTTTCTTGTCACGGATAAATTTTTCGTTGTCCGAGCGATAGAGTCCTGAGCAAGTATACAAACTATCTGTTTGACTTTGTTGCAGATTTCACACATTCTTGAAATAGATACCGATGCCACTGGCAGGATAACCGTACGGAATATCTTTTTACGAGCAGTACTGGACAATTTTCAGAAAAACACGAATTGCTCGTCAGTATTTGTCAATTGAAACTGCAGTTTGAATTTATTAAACAAAATATCTGATTATTTGTTGGAAAAATAATTTTAGTTTGACGTTTCATCAAAAGAGATACCCTATCGGAGTGCACGAATAATTAAATCCTATCTGAATTATTATCATACATTGATTTTGTGTATTAGTAGAAACTTGGGAGACGCCATATATTGTAAACCGTATCATCTCGTGATTGTTTAGAAAAACGCATGTATAGACGAGACGAAAAAAAAAATTGACTACTTTGACGATGAGAAAAAAAAAAGATAAAAGTAATTGAATTAACGAGAAACAAATAAACGAAGAAACAGAAAAAAGTGGCACCTCTTGTACGTATTTAATTGTGGGTGAACCCTCTCGAGCCTATGGATTACGATGTAGTAGATGGGGAAGATACGTCTGATTGTATTTACACAATACGCACATTTGACTGATCTTCAAACCTTCAACTTCCTATCGATGATGATGATGATATAAATATGTAGGTACGGATGGACAGCGGAGGCGCGTAAGTACACGTTACAATGGACACGTGCTCAAGCCTCGTCGTGTATACACATACACGTACATTTGATTCGAAACAGCCTCTTTCGGACTTGATTAACCGTCATCGTTCACAACGACCACAATACAATATCCTGTGTGCAGAACAACGCTTTTTATTATTTTACAAGTGAGCTTATACTTATCATAGCAAAGCTTATATGCCATCTATAGTGTGGAAAAATAATTAGTGATGAACATAATCTGATCTGGTAATTAGTATCATTAGCATTTTTCAGTCGGTCGGTCAGATTTCCATCGAGTTTTGTATATCTATATACCAGCGCAGCGTCGCGGCGAGTTGTTATGATAATATATAATAATAATTATGTACGTATAGGTATACTCAACACACGGAGGGATCCAGCTGACCAGCAAATGCACTTGCTATACCAACAAAACACGTGAGGCACCAGTTTTTGGTAAATTTTCAGTTGAAGATCAAAGATTCATTTTCTTTAACAAATAAATACTAAATATCCGCTCATTTGTCATTCAATAGCGTACGTCATACGCTTTTAATTTTATTCAGCTGCACATTAGCTTCAATATTACTCACGTAGACGCTTTCTTTTTCTCACGCAAGGGGGCGTAGAAGATAAAACATATCATCTAAAATGCGACGCTTTTAACATCGCGTTGGCTTTTTGTTGCCACTTTTCTTCCAGTGTGATACAATATTATAAGATGATACGTTGTAATTATTTTAAGCAAACACCCACGGCTATGTTTGCACATCATTATGTGTCAGCTGGGTCTCAATCGCGTTGCAAAAACGGCGCTCTTCAACGAGAAATTTGATAACTATGTGGGCCTCGCATGATATCAGTATATCTGTATAACCGATTACAGTCAAGTTGGTCGGGCATATAGATATACTTACCGATACGCCAAGCAATCAACACATACACAAGTATCTCACTTACAGGCATTTTTTTATCTATACCAAACTAATGATTGAAATTTACTATTAAACAAGCCGGGCCGTAAGAGCTCAGTGGCCGAGTGGTTAAGAGCGTATGAAAGCATTAGCTATCGACACTGAGTTGCCAGGGGGTCCGGGTTCGCGGCTGACCTTCGACGTAGTTTTTAAGCGGTGTTGGGTAGAAATTAATTACTATAAGCCTTAGTCAGTAAGCAAATAGATTTTAATGTAGAATTAAAAATCGTAGGTTTAAGGTAGAGTAGTAAGACTAGATGTAAGGTAGAACAATAAGAGTAGATCTTAAGATAGAATAATTAGAATAATAATTAGAAATAACGTAGAATAAAAAAATAGATGTAAGATAGAATAAGAAAAATAGAAATAAGGTAGAGTTAATACCTAGATCTAAGGTAGAATCATAAGTAGCACATTGAGGGATTGTAGGGTCAGATAGAAAGTAGGATAGGGAAACTGAGCCAGGAGCCTCACTTAGGGTGTTAGAAGATTGTAATAACAACTACTAGGGATGACAGGTCAGCTAATACCTGGCTCAAGCGCGGTTGTGCGCACCCAAATTTTTGCAATTTTTTTTTTTTCAATCCATACCACGTGCTTAATAAACTTATTGATACCATGAAAATCTATTTGCCGATGGTAAAAATATGTTTTAATTAGATAGAAGTCTTTAAATCAAGGGTAATGAAACAAAACTTTTAGTTAGCAACTGGATACATTTTTTTGACTTTAAAAAAATCTCTGAACAAAACATTTAATATTATTAAATTGTACATTTTAAAAAGGATCACCGAGATCGTTTTCAGGCATTATCAGTACACAGTGGCTTTTATTTAAAAATAAAAGTAGTTGGACGCATTACATTACCATTTTACATGGTAAAAATAATTATTAGCATAAAAAGTCAAGTTTGTCTTGTGCTGCGTATGAAAGTGATTATATACTTGATTATCTAGTCCATAAAGAGAAAAACAGCTTTATTTGTATATTTGTATACAAAATAGTCCTTGAATTAAAATCTTTGGGCTCTGCAAGCATAAAAATATTTTATACATTGCGCTGTTACGTGTAATTATGGCCTTACAATGTATTATATATGACATTCTCATTTCGGTAAAACATAAAAATTTCTACTCGAGGAAGAACCATCATTTTTATGCATTCAGTTCATCTAATACATGCATGATTTGACAGACAATCATACTAGAATTATTGAATGATTTTCGTAATAATCACTCATCATTAATTGAAATATTTATATGCCACTAACGTTCTCTGATACTTCTTTTTCTAGATGAAAATTAATACTTCTGAATTGCAGAATACCTCGATCGTGCTAATGAATGACTCCGAAGAGATGAAACAGTTTCTTAAAGTTAGCATTATGTTAATTTTGGTTGTTTTGTTTTGATAAAAAATGTTTGTAGTCGTGAACTTGATTAAAGAAACAAGAACCACTTTACAGATTTCACGATCTGAAGATAGTTTTTGCTAAGCAGTTTTTATTTATTTGTATACGTTTTTATACTACTTTTGTAATCACAGTAATTGAGTGTGCGATACGCTTTTAGAAAATATCCTTGTGGTTTGTAACGAACAACATTCAATGGATGATTTTTTTTAGTGAAAAAACAAAAGCTAATGAATTTTTCTTCAACAACTACATTTCTTTCAACTGCCTATTTTTCGTAGTGCAGAAAATTACGGGTATAAATGCTCGAGAGCTTAGCGAAGTTTACCAAATTGCAAGGGATCGAGAATTGATTAAAAGTCATTTTGGAACTTGGAATGAAAAGAAAGGATTAAGGGCAACTAATCTGACTTTTGATCAGCGCAGAAATAATTTTCAAGGACAAATAATCCGAGTCGGTTGCTTTAAGGTATTTTACCATCACAAAGAAGTAGAAAATAATGAAATGTATTGTTTGACGAGAAATTCTTTAGTATACAAGTTACTGTCGGTATCAATAAATGTGTGTTTGACCTTGTTGTGGAATTATGCATTTTATTTTTTACATTTTTAAATATGATTAAATGTAACAGCGAGTAGTTAAAATATTAGAATGATTTAATTTGGACAATTTTCAACAGAATAGGAGTTATATTTTATATGCAAGGTTGATTAAATTGGTATAATTTATACAATTAATACTGTACTTTAACGCAAATAAATAGTTACAATATGAAAGAGTTATACAACAGTAATATAGAGATCTAGACATGCTGTTTATCTTGTTCTCCCATTTATGCGTGTTATTAGTGAATACCTGATGGAGATAAGCTTGTCATGAAAAAATCCTAATTGTTTTTTCTTGTCACGGATAAATTTTTCGTTGTCCGAGCGATAGAGTCCTGAGCAAGTATACAAACTATCTGTTTGACTTTGTTGCAGATTTCACACATTCTTGAAATAGATACCGATGCCACTGGCAGGATAACCGTACGGAATATCTTTTTACGAGCAGTACTGGACAATTTTCAGAAAAACACGAATTGCTCGTCAGTATTTGTCAATTGAAACTGCAGTTTGAATTTATTAAACAAAATATCTGATTATTTGTTGGAAAAATAATTTTAGTTTGACGTTTCATCAAAAGAGATACCCTATCGGAGTGTACGAATAATTAAATCCTATCTGAATTATTATCATACATTGATTTTGTGTATTAGTAGAAACTTGGGAGACGCCATATATTGTAAACCGTATCATCTCGTGATTGTTTAGAAAAACGCATGTATAGACGAGACGAAAAAAAAAATTGACTACTTTGACGATGAGAAAAAAAAAAGATAAAAGTAATTGAATTAACGAGAAACAAATAAACGAAGAAACAGAAAAAAGTGGCACCTCTTGTACGTATTTAATTGTGGGTGAACCCTCTCGAGCCTATGGATTACGATGTAGTAGATGGGGAAGATACGTCTGATTGTATTTACACAATACGCACATTTGACTGATCTTCAAACCTTCAACTTCCTATCGATGATGATGATGATATAAATATGTAGGTACGGATGGACAGCGGAGGCGCGTAAGTACACGTTACAATGGACACGTGCTCAAGCCTCGTCGTGTATACACATACACGTACATTTGATTCGAAACAGCCTCTTTCGGACTTGATTAACCGTCATCGTTCACAACGACCACAATACAATATCCTGTGTGCAGAACAACGCTTTTTATTATTTTACAAGTGAGCTTATACTTATCATAGCAAAGCTTATATGCCATCTATAGTGTGGAAAAATAATTAGTGATGAACATAATCTGATCTGGTAATTAGTATCATTAGCATTTTTCAGTCGGTCGGTCAGATTTCCATCGAGTTTTGTATATCTATATACCAGCGCAGCGTCGCGGCGAGTTGTTATGATAATATATAATAATAATTATGTACGTATAGGTATACTCAACACACGGAGGGATCCAGCTGACCGGCAAATGCACTTGCTATACCAACAAAACACGTGAGGCACCAGTTTTTGGTAAATTTTCAGTTGAAGATCAAAGATTCATTTTCTTTAACAAATAAATACTAAATATCCGCTCATTTGTCATTCAATAGCGTACGTCATACGCTTTCAATTTTATTCAGCTGCACATTAGCTTCAATGTTACTCACGTAGACGCTTTCTTTTTCTCACGCAAGGGGGCGTAGAAGATAAAACATATCATCTAAAATGCGACGCTTTTAACATCGCGTTGGCTTTTTGTTGCCACTTTTCTTCCAGTGTGATACAATATTATAAGATGATACGTTGTAATTATTTTAAGCAAACACCCACGGCTACGTTTGCACATCATTATGTGTCAGCTGGGTCTCAATCGCGTTGCAAAAACGGCGCTCTCCAACGAGAAATTTGATAACTATGTGGGCCTCGCATGATATCAGTATATCTGTATAACCGATTACAGTCAAGTTGGTTGGGCATATAGATATACTTACCGATACGCCAAGCAATCAACACATACACAAGTATCTCACTTACAGGCATTTTTTTATCTATACCAAACTAATGATTGAAATTTACTATTAAACAAGCCGGGCTGTAAGAGCTCAGTGGCCGAGTGGTTAAGAGCGTATGAAAGCATTAGCTATCGACACTGAGTTGCCAGGGGGTCCGGGTTCGCGGCTGACCTTCGACGTAGTTTTTAAGCGGTGTTGGGTAGAAATTAATTACTATAAGCCTTAGTCAGTAAGCAAATAGATTTTAATGTAGAATTAAAAATCGTAGGTTTAAGGTAGAGTAGTAAGACTAGAAGTAAGGTAGAACAATAAGAGTAGATCTTAAGATAGAATAATTAGAATAATAATTAGAAATAACGTAGAATAAAAAAATAGATGTAAGATAGAATAAGAAAAATAGAAATAAGGTAGAGTTAATACCTAGATCTAAGGTAGAATCATAAGTAGCACATTGAGAGATTGTAGGGTCAGATAGAAAGTAGGATAGGGAAACTGAGCCAGGAGCCTCACTTAGGGTGTTAGAAGATTGTAATAACAACTACTAGGGATGACAGGTCAGCTAATACCTGGCTCAAGCGCGGTTGTGCGCACCCAAATTTTTGCAATTTTTTTTTTTTCAATCCATACCACGTGCTTAATAAACTTATTGATACCATGAAAATCTATTTGCCGATGGTAAAAATATGTTTTAATTAGATAGAAGTCTTTAAATCAAGGGTAATGAAACAAAACTTTTAGTTAGCAACTGGATACATTTTTTTGACTTTAAAAAAATCTCTGAACAAAACATTTAATATTATTAAATTGTACATTTTAAAAAGGATCACCGAGATCGTTTTCAGGCATTATCAGTACACAGTGGCTTTTATTTAAAAATAAAAGTAGTTGGACGCATTAAATTACTATTTTACATGGTAAAAATAATTATTAGCATAAAAAGTCAAGTTTGTCTTGTGCTGCGTATGAAAGTGATTATATACTTGATTATTTAGTCCATAAAGAGAAAAACAGCTTTATTTGTATATTTGTATACAAAATAGTCCTTGAATTAAAATCTTTGGGCTCTGCAAGCATAAAAATATTTTATACATTGCGCTGTTACGTGTAATGATGGCCTTACAATGTATTATATATGACATTCATGACATTCTCATTTCAGTAAAACATAAAAATTTCTACTCGAGGAAGAACCATCATTTTTATGCATTCAGTTCATCTAATACATGCATGATTTGACAGACAATCATACTAGAATTATTAAATGATTTTCGTAATAATCACTTATCATTAATTAAAATATTTATATGCCACTAACGTTCTCTGATACTTCTTTTTCTAGATGAAAATTAATACTTCTGAATTGCAGAATACCTCGATCGTGCTAATGAATGACTCCGAAGAGATGAAACAGTTTCTTAAAGTTAGCATTATGTTAATTTTGGTTGTTTTGTTTTGATAAAAAATGTTTGTAGTCGTGAACTTGATTAAAGAAACAAGAACCACTTTACAGATTTCACGATCTGAAGATAGTTTTTGCTAAGCAGTTTTTATTTATTTGTATACGTTTTTATACTACTTTTGTAATCACAGTAATTGAGTGTGCGATACGCTTTTAGAAAATATCCTTGTGGTTTGTAACGGACAACATTCAATGGACGATTTTTTTTAGTGAAAAAACAAAAGCTAATGAATTTTTCTCCAACAACTACATTCCTTTCAACTGCCTTTTTCTCGTAGTGCAGAAAATTACGGGTATAAATGCTCGAGAGCTTAGCGAAGTTTACCAAATTGCAAGGAATCGAGAATTGATTAAAAGTCATTTTGGAACTTGGGATGAAAAGAAAGGATTAAGGGCAACTAATCTGACTTTTGATCAGCGCAGAAATAATTTTCAAGGACAAATAATCCGAGTCGGTTGCTTTAAGGTATTTTACTATCATAAAGAGGTAGAAAATAATGAAATGTATTGTTTGACGAGAAATTCTTTAGTATACAAGTTACTGTCGGTATCAATAAATGTGTGTTTGACCTTGTTGTGGAATTATGCATTTTATTTTTTGCACCTTTAAATATGATTAAATTTAACAGCGAGTAGTTAAAATATTAGAATGATTAAATTTGGACAATTTTCAACAGAATAGGAGTTATATTTTATATGCAAGGTTGATTAAATTGGTATAATTTATACAATTAATACTGTACTTCAACGCAAATAAATAATTACAATATGAAAGAGTTATACAACAGTAATATAGAGATCTAGACATGCTGTTTATCTTGTTCTCCCATTTATGCGTGTTATTAGTGAATACCTGATGGAGATAAGCTTGTCATGAATAAATCCTAATTATTTTTTCTTGTCACGGATAAATTTTTCGTTGTCCGAGCGATAGAGTCCTGAGCGAGTATACAAACTATCTGTTTGACTTTGTTGCAGATTCCACACATTCTTGAAATAGATACCGATGCCACTGGCAGGATAACCGTTTGAAATATCTTTTTACGAGCAGTACTGGACAATTTTTAGAGAAACAACTACTGGGGATGACAGGTCAGCTCAAACCTGGCTCAAGCGCTGTTGTGCACACCTAAATTTTTGCAATTTTTTTTAATTTTTACTTCACGCTTGTATTGTATAAACATTGTGGTCAACTTACATCAAACGGATGATATATGATAACTTATTAATATTTTTGTGCTCTTTAATTTCATTTCCATACGAAATTACTCAAAAAAATTCAAACCTTGTAAGCATATTCGTGCTTTTGCTCACAAAAAAAAATTAATTTTATTTTTACCCATCAAATTAATCTTTTAAAATCAAACGTCATAGCGATAACAAAATGTTGATTGTTAAGAAATACGTTACCACTCCACACAGAGTCATGGTGATCGAGCATTTTAAAACGATTAAAGGAGCTCCGTGCCACAATTATCTGGTGAGCCTGTATAATAACATTTATTAAGGACAGCCGGTAATTTTTAAGCTTACATTGCCAATAACTAGAATCGTTTTGTAGCAAGGGTAGCGGTTGAAAATGGTAAAACGATACACTGAATGTTTGTAGAATCATTGTCAGTCACGGAATATGCCACAAAATTTTTACTTTAGATGCGTTTCCCTTAAAAAATGAGTATTCGTGTGACGTGAAGATGGTCTCACATTATAAATTCCATCTTGCAGACAGTTACATGGTAGCAATACAGTTTTTTTTGGTCACAGTGTTTTTTTTTTCCTCTAAATCCAAGTATTTTCCGTTATATCTATTACCGGATTGTCCCTTTTTACATCGCAGAACAAAGTTGCCCTTATCTTTTTCCCCTGGTACGAATACAATAACCAGCCAGTCCAATCGGCCTGACACTTTAATCGTATTTTTCAAGCGCCGCTATCTACCCCCGAGCTCACTCCCATTACAATGTCATGATAGACAGGTGGGCAGATTTCAGTCAAAAAAAGAGAAAAACCGAGTGTAAGTGAGGAGGCAGACAGTCAAGGAGCGGGAGAGGCGGAGATCCTCGAAGCTTAACGCGTCAGTGTAATCCCTTCAGTCCTGCTCTCACCTAGCAGACGTATTCCTAGCGCTAGTCCTCCCGGGAGGGTTTGCCTCGCCCCCTCCCCTCCGAATAAGATATCTATCCGACCAAAAACCACTCTCTGCTGTCTGTCGCGCGAGACCGTATTATAATGCACCGGCGCTTCAGCTCAGCTGTTCGTCACGTGAACGCTAATGCGACTTTATTGCTCGGTGGATGGGCACGCGCGATTTCTCTGATTAATAAAGTTCGTAATGGGTTGACGGGGTTGCTTTGGGGGGTTAGTTTCGAGCTATACTCGAGAGTTTAGGCCACGTTTGTTTCTACCTGATTTTTGGATTTTTTTTTTTTTTCACTGTTTGAAAGTGGCTAGTTTCAAGGTCTTTTTTTACTGATCCTTTCTGTGTATTGTACGCTTGGTTTGGTTTGGTTTAATATTTTGCGACGATTAAGCAAATTTCAGATTTCACGAAATTTTTTATGCTTTTAACGTAATTTTAGAGAAATTTCATGGACTACCTTTTAGAAAAATATTTTTGGGGTTTTTTTTCTTTACTTGTTTTGGCTATTGCGATTGTAGGAAAATAGTTGTTTCGAGTGATAGTATTTTTCCAAATCATATTTTAAATTATGAGATCCAACTCTATGAAATAACAGTATGTCTTTTTGAAGCACAGTTTATTGCATGGGCCATAAATTAGGATTTAAAAAAAAAAGCTGCACCTTATTCTTTTCACAATAAATAAATTCAAAATATTTACTCGATTACGGGGGCACTCGAATCGCAATTTTAAAATGAATTGATGATTTAATTGATCTTTCAAAATTTCTAAGTTTGTGAGACATCAATGTACAGTTTTTGTGATTTGAATGACGAGTGCTTTTTTAGTTGCGAATAGTTCAACTGATTTTCCGGGCCAATCAGTCCCTCAATTAAAGCCGTAAAACAAAAGAAACAAAGTACCGAGTCGTCGACAAAATTACCTTAAAATTAACGTCACTGTACAGCTCGACTCACAAAAAAAAGGGAGGGAAAAAAGGTGGCAGGAGCATGTCATCAGCAGCGACTATTAATTATTCCGCGTCGAACCAACGTGCTTGCATTACGAGAGTCAATAGAGACACACGCGCGCACTATCGGAGCCAGCAAACTATACGCGCGCTCACGGTAATGCTACCGAGGCCCATTGTACGCGGGATCTGATCAATGGTTAAATTGATTAACGCCGTACTGCTCCGCTCTCCTGGAGCCCATGTGTGTGCACGCATGATGCACGTCCTGCTCGCCTATCGGAACTTTATACTACACACCGGGAGGCGATTGTATGTGTGCATGTGTGTGCAAGCGCGTGTGTCTGTGTGAGGGACTGGTATAATATGCTCGGGCGATAGCTCTGTCTTTACGGCTAGGAATTAATATTTAGTGGCTGATAGTGATTTGAATGGAAGCTCTTCGTGCCCCGATCGATCGTGCGGCTGGTTGTGTCAGGTATCTTTGGTGCATCTGTCGTTTGTATTTTTTTTAGTGCTGAATTGATTCAGTAATTGAAAAACATATTATTATAAGACTCCACGTGTGGATTATAAAATTTGGTTAGTATTTTTTTGTATATAAAGACTTGTGTGTACAGTACTTATTTTGTATATACAATCCTAATGAAATCAATAATGTCAATCTTCTGTTTTTCACATAAAAAAAAATTTGGTTCAAACAAACTTACAGTTAGTTATGATAAAAACTTACTCAAGGCATTTAGTAGTTAGAATGAACCCTTTCAACGTCAATCATATTGAAGTTTTGTCTCAAGTTTTGTTGTATTAAATTTGATTAGAGTAAACAAATAGGATTTAATAATCGCAGGTGATTTTGATTGCTGAAAGTTAATTTGGATTGGATTCTAGCTACATAAACAAGCTTAAAAAAATCCACGAACAATAATACGGACATTTAGTCTCATGACAATACATTTGTTAGAAAAGATTCATAAATATGTCGGTTACCATTAGTTATTGTCCTTCAAAAAATGATTTCTAGATAGTCCTCAATTGATTCAAATAAATTAGACTTTTCTGAATAGAAAAAGGTTATTTAAGAAATGTAATGCTTTTTTGTTTTTTTTATTTAAACATTACAAGTATAATTTTTGTAAGCTATAATCAAAACTATTACTTACTATCATTTTACAAAATTTAGAAATCACTATACGCACTTACATGAAAATGTAAGTAAAATAAAATAAGTTTATTGTTATTACATTGTACCTGAAAAAACAAAATCTTCATTCTAAAATATAGTGAGCCAGTAGGCCTTGGGTACAGAAACTTAAATAGCTGCCCAGGTGGATCATGCTCAAGACTCGTCAAGGCTCTAGCACCACCGAAGTTCAGAGACTTTCAGTCCATCCCATTTTCCTCCTAAACATTTCCTGGAAAAGATATAAAGAGTCAATAAGGTCAGGAGAAATATTTAAAAGTAGTTATCATACGTGCGTCCTCGAGAGTTTCTCTCCACGTACATGACAGAAATATTGTACTGTATAAGTACGCAAAGAGTCAAACCTACACTGAGAGAAAAAATGATAAAAATGATAGAGAAATTCCAGCACAAATTACCATTCCGCACAGAAAATCGGATGCAAGTGGGCGAAAGAGGAAAAAATTATTGTATTTAATAGTAAAAGATTATTGTTTTAACAGTAAAAATTATAGTTTGAAGAGTAAAAATCACCATGCTGGAACAGTAAACTTTAAGAGGATCGGTTTATAAATTTTATTTTTCCGCATAAAAATTTTTACTGTTCTAACTATAATTTTAAATTATCGAATTATAATTTTAACTGCTGAAACAATAATTTTTACTGTTAAAAATAATAATTTTCTCCGTGTTTGTCAGCTTACATTTAATTTACTGTGCAGAATGGTAATTTGTGCTGGAATTTCTTTTTTTTTTAATTTTTTTTTCTCTCAGTGTTACTTCTGAAAGAAAATGACGTGATACAAAATATATAAAAAAATTTCATTTATTCACACAGATTTTATACATGTATTTCTGTATGCAAAAAAAACGTATCTCTATCCTAGTGGTCAATCGGGAAGAAAAAATTTCACATCTAATTTTCCAGGTACCCTAAACATTTCATATAACAGCTCCTACACACGCATAAAACAAAGGAAGGAAACGCACATAGTGGCCCAGTCGCTATAGCGAACAACATCGTGTCTGCGCCATCGTGCATTCATCTGCTCCCAGAGGTAAACGTCACGTTCTCTTCTCTGCCACTGTCTGCATTGTTGGCACGGGCGCATTTGACTATTCAATATTCAGGAAAACAGACGGTGGTTGCATGGGTGCACGACACTACAACCACGCGCCCGTGTCTCCGTCACCCATGTACACGTGTATCGGGAGCGGAATCTCGCTTCGATCTTCGATCGCGTTCATCGATATGAGGACGTATGCCCGCGCCCGTAATTTTTTTTTTTTTTTTTTTTTGTCGGACACCTGCTGACCCACATTTCTTCATGTTCCTCTCATATTCTTTTTTTTTTCTTTTTTTCGCAAATAGCTTTTTGATTTTACGTCGCTCCACTGACATGTGTATACATATGCAATGCATAAATGGCTGTCGGATGCTTGTCGTTTCGAATATAGGTACGGAAAACTTTTTGACGCCCGCATTTCCACGTGGTTCCATCAAAATATTCGTGCGGTGCTGAAATTTCGATTTCCATGCATTACACGCTAAGCTTTGTGTGTGGTACAAACTTGTCGTATAGCTGAGTCATAATTTACCTTTCATGATCTTCACTTCTGTGCTCAATGGGGCCATCACGTGTAACGTGTAAGTCTTAAGATACATGATAGTACTCTTTACATGTATTGTTCTGGCGTGAGTATTTAGATGATGCAAATGACGTTATTGTGGTTTAATGCATCAAAGTACCTTTTCACCAGATGAACAAGTCGATTCGAGTGCCAGTCTATGTACGTGGGCTGGCAAAAGCTGATGAGCCGATCAACATATTCAGTGGTATGGCTGCTCGCCTACCAAAAGGGGCGAGGGGGTGAATCACAATTCAAAGGTCTACTTCGCGTGTCCTTCTCCTACTCCTCTCGTGCAATCGAGCTTTTAATCAACCAAGCGTCGGTGAGCAACATCTTGTTTCTGGTCTCAATTGAGTTTCGGTACACCACAGGGAGGAGCTCACGGGATTGTCATTAAAAAGTAGGAGGAGCTCGCAGCATGGGGTTTTTGTTCGTTGTTTCGTTGTTTCACGGTACTTTATGCGTGGATCTCTGAAATAAATAACGTAGATGCTCTGCTGAGTGTAAAAACCCTTTTTTCTGATTTTTGCGAAAGATCTTTGGAAATAATCAACACTGTTTGAATTTTGAACTCTTTGCATTTGACAATATTGCTCCGGTAAAGTCACGAGCTGCAATTACTTTGTACTTAGCCCGATTATCGTTTTGGATCAATCAAACGTTATCAGAAGGCTCGACATCCCTCAAAATGTTTTCATCAATTCCATCCCGTAAAACACATCGAAGCAAGTAAATATTCACGTGCTTGACTGATTTTTTTTTCCAGAAAAATCCTCCAATCCTCCGAACCCAACTTTAGCTGCAAAACACGAAGCATGAAAAATTCAAGCGACTGCCACTGGCTGCCCCTTCCAGCAGTCAGTGGTAATTGAGGGAGATGGGGTGGTGGCAGTCATGACCAGACTGATCGGCCTAATAATTAATGAATTCGAACTTTCGGGACACTCAGTGCACTGACGTTTTAAAAGCTACTAGATGTCCGCGCGTGTTACCCTGCCATCCTCGCCCCCCTTGCGGGTGAAAGTGCGGGGAAATTGAACGCGCGCGCGGAAAGGCGGTGTTTAATGGAGTCGTACCCCCCGCAGAGCTCCGAATTGGTATTGATATTATTTATGCCTAGGGATGGTTGCGAGAATTATAATGTACATGTTTATTCTCGGTTGTTCTCCTCGCTACTGAGTTTGTTCTCCACAGTGATTGCATCTCTCCCACTCTCGCGAGCTAGAGTTATGGTTCTTAGCTTATGAGACCTTGCTGTCTGGGATACCGAGTGGTATTGGTAGTTCTCGTGCAACAGAGTTTATCATAAAGCTATTTCATACGAGGTATCCAACAGAAAAATGAAATTACGATGAAACGTTAATATTATTATTCAGATTTCACGTTTTTTACGTAGTGCGTGTTACCCTGCCTATTTTTTTTTTCATAAAGAAATCTGGCGTACTTTGTATTCGTAATCTCTGAATTTCAAAGTTAATACAATTTAAAAGCTCATGTGTGTTGACGATTTTTCTGCATTGATGACGACCTTTAATTTAACATTTTATTCTTCGTAAAGATTAAATTTTTCTTTATCTCGAGAAAAATAAGTATGAAAGATTTTGTTAGATTTTTACATCGAGACAGTTTTCTCGACCAAGATTAGAGAAATTAAATTTTTCTCGTCAATGACTTTATCATGACACTATGGGTCAGGATGATAGACAATCTGGCAGACCATAGACAGCTCCACGATTGAATATCAACGAAGTTTACTTGAGTGAAAAAGTGATACGATTCGTGGACTTCTTTATCAGCTTAAGCAGTTGCATTAAGGAAAAGTTCTATTAAATAAAAGTCACAATATTTACCAGGCATTCAAGAACCGTTTGAGGAAGAAGAGGCAAAATCACAGTAGCCAAAAATCGAGGGTCCATGATCCCATCTCGAATTGCGTTGGTACGCGTTATCCCTTTTAAATATGCACCCCTCGCTGCCCTGCATAAATCAGGCCACCCCCTGCACTGATGTTGGACCCCTGATTTCCCGGGCGTGATGTCGTCGCTGATAATTCAAAACTGAGGAATTAATCGAGCATCGCGTAAAACCAAATTTTGCACCTCCACGTACTTACACTAACCGCTTTATCGCTCTATTTCTCGCTCGAGCGTGAACCTATGAAAATCTCGCCCGAGACGTGGTCGATTGACCTTCGTACCCTCACTCGACTGTATTACATTCTTCCCCGCCCATCTGCGTAATGAATTTGTTGAGGAACCTCTGATCATAATTTTTTGCCCCAAAGGGCTCTGGTTTACAGCTCCGAGTAACTCATGGGCAAATATTTGGACTGAATTTCAACTTATCCTATTTATTATAAAATGTTATATGTTATTGTATACGACTGTATAAATGATTAATACAAAATGATGATATCAAATCTTCGACTAAAAGTGTAAAATACAGATACCTAGAAATTTTTACTCATGGAAAAGTTATTTGGTAATTTAAAAGCAGTTACGTCAATCGTAGCCATATGACTTTGCAGGTTTTTAGGCTTTAGAACTGAAGTTGCAGTGTGCTCTGATGTTTTTTCTCAACTTAATCGCAATGTATGAAAAATTAGAAAGAGTTATATAATAACTTCTGATTGCAATAAACTTGAATGGGGCAAGACAAATACTTTTATGGACAACTGGTTTCCACTTTATTTATTAAACAAATCTCAACACGAAAAGTTAGTTCCTTCGGATGTAAACATTTTCTTAATAAGATTGAAAAATTTGTCTTGAGAAAATACCACACAATGCATCTTGAATGCAAGATGCTTCATAAATACACCCAGGAATTAAAAAATCGTATAAATTTAGAGGAAATAGTCAGGATCAATCTTAAGACGAAACATGTAAAAAAATATTTTTTAGATATTTTCTTCTACCTTATAAACAACGAAACAAACACTTTTATTACTTTACAAGATACGAGTTCGTTGTTTTTTGCCAATAAAATTTCTGTACTTTATCCAAGAGTATCCTCATAGCTTGAGGGTAAAGCTGATTGCATAGCTACACGTAAAACAGCAGTAAAAAAAGATGCTGAGAAGAAAACAACGAGCTTACTGTACCAACGTGGGAGAAATTCACCACGCGCAATTAACGTATGATATTCAATGCACATGAATTACACACATTATATATATATATACACACACACATATACATATATCAGGTATCACTTTTTGCTTCCGATCTAAACGCAGGACTCCCAGCCGAGAAACTTGTGCAGAATGGACAAAAAATGGCATGAGGGACAAGGACACAGTCTGAATTGAATATTTTCAGTACGTACATATGGTACAAGGTACTTTCAAAATAGATTTAAAAGGGCGAGAAGGCAACGAGAGTTTATTGGTACCAGTGGATGGTTTAGCTCGAAAGTCCGTAGTGCGGATCGATTCAATTTACGCATTCATTTCTCGTTGGGGCATACCTGCTTTGATGGCATATTATACGTATATTCGTAAGGAAATATTTAGTCTCTCATCACTGTTGAATACGACCCTAGACTTGATCGATTTCAAGGGACTGCACCATTGCCTGTTAACGAAAAAAAAACAGGGCTCTCACCAGTAAAATCCAAAAATATATACGTGTAGGCTCGGCTCGTCGCGACTTTTTCACGATAAAGCGCGTCAACTCGGGCTTCAAAAATGTTTTCATTCAATTAGCGCCCTCGCGCGAGGATACACTATACGCGCCGAGAAGCTTCGGTGGATCGAATTTAATGTGAAAATGCAGATTTTACGGCGCCCGAGAGTTTGGTGGGTGTATATATACAGTGTACTCGCATATTACACGCGCAGGGCGTGATGCGGTGTCAAATTGAAAATGTGCTAATGGATGCAGTTAACTTTGACGCTCCGCGTTAATTGAAAATTCGGGTGGCCAACCCTTGTCCAACATGACACACGAGGCCCTTTTTTCATGGTTTTGTCTTTAATTTTTTATTTGATTTTACGCCAGTCCTTTAATCATCCGTGTACTATCTGGTTACTGACTTAAACCTGAGATTTTATAGTTAATTTGACGAAATTCACCACTCATATCGAAATATGGAGCTTATCATTTTTCGATCATAGTTTAATATTTGGGATGGTATTGTGTGAAATGGAGGGATAAAACTATGATGATGTGTTTAATTTAAAAAAAATATTTAAAAATTAAAAGTTGTTGAAATTTATTTCTGTATTTTAATAAAATTACATGGATGATTTTCTTAGTATTTGAAAAAAAAAAAAAAAAAAAGTAAGGTAAACAAAATGTACTTTTTTGGTTTTAACTTGCAGTAGATAGCATCCGCATTTTTATAACAAGAATTTTTATCCATTCACTAAGTGCACAGCTTACAACATTTATACTACAAGTAAGAATATTTTTTAGAAGGTCTGAATTATGTGAACGAAAAGTAAAAATTAAATTTGTTTAATTTTTGTCCTTGATTAAATAATAGTTGCCTTAATTTACAGTGCAGTGTTTTACAACTTTTGGAGTAGTAAACGACCAATTTACTGCACAGGCACCAATCACTGCGCACTCGTCAGTAACACAAAATAAGAAAAACAGACTCGGAAAAATTCGTGTGCTCTAGAAATTGTAACACGTTCGGACATTAAAAACGTTTAATCCAGGATTATACTTTACGCCATGACATTTATAATTGTTTAACTAAGTGACTTTCAACGAATCTAACCTACAAAACTTAGCAATCGTTCGGAGTAATTGGATCGGGACCTTAGCATGAAAACATTATGGGAGATACCCACGCATTATTCATTGGGGATGCAGTAACTGGTACAATGTCACAAATTTCGCTGATTCGTAGACTTCACAAGAAGACTTTACACAAAATTCAACAAGTGCGCCTAAAAATTCAGAGATTTTCGGTGCTTTGACTTGGATTCTAAAGCTTCCTGAATTTCCTCATGTAAACAAGTTTGAGTCTAGTCCCCACGTTGTATCTTCTCCTCGGGGGTTCCGATAAGTCTGTCGGTGCGTGGTTCGACCAGGTGAGCGTGGGTAGATCCATATCTCGGACTGGTGCCTTGTAAGCCCTGAGGAGCTGAGTTACGTACCACCTCTCGTACACACCCAATAAAAAGCACTTATGTTCGTTTTGAACTCGCCTGTAGAAGTCGCGGATGATGTCACATCGGACTTTGTTCGTCGGAGCCTCTGCGAGCTTCTTTTTCGTTTCGTCGTCGAATTCACGCACTGGAATGTCCACTGGAAGGGAAACCAAATTACTTAGATGATTAGTACGATTCTTGTAGAAATGAACGTAGAAAACGCATCAAAGCTTTGCAGTTTTTTTGCGAGAAAAGTACAGATTTAACAAATACACTTTACGTAGAATTTTTCGTTCATCGGGTAAAATTTTCTGTTTTTCGAAAAAACAACCCTACCAACCTAATTTGTTGGTGAAATTTGTTAAAAAAAAAAAAAAAAACCTCGGACAGTTACCCATTATTGAAAACCGTGTTTAGTAGAGCATAATACATTTTAAAAACTTTGGTGGGTCTATCCCAATTGAATAAGTCACGAAACCCTATCTAGCCCCCTTTACTGATAGTTACGGTTCGCTGTCCGTGCTGACACTTTCAAGCATCGGATTCGTACTTTAAACAGAACGATTACCCAAAATTAATCCTTTTAATTGGATGTGCACTATAGATAGATGGTACTATAGATTTGCACCAAAAGATTTTGTTAAAAGATCATTTGCTTGAGCGGAGTAGCGTCCACATGTATGTTATTAAAAAAAAAAAAATATAGAAAAAAAAGATATTTATGAAAATAGAGCAAACTTAGTAGGTTGGCTAAAAATGTTTCATGAAAAGTAAACGCAAGGGCCACGGTAGGTTTTTTGTAATGTCATGTACTATGGAGAATGAATCATAACACCGTCGAGGTGGTACCATTTTCCGTAACTTACATGCAAAATTACACACATATGTATGATACAAGTACATGGATTTAATAATTGCATCAAAATTCGAGAAAAACGTGTCTCACCGCGATTCAAATCTGTGTTCACAATTTTTTTCGACATAGTACGTGACATTGCGAACAAAATGAGCTTCATCTTGAAGATAAGTCTCGGAAAAAAAAGGGGAACGAATTTGGGATGTTTATGTGGATTTACACTTATGTGTAAGGGACTCAACTGAAGAGTATTGTCGTTACAAAAGGGATGTCTATATGCACCTGACAACTGGATGAAGAAGACATGATGAAAATATAAAATATGAGAATTGAGTTGAACTTACTACTTTTTTGACTACAGGAAGATGAATTCACAAGCACAGAGTCAAGTCCACTGGAGCCTCCGAGTCCGATCTCTCGTATACTGTGGTTGTCGTTGGTAGCCGACGAACTGTACGTGACATAAGGGACAATATGAGGTATAGGTTGGAATATTCCAAGCGCTCGTGGACAGTGTATACGTGAATGTACCGATTTCTCCCGAGTCTGATTCCCCAACGTCAAAGAGAGGCTCTCAAAACTTTTATTGCCCCTAACAAAAGCTTATCTCTTCTACTTTCCTTTTCATTCGTGAAAACGGTGTTAGTAAGTATTTCGGGCTCACGGGTTTTTCAGACTTTATGTGTATTTTGACAAATCAGGAGACTTGGTTGGTTTAAGACTTTGGATCCTTTGATATTTTTTCCTTGTCAATCAATTGTTAATCTGTGCGTTTTGCATACATGCTTTTTTGGTATATTTTTATTGTTAACTTTCGATTGGCAACTGAAGAATTGACTTCTCGCGTTAATGTTAAAACATACTGTTGTTTTAATTTGATCAGTTAATCCATTATCTGAATGATAAATCTGATGCTGATGATGTTTTTTTAACATTTCAATCCCATAGCATTTATTTCTATTCATAGTACTGTCCAAGATTGCACTTGATAACTCGGGAGCTACACAGGATACGTAGATGAGATATCGAGGTGCGTACAATTTCGGAAAAAGAGAAAAGTAGAAAGTTAAAGTTACAATAACAACTTACTTTTACTTGGAACTCTAAGGCAATTCACAAACTGAACCAGCACGAGGTGGTAGAAGCGGATTCCACTCACTGCGTCTCCGTTGAGGCGGAATAAAACTCACTCATGGAGGACCACGAGATAGCAGAGACAGACTCTAATTACCTAGTGCAACATTCGAGGAGTGACAGTTCACTGGTTTTTTTTTCAGGGCCCCCTGGGCCTTTTTATAGGAGTGGACCTCGGTCACGCGCTGGCTCGAAGATGACGCAGAAAAGCTTGCCGGGGAAGAATCTTGAGGAAAAGATAATAGCCAAAAATCTAATTGGCTGAAGCTGCTCTAGTTTATAGCCACTCAAAAATTGGCACTTTGCACATCCGGCTTGCTCTCCTACGTGAGTCGAGGGAAGGGAAGGTGATTCGCTCACTCATGCCCTTTCTTTCTCTTTAATACATTCAGATTTTACAAGTATTGATGGCAATAACTTAAGTTGGATGTATATTAATATTATGTCTTAACGTTAACATTAATCAATAATAAAGTTAAGATAGAGTATTGTTAATGTTCACTAACGCTGAGTATACTCTTTCTCTCTCTCTCTCTCTCTTTCTTTCTCTCTTTCTCTCAACATCTCGGAGTTAAGAAAAGGGGAAAGGGACATAGCTGGATTTTCTTTCTCGTGTTTCTTTACACGTTGAAAAAGTGGCGAATTATATTCCAAAATTAGGCCATTGCGGGCAAGTTACAAAATATCAGCAGTGTAATAATAATTGATAACTTAGTAAATCATGTGTCTGCGAAAATAAATGGTAAAAATCAAATAATTCTTAATACTGCTCCGCGAGATTTACCATAGTTTAACACCTTTATACGTACAGCTTTGCTTACTCTGTGGGTTTCACAAATTTGGCTCGTGCTTTTTTTGATATCTCATCTAATTTTATCCTTGTTTCAATCGTTTCTTAGTACATATCTTACTCTAGCATATGTATAATCTTAATTAACTTATCAGTGAGACTGTTTTTTAGCTAAACTTTTGCATCATCAATCATTCTAAAGCAATTTCATTTCTATGGATTGGACAACATTTCATTTGCTTTCATTTCCAGTCAGCATATCAACAATTTCAATAACTTTAATTTTTGTACCCGAAGAATAAAGGTTTTAAAACGTGGATTAGAAAATTTGTTCTTTGCTCCGAAATTAGAACTCTGCTTAAGAGTCAGTGTGCTTATTTAAAGCTTGTTTATAATTTTTCTTTCACTATGAGTGGAGTGCTCTTGTTACACTATAAATTTCTTTTAAAAAATTGAAACATTTCCGAGTTTTAACGTTGGGGTTATTTCTAAAGCAGCTAACGGCCATTTAGTATCTAATAAAGTGCTTCAGAATACCAATATGATAAAACGTTATTGAATAGTTTATTCAATAAAGATGTACCACAAAGTTCTAGGGACGATTTTCGTATTAAATCACATTAGAGAGTTCAGTGAATTTTTCACACGAAATATAGAGAAATTATACCAATACTTTAGTTCCACACATACGAAAAACCGGTATAAGGAAGCTTGTGCAATTTTTAAAATATGTGGTCGAAATGATTATTAATGATTAAAATATGAATATCCGTAGGATATAATTATATTACATCAATTTATCGACCAACCCATCAACTCGAAAACCAGCCTCCAGGAGTATTTTAATATTGTACTGGTTCTTTACCACAGCATCACCCAAAATTTGATGAATAGTTTTACAATAGTTTTTACTTGCTTTGTCAATAGAACTGATGTCCAGAAAACGATCAACGATTTCCACGTAACCCAAAGTACTTGCGTAACGAAAAGTTCATATATATATAGCTCTGGCTTATTCTTGAAGTCTCGCAACAAACGTAGCGGGAAAAGTACCTATCAAGTGATTTGCAACTTTTGAAAAATCAATCATCTAGTTCTAACGATTTCTTCACTGGTTTAGCATGAACATAAAAAAAAAAATGTATCTTATTACAAAATAACGTGGAACGTAGTCTGGTCGAGTTTTTCACCTTGGAAAATTCAGTTAGTTAGCAACGGCGACCACAAACAATAGGCACTGAAGAAAAGCCAGCCACCGGGGTAGCGCTACCGTCCCGGCACGTATTTAATATCAAGCTGGGCTTACCTATAGCGCAGGGCGTAAATTAGTCGAACGACTCTGGGGCGCGTAATATCCGGGCCCGAGCGCCTAGTACCACTTTAATTTGCGTGGCCGAGCTTTCATGCGCTTTATACTCTCGAGATTCACTGTTTCTGCTGCTGCTGCTGCTGATATTGGCAGTGAGCTTTCTGAAGACGGTGATCGAGCTTTTGTCCAAAGATCTTTTTAAGATTATATATTTTTTAGATTAAAAGAGTTTCTAAGGTTTGAAAACTCTTATTCACATCAGGGTAATAAATATCTTATGTTAGTGGAAACAAACAAAGGAGCCATCAAGTTGTGTAACGTCATAAGAAAATATGTCTTGTTGCACTCTGTTAAAAAAAAAAAAAAAATTCTAATAATTAAATTCCAGAAGTATTGATCGAAAATTTAATGATATCAGTCATTGTGTATACCATCTTGTACAACTACCCATAATCATATGTATACAAATTTCTCAGAAAGTGCCAGAATATATTCAAAACCTTATTTTAAATCATAATAATGATGAATCCCTCTCTTTTTTTTTTAAATTTTTTTTGTAAAGTATCTTTCGTTTCTTACAAACGAGTAATCTGCTATTTTTGGCTGCTTCAACAAAACAATCTGATCAGTTAATGTACTTTAAGCCAAAAGTTTCAGTACATCAACTGTTTTTGTTAATGAAAACTAGTATTGATTATCAACTTCTAAAGCTGATTATTCAAATTTGTGTGGAATCTGAAAATAGAGAAAATGTTTCTTTTTTTTTTTTTTTTTTTTTTTTTTTTTTTTTTTTTTTTTCATGTTGTAAAGCTCGATTGTTTGCAACTGTACTGTTTTGCTAAATTAGTACGCTAAATTAGAAGTCAGCACTACTACGTTTCGAGTATTTTCTTCATTCACCAAGAGAACATTATGCTATTACACGAATTTTTGAATAGAGCGAGGCACACAAATTATCCCTCATAAATGTAATAATTCATTTTTTGTTACCATAGTTTTTAGTTACACTAAATTAAAAACCAAAAATAGTCTCTAGCTTTCAAGATTCGTAGTTTGAAATAAATTATTTTTATTATTTAATATCCAGAACGTAACGCAACCATACATACATATTCACGATCTTGCCATAACTCAGTTGAAGTGGTCATAGTTGGTTGTGTCTGATAAGCAACTCTACCCAGCTTTGAACTACGTACCTATGGCTTGAAAAAGTCAAATGTCTTATGACTCTAGATCATGTTCTGAAACTCATTGTATTTTCCATGTTGTCAATAGAGCCACTGGTATTATTGTTAACTATTAGTTACAGTGTAACCCAATTCCAGAGCCACACACACGTAGAAATTCCCACCAAGTTCCAATCCGCCTTTTCCAGTCCTGACCTACTCTCACTCGAGCAAGCCCTCGCGTGATTTTCAACTTTTGATGGAACTCGCCCAGCAGAGGGAGCATACACACTTTTCACGTACCGTCCCCCATTTTCTCCTCCACGTTTTATTACCCTTGATAAGTCGAACTCCCCCATACTTGGGTTTGGGATTAATCGCAAATATCTCGAAGGATTTAATTACCAAGCGATGCCGTTCGTCGAATTTTTAATTGAATTAAAAAAGTTTCGAGCAGCGCCCGATCGACTTCTACTTCGTGACAAATTGAAAAGTCCATGGAGTCGGGGCTTTGAAAAACTCGCTCGAGATTATTAAAATTTAACTCGATGCTAATGCCGTCGTGGAAACTAATTTCATAACTCGTGGGGTAAGAAATGATCGAAAAAAAAAAAAAAAATTCGAACGCAAGCAGCATCCCAAAGCGTGATAAGCATCGATGGTAATTAGCCCCGAGCCAATTTGTCCCTCGCTTCGATCTGCTCTTCAAACGAGAGAAATGATTCGGCACACGCCGATATGGGGCCACTTTCCGACGTAACGAGGCACAAGCACGCTCCCATTGGCCGATTTCTTTATCGTCATTGAAACGAGCCCCAATATTAGTGGAACGGAGAGAAACTAAACTGCGAGGGATTACAGAGTAGTGCAATTTCATTGTCACCGCGAAGCATCGGGAGAGGAGGCGAGAGCCTGCGCCACTGCTTCCAACTCTACTGGCGTGCATGCCGGTTTACTCTTCCGATGATGTTTGTATAATCTTTCGGACGTGGCTTGATTCTGTGTTTTATAGTAATACTGCATGGCAATGCAAGATTAGGTGACCTCACGGGCGTGTTCTTCTATACTGAAGATATAGTGTCTTTTGTGACTGGCCTTGAGTTCAACAAATGAAAATATAACTAATAACATTCTATTACAAAGCGTTCATTATTTCGTTACTTCACCTTTTGTGCTGATAAAGGT
Organism: Copidosoma floridanum; assembly: GCF_036245765.1. NCBI lineage: Eukaryota > Metazoa > Arthropoda > Insecta > Hymenoptera > Encyrtidae > Copidosoma > Copidosoma floridanum. The sequence goes on along the minus strand of NW_028321884.1, from coordinate 13,631,120 downwards.
AAATATTATTGTGACGTGTTTATTAAGCAAGAATAATGTTCGGCATGGTAACTAACTATTTAAATTTGCCGGGTGCTATAAGGTTTTTCGTTTATTTAGTTTGACTGGATTTTGTATAGAGCAGCCAGATACATCAAGCTTTCGGAGAGATCCTACGTGAGACGATAATGTGGCAAACAAGGCGGGCGCTTGACTTTAGGATTTGTTCTGATTATTCCATCTCTTATCCACTGCTGCAGGTCTTAGTTCATGCAAAACATTGCAGGCTTTACTTCCTGTGCCATATACAGTACAGGTTTATTAAGGCTGTCTTCAGAGAATGTTATTTTTTACCAAAAATTTTGTGTACAACTACGACGTCGTTTTTTTTGCGATGAATAAAGGTTTTTTTTAGTAAAAGGAATAAGTAATTGTTCACCACTTAAAATTTATTACTAATAGATCTGATCTTATGCTTACGAAAAAAACCGAATGAGATTGATGCTACTAAAGTATAGACATGAAGGTTCTGTGAAAGGATCTTTAAATGAAAATAAATAAATGTATTTTGTAAAAAAAACTGGATGTTCACTCTATCACGTCAGTACTCAAAATGTTGAAAAAAAGGTGTTGTATTCTTTGTATGAGTTGATATTTTTGAAGCAAAATTAACTTTTTATGTGTATTGTGCAAATAATATTTTTTTCGTCTAATTGTAAAAGCTTAAAATATATATTTGTATGTATTAAAAGTTTATATTGTTGTATGGATGATAACAGAAGTGATGCCAAAGGCTTTGCAAACAAATTTAAAAATATGTACTCTAAATTCTGAATTTGGTATTGTAATTTTTCATCTCCAAAAATCGTACTAATCGTCAAAAATAAAAGTGAAAAAAAAGTTTAAAGTGCTTAACATATTTTGTTCAAGCTCATAAAAACAGTTAATTATTACGCGTGAGAATGATTAAATCAACCATACATTGAAAGAGAAGGTTACTATATGATTGTAGTCATGTTCATGAATTTTTATAAATGTAAATTTGACAACTCAGTCATTGTAGTTTGATCCCAAGCATCAATGGATTTTATGTGTAGTTGGCTCCATTAAATATATGTTAACAGAAATCACAGCTCGAAAAATGAATTAATAATAATACTAAATATAGTACATGTCTATCAAAGATTAATAACTTGGCATGGCTATTATTAAATGTATATCAACTGTCGATAAAAAGTCTCGTATCATCGCTTATCAATTGCATAAAAATATTATACCAATCACAAATAACAATGTTTTCAATGTGAAACGACAAGGAAATGTTTGTATACGTACTACTGAACTAATAATTGTATATACTTGCATATCAAAAAATATCAAGAGTATAATGTCGTACGAGTTATTGTCGAGCTATTTTTATCAAACCTTATATGGTTAAAACAGTTACCAACTATGTAGCTTATTAGCTTAATTCGACTGATGCGAGAATTTACCCTCAATAAATGGTTGCAACAGCTACTCGGACATCCGTATGGTTGTCCTCGTAAAGCCAAGAACCTAATGCTCTGGCGCTGCACCTGCACGTCAATAAATGTACGACGTACCTACATTTGTCAATCATAAGTCACGCCAGCTGTGTCTGCGCCTTCTGTCCGATACGCGAGATATCTCCATTACGGTTCTGCATACCCAAGCGAAACGTCACTTGGCCACGTGCTCCATACATCCCAACACGTGTCATACAAGCTGATCTCGTACAGAGGGACATATGGCACTGTCTACTAAGGTAAAAACGATGTAGGTACTGGGAAGAGCGTATAGTGCTGAAAAAACAAGTCCCTTTCTTTTCCGATACTGCAAACCGTGCAAATATAGAGATTCGATTATTAATACATATTGTGCTTACGTATATTTTAATTTTAGTTAAACGGCTGTATTTAGTATTTCAATATTTAATAAAAAAACATCTCTTAGTTATAGTGTTTGTCTTTTCTGTACCCACTGCTATGCAGTTTTTCAATATTTGCATGGATCCATTATAAAGATAATGTCAATCCATACTTCAAAGTGCACTGTATCATTTCGTAGGAAAGAAAGCCATCACTTTTTTGGATGCTGAAAATGAATGAATGGTTTGAAAAATCAGTAAATAAGTAACAGAAATTAAAATGGTTCAAGTGACTGTGTGATTTTTTTTTTAAAAATATGTTTTATAGTCCAGACAACTGAATTTTCTTTCGTGTTGGATAAAAGAACTTCATCAGAGGCAGCAAACCTTAAAACGTAAAAATCATGGAAAACGGTCATCAATAAGTAATGATCAACATTTAAACTTTGCACTTAAAGAATAAATGTTTGATTATTGTGCACCTAAGAATACCAATTAACTCCGTATGTCGAGTCAGTTAAGTTGCGAAATAATGTATCAGTGAGTTTCAAAACAAAAGTATGTCAAAATATTTTATGAATGTGGTATCGTTGACGATCTTTTTATAGTTACTTTCGAAATGGACTAGTTTGATCAGGTGTGTACATATAGTAAATTGCATATAGCTTGTACAATTAATTTGTTATGATACACCTATTAAGGTTTAAATTTCCTAATTTTATTGTATGGCTTTAAGTGATTGATGAATAAATATAAGTATAAGTGTTTATATTTTAATTTGCCAATGAAATTGCTGTACAACGGAGTTATTAGATACAATGCTCGAATTGGTAGAACTTGATTGTAATTTTATATGGATTTCATTATTCAAAGTAGTGCTTATTAAACTATAACGGACTGGATTTCACGATACAAGGTATATACAATATCTGATTAATATTCAAGAGCATCCCTTTTCTACGGCCCACCTTCCACCACAGGTCAATTATTCAGCAAATCCAGAAAATTCCACGAACTCGGCGGAAAAAGCACCCACGTGCAAATTCTTGGTGAAATTTTCCATAGCTGGCAAGCGACAACAACCCGGCCGACCTTGTCGCACTCCGAAACAATGCATATTTAAGGCTGGACGGACAAAAAAAACGACAACAAATATATTTTTCTCAAAAGTTCCATGCGCCTCTTGTATCCCGATAGTCGCGAGGCCGACTAATTCACGTTTGCTAGAAAAATCAGGACTCGCAGCTCCTTTGTTTCTCGTTAAGGCTTGTCCCGCGCGCCAAATATAAGCAAAGGCATCCTCCACTCGTGTTCTCTGCCCTCCCCCGCTGCTTTTGCCGCGGCCGTATACCGTCGTCGACGAAGAACTAGCGCGTATTGTTCCTTTCGACAATTTTACCGCGGCTAAAGGGGAGAACGAACGCAGCAGGGGAAGGGGGGCACTCGGTGATTTATCCGCGACTGATCGAGTCAAACCGGCTGCCGAGGGCTTATACCGGTACAAGACAAAAGACTCGCCGTATCACGGAGCATTGCCTAGGAATTCCTGTCGCTTTTACCCCCCTCCGGCCTCCTTTGGCTCCCGTGTATAGTTTACCATTAGCTCGATACTGACAAAGTGTACACGAGGCTACCTCTCTTGCGCAACTCGTGTAGCTGCTATACTCGCGTGACGTTTTTCTTTTCGCCTTTTAGCTGCGGGTTACCTGTGGACCTTTTGGATTATTCTTGTGCCACTTCAAACTATGCCGAAAATAAGTCATGCAAATCCTTCCTGGGGCGAAAATTAATTTCAACTCCCACCTTCTTTTTAAGCGCACTCACCTTTTTACTGGAGTGTTTCTTTACAAAGTATACAAATCACAAATTCTTGTTGCAAGTATAATATATTCACATATCTCTTGTTGATGGAAGCTTTTTTGTTATGTTTCTTTGCATAGTTGACTCCAAACAAAAAAAAAGTATATTTTTTTGACGCTGGTAACTGCAAAGCTCAAAATGTATACTCTTTACTTTTATTTGGTACAGATTATTTAAGAGGTGTATGGGTTGTACGAGATATTAGAGTTTTTTTTTTAAGAAATATGACTGATAGAAAAGAGAGACAAATGATACAGTTCGCCAAACAGATAAGAATTTGAGTCATTTTATTTATGACTGCAAATAATACCTGAATGGCACTATTTTGATTAAAAAATTAAAATGATCCTCAGAACTAACAAGCAGTTTTAAGTATTGACGAAAAAAATGCTATTTCTCCATTAAAAAAAAAAAAAAAATTTCTAAAAGAAACACAAGACTCTTACAGGCGGGGTGGGCTCGTGGCACTTATTTTTCCTGTCAGCGACAACCTCATCGCTTACCCACCCTCGGAGCTGCAGACTCAAGCGGATTTTGCGAGGCTGTTCTACATGCATACGTTCTGCCGGAGGAGGATCGCTTCGTTTTCCTTTTTACCTTAAGCCTCAGCTTGAATGGAAAAACATTCGCGTAACGTATCTTCGGGGGAGTATGGGGGTGTGGATGGGGTCTTGAGCCTAAGCGAAAGTTCTGGATAAACTTTTCGAATCTGCGCCATTTTCCACTTGAGTGTGCGAAAGGAGAGGGGATAATCTTTCCCTCGAAAGCCTCCCGGCGTTTATTTTCGCATTATCTTTAGACGCGCGTCTCATATTTTACTTGTCTCGCATACTCGGGTTTGAGGATTTTTTGTCTCGGTTATCGTGGAAAGAACAAATTATTTTTAAATATTAATTGCTCCATCGGGAGTTAAGTATGAATTGTTGGAGATTTAAATTTAAAAAATTTTTACTCCAAAATAACCATACTCATTAGCGTCTTTATTGATAAAAAGTTCCTAATCAGGTATAACATAGAATCACAAACGTCAAAAGTAAAAAGATCCTCTCAAGTAATTCTGCATATTATTAATCTATTTAGAGAAGCTAAAACTAATGCTAAAATTAATTTCATTTCGTCAAAATTTTATACGAAGGATTTTAATTTTGTATTTAAATGATAAAGCCAAAATAATGTAACTAAGAAATATGTTATCCCTTACTTTTAGAGAAAAATTTTAAACATATAAAAACATTTTTTATGCGATTCAGACTCAGTAACGAATTTTTAAAAATTTTTTACTTTATTTTGTGGTCCCGTAAAAATTACATGATTATGGAAATGCACGAGATATTTTCAATGTAATGATTCTTGGAAACAATAACCTTAGCGGTGTAATATTAAGATTTTAGATTAATACAAATTTTCGAAGAACAAAATCTTTAATTCTTATTCTGTACTATGTGAACTGAAATGTAAAAAAAAAGTAAAGGTCAATGATGCAATAGTTCATAACGTGAAAATATTACTACAACGTACAAACAACTTAATTGGCGAGTATACCTCTGGAGTAACAAAATTTAAGGCTCGACCGAAAGATTTATCTTTCGAAAAATCGGTATAATTTTACAAATGAATCTGAAACCTTAATTTGGAAAGTTGCTAAATTTGAGCTTAATCGGATGATTATCATGCTTTAGTTTTTAACTGTTTCAAACTTTAAAATCTACGTACAAAATTTCCACATAAATATGTGATAGACCACTTGTATATTGTTCTGGAAATTTTTTTCATCTCATCCCTGGTAGACTTAAGGGTACATGTTACATTTTGCTCTCCCAGTAATGTAAGATATTTTTGTAGAGTATAGTCATTCCTTAAACTGCACAGATGAAAGTAAATAAAAATGAAAGATACACCATAAAACTGAAACTAATATCCAAATCGTAACAGCAATAACATAAAATACCAAATTATATCATGAGTATAGGCTAGAAGGTACTTTTGCAATTCTATAAAATAAACAGATGCCCGACTTAAAGATACAAAAACTAGAATTTGGTATTTCACAGTACCGCTGCTTTGCTAGATTCAATCCATACCTACGCGTTTTTGAAATACGCACTGGCGCCGTTGAAACAAACATCAAACATCTTAATGAAGAAAACAACAATGCTCTCCAGCACAATAGATTCTTGTTGTTCCAATGTAAGCATCTTGCGGGGGGGGGGGAGGAAACCAAAAAAAAATACAATTTAATCTCGAGACTCGAACAACTTAATCAATATCCAGCCATCAGATGCACACGCCATCACCAACGATTCCGCGAACAAACAATAGAATTTTCATTAACTCCCCTCGCACGTACACACACCGTGTACCCAGTGTACATTTCCTCCCGGTCAGCCGTCACTCCTGCATCCATCCACGCGAGCCTGATAATACAACATCGCTCTCAAGCGCAACGATGGATATTCGCACTGCCCGGATGCACAATGCCTTTCTAGTTTCCAAGGCTCATACTCAACTCTCCCACTCGCTTGCGGCTCTTATTTTTGGGGGTCAAGAATCATGTAGTTGATCGACTAATAAATGCATTTCGTTTCTACAAGACGATTGTTACGTTTGGTCTTTCACCTTTCCCGACTGACATGTAGATATAACATCGATTGTTTATCACGTGTATTCAGGACATGAAGTCATACGTGTGCGTACCTTGTACCGCTACCTTTCTACATAAGTCCCGAATTTTCCTTCGATAACCCACTCGCTGTTGTTGTCTAGCCTTGACGTTCAATCCTGCCTATATTTCAGCTCCAACACCTGCACGGCCATTCATCCGTATAGGTACTGCCACCCGCGCCGGAAATTCGTTTTGCAAAAGGGATGCCCCCGACCTGTCATTGAAAACCCTCGTGAAAGACACATCATATAGCTTTGCCGTGAACGAGAAAAGTTCGAGCTTCGGAGGGGGGGGGGTGAGATAGCGCGTGTGTGGACCCGGAGCACAATGGAGATAGGAGAGAGGAAACAGAATGGAAGCGAAGAAGCACACGTTTCCGTCAGAAAGAAGGAGGAGGAAGCTGGGAGAAAGGGGCGCTGGAATAAAGCCTGACGCGAGTGTATGATTTCCGGTTTCCAGCAGCCACGGCGAAATGGAAAAAAGTAATTTCGCGTCTGTCGGGCGCGCGCCTATGAGCTGGGATATCTTTACACTGTTTGGTCGGTGTTTTTGTTACCGAGTTTTGTTTGAATCCCTGTATTTTTTTTGGGGTGGGGGGGGGGGTTGTTTTTTATTCTATTTTATTTTATTTAATTTTTTTCGTATCAATGTACTCAGTGCTGAGAATCAAGGGAGCTAGTAATGACTCTTGTTTCCCACGAAATAAGGGTATACACATGCAGGAGCTTTTTAGAACGAAGTTCTTTATGTCACGTGCTGGGGGGGCTGGAATTTTAAAAACGACAGATTTTATGAAACGTAAGTCACTTACCAGGAGTCTCTTCTTCCTAAAAAAAAAGTTTTTTTCTCAATAATAAAGTTAAAAGAAAAGAAATTTAGTTAGCGTAAATATGGTTACGTAGATAAGATCGACTAAAGTTTTGCGTTCATACGCATTAAATATTAGTATTTTATGCATTTGATGCATAAAATACCGACCGATTTTTTTTAAACTTGATGTTTTTTTAGCATTAAAATAATGCTAATAATAACTGTTATAAATATATTATTTAATAAATGAATAAATAATTAAAATCAACATATACAATAGAGTTGCAGAACGTACCAATATTTTTCAAGGGCGCTTATTTCGAATTCGACAGAAAAATTATGTTACAATGTCACATAATTATATAAATATAGTAATTTATTAAACAAATAATTCGAAAAAAAACTAAAAAATTGAATCAAAAAAAAGAAATGAAATCAGAAAAAAAAATTTTAAAATGAAATGAAATAAAAAAAAAGAAATTCTAAAGGATATAAAACCAAAATACAGGAAATACAATTTTAAAAAATAAAAAAAACGAAATGCTTAAAAAAAAAAAATTAAAGAAAAAAGAAGAATGAAATGAAGCATGAAAACACAATGAAATAAAATTGAAAAAGACATTAATAATACAATAAAATGAAAAAAAATGAAATAAAAAAAAGGAATGAAAAAAAGAAGATTAAACAGAAAAAGAAAAAAAGAAATGAAGTAAAGGAAATACAAGAAATGAAAAAAAAAGTTATGAAATGAAATATGAAAAAATAATGATACGAAATATAAAATAAAATAAAACAAGAAACGAAATGAGAAAAAAAAAAAAAAATAAAAGAAACAAACCAGGGGGTATAAATGGGTCATGGGAAGAACGAAGTTCTTAAAACATGAGATGAGTATAAAGAAACACAATTTCTCAGGTAACAAGGGGTCGTGAGACCCATAGAAAGAGCGAAGCTTTATAAAAATTAGTACTGCATTTATGTAGTTCACTAAAACAGAAACTTGAAAAACGAATAAAAAAAAATAAAAAAAAATTGAGTTCAGTACTCACATGGTTAATTTTTGTGAGTACTGAGCTCAATTTTTTTATTTTTTTTTTTTTCATTCGTTTTTCAAGTTTTTGTTTTAGTGAACTACAGGAATGCAGTACCAATGACCTATTTATACCCCCTGATTTGTTTCTTTTATTTTTCTTTTTTTTATTTCGTTTCTTGTTTTATTTTTTTTTTTTTACTTTGGTTGTCAAATTATATAAGTTGGTCAATACACAGTTAGGTTTTTGCGAACATTATATTCTTATTACTCTGTTGATTTAATTTTAAGGAAAATTATTATTTCGATTCAAAAGTGTACTTTTGCGATTGATGCATTATTTCAATTGAAGAATAAACACGATTAAAATCATAAAACAATTTTTTGTTCAATAAAATATAATAATTAAATTACTCTTTGAAAATATTAACTAACGTAACTAGAGTAAAAAAAGCTATTTTGCATTAAAGTACTAAGACTTTGTAATTTGATTAGTTTGATGATAAAATCCCAGTGAGAAAATAATATATGGTAATGGTATTTAGGGCGTATCTGATTGTATCATTTGTCGACAAGAAACGAGAATAATGTTGTTCATCTCATTGAACACATTGAATTATTATGCAAAATTAGCATCACAGTGTGCGGAAAGCGGAATACGAGTGTAATCAATATGTGATTTCAATAAGCATATCATTCAAACGTCAGAAGTGCCTCGTGATTCATTGAACTTTACTAATTATTGTACTGAAATAAATTTATTACACTATCCATCAACTGTATGGGTACATCGGTGGAGATTTGTTTTGAATAAATCAAAGCACAGAACAAGATTCTCGTATTCCAAACTGTATTGAATATAGTGCTTTTCTAACAAGAAATTAATCACTTGATAACTTCAACAAATTTTCCATTCAATTCAGAATTTGTATTTTATACAAAACACTTTGTCGTTAAAATTTAGAAATTTAAATGAGCATATGTTTCAAGCTCTTAAGGTTGCACAAGATACGTATTTTGCGATTTTTTGCGCATGAATTTCCAAAGATTTTGTGTATGTAACCATATTCTGTGGTCACATCTCCATTTGCTAAATCAATAGTTTATCGAAGCAAGCAGCTACGTCGTGTTGAAGTGCTACCTTCATTAACTCATGTTTTTACTTCATCAGTAAAACGTATGAGTCTATTTATGAGATATTTTTTATACTGCGAGAAAGATAAAAGTTTTTGTATCCTTACATCAATTTTCTTTCTCAAATCAAACACCAGTAATGTTACATTATAACATAAACAAAAAATGAAATGCAGTTACTGTTCTGGTATGCACATTGTATAGTACAAGGGTGTTCAGAGAAGCTCGGATTGCACGTACCTATGCATCAATCAACTTGGGAAAGAAAGGACTTGGATTTGGAATAAGTTACAACTGAGCACTATACATATTATAATGCTGTACCTACATTTTCATTTCATATGTATGTATCGCGTAGAAGAAGAGGAATATATATCTGTCGGCAGTGGTGAAGATACATACGTAGGCGGTTCCTATCCTGACAGACAAGTGACGGGCGGCGTTTTATCCACGACACGATTCTGCGCTTACCACAGACCCACCCCTTCCTTTCCTTAAAACGTCCTCTCGGATACTCCGCCGATCCCCTCCTCGAGTCTCCACTGATCCGATCGGGTGTTCCTGCAAGTGCGGCTCCATGTGGTTCTGTATACCCTATAGAAGCGCCTATACGCCATATGTATGCGACGGTGGAAGCGTGCTTGTTTTTATGAACTTGCACGGCACGGGTCGTAAGAATAATTGAAATATTATTTAAGTGCCTAGTAATAAAATTAAATGTATTTTTTTTTTGTTTTTTTTTTTTTTGTTTTAGTAGCTGTTCTACTTTTTATAATCTTAAATCTGCAATAGTAATTACAAACATTATAAGCAGTTGTTTGTATTTTATATATAAGCAATGTTACTGTTAGTTAATACATAAGTAAACACATTTTAAGCAAATTTTTTAAATAAATTACATACCAATTACAAGTTTAAAGTACAGATCTATTCTTATAAGATGTAATACTTTTCACAGAATAGATTGCTTAGACTCGTACAAATTTTTCATCTATTGTCACATATCAAATGTCACTTGTGCAATATGCTAGATTAAAAACAATAATTAGAATGCTAATTTACAATTTGTTGCAACAATATTAAAAGTTTTTATTGGATCAATTACCAGTAATTGATTTTTTATTCGAAACGAAATATGATTAATACTAAATCACAATAAGGTTTCATAATACTAGAATTATTCGTTCATTCAAGTCCATGATGGTTTTCGATACATCGCAAAAATAAGCATTTTTTCAATAATACCTAAACTGTGCATGCATATTATTGTCATTTTTAGTTATATTATAGGGAATTTCAAGAAAAATTTTAGTTTTTGCCATACATTGCCATCGATATCTTATCGATTTCTCGAGAACTCATCGTCATCACTTAAAAGTAGTATAGTATAATTAGTCCATGTCAAGTTTCCAAACATGTATGTGTTTGCCAATTCACGTAACTTTAGGTAAGATTTAAGGCTTTGAGAGAGTTCATACGAAATTATTAGACACATTATACTTTATAATACTTAACCGTAAGTGCTGACCACGAGTTTTCGAGTGATCGATAATATATTGCATGTATCAAATGTCTCGATTGAACCCCATAGTAACTTTAGCCGCAGCTACAGCCCACAACCTCTACATCGCTATACAAGTAGCAAAAGAAGAGCCCTGGGTGCAAGCTCCTTCCCTAAATTAGCGTTGCCCCAATCGCGCTGGCAAAGAGAAGTCCCAAGTGCCTGCAATTAAAACCTTGGCACCTCTGTTTGTTCTTTCCTCCTTCCGTTCTCGGAGAAAAAAAATAAGTGGCGTTTGCTTAATTTACAAAATTCGCATCAGCATGATCGTGGGAATAAAAAAGAGCCAGAGCACAAGCATGGCACGCATGAATCCAGAAAAAATAAAGAAGAGAGTACGTCTTCATTACCGTTAACGAAAAAACCTTATTATGACCGGAATGTACGTGCTTGGCCTCGAAGCCGCGCGCTTTTCACGCCCTTGCGCGTCTCTGCTTAATGAATTGTGTGCCGTTCTCCTACCCTCCTTGGAAGGACGAGCAGAGTGAAAAAAAAAAAAAAAGAGAACAAGGAAATCGCAGCACCCGTGTTATTAGCTTTTCCCTTCTCTTTCTCATCCCATCCTGCCTGACTGACTTCTCACTTCGTGCGCTATCCTTAAAATAAAACGCCGTCCCTACGACCACTCAACGGAGACATGGAAAGCCTTGACTCTCGCAATTCTTGCTCCTGGCAAACAATATTCCTTCCGTGTAAACAGTCTGATAACGAGATGTATACGGAGTGAGATGGAGCTGAGGTTGTAGACTAGAAACTGTTTACTTGTATTTAGTAAGTACGGGGATGGCACTGGGCACCAGGGGGTATTTGAACGACTCCTGCGTATTGTGCGAGTATTACCGCTGCGCACGAAAAACATCTGTGCGATATTTTCTGACTATGAACTTTGAATTGTCTTCGTGATTCGGAAGGTTCATTGTCGTAGCAAAATTTTTAACATTTTCATCAAAGAGATACGGTGTCTGTTGAGTCAATAATCTAATCATCTTTCTGAAATTTATGATATCATGTTATACTTTGAAATAGGTTTTAGTGTAATTTATTTTAAATTTTAAAAAGATGGCTCTTTTCGGAGATCCAAAAACAAATTAAATTTATTTTAATATTATGGCAATAACGTACCTTTTTTGAAATTTATTTTTCGATCATTTCCAGTCTCGAAGTATTATTAAGTTAAAAGATACGTTTTTCACTACTTTATTTTATTTTTTTACATTTTGATTTTTGATGGCGAAACATGATTATGTTTTTTTTTTTCTAATTCAAAAATGACGTGATAAGTTTCAAACCTACAAATTTAATAGCATAATCGTAGTACTTAAAAATGAGATGATACGATGAAAAATTCCCTTAAATATTCATTTAGGAAGGCTACCTCTCGTATTAGGAGTGACAACTTATATTTTAAGATTAAAAAACTGAAGAACTTGGCAGCCATACAAAAATACATTCATAACACAAGTTAACGTGTAAACAACGTGACACTAATGACTGTATCATTTATCGTCCCTTTTTCGACAACTATTTCAATTTTTGGTCCTCTTACCCATCTTTTTCACGACGGCATTTGAAAGATGAAGTTATGATCTACAACATCTATATACTTGAAATATCTGACGCTTTTGATAAGGGTAGCAAATCGTTAATCTTAGTAGGTAAGTCCGCGATAACCACTCTAGTTAAAACAAAAAAACATTAAGCGTGATTTTCTCGAGATTTTGTACGGTTGAGGGTATAAATGAGAGCAGCGTTAGATTTGGCCTAATCTAAACTATTTAATGGTATATGTCTTATTTGGTGACACTAGGGCAAGGGAGCCTCCTTAAGGGAAAAGCTCCAAACATAAAACGCATATGAATAACACCTGTGCTCACTTTCACTATTGTACTTTGGTACACATACTCTAAAACTCTGTAGGTAAAAAAATGCGACAAACTAGATATGCTTTGCAATATCCTCAATTATTGTGATACCAACGATTATGTTGTCCCAACTCTTTGGGTATACCTGTATTGTTTATTGGGAGCCTCTACTCTTAATCTACATAAATTAGTATCCCCACCTCTCTTTTTCTCCATCGTTGAAAACGCGTCGCATGCAGCCTTCGGTAGAATAAACGTCTCAGTGTGTTGCATCGCCGCACCTATCACATGACGGAAGCCAAGTAACCAAATTTCGGTACTAAATAGTCCTCTGCATCGATGGCTCCATCCTGTGTTCTCGTGTCACGTTCAACCACTGGCAAGCTTGTATGGGCCTTTTTTTCGCGTATTTTCTTTTGATCTACTAGCCTAGCCTTTTTTTTTCTTTTTAGTCGTCCATGCTCCGGTGCTCCGCGGGGGAGAATGAAATCCCAAAAACGATAGAAGCACGGACTAATGGCGTTCGCTCGCTAATGGAATCGAGGTCGTGCCCGGCCCCCTCCGCTCTTTTCCGCTCGCCCCCCACGTAAACGAAATTTCCCCGACCTAAAGTGAAACGGTCACTTGTTCAATTACCCCGTCGTCGGTCTCTATCCTGTGTGCAGCAGTCTTTTGTAAGAAGCCCACGCTTTGCGTGACTTTGACGCTCTTTGACCGTTGGCTATGTTGTTAGCTCGACAACGCGAAACATAAATTTGACAACACAAAGCTCCTCGATGGGTTCTCCACGACATGAAAATCATCGTGTTGCACTTTTTTAACTTCATCACTCGTTTGTGCTCGTAATTTCTGTTATCAAACTATTCATGCTCAATGGAAATCAGCGATGGAAATTTTACTCTTGACTGTTGGTTTTGAAGTACTTGGATTTACAGTGTAGCTTATCTCTTGTGCTTTTTGTAACAAATTTTTAAGTTTTATTCTCAAATAGAAAACATTTGAAGGAATTTAAGTCTCACTCTTCGCTACATACAAATATATTTGTGGCTAAAACCGTGGCTAAAACGTAATATCGGCATATTTAAATTAATCTATCTAGCTTTTAATAGACTGTCTGCCCATATTACAAAAATGATTCAACATGTATTTGAAGTATCAAGGAACTTGTAAGAAACTGAATTTCGATCTTATTAACTCAAAAATGAATTTTATGTACTGAAAAAAATGAAAAAGAAAATTGTGGATCATCTGAAGAATTTCGTATTTTAACAGTTTCATTGCAATTCAAAAATTAAAAAAATTACTTTTCTTAAAATAAAAATAACTAAACACTCGAAGAAAAAATTTTCCAAACAATGATACTCTATCAGCTCACGCTGTTTGAATGGTTACTTTTTCTCATTTTTCTAAATGTGTATATCTATTTAAAAATCCACATGCAGGTCCGTTTGTGAACAGGCTTCGTCAGCAGAAGCCGTAGGATAAAGCACAAAAACACGGAGAACTCGGTCCTTTGCTCTCCTATAGTTCAAAGGTTGCAAACGTAGGCGGTCCAATTTCTCGAAAAAAAGAGCTCGAGACTTCAAGTACCTACTTTTCTTAAATAACCCGGTCCCATTGATATTCACGAGAGCATAAAATTTTCATCACTTCTTTTCATCTTCTCGGCTAGGAGCTTCCAATTCTGAGGCTGGGAAAAGGTGCGGCTTAGAGAGAAAGTCCAGCTTACGCTGTATTACCCGAAATTTTTCTGGTTTCATCTGCATTTGCGGATCCCTGACCTCTATTTTTGGTTTCTCAGCTGTTGCAAAAAACCATACAATATCTATTTTAAAGATTGTTAAAGAGATGGAACAGTTTCTTTTTTAAACCTATGGAGCAAATTTTCATTTGATGTCAATTTACATGCGTTTTTTGTTTCTCGTACTTTTTGTTTTGCCTACAACACTGATTCAAAGCTGGCAAAAAATTAATTAATTTTTACGCTGCTTGTGCAATACCAGTGAATTCAAAAATCTATTTGGAAAAAATCACAAAAAAACATGCTATCTCTCATTTCAATTTAAATTTAGCTTTAACTCAATTAAACAACAAATAATATAAAGGATTGCCAGAAACATATCGATTTATGTAACTACTATAGATTACTTTCTTCTTATTCAATTAAATTCCCAGAAATACCACATTTTTTAATTAACTGGGTGTCCTCACTTTTTTCCCTTGTTCATTCATGTTCAGCATTTATACATACATACTTTTGCATCATCAGCTATGGTAAAAAAAAGGAAAAATGTAATAATGTAAATAAACGGAAGAAACATTATTTTGTAACCATTTATGTTTCCAGTCCAAAATAGCAATTCGTCTTACAATCTAAATTATGCCATTTTTATTTATCAATGAATATGTTTTATTATTAAAAAAGTCAACACAGTGGTAAATTTTTTTTACACTTGACCAAACTTCTCAATATTATTCATAACATTTTGTAATTGAAATTACCCAAAACTTGACAAATTTGTTTTTTATGTTACAGGTAAGTACGAGAGCACCCAGCCAAATTGTATCCAAACAGCACGAGGTAAGAACATACATGCTTCCACTGGTACCCAGAATTGAACAACTTCTGTGGCTGACATTGACGTACTTTGTGCATTCGTTTGATCCACTCTTTGGTGACTCCCATACATTCCAACCGCGAAAATAGTTCAAAAAAGCAAAACGTAATCGATGTGACCGCCCTTCTGCCAAACACCAGTCCCTGTCGCCAGCTTTAGCGCGTCATTATGCAAAATTCGATTATACAGTACTGTAGACGGCACAGGAGGGACTGTATTGGCTTGGGGGAGGGACTGGTGGTAATGAACGGCACTATATTTTGTCCCGAGTGATGGCTTTGTGAGTAACAGTAGTGAGCGTGCGATTGACCGATATGCTCTGTTAGCGTGGCGCAATTGTTCTTTGAAATTTCGGGGGCCCAGCAAATGTTTACGCGTCAGAAGTCAGATTTGCCGCCTAACGCATGGGCACACGTTGTTTGGAATCACGATATTGCGTATTGTAAAGCTACTATATTAAGCTTCGATGACGATGAAAACTGTATTTCAAAAAATCGGTCAAAGCAGCAAAAAATAGAGTGAGCACTGGCTCTTGAGTCCATTGTCATGTGATTTTACTGACGATTTAGCCTATCTATAGCTGTCTGCCCCCCGTTGTCTAATACTGCAGCTTAGACACTGGATCAAAAATGAGGCAGATACACCGAATTGTTGCGGATCAGATTTTTCCTACGGGAGATTTCCCGAGATTTTCCTGATCCACATGACAATTGTCATGGGTGAATTTGGGGCAGTTGTAGGGCCCTCCTCCCTTCCAATTCCATCCCAATTCCTTCCCAATGCCAAGTGCTAAGTGCCCTCAGTAGTGCCTCTACAAGAGAGCTGGACGTAAGGCATTATAATGTAAAAAAAAAGAAAATCTGTAGCTATATCTTTTTTTCTTCGTCTCTGCTTCTCTCATGTAAAAAAATGCAATAATGCCAAATTTTAGATCTCTGGATTGCTTTTGGCGGGTGTGATAGGTCAAAACGTATTTTTTTTTTTTAGCCCAGTAAGCAAAAAAAAAAATTTGTAAAAATTTACAAAAAATGCACTTTTAGATAGCAAATAAACTTGAATTTTTTTAAAACTCTTGGACTAAATTTATACTTCCAGAGACATTTGAAACTAAAAAAAAAAATCTTTGAAAAATCATTTTTCGAGTGATACAAAAAAAAAATTATTTTTTTATATTATCGTTGATTTTTTTAGATTTTGGAAATCGATACAGGTGTAAAAAAATAAAAAAATGCTATTTTTGGCGTTTTCCCGTATTGTCATTACCACAAATAAATGCAAAAGCAGCTTTGTACGAACTTAACGTAGGTTTTTAGATAATGATCTTACATAACCTTTTTTTACATTTATTTATTATAGTGATAACGCAAAAAATGCCAAAAACACAGTTTTTTTCATTTTTTTTTGAAGCTTTTCTAGAACTTCTAAAAATCTGAAAAGATTCATAGCAGTACCAAAAAATGTGTATTTTGCTACAAAATTATTTTTGTAGCACAATTAATAAAATGTTTTTTTTAGAATTTTTGTTTTGTTTTGAATTTCTCTGAAAATTTAAATTTGACGTCAAAAATTGAAAAAAATTTCTTTTAATAATTGTTACTCAACAGTGCATTTTTTAAAATTTTATCCAACTTTTTGTTGTTCTTCAAGCCAAGAAAACAAAAGAAAACTGAAAAACAACTGACATATCACACTTATCGGGAGTGGTTCAAAGACCTAAAATTTATCATAAGATCATCTTTTCACACTAACTTTCGGTTCACAAAGTTTAAATTAAAGAATCTAAATAACAATGTTTTAAAATTTATCTACCAATGATAAATGATGTGCAGGAATAAAATATTGATCTTTAATAATATGCAATTAAAAAAATTTTGTTTCTTACTTTTACATGAATAATAAAAAACAAAATGCAATAACTTCAAAGTTAAAAATATTGATCAAGAGTTAATGATTTTACTTCGAGAAATGGATAGGAGAATTTTTCAAGTCGTAGTTAGTCTTTAACTCATTGCCTTGAAATCGGTGCTAGCGATTTCAATGCGAAAGCTAAAATACGAGCAAAGTTTTAATTCCGCAGTCTTAGTTAGCAGACAGTTCAGCCCTGTTCATTAACGCAGGGGCGTCGTCGCACCCCATGAATTATTCTATTTCGACAAAAGTCCCATCTTAGTGGACTTTTTCCTCTCAAAGAAAAATTCAAACAACAGCAGTAAATCAAAACCACGCAAACATGTTAGGAAAAAAAAAAACATTAAAAGAAAAACAAGGGAGCTCTTAAGCAGGACAGAAACAAAGGCTTCGTTGGAATATGTAAGAGCCACCGAGCATTTCGCTAATACCCCCTGTTTAGGCTGCTACTGTTTTCCGAGGTCCTAATGTACTCGTAGAGGACACCTCATCTTCTTTTATTCTAGAGTAATCGAAAAAGAGACAGAAAGTCCTAACAAATTGTATCTATTTGGTAGCCACCCCTCATGCGGTAATATACAGGAATAGTCTGTCCTGGAACTAAGAAATACTCAGTACTGTGGTCCTCTCATTAGCCAAAAGAAGCAAAAGAGACTAAAAAGCAGAGAGAAAAAGTGGGCATGTAGCCTTCATTTATTTTGTTGACTACAGCACTTAACCATACAAGATTGTAGTTACATTATATTATCCATAAAAGTTTTTGTCAACTTTTTTTTTTTTTTTTTTTTTTTTTTTTTTTTTTTTTTTTTTTTTTTTTTTTCAACCAATTAATAGTTGTGTGACAATGAATGAAATTTCACTGTATTTTGTATAGATTAACCAAATTAAGTACTAAATACATAAAACCTAATAATTGGAGTAATATGCTAGGGAAGTGTTTTTCAGATAAACCATACATTTATCAATTTAATGAATGCATAGGTTTCAAAAAGGGACACAAAAAAACATTGAAAACCATATTCATTCGTCATGATTTACTTTATGTATTTAATTTACATGATATTATTTAGGTCAATGACTTACATTTTTTAAAGTATACTTGATAGTTCCGACACTTCGTAAATAGAAATGTAGGCAGGTGCAGGCATGGATAAGCTTACACACAAATATCAATAGTCTATTTAAATGAACCATTGCTAAATATTTTTCAAACTAATCTTGATGTTAATAGTCATTTATCTCGTTAAAGACTGAGGCTTTGAAAAATTTTGCTAGGAAATAGTCCTGGAGCCATACATAGGAGATATTTTTGATGTTTTTCATGAACGACAAAAAACTTTTTATTGAAAAAAATTATACCTTAGTTCTTCGCTTACTTTTGAGATTTTTTATACACTGCAAAATTTTCAATAAAAAAGCAATAAAAGTTTTACCATATCTTATTTTACCGAGACCGAGAAGATTTTTTGAAGTTATATTCCGTAAAGTTACAATTCCGAGCGCTTACTGACTAAAACCTTTTCCTCAGTGATGAAATGGCAAGGTTTCTTTTTATATGTCATAATATCCAGCTGTCGAAAATGATGTATCATATTATTTTTTATTCAGGTTAATATTGAACCAAATTTGTACAAACCGTCAGATTGTGTCGGTACCTTAGTACTGGGACTGACTGTACTTTAGGAATCGTTACTAATGCCAGGATCGTGCACCCTCTTATTTTAGGTACTCGCAGCAAAAATTAAGAATAACTATATCAAATTGTTAAATGCACGCATTCTAAAATGATTTGAATCATTGCTCTCAAATATTACTCAACACGTAACTAGTTTGCAAGAGATATTTGAGTTTTTTTATCATACAATCTTCAAGAGCCACAATTTTTTTTGTTTTTAATTTGTCCACAATTTAAGAAAGAAATGTTTAAGGACTATGCTCTCTATGCGTACGGTGATGTATCAAGAAAGTTTAGAACGATTACTTGATATCATATCACCAAGCACGACTATAATGCCTAAAATAATCTTTTTTTGTGACTACAGAAAGAAACCTGTAGCCATTTAGGAGCTAAATCTAGTATTATAGTTTGTAACACCTTAAAGTATAAAATGTATCTTCAACTTTTTTTTTACATAGTTAGCGAACAACTAAGCAAGCATATGAACCTTTTTTTAGATAGTGTAACAAATTTTTAGGTTGCAAAACTGTAAGGTAACTAATCTCTAAATACTTACTCTGTAGTTGCTTTAACTATCCCTTTTATTTCGTTACATTGTACGAATATAACAAGTAGTGGCTTACAAAACTATTTATGGATAGTTATCTGCAAGCACATTGTTTTTTATGATACAAAAGAAGAATTAATTTGAATAATAGTAAAAACTATTGTGTTCCTGAAAATTAATTGAGGTTGACAGTAAAATGTAACTGCTCATTTAAGTCAAATTACTAGTTGATTGAAAATTAGTTTGCAAGAAATTATAAATTTACTTTTTCCAATGCTTTTATTAGGAACTGAATAAGATTACATTTTTATAACATTTTTAATAAACAAAGTCTACTAGTCTCCATTTAGTTCAATAATTCTAACAAGGTTAAAGCTACAGTAATTTATCTTTAACTTTACGTTATCTGTTATGTCAGTCAAGTAGATTATTAACAAGTATCAAACATGTAATTTTTCTTTTTTCATATATATGAATACTGTCAAAGATAAATCATATCAAAGTTTTAGATTGAAAGTTTATGATACATCAGTTTTACTTTGGGTAAAAATAGAAAAATATGTGCAAGACCTATTAGTAAGATATATTTAATGGACCTATTTGGAACAATTTTTGAAGGAGGGGGTTCACACCAAACTAGAATATATTAGAGGAATGTTACAGAAAGTATCACGAAAGCTTGAGAACTTTGGATTATTACATTGGCCTTGTGTGAGTATACCAATAGATAACTTCCACCCTGCTACTATCGATACGAGTTCCAATTCCCTCATGAAAACCTTCTTAAACTTGAAATCCACCTTCTACAGGTATTGGGTTTGCGACTATCCGTAATCTAAATCATAAAATCGACTAGCAAGTGCTTAAGTAACGAGTGGCCGGTATACGTTCATTAAAATAGCTTCCTTGGTAGCAGTGGGCGGATTAATAAGCGATGAGAGCCGAGCACTCCAGTGGCTCATCCGATAATTAAGGTACCTACGAAAGTTATTGTAATTCCCAACCTCGCGCTCGCGATGTAAGTCATCGAGCACTTTGCACGGTAATACCAGGTGTTTATGGGTACACTCCACGTTAGTGCAATATATGCACAGCTGCATTATTACATAATTGTTCTGGCGTCAGCGAGGAAATTAGCATCTATAAAAGCCAGGTAGAGTGTATCATAACATCTGCTGCTGCACTTGATGGATCAATTCCACGCGTATTAGAGTTATTATTGCTGTATGCTCATTTTAACTGGGCAGCGGCGTACGCTTGTCGTTCGTAAAGGTAACTTGTTAATCGGGACACCCCCTCCTGAGGGGGGAGTATGAGGCACCCACGCTATTTGGAGCTGAATCAAAGCTTTTGTGAAAAATTAATGAAGAAAGTGGATGTTAGTGGCATTTCGTTCGATTGCTTACAATTAACGCGCCATTGCTCCTAAATTTGAAAAGAAATGTGTTTCAATAGCACTGAATTGACGGTAATTTCGTTGATCTTCTGATTTATTGCTGAATGGTATACACAGTTGTGCTGAATGTGATTGCAGACACTTGGTACGAAAATTTAGATGTTAAGAACTTATCTATAAGCATTAAATTTATCGTGTGTAAAGGTAATTGCCATGGAATTCGTACTTGTATTAAAAAAAAAAGAAGGTAACGTCAGCTTCAAGCAAATAGGTAACGTGCTGATGTCCTCCTGCTGTTTTGGATTATTCGGCTGAGTACCACCCACGCTTCTTTTGACAGACCACTGCTCCCAAAATCTAACGTAATTAACGATCTTAATTACGACGTTGATTTTTTCTTTTTACTTTCAGATTGGTATTCCGAATCTTGACTACGTCTTCATAATTTTCGTCCTTTCACAAAAAAAGTACATCTTCATAATTTCTGTCTGTTTCAAAATAAAGTTTTAGCTCGTAAAAAAAGTTTTGGTTCTATAATGAAATTATTTTAATTTCAAGATAAAGGTTCAAAAGCGAATCGTGAAATGTATCTTTATTTGTAAAACAGTGAAATAAGCACCTCATCGAAGCAGTGAAGTATATTAGAAAAAAGATTTTTATCTTCATATGTTCACCAGATAGAGCCAGCTGTTTTTATTCGAAAAAAACCCTTTATGGAGCACTACGGGATGTGTATAAACAAGATGTTAATCAAGAGCATAACTCATCTTCTTCATTCGTCTATAATACAGTCTAATGTTGTGAAATTGATGTATATTCCACCAAAAAAAAATCACAGTAAAATCTCATACTATTAGAAAAAATTCATATTCCATCAACCTAAGCAAGTGAACTGGGCTTTAAATTATTACATAAAAGTTTATCGCTATCAATCGAGTATATGAATATTTTTTTCAAAATAAGTGATAAATCACGATAAAAACTTAACCTCTAATGCTCATATTACCTCAATAAAATGTTACTCCAAACATGATTGATACTCCTGTTGGTGCAGTATTACAATCATTAAGTAATATTAAATCACACGGCAGGCGACTGCAAAAAGCACCCAAACGAGCAACGAGATGCTCGGCGACTAAATCGATGTCATTTACAACGATCGCAGGAGCACCAAAGATGCGAGCACTCGCGAATTACCTGCCACCGCGACGAAGCAATGTTTGTTTGCGCAAGAATAATGGCTCGTGCTCTCAGGAAAAAGAAAACCACTGCCCGCGCTTTAATTGCAGAGCCTCCCCTCTATCCTTACAATATAACTTATCGTTTACTGAATGAGGGGAGGGTGTACCTCTCGTTTGTCTTTCACGGGGAATGTAAAAAAATCGGTCTCCATCGGGAGGTAATTTTCACCTCAAACAGCTACGTGGGTCGCGATTTTTCACGACCATCCGAACAGTATCACTTTCTATCCTCTGCCACCCAGTCGCAGAGATGAAACAAGTACAAAAAAGGGGAAAGGGGAAGAAAAATCTTGCTGGTGTACTCTCTGAGGTGGCAGAGGCGTACTCGAAGGGCAAGGGGGCGTTGCGGGCGAGGTCCCATTTATATATCGAGGCGTGGGATGAACAAGGCCGTGCTACTAGTGTCTCTACTCCAACATACGAGCAATTCCACACGATTGTACCATGTACGATG
The DNA here is from genome assembly GCF_036245765.1 of Copidosoma floridanum. Lineage (NCBI taxonomy): Eukaryota > Metazoa > Arthropoda > Insecta > Hymenoptera > Encyrtidae > Copidosoma > Copidosoma floridanum. The sequence continues at coordinate 13,608,492 of NW_028321884.1, read as the reverse complement.
TATGATTTTGAAGAAAAATCGGCATGATGTATATCGTGAGTGCATTTGGAACTAGCCTTTTTTGTATAATATTATTATGTAATGAATTCAGAAAATAATCATTGTGTCCCTAGTAGCTTGCCATATATTTTTACAATATTTTTAACTTTATAGACAAATTTTTTCCTGCTGATCTTATTTCTCTGGATTTTTTTCGCAGAGATAACAAGAAATTAAAGGTATGCAAATACAATGAGGTCAACGATCCTTAAACAAAAAATTACACGTAATATAAGTTTTAGATGCAAATTAACTTTCAATCTAGGTAATTCTTTTTGATTGAAAAAGTACTATTGTACGTTCTTGATTCAGCCTGTTCTTGATCTTTGACGAGCCTCATCTTTCAGTGCATAAGCATTGAAAGAAGCTACCTTTTTTTGAAAGACTAGAGTTTGGATTTTATTTTTAAATAATCATGATTCTGTTCATTTTCTACACAGGATTTCCAACAAAAAACATTAGGCAGGCAATTCCCACTGGAATTCTCCATGTACGAAAGAGAGAGACAAGAGTTTCTCATGGGTCCAAAAGTAAGTAATAGGGCGCAGTGACAGATACGCGCGCATCAGGGAGGATCGATTCTCCGGTCACGAATAAAAAATGTGGGTTGAGCGCGAGAGACTCGCTGGCCCGTAATTACGAGGCTGTGCTCGAGGAGAAAAATGCTGGGTGCCATTAACCGTGGGGTTAACGCCACGGTGTAACGTCCGCTTGTGTACATAGGATGGAACCGCGAGTGTTTGCGTTGTATGTGCATTCGCATGTAGGTACGTCTCTCGTTCCGTGGACGTAAGCGTCTGCAGATAAGGAGAGGCGCTTAGCCAGCTTGTAAGGAGGGAAAGTGGAGCATCAGGATAAGCGCGATTTGTGCACTGAGCTTCCCGAGAATTTACGGGGTAGAGGGAGGAGTGCGATTTTTGGTCTGGATGCTCCATGAATGGTCGAAGCGCATCTCTGTCCGGGTATTTCTTTCATCATCCTTTGTGCAGTTATCAGTTTTAAGTAGCTAGAATTTTTTCGTACCTTTTATCTTGCATTTTTACCTAACAAAAACGATGTACGTGTTGTAGGAAACCAACCAAAGTTAGCTCTTTGAAAGATGATTATGTTTTAATTATCTAAATATAGAAGACAGAAGTAAAAATGTTGTTGGTTCTCGTACTCGAATACCATTTCAATTTCTGTAAGTAAGCTTTGTTATGCTTGAGTGAAATTTCAGAATTTATGGTGATTCAATTGTTTCTCACTAAAAATTGTAATATTAATGCATTTTAAAGGACGAGCACGTAGATCTGGGTCTGAATGTTAATGTTCATTTTTAGTCAATCACAAACCGATTCATCAAAAATTTCATTTTCATTCGAAGTAATTTACTCTTAACTTTCATTTGACGCCAACCAAGATATCCTATTATATACTATAGTTTAGGAAAATGTGTACCGAAAAAAAACAAAAAAAAGATGTGAAATTGTTTTAGCTAGGAGTCATCCCTTAAGGTTTCACCCAAATGTCTCACTGCTCAAAACGTATAAACGTCCTTTGTCACTTTAAGTAGATGATGAAGTAAACAACGTAAAGCCTCGAAATGACAACCACTGTTTTCTACCACAATGCACCAAATCATTGTCCACCAATCGCCTTATCCAACGTAATCAAGGACATTTACAATCCTTTGTTGTGAGCAAAATCGCGTGCAACGTGCCAGGTACCCAAGGGGTAAAAAATCACCAGACCAGCCCACAGAGCCTCTGGATAAGAAAGTAGGTGAGAGAAGCCCAGGGCCCGGAAATCCGTGCCCCCGTACGCTTAGTTTACGCTCAGTCGGCCGAAGCTTTCGCGCAATACGAACACGCGAGCTTGCGAGAAACGTAGAGAGTGCGCACCATATGACTCGGTTTCCCAACGTAACCAACTAAAAAGCACACGAGAGCCATGCTTTCAGAGTCTCCCGAATGGTCAAATGAACCTCCGTAGTCGCTAAGAGCCAAGACTCACGACCAAAACAGTGACGTTGCTGAGGACACACGCGAGCTACACTACTGGTGAAGTTTACACCCTGTTGGGCTCGTGAGAATAATTCGTTGACTGCAGCCTAGCTCTTGTCCTAGTCATCTTATAACTGGCTAATGTTGCTACAACCATGCATGGATGAAGACAACAACAGCAAAGCAAATCGTCACTTTTCCAAGAGTCATGTATTAATGGATTTTTGTTAAAAAAGCTGGAGCTTTATGAATTGATGGTTATTAATAATGGATATGGGCAAAGTTCGTAGGTTTCTGTTTGGAATCCATTGGTTAGTTCTCCTTTCATTGGTTCGTATAGGCCTTTCAAAGTAATAGTCCTTTCTCAAGTGTACCCAGATCGAAGGCCCCGCTAAAAACGACATGGAGTGTTTATTATTATACAAACAATAAATAAAAATACAAAAATCCAAGAAAAAACGAAGGGGTGGGTAAGTTTTCAGCGATTCTCCATCATACATCATACGCGTATATCGAAAACGACCAAATTGCGACTTCTGGCTTTCATAACTTGAAATCTATAAATAATCTATAAATATTGTTTATATAATAATAAACAATCCATTTTTTTCAGCGGGGTCTTAATTCTGGCTCTTTAGTTACGAAAGCCAGAGGTCGGAATGAGTAGGAAAGCTAGCATAGGCACATGTATGATAATTTTGGGTTCGGGTATGATTATGGAAAATTAACCTTCTTACGACTTATATATATTATTGGTAGTCTCTCATGCTACTCTTAGTTGTTTTTTAACAACTTCGCTTCGTTTGAAAGTAATTAATTTAATTTTCAAATTTCGTTACCGGAGCGTTCCGAACTTCAGTTTTGCCATGGTATTTTTGTCCAGAAGAGGGTAGCTAGAAAAAAAAGTGGAAGGTGGGTGAAGTGACCCTTACAATCGAGCTTACAATGAGGCCTGTTTAATCAAAATGGATTTTTGGATCAAAAGCAACTAGCCATTCAAGCTAGATCTTCAGATTCGCGAATTTTTATTTTAATTACTGAATCAAGAAACAAGTTTTAATTACTCGTATTTAGTAAAGCTAAATAAGTTAAAATACGATGCTCTTAATGTATGTAGTTTATAGACTGTTTAGGAATGACAAACATTTAAGTCAAAATAATATCCATCTTAAATCTTACATTTATTATTTTGTCAAATCGTAGTACAGCTTCAATCAATAAATAAGTTACCATAAATACCGTCTCTTTACACATATATAGGTACTTATACAGGTCGCAAGGAATCCATATAAATAGAGAAAATAGGAGCCCGAAAAGAGAGCTGATACCAGAGGGAGTTCCATGGGGTGAAACGCAGATGGCTCCAGTTGATGGAAGTCCCGTTAAATAACGAACGAGCGATTTCGAGCAGACGCAGAAAAGTTGGGGCGATCGGAAAGGGAAGGGTGTTACTTTGATGTCGGCGCTCGTCGATTATAGACTCAATTATTGCTCCCTAGTTCTCCGTTTCGGCTCTTCATTCACGTCTGACCCTTTCGCTCTGTGTGCAGTTTGGTATGTAGATGTTCGCTTGAGCGACTTTTTTTCAAGTTCAGCCGTGCCGATAATCGAATGGATTTTTTTTTCCGAAGCGTTGTATCGCTTTTCGCAGGTGGGCGAGCTTTCTGTTTGGTCAAAAAAAAAGAATGTTTGATAGGTTTTGCTATATTATATATTAAAATTATTCATTTGTTAACTCATACAACTGTATCGATACACTCTGTGTTATTTTTTAAAACATATTGTTATTAATTGTACTTGATGTATTTATATCTTAGCTCTTCAAATGTAGCACGCGAGAACGTAGAAATTGACGTTTAAACATATTTTATTATTCTTCCGAGATCTCAAGTCTGTGTGGATAGGTTTACCATTCGACTGACATAGACAAACTTTGCTTTTAATTGACTAGCATTAAGATTAAAGATAGTTGCAGATAACTAAAACAAAATAAATAACTGATGACAGACTAGTCAAAAAGAGATAGCTTCATGAAAATGGCTAAATTTAGTTTTAAAACCATAGTTTCAAAGCCTAAGTTTGTTTGTAGAAAAAAAAACTCTCTTTAGCAAAAAAGAAATCCTCGACAGGTAACTTTAGGACCGATCTAGGACAAACAAATTAATTTTCAAACAATAAAGGCAAGTGCAATTAACGATGGTATTTCTGTTGAAACTCTTTCAACTATTTAATAAATAATCTGATTTTGATAACTAGTTCTATATTGAAAAGTTTTGTGCATAAGTAAACTAGTTTGTTAATTAGAAATAATTTGTGGAGACTTATTTTATGCAGTTAGATAATTGTAGGATACTCATTTTTAAAACTGAATAGATAAATTCTATATAAGCAAACGAAATTATTGATTTATAAGATTACCGTCAATTATCAAAGAATGTATATAAATTTAGTTTTGGATTAATAGTTCAGTTATTAGGTTTAACGACAAGATTGCAACATACTCTGCATTTTTTCAAATATTTTTGCTAAACTTGTGAGTCGCAACCCATGTCTTCAAGCAGAACTGGTGTTAAGCTCGGCAAAATATCAATTACAAAAACGAGACTCGATAAGCATCCTTTGATAACACGCCATATATATATGTGAACCTTTGATAGGTCACGGAAGCGTCGTTTTCTCGGGTGATTGGATGAGGTCCACCCGACAAGATCTTGTCGAGCCACGTATCAAGGATATCGCGTCGATTACCGCGTACGGAGGGTCAAGTCGCGGAAATAGGACCTTTTAACTGCTGCTACGTGGCTATTTCCCCACCTGGCTCATCGGATTCCGTACATCGGGGTAGAACTGCCGTGGCTGAGGGGGAGCTTTTTGCACGAATGCCACTCCTGAACTCTTGCGTTTTGTTAGAAAAAAAAAAAAATTATCTGGATCCTTTTTCACTCGAATAATCTCTTCAATTTTTGTAAAAATGTAATCTGCACAGGAAAATTGAACAATCACTACGTCCATGTATTTAAAATTCATTTTCATTACAAAATTTTTGCAGAGTACCGGATTCACAACTACGTTTGTAAAACATTTTACATCGTTTGAATTACAAATTCATAGGATTTCGATTCAATCAACTTAAAGGTTGAATTTTACTCCTTGCTCAATAGGGTCGTAGTTTTGTTAAGATCTTGTAAGCTCACTAAAAACCGTAAACACATGCAGGAAGTCACTATACTCCCCGAATAAGTGAGATGCGAGATTGTAAGTAGTTGTTACGTTTTCACATGAAGTTGTATCGAACAATGCGTTAATATAATTTTTGGAGAAGGTGAACAAAGCAAAATGATGTAACGCAGATCTTCGTGTATAAAGACGATCTACCGTTTTTGTTTGTTGAAAGAAAGGCATGATAAAATTCGATCGTATACGACTTGATCTTTGTGTAAACTGCCTTTTTAGATAAACAATTTGTATACATTGTCTAGTTTTGTAACAATAGTTTATTCCCGTGTAAAACATCATTTTTATTGGTGCAACTCCAAGTGCATTACTGCAACTTACTTAAAGCATATAAAATCGTAACATTTTTTTACACATTTCCATTCATGTAATTTAATTTGGTTTCTGTACGTAATTTATAATTTACGGGCTTCATGAAGACGAGTTGTAAAAATCTATTTTCTCTGCGTGATAAATATTACATAGAAAATGGTGTGAAATAACACCGATGTAAAAGCGTATAAAAAACGTTACAGTGGGTTGAAATTAACACACTCGGATCTGTATAGTGATATTGCTTCAGTTTGTACATAGTTATTAGGTACCACATGTAGATATGGTACACTTTATGCACCAAATAAGATGCCTGAGAAATAGTATATCTGAAAGAATTTTGAGTGACCTTGAGTTGGCATTGTTGGCATTTATTAATTCTTGCAAAGAAAATATCCCAAATGTTTTTATTAGCAGCTTCTTATTTTACTAGTCTCAGTAGATGTATACATAGAATATTAAGATGAGGGGCTGCAATAAAAAAAAAAAAAAAAAAAACTGTGATCCCAGTAATGATTTATTCATTCGTATTGGAAACTTCGATGCTGTCTGGCACGCATTGAGCTACCAATTGAGCACCCCTACGTGATAAAGTTGATGATACCCCTGTGGCATAACCGGTTTTTTATTTTAATAAAAAAATATCATCTGGTCTTGGACCCAACTGTTATGGAACTTCAACAAAATTAATCTGACATCAAAATGGCGATCATGAAAGTGAGTGTGACTACTAATATAAGTTACAGCCTATAGTATTATAGTTTTAATAAATCGTTCGTTAACAAAGGCCATACGGGTAATCGAATTCAGATTCGCATTTATTTTTTTTCAAATTTCAACTTGAGTCAGACACGCTTATTCGTGACAACGCAAGTATATATCCTCGTCCCCTATGTAAGTGCTAATAGAAAATTTTTAACAAACTGGCTTCATTGCAATGGAATTTCCAACGAATGTACTTTTTAAGGAACAATTTGAAGAACAAAAAAATTCTCTAATCTCAAAAAAAAAAAAAAAAAAAAAAAAAAAAAAAAAAAAAAAAAACTATAGTATCACCAAAGTCAGGTGTAGCTATGCGATTTTGCTCCCCCGAGAGGCACTGTCTACTTCCTCATGGCTCGGCCGAAACTGAAAGTTCCACGCAGATGCACGAGGGAACGGGATATGAGAGCATAAACTCCCTCTTCTTGGGATTCTGCGCGGCCGGTGCTGCATCCCTTCCCTGCAGCTTTGCTTCGCGAAAAAGAGGGGACGAAGTGCACCCGAGAGCTGCCGCCACCTGGATATCGCGGCCCTAAGCTCGGGTTTTATTGACGCAAACTTTTTTTCCCCTCGCTGCGTACTTACCGGCTGGACTTGTGCCTCGTACGCGTCCCTCCACCTTGTACATTCATTGCTATAGAGTATTTTTTAGTTTCGAGCAGCTGGGCTGAAACTTGGCGATTTTTTTTAACTTGCTGCATAATATTTTCAAATCTCTCAAGGATTATGGCATAGTTAGAAGAGCATTTAGGAACAGGTAGTAAAAAAAGTTTTCGTTGTAGTAGGTTTTTTTTAATTCAATAAAATCAAATGCGTAGTGTATAGCTTACGTAGTTTTTCTTTGATACGCATGATTCGATGTTTTTTTTTTTTTTAAACAGATCTTAAAAGGTTTTGTTTCAATTTTATAGAATGCGTATTGAACAAAGTTGATTTTGATCTATTTTGTTTGTGAATAAAAAATGGAATTTTAAAAAAGGCCTTACTACAAGTATCCTTTCGACGGTCTTTTTGAAATGTCTTTGTTACAAGTCTGCCATGAAATTGAGTTTCGAAATGAAACCATATTAGTTTTTTAGATAAACTCATTATTTTTAGCTCAAAGATCATACAAGCAGTAACTGATTAGCACACAGGTGTATCAAATAATACCTTTTCCGTTAAAATTAAAAACAGAATTGGAAAAACCTTGAAACTCCAATCTCTAATGAAGTGAATCAATCATCATTACTCTTTCGTAACTCCAAAAATAAAAATAAAGTAAAGTGCCCAAACAATATGATGGTACAAACGAGAAGTTAAATAACTGCATTACCAATATTAAACTCCTCTGCCGAAGGAAGTTTGTAATATTTTCGACTGAATAATGAACAACGCAAATCCACAGACTCAAACGTTGTATCTTTTATCACCTAAATTCAAGGTGAATCCATTGTAATACATATACACATGACATTTCTCAGTCACTCGTCCTTACGCCCAGACCAAAAATGCAGGGGTGAGGGGTGAGAACCAAGCACTGACGTTCCCAAAAAAGCTCCCTAAGGACTTATCTCGAGCGCAATTACTACAGATAAAACGCGTCCAGCGCATAATTAAATTACCCACCAACCGACTCTGCCCCTAGTATAACCAGTGCCCGGTCCACACTCGCGAGATTAATACAACATTTTCCCAGCTATCGCACAATGGGCATGTCCGCGTAGCGATAATCCCCACAGCGTGCGCCAACTCCTCCCCTCGTATCTCTCGTGGACGTCGAGAGATCCAAGGTCACGTACCGGTCCTTCGCCGGCTTATCTTCGTCCTTCGGCCAGATCGACTGTGCGCCGTTCATCCTTACCCTTCGTCTTTCTCACCACCACCAACAGCGGGCGCCGCTAAGATACCGTCCTAAATTGCTCCCGAAATCACCATATCAATTACCGAGCCCCAGTCGCGTACGATGAATTCCAAGAGAGGCAAGTCGAGGTACATGTATATGCATATATCCTCTGGACTCGGCCGTGGTATGTATACGTTACAAAGGTTCAGCTATGAAAAGCGATCGATTGGATAATCGCACGGGACGTGCACCGCAGCTACCGGCGTCGTAAACTCTTCTAGGAACTCCTCCTCCGGCAAGCTATATATACATACGTGCTAACTGGCTAACGGTGCCTTCCGTTTCTCCTTTCGCGAGATGGCAAGTCGTTCCTTCTCTTCCCACCTTCGCCAAGGTGTAACTGTGTACGTACAACGAACGGAGCCGTCCTTATGATCCATTGCATTTAGGCGCGAGAAAACCCGTGTCTGGATCCTCCCGTGCTCACGTTGTTACGTGTATGGACACGTATGTAATTGACTGGGGTGTGGGTATTGTTACGAAGATAATTGCCGACTGGACGAGGCGTCGTTCTCTAGTGTCGAGTTGGCCATTTCGAAAAGTTTGATTTTCGTACTTTGTTTACATGTGAGTGTCAAAGTTTACGAAAATTCGTGTGTTGGAGAAAAAAGCAAGTATAAATACAAGCCAACTCGTTCTCTCAAAAATATATCTGATAATATTTCTGTCGCTATTCTTTCAGTTTTCACTCGGATTACTGGTAGGTCATCTCACACCCCATTTGTTTTCGAAATTTGTTGATGTAACTTAAACTGTTGTTGTATTGTAGTGTTCTTAGTATACGTTACAGACATTTTTACTTCAAGAAAAATGCTGATGATGATTGAAAAATTATTTTAGGACTTTGCAAAACTTGTTAAGACTTTGGAACCTTTTGTATAACGAAGGACTAAGATGACTTTAGATGACACTGACCCAAGGACTTACAAAGACTTTGAATGACTTATAAATACTTTTTTAAAGACTCTCGACTTTCAAAGTTATTTGATGTCATTGCAAGACTTTAAAAGCCTTTTTTCCCTTACTTGTAGAGCATGTAACTCATCCTAGGATATTTACCTTAGAACAATGGTATTTCAATATTTTGAGCGCAAGCTAATTTGCAATAAACAAGTGTGGTTAATCACATTAATTAATTTTTCCAAGATTTGTATGAAAAATTAATTGATGTTGTGGAATAGTACCTAGCACGATCATGTCGAAAAAAGATGTTTAAGTATCTTCATCAAGTTAAATCTACTAAAAGATTCATTGTAATATACATTTGTATATCCACACTACTGTATCGTCAGTACCAAAACCTTATGTCTATAGATTGGGTTCTTTATTATTTTATACTACATGGATCTTTTTTAAAATATGATGCTTTAAACGAAAAAAGTGTTTAATTATTTTTTTAGATGAAAAAAAGTCTGGCCCATGTGCAAGACATATTAAATCGATCAGACCAAACTGAAGGCAACAAGTACACTCTAGATATAGGTTTTTAACTCTGGACGACGTCGAAATGATTTTTCCAACTTCGGTTTTCTCATTTCAATGATTTTTTGTAGATTTTAATATATATGCGTAGACAGCCAATGGAAAATGTTTGCTGGGTATGTAGTTGTGTATGTGCGTATGTGTTGGTAGATTGATAGTGGGACGATGAGATAGCTCTTAGTTGAAACGGCCTTTAGATGCTCTGTTAGTCACTGCTCTGTTCTGTCCTTGGTATAGAGATGAAGGGAGACAGGACAGACTATTGTACATAGATTACAAGGATATCTTGTGGAAAGGAGCATGAGAAGTAATAGATTGTTTTTGTTAACCAAGTGGATGATTATTAAAAAAATTTTTCATACAATACACAAATCTTGTAAGAAGAAAATTTCAGTTTAACTATGTCAAAGTAACTTTTGCTTTATTTACTATTTGTGGATATTTTTAAGCATTGAGATTATATTTATCTTCTATACGGCATGCAGACTGGAGATCTCAAACACTCGATATTTTGGTTCACTCCAAAGTTCGTCGAATATTAACGTGAAAAGTTGGATACTCGCAAAAAATCCAGCACCGGTCTCGTGCCACTCTCCATTGTCTCTCTTCGTGATGAAGAATACAATACGTATAAAGCACGAGCGAATCAGTCACCAGTGCGTTGAAATGGATGGTCGTGACTCAATTTTTTATTGCAGCCTTTATCAAACTCAGTCTGCTGGACGACAGTGACAAGGAGTGTCTCAGCGGACGCGACTGGCCGAATCGTTTATTCAGTGGACAGACATTATCGGTGATTACGGTGTCTCTTTTCCTCATTGTTGTTTCACTGGGTTCGAAAAATTCGCCGAAGAAGCGTGACGCGGCTACTACTTGCTGACGAATTATTTATCGGTCTTGCAAGCTCGCGTTTTACTCCTACTTGGCTAAGGGATGGGGGATTGAGGGTAATGGTTTTTGCAGCAAACTTTTTTTACGCAATAATGGTAAAACGACTAAATACCATCTAATTTTGAATGATCTTAACGACGTTACCAGAATGGAATGTCCAGTAGAACAATTGTGGGCCCAATCAACATTGTGGGAGTCTAAGAAGGCTAACGAACTGATAAGATGACAAAATTTGCAATGTTACACATAAGGTGATGACCCTGACTATCGAAACCCAACCGTACGTGAAAAAAACTCTACGTTATCATACAAGTTTTTTATTAACGTGTTTGTTTTGAAATAAGTCAGTTTTCAACAGTCCCACATGTTGCTTACCGCCAACTATGCCTGCATATAGTTTTTCTCGATAGTTGTTAGCCTTGTTAATATACTTACTGTTTATTGGTCTATCGTAACATAAACTGTTGAGTTATTTCCTCAACGCGTGTAATATTTACCTTCGAAAAAGAATGTCTTGAAGATTTTGCAGTAGAATCCAATATTATTATCATGGCTCTACCTCGTCTCTTCAGGGGTACTTTCGTTTTGTCTTGTCCATTAGTGCCGTCTTGTCTTTGCCACTAATGTAGAAATAAATTAACATCAACGTGAGATGCTGCGATCTTAGCAGTAACAGTCCGAAGCGTCCGAAGTCAGGTGTATAAAGTTGCAAAGGACTTTTTCCTGGAATGTCACGATAGAGGTCTAAATTCTTGTCGAGACTTTTTTGGCCTTTCAAAGACTTTTAAAGAATTTCATTTAAAAGTCTGTAGGGTATTTTTGAGACGTTTGCAGTCATTTTCCATCACTTGTACAGTGCGTAGCACCTGAAAATGTTCCTAGTTTTGTACAACCTAAAATTTCAAAAGGAAAAAGTGAATACAGTACTGGTTATCATTCATCTTTATTATTGTTTCACTATTTTTCGTTTACAGAGCCTTATTTACATCTTTATGTCTAACAAACAACTTACAAAAGTTTAAGTTTCAACCTTCATTCATGGATGATCTGAAAATAAGTGCTTAAGGCTTTTATTTGATAAAATGTGTATGAAGCTACAAATTACTTGACGCAATTATTTCTAAAATAACAGTACATGTATGATTAATTCATTTTGGCAAGTTTCTTTAATTCCCGTTGATCAAGATGAGAAAATATAATATCAATTATTTCCACAGGAAGACTATTATGATTAATTGTACTTACTATGTCCTTAATAATTCCATCAAAGCATTTTTTTGCGGAATTCCATGCATTTATGTAGTCCATCCCTAGATCAATACGAGTTTTTATCACGTACTCGTAATACTCGAGCCTATTTTTTTCCTCAAGCTTCAAGTACAAGTTCTTCTGAGCATCAAAGAAATTTGTACAACGTAATAATTTAATATACGATACGAATGGCATCGTTATAACGTCAAAGATGGACTTACCACCTACTTTGGTCTCCTTCAGTTCTTCTATTGCGTCGATACATTCATAGAGAATGTCTCGCAGTCTGCCGTTTCCCCTTACAAGTCCTCTAACTGGCATCAACTCTTCTTTTATTGTTTTTCTAGCTGAGTCAATAGCGAGATAGAAACTCAGCAGGTATGTGAACTGATTGACTACTGATGGTGTGGAAGTAAATTCACCGTAGGCTTGAATTATGGCAAGGTTGATCGTTGTCCTGTCGTTGAATTCCCAAAACAAGCATGCCATTCTCATATCTTCTTTGTTGCACTCAAAAATGGGAAAATGGGGTATTAGATAGGTGGAGAGTCTGAAAATAATGAAAACAAAAGGTTAGTTAATGCAAGTTGCTGGTAGTCATTGAGGGATGTTGCAATATCAACGTCTTACCCATTAGCCCGGAAGCCAGTCTCCAGAAGCATCTGGACAATATCGTATTGCCGGCTTCCAACAGCCACTTTCAGTGCTCTACTGACGTCTTGGCATTTATTTTGTACCGCCTCATCGACATAATTCATGTAAAGCAAGCGATCAACAACCTGCTGATAACCCAAGACGATAGCAACAATAATTTCATGAAGTTGAATTTCATTACTATCGTAGTGAATATTTAAATCATAAAACGAATGCACACCTTTTAGAGTTGTTTCGTCAACTCCCGTGATTTTGGCGAGCATTAAATTCAACAATTTTTCATTGCGTCTTTTTGCAGCCAAAAAAAACGGTGTTTCATTGATACAGTCGCGTGAACGCAAGTCACTCCCTGTGTAAAAGAAATATACTCAATTATTAGTGGAAAAATTCAAAGGGTGGATACATACAACGGATTGTCATTGGAAAATTCTTTTCGTATGCTAGTGAATTGAGGATAAAGAATATTATTTAGTATCCCTAACAACCCATCGTGCTTTGGAAACATTTTAAAAAACGTTGTATGAAACCATGTGCCTAAATTATCTAAAGTATTATCTGCTTTCTTCGACTGTCAATTACTTTTAGATATTCCACATTTTCAATTCCACGTAAACACTATGACAATTATGTATTATTGCCTACTATAGAACAATATAGATATTAATCTAAAAAGGGTGACTAAGCTATTGTAAGATAATTCATAGAAATTGTAACATTTTTGATTGATGTGAAAAGTAGGAAAAATCGATATTAACAGATTTCAAATGCTTCCAAAACATTCCGGGATGTGAAGTAATTCGTCAGCTTATTCATTGAACTAAACTTGATGATTTAGTGAGTGTTTCTTTAAATAATAGATATTATGAAGCACATCGATATAACATACTATGTAAAATCAGAAAAGACTCGCAAAAAATTCAGGTATTAGTCGTATTAATAAGAACCCTACATTGATGGAAATTTTTAAAATGAAATTGCGTTTTTCCGAAACGTGAAAAATTATGATCAACAGTTCTGAGAATTGATTAATTACGTGTACTTACTACTTTACGTAATAACACACTTTAAATTTCTTGGGCGTAAACAAAAGTTTTCAAAGCTATCTTGTAAGCTGGCGAAAAAATTTCAAGATGCTAGTACAAAGTGTTGTAGAAAAATAAAACAGACGCCAATGGTCTTTTCTTTACCGTGTTCGATAAGTTGAGTAGCGATTCTGTAGAATCGTTCATCGCAGCATATTTGCACTTTTAACAATAAATGCAACGGTGTCTGCTTGTGTCTATTTTTTAAATTGATATCAACTCCTTCCTGCAAAAGAGCCTCAATTTTTGTCTCATCTCTGGCTACGACAGCAGAATGCAGTTCCGAGTTACCGACGTCTTTGTTAAGATCAATGCCTCTCTGGCGCAACAAGTCGTATAGCAAACAGTTGTTTGTACAATAATCGTGGTGTTCTTGGGACACTGCATAGTACAGCAAAGTTTCCAGCGAGAAATTGTCGTGAATTCTCATTCCGTCCCCGCTTTGGAAAATACCTTCGATGTACCGCTGGAACTGTCTGTGATTTGGCTGTTTAGCGAATTGATTACAAGCACGGAGCATACTGTTGTAGATGGTTCTAGCTTTCAAGCTGAAAAAAAAAAAAAAAAAAAAATGTAAGCCATTAACAATCAATGTTATTATTCATGGAGGCACATATAATGCCGTACAAACATGAACTGCTTACTCAAACCGAAATAAAATATCTATGCAGAGGTGTCTGTTGTGCGAAACGGCATAATCCAACGGCGTTTCGCCCCTGAAATCAGCGATGTTTGGGTCCGCGTGGTAATACAACAAAACCTTCAATATCGCTGCATTTTTCTTACGTACCGCACGTCGCAGAATTGTTTCTCCCGATCGATTGGTCACGTTCGGATCGGCATTGTTCTCCAGGAAAAAGTGAACGTCTTTGATCTGTGGATACGTAAATATTGAGACATGTGTCCATAACTTCATAATACTTTTAATAAGATGCAATACCTGCTGATGATCGACCGCCAAGTGAAGTACCGATTCAAATAAACCTTTTCGCACATGTATGTTTGCCCCATGATGTACGAGCGTCCTTATTATCGTCTGGTTGTCCGCGTGTCTATCACTCATTTCAAAAAAATGATATTGACTTTCATTGTAATGCGGCAAGTATACCAGATGCAGAGGTGTTTCGAAATCGTCGTTCCAATCATTTACTTGCATCCAGTCTCTAAACAAGTGATAAAAAGTCATGTACTCGAGGTTATATCCAATTTTGGGTTTTGCTTCAAACAAAAATTACCTTTCTATAATGTCGTTGATCTCCCTAATGTTCCGTCGTCGAACTGCTCGATGAAGGCTATTCTCGTTATCCAAATCCTGATCACCCATTTTTACTCTCCTTTTTTTTTGGATTCCGCAGGAAATTGATTTACAATTACTTGATGAAAGATCAAAAACAGGTCCAATTTCTTCAACTACGCCCAATCAGCGATAAACAACTATATTAAAAGTCACTATTCACGGGTATGCTTTGTATTTGTAGGTTGTAACTAGGTGTCGATGCTCCAAGCCCACTGTAGAAGTAATACTGAACAAATTTTTGTTTCGAGTATCGACTACGTCGAAGCATTCTTTTGCGATGATTCATTACAACTTTCAGCTTGTGAGCCATGTCTAGTGTGTTGTCGCCCATTATAAACTATCGGCTCACTAATTGGCTTACAACGATTTTCTGTTGTATTCTTTTCATCATTATTTCCGAAAATACTACTTACGAAAGGTGATTCTCGCGTACTTCTCGCAACAAGCGAAAAAATGTGTTCAAATTTAAGGAAAATGAGAGTATACTTATAAGTCATAAATTTCGTTTCTTTTGTTTTTCACTTCTATTCAGAACTTGCATACGTGTATTGGGCTTATCAGTTTTAATAGCTGTGATAAAGAATAACTTTCTCGTTAGTTTCTAAATTGGTGCCACTATACTCCGATAACTATCCATTTACTCGCTACGCTAGTATAAGAGACATTTTGAACAAGTGTTAACAACTCGAGCTTAATAATTATTATCAGATGTGGCAAAATTTAATCATGTTTATTGCACGTTTTTTTTTTATCAGTAGTACAGCGAATGTCTTCACGATTTTAGGTGTCTGTCTGCCATTGCCCTCCCTATGGTCTACATTCACTGAAAGCAGCTAACAACCATCCCTTTTTTTTGCTACTTTTTCCCTTTTAGCAAGTATCACCGTACAGTCCATGTCTACTGTACAATTATTATCTGGAAAGTTGTGCAAGTCCCACGAGTCAAAACTCTTTTGCCCTAGTTTTTTTTATCGATGGGCACTTTAGTGACCTCAATCGTATAGTCAAGGACTCGGGGCAGAGCATGAAGCTCCAATGCTTTATGAGCTCGAGAAAGGCTGCACAAAGCTGTGCGTTCTACGAAACAAGCCAATAGTGGATCAACATGCATGGCTTGATTTCTCACTGAGGAAAAAGTTCTCGTTGTGTTACGCGCGAGAATTCCAAGGGTCTTTTTCTACGTATTAGCGAAACAGCCTTTTTTCGGCCCCCTTTTACCCATCGAGACGAGGCCTTGTCCGTACTAAGACGCGTTGGCGCAAAAAAAAGCACTTTCGCTATCTGATTCCGAGGCAACGTGAAAAGACAATGAGTCCCAGCCGTCACTTTGTCAGCGGGAGCCCCTTTACCGACGGAGCGCAAAAAGCCCGCAGCGCTTATCTCGCGAGCCGGCCATTGAATCTCGGGAAAAGTCAATCCAAGCGCGGAGAAAACTTAACATCGTCGCGCTGGCTTCTTCCCCTCGGTCGACGTCGCTGCCGCGATCTGCGATCGAGCTGATGCGATAGAGTCAGTCCCCTAGGATGCCTAGAGAACGGACTCCCCCCCCTTTTCGGTGAACCTAAGCAGGAACGCTGCTCCTCGTCCTGTGTATGTGGAGGCGCACGGTGTACCTGCAACGTCAAGGCGCACAATCGTCCGGAGACTCGACAAGGCTTACACGACGGGTGGATGCTGATACGGGAGCCCATGTGTACTCCCGCATGTTGATTGCCGACCATTATACCTGGTTCGGCAGCGAGGGAGAGAAGGGTGTACCCTCGTTTTTCGATCCATCAGTAACTCGTGTGTTACTTGGTTTCGGTGAAGGCCATTTTAACGTTTTTGGGGATACGAGTTTTTTGAAAGATGTGGTTTGGCATGATTTTTGATTTTTTACGTGATAAATCGTATAATGTATCGTTCGTTGACCATTGACTTGCGTGGATTTTAATACTGAGTAGTAGTTAACTGTTAACATTTTTAATTTAAGATACTACTCATGACAACGTTTGATCAACTGTGAGTAAGCTCAAAAACGATTCTAAACAATCAACAAAGTCTTTCATTTTTATATGATGTTTATTTTTGATTATAAAAAAAAAAAAATCAAACTGCAACAAATACATACTGCATACGGTATGTTCTTAATTTAGTTAAAAGCTTATATTTATTACTAACATCTTTGTAAGTTGCATTTAAACTCATTCGTAAAAATATCAGTATAGTGATATTACTTAATTATGTTGTGGAAGCATACGAATTAGATGATTTTTAATTTTAAATAATAAGTTGATCTTGACAAAATTGTATGGAACTGTTATAAAAAAATCTATTAATAGTCAATTAATGCGTTTTTAATTAATCATGACCATTCATTTCTATAAAGTATCTCAAGGAAAATTTTGTCTTAAATTGTTTATTTATTACAAGCGGTTATATTTTTTAAAAGACCAAATACCCTTTGGAGTTGTTTATTTTGAATCAATCGACAAAGACATGCGAGCAATGGTCACGTCATGAAATATGTTTTGTATGTCATTCTTATTCCAATAAGGTATTAATTTTCAAATGTAAACTTATCCAGCATTAAAACTTTCTTCACTGCTAAGCATGGAAAACATTACCAAGCTGAAGAATATGATAAACCTGCATATATAACGGAAGTATGTAAATAACTGCACTTGTGTTTAACGGACAGCAAGCGTAAACATGCGCAAAAAATTTCATTAAAATTATTGTGCTGGAACAATAACCTGGTTACCGATTGTAAGATAGTTATTATAGTAATTTTTATCGTTACTACAGTGATTTTTATTGTTTGAACAAAAGAAACTAATGTCCACAATAATAAAAATTAGGTTGCCCAAAGTAAAAAGTTCTTGGCAACGGAATAATACTAAATTACCATTCTAGCACAGCAAATGTAATATTTTTTTTGTACTCCATGTAATGTAGCACTTGTCATCGTACATTGTAATGTAGAAAATGTGAATGAAGTATCTACGAAAATGGTAATTTTCTCTCTCGACAAGCTTGAATTGTAATAATTCCCACGGTTAGAATAAGCGAACGACCGATACCCGATCGATTGCACGGTTTTCGTGTGTGCACTTCTTTTTGCAAATACAATATTCCCGTATGTGTATGTAGTCCGGCCCGTTGGGAGTCGGGAAAAGTGACGAGTTGTCGTGGGGTTTCAGCAGTTGTGCAACGCATGCCGGGTGACGGATATATTGGATGAGTGGCTGGAAAGTTTTTAACGAGTTTCGTCGTTAGCTTTACTTGGCTGGCGATTTTTTTCTCCGTTAGTTTGGACGGTGATTTTTTTTGTTTTCCTCTGGGGTGGAGTAGCGCTCGGGATTTTCGGGACGCCACTAATTATCGAGCGATAAAGCGTAAGCTCTTTTACCACACGTGTGCGTATGGCAGGGGACTCTGAGTAAAAATGTAAATAATAGAGATGTGCGGGGCTCGTTGGTCGCGGGGCAAAAGTGGCCTTTAGCGCAGGGAAGCGGGAGAACTGCTAATTGACGAGCGGGATTATTTGGATACAAAGTTAATCTGCGTACTGAGTCGTTAAAAGTTTCTGCTGTTTTTGTTTTACTCTTGATGATTGTTGTTTCGTTCGTTTTATTAGCAGCTAACGCGCGATAATCTCCGAAGCGATAGATTGGTGTTTCAATTAAACTGTGTGTGTGAGTATTTGTTTTAATTGGAATGTGGTGGCTACGTTTTTTTCGCGGAAAAACTAAGGATTATTTTGATTTGGAATCCAAAGCCAATCTCGCCGGCTTTTTTCGGGAAATGTATAGGTGCTTTTAGGGCTAGTTGTGCAGCGTCGTTTTTCAAAATAAATTTAAATAAAAGCTTACGAAAAATGAAAAGAAAAAAATATTCTAATTCAACCATAATTAGTTATTGAAATGAGATATAAGATTTCAAAAAACGCTATTCAGTGCAAAAATATCTGATTTACTTGATAGCATTGAATAATTCAAATACTTGCTCTACAAGCCCACTTTACCAGGTGCTAAAAGAATATTAACCATGAAATGACTTTAATCACATTACCGTTACATAAACACTTTAATGAAACAAAGCTACTCTTGTCAGTCTCTTGGATCCGAAAGCAAAGTATTCCAGTCGATTGAGCAAACAGATGTTCACTACATAAATGTAGTGGCAACTCGACATTATTGACCAAAGGATTATAATAATAATAAGGATATTTCGCGTCCTTTTCCCACAGATGGTATAACAAAGGACTCAATTTCGGACGTTTTTCTTTTACAGTGTACAAAAGCGAATGGTATGGTACGTTGTGTATTATATCCTCGATACTATCGCGTGAGTAGTGACTGCTCATGCGTATAAGGTCTTCTTTGACAGCTGATTTTGTGGTTAAAGGATTATTTTGTTTTTTGATACACCATAAATTGTGGTTATTTTCGAGACTTATTCTAATAATAATTATGAAAAAGAGCTCCATTAAAAGGAGACAAAAACTTAGTTTTTCTTTTGCCTTCACCGATATAACAATTACACAGGCAGCCACATGATACTAACAAAGCTGCCAAGTGGATCGTGCGAGCTTATAACCATACGCTGTGCATTTGCAGTGCAAGAGCTTGTGGTCAAGGGAGCTTGCGGAGCGTCAGTCAGTACTGCGCTTCCCTTTCCTGTTATACCGTAGGTCAAGTAGACCATCCGTTGTATTTGGAAACCAAACGCGTATACTCTTGTTTGTGAATGAGATGACAAACAAGCGAGTACATGGGCATGGTCATTGAGAGAGAAAGTTCCGGTTTGAGCGCATTGGAGCTATCTAGTCTGTTAATCGTCTATGGATTGCGTTCTGAATGCTGGAAAATTGAAGAACTTTGCATTGTATAATGATAAAGATACTTTTTCATAGTTTTGGACAATCTAAAAATTTATATCTGATCAACGGAAACTAAACGAAAAATAATAAGGATGAAGTTTTGATGATTAATCTCATGCAGTTAGAAGATATTTGGAAACCAACTTTGAAGACATGTTTAGGGACTAGACAGGTTTTGTTTGCGTTTTCCAACATGATAGGATTATCTTGACTAGGTCATTGTGAAGTTGTTTTGGAATCAGATGATGAAAGCATGGAACTCGAAGTTCACTATCGGAGATCTAAAAAAATCCTTATAATAAGTCAATCGTAAAACTTGGAATAAAAAAAATGATTGACCAGATTCTTTTGAATTCGTTTATTCTAAAAGAGAAAAATGGAGTCCCCACTCGCAAAAAAATTATTTTATTGCAAGGAGCATATAAATAAACAAGGAAGTAGAAAGTTGATAGAAGATGAGTTATTAAAACGCCTAAAGGGCTGAACGCCAGCCTTGATTCGGTTGATCGATTAATTAAGCGTGTTAATAATAACATGAAAAGAAAAATAAATTTATGTTCCAGCTATAAGCAAGCCTGTACGCGTATACTATCCCTGCAGGCTGAGCGTGTGCACTGGCTACCTGCATAGTAGCGGCTGCTCTACCACACATGCAACATGTACAAACTCGGGTGCGCTGTAAGCCGATTACCTGTGAGATCCTCGGCAGATCGTCTTTATTTCTCCGAAAATGAACTCCCGAAACGGATTATCCCATCGCGATGGCGATACAGAAAACGGAAGCTGCCAGAGAGAGAGAGAGAGATAGGCTGTACGTTGCTCCGGGTATTAGTCGTCTCCTTTCCTCTCCGCTGTCGATACATCGGTTCTGTAAGAAAGTGGCTCGCGATACACGTCCAAGGTTGAATTACTTCTACATCTTTGCCACCCTCTGCTCGTACTAGCCTGGCTTTCTGCAAACTCTCGTCTTCCCTCTTATTCCTCTCTGCTTATCGGTGTTTCAAAGCTTCTCCATCTCCCAACCCCCCTTTTTTTGCGGTTGGCTGGTTATTTTTTACTTGCATCGATCTTCGCCTTTGCTTTGATGGTGCTTGGATGCTGAGAGAAAAAAACAGTGTGACGATGTTGGCGATTTAATAAATTTCTTCAGAGTAATAGGGATATTTGATACCTACGAGTTGTAAAATTACTGGTTGTGTGAAAAAATTGTCAAGGAAATCGTTAGTTGAAACGTTTTGGTTATTTGAACAAAGTAGCTGTTTGATATGAATGGACATTAAACATTCAGTATCCAACTCTTGATTTAATATGTGGTAGAATTACGTATTCTTGTCATCAAGTCTTACTCAAGTCTCATCAAGTTTCATAGCCAGCAATCCTCTGACAAATGTAAAACTTGGATAATCTTTCTCTGGGTGACAGAAACCTGCATTCTTGACTCTAAAAGGATTATGAGGTAGATGAAAAGAACTAGCAGGTTACTGATAATACTTAGATACAGCCCTAACTCATTGAAAAATTAATAATAGATAAAACTATACCACACATGAGAATGTCAAACGTTAATTCAACAACAATAATGCCATTGAAGCAAATGAAAATCGTCCGACTGTAATGCGCTCCTATTGATCTAATCAGCCACTCTCAAGGGTCATGTGTACATCACCGGATGTAGGAAGTTCAGGGGCAGCGCAGAGGCCCTCTCCATCCGCTGATTGCGTTTGATCCGCAATCCAAGTGGCTTCTAATCCGATCTTCAGTGCCCCTTGCGAACGGATATATAGGCATCGCTACCAATTAGCAGTGCCGAGCACTGATTTGTTGTAGGTGCTTTTAAAACAGTTAAAGCCTTGCGTGCACAAACTCATTGTTGCACATGTCCAGTATTGCGTTAATATAATCTCTAAGGTGTGGTATGAGCATCAAGTTTTGATTCACGTGAACTCATTGGCTGTGCCGGGACGTATAGGTACGTTGCAAACGAGAGACTGCGTACTCTCTATATCATGGAAAAAAATTCCACAAGTCTTTGGATTTAAGTCATCAAATGACTTCTGAAGTCTTTTTAAGCCTTTCAAAGTTTTTCTAAGTCATTTGAAGTCTGTCCATATTTTTTAAAGTCCTTTGAAGTCTTCTAAAGTCATTTAAAATTTTTTAAAGTCCTTACAAATCTCGTCAAAACTTTTGAAGTATTATCGAGGCTTCGAAGGGCATCTTCCTAATAAATTGGTTTATTAAAATTAATTAGTGAGATGTGCTAGACTATACTTATAGTCTTATGTGACGATAATTGAGTCAGTACAAATTTTCCATCTCTGACAGTTTTGGCTACATTTCATTTTCAAGTAAAGGACACTCGAATGTACGTATAAATGATACATGTAGAATACCACAAAGCATCATATACTGCACATACAAATGACGCAGACAGTGAAGTCTGCATTCAGCGAAGGCACATCCAATGAATTTAAAATGTTTCATTAGAAAAGCGTCTAATAAATATTGATCCCTCGCCATCGCCCTCTTCATCATCTGCACGGCAACTTTGTTTAAAACCCCATTCGAGTCAGAAGTATTGAGTGTACACGGTCGGGGGGGAGTGTCGATTTCGGTCGTCGCGAGTTCTCGGCCCAGCCGTCTGTAACAAGATCTGATTTATGCGCGGGGTCCGGCGAAAATTGGTTTTCATCCCACCAGCTTCTCCGGGCAGTATCGCCTACAACCTTCGTCTTCTTCGGACCGGTCGTATACCTCTATTATAGCCAGCGACACGTAGTGGCCGTAATGTGATTTGGGGCCTCGTAAATAATGTCTATAACCGCGGCTACTGCTCGAAGCCGGCTGGAAGCTGGGTTTCCTTGGTTGTCTGGCACTCCCGTGGAGATGAAAGCGCTAAACGAAGGGACATCGAGAAAATTTGAATTGGCCCATGTAGGACTGCTGTGTGGTATGATTGTATTGTTTCGACAGCATATTAGCTTTGAAAATGGTTTTTTCAGAACTATACGGATATTTTTAGATTTTTACAGTTACTTCTAATGGGGCTCAGCTATTGATGAAGATTCTCTATATTTTGTAACAAATCAATGAGTCTTTAGTTATGCCCTTTACGGATACTCGTGGGAAATCTTGTAAGAATTTGTCAAAGA
Organism: Copidosoma floridanum; assembly: GCF_036245765.1. Lineage (NCBI taxonomy): Eukaryota > Metazoa > Arthropoda > Insecta > Hymenoptera > Encyrtidae > Copidosoma > Copidosoma floridanum. The sequence continues at coordinate 13,585,605 of NW_028321884.1, read as the reverse complement.
TTTATGGCGGAATATTTTGCGAGAACTATGATTACGTACTTTTTCTGTGTGTGTTACGTAGAAAATTTTCAACACAAAAAACGGTATGATTATGTTCGGTAGAGGTAGAAGTATCACCTATTTTCTATCATACTGCCTTTATAACAACGCCTTAACAGGAGAGTTGAAATACTCTAAATGAAATTTAATAACAGTCTTACAAAATGTTGTTTATAAAATTTTTAAATTTACTTGAAACCCATTGTTTTGTGTCAACACAAAAAAAGTATTACTTAGAATTACTAACACGTGTGTGGCCGTGTTTTCAACTATAATCAAAAACCTTCTGTAGGACCCACGCACATAGGAGTTTTTCAGGTATCCTGTAGGAAATTGTTGCCTTAAAAAAGTAACGTTTCAACGACTGTTACGTTACATTTACACAAAGATTTAATCTCATATTTTGTATCCTTTCGTATTTCTACATTTTTGATATGAATAAAATATAATTGTCATACTTTCGAGATAACCATAGACACACTTAACATTAAAAATCATATTCTACGAAGAAAAAACGGAAAAAAAAAATTTTCTCGCGACACGGTATCCCAACAATAAAAGCCCAGCATCGAGCAAGTCTTTTCGTAAGTAAAAGCATTTAAGCCAGCCTATACGTTAGCAATTTATAATCCGAGTACGCGTAATACGTGCATTTCTGGCTGACTCGTTCGACGCTCGATCGCGATAATATACAAAACAGGACGTCGGCTCTATCTCCGTCCGGGTTACCTGGATCTCGGGGATTCCTCGAGGTCCCATCGCGATCGGCCACATGTTTTCAAAAGCCCTGCCTTCAGGTCCGTCTCAATAATGAAAAAGCTCCCTGGTCCGCCGACGAGTCGAAGATGAAAAAAAAAAAAACACGTGCAAGTTGGGGGGAACAGAGGTGTACTGCGAGGTGGAGGAATTCTCAAAACGATTAAAAACGAAGCGTGTGAAGTGTTGGCCCTCAGTCGATCTTCTTTAACGATAACTCTGGGCGTGCAATGAGTTCCAAGGACGTGTAATTTAAAAAAAATGTTTGCCACGAGGGAAGTTGCAAAATTTGTCGAGAGATATCGTCAGGGTGGCGAATAAAAAAAAAAGAAGAGAAAAAAATAGCAGCATTTTCGTAGCGTCGCGATTTCCTCTTCCGCTTCAGGGCGATCCAATCCAACTTGTTAATTAGATTCCAGGAAAAGCCCAACACCGTCACGCGAGGGATCCATCTGTATCAGCCCTCCCCAGTGCACGCAAAGCATGAAGATCTGCGCCGCTGGATCTTATTTACCCAGGCGCGTTTCTGTTCCAGCGAGTCGACTCCATCGGAAGTTAATGCACCTTTCGATTCGGAGACTTTGCTGCCGTTGCTCAGTGATTGATTATCGCGCCTTGTCTATGCTTTTGCGTTGATTGCTTCGGCAACAAGTTAGATGGGATTTTTATAATGAGTTATCGTTAATTTGTTTACGCAATTTGTCTTGTTTGCTTTACATTGCTAATTTTAACAAGTGCGCATGAAATGGCAAATCGAGGTAGTACGTTTTTTTTATGTTTATTTACCAAAAAGAATTTTTTATTTATTTTATTTAAACACTTTCAGCGTTTAGTTTTTTTACTAGGATAACGGGGTCAGCTAAAAATAAAGCTTTCCACTGGGGTAGAGCTGATTTGGTCCTCGCTAAACACTTCACCGATGTGATTACAATCCGAAACCTTTCTGAGTACGTATTGAGTTGTATAAATTTTTTTTTCTACGTGTAACAAAGAATCATGTAGTTTTACCATTTAAAATAGAATATAGCATTTAGAATAGAATATAGAATATATTACATATGTATGTAAATATATTAATTGCTACATTTTTGATACGTAATATTTGTTTTCCTTTATTATTCGTCACATGCCAAAGATTTTTTCCAAGTTAGGAACAAAAAAATTGAATACCTACTAAACTAGACATTTATAATTTTTTTTTAGGATGCATCCCTCATACATTACGTGGTCTCGGTCCAAAGCTCATTCACATACAAGTGCTATACTTTACACTGACTGAACCGCGCCAGGTTGTACTCAGTATGTCGGCTTATTGAAATATAAATGTGATTCCCCAATCAGTATGAAGAAAACAAAGTGCCGCAAAAACTACAGAACTATCGGTTTACTGCCCATCATTCGTAAGATTTTCAATGCACTTTTTAACGACGAAATCAAAAACTCCTGTAATACAAATAGTTTCATACCTAACGAGCAATTTGGGTTAAGATTCATCGACTTTCAAAAAAACTTTGATTTCGCTTGAAGCGCTATTTTTTAAACAACAAAAAACTCTCCGTGCCTGTTACAACTTCCTTGAAAATAGAGACAAAAACAATAACTGTTTTGGTTGACCGAAAGACTCTAACAAAGCACAGTCAATGTGCCTTTCTTTTTTAACAAATGTGTTTCAATTATGTCTGAACAACATCACAAAAAAAAGCCTCTGAATAGACTAATAAAGTCAACTACATACTGTTACATTTACACAGAAAATGAAAAAAAAAGTCACCTTTTAAAGTGAAAAGAAGACCTTCTATGAATACGATTGTATAAAAAAACTCCTTGACAAAAAGCTTACATAAAAATTAGGTCTGTTTTTTATGAAAAACGTCACACAAACTTCTCAATATGTAAATACTGTTACTGGTTATGTACAGATTGACTAGAAAATGATGATAATTATATATGACATAGTTTTACAGAATAAATTTCCATAAACTTTACACGAAGTAAAGAAATACGAGGACTTTTGCAGTAAAGTTACTAATAATTTTGTGATATTTTTATGAAATCGAATTTTTACTACAGTGAGCACACGACACGTTAATTAACGAATATACAAGTTAGGAAAAGAAAGCAAACAGCCAAAATGAGCACATGCAGATGGGGTTGCAATTGCCTTTATGGAAAACATCAGGCCACAAATTGGTGAGCTCTTTAACACCATTTTCCAGGTGGAACATAGGGGGTAAAAAGTTTTCTCAGAAACCAAGTGATCAAAAGTGTGAGATAAGTGTGGGAATTAGTTCAAGAGTTAAGCCTTTCGTAAGAGCGACGAAAATAGGCGAGGGTGAAATGCTGCTAAATGACAATGGAGCAGAAGGCTATTTTTTCCATAGCCAGAAAATTTATCGATTCTTGTCTGCTTGAGATGCTGGATGGATTTTAATGTACTGTAGGAAACACATCATACTTATAGGTCAAAAAGTTACCCTTTATTTTCTTGCAGTTATGTCATCAACGTTACTTCTACTTTATTAAAGAGACATAAAAAATGATTGCAGAATTAGATTTCAAAAAGTATGTTCTTATTTGTAATCTGAAAAAAAATCTCTAATTGTTGGTCGTTTAAAAATAAAAAAAAGGTTTTGGTTGTAAAAGACTCGAAAGAGTTGAAAGATGAATATGAGAGTTATAGTTTATTCATTTAAATCTTACAAAATTTGTCATAAGGCAGTTAAAAATTATTTGTTGACGTGATAAACAAAGTTTTGCCATGTTACACTTAAATACAAGTATTGATTTTTTTATAATAGTTGATGATTTTTAGTCATGTACAGTTTACTTTCTCTACGTACCTTTACATTAACAATGACTATGGATGTATTCAAGCAATCTTTTTTCAATTAAAAAACTCAACTTCTTGAGTATCATCCCAAATAAAATTAATATCTCTCTATTGTTCGAAATTGCAATCTTGGCGTTGGAAAACCTAGCAAAATATTTTTTACGTCAAACAGTTCCAAAAACTAGAAATTCTTTTACAATTCATTTCAATGCACTGCTAAAAATATAAAAAGAAAAGTCATTCTAGTTATTATATTAAAAAAAAAAAAGAAATGCCGAACCTGTACCACGCCAAAATAGAAAACCCATGTCACTCCAAGCTCTTTACTATTAAGTGAAAATAGGAAACCCACATCAACCCGATATTACGTAAGTATGTTATTAATATTATAAGATTTTTTTTGCTTTACTTATAAATCTAATACAACATTATAATATTTATGCGTATCCGCTTTAAAAAACTGTATTGGTGTTTAACTCAAATAAAACATAATCTAAAAATTTCCGTGCCCGTACTACCCCAAATTCCCCTAAGCCACAACTTTTCAACCACTTCAAGACGACCTTGTCCCTACAAATGTTACCCATTTGTATGCACATGGCCCTCGTAAACTACAAAATTCAACTGTTTGTATAGCTTCAAAAGCCAGTGCTTCAGCTGCACCAAAAAAATGTAAACCGTGTCATGTTGACACGTGCAGAGCATGCAACAACATACTTAGCTCTTGGATCCTTAAAGCAAAATCTTACCGGTAAAAGCACGCCTTATTACCGTAGAGCTAAAAGACCTCCAAAGAAGATCTCCTTAACCCAACAAACATCAAATCAACAAGCCCCAGCCACTTGGAATGGAAAGCACCTAGTTTTCCGAAAGCCGGTTGAAGACACTTGGAGCTAAAGTGCATGCATCATCGTCACGTGGGGCTATTTATCTAATTTCAGTAGCTGCCACACATACACATACAGTGTGGATTTAATTTCGCACGAGGCTCTTTGAGGCCACTGTTCGCTCTTAGTCTCATCATCCGGTACCGGAAAGGACGTCGTCTCATTCCCAAGCATTAATTAACAATCATCTCAAGATTCGTCAAACAAGCCGCAAATTAGTGGACGCAGCTAACGAATCGCTGATTCTCGCCATTAGTCCGTTTAATGAGTAAAAGGAAGCCTAGCCAAGGGGAAGTACTATATCGTGCTAAAGGCTCTTTGGGGAATTCAGTGGCTGTGTGCTTGGTCGGTGCAACGCTATCTGGGCGGATGTTTGTCTCTTGTTCTGGCCTTTGCTCGCTGGCACATAGATAACATACAATAGAGTATGAAGGCCAGCTGTAGAAACGTAACAGCGTTAGAGACAGAGAAAGAGTGAAGATTAAACTACTCATGCGTCACTTTTTCCTCTTCAGTGATTGGCTGAGTCAGTTTCCCCTATAGCCGTGCCCCGTACCTGATCGGATGGCCTAAATAACCTAACTGTAACCTAAGCCCTATCTGCGTATCGCAACTTGAATACGATTTTGAATGGAATATGGTTAGAGCATGCAATACACAAGTTGACTAAAGATTTCTCTCATGCAGAGTTCAGGTTAATCTAGTAGCCAAAGCGTATGAGAAACAATTTTTTTTTTTTTTAATGTTTTTTTTTTAAGTGAAAACATCGTATAAGGGGCCTCAACTTTCCAACGTGGGGAGTAAAAATTTTCATTTTAAAGCCAATTTTACGTCACGCTATACATAGGTATACCTACTACAAGGCCGATGTATCCGATCGTGCTCGACGAGCAGAGCCGACGGCGCACGAGTGAGAGAGCGCCGTGCGCGGTATACTTACAGCGCAGCACTAGCCTGCATAAGTGAGAACTGGATGAGAATGTTTGGCCTCAAGCTCTGCCGCCTGCAGCGCTGCTGTAAAAGAGCCATCATGACGTCTAAGATATATATAGGTATTGTGTGGAGCGTCTTTAGACTTAATGATGACTGTCACGTCATTGTTTATATAACGTATATGATCGACTCGACTCAGTGAAGGCTGCTCAGCATAGTCATATAAGGCTTATAATTTTACCTGTACAAATATATTTATGATAGAGAGAGAGAAAAATAAGTGTGTGTATGTGTGTGTATTCGTGCGCGCGTGTTTTTTTCCTTTTTTTAATCAATACCTTCTTGCAAAGTGCGTTTATGTAAAGGCTGTATTAAGTCCTTAAAGGCTTTTATGAGGGTATATCGCAACAGCTCATCCACCAGATGGTGTGACCGTACCTAAGAGGTAATGGCGGCTCACATATACAGATACATTTAGTTTGCATGTGTGGTCTGTACGTGTAAGTACCTGTGTCACAGATTCTGTGATCTCTGCTACTATGTTGCACTTTATATCGTAACAAAAGCACTACATCTGATTGACAGTTAACGAAGCGCAAAAATGAGTTGTTCTGTTAATGATTGCAGTAATCCGATTTGGTTTAAGTTTCCGAAAGATCAGTTGATGAGAAACAAATGGTTGCAAGCAATAAAAAGACCAGACTTCGTACCAAAAAATTACAATGGATTATGCATAGAGCACTTTCGAAGAACTGATCTAACCGATGCATCATGTTTGGGTGAATTTTGATTTTTTAAATATTTTTTGTACACTCTACTTTTGATAGATAATAAACAATGAATAAATCTGATGTGACAGATACTGGACGAAAAAATAATGTAATCAGTTTTTTGTTTTTTAGATAATTCAGCTCAAAGGATTCGATTACGCCAAGGAGTTGTTCCGTCAGTGTTTTCTTGGAGTAAAAATTCAAATTTTGTCAATAATGAAACTAATTCAGAATTCCATTCCTTTGGTGATCTGTTGGAAAAAGGTTCATTACCAAGTGATAGTGGAAAAGAAAAGGCAAATAAACACGACCATTCTGCAAAAGAGACAGTAGAAACAAAATTTGATAAAAATGTCAAAAGAAAACCACGCTTTGATATAGAAGAGTTGAAAGATGAACCGACAGTCATTCTAGAATTCACTGGGTTGGAATGTTATAATAAATTCAAACTTGTTTTTGATAGTCTAGGTGGAGAAGAAAATCACATAAAGTATGGAAGTAATCGTTCAAATGGAGGATTATCCAAGGAAAATCAATTATTTTTGACTCTATGGAAACTAAAGAAAAATTGCACTAACAGGGAACTTGGTATATATTTCAATATTTCTAAGGATGCAGTTGGAAATATTCTTAAATCGTGGATAAAGTTTATGGCACGTCAGTGGTCGACAACTAATGTTTGGTCAAGTGAGCAGTTAGTTCAGTATTACATGCCTGAAAACTTTGAAAAAGATTTTCCAGTAACAAAGGTAATAATTAACGGAACTGAAATTGACGTAAAGGAGCAAGCTACTTTTAGTTATTATAACGACACAACTGTTAAAACAGTGTTGGGAAGCACACCTGGAGGACTGCCATGCTACTGTAGTGACTGCTACGAAGGTTCTACTAGTGATCGTCAAGTTGTTGAGATAAGTAGTCTTCAACAACAGTGTGAACCAGAAGATGGTATCACGGCAGACCGTGGATTCTCCGTACAAGATATATTTGCTCCTTACAATATTACTGTAGCCACATCCCATTTTACCAAAGGCAAAGGGTACTTGCCTCTTAAAGTTCTATTAAGGAATCGTAAACTGTCTCGTTACAGAGCTCACATCGAGCGGATAATAGGTTTGTTGAAGACTTATAAAATTTTGTCCACTAAAGTTGATTCTAGATATCTTTCTTTCACTACAGAAATAACAAAAGTGTGCTTCATGTTGTGTTATTTTAAAACTTGTATTATCAAAAATAATTGAATAAATATTTTAGCTTAAATGCAACTTGTACTTAATCAACCTTTATTATTTATCAACTAATTAAATAAAATAGAAACATTGTAACACGTATGAAGATTTCATAAATTTGCTAGAAAATAGTACCATATCCTCTATAAATGTATCCATTCAAAGTTTCTAGCTCCAAAAACTTATTGTAAAAATTGATTAACATTTGTAGAATTATTTTAATGAATTTATCATTGCTGGGAATAGATATGCGATCCAAACTTCTAAAGGTATAAATTAAGAAATCACAAAACAATTTTCCTGTTACCATCATTTGTTCTTGTATCTAACAGTAGTACTGGTGATTCTTTTTCCAACAATAATATCTTGCAACTGTTTTATATAAAAAAGGTACTGTATCCTCTGAAATAGCTTAGTACCTTGCTGAGTAGGGACACTTTATATTAATCACTGTTGTTTCTCCCAGCAGACCATCAGGACTAACCCCAATAAAAGAATATTCTTTCATTACATATAACCCACATTCAACTACTGGTAGTTTATTTTGTAACATAATTTTTTTAAATAAATCTGAAGCTGTTTTTTTATGAACACTACCATGTATGGTTTGTTTTATGTGAATTTGACAGGATATAGGATTGATCTAGCTAGAGTAGTGTCTTGTTTATCAGTTAAATCTTTGCAACACTTATAAAACCTACTGGCTGTTATTCTATACCTTAACAAGTTGTGCCATGTGCTGTTTGCAGTCTGACCTCCAGTAGCTTCCTCAATTTTTTCCAAAGATTCATAGTCAACTTCTATTAAATTCATCTCTTTCGACAGTCTACATCTTATTTCATACTTGATGTAGCTGTGATCATTGATGATGATATATGGATTGGCTGGCATAGTTAGCTGTTTAAGAGACATATTTACAAATCTAAAGCCTTTAATAGGATTGAGAAAATATTGATTATATTTTTCATCAGAATCAGATTTATCATCTGACGTGTAGGTAAAAGTTCTTGTCGTATTTATTAAAATTTACTACCTTCAACATTTTTATCTGAGGTTATGAATTTATTCATTCATTTATACCCAAAATTTTTGCTTGGACAATAATTTTGTTATTTCTTAAAGTAATTTTAACTCCAAAGTAATTTTTGTTAAGTAATTTTTGTAAATGTACAAATAAAACGCATTAAATCATAAATTTTTGCGTTCGTTAAATTAAGTCACGTCGTTGGAACTACTAGAATGTCAAAGCTCAGTGTTCGTTAACTATGGACATCTTCATCTGGTCTCTTTTTTATTAAATATTATTTATTCTTACTAAATCTTTAGAAGTGTAATGGTCGATTTTTATTTCTTATACATACATGTATCTAAAAAAATTTCTTCTTTTATCTAGACATAAAAAATAATGTTATATTAATTATCAAGCAACATGCCCTTAAAAGTGTTTGTTAAATTGGGATGCTTACCTTATTTGAAGATGATGACAGCAGCATTATTGTGGCTGTAAGACGTCAGTTGCCCTAATTTCGTTGGGAAAATTTTTTTTTTGTTGTCTTAAAAATGGGCCCTTTACCTTAAGGGACACCTATTGGTCATTGGAGGGCATTCACCGCACCACATCACAGCTCCGAGCATCAGAGAGTTTACTGGCTAGTAGATGATACTACTGCCAGGAAGGACAAATAATCACGCGATTATAGTCCCTCATGGTCATCATTTGCTATAGGAGGGGATTACTGTCCCCTCCAATGACAAACATTAGACGGCGATTTTTAGCTTTTGTAACCTTAAGTTTGTTTTTTTACTTGTGAATTAAAATTTTTTAAAGGCTATCCATCTTGCAGTTATAGATGAAACTACTTTTACATACTTTTCAGTGCTAAACGTAGTATTGGATTATCCGCGGGAAATTCAAAATGTACGTAGCTGATTTATTGTATATAGTTTATCAATACAAGTTAACAATATTAATCATTACTGTAAGGTTTCATAATCATTAATTTAATGACTTAGTTATTTGCCCACTAAGATAAGTAAAGTATTAAAAATCATTCATCAGTTATTTAAAGAAATTTATTCATACTTATAATTGTTGGTGAATGTCAAGATTTCAATGATTGCGAGACTGACATAATGGACTGAAAGGTTTATGTGTGGCTTTAGTCCAGGGTAAATTTTATCGTGACGTTTAACACTTCGTTAATCAAAACGCATCAGAAGAAATTACATCTCTGATGGATTATTTTTGGACCTTTACTTAATTTAACACACAAAAAAATCAATCTGTGCCAATTTAAAAAAAATATACGGGGACCCAACACTTGCACACACACGTCGTATTAGTGTAAAGTGTGGTGAATACACCATTTATATTCATTTTAATACATGCATTGGGCTAAAGGGGACCAGTTATCAATTTTAATCAGTGTTCACTTGCCGTATTAAGTAACATTAATACCCATACTGTTTGTAAGTATTCCAAGCCTAGTGTTGGAATGTAGCTACTTAACCTTCAAGTATTACAAACTATTGTTGGCAGCTATAAAATTAGTAATAGTGATGTAGCATTGCTAGCCTTTCTCTTACAGCAATGATCGTTTTGCCGTTTTGTGTTACATTAGTACGACCTATACATTTACATCGAGTTTTACTTCAGTAAACTAAAGTATGAGATAAAATTTTAACAGTTGCTTTTTTCTACGGATATTTTGTTGTATCATAATGGTCATATAATCAGTTTGTAAGCGTAATTACCCAAATTCTTCTAGGTGATAAAGAAATCTAAGAAAATTTCGGTGTGTTTCTCATACGAATTATTTTTTAAAGTATTGTATTAACAATTTCAATTTCGTAAGTCCAGCCACATATTAATCAACCATTACAAGCACAGTCGGTTAAATTGAATGTCAATATTTTAATATGACGTCTTTCATCTCTAAAGGAACTGTGGAATGAACGATAACTAGAGTTTGTTGAGTACGTATTGCACACTTGCTTGGTAACTGTTGTAAAAAGCAATCATAAGTTATAGTTAACTTGGAACACTAAATATTCTGCCATTGATAAAGTATTTTATTACAATGCCCTAAAAGTAAAAAGGTCAGTTTGACATTACATTATCATCGTTTTGTTTGTAGGTACTATTTTCGCAGTTTGTATTATCTTATTTTTCTGTTACAAAGGATGCTTTTTAATTTTAAAAGATAGTGCAGCTGATTATTATTTATCAGTCTAGACAAAAGACTCAAAACATGATTAAATAAAATTTGTACTGTTTTCCGCATAAAGCAAATACACATACTCAATTTAAACTGAAAGAATTTTGACAAATAGTTCTTTGTCTTTGTCTTTTGCGGTTGGCCTTGTGTCACTTAATGTAACAACGGTATGCCATGTTAAATCTGTTTTTTTTTTTTTTTTTTTTTTTTTATGTTAAAACGTCTTATGCAGGGCCTAGACCTTTCTAGATCAATCCTAGGAGATAACGTGTATGTTCTAGAGCACACATATGGACTACCGTCATCACTCCCAAATCAAGTGTAGAAAAATATTTGCTGTAGGTCTTAAAGAGAAGCACCAAAAGGAACGTAATGAGCTTCACTTTAGCTTCTTGTATGCATAGACTGAAAGTTGTGCTGAAAGTCACGTATTTCCTTATATGGTTTTGATCGGACTCTGGATTTCAGAGAATTTATGGCGTACAACTCTACGGTATTCATACTCGGATTGATGGACTTATATTTGTTTTTTATTGATAGTCCAGGAAAGCAAATCTATTTTGAAGTTTTTAGTCTATTTTGATTTTACATACATAAGTTTCGAGAATTGATGCTTTGAAAATAGTTTCCACTGATTATTAATAATTCATGTAGTACAAAATATGAAAAATCATTTTTTCCCTAAAATATGGAGAAGTATATATAGATTTTAGAAGCAGACGTTCTTGATGTAATAATACCATGATAGATATAAAATAAATGGTACTATTATCGAATGATCCTTATTTTATAGTCCACGGTAAAACTGTTTGTATCCTATTGGAAAAAGAAAAATTTTAGTTTGTACAGCTGTTTACTAAATATCACTTTGTACTAGTTACCAAGGAATCAAACTTCCTTACTCGTCTTATTATTTTCACCTTATAGGTGTTGATGCCGATGAAATCTCATTCTCCTGATTTTATATGTGATTATGCTCAAATGAGATGATTTGATGTAAAAATCATTCACAAATTTCTTACACAATCTCTAACAGAGATGTTAGAAAATTTTCATGCAAATTTTATATAAACCTCATGACAAATGAGCTTTCTGTCTTAGAATCTAATTCCATAGTTTAACAAAAAGACCTTCGTTGCCTTTACCAAACGGTGTTGTTAAAAAATTATTACATGAGACCTAAGACATTATTTATTTTCTACTTGCAAACTATTACACAACTTCCTTCAAAGGTCTAATTTAAAAATAACCACGCAATTTCCTGCACCAATATGGTGTAACAGCCTTACGAAAACTCAGGCTCGCTTTCGTCAACTTCCCGTGCCAGACGTAAAAGCTTCCAACCCCCAACAGAGCTCATTGGATAAGTTATACGGAGCTGAAAGTTAGCCCCACTTTCTACAGCCCTCTTGCCTTGTCATGTCATTACACACCTACACCCATTCCTGAAACTAACAGGTGGGCGGACTTCGAGATTACAACTTTCATTCCTAATTTCGTCTACCTCTTACGTATAATACGGATGTACAAGTTAACTTGCGTAGAATCGTTAGGAATACTCGAAAGAGACTCATAAAGCTTTGCTGTATCTGCTGTTGCGATTTATCATTCCAGAGTTCTAGTACTTTCCGTGCGGTGCAGGTTGGAGACCACTCGAGATTTTGTTACAGTGCACGGAGCATTGGTTACAATATTCTTTGAATGTAAGGGATAGTATACATTGTTATCTCTATGCAACTCGACTTCAGATTTGGATGATTTTTAGTAAAGTATGAATGTTAAATATTGTTATCGAAAGACACAATTTGATTGTAAAACATCGAAAATTGCTATTTGAATACTCCCAATAGATGAATGATTTTTAACAAAATATTTATGTTAAGTTTACCATTATTTTATATGTGTCTCAATGAACAAGCATTCAAGAGCTTTTTTGTCTTTTTTTCTAAATATGCGAAGAGGTGGAGTAGGAGTAATGTCCAGAAAATCCCCCTGATTCACCCGTGTACCTACTGGCTAAAACTACCCTCCCCCCCCACATGGGGCCACTTCGTCTGGACTACTTTACTTGGAATACAAAAGGGACCTGACAAAGGGAAGGAAATAATAAAAGAATTTTGAAGGTTAGCTCGCTCTAAAGGAATGGTCATCTTGAGCATTGGTACGAAGTTAGGTGTGAAGTATACTGGGGACCATTTTCTTTCTTTATAACTCCTCCAATTTCAATGGACTTGACTTTAATTTGTTACTCAGCACTTATAAGTCACGGTAATTTGGGGTGGAATAACAATCCAAAATGTTGTACACTTCCCAAAACCTTGATACTCATCTACCTGTCGAAAATCAAATGTCATATAAAAAACACGAGCAAAGACCAATGCAATTTAAAGAACATATTGACATAGTTAACTAGCTCGCATGATAGTCGATATGGTCCCGAGCCTAACGAGATTTAGTACACAAAACCATAAAAGCTCAAAAAACGAAGGGGGAGAGCTGGCATCAGACGTCCACTGTACGGCGCATGCAAGCGGACATCGTGCCAAGAAACATCAACAGTAGCAACGATCCTCCCCCTGTTCCCCATAAAAGAGCACTTAAAGCCCGTGTGGTCGTTGTTGGAGCACAAGAGCGTACACTTGGTGGTGTGTGCACACACAGTGACTGCAGCTCCTTGCACACACGATACTTGCGCATAATGTATATCCCACGAAGGAAGGTCCACGTCCCTTGACGGCGTTGATGGTGGCTGGTACACAACATTTGCCCGCTGCTGGCTATTGTCGGCGGCTCAAACACATCCGGCTTCAGTAGTTTACTAATCCTACCGAAGCTGACCACCACCAGCGCTCGCACACACGCGTGGGCTCGCATGCGAATGACGATATTGGTTTTGGTTATTAATACCGTGGCAGTGTCAGTGGAGTTCTACAATAGGGGCTGACCGGTGCTAATGGCCGGACAACTTGGCCGTAACTTGCTCAGGGTGGTGCATTGTCCTGGCAGCCCTTTCTCGCTCGACGGGGCTTTGGCTGGCCGTCGTATTATCTTTTGTTGTTCTCGAGACTGAGCGCTGCCAAGTATCATCTGTTTGTACGTGCTGATGATGTTGTGACGCAACGCTGGGCCATAAGGGCTTGATTGGCACTGAATTTTGATTTTTGGACCGGTCGATGAGAAGTTGCATACTATTAGCGACGGTTTTAAGTATCTGTTTTTGTACAGCTAGTGTAAAACATAATACTGTTTGATTAGATAACGAGTTGTTAAATAAATTGAGGTGCCTAATAAGGGTGCTTCTATATATTTCTATACCACATGTGAACAAAAAGTACTTATTGTAAGTATTGCTACACAAAGGGAATTTAGTGTAATATAATTCAACTTAGAGGGTTCAAAAAGACCTTCACCTAACTATAAACGTGAATATTTGTGAATTTAGAAATTATTTCAACAAAATAGCTAGCTCATGAGCTTGCAAGTTACAAAAATATTCTAAATATCTTAAAGGATTGATGAAAACGTCAATAATTCAAAAAGCTTGATCGGTTTAATTTTCCAACCATGTAGTTTCTCTCTAAATTAATAGTCCGGTAGCTGAAGCATCAAAAAATAGCCAATAAGGAACAAATCGGAGATAGCGTCCAAACTTTGCAGATCGCTTCGTATTATGGTCTGTAAACATGGAAAAATAGTTTTGTCCAACCAAACCACGGGCTTCAATTGTTATTAAACAATTAGTAAAAATTTACCATTTTTTTTCTTAGTTTTTCTCATATAACTTTTTTTGTGGCTGTCGGATTGCAAAAATAGCTAAAGATATTTTGTTCGTTATTTAATTGTCTACCGATCTGTGTAGGTTAGATCATTGGAAGACTTTTTTTCGCGAAGTTATATTGCAAAAAAGTGCAAAAATCGTCGTTATAAATTGTCATTTTGAAACATCCATAACTTTTATAATGTTTAATGAAAATGCTTCAAAATTTAGTATTCGATAGCTCTTATAGAGATCTTAAGCCATGCCCAAGGCTTTTCTTGTATTATGAAAAATAACGTAAATAAACTATAATTAATTAAAAAATTCATTTAATTGTCCTGATCGTTAAAATTGAGCTAGACTGAAACTTTAAAATGGATTTTATTCAAAATACAAAGGACTTCAATATTGTAAAAAAAAAAATAAATTTTTTTTTTCAATTTTTACCCCGATTTTTTACAAAATTTAATTTTGCAATATTAACAAATTAACATTACTCGATCATTTTTTATTGTGGAGAAGTAAAACTAGTTTCATCTAATAGTGTATATTTTTACACAAATTTACAAAAAAAAATTTTCACGATACGATGTTTTTAACTATAGTTATTAACAATTTAGTGTTTTTTGCAATTGTTTAATTTCTATCGGTTTTTTCTATTTGAAAAAAATATTATAGTATCTACATAGCATCTGTTGTTGTAATATATGACTTACAGATTTTTTAACAAATAATTGACAGTTAGAAAAAATTACTTATTTATACAGTTTTACGTGCGATAACGGCCTGTGTACGGTGGATTGCATGTTTCAGGCGTCGACGCATGTGAACGATAATTTTCTTTTTGAACGTATTTGAGAATCCCTACCTTTCAATTTTACTGCGTACGAATAGAGAACAATGGAATCCATTGCTCAGACGTGTGTAAATACTGTGAAGGTAAAAATTGTGCTAACATGGAAGACAGAATAGTGTCTCTTAGTGAAGATGAAGATGATAACGACATATACAGTATTTAGAACGTAGAGCATGAGCAAATTCAAATCCAGATGAGTGAATTAGTATTAGAAGACGATTCTGATGACATCTTGTTCGCCGATGACACCGATGATAGAAGGTGACACCGAGAGTGATAGTGATCACACACCAGTGACAAAAAAACGTAAAATATAAGAAATAGTATTTTATAAAAAATTTATGCAACAAATATCATGTACATCGTATTTTCTTGCATTCACATAATAAATTTTGTATAAAAATGTATGTTTATGTATTTTTAGTTATTACAAAACAATAATAAAAGTAAAAGATCAAATAATATGATTTTTCGAAATGGTATGGAAACGCCTGAAACATGCAATCCGCCGTACACAGGCCGTTATCGCACGTAAAACTGTATAAATAAGTAATTTTTTCTAACTGTCAATTATTTGTTAAAAAATCTGTAAGTCATATATTACAACAACAGATGCTATGTAGATACTATAATATTTTTTTCAAATAGAAAAAACCGATAGAAATTAAACAATTGCAAAAAACACTAAATTGTTAATAACTATAGTTAAAAATATCGTATCGTGAAAATTTTTTTTTGTAAATTTGTGTAAAAATATACACTATTAGATGAAACTAGTTTTACTTCTCCACAATAAAAAATGATCGAGTAATGTTAATTTGTTAATATTGCAAAATTAAATTTTGTAAAAAATCGGGGTAAAAATTGAAAAAAAAAATTTATTTTTTTTTTTACAATATTGAAGTCCTTTGTATTTTAAATAAAATCCATTTTAAAGTTTCAGTCTAGCTCAATTTTAACGATCAGGACAATTAAATGAATTTTTTAATTAATTATAGTTTATTTACGTTATTTTTCATAATACAAGAAAAGCCTTGGGCATGGCTTAAGATCTCTATAAGAGCTATCGAATACTAAATTTTGAAGCATTTTCATTAAACATTATAAAAGTTATGGATGTTTTAAAATGACAATTTATAACGACGATTTTTGCACTTTTTTGCAATATAACTTCGCGAAAAAAAGTCTTCCAATGATCTAACCTACACAGATCGGTAGATAATTAAATAACGAACAAAATATCTTTAGCTATTTTTGCAATCCGACAGCCACAAAAAAAGTTATATGAGAAAAACTAAGAAAAAAAATGGTAAATTTTTACTAATTGTTTAATAACAATTGAAGCCCGTGGTTTGGTTGGACAAAACTATTTTTCCATGTTTACAGACCATAATACGAAGCGATCTGCAAAGTTTGGACGCTATCTCCGATTTGTTCCTTATTGATTGCTTCAGCTACCGGACTATAAAGTCAATTCAATTTTATTAAAAATTAACTTATGTGTAACAAATAATCTCTGAGTCCATGAGCAGACCCCCATGGGACATAAAACGTTTTACTGCAAAGTGTATGTTCTGACTATTACCTAGAAGGTCAATCTTAAAGAACATGAGAAGTCTTATAAGCAGAAAATTGTGCACCAGCTACTTCTCACACGTTTGACCTTTACGATGTTTTACTAAAATAAAATTTATCAATATTGTCCATGGAATTAAAATTCTATTCTTTGTATAAGTGGTCATAATAGTGCTAGTGCCACAAGTCGTGGAAGATAAAAAAAATTACCTTTTAACGCGACCAAGGAATTACCTTAAAAGACCATCCTTATGGACACTTGGATTAAAGTGAATAATTATTTTTTAACTTTATCGTGAGCCGCAAGACTCATAAATGACGTGCAATAGACGGGGGACGCCATTGTTAGGTGCTCTAAGAATGACCATAAATATTTCACAGCTCGGCTCTCGGGTCGGTGGCAACTCGCTGGTCAACCCATCTGCGATCATCGTATCTGTATGTGGTGCACTGGCGATGGGAGCATAAAAGCCCCGCTGGTCGATTTCTTGGCTGCGATTTCCTCTGCCAGCCATTAGATTCTCGTCTACATGGATATAACGTGGGACGGAAAAACGTTCTAAAAGCAGCGATGCGGCCGGTGGACGAAAATAAAAGGCCGATCTTTTTCATTTTTTCGTCTTGATTTACTCTCTTTTCGGGGGGAGACTGATATTTCGGTCGATCAAAAAGCGAGGGAAATGGTTAAAAAAGAGAGGAAGAAAAGTCAATTCACCAGTCAACGTTTTGTTTTATTACCAACCCATGAGAGGTGGATTTTCGTTGTTTTGGAAACCTGGAGCCTTTTTGTCGAAATTTTTCTCTTCAGTGCCGAGTCACAGGCTATTCTGATCCAACTGATCCCGATGGGAAAAAGTTGTGATTATCATCTTAATTTTGGTAATTTATTTAATTAATAATTTTAAATGAACGGTTTGGAATGAAAGTTGTATAAAATTTAATCAGTAAAATAATAAACTGCTAAAGAGATGCTACAATATTTTATTACGTACAAGCAGCAAGGAGAGCCAAGACTCCGATAACCACAAGCGATATCACTGGGTTAATTGGACAATCTTACAGAAAATAAAACCTTTGGAAAAAATAAACCGAAGGCTGGCGATCTCATCTTTAAGTGACTTGTCTAATAATGTTTGCAAACCGATATTAAAAGAGTATCAAGTGCTGTGATTATGAAAATGACGTTTCTCTAAAGAAGCTTAACAGAGATCAGAATCTTATAGCTTATCTCACGATGCAAAGCCCGTCTTTTTTACGACCCGCACTTTTTGAGACTTCCATTTTCGTACAGAGCCTTTCATTGCCTCTGACTGTGCTGGGAATCTCATTCCTGCGTTTTCTGTTGGTCTAAAAAAAAAAAAAAAAAAAAGTGATGAATGTCAACAACTCTGAAACATTACAAACATTACTATTTTTAGTTCATTAAAAAAAAACGTCTTCATTGATTAATATTGTCGTTTATTTGACGTCGTTCATAATCCAGAATTCAGATACTTAATCTAAAATTTGCAATTCATCCACACATGCAAGCACAATTGTGCAAATATAGTAAACACGACGTATTCGCTTGGATAAACTTCGGTTCCATTTAGTGGTGAAACGGCCGATAGCAAGTCCCATCCCCTTATCGCTCGCTTAGACCGTTTCTCGAATCGCGCACAAATATATATATATGTATAACAGCATTGCAGACGTTTCGACAAAGCAACGCGGCCGTAGGTGGAGGGGGTTACACACAAAACCGGGAGAGAGAAACTTGGCTTGCGCATTATCGGGCGTTTTGGCATTACCATCCGACTTTTTCTGTCTGCTTCTCCTCTACCTCTGCGTTGTTGCTTCGTTTTTCCTTTCCCCGTGCGGGTCCTATTTTTCTCCTTTACCATGGGAGGGAAACGAATGCACAAACCACGCAAATGCGACGACTAGATGGGGCAAAAACCGAGGCAAAAACAGTGGTGGGTGAGGGGCGAAGGGCACTAGGATTGGGAAGACGTAGGAGGACGTTTCTGCTTTTTAATACGGGGGTATTCTTTTCCGGGCTCCCTGGCTTGCCGCCAGCTTCCACGTGGCAACCCAGCGCAGAGTGTAACCATGCCACTACAAACTTCTGGCGTGTATAGGAAACTAAACATCGTGTCTCTATTTTTTTTACTCTTTATACCCTGCAATTGCATCTTTTTTCCTCGATTATCCACCGGGAGGGTGTTATCTATCTGATTCGTTTGATTGGACTTAGTTCGTGACAGAGATTCAACTATTAGAGTAGAATAATCCAGAAAAGTTTGAATAAAACAGGTACACGTTATCTCCAAAGAACATCAATGACAGAGCCAATTCAAATACATTCTTTGGATTCCCTTGTATTTTTACAGTAAATCCCTAAAAGTAAATGCCACCATTTCAAAGCAACTATAGACACTACACTGTTTGTAACCCACTGTTCATGACTCCAAACAAATAAATAAATTTCTTGAGGTCACAAACAAGCTGCCTGTTGAAATACCTAAAAATGTTGAAAACAAACTTTGGGTGACCAAAATTGTTAACGATTAAATAGACATACTTCGAATTAAACATCATTAACCTTACTGGTCTCAATAATTCATCGTAAATAGAACGTCAGGTGGAAATGACTCACCATTAACCCCGTACAAGTTGTGGAAGGTAAAATCTAGACGTCACCTGAACACTCAGTCTCAAAGAACGGTATATAGAATTGACCCATCGGTGGCCGGCAACTTTAACCAATTTATTTTACTTCACAAGATTTCACATGGAAAATGCGAAAAAAAAAAAAAAAGAAAAAAAAAGGTAGAAGCAGCGTCTGACTTGCACGAGATATGATTAAATAATTCATGAACGCATCGCGATTGATAATCACGCGGAAGAGAGTTAGATAGAAAACAGAGCATCGTCAAAATTCACTTACACGGTTGTTGGACGCGGAAGAGGCTCGCAAAGTCTGATGCGAAACCCCTACACCGCTTTATTAGATAATCTGTCCCGCGGCGGCAGATACGTATCCTTGGAAACATCTCGGCGCAATCACTCGCAGTCATCGTATACCGATTGAGCCGCTCTCGTGATATGTGGGCACACACGAAGAGTAGCGTAGGCAGAACCCATTTCAGATGTACTATACACCCGAGGCTTGGCCATCTTTGCATCATGATTTTTTTGACATCTCCCACCTTATTCCGGCCTCTCTGTGTCTGTGGATTAATTGATTTCTTTTGATTTCGCACAGGCAATCTACATTCTCATGGAATTATATTTGTTCCCAGAAGTTGCTCTAGCAAGGCTTGAGTGTAGTGGATATAACTCATTGGAGAATTAGAATTATTATTTTTCATTGTATATTGCTTAGTATTATTTATAAAATATCCTTATTTTCTGGACTTATAAATACAAGTGTCCGCCATTCACGCATAATCCTTGCATCAATTTCACCAAGAGCATATGAAATCCTTAGAAACCACACAGCCAAACCAAACACACCTTGCCTCAATAATCGGAGACCATCACGTGTATGATCTCCTATCCGGCAAAAGGAGCGCAAAAGTACCACAAAAGCCGGACAAGCAAGGCGCAAGAACAAAAAGAAGAGAAGATGCGCAATCATGAGTCATAAGGCTTTTCGCGCCCTCGCCCCCGGAGTTTGCGATGAATCTACTTTTCCAGCCACGGACCGCTACCGTGTCCCTACACTCCCAGCCGAGCAGGACTATCTCGCTGGCAGCCAGTGCAAGCTGGATTCGTCCAGCAGTAATAAACTAAATTTCGCTGTTCGGTACATCAATTTACAGGGTCCGATTCCTTCCGGATCGTGGGACCCGATAAATCTGGAGAAGCTATAAGGATCCCCCACAAAGTGACTACGTGGGTAAGAATCGGTCATTACCGCGATTTTCTACCCGAGTACTTTTCACTCGCAAAGGGCACCCAAGGAATTTAAAATTTTGCCAACTGCACGGCTGCCTGTATCAAGGCACGCCATCATTTTCTACAAATGGTGTTATTGTTTTCACCGCATCGTCTTCCGTTCGCGCGTTGCAGGTATCGCTTCGCAAATAGCTGTGGGGCTCTCGGGCGAGGTGGAGAGCGTAGCGCGAAAAAGAAACGTGTGGAGCCGGAGAGAGAGAGAGAGAAAAAGACCGCGAAGGAATAAAGTGGTGAGAGGCAAAGAAGAAGAGGAGGTGGAGGGATCAGGCAAGTTCCACGAGAAAAGGGAGGGTGATGCACACTCCTTTGTTACGCCCGTGATGCCGGAGTACATATAATACACCGGTGCACGTGAGCACGGCCGGGGCTTGTCTGATCCGAGGGGAAGGATCTCTCCAGCAAAAGTACGGAGCTGGCCTGCCTCGAAGGAGGAACTGCGAGGAGGAAAAATAAGAGAGCGTGCACTCGTGTGTGTGTGTGTGTGCATACCTACGCACGGTCCGCACTATCGAGATATCTCGAAAGTGCAAAATATACACCTTAGAGACGCGATCCCTTTCGCGCGCGCGTGAGAGAGAGAAGGGAGGGAGGGCTTTGCGATGTGTATTCCCATATATATACGTGTTCAGCTGCCCGAGAGCCTCTGAACTCTCTCTTTCATCGCGTACCAGTATACCCTTGGTTTTTTTTTTTTTTTTTTCTTTGTTTTTTCGACCAGCTTTCTTTATTCCACCTCGCCCCTTCGTGGTCCCGATGTTTATTATATTCTCTCTTTTTCTCGATCCGTGAGTGAGATTTAACCTTCCTGCGGTCGTGTCTATGTGTATACTGCATTGTGAACGAGGGTATATTATATGCGTGGATTATTTTTCTGAATGGCCTTTGCGCTCAACAGTTTCTTATTTGTTATATCTTTTTGATAACAATTGCATGACGTTTTATTACTTTTTATCAGATTTTATCAATATTTTAAGATAACTTTATACGGAATTGATTAGTTATCTCCAAAGAAGTAGCGATACAACAACAAATTCATTTATATATAGGTTTACCGTATCGGTAACACTGACTAGCCGATCAAATGAAGTAGCTATCAATAATGAGAAAACTGGAGTTAACGGTGTAAATTATTTTTGAAAAATCTATCGACGGGGCCAAAACTCGCAAAGTATTTTAAGTAAAAACAGACAAGTGTATTTTTGTGAAGTCGCTAAATCCATACATGCAATCATTTGAGTAAAAAAAGATAATTCTTAACTTTCACATTGTCGTTGACCTGTAATAGATTTAGTTATAAAATACGTTTCTTTACCTTAGTAATTTCAAGTATAAGAATAAGAATTCAACTGAAAGAAGTACTTTTACAGTTTCTCCACTGTTTAGCAACGTTACTATTTACGGTGGAGTTGGTAAATTAATTAGATCTGCCCTTTGCGTACTCTGCGAGCCAATTCCCGAACGCGGTAGATTAGATTTTTTAAGTTACATCCATCTGTGTATGAACCAAGTAGCTGTTTTATTTATCTTCCCTGTAAGTTTTAAATGTATCGCATCATACCTCTAAATAAGCCTTTAACCGATCAAAAGAGGCTTCACGACTCGACTCAACAAAATATTTTTAAGAAAGAGTAAAAACAAGCAATAACCCTTTTTTCCCCCAGCAAAAGTACAAAGTACCCCAGTGTAACAGTTGAACCTATAAAAATAAATATAAACACAGCAAGTGCACCACTGAAAACAAAACCTCGCTCTATCCTAGCAGCGATCCCCGAAGCCATTACGTGAAATTCGATTATCCTGGCCTATGGGAGCTCGGAGAAGGAAAGATCCCCCGAAAGAGCGGAGGCGTTAATGTTCACGGTGGAGTGGAAAATCGCTGATACACCTCTGCCGCTCCCCCCCCTTCCCCCATGCTATTTACCGATGTAATGTACACACACGAGCTCGTGAAAAACAAAACAAAAGACATTCACAAAAATAAGGGACTCGTATATATATATATACGTGCATACACACGCGAGCAATTGAATTAATAATCCCCGAGATGCCACGGCAGATATAAGCTCTGCTCCTCTCTCTCTCGTGTATACATGCACTCAAAATCGACAAAGTCAAAAATACACGTACACATCTCTCGGAGATTGTGTATACGTATGTATGTATTTTGCGGGCACTTGGAGTCAGAAAACGCGCCCGTGAGAGAGAGAGATGCAATATGGATTTAAGGGAGGCTGCTCCGTACAGAGCATTGAGTTGATTTATACCAGATGGTAGATACCACGTTGCTGCTGCTGTCCTCGCGCACGTGTGTGTATACGTTGGCTTCTCATGATGCTGGCTTCGTTTCCTCGAGGGTTATTCTTTCGAGGGGAGAAAAAACAAATTAAAAAAAAAGAAAAAAATACACGAAGAAGAAGAAATTCAAGCGACAAATTTAACGTCGACAGGAAAAGGATGTACTCGGGCACTTCGTATGCGAAGTTTTGCATGCTCGAGCAAGAGATCGGGAGAAAAAAGCTAAGAGAGAGAGAGAGAGATAAATAGCCGGGGTTAAGTGTGGGCGTAGTCGAATCAGCGCGCGTGCTTCGGCTTATTTTTGAAGTTGCGCGGGGGGAATTTCGACCGGGACGCATAACACGTGACAAATCGAGGATGCGTGGCGGTGATTTTTTCACTATCGCGTGGAATATAATGAGTCCACTTGGCGCGCGAAAGGTCGGCGACGACCGTGGTACTTTATGTAAGTTTGATTGTAAAAAAGTACGGCTGTTTTGAAAAATACATCAGGTTTCCGGGGGTTTTTTTTTTCCTGATATGGTGTAACGTCGTTCAGTTGGTTTTTGTCCGCTTATATATGGTTTTCAGAGATGAATTCCATTGGGCTTAAACAGTTTTGCACGTGGATATTAATTGTTACATGGTTCACGTGATTGCGAGCAGTTTCTTCATTTAATGGACCTACTGAGCTTCCTAAAATGAATTTAAGATTACTTTGTTGCCGGTGATTCGATTTCATTAGTTGGTCCCTGTGTTACTATACATCTTTTCAGATCTGCTGGTCATCATTTTGGAGTGATTGTTAACATTTTTTTATTGACATTGAGAACATCACGCGAACTGGATTCCCTACACGTGGCTATTCGTTCAAATATTTCTGCTGGACTTGCTAAGTATCGCCCTGGATAGGTAGACAACTATAACAGCTTTACCGTGTCCAAAAGTTATTTGCTAGTATTATTAGATGTTTTTTTTTTTTTTTTTTTTTTTTTAATTTAGCAATATTTTTTTAAGCACAAACATTGTCGATGCCTTAAAGTGATAATGATGTGAAAATTTGATGATAATTCAAGATGTGAAAATAATTTTGAACGCATAATAAGTGTGGTCCAAGTTGGTCCCGTCATGTAACGTTGAAATTGTTTTGTCAAAGGGAAAACACTTGGAGCATTGTAATAACAGCAAATCCACTGTTTTCGCTACAACGCTCAAGACATGTAGCTCACCCATTTCCAGTAAAATATGAAGTTATAAATGTTCATGAATACAACAATCGTGTAAAATTAAGAAAATTTATTGTGCAATGAAAAAGGGAAAAATTGCCGTGACATTAGTTGGCGCATATTGCCAAAAGGTTAATTTCCCGTCACTTACTTAAATGACAGACGATAGTCAATTTTACTTTTATTAGGAATATTACAGGTATCAATGCCAGTTATATATAGTGGAAACAACAATCCGTACGACCGTTAATACGTGGTATAATCAAAATTTCCGCAGCTTGGAACACTCGGCCGTGTTAATCGTTTTAACTTTTCCCGTGCAACTCCGCACATCCCTCGCACTTTGAGCCTTCCTCATAAAACAACATGTTAAACCGTATAAGAAAGCCCAAGCACAACATCGCAGCAGCTCCACCGCGTGGAATGTATAAAACAGTGGACATAAGACAGCAGTGAAGAAGAGGAAGGCAATTCAGCCATTAAAATTCGCACGAGCGCACATACGCACACCACGCGATTCCAACGCGTCCATAAGTATGTAAATAAGAGCTCCTTCGCGGCGTATATTTTGCCGAGAGCTAACGCGCGAGTGCTTTCTTTTACATCGTCGTCCATACATACATGTACGCACATACCTACGCGCGCGCGAGTGGACGATTGTGAATCTCTTATACGATCTGTCTTGCGTATGGTTTTGCTAACAAGTCGGGCTGGCCGAGCTTTTCCCCCCCGACTACACCTCACCTATGCGCGTATATTACCTTTGGCTTACTCAAACGCAGTTACGCGAGATATTACACGCGCTTGTATTATACGTATGGGTATATGCGCGTACTACCGATTCCAGGCGAATCGGCGATGTTGCACGACGCAAGCGAGAAGAGTTTCCTATGTGTATACATATACATATCCACATGCGTGCACGCGTGCAAATTGAAAGTAGAGGTGTAGGACGTGTGCATAAGGGTATAAGTACGCGCGGGGTCTCGGGATGATGTCGTTTGCCGTGTACGCGGAGGAACGACTTGTTGCAATAAATCCAATTATTCTAATGATGCGCGTGGACGCAGAATATGGCTAGGAGAGATACATTGATCGATGCCCCTAACCTACCCCCTCTCGGGAGCTTGTGTCGGAGCGATGGGCTATGTATGCTTGGAGTTTATTATTATGGGCAAAAGAAGGGAGTTTTCTTTCGTTTTTTTTTTTTTTTCTCTTCCTTGCTGTCGTTCGGGGATTGTTCGACGAACCCGAGGCCCATTAGTTTGATATTGTTTCTTGGGATTGTGAGATTTAGGGTCTGGAAGAGGTGGAAAACGAGTAGCAAGACGTGGAATAAGGCGTGCACTCGAAGGATACATGTACCGGTGATGGTATGCATATTTTTTGCTTCTACCCCAGTTGGGAAAAGGTAAATGACCAGTCAATCCTCGAAAAGAAAGAATAACTTAATTTAAGGTGTCTTTTTTCCGAAATCAAAATGATTGTATAGCTATTGTAAATTTTATTAACAAAAAATATATTTCCTTGCCTACTGCTATTTTAACAGTATATGCTTGTACAATTAATAAGATAAACTAAAATTCTTCATTTTGCTGGTGTTGTAACGCCCTCTGTACCCTCAAAATTACATACATGTACGTTTGCACTATTGAGACCTATCGCATTCTCGCCTGATGTACAGCAGTATACTATGCATAATTTCGATTACCATGAATCCATCTAAAATCGTAAAAACAATATAAAATCAACCACTAACATTTTGTAAAGTTTATATGATCCTTTTATTTCCGTGAATCGAAACAAAAATTTTAGCCAGTAATCGCTTCATCAATAGTAATCGTATCACGTACACTGTTTGCCAGCATTTAAAAATTTTTCGAATCGCGGAAAAACCTTATTTCATCGCACAGCCAAACGAGCATCGTATACACAAGGATTCATTTACGCTATATAAGTAACACTTTGTAGTGCGAGCCATCGCGAGAGAACCCGAGCTCTCCTTCTCCTCCCAGACGCTCCGGCGAACGCAATTTGAAGTGTAATTGCTCAAAATACCGGTTACTCGCGAGTATTACGATAAAACCGAGCGTTAAATAAAAAGATGAAAAAGAAAAAAGACAAGAATATGTTGCAAGTGAAACAAAAAAAAAAAAAAGGTTCACAACCGAGAAGCAGATACGCGGCGTGGAAAGGCGCGAGCTCTCATCTCAGCGTGGCGCGAAATCATCGTCCGGGGCAAAAAAAGCGCAGAGGCCCGAGATTGAAGGCAAAGAGGGAGGATGGGGTAGGCGCGCAAAAACGACAGAAGGAGAGTGTGTATAAGATGGAAGAAGGGCCGGAGTCACGGAGCGGGCAGTTAACGCGGGCGTTAGGATAATAACGTTCTCATCGCATAAGTGCCATAACCACCTTGTAGGGGGGGGCCTTATCCTCGCGGCGGGGCGCCAACGCCACCGCTGCCGTGGAATTGAGCCCCCCACCCCCACCCACCCATCTTCTTTATTTCCTCATTTTTCGCAGTTAACCGACGACCATAGCCAACTAGCTGACCTCCCCCCCCATCCTTCGTTCCCTTCCTTTCGTCTTTTATGATGCTTGGGTACACCTTGCTTCTCTCGTACCTAAATCCCACCTATATGGAATGGAGTTACGAGTGTAAGTACTAGCACGGGAGGAACGATGGGTATGGCACTCGTTACATGAGCATTCGTTGAGTCACGAGTAGATGGCTCATCTGTACCATAATTTGCTTGTAGGTACAGCTTAATTGATAAGTGGTGAACTTATGTATAAAATAGCTGGTGAGAAAAGATCCATTCCGAAGACTAATCTAAATTTTAGTTCAACTTGGAACTGATATGGATTTTACTGTTCCCGTTGAATCTTTATAACTATATATTAAAAATTTCAAAATTCTAATAAGAGTTGTGTATGTCCTTTAGAAATTAAAAAGTCAAAAGTGTTATAGTATTGTGGCCATCGCAAGTATATAACGTTTTTATCGTTAGCAAGTGTTTACATAGACCCGAGCCAGTGTATATTGTATAAACTTCGTGGACTTGCACAAGTATTTTTGGAAATGTATTTTGTATTTTTATTTTTATGCATTTAATCATTTTAATTTCATACACAGTGAATAAAAATTGCAACCATAGGGTAAAAAATGTATTGTTGAACGATAATTGTGGAACACAACAGATCTGTCAGTTGACCGATACTACAGCCTCAACAATCGGAAGTTACAACTCAATGTCTTTAAAAACAAGTAACGTATACTCATGAAAATGGTGCATTATTGTGTTTGGATTTAAAGTAAAATTATCAATATTTTTGGGGATCATGTTGTCACTCCTCCAAGTCTCTTTCCCGCCAAAGTAGGCTGCAGCTTTTCTTTGACGATCCCAGTCAGTCTTTACAAGTACTCCTTTTGTTTTCTAAGCCAGCCATTCGCCGAAGATCGCGCCATGAAAGCTCGACTGATGTGGCAGCGCGTGCCCCACGCCGGGGCTTTTAAAAGCAGCGCTAATAGCCCGCGTGCACTCGAGCCCCGACAGATAGAAGCTACCACGTCGACTGCGCGTTTGCGGGCGAGGGGCGAAAGACAAGGAACGCGCGACGAGCCGGAGTTCGCACGCGTCTTTTGGCGCCAGCTGTAAATTGTCCCTTCAAAGGGGAGGGGGTTCTGGAGCTTTTTGGCGCATGAGCAGGTGTCGAAAGATTTCGGGCGATGCTTTGATCTACCAACGCGTTGGGATCCACTTGTCGCAGGCAAATTTTTTGACTCTCGGCTTATCGTCCGTGTGACTTTTCGATCTTTTTCCATCAATTGTTGCTCAAAAGAGGATCTTTCAATTATAATGGAGCAACTATTATTCTTGATTGTCAATCAAAAATTTTAAATGATTTTAGCGCCATATTTACAACTTGCTGTTAGACTTGCCAGTGGTGGAATGGCAGGGATCTTGTGATCAATTTCTAATATACTTCTATAGATGAAACTTGTTCTAAGCTAATAAAAATGTTCATTTTAATAATAATTCAATGTTATATAAACGTATTACTGTTGCAAAATGATCAATACCAAATTTTAATGCAGATCAGATTTCTTACTGAATCACATCAATTTTTAGCCCATCCGTGGCTTGCCTTACCTTACTCGTCTGTATCTACTTAATTTTTCGGCTGTAGATGGCTATAAGAAGTTGTTTCTAACGCTAGTTAAGTCCAGTACGTTCAAAGAGTAATTTTCAGAGAGAAAAAAAAGGTGAAAGTAACTGTTAGTTCAGTCTTGATTCAATATGTTTTTAATAAATTAGGCACGTGTACTCGCAAAAGCCTACTAAATGAAGCTTTCTGTAGAAGCGCTCCAACTGATTGTTCTGTATGGAGCATCGTAGGCAAAGTAAAATCTTGGAAATGTTTAGAGAAAATATGAATAGTTGAAGTGGAAGAAGAAATATCAGAGGAATACTGGACTGATAAAAAGAGAAAGACAATAATCTCTGTGTATTTAGTGGATCTGAAAGAGCTGCAAGATAAAAAAGTAGGAGGATGCAGGATAGGTAATGAGAAAGTATGGAGTTTATCTCATACGCATGACATTGTTTGCATGGATTTTAAACGATACAATGACAAAAATTCTGGTAACTAAAGAAAAAAAAACAGAATGATAGTGCAAATTATGACAGTAGAAGGAGCTAGGGGTAGAAGAAAAATGAAAAAAAAGCATGTTGAGAAGGGTTAGGGTTTTTACCATCAATTATTATGAGAAATGGATGGAGGAGCAGTGGAGAAGGAATATTTAGCTGTGGTTACAAAAAAAAAAAGAAAACTGTTTGTTGCATTAGTAGAAAATATATCATTATTTGAAGCAGGAATATGGGGATGGGAAAAGATACGAGTACGGAAAGTGTAATATAAAGTTAATATAAGGATTAAATTGCAATTCACTACATTATATAGTGAAAAAAATGTAAACTGGAAAAGCTCAAAATGAAAGTTCTAAGAAAAGCGCTTAAATTTGAAGAAAAGATTAGAGATTTGAGAGCGAAGTTATAAAAAGACGGTGCAAGAAAAAAAGATGAAGAAGAGAAGCAAAAAAGAAACTGAAAAAACTAAGAGAAGGGAAAGTGAAGCAAATAAGACTTATGAGATTCAAAGAGAAAGTGAGGCATAAAATGTTAGCGATTAAGGAAAAAAAAGAAAAAGAAAGACATGGAAAAATTCAATGAAACAGACCCTACAGATCTCCAATGTTTAACTTTCCCCTTCTCCAACTTTTTTCAGACAATTCATGAATCACTTCGACAAGCATATTTAACACACCTAAGAACAAAAAGCACATAGAAAGTCAATACATAACAACTCCTAAAAAATTTTAAGTCAAACGAAAAATCATCCTCAAGCAACGTCGCTCCATCAACCTCCAGCACTTTGATGCATGACTCCAATATTCATATAATTACAAGCAAATCGAGAACCCATCAGCCATGGCGCACGACATCGCATATGTGGCGGTGCATAATTTCACGGCGAACGTATACGAGCCCCAATGAAACGAATAGCAGGAGCACTCTAAGGTCGTCATTTTCGTTGCAAGGGAGCACTAAACGACGGAGAAGACATTAGGCTGCATTAGCGCGAGATGCACCTGGCATGATATGGACTGGCTGCTGCTTTGCTATATTAATTACTGGCGGGTTGCTGTTCTGTTTCCTCCATGGAATATTACAAGCCCATGCTGCTAAGAAGTGATCGACTCTGTGCACTTGTAGCTACGTACTAGATTGCTCCAAGGTGCTTTTATGCACGTAATTAGGGGGAACAAGGAGTTTCGCCGAACCATGATGACAACAAGTGGGTTAGGGTATTCTTTTTCTGAGATCTTATTCGTCTGGGATGTTTATTAGAGGTAATAATGTGATTAATTTATTGTTTATCCATGTAAATTGCTGTTAATCTGGTAATTTTGTTTGTTTCTTCAAAGACTTGGCCAGTTTCCTTTGTGCTAATTTATAGTCGTGTGATTTTTATAACACTGTAGTGCCGATGAACACTCTAATTGTATCAAACTGTACGATGTTAGTCAAATAAGTTGAACAGAAAATGTTTATAAGACATGATATAATTATGTAGCTAAACTTAGATCGAATTTCAAAAAAGTAACCTGTACAAACCAAGGCTAAACCAATCTTCACTTTATCCTCTTTTAAATCAAAATTTCCATAATTCTTATAACGCCTCCAATGGTATATCCTTTAAATTGTAGCGCACATATACATTTGATTGTTAGGTTCCATGCGTGACGTGTATATATTCATGAGCGTTGACCCACGGAGGCGACGTTAATGCGATAATACTTGCTCCAAGGTCGTTTGAATGAAACAAAGCTCGCATGCATAATCGAACGGCGGCCGCATCTACAGAAATGTACGCGGTAGGATGAAAGGATCCGGGGAAAATCTGAGCTTTCCAGAGACCCCTTTTGTGCCAAGTTGTCCGGTGGTCAGCTAAAACAACGGGAGGGTGGGAAATGTTGAATTAGGGGATGACGATGAATGCTCCGAGCAAGCCGTCGTTTCACATTGAGCTGGTGCTCAATTAGGTACGGGTTGTTTGCTTTGTTTGGGTAGTGAAAGGAGGTGGAAAATGGCCTGGAGATATAAATATCCTTTCACGTATAGTTTACGAATGATTGGTTGATTCATTGGCTAAATTGGAATTGTTGTGGAAGAGAAAAAAAAGCAAGAAATAATAACCATTAAATTATCCGGGGTACATGGTAAAAAGCATCTCGTAGAAATTCCATAAAACAATATACCATACTACTCAAGTATAGCAATTGGTACTTGAAAAATTTATGAATGGGTACCTCTACATGTCTTCTCTTGGCTTTAAGACTTTTACTCCCATGACAGCTTCTCCTAAATAGATAATAAATTATTGGACGAATTATTATTTTTTTAAGTATAATACAAGACTAGTATTCACCAAAAATTTACTAGAATCGGTTGGATGTTTCCCAACAAGGCCAAGCATAGTTACATAGCATACCTATGATACATCAATTCTTGTGATATAGTCAAAGCAGCTCATAGCTCATCAATTTTTGCGAAAGACTACCAGTATCGTTGTTTCCAATATTTACTAACCTGTATGATAGAGGGTTTAGTATTTGCTATGTAGAGTTTAATCAAATTCTTGACAGAAAGACTTCAAAAAGAAAAAAATAATTGACTTGTTCATTTTGGTATCATGTATGATTTTTGAAGCGCATCTTAACATGGCATTATCTTGATTTGCCAAAACCAGCTGCGACAAGATCAATATTTTCTTGGTTCTCTTGAGGCAGTTCTCGACGAAAGTCAAAGCAAGCCGACCCCACTATGCACGCGTGTGAGTCGAACAATTTGGAGTCGCAGTGTAAATACCACACGCTGCATGTAAGGGAGTGCATCATGAAGATCGAGCTGGAGAAAGGAGGGCGTGGAGAGCAGTGTGCATGTTGTACTCGCGTGGCACAGGCTAGTCGAAACGTTGGGATGCGAGCTTCATTTTCTTTTTCTTTTTCGATTTTCGCAAGCGCGGTGGCTTTGATGCTCCGTAGAGGAGAAAGAGAAACCGAGCAGAAGAGGGGGAGGGGCGGCATTAGTATATCAGCCGCTTTACTTTGCATTCCGGCTCGTCTGCCTCTATGTGCTACAGGCACTGCTGCTTGCTGCTACTATTTTACCTATATTGTGTGTACAGCGTTCCCTTCCTCTATTTTCTGGGCTGAGCGAATCTTCGGTACTTTTTGTTCCTCCTCCTCGGTTGTTGTTACTTGCACGACATGAAATTCATACTCCCATGTGTAGATGATGGAACAAAAGGGAGAGGAGCAGAGGAGTGTAGCCAGTCTCGTCTAGGCTAGCGTGGCATTGTTGACTCGCGATGCCGCCCAATTAGCCATGGCTGTATACGCGAGCTCATTCGCCTCTGATGCGCAGTCCAAGCCGCTTATGATTAATACTCATCTCATGTGAATCATTTTGTTCGCAGCTGCCGTGGAACATTTATTTCGGGGGTGATCTTTTTTGTCCATTTCGTTCTGATTTTATTTTGCAAAATAAGTGACACTTCGGAATTTAATATGAAAATTAATTCGTTTTGGTTATTGAAAAATAATATATATATTTTTGTTTTTTTTTTCTGTTTCAGGTAAGTAAACTGCTGATTTTGCGCTATCTAAGATGAGCTGACAATGTAAGTAAATGTTTAATTATTTAAAATCGACTTAGTTGTTTTTTTTATTTCTTGAAGATCAACTTCATCCTATTCTTTATTTTAGTAATTAATTTAGATAATACATTATTGAAGCAAAAATCTTCCTGGCCATTTTTTTGGATTAACGACAACATCTCTTTTAACGTTTTTAGTAGGTACACATTACCTTACATAGACTCTAAATGGCTTTACTAAATAACGTTTCTAAAAGAAACCATTTTCTTAATTCTTTGGTGAAATTACGAGAAATTTTCTACATAACTTCGCAAGTAATTAAATCCTCAACATTCTTCATTAGCTAAAAAAAATTCTACTTATCATACGTCACAATCTCCTTGCATCACGAGAATATGTTTTCAGTGAAAAATCGTATCACCCCCAGTCCCCTCCTTTCCCTCCAAAATAAAAAATAAAAAAAAAATAAAAAAAAAAAATTCAGAGAAATTTACGGACAAGAGTGCAAACCAAGATCCAAGTCAACCATCGGCCCGCCAACGTCCAAACAACACGATGTACAGGTCATCAAACGAGCAAAACTCGTGACTGCATAAGAGACACAGAGCAAAGGAGGAAACAATCCGTTGGTCGCGAGCGTAGCCGCCGGGCAGGAACTCGAGGCGCGCCCGGAAATAGACGCAAGAAGCGCGTGGTGTCTGCGGCGGCGGCGCCTCGGGCCAGATTTAGAGCCCACGCGGGTTTTCGGCGGGCAGCCGTGTCATGCCTCTCGGCCACATGCTCGAGCGTGGGTTTGGCTTTTTCTTTTCCTTGGGGGCTCTTCTTTTTGGATTCACAGAGTCTGATGGGACGTTTTGTGACGTTTTTGCGGTTGAGCCCCTGCTGTTGATACGGGAAAAAAAGTGGGGGTATTTCAGTAGTTTTGGCACTTTTCATGCTAAATTAAATGCTCTCTCCGGCTTTTTAAAAGTCTTTTAAGAGTAATTTCTTTCGTGTGGTAACTGAGGGGGATTATATAATTTTAATGCTTATATGAATCATATCTTATATATTTTTTTTTTTTTTTTTTTTATCAAAAAGATTTTTTTAAATTTCATATTTAAAAAAAATTCAGATTTTTTGTATTGGACATTTTTCTTAGCATGTCTCATTTGTATTTCATGTACCTGCCACTGCAATAAGTAATTAGTAAAGCTAATCGTCAAACAAGCAGCTTGAAGACGTTATTATTCCTGTAAATTTTTCCAAATACAAAAAAAAATACGTGTTTCATTTTTTTTTTCATCTAATGAGCCTGATAATTTTCTTAGCACTTTTTCTGATTCGTACTAACAATAAGGGGTTATTTTCAATAGGTTCAAAATAATTGACACACTTATTACGCCAGTACCTCTTACTTCGTGGCTAGTACCGATACAACAAGGGTCTTGCTTCTTCCTATAAAATTTTTCCAAACCGTAACGTAAAAATCCTTTGAATTAAGTACTCATGCATATGCATTGCATCTGCGCAGACTACCCCTACAGACGCACGATTGTGCAATACGCATAATAGCAGCTACAGAAAAAGGTGGACAGACGGTTGACGCAGAATCTTCGGTGGCCATCGACCCGTGACCTCCACTTGCGCGCACATAGTATCAGCCAAGGTCCTCCGAGGTCTTCCCTCGTTGTACTCTGCCGACGACGAACCGATTTAACTGCAACCATACGCGAGCAGAGAAAACACACACGCGAGCACGCGTGGTGATTTATCCTTTACACGTCATATCCTTGGCTTCTTCGGTGGTTTTCGCTCAACAGACCGATCGAGGAACATAATTACACCCGAGGATATTATTTATCGACAGGTACGACTAATTTGTTTCGAATTGTGTTAATCAGTACTTTGCAGCGCTGCTGACACGATGCGCTGCGTTAATAGCTCTCTCGGGGCTGGAGTGACTCAGTTAATTGATCGGACAATACGAATGTATACGTACATCCGTCCTCAGCTGGTGTATTATTACCGATCGATGAGACTGCGAGTGATTTTTTTTTTATTTCATCCGAGTTGTTTTAATGATTCATTGTTTGCTACATTTGTTGACCTCAAGTACCCGACATTTAAGATGATTGTTATAATTGAAACACATGTGTAATTGACGTGCTGATTAATTTACGTGACGAGGAAAATAAGTGCATCGACTGAGGTAGTCTGCAGTTGGACACACGTGTAGCGTATCCCAATACCACAAGTAAGGAAACAATAAATGGTAAACTTCCCTGTTGCTAATCTTACCACAAAACAAATAACGCTTAGGTCGCAAGATAACGAGCCCACGCGTCAAACGGTTACGGAAATCCTTTTGCTTCGGATGAACAAGACGGTAGCATATACACGGCACAAAGACAAATGAAGAAACTCGCGGGGGCGGCGACTGTTATGACAGGATTCGGGGAACACGCGAGGATAAATCACCCGGCTTGGTAGCGCATACGTACCTATACGTAGAGTCGAATAACAGCGGCGACCACCCAGTAATTGCAGCCAACTCTTTTTCCGTCTCTCCCGCACTGCCTAATGTTCTTCCCTTCATTTTCCATACATATATAGGTATCCAAGAGGTGCATCTTTCGCCGCGTAAGTCCAGGGACGCTTGTACAAAACGCTTTTATATCGCAAAGGGGAGAGAGAGAGAAAGCGTCGACACGCGCGACTTGACATTTAAATATATTATCATAACAATGGGCGCCGGGTGCATGTTACGCTAAATATCATAGGTGTATATGCCTACCAACTGTGGGCACGTACATGTACGGGTTCAGCTGCAGTGTGTACGTTGTATATGCATCAACACCAGCACCGCGAACGAGCAAGGCTGTGTATGCTAAATGCACTGTTTATTGTTCGCGCTTTTTTTTCTCCCCTTGCATGTATACGTTATGTGCGTTAATATGGTGCTTACTGCGAGCGCGCGTTTGTGCGAGCACTTGTTTGTTTATATCCTTGGGTGCTATAGAAACATGTTCGCGTTTCAACGCGTTTTGAAACACTTTGCTTGGATTTTTGGGGTTTTCAGTATGCGCCGTTACTCAGGATGATTTTGTGGCATTGTTTGCCAAACGTTCCACTCGTTCATCAGAAAAAAGCTATCGAGGTATGGTGAACGTTATTTTGGCGGTGACTCGACTATGACCCATAGTATGTATCATGCATCGGATATACTTTGATTGTATAGCAGGTTGGAACTAACGCGTGCAATTTCAGGAGAAAAAAAAATGTATCGTTAAGTATATGTTACACTACTGCTAAATCGCTTGTGTTTCTGATCGACGAATCAAAGAAATGGGATTCTAATTGATAAGTTTGCAAACAGAATTTCGCACATGTCGCCAAAACCATAAAATTTTCATGTTTGCTCTTCTGATTGTTATTTGACCACGCTTTAACGTACTCACAGTCGTTATCCAAACTAACCGAATGGCTCGCATTTCGCACTTACGAACGCGTTCTCAGGAAAGTATGGAAACGTTCACGTGCAGTATAACGATAATACCGAAAAGTTGGGCCGTGCATGAAAATCAAAAGTGCACACATGAACTTACACAATGGGCCCGTAGGTGTCTCTGGCTGTCCTTCGCTTACTGATAAATAATACATTGCGAGCGACGGGTGGTCGGCGCGCATTTGTATTTATATTATACGCAACTGTGTGCACACCTGAACGGATCCCGAGCAATACTCTGCACTGCGCGACTCGTGTATACTTACGCTACAGGCCACGTTTCCCCCTTTCCAGTTTTTTTTTTTTTTTTTTTTTTCACATCTTTTGCAGGGTGATCTTTCGAGAAAAAAGGTGCTACAGCTGCTACGGTAGCTCTCTGTGTCTCGCGCTTGCTCATCCTCGTTAAGTTGCTTAACGGGGCTCCGTAAATTTTAAAGCTGCTTTTCATTGCGAGGGGATAGGTTTTTCGGGTGAAAATTGCGAGTGAAACACAATATTGGACTTTTTAGTCAACGACTATACAAAAAATAGAATTTTTTTCAGTTCTCTTCAAGTTCTGCTTAATTTTTGATTTAACTTATTTTGATTAATCTTCCTTCCAAGGCAAGGTTGATTAAAATTAAATAATTAATTTTGTTTCTTAAATAGTTAATTAAATAAATATACAACGTATTAAAAATTATTTAAGATATTTTTATTTGAAACATATGTTTTTCATAATTATTGATATCTTATTATTCCACGAATAAATTTAATGTAACTAATAAATCAGTATTACAATAATTAAAAAACTTGAATATCATTTTGAGTACAATTAAATAGTGAATTAAGTAAAAAAAAGTAGTTTGTAGGAATAAGCTTAAAATTTTTCTAATAATTAACCTAAAAATCCTAAGACATACTAGTGAGTTTAACTATTGAATTACATAATTGATTATTAAATCAGTAAAAATTATATAATTTTGCAATCTGAAAAATTAATTTAATGAATTCGACAATGAAAGTTCTTCATCTATTTCATAAAAACATAGTTTAATGAATCAGTAATAATAAATAATTTTTACTCCATGAAAATATTTTTAGATAGCTGCATTGTTGTACTAAGGTAGCATAATTATTTGGATTTTTCATGAAGTCTAGAATGAAAGAATAAATTAAACCAAAACTTTAGAAAATTAAATTATTAAATTTTATATTTAAGTAAAAAATTTTAAGTATTTATGAAAGACCCCACAGAATTTTATATTATTTATTTATAAAATAACAATTTTATTAATTTAAATATTATATTATATAGTGTGAAGTGTAAAGACAACATTCACAAAAACGTTTTAAGTCTTCAATTTGTTCGCAACTTATTTGGCAACTCACTTTATTTTTACATACTATGTAGAGACTGTAGAGCGACTACACCACCATCCATTAAAATATCAATTACACCATACAAACGTATCATCTCTGTATGCGACGATCCTACTCATAACATTTTAGTGCAACCTGGTGTAGCAGAAATAAAAAGGAGAGAAAGACGACGGCGTGGCGAACACAACTGGAAGAGACACGGAATTTCCACACATAAATCCGACAGAACCTCATATATAATGACTCATGGCAATTACGTGCATACCAAGAGTGCCGACAACACACGAGACCCTATCACCATAATGAAACGAGGAAGAGTATGGTGGATTGCAAATAATAAACTATAAAGAGTAGCTTGAGATTATTTAACAATATTTGCGGCTTTCGACTCATCAGCTAAATTGTGGCAGCTAAATTTTTCCAGAATTTCTTTCGCAATGGTGTGAAAAACTCTTTGGCTAGTGAAATTAACATACTCGATGTAATTATGATGCCTTAGTTTATTAAATAATGTAAGGAAGAATCAATCAAGGAATGCATGGTTTTTTTACCATGTCAAATGACAAACTTTGATCTTAGAAGTGCTTGTCATTGACAATAACGTAGCACCAAAATTTGCAGATACGCGCAGTACCTGCTGATGATGATAATTATTTGACAAATTCTTTGGTGTGGTAAATGGTAGACGTGAGCAAGCAAGCAAGAACCAAGAAGAGAAAAACCGGGTCCTTGGCGTGTTTCTTCGGGTACCACCTTTGTAACGCCAATTTGTTGCCATTAGCCGTAAAAACGAGCTGTCGCGTTGGACGAGATCGTGTGCACGCACAAATGAAAAAAAGCCGGACGGCTGAGCGTATGCACGAAGAAAGGGTCCACATACATTCATAATTGTGTTTGCAATTACGAGTCTCGGCTGATTTCCTGGTTTTCTTTGTACCCGGGCACTTTTTCATATCGATGCAGTCGTTGGGTTATTCTTCAGGGACAAATGAACGATGGTTCACGTGTTCTGCCGTTTCGCAAATAAAATACTCTGAATTGTGTCTGCGTTTCGTCCCAACGAGTGGCATCAATTTAAATAACGCGTCGCATTAAGAACATGTTTGAATCATCCAAGCGACGATGCATGTGAAATATTTGATTTATAAAAGCAATTTCGTGTAATCAATAAAATTTTCTGGTTCAATGCGCGTAGAATACAAGTGTCGTGTTGTGTTTATTGTAAATAAAAAAAAAATAATATAATTTTGTCAGAACCCCTGGGGAATTTTATTACTCAAGTAATGGTTATCGAGTGTAAAATGCTGCAATGTGAAAAAATAGATGTTATTTCTCTATTTTAGTGTTATAAAAATAATTAAACATTTTTAGTATAGTAGGTAAATACACTTTATAGGCTACAAAGTGAATTTATGTGCATGAAGCGAATTTCATTCAGAAGTCTGAAAAATTAAAGTGGCATTTTACTATTTGTCAGTTATTCAACATTGAAATTTGTAGCTCGTGCAGTTGAAGTTGGCGTGTTGAAAATAGTTTTTAAAAAAACAGTATTCTTCTGTGCTTTTTTGTTTGATTGCTTGTTACAAAAAAAGTATATTACAGGATTATAATTTTAAGGACTGCTTGCTTGTTAATGCTTATACTTTTTATGGCAAAGTTCAAAATTCATTCTACTAACATTAATGTATTGTTATATAACATTATTAGAACAGATGGGAAAGTGCATGTATGCGCATTAAACGGTTTTAAAAATATCAAGGTATTTTGTTGCAAATTTACCTGTTCTAAAATAATTTGAGTGTTGATGATAAAAGTTGATGGTATAATATGATCGTGAAGTGAATGTAAGCTTAACCAAGGTGTAAATGGATGGCAAAAAAGGAGGGGAAAGAAATTATATGCAGGTGTGGTACAGAAAATAAAATAAAAATGAAGCCAATAAGAAGACTAGGGAAAGGAATAATGTTTCATAAATTTGAGACGATGAGTTTGTGATAGAAGGATCATTCAAGGACAAGAAAAATGAAAAGGGAAGATCTGGAAAAAAGACGTTACAGAGTTGAGGGACTCGATGGCAGAAGACATACAAAAAATTAGAGTAGACACAGTTAAGTCTAAAAAGTAGGATAGGTGAAATAGAGGCGTATTAAAGTTAAGATATTATTATTTGTACTGATCAAGTTATCCATCCTACTTTCGATTCTTAATAAGTTACGAATTTCGTAAATAAACACATGATTCGTTAAGAGCTAGTGAGAGAGTACAATTAGAAAAAAACTTCTAGATGTTAATCTTGAGCAACTTTTCGTTCGTCTCAAGGATAACCTCGTCAACCATATTTTATTGAAACAAAAAACAAAACGTACAAATGAAA
This sequence comes from Copidosoma floridanum, assembly GCF_036245765.1. Taxonomy (NCBI): domain Eukaryota; kingdom Metazoa; phylum Arthropoda; class Insecta; order Hymenoptera; family Encyrtidae; genus Copidosoma; species Copidosoma floridanum. Next base: position 13,545,867 of record NW_028321884.1, on the reverse strand, counting down.
ATTACAACAAACACTTACAGTAACTGTAAAACCTATTGTATGAAATTGTCACTGTGTAATGTAATAGAAAGTATAAGTAATTAAAAACAGAGACAAAACTCACAATTTATCACTGTGACAACACAACACGATGATACATGACAAGGATAATACGGAATAACACCAATAATAACAACAACGTATAAATTTGAGTACAACAAAGTTTTTTGTTATGTCAGTTTATCAATGATTGATTTGTAAAACGTATCAAGAGAGATTGATGCTACAAGCGGTTGCACTCAAAGAAAGTTTGAGGCCTAATGTTCTAAAAGAAGGACTTTATTGTCCTTGTCCCATATATTTCAATTCCATCCGGCGACTGTCCTGCATGGCATCGTAAACCGGTTACTCATTTTTCGCAGAAAAATGCATCAGCCAACAAACAAGTCCCCATGCACAAAGGTGGTAACAAGAGAATAACCGAGGTAAAAAACTACGGGGCAAAGAAGGGGGTGGTGGAAAGAGTGTTGTAACAAGAGAAAGAGAGAACGAAGCAAAAAAAAGTTCGCGTGTGCAACGAAAATTCCGCGTGACACGGATCTTTGGTGCGCGTAAAGTGCCCGCGTGTGTACACGTACGAGAAACGTCACTTTGTGCCAAAAGAGAGTCGCGAGGGGGAAAGAAAGAAGGAGCGATCGCGCACTATACTCGGACATGACGCCTGCGCCTGCACGTATCACAAAAGCGAGCCAAGGAAGATTGGTTTCTTGCCCACCCGGCCCGGCAACGCGGCAACCTTACAAAAACTTAGAAGTACACGCTTGCCCTCCACACGAGCAAGAGAGAGAGAGACACTGACAAAGCGCTGGGGAGGTTTTTTTTACACCGCGAAACACATACCTCCTTCTCTCGTAGCTCTCCTCGAGTCAGTGCATAACTCGCGGGCGCCCATACTATGCTCGTCCTCATGCGAACAGGTATACTCGTATATATGGCAACTGCAGCTGTTTTGCCCTCGTTTCACTCACTTAGTCGCGTGTTCGCGTCCCTCCCAGCGGCCTCTTTAGCTTTTTCTCCCTCGCGAACATGCCGAAGCTTTTACACACACGGTGCTCTCGGTTCTCCTTATGCTGCGGGATGCGTGCGCTCAAGAAGTGACACAAATGAGTGTCGTGTGTACTTACCTGCCGAAGGAAGCAAAAAAGAAACAATCGTCGTCGTGATGCACTTTTTTTTTTGTTTTTTCCCGAGGTCTGAGACATCCTTTTGGCATATTCCTGCCAGCAGTGCTTGTGGTAACGACTAGATCTGTATGTCTGTCATCGAATAAAGGAAGATCTGTCATCGATATGGATTTTCCTCTGCAGATTGTAGTACTTTCATATGTGTAAGAGGAAAAAAAAAGGAAATACAAGAAGATGCCAACATATGTGTAAGAGGAAAAAAAAAGGAAATACAAGAAGATGCCAACAGTTTAACGGGACATTTAGAACCGTCCCAACAAAATTATGAGAGTATACCCCCGTGCAGCGATGGTAATATGCTTTATAGGGGAAAAAAAGTAGCCAGAGCCAGATTTTGTAAGAGGATGGACGTAGTGGCCGTCCTCCTTCGGACACAAATCAAAAAATAATAGCTAGTTAGGATCCAGGGTGCGGGGATTGTCCCGAGGATCGCCCCTCCGGCTATGTCTTCGTGGATGGTATTTTTACACGATGAAACGTATATATGCGTCAACGATTTCGAGACTATATAACTGTACTGCCGAAAAATGTCAGGGGTGTTCGTTTACCAGATCAGAGATACATGCCTAACGAGGTGGCTCAAGTGGACCGAAAGATTTTTATGAGCATGAATTCTCGCTTGATTTTAGCTTGATTGATACCACCAAGGGTGAAGAGACATATATACCTTGGTGATAACTTTTTGGATGCTTATTTTGTTACTGATTTTATGAACAGCGTATCTTTTTTTGTTTTTCAAATGCCCGTTATGATCTCAAATTGAGAGTTGTAGAACTAATAAAAAATTGAATGGCAGTCGCCGAGTGCCTTTGGAGTAAGTTCAGGCGACGTGCGTGGTACCTGATGTTTAAAAATCCATGAGAAAAGTACCCCTTTTACTCGCTCTGGCAAGGTTTAACCTTGGGTTAAACATGTTCAAACGAGTGCTGATGAGTGCTTAGAATGCTACCTTGGTTGTAAGTTGATGCTGTGTAGCGTCAAAGCCACACACAGATAGAAAGGATATTTCTTGCATTCACAGATTTGGATGTACAAGTAGGTGCTCGATCGTTGACAGTTGATACATCAAATTATTTGACTGTTAGTTGCTTATGGCATCAAATGTATAGGTTAAATAACTAACAGTGACTTGAATGTCGATGAACATTGCTTTCGTAGTCATTCCGAAGTGTCCATCGGGTCATTAAGCCATTTAGCAAAAAGTAGTTATCCTTTCTAACAAAGTGCTTTCTTTTAAGCCATGGAAATATTTGGGCTCCCATTCAGATGGCATTTGTCTTTGCCACAGGACTATCCACACCATGACTGTGGTACTACCAACACTAAACCTCACGTGAGAGCTTTCAGTGGCTCAAGTGGTAGAGTGTTTTATCTGCAATATATCTTGGCTCCAACTACTTTTTTTTCCTATCACCGTGATATAGCTCCTCGTCGGTATGGTGTAAAACTCACCGTGTCGTCTAGTGTAATGAACAATGTTCAGTATCCATATAAAACCGAGGTTTTTGCGTTAATCAATCCATCTGTGAAAGTACACCCAAAGAATAACGTAGCGATCAACGAGAGGGGATGAGGGGATTTAAAAAAAAGCTTCATCCTCCCTTGCAGCTACGATACCGATCGCCGACTACAGTACTCAGGACGGATTGAAACGTCCGAGCAGTGCTCCAGAGGGAGAGAGAGCTTTCCTCCCCACGATGAAGTTGTGTCGGATTGAAATTCGTCGGTTGCCCAGCGCCGCGGACAGCGGATAAATAATCAGAGCGCTCGATCGACTCCCTACCCCCCCCCCCGCGTTGGAGAAACGGCCGGTGAATCGCGAGCGTGTGCCGGAGAGCGCCCAGATACTCATCGGACGGGCGGACTAGCTCTCCCGCAGTCGCGAGGAGTGCCTTTCAAGGTCAGGCGCCACCGCGCATGCAAAAACAGCTCTCGCTCTCTCTCTGGTATGCTGCACCGGGCTGTAACTATGGTGGGAAGCGGGGAAGTAGGATACGCGCTGTACTTTTGCGTTGCTATTGCATTTTTACCCTTTATGTCGAACGAGACTGTAATTACCGCCATTTTTTAATTATTACTTTATTATTTTGTGTAATAGTTTGTTTGTGGGTTCTTTCGTTTTTTAAGATGAGTGCGTGGTTGAAATTTGAACTGATTTCAGTTCAAGGGGGATCCATGATTTTCCTAAAATGCAGATGAAGCAGTAAAATTTTTAACAGTAAGTATTCATAGTGTAAGAAAATTGTGGAAATTTTTCCAAGTATGTTTTTACTACAAATTTTTTTTTTTTTTTTAGAAAATACAAAAATGAGCCTAAATTCATTGCTGTTCTTCAGAGCTTGCATTAAAAAATGTAATTCGATAAATACAAAAATTTGTGAATAAAAGTGTTTAAAAAATTCACACAGTCTCCTGATACTCTGAATAGCGATGTTATTCTTGAAAGTTTCACTACTTTCCTCTGCATTTTAAGGACATAATTGTACCTTCTAAAGACACGTTTGAAGATGATGTAAAGGGGACTGTCTGATTGAATTGTATATTATCTATGTAAAATACATAGGTCACAGTAATATGTGAAATGGCTAATGCTACTTTGAGTTTTTATTTCACTGGACGAGTGAATCCTGTTTTTAATAATTCAACCACTTAAACCCTGGAATGTGTGCAATTATGTATAGCTGGGATGATAACAAAGAGCTTATTTGCTGATTGCTTGATAAAATCAATTATAGAGAAGAGAAAATACTTATGGGCTGATAATTGAATTAAAATTTAACCTACTGGACAACAATCCATAGGCGCATATAAGCTTTTAGATGTATTAGAGCTATACAATCCCACTATGAGAAAGGAAACTACTACTGAGAAAGCAAAATACAATGAGCTACAGCCTTAAAAAAGAAGTTATGTTTTTCCCCTGTAAAATAAGTAAATGGTTCAATTAACATATTACATTTTCTTACGATCACAAATTATTATCAGTAGTGGTCTTGCTGACAACTCGAAATAAATGTTTCGCTTTCAATTTTTTTTTTCTTTTTTTTTTCTACACATATATCTTGATCCGAAGATTTAGTACAAAGGACGCTCGTTTAAAGACCAACCACAGGAACAATATTATGCGCTGCACCAATAACCCTAATAACTTCACCAGAGCTCGAACTTCGATTGTAAATAATCCACGAACAAAAGCCATAAGCCAGCGGCACACATATCCCCTCTTCGAGCGCAACAATCACTGACGATTCTCTCCACGCGCATACAAGCGCTTTCTTTAACATATCCAAATTGACCAGCTATAATTCATCTTTTCCATTTAGCGTATGTATATTGTATGCACGTACAATGTGCACGCAGGGTTTATTGCTCCTCGCTAAAATGTAACTCGTAAACCAAAACCCGCTAACTGGACAGTCGTGGCGTGTGTAATGTGCCGCCCGTCGATTATTTTCACATCAAAGACTGCACCCACTGCACTAAAGCATAAATTACGTGTGGACATCCACGAATAATTGTCTTTAGGCCATATACTTGACAAATAAGCTGCTCTGTGAAAAGGATATGTTATCATAATCCCACGATATTCTATAAAACATCAAACAAAACAATTGTCTCTTGATTTGTGGATGATAATACCAAACATGAAAAAATACTCTGTTGTATACGTTGTAGGAACTAATTTGAGCTCCCGTTGTCACGTCAAGGCGTATCGATCATTTCCATGCGACTAACAAGCCTTTCGACACGTACATGCAAGCAGTGCCAACAACTTTCCCTGCCGAGCGCGCCAACGAGTTATGTAATACACGCCTATCAAACAAAGCTAATGAGCTGTTCGAGTATCTCGCAAGCGCGATATATCTTGCGAATCCTTTTTTACCTGAAGTACATGACATACATGTACGCGCCTTTGTGTAGACCCAAAGTTATGCGCTCGTGAGCCTACGCTCTTACGCGTCATCGCTTCGAGCATGTCAACGAAAGAAAAGAAAACGAAAGAGCCCTTCCCCGCCCCTTATTTTCATCACCCCCCCTCCCTATTGCAAGCACAGGGGTGGAAAAGTCACTCGTCGCTGATGAAAAAAGAAAAGAAAAACTTGCCCCCTCCGAGTTTTCCTTGCAGATTCCCCAACGTTTCTACAAAGGGTTATCAAGTATGCGCGTTCGCCGTGCTTGACCTCGATTTCCCGCCAACGGACTGCGTGGACTCCCCTAACCTCTACGCACGCTCCATAGTTAACGACCACTTCTCCTGACGGAGTCTCCTCTACAGCCCCCAGGACTCACAGTAAAACCTAAGGCGCGTTCGGTTCGAGTGGACATTATAAGCAACACACAAGGGGGAGCGGCGGTGCTCTCGGCGTGAACCTAACCTCACTCTCTCTCTCTCTCTCTCGGGTGATTTATGTTTCTTTGTGCATACGTAATACAAAAGTAGACGCACGAAAGCAACAGGGTAATGACGCGTGGGGGCACATGAAGATTAATTATACCTTTTGCCAGAGTCTTCCGCGTGTACCGTGGCTGCCTTTTCCTACCCAGGGGGGCTGCCATTGCCGCTCAAGATTGATTTTCGTACTGCTATACACGAGTCTCAGCTTTTCTACTTGCCATAAGCTTTTAACTTGAGATTTCGCGTGGGGGTGTTTTGACAGGCCCACTAATTCAACGCTAATCAAGGGAGGATTCATTGAGGGCGAGGAAAAAAGTTTTGTTTGTTTATCTCATTGGTAACATGTGCTGCGCTAGGTTAAGGTGTAGGTAACCCGCAAAATGAAGAAGAGAGAATCAAAGGGAGTACAGTGGGGTATACGAACGCGCATAAATTTCAAGCTCTTAGTCGCTCTTGGATGCACATGCATGCGCTGCACCTCGTCTCAATAAAGAGTACGAGGATGAGAAGAGGGGAAAAAAAAAAACAATGATCAGAGGGAGGGACGTGTACGGTAGAGTCGCTTTCTTTTCTTCCTTTGAGGTAGTGAGATCGATCGACTTCTCCGGGGGCTGTAGAAGCAGGAGTGTGGATGAACGTGTGCGGACGTGCCTGCAAACGAAGGCTCCACGCCCTCTGTAAATGTTTAGAGGCTGGCAGTTGTCCTCGATCCCTTTGGTGTTCTGAAAAATCCAGGGTAGAAGCGTTTCTAAATAAAAGGGAGGGGAGGTTGAGTAAAATTAATGATGAGTATGCAAGGAGTTGATAGTTTGGTTCGTACATTTTTAGTTGTCTTTATTTTGATGGTAACCCGTAGCTTATCGATTTCGCACGGAATTGTCTATTATGGATTGTTTGGTTCGTCAAATTCGCCGGCTAGTAAGGTGAGCGGCTTGTGTTCCAGAACACTTAAACTAGCACTTTAGACACTAATTTGACTAAAACAACAGAGATTCAATAACACAATAACCTTGAGTAGCATCATTAACGCCCCAAAACCACAGCTACAATTTTTTAAAATTAGTAAAAAAAAATTCTGATGGAATTGCGTATTGATACACACATCTTGGTCAAGGGACATTGGGTACACCAAGAAGTGAGAAGCAACCAGAAGATCCATCAAAAGTAGTTTCAGTCACAGAGCACAACATATACCAAAACATCAATCATGTACTATTGCAATAACATTCGTACCTAGTGGTAATTATTTTACTTTAGTTATCCAAGTCCGGAAATAAAAATGATTTGCTACATATTATTTATAAAACCAACATTAGTTCCACAATTCATACAAAATCTTCGAAACGTCAAACGAAAATGCATCAAAGCATCTACTATATTTTGTGGAAGCCTGAAAACGAACTAATAATCTTAGTAGAGCTCTAAGTCTTTCATTATTTTTGAACCAACAAAAAGTTGTTTTTTCAACATTTGAATAATAAAAACAACGTTTTGATGAATGTCCATTTTTATCCCTTACGACGAATTCCAGTGAAGAACTCTATTGTCCAGCTATTTCTAACCACAAACTTGGGGAGAGTATAATATCTTGGGGCATGCTGCGCTCGACTCTACAAGTTGTGTTATTGTAATAAATCGTGCCCCCGGATATGATACTCGTGCCAGGAACTTTAATATGTTTAAAAAAAACTGGAAAAACTGATTAAAACACTATACTCATAATGAATCACCTGCAACGAATAGCAACAAATAATAAATTTCATATAATAAGAATTTAGACTATAGAAATACAATTAGAAAACAATAAACCGGCCAGCATTACTTCTTCAGTGTAACATCTTCAATAATCATCTCAATTTCACAAAAGGTATATAAGCTAAGAACTATTGTGTGTAAATGTTGTATATAAAACAAATTTGTAAAAGTAAGAAAAAAAATTAAAACTTAAAATTTTTTTTTCTCAGTTCTCCGAAAGTAAGCATAACATTGTGTTACCAAATTTTTTCAACGAAATGATCTTGTTAAAACCCTCTACTATTTATATGCGAGATCAGTCAAATGAATAAACTCACGACTTGTAAAATTTGGTAATAACAGCCACACAAAAATAGATCTTCAGAGCAAACTGTTACGAAAGAGATCATATTTCACAATACGAAAGCAACGTAAGCGCTGCACTTTAAAAATAATCAAACGTCAAGGCACGCAGTAATTAACTATTGCTGATCCAATAAACGCAAAAGCACCTCGTTATAAAAAGAAGTAAGTTCGGTGATAACACGTTGAAGTGTGCGATTCACAAAATGGCGAGGAATTTTCCAATTTCATTGGTATTGAAAATTAACGGGTGGGTAACGCAGCGCTACTTTCTAAGCGATTATTGCAGTCATAAGTTAAAAAATATTGCGTTATTAATTTTTTTAGATTCGTTCATAATTTATGTCTTTCAATAAACATGAATTTTGTAAGTACAAGAAAAGTACATGCGCAAATTGTAGATAGATTTTATCCAAAAATAAGTATTCATGGCAAAATTATCTAAAAAAAGTTTTCTCAAATGAACGAGCTTTACTGCTCCAGAACGCATGTAGCTTTGGAGAAAATTTTCACAAACATTTGCTATTCTTTGATACTTGTCTGCGTTTTCCACGAGATTTTCTCGATCTCTTATTCCTTCGAATAAACTCGTTTTCAAGCGACGTCCAGCAAACCTCCAACATTGTGATGTTATCTACAAGTAAAAGCTCATGCATATACCTGCATACGTACACATCAGATGAAGAGCAACTCCTGGAAAAAGAAAGGAAAACGCAAAAAAAAAATGGGGAAGGAAAAGCTTTTTGTGAGCTTGCAGAAAATCAGACTCGTGCTGTACGTACATTACGTACGCATCGACGACCAAAATTTCGCAAGTGGGTGTGTGCAGGTGGGGAGAAAAAAATGCTGACGAGCGGAAAAAGGGCCGCTGCGCCTTGGCTTTTTTCGGCTTTTTCTTCGTCGTTGTGCTTTTCACGGTCATTTCGAAGATATGACAAAATCCAGCGATACTTGTCCAACTGCAGATACCGGTTTTGACGACTCGTATACTGGACCCTGTAATTTTGCCAACCTAAGCAGGGCATACGTGCGTTTCGAAGAATCGACATTTTCCATGTCGTATTGTTGCATATTTTCAATCAGTGTAGCCGAAATGAAATATCACCTTGCAAGGGTTGCGATATCGATGTCAGCTTGGATGCAAAAACTACTTCAAACAAGGTTTTTCAATGTGTTATTCACGTAACCACAACTTTTTTACAATCCATTGTAATAATGGTTGAATTTTTCTAAATAAATTCAAATATTGCATTTGTATAAAAATACGGTTGTTCGAATATAAGTGCAATGGCAATAATCCTGGCTCCACTTAGTATCCGATTGTCTAAAATGATTACTTGCTGGATGATAACATCCAAGTGATTGCTGATAACATTTCATAAAATTAAAAAATTAGAGGACGATAGATGTATACAAATACAGCATACAAAACATTCCCCTGTTTTCTCTCTCTTGAGAAATATTTCTTTTTTCTTTTCTTTTGTAACTTGGCAGATTCCTTCTCGAACAGCGCTATGCGTCGCCAGATCGCTCCTCACCCACGACTCCAAAGGCGCGCTTCCCCCGCACATCGCAGCCCTTGTAATATGACTCAAAAATATTACGCAACGAGCGAACGTCGACGCCCACGCTGCGCGAGTAAGGGGGACATTGTCCCCGACGAGGAAAAAAATGCAGCGGCTCGCTTAAATCATCCGCACACGGGGTACTCGTATAATACACATACGTCGGGCACACGGCAGCTACTCGGGGAGAGAAAGACGGAGGGGCAAGGCGCCCCTTAACGCGATGACAACGGGCCAACGATCCAAACGACGTGAGCGGGATATATCATAGCCGCGATGACGTTCGTATCATAACGCTTGTGTGTATACGCGTGGATGTAGGTGTGAGGTGTGTGTAATATACATAATGGAATTCTTGAGTGTACACGCGTGCTGCCTTGGTGAGAGTTGGTATGTACGGGTATACGGTGTGACAGAAGCGAAAGCTTTCGCGGGGCTTTTTGGCTTGGGTTGAGGCGAGCGAGCACAGATGGAACTAGTTGTTTGGGTTTTTTGACGCGAGGACAAGCTGGCATTTTTTTGGGCCCAGTAGAATTAAAATTTGTCAGAGTCATTTTTATTTTTTAGAGGATTAAGAGGTTTTGGAATAATATGTTTTTCCTCAAATTTAATGCACTGTTTTTGCTGGAAAATTCTTGTTTTGTTTCTTATTACGTCACACCACAAAAACATAATATTTTTTGGAAAAATGGAGTGATAAAGTGTAAATAAGGGCACCAAACAACTATGTCCATAGTTGTCCAAATATTTTAAAATTTTGTTTCTTCTGTACTCCCTCTTTAAAAATGTTGTACCCTTTTTTTATTGGAAAAAAATCGTATGACATGCAATAACAAAAAACATTTGCCTAGTATGACTGATGTAGTTGAAGAAAAAATATCATCAATCAAAAATATCATAACAAAAATAGTATTAATGATTTTTTATTTTCACAATTTAAGCTTTATTCCAAGTGCATAAATAAAAACGGACGAATTTAAAAATTCGTATTGTAGTAATGATTTACGACTCTTGCAGTCAATAGAGAAAATATTTTCAAAAAAAATCATCCGAACTTGCAAATAGCTATATCCCGTGGTAGCAGAAATATGGTTTTTCAATTTATTTTCATTCAATATGTTCAATAAGCTGCATATCAAAACACTAAAAATTCCTTTATCTCATACCAATAATAACTTATTTTGCAATATCGAAAGAATATCATCATTAAAAGAATTTAGTTCTCAATCACTCGACATCTAACTGACTGAAATTCGCTCCAGCAAATCGGTCGACGATATTTATCTCAAAACACGTACAGTAGTTGTTGATGTACGAGGCAAAATTCATCACATTCGCTACATGGGTAATGGATACGTACATCAGCGCACATTCAAATCATTCAAAAACAAACAAGCAAAAAATCAAGAGCCCAGCATGAAAAACGAGATCCCGACTGGTGTATAAGCGACCGTGTACGTGCAGACGGTGGCAAAAAGTCGTGTAGTCAAAGCCAAATAAATCCAAACTGTGAAGAGAGCGAGACGGAAATATACGCGGTATCCCGAAAAAGACAAAGAAAAGCGAGCAACAGCAGCAACGCCAGTGGCTTGTCTGATAGATTGCGCGGATCTATCGTCGCACTCGCACCCACGTTTCTCGCGCTCGCTTTCCTTGGCGCGTATAGGTGCGATGTGCTTGAAGAAGGTATAGCTTGCGTGATTTTTACTGATAAAAATCTCTGAAATTTGGGAATTATGTCAATCAAGTTTGTTTAATTAATTTGCAATGAAAAAAAAAATCAGTATCTGCCACTCTTTTTTCAGACAGTCTTATGGGATTTATTACTCAAACGATTATTATTGAGTACAAACAAAAGTAAGCGATAAACCTCTACAAATAAGAATTTTATTTGCATCTTTTTTTTTACGAAATCTTTTAGAATTGCGAGAATTGTACGTAAACCAGGTACTTAGATTTTAAGAAAATCAAGAGAAAAGTGATTCATTGTCATTTGCACATACGCAGATTAAATTGATGAGGTTCTTATTTATCTTTTTATCGATATTTGATAACTTTGTAGGCCAATAAAACACTGAAATTTGAATATATGATTCAGATGATATTCACAAATGCCTAAGGCATCTTACCTGCGAGTTATACTGGACAACAATAAATGTTTGGAAACATAGATTTACGAGGTATTGATTAAGATTGCGTGCAAATAAGTTGAATTTATCGATGAATAATGGTAGAGTTATTTAAAGCATTCGATAATTAATTACTTATCATTATCATCGAAGGCAAACTATGAGACATATTAGTACTATCTTTATTCTTTTGTCACGTACGTCTATTCAAGATGATTCTGATAGACCGGTAATAACCATTTTTTTTTCAAAGTTGAAAGATCATTTCGATGTTCTTGCATATTTTTTGGTATTCAGTAAACGTCTCGAAGGTAGCATTTTTTCAAAAAGCAAACAAACGGTCAGAGGATAAACAAAAAAAAAGAAGATCAATTATCCCACTGATGATGATGGACGAACAATGCAATCTGGAAATCAACTGGGGTCATCTCATGACTCGGTAATAGGCCTTCAAATGACGAAAACTTTTATTAACAAGAATTTGAATGAAGCTTGCAGCAATAATTCTCATCATAAATAATGTCATATCAACGTAATTCAAATCAATTGAAAAATCGTAAAATTCTCTCTTCAAACATATTAAACACCTACACTTATCAGCTAAAAACTTGATGAAAATCCATTATCATCGTCTGTGCAAAGTATTTTCGTAAGCAGACTGGCACATTTGCCCGATTCTATCCTCTCTTTTCGCAAGCCACACACGCAAATGCTCCATTCGTACTACAGTAGCTGCCGCTGCGGCGCAGTGTGTTGCACCGTTACCTCAAAAGTGAACGTGCTACCGGGTCGCCCATTGTCTGGCCAGTCAGCAGCTTTCACCTCTCGTATATTTTCGCTGTATTTTTCGATGTAAGTAGTAACTTGTCTGTTGGCTTACGTCGCTCGTCTGCATGCAGATTCCTTTTTGCAAAAAAGGTATACATGTAATATGTATACCCATATCCCTTTTACGTCATTCACCAGCACAAAAGCTAACAAAGCGTACATATACGTGGAAAAAGAGTGTACGCGTATAGCTTGAGTTTTTTCCAACTAAAAAGAGGCGACGTTGACGCTTGGTATTTCGCACGCATGTAACAGAGATTGCATTTTTCTTACGAGTAGGCTTATAAGGTGGAAGAAATAAGTAATGGTGGATGCGAGCAAAGTAAAAATATATCAAATGAGGATGGAATTGAAAATTTTCCGAACAAATGGATGCAAAGTGTGGAAAAAAGAAGTAGTACAAAAGGCTAGGGAAGTTGAGTCCCATCTGGATATTGGAGGAAGCTTTTTTCACGAAAGCTCTGACATAGACAGATAGCTTGATGTATGTTTGTAACCTCTACCCAATTGAACAGGTTTGTTATTCCATGACACATTTGTCACGAATAAATAAGTACTTTTCGTTGAATTCACAAAAACCAGTTGGGCCAACAAGTGCATTTTTTGACAAGTAACGGCAATACATCATCGAGACAGAGGGAATCGCGTTTCACTTTCACTGTGCCAGTATGTATAGAAGCACGCGAGAAGCTGGAAAAGAGGAGCAAAGAGGACAAAAGCGCTTCTACGATTCGAAAACGTAGGTATACGGTACTATAAGCTCGAACAACAGGGATCCCACGAAACGGGTGACTTTGCGTACACTGGGCTCATTGTTCCACCACTAGTCAATTTCACGGCTCAGCGATGCTTACAGAGCGATTGCTATCTACTGGCTCCCTGGGCCAGGCAGTAGATGGGCTCCAAGGGTATCGTTACTCTAAATATATTCATCTGTCGAGGCTAAAGCTGGAATTATTTCTGGTTTGTCTGTGTGTGGGCGTGTACATGATGCATTTCTTTTAATTTTGGGACTTGTTTAAGAGCATATCGCAAGATGGGGAGAAATGGCTTATAGAAATTATTATTCCAGTAGTGTCAACTACGAAAAATGCACCTTTTAGAAAAACTTTTACCGATATATTGGAGTAATTTTTAACATACAAGATAAAAGTTTTTACTATAGAAGCTTGAATTTTTTAGTACAGCACTTGGCTTTCGAACGTGTATACAATGTTGAGTACAATGTAATAAATGTATAATGTAGATGTAGGATCATTTTCCAAGATGACTTCTTTGCAATGTCTTACATATAAATCGCACAAATGAAAGCTCAAACTGAAGTGTTTGTTCCCGACAAGTAATATTTTACTATTATTTTTATTAATCTTTGTTTTCTCTTTTTATTTTCAAGCCACAGTTTTTGAAATCAACATCTCGCCATGGCCTAGATTTCGATCAAACCGAAGTTATAAATCTTGTGGAATTATTTGTTCAACCCAATAAATAGTTCAGGAACATTCCATCTCCAACTTTTATGCGTAGTAACTTGTCAGCAACAGCTTTACGTAGAAACTACATAATTTATGATTTCACATACAATACAAAAGTATTTTATATATGTTGCAGTACCAATTAAAGATGTACACGTGTATTATATGTACTAATTTATAGTTAAAAATTAAAAACCAACTCCTAACTAAGCTATACCCCGCATCCTGGGAAAGCTCACTCATTAACTCGACAAGGCTTCATCATCGGAGTAAGCTCGATGCACATCCACACATCGTTCCTGCACCCATTGAAAAGCTCAACCTCTCTCGAGAATATCGCACGCAGAAGCGAAAAGTGGCGCCTATTCAGTGCAACTCCACAAGATGCATGACGCTTTGGGTCTCTCGACTGGGTTTACCCGCAGAACGTGTACGAGCGGGAGAGAGATTCTATGCGAGCCATGATATCAAGAGTTAGAGTCAACTTGTTATCACCGAGAGTAGTTGTTGAGCATTTCTACTTCCACGTAAGATGCGTATGGTGTGCGAGTATGTCACTGGTTGGCTTGCTGAGCGGTTTGTATAAGGTACGTATATTATCGTACTTGTACGTGCGAGCTTCTTTCTTTTTTTTTTTTTTTTTTTTGCAGTGCAACTCTAAAACGCAGCACTTTTGAGCATTTACTTGGCGAAATGTAAAATGTAAAATGTTAAATGTTATTGAATTATTCAGAATCCTGGATGGTACAAATTTATTCGAATAAAATTAATGTTCAGAGTTTAGAGTCTCTGACGAAAATCGAAATTTCCGCGAACATTTATTGAAACTTTCACAAATCATGGTGTCGTAAGATTCAACAAAATTTTTTTTTACTTTTGTTAATATAAATACTATTAGACCAGCTCAAAATGGGTCATTCTCTACAACATCTATCAACAAAATAACAAAATCGATAGAGTAGGTGTAAGAGTAAGAATTTGCATCCTAAAGTTTACGTGTCATACTGGTTTGAGCCACTCTTATTTGTCGAACTGTATTGGTTACCCAATCAACTTAAAACATAATAAGTAAAACTATATGTTATTTGTAAAGCTGTGGTATGAATTTTTTTTTTAAATACGTACCTTCAAAAACCAATTCAGATTAATTTAATAATTTCTCTGATAATTACAGAAATAATCACCAAAGGAATTATGAAACGTCCTTGTTTAATTCCATTTTATCGAATCAACTGCTACATCTTGACAGATATTTACAGCTCAATTACCACGCGGTCGTTCGATCAAACACACGCGCGAAAAGTCATTTTAAAAGAAAACCCCATCTCGAGCCATAATACTCGGCAAACATAGCCAACGTCAATACTCCTCGCACTCACGAGTTACAGCGTAACCCACTCTATTGCTTCTCGACAACTCTATCCTGCCAAACAAACGTGCGCGAGAAAAGCAAACAAAGAAAAAAAAAAAAAAAAAAAGAGAAATAGACGTGAGAACGAGTATCGGCCGTCGACGTCACGTTGTCGCTACTTCTACGAGAAGAAAGTGGTACACTCGTTCCTATATCCTCCTGGTACGCGCGTCACCTCAAGCTCAGCTGCACCATCCACTGTACAAGCTTTGCTTGCCCTCCTCTAGACTTAATTGCGATTATCTCTTGGACGTCCGACACACTCAGACGTCTCTCCCGTAGACCTCAACGTCCGTGTACATATATACACGTCCATCCCATCGATGGTTCTCTCTCTCTCTCTCCCCTATCCAACTATACACGTATCCTTGGCCGATTGCCGTCATCGCTCGTTTGCCAATTAGTCGCGGCTTGTGTGTCATCTGAGCTTCCGGTGGCGCTTTTTCAGCCTGTGGGCTGCATACCAGTTGTTTGCACCCACACATGGGTGTCGTCCTTCTCCCTCTCACCATTTGAACTCAAAGTCACGCGTGTGTGTATCCCCAAAAAGATAGGAGAAACACCGGGGATTTTTTTATGCGCATGGCTCACATTTGCTTCGCAATTCCTTCTACCTCCTTGTGCATATTTATAGGTAATTGTTCACTGTATCCTTCAAAGTTGGAAAATTGCCGTCTCGTTAAAAACCACGAGTGATTCGAGCTTGAATCGACCAATGGCCCGAGTCCGCATTTAACTAATCTCAACCACGTTCCTAGCTAAAAAATACAACACGGTGGCTTTGTCAATTTCTATACGCTACTGATGCTTATTCAATGGCACTGATGAGGCTTGGCTCTAAAGGGGAGGTATAGCTTTGAATTTGCGAGCTGGCTCTTTTGTAGTTTCATTAGCGATGCTTCTCTTATTTGGGTTGCCTCGGAAACGGAGGAGGGACGAGATCGTTATGGTGTTGCAAAAGTGCGTCAGACGAGGCTTTATTTTTAATGGTATGTTAAAATTTTTTTTTTTTTTTGCAATTTCTACAACTGTTTACAAGCTGCAAAACACTTATTTTGAAATACATTGGCAAAAAGCTAAAGTTGCAGCTTTTGGAAACTTTGTCGGTGGAACGGGCGCTCGTTACATAAGGTCTTCTTGAAGTTGACTCGTTGCCGAAGTTGTTAGGAGTCCGATGTCCTAATCAGTAGATTGTAGAAGTCAAATAGAAGAATCAACGAGACCAAGAGTCTTGTTTGATTGCACATAAAAAGTCGTGGCTTGACATTTTATGTGTGAACCAATGGTTGAACCATTTATTACGGAGACATGTAACAAACAGACGTTTAATGCAGTGTCGCAGAGCACAGGTTTATGAAAATAAAAATCTGTTGGTGCGAGCTGAGATGGCGAGATCCATACTTTTCCGCTACTACGTGTCGTGAGGCTATAAACTACAAGACATCGTACACATCCCTCATACGAGGGAGTCATTCCCCAACAGCGTGGAAAGACTAATGCTTCCTCTCAGCATCGTCTTGAGAGTATAGGTACGCTTACGCTGTTAGACGTGAAGGAGAAAAAGAAACTTGACGGATCTCTGATCGCAAACGAGCCTCGTTATCCGCGTAAATTACATAACTGGCGTATCACCTATAGCTCATACTGCACCATCTAATTGGACGAAAGCTATTTGTTAAACAACATCTTGTTCATTTTTTTTTTTTTTTTTTTTTTTTTTTTTTTTTTTTTTTTTTTTGTTGAGCTGATAGATTTTGTGGCACGTGTAGTGTAGGGGCTTGGAGAAACAATGAGGCCCCATTTTTACATGATAATCAAAAATAGAAAATTAAAACTACATTGCTATGTCCAACAGTCAAAACGCTTTTGTCTTCTGGTTGATTACATTCCTTATTTATGCTTACTGGTAAAAAAACTGTGATAAAAGCTATCTTAAGCGCATTTGTCTACAATCATCACGTCGAATAAAATCATCACATCGAATCATTATAATGATTCTTTGCTCTGCAGTAAAAATTTTTACCTTTTTTTTTCTACACCTTTAATTTGTGCATCAACTCTTTTTCTGAAGTGTGTGGAAGGGGCACTGCTCGGTGACCCAAAAATAAGATAAGTTAAATAAAATCTAGTATTTAACCCCAGTTGTTAATTACATTATATTTAAAAGATCTGTAGAACACATTCTTACCACTGATAAATCAACTTTGAAAATAATGAAATATATAATGTGAATATGAAAGTGTGCTCTCTAAATTGAAACCAGTGAAATTTCACTGGTTAATAGTGTAACTTTCACTACCCTCGTCAGTTAGGATCAGGTCACATGCAAATAGTGAATATTCGCTTCATAAAATAATGAAATGATTTTAACTCTCAAAAGCAGTGAAATTTGCACCACATAAAGCAGTGAACTTTTCACCCACAAAGAAGTGAAATTTTCACCATATAAAGCAGTGAAATTGTCACCACATCACCACGTATTAGTGGTGTATTTATAAATTGCTACTACAGTAAAAACATCATATTTGAATCACTGCACTTTTATTATAAACTGAAATGCATCCTACATGAAACACACAGTGAAATGACAGTAATTTTACACTGCAGAGAGGCACGTTTACTTCAACGTATATCATATAGACACATGGTACATGGTATAACCTATATTTGCCTTATGAAAAAGCATGGACTAACTGCTGGCAATATTTACAAATTATGAATAGATACACTTTGATAATTCTACACTTTACTATATATACAAGCTAGGATTAATAAAATCGTGTTTACTAACTGTGATCGACAAAACTTTCTGGCGGAATGTTGATCTGACGACCATCACTACCATTAGCGCGGACACTGGAGGATTCTCGGTCCATACTATAGGGTAGATACAGGTGGAAGGACAACTTCACTTTGTACACAGTGAAATAAATTTTCACTTCACGAAATAGTGAATTATTTGACTATTTCTTAGGGATTAGGGATTTGAAGAGCGTCTCACTTTAGAAAAGTGGAATTCTCACTTAATTGAAAGTGAAAAAAAAAAATTTATATCCAAATAGTGAATATTTTCACTTAGCTTCAAGTGAAACAGACATTCACTACCAAAATAGTGGACATTTTCACTGATTTAAATTTAGAGAATGTGACAAGAGAAAAAAATAGTTGAGTGCTTTCTGACATGAACAAAAATCACAGTAAAGATTTGGGGACCAAGACTGACCTCAAACATCCTTGTTGACTCACACTTGAGGATGCGATTTGATCTTTGCTACCTACACTCGAAGAACGTCTAAACTGTCTTAATTTTTTTGTAGCCTTTTAAAAGTGTCTATAAATTGTATTTTCAAAAAGTAAAGACGTTCAATCCAAGAAATTAAAAGTCAAGCTTATTTTTTTAATTTTTTTTACAAAACTGAGTGTATAATACCGTAATTTATTTATAAGACCAGCCAAAGATACAAAAAAAAAAAAATTTTGCATGCATATCCTGTTCTCATCTACGTAGATGCAGCAGAGCTCATCTAGTTGTTCCGCAAAAATGTAGTAAGTATACACGCGTAGACATTCATGTAACTATATGCTTTAGCGGTAAGTGCAATTGCTGCTGTAGACACCAAAGCTTTCTCTTCGTTGCCCAATACTCTCTCCACGCGTCCATTTATTCTGTCATCGTTTCTGTACTCGCGCGATGGAAAAACATTTTTCGTTCCGAGAATTTCAACACAATGACCCCACACTTTTTTCCTCGGTCGCACAGTCTCCGCTCCAGCCGAACATCATCAAACTCACCGCGCGCGACGCCTCGTTTATTTTCCCGCTTCTCCGCGTTTCGTCTAAACACGCCGCAAAAGCAGATGCCATCCATTAACCCGGTGCATTACGCGGACGCTAAACATACATGGGCGCGCGTACAAGACACAACAGGGAAAAGGGGAAGAGTCGGGCCCGTCATCAATTTTCCGTGAAATAATTGGGTCGCAGGGCCATTACCCGAACGAACTACGCAACTGCGTGATTCCTCGGGAAGCTGCTTCTGGTTTCGTCTAATATAGTCACAGGTGCGGCACCACATTGGGCAGTGATTATCGGCTTGTATTTCGGAGGACCTGTCATCGAGGTGGTGCTGTACTAGTATATTTTAATACGTGTACAACGGAGATGGGAACTTTTTTCCGATCAACGTTAATTGACAGCTGCTGCCAGGACTTTTTTTTTCTTATCGTCGAATAATAATGAATTATAGTTTAAAGCTAGTGGCCTTAAGCTGAGCCCATGTCTTGTGGAATTTTCATGCTCGTGTGCATTATTATAATTTCGATCGACTACAATGCAATTACATATCAGGACTGGACGTATTTTTACGATCAAATTACAGTTAATAATATATAACCATTCTCACGCATTGACAGGATACTTTTTTAACTCCTCTGTTCATCGGAAAAATCTTTAAAAAATTTTGCACCTCAGATCTTTGTCTTTTCACGATAGCGTCATGTAGCGATGAATCGAAGGATCTATATTGGATGCCTGGAAACATCATTCCTACGTATGCTTACTACTTATTTACAATATGTATCCTTGAATTCGAGTACGCGGTGAGGTAATGATCGTCGAATCGTGCTCGTATTAGTCAATTATTTATGAATGTTTAATTATAATTATCACTTAGTTGATATATTTTTCTTATAATGTTGGGTATCAACTTTCTTTACAGTTCATTTGCTTTGGAAATAACATGTATAGATAACAATAAAAGGAACAAAGAATTTCAAATAAATGACATTTTTTTAATCTGCTCATTCTAATAATACTTACACGTAGATCATTAGAGGTGATTTCGTTAAACTACCCTGGAAGAATCTCCAAGCTATTAAAGATCATATCTATATCTTTGTTAAAACGTTCAATCTGAGAGAATCACAATGATAAAATAATACTTAAAAATTTCATGCTAATTAACGGATTCATTATCAACTTTATATAAATCGCCAGTAGTTGGACGATTCACTTCAGTGCGATGTGAAAGCTTCCTAAATTTTCATACTTGGCTACGTCGCGTTTATAAATTTATAAAATAGTGACTCCATTTATATCTGAATATTTTTTAGTAAACAAAAACAAATTTCTAGCATCGATACAAAATGATAAACTATCAGATTAAGCTCAAGTTAGATATAATTTTGCTCCTGTATTTTACATCTTGCTCCCTCAATTTATTTGTAGAAGGGCAGAAGTTGTCTTATAAAACCTGGAGAAAACATGATAGGTGGTACCATGTCATTGGCTCAAACAAACAATCTTATCTAAGTAATGGTGAAGGACCGAGACGTTTGGTTGGACTGGACCGTTTTTATATTGACGAGTACGCGGTGAGCAACGCAGATTTTAAAAAGTTCGTCAACGCCACTGGATACGTAACTGAAGCTGAAAAAAAAGGCTACTCAATAGTATATGACAAATATTTAGTACCATCTGCTAAAAAGAAAATTAGACAGTCTGAGGTTATTACATTAGGGTATCTGACTGTCAGAAATGCTACTTGGAGGACACCCTTAGGAATCGGCTCCAGTATATCAGGTATATCGTAACTAAGCTAATTTTTCATCATTTTTTTTAACTTTCAAAGTTAAACTTGAACTATTAATACAAAGAGACTGATGCGACAAAAAACGAAGAGTACGTATTTTATATGTTGAAAGAAAAGATAACAACGTGACAAATGTTTTTACGAAAAATAGTATCATAAGACAATGAAGGAAATCAAAATAAATGTGTACATTGCTTTGTCGTAAAAGATTTCAAAATATACAATATTCCCAACTATGAAACATTTAAATATTTTTTTCCACAAATATTCGTCACATTGTCTTATGCTTTATTATTTGCTAGTTATTTAAGAAATTGTTGTTAAAATCTTTGATGACTCAGTGGTTAGCGTGCTAGCCTCCTAGCCAGAGAAAATTGAGAGATCAAGGATTCAAATCCCATAGAAAATTATCGAGATTTTAACCTCGAGCTTTTTCGATGATATGAGTACCCATGATGCTGAAACACCTCTTATCCGGAATTTAAAACAAACAGTCAATTTTTCTGGTAATGCCGAGACCTCCACTGGCTACCTTTTCGAAAAAAAGCCAACACCTGGCCAGTTTACTGAAAAATATCTTTCCATTAAACTTGACCATAGCTGGGATGTGTTTAAAACAATCGCTGCGCCCGGTAAAGAGTACCTATGCAGTAGGATAGATGACGTATGAAAGAGTCGCCTACTTGAAAAAAACGATAACGAAAAAAAAAACAAGGAAGATAGTGATTAGGGACAATAGAATACGTAAAAACTCTGCATAGGCCTAACACTACTACTAGTAGTATGACATTAAATCCTACGGTTAATAAATAAATAAATTATATACTATGTGCATTGCTTACAGTTTTTTTGTACGACAGACGTGATATTTAGTAGATACCTCAAAATCAGTCTACCAAAAGTCAGTTTGTTCAACATGTAAAGTACTCTTTTATAAGCTTGTATCTATCTAAACTAAATAAAAACACACAAATGAATACAACAAGCAAGTGTTCACAAGGAATATCAAGAACTGCGAAATCTCGATGAATAACGTGAAATTGTAATTGCAGAATCAATGAACTTTGCAGTCGTGCATGTTTCTTGGAATGACGCCGCAGCTTACTGCAAGTGGGCGGGTAAAAGACTGCCAACCGAAGCTGAATAGGAGGCTAGTTGCAGAATCAAAGACGAGCTCGTGGATGACATAACTGAGCATCCTCCTGGACGTTGTGCGTTAAAATTTAATGGTAAGCACAGGCTTGTTTTATATTGATCGTAGACGAGTTGTATTCAATATTTCTTCTAATATTGACATTTTTCAGAAAACAAGTGTCGAAGTCTCACGGATTTTGACATCAACAAGGACTGTGTGAAAGTAATGGGATTACCTGTTTATTATCGAACTTCTTTCTCGGAGTGGACTTCTGATTGGTGGGGAGTCGAGCATTCAAACCAAAATGATCTTAATCCTGTAAGTAAAATTTTACATACCAAAGATAAGCCATACAAATTCAAACTCAGCAGTTCTAGCTTTTCTCTTCCCGTCACCATCTCCTCCTTTTAGTCGGTCTATTATAAAAAGGTTTTTGACTTATTTTGTAAAAAAAAATTTTGATAGAAAAATTTGAGAATTTTTTTTTAAGGAATTTTTGCCCAAGACTTTGTAAAAAATTCTTGTTGATTTTTTAATTTTTGTCATTATTGTTATTATAATTATAATCATCATTATTATCACTATTATTATCATAAGTATTACAACTGTAATTATTATTTTTGTATAATGTATTTAAAATAGTGGGGTACTTAATTGTTTAATTTTTTGTGATTATTTCTCCCATATTTCGATAAAAAAAAATACACACGTTATAATAACGATGATCAATAAAATAGAATATTGTTTTCATCAAGAAAACTATAATGATGAACTAATTTTTTCTGAGACATCAGTGACTACAAACAAAACTCTATGTAATAAGTGTGTTTTCAAAGTTCTCTTCTAAAAATTTCTATGCGAGGGTCAGATACTATAATTTCTTAACTGTTGTAAGTTTTGCCTTTATAACGCATAGATGCCACCTGAAAAGCCTGATTGTTATACTGAAATTGATGTAGCTTATTTTTTCGTTAAATAAGAGCTTCATTCTATAAAAATACGTAATACTACAGAAACTATGTGTTTTCCAGACTGGACCAGAACACGGGACTCACAAAGTAGTTAAATATAGTCGCTTGAATTGTGACGACACCCAGGAATGTGTCAGATCATCTCCATGTACACATAGAAGTCCTATGTTCACCAACGCCACGTTCAACAGTGTAGGCTTCAGATGTGTTTCGACCACCCCAGAAAATAAATAAATAATTTACAAAGAAACACTACCTGCATAAATCAGTGTTTTGTTTATTAGATACTACTATTAACTTTTCATGTTTGTATTATTTTTTAAAAGTGGTTGAGGGATATTGGATGAAATAAAACTTATTAAAAAGTATAAAAAAAACAATTTAATGTAAAATAATATGACATATTAATCAACGACGAACTTTTATATGTAGTTATCAGTAAGTATTGTTAATTTATATTGGGAAACTTATTTTTTTGAGACGTACTCGATTGGTACTTCAATTTTGTAATGAAATTTTTATTTTAACTGACACAGGACGCTTTCCACTGCTGAACAAAAATGTAATATCATATTTAGTGTTGACTACAGATTTGGCCTCCTTGAAGCTAATAAAGTTATATTATCTTCAGTTGTGCTTGATTATAGTATATTAAGCGTAAAAAGCTTTTCTTGTTTAAATGACGATCTTACTTTTAAGATGTATTTGTACTTGGTTTTTAATTTAATTTAATTAATGTACACAAGGCATACATTTTTTAACGTTTTCATTGACCATTAAATGTATTGTTTCTAGAAGCATAATGATTTCTTTACGTCAGATAACAATTAAGGAGGTGTGGGAGTAATAATCGAACGCAGGGATGACAATAATATACAGTTTTTCAGATAGTTTAGAATACGCAGAACTTATGAATTTTTAAAGTATTTCTTATAGGTTATTTTCAAAAGAATCATGACATGAGCAAGAACGAAAATGTTTAAAAAATTTGAAGGTACTAAAAAATTTACCGACAAATCAATTATCTTATTATACTAATATATAAAACAAAGTCGCTAAAACCGTTGTAATCGCTAACCGCGAAAACTACTGAACCGATTTTGCTGAAATTTTGCACACTGATTGTTGACACTTCCTAGATGGTTCCAGTATTGTTTTTATCTTGATGAAATCAATAACAACAGCAATGAATAAGCTTAAAGTTTTGTAAAAATACGCTAGTTTTTCACTTCTGATAAAAAATCTTAAAAAATTTGTGCACTGCGTCTTTATGTCTTTTTACAACAGCCTCATGTAGCGATGAATTGAAGGGGCTTTTTTAGATACCTGCTTACAACGCATTTATTGTAATATTCAAAGGGAGTAAAAAAATAGAGTAATTTGCACGTTCTAGTAGTTTGGCGCAACTTTATAAGCTCTAAGAAAAATTCCCGGCTTCGTCAGTAAGGATATTTAATGAATTATGGAGGGTCTCTTCCATGCAAGCAAAATAAAATTACTGGCGAGAATTCCACAAGTTTGTTGAGTAGAATGTGAGATTTTTCCTTGCATTTTTGAAACATTGTATATTGCTTGCTTTTATGTTTAAATTCTAGTATGTGATGTGGTAATGATGAGAGGGGGTCAGTTCTACACGAATAATTTGTAATGATCAGCAAATCGAGCTCGCATAATTGGTTAATAACTGATAAATGTTTAATCACAATTATCACTTAGATGACAAGATAATTTTATTGTAATACTGGACATGAATTTTTTCTAGTTAATTTGCTTTAGGAGTTACACTTGATATATGATATTAAAATAGGAAAAAACTTCTTACAAACGACAATTTTCTTCGAAACTCCTCACTCCAATCACGTGTACTTGTCATTAGTAGTAATTTCATTAAATTAGCCCGACGGGCTCTCCAAGCTATTGGAATGCACATCCATATTTTTAATTAACAGAGAGAAATACGTTTTATTTAATAGCTTAAAGATAATATAACTGTCAAATTAAATATTTCTAATGTTGAAATAATGGCTGCAAAGAAGAACAAAGAAAGACCTTCACGTCAAACAAAAACACGCAAAACTTTTTTGAAAACATGTTGTTGTGCCGTTGTTTGGAAAGTTATACAAAAATTTTTTTTAGATTTTCTGTTTTTGTGACTTTGGTCGTATACAATTCAGATTTTTTTTCTCAAAGTACGATTCATAGAGTTCGAGGAGAATTAATTGATAATCCTTGTAGTCAAACGTGTCTAATTTGTTTATGTTCTATTTTATACTGAGTAGCTTTTATTCAGACCTAGGTAGATATATTATAAGGAGTTTAAAACCGTAGAAAAAACGAGTGAGACGTTATTAATTTTTTTGATGAAATATTTTACGGTTATAGAAAAATTCATACGGGACTTTAAAATACTTTTAAACTCATAGTTTTTATAAATTTTTCTCATTTCTTCATAGTTAGCCTTGACCACAAATCAAGATGATTGTTAAAAAGGTAGTAAAATATTTGTTAATACTTGATATCAGACAACATAAAAGTGTTTGTATTTATTGATACACGACAAAAAATGGAAATAGCTATTGATTGTTCGTTAAACTAATTTAATTTATAATATCAATTGTATATATTTGTATGAAACGTAATAAGTATTATCATGAGTGTATCACAAATTACGAACAAAGACGGACAAATCCTCCTTTATCTGACTAGACTATTTAATTTTTTATCGGCACTTTTAAGTTGTGGCATTAGACAAAAACCTATCGAAATTAAATTACGGATTGGTTATCAACTTTATATAAATCGTCAGTAGTCTAGACGATTCGCTTCAGTGCGACGTATAAGTTTTTTAAGTTCTTATATTCTTGAGTGTTGCATTTATTATTACAAAAATAGTGACTCTAGTTGTATCCAAATATTTTTTAGTGAAGAAAAAAAAAATTTCCAGCATCGATACAAAATGACAAACTATCAAATTATGCTCAAGTTGGCTATTACTATGCTCTTGTATTTCATACATTGCTCCCTTAATATTCTGGTAGAAGGGCAGTGTTCACGTGGTAAATACGTGGAGAAATACGAAACGTGGTACTATTGGATTGGCTCGAATAACCCTTCTTATCAAAGTACTGGTGAAGGACCGAGACGATTGGTTGGACTGGACCGTTTTTATATTGACGAGTACGCGGTGAGCAATGCAGATTTTAAAAAGTTCGTCAACGCCACTGGATACGTAACTGAAGCTGAAAAAAAAGGCTACTCAATAGTAGATAATGAATACTTAGTCCCATCTGCTAAAAAGAAAATTAGACAGTCTAAGGTTATTACATTAGGGTATCTGACTGTCAGAAATGCTACTTGGAGGACACCCTTAGGAATCGGCTCAAGTATATCAGGTATACCATAACTAAACTAATTCTTTGTCATCTTTTTTAATTTTCAAAGTTAAACTTGAACTCCTAATGCAAACAGACTGATGCGACAAAAATCAGAGAGTAACTATTTTATACGTTAAAAGAAAATGTTTTTAAATTTGTGGTTATATATCACCAATAAAACAAGATTGTACATATTACATTGATCGTCTCCCATTTTACTTAGTTTTAATCCTGCAAGATTTGTTTACTACTTGAATAACTTTGAATACGAATACATAGAAAATCTTGTAAGATAAGCAATATCTGTATCTATTTGATATTGACGATCATTTTGACGAAAAGGCAGTCCTAAAAGACAATTTTTTTTTTTTTTTTTTTATACATACATATCTACTAAACACTTACAATAGTAAACACTTTTTTAAGTTATCAGAATGAATTTGTATATTGCTTCCTTTCATTTAAAATATCGAAATATACCATACGGTTAACTATAAAACACTTAAAAATTTTGGCACGTAAACGTTTACTTATAGTTGTACTATAGTTAAAAAGACGCGATATCGAGATTTTGTAGATACCCCAAAAACGATCTACCAAATGTAAGTATTTTTCAACATGTAAAGTACTCTTTTATTAGCTTGTATCTATCTAAACTGAATAAAAACACACAAATGAATACAACAAGCAAGTGTTCACAAGGAATATCAAGAACTGCGAAATCTCGATGAATAACGTGAAATTGTAATTGCAGAATCAATGAACTTTGCAGTCGTGCATGTTTCTTGGAATGACGCCGCAGCTTACTGCAAGTGGGCGGGTAAAAGACTGCCAACCGAAGCTGAATGGGAGGCTAGTTGCAGAATCAAAGACGAGCTCGTGGATGACATAACTGAGCATCCTCCTGGACGTTGTGCGTTAAAATTTAATGGTAAGCACAGGCTTGTTTTATATTGATCGTAGACGAGTTGTATTCAATATTTCTTCTAATATTGACATTTTTCAGAAAACAAGTGTCGAAGTCTCACGGATTTTGACATCAACAAGGATTGTTTGAAGGCAATGGGATTACCTATTTATTATCGAACTTCTTTCTCGGAGTGGACTTCTGATTGGTGGGGAGTCGAGCATTCAAACCAAAATGATCTTAATCCTGTAAGTAAAATTTTACATACCAAAGATAAGCCATACAAATTCAAACTCAGCAGTTCTAGCTTTTCTCTTCCCTTTACCATCTCCTCCTTTTAGTCGGTCTATTATAAAAAGGTTTTTGACTTATTTTGTAAAGAAAAATTTTGATAGAAAGATTTGAGAATTTTTTTTAAAGTAATTTTTGCCCAAGACTTTGTAAAAAATTCTTGTTGATTTTTTAATTTTTGTCATTATTGTTATTATAATTATAATCATCATTATTATCACTATTATTATTATAAGTATTACAACTGTAATTATTATTTTTGTATATTGTATTTAAAATAGTGGGGTACTTAATTGTTCAATTTTTTGTGATTATTTCTCCCATATTTCGATAAAAAAAAATACACACGTTATAATAACGATGATCAATAAAATAGAATATTGTTTTCATCAAGAAAACTATAATGATGAACTAATTTTTTCTGAGACATCAGTGACTACAAACAAAACTCTATGTAATAAGTGTGTTTTCAAAGTTCTCTTCTAAAAATTTCTATGCGAGGGTCAGATACTATAATTTCTTAACTGTTGTAAGTTTTGCCTTTATAACGCATAGATGCCACCTGAAAAGCCTGATTGTTATACTGAAATTGATGTAGCTTATTTTTTCGTTAAATAAGAGCTTCATTCTATAAAAATACGTAATACTACAGAAACTATGTGTTTTCCAGACTGGACCAGAACACGGGACTCACAAAGTAGTTAAATATAGTCGCTTGAATTGTGACGACACCCAGGAATGTGTCAGATCATCTCCATGTACACATAGAAGTCCTATGTTCACCAACGCCACGTTCAACAGTGTAGGCTTCAGATGTGTTTCGACCACCCCAGAAAATAAATAAATAATTTACAAAGAAACACTACCTGCATAAATCAGTGTTTTGTTTATTAGATACTACTATTAACTTTTCATGTTTGTATTATTTTTTAAAAGTGGTTGAGGGATATTGGATGAAATAAAACTTATTAAAAAGTATAAAAAAAACAATTTAATGTAAAATAATATGACATATTAATCAACGACAAACTTTTATACGTAGTTATCAGTGAGTATTGTTAATTTATATTGGGAAACTTATTTTTTTGAGACGTACTCGATTGGTACTTCAATTTTGTAATGAAATTTTTATTTTAACTGACACAGGACGCTTTCCACTGCTGAACAAAAATGTAATATCATATTTAGTGTTGACTACAGATTTGGCCTCCTTGAAGCCAATAAAGTTATATTATCTTTAGTTGTGCTTGATTATAGTATATTAAGCGTAAAAAGCTTTTCTCGTTTAAATGACGATCTTACTTTTGAGATGTATTTGTACTTGGTTTTTAATTTAATTTAATTAATGTACACAAGGCATACATTTTTTAACGTTTTCATTGACCATTAAATGTATTGTTTCTAGAAGCATAATGATTTCTTTACGTCAGATAACAATTAAGGAGGTGTGGGAGTAATAATCGAACGCAGGGATGACAATAATATACAGTTTTTCAGATAGTTTAGAATACGCAGAACTTATGAATTTTTAAAGTATTTCTTATAGGTTATTTTCAAAAGAATCATGACATGAGCAAGAACGAAAATGTTTAAAAAATTTGAAGGTACTAAAAAATTTACCGACAAATTAATTATCTTATTATACTAATATATAAAACAAAGTCGCTAAAACCGTTGTAATCGCTAACCACGAAAACTACTGAACCGATTTTGCTGAAATTTTGCACACTGATTGTTGACACTTCCTAGATGGTTCCAGTATTGTTTTTATCTTGATGAAATCAATAACAATAGCAATGAATAAGCTCAAAGTTTTGTAAAAATACGCTAGTTTTTCACTTCTGATAAAAAATCTTAAAAAATTTGTGCACTGCGTCTTTATGTCTTTTTACAACAGCCTCATGTAGCGATGAATTGAAGGGGCTTTTTTAGATACCTGCTTACAACGCATTTATTGTAATATTCAAAGGGAGTAAAAAAATAGAGTAATTTGCACGTTCTAGTAGTTAAGCTTAACTTTAAGAAAAATTCCCGGCTTCGTCAGTAAGAAAACTGTCAAATTAAATATTTCTAATGTTGAAATAATGGCTGCAAAGAAGAACAAAGAAAGACCTTCACGTCAAACAAAAACACGCAAAACTTTTTTGAAAACATGTTGTGCCTTTGTTTGGAAAGTTATACAAAAATTTTTTTAAGATTTTTTGTTTTTGTGACTTGAAATAATTAAAAGCTCATATAAAATTTGGTCGTATATAATTAGGTTTTTTTTTCTCAAAGAACGATTCATAGAGTTCGAGGGGAATTAATTGATAATCCTTGTAGTCAAACGTGTCTAATTTGTTTATGTTCTATTTTATACTGAGTAGCTTTTATTCAGACCTAGGTAGATATATTATAAGGAATTTAAAACTGTAGAAAAAACGAGTCAGACGTTGTTAATTTTTTTGATGAAATATTTTACGGTTATAGAAAAATTCATACGGGACTTTAAAATACTTTTAAACTTATAGTTTTTATAAATTTTTCTCATTTCTTCATAGTTAGCCTTGACCACAAATCAAGATGATTGTTAAAAAGGTAGTAAAATATTTGTTAATACTTGATATCAGACAACATAAAAGTGTTTGTATTTATTGATACACGACAAAAAATGGAAATAGCTATAGATTGTTGGTTAAACTAATTTAATTTATAACATCAATTGTATATATTTGTATGAAACGTTATAAGTATTATCATGAGTGTATCACAAATTACGAACAAAGACGGACAAATCCTCCTTTATCTAACTAGACTATTTAATTTTTTTATCGGCACTTTTAAGTTGTTGCATTAGACAAAAACCTATCGAAAAATTAATAGTGTAAGAATTTACAATTAAATTACGGATTGGTTATTAACTTTATATAAATCGTCAGTAGTCTAGACGATTCGCTTCAGTGCGACGTATAAGTTTTTTAAGTTCTTATATTCTTGAGTGTTGCATTTATTATTACAAAAATAGTGACTCTAGTTGTATCCAAATATTTTATAGTGAAGAAAAAAAAAATTTTCAGCATCGATACAAAATGACAAACTATCAAATTATGCTCAAGTTGGCTATTACTATGCTCCTGTATTTCATACATTGCTCCCTTAATATTAAATATGTGGAGAAATACAAAACGTGGTACTATTGGATTGGCTCAAATAACCCTTCTTATCTAAGTAATGGTGGATGACCAAGATGTCCTGGATGTACACATTGCGATTATTTTATTCAATGAAAAATTTCAGGAATTCGTGGGCCTCTTGCTCTTACCGTTCGTTATCCGCATGTTATTCTATAGTTATAACTGCTTGGTCTCTATTACGTTTTGGGCAAAGCAAGAAATGTGTTTATGTATAATTTTTCTTTACTCAGATGTCAATATCGATTGTCTCAACAAGTTTATGTTAGAGTAACGTCACAATTGATGGATAACATTTTTCTGACTTCGTAACTTCACGGTTTAGAAAAAAATATCAAAGAAAAAAGTTCTACTATTGCTATGAGATTGTAGAACTCAAAAATACCCAGATCTACACTGTAACTTTACGGAAGAAGCTTTAGGTTAAAATACTGTTACTAAAGATTGTGAAACTTGGAGTTTTCCATACCAAAATTTACGAAATAATCATGGTTGTGTCTGTCTAATAATACGTGTATAGCGAAGATGGGAAATATTTTCTGATCGACGATAAAGAACAACTGTTACCCGGACTTTTTGTTCTTATCGGCAAATGATAACTAATTATAGTTTAGAGCTAACGGCCCTGCCCTGAGCTGCTGTCTTGTGAAATTTTGTCGCTCGTGTTCTTTTAATAGGGATAAGTGCTACAATTTTATCCGACTACAAGGCCATCACAGTCCAAGATTAGAGGTATTTCGTGATTGGAGTACCATTAAAAATAGATTAACTTCCTCGTGCATTGATAAGATACTTTTTTCATCTCTTCATCCTTACACCGGATGAATCCTAAAAAATTTCTACGACGCACGGCTTTGTCTTTTCACAATAGCGTCATGTAATGATGAATCGAAAGAGCTATTTTGGATATCTGGAAATATTATTCGTACGCGTACAACTTATTCACAATATGTTTACACACGGAGTGAAAAAATAGAGAAATTACACGTCCTAGCAGTATTTGCGTAACTTTGTGCGCTTAGAGAAAAATTTACAGATGCATCAGAAAGAAGACGTAATGAATTATGTGGGGTCCTTTGCGTGCAAGCAGAATAATGATACTGGCAAGGATTTCACCAGTTTGTTGAGTAGAAAGTGAAAATTTTCTTTACGTTTTTGAGACATTGTCCATTGTACTTAGCTTTAATTTATAGTATGCGTTGATATAAACAGTTGGTAGAATAATTGTCTTATAATGTTAGATGTAAACTTTTTACAGGTAATATACTTTGGAAATTATATATTACAGATGTTAATAAAAAAACAAAGAATTCCTTATAAATGACAATTTTGTTTGAAACTCCTCATTCTAATAATAGTTATACATGTATTGTTAGAGGTCATTTTGTTAAACTAGCCTGGAAGACACTTCAAGGCATTAAAGAACACATCTACATGTCTAGTTAATGTAGCAAGACGTTTTATTTCATATCTCACAGTTTATATATGACTACTAGATTGAAAAATTCTGAAGTTAACACAATATATAGAAAAGAGAGCAATGAAGTACCTTTACATTGAACCAAAGCTTACTTAAAATTTTCACTTAACCTCACATATTTATTCATAGAGTTATAAAAAGATTTTTCTAACGTTTTCTGTTTTTTTCAATTTAAACAAATAAAAGTGTACATAACATTTGTTCTTATCAACTTTTGTGCTTTTTTGCTAAAGATACAATAAACAGAGTTCGAGGAAAATCAGTATTCCTTGGGACCAAACGTATTCAATTTTTTATGTACTCAACATACTTCGTGTCTTTCATTTGAATGCAGATAAATATAGTATGAGAAATCTGAAGTAAAGAAAAGATAAATTACTTGTTAATGATTTTTTTGACAAAAAGCACAAAAATTCCAGAAAAAATCTATAAGCAAAAAATCTATAAAACACTTGTATAAATTTTCTTCATTTCTCTATAGTTACACAAATGTGTCAAGTACAAATTAAATGTCCGTGGCATAAGTCCTGACTGAAAATCAAGATATTAATCAAGAATTTTTTTGTTACTTTCTACGTATACTTTTACATCTTAACTTAATTCACTGATTCGGAATTTACCAGAATAGTACTATTCGTTTAAGGTGTAATCATTTAAACAAATACAAAAGTGTGTAAACTTTGGTTTGGACTAAAATATTTTAATAATTTAGACAATTTTAGTAACAAAAGGTCTCTCAAATAATATTGTTTGTTAGTATTAGACAAATCCCGAATTTTTCAAAATTTGAAATAAAAATAAGTACTGTTCGCTCTGATGATGAAACCAACTTTTTTTGACATGTTGCATATGTTGGATCCATTGAGCGACCAGGTTATATGTTAGTTGTATATAATTTATAAATAAAGAATGTTTTTTATCATTTTTTAATAAAAATTCGTAATGTGCTAGCAAAAATACTGTTTTTTTGAATCATGTTTGCGACATTTTTTGTAATTATGATTTTATTTCTGGCTTGCGTGATAGGGCACTGTCAATTAAAATTCATGAATAACTTCGTTTTTTAAGTGTAGTCCAATAAAAAATAACTCAGTGAAAAATATCAAGTCATTTCGAGCTATGCGCCAAAAGTTTTAGTGTACCAAAGAAACGAATTTTTTAAAAAGATATCTGAAATCCAGAGGCTTTTCTCTACTGGAATGATAAAAACTATCTTATACCTGTTGTATCATTTTTTATTTATAATATCCATATAATAGAGCTACTCTTAAAAAGTAAAAAGGAACTAGCAATTTGATCACATATTTTAAAAAAGGACAAAAAAAAGTTTATTGGATGTGCTCATATATGTTATCAAAGTGTATGGTAAATAAAAAACAAAGCCGAACACATCCACCTTTGTCTTATTTGACCATTAATTTTTCCATCTGCACTCATGAGTCATTTTACTTAAGAGTCAGTATGTTTGATAATTCACTATCAGCGTGATGTGATAGATTTTAAAATTTCTATACTTGGCTGTGTAGCATTCAATAATTTATAAAATAGTTTATACTCATAACTTTTGTAAACTTTTTTCTTTTCTTCGTACAGTTACACGTTGTCAAGTACAATTATAATCCATATGGTGCAAGCTTTGACCACAAATCAAGATGATTATCAAAAAGGTAATATTATTTGCTAATACTTGATATCTGGCAATGTAAATATGTTTATAACTATTGATGCACAACAAAAAATTGAAAAACCATAATTGTTAAGTGCATTAATTTGATGTATAAAAATACCTGTAAGTATTTATTCATAAATTTACTTACATATTACTATAAGCCTATCACGAATTCTGAACGAAGACGGACGAGTCAACCTTTTATCTCATTCGACCACTAAACTTTTTATTGGCACTTTTAAATCGTTTTATTGGATAAAAACCTATCAAGAAAATGATAGTATAAAAATTCACAATAATTTACGGATCCGTTATCAACTTTATAAGAATCAGCAGTAGTGAGATGATTTGCTTCAGTAGGATGTAAAAACTCTGAGAATTTTTATACTCGGTTGCGTTGCATTGACTAGTTTACAAAACGGTTACACTGTTTGCATCAAAATTTTTTTTAGCAAACAAAAAGTGTTTCCCATCCTCGATACAAAATGGCGAACCATCAAATTTTGCTCAAGTTGGCTATTACTATGCTCTTGTATTTCATACATTGCTCCCTTGATATTCTGGTAGAAGGGCAGTGTTCGCGTGTTAAATACGTGGAGGAATACAAAACGTGGTACTATTGGATTGGCTCAAATTATCGTCCTAATTTACGTAATGGGGAAGGACCGAGACGTTTGGTTGGACTGGACCGTTTTTATATTGACGAGTACGCGGTGAGCAATGCAGATTTTAAAAAGTTCGTCAACGCCACTGGATACGTAACCGAAGCTGAAAGAAAAGGCTACTCAATAGTATATGACAAATATTTAGTACCATCTGCTAAAAAAAAAATTATACAGTCTAAGGTTATTACATTAGGGTATCTGTCTGTCAGAAATGCTACTTGGAGGACACCCTTAGGAATCGGCTCAAGTATATCAGGTATACCATAACTAAACTAATTCTTTGTCATCTTTTTTAATTTTCAAAGCTAAACTTGAACTCTTAATGCAAAGAGACTGATGCGACAAAAATCAGAGAGTAACTATTTTATACGTTAAAAGAAAATGTTTTTAAATTTGTGGTTATATATCACCAATAAAACAAGATTGTACATATTACATTAATCGTTTCTCATTTTACTTAGACCTAATCCTGCAAGATTTGTTTTACTACTTGAATAACTTTGAATACGAATACATAGAAAATCTTGTAAGATAAGCAATATCTGTATCTATTTGATATTGACGATCATTTTGACGAAAAGGCAGTCCTAAGGACAATTTTTTTATTTTTTTTTTCATACATACATATCTACTAAACACTTACAATAGTAAACACTTTCTTAAGTTATCAGAATGAATTTGTATATTGCTTACTTTCATTTAAAATGTCGAAATATACCATACGGACAACTATAAAACACTTAAAAATTTTGGCACGTAAACGTTTACTTATAGTTGTACTATAGTTAAAAAGACGCGATATCGAGATTTTGTAGATACCCCCAAAACGATCTACCAAATGTAAGTATTTTTCAACATGTTAAGTACTCTTTTATTAGCTTGTATCTATCCAAACTGAATAAAAATACGCAAATGAATTTATGAAGCAATTGCGCATCAATAAAATTGTAAACTGCGGAATCTCGCTCAATAACGTGAAATTGTAATTGCAGAATCAATGAACTTTGCAGTCGTGCATGTTTCTTGGAATGACGCCGCAGCTTACTGCAAGTGGGCGGGTAAAAGACTGCCAACCGAAGCTGAATGGGAGGCTAGTTGCAGAATCAAAGACAAGCTCGTGGATGACATAACTGAGCATCCTCCTGGACGTTGTGCGTTAAAATTTAATGGTAAGCACAGGCTTGTTTTATATTGATCGTAGACGAGTTGTATTTAATGTTTCTTCTAATATTGACATTTTTCAGAAAACAAGTGTCGAAGTCTCACGGATTTTGACATCAACAAGGACTGTGTGAAAGTAATGGGATTACCTATTTATTATCGAACTTCTTTCTCGGAGTGGACTTCTGATTGGTGGGGAGTCGAGCATTCAATTCTAAATGATCTTAATCCCGTAAGTAAAATCTTACGTATCAAAGATAAGCTATGAAAATTTAAATTTAGCAGTTTTAACTTTTTTCTCTGCTGTTGGTCCGACCATTAGAAAAGCCTTTTAACTGTTTTTGTGGAGAAAAATTTGGATACAAGAATTGAAGAATTTTTTTTTCATTTCAAGTGAACAATTTTTGTTGATCTTTTTTTTTATTATTTTTTTATGAAACTATCATCACTTCTTAGGTGTTGAAAATAGGGTAGTAGGGTACTAAATTATTTAATTTTTTACTATTTCTTCTACCATATTATGATAAAAAAATAGACACATTTTAATGACTTTGATTTATAAAATATTCTTATCAACAAAATCCTGATACATCAATTTTCTAGTGATATCAGTGACTACCAGCTGAGTTCAAAGTAAAAAGTTTTTTTTCAAGGTTTTCTTCTAAAAATGGTCCTGCGTTAGGAACTATTATTTTTCTGGTGTTGAGACTTAACAATTATAATTTTCATACACCATTCTAAAAGCTTAGACTGATAGACTGAAATTGATATAGCTTATCTTGTCATTAAATAGTTGCCTAATTCTTCAAACTATAAAAAACTACAAAAATTATTTGTTTTTTTCAGACTGGACCTGAACACGGGATGTATAAAGTAGTTAAAAACAGTTACTTAAATTGTGATGACAGCCAGGAATGTGTCAGATTGTCTCCATGTACTGATAGAAACCCGATGTTTGCTAATGCCACATTAAACAATGTAGGTTTCAGATGCGTCGCGACATCCCTAACAGTTAATTAAACAATTAACGAACAAGTCCTACGTGTATAAGTCATTATTTTGTTCTATTAGTCTTCTTCAACTGAGTCATTCTTGTAAAACATTGAATCCTACTGTTTACATCTAATGTCTATATCGTTTTATATCAATTTTTAAGGGATATTTGATAAAATAAGAATTATAAAAATAACAATACAGATAACACTTAACGTTCTATCTAATAATATATTTCCTTATAATAAAAATTATTCTGTAAGTCGATAATCTTCCGTTTCACATTCAAAGTAAGATATACATTTCTGTATTCATTATTTGTCGGTAACTTTGTACTAATAATATTGAAAAACTGATTTTTTTATGGCAACTTGATGGTATTTTAAGCTTTATTGGATAACCTTATCTATCTAGTGCTACACTTAACATTACTTCTTATTTAGTGTACAACAATAGATCCTACCTCATCATAGACAATAAAGTTATGTTATTATTATTTGAGGTTGATCACATTTTATTTAGCGTAAAAAGCTCCACTTCTCTAAATTATTATCATACTATTAGGATGTATTTGTAATGGGTCTTTAATTAAAGTACACAAGTCACTTTTTATTGTCAAGGTTTTTAGTACTTTTCTTTTTTTTTTTTTTTTTTTTTTCTTTTTTTTTCTTTTAATTAAATACCTAATACCGTAGTGTATTTATTTTGAAGCTTTTGTTGTATACGAGTACATATTAAGCCTTGTTACAGCAAGGCACATTGTTACATTGTTATTTTACAATATTCGGTACAATTTTTTTATTTGGTTGATGCGGTGATGATGTCACACTGACCACTTCAGTAAAGAATCTAAGAGATGTTTAAATTTTGCTGCTAGAAGGTCACCCATCCCTTTACGAGGAGCATTGCGTGGTGATAACGCCCTGTGAAAATTCACAGAGGTAATTGCTCGGGAGAGTTGTTCTGATGGATGGGAATCGAATTGCGGTCTCCCGCGTGCCGACCCGCAAACCAGCCGATCGAGCCACAGCGCGCTCTTCTTACTCTTATAATCATTACATCTGTTGTTTCTCAGGACATAAACATTTCCTTAAATCAGATTTTAATTGAAGGTAACTTCTAATATCAAAAGCCATTTATGCGAGTGTGATGCAATATTTTAATTGATATGTCTATCTTCATTTTTACGTTTAGAAAGATCGTACACAAAACGGTTTTTCAAGGTCCAGAAATGTCCTATATTTTTTATGTGATGCTTCTATGTTTCGTCTGTTTCAGTTATAACTTCTCCGTATGCAACATGTTTTAGGTAAAACAAAAAAATGTTTTTTCCTTACACCTCCACCGAAAGTTCGTTCCATCTGACCCGATTTTGAGCTAGAAAAAGCCTCATATCAGTCCTGCATTATATGCGCAGAACGAAGTGCGCAGATATATATAGTTATATATTCAGCACCGAGAAGCAGCAGTAGTTATACAATACATATATATATATATATATATATATATATATATATACGGCTAACGGAGTTATAACCTTTATAGTTTATACAACACAGAAAATCATTGGATATTTATTTACATAAATTATTGGATGTATATAAATTTTTTTTTTTTGCACAATTTACATGTATATATAAATTTATTAATTTCATATGAACAGAGTACACAACACAAAATTAAAACTACCAAATTAATGTTTTTTGATCAGTTACTTTCACTTTAATGATTTATTTAGTATATAAATATAGTATATACATGTCATATTACAAAAATAAACTATGAAATCTTTTATTTAATCGAATTATGCTTATCACAATTATAATAGTTATTGATAATAACCTGATTTATTTTGCACTTACGGATATAAACATTAGGATTTTTAAAATGATCTTTATAGGATCCATGATTCGAATTTAAACGGATTTCTCTTCCTCTCGTTTTGCCAGCACGACCAACCTGCACAAATCCTCGGCCCAATCTGATTCTATATAGTATACTACAGTCTCGGCGAGCGTATATACATAGATGTACCTATACACATGTACACTCATCTACGTGCATTTAAGTGGTATTGTTCGAGCGACCGATCGATCAACAATAATGCATAATGCACTAAATCTTTGACTGGATCTTTAAACCATCATTTTTAACAAAAATAAAACCGTGGTGACGAACTTTCGGCGGAGGTGTAAGGAAAAAAAGTATACGTACCACGGTCAAAAAGTGGGGCTACATCTGACCGCGCATTACCGGCCTCGCCTTCGGCTCGGCCGATAATATAGCGCGGTCAGTAATAGCCCCACTTTCTGGCCTAGGTACGTAATATACTATTGCATACAAATCTTCTGTAGCCGAAGAAAAAATAATTTGTGACATATAATAACTAAGTACAGTCCATATTTATTTAGTGATACATTTCACGCTTTTTATGACTACGCCTATGTATATTAAGACTGTCTCAAGTAGTTTATATCCAAGCTATATTTAATTTGATGGGTGACATTGTAGTGATACAGTAAGGTAACGGTCGCATATTTACAAAAGCATATCAAAGAAAAGTTTGACTACATCTAAGATTGAAGAACTTGAT
Source organism: Copidosoma floridanum (assembly GCF_036245765.1). Classification (NCBI taxonomy): domain Eukaryota; kingdom Metazoa; phylum Arthropoda; class Insecta; order Hymenoptera; family Encyrtidae; genus Copidosoma; species Copidosoma floridanum. The sequence goes on along the minus strand of NW_028321884.1, from coordinate 13,506,747 downwards.
AATACTTAAATAAAATTTTGTTATAATTCAGTTTTTTTTTCTCAAAGTACGTTTCAGAGAGTTCGAGGGGAATTAATTGATAATCCTTGTAGTCAAACGTGTCTAATTTAATTATGTACTATTTTATACTGGATGGCTTTCATTCAGATGCAGATAAATATATTATAAGTAATTTGAAGTGCAGAAAAGACGAGTAAGTCCTTATTAGTTTTTTTGATGAAATGTTTTCAAGTTTTAAAAAAAAAATCCATACGGGACTTGAAAATACTTTTAAACCCATAATTTTTATAAATTTTTCTCATTTCATCATAGTTACTCGTTGTTATGTACAATCATAATTGCTATGGTATAGGCTTTGACCACAAATCAAGATGATTATCAAAAAGGTAATATTATTTGCTAATACTTGATATCTGGCAATGTAAATATGTTTATAACTATTGATGCACAACAAAAAATTGAAAAACCATAATTGTTATGTGCATTAAATTTATTTATAACAGTACCTGTATGTATTTGTACATAAATGTACTTACATCTTACTGTAAGCTTATCACGAATTCTGAACAAAGACGGATGAGTCCACCTTTTATCTCATATAACCATTAAATTTTTTATCGTCACATTTAAGTCATTTCATTGGACAGAAACCTATCAAGAAAATGATAGTATAAGAATTCACAATAATTTACGGATCCATTATCAACTTCATATTAATCATCAGTAGGTGGACGAATCGATTCAGTGCTATGTAGAAGCTATTTTAATTTTATACTCGGTTGCGTTTCATTCACTAGTTTACAAAACGGTTACACTGTTTGCATCAAAATTTTTTTTAGCAAACAAAAAGTGTTTCCCATCCTCGATACAAAATGGCGAACCATCAAATTTTGCTCAAGTTGGCTATTACTATGCTCTTGTATTTCATACATTGCTCCCTTGATATTCTGGTAGAAGGGCAGTGTTCATGTGTTAAATACGTGGAGAAATACAAAACGTGGTACTATTGTATTGGCTCAAATTATCGTCCTAATTTACGTAATGGGGAAGGACCGAGACGTTTGGTTGGACTGGACCGTTTTTATATTGACGAGTACGCGGTGAGCAACGCAGATTTTAAAAAGTTCGTCAACGCCATTGGATACGCAACTGAAGCTGAAAGAAAAGGCTACTCAATAGTATATGACAAATATTTAGTACCATCTGCTAAAAAGAAGATTAGACAGTCTGAGGTTATTTCATCAGGATATCTGTCCGTCAGAAATGCTACTTGGAGGACACCTCTAGGAATCGGCTCCAGTATATCAGGTTAACAATAACTGAGCTCTTTTGATATCTTTTTATTTAGCATAGTGAAATTAAGACTCTTGATATAAGAAACGTTACAAAAAACGAGGAGTAAGTGAGAATATCATGCTACAAAAAGTAAATATATTATGTACTATGTGCATTACTTATAGATTTTATGGTAACACATACTCGATATCCATGGTTAGTATATACCCTAAAGGCGGTCTACCAAATGTAAGTATTTTTCAACATGTTAAATTCTCTTTTATTAGCTTGTATCTATCCAAACTGAATAAAAATACGCAAATGAATTTATGAAGCAATTGCGCATCAATAAAATTGTAAACTGCGGAATCTCGCTAAATAACGTGAAATTGTAATTGCAGAATCAATGAACTTTGCAGTTGTGCATGTTTCTTGGAATGACGCCGCAGCTTACTGCAAGTGGGCGGGTAAAAGACTGCCAACCGAAGCTGAATGGGAGGCTAGTTGCAGAATCAAAGACAAGCTCGTGGATGACATAACTGAGCATCCTCCTGGACGTTGTGCGTTAAAATTTAATGGTAAGCACAGGCTTGTTTTATACTGATCGTAGACGAGTTGTATTCAATATTTCTTCTAATGTTGACATTTTTCAGAAAACAAGTGTCGAAGTCTCACGGATTTTGACATCAACGAGGACTGTTTGAAAGTAATGGGATTGCCCGTTTATTATATAACTTATTTTTCTGAGTGGGCTGCAGATTGGTGGGAACTTGAGCGTTCAATTCGATATAACCTAAATCCTGTAAGTAAAATCTTACGTTTAAAAGATAGGCTATGAAGATTTAAACTTAGCAGTTCTAGCTTTTTTCTTTTCTGTTAATCTGAATGTTACAACAGTTTTTTAAATTTTCTTGTGGAGGAAAATTTTGGCAGAAACACCTGAGAGTTCTTTTTAAGTAATTGTTGCTCCAGACAGCGTAATAAATTGTTGTTAATTTCAATTTTTATTATTATTAACTCTAATATTTCTGTATTACAACGTGTATGAAATAGTAGGATTCTTAGAAATCTAATTTTTTTTTGCTGTTATTACTCGAAACTGTTGTAACAAAAATATATTCAGATCATACTAAGGATGAATAATGAAATAGAAAGTTTTTCTTATCAACAAAATCATTATATAGAAACTTTTTTAGTGACATCGGTGACTACTCACTTAATTTATTGCATAAGGTTTTTTTCCAAGTTTTCATTTAAAAATTTCCCTACGGGAGTGAGAAAGTAGAATCATTTAGGTTTCATAGGTTTTAGAATGATAGCGTAAAGACACTATTTAAAGAATTTAGACTTTTCGATCCAAATCGATGTAGCTTATCTTATTATCAAATACATGCTTGTTTTTAGAAAACAATTGAAAACTACAGAACTTATATCTATTCTAGACTGGACCTAAACGTGGGACTCACAAAGTAGTTAAATATAGTCACTTGAATTGTGACGACACCCAGGAATGTGTCAGATTATCTCCATGTACACATAGAACGCGAATGTTTGCTAATGCCGCATCAAATGTTGTAGGCTTCCGATGTGTTTCAACATCCCCGAATGTTAAATGAACAATTTCCAAACAAGCACTACTTAAGTTTGTAAACCAATGTTTTGTTTATTATAACTCCTATGTACTTTTGATGTTTATATTATTTTTTAAGTGTGGTTGAGGGATATTGGATAAAATAAAGATTATCGAAAAGTATTTAAAAAAAATAACCTTTATTGTAAAATGTACAAAATTTGAGGCAGTACCTGTCATCTACGTTATATTTAACTGGCACAGTTAAAAACTAACTATTTAATATTCATCCAAAATTATTCTTTTAATTGAAAGTATTCCTTTCTTAAAATTTACGTGTGCACAGTGACTTTTGTTTATCAATGGTGATATAAAAAAGAAATTGATTGTACTAAGTTGTTTTAGATGTACTCGACAGATATTTTAAATTTTAGTGTGAAATCTTAATTCTATCAGAAATAGCTTGCTCTCTGGTGCTGAATGAAAATATAAATCTTTATTAATCTTTTTTAATGGCTATAAAGTTACATTTCTTTGAGTTGTGCTTAATCGCATAACTTTTAGCTTGAATATCTCTACTCATTTAAATTAAGATCGTACTTTGGGAAATGCTTCAATTACAGTATGTATACGAGGCACGTATCTTTTTAACGTTTTTGCTACTAACCATTATTTGTTGTTTCCAAGGGCATAACCATTTCTTTTTGTCAGATTGCAATTGAGATGTAACTTCTCACATCAACGTCTAAATTTATAGATGTAGAAGGATTGTAAACAAAAACAGCGTTTCAAGGTCTAGAAATGTTTTTTAATGTTGCATGAGATATGTGACTACTTTTTTAGTTAAAACTTCTCGGTATTTATCATGTTTTGGCTAAAGCAACACATGTAATCGCAAATAAATTTTCCTTATTTCAAGATAAAATAACTTTAGATATACAATAAGTATAGTTTATATTAGCTTTTTGGTGCTTGTCATGCTATTTTTGGTGTCCCGTTGTTCATTTTGATTGTCTGACCAAGTTTGTGTTTAAGTTATATCAATTTTGGTGGGTACGATTGTTCTGATACAGCAGCTTTATAATTTCATACCTGGGAAAGGATATCAAAGAAAAAATTTTTTCTACCATTTAGATTACAGAACTTCAGTATACTCTTAATTTAGTTCTTGACTGCCACTTTCTAGTAAAAGTTTTAGGTCAAACTTCAGTTACAAAACATTGTGGAACCAGACGTTTCTATACCAAAACTTTTTAATGGTCGTGTTGAAAAATCGCCTGTCTTTAACACTCAAATATAAAATTAGTGGAATAATAATACTCAAATTTTTATAAACTTTTAAGTCATATTCTATGCATTAATCATCAATCGGTTTGGCTGAAAATTTTTTTTAAGGAGAAAAAGTTTTTACTGTTCATGGAATTTACAAATAGTAAGATATTTAACGAACTATCATATTTTTTTATTCCCAAATAATGCATTACATTGTTTGTTTCAACGGGCACACTTTCTTTCATGACGAAAAAATACTTAGAGTCGAAAGTCGTTTAGATTACGAATCCTTGTCATATGACAAAACATGTACTTGAATATCGTTCTAGTTAGTTCTAATAATAGCACTTTCGTATCCCAGCCTTGCTTAACATGTCTGAGTTGAACATCGTCAGTATATTGTAATCGGGCATACTGGAAACGCAGTGCAGGTAACTCTGTTGAATCTTCGTTAAAGCGCTCACTTGCCACACCTTGATTTCCTTCATATAGATTGGTGTGGAAGAAATATTGCTTTTTTGTTATTTGAAAAATGGCAGTCAATTATATGGGACTGAAGATGACTGCCGTTTGTCTTATTGCTTTTTTGGTGCGATGCTTACTTAGTTTGCCCACAGAAGAGTGGTCTGCGTTTAAGGATAGTCGGACTGTGTCGACAGTAGTGGCCAACTGGCACTACATTGGCACAGATGACCTGAATCATCAGTTTAACGGTGAAGGACCCAGACGTCTGACTAAACTAAAAACCTTTTACATCGATAAGTATCTTGTAAGCAATGTAGACTTCGAGATGTTTGTCAAGGAAACTGGTTACATGACCGAAGCTGAGAAGAATGGCAGCTCACACGTATTTGACGAGTTTTTGAGCCCAAGGGTCAAGAGAAACATTCGGCAAGCTGTACTGACTACTTCTGGGGCATTTTTCGTCAAGAATGCCGATTGGAGAAGACCCGAGGGCATCAATTCCAACTTATTAGGTTTGAAATCTCTCAGACTTCATTTCTTAGTTTTGTTTTGGAGCCAATAACTTTTAAATAATAAGAAAATTGAACTATCAGATAGGATGGATCTCGCGGTCGTTCACGTTTCTTGGAAAGATGCGGCAGAATACTGCAAGTGGGTGAATGGAAGACTTCCAACCGAAGCTGAATGGGAAGCCACTTGTAGAAGTGGACCTGATGACAAGCGGCACACTTGGGGAAACAATATGCTAATGCCAAATGGCCAATCAAAGTAGAATCAATTTTATTTAGTAATGAATAAACTAGACTCGTTTCAAATACATTGTAGATTTGGTATTTTCAGAAAAAACACTGAGTACGAGACGGTTTTGACGGATGATCTTACTAATATCGACTACATTTTGTCAAGTAACCGCAATAATCGAAATCCTATTGTCAATATATGGGAATGGACTTCAGATTGGTGGACGGTCAAACACTTGGCTGAACGACAAATTGACCCTGTAAATATACATTCTATAGAAGATCCGTTTTCTTTTTATGGTGATAGAAAATTGGAACAGTATTTAATTTTTCAGACCGGACCTCCGAGTGGATCTGACAAGGTCACGAAAGGTGGTAGCTCCTACATGTGTCTAGAAGGCTACTGTTCAAGGAATAATTGCGCTGCTAGACGTCAGCACGCTCCAGACTTTTCAGTCAACAACATAGGCTTCCGATGTGCTTCAACACATGATTATTACTAATTTCAATAATAATGCCTATTAATCATGCTGTTTTTTAATTGAATACCGTAATCTAAATTAGTCGCAAGGTTTTTTTGGGATCGCCACTAACATTCATCAAATAAATGTCTCAAATGAATGATAATTTCTTTTAAGCACCATAATCTCTCATAAACGTGTAATTTTGGCAACAATACAATAGTTATATGAATTGATGGTGAATGTAATTATTACTATGAATATTTTTTGGACATAAAGGAAACGGTTCTATGAAAAAAAATTTTCAAAGCAGTTAGTAAAATTTCAACACGACGATCATGAAATCTGTTGTGAGCTTGATGGGTTCCACATAAGTTATTTGGAACAAAGGCTCTCGGATTAACAAATTTGAGTGCTAAAGATGTAAAGAGTTAAAACGTTTCAAATGAAAGAGCTTAGGACTCAGGAGTTTTTGATTTTCAAGTTTCAAGAATAGAAGTGTAGCTTCGAGATTTAGGGTTTTAGCTTTTAAGCACTAGAATTTAGAGTTCGATGTTGGGGTTGGATGTTAGCGAATTTACGGGTGAGTGGTGTATAAACATAAAAAATTATAATTTTAGTTTAGGGATACAGGAATTTTATAATTATATTTTGTGAGCTACAACAACTAATTTTAACAGTTTTTTTCGATTAACGGAAGTTCAAGATGCAGTGGTTATAAAGGTTTGAGAAATTAAAAATTAACCCCACAAAATATGAATAGAAGACATACTTTAGCGACTATTAAGAAAAAATAAAAAATTGTGAATCGATGTTATTAGTTATGTTCATACGTTTAGAATTTTGACTGTAAAAAAATTGTTTAGAAATTCTAAAGCTATACTACTATTGTTGATGCATATGTTAGAGATTTTTATTTTTAAGAAAGTGTCATTTTCAGAATTTTATCGGAATATTCCTTAGTAATAAAATATTCGTCAAAAATAATATTTCTATTGGTATTTAATACATAAGGTAGAAAATTCATTATTTCAAACGTATTCATGAATACATTTGACAATAATAAGTAAATTTTTTGTAGTCACAATGTACAAATGTAAACTTATTGATTAGGAGTTTATAAATCAATGTATTTCATTATAACAAACTATTTTTTCATGATATTCTAATAATTGTGTCAAAAATGTATTTCTAAGAATTATTTTTAAAAAATTTCTTTTATTTTAACTAAGGTAATACCTTATGTCAATGTTACTTCAGAGTTAAATTTCTACTACATAGTTAAATTTACTACAATTAATAATATTAGAAAAGATCATAGTTAAACTACAAAAGACATTTTGAGGAGGTGATTCTAAATTTTTTAAGAAATAAAATTAGGTACTTTTTGTATCTACCAAAAACTTTTAAAAAAATATTAAAATTGTTAATACAAACGAACTTTTCACCTCTGAGAAGTTCGTAAGATAAAATGAGGCTTTGGATTTTTGGTAGATTAAACAATAGTGATACAAATAACTATTAACAACATAATAATCCATCAGAGATGTAATTTCTTCTGATGCGTTTTGATTAACGAAGTGTTAAACGTCACGATAAAATTTACCCTGGACTAAAGCCACACATAAACCTTTCAGTCCATTATGTCAGTCTCGCAATCATTGAAATCTTGACATTCATCAACAATTATAAGTATGAATAAATTTCTTTAAATAACTGATGAATGATTTTTAATACTTTACTTATCTTAGTGGGCAAATAACTTAGTCATTAAATTAATGATTATGAAACCTTACAGTAATGATTAATATTGTTAACTTGTATTGATAAACTATATACAATAAATCAGCTACGTACATTTTGAATTTTCCGCGGATAATCCAATACTACGTTTAGCACTGAAAAGTATGTAAAAGTAGTTTCATCTATAACTGCAAGATGGATAGCCTTTAAAAAATTTTAATTCACAAGTAAAAAAACAAACTTAAGGTTACAAAAGCTAAAAATCGCCGTCTAATGTTTGTCATTGGAGGGGACAGTAATCCCCTCCTATAGCAAATGATGACCATGAGGGACTATAATCTCGTGATTATTTGTCCTTCCTGGCAGTAGTATCATCTACTAGCCAGTAAACTCTCTGATGCTCGGAGCTGTGATGTGGTGCGGTGAGTGCCCTCCAATGACCAATAGGTGTCCCTTAAGGTAAAGGGCCCATTTTTAAGACAACAAAAAAAAAATTTTCCCAACGAAATTAGGGCAACTGACGTCTTACAGCCACAATAATGCTGCTGTCATCATCTTCAAATAAGGTAAGCATCCAATTTAACAAACACTTTTAAGGGCATATTGCTTGATAATTAACACAACATTATTTTTTATGTCTAGATAAAAGAAGAAACTTTTTTAGATACTTGTATGTATAAGGAATAAAAATCGACCATTACACTTCTAAAGATTTAGTAAGAATAAATAATATTTAATAAAAAAGAGACCAGGTGAAGATGTCCATAGTTAACGAACACTGAGCTTTGACATTCTAGTAGTTCCAACGACGTGACTTAATTTAACGAACGCAAAAATTTATGATTTAATGCGTTTTATTTGTACATTTACAAAAATTACTTAACAAAAATTACTTTAAGAAATAAAAAAATTATTGTCCAAGCAAAAATTTTGAGTATAAATGAATAAATAAATTCATAACCTCAGATAAAAATGTTGAAGGTAGTAAATTTTAATAAATACGACAAGAACTTTTACCTACACGTCAGATGATAAATCTGATTCTGATGAAAAATACAATCAATATTTTCTCAATCCTATTAAAGGCTTTAGATTTGCAAATATGTCTCTTAAACAGCTAACTTTGCCAGCCAATCCATATATCATCATCAATGATCACAGCTACATCAAGTATGAAATAAGATGTAGACTGTCGAAAGAGATGAATTTAATAGAAGTTGACTATGAATCTTTGGAAAAAATTGAGGAAGCTACTGGAGGTCAGACTGCAAACAGCACATGGCACAACTTGTTAAGGTATAGAATAACAGCCAGTAGGTTTGATAAGTGTTGCAAAGATTTAACTGATAAACAAGACACTACTCTAGCTAGATCAATCCTATATCCTGTCAAATTCACATGAAACAAACCATACATGGTAGTGTTCATAAAAAAACAGCTTCAGATTTATTTAAAAAAATTATGTTACAAAATAAACTACCAGTAGTTGAATGTGGGTTATATGTAATGAAAGAATATTCTTTTATTGGGGTTAGTCCTGATGGTCTGCTGGGAGAAACAACAGTGATTAATATAAAGTGTCCCTACTCAGCAAGGTACTAAGCTATTTCAGAGGATACAGTACCTTTTTTATATAAAACAGTTGCAAGATATTATTGTTGAAAAAAGGATCACCAGTACTACTGTTAGATACAAGAACAAATGATGGTAACAGGAAAATTGTTTTGTGATTTCTTAATTTATACCTTTAGAAGTTTGGATTGCATATCTATTCCCAGCAATGATGAATTCATTAAAAGAATTTTACAAATGTTAATCAATTTTTACAATAAGTTTTTGGAGCTAGAAACTTTGGATGGATACATTTATAGAGGATATGGTACTATTTTCTAGCAAATTTATGAAATCTTTATACGTGTTACAATATTTCTATTTTATTTAATTAGTTGATAAATAATAAAGGTTGATTAAGTACAAGTTGCATTTAAGCTAAAATATTTATTCAATTATTTTTCATAAAACAAGTTCTAAAATAACACAACATGAAGCACACTTTTGTTATTTCTGTAGTGTAAGAAAGATATCTAGAATCAACTTTAGTGGACAAAATTTTATAAGTCTTCAACAAACCTATTATTCGCTCGGTGTGAGCTCCGTAACGAGACAGTTTACGATTCCTTAATAGAACTTTAAGAGGCAAGTACCCTTTGCCTTTGGTAAAATGGAATGTGGCTACAGTAATATTGTAAGGAGCAAATATATCTTGTACGGAGAATCCACGGTCTGCCGTGATACCATCTCCTCGTTCACACTGTTGTTGAAGACTACTTATCTCAACAACTTGACGATCACTAGTAGAACATTCGTAGCAGTCACTACAGTAGCATAGCAGTCCTCCAGGTGTGCTTCCCAACACTGTTTTAACAGTTGTGTCGTTATAATAACTAAAAGTAGACTGCCTCTTTACGTCAATTTCAGTTCCGTTAATTATTACCTTTGTTAGTGGAAAATCTTTTTCAAAGTTTTCAGGCATGTAATACTGAACTAACTGCTCACTTGACCAAACATTAGTTGTCGACCACTGACATGCCATAAACTTTATCCACGATTTAAAAATATTTCCAACTGCTTCCTTAGAAATATTGAAATATATACCAAGTTCCCTGTTAGTGTAATTTTTCTTTAGTTTCCATAGAGTCAAAAATAATTGATTTTCCTTGGATAATCCTCCATTTGAACGATTACTCCCATACTTTACGTGATTTACTTCTTTACCTAGAATATCAAAAACAAGTTTGAATTTATTATAACATTCCAACCCAGTGAATTCCAGAATGACTGTCGGTTTATCTTTCAACTCTTCTATATCAAAGCGTGGTTTTCTTTTGATATTTTTATCAAATTTTGTTTCTACTGTCTCTTTTGCAGAATGGTCGAGTTTATTTGCCTTTCCTTTTCCACTATCACTTGGTAACGAACCTTTTTCCAACAGATCACCAAAGGAATAGAATTCTGAATTAGTTTCATTATTGACAAAATTTGAATTTTTACTCCAAGAAAACACTGACGGGACAACTCCTTGGCGTAATCAAATACATTGAGCTGGATTATCTAAAAAAAAAAAAAAACTGATTACATTATTTTTTCGTCCAGTATCTTTTGCATCAGATTCATTCATTGTACATTATCTATCAAAAGTAGAGTGTACAAGAAATATTTAAAAAATCAAAATTCACCAAAACATGATGCATCGGTTAGATCAGTTCTTCGAAAGTGCTCTATGCATAATCCATTGTAATTTTTTGGTACGAAGTCTGGTCTTTTAATTACTTGTAACTATTTGTTTCTCATCAACTGATCTTTCGGAAACTTAAACCAAACGGATTACTGCATACACTAATAGAACAACTTATTTTTGCGCTTCGTTAACTGTCAATCAGCTGTAGTGCTTTTGTTACGATATAAAGTACAACATTGTAGCAGAGATCACAGTTCTGTGACACAGGTACTCACACGTACAGACCACACATGCAAACTAAATTTATCTGTATATGTGAGCCACCATTATCTCTTAGGTACGGTCACATCATCTGGTGGATGAGCTTTTGCAATATACCCTCATAGAAGCCTTTAAGGACTTAATACAGACTTGACATAAATGCCCTTTGCAAGAAGGTCTAGGCCCTGCATTAGACGTTTTTACATAAAAAAAAAAAAAAAAAAAAAAAAAAAAAAAAAATTTAACATGGCATACCGGTGTCGCATTAACCAACCGCAAAAGACAAAGACAAAGAACTATTTGTCAAAATTCTTTCAGTTTAAATTGAGTATGTGTATTTGCTTTATGCGGAAAACAGACTGATAAATAATAATCAGCTGCACTATCTTTTAAAATTAAAAAGCATCCTTTGTAAGAGAAAAATAAGATAATACAAACTGTGAAAATAGTACCTACAAACAAAACGATAATAATGTAATGTCAAACTGACCTTTTTACTTTTAGGGCATTGTAATAAAATACTTTATCAATGGCAGAATATTTAGTGTTCCAAGTTAACTATAACTTATGATTGCTTTTTACAACAGTTACCAAGCAAGTGTGCAATACGTACTTAACAAACTCTAGTTATCGTTCATTCCACAGTTCCTTTAGAGATGAAAGACGTCATATTAAAATATTGACATTCAATTTAACCGACTGTGCTTGTAATGGTTGATTAATATGTGGCTGGACTTACGAAATTAAAATTGTTAATACAATACTTTAGAAAATCATTCATGCGAGAAACACACCGGAATTTTCTTAGATTTCTTTATCACCTAGAAAAATTTTGGTAATTACGCTTACAAACTGATTGTATGACCATTATGATACAACAAAATATCCGTACAAAAAAGCAACTGTTAAAATTTTATCTCATACTTTAGTTTACTGAAGTAAAACTCGATGTAAATGTATAGGTCGTACTAATATAACACAAAACGGCAAAACGATCATTGCTGTAAGAGAAAGGCTAGCAATGCTACATCACTATTACTAATTTTATAGCTGCCAACAATAGTTTGTAATACTTAAAGGTTAAGTAGCTACATTCCAACACTAGGCTTGGAATACTTACAAACAGTATGGGTATTAATGTTACTTAATACGGCAAGTGAACACTGATTAAAATTAATAACTGGTCGCCTTTAGCCCAATGCATGTATTAAAATGAATATAAATAGTGTATTCACCACACTTTACACTAATACGACGTGTGTGTGCCAGTGTTGGGTCCCCGTATATTTTTTTCAAATTGGCACAGATTGATTTTTTTGTGTGAGTTTTATACTTTTACGGAAACTGGTAAAATTATTAACTACTTCCAAAAAAGATAAGAACACTGTCGCTCTCAAAATGTTACTGTTCCAAGCTCACAGGAAATGTTAAAATGAAAAATTTTAAATACTATTTAGTTTATTTATTACACCTATTATTTATTAAATTTTTTCTGCTAGCTAGGGAATGTATTCACTTTTTTTTCCATAGTAACAATGTTCATCCACAGAGTAGTAAAACTATCTATCCGACTTGCGATCTTGATAACTCGTTGTAGTAGTACAGAGCCAACACTGTTGCATGTAAATATTATTTTATGGGGCCAACCCATGTCTAACTTAAGAAAAAATACAATATTGTTAACTATGACTATTTTACCACTATATCTCGACAACCAATCGAAACGGTCAAATTTCCAATTCCAACCGCGATTTGGTGAAATTAAACCAGTTGTTATTTACATTTCAGTCTCAAAATATCGACCACCATAAAACTTAGACGTAATGACCACGAAAACGCAAGTCGCTTAACTGCCGCGTAAAATCCGACCATTTTACGACTCGCCCTCAGCTAATGCGCTAATCCGTTTATTGCCGTTAGATTTCAATCTCGAGCTGGGCGCATAAACGAGTGCTTGCTTGACTCGACTGGTTCTCCGATGGTGGTATATTTCGATAAAACTACACCCATCACTGGAGCAAAACTTCATCTGTGTATCTGCATTTGTATGAGTGCTTTGGGTATTTTACAATAGTTGAGGAGCTAATAATTAAGTCCGTAAGGCGGTAAGTTGATTTTGCGTTTATCTTTATTCTCGCTTAGAAGGTACGTCGTTTAATTTTTCCAAGTAGTTGTACAGTAGTTGTTTTGTTTTACCCTTCTTGGTATCAAATTTTAAGAAATTGATTCCATAACTATGTTTTTACTTAGCCCAAGTATGACTCACCATTTGTGGAAAAGAATGTTTGTACTTTAGAGTGATTGAAAAGGTGGTAATAAACTTTAAACATGCCCCATTTTTGTATTTCGATGTGTATACTTTTATACCTTGTCTGGACAAAAATGTTTCACAGAAAGTAATTTTAGGAGTAAATTCTACAAGTGAAAGTAAGAAAAAAGTGTTTGAAAGTGAAAACCAGTGGTTTTTATTTCTCATGTACTCATAAAGCACAGCAACTCCAGCTCATCAAAGTGGTTGGCCCACCAAGCTTTACGCTATCATAAATGAGGCAACGATCTCGTGCTCATTTTATCACCTCAGCCTGGTAAATATAGCAAGACTTGCTAAGTAAAAGCAGCCCACTTTCCGTCGATGAGCTACATACGTGCGTGTTAAGGAAAAACGTACGAAACGTTAACTTTAGTTCCCTCAAAGGGTAAAAGTTTATTCAAGTTAGTAATTATTTAAATATAAACATTTATATGAGTAATTTAAATATTTTAAGCGATAAAACAAGTCTTGCAAACTCGTACTATGGTTATTTTTTTTTGTAACTATGAAATACCAACTGCAATGCCTTTTTTTTGTTTAAATTCTCTTCTTTTAACCTTGCTTTTAACTCAACAGCGAAAAAACTAATTGCTTTGAGCCCTTTTTATTCAGACCACGATTACACTAAGTTATTTCAAATAACGTTGAATTTTCTAATCACATATGCTAATGTGGTAATGACAAAAGGTCCGATGAAAAAAAAACCCGTAAGTTTCTTCATATGGCCTTAATTGAAGAGAGTAAATGATGGCTTTGAGTTATTTCGTATCAACCAAAAATATCGCATGAAAATGTGGGGCTTCGTGTATTTTTCGCCCCATCTCATACGTATGATGTACTTTAAAATGGTAACCTATAAGCCGTTCTACAAAAAATTGTGAAACATCAAGTCTGTAAAAACTTTGGTTACTATTTAAAACACACAGGATCTCGGTGCAATATGCGATGAAGAGGACGATGCGATCGGCCGATAACGGCAAAACCAGTTACTAATGAGAAACAATGTCAAAATGCTATTAAAAAAAAAAAATAAATAAATAAAAAAGTTTTTCAAGTCATCGAGGCTCTGCGTATGCCATATTTCGCCGAGGATTACGATTACAGATAGTCGTATCTGGCCAGAGATCATTTTCGCGTAAAACAATGCGCTGGTGCAGTTTCTGGCTTTATCATTGCCGTTTGACTGTAAAAAAGTTTTTAAGCTGTGTATCGTCCCTCAGGAAGTCTGTAGTTGTGAAACGAAAATTTATTTGCTAAGCTTGTCTCTGTTATTGTGTTTGTAAATTTTGTATTAAGAATTAGCCTATAAAAAGCGTGTATGATTCAAAGATACCAACTGTTTGAGTAAAAGTGTACGCTTCTATAGTGAATATTGTTTAAAAATTTTATGTTGAACGGCATTCTTTAAATGATATACAGTTTAAAAGAAAAACAAACTTTTAAATAAACAAACGTTACTTTTGACCATTTTGAACCAAAACATCTTTTATTTATCAAGCAGTAGTTTTATCTAAATTAAATAGAATCAGAAACAACTGAGATCATCACATACATAAACAAGTAAAAATTATAATTCAAAATCTGCTAAATTGTGAAATCGTATCTAGCAATAAATAACAGCTTTTCACGTCATTTAAACTTTCACTAAAAAAAATGAAAAAACACAAAGATGCAACACTAAATGAAAAGAATGGAGGTTTCCAGCTAGACAATAACACCTACTTGGAATCATCATTACGAAGTACAAAGAAAGAGACGTAAGATCACAGATAGGCAAAACATGAGTAAACAAAGGAACAGGTCGAGGAAACGAACGGAATGTTGTTGTGGCGGGTGAATAACATTTTTGATATGCGCTGTGCTGCTTCTCATGGTATCCCTTCCTCTTACCTAGGAACCCTAATAATCGCGGAAACAAAAACTTGAGTTCTGTAAGTACACCAGCACAGCTGCACGAGAGGTTTTTCGTACGCTCTCCTACAGGGCAGCCAGGAATAAAGGAGAACGGAGAGATTTTTTCCTTTGACTTGTCTCCGTGCAGTCATTATCTCGCACCCGGTGTTTCTCATTTTCCCTTCTCCCGAGACTCGCGCGGCCTTTTATAATGTATCCCAACCAACCCTCGTTACGTCTAATTGTGGAAGTTTAGCTCTTACCCCAGTTTTCGGTCTGCTGGAGGTTTTTCCTGTGCCCGAATGCACCCTGTGCCCGTTTGTGGGGCACGGTGTGTGTGTCTCAGCCTCTGGAGTAAGCGAGAAATCGATGGACTATTTATCGTAACGTAAAGATGATCAATATATTGATGGAATTCGTTTCTTTCAACTTTCGACGATTGAGAAGAAAACTCTCAAACCTTGACTGAGTTGAATCGATTGTAGCGTGAAAAACATGACAAGATCATTTGTGCGAGCTTGTCTGGAAGAAACTCTAAAATATATCATTGGTGGTGTTAACGTAATAAAGGGTTTTTCAATGAAAAATATTTGTGTGTTTCAAAAATGTAAAATCTTTTTTTTGTGGCTAAAAAGAAAATTTTTCAATACATTTTTTGGCCAAGGCTAAGCTATTGTTTTTAAGAAAACAATGACGAGTAGTGGAGGTTGAATAATCACAGTACATTTTTTTATCAGAACGTATCTTTTCTTTTAATTCGTTCAAAAGACTGAGCATTTTTATTTTCCTTTTTTTCTTGTTGATGAGGAAAAATTCAAGTTGATGATTTTAAATATTTTAGGTGAAAGAATTTTTTCTCGTGAAATTGTAAAACTCATAGCTACTTTTGAAAAAAAATTCGAGAAAACTTTAAAAGTTATGCTCTTTCAAAATTTCGAAAGTGTTCCCTGGTAGAAACGTTACTACATAAACTGGCTAGAAACTCGTCAACATGTTATAAGCCCATTTACGCATATACGTTAACGAGTTTCTAGCCAGTTTATGTAGTAATTTTCTACCCGGGTTTGTTTGAAAAATATAAGACTGTACAAATCATCCAAAAACGGTTTTTATTTTTGGTGCAAGACTGATTTCTTTGAAAAAAAAAAAGGAAAAACAGGTTAACACTTCCAAATTTTAATACAAAAATTTTTTTGAAACCGTAGCTTACTCTACAGTAATATAAGCTTTTACAATTTTCAATAGCTTTTTTCCAACAGTTCCGCCCGAAAACTATAG
Source organism: Copidosoma floridanum (assembly GCF_036245765.1). Lineage (NCBI taxonomy): Eukaryota > Metazoa > Arthropoda > Insecta > Hymenoptera > Encyrtidae > Copidosoma > Copidosoma floridanum. The sequence goes on along the minus strand of NW_028321884.1, from coordinate 13,490,240 downwards.
TCAGTTCCATTATTTCAAATTATGATTGATATTGTCCCATTTTATCCGTAATAAACAAACAATTTATTTACTACTCGCAGCAAAAATGCTAACCACAGTCACAACATACTTCCCTTCACAAAAAAAGACAAAAACACTCAAGGAAAAGTAACAAAAAACAACACCTCTCATGAATGCTCTTTACGTAAGACTACACTTAAAATTCAGTTTACCAATGAGTTAATCTTCACAAGGCACCTGTTACCCTCACAACTTTCCCACGAAGCCGAGCTCTGCCGTTCTTTTTCGGTCTCCAACTTTCTGAACAAAAATCTAGAAACAAACGACTTCTCCAGACTCATCGATACTCAACAGCTTCATCCATCCAACATAAATTACATAGGGCAAAGAATCCTGGGCGACCGACTCGTTCAATGCAGCTGGTCTATTAGCCTCCCATAAATCACAGTGCACGCTCGAGACAACCCTCGTCACTCGCATCGTGGTGCACTATTTCGTGAACGAACATTCCACTCTCTTCAATTCATTAACGATACAAATACGCACTGTCATACTGTGGCACTGTAAATTCGCGAACTACATGGGTATGAATCCCGAGCTCGCTATTCTTTCGCGGGCATGTAAACGCATGCCTCAGCCATAGCCAAGCTTTTTTCCATATTATACGGATGAACGAAGACTCATACACCAGTTGCCTCTAGTAACTTTTCGGGTGTGTCTCGGCAGTGCACTACCTTGAGTTGCACATGCATAATGTATCTGTACAAAGTTACAAGTAAGAGAGTCACATTAGTGCCATCGGTCTATCGGACAAGCGATTCGTTGTCTCTTACATAAGTATTATTGTGACGCGAGTGCAAGTGAAAGGTTGCGCTTCCGCGTAACAAAGTGCGCCATTCAGTGGCAGCAGTGGTGTCTAGATAATGATGTGCGTGCGAATGGCCAAAAGTTTTATGTATAGATGTGGTCTGGATAATGGAGCTACCTCCTACCATTGAGTATACACGTTTGTGGTGGAATGATGAGCGGGAGGAGGAGAGGTTTTTTTTTACTTACGCATGATGCGTGCGAGATTTGAAAATCACGTGTGCAGTGAGATACGACTTTGCCGAGTTGAATAAAAGATAGTGGAATCTGTCTTCATTTTCTTGCTTGCACTGATGATGATGATGATGATGATGATGATGATACTGTGGTAAAAAAGGTCTAGTGCTCGGATGAGATGAGATTTTTGAGCACACATATGTGTATCATATCCACGAACGGTGATGAAATGGTTCTTTTGCCCTTGTTTTCCCTTTCCTTTAACTCTTTGTGTTATATCTCTTACCGTAACAATTGTCTGAGTTTGCACCAGTGCTCGATATCAATTTCAAATTGTACTTACGTTAATGTCGCGCAACGCAACGCAAGAAATACAGATACGCGAGGTAACAACGAGAGATCTGTTGTCGTTGCATAAAGCGATTTGCAAGTCACGCGATAGGAGTTATCGACGATTCGCACTGGCGATTAGACTGGGGTCGTTGTTCAAAAGTACAATGCTGTGTTTTTGTGAACTACGCTGTTGGATCGTGATAAGATTTATCAGTACAAATATACATACATAAATTTAAAAAAACGGTATAAACAGAGTGCAATATGAATGGCAGTGTCGGCTTGGGGCTTGAGATCTACGTAATTGGAAATGAAGTACTCGGATATTGTTGTCTCTTTTTGTTTTGTGATCAGTTTTTACGTGGTTAATGCAAAGTACAAGCCCAGGTGGGAGAGTTTGGATACTCGACCACTGCCTCCCTGGTACGACGAGGCTAAGTTTGGAATTTTCATTCACTGGGGCGTATTTAGCGTCCCAAGTTTTGGGTCAGAATGGTTTTGGCAGTATTTAGAAGGTACGAACGATTAAGAAGATAGTCTTTGGCGTTTATTTGAAACTTATTTCTTAGATTCTTATAACATTTATCAACAATCCAAAGTCTTTGGGGTAGTATTTTCCATCACAACTAGTTTGGAGTGAAATATTAACAGCAACTTTGGAAGTTTTTACCATAAAGACTTAGAAAAACTCTTTAGATGTTAGTATTATTACTCCAAACTTTAGATAAACTTATTTTTCAATTCAAAACCTATTAAACTAATGAACCTAACTATTTTCCTAATTAACCTAATTTCTCCAAAATTACTTTAATAGCACACAGTACCGAGTGATTCGTATCACATAGCATTTATTAAAAGTTAAAAATTTTATCCTTAAGTTTTCTCATCTGCGGTCCACTCTTAAATTTATATCTAAAGTTTAATTCGACATTGACCTATGGTCTCTAATTTCAACATTGCAAATAAAGACAAAGTGCAAACAAACAGCAGCCAATTTTTGATAAGACTTTAATTGAATAAATCTGCAGAGAAGAGGCCCAAGTTCGTGGAGTTTATGCAGAAACGATATAAGCCAGGCTTTACTTATCAGAATTTCGCCCAAGACTTTACTGCCGAGTTCTTCAATGCCTCTCAGTGGAACGAACTATTCGAGGCGTCAGGTGCAAGGTACGTTGTCCTTACCAGCAAACACCATGAAGGTTATGCACTGTGGCCGACCAAGTATGCGTTTGGCTGGAACGCCATGGACATTGGGCCCCACAGGGACTTGATTGGTAAGTGAAGTTATTTTGACGGATTGGAAAAGTGATTTCCATAACCAAACGATTATTCGCAAACGACAGGAGAATTAGCAGCAGCAGTGAAGAAGAGCGGTAAGCTAAAGTTCGGATTGTATCACTCACTATTTGAGTGGTTCAACCCACTGTGGCTGGAGGACAAGAAGAGCGGTTTCAAGAGCACAACATTTGCTAAGAACAAGATCCTGCCGGAGATGAGAGAGTTGGTGGAGACTTATAAGCCCGAAGTGTTCTGGTCGGATGGCGATGCTGATGCACCTGACACGTACTGGAAGGCTGAAGAATTCATCGCATGGCTGTACAACGAGAGTCCCGTCAAAGACACGGTTGTGACTAACGATAGGTGGGGTATAAGAACCGCCTGCAAGCACGGGGATATTTACTCTTGTACCGATAGGTACAACCCTGGTAAGTATGAGATGCATTTATTATACTGGTTAGCTCTTACTTTTGTAGGTATGGTGGTTACATGAGTTTCTGGACAAGTTAAAAACATTTTGTAAAGTAACTGGGCTTGGGCTTACATTGCTTATTGTTTGCCTCAATTACTATTAGTCCTGTGGAGTTCCGAGAGTTAAGTTTTCATGGTAGATGAGTTCTGCTTTAGTTTAACTACTAAAAATCTATTAGTTAAAAATCCAAATCATTCCTAAATACTTTTACACTGATTGTCTACAACTTTGGCGAAGTAGTCATCTCATAATGCTAAGCCAACAACAACCATTCAAATAATATCTCTTACACATATAAATTTAGCGATGAATGAAAGTACTGATTTTAAATTACTTAAATCCAATAATGGAATACTAAAAAATTTTTTTCATTGGGTTCCCATTTTTCTCCGTGAAACTATTAATGACAAAACTAATTTATTTTGTCATAATATTTTGTCACAACTTTTATATGCAAAGAAATAGCTTATAATTTCGATGTCTAAGAACATTCCATATATAACCAAAAAACAATTTGATAAGAAATTCTAATAGCATCCTTAAGTATACGTGAAACGGCACCGTAACGTACTCTAACCCTTACGTAGGCGCCTTACAAGCCCACAAATGGGAGAACTGCATGACGATCGACCGTAAGTCATGGGGCTTTCGGAGAAACGCTTTGCTGGAGGACTACATAACTGTGAAGGATCTTATCAGTTAACTTGTTACCACTGTAAGCTGCGGGGGTAATTTGCTGATGAACGTTGGCCCTACCAAGGAAGGTATCATTCCACCCATTTTCGAGGAGAGGTTGCGTGGAATTGGTAGCCATTTTACCATTGTCTTGTTTCTAAATAAAATTTAATTTTTGGGAAGAAAAAATAATAGCTGCCCATTTTTTTTATCAAAGGACAATGGCTCGAGCTGAATGGAGAGGCTATTCACGGGAGCAAGCCATGGAGAGTTCAAAACGATACTCTGTCTAGTAGCGATGTCTGGTACACGGTTGGCCAGAACGAAAACCTTTACGCCTCGATATTGTCATGGCCCAAGAGAGATGTTTTGAGGTTAGGATCAGTCCAGACAGTTAGTGATACAAATATATCGCTTCTTGGAAGTGATCTTGTTTTAAAATTGAGTTTAAATACTAAAAAAACCCATGAATTTTTGATGATCAAGTTACATTTATAATATATTTATTCTTATTTAGTGGAAGCAGACAGAAAATGCCCTTGTCATCTATTTACCCCAATCAGTGCACCAAGGAAGCCCAGCCTGGGTTTTATGTTTTAAAAATTACATTTAATGTCAATATATTTTGAAAAAATGAGAATCAACTTCAATAAAATTCACTCTTTCGTTTTATTTTATTTTTTTTTATTCTAAGTACATTTCTTAGACTATAAAGTTCTACTATTGCTCATCGCTTTATCATGAGCCAAATAAATCGAAAAGTAGATCAAATGTTTTATTATTAACGTGTAGATGTATTTTCAGAATTATAGGCTACTTCCTACGATTAGCTTTGAACACAGTTCCAAAGACACCTACTTCACTTCTCATTATGTCTAAATCTACAGTATCCTTTTCAATCATCACTGATAACTATAAACGTGTGTAAGTATACATTAAGGTTTGTATCCATGAACGAATGAAAAGACCAAGAGATCGCCTCACAGACCAGCTTAGGTCTTAAATTATTAGACACCCCAACACACACGCGCGTGCGCCCCATAGAGACGTTCAAGAGACTAACTTTGCTCGCGGGAAATAGGGTTTCGTTTGTAGATCCGATCTTCTTCGCTGTCCTTCTTATCTTTTTCCACGTTTTCCTTCTTCTCGGTGAGATCGTTAATTAAAACATGATTGCGACGATAAGATCGTTTGTTTAAGCTCTTGAGTGCTCCTTTTTCCTCTTTCCGCTTGATACGTGGGGGTATAACTGCTAGAGTAAAGGAACGATTGTTTTGGGATTGGAGATTTTAATGATTGTAGTTGTGTCACTTGTGGTGACCTAATTCCTGGAATGACAGAATGATTACGCTTTGGACCAAATTCCCATATTATTGACAATCGTTTGAATTCTGATTGTCTTGTTAGCTGTCGACAGAACTTAAACATTCGCTCATCACTTTTTCAAGATCTACAAAATACCTTGTATCATGATAAAATCCTAAAAAACAAAACAGTCAAAGTTGCAGGTTCGACGAAAATAGTAGATTTTCTCGAATCTGGATTAATGTTGCAACCAAGAATGAGACGTTTTGAGACTCAACTAAAAAAAAATTTTTTCCATTTACTTTGAAATTTTTTTCCTGTTTCTTATTATTGACCACACTCAGAGCAGAATATTAAACTAAAGCTTGTTGCAATCGTGGAAATCAATAGTATTTTTGAAGCTACTTTTGGAGTAGATACACTGTTTTTTTTTTTTTTTAAGTTTCGAAAATGTATCATGCACTCCTTTAATGAAGATAAGAAAGTCATTAAAAATTGGGTATAAGTCTTGAATATTTTTCATAAAACAACTGAAAATAAATAAAAGAAGTAGTAGGTACTCGTATTGGTTTTTCGAGTAGTACTAACGTCACGAGTTTTAATGTAAAAGATAGACGTATATTTACAAAAAAATTAATAAAGAACTCAACGAAATTCTATCTCATGAAAAAACTTGATGATTTTAAAAACTGGATCCATCACCAGAGGATTCTTTGTATTTGCATAGATGAATAAAAGCCCACCTTTTACAGAGATATCATTTTAATATCTTGCCTGCACTTGTAGTTAAAAAAAAAGCCTCGAGTGAAGAAAAATTAATGACAAACTGAGTAAGAAATCCTAGGATGCTGGCGATGGTGACGAAGAAGAAAAAAACAAATGTCGTGAGATGCTGTCTCGCATACCTATCCTGGTAGCTGTCTGCGCGTTACCCTCGTGGTAAATGAGAGGGAAAAAGAGACAGGCCGGAGGCAAAAAATGAGTATGAAAAGCCGAGTCGATGATGAAAGACACTCGTCTTGGCGATGACTTTCTGGGAAATCGTTGAAGGCATTTTCTGATATTCCTGTTTTTCTGCGACACTGCACGTGCCACTTCTCTCTCTCTCTCTCTCTCTCTCTTGTCTTATTGTCGTGAAAACACTCATACCCTTACGCATATATGTACATGATAGGTTGGACTTGCTGGAAGTAAAGAGAACAGGAATATAATGGCTGTGGGACGTGACTCTCGTTATGAACGTACAGATGAAGAGGCTTCCTTATTTACCATTGGAACATTTATCATTTGTTGTAAAGCTTATTCACTTTATACGAGTAGGTACAAGTGAAGTATCGCGTTAATCACGTACTGCGTCGTTAATGAACTGTTCTTTCTTTTAGTGACTGTTTCAATGATTTTTAAGGATTGCTTTTAAAATGGTTCTTGAGGAGACATGATGAGTTAAGGAATGTGATAAATCTTGACTTTTTCCGACAGTCCTTGTAACGCAGCATTTATACAAAAAATTTTATTCAGCCACAAAGTGATTGGATTTATAAAAAAAATTCTTAAATTATGTCTCTGTATGAATAACAAATGAAAACTCGGTTAGTTTTGGTTGGAGATAAAGTGTGTATCATATATGGTATTGCATTTAAACCGTGTTTACTTGGGGCTCCTTGAGGATAAGCGATATCTCGCCAAGTCATGTGATTTTAAGACGTCAAGTACCGCATTATTTGGGTAAAGGCCCAAGAATTAAAAGACAGAAATACAAGCCGTGTTAACTCTAAAAATCGGTCAAGAGAATTCTTAAAAATAACATGTATATATACATCCACATACACAAAACTGAACATTTTTTCCAGTGTGAAGTAATTCGATTCCAAAGTTCAGAAAACATATTTGTTGTAGTGTGATATACCTTCATGACTTTTCGTCCATTACAAAGTTTCGTGTGCGAAGAAGCAGAAGAAAAACGAATACTAATAATTTATTAGCCTTAATCATCAATTTTGAAAAAAATATTTAAAAATTTTTTGATATTTTTCTTTAGTGTTACCTCATTGATAAGTATACTTTACAAAAATGTTATGATGTTTAAGCTTTACTACTTTGCTGTAATTGTTAAAATCAAAAGTATAAGTCTAACATTTTTCAATGTCTCTTACTTGACAATGAGACAATAGAAAAAAATCAGCCACATTGCATCGAAAATGGTTCTGGGAATCTATAAATACAATCCCTTACCCATGAATATTTACATTTTTATACAAATAGTTTTTTTACAAGAAATTCATGGTCTGTTAGATTAACTAACAAGTAATAAACACTAGGGTAGCGATATAATGAAAAAAATTAACCATTTACCAAAAATTTATGTTAAAAAACTGATAAAAATAAAGTAAAACATTAAAACAGCGAGATCCAAGTTTCCTGTTTCAGTGATAACAATAATCATACACTGGAATTGGTTGTTTGGAATTGGAATTGGTTGTTGAGATCCTGACATATACATACACGTATATAGTCCCATTTTCAGCAACCTGCTAGAAATTCTATCTTGGAACAAAAAAAACCCCCTGTTTCTCTTATTCCATCAATCGGAGCAAGAAAAAAAATGACTCGCTCAGGTAAAAAAAGTAATCGTCCGTTTTCCGCGTCATTGTACAAAGTGAACCGACCTTGCTCTGCTTGCGTGTCCACTCTCGTAACGATTTGCTAATCACCGCCTTGTAAAATTCTATCCTCCGAGCGTATACACAGTACAGCACTCTTGCAGTAGTCTGAGAATTTATAGCTCCTGCCACTACCTATACTTTTTCAGTGCAAAAGATACCGAGTTTTTCATCCCCGGCGATTCGCACGAAGGAGAAAAGGGAGCCCGATGACAGTGATTACGCTCGCTGCCTGCTCCCTCGCGTGGCTACCGGCATCTATATAGGGCGAGAGAGAGAGAGAGATGCGTGCGAAAACGCCGGACGTCGCGTCGCTGGTGAAGAGCTAAAAATGAAAAGTTGCCAGAGGTGAGAGGGATCATTTTATCTCCGTAGGAAAAGGCTCGAGCAGCGGTGTCACATGGGCGTGTGCGTGTATACGCGAGCGGGGAAGGAAAAAAAGTCCTCGACGACAGGATGATTTGTACTTATGAAGATGTCGCGAGAGCTACCGTTTTATTTATTGCAGATGTGCACTTTATGCAAATGGACAGTGATGCTTATCGATAAACGTGGGCTGTCGATTCATTTTTTTTTTTTTTTTTTTTTTCGTCACGTTGAGATGACGTACTTCCGGAACAATTTTTACACTCAAAAAAAAAAAAAAAAACTTTTACACGTCTCAATTTTGTTTTACGAATAGTTGTTACGCCCGCGGAAAAAGGGACAGTGGAAAAAGTGTCGGACCTTCTCATTCGAATAAAAGGCTCTTCAAGAGCAGAGTAATTACATCGACGTGCAGGTATCTCGATATATAAATCCCTAGCAGCGGTAATCCCTAGTGACAAGTACATTAAAACCAATACGAGGAGTTTGTTAATTCTCTCGGGTGCACATGCGCCTGCTGAACGATGATGAAAGAAACAGGATTTCATTATTAAAGCGTTCGCAGAAGCTGACGGGCAAGGACTTATCGGTGCATTAAAGCCGCTACCGTGCCGTGGAGAATCATCAAACGACTTTCCATGCGGTGGCTGAGAAATAATCCTTCCGATCAAAGTTTGATGGTTTTTTTCTGTTGTATCCTTTCAAGTGCTTTTATCGACCGACAGCTAATATTTTACTTAGGCTGGAGATAAGTACATCAAGAGGATCAAAAATAAATAGTAACTCGTACTCGAATGGCAGTGGCTCCAGAAAACGTCCGCGTGAAACTTCCCAAAATTCGTCACGATATTTTTACTATAATGTTATTTTTGCTCATGGCGTTAAGTGAATTTTGCCAACATAACCAATCAAGAGCTCGGTTTAAAGAAATTATAGAATCGATGCAATGTTGGTGAGTCTAAAAGTAGAAAAAATAAAAACGAACATGTCGAGAACTTACATAAGCAGTATTAAAAAACTCAAAAAATAAGCAAAAAAACTAAACAGGAAAGTTTTTTTCACTGTTTTGACCCAAAAATATAAGACGTAGTTTTTTTTTTCGTAGTTTCAACTTTGTTTGAATTTAGAAAAAAAACTGTGAGAAATCCTTTTTTCATTCGTCTGAAAGTATATGATACTGAAATTATCTATATTCTAAGGTATGTGCACCTTACAAACATTTAGCAAGTTACCCGAATCCCTAAATAAAGCAACCACACGCATGCCTCAATCTAGAAGTAGGGTACACACTAAAACATCGGCTAACAGAGCAGTCAAAGATCAAAATAAAAGCGTTTATTTAGCCAATAGAAAACGATTAGCCTACATTCTCGAAGCTTCATCCATTTGTAAATCATTTTCTCAAAAAAAAAAAAAAAAAGAAAAAAAAAAGAAAACTTCACTCGAAACATGTTAATACTAGTCCGAAACGGCAATTAACCCTTTGAACGATCGATCCCAGCCTCCAGCGTACAAGTCCACTTCGTCCATTGCAAGAGAAGAGCTCATGAAAAATCGTGACGTCGCACTCTCTCTCTCTCTCTCTCCCTCTACCACCTACACGTACAACCAAGTCAAAAGGAAGAAGAGCTCACGAAGTGGCCAATGGCGTACTTCGGACCACTGACGGTCCGCAGATCTTCGGCTCGAGATGGCATATGCACTTAATTATATTGAATTTACCTAATTGGCAGTGTCCCGAGAGGAGGAGATCGGAGTCGGGCTATCGGCAGCGTCTTTACTCGAAGCCAACCACACGGACGGAGGAGCTCGAGTTGTTCATATATTCGCAAGTTGTGTGGGTATATAGGTATACACGTCTGAGCTCACTCGGTAAAGTATACGAATGAAAATCGGCGGCGGGGGTGGACTCGTTACGCAGCAGCCGCGGAAACTTGCGTTAACTCGTAATTACTAACGACGCGTGTATCGCGGGGTTTCATCGGGATGTACTCGCTTCGGTTCTTCTTCGCGAGAGTTGGCTTTAATTTCGCTGCGAATCGGCTGCCGCTTCAAAAGTTTCGCTCGCGCAATCTTAGGGAATCGTAATTGGGTCAGGCGACGAGGGAAAGGGACGATCGTTTCGCGACGAGGAGGGACTTGAAAAATACTTTTGCAATTTGTCGACGGGGCGAGGTGGGTCGTGCTTAAAGGCGGTGTAGATGGTGCGTTGCTTTTTTTTTTTTTTAATGGAGGGATGGGTGATTTAGATTGGATCGGTGGATTTTATTTGTTGGTGCTGGCTTTGGATTCTGAATAATTAATAATAAAAAATAATGGCACTAATTTAGTGTTTTTGTAGTTTTCGATATTGTTGATAACATTTTTTAACACAGGCTTCAATAACTGTAAACAAGGAAAACGGTATTAATAGGCAACCTTGTTGATAGCTTGAATCAAGCAATAATTAAAAATTTTAGTAAATTTGTTCATAGTTCAATTGTAAACGAACTAACGCACCTGTTAGTATTTTCCTATGCCATTTACTTATAGTAAAACAAATTAAGGATCTGTAGTTTAGATAATTATTTCTAATGACTTTCACATAAATTATTTAGAGCAGACTGTACAAAAACTTGAGACTAGATAAGATCAAGTCAAAAATTGTACATCAAAATTAGATGATATAACTGTTTTAGCTCACAATACTGATGGTTATGATTACTTGTTCATCCTTGACAAAGCGAAATAGTATATTACGTACCTAGGCCAGAAAGTGGGGCTATTACTGACCGCGCTATATTATCGGCCGAGCCGAAGGCGAGGCCGGTAATGCGCGGTCAGATGTAGCCCCACTTTTTGACCGTGGTACGTATACTTTTTTTCCTTACACCTCCGCCGAAAGTTCGTCACCACGGTTTTAGTTTTGTTAAAAATGATGGTTTAAAGATCCAGTCAAAGATTTAGTGCATTATGCATTATTATTGATCGATCGGTCGCTCGAACAATACCACTTAAATGCACGTAGATGAGTGTACATGTGTATAGGTATATCTATATATATACGCTCGCCGAGACTGTAGTATACTATATAGAATCAGATTGGGCCGAGGATTTGTGCAGGTTTGGTCCTGCTGGCAAAACGAGAGGAAGAGAAATCCGTTTAAATTCGAATCATGGATCCTATAAAGATCATTTTAAAAATCCTTATGTTTATATCCGTAAGTGCAAAATAAATCAGGTTATTATCAATAACTATTATAATTGTGATAAGCATAGTTCGATTAAATAAAAGATTTCATAGTTTATTTTTGTAATATGACATGTATATACTACATTTATATACTAAATAAATCATTAAAGTGAAAGTAACTGATCAAAAAACATTAATTTGGTAGTTTTAATTTTGTGTTGTGTACTCTGTTCATGTGAAATTAATAAATTTATATATACATGTAAATTGCGCAAAAAAAAATATATATATATATACATCCAATAATTTATGTAAATAAATATCCAATGATTTTCTGTGTTGTATAAACTATAAAGGTTATAACTCCGTTAGCCGTACATATATATATATATATATATGTATTGTATAACTACTGCTGCTTCTCGGTGCTGAATATATAACTATATATATCTGCGCACTTCGTTCTGCGCATATATGGCAGGACTGATATGAGGCTTTTTCTAGCTCAAAATCGGGTCAGATGGAACGAACTTTCGGCGGAGGTGTAAGGAAAATTTTTTATTCCATTTAGATTTATTTTAATGTGAGAAAAAAAAATTAATATTATGAATAAAAGATGTATTCAATAGAGTAACAACATTTTTTTATGATCCACACGATTTATTTGTATTTACTGGAAACGACATGTCTTACAAACGATAATACGTTGGTTTAAACATTACAGTAACTTAAAACTAAAGGGTGCAATTATAAAAAATACTGTTTGAACATCATAAAAAAAATGTTGTGTTATTCAACGGTGCGAAAAATAAACAATTGCTTAAACAGTCCATACTTTAATATTTTTCAGCTATCTACCATCTGTACTAATTCCAACATAGATTTTTTATTGTATTTTTATAATATTTTATTAACTGTGAACGCATACGATATGTTTATGCTTATCATCTATAAAAAAAAAGGTTAATATACTAATACCCTTTGTTAAAAATAAATGTTACACTTTTGTGTATACTCTAATGATATTTGACATTGTAATTTAATTGAGAATGTTGAAAGAATACTTACCGAAATAATGAGTAATTCATTTATTTGAAAAATATTGAAAATTTTAAACTTGATAACTGATTTTCTGCATCGGTATAAAAATATCAGTAGCTTAAAATAAAAGTTTCCTCTTAATTAATTATATGTTGCTAAAATTTTTTATCTTAAAATTCTTACCTGAAATGTTACATTTTGGTATTCCACACTATCATTATACATCAAGCCCTTCATCAATGTGACCTTAATTTTATTACTCTGTATAATTTAAGAAGGTATGTAAAATTATATTATTAGAAATTAAAGTTTTTTATTGAGTATTATAATACATATTATATAACCTGTTTGATTACCGAGTTTGCAGACTTTACCAACAGTAGAAGCGGTATAAAATAATTAATAATAAAGAGTAATTTCATTTTCAAGTTGTGTGTTCCATAAGGACTTGTAATCAGAATTGCTATTATTTTTCTAACAAAAAAAAAAATAAACTGAAAATTATCCATGATAGATACAAATATTCTCAAATAGTAAAAATTAAATATATCGTTAGATATTTCAATTATTGACGTGTACATTTTTTGCAGTTTTAATATGGTCTGCAACTTTGGTCGTTTATTGGCATAACTCATTCTCGCAACACTACTAGAATTTACAAAAATGTTTTTTAAATGATGATTAACTGTTTTCAATAAATTTTTAATTAAAATGGTAAAAAGTAGATATTGTAACATGTTAACATCTATTATCGAGTTATGGATTATGGATTCGATGACAGAAAATATTTCGTTTTCCCTTGAGGTACGTACAATTAATTCAATGTGTGCGTATAGCATTTGAATATACTTGAACATTAGAAAACAAACGTATATCTTATTTTGTGATATCCATTCCTCATTTTTCTTGTATTTTTTTAACGCTCCTACTGATTCTTTTATAGAATTAAATTTTGTAAAAATTGTTATGGCAGCTTTTTGTTCAACAATACCTTCTATCAGAATAAAACTGACTGATGCAACACTAAATATTTGATAAATTGTGGAGCTAGCCATAAATACCTTTGAAGTAGAATTTCCAGCTATTACTTCGAGTAAATATTGTAAACGAAAACATTGCATTACACTGAACATTATCAATAAACAAACGTTGTAGACCATACCAGTGTAAGAATAACCAAACGACCAACGTTTAAAAGTATTATTTCTAATGGGGGTCTCTTTAAAATTAATAGTCATCATCCCAAGCATTCGACAACAGTAGTAAAACAGTTTCAATGATGAAAACTTGAATTTATTTTTCCTCATTCTTGACACCAATTTAGAAAACATCACAGTTTTTGACTAAAAAAATAGAGGTAACTTGTTTACAGGAAAATAATTTAATATAACACTTACATCGAAAAGTTGTAGAGTAAAAAGTATATTTACATCGAATGATGTATATTACGGAAAATAAGAATATTATACCAGAAAAAATTAACGTGCCGTGCAGTGTTGACTGTTACTGTTGTATATTTTATTTTATAGGTGTTAGTCCGGTTCACTTGAATTCCAAGAGGTGACTACCAAAGTATATTAGGAATTCCCTTTTACATTAACAACTTTTTTCCATTACATCGATTCATTAATTTTTAATATTCTTTAGAGACCACGAAAAAGACACTATTAGGTACGATACATAAAAGATTCCAATCACTTATTACTCCCCAAAATTTCAGACTTAATTATTAAACCTCGTTGTATTGTACTGTATCTTGTTATAGAATTTATAGAGAAACAAAAAAAGTTGGAGTTTTTTCATTATCCTCATTGTTAGTATACTGATGAATTATATTGACTCTCCAGACGGAAAAAATGACGCGTCCGTTTTTACTAAAAAAAAAAAAAAAAAAAAAAAAAAAAATCAATACGACGAATTATCTTCACTATAGGCGTATTTATAGACCAAAATTCGTATGTAGGAGTTGTGGAGCACCCACATTATGATTTCTGATGCATTTATGTCTGGCGACTCAGTCGTTGTGAAACTTCAAAATGTATTGTGGATGTATCACTCGAGTCCTCTTAAAGTCCTGCAATTTTTTCTCGCTCCACTCACCATAGGCTTTGCTGTCTTTTTTACCGCCTTTAAGGTGGCTTGTCACCTTTTTGAAAGTCAAGTCATTGTACCCAAATTGAAATCTAATGAAAGTATCACTCAATGGATGTACAGTTCAAATTTAAGAGCATGTTGTCAACCAAAATCGAAAAAAATTAATGAATTCAAAATTAGAAATTTTAACATTAGTCTGATGAGGTAACTTGATTTTTTTACCAAAAGTTTTAGCTTTTTTTGGGGTAAAAGTCGAGCCATATGCTACAAAAAGTAGGAGCAAATTGTTTAAATAATTCTCTTTCTAATGAAATATTTTCAGGTGTGATAGTCTCATATCACACAAACGGATAGTACAAGGATGATGAGCCACTTTAATGACAGATATTTTTATCAGTAAAAACAATTTTTATACATCTATAAAACATTTTATGCATTTACGATTGGTAATCTGGACTTGTTCCCAGCCAAAGGATTGCTTAAATTTAACAAATTACAAAATATTATTTTTTCTTCTAATGATAATCTAGATAAATTAAAGAAAGCTAGAGTAGGGATGATATCTTACTTTGATATGCTTACGATCCATCTAAATTTGCCAATAAAGTTACTGAATAATCATAAACATTTGGATGCTTGTCAAGACTTGCACTTGTCACTTAAAAAATAAAAAGACTATGGAAAATTGTCAGACTTAATACATATCTGTTACAGATTCGTATGGAATTATCAATGAAGAAGAGAAACTTGCTTAACATAGTTTCAAAGAGGCTCTTCCAGTTATTCTTGAGATATGCAATTTAATAAGCCTGTTAAATCATATAAGATTGCGAATACTTATCAAATCTGCAATAATGTTCTAAAATGGTTTAACTTGTGCACTAGTCGTATAAAAAAAATAATGTACATTTAACTTTTATAATTCAAAAAGAACAACTCGAAAATCAACTTCCAACAATCAAAACCACAATATGATTATATCATAAGTAAATGCCTCAATGAAAACGTTGTGTTAAACGCGTGGTAATAACCCCATTAGCATGTTCTCGAAAATATAAAGCCAGATAGAAGCACGTATCTCAAGCGAACACCTTTTTTCCCACCTTCCAGCACCTCGAAACCGCTGCACGCTCAATGAGCGAGAAAAAGAGAACACCCGAAAGCCATATTTTTCCACGCTTTATTGCGAGTTGTAATGCATCGACATCGATTTTGTGGCCTTACAACATCGCTCGCACGAATAAGAGCCTTGACGCGTGTGAATAACTGGCGTCCCTCTGCCCCGGTAATCAGACCCACGGCACGCGTAATAACAGCCCACCAGTCTGATCAAGGAGCAAAAAAAGGGGTCGCGGGGAGGATGTGGGCGAGCTTGAGGATGTTTGCTATTATGAAAAATACTTTTTTGGATTTACGAGTACGAGCGTCAGGTTGATTGCTCGTTCGGTACGTTATTGTTGCCGTTCTTTATCGACTGGTGTTGGGTGAACTTTTCTTTTGCCCTCGAAATGTCTCCCTTAAGCTGTGCTTTATTTTTGAAACGTCTTCATTTCGCTTTGACGGATCCGATGTAAGGTTGTCTTGTTGACGAGTTATCATGTCTGAATTGCATTCTTACAACTTTATTACCGTACTTCCCTGGATTTTTTTAATAGTCTAACTGTAAAATGTTCGAGATGCGATTCGGATAGGTCAGATAGGAACTGCCGTGTTTATCACGGTGGAGTGTGACTTACCGAAGACTGAAATTTCGGGGAATGGAAAATTTATCTGGCTGGCAATCATCTTGATAATACTACCATTGGATCACTTTGTACACGATACATGAGTATGTGGTGGTTGAGAAAAAGTATTCAGCAATCGTGCAAATAATATTGTCTTATTTTCTCAATGCCTTGGTATTGTGGTTTGATCGACATTTTGGGGCATGTTTACATTGGAAATAATTTTTTTATGGCAATACATAAGAAAGTAGAAAAATCATTGATTAAAAAATTGATTGATCTTTTAAAACTTATTATTATGAATACTATTGATATTATTTTAAGAGTTTGAAAATATAATAGGATGATTTTGATACTTTTCTTTTAAAACATAGGTGGATCCAATTTACCACTTGATTGTTAATGCCAACTGTTTTATATTTTAATAAGTTTTACAATAAGTCAATAACTTGCATTCAAAATGTTGATAGTTGAATCTTTTTACTTATTGACCATAATTATTCCATCAAATTACGAGTGTAAAAATTAATTGTAATGTGGTAAAAATAAATATTATGACCATTATAGTACCTATAATTATTACTATCATTAGTATTTTAATTATTATCATATTGATTATCACTTCATCAACATCTACTCACGCGAAACCGATATAATCCACTGTATTTCCGATTTGCTTACAAAATGTATTCTAACAATATTGTCAGACGTATGTGAAGTAACCACATTGGTCTATCATTGAAAATTCAGTCATCTTTATTGAATTCAATTATTTAAAACAGAAAAAAAATTTCTCGGCGTTTCACACTATTCGCACAACATGCATTCTTTAAAAAAAATATTATTTCACTTGGCAAAATTGATTCGACGGTAAAAATAGTCATTTCATTGCTTTAAAATGCGTATCAACACCTAACAATTAAAATATAAGCTTTTGTTGTCAGCTTTAAGCGTGTCATTTTGACAAACTTGGATTTCAACAGCACGCGTAGGAATGAAAAGGCCTTTGAGAAAAAACACAGTAAAGAATACTCTACGGCTGAGGCCGGAAAACTGTACGCTCGCGAGCACACGTGACAATGAAAATTTGGAAAGAAACAACAAAACCTCAAAGACGCGACTTCGCCGAAGAGACATTCCACAAGTGGACTAGAATTCTCTCCTTTGAACAGATAAGGTTGGAAGGAGCACAGTGGAGCCAAGCAACAGAAGCCTTGTGTCCCTCGGCTCCGCTATACAAGAAAGACTTAGGGGAGGGGGGTGGTATAAATCAGAAACTCGATAGTGGATAAATCGCGTGACGGTTAACGAATACCTGTCCTCCTCTTCCAATGGGCATCTCATACTTATCTCACTTAAGGACTCTTGTTTACGGACAGGCTCTGTACGGGCTTTGTACAAGTGTAAGCGAATGATGGGTGAAGGAGATGGGGAGGAATCATTCGTGTGTATGCAAGCGATAGGGTCTGCGGATTAATATTTTCTGGTGTCTTTTTTCACGGGGGGATCGCGATAAGGACGACGAGACGAATAAATGCTAGTGTTTATACATGGGAGGCTCGGAGCGTTGTATTTTGCTGGGGGTAATAATTAAAAGGGACATCGGGAGGGATGGACATTGCCGATTGGCTGCTGAGTTTACGAAGGTACTTAGATTTTACTGTTATTTCTTCATCGGCAACTCAGCTGTTCACTGTTTCCTGTGGACAAAGTCATTTGGGGTTTTATTGAATTAGTTTTTTAAATTTTTTGAGTCAAAGCAAGTTAAGTGTGCGTTATCTTATGAAAAGTTGTAACGTTTCTAAAATAAGCAATTACGGGAGAGTGATTGTAAGAAACGCAGTTGAATATTGATTTTTATATGAACTCTACTTTGACTCGTTGCTGTATATTTTATATACATTGCTTTGATCAATTTTAGGGACTTTTACCATGTTTAGATAAAGTTATCAAATTCTGATAAGTCATTCGTAATCATACTGGGCTCCAGAAAACGTGCTAACTTCTAACGATTTCAAATGATTACAAAAACTTCTTAAGGTCCTGAAGTTGTCTTTAGTAAACTAGGACCTTGCAGCTTTTTACAAACATCATTGGCCAAAGTTTCATCGTAATTTAACTCCAAAAAACTACACAGAGTCTTTCCTTGTGATGAAACATACTTTCATTTCAATATAATAACTGTATTTTCTATTACATAATAAAACTCATCTTATAATCAATCTATTGTATCTATACCGAAATTCATCGTAACACCAATTCGTTGTGTGATTCGTTTGTGCACATTACGTAGTTTTTTTAAGTACGTTTTAACCAAATCTTGTTGTACAAGATTGTAAAAATACTTAAATTAGAATGAGTTTACGATATAAAAATGATCTAGGGTGCTACAGATTTTTTATTTCATTGATGTCATGATACATTGATTCGATACAAGAGCTAAAATTTCATATACAGACCATACACTTTGTATGAATTACAATGAATATCAATTTATACATTAAATACAATCTTAATAACATACATTATAATTTATCCATGAATAAAGAATTTTCGTAGTAAGTAACAATAATCTTTATTTTTTGTTTTTTTCAGGTAAGTTATCCCGTGACCAATCATAATCCTTGAATCTGGTAAGTAGTACGAGACAAAAATACATTTCAACATATGCTACCGACATACTTGATCAACACAGGCTATGAGCCTTCGAAAAAGACAACCCAGTCCGGATTTTTCAATTAAACATCACGCAAGTCATGCTTGCTTCATCCCCTATCTATGGTACTTTCATCATCTCGCAAGATGACATCATTTTCTTTCCTTTTTTCCCCTGTTCTTCAAAAAAGAGAAAAATCACCAGATTCCCTCAAATACCCTGGCAAATCCGGCACATCTGGTCTTTGAAAGTCATCTTGTGCAGCCGAGGTGGAGAAGGGTGGCAATCTACAGATAGCAGCGTTCCACTCGTCCCCTCCCCAACTGAGCTCAGTAGGGTCCCGTCATTGTTTCGTCACCCACTACAGCAACTCGGTCGCGTCATCCCCCTACCCCCTTTCAAACGAAAAGCAGGGAATCAGCTAAAAAAGCGACGGGCAACGAAGAAAAAAAAAAATCGAGAGGAGAACAAAAGGGATGGACGGCCTGGATTCCATTGACCGCGAGAAGGGACTTAATTAAGACGAAGAATGGAAGGAGCTTTTCTTCCCAGTTTCGTTTTTCCAAAGAGCCCGGGCCATCCAAGAGGGTGCCTATCCACCACTACGACGCTAATGCCATTCGAAACGAGCATCCCCCCCCCTCCATCCTTGATTGCCGATTCGTTGCCCCGGGAGCAGTTGTTGCGCCGTCTCAACCTCGGGATCGAAAGTTCGAGGTGGAACAACGAACGAGGCAGGCTGGGGAGTAAAAAAAAAAAAAAAAAAAAGACGTCCCAAAGCAAAATTCCCAGCGCGTTCGCACGCGAGCTCGTCCCACCACTCGGTGCACGTGTATACAGGAGCAAAAGATGGGAGCCTCTATACGTACAGTAGTGTAGGGAAGCCACTGGCTCTGGCGTGTCAACAATTAGGAGGATCAGCGTTCAGGAACGTCCGACTGATAGTGTCCTCCCCCCCCCGTTTCGGCGTGTACCCTATCTCCCCGGCTCTGTCCAACTCGCCCCCTCTGCGGACGTACACGTGTATCCAGGATCCGAAGGGCTCGGATCTGCAAAGGGGCAAAGGAAGCAGAGTTGGAGAAAGAGCTGCTTGACAAGGGGGGAGGGGGATGAGGCCTGCGTGTGGGAGTCTCGTGTCCGATCATTAGGGAGATGCTATCGGGCATTGTAAGTCACTCACTGCGCGAGGTATGGGGGGGAGATGCGCGAACACAAGTACTATGGGTGGATACGTGTACGTGTGGGCACTCAAGGGGATCGTCTATACCGATATGGCTCGATAGTGTATTAGGTATATACTTATATACGCTGTTTCACCTTCTTCTCGAAGACCGTTACTAACAAACTCACGAGCTTTGCACTGGAACTGATGGAGTGTTCACTTGCACTGCAAGCTCCGAATTCCAAATTCCAGGCCACTTGTACAGGAGTAGGGCAGGTCGACGATATGGTACTGCGTTGATCGATGATAACGACGACTCGCAATGGCTGTACCTCGAGCTTATCAGCGGTGATCGGTTGTCCACGCACGGCCAAATGGATTTACGTCGATCGGAGCAAGTGATGGGTTAATTGTAATAAATGGCTGAGTTTGCGCGTAACACTTGTATTATCAAATATACTTGTATAATGTGCTATAACGATACACATGTTATCAGAAAATTATCTGTAAATGCAACTACTAGTAGGAAAACCTCGTACTATAGGTACAAAAGTAGGAGGTCCCTTATAGACGTCTGTGTAGAACAGTTGGTCAATTAAAATTGACTAACTGGAAAAAGTTGCTGTTAAATATTTAATGATCCTGAAACTGTTGTTTTGCAACAGAAAAGTGCAAGAGTAAACGCTGTTATTGCTATTTTGTAAGTGTAAGTAATCCTTTTATGGATTTGTTTCAATTTAGTTCCATGAAGTTTTAAAATCTCATTATTACGAACAGAGGCTAGCTAATATTGGCTTATAGTACAGATTGTGGAGTATCTGAATTTGACTTGCAATGTATATGTATAGGTACAGGCGTACAGAGAACAGGTGTACAGAGACCGGCTACACGTGTCATCGCGTTTCTTCGCCAATTAGAGACGTCACGGTGACTCCAAAGTATACCTACGTTTGCAGTGTTTATACACATAAATATTGCACACGCTCATTCGCTAATGGAATACTTAGGGTTAACATAACATTGTGGCTCGTAAGTAAGGCTCTCGCTCGACGAAACAACGATGACGGGCAGCTCGATTGTCTCAAGCTTTCCGCTGTCTGTTACCATTACCGATGAGGGAAAGTAATGTTAAAAAACAACGATCCAAGGATCGCTTGAACGGGCATGTACACTTTTAATTAGGTGACGTAATAGGATAGTAAAATAGTTGTTTCGTAAGAGTGTACGAAAATTTGTTTGTTTAGTTCTTGTATCCACGATTTTCAGTACACATTTTTAGATTACTCAACAGTGCAAGTGTGCGCTTGGATACGTGAATCAAACAATTATCGATTATTTCTAGTTTTGGTTCATTGCTTGTAGTTGTGCCCAAACTCGAATAATCACCTGCGTAAAAAAAATTGCGATGAAACAAATGATTTCTATGAGCTGACCACACACTCGATTGGTTCGCATCACATGCTCTTGGTATTTTATTCACTACCCACTACTATATACCCGTAAAACGAGCTAAAACAGTAACCCACCAATGCGATCGCGCTTAATAAAAAAAACAAACGACTTGCGCATTTGAGGTAAGAGTCCCAGTGATTGAACACAATTCAATTTCAGACCAACCAGTATACATGCTACGTCAAAAAATAGTTTTAATTAAAATAGTATCCATCTTAGTCACCAAAAATAATACACTTTATCGAATTTTTTTACAACAAAGCCATTCGACACTACTGCGGCTGTCGGTAATTAAAATAAAGTTTTAAAGAAATGACAATCGTATCGATAACCGTTGGAATTTTCGTAATCCAACCCTCCATAGAAAATCGGTCCTTATTGATGCTCTTGACTCACCCTTGAAAGCTCGTAACTCCAAAGATACGCGTATGGACACGCTCGAGCCGGAGCTTCGGATGAATCGACCAGACGCAGCCGCTGACTCGTGACATTGTTGGGGCTCGAGGGCCATTGTCGAGGGAAAGAATGCGCGCGTGTTGCTGCGAGGCCTTGATCGACGAGCGGTGTCTTCCTGCCGCGGGAGCGAAGCTGTTTGCCGTGTTCGCGAGAAATTGGCTGGAAATTGAGATTTCCCGCGCACCGCGATTGATTAATTGGATCCGGCGACGGGGGGTGTCGAGTGAAAAATGTCGCATGGGGGGAAGGACCCGTCGGACTTTTTCGGCTTGATGGATTGGGATTTCTTGTTTTCTCTTCCGAGCTGAGTACGCTTTCGTGGTAATGGATTTACTATGAGTGCTATCGTAACGCTAGGTCCTTGTAAAGTACGCACAGGTGCCGCTTCGTGTTGGTGGGATGTTTTAAAAGTTATACTGTTTAGGCGCGTTATGCGTAAGAGTAAATCAATGATTTCAGACTGGTGACCTTGAGAAAAAGTGTGACGGAAGTGTTGGCAGTAGGAAGTTATTTTGAAATCATCGGAAAATTCGATGAAAGCGCACAGTCTTATACTGGCCAGCCTATATATTATTTTTATTTAATTATATTGTTTATAATCGTTAATTTATTAAATATTAAAATAATAATTGAAACCACGCCCAATTGACGAAGGTATACTCATTTATACTATAATTGCACCACCTTTGTACACAGTATTGTTTCACAGAGGGTATATTCGTTATGATAATTATATTGTTTGCCATATAATTTTATAGAAGTATAACTTCATACTTGGGTACTCAAGCATTCACTGCCCACCGGTTGCTGAGGATGAATCTTATGGATGCCTGTTGGATAAAGTTTGATACGCATCTGCTCACGTGCTTCTTTAGACAGTAGTGAAGCTGGACACACTTTTCCACCCATCGATGAAAACCAAAAAACAAAAAAAAAAAAAAAAAATTCAAGCAAAAAAAAACTTAAGCAAGTCGCAGGATTATCATAACTAGTTTCAGTCTCAGCGGGCGGTCCGTTGTCACTTTCCAAGCGTCCGCCCACCCGTGCGAGAGTAGAAAATTCAATCTAGCCGTCGATCTATAGCCCGTAACTTTGTAAAAAAACAGTCAACACCAGCAGCGAGTGTATGAAAACCCACTATCCGTGCACTCGCGTCTTTCGGTGACGCGTTTTGCGGGAGTCACATGTATATACACTTACGCGTAGGTGGATGCGAAAGCTCCACGTGTATATGGTACGATAGGAGAGGCACGTGTCCGAGGCACGTGTGCCGAAACCCGCCCGTGGTGTCTTGTTCTGTAGTGCGAGTCGGGGTCTCGCTACTACCCCCTTATAGTATTTGACTATTGGGTTGGACCTCTGTAACAGGGGGACGACGCCCTTCGCCAGGGGATATAATGGAATCTTTTCACCGGGATGCAAAATTTTTTTTTCATTTTAGGTGAATTGGGATCAAAATGGGTATGGGGTATTGTCACATTGAGTGAGAAACTGTGGAAGGCCTGTAGAAACTATTTTTTTTCATCCATATGCAATGTAAAAACAAAACAGAATAGATCCAAGCCGTTTTCGTTATATGGAAATTAAATTACTTTTCAAAGTACAAAAAAAGATTCTTGATAAGTCGATAATACCGTTCTTTTGGATGTTACTTTATCCAATATTCGTGATTCTTTTCTTGTAAATTGAAGAAATTTTTCGTAACAATCTTTTGTGGTTTTAGGAGTCAAAGGATATAACCTTAAATATCTTGCTATTTAATATATTTAAATCGATTAAGTTAACACAATTTAGTATCATAATTTATAAGCTGACTACATGAAACTTAAAAGGGTTTAGCCAGGAAGGGGGTAGAGTTAAAGTGCTCCAAGTCAATTTTTGATTCAAACTTTGTAGTTAGAAAGGTTGTATCAATAAGATGTTCTTATGCCAAATTTTAGGTCTTGAAACCACTCCTGGTGCGTGTGGTCGGTTGAAACAATTTTTTTCCTCCGGTTAGTAAACAAAAGGAAAGTCTTGAAAAAATTATGCAAATGTACTTATAAATAAAAAGTACACAGAAAATTTTTAAAAACTTTTGGCATTAAATTCAAATTTCCTGAAATTAAAAAAAAAAAAAAAAAAATATTCAAATAAAATACTGGAAGAAACCCTTTTTCTATTCATAGAACGTAATAATTTTATAAACAAAAAACATTTTTTGTATTACCATGAATTTTTCAGATTTTTCAAAGTGGTGAAACAGGTTCAAAAAAAATTAAAAAACTGCGTCTTTTGACGTTGTTTCGTATTGTCGAAGGCTCCATAAAACCTCTACTTAAAGTAGGTTTTAAAAAAAATAATTTTACAAAGTCTTTTTTGCATTTCTTTGACGTATAGATAATGTTAAAAAAGGCACAAAACGTAGTTTTTTTTCATTTTTTTGGACCGATCCACTACTTTAAAAGATCTTTAAAAATTAATGGGGATATAAAAAATGTCTAATTTGTTAAAACTTGCTTATGTTATACCACTCAAAAGAAAATATCGCGAAATCGAACAAAAAAAACAAAAATTAAAAAAGAAACTTTCACACCTACCAACAATGGTCTAGAGATCTGATTTTAGGCATACAAACATCTTTTCATACTACTTTCTGTTCTACAAAGTAAGGTGAAGGAATCGTTTGATTTTTCAAATTTTTGTCAAGCTTAATCATAATTTGTTAAAGTACCACCTATTTATGTCATACATTATCATTAGGTTGATTTTTATATTCAAACTAACGATAAACATACTTTAATAGTAATAACTACTTCAACTCTCCCCTGCAAGAACTTGTCATTCCAAGGTATGAGTGCTAGATTCGAAGACTGTTGTTATTATCTTCATATTTAAAAATAAATTACTAAAACTAGTAACAAAACTCGCCTTATGCTTTTCCAAGTCAAAAATGAATTATGAAACTCATCAAAAATAATTATCTGCAAGTTGACAAAAACCATCATCAATCACGTAGAGCTTTTCGACTGTGCAAAAAAAAAAAAAAAAAAAAAAAAATTAATGCCATTCATGTAAATTGAAAAGGTAAGCCCGATATTTCACTCGGTAAACTTCTATGGGCAGAGTTTCCATCACCGAAACACTCTTCAATCGCGATCGAAGAACATTGACAAATCGAATAACGAGCGAGCGGCGCGCTTTCCATCAAAATAGAAAAAAAAAGGAGAGAAATCTCTCGAGTCTCGTCCATTCGAAGGCGCCAACTACTGTACGCTCTCGTCGCGACGTATACGCTGATCACCGGCAATCAATCATGCGGATGGGAGACGAAAATTCTCCCCCCATCCAACGCTCGATCGTGCCCACCGCCTCGGCAAAAACACATTTATTCCTCCCAGTGGCGTTCCTTTGATCGTCACTTCATACGCGCGCGCACCAAAACGCATCGACGGCTTCGCAGACCGCGCGTACAACGAGAGAAAAATAGGTGGGATGCCTATAAGTTCGAGGGGAGATGGCATAAAAAATGGAAGACCAGCGCAAACGGCTCCGAATTGCGCGAGGGAGTTGCCTAGACTACCGGCGGGAAGAGCGACAAACAGAATCGATGGGATCCAATTAACCTTTTCTTAGGTCGGCTGCCCCCCGCTTTTTCTCCTATTGTTCCTTGTTTCCTGCATCGCTTGCCATTTGTTTCTTAAGAGTCCGCTTGGTTGTCTGAGGCCGCGAGACAGAGACGCACCGTAGGACGGAACAAAGTGCCGAGGGATGATGCGATTCTTGTACGGACTCGGTTGGGGAAGCTAACAATATGCAGCCACAATCGTGTTCTATCAGAATAATGCGTGCTACGATTTATTGTTTTGTTTTTTCTTAATTAAAAATCTACTTGGCAGTAAAAAATTTGGATTACTTAGAAATACCATCGCCACCATATGCAAGAGTTGAGGGTGTTTATAAATAAAAGAATTCGTGGTGAACATTTTTTTAAATATTAAACGTGTAAATAATTTTTTCAACGAGTAAATAATTTCTAAAATTAATTTTTCTAAGTCTGCTGTTTGCAACTCCAAATGCATGTGATTGCACTGTCATTGTAGTTGAATTTTATTGCTTTCGCGTATCACACTGTACCTTAGCGGAACATATTTATTTTTACGGCGAACTGTGTCAGACATTTTTTGCCAAAATTATTTATAAAACTGAGTGGTTGTAGAAAACCCCTGCATTACACATAAATAATGTTGTCAAATTAAAAATATTTAAAAAAACATTAGATGAGATAGAAATCAAAGATTAATTTCCTGTTAGCTCACTATTAGTCAGCATCAATCTTGATCTGGTTAAAGACCTCAAAAGTGTATGAATTGGTTTTTTTTTTCCTTATGAGACTGGCACATGCAGCCAATGAAACGTCACAAAAATACGATACCTCTAAGTACTCATTAACAACAACATAGTGGGCCATGACAACTTTATATGAAAGAATCGGTAACTTATTGTTTATTTGAACTTGGGCCTCAAAAAAGCCATTGTATAATAATCTATTTGTCACTGCTTGACAACAAATGGTTTACATTCTTCCAACACTCTAGTCATCCATAAATTGTTCTTGCCCCTTTGTTTTTCCAGTCTTAGTATCAAATGAAATAAACTACTCCCACTTCCGCCATCGTCACACACATACCACGGTACGAATGAAAAGCACACGCGGAGGAGAAAGACGTAATATACGCGGGGGACAGAGGTCGCGTGCTCGCCCTCCGGACCCCGCGGTTGTTCCTCGCGCCGAGGAATTTCTCGATTCTACAAGCCGATACGCCCCGCAGCCGGGAGGATCGCCGAAAAAAGGATCACTTTCGCGAGAGATCGCTCCTGCCCAGGGGAACGAGATACCGATCTTTCGGCCATTTTCGCGATATGCGCGCCCACTGCCTTGAATTACGCTCGATGTGCCGGCTCGCGATCTTTTAATATCGCGTGCGCGCGGGGACAGCTGTGAACCCGTTGCCGCTATCACTCGAGACTCTACGTATACCCACCAGTGTTCTGTTTCCGCGATGGATGAATGCAAATATAAAAATGGAAGGGTATGTATATGCTGGATGTATGTGCATACATGGATGCAGGCGAGTGGTATCTTATTGAAAAAATCTCGGCAGGCTTATGGGCATCGGAGAGCAGTATTTTACTTCGAGACACTTGCATAAGCGCTTTCGAGGGAAAGAAAGATAGAGAGAGAGAGAGAGAGAGAGTTGCGTGTTTCAACGGCATCCAGGTATTATTTACCACCGTCGTATCTCCTTTTCTTGCGATCTCGCGCCTTTCCTTTGTCTCTCGGGCCATATACGTGCATGAGTTCTTTTCACCCGGATTGTAATTCGAATAATGAGCGAATCGGCCATTTGGCATTAGTAAAAAAAAATGTTACCTTGTAACCATCTCAAGTTGCCACGTGACACCTTGTACGTGTAATTTCTATTGTAAAACATATAGAAAATCTGATGAAAGTGCACTAAGTGCTGGTCCTCAATGATCTTGGCTGTGCGCTATCGGAAGATTCATCCCTAAAAAGTATAGAGTTGAATTAGAAGGAGACATCTAAGTGTCTTGTTGTCTTGTAGAGTGTAGGTCTTAAATTAATGAGATAAAATGTAAATTGTTTTTTACGTTATACATCGGATTCATCACTTTGTCTCAATAAACGCCCCCAACCCACCATACCACGTACCATACAGAGCTAACAAAAAAAAACTCAATTCATTTTATAAATTTTGTTGCGCATTAGCATGATCGACTATTTATCGTTGTCGTCACTGAGGCGCTCTTTTGCTCGACGCAATCACGACAAATATTGACTCTCGGCGCAGACGAAACGCACGAAAGCGTGGATATAACATGGATTGATTCTTTATGGGGTGCCATTCTCTAACGCGCTGTTTCGTTACTCTCCCGTTCTCCCTTATTGTCACGAGCGTGTACACGATGTTCATGGGTACGCTCATGCGTGCACGACCGTATGTGCACTTAAAGGAATTACATACTTTTTTTCTCTCTTTTCTCTACGTGTGTGTTTTGGGGAATGATGTTCATTCAATTACGGGTCGATCTGTGTGCATATTTTTTAAAAACTATTAATGTTTGTTTTGAATAATCAAACAAACGGTACCGCCACTCTTTAATAAGTCTGGTTCACGAGCAGACAGTATACGTATACCATTATTTGATTTATTATGGAAAAAAGAAATTACCTATTCACGTTTCGACAATAAAAGATTTCGAATTCGTCTCCTTTCAAAAAAATCAATGCCAGAGTCCAAGAGCCTAGATACCACCCTCACTTGCATTTATAGTTTCTCCCACTTCTCATTGCGTGTAACAATACAAAACGTTGCACACGATCAACGCAGCTGCATCGGTGTGTTAACACACGATCTCCCAAATCCATCAAAACAACCCAGCCGCACTGCCTGGCACGAGGGAAGGCAACGGCCAGCCGAGATGTATCACGAGATAAGGAGGCGTACCAGGGCCGATCAATTACCAGAGTCGAGGGTCGCGTCTGACCCTTGAAATTATGTTTCACCTCTAAGCGCGCGCGCATATTATGCCAAAAGGAAGGTTGGACATTTTGGGTTCTTATGGCGAGGGGTCGAAGAAACAGTTTTACCGAATATAAATTGATACTACGCTCACAATGGATCGCTGCGTCCAGGAAACACAAAGTGTTTGTGTGTTTTGGTATTTTTCAGCTTCACGAGGGAAAACTTATTTTCAAAGGTTCTGTGTCAAGTGTTGTCCTGATTACTCAAGTCCTAGTGGAAAGTGTTTGAAACATCGATGGTTGGAGCTATTCACGTGAGCAGTGAGACTGATGTTAAACAAGTTGTAACAAAAAGGAAAACAGATCGAGCAAATCTAGGACTCGAGAGATGAAAGGGACGCCATTTGTGCGAGACAATGTGACTAAAACTAGAATAGAAGATTTCATGCTTTTTTTTTGTTGACTCTAAAGCTTTCTTCTCTTGATCTGTACAAGAGGCTGCGCACTCTAAAGTCTTTTGGAAAATTCTAAAGTCTTTGAAAGACTTGGAATGATTTATGGAGTCTTTTTAACGACTTCAAGAGTGAGCAGCCCCTTGGATTTGTATTAGTCAGTGTCAAGAAATATTGATACTCTTACTTATCGTTGTTGACATGTGACATTTTAAAGGTTATTTAAATTCAGCAAGTGATGGTAGAAATCTAGTGTCAATCTTTTTCATCAGTTACTTGGATCCTCGAAACTATGTGGAAACCATTTGAAAAAAATTTACCGCTTGTACAAGATTGAATCCTCGTATAGCTTATGGGGAATCAGATTCGAATGTACACCCAATTCATGAATCCCCTACTCCTAAATAAAATTTATTGAAAATCATTTCCCAAAGTATAGTTTGAATAAAAAAAAGCTTTCTTTTAACCTATCCACTTCATGGAAAAATCACTCCACAACCCTACACCCTACACTTTAAGAGTGCGTTCACTTTTAGTCTTTCCCCCCTAAAGACAACTCCAGCAAATGGATGTATTAGGAGAGCGAGAGAAAGACGGGGTGTAGTCTAGATTGGAGGTCATAATTTTTCGGCCCCACTCGGTGAAATGAACGAGCATAACCATCGAAACATGAACTCATTCTCTTATTTTTCTTTCGGCTCGGCACCCTCTTCTACGCATCATATACACAAGCGAGCAAGGCGTGGGGGTGGAGGTTTGTCTCGAGGCGCTCCTCCCTCGTACTTTGCTCTCCCGGAAATGAGAACGGAATACCGGGATATCGAAATCTATTTGCCACGTTTGCGCTTCTCGGTCAAGGGAAATGGAAACTTTGTGCGTTGTTATGTAATGCCGAGGGTAGGTATGGGCCATTGTCTGTTGACCGGTGGTGAACTTATTGAAGACCCGTTTGGGCAGTTGATTTATTCCTCGGTAACGAAGAGAGGGTTCGAGAGCTGGGTGGAGATGAGATGTTTACGGAGATAGGGAAATTAGATCATCGAGGATGATTTTTACGTTTAAGTTCACTTGCAATGGAAAATTAAGCTATATTTACCATTACTTTTCGTTTCATTTTTCTAGAATCATGAAAGGGATCCGGCTAGTATAGATAATTTAGCATTGGTGCGGTCAAATCGATACTGATAATTTCTGATTACACCACCAGGATTGTAAAATTTTTTTAATTCACAATGGAAAGCTATGAAATTTCAAAGTTTGGTACGAGTTCGTTGTAGAGCTGATTTTTCTATACTTGTCCATGCATTGTATATGGGCACTAAATCCATGGAAACGAATACATTGAAGATCATGAGATAACAGGCAGATTATCATCCAAATCGACTTAATATTTTTGAGATCATGTTATAATTTTTCTGGAATGTATAACACAGCCTCCAGTTTTTCATTAGAAATTGAGAAAATAAGACATTCTAAGGTGTCTGGCCAACTTGGAGTGCAATACCTACAGTTAAATTTGGTATCATCGATTCGTCGCTGAATCGACTGGAGGGTATGTCAATTTTTTATTCTTTTTATTTTCAGATCTTTGAAGGGTTGTATCCGCAGTGAAGCAGAATGAGATAACACCAACACCCATTCGCTTCCAACGGCGAGTGACGATTGTCAGTCACTGCACACACGATGTGCCTATATGTTGCGATTAGGACTTGACTCTTGCATATTCCCGATGTGTGTTAGCTATGAGCCGCCCGTAAACGCTGTCCGTTTGTCACTGGTGCTTATGGGTACGCAGTGCGGGTGAGGAGATTCGGCGATCCTAGAGGAATTCCACTGACGCAGTCTGCCAGTGCAACGAAGCGGCAGAACAGCCGTAATTTGAAACCTGTTGATCATTGAGTTTCAAGTCGATAACTAGGTCATTGCTCTCCTCGATAAACAGTTCAATCAGCCCAATTTGCTCGCCAGTTTCATCATGACTTATTGATCCTCGTCCATTTACTTCAAACCTAATGGAAAATGAGAACATCTTGACTAATTTAAAAAATTTTCATACGTTCATATAAACACAAATTACGTTTAGTTGTACAACAATTGATTTTAACTACAAAAACCACACTTGTGCTCATTTCTCAATTACTACAGAGAAATAGATGAAAAAGAGCCCCAAAATGTGGTAGAGAATGACACTATTTCTGTACAGCTATATTACTAAGAAACAATTGTTTGGTATATTCTTGTAATGTAATTATTGTTTGATAATCGATTATTCCAAATAGATATTAAAAGATAGTTACAACGAAATGAAGAAAACATCTAGATTTTTGTTTTCTTTGTTATACATGATTTATTATTTTGCATGTTATTTTCTACAATTGTTAATAAAAGTTTCATCCATTGTCACAAAACCATCCCTGACGGTGACGTCACCAGTACGTCGAAATGTCATGGTTTCAAAACCAAGGATCCATCCCATCCACTGCACACGACTGCTCCTCGCGTACAAGTGTAAAATCTCAAGAGCGAGCACGAGTCAAATGGCAACTTCTTATTCGTACTGTCAATTTCCCGATGCAATTACGGTGCAAAGCTTTCCGAGCTCACGCTCGCTCGGGTCCTTTTTCCTTCCAGGGGAGCGACGGAAAGAGAGAGACAGGTTTGGGGGTCCATTTAGCGCGAGTTTTCACCCTCTCCGGGGCTATAAGCCGATGACGACTTTGTGTACGCATGGCGTAAAAAGCGAGGTTTATGGACCGAGACGAAATCTGAAACGAGGATCGAAAATTAAAAAGCCGTAGGGGAGCGCTCGGAGAAATAGCGTTGCTGTGCTGTGGAAGGCTGGAAGAGTTGGGTCGTCTATCTCGAATATCTTGGGGTGGGTCGGGGTGTGGGGAATCGGATCGAGGGAGTTGGGTGACGGGGTGAGTGCTGGGATAAAATCGTGCCCGCGCGTGCGAGAACGAAAATACATGCTTCCATTAGGTTTCGTATGCCGGTCTGTACTTACTACTTTTTCATTGTGATGTGGGAGTCGAGAGGTGTGGATGTTTTGGGGGCCCGTATGAAAGATGAACTCTTTAAAAAATTTTATACCGTAACTATTTGTATGCTGCTTGCTTGAAAAACCGACTGGTATGGGTCTATATAGGAAAATTATTGCTCAATAAAATCTGACCGCTAGGAAAATATGTCAGACTTTGATGTTTCATTATCATAAAGTCGAATTTGTTATTTAATACAACACTCATACCTTCTTCCCATCCTTTTTAAATATTTATGTGACACTGGAGATAAATTTGTGGGCAATGATGCACCTTGTGTATTCCATAGTGTCTGCTGCACCACTTCTACAAGGTATGTATTTCCTATTCGTCTAGTCTATTGCATGCAGGAAGATTTGATCTTTGGGTAGAGTAGCCCACTGATGAATTTTTTTGGTTGTGCTCTAGGTATGTGTACAGATCAGACATGAAGAAGTGTTTAATTAACGACAAGTTATAATAAACCCCCTAATTTTGCAGGTTTCACTAATGGATAACCAACTATGTATAAATATTAACCTGATAAACTGAATTGTAGAATTATCTCGAGAATTATTGGATGAAGCATCCAACACTTTATTTTCCTAAGTATCGTACAAAAACTTTAAAAAAGTAAAGAGTAAGCATTAATAATTTTTTAAATCCTCAACCCTGCCTCGTCAATGTAGGTGTACATTCAAAATCTAAGATTTACTCATTAATCGAATTTTAGCCAAATTTTGAGCAAGACTTTTGCAACACCTGAGAAAATCGTTTCCAGACTTGTACCAGGAATTTTTTTACGAATATGATTTTATAAACTATATTGACAAGATTTAATCGAACTATTTTCAATTCTTAGATGAAAAAAAGTATGATAAAAAACGAGTTATCAGATGAAAGTACATCATTTAGTCCCTGGAACTTGCCCCTGGAATTCGTGTGAGTGTATAGTTGTAAACAGTATAATCTCAGGATAACTCCTAACCAGGCAAAATTTTTTGTCCTTAATATATTTTTTATTAAAAAAATTTGCTTCTACTATTTTGTTACTTTTACTATAATTTTTTAGTTGTCAAAAAACGTTTTCATCACAAATGAGAACTAACAAAACAAGCAGTGAGCAAACTACATTAACGCTGCCGTGTATTTTCTACAGCTGTAAAACTTTTTAGTTTTAATATCAAACTTTGTTAAAAAAAAAAAAAAAAGAAAGTTTTTTCATATTGAAAGCCAGCATTATTAATATTTCCAGTAATTAAAACCCGCAAAAACCCGATGCACCTTCATGTTGCCACGCGAACTCGATAAAAGTGTATACCTCATTCCCGCACGACGCAACCCCAAAAATCAATTCCGTAATTTCATCAGCGGCCCAATATTAATCCAGAGACCGGAAGAGGAAGGGAGAGCCCCAATCGAATCATCACCGCAAAACCCCTTCCCGAAAGAAAAGCAGAGCCCTCAAACAAACGGACGCTCTCTCGGGTACACACGGGTGCACAAACAACCCTCCCTGATGTTCCACGGGCTTTAAAGAACTCGCCTCGGCTCGAAGCGCCAAAAATCCGGCGGCGCGCCGATATTTGCGCTTAATTTCCGAAGCGCCGAAAATTATTTGCGCTCCGCGGAAGCCCGCGATCTTCGGCTCGGTGTGCAGTACACCACCGCCGCGGGGCCACCGCGCCAACAAACAAAAAGTCCACCGTGCATATGTGTGTACACACCGCGGCAATTGGCCGGAACCGGCCTCGGCAAACACACAAACTCGGACGTTGCGAACAAACGAGTGGAGGCTTCCGTACACGTGTGGCTGGTAAAAAAGCTCGGTGGGCGAAAAAAACGTTCCTCGATTGCTTCATGGGGTAGGGATTTACAGCTGCTCTCAATCGGAGAGAGCTTGTTTCTCGGGCGCGAGGGATGAGCTCGAGTTTAATCAAAGAGAGTTGGCTCATTTGCGATGCGTGTCCGTTCGTTTGTTTGATCGCTTTTTTTCGCGTACAAGTGTTGGCTGGGAAATTATACAGTCAGGGCTGCTGCAGGGGTTTTGCCATTGAGTTTACATCCATTAGGTTGGTTAAAGCATGTTGGTTTTAGTTCAAGGGGGTTAATAAATTTATGGTTCCTAATAGTTGAGATAATTCCTGGTCAAAAGTGTGAATGAGCTCTGACGCATATTTATCGAAGTTATCAAAAGAAATAACAAAAAATGTAAGAATTACGAATTAGTTCCGGCTTTTGCATGGAGTTGTACAATTAACATTGCAACATAACTTTGAGTTAACACATCTTCAAAACGATGACTTTAGGCTGAGTTAAATTTAGCATAATAATCTCAATCATAATTAACTTAAACATATTCTTTTTTCAACAAAATCTGTAGAAAATTTCCGGAGCAGTGGGTAAAATTGTGGTAGTTACAATTACTTTGCGACAACCTCTGAATAAGAGCCTGAAATAGTGCCTAAAATAAGGTATAACTTCTTTTAATATTCATATGACTTCAAAATCTTTAAAAATAATGAAAAAGGCTCATTATAATCATCATTTATATGTTTGAAGATAGTTATTAACTATTTATAATGCAATCCAAAATGAAGCTTTTAATACTTATTAAAAGTTAATTTATAAGACGTAAGTGAAATTTTGTAAACTTTATTTTTTCTATCCGTTATTCCTATCTGACTTATTATCCAAATTATTTTATCTTTTTAACTGTAAAGCATCAACTTTTTACCAATTTGAATTTGACGTCAATTATTATCAGCCCTCACAGGCCCCCAATCCAAAATATTTCTTAGGTTTTTAATTTACGTTTTCTCTATTGTCATGACGATCTTGTAGGTGGTTTTTGTACTTTACACTGAGGATTGTAATGTGCTAACTACGTGATATATCGTAACAAAATTTTAATAGGTATATTTTTGGATAAACAATTAGCTACGGTTCCAAATTCATCAATATCTTGTGGACCAATCAATATACGACAGATTCGTGATTGAAGAGGTAAATAGAAATATTGAAAAAAAAGCCATTAAAAAAATCTAGACACTCCCGTAAAAATCACCGATCAAAAAAGTAAGTAAGACGTATAAATTTGTCCGACATCAGCCACAACTTATAGAGATTTAGCTAAGCAAGGAAAAAAAAAAAAAAATCCCAGACCCGATCAAGATTAACCGAAGCCGGAACTCGTCACTGCCCGCGAGATAGATGGGCGCGCGCGTGCATCCATATTTAGCCCTTACCTCATGCGCATACGCAAATCAGGAAAACCACCGCATGAAACATTCATGAAGTCGTGGTATCCCCTTCATCCTCGGCACGCCTCGTGCCCCGTTTGGGCAGGTAGTGAATTTTTCCCTCACGTACAACCAGCGGGCAATAACTTTATTAGCAAACAACGAGATCGCATGCTAAGCACGCGTTCGGTCGACTGCTCTCGTCGAAGCTATATATGTACATGCGGAGCTCGTGTGCACACAAAGCGAAGGCTAACAAATGCGGGGGCCATTTTTTCCCAGCTCCTTGGCTCGTGACGTTGAGCCATTGCCGTTGATTTTCCCGACATTTGTTGGGAGATCCCCCCCCCCACCCTACCACGAGTGCAAGTGTAGTTCTTCCGGGCAAGACGAACGGCGTTGTTACCGTCGTTATTTCGCCGCACGCGCCATTACCCGGGTAATATCCCGATCAATCGAAAACTCAGTCCGTGAGTGGAAACCTCCGGTGCTAATGTGAGCACCTCGCGCGCGAGTGAAAGAGGAAAATACCTCCTTCCTCGATGGATCATCACGCGGGGGATGCTCTTCCTCCCCCCCTAGCGTGGTTGGCTGATGATGTTTGGTTTGCGGCGGCGAGCCTTTCGTGCACTGGTCCTGAGGTAGCATGCCGTTCACGCGCTGGACGTATTCACGCGGGGTGACCGAGTGCCCAAAGAATCTTATGGCGTATGAGAAAAAGGTATTGCC
The DNA here is from genome assembly GCF_036245765.1 of Copidosoma floridanum. Taxonomy (NCBI): domain Eukaryota; kingdom Metazoa; phylum Arthropoda; class Insecta; order Hymenoptera; family Encyrtidae; genus Copidosoma; species Copidosoma floridanum. Next base: position 13,454,381 of record NW_028321884.1, on the reverse strand, counting down.
GCGTTGTTACGTGGCGCATGTTGAAGACACGTCGTTTGGTTTTCTCTGTGTATACTTTTTTTTTTTTTTTATTGTCTTTTCTCTTCGAAGTTGAGTCCGTAAGATGCCAGGCGTTCTGATGCTACGGGTCCAACAGTTAATCTTTTTGGAAAAAGTTGGAACGTGTTGATAGTGTCAATCTATTTGCCAGAAACGCTGTTGTACCTTTTTCTTTGCGGTTCTTACAATCGTTTGGCTGCTTATTTAAGGTAACAATATCATTGTTTCAGATTGAGGAAAATGAAAAGAGACATGATTTGCACGTCATAAAGTTAACGCAACAGTAAAAATCAGTAGAAGTGAAACTTAAGGGTTTGTGTGGTGAAATTCATGGCGAATTTATTGCCAATTCTTATTTTTACTCAAGGAATTTACCACAACTCAAGCCTTTAACATTATTGTTTTGATATAACAGTGCAAAAAATTTAAGAAAATCCAGGACCGAGAAACATTTTAAAAATCAACCTGTATAAACACGGGAATTAGGAGTATCAGTGTTTTTGAAAATCCAGAAAACTTAAATTTTCAGTGATGCACAATCACCTTGAAAAAAGTGCCATGTCAATTATCACAGTAGTTTCATTTAACTTTTTCATCATTGAAAAACAATATAAGAGACATTAAATTATTTATTTATTCAAAGATTCTTGAGACATCCCTAGTAGTTTTATAAAACCATTTCGTTATGACGAAAAACAGTGGCTTGCAGACGGTAACGATGACGTAAGTTACGTGAAAAATTTTTTAGAGTCATGGAATCGTGTGGCTGGTAAAATGTTTCCCTTCGACGAAATTTTCTGGACTTAAAACTGTCGGGTTGTGATACGAAAATAAATCTACAAATTAAATTGAAGCTCAGTTTAATATTTTTTTTTCAAGATGTCTTTATTAATATATGACGTATACGTGCATATATATTTTACAATTTAACTGGTAACGCTTGGATCACTCTCATATTGGCTTAAGTTAGTTAATATTAAACACCTAAAACTCGATTTATGTCGCTATGAACGTACAGGTGTTCAACAACTTGTTACGTAGCATAATAGAATGCCTTGTGAATTAGGTAGTGGTATCACATCTTTACTGTAAGGCTAACTTGAATCCTGTCAACTCTATTCTTCCTCACAGAAAGTCTCCAATCATATTTCATTGTAATGACTGTAATGGGACATCCTAATAAAGACATGTCAAGATCATCGCGTGGTCGCTGCTCACTGCAAATTTTGTATTTGTGTACAACAAGACTGATAAACTTGTCGGGCGCTTTTTGACAAGGAAAACAACAATGTTTCTTTTTACAGACAATATCGCTTTAGCAGATAAAAATGTATAAACATGAAAAACAGAAGTAGGTTTGGCAATGGGAGTAGACTTGCTTAAGACACAGTTCCACAGTTGAAGATTTCGTACATGGACACGGTAGGCATGTGTACTGTAAAATGATGTATGAACTATTCATCAAAAAAGCTATTTTTCATGTACTTGAAGCCATAAACTTTGCTCAAAAATCACTAGAACATATCATATAGCGTTACTACTTTGTTGATTTTTTTTTTAGACTTCCCCCCTACTTAGGAAGGGAATGCTGGTAGACCATATGGCTTTCGAGATCGCACTCCCGAACAAAGGTCAGTAAACACTCGCTGCAGTCATGGACGTGCGGGTGGCCCATGTGCCGTTTAAAATTGCTTTTACAGGTGAAACTTCGTGAACACTCGAAGCAGCTGTACGGCCTCAGGTTCGCGTGGGCCAACTCATGCAGTGCCAGGTAATCCTTCCTAGCGAAATTTTTACCACACACTTTACAGGTGTGAGGCTTAACGTTCCCGTGGGTCCTCACGTGTACCGTGAGACTGCTCTTTTGGATGAAAGATTTCGAGCACAGGTCACAGCTGAAGGGTCGCGCGTTTGCGTGGGACCGCTCGTGTAGGGTGAGGTTGTACTTCTTGGAGAAAGCTTTAGGGCACAATTGGCAGCCGAAGGGTTTTGTTCCCGTGTGCATGTGCCCGTGCACGACAAGACTGCCCTTGTGACTGAAGGCTTGCGAACAAATTTCACAGGTGTACGGCTTTTCATTGGTGTGGATCCGCTTGTGCGTCAAAAGGTGTCCCTTGGTACTGAAAGCTCTCAAACACACTTCGCAAGCGTAGGGCTTCGCGCCCGTGTGGGTCCGCTCGTGCTGGGCGAGGGTAGTCCTTTGAGAGAAACTTTTGGAACATGATCCGCAACTGAAGGGCTTCTCACCGGTGTGGGTTCGCCCGTGTCTCAGAAGATTGTTCCGCCCGGAAAATGTTTTCAGGCACGTGTTGCAACTGTAGGGCTTTTGGCCCGTGTGGGTGCGTTTATGCGTTGCAAGGTATCTGCTCGTGGCAAACAGTTTTCCACATTCCTCGCAACAGTAGGGTTTGACCGAAGTACCTTCACCAGCAGTATCTACATGGTTAGAGACTGGTTTTCCGTTTCGAGACATCTTCGATAATATTGCACGGCAGAAATACAATGTACAATCAACTACGAAATGTAATTTCATGTAATTGGATACATAGCGGCTTCGGTGATGGTATTGTTTTCGTCGTCGCTGTAGTCCGTTAGTACTTTTGAAAGTTACAGAAATTGTGTTAGGTGACTTGTGTCAAAGGACGATCTCTTCATCAAGTTGTTGTCTGTCAACAAAGAAAATTATGGATTAGAATTTATCAAGTGGAGATCTTAGAACGTAGTTATATTTGGACTTTTTTTATATTAACGGCAGTTTTCTAGAACAACCTAAGTAAACTAATTATGTTTTTTCGAAAAAACTATTTTGAATGCAACGAAATAGATGAAATTGTAAGGACTCACTGACTCTTTGTGAAGGCTATACTTGCTCTTTGCGAAAAATGAGTTTAACAAAGCTGAATCTTCCATTTTTTTACTTTAAAAAATTTTTAAAGTATCATGTACGTAAGCTATTAAAAAAAAAAAAAAATACTTTCCTACGAGACACAAGCAGTTTTTACTTTTTACATAATGTCAACGAATAGGTATGAAAAGTTTTTTTATTCTATAAATAAGTAAAATTTAAAATGCTTGTATACAAGCACTTACTGACATGTTTCCAAAATTTTTCAAATCAAGGGAGTGAAACAATAGTTAAAAATAAAAATCAAGTATCACAAGATCCAAAACAAAGCTTTGTGTTTGAGAGAACAAAAATGTAATTAACTTTTTTAAAAAATTAAAATAGACAAAATCAGTGTGAAAAACTTACCTTTTTGTACACAGCAATGGTTGAAATGTTACAAAGAAAATTTTTTTAAGTTGTTCCAGCAACTCTAGTATCAAATTTTTTTTGCCACGTCTGATGTAGTACACAACTGTTTCCAAAAGAATGGGCGTTGCCAGCTTATATTTCAACAAGTTTAACGCGTTTTAAAAATTTATATTACATCACTTTAATTAAATAATCACACAAGCTTGTGAAATGCCCAATCCAAAAGTGCACTGATACTTCCACTGCTTATCAAATGTTGCTGAAAAAGTGAAAATGTTGCTTTTTACTTTTAATTCTTGCCCAGAAACGATTGTATGATGTAGCATTTGGAGAAACCAATGATTTCCTGTAAATGAAATTAACTTTTGACTGAGTGAAAAATGATAATGCAGTGACTACTTTCAATTAACGACACTTATCAATGCTTTATAGACCAAAGTCATTAAATGTTAGATGATAAAGAAAACTTTTTTAAAAAGTTCAAGATAGTGAGTAAGTAAGGTGAAAGTAATGTTAAACTTTTCTTTTCTTTCAAAACTTTATAACTACATCTATTTACCGAATGCTTCTCTTTTAGCCTTCATTTTTCAAAAACAAAAAAAAAGAATTCTTACAGGACTAAAAAACTAGGTAAAATTTGAGTGAATGAAAAAAAGTAATTGTACATTATAAATTGAGTAAAGTGTGGTACTAATGATTGTAAGGAGCTAAAAATGTTACACTAATGTTCATACGATCATAGTCAAAAAAATCGTTATACAGCTATTTTGTTGAACTCTTCATAACAAAGGATAAATTATATCAAATCCTTTATATCAAAAGGATCAAATCAAAAAGTTCTTCGTATAAAATATCATTTTCTCCAAAACTCACAATGTCATGTAGTCGATGACATCGAAAATTTCTTGTTCACCGATAAAACGGAATCAGCGTGGTAGTCAATCGTTCCAAACTGCACTTCTCCAGTCCAGCACACCATAGATGTGCTGGTCCTCAAACTCTGGAAAGAGGAAATGCACTCCAGAAAACGAGCATTCATAAAGCACCGAATAGTGGAGTGAGTCCCAAGCCTAATTGTCGCACACGTACACCGCCTACGGCTGTGATCACGGGACGTCAGGGCTCCCGCAGTTATTTTAAATGCACGCAAAATCTCTCTCTCTCTGTCTCGTAAAAGCATGCCTATGCCGTAAATAAGATATCTTTCTCACGTGACATGTATGATCGAAGGTAGGTACGCGCCATGACAATAACGTGTAAGGCAGCTGAATTTCGATTCGTTGGCTCGTTGGTATAATCTTCACCTCTTAATGGTCCATTGTGAACCGGGTCGACCGAGCCAGGTGCAGCCTTTTGCACGTTTCCAGGGGACGGGTTTTCTTTTTCCTCTCTCTTCTCTGGTAGGGTTTTTATTCATTTTTTTTCTTCCATCGTGGACTCGCAGTGCACACACACTCATATAATGGCTTTAACCTTCATGATTCCATGTCAATGCGAGCGTGGCTGGATTTACACGCGAGATAGAGAACAGATAAGATCTGGTCGCTCGTGCGAGCGCGCGCAACGACTACGTACGCGATGCGTGGCTACTAAATCGGATTTGGGGGTTGTGAGTTGTAAACCGAGGGTATTAATGCGAGACGAAGCCGTGGGACGATTTTCGATGTATGATTCGGAAGATAGGCCATCTAACTTGGGCTTTCTCCACCTTTGCTCGTCGGACGAGGGATGATGGCACGATTGGTGGGGTCGATTGCTTTATTACTGCCTTGCCTCTGAAGCCTTTTCACTGAGTTAAAATTGTTGGACAAAGAGGATTGTTGCATGATGTTGAAATGATCTGTGATATGTAAAGGCTTCTTTGGTTTATCGCTGGGCTACAAACATAATGACCAAATGAAATTTAAAGAAATTTGTTATCACTGCTAGATGGTGGTTGGATGATATTTGATCCATTTCAAAATGGTCATTGGGTTCGTAACTGATGCGAAAAACATGTTGTAGTGGAGGCAGTTATAATATGGTATCTTGTTTATGACTTTGTGCATCACAATTTGTTGAAACGTTGAAAGCTTGCAGGATAAACATGCAAAGGTTTTGTATTGCTTTTCCTTCCAAAATACCTTACACGATACATTATGATGCGTGATGAATAAATTTTTCACCGTGACTCCATGATATTGATTGACTCGTCAAATAAACTCCCTTCCCCATAACATCTTCTGGGGGAGTCAGCAATTACGTGGACTTCGCTAGATGTACTAGTAGTACTGTATAATATTTTTTGCCCAAAACCTGCAGATCAACAATGAATAAGCACTAAATCACTGCAGTTTTGCTAAAACAAGTTGGGTAGCTGGTGGAAGTTTTTGACTGTTGTCAACAGTGATCTTCTTTCAAGTATCGTATAACTCAAGCAAAGAATTTTCAGACCTTCAGAGGAGAGGCATTTGAAATGCGATGCTAAGAAACGTGCCCATAACTGAGATTGGTTGGACAGTGACATTGAATGATGGGTTTGTAATTGACTTAGCTAAGTTTTGGGTATTTATCAAACCAAAATATTTCGATGGTAAAATTTATTGCCTGGAACCTGTAGAGTGCCCAATATTTTTATCACAGATTCTCCACATTTTTAAGCACGGTAATTGTGTATAACTATTATAGTTTATTACCGTTCAAAATCGAACAATTCAATAAATTAGCGTTAGTACTTAAATTATCGATCGATTTAACTTTTTTTGTCGAATACACTGTAATTGTTGTACCTTTTACAAATGTGTACAAGTTTACTTTGTACACTTGCATTATCAGTGTTCACATTTTTGGTACTTGAAAGACTTTGATTTGTGGAGAACGAGAATATTGTTAATTCACGGAGGTTGAACCGACCAATTATGATAATAAAGATGGGTTGCAATAACGTTAATGAATGGTTAGGTAAAAAATAATGATGTGATGTATTCTGAAACGAGTATTTCCACACATATTTCAAATTGAATGGTCAAAATGTCTGACGGAACAATAAAAGATGTTGTCTGTATCAACGATTACAATGGAGGTAAAAAAGGGGTGGTTCTCAGCTTGAAAAGCTCATTCTAATTGATAAAGACCAAACGAAGTTATACATGTTAAGTCAAAAAGTACACACGTCCAGTGCCATCGTCTTAAGATCTCCCAAGAGTCCATTTTTCCTCCACGGGTCACTATTGTACAAAACATGAGTCCATAATTACTTTATTGAAGCTTATACAGTCCCGTGCGAGTACTAAATGGTGACTGTGATAATTACGTCTATTGGATAGTAGACCCTGGCAGAAGGAAGAGGAAAATGAGTAATGGGTGAAAACTAGACAGAGATGAATTTGCTTGCGGGAAATTGTTTACGATGGTCTTGTGCATAGGCTGTACCTGTACATGTTACATGACGTGAATTTGGAAAGTCTCTGGGAGGAAGAGCAGAGAAATGAAAAATCGTAAGCACGAAAGAGCGATGAATCTAGCTGGAGCTGATAATTATTGGGATAAAGGGATGGGAGAGGTTTCAAACTGAGCACTAAAGTTGCGTAACAACGTGAGCGAGCGTGTTAAATAGTTGCACTTGCATTTTTGCTCCAGAGTGAAAGAAGAAAAATCGGTCCGAGTACGAGCTGTAATCGAAATTTCATATCATATGACGAGGTGAGCGTGACTGCCATATAGCATAAAATACTCGTACGAGAGTCTGTTTGGAGATCGTGTATGAGTTATGTGCACGACTGCGGATTGCGTAAGAGGCAGGTCTCGAATTATGATGTTCTCGTTTAATGAAGACACTCGTCCTGGCTTCGAGGTTATTCGTGTCGTAAAATTTATTTGAGCGATTTCTCAATGAGCTTTTGGATTTTACGAGTAATTACTAATACTTCGTTTTGAGTGCCGTAAATTTCGTTGCAACTTGTTGTTGAGATAAAATGTTTTGTGGAATGCGTCGCTCAAATTTTTCTCAATGGGTTGAGAATTTTAAATTTTTGAAACAAAATGTAATTGCAACTTGGGACTTGGGTGTTCTACAAAAATGTGTTGCTCGATTTTGCTATGATGATTAAGGAAATTATCAAATTTTAAGAACATAAGTGCTTATGTACGATAGAGGAATACTATTTTATGCAGTCATTTTATGTATAATCTATAAATTGTTGATTATAAGAAATCTTTTTTTTTTGTCCCTTTCGGTGTTAATTTAGACTGTCCTAGTTTCCTTCCTCCGTTCCTACATTAATATGTCAAAAGTCACACGAGCAATTATTCGTATAAATTTTTAGTTTTTGCGTTTCTTAACATGTAAATAAATTGTCATGTCTTTAATACGTTAATAAAGTATTTCAAAAAAATTTTAGAGTATCACTACTGATACCTGTTTAACATTTTGCAATTGTATCACATTCGTTTTTTAATTATTGAACTACCACTATTATTCGATACATTTTTGAAGATTAGCTGACTAAATTACACTGATCGATCACTTAAAAGTTCTGAACCGATTTTCTGAGGAGTGACACACTTACCACTATCAAGTTGAAAATATTCGTTAAAACTGATAATTTATTGCTTACAGAAGCTTCTACGAAATTATTATAATACTGATAACTATTTGAACAAATAGTAAATTTAAAAAAGTGACCACTTCAAATCATTTGACAAAAACGTAAAGATTTCAGTGTGCGACGAAGAAGTTGAGTTACTATTACCTTACAAGTTGAAAAGAAAGTATACTAGTAAAAAAGGCAATACCAATGCAATATCGAAAGACGAAAATGTATTTCAAGATTAAAATTATTTAACTCACAAATCCCACAAATTATCCGTTCTGTGAAACATTTTCAAATTGAAAAGAAGAAAAAAAAAAAAAAAAAAAAAAAAAGTAAAGCCCCACATACCAGAAAAACAAACGTGGACCACAGAGCAGCACCGAAAAAACAATCGAGGTAAAAGTGCGGAACAACGGTCTCGGCAAGTACATATACATGCGGGGCCGAGTAGCGGGTAATACCCTGGCGATAAGCCACTAATCTCCGTACGGGCTTTTCCATCCCCCACCCCGATGGGAACGGGCGCGCGTGCCGCGTAATCCGTCGAGAGGCCACCCATTAACCGAGGGGAAAAAAATTGGAGGAGAAGCGAGCAGTGTCAGGCACGTTATAGAACAGCGCGCGGGAAAAAAGGAGGCAGCGGCGTAGAAAAAGAATCCCTTGCCAAGAGTGTGTGTGTGTGTGTGTGTACACGGTGTGGCGAAAAGGGACTCGCGTGCGTGATATATCATTTCGCGCGGGAGCCCCGAAAAACCCTCCCCCTTGGTTCTCGTGCCCCCTCGGTACACGACCTTTTTTTTGAGCTCGACTCCCCTCGGTTCGTTGTTTTGTTCCTGTTCCGAGGACTTTTTACCTATACGCGTGTATACACCGGGTATTAGGACAAATGTAATCTTACAAAAGTGGCATATGTTGGTATGACTGATTGGGCAGTCGACAGCGACGACAAATAATGACGAGGCGAAATGCGGGCAGAGAAGAGAGAGAGAGAGAAAGGTATCGGAGAGATCGGCTGGATTATTGGTGCGCTTGCTGTTGGTGAGCTAAGATGCTGAAATGCATAATATATATATATATGATAAAAAGGTGAAGGGCGAGAATCGCATGCGGGGAAGGATTTTTTTTTTTAATACTTTGTTTATTGAAAGAAAAAGCTTGTAAAATAAAACAAAAGTCCAAAATAGTTACAGCAATTATTTTTAACGATTATTCTAAAAACTCCTCTATAAATTATTATTAGTTATAAGAAACTTTAGTGCAAATGTTGCAACCAATTATTCATATTTGAAGAAAAAATTAGGCATAAATAAATTGTAGTTTGAATATGCTCAAAAGTATGATAAACCCAAGTCATTTGCACACAAATAAATTTGTGAATGCACTGAGAGAAAAAGTCATTACAATTACTGTTCTAATATGATCAGTTGGTGTCATTCCACCATTTATGGTCTTTTCACTTTTGCCGACTTAACTTTTATCATTCTGGACAGCATTTACTATTGTACAAACAGTAAAAATCACTGCACTTACAACAAAAATTACTGTTCTGAACATTGAAAATTATTGTTCAAATAGTAAAAAGTCTCTAAACAACTAAACAGTACCAGATTACCATTCTAGCACAATAACTTTTAATTTATTTTTTTCTCTAAATAATAAGTGAAATATGTTCTGTTTGGCTTCATTATTTCAATTTTCATTGAGCCATTTGGTGACTTATAAAGTTCATGTAGCTATAAACAACTATAACTCAATGCAATATTTTTATCCCTTCCAAAGCTTGAACATATTTCATAGACGTTTTGATACTATTAATTGACAAATATTCACAACTGACGTACGAAAAAAAAAGAAAAAAAATATAGCCCACTAACATTTTCCCCTGCGCACATTAACATTGTCCACGCACTCGGAGCCCAGCGGGTTGCTCCATAAATCCGCTCGCGCTCGCTGTAAGCTTGTGGGAATTAGGGAAAAAAAAATCACATATGGGCACCAGCTATAGGGTATATACCGGTCGAGCAAAGCCCCGGGATCACATGGTGCCCGTGTCAATGGCTTTATTGATTTGGTTATAACAGCTCCGTTCTCGAGGACCTGACGAAACACTTTGTCTCCACCCCTACTTACTGACGCGTTAGCTTACTCGGAAAGTGATTTTTAAATCAATTGACACATGTCTTGCTGCGAATATGCTGTCGTATGCGTATGCGTTGGAATATATCAAATGGATACTTTTTTCAAGGATCTGTGGACTCGATTGATTTTTTCCTTTTTTTTTTGTTTCATTGTTTCCTAAATATCATCAGGACATAATATTAATAATTTGTGGAGGTTTGTTCACATCATTCCACCGCTTATCAATTTCGATATCTCTAAAAAATTATGTTCCTTTATAAGCAATATGGTCTTGTGAATATTTGGTATTGCATTGGTTTTCATAAAACCAAATCATTTAAACAAATCAATTTTTAAGTTTTGTTTTCCCCCAAAGCTTGAGTAAATAGATGGTCATTAATAACAACTGAACAATTACTAATCTAAAAGTGCAACTTTCCGTGCTCAAAATGTAGTTGTTGGTGTTTTCCTCCAGTTACCATTTATTACCATAAAGCTTGACATCTGATTCAATTTTCCTTGTTGGAACCACACTTTGCATCCTACATCAAGAATATTAATAATCACTAACTACCAACACTGTAGTCATTGGCTCCAAAAGTTTAAATAATAACTCTTATATAGTTTAACTAAGAAAATTCTAGCAATTCTATAATGAAATCCAAAACCAACAATAAGCGGCAATTTCTTTTTCTGACCGTAGCAGAGAGTCGTATAATCAGAAAATCGTGTACCTACTCCTCTGGCCTTAGAACAAGAAAATGCTTCATCTACTTTCTCATATTTCCCCGGAGACTTTGCCCCGCAACCGCGCGTACATAAGCTACAAGAACAATTACCAGCTAAAGACGGATCACCCCCCGATCTAAGGGCTCCAATCTGTAAAGAGCACCAATAGCAAGACGTTAAAGAAGACATCTCTCATTCCAAGGTCATGGTGCTCTGCACATTAATCGAAGCCCGTCCAATTTTCTTTCTAATGCATGCGTTTTGCCACGAGCACAGTTTCACGCTCTTGAATGCCTTTTCCATTAACGTGCTGCTTAAGCTGTGTTTATTATTTTTTAGTCAAGACAAGGGAAAATTAGTGTCATTATGATTATTATTATCATTTCGAATCTTTGTTTAGTTGGCTTTGTGTAAAATGCTCACGTAAGTAGCTAATTTGATGACCTTCCCAGCTATGCTTTCGAAATACTTTGTAATGGTCTGTCAAAATAAACAATGGTCCCCACAAAGAGTACCTCAATTATTTATTAAGTGCATTTGGACTCTAAATAACTGATATGTGACTAGTATGTCCAGCTTAGGTGATACACTCTCGAGTAGAGTCATTTTAATTTATTGCACAGCACAATTGAACCTCAGCTATACCCGAATCTGTAAAGTTGTCCCCTTCTCGATGAATCGATTATTGAAAAAAATAAGCCTAGATGAGCTTGAAACGCAGGCTGATTAGAAAATTTTTATATTTACAATATTTCCGACAAACAATAACCATTAGTATAAACTTGTTATCTTGTTCTCTCCTTTTATTTTTCATGGAAACCTGTTATTAAAGGTACGTTTGTGAATGTCTCAAACAACAAAAAAAGGTGTGTTGTTAAGGGCTAATACATCACAGTAGACTGATAGAGCGTATCACTATGAATGATCTCATACGTGGTCAGAAGAGTGGGAGGTGAAGGGGACGTTTTTCTTCACTTTTATCGACAGGCATCATGAGTAACAAGAGAGAATAAGCGTCATGCTTCTCCCAAATCTTTAAATATTTAAGTTGCATTACCTCGTACAAACTGTTTTTAATGATATCTTTTATTTTATGCCTACACCACTGCTTTATATTTTTCTGCGTAGTGTGTAGTTAGTCTAGTACATGCGACTTTCAAACTTTTATTTTATCTTTTTACTAATACACTGTTTTACTTACAATTGGATTTATTTCGTTTTATATAACCACTACCTTGTGGAATTAATAAATTCTTATCATTGAAGATATTTGAACGCACAATATATCAAGTTTTAGAAAAAATTAACTTAATATAAAAACTACTTCTCTTCTGTATTACATGGATCTTTACAATTATAAATATCGATATTATTTTCTCTAAAATGAGTTTATAGACACTAAAAGGACCACACTAATCATCTTTATCTACATTTTAATGAGTAGTGTTCTAAAATAATAACAAAAACTGTTGAGTAAAAAAAACATTTATTTATTTACTTATCAATTTGCTCACGTGTATAGTAAAACTTGTTAGAAAATATTATTAAATTGTATGTCAGGAGAACGCCTGTGGTGATAAAAACTCCTCACTGATATGTAGAAAATTGTCACTAGTACATACAATACAAAATGTTACAAATTAGTTATTTAAATACAATTTAATGTTACAAATTAGTGCTATTGGCCAGTCCAGCCGAAGGAATACAATCGACCAACGGTGGATCAACCATAAATAAGTGAGGTCATGGTCTCAGTCTTTTAGAGGGTACATCTAAGCTTAATAATTGTAAGCAACCAGAAGCATCAATGTACCGTCTTATTAATACCATCCACAAAATAATCACACTATCTGAGATTGTTTACTCTACAAAAAATATAACACTTATTATAGTTCTTAGTACAAAGCTACAATGTAAAACAAATTTTACAATTAAATTTTAATTTTTCTGTAAAACTATATAATCAGTGTCATTTTGTACGATACGAAATAGTTGGTCACGAATGTCGCGTGATTCCGACACAATAGACAATACATTGTTCATGCTCACAGCAAACAAAAGCTTACAAGTACAATTATAAATTTACAAATATATACATATGCATATGTAACATCAACATGTTTATTTACTTCTTAATTTTAAAATGCTTCTCAAGGAGTTGTACAACGAATACTTCTTTCAATTATCAAAATGTAAGGCAACAATAAGACTTGAAGTCTCGATTTAATGTACAAGTGAGCAAAAGTCAAGCTGAAGCTTTAATTTATCTTAAACGCTGTACAAGTTGTTTAAATAATAGCTTTCGTTACAAAAGTGCCATCGTTTCCTACCGAAAGCACACCCGACCCTCAAAAGCGTCCATGGTGGGAAAATTATTTTTCCATATGAATTAGATCTTGATTCTCAAGAAAGATCATCAGTTCAATGAACAGCCTCAGATGTTTCGCTGAATTCGTAACCCTTGGCAAAGGGGAATTCGGACTGAGTCTCCACAAAGTAGCATCCACGGAGATTCGTATCTACTCGGTCACCAGCTAATACGAGTGGACCCTTATATGGACAGCGTCCTAAGAAAAAAGACAAAAATCCTGAACACTGCCAGCCCCAAAAACCCACCTCCGTATCAATTGATTCGGCATAATACATCGCTGCCCGTTCATGATTGCAACTGAAATAGTTACCCTCCTCCCAGCAGCCCGGCTGTTTGAAGCCACCATTCATGTAAAAGTCCACGTGACCAACTGCCTCAACTTTACCCTGAACCAAGGCATTTGTGTGAAAGACATCGACGAACTGAGCGTCACTCGAGTCCAGCTTCTCATCTTCACTCGCTGTGACGAATAAGGGCATCGCAGGGTCCAATCCTGTGATCCTAGGTAACTTGTAGGGCCGCAGGTAGTTGGCACTGTAGGCGGGCACATGGGCGCCCAGAGAGAAGCCAATCACATGGATGTTCTCGTTGCCACGGTTCCTCAGTCGACTTATCACCTGGGCGAGACATACACCCACGTGGGGTACGTTGTGCACGGCTGCGAAGTAATAGGGCCCGTTGGCTAATCGGCTCCAGTCCACGAAGATGACGTTCACCGATGACCTCGTCAGGTACGCAGAACGCATCTCACACAGCGAAGTTAGATTTGGGCCTGAGTTGTAACCATGCACTATGATTTTCGTAGGGCTCGTGGGATCAAAGTTACCGTCTTTTAGATTCGCGTCCATGTCGTTCACCGTGATTTCTTGTGCATCGACACCATTGCTTTGAGTGTACAGATGAAAAGTCACGTCTTCGTCTGGGCAGGTCTGGTTCATTTTCACCAAAGAAGGTCCAATGATGGATTCCCTCGTCCCCACGTTCACTTCGTGATTATATCCACCTTCTCCGGATGAAGTCAGCTGTATCGTGATAATAATATAACCTAACAAAACAGTACAGCTGAAATACAGCGCCAGTCTTCGGGCACCTAACTTGCACTTCCATCTCATTCTGTTTTTGCACTTTCGGTTATTCTTAACACAACTACTCGTACTTCTACTGTTGTCTTCTGTAAGTGGAACTCTTTCATATCCACTCGTTCGGCAGTACTGTAACAAAGGGACAATATAAGCTCTCATATGCCTAGCCATAACTAAACTTGTAATTAAATAGTCATTAAAATAAGTAGCATTTTTAAGTGGACGTAATGTTTTTCTAGGTGAATCAAGAGAGAGTGAGGAGATACTGGCCAGGTGGGGTATTTTGAAAACCTTATGTCTCATCGGATGACATCTTAAATGAAGTTTTTTTTACCATTTAACAGAAGCTTCATTCCCTTGAAAAAAATGACGATCGAATTGAATTGAGTTTGAATTCAAGAAAAAAAATTTTCTCTTTTAACTGAACCTCAACGTTTGGATGCATCGATAAACGAATGATTAGTTACGGTAAAACCAAGTTTATTCGAAAATTCAATTTAAACGAAAAGTTTTGATTGTGTGCGTTTTTATAATTTACATTTTCACTTTCTATGATTTCAAAAAATCTACCTATCAGGGAATTATGAAAAATGAACATACAAACGCATGTATCGTACTCACACGAGACACATACTGCAACGCCTCATAAAAAGAAACTTAAACTGGAATTACTGGGAAACTGAACTACTTAAGAGTTTTCTAATTCTAAAAAAATAATTGATACATCCTGGACTAATTCTAAATACTAATAATCAAATACTAATTCAAAATTTCTGAAACAAAGATGCTTGAGCCACAATATTTATTACATATTCAACGCAAATGTATTAAGTTCACTTCGATTCTTTCAAGCTTAAATTTAAAGAGTTTCAAAAAAATTCAGGTTGTGAGGGTTCGTTATCTTGAAATATTATGCGTTTTCTAAGAATTCGATTTTCAACAAACTTTCACTGAAAAGTGTGATAAAGTTCTGTTGCAATGTATTTATTATGGATGAAGTAACTTATAGCTTTTACGATGTGAGTAACTGATTTGTGGCATTTTGAGTATAAAATTGTCACGGAATGGTGATTAAACTATTGTTGAGATTATATCTCAGTAGAACTATTTACATTAATGGTAAGTAGCATCCTCTTTTTTTTTTTAGAATTTGAATGTGTAGGAACTACAACGGACATAATTGCAATTGTGTGAAAACTGACACATTTAGAAATATTATTTGTCATTATGTTACATAGTACAACATGTTATTATTACACAGACTCATAGCAGAGATTGCTCGATTTGTTAAGGGAAAGTACAAACGTATTTTTTAAACCATATGTCATAAAATAGCTCCTAAGAATCCATTTCGTTACACTACCTGAAAATATTGGTAGATAAATTAGAAGTAATATAAATAATTACTTTCGAAGCTCTGATTTTAACGATTAATTTAATGAACTACTGGTTTCACGTTTAAAATATTTTTGAAATTGATCTGGAATAATTTCGATAATTATTCATTACACGGGCTTTGCTGAGCTTTTTATGTATGCTTGTGCAGGAGAATTATTTAATTAGTGTTAAAAGTGGAATAATGAAATAAAAATTTACTGATGTACTGGTCGTACTTCCGATTCACTGACATTATTTGTTCCAACAAATTTCATTCAATTTGCAGTCTTTTAATCAACTGAAACTAGTCACGTAACGAATAAAGGGATGCATTTGAAATGATACTCCCTTTTGGGAAACTAAGAAATGATGAGTTCTTGTATAGCTTTAAACATCAGGTGTGTTGCTTCTACACACAGAAATAGTCACTATAGAAGAAAATGTGATAGCAAAAGTCTGACAAAATTTTTCTCTTAATTGGATAGCTCATTACCTTATTGGCAATACATAAATCCTAAAAACTTTCATTAGTTGAACAGCTTAATATTTTCTACATAGTACTAGGAACGGTAATTAATTAAAATAATTGTATGCGAAGTGTGTTACTAGTCTCAAAGTGCAGTACAGTGGCAGAGAAACAGGAGCAAGTTGTGATTTGAACAACGTCAAGACTAAAAAAAAATTTCGAAAATGGCAAATGGAAAATGTACCGTGTGTGCTCGTGAGGAATGCTAATAATTTGCACTAAATAATATATTTACGAATTGATAAATATACCTCGCCATTTTTTGTGAACAATGTTTAAAAATCGTATATTACGTTTATTTGTTATAGGTGGCTGCAAATGTTGCAATGGCCTTAACACGTGCAAGTGCCGTTTAATCACTGATGTTAAAAAAAAAATAGTACTCGATAAAACTCGGTATCAGCAACCGAAATTTCAATGGAGCAGGGCTATTTATATATAAATTGATTTATTGACCTACAAACCTCTATAAATTACTTGATTCTCAATATTTATTTTTTATTTAAACTGTGTGGAAAACTTACTTATAATGGAACAAATCAGTGTGACCAGGGTGTGTCCAACTGATGCCACCATTACTAGCCTGTACAGTCACCAAACACAGCCAGCACTCGCCATTTAAATTACCAAAAAATTTCGCCAAATTTTGTAACTGAGTAGAAAGTATTATCATGTTTAAAAACCACGTGATAGTTGTAATTGTAGTGATGTAGTGTATCTGCAATCATACTATAAAAAATACAACTTCCTGTATTGTAATATCTAATGTCACTGTTAAACGAGTGTGGCACTGTTAAAATTCAGATACCCAAGATGATGGTCAACGCGCACTATGATATAAAAAAAAATGTCTTCAAAAAGAATCAATATTTGAGTTACAGCATTCATAAAAACTATGGTAGCTACAACTCAACGATTCCAAACGAAAGTCTGGCGTAGTTTACCAATAAAAAATAAAGCTTCTTTCTAGTTTAATTTTTACATTCTTTTTTTTTATTGTGATCATACATATGATATTCAAAAAAAGGCTTCTATTTATATGAGAAAATTCACAAAAAATATCCTGTGTTTTTCCTGGTGTGCCTCAAATGTGCCTCAAAATTTTTTTTGAAGCACACCTTTTAAAATTAAGCTTGTTTTACTCGTAATATCATACAACATGAGGAAAAAAGTTTGAACACAAGTTTCAGAGAAGGTGACACCCTTGTTTCGTGATTCATATGTTTAAAATATATCGCATGTATAAAATTTATCATCGTAAAAAAGTATTTAAAAAAGCTATCCTATAAGTAGGGACCAATCATGTTAAACATTTCTTAAGTTGCCCTTAAAAAAAAAAGAAAGTAAGTAATAAAAAAAAAATCCAAAAAATTTTATGTTATAGCACCTTAGAATCCAAATGTTGAAAGCAATATTTTGTCCTGCAAAAGCATTGTCCAAGTGATAAATGTGCAGGGCGGCAATTTCCACAGCCTCTCTCAAGCATACCTCGTCTACTTATGTACGTTTAGAAGATAGAGTGAATTACAACGGAGCCTCGAAGGAGCCTCGTATTTCACGGGCTTTTCCTGCAGATTTTCCGGGGATTGAGTTACATACGGGCCGCCGACATTGATACCGCCGGCCACGAGATTGCGGGTAACAGCTCGATGCACTGCATGTACATGTATAAGTACACCCCTTGTGTTGCAGTAATGCGATACGAAAAAGCATGTATATACGTAGCACATGCGTATAAGTGGATACACAATTGCAAGTAAATGCGTATGCGAGTATGGGCCGCCCGAGATTGCGAGTATTATATAAAAAATTTGGAACTTGGTGTGTGTATTTATATCATACTGCTGCCTCTTTCATCTACCCTTCGTCATATACATGGTTGAGGAACGCTTCAAGCGGTTCATTCGTAAGTTTAGCCCACAATTGTACATTTGATTTCATCAGTCTCATTTGAATCATAAACCCTACATACGTAAATTTTAAGTATTGTAAACTTGCTATTATGTTTATTTTATATTTTTTTTTCTGATACTGAAAAGTACTTACACTATTTGGTTTTGTCCATAGGAAACTAGATGCCTTAAAATATGTTGTGTCATTTTTTTCGTAACATGTTATTGATAAATTGTCGAGTACCAACAAGTTGAACACAAATGTATTTTTCGTAATCGAGAACGATACATTAATTAAGTAAGAAGATAACCGTCCAAGGTATGCGACTGGAGTAGTTCAAGTTACTTGGAATGTATTTTTTTTTGTTTATACTTTTTCATTTAACACAACTAGAGCCGTACTTGGTTTCAAAAATTTTTCGGCCTTTTACACAATATTTGCTTTTACTTGAATATCAGCAAATTAATCTTCAACTTTCCCGTGAAAGCCCCCCTACCCTCGTGGCATGATGGCACTATTGTTCCAGGTCTTCCGTAAATCATCTCCCAGAGATCAAAGGTGATCATTCTATATTAATGATAAGGATATATACTAGGCATTTATACCGCATATGCTCTCTTACGCAGTATACCCTATTTTTCAAGATCAAATCTAAATGAGTTTCCGTAATCAGTTGAGAAAATTCATATTTTCCCGCTCTATAGAGTTGTACACCTCGTCACCAACACCTATGCTCTCAAAGGCACTTCAAAGCCGTACTCAGCGTCGAAAGGAGCATTGTGAATCTGGCACCCCATGATTAAAAAATGTACTAACGTTTTGACAAATCGATTGCGCGTAAAAAAATTAACAAAATTAGGCCCGAATGGTCAACGCGCAAACGAAATTGTTAAAATAATGGATTAAAACAGTTCGGGTGCCGTTGTATTGGAAACACGCGTCAAACAACGTCAAATGATGATTTTTTCCTGACCACATACACATAAATTGATAGATTTTTTTACGCGCAATCAGCACCCGATGGTCTTTTTTACGCACAATCGTTTTTTGGCGTGCAATCATAAAAAAACCGATACACCCCGCGGACTACTTCGAACCTTACCTAACCCAACCTCGAATCAAAACAAACGTATTCGTACGGGTCTGCTTCTGCTTCGTGCTACAGTATATACTTCCACAATCAAGTGTAAAAGTGAAATTTAGTGTCAAGAAGCATATATTTGCAATGTTTAATTGACAAGCGTGTGCCTTTACAAGTGTTTTAGTCGTGTGCAGTTGATATAATGGAACTAGCCATGAACTATGCCAGCACAGTCTTGATTAAAACATTCCTGCAGAGTTTTGTTTAAACATCTTTGGAACACTAGAGTATTTAAAGGCATCCTAATGAGGTTTCTACTCAAGTCTCGTCATGGAATCTTGACACGCAGTGAGTGTAAAGCTGATATATAACATCAAACAAGTGAAATTTTTTTGTGTAATTTGTTTCATTTATCGTAGGCCATTATCTGATCACACATCAAGGTTGCAAGGCTACACTTTGTAACGGTAAGGGTCATGTAATTTATTGGTTTTTGTGCATTTTCTTTGTCTGAAAGTCTTGACTCCTTATTCTATTTCACTTCTCAAGAGAGTCTGGTGTAAAAAGCATCATGGTTGATGTAAGATCTTGCTCCTTTTGCATGTCATCGTTGGCTGTAGTAATAAGCCTACTGTGTCATCAGAACTGAAGCCACTACATCTAGTAAGTAATTCATCCTTACACTAACTCTTACTACTTTTTCCATTGGCTTGTTTGATTATATTTGATTAAATTTTTTTTTTCAGACAATGAAATACTTTACCTTGGCATGTTAATCATGTTTTTCACAGCTTCGGTGACTTCTTCACTCAAACAAGGATTTTAGTACATATATGTGTCGTATTGAGTATGAACATCTCATCAGAACCCATTGTAAGTATACGAATAATTTACTAATAATACAACTAAGACAGCTAAGTTCTGAAAAATTCAATGATTAAGAAATCTCAGCTTTATAACTTGTTTTTTTTTTTTTTTTTCCTTCTTTTTCAAGCTCATGCGTCAAGTGATTTTTGCCTCTTTTCGACAGACTCATGTTAAGAACAGAAGCTTGCACTGAATCTGGAGGTGGTATACAAAATAAGTTATTTTTGATAAATAATATCACATTTTTAATGACAAAAATCGTGTTAGACAGGCTTTGGTCTCTCATGTATACTGGCATTGCCTGTTAATTACAAAATGCTATCGAAGCCATCAGTTGACCCAGACCAAATGCTGCAAGTTTTATCTCAATTACTAGTTTTTGATTTTAAGAGAAAAGAATTGATTCTCAAATGCAGACATTTAAACAGAGAAAACCTGCCTTATGCAAGTTATGCATTATCGTTTTTATAATTCAAGAAAACATTAAGCTAGTCATTATTATTATTTTTATGTTACGTTTTATTGTTGCAGTAAAAGTAATATATTGAGACAATTATAAACACTTATTTAAAAAAATGGGTTCTGTTAACTTATGTTTTCCTTAGTAATTCATATTCAATATATTCATAATGTTATAATGGAAGCTGTAAATAGTATGTGTAAACGTATGTACATATAAAACAATAAATTTAGTTCTTACCAATATTAATATTTATTGCGTATAAATTCATTTGTTGATCCTTATATTAAATCTGGGTAAATAATTCCATTCTGACTTGATTTGCTAACATCAATTATATTTATTATACTCTTTTATCTACATGTTATCGAAATAACAAGTAATAAAGTAGTCGTTATATACAAAACTGAGAATAAAAGATGTGTGTGTGTGTGTGTGTGTGTATGTGGGAGTGCTTGTACGTATGAATATATAAATTGAAAAACCCGTGGCTTAGCTATGTAATGTTTGATTGGAATTAAAATTTTTCAAGTATTACTGATGTTGCTATCATGTTAAATCTGTTAAAAAATCTACAGTTAATTATTTTGGAATGAGGTAGAAGTATAAACATTCGTTTGATTTTCCCGCGCACAAATTGTAGGTGGCGTTTTTTTCGCGGTTAGCAACACAAATTTTTGATTTCTAAAATTTGTTTGCACGCGTCCAAACAAATGCCAGTTGGAGCATGTTTTGTTCAGTTTATCAAAAAATTGTCTCTACTCTATGTAAATCTAGTTTGGCTTAGCTAATGAAGTACAGAAGACACATTTTTTTCTTTTTTCTTTTGATCTTCATATAATTTGAACGTTTTATTTATCAAAAATATATCCTCGTAAAAATACGCACTCAGAGGAAAAAACTATTATCTTACGATACCGTCAGTGAATGATTTACTAAGGTAATTTTCGTTGTTTTTTGGATTATAAATATAAAAAAAATTAATTTTTCTACTTTATTCCTAATATTTTAGTATTAATTACAATTTCACCGCTGGAAGCATTGATAAATATTGTCTTGGCGGAATATCATTTTTCGTACGTGACATCCGATGCAACAACAAAACCATCAGCCCGTGCCATGACTATTTTTCAAGATGTACAATAGTATTTACTTACATTTTTTGTCGAAGACAAACAATATCTTATTATTACGTTCCTATTACTTTATTAGTACACTATTATGTGGTGAAGATATTAGCTCCATAATTATAAAATATCTTGTGCGTATCTAAAATACTACGGTGCTACTGAAAAACAATTTTAATACAAGACCAGTGTAAGTGAGCATTTTTTTTTAAATTATTCTAAATGTCGAGTGAAAAAAAGTTATATTGTAATGACGCTTCTAAGAGTCAAGATATTTAGAAATGGAAGAATCCTCATCTGACTATGAGAGTGACAATGACATTTCTTTTGGTATTTCTGGCAATTCTCATAATAATGACGCAAATGCACTTGAATTTAACATTCAACTTACTAATGATGAATGGAATACTATTAAGCCTTGCTCGAAAGTGTACAGAGATGACAGAGTATATAATGTTCTTCAGCGAGGATGGACAGACGTAATAAATGAAAAAGTTTGGAAAGCTAAAAAAGTTCAGTGTGCTTATTCATTTAAGAAGCATCAAATTTTTAGAACAAGTGGTTTTCCATTCCTGGAATTTTACGGAAAATGCGTGGAATGTGGAATCAAATTCAGTGGATATTGTTAAAATGAACCCACGGAAAGTGAAACAGAAGTGACTATGCACTTTAAAACCACAGATACATCTAAAATACCACATACAAAAAAAAGATTTTTAGCAAGGGACCGGCGGACGGAAGCAAAGAAGGTCCTGAAATATGTTAAACCCCGGTTATTTAAAGCAAGAGAGGCTGATAATTTAATGGACACATCAGATGTTATTCCTGCTACTGTCACTAACTCTCCAGTTTATAGAAAAGCTCGTCAAAAAGTTATTGATGCAGATCTTGGCATACAAAATTTTCCTGGGAAACCTCTGGAATCGCTTATGATTATGAGAAATGATACCCCGAATATTGTTTTCTTATCAACCATACCTTTCATATTAATTTTTTCGTCAAAAGAGCAGCAAAAATTTTGGAAAGAGGTGAGTGACCTTGACGATGTTGAATTTTCTATAGACGGGTCAGGTAGTTTTGTAAAAAAAGTTGTTATTTCAGAAAATTTGATCTCACGCGATATATGCTTATACGTGATAGTCGTAAGATTTCACAATAAAATTTTTCCCGTTGCTCAAATGTTAACAGATTCCCAAAATGTTAATACATTAACGTTGTTCTTAGAATGTTTAATTAATATTAAAGCGCCAATCCCAAAAAGAATTGTATGCGATTGTTCCCTTGCTTTATTAAACGCGATATGTTTAGCGTACAACGACTGCTCATACAACTCGTATCTTGACAACTGTCATATCCTTATAAAAGAGGAAGCTTATGAAAATTTGCCGCGTTGCCAAGTTAGACGTGATCGAAATCATCTGGTGAAAAACGTCACAAGATGGAATTGTTTTGCGAAAAAAGATTGGCACGTCAAAGATTTTTATACGAGAATTATAGCATTTTGCTTAGAGTTAGAAAGTTTTGAAGTATTCGAGTACGTTTTGTCTAGCATTTTTATAATTTGTCAAAGCTATTTATGTGAACTGGGTTCAGAGTGTTATGCGAGAAAAAATTTCTTAATAAGTAAAATTGAATCTTTCAATCACAACGAAATTGAGGAAATAGAAAAAACTAGTGAGACTGAAGAAGGAATTGATGTTTCAGTATTAGATGATTCAAAAGATATGCCAGTAAATATATTAGGCTATTTAGAACAAGTAAATCGATCAAGTTAATTATTGTGCTCTATTAATTCACATGACAATTTTCCACAACCGAATATTTTTTAATGTCCAGAGCTTGTTCCCTATATCTATACACTGTTCAGTCAATTTCCCGTATGGACTAACTTGATGAATGTGTATGATAAAGAATCAAAAAAAGTGTCGTCATCGTCAGCTTCTGAATGCTATTTTCGTCTTTTAAAAAATGAATACAATATGACCCGTCCTATTTTTGTAAACAGATTTGTTCTAAAATTTATAAAACTTTTAGATGGTGACATGAAAATCGCGAGAGGCTTGATAAAAAATATTCAAAAATTAAAAAATTTCGAAAATGTCGACGACGAAATTCAAGAATCTGACCAAAAACGTACGGAAAACTGTAATTTAACTAACAAATTTGTTAATAAGCAAAAAGTACGATTAAACGTGTCTGCTGACGTATTACCCGAAACTGATGAGTTACAATATTCGCGCTTATTTGTAAAAAATGGCAATTTGTCACTTCCGGTAGAAGTCGACGGGGTGATATACAAATTACTCAACACGTGTCCGTATGATAGCAATTTTGAAATTATTTTGTCGTGTTACGAAAGTAAATTCGTCAAAAATGCTGTTGATTATTATTTAAGCCATATTGATCTACATCCAAACCACTTCAACATTCATAGTTATGAATTTTCAAGTTTTATAAAAAAGTTTTGTGCCAACAACTATAGTTCCACGTTATTTTATCATGAAAGAGCTCGCATCATGCTGAAGTTGGGAAAACTTGATAAAGCACATTTAGATTGCGAAATGAACGTAGTTGCCTTGTGCGACAAATTGATTAAAGGTTGTTCGGATATTGTGGGTAAAATCACTTGCAAGTGCGGGTTTACAAGAGAAAATCGTTATCAATCAAAAATAGTACCAAGGTTAGATAACATAGATAGCCATTCGTTAAGTGAATTATTAATAAGGCTCTTTATGGAACAAACTAGTGGGTGTATTGTATGCAAGAAACGCGCTTCCCTTAAGTGGGAAACAGGACCAATTATTGTCTTCGACGTAGAACACTTTTTCGAAGAAACTGCTAAAAACAAGAAATCATCAAGTGTTTTTACACAAACAGCACAGTTTTTACCTCTTCAAATAAAAATACATGAGAAAACGTACAGTTTAGTTGGATTCGTAGGTTTTACGCCAACGAAGTCTCGTTCCGGTAGTCATTACGTTGCATATTTGAGAAAAACCAACGGCTGGGAAGTAAGAAATGATTTGGAGTCCGAAATATTGACTGCATCCCTAGATTCTTTAAGAGTGTTCATAGCTTCAATAACTTATGTGCAAATAATTGAATGATATTTTACGAACTCAATTTATCACTTGCATGCGGTTTTGGATTAATACAATGTCTAAACACATTAAAAGCAGTTATGTATTTGTTTGCTACAAAGAGTACCTTTATTTGAAAAAAAAGTAGCTACAAACGATTGGCATTGTATTTGTTTATTTAAAAAGCGATTTACTTTCAAGCTATGCTCGATCTGTTAATTTTTTATAATCTGCAAGAAAACTTTGTTAATTTGATACGATAGTAATTATAAGTTTTTAATCAAAGGAATATACACACAGTCATGTTACGTGATGGTCCAATATGAAACAAAAGTATAAGTCGCTTTTATTTTGTAGTATTAATACATTCAATGTTCGCTAGTTAAGTTTCGTCTTTTTTCCTTTCTTTTTACCGTTGTATAAAGTATATCTACAATTTCAAGATATGCATTCTGGTCACATAATTGTGATCTAAATAAAAAATATTTTTCCTCAATTCTATTCTGTTATCGATCGACGTTATTATAATTACATTGTACGTTTAAATTACTTCGTAAAATAATTTATATTTTTGAGAAAATAAATTTTTATGCAATCGTAGTCCAGTTGATTTGTATTATTCTGGAGTTTCCCGTACTTTACCGAATTCAAATACATCCTGAAATTCTTGCGCAAATTAATATTTGATTTTTTGATGAAATAAAAATAACTTAAATTCGTTTTAGTATTCACGTTGTATTTGTTCCATCAAAACTTTTCTCAAGGTTGTTTTATAATTAATTCAAGATTTCAATTTTCATCGAACAAAATGCCATAACTTTTACACACGTTAGCAAACAATGCTCAAAAACGTTTAATGCAAGAATAGTCTGATTTTGAAAAGATTTATAAAATTTTTTTTTCTCGTGGTCCGAAATACACTCAGAACATAGGAATGTACATAAGTACATGCATTGGCAGGTATTTAGTTTTAGTGTTGAGGACCTGAAACGGGCCGTTTATTTGTATCATGTACGGGGGCAGTCGAGAGCGTGCATGCAACTTGAAGAGGGACTACATATTTCAGTAGATGTCGGAAGCTTACTTTATTTATTATAACAAAATTCACGTTAACGATAATTAATAAGTTATATTTGAATCATAAATAAACATTATCTTTGTTGTCTACTATCAATAAGATTTCGAAATATAAATTTACATTATTTTTGAGGAGCCGTGCCGGCGGGTTCTTCCTTGAGGTCCGCGCTCCCTTACATCATAAACTGTTGACGGTCCTTTTCAGGACACTTCTCCCATAGCAAGCCTCAAAGTTTTTCAATATAATTTATGTGGTTTTCATAAACCTAACTTTTACACGAAACTGACAACAAGAATAACTTAAAACAAATCGAAATAACTATATTATCCCTAAAACTACTTGAATAATAATTGTAAATCGATAAGCATTGATTTCTTGGGGTAGGTATCAATTTGTACTATCAATATATTGTTAAAAAGCTCCACTTATTTGTATACAATTGATTGGAACTATGTAAACTCGAAATCCAACATAAAAGATCTTAACAAAACAAAACAAAGCTAACTGTAATGACCCTTAAACAGGCCTGTCCAACTGTTTTTGGTGTAAGGGAGCGCGGACCTCGAGGAGAAATCTCACCGGCACGGAAATAATAGAAATTTAATATTTCGAGATATTTTGATATTACACAACAAAAATCATGTATATTTATGATTTAAACATAACTTATAAATTATTGTTAACGTTATTGTTTGTAAAAAAAAGTAAATCAATGCATTAGAGGCTTTATAATTGGTATTTTTTGTAACGCAAACTTCTTACGTTAAGTCTGATGAGATTGGTGCTGAGGCCAAGGACATAAGACTGCTAATTGCACAAAACACATCAATGTATTACATAAGAGATTTTCACGTTACTGCCTCGAAAAATGAAACTTTGGTCCCGCCTCGCGGTATAAAAATTCCTTCTTTCTGTGTTGAAATAAGTGAAAAATCGTATACAATATACAACCTAAGGAAAGAAACAAAAAATCCTCAGATCACATATTTCTCTCAATACCGGTGATCTGAAACAATGATTATTTTTCTGTTTTAGATGAGTAATACACTTTCAAGTACAAAACAAACAGATGGTAAAAAATAGCCTAGGAATACGCTGAAATAATTATTAAGTATAAACGCCACTGACACACATAGGCTTTTGGTCAAAGTCAACATTTAATAATATCAAATTTTTTTAATGAAATTTTTATTTCACTTGCTCAAGGCATGCGATTTCAGCTTACCACGAACTCTAAAAATCAGTTTAAATGAACTACAACAGTGCATATGCATTTCGTGTAAAAATTTGATGAGGTTATATATTTGAAAAGATCCGATTGTTCAATTAGTTTAAGAATGACAATTCTCAACCCTTTTCCTTTTGAACGTGCGTTCCTTTTTTCCCTTTGATACTTAAGGCGACACTTACTGACCGTTAAAATGTAAAATATATTTGATATTCCCTGGTTTTGTTAGTGTAATTTGTAGTTTACCGACACGCAGAGTGATTGAGGGAACGTAAATCAAAGGGACGCGCGAAAATTATCTAAATTCTTACGTCAACTTGAAGTATCAGCAATATTTTGTACAAATATTGCTCAAGATCAATGTTAAATAGCAATTTAAGCTAAAAATTGTCAACGCTTTTTTTTCATTTCTAACTAATGTAAAATATTTTGTATGTTATAAGGTACATAGTAATAGTAAATAAGATAAAATCATCAGTGTAAATTTTTATTATATTTATGAATTAATTCAATAAAGATTACATTAGAAAGTGGTAGGTAGTATACAATTATTTACAACATATTGCTTTTTAAAATTTCGGCTTTGTGAGAGAATTCGCTATCTGACTAGCGAATGCCAAAAGCCGCTGTCACGGTGGAAATAAGTTATTATCGGAGCATCAACTACTGTTTCATGTTGTTTTTTTGATAATTGCTGAGAAAAAAAATAAATTAAAAAAAAAAAAAAATTTTCTCCATGATTAAACCTTATTATAAAGTAGTATATAGCTTATTTTAATTTGATAAAATAAATTGAATTCCAGTAATCGATCAAATCATAAGTTCAAATACTATTCACTGACAACAAAAACCATCAATTTTATTTTTACAGGTGAGCTGGTCGTCAGTCGCTTCGTGTGTTTTTTTAAATTGTCGTGCTCAACCCAGTAATTACTTTCTGATAAAGGTTTGCAGTAAGCAATATACCGTGAATCATTTGTCATAGGGTGCTTCGTCAAACCCAGGACTCCCATCAAAATCAAATGTTTATCAGCAAAGTTAATTACATTTTTCAAAGAGTGTAAAAAAGTATTATTACTTTTTTCGACTTGAACAAAGATAAAAGGTCCGAACTGAATATCTAAAATATTATCGCTGCATTGACAATTTTGACAAACAAAATTATTTTGAAGACGATTGCTTAAATAAATATTTAAATGATGGACACTAAATTCTAATGATTCGGGATACACGACTATATCTTCGATGATTTCTGTAAGGTTTTTACATGTTGTACAAACTATGGTTTGCTTATAAGAATAAACAGAGTGTAATAAATTTATTAAAAAATTCGCTACGTTTGTGTCACACGAAATTTCATTATTCGTTATTAGTCCGTACTCTAATAATATGAGAAAACGTGATTGATATAGAGTTTTATAATTTTCTTTTCCATCTACAAATTTTTTGATGACATTAAAAATAAATGTTTTCTTAAGTTTTTTATCCAAAAATATTTGACATGCATTTCGACAAGACTTAAAATACTTATATCCGAAGATCATAATTTCCGTTAATGAATCGAAAAGCGACGTGTCATTGAATGTATACGTACTATTGCCCAATTTTTTTACTCCTAATGTACGACCATTGCGAATGACGGCTTATTTGGTAATTTTTTTATTAGCTTGTTTGTAAAAAATATTTGCATTAGGAAAGGGACTGCAATATTTACTTGAATTTTTAATTTTTTTAGTATTTTCAACCGATTGTATAACTTTCGATGTAATTTTTATTTGAGTATTTAATGAAATTTTATCATCCAATTGATAATCAACAGGATTTGAAATCTTTTTATCCATAGAACTCCCAATGGATACGGAGTTTTCTATTATAGGTGACAAGCAGTAGTCATGCTCTAAACTTATGTGAGATTGATCAACGGGAGAGTTAACATCTAAATTTGAATTTATAGTTTTGTTATTCATGCTTCTGGATATTGTGGTGAAATCCTGCGTATTTTTATGTAAAACTGGTGTCGATGATTTTTGAGCAAACTGCACTGCATTGGTCTGAGTTGACACCAATCTCTGACAATCTGAAAAACCACTAGAACTATTAATTAACAAAGTACTTTGAGCTACGGCTATTGTGTCTGCAACTACATCAACATATTCTTTTTCGCAGTGTTCTAATATTTCGGTAACTGGTTCTTCTTCTGATGTGCAATTATAACTAGCGCTGATTTCTTTTTTTGTAAGAGTATTTCTTCCTTTCCAATTTTCTTCATATGAAAGATAATCGGTATTGATATTTTGCTTCACATTTTGGTAACAGTTTGTACAATTCTTTATAAAATTATTACCTTCATAGCAAAGGATTTTTGTGATTTTATGATGTTCTATTATAAAATCTGGTGCGCTTGTTGTACTTGTCAAGGATTCTCTTAAGCATGTTAAGTGATTTACACCAATTTCATAAGAGGATTTTCTATTTGAATCTTGTTCAAGAAGTTTTGTCCACACTGGGAAATTATATAATAATTCCTTTATTTTCTCAGCAATTTGGGTAGAAAAATAACAATTATATTTGCGTTTGTTTTGCTCTGACAAGGGATTTTCGCGTGCTTTATTTTGTAAATCATCAATAAATGTAGATATTTTATGTCCATTCATGGCACAAGATTCTTCTTTATATACATCAAAACAAGAATATAAGGCACCACTTATATCTGACTCTATAAATTTCAGAAATGCATCGTAAGTGTCTATGATCCAAGCATTATTTACTTTTTCCTGTAACTTTAATCTTGATGCTTCTGTTCTTTTGCAATCATATTTATTGTTGGTTACAGTAAACAAATCTAATGTTGTTTCTTTGAATACACTAAAATTTTCAAGTGAACTTAAATATAAAATGCAACAAGAAAAAAACTTTTTCGTATAAATATTCTCCAGACATATCTAAGTTCTCATATAGTTCAATAAATTATATACGTCTACTTTTATTAGTGTAGGGGGTAATTGTTTCGTGCCATTTATCAAAAATCGACAACACGTTTCACTGTATGCTTGAATAGACAATTCATTAAATGCTTTAGAAAAAGTATTTAGTAAAAAAAATGAATAGGGTGTAACTATTTCAGATGGAATTTTACATTTATCTCGTAAAAATTCCCTACAAAAATGTTTAAAAAAAAAATGTTCTTCTCTTTCTTCTCGAATCAGTTGATAAACAGGAACAGCACACTTATTAACCTCAATCGCAAAAGCGTATAAATTGATTTTTCGACTGGTCGAATTTCTTACAGTAACATTCTGAATCAAATCAGTCAGAACAATATAATAAATTCTAGAGAAATTTTTATTACAAAAATTGTTCCACAAATTAATTTGTTCGAACAGTCTATATATTAACTGAAATGGCTCAAAGCATAAATGAGTAATGGAGGCACTCAAAGATACGCTTAATTTAAGTGAATTTAGTTTATCGAACATTGCAAAAGGGTGATGTTTTTCTTGTCCTGACCTTGTTGGAAATTGGTTTTCTTTTTCTTCCAGGTCATTTAAATCAGATTTATCGTCAATTCCATGAATTCTCCGGAGCTTCGATTGCAACTCGTGACGATTGTTAAATACATACATGTATAAATTATGCTTTTGTATTTTTTTTTTTATATTACTGAAACCAATCAATGCTTCAGACCAAACTGGATCTCTCTCTTTTTTAAGTACACCATCGTTATCAAAAATTAGTAACTAAGATAAAACTTGCAGCATTTGGTCTGGGTCAACTGATGGCTTCGATAGCATTTTGTAATTAACAGACAATGCCAGTATACATGAGAGACCAAAGCCTGTCTAACACGATTTTTGTCATTAAAAATGTGATATTATTTATCAAAAATAACTTATTTTGTATACCACCTCCAGATTCAGTGCAAGCTTCTGTTCTTAACATGAGTCTGTCGAAAAGAGGCAAAAATCACTTGACGCATGAGCTTGAAAAAGAAGGAAAAAAAAAAAAAAAAACAAGTTATAAAGCTGAGATTTCTTAATCATTGAATTTTGCAGAACTTAGCTGTCTTAGTTGTATTATTAGTAAATTATTCGTATACTTACAATGGGTTTTGATGAGATGTTCATACTCAATACGACACATATATGTACTAAAATCCTTGTTTGAGTGAAGAAGTCACCGAAGCTGTGAAAAACATGATTAACATGCCAAGGTAAAGTATTTCATTGTCTGAAAAAAAAAATTTAATCAAATATAATCAAACAAGCCAATGGAAAAAGTAGTAAGAGTTAGTGTAAGGATGAATTACTTACTAGATGTAGTGGCTTCAGTTCTGATGACACAGTAGGCTTATTACTACAGCCAACGATGACATGCAAAAGGAGCAAGATCTTACATCAACCATGATGCTTTTTACACCAGACTCTCTTGAGAAGTGAAATAGAATAAGGAGTCAAGACTTTCAGACAAAGAAAATGCACAAAAACCAATAAATTACATGACCCTTACCGTTACAAAGTGTAGCCTTGCAACCTTGATGTGTGATCAGATAATGGCCTACGATAAATGAAACAAATTACACAAAAAAATTTCACTTGTTTGATGTTATATATCAGCTTTACACTCACTGCGTGTCAAGATTCCATGACGAGACTTGAGTAGAAACCTCATTAGGATGCCTTTAAATACTCTAGTGTTCCAAAGATGTTTAAACAAAACTCTGCAGGAATGTTTTAATCAAGACTGTGCTGGCATAGTTCATGGCTAGTTCCATTATATCAACTGCACACGACTAAAACACTTGTAAAGGCACACGCTTGTCAATTAAACATTGCAAATATATGCTTCTTGACACTAAATTTCACTTTTACACTTGATTGTGGAAGTATATACTGTAGCACGAAGCAGAAGCAGACCCGTACGAATACGTTTGTTTTGATTCGAGGTTGGGTTAGGTAAGGTTCGAAGTAGTCCGCGGGGTGTATCGGTTTTTTTATGATTGCACGCCAAAAAACGATTGTGCGTAAAAAAGACCATCGGGTGCTGATTGCGCGTAAAAAAATCTATCAATTTATGTGTATGTGGTCAGGAAAAAATCATCATTTGACGTTGTTTGACGCGTGTTTCCAATACAACGGCACCCGAACTGTTTTAATCCATTATTTTAACAATTTCGTTTGCGCGTTGACCATTCGGGCCTAATTTTGTTAATTTTTTTACGCGCAATCGATTTGTCAAAACGTTAGTACATTTTTTAATCATGGGGTGCCAGATTCACAATGCTTCGAAAGGCTGCATTGTTTGAAAAACGCACTCTCTCTCCCCATCCTTCGGGCAGGCACGTCGTCCGCATGATCTCATCGTGAAATTTCCACGGTTTCGCAAACGCCATAGGCACATCTTGGCCCGTAATTCATGGGACATCCAAAACAATGACTCATCCACACGTGCATCGGACAATGAGACGCGCCAACGCACGTGGGCGAAGCTCATCGTTGTTGTCGACCGTATGGCTGGATTGACGTATACACCAAGTCCTTTCGATGCACGGCGATGAAGATGTTAACAAATAGTCGCTTGCGATGCTAGTTTAGGACAAGAGACTTTCTTTCAAGAAGCTGTTTGATCGTTTCAAGGTTCGTTTCGCAATAGATACCGGAGAGGGGGAAAGAGTTTGTTAGCCGCTGGAAGAAGAAAAAACTAAGAAGATAAGGCTTTCAATTGCAGGTGTGTATACTATAGTCTTGCTGATTTGTAGCTCAACATCTCACATTTATCACGTCAATCACCTTTCTCAAGATGCTGAGACATATATGGTATTTGAATTTCATTGGTCATGTATACCACATTGGTGATATCTACTGTATCCTTCGTGGTCTTCGCGAAAAGTAGCTATAAATGATGATCAATTTGAGAATGTCCACAACACTAGTCACTACTAATGTTTGTTGATTAACAACAAAGGTGTTATCAGTAAAGCCATATTACGTGGACGAAGGCACAGAAACGGAAGAGGCAGGTAAGCAAGTGTTACCTGCACGGATACTAGAGAAACGAGCCTCTCGTACGAAAGTGAAACCATCAAGGCGTACTTCTATTCATAAAACAACGACCGCATGACATCCTGGGGTACGGAAAATGGATCTCTGCTTGCACTGTCCCCCAACATCTGTTTCTGGACGATAAATTTTCCCCCAGCTTTCTGTGGGAGACTTGAAGAACTGCAGCACATCTCTTGAGTAGAAAAACTGGGCCCACGAATCTCATCGGATGCTCTCGTATTACCTACCCACCATGTACATACTATACGCACGTGCACGGCAATCACGTACATATACGGAAGTGCATCAGCGTCGCACATAGTCTCCGGGTCATTGTCTTGCCTCCACAGAGTAGCCAAGCTAGTCGGCAGCACCGCGTGACGTCAGAACACGACTGGGTCGCGGAGACCATATCGACATCAAGCTGGTCGTGCTCGCTTCATTGGAGCGCTACGGAAGTCACTTTGGGGACGCACATGTATGCATGTAGGCATATAATAGAAGGTGGCTTCGGTAAAAGCCGGGGGCGTGCGTTGAACCCCGCGGCTTTGATCTTTGCTCTCCGCGTTCGGGCTACGGCCGTATATATATACTTACCGCGGACATGGAGGAACGCCCGACAGGGTGCCTCTAGCGCGTGACAGCCAGATTTGACGGGTGCTGGCTAGAGAAAGAGCGGGGCCGTTTTATTTTCGCTCTCAGTGGAGTTATGCCCCGGTCGCCGTTCTGGTGCTCTCTGGTGGGTGTTTGCGTGAGTCACGCCGGGTTATGGAGACTCTGCTTTTGTGCGGGTCTAATGAGCAGCTCTTGCGCAGAGCTTGGGAGGATGTGTGTAGGCAAAGATGTGTGAAAAACTGCACTGGGGTTTTGAGAAATTTAATCAGAACGCGTCGAATTTCACGTTTGGTCTGGCTCGAATGAGATGGTACTTGGGGTATCCTTCGATTTCATTCTCGAGAAAAAGTGTGTTCAGGAGAATGAAGTGGTACGAAATTACAAAATTTACATTTTTTAACGTAAACTGTAGTGATACCTTTTTGAACTGAACCCAGCCTGAAATTATCGTTTGATATTCGCACGGTAGTGTCGAAAAATCGGTAGTGTGTTCAAATACTAAGAATCACATTTTTTACCTGTTTATTTGCAAGTATATGGTAATATGATGTTGCCATCTTGATAATAACACTTTAAGCGAGGAGCAAAGCTTTTTTACCACAATGATTGGCAATGATGATAAATCAATTTATTTGTTTAAATGACAGTAAAATTATCATCGACTAGCGTAGGCACTTTTTAGGTTCACTCATACTAATTATATTCAAGTGAACGTACATAAAGAATTTAGCAGTGATTTTTAGCGAGTTTCTTAGTTTAAAAATAGTAACAAACACATTTGACGTTTTTATATGATTCATTACAATTTTACTGCAATTTTATAAAAAATACTATGAATATAGTATTACATCGAAGAAGGGCTAAAGAAAAAGATTACCCTCAGGGAAACAATCCACTACAAGCTTCATTGTTACAGTTTTACAATGTTGTTGAAAATTTCGACATAAATGTGGATGCACTCAAGCCAAGAGTTATCGCTGTTGTAGTACTTTATTTTCCGAAGCTCAGAGCTTCGTCGCAGATGGCATTAGCCAAAGTGTAAGTGGCTAATGTAATGTTTGGCTTTTTGCTTCTTTCCAAGAATTCCGGCTCGTAACGAATTAAATTTCCAACTCGGAGCAACCATCAGGGTTTTGGCGAAATCATTTTGCACCATCTAGAGTGAAACACCAGACGATGAGGAGATGTTTGATTTACTTACGTACAATTTTTAAAATACGAGCTCACGGCTCGTTAAACTCGTGGTAAATTGTCACCCAAAGTGCCTCACACTGAATTAAAAAAGACGATAATTACGAGACTGCACACTTTCTCCAAGAACCGAAAAACTCTCGAATTTCCAAAAAACAATTAAAGCAACGGAACAAAACATAAATACGAACACCCCGACATTCGGTTAATCCCCGTGCGAGTCGCACAGACGCGACACTCGACACCCCAGCCTCTCGAAATCGATTAACTTCAATAGCCGAAGCCATAACTCAACGCTCGCAACTTCCTACGCAAATAAAACACCAGCCCGCAAGACCCTCCCTCCTCGAGCTCTGATAGAGGAAAAACAAAAAAACAAAAAAATGTCCCTCCTGCCCGGAGCTAATAATAAACCGCAAACAGCTGGCGCGCGAGTGAGCTCGGAAAGAGATATCATCATCCCCGCCTTCGTCGCGCGTGACC
The DNA here is from genome assembly GCF_036245765.1 of Copidosoma floridanum. NCBI lineage: Eukaryota > Metazoa > Arthropoda > Insecta > Hymenoptera > Encyrtidae > Copidosoma > Copidosoma floridanum. The sequence continues at coordinate 13,419,171 of NW_028321884.1, read as the reverse complement.
TTGGCTCGCGCGTGGCTCCGCAATTGCACTTTTATCGCGCTTGGCTTTTCGTCTCTATTATGCAGCGATTCGCAAGAAAGGTAGTTTTGCGAGGTTCCGCTTTCGGAGAGATGATGCAGGAGTAATGGTAAACGTGGAGGTGACCAGTGTTTGCACGGGTGATGGGAAAGTGTTCCCACGATGTTGATATGGGTGTACGTCCGATGAATGTGTGCTATTCTTTGTTTACCGGAGAGTTTTTTCTCATTTTCCGTAAGTACCTATACGTTTTTCTAATTTTTACGAGCTGATTCCGCGCATAACGATGCGAGGACTCACGTGACACGCGTAATTCTTTTTCATTAAGTCTCGCATGTTTGTGAGATATGCAGCTGCGTCGCACCTTTTGCGGAAATTAAGTAGGGAAAAAAAAAAGGAGCTGATGATACAGGGTACGACGAGTTCTTTTTTTTTCTCGTGGGTAGTTTATGGTGTGCTAGCGTGGTTGAGTGTTGGGTGTATATCATTGAAAAGCTTCAATTTCTTGTATTAGATTCAATAAAAATTTTTTCGTGGATTTACTTTTTGCTATAAAACAGTTCATTTGCTGATCATAATGCTTGTATAGGAATTTAGTTCAAATACAACGTGGTCATAATGGTATACAAGAAAATAATTTATATGAACGTGATTGTACGTTTATAGTGTATTGTCATTCTCTCATGAAAAAAAAAAAAAAAATTTCTTGGATAACATTACAATAATTGATTCTAACAATGAGTTTCTGGCTTACTACATCAGCTAAGAACTACATATCCACGACATAATAGCCTTGGCAGTGTGGAGGATTTCGGTACGTGCCAAGCTTAGCCAAAAACGCACTAAACGAACAAATGAAATATTTAGTAAACGTTATTACAAAATTCTAAATATACAAGACAACGAAAAACTAATAAGTGAAAACAATTCAAAATCGATAAAAGTATTCGTTGATAAATTCAGCATATTTTCTATCTGCAAAAGCACATTTGTCTACAAGCTGTCGATGCATAAAACACAAGCCATAAAACAATGACCAAACCACCCGGTAAAAGAAGGACATCAGACAAGAGGAGCCAGTAAAACAGAACGTACATGGAGAGAGAAGTAAGTCGTGCTTTCGAAAATAGAGCAATCCCATGCACAAGCGGTCTCCTCCTCGTGCGCATAATCCAGCCACGGAGGCAGCATTAGTCAGTTCCGCCCGAGCGTGTGCAACAACTGGACACGAAAAGAAAGCACAAAGCCCATAGCCCCGGTATAGCTGCTCTTCTGATCTTCTTTGTTGCGCTACTTTGTACCCATAGTTGTACTATTGGCATACCTATACTGCATAGTAGACGAGGAAGGAGCCCAAAGGCCCTCCCTCTTTGTCGACCTCGTCCTGATTCGACGCAACACGCGCTGCAACAACGATTCTTTGAGGGTCTCGCGATGCGCCCACTTAGACAGCTAATGTGCAAGAAAGCGCTCTTAGTTTCGTTTCACGGAACGGCCACTTAATTGGAACCCAAACACTGCTAAGTGCTTCTTCTGTTTTTCTTCTTTTTAGACGGTACTCGCTCACGTAATACAGGCAAGCCTGACTAATGATCTGACGTGAGATCGATGGCACATTCAAGGGCTTTAACCGACCTTATGTTCATAAATGCAAGACTCTATGCTCAATCAGAAATTAAATTTTTTTTTTCCTCTACATTTAGTATTTCATTGCTATTAAAATAAAGACTCTTAGCGTACGAATCTTTCCTCCGTTTGCAAGTTACTTTCCTTAGAAGTACAAAATAACCAAGTGAAATCAATGGATTGGTTTGTAAGTAAAGGACTATCATTTCTTGGATGAAAAATGCGGTTTTTTCCAAATAGGTACAATACTGTGCTATTTATTTCGTGAATACAGGTTCTTCATCTCACAGCAGATTTCAATGAAAAATCCGACATATTTTCAGGTTTTTTTCAGTGTTCGAAATAATTTGAGAGATTTGAAACCATAAAAATTAATGAATAACCCTGAAATGTCTCAATAGGCCTTTAAAGTATTCAAAAAACTTTAAGGAACACTTAAGTAATTTATGTAGTTTCAAGCGACTCGAAAGTCTTTTTAAAATTTTTTTCGATAGCTCGGAGGGTTTGCAGCCCTCCTGGCATTTTTCCATTTTTCCTTACAAAACTGTGTTTTTCTTCTCTGGATCGCAAAATAACAAAGCAATTTGTTTGATCCACAAGACTTAGTTCCGACTAATTGAACTATGTAAAGCTCATTTTAAATTGTAATATCCACTCCTAGTTTAACTGATTATAGCATATACAAACTCTGCCAGCAATGTTACACTGTCGTATCAAAATTTCCATTTAATTTCCAGTTCATCGCTTTACACTCAAAAGTTTCACCAAACAACAAGAGAAACAGAGATAAAAGACGAACATTAGCCAAGAGCTTTAGCAACAAAAAAAAAAAAAAAAAAAAAAAAAAAAAACAACACAGACCAAACAAAGAGTACCAGCCAAACAACGGCAAGTGCGCTCGTTTCGCAGTTTGCACTCTCAACCCGTCCGATTCGCACACGACATATCGTTCAACAGCAGCCACACGACCAGCACTACAACCTGCAGAGCAGAGGAGAAAGAGAAACTTACGAGGATCGGCCTTTGATGCATTTGCCGCTTATATGTACATGAGCGCATCGTCGTTACCGGCTCTCCTCCTCCACTGGGCATTAAGGCTTTCTTCGCAAGAGAAACAGAGACTTGCAGTTCTCTTTGTAGCGCTTACGTTATGCAGTCACGTTGCCCCCCCCCCCTTCGACGACGTTGGATTAAACGACCGACATCGCGCTCGCACGTGTTTAATGCCACAGTTTTTTTAACTCTTTCTGTTGACTGGCCTGTGTATAGATTGTACGCGATATTTGATGGAGTTGTCGAGGTATTTGACGATTTCCGCACTGTTGGAAAAAATGCGATCGCTAAGGTTGGATTGATAGAACTTTTTTCTCACTCAAAGAAAATACAGACAGCTGTGCGAAAAATGGGAGCCGCAATGTTACAACGGCGCAGTTTCCTTCATTTTTGTCACATAGATGATTATTAAAAGTAAAAAGATTGGCACAAAGTTTCGAAATCTCAGTTTCTACACACAACACCATGTTTTAAGCTCTGTGTGAAAGGAGTCACAAAGACGTATGGTGATAAATATTCATGCCAACTAGTGACGTGCTTCTTCCATGAAGCTAATCATATTTTTTTTTAAATATTCAAAATAGACTGGACAAGTTGCCAACAATTAAAAAATTTAACTGATATTTTCATCTTTTCCCAAATGTCAAACACCAAATATAACTCATTTACCATCAAAGCCATCAAAATCTATTCTGCATATAGTATTCAGAAACTGTTACATACCCTTGAGATACCGATAGGATTTGTACCTTGACAGAACCTATGTCCGTAAAGATCCCAACGACGCAGTATATAGGCATTTAAGGAGTTTATCAGCAACTTATGTTAAATAATTAAATATCATTACTAAACGTTGGACAAAACGCACATAAACTCGAAAGGTTGCCTTTACATCCTCTGCAGTAGTTATTTTGAATGAAACAAAAGGCAAGTAATAGAAAATCATCTATACGTTAACCGTACCGTTGGCCCATTTGCAAAAAAAATGAAAATAAAAATAAAAAAAAAACCTTAACTCCAGCAAACAAACCTTTGATGCGTATAGGTTTATTTTGTTGGAGCATTCCACGAGCGCCAAAATTACACGGGCTCACCACCGATAGCCCCACGTGGCCATTGTTCTTCGTCCCTCTCGCACGCGTTTCAGAAATAGCCGCAGTTCCCGATATTCGCGCCGAGTGGAATCTTAAATACGATTTTTCAGCTGAATCTTTGTTTGCACGCGGCCTTTGAAGCACAGCCGGAGGATTCGCGGCAGTACGGCTGGTCGCGAGGCCTAAAATAAGCTTCAACAACAACACACGCCCGAACAATTGATTGGTATATACGCTCGGCTTTAATTCTGGCTCCTTTCGAGATTTCTACGTGATTGCGGGGATTTAGATATTCTCCGTGCGCATGCGTGTACAGCGCGAAAAATAGAGCCACGGGGGAAGGGCGAAGGGGACAGTGGCGCCTAATGGGCCTGTCTCGCGACAAAAATAGAGTCCCTTTGAAATTTTCCGTCTTGACTGCTTACTCTCTCTTTTGGCTTTTGCCGCGGATTGGTCTTTTTCATTTTAGCTGCACGCGTCTGCGTCAGTGGCTGTTGACGACTCGACTTCCAATTGGAAATATTAATTGTCGTATCAAACGGTAGATTGCGCGGGACAACGACCTGTCAACTTTTGAATAAGACGTTGGGACAGAATTTTCGTTTAAGCGTTACATGACTTGGCACAATAGGATGTATTATTGTTGAAAAAATAAGAAAAGCGTTGTACTCTAAAAATATTTCACCTTATTCATATGAAGTAAATACAAAGTCAAGTACTGATTGTAAGACACAATTCCAACCATCCAAAATTTTTGCAGAGACAAAAAATGCAGGGTTTCTTTCATTTATTTAGTTTTAAAAAATTATGCTTAATGTTTTCACAATACATGTATGCTAACGATAGCGTGAACGTTAGCTGAAATATCACTATGTAATGATTCGTTGGATGATATCTTATTAATTGGGTCAGCACCATTTTTTCTAATTTTAAATCAATCCTATCATCTTTCCTTTCATGCTGTTGGTTTTTTAAAATTGTGTCTACAATTTGCAAAAAGTTGCGTTTGTGTTTGCAGTGTTATGCAATATGACGTATATTTAGAAGAGTCACTTTTAGAGTGATCTTTTCTAATATTTTTATTGTCAATACAACCGAAAATTTGGCACATCAGACAAAACGGTCGTCAAAAGTGATAGATTCGAGGTGGGTATTTTTTTCAGAAAAGTTACAACTCCAAAATAAAAATTGTATAGAACTCTTTATTTGACAACTTTATAAAATTATAACATCATTTTTTTCCCAATGCACGTATCGATATTAGGTTCCTCGACAACACGTATCTCTTCATGTACATTCAACCTTTCGTACTGATAACCATTCATTGAAAATGTTTGTCTAAATAAAATGATTATGTTTTAATACAATTGTTATTTGAAGACGTCTGAATTGTTTTCAATTTGAAGTGTAAATTTTTCACACTCTCTCTACGTGAGACAAAATAATTCCCAACGCAAACAATGTCTGATTTTTTATAATTATAATTAATCTACATTAACAATAACATTGCGTTTTAAAGGCCAATAGCCCGAAACCGAGGTTTTTGCGAACATACAACAATCACTGTCTTTTTACGTGATAGTAAGATTTTGACTGGAGTTGTCCTACGATTTCTACTAAGTATGACCATTGCGATACACAAAGTAATGAAGGAAGTCAATTCCTTATTTAATAAGTATTAATTTTGTTTAAATTATTCTTTATTAGAACGTTGAGTAAATACAAGATTGGCAGATCAGCCGTAACAGATATTTTATAGTAGGCAGATCGACGTGGAGGTCTGGTTTGAGAGTCCCCAGCGAAGCAAGAGGTCGAGGCGTGCACATGCACACACGTTGGTTCCACTAGATCAAGCTGTACGGTCGCGCCGGCAGAGAGCAAGCGAGCAGCAGCTCCCTCTTCTTTGAGCAGAAAGAGGGGAAAGGGAGGGCATGGGCGCGCAAGACAAATCTTGCACAACCTGCCCGCCTCGTTTCGTGAACGATCTCAGTCTCCGCCCGCCGTACCTGGGTCAGCTTCGGTTACAGGGTCTTTGGAGGCGGCGTCGCCGGCACTAGGCGATCGGACGGGCAGTAGAGAGAGCTTGCTGATGGGACGGGTGTATTCACCAGTGGCGGTCTGGATGGTGGCGGCGCGAACGAGCCCGTCGGGTCCGGGATGAACCGAGATGATGCGACCGAGCGGCCACATGCCGCTAGGCTAGAGGAGCGTGGCGTCCACCATGGCGACGACGTCATCAACCTGGAAATTACGACGTGGGACCTTCCACTTGGGTCGTTGTTGGAGCGTGTCCAAGTACTCGCGGCTCCAGCAGCTCCAGAACTGGTCTCAAATTCCCCGGACCAGCTTCCAGTGACTTAGGCGATCGAGCTTCTCGGGCGGGGTGCTGGCATCAAGCACAGAATTCAGCGGGCCACCGACGAAGAAGTGTCCAGGGGTGAGGATATCCAGGTCATCTAAGCCTCCGGTGAATGGAGTGAGAGGGCGGCCATTGAGGACCGCCTCGATGCTGGCCAAAACGGTGGAAAACTCCTCGTAGGTGAGGTTGGGCGGTCCAAGGACGGAGATGATGTTTCATTGCTTTAACACCGGCCTCCCACAGTCCGCCGAAGTGGGGCGCCCGTGGAGGAATGAATTGCCACGTGACGCCTTGTTCAGCCAGTGATCCAGCAACACGCTCCCACTTTATTTCGGCATCCTGGAGAGCCTCGAGCATTTCACGGTCTGCGGCGCGGAAGCAGGTGGCGTTATCACTCCAGATCTCTAAGGGCCGACCGCGCCTGGCGCAGAATCTTGTGAGCGCTCCAATGAATGACTCGGTGGAGAGATCACAAACGGGCTCAAGGTGTGACGCCTTGGTGGTCATGCAGACGAAGATCGCGACGTAGCCCTTGCTTGTGCGGATGCCTTGGCCCTTAGCAGACAAAATGTTGAATGGGCCAGCGTAGTCAACTCCAGTGCGAGAGAAAGCTCGAGCAGGAGTTACCCGTGCGGCCGGTAGAGGTTCCATGTGTTGAGTGGCAGGCCGCGCCTGCAGTCGGGCGCAGACCACGCATCTCTGGATAATGCTTTTGATTCGCCACCGCCCGCCAACAATCCAGGCCTTGCGAGCCACATAGGCGCTGGTGACTCTGACTCCTCCGTGAAGAGCACGAGCGTGAGCCCACTGGATAATGAGCCGAGCGAGGCTGCATCGGCTGTCGAGGATTGGTGGATGCTGCTCATCGAAGGTGAGCGCAGAATGTTGGAGACGACCGCCAACTCGAAGGATGTCATCGGAGAAGATCGGGTCTAGAGACAGCAGTGGATTTTTCGCAGGGACACGGCCGCCCTGTTGCAAGCTCGCAATCTCTAGCGCGAAGAATTGTCGCTGGCTAAGGCGGACGCAGGCGAGGCAGGCATCGCGCAGCTCAATCGTCGTCAGAGGGGCGAAAGGCGAGGGAGCGGGATCTCGACGTAGCCGACGACGGATCCAGCGACGCAGTCGAGAGTTCGATGACGGCTGGTTGTAACGGTACGGAGGGGGTGCGGAGTCCCATTTGGGGCAAGCAGTGCGCATTCAGCCGCAACGTCCGGGTTGAGTTCCGGGTTTGGAGCTGCAAACTTGCAATCGTTGGGGAGCGCATAAAGACAGCGCCTCCGACGCCAGAGATGCTCGTGACGGCTGGCTCAGGACTGGCGCCAAGCTTTCGAGCAAGTGCAGTGGACGTGATTGAAATCTCCGAACAAGCGTCGACGAGTGCTCTTGCTGTGACTGTCCGCCCCCCGGGGCCCATGAGCTAAACCTTGAGCGTGGGCAAGACGGATAGTCACAACGGTGAAGCAGCTGCCGCGTCGATCCCGTCCTTGGAGTCCGAAGTGAAGAGGCACTGCTTCGCCTCAGCTGGTGCTGGGTCGGGCGCGGCCCTGCGCTTGCGACCGCCATCATGGATGAGGCTGTGATGCCGCGCCTTGCAATATTGGCATACGCCTTGGGAAGGGCAGACAGTTGCCATGTGGCCCGGCTTCAGGCAGTTAAAGCACAGCTTGTGCTGAGCGACGAAACCCCTTCGCCCAAGCGCGTCCAGTTCCAGGAAAAGGCTGCAGTGACCTACGTGATGCGGCGCGTGGCAAGCAGGGCAGTCATCGTTGACTGCGTGGGTGGCTAAAGATCAGTGGTTGCGGCTGAGTGGCGTCGGCGCGGGAGAGTGACTGCCGGCGCGAGCGTACAGGATCGTTCGTCGATCGGGGAGGGCGCGAGGCTTCCATTGAAGTCAGTGAGCGGCCGCGCCTCCGCAGAAAGCTGGACAAAGTGGCGAAGGAGGCCGCTTCCCCTTGTGCAGAGCTGGCTGCCTCCAACTTCTCGAGCTCGTCTTCCCAGGCTCTCCGAGTCGAGGGGTCCATGGCGGTCGAGGCAAAAGAGACCATCCACACATCCCAATGTTCCACCGGCTGATTGAGCGCTTGCAGTTGATCACGGTGCTTGTCTAAGGCATCGGGCAAGCCCTGCAGACCAGCAGCGGACTCCTCGCGCAGAGGCTTGAGCGTTCGGAGTGCCATGACGTGGTCCTGCACAAGGAGGCGGCGATGCTCGAACCGCGAGACAAGAAGACTCCAGGCCGTGGAATAATTGGAGCCAACGAGCTGCAAGGTGTCCAGAACTGCTTTTGCCTCACCCTGCACGTTTGCCTTTAGGTAGTAAAGCCTCTCGACGTCGGTGAGCCGAGCATCCTGGTGAATGAGCGTCTGGAACAGGTCGCGGAAAGACTGCCAATCCTCGCGACGGCCAGAGAAGAGCGGGATATTGATGCTCGGCAGGCGAGGGCCCGAGTGCGGTCCAGGGAGCGGTCCGGGGAGTGGTAACTGGCCACCATCCCTGGCATGGTCGGGAACAGCCGACTCCTAGCGTCATACAGGCACGCCTTAGCGTCGAGGTAGTATCCCTCTGCGGACCTGTACAGGGCTCTCAAGGAGGCAACTTTGTCCACAGGTGCGCCCTGAATCAGATCCTAATGATTGGCTTGGAAGTAATTCCAATAATCAGCGAGTAGCTCGAACCTGGCGTTGACGAGACCCATGCTCCATACTTCGACGCTCTTGGCGGATTGAGTGAATTCCGCGAGAACCTCTAGCAGGGCTCGCTACGTTTCCAGCAACGAGGGCCAGCCTTCGTTATCCCTGTAAATTAGTCACGCGCTGAGCTCGACGCTTGTCTCTCAAACGGCGCCTTGTTACTTGTGGTGCAATCGTGCGTGCCAAATGAGTCTACGTAGAATATTGAGAAAAAGGGCGTAAGGAATCGCAAATGAATCTGTCGACCCGACCAGCCGCGGGATGACGTGAACTAGTAAATCCCGCGGTTTAAACATGAAGCAGCCTGCAATCTGCAACCCAAAACCTCTCGACAGCCTCACTGACTGAGTAATCGCGGTCGCACGCGAGGTCCACGACGACGCGGACTGCACGGCAGTCGCGGTGGAGCGTCTCTCGCCTGTCACATCTTGTTAAGGCTATCATAACCTCAAATCGCTCTACCACGTGGCGCGGCTCTGCACGATTGCATCACTTGCAACAGAGGCCCAATGTCTCGATACGTTCTCGGACGTAGAGAATGTATTTTCGCATGATCGCATCTCACATCGTCCTAATACTTACATTGCTTTGCGTAGCACCGTAGTCCTGGCTGTCCTGGGCTCGATGAGGTTCTGGCGGTTGTCTGTCCCAGTCACGCTATCCGGCTCGAAGGACCAATGTTTAAATTATTCTTTATTAGGACGTCGAGTAAATACAAGATTGGCAGATCAGCCGTAACAGATATTTTAGAGTAGGCAGATCGACGTGGAGGTCTGGTTCGAGAGTCTCCAGCGAAGCAAGAGGTCGAGGCGTGCACACACGTTGGCTCCACTAGATCAAGCTGTACGCTCGCGCCGGCAGAGAGCAAGCGAGCAGCAGCTCCCTCTTCTTTGAGCAGAAAGAGGGGAAAGGGAGGGCATGGGCGCGCAAGACAAAGCTTGGACAAATTTGTAACCAAATAATTTAATGTATCATAAAATTCGTTAGCCAAAAACAAACCCAATGTTGTTATTTTCAGAAGTTTATTTTCCAACTAGTTTCCATTCGTTTTCTTAAGCTTTATTCGCTATCCCAAAATAAAATAAAAATCGGTAATAAAAAGTTTTCAGCCGCTTGATACACATAACGGACTAGAAGCACCTTGGTGATATAATTTATCATTGATACCGTTATCTTAACTTGCGAGAATCGTGAGTCGAATATATTTAAACTACAATAGGTTTTGCCACTTATTTAAGTTTTACTGTTCGTACGTTAAAATCACGTCATCGTCCAAACTTAACCTGCCAATTCGAAGTAAGTTTTTTTAGAATAGTTGTATATGAATAATTTGATTCTATTTATTACAAAGTGAGTACAGGAAACTTTCTGATTTTCTTACTTATTCGTTTTCTAATACTATTAGTCAAGGAATAAAAAATGATGGATAATGGAGACGTAAACTCTCTTCACGAAGCAGTTCGTTTGGGTGACATTACAATGGTCCATACAATTCTGGAAAGGTACCTATTATTTCAAGGTACAATCAAGCTTGAAGAAATTTTTCGTATAATTTACTAATTAAGTAACGAATTCCTTAGAGATCCATTTTGTGTTAATGATTGGAATCGTGACTTAAAAACCCCTCTACACGTGGTATACGATCTTGTACCTCATGACAATCTTGTACAAGATGATGATAAATTATTAGTGATGCGAGTACTCCTTGATTATGGTGCAGATGTCAATGCACGAGAAGGACATATGCATGAAACAGCACTTCACTTTGCGGTCAATAAACAGCAGGTAAACAATGATGTTAACATAATAAAAAGTTTTCTAAAGTTATAATCTTTCAATATTCAAAGATCAATGGAGTGAAGTTTCTCTTAAAAAATAAAGCCAATCTGGATATCCGAAATACATTCAATGACACAGCATTGCATTATGCAGTAAAAGAGAGATCTGGAAGTATCATGAGGCTGTTGTTAAGTTATAATGCAAACCCCAACCTTAATAATATTCATGGCCAAACACCATTGGATTATGTCGTATATAATTGTGATATTAGTTCTTTAAGAATACTTGTGGAACATGGGTAAGATAATTCGATTAGACGATTTTAACAATTCTTACTGTTAGACGATGAATAAATCCTACATGTTTTTATTTTTCACAGTGTTAAGAGCTCAAGTATTTACAAAATGATATGCAAAGTATGTCTAAGCCCTTATATACCATCAAACAAGTTATTCATAGAATATTTGATTAAAAATGGGCCCGCACTAGATAGCTACGGAAACTTCTCTTTCATCACTTTGTTCAGAAGTTTAATTTTGAATTTTTTCAATCATATTGGCATCGAACACTGCTTATTTTATGATTTACTGTATAGAAAAAGCATTAAATTTGATAGTATAATGAACCATTCAGATCTGCATTTAGCTGCCTACGACCTTGATGTAAAACTTGTCAAAGATCTACTCAAGAAAAGGATCAATGTTAATATCAAAAATAACTTCGATGAGACGCCGTTGCACGTGGTGTTAAGAAAGAATGTTTTTAATTACAAGCAGGAATATAGAAAAATAACGCTTCTCCTGATTGAACATGGTAAACTTAAATTTTTCAATAGTTATGGGCCAACATCTGCTTCTATTGTAGTCGTATGTAAAAATAATTTTCCGATGAATCGTACCAACTAACGTGACGAAATTCTTCGTTTACTAAGTACGGTCAGTTAAATTTTTTCAAACCATTGCTTAAGGCCTACATCTCATGTTATATTTGCATCTAAAAAAGTTTTTTGTTGTATGTACAGTACGTGTAGTTATGCAAAAGACAAAATTTAGTAATGTCAAAAAAATTTTTTTTCAGAATCAAATTTGTTTCTTTTTTTTATTAACTTAATACTGTGCTGCTGAATATCTAGTAGGTGCAAGAACATTTTTGTTATTGTAATCGAAAAAACGGTTTTTGCAATGATTCAACCATTGGACTGTTGTTTAGCTACGATTTTTTTGACTTAAACTCGATTTTTTTTCCATGTGACTTTCATAATGCAGATTCATGGCTTTCAATCACTGTGATTTTTTGTTGTTAAAAACTACAAAAAAAAACAGTTTTCTAACTAATACATAAAATGTAACTTATTTTTGCAGGAAGTAATTTACACGCACAAGACTATTTACATAAGACACCTCTTTCTTTAGCTGTAAGAAAACAAAACAGAGAAGTAGTCAATTTTATGCTTGCAAAAATAGCAGGAGTCACACCGACAATACTCAATAATTCAATAAGTTACTTTGATGCTTTCTGGACTACCGACTTTAAGAATAATCCCAAGCTATATGAACTTTTTGTTGCAAGTACTTCGGGTTGCGTGGAAATCGTTGACCGCTTGCTGGACATCAGTTTTATTGACGAAGCAAGCAAAAATTGTTGTGATGGTATCAATAAAATCTTTGGCAATGCTATAATAAAAAAGCAGTACAGTCTTATTAAAATACTTCTAGAGGCTGGTTTTCGAGTTGATGGGTTCGTGTTTAAATTAACAAAATATTAATCTTTTTTATGAGTATTTGACTTATAATTACATAAAACTTTTTAATAAATAGGCACTCTGATGCTGACATATCAATTTTACAAATAGACGAATGTAAAGAGGGTGATTTAAGGATAGCCTGCTTGTGTTGGGAATTTAAACATAACGCAATCATAAACCAGTTGATGAGATGTACCTTCAGTTATGTTGTTTCAAACGGAAGTATAAATGAATTTGTATATCTTTTGGTATTTATGTACGCCATATCCTTACGAAGTGATAATTTAAGCAAAGACTTAATTCCATCAAAGGGATTGTTTAAGTGGCACAATGATTTGTCAAAAGTTATGTCAGAATGTAACAAGATGCTAGAAGAAATGAAAAAAGATGAAGCAAATAATATGTCAATATTTGATGTCATAACGATGCCATTTAACTTGCTTGTGACACGCTTAAAAAGTAAAGAGAACCTCAAAGCTTGTAAAAACTTATATTCGACACTTGAGAAGAAAGAACTACTTTATTATGAGTATGTAGTTATGTGTCGTATTTATTTAGCAATAGAAAAAAGGAATTTATTAAATTCTGCAAAGGATTCTATGAACGAGCTTTTCCTAGGTGTCCTAGAGCCACTAGATTTTCATAGTCTACCTGATAAAATGGTCTGGAATATTTTGGCTCACCTTGATATGAGAGAGTTGAGAAGACTTGTAAAATGTAAAAAAATCAAATCATTACGTCAACGTTTCAAGTCGTTTTTTTTTGGTGACTGTGAGTAAAAATGAATTTTTTATTCATCAACAGTTAAATATCTTATGACATTTGGTTTCTATCATTAGTTTATAGATTTATTAATAAAATAAATTGCCATGTAATTATACATTAGAAATAACGGATTCATTCATTCTCTTACGCATAACTACTGAAACTAATGTAACAATGTTCTATTTGGATTAAGATGAGAGATTTGAGTTGTACATTCTGCCTTTTTATTATTTTGAATACGCTCCTCCCAGTACAGTATTAATATGAAAAATATACTCAAAATTGTCAAAGTAGTTAGATTCAGTCAACTGGTACGTTTTCTTCTTCACACATTTATTTCTTCTGCACTATAATAAGAATTCCAAGCATGTACTTCAATTAAACATTTGTCTTTTAAAACTGTCTCTATTTGTATGATATTCTTTTGTTTCAAAAATCAAAAAATTTAATTAACTTGTACGTCCACTGATTAAAAATATCTAAGGAATACAGCGTCAATAATAGCCTTAGTTGATAATGTAGCAGAATTTTTCTGATAAAGAAAGTCATTCCGGTTATCAAAGTCAGTTTATCAGGCATAACGAGCATTGTATCAATTCACTGGAGGACTCCACACGCGCCTACTGTATTTATCAAATTTTTATGCAGATACATATACAACAATCTGTTAAATTGCACTAACTTTTTAATGCTGGTTATTGAACGTGTGTTATGAGGATTGGTATCATTTTTTTATATTTATTTTAAAAATTTACTACCGTCCATAATGTATTTTTATATCAAAATCATAACTAGAATTTTCTGGTTTGTATATGCAATTTAACAGCATTTTACCGCTATTCAAAGCACTTTAATAAATACTGAACTACTTTGAGCTACTTTAGAAATAACACTGCTTAATAAACTTTCAGGTAAGAGAACTGGGGTTATTGAAATTATTGGTGCAAAAAAAAATTATTTAAATTTGCAGGGTAAGTTATATTATTTACAATTTTGCAAGGATCGTCAGTATTAAAATTATTAAAATAAAGAAGAATGTTTGGTGTGAACATGCGAATTGTCCGATCCTTTAACTCTTTAAGTAAACAATGTGGTAAGAAAACTGATATGAATTTCGAAGTAATCAATCAAAATACTTTATTTAAGGCTTATTTACTTTGAATTATTTATGTATACAGAAGCTATACATGATAAATAATGAGTATAATGAATTTTTTCTATTATTTAGAGATGGAAGTATTAACAGCAAGGTAAATAAATATATGCTTCGCAAAGTAGGTTGTATAGAGTCCAGGGATGTCAACCAAGGGGTGTAGAACCAAGGGGCAAAGAACGATTTGGTGATGGTTCTTTAGGGAGAGCGTATGAATTTTCGAAATTTTTTTTCCAGACGTCTTTACGAGAAAAAATCATTTAATTTTACAATTTAACATAGGCTCTTACGGTGGTGACTAATTAAATTTTATTATACGTGATCTTTTTCAAAAATTTTCAAGGGAATAACATATTTTTAATTAACTTAATTTTAACGAGGAGAAATTTTTCGAAAAAGTTTTGATTTAGTAAGTTGCGTAAGTAAAATTCAATTAAGTTGTGTAATTAAATATTTTTGTCTTGAAACTACATCAGGAAAAAAAATGAAAAAATTAATATGCTCACATAATGTCTCTAACGAAAACATATTTTTCCGCCCTCGGGTGGTTTTGGGAAGCTGGTACTTCCTCGGGCAAAAAAGCAGTTTTCCGATACTTGTTCGAAAAGTCTCCTTTACGAACCTCGTTACGAACCTCTCGGTTCGCAAACAATGACTTTCCAAACTCGTAGGAAAACCACTATTTTCAGTGTTTTCAAACATTTTTTTAGTTTTTTCCGCACACTAGAAAACATTTTCTGCACACTGGAAATTATCTTGCACTCACCAGAAAATAAGAAATCTTTGCCATACATCTGAAAATGAAAGATTTTTCCCATTCACTTTTTGATAAACAGTGTGAGAATTTTTAGTTTCCAGACTACGTAACAGCAATGCGGAAAACTATTACAAAAATAAAAGAATTCTGACTTTTGATACTAAACAAAATTTGGTCCAGAATATTCATTATAGGATAGTTGATTTGCTCACAGAACCTTCCTAATAGCCCTTTCAATAAGTCCATCAATTTTTTTCTGTGCTTGCCACCGTTACTCCACACTGAGAGAAAAGATTAATAAAAATTACTGTGCTAGAATGGTAATCTGGTACTGTTTAGTCGTCTAGAGACTTTTTACTGTTTTAACAATAATTTTCAATGTTCAGAACAGTAATTTTTGTTGTAAGTACAGTTATTTTTACTGTTTGTACAATAGTAAATGCTGTCCAGAATGATAAAAGTTAAGTTGGCAAAAGTGAAAAGACCATAAATGGTGGAATGACAACAAATTACCATATTAGAACAGTAATTGTAATGACTTTTTTTCTCAGTGAAGTTGGTATTAATTATAAGCCAAGAATCATTGAATTACCTTTTGTGCAAGCGCTTTTAACATTAAAGTGACGAGCAAACATAACAAAATTTTTAATATTATTATAAACGAATGGCGCAAACTCGTCTGATGACTTAGCCCCAGTGCGTATTACTTGATTTTAAATTCGCTGTAGTAAAAGTAGTGAAAGAGATTTTTGGTACAGGGCATAGTAAAATTTAGCATTCCGAAAGGGCTCGACAGAAGTAGAAGAGAAACAGAAGAAGGTAAGTGTTTTCGCAGTGGTCTAGTATTATTTTTAGATATGTTCGTACAATTTTTATACTTGGGAAATATTTTTTACTTCATTAAATTTGAAATTGTGGGTGAAAAAATAAGTGCCAAAGTTTGTCTCACAAATATACCATTAATAATAACATTTTTGTAAGTATTTGTAGTCTTTGGAGATAAATAATTTAGGGAAAATAGTCCTCCGGAAAAAGTGACCTTTTAAAAAAATTCCTTGCAGGAGAATGTCTATGAGAAAATTTGTTTTTCCATCGTTTGCTCAACTAACTGTTTCTCTGCAATTATTTACCAAAAATTATGATTATGGTTCAAACAATCAAAACAGACGATCTTTCGTAGAATAATTCAACGTGATGTTTTATTTGTTGCTCCTACACGAACCCAAGCAGTTGAGAAAACGTGCGTGGGCAACCACACAGGAGAAACCACAGGCGTTGCATTCTGCAGCTGCACACATAATGCGAATACCACGAAAATCGCTCCAAACAATTTCTTCAGCTCAGTTTTACGTGGCATGGGAGCGAGTTATTTTTCGCGTGTACGGCTGCTGAGAGCTGACCTATTTTTGACGAATTCTTTTCCCCGACTGTTGGTTCCTTTCTGTGTGCAAGAGCAGGTTTTTGGCTACCTGTTTTTACTTTTTGTAGGATCAGCAGGCAGGTAGGGGGGATACACGCATGTGAACGAGGCTTTCAGCTGCCGCATAAAAACGCTTTTTTTGCATAGGTTATACATACATGTGCAGTCGAGTGCATCAACGAAATTTTTATTACACTTATTATACCACGCTTATTGTTTTCCATTCGGATCTACTAAAATATCCAACGTCTTCTATTTTCCTAAAATACGTTTCTTAGCTGCTCCATTCCATCAGTAGTTTAGACACCAACTGTCACCAGAGATATTTATTTTTTATGATTTTTTAAGGAATAAATAGTTAAATGATCAGATTGTTTCTATAAAATACTTAAGTTGTTTTTAGCATTCCTAAAAAAATAACTTTGAAATTCACCTGGTTCAAAAAAAAAAGAAAAAAAACAATGTATTGATCGTAACCAACCATGCAATACTAAGGCTTAAGTCACATGATAATTAAACATAAAACCTATTTATACATGTATATTTGTTTTGATGATATCCTGTAAATGATCTTATTCACTGACTTTCAGACGTGGTGTTTTCAAAATAGTCATACTACATTGCTGCTCGTTTGATGTTATAGTAGCTCAAAGTTACAGAAAGGAATAAACTGAAATTACCAGCGTATGATGACTCCTTTATCTGAATTACCTCAGACAGGGAATTTTTGTTTTCAAACTCCAATCATCTTCAAAAACTACCGTGACAACATATCACCCGTCATAACTACTCGCACGAAAAACCAATGCTCGTTACAACCAACCAACCCATAGCGCTTAATAGCCAATAAAAAATCAATCTCGACAAGATAATCGTCACGAGAACGTGATCGCCTCACCAAGTATGAATATCCTCACACTTAGCGACTAATATACCAACCAAGCGTTAATTCAGCTACATAGCCGAGAGAACCGAGAAGCAGCAATTAGAGACGCGAGCAAAAAAAAGGACGAGACGAGGGAGGGGGGAAAGTGTGCACATGAGCGTCGTTGGAAGCACACAGCGAATTTCATCTAAACTCCGGTAAAGGAGTGCTCGCAAGAATAGCTCACCCTTGGGTGTATGTATGCGATACTCTTCCGAGCGCGCCAGACGCGTAATTAGCATCCTTGTCGAGGGTAATCGCTCTCCGCACGAGCAGGTGGGGGTAAGGTCTCTCCTGACGGATTATCCAACGAACTAATCTTGCGCTGATCGCTGATCGTTTTGTTGGGGTCCGCGATCGAGGCTTATTATCCCCCTACCACTTCTTTCACCTCTTTCTCTCTCTCTCTCTCTCTCTTTGGGGCTATGGGGCAAATTATCACGTAATTCCGTGGGTTGATTCGTTACGTGCTTGTGGAACCTGATAGCCATGGGTCAATGAACTCCGTGTTTTGTGTCTTTCACGGGTACGATGTTTGAGATATATTTCGTTATTTGGATTTTTCATTGTTTTCCCCTCTCCCCCACTTCGGCGATTAGTTTTTTATCTTAGAAGAAAAGTGGTTGATGGGAAGACTGGTTTTTGTACATTTGAGTGAAGCAAAGAATCATTGAAAGTTTATTCCAAAAACAGATAGTTCACCTTTATTTCTAAAGATTTTAATCTGTGGTAGATTCACGTAACTTAATTCAAGTATGTAATAAGAGACGTTGAAAGATCGAAGTTGCAATCGTTATTTTTGATGCAATCATGTTAATTGATATTCAAAAAACAATTCAATCTATGGTTCATCATTTTGCTTTATCAGCTCTACCAAGTTGAATTCTATCTTTCTCCAGTAGTGAGCACGAGAAGGTTGTAAAAGTGGGTTGAAACAACAAACTTGGACTGGTGTGGTATAGTATGTTTCATGTCCTGTAATCTCCTGGTATTATTTTTTTCCGCAAAAATGTGCTAACGATCAGTTAACGAAGTCTTTTACGGGAAACTCCAAAATGTAGCTTTGTCACAACCTTAGCCACTGATTGTTTAATTTTTTATTTTCTTACAACGATTAGATTATTTAAAATGGATGTTAAGTGATGGTTTGAGAGCATTTCTTAACTCCCTTCGAGCTACGTAGGGCAATCATAACAATTGTATTAAAGTAGAAGACATAAATCTTCATCGAAACATTACTGCAAGGTTAGGAGCTATTATTATATTGTACAAACACCATTGTACCATTCTTCGAGCTTGCAGTGTTGGAAAACAATTGTTTTTGTTAATTATGGTATTGGATAAAATATAGTCTTTATTACAATGCCTACAGAGAGAACTCCCGTGCAGAGTTGACAATAGATAGACTTGGTCATCAAACTGCTCATTAAGTTGTACAAGCATATACAATTTTGAATATTACTCCTCAATTATCAGTATTTAGGAAATTTTATGAAGACGCGCACACTATCCGCCTGCGATGGCACGTCATACTTTCAAAGCAATGTTTTTCGCACTTTGTTTACGATTGAAACTGCTGGTCGTGCAACGATTTATCCCTCAGCAATTTATTCAGTGGTAACACGAAACTCTGGGCATTTCTGTAGTCAGATATAGTTTTTACCATTTAATCCTCTGGGTATCAAGTTGCATACGATAAACTAAACTTTTATACCGCAATAGTTGCACGTAATTCTAAGTTTATATGTAAAAATGGATAATAAACTAAAAAACGAATGAAATACGATTTTGTGCTGTAAACGACCCAAATCAGTTTGCGAAATAGTATACGCCAGATAAGAAATGCCCTTTGTAATTGCGTGGACGACGAATTCCCAGCATGCATGTGCGGCTCGGATTTTTTGTGGCCATGAGTGATGTGAAAACAATTCTTAATGACCCGTACTGTGTAACAAAAAATTGTCTGAAATAGCTTGTTCCACCCTCGTTTTCTTTCATTAAAAATGTCCTATGACTTAGACGTGGCAGATGTTGCATATTATACTTTTTTCTTTCAGAGCTTTGAAATTCAATGCAAATGAGTTCCAGCTGTTGGGGGAAAGTGACGAAGAATCAGTGGAGATTCGAGTGGTAGGAAATGCATTTTGGCGTAAATATTATCGTGTCATTGCATTTGTAGTCCGTAATTTTTGCAACACAATTTTTTATGTATGGTTAGAATGGGAACAGTTATTATAAGGTATCATAAACTCAGAGAAATACAAATGATATCAGAGAAATAAAAGATTATTTCAAAATTATAAAAGAAATAAGTAGTAATCTAAGTTTTACGTAATCTCATGATATTAATCATATTATAAATAAGCAACCGTGAAAGTAACTCCATTCTCTCTATTTTGTTTCAGGTAAGTGTCGATATCGTGAACTTTTCTCACATTCCTCCTGCGGCGAGGCATCGTAACGTAAGTAAAGTAGAAAGTTTTCTAACCAAAGTCGCGTGCAATAAGCCATTACATCGCTGTATGTGGTGTGAAGTGATTATCGTTACCACGAAAACTCCTTAAAAAGGCATCTTCTAATATTCACATACATAAAATACTGCACATACACCCACATCAATCGTACATATAACCACGCGTGTACTCAACGATTTTCGTTCTATGCGGAATTTATGTATAATACTAATTTATTTTCGTGTTAGTCTCCTGTATCATTGTTGCATAACTTTGTAGTTTACCGAGCGAATGGGCTTACGTAACTTGCACTTTTTTTTTTTACTTTACTTTTTTAAATTAATACTTATGTTATTTTAATTTACATCCTGTTATTTGCTCAAGTAAATGGCGTAACAAAAATAGATGTACAAATTAACATCTCAAAAAGTTCATATTGTACACTGTAGTAGTCTTTCACAAAAATCACTCCAAGAAAATTATAAGAGGCATTAGCCAAGTAACACTCATTTCAAGTACAGCCTATACTTGTAATATTATGTAACAATTTTATTTACTTATAAATAAGATTTGCTTGTTATATAATATAATTTGTCAAATATATCATTCAATGTACATGTATACGAAAAAAGTAGTATAAAATAGTATAAAATAAGGGAACTATCAAAACATGGACACAAAAAAAAGAATTCGGTATACAGTAAACACAGGAGAATGTTATGGAATATATTATTTTTGGTTGATACAAGACCCTCGTGTGTCCATATTTACGTATATATTTGAGGTAAATGTAGACTGGCCAACATATTTTTTATCTCATTTATTTGGATAATACACATCTACTCGCGTATATGAAAGGAAAAAAAAATGTTTTCCACAATTACAAAAAAGGCCATTAAGCCAGAAAGCGATCAGTTTGGCCTGGTAATGAAGACCTCTTTTCCTATAGCTTTGTGCACCGCAGTGGTACTTAGCCGCTTCGGCAGCAAAAAAAAAAAAAAAAGAAAAAGAAAAAAACAAAGCGAAGCAAAACAAGAGAAAAAGCGTGGACAAAACAAAGCTGACGCCTCGAGAGAAAAGAAGAAGAAACAGACGACGCGAAATCAAGCCGAGAGCCATCATCGCATACCGGCGTTGTCGCACGCTCTCCTCCCTCGCCCCCATCGAGCTACACGTGTTGGTACTACGAGTCTACTTTGGTATGGGCATGGGCTGCACGCCGAAAAAGACAACGCCGTCATTTCCCCCGAACCTCTGCACAGTGCACGTGGACGAGTGCCGGCACTTATCAATTGAATCTCTGATTAGCCCCACTGCCTTTCCTGCCCCCACCCCCGCCTCCTTTGAATAATCTCGAGTGGGATTGCTGGACAGAGTCACTCGCATAATACCATGGCGATCGGGAGGCTGTTTGAATAAATTTCGTCCCTTTTTCACACCAGCGTTGGCGCGCGCGTGTCCGCGTCGTTTCTCCGGGTCTTCATTAAATCGCGGTCGTCGTGCGCGCAGGACTATTTAAATAAATAAATTAGTCAACACAAGGGAGCCCCTGAACTGTTGCATGCCCGACTCGGGGTAAGATGTTTCGCGCGTATCGTCCGAGTTGCTTGGAAGGCTAATGGGGCCGAACTTTTTTTTTGTTTTTTGCTCGCAAGACAGCCAGTGCCAGCGGCGTGGGTCTTAATGGTATGCCTGATTCCTTGATCTTGTTTACACGAGTACGTTGGAAGCGCGTTTTCATTGGGGATGGGAATGTTATTGTGGATTAAACAACGCTAGGTACGTTTTTTTTTTTTTTTTTTTCGATACTTTGGTGATAATGGAGCATCATTTTTAATTAATTCTTCTTACTTTTTCGTAGGGTTCAATGTTACAGTTTCAATTTTGTTCGTATTTCACAGATCGTATGAACCTTTTCATTCACATCATACGAGCGGTAAATGCTAACTTTGATCAGCAGTATCTAAGCTAATGAACTGCATTGTTGAGAGGGCATGATTAAAAGTTTCATTAATAATCTCATGTTTAATATCAAGTGATAAGAATTACATCTTAGTAATGTCAGTCTATGTCAGTTACCCTATACTTAAATTTATAATGAATATTTCGTTAAACAAGACGTTGCTAACATATTTCATTAGCTTACATATTATTTCTCACACAGTACTCCTACGTACAAGGGCATGTACAAATTGTACACTTCTTTTTATGTACTATAACACATATAACACATGATTTTTGTTTCCTATAACCCATAAAATAGGTTATTACAATTCAATTAAATTCAGATTCAGAGATTGAAATAATATGTTTATCTTTAAATAATGAGAACATCTTTTTTTTATTTTATACACTTATAGGTACTGCATGGTCAGATGGTGCGTGAATTTCAAAATTGAAGCCACTGAAGAGTCTATACAAACTTTACGTATTGTCTTACTAAAAGAATTTGGAGTTACATTGGATATTCACTGAAATATTCCTTATGTGTTACCAATTTCCTCACTTAATCTTAACAATCACCCTTTGAAACTAAAAAAAATTGCGTTTTCTGATCGTAAAATCAGAAGAAGAGATAAAATTGAAAGAGGAAACAAGTATGGAATGACCGGTGTTATCCTTGTTTTATGGACGTGCCTTGCAAGCCGAAAAAATTGACGATTTCTCGCAGTCCATGTGTACAGCGCGTTCGCATACACCTGGGAAAGCACAAAAATGCCAAACTGTGCGAGCTGACGCACTGCACTCCGAAATGAATTGATTTTCCCAGTGAGTGCGTCTATTACCAACTTATTTGAAAATATGTTTACAAAGTTATACGTGTGTATCTGCGTGCGTTATTTTTTTTTTCTTCTTATTTTCCGTTTGATCGTCTTGGAGCAGACCATGAGAACACTTTTCATTCAGTAGCAGAGACACGTATTTCCAACATCAAACTGTGCGGGGCTCGTGCATACGCGTACGAGGCAACATTTCTTACCCAACAAAAAGAAACCCGCTAGCGTTTCACTCGCTGATAAATGGCCATTGTCACGTTTGATGAATACCCTGTGCTGCATGCGAGAACGTTGACTAATTTTTTTGCCTGTATTCATCCGATTTTGGGCACCTTGGTTTTAATGCCTCATCTTCGCACGATTGGTGTCAAAGAGACTGCAAAGTGTTTCAACAAAAATAATTTATAAGACCAATACTATCCTTCTACCATAGCTTTTATCCCAATAACATTCAAAGTTCAATGATATATTTACTACATGGTAGATCCATTTCTCCATTGCCAACAACATTTGTCCGACTGTTCAGTGAAAAAAAGCTTACATCTAATTAACACCAAAATCAACAGTTGGGTCATAAGTTATGGTACTTCTTTGATCGGCTACTTGCTGTGCAATTTTCATGTACTCTTACGACTACGAAGTCAATACCATAATCCACAATTTTTCATCGGCAAAAGCCTAACTAATGACGTAAGTAAGTAAACTCCTATTATTCCCGATTTTCTGAGATTGGCACCTTTCGTCGAGTCGGGGAAAACCGCGTTAGGTTTCTCATAAGAAAACCAAGGCCCATAACTCGCGCAACTAGTGCGGATTGCATCGCTGGAAACGACACTCCAATAAACCAGGGACCGAAGGTTATTAGCTGCAGTTAATTTCCCAAGAGAAAGTTAGCGACAAGTACATAACAGCAGGGGCTCTCGTGGCGCTTTAGTAGTTGGTTAATCATGTTAGACGGGGCATCGAAGGCGTACTTTTGAGGCGGAAGTAGGCCAACAGCCGTAACTCCTCGACACTCTCACTCGCGCTGCCAATACACCGTTAATTATATTTTTGTCCCACGAGGTATTCCATCGCGATTCCGAGGGGACACGAGGATCTTTGGTGCGTCGTACGGTCCTTTGGCGCCACGCGCGCTCCTCCGTTTTCGAGAAATAGCGGGAGCTCTGGCCCTTTTTCTCCGGCTATCGATACAAATTAATAGGTGCAATGGGTACACGGGCTGGGGTTTTTTCGTTTTTCCGGGTCTCTCGTGCGCGCAGTTCTTGTGCACGTGCACTGAGGGAAACAGATTACGGTAAATCGTGGGTGCACTTATATGCTATCCAGCTGTTTATGTATGTATGTGTGTTGGGAGAGAGCACCGCTTCAAACGGTTCCCTCAGATCTTCCTCGCTAATTTTCATGTGTTGGCCGAAGGCACGTGGGCAATTCCATCCTTCTTTTTCCTCTTTGTACGTGTACAAGTATGCGTACGTGTATGGTTTCTGCGAGGTTGCTACGCCTAATTAACGAACGAGGAAGAATTATTATGGCGAATGCACTTGTTACATTGAGATTTTCTGATAGCAGAGCTACTGTTACTTTGGTTTTCCACGTGGATGTAAGGATGTGCAATTTTTGGTCGCATGTCCACGATATGTTGTTGTTGAATTGCAGGATCCAACGAAGAATTCGAAAGAAAGTAACGTACAGTTATTTCAAAGCTTATATGTTATCGGGGTTACATTGGCTGATAAAGTGCTTATGACAACGCATCAGCTTAAATCTTGAATAGTAGCAGCAAGTTACTTGTTCATATTGTCACTTCCCTATCCAGCACTTTGAGTCTTGTTGTCCATGAGACTCAGGTATTTTCTTATAAATCAGTGTGATCTAAGCAGCTAGAAATTTAAAAATTCTTGTAGAAATCATAGTCATTCAGAGCCCATTTTTTTACCTGTGCAGAAATTCTTCAAGGACTTTGTCCTAACTTGGACATTTTTTTTAATTTTGGACGTGCTTCGCTAGATATCTAAGACAGCACAAGTTCGATCCCTAAGACACATTTTGCCTTTTAATGACTAGCACCTACGGGCAAAAATGTACTTTTGTGACCTCCGGGTCAAAAAGGCGCGAAATGATGGGCGGGTAAATACAGAATTTCGCACCTTTAGCAAAGAAAAATGATAGCTGTCATTGGTGCATCAATCTACGACCCTCCCTCCTTTCGAGTACTGAGATTGTATTTTACTCCAAGGAAATTAAACGTCGGGTCGTTCTGTACTCAGAGGAAAGAAGTTCGATTTTGACTCGAAATAATTTGAAATTACTATTAATAACAATTTTACAGCCTTTGGTCGACTTTGAAACACTTATCGATTGAATATTGTATAGTATGCAGGTTTGAGATTATTACAATAAAATCCAATTTAATGACGATTAGATGAATAAAATAATAAAAATAAACATTAAGATAACCGATACTGGACAGCAGATTCTACACTGTAAAATCCAAGTGCGTTAAAGTACACGTTTAAAGCGTGTAATCGAAATTTCCGTTTCTATAAAATGCTATATAGAAGTCTTGACAAACGTATCAAGAATAATCAAATCGATGCTTCGTAAACTATTTCACCTACCTAATTCAAGTAAACAATTTTTTTCTTGAACAGTTGATATAAGAAGGCTGTAGAAAGTAAAAAATTTCTGTCATAGATTTTACACGCTTGTGAGCGTGTAAAATCTGTATCAGAGAAGTTTTTTAACTCCACAGCTTTCCTACATTGATTTTTCTCATTCAAAACTGTCCAATTTAATGGTACTGGTTAACCACTTGAAACATAGATTTGATTGTCCTTAAAACTACCACAATAAGTTTTTATAAAAAACAAAAATTTCAACTACACACTTTAAACTTGTATTCTCACACACTTGGATTCACAGTGTATGTACATCTCGATGCTGGTAAATCCAAAATTTGGTCAATAAATTCTACAGAGTTCATGAAGTCAGACACCATTTATGGAAAGTATCAAGTAGCAAGTAAAGTTTAAAAAAAAATATATATTGCACATGAACTTTGGAGAGGTAAAAAAGGACTGCTAATGACAAAAAACATCTTTGGATTACGGCAACATGCCGCCTCGTTGGATCTTCACAAACGTGTGTAATTTCATCGTTCTAAGGTTCCTTCCAGGGGCATATGCTAACTTAGACACACGAGACTAGTTGAAAGAAAAAGTTTGCTTATCGTGTACAATATCTGGCTAATAGTTACATACGTGTCGATAAATGAAATGTATGTACGTGAGCTTACAACGAGAAAACTTGTTTGTTTTTCAACGCGATGGATGTATGCACCTACGCGAAGGAGATCAGCTACATAAGCTCTGCTAAAGAACGAAAAGACATCGCGTGTGTGCAGGGTATCGACCAGTAATCCTTGCACAACGGCAATTAGTGCTGGTCAGGATCTTTTTTTTCCTCTCTCTCTTTTCTCTTTGCCGCTCCAGAGTTCACCATAAATCATTGAAATTCAATCACGATGATTGGACACAACGAGCTGAGGAAGAGAACAGTACGGAAAATTGTATATGTGTGTGTGTGTGAGTCGCTTGCTTACAGAGCAGTGCAACTTCCTGCTATGGCGGGGGTATTTCTCTCGTGCTGATTCATCTGTCCGTGGTACTTGCGGCAGTGGCTTTCACTGGCGAAGCTTATTTTTCCCAGATTCGAGGAAATAGAAAAAGAGTTTAGTGCACATACTAGTAAATGAGTCTAATATGTTGATCAGGTCAATAATTTTACACGACTTGAGAGGATAAAAGTGTATTTACCTCATTAATCATCTATAGTGGAATGAATTTTTTTTTTTTTTTTTTTCGTTTTTCAACTCGCAACTGACATCAAATCACTTGTGGCTGCTGAAATGATACAGTATTTTTCAAGAGTTATGTCCTCATTAGTATTTCACATGGATCAGACCAATCTAAGGAAAATTATTATTTTGTCTGTGAGGGCATAGCAAAAGTCCAAAGTTAAAGTATATTGACTAATTTGTGGAAAAAGTGTATGACACTCAATATACAAAGTTGAACTTTTAGTGTCCACCCAGAGGGTCAAAGATACTTTCATTCAGAGCTGTTTGCTAAGGAGAATTAATGAAGATGAAGAGACAAGATTCACAAAGCTTTTTTTTCCAGTAATATTTTTTTTTTAATCAGTTTTTTTTTTTTCACCAACAAATACTCGAAAGTGTATAAAGTTCTTTAAAATATTACTGAAAAATGTACAAAGTCCAAAGAAGTATACGCTATAATTTATGGTACGTTTAATTCAAAAATGTAGATGTTGGGTATCGTTGCGTAAATATTCAATTACATTAAAGCAAACGATTGGCTGGACAAATAAGACAATTAGGACTCTCATACTTTGGGAATTTCAAAAATGTTACCACTATTTTTTGACAAAAAGAGTTAGAAAACATTAATATTACTAAAATTTATTTTTTGGATGAAAAAAATAATTGGAATTGTTGGAAATGGAACTTATAACCCTCCATCGTTTTCATACTCTAGTGCATGAAGTATTTACTTCACACATTGGTTATGGAACTATAGCGCACGAAAAAGCACTGAAAGTTTGAATCTCCTCACCCTATACGTATCAACAATAGCTTAAACTTCAAGGAAACTTTTCATTGCGTGTATACATTGACTTTTATCCTCGATTCTTCTACCTGCAAAAACAATTAATTACAGAATAATTTTATCCAAGCACAGTGTCATGTCATTTGCAGTGCGACGTAACTGAAACAGTAAAATCATTTTGTTGATTAAAGAGCACCTCTTGTACAAGCTTCAAGTAAACCATCGCGTTCTGACCAGGCGCAGCTCTCAAGGAAAAGAAAACGTAAGAAAACTAAAAATATGGGAGATCCTCGCAAAAACGCTTCACACACAGACTCGAAAGTTTTAAAAGTTAATTACGACCAGCCTCAACTTCTTCCCGAAAAAATCTCAGCAACCAGATACTCACTGAACAACCGACACGCTATACTAAAACACACATGTACGAAGCTTGTGGGCAAACTCCTAATACACCGCATTACTCCATACACGGAAGAAAAGGATAGCTCTCGCGAGACTATCAAATTTTCATGGTGATGTACTCCACGTCAGTCAGCCGTGCCAATCAGTCTCGCGTCAACCCTCACCACACCCCTATTCCACGCTAATTAGCAAAAGGTGCAATTATCGACCATCTCGTTACCGAGTTTTTCCCGGAACCTAAAATCTTTCGCCGATACGCTAAGTGCAGTATCTTGTTTCGCAATACCAACTTTTATATGTACTTGGATATTGGTTTCATGTCCCTCAACGTGGACTTCTCGAGCGAGAACTCAATTTGCCGACTGGACGGAGTCTAATTTCGAAGGGAGAAATTTTCATCCACCTCTTTTCCCGAGTTGTAAGATTTTCCTTAAGAATCCTCGAAGCGGTGCGCAGTGGTGACCGTAACTTGTTGAGAACTTTATAATTTTTTGCGATCGTCCGTAGCAATTTGCTTCAGCTTTTGGTAAAAAGTCAGGTTATATACGAGCGAACAGAGACCATGTGAGCTGGACTGAAGTTTTATCCCGAAATGGAACTCGAAAATCGAAATTCCGGTAACCCGAGGCTTTTGGGAAGTTTCAACAAGCCGGCCACGGAATAAAGCTCGCCCCACCCCTTTTTCATCAAAACAAAAAGCTCATTAACTATGATCGCTCATTACGGCGTCAGTTCGATCGCTACGGGCAAGCATGGGAAAGGTGGGTGGAAGGCACACGAGCGCAGACCCCGGACGGAGTGCTCCATGCGTTCCCCGAAAGTTTGATTGACGCGCCGGCGAGCTGTTTTGGGATTGACGGGCGCAAATAATCGTGTTAGCGTTGGCTTGGCTGGGGAACGCTCGTAGCATCGTCCTCGAGGCCGAAGACATTGTTTGTGTTACGTCTATGGGCTCGGATATTGTGTCTGTGTCGTTGAACGGGAACGGAAGAGAAAAGCCTACGGGCGAAACGTGCAGTCACGGCTCTGTTACAATTGACACGTGGATTCCTCGAGATTATAGTGCACCTGAAGGGTATTGTGGTGTTTAATTGGTTATTTCGTTTTGTTTTTAAAGTAAGGAAATGTTTTGTATCGAGCCTTCAAGTGGGACAGTAAAATTCACTAACCGATTCTTTTAAGGTTTACTCTTCCAGCGTGGTAATTTTTACTGTTTCAGTTATAATTCTATTTAAATTATAATTTTTGCGATTAAAACAATAACCTTTACTGTTAAAAATAAGAATTTTTTCCTTTTTTTGCCAGCTTGCATGCAATTTACTGTACAGAATAGTAATTTTTGTTATGATTTCTCTATGACTTTTATTATTTTTTTCCCTCATTGTAAGATGCCATATAGTCAATATGTATATCACATTTAGTTTATAAAATAAAAAAAACAAAGACTATGGAGTTTATTATGTTTAATCAACGTAATTTCAGTAAAAGAGTTACATCAAGTAGTGCATTTTGTTTGGTATTGACTGTAGTCGACTGTACTGCCGGACGTGGCATGGTTGAACTTTAACAGCTCGTGACAGAGACTTGGATACGGTCAGTAAATGTTTGTTTTTGGTGCACTCAAGGAATGTGTTTTAGAAATCATCATACAATAATGCATTCCAAAATCTCACTTTCAAAAAAATTATTTGGATTATAAATTTAAAAAAAATTAATTAATCTATTCATCCCATGATTAATTAATTAAA
Organism: Copidosoma floridanum; assembly: GCF_036245765.1. Classification (NCBI taxonomy): domain Eukaryota; kingdom Metazoa; phylum Arthropoda; class Insecta; order Hymenoptera; family Encyrtidae; genus Copidosoma; species Copidosoma floridanum. The sequence continues at coordinate 13,389,774 of NW_028321884.1, read as the reverse complement.
TACCTGCTCAACATCTTTACATCACTCTTGACTTGCCAATGCATCATATTCAAGAGTCAGGACCACATTTACCACGGTACCTCTTTTTTTATACTGTATTACACTTTTAAACTCTACTGTTTATCGTTAAATTTCGTCTGGTACTTTGTCTCAGATAAAACAACATATTTACCGGGACTTTAATATTAGGATGTATACAGTTATTAAGTAGGGCTACTAATTATTTACCTATTACATCGAAGGCACAACGCACTTGTGTGTATGGTTGGTACAACTGTTGATTTCCTTCAAGGAATTCAGTTAAAACGTCAATAGTTGAAAACGAAAAAGAAGATCAATAGCAGCAGATTGCGAGCATCAGAAAATTAAAAGATACATCAATCCCTGCTGCCCATGCACGTGCCGACGACTTACATCTTCGCAATTTATAGTTAGTTTTTCCAAGAAATCGCGGTGATTACGTCCAAGATTACCTTGGAACCGCTATCGGGTCGGAAAAACGAATCCACCAAGCAGTCCTTATCGAACATCTCCCTGGCATTAAGTGCTATTACCGCATTTTAATTCCGTTAGCCCATCTATGTAGAAAAAATATCCAAGCCAGCAGCACTTACAGGTTTTTTTTTTTTTTTTTTTCATTAAAATAAGCACAGGGAGTGGTCTAGAAGCAAATGTTGACTTAATTTTTGAAACCCAATTACGTTGTTGTTATTGTTCTTATTGATGTTGACTTTTCCTTAAACGATAACTAAGCTGCAATTACTATATTATACGAAACTAAAAACTCATATGAAAAATTTTATGAACAATTGACCTAGATAATTTAAAAGAGTTAGCGTATATCTACCATGTAATGTCATTTTCGTGACTTTTCTTGTGAAACGATATTCTGTAAGCAATAAAAAAAATTGATTGTGAATTACTTGGGCTTTGATTTAAAAAAAGTGTCTCATTTAGTCCTTCGTTTGAGCAAGGCAAGCTACTAAGTCCGCTTTGATGTTAAAAAAAAAAAAAAAAAAAAAAAAGTAGAAATTGTTCCGATTTAAAACTTGACTGTAAAACTCAGTTGATTAATTGTTTGATTTCTTTCACCTTAAAACTTAATCAAACACTAACGATCACCTAAAGCTGAAGAGGAGAAAGATCAGTGCATCTCCAAGTACGGGCTCCACGATAATCGTGTGCAGGAGAGGAGGAGACGGACAGGAAAAGTCCCGTTCGCCGATCCACGACAATCGGCTCCGAAGGATCGGTCATAATCCTCCTTCCTCCCGACCTCGCTCTCGCCGTGTTATTTTTTTGTCCCCCTTCCTCCCCTGAACTTCCGTTACACCGAGAGCCAGTTATAATCGCCCGGCCATGGGATCTTCCCCCCCGGAGCGGCCTCCCTTTTCCTCTAACGAGGCGCCTAATCGCCCGCGAGGGAGTCACGTTTCTCAAGGTCGCGGCGCGCTGGTCCATCTGACGTGACCGCGAGGCTGGCGCGTCGTGTTCCGGAAAACGGGACGACGGTGCTGTTGTGCATCCGAAGGATATATATGTATGTATGCTCGTGCCACATTTGGACGGTTGCACGAGGAAGTTATAGACTTGCCCATGGGAGGCAGGCAAGCGCATTACGGCACGATGCACCAATTAGCTCGGGCTCATCGACGGACGATGAAGTTATGGGCTTTTTTGATGGTGGGCTCTGGTATTGTTGTATATACATTGCCGTGTCAGCGATTTGTCTCTATTTGGCTCTCGAAGCGGCCGGTTTGCTCCTTTCCTCCCACACGGGAGATGTAGCTGTTTGGCGAGGGATAAAGGATGGTCGGAACCGTTTGTAACGATAGCGAGCTGCACGAACATCGTTGTGTGCTATACTTTTTTGGTTTTACTGTTATCTCGTTTTGATTGGTCTCGTCTTCGTTTGTGCGAACAGAACGATTGTCATGACATTTGGAGATCACTTGAGATTTTTTTTTATCGATTATGATGATCGTTTTATCAACAGCTCGACTGTGATGGTCAAAAAATTTTGCAAGAGTAGAATCCTGATACGGCTGTAGATCAATGTGTTCAATTCTTTGGTCAATTGTTTTAACGCCGTACAGAGAATTGTACACAGAAAATGGATGTTGCAGTGAAACACATTAAAAAAATATCAGTAACTATTTAATAATGTTAATTTATCCAAAACTATCGAAAACTATTCTCCAGTAGATAGGTACATCCAACAAAAGACTCTGAGCAAACGTTTTACCTATTTCTGATTAAGTTAAACCTGCAGTTATGCAGGCCTTTAGGAGGACAGGCATTTGGCGAGAGATACGAAAAATAGGACGTCGGGTCTTGAAAATTACCATCTTATTTTCTGTAAATGGAATTTCGCAATTGTCCTTCTCGAAAAACTTGAAACGAGGGAAAAACGAAAAATTGAGATCTCGCTTAGTTAGGTAGATTATATATTGTTTAACCACTTTTTTATTGACTTAAAAAAGTAATATAATTTTTTCTTAAAAAATAGCTCTTGCTCCGATCGCTATGTGCTTTTGTTGTTTACCACCGTTGTTTTGGTCGTTGACAAAAATTCGAACGGCCCTAGACGAACCAACGTTTGCCGCACACGTATGCCTACGAAGCGATCGTTTTTCGCTGCGGTGAGACGCGCCTTACACGCTCCTTGGCCCCCTTCTCCTAAATTCAACAGTGCATTTCAACAAGTAGTTACAAAATTAGCCATTCTTTCCCACTCTTACATAAGTACGCTAATAATCAAACATTTATACACATAAATGATCATAAAAATGAAAAAATGAATAACAGGAGAAACAGACAAGTTTGGTAAGACCGAGAGGCGATTTAAGGAGGAGCCTGATGCGCCCTACATATGGATGTTTATACGCCCTACAAACCGTACATATGGTTTGTTAAATAACAATCATTGTACGTCGTTTTGTAATTTCCTCATATCATATAAGTTACTCATTGATGACGAATTGTTTTACTGAGTAAAAAAAAAGAATTACATTTGTTTCAAGTCGTCAATTAATACGTGATGATTTGTGCTCCATTCGGAATTTTTACTTTTCTCTAAAAAGACACTCATTTAGCTAGCCAAGCCAAAACGAAGCGTTTCTCGACTTTACCTGCCAGCTCAGATGGAAATCCACTCCCCGCCGTCTGCACGATGTTAACCATAAGTGCAGTACTTCATACAGCCGGCAAGACAAACTTCACAGGTGAATCGTACAGCGGTGGTACATTAAAAGCTCGGCACTCGGCATACCGTCACGTAGAGGTGCTAGCCGCGCCACATTCGTCTTCTTTTTCTTCTGCCTCTTTGCCTTTTCTCGGACCTGTATCATATGGCCGCTATACCGGTCACCGAGACGCTCTCAGTGCACAGACGGGCGTAATGAGCCGCATGCATGCCCATAATCGTACTTACAGCCGGACGATTCCTTACAAAGGAATGGGATGTAAAAATGTACGTCACCCTTTTACACGATTTTTCCGTGGAAACGATCCCGATGTTTTCCCACCTAAAGAGCCGGTTCGGTTTGAATTAATTTTTGCGAAGTAAAAAACAAAATGTCGAGGCACCTTGGAGGCGTTTTTAAGCAGAAAGAGGGAGTTTGTGGAAAAATACAGACATACACTCGTAAAAAATGGACCCTCCTCTGAGTATCTTTTGAATTTGTTTGTTAAAGACCTCTTGGAAGAAGCCACACGTGGTGAACTCCTTCGTATTTATTTACGCGTAAACGTGCCGAGCCGTATACGTAAGCAAGTGCGTTTGTGCCATAAACCAATTGCTCGACTATGCGCCTCGTCGCGCACAGGTTACATGTACATACACGTGGTTCTAAGGATCGCACTGCTGCTGCTACTAATAATATAATTCTGAGTTACTGGTAATGCATGAGTCAAGGCATGAGTATTGGTGTGCTCGATCGGCATAGTTGTGTTGAGGATTCCATGGTAGTTCTTGCAAAAACGATAAAAGTAAAGGTCTAAAAATAGCATTGTTGCTACCATGGTATAGTTAATGTGGTTGTTAGTTTTTTTTTTCAAAAACATCGAAATATCATTCTTGTTCCTTTTATTAAAATAACTTAGAGACGATGACTTAATTTACGGTATCTGTAGTACATTTTTATGTATTATCTATTGAAAGTTGATTTTTTTTTGTAACTATAAGATTAAAGTTTACGTTTCGCAACATCAGTAGTAACATTGATAGTAGAAGTGACAACAAAAATAGTAAGCTAGTGGTAATATTTATAAAAGGTGAGGTTAAGACTATAGTATATAATAAACTTATTTTTAGGTATTATTTACATATATGACTGACAGACCTTGTTTCACTTTAATAGCTACGTCTAATTCACCATAAAGTTGATAGGTTTTAATCGAAATAAGTGACGTTTTGAGGATAAGCAAAACATGCTTCGCGTGACCCTTTAGTTTTTATTTTGTGCATGTACTACCTTAATTAAAAATCGCAGTTCAATTTCATTCTGCGTGAAGTAAATGGTAAGTGCAGAAAGTACTGAAATCCATGCATTTAAGTGAGAGCTTTTTTTCATAGCTACCTGCATACGTTTCTTGCCAGTGTTTTCTTGTCTTAGACTGTTTTCGCATCCCTCATTGGGACATGAATTTATCGCGCGTGCATTAAAGGTGATTTATGGCGTATTTTTAAAACACTGCACACCTACTTTGAAGTTTTTATCGAGAAGCGCGATGATACATAAATAACGATGGCGCGATGTAGTCTGAAGTCTAGTTATTTTCTTCATTCGATTTTTTTTTTTTTTTTTTCTTTTTTTTCAATACCATCGTATATTCTCACAAATCACGTTTTTGAAAAAAAAAAAAAAAAAAAAAAAAAAAAAGAGCGAAGAGTAAAGTGGACTTTCTTCCTCGAGGAGTTTTGTACAAAAAAAAAAGGCAAAAATGAGAGAAAAAAACGGTTTGAGTCGATGAACGCTCGCCGTAGCCGAGAGGCGTAAAACCGAGTTTTTCATTGGCCAAAGCCGCAAAGCAAGCTGTCGGATTATGAAAATTTACCGAAAGAGCGAGAGACGAAGACGTCGAGGGTTATAATGTATACACGTATGTGCGAGCGCGCTGCCGCTGGAGGCGAAAAAAGACGCGAGAGGTAGAAATAAGAGGACGCCTAACTTGGCTCTTTATTATTGTAATACCACAAGTTACGGGCCTCTCATCTCCTTTCTTCTTTCGCGCACAACCCGCCTCTCCCTCTCTCTTTCCTTTTGCGTTAATATTTTTTTCTTTCTTTTTTTTTTTTTTTTTTTTTCTTCACTTTGTACCTTATTATCCCCCTTTCTCGTCGCATCTGCGTGCGTATGCGCCTTTTTTCCCTCTCTCCCTCAAATAACTTCGACCGCAAGCGTTCCTTTAATTCCAATACCAGTCGTAAATTACGCGAGTGAAAAATTATCAATAAGAAGATAATCGCGCATTTAATTGATTCCTTTTGGGTTCCTCCTTCGAAGGGAGCATAAAATATTGCTCGGGAGAGCTCCTGCGTCTGTGTTGACACTTGGCCGCTCCGCAACAACCGACAGTGCGTTTACACAGAAGCGTTTCTTTGGACCGCCCCTCCCCCCCCCATGTCTTTTTTGTGCCCACACTCTCGCGCATAAATTTTCTAAATAAGAGAGCCTACCTCCGTTCGCGATGCAGCTCCTGCAACTTTCGCGTGCATTATTTAAGCCTTTGCGGGATACGAGGCACAGGAAACCTCGAGTTTTGTCTCGATCGTACGGAAAGAATGTAAAATTTGTAATGATTATTGTTGCGTTTCAATTATAGGCTTTAGCAACCAGCTCGATATTCATATAATCGCTTTAAAAATTTTCCGTGTGAAATTTTGAATTAAATGTTTGTACTGTAGGATGGATAATAGCTAAGAGAGAAACGAATGAGAATATCATTTGTGACAATAAAATGGATGGAAATAAAAGATGATTCCATAAGTCAGTGGCCCTGGATTGACAGTAGAATTCCTTACACTTGGATTGTGCTCCGCTGCTTGTACAGCACGGCGGTGCCATTGTGTTACAGACATGTACTAGTCCGGATGTCCTGTTCGTCAGGATTACCCACGTAATTGTTCTACCATCCCCTTTTGAGATTGCACGGCATGTATTTTAATTTTCTTACCTTCCTGCAAATTCGAGTTTCAAAGCCATTGATGATTATTAGCTTTGTAAAGAGGGTAATACAAAGACGAGTTTATTCTCATCGTCGTAACTGGCATCGTTTTTTTTTGTTGGTTTTTGTTAATTATAAAAGAAGCGTACAATTAGATTGAATACTTTAATTAATGTAGTTTTGAATGTAAAAAAATTTTTTTTAACAGACGTATATAAAATATCGTTTTACAAAACCCCTTCTATAAGTTTTTATGTAAATGTAATGATACGAGACTGTAAATGTATGTCAGTGACTCATATTCTCCCAAAACCAATCTCCACCAAAAATTTCAAAATCAAAGAAATTTTAAATAAAAAACGTGTATCAATTCCACTCGTTACATTACTAAGCGGAATTCTATAGAGTCACCGTTTTATGTGAAACTAGATTTTACGCGATGATCTCTAATACTATAATAATGAATCCTCAATCCGATCCCTAAAAAAAAAGATCCTTCACATCTTACACTCTCGTGTGAAATGTAGAAAATTAAGCTGTAATTACCTGTCTATCATCCATAAACCTACTTGTAAGACAACGAAAATTACGATTCCATGTTCGCAATGGCCATAAAAATCACATGTGTGACGTGCTCCCGCAAAGCAAGAATCATAAAAGACAAAAATAAGAGAAAATACGGGAAAGCTCTCTTTCCGCTATTAAATTTGAATTCCGGCACTTTTACAATCCTCGAGTGCGTTTTTTTTAAATTGACGTTCGTAGCCTCAATTATCTATCTTTGTTCCCCTCTAGTCAAAGCATCAAACTGACTAATTACTACTACAGCCAACCCTAGTGTCGTAGCTTTCATATGTCTCATGTGCGAATACATTAAATACCAAAAAACAGAAGGGCTGATCCAAGAATTGAAAAATGATATGATCTTCCCTTATTTTCTTCCCTTATTACAGCTGCTGTTAGAAATTTAAGATTGAAAAAATTTTATTGGTTCTCGTGATGGTTTATTTTATTTTTCTCATTTGGTGGTAATATATTGCTATATTAAAGCTACATTTTTGTAACAATGACAGAAATTTTCCAGTAAAAAATGTTACATTAACAAGAATAATATGTCACAATGTCATGTTCACAAAAATCAGGCTTTGATATAACACATTGAGGGATGGTTTTTGTCGTACCCTTATGCGACCTTTGAAATGATCCCTAATATATTTCTTATGAACTTTTTTCTGCTCTTTGGAAACGTAGGACTTATTGGTAATGATAATGTAGTTAGGCTACAGCAAATAATAAAAAAACATGGTTGGTCTGACATTGATGTACAAAATAAGTAATTTTAATCATTAAAAAATCCTGACAAATTTAGAACTCTTCATCAAAATTTATAACAGATATATACAAATAGAGTTTTGACATAAATCAATAATTATTGGATCTTCGTTTCGATTATCCTGTTAACTCTTTAAAATTACTATCAACACATGCTGAAAACTCACAATTGTGTTATCTCAAGTGTGAACAGCTCCCAAAGTTGATATAAAGGTCCTTTCTTTATTTTTAAAGTGGTGAAATCACATTTAACAGATGCACATTGTTCTTACTTTCTGTTTTAGCTGAAACAAAAGAGCATAAATTATTCTCCATACTATGCTAAACTTAGATTATTAGCAGTACCTGCACAAAAAAATCTTCACTGCTAGTTATACTGAAGGAAATTATTATATAACAAGTGGCAAATAATAACAATAACTAAAACCAATAAAATAGCACTAATTAAAATGTGTCTACTTCAAATAATCCGTCCTGTCAGTTGTAGCGTTGCACCACGGTAACGCCAAAGATAAAGCGAATCCACCAAATTGGTAAATCAGACGCGTATTGTTGAACGAACTTCTCCCACATGCCATACATATACAGTGAGACAATGTAATAACGCAATCGTTACGAAAACTCACCCAGTTTGTATTTTTTTTTTTTTTACGGTCTCGTTTTTGTTTTTTCTATTTCACGTGTCAATACAGCACCAAAAATCGAGAGAATTTGGAATCAAGTGGATACAGACGAAGGACTGACACACATAAATTGAAAGTTTTGGGAAGCAGTGGTTGTATCATTATGTTTGACCGACTATTATTTCTCGCCATTGAGTTTCGCAATTTACTATTGCAAGGGAAACTAGGATAAGGTTGTTGAAAGAGATGTGTTTTACACTATGCTCTGAAAGGTAAGCTCAGCAATTTTTCCACGTTAAATTTTTTAAATCAGAGTTTTTACATGTTGTTAACCAATACGCTTTTAGTTAAACGAGAATGTTTGGTGCCTCAGTAGAAAGGGCCGATGACTTTACGCGTAATACGGTTCGAACAAACTATCAATTTGTATCAAATTTTCACGATACAGTTTTGATACAGAATTCTAAAACTTTATTTGAACGAACATATTAGTGCAGTGTCACGCGTTATTTACTACTGAAACACAAACTATTACCTTGCAAGTGGTAGTACCGCACTACTTGATAAAATTTGGGCCGAGTAAATATAGCCTTTCTCTTTCAAAGAATATTAGGTCCAACACTAATGGAAATAAATGTTTACAAAGATTGTTAAAAAACTTATGTATCAGGACTTTAGTAAAACGTTATGTATGATATAGAGATAAGGGAGTACCAAATCTTGAAAGCAAACTTGTGATTTCCGACGAAAATCACGATAGTGTAAAGTAGTAACTAATTGTTCCTTCACATACATTGGAGCGTAAAAAAAAAAATGTGAATCGCACAACACGGCAACTTCGTTACAGTAATCGTAGTCACATACCTTTACATTCTACTTTATGTGTGTATAAGTCACATATGCTTTAGTCGTGAGTACAAGTAATGTCCGTCATCACATTACTAAAGCCATTTGTGGTGATAGTAGATTTTCCAATACCTACAAAGTCTTATCTGTTAAAACTGTCCGTGGCCAGTAATCAAGACGTCACCTCAAATATTTTTCAGTGTTACATAAACTGCTATTCTGGACACCGTTACTGTTAATAACTTGAAAATACATTAAAAAATTTCGACAACGTATTCAGTCACGCTTCAAAATCCGATACAACAACATATAATAACACTTGTTTTTCGATTTTATTGATTAGCATCCAGTTTTACTATTCTTCACTGTGTTAATAAGAAAAATATAAATAATAATGAATAATCAAAATGAACAAAGCATTCACGATGCAGTTAGTTCTGGTGACGTTGCTGTTGTACATGAAATTTTACGAAGGTAGTTTTTCTTCAAGATTATAGCAAAACTTGTGGAATTCTTTCCTAATTTTCTCATGTTCTACTCAGGGATCCATCTTGTATTAATGATTGGAATGACATAACCCTAACTCCTCTACATTTAGTCTGCGAACGTATTTCTGAACTTGATCCCGTAGAAGCTGACGATGAACTATCAATAATGGCGTTACTTCTCGACTATGGGGCAGATGTAAATGCACGAGGAGGATTTTTTTTTGATTCTCCACTACATTTTGCGGTTAGAAAACAGCAGGTATGGTACTTATTTTTTTTTTTTAATATCCACATTAACATTTTAAATGTTTAAATCCATAGATAAGCAAAATAAAATTTCTACTGGACCATAAAGCTGACCCAAATGTTATGAATGAATTCAACGCAACAGCCTTACATTTGGCGGTAGAAGAAGATAACATTGACATTATAAAATTGTTGGTAACACACAAAGCAGATAATAATATTAATGACGATGATCAGACACCATTAGATATTGCTATTGCACGTTGCAGTTTTGATTCCGTACGATTACTTGTATCATTTGGGTAAGTATGTTACACTTGAATATCATGACCATCACATACTTTTGTTAATTCAATTCTTTTTTTCTCTAAGTGCAAAGAGCCAAAATATTTACGAAAGTTTACGTAAGGCAAGCTATAAATGCTCAAATAAACGGGACGAGCAGGTTATAAACTATGTTTTAAGCCACGGTGCTACACTTGACATTCACAACAATTTTTCTCGCGAAGCTCTACTCTACTATCTGGAAAGAGAATATCACACCAAAACTCACCAAAAATGCTTTCTCAATGATGTACTACATACGCTAAGAAGTGATATTAATTATAGAAATTATAACTCGAATTTGCATCAAACTGCTCTTGGAGGAGACGATGTAGCAGTTAAAACTTTTATTGAAGAAGGAGCTGACGTTGATATTACGAATGTCTTCGGAGATACACCATTGCATTTAGTATTACAAAAACTCCGCAACTATTATGAAGATTTACTATATAAAAAGCATAACAGCATCGCTAAGCTGCTTATTGAACGTGGTAAATATAATGATTTCAACTATTTATTTAATTGATACTTTATTAATTATTCTATCTTATTTTCTTAGACATATTTTTGATAACGTGTTTCAAAAACAAATTACAAGCTTAAGTGTCCAATTAAAAAATTGAAATTATTCAATTTATAAATTTCTCAAATTGATTCATACAAAGCTTCTTATAAATGCATGTGACCAAAAAAATTTCACCGCTACATATTTTTGTTTTATACTTAAGGCAAACAAATAGCTTACAGTTAACTTTACGCTTTATTGCAGTCCGATTATTTTTAACTCGTTTTAATATCCAAACATGAACGAACGAAAAACTGATTTTTCAGAATATTCGTTTCAAAATGGACATTTTAATAAATATTGTTTAGAAGACCTTTTAAAATTTTATACATTTAAAAAGTCAATATGCGTATGAATTATCATTATAAACAATTAGCGTATTCATAATGTCTTATGTACACGGCCAATGGCTCTAAGGAATGATAGTATTTTTTTAACTTCAACTGAACAGTTATTCTGGATCATTACAGGCAGAAATTTGCGTAAACGCAACTTCATCGGCGAAACACCCCTTTTGTTAGCTCAAAAGTTAAAGGACAAAAATCTAGCAAAATTGTTGCTTAAAAAAATAACAGCAGTTGACGACTCAGGCATCTTGAGAAATCAGGATAAACTTGGATTGCAAGAACTAAATGCTGCTGTGGCTTTGGGCGATGAAAAGGTTGTCATTCAAATACTTGGAACTCCTGGTATTGACGAGGAGATACAAAGTTATCCTCAGAATGTTACAAGACCACTATTTACTGCTGCGGATAAAAGTGACCATAGAATTCTCAAGATCCTTTTGGAGGCCGGTTTCCGAACTGATAGGTTTGTCGTTGAATAAATAGTCTTTAAAATTCAATTTCTTAATTTGTGAAGTTGTATATACTTGTTGACAGACGTTTTTGTTACGAGATACCTTCTACTTATCAGTGGGTATATACGAAATGTTACGAAAGGATATTATGTTTACTTTGGCAATTCAATGACAGTGTAGCTATGGATCGAGTACTTGCTAATTTTGCTAAATCAATACCCTTAACAGATGACTATCTGTACTTGCCCATTTTTTACTACGCTATTTGCTCACAAACGAACGATGTTCATCTGGACTTGATGCCTGTAAGAGGATTTTTCAAGTTGTTTGATAAACTATCCAAAACTTTTTCTGATTGTCACAATAAGCTGGAGGAATTGAAAGAGAAAAAAGTGGTAATGATCTCTATTTTTGAAATTATAACAATGCGGTTCGATGCATTTATGAAATTACTGAAAAATGAGGAATACCTTGATTCTTGCACAAGATTGTACTTGCGACTTCAAAAAAACAAAAAACTATCTTATGATGAATTTGTATTGAAAACTCGTATTGAGCTAGCATTAGAGAAGAGGCAAGTTTTGGATACTGCAAAGGAGTGTTTGAATAAATTGTTGGAGGAGACTTTAGAGCCATTTGATTTTGTAATTTTGCCTGAAATACTCACTGGAAAAATTCTTTCACATCTTAATGTGTACGAGTTGCGAAAACTTGCCAAATAAGTGTATGTAAAATGTCCACCTTGAAGTTTAAATTTAATTCGTTGAGTAGTATTGTATTTGACACAAATAAACCAAACAAAAACTATATACTACTTGATTCTTTTGTAAACGTGTCTTTTGTGATGGTGTGTTAACTGCCTTCTGGGTGTTGATACTTTATATACAATTGGAATTCTCACAGAATCTCTGAATTCTTACAGTGTCATTTACTTGTTAAGAATCAGCAATATACATAATCATTAAGTTGTATTTTTTCATTATAATCCAACGAGCAATACATCTTGGAATTGGTAGTCATAGTATGCTCTTTATTAATTACAGTATTTTTTATACGCATTAACGGTGCTGCTCTCGTTGTGATTAATTTTTTTGAGAAATCTTATTAAGTACAATTACAGGGCTACAGGAAAAATATTATCGCTATGTTAACAGTATCGGCTGCGTTTTGTAATTGCTGTCTATATAAAAATAATCAAATATCGTTTGGCTGACTAATTGACAACCTAAACGGAATGTTGCCAGAACCAAGTAATAAAATATCGCCAACTAGTTTTATGAATGTTGGTGCTTTGGTGAATGGTTGTAAGCTTTTATTTCAAGCTAAAATCCACACAGAAAACTGTTAGTTAATCAGTGATAAAGATATCGTGTGTTAATATTGCTGTAATATTGTAAGTATATAATTGGATCACAGTGAACATCGATATTTTAACTTAGGCTATCCATCCTCACGATTAAAGGCTATCTACAAATTACTATACCTTTACAACATTACAGACAATGAAGACTTTTGTTTGGCATAGCGGAAACAAAAAAAAAGTCAAGACCAGTATTAGCGAATGAGCGAGCGCGCGGTGGCTCGGTCGGCTGGTTTGTAGGACGGCCCGCGGGCGACTGCGGGTTTGGTTCCCGGCCATTGCGACTCTCTCGAGCAAGTATGCTCCCCGTGAAATGCTGGGCAGGGGGGCGACCTACTCGCAGCAAAAAGGTCATACCGCTTTAGATCATTCGCCCTCGAGGTGGTATAAGTGAACATCATCACCGTACCAACGAGAAACTAACAACCGTATCCAACAATGTGAAAATGTAACTAATAATTGTAATGTGTAATCAATGCTGTTGTAATATATGTAACAAATATAATTGTAAAATGTACCTTACCGTACCAAGGCTATATGAACTAGTTTACAATAAAGCCACAAAATAAATACGCTACGTACCTAAGTAGGTATTTATTTAAAAAAAAAAAAAAAAGAAAAAAGAAAATTAGCGAATGAGTCCTAATTACGACTCACCAGAGACAGACATATGACTCATCCGGAGCACGTCACGTTAAGAGTTATTTTTTTACAATTTCATGTATACAGGAGTTTGCGACAGTCACGATAAATGAATGATCGCCTTAGTTGAGCCATCCCAAACTACTTATCATTGCAAAGTAAAATAGTTGCACGAACGTCGTTATATGCCCTTTCTACTTCAGTAAAGGACACGCACCTCCACGGCTGATCTACTGATAACAAACTCTCTTTTTTCGGAAGAAAACAAAAGAAAACAAAAGAGAAAGGAAAAAGAAAATCAATTTATGTGGGCGAGGTTTCTTCGTGCTAGAGTTTGTAATGCGTTGGACCGGCTTTCATCCAATGAGCCCATTGATTGTCTTCGACGTGTTGCCGATGGTCTCACAATACTTATTATTTTATTTTTTCCGCCGCCCTTTTTTTCTCGGTGCTATTGTAATTTGATCATCGCCTGTTAGATGTTGGTATGAGCTACTGGTTGAGTGATGATTTTCATTTTTTTTTGTGGTTTTTTATGATAAAAAAAATGTCGTTGGATCGTCGAGTAGTCCTTTAAGGAGTATCGTGATAAGTACATTTTGCCAGAATTATCTCACCGATACCTAAGTGCTTAAGTATTAAATTCTTATTGAAAAGTGTCGTGTACGATTATTTTTACTTCTTCACAAAAGTAGCTTGGTAATTGGGTGAATATCATGTTTTTTACAATTACAGAATCGAAGGCAAAAATTTTTATCTGTACTTGCGGGTAAGTGTTTGTAGGAAAACAGACATGACTAAGGATTCTCTTACTAACTTGAACTGAAGGAAACTTTTTTTAGTTGTCTGGCTTATGATTAATTTTTTCCATTCGTGAGAATCGATGTTCTTTAAAAAGTTAATTTTTTTTACATTTATGTGTTCCTAGTTATTTTATTTCATCATAAAATTATAAATGATCAAAGAATTTTTCAAAAAAAAAACGTTTACAGATAGTAATACAAAAAAAAAAAAAAAAATTATGTGGATGTTTGTATGGGTATGGATGATAATAAATTTTTTTTCGTAATGCTATGAAACATTTTACGTCATATAAATCATAAATTATGATCTGGTCTGTAGTAAACTTATATTTGATATAAATAAAAAATTAACTTAAAACAATAGTGCCAGCACTAAAGTGGACCAAATCAAGTTGTTACAGCCAGAAGGCTTAAAGTTTAAAATAATAAGAAAATAAAACACAACGTAGGCTAGTAACAGAGAGAGACGACGAAAGTCGGAAGGGCAGATGTCACGAGACGGCGACCGCTCGTCGCTTGTCGGCGGCGATCGGGCGTTCTCGACTCTATCGACAGGCCCGCTCATTTCTTGAAGCAGTCCTCGTAGCGCTGCGAGAAAGAGAGCATCTCGAAGGAGCTCTGGCCTTGCACGCATTTGTCCGGGTCGTCATCTGGAATTCGTGGGAGAAATAATTTGGATAGGATTTTTTTGCATGATCTTACGCAAAATGATCACCTAAAAACGAATTTGCATGTTGCCAGGCTTTAAAAATGTAGGAAAAATGTTTAAACAAAATTTTTTAAACAAATTAAAAATATTGTATATTTTGCCCTAGAAAAAATTTTTTTAGCTTTTTTGGACAATTCTAAACAAAAAAGAAGTCCTGCTAATTTTCTCTAAAATTAATACTTTTCGAGATATTAATTGTACAAAGTTTAAAAAACCGTGAAATTCGCCACTTTCAAGTATAAAAAACAACAATAAAAATTAAAAATTTTGATGTTGCCAAAGTTCTCAAATATTCTTCAAACATCCCTTGACAAAATCCTAAGGCGTTTCCGGATGTTATTTTACTGCAAACCCTTCATTTTTAATTTACAATCAAGCGTGTGCATTGTTACGGTCTTCTGCTGCTGGCCGCGGCTCTCATGTTCCGTCTCTTTCCCACTCACGAGGAGTACACGGAATTTACTGGCGCTCATATTTGATTTTAATGGTAAGTATATTATTCTTCTATAGTTATAGGGAATAAAAATAATTATACAATCTTTCATATTGATGAAAAATAAGGTCAACCTAACTGTTGCTATATAAACATACAAGTATTTAAATAAAAACCAGGGGGGATAAATGGGTCATGGGACCCACGGTAAGAACGAAGTTCTTTGAACATGACGAGTATAAAAACACAATTTCTCAGGTAACAAGGGGGTCGCCAGACCCATTGAAAGAACGAAGCTCTATAAACGTTAATACTGCATTCATGTAGTTCACTAAACAAAAACTTGAAAAACGAATAAAAAAAAAAAATAAAAAAAATAGTTCAGTACTCACGATGGTTAAACTTCATGAGAACGTCGTGCATAAATACAGTACTCACGAAGTTTAACCATCGTGAGTACTGAACTATTTTTTTAATTTTTTTCTTTAATTCGTTTTTCAAGTTTTTGTTTAGTGAACTACATGAATGCAGTATTAACGTTTATAGAGCTTCGTTCTTTCAATGGGTCTGGCGACCCCCTTGTTACCTGAGAAATTGTGTTTTTATACTCGTCATGTTCAAAGAACTTCGTTCTTACCGTGGGTCCCATGACCCATTTATCCCCCCTGGTTTGTTGTTGTTTTTTTTTTATTTTTTTATTATTTTTTTTTTTTTTTAATTTCTTGTTTTATTTATTTTTTTTTTCATTTCTTGTTTTATTTTTCTTCATATTTCATTTTATTACATTTTTTTTTATTTTTTTGTATTTCCTTTATTTAATTTCTTTCTTATTTTCATATTTAATATTTTTTTTTTCATTCCCTTTTTTTTCATATATCATTCTTTGTTTTTCATATTTAATTTCATTACTTTTTTTTCATTCTTTTGTATTTCCTTTATTTCGTTTTTTTTATATTTTTCTATTTATATTCATTCTTTTGTTTTTGTTTTTTTTTCATTTCTTTTTTTATATTTCATTTCATTATTTTTTAATATATTATTTTATTTGTTCAAATTTCATTTAATTTCATTATTTCTTTTTTTCATATTTCGTTTCTTTTTTTTCCATATTTAATTTCATTACCTTTTTTCATTTATAACAGTAATTATTAGCATTACTGTAATGCAAAAAAAACCTCAGGTTTAATGAAAATACAAATATTTAATGCGTAATAACGCGCCTTATTATATTTATTCTACATAACCATATTTATGCTAATTAAATTTTTTTTTTTTTTTTTTTTTTTTTTTTTTTTAGAATTGTAAAAGAAAAAAAAATTCAAAGTGAAAGAAAAATTACTGTGGGGAAATAAAATTAAAATTTGTTAAAAAATTAATTGCTTGGGAGTGTGAGGTGGAATGGTGGGTAAAGGTATGCAGAAGAGTAACACGGCACGGTTGACAAATGTACATATATAGTTAGGAGAGGGGAAGTGTGTAGAGAACACTTGGTGAGGGGGGACGGGGTGAGGGGAAAAACTTGAGAGGAAGAGATTTCTGATTCAAAAAAAAAAAAATCTGTCGGTTTTAAAATTCCAGCCCCCCGAGTAACGCGACATAAAGAACTTCGTTCTAAAAATTATTTTAAGTTAAGCCTCAGTTTGAATGGAATATGGTAACAGAATTTTATACGTTTACGTATACTAACTTTATTATTCTTCTTTGAAAAATCGTGTAAAACTAAAGCATGCCACTGTAAAAAAAAAGGTTTGAATTGTATCGCTCTGTGCGGTTGTGATTTAAATGTTTGCGAAAATAAATGTGTCGTATGTGTAGAAGAAGATGATTGTTGATGAAGCGTTGTAACTTTTTGTCATTTGAATTCTTATTTTTTAAATAAAGAATTAAATAAATTACGTGATTTTGTTTCAAAAATTAAAATCAAACCTAATCCTGATCCTTGTACCTTTCAGCAATTCAATTTATTTTATCTGGCTAAAAAAAATCGGCACGGCACGGTGCTTGATACATTTTCAAGTTGAATTAGATTTTCGCAATTAAAAAAACATAACTGGATTTTTATTCCCACAATTACTATAGAAGATTAATGTACTTACCATTAAAATCAAATATGAGCGCCAGTGAATTCCGTGTACTCCTCGTGAGTGGGAAAAAGACGGAACATGAGAGCCGCGGCCAGCAGCAGCCGACCGTAACGATGCACACGCTTGATTGTAAATTAAAAATGAAGGATTTGCAATAAAATAACATCCGGAAACGCCTTAGGATTTTGTCAAGGGATGTTTGAAGAATATTTAATAACTTTGGCCACATCCAAATTTGTAATTTTTATTGTTGTTTTTCATACTTAAAAGTGGCGATTTTCACGGTTTTTTAAACTTTGTTCAATTGATATCTCGAAAAGTATTGATTTTAGAGAAAATTTGCAAGCGATCTTTTTTGTTAAGAATTTTCCAAAAAATTAAAAAAAAATATTTCCAGGGCAAAATAAACAATATTTTTAATTTGTTTAAAAAATTTTGATTAAACATTTTTCCTACAACTTTGAAGCCTGGCAACATGCAAATTCGTTTTTAGGTGATCATTTTGCGTAAGATCATGCAAAAAAATCCTATCCAAATAATTTCTCCCACGAATTCCAGATTACGACCCGGACTATATCGTGCCGAGGAATCACGCTAGTGAGTACGTTCTCGTCGTCGTGTCGCTGAATGCGCCCGGGTTCACAGCTCGAAACGTGACTTACGTTAAATGTGGGCTACGTGAGACGAGAGGTCAACAGTGGTTATGAATTAATCACTGGTTAAATTAAGATCTTGGGGCCCCGTCGTGCGTTTATTTGCGTCTTTATTAACAGTGTATTCGGTCGAAATCGTTATCAAAAAATTGTAAAAGTTAACGTTTCTTTATGCTTGTATTTTTAATCAAATTAAAACCAATTACTGTTTGTACGTACTAAAAAGTGAATTTCATTTGAACTGTAAATTAACCAGCGTTTATTTGGACTATAAAAACCAATATTAATAATAATTTTACTTCAATTTGGGACTATACACAAGTCAATATTTTAAATGTATTCTTTTGTTTGCAGTAAAAATGCTATTGTTAATAAATACAACAGTTTAAAAACAAAGACAGTAAAACTTATTTGGACGAATATATTAGTGTAGTGTCACGCATTATTTACTACTGAAACACAAACTATTACCTTGCAAGTGGTAGTACCGCACTACTTGATAAAATTTGGGCCGAGTAAATATAGCCTTACTCTTTCAAAGAATATTAGGTCCAACACTAATGGAAATAAATGTTTACAAAGATTGTTAAAAAACTTATGTATCAGGACTTTAGTAAAACGTTATGTATGATATAGAGATAAGGGAGTACCAAATCTTGAAAGCAAACTTGTGATTTCCGACGAAAATCACGATAGTGTAAAGTAGTAACTAATTGTTCCTTCACATACATTGGAGCGTAAAAAAAAAAATGTGAATCGCACAACACGGCAACTTCGTTACAGTAATCGTAGTCACATACCTTTACATTCTACTTTATGTGTGTATAAGTCACATATGCTTTAGTCGTGTGTACAAGTAATGTCCGTCATCACATTACGAAAGCCAATTGTGGTGATAGTAAATTTTCCAATACCTACAAAGTCTTATCTTTTAAAACTGCCAGTGGCCAGTAACCAAGACGTCACCTCAAATATTTTTCAGTGTTACATAAACTGCTATTCTGGACACCGTTACTGTTAATAACTTGAAAATACATTACAAAATTTCGACAACGTATTTAGTCACGCTTCAAAATCCGATACAAAAACATATAATAACACTTATTTCTTGATTTTATTGATTAGCATCCAGTTTTACTATTTGTTCACTGTGTTAATAAGAAAAATATATATAATAATGAATAATCAAAATGAACAAAGCATTCACGATGCAATTAGTTCTGGTGACGTTGCTGTTGTACATAAAATTTTACAAAGGTAGTTTTTCTTCAAGATTATAGCAACACTGGTGAAATTCTTTTCTAATTTCCTCATGTTCTACTCAGGGATCCATCTTGTATTCATGATTGGAATATCAACTACCGAACTCCTCTACATTTAGTCTGTGAACGTATTTCTGAACTTGATTCCGTAGAAGCTGACGATGGACTATCAATAATAGCGTTACTTCTCGACTATGGGGCAGATGTAAATGCGAGAGGAGGATTTTTTTTTGATTCTCCACTACATTTCGCGGTTAAAAAACAGAAGGTATGGTTCTTATTTTTTTTTAAATATCCACATTAACATTTTAAATGTTTAAATTCATAGATAAGCAAAATAAAATTTCTACTGGACCATAAAGCTGACCCAAATGTTATGAATAAATTCGACGAAACAGCCTTACATTTGGCCGTAGAAAACGATAACATTGACATTATAGAATTGTTGGTAACACACAAAGCACATCTAAGTATTGTTAATTACTATGATCAGACACCATTAGATATTGCTATTGAACATTTCAGTTTTGATTCTTTACGATTACTTGTATCATTTGGGTAAGTATGTTACGCTTTAATATCATGACCATCACATACTTTTGTTAATTCAATTCTTTTTTTCTCTAAGTGCAAAGAGCCAAAATATTTACGAAAGTTTACGTAAGGCAAGCTATACATGCTCAAATCAACGTGACGAGCAGGTTATAAACTATGTTTTAAGCCACGGTGCTACACTTGACATTCACAACAATTTTTCACGCAAAGCTCTACTCTACTATCTGGAAAGAGAATATCACACCAAAACTCACAAAAAATTCTTTCTTAATGATTTACTACCTACGCTGAGAAGTGATATTAATTATAGAAATTATAACTCGAATTTGCATCAAGCTGTTCTTGGAGGGGACGATGTAGCAGTTGAAACTTTGATTGCAGAAGGAGCTGACGTTGATATTACGAATGTCTTCGGAGATACACCATTGCATTTAGTATTACAAAAACTCCGCAACTGTTGTATCATACCGCTATATGAAGAGTTTAACAGCATCGCTGAGTTGCTTATTAAACATGGTAAATAAAATGATTTTAACTTTATATTTAATTAATACTTTGTATTAATTATTCTATTTCATTTTCTTGGACATAGTTTTGATTACGTGTTTCAAAAACAAGTTACAAGCTTAAGTGTCCAATGTAAAATAGTTATTAAAAATTGAAATTATTCAATTTATAAATTTCTCAAATTGATTCATACAAAGCTTCTTATAAATGCATGTGACCGAAAAAATTTTACCGCTACATATTTTTGTTTTATACTTAAGGCAAACAAATAGCTTACAGTTAACTTTACGCTTTATTGCAGTCCGATTGTTTTTAACTCGTTTCAATATCCAAACATGAACGATTGAAAAAATGATTTTTCAGAATATTCGTTTTAAAATGGACTTTTTAATAAATATTGCTTAGTAGATCTTATAAAATTTTATACATTTAAAAAGTCAGTATGCGTATGAATCATCATTATAAACAATTAACGTATTTATAATGTCTTATGTACACGGCCAATGGCTCTGAGGAATGACAGTATTTTTTTAACTTCAACTGAACTATTTTAATGGATCATTACAGGCAGAAATTTGCGTAAACGCAACTTCATCAGTGAAACACCCCTTTTGTTAGCTCAAAAGTTAATGGACGAAAATCTAGCAAAATTGTTGCTTAAAAAAATAACAGCAGTTGACGACTCAGGCATCTTGAGAAATCAGGATAAACTTGGATTGCAAGAACTAAACGCTGCTGTGGCTTTGGGCGATGAAAAGGTTGTCATTCAATTACTTGGAACTCCTGGTATTGATGAGGAGATACAAAGTTATCCTCAGAATGTTACAAGAGCACTATTTACTGCTGCGGATAAAAATAACCATAGAATTCTCAAGATCCTTCTGGAGGCCGGTTTCCGAACTGATAGGTTTGTCGTTGAATAAATAGTCTTTAAAATTCAATTTCTTAATTTGTGAAGTTGTATATACTTGTTGACAGACGTTTTTCTTACGAGATATTTCCTACTTCTCAGTGGGTATATACGAAATGTTACGAAAGGATATTATGTTTATTTTGGCAATTCAATGACAGTGTAGCTATGGATCGAGTACTTGCTAATATTGCTGAATCAATACCTTCAACGGATGACCGTCTGTACCTGCCCATATTTTACTACGCTATTTGCTTAAAAACGAACGATGTTCATCTGGACTTGATGCCTGTGAGAGGATTATTCAAGTTGTTTGGTAAATTATCCAAAGTTTTTTCTGATTGTCACAATAAGCTGGAGGAATTAAAAGAGAAAAAAGTGTTAATGATCTCTCATTTCGATATTGTAACAATGCGGTTTGATGCATTTGTAAAATTACTGAAAAATAAGGAATACCTTTATGAATGCTCAGGCTTGTACTCGTCACTGCAAAAAACAAAAAAATTATCTTATGATGAATTTGTATTGAAAACTCGTATTGAGCTAGCATTAGAGAAGAGGCAAGTTTTGGATACTGCAAAGGAGTGTTTGAATGAATTGTTGGAGGAGACTTTAGAGCCATTTGATTGTGTAATGCTTGAAATACTCACTGGGAAAATTCTTTCACATCTTAATATATACGAGTTGCAAAAACTTGCCAAATAAGTAAAATATCCACCTTTAAGGTTAAATTTAATTCGTTGAGTAATATTGTATTTCACATAAATAAACCAAACAAAAACTATTTACTACTTGAGTCTTTTGTAAACGTGTCTTTTGTGATGGTGTGTTAACCGTCATCTGGGTATTCATACTTAATATACAATTTGAATGCTTACGGAATCTCTGAATTCTTACAGTGTTATTTACTTGTTAAAAATTAGCAATAAACATAATCATTAAGTTGTATTTTTTCATTATAATCCAAGGAGCAATTCATCTTGGAATTGGTAGTCATAGTATGCTCTTTATTAATTACAGTATTTTTTATACGCATTAACGGTGCTGCTCTCGTTGTGATTGATTTTTTTGAGAAATCTTATTAAGTACAATTACAGGGCTACAGGAAAAATATTATCGCTATGTTAACAGTATCGGCTGCGTTTTGTAATTGCTGTCTATATAAAAATAATGAAATATCGTTTGGCTGACTAATTGACAACCTAAACGGAATGTTGCCAGAACCAAGTAATAAAATATCGCCAACTAGTTTTATGAATGTTGGTGCTTTGGTGAATGGTTGTAAGCTTTTATTTCAAGCTAAAATCCACACAGAAAACTGTTAGTTAATCAGTGATAAAGATATCGTGTGTTAATATTGCTGTAATATTGTAAGTATATAATTGGATCACAGTGAACATCGATATTTTAACTTAGGCTATCCATCCTCACGATTAAAGGCTATCTACAAATTACTATACCTTTACAACATTACAGACAATGAAGACTTTTGTTGGGCATAGCGGAAACAAAAAAAAAGTCAAGACCAGTATTAGCGAATGAGCGAGCGCGCGGTGGCTCGGTCGGCTGGTTTGTAGGACGGCACGCGGGCGACTGCGGGTTTGGTTCCCGGCCATTGCGACTCTCTCGAGCAAGTATGCTCCCCGTGAAATGCTGGGCAGGGGGGCGACCTACTCGCAGCAAAAAGGTCATACCGCTTTAGATTATTCGCCCTCGAGGTGGTATAAGTGAACATCATCACCGTTCCAACGAGAAACTAACAACCGTATCCAACAATGTGAAAATGTAACTAATAACTGTAATGTGTAATCAATGCTGTTGTAATATATGTAACAAATATTAATGTAAAATGTACCTTACCGTACCAAGGCTATATGAACTAGTTTACAATAAAGCCACAAAATAAATACGCTACGTACCTAAGTAGGTATTTATTTTAAAAAAAAAACAGAAAAAAGAAAATTAGCGAATGAGTCCTAATCACGACTCACCAGAGACAGACATATGACACATCCGGAGCACGTCACGTTAAGAGTCATTTTTTTATAATTCATGTATACAGGAGTTCGCGACAGCCACGATAAATGAATGATCGCCTTAGTTGAGCCATCCCTAACTACTTATCATTGCAAAGTAAAATAGTTGCACGAACGTCGTTATATGCCCTTTCTACTTCAGTAAAGGACACGCACCTCCACGGCTGATCTACTGATAGCAAACTCTCTTTTTTGGGAAGAAAACAAAAGAAAACAAAGGAGAAAGAAAAAAGAAAATCAATTTATGTGGGCGAGGTTTCTTCGTGCTAGAGTTTGTAATGCGTTGGACCGGCTTTCATCCAATGAGCCCATTGATTCTCTTCGACGTGTTGCCGATGGTCCCACAATACTTTTTATTTTATTTTTTCCGCCGCCTTTTTTTCTCGGTGCTATTGTAATTTGATCATCGCCTGTTAGATGTTGGTATGAGCTACTGGTTGAGTGATGATTTTCATTTTTTTTTTGTGGTTTTTTATGATAAAAAAAATGTCGTTGGATCGTCGAGTAGTCCTTTAAGGAGTATCGTGATAAGTACATTTTGCCAGAATTATCTCACCGATACCTAAGTGCTTAAGTATTAAATTCTTATTGAAAAGTGTCGTGTACGATTATTTTTACTTCTTCACAAAAGTAGCTTGGTAATTGGGTGAATATCATGTTTTTTACAATTACAGAATCGAAGGCAAAAATTTCTATCTGTACTTGCGGGTAAGTGTAGGAAAACAGACATGACTAAGGATTCTCTTACTAACTTGAACTCAAGGAAACTTTTTTTAGTTGTCTGGCTTATGATTAATTTTTTCCATTCGTGAAAATCGATGTTCTTTAAAAAGTTATTTTTTTTTACATTTATGTGTTCCTAGTTATTTTATTTTATCATAAAATTATAAATGATCAAAGAATTTTTCAAAAAAAAACTTTTACAGATAGTAATACAAAAAAAAAAAAAAAAATTATGTGGATGTTTGTATGGGTATGAATAATAACAAATTTTTTATCGTGACGCTATGAAACATTTTACGTCATATAAATCATAAATTATGATCTGGTCTGTAGTAAACTTATATTTGATATAAATAAAAAATTAACTTAAAATAATAGTGCCAGCACTAAAGTGGACCAAATCAAGTCAATATTTTAAATATATTCTTTTGTTTGCAGTAAAAATGCTATTGTTAATAAATGCAACAGTTTAAAAACAAAGACAGTAAAACTTAAAGTTTCTCAGTCTGGCCTTAACTAATAAATTATAGAACAAATATCTGAACATTGCCTTCCCTCTAAATATTATCCCTTTTAATATACCTACATTCCTTTTTTAAAAGAAGACTTTAGTGATTCACTGTTTCATAATCAGTAGTAAGAATAATTTTTTCGGAATCTACGGAAAAAAAAGAAAAAAAAATTATGGAGATAGAAAATAAACAAGAATCATGAATGTATCCATCCTCACATCGACCTCAGACAATAAAATTCAACACGTTTCCCATATGAGCGTCTGCAGCTTTGATTGATCACAATCTAATAGGTCGGAAACGATAACAATCGCATACGCATAATAACTGGACAGCACGCTCTCGTGAGTCCTGCCCTCGCAGTGTACCAATCGAAAACATCGATTCTCGTGGGAATGGTACACAAAACACACCGCGTTGACGTTTATTGGATACAATAACATATAATACTCCGAACGCCCGACGCCCACCCTTACACAGGGCTATCATTAATAAATGCATTTGGGGTGCAACAGCAGCTGATGCATCCGCGTGGAGGGGCTATCGAATCGCGCGTTAATCGTCCCAGGGGCGGGCGTTATGCGAGCGATATTCTCGCCACTCTATGCTCGGGGGCCCCTCCGACTCACAAATGCCATCTCCAAACACGCGCGGTTATCGAACTTTTTCATCGCTATCCTCTTTTTCCGGTCCCCGCGATGATATACGCAACGCCCCGGAAAAGCCAAGATGCAGAGCAGCTGCTCGCGTCGATGAATCAATTGCCCGGGTGGGCCACGCGTGTTTTTCGGGCTCTCTGGCTGTTTACGTGATACTTATATATCATTTGGGCTATACCGCAGGGAAATGGATTCATTTTCGTAATTGGTTCTTCGTGAGTGCTCTCTATTTTATCCTCGATTTTTTGTGTACATCAAGCATTTGCTTTTTTTTTCTTGTGACCTTGTGATGTAGCCACTACCCCAACTGAATGGCACACTACTGAAATAGAATTGTTATTTTTACAAAAACCGCGACGAAAGGAGCCATTAACCAAAAAATATTCCTTTTTCCTCCAATCCCAGGAACCAAAGCTTGGTGCAAAAATCTTCGGTAATGCCATGTCTTTACAACAAACAACTCAATCAAGCCGAGGGACCGGACGAGGGAAAATCTGCATCCATCACCGAGCCCAGCCCGAGATCTCTCTGCACTTGCCAATGGCTATTATTTAAAAGCCGTCAGGATATCGACTTTCACGATCTTCGAATCGACAAAGTTGGCTGGTGTGTAATGTGGACGTCCCACGCAGGCACGTGTAATGCACTCGGGTGGAATTGCATATTACCGAAGGTACATGGTACACGTAAACGAGCTTTGGATGTTATGCCACTCCTTCGACAAACTAACGAAACCATACGGTCCCTGAATTATATTATGGGTGTATATATATACTTGGTTCCCATAAAGGGGAGCTTTGATATAAGTCCCTTGTTGATGGCGTGGGTGATGGGCTCTGTTCGATCGTTGATGATTAATTTAATACTGATACCAATATTCGTTTTTCAGCTGATGATATGCCATAAAAAATTTAAAAACAGGCAGTATATTATATACTGTAGATGCCACTATTGATGTTTATCACCACTTATTTCTGGATGACAATTCAAAATTCATCCAAATTAATAAAAAAAATAAATTTTTTTTTCGAGGTAGTTAGGCATTTCACAGTTTGTCATATCATCTGTCCCTATAATACACGTACGAATATGTTAATCCTCAACGATTTGAATGTCGTTTATTAATTAATTTTTTTTTCTCCGAAGTATCTTTGTCATCTTTTATACAGTTGCAAATCATAATGGATATTTTTTAGTACAAAAAAATCGTCACAAATGTATTACTTTGTCCGATTAATAAACATATAGCAGAAGCACACAGTAAGACGTTTTAACATGAGAATCTTTGATATAATAATGAAGCGGTAAATACTTCACTTACGACTAATTTGATTGATTGACCGATT
Source organism: Copidosoma floridanum (assembly GCF_036245765.1). Classification (NCBI taxonomy): domain Eukaryota; kingdom Metazoa; phylum Arthropoda; class Insecta; order Hymenoptera; family Encyrtidae; genus Copidosoma; species Copidosoma floridanum. Next base: position 13,363,189 of record NW_028321884.1, on the reverse strand, counting down.
AATTTCAGGACGTGAGAAGTAATTACCCCAAAAGGATGTTTTCCTAAAAAATGTATATGGTTACACTACCAATAGGGTTATTGACAAATTCTGTCATTCACTCAGTTAAAAAGATTAATATATTTTCTTAAGAGTACAAAACTATACTTTTGAGTAAGAAGAGGTCTCTATACTTTATGTACTCTAATGTACTTTGAACTTTGTAAGAACGAAACGACTACAAGTGTTGATGTTATATAGATCTTAGTGTTACCGTCAGTTTGTATGACGTATAAAAAGCTTCCATTCATATTTTAGCCCCTGAAAGGACTAAGGTTTTGTTACTTGCAGGATATTATCACGTTCTACTCGATTAGTTTAAATTATACTATTTCATCGTGAATTGCGCTACCACTCATTCATCGCATTCAACAAATTTATTTCCTCACTTAGGTATATGTATGAAAGTCACGTTACCCGTGCAGCCTGACAGCCAATCCATAATAAAACGCGTAGTGTACGAGCACCGCAATCTGATGATGACGAATGAACCGGAAAATTAAATTGACAGTCAGACATTACTCATTGCCATATTGCTATTAACTTCTAATTTTTAATGCAGGTGTCAGGCGTTGATCGACTGTACCGTGTAATTACAGAAATTTTCAAGTACCAAACGTTTATGCAAGTCTGTCAGAGTTTCTTGGGTTTCGAATTCTGGTAAAATTAGCTTTCCACAAGCTGCATAAAATAAATATCCAGTGGCGCGGAAATTGCAAATTTTATCAGTGTAACAGTTATGTAAAGTCTCTATTAGTTAACGCGTGATTTGTCGTACTAGTTTCTTGTAAAAATTACGAGTAAGGTGCATGTGTTTTATGGAAATGTACAGCTTTAGTGTGTAAAATATGAAATTTTTAATAAATAGAAGCAAGTTTTGTATTATCTCTTGATATAATTTTAATTTACGAGTTTTCGCGCATATTACATGGATTAAGAAGCCCAGCATATAATTGTACGGTCAAAGTAAAGGTTTGGCTCGTTAATTTGCATCAAATCTAACACTTCTAGTAAACTTATAGTAATACTCGTTTCTGCACATTCTCAGAGTTCTCAATAATACATGGATCAATTATGGCCATTCTATTCTCGATTTCATTTAAAATATTAAAATTTTCAAGTTCCCTACATGTAGTTGACTCAGCTGGGAGATTGAAAAGAAATTTTCAATTAAATTGCATGTTATTTTTTTTTTGGAAACACTTAGTCGACACAAGGGGTTATGACACAATTCGTACATTTGGCAGAGTAATGCCATGTATATTAAATTGGTTACAAAAAATACTAGTGATGTCAAAGATATTCATACATATTATTTACATGTTTCACAATATTCAATGTACCCATTCAGTGTAAAAGTGAAATAGTTATGCAATTTACAATGAGTACAACGATACAAGGATGCACGGATCATTGGTATTTTCAAAGATCATAGGGTAAAGCATTAAGTATTCAAATGAATGTTATTAATAAAGTCAGCGATAATATCGATCGCATCGAAATCTGGAGTTTGAAATAAAGGGCAGAAATATCTCGATTTTCTGGAAAGATTCAGATATTTTTTAATTCATCACAAAGTCGTTCTTCCAACATTGTGTGATCAATGCAGGATAGAAAAGAAAACGTGCGCCCGTAAAGTGGTGGCCTCTGGGAAGACTCACGGCAACTCGTGCGTACAGTCACGACGGGTGGTACTGTGCGCATGTACATAATATCCGGCTAACGCTTACCTTTACTGTAAAACCATGACGAAGCTCTAACATGAAAAGGAACGAAAAATTGTGAAAAGAAAAAAAAAAACCCGTATCCTGCACATGATGAAAGAAGGTGTATTATGACATTTGAAGGGAAACATTGAGATCGAGAGAAAATCATTGATGCGTGATAATGGCACTTCTGTTTTCGAGTGCGTGTGCGAGAAAACAATAGTACTCTCCTTGTTGCTGTGGGTTGCGTTGGAAAATTTTATTACAAGTACGCAAAAGATCCTTATCGATTTATCCCGTTTTCGAGATGATTTAACGATCGAGATTGTATACGTGCAAGCGATATTTTTCCCCTTCTTTTCGAATTCGATCGTATCGCCGCTTTTTCTCCCTTCCACGTGTTGTACGCATCACGCACGTTTGTACGGTTCGATGAATTTGTTTCTATAAACTTTTGATCCGATCGTTTGCGAGTGTTGCAATGTTGAACAAATGTTGATGGGTAATAAAAGGAGAATGTCAAAAGGTAGTTTTGATATGCTTCGTAAAGTCAAAAAATTATTTTCACACGCAATGGGTTTTCATGTGGTACTATCTCAAATAGTAATCACAATTTTCGTCAATTAATAATAATGAAAAAAAAAAGATTCCAACAATAGCAAAAAAGTCCATTTAAACGTCGGTGAATCGGCGTGCATTCGTCGGACAGCATGAGATCAGCTGTCAGTCAAAAGCTCGACGATTTAATTAGACCTCATTACATCGAGAAAATTGCCCTTGTTCCTTTTGGATCCGGCGATCGGTTGCAACAGTCTTCGAATATACGTATACGCTAATAACATACATTTAGATTGCACACTCAGATTGAACCGATTAACGTCAAAGAGTTATCAGGATAATTTTTGCTTTTTTTTGCCTTTCCGAAATTAAATCAAAACCGATACACATACAATACATGAAACCCATGTTTTTTTTTAAAAAACGTGCGTGAAACCACACGTTCGTGTGCCACGGAGCATAAACAACTCAGCTGCACATCCCAACGCTTTACTGCTTATCTAGGAATTGGATCTCCGAGCCGTGTTTTATATACGCACATGGCGCGAGTGTAATATACGTGTAGCCACACGTTGGCATCGGGGGAAGAAAATATGACCAAGTCATTCGCTAGACATTTACACGTCGTACCAATCGCGCTTACGATTAGCCGTTACAAAAGTATATTTTCCGCTGTAATAACATAAAAGCCGGCTGCTCGGGAAATTTGTGGGCTCGTGCACGCCTTGTGGGGATAAATTACTCCCAGTAGCCTGTAGGGGTCACGCGTTTGGGCAATACAGCGGTGTTGTTTCACTGCAGTTAACACGCAAACAGCTACATCGAATATCGGATCTTAGGAGCACCGTATAGCCTAATTGTTTTGTGGGCAGAGGAGTGTGTGTATTTCAAAGTCTCGTAGACAATTTTACATGTATTCAAACGATACTTTACAACACATTATAGGGCTATCAGTGTTTTTTTGAGCTTTTGAAATCATAAAAAGTCTCAAATGTTGCTAATTCTTTCAAGAGACGATTTCTTGTGGCTTTAAAAGTATTTTCTGGCAAAGTAAAAAAAAAAATTTGCATCCATTACTGACTCACATGAATCAATTGTCAAAATTACATTAATTTTGTGTATCTTCTTACGGGAAATAATGTTGATATTGCATGTTTAACAAGACATTTGTGTCAAACGTAACTTACACAATCCGTGCGTGGCGTGTTAAATTTCAAACAGATTTTGAACAGTGAGGGTATTGGACAATTTTAAAATCATTGGACGACTCTATTATTCTATACCCTTTGAAAAATTCAAATAAATTCTTTTTTGTCCATAAGAATGTCCAGCCCCTCGTTTCGATCGATGAGGAACGATCGTTTTCGGTGACTTTTCACCGCCCGATAAAAGCCGTCACCCAGCAGCAATAACTCTCCCATCGGTCCATAAACGTGTGTCCGAACAATACAAACACTGGCCCATAAATCCGTCGGCGATCGTTTTGCCTGGCTCTTGCGACCTAATCAATAAGCAAGAGGTAACAGGGAGCCCACGCGTCTTTGGCACCAATCATAATACTTCCATTGCACCGTCCTCGAGGTCATTGCAAAAAAAAAGGAAAAAAAAAATTATACTCCACTTGCGAGGGAGCGTGTTGCACAAGCCGTATCGGTTGAAAAAAAGCATCAACGCGTGACAGCACTGCCACAGGCCTGGACTCGGTTTCCTTATCCGACCGAAGCTGGTTTGTCGTCATAATACGCTCTCGACCCATTAGAATAAATCTCGTGCCTGTTTCCTCGCCCTCGCGGTTACGTAATCTGTGCACGGATGTTTATTTACAGCTGTCTTGGGTCGCTGGTGTATAGTTGGGTGTGGAGGGAGTCCGTGAAAAGCGGATTTTGAGGTTCTTCGTAACTATGATGACATCGTGACGTAAGGGATACGTGGAAAGCCGTAATCCTTCCGGCCAGTGTGCGCCATATGAATGCAGGGGTTTTCTTCCATTTGCAAATGCGTAATCTGTACGTAAGTGGTACGTTTGATTTCCGCTTCGTCGGGACGGGGCGTCTTTGTGTGGGAATCTGATGGTTGGTGCGTCAGGTGACGCCAACTCCGAAAATAGCAGCCACGATTGCCTGCTCTCTAATAGGGATTATTTGTGCGCGTGTGTTAATTTTCCCCCGTACCAACTGTACTGTCTTGGTAAGAGTTTTATGGGTTCGCGGGAGAGAAAAGGTTTTGATGGCGCGATTCGAGGAAGCGACGGATCAACGCTTGGATATTTCGGTTCAAGGTGGAATTACGTTTTGGTTGCGAAGATCCATTTGTTTGGCCATCAGGTAGTTTCGTTTATTGGAAAATTTTTTTTTGTCAATTCCTTCATCATCGCGAAGAATATCCATCAGGTACTGGGAGATTGGTAAGTTCGTACTCAACTACAGTTTCACTTTATGGACTACGATTACGTGATGGGGTAAAAGATCAGCTCGTGTGTGTCCAACGTGTTTTATTTCAGAGTTTTTGATGGCCTCGTTGTTAAGGTATACATCGTACAGATTGTTGCCCCAAACGTCTAGGTGACATGTTTTGGTTTATCCTCAAACTTCCTTATGTCACTGATACGAGTTCCGAACACTTGCGGGGAAGCTCAAATGAGTGGTTGGATGTTTAGCAGCTGGTTAGCGAAAAGATGCACCAAAGGTGGTGTCATCAACGACAAAGCGACGAACTTAATTTGCCAGCATAAAAGCGTTACTCTTTATAAAAGGAAGTATACTTATATTTATTACATAATGATAATGTTGATATCAAACATGCAACTAGTATTTTCAATAAGACATGCGAATACCGTGTTAGAATAGAAATTGTCTACAAATTATTTATGTACTTTCTTCATTGCCATATGAAAACTCGATCTATAGATTCTTTGGTTGATACAAATATAGTTACTTAGCTCGCTATGAATGAATGGTGATGAGCATCTTAACTGGATTATCAAGTCCATCGAGCAACTGATATTCTTTGCTTTCAAGTGAAGTACTACTATCTTTACTTTTATTTAAGCTTTTTTTTTAAACAACACATCTATATAATTTTATTGAACAAAACTAATATCACGTATTTTATTATTGTTAATACGTGGTAAAATGAACAAAAATCATTCCGATTATCAGTCTACCATTGGTGGCACCATATACGATTGATATGCTCGTATGGTTAATATTACGTATAGGTACAGGTACTCTTTATTAGTCTCGAAAAACAGTGACAAAAAATATATTCATACCATTTAATTCTACCATGGAAGAATGTTACATGGTAAAAAAAAGAAAGGCAGAAAGTGCTATTCACTACCCATCCTTTGGTATAAAAAAAGCTATTCGGAAGTTTCCTTTGCAGGCATTAAGGTCTGTTCCTTATTTTTGCCCGAGAAAAAACAGTCCATAGAGTGTCTTTGCTCTCAATAAGATGCTTTTTTCTCAATTTTTTTTCCAAGACACAAAGTGCAGCAGAAAAGTGGTTATGAAATTATCAACGCACCCCTGTCTCACGTGTGTACCCACACATGCATGCTTGGAGTTGATTATGCACACGTATACAAGTCATTTGTTATTCCTCGTCGTACCAACACACATGCACAGGCACACACAGTCTCGGGTACCGGGGGTTCGAGAAGAAAAGAGTCGCACCCAGGGGTGTCACTAACAAGACGTCACCTACCGCTCTTTCACCCCTTTTGCTCGCCCCTATCCTCCAACACCCCATACGTGTCCGGGAATCGTAACTTCGTGAAGCTCTCCTAATGACTTATTAGCGAGGGTGCGTGCGATGATGTGGTTAACGAACCGAGCTTTTACACGTGGAACTGCAAGCTGCATTGTCCATTACTCGAGCTTTATTTTTGCTCCACGTATTTTTTCTTTTCTGTATTTCCATTCTCAACTTTTTTTCTTTCTTGCAAGACGCTCGGCGTTTCTTTCACGTCAAGGGAGAGAAGATGGTCCCTTTGTTTTGTCCTAGGCTCTCCACGATACCTTTCAGCTCACAAAGTCAAGTTCTTTTCTTCCTGCGACGACTCGGAAGTAATTAATTATGAAAATCGCTGAAACCATAACTTGAGGCACGGGAAAAAAATATATTTGGATTGGCTATGAAAAAATAGTTCCAAATAGTGGGATGATTACTGTAACTATTTTTTATTGAAGATTATAGTGATTAGTTGATATATCAACTATTTCAGTTGTAGCAATGTTAGAAGAAGTACTACATATACTTTCAAATTTTTTTTTCGTTAATTAGTTTAACAATGGGGTAGCTTGGATGGATTGAAACATTACAGCCATGTATTTTGAATTTGAATAACATCATAAGCTCCTTGACATCAGGTATGACAACGGATTTGACAGGAAAGAACAAACCAAATTATTCTGGTCAGGAAAACAGATAAGTTTCATCAAACAATATAAATTGGTTGTACGTCGATACTTGAACCACATACTCGTTTTAGTTCATAAAAATTAGTAAATTCTACAATAGACCAACCACTACAAAATTTTGGGTAGAATGACAATACGTGAGACTTCGTAATCCAGCATAAATATGGAAAAAAATCCATTCCCCACCGTAATCTGTAAATCCACTTTGATTGTCAATGAATCATAGGACTCGACAACAGCACCAGCCCACGCAACGACTCGGGATCCCCTTGTCTTTTATTTTCGAGGAAAAACCAACCAAGACACGCGCTCTCCTCTCCATAATCCTTTGTTCCACGTCGTACGCGTGTATTTTCATGGCGCCCGCGTACTCGTTGGCTCGGCAGATTTTCCGGAGCGCAAGAAAGCAAAAGCCGGACGAAAGTTACTTCACACGGCCATTAGGATAATTAATGGCTTACGGTCTCCCCGATCTCGCTTTCGCTCGCTTCTTCCACGCCAACTATAAGCACATGTTTGGCGATCTCTTATTTTCTTATTATTACTCCACACTTGCCCTCCGTCCTCTCTGCGAGTAGATCCTAGACTGTGATAGACCAGCGCGATGACTCGTGGAGAATTACCGTCACTTTTACTCAGCGTAATGTGCCCTTATTGCAGCCTCGTGCTTCTTCGACGCCGCTCACTTTGGGCGAGAACTCCAAGCGATGGGAAGATAAGAGCTCAAGGGAGGGCCCTTTCAGTCCATCTTTGTTGGAAAATGAATCCCTCGCAGCGGTTTCCAATTTCTTTTTTCTTCTCGTTTTTCCAGGAAAACGAAGAGCATAGTTGGACGATGTACTTTGTAGCACTGGGGAGGATAAGTAGTTTTGAGTTTTTGTGGATAACGTTGAGAGTCGGTAGTAAGGTATCGTTTAACGATTGAGGAAAACGTTAAGCCAATTTCATTGCTTTAAGTAGTGTCCAACACAGTTTTGGTATAGGGAGATTGTAACAGCCTCTGATAAACCTTCATTTAAGATTTTGCTTTTATTGGTATATGGAATCTTGAAAATGTCAAAATCAAACTGAAGATATTACTAAGGAACGTCATCGACGCATGTTGGAGCTATGAATTTTTAATTCCATAGATGTCTATCGATCACTCGGTACCAGTTAGTTTTCATTATTTTAACAAACAAAAGATAATATTCATCAATTCTCACTTAAATCAAATGTCCTTTCGTACCCCAAAGAAAGCTATGCCGTAAGGACGACAGGGCCTTTATCAAATGCAAATTTCGCAAAGACAATGCAGCTGTTTGAATTGAACAGCGGAGCCGAGTGATCGATACGTTTCGTGGCATTAGTACGAAGAGTTGATAAGACACGCAAAATAACGCCAACGCATTCATCGACTTGCCCGTAAGAGCCCGCATGCATACATAAGCACATGCAAAACCGAGGAATGGCATTAGAAGCCAGGAATACACGGAAATCCCTTAAGAGGATCCTCTCGGAGGAGCACGATGCTGATATGTGCCAAAGAAGCCGGTTCAGGAGATCTGGACGATCGATCTCCGAAGCTTAAGGCCGCCTGCGAATCTTATCTGAATCCTATCCCGATCTTTACCTGTCTTTCCTTTGGACCTTTTTTTCAGAAAATACTCTTTTAAAAGGTCACGTTTACTTAGCTGTTGGATACGCTTATGCCACTTATGTGTCATTGATACTACACATTTTATAAAATTATATGCTTCTTATTAAAATGAAAGTCTAACAATCCATTCACTTAATGGTACATTTATTGAATACCGATAGATTGTTTGCAAACGTAGTTGTATCACAACTATATGTACTATTCACATGAGGATTCAGCAAAAAACGATTTGAAAATTGTGTGCTCTGATGTGATACAGATTATTTTTATCAAAAAGACAACTAGTTTCATCGATGTGGTTACTTAGTATAATAAAAAATTTACTTTCACTGTACTCGAGATGATTCGTTAGGCCTTAAATATAGGCAGTATTGGGAGGATAATAACTTGGCAAAATACATGTGATTTTCCGATACGCAAAGTAAGTTGAAGTAGTTTTTAAAGCTTGTGTCATCACTCATTGATTCACGGTGACAAACAAGAATTGATCATCATTGTAAGTGTTATCAACTACTTATGATAAAAGAAGAGCGAGTTTAAAGAAAACGTTTTATTGATGAATTTGGTTGATTGCGTATTCATAGGCTAAAGGCTACAAGATACTGACGTTTGTTTTTAACAGCAAAAGGAAAAACGAAAAAGAAAAGACACATCTAGATCTAACATTTATTGGACAAACCTTAATTCCTGTACACTCCGTGGCTCCCCTCATCTTATCAACATCCTGAGTTGCCGAGGAGAGCAAAAGCACCCCCAACTAACCTTTGTTCGATCAGTCGTGATGCGGTCTTCACACAGGCTTTCTATGTATCCCGTGCGATGTTAATACGCCTTTCCTTGATTAAATATTCAGCATCAATCAATTAACAAATGCAGAAAACGAACGTTCACAATAATAAATACTTAACATCAGAACCAAAGGAAAAACTTGCGTAATAAGTCCCTTCTTCATTGACTTCGTTCTACTTTAACATATAAAATTAAGACAACCAGTCCAACATCGAATTCTATTTAAAAGGGGTTTATATTGAAAACTGTTCCGTCAATTAGTCTGAAAATCCACACACTTTCTCGCGGAACAATTGTTTCGTGGTACATGACGTGAACTTAGACACCCACCCTCCCACCTCTTTGTAAAACCTTCAGCACCAACCGATCGATAAGCTTGCGCGCTGCCATACGCAGTCGACTGATTACCAGCACGCGTAGACAAACACGCACGCCCTGCCCAAGTCGCGTGACAATTAACGATTTGTGTATTTGCATGCGTGAATGCCAAGCGCGACGAATTGGATTAGCGCACCCCAAGGATGTGTTGTGGGAAGGGAGGTCCTCACTTCCCTCGAGTTTGAGAAAGGGACTGGGACCCGGACGGACACCGACTTTTGCGCTTCCTCTTTTAGGTATTGGTGGAAAAAAAGGGGGCATAATTAAGAACGGATTCCTCGTGCGTGCGAGTCACAGTCCTTCCCGATGGTTGACAAATTACTTGCTTCTGCGAGTGCACGTTTTATTGCCGTTGTGGTGTAGGAAAATTTATCGACCCGATTTTCACTTTATCAGAGCGATGTATGTTTTTTTTCTCCCCTCACAAGTGTATATCAGATACGAGATAACATAGTCAGATAAGCTGGTGTTTTACACGCGATAAAAGTGCCGATAAACACACGCGTTTGTTAGTGCGCATGTAGATTTTACAGGTGCAAAGTACAACTATAAACCTACTATCCAGTGATATATACTCGCGTGCACGCTGAGGTCTTTTAATTATGCACTTACGTTACGTGCAGTCTATAGTTTTCAACCCGTAACGAATTGTCATATCGTAAGGTTTTAATGCTAGACGAGTGCTAATCTACTTGGAATACACTCGAGGGACACTGCCCGAACTGTCATACAGTTGAATTTACAATTTGAGCTGTGCATATAGATAATATGCATAAGCGAGTTGATCACTAAAAATTTGGGAACTTTAGTTATACTATAGATCAAATTATCATTGGTACCTATTGCATATTAACATTTCACGAGTATGATTATAAGCGTGATACTTTGCGGAGGTACGAGTTATATTACGTAGACCCACCCTTGTGCACGTCTTATCGTACCAAGGGATCTGTATAGGTACGAATGAATCGATAATCCATCGTGTAAGTATATACGCGGTTGCTTGAATGGCGATGGAGAGAAACTCGTTCGCGCCGAGCATCAATTCAAGTGCGGCCAGGTAATAATATAACATCATGCGTACGTGATGAGTTCTACAAAAAAAACCTAAAGTCAGAGGTATCATGATTTTTTGGAATAAAAAAAACAATTTTTTCATCATGTCGATGTTTAACGTATATGAATGGGATGTGACTTACGTGCCTTTATTTCTTTTTTTGATGGATTTTGCCCTTACCTTAGAGAGAATTCTCCTTTTCTGGAATGTAGAGTTGGTTTCAAGAGTAAAATTTTAAGTGTTTTTATGCACGGAAACGTCTCATAAAGTTTCTTTTAAATTTTATCAATCCCGAGTTAAAAAAAAAAAGTAATTCTTGTTAGATGAACACAAAACTGTATGGAAAGCTCACATCTAATTGATTGCACATTCGTTAAATTTTTTTATAGTCCTGAACGCCCGTCGAGGCCAAAAATCTAGGTCCCAAAAGAGTGCCAAAGATAAAAAAGTTTTAAAAATTTCCAGGTACTTTGGTAGTTTCTTTTTTTTCTATAAATCTTTTATTTACAGAACAGCGCAAAAGTGGTGTTTGTATAGCTGCAAACCATACGTAGTGTACATGTTCGACTATCTCACGTACATTACATACCCCACATCAACAGCAGAGATGCGTAGAACGAAGACACGTGGATCTCTCTCTCCATCTCCCTTTGTGCGAGCATACAGTTTACAGAGTGTAGAGGATCGGCTTGATCACGGTGATTCTGAATGGGACGTATGCGTAATTGAAGGCTCATTAATGGCTGAGGTATGCGCAACAGGATCTGGCCGGAATTATTCGATACCCCCCTCCCCCAAGGGATGTATAGACGTCCGCGTGTGCAACTGCTTAGCTTTTAACACGTGCCAAATTGCGCGAGTATTTGGCATTTGCGAGTACACTTGTGGTGATTACTTGTATGTATACGTGCAGGTTTTGCGTGAATGAGCCGCGAGTGCAGGTGGACGTGTACACGATGTTTGCATAGTTAGAGTGCTTGTGACATAATTTCTGGCCCCCGTGTATACGAGGATATACATATGATATATGTACACTCTGTAATGCTTTTTTGTGATTCCAAATGAGATTGACGTATACCTAATTGCTTGATCGTATGTTGCGAAAAGTTATCTTATCGAATCGGATGATAGGAGAGTGGCAAGTTGTGCATTTATATAGCTAGATATATGTGGTGTTCACTGCCTCTCTAAAACATTAACTTTGAGCTTTTGCGATTTGGAGGGAGTAAAGAGAACGTTTTGTATATTTTTCTGGTTTATTTTCATTAATGTTTTTTACTGTTGAGTATATCATAGTTGAGCTTGGAGGAGCAGTATAGATTTTGTTAGATGTGAGGGGAGGCTATAGTGACTAAAGTTTCGGGATTTTTTAAGTAAATTGTTCTCATCATAGCTTTCTAAATAATTCAATTCCTTATTAAAAATTATTTTATCTTCCGTACCTACTAACTTCACAACATAAGGACTAGTTATGTGGAATCTGAGTCCAAGGTTTAATTGACTCGATTGTGGTAGATTTTAGTACAACTTAAAAAAAAAAAAAAAATGTACAGTCTTGAAGATGGGAGGTTCTGAGTCAATACATCATGAAAGAAAGATTTTTGACAATTTTTAAGTTGACGGAACCTTTCTATTACTGGATCATGAAACAGATAACAAAAATATCCTTTCCCTGGGGAAAAAACAGTTCTAGTTCATCAGTTACTACTGTCACGGTATATTTTAGCTCATGAAGAAAAATAAAAACAGTCATCATCGATAACCACAAAAAAATCCTTGCAGCCTGTTCTTGAGCTAAAACGTTTATAAACGTTACCCAGAAAAACTTTCTTGGGATCCCACGTACTGGTAAAAACGTAATCTGTGCTCTGAAAAACAGCCACGCAGTAAATCCGTCGATCACCAACCATTACATGGACTCACGAATTCCCACCTGAGAAATGCCTGTTGTTTCTCTTGCACGCGAAAAATGGCACAGCCACCGAGAAAAAGACGCTTCAGAGGAGAAAAAATCGCGACAGCGTACGCTTTTCCGCTCGTCGTCCGAAGCTGCGAGATCTCGAAGGATCGGCGCGTCGATGCTCAACAGCCGTCCCTCCACCACCGATCGATCGAATCTCTGCACGCACTCTTCCTCATTCCCTCCCTTTCCACTCGTACCTCCAGATATCCCCTTCGCACGTACACGCGTTATCCCTCCTCTGCGAGTCCATCCTTACCTTTTTCCCCGTAGATACGTCTGCGATACTTCCAAACAGAAGCGGCTCGGGGCCTTTGATTCTCGACGCGTCGATTGATACACGTGCGCGATATACTACACTCGTGGAGAAGGGGCCGATTCGATGAGTATTTTCGATTGAATGAAATTACACGCAATTACGCGCGCTTGCCTAAACGTCCCTGGGATTTAAGGGATTCCGATGCGCTACCGGTGCACCTCGGCCTGTCTCGTTTCTTCTTCTTTTTTTTTTTTTTTTTTTTTTTTTTCTCCATGCTCAATAGCCCCGACTCGGATCCCCGGCGCAATTACCCCGTGACATCGTGTGCGAGGACTCATCTGTGTGCGTGTGTTATACGAATGAATATGAGCGCGCGTGCGTTCGTTGGAATGAAATTTAATTAATATTAATTTAAAAAAAAAAGACGGGCAAGCTGAGCTAACGGTAATTACGAGACCCTCTCTCTCTTCCCCTATATGAGTCACACCCGGAGGGTTAATGGTGCATTAAGCGCGAGCTTGGCTCCTTTACTGCGAGTTACGCATGAGGAATTTCATTTTAAAAAGTAGTAACATAAAAAGTGTTTTTTGTTGAAAATTTTTCCCAATTGTTTTATAAATAATTTGGTGATTGTAACAACTGAATACAGTGGACATTATAAGTACTCTGACTTTTGAGTCAGTATACACTTGAAATGGTACTTAAATGCTAAGAAATTATAAAATATAAAATAATTTAGCAAAAAATGTGACAAGTTCCACGATGTCATTGTTTTATTGTACAAAGCGTGCAAAATTCATTTATATCGATCGCCACCCCCGAAATCACATATAGATAGAAAGAAAAACATGATGATGCATTTCCCATGATAGAACTTTTTATGTTTTTAATCCTGGATTTTTTCCATACTCGTACAATACAACCAGATAAGTAACTTGGCCTCATGTAATTGAAACCCGTTCTCCAAACTCGTTTTAAAAGCTTATCCTTTCTGGCATAACGATAATAACCCTCGAACGCTCGCTCGCGACCAGAGATTTTAAGGTCCGCGTCGTTACTTCCCATTGCGATAACGAGATACGCTCCGAACCATTTTCCGAATAAACACACCTCACTCGATACACCCGTACTCCAAGCGCATGCAAGGGAATTATAAGCTCTCACCGCGTTACTTATTTCTTATCCATAAATAAGTATTGACAATTAGTACACGCCGGTCCGGTTAAATGAGCCCGATCAACGTAAAAAGAGGTAAAAGGCAAACTCAATCTTGGGGTAATGAACAAGATATTGAGCGTTGAAAAAATGCTCCTCATTGCCAATATTCTTAATAAAACCTGCGTGGAAAAATGATTGCGGAAATCGCGTGCAAAACTTATATCCAATGACGATAAGGTGGACGGCGCCACGGACGTAGTTGGACGCCACGTACATTGTAGGTATCGCAAAAGCAGACATCCACACGTGTTGGGGTGTATTTTTGTAGATCGCCGTAAAAAAAACATCGTAGCCGTGCTTTGAATTCTAGGACGAAATCACGAGCTCCATAAACAAAAACGAAAGCACAACAGGTATGTATAGACACGTGGAAAGACGACGGGGGAGTCGGTGGGCCACGTGCGCTGCTTCATAAATGCACTCGTGATGGTCTTTCCCTGATTCTTTGTGCGGGTGGACTAGTTCCTCCGGCCCTCTTGGCTTGTAAACCAGGCCACGGGAGTATGTGCGCCTGGGCTCACGAAAAAGCCATGCGATAACGAGCATGGGAATCGAGAGAGCTTGTGCTCGTTCTTTCGCTCATACTTACTCTCCTTCGTTTCTTCCGCCTTTCCTCCTTTTTTCTCCTTCTCCATTAGTACGTATGTACGTTCTTGCCCTTTTCTTGAATAGTCCACTAGTTTTCTTTTTTTCATTTTTTCGGGAGAACTGACGAATGCCCCTTTTTTCGGAAGGAGGGTACATACACGAACTCACCTGTTTCCGACACGAGGCTTGGCAGAACTGGAGCACACGTGGACTATACAGATCTCGAGATGCGTGACAGCTGTTTTTTTTCCTCTCGTAGGCGAGTAGTAAACAAGAAATTACTTTCGAGTTACTCACTTGGATTGTGTGTGTACACACGATTTAAGTGTCGGGAAATCGTGTACATGAATTCGTGGAATAAGCTAATTTGAGGGCTGACACGTGTACGCTTGGTGATTGAAGACCTTTTTAGGGGTACTGTTACTTTGAAATAGTCATAAATATACAGCTTTTTCAAAAAAGTGCTTATATATAATGTATACATTGGAAGATAGTGAATATGCACTATTTAAGCAGTGGAACGGGCGATTTTACTATTTAAAAGTTATATAATTATACTTTACTTGAACTAGTAAATATTTACTGTGAAATAGTGGATTACACTGCAAAACAGTGGATATTTATTTATTTTACCAAAATAATGTTCCTCTATTTAAATTATTCGGTAAACTTATTGTTGGAATTACTTTAAACAAATTATTTGGATTGTACAATTATATTTATTCAGATCGAAATCGTTAATTGGATTACTGATAAATGTTTAGAATAAAAATGTACATCAGTTAGACGCGAATTAACGATTCAAACTTTTTACTATGTTGCCAGTGAAATTTTTTTTACTTACGCAAATAGTAAAATTTCCACTATTTCAAATTTAGAAAGTACAATGATCTCTAATACTATAATAATAAATCCTCAATCCGATCCTTAAAAAAAAAGATCCTTCACATCTTACACTCTCGTGAGAAATGTAGAAAATTAAGCTGTAATTACCTGTCTATCATCCATAAACCTACTTGTAAGACAACGAAAAGTACGATTCCATGTTCGTAATGGCCATAAAAATCACATGACGTGCTCCCGCAAAGCAATAATCATAAAAGACAAAAATTAGAGAAAATGTGGGAAAGCTCTCTTTTCGCTATTAAATATAAATTCTAGCACTTTTACAATTCTCGAATGCGTATTTTTTTTATTGACGTTCGTAACATCTTTCGTACGTCGTCTGATGTACCAATTTATTAAATACCAAAAAACAGAAGGGTTTATAAAAAGTATTGAAGCTGATACGACCTTTAATATATTTTATGTAATGAAACTTGTGGAAACTATTTATTTCTATGTTCTTGTGATTGTTAAACTTATTTTTTACTCGAGGTGGTAAAATATTGCTATATTAAAGCTACATTTTTTTTAACAATGACAAAAAGTTAATAGAGTTAGGCTACAATAAATAATGAAAAAACATGGTTGGAATTAATTAATGTACAAAATAAGTCATTTTAATCGCGAAAAAATTTTGACAAATTTAGTACCCTTTGTAAAATTTTATACAAACTGATACAAATTGGCAATATAGCAAATCTTTGGAACCTTTAAGATGTCTGTCCCAGTTGCAGTATTTGAACAAATCAATATTTCTTCCCTCTCTCAAAGTGTACATGTATTCTATAGGTCTTAATGTAAATGAAAAATCGAGTTAGAGGTATTAAATAGCTTTTTTTAATTAATTACACATTTTTTCCATACGTAATTTTTTCCCTTATGGGGAAAAAGTAACTGATATCGGAGGTTAGTGTGGTAGGGTTATTGCAGCAGGTGAGTACGACGAGGTCCCTATTATACTAACCTCCGTTATAAGTTACAAGTTCCCATCAGGGAAAAAATTACCGTAGCCTACAGTAAAATTTAAAGGTGAATCCCGATAAATTCTATGTACACTAAAAAAATTACCGTGAACGGTAGTAAAATTAATTTGGCACGTACGTCAAAATTAAGGTACCTGGTATAGCATCCCAGCTTTACCGTTGATTTTACGGTAAAAATGAATGTAACTCTTCTGTGCGTGTGGTTCATCCCCGAAAGTAAAATGCATTTTTCTTCGAAATTTAAAAAATTCATAAGTTCTTTTTACAGCAACAAACAAAAAAACGTCAAAGACCTTTTTTTTCAAAATCAGCCAAATTATAAGAAAAACAATTAGTCCAAGCAGAAACTTTAAAATTTTTGTGTTTGTTAAAACAATTTCATTTTAAACAAGTTGTTTGGTTCCGATTCTTAACCAGTAAAGTCAGTTAACATACAATAGAACACATTGAAAATAACTGATTGAAACTTTAATTTATTTTTTAAGGTCAATTTTTTGTCTCGATAAAAAAAACACAAAAAATATTTAAAGAATTGGGTTTTTTGTTGAAAGTCAGAATTTTAGTCATAATTATGATACGTATATATTAACTGTGATGGTATAAAAAAAAAATTTTTATTTCGTTTGTTTTACTATACAAGACGTCATAACCATTTGAAACACAGAAGTTGATAAAATTAGAGGTGTAAGGCTAATTCGATGTACTTTAAGTTATGAATTGAAGCATATTTAAAATTAAAGGATATGTATATCCGTGTAACATTCAACGTTAGTAATTAGCTGTGAAAAATTTATCACAACATTTATATTGGATAAACGTACAGACAGACGCTTGAGTTATGTCAAATTTGTCATAAAGTTACTTGATTTTAGAACTTGAACAAATTTAACCACTTTAAAAGGCAATTCCAGAAAAAATGCCAGAAGACTTTTTCTTCTTAAAATTAGCAAACTCAGAAGAAAAAAAAATTATCCAAACCAAAATTCAACGATTTCTTTATTTCCTTAAACAATTATTGATAACTCTTGGAGAGTGCTGTACAAAATAAGGAACTTAGTTTTAATTACTTCTAGAAGTAATAACAAGACCTGACAAAAAGTTCCATAAGTATGCTCTACGATTGAAAGATTATACTTTTTTATACCTCAAAATTAAAGGTTCCAGAGATTTCCTATAGAAAAAGAATTCCAACATGAATCAATAATTATTGGATCTTCGTTTCAATTATCCTGTTAACTCTTTAACATTACTATCAACACATGCTAAAAACTCACAATTGTGTTACCCTGAGTGTGAACAGCTCCTGAAGTTGATATAAAGGTCCTTTCTTCAATTATAAAGTGGTGAAATCACATTTAACAGATGCACATGGTTCTTACTTTCTGTTTTAGCTGAAACAAAAGAGCATAAATTATTCTCCATACTATGCTAAACTTAGATTATTAGCAGTACCTGCACAAAAAAATCTTCACTGCTAGTTATACTGAAGGAAATTATTATATAACAAGTGGCAAATAATAACAATAACTAAAACCAATAAAATAGCACTAATTAAAATGTGTCTACTTCAAATAATCCGTCCTGTTAGTTGTAGCGTTGAACCACAGCCACGCCAAAGATAAAGCGAATCCACAAAATTGGTAAATCAGACGCGTATTGTTGAACGAACTTCTCCTACACGCCATACATCTACAGTGAGACAATGTAATAACGCACTCGTTACGAAAACTCACCCAGTTTGTATTTTCTTTTTTTTACGGTCTCGTTTTTGTTTTTTCTATTTCACGTGTCAATACAGCACCAAAAATCGAGAGAATTTGGAATCAAGTGGATACAGACGAAGGACTGACACACATAAATTGAAAGTTTTGGGAAGCAGTGGTTGTATCATTATGTTTGACCGACTATTATTTCTCGCCATTGAGTTTCGCAATTTACTATTGCAAGGGAAACTAGGATAAGGTTGTTGAAAGAGATGTGTTTTACACTATGCTCTGAAAGGTAAGCTCAGCAATTTTTCCACGTTAAATTTTTTAAATCAGAGTTTTTACATGTTGTTAACCAATACGCTTTTAGTTAAACGAGAATGTTTGGTGCCTCAGTAGAAAGGGCCGATGACTTTACGCGTAATACGGTTCGAACAAACTATCAATTTGTATCAAATTCTCACGATACAGTTTTGATACAGAATTCTAAAACTTTATTTGGACGAATACATTAGTGTAGTGTCACGCGTTATTTACTACTGAAACACAAACTATTACCTTGCAAGTGGTAGTACCGCACTACTTGATAAAATTTGGGCCGAGTAAATATAGCCTTTCTCTTTTAAAGATTATTAGGTCCAACACTAATGGAAATAAATGTTTATAAGGATTGTTAAAAAACTTATGTATCAGGACTTTAGCAAAACGTTATGTATGATATAGAGATAAGGGAGTACCAAATCTTGATAGCAAACTTGTCATTTCCGACGAAAATCACGATAGTGCAAAGTAGTAACTAATTGTTCCTTCACATACATCGGAGCGTAAAAAAAATGTGAATCGCACAACATGGCAACTTCGTTACAGTAATCGTAGTCACATGTACCTTTACATTTTACTTCATGTGTGTATTTGCTACGTGCACAATTTTGAAGCAGCACCATCCTAGGGAAAAACGAGAACTATTGGTCTGGCACAGCAGAAGGCAATATTCGCAATATGTGCTTGATACCTATAGGAACACAGTACCTCGATAGATACACGAAAGGTTCTGTGTTTATTATATCACGAATTAATACAATGTCTCAAGTGGTACAATCCTATGTGAATAACTAAAGACAAAATTTGTACTACAAGCACGATAAGCGCTTGAGTATAACTTCAACACAAGTCCGTGTACTGTGTGATACGTGATACGTTTTATTAGTTTGCAATGTAGTCAACACAGAACTCCACTGACCAATCAGAGAGCTCCGTTAGCCCTATACCGGCGTGTTCACACAGTATGCACACACGTTCATATGATACGCTTAGAGGATCGGGCCCCAGCTAAAAACTCTAAGAAATACACAGTATCCAATGTATTTCACTGCGTTTTTTAATGAACATGCCTGAGTAAAATATGTACGTACTACTCATAATTTTATTAAAAATTTAACCCTTAGACTGGTTGTCGATGTATAAACACATAACTTTCTAATGATAGTAATGCTTAGTTTTTTTTTTTAGTTTTGAAAATAAGCTTTATTAAGACCTTAAAGGCTTTTATAGCTACAAAGTTTACACATATATAAATTTAAATATTTAATTTACATTCTTCTAGGAATTTACAAATTTGTCTGAAAGCCTTAAAGTTAGGATCATACAGGAATTCGTCACAATGAAACGGGGGGAAGTAAGCTAACTTAGCCAAACTGTTGTACAAGGTAATTCTCGGAACATCGTATAGATGGCACTGCCATATGACATGATCCAAATCTTCATTGGAGTCTTTACATTTACATTTCGATTCATTAAAAATATTTACTCTCGCTAATGACGCAGCCAGATTGCAGTGATTTGCGCGACAGCGATTTATCGTGACGATAAGACTCCTTGTCAGGTTTATGCCTTTAAACCAGGGAGTAGATCTATCGTTGTAAAATTTTTCAAAGAATAACTTTCCCTTTTCTTGACCGGCCTCTAACACCCACCTAAGTGTACAGTCTTTGGCCTCTTTCTTAAAACTAGCTTTGAGATCAGAAAATGGTACAGCCTTGTAATCACAATGGTTGAACATAGTGGCCAGCTTAGCAACCTCATCGTCCCTCTCGTTCCCCGGAATGCCAAGGTGGGCCGGAATCCACATAAACTTAATGGTACCTGAGGTATCAGTAGACAAGAATTGATTAATTAGGATCTTGAGTTTGTCTAAGAACGGGTTGGAAAGCGTATTAAAGGTGGAAGATTTTAGAGCTTGCAACACACTAAGGGAGTCCAAGAGAACGAGAAAATCTGATGTAGGTTGAGTAAGTGCAATATTCACTGCTTCGCACATAGCAATGCATTCCGCAGTGAATATGGAGGCCTATTTAAAAACGCTTTTGGCAACTTCCACATAAAGTGCCGAACACTAACTAGTAATTCTAAAGGACTTTTTGTCATATATATGCTTTTCAATACCAATTTCTAAATATACTGGGTAATGATCTGATCTTCATGTCTGTTTATAGACTTCAAGTCTAATTTTATCAGCCACAGTGGGGGTAGCTAAGACCAAATCTAGATTAGATTCAGTCCCAGTGCGAGGATCAATATGAGTAATTGTGTCATTATTAACAAGGAATAGATCTGACTTGTCTATAGAATTTTCAAATCTAGTACCGTTAGTATCCAACTTGATACAATTCCAAGCTGGATTATGTGCATTGAAGTCGCCAAGTAACAAACAGTTTAGCCTGGACACTGTGTTACCAACTATCACCTCCCACTGAGACTAAGGTAATGTAATATTAGGGACTCGATAGCAGGCCAGGACATCTAAGGGGGCAGCCAAGTTCTCTATTTTGATGCCACTTATTTCTACATTTACACTAGGTGACTTAATATCTTGAAGGACGGAAAAGGAGAGATTGTCACGAATTAAAAAGAGAATGCCTCCCCCCTTGGAGAGAGTCCTGTCGGACCTATACATATTAAAACCCGTAACTTTCTTATTAAACTTGGGCGTTAACCAAGATTCAACACGGACAAACACATCTAGACCGTTTATCACACTAAGCACATCAAACCACTTGTTTTCAACACTGTGGGCATTCCAGAAGAGAATTCTGAGAGAAGCACTATCTAAGGGCTTAGCAGGACTCATGACACAATGCTTCGAAGGAGAAGTTGTTATCCTCTCGTCCTCTGGCAGCAGATTCTGTGCTGGACACCGAGGGACTCCTCTTCCTCAGCTTCTTTTTGAGTTTGGTTATGGTCGTTCTGGTACTCTTGGTAACGATCTGATAAAGGCTGTCCAATGTATCAAACAAGGATTCCGGGTTTCCTGTAATGTCATCTGCCAGCATCACCACATCTGGACTACCCCTCTTTGAAGCCAGTATGAGCTCCTTCACACATTCTATAGGAAGGACCTCATCTCCAGTGAACTTGGGTGCCAAGCTCAATTGAAGACAGGCGCGATTCAGGTCTCTTTCTAACACATCTTGTATGCCTGCAAAACCAAGAAATCCATTTTCTTGAGTTTCTTCATTCTTGACCTTCTTGACGACTTTCTTCCCCTTGAAAGCTCCCTGGAGGTTTCCTTGGAGCTTGGGGGGTGTCCCCTCTCTCTTTTCAACATCAACAACAGGAACCTCTAGGGCATTAGCTATGTCACTACTGGAACCCCCTGAGGTTAGACACCTTTTCTTGGCAGACATTCCACTAGGCACCTGCACTTGAGGCACAACAAACGGTGGTGTAGAGTTGCTTTGAGAGGAGGACTGTTGTTGATTTATAGGAGCAGTAGACATCCCTTCAGTTTCACTGGCCTGATCCATAGAAATATTGTCTGAGGTACCCGACGGGCACAACTTGGCTACGTGTCCTTTCTGCTTGCAGAGGAAGCACGTCGTAGAGTCAGTACTCAAAAAGATCCAGTAGGTTGTTCCTTCATAGGAGATTTCCAAAGAGTCAGGTAGGACTGGTTCATCTTCTTCTTTTATGTAAACTTGTCTTCTAAAAAAGAGAATATGGCTTCTACCAGGCTTTGCTAGGCCTGCTCTAATGTAGCTGAGTCCAGACACAGGATTGATGCCAGGAGCCTTAAGGGCTTGTACAATAACTTCATGCGGAATAACCGGGTTAACATTGGAGAGGACAACTCTCTTGTTTTTTTCTAGCAGCGGACGAACTTTGAGAGACACTCCGGCTATATTGACGCTTTTGTTGACAATTGAAAGGACATCCGATTCTCCATTAAGAAAAATACAAACTCTACCTCCTGATATTTTCGAAATAAACCTTATCGCCGTTGCATCAATGATAGCTTCAAGCCCATCAATATATTCGTCGATTGAAACACCTTCAACGGAATCCAGAATAACAGCTTGATTTTTGTTCGGAGAGGAAACGACACTCGAGTAACTTTTCTTGGCCTGCAATTGAGCAGGGGTATCATTTTGGGTTAGGTTAGAAGTATGGCCATCCTAGGAGGAGGCCATGGTGGTCGACAGAGTGGACCCCTGCGGGTGCCAACAGCACAGCGGCCCTAGCCCTCAACACAAGGCAGTATTGCATCCTGGACCGAAGTCCCGGACCTCTAGAACAACAGCAAAACGTGCCAGAAAACGAGCGATGAAAAACACGTGTGCATTATTCCAGCTCCGTAACGTCCATCATAATAGTAATGCTTAGCAGTCTGCTAGCAGAAGACAAACCTATCGTTTAGTTTCACATATTAGCTAAGGTATTGCTGCGATCGCTTTTTCATCTTGTGCACGTAGCGAATAGGTAACATGTGCTTTAGTCGTGTGTGCAAGTAATGTCCGTCATCACATTACGAAGGCCATTTGTGGTGATAGTAGATTTTCCAATACCTACTAAGTCTTATCTGTTAAAACTTTCCGTGGCCAGTAACCAAGACGTCACCTCAAACACTTTTCAGTATTACAGAAACTGCTATTCTGAACACCGTTACTGTTAATAACTTGAAAATACATTAATAAATTTCGACAACGTATTCAGTCACGCTTCAAAATCCGATACAAAAACATATAATAACACTTATTTCTCGATTTTATTGATTAGCATCCAGTTTTACTATTTTTTCACTGTGTTAATAAGAAAAATATATATAATAATGAATAATCCAAATACACAAAGCATTCACCATGCAGTTAGTTCTGGTGACGTTGCTGTTGTACATGAAATTTTACGAAGGTAGTTTTTCTTCAAGATTATAGCAACACTTGTGGAATTCTTTCCTAATTTTCTCATGTTCTACTCAGGGATCCATCTTGTGTTAATGAATGGAATGACATAACCCTAACTCCTCTGCATTTAGTCTGCAAACATATTTCTGAACTTGATCCCGTAGAAGCTAACGATGAACTATCAATAATGGCATTACTTCTCGACTATGGGGCAGATGTAAATGCACGAGGAGGATTTTTTTTTGATTCTCCACTACATTTTGCGGTTAGAAAACAGCAGGTATGGTACTTATTTTTTTTTTAGATATCCACATTAACATTTTAAATGTTTAAATCCATAGATAAGCAAAATAAAATTTCTACTGGACCATAAAGCTGACCCGAACATTATGGATAAATTCAACAGAACAGCTTTACATTTGGCGGTAGAAAACGATAACATTGACATTATAGAATTTTTCGTAACACACAAAGCAGATGTTCATATTGGTAATTACGATCATCCCACACCATTAGATATTGCTATTGCACGTTGCAGATTTGATTCTTTACGATTACTTGTATCATTTAAGTAGGTATTTTATATTTGAATATCATAACCATCAAATACTTTTGTTAATTCAATTCTTTTTTTCTCTAAGTGCAAAGAGCCCAAATATTTACGAAAGTTTACATGAGGCGTGCTATGAATGCTCAAATCAACGTGACAAGCAGGTTATAAACTATGTTTTAAGCCACGGTGCTACACTTGACATTCACAACAATTTTTCACGCGAAGCTCTACTCTACTATCTGGAAAGAGAATATCACACCAAAGCTCACAAAAAATGCTTTCTTAATGATGTACTACATACGCTGAGAAGGGATATTAATTATAGAAATTATAACTCGAATTTGCATCAAGCTGCTCTTGGAGGAGACGATGTAGCAGTTGAAACTTTTATTGAAGAAGGAGCTGACGTTGATATTACGAATGTCTTCGGAGATACACCATTGCATTTAGTATTACAAAAACTCCGCAACTATTATGAAGAATTACTATGTAAAAAGCATAACAGCATCGCTAAGCTGCTTATTGAACATGGTAAATATAATGATTTTAACTATTTATTTAATTGATACTTTATTAATTATTCTATCTTATTTTCTTAGACATATTTTTGATAACGTGTTTCGAAAACAAATTACAAGCTTAAGTGTCCAATGTAAAATAGTTATTAAAAAATTGAAATTATTCAATTTATAAATTTCTCAAATTAATTCATACAAAGCTTCTTATAAATGCATGTGACCAAAAAAATTTCACCGCTACATATTTTTGTTTTATACTTAAGGCAAACAAATAGCTTACAGTTAACTTTACGCTTTATTGCAGTCCGATTATTTTTAACTCGTTTCAATATCCAAACATGAACGAACGAAAAACTGATTTTTCAGAATATTCGTTTTAAAATGGACTTTTTAATAAATATTGTTTAGAAGACCTTTTAAAATTTTATACATTTAAAAATTTAATGTGCGTATGAATTATCATTATAAACAATTAGCGTATTCATAATGTCGTATGTAGACGGCCAATGGCTCTGAGGAATGATAGTATTTTTTTAACTTCAACTGAACAATCATTATGGATCATTACAGGCAGAAATTTGCGTAAACGCAACTTCATTAGTGAAACACCCCTTTTGTTAGCTCAAAAGTTAAAGGACAAAAATCTAGCAAAATTGTTGCTTAAAAAAATAACAGCAGTTGACGACTCAGGCATCTTGAGAAATCAGGATAAACTTGGATTGCAAGAACTAAATGCTGCTGTGGCTTTGGGCGATGAAAAGGTTGTCATTCAATTACTTGGAACTCCTGGTATGAATGAGGAGATACAAAGTTATCCTCAGAATGTTAAAAGAGCACTATTTACTGCTGCGGATAAAAATAACCATAGAATTCTCAAGATCCTTCTGGAGGCCGGTTTCCGAACTGATAGGTTTGTCGTTGAATAAATAGTCTTTAAAATTTAATTTCCTAATTTGTGAAGTTGTATATACTTGTTGACAGACGTTTTTGTTACGAGGTACCTTTTACTTCTCAGTGGGTATATCTGAAATGTGACAAAAGGATATTATGTTTATTTTGGCAATTCAATGACAGTGTAGCTATGGATCGAGTACTTGCTAATATTGCTGAATCAATACCTTCAACGGATGACCGTCTGTACCTGCCCATTTTTTACTACGCTATTTGCTTACAAACGAACGATGTTCATCTGGACTTGATTCCTGTGAGAGGATTATTCAAGTTGTTTGGTAAATTATCCAAAACTTTTTCTGATTGTCACAATAAGCTGGAGGAATTAAAAGAGAAAAAAGTGTTAATGATCTCTTATTTCGATATTATAATAATGCGGTTTGATGCATTTGTGAAATTACTGAAAAATAAGGAATACCTTCATGAATGTTCAGGCTTGTACTCGTCACTCCAAAAAACAGAAAAATTATCTTATGATGAATTTGTATTGAAAACTCGTATTGAGCTAGCATTAGAGAAGAGGCAAGTTTTGGATACTGCAAAGGAGTGTTTGAATGAATTGTTGGAGGAGACTTTAGAGCCATTTGATTTTGTAATGTTGCCTGAAATACTCACTGGGAAAATTCTTTCACATCTTAATGTGTACGAGTTGCGAAAACTTGCCAAATAAGTGTATGTAAAATGTCCACTTTGAAGTTTAAATTTAATTCGTTGAGTAGTATTGTATTTCACATAAATAAACCAAGCAAAAACTATATACTACTTGATTCTTTTGTAAACGTGTCTTTTGTGATGGTGTTTTAACTGCTTTCTGGGTGTTGATACTTTATATTTAGTCTGAATTTCCATTCCAACTATCTCGTATTCAAAAGATACAAACAAGTTAAATACTCATTCCGTTTTACTTGAAACTAATACACCTTGTTGAAAAAAACACAACCGCGTTAGATATTAATTATACATGAAATATTTGCTTAATGGTTTTATTTATAATTGAAATGCTTTAAATTCACATATTGCACGATACTTGTCAATATAATCTCTAACATAACCTTAAAAACTTAACATTACATGTGATTATTTTCCCAAATGCAAGAAAAGTAGTTTGAATTGCATCCCTCAAACGGGATGCCACTCGCGCACGTGATTCTTCAAATTGCAGCTTCAGACGAAAGTTAGCAGGCACTGGGAACAGTGGTAAGCGTGAACGTTGCCCATGTGCTTGGTGAGGTAACGTTTCGTGGCAAAGGCCTGCAAACACTCGTCACAACTGTACGGCTTCGCGCTCAAGTGGGTCCGCTCGTGCGCCTCGAGGTTGCTTGTGTTGCTGAACGCGTGCGAACAAACCTTGCAGATGTGAGACTTTACCTTCGCGTGGATCCTCTCGTGGACCAATAGGTTGCATTTGACACTGAAAACTCGAGGACACGACTTACAGGTGTAAGGCTTTATTCCCGCGTGGATACGCTCGTGCAGCGTAAAAGTCCACTTGTTGTCGAAAGTCTTCAAGCAAACGCCACAGACGTAAGGCCTCACCCCCGAATGGGTTCGCTCGTGCACCGTCAAATAACTCCTTCTAGCGTATGCTTTGGAACACACTTTGCAGCTGAAGGGTCTCACACCCGTGTGAGCTCGCTCGTGCGTTGTAAGATTACTCCTTTGAGTAAACGTTTGGAAGCACACTTTGCAGGCGAAGGGTTTGTCGTTCGTGTGAATGTTCCGGTGCGTCTTGAGATTGAAGGCAGTTTTGAAAGTTTTTCCACACACGTCGCATGAATGGGATTTTCCACCGTCGGCCATACTCGTGATCTGTGTACGCCGCAATCTCTCTGTACTTGCAACAGGAGAAGCATACATTATACGATCAATTTCTTTTTAGGTTGATAAAACTTTTTTGTTTATCAGTTATAAAACATGCTTGAGCCTCTTTTACGTTTTAGCTAACACCACTCTACAATGAAAAGTAACCCATAAACTTGTGAGATTGCAACGTACCCTTGAAAAAGCTTGCAAAGTGATGATGATCGGCCGTTAGATCTTAGAGCAAGTAAAAATCGATAGGTGACGCAAAAATGCATCTAAAATTAATTACAGATATAATGTTAATTACAGTACAACAATTTCTTGTTAATTTCTTCAATGTAAAGTTTGATCTCAACTCTCGAGTAAAATGGCTAATCCTTAAATATAATATCTGAAATGTGCAATATGTCTTTCATGTGTTGTAAGTGAAAATTAAAAGACCATGCAATCTTTGATTTATGTACAAGTTACCGAGTTTATAAGACTAACATGTGAATAGTTGTTACAAAAAAGGTTTTAGAAGACATGTGTCATATATAAATATATCTAAAGTGAATACTTTGTTATTAAAATACTCAAGAAAACCAAGGAACATGGTACCTCCCATATAAAGTGATGATAAAACAAAACTTACTATATTCCGTTAATGTATCACCAATAGTTGAATGAAACAGTCACTATGTTATCCAAGCTTTTGTTGCACTGAGTTTTTTGTGAAATAAATAAGGCTTTCGACTTTTTGTTGTACAATGGGTCTTGCCTCCTCTTTGAGTAAAGAAATCTATTGCTTATGCTCCTGGAGTTGAAATCACTTACGCTTGTACGTTTCGAATGAGTACACAGATATTGCCGCCTAAAACTACTACAAATATCTTAAGATATTATTTTTGTTTTTTTTTTTACTGTCAACCAACAAAAAACTGTGATCTAGAAGCTTCAAAAGTTAAAACTAATAAAAAGACAGAACGTAAATCCCATTTTTCTATTCTTTCAAAAGTCCAATTATTTTTTTAATTAGAGTCGTGTGACTAACAGCATGAAAATGTATTTTTTGTTTGCCTTCACTCAATTAGTGCTTATTGAAAACACTTTAATTGGTATAGACTATTTGTAATGCACGTACCTAATGACTCTTTCAAACACTTATTTTAGTTATGCATCATAAAATGTTTATGTAGTCCCACATTCTTTTTTTTTTTTTTTTTTTTTTTAGTATGCTGAAACAATGACATCTGTATTGATTCTTATCATAAAAAAACTTTTTCTTCATACCCCGGCCGAAAGTACGTGCTTCCCTGCTCGATTTCACTCAAGCATTGTGAATCTGGCACCCCATGATTAAAAAATGTACTAACGTTTTGACAAATCGATTGCGCGTAAAAAAATTAACAAAATTAGCCCCGAATGGTCAACGCGCAAACGAAATTGTTAAAATAATGGATTAAAACAGTTCGGGTGCCGTTGTATTGGAAACACGCGTCAAACAACGTCAAATGATGATTTTTTCCTGACCACATACACATAAATTGATAGATTTTTTTACGCGCAATCAGCACCCGATGGTCTTTTTTACGCACAATCGTTTTTTGGCGTGCAATCATAAAAAAACCGATACACCCCGCGGACTACTTCGAACCTTACCTAACCCAACCTCGAATCAAAACAAACGTATTCGTATGGGTCTGCTTCTGCTTCGTGCTACAGTATATACTTCCACAATCAAGTGTAAAAGTGAAATTTAGTGTCAAGAAGCACATATTTGCAATGTTTAATTGACAAGCGTGTGCCTTTACAAGTGTTTTAGTCGTGTGCAGTTGATATAATGGAACTAGCCATGAACTATGCCAGCACAGTCTTGATTAAAACATTCCTGCAGAGTTTTGTTTAAACATCTTTGGAACAATAGAGTATTTAAAGGCATCCTAATGAGGTTTCTACTCAAGTCTCGTCATGGAATCTTGACACGCAGTGAGTGTAAAGCTGATATATAACATCAAACAAGTCAAATTTTTTTGTGTAATTTGTTTCATTTATCATAGGCCATTATCTGATCACACATCAAGGTTGCAAGGCTACACTTTGTAACGGTACGGGTCATGTAATTTATTGGTTTTTGTGCATTTTCTTTGTCTGAAAGTCTTGACTCCTTATTCTATTTCACTTCTCAAGAGAGTCTGGTGTATAAAGCATCATGGTTGATGTAAGATCTTGCTCCTTTTGCATGTCATCGTTGGCTGTAGTAATAAGCCTACTGTGTCATCAGAACTGAAGCCACTACATCTAGTAAGTAATTCATCCTTACACTAACTCTTACTACTTTTTCCATTGGCTTGTTTGATTATATTTAATTAAATTTTTTTTTTCAGACAATGAAATACTTTACCTTGGCATGTTAATCATGTTTTTCACAGCTTTGGTGACTTCTTCACTCAAACAAGGATTTTAGTACATATATGTGTCGTATTGAGTATGAACATCTCATCAGAACCCATTGTAAGTATACGAATAATTTACTAATAATACAACTAAGACAGCTAAGTTCTGAAAAATTCAATGATTAAGAAATCTCAGCTTTATAACTTGTTTTTTTTTTTCCTTCTTTTTCAAGCTCATGCGTCAAGTGATTTTTGCCTCTTTTCGACAGACTCATGTTAAGAACAGAAGCTTGCGCTAAATCTGGAGGTGGTATACAAAATAAGTTATTTTTGATTAATAATATCACATTTTTAATGACAAAAATCGTGTAAGACAGGCTTTGGTCTCTCATGTATACTGGCATTGCCTGTTAATTACAAAATGCCATCGAAGCCATCAGTTGACCCAGACCAAATGCTGCAAGTTTTATCTCAATTACTAGTTTTTGATTTTAAGAGAAAAGAATTGATTCTCAAATGCAGACATTTAAACAGAGAAAACCTGCCTCATGCAAGTTATGCATTATCGTTTTTATAATTCAAGAAAACATTAAGCTAGTCATTATTATTTTTTTTATGTTACGTTTTATTTTTGCAGTAAAAGTAATATATTGAGACAATTATAAACACTTATTTAAAAAAATGGGTTCTGTTAACTTATGTTTTCCTTAGTAATTCATATTCAATATATTCATAATGTTATAATGGAAGCTGTAAATAGTACGTGTAAACGTATGTACATATAAAACAATAAATTTAATTCTTACCAATATTAATATTTATTGCGTATAAATTCATTTGTTGATCCTTATATTAAATCTGGGTAAATAATTCGATTCTGACTTGATTTGCTAACATCAATTATATTTATTATACTCTTTTATCTACATGTTATCGAAATAACAAGTAATAAAGTAGTCGTTAAATACAAAACTGAGAATAAAAGATGTGTGTGTGTGTGTGTGTGTATGTGAGAGTGCTTGTACGTATGAATATATAAATTGAAAAACCCGTGGCTTAGCTATGTAATGTTTGATTGGAATTAAAATTTTTCAAGTATTACTGATGTTGCTATCATGTTAAATCTGTTAAAAAATCTACAGTTAATTATTTTGGAATGAGGTAGAAGTATAAACATTCGTTTGATTTTCCCGCGCACAAATTGTAGGTGGCGTTTTTTTCGCGGTTAGCAACACAAATTTTTGATTTCTAAAATTTGTTTGCACGCGTCCAAACAAATGCCAGTTGGAGCATGTTTTGTTCAGTTTATCAAAAAATTGTCTCTACTCTATGTAAATCTAGTTTGGCTTAGCTAATGAAGTACAGAAGACACATTTTTTTCTTTTTTCTTTTGATCTTCATATAATTTGAACGTTTTATTTATCAAAAATATATCCTCGTAAAAATACGCACTCAGAGGAAAAAACTATTATCTTACGATACCGTCAGTAAATGATTTACTAAGGTAATTTTCGTTGTTTTTTGGATTATAAATATAAAAAAAATTAATTTTTCTACTTTATTCCTAATATTTTAGTATTAATTACAATTTCACCGCTGGAAGCATTGATAAATATTGTCTTGGCGGAATATCATTTTTCGTACGTGACATCCGATGCAACAACAAAACCATCAGCCCGTGCCATGACTATTTTTCAAGATGTACAATAGTATTTACTTAAATTTTTTGTCGAAGACAAACAATATCTTATTATTACGTTCCTATTACTTTATTAGTACACTATTATGTGGTGAAGATATTAGCTCCATAATTATAAAATATCTTGTGCGTATCTAAAATACTACGGTGCTACTGAAAAACAATTTTAATACAAGACCAGTGTAAGTGAGCATTTTTTTTTAAATTATTCTAAATGTCGAGTGAAAAAAA
Source organism: Copidosoma floridanum (assembly GCF_036245765.1). Taxonomy (NCBI): domain Eukaryota; kingdom Metazoa; phylum Arthropoda; class Insecta; order Hymenoptera; family Encyrtidae; genus Copidosoma; species Copidosoma floridanum. The sequence continues at coordinate 13,331,696 of NW_028321884.1, read as the reverse complement.
GTTATATTGTAATGACGCTTCTAAGAGTCAAGATATTTAGAAATGGAAGAATCCTCATCTGACTATGAGAGTGACAATGACATTTCTTTTGGTATTTCTGGCAATTCTCATAATAATGACGCAAATGCACTTGAATTTAACATTCAACTTACTAATGATGAATGGAATACTATTAAGCCTTGCTCGAAAGTGTACAGAGATGACAGAGTATATAATGTTCTTCAGCGAGGATGGACAGACGTAATAAATGAAAAAGTTTGGAAAGCTAAAAAAGTTCAGTGTGCTTATTCATTTAAGAAGCATCAAATTTTTAGAACAAGTGGTTTTCCATTCCTGGAATTTTACGGAAAATGCGTGGAATGTGGAATCAAATTCAGTGGATATTGTCAAAATGAACCCACGGAAAGTGAAACAGAAGTGACTATGCACTTTAAAACCACAGATACATCTAAAATAACACATACAAAAAAAAGATTTTTAGCAAGGGACCGGCGGACGGAAGCAAAGAAGGTCCTGAAATATGTTAAACCCCGGTTATTTAAAGCAAGAGAGGCTGATAATTTAATGGACACATCAGATGTTATTCCTGCTACTGTCACTAACTCTCCAGTTTATAGAAAAGCTCGTCAAGAAGTTATTGATGCAGATCTTGGCATACAAAATTTTCCTGGGAAACCTCTGGAATCGCTTATGATTATGAGAAATGATACCCCGAATATTGTTTTCTTATCAACCATACCTTTCATATTAATTTTTTCGTCAAAAGAGCAGCAAAAATTTTGGAAAGAGGTGAGTGACCTTGACGATGTTAAATTTTCTGTAGACGGGTCAGGTAGTTTTGTAAAAAAAGTTGTTATTTCAGAAAATTTGATCTCACGCGATATATGCTTATACGTGATAGTCGTAAGATTTCACAATAAAATTTTTCCCGTTGCTCAAATGTTAACAGATTCCCAAAATGTTAATACATTAACGTTGTTCTTAGAATGTTTAATTAATATTAAAGCGCCAATCCCAAAAAGAATTGTATGCGATTGTTCCCTTGCTTTATTAAACGCGATATGTTTAGCGTACAACGACTGCTCATACAACTCGTATCTTGACAACTGTCATATCCTAATAAAAGAGGAAGCTTATGAAAATTTGCCGCGTTGCCAAGTTAGACGTGATCGAAATCATCTGGTGAAAAACGTCACAAGATGGAATTGTTTTGCGAAAAAAGATTGGCACGTCAAAGATTTTTATACGAGAATTATAGCATTTTGCTTAGAGTTAGAAAGTTTTGAAGTATTCGAGTACGTTTTGTCTAGCATTTTTATAATTTGTCAAAGCTATTTATGTGAACTGGGTTCAGAGTGTTATGCGAGAAAAAATTTTTTAATAAGTAAAATTGAATCTTTCAATCACAACGAAATTGAGGAAATAGAAAAAACTAGTGAGACTGAAGAAGGAATTGATGTTTCAGTATTAGATGACTCAAAAGATATGCCAGTAAATATATTAGGCTATTTAGAACAAGTAAATCGATCAAGTCAATTATTGTGCTCTATTAATTCACATGACAATTTTCCACAACCGAATATTTTTGAATGTCCAGAGCTTGTTCCCTATATCTATACACTGTTCAGTCAATTTCCCGTATGGACTAACTTGATGAATGTGTATGATAAAGAATCAAAAAAAGTGTCGTCATCGTCAGCTTCTGAATGCTATTTTCGTCTTTTAAAAAATGAATACAATATGACCCGTCCTATTTCTGTAAACAGATTTGTTCTAAAATTTATAAAACTTTTAGATGGTGACATGAAAATCGCGAGAGGCTTGATAAAAAATATTCAAAAATTAAAAAATTTCGAAAATGTCGACGACGAAATTCAAGAATCTGACCAAAAACGTACGGTAAACTGTAATTTAACTAACAAATTTGTTAATAAGCAAAAAGTACGATTAAACGTGTCTGCTGACGTATTACCCGAAACTGATAAGTTACAATATTCGCGCTTATTTGTAAAAAATGGCAATTTGTCACTTCCGGTAGAAGTCGACGGGGTGATATACAAATTACTCAACACGTGTCCGTATGATAGCAATTTTGAAATTATTTTGTCGTGTTACGAAAGTAAATTCGTCAAAAATGCTGTTGATTATTATTTAAGCCATATTGATCTACATCCAAACCACTTCAACATTCATAGTTATGAATTTTTAAGTTTTATAAAAAAGTTTTGTGCCAACAACTATAGTTCCACGTTATTTTATCATGAAAGAGCTCGCATCATGCTGAAGTTGGGAAAACTCGATAAAGCACATTTAGATTGCGAAATGAACGTAGTTGCCTTGTGCGACAAATTGATTAAAGGTTGTTCGGATATTGTGGGTAAAATCACTTGCAAGTGCGGGTTTACAAGAGAAAATCGTTATCAATCAAAAATAGTACCAAGGTTAGATAACATAGATAGCCATTCGTTAAGTGAATTATTAATAAGGCTCTTTATGGAACAAACTAGTGGGTGTATTGTATGCGAGAAACGCGCTTCCCTTAAGTGGGAAACAGGACCAATTATTGTCTTCGACGTAGAACACTTTTTCGAAGAAACTGCTAAAAACAAGAAATCATCAAGTGTTTTTACACAAACAGCACAGTTTTTACCTCTTCAAATAAAAATACATGAGAAAACGTACAGTTTAGTTGGATTCGTAGGTTTTACGCCAACGAAGTCTCGTTCCGGTAGTCATTACGTTGCATATTTGAGAAAAACCAACGGCTGGGAAGTAAGAAATGATTTGGAGTCTGAAATATTGACTGCATCCCTAGATTCTTTAAGAGTGTTCATAGCTTCAATAACTTATGTGCAAATAATTGAATGATATTTTACGAACTCAATTTAGCACTTGCATGCGGTTTTGGATTAATACAATGTCTAAACACATTAAAAGCAGTTATGTATTTGTTTGCTACAAAGAGTACCTTTATTTGAAAAAAAAGTAGCTACAAACGATTGGCATTGTATTTGTTTATTTAAAAAGCGATTTACTTTCAAGCTATGCTCGATCTGTTAATTTTTTATAATCTGCAAGAAAACTTTGTTAATTTGATACGATAGTAATTATAAGTTTTTAATCAAAGGAATATACACACAGTCATGTTACGTGATGGTCCAATATGAAACAAAAGTATAAGTCGCTTTTATTTTGTAGTATTAATACATTCAATGTTCGCTAGTTAAGTTTCGTCTTTTTTCCTTTCTTTTTACCGTTGTATAAAGTATATCTACAATTTCAAGATATGCATTCTGGTCACATAATTGTGATCTAAATAAAAAATATTTTTCCTCAATTCTATTCTGTTATCGATCGACGTCATTATAATTACATTGTACATATAAATTACTTCGTAAAATAATTTATATTTTTGAGAAAATAAATTTTTATGCAATCGTAGTCCAGTTGATTTGTATTATTCTGGAGTTTCCCGTACTTTACCGAATTCAAATACATCCTAAAATTCTTGCGCAAATTAATATTTGATTTTTTGATGAAATAAAAATAACTTAAATTCGTTTTAGTATTCACGTTGTATTTGTTCCATCAAAACTTTTCTCAAGGTTGTTTTATAATTAATTCAAGATTTCAATTTTCATCGAGCAAAATGCCATAACTTTTACACACGTTAGCAAACAATGCTCAAAAACGTTTAATGCAAGAATAGTCTGATTTTGATAAGATTTATAAAATTTTTTTTTCTCGTGGTCCGAAATACACTCAGAACATAGGAATGTACATAAGTACATGCATTGGCAGGTATTTAGTTTTAGTGTTGAGGACCTGAAACGGGCCGTTTATTTGTATCATGTACGGGGGCAGTCGAGAGCGTGCATGCAACTTGAAGAGGGACTACATATTTCAGTAGATGTCGGAAGCTTACTTTATTTATTATAACAAAATTCACGTTAACGATAATTAATAAGTTATATTTGAATCATAAATAAACATTATCTTTGTTGTCTACTATCAATAAGATTTCGAAATATAAATTTACATTATTTTTGAGGAGCCGTGCCGGCGGGTTCTTTCCTTGAGGTCCGCGCTCCCTTACATCATAAACTGTTGACGGCCCTTTTCAGGACACTTCTCCTATATCAAGCCTCAAAGCTTTTCAATATAATTTATGTGGTTTTCATAAACCTAACTTTTACACGAAACTGACAACAAGAATAACTTAAAACAAATCGAAATAGCTATATTATCCCTAAAACTACTTCAATAATAATTATAAATCGATAAACATTGATTTCTTGGAGTAGGTGTCAATTTGTACTATCAATAAGATTTCGAAATATAAATTTACATTATTTTTGAGGAGCCGTGCCGGCGGGATCTTTCCTTGAGGTCCGCGCTCCCTTACATCATAAACTGTTGACGGCCCTTTTCAGGACACTTCTCCTATAGCAAGCCTCAAAGTTTTTCAATATAATTTGTGGTTTTCATAAACCTAACTTTTACAGGAAACTGACAACAAGAATAACTTAAAACAAATCGAAATAACTATATTATCCCTAAAACTACTTGAATAATAATTGTAAATCGATAAGCATTGATTTCTTGGGGTAGGTATCAATTTGTACTATCAATATATTGTTAAAAAGCTCCACTCATTTGTAAACAATTGATTGGAACTATGTAAACTCGAAATCCAACATAAAAGATCTTAACAAAACAAAACAAAGCTAACTGTAATGACCCTTAAACAGGCCTGTCCAACTGTTTTTGGTGTAAGGGAGCGCGGACCTCGAGGAGAAATCTCACCGGCACGGAAATAATAGAAATTTAATATTTCGAGATACTTTGATATTACACAACAAAAATCATGTATATTTATGATTTAAACATAACTTATAAATTATTGTTAACGTTATTGTTTATAAAAAAAAGTAAATCAATGCATTAGAGGCTTTATAATTGGTATTTTTTGTTACGCAAACTTCTTACGTTAAGTCTGATGAGATTGGTGCTGAGGCCAAGGACATAAGACTGCTAATTGCACAAAACACATCAATGTATTACATAAGAGATTTTTACGTTACTGCCTCGAAAAATGAAACTTTGGTCCCGCCTCGCGGTATAAAAATTCCTTCTTTCTGTGTTGAAATAAGTGAAAAATCGTATACAATATACAACCTAAGGAAAGAAACAAAAAATCCTCAGATCACATATTTCTCTCAATACCGGTGATCTGAAACAATGATTATTTTTCTGTTTTAGATGAGTAATACACTTTCAAGTACAAAACAAACAGATGGTAAAAAATAGCCTAGGAATACGCTGAAATAATTATTAAGTATAAACGCCACTGACACACATAGGCTTTTGGTCAAAGTCAACATTTAATAATATCAAATTTTTTTAATGAAATTTTTATTTTACTTGCTCAAGGCATGCGATTTCAGCTTACCACGAACTCTAAAAATCAGTTTAAATGAACTACAACAGTGCATATGCATTTCGTGTAAAAATTTGATGAGGTTATATATTTGAAAAGATCCGATTGTTCAATTAGTTTAAGAATGACAATTCTCAACCCTTTTCCTTTTGAACGTGCGTTCCTTCTTTTCCTTTGATACTTCAGGCGACACTTACTGACCGTTAAAATGTAAAATATATTTGATATTCCCTGGTTTTGTTAGTGTAATTTGTAGTTTACCGACACGCAGAGTGATTGAGGGAACGTAAATCAAAGGGACGCGCGAAAATTATCTAAATTCTTACGTCAACTTGAAGTATCAGCAATATTTTGTACAAATATTGCTCAAGATCAATGTTAAATAGCAATTTAAGCTAAAAATTGTCGACGCTTTTTTTTCATTTCTAACTAATGTAAAATATTTTGTATGTTATAAGGTACATAGTAATAGTAAATAAGATAAAATCATCAGTGTAAATTTTTATTATATTTATGAATTAATTCAATAAAGATTACATTAGAAAGTGGTAGGTAGTATACAATTATTTACAACATATTGCTTTTTAAAATTTCGGCTTTGTGAGAGAATTCGATATCTGACTAGCGAATGCCAAAAGCCGCTGTCACGGTGGAAATAAGTTATTATCGGAGCATCAACTACTGTTTCATGTTGTTTTTTTAATAATTGCTGAGAAAAAAAATAAATTAAAAAAAAAAAAAATTTTCTCCATGATTAAACCTTATTATAAAGTAGTATATAGCTTATTTTAATTTGATAAAATAAATTGAATTCCAGTAATCGATCAAATCATAAGTTCAAATACTATTCACTGACAACAAAAACCATCAATTTTATTTTTACAGGTGAGCTGGTCGTCAGTCGCTTCGTGTGTTTTTTTAAATTGTCGTGCTCAACCCAGTAATTACTTTCTGATAAAGGTTTGCAGTAAGCAATATACCGTGAATCATTTGTCATAGGGTGCTTCGTCAAACCCATGACTCCCATCAAAATCAAATGTTTATCAGCAAAGTTAATTACATTTTTCAAAGAGTGTAAAAAAGTATTATTACTTTTTTCGACTTGAACAAAGATAAAAGGTCCGAACTGAATATCTAAAATATTATCGCTGCATTGACAATTTTGACAAACAAAATTATTTTGAAGACGATTGCTTAAATAAATATTTAAATGATGGACACTAAATTCTAATGATTCGGGATACACGACTATATCTTCGATGATTTCTGTAAGGTTTTTACATGTTGTACAAACTATGGTTTGCTTATAAGAATAAACAGAGTGTAATAAATTTATTAAAAAATTCGCTACGTTTGTGTCACACGAAATTTCATTATTCGTTATTAGTCCGTACTCTAATAATATGAGAAAACGTGATTGATACAGAGTTTTATAATTTTCTTTTCCATCTACAAATTTTTTGATGACATTAAAAATAAATGTTTTCTTAAGTTTTTTATCCACAAATATTTGACATGCATTTCGACAAGACTTGAAATATTTATATCCGAAGATCATAATTTCCGTTAATGAATCGAAAAGCGACGTGTCATTGAATGTATACGTACTATTGCCCAATTTTTTTACTCCTAATGTACGACCATTGCGAATGACGGCTTGTTTGGTAATTTTTTTATTAGCTTGTTTGTAAAAAATATTTGCATTAGGAAAGGGACTGCAATATTTACTTGAATTTTCAATTTTTTTAGTATTTTCAACCGATTGTATAACTTTCGATGTAATTTTTATTTGAGTATTTGATGAAATTTTATCATCCAATTGATAATCAACAGGATTTGAAATTTTTTTATCCATAGAACTCCCAATGGATACGGAGTTTTCTATTATAGGTGACAAGCAGTAGTCATGCTCTAAACTTATGTGAGATTGATCAACGGGAGAGTTAACATCTAAATTTGAATTTATAGTTTTGTTATTCATGCTTCTGGATATTGTGGTGAAATCCTGCGTATTTTTATGTAAAACTGGTGTCGATGATTTTTGAGCAAACTGCACTGCATTGGTCTGAGTTGACACCAATCTCTGACAATCTGAAAAACCACTAGAACTATTAATTAACGAAGTACTTTGAGCTACGGCTATTGTGTCTGCAACTACGTCAACATATTCTTTTTCGCAGTGTTCTAATATTTCGGTAACTGGTTCTTCTTCTGATGTGCAATTATAACTAGCGCTGATTTCTTTTTTTGTAAGAGTATTTCTTCCTTTCCAATTTTCTTCATATGAAAGATAATCGGTATTGATATTTTGCTTCACATTTTGATAATAGTTTGTACAATTCTTTATAAAATTATTACCTTCATAGCAAAGGATTTTTGTGATTTTATGATGTTCTATTATAAAATCTGGTGCGCTTGTTGTACTTGTCAAGGATTCTCTTAAGCATGTTAAGTGATTTACACCAATTTCATAAGAGGATTTTCTATTTGAATCTTGTTCAAGAAGTTTTGTCCACACTGGGAAATTATATAATAATTCCTTTATTTTCTCAGCAATTTGGGTAGAAAAATAACAATTATATTTGCGTTTGTTTTGCTCTGACAAGGGATTTTCGCGTGCTTTATTTTGTAAATCATCAATAAATGTAGATATTTCATGTCCATTCATGGCACAAGATTCTTCTTTATATACATCAAAACAAGAATATAAGGCACCACTTATATCTGACTCTATAAATTTCAGAAATGCATCGTAAGTGTCTATGATCCAAGCATTATTTACTTTTTCCTGTAACTTTAATCTTGATGCTTCTGTTCTTTTGCAATCATATTTATTGTTGGTTACAGTAAACAAATCTAATGTTGTTTCTTTGAATACACTAAAATTTTCAAGTGAACTTAAATATAAAATGCAACAAGAAAAAAACTTTTTCGTATAAATATTCTCCAGACATATCCAAGTTCTCATATAGTTCAATAAATTATATACGTCTACTTTTATTAGTGTAGGGGGTAATTGTTTCGTGCCATTTATCAAAAATCGACAACACGTTTCACTGTATGCTTGAATAGACAATTCATTAAATGCTTTAGAAAAAGTATTTAGTAAAAATAATGAATAAGGTGTAACTATTTTAGATGGAATTTTACATTTATCTCGTAAAAATTCCCTACAAAAATGTTTTAGAAAAAAATGTTCTTCTCTTTCTTCTTGAATCAGTTGATAAACAGGAACAGCACACTTATTAACCTCAATCGCAAAAGCGTATAAATTGATTTTTCGACTGGTCGAATTTCTTACAGTAACATTCTGAATCAAATCAGTCAGAACAATAAAATAAATTCTAGAGAAATTTTTATTACAAAAATTGTTCCACAAATTAATTTGTTCGAACAGTCTATATATTAACTGAAATGGCTCAAAGCATAAATGAGTAATGGAGGCACTCAAAGATACGCTTAATTTAAGTGAATTTAGTTTATCGAACATTGCAAAAGGGTGATGTACTTCTTGTCCTGACCTTGTTGGAAATTGGTTTTCTTTTTCTTCCAGGTCATTTAAATCAGATTTATCGTCAATTCCATGAATTCTCCGGAGCTTCGATTGCAACTCGTGACGATTGTTAAATACATACATGTATAAATTATGCTTTTGTATTTTTTTTTTTATATTACTGATACCAATCAATGCTTCAGACCAAACTGGATCTCTCTCTTTTTTAAGTACACCATCGTTATCAAAAATTAGTAACTGAGATAAAACTTGCAGCATTTGGTCTGGGTCAACTGATGGCTTCGATGGCATTTTGTAATTAACAGGCAATGCCAGTATACATGAGAGACCAAAGCCTGTCTAACACGATTTTTGTCATTAAAAATGTGATAGTATTTATCAAAAATAACTTATTTTGTATACCACCTCCAGATTCAGCGCAAGCTTCTGTTCTTAACATGAGTCTGTCGAAAAGAGGCAAAAATCACTTGACGCATGAGCTTGAAGAAAAAAAAAAAAAAAAAAAAAAAAAAAAAAGTTATAAAGCTGAGATTTCTTAATCATTGAATTTTTAAGAACTTAGCTGTCTTAGTTGTATTATTAGTAAATTATTCGTATACTTACAATGGGTTCTGATGAGATGTTCATACTCAATACGACACATATATGTACTAAAATCCTTGTTTGAGTGAAGAAGTCACCAAAGCTGTGAAAAACATGATTAACATGCCAAGGTAAAGTATTTCATTGTCTGAAAAAAAAAATTTAATTAAATATAATCAAACAAGCCAATGGAAAAAGTAGTAAGAGTTAGTGTAAGGATGAATTACTTACTAGATGTAGTGGCTTCAGTTCTGATGACACAGTAGGCTTATTACTACAGCCAACGATGACATGCAAAAGGAGCAAGATCTTACATCAACCATGATGCTTTATACACCAGACTCTCTTGAGAAGTGAAATAGAATAAGGAGTCAAGACTTTCAGACAAAGAAAATGCACAAAAACCAATAAATTACATGACCCGTACCGTTACAAAGTGTAGCCTTGCAACCTTGATGTGTGATCAGATAATGGCCTACGATAAATGAAACAAATTACACAAAAAAATTTGACTTGTTTGATGTTATATATCAGCTTTACACTCACTGCGTGTCAAGATTCCATGACGAGACTTGAGTAGAAACCTCATTAGGATGCCTTTAAATACTCTATTGTTCCAAAGATGTTTAAACAAAACTCTGCAGGAATGTTTTAATCAAGACTGTGCTGGCATAGTTCATGGCTAGTTCCATTATATCAACTGCACACGACTAAAACACTTGTAAAGGCACACGCTTGTCAATTAAACATTGCAAATATGTGCTTCTTGACACTAAATTTCACTTTTACACTTGATTGTGGAAGTATATACTGTAGCACGAAGCAGAAGCAGACCCGTACGAATACGTTTGTTTTGATTCGAGGTTGGGTTAGGTAAGGTTCGAAGTAGTCCGCGGGGTGTATCGGTTTTTTTATGATTGCACGCCAAAAAACGATTGTGCGTAAAAAAGACCATCGGGTGCTGATTGCGCGTAAAAAAAATCTATCAATTTATGTGTATGTGGTCAGGAAAAAATCATCATTTGACGTTGTTTGACGCGTGTTTCCAATACAACGGCACCCGAACTGTTTTAATCCATTATTTTAACAATTTCGTTTGCGCGTTGACCATTCGGGGCTAATTTTGTTAATTTTTTTACGCGCAATCGATTTGTCAAAACGTTAGTACATTTTTTAATCATGGGGTGCCAGATTCACAATGCTCTCAAGGAAGTGTAGCTTTTGTAGCTGGCCAGAAAAGAGGGCGCCTCTGATTGGCTGCGTGCCTTTTGCTGCAGCTATCAGCAGCGCACGCGCAGTGGAAGCAAGAACAGCAAGAACCGAGCCAACGAGCCCGACTCGTGCACGCAATATATATAGTGTATAGACTGCTCTTGCCTCGATGCTGTGATCATCAACAGTGACCTGAGACTACGGGTAAAGCTGAATATGTATCGTACAAAGATTGTAATTTTCATAATTGTACTTTTAATGTAAATGAGAAGAAATAGCTTCAAAAATTTTGTTTGCCTGTGAAAATATTGCTACAAATAAGAATTTTCACTGCAAAATTTTGTACTTGAAAATATTATTTTTACAAAAAAAAATAAAATTTCAACTTACTATTTGTTACAAAATATCTATAAATATCTACTATAAAATACTATGTATAATTTGGTTTTTTATAAAAAAAATTTCATTATCTAATAAAGATCATTCGGATAGAAATAATAATTACTTCATACTCATGAAGCTTTCCTACTGCACTTATTCAATGAATCGTATTTAATTTCTGATTTCTTACAAAATGTTAGTAAAAAAAGTCGTCGATGCCCGCCCCCCCGACCAGCACAGCCTCGGCTTCGCCTCGGCCTGCAAAAGTCGGGGCGGGCATCGACTACACATGAGCAACATGTGCTACAAGAGATCCCCGGTGGATGGCGCTGATGCAGACAGCAAAAAAGTAACGTATACGTATATACTCGAGCGTCAGAGCGTCAACTATCAATCAACCAGACATGCTATTTATTAGTTATTATTAATGTATCAAACGTACTTTCGGCCGGGGTATGAAGAAAAATCGTGTACGACCCACGGCCAGTAAACTAAAGACCCCGGCCTGCGTGGTTATGATGGCCGAGGCGAAGCCGAGGCGAAGCCGAGGGATCTTCAGTTTTCTGGCCTTGGGTCGTAATATACTATTCGTACCTTATAGCTCCCGTCATGTTAATTCATGTGTTTAGTATTTTTTCTATTTTGTCCCTAAATGTATTAAATGAAATAGTTTTATTTCACTGCTTTTTAAAGAATATATTTTATTAAACTGACAATAAAAAACTTAATTTTTTTGTTCGTGTACAATGTGCACTGATACACATATAAAAGCATTCAAAATTGAAATTGTTGCACATGAAGTGAGTAAAAATACCAAAAGTATCTTGTGCACATTATGTGATTGTTACTATTATGAGATTTTTACCCTTGATTTGACTATCATCACACCTATGAAAAGAAGAATAGTAAAACTTTCATTCAAACTTCCAACCATAATTTGCTAAATTTGCTAGCCGAAAGTTTGCGATCCACGTCCGTATTTTTAATAAAAATTATTACGATTTATACATCTTAAGCTTGTAAACTATAAAGCAAAGTCAATACTTTGAAACTACAATAAAATAAAAAATGAAAATCACTCTTATCGCGTTAAATATTAGAGAATTCAATATTCCTTAAGCACAGTTGTGTGATCCGAAGCGTTTAGAATATGTAAAATTATCACTTAAAAGTACTTAAAACTGTGACAAACAATACTGTTTGTCTTGAAACACTCAAGTTTACAAGTTATATATGTATGGCTCAAATTTGAGGAGAGCCAGCTTTAAAGAATTCGAAGTTTTTAGTTTTTCAATACATAAATCATTTGGAAATCCATTGGACAATATATAATTGTGCAAGTGTATTTTAAAAAGTTATATAGGATCCCAGCCATACCAATTGAGTAACGCATTAGATTTAACTGTTTTGAGGAGTGGAAGAGACTGGCATAGACTGTTTGTAAAGGTCAGGCCAACATTTTCAATACTATTTTGAAAAAAGTGGTATTTTTCTCCAACAACATCTGAAGATTACAGATCAAACATAAAATTGTAGGTAAACCTCGTAAAACTCAACCGCACATGAGATGGCAAAAATTGTTAATTAATACTCATCAAGATAAAAGATATTTATGCAGTGAATTCCAGTCAGACGACTTTATATCCATCCCTTTTGATAAGCGATAGCTTTCCGCAAGTTAATCATCTATATAATCCTCTCGGGAGGTAACCGCACCAAAAAGAGACAAAATAATGTTCACGACGAAGCATACATTTGTACGTACAAAGAGAGAGGCAAGGCATCGAATTCCAAGCGAGAGTACCAGCACGAATGTAGTCAGTTTGAGGCAGTTATAGAAGTCAACGTGCATCGTTCTTACTCCTCTTATCCCCTGTACTAATACCTTTGGAGTGGGTGAGGGCGTAATATCTCTCTTGATATGAGTAGGTCGCTGATCTAATTATCGACTCTTTCCCTTATCACTGCGGCACTACTGAGTATGAGCTGTATGATTGCACGCGCACGTGTAATCGGCTTAGAGATTAAGCTCTGAAACTGCGTATCTCCTATCTTCTTTTTTTTTTTTTTTTTTATTCTTGCTACTATTATACATATGCTCGAAAGGCGTTATGTTTTTGCTCTACTAGTGCTCGAAGCCGAAAAAAATACAATTTTGCACATAAAAGCGATCTTCTCACAATTTCGCCCCAAAATGAAAAAATTATTTCATGGTAACACTTTTGTCCATGTTCCATTTTGCCAACGAATTTTTGATTTTCTCGTTTTATCTGTTCAACTCCACCGTAATTACAGAACCATTTTAATACCCCTATCCATGAACTTTTATCTTTCTGTGTACCTAACACTCGATCTATAACTCGTTTATTTCATTTCTATGTTTGCATACAAATATCTTTCTAAGCCTTGTTTGTACTTGTTTGTCTCTAAAATTCTAACTCTCTCTATGTTTATCTCAAATTTTAAATTCTCAATTATGTAACGATACATGTCCGTAAAGTGTACATTTACTTATGGACTTGCCATAACAATAGAAAGTTCAACATTTTTGTCTCTTTTCCTTGGACATTGTGTTTCGATATTTTTCTTAATTGCTTTACATGCATGTCCATATCTGAACAGTCGTTTAGTTACTTATCTATTAACATACCTCCGAATATGCTTTTGGCGTCCTGCATCCTTCTGGATACCTTTATTATTTCCATGTTATTAACGTTAATAACATGTTTTTCTTATGTGCAGCAGTTTTATTCAACACTATTCGTATGTGTTTGCTTTTGATTGACTATGTTGTGGTATTTATCTCCCAACGCGTGTGCATCTTTATGTCTGGATTTCTTTAATACCACCAAATTCTAGTTTTCTAGAAAAAACCATCAATACGCGAATACATGCACATTTGTTGTTTGAGTTATACTATTTTCTAATTCTAGTTACTATAATTTGCATCTACATCTTTAATAGCTCTGACTGAGGATCCTTTGTTCATAAATTATACTGAACCAACAAGCAACTTCCCTGCTGCTAGGCTCTATTCTTTCCATGTTCTTAGAAATAATTTAATTACAAAAACATCGCATGAAATTTAATTTCCCTTGCATTTACTACGATTCTCTCTGTTATGGAAAAAAAAAGATATAAGCACTTTATAACTACCTAATCATCACGTATTTTCTTGAAAAGGGAAAAAAAAATCCCATTTTCCACCCCCCCACTTCTATCATCCCTTACCCCTTTTTTGTACTGCTCAGCCGCATTTTATCTTTCCCACGACCGATTTTTCGAAATGCGCGAACCCCTCATTAGCTTAAACCTATATAAACACATACATTTATCACTTTCTCTTTCTCTTACAACATTGCGCACAATACGAGCACGACATAAATAACCAGCCAACAAGCAGAGGCCAACTCCGCGGGGCGTAACGATTTTACAACGCCAAGCTCTCTTTTACAACGCAAAAACCTAAGCTTGCAACCCCGTGCGATCCTCGACGACTCGACGACGGCCGCTTATTTATTTTAATGAGTTGCCTCCCGTTCGCTCCTTCCTCTCCTCGCTCCTTTCGCGCTGCACTTTTTCCACACCCCCCGGCAGGTACGCCTACAGCTCAAACGCACTCTTTCCCGTCGAATGTCTCCCCCCGTATCATCTACATCCCCACACGCATGTGGACACGTAGTAGCACGCGTGTGCCTAACGCACAACATCACTTGGTGCAAGCGATCCGGAAACCGCGCGCGAGCGAAAGCCGCCCCATACGCGCACACCTACCCCCGTTTCTTTCTGCAGCCTCACGCCCGACTTTCCGATCCGCGACACCCCGTCATCGCGTTGATCCTGACGATGGAAAAAAAAAAAATATCCACATGCGAAGGGAGGGAGAAGCTGGCATGAGTGTGCTATATCGTCGTTGCGTCGACGAGCATAACGAATAGAAAATACTGCACGTACGCGCGAGAGACGGTGCTTGCGGGGAAAGACATCAGCCGAGAGCGAGAAAGAGAGCCGCACAAGACACGTGTAAAAAGAGGGGGAGGAATGGAGATGACGATGCAGGGGTTGGGAAAGAAGGAAAAAAAAAAAAAAAATAGAGAGCCAGCGAGAGAGTAGCTGCGCAACCCCGCGAGGAAGAGAGGGATCAATGGACGACGGCGCGGGTGCACCGCCCTGCCGAGTAGGCTGGGTGCAGCGCGGCGTGGGTGCCGTTGCAGTTTCCCACACCCTCGTTTCTCCTCTCTCTGTGCCCGTACTCTACTTGCAGTCTGTGCAGTTCTTCGCCTCCCCCCCCCCCCTCGTGGCTGTGGTTCATGCCCCGGTAGTGTGTGTGTGTGTGTGTGTGTGCGGCAGACGGTCGGCGCACAGCTCTGTGTGCACATACGTACTGCACGATGCATTTTTTTTCTCCCCTATACTGCTGCACTAACGCCTTCGTTGGTAATTTTTTTTTTTTTTTTTTTCATTTAAGCTCTCCGGTTGCCATGGGAAAATTTTTTTTTTTCATACTTATGTTTTAGAGAAATTTGTGTCATCGTCCTTTCTCTGTATGTAATACATAACGTACGCGTCTACCTGTAACAATAATACAACTGATTACCGCGTCGATGCGTATAGTGGGTGGTGGATTTATGATTTTTTTGCTTCGAGCGTTTGAGGCCGTGGAAAATATGCGGTTTGCTCCATATTCCGCGGTTACGCACGAAGGGGAGAAATCGCCTTAATTAAGGCTTAGCCCAATTAAGTCGCGCGCTTTAATGTCGACTGCACTTAATTAAATTCGCCAAGTATTAAATCTGACGAGTTGGATGGAAGAAAACCGGGATGGGGGAAAATGTGTGGTGCGAGTCGGGGTTGGGTATCGTGCAGGGGAGGGTTGCTGCGTTGTGAGGATGGTTTTTATTGCGAAATCCTAATTAAGGTAACTGCGGTGGTTCAAGTTTCCCGCGTGTGTTTTGTGTATCTGGAAAATTACCACGAATGCCTGGTTGGTTTTGACGGATGCACGGTAGAATGCCAGGGAAAAGTTTGCAGGGAAAGTCAGTTCTTGAAAGTTATAAGTCAGTATGTTCTGTCAAAGTATCGATGCTTGAACAAATAGCTCATTTGTTCCAATAAATACTTTTTTAATGAGAGTGCAGTTGAGTGAGGTCCCTAGTGTTGTTTGGGCTCCTAAACGCGTTAGTTTCACATTTATTTTAGTTCAAAGTATTTTAGTTTGTAAAAAAAAGTTGTATAAGAACCTAAACGTACTTGTTATGATCCTTTATTTTGGTACAAAAAATAAATTACTAATTCTAGAGGCATACTACTACTGTGTCATTAATCATTTTGTTGTATTACGACAAGAAACTGCTTGCACGAGTGTCATTCAGAATTTATTGTTTTGAAAAAAATATTTTCGTTGAACTTGGGGTCTGTGTACACAAAAAAACCATCTTCTTACTCGAACGTGTTTCTATTATTGAGTCTAACTGTATCTTCATGGGATTCTATGGAGAAGCAAGAAAATAAAAAACCGCTTGGGCTTATAATCTGATTAAAAATTCTAACTGAAACATTAAAAAGTAGTTAGAAATGGATGGACTTATAAGAGAGTTAAAAGAAATAATTATAACAATAACATCGGTGATTAGATTATAGAAAAATATTTCCTCGATTATGGATGGACACAAAATAGATTGAGGAACGGAAATTAGCAAGGACACAAGGACGGGCTGCCCAGCAAGCCTGACAGTTTGAAACTTATGGATGTAGGATATAAATTGTGAGGGAAATTTAAACACACGAAACTAATTAATAGAAAATTTGATAGTCCATTGTCCTGAACCTGCGTACAGGATATCGTCTTAAGCAGAAAATAGTGGAAAAAATAGGCTAGCTGTTTGAGTTCTTTAGAATGGAGTTTTAATACGAACCAAAAACAGTTTTAATTTAAAGATAAAATATTAGAGGATGTCAATAAAGATAAATATCTGGAAGTATAGTATTCAACAAAAAGTAAATCATAGGTAGAAAATGCAGGTAGAGTGCAAAGAATGATTATAGCAGTTTGGGGTGCTATCAAAAGAAAAGACATCAACTGACAGTCTAGGCTCCAGATTATTTTGCTTCTTAGTCGTGTAGACAGGCAGCCTGTATAGAGCAAATACACAGGGGCAGGAAAAAAAGGAAAAGATAGAAAAGATAACAGGAAGATTTACAGAAACAATGCTAAATCTGAATACGAATACAAGTATGGACATCACAGGTATTTAAACAAAAAGAGATAATTAAATTTTTCATATTTTATTAATGTCCAAGGGCAAGAAGCTGTATTCATGCTTAACGGAGAAGCTGAAAAGTACATTAAACAAAAATTTGGAGAAAATAGGGCAAAGAAGTGAAACTAGATTTTGAAAAAGTGAACGATGGAGGGAAGCTAAGGCTCATAAAGAAGGGGATTGAGTAAAGGTAGTTAAAGAAAATATGGAAGAATTTTATACGAGATAGAGACATTTCAATCACTCAAGAACTACAGAAAAACTGAAAAGAAATCGAAAACTTTGAAGGTGAAAAAATGACACAAATATTGGAGAGGAAAAGATATTGGGAAAACAAAAATCTATCAGGAAACTTGAAAAAGCAATTTGTAGGCTGAGATATAGATACATAAAAAGATCGAAAAGGAAGGTTTTTAAAGTTGTACAGTACACGAAGAACCAATATGTATGTAAAATATTAATGTTCAAAGGAAGAAGTGTAAAATTATGTAGAAGTGTGTGCAAGTAATAAATATCAATAAAAAAAAAACTACATTATATTTATATACCATACAGGAATGAGTTGACAAAATTATTTAGTTATACTAGTTTCAGGACAATAAAAAAAAATCATGATAACAATTTATTCTGTACGAGTCGTTAGATGATCGGTCGTAGAGATAATAGTCTTAGTTTCACCTTTGAGATACAATTAGTAATTTTTTAAATTTAGGAATGCATTATTTTCTGTAGTTATGAGCTAGTAGCTAATATTCCGAGATAATGACAATAGAATTCTCAAAAATTGATAACCCCGTATTCTCCCGTGAAACGTTACCATTACATCGAATAATCAGAAAAAAATGATCGTCACAACGACTATATAGATACACACTTGAATTATGAAATCCAAAAAAATTAGTGTAAATTTTCTTCAACACAAAAAAGTCACTCCTATTGCAACGGAAGGTGCAAGCATCACAAGAAGCTCGCAATGCACGTACAACGCCAACTCCTTCTCACGTACCCACCCCCCGAGCTCTGGCACGTCCGTTATGTCTCATGACCCACGCAGCCCCCTTTTTCTCCTCCGGACTCATCGTCTCCCGCTCAGCGGACTGTCGCGTCTCTCTTTACCTTAGCAACCCCCGGCACCCTTTTCGCACTTTTGCGTGCGAGACCCCTAACCTACCCCAAGACCACATACGCTCACGACTCGACGTACACGCATCTAATAGGCACCCGCAGCTTGACAACAGCCACTGCGCTTGTCGGGGACTGCTACCTCCCCCCCACCCCCCCTTTTTTTTGCAATACGTGATACATGAGCTCGCGTCTGCCCCAGAGCGAGAGATGCATGTTGTTGAGGAAATGTATGGCATATATCATAAATATGCTCACAGTCCTTTGTGAATCATTGAACTCCGTCGTTGGGTACTCACTTACGTTGGCGATGGTACAAAGTAACAGTAACGTCTTTTAAACCCCTCCAGGTATCACTACCTGCATGTGGACTCCCATCGTACATTTTTTCCTGAGACTATTTGGAAAAAAAGACGCGAGAAAAAAATCTCCAGGCTTCTGACGTAGGGACGGAGAATTTTTCTTTTTTTCTTAAATGCGAGGCGTGCCAAAGAGAGTCTCGTACTGGAAATGCAGACGAGTCGAGAAAAAATCATTAGACAGAAACAGCACACAATAAAGCACGAGGGAGAGAGAGAGAGAGAGAGAGAGACAAACAGGGGGGTACGAGGCGCGTACACACATGCCGTACCTACGTGCAGTACACCGAGAGGCAGGAGGAAAGAGAAGCACACACCCCCGGTCGCATGGATGCAGCCGAGCCGAAGAAGGACAGAGCGTGACTTTGAACGACACTCGCGCGCTCCACGTATGCACATGCACGAGGGTGGGACAGGTCGTTGGCACATACGCGGGGGAGGGTTCGCCGGTGTCGTCTGCAGCCACCCCGTCAAGAGTCGCGTCGAACGTGAGTCGCGTGTCTCGCGACTACCCTCTCTCTCTTTCTTGCATATACGTGCACGTGAGAGGAGGGAAAAAAAGGGTCGCTGGGTGGTCTAGATTTCGCTCGCTTGCTCCCCGTCTCCCTTTTGCCTTTTCTCTCCTTCCACGCGCGAGTGCAGTCTGCAGGGCCGAGGGGCTTCCCACCCTCGTTTTTCCCTTTCTTCTTTGCCTGCTGCAAGTGCAGTTGGATTTTATTGCCGCTGCCGCTCTTGCTGGACCTATCGCGTTCTTCGTCCATGTGTATATATGTACAACAACGATGATACTTTACTTCTGTACTGGAGACTGTAGGAGTTATCGCAGTATTTCCTCTTTTTCTTTTCTCCGTGTTTTTTGTCATACAACTTCTCTTTTTTTTCTTTTCTTTTTTTTTTTTTTTTTTTTCTAGAACCATTGATTACAGGAGTTGTTTGTATATTTTTTGGTGGCTTGTTTCATTTGTTTCAACGTCATTATTCCGAAAATTGAGACTTGGTTCTTCGCAATATTCAAGAGACAAAATAAAAAAAATAAAAAATAAAAAATATTTTAAGTGTAACACTGCGTCTTGTAATGAGTACCATCTTCTCTCAGTAGCACGTAGTCCATTACATGTAACCTGGAATTCAAGACAAATACAAAACTTCAGACTAGCGATCATCGCTACACATAAATGATACAAATCAGCACTGGAGCACATTACATAGACATCAGGCTGAGCGCATATACTGAAAAAATAGAGACATGAGACTTACGCGTTTTATATGCTCCGTAACTTTGCAACTTTAAAGAAAATCAGATCTTTGCATCTTGTTATTTGCGACAGTGAATAGGTGATAATGAATTCAGGTGTCGCAAGTAAATCCTCGTATTGTATGTGATGAGAATACGAAGCTTTGATAGTAACGTCTTAAAGTATAGTTAACCCAAAATCCACTATCCCAATCGATTCTGGTTCATCGAGACCACGTTTTAAGTAATTGTCACCCACTCTATCAAAAAATTCAATCCACAGCATTGATAAGAAAGAATGTCCAACAACTGATACTATTAATGAATCACAACCTAGATTCCACGATGAGATCTGCCTCTCGACGAACGGGAGCTTTTCTAAACGTCAAAACCAGCATTTCGCATAGACACGAGAGTTATCAAGCAAACAAACAATAACCACCGTGGCGGACCGACAGAAGCTTCGCATCGTACATATTCCGATAACTCAGCAGTGGCCTATTGCATAGAGTGTGTCACGAGAAAAGACGAACGAACGCCAAAGAGAGAGAGAGAGAGAGAGCGCAGTTCGTTAATTTTATCTCGCAGCACAATCAGTCCCACCGCGCATCCTCGGTATAGTATTCGCTGGCATGCACCCCTTCACGTTGTCCTCGTCGTTGACGGACCGTGTGTGCACGTGCGTATGCGTCGTTTGGCACGCGAGCCTCGGACCTGCATCTTGTTATTCCCAAGTTTTATTCATGCAACTGAATTTTTTGCCGACTCTTCTGCCGTGGCTCTCCTCTTCCTTTTCGTTTTTCCCTTATTTTACTCTCATACTCATGTGCATGCGTATTTTTTTTTTTAGAATGGATTCTTGTCCATTTTTGGTTTCCTTTTTCCTCCATGTCTTATTGATCGCTTACGTGAAGGTTACAGTTCAAATGACCACAACATTGAAAGTGGATCATTGGCCACATCAATGGGAAATGGGTCATCACTTGTTCGCCAATGCTGAGACAACTACGATTGGTTAAAGGGTGTGTTTATAGATACATGATCAGGTAATTGCCAATCAAGGAGCAATGATGAAAACTCAAAAAGATCAGGTGTTGTTTCGAGCAACGTTTCATTCGTCTCAACGACAACCTGATCAAACTTAGTCTGTGTAGGTACTCGTGGTTATGACGATTATTACGGTCTCAATTGGTTGTGTGCCTTTTTATTGACCTTCACAAGTCATGATGGGAGAAACGAAAAGCAAAGCTACATGTTTGAAAATTAAAATCAATCTAACATGACTGTACGCTTAACTCGATTTCAATGTCCATACAAGTTGTGTGAACGCAGTTACTGTTCACTTGATTCCGTGAGAGATAAAACATAAAACAGGCAGTCAAAAGTTTGAAAAACGCATTGGCCATAGCCTCCTAAATTATTTTGTAATTTTACTCTGTAGGGACAAAAAGACATGCGAGCTTTTGCATTGACCAATGCGTGCATTATTATTGCGTTTAATTTTCTGAACAGGTACCGCAAGAATTCCATAAATATACGAAATACCAAGCAAGGACAGTGAGAAACAATAACATCGAGAGCCGAGTATTTCTTCTTTACGCGCAACAGAAATGGCACCGTGAATCAGCAAAAGCATTACAGAGAAGCCAACGAGACGGTCGCCGAGTCATACGTACACCAACTACGCGATGAAAGAAAAAAAAAAAAAAAACTCGAAGAGCAGTAGAAAGACGGACAGGTATAGGCAATTCGAGATCGTCTTGAGTATACGTGCGCGCTGCTCTAACAAACCAAGCCGAAAGAGCGAGAAGAGGACGCCTACGTTCGCTGGATCTCCGCTGACTCCTCGTCATCGGTGACATGCACGCATATTCACCTTTTTACCGTATATACGGTAGCCAAAGATCCACACGTACGAACCCACAGGGGGGAGCTCCGCTGCTTTCTTATTCCGTATTCGGATGCGCATTCGATTAACATACAGTTGAGCAGAGAGAGACCCCTGAGAAGACACTCCGGAGAGGCTTATTCGTCTTTCGTCGATCGCATTCCTCCTCCTCGTTCTGCTTCTGCTTTCGCATTCGAGGCTCTTTATGCACCCGCAGACACTGTATATTATACCACGCGAGCGGAGGGAAAACGAACGATGGCTCCCCGTCGAGTTGGCCGTGCACGATGACGATTGCAATTACGCGAGCGGCGAGCAAGATCCTCTCTGATGCTCCTCTTTCTCTGCTGCCTGGCCTTACCTCTGGTTAATTTTTTTTCTTTTTTGTTTTGTTTTTTTTATTTCGAGTCAACGTTCTGGACCTACGAGGTGTTGGCCTGCTTGGATTTATACTCTCGGTCGCCTGACTCTCATTCGAAATTCAGTGAGTTGCGATGAATTGGCTCACTCGGGCTTCACGTCCCGCTTGTTTATTCTTTCCAAAATCCAAGGAATAAAAGGGTGTTTGTCCATTACCTGTGCTACGGCTACCTGCGTCTTTTGAACCTGCGGTATTTTCTGTTTTCACCATCATATTGTCCGTTGCTTTTATCGCCTTAAGATGGTTAAGTGTTACCATCATCGTGCCAAAGTAGCGGCTGGGACTCGTCTTGTTCTCGTTTCTTTGTAGCTTTTAATTCTTGAGCCTCCCAGTGCCTGTGCAGTTTCTGATTTTCTTTGATAATCCCTTTCGACGTGCCAAAGATCTCGGGCAAAACCGAGTACTTCACGCGAGGTATTAGTGTCAGGCAGGTAAGAGTGTCATTTTGCGTGATTTTTTTCTTTTCACTCGAGAGGTTTCATGGGCGTGGAAAACGCCGATGAATGTTGGGATGGTGAAGTTCTTAATCCAACTTGTTTGGTTCTTACCATTCCGCAAGAATTCGTGAGAACTAAGTCACTTGGAATATGCAAAATACCAGTGACACTCGCTGCATATCTTTGCGTATTTTGAACAGAACGAGTGTATCCTCTCTCGTGATCTTTAACCTACGCTTACCAGTTTTGAAAATTCTTTATATTTTGAGTCAGGGTTTTCAAATACTTCCTAATGCCTAGATAATACTCTTATTGACATCGTAATACTTACAAGAGGCCTAGTACAAATTAATCATGAATTTTTTTTCATGACAACCCAAGCTCTCTTACTTGTACTTGCTGATCTAATCGGATAATTTTTATTGTTGATCTAAGATTTCTGACTCGGGAAGGTGTAGAAATCTCCTATCAAAGAGAATCAACTGATTTTGACAATAGTTAATAGCCTTCATACGTACGAAGATATTATATACTTATTACCTACTTGTACACAAAATTCTAACATAAGAATCACATGACTAATTAACTATATCATAGAATCTGAATTGTCCATATACCATTTGTGGTTGCTCCGACTGACCAAATTTTTTTCAGTGGAACAATTGAGCTGGTACATCTCAATCTAATGCAAAAATTAAAAATCGATTCAAAGTAGCCGACCGTATCTTCAAACCCCATAAACATTTTAATTAGAAAATGCTAACACTCTGTCTTTGTACAGAAATGATTGATACAAAATCACCGATGTATGTACCGGATGAGCCAAAGTACCAGTTAAAACACATTTTTTAATCCACATGTAAAAATTATAAGGTATAAACATTGTTAGTACCAACATTCTATTTCCAATACTGGGGTTAATAATCTTTTTTGTATGTTTTTCTGTTACAGGTAAGTACGCAAGAATCATAACCCTGGCATTTATGACTCTGGGGACCAGTCCATTACACGGACAGTTATTCACCAGCAAAGGTGTGTACCGTAAGTAGGCACCTAGGCACGTACATCCATGACACGCGTGTGTATATAATCTCGACAAGAAAATGCCACAGTCGTCTATGCTCTCAAGCGCATGGGAAAGAATCCGAAGAAGCGGGTAACGCGCTTGTCGGATAGTTTTTCGATAATCTGCGAAATTACGGCCGAATAATAGGGGCTCGCGCGCGCTCAAATTAGACAAATCGGCTTATGCGCGCTTATACGCTCGCGGAGAGCGAGCGCACGATGATTATAACTGGTTTGAACTATTGGGTGGCCGGGGGATAGAAAATTTTCCTACTATGGGGCCATGACGCATTTGTGTAATCGTAATTGCGCGATAAAGGCGCGACTCTCGATATTGATTCGCGGGATTATTTATTAACGAGCGTTGTCGTCGATTATGTAGGATTACAATGGAGGGGTTGTGAAATTCTCTTTGTATGTACAGGAATGTGCCTGGCGTTAGATAAGTGATGGTAATGCTTTTATAAAAATTAGCTCGGTTAGGTTACATTGAGAAAACAAATTGTTTTCTGTATTCGTTCTTTGGTTGGTTGTATATACGCACATAATCGAGTAAATACGGAGATGTTGTTAAAGTCTTTGAAACAGTAAATCAAAAAAGAGGTTTTTCTGGATTGGAACTACGCTTTTTCCGAAAAACTTAACGTTTTTTATACTCTTTTGGCTTAACTCTAAAAATCAACTTACTTAAAAAAAACAACACCACCGACGATTTGCTAACCAAGGTGATTCGACTTTTTAGATTCAAATAAAACAAACTCAAACTATGGCCATGGATATAAAAAAAATTTTATAATACGAAAATTGATTGCAAGCTCTTGAAATAGTTCATATGACAGTGAAGAAGTGTTAGTTTAAATATCGCTTTTGATATTATATAGAAGTAAGACACAGCGAGTGTAAGGTGAAAATGTTATTGTAAATGTTATAAACTGTTGCTGTAATGATTACTTAAAATAAAATTACAGAAAAGTATTAGTAATAGATAAATGTTATTACAACATACTTTATATTGAAAAAATTATTTCTTATTGCCTACTAACCAGTTTATAACTGTGTACTCTAATTCTTACCCAAAAACTTTTAAGATGAGTAGAAAAATATAGAACTAGTTGTACAGCAACTTATCATACTGTTAAAAAAGAAGTAACTTTGTTTGTTATTTCAAGAAAAAGTTTTATGATTTTTTAAAAAAGAATTCATTGGAATATTTAATCCTACCATTGATAGCGGTTTTATATCATTAGAGATTTATTTTGGATAATAATGACAAAGTTTAATAAAATAACTATGAAAATATTAAGTAAGCTGTGAATTTAAAAGGTGGATTGTATAATGTATCAATCAAGATTCAACTATAAGACAGGTTAGATATCATTAGAGTTTTACTCTAGATAATTGCGATATAATTGAATTGAAAAATCATCAGAATATGTAACACAATACGTGTTAAAAAAATGTAAATTGTTTATTAAATAGTTGCAAGTTAAATTATAGAAAAAGAAATAAACAATATTCCAAACAAAAATAAATATAGGTATAAAAGAAATATAAAATTTAATTTTTTAGTTTAAAGTATTTGAATCATAAATTTCAGTTTCAATAACTAAAAAAAAAGTTAATGAATTCAATGTAAAAGAAAGTGAGTAATAATATAGTTACTACAAAAATTAGAAAAAAATGTGTCTAAATTTTAAAAAACTACTAACAAATATTTATTAATCAAGTAATCTAATGAATTAGTAAATTATTGCTAAGGATAAAATTTTTAAAAATAAGCAATAATAACTTAAGTACAAAAGTTTGATTTTTCCCAAATCCAAATAATAAAGTAACTTAAGCAAAAAAGAAAAATACCATAAAAAAATTAAAATTATAAGTACAAAAAGATTCAAAAAATTGTTTTCAAATTTTAAAATTTACGATCACAATACCTTAAGCGTTTAAAAACCTAAATTATTTTTAAAAAAATTAAAAAATCTATACATATTCCAGAAATTAAAGTAAAAATTTTTTTTCTTCGGAAAAATGAAAGCCAGTTATTTATAATTTTTAATAAAAAATATAGATGTATAGATGTATAGATGTAATTTAGGAGAAATTCGGAAATCGTTTAAAAGGCCTATGTAAAAAAGTATTTATGAAAAATAAAATAATGAATTACTAATTAATTTTGTTATTGGTCAACTTTAAAGTCAAGGTAACTTATTGTCAACAATTTTTTTACGTAAGTTTCCAATAACAACATAGCTTACTCAAAGCTAATTTGTCACTATCTTTTTATTGGTTATTTTTCATATGTTAATTATATTTTTTTTTATTATGTTACATAAAATTGTTTTGATTTTCTAACTTTTGAAATTAAGAAAAACAATTACTTTTGTGACATTTATACATACATAATTATATTAGATATTTAAGTGTCTGAAAATCAACTATTGTATCGATGTAAATGAATAGTTCATACTCTGGGTATAATTTTATTACGATACATGCAAATCAGCAGTAAATGAAATTGAACGATTAGTGAGGCGAAGAGCTCACCACTCCCTATAATGCAACGCTCATAATACTCACTGATATGATCCTGCTCTGTGCGTGCACACGCTTTGTAGGTATATTGGTATAGGCACGGACATATCGGTGTAATAAATTACGGCGCTCATGCGAAATGTATCCGATCGTATCTCGCGGTTCATTTTAACGACGATAAAACAGGTAGTCCGTAATTGCAACCAAGCCTTGTGCTTCTCTGTGTTTTTGCTGCTCATCTGCCGTGTGACAGCTGTAATGAATTTCGCGGCATATCTCCCTCTAAAAAGGCAACTTCAAACTTCATCTCACAGTAATATAGCGACGCTTTCTGAATGATTGATCGTGCTTGATATTTGATTAGGATGATTCTGCAATTGTGATTGATAATGAGGTACGTGCGGGTCTTTTTAACAGTTGCTGTATCTTTAAATTATTGATCTAGCATTTATTTACCCAACACTAACCATCGTATTAAAAAAGAATGAATTTGTGTACGTTGTATGATCAGTGATAGTAATTGTTTTTCTCATTTTTTTTTTTCACGAATCTTTTTTTTCTAAAATGAAAACGTTAAATTCTTACTATACCGTCATAGATGAGGATAGTGGAATATTTGTAGGTATCGTTTTTAAAGAATATGTAAAAACATCGTTGATGCTGCTTTTTTTTAATGTGGCAAATAATATGTTAACTAGTTTTTAACACTAATATTTATAAAGTAATTTAACGACCTATGACAATTCATGATTAAATGCCAGAAATACAAAAAACTAATTAATTATGAAAATTTGATTATTAAGTTTGAAAGTGAGCTTCAACTTATTTAATAACAAGTATATAGAGTCGTAAGTAATTACGAAAACGAACTATTTTCTCACTAAACTATCAGTGACAATAAGAAAATTCTCCACCATTTCATCAGTCCGTATCCCATACTACTTTTGCTCCTGCACATGAAAACTATTCCAATCACGCCCAAACACTGCGTTCGAAATTTCGTTGTCGCTGTTTTTTCACTTTCACCACAAAAACCGCGATCTTATCAACTTTTATTGTCGACAATAAATATCGCTGACACTAATTTTATACTTAAAGCTGGTAAAAATACCATTTCAACGTTTAATCACTCGCAAGAGTGGACTAAGAACGAGGGAGACTCTTCCTCGCAAAAAGAGGTAGAATGCGCCGCCGCTGCCAGACTCGTCCCGCACAAGCAACGAAAAACCCCGTCCTCGGACCTGTGCGTCTGTTTCGTGCAAACATATACATACGTGCATTCAACGCGTTGTAAATTCGTGTCGTAGATGATTGAAGGATCGTTTGGGGATGGAAAAAAAGAGTTCATCAATCTGCATCATTATTTCCAAGTATAGATCACAATGACATGAAATTCAGTTTATCCGAGTTATAATGTCAGTCGGCCCCTTCGTTGAAAATCCTTGTGTTTCAAGAATGCAGTTGATTTTTTATATTTTTCGTACAGTTATTTTTCGTTACAGCGCTATTAAGATTGTCAAAAATGAATAATTTTATAATAAGGCCCACCAAAATAATTTTTCCTTTCTTTAACAACTTGCCAAAGAAAAAATAAAAAATGATACAAGTAGTAAAATTTTTTTGGCTAAAAAATTTGACGCTTTCCAGCCCTCCCACATTTTTTTCCATTAAAAACAGTTCAATTTGATTCAAAACTGAGAGTATTAACAAATGCTTCCCTATTTATCAGTACTTTATTTTAGAAATGTGGAAAAATTAAAGAAAAGAAACAAAAGTTTGCCACTGAGTCATCTCGTCATATCTATCTCCACCTGTCAATCCTCAAAATTCTAATTAAATGAAAATTAAAGCACTACGTAAAAATCTTCTTTTTTTTTCATCAAGCAGTGTAGAGACAACGCACGGAGCAAATGAGACGCTAAGAGGATGCTTGTATACGCGTGTACGTGCATCCGGAGGAAAGCTGCACGTCGAGCTGCCGTCCTTACAAAAACAAAAAAAAAAGACCCGAGAAAGGAGGGCAAAGAGAAAAAGACGGTGCGAAGGAGAAGAGAAAGAAAGTCGAGTGCGCGCATACTTACGCAGCTACCGCGACGCGCATCGATCAATCATTCGCTAATTATGCCCACGATTTCTTTCTTTGCTGAAGAGCAGCGACCCCGAATTTAGCCACGGCGCGTTTCCTTTTCGTCCGAAACAAAAAAAAAATAAAAAAAAATAAAATAAAATAACGCCAGCAGGCAATGGGCACCTCCTTATTTCGTGCATATGCGCGGAACGCGCGTGAGTGGCGTGCTTGTTTTTGTACCCGCGTGTAAGTTGTACCGACGCTTACGTACGTCGGGTGTACACATGTAGATGCCGGTAGCCGTCAAGTCGACAGCTCGGGAGCAACGCGGCTTTTTTCGGTGTGCTTCGTACCTTTTTACTTTGATATATTTATTGTTTTGTATTTTCATTCCTCGCTTTGGGTTAAACAAAGCGCCGTGAGATCGCGTGAGAGTTATTCGAATGGGGCTCGTTCATGGCCAAATGATACTTGAGATCCGGTGGGTCCAATGTAGCTCATGAAAAATTCTGTTTAAAAAATTCTTAGATTGACATTATTCAACATTGAATAAATTATTTTATTTATTATTTACATGTCTGACAATTACAGTATTCCCTTTCCCGATTAATGACGGGGTCATTTTTCATATTAGCCCAAAAAACACCAAAACTCGACTCGATGTAAAATTTGAGGTTTTAGGCTCGTTTTAATGCCCTGTGTACGTGTGTTTGTGTTTCGTTCTGTTTCATGCGAGGAAAAAGGAGAAGACGACGGAGACATGTAGCTAGTGAGACGAGCAAGGCTCTGTTCAGAAATGATGGGTTGGTCAAGTATTAAGTTGGTACCTACCCCCACCCTGGCTTAACTAACCGACCGTGTGTTCGCACATGTAAAGAATAGTTAATCAGCTGATCACGTTTTGGCGCACTTTGAGCGCTTTTTGTGGTTAAAGAGAGGACTTGAAATTAAAGATGAACACTTTGAATCATCTGTGAAGCAAAAACTCAAGCTTGATTTTATGGTTTTGTAAACAAAGTTTTAAGCTAAAAGTTTGATAAACGTACGAAGTTTGTAAACATAACACTTGGATATTCAAAGTGTAGACTTATGCCATTGGAGCAACGTAAAATATCTCACGCTAAACTATACTTGGCTAGCTCCTTATCTTTTCTGGGATCAACTGAACGAGCTGCAGGGAAGAGCTGCTTTGACTAAGTTGTACTTACCAGCGACACTTGATTTTTCATTTCTGTCTTAATAATACAAGCTGTGGAAATCTGAAACAGAGTCCCAGCTGGTATATGGACCTACTTTTATAAACCATCCTTTAGTAATAAGCTCTCCAAGCTATTTGCGGAGTGTCCCGGCCTTGTTAATTACATATTGGAATTAGATAATTACGGTGGCTGTTATTTTGTAAATATACTGTCAAACTACTCTATCGAAGCCACTTTGGTGGACCCCAAGTCCGTAGCTAATAAATAATAAATCTGAATCCAAAACTAAATCTTCGATGCAAAGGTCGGAGGGTGAGTTGAAATCACGAGTAGGTCATTCGCGCAGTATCGGAAAAAGAAAGAAAAGTAGCACAGCCACGCCGAAGCTTGAAATAAGGAGAGCATAACGAGCGAGGGATGGATGAAAATAATAAAGAAGAGAGCCCGTCTCTGAGTGGTGGCTCTCAAGCGCATTAAACGAGATTAAGCAATTAGCTATTTAATCGAATTACCTCTCGCGAGGGGGACTCATCCCGGCGATCCTTCGAGCAGAAGATTTTATCTCGAGACTCGAACGGACAAACGGAGTTTTGAGAGGGTGAGGGGAAGAAAAACGAAAACGAGGTATAAGAGAGAGAGAGGAACTATAAAAAGCGAGAGAAAAGTGGACCTGACAGACACGGGGGAAAAGAGAGCGAGCCGCTTATAAGCCACGGACGCCGGTCGGATCAGTCAGCAGGTCAGGGCAGAGGCATTTCTCCTTGATGGGCAGACCGGGCTCTCCTTAATTAATTAACGACCCTCGAAAGTATGCGCTACCTTACATGGGTCGAGGTGCGCAAGAAATCGCCAGTGCGGCTTCCTCGCGTATAGGGTTTTGCTTTTTTTTTTTTCCTCCCATCCTCCCTGTGAATTATCATTATTATCGAGCAAGGGAGGAACCGATCCGTTTATGACCGGGCAATTCGTCAATCGGCCGATCGATGAGTGACGCCTGGGTTTTTCGAGGGGGGCCTGGGGTTGCGGAAATTATGCGCTGACCGAATCCTTAATTCGATTAAGGATGCAAGACCGGCATAATTAAGAAATTTCGTGAATGCTCAAGTACTTTTTTCCCGAAGAGCAACCCGTGCATTTTTCTGCATGGCTAATAATACGCCCGCTTGCTCCCTACACTCATTGTGACTTGTAAATTATCCTCCCCTTGGTGATTGAATTTTTTTTCTTTTTTTTTTTAATTCATGCAGATTGATTATTAATATGAAGAGAGAGTGCCAGTGAAATATCGCACAATCGATCGCTAATTTAAAATTGGCGTACATTAGGTATGCAATCGAGGAATAATTCAAGAGGCTCGTAGCCTGGAAAAAACTGTCGACCGCGTTTTTTTAATGTCAGCTCTGGAACTGCCACAAATCACATCGTCAAGCGATCAAATAGCCGTTTTGGATATAACTGGGATAAAACCGTCCAGTGGTAAAATACGAGAGTATAGGTACAGGGGATGGGATTGAATGGGAGAGTGATATTGCGTGCAATCAGAGCTCTACGCGTGTCAAGTACCACACGAGTAGGATACCATTGAATTTTTTTCTCGATGAGCGCATTATTGCACCGCGAGGGGAAGACGTTATAATATGGGGTGTGTCGAGGACGACGCGACATGTACACCTGTTATGTCTGCAGTGCTTGATTCTGCATTGTTTTAGGTATTCCACTGGTTTGATTGTGAAAGGACGGACAGTCGGTAATTGGGAGTAATTGGAAAAAAATTACGCGAAATATGGAATAAGGTGAGATGAAATTTTTCTACTCGCTTCTAGGCTGGAGTGCGTGGAAGGATTCCTTGATTAAATGTTACGCTGACTTTCGCTGCAATATTATTTTTCCAAGTATTTCAATCAACGTAAATTTTTTCATTGTGTTTTAAAACAAATTGCTGATATCGTATGCGAATACTTGTGGGAAATTGTTAAATCTACAAGTTGTGTGATTTATTCCCTTCGTTTTTGTGAGTCGATACAATACAGTTTCTGATTGTTCACACTTTCAGTACTTTCTATGTACAAGATTGTGACTGAAAAAAATTATTCACGCCAGCACATATTAACAATGGAGAAGTGCAAAACTTACCGCAAAGTTGAATTTATTTTGATGTATAACAGCTTATGTCCAATAATATACAATAGGCATAAGATTGTTTATTTGAAAACTCCTTTAAGAAGTAGAAAGTAATGTTTCATTGTGCATTCGACTGATGTAAGTATAGGTCTCTATCGGTACACATTGTTGTGAAAAACAAGTTCATTATTAAAATTGTACTTTGCCAAACTTCAATCTACGACTTGTCCATACAACCATCTTCTTTCTCCGAGTCGTCCTCGTTCTCCTTGGCAACCTAATTACGCGAGCCGAAAGCTCTGTGTGCACACAAAAAAGATCCTTCACTTGAACAACTTTTCCCGATTAAACATAATCATTTAATTACAGCTCGTGACATCGCAACAACGATTCATACATATTAACCCGGCAAGCCGTGCGTGTAGCGACAATCATCCATTTACTCCTGTACCTTAGCTGCAGCTCAGATACATTAAACGAGGTCGCGAGTGCATTTGTAAAGAAAAATTTTTTTCCTTGAATATCAGCGGCGCTGACAGACGGACGCTCGAGTCGAGCGCATACCCGTGCACGAAAAAAGCACCCAAGCTCCAGAAGCCTGTACGCGTGTACACGGGCATTTACAGGTGTACAATGAATGAGCGTGTCACTCAACAACCGACGGAATCACCTTTACTGTTGCACCAGCATTGCATCTGGAGATAAATAGGAAAAATCGCGCCGAAAAGGGTGCATGACGCCGCAGCTTGCCTGTACAATAAATAGTGGAAAAAAAAAATTGTTGCTGTAAACTGCGCATAAGAGGAACAGCGAGACAGGGATGTGCACGATAAAAAATTTGTGTGCACACGTACTAACAGAATCGGTTGAAAGGGGCCTAGGCCTGAAAAGCCACCCAGCCGCAAATATATTTACCCGCATAAAAATCGGTCGAATAGAATGGGTATACATATATACGAGCTGGCTGTAGGAGTATTCGCACACGCGGCTCTATTTTCGTTAAAGCAGTAGGCCTCTCCTTCCCACTCCATTTTCTACCTTCGAGCTTTTCTGCTATTGTTCTTGGTTTTCGTTTCTTCGGTGCTTTTTTTTTTCTCCTTATTTTGCTCCATCCAAAGCACGCGTGGTTTTTAATGTGTAATATGGGTTAAGGGAGGGTTGGAAGCCAACCGCGGACCATACATGCACCCATTTCTTTTTCTATGCAGTCGTTGCTCTAGTTTTCTGTTTTTGTTTGACCCACTTTTTTTTATTTTTTTTTTTTTTTTAAGGTTCGTTAAGCACGGTAGCACTGGTATTGTACAAATTGCTGTATGAAAAAGCTCAAAGAAGTTTCATGCACGCGCTGCAACGTAAAATGTGAAAACTCTCAGTTATAGAAAAGTGGTAGACGCTTGCATTTTTTCTTTTTCAATTGAAATATTAAATTCCCAACATTTCCGGGTTTTAGCAGTTTCACGCGTTTTCCGAAAAAAGCTTTATTTTGGTATGTTGTGCAATTACAAGCCAAGTGCGGTGGCATACAGCTGAGCACATCGTTATCTACGGTAGCACATCCGATGATACATTTCATAACTAATCTTTGAGAACGCGAGCTGTTAAAACTGAATCTGAACTCAACGAAATGGATTCCAATTATATTAAATCACGGGAAAAATGATCACCGTGTTTTTTTCATCTTCTTTGCATATTTTTAATAAAAACTCATGTATTTATTGAAAAAATGCTAGAACTCATTGGATACATATCTTAGAGGGACGTTTGATGCTGTGGATAACAGGAAAACATGATTCCAAAAAAACAAATTCCTTCATACTTGGTTCCTTAAATCTTGTCAGCAATCGTTTCTTTCAACACAGAAAAACAATTTCTTTCCTAAGAAAATTATTGCAATTTTTTGGTTTAAAAAAATTTTATGAAGCTTAGGTTTTTCTGCCTGTGATGTTACAATATATTGTAGGGGCAGAGCAAAAACAAAAGGATCGGGAAATTTTCCGTCTTGAATTGTCAGTGATATTTGCAAAAAAAAAAAAAAATATTAGTACTGTGGATTTATGACTGTACTGTAATTGTAATGAACCCATGTACTAAAGTATTCGTCCATAATAATGCAAGCATGCGACAAGATTCTTTTTTTTTCTTTAATTTCTTATATCCATTCTCTTCGACCGTTCGTTCGGGACCAGTAGAAAAAGTCCTGACACCTTTTCTTTGTGTCCACGCGTACCTTTTACTTCCCGACACACTATAGTTCCTCGAATTTCTTCGAAAGTGGAAAGTTCTTTTGTCATGACCACTTCTAGTCGTTACACTTGCTGACTAGATTGATACCGTAATTTTTAAAGGTTTTCTGGTTCGGGCGATTGAATTTGTTCTTTGAGCTTACCATCGAATGATCATGTTTCTTTCACTAGTACCCAATCAGTGCGATGGCTTTATCTCAGCCTAATAGGTATCTCTTTCGTTGATTAAATTTCCTAGGGGACGTCAAATGAATTTTGATCGAAGTTGAGTTGTAAAAGAAATGAGAATTTAAAATGACAGGTGAGTCATAACGTTGGTGGTGAATGCATATTGTATTCCTCGATAATAAATTGTTCAATTAAACCGATCAAATCGACACAAGTATTAATTACAAAAAAAAAAATTATTTTCTCGCCCAATACATTAATTTTCATTAAAAAAAAAAAAAAAAAAAAAAATCCCTAGCAAACCTTCGACATCATATTTCACATCAATACGCATCGGTCCGATCGTACTCAACATACAGTACATATTTCACTTTTAATGGCCCGAAATCCCCGTGAAACAAAAACACAAAGATTACTCATCGTAAATACCTAATTACAGCCCAAAATCCGTCTCTCCGTTTCTCTGTTCCCCTCTACACACGAGTATACCATATACCTGAGTACAGTAGCAGCTAGAACACGCAAAGGGTCCACCCTACCTCTTTGTCCCGTCATCCGCCCCTTTCCCTGCATTTATCGCGGATTATGTTTTTATTGCCCCTCAGGAACTCAGGCCTTGGCTCTCTGGATTAGCTCTGGCGCACACACAGCTGAGGCCCGTATTGGTGCTATGTACGCTGAAAAAGGGGAAAGAAGAGAAGGGGTCCGCAGTGGCATTATGCACGCGGTATTATATCGGCAGTAGCCGAAAATAATAACCCGACGCTGCTGGTCTTGTCTTTGGAGTCATATTCAACGAGGGTGGCGGGTGTGCATTTTTATGTACGTGTGTATATTATGATGTGCGCGTATGAGCCGAAATTTTCGAAACGGAAGCCGACGCTGGCTTTTACGAGTGGAGGGTACGACCGAGAGCACCTGTCGCTCTTTTTCGGTCTCTCGTCGCTGAGCCGTTAAATTTTCGCGTGACTGCGGTCCTTTGATCGGGTGGCCGTTAAACGCGGAGAATTATGTTATGCCAAGTTTATGACTAATGGCACGGGTCGAAGGGTCTATGTGTCTCTCCAAGAGTATACTTGGGATTAAAATTTATTGGCCTCTTAATGACTGCGACTGAAGGTGAGGTTGACAGCCAGGAGAGTTTATATAATATAATATTCATAAATAAATAACTTTTACAAATATACAATTAAATTATTTGCAGAATGTTTTTCTTTCAAGTCTGCGAGCACGAGTGAATTGAGAACGACTAGTTTAATTACAAGCTGCATATAGTGTTTTTAGTGTATATCCGATAATAAAAGGTGTTTTACGATTACTATGAAGATATACTTTTAGGGATTTTTCACGACATGTATGAGCTTCGTAATGAAGATCCCGTATAAGGTTGATTTGAAAAATTTTAGCTAGACTTTACAAACGTGGATGCGTTTTGGAGGCTGTTTTGTTAAAGTATAGCATCTTTTAGAACATGCTGCATAGCAATGAAATATTGTTAAGACATAATCTTTAATCTT
Organism: Copidosoma floridanum; assembly: GCF_036245765.1. Classification (NCBI taxonomy): domain Eukaryota; kingdom Metazoa; phylum Arthropoda; class Insecta; order Hymenoptera; family Encyrtidae; genus Copidosoma; species Copidosoma floridanum. The sequence goes on along the minus strand of NW_028321884.1, from coordinate 13,295,933 downwards.
CTGAGCTATGTATCAGCCAAATTTGAATGCTAATTGCAAAATTTTGATTTGCTCTTAGAGTTTGTAAGATATCGACGTTCCGTTAACATCAACGCTATCACTACCTAATTTGGAGTAGTCTCGTAAAAAACGGAGCGAAAGAAGGAAATAGTACGTAAGTCACATAATGGATCTGCAGGTAAAATATCTGCCTTCTAATCTCGATAGTTAGGGTTCAAATCTCATTGTGGACAAAAATTTTCATTGATAAATGTAAGAATTTTTTCTGGGTGGAAATAGGGCTATTCAACCACCCAACGTTAAACTCCTTCTGTTCAACCCCATCGACATTGGCTACGAGCACGTAGCACATCTTAAGTGGGGCCACCAATGCCGAAGTTCAACTAAGTATTTATCATCAAAACTGTAGGTAGTAATTTTGGTCATTGATTAAGAATCAGAAATCAAATGGCATGGGTTACGTCACGTATTTTTTATAAATGTAGAAGTTTGTATGTATAACTTTAAAGAGTATAATTTTAGCAATGAATACTTAGCTAGCCAATTTTACTCCAAAAAAGATTTTCCTTCCAAAAATTGCACGATTTTCAAAATACGTGATTTAATCTGTGTAATCTGATGTCTGATTCCTAATAAGTGAATAAAATTATCACCTAGAGTAAAGAGTTTTGCTGATAAATACTTAGTTTGCCAATTTTTGTACCAAAATATTAAGTCCAAATTAGCATTATAAAAAAAAAAATAAAAAAATAATGGGTTGTGGGACCCATGGAAGAAGCGAAGCTTCGATAAAGATTTTATAAAAAAAACTATTTTTTTTTAATTATATTGGCAATTTTTTGGCTATGAAACATTAATTTAATTTTTTTTTTATTTTTCAATTGCTCCTTCTACATTTATAAAAATTGATCGCGAGTACTGTTGCCGTCTTGGCTTATATACTTTCAGTTATGTACTTTTAGATCCTTGCGCCGCTTAGGATGTTGACACATTTCCGACCGGAAATTTCAACTAGGCTACCCACCTAAAAAAAAAGATGACAGAATTGTATGTGAAATTATTTCAAGAAAGCCGTACAGAATTCTTAGCATAGAGATATAAGAATAGAGTGCGCTTAACACCCACAACCCTATACTAAGCTGTGTCCCACAGTGTGAGAGAGAACGCTGCAAAAATACCTTGCATGTCTCTAGCTAACTCCTGTGATTGGAAAGAAACCCACAGAGAATCTTTACACCGGTCGCTCTCGCACCAATGAAAACATCGACAGACAGGGTTACGTGGGTTTAGTGCTCTCTATTTTTTTATCTCTATGATTCTACGTGGTCTTAAATATATGGCTTTACATAAGAAGTTCTGTATTGATGATGCCATACGTAATACTGTATAGAAAAACGTACAGAATTACGAATTGAAAAAAAAAAAAAAATTTGTCATTTAGAAATAACTGCAGAATACTTTGATCTACCATACTTTAAAGTTTCAAGTAAATTTTTTATTATTTGCGTAAACTGGACAACGTTCTTTAAGAACGTTGCCTGGTTAATATATTTTTTTGTGGGTAAAGACATTACCGGTACCTTGAATATAAGGATAAGCATTTGAGCGTTTATATCTGTAAAAGATATTATAACATGAGTTGAAACTTTGCACGATTGCTCCTTATATAGTTTTTTATCAATCCTATAGTTTTATTGACATGGATTATTTTGTCATACTTTTTAATCCTAATTTGGCAGCCACCCTATAACAGCTACCCTATAAGAGTATACTGTCAAGGTAGCATACGATAGTGGGGGGACGAACAGGAACGAAGGAGGCAAGAAAAAGTTTAACACTATCCCCTATTTTCGTCCACTAAGGGCCCTACGTAAGAAGCTTCACTTCAAAAAACTTTATAGCCACCTCCAAGATACGGATAGGTTTTTAAATGGAAATGCCTCTATAGGTGAGGCCAAATGCTGTTCGATGACGATGTTAGGTTCACTAAATGTTTCTTGGAATCCTACAAACACGTGACAAAAAATTTCATCGAAATCTGTGCTGTTTCTTAACTTTTCCACTGTTGATACTTTTTCCTGGTTTATTTATTAGACTATATACGTCGTACGATAACGTTTGTATTTAAACGGCTATGTCTGCGCCCTAGAGAGATAAGAAAGCATTTAAGAAAAGCAAAAATGAATAAATATTTTGTAGTATAAATGTCTTACTTACACTTAGTAATAGACACTTATTCATTAAATTAAATCTAGTAATTAAGTCTTGTTATTTTAACTTGTGAATATATTTATAGGTAAGACGTAACTTAAGTATCTCAATTTTTTTTCTGTACCAAATTTCAAGCTTCGACTTTTTTGTTAACACAGAATACATCGTATAACTAAATAGATATGACGGAAACTACTACTTGAACAATAAAAGAACAATGGTTCATGACATAGGATTCTCATATAATTTATCATTAGTACATGACATGCATAAAATGAACTAAATAAGCTTTTCTAATTAAACTTCACAAAAAGGTATAAGTTTATTAAACATGGCATATATATACATTAAACAAAAATTATGGTAACTGTTCACTACACGTCCACTTTTAGTAAGTTTAATCAAGCTCTATTGACGACATTTTCAATGACAAAAAGGTCATTTCACCAGGTTGATCATTTCCAGCTTTTCGCCGTCTCAGCATTAAAATCATCTTGTTTTTTCTTTTAAACAAAGCTCGATACTGAGTAATAGAAACCGACCGCTCTCTCAGCACCAGAAGTCCAGAACAGAAGCCTAAATATAACACTGCACTGGTAAACTACCAACTTCATCAATATATTCTAGATACGCTGCTCTACTGAGAACGATCCCTTAGCTTAATGATTTGAAACTATTAGTGCAATTTGAGCTGTAATAGGTATTAATTATAACTTGTGTGCGTCACCCTTTGATAACTGTTCAAGGAAAAATCACCTCCCAAGGGAATAGATATATTATGAGGAGAAGAATAAAAAGCTACACCATGTTCCATACATACACATTTTACTTTTTCAATGACAATATTTTCGATAAGTATGTACATATTCCGGGTTCCATATTTTTACACCTCATATTATAACTAATATCGATTTACGCTTATATTGTTGATACGTAATTATTAGCAATAATCTAAATTTTTTAATATTCAATTCCAATTATTAATAATTACAGAAATTAGAGACGTTATAAGTACTCATACAATTGTTAGTTTCAAAAATCTTACGAATCTTATTTTTATTCATATATGTAATAGTTGTTTGAAATACTTTTTTTATGTTTGTTAATAATTTTGTTATAAAACTCTTAACTTCATTAATGAGTGAAATCAATCATGAAAAAACACCATTATACGTAGTCTACAATGACGTTGATGATGAAAATCTGGTGACAGACGACTATAGAACACCTATACTAAAATTACTAGTTAACATAGATACGTACATAAGCAAGAAGTATTATTTATTAAATAAGCATTGCATTTAGCAGTCAGAAAGAAATCAAGTAATATTTTACCGAAATCAAAAGCTTACTGATGTTTCTACTTTTTAGGAACTAAAGATCAAAATAGCGAAGTACGGCTTTTTGAATTCCTCAAATTAAGGGAAAGAAACTTTTATTGAAAAACGAGGCTGATTCAAATATTAGAAATATATTCGATCGTACGTGTATGTATAGTTTTGCAGCATTTATAAATCATAAAATAGTCATTCAGTTATTGTTTGATTATAAATTAAATCTAAATATTGTAGATTTTGAGGTTGATAAACTATCAGATATCTTTATTGCTAACCTCAAGTTTTTATACAAGGACAAACTCATATCATCTGCGTAAGACGCACTGTCATTGCGAGATGAGCGCCACTAATGACTTACTGTGGTAATTGTGCATTTAAATTTCTAAGCAAAGGAAAAAGTTATTCAAAAATCTACTGGAAGTGTGTAAGTAGTTCTTAGAAAATTTTGTCAATCTATAGATCATGCAGTTTTCCAACTTGATACTGCGACTTACATTCAAACTAGACATTCGTCACACTATTTCAGTTAACGTTGTATGTTATAAAACGCTTTTTGTTTATGGAAAATAGAAATTTAAGTTTGAAGTTCTAAAAATTTTTTCACAAAGAAATATATTCAAATTTACTGGAAATTAAATTGAAACTACGTAATTGATTTTATTTCAGAAATCATATTAAATGATTAGACTTAAGTTAGAAAATCTAATCTTATAAAAAACAGAAACCAAAGAATACTTACATTCATTTTTATATACATCATGTAAGGTCTTTTTTCGTTACAATAACTAAAATTTTTTTACTTTTTTTCATGCTAACAAAAGCCCAATTTTTATTTTGTTAATTGATTACTATTAAAAAAAAAAGTTTTTGGAACATATCTAATCTAGAATACCAGTATTTAGCAAAAAGCGTATTGTATGTGATTTTTTAGTCTGAGGATTACCAAAAAAAAATTTTAATATAAGGAAACATATTATAAAAAAATAATAATAATAATAATGAAACACATTACAGGGACATAAAATGAACTAAACAAGCTTTTCTGATTAAACTTCACCAAGAGGTATAAATTTATTAAACACAATACATATTCATTAAACAAAAATTATGGTACCTGTTTACTACACATCCACTTTTAGTAAGTTTAATCAAGCTCCATTGACGATATTTTCGATGACATGCTGGTCATTTCATTAGGTTGATCATTTCCAGCTTTTCGATGTCTCAGCATGGTAATCATCTTGTTTTTTCTTTTAAACAAAGCTCGATACTGAGTAATAGATACCAACCGCTCAGCCATGCTCTGGAATGCATCCAGAGTTAAGCAGGTCAATGTCTTGGCACCAGAACTCCAGAACAGAAGTCCAAATATTCCACTGCGCTGGTCAACTGCCAACTTCACCAATATACTCGGGCTCTTGAATATTTTCTTGGCCTTCTTGGAAGCGAAACCCTGGATAATATCGTTGCGCTGCTTTTCCAGCTCCACCAGACATGCTGAGTTCAACCTGGTGGAGCCAAGTCTTACGGAAAATTGGAGACGTCCATCACTGGTGGTCGTGTCTTCGCAGATCAGCCACAGGTCTTCTTCTTCGTTCAAGCAAAATTTCAAATACTGCTCAGGCATGGTCTTCTTTCTGCAGTTCTGAAGTAGTACCAGCTTACGTAAAGATGACATTTTAGAAGTAGTGTAATGTTTAGCTTCACAGTTGGAAGCAAACTGATTGTAGATCTATCGTTACACAGTACTTATTTCTTTGTCACCTCCGACAGTTAAATTGTTGTTGACGTCCGCTTAGTAAGACGTAGAGCGACAAACCTACGGCCACGGAATTTCTTTACGTTCGTTAAGTGAGGCGCTTCTCCGAGGTCCGTGCTTTCAAGTGCACCTGAATATCTATCTAGATGTATGCGATCTATTACGAATATTTGCATTTATACATTGTATGGTGGCCAAAAGTTGATTTTTTTTTTGACGACCAGACGCATGTGCATATCATTTTTTTAGTGCCGTCTGCTATCCACCTTTTCTGTTGCATCGAGTCCGTTCGCACCTATATAAACTCATGTAAAGGACCCAATACTTGATCACTCTACACAATTTTTTGGCTTATTGACCAAGAAAAAAAAATATTTATGAAAATTCATCACTGCAATTGTTAGATAGCATAAACCAACCTTTCAACTTTATTGTTATGCAAATAAAAAATGATAACCTTCTAAGATAAAATCATCTTAAAGAATTCACAAACGTACCTTTTTACTCCAAAAGTGGATCACCTTAATCGAGGTTCATTTTTTATCTCTGCGCATGTGTAGAGGATAAAATTTCACTTCGCTTATGTGCAGATAACATAATTACTGTGGTCGAGTATTGGTGCTTGGTCGAGTGTTTAATCTTTTACCTTGTAGAGTTGCCCGGTTTTTAACCTTCCTCTTACATATCGTTTACCGTATGATCTGTTTCTCGTCTCTTGTGTATGTGTACTCAAAATTACTACTTACAAAAACTAACATTAACTTTTACAAACTTTGTTAGTAATTGTTAAACATAATCATTTTAAAACTATTAGTGGAATGTGAGGTGTGCCCTAGTGCACGTCACCCTTTGATAACTGTTTTCTAATTTAGGTAAAATTAGGTCCAAAGATAAGCGATACATTATTAAGTAATAAATATATTAACTTAGATTTTAAACACTTACAATTATTCAGGATTAACACGATTAGTTGTTCAATTATTATTTCAGAGCTTAAAATTTTTAGTATCAACTCGTATAGGTATTTCGTCGTAAAATTGTTATAAATTTTATTTATATATTGCTTCGAGTTTAATAAATAGGTGTTATAAAATCGCACCACTTCACAAAGCATTTCTAACGTTTAATAAGTTAGCTTCATTTCTAATTTGAATTTATTTTTAACCTCAACTTTTTATCTAACTATCAAACGCGTTGAATGAGAACCAATCAACTTTTTTGAACTCAAATATCCTTTTGTTTTATTTTAAGGAAATCAACATACATTAGGTGAAAAAATCCTTGATCGGTCACGAGCACACATGTGCCATTACACCAATACAATGTATAACGGTTCTGGCAGGGTTGTTTAAAGTCTAAAAATTAAGTAATTGATTTAATAAGTACCTTGTACATATCAAGTACTAAAAGAAAAACAAAATTTTTGGTTATTTCGCTGAAGTTGAATAATTTTCCTTGTATTCTTTTTTTTTCTTTTTTTTTAAATAGTACAAATATTTTTAAAACAAGGCCAGTTCGTTTATATTGAATTGTATTAAATTATGTTATATGTACTGAAATCTTCCAGCTTATTTTTTTTGATCGAGGAACAATTCTGAAATTCGGATTTTCATTAAAAATCGTTTAATCTTTCGGTCGTAGGGGGCATTACCTACCCTACCCCCCACCAAAACCACGCTTACTAAACCCCCACTACTAGCCTTGCCTCCTAGCCCTATTGTGTTGAACCCCTTTGACAAGATGGTTGGGCATTTATACAGCTAAAAAAAAATCGGTGGATTATACAAAGTTTAAATTTAGCTTTCTATACACGTGATAATTGAAGGCACTTTTATCAATGACGATAAGTCTCTTTTTTAAATTGTTTTAAACCATTACACTCATCTGAATTTCTCATTCTACCTTCATTTCTCACCAATAAGCTACGTTTTTTTAGCACTGTGACGTTGTTTTTCACTGTTGTGTACAATTTACCAATAAAATTATTTTAAAACTATTTTTAAGAAATACGTCTAAGACGAATAATTACAGGAGTTCCTAAATAAGGCTGAAGTGCCTTTTTTTTGCAGCGAATTAGGTGTGGCATTTTTTATTTTATGTTTTTAAATAAAATATTTATTTAGATATGGCATCGTGGAATTCTTATCAACAAACCAAATTTTAAAGCAAAAATTCGATGTCTTCTATTTCGAAAGAGTCTATTTACATTTTTGCGTGATATAATCTTTATGCCTGATTCTCAAACTGCCATAATACTTCAATTCCTTGATTTGACGTACTTTGCACCCTATGTTGAGACACATGAAAAAATATCACAATATCAGTAAAATATCTCAACATCGATGGTCAAACTAGGTGTTTCTGATACATTGTTCTCATTGTTTTGCAGCCGATCGTATTTACGCAGTTTTGATGTAAGTCAAGCGATTTGTATTTCCTTTTACCACAATAGCACAATGCGCACAAGGTAGTGCATTATTCTGCCTCTTCAAGCCGTAAAATAAGCTATACGTTCAAAGGCTCAAGTCACCATCCGTCCCGACACCGAATAAGAAAGGAACCACGGTGTAATATATTAGCCCCACTTTTAGCGTATTATAACGAAGGCATCTACCGATTCTCATTCGACAGAGTCGGCGGTACAGGTAACCTGTGCAAATGACGATGAATAAGCTAGTGAAGACTCTGAAATCTTAAACCACAGTGAATGTATATGTACATGGGAGAAAAAAAAAACGAAAAGAGGTCCTCCGGAGAATCACCGCGCGACGATACCAACCGCTTTCTCAGCAACAGCACTCCAGAACAGAAGCCTAAATATAACACTGCACTGGTAAACTACCAACTTCACCAATATACTCTAGATACGCTGCTCTACTGAGAACGATCCCTTAGCTAAATGATTTAAAACTATAAGTGCAATTTGAGCTGTAATAGGTAATAATTATAACTTGTGTGCGTCACCCTTTGATGACTATTCAAGAAAAAATCACCTCCCAAGGGAATAGATATATTATGAGGAGAAGAATAAAAAGCTACACCATGTTCCATACATACACATTTTACTTTTTCAATGACAATATTTTTGATAAGTATGTACATATTCTGGGTTCCATATTTTAAAACCTCATATTATAACTAATATCGATTTACGCTTATATTGTTGATACGTAATTATTAGCAATAATCTAAATTTTTCAATATTCAATTCCATCTATAAATAATTACAGAAATTAGAGACGTTATAAGTACTCATACAATTGTTAGTTTCAAAAATCTTACGAATCTTATTTTTATTCATATATGTAATAGTTGTTTAAGATATTTTTTTTATATTTGTTAATAGTTTTGTTATAAAAACTCTTAACTTCATTAATGAGTGAAATCAATCATTAAAAACACCATTATACGTAGTCTACAATGACGTTGATGATGAAAATCTGGTGACAGACGACTATAGAACACCTATACTAAAATTACTAGTTAACATAGATACGTACATAAGCAAGAAGTATTATTTATTAAATAAGCATTGCATTTAGCAGTCAGAAAGAAATCAAGTAATATTTTATCGAAATCAAAAGCTTACTAATGTTTCTACTTTTTGGGAACTAAAGATCAAAATAGCAAAGTACGGCTTTTTGTATTTCTCAAATTAAGGGAAAGGAACTTTTATTGAAAAACGAGGCTGATTCAAATATCAGAAATATATTCGATCGTACGTCTATATATAGTTTTGCAGCATTTATGAATCATAAAACGGTCATTCAGTTATTGTTTGTTTAGAAATTAAATCTAAATATTATATATTTTGAGGTAGATAAACTATCAGATATCTTTACTGCTAACCTCAAGTTTTTATACAAGGACAAACTCATATCATCTGCGTAAGACGCACTGTCATTGCGAGATAAGCGCCACTAATGACTTACTGTGGTAATTGTGCATTTAAATTTCTAAGCAAAGGAAAAAGTTATTCAAAAATCTACTGAAAGTGTGTAAGTAGTTCTTAGAAAATTTTGTCAATCTATAGATCATGCAGTTTTCCAACTTGATACTGCGACTTACATTCAAACTAGACATTCGTCACACTATTTCAGTTAACGTTGTATGTTATAAAACGCTTTTTGTTTATGGAAAATAGAAATTTAAGTTTGAAGTTCTAAAAATTTTTTCACAAAGAAATATATTTAAATTTACTGGAAATTAAATTGAAACTACGTAATTAATTTTATTTTAGAAATCATATTAAATGATTAGACTTGAGTTAGAAAATCTAATCTTATAAAAAACGGGAACCAAAGAATACTTACATTCATTTTTATATACATCATGTAAGGTCTTTTTTCGTTACAATAACTAAAATTTTTTTACTTTTTTTGATGCTAACAAAAGCCCAATTTTAATTTTGTTAATTGATTACTATTAAAAAAAAAAGTTTTTGGAACATATCTAATCTAGAATACCAGTATTTAGCAAAAAGCGTATTGTATGTGATTTTTTAGTCTGAGGATTACCAAAAAAAAATTTTAATATAAGGAAACATATTATAAAAAAATAATAATAATAATAATAATGAAACACATTACAGGGACATAAAATGAACTAAACAAGCTTTTCTGATTAAACTTCACCAAGAGGTATAAATTTATTAAACACAATACATATTCATTAAACAGAAATTATGGTACCTGTTCACTACACATCCACTTTTAGTAAGTTTAATCAAGCTCCATTGACGATATTTTCGATGACATGCTGGTCATTTCATTAGGTTGATCATTTCCAGCTTTTCGATGTCTCAGCATGGTAATCATCTTGTTTTTTCTTTTAAACAAAGCTCGATACTGAGTAATAGATACCAACCGCTCAGCCATGCTCTGGAATGCATCCAGAGTTAAGCAGGTCAATGTCTTGGCACCAGAACTCCAGAACAGAAGTCCAAATATTCCACTGCGCTGGTCAACTGCCAACTTCACCAATATACTCGGGCTCTTGAATATTTTCTTGGCCTTCTTGGAAGCGAAACCCTGGATAATATCGTTGCGCTGCTTTTCCAGCTCCACCAGACATGCTGAGTTCAACCTGGTGGAGCCAAGTCTTACGGAAAATTGGAGACGTCCATCACTGGTGGTCGTGTCTTCGCAGATCAGCCACAGGTCTTCTTCTTCGTTCAAGCAAAATTTCAAATACTGCTCAGGCATGGTCTTCTTTCTGCAGTTCTGAAGTAGTACCAGCTTACGTAAAGATGACATTTTAGAAGTAGTGTAATGTTTAGCTTCACAGTTGGAAGCAAACTGATTGTAGATCTATCGTTACACAGTACTTATTTCTTTGTCACCTCCGACAGTTAAATTGTTGTTGACGTCCGCTTAGTAAGACGTAGAGCGACAAACCTACGGCCACGGAATTTCTTTACGTTCGTTAAGTGAGGCGCTTCTCCGAGGTCCGTGCTTTCAAGTGCACCTGAATATCTATCTAGATGTATGCGATCTATTACGAATATTTGCATTTATACATTGTATGGTGGCCAAAAGTTGATTTTTTTTTTGACGACCAGACGCATGTGCATATCATTTTTTTAGTGCCGTCTGCTATCCACCTTTTCCGTTGCATCGAGTCCGTTCGCACCTATATAAACTCATGTAAAGGACCCAATACTTGATCACTCTACACAATTTTTTGGCTTATTGACCAAGAAAAAAAAATATTTATGAAAATTCATCACTGCAATTGTTAGATAGCATAAACCAACCTTTCAACTTTATTGTTATGCAAATAAAAAATGATAACCTTCTAAGATAAAATCATCTTAAAGAATTCACAAACGTACCTTTTTACTCCAAAAGTGGATCACCTTAATCGAGGTTCATTTTTTATCTCTGCGCATGTGTAGAGGATAAAATTTCACTTCGCTTATGTGCAGATAACATAATTACTGTGGTCGAGTATTGGTGCTTGGTCGAGTGTTTAATCTTTTACCTTGTAGAGTTGCCCGGTTTTTAACCTTCCTCTTACATATCGTTTACCGTATGATCTGTTTCTCGTCTCTTGTGTATGTGTACTCAAAATTACTACTTACAAAAACTAACATTAACTTTTACAAACTTTGTTAGTAATTGTTAAACATAATCATTTTAAAACTATTAGTGGAATGTGAGGTGTGCCCTAGTGCACGTCACCCTTTGATAACTGTTTTCTAATTTAGGTAAAATTAGGTCCAAAGATAAGCGATACATTATTAAGTAATAAATATATTAACTTAGATTTTAAACACTTACAATTATTCAGGATTAACACGATTAGTTGTTCAATTATTATTTCAGAGCTTAAAATTTTTAGTATCAACTCGTATAGGTATTTCGTCGTAAAATTGTTATAAATTTTATTTATATATTGCTTCGAGTTTAATAAATAGGTGTTATAAAATCGCACCACTTCACAAAGCATTTCTAACGTTTAATAAGTTAGCTTCATTTCTAATTTGAATTTATTTTTAACCTCAACTTTTTATCTAACTATCAAACGCGTTGAATGAGAACCAATCAACTTTTTTGAACTCAAATATCCTTTTGTTTTATTTTAAGGAAATCAACATACATTAGGTGAAAAAATCCTTGATCGGTCACGAGCACACATGTGCCATTACACCAATACAATGTATAACGGTTCTGGCAGGGTTGTTTAAAGTCTAAAAATTAAGTAATTGATTTAATAAGTACCTTGTACATATCAAGTACTAAAAGAAAAACAAAATTTTTGGTTATTTCGCTGAAGTTGAATAATTTTCCTTGTATTCTTTTTTTTTCTTTTTTTTTAAATAGTACAAATATTTTTAAAACAAGGCCGGTTCGTTTATATTGAATTGTATTAAATTATGTTATATGTACTGAAATCTTCCAGCTTATTTTTTTTGATCGAGGAACAATTCTGAAATTCGGATTTTCATTAAAAATCGTTTAATCTTTCGGTCGTAGGGGGCATTACCTACCCTACCCCCCACCAAAACCACGCTTACTAAACCCCCACTACTAGCCTTGCCTCCTAGCCCTATTGTGTTGAACCCCTTTGACAAGATGGTTGGGCATTTATACAGCTAAAAAAAAATCGGTGGATTATACAAAGTTTAAATTTAGCTTTCTATACACGTGATAATTGAAGGCACTTTTATCAATGACGATAAGTCTCTTTTTTAAATTGTTTTAAACCATTACACTCATCTGAATTTCTCATTCTACCTGCATTTCTCACCAATAAGCTACGTTTTTTTAGCACTGTGACGTTGTTTTTCACTGTTGTGTACAATTTACCAATAAAATTATTTTAAAACTATTTTTAAGAAATACGTCTAAGACGAATAATTACAGGAGTTCCTAAATAAGGCTGAAGTGCCTTTTTTTTGCAGCGAATTAGGTGTGGCATTTTTTATTTTATGTTTTTAAATAAAATATTTATTTAGATATGGCATCGTGGAATTCTTATCAACAAACCAAATTTTAAAGCAAAAATTCGATGTCTTCTATTTCGAAAGAGTCTATTTACATTTTTGCGTGATATAATCTTTATGCCTGATTCTCAAACTGCCATAATACTTCAATTCCTTGATTTGACGTACTTTGCACCCTATGTTGAGACACATGAAAAAATATCACAATATCAGTAAAATATCTCAACATCGATGGTCAAACTAGGTGTTTCTGATACATTGTTCTCATTGTTTTGCAGCCGATCGTATTTACGCAGTTTTGATGTAAGTCAAGCGATTTGTATTTCCTTTTACCACAATAGCACAATGCGCACAAGGTAGTGCATTATTCTGCCTCTTCAAGCCGTAAAATAAGCTATACGTTCAAAGGCTCAAGTCACCATCCGTCCCGACACCGAATAAGAAAGGAACCACGGTGTAATATATTAGCCCCACTTTTAGCGTATTATAACGAAGGCATCTACCGATTCTCATTCGACAGAGTCGGCGGTACAGGTAACCTGTGCAAATGACGATGAATAAGCTAGTGAAGACTCTGAAATCTTAAACCACAGTGAATGTATATGTACATGGGAGAAAAAAAAAACGAAAAGAGGTCCTCCGGAGAATCACCGCGCGACGATACCAACCGCTTTCTCAGCAACAGCACTCCAGAACAGAAGCCTAAATATAACACTGCACTGGTAAACTACCAACTTCACCAATATACTCTAGATACGCTGCTCTACTGAGAACGATCCCTTAGCTAAATGATTTAAAACTATAAGTGCAATTTGAGCTGTAATAGGTAATAATTATAACTTGTGTGCGTCACCCTTTGATGACTATTCAAGAAAAAATCACCTCCCAAGGGAATAGATATATTATGAGGAGAAGAATAAAAAGCTACACCATGTTCCATACATACACATTTTACTTTTTCAATGACAATATTTTTGATAAGTATGTACATATTCTGGGTTCCATATTTTTAAACCTCATATTATAACTAATATCGATTTACGCTTATATTGTTGATACGTAATTATTAGCAATAATCTAAATTTTTCAATATTCAATTCCATCTATAAATAATTACAGAAATTAGGGACGTTATAAGTACTCATACAATTGTTAGTTTCAAAAATCTTACGAATCTTATTTTTATTCATATATGTAATAGTTGTTTAAGATATTTTTTTTATATTTGTTAATAGTTTTGTTATAAAAACTCTTAACTTCATTAATGAGTGAAATCAATCATTAAAAACACCATTATACGTAGTCTACAATGACGTTGATGATGAAAATCTGGTGACAGACGACTATAGAACACCTATACTAAAATTACTAGTTAACATAGATACGTACATAAGCAAGAAGTATTATTTATTAAATAAGCATTGCATTTAGCAGTCAGAAAGAAATCAAGTAATATTTTATCGAAATCAAAAGCTTACTAATGTTTCTACTTTTTGGGAACTAAAGATCAAAATAGCAAAGTACGGCTTTTTGTATTTCTCAAATTAAGGGAAAGTGTCACGTACAGTATGAGATGAGTATATACTACGTGGGATGAGCTTCAGCTATTAGTATTAGGAAGGAGCACAAGTGGGGGAAGAGAGAGCATAAAAAGGCCCGCAGCAGTGGCCACAGGGCTCTTGAACGTCGGGACTAGAAGGAGGTGAGTCGCGATAAGTCACCCGGGACCGCAAAGCGCCTTCCCTCAAGGAATATAGCAATAAAGTGATTGATTGAGTTTAACTGCCGCGTTGTTATTAAGCACCCCGAACCTTTAGAATCCTACGTAACAAAAGGAACTTTTATTGAAAAACGAGGCTGATTCAAATATCAGAAATATATTCGATCGTACGTCTATATATAGTTTTGCAGCATTTATGAATCATAAAACGGTCATTCAGTTATTGTTTGTTTAGAAATTAAATCTAAATATTATATATTTTGAGGTAGATAAACTATCAGATATCTTTACTGCTAACCTCAAGTTTTTATACAAGGACAAACTCGTATCATCTGCGTAAGACGCACTGTCATTGCGAGATAAGCGCCACTAATGACTTACTGTGGTAATTGTGCATTTAAATTTCTAAGCAAAGGAAAAAGTTATTCAAAAATCTACTGAAAGTGTGTAAGTAGTTCTTAGAAAATTTTGTCAATCTATAGATCATGCAGTTTTCCAACTTGATACTGCGACTTACATTCAAACTAGACATTCGTCACACTATTTCAGTTAACGTTGTATGTTATAAAACGCTTTTTGTTTATGGAAAATAGAAATTTAAGTTTGAAGTTCTAAAAATTTTTTCACAAAGAAATATATTTAAATTTACTGGAAATTAAATTGAAACTACGTAATTAATTTTATTTTAGAAATCATATTAAATGATTAGACTTGAGTTAGAAAATCTAATCTTATAAAAAACGGGAACCAAAGAATACTTACATTCATTTTTATATACATCATGTAAGGTCTTTTTTCGTTACAATAACTAAAATTTTTTTACTTTTTTTGATGCTAACAAAAGCCCAATTTTAATTTTGTTAATTGATTACTATTAAAAAAAAAAGTTTTTGGAACATATCTAATCTAGAATACCAGTATTTAGCAAAAAGCGTATTGTATGTGATTTTTTAGTCTGAGGATTACCAAAAAAAAATTTTAATATAAGGAAACATATTATAAAAAAATAATAATAATAATAATAATGAAACACATTACAGGGACATAAAATGAACTAAACAAGCTTTTCTGATTAAACTTCACCAAGAGGTATAAATTTATTAAACACAATACATATTCATTAAACAGAAATTATGGTACCTGTTCACTACACATCCACTTTTAGTAAGTTTAATCAAGCTCCATTGACGATATTTTCGATGACATGCTGGTCATTTCATTAGGTTGATCATTTCCAGCTTTTCGATGTCTCAGCATGGTAATCATCTTGTTTTTTCTTTTAAACAAAGCTCGATACTGAGTAATAGATACCAACCGCTCAGCCATGCTCTGGAATGCATCCAGAGTTAAGCAGGTCAATGTCTTGGCACCAGAACTCCAGAACAGAAGTCCAAATATTCCACTGCGCTGGTCAACTGCCAACTTCACCAATATACTCGGGCTCTTGAATATTTTCTTGGCCTTCTTGGAAGCGAAACCCTGGATAATATCGTTGCGCTGCTTTTCCAGCTCCACCAGACATGCTGAGTTCAACCTGGTGGAGCCAAGTCTTACGGAAAATTGGAGACGTCCATCACTGGTGGTCGTGTCTTCGCAGATCAGCCACAGGTCTTCTTCTTCGTTCAAGCAAAATTTCAAATACTGCTCAGGCATGGTCTTCTTTCTGCAGTTCTGAAGTAGTACCAGCTTACGTAAAGATGACATTTTAGAAGTAGTGTAATGTTTAGCTTCACAGTTGGAAGCAAACTGATTGTAGATCTATCGTTACACAGTACTTATTTCTTTGTCACCTCCGACAGTTAAATTGTTGTTGACGTCCGCTTAGTAAGACGTAGAGCGACAAACCTACGGCCACGGAATTTCTTTACGTTCGTTAAGTGAGGCGCTTCTCCGAGGTCCGTGCTTTCAAGTGCACCTGAATATCTATCTAGATGTATGCGATCTATTACGAATATTTGCATTTATACATTGTATGGTGGCCAAAAGTTGATTTTTTTTTTGACGACCAGACGCATGTGCATATCATTTTTTTAGTGCCGTCTGCTATCCACCTTTTCCGTTGCATCGAGTCCGTTCGCACCTATATAAACTCATGTAAAGGACCCAATACTTGATCACTCTACACAATTTTTTGGCTTATTGACCAAGAAAAAAAAATATTTATGAAAATTCATCACTGCAATTGTTAGATAGCATAAACCAACCTTTCAACTTTATTGTTATGCAAATAAAAAATGATAACCTTCTAAGATAAAATCATCTTAAAGAATTCACAAACGTACCTTTTTACTCCAAAAGTGGATCACCTTAATCGAGGTTCATTTTTTATCTCTGCGCATGTGTAGAGGATAAAATTTCACTTCGCTTATGTGCAGATAACATAATTACTGTGGTCGAGTATTGGTGCTTGGTCGAGTGTTTAATCTTTTACCTTGTAGAGTTGCCCGGTTTTTAACCTTCCTCTTACATATCGTTTACCGTATGATCTGTTTCTCGTCTCTTGTGTATGTGTACTCAAAATTACTACTTACAAAAACTAACATTAACTTTTACAAACTTTGTTAGTAATTGTTAAACATAATCATTTTAAAACTATTAGTGGAATGTGAGGTGTGCCCTAGTGCACGTCACCCTTTGATAACTGTTTTCTAATTTAGGTAAAATTAGGTCCAAAGATAAGCGATACATTATTAAGTAATAAATATATTAACTTAGATTTTAAACACTTACAATTATTCAGGATTAACACGATTAGTTGTTCAATTATTATTTCAGAGCTTAAAATTTTTAGTATCAACTCGTATAGGTATTTCGTCGTAAAATTGTTATAAATTTTATTTATATATTGCTTCGAGTTTAATAAATAGGTGTTATAAAATCGCACCACTTCACAAAGCATTTCTAACGTTTAATAAGTTAGCTTCATTTCTAATTTGAATTTATTTTTAACCTCAACTTTTTATCTAACTATCAAACGCGTTGAATGAGAACCAATCAACTTTTTTGAACTCAAATATCCTTTTGTTTTATTTTAAGGAAATCAACATACATTAGGTGAAAAAATCCTTGATCGGTCACGAGCACACATGTGCCATTACACCAATACAATGTATAACGGTTCTGGCAGGGTTGTTTAAAGTCTAAAAATTAAGTAATTGATTTAATAAGTACCTTGTACATATCAAGTACTAAAAGAAAAACAAAATTTTTGGTTATTTCGCTGAAGTTGAATAATTTTCCTTGTATTCTTTTTTTTTCTTTTTTTTTAAATAGTACAAATATTTTTAAAACAAGGCCGGTTCGTTTATATTGAATTGTATTAAATTATGTTATATGTACTGAAATCTTCCAGCTTATTTTTTTTGATCGAGGAACAATTCTGAAATTCGGATTTTCATTAAAAATCGTTTAATCTTTCGGTCGTAGGGGGCATTACCTACCCTACCCCCCACCAAAACCACGCTTACTAAACCCCCACTACTAGCCTTGCCTCCTAGCCCTATTGTGTTGAACCCCTTTGACAAGATGGTTGGGCATTTATACAGCTAAAAAAAAATCGGTGGATTATACAAAGTTTAAATTTAGCTTTCTATACACGTGATAATTGAAGGCACTTTTATCAATGACGATAAGTCTCTTTTTTAAATTGTTTTAAACCATTACACTCATCTGAATTTCTCATTCTACCTGCATTTCTCACCAATAAGCTACGTTTTTTTAGCACTGTGACGTTGTTTTTCACTGTTGTGTACAATTTACCAATAAAATTATTTTAAAACTATTTTTAAGAAATACGTCTAAGACGAATAATTACAGGAGTTCCTAAATAAGGCTGAAGTGCCTTTTTTTTGCAGCGAATTAGGTGTGGCATTTTTTATTTTATGTTTTTAAATAAAATATTTATTTAGATATGGCATCGTGGAATTCTTATCAACAAACCAAATTTTAAAGCAAAAATTCGATGTCTTCTATTTCGAAAGAGTCTATTTACATTTTTGCGTGATATAATCTTTATGCCTGATTCTCAAACTGCCATAATACTTCAATTCCTTGATTTGACGTACTTTGCACCCTATGTTGAGACACATGAAAAAATATCACAATATCAGTAAAATATCTCAACATCGATGGTCAAACTAGGTGTTTCTGATACATTGTTCTCATTGTTTTGCAGCCGATCGTATTTACGCAGTTTTGATGTAAGTCAAGCGATTTGTATTTCCTTTTACCACAATAGCACAATGCGCACAAGGTAGTGCATTATTCTGCCTCTTCAAGCCGTAAAATAAGCTATACGTTCAAAGGCTCAAGTCACCATCCGTCCCGACACCGAATAAGAAAGGAACCACGGTGTAATATATTAGCCCCACTTTTAGCGTATTATAACGAAGGCATCTACCGATTCTCATTCGACAGAGTCGGCGGTACAGGTAACCTGTGCAAATGACGATGAATAAGCTAGTGAAGACTCTGAAATCTTAAACCACAGTGAATGTATATGTACATGGGAGAAAAAAAAAACGAAAAGAGGTCCTCCGGAGAATCACCGCGCGACGATACCAACCGCTTTCTCAGCAACAGCACTCCAGAACAGAAGCCTAAATATAACACTGCACTGGTAAACTACCAACTTCACCAATATACTCTAGATACGCTGCTCTACTGAGAACGATCCCTTAGCTAAATGATTTAAAACTATAAGTGCAATTTGAGCTGTAATAGGTAATAATTATAACTTGTGTGCGTCACCCTTTGATGACTATTCAAGAAAAAATCACCTCCCAAGGGAATAGATATATTATGAGGAGAAGAATAAAAAGCTACACCATGTTCCATACATACACATTTTACTTTTTCAATGACAATATTTTTGATAAGTATGTACATATTCTGGGTTCCATATTTTTAAACCTCATATTATAACTAATATCGATTTACGCTTATATTGTTGATACGTAATTATTAGCAATAATCTAAATTTTTCAATATTCAATTCCATCTATAAATAATTACAGAAATTAGGGACGTTATAAGTACTCATACAATTGTTAGTTTCAAAAATCTTACGAATCTTATTTTTATTCATATATGTAATAGTTGTTTAAGATATTTTTTTTATATTTGTTAATAGTTTTGTTATAAAAACTCTTAACTTCATTAATGAGTGAAATCAATCATTAAAAACACCATTATACGTAGTCTACAATGACGTTGATGATGAAAATCTGGTGACAGACGACTATAGAACACCTATACTAAAATTACTAGTTAACATAGATACGTACATAAGCAAGAAGTATTATTTATTAAATAAGCATTGCATTTAGCAGTCAGAAAGAAATCAAGTAATATTTTATCGAAATCAAAAGCTTACTAATGTTTCTACTTTTTGGGAACTAAAGATCAAAATAGCAAAGTACGGCTTTTTGTATTTCTCAAATTAAGGGAAAGTGTCACGTACAGTATGAGATGAGTATATACTACGTGGGATGAGCTTCAGCTATTAGTATTAGGAAGGAGCACAAGTGGGGGAAGAGAGAGCATAAAAAGGCCCGCAGCAGTGGCCACAGGGCTCTTGAACGTCGGGACTAGAAGGAGGTGAGTCGCGATAAGTCACCCGGGACCGCAAAGCGCCTTCCCTCAAGGAATATAGCAATAAAGTGATTGATTGAGTTTAACTGCCGCGTTGTTATTAAGCACCCCGAACCTTTAGAATCCTACGTAACAAAAGGAACTTTTATTGAAAAACGAGGCTGATTCAAATATCAGAAATATATTCGATCGTACGTCTATATATAGTTTTGCAGCATTTATGAATCATAAAACGGTCATTCAGTTATTGTTTGTTTAGAAATTAAATCTAAATATTATATATTTTGAGGTAGATAAACTATCAGATATCTTTACTGCTAACCTCAAGTTTTTATACAAGGACAAACTCATATCATCTGCGTAAGACGCACTGTCATTGCGAGATAAGCGCCACTAATGACTTACTGTGGTAATTGTGCATTTAAATTTCTAAGCAAAGGAAAAAGTTATTCAAAAATCTACTGAAAGTGTGTAAGTAGTTCTTAGAAAATTTTGTCAATCTATAGATCATGCAGTTTTCCAACTTGATACTGCGACTTACATTCAAACTAGACATTCGTCACACTATTTCAGTTAACGTTGTATGTTATAAAACGCTTTTTGTTTATGGAAAATAGAAATTTAAGTTTGAAGTTCTAAAAATTTTTTCACAAAGAAATATATTTAAATTTACTGGAAATTAAATTGAAACTACGTAATTAATTTTATTTTAGAAATCATATTAAATGATTAGACTTGAGTTAGAAAATCTAATCTTATAAAAAACGGGAACCAAAGAATACTTACATTCATTTTTATATACATCATGTAAGGTCTTTTTTCGTTACAATAACTAAAATTTTTTTACTTTTTTTGATGCTAACAAAAGCCCAATTTTAATTTTGTTAATTGATTACTATTAAAAAAAAAAGTTTTTGGAACATATCTAATCTAGAATACCAGTATTTAGCAAAAAGCGTATTGTATGTGATTTTTTAGTCTGAGGATTACCAAAAAAAAATTTTAATATAAGGAAACATATTATAAAAAAATAATAATAATAATAATAATGAAACACATTACAGGGACATAAAATGAACTAAACAAGCTTTTCTGATTAAACTTCACCAAGAGGTATAAATTTATTAAACACAATACATATTCATTAAACAGAAATTATGGTACCTGTTCACTACACATCCACTTTTAGTAAGTTTAATCAAGCTCCATTGACGATATTTTCGATGACATGCTGGTCATTTCATTAGGTTGATCATTTCCAGCTTTTCGATGTCTCAGCATGGTAATCATCTTGTTTTTTCTTTTAAACAAAGCTCGATACTGAGTAATAGATACCAACCGCTCAGCCATGCTCTGGAATGCATCCAGAGTTAAGCAGGTCAATGTCTTGGCACCAGAACTCCAGAACAGAAGTCCAAATATTCCACTGCGCTGGTCAACTGCCAACTTCACCAATATACTCGGGCTCTTGAATATTTTCTTGGCCTTCTTGGAAGCGAAACCCTGGATAATATCGTTGCGCTGCTTTTCCAGCTCCACCAGACATGCTGAGTTCAACCTGGTGGAGCCAAGTCTTACGGAAAATTGGAGACGTCCATCACTGGTGGTCGTGTCTTCGCAGATCAGCCACAGGTCTTCTTCTTCGTTCAAGCAAAATTTCAAATACTGCTCAGGCATGGTCTTCTTTCTGCAGTTCTGAAGTAGTACCAGCTTACGTAAAGATGACATTTTAGAAGTAGTGTAATGTTTAGCTTCACAGTTGGAAGCAAACTGATTGTAGATCTATCGTTACACAGTACTTATTTCTTTGTCACCTCCGACAGTTAAATTGTTGTTGACGTCCGCTTAGTAAGACGTAGAGCGACAAACCTACGGCCACGGAATTTCTTTACGTTCGTTAAGTGAGGCGCTTCTCCGAGGTCCGTGCTTTCAAGTGCACCTGAATATCTATCTAGATGTATGCGATCTATTACGAATATTTGCATTTATACATTGTATGGTGGCCAAAAGTTGATTTTTTTTTTGACGACCAGACGCATGTGCATATCATTTTTTTAGTGCCGTCTGCTATCCACCTTTTCCGTTGCATCGAGTCCGTTCGCACCTATATAAACTCATGTAAAGGACCCAATACTTGATCACTCTACACAATTTTTTGGCTTATTGACCAAGAAAAAAAAATATTTATGAAAATTCATCACTGCAATTGTTAGATAGCATAAACCAACCTTTCAACTTTATTGTTATGCAAATAAAAAATGATAACCTTCTAAGATAAAATCATCTTAAAGAATTCACAAACGTACCTTTTTACTCCAAAAGTGGATCACCTTAATCGAGGTTCATTTTTTATCTCTGCGCATGTGTAGAGGATAAAATTTCACTTCGCTTATGTGCAGATAACATAATTACTGTGGTCGAGTATTGGTGCTTGGTCGAGTGTTTAATCTTTTACCTTGTAGAGTTGCCCGGTTTTTAACCTTCCTCTTACATATCGTTTACCGTATGATCTGTTTCTCGTCTCTTGTGTATGTGTACTCAAAATTACTACTTACAAAAACTAACATTAACTTTTACAAACTTTGTTAGTAATTGTTAAACATAATCATTTTAAAACTATTAGTGGAATGTGAGGTGTGCCCTAGTGCACGTCACCCTTTGATAACTGTTTTTTAATTTAGGTAAAATTAGGTCCAAAGATAAGCGATACATTATTAAGTAATAAATATATTAACTTAGATTTTAAACACTTACAATTATTCAGGATTAACACGATTAGTTGTTCAATTATTATTTCAGAGCTTAAAATTTTTAGTATCAACTCGTATAGGTATTTCGTCGTAAAATTGTTATAAATTTTATTTATATATTGCTTCGAGTTTAATAAATAGGTGTTATAAAATCGCACCACTTCACAAAGCATTTCTAACGTTTAATAAGTTAGCTTCATTTCTAATTTGAATTTATTTTTAACCTCAACTTTTTATCTAACTATCAAACGCGTTGAATGAGAACCAATCAACTTTTTTGAACTCAAATATCCTTTTGTTTTATTTTAAGGAAATCAACATACATTAGGTGAAAAAATCCTTGATCGGTCACGAGCACACATGTGCCATTACACCAATACAATGTATAACGGTTCTGGCAGGGTTGTTTAAAGTCTAAAAATTAAGTAATTGATTTAATAAGTACCTTGTACATATCAAGTACTAAAAGAAAAACAAAATTTTTGGTTATTTCGCTGAAGTTGAATAATTTTCCTTGTATTCTTTTTTTTTCTTTTTTTTTAAATAGTACAAATATTTTTAAAACAAGGCCGGTTCGTTTATATTGAATTGTATTAAATTATGTTATATGTACTGAAATCTTCCAGCTTATTTTTTTTGATCGAGGAACAATTCTGAAATTCGGATTTTCATTAAAAATCGTTTAATCTTTCGGTCGTAGGGGGCATTACCTACCCTACCCCCCACCAAAACCACGCTTACTAAACCCCCACTACTAGCCTTGCCTCCTAGCCCTATTGTGTTGAACCCCTTTGACAAGATGGTTGGGCATTTATACAGCTAAAAAAAAATCGGTGGATTATACAAAGTTTAAATTTAGCTTTCTATACACGTGATAATTGAAGGCACTTTTATCAATGACGATAAGTCTCTTTTTTAAATTGTTTTAAACCATTACACTCATCTGAATTTCTCATTCTACCTGCATTTCTCACCAATAAGCTACGTTTTTTTAGCACTGTGACGTTGTTTTTCACTGTTGTGTACAATTTACCAATAAAATTATTTTAAAACTATTTTTAAGAAATACGTCTAAGACGAATAATTACAGGAGTTCCTAAATAAGGCTGAAGTGCCTTTTTTTTGCAGCGAATTAGGTGTGGCATTTTTTATTTTATGTTTTTAAATAAAATATTTATTTAGATATGGCATCGTGGAATTCTTATCAACAAACCAAATTTTAAAGCAAAAATTCGATGTCTTCTATTTCGAAAGAGTCTATTTACATTTTTGCGTGATATAATCTTTATGCCTGATTCTCAAACTGCCATAATACTTCAATTCCTTGATTTGACGTACTTTGCACCCTATGTTGAGACACATGAAAAAATATCACAATATCAGTAAAATATCTCAACATCGATGGTCAAACTAGGTGTTTCTGATACATTGTTCTCATTGTTTTGCAGCCGATCGTATTTACGCAGTTTTGATGTAAGTCAAGCGATTTGTATTTCCTTTTACCACAATAGCACAATGCGCACAAGGTAGTGCATTATTCTGCCTCTTCAAGCCGTAAAATAAGCTATACGTTCAAAGGCTCAAGTCACCATCCGTCCCGACACCGAATAAGAAAGGAACCACGGTGTAATATATTAGCCCCACTTTTAGCGTATTATAACGAAGGCATCTACCGATTCTCATTCGACAGAGTCGGCGGTACAGGTAACCTGTGCAAATGACGATGAATAAGCTAGTGAAGACTCTGAAATCTTAAACCACAGTGAATGTATATGTACATGGGAGAAAAAAAAAACGAAAAGAGGTCCTCCGGAGAATCACCGCGCGACGATACCAACCGCTTTCTCAGCAACAGCACTCCAGAACAGAAGCCTAAATATAACACTGCACTGGTAAACTACCAACTTCACCAATATACTCTAGATACGCTGCTCTACTGAGAACGATCCCTTAGCTAAATGATTTAAAACTATAAGTGCAATTTGAGCTGTAATAGGTAATAATTATAACTTGTGTGCGTCACCCTTTGATGACTATTCAAGAAAAAATCACCTCCCAAGGGAATAGATATATTATGAGGAGAAGAATAAAAAGCTACACCATGTTCCATACATACACATTTTACTTTTTCAATGACAATATTTTTGATAAGTATGTACATATTCTGGGTTCCATATTTTTAAACCTCATATTATAACTAATATCGATTTACGCTTATATTGTTGATACGTAATTATTAGCAATAATCTAAATTTTTCAATATTCAATTCCATCTATAAATAATTACAGAAATTAGGGACGTTATAAGTACTCATACAATTGTTAGTTTCAAAAATCTTACGAATCTTATTTTTATTCATATATGTAATAGTTGTTTAAGATATTTTTTTTATATTTGTTAATAGTTTTGTTATAAAAACTCTTAACTTCATTAATGAGTGAAATCAATCATTAAAAACACCATTATACGTAGTCTACAATGACGTTGATGATGAAAATCTGGTGACAGACGACTATAGAACACCTATACTAAAATTACTAGTTAACATAGATACGTACATAAGCAAGAAGTATTATTTATTAAATAAGCATTGCATTTAGCAGTCAGAAAAAAATCAAGTAATATTTTATCGAAATCAAAAGCTTACTAATGTTTCTACTTTTTGGGAACTAAAGATCAAAATAGCAAAGTACGGCTTTTTGTATTTCTCAAATTAAGGGAAAGTGTCACGTACAGTATGAGATGAGTATATACTACGTGGGATGAGCTTCAGCTATTAGTATTAGGAAGGAGCACAAGTGGGGGAAGAGAGAGCATAAAAAGGCCCGCAGCAGTGGCCACAGGGCTCTTGAACGTCGGGACTAGAAGGAGGTGAGTCGCGATAAGTCACCCGGGACCGCAAAGCGCCTTCCCTCAAGGAATATAGCAATAAAGTGATTGATTGAGTTTAACTGCCGCGTTGTTATTGAGCACCCCGAACCTTTAGAATCCTACGTAACAAAAGGAACTTTTATTGAAAAACGAGGCTGATTCAAATATCAGAAATATATTCGATCGTACGTCTATATATAGTTTTGCAGCATTTATGAATCATAAAACGGTCATTCAGTTATTGTTTGTTTAGAAATTAAATCTAAATATTATATATTTTGAGGTAGATAAACTATCAGATATCTTTACTGCTAACCTCAAGTTTTTATACAAGGACAAACTCATATCATCTGCGTAAGACGCACTGTCATTGCGAGATAAGCGCCACTAATGACTTACTGTGGTAATTGTGCATTTAAATTTCTAAGCAAAGGAAAAAGTTATTCAAAAATCTACTGAAAGTGTGTAAGTAGTTCTTAGAAAATTTTGACAACCTATAGATCATGCAGTTTTCCAACTTGATACTGCGACTTACATTCAAACTAGACATTCGTCACACTATTTCAGTTAACGTTGTATGTTATAAAACGCTTTTTGTTTATGGAAAATAGAAATTTCAGTTTAAAGTTCTAAACATTTTTTCACAAAGAAATATATTCAAATTTACTGGAAATTAAATTGAAACTACGTAATTGATTTTATTTCAGAAATCATATTAAATGATTAGACTTAAGTTAGAAAATCTAATCTTATAAAAAACAGGAACCAAAGAATACTTACATTCATTTTTATATACATCATGTAAGGTCTTTTTTCGTTACAATAACTAAAATTTTTTTACTTTTTTTCATGCTAACAAAAGCCCAATTTTAATTTTGTTAATTGATTACTATTAAAAAAAAAAGTTTTTGGAACATATCTAATCTAGAATACCAGTATTTAGCAAAAAGCGTATTGTATGTGATTTTTTAGTCTGAGGATTACCAAAAAAAAATTTTAATATAAGGAAACATATTATAAAAAAATAATAATAATAATAATAATGAAACACATTACAGGGACATAAAATGAACTAAACAAGCTTTTCTGATTAAACTTCACCAAGAGGTATAAATTTATTAAACACAATACATATTCATTAAACAGAAATTATGGTACCTGTTCACTACACATCCACTTTTAGTAAGTTTAATCAAGCTCCATTGACGATATTTTCGATGACATGCTGGTCATTTCATTAGGTTGATCATTTCCAGCTTTTCGATGTCTCAGCATGGTAATCATCTTGTTTTTTCTTTTAAACAAAGCTCGATACTGAGTAATAGATACCAACCGCTCAGCCATGCTCTGGAATGCATCCAGAGTTAAGCAGGTCAATGTCTTGGCACCAGAACTCCAGAACAGAAGTCCAAATATTCCACTGCGCTGGTCAACTGCCAACTTCACCAATATACTCGGGCTCTTGAATATTTTCTTGGCCTTCTTGGAAGCGAAACCCTGGATAATATCGTTGCGCTGCTTTTCCAGCTCCACCAGACATGCTGAGTTCAACCTGGTGGAGCCAAGTCTTACGGAAAATTGGAGACGTCCATCACTGGTGGTCGTGTCTTCGCAGATCAGCCACAGATCTTCTTCTTCGTTCAAGCAAAATTTCAAATACTGCTCAGGCATGGTCTTCTTTCTGCAGTTCTGAAGTAGTACCAGCTTACGTAAAGATGACATTTTAGAAGTAGTGTAATGTTTAGCTTCACAGTTGGAAGCAAACTGATTGTAGATCTATCGTTACACAGTACTTATTTCTTTGTCACCTCCGACAGTTAAATTGTTGTTGACGTCCGCTTAGTAAGACGTAGAGCGACAAACCTACGGCCACGGAATTTCTTTACGTTCGTTGAGTGAGGCGCTTCTCCGAGGTCCGTGCTTTCAAGTGCACCTGAATATCCATCTAGATGTATGCGATATATTACGAATATTTGCATTTATACATTGTATGGTGGCCAAAAGTTAATTTTTTTTTTTGACGACCAGACGCATGTGCATATCATTTTTTTAGTGCCGTCTGCTATCCACCTTTTCCGTTGCATCGAGTCCGTTCGCACCTATATAAACTAATGTAAAGGACCCAATACTTGACCACTCTACACAATTTTTTGGCTTATTGACCAAGAAAAAAAAATATTTATGAAAATTCATTACTGCAATTGTTAGATAGCATAAACCAACCTTTCAATTTTATTGTTATGCAAATAAAAAATGATAACCTTCTAAGATAAAATCATCTTAAAGAATTCACAAACGTACCTTTTTACTCCAAAAGTGGATCACCTTAATCGAGGTTCATTTTTTATCTCTGCGCATGTGTAGAGGATAAAATTTCACTTCGCTTATGTGCAGATAACATAATTACTGTGGTCGAGTATTAGTGCTTGGTCGAGTGTTTAATCTTTTACCTTGTAGAGTTGCCCGGTTTTTTACCTTCCTCTTACATATCGTTTACCGTATGATCTGTTTCTCGTCTCTTGTGTATGTGTACTCAAAATTACTACTTACAAAAACTAACATTAACTTTTACAAACTTTGTTAGTAATTGTTAAACATAATCATTTTAAAACTATTAGTAGAATGTGAGGTGTGCCCTAGTGCACGTCACCCTTTGATAACTGTTTTCTAATTTAGGTAAAATTAGGTTCAAAGATAAGCGATACATTATTAAGTAATAAATATATTAACTTAGATTTTAAACACTTACAATTATTCAGGATTAACACGATTAGTTGTTCAATTATTATTTCAGAGCTTAAAATTTTTAGTATCAACTCGTATAGGTATTTCGTCGTAAAATTGTTATAAATTTTATTTATATATTGCTTCGAGTTTAATAAATAGGTGTTATAAAATCGCACCACTTCACAAAGCATTTCTAACGTTTAATAAGTTAGCTTCATTTCTAATTTGAATTTATTTTTAACCTCAACTTTTTATCTAACTATCAAACGCGTCGAATGAGAACCAATCAACTTTTTTGAACTCAAATATCCTTTTGTTTTATTTTAAGGAAATCAACATACATTAGGTGAAAAAATCCTTGATCGGTCACGAGCACACATGTGCCATTACACCAATACAATGTATAACGGTTCTGGCAGGGTTGTTTAAAGTCTAAAAATTAAGTAATTGATTTAATAAGTACCTTGTACATATCAAGTACTAAAAGAAAAACAAAATTTTTGGTTATTTCGCTGAAGTTAAATAATTTTCCTTGTATTCTTTTTTTTTCTTTTTTTTTAAATAGTACAAATATTTTTAAAACAAGGCCAGTTCGTTTATATTGAATTGTATTAAATTATGTTATATGTACTGAAATCTTCCAGCTTATTTTTTTTGATCGAGGAACAATTCTGAAATTCGGATTTTCATTAAAAATCGTTTAATCTTTCGGTCGTGGGGGGCATTACCTACCCTACCCCCCACAAACACCACGCCTACTAAACCCCCACTACTAGCCTTGCCTCCTAGCCCTATTGTGTTGAACCCCTTTGACAAGATGGTTGGGCATTCATACAGCTAAAAAAAAGTCGGTGGATTATACAAAGTTTAAATTTATCTTTCTATACACGTGATAATTGAAGGCACTTTTATCAATGACGATAAGTCTCTTTTTTAAATAGTTTTAAACCATTACACTCATCTGAATTTCTCATTCTACCTGCATTTCTCACCAATAAGCTACGTTTTTTTAGCACTATGACGTTGTTTTTCTCTGTTGTGTACAATTTACCAATAAAATCATTTTAAAGCTATTTTAAAGAAATACGTCTAAGACGAATAATTACAGGAGTTCCTGAATAAGGCTTAAGTGCCTTTTTTTTTGCAGCGAATTAGGTGTGGCATTTTTTATTTTATGTTTTTTAATAAAATATTTATTTAGATATGGCATCGTGAAATTCTTATCAACGTACCAAATTTTAAAGCAAAAATTCAATGTCTTCTATTTCAAAAGAGTCTATTTACATTTTTGCGTGATATAATCTTTATGCCTGATTTTCAAACTGCCATAATACTTCAATTCCTTGATTTGACGTACTTTGCACCCTATGTTGAGACACATGAAAAAATATCACAATATCAGTAAAATATCTCAACATCGATGGTCAAACTAGGTGTTTCTGATACATTGTTCTCATTGTTTTGCAGCCGATCGTATTTTCGCAGTTTTGATGTAAGTCAAGCGATTTGTATTTCCTTTTACCACAATAGCACAATGCGCACAAGGTAGTGCATTATTCTGCCTCTTCAAGCCGTAAAATAAGCTATACGTTCAAAGGCTCAAGTCACCATCCGTCCCGACACCGAATAAGAAAGGAACCACGGTGTAATATATTAGCCCCACTTTTGGCGTATTATAACGAAGGCATCTACCGATTCTCATTTGACAGAGTCGGCGGTACAGGTAACCTGTGCAAATGACGATAAATAAGCTAGTGAAGACTCTGAAATTTTAAACCACAGTGAATGTATATGTACATGGGAGAAAAAAAAAACGAAAAGAGGTCCTCCGGAGGATCACCGCGCGACGATACCAACCGCTTTCTCAGCAACAGAACTCCAGAACAGAAGCCTTAATATAACACTGCACTAGTAAACTACCAACTTCACCAATATACTCTAGATACGCTGCTCTACTAAGAACGATTCCTTAGCTAAATGATTTCAAACTATAAGTGCAATTTGAGCTGTAATAGGTAATAATTATAACTTGTGTGCTTCACCCTTTGATGACTGTTCAAGGAAAAATCACCTCCCAAGGGAATAGATATATTATGAGGAGAAGAATAAAAACCTACACCATGTTCCATACATACACATTTTACTTTTTCAATGACAATATTTTCGATAAGTATGTACATATTCTGGGTTCCATATTTTCAAACCTCATATTATAACTAATATCGATTTACGCTTGTATTGTTGATACGTAATTATTAGCAATAATCTAAATTTTTCAATATTCAATTCCATCTATAAATAATTACAGAAATTAGAGACGTTATAAGTACTCATACAATTGTTAGTTTCAAAAATCTTACGAATCTTATTTTTATTCATACATGTAATAGTTGTTTTAGATACTTTTTTTATATTTGTTAATAATTTTGTTATAAAAACTCTTAACTTCATTAATGAGTGAAATCAATCATTAAAAACACCATTATACGTAGTCTACAATGACGTTGATGATGAAAATCTGATGACAGACGACTATAGAGCACCTATACTAAAATTACTAGTTAACATAGATACGTACATAAGCAAGAAGTATTATTTATCAAATAAGCATTGCATTTAGCAGTCAAAAAGAAATCAAGTAATATTTCATCGAAATCAAAAGCTTACTGATGTTTCTACTTTTTGGGAACTAAAGATCAAAATAGCAAAGTACGGCTTTTTGAATTCCTCAAATTAAGGGAAAGGAACTTTTATTGAAAAACGAGGCTGATTCAAATATCAGAAATATATTCGATCGTACGTCTACATATAGTTTTGCAGCTTTTATAAATCATAAAACGGTCATTCAGTTATTGTTTGTTTAAAAATTAAATCTAGATATTGTATATTTTGAGGTAGATAAACTATCAGATATCTTTACTGCTAACCTCAAGTTTTTATACAAGGACAAACTCATATCATCTGCGTAAGACGCACTGTCATTGCGAGATAAGCGCCACTAATGACTTACTGTGGTAATTGTGCATTTAAATTTCTAAGCAAAGAAAAAAGTTATTCAAAAATCTACTGGAAGTGTGTAAGTAGTTCTTAGAAAATTTTGACAACCTATAGATCATGCAGTTTTCCAACTTGATACTGCGACTTACATTCAAACTAGACATTCGTCACACTATTTCAGTTAACGTTGTATGTTATAAAACGCTTTTTGTTTATGGAAAATAGAAATTTCAGTTTAAAGTTCTAAACATTTTTTCACAAAGAAATATATTCAAATTTACTGGAAATTAAATTGAAACTACGTAATTGATTTTATTTCAGAAATCATATTAAATGATTAGACTTAAGTTAGAAAATCTAATCTTATAAAAAACAGGAACCAAAGAATACTTACATTCATTTTTATATACATCATGTGAGGTCTTTTTTCGTTACAATAACTAAAATTTTTTTTCTTTTTCTCATGCTAACAAAAGCCCAATTTTAATTTTGTTAATTGATTACTATTAAAAAAAAAAGTTTTTGGAACATATCTAATCTAGAATACCAGTATTTAGCAAAAAGCGTATTGTATGTGATTTTTTGGTCTGAGGATTACCAAAAAAAATTTTTATATAAGGAAACATGTTATAAAAAAATAATAATAATAATAATGAAACACATTACAGGGACATAAAATAAACTAAACAAGCTTTTCTGATTAAACTTCACCAAGAGGTATAAATTTATTAAACACAATACATATTCATTAAACAAAAATTATGGTACTTGTTCACTACACATCCATTTTTAGTAAGTTTAATCAAGCTCCATTGACGATATTTTCGATGACAAGCTGGTCATTTCATTAGGTTGATCATTTCCAGCTTTTTGATGTCTCAGCATGGTAATCATCTTGTTTTTTCTTTTAAACAAAGCTCGATACTGAGTAATAGATACCAACCGCTCAGCCATGCTCTGGAATGCATCCAGAGTTAAGCAGGTCAATGTCTTGGCACCAGAACTCCAGAACAGAAGTCCAAATATTCCACTGCGCTGGTCAACTGCCAACTTCACCAATATACTCGGGCTCTCGAATATTTTCTTGGCCTCCTTGGAAGCGAAACCCTGGATAATATCGTTGCGCTGCTTTTCCAGCTCCACCAGACATGCTGAGTTCAACCTGGTGGAGCCAAGTCTTACGGAAAATTGGAGACGTCCATCACTGGTGGTCGTGTCTTCGCAGATCAGCCACAGGTCTTCTTCTTCGTTTAAGCAAAATTTCAAATACTGCTCAGGCATGGTCTTCTTTCTGCAGTTCTGAAGTAGTACCAGCTTACGTAAAGATGACATTTTAGAAGTAGTGTAATGTTTAGCTTCACAGTTGGAAGCAAACTGATTGTAGATCTATCGTTACACAGTACTTATTTCTTTGTCACCTCCGACAGTTAAATTGTTGTTGACGTCCGCTTAGTAAGACGTAGAGCGACAAACCTACGGCCACGGAATTTCTTTACGTTCGTTGAGTGAGGCGCTTCTCCGAGGTCCGTGCTTTCAAGTGCACCTGAATATCTATCTAGATGTATGCGATCTATTACGAATATTTGCATCTATACATTGTATGGTGGCCAAAAGTTGATTTTTTTTTGACGACCAGACGCATGTGCATATCATTTTTTTAGTGCCTTCTGCTATCCACCTTTTCCGTTGCATCGCGTCCGTTCGCACCTATATAAACTAATGTAAAGGACCCAATACTTGACCACTCTACACAATTTTTTGGCTTATTGACCAAGAAAAAAAAATATTTATGAAAATTCATCACTGCAATTGTTAGATAGCATAAACCAACCTTTCAACTTTATTGTTATGCAAATAAAAAATGATAACCTTCTAAGATAAAATCATCTTAAAGAATTCACAAACGTACCTTTTTACTCCAAAAGTGGATCACCTTAATCGAGGTTCATTTTTTATCTCTGCGCATGTGTAGAGGATAAAATTTCACTTCGCTTATGTGCAGATAACATAATTACTGTGGTCGAGTATTGGTGCTTGGTCGAGTGTTTAATCTTTTACCTTGTAGAGTTGCCCGGTTTTGCACCTTCCTCTTACATATCGTTTACCGTATGATCTGTTTCTCGTCTCTTGTGTATGTGTACTCAAAATTACTACTTACAAAAACTAACATTAACTTTTACAAACTTTGTTAGTAATTGTTAAACATAATCATTTTAAAACTATTAGTGGAATGTGAGGTGTGCCCTAGTGCACGTCACCCTTTGATAACTGTTTTCTAATTTAGGTAAAATTAGGTCTAAAGATAAGCGATACATTATTAAGTAATAAATATATTAACTTAGATTTTAAACACTTACAATTATTCAGGATTAACACGATTAGTTGTTCAATTATTATTTCAGAGCTTAAAATTTTTAGTATCAACTCGTATAGGTATTTCGTCGTAAAATTGTTATAAATTTTATTTATATATTGCTTCGAGTTTAATAAATAGGTGTTATAAAATCGCACCACTTCACAAAGCATTTCTAACGTTTAATAAGTTAGCTTCATTTCTAATTTGAATTTATTTTTAAACTCAACTTTTTATGTAACCATCAAACGCGTTGAATGAGAACCAATTAACTTTTTTGAACTTTAATATCCTTATGTTTTATTTTAAGGAAATCAACATACATTAAGTGAAAAAATCCTTGATCGGTCACGAGCACACATGTGCCATTACACCAATACAATGTATAACGGTTCTGGCAGGGTTGTTTAAAGTCTAAAAATTAAGTAACTGATTTAATAAGTACCTTGTACATGTCAAGTACTAAAAGAAAAACAAAATTTTTGGTTATTTCGCTGAAGTTGAATAATTTTCCTTGTATTCTTTTTTTTTCTTTTTTTTTAAATAGTACAAATATTTTTAAAACAAGGCCGGTTCGTTTATATTGAATTGTATTAAATTATGTTATATGTACTGAAATCTTCCAGCTTATTTTTTTTGATCGAGGAACAATTCTGAAATCCGGATTTTCATTAACAATCGTTTAATCTTTCGGTCGTGGGGGGCATTACCTACCCTACCCCCCACCAACACCACGTCTACTAAACCCCCACTACTAGCCTTGCCTCCTAGCCCTATTGTGTTGAACCCCTTTGACAAGATGGTTGGGCATTTATACAGCTAAAAAAAAATCGGTGGATTATACAAAGTTTAAATTTAGCTTTCTATACACGTGATAATTGGAGGCACTTTTATCAATGACGATAAGTCTCTTTTTTAAATTGTTTTAAACCATTACACTTATCTGAATTTCTCATTCTACCTGCATTTCTTACCAATAAGCTACGTTTTTTAGCACTGTGTCGTGGTTTTTTACTGTTGTGTACAATTTACCAATAAAATCATTTTAAAGCTATTTTAAAGAAATACGTCTAAGACGAATAATTACAGGAGTTCCTAAATAAGGCTGAAGTGCCTTTTTTTTTGCAGCGAATTAGGTGTGGCATTTTTTATTTTATGTATTTGAATAAAATATTTATTGAGATATGGCAACGTAGAATTCTAATCAACAAACCAAATTTTAAAGTGAAAATTCGATGTCTTCTATTTCGAAAGAGTCTATTTACATTTTTGCGTGATATAATCTTTATGCCTGATTTTCAAACTGCCATAATACTTCAATTCCTTGATTTGACGTACTTTGCACCCTATGTTGAGACACATGAAAAAATATCACAATATCAGTAAAATATTTCATCATCGATGGTCAAACTAGGTGTTTCTGATACATTGTTCTCATTGTTTTGCAGCCGATCGTATTTTCGCAGTTTTGATGTAAGTCAAGTGATTTGTATTTCCTTTTACCACAATAGCACAATGCGCACAAGGTAGTGCATTATTCTGCCTCTTCAAGCCGTAAAATAAGCTATACGTTCAAAGGCTCAAGTCACCATCCGTCCCGACACCGAATAAGAAAGGAACCACGGTGTAATATACTAGCCCCACTTTTGGCGTACTATAACGAAGGCATCTACCGATTCTCATTCGACAGAGTCGGCGGTACAGGTAACCTGTGCAAATGACGATGAATAAGCTAGTGAAGACTCTGAAATTTCAAACCACGGTGAATGTATATGTACATGGGAGAAAAAAAAAACGAAAAGAGGTCTTCCGGAGGATCAGCGCGCGACGATAACAATCGCGAAATTCCAGAATCTGTCGGAGCCATCTCAGTGCAAGGGCCAGCGGTTTCTTCGGAATAACGAGGAGCCTGTTCGTTTGCCTGTCTTGCTCGACGCGTATGTTATGTGCCCAGATATCATTATGGGATAGATACTGCAGTGAGGGACCATTAGAAATTCAGGTGGACGAGTGGTACGCGAGGGGCTCGTGAGGACGATAACTGGACTTGATCGAAATTGGCCGACTTGGCTTGCACGTTTGGAACACAAGCCGGCCTTGTACTACTGACAGCAGTAAGCTTGCAAGTAAAGACGCATCCTTGTTGTTTGGAGACCATTTAAAATCTCAGCCTCCATCGTTTTAAATATTTTTTTCGAGATGATGATCCATTGGAGGGGCAAGGGGAGGAAAGCGTCCAAGTTGCGTATGGCTTGAACTTGTGAGAGTACAGGAATTTATCTGTAGTAGCAATAGTGCTTATGGATGTATTCTATCGTAAAAGAAAGTATATTATTATCAGAGCAATATAACTAATGTTATAGCAAAACAGGGTCGTCCTTACTTTTGCAGGGCCCTGCTACATAGGTAGGTACTTTTACGAGTTTTTTTTACAACGTTTGGAGACAAGTTATAAGTATTTCATGACACGTTTAGTCAGCAAGAATTTTTGTTGTACCACAGTACTCAATAACTGAGTAGGAAAAATAATTAAATTGAAGCTTTTAGGCACAATTCGATTTTATTCATCAATACCATCTTTTTAAAGAGCAAGAAATACATTTTTTCAGATATTATTTTTTTTTGGAGATTTGATGAGAAGTAATATTTTCTTTTCCTTTTCTCAGTTAGGACCATGTTTATTCGTAATTCATTTTCCTTACTCATACTAATAATTTTCTCAACATACCTATGCAACTATCAATTATTGACTTCTTTTTTTGTGGCGAATTACTATCATTAGGTTACTTAGAAGTTTATCGACAAAAAGATGCATGATAAGTGTGTAGCAAATTATTTTTAAATAATGATATCCTTCCAACGGCATTTGACATGTTTTCGATTTTTCACTGTACAAAATTTAGCAAGGTTTCTCGTACTGAAATCTGTGAACGTAACCGTAAGAGAAGTTTTACATTTATTAAGAAAAACACTCTTATTACATTTTTTGTTATAATTTTGATACAGTACACATATCGTTATCATGCTAATTTATCAATACACATGAAAAAATTTTATTAACATTTTCAAAATAAACGATATAGCTTTCTAAACGTTTAGTTACTTTACACCTCATTAATACATTCATCACATTTACTTTACATATATACTATAATTTGGAAAACGACAAAAAAACTGGACTTCCAATCACGTGTGATGAATATTCTCAATAATTAAAAAACAAAAAAACTCAACATTTTCTGTAAGTTTTAGCAAGCTACGAATTAATTGTTACTAAAAATTTTTTCCGTGTGACGGCGCATGTGGTACGAAAGATGGCCTTTTCTCGTAAACGCTTTATGGCACACCGAGCAGGTATGACGGCGCTCGCCAGTATGGATTCGCATGTGCCCAGTGAGATCGCTTTTTCTGCGAAAAGCATGTGAACAAACAGAACACTGGTGGGCCCGTTCCCCCGAGTGAGTTGTCATGTGCAACTTAAGATCGTAGTTTCGCTGAAAACATTGGGCGCACACGGAGCAGCTATAGTGACGCTCGCCCATGTGCGTGCGGATGTGTCTTTTAAGGTCACCACGTTGACAGAAGGTCATTTGGCACACATAGCAACAGTGAGGTCGCTCTTCAATATGATTCTGCACGTGTTTTTTAAGAGCACTTGGATCACCAAAATGTTTTTGGCACATCGAACAACTAAGGGGGCGCTCGCCTGTGTGGATTCTCATGTGGATGGTCAGAGTTATCTTTTGGCGAAAAGTTTTTTCACAAAAGTTGCACTGATGAGGACGTTCTTCTGTATGAATGAGCATGTGCGTCTTGAGGTCTCCTTTCTGAGTAAAAGTTTTTTGACACACGGTACAGTCGTGGGGGCGCTCGCCCGTATGGGTACGTATATGTAACGCCAGAGTGCTACTTTGGTTGAATGTTTTTGAACACATCGAGCATTTGTGAGGGAGATTTTCCATTTTGGCGCAATCGTGCATTGCTAGATTAGTAA
Organism: Copidosoma floridanum; assembly: GCF_036245765.1. Lineage (NCBI taxonomy): Eukaryota > Metazoa > Arthropoda > Insecta > Hymenoptera > Encyrtidae > Copidosoma > Copidosoma floridanum. The sequence continues at coordinate 13,258,174 of NW_028321884.1, read as the reverse complement.
TTTCGCGAAAAACTCGTCTGCACTCAGAACAACGATGAGCACTACTCTGATGGCTGTTCTCGTGCTTGCGATATTCATCCAATTGATTGAATCTTTTGCTGCATACTCTGCAAGTCCATAAAAAAACATTTACTTCCATGGCGTTCTTGATTACTTTCTAATATTTGCTGCGACGATTCTAGCTGAATTTGCGAGGTGTTTGATATACGTATGAGTGAAGAACTACTTCTAGTCGATAGGTTGTTCTGTAAACGAAGAAAAATTTAAATGATTTATGGTAATTGTTCTGCCCAAGACTTTCAGAAGCCATAGATTAAACATTCATATTAACATTTTTCGAATTTCTATTAAAAAGACTATTGTGATTATTACATTACGACAATACTATTATTATTTTTAAATAATAATAATTATAATGATATAAATGATGAAAAAGGTAGTATAATTATTACGATGACAATTGTAAGTTATATTTTCGTTAATATTATTTGTATCGCAGTGAATTAAATTCAAACTCTTGTACTTTACACAGGTAGTTTAATGTAACAATTTAACAATCGTCTTAAATCTTTGAATTGCTTAAGTAGTAACTACTTCTTAACATTTGAAACTATCACATCCGTATGGACCTATATTTAAAAATTCAATTTCCAAAACAATTGTTTTTCCTGATAATTTTTTTTCCCCGAACTGTATTACATCCTAGAAATGGTTAAATATTCTGCTCATTTAAAAAACTTTATTGCTGTATCTAACTTTTCTTCTTCTGTCACTAACAATAACATTCAGCTTATTGAGTTGCTAAATTTTGCCGTCACGGTGTACTTACCAATTACTTTTCCGAAATGTACTAAAATCTTTTTCGTTATTAAATTAAACTACTTTGTAATTCGAAAAAAATATACTTCGGTAATTAAAAAATTAGTTCAAAGTTTAGCGACACACATTAAGTATGTATTTGCGCATTCCTTCGAATTTCCTCTACATTTTGAACCAAATTGATTTCTTTTCGTAAGTCATCCACCAACCATAGTTTTCTGACTATAAACCTGTTAATTTTGATGTAAAATTTTAGACTACTATAAAAAAGTTATTCAAAACATCTTTTACTTGATTTTTTGTATAATATTTTTGTATTGATTATCTTTTAATTATCAATTTCTTAATACTTAAAGTTTAAAAACTATATATTAAAATCCAGTTTTAAGTTGAAAGAATCTTGGAAGAGTGGAACAACAACTTATATAATTTGACTTAATCCATATTTAATTATTCGTGACTTTAAAAACATTTTAATCTACCAATTGTTATTGTTCATCGTTAGAAAGAAATTAAATTACTAAGGAAAAGTAAGACACAACTTTATATAAACAACATTAAATTAAATAATTATCACCTGGTCACCCTTGAGATTCAGCTGAGTGATTTATTGCTATTGTGTTCCGGAGAAAAATCTCTGTTTAGCAGAATAAGTGGTGCTTGGCAATATTTTGAATAGTATCGGAATCCAAATACTGAGTATAAGTGATTTAATCAACAGTTTTTTTCCAAGTGTAGTGCAATGAATTTTCTGACTCGTAATAGTCTCTTGCACTACTGGTCTCTGAAATAATTGAGATCTCCTTGAGAATGAACGCTGACAGAGTTTATATAGTACGAATAATTAACGACTTTTTTATCAGAACCCGTTACAATGTAAAAAGCTTTTACAACATAGTGAATTATTATCGGTAGGCTTTATTGTTTTCAGTAAAAAGCATTGTATAATGATCATTCTTGTAACAGAAATGACGTTGTATTAAATATTTAATTATATTTCATATACTGTTAAGCTACTTCCTTTACAAGTATATTATTATTATTATAGTTTATTAATACAAGTAGTTGTTTATAGCGCACATTATACAATACTTATCTATGTGTTACTATGCATTTGTTGTATCCATCCGTTTAATGTTTAACATCCATTTGTTTTATAATTTTTAAAATCTAAATAATTTATCCTCATATTATATTCTACATAATAATTCTTGGATTCAATTCCGATCTCAGCAGAATTATTCGATTACTAAATTTTTATAATTGCTGAAAAAAAAATTTCAACAAAAATTTTCTAGTTCTTAAGTACGACACTTCTACATGAATAAATAAATGCTTTAGATATTACACAAAATGAAAGTGTTTCATAAGTGTACCATAATATATCTGATGCTATATATAAATAATTAAAAGTATTTTTGTTAAATTTGTGTTCTGTTGAGCTTATAAATAGTGGACAGTTTTTATTTCACACGATGACTTGAAAGTATCAGACCAGAAGTATTTTATATAGAGCGAAGGAAATCAACTTTAACTGTAGAGCTTACGAATAGATAAATTTGAAAATTCTGGAGGGGGAGAGCGATAATTAGAAATGATACTTTAAATGGTGCGTGGTAAAAGTCACGTACATCCAACTTTTTCTGATGGCTTTATAATCATCGTGTGTACGAAATTGGAATCTTCGATGCGATACCTGCCGTTAATAGATTAATACAATGCACACTACTCCTTTGCATGATATGTACGACAAATAGGAAAGCTAGGGGCTCGCTGTAACAATTAATAAAAATAACAATTTGTCATCTCTTTGCTGATTTATTATCAAAAAACCAGCTCAAAACAGCTCCCCTACGTCAGTAGTTTACCAAAAAGCAAAAATGTTAAATTTATTTTTGAAATCCTTACACAAAACATTTGAAAAAATTCTACAATTAAATATATCATAAATCTGATGCAAAGCTAGCGAAGTCGAATCTTAAATAGGTTTTCAGATGGTAAAAATTGTCCTAAGAAATTCTTGGAACTAGCCTTATAACATTATGGACTTAACAGTATAAAGTTAAGTTAATTAATATCATTTCTTTGTTGAAGACTACTAAACTTAATTACACTTTCAAAACCTATACAAAATTAAAGTTTTGAAAGTAACTCATTGTTTACGTATAATTATAAGTTTTAGAAAGTTACTTTTTCACCTAATTCAACAAAATTTAACTGTAAATACACATCTATTCACTATATTCGCCTGACAGAAGAATCAATGAAGATTGTATGGATTCATGTGAGTGGATAATATTATGGATTGGTTGTTAAAAAGCGAACGTTTTTAAGATTTGATGAAAAAAAAAAACTAAAATAAATAGAGGCAAAATAAAAGAAAGAAGGAAAGAAAGGAAAAGATTAGCCACTGAATTAACGCTGGTTTTTTCATTAAAATATGAACTTTTAAAAGAAAAGAATTCTTTTTATTTTACTAAGAAAAGCTGTATCGAAAGCACATTTAAAAATTACATTAACTTCTATTTAGTAAGCATAATTAGAAAATAATCGCTAGTCATAAATATAGTTTTAAATTGTAGACGTGAGTGATATTCTGCAATGCCGAAATAATTTTCACTCTATCATACAAATGATAAAATCTGATTCCGTTAATGACCTAAGCAGCGTCAGCTTTGCCTACGTCATGTAGCTTATTTCTACACATGTACCATGATATTATAAAGGATAGCCATCTAAAGATCTTTGAGTCTCAAAAATTAAATGCAAAAATAAAATAATTATCATAAATAAAGCTCCCACCCGAGCAGGAAATGAATTAGGGATCTGATCAGTCCCTGATCATGCTATCCTTTTTAGTGATCAGGTCCTGATCACGCTTGTAACGCTTATCTGACCAGGTACTGGTCAGACAGCATGATTTTATCCTTACTTATTCTGACCGCACATGCGCATTGCGTGATCTATGAATCTTTGTCATCTAAGTTATAACCATCCAATTTGAATATATGATTTTTATTTTTTATCTTTGTTATAGATATAAGTATTTGTATGTATAATTGCTAGTCGGAATTTGAGAATGCAAATTAGAGTTTATTTGTGAATCGCTACCATCAGAACTTTCAGACTCACCAATACTTTCTTCTGTTTCAAACGTGTTTTTGTTTGAATTATCACTAGTATTAAAACATTCTTTAGATTTGGTTTTTTCTAAATAATTGTCCGGGTTAACGTCAAAGTTACATTGGGTCTTATGAGATGGATAAAAATATTTATTTTCATTTCCATAGCTGCCTTCAAAATACGTATTTTTGTAATTGTTATTGGTGACCTGTGATGTTTTAACGGATGTAAACGTAGTTGCATTTTGTGCATTAAGTAAATTATCTGGTTTGTTTGTTTTGATGTTATTTTCAAAATTATCACTGTCACTGCTATCACTACAAGAACCAAATTTTTGAGTTAACCTATACTTACGGACTCTATATTTGGTAAGCAAAGCCTTTCTTTTTTTGCTGTCCATTTTTTAGGAATTGTAGTCAACTTAATAATTATTTTTTTATTTATATTATAGTTATCTTAGTTTGCTTTTAATCATATGTTTATAAAAATTTGACTTATTTTGGAGCAGTACCTTGGCTTTCTGCTAGACATATGTAAGTATGCATACACTCACACACATATATATATATATATATATACATATATATATATATATATATATACATAGCAGACGCTATAAGGATGAAATCATGCTGGCTCACCAGTACCTGATTAGATAAGCGTTACAAGCGTGACCAGGACCTGATCACGATGACTGATCAGGCCCTGATTTGAAATAAGGATGTCCTCATTTCATTTCTGCTCGGGCAGTATTGTGCGAGCATTTCTCGCACGTTGCAATGAGACCATAATAGTTGGTCGTTCAAGAATTAAACTAGTAAAAAATAGTAGCGGATTTCCTGATTCCTTTAGCAAATGTTGGCAACAGAAACTATTTAATATGACGAGTAATATATAATGAGTAATTAAGTCACAAATCAAATAAACGCTTAATCATATAAACATTCAGTGAGTGATAAAATATTACTACAAATGTTATAGAGCACTCGTTTACTTAAAATATTAAAACTTTTTTCTAAAGGAATCATTGAGGCAATAATAAAAATTTTGAAACCAGCATTTCTTTAAAGTTATTGTTATACTTACGTTGTAATTAATCTAAATAAATAAATTAAATTTTTCAATTAATACGTTTATTTAATTAAGATTTATAAATTTAATTATTTAATAATTTATTTAAACGTTTATATCATCAATCACTCATAAATAAATTTTTTTTTTAACTTGATCTTAAACTACAACTGTTGGTTATCTTGCAGTTAAATATGACTTATCAACTATACATACAAGACATCATATAGTTCGACAAAGTGTTATCGTATTTCTTGTCTTTTTCTTATAAAAAACTTCAAGTTTTTAAATTGTGTTTCAAAATTTTTTTAAATGGTTTAATCTTGAAATTTTGCTCAATTTTAATAGTTACACACTGAAACTTTTCTTTACAACTGTTTTTGTACATGCATTAGTTTAAAAAAATATGTACACATGAACTGCTACTTATTAATTTTTTCCATAATCAAAACATATTTTCCAACGTTGTTTAATCATAATTCTTTGAGAATTTTTTTTTTTTTTAATAAGTGTGAAAACTTGATATTGATTGTTGTTGAAACCAATTTGTACACGTTATAGTATCAATCTTCTGTAGTGAAATTTCATTAGAAAAATTATTTTGTATACAACATCTCGTTGACTGATTCACCGATCTCTTTCAGCTGTATTATTCAATAACAACATATCATCAAGATTTAAAAGCCAAAGATGTAGGTTAAGTAGTAAAAAAAACCAAAAACTGTCTCATGTAAACTTTGAAGAAGCTGTTTTACATATTGAGTAACTTACTTGCATTAAAGTCCAACCTTCAACATTGTATTGTACTACATTATTATATATTATGAACTAAGCTCACGAATTAATAAATATGTATAGAAGTAATGGAAGTACTTAAACAAAGAAATAAAAACTAAGATAATTGCAAGAGTGAGTCTGTAGTATTTGTACATTAGATCATCAATTATTATCCGAACACAACAGACAACCAGTTTAATTGCGACAATAATTTTTCATTCCCAAAATAATTGATGTATTTTGGTATCTAGACATCGCACTATATATTGAAAAACAATTATAATTTCCTGGTCTTGAACCATGTATTAAATAATAAAATGTTATACTTTATTTTAAATCACAATTTTTTAATAATGATTGTCGCATTTTTTTTTTTTTTTTTGCGTGGTGAATTGAACTAAGTCCAATAGATTGTTTGGAGAGATTTATGAGTAAATAATTGCATTGAATTGCAGAAAAAGTTAATATAGAACGAGTTTAATGTATAAGAATAAACATAAATAAAAATATAGGATTTGTGCATTTTTTTGAAAAAATAATTGGACCAGAATCTCCGTTTGGTAGTAAATAAGATTAAAAAACAACACGTCATTTTTAATTGTTCCTTTTGTACTCTACTTCGTTGCACAATTCAAGGCGAAATTTGGACAAAAATAAAGGTTTTACGCGGAAATGTAATTAATTAATTTACTGAATAACCTCCAAAATAAAAGTTATTAAAAGAAAATTTCAGAAAAATTGGTCATAACAAAAAAAATTGCACTGTCTAGAAAAATAAGCGAAGTTTTCAAGAGAATTTTTATAAGATTTTCCATGTCCCAATAACTCTTTTAAGCTCTTACGTTATCTACGTCTATATTTGCTCCCGAGGGCATGCTTGGCTAGCTCAGTCGGTAGAGCATGAGACTCTTAATCTCAGGGTCGTGGGTTCGAGCCCCACGTCGAGCGATTTTTTGTCTGTTTGTGATATAATTGTGCAGATGTTTATATTTTTTATTTTTTAAGTAAACACTAAAAGGGATTACCTTTTTTTTTGACGCAACCAAATAAACTCTGTGTATTCTTTTTGTTTTGTTAATTGAAGTTAAAAAATTGTTAAAGTTCTTATATATAAATTATAAATTTGGCCTTAACTTTTTTATCTACATCTTGAACTCTGTGTTAAAATAGTTTTCTTAACTAATAAAAATTTTTTATGACCGAATTTTAGAAAACTTTCCTGTTCATACATTGAAATTTTTTCAGATTTTTTCTTCTGCACTTATAAGTGATGAAACGTACACTGCAACTGATTCATTTTCTCGCCCCCCCTCCCCCCCCAGTAAAAATATATTCTTATATTTTTGCTAAACACAATACCTTATATTGTACCTGCGCGTTTCGTGTGCCAACCCTGAATCAGTTAATAACAAATATTGAATTTCCCGATTTTTTTAGAACTATTGAATAATTTGCTATTATGAAATGCATATAGTTTTGATTTATACCCAATGCTAAAGTTTAAGGGGGCTCCAGCGAGCACTGGTACCAACCCGAAAACTATTCGGTTAGTTGGTATCACTTCTGTGAGTATATATCTATATATACGTGTATATATAAGCGAGCACCATCATCTATATATATGATGTGTCCGTACCTATGGTAAACAAACAGCAGCTTCTGTCACGTACAGAGCGTTTTATTTAGAATTAGTTTTTTTGTGTTATAAAAAATGAAAGAAATCACACATCACTGTAAGATCAGAGTCATCAAGATTTGCAGGATGCTGAAATGATTTTGCAACAGCAAAAAAGAAATAAAAAAGTAATTGATGATAACAAACAAAAATTAATTGTATTAAAATGTATTATTAATGATAAGATAATTTATAAAATGGCCAAAGAATCGATATCAATAGAAGTATTAGTAGATGCATATAAAAAAGATCCTACAAATGGCATCACCTCATTATTATCTATGAGTGTAAATAATAAAGTAAGAGTTATTTCAAATAAAAAAATTATTGACGCAATTTTTGATGAAATAAAAAATAATTGCAGTTAAAATTTTTCAATGTTCTATTTTATTTAAAAAAAAAAATATGTGTAAGTACTTGCAGTGTAATTCTGAAATATTCAAAAGCGCGCGCCTTACAAACAACAAGATGGCATCCCGTCATGACCCTGCTAATTCAATGACTTGATCAATACTTTACAAAATATCTCAAATATTTCCAGGGTTACCTATATTTTTGAAGGTACCATCTGAAAGCTGAGATGTTTTTCTATAAAACAGTTACAGTCCTGACATGTAACTCCTCAATTATTGTTAGAAAATACCGATGTTTTCACGTTGCTCTATGAGAGGCTATGTATAATGTACGAACTTTGAGAGCAAATATCTCAAAATTTTCCAGGGTTAGAGGGGTAAATCAGGACACCGTTGGAATCAGCGTGTTTTTGTCTATCAATTAAGCTACCTGTGACCTCCTAACTCCTCCCGCTGGAGCCCCCTTAAACTACTAATCATTTAATCTCATTTTCAAATTTACGCGCCCAAGAACGGTCTCGACCAATCATAGAACGAATAAATCGATGACCATCAAAATTTACAGGTAGGAAAATTTATTGGTAGCATCTTTTACACTTTATGCTACACAGATCAGGTGAAATTCACGCACTAATAAATAATATTTCCTAACGAGATATATTTGAATACGTAGTTTTTTAACTTACAAACAGTATTGATGGTTTGATCATTATATTTTTATATTTTTTCCATTTAGTAGGATTTTCCAGTATGTACGTCTAATTTTATCTAGTCAAATAAATACTTTGTATAATGTACCAAGGTGTCCTTGATTGGTAAAACTATCATTTAATGTTTACACTTTATTTATCATCTAAAATAAGAATAATGTAATGAATCGTAGTTCTAATAACGTTTTATAAAAACAAAGAATTATTGTAGTTATGATTCACAAAACATTTATTTTTACAGCCTACAAATGTAATTTGAATCAGTACCACACGATCACAGAATAAAGCAGTCGTATACTTAGTAGCCAACAAAAAACTTTATTCAAAATTATTCTCTTTTTTAAGGTAGAAAATCCATAGTCACTAGTAAATCAGAATTTTCTTGAATTTGAAATATGTTATACATAAAGTTTATGTACGTTACAGAAAATTTTTTAAGGGTAATGTATCTGTGCTAGATTTTAAGATATTTGAGTTCAAAATATATTTTTAAACATGAGTTGTAAATAAACAAGGTATAGCAATAACAGCTTTAAAGACATACGTAGCAGATGAAATAAAAATCAGTTAATTGATTAATATTTTTCCCGTTACAAAAGCATACGGCCACAACCTGTAAGGCTGTCACAATACGGTAAATGACGCACTTCACTCGCTTAATTAACTCGGTCCACGGATTTTCTACCTTAAATAGGATGTTGTTGATCGCAACGAAGTTTCATTGGAAACACTCCTCTACTTTGACACATCTCATCAAAATATCTGTACAACAAATAATGCAGGTATATAACATACAGATGTCAATCGCCTTGTTTTGTGGGGGCATTTTCCATTTTGGAAAAAATGGTGTCCCCAGGAAATGTGACGTCTGGAGACAGTATCTGGATTTATAAATATTTTCCAAGAACGAAAAACTTGAGTGTCTGACTGTCAAAACTGTGTTGGGCAAAAAAAATTACAGTGATTTTATTTCATTTAGATCGAAATTTTCAAATCACATGCGTGCAGCATCACTGGAGTAAGTAGCATCTAAAAATCCATAACCGTTTACAAAACACAAGCAAATTCTATCGTGTTTATTTGAACAAATAGCTATGCAAGTCAGTGGCAGAGAAGCGAAAATTCACTCGAATTTGCCATCACGAATTAGGATAAAATTACAACAAAGCCGCTCACGACGAGGACGTGCAGAGCGAGGAGGAGAAAAAAGAGCTCTTTGTAAATGCGATATTCCCATGAGGCCGAAAGAAAGGGGGCACGCTGTAATTTTTCATTTCATTCGGAGGGAGAGAGAGAGAAAACAATTTGTAAGCCTCCTTGTATTGCGCGCTAGCGAGAGACAAATATCGCGAGCATTCCACGACGACGAAAAGAAAGAACAAAAAAAAAAAAAACAAAAAAAAAAAAAAGAAACGACAACGACGAGAGGATCGTTCTCCACGATCTCGTGGCTGCCTGGCTATTGTAATAGAAGCCACTCGGTCGTTATACTTGGCTCTCAGCGTTGTAATACCAGAGGAGGAAAATGCATAAGCGAGTGAAAGGGGACAGCAGAGAGTGTGGCAATCACGTAACACACATTTTCACTCTCTTCCGGATTTGTGTGTAGGTATACGTGTATTTGCCCACTGCAAACGTGCTACTCGGGGGACCTATCGAGCATTATATTTTTATTTATTTATTTTTTTTTTAATACCTCGATTGCCAGACACACCGTTCTAATCAGAGAAAGCGAGGGTGTCAGTTTGGGAATTCCAATTAGCGACGCAATGAGCTTCGAAAGCATCTCGTTTTTTTTCATTTGCGTTACGACACTGTGCTTTTTCACGTGGACAACAAAGATGTAGTTGCGAAAATCTCATTATTCGCCGATTCGACGTTCATAAATTTGCGCTTTGACGCATATTGCTGGTAAATTCAGCTGCCGCGCCGCGTTTAATGAAGTGGGAAAACTTTAGAGGTAGATAGAACTCTCTGACTAGTGGAGTGTGTACTAACAAGTGGTCGATGACGGTGTGGAATTTTCGGGGCTAGAAAAATGCACGGCTAATCATTGGGCTTATTAGAGAACGGTAGCTTACGTGGGGTATAGAGTGGTCGGAATTCCAACACTTTTGACACTTTGTTTCAATTTCTTGAGCATAGAATAGAACCGAATGATTTTGCAAGTTGTGTCTTCAGTTAAAGTAGCTCCCTTGTCTACTGCTTTAGTCAAGTAGGAGAATTTGACTCTTTGATACGTATATATACACGTAGAAAAGTGTCGGTATTCTGCTACTGTCTGTCACATAATCATGAAATTGATTTTCACGTCTTTCTAGGCAAATATCTTTTAAAAATCACTGATTAACAGCATTTTTTAAAACAGAATTTTAAAAAACGGAATTTTTCTACAAGTAAATTATAAAATGATTTTTGATTTTAAGTCAGATAATGTTTGTACAGCTGATTTTTTAATGCTCTTCCATTTGAGCTCGTGTTCAACTTTGAGCTGAAATTTCTCGAGATTTTGTCCGATTTGAAGTATAAACAGAGTTACCATTGGATTCAGTAGATGTTAATCTATCAAATTAAACATATTTTGTTTCTCAGGTTTTTGCAAGGGAACTACCTTAATGACACGTGCTATAACTGGTGTAAACGTAACCTTTTTTAGTGTAGGTATTCATTTGTGAATTCTCGATTGACATGGAATTATGTCTGTTATACACAACAATCACACCTCTAGCAAAAAAAGTCTTGTTTTTATTCATAGCAGCTTGATTATTCTAAACCACACAGTTATACCCAAATATTAATTAAAAAATATAAACCCAACTATTTGATGGTTAAGTTGTCCGAAACAAGTGTCAAAAGCCAACTCGTCAAAAAAATACAATTTAAAAATCTTTATTACCTCTATGTCCTTATCTCTCAGATTCCTCAAAAATACTACTAACACAATGTTGAAAGCGTAAACAAACGTGTATTTATCATACATACAAAACAAAAAAAAACCACTTTTTCCCACCTAGCACTAAACGTACGAAACGAGCTAGCACGTCATAAAGATCGCTCGACTATTCAAAACTCATGGCAAACCGCAAAGTGATAATTGATAGCTCTAATAACTCCAGGTGCCCGATATTTTCGTGCTTAGTTTTTTTTTTTTTTTTTTGTTTTTATCAACCAACACGCGACTGTATAGTTTAACTAACGAGATTTTAGTTATTATTATTATCACTAATTAGTCATCACGTAATTAAAATGTACACGAAACAGTGGCACTGGCAACATTGGAATTGAAAGTTATAGCTGAAACGCCAACTATCTATGTTAATCAACAAAGAAGGCGAGCTTCGAAAGCTGCAATAGTGGGCTCTTCGCGTACAAAACCCCTATCCTTATTAATTGTGGTGCCCATTAAAAGCTTTCGTAAGAGAGAGAGAGCTCCAAAAATTTGAACCCAAGTATAGAGATAAGGGCCGAATTACCACGTCAACTATGCGAGTGTCCCTATGTTTTCACGTGCACGCGCACGCACGCCCCCATACAGCATATATGTGCATGGCACACATGTCGACTTTGTCTCTCTCTCGCACTCTCTGCGTCACCTCAAGACCTTTTTTTTCGTATTCTTCGGCCCTTGCGAGTGCACACGTGTGTTTACAGGTATTAGCATAATGTCGGTCGCACGCGAACCATCCCTGCACCTACATATACGTATATACTCGCCTCGGCATTTTTCGCGCCCGAACGAGATCTCCATCTCAGCCTCCGAAGCAGAGACTTGCACTTTCTGGACCAGCAGGTTTGAGGAACGCGGTTTTTGAAGCCACCACGGCGAAAAGGAAAGACGAGGCGGGGCCAAACGAGCATTTTGTCGTGGGCGTTCAGACGAGGATGAAAAAAAAAAAAAAAAAAAAAAAAAAAAAGGCCGACATTTGAAACAAAATCAAGAGTAGCAAGCTCGTTTGGCGTGAAACCCGATCCCACCGAAAATTGCAGTCGATATTGTTCTCGCATAGACGAACGCCTTTTTCTCCGCCGTCGAGCCTCCTCCCTCGTTGTTTTTGTACCTTCATTTTGTGCTGGTGAATGTACTCTTGATAGTTTCACTGCAGCCCAAAGAGACGACAAGGACGATTAGGGTTTAGGAGTCGCGTGGAGGTAAGACGAGTGGAAAAAGGAGCATACACGTGTGTGTGTGTGTGTACAGGGGCCCCCCTCGCAAACACGAAAGGATAAGGTGTAGGGTATCCTTGCCTTTGCTTCTCCTCGTTCGAGTGCTCTCTTTTTCTCGCTTGCTTAGCCCCCGGATCCTCGTCGTTTCATTCTCTTTTGGCTTCTTTCGGTGCGATGACTCCTGTAGACATGCCGTACATCCGACACCGGCTTGTTGGGCTGGCCGGGTACATGTGGACGCGGACAACCAGAATTACGCGGCCTGCTCTTGTTATCCGCACCTACCCTCGACCCTCTTTCGTTCTTGTTTTCTTTTACTCACCATGTACCTACCTACCTTTTAAATTGTCACTTCTTTTGGATGAATTGTTCGTGAACGCTTATACGCGCGATGCTTGTAGCGTTTGCATCTTCCACGTAGCTTTAAAGAGGTACCACAGCGTAAGGAATTAACGGAATAATTTTGTTAAAATTTAGTCCACAGATCGATAAACTAATAAATAGATTGCGTGCAAAGTTTCAAGACCTCTGATTGGTTCTGGACCGAGATATTAATAAAACAATTTTGTTTAACATGGCCTCTTATGAAAAATCATAAAAATTTATTTTCCTTAATGAAATTCTGATTGATATTAAACGTAACACGGATAGAAAAATTCATTAAGAATATTTGAATAGGGATTCTAAAAGATTTAATAAAACTATATGATTAAAAATCTGTTGTAACAGACCCATATACGCATACACAAAAATTTTACAAGCTATTTATATACTCAGCCGTAAGTCTTATGTGTCTATGATATAACTCAGCCCTTGAGATACTTTAATACTTTTTAATTATCTTTTTCATTCCGTGATTATTGAAATTACAATACAAAATCGTTGCTTTTTATAAGAAACATGGAGGTACAAAATCCAATTTTTTCCACTTTAAAAACAGCTGTTCTCTCTCAAAGTCAAATACATCATTCAAAAATCAGTAACAGAATCAGTAAAAATATCGTGTTTCATCCATCTTATTTCGAAGCTTGCCAGGCAATTGCCACTTGATTTTTGAGCGCGTTGTAACTCAGTTCCGTTACCGTATACCATAATTACGAGCGATTGAGTCTTCTTTGGGATACCGATGTATTTATGAATTCGACGAGACCAAGATACGTGAAGTGATTTCCAATTCCACTCGAGGTAAATCCCATGCGACCATAAAGTGTTATAATAACACTGTGCTTGCACACTTGCACGCCCTTTGGAAAAGAAACCCCAAAATCTTTATTACAACTCTCGGAAGAAGACACAGCATCGCTGAATAAAGCAGTATTCATGGGTGCTTAAAAAAGAAAGGAGAGCAGATCGATGAAAAAAAAAAAAAAAAAAAAAAGTACCTCCTGGTTGGTATAATTACTCTCGAGGCAACTCGCGGTTCTCAACGATTACGACGCACTCACTGCAGAAAAGAAGATTACGGGTCGTAAAGAGCGCGCTGAGTGTCAGATATATCGCTTGACGGCTAGCCAAGCCGGTAATTAACAGCTATCTCGATGCACTGCTGAGAGGGAGAGAGTATTGCTTTTCTCCGATTGCGGTTGTCTTGGGTCCGGTTTGGCTACCGATCCGCGAAATGACACTGCACGCGCCTTTACAGTGTGAGTTTGTCGTGTTGACTGCTCCACCAATCTAGTTCTCAGCTATGTAGTACAGTAGGATAAAACTACTGAGACTGAACGATTTGAAATTAGACGAACTTTTCACACAAATTGAGTCTTATTGTGTTTATTGATATAACGAGATGCGTTTTAGTGGTGTAGTTGACGGTTACTCAAAATGCATGTAAATAATATTGTAAGTACTATATAGTTTGTAGTAACACGTCAAAATTTTGTTTTTTGAAGCTCGTAATTTTGGAACTCTGAGACATCTAATTATGATTATGTGTTGAACACTAATCTAATTTAAAGTTTTTATTTTTTAACCAAAAAGTAACTAAGATCAGAATCACCTAATCTCTACGATATTGTCAAGTAGTTATCAAAAAATAACTCTACAAACACCTGGTCCATGAATGGACTTTTTTAGTTCTTGCTAAACCTGTTAAGTAATACGGTTAATCGAAATATTATCCCGACTGACCTTTAAACGAACATGCGAATAAAATAAAGACAATGGTATTATTAGCATTAATAATTTAAATATAATTTTTTTTCAACAAGAATGATAAATTAAAATTTCGTGGGTCCTCCAAATCTAGTGGTTTTACCTAAGTAGTTATTGTCGTCTGTTTGGCAGAGGTCACTTGAACGTCCAAAAATTTTTAGCTTGAACAGCTTAATTGAAACGTTAACTTCTCCACGCACTCATCAATAATATTCTAGTCACGGGAAGCTACAAATTTCCTTGTGTCATTAAAAACTCGTACCTCCGACCGTATACCTGTACTCTTATTGTTGTCCTTGACGCGTACATACGAATGAAGTTCCATACAAAACGTAGGAGTCACAGGTGTACACGTGGTGCACGTGCATGATTCACCGGAGGTTGCATCCTCGAGGGCAAGATAAAGGTCCACGTTTAGCTTTGACGGTTCCATTACGGGGCCGAATGAAATCGTCCTCCCGGCACAATGGGCCCTCGATAGTGCTAGTCACCCGCGCGCGCTCCTTTGATCGTGCCTCATTTTTCCCTTGGCTCGCCAACGAATTCCTCGAGCGCGATGACTAACGAAATCTTATCCTCATCGGCATCTCTCTCTCGCGGATGACACTCGGCAATGGGCCGTCGTGGAAGTTCATCGAGGACAAACAAAGCCGAATTGTCTTTCGATTATTCTCTGCGTGCGTGTGTATATATACACATGTATATTTCCGTCAAAGGCCACAATCGAGAAGTGCTCGGGTGTCAAAGGAACGAGGCGTTCGTGGTGTCGGTTGTCACTTTGGAGGCTTATAAATGCTCGTTCCACAATGGGGCGCTCTTTCATTGCCTCCAAGTGTACGTGTAAACACACGCTTGAATTTCACGAGTGATTTACATTACAGACGATGCTATGTATATGTCTTGTGAAACTAAGCCGCGAGAGCACGTGATCGTCGAACAATCAACTCCGTGACGAAACAAAGGAAATTTTCTGTATACGGAAGACCACGGTACTATAGTCATGGAATCATGAAAAAAAAAAAAGAAAAAAGAAAAACGGGGGTGTGCCTTGAAATAGAGACATTTTAAATTGCTGTGAATCCCCGTAACAGGTGCGTGGGCGGGTGGCGTGTAATTTGGCGGTACTGATACGCTTATAATTCATCTACGCGCGCGGCTCCTTTGTCCCGCACCTTCGTTTGTCCGAATGTGGGTAGTGATCGCGAAGTGGCATAAATTACTCGAGGAAAAGTCAGCACCTGTGGATATCCTAGTTCTTTTTATTTTACTGATCTAGCTCATAATATAGAGGAGTTTTTTTTTTTTTAATTTTCACGAAGGATCAAGGATAGGGAGATCTTGCGGCGATGAATGGTTTTTTAGATCTCGAGATAAGGCGTTTCGGCACTTTCTTGATCTCAGATACTTTAAGTCGGTGCTTAAGTCTTGGGAGTGTTTTACAATTTTTTTAATGTTGGGGTTGGTTTAATGGAGTGCTGTTTCAAGATTTAGTGTGATATACGCTATTTCTTTTTATCTGATCATTACTTCAATGGGATTTTCGGAGGAGTATTTTAAGGTAGTTCGGTGGAACTATTATATACAATTTCATGGGTGTGAATGGACGCACTTGTATTAGAAAATATCATCAGAACAATGCTTCTCTTTTTAAGGAAGTTCACTCGTACCTATAACTTTTTTGACGCATAAGATCAGCTGTGTATGTAACCGTATGACTATGTATACAGATATGACGTGACGTACTGACAGTAGCTGTCAAAGGAGAATTATTTTATTCACTAATTTATTACTCATCTCATAAGCTATGAATGAAGATAAGACTATAGCTACGTAATCACCAAGTTTTTAGCTATTTTCTAAAAAATTTCCAATCAAATCTTGACGTCGATTATCCAGATATTGCACGTTATGTATCAGAACAGTACTGATTCTCATAAGACTGCACGTTAAAGTTCGATGATAAAATTATCAATATCTCACTTTATAAGCTACAAAGGGACTTAAAATTTGAATCAAAGGTTTTTCATATACTAATTCATCTCTGTTCAAAGTATTATCAATATATTGACGTTAATTCTCTCAGCAAGTAAACTTCCTCAATAACTTAACAACAAAAACAGCAAAAAAAAAAAAAAATTAGTTAAACATAATACTTTGATAAAACATGTTTAAATTATGCTTTGGTAAACACAAATGTAGCGTGTTTTAAAACAACTAGCTACAGAATAAAATTTAAAAAAAAAATTGCTGGTTGTGGAATCACAGTCAGTATAATAGATTAGGAAACAATGTTTCACCCAATTAAAAAGGTGATACTCCCTTTTTTTTTTCCTCTTTCATTCGAAGAATCGCACGAGATCGGAGACAACAAAGGAATTTTTTTTCTCAGCCATCTATTATTTTTTTGTCGAGGACTGGGTTTATCACGAGATCAATAGGATCTTCTAGTCCCAAGGATTGTTCCACTTCGGAGCCTTTTTTTATCCGATGATCGTTAGACAAAAGTGGAGGAGTCATGAGTTTTTGAGTTATCGAATAGTACACGTGCAAAGAGACAAATGCGTGGAATTGACACATGACACACTGATTAGCCTTTTTTTCTCACTCAAAATTTAGCATGGATGTATAGAGTCAGGAAAATGATGAAAATTTTTTTTCTTCAGGTTTACAAGTGCAAATAAAATTCTTATTAGATGAATCAGTGTGATAAAGATTTAGAAATTTTGTAAAAGGCCTTTTAAGATTCAATTATTTTTATAATTATCTTTAACGAAAAATAAAATGATGTCTCACTATATTTTCTTTAATTAACAAAGGCCAGAGCAATCATCAAATAACAACTTATGTTAAAAAGAAATTTTTTAAACTCAAAGCTAGTTGTACAAACAAAAATTTTATTTCAATTACTGTCACACTATCATTTTATTGTCTTCAAAATTATTATTTATTATTTTGCATTGCAGTACTTATGTCTCGTAGTGATTTGCCGTCACACACTGCATGGGTTGATATTTTTCCAACTGAGCACAATATTTGTCAATAGAAAGTGATAAAATAAATTTTTTAAAACCGTTTGAAAATAAACGTGTCATAAAAAATAATGATGTAACTTCTTACGTCTTCCTAAAACATTACCTTTTCGTAATATACTTCATGTTAAGGATAAATGATTCCAAATATTAATAACATATAGTTATCCTTGGTATCTCATTTACGAGTATTTCTTCTGAGCGCATTACAGAAAGACACATAGAAGCTCCAGTGAAATAAACAAATTGAAGAATAAAATAGCCATCAAAGCCATCCCATGAAAATGAAAGATACGATAAAGTCCGTGTCTTTATAACCGATTCGCACAACATTGAAGTAACTTTATTTCACGAATGAAAAAAAAAAACAAAAAAAAACAAAAAAAACTTCACCAACGAGCACAAACAGAGCTAAGACTGCAACGGAAGATCATTAACCGCCGTAAAATCTCGTGCGACGTGGGTTATTTACAACGGAGTCGCGAGACACAATAAAGACATCCCCGAGGTTTACGGCTCCAACAAAGCAAAAACAAAGCACAGCCCGCGTCAAAGGTTGAAATCGCGCGGGCCGTGTGTATCAATATTGATACAGAGGAATCCGTGTTGTAATGAGCCCAACCAGGACAAAAGCGAAATAGAATGGCGCATTTGCAGCAGGGGTATTTTCGAGCGCCGGACACCCGCTGACGCGCCAGAGGAGGTCTCGTGCACAACCCCCTCGTTCCTGCGATCGGCCGCGTTGAGTTATGCTCTCGATAGCCGTGTGGCTTTTAATTGGTTCTTCTATACCCCCGTGCACAAGTGCGTGCGAGATATGCTTGGCGGTCAGTTTGATGGTTTTATTGGGGACAAAGAAGGGAGTTTTGCGGCACGCATCCCGCTTTCTTTTTCGTGGGGAACGTTTTATTTGCCATCTTTTGTGGGGGAGCTCTTTGAGCCGAGCCGAGCAAAGACACGAAAAAAGAGATACGCGCTGATTTTATCCGAGGCTTCGATGACTGGGGATTTTCGTGCAGAACGCCTGAGAGTTGCTATATACCCTGTTGTGAGTGTGTAAGTAGGAATTATTTTTGGCAAAGTGTACGGGACGGTGAAGGAACTATTTTCGATGAGACAATGATGAGCACTTGATTGAGTTAGGTTTTATACCCATCTAGCGGTCCCCCCGTTGGCTTCGCCCGAGACTCACTGAATGGAATTCCGCATCAGTATGTTGACACGTAATACAGAACGTTTTCAAAGTTTTTGTTTTATGTAAATTCAGTAGTTTTTGAGATTTTTGCGAGCATACAAACAAACGCTGTCTCTTTATGTATAACAGTAAAATAACCACGTAATATTTGTATAACGCTGTGTCATAAATCTTGAACGTAAATGAAAAAAGGTGGTTAAAAAAATAACTACTTTGGCGGTCTTTGGATCCTATAAGTAAACTTTATAGGATTTTAAAAAATTAAGTATTCAAAAAATTTTTAATGAAATAAATCCAAGTAAATTTCGATTCTTAAGATACTCTAGTTTTGTTGTAAATCAAGTCTGAAAATAAAAAAGAAATTCTCTTGTTTAAGTGAAAAAAATTAAAGTTTTATGTGTATGTAAGCCACTTAAATATTATTAAATATCTATTTCAAACGTCAAGTCTCAATACGCAAGAAAATACAGTTGAAAAAACTATTAATTTACTGAAAAAGGTATCTCAGCACGTCTAAACCAAAAAATGACGCACGTAAAAATTGGTATGCTGTCATCAGTTACTTTTGCGGTCTCTTGCGTACTTACCTTTAATTAAAAACGTACAATTTCAAATATTAAAAAAAAAATCATTATCTCTAAATGAAAGTGAGTTGGTTGACGAGTGTACATTTCAGATGTACACATACAATTTTTGCACACACACAATCTGTGAGAACACACCGAATGAGGTCAATGAACCAAGCTGACGGTACATTGTAAAACTTACGTATGTTTCATTACTTTTCAAACTGTCCTATGTCCTCAACCGATCAGCGGTGGATTCAGCTAATCTCTGTTACTATGATCTTACTATGTCTTAGGACATCTACAACGTAATTAAAATTAGAAAAAAAAGTAAAAGTTTTTTTTTTTAACATTTTGTATCATAAGTCGTATCAATTTTTTGTTGAAAAATTGTATGCATTTATTGCTACTCTAAAAATGAAAGACTAATTGTTTCGTATTCCTTTATTAAGAAAGTATTGCTGTTCGATGCATGCTTAGCAATGAATGTTAAGAGATAAGCAAATAATCATAGTTTTGGACCTTACACACAAATACAGCCAAGTATACATTCTATTTATGCACTTTCATCAGCCAAAAATGATCTTTAAACATTATGAAATACGGCAATTTGTCATACTGTCCAACAACCCCCATATCTTCGTCTCGTTTGCTGGATTAGCTTTCCGTTTCTTCTCCATCGCCAGATCTATGCGGACTTTCACCGCGTACTCGTAATACTTAAGTTTTCCCTTGTTTTCGAGCGACGAGGACAATTTCACGCAAGCCGCGTGATTCTCATCTTTCAGTGCATTAATGAAATAATCCAGCGGTAACGTAATTATGTTAAAGTAGGACATCCTGCCCACTTTCATCCCCTTCAACTCGTCCAACGCATCGTTGCACTCGGAGAGGATCTTCGACATGGTTTCGTGCGACTTGAACAGACCCCTAGCTGGGATGGACACCCAGTTTGATCTGTTCAGTCGCAAGTAGATCACGTAGTAAAAGATCATCAAGTACGAGAATTCATTGACAATCGATTGTTGGACGATTTCACGGAAGCTATCGAACATCGCCAGGTTTATGGTAACGCTGTCCTTGAACTCCCAAAACAAGCACGCGATTCTCAGATCATCCTCGTTACATTGTTTGATGCAAAATTGAGGAATGTGCATCGTAAAGCGCCTGGGGAGAAAAAGCGGATAAATTAATTTACATAAGTTTTTAACCAAAATTTAAAGACATTGTGGACCAAAGGACGTACTCGTCGGTTCGAAATCCAGCTTCCAAGAGCATCTTGAGAATACTGTAAGATCTCTTTTTGGTAGCTACTTGTAGGGCTACGTTGACATTTCGACAGCAACTTTTTTCTCCCTCATCGATGCAACCTACATCGAGTAGACGTTTGACGACCATCTCGTAGTCCAAGGCAATGGCAACGATGAGTGCCTGGAGTACAAAGTTCTTCTCGTTGCAAGGATTGGTTAATTTGGGAAGGAGTCTTGACTCTGAGTTATCGAGAGTTGTCTTGTCGGCTCCAGTGATTTCCGCCAGTATCAAATTCACTATCCTTATGTTTTTTGCATTCGAAGCTAAGTAAAACGGCGTTTCGTCGATACAGTTGGGTATTTGCGGGTCAGCACCTGTGGAGAAAATTCGGTATTATAATAGGGTACTCTCATACGGATACTTCATGTTTATTATGCATGAAAAATGAAATTATTTTTCCACATGATAGCCACAAATTAAAATTTTTCACCTTCTAAACCACTTTTAAGGAGAATATTTTGTATCGAGCTTATTGGATTAGTTTCCTTGCACCATAATTAATAGTGACTGAGTACAAAACTTTAAAAATCACTTTATTTAATTATTTGCTTATTATTCTCAAATGGTTTTACTTTTTTCCAACTACTTATTTTCTCATGTAAGAAACGTTACAAAGAAAATAATTTTAAAGTATATTTTGACAAAAACTAACTAGTTTCAAATAAACAGAAATATGAAAAAATTTTACAACGATAAATTAAAATAAACATAAATTACACTATGTAATACTATTCTGGACTATTACATATAATCTAATGTATTACTAAATCATATTAGTTTAAATAATGTTTCATTCTGTCGTGTTATATTGAATCATATATTTTAAACGCATTTGTAATAACAAAAAAAACTTTGTAATCATGAAAATGTTTGAAAAATACTTCATAAAGTAGTCAAAATATTCTATCGAGTATAGAGTTGGTCAAGCATAAGATTTCTTTGCACTTTAAGCAATTTTCTAAATCTCTTAGAGTTAAAAAATTTATGTACAAGATAATTAAGCGTGAAAAAATAGATTCTCCATTAAATTTAAAAATTATAAAATTGATTGGGATGATTATTGTACTGAAACATGTAAAAATAAATAATGAGGAAATATCATGAAACTATACAGGTGTGAAATAGTATAGTTAACAACGTTGTCACATGATGTCACTATCGCGTCTAATTGTGTACATAAATATAGCATGAGACAAATTAAGATTGTGATTTCACGTTTACAAAAATACAAAATTCTTTTTAACTTGGATAATTGTATAAGAAAAAAAATGAAGTTAAGAGTTAGATAGATTTCTTTTATAGAGTAACCAAAAATCTGAGGAGATAGTACGGATGTCAAGATTTTTTTCCAATTTTCGTGTAAAATAAGTTTTTCACGTACTTATGAAATATGCTGACGTCAAGAGCAGTTGTTTTCGAAAGCTAATTACATATATGAAGTTGATTTATCCAAACGTTGTCTCTTGGAAAGACTATAGTATATTTTACTTGGAATAAAACTAAGTACTTTTAGGAATTGTGCTCAAAACACACTTGATATCTCCGTATTACATATTTCATTACTTATTATACTCACCATGCTTAATAAGCAGACTAGCGATTACGTTGCATTTTTCCTCATCATATGCTTCACCTCCTTTAGTTATCAAGTGTAAAGGTGTGTCGCCAAAAAAATTTTTAACATTTACATCTTCACCCTTGACAAGAAGATCTTCAATTGTTTTTTCATCCCCATCACGGACAGCTTTGTGCAACTCTGAGTCACCCATACCATCGTCGACGTTAATGTCCAGTTCGTGCAGTAACTCGTACAGGACGCATTTGTCGTCATCTTCGTGGTCATATCTTTTGTGGTTTTTAGATTCCAAGTAGCACAGTAGAGCTTTTGGAGTGAACTTGTTATGGATATCAATTTCAGTGGCGTGTTTTAACAGATACTCAACAAAAGGCTTTAGCTCTTCTTCGCCTGGTTCGGTTGAGAAGACCTTACATGCCCGTTGTAGACTTTCATAGATGTTTATACTCTTAGCCCTAGATGGAATAAAGATGATCAAAGCTAAGTGATTGAAATAAGTTGGTAGGTGTAACAATTATGCGATTAATATGCAGACGTATTACCCAAATTCAATGAGTATCTTCGCAGAATCAAACCAACAAATTGCCATGGCTCTATCCAGTGGCAGCTGATCATTACAATCGATAAGATTGGGATCTGCATTGTGCTTTAACATAAGCTCCAAAATATCTTTGTAATTGCGAAACAACGTGTACCACAATGATGTATGGTTGTATTGGTTCATGGCATTTGGATTGGCTTCGTTCTCCACGAGGAACTTAACCCCAAGGAACTTAAAATTTAAGAAGTTTTAGATGATTTGTAATAAGTTTGGTCACCTTTTACAACTATCAAAAGTTTACCTGATTTTTCTGGACTGTCATGTGCAATGCAGTTTCGAAGAAGGGTCCTTTTGTATCCAAATGAGCTCCATGTTCCACCAGTAGTTTCAATATTGGCAGTCTATCTGCATGTTGTACAGGATCTTTAAAATCAAGGTTTTCATAGATTACGTGCAAAGGAGTTTGAAAATAACGATTCCAATAATTCACACACGCTGGATCTCTGGAAAGTTAAGAAAAACTTTTGTTAGAGAAAAGATTTTAAAATATTTGGATAAGTTATGAAACAACATTTACCTTAGTATAATTTTTTTAACTGCCGCAACGTCACTAGAAATAACGGCTTCGTGAAGAGTCTTCTCATCCTTATTGTCCATCTTTGTTAGGTTATTTTGCTTCTTTGTAAAAATGCCTTATTGTTAATTAAACAACGTTAAACAACGAGATTTATGATAAATTCTGATAGTTGTTGCTCTGTGCAAGAGTAACAGAATTGTTTTAAAAGTTTGGTAGACGTACGTAAATACAACTCTCAGACTAGGAAAGGTGATGATCTAAGAGCATAGTTACTGTAATACGACGGAACACTGGAGGTGTCTTCTTGCCATACGTATGTTTTCCAAATGACGAGTAATGATGAAACTAAAAGTTCATTAGTGATATCTACTAATTTATCGCTTACTTCGTCGTATCAGAGCTTCGCATGTGTTAGAATATTTTAAAGTGTCTTACCAAGTTTCTACTTAAGAATATTTTAATCTTAAAAATGCATCGCTCAAGTCACAAATCGCTAGTTTGGTAGTCATGATACCTTCATGTATGTCTTTTTCTCTTCAAGACAGAATTAGCATACCTTGAACTATGCTGTATGTATACATACTTTTAAATCCTTAAAAAATTCTATTATTTCATTTGTTTTTTACTAATACGTACATTAGAAGAAGATAGCTTTTGGAAATCTTCATAAATTTATAAAAATAGACTATGTAATTCAAATAATATTTTTATAAATAATTCAAGAGATGTATACTTCAATATAAATAACTGTGTGCACATCTACATAGTTCGAAGTCTAAGGAATTAAGCACACCTTGCAAGGACTCCAATACATCAATTTAAGTACCTAGCACAAGCTCCATAGGCCAAGCACTAGTTAACGAATTTTAGAAACATATAGAATAAATAACCATTAACTTTTCATGACTCAACAACTGTTGAACTACAGTTTGTACGCTTCCATGCTTGACCTTATGATTCTGAAAATCTGAAAGTTTATGTATATTTGACAACCCGCGCTTCTGTGCAAGGATAAATAAGCCATGAAGCTGGGCTTGTTACTTACTCATATAAGTGCTTATAATTAACATATATGTGCGTACGAACAAAGTGCCTACAATAGTAGAAGCGTCAAACGTTGTCCATGGCGGGTCATTCCTCCCCATCCACAGTCACATTCATTCGGTGGCTGATTTATTAATTCCCTGGTACAACCATAAAAAGAAAGATAGACTCCTCGAAGGTACATACCAAGCCAAGCAATCCACGCGCGTGCACGTACCATTGCATTTCCGAAAAATCATTGTTGGACAATTAACTTGGCAGTCAGTCATACAGGACTCACCTGCTGTGCGTCAGCGTGAGATCCATCTTGATCTCGGTTTGAAAGGACGAGGAGCATTTATGACGTGTCCGGGCCGAAGAGCGTATATATACGAGCGCTGTGCAGCGTCAGCTGAAAAATGAGCGGGCATTGTGTTCTGGCCGAGGCCCCCCTGCGTCATTGTCCGCTGGCGGCTCCGGTCTGGAAAGAGATTTTTTCGTTATTGCGCGCGGGACCTACTTTTTTCTTTCTTTTTTTTTTTTTTAATACAAAGGAACTTAATTTGGTGAATTCGTTCGGCACACGTGTAGTGGGGTATTGATCGGTCGGG
Organism: Copidosoma floridanum; assembly: GCF_036245765.1. Lineage (NCBI taxonomy): Eukaryota > Metazoa > Arthropoda > Insecta > Hymenoptera > Encyrtidae > Copidosoma > Copidosoma floridanum. The sequence goes on along the minus strand of NW_028321884.1, from coordinate 13,232,902 downwards.
AGGCGCGGGGTGTGGAATTTAATTTTGCCGGTGAGCGTTATTTAATAGGTTTTTACCGTTGTAATTGGAAAAAGGTGAATGACTCTATATTATGTGCCTCGGCCCTTGTGATTCAGGTGACTTTATGATTTATTGTCGACACTTCTTACATCGAACGAGTCAATGTTGACAGATCTCGAGTGATGCGGTTGATGGAATCTTAGGGGTGATAAGCTGGAGGAGATCGAGATTTAAAGGTCACTTGGATAAATTTTCCGATCGATACTTTGCAGTTCAAGACTTTTCATCGTTCATCAGGTTGAAAACTGTGTTTTTTGAGATCAAGCTAATAAAGTTTTTAGTTATTTATTACTCCTCAGTTATAAACCAAAGAGCAACTACTAGTTACTTGCATCAAACCAAATTGTTTTTCAAAACGACATAACGTTAGACTGATACTGTTTATCTGTTTTTTAAAATATCGTGTCAAAAATCCCTATGGGACAATGCAACAATGTATCAACAGCTTTTTATTTTCAATAAGAAAAAAAAGTAGTTTATAACGTGATCAGCTGTGATGACGTCAAAAAATGTCTGAAGAATCCCATCAACAAAAAACACCAACCATCGCAATAATTAAAGGTAGTTGAATTGACGTCGAAAGAACCACAAACAAATCAGTAACCTAAAGTAAATGTCCCAATTGTCTCTCATGTCCCTATTATCGATCATTTTTTTTTATATCTTAATAAACATTTCTTCAAACATAAATAAATTGTTACTGGGGCACCAAAAAATAATTTTTTTCATACAAATGCACCTTGTTATTCATTAAAAATATATCTGAGGCATGTAAAAAGAAAAATAGAGTGACTATAATTGGGACATTTCGTCTGCTCGAGTCAGCAATAAATGGGAAATTCACCTTATATAATTACAGACATTTTTGGAGTCTAACCGCGAGGCGATCGTAAAAAATCTACTAAACAGACACCTCAAACATTCTCGTGTACGCCAACAACAGCACATCCCTAATCATCTCCCGGTGATTTGTTTCAGCGACTTGCCCAGACGTATGCCTTTATAACTCGCGCGTATGGTAATGATAGCGCGTGGATGGTTTATACGCGTCCCGATGAGAGACTCTCCATGTACCACCGCACAATACGAAAAAGACGTCGACGCTGCAACAGACACACGGGCTATATAGGAGCCCACGAGTATGTGTACGCGCGGCATCCGCGTCCTTTGACTTTTCTTCGCGTACGCTCGAGGTCCACGTGTATTATGCGCGCAGGGCTTGTTGTAGTGCATTAACGTTATAAATATGAGAAACGTCTCGCCGTCAAGGCCAATAACGACCAGATCCGAACAGGGGAACACGCGCTACGGGAAGATACATGTTGGTTTGTATACCATCGAATGTGTTTTCTTGTTTCGTGCTTGTGTTGTTCCTTTTTGCCGTTTGCTGTGTTCACCCTCCTCCCTGATTCTCTTTTTGTTACAATCTACAAAGAATTTCAGGGTAGACGAGTCGAGGACATAGGAGGAATTTCAGACAGCTGCCCCAGTGACTAATTTTCTCGTGAAATCGTACGAACTAGCGGTTACTAAAAATATTGTCCATAAATAGTATGGTAACTTGAGGTACTGTACCACGGAATAATGAGAAGGCAAAATGTCCATCAACTAAAATCTGCCATGTTGACCCAAAAATAACACTGTTAGTGTGAGTGTCAGTAACGTATAAAAGGGTAAATAAATCCATCATTGTCAGTGTCAAATTATAAAAGCAATTTATTTTTTATTACAGAAGAATAAAAGTTACAAATTTACTCACGGTCACCAGACAAAAATGACTTGAAACGTTCAAGTAACGATTTGGTTTTCTCATGTCTTACAAGTTTTCTTAATTCTCTTATGTTGAGATGATCCAAAATGTTCCAGACAATTTTATCAGGTAGACTATGAAAATCTAGCGTCTCTAGGATACCTAAAAATAGCTCGTTTACACACTGCCTTGCAGAATTTAACAAATTCCTTTTTTCTATCGCTAAATTAATTCGTTGAACAATAACGTACTCATAATAATGTAGGTTTTTCTTCTCAAGTAACAAATATAAGTTTCTACAAGCATTAAAGTGCACCTTATTGTTTAACCGTTTCACAAACAAGTTAAATGGCATCGTTATGACATCAAATATTGACATATTATTTGCTTCATCTTTTTTCATTTCTTCTAGCATCTTGTTACATTCTGACATAACTTTTGACAAATCATTGTGCCACTTAAACAATCCTTTTGATGGAATTAAGTCTTTGCTTAAGTTATCCTTTCGTAAGGATATGGTGTACATAAATACCAAAAGATATACAAATTCATTTATAGTTTCGTTTGAAACAACATAACTGAAGGTACATCTCATCCACTGGTTTATGATTGCGTTTTCTTTCAATTCCCAACACAAGCAGGCTATCCTTAAATCACCCTCTTTACATTCGTCTATATGTAAAATTGATATGTCAGCAACATAGTACCTATTTATTAAAAAGTTTTTTGTAATTATAAGACAAATACTCACAAAAAAGATTTATATTTTGTTAATTTAAACACGAACCCATCAACTCGAAAACCAGCCTCTAGAAATATTTTAATAAGACTGTACCGCTTCTTTACTATAGCAACACCTAAAATTTTATTAATACTTTGACAACAATTTTTGCTTTCTTCGTCAATGAAACTAATATCCAGCAAGCGATTAACAATTTCCACATAACCCAGAGTAGTTGCAACAAAAAGTTCATATAGCTCGGGCTTATCCTTGAAGTCCATCATCCATAAAGCATCAAAATAATTCAGTGAATAATTGAGTGTTGTCGGTTCTACTCCTGCTATTTTTGCAAGTATAAGATTTATTAACTGATTGTTTTTTACTTTCATTGCTAAAGAAAGTGGTGTTTCACGTAAGTAGTCTTGTGCACGCAAATTACTTCCTGCAAAAATTAGTCACATTTTATGTATTAGCTACAAGTTTCTTTTTTGTGTCGTTTTTTACGAGAAAAAAGTATAATTTAAAAGGCATTTATCCATCTTAGATCTAGGTCACTTGAAACAAAAATCAGTTTAAATCAGAAAAGTTGTAGTTAAACAATAGTTAAATGATTGGGTTATCGTAGAACCAATAAGTTTAGCAACAAGAATAAATATGTTTTCCATCTACTCAGTATTTTTTGAATTTTCGTTTTCTCGTGCGTATACACGTAGAGTACATAAAAATGAACTTGTTTAAATGTGATAACATTCCAAGCAGATGTTGGCTCAAAACGACTCAAAAGTTTTAGCTTACCATGCTCAATTAGGAGATATGCTATTTTTTCATGGTCCGGCGTGTAATAAAGAACATGCTTTCTTAACACCACATGCAACGGCGTCTCATCGAAGTTATTTTTGATATTAACATTGATCCCTTTTTTAAGAAGATCTTCAACAAGTTTTACATCAAGGTTGTAAGCAGCTAAATGCAGATCTGAAAAGCCCATTATACTATCAAATTTAATGCTTTTTTCAAAGAGTAAATCACAAAACGAGTGGTGTTCGACGTCAACGTAATTGGAAACTACATAGTAGAACAGAGTGGTGAAAGAAAAGTTTCCGCAATTATCTAGTGTGGACCCATTTTCAAACAAATATTCTCGAAGTAACCTATTTGATGGAGAGTTAGTTTTAAGATGTACAGTGTATATTATTTTATAGATATTTGAGCTCCTAACACTGAAAAATGAAAATGACAAGGATATGTTGATTATATAAGAAAAAAAAATAAAAAGTAGTATTAATATTCTCTAATAAAATTAGCTTACCCACACTCCATAAGTATCTTTAAGATATCAATGTCGTTATTGTGTATAACGGAATCTAGAGGTGTTAGGGAAATATCATTATTAATGTTCGGATTTGCATTATAGCTCAACAACAGCCTTATGATCCCCTCAGATCTCATTCTAACTGCATAATGCAATGCTGTGTCATTGAATTTATTTCGGATATCTGGATCGGTTTTATTTCTTAGAAGACACTCCACTCCATTGATCTTTGAATGATGAACGATTAAAACTTTAAAAAATGTTCCATTGTATGAAAGTACTGCTTACCTGTTGTTTATTAACCGCAAAGTGAAGTGGTGTTTCATGCATATGTCCTTCTTGTGCATTGACATCTGCACCATAGTCAATAAGAACTTGCATCACCAATAATCTATCGTCAGCTTGCACAAGATTGTCATAACGTACATGATCGTAGACCAGGTGTAAAGGGGTTTTTAAGTCACGATTCCAATCATTAACACAAGATGGATCTCTAAGGCATTTGTTACTTAGTAAATTATGCGAAAGATTTCTTGAAGCTTGACTCTACCTTTAAATTTAATGGTAAGTACCTTTTTAAAATTGTGTGAATCATTGCAACGTCACCTAACTGCACTGCTTTGTGAAGAGACATCGTGTTCGTAGTATCCATAGTTTTTTATTCCTTGAATAATGGTACAACAACTAGTTAAGGTGTTGCTACTCTAAAAAATTCACTTAGAATTGGCAGGTCAAGCTTGGATGATGACGTGTTTATAACATACGAGCAGCAAAACTAAAGGAAGTGACAAAACCTATTGTAGTGTGAGTATATACGACTCACAATTCTCGCAAGTCAAGATAACGGTTTCAGTATTAGTACAGTAAGTTTATTAGTGATAACTAATACCATCTTGATTTACTTAGGTGCTTCTAGTCCATTACATGCATAAAGCGGCTTAAAAAACTGTGAGTTACCGACCTTAAAGTTGTTTTGAGCAGTAAATAAAGCTTAAGAAAATAAATTAGAATTAGTTGGAAAAACTGGTCAGCATAACAACAATAAGTTTTTTTTTTGGCCTACGAAGCTTATGGCGTACTGAATTATTTATTTACAAATATTAAACAAAAAAATAAGCCTTTTTTAGTAACTTTAGTAAGGTGGGTGTTAATAGTTGTACTTCGCATGAATTGTGGGACAACTCTAAACAATTAAAAAACATAATGTAACACACATACATATACTGGATATTTTTGAGGTTGCTAAAATGGATATAAAGATCAAAATAGTCAATCATATAACAGTCATTTTTTGATGATAATATTTATTCTTAATATTTTATGACATATTTCTGTTGGTTAACCATCAAATCATTAGCCTCGATACCAAAAAAACTATAACTTTTAAAAGCTCTGATTTTATTTTAAATGTAGCAGTGTACTTACTACTTGGATTGATTAATATTTTAAATCTACAGTAAACATATACACCACATGAGAAATACTGATCAGATATTAATATTTTGGCGAATCACTTTAACTGCGTAAGTATTTAGCTTATCTCTTTAACTATGTTATTGTCTTATTTTGTCTCGAATCTCAAAACAACATTAAGTCCTGGTATATCCACGCCTTTGACATCCTGCACGTATTTCTCACACCGTTGATATTCTATAGATATCTTGAGAACCAGAAACCAACGATTCGACATAATACTTACATCATTGAAATGAAAAACACATATCAATGCCATAGCCCGCGGTTGTCATCATGTAATTTAAATACTTATGACCACATAATTATCATGATAATAATGTCAACAGCAAACAAAATTCTACAAACATAATGACTCTTGCCTACGTCAGCTCCTCTAGATCCTAAAATATAAGGAATTCCAACACCTCTTTTCTGACCCATACACAAAAATACATGCATATTCCGTTTTTTATCCAGCTGCAAAAGAAAACATTCTCGATTACGCAATACGAAAGCAAAGAAACGACCTGGACATTGTTACGTGCATCCTCGCGAAGCCACTGCACGCTTTTCCTCCAGTACAAAGTCAAAAATATCCCATCGAATGCCAATGCAGCGAGCAGAACTTCCTCGACCCCCGCGGGACTCTCGCGATTACGTCCCAATAAATTATAACTCGCATAATCGCGAGGCTGTGCTGCTCGGCGGGTATATACACGTGAGCTTGAGAAATCGACTTTCTATTTTCGGTAACGTGTGCATGCATTTTCAGTTGACAACGACGACGACCACGACTTTTACCTCTCTTTTTACTATGTATGCACGAGTGACTGCTGGTTTTGGGTTCTACTGTTTTATGTGCCGTGATGTTGCACAAAGGTCGTGGTGAATGAGTAGTATCTTCTGCAGAACTTACCATAGTTGCTTGTAATTGGCTTTTTGTAATTAATAAGGAGATTAATTTTTTGGACATGTTCTTTCAATCGAACATTTCTCACATAAATGGGCATCGAAGAATTATTCTTGTAAGAAAATTGGAAATTTCGGAGCAACAAATTACCATTTGATTGATTAACGTCGTTCCTTTTTACGTGATTTTTATCATCAATAATCAAACTAGAGACTAGGGCTAACAAACTAATTAAATTATTTTATTTGTACTAAGGAGAGCCAGTACTTGTTTCTCTTCTTATAGTACTGAAGAAATAATACGACGCAGTATTCTTGCAAGTTTATGATGACTCAGCCTTCCGATACAAAAATTTTTGGACTACAAGCTGTGAATTCTAAATTTTTAGTTTATATTTAATCATATATCAACGAAAGTATAAATCTTACAAAATATTACAAATTCGTGGTACAAATTTTTTAATAAGTACCTTTTTCTCATTACAGGTACGTATTTGTCATCACCCCCAATGTATTACAGAGTTATCGTAAGTAGTCTACAGCCTAATATTCGTTAAATTATGAGTATAATTAACAACCTACAGCTTACTTTGCATAAACTTATAGACTATACGTCGAACATTATATACGTATTTAATAAAGCAAACAACTATTGCGTACTAGAATAATACTAATATTAACAAGTAAATTGTCTGCCATCCTATTACACTTAATATGTTTTGCTTACGTACCAAAACGGTAAAGTTCAATAAATCACACTAAATTGTAAGTCAAATTAATCAAAAAATCTGCAGGAAGATGATGAACGAAAAGGCATATAAAAAAGGTGTCGATTGGATCAGACAAAAAGATAAACGTAAAGGTACATGTGTAAAAATGAAAATAGGGGGACCAAGTATTTAGTACATAAGATCATAAATGCAAAGGTAAAGAAACAACTACAAACATCCGTTTAGAGTCAGGGGTGAATATTACAACGTATAAGTACATATTAAATGATTGCTGTGAAATATGATCATTGCAGTTATACTGATGAATGTGCACGTCACATAAAGACATTCACATTTGGGTAGCGACAGAATCACCAAAACGAGACTAGTTTAAAGATTCAGATATTACAGATGTAAAGCTGGATATATAGATTTACAGACAAACAAATAAAATACACCTATAAAGATTAACTATTAATATCGACTGTACTTACTAGGAAATGAAAATTAAATATCTAAGACTACAAGTTGTAGAACTAAAAGATTGAATTTAAAATTAACGAAACAATAATTACAAAAACAGCCCTGAAAAAAAAATGATGGAAGTTTAAGAGCAAAAGTAGACTATCTCCGATATCTGTAAAAAATCGTGGGACTTTCACCATGACAACATTGCGCCTTGATATGTGTAAGTACCATGAACTATCGGAGCTGCGTATCAGCGTGGCAGTTTGTGTCCCAGCCATAAATTCTCACATGCTGTCATCTTAACCGTATACTGCATTAAAATTAGCAGGTAAGTACAAAACCCCAAGAAGAAAGCCGGAGAAGGAGAAAATTACGACTAGCTTCATATCACATTTTGCGTTGGGTGAATCTTTTTCTTTTTTTTTTCTTAGTCCCAGAAAGAGCTACGACAGAAAGTTTCGCGACACTTTTCTCGAGCCCCACGATCGTCTCGCTCGATGATTCTCTTAAACGTGCGTGTATCGGGGAAACAACAAATTTGCTGAAGCGCACCACAACAAGAATGAAATTTCGAAAAGCCACGTATATGTAAGATGCATCCCGATAAAAAGTATAACATGACTCTCACATGGCAGCAAAGAAAAGGAATATCTTGTGCATTTTTGCGTCACTCCACATAATACATCGTTTTATTTGTGCCCTTTCCAACATACACTATAGCTGCGCTGCTCGGCTAACCACTATCCCATTTTCCAGTAATTCATGAAGAATCCTTCGTTGAGCTTTGTAAAACGAAATTTCAAATCAACACCTCAATCGTGTCCCCATCTTGGTCAGCAGGAAACAAAAATTAATTGCCTGTATGTATTAAAAGCCGATATGAACGAGAATGTGACTCCTCTCCAGAAATGGGTAAGTTTTACGTAAGGACCCGGGACAAAAGAACCTTTACACAAAGAGCCACACTGCATCTCGTGTCCATGTACATGATCGGTATTATAATTGTAGCCCTCGTCGCATCTGCGGATGAAATTAATTTTCTGCTTTCACCAGGGCTTCTCGGAAAAATGTGCATCAGCAAACAGAGTCCACGCGAACAAAAAAAAGGCTCTTTAACTCCAGCTCACCTGTCCGTGCTTCTTTCCCTCGATCGGAGAGCATGACGAATGTGAGCGAGTAAGTACACAAAACACCTGCTTACTCAGACCGAGAGAGAGAGAGAGAGAGAAGTTGCATGGGACACACTCCGCGACCTAGACCGTACAGGCGGCGTTAAAAAGCCGTGGGCGCGGCCGCTGTCACTTTGCCCTGCCCATGTGTGGGTATACTGGAGATACGTGCACGAAGAGCAAACACGCACTCGTAGATAGATAGAGAGTATGGGTACATAAGCAGGGACCAGTTTTCTGTGTACACATTAGCACGCGACGTTTCTCGGATTGTTGCCCGTATCGCAGGCTCGAGGAGTATCTCTTTCTCTCTACAACCGGGAGTCTCTAAGAAATAGCGAGGGGCTTTTTGTCGCGGGCACACGAGCTTGCTTTGGTCGTCGCCCGTGCGTGGCGTGAATTACACGCCGCTTTTTTTTTTTTTTTTTTTTTTTTTGTGAGACTGCTCTCTCGAGGGAGCGTCGTTTAGCTTTAAACGGCAAGGAGCAAAAAATCCTCCGCAGAAAACCAGCTCGTTGATTACTTATTTGTGGGCTTTGGAATCGAGTTTTCTTTTCTCCTTGTTTTCGTGTGAACCGCTTTAGAAAAGAAAAAAAAATGATTTTCGATTTGGTGGTAAGGTACAGTTATGCGTTAATACGTTTACGTGATTTTGCTTATGTGAAAAATTTGAAAAAAGATGGACTTGGCTTTTCGCCGTAAAAGAAAATAAGCCGTCCAGCAAAATCTGGCTAAAGATGGAATCGTTAATGTCTTACGTTGAATATACGAGTTACGATTTTTCATTTTCTTTTCGTGTTTTATAATTTATGTTGGAGGGCTTGATATTTTATTTACTTTGTGTTGGCTTATTTTCGAAGCAATTTCTTTAATTATAAGCAATTAAATTCATCATCAACATTATGGTCAATTTTATAGAGTTTAATGATTATTGACCGAAAAGTATTAATGTACAAAGCTTACAATGAAAGAGTTTTTCGTTCGACAGGCATTTACAATCAGCTTTTCTATTAAAAAAATTAATTTACTGTGTACACTTGATTAAATGGTGGAACTTGGATTTTCTCATTTATGAGGTTGTTGTAATCACTACCGTGACAAGTTTTACGAAAATTAACAGTTCAAATGTTCCATGTCTTGTGTATTGATAAAATTTACAAAATTTGTAAGAAGAAAATAGAGAAAGCTACAAAATTGTTTTCTTCAATTTTACATTAGCCCCAACATTTTATCACAGGAAACTCCATCATCACATCGCACCCTTAATCTCTGATTTAGAAAATACAGGTACGGAATTCACTCTCTCGATACCATAATGCACGTATTCACACTTGCTGATCGTAAATCTCATAGTGGCTTCTACTCAAGTCAAGGGATCGGTAATGGATTTCAATCCCTCTGAGCACCACCATTGACGGCCCCCACGACGTGTTAAGTAAAAAACGTCCAGACTAAAACTTGCTTCGTTGTTGTTTTGTTTCAGTCGACAGTGATCGTCCCTTAAAAAATTGAACAACATAAAAAGTACAGCTCGTAGCTCAGTATCGATTTGGGGCGAAAAAATCAGCGCCACTGATCCCTCGTAATAACGATAATTAATTGCCAACTCACGATGTTGCGAGAGCCCGTTAAATCTTACCTGCTCTCTCGTGGTTAGACGACGGCCTTATTCACGCACAGAAACACATCGACCGAGGGAGAGGCGAGTGCGCGCGATTATGTCGTTATCGTGCCACTGGCTATCGTTACCGGTTTATCGCTGGCAAAAGAAAAACCATTACCGACGCGCCCAACGAGTGTGTGCACGAAGAAAGAGATGTATATCAATTTTCTCGAGATGGTGATACCTTCGTCAAATCTTTGCTGCACGACTTTGATTGAGCTCCTATTATATGCACGCATGTACCAGAGGTACCGTGTCTTACGTATACACAAATGGCAGAGACGAGAAAGCGACTCAGTCGGCCAAGGTATCAGATACAAGTCAATTCGATTGCTGTGGGAACAAATGTATGATGAAATGTGGTGATCAGTAGAGGCTAATCCTAACTTTTTCCGCGGACTCTTGTTCAGTATTGACGTATAGATCGCTTGCACGTTGCTGAGTTTTACATTTCAATCACTCCTCCTACTTTGTTTCAATACCCCAACCAAATTGCTCGTTGATAAATTTCTCGTGCAATTAATAGACGAGCGAGTATGATGTATAAGGTACACCAATAATGTCTAGCCGAGGATTGCACGTAATCATGGAATCTGAGTAGAAGCAGAGATTGAAATGCATCGATAAAATAAAGCTTTATTACTCATAGCAAAGGGTTTCCCGATATGTATCTACCGTTGACGTTATTATCATGATAATTATGTGGTCATGAGTATTTAATTTACATGATGACAACCGCGGGCTATGGCATTGATATGTGTTTTTCATTTCAATGATGTAAGTATTATGTCGAATCGTTGGTTTCGTGGTTCTCGAGATATCTATAGAATATCAACGGTGTGAGAAAGACGTGCAGGATGTCAAAGGCGTGAATTTACCGGGACTTAATGTTGTTTTGAGATTCGGGACAAAATAAGACAATAACGTAGTTAAAGAGATAAGCTAAAAACTTACGCAGTTAAAGTGATACGCCAAAATATTAATATCTGATCAGTATTTCTCATGTGGTGTATATGTTTACTGTAGATTTAAAATATTAATCAATCCAAGTAGTAAGTACACTGCTACATATAAAATAAAATCAGAGCTTTTAAAAGTTATAGTTTTTTTGGTATCGAGGCTAATGATTTGATGGTTAACCAACAGAAACATGTCATAAAATATTAAGAATAAATATTATCATCTAAAAATGACTGTTGTATGATTGACTATTTTGATCTTTATATCCGTTTTAGCAACCTCAAAAATATCCAGTATATGTATGTGTGTTACATTATGTTTTTTAATTGTTTAGAGTTGTCCCACAATTCATGCGAAGTACAACTATTAACACCCACCTTACTAAAGTTACTAAAAAAGCTTATTTTTTTGTTTAATATTTGTAAATAAATAATTCAGTACGCCATAAGCTTCGTAGGCCAAAAAAAAAACTTATTGTTGTTATGCTGACCAGTTTTTCCAACTAATTCTTATTTATTTTCTTAAGCTTTATTTACTGCTCAAAACAACTTTAAGGTCGGTAATTAACAGTTTTTTAAGCCGCTTCATGCATGTAATGGACTAGAAGCAGCTAAGTAAATCAAGATGGTATTAGTTATCACTGATATACTTACTGTACTGATACTAAAACCGTTATCTTGACTTGCGAGAATTGTGAGTCGTATATACTCACACTACAATAGGTTTTGTCACTTCCTTTAGTTTTGCTGCTCGTATGTTATAAACACGTCATCATCCAAGCTTGACCTGCCAATTCTAAGTGAATTTTTTAGAGTAGCAACACCTTAACTAGTTGTTGTACCATTATTCAAGGAATAAAAAACTATGGATACTACGAACACGATGTCTCTTCACAAAGCAGTGCAGTTAGGTGACGTTGCAATGATTCACACAATTTTAAAAAGGTATTTACCATTAATTTTAAAAGTAGAGTCAAGCTTCATAAGAAATCTTTCGTATAATTTACTAAGTAACAAATGCCTTAGAGATCCATCTTGTGTTAATGATTGGAATCGTGACTTAAAAACCCCTTTACACCTAGTCTACGATCATGTACGTTATGACAATCTTGTGCAAGCTGACGATAGATTATTGGTGATGCAAGTTCTTATTGACTATGGTGCAGATGTCAATGCTCAAGAAGGACATGAGGATCAATCAGTACTCTACTTTGCGGTCCATAAACAACAGGTAAGCAGTACTTTCATACAATGGAATATTTTTAAAAGTTTTAATCGTTCATTATTCAAAGATCAATGGAGTGGAGTGTCTTCTAAGAAATAAAACCGATCCAGATATCAGAAATAAATTCAATGACACAGCATTGCATTACGCAGTTAGAATGAGATCTGAGGGGATCATAAGGCTGTTGTTGAGCTATAATGCAAATCCCAACATTATTAATGTTATTTACCAAACACCTCTAGATTCCGTTATACACAATAACGACATTGATATCTTAAAGATACTTACGGAGTGTGGGTAAGCTAATTTTATTAGAGAATATTAATACTACTTTTTATTTTTTTTCTTATATAATCAACATATCCTTGTCATTTTCATTTTTCAGTGTTAAGAGCTCAAATATCTATAAAATAATATACACTGTACATCTTAAAACTAACTCCCCATCAAATAGGTTACTTCTAGAATATTTGTTTGAAAATGGGTCCACACTAGATAATTGCGGAAACTTTTCTTTTACCACTCTGTTCTACTATGTAGTTTCCAATTACGTTGACGTCGAAGACCACTCGTTTTGTGATTTACTCTTTGAAAAAAGCATTAAATTTGATAGTATAATGGGCTTTTCAGATCTGCATTTAGCTGCTTACAACCTTAATGTGGAACTTGTTGAAGATCTTCTTAAAAAAGGGATCAATGTTAATATCAAAAATAGATTCGATGAGACGCCGTTGCACGTGGTGTTGAAAAAGTATTTTGTTTATTTTACGCCGGACCATGAAAAAACAGCACGTCTCCTAATTGAGCATGGTAAGCTAAAACTTTTGAGTCGTTTTGAGCCAACATCTGCTTGGAATGTTATCACATTTAAACAAGTTCATTTTTATGTACTATACGTGTATACGCACGAGAAAACGAAAATTCAAAAAATACTGAGTAGATGGAAAACATATTTATTCTTGTTGCTAAACTTATTGGTTCTACGATAACCCAATCATTTAACTATTGTTTAACTACAATTTTTCTGATTTAAACTGATTTTTGTTTCAAGTGACCTAGATCTAAGATGGATAAATGCCTTTTAAATTATACTTTTTTCTCGTAAAAAACGACACAAAAAAGAAACTTGTAGCTAATACATAAAATGTGACTAATTTTTGCAGGAAGTAATTTGCGTGCACAAGACTACTTACGTGAAACACCACTTTCTTTAGCAACGAAAGTACAAGACAAACAGTTAATAAATCTTATACTTGCAAAAATAGCAGGAGTAGAACCGAGAACACTCAATAATTCACTGAATTATTTTGATACTTTATGGATGATGGACTTCAAGGATAAGCCCGAGCTATATGAACTTTTTGTTGCAACTACTCTGGGTTATGTGGAAATTGTTGATCGCTTGCTGGACATCAGTTTCATTGACGAAGAAAGCAAAAATTGTTGTCAAAGTATTAATAAAATTCTAGGTGTTGCTATAGTAAAGAAGCAGTGCACTATCATAAAAATACTCCTAGATGCGGGTTTTCGAGTTAGTAGGTTGGTCATTAAATTGAGAAAAAAAATTAATATTTCTTATGGGATTCGTCTTATACTTGCTTAATTTTATAAATCAACAGGCACTGGAATACTTACATATCAGTTTTACGGATAGATACATATGAAAAAAAGGATTTAAGGATACCCTGCTTATTCTGGGAGTTTAAGGATAACGCAACCATAAGCCAAATGATAAGACATACCTTTAGTTATGTTATTTCAGATAGACCTATTAATAAATTTACATATCTTTTGGTTTTTATGTACACCATATCCTTACAAAAGGATAATTTAAGCTCAGAATTAGTTCCATCAAAAGGATTGTTTAAGTTGCAAAATACTTTGTCAAATATTATGTCAGAATGTAACGAGATGCTAGACGAATTGAAAAAAGTTATAGCAAATGGCATGTCAATATTTGATGTCATAACGATGCCATTTAACTTGTTTGTGAAACGGTTAAACAATAAGGTGCACTTTAATGCTTGTAGAAACTTATATTTGTTACTTGAGAAGAAAAACCTACATTATTATGAGTACGTTATTGTTCATCGAATTAATTTAGCGATAGAAAAAAGGAATTTGTTAAATTCTGCAAGGCAGTGTGTAAACGAGCTATTTTTAGGTATCCTAGAGACGCTAGATTTTCATAGTCTGCCTGATAAAATTGTCTGGAACATTTTGGATCATCTCAACACAAGAGAATTAAGAAAACTTGTAAGACATGAGAAAACCAAATCGTTACTTGAACGTTTCAAGTCATTTTTATCTGGTGACCATGAGTAAATTTGTAACTTTTATTCGTCTGTAATAAAAAATAAATTGCTTTTACAATTTGACACTGACAATAATGGATTTATTTACCCTTTTATACGTTACTGACACTAACACTAACAGTGTTATTTTTGGGTCAACATGGCAGATTTTAGTTGGACATTTTGCCTTCTCATTATTCCGTGGTACACTACCTCAAATAAAGTTTCAATATGAATAACATACTAAATGCAATATATTTGTACATCTACTGATTTAAATCATAAAATAGTGTAGTACGAAGAATAGCTTTAACTGATAATGTAGTAAAAATTTGTCTGTCAGCAAAAGTTAGTTCATTAGGTATAATAAGCGTTGTATCAATCATACTTATTTCCCTAACAGCTCCTGACTGCACGTTGGCTTCTTTAATTCAAAGGCAAATAATTGAGTAAAAAGTTAATTTCCTTATCGTATTGTAAGTAATAATTGAGAACTTTCTTTGTCAACTTTTTAGAAGCAATTAAATCAGTACTATATTACGTAAAAAAAACATGATTGACACTTCTCATGCATTTATCGTTGGGAAACAAGTTGACTGCTTGTATATTTCTTTTATCCAAGTGCTTGTTGTAATATTTGTCTTCGGTAAGATAGCTAAATTTTTCAACAGAGAGAGTAAAGGATATAATTAATCTCCTTAATAAATAAAATTATTTGACTTCATTAGTGTACAATAAGGGGGGAAAAAAAAAAAATCGTTACTACATTATCATAATAGATGGAAGATGACTATTAAACTTGTGTTACCGTAATAGCACGTATACCAACGACATCCACCATAAAATGAATCATAGAACATTTATGACTCCACACGTTCTCAAGAATCAACATTTATAGAGTCCACCGTATGGATAATAAAAGCTTACGAGAATTCTTGCAAAGCCATTGCCCAACAGAACTGATATTGTGTTAATAGCTAGATCGTTAAACAAATCGATCCTTCATCAGACTGGAGCTTCCGTCCTTATCTCTAGCAGTCTTTTTAGCAAGTCTCAGTGGCTAATAAAAAAAAAAAAAAAAAAAAAATGATCGGACCCCCAGTAGAGCGGAATGTCTAGTTTTCGGAGCGCGTGTGCGTTCGCCACGGGTGTCCTTCCACGAACCGAAGAGTAAAAAAACTACGACAAGGAAGTATGATTCCGCTACACGTACTGTTGCGGTATTTTCGCGAAAGTATCGGCTGCGAAAACGCTACTCACATGTGTAGAGAAGGATGCGGTCGTTGCACTTGTTTAATTGGCGCCTACTTTGTGCCAAGTTGAAAAATCTCACGATGTATTTAATGAATTCGAGGACACGTTGTTGGAACTTTGGCTTTTATATTTAAGCTTCTGGATATTCTGGTATTCCCATTGCTCTTTTGTGTACAAACCTAATAATGTAAGTAATAAGCTTATCAGAGTGGAACCTTAATTTGGTCAGCAATTCACAATCATAACTTATGGTAATCTATGAGTAACATGATGTCTATAAAATTGATTGACAAACTGAACGGAGATATTAGTGTTGTACTGACTGTACAAAGGTACCTAAATATCATTTTTCTGTTTCCTAGCGTAATATTTGTAACGGTAAAACATCAAATTTTAGAAAAGTATATCAGTAACAATTCTTGTAGACTTTAACGTAGAAATGCATCAGTTTTTTAAACTGTTTAGCTGTCTTGTTTTTGTGTGAGTATATTTACGTCTATGTAATCAGTTATACCTCAGAAATCATTCGGACAGTTTTTATGATCTACGACATAGGCCCAGATTTATAGTTCATAGTGTAGTATTTAGAACAACTAACTATTACAAATCAAACCAAACAATACATCTACATTAATTAATTCGAGAACGAAATGCCATTTTAGGTCATAAAACGTTAAAGGCAGTTAACGAAATACAACTGAAATTGTACAACGTTGTTTGGATAGGATCATTAAGGGCTGTGTAAGATGTGGGAATATCTGAAGAGATGTGGCCAATGGGTGGGTAACAATATTGCCCTATACGAAACAATTCTAATGGATGAAGATAACATACGTATTTTTACATGTGTAGATTATACTCTTTTATATAACTTAGAAATCAGTACAGAGCTTTTCTCATTGCTTTTATTTTCCCCTATTGACCCACAATACCTCCTTAGGCCTCCCAGACCTCTTTCCAGATTCCTATTACCCATCCCACACAATAAGGAAAGATTTAACTGTTGTTTCGGTTCATTTTAAAGGTGCCAGAAATACTCGAATTAACTTTGTCTATTACTGAAAAAATTCTAGATTACTAGTGCCAATGATGGTAAAAATTGCATTAAACCTCGTGAGTGGAATAAAACTGCATATTTTCTCCTTTTCCCATACAAAATGCTCATTTTTCTC
Organism: Copidosoma floridanum; assembly: GCF_036245765.1. Classification (NCBI taxonomy): domain Eukaryota; kingdom Metazoa; phylum Arthropoda; class Insecta; order Hymenoptera; family Encyrtidae; genus Copidosoma; species Copidosoma floridanum. Next base: position 13,215,781 of record NW_028321884.1, on the reverse strand, counting down.
CAGGAAAAAATATAAAAATAATCATCGCTGAGTATACACATAGATGCTTTTATTTGGTTCAATCACACGCGGTACTAAATTAGTTATCCCAATCAGCATAAAACCGCAGATGGTTCCTGCTGTTCAGTTATCCAATCGCCATAAATGCTCGGTGAGTTAATGAAAATAAAAAAAAATAAAAAAATAAAAAATTGAAAAATAACTAAGCAATATGAACCTAGCCCCTAGCGCAATAAATACGTAGGCACACAAGTGTCTATTATGCGAGAAGGACAGATAGACAGCCGGGGGAGCGCAAAGGCAAAAAACTTGCTCAAGCCACAGCATCGGGTCTCCCTCGTCACGTTGCGCCACATAGCTACAGGGCCTTCCCCATTCTTCTCTCTCTCTCTCTCTTTATCTGTCTCCCGTCATTGCATAGGATTCGTTACGCGATAGGTCACGCGCGCGTTCGCGATTCCCCAAGAAAGTCTCGGCCCGTGATTCACTTCCTCCTCTCTTCCCCAACTCCACTGTACCTGCACAACACGTATCGCAACGTACACTCGAGCTCCATTGTTTTAATTAGCAGCTCGCGGCTGCGGCATAGTGGTACTTTTATAGCTTTCGGGAATCGGAAAAAAGACCGTGCCTGTCGGAGGAGGAATCCTCTGATAGGTGGGTATAGGGGCTTACAGCGGTGAATCTCTTTTCTGTTTTTTTTTTTGTTTTTTTTCCTCTGACGCAACTGTGCGCCTATAGCCTTTTGGCGGTTTTTTTTCCCCCCTCCTCGGACGGAACACTTTACTTTATTGATTGATTGATTTCATTGTATCCGGAAATTAATTATAAAAGTGGCAGGACTGCTTGCAACGCGAAGAGAATTTAATTTGAAAAACAGAACTTTTGTTTAGCGATAAAATTTTATTATTTCTTCATCGGTATATTGGTTCAGGCGTCATCGACGTTCTTTTTTAGTTTGGAATCGAATTACTTGATACCTGCTTCAGATCGCTTGAACGATGATGAAATTTCATTTTGAAAAAAAAAAAAAGACAGATTATTCGATTCGTGATCTTATAATTTAGTGGATTTCGACTTTAGTGTAAATGAATAAAAATAATCTAAACATCGCGTCAAACAAGTTATAAGACGAAAGATAATAAAATACCAAGTGGACCGTAAAAAAAAAATAATCATGGTCTCGTAAAAATCATCGGAATGCTTGAATAATATTTAAAATAAAAACCATTAAATTTCTAAGCCGGCCGAAATTACTTTCTAAGGAAAAAATCTCGCATAAAAGTACGTCTTTTAGCGTATACATACGCGTGTACATATATGTTACATAGGCCCGACCACATACGACTATTCCGCGAAACCGAACGCGGATACAAAAAAGTATTAAAAAGCAAATCAGTGCGAGCGCGTTAACGACCAGATTAGCCAGAGCTGAGACGCTTCTTGTGTGCGAGAGCTCATAATTGCCTCGAGAATTTTACGAGATTTCGGCGTTTTGCGGGCGGAAGGGGAGCTTGTCTTGCTTGTATCGCCGAAAAACCATTAATCATCGAGCCAGAGATACGGGGAAGAACGACGACGCATTACTTGAGAATGTAGGGGAAAATAAAAAGGTTGGAGTTCATATTTCTTTGCGCAAAAGTTCTGCAAAGACTTGCATATTTTACCTCAGATCGTACGCTGCTCTTTCACTTCTTTTTCTTTTGCAATTCAATGGATACACGCTAACCAGGATGGGTTTGGTACCTTAAGGCTTTTTTTATACTCTATCTTTAAAAAGTAGATGTAGATTGATTGCTTAATACCTAATGTCGGTTATGCTGATCGTTAGGATTTTATTAACAGTAGTTTTTAAACTGAAGCTGTGTATAGCTGTTGTCTATGGTTGATGAAAAAATGAGGAAAAAAAAAAAAAAGGTATTCACAATAAGGTTTTTTTTTCTGATGCCAGTACCACGGGATTCTTATGCATATAATTACCAAGAATGAAATTAATTTAATCACGTAATCTTATTTCTCCACATTTGTCTATTAGATAATGTCTAACTTGGGGGCATTATCAAAGTTTTTTGTTTGTTTTCTAAAATAGTCAAAAATTTGAAAAATTGTTAAGAAAAATGAATTTTTTTAATATTTCAACAAATTTGTTAGGTATCTGGACGACGGCCTTTAAATTATCAAACCATAAATGTACCACAAAAGTTTATTCTTAAATTTTATATCCGGAATACTCTAAATTTATTTTAATTACTCATTTTATTTGAAAACATCAATTAAAACTTAATTGTAAACTACAAGTTGCAGAATGAAAATTATAAGTGTCATTTGTCAAAAACATATATTTTACATGTAATGCAAACGTTAAATGTGTATAGGTAAAGGTTTACAGTATTTAAAGAAACTCTAATAAGTGCACGTATAAATTTCATACAAAGCTATCTAACTGATTTATAGGTATATTTAAACTCAATTTTTGAGTAAAACATATAATTTAATATTTTATTTGTAATTTAGTATTAAAGTGGAATGATTTTGCAAATTCTTTATTCAAATTCTTTGAAGTAGTGTTTACTCAAATTCAAGCTTCAATAATCAAATGCAAGCTTGAAAGAATTGCATAAGAATTTAAAGAGTTTATTTCTAACAAAAAAATTGTGACAAAACGAGGACGTTTACATTCGTTAGGTAAGATTAAATTATTCGATTGTGCAGTATTTTTTCAATTTATTCGATGAAATTACAACAATTAAAATAAAATATGTTCACAATAAAAAAAAAAAATCTGCGGGAATGAAATAAGTGTGTCTTCTAAAATAAAAACAATGATACTAAACACGATGGTTTAAAAGGAAATATTGAAAGAAATGAGTTGTAACATTTAATATGATGGAAAGCTCTTTTAAATGTTTTACACATTTTTCTCAGTTGCATTTATTTTTATCGATGATGTAAGCGCAAATGATTTTTCAGCTCCAAAAGTCGAACAAAGGTCAGCAAACATTCGGTGCAGTGGTGGACGTGCACACATCCCAAGTGCTCAGTCAAATTGCTTCGTTTAGCGAAGGTTCGTGAACACTCATCGCATCTGTATGGCTTCACACTCAAATGGGTCTGCTTGTGCTCTTTAAGATGCTTCTTCTCACAAAACGCTCGTAAACACAATTCACAAACGTAGGGCCTCACTTCTGCGTGGGTCCTCAAATGCGCTCTAAGATTATATTTTGTATAGAAAGTTTTTAAACACGATTTACAGCCAAAGGGCTTATGACCCGTGTGGATCCGCTTGTGCACTGCAAGATTGCTCCTGTCACTGAAAGCTCGTGAGCACACTTCGCAGGTGTATGGCTTCAAACCTGTGTGGGTCCGATCGTGAATCTTAAGATGACACTTTTGGGAGAAAGTTTTCGAACAAACTTTGCAGTTGTAGGGTTTCACATTTGAGTGGGTCCGCTTGTGCACCACAAGGTGGTTTTTCACTCTAAAATTTTGTGAACACACGTCACACGTGTAGGGCTTCGAACCCGAATGAATCCTCTCGTGCTCTGTGAGATGGTCCTTTCTAGCAAAAGTTTTCGGACATAGTTTGCAGCTATGGCATCGATTGACTGAGTGGACACGTTTGTCTGTCTTTAAATCACGATTTGGTCCGAAAGTTTTTCTAAATTCATCTCCAAGGTGGGAATTGCTGCCTTCAGCCATACTTGTGAATTGTACGTCAAAAGAGCTTGCACCAACTAAAATTCGATTGGCCCAGTAAGTAGGTGATTTGGTATAATTTATCAGTGATGTATCTACTCCTTTACGAAAAATAATCCGTTCAATGGTTCTAAAAGAAATTTTCATAACATTATTTTTATGTCTTGCAAAGGAAACATATTTTACCTAAAAGTATAAGGAGTGTCGTAATTATCTTTAAACGCGCGTAAAATACTCTTTTATAGGCCATTTTATAATCATAAAGTATTGTGAAATTCAGGATGATTGAGTTGTTTCTTACAGGACTTTTGCCACGATTTATGGGAAGAAAATAATTTTATCACACATGATTTTAAAATACCAACAGAGAAATGAAGAAAAATCTCCAAATTAAGCTTCACGGGCAGACATATAATTATTTTTTACTATATTCTATTTACCATTACACTGCATACCCTTGAAAACGAAATAATTATTGATTAAAATATCATGAATAAAATAAATTCAAGCTCATCGCTGGCGCACTTGGTAGTCTCAGAAACAACACATAAAACACATCTTCTTCAGCACTAGAAATGGACGTCATGTTATAATAGATAAGGTAAAAGTAACGTACCTTCAAATTTTGTGGTAATCACCATCAGTGCCAACTTGAATTTCCAAACAATCACTCTGGTTATGTTTCGTCTGTTATGTATATTTTCTAAGCTGCTGTTAGATGTTGACTCGACAACGAACAGGACTAAGACTAAAAAATATCGAATTAAATAAAGTAACAAGAAAGTTACTTCTAAAATCAACTTGGAAACATCCAATGAACGGACTAAGCACGACAGCTGATTCTTAGTCACTCTTTATTCCCGGTAAAATTAGTTAGCGATAACTTCATAAAGTCAAATCTTTAAAATGATAAGAGCAACACTGCTTATCGTACAATAATAATCTTTTTTTGTGCTTGTCAAGTCAATTAGAAACGAGCAGCTTTTCTATGGTACGCCGTACACTATTTTTAATACAACACGAACGATTAATTGAAAAATTCATTAAACTCCTAAATTGTTAAAGCACACTTGCTACATTACTATATATACATACAACTGCCACTTGAATAATAATCAAAGAATCCTTAAGATCTTGTGCCTCAACAAGGTACCAATTTTTTGTTTTAATGGAATGAATTTGTATGAAATCAAACATTTGTAACTCTTAAATCCTTTTTTATCCTGCCCCTCTTCATAACTAATTTTTTTGTAGAAATATACAGGAAAAACTCTTATCTTATGAATATTTTCAAAGTATCTCGTACATAATAGTAGAAAATTTTTTAAAAACTTGAAAATAAAGTAAAATTTAAGAACATACATTAGTACTATGTCATTTCAATGAATTATTTTCGAGGGAAAACATATTCCTTTAATAAGATAGACTGGGTTATTATTCATGAAATGGTCAGACGTCAACTCAATCATGTATTTTCGTGCAACTTGATCATGTAGACGATTACTGGTTACGTTTAGGATAAAATTCTACCACAGCTGATGATAAAACACCACGTATATAATATTACAACTAACATTTCTAATTAATAATACTTATTTCCAGCCGATAATGTCTGAAATGCATTGGTAATATCTTCTTTGCCGTAACGTAATGTTATGCGGTAGTTTTACAGCTTACACGTCGAATTTCACAAAATTTTTCAGATTTAAAAATAATAATAATAATATATTAATTAATTTCAATATAAAATACACATATGTATGTTGAAAATAGTTGATTTTGACCTTTGCATAAGGAAAAAAACAAACAAATGGCAATATCATCCATGCCAAGATAAAACCTCTCCATTGTTTCCTCGGCAAAGATCAACTTTTCGAAATCATTAGTTTCCCGAGCTCCTTCACACCGTGAAACCCCGAGATACACGGGAATCTTTGAAATATCGACAGTGCATTCCATTGTCCGTTCAAGTCCGGTATGTATACACCCGCGAGCTCCAGCTTTACCGGTCCACAAATCACGGGGAGCAAGAAACCTCGCATCGGTCATTTCGCTCGGCCGGCAGGCTATAAAGTTCGCACTCGAGCAAGTCCTCAAACAATATGACCCCGTCCAGGGCCGCAATAACAGACCGTATCGAAGGGTTTCTCGGGGAGAGGGAACACGAGTGGAAGTAGGAGCATATTCCCGCGGGTGCCTTCGTATGGGCGTTTCTACAATATTTTAAAACCACCTGCGTAAAGTACGACATTTTACGGGACTTGCGTTAGAAAAGACAAAAGAAAGGAATTCTGCTCCTCGAGTATCAAATGGCTCGTAATTGAATCGTTTGTTTACCAACAATAATACACATTTTTACATGTTCCACAATAAAACCATATTCCTTCAAGCAACAATTGGGTCAGAAAAATAGGTAAAAATAGGAAGAAGCGTGGTAGACGGCCCTTCGAATCACTTTCCTAACCAATAGCGCATAAAAACCGTTATTTACGACAAGTGCGTCTGAACCCGCGTTCTACCAAAAACCTATTAAAGTTATTACTGTCCTGGCAACCATGTAGTACGCGTTCCTCGAGGAAAAAAGTGCACCTTTCACGAAAAAAGCTCGTTGGACGTATGCGTGCACCACGTAAGCGTCGGGGGTATCTAACCTCTATGGCTTCCATCCACTCAACGCTCATGTACAGTTTTATTTTCCGTGAGACACTGCTGGCTTCGAGTGAGAAAAGGGCTACAAATCTTCTAGCCCCTCTCTCGATGGACAGTCTTTTCCTTGATGCGTGCGGGCATGCCTATACCTCTACATGTACCAGTAACCTTTTTGCGAGGGAATGAACCACGTGGAATGTTCATTAAAAGATCAGCAGTCCAAGTAGCATCCGTTACGTGGTTGCAAACAGCGATTCGGTCTTACGTCGACTATGTGGTGGTGCACTTATCCGTCGTTAATGTTGCTGTTGTCTTTTTGCTTTTTGTTAACATCTTCTACGTTATTTTAAAGCATACCTTTGTTTGTTCAAACTGTGCAAGGGTTTTACTCACGACAGATAGAGCTTTCAGGAAATCCAAGTGTGGAATGGTTGTCATCAAACACGGTTGAATTTTAGATGAATTTTTTTACAATTTACTGTTTCTTCAAATTCCAATTGAGACAAGATGACAAAAAGCGACGAAAATATTGTTGCATGGTCTATTATTACGAGTGGAATTACTTCGACGTACTTTGAGAACATAAGAAATCTTATGGAACAGAAAGAAAGAAACAATATAAAAATAAAAAAATTACGAGGCATTCCACATTATCCAAGGATATTAAACAAAAAACACTCATAGAATGTTTTGTCAATAGCATAGGTGATAAGGCAAGCATCAGAGTGAGTTTAGATGGAGTCTACCAGCCGTAAGAGTGAGAGGTATAGGTTCATCGCGTGACTAAATCTAACGTCCCTCTCTCTCACACACTTTTGAGTTTCAAGCCAATCTGGCAGACTCCCAGACTCCATCTAAACGCATGTTCATCCTCGCCCGTTTTAAAGTTAAACGAAATAAAAAAAAAAAATTATGAAAGATATGAAACCAATGTTTTAGGCCAGTATTGATCAATTAACTCAATAAATAATGATCAGATGAATTTTCATGAATTTGAGCTACTTTTGCTGAAATTCATCTGGTACTTACGCCTTTGCCTCGAGAGTCACGCATAAATAATGGTCATAAATCTGATGCATTGGTGTACTGTAGCAGTGACCTAATCGTTCCAACCGATGTATCGCTTAAATAACAAAAAAGTGAATTGATCTTGAGAAAATACCATTTGTATTGAAGCACATAGAAAATATTTTCATTTCGCATTTTCAAACAACTCTTGCAACACTTGTTAAACATTAGGCATCCAATCGTCCTTTTTCAACCTAAAGCACATAGAGCGATATACAGGCTGTTTTGTACGTACCCATCCTCCACTCATTTTCATTCATCATCGTACCGATTTTCCCCGACTAAACTCCACCAAAGTGCCGAACGCCCAACTGGGCCACAATAGGTACCTACCCCAACTCCCTCCCCCCGCACCATTGTCCAAAGCGATTCATCCACCCATCGACACCCAACATCAACCACAGCGCCGATTGCACTCCAGTTTTCTTTGCAACCCCCGCCCCTTCAACACCTCGAAATCCCGCAATTGAACGAAGCAATCGACCGAGAGAAGTTCCCGGCAACGAGGACCTTGTCTCCCCGGCTGCCTCGAAATTCGTGCAACCCAATATCAAAAGAGTAACGCTACACTTGTAGGTACAACGAGGTACAGCAGAAACAACAACAGCGTCTATAACACGTACAACATAGAGAGAGAGAGAGAGTGCTTGTCGTCCGTGTTTTGATCGGCTTCGTTACCGACTTCGTGGAAGCGTGTAACGCTACACGACGCGTGTGTAGCATCAGTCGAGACGAGAGAGGAGGATAGGCCGTCCTGTTTGACGTGTCCCGCGGTAGTAGTTCTTCTCGAGTTCAAAAAATAAAGTGAAAAAAAATCATACAGGCAGTTATACAGTGTGGAAAGGGAACTCATCGTCCTCGAATATGGATCAGATCAATCGAGCTAGATTAGGGAGACAAAACGCGATAATACACGCGTATCAATTGCCATAAAATTACTGAAATAACACGAGTAGAATTGAGATAACTATAATTGAGCTCTGATGTTGATGCTGGGGTTAAAAAATTAAGGTGAAAAATATTTTTCAAGCGATGGAAAGTGCTTTTTTTTCATTAAACAAAATCCAGGGATCATTGTTTGATTTAATAGGGTTCCAAAGAGAACGTTTCCATACGTATCATATATCACTCAGTACTACTCTAAAATTAATGGAAATGGAAAACATAGCCAACAAGCACGAATCTCCCTCATCATTGAAAATATATGAAAAAAATGTGAAAATCACGTTTGATTGTTAATACCACCTAACTTATTCATACAAACATTCAAAGTCGTATTATTTCCCAAGCTGAATGGCCGATTTATTTGATAAATCGGTGCTAATTGATACGATCCGTCACTCACTAATATGTGTCAATCAAGTCGAGCGCTCAGCTACGATGAATTATAGGCTATTGTAAATTAATTAACTTGAATTCATATGATTATATCATTTATTATCTCATGCGGAGCATTATCACGATTCCCTTACACAATCACAACATACAATGTATTTATAGCACACAATTTATGCAGTGTTGATAACTCAGTAGATCTAAAAATATAAATTAAAAATCATGAATATTATAAAACTAGCAGCCCCCCGTCTCGGCTTCGCCCGAGACTTACTAAATAAAACACCGTAGTGTGTTGACATGTAATGTGAAACATTTTTAGTTAGAAAATTTTACACATATTCCCGATACATTTCAGAACAAAAATCTTCTTATTAAAAACATATTTTTTCGGAATCCATATAGTTTATTTGGTCAAATAATAAAGTGTAAAAATTCAAAAAAATAATTATGCTGAAAATTTATGCCATAAAATAATCGATGGCTATAAGAAGTTGTTGATTTAGTTTCTTCTGTGTAATTCACGAAAAGGGCTATTTTTTAAAGCTGTTAAGATTTTAAACTCCTAAAAAATTTATATTAAAAAAAAATTGTTTTTTCTCATATCTCACAATTTTACTACCAGAGCAACAAAGTCCTGGACCTTAAACCCAACATTTTTATTGCCACAAAAACACAAATACATTTTCTACTTATTTAAAAATCTGAAGTAGGATCTTTAAAGATTTCAGAGATTGCTGTAAGGGTACAATGGAAAGCTGATCTCTCACGTAATGGACTCTTAAGTTGTCGATTTTGACGCTGCTGTTTCAATCTCGATAAATTTTCTGCGTCAGTTTCTTGACGCCTCAAATTGTATTCATTAGATACATTTGAGGTTTTCTTTCCAATATACCCTTTTGCGACTATTGGTATGCTTACGACTTTTATGACCCCTAAAGGCTATTTTCAGTCAACTTTGTTAATTTTAATACATTTGTTGGCAAGGTACTTCGACGTCCAATGGCCCTAAAAAAGACCGGTGAGCTTCTTAAGTTAACTTTTTCTTGACTGCAGTTAACAGCAATTGTGACTGCCTGGATACCTCAGGTTGATCTTCTCTGGCTTACTGTTGAAGACCCAGACTGATTAGGAGAAAAATTACAAAGTCCGAAGCTTTGGGGCTAGTTGTAGTGCTCTTTCCCAACGTCTCCCGGTATAACGTCGAAGACGTTGGTGTCTAAAGTACCTTTTTTATTTGCAGATTCAGTTGTTTTGGTGATCTAAGATGGGGAGATTGGTTAGTGATACTTGTCCAGTGGAGGCTGTCCCGTTGGCTCAAGTTTTTTTTCCTTCATAGCTGTTGTAGGTTTGCCCAACGCAGACTTTGGAGAGGATCAGTGATTCCTGGTTGATACTTAGAGTCGAGAGGGTAGTATAGGGTCGTCAGTCACCGGGTTTTCCAGTCTTGCGAATAACAACTCCGCAGGTGACGTCTGCTAGTGAATGGCTGACTTGGTTTAATAGTGCCCGTCTTTAGTTAATATAGTCTTTTAGTCGACGAATCGCTTCCGGAAATGGTAATAAAAATGTATTGGTTGGCAAGGTAGTTTACACTTAGGTGGCCCCTAAAAAGAACCGATAAAATTGATGGTTAAGTAGGGAACGTAAATACTTATAATGGCCCTAAAAAGCGCCAGTGGTGAAACTTCCAGGCTATTCTTTATTATTATTCCTGATGATGAAGAGCTGGCTACGGGTAGCTTGATTCTTACCCTGGGAGTCTCGATGTACGGAGACTGTGATGGAGGGAGGTACGCCGCTGACCAAAGAATATCTCGTCTCGGGTCGTTCCCCGGATAACCAACTGCTCAATTGCTCATTTTTAAACGGGAACATGTGGGTAAGCGCGTCGGGGACGCGACGACCAAGATGATAGCCGCCGTTGTGGCTTCCCGTGCCCCTCAGAGCTATTTTCCCTTGCTTACATTTGTAGCCACAAATTGTCCAACTACACCAGGTGGGATGGTGGGACTGCCACACAACTCTGAAGAGTTGGTGCAGATTGTGCTCTGGCTAGATATGTCACCTGATATTCTGGCAGAGACGGCATCGGTTGGAATTAATTTATTTTTCTTTGATTGCACTCGTCGAGATTTAGGGCGAAGGAACACTTAGGTCCCTGCCCCCTTAGAGAAGAGTGTTGTCCGTATCCGGGATATCCAGCTGGAGGACTATCACCAGCATTCTCTGAACATCTTGTTGAGCTGCCGAAGCTCGACTATACCACCATCGATACGCTCCGGCCTATTATAACCACACTTATTTAATTATGTTGCAGGTAGCTTCGATTTTATGTCGACGCCACCTAGCGGATTTTACTGAACTAAAGTGAAAAGCTGGCGTATTTTTGCAAAAGTTTGAGCTCATTTATTGCTATTGTTATTAAATTTTTTAAGATAAAAACTATACTAAAACCATCTAGGAAGTATCATGAATCTGTGTGCAAAATTTCAACGAAATCGGTTCAGTAGTTTTCGCGGTTAGCGATTACAACGGTTTTAGCGACTTTGCTTTATATATTAGTAAGATAAGATTTTCTGTCATAGAGAACCTAAAGATCTCACTGATTATTAAATAGAGTTATTTTGACGAGAAAAAAAAAACTTACGCAGGGATTCCTCAAAGAATACTGAGAAAGATAAAAAAAAAAAAAAAAAGAAAAAAAAACTCGAACACGCGTTCAACATGAGTACATCTCACAGGTCGATGGCGATCCGACAAAGCGTTTCCATCAGCCGTGTGTGTAACACGAAAGAGACGGAAAGAAGGAGAGCAGAGCGTTACTCCTTACCGGTTTCATGGAAGCGCGAAACCCTACGACGCGTGCAAGGTGTGACAAGAGGCCCCCGAGGAATTGTCTTACCAGCTCCTCTTGCCCCTTGGCTCTTCTTTTGTACCTTGGACGAGAAGCAATTTTTTTTTTTTTTTTTTTTTCTTGTGGGCTTGTGTTTCTACATGCGTGTACAGGTCCATCGATTCTCGTCTGAATTGAATCCCAATCATCATCCCTCATTGACTCGCCCGAGGTGAAAGGTATACACACAGAAGAAGGAAGCGCCTCCTCTCTTGCTGAGCGTAGAAAAATACCCGAGTCATTTTTTCTGACTTCCAACTCGAGGGATTCCTACTCGTGAGCCCGCGCTATTTTTCCGATCGATCGCGGTGAGATAACATCGTGGACCGGCCGAGGAAAGGCACACACTTATCGGCTAGTGCCATCTGGTCTATGCGACTTTGTGTGTATGTACGTATGGATAGAGACATCGTGCTGAGAGAGGTATTCGATGATTCCTGGCGTTTGATCGGAGAAAAAAGATACGCCAACGTGGTAGTTTGGAGTGACGCGTGTTTGTGGCTCTGACGGTAGGTGCGTTTATGCCATTGTCCTCAATTTGTCGAGAGCGGGGGGGTATGAGCTGACCCGGGACTTTATTTTCTCGAAAATTTTACGCGTAAGCATGAAGTAACAGTAACATAGTACAGCAAGACCCACTCGATAAATCGTACCAATGGTTCCCCTGTCGATGGCTGGCTCCGATCTTTGTGCGTCGATCGCGCGCGGAAAAGAGACAGTGGCTCAGCAGGTACTTGAGTAGGTCAATGGGATGTGGGTAGGTATATTCTAGGATTGTTTTCTGATGTCTAAGTAGATACATTTTTTTAACTGTTTTCAAAGTTACGTATGATTTAGATTGTGTTGAAAAAGGCATGTCAGCAGTAACACTTTTTAATTGGTAGGTCATTCGTTGCTACACTATCTACTTCAGTCACCACTGGCTCTTGTGAATCTGCCTTTTTAATTATCTCATTATAAGTACTTTATTGTGGTAAAATTTTCATTGTGTTACAAGCAATGGATTAACTTTCAAACAAAATGTACTTGTCGGTAAAATGATTTAAAAAAAATATAACTCTAGCTTAACTTAACTGTAGGATTTTTATGAGATTTTACATTGAATATTGATACTAGTTTAAAAATAAAACAAGAATTGGTTCTAAAAAATAAAATTCTGCCTAAAAACTATAGAACATGAGAACATTGAACTGCCTAATAAAACATGGTTTATCAACTCTTTTTGTCGTCATGACAATGTGTGAGAAATCACCAATGTCTTGCGTTTGAAAGTGAATATTATTCAGTTAAATGAGTTTCAATGTTCCGATCATTTTTACAGCCACTGAGTCATGATTCACTTGAAAATAGAACGATGCATTAAGATTCCCCGAACACCGCTCATTCTCAACGCTGCCGGCAAAGCGGTTAAAATAATAGGTCTCCATCGAGGCAAATAAACACTCGTCCCGAGCGCGAAATTTCTCATGCGAGGAATCCGGATCCGAGCTATTTAAGAACCCCAAACAAACGAACGGCGTTCAAAATGACCCCGGCCTGTCCCCGTATAACTCACCGAATTATAACTTATTTCTCTTGCCTTCGCGGTCATCAATAACGCGCGTACACGTCGCACGAGAGATAGAGACTCGTCGGGGGTATTTTATCACCCGTCGTCAAGTGTATCTTTGATCATCCACAGCTGCGGCAACAAAGTCTTCGAAGGAGAGAACCTGGCGACTTTCGCGTGCGATCAAACTCCTTGCGAGACTTTGGAACAGGAATTAATATCGCTCGAGCGCCTAATTGTCAGACTACCAATGTACCTTCAGTCTAAACCCTTCACTCGACGTGTTTTCTACGATATTTTTTTTTCAATGGTGCTGATGATTATCTCCTGATGTTGTACATATATCCTTTTTCAGGGAGACTCTTTTGAAGTGTGTATAACATGAATAGAAACTTGGAACTTTATTTACTAAAGTAAGTATGGAGTGTTTCGGATCAAGAGGTTTATCGTGATATTTCGATTTCCATACTAAAATTACTCTAAAATTAACGGCTCATTTTATTCATCGTTGCATTATTTGTAATTTAAAAGGCATGTTTTCATAGTTTTTAAGAGATGAAATTGTGGACTTCTATGGAATGCTTATTGTAAACTGTATAACTTAAATTTATTGTATGATATGATTGTATGTCTGTACAGTAGTAAAGGTTAAAACCAAAACCAATGTTAACTAGGTGTGCCTTTCTCGTTTGTAATTATTTATCTAGTTAAACCTTGTGTGTTCACGTCAGACTATGTACATACTTTTATGTTTCTTACAAAAATCCACGTATTAAAAATATGTAAACAAAATACTTACTTTCGAGGTTTATTGTACCTCGATAACTCCTTAAAGCGGACTGCATGTGGAGAAGTGGTGATTGAGCAGAATCCTAGCCTGAAATTAATTTAGAGTAGCTAAAAGGCAGTACACACCAAATTTGTACAAGGAATGATACATTTATAATAAACTAAACAACTTGTTGTAATTGTTGTAAGTAACATAGAGACTCATGTACCAAACGTAGAGACACATTGTAAATCGGCGATAGTTCGATTTGAAAAATTGAGTTCACTGTAAGGGTTATATGTGATACAAGAATGGAATGCAAAAGTACAGAAATAAAAATATAGAAAAAGAGACACGAAGATCAAAATAATATGTGCAAACATTGAGACACAGAAGCTAAAATAATGGAATAGGCACCAAGATAAAGAGATTGAAAAGAGATAGAAGTTGTAAAAAAACATTAGAAAAACAACAGTAAATTTGATTGAAATCATAATTTCCGCAGAAGTATATCGGTATTGGAGGAACAGACAAGCAAGTTTTTAGGTAAATGCAAAACTATTAACTTTTTAATAAAAGATTAACAATAACAATGCGTTTTTGCAGGAAGTTTGGTGTGTTGAACGAGAGAAGGGGTGAAGCCCCACTATTATATATATAACAAGTATATCAGTTAGTTCTTGAACCAATTTTATCACTTCATACAAAGGATCCCAGCATGTAAGAAGTAAAACTTTCCTGGAATACGAAACTGAAACTGACCTTTCATTATATTTTCGACCATTCTTTCGTGTTCTCTTACGTGGACATTTTGTTATGTTGATTTCAATAAAAAATGTGCACCATATCTATTTTTTTCCATTAAAACTTTTTTTATTAACAGAGTAAAATATATATAATAGAAAACGTGGGTATTAATATCTCCGCGAATATGCATAGTATTTTAAAGAAAGTACTTACTCGTATCGTCATTTGGATACAACTTTATTAATCGCATGCCCATTCCACATTCATCGGCTAGTTCTGAGCGAAAAAAAATGCTAGATTTATTTTAAAACTCAAAATAAGAAAGAATCGTAAATATATTCGGCCTCATGCTAACACGATTGCTTATCTTCGTAGGAATGGACAGCCACGATTCTTTTTTACTAACTCATCAGTTACTATTATTCAACATTTTTTCCAACTCTTCACCAACTGAGTGTGATAAACACGTCGTAAAAGCACATTAAACCTGCCTAGATGTAAAGAACCACCATAAAAGCTCGAAATGATTCTTGTGTACATTGAAATATCACAAAAAGGAGAGCATGTCAGCGCTTACAAGTGGATATAGTAAAACATGTTATACGTGATGCTCCAATGGTGTGATGCATCCATCACTTGGACTAATCTGTTAAAGAGGCTCGCATCGTCTCTCCACACATGCATACGCAGATATAAGTATAGCTGCTACACCTTGTCGTACCTGCAGTCCCTAGACACGAGTGTTTCTTCATTCCCGTCCACGTGAGTGTATACAAAACATACCCACGAAAGAGCGATAATTCTGTTCCCCAGTGGAACGTACAGAGTCACAAGAGGGACTGGTGAGGAGTACCTTGGCGATTCGAGAGAATTGATTAAGGGGGCCCCGGCCGGCGCGATATGTCGCCCGGGCGAGCATGACGTTAATAAAGTCCCTGTATCCTCTTGCGAGGGGGTGGGAGACACCACACCGCGAATTCCTCGATTTCGCAGCCGCGCCGCTCGGAATGCGACGCGTTGCTGTATGTGCTCGCGCGGATGGGATATACGCACGCCTTGCTCTCCCGCGTGAGAAATGACAAGTTTATTTCGCTCGGGCTCGTTAAATTTCATCGTTTCTTCGGGAGAATTTCCGCCCGACCGCGGGGCAGGGGTGTATACACGCGCTGTTGAACGTCGAGAAAGGACGCGTTGGCTTTTCTTTGGTTAATGTGAGAAAATCGTTGGCTACAGTGGGTATCCACGCATTGGTAAAGTGTAAAATTGGCATAGGCTTCCTCGATAAAATCAGAAATACCGTGTCTATTGCAGCTGATGAGTAACCATGTAAAAATCAATGGTGCACAATACATGCTCATCGCTTCGCATCATAAGGCCTTTGCTGCTTGGGAAGAGATAATTTTCACACTTTTTTTTTTGTATTTGTTACGTGCTATGAGCATTGGGATTGCACGGCTAGCTCGAAAGCGGTATCACTTTCGGCAGATTTGCACGGGCCGCTAACGAATTTACGACCCTTATGAAGAAGCGCGTTTCCAATGATGCACGCGCGCGAAGAAAATTTACGCACCGCGAGAGTTAATTTTGCGCGTCTCTCGTGTTCTTTATTCAATTAATAAATCGCTGATTAGTCATGAATGGGGCTTGGATTCGTCGGTGCGAAGAAAAATGTGGGTTTCATTGGCTCTCACGCGATATTTATTGGACACGAATGCGAGAGGGCTCTATTTTATTGCGACTGCGTGTGGTTTCCACTCGACGGTGAAATATATGCTTGGTCGAAAATCCAAACGCGGCTTTAGGGTGTATACAGCTGTTTCACGAGGATTATCGTAGTCGTGTGTATAGTGTTGCCTTGCGGGAAATGAAATTTATACAGTTACCGTATGTGTCTAGTCGATGAGGCTTTGCATTCGGATTCAATGGAATTCTGATGGTTGTCCCAAGAACTTTTCAATATTTTTTTCCAAATTCCGATTGAAAAGACTTTCTCGAAGGCTGAGGTGACAGTATTGAGATAAATGATAAATTTTCAAGACGATTATTTTATGAGCACAGTAAGTACATAACTTAATTATAACCAACATTGTAAGTTCAAGAAGGACTTTGTTTGTTCATTTATTATTTCCATTGTATTTTTTGCTCGATTTTTTGTATACTTTTGCTATAAAATTTTGCAAATTTTCCCATAAAACCTCAAAGAAAGCCAGTACTATTTTTATATACCTTGTTACATATGGTCTCAATGACGAAGACATTTTGAACACGAAGGACATACAAGTTTTTTTTGGCTTTCTTATACACATCTTATTCAATTGATGATAATGTAAAAAAATGACGTAAAGTTTAGCACGTGAAAATGAAAACCCTCGAAATGACCTCACTTTTAAAATTTATTCCTATGAAATTCGTTCGTCGAACGACCAGATCTCGCGAAAAAACGCACATTGGAAACTCTCGGAAGCGGGACGGACAACTATTTTCTAGGAAGAATCAATACACCGGGGGTTGGGGGTGGACTCGAGCAATCGTCGTCGGTCAAGCAACCCTCTCGGAAGACCGAGCACACCACGAGGCAGGGCAATAGATTGGAGACGGGCTCCTTTGAATGTACATACACGTATCCCCCTCCACCCCCTAGTAACAAATTTCCGCGAGCTATTCACCGTGTACCGCGAACGACAAAGCCCAACTCGGAAACTCTTGACCGGATGATCCGGACGCTGCTCGCACACATAAATCCACACCCGTGTTTGCTTTCCCGAAAGGCTGCGAGGTCCTTTCTCGGACTCGTCTCTTTTGCTTCTCCTCCTGATCTCTCGGTCTTACGTAAGCCTCGCGCGTTTGTGTATACAACGGACAGCGTCCTGCGGTCGTCGTATCCGAAAAAAAAGGGAGGAGAAGAAACAAGAGCACGTACGTATATGACGAACGAAATAAAAAATAGAAGGGGGGAGTCTGTGGTTCCGTACGGACTTCCTGGGGCTCGGTACACACGATGGCCATGCTGTACGCTTAGGTCAATAAGATGATAGGTACTTACCTCGTGGTATTGCACGTTCGTCTATATAATACATTACACGTGATGATGGAGGACGCAACCATCGACTTTTTTCTATTTGACTGTTGATAACCGAGTTTGCTTTGGGGGAGGGTAGGAAAGAGCGATGGGTAAACGCCGATGGTTCGTTGACTCGCTGGCGAGGAGGACTCGACGATGGGTATACCAATGCGTCAAAAGTTGGTAAGTTATTTTCTCGAGAAGAGGGAGAAGAAGAAAAAAAGAGCCAAAGGAAGCTTCAAAGTACACAACCAGCGGCAAACGCACACACAAGGTGTTTCCGTGAAAAGTGATATCGCCGCCCGAGCACGTGGCAGCCAAGCGAGAGGAAGGGGTATTATTTTTATCGACACCCCGGTGCGCGGCGTGTCGTCACCCGATGGTGTGTGTGTGTTTTAATAAGCGACCGCGGGGCGCGGGGCTTCGTTACTTGTGTACATGTATATACATCCATACCGCGTACACCGGCGGGGTATATCATCCGTGTGAAACGTCACTCTTCGGCTCGGTTTGTTTTCAAGACCTCCTTTGCGGAGCCGCTTGATATTGGATTCCTCGTACAACGTATCGGGACACACATGGGAGAGACTCGTTGTTCGCGTTTACAATGTAACGGAATTGACAACGAACACTGTTCCCTGGGGTTGCTTTTTGGTTTACGTGGCTTCTGGAAGGTTAAAAAGTGTACAGGCGTGGCGGGAATGTGAAATGTGCACCGTGCTGGTCAGCAAGGCTCATGTGTGAATTTAGATTTTTTTTGCACTCGAATAGTCGTTGGGGGTCGCTGGAAGAAGGAATCGTGCGGGGATGAAACTCAAGGGACGTTTGCTCGTTTAGCCATCATTTTGGTTGGAGGTGGTTGCGTCGGAGTAGTTGGAGTATTTACGCACAGATGGAGCTGGTAGTAGGTTTGGTAATGGTCTGATCAGAAAATTATGTACATGCAAAAAGGATTGAATCTTTTTTGGAGCTGTGGAGAATTTTGTAAAGGTAAAGAGCCAATGGTTTTTAAATAATCAATAAAACCAGCCTTTCTGTTAATCATCTTGGAAGCTGATCTTAATTCCAAAGTTGCGACCATTATCTTGGAATTAGAATTTAGCTATGACATACTGGGACAAACGGTTAACGATGCTTAATCGCTTTGTAATTTTATAGTGTATTAATACCTTGAAACAGGTCATTCGAGTATTGTTTAGGACTCTTTACTCTGTGCAACGTACATTTATATCATTGTTGTAAAGGCTTTGATCTTTTACAAGTATGGCCCTCTTTTGTTCTTCCTAAAAAAAAAGAACCAAACAAAAGTCATATAACATATTGATATACAGACTGTTTTATGAAATGTAACTAAACTATGTAGTACTCAATCAAAGTCGGTAAAATTATGTTGAGCCAAACACATACAATTTTATTGGGGGTCAAAATGAATTTTTCTTATCCAACGGAAAACATATCTCCTTAAAGTATATATTGCTATTCATGCTGTCTTTTTTTGTCTTGATACATTAAAAAATTCCATGAATATATTATGTTAGACTGCAAGTCAACGTCATATTTTATCAAAAGAGCATTTTGTCTGGAAAGAACTTTTTGGATTATAAAAAAATTAATAATTATAATAATAGGATTTAAAGTTATGGGACTTTGACTCAATAGAATTGTTACAAGACGTAAACATGAGATTGCAATGTGAATTATCATATTGGAGTGCTAGTTTTTTTTTTGTAATATTTGAATTTAACAAGACTGCTCAATTGAAATGAAGGAATAATGTGCAACTAGATCGTTCTATACCTTTACTCTGTTGACGGCATTTACCATTACCGTGTAAAGGCCTCGGAAAGGCCGTATGACCACACGGCAAAAACATTGATTGAAAATTATGAATAAAAAATATTTAGGTACACTCCATGTTTGTCATTCAATTACAATAATTGAATATACGTTGAAGAGAGTATGAAGTAGGGAAGGAAATTTTTCTGGAAGATGGTAATAAAAATGATGATAATTCCGAAATTAAGAATCAATAAAATAATTTACCAAAAATGAGTCCCCTTCGTTGTATCTCGCGAGTCGCGTGTACTATAATTCCTCGGAGGAACGAGCTCCGTTAGGATTTTTGAAATCCCACGATTTATCGCACCATAGATTACGTGAATAATAGCACACACGGCGTCGTGGACTCCAAACTTAATTTTTTGTTTCCTTTATCAACTCGGAAATTATCGGCGAATGATTTATCACGAAAATTACCGGTTACTTTGTTTCCAGTCAATTGGCGAGTTTCGTGTATACGCGTACGATAAATAAAGAGTCGCGTTTGACAGTGCCTAAAAAATAGGGGGAGGCACGCCCAGCCGAATGAAATATATTTATGAGGCTTAAGTGTACACAAAGTCATCTCTAATGAAAGCCTCCACGCGCGCGTGCGTGATGCCACCGTCATTTTCTTCGGCCTTTCTATCTTCCGTCGGAGAAAGTCCGACCAGTTTTGTGAGTTGTCTATAATACGTACACGGATGTTGCTTGAGCTCCGATGTGTGGACTACATGTCGTGATCTGGTGTGTACTTTTTTTAAGGGGTACTAGAAATCACCTGAAATATAATGAGCACTGTACGACTGCTGGTCTTTATCAGCGTCGTTTTAATAAACAAATCAAGTGTAATTTGGAGTGAGTATTGCTGTAGATCGCGGTATGACAGACCTCCTACTATATGCTGTCATATTCCTTTCGTCAGTCAGAAAGTGTTCAACGTACTTGGACAGTACTCTTTTCTGAATATTGAATTACAGCAATTCCAGAAATCACCAACAAACTTTATTCTATAGTACATCTGGGCAAAGACATTACAGTGTACTTGACCACTAAAAATACTACTAAGCCACTAGTCAACTTGATTATGTAGTCCATTTGGTTTGAGATGTTACAAGATCCTGATCGCTTGGATTCCTTATGAACTAACGTGGTATGAACGAAGATGTAAAAAAAAAGAAATATTGGAGATGCCTTGAAAAATGGTAACTTTGTTGTTTGTTAGCATTCAATAAATCATTTCATCATTTTAAGCGAAAAAATACATAAATTCTTCAAACAATAAATAGTCGTATGATAAAAACTAATCTACCTTTATGATGTTTCCCAGGGTATCAATGAAGAAGCTTTATACTTGGACAGTCCACTTAAAAGTACATGCGAAAAACTAATCTTGAATTAATTTTTGTTTGATCTTTATATAACTTAATTATTGACGTGACAGGTTGACTATACTATTCATTCACGTCATATTTATTTGAATTGTTTTACAATTGCATTCGTATTTTCATTGCAAAGATATTATTTTACGACGAATCAATGGTACATTAACGGTGGAAACACCTAACAGAATATCCAAAAACACTTTAATTTTAGACTAAAAATATCATTCTACACAGGCAAAATAGTTGCGAGTGGTGCAAGTAAGCAAAAATGTATATCTGAAGCAGAGTCGTGCCCAAAGAGGAAAGGTAGCCGAAAAAACTCGATGGCGCGAACGACTGTAATAACAAGTTGGCCGCGCAAGTTGTGCTCGTTAACCATCTTATTATCGAAAAGCGGGCCGATTGGTACCTGCAAGCGGCAAACTGGCCCTGCACCTTTGGCAGGCGCGCGCCCAAATTCCAGGGCGCGTCAGTCGAGCCACTCGCTCGCGGGCCACTTAGCCTGTCGCTGCGGCGAGCGAGGAATCACGCCAGTTCGCACCTCTCCCGGCCGCTTGATTGCACGGGCAAGACCGGGACAGGTGCCTCAAAGAGTACATCGCCCAGTCGAAGAAATCGTCCTTCTATCCCAGAAACAAAGGTTTGGACGAGATGATATTCTAGGCTCACCCCTTTCGGTATATCTCCTGTCCGAAAAAAACGCCTAGCTGTACATTCTAGCTTATCCTCGGTCCAAAGTCGTGTGGTGTACCCTGTAACCCGGCGTTTCCTCGCGAGCCTGGATAGTGCACACAAGACGCGCCTGCCTTTTCCTCGCTTGCTTGCCGCTCGGGTAATCGCACGTCCGGTGATTACAGGACGGCCGCACCGATGCCTGCCCGCGGACGTGCTCTCCGGTGTGTACCACCGGCTGGTGGACCCCCGGTATTTTGTTATTATTGTAAGTGTACCCTGCGCCGATCACGTTCTCACCTCGGCCCGTCCAGTGCTTTTTTATACAAGCAAAGGGTGAGGACTCGTGTATATGTACACACGCTGATGTGTGAGAACCAAGGGAGCGGGGTCATGATCCGAGCTCGATCGACTTGTGTGTGCCATGTCTTTTAATTTTGGCGCTCACACTTTTCATTACATCCTTACGGGGAAAAACATTACAATGACTCCGTTAATGGCGACAATATCAGATCCTCCGTGAACTTTTTTTTTATTTAGATCGGTGTGTCTTTTTTTTCCCAAAACCTTTGTAGTCTAAGGTTCCCTATGTATCTCGACACGTTCTTTTTTCTGAAAGGCCCTCCAAAGGCTCGCCCATTCCACACTCGACAAAGTACGCCCGGAATCCGAGGTGAGCGTCCCGAGCTGTACGGCCACTTGACTCCGAGCTGATCTAGGCGTGCGACTCTAGAAAAAAGCCCGTAGGATCAGAGCTGCCCTTTCAGATAGCGATCGCTTCGAAATTGGTTGGCTTTTTTCATTTAACGAGCCGCGAATCACGTGATAAGTGTGCGCGGACCGAAAAAGAGGGCCCCGTCGTGATTTATGCCCGATGCCCGCGCGTTGCGTGACCATTATAAATTTCAGCCAAAGCGCGGATAAGGAAAAATCGATACGTTATTTCGAGCGACCAATTTTTTTTTTCCTTTTAATAAGGCCCGCAGTTCTCGTTACACTTGCTCTCGCGTAATCTCGTTACGGGCACGTGAAAACGACACGAGTTAATCGAACGGATGTGAGCAAACACGAGAGAGAGAGGGAGGGAGGGAAAGTAAGTATGTGATAAACGACGTGTTGAGGCAGGAAATTACATCATGTTTGTATGCTATTGGCGATTCATTAAAGACACGGGCGTAACATGAAAAAAAAAAAAAAAAAAGATAGGGAGGAATAAAGAGAAGCCTGCCACGAAAGAAGAGAGAGGCCAAAAGTCAGAGGGGAGAGGAAAAAAAGAGGCGCTGACCTCGTTCTTTGTTTGCAAGTGGAAGGGTCCTTTTCTTTCTCCCATCATGTGCGACGTGCACGTATGGATTGCGAAACAGCCTAGTCCTTTCGCAAGCGGTCCTTATTATTTATTTATTATTTTTTTTTTTTTTCGTTTCCCTCCAGCAGACATCGAAGTAGACGGATCGCCGAATTATTCGCCGTGACCTGTTGTTGTTCCACATACCTTGTGAGTTGAGCGAAGGAGTCGGCCCTTCTTTCGTGGGCGAGATCCTTTCGCCGTGACTCTCGTGATTTCTGTTGGAATGGCTCCGAGTGGCCTTGAATTCGTAATTCGGCGGGGAAAAGAGAGAGAGGACGACGGATTTTTTTTCCAGAATGTTAATACCGTGTGCCGAAAGGAGTGGGTATCGAGCGTTTTTTCGAGAGTTTAATGAAATCGACGACGGGGATTCGCCTGCGACGATTTATCCTTTCGATGGATGTGACTGATAGTGGAGATTTTTCATAAATTTTTTGTTAATACATGCTGGGAGGGGCTGATGTTTATCAATCAGGAGGAAAATTTTGTTTGATTCCTTAATCAAATTTTTCCGGTGTCAAGGGTGTGTTAAGGTGTACTCGCTTTACGATGACAAAATTTTGAAAAAATGATGTCTTGTAAATAGATATTCAATTGACGTGCTGAGAAAATCAGTACGGGTGAAACATGACAGTACTGAAATGTTTAATGCGGTACAATGATGTCAAATAAAATTACTTTTATAATTTATCAAGACCTAGTACTTGATGATGCATTTTCATTAAAATTTTACTTTTTAAAATCCATAATATGCACTTATTAAAATAAAGGTTGCATAAAATATGTTCGATATGTTGACAGAGGTCTTGAAGTATATTTAATCATATTTTTAAGCATATCGATACATCGTCGTGTGTGGCAAATTAGGTATAAATAAATTTTTCGCAATTAATACAGTTAAAAATGTTAACATTTTCATGAATTATTTATATTAATTTCAATCATTTTCCAACTTAAGTTACAATAAGACTCGAAAAATAAGAATAAGACAATGAAATTTCAATTACTGCACAAAAAAGAACAATTTCAATAAGATACGACAGATAAACATTTTTTAAATAATACTATGAAATATTCATTGAAATTTGGATGCAACTGTTGAGAAATAATAATGAATAAGAATACTCGTAAGAGGAGCTTAGTATTTAATTAAATAATAATGTATTTATTAAATTAAAGATTTTTTAACTCAAAATTTGGGATGAAAATTTATTTTGTGCTCAAAATTGTTTATACATTTTCTTCCAATACACACATTTATTACTAGAGATTTCCTTTACTGCAAAGTGAGCGCCACTGATCTCATTATAAAAGACGAAAGTTGTTATTGAAGATAAATGCCGATTTGGAAAGAGTTGACGGTAACCTAACTACTTTACGTTGAAAGCGTGCACTGTTTAATATCTAGTTGTAGAGTAAACGAATGTAAAAATTCTCATTCATTAAATATAAATATACGACCATAGCTTCTGCAAACGAAAACAAATGGCCCCAGAAAATCCCAAAGCCCAATCACGTACACACAGGAAGATACTGCACATATGTTCTTACCCTAGGCGCATTTGTGTCAAACACGCGAGGGAAACGCTAACCAGACGCAAGACGCCTCGATTCCACGAACGAATGCCCAGTCGAAAGAAAAACTCGAGCGGGAGAAAGAAAAAAAAGAGAACGAATAGCTACATGGCCTTTTCCTCCTCTAATTTGGGAGATATCTGTGTAATATTCCCGCCAATGGAATAAATGGACTTCCTGACGGACCATTTCCTCAAAATCTGCGTGGAAAATATTCCTTCCTCATTACGATATACCAACACACGTGCCACTTGCATAATTAGACAACCAACGCAAGAACGAGCCAGCTGGGATAGAAAATAAAATATATCGCTCACCTTGCACGAGAGTGGGTGAGTTTTTTCGGGCGGTTCTAGAGTACTATTTAAAGACTCCCCGCGAGCGAGCGTGTCCGGCTTCCGTGTGGAGGAAGATTCGTTTTTAATGTCATAATAATGACGGTCCGTCCGAAATTTCGGTTCTTTCGGGTGAGATCCTTTTCTTCTTTTTTTTTCTCCACGTGAATGTGTTCGTTTAGCAAGGATGAATAGCACCGTAATAAACAGTTAAAATGACATTAGTCATAAGTGTACGCGAGGAGTGGGGCCCGTGCCCCCTGTGTCGTGGGTATTGATGATGATAAATACAAGTTCTCACGGGCGTGGAATAAAAAAACAGGGCTAACGAGCGGTAATGAGTCGCACTTAATAAATCAGCGGTAGATGCGTGGTTTGCGAATTTGTTTTTTTTTTTTTTTTTTTTTTTTTTCCCCTCAAAACCATGAGGCAGTACAAAGTAACGTTAATTGTATACCGAAGCGATCGCGTGAACGGGGAGCACATGTGTGCGGGTCTTTTTTTCCTCCTCCTCCGCCCCTCCGTGTTTTACATAACCACAATTGGACCGACTTGTGCATTTAAGCCAATTTTGGGCGAAAAACCGACGCACGAAGGGGTTCAATTGCCTGGTATTTTTTTTTTCTTTCCCTCGTGTGTTGCGTGTTTGTGGATGTGTGGTATTACGATTATTTTCGAATGTTTCCGTGACTTTGTCCTCATGTGTCCGAATGCTAACTGTAAAATCGTTTTTTCGGGTATGTTAATAACGCAAAGGACGTAAATTTATTCCATTATTCCATACAACGTGCAAATTGCGTGGAAAAATTAAAATAATGAAATAAACAAGCATAAGAATAATTTTTGTAAAAACTTTGGCAATTGGTCGATAGTAAGGCGATTTCCGATGTTTTTTGTAGAGATTAAAAAGTAAAAAATTTTGTTCTAATTTTGTGTTAGGGCTATGCTGAACTTTTAGTTTATTTTGGAAAAATCCCAATATAATTTCTGCCATCTCTTTGTTGTTGAAAAAAAAAGGTTAAATAAATAATGTACACAAGGAAGTAACATTAAAAATAAATTGAGAAGCAATAGTTGTGAAATACACTGTAAATCCAAGTGTATTTAAGTACATGTTTAAACTTTGTAGTTACATTTTTTTTTTTTTTTTTTTTTTTTAAAGCACACAATGGTGTGTATGATAATTTTAAGGACAACCAAATCTATTGAGCACCAAGTGGTTATCGAGGTGGTTATCTAGTTCCATTTAACTGGACACATTTAAATGGGAAAAACCATTGTGGGAAGGCTGTAGAGTTAAAGAACTTGACTGTCACAAATTAAACACATTTACACGCGTGTTAAGTTTGTGAAAAACGTTTTACTCTTTACCGCCTTCTTATGCCAATCGTTGAAAAAAAAAAAAAAAAAACAATAGTATAGTGTAATAGAGTAGGTAAAATAGTTTATAAAGCATCGATTTAGTTGTTCTTGAAACGCTTAGGAAAAAACAGAAATTTCGATTACACGCTTTAAACGTGTACTTTAACACACTTGGATTTCACAGTGATACACCTTTACATCAAGAGACAGTAAAGCAATTTTGATGGAATTCTAATTCTGATGTTTTTAATTTTTTTGGATTAATTAAAAACTGCTGTTATAGAGTCATTGGCCATCTCAGTTGGTGCATTTCCTTCTTAATTTTTCGAGAGGTCCGTCCAATTCAACGGACCTAGGAAACGGCTTTCGATGCAATTAATAGGCCCTTACACACAAGATATTGCACTTAGGTCTGAATTAATTTCCAATGTGCACTTTGATGTAATTGTTTGGGCTCACGGTTAAGCCTCGGTTACTTAAAAACTGCTGTTAGAGAAATAAATCAAAACATCAAGGCCCACGAAAAATTCCACGCTCCCCGAAACAATCAATATTGGTCATCCACCGAACTGCGCAGGCAATGGGACAAAAATGTATTTCCAGACCTCACAAAGGCTGCACCAACCGAGGCGTTTTCTTAAAAGGCCTGTCCACCTTTTTCCGGTGCCATGCATCACCCGGCGAACGCATAAATACGCCATTACTCCCGAACAATCTCCCGATTAAAAGTCCGAGCGCGTAAAAGCCCCGAAAACCGTATTGT
Organism: Copidosoma floridanum; assembly: GCF_036245765.1. Lineage (NCBI taxonomy): Eukaryota > Metazoa > Arthropoda > Insecta > Hymenoptera > Encyrtidae > Copidosoma > Copidosoma floridanum. Next base: position 13,188,753 of record NW_028321884.1, on the reverse strand, counting down.
CCAAGGGGGGAATGAATCGACGCGTCAGCCTGCGATAAGGCCCCCACGGATTTTTATTTGTTCGAGGCGCGACACTCGCGTTCACCGCCCCACCTCCTCTTCTTCTTTTTCGAAATTATCCGCGAGCCTTTCTCAAAAACAAAAACCATCTTTTCATCTCATATTATATATTTACTCCCGTGAAGCGATAATAAAGTCTCTATAAGGTCTTGTGGAGCGAAGCAGTCATTACGTGTACTTTTTTTTCTTCAACCTGTACTGGGTTCCAACGTTTTTCCGTCTTATCTGCATTTTGTCTAAAGAGCGATTTCATGAGCATCTCGGGCAGCCGTGCGTGGCCACGTGTTCTGAGTAAACGACGACGTTTGAGTGCAAGGGGGAAAAGAAGGTGAGTGTAAATAGAAATTTAAAAAAATGAGTGTAATAAAAGTGACGATGTTGGCGTGGAAGAAAATCGAGAAGAAACAGAGACAGGAAGGGACGGAGTTTTTTTTTCCTTAATGGCATTTTTGAAATCTGGCTGATGCACGTTGCAATGAGGCGCATAGGAGGACAAAAATAAACCGCAGACGCAATGTATGATTACGGTAATTTTGAATTATCGCCCCAGCGATTAATAATCCACTCGGTGGTTTCGTGTATTTTAGTGACTCTGTATCTTTACCTTCGGTCCAAAGATAGAAAAAGCATTTCGGGGCTACTCGTACGTACATAGCACGTGGATAGGCCATTTTCTCGGGTAATATCATAATTGAATGAGGACAGGAGCTAAAACGGGGATCCATTTCCAACCATCCTGTAGGTCCTTCGATGCCCGATAAGACTCTATTTCCAACCATTGACATTAATTGACTTTCAATGGTGATAGAAACAATGGTACACCGATCGTCCAGAATACCTCTTAATTAATCGTTGAAAACTGCCACGGAAAATGGCACAACTTCTCTGTACTCCTATTTATATTTTCTTACAAAAACAAAAAAAAAAAAAACATTGTTAATAGTCTCACTCACAAAAATAACTTTAAAAACCCCTGAAAAAGTCGCTCAAACAGTCTATTTACAGAATAAAAATCGGTGATCCCAAGCCCCCACCTTCTCCGGAGAATCAGTGCCCTTTAGCCGAAGCGGCAATTCTTTCCTCCACCGTATCAAAGTCACGAGCATGTACTGTTTAAACAGCCAAGCAGGCGATGGCACGCTCTCACAGCTTATCTCTGAATTCCCAGCTATAGGCTCGTCTTCGCGTCGAGGCGGCATGGAGTAGAAAAAAGAAAAGAAAAGGCCCACGGCACACTGGATAGCTGTACACAGACGCCGCAGACTTGAAAGACACAGAGACTCTCGCGTTATCGGGCGGACTTTCTCTCTCTCTCAAAAAAAAAGACTTTAACGTGGAAACAAAGTTGTTGAACGTGTGCCCAATGGGATAGGAGCGACAATGCTCGCGCTTCGCCTTATATTGAGATTAGGACGTTGAACATATTGGAATTACTTATATAGATACATCGGGTGTGTTGTTTTATCGTGCGAACGTATGTTTCAGGCGGTGACGCATCTTCCTGTCACTGAGTGCCGAGCGACGGGTGTAAGTGGCTGGTGGTAAGTTTCGGGAGATAAGACGGTCCTGGGATGATTTATAGCATTAACAAAGGAGGGCCAGTAATAAAACGGGTCGACTGTGCTGCTTTGCAGTAATGGTGAAAGGTAGTTGTTTTCGCCTCGAAGATTCTACGTTGACGTTTGGGCATTGAGTGTGGAGTTAAACTAAGAGTTAATAATTTTCCAGCATTATTAGTGACAATCCAACGAATTTTAGTTGAGTAAAAAAAGGTGAGAAATCAGACGTATAAGTGATGCATTTATAGAATATAGAATAGGAACAACGAGAGATCAACTCCTGATAGAGTATAGTGTTTCTGATGGATCAGATAAAAAAAGCTGTGCTGTTAAACAGCAAAGTTAATTATATCTTTACATAACAAAAGAGATTGAAATACTCTTCCTAGATCTTTTGTACAGTAGAAGCAGACAAAAAATTTGTTTGAAAATCGTTGATAGAAAAGGTGTAGTAAGAATAGCCATAATGGAATTAACAAATTTTATTGTTCTCAATATTTAGATGTAAACCATTGCTTTAAGACCAAACGGAATTTCTATCAGAAACCTTTTTATGTTTAATGCAATCTGTAAATGAAACGTGATCCACGTAAAAATTTTAGTCTCATTGATGTGCAGTAAAACTTGGTAATGAGTCATAACAGATGCCATGTCATTTGTGAATCGTACTAACGATAGGGAGCTAAGATGAGAATCTTGAATAACTCACGAGATGAAATAGTAAGTAAAAAATGTAAAAACGTTATCCATGTGGTGTATATTAATCAAATTTGAGAAAAGAGAATACCTCTAATACTTACAAGCATTTGTAAAAGTAAAATCTTCGAATGGGGTTCCATAGTACCGCTTTACATTGGATAAACAACGAAAAGTTTTTCCACTGAACTGGGTACTCATACTAGATCAATGCCATCCAAGTTGTTTTTAAGATCATTACAGCTAAGAAGAAAATTTATAAAAAAATGTACTTTCTTGAAAAGTCTCATGGGTCCAGTGAATAATCACCACACAAACAAGAAGACTCCAAACAACCAAGCTCATCGAGAGCTGCCAGTCATTAACGCGGTACATTAAAACTTCGTAACCCTCGAGTCGAAGCTAACCATTTGATTAATCAGACTCCATCTCACCCTTCACGCGACGACGAAGCCACGGTTGGCGCGGACGTTTTCGTAACCTCAGCTAGCCAACCCTCCAAGCGGGAGGGGGTTCACCAAAGAAGCCAAAGTTCGCCAGAGGCGTAACGCTGTCTCGTGATTTCGCGTACACCCCCCGTTGAAATAATCGGCAAGATCGGCACGGAAATTCCAAACGTTAGAACGTCCGTGGAGGGTGGCAGGCGGAAGTCAAAGGGAGAACCGAGAGCCGTCAGGGTTGGCTGTTAGATTTCTGATGCCGATGTCATCATTGTTACGCGTGTGCCAACCCTTTACGTGGCCGGCTCCTTCCCTTCTCGCCTTGGAGCTGTCGGAATGATGATGGATCAGTGTTTTAGACTGTTCTGTTATTTCGCTTGGTGTTGTTCTGGGCAGAGTGGAAATTTTGAATTTTATATCTTCGGACTAACACTAGGTGAGCTTTTGCTCGTGTTTTCCTTATTTCAGTATTTGGTTTGTTCTCTGTATTGTAATAAAGATGCAATATTTATGAGCCTTTTAAAATCAGATTGTTAGGTACTTTGGTAACAACACTTTATTTTTGACGTGAATCACTGCAGCCTCACACCTCTTCTTCTTTCGAATTTTTATTTTGCACACAATCATTATTGTATGAAGTAAGTAACACTTGGATATTGGGTATATATGTATCTGAATTTTATTAATCAATCTTTCCTTTTCACAAGGGCAATGTTTTTCAATAATTACACTCCTAATGCAATTATAAATCCATACAATGTAATGCATCCAATTGTGTAGTAATTAAAGACAAACAATTTTTTGTAAACGATGATGAAATTCCTGAACTATACATTCAAGATATGAATAACTGACCCCATTGACTAGTAAAGGTAAAGGTCTTTCGTTACATTAATTATTTGTTGCTTTGATTTTCTATTTGATAAAGATTCTTATTATTTGGCGTTTAAAAACAGAGGTGAAGATAAAATGTCTCGGTGAGTTTGTCCAGATCTGGAATTTTCAAAGCAAAGTTTTCTCATTTTCTCATCATAAATTGCACACGTAAAAATCTTTCCTCCATCAAATTTAGCATTTGCGCATCAATTCTTTCGTAACAGCTGTCCATATCCACCAGCCCAGAGTTATCTCTGACCAGCCTGTCCGTATATCCATCGATTGGACTCATCCCCAACTAAGAGAAAGTGTTATACGACAGAGCCAAATTCGAAAGAGCGAGCAAACCGCCGAGGGAAGCTGGAGCTCGAGAAATCTCCGCAGCACCAGCCAAAAGCAAAACCGAATGGGTGGAGCGGACGTGGGCCGGTTTGAGGAATCCGTGGCGGCGCCGAATCGGAATATCGAGAGTAAGTAGCCTTTGTGAATAGCCGCGCGTGCCGGCGTCGTCGTTCCGGGAACACCACAGTGACGCGAACAGAGAGAAAAGATCCCGCGATCTCTCGCACGGCGACAAAGACTCGATGCATACGTGAGTATGTGTATACACGGCGCGAGAAAGTCGCGGACAACGACAAAAGGGTGCTGTCTCTCGTGTTGTACGCATGAAATGAGGGGAGAGCGCGACAGACCGAGCCACATCCATCTCTAGCGTCGCTCCTGTCTTCGACGCCTCGGGTTTTCTAAGATTCGCACGAATGCAACCTCCCAAAGATGGTTACCGGGTAGGGGGGGATTGTGTCGCCACATCGATGAAACGTGCCGTGTGCATGCGATTCCGGAGCGGCGCCTCCGAGACTGATGAATATAAGATACATACGCACGAGGGAAGAAGAATCAAAAATAGAATAAAAGGAAAGGAGAGTATTTTCAGGATGGACAACGCGTATTGGGTATGTGGTTACCTGAAATTCCACATTTATAGTCAATTTGCTTAAACAGTTGCTGTTTACAGTCGATTTTTTTGAAAATTGTCTATCCTATGCCACTCCCACCAATTCAATAGTAAGTCATCTATTATGGGGTAGTTTTTTTTGGACTACGATCGCAATTGTCATGTAAATCCACTATTATCACGGTCATGCAGTGCTAGATCTTTCGGAACAATACAACAATATTTTAATTACTAATTTATGCAATTCCAGTTGTGTACAAAGAAAAATTTAAAGGACGTTTTTGCGCCTATAATTAGACACCCAAAAAATTTTAGTAGCTCATACTAACGCTCCTATTTGTGACACATACACGTGTATTTCAATTAGAGACTCACATGCCTTATAAGAGGATTTATGAGGAATTAGAAAGTTCATGTATCTGATGACACTTGTTATGTGCGAGAGGTGAATTATAAATATCTTCTATCAAACTTAAAGACAAATGGTTCATAAACAATTATTCAAATTTTTCTTTGCAGAGATGTAATGACTATTTGTTTTTAATAAATAATAGCATTGTATCATGGTAGGAGTGAGTATTTTTTGACCCATCATAATGTAGGTGACCTTTCACATCCAGACAATATTTAGCTAGAAAGAGAATTATCAAGTTTCAATAACAATTCACCATAACATTCAATATTCAAGCGAGATCGAAATAGATGGATTAGAGGAGATCCCAATACGGCGTTTTACAATGATGTTCTTTGGGTAAAAAAAATGTCCCATTCCGAAGCATCTTCAACAGTAAACTCACACCACATCGATCCAACTTTCACGGCAAACAGCAACCGTTTATCAAACCAAGCTACACCTTCACCATGACCATAATTCAGGCACTGTTGCTCCGTTGACGTTCCACCGTAAACCCCAACGTCAACGCCACAGCGAGACAGACAGACGCGCTTGTGCACACAACGTGGCTCACACGCGTGGACAATCCAAGAAAAGGAGTGAATGCATCCCCCAGAAGAAAACTAACAATCGCGGGCCTAAAAATAAACGCGGCGCTCATGTAACTCCATTACTCAAGCGAGAAAGCTCCCCGCAAAGGTCGGACTTTCGACTCGTTCTCCGCGCACCGCACAGTAGTCTCGTTACGCCTTTTCTCTCGCGCCGATGAATAAGCGGCAAAATATCGCTCTCCCGTTCATACGCACCCACGTGCGCGAGCGCCGACGACCTGTTTACGTGCGGCTTGTCTTAAAAAAAAGAAAACAGTGTGGCATTCATCTCCCTCCGACGTTGATACTGGACTCGCAAGCTCATTCATACGGGACGGGCGTTTATTCTTACGCACCTCCAATGCCCCCGATGCAGAGCTGAGAAAGAAAGGAGGGCAGGCTCGTATAGCACTGATCCGTGCTTCTTGTAGTCGAACACATCAGGGAGCTTTCTCGTGATGCTTGGCTTATGCTCACGTTTTCAAGACACATCCAACTGGATCGAGTAAATAGTTCGTGGAGAATCGTTATTACAACGAAAGACAATTGGTCGTTGTGGATACACCTGCCTTTCCTTTAGGGCCCTCCTTCAACGACTCGAAAGTCAATGGGAACCACGAGGATGACACCCATGGATACATTTCCATTGTAGTGTACCTAATTTTTTAAGATTGCACCCAACGTCAAAGAGGAGTACAATGATCTGAAAGTCAAATGTCGCGCAGATGTTAACGGCCTGGACGTAAGCTTACACCTGGTTTTTGCGAATAATTTGCAGGCACGCGTTACAAAAATAAAAGAGCTTGTAGCGCGTATTTTAAAATCTCGCGGGTAATTGAGCAAAAATCAGTTGTAGAATGCGGGACTTGGACGCACTCGACACTCGAGATTCCGCCGTGCAAGAGGTAGCTCCTGCAGCTCGGATAGAGAAGTTTGATCGGCATACTTTATACGCTCGTGATGTGTATGTGCATAGGCGGCATAAGGTAACTGCCCGTTAGCTAAACTTCAGAGAGGCCGTGCACGAGGTGGACGGTAGTTTTATTTGGTCTTCGTGGAAGATTATGTGCCCGCGGTACACGCTATCTCGCGTCGTTGCTATTCGGTAGCTTTGCACGTGGAAGCACACGGAAGGATGGAGCATTGTAGTTTGATACAGCTTGGAGGTTTTTTTTTTTTTCTTTATCACGGGACGATCATTTCGAGCGATAGGGAGTCTGGTTGGAGGTCACGAATTTTCGAAATAATTGTGAAGCACGACATCGACTTCGTGATTGAATCGTGCGTTGATAACGCTTTTTTTTTTTTTTCTTTTATCTTTCAATGCCTCTAGTTTTTCACTGCAATTTAAAGTATGTTATTTCAGCCCACTTGAGTGTGTAGTTTTCTGTAATACTTTTTATTTGCTTTCATGTGGGTAATTTTACACTTTTTGAGTGTGTGTTTATGATTTACACACTTTAAAAGGGTTGTTTTAACACATTTAATGAGTATTTTTGATAAATCCACACTTATAAAGTGTAAAATTACCCACATAAAATTGAGTAAAAAGTGTTACAAAAATTACAGTCTTAAGTGGGTTGCAATAACACACTTCGATTTGCATGGTAATGATTTTTGTGAAAAAAAGTTCTCTGGTTTGGTGACCCTTTTTTCCTCCGCAAAATCATTAAACTCTAATTGGGCAAATTCAGATGGTCTTTCTGATGATTTGTACTCATTAAATCGCAAAAAAAGATTCAATGCGAGAAACATCAACAGGTTATCACACTAGTCGCAGTAACAGCACTATATTTTTATCGAATCCCAAACGTGTAAGTAAACTGATGACAAAAGAAATGTAGTAACCGATAGTCCTTATGTCCTTCTGTCTAATGAGTAAACAATTAGCACCAGTCCCTGCCTGTCTTATTCATGCGATTCCTGATTTGCATCGACAAGACGGAAGTCTTAATTTTTTTTTTTTTTTTTTCTGCACTCCAAAAGTTGAAAAGACGCAAACGTCCCGGGAATTTTTTCACTTTACTACACTCGTCTCGTAAAAAATTCTGTGAAGGGTTGGTAAATACTCTCTTCAAATCCAAAGTAGACGCGGATGTATGTCAGATCAAGAGGGATCGGGTTCCGAAATAGACGATGTTTACGTTCTGGAGGCTTGTTTTGGAAAGCCAATAATTAACTCGAGCTCGTACGAAAAAATCCCCCACGAGCTCGACTGGAAGCGTCATTTTCTTGATTAACTGTTCCCCCAAGTGGGTAGTAGGGTAACTCCCTTGATGCTTACATTTTTCAAATCATCTTCAAGATTTACGCGATGTACTGATCATGCAGAATGGCAGCTTTTACATTCCAAACATCTGTAAAAGAACTCGTAACTCGTCTTCTCTTGGAAATAAGTGATGACCCTAAGCAGTTGGTGCTCGTAAAAAAATCTTGTGTTTTGGTTTCGTCGAGCTATTTTTATCTTACATGCACATATAATATTAAAACTTTATGTAATGCGTCTTAAGCATTTTACATTTCATTAAAAACCTTATATAGTTCATGGACGCAGTTCTGAGATGATGTCTGCATACCTATTCGACTTTTAAACATAAACAGGAAAAATTTGTCTTTTCTACTCATACCTCCTTTACCAATGCAGCCCATACCTCAACACAAGGGAGAAGTGATTTATTACACATGATTAAAAATAATATACATCAATACTAATCATCTACAAGTATAGGAGATAACAATATCACGATGAAGAATTAAAATAATAGATCCTAAAGGTGTCAGCGTCAAGCGACGGATGCACCTCTTGTTTGTTTTGTTTTTATCATAATTGGAATTTGATTCAAGTGTGGTCGTAGGAGTTCACCAAACACTCTTGTGCTTTGCTAGGACTTCATTACACCCATTACATGAAACATAAAAATTTTTAAATCAAGAACATTTTTTTTTGAATTTCAGAATATGTTACAACAAATTTTAACTCGGGAGCCTACAAAATATAAAGTATGCATATTCATTAACAACCACTTTGACAATATAATCATACAATTCCAGTGGTAACGATAAAAAAAAAAAGGATGCTGATCACCCCACCTCGAAAAGCTCGTGCACCGTTACCAATCCCTGGAAGAGAAGACACGTGTCACGCCTTAGACACGTTCAATAAATCGCGTACGCGTATACACACGTAAGCTGCGCCGCACGCGTGCACTAAGTCCATCCCGATCTATTATTGAGACCGTCACTCGACTAGCGCTCCATTAGCGATTCCAGCTCGCATGGGATCCTCCCTCGCTCACGTGCTCGCGTATACACATGAATGCGCCCGTTCTAATCCATTCCCCGAAATAATATCCAACGGAAGCCCCTTGCTTAGCGTTTAGCCGCGCACTTTGACTCGCCTCTTGGCCCGTGTCTTTGAACTCGCACCCAAAAAAAATAAAAGAAAAAAAAAAATGGGGTTTTTGATCGTGGCGCGCGCGATCCCTGCTGATGGAATCCTCGAGGGGAGCGGGGTTCGTGCGAATCGTCTCTGTTTACTCAGATGCGGCTAAAATTAAACTAAATGATGCAGGAAGCGTGCGAACGATATTTTGAGTATTTTATATGATTTCACGGGTATAAGTGGTGAGGGTAAGGGGCCTTTGAAGAGGGTTACGAGCGAGTGGTACCCTAGAAGGGACAGCTTTGAAGATGTGGAGGTGCGCTTGGTGGAAAAGTTTTTCAAGTTCTATATTTATTGCTACCGAGAAGAATTGGTCATTTTGGAGATTTTCGAGTATTACTTTGACTTGCCAAAGTGTTTGACAGTTTGGTGCTCAATAATTCTTACTTATAGCTGCGTAGGATGTGATTATAATGAGCTTGCCTGAGTCTGTTGATTGTCGAATGGTTGGTTATAAAAATAACAAAATATCTGTAACTTTTTTACAAATATTGTCCAACCACGTATAGTTTACCTTAAGAAACTCAAGCATCACTTAATTGCTGTGTTACTATTTGAATTTATTCGTCCCGATTTTGTAAAATATTGGCTCACAATTCTTTGCACACCCCTAGACACTTATGTCCTTACTGGCAGAGGGTCGTTTTACACACACGTACCCTATAGTTACAGATAGGCAGAACTCTCGTCTGACCTATCTTTTTGTTCACCAACACGGTGTTATATGTGTATGTGCATGATGTATTAGAGCGTAGAGCGTGTGTAAGTGTAGATTTGATTATCTTTAGACATCCCAAAACAACGAGTACAGCATTGAAGAAAATTCAGGAGGTATATATATATATATATATTTATATAGCTTTGTACCAATAATGTGGTAACAATTAATAAGAAAATATTTGTAAAACTTTGAACGATTTGTACCACTTACAAGGGTGGTGAATAGCCTTCCAAAAAAGTATTTAAGCTAAGGCAAAACAAACTCACTCAAGTCTCGACTCCCTTATGTATTCACACCACCGAACCCAACCTCATCGCACATTTCCTTAGTTACACCTTGCCTCGGTCTTTTCACGCTGTTCCAAATTCTGATATCAAAGTCATCCGATACACCCTTGGCCCCCGCAACAACCGCCACCGAAATCAAAGCCCCAACGAGACACAGAGTTTCTCTAACAAGATGCACTTGATAAGCAGGCCCCTTACATTACACGGGCGCGATCTCTCACTATCTCTTGCCGTAACTGATGAAGTTCCCATTCAGCTATTGAAATTACTCACACCATCTCGCTGCTCTCGTCGTTTTGGGTATGTCGCAAGTTGGAGCTCCATGAATCATCCAACGCGAAGGAAGCCTCGACGTCTTTGGTAAGCTCCTCATCCTTCAACCATCTCGGTCGATGAATTCATCGAGAGAAGACGCGACTCACTTATCAAATGGCAAAGCTAGTGGCGTTTCGTGTGCATAACATATGTCCTCGTGTACGTGTACGTGGCTTGCGTAATGAGTGCAGGGCTCGTTTGTTTCGTGTATATGGGGGGTTTGGGAGGTGAAGAGACTAGTGCTTTGTCAAAGTAAGTAGTGACGACTGCGTACACGACTAAGCTCGTCTTTGAATTTGATCGAGCTTGTGCATCATACGGGCTACAACTGAATGTAAATACTTTGGTCTAGTTGCAGGTTTCCTGTTCGGGCGTGTAATATATATTGAAGTGTGTGTGTGAATGCTGCGCTCAAGAAAGGACATTTTGTGATCTGATGGAACATACTTATTTCTGCTTCTTGTTAAATTATATGATTTGCATTTGAAGAGTTATTTTTTACATTTTACCCAAAGTTCTGTTAAAAATTATCAGTTGATAGTTTCTTACCTTCTATATGACAAATTTTTATACTTCAAATGTAACCGATGACTTTAAAAATTATTCTTATAGAAATCACCCTATTTTTGAACAGATTTCATGTTGCAATAGTTATTTACGTAACAAGTGCGGAAAAGACGATTTCCCGCACGAGTAGTGATTGACTCACACGAGTGACCGGAGTTGACGGGAACGAGTACCAGTTGAGCACATGAGTGCATAGCACGAGTGTGATCGCAAGGTACGAGTTACCGTCACCGGCCACGAGTGCGAGTCTATCACACGAGTGCGGGAAATCGTTCCGCACGAGTTGCGTACAAGTTTTTTCGTAATGTGTGAGGAAAATAGGTACAAAATAGGTATAAATTTTGATTTCCAGTGTGTAGCAAAATTTTTTCCGGTGTGTGTCAAAACTTTTTCCGCACACTATGCGGCAAAAACCTTTGCCACACACTTTTTCCACACACTGTGCGACAAAAACCTTTGCCACACACCTTTTTCGCACACTGTGCAAAAAAACCTTTGCCGCACACCTTTGTCGCACACTATGTGGGAAAATCGATTTTCCGCACTAATACCAGTGCGGAAAACACCCATTTTCCGCACACTATTGCGAAAAAATACTTAGAGTGTGGGTTACAGAATTTCAACTTTTTATCCTTATGCTTTTGTATATATCTTAGTTATGAATTTATTAAATATCTACCAAATTCTCTTGAAACCATGTATCAAGTACTGTATTGACATAAGATGTCACGCAAGAAGCTGTTAATCAAAAGCCCTACGATACGATGCAAAATCAAACGTGAGCATGAAGATAACGTCAAGAGCTTTCTCTACAGTCTATTGAATGAGGAGATTGGTAATATTAATGTTACCGCAGGTGACTCAAATCTACATATGTGCGTCTGAGATGGAAACTGGATAGCTATCCGAAACTTGAGGAAAAAGCAAGTGTTGACAATAAAAATTTCTACGACAAGCTACCATCTCATTTGGAATTAAAACAATAAAGATAAAATAAAGAGAAGAGAAATAACGGTATCTCTTGGACATGATAGGTTAAAGCTTATTAATTTATAACTTATAAATAAATCGACATCTCCATAAACTATTTATTTTGCCATTGATTTGTGGATTGATGTATTTCCTTCTAATGTAATTCCAGTAATAGACCTGTTCAAGTTAGATAAAAAGTTGTGTCGCTGATTCTCTTTTGTAGTAACGCAAAGTTTGATGAATTAAAGGTAGTCAAAGCAGGCAGCCTATACATCTTGTCATGTTGTAACATCAAGTCACACTACGTCCAAGAAACTCGAGGTAGTCCTTGATGACAAATAATCTATTTTCAAAGTCTACATGTGACAAAACAAAAAAAACTGTATCCCAGCAAAATACCTGTGAAAAAAGTTAAAAATCTAGACCTCCAAATTTTTCTTCAAACACCGCTCCGATCAGAAAAGATTAACGACCCAAGTGCATCCACAAGACCCAATGAACCCCCAACAGAATCCAGCCGATAATTCAAATAGCTCTCCGTAATTGAAAGAAAACCCCAAGCACCGGCCCATAGATCTTCTTCGCACTTGCATTCAGCTCTCCCGAGCACGTCGCGAGAGTATAATAAACCACTCGCCAACCGACTGACTGACTCGCTCGTCTCAGCGCCAACATTACGACGTTATTATTGCATGGAGCCAGGATAGATCACGCAGCGCGCGCTGCAGGGTAGTCATCATCCGGTGAATAACGAAAACACGCGCGTAAAATATACATATAACCACCCAGTGCGCCACATATCACTCGGGAATCGGTATGTGGGACCCGCCAGTCGATAGCCTACCTCGAGCGTGGTACAGGTCTTGTCTGACAAACGCGCGCGGAATCGAGGGATCGCGGCTTCCAATCAATCAAAGACACGGGGAAGATGCGCCAGTCGGCCGCGGCATCATCACCTCTCGCACCCACGCCGTGTAAAGAGGCACGCGATACCGAGCGAAGACGACGCAGATGAAGGGTACATCCCTGTGGGTGCATGCGACGAGGTGTTGCGGACTGAGGGATCGAAGCGGCAAAGCGTCTGGAAAGAAAATCGCGGCCCTGTGGGCGATAAATCAGCGCTTAATTAAGGATTAACGGTTAAAGGGGAGCAAATGAGCGGGTCTTTTCGCGATCGAGGGTGTTACGTGTGGTGGGGGGTTTGCGCCACAGGTTGCGGCAAGAGATGGAGCTTGATGTATGAATGATTTCATCAGAGGCTATCCATCATCGTTTCGCCTAGCGCTTCGCTGCAGCTGCTGATGGAAGATGTTTGATGGTGCCGACACCCTTCCTTGGCCTTGGGAATCTTGGCTATTCCACTGGTATGAATGAAGGTATATATGAGCGGTTCCTTGGAGTATGATTGTGGTTCGCGTGCACGATCTTTTTCATACGAGTCTCTCGCACTTTTGATTTCAACGAAATCGTTGGATTGAAAGTGTTATCCGAGCTCCTGGTTGATTAGAGTAGCAGTTCGTTATGTGCTTTGAGAACTGAGTTGTTTTTTAACACCTTTTAGATGGTTCCAACGGTTACATCGATAAATAAATACATTAGCTGATAATAGCTACGTTGGTTCCATACCAAGTCATCGCCTCCTAGTTAATACAATGTTATTTTTAAATTACGTGTGATAAGTATCAATTATGAAACAATTATATACAATCTTTGTTTGAACCATCTGCAAAACAATTCTGATTTCTTCGGTGAAAACATTGAGATTTTGCTCTAATCTCTTGTAATAGCCTCGTCACCACCTGCCTTACCAGCGGGGTTAGGTTAAGACAAAATACGACAAGTTAAAAATAAATTGTCTATGTATCAAAAGTTTCATTAATTTTGCTTGTACTAGGGTTTTTCCTGAAAAATAGTTTTATGCATTGATGTTTTTGCACAGTATTGCACATTTAAGCATTACAATTGGTATGTTAGTTCATATTGAAAATAAATCAGATTTGATGGTCAATTCAAACGTAAAATAATAATAAATTCATAAAATAACAGGTTTAACGAAAAATCGTTTATAATTTTATTGTATTACGCTTATAACCTTACAGCTGATTCGCTAAGGAGCATCAGAGCTCCTATTTTCCCACGATTACATCGTAGTGTTGTAATAAAAATTTTGAGTTATTGGGACTTCTAATTATATAATTTCGTGATCTCTTATTGTTAATATAAAGCGATTAAAGCATTTTAACTAGCTACAAAAATAGTGGACTGCTCGTGAAAAAGAGACTTCACTTGGTAATTTCCATAGTTTTTGCAAAACTTCTTAATTCTCTCATATTGAAACGAGTCAATATATTCCATACGATTTCATGAGGAAGTTTCTTGAGATTCGTTGTCTTTAGGGTGTGTTCAAGAAGTGAGCTAATGTAAGAAGTGGCAGTGCTCAACACCTTCCTTCTTTCCATCGCCAAATCAATGCGAAATTTTATTAAAAACTCATAATACTCGAGACACTCCTTCTTCTCGAGCAACGACCTATACTCTGAGCAGGCAGAGAAGTGTTGTTCATCATCAAGCCGTTTCACAAATAAATTGAACGGCATTGTTACTATATGGAAGACAGACGTGTTGACTATTTTTTCTTCTTTCAACGCATCCAGCTGTCTGTTGCAATCGGAAATGATTGTTGCCAACTTGGAATGTATTTCGAACAGTTTTTTGGCTGGAATCAACTGTGCACTCAAATTATTCGTTCGTAAGTTTATAACATGGAAAAAAACTAAAAGGTATATAAATTTATTTGTAAATCTTCGTGTATCGATGAAACATAAGACATCATTTATTGCTCTATTGATAATCGCGTTGTCCTTAAACTCCCAGAGCAGGCATGCAATCTTCAAAGTATCTTCCTTGTATGATTTATAAAAACGTGGTGTGTTACAAGTGAAGCACCTGTCAATAAAAAGTGTTGGATGATCAATCGTTCATGAAGCATTACGCACTTCGAGATCTTGTTAATTAAAAGACAAACCCATCAGTTCGAAAGCCAGCCTCCAAGAAAATTTTTAGGATGCGGTATCGATTACTTAAAATGGCCACTTGCAGTACTGCGTTGATGTTTTTGCACATACTTTTGTCAGCCTCGTTATTGAAATTGATGTGCAGCAAGCGATCGACAACTTCCTCGCAACCCAAATCGGTGGCAAGCACCAGTTCATACACCTTGGGGTTATCTTGGAAAAAGTTCATTCGTGAATAATAAATCACACCTGTTAAATTGTTCACAGTTGTCTGATCAAATCCTGCAATTTTTACCAGCATTAGGTCCACCAATTGTTTTGATCCTGTTTTTATAGCTAAAAATAAAGGTGTTTCATCCAAAAAATTTTGCGCATGTAAATCACTTCCTGCAAAACATATGCATATTTTATTAATTAGTTTGAACTCTTAGTATAAAAACTGAATGGCAATTCGGTTGGTTGAGCACGACTATTTATTATTGCAAAGTATTACATGTGTCTGATATTTCGGCAATTTAGTATTGCCATCATCAGGAACTTCTTGAACAATTTTTTTTTAAATAAAATAAATCGTCAAGTGCTAACATTGCACATACAGCTCTTTGTGCCAAAACAATACATTTAAAATATCAATAAAATTTCTCGACGTACATAATTTTTTTGTTGATATTTCAAATACATTTTTTGGCCAAGAAGGGCTGTATGTGCAATGTTAGGACTTGACCATTTATTTTATTTTATTTTTAAAAAAAATTGTTTAAAAAGTCCCTGATGATGGCGATACTAAATTGTCTAAATATCGGATTAATGTAATACTTTGCAAAAACAAATAGTCCTGCTCAACCAAACAAATTGTCATTCATTTTTTATATCGAACTTTCGGACAAATGAGCAAGTTTGAGATACTATAATTTATTTTGAACACTTAGGTTTCGTGCACTTATAAAAAATCAGCACAAACTATTGTTGCTTTGATAAAAATTGATTCAAGTGTGCTGTATACATGAAAAAAATAGTCACAAAAAACATAGATCTTTACGCTGTCGATAAATTTTAGTTACCATGTTGAATTAGTAGACCAGCAATTTCAAGGCATAATTTCTTATCGTCACCAAAGTCAAGTTCTCTAACGGCGAAATGCAGCGGTGTCTCATCATACTTGTTTTTGATTCCAGCATTGATCCCTTTTCGAAGGAGATCTTCCACTGCTGTTACACTTCCATTGAGCACAGCTAAATGGAGTTCGGAGTTTTCTACCTCCTTATGGTAACAAATACCTTTCTCTTGTAGTACCTGAAGGAAAACGCTTTCTCCACGTTCGGTATGGTTTTTGCCTTTTTCGTAACTAACTTCAAAGTAGTACAATAGAGCCTCAAGGGAAAAATTTCCACAGCCGTCCAGTTCAGACGCGTGTTCTAGTAAATACTCGACGAACAACCTGTCTGGTGGTCCTAAGAAGCCATTACATACTTGAAATATGTTTTTGTAAATATTTGAACTCTTTACACTGCGAAAAATAAGTATTATTGAGATTTGTTTATTGATAATTGAGATTATTAAGTATTATATGGATTGATTGCGCAAAAGTAGAAATATATATACGTAAAAACACTTACCCTAATTCCACTAGTATTTTCAAGGAATTGAAATTATGCCGAGCGAGTGCATGATCCACCGGCGTCTGTCCAAGACGATTATTTATGTTTAGGTTCGCTTTATGGTTTAACAATAGCGTTATGATTTCTTTACAACTTATTTCTACTGCAAGATGCAAAGGTGTGTAACCCCATTTGTTTTTTACTTCTGGATCAGCGTTTCTCTCCAAAAGAAACTTCACTTCGTCAATCTTTGGATGATGAAAAAATGAAAAATTGTTTGCAAATCAATTTTAAATACATCAAATTACCTTACCTTGTTATTTTTTACTGCAAAGTGCAGTACTGACTCGTCCATACGTCCCTCTCGAGTATTTAAATCTGCCCCATAGTCAACGAGCAGTTGCATCACCAGTAACCGATCGCTAGATTTTACAGAGTTCGTATGATCTTCATTAGAGTAGATCATGTGCAAAGGGGTTTTACCCTCAAGGTTCCATTCGTTAACACATGACGAATCTCTGTGGAGGTCGTCATTTGATTCAACAAAATAAATACAAGACGTTAAAATACCTTTGTTAATTTACAAGCACAAAAATTACCTTTCCAGAATATTGCGTATGCTCGACACGTGGTACAGCTGAACTGCTTCGTGAATAGTCTTCTTGGTTCCAATGTCCATTTTTATTTGTCTGTTGATACAAGGAAATTCTATTACAACGAAGAAGCACTTGAAAATCGCCAATTTGTATTGTTGTTTTTACGTTGTACTCAAGATGAAAGGAACTGTAAGAGAAATTCCTGACTAAGGAGATATATTTTGTATTTCCAGGTTAGGTGAGAACTAGCACGCTGTAGAAGAACATATCAAAACTAAAACTGAAAGCAGTTGGAGACTTTGTTAAAGTAAATTGTTTGTTAATGACCATTTAACGATGTTTGGTATAATCTAGTCAGTGACACTCTGCAACTTTCGTCTATCGCTTACTCCTCGGTTATCACATGCATATCGACTTTAATCTATTCGACTGAATTTGTAATTATCAGAAAACTGATAACACTTCCAAAAACTATGGAAAAGGTTGATGTGAAGGACTAGTTATATCAAATGAAATGCACTTTAGCTTGAAAACTTTAAAATTATTACATTGTCTGATTGTAAGTATATCAATCGAATACCAATTTGCCCAACAACTAGACACACTGTGATATTTGTATTGCAAGAAAATCACAAGCTTTACAAAAATAGACTTAGATAAACTAAACGGTTTTTTAAGTTTTTAAAAGAAGTCCAAGAAATCCAAAGTTTCACATTGCATGAAAATTATTTTTCGAATAAAGTATAAAAGAAGACTATTACGTAAATGCTTCTCTTAATTAAAAATGAAAACAAAGAGATCCACAGTTGGTTGCAAATTGACATCTCTACATGAATAGTACCTAAAAATTGACTTTGGAAACTTTATGGTCACGAAGAGACGTCACATCGCAACAGGAAAACCCATAACATTTTTCATAATTCCAAAAACTATGTGATTATTGCAATCTATGACAGCTCTCAAAATTTTTTTTAAATCGCTTTAAAACCTTGGAAATATCATTTTTTTCTTTGAAGCTACCAATCCCAAAGCAAATTCAACCACCTACCCGCAGATAAGGTGCTGAAACGATGATCTGGGCTCCAGCTCAACGTGCACAAACACGTTCGCATCGATACACAAGCCTTGGACCTCTAAAGCACTGTTGCTATATACGTGGAGTGCGAAGGAGTATGCGATCCAACGGTGCACTCGACATGTCCAATTACACGCTCCTCGAGTGCCGTTCGCGCCTTGGCCTACAACTTCAAAGTGCACCAACTCCTTATTTATCTCTCTCTGAGCGAAGAGAGACTCGGATGGTGCCCGTCACGCGTGCAAATACGCGTACACATGCACGTACATGACCGCTGATATACCCGGTTCGCACGCGCGAATGTGCATGTGTAATCATTAGGAACAACGTATACTTCTTGCACGGGCTCCGATAGTGCAAAATTGTTACCCCTGCCCCCCCCCCCCCCCCCGCGTATACGTGTTTAAAGTATGTATGCTTCCCTTTGCAATTAGAAGCTAATACCCAAACGCGAATTAGTCACGTTGTTATAATCCCCGCGTGCGTGCGTAGCCAGAAGACTTATGGGAGTTTTAGCTACGTTGGGATTGAGAGCTATGCAGGATCCAACGGTATGCTCCTCTTTTTAGGTGAGGGACAGTTATAACGGCATAATCCTTCGTGAGATCCCCTTTTTTTTCACGATCCTCCGTCTTACGTGTAAACAACATTTGCATCTTTATTTGGCGTGTTGAGGGTGAAAATAATGGTTGGATCAGTAATGTAAAACTTGAAAAGCGATTGGATAGTAATGATTTTTGACAGGTGGAAGATGCCTTTGTTTAAAAGAACAGACTATTCATGTGGTGTGGAAAAAACTTGGTATGACCATTGGATTATCGGTACAAAAATAAGAGTTTTGTTACAATAATCAGACAGAGCCACTACCTCTAAAATTGCTTATCGGTGCACACGTCTTAACAGTAGAGACGTCAGAAAAATGATGTCAGATATGGATCCAGAATAGAACTAGCTGATAACAGCCAATTATTTTGTAGTGTATATCATTTCTACGCTTTGTAACTAAAGTAAACACAACAACCGAGTACCAAACTTACCAAGTGTCTCGGCAGATAGGTGTTAACGTTGTATTTAAAGCCAATAATAAGTAAATAAATATTGTTGATGTAATAAAATCACTACTTGTGGTTCATAAGGACTCATTAGGATAGTTGTTAGAAAATACTCTTCTTAAAAGTGGAAAAAATATAAAACTAATATTGAAGAGTGAAACCTGTTTGTCTATCTTCTTCCAAGGGGGTTATACTATTTTAAATGATCACGGATGATATTAGAAGTAACTAGATTACTAAATGATAGTAGAAGTAATTTTGATGATTTTTTGACTGATTCAGTCTATTGAGTAAAATGTATAATATTTTGTTTTGCTTATGGCTCTTCCAACTTATCATTGAATACTCTTTTACGTACTATACGTTATTAAAAAAGTCTTAAATCACGATAAGAAAATACATTTATATAAATTTAATACGTTCCAGGTAACTCATGTCCTAAAATTCACCAGAGAATCAAAAGGAATTCATGTAATTTGCTTTAATTAAGAACTATAATTGCTTACAATAGTCATTAATTTCTTATGAGATTTATTCAACATTCAAATTTTGTCGATTTTAAATCAATCAGTAAAAATGTATACTTCTGAATGATTAAATTTTTTGTTATTTTTGTATTACTGTCTCATTGATTGTCATCGTTATTTTCGTTCATTATACTTTTTCTCTTTGTCATCACCAATAAGATAGTTCAAAATTGAAATGGAAAACCATGCGATTCTCGTAATACAGAATATTCATCTGAAATATATTATATACGGCGTAAATATATTATTAATAAACTTGATGTATTCCCCCAATGGATCAATCTACCGAATCTTCGTCTCAATGAAAAAAGGAAATTCTGCTAAAACGAGCAAATTCAGCAAACAGATAACGAAAAAAAAAAAAAAAAGAAAGAAAGAAAAGTATCTGCGCCCAAGATCTATGTAATATCTGGAGCCAAGGGTCAAAAAGCATCCTTTCAAGGACCGCGGAGACGTGTCGAGTATAGTCACCAGGTCCAGCAACCTCATCGCTTTCCCAAGGGAGTAGATGCGCGATAAAGTCAAGCGACCGAAAAGCCGACCAATCGAGGGTAGAAACGTGTGCCCCTCACCTCCAGATCCCCGTAGTATCGCACACAAGGGGGCCCATGGAGGTCAGGAATAACCCATCGATGACGACGTAACGGTCCGGCAGGAAATAAGACAGCCTTTGTGCCCGGGATCCCACCGAGCCGAAATATAAAAAATGAGTCCCTCCATACCGGCTTTTCGCGTTTACATAACAGCCACAGCGTCCACCTAGCTCTCTCTCTGTCCGCGGTACTATGTGTCCTCTGTATATAACCCATGACTTTCCGTTCGACGTTGTCGTCGTGGCGAAGGCCGATGATGGGATAAAAGCCCGTTTCTCAAAGACCGAGTCGTGTCTATACGCGTGCATGTATACACTTATGCACACACACACCGTATGTCTCAGGTGAGAGCTCGCAAGAATGAAATTACTGTCAGTCGAGTTCCGCGTTCCAGCGCTCGTCTGGATATATACACCACTGTCGCGGAAAGAGGCTCGCGCAGTGACGACAATGGGTCTGCGTCGTCGAGGTTTGGAAAACTGAGACCAAATGATTATTTGTGTGATAGCCGCAGAGGGAGCGAGTTACCGCAGATGGGAGTAAAAGCTCGTGGTCCTTTCCAACGATGTGCGTTCCTCTCCGTTCCAGCGATTTTGTGTCAAAATTTGAATTGACACCCGTGGTTTGGTTGGAATATCATATTGTGTTTATATGTATGATTCAGTCCTTTGTCGTCCATCCGAATGTCTACATGTTAAGGTGAAGGAAGAGACTCTTTACTTTCATGAGCTCATGGTCGAAAATTCCACGTGGAATGGGACAGTGCCGTGATTTCGCCAATCATGGTGTGGTCCAGTCGATGGAAGGAGGAAAGAACAACTTACGAATAGACGGAGCGTCCAGAACGCGGTTAATGGATGTTTCGCGATCGACGTTCGTTGACGAGGGAGGTCGGAGGGGTGGCAGTGATTAGCCGAGATCTGTTCGTGATTTTCAGGCCCGATACTGTCCATCGGTTTATCGAGCCTCTTTGAGCTTCGCTTGTAGCTCGTTATCTTTGCCTTTTTTTTCTTACCTCCTTAATTCGGGCTTGCATCAGTGTTAGATTGTAGTCTCTGCTGTCGTTGATGGTTGAACGTGTTTTAACACCTTCACGTTTTTTTTGGTGAGGAGCGTTTCACAGTGTGGCTGATGTTTGTAATATTAGCGAACAAAGTATTGTTACCTTATTTCAAAGTACAATTGAAAACGGGTTCCTCTAACATCAGTCGTCAACTGTGTGTACCAGTTGACAACGATTCGTGAATTCTAAAAAAATACATTTCCAATTAATAATGGTTACAAAAATTATTATATTATAATAGATAATACATTTTATACCATAATTACTTTCATACGACATAAACATAGATTGTAGTTCACAGTTTAATGACACATCTTTATATTCATAAACATCTTTTTCTTTTTCAGGTAAGTAAACTGAGATGATGGCTACATTTAACTCCTGATGATACACGATGTTCGTAAGTGATGGCATGTAACTGTTTAATACATTTTTAAATAAAATTGTATTGATAACTTATTAAAAAATGTACACCAATTGTGGATAGTTGCCTTGTTAGCTTCATTGAAAATTATACATACCTAAACTGGAATAAATAAAAATGTTGGAAGCTGCGAACATTTTTCTTATGGCAATTTTTTCTATTCATTAAATGGTTTGCAGAAAAGTATTCGATACACCTGTAGAATCTTTAATTTCATTTTTAGTTGCAATCATAGTCATGGATGATTGAAAAACCGATAGTTGAAGTACAATAATTCGAAATTGTGGTTCCATTATGCTTTTGGTTTATTTACGATCTTTTGACGATACTTTTACTTATCTACAGTCTTTCAGTGCATTTTTGAAACTAAAAAATATCTGTTAATAACAGTAAAATTATAACTGATTTGATTTATCGATTATGACTTGTCGTTGCCTCTTTCTTTCTTTTGTGAAGAATACAATACAACACCATGAAAAGAAACATTTACATAAATAATTAGAAGAAATCATGTAGCACGGAAGTTTTTTTATTCATGGTCATTAAGATAAAAACTTAAACAGTTTTATTATTGATAAGGGTACACGACATGAAACTTCAAACTTTTCCCAATAGAATAAAAATTTTAGTACCCACTATCATAATTTTCCTATGTATATAGAAAGCCAGTAGACGCGAGATAAAATTTATAAAAAAAAACGTCCACCCAAATCTGCCAAGTCGTGCCAAGTAGTAATTTCAAAGACAATTTGGTTCCTGTAAAACAGGACAAGGGCTCTCCCACTCTTATTCAAATTTCCCATATGTATTCATTTCGGGTGACTCATAACTCCCGATCTCTAATCAACATTTCCAGAGCATCAAGGCCCAACAAAAGTCCAAAGGAATCATCACCATACCATTAAACTTCCTCTACACGAAACGTATCCAGCGAGCAAACAACACGTGCAAGCCATACGTGCCCCAAACAGAGAAAAGGGACGAGACAACCGATTAATCGGTTAAAGGGTTAATGCCAGCTCGGCCGATCTCCGCATACATTTGCACACGCGTGTACCTTATACTTTCGTATGCATTGCACACACAAATACACATACACCGGCAGGAGGGGGGGGGGCTGCTAATGAATAAAAGGAACAAAGCCAAGAAGCTGGCCCCGGTGCGCGTCGAATACCGCGAAGAGGCTGGCCGATCGTTCAGGGAATCCTCCCGTGCATAAAAGAGGGGGAGCGAGCTCCGGAGGAGCTAATTAAGACACGATTAGTCCGCGGGCTCCCGCAGAAATTCATGATCGATTAGAACGGCCGATAAACGATCGCCGGGGGGGGTGGAGAGGGGTCCCCTTCTTGCGCGCGAGCACGACCTTAATTAGCGTACACGATCCGATTTTCTTTTGCCCGGCTTAAGTAGGGGCGCCTCGGAGGGCCCCGTTAACGAAACTCACTTAAGCGAGCGAGCGAGGGAGTCTCGTCTTCGGGTGTACCTTGGCTATATGCTCGCACGGTGCTCGTTTTATGCATAAAACATTGCGTGGGACATCCGTGTCTCTCCTTGGCGTACGCGGCACTTTTTTCTCCTTCGACGCCTCTTGGTCTGCTGGAATCGACGCTTTTTTGCCGAGGGACTCGGAGGACGTGGATGGAGGGAAAGAAAAGTTGCACCTCGTGCGAGAATATTTGGTGATGCAAAGGTGCAGTTTGGGTTGGTAAGCGCGAGGAAAGAGGACACTGGTAATTATCCGCGTCTTTGGAACGGAGGGAGAATTTCAATTGGGTCGTAAAGTCATTGATATCTTTTTTGTCCTTAAGAGGATGTGCGCATTAGAAGAGAAAGTGGTATTTTCAATTTAAATTTTATCCTGATGGAAGTCTTTTTGACGGAAATCAATAAACAAATTCTTAAGGTTTTATTCAGCTCCGATGACCGTAGTTTTGTGACCGAACCACTTGCAATATCTTGACATTTAGCTAAGGATTGAGTCAATGAAAAAAAAAGAAATCACTTTACTATACATTTAAAAATCAAACCAATTTTATTTTTCCTTTAAATCTTTTAAAGTACGCAGACCATGCGATAGCAAACATGTGACAGCTCGATCGTTATTTGATCAAATTCTTAATTAGTAAAACGATAGAATATCGTTATCCTATGAGAGAAAAACAAAAAACCTATTCTCTGCACGGCTACTTTCCTTTAATGAATTGCAGAAATCTTTAATCTAGATAATAACAGCACTCCAATTCTACACCTTTACCTAGCTATTTTTCTCTCTCTATCCCAAGTCCATCCTCAGCATGACTTCTCGCAAATAATGGCTAATAACCGCGTACGTACTTCTTTCAGGGCCTTTTTGTTTCCTCTCCACTGCACCAAGTGTGCTGTAGTGGGATTCTAATACCCATTGGTTCTCTTCTTTTAACTTCTCTCAGCTTTTACGCTCCGTCGCGAGATTTTTGGCAATCATTTCTCCTTTTCCTCTTCGATTCAACAAAACGCTGTGGAAGAAACACAACGACGGACACCTGGATCCATTAACGTATTTAAAAATATGTCCCCCAGCTGACAATTTCGCCTCTCCTTTTATCGAACAGGACCAGTAATTTCCAAGAGTTGCTTAAACATCGCAAACGCTGGGATTAAAATTCTCCATATACTATCATACGCACGATCGCTTGAGCGCTCAAACCAAGCCGAATTTATGGAGCGACAGCCTAATTAAATCTGCGTTCGCGACGATTAGGAGCCCATACCTTATTCGTTAATGCGACGGGCCACCTGTTTGCATTTTCCATATACACACAGCCACACGATTTCCCATCACACAAGCGCGCGCGTGTCGCGGCATTTGGGTGAACGCACCCGTAAATCGTAATCGTGCGAAGATTAAGTTGTTAAGAAGCGGCAGGACAACGCAATATATACACCGGTAAGTGTCAGTCGTTTGTATGCTAATGCCGCGCGCTGGGATTTACAATGTATATACACGGAAACCGAAAAATCGGCTGGAAGTGTGTGTCGCCGCGGGGAGAGAGACTAGCCGATGAAGCGTCGCGATAAATCCCCCGGTGGGTGCTCGATCGTCCGGAAATCATCTGTACGTTGCCACCGCGCTACAAGAATCGGTATTCAAATCACAATCACGCGCCTATCCGCGATAAATACCAACTCTACTGCAAGCAGGAACTCTCGTGGTTCGAAGCAGATTATGAAGACGTGGAGGGAAGAACGCAAAGACCTTGTCTCTCAACCTAGTTTTCCTGCAGATATTGTCGCACTTTTCGGGGAGGCAAGTGCACTTTTATTCCTGGATAAAAAAAGGGCGTCAATGGCGTGCCAGGACAATGAGAAGAAAGATAGCATGTGCTCGGCCCGCCCCTTCTTCCTCCTCCTTCTCTGTGCCGAGTGGTGTGAACAGTGGTGCGAAAGTTCCTCCGTGCCATAGTTAGCTGTTGATGCCTGGTTTGGTTATCTAGTACAGCCCGTATACTTGAGTTTTCATGTCGTGTGATCAGATACACAAAACGTCCCAATTGTGTTGTACGATGTTAACAGTCGTATCTGATTTGTAATAAAAAGTTGCCAAACAGGCGCGTGAAGAAGAGCGAGATGAGGACACAAAGAGCCGGCCGTACTTAATTTCGATCCACGAGAGAGAGGATACGCACTCGGGCATTCCAGCGAGGGTCTAAGCATAGGCACTGCAGATTGGACCGACCTTGATTCCATCCCGAGCCGAAATGAGCCGTAATAACCAGTGCGCATAAACTTAATTGACTCGAGCGTACCCTGGGCTCGTATGCGAATATGAATCTTTCTCTCTCTCTCTCTCTCTGTGCCAATTTCATTACCACTTGATGATTGAATGGGATACTCCGATGGTGCTGGAATCATAACATCGCTACAAAGTGGATAATTGGGGGAATAAAAATCTTCGCCACTCGTGAGATTGGGCTCATTGAAGTTCCAGCAGTGCGACTTGTAAACGTGCGAATTGAGCCTTGGAATATAGTATTTTGATTCTTTATTTGCAACTTGCTTAAAATACTTTATCTAGCTCATTGCAATGTGCACTTGAAAGTTGGGGCGTTCAATAAACAGTACCAGACACTAGCGCATTGATAATTTAGCTTGACAAGCTATACAACTTTGCATTAGTAGTTGTGGATCAAAACAATATAGTAGCGTTATATGGTCGCGTTAAACTATAACACATTAATATAAGTTGTGAAAAAGATAACACAAAATGATTGCATAACTGAAGCAAAGTTGTTGGTGGTAAAATAAATTATGTGCAAGCTATACAGTAAAAAAGATAGGAGGAGGCATAGTTCATGCAATTAAGTTTATGACTATAATTAATGAAATGGCATCTAAAGTATGAATTGTAAAATGTGGGGTTGAATTCTCTGGTGCTGACGAAGCATTATTACAGTCACTCGTGAATGATGAATCAAATATGGTTTGACGTTGGTATGTTTCTACAAAATGTAAAAGGATCTTGCAGCTCAATATGTCGAGTGGATTTTTTTTTTTTTTTTTTCAGTGTTGAATTTACATTTCTTCTTGTGCCATATGTACAAAGAGGGCAAAGTATTCGGTGCTACCATTACAACAATATTCATTAGCGAAAAAATCCAGGCAGAGGATTAAAAGAAAAGAGTTACGAGATCTTTGAACCTGATGTGCGCGCGAGGGCAATAAAATCGGCAGATTATTACCAACTTTGATTATCCTCACGTTTTATTTACGAGGTATTTATGTATATAAGAAGCCGTGGCTCTGTCCGCAGTTGCTTCCCTCTCAACGGTACGCGACGAGCGGGCCACGCCTTCCCCATCAGTTTGCCGATCTCTTAATGCATCCGGCGCGAGAGAAAAAAAAAACTGGTGTAAGATGGAATAATGTCGACAGGGAAAAAAATTCCGAATCGAATCGGTTGACGGTGGAGAATCTCTTATCGGTGTGAGTATCCTTCGCAATTTCGGCTCTGGTATTTTGAAGGGAAGAAGTTTGGCGTACTTGTATATATTGGAACGAGGACTTATTTCTTTTTTTTCCCATTTTTTTGCAGAGCTTGGAATAAAAAAAGTTTTGTAAGTCTACTACTGCTGAAATGTGATCCTGATTTTTGCAAATAAT
This sequence comes from Copidosoma floridanum, assembly GCF_036245765.1. NCBI lineage: Eukaryota > Metazoa > Arthropoda > Insecta > Hymenoptera > Encyrtidae > Copidosoma > Copidosoma floridanum. Next base: position 13,161,798 of record NW_028321884.1, on the reverse strand, counting down.
ACTCATCAACATGTTACTAAAAGTATGGTCAGTTGAACTATTGTTATTAGTAAACAAAAAAAAATCCCATGACGTTTTAGACTGCATAGCCACTTGCTCAGAGCAGTAAGTGGTTCGCAACGATATGACAGTACCTCTAATAGAAGAAAAGTATTTAAAACACATGCTGTGTTCTTGTTATAGCGTAAACTAGTGTTTCTATTAATCAAAGAAATAAAAGAAATACAAGACCAAATCGAAGATACCTGATATCAAGCCTATCTCGATGATCTGTTCGTACCCTTTATACAAATGACCTGGGTTCGTCTGTAAAGCTGCTTCAGTCCATCACTCCTATCGAGTTTGTCCAATTTGAACAGCCTGAGTCTTGACTCTTCCAGGAAACAAAAGGTGTTGGAGAGCCCATGTAGTAACCATATTCCGGAAGAACACTTACAATTTGTGTAATCAAGATATTGATGTCTTAGCCATTCGTATTTAAATGGCCAAACTGTAGCCTGATAAACGAGCCATTTTCTATGTCTAACCTGCACAGTTAACATCATGGGAGGAATTACACAGGTGACATATACGTGGAATTGAGGTAACCCTCCACACGTTTATTTTTGAACAAGCACGATTTAATCAGCTCACACCAGCAAGCGTTAGAAGCGCAATTAATGAGCCGCAGACGTGAAAATAGAAGGAAATTCACGTTTTTCCAACCGCCACGCAGGCCCTTAAACTTTTACTCTACACTTCGGCCTGAAAAAAACCGCACAGTCACGCCTAATGATCGTCGTCGATGGAAATCGCTGACGGGAGAATTCTTGAGGCACGCAAATTCGTCCATTCGGGCCACTTACGAGCCGTTTCTGCACGTACTGTCCGTCTCCTTGGTACCCGCAGGTCCACCTGGTGTTACCCTCGTATTTTTTGCTCTTTTTGGTTTCACACACACGCAAGCAACAAAAAAAGTACTCGTTGCTCGAGCAAACACGGCAAAAGGCCCAAAGAGAGAGCTGTCCGTTTGGCTCGTCGCAAAGATGGCACCTTACATGTGCACGCGACACGATAATCTCTCGAGCCGGCCGGCGCGGTATGCTAATCAGCGAGAGCTAATTGTTGGAGCGGCGCCGAGGCCCGAATCATTGTCAAAAAAAAAAAAAAAAACGATTTTAAAGACGGGCCTTCTTGTCGTTCGTCATCTTTGAGAATGAGAGATGGGCTCTCTTTTTTCGGCCACTCGGAATTGAAGTACATATGTAGGTTAGGTGCCTTCCGCATCAGCGTTTGCTTATTACGAATCGCTGACGTTAAAATTACCACTTATCCTTTTTTTGCACTTGCTCGGACCGCTCCGAGTTCCAAGCAAGCTGCATCCTTCTCCCCCCCTTTTTTAACTACTTTGCCTTATTTTCCCCGGCAATCCGTTGAAGTGCACTTTGAGCGATGTTTGCTCGGATTAATTAAACTGTTCTTCCGCGTAGTAGTCCTAATGCGAGTCCATTAATTCATTACTTTGTGGAAAATAGGATTTTTGCTGGAATAATAAAGTAAAAAACAAAGTTGGTAAGTACTAGACGCTCGGCATGATGTCGACAATGTACAGACTCGTGTCTTGCTAAAGTGGGAGTAAGTAGGTACACAGTGTGTGGCTTCTGAACGATCGGTTTGGTATTGCAGCCACTAGCCTAATTAACGAGCCTCCAAGCGACTCTTTTTCTTTTTTCCCTACTTCGTCATGCTACTGTCGATTAATATAAATGACGGAAAAGTTTTCTTACGCTCGTTGGAACGCATATTACTTTTACATAATAAGCAGGGGCTTGCGTGTTACCTGCGATGAGACAGCGTTTCTATATATTTAGCAAGTAATTTCACGAGCGATCGAGAGGATGAAGTATTGTTTTGTAGAACAGCCAGTCAAACTACGCGGGTACTCGTGACGAGGGGACTTGCGGAGAAATTGATGGTTGATATTCGTCGATTGACATCAAAGGGATTTGTTTTACGTGTCACAATTTGTTCCCCAGTGACGAGATGGGATAATATCTTTTGAACAAACACAATTTCGTCATTTTAATTTTAATGTGCATATTTCTGTCATATTTACAAAGTTCGTTGTTGATTTTCATTGAATTCTGTCATATTTATTATTACATTTTTAGTTATTTTTGATGTTTATGCTTATTATTTAGACCACAACGATCACAGTTTAGGTGTAAACGTGTATTACAAAGAGATGATACTCTTCGATCACACATACGTTTAAAATGTAAATTATGAAAAAGACCTGGTTTTTTTAAAATGTTGAAGTATTTTCTTCGAATTTTAGTGCATGAAACAAGTCTTTCAAAAAAAAATACATAAAAGTATGAAAAAATTTGTATTCTTTTAAGATCTACATTTTTAGTGTCCACAACTTTGTGGTATGGTGTCGACTCCATACTATAATCAGCAAATATACCCGTTTTCTTTGTTTCTAAATGTATATTGTCTTCTTGACCTTTATAATCGTTATTTCAATAAAAATGAACAATATTAAAAATTGTGTTTTTCACTAATTTTTTTTATAATGTTTAAACTATGGACTAGACCAAGAAGAAAAGAATCGGGAAGAGTCTAGATTATACAAGTTCTGTAGATTACACAAGTGTTGTGTATGTATATACATACATAATTGAACGTATATACATACATAATGTTGTTTTCTTTACGAAAGAGCCATATCCCCGTAGGAGCTATTTTGCGGCCCAAAAGACCGTAGGGTAGCCCAGGTTGGATGGCACTTATGTGGCAAACGGTATTTTTCCCATCTCAGGACATGTTTCGTATTATTTTTCCTACTGAGGGCACAGTAAACGTCCAAATATAGCAATAAATTTACTCATATCGTGTAGTTAGTGATAATCAAGGACGAAATTCATTCACATTAAATTATTGGATTATTAAACAAGAAAGAACATAAGATACTCAGGACTTACCCATGATTGCGCAACAAAGATATGATTATAATTAGCCAATTGCTATACTTTCATTAGCTTTTAGTGGTACCATTTATTTTTAAAAATAAGAAAGCAAATTATTAAAGTACAATGGCGTGGATGGATGGAAGGATATTTTATTCAAATACAGGTTGTTACAACAACATATTTTCAAGAGTACGTGAAGAAAAATCGTTTCTACATAAAAATGATGTATTTTTTACACTTAATCCTCTGTTTTTATTGAGTCTCTTTCCCGGTAAACGACAAATGATCGCGCATGTGAATTTTCAACTCGTAGGGCCGGACAAAAGTTAGTAAACACTCGGTACAGTGGTGGGCGTGTACCTGGCCCATGTGCGCATTAAGAATACATTTGCGAATGAAAGGCCGCGAGCACTCCTCGCAACTGAACGGCTTTACTTCCATGTGGGTCCACTTGTGCACTTCAAGATTACTCTTTATAGAAAAATCTTTTCCACACACATCACAGGCAAAAGGTTTTAGGCCCGTATGGATCCTCATGTGAACTGTAAGATTGTACTTTTTAGCGAAACTTTTGGAACAAATTGTACACCCAAAAGGTTTCACGCCCGTGTGGGTCTGCTGATCAACGAAAGCTAAAGGCCTTGCGCATTTATTGGTCGATTCGTGCTTCGAAAGGTTCATCTTGTTGTGGAATGTTTGTTTACACACTTTATAGGTATAGGGTTTCTCGTCCGTGTGGGTCTGCTGATGCTTTAAAAGATTACCCTTGTGTCTGAAAGCACGTGAACACATTTCGCAGGTGAATGGCTTAACGCCCGTGTGGATCAACATGTGTCTTGTTAAATCCCCTTTTCTATTAAAAGCTTCCGAACACACCTCGCAGGTGTGAGGCCTCACACCCGTGTGTGTCTGCTGGTGTTGTGTAACACTATATTTATAAACGAAAGTTTTCGAACAAAATTCGCAGCTGAAGGGCTTTATGCCCGAGTGAATCCTTTCGTGTTTCATTAAATTGCTCTTTTTACCAAAAGCTTGTGGACAAACTCCACACACGTAGGACTTGACACCCGTGTGGATCTTCTCGTGAGTCGTGAGACAACTCTTTTTGGTAAAAGTTTTGAAACACACCTTGCAAGTAGGAGGTTCATCATCAGAAACGTGGTAAGTGCTGCCTTCAGCCATATTAATGCAAAATATGTCAGAGGATTTTACTGTCTGACGAGTATTAGGTGTCTTGTGGTGATTCCTCAATGTTATTGTTCTTGCTACTATCCGATGACTATGGAGTGATTTGTTTTACAAAAGTCTTCTTTCTGTGAAACATAATAAGCAATTCAAACTATCTTGTCAAGTATTGTACATGGTTATTTGTACCATTGTATAGAAACATATAATGTCACGAGTCAGCGTTTATTTTTTTCTCGATTTTTTCTTAAGATAGTTCTGTTGATATCTCACGAGTTAAGTGCACAAATTCGTACAGAAATGAGTATCAAGTAACACCAAAATAGTTAGTGCTTGAAAAATTTTCAATGATAAAAATTATAAAAAAATGTATTGCAGATCCTTATTAGATTCAGTTTTCTACAGTCTCTACCAAAGCTAAAAAATATTTTTGTGTATTCAGAAAAAATTAAAACTGAATGAAACGTTTAATTGAAAAATGAATTTAACGAAGCTTTGAAAATCTGTCTATTGTGTTCTTCGCGTGTATCGTGAAAATATGTGTTCAAAGTTTGAAGTCTTCATACAAAATATAACGACCTTAAGGAGTAGTGGGGAAACTCCAGGCTGCAACACGTATTTCAGTCTTTTTTTTCTAATCTTCTTAACCAGTACATTTGAGGACTCAAACTATTATGTAAATATACATTTTTTCTTTCTATTACTTTTTTTCAGGATTAGTGAATAGCTTAGTTAAATCAGTGTTTAATCTTATGCAGTAATTGAGATACCGACACAGCAATCTTAAATTATGACACATCGTTTAATTATACATAAAGTCTTTAAATTAAATCCTATTTAAAATTTTATGTAAATTATTTGAATTTTTTAAGATTGTGTAGATAAACTATAAACAATTTGAGAAATTTGCTATTATAATAGTTATAAGCCCATAAATTCAGGGTACATTTGTGTAGGGTTTTAAAGCATGTGACAATGTGAGAAAAAAATAAGTTTGACTCAGATATTACTGGAAACAGTGTGTTGTTAAAGAGGAAAGAATGACGTTTAGATTAAAAAAGTTTTTCTTATAATTTACACCAAAACTGACCGTTGTATTTCTTAATTTTTTGTAGCGATATCCTGCGAAGATCTTGCGTAATTTTACTGATTAATTAAACCTCTGACTTTTAGCAGAACAATAATCTTTCGTTCCAACGTTCCAATGTATTGAAAGTTTTTTTGTTCAATGTATTTTTCACAATACAGAGATTCACTAAAAATGTACACTAGTAATAGAAATAAGCTTATTTATTAAATTTTTTAATTGGAAACTTGACAAGATTTACTTTATATCCTTTCCTTCTGCAGACCAACAAGTAACTTCAGTTGACGTGGTTAAACTGTCCCGAGAGTTTTGAAAAGTGAAGGCTAAAGTTTTTAGTTTCAATGTGATTGGCTAGAGATATAATAATAAGTATGTTTGGTGTGTATGAAATTTTGTACAGCACTCAAGTAATGCTTGTTGCCAACGTGGACTGAGGAAAATATATTTCACGGAATGTTATCAATGACTTTTAAAAAATCATTAGGTTAATAAATCGTAGAAATATTAACACATACATACTTCTTTTTAATCGCTAAAATAATAACTGTGTGTTTAAATGAAATCACAAAAAATAATAATTGGAAATTGTACTTTTAACTAATTTGTGTACAACATTCTTTCATCTAACCAAATTCTAAAGTTATTAACGTAAGAGAGTTAATTTTTCGAAAATCTTACAAATAGAATTGTTGCAATATTTTATTAGTACTAATAGTACAGAATTTTACAGATGCATGATAAAACAAAATAAAGTATTATTGATGATCACTGCTTTTTGTATCACTGATTGTTTTTTGCTCAATTACATATGAATTGATTCTTAAATGTGTTTGTACCATGTGTTCTGTTATGCTGCAAATTCATTTCAAGAAGAAGATACAAAATTAAGTATAGTAAGATTTTCAAAAATCATTTATTTAACAAAGTATACTCTGAGACGTATTTTCCAAGAAACCAGTAAATTCAACACTGCTGACTTTTTTTATCATGTATTAGACTAAGAGAGTTTAAACCGCACTTTTAATAGTCGTTTTCTCGGTGTTCAACTGGAAAAAATATTTAATAGAACGGTAAACGTATTTATCAGGTGCTTACGTATACATAGCATTATCAACCTACATGTAAAATTGTATTTTTTGTCTATGCACACATGTTTTTTTATTCACACATATTTTTGCACTACTTGTACCCTTGGATGTATATTGATGTACTGTGAGCTGTGAGCAGTAACTAAGAATAATTATACCTTTATGGAAAAAAATAGCGACATTTACTTGCAAGAATATGTGTAGCCTCATGAGCTTTTGTCAATTTTTTTTCTTCAACCATAACGATAACGTTTTTTTAACAAACAAAACAGCTTATTTATTTTCCGTTTCTTTATAATAGTACTTGCAACTTACCTTAATTTTAACAATGCCCTTTCGATCTTTTTTCACTCACACTAAAAACAGACTGCACATATTTTAATAACCATAGAGTTCGAGATTAGTCAATGGGGACGACCAGTAATTTATCTCGATAACGTGCATGTGTCTCTAGTATTTTTTTACTCGTATGCAAGATTACCGCTTCTAACGTAAGAGTTTTAATGATTTTGCAAAATGAATGTGAAAGAATAGATTTTTAATACGTCAGTTTTTTTTGTAGAACTAAATGTAGAACGTTTGTTTGTCGTAATGAGCATTATTCCCTGAGTCCTTTTCACCTCATTTTCAAGACCAATTCATGTTGTACCAAGAAAAAGCTCTTCCCATACGAAAAAGTAAAAGTACCACTCGGGCGAATCTCATAAAACGTGATTCGAGAAAAAAAGAAAAAAAAAAAAAAAAAGACGACGCATAAGTGATTCATACTCGAAGATATTTCCCTTCCTGCGGGCCTATTCTCACCAAGCCAGAACCGCAGCGAGATGATCCGGCGAAAAGGAGGGTATACATACCTACACCAACGACACGGCCAGGAAGCGGTGGCGCAACACACTCCCGGCATCAGGGCCAGAGAGAGGGCCAAACCTGTCGAGCCCAAAGCTGCGCCGGACCCAACCCGGTAATTAATTGATCGGCTCCTACTGATATCGAGAGAAAGAGAGAGCACGCAAAGGCTAGTTTCGACTTCTCCGAAATAATCTTCTCTCCCTCCCTCCCTCGGACATACACGTTCATTGTACTTTTCGCTTCCTCCTCCTCCACTCGGGGTCCCGAGGCTCTTTCTCTTCTTCTCCCTTTTTTTTTTTTTTTTTTTTTTTTTACTTATTTCCAACGCGGCGAGTTGAAAAATGAAATAAAAGGCATCCAGGGGCAGGAAGATCAGAAAAGGCGAATCGCCTCATTGTGCGCGAACGCACGCGCGAGTACACGAAATGAGCCTTCCGAGCTGATAACCGCGCATGATGAAGTGGCTGCTCTGAGAGCTCTCTCCCTTTTTATTCTGATAACCTGATTAATTAGCCCATGGTGTGGGGAAGTGAAAAAAAAAAAAAAAAAAAAAAAAAAAAAAAAAAAAAATCAGAGGCTCTTACAGTGATTTTTAGGTTTTTTTAATTCGAGCTGACGTTTTCGACGGGCCGTCGGTATCGACGAGTGAAAAAGTTTCATGACGAAGAGAAAAAAAAAAGAAGAACAGCGTTATAAGGCACGCGTCAAAAGGTTTCTTCGTGTTCTCACACGCGGGCGCGTGTAGACGTTTCGGAATTTCACGACGGCGATGTCGAGTGACGCTTTGTTACCTCCGTTTTCGAGCGAAAAAGATTGATAGACGCACTCGCGAGGAGTACCGGCGTTCCATATCTAGCCCGCGTTAGTCATGCTTTCTTATTTCATCTCTCGTGTACCGATCAATAATCTCGTGCGATGTCAATCGGCTCCGTTACAAAGGCGTTGGGAAAAAAAATATATACACTCCCATACATAATATGTCTTTGCTGAGAGAAACGGAGAGGAAAAAAAGACCAGGCAGGGTGTCCGATTCACGAATGCGAGAGCACGTGGCTTAATCTCTTCGACACAGGTTTTTGAAATTGTATCGATACGGATTATTATCCTTTTTGGGAAGTCACATTTTCGAGCTATTGAATGAAATTAGCACAATAGGTGTATTGGCTCGTTGCGTGAGAATTTTTTTTTTTTTTTTTTTTTTTTTTAGGATATCTCGCGCCCTTAAATTACCATTATTTTTAAGGTATGACTGATACTCAGGAGTGCCTTATAGTTTAGCCAGAGCAATAAGTGTGAGTACCCTTGAAACTTACTGTTTTTGGGTAAAAAAAATTTTGGTAAAAAACAAATTGTGATCGCAAAATCGGTGTCAGGAGTGTATGTATGCATGTGTGTAATCAAGTTTTTTTACTAACTCCTGCATGTTTTTTTTCGGATTGGGCTGAAATTTGGCAGAGAGCTTTGTCGTATACGTTTAGTTTAATGGAATCGGCAAGGTTACTGTTTTAGAAAAAAAAGGTACTTTCAGTGATAAAAAATCAGTTTTTCGGCTAATACTTTGTTACCAATCGTACAGCCGAAAAGTACCAACATTCGACACAATCTGGTAATAATAGTAATATACTCCCTGATATCAGTCATGCCTTAGATGCAAAAACTTAGTTTTTGCATAAATTTATCCGCTTGTCCTTTTTAATCTCCTTTGAATTTCTATTTCATCACGATTTTGACATGTGATCACAGCTACAACCAATCCTATACTACAAACAGGTTGCCCTTCATCGCAATGATTTTATTTTCAGATGAAAAAGATAAAAGAAAGGTTATTATTGGTACAGCACATGAAAAAAAAAAAAAAAAAAAAAAAAAAAAAAGGAACGAATTCCCGACACGACGTAAATAACTCTAACCGATATCGCACAAAAATAAACTCGATCGCGCGGCGACTTTTTCGATCAAATTCATCGAGCCTGATGGAAGCGGACGACACGAGCGATGGCAAAAACAGACCGGCCGCCTCACAAGAACCTAGTCCCCGATATATATTTATACACCCCCTGGTTGTTCTTCCTCCGAGCGTTTCATATCGTTAAATCGAATTCATTGACTCAATTCCATCGAACTTTTCCAACTGAAACACCCGCCTTCTTCGGGGAAGGCCATCCCAAGGTCTCCTCCATCGGTGAGTTATATGGTGACGCCCGTTTTTCTGCGCACCGGCGGTAAACGAATTCCCGAGGCAAAAGGAGAACCGAAGCGCGTTTCTTCTTCCCTCGCTGTATTAATTAGACCACTCGATGTATTTATGTACCGCGTGGTAGCTCGGGGCCTTTTTTTTACCAAGGCTCCGCGGCGCGGTAATGTCCCGCAAAACAGCAGCGTTAACGTCACCTCGAGAGACGAGAGCACCCCGTTTGCCACGATCCTCCGTGAAATTCTCCCCTGCCGATCGCGAGAAGCTCACAGCTCGATCGTCAAGGATTTTGTCGCGCGGTTTCCTTGAAGAGAGACGCGAGCGATGGAGTCGGACTAGTAGCCGTCATCGGTGACCTTTTATGGAACTCCAGAGCCATCGTCGTCTCGAGCGAGGCGTCACAAAAACCCTTCAGCTTTGGCTGTTTTGTGTATTATTTTGCTACATTAGCATAATTCATTTGCCAGCGTGAGTTATGCCATACTTTCTTGCTATCGGCATCGATTGTCGTACATTATTGTGTATATAGGGGACTGATCATACATGCAGATTCCTTTATTTATGAATTTTTTTTTTTTTGGTAGCTGTAGGTGTACATGTTTTCTAGAACAACAAGAAGAGACAAGTACCTCCAGAAATATGATTGTTATTGATTTTTTAGGTAACGTATGGTAAAGTATTATGGTGCACTAACAAGCCAAATTCCACTGCAGATTAAAAATTGAGAGCTTTTGTACTAAAGCATATTATGTATACCAAAAAATAAAGATTCACTTACTTGTAAGGTAAAATAATACAGTATGACGTTAAAGCGAATATCAAAGTTATGATCCAACAGTACGATGATTAGGTTTTTCACCAAAACTGCTTAGTATTAGACAGTTTTCATAAACACAGCAACAAACTGACGAATAAGGAACAAATCTGAACTGGATTAGTATTAGATAATTTGGTTATAAGGTGTAGTAAAACATCGTGGTATTAACAAGGATTATTAATGGACTGCGTAATATAGAAGACATTTTTTATTCTTTTTAATTTGTTGGTATATCCAGTTATTTTTCCTTCTGGTTAAGTAAGGATAGACTTTTTTTCTTTATTTAGTTTTAGATTATTTATTATACAACATACTGTAGTAGAAGTCAAAGTGTGGTTTGACTATTCAAGAATAAAATATCTTTGTGCGTTATTGTCTTTATAGATGTCAGATAATTCTCATAATCCTCATGCAAAGGTAGAAAGTATAATCCTCTTCCTACATTTTTATTATTCACTTGTAAGTCTAACTAATACATGAAAACGTCAAAGTTTTCACTAAAGATACTATGTCTTGATAAACGTACCAAGAATAATCAAACCGATGATTCGTAAACTATTGCACTTACTCCATCAAACTAAAATATTTTTTTCGTTAACGATTGATATAAGACGGATGTCACAAACTTAACACGTGTGTAAATGTGTAAAATCTGTGACAGCCAAGTTCTTTAACTTCACAGGTTTCCTACATTGATTTTTCTCATTCAAAATTGTCCAATTTAATGGTAGTGGTTAACCACTTAGTCAAGCTTTGCTTTGGTTGTCCTTAAAATTATTATCCACGCCACCACCATGTATTCACACACACTTTAAACGTGTACTTTAACACTCTTGGACTTACAGTGTATGGTATAGCGAAACGGCACAGTATCCACTTGGATGGTTGTCCAATTGCGTTGTAGTGTATTTTACCATTGTTTTTTTGTCATAGTTTAGAAAAGTAAGGACAGGTTTTCCTCCGAGTTTGGTTTTGGATCATGATAATATGATGGGAAGAATTGACAGAGTACCACATCTAGTTAAAAGACTCAGGGGCTATACTTGCCATGGTTGCGCGGTCCGGAACGGGCCACCAGCGGCCTGCAGAGCACCGGTCAATCAGAGATTTCATTGCATCGAAAGGTATATTGTATACCCAAGACGACACTCTCTCTCTCTCTCTCTTGTCCCCGACACGCCTCTTTCGCTCTCTTTATTTACGCCGTACAGGTACGAGCATCTGTGTGCCCACGTTAAAGACCCTAGCTCCCGCGGTCCTCCCCAGCACGCGAAGAAGGATCGGGTGCTATGAATTATTCATGCCCTCCACTCTCGATCCTCCTTAGGGGAATACACATATACGCGTATGGGTGCACGGTCCCGCTCTCTCGGCTTCGCTCTCCCTTTCATTGTTATGCTCGGTCGTATCAGTTTCTCGCGGTCATCTCTCGGTTGAAAGTCAGTCAGTCAGCCAGGCCGTACAGAATGTGTATATATACACACGTTGGGGACACGAAAGGATTATAATAGCTGGAGGGAGGCGCGCGGAATCGAAGATGCGTGCAACTTCGCCAACGGTGGAAGTGTACGCACAAGGAGAGAGGCGTATGGCCCTTTCCATATAAACCCATGGGCCGGTAATGGGATCCTTCACCCGCCCTCCCGAGAAAACCGTCAAGCCTCTCTCTCTCTCTCTCTCTCTCTCTCTCATGTGTAAATGTATAAGCGTGCTTCTGATTTTCCTTCGTCGTGTGTGCAGGTGAGTGCCTTCGGGAGGTGAATAAAATCCGATGACGTGCCGTAGTTTGTCCATACCACGTTGGAAAAGTGACGGGAGGGTCCTTCATTAGAGCAATGGGAGAAGATCAAAGATCTGTTTCGTAATTTATCTTGCCGTTTTTGCTGTCCGCTCCTTTTTTCTTTTCTTCACTCCACGCGTTTCTTAACGCCCGAGTGGCGCGGCAGGATCGATACACGTCCCGACGTTCATCAATCATTGCGCTGTGAATAGTTGATTGAATGCGTTATCTCTTAAATTAGATTGTTGTCCAAGTGGTGCGGGGCGACGATATTTCACGCGGAGGATAATGCACAGGGTGCGAATGGACAAAAATTACCCGACGTTTCAACGAAGGAGAATTTTTTGTTTATTTTTTTTTTTCTTGTTGCTGGAGAGATTTGTTTTCATAAAAAATGGGATGCAGTGTATCCCTGACCATCACTTTGGGGATCAAAATTCGGGAAACACAGTGTTATGATTCTGTTCCTCATTAGGCATTTTCCAAGGAGTTGATCGCACTTTATACGATTGAATCACAAAAGAATCGTCCAGCAGCACTTTTAGTCGAAAGAAAGGCTACCGACGTCCCTGAGATACGTGTTTGCAGCTACAACCTTTTGATAATACAGCGTAACATCAGAACACTTTCAAAAGCCTGAACACCTGTGATACACCCACTACAAGATGATAATGTAAGGTGATCTTTAGCAAACTATTGTCCTTGGCGATAGAAATGGAAGATGAGAGGTCATGGAGTATAGTACCGAATTAGGAGAATGCAATGAAGCCGAGGAGTAATATAGCCTTCTGATCTATAAAAGTTGTCAGTGAGTCGTGCCATCCAGAAGACAGGCAAACGGGACAAAATTGTGTAAAAATAAGAGGAAGATTGAAAGGATACGAATCGTGTCGTATGAGAGGGTGATTAAAATACACAATACGGACGGTGAGTGGTGGATCTTTGGTACGAGTGGATGCACTTCTGAGACTCGTACTTGGAGGGTAATTGTAGCATGCCAAAATGGTGTATGAGATTGAATATCGTGAATTCTCGGTTCACACGTGGGAACTGGGCCATCGTCATGCTGACTCATAAGGTGAGATACAATAGACACTCTGATGGATTAGCACTTGGCTTAAAGTTCCGATGACGATTATTTATATACCACACCACAATAGCATTTAGATTTTTCTTTCGGATAGTGTGGTTTAATTAAACATTAGGGAGCTTTCATAACATAATCCTGCACATCCTAATTTAACATATTTAGGACACGTAAGGAATCAAGATAGTTTTGTGGTAAGACCGTATAAGTATGGTGAATTTCAGTAGAACTTGTCTGAATGAGGATTATAAGATTTCGAGAACAAGTCATGGATGACGTTGACTATGATGAGAAACAGAGTGAGTTGTTTTTTACTTTGTGCAAGAATCACCTCGAGTAAATAAATCTCAGGGCATTGCTGTCATACGTATGACCAACTTATCATTAGATTTCCAAGCACGTCTTGATACCTATCCCGTCCAATGCCCCGTACAAACGAGGCGTTAAAGGTCCAACTTTTCAGTGGGAAGGAGCGAGCAGCGAAGGCAAACAAGCACGGGCCTTGTTAAGTGCACGCTGGAACACGTTTAATATTCTGCACGGCATCGGTGTACTGGAAATCCATGTGAAATTCGCCATCTATTAACGTGTGCCTGCATTCTTACGGCGTGTACACAGTAACGGTGGAGGTTTTGAAGGAGAATGCACGAAAGCCAGTCGATGGGGTTGACGAGGGACGCACGAACCGATTGGTAAAATATTGTTAAATAGCGCGTGTCTCAAGATTATAGCTTCGTACCTGTGGATTGGAACTATCTTGCGAGGAATCATATGCACTTTTTAATACGTTCCCTGATTGACAATAGTGTCTTTCTTAGTCATAAATCTGAGTGCAGTCATACTTGATGTCACATTAAAAAAAAAATAAAGTATGTAACAACAGACGATAAAACACTAACTCGGCCGCAATAACTCTTTCGGACCTGCATTCGCAATCGCGATCATCGATGCCTCCGTACGTATATATAATTAGAAGACATCTCAACCTGCCATCGGACACTACAAAAGCTCAGTCCGCCAGCCCGACACGCATACCGGCGAGCTCACACGTGCCCATAATAACATAATATGCCACACGGTAGCCCTGCCAAAGCACCACCCCCGCATCACGCGAGCTTTCGCGCAAACACACATAACATATTTATCCAGGTGTTACCTCCCTCTTTGGCAGTCGGTGTAAACAAGATACTGCCGAGAGATAGATTAATTTCCCAAAGTCCCCACACCTCCTCCTCATCCCATTACACTCTTTTTTCCATGTTTGCGCAGGCGATGGAGAGAGCTTTAATGCACACACGACGCGTCTGAGCCTCCGTCACCAGACGCTCACCCCAATCGATTTATATATATATACATTTTTTTTTTTTTTTTTTTTTTATATTATAGTGCTCTACGTCCGGCTCCTTTAATAAGGGCACTACTATGGGCACTTAGCACTTGGGAGAAGGAAGGGAAGAGGGATGGGAGGCCTCCCATCACTGGGAGGGGGGTAGGGGGAAATTAGGCAATTTTTGCTGCGAGAAGGTCGCCTAAACCCTCCTCGAGGAGCATTGCGTGGTGAAAAAGCACATGTGAAAAATCACAGAGGTAATTGCCCGAAAAAGTCGCACTATGGCCGGGAATCGAACCACGGGCTCCCCCGCGTCCTAATCCACAACCTAGCCGACTGAGCCACCGCGCGCTCAATATATATATATACATGTTATAATGCACGGACGCGTTAATTAGCGCTCGCTAATTTTCGCATGAAACTGGATGCAGTATGATAAAACGGCGACGGCGTCACTGCCCGCGGGGATCGAGGCTCACCACGCGAGAGCAACGATTTTAATTAATAAGAGCCTCATTAGGCATCTCCGTGATAATTATCACGCGGTTGTACGTCTCGCGTTTCGATCGAAGAGCATTTTTTTTTTTCCTCGCGACCATTGAACCACCCCGTATTGGAAATTGTCGACACTTGCATACAAAATGTACTATGGTCATGTACACGCTCGCGCGTTCCGTGAAAGCCCAAGGTGCAAAAGGAAGCTGTTGGTTTACTTTGTTTTTCCCGCGAAACGAGACCGGTATGTCAACGGGGGCAAAAAATTATTTTCTCGCTCTCAATGGGAAATATCCTCCGCTGGGCAAAGAGGAGCGATGTCTGCCCTCGATATAGCGGCCTTCGTATACATGTATATATGTACTCGGTGAGCCCGCCCGTCCCTTGTCCGTACACACATATATATATAGGCAGGAGTGACCTTGGAATATGTAATAACGCGGCGATCACGTTCTACAGTGCTGGGACACCCTGGCTAAATTTAGTCCCCGGTGACGTTGGCTGCGTGTCAGTCCTCTCTACCTTGTCGGTACGTTTGTCCGTTCCGTTGTCTACCAACGGTTTAATGGGTCGATTAAGGAAAGCGGGCAACCGAGTCTCTGGACTACTGGAAGAAGCAGGAGGGCAGAGTCATGTTGGAGGAGATTTCCTTTTGTTTTCCAGAATAGATTCGACCATCAGTCTTCCATCTTTTTTTTCCATCATTCATCAATGCAAGACTGTTTTTTCATTGAGGGAAATAGATTTCGGAATATTGAGTAAAGGCTGGACTAAAGTGCTACCTTTGCGTGCGCGTGATCGTGGAGGACTTTATTATATTTTTGGAGAGTCCAATCACCTGCAAGTGCTTTTTGGGTTCGTGAACTGCAAGTAAGGGAAAATGATTGAGGCTCGGCTTGTACATCCATTTCCATTGGTATCCTTTATATGAGTTACCGCCGTCGAGTAAAAGTGGTGTACAAAGCGTGACGAGCCAGAAGCTTTAAAAAAAATAGCTCGAGTTTATCCTTACGCGTGTCGCAGCTTTTTTCGTTTGCCCGAGACACCTGATTAATGGACGTCGTGCATATTTCATCGAGAGGGCTACGATGACACGCAAGTGTACATCCATAACAAAAAAAAAAGATAGAGAGCTGTGCGTGACTCTTTTCTTCTTTTATTTTTCATTCGGGACGCAGGGAGAAAAACCTCATTTCCGGCAAAAAAAAAAAGAAAAAAAAAAAAAAAAATTGAAGAGACCCAGCACCCTGGGGCTGAGTGAGACACGTTGTATAATAACGAAGCGAAGGGTCACGCCCTCGACGCGCGCAATTGCCAAGGGGGGCCCACGCCAGAAGCCTTTTTCTATTTTCGGCGTGACATCCTTAATTCTCCTTCTTTTTTTTACACGTATACCTTTTATCTCCACGTGGTTTTAGCTCTCTCTCTCGGGGCAGAGGCAGCTGTCCTGATTAGCCGACCGACGACGCGAGCTTTAATAAAGAGGAGGCGAACAAATCTGTTTGACGTCGGCCCGTCACGCCTTTGACGCTCGCGTAGGGTCGCGCGGTGTAGGGTGCTGATCTCAAGAGGCGGACGATGTACCATTGGAAAAGTGGTTCTGTTTTTTTGCTCGAGGAATAGTTACGCGAGTTAAGTACTTTGGCTCAAGATAATATTAATATAAGTCCCGGTACTGGGCTATGACGACTGTTTTCACAATTTCTTCTTCTTACGTTCGATGGTTCGTTGTTTGAAATGTTGGATAAACTGGCACATATTTTCCGATTATCTCGTATTATCAAAGAAACTTAACAACAGGTTTACAATGGTGAAGCGATAGTGCCATTTTTTGTTCACGCTCTTTTGTACAAAACGAACAAATGGATAATCGCACTTGATTTTCATCACAGAAAAATCCAAAGTGAAAATTATTATTTTCTAATTAGAATCATTAATCATGACTGGCTACAGAAATCTTGCTCAGTCCCACTAGTCGAACAGCTCATAAATTGACTAGTGTGGACGGGCTGGAGTCACAACTTTTTAAAATTTTTTTTATTTCAAGAGCTACTCGATCTTAAAAAGTTGATGCGCCTAATTATAACTCGAAATCAGTGCGACTGATTTTTCAGCTTCTTTTCACTCGCTCAGTATTCCGTACATGGTTCAGCTATTAGATGTAATAGTAGAAATTGACAGACTATACTTCACGTTATTATTTTTCTTCGTTTTCCATATCGTTTATACATATATGTTGGTCTGTTAAAAAAAAAGTAAAACATGAATACCAAATTAATGTTTGTCTCAATCGCAAAAATCCTCAACATCGTTCGACAACGCGCCCACAAAAACCAAAGGCCCTGCTCGACGAAGAAGCGCGGATTATCGCGCCTACAAATTACCCGTGTCGCGGGCAAGCGAATAAGCAGGCTCGCGCGAGTAATTCCAAGATGCAGGCCCGATAAAAATCAAGGCCCCGCGCGCCCGGCGAATAACTGCGTGCACAGCGCGAAAAGGGCCGTTTTTTGCCCCGCAAAGAGAGAAAAAGGCACGTCCCCTCGTTATAACGCCGGGCAGAGGAAGTCGTCGCACAGTCCCGGGCGAAGCGCCAAAAAAGCACGTCACTTTGGACTCCCTTCCCTCTCCAGCGGACCTATACACGTTTGCGTATGATAAATCGGAGAGGAAGCCCGAGGAATGCCCACGATCCCTCCGTTCCTCGAGTGTATATTCGCAGGCGGATATATAATTGCGGCAATAAATCCAAGATTAATCGAGAGCGAGAGGCCGACCTGTCGTTGGTTTTTTTTTTTTTTTTTTTTTTTTTCCTTTCGCACTTGCGCGTACATACGTAATACATGTGCGCGAAATCCATTTCACATGATAAATCAATCCTCGCCCGCCTCGGCTAGTGCGGGTCCTTCTCTTTCTCGAAAACCTCGAACACCTCCTGCCGATAAGCGGGAGCGAGCCGATCCCCCTCCTCCGCGAGCTTACGTGTGTAAATATGAGCTTACCAGCGAGTCTTTTTTTTTTTTTTTTTTCTTCTCCCGTTCGTGGCGAGGGAGACGAAGAAGAAGAAGACGAAAAAAGCCACTCGAGTGCGGGTGTTCATACGAGAATATAAGCATTTTGCTCCTCGAACGATTTGTACGTTCGATTGGTACTCGTGAGACGTCTGTGGTACATTGCATATTGTGCGCGATACGAGCAAACGATTATCGAGTGTACCAGAGTATTGTTTTTACCTAATGGGCCTGAGAACGATAGTGTGATCCGTTTCACTGGCTTCTTGTTTCGTTGATGGAATTTTTACGTATTTTTACACTATTCTGGATCCCAAACAAGATGATTTTTCTGATCACTTCGACCAAGATGTAGGGTATTGTAGTAAAAAAAAAAAAAAAAACGTTGTACATCTTTTTTTTCAGCCTTTAAAATCTTCAAAGAAATAATTTAAATCTGATTGATCAATACATTTTAAGATTTTGTTCTTTATATCCAAGCTGTTTGACACTTTGTTCCTACCAAACGACGATTTCTCGTTTACATTAGGGTATGATTTCTTCTGATCAAACAAGTACATTAATAGACTTCAAGCAAATATTATTAGAACCTATAGACTCAACATCTTTATGTACAACTTTTGTTCAAACAATTTTCAGTAATTTAAATGAAAGCCAGGAGTTGTCTTCAAATATAGTAGCCTTTTTGTCTTCGAAGTCATTGCAGAGCCTCTTTACTAAGCTACCAAGTAACCTACAAGAAACGCGTTTTTGAAAATAAAAATGATAAAATGAGCTCGATTTATGTAACTTGTTTTTTACCTGTTGAAATAGGAGTAATTTAAGAAAAACAAATTGAAGTAGTAGTAAAATATTCGATATTTGACTGATGGTTCTATACCGCAAAAAGGGTAAAAGTTAAAATCAAATCAAAATAAAAGTCACCACGTCAATATATACTGTTATTTAGGGTAAACACAATACAACTGTGATCGAAAGATATAAGTGAAATGCGTATTCTATGAAACTTACTGAGTAATGCCGTACATCATTGTTAAAATAAAAAAATTCTCAATGCACTCGATCACGTAGAACAATAAAATTATAGCCAACGCTGGCGTACAGATCCAAACAATCAATTGCTAGTCGAGACTTAAAAACCGATGGTGGTCAAAACGAGATAAGAAAAAAAAATAACAGCTAAGAGAGCAAGTTATACATTATTTTAAACCGAACAGGTCAGAAGTAGGTGGAGACGAACAAACGGCGCGGCTTATATGTTTACAAAGCGCCAGTGATCCTCGGTGATTTTTGAGCATCGCCCTCTTCGCTCTCGAGGCGCTTGAATCAAAAATGATTATATACGTAAGAAAAAGCAAAAGCTACGGTTTGAGAAGATCCACTGAAAACAGAGGGCGAAGATAAAGATGCGATAGAAAAAAAAAAAAAAGATCAGGAGGACGTAGGTGGAAAAGAAAGGAAGAAGCTGCGACGGTGCCTCGATAATTTTTGCCTCTCACCAAACGAGATTTGGGTTTCCCGCGGGCGAGGGGGTACCCTTTTCTTCGTCTCCTCTTTCTTCGGCACGTACAAAGATCGAACACTTCGAACGTACACTCTAAAATTTTTTAGCTGCGTTTCGTGGATCGTTGATTTCCGTAGCTTTTGGTGTAACAAAAAATACAAAATCCAAAAGGAAAAAAATTGAGAAAAAAATAGGTTGGTAGGGGGTGCAATGTGATTTAGGATGAATTGGGAGAATTGTCATATTTAGTGGTCGTTTTTCAGTTCGGGTATGTAATAATGTTTATTTTTCCGCTGATTTGTATGTGCGTAAATATTATTTTACAAAACTTTGCTAGGGAATGTTTGTCAAAGCCTATTGACATGTTAAAAATGATCGACTAGAAAAATGTACCTTCAGACCAACATTATATTCCTACGTATCAAAGTTGACACTGAAACGATCAATGTAGGCACATATATATTCTAGAGCTGTTGAATGCACGTATTGATAAATATATATTAAAGTAATTCTCATATTATACCCAATGTTAATAAAAATACTTATTTTCTGTTTCAGGTAAGTGATGAGTTTCTATTAGCTCTCTGCGCAATGATCCTCTTCTTGCGACAAAGAAAAAAGTGTCCGAGTATTTTATCATCCTCTGCCCAAAGTGCCCTTAAGGTAAGTGTGGCTGTAGCAATCAACGTCTACCTTGACCTAAAGGTGTGCTGTTTCACGAAAAATATACTCCATTGCGTTCGTCAAATTAAATCTCATAACTTGGGCTTGTAGGTTTGAAAACTGAAACAAATATGCAAATTTTAAGGGAAATTTCCGAGTCTCAAGATGGAAATGCACGTTAGTCTCTTTAGGTCATAAACTTTTTGAGTTATAATTTTAAAGGTTGAAGAGTCATGGCAGTCTTAAGTAAAAAGTTATAACCAGGTGTATCAAATTAATATTTTTAAGTAAAATCAATTTTTTTGTACTTCAAGAAATGAAAATTTCAGAATCGGATGGAGCGTAGTTGTTCACATAATATGTTAATACATTATAATTTTTTTTTCTTTTTTATTCAAAGAATGTTTATGAAACTTTGTTAGGGTTACACATCATCTCATTTTTCACAAATATCAATACTATGTAAGTTAAGACAAACACAAATGTTAATATATCTATTTTACAACACCACGTGACATTTATGCAGAAAAACTTCGTATACATGCACACGCGCACACTTTGATACTTTATTGCTGGTCGCGAGTGGACGTAAGCGCTTGTTGGCAACCACACATTGTGTAAGAGGGCATAACTCAATATCGATCAAAATGAGCGTCTCCTTTATAAGATAAATTCTCTCGCAGGTAAGGTACACACATTGTTGTGCAAATTAAGTGACCCTTGTATTGTGGCCGTGTATAAATTCAGCTCTCTCTTTTTCGTTCTTGCTGGTGCGCCACGCGCTTACGAAACGAATTTCATAAGACTGCGTGCACGATGAGTATAGAAAAAAAAAAAAAAAAAAAGTAACGATGATTCACGACATTTTGAAGAATCGGCCGCTGTGTAATGTCCCTTTTTCTTCGATTCATGGTTGTTTTGATGTTACCAAAAATTTTCGACGCTTTCATGATGGCCCTACTTTCCCCGCTTCTTGGTGAATACCCTCTAAATCTTTCTCACGTTCTCGTATTTAATTGCAGAGTTGCTTACGCAGTGATAGGCTGTTAGAAAAATACGACGATGCTTTAGTAATCATTTCGAAAATTGGGTATTACGTATGAAGCCGGTTTTTTCTTTTTCTTTTTTTTTGAACGAGCTAGCTTTAAAAGTAAAAATTTGTAAGAACCACGACATTAATTGCAAAATTAAATACGTGTGGTTTTACAGTGTAAGTCTTTTTTGTAGTAAATTTTACTAGACGTATGCCGTATTATTTCAGTAATTTTACTATTTTTAAACATGATGAGTGGGCGGTTTTTGGACGATTTATTGGAAGATAAAAGTTGTAGGCTCTAGAAATTGCATGCTAGAGTTTAAATGTGTGGAATATAAAGTAGTAGTACATAAGTATAAAGATTTTCGTTCACAAAAAAAATATTGTTTATGGATCTCCTATGATTAGACAGTTTTATTTTATATTTACAACTTTTAAATAAATATATTTCTCTTTTACATGTTACTAGGTACATAAATTTTTGACAAGAAATAAGATTTAAATTTAAAATATTGTACATGACACATTGTTCCCTGACTAAGCTATGTTAGCCTACAACACTTGTAAAATTATTTTCGACATCGTCTAGATTCTTAGCTACTTAAACCTCGTTTTTATTGTTGTTTTTTCATAAAATAATCTCAAGATTTCTTTCAATAACCTAAAATCTTTTGTCTCAAATATAACACCATCACTTTAACATTTTACCAACATTCGATTACCCCACATCTTGGTCGATGCACAACATCTTCACACGCTTTTTACTTCCGCAATATAATGCTTGCTCATCGACAGATGTTGAAAACATATCGCCTTAATTTCGTACGATGTTTTCGAGAAAACACAATGTCATTGAAAAAACAATGTTTTTAAAGTCCATCACTACAATTTCACAAGTTCAATGTTAACTTTTAAGATGTACTCTACTCGAAAGGTTACAAAAATTAGTAATAAAACGTAAAACACTAGATATGTAAATTTCAATTTGTAAAATTTGTTCACTAAACTACTGTTGCCATACTCCGGAGATCGGCAAAGCATCCCGAAAGCCCAATAAATTCTAATGTTAATAAGCCTCGGTAACACAAGAATGTCCCAAGATGAAATGCATCTCGGTCGACTGTACTTGAAACGCACGCACAGTAGAAAGTCGTTTATCTGCACTGGCATCGATTGCACGTGTGTGGGCTTTAAGCGTATGCAAGCGTAGTTGATGCAGAGAATGGGTGCCTTTAAGACCAAACAGAAAAAAAAAAAAAAAAAAAAAAAAAAAAAAAAAAAATGTGGCTTACAGGCATACTCCTATTCGTATTGTATAAAAATAGTTGGAAAAGTGAAAAAAAAAGAAATGAAACTGGAAGCTCGTAATGGAGGGATAAACGAAAGAAGATGAGATACGTATCGCCTTCCGTTGTGCAAATCATCGCGGTCTACACGTATACGCTATGACGAGTCACAATGCAAACATAAATTACACTCCGCTCCGGAAAGCTTATACATATACGTACGAGCGCATCGCCTCTGCGTAACATATATAATACACACATAACGCAAAAAGTATCGATTCTCGATCTTACATGTTATGTGCATGTGTGTATACCTATGCGGGTATCGCAAATTGCAAACGCCCACGTCTTAAAAAGGTAGTTACTTGTATGCGCAGTCGTTGCTAATCGGATCGACCGGCTCTCGCGTCGGTGAATACATATACACACGCGAAATTGCACAACCCGGCGATGATCGATGGGTACGCCCATATGTCCGATCCTTTTTTTTTTTTTTTTTTTTTTTTTTTTTTAATTTTCTCTCGAAAGATGTCGAAACGCGACGGTTCCCTTGAGTGTACTGCAGTGGTGTGAGTATTACGTGTGCGCGCGTAAAATCAAGAAACCCGTCCACGCTGCACTTTGACCCTGCGGCCGTTCATGCAATACCGTCTGGACTCTTACTCTCCTTCTCCCTTCTTTACTTTACATGGTGAGGATTTTTTTTTTATAAGAAAGTTATATGAACATTTATTTGTGCAAATTTTACTTGTGAAATGTATGGTATTTGGGTGCAGGATTCTTTGAAAACATATGATTTTTTTCTGTCTTTAACAAATAGCTCCATAATATAGTAAACCCTATCAGCCTCAACTTTACAACCTCGTAAAACCTTATAAGTCTCTATTTTCGTGATCTAAGAACCTAATAAACTCGTATCTCTCAACCCCTGAATATCCAATAATGACTACGAAGACTTACCAGTGATTCAGTATAAACAAGAAATTAGTTTTAGTGTCATATTGTGTTGAGAATGAGAAGTCAAATATGAACTTTATGTATTAGAGAAAATCAGATGTTTTACTAAATATAAATCGAGGGTTTGCACACTATTGAAGTTCTTAAAAAAGACTTCATGAGTAATTCAAAGTCTTTCAAAGATTTTAGAAGCCTTGATAAGATTTCAGGTGTTTTATTAAGACTTTAAGAGTGCAAATAGTTTAAATTCATTAAAAAAGACTTCAAATCGTTCAAAAATACTTCTTAAGTTATTTTAAGTCTTTTAAAGAATTGTGATAATTTAACAGGACTTCAAGAGTGCATGTAGCTCAAAGTCATTAAAAAAGACTTCAAGTCTTTAAAAAAGACTTCATAAGTTATTCTAAGTTTTTTATAGAATTCATATAATTTAATAGGACTTCAAGAGTGCATATAGCTTAAATTCATAAAAAAAGACTTCAAGTCTTTAAAAAAGACTTCATAAGTTATTCTAAGTCTTTTACAGAATTCATATCATTTAACAGGACTTCAATGGTGCATGTAGCTCAAAGTCATTAAAAAAGACTTGAAGTCTTTAAAAAAGATTTCATAAGTTATTCTAAGTCTTTTAAAGACTTCACAAAAAGTTTTTAAGAAGTTTTTAAGAAGTTTTTATGTTGTTGGGGATACGTCGTGAAACTTGTACCGAACGAACATGACATAAAATGTATGATCTTTGATACACAAGTATACTATTTGTGTACATCTTTCCAAATTTTATTGAAAAGCGAGTACATATTAAAATCATGACAAGTACGTAATCATAAATTATCAAGCCCTTTGTTGTACTGAAAAAATGTTAGCATTAACTTTCGTACATACATACATATTGTAAGAATTGTAATTTTTACCCTGAATCTTCTACTGAGGCAGTGGTACTTACAATAGGGCTCTCATTTACGAGGAAAAGAAGTACGTACTTAAATAACTGATCGCCATACTCAACTGAATCGTCGAGATCGTCGTCAACCTCTCAAAATCCATTACACTGTCAGCGTCAATAAACTGCTCAATTTTCTTTAATTAATGACTATTCATTACACAGGTGACCCAACAATTACACGCGAAAATGTACCCAGTCATTCGATTCGCATAAAACAAGTTGAAAATACGTATCGGGCACTTAAAGACCGACATGAATATATATTGTATGAAAATAAGCAATCGCGAACTCCTGAAAATAAGTTTCAAGGACGCAAACTGCAGTACAAGAAAATATATGCATGTAAAGAAAAAAAGGTACGACTGTCGCGCAAATACGTGCGTATAAATATAATAGCGATCCAAGGCAAGAGCAAGAAGGGGGTAAGAGTGTTAATATACGCTTCTCTGTCTTGATATCAAATGAAAATAAAGAGGAAAAGCATCAAGTGGTGTACAGAAAACGGAAGAGAGAGAGAGAGAGAGAGAGAAAGAAAGAAAAGAATCGGAAACACAACGGAGCCGCGCGGGAAATAAAACGAGTGTCGGTGTACTCGCACGCGAGAGAGGGGGCCAGGGGGAGCAACGCCGTATTAAAAGGATCCTGCAGTAGCAGCAAACCATACGTCCCCTGCTCGACAAATCGCGTATTTATGATCTCCGGTGTGCACAATGCGGGAGCGCAGAAAACTTTTAATCCCTTCTCGTTCGCTGCGTGCAACGATTCGCGCCTCACCTTCGAGTATATATATAAGTGCAGCAAGTAGACCCCCGCTCTCTCTCTCTCTCTCTCTCTCTCGTGTGTACATAAACATGTCAGAGAGCCATTATGCAAATTTTTAAATACGACGCGGCCGATTGTATACATATATAGGTACGCTATACGTGCATGTAGTGCGCGCGTGTAAGCGCAGCCAAGGTGTGAAAAATAAAATTAGCATCGCCGGAATAGGTCCTTCAGTCTTACTTGCTTCTTTTTTTTTTTTTTTTTTTCTTTCCTTCGTTCTTGTTACACGCTCTTGGATGAGCGAAAAGTGCATGTACGCGTGTGAATGAGGTACATTTTTAAATGGTCATTGGGTGCCCGAGGGCGTTAATGTGCGTATCACACGTATATGATAGGATGACATTGATTTTTCAAGTGGGTGTAGTGTACTTTAAAGGTCACGGTTTTTGCATGGCTGTACATGAATCTAGTGCAGATTATTGTAGTTTTTAATGGTTTTTGGAGCAAAGTCATGATTGTACGTTATTTTTTTTTTTTTTTTTTTTTATAAAACCAATCGTTTTTGTCGTAAATATTCGACGATCAAGTTTACTCCAAAGGGATCAATGTAAGCAGTTATGCAACTTTACAAAACCATCAAACTATCTGAATTTTCTTACAACTTTTAAAAATTCTTATGGTTTCTCATGGTTTATCAAAATTTTTTGCAGTTTTTTTTTAGTTTTTTCCAGTTGTTCATACGATACTTTTCCACTAGTCATCACTTTTTTTTTCTCCTTAGTCAAATATCAAGTTTATTTGATGAAATGTAAAGTCATGGAAACAAAAAATTCAGGGTATACATTATCAATTCATTTATTTCAAATGATAAAAATAATGCAACGGGACATGTAACAAGTAAATTCACGGGGACAAAAATAGGGTATGGCCTGGAATTGTCATTTATGAAAAACCATGAACAAAATTATGAATTTCGCATTTAATCATTATGAAGTAGTTGATAATCAATCAACATGACAACTATTTTTGTGCTATAACCTTGTATGTTCGAGCACCTAAATGGTCTACCATCACCTCCTACGAAGACTTATGGTTTTCAAATTTTTCAATGTAAGGTATATTAATAGAGTAAAAGTCTGAATCGTACTAGTCTCTGTATGAGGTATCGATTTGCTTTCAACTAAATTTATTTCACAAACATATATATCTTTTTAAAAATATCAATTTTAAATAAATTCACACACTCAATAAATATAAAAAACTAAAAAGTTGCATTTTAAGCAACTAATCAATACTACAGATGTTGAGCACTTTTAAACAACTTTGAAATCAAACGTTTAAAACTGACGCATTCAATCATCACGTAGTTAAAATTAAACAACCACGTATCTTACTTTATGGTAATCATGCTTTTTTTTTATATTTGTTGTCAGTCTAATGACAGAAAAATTAATTTAAGAAAACCAATTAACAGACAATGGCAAAAACCATCTTCAGCACAACGCCTGGCATTGTTCCCCGTTCCAAAGAATGCGATCGCGATCCGCGATGCGCATAATACACGGGAGTCGCGCCTCGTTACCCGGTAATATCATTTGCATGGTCTGGCAGAGAGGGAAGGGCTCCGAATGTTTTTTCTTAAAGGGTGCAGTTAAGATTCAACTCGGCAGTGCTAATTTATCTTTTAATGAGCTGAAATCACCGTCTATGATTGAAAGGCTGGCAGGCAAAAAATGATGACGCTGCGCGAACATTCGCTATGTACGAGGATAGGATATTAATGTAAGTATTCAGAGTTGTTGAGTAGGAAGTAAAAAAATTTTACGATCGTCCAGTAATGTTGGGATCCACTTGTGCAATTAGACTAAGCCTATGAAATAAGAATCATTTTGCAATTGAGAAAATAAAATAATACGCGGTAATATTTGTTGTCTCTTTATGTTAAGGTGAGCGCATCCATTAACCAAATGATTTCAAATCAAAGCCATTTACATAAAATGATCACCAAACTCCTTATTTAGGAAGAAGATCTTTACTTTGGCAAAACTCTTGTTCAATTAGGTTTTAGCTAAAGCTGCTTGTTAGCAATTAATACAATATGAATAAAACTACGAATTCCTTATAATTGCAGTGACACACAATGGTTTTACATGTAATACCCAATAGTTGTTTGAAAGAGCTTACAGATTCTCAACACCCTTAAAAAAAAATTACCAGCAGCTCCATCATAAAACTTACAACTGTTAGAAACTTTATAATGCGATTAAGTACATCGATATGTTTTTGAATAATAAATTCAATTAATTACCTAATATTATGTCAGGGACTAAAATGAAAAATGTAGGCCCAACAGTATTGGACACAGATAAATCAGGAGGAAACATTCAAAGCAATAATATTGATCAAACATCATGATGCATTGTCGTTAAGAATCACGATCAAAAAGTCGGACCACTAAAGCATATTGTATTTTATTTAGGGAAAATGTTAATGGTAAACCATGAAGGTGCGTCAACCAATTTCCAAAAATATATGTTAGTCTGGGTTCACCGCATGTCTCTGCTATACTATTTGATCCACTGCAAAAGCTAAAAAGACTTTTTGCCCGTTAACGTCCTAAACGGTAAGCCACCTATAAGAGCTAGCCAGGAAACCCGTGCACGCACGGATTGTCGGTGGGTCGGACGGTGGACCCGCCAGGCGCCGATGGGAAGATGATTATGCCAGCGCCGGCCGATTTACGCCCGCTTTCCAGGAACACAATGCACCCGGGTGACGTCACGCTCGCGAGGACGAAGAAGCGGCTCGTTAATTATTCGCCACGCTGCACTCGTGACTCTCGCCGCTCGCGGGGGCTTCTCTCGTTTCGTCATTTACTCTTCTCCTCGTGGGTGTATTTTTTGCCTCGTCCCAGAGAAAGCTGCTCTGTTGGCCAAAAATACAAGCTTTTAGAAATAATTTCTTGCGTAATGTCATCGGGGGAAAAGCCGTGTGTGACCTCGAGTGGAAAAAGCGTATAGACCAGTCTCGGTTTTCACAAAAAATACACTGGTGTTGTCGGGTTTTTGTTGCTGTTGTTCTATTCAACCGTAGTGGCGTAGCTGAGAAATTGGACATGATTTCGTTGGCCTAGACAATAATGTAAGTGAACATTACATTATAATATACATTGTAATCCTCAAAGAGTTTGAATTAGCAGATTAAAATATAAAAAAAGGCTTTCAGAGATTCGTTTCATATGCAATCGTCTAAAGAGTTACTGAAAATTTTAAATCTAAGTGTTTGTTGGGAGATTTTCATGTTTGCTCACGTTTTAAGAGATAGATATGCATTTTTAAATTATAAATGAAACATCTCCGATACCTAACAACTTTTAATGGAAACATGTTTCCGGAAGATCTGAGGAACCGTCTTTTCTTGAAATTAGGTATCTTTGTCAAAAAAGTAATTCTAAATATATTATTATTGTACGAAGATTAAAAAATATATAACCTTAACAGTCACCTATTTACATTTTATGTTTTTTTGTGTCATACTGGGGTTGTTTAATTGCTCATTGAAACTTAAAAAATAAACAGTATTATTTCTTTTGAGTAATGCTAATTTAATTGGAGAATTTAGTAATAATATTTATTTAATATATCGTTCATCAAAAAACTTTTTTTACTATAGTGTACTTACAAATCAATGAACACTCATTTAAATGTGACATAAATTACGTACGAGGCGTTATTTTTTACGCCATTTACTCCAATCGATGATATAAAGGGTTTTTATAAAATATCTTTATAACCATAATTACAATTTCAAAGGATATTGGTACTAGTGAATAGTATTAATTCTTTCTAACTCAGTATTACAAGTTTCCACGTTTATATTTTGGCAATATTGTGATGAATTTTTAAATATAGCTGTTATTTCTTGTAAGAATCAAGTCTGTGGTTCAGTAATACTTTCAACTAGCTTTTGTGACTTCAAACTTTTTCGACTTTTGATTTGCTTCAAACTGTAACAATCCAGCAATTCCACATAATCCTATTCCTCCAAATATCAATATCCATTGTAAATAGCTACGAGAAAACCAATGATTACATCACAAAATTTTCATCTAATATCTACAAGATTAAGCCATTTTCTTTAAAATCTTACCATGCAACTGCAACCATCGTGTGTTCACCTCTTATTTGATCGAGAAACCAATCAGGCAGAGCTACGCCTTCTTCGATCCAAAAAAGTGGTAGCAGAGCTTCCGGAAAATTTTTCATGATATTGAATTTTTCTACCTTCTGAACCATCACGTTGACTTGAATGCGTTTCATGGCGATCAATGGAACACCAGTCAATGGTTCAAACTCCAACCAGATTTCATGCTTGTCCTAGGTAAAATAACACATTACCAATATCTTATATATCAGGGCGTAAATGCAAAAGTGGTATTTACTTTCGATGGATTTAGTCCATGGACCATTCTCAGATAAGTTTCATCGCCCAGGTAAAAATGAGGATGAGATAGGACTATGGGGACACCTGTGCAACGGTAGGTGTCTATCAAGCCTTTCCCAAGACATGTGTCCGGTGGTGGGCAGTAGCATTTTTGCCATGGGATCGTATTTGGATCACCCAAAAATGCCGTATATCGTGCTGTGTTGAACTCTGAAGAGATAATAAAATGAGCTCCACTTGAGACGCTATGAAGCTTGTCTGGATAACCTTATTATTTTCAGGTACAATTAGAACATTATCATGTGATGAAATGGTCAACACTCAGAATTTAAGAAAAGTATCATTACTATGTTTATAGTAAACATTATGTGTTAGTCTACAATAAATTAGAAAGGCAATTTAGTCTACTAACAATCCTGTATATGAGGTCTTCGTAGAGTACTATTTCACCTGATTCTACGTAGAACCGTTTTCCCGTCTTCAAATTCCACTTGGAATTTTTTCGATAAATCTTAAAGACCGGCTTGGTCAACTTTCTGACGAATCCACGTGGACTCTGAAGACAAGGAATACTTTCAGAACTTGGAATATGCGTTTTTTAACTTTTTTTTTGTTATTTTTATTTTTCCATTATCACACGAGTATCATAAAATAACTTCTAGCTTCAATAACTCAAGTAGTCTGATGTCTCTAAAGTAGGATGAAAAGATAACGTTCACTGTCCTGATCGGAAAAAACTAGACTTTGTTACCTTTGTATGAGCTCGGCCTTTCATAGCCAATGCTCAAGCTTCGACAGATGTCAGGGGCGAAAGATACGATATCCTCTTTTTCCTTAAAAAAGGGATGGAAGACAGTGCCATCAGTCCCATTAAAGGTATCACAGTACTTGTCACCCCACGTCGATATATTTGGTTTTCCATCATATTCCACGACCCTTCCTACATCCATTTGATTGTTGACTCCTCGCAAAACACGAAGCCGCTTCTTTGTGGGTGTATCGTTTTTCTGTAATTGAAAACGACAGTTTTTTCATTCACCCTGTCGGGTTATTGACCTAAATCTTTGAAAGTATTTAATCACAAACCGCTCCAATTAGTGAAAACCGAAACATATCCTCGTCATCTTTCATCAACTCGTCAGAGTTCTTTTTTATTTCAGAACAGACAGCAGAGCCAGCAAGATCCTTCACCGTACAATCGATTGGCAAACCGTTGACTATTACGTCCATAGCTTTCACCCTGACGAACACATTGTCGGGATTTTTGAAAATACTATCGACCGCTTTACCTAGAAAACCACCGACATGTACGCTCGGTGGAATTACCAACAATCCCACAAAACCTGTACATTTGAATTGATACCAGTTCTTTTATCCATAACAATGACTACTCACTAACGAGAGGAATCATCGAAGCCTTTTCTCTGACTATTGTCATGACCATAGCCAGCATGAAGATATGGGGTACAATGAGCTCCTCCTCCCCAGTGAGTCCTTCACTCATCTCTGGCTTGAAGAACCACTTGTTTTTGACGGTGTAGTCCACGGTGTCGTCGTCCTCTCGGTCCTGCAGGTCGACCTTTTCCTGCCATTCCCTGAAAAAAACAGTCTACGTATGTCGATTACGTTAATAAAAATATGTATTATACGTAAGAACTATCTAACCATACCACGGTCAAATTGAGATTGAGGGGCTGCTAACTCTTGAAGTCATTAAAAAAGACTTCATAAGTTATGCTAAGTCTTTCAAAGACTTAACAAGTCTCTGAAAGACTTCAGAGTGCGCAGCCCCTCGGTTGAAATACCACGAAAGTTACCGAATTTTACCGTCATTTGTGTTAATATGTACTTATTATAACAAGTTTCAAGGTAGAATCTTGCATAGTATCCTAACATTACCATAACTTCACGATTAAGAAACTAATGGCTAGAGTTATTTTCTCCCTGTCAACAATAAAAGATGAAAATTTTACTCGAAATAGTAAGGTCCCACTTCGTGCAATTTCGGCTTGGCACCATTTTTCACCTCCTCGGCGTTTGTTACGTTGAACAAATAGATTCGAAAGTCCAGAGCAAACGGAAACTTGCTCCACAGTGGTCGTAGTTGCGATCCTGGCTTCAAGTTGACTTGCTGGAATGTTTTAATTGTTTTTAATGAAACTTTTTTTTTTTCAATTGAAAAGAAAAAAAAATGATAGCGCAAGAAAGTTGCATTGTCATGAGCTTTACAACTTTTGTATTGAACGCTTTTTGTAGAATTTAACTTGTTTCTATTATAGTACTATAGTGTAAAAATGTCAGGTATTTTTTTCTCAATAGTACAACCTGTACAAATATAAACTATCAGTTTCAATGATGGACACAAGGTTTTACTCCCTATTTACGATGATAATTGTTTTAGTTAGAAAAACTTGAAATTACGTGTACACATTAATTTCATAGAACCTACTCAGACCTCTCTAATAGGTGGATCACAATTCGATTTCTATTGAAAATAGACGATTAAATTGGTCACACTATTTGCTCTGATAAAAATATGTGGTACTCCCATTCATTAGGTGTACCTGAGAATGGTTGGCTGTGACACAAAACGATCGAGACTGCGAGTAAAAAAAGTGCAAGGTAGCTGTTGTCGTAAACTGTGTGCTTTTATCCAAGTATCAGCGTGAGTCAGCGCTTTTTGCGTTTGCTTGGTGGAAGAAAAAATAAAGGTATCGTATGTGACACAAGCATATCATCACGGAACATTTAATTAGACGTCGAATGACCTGCAATTAACCATCAGTGTAGTGTAAAAAAGCAGAGTAAAATTTTTTACGTGAATGAATTTTTGTACCCTCCTATTTACGCTGTCCAACTCTTTTAAAAAAGCTCGTACTGTGCTCGATTATTATTATCGAGTAGAAAAAAATTTAAGTTTCCCCAAACAAATAGGAATTACCTGGTGGACCATGAACTTCAAAATTTCGGGAAATATCACCAATCCAAAAGTAACTCCAAACACAAACAGACCCACTCCTCCGACGCCGAGTTTCATCGCGCCACTCGACTTCATCGTTCCAGCTTCTGACTCTCGGGAAACTTCAGTGGACACATCAACCGATGACTCTCAAATGAGCAAAGATCACGCGCATTTGCAGTTACTCTGTCCAAGTTGTTGTTTTGAATAATACAGCAAAAATTTCTACAAAGTCCGACACTTTTGGAGCATTACACATCAGCACTCACAAATGACAGGCTGTTGATTCCTACGAAAACTACAAGCATCACCAACCACTTCCAAACGACTGGTGCAGGCGATGAAGTCGCTATCGCGTGAGACGTGTCGAGGCGTGATTTTCATTTTTTTGCTGTACTATTCTGATATTTGTGTAATTATAGAAGCGAGGGGGAGAGGAAAGAACTACACGTTTCAATAGCCACTAGTACACGTGGTGGATTACATCTCAGCGTCCTTGGATGGCTGGGCCTCGATGCATGAAAAAGTGTGTAAACTTACCAGGTGAAGATACAAACGTGTCTTTTTTAACATTGGATTACTCATTGTTTGTCACTTACGATAAAGAGCTAACTTTTTTTGAACCTATACAAAATTTCATACTACACTGATGACACAATCAATTTTACCAAATTTGGACGTTTTTGCTACGACAAAGGACTTGGAGCGCTAATTGGGTTCTTGAACGATATTTTGAATACCGTGCATAGGCGTGGGCAAGGATGACGCACAGGTTAATGACTTTCCGAGCATCCCTGTACAATATCATCCTCACGCTTGACAGCCCGGAGCGCGTTTTTCTAAGTTCTCCGTTAGCTCCAAGAAAATCGAGTGGCTTCCGTCACGCCTGACTTGCGGATTTTAATGCGATTTTGATTGATTGTGGCTAAAATTAAGCTTGGGCTCGAATAACTATTTTGAAAGACAGTACTAATCTTTAAAAATAAAATAGTACTGAATACAGGATTTTTTAAATAGTAGTGAAACAAAGAATGTATTTCTAATATATTTTTTTACATATTTTTACTTCTTGGCAAACACTAAACAACTCATACACCAAGTCATACTTGCCCATGTTAGACTTTCAATAAGGGCATTAATTTTTTTGCCAAACAGACAATTAAACTTAACTGTTTCGTAAAATATTCATGAATGACATTTATCTTTACTTGTTTGTTTTTTTTATGAAACTTGGAGAGCAGTACATCTTTTGCATGGTTGGATAAATTTAATTGTTATTCGAGTTTTTTTTCTTCTAAGAACTGAATTGAGCTATTTCTGAAAGCTGAATGAATTAAACAATAGACTTCAATTCTTAATAAAATTATGTCTGAATTAAGATTTTATTAAAATATTTAGAACGCTGAATTCAAATCATTCCATAATAGAGAAAATTATAAAACAAATTATGATTTTTCTCACAATGTAACTTAGGGTTTCAATGCTGTCTAACAAAAGAGAAGACAATAATAAATGAACTCTTGAGTTTAAGAAGTAAAGAAAGTAAGTGTTACTCAGCTGAAACAAAAACTGTGTCAATATTTAGCAACACCATTGAAATCAACGAGACTATTAGACAAATGAGAGAAACATTTTAGCATCAATTTTCCTCAGATTTTGGCCACGTATTTCACATATTTTAATCCAACACATTGGTGACATGGTTATTCATTTGTACTCGGGAAACAGATTTCAATCCAAAACATGCTTTTTAAAATTTTGCCCTTGAAAAGCAACAAAATTGATCAAGTTAGCAGAGCTTATTAAGAATTTTGCTACAGCAATATTCATAAGCTATAGCACAAAGTTGTAAGCTTCTTTCCACGTAAGTGCTCACCTGATGTGACCCGGTTTTATTACGGACACGGTCGCACGAAATTTTCTTAAAAAAAAAAAAAAAAAAATCCTCTTCCTAAAGAACCTACGCATCCTGCAAAGTGGGATTGATTTACACGTTGTTAAGGATTTTCGAGCAACCCCGGCTCATTTAAGCTGGGCGCGTGTACTCTCCCGCGGAGAGAAAGAGGCTCAATCGATTTCCGAAGGTGATCGATACCACGCTCTCTCTCTCTCTCTTTCTCTCTCTCTCACGCGAGAGATAAACGATAATTGGACGACCGTCAGCATATCCCGCTCGTTCCGCAGAAAAAGAGCGTAGGTCGTAAGGCTTAATCGAATTCGCGCGCGCGCGCGGGTTATACGAGATAATTTCGTCTCTCACCCCTGCGTCTTCTTCACTCACAGGGTATTTATTTATTTTCGTTTTTTGTTTTTGCTTTCCAAATCCCGGCCATGCACGCTTACACGTGTAAACCTCCCCCCTTACCTGATGGGCGTGTAATAGTTTTTAACTTTCGCTCGTGATG
Source organism: Copidosoma floridanum (assembly GCF_036245765.1). NCBI lineage: Eukaryota > Metazoa > Arthropoda > Insecta > Hymenoptera > Encyrtidae > Copidosoma > Copidosoma floridanum. The sequence goes on along the minus strand of NW_028321884.1, from coordinate 13,126,963 downwards.
AAGGTTTTACGCGGCGTGAAAACGAAGGGAGAGTGCACGGATAATCGCACTCCGAGCGCGAAAGTATCTCGCGGGGCTGATGGATATTGCGTTGAGCTCTTTTTTTTTTTTTTTTTTCCTCTCTCTGAGAGAGAGAGAAGATTTTGACGCTCCACTGGATCTTCCTGCTCGTCTCGGATCGATGTTGCAACCGAATTGTTTTATACACAAGCTGAGGTTTTTACGGAGTTGGTTCTTCTGAACTGACAAGTAAACTATTTTTAATAAAACCTTACCTATAGGTTTGTGAATGAATGTAATGATAGACACCTCTCGTAGCCAAAACTGAACTCTGAATGTCTAAATACAACAACATGCACAGTTATAGATTAACTGCTTAAGCATAAATGAATTAATTATTATAAATTTATACTTCATTAAAAATAAAGTTGACTTACTTTAAAAAATAAAATTAATTTTTGGAAAATCGTAGTTTATTAAGGACAAAAACGTCGACGCTACCAATTCCAGAGGTCTTGATGGTGTAAATTTATTAATAGAAACTCACGGTTCTTAAAAATATGCAGTAACGTGAGAAAAATGCATCATCATCAGTATTTATGATCTAATGAGTTTATCTTTATTATGCGTATTGCTATAGGTACTACACACTGAGAGAAGGATTTGTTAGTAATTAACTTCATATGTTAACTATTAACTTACGTATAATGTGAATCCCGAAACCATATACGTATTGTGATAATTAAAATATCAATATTTCATTCAAATATTTTTCCATGATATAAATGATATTTTAACTGATAAATTGTAAACTTCGTTTACATTTTTATTACATAGAATAAAGGACTGCACGTAATCTTGTTGCATTGTCATTGCATAATATATTGTTTTAATGACATTAGAGTAGTAAAAGTATTAAATATAACATGTTAACTATTAATATGCTGTTTGCGTGCAGTTAAAATTTAAAAAGTTGTAAGGAATATGTAAACTGATTTTCTGTTAACATATTCTTGTACGTTGATAGTGAACAAACCCTTCTCTCAGTGCACGTACACCAACTCTTTCGGTCAAACTTGACTTTTTTTACTAGAAAATATAAAAAGTATTGTACAACGAGCAGAAACAATCAATATTACTTGTTGGATCCCACGTGCACGACCTTCAAGTGGAACGAATGTCCTACGATCAGGAGTTAAGCCATTTTCGTGACAGCCCAATATTCAATGCTAGTAGCTATCAGCAACGTTAAATGATTATGCGTTGACTACTAACAACGATGAGGTTGATAAATCAAGCGTCCACCCTCCCTGCATATATAATCATCGATCGTCTTCTCATCACCTCAGAGGTAATCTTATACGCTATGACTCCAGAAGGCACTATTGTCAACGACGCGCCGCCGGTGCTCTTGCCCTGTAGTTACCTACACCAAACGTATACCTTATGTATGATGCACGGCCACTCAGACGTTAGGGTATATAAAATGTAGATACAGGCTCAGCGTGAGCGTGTCTCGAAAAATGGCTGTAGGTAGTACAGAAAGGGAGAGAACTCGCTTATAGCGCTCGCGGAAATGAAGTGGTTGATATATCTTCGCGAGACTCATAACTCACTCGGTACTTGCATACCGTCGTACGTTTGTACGTATACGTGTGCATATATTGCGTATATTTAAGTGTGTGTGTGGGGGGGTGCGACCAAGTGTATAAATATGAGAGCGTGCGCCAAGTGCCGCAAAAGGAAGAAGGAGGTGCGAAATGAATCGGCGCGTCATTTGATAACGCACATAGCGAATTCGAACTCCTCCTCGCCCCTGCTTTGTTGTAAGCGGGATTAGGGAAAAATTCGCCAACAATCGCTGTATGGGAGGGGTCGTTTTTGTTTGCTATCCTTCGATTTCATAAATTCTTGCGAATTGGCATTTTGCATTTTGTTTGCTGATTTATTTTTCGGAAATGAACGGGAATTTTTTTTTCTCCTTGCTAATGGGTCCCACGTGGTTTGCATGCGTTTGGGTGCGTGTTTGGAAAGAAAAAAAATATTTAGAACCCGAGAGTAACAACGTGCGTTGGTAAACATTTATCCGTTTAAACTGGAGCTTGGCTGTTTGCTCGGCTATTAACACATATCTGACACACGTGCATGTGATTGTTAACAAAATACTGTGGGATTAAATTATATTGTAGTTAGTACGAGTACAAAATATGGCTTTGTCTGAAAGAATTAGGGACCATTTCATTTTATTTATTTATTCGTTCATTGGTTTTGGCTGATCAGGTGGTTAAGTTCATGTGGTTCTGAATTTTTCAAAGTTTTTTTTAACTAGCATTCATGGAAAATTATGATGGACAACGATACGCAAGACGAAACAATTCATTTTTTTTATACGTCAATATTATAGAGACAAAAAATTCCTTATTATTTGATTATAACGTGTAGTATTCTTGTAGTGCGTTAACTATGACTATTGCCGATGTTATTACACCATAACTCCATAAGCGTTAATTCATACGATTCAAGAGCAAAGTTGACATTTACGTTTTTTATGAAATTGATTACAATATTACATTTTAATTTTGCCATGTAGCACTGTTGGACGTCTAAAAGGAGAAAAACAATATCATCTACCAGATGGCAAACAAAAAACGTAGGAAAAACATTTCCAATAGGTGTAAAAAGAAATTTAATATTTATTTCTTTTAAACAAGTTATTACAGTAGAAACATTTTTATGTCTTAATTTTTCATTTACGTCGATTACATCAGCGATTCAGTCTTCAGTGTCACAAGATATTATGAATATCCGGTCTCGAACGAAATCTGTAGAGCAAGAAATTTTGTCTCATTCGGTTGGACCGTTTTTTTGTTTTTTAATAATCTGTTTAATTTTCACTTATGCATGGCACTGATCTTTGGCGAGATTAATACGCACAAAAATTAGCTTATCGGTTCACAAAATTTTTAGATACTGTTCGACTTTAGTGGTAAAGTGAGATGAGAATTTTTGGGTTTTGAAAGGGAAAAAAATTATTATTATAAAAACTCCTTATCATTAATAGATTAGATCATTGAACTCGATAATTCTCAACAATGATTATTGTAAATTGTAAAGAAAAGCCAATGCTACTCCTTTAAAATTAAACTATAAATTTATATTATAACCATACACATTTGAACCATTTACACTGGAAATTAAAATTTTTAAACAAGTCAAAGCATTAAAAATCAAACACGGCATACTATAGCCCTGAAAATAATCCTACCTAACTTTTTAAGATATTTGAGTTTAAAATATGGTTTTTAACATGGGCTATTATAGGGTACAGCAAAAACAGCTTTAAGGACGTTCGTAACACATCAAACTATTTTTATAAAAAATATTGTACAAATTCTTGAAATGTGTACTTTATTTTAGTCCTTTTAAATTATGGTGCCTCGACACGAAACAAAAATCAGTTTATTGATTAATATTTTTCCCATTACAAAAGCATACATCCACAACCCATAACCCATAAGACTGTCTCGATACGGTAAATGACGCACTTCACTGGCTTTATTAACTCGGTCCACAGATTTTCCACTTTAACAAGTACTAATGCCCAACTAAACGGCTCCCGACTACATCGGTGCACTCGAGATACGTAAGGTATCGCCTCTAAATCTCCACTATACGAAGAAAAAGAACCATTGAGACACAAAAAATCCCATGTTTCCTCGATGTTAAACATCTTTAAAGACACCATATATAGCTGCTTGGCTGTCAGCTCCAACAGTACATAAACAAATGGCAATCTACAACTCCATTCTTTGCGCGATCACGCTGAGCCCCGGAAAAATTATCGGCCCGACACCTCGACGTTACATAACAGAGCGCACATAAGACTGGCCTGTGGAAATATATATATGGATTGAGCGCGCGGTGGCTCGGTCGGCTATGTCGTGGATTGGCACGCGGGAGACCGTGGTTCAATTCCGGGCCATAGTGCGACTTTTTCGGGCAAGTACCTCTGTGATATTTCACATGTGCTTTTTCACCACGCAATGCTCCTCGAGGAGGGTTTAGGCGGCCTTCTCGCAGCAAAAATTGCCTAATTTCCCCCTACCCCCCCCTCCCAGTACTGGGAGGCCTCCCTCTTCCCTTCCTTCTCCCAAGTGCTAAGTGCCCATAGTAGTGCCCTTATTAAGGTGGTTCTTCACCTAACCCATTTACTTAAACTTACAGGGAAACTTGAAGGGATTGTTATTAAAGTTATAAGGCATCTTCTCTTAAAATTTTAAGTCCCTTTATCAGGCAAATTTTTGAAAACAAGTCAGTTAAAAAATGCACTTTTAACATGTATTCTTATGTAGGTTACTTTTCCATACTACGATATCATTTAATATCTCGTAAAGTAGACTTAAGATCGTAATAGAAAAAGTTTGTAGTGAAAGAAGAACTTTTCAGCTTTCTAATAACATAATAAAAGTTTGGGCTGATCAGGGAATTAGTATACGATATTTAATCGTAAACGAAATGTCTGCCGTGTAAACTGCGGCAACGTCTGCTTGAGTAGGAGCGTACATGCCATTTTCAGAACCTTGCATCAAAAAAAAATTTTTTTACAACTCTTACTCTGACTTTATTAGCTTGTTTATTTGTACGTAAATGCAATGATATTTTAGTCAAGTGCCAGTAAAACATATTTTAGGTTGCAAATAATAAGCTAATCGAAAATTAGAAAACCACAGGGTCCCGTGTCGCTTTGATACGGCACCATCGTGAAGAACCACCTTAAAGGAGCCGGACGTAGAGCACTATAATATAAAAAAAAAAAAAAAAAAAAATATATATGGATTTTTCACCGTACGCGGGCACACATATATATATATGTTCATTTCAACTCTCTCGCCTCCTATATAGGATTTATTTTTTTCACCCTCAGCTACGACCCTGTGTGTGCTCGTGTATACACTTGCGGGTGCTATCTGTCTTAACGACTCCTTGAAAAATAAAAAAAGTAAAAAAATAAAATAGAAAAAAAAAGATGGTAAGACACTTGAAGAATGGGGTGGAAATCCAGAGTGCGCGCCTCGGGCCCAACCCTTGTACACTAGGTTGGCTCTCCTAGAGCCGCGTGTGAAGAAATATATCGACGTCCGTAGCCTGAAAATCCCAGGTTACAGAGGCTCTGCCCTCCGTACGCCTTTTCTCTACCTTCCTCCCCGCGAAAAACAAAAAAAGGAGAGACGCAAGGGAAAAAACGCCATAGTTTGCGGCTACGAGATAAGACGGGCACCGGACAATGCACGCGCCCCTCCTCGGTGCGTCACACTCCCTAGGAATAATACCTACGATCAGATATGGAGAGGTGGTCATCTCTCTTGCGCGATCGGTACCGATACAATTATCCAGATAGCGCTCGGTACGCGCGGCTAAAAAACCAAACTTCTCTTCCGTCCCCCTCTGACTATCGAGCTCGTGATGATGTACAACCTCCGACGCGTATATACTACATGTGTATAGCTTCTAGGGCTACGGTCGCTGCGATGAATTACAGTCGTAGGGGAAAAGGCGAGGAAAATGATAGTCATGTCCTTTTGGCTGCGTCGGATACGTCCTCTTTCTCTCTTTCTCTGACGGCGCGTTTGCTCTTCGATTTTACTCTGAGTAGATAAGGTTCTAGCGTTTTACTTTTTTTTCTCTTATTTTTTGTTAGATCTACTTAAGAACTCCAGCAGAGTTGATTTGCAATGATTCCTGGGAATCCGCTGACAAAATTGATTCTGATTAGGAACTAGTAACAAGGAATGAGATATAGTATATGCTGATATGCATGAAATATCGGTTTATCCCCTTTTGTGGTACTCGATTCGTAAAATAGGAATCAACTATACCGGCAAACGAATCTTTTGGTTATATCGTTGATGAATGAATGTACTTGACACAACGTAAATGTTAAGTCACTAAATTGAGGCTTAATCTATAACTTTTTGAAGTTTTATATGTTTTTTCAACGACCAATAAATACATTTTTTACCCGAAAAGTATAAGTAACGATTTAAATGTTCCATTAAAAAAACTTGTAGTTTGCCATTAGAATACATCTTTTAAACATGACCAAGTGTGAGCTCAATTGACAATCGAGTTTCATTGTATAAGCGCTTCGTGGAATTCCCTCAGACAGCATTGATAAGCATGGAGAAAAACGCTTTGTCGGTAAGGTGGATTTCTGTTAAACGAGTTGTTTGTTTTTAATCCCCAGAGCTGCACATGCAGCCTGGTGGTATGTAACCTTCGAAATTCTCAAAAATCATAAACGATAGAAAAACACGAGCACCAAAAGCGGCGCGTCTGTCTACACGGCCGAGCAAGCAAAGCAAGCAGAGAGATAACATGCGCTCGTTTATTGCTTAAATATACGCGCTCGTAATTTACGAATGGCAAAGGGGGGAGGGGGGGTACGTATATTATACATACACTCGCGCGCCTACTCGAGCCCCCTTTCGAGATTATACGCACACGCGTATGTTTATACGTAGACACACATACACGTACATCTTCGGCATAGCCGACGGTCAAGATCAGACGCCTCGTATATACGTGCGTTTGGAGAAATAAAAAAAAAAAAAAATTATAAAAAAAAATTCACGTTCCGACGGCTGATAAATTTTATAGGACGGAAATTGCTTGCGGAGGTTAAGGGCTTGTACACGAATGCATGTATTATACACCCAAGAGATGTAGGTGTTGCTGCGTATGCACACAAGGTTTATATGCGTGCCGCGTTTGCGTTCTTTGGTTTCAACTCCTCGTTCACCTTAGCGCGTTCGTACGTTGGTATATTGTAAACGTTCATCGGCGATGTTTATGCCTAATGCAAGAGAGTAATGAAAGTAAAAACTTGTATATTTTACAAAGGGATGGGCCCGTGGGTTGCATAAGACACAATAAAGCAATTGAACGACTCGCACTTACACTTTACATGAATATGGGCTCTTGAGCGGCGCGAGAAATAAACCGATATGCTCTTGTGAAGTGGCCGCTTGTGCTTTGCGTATACATTTATGAGTCATCTTTTCCGTAAGTCATGGGCTTACAAAGCGTTTCACGAGGGTCAGATTCCACCACCCGATTCAATGAACGAATTTAATTTTGTCCAATTGATGGAAAAATTGATCGATCCGCCGGTTCCAACCGTCAAAACGATTTTCCGTCCCAAAGCTGCCCCCATAACCGATCTCTTTTTCCCATCATCGCTCAACGACCTTGTTTGTCCCCATTCGGGAAAAAAAGGGGGATTTCCCGCGTTAACTACCAAGGCTCCTCTCACAGCGACGGAGGTCGGCACCCACAAGCTCATCCAAGGGAAGAGGAGGAGGAGGGGCGCGTGACTTTCATTTACCGTATATTAGCGACGCTTCGACTCGGCACATACGTTATACACGGCTGCAGATAAGCGTCGGAGGCCGCGAAAGAAGGACCCGGGACTTGGGAGCTCGGAGCGCACAGAGAGGGAGACGAGATAAGCGCGTCCTGAGTTATACACGTCGCCGTGCAGGCTATGAATTATGCATGTGTATTGGTGGGCCCTTTCTTATCTGTGTACGTGCGGGGCTGTACGTCGGTGTGGGTTATATAATATATATACCATATTATTTTTCGCACGCATCTGTATGAAATGTTTATATATACATCGGTATGCGCGCGTGACTTTCATATTTTACACGTACACGTACATATGTATGATTGGCCGTATGCGCAGCGGTCGGTGTTGTTCTCGCGGATTCCGAGATACGTTCGATAGATTTTACACGGATTCGAGGCGATAGGAGCCCGCGGTCGTCCGCGAGAGCTGGAATTTTTCGCAGAAGGACACACGCTCGAGGGGCCGTGTATGGGTTGGGTGCCCGAGAGAACAAGGGGAAGAAGAGACCGAGAAGATTCAAGGCTGCGAGGAGCAGACCTTTTCTTACCTACTTTATGAACTGCTCGCTGCCTTTTGTCCGCGGCCCTGCTCCTTGCGTATACATATATACACACGTTTGTGGGCCTTTGGTTTATAGGTCTTTTGTACACGTGCATACGTACACACCAACAACTGAATACTTCTCTCTCCTCTCCGTTTCTTCTACCTTCCTACCCGTGTTTTATTTTATACTTTTCCTTCCTCCTTCTCCCGTCCTCTCTTCATTTCAACTTTTGTTCGACGCCGCGTTAATACGAATACGAGCGCGCGGTTAATAAATTGAATTCGAGCGTGTTTTATTTTATTTTTTTTTTTTTCTCGCTCCTCTCTCGGGGGGGCTGTCGGGCCTGTTTATGCGCCGAGAGTTTATTTGACGGGGCCCAGCGCTCGGGCCTTCGCGGTAGAGATAATAACTTTTAGATCATCGCGTCCAATTTAATAATGAACATTGTTGATCGCGCTTTTATTTATCGGTTGCAAAATTCGCCATGGATTTATCGAGTCGTACTTGCAGTGTTTTATCGAAAAATCGTTTCAAACCAGCTCGAGGGCGGTTGAATTCAATTACACGTGTCCGTCCCGCGGAAGCCTTTGTTTGAGGGACTAAGATGAATCTTCACTACAAAAAATATTCTCATTCAGAGATGAGTGTCCCACTTGGGTAACAGTGTTGTTGTAGGAGTGTAAGCCTCGTCGGTGCCGAGCGGATGGCTAATTCACGATCGAGATGACGTTACGAAATCGGTGCTAATTACACTTTCTATGCAGGTACACGGTGTATGGATAGACCGGCCATTGCAGATGCAAATTGAAAGGCATCAGGTAAAACAACGAGAGATAGGTTGGAAAGATACGTAGGTTTTAGCTAGGGGGTTGAGGGGAAAAAAGAAGAGCCAGAGTGAGACGACGAGCAGAAAGACGGACGACGATTGCGATTCGATCGATCGGTAAATCAAGCTGACGCGCGAAATTACGAGGGGCGCTGGGGCAGGCTCGCGACGAGCTTGTACATCATGTGCGCGCGAGGAAGAGTTACAAGGGAGAAGGAAACTGTGCCTCTCGCAGGAAAAACAGTAGCCGTGGCGCGAGATCGATCGGTCCTTCTCCCGGCGCGTTTTAACGAGCGGCGAAAATAATTACCGCCGATCGAGATGTGTCGCCGAGTGTCTTTCGCAACCTTCCTTCCCAATCGAGAGCGTTGAATCTTGTGAGACACGAGACGATGGCTTTTGACTTCCTGGCGCAGTTTCGTCATCCGATCTCATTGAGCTTTCAAAGAATCGCCGATCGGCAGTAGCAGTGAAAAAAAAAAGATCGGCTCGGTTTATAATTACGTGCGAAACTTTCCTATATGCGTGCCAAGCCGGGATTCTTATCTTGCGACGATTGACAAATTGCGCGCACGCCACTGTGACAGTTTAATTACCATTACATTGAAACGCGAATTAACGATCAATAAATACCGGGGTAATCTCATTATTTAAGGCTCGGGCGCGCGTGCAACCTCTCCTCCCTGTTTTTTTTTTTTTTTTTTTTCTGTACGTCTACCTCGTTTGGGTTCTCGCGGCCCTTGCTAGCCCAGAGTTTATTACAAATATAATTTAAAGCGTTTCTCTTTCGTATGTCCCGGAAAATTAATTTTATTTATTAATGCTCATTACGGAAATGAATTTATGTACATCAGTGCGTTGTTTGGCTTGCCCTTTCACCTGAAAATCCACTGGGTGTAGGAAATTTTACCTCAACCGGTAAGAGTTTGAAACTACAAATAGTCATAGGGTTTCAATCTTACGTGTCTGAAAAATAAGCGAAAATTAGTGAATAATATTATTGACAAATCCTACCCCATTTCATGAAGCTGTCAATATTTTTCAGAGGTTTAATGAAGTATCCGAGCTAACTAAATTATTTGATAATTTAAAGACCTCCAGCAGAATTAAAAAATTATTTTCAAAGCTCTGGAGATATTTTTTCCTTTTTTTTTACAATTCTTAGTTTTTGTAACACGTTTCATAAAATAAAAAGGTAATTTAAATTTTCTTATTTCAATGCTAATGTAATCTTATTATTTAAATACATCTGTTTGCAAAGCCCGTTTAATTTTTTTATTCCAGCAGTATGTATGTTTCAATAAAAATTACTTACTATGTTGGGCTAATTAAAAAAATCGTAGATGGTAGTAAAATCAACGTATTTTAAAAAATTATTCAGCGATACCGTTGGAATACCATATTAAACACTTTTTCTGTAAAACACTTTGTTTTTATTTTTCACTAAATATTATACATGTTATTGGTTATCTTTATTTTCTACAAAGAAACTAATTCGAAAAAACTCGTTAATAATTGATTTTGGTTGAGTAATCATACAAAAAAACATTTTTTGTTACGCGTTCTAATAAAGTGTGTTGTAAGGTACCATTTTTCATTTTTGAAAAATTATATATTACTACACATTATAATGTATAACATTTTAAGTAATTTGTGCTACTAGATTTCTAATGTTCGGAGTGACAAATCATATTATTCTTGCAAAACTTAAAATTATTCCTGTATTGATCAGAGTGCAGAAATAATGCTTACTGTCAACATCATGTTCCATATTTTTAATGAAAACACCGTACCTTCCATCAAAATCTAACAGTGTTGTTTTACTACAACCAACAGTCACTGATCGAGTTTTTTACGCACGTATTTTCCTAGTTAATGCTTTCAATACATCCAGAAAATTGTTTAATTTAAAATTTAAAGTGCAAATTAAGCATAAGTCTAGAATTTTGTAATGTTTTCGGTTTTTTGTCTTTGATTCATCGTCATCGTAGATAAAACCAGTACAAAATTCCTTAAGGTTTATGTATCCTGTGTAATTTAAATGATTTTGAAGCTAGGATTCTCGCTCTGAAATCAGTGTTCTTATTAAACTAAGTATATTACAAGGTAAAACGTAAAAGAAACGTTTGTGTTGTACAAAATATTTTAATATCGTTTTAATGTAGTTGCTTGAAATGTACTTTGCTTTCGATATCTCAAGTAACTAATGACTTTCAAGGAACTCAGTATCTCATAGTACGTATGTTCGTGCTGTTCATGTAAGTTCATACTGTAGTGGATCAGTCTAACGTTAAAGCTGTTGGGTTTCCTAACTTTTTGTCGTAACTAATACATAAAACAAAAGTTTGGTTATTACAACTAAATTAATGGATCATATATTCGACTACAAAACTATACTTCACTGTTTTTGATGTTCAAGCAAAAAATCTATGTTTTCGTATAAAAGCAACGTGTACACGAGACTTCCGCCATCTTGATACTATTAGACAATCCATTTTTGCTTTCTGTAAGCACATCAATATTCGAAAGTGAGTAAAAAAATATTTCGTATTGTGTCTGATTACTTAACTATCGTTCAATGGTTTTGATAGTTAAGCAAAATTGCTATGTTTTTGTATAGAAGCAACGTATAGACGAGACGTCCGCCATCTTGATACTATTAGACAATCCATTTTTGCTTTCTGTAAGCACATCAATATTCGAAAGTGAGTAAAAATGTATTTCGTATTGTGTATGACTACTTGACTATTATGTACTGTTTTTAATGGTTAAGTAAATCATTTATTATATTTTCATATTGAAGCAACGTGTAGACAAGACTTTCACCATCTTGATACCATCAGGCCTTCCATTTTTAGATTCTATTAACACACCAATATTCAAAAGTAAGTAAAAAAATTTTTTGAATGTAAGGGATTTTAATACAAGATATCTCATTCTTAGTGACTGTTCCAATCATCATCTTATAATTCTTTTTTTTTTAATAGCATAGCACTGCATGATCAAGTAAATTTACTTATTATTTTTCTGCGAATATTATCAGAATCATACTGCACATGGTTTCTATCGGAATTTTTTTGCTAGGATTTGTGGATTCTGCTGATGGATATCATGTATACTAACGAAGTCTTTACATAAGATTTATTTATTCTAATAACAACGTAAGGAATAAGAGTTAATTGTACATTTGATCTTTGATTTGTGATCAGCTGCTGCTGACAAAAAAGTTGAAGGTAAGAAATCTATTAAGATTTTCAAATTAATAGTTCTTCAAATCCTCGAAATAATACAATAAAAGTATATAACATTAGGTTTCCAGGATAGACTCGATTTTTTCGATTCATGACATGATGTTACAAGTGTAGAAGGATAAGTTTTGAAAACGAACGTAAGCCCTCACTCTATTGTCTTGTAGGATTGCTTTCACAAGTATATGTGTGTCCTTAGCTAATGGATCTCATCCCTTTTTATTTTTAATGATTTTTTAAAAACACTAATCTTATACAACTTACAATAGACAGAATACGCAGAGTTATGAGAATCAAGTATACAATCATTTGTTTTATTATAAAACCGTGAAGTAAGATGAAGTAATTATAAAAAAGTTAAATACTGGTGGATAGAATCACAATGCGGTTAGTGTAATTTTTAAACCTTAAGTAAGTGATTGTTCATATGAAGTTGAACTCTTGAACACGCATTTAGTCTTAACCACTATCATAAAAAATTTTAATTCTATTCCTCGATTGTAGTTGAGCTTTAAATCACTTTATTATTGGTAAATGTTACTGATGAGTATACATACTTTACAAAAAAGCAGCAGTGGTGAAGTCAGAGTCAATTAGTTGATATAGTTTAACACTGACCTAACCTAATTTCTAGAAAATAACCCACATATCTTCGTGATATTATTGTACAATATTGTTTATGTAGATGAAACCATCTGGTATAAGTCTAGTCGCTTAAGATGAATGAGATATATTCAGAGCGATCATTTAATGTTACACGACTTATTTACACATTATAATCTTTATTGCTAATGAGATCATTACAAAGTATTCAACATGAAATAGGACAAGCAAATCAACTATCATACGTCAATTTCAATCTTCAGTAGTAGAAAGTAGACTTTAGATTAACTAGCTAGTTTAACTTGATGGAAGCTTGAAAATTCTGTGCTCCTTACTTGGAATTATTAGGTTAATGTATATGGTAGCATCGATTTCGTAGCGGGCAAATTTTAGTTTAAACAGTTTGGCATAAACCTATATAGTCTAGCGTAAGAAATATTGTAATGTGTCTGTTGGTGATCATTATTGAGTACAAAGTAGAAGTATCAATTTGTTTAAAATGGCCCCACTACTTCCAAAAAATTTCAGAGGTATGTTACAAAAAAATCTTTAACCATTGGAACTTTTTTTCTGAATAGAAAAAATTTTGCAAACCAAACTTAACAGACACGTTAATTCAGTGATTTCTATTGTATCGTTTGCTTCATAACTAGATCAATGTGAACTTTCACTACGTGCTCATGATAATTAACATTTTCTTATTCCTCGCAATTCCTACAAGCATAGAATTCCGCCCTCATTATTTGATGATTCGACACGTACCTAAGTTGGATAGTATTGTAAGGATATTAATGATAGAGTGTTATGTACTACACAACCTTATTGTACTCACCCACTATTTTACCATAATCCGACGAAGTTTTCAATAACTGTACATAGATATTTTGTAAGAGTTTGAGTATAAAATTATTATTCTAAACGTGAATAAATGGGATGGTGACCAATTGACATTTATTGAATTGTCTATAACTAAATCGTTGCCAACTAAAGACAACAATAAATTTTTGCATTAGTGACAGTTACACTTGCCTTGGAATTCTCAGAATAAACAAGTTATTTTTCAATTACTTATTTTACGACCCCTCATTATGTATGAAAACACAGCAGTAAGTCAGTATCCATACATTTTATTTATTTTAAACTGTACCTTAATTTGTAAGCCTATTAGTTATTTATATCATCACATAGTCTTAAACTTATATAATCAATTAAATACTAAATTGTCGGTAAGATCGAAAAGGTCAATTATTTTGTTATTCATTCCTTAACTATTTTTGCTCCTAAGAAAGTCAGGACTACATAATTTACACACAACGTGATTTTATACAGAAAACATGTTTTCTAGAAGGTCTAAAACTTTTTTAGAGTGTGTAATTATGAGTCGAAAATATCCAATACAAATTTTTATTCAACATTCAATATTATAATTGAATCATCTTATTACTTTTTCAAGTGATATGAATCAATTTACTACGGTAGCTCAACGATACGAACTGTGAACGATGGACGAATGTTTTTACACATAAATAGCTGACACTGCGTTCAAATTTATAGTTATCGGTTTTCTTCAAACTGGGAGTATAGAGAAAATAGAGTCAAATCAAATTAGAAAGAAATGTAATATTTAGTTTTTTTATTCCTAAGATAATGCACGAGAATCCTCGAACGATAACCAAGTATTAGTAGTTGATATCAAACCAAGAAAATTTGATTTTCTACTCTGGTATTTTCACTAAATTTTTCACGTAAAATTACTCTTAAGAATGATGTATAGTAAAAAAAATGCACAAATATTTATTCAATTGAGTCGGTTATACAGATCTTGGTTAACTATCCTTCAATGTAGCTATAGATATTTATCACACTTCCCATCAGGTTTCGTAAGCTTCTTCAATTCCCTCATGTTTAGATGAGTCAAAATTTTCCAAGTAATGCCGTCGAGCAGACTTTTTTAACTTACTATCTTCAGAACATCCTAAAAAACTTTTTTCAAAACATTCTTTGCAGCATTATTTATCATTTTCTTTTCCATTGCCAAGTCAATGCGTGTTTTTATTGCGTATTCGTCATAATCGAGATTTATTTTTTTTCCAAGTGATAAACTAAGTTTAGTGCAAAATTGTTTCTCATGATTTGGTAAATTGATGAGTGAATCGAATCGCATCGTTAGTATGTCAAAGATAGATAAGTTGTCTACCCTAACTTTCTTCCATTTATCCAATTGCTGGTTACATTTCGAAAGAATTTTCGATAAGTTGCTATTCAATTCAAACAATCCTCCTATTGGGGCTAAGCTTAAATTCAATGTTTTACAATGCAAATTGATGGCATCGTAAAACATAACCAGATAAGTCAGATCGTTTACAGTTGAGTTTCTTACAACGTGATGGAGTGTATCAATTATCATTTAATAAATAAATGCACTGTCTTTAAACTCCCAAAGCAAACATATTATTCTTAAATTGTTACTTCCAGTATCTTTTATAGACAATCGAGGTATATCGGTGAAGCTCCTGTTTGTCGTGAACGTTAGGTAAATTATCAAAATAACGACTTAAATAAAATGTTAGAATATTCCTTATGAAGAACCAACCTATTTGTTGTAAAACCAGCCTCAAGAAGCATCTTAGTTATGCTAAATTGGCCCCAAATAATGGATAAATTGGCCCCAAATTGGCCATAAATAATGGATTGATGGCAGTACTCAGCGCTTTATTAACACCTTCAAAACAATTTTTGATTGCTCTCACCATGGTAGGCATATCAAGCAAGTAATTGACAATCTCTTCGTAATCCAATGCAATCGCAACGATGATCTCGTGCAACTGCAGTTCACTGTGGTTTTGAGCACATAATTCTGACCCTGAAAAACAACATTCAATAAATGAATTGAAACGATTGAAACATTTCCCTTAACAATGGGTAAAAAAAAATTTTTTTTTGTTCCAGTAAGTTCATCACGTTTTATTTACCATGCTCAATGAGTAGAATAGCTACTTTTTCATAATACGTTTCCTTGAATACCTTTTTCGTACTCAACACTAAATGCAGCGGTGTTTCGCCATATCTATTTTTAATGTTCACATTTACTCCTTTCTTAAGCAATCGTTTAACTGCTCTTTCGTTCTCTCGACAGATAGCTAAATGTAATTCTGAGTCATTGACGCTTTCATTGAAACTGATACCTTGCTTTTGCAGTAATTCAAATAGGAGACATCCTTGGTCCTCCTCGTGATCATTTACTTGATGGTTCTCGGACACTAAATAGTACATCAAAATTTCGAGTGAAAAATTTCCATGAGTATCTAGTCCAGCTGCTAATTTCAGTACGTACTCTATAAAAGGCTTTCTTCGTCTAGAGAACTTTTTACACGCTTAAGATATGCTATAGTATATATTTTTGCTCTTAGCACTATAGAATGAATAAAAATTACAAGATAAAAAAATTATCGCGTTAAGTAGTCAAATTTTGGTCCTTGGATATTCAAATCAGCTCCATAGTCAATAAGTAATTTCATCATTGGGAGTCTGTCATCGGCTGCTTTAGGTGTAAACTTAGATACGTTATCGTAGACCAAATGCAGAGGTGTGTAAAAGTCAAGATTGAAATCATTCACGCGAGATGGATGACTTTGAAAGTAATAGTAGAATTTACAAACAGTTGTTGGATGTATAAGTTCATTGTAAAGAAAACAGATACCTTAGTAGGATTTTACGAACATTATTAACATCTCCGCAGCGAACTGCTTCATGAATACTTTTTTCTTCTTTATTACTCATCATCATTTGTTATCTACCATATCTCTCACTTTTAAAGAGGAAGGAGGCATCTGAGATGTCTTTGTGATTTCTGTGTATTATCAGCACCGTACTTAGCAGTCAAACTGCACTACAAGAAAGACGATATATATCTAAGGATAGCATTTTTATTCGCTTGCTCTTGAAAATGAAGAACTTTATACGTATAATATGAGAAAATTGTATGGTACAGGGTGGGTTACTGGAACAATGCATAAATAATCGTTTGATGTAAAATCATGCTGTAACCCCAACAGTATTAAAAAAAAATTATGGAGTAACATAATTAACTTTGGACTCTTGAAAGTGTCTCTTTTTTCCGGGGCTAACTTATTCCATGGGATATTCTCTTAATTTTATTAAGAAGCCATCATCATTACAATAACTTGATTTTCATGGCTTGATGATTGTCATAAAATACTTGTAAAATTTTGGAATCCATCATATAAGTCTTACTATTTATTTGACTGAAAAATCAGATTTATATTAGCAAGAATACAAGAGTACGTATGGAATTTTGCTGGAATATTATTTTTAACAAATAAAAATCCGAACTGTTAACGCGAATTCGATGGTAAGAAAAATCGCGACTACACTAAGGAGCGTGACTGAAGTACAATTATTAGAAACGTTGAAGAAGACTGCTTCATTCAAGTCTTTTACAAAATAAAATTATTAAAATTTTGTTAATCATTAGCTTATCAGCGGAAGTTCCGTTTCATTGGCCAATATATTTTTTTATAGCTCGAAGCACTTTACAATTTAACTGATTGCTTAAAAGACGCCAGAGTAGTCATTAATGAGAATTTTAAAGTTTTCTTTCATTCACTATTTCAAGCCTATGCATCCAACGAAGCATTGATGAAAAAATGATTACTTGTGACAATGACCCTGAACACTTTCTAGGAATAATTGAATAAAATTTTCTGTTTTGATACATGCTTAATATGAGGACAAATTTTGATTGGACCAGTTAGTGGTTCATTAAGTGTGCAAAAAGAGTTGTGCACATGGTTCTAGCAGAGATGACTTTGGATGTAATGAATGGCTATGACGCCAAGGAGACAAAAATGGACCATTTATCGGTTTCATGTCTTTTACTTGAATTTTTGTAAAGGAAATTCTTTCTGTATTCTTCTATTATACATATATATATGTTTCATGAAATGATTAAGTAATTATGATCACTAAGAGAATTACATAGTGATCATACACCACACAAGGTGTTGGAAAAGATGTGTGAGATGAGCAGTAATGAGTTAATAAGCATAGTTAAAACACCAAAAGGATATGTTTTCATTCGAGTATAGGAAAGACTCACGATATGCTGAATTATGGAATGTAGTGCATTGCTTCAAAAAACATATTTCTACGCAAATGATGTCCTAAAGATTTTAGCACTAAATCTGTATCACTGTGGGTCGAGAAACTTTCATATCTCCTTATCGAAAGATGAAAAGAAGAAATATGATCAGCACTAGAAGCGATTATTATAAGTTTTGGAAATAATTCTCACGATTTCAATAATCTTTGCATGAAATTTCCTCGCAACGTACCTAATATATATATGCGCGAAAGAGGCAAAAAACTGTTCTCCCATGCGTATTTCTCTCTTCCACGTTTGTTGTAGAAATGAGTGAACTTTAGCGCAAAGTAGATGAACACGGCACAAGCATTTTGGCGCAAGTGGGTCAATTTACACAATGGAATATCCCCTCGACAGCTGGCAAAAGTTGGCTGAAAAAGTTTGGTGCCCAAGCCTACGTAATTTCGTTGAAACTGACCTAGTTCTTCCCGGAAATTTCGCATAAATGAACAACGGCTTGCAACGAGTAGGTATTTAAAACTTTCTCATTCGGCAATTTTCCGTCTCACGCGATTATAGTAACACACCAAGAGCAAATTGAAATTTACTACGTCAATTGAAAAAAAAAAAATAAATTGTCACGCGAATCGGACACGCTGTGTAGAATTTATCAAGTGGCGCTTGCTCGCGTATCGATACTCACTCAGACCGCGACGACAATTTCATTACCGTGAAATTGTCATTCGACACCCTCGTCAATATCTATGGCTGAGCTAAAAATCGACTACACGATCTACGAGAGCAACAAAAGCTCGCATTCCAGCGACACCTCGAGCGGCAAACAGTGCACTCCTTTCCGTTCTCGCGAGTAAATCAAAGCGCACAGGAAATTCCATTGCCCGTGTCAACCAGCCCGAACAATCTCTCATACCGATCAGCCCCGTATCGAAAAAAATAAGAAAAGACTCCCAACATCCGCATAATCGATCGACACCAGGCGCCGATCCCCACGAAAAGAGATGGAAAAAACCCACACGTACGACCCCGGGTTCTCAAGAGGGCGCGAAAAGGGAGTCGCTTATCTACATTCCATCCTCTCTTTCTCGTCCTCCCACAGCGAGAGCCC
Source organism: Copidosoma floridanum (assembly GCF_036245765.1). NCBI lineage: Eukaryota > Metazoa > Arthropoda > Insecta > Hymenoptera > Encyrtidae > Copidosoma > Copidosoma floridanum. The sequence goes on along the minus strand of NW_028321884.1, from coordinate 13,108,104 downwards.
CCGGTACGTATAATAATAATAAAAGCCGCGGCCATCATCTCCCTCCCCCCCCCCTGTGAAAGAAAGAAGGCAAAGCTCCAAAGGTGCCGGGGCTTAGGACAGGACGTGTTATTAACTTTTCTCCCTCTCTCTTCCTTTCTCCGCTTCGCGTGTGTATATACACGCAGGCTGCACTGGATGCGGAACCACAATGACATAATATTATGCGAGGTCCGCGCCGGCAATATAATCATACACCCCGGCCCTTCGCTTCTCATCTGCGTGCGTAATATACGTCTTCGAGTGGTCAGCGCATATAACGTACATCTGCATCGTGCCCCACGCGGTACGTGTGTGGAGGTATATGCGCGCTGGGAGGCTTCATGCGCGTTCGATAAACACCACCGAGCCGGCAAAACACCACGCCCTGTGCCGATCCTTGGGTTCTCCTCCGCTCCTACTCCTTTTTTTTTTTTTTTTTTTTTTTTTTTTTTTTTTTTTTTTTTCTTCCACTCCTTTGCTCTTTTGTAATCACTTTCACACGCAGCTCTTCCTCCGCCGACCCTCTCATTGTGAGTAGCACTTGTTTTGGACATATGCACACCATAACGCGGCCGAAAAAAAGTGCCCACCCGAGTCTTCGTGACCGCGCGTGTGTACTATTCGCGTGAGGCGGGCAAAGGTAGTATTGCTCCGAGATACCGCGACCTGATAACTCCTCCGCGCGTGATCTTTTGACGGGTCTCCCTTGGAGGCTCTGTCTTTCTCTCCGGGAGCATTTAACCTGCGCTATCGTGCTCGAGTCGTGGGGAGCGTTGTTTAATTTGATGGCGCAAGAGGGCCATTTGTCGGGAGGACAAAGAGACCCGTGGCGAGTCGTACACAGGGGGTTCGTTGTGGATCAAATTTCGGGATGATGCGATGGTGATGATGGCTATCTCGGTCGTGTGTTTGGCTTCAATTTACATTTGGGCACGGCTTATAGCTGGCGTCTTGTACAACGTTAAGAGGTCCTTGTATAGTTTCTCCGTGGAGGTTCTTTTTTTTTTCCTCCTCCAAGACGAGTACCGTTGGTTACATAACTCAGCTGTATGGATTACCCATGTTCATCTAGTTTGAATGGAAGCTGTTTAACTGAGTTACCATACAATTTAAGGTGACTGAACAAATAATTCTTTCTTTTCCAGTTTTCGAGTTTCGAGGTAATAAGAGACTAATGATGAAAGAATCGACCTGGAAAACTTATTTCATGCATTCAAAACGAGAAATTATTACCATTCTCTTTCGATCGTTACTATAAATTTAGTTAAGCTCGCATACTCTACCCAACAAACCATGTGGGAGGAACATCCATTCCAACTTGAGCCTCTCATGACTGCACTTTCGTAACGAGAGAAACGAAAAAGACTCAGTTTTCACAAGCCGGTATATAATTTATAAGGGAGCTTTTTTTTCTGTGATACCTCTTGAATTTTTTAAAATAATTTGCAAAATATAGTGTACCAATGTTTACATAACATATATAAACGATACGAGATCCTTCCTAGGATTACGGAACAACTAGGAAACATCGTACAGTCAGCCCACCAGATCGCAAATTACCCTTCGATAAGTCGAAGACACTCGCTTGTCCGCACTCACCAGGGATAAACAAAGTTATAAGTCAAGACGTACGTACGTATACACGTCAAACTGCCACTTAGTACAATGCCCATACTCTGTGACCATCATCCACCAATCACATAGGCTCTGCGTATGGTATTACAGCTCGTTGTCAGGGTGTTAAAGTTCATAAGTGGGCATCAGCTCTTCGACAATTTCGAGAGCTTTGAACGTATGTGTACATAGGCGTCTTGCGTCATGACAAGCTGTCCGAGCGCGGATTGAGCCATTCTGTATACACGTGTGTGCGATACTTCAAAGGAGAGTCGTTGCGGGAGAGCCGGAGACGTGTGTGTTTTTCAACGGCTGCACGTGGATAATATGTACCCTAATATTTGCAAACGCGTGTATCGGGGAAAAAGCACGTGTAGGTATACATACAAGCGATTATCGCGAAATCGATGCAAAATTTATCGCAGGAGTGTTTTGGGGGAGAACAAAAAATAAAAATAAAAGTCCCTCTGCGAGACATTAGGCGCGAATTATGGCTTTTCCACGCGGTGATAATGATTATACTCTCGAAGTTTTGCGCAATGCATTTCCTCGACGTGGAATAAACATCATCTGTCGGCTCGTACGCGTGTAATGTACTATTTACACTTGGTAACAATTTGCGTGGCCGCGTAATTTACCCCCCCCCTCCCTATCTCTCTTGTAAAATAAGAAACGCTGCGTTTACGGCTCTCTGATAGAGAAAGTACGAAAGCAAATAGAGGACGGGACGAGGAGGAAAAAATCGTAAATAAGAAAGGAAGATACGACCGAGAGGGCACGGAGCGAGGGAGAGAGTAAAGGTGGAAAGGACCGTGTGAATGAGCCACCGTTCTGCGGTTTGTTGCCGCGGCCAACATCCTCGACGTCTTCGTCCTTACAGTTGTTTTATACGAGTATACATTTTTTTTTTTTTTTTTTTTTTTTTTCTTTCCTCGTCCATCGGAATGCAAGTTGCGCACGAGCAGGTAGTGTTCTCCTTTTCCGACGTCATCATCGGTGGCTAAGAATCGCTTCTCTCTTTTTTTCCTTTTCACCTTAAGTGATCTCGTTTATTTTTTCTTTTTTTTTTTTTCTCGGTGCGTCACCTCATTTATGGCAAATGAATGGCCGGTCTCGTTAACATCGAGAAAGGGGAGGTTTCATCTCTTCGGCGCTCACGTGCACGGGTGACTCAAGGTGGTTCGGTCGATTATTAATATTAATGTCCCCTTGACTCGATCCGTGCCAGTTTTTTTTTTTTACTGGCGCGCGAATTTTCACACTCGTATTAGCATTGAATTATTATGGAAAAGTAGGGATCAATTGGGAAAAGAGGATAACACGAGTTGCGAGGGCTCCAAGGTTTCGAGCCTTTTTTTTGGCGGGAAAAAATTTTAAATCGATCCGACGTCCGCCCAAGAGTAAATTAAACTCGATCAAGGAGTGACGGAAAAAGGCGCTATTCTGGGTTCGATCGAAAAAGCACGTGATTATTTGTTTCAGAGCATTTATCTCTACTTCTCACGGGGAAATTTTAAATTTGCTATCGAGCGAAGGGAAATAAATGACTTATCTTATAACCAGAGCTTTTGCTTCTCTTCGTCACTGTACGATCACTGAGGTTGCTCCTTTTTGTTGATATCCAGATAGTTATCTGAGAAACCTTCCAAAATTGTTGACAGTGTAATATGGTGTGTGACTTTTACCAGTTTCATTCGAAGAAAGTATCAACTTGAACAATTTTTCAATACCAAAAATGCCATACAAAAAAGCAAGTAACACATGTACTCTTTAGTCACAGGAAAATTTTTTTAAGAGGGGAAAATGAATTAACAACTGCAGATGACGTATTGATCGACAACACAACCATAGCGAATTGATAAATAGATATTTTAGTTTAATTTATGCACATACAGGTTTTTTTTCCCGATAGACATTGTTGAAACTTTAAGCGTATATTGATAGGAAGGTCTACCAGTTTTGTCTTTAGCAATTGCAACGTAAAACTCATGTAAATCAATTATTGCCGCAATTGACATTTTTATTCCATAAAATATGTGAGTTATCTTTTTACAACTGGAAGAAAAATGTAGTTTCCATGTAATGTTTATTTTTGAGAATTCCAAGAAAGTGAAACTGTTCATTGAGCCATCCAAGTGCTTTCTGTGACAATCTTTTCAAGGCCAGGCTGCTAATAAAATTAATTGTAATTATGTTTCTTACAGTGCTCTATACATTCACGTGCATTATTTTGTCTCATCTAAATATGGAATACTTAAAAAAACTTGCAACAACTTATAAAATATAAGATCTGGAAAATTACGCGAAACAGTGCCCTGAATAATAAAAATTTTTATTTGAGTGAATTTAATTCTTGACATTCTATTGGTATGGATGACAGAAAGAAATTGACAATGATTTGCTCAAAAAATGACATCTTCTCGTCCTGATTGATGTTGAAAAATAAATTACTTGTCTCTTATAGGATAGACACATTACATACATGACTGATGATTTTTTTTTTTTTTTTTTAATATAAAGTTACTTATAACCAATGAAACAATCTGACTGCTTGATTACGTTCAGCAAAACATGTAAGCTAAGAATACCCTTCGATAAAAATTAACGAAGCTGTATCTAGTAATTTACCGTAGTGGTGCATGCACACACGGCCTTGTAGTAAATTGTAAGCATGACTAGTCAGGGGTGTGAGTACAAGAGGTAATAAAATTAAAAACTGTGGATACTCTAATGTTATGTCTTGATCGTCAATTATTTTCTCTGTTGTAGAAGATGTCGTAAGAAAAATGAGGTTTCAGTCGAATGACACTAATGTTAAATTAAAAATTTTTGTAGACAATGTATTATTTGTTTTCCGACGACAGTGTATTATAAAAATTATAAAAAAATATTGTATAATTTAAGGTTAAATTAATTACACCTAATTGTTGACTCGGATTCCGAGAAGAATCATTTGAAAATGTTACGTATGCGTATCGTATATAATTACTCCGTATTGTATGGATATACTTGAAACTCACCCATTGTAAATACAAAAAACATGTCTACTTCCTGATAATTGAGTTAAAAAAAAAATTTATTCACCCCAATCAACCACCCGATCCTCGTTAATTCCATTTCGAATGACTTAAGGTAAAAACCCACGCCAACTGCACCAAAAAGAGTCGCAGCTCCTTTTCCCCGAATCATCACAACTTCAACGTCTAATTTCTCCAGGAACAAGCCAACTCTTACCAAACCGGCGGCTCAAAGTAAGTCACGCTTGTATAAATCCATCTTAACGCGGTGCCGTAAACCTCCGCGTTTCAACCAAACACGCGATGTCCTTACGCTTACACACACCACTTGTGCCGATGCTTTCGCAATTTCTACACAAACACGTACTGAAAACCGTGCAACGGATGCAATTCGTTACAACTGAATAATATCTATTGCGAGACGCGTGTAGGCACAGTGTGTACGAGAAGGCGCGTATCGAGTGCCGATTCCCATCTGCCGATCGATCGGTAGATCGATTCCGCAGTTAGTACGGAGACCCGCTTTCGCGCTCCATTCGCGGATGGTAATGCGCGGCGCTAAAAATCGGGCCAGCAATGAGTGTCAAACGATCGCTAATTTCGCAATGTCGCGTGTGTATCGACGTATATATATGTGTACACGCAAGTGAAAACCGATCTCTCCCTTCTTCCCTCTTTTCACGACATGCAGCATCGACGCGCTGTATCCGCATCGATAATAATTCGTTCTCGTGCCCTCGCTATCTGAGATATCGCTTGTACGGAACTTGGGGGAGAGGAAACTCGTCCGGATGCATTGGCTCGATATAGTTTTGCGGGATACTTACGCGGGAGCTAGTTATTCCATATGCGAGTGTTCATCGAGCGGCAATTACCTGCTTGAGAAGCCCGTAAAGATCACTGGATTCTGTATATCAGGTCGCTCGCTCTCTCTCTGATACCGATTTTAGAGCTGTGGTGATGACAACTCGGGAGTCAATCTAATAACCTGCTTATTACTCGATGGTTTGCTCTTCCTTTTCTGCTTTTTCGTTTGAAATGATAATGTTTAGTGTACAATAACTTGTGCATGATGAAAATGTGCAGAATTTTTATGTGCACTGGACGTACTATATCAAAAGCACATTAGGTTAAATGGAAAGACGTTTTTATACTAACAGCCGTAATTGAAAACAAACTGGATCAAAGTTAAGATTACATCAATGTTGCTCAACAGGTTTTTTTCTAAGAAGTTTGAGTGGCACCATCAATAGTAATTAATGAATAGTTATTAGTATTGTACATTTTGAAATTTTTATACTATTAATATTTATTATTTAACTTCACTTTTTGTTGTGCTATATTGGATATTTTGCAATAAAGTTGGAAGAGGTTTGCATCAAGTTCTAAAAAAAATTACTCAAACTTAATCCATAATCTTTAGAGATAGCTGTTTCTACCCAATGAGATATAACACACCTTAAAATTCACTGCTAGTGCTAGGATAAATAGTATAAAAAAAAATTATTGAAGTATTTCCTGTGTCTATCTTACGTCACATTGTACTAACCCCTTTCTTTTTGAGAGTCGATAAAAATGCACGTATAAAGTCATAAAAATATATATAAATTAATAGCAATTCCTTCAAAAATACACGTCATGTGTACTTACGTCTGCTTGACACGTACCTAACGATGAAAGTAAAAAGGTTACGGTACAACAGCGGTACACAGTAAAAGACACATAGGTCTAATGATTTTGGGAATCCCCGAAGGTCCGACAAACATTAAGAGCTGCACAACGTGAGAACGTCCCTTAGAGGAAACAGACGCCTCGTAGTAAAAAAGCGACAGATTTACGACCATTCGATTTTTGTGACAAACATTTTCCCCCCCTCTGGTTAAGCGCGCGTGTGTACGGCTCTTATCAGCAACAACAGGCTGCGCTCGTCAGAGCCGAAGCTGATCGAGGCGACCCATTCGCGGTTTTACGACTTTCCGACTCCCATTTTGACTTTTACGTCCGTTTTTATGGACACGCTTTTTTTCCCCCATACCATCCGATCGTGTTTTCGATTTTACAGTGCATAATTACATGCCTCTGCTCTTTCGCGAATGTTAAGTGAGTTTGTTTCCAAAGACGCGTCGAGCGAGTGGCACCGTCTCCCTATTTAGAAGGAGATAAGCTTTCAACTTACGGATATCGCTTGATCGGCCGGAGGAAAAGACGCTGTCATTTCTCCCCCGATAGATGAAGTTTTACTGTTTTTTTACGGCTCGAGAGAAATGCGGTTGCGTTGCGCGTTATGGGTGATAAGGAGAGCTCTGATGTCCCGATGCTTTTAAGAATACGGCGTATTTGGTATGCCAAAAAAAAATTTTCATTGAAAAATGCTTTTTAAAATTTCTTGCTTTCTGGGTATGACGCTTGTACCGGGGCGTCGACCTTCGTGAAATTTTGGGGAATTGTCGTGAACGACCAAAGTAACCGTACCTTCCACGATCGGTCGACCAGTACTTCTTTGAGTACCTGTAATTCAAACATGATATGTAGAGTATACCTTAATTACACCAAGAGTGTTTATGAAGCAAAACTTTCATAGTTTAAGAGCAGTATGAATTATTTCTCTAAAATTCATCAAAATATCTAAATAGAGGACGAACCAAAATCATCGTGAGTATCGGTAAGAACTCGGAGGACGAAAGGATCTTAGCCAATCAGGTAAAGTAATAACACAGGTGAGGTTTGTAATTTATAATTCCAATATTTTACTGAAATTATTTGTATTTGTAAATACTAGTTGAGAAAATTAAACGGTTGCAAATATTGTTGACTGTCGAGTCGAACAAATGGTAACTTACTACGAATTTATGTAGAAAATTAGTGTTCCCTGACATTCAAACTGTTTTTATTGCATCCTATAGATGCAAGCTTCAAGTAAATAAAAGTTATGTTTTCAAACGGATCTACAATTTTTCTTAAACATATGCACTTCATTTTCATTTTTTTTTTTTTATCATCGGGTTACAATTATATTAAAGTACAATATATTTTTGAAGGTTTCTTCCAACAATCTTTGATTCAATTGGCAAATCTATGATGGTAATCTATAAGGTGCTTCGCCATGCAAAGCAACTTTTACAGATAATTTAAAAAAAAAATTTTTTTTCAATGGATTATGTACCAATACAGATTTTGTGCAAGCATCCAGTTAATCATGCGATTAGTTTTTAATTCAATAATTTAAAAAATCCAATAATATCAGATATATGCCCTTGTGTAACACCTGTTGTCTTGTGAAAGCAGCTTTAAACTTGTGGTTCTGCATTAAAGTTTGTTGATAAAAAAATTTATTTTTTACCAATTAAAAAACTTCTACTGACTTTTGAAAGTTTTTATCAGCTGTTAAGATAATTAGTATGTTTCCTACCATGAGTAATTTTAGTCGTAAAATCGTAAGCAGGTGAAAACATGCAGAAGCTGAGTAATCTTATAGGTAATGGTGCCAACTCTTTTGAATACACAAAATACTAACTATAGTTTATTAAAAGAGTAAATTCCATAAGACTACCACTAGAAAGGCCACATTTCAAGGGCAAACTTTCTTAAACGTTCGTGAAAAAATCTTAGTCTTTACGGATAGATTATAAATCATAATCTACAAATATTCGTAGTAACGGCATACACATAGTACAATTGCAGTACTTGATATTTTTCCTATAATGTATGAGCAAAAATATATTCTTTTGAAAACATTTAACGGCAAAGAAGTATACATTTTAATGACAAAAGAAACACTAATGTTGCGAAACTTGGATATCCGTTTAACGTCTGAAGCCATGAAAGGATGAAAAATCATTTTTAACATACATTATTTGAGATTCAAGTAAATAAATAATTTTCGTCAGAATAGATCCAATTGTTAATGCTCTAGTGGCTCTATTTTAGAGAACATTATCTCAAATTTCAGAATACGATTTTCGTCACACTAATATTATCAAAAATAACGAACCTGAACGCTGTCTAATTTTACACGCATATGCCATACCTGTAGATTATTATACCATTAACTGTTTCTCTTTAATAATAAGTTGTATCTGTTCTTGAAAAAAAAATTGATTGGCTTTCAGTTACTACTGGATTGTTCATCCACATCGATCACAATTTGTCATTTTACAAAAAAAAAGATCTCACGGTATTTTTCGGTGTCTTTTCAAAACTTTTGTGGTATTAATCTATTGGTAATGTGCACCTTTTAATAGTCTACATAGGCATATCAATTCCCATCTAAATATACATCACAATTTTTTAGATTTTATGGGAGCAAGTCCATTACTCGTCAGGGTCAATAGCTAAATAAGTTATACAAAAAAGTCAACCTCGAAGTCAACACAACTACAATTTGGACAACGGAATAAAACTGGCGAGTAATAATAAAAAATCGACCTTCACAAAAACACACCAAAATTCTTTTGAGAAGTCTCTATGAGTTTATTGTTAGAGGAGCATATTTTCTAGTATTCAACTAATTTTTGATATATTTCAAGCACATGAATCATACTTAATAACCGTCGTAGTGACAACATATCTGTCTATTCGACATACAAGTTGTATGAGGTTATTTTTCGATGTTCTGGTCCTTTGGTTTCTGTCAAAATCAGATAAATAAAGTAATTCACGAAACTTAAGGTGCCAACAGCGTGATTTTCTTACTGCAAGTATTAAAACTGAAACGAGACTAATAATTATTAATTAAAACAGAACATTTTTATCACTTTAAAGTTTTTCTGTGGTGATACACACCCCAAAACCCTTTTCTCGAACTTTCACTTTAGGTTATGTTCTCTCATTAGATCGTTATATGAGACTACTCTTCTAACTGATAAAAACTCAAATGAGAGTCCGAGAATCTATTAACACAATATATTACTAATAATACTAATAAACTATTTTATAAAAAAGTAAACTGGGCAGAAACCATAGCACCGCTGTCATCAAACCATTTATCAACACAATTAGTAACGAATAGCAACTTGTAGTTTTACTGGTGAAATGTTGCTCGCAATGTATAAGGATAAAAGGAAATGAGATTTGCATGAGAAATGTACTTTACAAAATTTATTGCAATGCAATTGTTAACTGTAAAGTGAAGCAGATAAAAACTCATTTAAGAATGAATAACAATAAAAAGATATTATCAAACAATTAAAATAGTTAGAAAACGCATAAAGTCTGTAGGACAACACGTGCTCTAAGAAAGACAGAAATTTTTTAATAAAATAAGAAAGTGATCACGTTACAAAATTCTAAACGAAAAATTTACATTGATTCTCGTATCCCACAGGAAGAAGACAATAAAGTTTCTGTTGCAACCTGTTGTGGAGGACTGTTCATAATATGGCTGAAGGTCGCAGCTCTTACCTTTGTGACAGATGTGGGAGAATATTAGCAATAAATTGTGACCTCAAGAGGTACAACCATGCCCAGATGGTAGTAAAGCCATACTCCTGCAATGCATGTTGTCAAGCGATTGGTGCAAAGGAAAAGGTCAAAAGACGAGCCAACACAGGCGTGAAATCTTACAGCTGCCAGTTGTGTTCGAAAACTTTTTCACAAAAAACTAATCTCACTGTACACGAAAAAATCCATGAGGGCGAGAGGTCGTTCATGTGTCAATTTTGTTCCCGAGCTTTTAGCACCAAGAGGAACCTTCTATCGCACGAGTTGACCCACACGAACATAAAACCCTTCAGCTGTACAATTTGTTCCAAAAAGTTTACCTACAAGGGAAGTTTATTAGTTCACGTGAAGACCCACACAAACCCAAAGTCTTACACCTGTGGAGTATGTCAAAAAAGTTTCATTCGCAAGGATTATCTTAAATTGCACCTGCTAATCCATTCGGGAGCTAAACCGTTTAGCTGCAACGAATGTTTACTATCCTTTAATAACAAAGGTAATTTCAATGCCCACATGGGCCGTGTACACGTCCACCACTGCACCGAGTGTTTACTGACTTTTGTCCGGCCCCACGAGTTGAAAGTACACATGCGCAACCAGCATCCTTTTACCATCAAGGACAAAAATTAAGGATACAAGAATTTTATGCAATTATTGTTTCTCAATACTGTTTTCTTATATCTATGAAAGTAATGTACTTCTATGTAAAGTTCAAGTTGTACTATAGAAACCTTTGTCATGTCCTTTAACATTAAAATAAAACTATTTTGATTGATGTTGAAAAAAAATAAAATTTCCTAGTTTTAGTATTTTGCAACTATTGAACGTTATATTTTTTATCAAAAGAACAGCTTATAAACAAAATAAAAACGCTTCACAAGAAAAATAATCCTATCTTTCTTGGATAACAATTGGGAAAAACCACAAAGTCAGTGTTCTCACTTTTTCGCCGTTAGCAATCACTAATAATAAATTCTCTAAAGGTATATTATGTCTTCTTCTACTTCTGATTAATATACTTCTAGTTAAAAGTTTTTTTTTTTTTTAGTTTAGTAGATAAATAAAAGAGTGCACCTACGAGCTCTAAATTGTTATATTATTTTACCATCCGAAGTACCATTTTTAATATCCCCTCCTGTTGTGCCCAACTTCACCAAAATCTCGATCTCGATGTTTCTAGAAGCATTTTACCTAAAACATCCGTATAAGCATTGTCATTTTACAAAAGTTTTGTGCTAAACACTAGTTTTGTCTGGTATTAAATGGGCGTCTTTTTTATACTGAAGCTTATTGAGTAGCAAAAGTTTGCTTTCCGTTTACTTCTAAAAGTGTTTTGAGCATTGGTATGATGGACAATATAATGTATCCAAATATGCCGTAAACACGCGACTGATAACACTTGTGCACAATAGTAATTTATCAGCAATGTGACTATAGTACAGCACTTATAGTGATTAATGTATTGTAGTGTAGAGAAAACTAATACAACTTAATGTGCGGCAATTATCTGGACTCAAGTGCTAGTGCAAAAAGAAAATTAAATATGGCTTAACTACGATACTTCCAACCCGATAGGCCTATAAGTGCAAAAAGCATTTCATAAAATCCATACGCATGAGTCAGAAATACTTGTGCTCGTAAGACAAATTTGGTTTCTAATGATTTTTTTGCAAAGATTCGTTTATATGTGCCACGCTCGCGTACGTGATACACCACACATGTAGCACGTATTTTTATTGTCATTGTGAGCACGTAGGCTAATTGATATGGGTTGAATATGAATTTTCATGAGATTTTCTCGTGAAAGACATCCATGTTGTGAGAAGACTCAACGCTTTCGACGCTGTTGCTGGTAATATATACAGTATACGTGCGCGTGTGGGTACGTAACTTACTAATTTGATGCGAATTTAATGAGCAAGGGAAAAACAGTGGCAACTAAAGGAAAAAGTACGACAGTAGCTCTAAATTTTTTTTTTCTTCCGTTTTGTCTTGTTTTATTTTTACTGTGTGAGCATGACAGTTGGGCTATTTTCGTTGCATACTGGATGAGAAAAAAAAATTTTTTCTCGTTTAAGAGTTCTCACGTGTGTCATTATGGTGCGTTTATCAGTTTCTGCAACAAATATGCCGATGAGATGTAGGAGAACTGAAAAATCGAAATAATATGGAAAAATATTATTATGATAAAAAACAGTCAAAGAAATTAGACATGACGTACTTTTAATTATCCGAATCTTGAGGTATTGTTATTTTTGGCACCCAAGATAATAGACAGATAGACAATATATACGTCAATTTGCAGAGAGAACTCAATAAATTTTCTTTCCAAAATGAAGCAACTACTCTCCTTCTACACGGACCACTTGTATTCCATAAAAAAGCAAAATTCTTATTTCAGATTACTGACCGTTTGAAACCGTAGATTCGTGTAAGCGTAGAAAGGAGTAAAAATCAATTAAATGTCCATCCACAAGATGTTGAAGATGTAAAACACGATAATCGACGATTACTTGACTGACAAATACGCTTACCTATATACATGTGCACCAACGTACATCATGGAAAATTTAAATTTCACTCTAAACTCTGTACAGTATACAGTGACAGCTACTCTCTTTACTAATCGAAAATTTTTTTTGGATGGCCAACACTAAAAAGTCCTCCAAAAGCAGTCAATATCTCTCATAGCCATTTCTGAAGAAAGATGGAAAAAAAATTAGATTCGGTAGAAAAAAGGCCGATACATCGGTATAAGCATGGCTAGCATTTCCAGTACCAAAGTTACCAACTCGCCCCGAGACGTTATACGAACGCGAGCAATAATACACGTAACATCTATAGCTGATGGCTGGAAGTGCGAAGAGATACCTACACCACTGCCATTACTCTAAAGACAGCGCGTGGCTCATCATCGGCACCGCTGCACGGAGCCCAAAGAAAACGAGAGGGAACACGATGAAGAGGAAAGAAAAAACAGAGCCATACCACACCGTCGCGGCGACGAAGGCGCGAACTCCACGCCGCCGGCTCACCTGTAATTTTCATTCCATAAAACATCAGGTAAATTCGTGGGCATAGTCGGAAGAGCCGGGGTGCGCGGAATCCATCAACCATACACCACTGGTGTACGTGTATACTCTCTGCCGTATATATAACCATAAACTTGCAAGCTCTGGAGCTCCGGCGCGCGCGGCATTCTCTTATATAAGCACTCGCCTAGCTCTTGGGCTGAGTATTGGCTGTACTTACGTACGAGACGAAGGTACACGCTTGTGTTTATTTCGCGCCAAACGGAGTAGCAATTATAAGTGTGGAGGATTTTAAGATTTTAAAAGACCGCGAGAAGAGAAGGGACAAAAAAGTGCGTGGCTATGACGAGAGTTTGGGTTGTTTTTCAACGCGTACTCAACTGCTGGGCTATCACGGGATTCACGAGTCATGAGTCAGTGGGTATGGGTAGTATTGGTGGGTTTGTTATCGCGCGAACTTTTTTCGGCTCGATGTATATGCTGATTAGAGAAGAGAGGATGCGAAATTGATACGAATAGTTAGATTTTTTGACACGACTGCGTGCTCAAGTCTCGGTTAATCTCTTCTTATGCCTCTGTTTCCGGTTCTTCGATCTTGAAATTTTTATACTTACAGAAAAACACCTTTGGGTGTGGTTTAAAACCACTGGGGTGGTATTCTGTAACTTTTTTTTTGGGTGCCTATGTTACGTCATAGGCTTATGTACAGCAAACTAGTAAGGAAATATCACTCCTGTTTTTTACAGATTCTATTTGATGGATGATACTTGGTGCAACTAGTTCCCTGAGTTTTCCTTAAGATCAATATTTTTCAGGATACAAGTTTCCTTAATAATTTTCTTCGTTTTTGCTACTACGAATTTTTTTAATCCTTTATTTGCTTCTAAAATTGTATGTAGATGTCAATCATTACTTTATCTTTACCATCATGAATTTATTTTTCTTCTTACTTTAAATATGCCTATTGTCTTAATTTTGGGTATTGAATTTTTAAATTTTGTATACACCTTTAAATCTCTAATTCTGAATATGTATTTGTATAATCTCTTTGTCTTTGCTTATCAGACTTTGTGTCCATCTGAAAGGGGCCGTGGAAGTAACAAATACACGGTAATTAATATATATTGCTAGAGGTATTAAAATTACACTTTTCAAGACGTTCATACGATGTCATGTTACAATAATGTTTTCAATTTTATTATGTATACGCTTTAGAAGATCGTTAAGCTGAACATTTCACCCATTGCGAAATCATTGAAAATACAAGCAAAAGTGAGTTTTTACCAATACAAGATAATTACGCAAAAAAAAAAAAAATAATAATCCTATCTTTCTTGGATAACATTTGGGAAAAACCACAAAGTCAGTGTTCTCACTTATCGCCGTTAGCAATCACAAATAATAAATTCTCTAAAGGTATATTATGTCTTCTTCTACTTCTGATTATTATACTTCTAGTTAAAAGTTTTTTTTTTTTTTAGTTTAGTAGAACGAAATTACCACCCATTACGAAATCATTGAAAATACAAGCAAAAGTGAGTTTTTACCAATAAAAGATAATTACGTAAAAAAAAAAAAAAGGGTATTACAACACCAGTAAACTGAAAGAGTCAGTAAAGACTATATCCTAAGCTAAATATTTCATAAGATGACGCGTTTGTGCACACGTTTTAATCCGATTGAGGGATGTTTGAAAGACATTTGCTAGCTATTATGCCATAGGATGCCCTCGAGTGCATAAATCACAGGATCTGAATATCATGGCAGATCTCGGGGTCTTACATCTACATGTTTACATCTATATTGTGCATTAAAGTATGTCATATCTTACACGGGATAAATTCGCAGTTCACCGTTATATCCGAGTATACGTCAAAAGAGACAAAAACTGTGCTTCTTTGTGGTTTTTTTCAACTTTGGCCATTCAATCTAAGCCTCGTGGAACTATCAACTGTTCAGTCACCCCAAACGATACAATGCTTATTTTAAATTTCATTTATTTTATTTGCTTTTTCGATTGCCATTCAGTTCAAGTGTCAGTTAATTTAACGAATGATTGTTATAATAATATAGAGTTTCTAACGTTTAAGCTGAATAAACATAAAATAAAATAATTATTTCAAACATTACGACGAATAAGCGTCTTTTGGTAGATAAAAAAAAACTCTGTGACTCATTCTCAAAATTTGCTATGGATTGATAGAAAACGACTTTTTGAAACTGTTCGTTGTAATGCAGCCATTCACAGATTTAGATATAAGTGATTTCAGTCCTATGATACCGAGACAATTAATTTCTCTCATCGCACCTGACAACATATTGAGAAAAATAACCAATACAACAAACGATAAGAGACAAAAATTTGCAACTAGCGTATCCCCGCGTAAAACAACAATACCCAGTGCCTATGAAAGTGTTAATTTCACTTGGCGAGCAACCAGGAACTCATTCCTTCACGCACGTAATAACATATACACATGCAAAACGCAGGACAAGCACATCCGTTCCGCAGAAGCGGCAAACGCATTCCTTGCTATTCCATATACATACTCCTCTCTGTATATACACTCTTTCTCTGCCTGAGTTTCATACGTATTATATCCTCCCTCTCTCGCTGGCTCGTATCCTATCAACCCGTGCCGCCTCGAAGCATATAATACATCAGGTAACGCAAGTGCGTAACGCGTTTAAGCACATATATATACTACTACACAAGAGAGTCAAGGAGAAAAGGGAGTATGTAAGCCCTCCCCGAACTCAGCGAGAAATACAGCACACGTATATATATACACTGCTAAGCGAGCGATTTACGATGGCAATAAATAGGTATACGCGTATACCAATGTACATTAGAGGGCAGGT
Organism: Copidosoma floridanum; assembly: GCF_036245765.1. Classification (NCBI taxonomy): domain Eukaryota; kingdom Metazoa; phylum Arthropoda; class Insecta; order Hymenoptera; family Encyrtidae; genus Copidosoma; species Copidosoma floridanum. The sequence goes on along the minus strand of NW_028321884.1, from coordinate 13,092,119 downwards.
AAGCGCTGACCGATGGAACATCAAAAAGACGAGCACCACATCATCAGTAGCTGTATATGCCGTGTATATCATGTATAGGCTCTGAATGGTAATTCGCGCCGAGTGTGGGCGTACGGGGTATGCGAACACCCGCCCGCGCCCTGCGTGGCAAATCCAATCAAAGCGGCGTCAGGGAGCTCTCTCCCGCCGCTTCCGCCTCTCGTCTTCTTCCCTTTCACGCGTATAAACATATATACATGTACACAGGTATTATTGCGTCGACGCGTTTTGTAATTCAGAGTTCCTTGTGCATATTTTTTTTTTTTTTTTTTCATTCTCCCTCCCGCCGACTTTTTTCATTACGATAAAAGGGGATGCGTACAGGACACGTCGATGCGACGCATCATTGCGTGCATATGTGGTGTTGGCCGCGTCTTTGCTTTCAATCAGCGCCGGTTTGGGAAAAAATAACACGTGGACTGACTAGCGAGACGCGCGCGAGATACGTGCACTATGAGCCGTAGGCAGCGGGAGGAATCGAGGAAAAATCGTTACGGTTCTTTAATGAATTCGTTATTGGATTCCAGGGGGGCCTGGCTGGTGCAAGAGCCGGGATGATGCGTGGGTTGCTTCCGGAATATGCCATTGTTTACGCGCTGTATGGGAGGTGATTATTGGTAGGTGTAAGGTTATTCAAAAATATCTTTTTTTTTCATTTGTAAGAAGATAAGGGCTGTAATGCAAAGATCACTGTCACATTGAGTTTTTTTCATAGTCTAGAATACATAGAACTTGTATGAATTTCTCCAATGTTTGTTATTGGTCAGTTTTGAAAGAATTGTACAATCGAAAATCGTTGATTAACACAGGCTCTTATGGGACGTGATCTCTTTGCCTCGCTATTATATGGGCAAACATTTCTGAAAAATACAAAGATATTGAAAAAAGAAGTCTGCCTAGGCATTAATTATTGTTTAGTAATTCAGTGAGAAAAATTTCAAGGCATGTTATAGTGCATTTTAAACAATTCCAACGTCAAACGTATCAGTAAAAGATTGAGTTTGTTAGTTGTTAAGAAGGGGTGCGAAGTAAAGGGGGCAAAGCTGCGTGGGGAGGGAGGTCTCTACCCAATTTTTCTCATTACCAAATACCAATTTTTGAAATGTTTGTCTAGGAGTAATCTAAAAGTATAGTACAGTTATTCATCATCGCCCTTAGGCTCAGACATGGCTTTTTTTACACAAGAATAGTGTTTTTTGGCCATCGGTGCAAACTTGAGTTATGACCAGATGTTTATACGTATAAATACCAGAACCAACTCAATCACACCTATGATCACATTTACGAAGCGTAAGAAAAATATTTAGTCGACCCTCGAGAATCAATATGTCACTATAGTTAAATACCCTAAATCAATTCAATTTGTAATCAACTCTTCGTATGGATAGTTGCAAATGATTTTTTGTTTATCTTAGAACAAAGTAGCTTTAGAGGTTTCAGCAATATCAGCATACTATGGTCTACCTAATTATTGGAACGAAAATTCAGAAATGTTGCAAGTTATTGTAAAAAAGTTTCCGTGGAAACTCATTTCAGAGGCTTTCTGGCAAAATTTCAAGTGCCCGTGGTTCATCAAACCCACCGAACGGGATAATCCCAAAATTGGATCGTTCACCGTGGAATATCAAACCAAAAATGCCCGAGACGTCCGGCTAAGCAACAAACAAGCATGTATTGCCCCAGCATTTGCATAAACTCCTCTTTCGAGTTAAAATGAAAGAAAAAAAAAAAAAAGTTCCGTCTTGGCTGTTAACCTCGAGTTATTAAAGCTGCGGAGGAATCCAGGATGGCGCTAATAAAAGATACGCCATTCCTCCATTATATCCCCCCTGGAGGCATTATCGTGGACGACGAAGATGAAGAGGAGGACCGGTCCGCCGGTCCTTTTTTTTTTTTCGGGCGTCAGTGTGCGAGTATGGAGGCTTATTTCCTGTGGGCGCGCGTCCCGAACTGCCGGCTTTTTTTCGGGCGCGCACACCCGCTCGGCCCTCCGGGGATTAAAAGGAGGGCCGGACTTTTACGATCCTTTCACGCTGCCCTCGATTTAATGAATTAGAAGCAAACTCTCTCGGTCCGAGTGCGCCGCTGAGCCTCTTTTTGCCCCCACGTTGCCTTCTTATCTTCTTTTCGGTCATTCGATGAGGATTTGTTGTTTCTTTTTTCTTTTTTTACGGCGATCCCTTTTTTTACTAATGATCCTCCGAAGCATTACACTGTACCGATGGAATTGCATCGGGCCGATCTTACATCGGAAAAGGAAATCATGCAGACTGCAACGAAGATTACAGTGGATTTCCTTGCGTGCACACAACGTACGTAAAACTATAGACCAGTTTTGTGATGTCTCTGGTTCGATTTTGTCAAAACTAATAATCATGATTATCAGATCTGCATGTACAAATTACTTTATGTAGCATCATTTGAAAATAAAATGGTAACTGTTCAATTTGTTCATTGTTACTTGGGAGTGAGGCGATTTAGGTAGAAGATTTGCCTTCCATTGGGTCAACGTTACCTTGATAGGTCATGGTACTGGTAACTTATTTTACAATTTTTTAATGTGATGTACTCAAGATAAAAATGACAGGATCAAACTTGTGATTGTGAGAGAAGAAAATAAATGATTTTGGTAATCTGCAGTGTTTTCTGTAGTGAAACTCTGTTACCACGTTAGAAATGCCTATTTGCACCACACTTGGAGGGGAAAAAAAAAAAAATCAAGAGTATTCAAATCAGCTGCACTTTGTGTATAAAAATCCCATGTTAATGTCCAACGAAAGCAAATGCCGGTATAAATTTCCCGATGGATCGGCGGTATCGAAGCCCGCGTCGCAATAATTCCCGAGGGACAATCGCCGGAAATTAGATCGGGCGCGCGACAAAAGGCGAGAAACAGCGAGAAAATTAATCAGAGTATATACGTGCGAGAGAGAGAGAAAAAAGGAAAGGAAAAGAAAAACGCGAGTAGTGGCCGCGGCGATTCAATAAACAAGCGAGGTTTATCGGGCTATTATGCGGCCGGGCTTATCTACGGTGACACCCACTTGAAAAGCCTCTCGGGCCTCTCTCGAAACCCCACACGTAGCTGGCCCATCTTGGCTAAGCGTCCACATGGGTATACCAACTGTGTATACGTGGGGGCTTTCCTTCGGACAGATTATTTCCGAGGTCACGCGAATATTGTTATCCGCATCAGCTCGTTCGGGGGTATTGCCGAGATACCTGCTTGTTTTATGGCTTAGCGCTCACGCTCTAACCAATTTTCGGGGTGTTGAGCTGGTACTTTCAAGATAGGCTAATTACCATATGTATATAAGGATATATAGGTATTACCATGGGATGACTATGAGTGTAGTTGGTAAGCAACAATGGGTCGTAGCATGTCTTAGCAAGGAACTTTTTGAATTAAAAAAAAAAAAATACTGTGCTCTTCGTATCGTATGCGAGTTATTGGCCCACTCGAGGAGTTGTGTTTTCAACGGGGGGTGACGTGAGGCCTAAGTAACGCGGTCACCTGGTCTTGGATTAAAACACTTGTTACTCGCCAATAAAGAAGAGTCGCCTTTTTATCATTGATTGAATATATTCGACAATGTGATTTGCATAATTGTAAACGAATGTACGAAGTTCGCAGCAGCGCTCTGACCATGAGCTGACATAAATAAAGATATGGGACTCATGTTTCATTCATGAAGCGACTAATGTATCCGCGTGGCGTGTGATGAGCGCGTAATATAATAAATACCAAGACGCCTTTACAACATAATCTTAATCGAACTATTTATTTTCTGTTTCAGGTAAGTGTCGGGGCTCTTGATTAGCTGTATGGTAATATTTTCTTGGTGGCGAAGACGGAGGTCTTTTTTTGACCGTAGCTTGTGGCACCTAACAGGTATATGCTTATTTTTGTCTTACAAAGGATCTCTGGTGGAAAAATTGAGATTAACATTGAGAGCAGAAGTACACTATTGTTTTATGTGGGGTTAATAATGAATAAACTCCAAGAAGTCAGTTAAATCAAAATTTATTTTAGAAATATATTTGTAAAACCACTGTACGATTGACTACAAAAATTGTTTTTTTTTTTTGATAGCTTGTACAGATAGTTTGAATAAAAAAATATCGACGTTTCCCATTTTTTCCGTCTCCATAAAAATAAATCTATAAGCACATTTTTGCAATATTATGTTGTGTCATTGTTTTTAAAGATGGAACGATTTTCAAAAGTATTTTAATTATGAAATATTTGGCATCGATCAACAGTTTGCCATCATGAGTAGCCTCATCAAAGCACTAAATTTGTATACAACGAGTTTACAGTAACACTTTCGCAATAGCTTCCCACTACCTTCTAATTTTTCAATACAAATATTACTACGTACACATATCAACTAGCTAGTTTTAGTGTTACAAGGTATATAATCAGAATTTTATTGCTTTGACTCGTGGATCGGAATATAATTGCAAAGGATCCGAAAATAGAATTATCCTTTATTGATTTAATTAAATTGGAAACACATCAGTTATCAATCAAAATACTATTACTGCTCTGTCTCTCTTCAGTATAGCAAAGACGCTGATACATTTAAATCACACATCCTCCGGCAGAGTAGAAATCGAGCAAAGTGAAAAACCGAAATGAAAAATACCGTCATCATTCACAAAAAAAAAATCGCCCCCCCGCGCACTCACTTTCCTCTCTCTCTCTTCTGATTTTTTTCCTTACTCCCGACTTCCTTTCCCTCTTTACCCGAGCCTCTCTCTCTCTCTCTCTGTCGAGGGAAGTTCGCGTCTCGCGTCTCGCCCGCACCCAGTCCCATGTGTAAATCAAACATGCGCTTCCCATTTGCTGCCACCACCTCTCTCTGTACAAGTTTTTTTTTTTTCCACGCGCGCTCTTTCAATCAATTTGACGGTTTTTCCTTCCCTCGCATCAGCACGAGTATACACACAACGCGTTCTCTGTAAAAGCCGCGCCACCGGATTCTGGTACACCCCGTACTTGTTGAAAGGGGAAGAGAAAAAACACGACTATTAATACGATCACGCGTGTACGCGGGCTTTTAAAAAATGTGCCCTCGGTCTATCACTGTAAATCTCCCCTACGGTTGTTCAAGAATATACATATTTTTTGCCGTTAAATCGCCATGTGTGTAATATACACAACTAGCTTTATATAGGCTTAAATCAACAGAGTTGCATGCGAAATTACTCGTAATCGCCACGTTTGGCTCGCGCGGGAAAACGATTAAAAACTGACGGCCAAAGTATCTCGATGAAATCCTTGGTATACCCACGAGCAAACAAAAATGACACGTGCACGCACCAGAAACATTGTAGCGGTGAAACGTGTCATTAGGAAGGAAAATCGAGACTCCGTGATCGGTATGTAACAGTTTGATTAAAAGTCCGGCGCCAAAAACCTTGGTGAAATACACACGCGAGAAAATAAATACGTTTCGCACCAACGAGATGTTGATCGCGTGAGGTCTTGGGGGGGCCACATATATACTAAGTATGGCCGGTGCGTGTAATTGGTTATAAATGTACGCAGTTGGACGATCGGTGCTTTCCGGTGGATGATCGTTAAAGACAAAAGGTTGGCAGTTCCAGAAAACGCGCGCCCGACGCGTGCGTCCTTCGTTGTAATTTGAACGCTATATGCCGTGAGGTACATGTATGGATGCGGAAAAAAGGGGGGAGGGTTTTTTTCAATCGAGTATCAAACGAGTTCGCTGAAAGGAGTGCGATTTCCGTGAAAAGAAGCTCCGCTGGGTGGTGTGCTAAGTATACACGCGCCTCGGTGTGAATTACGCGGAGCGAGGCCCATGGAGGTGCTGGTATCGAGTGATTTAAATTGCGAGTAATGGCTGCAAGAGTTACTCGGTGAATCCTTAATCGGGTGTTGTTTCGGGTGGTTTTCTTTTTTTTTTTTTCTCGATTCACTTTCCGAGAAGGTCTCGCGATATTCTAATTAACTCTTTCTCGGCGCCCCCGACGCAGTGAGATATCCCTTTTGTAACGGTTCGTAATTACTTAAGCTGACGTTTTGATGCCTCGGCTGAAAGTGTTTTTTTCTTTCTCTCTTTCTTTTTTGACGCGTAAGTATTCGGTGTCGGACAAGCGGAATGAATAGGTTCTTCCGGGTGTTAAGGGTAACTCGAGCTTGATTGGTTGCGAATGCGCGAATCAAATGGTACGAGTATACATGCGGAGTCGAAATTTAAAATTGAAAAAACTTAATCCGAGACAAAAAAAAAAGTTAATCCGATTTTGAGATTTGGCTGACGTTTTGACAATCCGTTTTCGTACCTGAGTAATAAACAGGGATGTGCTTAACTTTTGATTTAAAATTGTTTCAAAAAACACGAATACCTGGGACGGATGGTGTTTGTTTTCGCCAGAGAGGCTTGATTGCCGACCAGGGGAAGAGTGAGTAACAAAGATCTCGAAGCTGATAATACGAACATGGCTCGAAATATCCTTCCTTTTGAATATCCTTATTAAGAACCACAAAAAGGAGAAGTTGAAATATGTCTAAAATACGTAATTATGAGTGAACATGTGTAAACTAAGACGGGCAACTTACAGAACAAAGATGATATTAAAAAGGTTTTTTAGAATTTTCAAAAGTACCCGAGCCATTGTACTTTCGAGCTCGCAAATCTAGACACCTCCTTTCTTCCATTCTCTTTCAGTTCACATCCTTTAGTACCAACACACGCTTCGTAACGAAGAATAGAACCGTAATAACTAAGCCTATACGCATGCTTTCATATACAAGTGCATAAATAAAAACTGTCGATACCACAGGATCCGGCTCTACGTGTATCTATGACCATCGAGTAGTTTAGATCCAGGGCTTACCAACAGCCTCTACCTTAACTGGAACGTTGGGACATATTCTCACTGAAGCTCTACTAGCCGATTTTTCGATTTTACTCTTGTAGCGACAGGTGCATTCACGTTTCCTTACAGTATCGTTAATCAGATTCTAAAATTGTTAAACACAAATGGTGCTGGTAATAGGAAAGGCATTGTCCATCGGATCGTGAGATTCTCATTGTCAATCACCATGAGATTGGATGTTTTTAAAACAATTAATTTAGGCAGGTTTTCTCCTCGAGAGCGCTTACTTTAACGATCACATCCAAAAATCCGAGTCGAACTGCTTCTTTCGCGAGGAACTCGTAGCAATCCCGCGAGTGCGCATAGAAAACGAGAGCCGTGATGTAGTGTACGCCGGAGCTCTCGTCTGAGGAAAAGGTCAGGATTCTCCTCTACTAACTTCTGGAGAGGCGAGCACGCGTCTTTCCTTGACATCAACGACTCGAGGCAGCAAAAACTCTCGACTTTGTTCCCGTGTGCGTACCCGGATAAGTGTACCACAACGAAGCGCGAGTTATTTCCCTGACTCGTGATTTAAGGCTGGCAGGGCATAAAAGAGGATCGCCTTGTGCTGCTGCGCTGCGTGTGTGTATATATGTGCGTTTCTTCTTTTTCCTTCGTGTATTATACGCTCCTTTCGTTCCCCGCGATGCTGCGACGAGAGAACGGCCGCGAGAGGCTTCGCAAACTACTTTTGCCTCGGTCCTTTGCCTCTACACATTCGAAGTTGCGGTGTTGAACATGGTCGATGACCCTTTTTTGTTTGCGAGAGATTTTTTTTTCCCTCAATCAGTCATCAAAAACGTACATGAGCCATCAACTGTTTGATTGATAGGACAATTCAACCAAGAACGTAATATTCAAGTACTGTTATCTGTCGGGATTGATTTGAACACCTTTCCGTTCGAGCTTGACCAAGGCTTGGCTAAAAGAGCTTGTGTAATGTCGTTTGTCATCATTGCTATTGCGACTACCTTTTTTTTCCATGACATCGGCAGTTTTTAAGTTGGATTGCGATCTTTGGAGTTGATTATAGTTGAATAAGATAATACCCATCTCACTGGTAACTTTCTAATGGTTAATTGTTCCGCCACTCTCACGCTTGCACCCAGTGAGTAAAAACTTTGAAACCTCGGTAAAAAAAAATGTTAAGTCGTTGAAAGGATCCTAAGGACTTTCACTGACTTTGACTAAGTCTTTTTGTATGAATAATCTTCTACTCACTGGTGACATTTTGATAATTGGAAATACCAGAATTGCGGAGGGACTTGATGGTTTTACAAAACCCCGTGAGATTTGGAACTTACAGACATCGGATGGACTAAAAAATTTTGTTATCTCATTGCAAAGATACTTAACGAAAAAAATTGAAATACACCCATCAGAAGTTCTCCACATTTTGAAAGAAAGAGGATACGAAAATCTGATCCATATAGTGACACAAATGAGCCACATGCTCGGTGGTTTTCATCAATTCCAACAAGAAAGAAGAAACATCAGTCAATATTTAGTCTCCGTCGGTCTCACAAGCTAACCAGCCCAGCGATACCATCATCAACCAAGATAAGCTGGCATAACGCGTCTCTAAACACCGCGTGAGATAAGATCATCCTCCGTCGGCGGGCAACTGAAAAAGACGATCGAAAAAAAAGGCACAACGTCGTAAAGGAAGAGCAAACAAAAACGAACCCACATATGACACCTATACGATAGACGAGGCGATACAAGTAGAGTTTAAAAAGGTGAACCGTACCCTCGTGTGTACCGTAGATGACGATAGAATAATACACATATAGAACAGGTAAAACACACAGGTGCGAGGAAGTGTGCATTGGTATTGGATCGAAGGAGTACACAAGAGAGCCGCCCATTGGTCTGTGCGCCGTTGACGCTTCGTTAATTAACGAAAGCGACAGTCCCGAGGGAAGTCCATTCAGACGCGCGAGAACGCGCATACAAACCCGTCCGACGAGTCCGGACGAGGGAAACCGATCCTTTCGCGGGAGAGAGGAAGCCCCGTACGTGTGTTCTCTCCCGTTTTTTTTTTTTTTTTTTGTTCTCCCTGTTCCCTCGCTGATGTGGATATTATAAACGACTGTGTGGATATATCTACGTGTAATACGAATGTACTGTATTACAAGTGCCCACGTAGAGTATGGAAAGAAAGAAGGGGGGGGGGGTCCGAAACCAATTTGCCAAGCATCGAGGTGTGAAGACTGGGAGTCCGCGAGAGAGCTCTATGGAACTCCCTCCTCCTCCTCTCGAGTGCTCGTATAGTCGATCTTCTCACACCGACACACCGACACTTTTTTCCCTTTCTCTCATCCAACCATTTTTTTTCTTCTTCTTTTTTCGTTCACTTTGTTTTTTCAATTTCTTTCCTCTCGCGCGCGTAACAGCTTCGGTAGCTCAAACTCACGTACCCACACGAGCACGTCCCTACACGTAAAGTGCGAAAAGGAGAGTGTGCGCGTGTTGATCGTGCACTGAATACCCACCGACCGACAATCTGAATAACAGGGCGGCTCTCGCGCAAAGAGCGATACATAACACCTCCGAGCTGTGCCATTGAAAAGAGCGCCGGTGGTGCAGTATAATGGGTATATGGGCGACGACAGTACTGGCACACATTAGGTGTTGGGTCTACATATATATATATATATATACGTTTGGGCTGCACACCTTTCGCGCACAATAGGTCACTCACTCGCGCTCAAATGAATGACCGTCGTCGTCGTCGGCACACTCTCTGTGGTCCCTGCATGGGCTGCTGCACCTTCTGTCTCTCTCTCTCAGTGTGTGCCTAATATGCTTTCATGTAACCCCGGAATCTTTTTTTTTTTTTTTTTTTCTTTACTTATGCGTGCAACTTTCCTGCTGATGTTGTGCTTGTGTGTGTACGGGTAGGTAAACCGGGTCTCGGCACGTTCACCCCCGACGACGACGACGTGCTTCCGGTTCTTTTATTCGCCTCGAGATGGAAATGATTGAAAGTACGCGTATTGTGTGCGCGGGTGTACTTGGGATTTAAAACGAGATGTGAGGGTAAACGTTTTGATAGACGGAACTTTGGGGTGCCAATTTTTTTATACCTTGAGAAAAATAAAATTTCTTTTCCTTCCAAAAACAAAATGCAATGTTTCTGCTAATAGTTTAATGAAAAATTATCGAACGAAACGAATTGTTTGTATAAAATACAGTTTATTGTATAGTCTTTGAACAATAATAATGTTTTTAAACTTTTTTGGTGGATTTGTTGTAAGTAATGCTGTAAAAAATATTTTTTTGCGAAAATGAGGCATTTCATTTTTAGATGAATATTGTAACCCCAGAAATAGGTATTTGAAAAAGACACGAAAAACGATACGCACGTAAGCAACAGAGCAATATGCAGCTAGTCATCAGAAATAGGTCCACGTCAGTGAATTTGCCTTAAACATTCCTAGAAACGATCTGCTACGCAATGCTCGCGTGCACTACCCTTGGGAATCTCTGGCCAAAATTACCAAAAATTAAAAAAAAAGACATGAATATATATGACAGTCGGAGGATACTCTACCGATTTGACTTGGACCTACCATCATTTTTAAATATCCACGCGCACTGCAATTACATGAATTTTGCACTTTTCACTCCCCTTAGAATAACCCAGAATTACTACTTCATATCTAGCGTTGTGTTCATATTATTTGACCTTTGTTCTGTGAAAAGAATTATACCGTCGATTTAGCAAAACGCTACCGATTGTCGATAATTAATAGATCGATTAAAAAAAACCATGTACTTTCGTAGCGCCGTCATATATCATTTTAGCTGGTTATTCGAATTACTCGTACTCAAAGTATTATTAGTTAAACAACATCGTTGGCCGAATAGCTGGATAATTATACATTTTTAGCTTTCGCAAAGTAAAAGCTTTTTTTTCTCGAATAGCAGACCTTTTATTTCGAGTTTTGAATGGTCTTTCAGAAAATACAATAATTTGTGATAATTTGCATTTTTCTAAGATGTTCTAACAAGCTTATCGTGTTTCAACGCTGTAATCACCAGACCGCAATTTCCTGTATTCATCGACACTAGAAGATATTGTTGAAGGCAACATCTTGAAAAAGAAAATAATTTTGAATAAAGTATTTTATCCATATTGTGATTGGATAGGAAGATTATCACACGACTATAATGATGGAAAAAAAAAAAAAAATTTCTGGATAACACCTACAAGTATCATCTGAAGTTCTTGGGTATATATATGTTGGAGATTTTTATTCTCTTTGGCAACAAATTATATCAATGTATGATTTTCCCGTACATTGGTCATATCTAAAAAAACAGCCAATATCTATTACTCCAAGATGCAAATGAGAAAGATTTGTCATCAGAAGTTATTACAAAGGAACACGGGCGGGAGATCGATAAGCAACATAATGAACGTCCATCGCGGCGATACTGCACTGGTTAACGTCAAATGAATCGACACCCGCGTTCATTATCACACTGTGGAGAGGGTCGGCCGATACATGCAATTAGACGTATACAATGCAGACACGATGAAACAGATTGGGTGTAATCAGCTTGGCATCTCTCGATCTTCATCGCGCGTCATTCGTCACGAATAAACGTACACAGACGGTAAATGGGCTTATACACTTGACTCGTTCAATCACGACTCGTTAATAGATCTCAATAACACACCCCAACGACTTGGAGTGATATGTCGTAATAATAATAATAATTGCCGCGCATGATTTAATTCATAACAACCCGAGCTAAGTGATCGGGGAATCATCGGTGGAAGATATATTGTACGCAGGCTGGTTGTTACTGCACTGAACGATGATGCTGTGCCAACAGTATGCCAAGTGTCGTAATCGGTCTCGTGCAATAAAAATAATTGAACAGAGGAAACCACGTGGTTATTCAAGTCTATCGAACTGTCACTTAACGAGTTCGATCAAAAATTTGAGGAAATTATGAGAATTATTTATGAGATCTGATAAGATACTATTGGGAATCTTGAAGAAACTGATGCGACATCATTTTTTTCCTGTTGTCAACATGTATGTTTAAATTTTGTAAAATATAGGTGAAGACACTGTGATATTTTATACAAGTATTTATTTTAAATTATCTTGCGATGCTGTTTAAACAGCTATGAAATTCTATTTTCGTCATCTAAAATTATCCGAGATCCAAAATCATTTTAAGATTTTGGAGAAAATGCCTATTCAAGAAATGTCTAAAACAATGAGAAATCAGCAAACACAAAATTCTGTAAGAAATCTCTGGAGAAATTTCCAAAAGATATCCGTTAGACATTTTTTGGCACTTTTTTTCATAAGTCTTGAAAAATGATTACACAAAGACATTTTTCTTTAGAAATCTTGTTGAGAAATTATTTGAAGTCATTTGCATATATTTTAGGAGAAGTCTTTAAACATAGTTTTAATAAGGTGGCTTAATCAGTTTTTGTCTAAAATATGTGACAAGAAATCTTATTACGAGAATATTTTATGATCACCACAATAGTAGGTTGCAATTTTATATGTAAATTAGTATGTGGTTAATAGTTTGGTTGAAAAACTTGAAAGGAAAAGAAAAAAATCACTCGTCATGGAGTAATTAATTGCGGTGTACGTAAAAAAACATTTTAAAAACTGCACCTGCACATTTGTTGAGTGATATCAAAATGTTCAAAAAAGGAAGTCAACTACAGTTATTTAAGTAAGCACTTTTATAAAGCCGCCACGCATCCGTATATCTCAAAAATGCGCATACAATAAAAATGAGAATCACGGAGTCACTCGTTCGGATAAAGCCAAAGAAAAACACACACACACACACGAAAAATTCAACTTCAAAGCCGTTCTTCAGACGCTATCAGTTTACACATCCATAGATACACACAAAAGCAGTTGCACAATAAAAAAAAAAGAAAAAGAAAAAAAGAAAGGAAGAAAGAGTAAGAAGGGAAGGTATGACTAACCGTACTAATCTAGAGCCAAACAAATCGTGCCGAGCGATCGCGTGCATTAAAACCATCCTCTCCTCTCAGGGGCCAACCGAAACTCCCTCCCACTTTCTATTAATTGTCCAGCTACGTGGGCGGCTCCCGCGCTCGACTAATTGCCCCCGCGAGAGATAGAGAGCGAATAATTCGAGAGATGCCCCCACCAGAGCGCGTCCTCGTATTTAGAAGCCAGAGATAGCCCGCGATACACCCAGCCGTTCTTTCGTTTGTTCTCTGCTGCTCTGTGTAGCTCGTTCTGCGGCTCCAATGCGATAGCTGACTAATCTGATTTGCTTTTTTTTTTTTTTTTTTTTCGGACCTTTTTTTGCTTGCTCGGTCGTTGGCTTCTTGCGGGAAAAGAGCTGCCTTATCGCCGAAAATTTCAAAGCCACCGCCTCTGTCAAGGGAGCATTGAGGACTAATTGAGCTGCTGGTAACGAGGCCGAAAATTCGTTTCGAAATAAGTGAGCTCGTTAAGTTTCTGAAAATAATCACATGTCCTCGGACAATCGTCGCGATCGAAAAAATGCCGACCGGCTCCCGTGCGGCCCATACGTGTAATGCATAGCTATTTTTTCTTGCACGTACCATCTATTAGCTTGAAATATTGTCGATTTTAGTCTTACTCAATGAAACGACATGATTGTTGGTTAGAAAGACGCGCACTGACGAAACTTTCGGATTTGGTGGTTTGTGCTGCTGATGATGTTGCAGGGCCAGGGAGCTGGAAATGGTTGTCGTCAAGCAGGACTTTCTTCAGTGGAATTGAATGATGAGAACGAATAATTAAATGACGAAGAAGATGATGGTTAATAAATTGTTTCAAAATTTACAATATTTCGATGTTTTACCGGTGTTCTCTTCTGGGAGCTATTACTTACAACAAAAAGAATTTTTTCATTTCTTACTCCAAAGTAATTACAACATAAAATTGTACAAAAAATCACAGTTGTTAGGAAAATACAGGTTTCCTGAGGATCAATGAGATGTCGATTGGAAAATTGAAAAATTTTAAAACTGACCTCGAGTCGTGCTTGAATGACTATCATCGTCCTTTTCGTTCAATGTCTTTAGTTGACTTGGGAAAACTTAGGAATCCATTTAATTTAAGTATTCCCAATAACTCTGATCGAAGCTGGAATGTATACCAAATCTGATTTCGATGTCAAAGAAGACGTTGTTCAAAGTACATGCATTGATTCTCTTCGCACTCAACAAAGAATAAAATAGCTGCAATTGTATGTATAATCCTTGAAACGATAAAATAAGTTGTCTTTTAATTACTCTTAAATTAATTGATAGGCAAGAAATCGAATCAGCTATTTAAAACTAAAACAATATTAAAACACCATTACGTATCGTTTACTCATAGAGTTTAATGTTTATCGTAATTTAAGTGTTAAGAGATAAGCGTAAGGACATCGATAAACCATTTGTATCAATCACAAAAAGGCCAAGCATCGTATGATAGAATCGCTGTATTGTTATTCCCATATAACACGCGACCTCTTTCGCTTTCTCGCTTATTCGAAGAGTCCAAATCGAAACACCTCCCTATGGCATTGGGGGGGCCCGATTATAACGTGTAAGCCTTTATCTTCGCAGCCTAATGATGATTTATGCCGACAAGCGCGATTAAACTTGGGTGTACAAGAAGGATGTACAGAGAAGATTAGATAAATCTCGCTTTAATTAATATCTAGTAACGCTTTGGATGTAAAGACCGTTGTTTTGGAAATTGAAAAGTACATTGGAGGTATTTTTGGAAATTTGCATCAGATGGGGTACAAATGAGCCATTGGGTGATGAAGGGGGTTGGAAACTCGTTGTTTTCCGGTGTACCTGTGTGGCGTGCAATCGTGCTGTATTAATCTTGGCACTTTTTTCTCGAATCCGCTGACCCCCGCGGGGCCACGAGAGCGGAGCAAGAGATCACCGGGCGATCTTGCCCCTCGCGAAACTCTTATAAATCATGTTAACGTGCCGGCGCACCTGAAAGATTTTACGGTACTTACGCGCTGCTATTTCCAAGCGCGTTTAATCTATCAGTTTTGCGTGTGTGAGAGTCCGAGGGACGCTGTGGGATTTTTTTTTTCGCCCATCGAGAGATTTATTTACTGTGCTCCGTGTTTTTGCAAATAACTCGAGCGTACAACATCGGTTACAAGACTTTTTTTTTTTTTTTTCTCTTTTTTTTGGCACTACTGCTCTTGGTGAACGCTTGTATTTTGGAATTTAATGACATGGTCCGTGTGATTCGAGAAATATGGAGTGCGCGAGAATTTGTGATTTATTTTCTTTCTGGAATCTTGTTTTTTGTCATGGAATTCACGTGGATGTGGATGTAAGTAGTATAAATCATGGATTTTCGAGTCGAATTTTTTGCGTTGATGATTACTTGTTTTCAATGACAAAATTCTACTGGTTTCCAATAGTATCATTACGTAAGTTTCAATCATTTTTTGCTGCACCAACCCTACCAAGTCGTGTTAAAAAAAAATTAGATGATTGAAGTGCACAAGAATTTTTTTCACAGACTCCCCCTGATAAAATTTTACGATAGTGATGGGACTTTATAAACTTTAACTCTTAAACGTTAAGATAATCACACAAATAAAACATCAAATTAGGAGTACATTTATCAGTTGGGAATATTAGCCAAAAAAAATTTCCTATCGCAAAGTAAGTATCAAATCTACTCTCCACTTGAAAATTCATGTACAGTTGATAACAGAAAATAGATTTATCGGAAGAAGATTCCAGTTCTGATGAGAATCAAATTTTAAGATAAGACTATATCTTACCCTAAAAGAGGAGCGCATCTTATCTTGAAAGCGTAAATAAACAGATCACTACAAGCCAATATCAACAGTATACTGATACGTTCAAGATTATAGATAAAAAAGTTTTATGACTGGAGCATTTTTTTTTTTTTTTTTAATTGATCTACATGCGTGTTTTCTGATACCATTTGAGATATTTAGAGATTCTGATAAGTATCCATGTGGTTGGCGGATTCAACGTAAAGAATTGTACGTTACTTTTCTTACGCTTTAATGGCATCGATCACATAATTTTTTCTTTTTGAGGTTAGAAATTAGATATTTATCATACCCTAATTACATCGTTAATACATTCAAAATGGAGTCTGAACTGTCTTGTGGCTTACATAATTGCAGGTATCGCACCCACGTTACTAAATAAGATTCTTTGTTAATTCTTTAAACTTGGTTATGTCAGATTTCAACCTTAACCTTAAAAACTAAATACGAAGCGAATTACTTGAAATATCTTGGGAGTAAAACGTCCAATGCCAATTTAAATCGTTTCCATCGTGAAATCTGGTGATTTACTTTATGATTTTTGAGGTTATGGTCAAAAGTAACGTGAAAAGAGAGTTGAAAGACTGATGTTCAGTGACTTTGAATCTTAAAACTGTACGGATCACCATAGGCTATAAGCATCCTATTTATCAGTTAGTGTACCATCTACGACAAATCGACAACACCAGGTAAATGTACAAAACAAAGGCCAGAGCTCATTTCTAACCTCCTAACCAAACCGCTTATTTGATAATAAACCAAATGAGCTCTCCATGTTTTTCCGTATTCAACATGTAGTAAATAAAGTTTGAGGTTTGGCGATTGACACTTGAGTGGTATTTAAAGACTCTATGCTCTGCTCACTGCAAATCAGTGAAAAACTTCTTCAAACCAGATGGAGTGTCCACCATCAAGCGCCTTGACCTTTGTTGTCGTGATCCATACTTATCATAAGCGTATACGAGGCCTACAATCGATGTATTGAAAAATACCTACGCTCCTCGTACGCACGCGGACTCTCCGTTGCCTGATAGTAAATCAGCGTTAAATCAGCAGATTAGCATCAACCGTTAAGCATCTCCTCGGACGCGTTTGCCGGTAAGAATGGGAGGGGGCGGAGTTTATCCCGTTCTTGCGCCTATTATATGCACATTCGGTGGCCAGCGGCGACACGAGGCGACCCCCTTCGGAAATCACGTGCATCGATAGCGCTTTCGCGTTCGTATGGGATATTGTGCTGGTGGATTGATAAAAACTTGCTTCGTACAACAAACGCGGCTTTCTTCTCTTCCGCGTACGTAATGCAGACTTATATTTTTGTGCATCACCTTGGCTGGCCCTTATTTCTTAATCCTTAAAAGGAAAGGATATTCTCGTACTTCAAACCGGGGTAGGTACAGTTTTCGGGAAACCCAAAGCCGGGAAGTTACGATGCACATGAAGAAAAGTATATTTATGGTGGACTTAGTTTCTTCTTCTCGTCGGGAAATCAAGTACGGCTCGTTTTACCCTTGCACTCGAGATAGAGATTTTCTGTGCCAACGGAATATTAGTAAGGATGCTGATTTCTTGAACAAGGCATTTTTGTTGTTGTTGGAAGGAAAAAGGCTCCTCTTTATTTAAGAGAGAACAGAAGAAAATCGTCACTTGTAAATCTTTTATGTCCTTTCAATACCTCTTGCTATGTCATTTTGCATTATCTACATTGATTTGTTCCCGTGGTATTCACCCTCGTATAAAGTATTTAGGCAGAATTTGAGCCCTAATAATATTCCTTAAACTTGACAAAGGAAATAAATTTGCTATTATTTATGACACCCCAAAATTTAGATAGACACAGTCTTAGTTTTATTCACGTGAGAGTTAGAATACTGAAATGTTTATGTAGGAATCATAAAAAAAAACACCTGCTCGATATAGTAGAGACGAAATCAATAATAACTTTTAAAGGCTACTAACAATTGGTTGTAAGTCAAGTCCTGAAAAGTCCTTCGATACCCTTTGTAAGTATGAAGTTAGTTACACAAAAAGGAGTAAGACAGATGTAAAATCAATACCAAACAGCTGGTTATATACATGTAAGATCTAGGGCAGTTAGATTAATAGTCTTTTATTAAAAATAAAAGCACACAACCTATAAAAGTTGTTTCGTTGTGATAATTCTAGGTGCTCTTTAATAGTGAAAAATCATCACGAGCGTAAACATTATCATGTGTAGACAGTAGCTCGATCGTGACTTTGTTGTAGACAACTCCGGCAATCATTAATCATCCAAGGTCTCCCAGATATCATCGTACCATATCTGCCGTCACGCTCCAAAAAATTCTACACAGCATGAAAAGCAGCTCGAATTCTTCAATTTCCGGAGTAAGTAGTTACGTACTTGTGAGATGATGGTGCGGGAAGACAGGAAAGACTACAAACAAGCTTGGAAATGACTAGTGGGGACGCGTGCTGAAAAAGCACGACAAAGTTGACAAAGAGTCCTGGGATGAGTGATGTAGCCATTGAGCGCAAATGGTAGGGGGTGACAGGATTTTTCGGGGGAAATACGGCGGTGGACGATAAGAAAAATATTGCTCGAGTGCTTTGGCGAGAGTTGCCGAAACAACATTGGTGGACTGTCGAATGACGAGTGTTTGCCGATGCATTAATTTGAAGATGTTTTTTTTTTTTTTCTTTTTTTACTGTTGTGAGAATGAAGGTTTTCGTTGAAGGAAATCTCTTGCCAGATTGCAGATGTGGATAAGTGCTCTATTTGGACGAAACTGAAGATGTATACACGAATCAAACAACGGTAGTTTGAGATAAGATACGTGTAGGTCTTTGTAATCGTGTATGTTTCCGTGCGTGATGATCATTCAAGATTTTATCGATTCAGATTCTACTGGATTTTTCCAAAAAGGATATTTCCTGTACGATGATACAATGTTTTTATATCAATGAAAGTGCAGAAACACCATTAGTTCTCCCGAAAACATCAGCTCTATCGATAAAAAGAAGCTTGAATGAAATGTTAATTTTGACACTTGTCAATGCACTGTATACTTGAGAATAGCTTTTTTAATCGCTCTTTATTATTTCAAGCGTATTGAGTGGATAACGGGTTCGTCAATTATTGTAGACTTTTACACTATTATTTTGTTATTACGTTTATTTCAAATTATACAGCTGACGAGGGGTGATAGCAAGTTTAATTATCAAATGAGATGAACCTGGATGCATTCGTCTTCGTTTTTTATTCACGATACACTGATAATAATGCATAACACATTTCTCCAAGCGTACAACGTTATACGTGAATACTTCTAGGACGTGCGAATTCCTACATGTTTTCACTTTCTCTGTACGTATTAGGACTATAATCTCATTGTAGTCAGATAAAATTTTATTACTCATCTCTATTGAAAGCACACGAGCATCAAAATTCCAGAAATCAGCAGCACAAGTCAGGGTCGTTTAAGCAAGTTTAATTGTCAAATGAGATAAACCTGGATGCATTCGTCTTCATTTTTTATTCACGATACACTGATAATAATGCATAACACACGTATGTACATACTTATACAATTAATATTATACATGAGATTCATTTACCCGATAATCAATGATAGCTCAATTTTTTATCGTCTATTAATAAATACATACCCTTTTAATCGTGCCTGATACAAAATGATAGCAAATCCCTCCATTACTTCTTTGATTAAAATCTTAATTTGTAGTCAGAATGTACAGCAGTTATTCTTTTAAATATATTTAACAACGAGTAACTATGAAAAAACAACGCAAATTGATCATATTTACAAGTACAAAAGTTCTTCGATGTCACTCATAGATTTTATCTGGAATACTTACTTACACTTTGAATCAAAAAAATCATTAACGATTAACTTATCTCTTCAGCACTTCAAATTTCTCATACTCCATCTACCTGCATGTAAATGAAAGCCACCTAATCTAACTAACTAATACTTGAACATGACCAAATTTTCTACGAGCTTTTATTTATTTTGAGTAACAAAAACAGAGAACATGAGAAGAAATTTTTTCATAACTTTTCATACAAATACACACCGATTTCAAAAAAATGTCTTCTGAGCTTTTGTGTAATGTTGAGGTTTTTCTTGGCTGTCACTTATTTCAACTTTAGAATTTTTCAGTCTAGTAGTCATATTATCTCTAAACTACAAAATAAAATGTATATCTAAATTTTCGTTTAAGACATAGATAAGTATGCACTCCAACAGCTCGGATAGCCCTTCAGGCTACTTTGACGAAATTATACCTAATGATGAGTATTATTATGAGTATTATTGATTCTATTATCACCTATCACTTATGACTTTAAAAGCAAATTAACTGTAAAAAAAATTGATACCCAACGTGATATGAGAATTATTCTATCATTTGTTTGATAATTATGATAAAACATTTAATAGTTACTGACTAAGTATACCAGCACAATTCGATGATCATTACAACGTCACATACTTGAATTTAAGGATCCGTGGAAACAATGTACTATGTCATGATAATGAATAAAAAAAAACTTCATGCACTACTCAACAAACTCGCGAAATCCTTGTCACTATTTATATTCTGCTTGCATGGAAGGGATTATTTATTACGTCTCCTTACTAACGCATCTGTGAATTTTTCTCCAAGCGTACAAAGTTATACGTGAATACTTCTAGGACGTGCGAATTTCTACATGTTTCACTTTCTCTGTACGTATTAGGACTATAATCTCATTGTAGTCGGATAAAATTTTATTACTCATCTCTATTGAAAGCACACGAGCATCAAAATTCCAGAAATCAGCAGCACAAGTCAGGGTCGTTGGCTCTAAACTATCATTCGACGATAAGAAAAAAAGGCCTCGTTATAGCTATCTATTACCGTGGTTCAAAAAAAAATTTTCATCTTCGCTGTCTACGTATCATCTACGAGTACATCACCACTTTAATGACAGGTCCTCTCAAATACAAGTAAATTCCTTGTCACGATCATGAATATTTAGAAAATGTTGGTATGGAAAAGTCTAAATCCACAATCTTTCATAGCTGCATTTCAAACTAAAGCTTTACTAAAGTAAGGAAATAGTTATGCCCATGGAAACAACACATAATGATTACGTAGTAGTAAAAACGTTCAAAAGATATGTGCCTTGTGTACTTTAATTGGAGTTACATTACATATACATCCCAAAAGTAAAATTACAATTTAATTGAGTAAAGCTGTTCAAGCTAATTATCATACAATAAAGCACAACTCAAGAAAGTGTAACTTTATGGCCTCTAAGGAAGATGAATGAGAGTTTATATTTTTTTTTTCAGCAGTGGACAGCGAGCTGTTTCGGATAAAGTTAAGATTTAACACCAAAAGATTTTTAAAATATCAGTCGATTATGTCTGATAAGACTTAGTATTTTCAGTTTCGTCTTTGTTTCACTATTGATAAGCAGTAGTCACTGTGCACATGCTAAGTTCAATAAAGAAAGATTTTATAATAATTGCTTATAAATTTTATCAAAAACTTTTTAATTGTATTAGATGAATAGAACGCAGCAGGCAGGCATTGCATAAAAATTTGTATATTTTACAATAAAGTTTATTTTTTTACTTTTGAATAATTTTTATTTCATCCAATATTCCTCAACCATAATTAAAAAATAAAACAAACACCAAGGTACATAGTAATATATAATAAACAAAACACTGATTTATACACTTAGTGCTTATTTTTAAATTGTTCATTTAACTGTTCAAGATGTAGCAACACATCTGAAGCCTATAATATTTGATGTGGCGTTGGTGAACATTGGCGTTCTATGTGTACATGAAGATGATCTGACACATTCCTGGGTGTCATCACAATTAAAGTGACTATATTTAACTACTTTTTGAGTCCCATATTTAGGTCCAGTCTAGAAAAGATATAAGTTCTGTAGTTTTCCAAAAACAAGCATGTATTTGATAATAAGATAAGCTACATCGATTTGGGTCTAACAATCCAAGCTTTTCAAATAGTGTCCATACGTTATAATTGTAAAAACTACGATACCCAAGAAATGATGATTTCTTGCCTCCGCAAAAAAATTTTTAGAAAACAGACTTGAAAACAAACTATAGTTACATTAAATATATTGAGCAGTTACTGATGTCATAAAAAAAATCTTTAGATTATAACAATTTCTTGGATTAAAAGATTTTACAATTTATCAACTATCGTTATTATCTTTTTACTAAAACAGATTCAAGTGTAATAATCGAATGTCCTGCTATCACAAATACGTTATAGAGACATAATAAGAATACTTTTTTTTTTAATAATTAAAATAAACAACAATTGTTAACGTCATCTTGGGCAATGGCTATTTTTGAAAAATTATTACAGGATTTTTTATAGGTATTTTCTCACACGAATGAAGTTTAAAGTTTTTGTGACGGTCGGATTAATAGAAGAAGATGACCACGGGATAAGAAAAGCTAGAGCGGCTGAGTTCAAATATTTATAGTTTATATTTAAATAGATAATATTTTACTTACAGGATTGAGATCATTTTGTTTAAAATTGTTGACTACCCACCAATTTGAGGTCCACTCAGACAAATTGATTCCTTAAAAATATCAATATTAGATAAAGCATAAAAGATATCCTAAAAAAAGACCACAATCAATATAAAACAAGCCTGTGCTTACCATTGAATTTTAACGCACAACGTCCAGGAGGATGCTCAGTTATGTCATCCACGAGCTTGTCTTTGATTCTGCAACTAGCCTCCCATTCAGCTTCGGTTGGCAGTCTTTTACCCGCCCACTTGCAGTAAGCTGCGGCGTCATTCCAAGAAACATGCACGACTGCAAAGTTCATTGATTCTGCAATTACAATTTCACGTTATTCAGCGAGACTCCGCAGTTTACAATTTTATTGATGCGCAATTGCTTCATAAATTTATTTGTGTATTTTTAATGCTCTTGAATGAAGGAGTATTTTACATGTTGACAAAAACTTACAGGCTTATGATAGAAAACGTCACATATTGATAAATATTCAAGTAAAAAAAGGTTTTTATTATTTTATACTTTTTCATGTTCTGTGTTTCGACATTTTTAATTTGAGAAAGCAGAGTAAGAAATTCTGATTCTATTTATTGCCCCATGGCAGTTTTGCAAAAAAATGTCGTATTTTTTAAACAGTGTAAGCAAAAGCTTACCATAGTAAATGTTCAGTAGATATGTGGATGCAAAAATTTTATTTGTTACTTGACTTTTTCGTAAAAATGTTTGTCTCATAGATATCGACATTTGATACTTTTCAAAGTTTTCTATACTATTTGTACGTGAAATTGTTCAAGTGGGTTAAACGAATATTGCAGGTTTAGGTCAAAATAAAATTAAAAACTGTCAAGATACGATTTACAATCTTCTACAATTGACAATATATGATAATAAATTTAAAAACACAACGTTTCTTTTGACATATAAAATACTTACTCCATGTTTTTCGAGGCATCAATCTTTTTGTATAAAATATTCAATTATACTTTGATATTTAAAAAAAAACAAAAAATCAGCTTAGTTATGGTATACCTAATGTACTAGAGCCGATTCCTAAGGGTGTCCTCCAAGTAGCATTTCTGACAGACAGATATCCTGATGAAATAACGGCAGACTGTCCAATTTTCTTTTTAGCAGATGGGACTAAGTATTCATCATGTACTGTTGAGTAGCCTTTTTTTTCAGCTTCGGTTACGTATCCAGTGGCGTTGACGAACTTTTTAAAATCTGCGTTGCTCACCGCGTACTCGTCAATGTAAAAACGGTCCAGTCCAACCAAACGTTTCGGTCCTTCCCCATTACGTAAATTAGAACGATAATTTGAGCCAATCCAATAGTACCACGTTTTGAATTTCTCCACGTATTCAACACGTGAACATTGCCCTTCTACCAGAATATTAAGGGAGCAATGTATGAAATACAAGAGCATAGTAATAGCCAACTTGAGCATAATTTGATGGTTTGCCATTTTGTATCGAGGCTGAAAAACAGTTTTTTTTATTAAAACAAATTCTGATACAAATGGAGTCACTATTTTACAAATTAGTGAATGCAACGTAGCCGAGTATACAAATTTTAAAAGCTTTCGCATCTCACTGAAGCAAATCTTTTGACTCCTGATGATTTATATAAAGTTGATAACGGGTCTGTAAATTATTGTGAGTATCTATACTATTATTTTGTCATTAGATGACTTTCTAACGAAACGACTGGAAGGTGCCGATAGGAGGATCATACATATATTTACATACATACAATTAATAGTAAAAATAAAATTTTATCTGATAATCAATATCAGCTTAATTTTTTATCGTCTATTAATAAATACATACCCTTTTAATCGTGCCTGATACAAAATGATAGCAAATCTCGCTATTACATCTTTGATTAACATCTTAATTTGTAGTCAGAATGTACAGCAGTTATTCTTTTAAATATATTTAACAACGAGTAACTATGAAAAAATTACGCAAATTGATTATGTTTACAAGTACAAAAGTTCTTCGATGTCACTCATAGATTTTTCTGGAATACTTACACTTTGAACCAAAAAAGTCATTAACGATTAACTCATCTCTTCAGCACTTCAAATTTCGCGTACTCCATCTACCTGCGTGTAAATGAAAGCCACCAAATCTAACTAACTACATAAAAAAATTAGACATATTTGATCGCATGAGTTAATGATTTTCCTCGAACTCAATAAATTTCATTTTTTGCAATATAAATACTTGAACATGACCAAATTTTCTACGAGCTTTTATTTATTTTGAGTAACAAAAACAGAGAACATGAGAAGAAATTTTTTTATAACTTTTCATACAAATACACACCGATTTCAAAAAAATGTCTTCTGAGCTTTTGTTTAATGTTGAGGTTTTTCTTGGCTGTCACTTATTTCAACTTTAGAATTTTTCAGTCTAGTAGTCATATTATCTCTAAACTACAAAATAAAATGTATATCTAAATTTTCGTTTAAGACATAGATAAGTATGCACTCCAACAGTTTGGATAGCCCTTCAGGCTACTTTGACGAAATTTTTTCCAATGATGAGTACACGTGATTGAAACGAAGAGTGTCGAAGAAAATTGTCATTTGTAAGAAATTCTTTGTTTCTTTTATTATCACTTACAACGTATGACTTCCACAATCAATTAACTGTACAAAAAATTTATATCAAAAGTTATAAAAAAATTATTTTATCAATGATGTGATAACTACGGATAAAAAAATAATCGATTACAGGCTAATTGTACAAGCACAATCCAATGATCATTACAAAATTGCACACTTGAATTTAAATGCATGTGCAAAGAATATACAGTGTCACGACAAATGCGAAAAATAACCTGACAATTAGAGAATAATATTTTTTACTATTTTTTAAAAAACTCACGAAATTCGAATAACAAATATCGATGTTTCTCCATCGAAGCAACTAAAGCGTTGTACACACGAGCAAAAATCGAATGGAGTGAGAAAGTAGGTAATGACAGGAAGAAAGAGAAGGAAGAAAAAGGCGGAATCAGAGACGTGCAGCTCGTTAAAAAGGGGATCGTTTCGCCAGTTTAATTAACCAGCCCTCATATCGCGCACCGGTGCAGCGAGAGCGCCTCGCATACGTGCAAGTATACGATACGAATGGATGTACGATTACAGCTTGTAAAAATTTTCAACGGTGCTGATTACAAATACTTTAATTATGTAAGGGTTTTTATAACTTTTATACGATGAATTTCAATTAATTGTAAAGAAATAGTTCCAGACTAACGTATAAATGTTACGATAAATTGCATTTTCGTACAAAACTGGGAATAATTGTATGGGTCTAGAAAAGTATGAAAAATCTCACGTTGTTTTTAAAATAAGTTGTAGTTATTATTCCGCACGTTACATTGTCCAGACGTCACGAATGAACTCGTCATCTGAATACGATAAAGAGTGTACAAATAATAACACTAAGTTAGCTCTTGCTAAGCTTATTATGAATCTGGAAACAAATTAAATTACCTTGATATGAAGAATAATTGTTTTAAAAGATTGTTTTGCAAATCGATGATGATTTGTCCAGCTAATAACACAATAAATATAATATCTGACACTTGTAAACTCAATAATGTGTCATTCACCCTTCCGTAACACATAATGTGTGTATTACGATGCTTTGTTTATGGGAGAAAGCCAAAATGTTGTATTATTTACAATAAAAAATTAGATAAACTGACCATATGTGTCGATTGATTTAGCCATCTTTGAGTCATGTGAGGTGCATACAAATTTCTACAAAATTTCATGGCTTAACAGCTTATCCATAGAGAGTTAATAATGCACTAAGAAATGTAAAAAAAAAAAAAAAAGAAGTTGGTGTATCTAAATCAAAGCATCTACCGAAGTAAGTAGAAGCTTATGACTTGGGTGTCAAATTCTTCACGTTTTTAACTTGATTTGTGATACAAAATATGAAGTCGAAACATGGAGTATATTATAATTGTCTACGACTTTATTAATCATGAAAAAAAAAAAAATTTCCTTATCGCATGGTGCTGACACCTAAAGTTGTAGGCACCTTCCATATAAAACAACTTGATATCTCTATATTTCGGTACCTATACGAGACTTTTGCGAAGACTTCCAACAGGTGACTGTATTCTTCAAACGATCCCATTCTTTGATAACTAATCATCGTAAAAAGATAAAACTTGAAACAAATGATTTCTATACGAACCGCAGAGAGAAGCACAAAAGCCAGCTCGGTGCGCTGAAGAAATAAAAAAAGATAGAATCGATGATCAGAAAATCATAGCGCACCTCCATCTCCTCTTTTTACCTCCACGTATGCCCTTACGTAACCCTCCCCCTCGGCCAATCAGCGGTGCACCACCTATCGAGCAATGAATCTTTTTATTAATTATCAACGGACTCCCCGGCTGACCTCGTTAACCCACCGATACGCGGCTACTCCCTTTCCGAGCGCGGCCATACACACCCGATCGCCAAGAGAAATGCATCCATCTCCGCTCTCCTTCCATATACACAGCATTGCACTTTACTCCTATCTCTGGGCGCACGTGCTGTGTTTCCACCGTACCGAGGTGTGGGGGCAGCCCCTGTACCGATGTTACTGGACACCTTGATTGAATCATTAATCAGCCATCATTGAGCTTTTAATCACTACTCGCTGTACTAATGGCATTTCTCTATCTTCTTTTTCATTTCTCGGCGCAATCGACCGTACAATTGAACTTTCTTATCTCAATCGAGCGATCAGTTCTTTTTTTTTTTTTTCTGGCTTTTTTGGTATACGTCCAGAAACTCAGCTCTTCCCATTCCTCTGGCAAATAAAAAAAAAAAATAACCCAGTGACGAGCCAAACTCCTCGGGAATTTTCTCTCCAGCTGCAGAATGAAAAAGCCCACGGCATCATCGCCCACCAACACACGTAGCAGCCAGGTAAAAACCATTTCTTTTTTTTTTTTTCACACTCTGACCCGAATATTCTGCCCAGAAACAGCTGCCGCCAGTGATGCGCCAGTGCCTAGACACACCAGCCGAGAGAAAGAGGCTTGTGCCTCCTGCGCGACTCATTAAGGCCTTAGCGCAGCCTGATACCGCACACACACACACGAAGGGGGTGAAAGCACAAAGCTTTCCTCGTGTACACTTAAGGCACGCCGTTGGGGGAAAGGTTGGCAAGCAGGTGGTAAAAACGGGGGGTTGAAAAGCCGACGATAAATGGACGTGGAGAGAGAGAGAGAGAGAAGCGATGGGTTTCTCTCTGGGGCTACATAATGCCAGAGAGAGAGGAGAGCGCCCCCGCAACGCCGGAGATAGCCATCTCTTATGCACTTTTATGCGCCCATGAAAGTGAACGCATACATACACGCGGATGGATACCCGCGAGCCAAGCCGAGCGCATCTCTCTCTTTTACTCGCTCAGTGCCCGAAAGAGCTTTCCCCTCCCCCCCACTAGTCTCTCTCATCCCGCATTATGTGCTTCTGCACGTATAGGTACATGTATACACGGGGTGTCGGGTTCGCGGAGCGAAGAAGAGCGGGTATGGGCAGTGCCATAACGCCTCGCGGGCTCATTCTTCATTTCTTAACTGGAATGCCTTTGTCGCCCGAACCGCGGCGCGAAACGAGATATATACAGACTATGGCACTCTCGCCCGTTGTATTACCCTTCTCCACCTTCTTTCTACGTGTGTATATGTATAGGTTTCGTGCAGGACGACTACACAAATGTTGAACCATCCATTCAACCACTTTGTCGCATTATGTGTAATATCTCTCTTTTGCGTGATTAAGTCCTTTTTTTTCCTCCAAGTTGGCAGAGCGAGTGGCACACTTTTGTTGGAGCATTGCGCGCAGCTATGTTTACCAATTGACCGATCGACTCGAGTCAGGAGGTTCTCTTGGAGCTTTGGATAAGGAAAAAAACAAAGCAATCTTCCTTCCTCGATTCTTCCACCAGATGGACATGCCGAATCCTTGCCGATTTTTCATCACGAGAGGCGGGGATCGGTTCATCAGCTGTGGGCAACGCGACGACGACGCTCCCGTTACTGACTTTGCAAAAAAAGTCGATCCTTCTTCCGGCTATTAGGAGTCCTATTGTCGTCGGTCCCCCTCGCAAAGGATGTAATCTCGGGTGTCTATGGTACCGGCGCTGATTTGGTGGAAATTCCAAATAAGCGACGAGCCGATTTTCCTCGGCGATGGGAAAAACTTGGCTCTGCTCTCACGCCCCAGGGGCCTCGGAGCGTTGATGGCCTATTACGCGGTGCATTCAGCGTCGCACAAGTGGGCCTCGATTTAGTGCGATTTCACGGCTCTGATCTCGATTCCTCTATTCGTCTCGGTTCTGGGTGCTTGTATACACTTACACCTGCCCGTGGTGGTAAATCATTAGATGAACGAGCTTAACGCAGGATGGGAGGTGATTGGCAGTAGCTTTTTTGATCACCTATACCTTAGCTGGGGTTCCGGGTAATACAGGAAGCTAGCTCGAACAGAGTGTCTCTTGTCTCTTGGTACGTAGAGTCTTTTTTACATTACCTATGGTTGGGGGAATGCATGGGATTAATCAGGAGATGGCATCATATATGATTTGCGATACTATAACGAAGAGTAAGTGAACTATTTGTGTAGTGCCTGATATGGTGGAATACACGCAACATACAGGAAACTTATGAATTATAGTTGTCCTCAGTCAAAGGACATGAAGTTTCGTTCAAGTGCACCTGAAGGATCCCATTGAGCATGTTGGATTCAACTATAGGTACTTTTTTAGTGACTAAAAATTTTGGTTAGAAATAAGAAGAAAAATTGAAGAATTTTTTTTACGTTTTTCAAAAAGTTACGATCGTTGTGACTACTCTACATTTGTTAATTAACGTTGAAGAGATATGTTGGACATTCACGTGAAATTTTCATGTGGGCTGTTGTTCGAAGGAAATATTGCAGTAACAGGAAAAACAAAAACACTGACTAACAAAAAATTAATTTTTCTACATAAAATTTTTAATTCTAAGTCTACATTAAACTTTTAATTCAAAGTATAAAAAATGATTTGTGTTTAAAAAAATGTTTTTAATAGCTTCTTTCAAAATTCGATATTGAATTCGATTTTGAGAATTTACATGAAACTTTGCACATAAATGCTTAACATTATTCTAGAAAAAAAATCTTCGTACCCATGTTAATCTGTAACAATACCACATTTCAAAGCAATCTAAAAGCGATATTTTTTCTCCCCTCCTCACTTGCTCTGATCAATTAACAATGTCTGCACTTGGTCCGCAGTTGTCACTTAGTTGACAGTTAGCCAGATTTTTTAATTCTCTCATACTAAGACGAAAAAGAATATTACACATGATTTCACGAGGTAGACTTTGAAAATGAATTGTCTCCGAAATACTTCGAAAAAGTTTATCAGCATTATCTTCTGCGGTATTTAATATCTTTCTTTTTTCTATGGCCAAACTAATACGACATTGTACCACATACTCATAATATGGAAGATCTCTTTTTTCTTCGAGTAACAAAGAAAAGTTGTGGCAGGCTTCGAAATATTTCTTTTTACTTAATCGTTTCACAAGCAAATTCAGTGGCATCGTTATAATTTCAAAGATTTGCATGTCACCCACTTTTTCTTCTCCCAATTCATCCAGTTTTTTGTTACATTCTGAAACAATTCCCGACAGCTTTGGATTTAATTTCAAAAGTCCTTCAACTGGCGTTAAGTCCACACTCAAATTATTGGCTCGTAAATACGTGGCGTAGTAAAAGGCCATAAGACACGTAAATTTGTTAACGACTCTAGAGGGTACAACGTAACGAAAGGCATTTTTAATTGCTCGGATGATGGTTGCATTGTCATTAAATTCCCAGAACAAACACGATGTCATCAAATTGTACTCTTCATTTTGATGGACGTAAAAATGAGGTACCTCCCGAGAAAAGTGCCTGTCGACAAAAAGCCCTGATGGTCATTCAAACAAGTCCACCGTTAAAATTTAAAAATTTTCTAATTAAGTAACAAACCCATCCGTACGAATGCCAGCCTCCAGTAGCATTTTTATGGTACCGTAGCGGTGTCTATGGACAGCTCGATGGAGCACTAAGTTGGCGTTTTGACAGTAATTTTTCTTCGACTTATCAACGTACTTCATGTCAAGCAACCGATCGACCACTTTCTCGTAACCCAAGTCAACAGCTACGATGATCTCGTACAGTTCCGGCAACAGCTTGTTCCACCGAGTACGCAAGAAAAGGGAAGGAAGTTGATGTGGACTTTTGAGTGTCGTCTCATCTATCCCTGTCATTTTGGCCAAAATCAGATTGACTAATTTTTCCTTACTCATTTGTGCAGCCAAGAAAAATGGCGTTTTGTCGACAATATTATGCGCATCGAGGTCAGTCCCTGCGAAAATAATATCCGTTACCAAGAAAAATTACGATCCTAATGATAATGGTTTGACTCGTTTCTAAACTCATAATTTGTTAACAAAAAATGATAATGCCATTGGTTTGTGCAAAGCTTGTGAGAAATATCTAAATTACAGTTTTATAAAGAATCAAAGGGATTTTCTTAATCCGTCCAAGCTATACTTGAGGTGTGATGCAAATCATGGTTGATACATGATAATCCATCGTAATTTTTTTGGATCATACAAATATTTATTTTTATAGTGCTGATTACTCTCTCGCGATTAAACTTAAATTAAAAACATAAAAGCTTATGCTAAACCGTTGTCACGCTTTTACTAACCATATTTAATGAGTAAACCAGCAACTCGTACGTGCCAATCCTCATCGCGTGACACAACTCCGTTTGACAGTAAGTGGAGCGGTGTCTCGCCAAATACATTTCTGACATGAATGCCCGTTCCCTTTCGAAGAAGAGCTTCAATTGTGGCCACCTCCCCTCCGTGGCGGACCTCTCGATGAAGCTCCGAGTCACCGAAGCCATCATCGATGTTAATACCTTGCTCATTCAGTAGTTCTACGAGAATGCATTTTTCGTGCTTGTCGGACGCCGCATAGTAAAGTGCAGCCCCAAGCGAGAAATTTCCGTGAATGTCTATTTCAGCTGCGTGACTCAGTACGTGGATGAGAAATAGTTTTTTTTGTAATCCGCTGCTAGAGAACTTACATGCCTGATGCAAACTCCGATAGATATCCTTACTTTTTGCTCTACTCCATAACGATTAGGATACAATAGGTGCGTATTATTGGAGAATAACCAAATAAACTTACCCGTGACGTATGAGTATTTTGGCAGGACGAGTTTTACAATAGCAGATGGCCTCATCCAGAGGTGTCATGTCGTGAAAATCAACTACGTTTGGATCCGCTTTGTTATCCAATAATAATTTTATGATCTCGCTGTTGTTTCCTTCCACCGCAAGATGCAAAGCTGTTTTGTTCATCAGGTTGATGGTGTCAGGGTCGGCGTTACAATTCAGAAGAAGCTCCGCTCCGTTGACCTGTGAATTTTGATGACCAAGATTTTGGAAGTATTTGTGCTCAATTGATGCGCTACCTACCGTTTTTTGACTGATATGTACAGAGCCGATTCAAACTGGGCATTTAGGACATTTACGTCTGATCCATGGTCGATGAGTAGTTGCAACATCATGAGTCCGTTGTCAGCTCTTCCAGGATTGGAGTCGTCGACGTGATCGTAGACCATGTGTAGGGGAGCTCTACATTCCAGATCCCAATCATTCACACGAGATGGATCCCTAGGATTTTCATCGAGTATGCCATGGAAAGGTTTAATCGGGTATTTTGGACTTTGAATGAAGTTTACCTTTGCAGGATTTCACGAAGCAACGAAATGTTGCCGGAACCAACTGCTGAGTGAAGGCTCACATTGTTTTCGTTGTTCATTGATGAGTATTCCTGCAGATTGTTTATAGAAAAACTTGGATGTTTGTAACCGTTTCGTGTTCAAAAGTACCGAAATCGTTGAAAATCTCACCAAGGAACGTATAGCGTATCAGTAAATTTTGTTCTTAAAAATGGCACTGTACCAATTACTGTGTAATTGCTAGTACCAAGACTTTGCACTGCAAAATATCACCAGAAGAGATTTTTCTTATTTATAAATTAATGTAGTTATTGCAATTGGCTAAATAGCTTTTTTCTTTTACTCAAAGTACTTGAGTATAGTTTACGTATACATTTTAGGATCTTTCTCCTTCCAAATACTGGAGCTTACTAACGTTTTCCGCGAAGTTGAAGAAATATTAATTATAAATTGAGTATTACATTATCAGAAAAATGTCTAATTACTGTTATTAAAAAGTGATCGTTATAATGGTGACGCCATCTAGTTTTTTAGGAAACAATATTTAGTTCTTAAACATGTGACTTGAAAATTTCTTTGTTATATTTAAATACATACGTTGAAATATAATTCATAAAATACGTAAGACATGTAAATATAAACTTATCTTTTTTGGCATAGTACTCCTCGATTGGATTTAGTTCAATGGTTTATGCTTGTCACATCCAACTTGGTAAAAGAGGAAAGGTCGATTTTCTAAAATCATCGAAAAATAAAAGTATGAGTAGTTGGCCAATTTTCCTACTTTTTTATCGTTGTATATATTTTGAGATATTATTTTGGTACAAGTACACCGAGTCGTATGCAGACGATTGTCATTGCAAGGATATCAATCATTCAGTGGATCCAAACACAAAACAGTTTTACATTGTTGAACATTCAGTTGATCGTGAGGTAGAGATTTACCTTCAAAATTAATCTTTTCTTCTTTAATATTCCCTTCGACTCTCAAATGTGGAAAAAAAAAAAAAAGAATAATAGCCAAGGGACGCGTCCTTAATTTTTTTCTCTCGATACACGGACGCACTCGGTTGCACATCCCTCGGCTCTTTAATTTCCGCTCTTCCTGTTATGCCAATAAATTCGAGCCCCTCCAGCTTTTCCCATTACACAACTGTCCGTGAGAGAAGAAGGAGCTTATCCCTCTTTATTAGCACCGACGGCGAAACGAGAGTGAAAAAAGAAAGAAACTATACCACGATACGGCAGTGTACAAGGCGATGATAACGCTTTTCTCCGTGCATCCTTTTCGCCACACCGGAGCTGCACAAGTGGGAACCAAGGCCCCCGGCGTTTCTCTCTCTCTCTCTCTCTCTGTGGGAAAACTCAACGCCGGGGCCCCCTACAGCGCACTCGCATGCGTTTATACGTGTTTCTGTAACGGCACCACGTTATGCGAACACCTGTTGGAGATTTTCGTGTAGCGGCTCGTCCAGGAATAGGTTGACGGTGGCGGATTCCCCGGTGCATATCGTAAACTCGGACGGTTATGTCTTTTTTTTTTCCTCCAGGACTGAAGTCATTGCGCGGGAGTAGGACAACGAGTATTTTTTATGCCCGAATGGTTTGTTATGGGAATTTGTTTTAAGTGTGTCGTGGGTACGAGGAGGAAATTCTTTCCACCGGTTGGAGGAAAGATGTGAAAATTTTTTTTAATTTTTTTAGTGATTAAGTTCGGTGTGTAAAAGTATAATAAAAACAAATTTATCAAGTCAATTACTAGTTAACATGTGAGGCTTGAAAATATCTAAATAGCCTACGATCCAAACAGCAAGCTAATCTCACCGTCGCATTTGCTATCATTATTTAGTAGAGGCGACGACTGTACGACAACAAAAATCGTCTCACAGCCTCAGTCCTAAAAATCAGGAGTCATTAAAGATTGTAACTATGAGTGCTTTTACGTGCATCACACCCATATACTGAAAATGGTTACTTTGCGCACAGTATTACTTGTTCAACTTTGTTAACATTAGGTATCAAATTAAAACACTGTTTCAGGACCCCAATCACATATAAATACACATCACCTACCCCTCCCACTCTGAACCCTTGCACCAAAGTAACACCCTGTCGGCGGTCAATATGACGTCACCCTCCCCATAGACGGACCAGCACATCCATACGCAGCAGCCAAAAGATACGCGCCCAAGACAGCAAGGATGAATTATCTCTCTCGGCGCGAAGAGGAGTCCCTGCGAAAAGATTCAGCCGAGCACATGACGCGCCAAAAGCCACTCTCTGCGATTGACACACGCACCGAGGTACCGGCCACCACCCCCCCCCCCTACCCCGTAACCTTCGACTCCTCCTTTTTCCTTCCTCCCACGAAAAGGGCCGTCGTTTAAGCGCTTCTCTCTCGCCGAAACCTTTCGTCTCCGATTTCGAGATGCCAAATGGACTTGACCTCCTCGAGGCGGAGAAGAAAGCGCGCCGTGCAACGGGAGGGGGCCCGTAAAACATCCTCGGAGGCGAGGAGGGCCCTCACTCGCGGGATAACGAAAGCCGACAAATCCGCCGACTCTTTACTTGTACTTTACGAGGGAGGCAACGAGGGGGGGGATCGACCCTGCCAACCAATATTTTGGCCCTTTTCACGCGATACACTGCACGTAACCCCAAGAGATTTAATGCGCGGAGATTACCGCGAAAATTTGTCTAACATTTCAATGGAAATAAATATTGGGCGTCCTTATTAACGGGGATTTAATGCTGAGTTACGAGTAGCGACGACAAAGCACATATATATATGCACGTATACACACACGTAACCTGTTGTGATCGCATTATTAATTTTCATTGCCATTGTGCCTCATTCGTTGTGACTTATCGATGCCGTTCTTTTTGTTGTTTGTTCCAGGTACGTAAGTCCCAGAGAGAATTTCACATACCGATGCATGTATATACTGTACACGCGTAATGGAGCGAAAGTATACAGCATTTTTGGCATTCCGGTGCGAGGGGGTATGTATGGCCGAAGAGGAAGCGATAAAAACTGCACACAACCACCTGGATTCTTGCCTCGTTCGCGGAAAGCGGTAAAACACAAAAAGACCCCGATACGTCTGTATACAGGTTTTCCGAAGGAGGAAAAAGAAAAAAGCTCGGCGCGTTGAGGTAAAAAAAATAAAATAAAATAAATGAAATAATCACCCGTAGCCCGTAAAACTGTGGCACATCTCGAAGAGCGCGGCGGAGCTCGTAAAGCCGATCGGCAGCCAAAGTGTATCGCCGCTCTTATTTTCCGGCAATCAGAGATCGGTTATTGCATGGGCCCGAAAGAGAGGAAGGGGGAAAATTCCACGTTGGGCATGCGCCAAAGAAAATCCGCGGGATGACGGTGCGTGGGAAAAGGGCATACAATGCACCTCCATGCCTCTCATCGATCTATCGCGTCGCTCGATCGCTCCCCTCGATATTATATTCTCCCATGTAATATAGCCGCGTGTGCCCTACGGCCGTGTGCGTCTTGACCTTCGTATATACTTCTCGAGGCACTTTTTCGAAAGACCGCGTGTACGTGCTCGTTTACGCGCGGGAGAGATGGACGATGAGACTACTAATTTTCAATAGGGGCTGACGAGCGGCACGCAGGTTTATTGTCACGCGATCAGTGCCAAGATGGGAGGTAGCGATTTCTTCGATCGATCAATCGGGAGCTTTGGGACTTTTGTGCCCTACGGGAGGAAAAATTGTTTCTCTTTTTTGTAGTAAATCATACAGCAAATTGATCATCCTCAATACTTTACATTCCTAAAAATACTGTGCCTTTGACGTTGCGTTGCTCTCGCTTCAACGGAGACTTACTATTTAAAAAAAAAGAAAAATGAGAACAAGAAATAATTCAACTACTGATGCTGATATAGCTTCCCCGTATTTATAGAACGACAGTCGTTGCTCCTGCGTATTATTTTTGAGCGTCGCATTATCGAGCATATAAGCAAAGACAAACTCGGAGATGTGTGTGCATTAGGCCCTCGCTCGTGTGTACATAGAGACACAGGGGCGTCCCGTATTTACGCTCACATTAGCAAGGCCATACCTCGTCGCGGACGGCAGAGGGACGATTGATTGGATGAGGCGCCCGTGCGGGCAATTAGCGCTCGCGTTACATCGAGTTGGGAAAAGGCGGTGGATGGGGAAAAAAAAAAAAAAAAGCTCTCGATATGAATAAACTCATCGACCGCCTGAACTTAACTCGGGGGCCACTCGAGTCAGCTTTCTTGTGTCCTATGTGTGCGTAGCTTCTCGTCAATCATAATAAAAGGAGAGCGCGCGTCGAAGGGGGACGCTGCGAGTCTGCTTTTCATTTATCGAGCGCATATGAGCTTCGTTCCTTTTTTTTTCTCTCTCTCTTAGCTCTTTTTTTTCTGCTCCAAATGAGTCACGCGCCATGGGTGTGTGTGAGCTGCTACTCGGCTCTTGAACTAGATGGGGCTGGGGGCAAAGGTAAATAGTTGGAGGAGCGCGCGCATTTCACTAATTGCATTATTTTATGCGCCGAGGATAATGGACTTGCAATCTGGTGAGCTAACATTGGCCAAGGGTGGGAATGATGATTGTTTGGGCTCATTTTTCTCTCTTCGAGCTTTTTAGGTGCGCTCTCCAAGGGATTTTTGGCCAAGTGTCGCGAGAGTGAGAAATGTGTTACGATCACTGCGCCACTTGGTTTTACGCTTTGACGTGCAGGGAGTCAGTCAAGGGTGGAAATAGTGATCTTCCTTAAATTAAAATTTCAAAAAAGGAAAATGAAAAGGGAAACCCTACTTCCATTTTCAAAGGAATAATTCATTTGTCAACTGAGTGCTCCCAAGAAATCACTCTTTTTATCATCCACCTTTTTTTAAAATCTCCTAATTAGATCTCGTCATGAAAAAAAAAAGTTATGTGGCTCCAAATGTGCAATTGCTGGGTGGGCTTCAAGCTCATTCAAAGATCCACTCCTTATTTTCAAATGAAAATACCTACGTACCAACAGTGAAAATACACTTTTTATTGGAAGTATCAAACATAATGTATTTCCATTTTTGGAACAAAATGAGGAATGCTGTACAGTGTTCTTGCCCTGACCATTGATACTTTTTTCGTGACGGCTTGTGGCGTGCACTACTTCCCAAAACATGTAAAATCAACACACTTACGATTCAGGGGTTTCTTGACATACACTTTTGTCTTAATAAACTTTACCAAAAATGGTACCTTTGCCCCCATGTAGGAAAATCAAAGTAAGTACATAAAAATTCATCAGTTTTCTTTGATCGGATGCTTGGTAATCTTACTAGTTGATCTCAATGTATTTTCGTCATCCCAAAAAATTAAATCAGAAACTCGGATTACACGCGGATCCGATAGTTCGATGTATCATCACGACAATCGTAAAAAGCACTGACCACGTATATATTCCTTGGAGAGGCAAACAAACAAGAAAACAATAAAACCCAACGACTCCAAGTGTGCCACGTTCCCCTCGGACTTGCTCTGTTGGTGCAAGAACGCACGCAGCGATATCCTCCGCAGTCACGGACCCCCATTACCGCGTGCACACATATATACGTATACTCACCCGTGAAATACTGCAAACGCGAAAAAATATCAAAAAGGGCATGTACCTACTTTCGCGTCATACACTTTTGGAGGGGGAGAGAAAAGTACAGGTTGGGCAATTTATATACGCAACAGTAGTTAACTCGGGTGCTGGCCCTTTTCTCCTTGGGCTCTCGTTTTCAAGGCCCCCGTATATATATATGCGCGCATCGAAATTCGTCCCAAACGAGCTGCTGTTCCTTTTTTTTCTCTCTCTCTCTCTCTCTCTTTCTCTTTCTCTTCCGTGATGGTTATTCTTTCTCCCTTCCCCCGAGCGATCGGTATATAGGAAAAGACTCTGCTTTTCGGGATTCGGCAATTGGTTATGAATAATGCAAGGATGCGGCCAATTGCAGGGCAAGTGGGTTGCTGTGCGTTTCCGGGAGAGGACTGAAGGCGCGAGAGTTGACGGAGGGGCTTGGCGCGCGTACGTACGTGATGGAGTCCGTGAAAAATCAGGTTACGAAAAGACAGGGGGTGAGCTGTTTTTGTGTTTGCCCTCGAAAGTGACTTTATTTTATTTTTTATCTTGGTCAGGCTGTGAGGTTCATTTGACTTGATTTTTTTTTTCTTCCATCAAATTGAAATTTTGAAGGCAAGTCTTTTAAAACTTATGTTCATACGAAAGTATTGCCATCCAGGGGATATGTAAAAAAACTTTGTGCTTGCATTCTGATGGGTTATACATTTTAACCAAATATTACTACTAAATTTTAACAAGGTTTGTTGTCTAGTTTGAAAATATTATTACCGAAAAATGTTTATTATGTTGCTCTTGATAAAATCGGTTTGATAAGATCTTGCAGTTAATTAAGCATTTCCAGTCATTTTCAGTTAACTTTTTTAACAGTTTACTGTTTGAAAAAATTCATTTGGTTACCCACAAGATTTACCTTACGATGTAAAAACTAGGGTACAATTGTTGTATGAATTTTTGAACACAGTAAGAAAAATTCTTTTTTCTGAATAAAATGCATTTTTTATGCTGAATATTTTGTATTCATCACCGTTTATGAAAGATTAATCAGAAAATTTTTTTTTCAGGCAGATGGGTACTTGCAATAGACTTAATACACTAATTTTTAATACGCCTTATGGTTAAAATAAAATATTAAAATACTTTGACTCAATTGATTTCTCTTTCTATAATCGCAATGCATTGTTTATGCTGGAAAAAATATTGTTGAACGCTTTGTTACAAGTAGTAGTTAAAGAAAATTAATTCATTATAAACAAAGCCTTGAAAAAAAATTCTTAAACTGATGATTTTTCGTGTAAAAAATCCTGTATCGAGCAATGATTCCGCTCATTCCCTTATCCGTTTTTTTACATCTCTTTTTTGAGTTCTTCTCTGCTTCCGTCACTGTCTTTTTGCCACTGCTTCTTCTTCTTCTTCTTTTGTTTTTTTTCTCTTTTTGCATTTAATTTTTTTTTTCTCGACCTCACGTACACGCAAGAGAGAACAGAAGCATCGCAAAAGAAGAAGAAGAGGAAGAAAAGAGCGCCGAGGCGAACTTTCTTAATTTGCTTGTTTACATATTATAACGAAGGGGAGCCCCGCTCCCCCAGCCCCTCCTTTGGGTGATGTACGCGCAACAATTTCACCGTGCATTGCGATTGTTAGGCCGAACCGGTGCATACGTCGCTCGATGCAAATAATTGTCGATTTCAATTAAACAGGTTGTACCTGGTACGGGATTCCTCCAGCTCGTCGGCCGACCACACGGCGAAGCTACATCAGTCGGGGCATTTCGAGCAACCACGTGCAATCTGAATTTTACGTTTATTTTTTTGCTAAAAGCTTTTTGATGCCAGCGTGCAATAGTACGTTCTTGTATACCTGGTTTAGGGCCGAGTCAGTGAAACTAGGTTCAACTTTTTGTTATGGTGCACTGAGAGTTTTCCTGTACTCTATTTAAAAAATTTTAGGGTACAATGGACTCCTTGGTAAGTTTTGTAATTTTTTTCCTTGTTAAATGGTTCCTCTGGACTTTAACTCAAATTATAGACATTTTGAAAGTATATTCATCAAATGAGTTTGTTCGCGATATATCAATGCATAATAAGCTTTTAGTACTTAAAAGAAATCATTGTCACACGAGATCACACGCATGAAACATCTGGAAAGCATAACTAACCACTTTCTTGATTCAATCTTGTTTTTTGACTAAAGGATTGAAAGATTAAGATTAAGGTAAGTGTTCCAACTCTAACTTGATTTTCGAAGCGATATAATTATACCTCGTAAAGTAACAGACAGGTAGTTTTAACCTTTCTCTATAGCATGAAAAACAAATTTTTCATCCAAAGCCATTTTTTTGCCTCCATTAGATAACTGAGACAAAAAATTTCTCTCTGTATTACGAACCCTTTGAACCTTTCATAGCCCCTCGAAAAACACTTATTGATCAAACCTTAATAGTTTGCAAGCTCTCATTCAACTGAGAAACAATTTTTTTAATTAAAATACAACTTCTGCGTTTTTGTACGGCCCTTCAAAATAGCGATAGTATAACCACGATAAATTAGGGAACAAAAAATAATGAAAAAAATTATGCTTTCTTGTAAATAACGTGTATGAATGACTAAAAATGTATTTACGGAAGAGTCACAATAAAGGCAGGGTCCTGGTTGGAAAATGTACCCCTGTGATAAAAAATGCAGAATATGACACTGATTATCTATAATTTATATGCAGAAAAATTCTAATGATAATATGGAAAAGTTAGAGTTTGACTCTACCAGTTTAATTGCTTCCTGCTTTGTCTTGACCATTGAGTACCGACATTATAGTCGAAATTATTTCATATACATAACCGAAGTTGAAAGCGTTCAGTTGGACGGAAATTTCCTAATGATAAGTTACGTGGGACAGTCGATTGCGCTGTGACTTTTTATGTGTTTCCGCGCTCATCAGTCACGAAACCCCCTTTAATCTTCCACCAAAATCGCAAACAGTCCAAGTACACACGCGAGCCCAGCAAACGACACGCCAAAGTTGTCCCCGAAAAAGATGAAGGAGGTAAGCAGCGACGCACGGGAGCCAATAAAAACCCCCGCGCGGACAAAATCAGCGAGTCGCGGGAAAATTTATGGAAGCCAATAGGGCAGTGTGTTGTACCCCCTTGGACGGAAGCCGAGAGAGGAAACCCGGGCGATGGCGCTTGTTGCGAGTACACCGTCAAAGACGTCGCCAGAAGGAGACACTCGTCGTCGCGCTTGGGTCGGCGATCGTAAAATAAATCGCATCTTTGATCTATATTCGGACGCGAGTTTAGCCCTCTCGTGCACCGTTAGACGCGAGGGTTGGGGCGCCGGGAGCGATGGGGTATACCGTGGCGATCTGTCTCAGTTTAACGAAACGTATCGCCCAGCTCCTTTACCCGCTATTTTTGGTACGTATAGGAAAGGAGAGGGGGTGAAAAAAGGGTGTTTGCACAGCTCGGGGCTGTCTCTCTCCATATCTGCGATACGGAAACGTGTATGTATTTTATAATGTCGTTGGATTCAACGGGTGCTCTGTTGATTAGCTCTGGCGTCGAGACGAGATCGCCGGATGGTGGCGGGGATCGATGAGCTGTGAAATTAAGAGGTACGGTATACCGAGCCCCGAAGGGGAGGCACAAGTTGGATTTTGAAATTGAATTTTCCTCAAACAACAAATGAAAAATCATACAAGAGGCGTTTCATAAAGTAAGTTTGAGACGAAAATAGCTTCAAGTTGACACTGCAGACGTTTGGCCTAGAATTTAGTCAAACGATTGATGAGCACATATAGCTAAGAGACTCACATAAAATCATCAATCTTACGAAAAAAATATGCACGAATCGTTGTATAAATCGTTAATGGAACTATAATTTAATGAAAAAACATTTGGCAATGATTCAAATTCCCACAAACCGTCGATAAAATGATTGTTTAAGTTGCACTGTGTAAAAAAGTAATTTCATGGATGTATCAAAGACAAGTCAACTTGTGATTATTGTAAGTACATGGTGAGAAAATTTGGCCACGTGAATCCAAAAAAGTAAATTTCCTCAAGCAAAACAACGCCGGAAATGGAAAACCAATCGGATCATCCG
The DNA here is from genome assembly GCF_036245765.1 of Copidosoma floridanum. NCBI lineage: Eukaryota > Metazoa > Arthropoda > Insecta > Hymenoptera > Encyrtidae > Copidosoma > Copidosoma floridanum. The sequence goes on along the minus strand of NW_028321884.1, from coordinate 13,050,280 downwards.
TATAAAAATAGCCCATTAAACAAACCGTCCGAAGGGCATACATATAAATGTGTATATACAACATATATGCTTAATCAAATCGCACTCGCGGCGCATTCCTGCGGGGCCTTAAACGCTCGGAAAATAAATTATACCCCATATACTCGTACGTATATATTATATGTATATGGGCGACTGTTGACCTGCACCGCGCAAAACTCCAGTTAGAAAATCCAGATTAGGCATACACGTGAGTATATATATATATACACTCGTGCAGCTTAGACCGGTCGAGGAGCCCGATTTTTTGAGGAGCCGCGAATATAATAAGCCACCATAAATTAAACGGCGCGGAAGTCGCGAGCGAAACGCGAATGAGCGTGTATACATATATACATACGGTGCTCCGTGGGCTCCCTGAGAAATGGTGCGCGCACGGGGAAAAAGAGAGCCGGTGCAGCAGATGTATATCCCTCTTCTCTGATCCTCGTGTGCATATACTTACATGCACGCCTTATACCAACTTACATCCGCGTATAAATGTGTATGTATACGTGCATACGTACGTATATACAAGTGATGGGGTGGTAGCGAAGGAAGATAAAGAATAAGGAGCAAAAGAGTAGGCAGCACCAGCTGAGGGAACAACAACAATCGCGACGATCGCGGTGGCGGAAACTCGACACGAGGACATCCAACAGTGCCAGAGCGCGGCTGAGGCCCAATTAATACGCGTCCGTTCTTTCTCTCTCTCTCTCTCTCTCTGTCTCTCTTGCACTTGAAAATCCGAGTAAGTGTATACGTCGTGGTAGTGTATTATAGCCGTGACGCTTGGCTCCTATACATGCAAACATTTTATCGTATAGGAAGGTAAGCGGTGAAGAGATAACAACGGGAGAACATAGCGGAGAAAATAGCTTACGTTGACGAAACGCTGACGGGTAGTGCCTATAATGTATGCAGCTTACATCCACTTGTTTTTTACTACTTATGGGCAGCCATACTTACCTACGTTGCTTCTGTTCTCGTGTTTTGGAGTATTCCATGATGACTGTTTTCAAGAGCGAGCTTGCGAGGGGGATGGAATAGGGTGTAAGGATGCGCGATGCTTAACGAGACTGGTGTGTGATATGGGCTAATAATGCCATGTGTTGCATTTTGAGTTAAGATCATTTGTTGCACCAGTTATTTCATCCATGACACAACTGATACGAATTTTTAACAAAAAATTAAGAAATTAGTGGAAACTAAGCTGCTTGGAGTATACGTTAGAATCAAATGACAAGAAATAATAAACGCAAGGGCCTTACGCGATTGGGAATGTAAAAATATACACAGATGGCAGAAAATGGAGTATTATATGAAAAGGAAAAGCTAGCCATTTTAAAAATTAAAATGATTGTTACTTAAATTAGAAATCTAATGTTCCGTCTGTAACATGTGAATGGAACAGTATTATATGCAAGCTGTTAAAAAAGTTGTTAAATCTAAGAGATATTTAAGAGACACTTGTACCTTAAGTTTCATAATTTAGTAACTTCAAATAATTTAACATAGGATATTATAAATTTTTAAGAGAAGCTTATGAAATTTGATGAAATCATGTATTAAAATCAACGAAACTCAACTGAAGATGAAATTTTTCTACCGATTGTTAACATTCATAAGAAAATTTTATTTACTGTTAAGAAAATTCTTGAATTGAAGAGATATTTAAGAGACAATGTCATACTTGAGCCTCAGACAAAAGATGAAAAATATTGGTGTCATTAATGTGGGTGGATACGAAAATATAAGCTTTATTTGGTTGAAAAAAGGAAATACGGAAAACTTTACAAATAATAGCGCTTTCACCAACGGTATGATAATGGCTTTACTGGGAAAAAAAATATTATTTGTTAAAACTCTACTTCTAGAAAGTGTCACAAGAAATTTTATCAATGCTTTAGTCACACTGGCTTAGAGATACAGAAGTGAAAGGCAATCCAAACAAAGAAAGTTAAGACTTTGCGTATTATAGTAATGTGATAATTATAATTATCGATTTTGTAATGTTGTTGAGTCAGCCGAGTGAACAGCGTATGTTTCAAAGAAAAAGTGCAGTAGTGGGTATATGTATAAATATTCATACATAAGTGGACTAATGTCAAGTGACGATGAAAAAAAAAAAGCTTCAGTACTGTTTGTGAGTGGAAAATGACAAACTGTGCTGTTTCGAAATAACGAGAAACTGTAATCCAAGTGATGTAATTTTGTGCACTATTTGGTTTATCTTGAGGTACTAATTATTGTGAACCACGTCTACTTCTAGACCTTCAAGGCTCAAATTAACATTAATGCACAAACACATGTGTTTTGGTTTCATTTGTTAAAACAGAAGTTCAGGAATGTTTCAAAAATACTTTAGGCTCGTAGCGCACTAATATCGTCAACAAAGCGATTAGATGTTCTGTACTATCATTGGTTCGGCCAAAAATTATCGTTAAAAATTATTATCACTAACCGGCGACTCTGACATCACCGTCACTCGCCTGCCATACTTAGTGCTGCGCAGTTACTATTCCCAAAGTATCGAGGTTTAGAACCTAAATGTACTCAGTATTCCCTCAAAGGACAACTGCAGAACAGTTTCGTTTATTTGATAGCAAAGTTACACAAAGTATCTTTTAGATATAAAATCAATACACCAACATCAGTCACCATCACCTTTTCTTCCTTCACCGAGGTGAAAAATAATCATCAGTCATGAGTAACGAGAATAGAATCAGTCTTCACGAAGCAGTACGCATCGGTGACTTTGCCACAGTTGATGAAATTTTGCAAGAGTAAGTCATATTTGTTTACCAAAATTATTATTAAACCTGCAGCTGAACATTATGCACTCACTACTTTTTTAGAGATCCATCTTGCATCAACGATTGGAATCTGTGCTACAAAACACCTCTGCACATGGTTTACAACAATAATAATGAATACGAATCCACACATTCTGATGACAAGCTTCGGATGATAAAACGACTCATCTACCATGGGGCGGATGTCAATGCCCGAGAAGGAGTTGAATTGAAATCTCCGCTGTACCTCGCCACGAAAAAATGGCATGTAAGGTCTTTGAAATAGTTGACAAGTCGACAAACATTTTACATTTGATGAACTTCTAGACTGACGGGGTGAAGCTCCTTTTGGAGAACAAGGCCGATCCGAATGTCAAGGACATGTTCAACTCTACAGCTTTGCACTGGGCGACGTTTCTCTGTAAAAAAGAAATCGTAACGCTGCTGGTAGATCACAATGCAGCCGTCAATATATTCGACTACAAAAATGAAACACCGTTGGATAGTGCCATCAGAGCTGGGGATTTTTATTCCGTCAAGAGGCTCATTCAATGCTCGTGAGACTTTGACTCTTTGACCAATGATTTTTTTTTTTTAACCCATTTTTAGAAAAAGCTGTTGGCACACCGTTGATTTTAATTATTACAGCAGCAAGACCAGAAAACTGTACGAGACTTTGCAATTTGCCTGCAGCAGTATATCAATTTGCATCAGGAATAATTATATTCGCCACAAGAAGCCAATTTACGAGCAAATCATCGAATACGTGGTCAACCACGCATCTGAAATAGACTTGAACAATAACTTTTCATTCGAGGCTCTGGTGTATTACGCGACATCTGGAAAGCATAAGAAAATACACGATAACGACGGGAATTGCTTTATCACGAAGTTGTTGAACAGAAATGGAATAAATATCGAATGCGTCACAAATGCCATACGTCACTCGGACTTACACGTAGCTGCCCGCGACGGAGATGAGGCAACTGTCGAGGCACTTCTCAAAAATGGATGGGACGCTAACGTTGCAAACGTCTTTGGTGAAACCCCGATGCATTTGGTTTGCAAGCAAATCAAGATGTTTGACAAGGACGAAACTTGTCAAAAGTACGTGAGAATCGGTTGTCTACTTGTTAAGTATGGTAAGTTGAAGCTTATTAAGGAATCAAATCAAGGTACACCTTTTTTTAAACAATGTCCAAAAAGTATTTTACTTGACTATACTATGAAAAATATACTTTTTACTCCAACAAAGTTTTTCTTTACCATCAAGAAGTGCAAAGTCAACCCAAATAACAAAGTGTTTATTCATTTAAGGAGCCGATTGCTGGGTGCAGAATTTTATGAATAAAACACCATTTGTTCTGGCCACAAATGCATGCAGTGTTTCATTAGTAAGTTTGATGCTGATGAAAATGACAGGAGTAAGCGTGGAGGCTCTTAAAAAACCTGGTAAAATTGAATTTCGCAAGTTTCGGATGATTCATCACAACAGTGAGATCGAACTCTATGAGCTCATCGCTGCCATCGCTCTGAACTATGTGCCGGTCGTTGATCGCCTGCTTGACATGGATCGCATCATCAAGATGAGCGAACATTCCGTTCTGAACGTCAATGTCGCACTGATTTTAGCCCTGGGGTCGTACAAACCGACATTGAAGTACAACATCCTAGAGATGCTTTTAGAAACTGGATTTCGGGCTAAAAAGTAAGTAAAAAATATTGTGTTTATTGCTGCCTTGTTTAGTTTATATAATTAACATTTTTTTTTCTTTTTCATCAACAGTTATTCTGAATTCGATTTGCACTTTTTCCTTTTGGTGCCACTGAACAGGTGTAACTTGAGAGTTGCGTGCTTATTCTGGGAATATAAGGATAGAGTAACTGTGACTTTTGCAATACTCACTGCCTTCAGTGACGTTATACAATACTCGTTGGAAAACAAAATGACACAGCTGATGATTTTTTACTACGCCTTGCAACTGCGTTTGAACGAACTGGATGAATTTTCAATTCCAGCGAAGGGGCTATTCAAACTGAATGCTAAATTGGCACAAATTCTCTCTGATTGCAATGAGAAATTGGATGAACTGAAGACTATGAAAATAGGAGGTCTTTATATCTACGACATTATCACGATGCCACAAGATTCACTTGTGAATTTGTTTGACAATAAGAATTATATCAATGCTTGCACGAAGTATTGCTCGGCACTAAAAAAAAAAAAAGAACTCCAGTATTACGAACACGCAGTGAAAACTCGCATCGATTTAGCAGTAGAGAAGAGAAAGTTGTTGAATACTGCAAAATATTGTCTGAACAATGCCTTTCAAAGCATCCTAGGGAATATGGGTTTCAAACATCTACCAGATCAAATCATGGCGAATATTTTGGGTTATCTGAACAAGAGAGAGCTTCGAAAAATTGCGAACGTTGGTTTTACTTACAAGAGATCCCATCCTCAGTCCTTGGGAAAATAAATTTTATGATTTTCAATCAAATTAGTGTAGAGAAAAAAAAAGTTTGGGATTGGCAAAGGAAAGTTATTAAGGAATTAGGTACGTCTAAAAGTACTATGCATTTAATGAAGACAACTACAGTAGTCGTTGAAAAGAGTTAGAAAAAATGTTGAGGTTTAACGCTGGATGGAGAAAAAAATCCAAAACAAGTGTAATTAGATTATCTTAAATGGTTTCTAAAACCATACTTTTTCTCGCTTTTTTACATTTAAATATATGTATACATATAAGAAAACTGATATACATTTTTTTTGTACGAACGAAAGGATCGATTTACATTGTACATGGAGAATAAAAATAAACTCTTTTTGTATTTTGAAAAATATATTATTCTAAAAAAAAATTTGTCTAACGTTCAGACATTTTATCATTTTGTCCGGATCTTTCTCCTTATCGTCAAAAAATCCTTACAACGTGGTTTCGTCTGCACATCAGATAAATACGAATCTGTATTAGGTAAAAGTTAATTATTAAGATGGAGTGAAATTTGCAACAAATAGAAAAATTTCTCTCAAAAAAGTTATTGATCTAATTCACGGAGTCAATGAATATTAGGAAATCGAATTCCAAAACTCATAATAATAGTCATGTAAATGAAAATAAATGTGTTCACTCAAACAATCAACCGAAATTGAATCACAACATTCAAATAGCTTTGCATTAATCTTTTTTTTTTTTTTTCATTGTTCTCCAGTCGATAAAACTCTTTTTCCACTTGATGCACCAAATCGCAAAACTCTACTTAAAAGGAGATATATTTACTTTCAAGACTCGATGAATGAAAGAAAACCATACCTCCCAACAATTTCCCCATTGCTAACGTGGGAGAAGTAACGATTGTTTTTCCACGCCAACGAGGCCCACTAACCACCAAAGACCACAATCGACACGTTCGGCGTTCACATGTAGGCCGATCCGCTCAAACGAGATGTAATGGTAATAATTGTTGAGTTAAACACCGGCATCCTGCAGCTTTAGCTCTGCACGAGACCTCCGCACGTCGCTGTTGTGTATCTCTCTTAAACGAGCTCAAACCCACGTGGAAAGAGAAATTACAAAAAAAAAAGGGGCTCGAGAGTACCTCGATCTGTTTGACAAATCTATTAGCGAGAGCCTCACGGATGGGATTCATACAACCCACCTTATAAGCTTTGACTCATCGTATGGTACAAATGACGTAGCCGTTTCGTGTATCACGGGAACGGCAAGCCCGTCCAGGCCGTGTTGTGACCACCACACGAGCGTGGCCAGTGTGCACAGAAGCAGCAGTGCCGGCGCAAGTACAATGAGCGGGCCGAGAGGGTTTTATTAATTGCCGAGGATCAGTCAGTGTCCAAGACTAGCGTATATTAAGCAGCCAACCGTGGCGGTGATGGTGGTACGGTGGGCTTTTCTCTCCTCCGTGTGAGCGGCATATATATGTATATACCTTATTTATATTGTCCCGAGACCTGCCTCTCTTCTCTGAGTACACATATATACATGTTCAACGGTAGCCCTGCGACGACGTGGTGGTCGAGGGTCTCTCGCGTGTCCTATTGCCGCGTATTATTGTATATATGCACCGGGTATTCACGCCGCTTTTTGTCTGTTATCTCTCTGTATGGAGGAACTTTTACGGTACTCGGCATTGGAATGGAGCTGGGAGAAGTATGATGAATGAGATTAATTTCTTTTTTTTCATCATTTTTCACATCGCTTGGTTTTGTGGGTCTTTTCGGGTTCGAGGAGTAGACGAGGAAATAGAGAAGTGTAGCCAGTTTGATGACTTTACCAACATGCCCGTGAGTAAAAGGTTACGCGAACTGGGTACTATGGCAGGTTTCAACGGTACTAATGAAGAGCTAAGTGGTATTGATGGTCAAAAGAGTTGTCGATTCTCAGGAAATTATTGATCAAGTTTGCGGTTCCTGAGTGAAGGTACACGATTAAAATGTTTATTTTCTATTTTTGTACGACAATTTTGTAGACATTATTAATCTTCTAGCTAAATGAGAAAATTTCCAACAGCCGATGTCATGTGTAACAACGTTGAAAAGTGTATGAGTGTAATCTCATCAAATTTTTAATGGTGCTACGTTACAATGAGATCGATAAATATTGTTCCTCATTGTAACACATCGGAAACAACAACAACAATGTGCGATGTGGAAAGGGCTCAAGAAACGCGTTTTGGATAAAGTAAAAAGGTCTAGGCCTCCATCTTTTTGGATCCATGTGGTATAATGTTCATCGATAACACAGAATAGAACAGAATTTGAGTGTTTAGTTGATGAACCGATGACTTGTGGTTCCACAACGTTATGGTAACAAAATAAATTTAAGAAAAAACACATGAAAAGTTCAGAAAATAATAAAAAATAGGAATAAAAGTGAAATCCTTTTGAAGAAAAATGTTCACATTACATCAATTGTACTTCTACTGGATCGAAAGCTCTGTATATTCTATTAAAAAAGAAAAAAAAAATTAAATTTCAAACCAAACCGAATATAATAGTTTTATTCACCATAAACCTCTAGTACACGTGTATCCCTCCAGAAGATAACTATTAACACGTACCGAAACTTATGTGGCACTCAAAGCTTTAGACCTGGAAAGGTTGGTAAAGGTCACTGGGTAGAGATGGAAAAGATGATCGAAAAACATTAAAGCCCAGATCCAGAAATATATATATATATTGCAAAACGAGACGAGACGTACATCGTAAAATTTCTCGGTCTCGCGAATGCCCATTGTCTCGTACGATAAAGTACACGCGAACACATACTATAGGCATAGGAGGCACAAACGTAAACATTCTTGCGCTTATTTCCTTCTCATACATAATATAATATACCCTCGGCACGGATAAACGACGATGTATTCGAAGACCTTCCTCTATGTATATATACACACATTAACCAAACTCGGTTCTATTACAAGGTATATATGTATATACGTACACTCGCATAGGTACACCTAACGGAATCGCGGTTCCCGCGCGGTTGAAAGGAGGCAAGGGAGGAGGAGGAGTACAGGTCCATGTGGTACAATCAAAGATGTTACACGTATGTGTATAAGTCCAACTAATGCGTTTGCGATGTACTTATATTACATATAAGTGCCGACTCTGGTGTATATCTCTGAAAGTCTGAACTCCAGTTCTATACGTATGTGTGTATAATCCGCGTTTCATGTATACCCCCCCCCGACCACCCTCGCTCCACACCCTCTTAGTTTACATTACAAGCTAGAGAAACCGCGGTGGTCTCCCACGCAAGTCCGTGTTATCGCTTATTGGGCGAGGGAGTGCATCCACGGGTATCGCCGGACCATCGCACTTGTTCCCCGATGGATCGGAGATCATCTCTCTGTTTCTGTTTTTTTTTGCACTTTTCAACGCGTCCATACGCGCGTGTGGACGCTGTCATATTGTTGTATGTATACGCATATATACGTACAGGTACGTCAGACATTGATCTCTCGTCGGGGCGGAGGAGCAAGTCATCGTCTTTTAAGGACTCGTTAAGTGATACGCGTGTTGCGTATATACACATAACGTGGGAGAGACCTTCGATTTCCTCTGCGAAGCATATCGTGGACCGGCTCTCGGATATTCGTGTTTTTTTGAACCACTTCAAAACAACAACCTCCCGCGTGTACGTATATATACGCACATGCACGTTTTACGCGGACAAGGAGGTATAACTGTAAAAGGTTGATTGAATCAAGCCGAGAGAGAATCACTTGTGTATGGCCAATATCATGCACACGCGAGATCTTACGCGGCGATTATTGAAAAAGTTGTTTGTTGTGCACAAACGGCCGGTTCGTCGCTGATGGGAGAGTCGCGGAAATTAATAACGCACACCTATCCTTGCGGTAATATACACATAGACAAGCAAACGGGATACATCGATACGAGCGACGAACAATCAGCCCATCGGGTGTGTGGAAAATCCCGTGGGATTGATAGATAGGCGTATGGTTCGCTTATACTTCTGGGGAAGGGAGATGTCAAGGGGGCGACTTTTCATTGGTTCCTATATTGCGAGACGTGTTGGGTGATTGTACCAAACGAGCTGGTACGTCGTCGCGGAACATCCGACAAAAGGATCCACCAAAGTTTGTACGACTGTCCACGTGTTGTGGGAGACAGGCTCATTTCTGGTCTATTGTACTACCCTGGAGGTATGAAAGTCCGCAATGCTCTGATCTTTTTTCCCCATTGGAATCGAAATGGCCAGTATGGCCCGATGACGATGATCAACGTCACGGAAAGAGTCGAGACGAGGGAAACAAAAGTCGCGGAGGAGAATCGATGTCGAGGGGTCGATGATCCGTCTCACGCTGGGTTTCCTCGTGTCATTATCGACGCACGTGGGCCCTGCTATTATACAGCTCGTGTACATAAGTAGGTACCGCGAGGCAGACATCACACGGAGAGAGAGTGCGTGGAGAGGCCGATGGCAAATCGAGAGGCTCCTTTTAATTAGACAGACGTGGGTAAATTATATAATTATACGTGAGAGAGTAAAAGCGCTGGTGCGACGTGAGCGTGGCTGATCGACAACACGGTGCCAAAGAACTCTCTTTTAGTACTCGGACGTGGACCGCTCGGACTTTATATTGTACGTTTTGGTTGGACGCGAAGGTCGGGTCCTCGGTTTTACGACACGGATGTTTTGGGTTGGATTCTCTTTTTGGATGGAATGAGCTTGTGGAAAAAGATTACATATGGATGTTGGTTAAATAACATAACACCTTCATTTCTCAATCGTAGGTATATATAGTCGTGATAGCTTTAAAGTTATTAAAAAAGAAATAATACTCGTGCGCTGTTAATATAAATTCACTTGTATGCGATACGGTGAACAGTGTTATTAAATATTAAAAAGCAAATACTTGCGATAATCAGAGACAAAGTAGTCAAGTCATTACTTATAACAATGTAAAGATAAATAACTCATTTATAATGCATCAGCACGACTTTACCTGAGTCTAATGAGACATAATGTCCGCAGCAGACAATTAGTTTATTGTTAACTTACTCATCGGAAACATCATATAATATACAATATGTACCTGTTTCTTGAACGTGTTATACATAATGTTTACTATTGTGCGTCACCTGTCAATGTAACCTCAACTTCAACATGCAATTTAAATAACAATTTTCTTGAAACCTGTCCATTTATGGAGGTCGCGACCCTAACAACTTTTGTTCGGGAGATGGTAAACTATACAACATACTTTAATTTCATTAAAATCGACTGAGAACCAAAAACAGAAGGATCTGTGCGGAGTCCCAATTCCAAGATCAAGCCGTCATGGAATATATATTTGCACGTTATATTTGTGCATTGCATTTGAAATTGAATGTATAATTTATCAGTAAAAGTAAATAATCGGTACAACACCTTGCGTGCTTCGTACATTCGTGGGTACGTCTCGGGCATATTCCTCATTGTCCGACGATAATCACGGTATATCCAAAGGCTACGCGTGTTTACGTGTATCTACGTTGAGGCCGATAAACGGTACAGCGCGAGGAGAAATGACAAGAAAATTACAACCTTAGCACGTGGGTACACGTGCAAGGCGATGACGAGGGAAAAAAAAAAAAAAAAAAAAAAAAGTAGAAGAAATAACACGTCGGTCAAGGGCGCTCGTGTCATCAAAGCACGTGATACGCAAAAAACCCGGGGCACAGGTCGTCGCTCCTCTAAAATTACTGCGGCATCCGCGCGCGCTCGGGAGCGAGCGTAACGTGATTGTGTCCTTTTGTCCGGCAGCCTTTGGCTCTGTCGCCCGGTCGAGTGAATTTGAAAGGGGGAAAGAGACAACTTTGGCAATAACAATGTAATTAAAATAATGAACGCCGAGCGATGATTTATTGTCACGTGCGTCAGGAAAGTATACAATTAGCTTTGGATTTTTTTTTTTTTTTTTAATTTTTCCTCGCAGCACGCGGTTATTTGCTTGCGGTTGATAATAATTGAGGCGATTAATTTATTGCCGATGGGTAATTTGGGCTCTAATGGCTCTGGGCTGCTATTCTCAACGGCACCGTCCGGAGAACGGTAAGATTTTTGTGTACATTATACGCGCTCGTGTGGTACTTACAACAATCGCCATTCAAGCATCAGGATATGCGTGTGTGTGTACCTGAATGTAATCGATAGTTCCCGACAATCAGTCGTTAATATTATACGACTCAATCATTTCCCTTGGGATTATCCATTCATGCGCTTTTGCTCGATTCTCGCGCTGATGCGGAAGAAAAAAGTCGCTTCCGCCAGTGAACTTGAAAATAAATCATCCACCTTATGTGTCTGTGGTATACTAACGTAACTTGGAAAAGTGTCGATGGAGAGGAAGATAAAGAAATGTTGTTTGTTAAAGTTTTAATAAACTCTGCAGTGACAGTAGTATTTGATTTAACAAGATGTGACCTTACAATAATTTTATATGGTAATTTTTTCTATTTAAGGATAGTTGGGACTACAAATACACAGAGTATACTTTTTTTTTTTTTTTTTTTTTCGTAGAGACACAAGATTCTTATTGTATGAACGATGTGACAATAGTCCCTGTAGTTATCAAGTATTTCTTATTGTAAGCGTTCGTTTTCTGTAATCAAGACCGCATCACAACTGATCAAATAAGGGTTGGTCGGGGTTGATAAGACGAGGAGAGCCACGGAGTGCACAGGCATTAAAGTTTCTCCACAGACGTTTGGTCGAGATGTGTGTCTCTTCTTTTTCGTTCGAATCAATTGACAAGCATCGTTGTCAAAGCAACAACGCGACTCTTTTGGTTATTATTTTTCCTTTTGCTGTTAAAAACAAACGTCTGTATTTTGCAGCGAGCATTCTGTCAATACACAATCAACTGATTTGGTTAATAAACCGTTCCCTTGAAACCCGTTCTTTTTTTTATCACAAAGAGTTGATAACAGTCCAATTTAGCCACAGTATCGAGTTGGCAGTGAATAATCCTGGCACCTACTCTTCACACAATGTGAGAACTCAATTCAAGTACAATGATGGTGCACGCAACTTGAAAAGCACTTTTTGAATTAACCGTCACTCATGTGTGTATGTATGTGTATCTACAAGTTGTGAAAAGCAGGTCGGAGTCACGAAAAGTGCCACGGCGTATAGTATCACTTCACAACAAATTAGCCCCGCGCTCGTTTAATAGCCTTTTAATGACGCGAGCGTTTATCTCTCGATTTAACAACAGCCGCTGAAAATCTTTGCTCGCAGTTTACGCGAACCACCGAAAAAAAGGGGACGTGGTTCACAGGTGCACTTCGGCGAGTAAATGTTATTATTATTATTATTAATTTCTTTTTTTTTGGAACCACATACGAGATGAACGTGAATGCCGACGGATGTACGAAATTGTCCAGAGGAGCCATCAGGCCGAGGTGGTAACAAAAATCAGCGGGAAAGTAATGCACAATTAATTACTGCTTTGTCACGGAAACGGAGGAACGCGGGAGGGAAAGTGTCGGGACCCTCGTGCGTGCGGTGCGGAAAGGATAGATCGGCGCCGCACGCGATCCTCGCGAATTCGCGGACGGGAGGGGAGGAGACAAATAACTTTCTGCTAATTTGCGAGTCGCGGGTCGCGTCGCTGGTGGCTCGTTAAAACCAGGCTTTTTATCTGACCTTTTGTTGTTTGTTTTTTTGTGTTTTTTTTTTTTCCTTGAGGTTTTGTGGTGCGTGTTCCGCTGAGTTGGTCATCTTACTTTGTTGCTGCGGGGGAGGAATCGCACTCGAATAGGGTGTCGACTCGCGTTTATTTTCTGTTAGTGGTGAGGATATAACCATTAATAATTTTTTTATTTTTGTTTGATCCATGACATGAGTTTTTTCATGGGTTTTTGGAATGGTGATTGGTTTTTTGGAATTTATTTAAAAAAACCCTTTTTTGTAATAATGGAATATTACTTTTTAAATTTAAAATTTTGGTGGAATTTTTTTCGGGCGAAAAAACTTGACTATTTTGTGATAAATTTGTTTTATACAGTTCTTTAAAGTCTTCTGCGGAAAGGTAACAGTTTCAATGAAGTGTAAAAATAGATTATTGCACTTTTCCTACAAATAAACTTTAAAAAGTTTTTTGACAAACTCTAATGTGCATCTACGTGTAGGTATAACTTAGGCATTGTTTTTTTCAGGTTTCAATTATTTTTACTCTGAAATGAAATTGTATAAATGGGACATTTTAACTTGGATATTCATTTGTGACACAATGACAAGGTTTCACGTAACGTTAATCATTATAATCCTTAACTACAAAAAGAGATAAACGAATAACCGATTCACAGCGGCCAATAAACAGATAAAAATGTGTTGGTATCGGAAAAAGAAATAACCGCAGAGGGTCGTAAAACGGGAATATACTGCGCACCGCGTTATCAATAAGGATTTCTTTTTTTTTTTTTTTTTCATTTTTCATTTTCCATTTTTCACACAATAATCGTAGTTTTAATTTAACGTGCATTACAAGACCTCGGCGATAAAAATAAGTTACGCCGGAAAGGAGACGCGCATCGAACTTTTTTAATTAAAAAAGCCTTTTAACGCCGGTACGTGTGCGCGCGCGTACCCGCAGAAAGGTATTACAGCAACGATCCTAACTCATGCGAGGCCAATAACGCGTCCCCCTCTCCTCCTCCTTTTTCCACGATCATTCCATACTTTACGCGAACGGAAAAGTTATAACGAAGCGTTATTCGACTACTTTAGTGTCCTGCAACAAAGGGTGTACAGTGTATAGATACAATAAGACCTTTGTGTGACCCGCGCAACGTAACTTGTGTACGTTTTACGTGGTAAAAGTGCACGGGGCTTTTCTAAAGAGGTAGCTGCCACACGGAGAATTGTTTTCATACCCATCGAGTTAGCTCAAAACACGTTACAGAGATTCCATTGATTCGCAGTGAAAGGTCCAGAAAAATCCGAGCTTCGAATGCCACTTACCGAAAAATCGATAAATTACCTGTAGGTCGAAAGTTGGTAGATTTTTAGATATATTCGATGATCCTAGACGGGTAAAAATGTTAAGATACGTAAATTTTCGTAAAGCCCAAATGCTCAAGATAGTTGGGATTAAGAGGGCAAAGATGGTCAAAACGTAGAAACGGCTGATCCCTGCTTGCTCACCTTCGATTCACAAAAGGACCAAAGATCGAGGTGGAGAAGCGCCGGGCTATAGAAGCAACGTGTGCGCCTGTATGCGCGGTACATTCGTGTAGCAAGTCCCAACCGGTTTCACCCGTGTATATCTGCTTATAAAGCGCCGCGAGGAGATGTATTTACGGAGGAGGCGCTCGGCTCGTCCGTATATGTAGAGAAAAACTTGCGTGGCTAAGAGAAAAATCGAAATGGTGTGTGGAGTAAGGCCGGGAGGAGAGGAGGTATCTTTGCTCTACCTCTCTGGAAATAACACCAGAAAATCGGCAGAAAATTTCTCGGGTCATCGACTTTTTTCATTTTGCGACTCCATCTCGCACTAAATGAGAATTGCTATACTGATTGATCTCTTTTTTTGACATCTTCTCTGTTTCTTGTATTTCATCATTTTTGCGTTGGAACCGTTTTTTAATTTGGAAATAAACACAAAAATTTTTTTAATACCGTCAGTGACTGTGAGTTAACTTGAAATCATTTTTATCAATTCTCAAGACATTGTGTAAGATGAGGTGAATGTAAAAGATACTGCTGGTGTGATGGGGTGATTTTCATTGCGTAATTGTGTTTGGAAATAAAGTTTAGATTTCACCGCCGCACAATCATCTCTCAAGACTTTTGTTTCCAACATGATGGTACAAAAAAAAAGTGAATTAAATATTGGTGGTCATTACCTGCCTCGACAAATCAAGCCCTTTTTTCATCTTTTCGAAACTCAATAGTTATTGGATCTCAAAAAATAATGGTCAGTACCACCGAACCTATACTACAACTAACGATCGACAAATTACTGCACCTGTTAAGGAACACTTTTACGTGTCGGCTGTATTTTTCATTTTCCACTTTCTGGGACTTCACGTGTGTCTTCCGAGCATAGGTGTGAAATACACACCTCCCACTAAACGCGCCACGAGCGAAATTGAAAAAAAAAATGAAAAAATCGCAACCATTACAATACACGCAATTGATTAATCGGGCACTCGCGGCTTCTGTTAATCAAGCCCGATTTCCCATAGCCCCTAACATCTTTCAAAAGGTCTTGCAAGTTACGCAACCGAGTAAACGATCTCATTGCCGATTTTATAAATCATCAGCGGAGCATCGGATCGAGGAGGGGGTGGAGGCCCTCTAAATTTCCCCCGCGACCAATTTTCATTATTCCCTCGCGTTGAAACACATACGTACATACCTCATCGACAACGATACACGCGTACATCTACCTCCCATTTAATTTTCTCATTTCGTTGCCCCCCCGCGCCATATATATTTCCTCCCGTTTTCTCCTCAGCTGCATGGTCTATCGGCAGCAGCTTTCTTACTCCATATATATACCCACTCCTCCGCGCTGAGAGAGAGAGAGTAGAGGAAGCGGGCCCTTGAAGCCTCCCTCTTCCCTCCTCCTTCTTCTTCTTTCACCGTGAAAGTGGCATTCCAGTACGTCCGAGGTCGAACTTTATGGGGTCCCGTGGCGCATCGGTCATACGGAGGCTAAAGTTTCCTCTTTCGCGTGTTCGTACCTTATATTATACGTGTTACGTGTGTGTATGTATATATACCACGTGTGTGCGATTCGATCAGATACGCGAGTGCTGAGAAGCTGGGAGTCCCTTCCCGCGAGCCCAGTAGGTATGAAAGCCCTTTTTCTTCCCATCCCCCGTGTGTGAGTGTACTTTACTTTTTGCCCGTAAATATATATACGACGCATTTTTGCCTATAGCCCGCGCAGCTAATATCATAAAGTAGGAAGTATCGTCCCGTGGAAAAATTTATCTCTCTTGCGGGGCAAGGCGGGATTTAGTGAACGTTCGACGGGAGGACGATTTATCCGAGAGAAGAAGCTAACTTTCTATAACAGCCTCCAAACATCGGCTCACTCTTGTGCTCGTGTGTCTCTTTTTGCCTTGAAGAATCGAGTCGTGTCGGCCGGGCTAATGATTCATCGCAGTCGGAGGATTTTTTTCCGCACTGTAGCGACACGGTAATCCTTCTTCTTACCCTCCTACTATGTCTCAAGTAACTTACCTCTCTTCGTGAAATTAACAAAGTTCTCCATGGAGCGCACAGTGCGAAATTTGAGATTGTCAAAAAAAAATGGTACGTCTTGAAGCGTGGAAAACGCGTGGGAACTCACGCTCAAACCCTGACGAGGGTACTGTAAAATTACTCAATAGCGAGCATTGAAAACCAGTGAGAGTGAGTTAATTATTAACCCACAAAGGATTCTATTAACATATAATCGACCTCTGTTGTGTACCTGGAGCGATAATCACCACGTATCATTCGTTTCCTAGGGATGAAGAATTTAAAATCATATTAGTGAGTATTCATTTTTTTTTTTTTTAATGAAATCGAACGCGCGTAATTGCCGTATCGCTTTGAAAAAAAGGAAGAGATCTTCGACTCTACACATACCAGTCATCATCGTCGAGCCGCACGAACATCCGAAACGACCCTCATACACCAGCTCCATGGCAATTTTAGAGCGCAAAGTCACTCCGCAATTGGGAGTATGGCTCAGTATGGTCCTTCCGCGCATGCGTGTCAGTCGAAAAAAAAGGGGAAATCCCCATAGCGGGCAAAAAATCACCGGTAATTTTAAACCCCTTGGTTCTCAAAGATGCGCGCGCAAATTAATACAGTCATTCCGGAATCACGCGCCCATATGTGTGTGTGTGTACACATAACGTGCGACTTTGGTTTCTTTGGGTTTGGCTATTAAAATCCCCGAATTCGAAATGTCTAACATTTCGAGTGTGTCTGGCACGTCGCCGCATTACCGATGCACCCGTGTAGAAAACCATACACATACATTCCAAAGGCCGCGGAGAGCCTAATATCAGCTGCTGGTTGCCGAGCCGAATGCTGTATATACGTACGAGGTGGTTTATCGACGTGTAATCAGGAACCGCTTCGGGAAAACAAATTAAAATCCCGAGCGCGGAGCCGCCAATTAGAGCGCATATATCTTGTACCGCGAAGGGGTGGGTATCTGTTTCTGAGGTCACGCCGTTGTGTGTGTGTGTCTTTTGAGCTCTTCTCTAGTATCTTCTTCCTTTCGTATATAGTTGTGCTGTTGCCCTTGGCGAATTGGAGAAAAAACAGAAAGAAAGAAAGAAATAAAGAAAGAAAGATCCCTCGTTTTCGACTGCCTTTCTCGTTCCTCCTTCTTCTCTTCTTTTGCGTTTGCTGGGAGGGAGCAGGCATCCAATGTATCATCCGAATCTTCGTCGAACTGGTAAAGTCGTTAAAGGAAAAATAAAATAGCAGAATTTATGTTCGGCCGGGTATATTGTGGGAGAGGCCGAACGGATATATAGGTACGTTTATGCGTGCCGCTAGC
The DNA here is from genome assembly GCF_036245765.1 of Copidosoma floridanum. Classification (NCBI taxonomy): domain Eukaryota; kingdom Metazoa; phylum Arthropoda; class Insecta; order Hymenoptera; family Encyrtidae; genus Copidosoma; species Copidosoma floridanum. Next base: position 13,032,422 of record NW_028321884.1, on the reverse strand, counting down.
GGTGCGTTGGGTGTTTGTGTACGTGTATACTTCGGGGGAACGGTCGGGGATATATAGTTAAGGTGCGATTCTTATTTTTTTTTTCTTCTTTTTTTCTTTTCGTGCGAGGAACTATTGGTTCGGAAAAAATTAAAAGGCCTTTGTTTCCAAGAGCCATGCGTGTGATTCATACGTCTGGTTCGTTGTTTTATTACTCGGAGAGTATGGTATATAAGGGGTGACCGTGTTTTCTAATATTGAATTGTCATGGAAAATGGACCGGGGGTATTAGATTGATCATTTGAAAAAGGGAAAAATGGTGATGCTAAAGATTTCTAAACATTTTTAAAGAGCGTACTTCTTTCTAAAAAAAAAAAGAGAAAAAAGTACGAATCTCAGGAAATTGATAAGTGTCTCGCTCACAGGTTGAAGTGGAGTTCAAGCACTATAAATGGAGTTACCATTAATTATTCCTATAGTTTCACTCATAAACCTAATTAGATGCTTTTTTTTTTTTAACAAACGATCTGTCGAAACAGCTTACGTTATCGACACTACATCAACTACGCCCCACCCAAGAAACTGTTTGTATCTAACGTGAGGCTTTCAGTTTATTTAGTAGCAATTTTTTTTTAATGTATAAAATTCCCAGAAATAAACCGTCGACCGTAACTATCTACAGTAATTCTCGAATCGACATTGAGTAGATTACTGTCCTCCGGTCATTTTATGGAAGTTTGGCATTTAAACTCTAACAATCGTTAGGTATGAAGATAATTGTGATGCTTGACCGTCAACTCATGGCCTGTACTTTTGGAAAGATTCAAATTTCTTTCTTGAATCTTGAAAAAAAAAAAGACATAACAAAGAAACAAGGTGGGTCTCAGGAAAAGGGAATCCTCCTTGTGCCCAGTCGAGCCAAGAGTGCGGAAAAGATGAAAGCATGTCTGATACGAGAGGGGGAAAAGAAAGGACTCGACAACTTTTCTGTAACTTATTTCTCACTCGGCTCCCGAGACTTGGGTAAAAAGGAAGCAGCACGTAGGTAATATTTAATATAAAAGAAGCCACTGTCGCGAAGAAAAGTGGATAAAAGAGCGCGTGGAGGTTTTGATACGAGCGAGGAAAGGAAATCTTAAGAGCTCGAGTGCGTGCGACAACGTCAAAGAGCACTGAAAAACGAAGAGAGAGGGTGTGTCGCAGGAGGAGAGGAGAAGGGACTTGAAAGAAAAGTCACGGTGCACTTGCGAGGATAGGCGATGTAAGTGCATGGGATGATGTCTTCATATTGGAGCAATTGCACGAAAAGATTACAACGATTTTATCAAGGCACGCTGTTGGGACTATGATTTTTGTCTTTTGCTGGCGACGGTCAGAAAATTTGTCCTCGGGGAACGCGCGTATTAAGTACTGACTCCTGTGAGCGAGGAATGCAGGTTTTTTCTTTCACTTTGTCAACAAGAGGAAAAGCAATCTCAAAATAATTTGAATTCATTTTGATTTTCATAGGTTTTTCTTTAAAAACATCCTTTCACTCTTACGGGTACCCCAAAAATTGTTGAGTAGAAAAACTTGGAAAAATCAAAGAACTTGGTTTTTTCATTTGAATGTTTCGAGGTTGTGGAAGAAATTTTATAAATATTTATACAATATGATACCCGATATCGTAACAAAATAACAATTCTCAATATCATTAAATGGTTTTTAAGAAGCATTAATCATCAAGAAAAGTACAATAAATCTATATCTGATTATTATTACGGATGATGTCCACTACATTCCAGGAGGTACGTGATACAACAAGATCTTTATCCAAAAATAGGGCTTAGAAAATAGCGAATATGACGGATAAATGGAGGTCAATGCTGTTTAGAATTTAGTTTTACTGACAGTACAATAAAAAAGAAAATTCTGCAGTGTGATGTACATATATGAAAGAAAGCATACGTGTACATTCATTTGTAATGACGTTAAACTAAAAACCAAGTAGTGGGGCTCAAAAGAGCTGTTTGTAATAAATAAATAAAATTATTTTCTAGAAAAAACAATGCTCTACAATTGAAAGGAAAAAATGAATTGTCGCAGTTTCAAAAGATATTTGAGTATTTTATTGTAAATTTTTCATATGTATTTCACTTATTTTCCAGGAAAAAGATTTTTTAAATATTTTTTCGTTTATGAATTACTTGATTTGTAAGGATTTTCACGTACCAATTTATATTACTGCGACTCGATAAAGACTATACCTAATGCATAGTTGTAACATCAATAAAAACGATCACTGAACAGAAATACCCAAACTTTATTTTTCTCGCCAACCATCTAAACTGCAAATAAAAAAAAAACCCCTTGTATGATCAGTGAAATTTTTCAAAGAACCGCTCATGTAGGAGAAAAAAGAAGGTATCAACCGTAGAAATAAGAAAATGCACCCGCGAAAAAAAGGAGAGTGAAGTAGCCTCGACGACATCAAAGGAGAGACGCGCGACACATCCGTTCGCACTGTACGCGCCACGTTATATACACTCATCGTGTGCAAGCGAGCGGGGGTCCATCCCCGCGATCACTCGACTCGTGGATTAATGCACGCGACCATCGCGCACATGTATCATATATTATGCACGCACGTAAAAGAGAGAGAAACGAGATGAGTTCCGCTCGAGCGGGAGTCGTGATAAAATGAACTTGTCATTCCGCGAGAGCAGCCTAACCAGCCCCCTCTGCCTCTTCCCTCCTGCTTTCTTCTTCCTCTTCTCCTTCGGTGACTTTTTTTTTGTTTTTTACTTGCGCTGTCGCAAAGGACCTTTTTTCCCAACCTGCGCGTGAAAGTGGCCTTTTTCGTCGCTCTTCCGTGTTCGTTTTCGTTTCGCCGACCTTGGTAACGCGGAACACTGCAGCGTGCACCGCCGGCTCGTATGATTAATGCGGTGGAATGATTGCCGAGCAGGGAGAGAAAAGTTGCGCAATTAATTGCTGTACATTGTCGCGTGGCTCCCTCAACTATACACCGGCCGAATAAGTGCAAGATATATGTATAGCGATGGCGGTGTTAATAGCCAAGCAATCGATACTTTTTATAATTAATTATTTAATATTGAGTCAATAAAAACGAAGATTGTGGTATGTAACAAAATACTTTGGCACTCCACAGCTTGTACTTGTGTCAAACGTTAAGGAAAAAGATCCATTTTTGTATGGTAAATTGAGTAAATAGGGCTGATTATTACGAAAACTTTAATTAACACTGCTTGGGAAAAAAAAAAAAAAAAAAAAAAACGAAATTCCAGCTACGCGCTTTAAACACGTATATAATACACCTCACCTCGTACAGCACTCCGCGTCCTCGAGCGTTTTGCTCTCCCTTTTGCCTCGACAAAGTACACGTTTGCTCGTATAAAAAGCGACGAGGCGAGATAGCGAAAACGAGAGCAAAAAACCCTCGGTGACAAAATGGGAATCGACAGGCGATACATGGCATACATTATGAAAGCGTATAACATCACTGCTCTGGCGATATTATTACTCGACGTTAGTTAGCCCCACCTTTTTTTTTTTTTTCTTACTACACGATGCGAGAACTGTGTACGCGCATACTATGTTTCGCGTCTGGTGTTTGTGGATTATAATTCATTAAAACCCTCGCTGAGACTGTGGTAAGCATTTTGCTGTGTGCGTACCCTTTTTTTTCAATAACTAACACTTATATACCTTGTAAATTTTACAGGGCTATAGCTGCACGGAGGATTTAAGGTTGTTGTTGTTGTCGAATTGGTAAACTTAATTGATCGGCGTCGCCGGGCTCGAATGCGTGCTTTTTAATGAGCCTCGTTGTAGGAGTCAACGTCGTGCAAATGAAGATGCATCGTCGCCATCTGCAACGATCGAGTGGAAAGTATACGTGCGACAGTTTGTACACGAATTAAATGTTAATAATTTCTTTTATTCTTTAGCTCATTAAGGTTTGAGCAAAATCTTAACTTTTTTTTTTCGAGTCGCGACAAAGCGATCCTCACAGTACAACCGTGGTCATGTTAAAAACGCTTTGTACGATTGAACACGACTGCGATCGCGTATACGTTGCTATGTTTTAAAGAAAATAAAATTTTACTATTTACATCTTATCTATACAATTATCTAAAATACAATTACTTCTCAACTTGTTTCTTTTAAACGTACAAGCAAAAGTAATGTTATTAAAGAAATCAAGTAAACCTATAGTTAAATGCTATTGTTTTTTTAAAATACCACCTAAAAAACTACGTGACCTGTCCTAATCTTTGAAAATAGGAGACTGAAATCGGTAGGAAAAAAACGTTACAGTTTTATCCCTGGACTCACAAAAGGTGCTTATTACTTGTAATGCCCTAAAAAATGTTGAAGATAATTTACGTAAAAAGTGACAAAAGATTAAGAAAAAAGTACAAAAATACGGAGATGTGAGAAAAGAAAAAAGTGCTCGCCCGGCAAACATACATAGAGTCATGATAATAACGACGAAGCTCGTGACGAGGCGCTGACGAAGACGACGGGCCCGAGGGTTTATTTGTACCTCGTTAAATTAGCAACGATCGCCGATCTAAATGGGCGCCTATCGGACGCGCCGCATCGCCAACTCGTCCGACTCGCAAGGACCGTACAAGACCCGGACGGCACGCACAAGCACAGTGGGAGTCAAGTTCCAGCTCAGCGAAATATCGAGGACGTTTCAGCGATGCTTATCCTCCCTGCGTGTACACATTACACTCGTCGTGTTGAAAATCGGTCGAGCAGCTCGCGCGAGAAAGACGACATCATTTTTATCCTCGCGTCCCTTCTATTAACCCCCTCCCCCCCCTTCATTTCCAGCGACCGATCGATCGAGGTGTTACTTTCATCCCCTTCTCGATGTCGATCATTTGTCCCGGGTAATTGAACACCCGAAGAAGACTCGGCGAGAAGGAGGAGGGAGGAATGACGGGCTTCGGCCAAATTAATTTGGAAATTTCATATTTTTACGCGCCAAATTAGGATAATCTCGTGTATCTATACATACATATATAAACGTATGCCACGGGAGGCGCGAAGATCGTTTTATCGCCATACCGATCTTTCCTCGTGTACCCCTACGTTCGTTCACACGTGTACGTGTATATATATGTATATATAACCTGTGGGTTATCCCCGTTGGTGTGGGTATACCGTGTCCCTGTTTCTCTACTTGCAATACGGGGTACACGTGGAGGGCCAAGTGCCGAGAAAGAGCTCCGTGAGTCCATAATAAACTCATTACACGGTAATTATCGTAAAATCGCGAGGGAAGAGAGCACCTCCGACACGGGCACCTATGGGTGTTTGCGAGGAGGCCTCATGCTCTATGGCAATAAAGGAGTCCTCTCTCGTAAAGCAATAATCGGACGGAACAAGTACCGCAGGACGCTTTAGTACAGCGGATGGGAAAACGAAGATCGGAGTTGGAAAGGGGAGCCGCTGACTTTGTGGGGCGAAACTTTGCTGTTTCGGGGGAAAAAAACAGCCCCAAGTGTCATTTTTTGATAAAATTAAGTCATTTATACGAACGGATGCGTCAAAAGTTCCTGAATTTCGAGAATTTTATAAGTTTCTTTTTATAACTGATGATAATTTAATGGAGAACGACATAAAACAATAAATATCTTGCATTTGTCTGTTATACAACTAGTTGTAGGCGAGCTTTTATCGCTCCCTCATTACATACGAGCAATTTTTTGTGTAAAGAGTGCATCTTATTCTTATGCGAGCATCCCAGTTAAACGAGATAATTGAAATCGTCATGGATATAGCCACTTTTACTTTCTTTATTTCTCCAAATTTGTAATTGTTAAAATCTGAGATAAATTTTGAAAACTCTTTGTTCACCTCGGTATTCAGTTCATCAGAGCTCGAGTAAATAGTACAAAAAATAAATAGGTACGAGGATGGGGGTTAAAAATGGTTATGAATCTTATGATTATAAGATAAAATTTATGAATAATCACTTACTCAAGGAATATTTTTTTTTACATTAAAATCATCTATATCTGTTTAATTCGCTCACATCACATATTATGTATAAAATTTATTCTCGATTTTTACCTCCCTTGTGTAAAATCAAAGATTCGAATCATCCCCCGATTTCCTGCTAAGTTTAAGTGACCACTCATATGCTTCAAGATCACGAGAAATTTCTTCTTTCTCTCCTATATTGTATTTGTAGTATCAACCATGTAAGATGATGTCCATCACAATTCTCGACTTTACATCACCCCTTAATACTTAAAACCCCAAAAAATGCCCGAGTAAAGCCGTGCATCTCGACTCCTTATATTCTACGATAGAAAAAAAGAAAAAAAAAAAAGGATATTTTTCTCTTACCACAACCTGCAAGATACCCGGTCTCATACTGTCACGAAATCGATATCGTCGCATTGACTCGAATTTTCGCACGTGGCAGTAAATAACACCTCGGCCCCACTATACTGCGTGGTTTCGTGCTTACAAGCAAAGGGCCACGTATATATGTATATATATGTACGTATGTAGGTACTACAACTATTGCGAGCGAGCGAGCGCAAAAGATGAAGATAGGGCGATAGATGCGGATAAAGAGATAGAGAGACTGATGGCTCGCTCGTGCAAAAAGAAGAGACAAGAAAAAAGGGCAAAAGCACAGAGTTGCTCTCTCGCTGCTAAAGGGCAGAGCACTCTCTCTCTCTCTCTCTCTCTCTCTCTGGAAGCTCCGTATGCACATATACACACGTACACACACTGGATGCTGGTGGTGTATGAAAAGGCTCGTCGAATGAATATATGCCTAGGCAAGTGCACCGAGAGAGAGAGACACCCGTAAAGGCATTCATCTCATTCAAGCCGTATGGGCCTCAACGTTTCTGATCAGATAACGAATGTACACTCTGTCTCTCTCTCCTGCCAGCCTCCATCTCTTCCACTTCGCGGCTGTACGTGTATATATATATATGTACGCGTGTGTGCCAAAGTCGCGCTAGTCTTTCCGACGCTCCTTTTCTCCTCCACCCCCTCGGCTTCTTTCTTCGGCTCGCTTCGCTGATGCTCTCTTCGTCTCGGCTGCCTACCCTTACTTCTTTTCGCTCGTCTTCCCTTGGGTGTATCATACCTGATGCAAACCACGGACGCACTGCTGGAACGCGTTCTCGAGGTCACTCCTCGTATACATTGGCCACACGTATACTTATTTCACTCGTGGACCATCTGTTTCTCAACCAAACTCAATACGATAGCTATTGTTCCGCAGATGTCACAAAAGATGTTGGCCAAAAGAATTCTCTGTGATGTGCCTCTTTACCAAAAGCTCTACCAAAAAAGTGTCCCGCTTTCAAGTTCATCCGGTCATTGGAATCATACAGAGTATATAATATCCCTGCAGAAGAAAACTCGGTTGGTCACTTTAGCTAAAGTATCCCCCGAGACTCTTGGGAAAAAAAGGCACATCGGATGTCCACCGCAAATAAGCCCGTGTGGGTGTACAAAAAACGCGCCACCGACTCTTGCACGTCCTCGAGTATCCGAATATCGCATTCCGATTAACATTCGCGGTCCTCCCTTCGAAGGCGCGTGCGTGTACGTAGGGTCGCAAGCTCGTAAAGCGCGAATTACAATAATGAGCAAATTAATTAACCCGAGAACGGCGCCTCCTTTGTTTTTTTTTTTTTTTATCCTCCTCCTTCCCGAGCTGGCGAGGCGGCTCGATTATTCGGTGGAAGGGAAAAAACGGCGGCGCGGGGAGAGAGCGTCCAAACGACGCTGTACGTCTTCGGAAACGAGGCAGGTGAGATGCGCGGCCGGAAATTCCTCGACGACCGGCCGAATGGGAATGCTCCGGTTCGTCCTCGTTTGCGACGCGTTAGAATATATTATACGTTGCTTTTTGTTTTTCGACCGCGAGCCTCCGCCGTGAAATTATACCGATATCGCGTGCGTTCGCCATAAATCGCGCTTGATAATGGGAGGGACGACTGGGTGGTGCTTTATTGTTCCTCTTTTTATTTCTTTTTTTCTTTTTTGTTTTCGACACCGCTACTTTATGAATCATCGCTGCAGCTCTGCAGGTTTCGCTGTCTCTTCGTGTGGGATCGGTTCGTGGAATCGGTTGGAACTCGGAACTGCATCGGTAGAAAAACAGGGAAATCAGTGACATATTGCAGTGGTATACGTGATGAGGATGTGATTTGCACCAAAAATGAGCTGCTATATATATAGCGATGGTTAACCAGAGTAACACCATCGACTTCCTTGAGAACTACTTGATGACGAATGAATTGGCAGCTTGGGTGAAATAAAAGGAAGACAACGTAATAAGTAAATGGTAGCAAACTCGCGGTTGGTTAATGAGTATCGCTAGCATTTCTTGCGCGTTTGATACGAGCCCCGGGTGTAACTATATCGAGCTTTCTTTGGCACAAAAGACAACATAAATAAAGGTGATATACAAGTACACAAAATGATTAAAACAATAAATAATAAAATAAAATAAAATAAATACATAACAAGTTTTATTTTTACAGAGATCGAGCAAACGAAAATAGTAATGTATGATTTAAAGCATGACGTTGAAAGACTTGCAGGGTGACCTGAGTTTTGATGAAAGCAACAAAATCAGCGCACATGCAGGACCATCTATCTTAACGCATCCTTTGGCACATTTTTTATTGTAATACGAGATTGTATGTCACTTCTATGAATCGATACGCACCTTAATGGTTGTCTTCAAGCTATGTATTGCTATTTTTTTCCCAAAACTTTGAGTTCATCTCCTTTTTGCATGCTTTATCGAGTCAATTCGCTTTTAATCCTTTAGAAATACATTGACTCATTTCGTCGGTATAGTGCAACTGAACTTATTTCCTTTGTACCACTGGAGCTGAAATGTTTCATCTTTTCTTTTGTTACACAATCGTTTGAAATATCAGTCAGTATTTCCTTATTCTTACCGTAAAGAAAAAAAGATTACTGTATAAAAAAATGGACTTTTAGTTTTTGTATGCGTGGATGCTTTTTGGAAGCATTCGTATAATGATATCTTCCACGACCTCCCGTTTTACTTGAAAAAAAAAAAAAAAAGAAAAAAAAAAAGAAAAAGTAGAAAAGCAACAGCATCAAAAAAAGTGGAACAAGGAGATTGAAGGAGAGAAAGGAAGAACGGGGTGAAAGGCGAGCGCGAATCCCCTATAGGGGAGGAAGCTAACTTCTGGGGAGGCCGAATAAATTTTCGGCTTCACGCAGCCTTTTGTGCGCGCCCAACGATCTTAAACGCCATTTTTCCCGCTTTCTTCTCGGACTCTCCTCCCCCCCGTCTTTTGTACGTTGTTGTTGAATTTTTTTTTCTCCCTTTTTTTTGTTTTTTGCTGCTGCTCACTGCGCTACGGGCAAAAGAGACTTTCGTCTACACTGACGAGAGATAGGACGCGCAGCCTGAAAATTTCGCATTGTGCACGTCGTATATGGCTTCGTTGGCCTTTTTTCGAGGCGCATCCGCATAAGTATACAGGCGAAATGAAAAATGAATCAGAGCCACGGGGATGATTATTATCAAGTGCGACGCGAAAAGATAGATCTCCGAGCTTTGCACAATAAACATTTTGCATTCGACTATACGTGTACAAAGCCCGCCTTTTTTTCTTTTTCTTTTTTTTTTTTTTTTTGTATCCTCGTGACTCTTTATCGGTACAAGTGAACGATTCAAAGTAAAGCGGACCTCCATTGGAACGAGTTTTCCATTAAAATGAAGCGAGTGTGTGGCATCGAGAAAATTTAACGTACTTACCCCAGGAAAACTTATAAATCGCAATGAATACCGTGCAGCTGCAGCGGCTGTAAAAAAAAAAAAAAAAAAAAAAAATCAGCTTGTACAACGCGCCGCGCTCGGCACACCCTCTCCCGCTGTATTTCATATTCCACTCTCATTCTATCGCGCAATCTTCGGCCCTCGACATCGAAAACGTATATACACATACACGCGCTCCTCCTCCTCCTCTTCAGAGTCACATTAATTTTTTCGTCGGTCCTCCTCGGGCTACTTTACGACCAACGTGTGCAGGAAAAAAAAAAAGAGGGAGAACGCGCGTATTCGCCGATAACCGATGGCGTAGTGCTGGAACGGACTACCAACGCCGCGAGAGTCTTTTGTTGTTTTTTTTTTTCCTTTTTTTCGTGCGTTCATACGCGAGAGTCCCTTTTTCTTTCTCACTTCGTCTTCCTGTTTGCGCCCGAGTGCTCGTACGGATTGTACAGCGACGAAATCAGAATGTCAAGACGCTCCCGAGTTGACGACACCGCGACGCGGATGATAATAATAAAAAAGTGAGGGGGGGGGAGGGGGAAAAAATGGATGTCTCGCGGAGAGGAGGTATCTTTTGCACGGTGTGTTTGACAGGAAAACATTATTGTTCGGGGGATCTTATCGGGAGCTGCTGATGCACGCAAACGCGGCCTCTCTCTTTTGGCGCGCTTTATTGCGGATGAGTGCATGTTCGCGGAAGAGGTATTTTCACGTGCTTTATGAGCTTCGAGACCTTCTTTTTCTTTTTTTTTAATTCAGACTTTACTTTTGTTTATCAACGTATCGTTTGGGAGTGCGAGCTCGTGTTGGATTGGCCGAGAATTCGCTTACGCGATTGTTGAGTTTGATACGCAGGGGGTAAGGGTTACTGGAGTGCTTTTTTTATTGATTATTTTTGAATTATTTCCAAAAATAAACCAAGGAGACCTCCTCAATGAGCAATTTTTTGTCAAGCAACTTCCTTTTGTACTAAGATTTCTATAAAAACTTTTTTTTTTTTTTATTCTAACACATTTATAATACATAGTAACTTCAATTAAAAGGTTAGCTAAGCTTGGTCTATCATAAGAGACTGTGTTAAACTGTCAATATTCAATTATTATTTTCTCGGAAATTTCCCTGGTAAATAATCTGAAAAAAAATTCACACGCACTCCTGATATTGTGTTTAATTATAACATATATTTTCTTGGGAATGATTCTACATTTTAAACTGTTTTTCCTAACCCCCTTAAAACTATATCCATGAAGCACTATTTAAAAGCTTGCATTGCTATCTCGCTTTCATCGTTGATCTGATGAAAAAAAAAAAAAAAGTAAAGCGTCACAATGTATTTTATATAGCTCAACCTTATCGCAACCTTTTGACTTGCAAACTTTGCTTTTGTGAATTAATTTTTAAAGTAGGGATACCAGGAGCAATACACCTGGCTGGCCTTTTTGGCATTGCATCTTTGAGTGAGTTTCAAAATAATAGTAGGACCAGGCAAGCAATAACCTATATGTTGAAACAAAAATCGTTTTTGTGGAAAGCATATACTTTTGTTTGATTAAATTATTATCAAGTACTGAAGTAAATTCAACTACATGCTACAGTAGATGCATCGTACTTTGGAGCTTGATCATACATTTTAATGGCAACCTAAACTGTATTTCATCATTTTTAAATAAACATCCCTCCAACTCGACATAAATCATCGAATAAAAAGATTACCGGGTAACAAATAAACTCACTTTGCAGAACTTGTGTATTTTCAATCAGTGAAATTCACTGAAATAACAATAAAAATGTGAAAAATAAATGGTTTGCGTTTCGCATTAGTCATAGCCCTCGATTATCGCCAGTTGGCTAAAGGGTGCAAAGGTGAGCTAAAGCAACACCATCGCCATCGGTTTTGAAAAGCTCCCCCGGTGACATCTCAAGCAGCGCTCGAAAACGCGAGAGAAGGAGGGCAGGAGAAAAAACACAGGACCCCGAGCTGAAATCGGCCGCGCCAATATTGTCGCGGCTCCTTTTTATTGCACACCCTCGCTCTCGGGCACCTCTCCTAGTGGTATACGACAAACGTTATGTTATTTCCGACGGTAAACGTCATAGTGGGTGAGCCTCGCTCATGATTCACCGCTCCCTCGCTTTTATATTTTTTTACCCTCGTCGGCTCCAAGTGCCACGGGTCGGTCAGCCTTTGCTGCTGCCTCCGTGGGACTTTATTTGCGGCTTACTTTTATGCACTGAGCAACTCCGCGGACGGACCCTCTTACTCTTCTTTCGCTCGTCATACAGTCGCTGTTGTCTCTCTCGCTACGTGTGTTGGTTTGGTCTCTCTCTCGTCCCCTTTGCTCTCGAGGGCTCGTAGAGTCGCTGATGGATGAGAGAAAATCCGGGGGACATTTATTATACACGATATGGACACGGACCGCATCCGACCGGTCGCATAAATAACGCGTCGAACCGATCGTAGTTTGCTTGATCTTTTAATTGTTGATGCACGCGAGTGCAACGAAGGATGGGAGATTATTTCAGATGAAACTTTCGTAAAATAAGTGAAAAAAAAAAAAAAAAAAAAAAAAACATCAGAACCACATCATCGAAATGGGAAGTTACCTTTTCTCATCTCCAGTATATATGAGCAACACGAGCAGCTAAGCCACAACTCTCGCGGTCGATGCGTCAAAACCCGCGCGTCCGAACATTTACGGCCCTCTTGCCGCTGATGAGATTCGCAAAGCCCGGCCGTCGTGTGGGCGTACGCGGAATATTGAACTGCCCTCCTCGGCAAAACGAGTCTTCTTCTTCTTCTTCCCCCCCCTTTTTTTCGTCCCTCTTCTTTCTCTCGTCGCTCAACCGATTTCGTTTTTTTCTTTTTCGCTCTCGCTCGAGTTGTCTTCGGGTACATGGTTCTTTGCGCGGGTAATCCGAAATGTGCGACGTGTAAAATGCAAACTGAGAGGGAGAAGCTGCTGCTATACGGAGCAGAGATATCTTTTGCGCGGACGAGGTGTCGCGCGAAGCGAGAAAAGAGCGAACGTGTCTATCTATCGATGCCCCTTGATTTACGAGCATTTTTCGGAGGATTAAGACTGGCTCTTTAAGCGCTGGGGTACTTAACTTTTTTTTTTCCTTCCTTCCTTTTTTTTCTTCATTTTCGAGGGGGATACCAATGCCGTCCGTTCAATTTTTACTGCCGGCTTATTTTCGTACTCTCTTAAAATTTGGACGTTCTCGAAAAATATTTTTTGACAATTAATTGTCGTTCTTCCTTATAGACTGAAGAAATAAATCAAAAACTATGCTCTCTCTTTTTTCGTCATTTTTTACGCCCTTAGAAACTCTCAAAGTGTAATGAAAAATTATTGACATAAGCGTGTCGAATTACTCGGATTCAAAACTATGATTAATTGCAATCAAAAGTAACTAACTTGTAAGATCAAAGTAGGAAGACTCACAAAGGAGAGTGAAAGTAAATACCTCAAGAGTCATTGAAATTAACGAAAGTGCACAAGTATACATCAAGTCTGCAAAATGTGATATGAAATTAGTTTTAGTATTTTAAAAACGTTACAAAAAAATTGTAACCTCAGAAAATTAAAGGTAAATTGGTAGCAACTAAGAAGAGTGTTAAGAATCTATGTACACCTGGTAAGTCTAATCATCCGCGTAAAAACAGACAATGTCGTTTATCCGTTAGAAGAATAGTTCCAAATTTCTTGATTTTCACTCATCAATGAAATACCACAAATATTCTCAATTTTGAGTTTGTGTTATAACAAATATATATTTTTTCTTAATGTACATCCGAAAAAAGCCCGAAGCATGAAATCCCCCGTTAAAAAAGAGTTATTTAATGCAATTATCTAAAACAAGAATTAAATTTTTTTTTCAAATATGGTTGGTCGTGAATTAAGATCTTACGCACATAGAGCATGCAAGCTTTTATTACCAGTGGATAAATAAACCTACCAAAATAAATTCGTGCAATTATGTATTTGCAATGCCGGTCTAGTTGCATTGTCGATCCTAGTCCGCGTCATGTGCTCTGCCGAGGGACAAATAAAGAAAAACAAAGGGAACATCCGCGAGCGCGTATATATATATAGGTAAAGTAAGTACCTGTACGTGATACTGTAGGCATGCAGATGAAGAAACATTCCTTTGCTCCAGAGAGTTGTCCTCTCTCCGGTGGCGTATAGGTCTGGGGAACGAGGGGACGCGACATTGGGTGTATACATAGAAGCGAAAGCGACCTTCTCGTGTCACCGCTGGTGGATGTGCGTGCACGTGTTTTCCGATACACGCGGAATAGTTTCCTAATAGGCTGCGGATTGTATGCTCTCAAGAGCGCGTGTAAGAAGAACGCACTTTTTGCTGACGTTCGGATGTTTCGCTTTCGCTCTTCCATTGAAATAACTTTGTTTTGTTTACTTGATTTTTCTTTTTATACGTGCACGAATTAAGTCTTTTTTGTTTTTTTTTTTTCTATAGCCAAAGAAAAAATAATAGTAAGTACAGGTGCATGGAGTAAACAATTGGTGGATAGTTGTAGCTCAAGCAAAGCTGTATCACCTTGACGAGTGAATAGAGAAAATAATATGAGGGTTTCCAGATTTTTCGGGCATGACCTTAAGTGTAAATCTTAGCATCAAAAAAATTTATTTCTTTCTTTTGATAACTCTTACAGCTTATTAAACCTAAAGTCTATGCCCATCGGAAATGGTTGTATAGAGATGTACTAAAAATTCAACTTTATTGTACCATAAAAACTCATCCTGGAGGTAATATTACCAGTCAATATGAAAAACTACCTTTGGCCATTTTTGCATCAGGTTAAAATATTGCGGGATTTTTTTTTAGTTTAAAAGTACTACAAGGTTCCTCGCAACGGCCACGCACGTACAATAAAAAAAAATGTATATTTTGAGTACGTACAATTACTGTATGACTTTTCATTTAAAACGTAATTATTTTTGCATGATGAGTTATATTTTTTGTCAATTAAATCTAATTTAGTATTAATTAAGTATGACTGCACTTTGTCTTCTAGCTCATAAAAATTACAGTGATTTCGTACAAAAAAAAAGTTTTTTTTATTTTTTGCATCAAACAACCTGCTCGGCGTATCTTTTTGGCATTCGTGTAACTTCCATAGTTCAACAAAACTCTGAGACATCACTTGAGACATCCACACACACACGAACTGTACTGACAGTATTCGTTTCATATACCTAATTCAGTAACCATCTAAATTCGTAACCCAGCACTGTTGGTTTCCTTAATTCAGTTGTCCGCTTGTACATACCACGAAGTGCACAACACGACTCCGTCTAGAGGCCGCAAATGAATAGTTGAAATACTTTGGAGTAGATGTGTATAAAGGAGTCAACAAACACAGGAGAGAGAAAGCCAGAGGATAAATCGGCCGCTAATAACCGCGCACCGAGACCCATTGGCACGAGGAAGCGAGCGAGCCTCTCAGGAATTAACCCTTTCATGCACTCTCTCTCTCTCTCTCTCTCGTGTGCATGCACATGCCGTGCATCGCTCTCCCCCTGCATATACATATAGTGTATACGTGTGCATAATGCAAAGAGAGCCGTCGTTCGATACCCATCGGCGAGGAAGTTCTCTTTATACGCGCGTCTTGAGATCGGCGATCGGCAAAAAATCGGCGTGATCGGCGATCGCTTTATAGCTCCCTCGGCTCGACAATGACCGGACGACACTCGGTGATGGCCGGCAGAGAAATGTATATGTGCCATAAGCCGCGTCATCTGGACCCTCGTGATCCCTTTCGTCGCTCTTATATACACGTGTGTGTATGTTTATAAACTTATCGGTCTCCCCCTCTCTGTCTCTTTCTTCACGACGACGACGACCCTCTGGGATTACTTATCCTAAGTCGCGTTCGAACTGTCGACGCGGGGCCGGCCGCTTTACGAACTCGGAAATTCAATGGACACGCGTGCGGTGTGCGAGTTAGCGGAGCGCCTGTAGCTATATATATATTGTATGTACCTTCGTCCTCGCAGATAATATGTGTATCCCCGCGTGTATCTATACTCTTCGTCTTCCTCTTATTCTTTGATATCTGTCCTCGTATCTTGCTTTACTCTGCCTCGATTCTGATATCTGTGTGTGTGTGTGTGTGTGTGTGTGTGTGTATACGTGCACTATGTAGTTTGTGGATATCGCGTTTTGCTCGTGACTGGGAATAAATTAAAGAATCCACCTGTACGTGTTGCTGCTTGTTCGCTTGTACGTATAATACACATTTATGTTTTCTGGCGTGCGTTGTGTGCACCGTAATATTTGTTTTTGTTGTTTTTCGGGATTAAACGTAAAAAATATGAACTTAGGATGTATTAAACTGTTGGTATTTTTTTGATCTTACAAGTCGTACTTTTAAAGAATACTTGACAATGTGGTGATTAACTTCCATGCAACGAATGGAAACGTTTTTATATTTTATTGAATTTGACAAATTAGTGATACGTAATCGTGTCAATACCAAACACGTAGAGATCACCTTAATGTAGTCCTTATAATAGGAAAAATTAATTGAGCTACGTATTAAAAGTACAAACTCTACATTAAATGTAAATATTAGTGTTATTAAAAAATAATGAACAGTATAAGCACTTAGGAATCAAATATTCCAGAAATTCGCCCACGGTCTGACAAAAAGTTTTTACACCTGTCAAAATTTTAAAGATTAAGCTGGGCTCATAACTCGTTATATCAGTCCTATATAAACAATACCTCTTATTAATTTTAAGTGTACATTATTTTAAGAAGTTATCCAAATCAACGTAAGATAAAAATAATAACCAGACAGGGTCTACCAGGTGAGGGGGGTAAAAGAGAAGGTAAAAACGATTTTTTCACTTAAACTTTGTGGATTAAAAGGTACTATGAAAAATTATTTTTATGCCAAACTTTAGGTCCTAAGACCACCCCCCAGTAAGTACAGTCGGTCAAAACGGTAATGCACAATAATTTCAAAAATGACAGTTTTCATTTTTTTGTATTTCCACCAGTTTTAAAAATCTAAAAAAATTTATGGCAATAGAAAAAATGTTTTTTGTTAGTAAAATTTTTTATAAAAATAACACAAAGTTTTATCTAGAATTTAATAAGAATTCCCAACGTTTCTGATTAGTTCAGTGCCAAAAACTTTCAAAAAATATCTGTACATACTTACGTTACTCAAAAGTAAATTTTTGTAAATTAATAAAATTTGTTCAAACCGATTAGACCTACTCAGAGTGACCTAGAGACAGTGGAGAACCAAAATTTAGCGCGAGAACATTTTTTTTATACTACCTTTTTTTTTACAAACATTAGCTGTAAACATTTTCTAGTAAAAAATTTATCAATTCATCAAACACTTTTCAAATTACATGGACATAAAACTAGATATTCGTTAAAAAAATAAAATGACAATACAATTCAAGGTAATTAAAAACAAAAGTTAAGTTTTTTTTTTGTGTTTGGTGTAAAGTGAAATTATTTTAAAAAACTAATTTAAAAATTTTTAATTACAACAAAATCATACAAAACGTTAAAAATAATATACAAAATACAAGTCATATAAAATAGCTGTTAAAAATTTGAAAATTTATTCTTTATGGTCAAGTGACAAATGATAAAGTTACTGATGTTGAATGAAAAAAATTGTATAAAGAATAATTTTAAACCTGAAAAAAAAAATCAATAGCTTCGTACAATTTCATTCAACATGTTGTGACATGACATTGTTGTGAATATTATTTTATTGTCTTTATAGCTCAATGTATAAGGTTCCATTAGATTGTGTGTTAGTACGATACTGTTACGTGAAAAAACAGTGGATATTTGCTAAAATAACACTTACATCTGTTTCTTGTAATAAATATATCAGTCATACTTTGTGAGCGAAAAGCAGTCGATTTTGATACATTTAGCCATTTACATTTTATAGCTATACTGTATATCATGGCTTCATCAAACATGGAAATCAAGGTTACTATAGCCTAGCTCTTAGGTATGTCATTACCATCTATAGCTTCTGTAAGGTTACGCAGATCCATACCCGTAACTTCTGGATGAGTCAAGGAAGGAAATGCGAATGGCTTTTATCTGATGCGACTGTTATTTTTAGTCAAACCATTGCTTTACAAGGTCAATTCTTACGTTACCTTAATAATTGTAATACTAATAATTTTTTATTAAAATTCGAAAAGTGTGTGTTAAAAATTCTAGAATAACTTACATAAAGGCAGAATTTGTGAAAAAAAAAAAATAATAATAACAATAATAATAACAATAACAACAGTAATAAAAAAAATAATAGAAATGGACACAACATAAATAAGAACATGTTTTATACTGAAAAACCTTGGTCATTTTTATTTTGTGTTATTAAAGTTCGACTGTCCATCAAAAAGTAGTCCATAAAGATGTTTGTCAAGCTTATCTTTATATACCTCATGTAATTAAGTTACAATGTTTATAATTTTTTGCAAATGTGGTAGGTAAATGAATGACTAATATTTTAGTGAATATATTTTTAACGTTTTTTAATAATCTAACGATTTTTTATACAGACGTACAAATATTCGATGGCTTACAAAGTATTTTTTTTTTTTTAATTTTCAATTCTTATGAATCACAATGGCTAGCCGTAACTATATAATCTGAAAAAGTAAAAAAAAGGCTAGTGGAAAGTTGCGCATCATAGATTACATGAACTTTGATATAGAAAAAAAACAAGTCTTAAACATTTTTTAGTAGATTACGGAACTGTTTTGAGCTAAAATATTACAATGACTTAATTATATTACATTCTTTTCTTTCCATCGTTTCTTATACAAGTAGTATGTAAAAGAAAGTAACGAGGTACACAAACGAAACATATATTTACGGCTATTCTAAACTTGACTCAACTAGAAAAAAAAGTTAAAACATGACAACGAAATCGATTTGCTCAATAAGTGGACTAACCCAATTCCGATCAATAGTTAGATGAGATGGCGAAGGATAGTATTTGATTACAACATAAGTTGAGCTCTACGCTACACAAGGTAACGGATAATTGATCGTAATGTGAGTAATATAGTAACTGCACGTGATATATATACCACGTCACATGAGTTTATCCACTCACAGAGCAAATCGAAAATTAATATCGTTGGCCAACAAAAAAAATCAGACTATATTGGTGATTGAAGAGAAAAAGTCGATTAGATTCATAGTATAATTAATGCAATTGCAAGCTGTTACACAATGAATTTATATTTACTTTTGAAGCACTACTTAAATCAGAAAAAAATATTATTTCTGTTCGTAAAAAACTTTTCTCAAGTTTAAAAAATAAACACATTTCGTTATATAAAGCAATTTTAAAAGTACGTTACACGTGCTTGTATATATTAAATAAGATAAAAGCTCCATGATCAAACTTTAATCACATTTCAGACTACAGAGTCTATAAAGGAAGTCATTTGAAGAAATCAGTTCTTTTGTATCGTAAAAATATCGTATATTATATTTTACTGTATATTTAAGGACATTTGACTACAAGAATCAGTTCAGTATGATTGACATGACTTACATTCGTACAACTATCAAAAACTTATACATATACAAATTTATGAAACCGTGCGTATTTTATCGGCACCTTTAAAATTTTTATCAGATTTTTCTAGCCAAATCTCCATCAAATTCAATTAAACACGATATATTTTTAAGAGTGCGTGAGTGAGGATATGTTGTACATTTATTTATTTAGTTACATTACTTATCGTACGTACATCAACACTCATGACATGATTAAAATGAAGACCCATGAGTTACAAGTCCATCTCTCTATGATCACATCCGCTTCATAAATAGGTGGACGTGCGTATTGGGTTCCGAACAATCTATCTTTTCTACTATTTTCAAGACATGAGGAATGTCATAGAGGCTGTTGACGATAGTTGTTGAATTGCCTTTTCTCGACATTTTTGGTAATCATCAATTTTTTTTACAATTTTACCCGGGTGTTTCACGCTGACGGTATTGTTCGCAAGCCAATACGATGGAAATTGATTCTCTTGCTCGCAGTTAAAGTTTATGCATTAAAATACTTAATTATTGGATAGCTCTATCAAGTAAAATCGATATCCTTATTGATTTAACCTTTGAATGAGAGTCTGAGAATCAGTTGTCGTCGCGCGTGTGTGTACAAATATTTAATATTAGTTTATGATGTAAAATGCTGAGTTTCCAATCGAATCAAATATCACATTACAAAAATATCGTGAGATGTGTGCACAATTGGCACTCTATAGAATATGATGACAAGATTTTTAATTATGCAACTTAATTTCCTCAAAGTTCCTCATGATCTTGTGGAATTTTGTCAGATGGGATTCTCAAAACTGTCAGCATAAGTTCTTCAGTACTATCTGCAAAATCTGATGGTTCCCTCAATATGTAACCAGACCTAAGAGTAGCTGTGTTGTACAGCATCCATGAAATATTTTCTATAACATCATCCTCTCGATTGCTTTCAACTTGGTGCAACAGTTCTTTAATTAAGGGATGGTCAGGGTTTATTTCCAGGGTTTTCTTCTGGTTCAAGAAGTGAGCTTTTTGTGGATCTTCCGATTTCTTAAACGCATTCGATATCGCCAGCCTTTCCATGTTACCAGTCCATCCAAACATATTAGCCACTAGAGCACAGGGGGAATTCGTCAAGCGGTCTGATATTTGAACTTTGGTGACGTTTTCTTTGAACAATTCCTCAAAGAAATCAATGAGTGGCTTGAACGTCTCGGTCAATTCCTTCTTATTGCTATCATCCAAGTCAGGGATTTCTTTGGCCGCATTTTGGATCTTGATTCCATCAAACTCTGGCAGATATGAAAGGGTGTGTTCATCAACAGCTTCAATAAGGTACAATACTTCAAATCCTTTCGACACTAATTTCTCAATGAACGGAGATTTTTTCACTTCTTCAAGAGATGTACCAGCTACGTAATAAATCCTCTTTTGGTCTGGCTGTTTGCGAGAAACGTATTCCGCTAGAGTCGTTAGATTATCGTGAGCAGAAGTGTGGAACAACAACAATTTTGACAATCTAGCGCGATTTTGAGAATCCTCAATGATTCCTAATTTAATGTTGGTGCTGTATTCTTTCCAAAATGCGATATGATCTTCTTTAGAAAGTTTCCTTAAGGTATCCAAAATTTTTCGGATCAATTTTTTCTTAATTATTTTCAAGAGTTTGTGTTGTTGCAAGTTTTCACGAGAAACGTTAAGGGGAAGGTCATCACTATCAACAATACCTTGGATGAAAGACAGATAATTTGGAAGTAGATCGTTCATTGTGTCTGAAATAAATACTCTTCTGACATATAATTTGATGCTATCAGTTTTTGTACCATAACGATTGAAACTTTCGCTTGGTTGAATTTTAGGGATGAACAGTAATGACTTAAATGTAACTTCTCCCTCGGCGTGGAAATGAGATTTGATAAGAGGATCTTGAGTATCCTTGGTGTGATTTCTGTAGAACTCATTGTACCTTTCGTCACTTATTTCTGATGGTTTATATGTCCAAATGGGCTTCAAGTCATTCAACAGTTCCCAATCCCACACTGTCTTTTTAGTTTTTTCTTTTTCTTTTTCTTTCGGTTCAGTGGATTCTTCTATCTTAACATCGTCTTCGTCTAGTTCTTCTTGTTTTTCTACCTCGTTTGTCTCATCCTTATCTTCTTCTTCGGCGTCTTTTTCAACCTCAATAACCTTACTATTCCACAAATAAATTGGGAAATTTATAAACTGAGAGTATTTTTTTATGAGATTTTTTAGTGTATCTGTCTCCAAAAAATCTGTAGCTTCGTCTTTTAGGTATAAGCTGCAATAAAGTAAATACAATATATTGTAATTTTTTTTTTTACTAATTTCACGGAAAAAAGATAAAATTTTTTACAAATAGTTCAAACTCATATTTTAATATGAAAATATTTTTTAATCTCATTATGTTAACAGTTAGTATCTAAATAATTCTAAAAGGGCTTAGAGGGGGGCAGTAACACGGTATTTAATATTCATATCATCAAACTACATACTTAGTTTGAATAGAATTGCCTATTTATTCTTATGCTTTACGGCTATATTTCTCAAGGAATTTTGAGACACTTATTAGAATTCCCAGTTGCGCAGAACGTTTTTGAAAATAAATAATTTACAAATCAAACCACAAGCAAAAAAAATATAACATAAATTTGAGTACATCTGGAATTTTCAAATACTTAATTGTTCATTTTTTTCCGAAACCTGTGTAAAAATTTTTTACTATGATTATTGTTTATTAGGTAAAAAGGAATAGTACGTCGTTGTACTACATCACGTGTTTTGGCTGATTTTGGGCTCATAATCATGTGTAATTAAAAAAAATTACGTGGGTACTGTGGGACACTTTAAGGCTGTTGGTTTTTTATCAAGTGTGCCTTTTTAATAAAAAATGCGAGAAAGTATATACTTAACATTATATTGGTAAAACTCTTTTATTTTTTATCAATCAAAAATTTGATTATAAGATTAGAATATTAATAAGATGGCTCTAACAGACTTGCAGAGATAGAATTGATCATTGTAATAAGTAGAGAAAATGACATTTTCAAATTATGAGTTATTATCAACAGTTAATACACAAATAGTTATAGAAAGACTTACAAAAAATTTAAATAAAATAGAAAATACCTATTTTGAAAAATTAATTATCTAGAAAGTACGTACTCTTATACAATCAGTAATAAAATTATTGATTCACGAAATAAAACCAATTGTCGATAATGCATGAAAAAAATAACATTTTAATTATTTTAGTAAAAGAATTTCATTTAAAAATGGGAAGTACGTAAAAACAGTATTAAAGAAAGTAATATTAACAAAAAAAGATATTTTTAACATAATGGTTGGAAAAAAACGAATTGCCCTACGATATGCATTCTCAGCTAAATCAATCATTTAATTTTTTCAATTTTTCGATTTATGCAAATATTTAAGCATTTTTTTTTTTTCATGTGCACCTTTGCAGTAATACAGAAAAATTCTCCTCGAGAAATGCATGAATTTCATTTTCCAGCACCACCATTTTTTCTGCAAGTGGTACTGTTTTAATTTAATTCCACACGATAAATATCGAGCACAAAGATAATAAAGTTTCATGACGCTTTCGCTTAGGTTATCGACTACTGGGTCCATTATCTCATAAAAGTAAGAAGTGAGCTTTAGCTTTTCGAATCAAAGTTACGCATCCTCAAAGTGAAATAAAATAACTGTCATTTTTTAGAATAACTATGTATTTCACGAGGTATTTTTTTGAGAAACCTTTTTTTCATAAAATGAGCTATAAATACTAGAAATATTAATTTTTGCTGATACTGTTTTTTATATATCTGCTTATTACAATTCATGGTTTGAAACGTAACTTCGTATATAAGAGGTCAAAATGCACAGGAAATCCTTTTTTTATACAATAGAAATTACACGTTGAGTTATCGAGACATATCTGAAGCGTAAACTATACATATATAGGCTCTCCTATGCTTTATTAACTTTTTACACAGTGATATAACAGTGCTTGCAGCCGAGATCACATAGAAGGTTCTCCATTTTTTCAAAAAAAACGACGCCAGGGGTAAATGACCAGTTAACTGCGCACTCTACGGTAATACAAAATATAAGAAAAACAGACGCGAAAATTCATGTGCTCAGATATATTAATAACGTTCGATCTAGAATCTCACTGTATATCTCGACATTCATAATTGTTTAACTAAATCACTTTCAACGAATCTAACCTATAAAACTAAAGTCGTTGGCAGTAATTGGTGAGCAGTGATTGGGTCTGGGCTTCAGCAAGAAAACCTTATGGGAGATACCGGAGCAGTAATTGGGGGTGCAGTAACTAATGCTAATTTTATAACCATACGCAGTAATACAAGGAAGTGATATCAACACTAAAATAGTTATTTTAAAAATAAATAAGTAACATAACAGAACAACGTTCGTCGTTTTAATCGTATAAGATGCTGCAGATCAAGATAAAATGAAACTGTTTTAATTTACATCGAAAAACATCAAGAAATGAACAATTTAGCTCAGTCAAAAATTCCAGAGGCCAGTAATTGGATCATTTGTTCCTATGTTTAGTAAACTTCCAAATATGGAGATTTCTGAAATATTTTCACTTATGTTTCGAAAGTCTAGTTCGTTGGTTGTGGTCTGTTGTTTACGTTGTACTATTAGCACAGAAGATGTAAAAATAGGCGAATTATGGAGTCAAAAGTGAAATTATTTTTATTTCAAAATAAAATCTGTACTAAATAATATAAAAGTGAAAAGTGATATTTGTGTGTAAAAAATATCGTACTTTTAAATTAATTAACTGATGTTAGAATAAATACTGAGATTTAGCAGAAACTTAAAGAATACTATAAGAAGAGCTTAAGAAAGATAAAGTTGAGTATTAGTCTTATTACAAAAAAATTGATACATATATTTTGTTAATGTTCTATCAACATATTACACAATCATGTTTTCGATCAACTTCTATCTTATATATTTCACTTATTAAAATTAACCCATAAAAATGAAAATTTGTTCACTGATAAGAAATAAGAAATAAGAAATAAGTTAAAAAGCAGAGCCAACACTGGGAAATTGATCATATATACTCGTACATACACTGTTATACAGTCTACGTACACGAAGTAAAGAATATGAAACGAGGAGAGTAAGTATATAGAATGTGGCTCTGGCTCTTCGAGTATATAGTGCGGGGTTAGTGCTCTCGGGAGCGGCAGACTGATCCGTCACGTTACCATTTTTTGTATGGGAGCAAGTGGTATCATGACAGAACATTCCTACCGCTTTCTAGAGCGCAAGTGCGGGAGAGACAGTCAACATAACACACAACTAACTACAGCGTGCTACTATCACCATGGAACGTACACAATTATTGATAAAAACTATTCCATCTGTTACGAAAACGAGTAAGATTTGTTTCTCAGAACATTGTGTTGGAATCATGCATCCAAAAAGAGAAAGTAAATACCTACTTTCTTATGAAATCTTTACTTTTTTCGTACTAGTTTGGTAAACTAAAGTGTTAATATACTATGTAAAAAGGTACAAATACAAAATAGTACTTAAAAATCATATTACCTAACAGTAGTTCCTCTCTTGAGCGTATTTCCTTTAGGATCTTCGACAATACTGAAACTTGAACTATCAGATTCCCAGACATATTGTTTATCATCATCGTGTTTCGATGTGACAGCTACTTTATCAGCTACAAGAAACGCCGAATAGAATCCCACACCGAATTGGCCAATCATATCATTCATTTCCTTGAAATTCGAGTCCTGGAGTTTTTCCAAAAACTCTGCAGTGCCGGACTTTGCAAGTGTACCCAAATTATTTATCAGGTCTTGTTTGGTCATACCAATACCATTGTCCGTTATACTCAATATTTTGTTCTCTTTGTCTGCTTTTATCCAAATGGAGAGTTCCTCGTCTTGATCAATGGCATTTTTTACCGTCAACATTAGCAGACGAATCTTATCAAGAGCATCAGATGCATTTGAAACCAGTTCTCTCAAGAAAATCTCTTTATTTCGATACAAGGAGTTGATTATAAGTTTCATCATACGACTGACTTTAGCCTGGAATTGATATGTAGTTGGGCTATCCTCTGTATTTTGGGCATCTAAATAACATATGATAACATAAAACATCGTCCTACTATCACTCCTGTTCGAATCATTGCATGTGGATATTTAAATGAAGCAAAAAGTACTTACCAGATGCCGTTTGGCCGGTGCAATTTTCATCTTCACCGGTACAAACTTCATTTTCATTCAGTAAATCTTCTGCATATATCAAACCTACAACAATAATTGTAAAAATAAATAATAGTAGATTATAAATCACTAACAAAAACGTATAAAGAGTTAGTGTGTAGCGCAAAAAAAGTTGTGTGGAGTAAAGATTGGTTGAGCAAAGTAAAACGCATACCTGCTAGCACACAGAGAACCGCTACGATGTACACGGCTTTCATCTTGCTCCAAGTACCACGGCAATTCGATCGAAACTGCTGACGCGTATGCTCGTTTAATGCAGCCTAATGCGGCTAATAAGTGACCAACAGCACATAAAAAAAGTCGAGGATATTCACCACTCGTCGTGCAAAGCACGCTTTTCCTAACGACCGACTATTTTCCGAAAAACTAGCGGATTGTACAATTTCTACGTCGAGACTGAGCCAAGCGGTGTAGTATATACCCATATACTATAGCTGCTCGGCGTTATTGAACAGTCGTGGCGCTACCAGAGCCCAGCGTCCAATCAGAATCGTCCACGACGAACACGTGGGCCAATGCGAGCGGCTCTAGGGAGCCGGAACTCCGCTGTATGCGCGGTCCGACGACAGAGACAACAATACACGGCGGTACACTGTAGCTTTAACGATGCTATAGCGGCGTATACGCGTAAGACTCGTATTTGCGAGAAACACGTGGCGTTGGCGTACAGGCACTACAGGCACAGCTGTTATGTTGTCATAGTGTATATGCACAGTCGCTTTTTCCACTGTATATTATGTTGCAGTATCGATGTAGCAGCGCTGTTGTGTCTCAAAACCGTCCAATTGACGTTTCAAAATAGTCACAAGATGTTTTTAAGACAGAAATTGGATGGCCAGAGCCCCATGATACTGTACACCAAGGAATACCGTAACAGCTTTTGTATACGAGATATTCTACGAAAAATTATCAGGCTATATGGGGCTGAAGAAAAATGTATCTTAAAAGTTTTTTAATTTTTTTATTAGAAGAGCTTCCTTTTTTTTATAATGGATTTTTCATCGAGAGATAGGTGCACATAAAAAATCCAATAACAATACTTGTTAGGTTGAAAAATAGTGTACAGATGAAAAATTATGTGGGATTCAAAATTATACACTATTGTAGTTGATAAATTTTTTTGAAAATTACCTAAATCTAACGAAAGTGAAGGTATTGCCTGATTTTAGTATATCATCTATACAATAGCCAACATGAATACTACTTTAAGTTTTTTATAGTTTCATGCGATCATTGTGCTTGTATTACAGGTAATGTTTCTAACATTATTACTTAACATATTTTAATTACGAATTATTGTATTACAGATTTGTTTATTATTAACTATATAAAATACTAAACAAAATACAAAACTAAATTCTCATGCTGACGATACTGCAATTATTTCTGTTAAAGACTCTTGGAGTAAAGTCAAAAGTAATATGAACAAATATTTGGTACAAACAATTGATTTGCTGGCTCTAAATAAACTTTGACTTAATATAGATAAAACAGTATTTATGACATTTGGAAACTACTGTAATAGCGTACCACGGACATTGAATATTACCATTAGGGATAAAAAAAACATAAAGGGTTGAATATTGCAAGTATTTGGGGTTAATCTTTGACTTTCACTCAAAATGGGACAAACTCATTGAAAACATTATATAAAAAACTAAGTATTTCGTATTTGTATTTTATACAATTTCTAAATGCATGAATTTCGATACACTAAAAATAATAAAATATTATGCTTACTTTCACAGCATAATAAGCTATGGTGTAAGTGCTTGGGGTAGTGCATATATTACCCGTATCAATGTCCTACAGATAATACAAAACATACTTTTAACGGACAAGCCTTTATTTGTAAAACAACTCCTTGGTTTTGAATTTATTTGATTCTACTATAGTGATTTATAAGAACATTATGAGACTTCAAATAGTATAACTAGAAATAAACTAATACAATTACCAAAAATAAAAACTGTGAATTTTAATATTAGTTATATATGTGCTATAAAATTATTTAATGAATTAACAAATGATCTCAAACTATTAGATATTACAAAAAAAATCTAGATAAAATAAAAAAAATGGATATGCACTAACAAGCTTTCATAAATTTTCTAATTTTATCTTTAACAGAAATGTGATCACTAATAATAATGTTATAGGAAATTTTTCGTTTACTCTTATAAAGAGGATATTATTTTGCTGTTTGGATTTTAGCCAAACTGGCACTTTAGTTTATAGTAATTATGTTATAAGGTTTTTAATTATTTTTTTTTTTATACGTTGTAATTAAACTTAAGGTAATCTAGCCTGCGAACGGGTATTTGGATATACCTCTGCACGTTTGCAAGGAAATTTTTATGTTTTTATTGCTGTGTATATTTTGTATACTCTAGTTATGAATAAATAAAATTAAAATAAAAAAAATAGGGAGATAATGATGATATTTGACCTCTGATCTGTAAAACGTACTCTAATTTATGAAGAAAAATATTTAAATAGTACATTACATACAATTGTATTGTATACCACTAATATATAATGAAAAAAAATTTTTTTTCAATATTACATGTCCTATCAAATAGAATATCATGGAATACATCAATTTCGAAAGGACTAGAAATTATGATGAATCTATAAAGAACACAATGTACCTACCTCTGTTTCATAATATAGTTTTTTTACTAGATTTTACTTTATTGCATTGTGAAATTTCCATGTTATTAAAAATGTTGATAAGCTAAGTCGAAACATAATTTAGTATCATGGCATGTTAGCTGACGTACTCTTCTTACCTATACCAACACTACTTTGTACGACTTCATTTCACGTATTTATGTATTCATACACTTCTTTAATATTTCTTTACCATTTTCAGTTTAGAGACTACATCATGATATTTTTTATACATAAATATTTTTTGAATGACTACAGTATATCCTTACATTCCGGATTATTGTGTGCATATCCATTATCTAGAATGTGACAAACCAATTAAGGTCGGTTTTATAAAAAATATAGTTACAATGCAATAAAAAACAATAGACGGTATAAAACACTACTTGGTAACAGTTGTCTTATGAATTAATAATCGATCACTTGCAAATGCCACTTTCATAATGGCTGCTATGTCAAATAAGTAAGTGGCAATCAGTTATTCGATCCGCGGACAGCGAAAGGCTTCTCTGTAGTCCATAACATGAGGTATCTACTTTTATATATATAACTAAATGGTGGTTATATAACATCAACATTGTTGTGGCCTGAATTCAAACTTCTGCCGTCAATATGCACAAAGCAAATACATTAACTAAATATGTTGGACTTTGTTGATCACCTTCCAAATTCCTAACTGATACTTTGCTGAAAAAATTGAAACGTTGATTTTTCATTTATGAATGTAAGTAAGACAATGTATCATTGTGTGGTACGATTTCAGATTGATTATAAATAATTGTTTTATAAATAAATATTACACAACGAATAGGGACTTTCTATGAAACCCGCTGAACTTATCATGGCATTCATGAGTTGTTTTCAATATCTTTTGCGTTTTTTAATATAAGCATCAAATATTTATGATTACACAGTGTGTTCACTATAATTGATACAAAAAACTTTGTAGGTTTTAAGTGTCCTGTAATTGAATATATTCGACATGAAAATGTAGATAAAAGAGATTAAAAAAATTAAGTATAAGAATGTAGAAATTATATGCCAAACAATAACATTGTTTTCAGAAAAATCTTCAAATTTAATTAAAAAACTTTTTTTACAAAGTGCATTAGGGTAAAATTTAAAAAATAAATCTATTATTACTTCTCTATTGCAATACTTTTTTTAAGCATCATCTTTTTCTTTAAAGTGGTTGTGTTACACTCACTTAGCGTAATTTACATTCTTAATTTTATATTCACTGATAAGTGTTTAAATGTTCAATCATATAGTCAGCGTACTCCACTCTACCTAAATAATTTAAAATTTTGTTTATTTTTTTTATTTTTTGATCTTCGTAAATGTTAATCCCTTTTAACCTATGCAATTTTCGTGCTGTCATCAACTATTAAATTTTTCTGATTTAAATTTTAATTAACTAAATTAATACAAAATTTTTATCTAGTTATTTCTATCAACTATATGATCAGTCTTCACCAATTACAAAACGAATAAAAAGGCTTAATTTACGTGACACGCAAATCTATAAAGGTATCTATAGGTTTTTTTTTTTCGTAGTTTCTTAATTCTTTGTCCAAAGAATACAGCCAAAGAAAGTAATAAAACGGGTCTTTCAACAAGTTTTGACGAAAATGTTTTTAATTTATTACATGTTAAACTTATTCACGGACGTACAGCTGTTGTAACTCAAAGGGACTGCATGCAGGTACTCTGGAAATATTTTTAGTTTCTTACAAATAGCTCAGCAGACTTATAATTTATGATTCTAAAAAACCATGTTTTGAAATAACAAAATTTTTTTTAGATTCTCTTACATCAAGTATAATTTTAGATTAAATTTGAAAATCTTCAACAAACTGCAAAAAAAGTTGAGCTACAACAAATAAAACATATAGTAATAGAATTGTAATTTTCAAGTAACATTAGTTTTTCAGCTCTGTAAAAAAAAGTTGACAGTTTTCTTTGTCAAAAAATAATTTTTTTTTGTATAATCAGCTTTAATATGTTTGAGTTATTTTTATAATATTAAATTAATTTTAATGGTAGTAAAACCAATACTTCACATTTTTTAAGGCTAACAAAACTATTTTAGTTTTTAGGGTTTTACAACACTTAAAAAGTTTTTCAGCCAAAAAATAGAGAAAAGTGTCCGAGGTTTTGTTTTTGTATTGTAAAAAATTTAAAAAGTTGATGACAGTACCAAGTCAATACTTATTTAAATAAGTTCTTTTTTCTTAAAAATTATTGAAAAAGTTACTATTTTGACATCAGGTCAGTTAAAACTATTTTCGTTGAAATTTTTTCTGACCGTCTTTACCAGTTCGCTAGGCCTTACCCTTTTTATAAAAGATTTGGGTAACTTTCCAACGCTCAATATCTATTTCTTAACGATATAAAGTTGTGTGAAAGGCTTATCTATTAATTGAATAGAATTATTAATTACACGTTATCTTAATCACTACGTTCCTTTTTGGATTTGAATAAAAATTTCTTTGTTTCCCTACCCTACACTTAAGGTAGTAGTGACGAAATATAAGGAGACGACGGAATGTCTCGAAATTTTAAACATGTATTTCTTTATCTATTGTTAATCGACGGTTAAAATTGTAGATAAGCCATCGGGGTTAAAACACGTTTTATTCGATTCGAGTATAATCGTACATCCCCTTTTTCAAAAACTGACATTTCATTTCGTATGACCATACAAATATGATTTTGTTAAATAAAAAAAATTGTCCACGCCGTTTAGAAAATATTGCAATTTTAATATATTTTTCCATGTTCTTAGCATATCCATATTATAACCAAAATGAATACTATTTTGAATTTAATATAATACTAGGCGTATATTATAATAAACATCCTATCGATAAAATTTTGCGTAACTCACTATTACACATAAAAACTTTTGGTAAAATGATACAAAACCTTCAAATACTCTTTTGTTTTTAGAAGATTTAATTTAAACTCAAATTTTTTTTTTTTTTTTTTTACTAAAATTTTACTTTCAACAGAAAGTTTGTGTTATTTGTCTTATAAAAAGTGCAAAATAACATTCAGTGTTAGCGTATAATACGAATTCTCACAATTTATTATGTTAACAGTGAAAATTAACTGTATTTAGAAGCAACTAAGAAGTAACAACTATCAAATATTTCATGAAAGACTGGCTATTATGTGTTTTTTTCAGATATTTCGTACGAATTTACGTAATCTGTTTTAGTAGTAAAAAAAAGGCAAGGTTATTGTATCTAACTCATTGCACTATAATATTCAATGAATTTATCTCGTGGCAGTGAAAAATATACGAAAAACATTTTACTTTCACATGTTGCAGCCATAATAATAAACACATGTACTCCGTCTGTATAAATTACTGCATCTAAAAAAAAAGAAAAAAAAATACATCCCTAATGTGTGCATAAAATACAATCAATATCTGTCTATTACGCCACCAGACGCCAAAACACACCATACCCGCGTCTCGCGCACGTAACTCTCTATTTCAGTACAGCCATTATAGATTAATTTATTTCCTCTAATAGCGCGATTATCGAAGGCCAAATCCTTTTTCCAACCTCGATAAGTGTATCCTCACGACTCTTCCTGATTCCTCCCTCGCGACTGCTTTCTTCTCTCCCATTCTTATCAATTTCAATTCACAACAATCAATTACGATACCTTTCCTCGGCGACTACACTCCGAACAATCCCGAACGTCATGTTTCGAGTCACGCGCGTTTTATAAACGATCTTATTTGCCGATACTTCATAAATTGCCGCTCAGCACCGCCGCGGCTCCTCCGCGTTTGTATACATGTATATTACTCAAAGCTTTGCAAACCATAGGCGAGTACACCGCCAACAGATCATACACGTGTGATTTTCAAACGCGTCCCTCTCACACTTTCTCTCGCGTACCCGATATATCTGCTCGCGTGCGCTCGGCTCATCGACAGCAAACACCACTCTAATCGTGCATCTTTCTTTTAACGTCGCAACACACGTATAATACACGTAGTGGGATGGTGTCGAATGCCGATGAACATATTACCGGTAAAAGACTCGGGTGGGTACATAAAGGCCGGGGTGGAAAAGGGGGTGGGGGCGTCTTGTTGGTGTGACGCAACCCGCGAGTTTTCGCTTATCTCGCACGTGGATCCTTCGGCGTTTCGCGCGAAAACGCGCGCCTTATTATCTAGATCCGCGAGGGAGAGTGTATCGTGTAATTCGTTATGGGAAACTCGTGTCGGAGACCTCGGTACACACACGCGTGTGAGTTACTCATGGCAAGCTCGTTCCTTTAATTTTCAGATAAGCCGGTCCCCTTTATTTTTCTCCCGATATATAATACCGATTTTTCAGCCAATTCGACGATTTACGCAATAGGAAGTCCATAGGCGAGGTTGATTTTTGCAGTGTGTGTGTGCGCGCACTTCGTAATCTCTGTGTAATTGCATATATTACAAACTGCGGTTTGGAGAAAACAAGTCGGGGGGAGGAAAGATAATCGCGCGGAGAAAGTTTGCTTTTTGTTCGAGACTCTTGGGGCCATTATGGTTTTTCAATTTTGTGCTGCTTTTGCAGACGATTTTGTCGTTTCCGTGGGCCTTTATGGTGATTGGCCTGTACGACGATCACAAGCCGTACAGATTCTGCCTGATAAATTAGTAATTGTTTGATGATAGACTTGGAGATAATTTTTATGAGGGAGGGATAAGATTA
This sequence comes from Copidosoma floridanum, assembly GCF_036245765.1. Taxonomy (NCBI): domain Eukaryota; kingdom Metazoa; phylum Arthropoda; class Insecta; order Hymenoptera; family Encyrtidae; genus Copidosoma; species Copidosoma floridanum. The sequence continues at coordinate 12,999,339 of NW_028321884.1, read as the reverse complement.
CAAGTGAAAATAAGTATATTCTTCAATACTAGTGTCAAAAGCTTTAATGATGCTAAGTTGTGTCCTCGTTGCAGTAGGTAACGCAAAAAATGGTTGCCAGGTGTCATCATGTATATGAAGCTTATTACCAAAGTTTGATTCAAATCGCATATACGAGGTTTTTTTTAAGATAAGTGTAGAGAGCCCATTAGTGAATTCTGATTGATTCAAGGTGAAGAAGAATATCGAATTATGATATACGCACTCATTTGCTCCGGTGAGGTCTCTGATAAAAAATATACACTTTGAATATCATGACAAGTTTTGGAGGCAGATTATGTAAACATTTTGTCAGTAACACTACTAAGGGCTTCATTTAAATTTTCCAAATTGAAGTAAAAATGTAATAGTAGTAAGGATTACTAATCCTTTCATGTTTGAGATGGAACGTTTCTAAACGTGAAACTACATGTGGACAATTATAATTATATAGTTTTAATATGTGTGGAAAAATGGATGAGTTAATACAGAGATAATCAAATTTAAATTAATTAAATAATCTGTTGGTCTTGAATATAAATAGAAGAAAGTAAAGAGTACCACTTTAATATTTTCAATACAGTCGTAATAATCGATGTGCCCTTACAGAAGTACATTAAAAACAAATTTTATGATCAGACTATGAATCTTTAGAAAATTGGTATTTGAAATCAATTTGCGAAAAATATGATTCTCCTTTTATCTATAAATATGTACATTTTTTGGTTACTCTGTACTTTCTCTATTGTTAATAAACAAGTAAATGCATTTCTATTTATTTTGAAATAACTTTCGATAAGCATCATCTTACTTGGTAATAAGCATTCAAGAAGTTAGTACACATGGCATATTGTTATAATTTATACTATACTTATTCCACACATATTTTTAATTTTTCAAATTCACGAGTCTCTTCAGGAATCCTCATTATCTATACTTTCATTGTAGTTGTTTCTTCTCGAGCTTACTCTGTTACAGAACCATGTTTTTTATTTATTTGTTTAAAAACGCATTAGAAATCAGCAGAACCAAAGATCTTATGCCTTCAGTTTTAGCATTATTTATTATGATAAGAGGTTCTGTAATAGTAAAAAATGATGTTTTTAGGGGTATGTGATAGCATATTTTTATATAAATGATAAATCAGTATACTTTGGCAAAAGAATAGACTCCTATATTATAACTAGACCCATTGGATCCGATTAAGTTTCGTGTCTTTTATTATCACTCTTTTTTACGTCAAAGTTTTCGTCACAAAAGCAACTTTTGTCTCTGCTATTGTTGACTTTGTCAGGGCAAAGTAAAGAATTTATTGTCTTATAAAGCTCCTTTCTTACAAATATATCTTTTTTTTTTTAAATTTATTTTTAATAAAGCCTTATTTTAGCCGTACTTAATTTATTTTAGGCTATGAAGGAACATTAAGAAAATAACGGCAACGCTACTATCCAATACGTAAGATTTTTATATTTCATTACGATCTCAAATATTTGACAAAACTAATTTACGTATGTACATAAAAATACAAGTGATTTTTTCTTTTAGCCTTTATACTATATGCAAGATGAGTAAAATACTTCTTATAGAGTCCTATAGTTGGAACACTTTACTTTTTTTGCGGTTATGGCAAAAATTGTAACGTTCACTACTAAAGTCATTATCTAATCTTGTATTGAATTAAAAATGACCTACACTCGTAAAAAAATTAAACTTTCGCTTTTCACGTCAAATTATCGCTGTAGTAATTAGAAATGGTAAATCATTATCTCATAACTAGTAAAATAATCTTTTTTTTTTTTTTTTTTTTTTTTTACCAATCAACAAAGAGCCTTGTTAGCCCAGTTTTACGAGAGCCTTCCGTTACCTGGGTGGAAAAGTCATACCCTCTTATACAGTGTACAATTTACTAGGTGCTTACTAGTGGACATCGTCTGCTTCTAAATACGTATTGAATCTGCTTCTAGTGTAGTCCCCCTGGGGGAGGCCTTATATTACAAGAATCGGCTCTGCATCAGTGAGTGTTACTCAGTAATATTCTATGCAGTATACATTTCAACTATCGTGATAATTTAATATAGTATCTCGTTTTACTCCTCAGCGTTACTGTAAGTACACATGGAACCGAAAAACTCATAGAGAAAATGACAGAGAAGCAAATAATAGAGTTAAGAAATTTGGTTTTACTAAAAAGTGGAAATTCTAACTAATGTTACCAAAACTTTAACGCAGTGAGATCTTCATTGAAAAAAGAAAATTATTTTTATTAAAATCCAGAAGTAAGTTGAAGAAATATATAAAAAAAAACTTTAATTTAAAAATTATTAAGTTCCTATTGAGGTGGTATATCCAGCTAGTAAAACTTGGATTTCTGAAGTTTAATTGCCTTTAACCTTATTTTAAATATTTTTGTTAATACGAATGGTTATCAGAATTTGGCACACTTATTTTTTGAGTTTATAAACATTTTAAGAGATATTTTTTTCTTCTCATTAAAATGCATTGAGAAAAATTTTATTTCTTATAGACATTTGTTTGTATACAAGAAAAATCGTAACTTGTAATTAAATGATGATTTCTATTAAGAAAAATCTAATACAAATTTTCTAATCTCAATAATCAACAGAAAACATTCTGAAAGCTCTTCAGTCGAAGTGTCATAGTGTGTATGAAATTTTTTTAGTTTTGAAAATAAATTACGAGTATACAGCAGACAGTTTTTTCCATGCATTGGGCATAGAGCAGCTAGCTACTTATTTTTTATTAAAAAAAAAAAATTGAAAAAGTTAGTTTTTCATATTATTGAAAAGCCTTGAGTAGTGAGTACGAATAATAAATTAGGGTGGACAGCTGAATATATTTGGAAAATTGATATCGAAAAAGAGATTTCTTATCGCAGCCTTTTTCGTGTTGGATTTAATTAAAAAATGCCCGGAGAGCCATTATACAAACATTTGTAAAAAAAAATTACCACTTAATGATAAAAAAATATGATTTTTATAAAACTTTACAATTCACAATATACATACGCCTTTAATAGAGAATTCAAAAATTTTTAGATAGCATATGTAACTGATTTACAGTAGTAAAGAAATCTATTAAATTTTGTTGCTTATTGTGTTTAACAGGAACGTGACTATACCCTTGTCGTCAAGTTGCAGCAGGAATATTTGAACATTCAAAGATCAATCAAAATAACGAGAAGAGCTACTAGTTAACCAATAAAATCAAAATTGGTGCAATTTTTTTTGGTAGTTGACAGAAATGGCTGGGAGCAGCAGTTATCATCTTTACGATATTTGTGGAAAAGTTAAGCAAAAAAATGATAGTTTCAATGCGCACAAACACATCCACACGGATGATACCCCTTTCTCTTGTAAATCCCGTTCCAAAACTTCTTCCCACAAAGGAAATCTGACGAAACATCAGCTAACCCACACAGGTGTTAGAACCCACACCTGTGAGGTGTGCTTGCAAGCTTTTAGTTACAAGAGTAATCTTGATTTGCACTTTCGGACCCACACTGGCGAAAAGCTTTTCGCTTGCAAATCGTGTTTTAAAACTTTTTCCCAAAAGGGAAATCTCACGAGACATGAGCTTGCGCACGCAGGTGTTAAGCCCTACACCTGCACGGTGTGCTTGCGAGCTTTTAGTTACAAAAGTAGTCTTGGATTGCACAAGCGGACCCACACGGGCGAAAAGCCTTTCACTTGCACATCATGCTTCAAAGCTTTCTCCCACAAAGGCAATCTCGCAAGGCATGAGCTAACCCACACAGGTGTTAAGCCCTACACCTGTAAAATTTGCTTGCAAGCTTTTAATGACAAAGGAAATCTTACATCGCATGAGCGGATCCACTTGACCGTCAAGCCATTTAGATGTTTCGAGTGTTCCCGCACCTATGCCCGGAAAAATGATCTTAAAAATCATATGGCCATGGCACACGTGCATCATTGCGACGAATGTTTACTCATTTTTGTCCGGCCTCACGAGTTAAAAATTCATTTACGTGACCAGCATTCCTTTACCATCGAGGAAAAAAATAAACAATGGGACATGATATGATGGAATTGTTCATAATGACCTAAAATTTTTTAATAACCATAAAAATAGTTTATTGTAATGTGAAATTCGAGCGCTATTCAAATCTGCTATTTTTGTCATTGGAGTATTAAGTTGTTGCAAACGAAACGTGCAGCGAAATTAAAAAAACATCCTACGACATTCTTGTATACTAGATTTTTACAACTGGCCTTAACTTTGTTTTAGTTTAACAACCAAATCATATGCTAACATTAACAGTGGAATATTAATAATTATATCTATGTGCTGCAATCAGTACACTTATTTATGTTTTTCCTTCCAGTTAACGCTTGCGATCTCTGAACTGCGGTTAAAAATGTTTCAACATTCATGCAAATTTGTAGTCAGCAAAAAATGATTTCAAAAGTTTTCCACAATGTTCAAATGCCGTTGGACATAATGATAACAGTTTTTAGTATTTTCAAGTTTTTTGATAACTCAAAGTAGCTGTATTAATATGAAGTTAATCACCCCACATTTATCCGCAAATGCGACAGTATTAATAAGTTATATGCACTAATGGGTGTACAAATACATACGTTCTCGTGACCTCAGTTGTCTATCAGTCCACTTTCTGATACTATTGTTGGAAAAAATGACGCATTAGCACTAAAGACAGTATCAATTCGTTCTTTTTCTTATTAAACAATATTTCAAAAAACAGTTGGTTTCACAAAAATAAAAAACCTAGTGAGACCTTAAATAATAAAATAATGGTTTTACTAATCAAAAATTCAGAAAATTTATTTCTGTGTGATGATGACAAAAAAAAGATTTCATCTGAATTTTTATGCACATTCTCAACTGAAGATTAATGGTAATTTAGTATGTTTGTCAGTTTGTTACCATAAGGCTGGGATTAAGCTAAATTCTTTGAAAATTAAAAAAACTGATGGTACTACCATACACTAGAAATTTAAATTTAAGTTTGATAGTTTATTTATTTTTAATTCAGCATGTTTTAGGTATAATGTATTTATCTCTGGGGTATGTTATTTGATTTTATATTGTGGCATAAAAGTTTATTACTTGAACGTACCTGCTACGCTACATCTCATGTTATAAATATTTCAACTGTATCGTAAATATAAGCTTCTAAAGAAAATAATTTTGCACAAGATATAAAAAAAATATCAAAAATAAAAAAGTGTAGCAATTTACGCTGTATACGTACGCTCCAAAAAAAAAAAAAAAAAATGCTGACTGTGTTCAACAGAAAAGTTAGCTACAAAGAAACAAATAAAATTTCGCCCTCTAATCGCAGCAGAAACATGAAAACATCAAAAAATCATTATAAATAACGACCACTAAACTACTTGGCGACTAGATTAGCGGTCAGTTCGACAATTTTCACTCAGTACAGCTCGCCAACATGTTCAAAGACCTGGGCAGATGTCACGTTTGCGATACATGCGGAAAAATTTTTAAGTTGAACAAAGATCTCGTTGTGCACAAACGTGTTCACACTGGCGAAAAGCCTTTCGCTTGCAAATCGTGTTTTAAAACTTTTTCCCAAAAGGGAAATCTCACGAGACATGAGCTAATCCACACAGGTGTTAAGCCCTACACCTGCGAGGTGTGCTTGCGAGCTTTCGGCGAAAAGAGCAGTTTATCAAGACATAAAAAGATCTATACTGGTGCAAAGCTATGTTTGAAAATAAGTGCCTGTGAAAATGATTTTCTGGAAAAGCATAAGCAAACTCACACAGAAGTGAAGCCCCATGTCTGTAAAGTGTGTTCGCAAGCTTTCAGAACCAAAAAAAATTGTATAGTTCATGAAAGGATCCATACTGGAGTGAAGCCTCACACCTGTAAAGTGTGTCTACGAGCTTTCAGTGCCAAAAACAATCTTGTGGTTCATGAAAGGATCCACACGGGAGTGTGCCCTTATACCTGTAAAATTTGTTTGCAAACTTTTGGTGACAAGAGGAATCTTACTCAGCATGAACGGACCCATTGGACCGTCAAGCCATTTAGCTGTTTCGAGTGTTCGCGCACCTATGCCCGGAAAAGTGATCTTGGAATTCATATGGGATGTGTGCATATCCACCAATGTACCGAGTGCTTACTCATTTTTGTCCGGCCCCACGAGTTAAAAATTCATATGCGCGATCAGCATACCTTTTTTACCGAAGAAAGAAAAATGAAACAAGAAAAGTACACTACATCAGCGAATTATTTTTAATTTTAGATAATTTTTTAATAAGTATAAAAATAATTTGTTTTAATGTGAGATTCAAATGTCATCCAGATTTGTTGTTGTAATGTTTAATTTTAACAATTAATAAATAAAATTAAAAAATTTGTTGGTCTTTTATTTAATACTGATCATTGAATGATGTATTATTTAATTATTTATTACTATAGACTGTGATCATTTGTTATATCAAACGTGTTCAGAAGTAAAAAAAAAGTACAAAAGCCAATAAAAAAAAATTAAAATAGACAAATGACAGTTGTGTTTTTGTGGTGCAGAAAAAACACAAATTTTTCCTCTTGGTTACTACTATTTGTTACTACTATTTATTTCTAGAATTTAATAAAAACATATTGCTTGTTTCTTTATTATACTGACCTTGAAATAACATACAATTAAAACACAACTTCATGATCAACCACTGAATTTAATGTGATAACATAGTGTCCCGCTCTGCCAACCCACGCTTATACGATAAGAAGTTTTACGTCAACCGTTGCAACTTTTGTCGTGAATGTAAAAAAAAATAATAATGATAAAATAATAAAAAAGAGAAGAAAAAAAAATTTAAGGTACACGTTATTTTGAGTATTCGATTAATTTATTATTTCATTTTCATCAATATTTTTCTCCCTTTCGGCTAACAAATATTGGCACTTTTGAACTCGTCATTTGTTAGTATAAAATTATTCCAAAAACATTTCCACAAGCTTAAGGCTTTATAAAGAAATGAACAAGAAATCCTCGAATACTCTCATGCACAACCCTCCCCTAAGTACCCTTTCGACCTTCTCAAAGGAACAAATTACCGAAATATTTCAACGCAACATTTCGAAATGCCAGTCGGACGCCACGGCGAAATCTCCCCGCCATCCAAGCCAATAAAGAAAACCCACCACACACGTACCGCATAGAAATACCCAACTCGAGCTTTCCAACCGACCATAACATGACATATCCTTGGCGAAGCTACACACGCGGTCCTGTGCAACAAAAGGAGCGCAAAACGCACGAGAGCGAATTCGGCGCGCGCGGAATGCGGTCCCACACGAGCTCCACCGCGATATTTGTACGCGTCTTGCGTTCCCCCCTTCATCTCCCTAGTTCGAGTGTATAAATGGCGTTGAAAAATTTTGCGCAGCCGGCTTTAATTAAGCGATCGATCGGGGAGACGCTGTAACTGTATGGCCGCGCAGGAGCGCGCGAATTGGCCGTCCCCCCTTCCCCGGGTTTTCTTCATTTCTCTCTCGAGCCGAGCCGTGTGTTGATTCGTTTGTCCATGTACACATATGTAGGATGTAGTTATAGGTACTTGAGTCGCTATATACATGTACAAGAGTTATGGTTATTGATGGCAGTGTTTAACGCTTGTGGCTAGGAAGGAGGAAGATGTCTTGGTTCGCGTGTGCGATGCTGTACTTATATAGGCGCGTTCCTTGTGGTTTTAGAGGGAAAATCGGTTGTGGCGGGAACGGTAGTGTGGAATATCGTTTGGTCAAGTCTGTGGCTTCCTTTGGTTTTAACCATCAGTTTTGACAAAAGCTTTTTCTTTTTCTAATCCTTACATTCTCAGCTTTTCTTTTCCTTTTGATTATTTCGAAATTTCTTGCTGACTGAAATGATTGCTTGGTATAGTATATTGCATTCTGAGACAATATACCGATCAAAATGTTACAAATCACCCAAAAATATAATTTTCAACTACACATGTACACAAAAATAATTAAGTATCACAAAGCAAATATCCTTTGTTGGAGTTACTTTTTGATATTTCAAAATTTATTTGTCAAAAAGTGATAACAAATTATTATTTCCGATAAAAATTGGGGGGTTTGGAAAATTCAACTGCTGTTTCTTCAATTCGTACTGTAAAGACCATTAATGGCTCTAATTAATATAATAAAATAAGCATTTCAATTTCTTTGGTTCTTTATAATAGATGCAACTGTATGTTGATAAGAACTAATGCTATATTTTTCGTGTGAATGAAAAATTTTGAGAAATTTTGAAAATTGTAATTGAATTTCGTAAAAATACTTATCACAGTTTTTCCAAAAAAAGACACACTTATGCCACTTATGTTAGAAACAAAAAAAATTTGCAATTAAAAATTCATTTACTAACTTTTTTTATTTTATAATATTCCTTTGATGCCGATTCTCGACATTAATCCTTCGTATCGAGGTCTAAAAAAGCCTCCCTAATCTATTTTACAAGTATAATTCCTTTATCGATCCACCAATGACCCTAAAAAATGCCTCATGAGTCAAAAAAAAAAAGAAAAAAATATCATAATATCAAGTATCCGTCTTCACTTGGGTAAAAAAGCAAAAATGCAGCAACGAAAGAAAAAAAAACGAAAAAAAGCAAAACTGCGAAGGAAACATAAAAAACACGCACACCAAGAAAAAAGGCAAGTCGCTGATACATATCTCGCGACGTGTATAGCGAACACACACAAGAAGCGGTGACAACGAAATACATATAGGTACAGAGAAAGAGAGAAAAAAATAAAGGAGAGTCCACCTTGGCATCGTAAAATAAATAATACACCAATATCTCTGCGTCCAAGCGTCCCACCGAAGAATACAACCAAAAGCCATACCTCCGGTCTCTGTCCCGCACACAGAATATTAATTCCGTATTCGCGCGATTTCCGCGTGCACATACATATACACGCACGTATAAATACATAATATGCGAGCACACGGCACATACCTACCCCTCGTACCTTGTCTGTTGTACATCCTCACCCCCTTCCTCTGGCGTCCGACTGACGACGCATACGGTCCTTTTCTTTTACTCCGTACTCTTACGACGTACTTAGGTATATCCCTACGTCTGCGGACACAATCGCGTGGAAAAAAGCGCCAGCCAGCCGGGCAAGGAAGAGAGAGGGACGCGCCCGATACCGAGAGAAGGACAAGCGCTGAGATAGCGATACCGATCGCCGTGGCTCCGCGAACTCTCGAGGAAATGTTAAACGCCAATTAAACATTTTATTGATATGCTTATGTCTCTCGCGTGCATACATACGTGTATACGTTATAATACGTACTCGCGTCCGCGACCGGCCTTTTATTCCTATACACACGTTTGTTGGGTACATGCATAACTGATTGCCGATTCTTCTCCTCTTTGTCCCGTTGTCTTTCTCCTCTCTTTTCCGTAGCGTATGCGCGTGTGTCTTTTTCTTCCCCCCCCCCTTTTTTTGGTTCTGTTATTTTTGCGGTTCACAGACGATCGGTTCGTTACCTTTTATTCGTACAACCGATGCTCCGGCTTGTTAGGCCCTCCAAGATCGGCGGGCAATAGTATTACTTTTACCGTCAGTGCGTATAATTTTGCATCGAATTGTCGGATCTCGAGGACGCGGTTCATTTCGCTCGATCATCAATATTATCGGGACGAAGAAAATCGGCAGATAAAAATCGGCCATTAAAATGCAAATAAATCGGCGACTTGAGCTTTTTTCAAAGAAAAACTTGAAAAAAAAAGAAGCTACTTCCTTGGACAATGGTACCTACGAGAAAAATCTCCTACGTGTAATATAGTCCCATCCACCACCCCCAACTAGTGTGTTACCGATCTCTTTTTTCTTCGTATATACACATAATCCTCCTCCGTGTACCTCGACGGTGCATGTCCGTCTCTCTCTCCGCGCATGTTGACTTGTAAGGGCCCCGTGTTCGCAAGAACCTTCCTCTCGTTGATTCGCCCTGTGCACTTCGTTAATCCCCCACCCCCCCCCCTCTTGCTCCTATATGCACAAGACCTTGGAGATCGGGTCGCTTTCATGTTACGTCTGTAATCGTCCGACAGACAGGCTACCCTTGTTGATATGCTCGCGCGTGGAAGGAAGCGATCGAGAAGGCATCCTCCTCCTCCTCCTCTTTCTCATCGCACGCGCGTAGCAAGTGGACGGCGAGCCTTGTTCCGGTAGCCCCCCTAGCTCGTCCCGTGTATACTTAGTCGTTCGGTGCTCGTGTGTGTGTGTGTGTGTTTTTTTTAGCTCTCTCATCGGGGTTCTTGGTACGTATACTCGGTTTTCTTTTTTTGTTGGTAATGATTTGTTGATTTTTAATAAAATTGCCTGATAATTCATTCACGTTGAATTCATCAAAAGCAGAGGGAGTGACTTTATTAGAGCGGGACTGAAAGTTTCGATCGAGTTTGCTGGACGTTTAATTAAATTTTCATTATGCGAGTATTTTGGTGCTCGGAGTTGATTGAAATTTCTGTGTTCCGTCAAACGTTGCAATAACTGCGTCGACATACTTACGACATAGGTAGTTGATACAGGGTTCAGCGAAGCTACAAATTGGTCGTGGTATTTCGAAATTTATTAAAACTTGCTGCAGAGATTTTTCGTACGTTTGTATAATTTTCATCGCAACATTTTAGGGTTGATATTGGAAGCTGCGAATTTTTGCGAACTTTACTTTATTAAAAATGGCAATAATTGTCACCAACAGTCTATAAAATACCTTTAAATAGATGGAGAAAAAAGTGACGGGAGTTTTTACTGTAAAGTTCAGGCCACTGAGTCGTAACTATAATTATGACTTTGATTATAAGTACAATTTATCACAGTTTCAAAGTATAATAATACGCTAGTCGAAATCTGTTACATTCGAACACAAAGTTATAAACAAAAAAATTAGTTTCAAGATCAAACATTTGACAAAAAAGTCTCTTTAAAAATTCACATACCTTGTGTATTTTAGCTATATAGACTAACTATTATCATACACTAAATTGGTGTGTTGATCAATATTATTTTGTGCAATGGTAAGAGTTACTCACAAAACTGTGTAAATATTATAAATCTAATACAGTATTTATTGTTTCAAGAGATTTATGATGGTTCATTGTTGCTTCATAACTTTTTGGACTATAATACTTAATCTCTAATTACAAGATATTTGAAAAACATAATTAGGACAGTATCCCTAACATTACAGTACCCTTTAAATAACAATAGGACTATACGAGTAATATGAGAGCACAAAGATAAATTACACGCACATGTAGCAGTTGTAGTGAAATAAAACGTAACGTTACGACAAGCATCACAAAATTGCAAGAGATGCTTTTTAGAAAGCTCGTCCCTCGAGCTTTTTAATTAATGATCTGTACAACAATTTGGGGCTGTATGGGCTCGCTCATTTGCCAAGCAGCGCAAACGACTGTCTCGTTCATTCGAGGGCGATTCATAATAACGCCCGAAACGGCTTACACCCCTTGCGTGGCGTGTATTATCTTTATTTTTGAACCCACGTTTTTCTGAAACAAAACCTGGCCAGCAGCCAAAACGAAAGTAAGCGCCTTCGTGCTGAGCTTTTTTCTGCATTTTATGCCGAGATCGCTGTCTTGTACTTGGTTTGTATGACAAAGTATTTTCTCGTTCGACGCTTTTGAGGACACGAGTTTCGCATGTGTTACGCATTTTTTAGAAATACGTTGTGCGATAGTACGCGTAGTAATGAAATAATATGGAATTAATTATATTGAAAAATATTTTTATTTGAATGATTCAGGATTGATACTGCAATGACTAACGAAACATTTTTTTTTTCTTTTTCAGGTAAGTAGAACTACGACCCATACGTAACATGACCTTATCATGGAATGATTAAGTGAGTACCAAGATGATGTTTTATATTTTTTAAAAATATTTCTTAAAGACAGTTAATTATTGCATTTTGTTACATAAAAGAATGTGAAGTGAATGTACTCTAGTTCTTTCAGTTCATCCCACCAATGCAATCCCAAGGGTAATAAGGTTTTTTTTTAATTCGCGCTTTCGTAATGGGTGTACGCGTGAATTCTCGTGTAAAGAGTTACGTGTATGAAAATAAAAAAATTTAAAAAAAAATAAAAATTAAAGTAAACGCGTTTAAACGCTTTTAAAATACTCTTGAAATGGTTCTGTAGGTTAAGTGATCTTTTAATGATTTACAACTGTTTCGTAAATGGTCCAGAAGCTTTTTTTTGCACTCGTAAAGGAAAAGTAGCTCTACAAGATCATGAAAAAAGTTTGGAGAAATAAAAGTCAGCAGATGTGTAATTAAAGAATTCTGCGTCAAAACGGAGACATCTCTAAATTGGCTGTAAATTTTGTAGTTAATAGTTTCATGAGATTTTACTTAACAACTGAAACATTTTTAGATGAGTTTCGAGTTTTTATGTGCAACTTGAATGTACATTTTTTTTTTTTTTTTTTTGTATTAGATATTTTTGTGTTAGATATTTTTAAAAGGCCTAGGTGGTTAAGAAGGGTAAAGGTGCCCCATGTGATTTTTTAACTTGCATTTTATGGATCAAAAGGTACTCGAAAAAGATGATTTCATGCTAAATTTCTAGTTTCTAAGCCCCTACCGATAGATGTGATTATTAAAAACGTATTTTACTAACAGTTTTTTTTTTTTTTTTTTTGGCTTAGTGCAAATTTTTTATCTAAGGGTGTATTTTTTTTTTCAATTTGAGATTTTTCTGCTTACTGAATGATAAGTTTTGACCGTATCGAACCGAATACAGTAATCTGAAGTGGTCTAGAGATCTGATATTTGCCAAAAGAACATCTTTTTATATTACCTTTTAATTTACAAAGTTTGAGAGAAGAAATCGTTTTGTCACATTCAGTTTCTACTACTGGTAATTGTATTAAATAAATATATTATTATTGGTAGCGTTATTGTTAATATTATTGGTATTATTTAACGTTATTATTGTTATCACTGCTATAACAAATGTTATATTTACTATCATAAATGTTATAATTGTTTGCACCAACTGATAAAATTGCTATGATTTATGAGCCATTTTTTTTCCCAAGAAGATTTCATTAAAAAAAAAAAATTTAGTAAAAAAAACTGAGTCTATTCATTGACATCAAAAGTACGGAAAATAATGTGTTTCGTTTCCTAATGTTATCAATCATACACACATCCTTATATCATAAATCACCAATATACAAAACGTGGGTATATTATTTTCGTCGTGTGCTGCAAACGCTGATTTTTCGTTCTTAGTTTTGCACACCGCGCTCTAAACATCAAAAACAAGAAAAGTATTTGCACAGCCACGAGCATCTGATGTGACACAATATTTCACCAGTCACAATATAGACCTAGACACCGAGAAAAATCCACCCTCCACACCGAGAGCTCGTTTGTACAGCAAAAACCCATTCAACCCCGGATCCTGCGTCAAACAATACCCATAAAGCGCGCGCCGTTTCATTGCTTGCCCCCCCCCCCCCCACCACTTCATCTTAAAAATGACGCAATATAAATACCGCTAATAGCAACATAAATTATCGCAAAGTCGCGTCGTCGCGCACTACCCTCATCTCGGCGACCTTTGTATACTATACACACCAACAGTTACGTTGCGTACACAAATCCGCGCCAAAGTTGACCCCGCTAGCGGTCGCACCGCGAGAAACCATCAATCTCCCGAAACAACGCGAATACTCATTTCGAATCAAGCGCTCCTCCTCCTCCGTCCCCTTTTCTTCCTTTGGCTATTTTTGCCTCCCCCTTCTCTGCGCACGAAAAGCGCATAATCAATCATGCTTCCTTTTGAATCTCGGGCTCCTTCGGCCGAGAAAAGGGAATCCTCGTCCCCTCGTCGTCTCCCTCCTCCTTCCCTGGGGCTATTGTACCCGCGTATCGATTTTTATCAATGCCCCTCCCTCCGTCTTATTATTGCGAATAATGTCATGAATTGTCGGACCCGGCATCAATCGAGCGCGATTTTCCGAAAGTAAAAACAAAAGGACGCCCAATATGCCCTCACCATCAATGTCATTATGATTTACTCATATCGATATGTGGCTATAGGTTTGGAGGAGATGAGATGGTCCAAAAACTTTTAGTTCTAAATCCTAGAGGATCAGACGATTTCTGGCCGGAAGCTATTGGTTTTTTGAACAATAATACGTGTCACAAGTATTTTGCAGGTAATCGTTTCAATGACGCGAGTTTTCAAAAGAACTTATATTAGCTGCGATGACTGCATTATTTATTGTTTGATGATTTTAATCACTTGACGATTCATTCAATAGGAATATGGGAGCAAATAACTGTCTGTATATCCTTACATGTACATTTACCATCCAATATATACGACAGAAAACTCAATCAGCTTCACGTGAAAAAGATTAAGGATTCTAATTACGTGCACGTATCATAAGTATAGTGCTAATGGGATTTAAAAAGTGCCAATTCCCAAAGGACCCGTCTCAAAATAGATTGTTTAAATACTCGACGTGAGGAGGTGCCCCCGAACATCCTATTGAGAACTTTATCACGATTGGCGACAATTTTGTGAAGAACAATTGTGCCAAGACGTTTTTAAAGAAAAAAATTGTAATAGATCTTCGTGACACCTGAGTGTCCTTATCTATAGTAACGAATAAAAATGGATAGACGGATCAGTAAATGAGGAACGACCCGTTCCTTGGATACCCGAAACACTCTCACTTTTGCGTGGCGCAAAAATCCATATAAGTCACAACGCGAAAGCCGAAACACTCGCAAGGCCGGTCCAGCGTTGTCATTTCCCTGGCATTCACTCTCCGTAGCTCGGAGGCGCGCAATTACCCGACAAAATGCCGATCGCCTCGTATGTGTGTGTGTGTATGCTCTCTCGCGAAAAAGAGTCAGAAGCTAAAAGAGCACGTAATGCCCACAAACGCCCCGAATCCGCGAGAAAAGATGAAGTATAGGAGTTTCGCGGCAGAGGAGTGGGGGTGGGGGTGTACATAATGAGATTTCATCTCTCTGTCGTGAGAGTCTCGTACAAAGGCAGCTGTGCGAGTGGCGCGAAGAAACGCGAAAGTAAATTCTCACGAGGGGGAGCACACGGCCGGTCTCATTAAGTCCCTCCTCAACCATACACCTCCTCCGCACGCATGTAAGCTAGCGCCCGTTCACGTGCATTGATCTCTCTCTCTCTCTCTCTCTCTCTCTCTCGCGTTGTGGTACTTATCAGACGAAGGCTGAACTTCGCCGGAAGCAGCGGTATCCCGGTCACCTTCGCTCATATTCTCAGCTCCGGCGAGCGGTTAAGAGCCTCTCTCGCACGGACTCACTTACGCGTACTTAATTTTATGGGTGTAAGGGCGCGAGAGTAGCGCTACGGGCCATCACGACACGTTCCATTTGATATTTTTCCCGCGCGCGTTGTTCCTTGGGTAATTGGGTTGGTAGGAAGGGGTGTGGCTTTGCATCTCGGCTTGTTTCTCTTTATTCGTGCGAATAAGAGAAATCGACCGATCTGCTGGGAGGAGTATGAAAATCGTGTAGGATCGGAAGCATTTTCTCTTACATCCTCACGAGTAAGGAATTTAATTGAATATGGTTCAAACACTTTCTGAATTTGTAATTGGTTGTCTCTTGTTACGTAGTATTGCCATGGAATGGCTTCATCGCGTTGTTCTTCTCTTTATGTATAATCGTATGATCTCACACCAGTATTTGTTGTCCATACGTGGTATCGTATGTCGGAAAAGTTTAATTTCTGAATTTAAAAAAATTTAGAAGTATTAGGTTAATAATTTACTAAAAAAAGAACTATTTTGTTCCAAGTACGATGTGTATTCAATTACTAATTTAGGAAAAATCAAAGTTCTGAAAAGTTATATCCATAGATGGATCAAAGCTATTATCGCTACACGTCGTTTCGGTATTTGGACTTATCGTGAACTACTTAGTCATTGATAACAAATAATTTTACTCGGTAAAAAAAAATTCTATTTGATTCAAGTCATTGTTCGAAAAGTAATAGTTTATGTTCCATTCGGAATTTTCACTTTTCCTCAAAAGGCTTAAAAGATTCATTTCGCCTGATACAAGTTGTTACTCATCAAAATAGTACAAATTCTTACAACACATTGCCCGAATTGCATTTTCCTGTATCTATACGGACAATCATATCCACTAAGACCCAAATGATCAAATTTCGTTACACTTTATAGTCCCTTTACTTTACAAAATCTCAGTCAAACCACCAAAATGACTACATTTTTGTGCCCACGTTCAAGTTCGGGCACAAACTCACGCGCAGTAGTCTCTGGATGTACCTGTATACTTCTGCATAATATTCTCAGCCGCACACCTCAACCTTCCTCCTCCTCGTGTCCTTGTCCCCGGGCGTACACGATATACGTTTACGTGCATATACTTACAAAGGAACAAGTATACGCAATAACGCACGCGAGAGCCATAGCATACATCACATAATATGCGGGGAAAAGAAGAGAGTTGCTCGGGGCTTTCTATAATCGATACAGCGTTATTACACCGCTCTTCTCTTCTCCTTTTTTTCCTATCTCGTAATGACAAGGTACATGCACACTGACGCACGCCGCCAGAAAGTTAGCACCGAGACACTGGAGAGTTTTCATTTCGTTGGTTTAGTTATCGCCTCCCGCTCTATCACTCACTCGTTGCACTGCACTTGTATACCACAGTGAGTTTTTCTTTTTTTAGTAGAATGCAGTGTTCATTCTTGACAATCAACAACTACAGGTTCTCAGCGAGGTGCAAATAAATGTGATACAAAAATTTAAGTCTTTTGAATTAATTAATTATTGTCAAGCATATTTCAAGTGAAAATAGTTGTATTAAATCGTTGTTATTGTAAAATCAATTAATATCGGTGGGCTTAGGGTGAACGAATACCTTAATGGGGTCAGTTGGTCAGCCTAAAGTGGATATTGTGAGTGTCAAAGAGACCTCGAGAGAGAGAGAGAGAGACAATATGTCATGCTATATCTTTGGTACTTTCACAATATTTTACTGGCTTTGCATTGACATTATTTACGAAACGCAGCCAATAGTGTTACCAAAGCGATAATTTATTTGCTGTGGATCAGGTCGTCAAATAACTCACAATCTTATGAGAATGTAAAAAACTTTATTGTCAACGGCAGCTGCTTTAACTATTTTGCTCCATGAGATTCTCCTCGAAATAATCAATATGACAACGAGGGCAGCACGACTGATGTGCAAATAAAATATAAAAATGATTAAGATTGCGACTTCCAAGATGGATTGCTTCGGGGGTTATACTGCAAAAATACCATTACATTAAAATGTTTATTGATGATTCTTAACAAGTAAATAACACTGTAAGAATTCAGAGATTCTGTGAGAATTCCAATTGTATATAAAGTATCAACACCCAGAAGGCAGTTAAAACACCATCACAAAAGACACGTTTACAAAAGAATCAAGTAGTATATAGTTTTTGTTGGTTTATTCATGTGAAATACAATATTACTCAACGAATTAAATTTAAACTCGAAGGTGGACATTTTACATACACTTATTTGGCAAGTTTTCGCAACTCGTACACATTAAGATGTGAAAGAATTTTCCCAGTGAGTATTTCAGGCAAAATGACAAAATCAAATGGCTCTAAAGTCTCCTCCAACAATTCATTCAAACACTCCTTTGCAGTATCCAAAACTAGTCTCTTCTCTAATGCTAGCTCAATACGAGTTTTCAATACAAATTCATCATAAGATAATTTTTCTATTTTTTGGAGTGAGGAGTACAATCTTGTACAAGAATCAAGGTATTCCTCATTTTTCAGTAATTTCACAAATGCATCGAACCGCATTGTAATCATTTTGAAAATAGAGATCAATGAAACATCTTGATCATTGGTCGTTGAAATCTTCTTCAATTCCTCCAGCTTGTTGTGACAATCAGAAAGCATTTTGGATATGTTATACTCTGACTTGAATAATCTTCTTGCAGGTATCAAGTCCGGATGAACATCGTTCGTTTGTAAGCAAATAGCGTAGTAAAAAATGGGCAGGTACAACAAGTCATTTTTGTACAACACGCCCTCAATCACAATATCAGTAAGTACTCGATTCATAGTCACACTGTCATTGAATTGCCAAAATAAACATAGTATCATTTTGTAATTTTCCATAAATGCCCACATAGAAATAGAAGGTATCTCGTTAGAAAAACGTCTGTCAACAAATATAGATAGCTTCATTAGTTAAGGAATAAAATTTTGTAGAAAATTGATTCGACAACAAACCTATCAGATCGGAAACCAGCCTCTAAAAGAATCTTGAGAATGTTGTACTTATTTGTATCCCCAGCCGTAAATAGAGCTCTATTGACATCGCGAGGACATTTTTGTATTTCCTGGTTGATATCGCAAGTGTCAAGTAATTGAATGACAACCTTCTCATTACCCATAGCCACGGCAACATTGAGTTCTTGTAATCCAAGTTTATTCTGAGTTCTAAAGATGCCTGAGTCGTCTACTGTTGTAATTTTTTCAAGCAACAATTTGGCTAAATTTTTGTCCCTTAATTTTTCAGCCAATAGAAGTGGTGTTTCACCGATTGAGTTGCGTGTATGCAAATTGGTGCCTGTAATAATTTATAATAATAGTTAAGTTGGCGTTTAAAAAATTACAACTCCTTACAGGCATTGTCCATATACTTAAATTTAAAAAATATCGATGTAAGTTTGAAGAGTTGCGCATAAAAATTTTATTTCCATAGGTATTTTAGTGAAAAAATTTTATTTGCATTTTTATTTAGCAGGCATTATGACATAATACTTATAATTGTTTTTTAGAGCATAGCGATAGTCGTATTTATTCTACATCACGTTTTAGTTTTTAAAACATTTCACCTTTACAAAAAACCTAAATACGATAAACGTATATAGGTATAACCCATGCACATATTGACTTTTTATTCATATTGAATCTTATAAGCTCTTTTAAAAAATATATATTGAGCTCATTTGAAAATAAAAATTATTTTTAAAAAATTTATGTGTTTGTTCATGTTTCGAGGTTTGAACAATCAATAATTCATCGAACTAGAAAAAAGCATACAGTTAACAGTTTATATTAAACCTCACTCTTGTAAACACTAAACAAAATTTTTTTAAATCGAGTGATAACATATTTTTAAGGAACGTGCATTTTAAATTAGCTTTATAAGGTACCGTCAGGGCTCTCAATGAATTAAAAAAATTCAGTAGTTTTAATTTTTCAATATCACTTTTCGTAGGACACTTAAGCGTTAGATTAGTATTTCTAGGGATCAAAATAAAACATATTTTTAAAGTAATGATGAAGAACGTTTGATAAAAGTTGGAAAGTGACTTATAGTGTCAAAAAATGTTATTTACCACATTCAATTAGCAAATTGGCGATTCTGCTATATCTTTTATATCGCCATTTTTCATAGCAGCCATTGAGTTTTTGTAATACTAAATGCAATGGTGTATCTCCAAAAACATTCGTTATTTCAAGGTTAACTCCTTTTTGAATAAGGATTTCAACTCCTGAATAGTCCATATGATGGACAGCTCGATGCAATTTGGGGTTGCTTATGGTATCTGTAATTTTGATACTCAACTTGATAAGCACATTTTTTATGAAGTCAAACTTGTCGTTTCTGTTACGATCTTTGCTTTCCAAATAATAGAACAGAGCTTTGCCTGAAAATTTGTCGTGAATGTCGAATGTAGCACCGTTACGTAAAACATAGTTTATAACCTGCTCGCCACGTTGATTTGAGCATTTATAGCACGCCGTATGTAAACTTTCGTAAATATTTTGGCTCTTAGCACTAAGAGAAAAAAATAATTGAATTAACAAAAGTATGTGATGGTTATGATATTCAACTATAAAATACCTACCCAAATGATACAAGTAATCGTAAAGAATCAAAACTGCAATGTGCAATAGCAATATCTAATGGTGTCTGATCATCGCGATTACCAATATTAATATCTGCTTTGTATGTCACTAACAATTTTATAATGTTAATGTTATCTCTTTTCACTGCCATGTGTAAGGCTGTTCCGTTGAATTTATTTATAATGTTCGGGTCAGCTTTATGGTCCAGTAGAAATTTTATTTTGTTTATCTATGGATTTAAACATGTGAAATATTAATGTGGATATTTTTTAACAAAATAAGTACCATACCTGTTGGCTTTTAACCGCAAAATGTAGTGGTGAATCAAATGAAGGTCCTCGTGCATTCACATCTGCCCCATAGTCGAGAAGTAACGCCATTATTGATAGTTCATCGTCAGCTTCTACGAAATCAAGTTCAGAAATACGTTCGCAGACTAAATGTAGAGGAGTTTGGTAGTTGATATTCCAATCAATAACACAAGATGGATCCCTGAGTAGAACATGAGGAAATTAGAAAAGAATTTCACAAGTGTTGCTATAATCTTGAAGAAAAACTACCTTCGTAAAATTTCATGTACAACAGCAACGTCACCAGAACTAACTGCATCGTGAATGCTTTGTTCATTTTTATTATTCATTGTTATGTATTCTTCTTATTAACCAAAAGAAAACAGGTGCCAATCGATGAAATTGAGAAATAAGTATTAAAACCTATATGTTTTTGTACCGGATTTCTAAGCGTGACTGAAAACGTTGATCAGGATGAAATTTTTTGTAAAACTGAAAAATGTTGGAGGCAACGTTGAGGTCGAAAATGAATCTAGTAATAAAAACCGTGAGCTCATTAACTTTAATGTACATGGATATCTAAGTTCTACTCTTGCTGCTAAATCACAAACGAAAATGAAAGACAGTGGCTACTGATATAATTTCGACAGATAAGAATGTATCGGTACTAGAACAACAATTTTTCACTGGGAATGACTTTTGTGATAAGATAACGGGCACTACTTTATATATGAATAAAATATACGTCACTAATACACACATGAAGAATACATATATTTACGTTAGTGAGTAAGCGACTACGCTTGGTTTAACGAAAGAGCAGTATTTATTCCAACTGAAATCGAAATTTTGTTTAAAAGAAAAAAGTCATTTACTTGGCCCAAACTTTATCGAGTGGCACGGTACTACCACTTGCAAGGTTGCAGTTCAAGTAGTTAATAACGTATGGCACTGCACTCATATATCCATCCAATTAAAGCTTTAGAATTTTCTATCCAAACTGTATTAAGCTCATCACGAAAATTTGATGCGTTTCGACGTATTGATAGATAAACTGAAAAAATGTACAAAAAGATTCTCTTATGGTACTCAAATTACTGAAAATGTTTGAAAGGAAACTCAAGTGTTCTTTATGTTTCGTACAATAACCCATATGGTAGAAATATCTCGTGACACAGTGTAAATAATCGATGACTTAACAAAGTCCTTCGGATGACTTTTACTTGATACAAGTCGTTACTCATTAAAACACAGTACAAATTCTTACAACACATTTGCCCGAATTTCATCTCCATATTTATATGGGCAATCATTCACTCGCTCGTCGCACTGTACTTACCACAATGAGCTTTTTTGAGTAGGATGCAATACGTATGATAAATACTAAAGGCTGTCACGGGCGCAAAAAGGTAAATCGACATTGATCGCTCTGCTATGGTTGTACGAGTCCACTCGACAAGCAAGTTCCAACGGGAGGTCCAGCCTCGCGTCTTTGACTTCTCGGTCTTGGAAACACGCAAAGGTCGCGATTATCCGCCACGTCATTAGCTTTAATAGCGCGGACTCTTAGCTCTTTCCCATCGTGTACCTTTTTTTTTTTTTTGTTAGCGACAGATGTTACACGCGATTGAAGACTCTCGTCCAACGTATCGTCATTATCATCGTTACCTGTATACGCAAACACGTGGCCTGTTCGTATTGCGACCTGATACAGTCCCTTCTTTCGTTTTAACCGATAATACAGTATCGGCGTATCCTCTATACCTGCCCTCCATAGGTCTCTTTTTGGTCGAGTGCCGATTTTACACCTATTACGCGGAATCATCTAGGAAAATTTTTTTCTCTCTGTTCTCGGAAATCGTTGCACTTATTCCGCACCAACAGTAGCGTACCCGCATTATTAGTGCACTCTCATTACGCGCACAAGGATGATTTCCGCTGGCAATGCTCCTCCCCAGAATCGACCTGATGATCGGTACGAGTGCCTACAGTATCCTGTGGGTAAAAGAGATTGCGAGCGATTGTTTCCAGGTACCAGAAGAATAGATAATTATTTCATTATTTTTTAAATCCAATTTATATTTCGATCATGGGATTCGTACGAAATACTCACGTTCGCTACTTGATAGTTTTTTTTTTTTGTCATCGACTCGAAGATGTTACTATTAAAATTTGTCAAACCGTATTGCTAGTCAGGTGTGCAACTTTGCTCGAAATTGAGTGCCAAGTTGTACTAAAAGAGCAAATACTTGAATGTAGTTGTCATGTAAAAATTGCAAACAAACTTACAGCTAATCCTTGATGTATTTAATTGCTCAGAGTATGTATACCGATTTTTTTTCAATATTATTTTTCCCACCCACGGCTCGAAGAAGAATTCACTTGAAGCGTTGAATCGGAAACGATACATCCACATAACTGCACGGATCCCTTTTACACAGCTCGCATTGTTGCCCCTAGGCTGTTGTTACTCGCAGTTTCGAAGCGCAGAGAGTCGTATCAAAGTCTGATGGAAGAGTTGACACCTGCCCCGCGTGGATTAGACGAAAGTTACGTGTACACCTTCACGTGGATATTACATACATGACACGGAGGTATACGCGCGCGTACGAGTGTGAATGACGCAGTTACTGCCTCGAGATATTTCGAAATTAAATTAACGGGATAGTGGATCAAAGTCACGTACACACGCTCTTGTGCGCGTCATAATCAGGCCTTTTGAGCTGCTCCTGCTGTTAACGGTGTGGTTTTTCTTTTTTTTTTTTTCTTTTTTTTTTTACTGTTGGTATAGGTGCGCGCTGTAAATCACGTATTGTCATAGAAAAGTGACATTTTTCAGGGACTAATGATAGGGCGCGACTCCCGGAAACGTTGCTAAGCGTGTGCCTAGTACACACACGTCAGTGCTACGGCCAACGACGACAGCTGCTGAGTGGGAACAGGAATGTGTGAGGAAACTGGGGGGGGATGTAATTATAATGTATTTTTGTTTTCTCTTCAAATTATCCTGTAATTGAAGTTTGAAAAACCGTGGGCTCTGAAGATTTTTTTTTTTTTTTTTTTAATAGCTTTTCAATTGGGATTTTGCGGATGCTGATGATTATCTGAAATTTGATGTAGCGATGACGAAATGTGTAATAAGACGTGTAATGAGATGATTGGATGGGAAGCTGAATTGCCAGCCATTCCGACGAAATAAAAAATCATGGTAACGTCGTCATTGTGTTTATTTAAAGTCAACAGTTGGTATGCAACAATAGCTGAGGTATTTACGTGTGAAATAGCAATTCAATACCATTATACTGCGGTTGCTCTAAAGTTTATCATCGAGTGTCTTTATATCGATAATTTTTTAATGACTACCATTCATCCTACGGTATTTACAAGGAATACATAATAGTTTACTCCCGCAAAGATGTAATTTTTTAATTCAGTTGAGTGTTATCTATTCCCAGAAAAATCATATACCATCTCAAAGTCTCCAGACGAACAATTTATCTCTCTACTCTCACGGATAAAGAACCTTGGGTTCAGACCACTGAAGATGGAATGTAAATCTAATCTCAATGCAGCTCAAAGCTATACCAACAATATGTTTTGCCTATTTAAATAACAATTACTTGAGTTAGTCGAAAGACTTGATAAACGTACACGCGTACACCATGTGGTGACAAACTGAGATCACCCTCGTATACTTATAGGTACAAAATTTGTTGTACATTGAAAATAGACGATTTATAAGTGGTTGCACTTTTCGCTCTGACAAAATTGTAAGTCATCATTATTATGCATTGGTTGTGCCTAAAAGAGTATGATCAAAAACAGTATTTATATCTCACGAAAAAAAGGAAGGTACCCTTTTGTAAACTCAAAAAAAAAAAAAAAATCCAGCCTCCGTTACGCGTAAGCGCAGACGCCAGAGATCCGCTTGTATAAGGCTGTCCGAGCTGTCGAGCGTAATATCGGGGGCACGCGTATAAATCGCGCAAATAAATCAGCCAAGCAACGCTCTTTTTCTGCGCGCGAAAAGACACACGGCGACGCGCGAAATAATACACACACAAGGCTCAGGACACTGCATAAACGCAATACGTACAGGCGCTACAACAATGACACGAGAGAGGAAGAGCGAAAAGAAGAAGCTGCCGCGTACGAATAACAGACAGATCTGTTCCTTCTTTTCTCGCTGTACCTATGTGTATATACGTGCACACGTACACTCCACAAGCCGGACACCAGAAACTCGGCGTCTCGCGAAACAGACAAGAGGAGAGCTGTGTATACGAGAGATGATGCTCCACCAGTGCGTGTCACATGTTAATTCGCGCTCGAAGCGGGTATTGTTCACCGACGCCCGCGAGAGGTACAGGTATAATGCGCATACGACCACGAAGCTATGGGAGGAATAATCGCTAGAGACGGAAGAGAGAGACGAACAAAGGGGCTCTCGGTGCGATAAATAATAACGGTAATATAACGCGGAGGTAGCCTCATTACGTCGATGGTGTGCAATGCACGAGGAAAAAATAGAATGGGTCAGGTTGTGCTGTGATGCTCAAAGGAGGGTCTCTGGAAATAACTGGGGCGTCTTTGATGGCGAGGGAGGGCATCTTGTTGTCCGATGCCTCTCTGTGGCTGTATCTTCGAGAAGCTATGCTTCATTCTAGAAGTAGGTATTTCTGACAGAAATTCGCTTTTCATTGCTACTATTTTTAATTATCAGTTTTTGTTTGTTTTTTCATCGAACCTCTTTATATGTTTATTAGTTCGTTTATCTCATCAACCAAATGGTTTGTTCCCTCCCTCTCTTCTATTTGACAGTTGTGATACTCTGCGTTTACGTCTCTTGTTTTATATTTTAGTCTCGTTTGCATTATTTTTATGTCTTTGTTGTGAAATTTCACCAGTAATAATGAAATATCAAAAAAAAAAAAAATCTTGTATGATTTCATAAAACATTTTAGGATTGCTTGTGAGAGGAAAAATAAATGAGCAAGTGGAGTTACAACTGTCCAGGGTGTAGAGAAAACTGCAATAAATACTTTCATTGTTAACTAAGTATAGATTATTTCATTTGCAACGCTTCTTGTTTCTTCCCCATGTTTCGTTGAATCGATCTCTACATTTTTTTTCCTCTATTTTATACATGTAAGTACATGTTTGTCTCAAATTTTACATACACCGTTTGTTTGCCCTTATTTATGTACGTCTATTTTTTTTGTGTTTTCAAATGCCTGTACAAACACAACTTTAACATAAACACTTGGTCGTTTTCCTTCAGTTTTTATGCCTTTCTCTTTCATTTCGCAACTTTTCGCTTATGTTTTTTTAACTTAGTTTTCATTAAGAACTTTTGTATCGATATTTCCGGATATTTTTACATTCATCTCCAGCTACCTATTTCTTGGTACATTCGTTTTTTCATTCCTTTTTCGTATTAATTTTCCCACTCGTCTCTTTCTGAATATATCCTCAACTCTTTTTTAATCTTCACTTGTAATTTCAGTAAATCAATATTTGTATAGATAATTTACTTCGTTTGTAATTTTCTATGTCTTTAAAAAGGACGTGGGGAAAAGTACAAGAGAAACCTTAGATATCTTGACAAATATATAATGCAGGAAAATGACTGAAAGTAAAAATTAAACAACCACATCACGGCTTTTTTTTACCCAAGCGTTGGTAGCAGTGATCATTAGCTGCATGCATACCGATACTCTTCTCTGAGCTCTACATTACACGTAAGCTTTCTAAGTCGACCGTTGATAAACAAAATCGAGTACAGCCCAGGCAATCATTATTATCTTCATGGGATTGATTTTTTTCGTTTTTTGGTAACTGGAAATGTAAATTAAGGAATATCGATCATTAGGTTAATCGTTTCCAGCACAGTAGATCCGGCAACACGCAGCGAGAGACCGGCAATAATCACAGAGTACATTATTATATCAATACTTTAGCCGCCCTTCTCCGAACAGTTTGTGGAAAAAGGGCACATCCGGTGTTGCACGCGCGTGCGATGCAAAGAAGAAAAGAACAAAAAAATGGATATGTATTCTTCGCGTGCCTTGTGTGCAACTTTGAGAAATTCTTACGTTGGTATCCGATGCTGTGCACGTATGGACTCACACGGGATATTTCGCCAAGAACTTCGAGTCGTTTGTTATTCATCGCCGATTTGGTTATTAACAGTCGATGGTATAGTAGCTCGACTCATTAGGCAGCGAATGATAAAAAGGTGCATACAGTACAGCCGGGGAGGGAGAGTAATAAAAGCACCTATAGAAAAAATTCCTCGCTCCAAACGCAGTCCCGAGGACTCGTATAAAGACATGCACGAAACTCGTGATGGACGCGCTTTCCCTTGACGATGCAGAGAGAGTCCATACGGGCATATATTCCCGCGCGACGCGGAGGATCGAAAAAATACCGAAAAGACGATCACCGAGAGAACAAAGTCCGAGGGGTGCATTATTGATTGGTCTAATATCTCACGTACCGCGCGAGAATGAATCGGATGAGCTATCGCCCAGCGATTCGTCACTCTACTCTCAATGCTCGTACGCGCGCTGACAGCTTTTTTCACGCGCTGGCATGTGTGTATGCATCGTTGTACCTGTAGCATCGAAAAGCCTCGGGAAAACGACTTGGCTTTGAAAAAAAAAAGTGATTCCCCGTGAATGGACCACTGCTATGCTGGTGGTGGTGGTGAGGTCTAGGCGTGGAAGAAAAAAAAAAAACGAATACTCGGTGAAAGCACAGCGGGACGAAACGAAATTTTCAGAGCTGATTATTACACTTCACGAGAACTTTGTAACTATCGTTAACTTAATTGCGTGATTATTACGCCCCAAATGATTGAACGTCGAGGTGCATATTCTCCGTGCGTGTGAGTGATTGTAATCCTTTTATTCAAATGATCGAGTGTTCGGTTTATGTGCGGACGTGGATGGTAGTGTTGTAAGGGCCACTTGATTGAATCGAACATTTGTTACAGCCGTCAATGAGCAACAATTTTTATTCGTTAGTATCAAAAGGAATTTTTTTTTTACGTCATGCGATTCGTACCAACGCATTACGACTCAATGCGTCGCTACTAGGGGACTTCCCTCACCCGAAGCAAAATACATGATTTACAATACAACAGTAATTTTGCGAATGAGGAAAAATGAGAAGGGGTTGCTGATGATGGATGCGAGTTTGTTTGCGTGTGTTTGAAGTCTAAAATATGGTGCATCGAATAAAAAAAAATAAAAACGAGACAGAATGAGGGTAAAAAGCTGACTGGGCGGTCAAACGGTGCTTTCGAGCACGTGATACCGGTCTAATTGAAAGCAAACAGCTTCATTGAAAAAAAACATTGTTTTATCCATAATCGATTGATGAGCAGCTTAGCGGCCAAACTTTTTTTAAGTAGGTGAAAAAAAAGGAAAAGAAAGGTGGAATAAGTTTTTTCATTGGTCGATTTTTTCAAAAGGCTATCTTGGTATTGGCATCCATGACATTCGAAAATTGGTAATTCATGTTCCAAAATCATCATTTCGAAGTCTCTTGTAACGTGATTCTAATTACTATTGTAAGCAATGGGGTTCTTGTTTAAGAAGGTTCCGGCAAATAATAAAAAATGTTAGGCAACGCTGAAACTAAATCAAGAACATTTTATGTGTTCATTCATTTTTTTATTACTTTTTTTCCAGACATATTTTTGGTAAAAAAACTCATTTAATTTCACAACTAAAACTTTGCTCTTACGTGGATTAATATTTAAATTATATTCAAACTACCATTTAAATAAATCAAAACTTTTTAAAATCAGTTCAATAATTTTCCCCGGTTAAAAGTAAGCTGGGCATTGAAAAAGAATAAACGTAAAAAAAAAATCACACGAAAAACTTTAAAACAGTCAAATTGAATTGAATCAAATTGAATAAAATGCAATTGAAAACCAATAGAAAATGTGGAATTAGAGAATTTTGTTTGCCTCGAAAAAACGTGTGGAAAATAACGTTGAAAATATTTATACGCACATTTCATGTTCTTTAAAAGAACGTAATTGTTATTCAGTGTTACAACACTTTTTTTTCCGGAACCCCCTTAAGCTATCCCCACTGTGATTCCAATGAATTACAACTGTACAGAATACTTGTAAACGCCAAGTAATGAGATCGTGCTGTGATACTCTCATAGTCCAAAAATTATTATATTCGTTTTAAAAATTGTCATAACAATGAAAATTAGCATAACTTTACTGGTACTCTCAAAAAGAGTTATTTAAAATCTAGTAGATCAACACCAAACGCTGTAACGTGGGTTAAAATGAGGACAAATAAATCAGATAAAGATAAAAACTTTTACAGCCACCGTAATCCGGGAATATGAAAACAGTTCCAAGTCCACCTTCGGTTTTTACCCTGCATAAGCACATATATACACCCCGAGAAAACAATCGTACACGGATACTGCGAAAAAGAGATGTATGTATGCACACCCATACCACCTTTTCGGCAACGCGTGAAGGCCCCAAAGTGCATATATATACTATCAGCAATCTACGATCGGCCGATTCATGAATAAAGTCGTGCGTATGCACCACCGAAGCTTTCCTTGAAGCCAAAGACGACGAGCTTCGTATACAGGCATATATATACGTCGCATAATGCGAATCTTCGACGAGGGACAACGCAGGCCAAGCGTTTGTACATGTGCCTCGACATGTGCACGTAAGTGGGATCGACTTCTGCATTCGCGAGGCGCAATCGCCGCCAGACGACAGGAAGCATTAACGCGATTCGTGTTTTGCGTGTTGAATTTATTGCCAGCCCCGGGTGTTGTCCTTCCCTGGAGGCGTCGATGTCACGGTTTGCTTTTGTTTGGCTCAACATTTTGGTTTACACGAATCTTGAATGATGCTTTGGGAGTTGAGGTAATGTTTATTCAAAGTTCGCTATGTACACCGCTAACAGAGCGTGTTTTCGCACATGCAAACATAATTCATCAACTGATCGATTGTGTGGGATACTTCAAAATGCTCCAAAGCAAGAAGCAACTGATTAATCTATATGTTTACGTATGTGAACACATATGCTCGGTGAGTTAAGAGCTGACTTAATCATCATTTCCAAATATCATTATTAACTCCAAATATCGGGGGAAAGCTGTCAAGGTCTCGTGTATATATTAAATATGTGCACAGGATACAACAAATGCATACGGCCGCAGAGAACACGATGATCTAATAATAGGAGGGATGTAGGCTTTCAAGCCTCTGTAAGAGCCTATGGACACACACCCACGAGTGAGAGCAAATACTGTGCACCCACATCCACATTTGTATTCGAGCCGTTATAACGGCAGATATTACCAAGGCTATGCCAGTGGTTCTAATAATTGCTCGCTAATTACCCGGAGGCTACTCCACCTTTTGCGACACTCCTTCAATGCTACGCGAAACATTTATCATAAATGTACATACATACAGAGCCCTCGAGATTCCACCACCCCATTGTCTACTCTGCACGCACGCAAAGCCTCCATGCACCATGAGATGACTTAGGCTCCGTCTCGTCCCTCTTGTTGATTTAT
The DNA here is from genome assembly GCF_036245765.1 of Copidosoma floridanum. Classification (NCBI taxonomy): domain Eukaryota; kingdom Metazoa; phylum Arthropoda; class Insecta; order Hymenoptera; family Encyrtidae; genus Copidosoma; species Copidosoma floridanum. The sequence continues at coordinate 12,969,474 of NW_028321884.1, read as the reverse complement.
TTTTTTTCTCAATGAACGAACATATGTGGCTTCAAATTTTTTTACCTTTGGATTTATGTATTAGGTGAGGGTAGTACCTAGGACATGATTTGTTGCAAGATTCAGTACTTACTGGCTCTTGTTCTCCCTCTCATGTGGGCCACATGTCGTGGTTACTTTTGCACATAAGGCTTTTTTAATGAAGGAACTATCGATGTCATATTTATTTTTTATTTATTGAACGGAAAATATGTTTTATTGCGCTTGAGTCTTGAAAATCTTCTCGCATGAAATTCAACGTTATTTTTGAGCTACTCGTACATGCGTCCATGTCTTGTGAGATATGTTTTCCTAGTAGATTAAACGAAATGGGTCGGTGAAACAACGACAAAACCTCTCATTTACATGATGTACCGTTAAAATGGGCCTTTTGACTAACTACTCGTGGACACCCGAGACAGCGGAGAGCCTCTCGCCTATGTGAACGTGTTCACAAGGTCATAGTACTTTTGGGGGTATTTTGATCACGATTATAGTAGATATTTGGTAGTTTTGATGTTGGGTAACTCTGAAAATGGCCGGTCTCCTATGTAAATCTGGCACTATTTTATAAAGTATGGATTATTTGTGTGTAGAAATACTTTGTTTTTATTTTTAACGAATATTTTGTGAGATGCGAATGTTGCTAATGTATGAACCTAACCGGTATAGTGTAGATTTCAAATTTCTCACACGTCATTTGAATTTACACTCCTTTGAAAGATTGACAACAATCAAATAAAAACCCAACAAAACTACATCCCTCAACTTTTACAAACAATTAAGTGCACGCACGCATCGTCGTTTTTTTTATTTTTAAGAGTCACACAAAAGGACGAACAAAACAAAACCCGCGCGAGAAAGGGCTACACGCACATATATATATATATATACTTTACCGAAATCGCTACTCAAAATCTACCCCGTGCCAATACATCGACCCACATCCAAGCCCCAACAATAATAACCGGCAGCTCCTTCGATATCCGAACAATACGCGGTGCTCATAAATATTTATTAACTCGGTGCTCACGCGGCGCGCCTCGATAAATTAAGACAAAAAAAAAAAGAAAAAAAGAAAAAAGAAAAAAGGACCGAGTAAGAGAAACGAAAATAAGGAACCACACAACGAAGCCTGTATAAACACATACCTTGTACACCACTCGAAGGAGTCTCGGGCGCGTTATTACCGAGCTCGCGTGTAACGCAGGAACACGCATGCGACGGGCCAATCATAAAGCATCGGAGAGACGGAAAAGGGAGATAAGCCGTCGATGTGCCCAGCTGAGATGAGGGGGAAGGAGAGAAACCCAGGGATGCACAAACATCGGGAGATGGTCCGAGATAGCGTGTCCGAAATTGCAAATAACAGAGACACGGAGAGAGAGTGAGAGAGAGAGAGAGCGATAAGAGCCCGATCCGCGACAAAATCGGAGGGGAGGGACTGATGGCACTTCCTCCTCCCGCGGGCGCCCGCTCAGTAGGCCATCGACGACACGCCCGGGCTGGTGACGATCTTCTCGAAACACGAGCCTTACACGCCGGCCAATTTGTAATTAAAGAAACGGTACAGCCAAAGGATGCTCCTTCGAGATACCGATCGGGTGGCGTATGCGGCTTTCGTACGTACATTGGTGATCGATTCGAGGGGGTTTCGCTGTAGCTTCCACACACACACACACACACACACACGTCCTGAATCGCTTACTGCATTTGTATGCGAGCAAGTGGTGATGGTCCAAGCGTAGGTGAGACCAATTGTCTTGTACGAGTGTGGATGTGTGTACTTATGTTGTTTAGGCCACTCGATGAGTCAGGGTACCTTGCATTCCTGCAGGTGAATAGAGATACGTGGGTCTGTACTTCTTTTGAAAAAAAGTGTGGATCTGATTAATAATTTCCTTGGTTCATCGTGAAAGGAGGAAAAAGCAGATGAGCCCTCCTAAGTGATCGTTTGAACAGTTTATACAACGTGAAACAATCGGTCACTCGTACTAAAGAAAAATGCTTCCATTGTGAAAAAAATTATACGTCCAATGTATACTCTTTCATACTTTTTTCTCTCGCATGAACCAAGGAAAGTATTTCTTCTCGAGTTTATTCAACCAGGAAAGAGAAAAGTCAAGGGACACACAAAAGTACCCGTTTTACGTGCCAAGCTCAAAAGTAGATGAGCTGGGTCGTCGTTTTGTAAGGTTCCTTTGACGAGCACGACTTTTTCGGAGAGGAGTGTGATATATAGTGCGGAGGAAAATAAAGGAACCATAATGTCTCGGTTTTTGTGTCCGGGCGTGTACTAATGGGTGTACCAAGAGGCTGCAATGGTCAGTTCTTCCAGTGTTTTATCGATTTTCTTTCGGGACAGTAACTGAGAAATGATGGTTATAAACTTACGTGTGACACAGTTTCATTAACTCTGACTCGCAAGCGTGATTGGGAGAATATTAGATCGCGATTTGGTGGATTGGAAAATGGAGAATGAATTTTGAATTCCTTTGCGATCGAAGGAAAACAACAGAATTAAAAATGTCAGTGTTTGCTGATTAATTCAAAAATGTATGTTCGAAGCAATAGAAAATCACGGTTTTGTTTGTTTTTCCCGTATCTATGGAGTTTGGATAACAGCAGCAAAATTCATTTCAGTCCCAAAATCAACAGAGTCCGGATGGCGTAACCTCCTTCGTGAAATTTTCCGTCTTTTTCGATTCGCGTAGCAAAATTTCAAGTTCACCCCCGATGAAAGAAAATTACCTAGTGTTTTGAATATCCAGCCTTAAATAAATATCTAAATAAAGTAAAACATTGGAATTCGTATAAAAAGAAAAAAAAAATATAACAACAATGCCCTGCGACGGTAAGAACAAGTCCTGCCAGAAGAGGCGCGAGCTCCTGCACCAGCTAAAATGCCTTATCACCACGATGGAGCGCAAGTGAGTCCTTTGAAACACAAAAAAAAAAAAAAGAAAAAAAAAATCTAAAAGTACTCACCGAAAATCCATTAAAATCCTTGAAAATAAAGAAAACCCTGCGAGTGGGACGAGGAGCCGTGCGGCATAACCAGCTGCCTCCCAAAGTGCCCGGCGATCTGCTACAAGCCGTTCACGTGCCAGCCCCCGGTCTGCAAGCCACCCTGCCCACCGCTCTGCCCACCCCTTTGCGAGCCACTCTGCCAGTTGACCTGCGAGCCCCTCTGCTCGCCCCCGTGCAAGCCCATCTGCCAACCACCCTGCAAGCAGATACTCTGCACACCGGCGTGCGGACCGGCCAGCCCCCCAGCTTGCAAGATGCTGTATTTACCATCGTGCCCGCCAAAGTGTCCGACACCCTGCACCGTCGTCTGCCTGCCCAAGTGCCCACCACCGTGTCCGCCACCGTGCCCGAAGCCCTGCCCGCCTCCGTGTCCACCGCCATGCCAGCTCGTCTGCCCAGTGGCTTGTCCACCAAAGTGCCCACCTCCGTGCCAGATTATGTGTCCAGTGCCATGTCCACCACCCTGCCCGCCCAAGTGCCCACCTCCGTGTCCAAAACCCTGCCAAATCGTGTGTCCGGTGCCATGTCCACCCAGGTGCCCGCCACCGTGTCCATCGCCATGTCCAAAACCCTGCCAAATCGTGTGTCCGGTGCCATGTCCACCCAAGTGCCCGCCACCGTGTCCATCGCCATGTCCACCTCCGTGCCGGGTTATGTGCCCAGTGTCATGTCCACCCAAGTGCCCGCCACCGTGTCCATCGCCATGTCCACCTCCGTGCCAGGTTATGTGCCCGGTGTCATGTCCACCTCCGTGCCCACCACCATGCCAGGTTATGTGCCCGGTGTCATGTCCACCTCCGTGCCCGCCACCATGCCAGATTATGTGCCCGGTGTCATGTCCACCTCCCTGCCCGCCAAGGTGTCCACCTCCCTGCCCGCCAAGGTGTCCACCTCCCTGCCCACCCAGGTGTCCACCTTCGTGCCCACCACCGTGTCCAGCTCCCTGCACCGTAATGTGCCCATCACCGTGTAAAAAGCCGAGTTGTCCACCACCCTGCAAACCCAGGCTCTGCTACACGTCGTGTCCTCCCGAGCCGAAGCCCTGCTGCGTACGTATAGTCAAACCTAACCTCAAACATTATCCTCGGCTTTGTTTCGTTCATGAAAGACATTTCACGCAGATCCCCCTGAAAGCGTGCAAGAGCTTCGAGCTGCGGAGCAGTTTCATGCAAAAGTGCCACTGCATCAAGAGGAACGGCTTACAGGACAAGTGCCTCATGTCCGACTGCATGGGCTACCCGGAGTGCATGACCAAGCTGTTCCCGATCTGCGACCCCGGACAGTGTGCCCTCATGAAACTCAGCTACATGGGCGGGTCATAGGTGGATTGTTTTGTTCCTTCGTCCACGTCGTCCCGTGTGTTTTGTCTTGTTCCTGGATTTTTTTTTTTTTTTTGAAAAATAAAGCCATACTCTTTTGTACACTCTTCAAAACGGCCTTGGTTGTACTCTGTTGCGCTAACCTCAAAATCAACACCACGTACAATCATTTTGAATTTAAAAAAAAATTGAATAAATATCTCTGGGTAGCCGCGATTCTTGCAAATAAATCTCTCAAAAGTCCAGAGCGGAAGAAAGAAAGAAAGACAGATCGGGGGGGCGATTACGGGCATAAGGTAGAAACAGGTTTTCCATGGCAAAAGTAAATAGTGATCTGCGCCCGGTATTCCGCGACTTCGTGATTTGGCCGCGTGCGCGTGGGGGTGCATTCGAAATATGCGGAAAAATATCTGCAGTACGCCGCTACTACCAATGTTGGGGTGACCCGAGCGCTTCCTCGCTACAGTCCTGGGATAGGCACGTGGAATCTTTCTCTCTAAGATTCTTTCGCTCGATTGCCCTTCAAACAGATTTCACGCGCTTAGTACAGAAATTGTGACGACGCTAGTGCTAAATCAATTAAATCCCACAAAGGTACGTATAACCAAGAGCAGCCCGACGTTCCCCTCTCATCTCGGACCTGCAGACAATGCCCCATCCATCAATTTCTTGCGCAATCAAGCCCCGACGGAGTATCGAATGGCCAAGGCGCGACCGTACAGCCAACTTTGCAGACTTTACTCAATAAGTCGGGGCGACAGTGGAGCAGACGGACTCTGTCGCTATATTTACACGTCTCGGCGACTGTGGGTATATATGTACCGGGTAAATGGAAACAACGGAGACGTAATCCGATCGCGCTCGCCGGAAATCAAAGTTTCCCTCGCTCACCGAGCCACGTCGATCCGTTGACTTCGGGAAGGACGGATGATAAAAACCAACGACCCAAGCGATGTACTAAAAAAAGGGGGGGGGGAGCTCCAAAAACCCCGAAAATGCAAATATGGTCGAAACAGCTGCAATAACTCTTTTAACGCGAGACGTTTCGAAACTCGTTTGGCGAGTACCGGGCACGGAAAAAAAGGGGGGGGGGGTTGGTGGGGTACAACAATGCAATTTATTGATGTATCAATGACGGAGGAAAAGTGGCGAGACTCTTCCTGTCTGCGTACACGTATACACACCGACTTCCGCTCCCTCGAAGGGGTTGCTGTTGGCGCACCGAGAAAAAAAAGTACTTACCATGGCACGGGGGGGGGGGGAGCCGACGAGCAGGTGGCGGAAAGGTAAATCTTGCACCGCGGGTCCTTGGTTGTGTACGACCTTATCGGTGGCCTTAATTAACGCCGGGGCTGTGTGCCGCATCGCGCGTCACCGGCGCATGAATTTATGAGGCACGAAGCGCGATTCACACCGCAGGTGTGTGCATATGTATACACACAAGTGCGAATATAAATATACACGTTACAGAGAACTAGCTCTGGATTTTCAGTAAGTACATTGCACACACGTATACGTGTATATATACAGTATAGGTGAAGGAAGGGACGCGTTGACCCGTGCCCTATTGTATACAAATACACCCACCGAGTGAAGGGGGGGTTCAAGGGACGACCCTCTTTCGCTTCCTTTTGGCTCTTGTTGTTATTATTTATTTCCACTCTCGGGCTCTAAGAGTATATATATATATGGTTTCTTATAGTATGTGCTACTTGTAGGCAGGTAATATAAGGTATGCAATGCAAAGGAAAGTGCAGAAACGCGAAAACACGCCAACCCGGCGTCATCGCGATCGCGTTGGCGATGCAAATTTTCACGCGCCCTCTTTGTTATAAATACACGAGTATATATAAATGTATGTGTGGGTGTCGGTGCACGAGGCCAATAGGAATAATAGTGGCTGTGCAAAATCTCGAGTTGTGCACGTTGGGAAAGGAGAGAGATGATCTTGCTCGCCTGGGAGTTCGCGTGTGTGTCTGTGGATGTTTTGTATATATATATGTATACACGAGCGAAGGTGCGAGAGATCGAATGAATGAATGAATGAATAAGTAATTTTTGGAATATCGCAGATATGGAGGAACGGAGGCGCTACTGCGAGCGGGGCTCTTTTTCGGGAGATGGAATGGAAATTCCGGGATGAAAAATTGCTTCCGCGAACTCTTTGTGCTTTTGTTTTGGGAATTCTTTGGCTTCTCTCTTTGTGTGGTGTGCACAATGTGTATCCGGATACCAGTGTTCCATACAAACTTGCACGCCTTTAAGCCGTGCAAATGAATCGCTTTTACAAGGTGTTGATTTAAAGTTGAACATTGGTCCACCTGTGTGTGTGTGTGTGTGTTATCAATTACGAAAAATGACGAAATTTCTGTTGCTCCCAATTATTGTGGTGCCATTTTCTTGGCTTTTATGAAATAATTGGCGTTTCTCAACTTGGCGTGTAGAGTATTTGTTGGCTCTTGGACGCCCACCTATGAAATCCCTCACTATGAGTCACTGTTACTCACTTTGTGACTATATTTATACGTTATTATGGGACATATCACACAATAGATATGCGACTAATCTTCTTGGCATCCATACCTTTCGAAAGACAGGAGATGACTCTATACCCATAATAAAATGCTGATGTCATTAGGATTGGCATTACCAAATGCTGATGGGTAGAATATCCTAGCCATTTTGGTCTCGTGAGGTAATAGTACCTGTACGTTTACCCCTTATCAAATTGTAACAGTAGGTTGAACAGCTTGAACACAACAATTTTCACCTTGAATGAAATGGTTTGGAAGGAAAAATTATTCATCCGAGCAAATTGTACAAAATGGATTGTGATGTTGTTCGAGTAATAAAGCCATTTGGTTTTGCCTATTACCCAGTACTTGAACACCCACGAAAAATTATTAAAATCACTATTGATCAATAGTCGTATTGTATGTCAGCTAGAAATAAAAACTTCGATAATATCTGACAAATGATATTCAAAACAATTGAAAGTGAATAAAATTTATTTAACATAATATATTCTCCATCCCATTTAATCACCAAGGAATATGCGAGTACTCGGCGTGAAAAATGCGTATCGGTACTAATACTTGAACATGCTGTTCGTCTACTGGGTTGTTGTAAAAAAAATACTTTGAAATTAATTTAGTAGCTTCCTCGTCTTTTTTATTGATAGGAAAAAATATAAACTCACTGGTGCAACTCATTACGTAGTGAGGAAATTTATTAAACATAAAAATTTATGGCCAGTGCATGATGTACATCGATTGGCGGGAACAAAAAAAGTAACGCTTCCTCGGTAAAGTTCTCGCGAATATTTCACACCATGTGCACACGTAACGAGTGGTCGTTCAGCCACACAATGGTATAAACTTGAAATCCCGCAACGGCGAAACAGCGAATTCGAAAAACTCCCGGGAGATCTCGCGCGAACAAATCATCCGCCCTCGCATCCCCGATTGTATGATAAATCCCCGCATAAATCACGCCGGAGTGATAAATCACCTTGCCAATCAAAATCGGTTAATACAACCGGTCCCCTAAGCCATGTTCGGCAGCAGAAAACACACGACACCCCATATAACTCCGCAATAATTGCACACTTTTGTTTCTCACCTCGTAAAACGATCCCCATACGTACAGAATATATTATATTCGCCGATGGGTGTGCGCGTGTCGCGTGTGTACATAAATACACGAGCGAGCGACAGAAAGCTCGGGAATGACGAATGAATCGCGAATAATAAACATCAAAACGCGCCCACAATTTCGAGTTTCCCCATCATCAATCGTATTGTACACTTAATCGCGATAAATATCGTGTGCACACACAAGGTATATATTATACACAAGTCTCTTGTTTAATCTTGACGTATCGGTCATTGTGCTCGCCCATCATAGGTTGATCGGGAAAACATTTTTTGCCGCTAATCACATTATGGAATGAAACAACGAACACGGATCGCTATGTACTCGCTCCGGTGATCTAGTTTACCAAAGATGCAACGGGCACTGGCTCCGACCTCGAAAAATCGGTAAAGTGCATAATATATACACGGGGACGTCACGCAGCGCGAGCCCGACAGAAAGAAGAAGGCAAAAAAATCCCTAAACGAATTAACGAACTCGCGCGTGCATATATTTATACACGCGGCAGTAGCACACCCCGAGGCGGCGATTAAGACGTGCGAGGCAAAAGCGAGGGTGGGGGGCATTAAGTGACGTTTTACGAGGGCTCTCGCGTCCGCGCGTAACCCAAAGGCGTGTAAAACCCCATTAGAGCAGCACTTCCGGCCCTGTTCTCTTTTCCCTTTGGCCGGACGGTCTATATATACATGTGTGTACGCGTCAGGGGTGGGGCTGCTCTTCCTCTTCCTTCGAGCGCGTGCTCGTAATTAAAGTCGCGGCGCACATATTATTGCTGATAATCGCCGACACGATCTTCTTTCTTTCGCGCTCTGTACCCTATGTGCGTGTACGTACACATGCAGGTACTCTCTTCGTCTTCTACTATGTGTGTGTATGTGTGTGTTCATGAATGCATGTGCTAAGCTCTGCTGTTGCATGTAGGTACCTATATAATATATGGTGCAGGTAACACACAACCGGACGCGCTGATATATCACGGTGCTTGCGTCTACCGCCGATATATTGTACACCCAGTGGCGGTGCACATGCAACTGTATGCGTTTATCCATTGTGTGTTGTAGGTAGGTGCATCCGTGTACGTGGAAGTGCAGAGAGGAAGACTCTCGTTTTTCCCGGAGAAGAGCTTCATAGGCGCGATACATCCGACTTTTTTGGTTTCTCTGTACCTGAGGAATTGTACGCCCACTTGTTGCGTCGAGACTCTCTCGGGGGTATCAACACAGAAGGTATCTCTATTTGCCGATTTTTTTTTCTTATACCTGATGCGTGTACGAAAAAAAAAAAAAATTGTATTTTATCTCACATTGGTATTCTGGTGCCTCGCACAGTAGCTCACAAATGACGAAATTCTCATGCAAAGAAAATTAAGTATACCAGAGTAGTCATTTCTCAGGAAAAAATCGGTATCAGGATAAAGACGACTTCAGTATATATAAGAAAGAAAATAAAGTGTAATAAAAAACAGTCATCATCGAGAGAGTAACGTAAAGATGCAATCTGTCGCGACAATACCGATCGTCATCAGTAAAAGCAGACTTATCAACTGTACTCAACTGTACCGCTACCGATACTATATTAAAATCGAAAAAAAAAAAAGGTGGGAAGAAATAGAATAAGAAAACACGGCGCATTCGTCGTCAGGGCTGTTATCATCATGTGTGGATGAATCGCGACGAGAATAACGAGGCGCGAGAACCGCTAGTCGGACTATATTACACGTATCTGTTATACATGATCGGTATATATAGCTTGACCTTGCGACCGCGGACGCCCTGCCTTGTATAGTACACCTCTCTGCTATTTACATATAAATATTTCATAACAGATCTTGCGCTGATACACTTTTTCCCTTTGACTCTCTTGCTTTTGCACACGCGTTTGTACATCCACGAGTGTATACAATATATACATACGCATATACGGGGTGTGGGAAAACGCGACGTGGCGAACAATTACCAGCTTGTGTGTGTATAGGTATGCATATAGACAAGTCGATCGCACTTTACGCTGCACCTATGCACTGTGTGCCCTCTGTATATATGCATACATTCGTATTGTACATGAGCACCTTGTGCGCAGCCTTTCTCTCCTTCTCGTTCTGTTGTTATAGGTGTAGGTACACTTCTATTCGCCGAGGAGCCTGTACAATATGATGTGTGCTCAACCGGTTACCATGTGCATTAGGTGTGTTGGATTCACTCGCGAGGGCATGTACTTACGTGTGAAACATATTAGACCGGGCTCAAACAGTGATGAACCGGGAAAAATTATTCGCAGCCAATTTTTTGTGCTTTCTTGTTTAAAATATATTAATGTACCTAAAAGTTAATCTTGCCACCCAAGAATGTGGTCAGGTATAGTTGAAACAATTTTTTTGTTAACAATTTCTTTTTAAACAATATATAAGTTTCGTGGCTCAGCGTGTAGTGAACATATATAGGTATACACTCACGCGGGAGCGCGTGCTGAAACGCCCTGAACGTTTATTATTAAAAAACAATCTTGCCATTTAACTTTTCGACATTTTCTTTTTTGGAAATTATAGAGGAAGGCTTACAGTTTATGATCGTGTGTTGTAACATATGAAAATATTTTTATTTAGTAGTCTCGTAGAGCCCTAAAAATCGGAAAAAATGCATTTTTTGAAACTTTGGGAATTTTTTACTCGAAAACAATGGGGTTTAGGTATATACACTCCAATTAGTTTTTTGTTCCAAATGCGCCAAAGAATCTGAGAACATTTTTTTCAGGTCGAAAAAACAACTTTGACGAAATTGTTTATAAAAAAATTGTTTCAACAATACCTGACCACATTCTTGGGTGGCAAGATGAACTTTTAGGTACATTACTATATTTTGAACAAGAAAGCACTAAAAAATTGGCTGCGAATAATTTTTCCCGGTTCATCACTGTTTGAGCCCGGTCTATATCGCAATGGTCGCGTGCGAGCGCTCAACCTCTTTTGTGTGTATTAAGGTACGTTGTTACGAGAGTTGCAGCTGCCGATCGTAAATCGCCCTCGCGAACGTATGGTTACGGAGGCGCGAAAAAGGTTTTCGATGAATCTTTTTCGTCGGACGTAAGTCCAAAGGGGTAATTTTGTTTTTGCCTTTGAGTATTTTTGCAATTTTCGAGAGTCAAGGAAGCATAGGGTTTTCAGTTGTGTGTAATTTTTTTGGTTTTTGGTTTGAGGATCTTGAATAATGCATGCGGGCACGCAGGTGCCGAATCGGTCGTACTTGGGTGACTCGGTGTCGCTGAAACTGTCGATTATGGGACATGGATGTGGCATAAATTATGCCCAACTACCTGTACAATACTCGAAAACTAATTTGTTTGCACGTAATGTACGTCATTAACACTCTGACTCTAATTATGTTAAAAAAAAAGATCGGTAACATATGCTAACTTGTTTGACGATCATTTTACACTTTGACACCTCGATATCGATCCCTCATTGCACGTAATACTACATAAAATCGTTTTAAAAAACTTAAAAAATTAAAAAAATTAAAAAAAAAAAAGAAAGCTCATGATAAAGTAAAACATTTTAAAAATGTTGATAATACCCACTTTTAGGTTACTCACAAACATGGTGTGCTTACCACCTGCATGAAAACACTGAAAGTAATGGACTCTGCGCACAATTTTTCGGCCATTTTTTTTTTTCAACATTATTAAAGCGCCGAGTGATATTTGGGCTATATATACGCAGCCACAAGGGGAACGCCGCCAGACGCAAAGAGCCCATCACGCGGATCAACGCACGGCTCTCATTTTCACATTTTTCTCGTTACGACTATACCAGACGAGCCAATTAATTCGTCCCCTGCACCTCTCGAGCACGCACGTACGTATCGCTGTTCCCCTCCTGCTGCATAAAAGCCCGCATTCCGCTCATTGATTAACTAGCTTCTCGTTACTCCTTATATTTTCCCTTGGCCACCCTTATCATCGTCATCTTTTGTTAATTTCTTTTTTTTTCTCTCTCTCTCTCTCCCTCCCTTCCTCTTCGTTACATCCTCGCACTTTCCGTCCTCGTGCACGTGTGATGAGGCCCGAGGTAATGACAACCGGGCGTGGTGCAACAATACGCACCAACACGCCCCTGCATCCTCTCTCTCTCTCTCTCTCTCTATTTTTTTTCATTCTTAAACATATACACACCTATTTACACATCAGCTTCGATATCGGGCGTACAGCTAAGCGCATCTAATGATTTAAGAACTGATGCGACTTACGAATCAACAACATCGCGCAAGAGAGCGAAAGTATGATACAACAATAACACACGGGCGCGGGGATTTATAAGCGTAATAACGAGCACCTCGGCCAGCTGAGCTACAAGCACGCGTAGGTTTTACGTGCCGGTGGAAAAAAAAGGGGTGGAGGAGGAGATTAACGAGATTACAGGATGCGCGCGTGTGTATTTTTCGAGGAGGGGAGGGGAAGGAAAAAAACACCGAGGCGAGAGCGCGATTATCAAAAGTCGGGGGGGGGGGGGGGGCGAAAATTAAAAAGCTCCGCGAGGGTTCAGGGGAGGAGATCGCGCAGGAGGATCGTTGTGATAGAGAGGATTGATTTCGTTCGCGAGGCTCTGTGGGTTTTCGCGCGTACACGTCTTTTTTTTCTTTTTTTTCACGGGGCAGGGGGAGTCTGGAAATTGAGGCTTGTTATTTTTCATCTGATACTGGAACTTCGCGCCAAGCGCGCCTCCTTTCGCGGATGGAAATTATACTCGCGGATGGGTGTTACTCGAGCCGATTGGAATTGGCGATTTCGGGGATATTTTTCGCACAGCACAAACGTTACTTTTTGCGGTTGTTATTTTTTTATTTTTTTATTTTTTTTTGTTGGAACTGTGTCCTGTTTTGATTGGTGTTTTGCGGAGGAACAATTAATGCTTGAGCTGCATCTTTGGTTGATATACAGAACAGTCGATAGAGTTAGGGTGTCTTTTGTGGCCATAAGCGAAGAGTTTTTGGTACAAGATTTAAGTATGTAAAGAAAGAAAGTAATTGCAAATTAAACAATTGCACCAATAAAAACGTGCTTTTCCTGTTGCATTGTGGTAATTTAACATTAATTTTTTTCGCGGCTATCGATTGCGAATGACAATTTTTCTTCGCAACTTTACCGGCGAAGCGAGTGGATGGAAAAACAGAGTACTTTCGAAGAACCAATCAACTCGAGGGAAATAGGAGAAAATGAAGGAAAAGGCACGGATGAAAGCTCCTTCCTGAGCAAAAGTCCGCGATAAATCAATGCACGACTTGCACACGCATACACCCCGTATAGGCCGGTAATTACTCAACGTTCAGTGCGAGAGAGATCTCGCGAGAGGAGTTGAGCATTAATTATATTTATTAGAGATAATCATGATTTATGGAGCATTAAAAGATCAAAAGTGCAGGCATGTGGTGTATGGGGCGATGGTGAGAGTTGACGCGCGCGTCGCCCGCGAAATTCCTCTGTGCGCGCGTGCGGTGGAAAAATAAGGAGTATAGGGGGGTACATCGGAGGCAACGAAGCGCGGATAAACCGGACGGTTCGCAGGATCTATCTATTCAGCCGAGACTGGCTCCCGGTGGTGGCAGCTCTCGGAGATCACAGAGGCTTGTTTTCTTCGGGAGAGCCGAGCGCGCAAAGGTACCCGAGTGTGAAATAATTACCGTCGCCGTGCAAACCAGTCCCTCGAGCGCGCGGAAGCTGTGTGGTATATACAGGGGATCTGCAGGAGAGTGGTGAGATTAGCGTTAATGATCGGGGATCATCGGCGGACTACTGGATGTATACATGGTTTGCAGTCTATTGAAGTTTCTTTTTTCTTTTTTCTTTTTTTCCTCCCTCGGTCGTGTAGGCTGTTTCTCATCGCTGTCGTACTGTTTGGTGGGATAATATTATTGTTTTGAAGATACCGAAAGGATAATTTTTTGGGGTTTTTTTTTTGTACCTATGCGTCTGTGATGAATCAAAATCCAATTTGCCATGTCATGTGTATGGTTTTTCACTTAATTTTGAGAAATGGAGGAAGTAAGTGATAAAACTTTACGATAATGAATAATGAAAGACTTTGATTATATTTTATTTATTTATTTTTTTTTTTATTTTGTATTTTTTTTCAACCACAACTGCTTATAGGGATGGTTGTACCTCCTCGCAGTATGTAAATAAATTATAGTTGCAAAGTATAATTTCACCATGGAAGCAATTGAACAGGTCCTCTTAAGCCTTGTAATCCCACATGTAAATGTATGAAATTTATTGGTAATAAATAAATAAACGTTCGAATCCTGGAACGTCAAAATTACAATCCCAAAGCTTTCCAAAAAATTTTTTAGGCTGATAAGTACCTTTACATTCTGTCATAAACAGTGACTTTGACACGGCATGTTCCTATTTTGTACGGTAACTTGTTGATGCCGAATCTCCTCTTCTCCTACTACTTACAGAGCATCTATTATTTAATTACTTTTAAGACGCTAATTACATCCAAGGTAGAACAAAATTTAACTTCAAAAAATTTCAATTTTACAATAACCCGAAGAAAAAACCAAAAACAAAAAAAACTCAAAATCTCAAAGCTGATAAGCCGCAAGACCTCGTTAAAACAGTCCCCTTTCTCCACCCTATGCGCCAGAGATGAAGATAATTCAGATATAAATTCCCTTGTATAGCGCACTAATTAATGCACCTTTAGGCCGTGGAGAGTAGCACGCTACGAGACACACACACGAGCGGTGGCGTCGTCAAACAGAAAAGCGCATTTTTCGGAAATCCTCGATTTGGCCTTAATTACCATCGGTCCCTCTATACAACAGCCTCCACCAACATTTTACACACACACGAGTTCAAAAGAGAGGGGGTGGCCCGCGCCGGGTTGTTTAAGGACTCGTTTCTCTCCCTCTCTCTCCCTACAGAGGGCGAGAGTCGAGTTAATAAAATGATAAGCACCGTTTTTCTCGAACTCGTGCCAGTGCCATCGGCATTTTTTGCCATTGTAACGAATAACAGAGCCTGTCCACCCCACCCCGTTTTTTTTTTTTTTTTTTCCATATTTCCTCTTTTCGCAGCAGTCCCCAATCGCGTCCCCCTTATGTATAATGCACCCGAAGGCAAGCGGGCCCAGGGACCTCTAACACGACGGGGAAATTTACGGTCTCGAGGTGTCCTCTCTCTCTGCTCCTCCCGTCCCACGACGATTCCGCGTTTATCACGCGCCGCGTTTCTCCTCTTTTTTTTTTTTTTTTTTTTTTTTTTCTTCCCTCTCGCTGGCTCCTCTTCTCGGCGATCAAACGTGTTCCCCACCGTGACGCTCACCTTGTTTTTTTTTCTTTCTCTTTTCAATTTATTTATTTGCCCGCAGTGGCATACATTCGTCGCGGGGAGGGAAATGTATACCGTCGTTATTGGGTCCAAGAGGGAGCTGGTGATTTTCGCCGCATTGTTTGCCGTGGGTTTTGTGTGCCCCCGCCGAGAGTGGGTATACACTGGGTAACTGTGCCTCGGCTACTCCTCCTCTTCCAGGTCGTTACTCTGTTCCTTTTTTTTTTTTTTTTTTTTTTTTTTTTCGGGGCTAACTCGAGGGGAGCTTGTTATCGCGGCCGCGCTGTAACTGGACTCTAAGAGTCGCTTTTTCGGGCCTCCCAACCATGATCTCGCATCTTAGGACCTTTTCGCGGTCCTCGAGGGCGCGTGAGTTATGGTCCATTTAAAACGACCGGAGTTATTTTATTTTGACGATCGTGTGAAAAATTTTTGGCCTTGGTTAATTTTTTTTTCCACAATTTGGGAACGGGGTAGTTTTGGGCTTTTGGGTTGGATTTTTGACCGAATTTTTATCATCAGTTACTTCGCGACAGCATTACTTTTTGCACTCACAGTTCAGTGGATCCCATTACATTTACCGTAGTGTACATGTAACCGCAAAGTTCATGCAATTTGTTCGAGTAGAAAATGAAATGAAATAAAAGATTACCTTTCCCAATTTAAGGAGGTTGGATACATATCATCGACAATAGTTGGGGGCTCTAATTTAGTTTTTGATTCATTCTCTGTGTTATAAAAAACAAACATTCTTTTTTTGGGCGATCTCAGCCATGTAGTTATTAAGATATTTCAAATTAAAAAATGAACAATTTAACATGGGCTGTTAGGGGAGCAATGTTGTGACCTCAAAATGACATTCCTTAGTAATAGTTAAAAAATCGACAAAAAATATATTTTGATACTTCAAATACTGCAGATTCATATGATCCTCTGATTTTTGTCAGTATCCATACTAATTAAAGAGAAAATCACGATTTTTTGAAATAAAAATGAAAACTTTCGTTAGGTTTATAAGATGGTTGCATGCATCCGTAAGAATATGCTATATTACGTTCTGTCGGTTATACTGTGAGCTTCCCACACCCTTGACCCCGCTTCACCTTCCCTCTGAAAGATTGTATCGAACCTCCTAAAGTAAATTTTTGTCAAATGGATTACCAAAACTTTAGGGTTCTCTGTCTAGGTCAATTTTTATTAAAATAAAAAAACCCTCATATTTCATATTGTTCAATAACTTGTCTAGCAGATGAATGTAATGAAAACTTTTATTTTTTTTTTTTTTTATGAAAATACCCAAGACTTGTCACCGTTACTTTGATATCCACTTGGTTCCAAGATCGGCCTTTAGCCACTGCAGCTGAGCCAGCGAGTGTTTCGCAAAAGATCAAACACTCGATCGCTCGTGTGTACCATAACTCATCCATCCGTCTATTTGCTCGGATTTCCGGGCGTTTTCCGCGCATCGCCGTAAAAACAACGCAACTCGGGTAAACACAAAAATTTACGCAACTGCGTGGCACGAAGCACAAACAACATGGAAAAAAAAAAGCCAACAAGGCTCTCTCCGCTAATTCATCAATAATTCATACCGCAACGGCTCGTAAAATCACACACCGGCCCATTAAAAAAGCCGGTGTACATAACAGCGCGGTTGTCCAAACACCGCCTCAGCACCTTTGTATGTGCTAGGAAAAACAAAACGAAAACGCGAAACGAAGAGAGAAAATCCCTCGCGTCACTCTCGGAAAAAGAGCACCAAAACCGAGCCCAGGAACAAAAGAGCAGGAAGCTTCTTCCTGATTCCATACGGCAACGTTAAGCTAAAAAAAAAGAAAAAAAAAAACATTGAAAATCCCTCGTGGGCGTGCGAAGCAACAAGCGCCGTCGTTGTTATGGGAACCCGCGGCATTAACGGTTTAATTACACCGCTGTTGGAGAGACACCCACGGCGATTTTATTTTTCCAGCGCCCACAGCAACGCCTCGCTCGGACACGCGTGCCGAGGGTGTTTTCCGCGCCGTTGTGTATACCCACGTTGGCAAGGATGCGATGTAAGGAAGTGAGGATCTTTTTTTTTCTCAAGAGGCGTTGATAAGAGAAGCTAGGTGTGGATGGGAAGTGGAAATTACTTTGCCGATTCACGTGGATGTACAGCGTTTTTATTAATAATAATACGTAAGCGCTGATTAGGCCCAGTTATCTAACCGGAGAGCCGAACGCAATCTCGGTTTTGTGTTGGTCCAATGCTCCCGACAAGCCCACGATGATTTTTTGTAAAGCTCCATCCATGTAACTGCTATTGCGCACAAATGCAGTACAAGATTACGTGTGATATCGTGTTCAAATTCACAGATGTAATTTCCAAGTTATCATTGGATCCAAGTGTGGGTTGACGGACTTGGTCAATAATGGCAATTTGGTACAGCAGGACTATGGCTAATAAGTCCGATGAGCCGATCAACAAACACTCGAGTTCACGTGATACATCTGATGTAACCAAAGGAAATCCTCGACACGTAGATAGACATGATATGTGTGACGTATACCTTTCCTCTTTGTGTTGTATCGTGAACCTCGTAGAAGAGGGTCAAGTGTGCAAGTTGTGGAAGAATACCCATGGTGGAATAATGTGAGCGGGAAAAGAGGCTAGCGTGTCTTATGTATAAACATGCGAGATCGCGAGTATTTATGTATATACACACGCATACAGAGACACGTGTGTATGTACAACAAGTACCTCGTGGTCCGTGAATTCTCCATAAAGTGTTTATGTCCCCGAGCGACTCTCCATCCGCGGCTCTCGAGAGTGACGGCTCTGTTCGGCTTCTCTCTTCGGTCGAGTCCCGGTACAGTAAATATCCTTTGCTCGAGACGACACAGATACCACACTCGTGACATACCAATGTATATACACATTATAGTATAAACCCACGCCAGAAGAGCTTTGACGGTATTTAGTTTAAGTGGAGGGGCCGTTTTCTCCTTGGAAACTTTTGAGCGTAAGGGCTGACTACTATGCCGCTTCAACTAGTTACTATACCAAACGAGGTATGGTTCACTGATAATTCTACCATACGATTGTTCCTCTGTTGTCCCAGCTGGCTTCTGCAGAGCTAACAATGTTATACAAAAATGGCCCATCAATGGGATGGCCATATACTTTTAGCCGAGCAAAATGTAACAATTGATGACATTCACCCTTGTTGTCTCTGTTATATTTCTACCCATGATCATTTGAGATCATAGACCAAAAAATCATTTGATCTTCACAGCATCATTTAACATTCCTCACAAATGTACACACCACCGAATCAGCGAGGAATAACTTGGAAATCAATCAAAAATCTACGAAATCTGAAGCAATTTGGCTACACCTCACATAGAAGTTAAGCTAATAGCAGTGCAAGTGAGTCCCTCCCATTTTAGAAACCAAAGCCACTCGGGAGTGCTTTCGGCACACTTTACGTCATAAATACGAATTTGAAGGGTGTCACGCGTTATATACGCAAACTTACGCCGGGTATATACACTTTGCATGTATAAGACGTACACACACGTCTGCACCACCACCAAGGGGCTTTTCACCTCTCCCGCATCCTTAACGGAACCTCGCTCCCGCTGACGCGTTCCTCGATAAATCCTCGCAGGGGAAAGAGCGAGAGAAAGATATTTCGTTCACGTATGTGTGTGTGTGTACACCCGTACAACCGGGAAAAAGGGAGAAAAGGATGAAAAAAAAGGCGCAGGAAAGCCTGGCGCGAGAGGTCGAGACAGAGAGAGAGAGAGAGTCCCTCCGAAGAACGAGGAAGCGCTGCCATATGGCCGCAGATATCTCGGCGCAGTCATCTTTTTTTCGCGCTCGCGGTTGTTAGCTTTCCTCTCCCCCCGATGATCCGAGACGGTTATCGTAACGAGTAGTCGACGGGATCCTCTCCTCTGCCCAAGCCCGTGTGTCTACGTGTGTGTGTACATATTTATCCGAGTACGTGCGCGCGCGAGTTTATACGAGTACGCGGGTGTTGATGCTAAGATCGCGCGGGCAGCTCTTTCCGCACTTGCTGCCGTGGGCTTTTCCTCCCCACGGCGCGATATGTATATCCCTCGGCGAGGAAAAGATGCGCGGCGTGCGATAACTCCGTATTTGCCGAGGAATTTTTCCCTTCTTTTCCCGACTGTCCATGAGACCGGGCCCCGAGAGGTGTAAGGGCTGGGGGGGACTTTGGCTGGCTTATAATACCTGTTGCGCTAGCCAGTGGTGTAAGTACGATGAATTAGGGATGATAAGCGTGGTAAATGCCCACCCCTCCTCGAGGTCCCTCCTAATACCTTGGCGCGCGGCTGCGTGTATTGAATCGCAGTGTTTTTCCAAGTGGTTAAAACTAGATTCTTTTTCCTCGTGGCTTTTTTTTCTTTTTTACATCGATCACAAGATGATATTATTCCTGGTGAGAAAAAAGATACTCCTCGTTTCTTCTTTGGACGGCTTAGCTTTTGTACAGCAGCTCGAGTCTTGCTGAATCCATTGACCCATTTGCCTGGCTAAAAAATACGAGTAGTAAGGTTGTAGGAGTAGAGTCAAAGGAATACTTGACCTGGCTGTCAGTGGTTATCCTAAAACATGAATTCGTGTATTATTTCTAATCAAGTGTTTTGTTGGAGATGATGACAAAGTGCAAAAACTGAGGATTTTTAATTTTGTCTTTCAAAGCCACCTTTTAATCAGGAATAAAAACATGACTGTAATTTAAAGTCAATGATAACAATGCGACAACGATATTGAATATTTATTAATTGACTGTGACTATTTTCTGGAACCTCAAGTATTACATTTAATAGTCTGCAATGCAACTCTTGTTCCTTTAATTGTTCAATACTCATGGGAACGTCAAAATATGTTGAAAATTACAATTTGGATGGTTTGGTTAAGATGGCATTAAACAAATTTACATTAAATTAAAGAGTTTAATATAAATGAAAACAAGATACAGTTAAAATGTAGCTTTCATTGTTTTCAAAAGGTATTTTAGTTCTCTTACATTAAGTTGGGCCAAAATGTTATCTATAATTTCATTAGGAATACATATAAAACCTATTGTCTGAACGACACCTTCAAAAATTTCGTTTACACAATCTTTCGCAGCATTCAACAACTTTCTTTTTTCTAACGCCAAATCAAAACGACATTTCATCACATACCCCATGTACTCAAGATCTCTCTTTTCCTCAAGTATCGAACTATACAGTGAAAAATTATCAAAATACATCGGGTTGTTTAGCCATTTTACAATCTTATTTAATGGCATTGTCAAAATGTCGTAGAAAGTCATGTTACCTGCCTTGAATTTTTTCGACTCTTCCAGTACCTCGTTACAGGTAGAAAAAATTAGAGACAACCCATAATGTAGCTCAAATAATCCTTTCGCTGGAATCAAATCTGCACTTAAATTATTCATGTGCAAACACACGGCATATAAAAGTACCAAAAGATAAGATGATTCAATCACAGGTTCATTCATAACAATACGACGAAGGGCATTAATTATTGCTCGGTTAATTGTTACGCTGTCCTGGAATTCCCAAAATAAACAGATGATTCTTAAGTTATCCTCGATACTATTGGTTGCATCAAAGTGAGGTACTTGAGAGGGAAAGTGCCTGAAAAAAAGAAGCCATAAGTAATTACTCGAATAAACATGCCACGAGAATTTCAGATCATAATAATTGGTTGACTTACTCATCAGCTCTGAAGCCGGACTCAAGGAGCAGCTTAACAATCTTGTATTGTCCTGTTTCTGTCGCTAAACTTAGCGCTCTATTCATATCTTGGCAGCTATTTCTTTTGATCTTGTTGTTAAAATATGTGTCTAGCAAGTGATCTACAACTTCCGCGTTTCCCCAAACAATACTAATGATGATTTCGTAAAGTTCAGGCTCGTTGCTATTGAATGTATGATATTCAACAATGTCAGAACTATATCGAGCTTCAGTGTTATACGTTGTCGAGGGGATTCCTGTGATTTTTTCTAGCATTAACTTCACTACCTGTATATTGAACGTTTTTGCTGCCAAAAAAAATGGTGTTTCCTGTAAATAGTTTTTGACTCGGAAATCGCTTCCTGAAAAATTCTTCTTGTCATATAAATGAGTTGAGATCTTATTTTAGTTATTCGCAGTGGTTCAGTGTCGAGAAGTAATTCAATGACCGAGAAATGATTCTACGTTATCGAGACTTCAACTGTCTATAGTATAGGATGATGACACGACAACAGTAAAAAAAAAATGATTATTTTTTTTAACTTACCATTATCAATAAGCAAAGTAGCTATTTTGATGCAAGTTTCACAATGATAAATAGAACTACCTTTTCGTAAAGCCAAATGCAATGGTGTTTCACCATATTTATTTTTAACGTTAACGTTGGCCCCCCTCTGAATGAGATATCGAACATGTTTTACATCGTGGTAACGGACAGCTAGATGCATCGCTGAGTTTTGCGTGTTCCGATTGGAATTGGTTTTGTGCAGTAACTCGATAAGCAAACACTTTTTGCCTCTGTGATATCTAGGGTGCTTTTTTGATGTTAAATAGTAAGATAAAGCTTCGGGCGAAAAATTTCTGTTAATGTCCAATCTGGATGCGTGTTTCAGTAAATACTTCAGAAACAATTGGTTGCGTTGTTTTGATGAGCCATCACATACTTCAGATATCATGTCGTAGATATGGAGACTCTTTGCTCTATAAATAAGTTAACACATTTGATTACATTCACAAAGTACAATTTCTAAGTGACAATACCATAAAGTAATACAAAGACTTTATACCTGTACTTTACGAGTATCTTTAAGAAATTTAAATTGCGATGACGGATAGTCATATCTAGTGGTGTATTTTCAAATGTGTCACCAGTATTTAGGTTTGCTTTATACTTTATCAACAGTTTCATGATGATTCCAGGTTTATAATGTGTCGCAAAATGCAAGGCTGTGCCATTATATTCGTTTGGGATGTCAGGGTTACTATGATTCTCCAGAAGAAGTTTTATCCCATTGATCTTTGGATATTTTGGATAAAAACATTAAACTTTTGGTAAACTTTAAATTGTCGTATTAAAATTTTACCTGCTGTTTTCTAACTGCTAAGTGAAGCGCTGATTCATGTCTAGGTCCACGTGTATTTACGTCTGCCCCGTAGTCAATAAGGAGTTGCATAATAGATAGTCGGTCATCAGCTTGCACGGGATTTAAATCATTTATGTGATCGTAGACCATGTGCAGAGGTGTTTTAAACTCCAGATTCCAATCGTTAATACAAAATGGATCTCTGAGAAATGTATTAGGAGATTGAGAAATTGAAAGATTTACAGAAAATAAGGTTTATTTTTAAGATAAAATTACTTTGTTAGAATAGTTTTTACTTTTGCAAGGTCACCACAGTAAACTGCACTGTGAAGAGATTCCTCGTTTCGATTGCTCATGATTTTTCGTCCTTACCTTAGTTTAAGAATATCTGATCGTCGTAGATAGACGAATAAAAATGATAAACCTTTGGTTTTGGTACTTACTTTGCACTCAAGAGTAAATTAACTATTCGAAAACTTACTACCCTTATAAGTATATTTTTAAGTTTGCTGGCCAAGTTTTATTGGTTTTACGTCGAAACATCTACTAACATCAGAACTGAATAGAATTAAAATGGTTATTTTAGTTTATGCTTAACGACGAGTAAACAATTATTCCTCCAAGTCACACAGTGACAATCATTACCTCGATTTTATCTATCCGTGGGTTATTAGTGTGCTTTAATTAGTGGTAATATTATTACACTTGAATACTTAGTTAAAAAAAAAAAACACGTTTTTTTTATTTTTCAGACTGCCCATTAGCCCGGCCCGATAGTAGCCTCTTGCTGCCTGGCTTGTTTAATAGTAAATTTCAAGCATTAGGCTGGTATAGATAAAAAAATGCCTGAAGGTGAGACACTTGTGAATATGTTAATTGCTTAGCGTGTTGGTAAGTATATCTACATCCCCAGTCAACGTGCTTAATCGGTTATATAGATATACTGATATTATCATGCTAGACGTAGGCCCGAATCGTTCTCAAGTTCCTTATCAGAGGGCGCTGTTTCTTAACTGCGATTGAGAGTCGAGGCCGGCTGACATGTAATTAATAATTAGTAAATGCAGCAGTGAGTATCTGAAATAATGACAATCTACGGTCTTGAAGCATATTAGAAAAAAACGGCAAGTGTAAGCCAATCCGATGCTATAAATGACACATTTTAGACGTTAAGTTGAAGTATCTACGTCTCCTCGTGTGAGAAAAATAAAGTGTTGTATCGTGTTAAACATCAGCTTCTGCAGCTTAAAAGTATAAAAATCGTGGATGCGGAGTTAGTGGAGAGTATAATGTTTTGTACTCAATCATAAAAAAAATCATGCTTAGATCTTCAACTAGAATGTTACTAAAAATTGTTGCTTTGCTTGAGAGTTCTGTTAGTGGCATATATACATACATTTGTCAGTCGGTCGGTCAGATCCCTCCACGTAAGTATATCTATGTGTAAATATATTACTTATATTATGCCATTGAGTCGCCGCCATGCTGCGCTGGTAATTTCTTTAAAACCTGTGTATGTATATAGATATAAGAAACGCGGAAAAAATATAACCAACTGGCTATAAAACAGAATTGCTAGATGCTTTTTCACATGAAAGGAATTTTAGGCGTCATAAGCTCCCACTCGTGAACTTCGACCTGCTCTATCTCGACCAATTCATGTTTATATACAAAAAGAAACAATACATGTCTAGTATTTTTGTACAATCTACAAGACGGACCAGTTAGAATTTTTCATGCTAGATCCCAATTCTTATACAAAGCTAATACACAATTAATATACAAATAATATGAAGAATCATTTTTGGGGTAAAGCTTGATCTAGTTTATATACAAACTGTATACAATACTTTTACTTGGGATAGCATAATCACTAAGAAAAATAATGCATCCGAATGAGATCTCTGATGATTTCTCTAGTCCCGTAATGGACGACTAGACGTATGGCCGTGTTCCATGAAATACTTGGAATAGATTTTATGCAATGACTTGAAGAGCCAGCCCTTTTGTCTTTGTGATATCTAGGGTGCTCTTTATGTTTTTGTAAGAAAAAGTTTCTTTAAGGGGGCTCCTACGACTACTGCTGAGGTCAAACACAAACAAAAAATAAAGTTTTGTTTTTCAATAAACAAATGTGTCTGAAAATCATTATGATATTTTTAATAACGTATGAAGTGGGAAAAATGATATTTATGTGTGTAGTTTCACTTTGTACGAAAAATTAATTATTGTTTTGACCAGTCTAGTGCATACGAGGGTACACCACCAGACCAGACCACCTGTGCTGGTGTAGTATAGCAATGTAATATATAGGTATATGGTATATATATGTCGTGAACAAGTACGTCTGCTACCCACGTGACCTCCTGACCTCCCGGACACTATTTATTTATTTCCATCACAAATATCTCGCTAAAATGGTCCTTTATCCACAATTTTTAATACAGCATATTACAGAGGAAGACTTCGTCTACAAAACGCATATATTCAGTCTGCTGGGACTTTTAATTTAGGTTTATTATAAACGAAAACAAATTGTTTTTCACGCTGCCCCATAGGAACACGTGCTAATAGTTACAACTTTGAGCTCGGATTTCTCAAAATTTTGACCCATTCGAAATATAATTTAGACCACCATTAAATTCAGTAGACTTTTATTTACAAGAAATAATATATCTCTGTTTGGGGACTTTCGCGAAGGAGCCCCCTTAACTGTCCAGTTTGTCTGCATCTCTAACAAACCTATATTTTGACCGCAGATAGTGTTATCAAGCTGTATCAAGTCAGTAAATGAGTAGTAATATGGTTTGCTTCATACTTGAATAACAATTTTTTGATTAGTCCAATTTCGCGATGCACCGTACCATGAACTGCAAAGCTGTGAAATTATCATCATTTGGGGTATCGGGGTTAATATTGTTTTCCTAAACATAGGTTTTGCCTTATTCTTTGTAGGATTTAGAGAAATTAAACTCACAGTAAGTTTTTTGTCGTATTAAAATGTTATCTCCTATTTAAAATTTTTTTACTTACTATGTACTCAAGAATAAATAAACTATTGGAGAAATTACTACATGTCTCAATTTATTTTTACCGGCCAAGTTTTATCAGTTCCACGTTTAAAAATAAACTGATAGTGGAACTGTTATCCATAAGAAATGGTATAATGGTATATTGCTCTAATATATTTGGCAATCTACTTGCAATAGAATACTATTCAGTTGGCCAAGATAGAAAGGTACTCAAAACATAGGTGTTGTTAGCTTAGAAATCCGAATTCATCGAATAGTTGGAAATCCTACCATTCATCATTCCGTTTCAACAGTAACGATCTAACAATTAATTAGCATCCCATTTCCGATTTGCTGATTCGATATTAAGACGTGATCTAACGAACGACCACCTTATCATATTGATTAAACAAACGGATCATCCAAGCTGAATGAAATACCAAATCGGTTGACCCAAGCGCAGGCCAATATCTCTCAAAAGCCGCGACTAATGGAACGAAACGTGCCCGTCCACTTCATGAGAAAAGGTTTTAATTACAGTCAAGCGTCTTCTCGAGTTTTTACGCTTCGTCCCAAAAAATATCCTCACCGCTTAATTACACCGGGTCCCCTCGGACGATGCCCACGCATCGGTGGGGCCGGAGGAAAGCATTCTTTCTCGGTAGGACCCGCACGTCCGGGGAGGACTTGGGTGGTCCCCCTGTTACCCCCTTCTCGCCATTCCACACTCGACTACTGCCGATACACGTGATTTTTTGGGACAAAAGTCAGGTGTTCGGCTTAAACGTTTTTTCTCATTGATCGGCAATTTTTCAAGAAGACACTCTCGTCCCAGAGCTCACGCATTCCACGATAACCACTCGCACGCTGGAGGAGGGGCCCGCGATGATTATCGGGCATGCATATTACGTGCACGTTATAATCAACCCATACCCGAATATTCTTTAAAACCAATACTAATAATGATAATCCCCACAATCGATCACAAAACCAGGCCGGTCCAGTCGACCCGCGCCAACCTGTTCAGCCACCGCTGGGCCCACGAGATGCACACATCGCTCGCCCGACTCGGCTACCGCGAACGAGCAACCGATTCCGACTCTTGGCAAGATATCTTGTAGATTCAGGTGGAGGAAATTGATCGGGCTCAATTCCTCCGCGTGTGCGAGGTCCTGTTCCTGGAGTCGATGGGGCGCGAATTGCGTCCCGAGACGCGGGAAAAACGGGAGCAGGAAATATTTTTGCCCGAGAGGAGTTTCGCGTGGAGGCGCGCGATTAGGGGAACGGGAGAGGGTTGAAATTCCGGGGACTTCTCGGAATGCAGAGCAGCTGCGGTTGTCGGGCAATCGGTTTCCTTATCGTGTGTATTACGTATACATGCCCCGAAAGGAAGGCGTGTGCGTGTGTAGCCGGGGCAGATGCTATTACCGAGGGCCAAAACTACTTGGGTGGCTGGACCCTCTCTCCGCGCGTTTTTGACGCACACGTGCGCGTAACCGCAGCTCGGAAGTGGGCGACGTTCCTCGGTCTCTTTCTTTGTCGCGCCCGGGGGGACCTGAGGTTATTGTCGTTGTTCCGTTTCGAGATCGTACGTGCCCCGTGTACGAGATGCCGAGGAAAAAGGTGAGAGAGTGTGTCAATTCTTTGATTTTTTACTTTATTTTTTTTTCGGCACCATTTCGGAGAGATCTGAGGCGCTCGATGTGGCGGTACGATTGAGCTCTCAATTTTGGTTGATCGGTATCGGCGTGGATGATGTATTTTCATCGTTGCTTGCTGCGGTTGGTTGTTGGGTTATCAGTTTTCGGGATTAAAGGCTGTTTTTCATCAGTCGTGCAACACTAAGTTTCATCTTTTTCTTTCATTCCTCTGTACGGTTTAATTAGTTGATTGCCTCGTTACGATTTTAAGAAAATACGTGAAAGATTTGATAAGAAACAGTTTTTCAGTTTTTTCGTAAAGATAAATTTTTTATGACAAATAATATTTTGGATCTTATTTTGTGATAATACATCAGTACCCAATGTCAATGAAATTTTTTATTGTATAACTTCTATTTTGTAAGTATGAAATTTTGATTGTACCACCTGCATAAACTCCTAATACAATAATGATTAATCAGAAAAGAAAAACATGAATACAGGTATACTTTTTTTTTGGTGGAAATATATACATTGAAAATTGAAACAATTATTTACGTCATTAATTCATTTGTTACATTTGTATAATAGACAAAGCGTACAAGTTCTCAAGTAAATCCAATTAAAAAAGTATGAAGCATATTTTAACTGTAAAGAAGTATGTGTTGGTCGTAAATATATCATTTTTTTGCTTTTTGAATGAAAAATTTTTTTTAAGCTTTAAACATTGGTCTTTGTACGTGACAAACACACACGTTTTTATATAAAACTAGGTGATTTTGAAAAAGACGCATTTTAGGATTAAGCATCATTCTTTCCAGTATTTTACCACAAGCTTCTAAGCAACAATTTCAAACTATCAAGAAAAGTCGTCTCACAAGATAAAACCTAAATATTAAAATTGAGAATACTGAAAAAAAATTTTTTTTCAGGCAGCTTTGTAATAACCTAATCAAAATTAGTTACGGCTACAAAATATATACAATAAACATATTTTAATTTTTCGTATCAAATGGGTAAAATCACTTTTAACAAGTAGAGTGCAACGCTTTCCACTGTGGACAATTTTTAATAATTAAAATAAACTTCACTGGTTTCTGCAATTTTCTTTAGTTCCCTCATATGTAAATGAGTTAAAATTTTCATCGTAATTTTATCAGGCAGATTTACAAAATCAACTGTACTTAAAACACCTTGCAGAGCTTCGTTCAAATTATCCTTCGCCATTTTCAGTACCTCCATCTTTTCTATCGCTGTGTAAATACGAGCTTCTATTACTATGTATTGGTAATACTGTAATATTTTTTTTTCTTGTAGAAACGAAAGCACACGCACACAAGCATCGACATAATTTTCATTGTTCAATAATTTCACTAGTGAACCTTGTTGCATCAAAACAATGTCATACAGTGATTTGCTTTCTACTTTAAAAGTCTTTAAACCGCTCAATTGATCACTACAATCATCAAGAATTTCCGATAACTCTTTGCATGATTCAAATAGTCCTTCAAGTGGGATTAAGTCGACATTTACTTTATTCAAATGCAAGTCCATGGCATAGTAAAACACTAGTAGGTTCGTTAGTTCATTTACAATTGGTCTCCGTTCAAGAACTTTGTCAATGATATCAATCGTCGCTTGGCCAATCATTGCGCTATCTTGGAACTCCCGAAACAAGCATACTGTCCTTAAATTACATCCTGTCTGGTATACTGCAGAAAAACGAGGTACATCATGGGGGAAGCGCCTATCGATGAAAAAAAAAAAAAAAAAATACTCATTGAACCAATTTTAGATAAAGCTTTCTCAAATATCACCAATCAAGCAGCAAACCTATCTGTTTGGAAACCAGACTCCAAAAGTATATTGATGATGTCGTATTGGCGAGTAAAAACAGCTTCTTTTAGTGCTCTGTTGATGTCTTGGCAATGGTTCGTGTTTTTCTCAACTATGTAGTCCATTTCGAGCAATCGATGGATAACTTGTACGTAACGTAGGGCAATAGCAACGATAAGCTCATAGTAGGAACAAACATACAAGAGAGGAAGTGCCGTAGGATAGGAACACATGAGCGTTGTCTCATCGACTCCTGTGATTTTTGCCAGAATCAAGTTTACCAGTTTCATGTTTCTTTTTCTTACAGCCAGAAAAAATGGTGTTTCATCCATACAATTGCGTGCACGTAGATCTGCTCCTGCAAAAAGAAATGATTATTCTTTTGTCTGTCGGATTGCTCTTTTCATCATAATAAGTTTCGTGGATAATGTCTTGAACACTTCAAAGTCATACAAACTTGAATTTACCATACTTAACAAGAAGACGTGCAATTCTGGATGGTTTTTTATTCATTGACAACAAATGCAAAGGTGTCTCAAAAAAGACATCTCTGGCATTGACGTCTGCCCCTTCTCGAAGAAGTGCCTCGACCACTGCCTCTTCTCCTTCACAGACCGCTAAGTGCAGATCCGGTTTGCCCATAATATCATGAAGGCGAACACTTTTTTCTGATAGTATCTCGAGGAGAATACATGTTTTGTGGTCCTCGGCATTCAAAAAATTGTGTTTTTCGGATAAAATATAATAAAATAGAGCTCCGAGTGAAAATTTTCCATGGCTATCTATTTCAGTTGAGTGTCTTAGTATGCGATCAATCAATTTCTTCTTTGCCAACTGGTTCAAGGAATTTTTGCATACGTGTAGCAAACATTCGTAGATATTTTTGCTCTTCACTCTTAAAAATGTAAGTGAATCACATGACAGAAATTATTTCACCAAAAAGCATGCGGTGGACTGTGTGGACGCCCTACCTGAAATCCAAGAGTATTTTCACAGAGTTCAATTTGCCATTCCTTATACTGACATCCAGTGGCGTTCGGTCACGATAATCGACGATATTCGGGTCTGCCTTGTGGTCGAGCAACAACTTTATAATCCTCGCGTCATCGACAAATGCCGCACGATGAAGAGCTGTTTCATTGCAGACATTCATAATGTTCGGATCCGCCTTATTCTCTAGAAGACACCTCATCCCTCTGATCTTTGAATTCACAAAAGTTAGAATTTTCATTCATTTTGTGAGTTTAACAATTCATGAAATCGTTACCTGCTTCTTTTTGACGACCATGTGCAGTGCTGTTTCGAGATGAATATATCCACCTCTCATGTTCACATCTACTCCATACTCGATAAGCAGTTGCATTATCGGTAGCCTTTCATCAGCCGTTGCAGGATTATAAAAATAAACGGGATGGTATACCATGTGCAAAGGTGTTCGGAATTCAAGGTTCCAATGGTTCACACAGGATGGATTTCTGAAAAATTGTTTACAGTTACAGATTAGATATGACGATCAACTGAGTACATGTTGTTGGAAAACTTAAGTAGGATAGCTAAAACAAAAAGGAAATTATGATTTCTCGTTAAAAAAAATGATTTTCTGCAAAGAGCAGCAGGTTTTCTTAAGGTAAGAGTGACGAACATGCAACCTTGACTATTTAAGATCCTATTTGCGATATCTATATGATTTTACGTGTTTCGGTATACCAAAGGAGCTGCTCCAAAAGTGTAATAGTATAAATTCTTTGTACTTCCATTGTAATGATTATCCCCATATTTAAGGCATTTGTGGTATTATCCGCAGAGATTTTTAAAAAACAGTTTGGTTCAATTTCCAAAATAATAGTGATGGAAAGAATATTTGGAATGTTGGGCACAGATACCGTATTTGGTTTGTTAGTACGAAGAAATTGAAGTCAAAAAGTTACTCGTCGAAATTGGTTTAAAAATGCTTCGGATTTTAGCTTAGTGTTACAAAGAATACACGAATAAAGATATTAAGTAGCTGGTACGTTTCCATGCCAAAATGTATCAACTCTGATACTACGTATTTCTGTAACGATTGTTAACAAATTACTTATTTTACGAAACTTGAAGTGTGACTGACCAAACTGTTACAAAAAATCAGAATGAAAATTACCTTTGTAGAATTTTTTGAACCGTCGCCATGTTGCCAGAAAAAACTGCTTCGTGAAGATTTTCCTTATTCTGGTGATTCATTATTGTAGTTTCACTGTATTTCTTTGAAAAACCTTACTATTACGAACTAAAATTTGGAACTAAATGTTTTTTTCTTTCTCGTGTGAAATTTCCATGCAAAAATAAAGAAAATTGTTTGAAAAGTCACAATTTTCAAGAGGTATAATTTGTATTAGTAAATGAACAACGGTACCACTGCAAGAGCACAGTGGCTACTATACGATTAAGTTGGACGCATAAGCGTTTGTCGATAATGAAGGCCAATAAAGCTGTTATTTCAAAATCAATTTACTTACTGATCATTAGTAGCTTCCTTTGTTTTATCACCAATTGTGTACTTATCAGCAGGTTATATCTCTAACAGTTTAAAATACCAAAGAAGTACATAAAAAAAACCAAACGAAAAGTGGTTCGTGTTTGATTAGGTAATCATACGTATGCTTTTCAGTTTACATACATTTTAAGGTAATACTGTCGACACCACACTAATCAACTTAAGAATTCATCTCAATGGCAGTGTGTAAGTGTATATATATACATGCATTGTATATGTATATGTAATAATTAAATATCTCACAGGCACATAATAAATATTTTGAGGTGACCAAAATGTAGTTTATGTTATAAGCGTCTTCTTCGTAGACTTTTATAAATATCTTGTAGATCAGTGTTTTAAAAGACAAAATAAATCGCTATTGTCCATAAGATTACGTGTTAAACTGATAAATAGTAAAATGCCCACGATTTTCTCCCTACGCACCCAAAGTCCACAAAAACGTAACTAGATCATTTTTGGGTACTGATTATTTAATGTGAAATACGTTCAATTTGATCGAAATTAGATATCTTCAAAGATGTTTCAATGGCTGCTTTAAAAAACGATAATGACATACGAACCGTAACTGCACGTTAGGTTAACGTTACACTAAAAAAAAATCACTTAATGTATCAAGAAATTTCTATTTTGAAGCCATTGATTATATCGCAGGCGTATCTAATAAACGATAAAAATCTTTTCAGATTCCTAGAAATATTGAGAAAAGTTTCCTTTACGATTTGTTGTTGTAAACTGAAAAGTTTGTTACTATTTGCGTTTGATGTATACAGCTCTCAGGTTTCTAACATCACAAAGTACATTTATTTTTTTTAGAGTTGGTTTAAATAATGATTTTATCAACCAGACTCAACCCATTGCGTCATCAACTCATTCAGGTGTTGTCAGCATGTCACCTGCGTCTCTGTTCATCCAAACCCCAATTCAACCGTGTAGGCTTGGCTAAAAATTCTTTCCCCACGAGAAAAATCACTCGACGCTCGAGTAAATGAGATACTCAATTAGTTAAACATTGTTGGAATTCCGCAATCCAACGCATTTCCAATGAAAAGCAACACCCGTAATCTTATAACACTCGAATAAAAATACAGATCCGTACACAATTTTCTCGCTCACCGTATAAAATATATGTACCTTTTACCGAACACTTTTCGTAACCAAATACACGTGTAGCTGCAACCCAACGCTCGATCCCAGGAAATCCCATTAACACACTGTTTGAGAAAAAATGCAACGACACAACATGGCTGAGCCAAAAAAAAAAAGATACATCGCTACTAAGTATACTTTTCTGCATTTATCAAAGATTTCTCCGTCAAACCCGAGGATATTCACGTATACCTGCACAACTTTCGAGACGGAAAAAAAAGACGAAAGATTCAGGAGGATGAGTGGGAAAAAGTGATGGTCCTGTACGTAAAAGCCGGACGCAGATTGAGCGCAAAGGTATACGTATAGAGTGAAGCTCCTGAGAAAAATTTACGCAGGTATATGCACGTCAGCGGTGCCTCCCGAGCAGCCGTACATCAACGGCCAAATCTCTGCTGCTCTGCTTGCGCATACGAGGTGTATCAGGGCCGAGCAAAGTTATACATCCCGGCCCGTAAGTCACCCACGCCCGAGGTGAGTTTCGGCCACCGAAAAGATATCCCTTGTACGCTTATATATATATACGCACCACACATTATGTCAGCTGCAGCTCGAAAGGAGGGACTCGTGCTCCCGAGAGCGGATTTGCAATCAGCATAAAAGAAGTTGTAAACGTTAACCGAGTTCGAGAGGGTGCTGTATAATATATATGTACGCGTTGCCGATACATTTGGGTTTCCCCTTGCTTTTGTTTCCGGCGAGTATTTACGGGGTCGTAAGTTACTCCACCTCAAACCCGCGCGGGAAAAGGTGGGAGGGGCCTGAAAATGTGACACCTGTAATTATAAGCGCAGTTTATGCCCAGCCGGGAGTTTTACCATACACTTTTTGGCGATAAAATTTACTTTTTGCCGGACGTAAATCCTCTCGGGTATGAAGATTTTAAAAGAAAAAGTTATTAATTCTTATTGATTATCGGACAAATAAGTGCCTTTTCGAAAGTACCGTTTGGTTTTTATACGCATCTGTTTTTCACATCATCATTCGAGGTTCCGTGTTTTTAGATTTTTTTTCTTTACACGTTTTTGGTATATAACGTTAAAATGTAAAAACAACAAGTACACGTAGAAGGTATACGAAAAATTACCTTTGTTTCGATAATTGAAAAAAAATATAATCCGCCAGACTGAGAAAAGGTATGAAGAACATTGTGTCATGTAGGGCATTGATTCTAACCTCCGTTTGGCCTTTTTTTTGAACTAGCTTCTAAAGAATAGAGCCAAGAAGAAAAAATATGTGCGGTGTATATTTTGTCACCGTGATTATGGTATAAGTTTTAAAAAACATGTGCTTCACCAGAGAAATCAAGTTACGTAAACTCAAAAATATGTAATTTTTAAACTGATGCCCAAATCACTAGGTCCATTTTCTTGGATACCTTCGATTTTTCATTATCAAACTATACTATAAGCAGTGAGTTTCGAGTGTTTAAGTGAATTAACACATCCATTTTTTTGTTAAAATAAAAAGTCCCTCGCTAAGTTCTACGACTGATGCGCCACTACGCGCTTTACAACCTCCTCAATAGGTTTTGGCGCTCAATAACACCGTCGAGCATACCATCACGGACTCTTTGGACGAAGCTTTGGTACACGGCTAAAATCACACATCAGTGCTATTCACGTATTTTATCGCTCGTACACCAACGAATGAAAAAGCCGCTTTTTATCTAAAAGCCTCGCGCATACGCGCACAAACCGAGGGCATGTGTATACATACCCGTGAGGATTAAGGAGCCCTAATTATGGTCCCTTTTTGCTTCCCTCGCATTAGCATCGGGTTCAAGGTATGTAGATACATGCGCACAGTGAAGGAGGCTACAGTACCTGACTCTCCGTGCCAGTGTGGGCCTTTTTCCTTTAATATCCGCGAGCCAAAGGACGAGCAAGTATGCACGCGGGGAAAGAGAGAGAAGAATACGAAGCACCGAAGGAGAAGAAGAAGAAGAAGGGAGCCTTGAGTCGTGGCTAATGATACGCGATGATACGCGGCATTCGTCACTGTCCGATGTCCGGCTTGATTGCCGCTACTGTTCTCCTCCTCCTTTGCCTACCTGCACATCCTCTCTCCCCCCGTTATAATATACAAGGGTATAGAGGACGATGCGCCCATGTATATATGTGAGTATGCACCCGACGCACACGTAGCTCATTCTCATGCGGAGCCACGCTATCTCGTCCCTTTTCTTCTTCTTTCCTCGCAGACTCCGTCTTCTCCTCGTCTCTCTTGCATATTCGCCTTTTTTTCGTTTCTTTTTCCTCCTGATGCGGGAGATGAAACAATGAGGAGGGGAGGTGCGTGCCCGTCGCGGGGGAGGGGGACGAACTTAGGGGCCTCTTTTTCAAGGGTCCCCCTCTCTCTTCTTTGCTCTAAGATCGTGTGACTTTTACTTACGTTGCGTCCAGCTGTGCGAGGGCGCCAGTCGTGGGGAGAGAGAGCCTCGAGAAAGCGAGATCATATCTCGAAAAAGAATCGCATTCCGCGCGACTTTCGGCCTTTTTTTTCGAGGCGCGAGTTTTTTTTTTTTTTTTTTTTTTTTTCTCCTTCGTCCGTCGTTTCCTGTCGCGGTGTTTTGCGCAGTCTGTGCGGTTTTCAAGAAAAAAAAAAATCGTGTTTTACCATCTTTGGGTGCGAATGATCTCTACAGAGAATATCTTCTCTGTTGCATGCGGTTTGTATTTTGTCTTTTACGAGTGTGTTCACACCGAGGGAAAAAAAAATTGGTATCGCCTACTCACAGCTTATAACCGTCAAGTTAACAGTGTATTTATTAATAATGTCTTGTTACGCAGTTGCCCCGCTAGTCTGTATTTGTCGAAACAAAGAATACAAAACAACTTAAATTAGCTGTAAAAATCCATGAAAAACGATAAAAAAAATAAAGCTTATAAAACTGGGTATGGAATTTTTGTAGAAGCTTGTTCATATATCTGCTGGGGGCAATTATCAAATCGATTGATCGTCAATATATTTCGACGTCTCTCCTGTTGTAGATGGGATGCACGAATCGCCAAGTTGCAAAATTTACTGTTGCACATGGTTTTTATAAAAAAAAATTAAATGTTTTAAAAAAAATGTGAAGGAGCTCATTTATGCAATCCTTTGTAGATTGTACAAACTGGTTTTCAGTATAGCTGTAGGCACAAAAAGAACCAATAAATTGGGCATGTCGATACATATTTTCCTCAAGCCTAGCCTATACCAAACCAAAATTCATTCCAATGACTCGGACCCAATTCTGTTTTCAGTGTAATAGAGAGATTTGCAGTAACTCGTACATCGAGTGCTTTGAACTGAGGAATTTGCTCAGCGCAAACACGAGCCTATACGCAGTTGGATCCACTACTACATCTGTCATATAATTTACAACTGTAGTATTAAGGGAAGAAACAAAAAAATATCAACCGTTACCCACACTCCACGACACCCGTCAATTAAACATCGGTATCGTTTAATTGTCCCGAAAAGTCGGTACAGCCGCAACCACCGAAATTTTCTTGTCAATTCAACCAAGACCGCCAGCTATAACTCAAACTCACTCGGACACGTGGCGAGATATAAAGGCTACCGTTAAAACGGACTCGTTATCGGGAGGAAGCGACTGCATACGCGTTATTAATCGACCGTCGAAGGAGCATCTGGTTTCGAGCTAAAGGTATTTCTGGATTCCTGCACCTGACGCTCCTTCTCTGATACACTTTTGCGACTGATATGCTCGAGGAGATGCTGAAAGTCTTATCGACTTTGAGGCTCGGTGTGATATGTTGTACATTTTTTTTTTTTTTTTTTTTTTCACAGTACATGTGTTTGAGTTTCAGTTAATGAGTACCTGTGCAACGTCAAGTTGCTTCACAGATTATAATTTCATTCACAAACATGGTCCAATGGATTTCAAGACATTGAATCACTACGATACGATCAAACCCACGTAAATTGTAGAGACTGCCTTAACGAATTGAAAGCGAGTTTTGGAAACAATAAATAAATACATCTGTAGCTAAAAGGGATTAACTCGATAACTCTTACTTATAACTTTTTCTGAATAAACTTTGTATCAACAGTGATAATTCGCGTCTTCAACATTAATGAAGATTAATCAGTTTTTAAATTTAAGAGTATAATATTGACATCTAAATTAGTCGATGAAAACGATTCAATTGAAATCGATTGTTTCACTGTCAAGATATAGTGATCTTACTCGAATTAGTAAATCAGTGAATGTTCGCTACTTTGGATACGAATGCTCTGCAACAAAAATCAAGTTAGTGTACAAAACAACTACCTTTTATTTTGTTGAAGAGGAAAAAGTCATGAAAAAAAGGATCTCGCACTTCCAGCGAGTCGTGATTTATCGATCCCCATCACCTATTATCCGCGATTTCCACGCTCACAACCCGCAGAGGCTATGATCATTGGAGCGTGTCATTGTCACAATCAAAAGCAACACGGGTACCGCAACACTTTACAAGGCCCACTCCATTCGGACCCGAAACCCATCGAAGGACCCTCTCCGGCGTGGACATCGACGCAGTCATCAGTTGGGCCCATACAGCTGTTGTACATCCATCCGGGGGATGAGGGAAAAAAGACAAAAAAAAAAAAAAACAACGGTATCTTAGGAAGTCGATTAGTCACTCCGCTCATCCCCGACCATTGCGCACACACACACGGACGAAAGCGAACTTGGCGCGTGTGACGTGGAAATATGATCGCTCTCTCCCGCGTATAAGGAGGGAACAGATCGATACTTTGTACGAGTCCTTTCTCTCTTCGCGTTGTATCTATTGTACACGCGACATCCTCGATGTTGGCATAATAACAATAACACAACACGCGATGTCCGACAACTGCGACGGAGTTCAAAGTCTCAAGCCGGACGCAGGAAATAAAAAAAATAATAAAAAAAAAAAAAAGAAGAAGAGGAGAAACATCGCAGCCCATTAGGCCGGTGCGCTCGCGCTACAATAGGAATCGATCGTCCCCGCGTGTATATATATATATATACCCCTTCGCAAGCAAACCTTTGCTCGTCCTCTCTTGTTCCGATGAACTACACCTTATTCCCTCGCTCTGTCCATGATGCCCCATTTCTCTTTTTGCTCCCGCGTGCAGAAATACGAATAAACGGCCGTAGGGGCCCCACTGCGATCGATCGGTACACACACACACGAGCGTTGGGTTCCTCCCGGTGTCCTTCTTCTTCTTCTTTGACTTGCAAATGTTAGCTGCGATCGGATGCGCGCGTCGAGAAAAATCGAGACGCCGGGGAGAGAAAATGGTGTACACAGACGGTGCCGGAAGCCAGAGGATCGATGGGCCGTACACTCCCGGACGAGTGGAAAAGCGTCGATAAAAGAAATAAGGGGGAGGACCCATCGATCATCGGCCTATAGGGGGATGGTTTTTTCCGAGGTTAATTTCGAGCGTCCTTATCACCCCCCCCTCTCGAGCTCATCTACACGGTGTGTCTTCTTCTCCCCTTGATTGATAGGCCCATTGATTAATGACCCCCCCCCCCACCACCACTTGTTTATCCTATGGGCGTAGGTGACTTTGTTGCTTGCAGTTACCCCCCGGCAGTGATTTCGTTACTTTCCTCCGGTCGGATTTCCTACCGCCGAGATCGTTAATTACCGTGTTTTTCTCGCCCGACCTGCTTAGAAAGTCGCGGGCGGCACGGATTCCAAGAGAGAGAGAGAGAGAGAGAGCGGAGCTCATGTGTTGCGGGATCTGGGCGACAGCGGATTGGTACATGTGCGGGTATATAATGTATATCCGGGGGACAGTTGGCTTTGACGCGAAAGGTTGCTGGCTCGGATCGTTTTCCGGCCTTACTCTCTTCACGCGATCGATTGGCGGTTTGATTGGCTTAGTCGGGCCTTGAATAATAATTGGCGAAACGACTGTGGAAAGTTGAAGATCGCGTTTTCGATGGTTCATCCCTAAGGCGTGTTACTGGCTTTGTCGATCGTTAAACTTATCTTTTGGTGCACTTATGATAACTCCTGTCGTCTTTACAATGGACATCAAGAGGGGCATGCAAGCTTAGCTGTTGTGAAATTTTTCACGGTGTTTTAGCTCCAACTGATGAAATATTGGGCTATTGTTTGATAAACAATTTGGATGCCTGTTGTTTTATTTTTAACATTGGCTTTCTTCGAAATACGCTTTAACGCGCCACGAAATTTTGCTCACTGAATCTATAATAACAATTGTAACTATTAACAAACAGATGTTTTTCTTACCTCCGCATCCTCACAAATTATTTGCCTGCGTCAAAAAATGAGGTAGAGATTAACTCCCTTAAGGGCCATGTTAAAGAAATTCCACTACCAAATTTTTATTAAACTTAAAATATAATTGGTTAAAGCCTGTATCTCCATTTTAATCTGACTTGGCTATTGCGAGGGGGGCAGTTCACCCGAAAGGCATAAAAAACAATTTTATATCCTTTGAGACTTTTTCAATCTTTGAATTAAAGGACTTTGGTAGACTTTAAAGCCACCAAGAGTCTTTCGTAAGCTTTCAGAGATTCTTCAAGACCTTGTGCAGCTTCAACATCTTTTTCAGCGACTTAAACATGAAGAACAACTGCCAACTAATCGCCTAATCGATCACACTTCTAAATTCCACCTCATTGGTATACTCAAATTGTGAAAGCAGGTTCCTTTTTACTTCAATCATTATACCTAGAGTAGAGGAGCCTCGTGAATATAAATAATAATAATAAAAAACACAAGTTCCGCAGAATTCCTTGACGCCACCCCAGTTACCCAAGAACAGCGTAACATATACAATACTCAAGCCAGAGGCCAATCTCGCAAACGGGGAGGGAAAAAAAGACCAAAGAACGACCAAGCGCGTCCGCACCTGGAATCGAGAGCAGGGATCCGAGCAAAATTGAAAAACCCGCGGAAAACACATTCCACCGAGAGAGACCTGCTGGTGCATCAGGTATATGAGGAACAGGAGTGAAAAGCCTCCTCGGCGCGCCACTCTTCTCTTCGTTTCGCGCGAGAACCGCTCTCTCCCCCCGCGTATACGAAGCAAAAAAAAAAAAAAAAAAAAAAAGAAAGGCCTACGACGTCGAGTATAGGACGAGAGCGGGAGGCGATCGTGAAGAGATCGCCGGGCAGATTTAGCGGCTCCCGCTGACAAGACAATAGCCCATCTCGCGCATTCCGCGCGCCCGGGGATTCCCCGGCTATGCGATTCCTTTCCGCCCGCTTGTGCACACCTATACACACACAGGTACACTCTGCTCTCCGTCCGTCACGTCGTCCCGCTTGTGTGTATATATATATATATGGAGGTCCCCTTGCACTTTCCTCCGGTAGCAGGGCACCTCTTCGTCTTGTATCCCGCGAGGGCCTTCTTCTTCTTATCCGCTTGGCTGTCCAGCCGCAGGAGTGACACTTTCGCGCGAAAACACGTAGGAGCAGCTCCCCTTGTATACATGTACATGTATACTATTGTTGCCACCGACGCTTTGTTTTCTCGCCGTTTCGCTGTGTCCTTCGTGTTCGCGGCCCTGTCTCTTATCTCCTGGAAGCTTCCTTTTGCCGTCCTCGAGCCTAATCGCGCGTGTCGTTGAAAATTACAGACGCGTGCACACGCGCTGCAGGTGTGCGGCCAATGGAGATGGAGGATTAGCTTTGTATACTATTTGCGCATGGAGTTTCTACAACGAATGATTTGGGATGTTTTTTCCTTCGATAAAGAGTCCCTTTGAAAACGATGGAGCGATAATTGCAGCCAGATAATGAGCAGTACAAGGTGGTTCGACAACGATCGGCTTCGAGTGGAGTGCGCAGAGCAAATCTTTCGTTTTTGTGGGCTGCAAGAGTGCGAGCAAGAGTGATTTGTACCGCGATGCTTTTTTGGAAATTTTCGAAGTACTGCATAGCACAACAGATTACTTAGTTGTTTTTAATTATGATGAGAAATACTCCAAAGTACGCACTGAAATATTATACATTAGTGTTTATTTTTCTTTAATAAAATGTTAAATTATAGGCAAAAGTATCGTACGCAAAATGTATAAGCTTATGTAATAACTTACATTATAAAACTTTCTGACAAAGTTGATCAATTCGATGTTTATGTTGTGATTTTTCTTTATGTTGCAGGTACGTAAGTCATACGATGATAATATGTAGCTTGTCAAACCAATGCCAAGACACGTCCACCGTAAGTAAGAAACACAGATATTAGTTAGGCCCACTTTGAATACAACTTTAAATAAAAAGAAGTAATTTGTGAGTACATCAAAATCATTCCGTTCTATGGAGATTAGGGAATGTATAAATTATACTTTATATTGCAATATTATTGTATTCGCCTTGAAATAACATGTCGACTATTCAAACCTGAACTCCCTAAGCTTAAAAAAAATTACCTTATTAGTTTTAATGTATATGTAAACTGTTTATTAACAGTGTTTTTTCTACATCTATTTAGTGAACTAAATTACTTGTATAAGAAAATTTTTTTACCGTTCAGTCTCGTGTAAGAACTATAATAAGTATGTATTATTTTTCCTGTCTAAAACTATTTTTTATTTCATTAATTTATTGATTAATTCTTATTTCCTTTTTTTTCTACCAAATAACCATGGCTGATGGTACCATTATACATTTTTTTTTACTGCGTAGGTCAATGTAATTCACGTATGTTATTTACATTCCTCATTACATTTCACCTTATTGCTGCGGGGTTTCGTACCTATACTAATTTTTTACTGTTCTACTTGTGAGCTTTTTAGGGATTTCACACGCAAATGAGTAAGACATATGCTTGGACGGCTGCGAATTTTTTAGATCTCGGAAACACTATACCATAATCTACCTTGCATCTTATGCATGTGGAAGCCCGAGAGAGTAAGTATACTACAGGTGGTATTATATATACGCTCAGCTGTTGTAGCACAGCTCATTTTTTACGAAAATTGCTTATAGCTATCTGATCATCTAACAATGCCATCTTTTTCAAAGTCCATACGTTGTACGGAGAGCTTTGCCAGTCATCACTTTGAAATGTAAATGACGTTTGACAATTTGTTTTTTTTCTTCTCGTTATACCCCGCTATTTAATACCCATGAATCAATGGGATTGCGATTAAAAAAATAATTCGACAATTTGTGGTCACAATTACGCATATATTTGATACATCAGAATAATGCATGCATGTACTTACTACACTCTATATTGTCTTGATGAGTAAAAGTGTGCAAAATGTCATCTTGATCAGATTTTGGGATGTATCGATTGCATCTGCCAACTGATGCGCATCGGACCCTTAAAAATCTGCAAGATTGACCAAAAGAACCTAACTACTCAGACTTCACGGTGGCACTATTCAGTGTCAATCAAACGTAAGATTAGTACACAGATACAAAGATAAAGAAAGATATGTTATACGCGTATACGGCTAGCACAAATATGACGCCTTTTCTATGCTAATGACTGACAAATGATAATCGCCACCGCGTATATATATATATATATATATATATATATATATATATATATATATATATATATGTACAGACCCGCGCAACACTACGCCCATCGGGGCATACATTAGCATAATATGTCAACGAAACCAAACTTGCCACCGTATAATGTACAATCGTAGTACGCACATATACTTATGCCCGAGATGACCACACCCGCGTCTATTTACATAATCGCGCCTTTATCCAGCTCCTGTGTGTATATATATATTTACGTGTATATATGTCCAATACACTCTTTCTCGATATACACGTGTATCCAATTTTACCGTCTCCCGGAGACTTATAAGTGCCAATATAGGTATTATCGGGTAAGACACGTGAAATGCATTTGCTATACTCTCGTCGTACGAGTGTGACTCTCTCTCTCTCTGTTCTTATCTTTTTCATTCATCGCGCAAATAACAAATAATCGACGCAGCTTTTGCGCCTGGTATGCTCACCCGGAGATTAGTGAGAGGGAGAAAAAAAAAATCGGCTCGTGGGAATCGGTAATTAGAAAATAATTGTTATTGTTAATGCCACAGTACACACGATGTGATCTATTATCTCCGTAGGTACATATAGGACAAAACACTTTGCGGCTGACTTGCTTTGTTTCG
The DNA here is from genome assembly GCF_036245765.1 of Copidosoma floridanum. Taxonomy (NCBI): domain Eukaryota; kingdom Metazoa; phylum Arthropoda; class Insecta; order Hymenoptera; family Encyrtidae; genus Copidosoma; species Copidosoma floridanum. The sequence goes on along the minus strand of NW_028321884.1, from coordinate 12,926,720 downwards.
CAGTGTTCAAGGCTTCCAGGATTGTTATTCCTTTTACGTATAGATTCGGTGTATTTATTATTTTGAGCTTTACGCATTGATTTTGCCACAGTTTTAATGGCAGCGAGAGGGGATTAGCTCAATTTCACAATAAATCGATGTAAGTTTATATAGGGTACTTTTTGTACCAATGTGGTGGTGCCTGAGTTTTGTCATGAACTGGATTTCAAAGTTTCAAGAAACAATTCGTGCTGAAACAAGTGGTTACAGATGTAATATGCGCGGAGAATGCGTGTTATATCTCAAGAGCATTCGAAGAGAGTGTTTTTAAATACGCAGCGTTAACGAGGGGTCAATCACCTTTGCGTGGAAGCTCAAAATGGATAAGTAAGGTCTAGGTCATAAAATCGTAGAAGCAAATGTTTTCGTTTCTTTATTCTAGTCCAAACTGCTTTTTGGTGGTACTTCTCTGGAAAATTTTCTTACAGCAAACGCAATGTTTATTTTCTCATTGCTACCAGTGAGGCGGAGGGGATTGAAAACGTGATTGGATTTGTGAATAAATAGAATGATGTATGGCCAAAATGTACAACGGGATGATCTTACACTATTGGGTGAGGAACCGAATTATGGAAAAAGATATTTGAGATACTTGACATTATTTTTAAACAAGACAGTGGACGTAAATCTGTTTATAAACGGTTTTTAAAATACACACGTGTCTAGTTCGTTGTACGGGTACAAGTATATTTTTATGAATACATGTTACTGTTCGGGTCATTGTACTATTGTACAAGTGTGCATCTGTTGCTTGTAAATGTGGTGGCGGCCCCATTTCTCGTGACTGCGTGTTGAACCTCACTAAGTATATCTGCGGCTGCCGTCGAGGAAATTTCGGTTCCTACTTTAAAAGTGCAGGTAATTAACGTGCGTTGCTACCCCCACCATCGACTTGCACACACAGCTAATGCGTGCGTAGATGAAAGTTGTCAGCGATACAGAGTGATGTTGGCACTTTTAACTGTTTGACCTGTACGAGACAGCTGTTTGTTACCTTAAGCGATTACTTCGGATATTGTAAAAGGTAATGTGTACAATTTTCGTCTGTTACTGCATTTTTATCTATTTTTTTCGTGTATCGTACATCATTCATTGTAATTTTTGGAAATAAAACCTGAACAAGTTGGCACAGTGGTCAATAAAAGGTTGCGTAGAAAAAAAGTGTCTTTTTTTTTTGTTTTCGTTTAGTAACTTCACCCCAGAAGATAAATATACGTTATTCATAGAGTAATATAACATGGAAGGCATGAAAATTCAAGTCGAATTAATGTCGAATTCTTGGAAAACAAAAATAAGATTAACACATTTTATGTTTACTCGATCTATATCATAATGTCATACAATATGATATCGTTGGCTTGAAATTTTTAATATTGATCATAACTTCAAAAAAGCACCCGATGAGCGTGGTCAGTGCATCGTTTACAATAGGAAATAAAAAAATAGTTTAGAAAACATGTAAAATCTATATTTACGTCAGTTGGACACCATGCAACTATAGTTTAAACCGTTGAACAGTCAGCTAAAATTTGTTTACAATTTTCATTATTTATTTTCTCTCAGTGTACGGAATAACTAATTTCAATGAGTATTCGCGTTGCAAGTATTCAGTCCGAAGATTTACCAGCCAAAGTTTTAATTTTTCTCCATCAAAGAAACGCTCATGCAATTTTTCCGCGTATACCTATTTTATCTACATAAAGACATATCCCACATGGGGATTGAGAAAACACGTTAGTCCCACAATTTGCAGGCTTATCTGGTTTATGTCGTCATCCGCTGTTCACCAAAGAAATAAGGTGTTGCATACATTCACTCACGTGAAAATAGGAGAAAGTAACACACAAACTCTTGTCACGACTACGATATTATGACAACTACAAGAAAATCGCAGGCTTATCGCACCCGCGCGAATTTCCAAATAAATTTAATTCCCTCGGCGCGAATAATGTACCAAAGCCAATGTAAAACAGCGATTTGCAATTTATCACCGATATACTCTTCCCCCCCACCCCCGGCATCCTCAGCAACGTTTACTTATGTACCATAACGAAATTCCGATCCGCGCGTCGATATGGTAATTCCACGTTCCAGCCGGGTCCAGCTCTCCCTTGTCGAGATAATTTTCTCCCCTTGCACAAGCGCTTCTCCCACCAGCCTCCATCAGCTCGCCGATTTACACGTGCGAACACAGCTATAGGTCACGAAAAAGAAGATCCGGTGGAAAATTCCGAGACGCGCGGATAATATGTGGGTACATATGGTTTTACCTGTAAAATATACACGCGGAGAAATTTTTGAAGTCACGAGGACGAATTGACGATCTGCGATTTGTCAGTACTCATTTTTTCTTGCATTGATGGTGGAAGGGGACCCGGACAAAATCAATTAAATAAGCTGGAAATGGTACTATTTGTCACTCGAGGCTATTTTTCACCCCCATTTCGTAAACTCAAGGTTATTGGAATAAGCCTTGGAAGGAAAGCGCTGATAACAAAACAGTTTTCGGTGCATTGGATACCAAGTACGTCTTATCAGCTTATGCACTTTAGATTGCCGTTCAGTCGTACAAAATCTTCAGTAAAGTAGACAAAGCTTTCACTTATTTTGGTCATTGTTCGTGACATGCGAATGTAAAATGTACGTATTTTTGGCACCAAAACCATTTTAAACGGTGTACTTGCGTTTTAGTATACGAGACAAATACCTTTTGAAATATTCAATCCGAGTCTGTTAAACTAAGTTTTTTTTGTGTTCGGACCCGAATAGATGGACAACCAAAACAAAGCAAGCCTTCACGATGCAGTTCTGTCGGGTGACGTCACAAAAACTTACGAAATTCTGCGAAGGTGAGATGAACCGAAGAAAAAACAAATACTTAAAAAAAAAAAAAAAAAAAAACCTTTGATACATTTCAATAACACATTCCTTAGAGATGCATCTCACGTGAATAGCTGGAATGTTTACTTTAAAACGCCCTTGCAATTGGTCTACGACAGTGTTTACTTCGATGATCCAGTGCTGTCTGACGACAAACTCAAAATAGCCAAACTCCTCGTCGACTACGGGGCAGATTTAAACGCCCGAGGATTCGAGTACGAGTCACCACTGTATACCGCGGTCGAAACGAAGCAGGTAACATTTCATTCAAACCAAAAGTGAACAAAATTTAAGTTTTTAAAATTTAAAGATCAACGGAGTGGAGTTTTTACTAAAAAATGGAGCCAATCCGAGTATACGAAGTGAATTTGGTCGCACGGCTTTGTGGCTGGCATCGATCAAGGATAACCAAAACGTTTTTGACCTGCTGTTGGACTACAAAGCAGACCCCAACATCTGGAGGCCTTTTGACGATTCACCCCTGAATATCGCCATCTTGTCTTCCAGATTCAATTCTGCGAGGAAACTCATTTTATCTGGGTAGGATGTCCAGGGATAATTTTCACAATCACCACTGTCACACGAGCCACGTTCATTTAAATTATTTTTTCAGCGCAAAGAGTAGAAACGTTTACGATGATCTCTTGCACGCGTGTGCCAATTGCTCAGGACAGTCCGACAAGCCGAAACATATGCTGTTCATCGAGTACTTGCTGAGACAAGCGCCCAAGCTAGACAGCCATGGCAACTTTTCCCTTGGGGCTTTGCTGTACTACGCCGTATCTAAAGAGCACGAAAAACACCATGGAAACAAAAAAATGTGCTTTTTGTTGGAGTTGTTGAAAGAGCAGAATCTTGACTTTGACGATGCATTGGGTGACTCGGAGCTACATTCAGCCGTTCGCGATGGGAACGAGTTATTGGTCCAAGATCTTCTCCAAAAAGGGGCGGATGTCGAAGCAAAAAATGCCTTCGATTTGACACCTCTGCACCTGGCCCTCGAAAAAAGAGCAACGTGCGATGAAAAACGATCCGAGAGAATAGCTACTATGCTCATTAATTACGGTAAGTTTTATTAATATTTTAAATCAACGCAAAAGTATATTTTACAATACCAGAGTATATTACAAAAGGCACGTTCTCGTCTGTTTATTTATATATTCTATACGTGGAAAGCAAGACTAAATACTTTTTTCGCTACATTACAAATTTCCGTAAACCATAGCAATCTGAAGAATCATAGTGTTTCGTGTGATGCCTACACGTACTATCAGAAGATTCTCCAATGTTAAGTACTTGAATGAATTCTGAGTGATGGTCATTACCAACGTGTTTTATATACATGTATAATAAGCTATACTATAGCTTAATTGAGTCGATCAAGGTGTAATTAAATACGATAAAATGAATAGTTGACTCTTTTGTATACGGTTAGAAAACTTGAAAACAGTATCAGTTATGACTAATAGATGAATATATATATATTAATCGAACATTAGATGAAAATACATTTTTAAAACTCTGGGACAAAGAAATGTTTGCAAACCTCAAGAGAAAAACTAAATGCAAATATTTTGGCTGTAAACCCTCATATTGTTTTGAACTACAACTCCCCGCCTTCGTGTTGTCATGACGTAAAAAGTGTTGAGGTCAAAAATGAATAGCAAATGATTTTTTTGTTTTCAGGTTCAGATTTGCGAGCCCCTAATTGCCTGAGTGAAACGCCATTTTTTTTAGCAACGAAAATGCACAGCGCAAAATTAGTGAATCTCATGCTAGCGAAAATCTCGGGGGTCGACGAAGGAACACTTCGAAACTCACTTTCGGGAGAAATTCCCAAATTGAGTATGCGCAAAAGTAAAAGCGATCCCGAACTACATGAAGTCACGGTCGCCAGTGCTTTGGATTACGAGGAAGTCGTCGACCGTCTCCTCGACTTGGATTACGTCAGAAAATCGAGCGAAAATCCTTCTGAAGAGGTCAACTTGGCGCTCAAACAGGCGACCAAGCGATGCGGTATCGTCAGGATACTCCTGGAAGCGGATTTTCGATGCGATGGGTTCGTCATCCAAGTACAAGAATTGTTTTATTTCATACTTAATTTGCATCCAATAATTTCCGATCTCTTTTTTGTGAATGTAGGCGCTTTACCGATGATTTGCCTCGTTTTTCCATGGAAAATAGCCACGACAACAATTTGAAGACGCTATGTTTATTCTGGGAGTTTCAAGACAGCGTCGTTGTCGAAAGAGCAATCGTGGACGCCGTGTACGAAGTCGTTGTTAACCAGTCATTTGTTAATAAATTCATGAAATTGGTGATTTCTTACTACGCGATGTATTTACGTAAGAACACCAGGTTAAGTCCAGACTTGGACCGGGCCAGGGGACTTTTTGAATTGGACAACGAGTTGGCCGAGGTTTTTTCAAAGTGCAACCAAAAACTGGACGAATTGAAGGAGATGAAAATTGGCGACATACCCATCTACAGCATCATTACCATGAAGTTTGATTCTTTCGTGCAATTGTTAGACAATGAGAATCACCTTGGTGCTATTGCACAGTACAGAGCATCACTGAGAAAACTGGAATATTACGATTACGCGGTTACTTGTCGGATCGATCTGGCAATGGAAAAAAGGAAGGTTTTTTATGCCGCAGGAGACTGTTTAAATAATGCCATTGAAGGTATCCTAGAAGCAATAAACTTTAAAAGTCTACCTGATAAAATAACATACAGTATCCTTGCCCATCTTAACATGAGGGAATTAAGGATCCTTGCAAAAACCGACTGAAGTCGTATTAAGGTGTTCAATCATCTTAAAAGTGTTCAAAATGTTTTTTTTTTTTTTTTTTTTTTTTTTTTAATTGTTTGGATTAATTGAATAATAATAAAACGTACTTTAGATATTATGAAGTGATCTGCCAAACCTCTATGATTACTATGTACTAAAAATATCGTTGAATGATTTAAGAAATAAATTGATTTTTTTTAATAAAATTTAATTTTGAAGTAAATTCATTTCAACGCAGCTGACAGTTATTATATAAATGCCCTTGACTTATCTGTGTGTACGCTCGAAAGAATGAATTTAGCCCTTCAAAAAAAAACGTTTATTCCGAATTTGTGGTGTTGATGAACCATAAATCCAATTGATAATTCAAAAACAGGCAAAGAATCCGGAAATTAATTAGAAAAAAAATTTGACACGAACCTTTTGATTCAGCGATTCGTCCGAAAACCATTACACTCGTGAATATACGTAATACTTACAAGGACAATGCATCGATGTACAGGTATAGGTGGTACCGGCCGCTGATGGCTAACTACCCACGGCTCCGCGTGCAAGTCGTTAAGTGAGACGCTTGCATTGAAAGACGGCCAATGTAAATGGCATTGACGCACCGCATGCTGCGTACCTATACATATACACATATCCCCCTGCATATGCGTGCCATTTCCACCCAACGAGGACAGCCCAGTATATAATATAACGTTCATGTGCACGCATTTACAGCTCAGTTCTCTCTCGATGCGCGTATAGGCCGTGTTATTATATGTACGAGCAGCGATGATAAATCAACGTCAGCAAATTGTGATAAATAAAGTGCAAAAAGGCCCCCCCCCTCCCCCCGTTAAAGGTGTCTCGGGCGACGATTTTTCACCTCCGATTCGTCCCCCCTTTCCATCCCGTTCTCGTTGCTCGGGAAAAATCTTATCGACTCGCGCGCATTTTCTGCTCTCCTGAGCAGTGTGTAAGTGTATCCCCCAAAGGGACGCATCGGCGGCGATAACGCACTCCCGCGGAGCCTTCGTCTCACGCTGGTTAAAAGAAACGAGGGAGATTAAAAAGTATGGGACTCTGCGTTATCGCGCGTGCACTCTTCCCTTTCCTCTCTCTTTCTCTTAGGGGGCAAGGGAAGCGTCGTTATTACGTTGCCAAGCAGTGCCGGACTTTTATTGACCCACTATAAGGGGATCCAGCTACCGGTGCAGGGGAAAGAAGCTGCATGCGGTGCTATGGATAACGGAGTCGGGGACGATAGAGCGAGCCAGGCTGAGTAGTAAAGTCGGGCAAAGAGCCATGGAGGCTCTCTGCTCTTTTTTTTTTTTTTTGTTCGGAAATGGTTAAAAAAAGGCGAGAGGTGCGCTGCTGGTCCAGGGAAAGGGGTCATAATGAGTTAGGAATCGAGATTTATATATTTTTCTGTGGAATGTGCAACTATCTAGTTTTTTTTCTTCTTCGCAATCTCACATGCAGGTAATTCTTATGTTTTCATTCCTTAATTCTTGCTCCCGTTTGAAAGGAGTGGTTTAGCACAAATAATATTTTTATGATTTGCAATACGATTAAATGGCCCTGCGATGATGCTACGTGCACCTAACAGATGTTGGTGGATGTAAGAATTGAAATTGATTTGTAGGTACCAATTGAGAGGTGAATGTGATAATTCTATGGAAAAACATACGAAAAAATGAATTGCATGTCACAATTATAAATGAATAAAATATTATTCTAAATAAAAATGAGGTTTGTTATTCTGACGTCTAAGTTGACAGGTACCCACTTCAAAATTCGTAACAATATTTCTTATCAAAATGTTTAGTCGCATTGCAGTACATCATAAAAATATTATCTTTGGTTATTTATTCGTTCTCAAATCATTTTTGTCCACAAGTTGAAATAATTCATTCATTACTCTCTAAATTTTAAATAGTAAAAATTTTACCATTTGCGCAAGTGAACAATATTTCTACTGTCCAAATAAATTTTAATTTTAAATATTTATCAGTAATCCAACAAATGATCTTGATCCAAGTAAAGATAATTGTATAATCCACAGACATTATTTTAAATTGTACCAACAATAAGTTAATCAACCAATTTAAGTAGTGAAACGTATATTACAGTGAACATTCACTACTTCAAATAAGTTATGCAACTTAAAAATGATGAAATCGACTGTTTCACTATTACAATAGTATACATGCATAATTTTAAAAAAAGTTGTACTCTTATCTCTATTTCAGAATTTAGAGAGCGAAATGATGTAAAAATTCACGAGAAAGGCAAAAGAGTTTTTCGTGATTAAAGTTGTTTTGAAATGAGACGATTCCCCGCCAAACCATCCCCGTATCATAAAAAGGTGAACCGAAGGCTCCGATCGACGGGCATAAGGCCCCAAAACCCAGCCATCACCGAAACCGGATCCAGGATCGACGAACCCCACCTTCGCCGAAACGAAAAACCCCAGGACCATAAATCGGCGCTGCACTCTTTCAATCAAACGCTCGGCTCGTAAACGCACTCACCACCGCCAATGATCTCTAGAGTATAGGGGACAGGCTAAAAATGAGCGATCGGCCGGGTTTTCGTTTAGTTTTTTTTTTAATTTCGGCCGATTCTCCACGCGCGCGCGACCGGTGTCCCCCGAAACGACCGATAAACTGTGTGCATCGCGGAGGCAGCTGCCCGAGGGTAATAGCCTCTCCCTCCTCCTCCCCAACGCTGTCTGCACCGTTAATTAATCGTTTAAGGAAACAGTAGTTGGGCCACGATGATTGCGATACTTAATTATCATCCAAAACGAGACGGGGGGAAGGGGGCAGGACGGGCAATTTGCGAGGAAATCGCGGAGGAGCGCGCCAGACAAATGGTCCAGCCTGGCATCGATGTGCGCTGCGAGACGACGACCGCACCTATTTTCTTTTTCCACAGCTCTGGACGAGCGATCCGCGTATAGGGAGGAGGGTGTAATGGCTGTGCGTGCATAACTGAGTTGGGTGGTGAAAGCTCGCTTGATCTATGGGGGGAGGTAGTCGTTTAACGGGGAGTGAAGCTGGGAGCCAAGTCGCGTTGTCGTGGAAGATTCCTCTTATTGTTGTATGTAGGACTGTTTCGGAGGAATTACGGCTGGTCTCTGTTTATCGGGTCGTTTCTGGGGTCGGGGGACGATTGCGGGTTGTATTTTTTTTTGTACTGATGTGGGAGTTGGTGACCTACGACTTGGAGAAAATGTCGCCTCGGACGTTCGGTCGATATACGTTCATTTGAAGGAGGTTCTCCTTTTTGTCTTGCAGTATGAGCATAGATTTACGAACAGAATATTTCAACAATTGAGAATCAAAGTAAGTGCAGACCTTGTAAGGGATATGTCAACTTCATGACCCAAATTATTACAGAAATATGGATAAACTAAGGATTGTGGATGATATTCTGTAGTTTACGAAACCCTGAAAGTGTGAAAGATGTAAAAGCCAATGAGTACGAGTGAAATGTACAGTGAAACATTTGAGTTTACTTCACAAAACAAAGTAAACAGTACCTACATCTTTTTTGGCCAGCATAATATGATAAGGGCAGTTAAAAGCACCTCATGAGATTAAATGGACAAAAAAAAAAAAAATTTCTTGTTATTCATGAACTGAATTTTTTTTCAATGCCCTTATTAAGCTAAAAGGGTTCGACCTTTCACTGAGTCTATCAGTATTTACTTATGAAACTCCTACATTTACGATTTTTTATAGATCTTAATGTTTCGTTGCAAAATTTTTGATTTCATATTTATAATAATTAAAAAAATTTTTTTTAAACGCTTAAATGCTAAAAAAAATGCTATTTTATATTTATATACATGTAAACGAAAAGCATTAAAAGCGTCGACGCCAAAAATTTTATATTATCTACCCTTAACTAATACTTAAAGCCTTTTAACGTTTTAAATTGAATAGTATGAATGAGTTTAAGATTCCTAATGGTAATGTTAACACTTAAAAATGTAATTTTGTAAAAATATGGGACCCACAAGGTACAACAAACAAAATTGTACACGAAGCTGAAATAATTTTTAAAAAATTAAAGAAAAAAGAGCAATTTATTTACGATGACGTGACATCACACATTCTCGACTGGTTTTTAAAGTAAAAGTATACACACTCGAACAAGAAAACCACACCACACTCCTGCCTCTTTTTCTCAACCCACATTCTTACATGCCATATACACATGTCCGCGCACATCGGCGGCCTCCCTCTTGCATATTTTTTTTTCCTCCCCCTAAACCCCCCTTAATTTACTCCCCTCCCCCTGACCGCCACCGTAAAAGCGCGCATCCTCTATTTTCGGCGGCGCATTCTCGTAGAAGCGGTGATTGATCGCCCGAATAACTAAACTCCCGGTCCGTCGGCGAGTCCTCTCCTCCCTCCCCGCGGCTGTCATTGTCCGTCCCCTCCCGGCTGTCATTATGCCATTTTTAATCAGCCGAGAGCCCCAGCAGCAAAAGGCCTCTCACGTCATTAGCCGCTCCCCACCAGAAAAGAAAATGAAAAACGATCCCCGGGGCCTCGAGTCGGCGCGTCCGAGAAAATCGAGCGAGATAAATCAATCGATACCGATCCCGGGCGTCACGCGGCGAATCGTCAGCGCTGCGCGCGCCCAACGACTTCCACGGATCGGCCCGTCCTTTTTGTCATCTCGCAGGCTCTGTGTTTGCATTACGTGTTGGTGCGTCTCTTTTCAAGTGCAGCTGACGCCGAAAAATCTTTATGCTGATTGCGCCAAGGCTGGCGCGCGCGCCTCAATTCTCGTTAAGATCATGTGATTCTATGCGTGCAGTGTGTTGTAGGTAGCGTCGGGAATGTGGGCCCGATGGTAGTGACTCGATTCATCACGAAAGCGAAAGAGCGATTTTTTTTTGCACCTACCCTATGTGTATACCGCGTGGACGGGGATGACTGGTACGATGTGGCAATTAAGGCTATTTCTGTCAATCGACGTGTTTTTTTGGGGTTTTATTTGGAGATTTTTGTCAAATTGTACACGGAACATAGTTTATCAGTTCGATGTGATGAGGATACACGGGATGGGAGGTGAATAAACAGAAAGCATTCAATACGATACGTGAATCCCTTTTTTTTACGCTATATTATGCTGTATCGATTGGAAATCTTTTCGTTTAATGCATGGATACAAAATCAAATACGATAAGTTTGCACCTTGTGGGGTAAAAAAAAAACCGTTTGTAGCCATTAAAAAAAATGTTTTGAAGGTTAGGTTCGTCTTTTGGCAACGATCAAAGCGTTACTGTATACATAGCTTGCAATTCTTAGTAATCTGTGGTATCACCGTGGGACAACTTTATTTTAAAAACCACTACTTTTAGGATGTTGTTTATCGAGATGTCTACTATTGTCTGTTACTGGTGAAATTTACTAGATTTTTAGGTTAGGTATGCAGTCTTAAATCTTAGAAAGGTAAACAATTTTTAGTAAAGATTTAAACTTAAGTTTAGAAACACGTAGAGTCTTCGTTCACAGATTCATTCATCGTTCGATTCGTATTCTTCCAAAATCCGGCATTTTCAAGAATTTTTCTAACCTCAAAAATCTTTTTTTCTACGCCATTTTTACAACTCCAAACCAAATAGTTTTCAGTCAAACACTGTACGTACGTGCTTTTGAAAAAAATCCAAGCCAAATCGAATCGATGAAAAACACACTCGCCAAGATTGTTGCAACTACAACAGAGTTTTCCAAAGCTCAGCGATAGCTGCGGGAAAAAAAGTCCCATTGCGCAAAATTCCATCAACACGCGACAGATTTAGAAAAGCGCGGCTAAATCCCATGAGCACCGATGTACACAAAGATACACACGTACCCACGAGAGTCGCAGTAAGAAAAGAGCCTTGACGTATTCAAAAGACAACACAGACAAAAGCTATGCTCGATTAGCGCAACCTAGCGATTTATATCTAAGAGAGAAGTCAAAAGAAGCAATGCACGCCACACCGAGAGCACATTCACCCGATCCCCGACCGATAATCTCGCGCACACGCGCCGAGACATATATACCCCGAGGAAAGAGAGATGCGACTGTCAGGGCCGATCGCCGCCGATCTCGGAAAGGAGGGAAACGATCGCGAGAGAAATACCGCGCTCGCCGCCTGTGAACCGAAGAACGACTCTCTCTCTCTCCTTCCGTACATCTAGAGGTCCGTGGCTCTTCCTTCCCTTCTGATGGATACCGCGACATCGGCCAAAGGGACGGCGATGAATCCCGTACACGGGGAAACCGCTGGGGAAAAAAAAAAAAAAAAAAGAAATAAAGGCAGAGAAGGAAATAACGCGGTTGGAATATTTGGCGAAGCGAGACGCGTGTTAACATATCCTTTGCCCTCTGGTACATGCACTTTTACGCTACCGGTGGAATTCAACGCGGCAGGGACGCGCTTCGATCGTAATTAGGGAAAATGTAAATCAACGTCCGTGCTCGCCTTCTTTTGCTCTCGTTGCCCGGCTTCGCCCCGGTATTCGAGGGAAACGCGCGCGTCTTCGTTTGTCACTGTCCTTAACGATTTCGTTTGAATCGGACGCGAGAGAGACCCCGTGTGTATATATAGCTATTTCGGACGCTAGTGTAGGAACGAGGTGCACGTGGGGGGAGGGGGCACAAGAAAGGGATTTTTCGCTTGTTTGCTCGCAAGACGGGCTCATTAGCTCACCCTGGATGCAGAGATATCACCGCACTCGTTGCACCTATATGTGTACGTATATACTCGCGGACGGGAGATCGTTGTCTCTCTCTCTCTCTCCTCCGGTGGAGGGGAGAGGCTACCCCACAAATTAGACTTTAACAAGCGCCCCATTAATCAACATTGTTCGGCGTATATACCACCCCCTCCGCGTTTAATTGCTTTCATCGCTATTGGCTCTTCTCTTCTTTCTCTCTCTCTCTCTGTGCAACCTGCAGCCGATCTTTTGTCGAGCAGTCCTTTCGGGCTGATTAACATTATCTTGCTCGCGACTGATTTCCTATGTATGACTGGGTGTAGACTCGAATGTGGAAAAAGTGTATAGGATTCCTTCTAGCGTCAATGTAATACCAGCGTAAGGACACCAGTTTGGATCTTCTTATGGAATCCTCATCCGATCGATTACCCGTGAGGCGCCCTGAAAAATGCTCGTCCCGCGCGGAGTGCTATCGAAAATCACTTAGTGCGTACCGTATTTATACACACGCACCCTCTCGGCCGATGGAGTCGAATTATCCGTATCGGGGAAAGGGGGGGGCTTAATGCGAGTTCGATTGGCGATGTTTACGGGCCCCCCTGTGCCCTTATCTCGCGTAATTAAACGCAAAAATGTATATATATAACCCACGGCGTCGCGTCTCCGGGTGGTGGGTGCAGGCAAACGTTGGCCGCACGACCAGGGTACCTTTATTCGTTTGCTTTCGCTTGGCGCAAAATAACGAGCGGACGCCAGAGTGTATATATATAAACGATAGCCGGTTATCTGGAGGCGGTGGTGCGCACATAGTAAAACACCGGCTACGCTGCGCGGGAACGTTCTCTTATTTAGTCCCGCTTTTTTCTTCTCTCTGCTCAGGTGACGAAACTACACAAAAGGTAGATTGAATTTGGCTATTCATACTTTGGCACGCAGTTTGTCGGGGATGTACTCTAGAAGGGGAGACAAGATTACCAGGCATTTTTCAAAGTCCTCGGTGAGAGAGGCTTAATGTTTATTCGGTGGTGGTGCGGATGCGCTAATAAGAAACGGATCCTGCACAGCTGGTACTTCTGGTTTTGCGCAATGGATACAGATATAGGTGTGTGTACCAGCGCGAGGGAGAAAATTACGTCTCTTGCTTTCGCTTGTTAATTATCTTCTGTTTTCAAGAGAACGAGGGTTGACGAATTGCGGATCGTTTGTTCACGTCGACAAGTGCGAGAATATTCATTGGTCTATACAGTATAATTAGACTTTTTTACAGCAACAATTAGATTTTCATCGCTTGAACTTAATGATTCGTTAAAGTCACATGGCAAGCGAGGTCGTTATTTAAATTTGAATAAAAAATCTTACGAATCAGAGACGTCGTTCCAAATGTGACACTCTAACCGCGTATAAGCAACTATACTGCTCCCACCACTGTATTTTTATGCACCCATATAATATTGTCGATAAATTTTCCTACTTGTAACTGAAAAAAAAAAAAAAAAAAAAAAAAAAAAATAGGAACAAACTCTCGCACAAAGTGGAGCGTGATTGATTCATTGCCTCGCGCCCGATCGACATATATATCAAAGCGACACCTCTCGCGCACACGCAACACACATAACTTTATAATCTATGCTTATAATATATACATATATATATGTATGTATGTATGTATGTATGTACAGCCGTCAGCGAGTGTCGGTGCCATTAACCAAATGAAAATATTGCGCGCACGCATCCGTGGAAATGAGATCCAGCAACATCCATTGGCCATTAAGATATCGAAATGCCATTTATCCAACCGATGCTATGCGGAGGTGTAAAACGCACATACGTGTATGTATATATATACATAAGTAATGGGGCGCACTCTCTCGCGTGTGTTTGTGTTACAATGCGTGTGTGAAAGGGAAAACGAGAGACTCGGTGAGCACACTATGCAGCCGAGGGAGCTCAAAGAGAGAAAAAAGGATCGCTTTGCAACCACCTATACATGTATAATATGCACGCGTATTAGACGTACACGCGAATGTTGCGCGCGTTATATATATATTGCTTGGCAGTCAAGGAGAGGACATAACAGTTGGAAAGACAGCGGATTACAGAACAAAGGGTGGGCCGGGGGAGGGGGGGGGGGGTGGGGGTTTAATGTACTAATCGCTCGACAACTGCCGCCGTGTATCGCGTCGACATCGTGTTCCATTATCTCGGCCATACAGCATTAGGCACATAAGTGCGCGTCGTCAGCCCCTGCACCGACTCTGACTTGGGCTGTTTTGTTTATGGCTCTACGCGCGTGCCAAGATAGCTGTACTTGTGTGTACACCTACTGTACATTTGACGGTATATGGCAGATGTGTGTGCGCTATCTTTCCTTAGGAAACGTATATGTATACGTACATGTGGGTGGCTAGACGAAAAAAAAAAAAAGGGAACCGATAAGGAGCCGACGGATGTCGAGATTTCCTCTTTTTTACGTGTTACGTATAGTACCATATTATCTGCGCAAGTTTACTGGAGTACATTTGTATATGTATACGCCATAGAGCTTCCGACGCGATACGCAATCGAAGAGTCTCTATCGGCAAACACGTGCGTGGATCGATGCACCTGCGGCATTACGATCTCGTTTAGATTAAACCCTCGCTTCGGCAGATGTCAACTGATACAGGTGTATGTATGTATTGGTACACTCATTATTTCCGGATATCCGAGCAAATTGACGGGTGTATAAAAGTACTTGCAGTTGACGCCGAGTCCTTGATTTTCCAAGGACTGTTTGACAAGTAAGTGCGAGACACGTAGCTGTTTAAAAGTGTAAGAGAAAAATAAATTCCGACCAAGGTATTTTTTCACCCCCCCCCCCCCATCAAATCTACAAGGTTACTGAAGTCATCGTTGCAGATATCTGATCTCCCAAGTTTGTCTTTATAAAAATTGATGTACGATTAATAAAAAAAGGCTCCAGTTAGTACGCGTTTGATTCCTCAGAGTTGAAATCTCGCTCCATATAATAGTCTTGGGCACACATGTACTTGGACAAGTTATAAAAAACAACTGGTGCATCGTTTAACAAAATCGAGACAAGTGCAGCTTGAAGTGTAAAGCGATTTGTGATATCGGAGACGATGGTCCAATCGTTCACATAAACATTTAGACCGAAGGTATATGCTTTTTACGTTTCAGCTTCCATCAAATATCTCTGGATGCCCAAGATGTTGTAGCCGAAGCTTAAACTATAGTCGAGGACTACTGTACGAACCAACCGAATACTCGACAGGAATCTCATTTCCGCATAGAGTCTTCGTTTCATGGTTCAAAAAATCGCGGTCAAATAATTTAACTTTGAGCTTCAATTATTTTGTGATTATCGGGGTCACCATACACCAAATAAGTGTATGTACATGCCAAAACGACAATAGGCCCATAATGATGTAGAAACAATTTTTAGTACATACCTATAAAATCTATGACTGAAATAACATTCCACATAAGAAAGTACGATAATAACCGGCTAGCAAATGTACAGCCGTATAAATCGTACAGTGAAAATTATTGGAGCAGACATGATGGTCGTAGGTCTTACTCGTATTAAAATCAGGATACATGAACAAGTGTGTACACTTGAAGTTGCGTCACTGTAATAAAGACGAAAATCAAAGCTGTAGCATGTGGATTGTACAAGATTTTTTACAAGTATAACAAGCCTCTCCCGAAGACGACACAATCTTTATTTGAAAAATGGGACGAACGCTAATCGTGATTTTTTAGCTCACCCTTTCCGTCTTTTTGTCGTTTGATTAAAAAAAGGCAAAAATCACAGGGGCCAATTCGTAATGAATAATCGTCACTCCCAAACTGCAGCTTCTCCTCCCAATCACGCCATTTTCATCGAGAAGCTGCAACAAGAGGCACAAAGACGAGCCGGGAAAATGTTGCAAGCGATGGATACGAGGAAAACTTGCGCGGACGTTGAATTCATTTCCAGCACCCGGTTAACGACAGCGCGCGAGTAGCGGATCGGCGGGGCATGAGGATGGTAACGAAGCCCCCCGGATTTCGGAAGCGCTGGAAAGTACATAATGACACGCCGAGGGGACGTTTTTTACTGTCACTGGTCCGCCTGTGCAATTAGCTCGAGCTACGGGCGAAGCGGGGCAATTATATTTTCCGCGTTTATGTGTGTACCTGCAGGACTGGGGGGGTCGGGTCCGTCCGGTGTCGGGGAGAGGCGGCGCGGAAACGATTTCTGGGAAGGCGCGTCGCGGTCGAGGAAACGACCCGAGCCACGGGACAACGGGATCCTTTCTTGGTTGAAAGTCACAACTACTGGGGCTCTTTTTCTGGTTTGTTGCCTCTTTTTATCATTTCTTCGATTGAGCGATAAAAAGGACAGTACAAGGGTTTTGAGAAAAAATTTCTTTTTGAAAGGCTTACGATTGATCTTCTATGAAAAGAAATAAACAAAAAAGGGGTCAAGTTAACTTTGACAGGGGAAAGTGGGACAGTTTGGCCCTAAAAAAATAACATTGCTATATCTTCTGGAACGAAGTACTTTAAACGAAACCAATTACTTGTCATTTGAGGTAGTTTTCGCGAAGACATCAGTAGCCGGAGGCTGCCCGAAGAATTTTTTTTTTTTTTTTTTTGACTAAACACAGTAGTTTATTGAGGCAAATATGACACTGTACCCTGTACTACTTTTAAATAGATGGCACTACTTTTCAAGGGTAGGCAACGGTAACGTATAGACATTATACAACGTGTCCTTAGTCACAATTACGTATTTATTTGGACCCCTTCACTCGGACAAATTGAAAGTGAGATACTATGATTTTTTCGGTGTGAAGTGGACCTCTTTTGCCGGGAGACTGAAGCCGACTTGTTTCAAACACCGGTTGGTTCTCAAATATCTTGATACACCTAACAATTGGTCCAATTTGCAAGGGAACACTGTCGTACTTTCACTAGTCATTTCAAGGAAGCATTTCACTTATTTAAGGTTGTCCATATCTTTTACCAATTAAGATTGAAGCTTGACCGCAAAAAAAAACAAATCACTATATCCACAAAACCAACCATAGACATTTAAGAAGCATCTCGTACTTTGGTAATCCACAATTCGATAAGCTCCTACTCTCCTATAATCTCATCCGAGCTGATACATAAACAGATCAAGTTAGCCCGTGGGACACTTCCCCGATGATTAGCCCCGAAGGAGCGTCCTTCCCCATCGACTCCCCTTCAATCATATTATATACACGACACAAAAGAGGTACGAGCCGTTCCTCCGCCCGCATGGATACCTCCAAGTCATCCTAATCAATGGCTCGGGGGTGACGCGGCAGATCTCTCGTGCTTCCCGTCGTCGCTATATGCTACGCCGCGGAGGCCGATAACTTTTGTGCGTTTATTAAAACGTGTATTACCAGAGGAGACGCTTTTTCTCTTTCGAAGGCGGCATCTTGCACGCGCTGGGGTTTTTTCGCTCATCTCTACGTGTCTGTTCGCCAGAGTTGCTTTATCGTGTCTCGAGGGAGCACTGGGAAAATGTTTTATTTTTTTTCTCTCTTCGAAGCACGATGTCAGGCCCGCTGTTCGGTTGAAATGGTTGAGCGATTTGTTTAACTTTTTCAAGATAAAATTTTGACGAGGGTGAAATTCAATTTTTGAAAAATCTCCCTCTCTGTCGGGTCCGATCCCCATTTAGATGAGCGAGTATTTATTTTATTTTTCGAATTTTGTAATAAGCCCCATCCGAAGAGGCGGGGGAATTTACCGATCACGCATTGTATAATCAACATAACTTAGTGATTGGTCGAGAGAAAAAAAAAAAAAAAAATAGATTGGCTAAAGATCTTTGGTATCGCCGATGGAAAAACATTGTCGTCCAGTTTTCATCGTGCACGTCAAGCCCAGACAAGCACACATCCACTCCTCCTTCCCTCGACGTGACCATCACTCGCCACAGGTATATCCACACACAGGCGCACACCCTATATACACGATGCATCAGCGAGTGAACTCAGCGGCCCATTAAAGATTTCGCGATTTCGCCAAAGAAATGTTAATGTAATTATATAAGGCCTGCCAATAAATACACGGAGCCCCCCCCCCCCCACCGACCCAACCCTCGATAAGCCCTTCGACTGCTCCGGTATCGAGTAGCCGCAATCGCGAGCCAACCGAGAAGAGAAAAAAAAAAAAAAAAAGGAGCTGCACGAGATCGGAGGAGGTACAACAACCTTACAATATATACCTATACCTCTGTGTGTATTATATACACTGCCAGGCGTGAAAAACAGACTAGCACGAGTGCGGGGCAGTGTAAAATGTACTATACAACGAAAAGGACGTCGACTCTTTTCTCTTCTTCATAACTCGAATACATCAGACACACACACGCTCATGCACACCAAAGAGTATACATATATACATTGGACACCTATTGCACCGCGGCTCAGCTCCCGGACGCGTAAACGTACAAGCTGCAGGTGCCTCCCTCCCTCCCTCTTTCCTCTCCTCCTCTCATTTATCATTATTGTTATTATAATTTCGGTGCACATATATATATATATATATATATATATATATATATATACGCACACAGAGACACAGGGGGGGGGGAGAGTTGATGAACCAATGGCCCCGAGTGTATAAGAGAACCCCGTGCACACACATGTACGGGCGCGCGTTCGCGGTTGGCCCCCCCTTTGGTAATTTGTTGGGGCCCCGATATCATCGCCGCAGTTAGTCAGGAGGTCCAACCATACACACACGTATCTGTATGTATGTATACGTACGAGAGAGAGAGAGAGAGAAAAAAAAACAAGTCCTCCGTCTATACGTATCTACCGATAGCGCCTCCCTCTCGGAGCGCACCTACAAGAGATGAAGGGCGTATCTGTATATACGTGCACACGCCATCGAGCCTCCCCTCGTGAACGTAGTTGGGTGTTTTTTCCTCTCTCCCTTTGCTTCATCCTCCTTTTTTTTTTTTTTTTTGTTTTTTAATACGTACGTGTAGTACCTTTCGTCGCTTTTTTACGATCCGCGCATATCCATGCAGAGATCGGCAAAGCGCACGCTGCCGATCATGCATTAACTCCCTCTCTCTCTCTCTTATAATCGGCCGGGAGATATTGGGCGAGTATATAAGTATGTACACGTAAAAGGGTGGGGGGTGGGTGTACGCAGAGGGGTGTTGTAATGCGTGTACTTACGAATATGAATTGCGCGCCTCGTTTTCGCCTCGATCGGCTTTTGTTTTTGCGTTGTATATGTACATGTATATGTATACTTACAGCGTGTACGTGGATATAAATTAATGGCGTTCGATGAGCGTTGCGAGCTGATGAGGTGCGATGAGGGCTTTTTACGGAGGCTTCGAGCGTGTGTGTGTTATTTGCGCCGGGATTGCACGGGGTTTTCTCGGGAATGAGTTTCAAGGCTCGATGGTTGACGAAAAGCAGAGTTTCTTTTTTTTTTGTTGAATCATGATAAATGGTACTTTTTACTTGGTACCGAGTGAATTGCAATGGGGATTTGTTTGTTTCTGCGGCGGTGAAAACAACGTGGTACAATTAAAAGCGACTTTTTCCATTAATTTGTATTTTCCATTGCTCTTTTCCTGGAACCCGTCCAGAAAACAAATTAAATCGATCACTTTTCGTTGGTTCGTCCAAAGCAATTAATTTTCATAAAATACAAAACATCCAGCACCAGTGCAGTTGGGAAGGAAAAAAAAACTCCACGATTCACGAACCAAGGGATGCTAAAATTTATCAACGAGCATAAAATGGAAATCGATTTCATTCCCATCGTTTGATTAAACAAAGCCATGGGTAATTTACAGATCGAGCATCGGTTTTTTACAATGCGAAAATCAACTATCGTCGAAACTGATGATGCGTATACAAAAATCTTTTACAAAAAAACGTTTTTCACGTTGACTCAAAGCTACAACCACTCCGAGGTGCAGTTTAATGGAAATTACATACCACGGACTTTGTGACATTCAGGAAAGTACATTTCAATGCAATGTCCACCCATGCGACACGCACCGTCGAGTAACAAAAGCTTCGAGTGGTATTATTACAATCTCCACAGTTGGCACCTCGACCCGATGCACGTACGTACACTACTCGAAAAGAAAAAAGAAAAAACGATCGTCAATCCCTCTCTATTATTTCCCGGTGCATGTAAGAATTGAAAAATCACCACATGTGTACACTCGCCGGGAAAAAAAAAGCTTAAGGAGACAGTTCAATCAAACAAGTACCTACACACATTGCGACGACTCTCGAGCTATTCGCAGACAACTGGACGAGAGTGCGTGGTGACAAGAAAAAAAAAAAAAAAGAAAAGAAAAAATTATACCCTCATTGTGCTTCCGCTCGCATTATGCGTGTATAAACAATATATTGTTTACGGGGGGAAAAAAGGACACGAGAGAGAGAGAGAGTGCGCGTAACGAAATGAAAAGGAAAGGAGAGAAAGAGTAAGAAAGACAAAACGAAAAAAAAGGAAACACGGGTCGCGGGGGTAAGGGGGGGGGGGAAATTTCGCACCCACTCGAAAAACGAGAGCACGCATGAGCAGCGCTATACATAGGCACGTCGCACCGAAAAGGAACAATGGTCGCGCGCATGGCGATCGCACGGGGCAATGGTTGTCAACACCGGTTAGCGCGATATTTCCTCTCGTGTGGGCATCGGCCATTGACGTCGTCGCACGGTGAACACCTCCCCCGTGCACTTATGTACACCCATGTAGGCGCGTGACACACAAATCCCCCGATGTGTGGATATATGTATATACGGTACACCGTACGTATACACCGCGGGGTTGTCGGGGCACGCAGGACGGGCGAGGAAAGCGCACGTAAGGAAGAGAGCGCACTCGCAAAACGTAGATGGTGGTGAAACTACGGGCTCGCCCGTATATAATACACACAAAGGGGGGTGGGGGGGGGTAGCTCCTCTTTATTTGCCCGAGCTGCGACGCTTTGTCGAAGCTATATGTATGTAAGGCTCAAGTGCGTCTTTGTTGCAGACGCGGCCGGGCAGGCGAGAAATTCTGCCTGTCCTCTACAATTACACGCACCGTCGTCGTCGTCTCCCATCTCTCGCTCCTTCCTTCTGTACTTGTATACATTTTTTTTTCCTCCAATTTTTTTCTTCTCTCCCCGCACTGCTTCCTTGCAGTTTGCTTGTGTACTGCACAACCCCCGATACCCATACATATTATACATATACATATACGCTGTAGCACACGTATACGTGTACACGTGTAAGGCACCACAAGAGCCAAGTGTATGTACACACCAGTGGGCGCAGCGAATCCAAGATGTGATCCCTTGGCTTAGCTGATGGTGGTTGTGGCATTTATAACTCGTGTCCCGCACCGATACCATACCCCATACCTACCCGTTTGCGTGTGTACGTAAATGTAACGCTGTAGCACCCCTGCAGTACTCCAAGCATCCCCTATATATACATGAGTATATACGTATACCGATGCTAATGGAATTGCGCGCCGCTACTGATGGTTTTTCTCACCATCGCCGTCGCTCCCTTCCTCCCATCACCTCTAGCCGAGGCTGTAAAAATGTAAAATCATGTGTGTATGTGTGTGTATCTTTTTTCGCTAATTGGCCGCGTGACGCGTGCGAGTTTAAAAAAAAAAAATCGCTCGAGCGTGGCGTTTCGAGGAGCAGAGGGAGGGGGGCCTTTTTTGAATTGGTGAGCGCGCGAGCTTGCGTAAATTTTTATTTTTTTGGGGGGGGGAGCTTGGAACCTTGCCATTCGGGGAGTGGCTCGGTTGGCGATGGGAAGCGCTTTTGGGGGATTGGTTTTTAATGAGCTTTTTTTTCTTTTGGTCCTCTAGTCCTCGGGGCGGGGGGGGGAGATTGTTGCGTGAGTGCGCGTGGTTGGCCTTTTTTTTTTAATTAAATGTGCTTCGAGAAATATGTATACGGATGCGAGGTGGATTTGGATTAGTAATAAAATACTTGCCTAACTTTGTTTGAGCGGGGGTTGATTGAAAAACTTTGTTTCTTTGATGAAAAATTATGATAAAATGGATGTTCGATTGGCTGTAACTTTTCTGGGCTATTGGCTGAAGGGCAGGTACACAGGCGGATATTAAAATTAAATTTTTTTTCTTTAATAACAACAGCTGAACTTCGCACGTGAGAGAACAAAAATAGTGGAGTATACATAAGTGCATAAGTTCCAAAGGAGTGAACGAGACAAAAGAGTATTAAAATTGACGCGATGTGAAAAAGTGTTCCATTAAAATGATAGTATAAAAAATACAGTAGAGCCAATTATAGATCACTTTCCAAGACGTTACCACCACGGGCTCATTTCGAAAACGAAAGATGGAAAAAAAAGTCTCGTGCAATTACATGGTCGTTCAAGTTGTTGGGGAGCAAAAACCCACGCCCATGTGCATATGTATGTATCAACATCCTGAATGTGTGCTATACAACAAGTGTGTCAGTTTTTACGCAAGAAAGTGAAATAAATAAATATATATATATACACCAGTGGCTGAAGGAGTAGTCCTAGTTTCATGAACCGTGTATGATGTTACGTGTACTTTTTTCTCCAAACGAAAAAAAAAAAAAAAAAAAAAAAAAAATTTGGTGCACATAACACCCTGAACTCAATTAAACTCGCGTTTAGCACGCGAGCGCGTGGGTGTATCAATTAATTGCATTTCGAGCCCTCGCGCAGCTCTCAAAAACCGAGCATAAAGACATGAAATATCATCCGCGCACCCCCACCCCTTTTTTTCGGATTGGTATTGTATTTATTAAAGGTACACCTATTATATCGCTCCCTCACACCACGTGTCTATATATGTTTATGTACAATAAGGTACACACCCCGCGCGTATTTCTAAGCGATCGAGGCTACGGGCTTAGGCCCACAACGACCCAAACCGTATGCGTGCACGACAACCGCACACACCATACAGGACAAAAACTTGGAAGCCCGTAATTAAAAGTACAGCGTGCACCCACACACATACGTACACGAGGGAGGAAGAGGAGGAACGCACGCGCGCTTCTTTCATCGCTGCAAGTGGAGTGGTGGTGGTGGTGGGGGGGGGCGCAGCATCTCACTTTCTCTCACGTATGCATATATATATATATGAATCCTAGGTGGCTGTATGTAGGTGGTGTGTGGTGCTAACCCCTTTTTTTCCAGCGAGCAACCCTCGCGAGCCGGCAACCCCTTTTTTCCGTGCACGACGCGTGCATCGGGCCAGACTCTTTTTTCTGTATCCCTCTCTCTCTGGTAGCCGGGAAAGATCGATACTTTGACGACGGCACGTGTGCGTGTGTAAGGGATGCTCGAGCGTATATTTATACACGCGTGTGTGTGTGCGCGCGATGCGCTGTCGTCAGGTGATAGAGAAGCGTCCGCGTCATCCAACACCTTTTTTTTTCGTTATGGCTTCTTCGTAAGTGTATGTGCCGTGTATTACGTGCACCCTATAGCCCTTCCTCCATCGGCCGTGCCCGCGTTACGTACTCCCATCAGGGAGGACGGGTATCACCGAGATGATTGAAAGTACAAGAGAGTACGCGTGTCTCTTCCTTGCACCTATACTTCGTATATGTTTGGGGTAGGTCGTTTTCACCACTACTACCCCTGGGTTTCGAGGAACCCTGAAGGGTGAGACGAGGGTGGCTTCCTGCCTGGGATATGTGAAGGTTTTTGGGCTCGTGCTGTCGAACGGAAGTCACGTGGCTAGTCCTTGGTTTGTACGAAAGTGGAGTTCCGTTGTTTCAACGTGTAATTTGGGCACGAGAACACTCGATACGAGAAGACACGGACAAAATAATGGAGCAAGACGCGAAGAGATTGGCATTTGGAGACACCGAGGTGAAGACAAATATGAGGGCACTAATCAGCATAGAGACTTGAAATATGAAAATTGATTGACAATGAGTTATACGATGACAAATAGTTGGGGACTTTGATTGATAAAACGACTGTGGTATGAAATCCGTGATCTGAAATAAAGATACACGCTTGTAGGGACAAACGTATACATTAAGGAATATTATACATATATATGGATAGAGATATTAGTCAATGAAAAAATGAGTGGAAAATTAAATATAATGGAAATCAAAATGAGGATGTATAAGAAGAGAGATAATAAAGATGTTTTTCTTTGTACTTTTGTTGTAAAGGATATAACATCTAGAAAAACGATAGGAATATAAAATCGGAGTAAGACAAACTTTGATAAAACTATAAGCTGATAAAAAATAAATATACAACAGTATATTCAGGAGCAAATTGGTACTAACCCTTATTTGATCCTTCCAAGGGAAAAAAGTCACAGTGTGTACAGGTAAAAGATCAATGATACTTATCGACGTATTTCTGTTGCAGAAGCGTGTAAAGGTGCGGAAAAAATAAGGGCACATAAATGGATGTACAAAACAAAAAATTTCAAAGAAGAGAAACACGTGTACACCGTCAGGTTCTGATTTTCTTCATTATTTTCATCCAACACGATTTACCTATTGTTTCGTCACGCACATGGATAAAAAAAAAAAAAAAAAAAAAGTAACAAACAAACAAACAAAACAACACACCAAATCCCCTTGCACAATACCCAACGAGTACCGCAATTTGTCATTCAGTCCGACGTGTAATTTGAGCGGGTATGGAAGGGAAATTCAGAACAGCACAACACAAACTTTATTCTCAACAATGAGAACGGCATCGCGCGTCGTCGGGCTCATCGAGGGTGCGAAGAAATGAGACACCCGATTGTGCAACACACATAGACTCCGACGAAACGTCGCAGAGTATTGCTTTGGCTTGGGAAAGCATATAAAATGTAAGACGCGCGCGCATAACTACTCGGCGTGGGGTACGGCAGCAACAATAGCCCGAGCAAAATTTTCACGCGAAAATCTAGTATCAACCTCGCGTACCTGCACACACATACGGGGCACACTTGTAACAGCTCGCGTACAAAGCCTCGGGATCAAAGTCGCGCTCTTCTCTCGTTATCCGCGAAAAAAAAAAAAAAAAAAAAAAAAAAACACGCGCATCAGCCAAAAGAGACGAGAACGAGCGTTGGGGCGAGATGGAGTACATGGCGTAAGGCACGAGGTGCAGCGATTTCTGTGAATATAAAACACGTACACACTGCCCGCTTCTCAACGCGCGAGATACGCGGTTCCCTTTTAATCTCAATCAGATGACGTATTGGAGGGTCGCGGGGACCCGAACACGAGTACGCCATTAGCGGGGCCAGATCGGGCCGCCCCACGTCCGACCTTGCCGCTTTCTTGGCCTAGGTTTGTCCACTGCGTAACTATACGCTTATCTGCTTTTCTTTTACAATACATACATATATACCCTCGTCCTTCCCATTTTTATCTCATTTGCTCGACTTTCGTTGTATGTTATACAACTTATATACCCTCCATGTATGTAGATGTACGTACGGCGAATTCCGAAATCAAAGAGACGTTATGCTTATTCACGCGGTGTTGTTAGTGTTTTTTTTTTTTTTTTCTAGTATCAATTGGTTTTTAAACATCGTCGTGGTGATATAGAAACCTGCGGCTTTTTTGGTTTAGTAGATTCCTCAATCGACATTCCAGAGACTTTTCATCGGTGTTAGAGAGACTGAAATGGGTAAAGCAAAAATGCAACACTACCGTATGAATTTCGAGCATCCTTGTTTCGCATTTTTAGTGATCGTAGCCAACATTTAATATAAATTAGTGATAAAGTACACGAGTCGAGCCAACCACCCCCCCAATATAGGGGGGGAGTCTCGTAAGAATCGTGTAAGCGCTCGTATGAAGGCAAAATGCGAGCCCAGTATCTCCCCGTAGAATCCTCCCCGTGGCGTGTGCGTCGCGACCGGATTTTTTCCATTAGGGGGAAATTCCTGCGGATAAGCCGCGTCGACGGGACTTTTCGTAATCTTTCCCCCCCTATACACACACCTTGGACTTTTTTTGTTCTTCCGTGCCGTGCGCTGGGAACAAAAATTGAAATGACGATAAGCGAGAGTTTACCTTTTTTTTTTTCACTTCCTTCGCGTATATTTGCGTTTTAGGAGGTGGATTATCTTTGTTGGTCGATCGGCTGCTTTTATCGGGGCTCGTAAAATCGCCGTCGTCGAACCGATGCAAACAATATCAATTTTTACGATGAAAAAAAAGGCTCTTTTTCCCCCCTTTATTCGAGGGGTAGTGAAATTCCTGAATAACCACGTAACTCCTACGCGCAATCCTCGTTGTAACCAGGAGTACCCCTTCCCTCCAAAAAAAAAAAAAAAAAAAAAAAAAAAGAAAGAAAAAAAGGTCCGCACTCGGACAACTAATTACGGCAATGTTTAATCTTCGCGCGGCCGTTCAAGTCCTCTTTGGTGGCATAAACTTCGGGGTGTTATCTGCCGGCCCGAGTCCTTCCTCAAAAAATAACTCAGAGCCATATCGAGCGAACGGAATCCCCGAGCTCGCCTTATAAATACCCCCCCCCCCCACCTCTTTTTCCCGTTTACTCGACGAAACGAAGCACACTTTGGCAACAGGCGTGTACCTCCACATGTGTACGAGTGATATACCTCTGGCGAAATACCTCAATAACGATCTCCCCTCGAGAGGCGGCAGCTGAGGCTCACCGGCATTATCGCCGCCCGAATTATCAGGAAAGCACTCATACACACACGAGTCTCGAGAACAGCTGCCGCACACATATAGCCACGAAATGTAGGTCTAGTGGGCGCACACTTTACGCGAAGCGCCATCCAGCCTTTGTATACCCGTACGTCCACGTGAGTCTACCCGTGAGAGAGATGAGGTCGGAGATCGGCGGGCTCTGGTTTAGTCGCCGACATAGTCTACATATATTTACATCCATACACACCACGCGACAGTTACACGTGTTAAAGGGTACATATAATTATGTAAAAACTTCCCGAGAATCAGATGGTGGATCATCCTTTTTTACTCCTCTCCCCCCCCTTAACCGAGAGCCCATTACCATAATTCTCGATACACCACCTATAGTATCGTCTTCTGGGCGATTGATTTGGACCTTTATATGTCCGCGCGTTGTGGAAGGGGCCCACGGGACAAACCTCTCGGATTAGCATAATTTATGCTCTGCGGGGACTAATTTAATTTAATCTACGATGTCGCGTCCTGACGTATGTGCGCGTTTGTTGGCGAATTTCGAGGTACTTTAGAAAGTATATACGAAAAGTGACGGACGGGTCTCTCTCTCTCTCTCTCTCACTCGAGGAAGGGGTGAAAAACCGCACAGGCTCACATTTTTTTACTCACCCATCCAATTCGACGAGCAAAGCTTTAATGACGAAGCGCGCCCGGCTCCTCTTTGCCTTAAAAAAAAAAAAAAAAAAAAAAAAAAAAAAAAGGACCCGTCGCAATCAATCCAATCAAATCAGCACGGCGAGAGAGAGGCTCGATTACTCAGGGCCGAGAATTATAAGAGAGAGAGAGAGAGGCATCGACAGCTGCCGGCCTGCGGACAAGCCAACGTTTTGGTCCCCGATCGCCGCAAAGTGTAAATTGCAGAGGACTGGCTATGCAAAGAAGGGAGGCTAGGCGGGCCCTTATCTGCTTAATGTCTCGTTACACCGTAAATGATTATTTCGCCGGGGCGCGCTTCCTCCTTTCCTCGCGAGAGCGGCTCTTCGTTTATATATATTGGCCGGCGATCGGCTCGAGATAGCGCGGGCCGTTCGTTAGCCCGCCTCCCGGGAGAGAGAGAGTCGTTGGGACGGCCGTAACGGGACCATCCGCCGGGGGGGACTCTCGCGAGGGAAGGGCGCCCTTGTTGTACCTGTGCGGATATGTTTTGGACTTTCCTCGGGGGGCGCGAGGGAGTTTCGTTGGCCGATGGATTGGGTTTCATGGAGGTTGATACGCACACGAGTTGGGAATAGGTGCGCGGGTGGGCTTGGGAGGAATTGAAATCCGAGAGAGGCGCTCTCCGGGAGTGAAAGCGGGGCTGGATCGATTGCTGTTTTAGATCCTTTTTTTTTTCCTTTTTATCTTGTGGTCTTTAACGGTGGTGTTGATGTGGCGTTGGAAAATCACCGGTGTAAAGTCTTTCGAGTGAATAATAGTTGTAATGAATGTTTCAAGTGTCAACTCTCGAATCATTTTTTTTTTTTTTTTTTATCATCACCGGAAGGAGCAATCACGAACGGAATTTGGCTTCGGTCACGGGACAGTCAGTTTATCTTCAAATCTTGAAGTATTGGCAAATCACCATCGAACGGTACAAGCTACATACTATGTAAAATCTTATTGTATACGAGATGTGCCGAGAATCTGGATTTATGTTTCATACCGTGGTATTAAATTCTCACGAGCTTTTTGAGACAGTATAACCACGATAACATACACTTTGTAGCTTCAAGACTTGTGGAGCTTTTATTGGGTATTCCCCAATTTTTTTTTTTTAACTAGTTCCCTATGTTTGTCTGGGGCAAATTTTGCGATGTCCAGTATATTCAATAGCATACTTAGGATGTTGAACTGGCATATCGTAAACAAGGACTACGTTGACGTTTTTGCTGCTATTGTTTACTGACTTGTGTGAAAAAATACGTGTCAAGCAGGCAATCGATGACTTGCTCTTTATACAGAGCAACGGTAACCGTAAACTGATGAAGACAAAAAGCAAGTTTATTCTCATAGGCTACTATAATTTTTTCTGGTAGTACAATCAGTTCGCAGAATAATTTAAAACTTTTGTGTTCGTCATCACTCCGTACAGATAAGTTGAACTTGGTGAAACCAGGCTCTTCGTGCACTCTGCTACATATACAGACACGAAAAGTGTTTTTTTTTTAAATATTTTGTCTTGAAAGATATTTTTGATTTAAACACAACATGTAATAGAAGCTTAAAACACACAAAGTGTGTGCCATCCCCTTATGTTAACCATGTTAATGAGTTTTTTCATATACTTCCGAAAACGTGCTAATTCTCCCTGAGATGTGCTTTTCAAAAAAGCATCTCAAAACTTACAAAGATTATTCACCAAATTTTTTCATTCAATACTTCTCTTATATATCAAACGCAATTCTTATAAAAGTCTTGAAGTAAAGTTTATTACCCATCATTTCAACACCTCATTTTTTGATTCTGCAACGCGTACCGTTACGAGCCTCAACTGCCCTGCCCATCACCTATTTTTTCCCAATTGTCGTCTCATTCTCCATTTGCTATCCTCACACATGTCATCTTGCGTACAGTTTTCCACACCAGAGCGTACAATAAACTTTCTCCGCCACCCTTTTTATCATACAGAGAGGCTCACCTCTCCTTGCGATCTCGCGTGCGGCGCGGTGCGATTTAATGAAGTGCCGCGAAAAATTTGACGGGCCCTCGCTCACGAGAGAGGGAATTGAAATATCAAATGTCGCGTGAGAATGAAAGACAATGCGCCCACACGCTCGTAACTACACGGTCTACCGCTAAAGCCCGTCTATACGTACACATTATTTTTTGCACTCGCAACTGGCTAGTGTGCGTACGTTTGCGTGTTTATTCAAAGCTTTCGTGTGGCCTGCGCGTCGAGGCGCTCTTTTATTTGCCCTCTCGGTCCACCCAGTGCAAAATAGATTTCGCGCCGGAACGAGGACAGCGTCGCTCTTTGTCTCGTCTGTTTTCTCGGGAGCGAGGATTTATCGGGCCTGGCGATGTACATATGCGTGCTTTACGATCTATCGGTCCGTCTGCAGCTATTATATGCGCACAGGGTGTATTTCATGCGCTCGTGTAATTTATTATGTAAATTTTCAATGTGTGGGTATGTTTGTTTGTGTTGTTGAATTATATTCCAGGAGTGGTTTCGAAAAGGATGTCGGAGCTGTGACTTTTGTTGGTTTATTCGCTGTGGCGATGACGGAGGAATCAATATAGGAGGACTTTTGTGTTTACTTATCGCCTTCGAGGTTTCATCGTATACGAGTCACGGTCCCATTGTCCTTAAAAAAAAACAAAAAATCGATTGTTAAGTATACCCACGTGTGCTTAAATAAATATTTTCCCTTTTTTTTTCATGGCGTATATTACGGATGGTTCAGCTGACGAGTTTCACGTGGACTGTCAACGATTGTTAAATAATTGTTTGCAGGAACAACGAAGGTGAATTTAAAAAAAGTTGAGCATGAAGTGAGAAAAAGAGATTCACAACTAAAGGTTTTTCACAGTCATATATATAGGCTTCACGATATGAATTACGATTTATTTATAAACACGGTAAATTAATACTCCTTTTTACGAAAAAGGATGAATTACCAGACAAAAGAAAACTTGATTTGTGTTGCACTTTTGGTTGTTAAACCGTATACGGTTAATAAAAACAAACGCCACTTAAGCTCGCATATCCTATATATAATCGCTCCGAGATCGGCAAGGTTTGCTTGGCGTAATTTTTCTTTTCATTGAATAATATTAACACAATTGCGTTCCTATACGTACAACCTAAAAGCGTAAAGCAACGTGCCGACAACAACCAGACGATGTAATAGCACCGCAATCTCCGCTCTTCCGGCCCCGCGCAATTACACACAAAAAAAAAAAAAAAAAAAAAAAAAAAAAAAACCAACGATTGAAAATTACAAACGCTCCGACTAGAGGCACACAACGGGACAATTTGCCAACGCGTGCACATACGCTCAAAAACACCAGACAATGAGCGAGCGATGAGATTCGTGAAAATATGGACACGAAGCCCCGATACACGGTGCAGAGAGAGAGCGACGGCTAATAACCGGTCATTCGCGTGTCACATCGGACGCGCGCGGAGAGGCGTGGGCGTCCGTGCAAAAGAAAACGCTATGTATACGGCTCGCCGTATCCTTTCCCCGGCGTTGTTTCTCATGGGCGCAAATCGTTCGGCACGCGCGTCGCTAATAAAAGGCCTTGGCTGGGGCCCGCGAGACAACACCTGGGACACTTGTGTTTATACATGCAAAAGCCTATATATGCATGCGGTGCTCCGTACGTACGATGGGCGAGAGAGGTGCAGTGTCCGTCTTTCCTTCCTCGACGGTGTCGGCGAAATGACCGGTATCTCGCCTCCTCCTCCTCCTCCTCCTCCTCCTACTCTGATATGCAGGGTTTTGTTGTCGCTGGTGCAAAGTTCCTGCCGATGCCCATCGGTGCGCATACTTATATACACATATAATATACACTTTGCACTGGCTCGCGTGCACGCGCTCAATCTCACTCTCTCTGATGGTGCTGCCGATGCTCGATCTTCGAAATTTCTTTTTAATGATGTGAAAGAAATCCGCCGCACGGGCCCGACGTGCGCGTTTATTGGGCCGCTGGAGGGTGCAGTACACGTGGTTGTTTGATGTATACGTATATGTGTATACGTGTGTAAATCTCGTGTTAATTGGCTTGTAAGCTGTTCCGAGAGTGATGCATGGGAATGGATGCACGATTAATTAAATAACGTTATAAATACATATATATACATATATATATATATACGCAGTTGGGGCACGCGTGCGTTATATCGTATACGTAAGTTTTTTACATTTTCATCGCCGGCATTGTGTCGCTTTTTACAGCAATGGAATGTTATCCAGCTTCCGTCAAACGATTTGAAGTGTCTGTAACAAAGGTATTCGCTCTTTTTGGGGGGAAATAAAGTCATTTTGGATGATAATTTCACGATTGTATTGACTATAGGTGCATGAAAAAGTTACGTGAGTTTGCGTATTTTTAATGAAAAATTATTTCAACTCATTATAGATGATTTTAATATTGATTTTTGAAATCATTGAATAGGAAAGGTACATAGTATGAAATATTCGAGGTGTTTATTTTGTATGTACTGTTAGAAAAATCGAAATAAATGTATACAATATCGAGGACTGGAACAATAGTGGTGCATTTTATTCCAGTTTCAATGACAAAAATATTAACGTCAATCTTTAAACGATAAAGAAAGTATTGTCAATCTTATCAGTATGTAAACTTTTTAGCAATCGGCAACAAAATTTTGTTCGTTTATTTTTCATTTGCTTTAACAAAAATTATTTTTAGTCACGGTATACCCCAGTTTTTTATCAAGTCATCGAAAAAGACTCTATGAGTCCCAAATAAAACTCCAAAGTGCGCAGCCCCTCGTTTCCAATTTCATAATAATTCCCCAGATTCAATGGTATGAAATTTTAATCAGATGCCAATTTGTGTTGATTATGAAACGATACACCGATTGATTCCGTACGAGGAGTCTCAACAATTTCACGGACCAAAGGACTCCTTGGAAACGTCCGCCGGCGATTTTTAATTTCCCCCAACTCGCATCGATCAAACGAGAGACGACGAAGGAGAGGCGCGTCGACGGCTCCGATTTTACTCCTCGAGCGATACATCTCGTCAAACGCCTCGTTCCCCCCCCCCCTCCGAACGGTAAATCCTGCCGGGAACGCGCCCTTTGATGTTCCCTGCCGCTGCAGGTTGTTGCGGTACATTTTCGCGGCTGCACACATACATGTACACGCAAAAAAGGCACGCGTTCGAAGCGCGACCATCCATAATTTGCCAAACAATGAAGTACAACACGCGGCTAATGAACATAAATATATGCCCCTCCACCCCCTCCTTTTTTAACTGTACACCCTACCTTACGCGCACTCATCGTTAGCCTCGCCGTGGATATTAATGACTCGTGGTGCACAATCGGAACTTGATTCTGCGATTTTTCATCCGTGCATCAATTTATTCATTTTATCGGAAAGGTGGAAAATGACGTTATTTTGCCACATGAAAAAATGTACCGATTCGCCAAACGCGTACATGGAAAGTATGGAGAGTCTCCTCCAACGCTAATTAAGCTTCGCCCATGGTAATCACATGTATACAGTATACGACTCGCATGTGTGCAATCACTTTGTTGCCAGAGTGAGAAAGAGAGAGGCTTTGGATAAAAATGAAACGTACATGTATGTAGTCTTCGTGTAATCCAGTTTCTCGGCTTTTCGCTCATCTGTACGGCCGATCGGCAGTAGGGACCGTCAGGCTTATATATATAGTGGACTAAGCACGCACGTGATGAAGAAAAAAAAAAAAAAGAAAAAAGTCCGTAGAAAGTGAGGTGGAAAGAGTGACCGTGTGTACACATAATATCGACGACTCGAAAGATGCATTGCCGATGGCATTGACAATTTGACGCCCACGAGTACGTGTCTATACACCCTAGGCTAGGTAGGGGGTGTAACGTGTAGATTTTTGGATGGATAGGGAGAATCCGGCTGCACGCACGCCACGGCTGTATCTCTGTGTGGGAGCTTCTCTCGCTAACGAGTCTGGCGATGCTTTGTTTCGGCTTTTTTTCTTCAATTAGCGGGACACTCGCGTGGTACTGTCCGATGGATTTTAGCTCCTCGCTCTGGTTGAGGCTGACAAAGTGTTTTAGCTGTACGTGAATTTTATCTTGTTGAATCTTTTTTTTTTCTCGATGGATCTGGCGTATGTATATGTTTGATCGAAAAATTTTATCGCACGTTTTTGTCAATTGTCGCACGCTTGAGACGGACTTTGTATAGAAAAGCCAGTTTGTTCTTGGCAGAACCGGAACTTTTTTTTTTATTATTTTCAATTAACTATACAGTGACGCTGTACAAACACTTTTAGATCCGTACAGCTTAACATCAACACGTGACAGAAGCTTTGCATCAATAAAAGTCATGAATACTATTTTTACGGGCTTTTCATTGTTTCAGAATGTCCTAAAGCTCGAGGGATAATATCATTCAAAGTATCAAGATATACTACAAGTTATGTAGTTACAATTTGGACAAGTGTATATAATATATAGTAAAAGATATATAAAAGATACGATTAGAGTAAAAATAAAACTATTCAATCAATTTCCAAACAATTGGTAAACACCATGATGTGGGGTGGATTCAACTAATTAGTATACTGATCGTCTTGCATGAAAATAAAATTTTTCATTGTCATTGTATTTTATACTCCAATTTGCTCTATCCGACAGACAATGTTGGCAACGCGAGCGTAAAGGACGACGGCACGAACGGAGGTGCAACAACAGGCAACAGGTGGGTCCACGCCGAATCGGGGTGTGCGCGCGTCGCTGGGCCACCTCCGGCATTTCGACGCGCGCAACGTGAAAATACGAAAGTACCCTCCTACCCTTCGTATTTCTTGCACTCCAGGGTGGTGGGTGTATACTTATTTTCTTTTTTTTCGTCTTCTTTTCGGCGCACTTGTGTCGCACACCGAGCTATGCTTTTCTTTTCGGCGCCACTCGAGGAAAGGCACGCGCCTTTGATCCAAACTGCCCCCGAAAGCGCTCCTCTCCACCCCCTCGCTCCCGAGCTTTCACCGAGTCGAAAGCGAGAAAGAGAGGAAAGATCATTCCGACGCGAAAGGGTGAACCTTCCTAATTCAACCTACCCTCCATTATATACGAGCGAGCTTTGTGCTCCGACTTGGAGGTGAAAAGAGGCCTTGCTTTTTATTACTCCTCCTTGCCCTCTCTCTTTTTTTTTGGGAATCAATTTACGGCCACTCGAGCTGGCTTTTCTCCGCCCGTGATTCGCTCTCGTTTCTCCGGATTGCAAGTGCACTGAGCTTCAAGAGGGTCTCTTTTTGCTTTCTTTTCCTGTTTTTTTTAGCAACCCCATCGGCGAGTTAATTT
Source organism: Copidosoma floridanum (assembly GCF_036245765.1). Taxonomy (NCBI): domain Eukaryota; kingdom Metazoa; phylum Arthropoda; class Insecta; order Hymenoptera; family Encyrtidae; genus Copidosoma; species Copidosoma floridanum. Next base: position 12,891,582 of record NW_028321884.1, on the reverse strand, counting down.
TTCCCTTCTTTTTTTTTCTGCTCCGCTGTACTTGTGTTGTGGGGGGTGATCGATGGTTACAGTAGAGGATTTTTTTTTGTAACTTGTCTGTAAAGGAAGGTAAAAAGGTTCAACTTTTTTGTAGGGCATAGAAATACACTTTGTTACTAAAATAGTTACACCTCGTGCAGTGGAATAAATACAAAATCTTTTTTAAAAGTATGCAAGTAACCTTCTTTATTCAATCCTATAAGGAAGAGGATGACTTGTATTTGTAAAAAGAAACGAACCAACTCGACGTTTGAAGTTAAGAAGAAGTAGGTGTTTGGAGTAAAATGAGACAACTTGGGCGTGAGAAGATATCGAGTTATCTTTTTTCACCTCGAAAAAACGAAAATTACGTCTTTTCCTATCGTAGAGGCAAGTCATGCCATCATTTTTTAGCGCAGTATTGAATTATTTCCTTGTTCCTACGTGTAGTGGCAATCTATTAGGCACAATTTGTCCAATTCAAGCTACCCACGTTGTGTTATTTTTTTCTATACCGTAAAAACAATAGTGCGCTATACCCATCCAATGCAAGGTAATTGTGATGCACACAGTCATATCCGTCCACGTTTCGCGAGTGACGTCAGAAACAAAACGTGGATTCAAACGAGAAGCTTTTCGTACAAAAGACAGCCGAGCTGAGCCGCAAAGCCGGTCTTTACGAGGCAAAAATGGGAAAATGGGGCACGAGTAGGCAGGTATAAGCCGCGAATTAACACCGGACCCGGCGCCCGTACGAGTAAGTGGTGCTGCGCAACATATCCACAACGTTGTACGTTAATATTTTCCGCTAAACGTTAGCACGCGAGCCTCTATTAGCGTCGGCGCGACGTACAACTCGCGTCGCTTCCAGTAATCCGGAATCGTAAATTTCGGAACAACCAAGAGAGCGAGAGTAGGCTGAGAGCCAAGAGAGAGAGAGAGAGAGAGGAAAGAGTTTAGTGCGCGAGTGGTCGCGTGGGAAGTCGCGCGGTTACGGTAAACGTGTATACAAGGAGAAGGAGGCTTGCGAGCAAGCGGCAAAGGATCGTGTGCGTGTGCTTGCACGGGATTAAAAAAAAGGGGGGGGGGGTAATGATAATCATAACGATGATGAAAAATGTAATGAAATAACGTCGCGTCTGTGTGAGGTTTGAGAGATTGGGTGTGCATATGTGGAGCCAAAGAGAACCAGTCGGCGGGCGGTTTCATGGGTTTGTGCGTGTAAACGTGCAAGAATGTCGCCACCGGGTGTGGGGTGCCTCTTCTTTCTTTTTTCTCACGGCGTAAGTAGATGATGTGGCATAGAGACGAGCATTGATGAGGCTCTTGCCGATGTATGGCTGCCCGGAGATGTCACACGATGGGAAAGAAGCGAGTTTTCTTCGAGTGGATGAAAGGATTTGTTTGTTGAGTGATTGGACTGGAGCCTGTGTTTTCTTAAACGTTGTTTTCGAGCTATCGCGTTGAGAACGTTTCCATGGAATAAGCAAATACTTTACTGATCGAGGACTCTTTGGTCAAGCTAATTTTTGAAATTTAAATTTCAGTTGATTGGGCATACATTCGATAATGAGCTTTTCTGCCCAGTTTGATTCGCTGTTTGTTTTTAACAAATGTGACAATGTGTACCAAAATTAGGATAATAACATCCATAGCCAAGTGCAATTTATTGGCCACAGGTTTTTGCTGCTTAAGATATAATCTCTGACCCATACGAGAGTAAAGTGACGTGCACTTAGGTTGTCCTGTTCAAAAGAGACTTTAGTAACAACAGAAAGCATAACATAGTTTATAAAATATGGATCTAAAAAAGAAAAAGAGAAGCAATAATCATTTTTTTCTGTAAAATTGTATATTTTTTTCGATAATTTCGCTCGTCATGTACATGGAAGTTCAAAATTCTTTTAATCCTAAGTAGTGTAAGAAAAATGATGTCAATCATAGAAAATTAAAGTACTGAGAAATCGGGTAAGCATTTTTACATATAAAATCATTTAGCGGTCGACAAATTTATTTAATTAGTACTTTAATAGCCTTATACCGTACTCCCTCATTTGCTAAGGAAAATAGATAGGATAAATTAAGAGTTGGTAAATGCGAATATCACAGCAGAGTATGGCTATGCCTACTACTCTGAGTATAATAACAACACAAGTCGATTATGCAAGATGTTGTCATCGAAAATCGAATCGTGACTTTTTCCCAGTTATTCGATCTGGAATACATTGGTTGGAACAACTTTCATTTAACTATATTTTTAACTACAATTAATTTCCGCAAGTCTTTTCAGTTCTCTTATACTGAAATGAGCAAAAATATTAAAAACAACCTCATTAGGCAGACTTTTAAAACCTATGGTCTTCAGAATGTCGTACAAAATTTTGTTCAAACAATCTTTAGCTGAATCCAATAACTTTCTCTTCTCCATCGACAAATCGATACGAATTTTCACGGCGTGCTCGTAATACTCGAGTTTCTCTTTTTGGCCAAGCAACGAGCTTACGTTGGCGCAAACGTCGAAAAAACTCTTATTGTTCAACAATTTGACTAGGGAATCCAGTGGCATCGCCAGTATGCTGTAGATGGATATGTCACCTGCTTCAGTGGTTTTCAGTTTGTCCAGGTGTTTGTTACATTCCGAGAGAACACTTGACAATTTGTCGTGTAATTTGAATAGTCCATTCAACGAGAACAAATTCTTACTCGATTTGTCGAGGCGTAGTTGAAGAGCATAGTAAAAAATCAGCAGCTTCGTGAGTTCATTTACACTAGAGATTTTAACAAAATCATATGCCGCTTCGATTATTGCTAGACTAATGGAGGCACTGTCCCTAAATTCCCAGAACAAACATGCAATCCACAGATCATCCACTTTAAAGTCTCTCACGTAAACAACGCGTCCGGCATAGTTGAAGTGTCTGTTGATAAAAACAATGTTAAAAAAAAGTTCATTACAAGACTTATACAGTTGCATGATATATATATACCTATCAGCTCGAAAGCCAGTTTCCAACAGCATCTTCACGATGTTGAATTGACCCGTCTTGGTGGCCATGTACAGCGCCCTGTTGACGTTTTGGCCGCTCTTGTGGCCAGCCTCGATGATAAAGTCCATGTCGAGCAAGCAATTGACCACTTGCTCGTGGTACAGAGCGATAGCAGCGATGAGTTCATGCAATCTGGATCCACTCGTGTACAAGGATATCCTTAGAGACCGAAGATGTACTTTGTAAGACCTGCCGAGCGTATCCTCATCCACCCCTGCCACTTTTGCTAGTAGTAGGTTTATTATTGTCACGTTGCACAACTTAACAGCCAGATAAAATGGTGTCTCATCCAAGTTGTTGTGGATCCACCAACTGGCTCCTGGAACAAAGTCATGTTTTCGAGTTTTGGGAGTTGTACGCATTTTTCTTTTATCAGCAGCTAATGAAAAAGTTTTACACGAGTAATGCGAGAAGTTTGTATCTGGGTAAACTTCGACTAACCATACTTGACAAGCAGGACAACGATTCTTTCGTACTTATGTCCTGTTTCGCTTGCATTGTCCAATTGTCCCAACGCCAAGTGCAACGGTGTTTCGCCAAAGACATTGGTGACATTGGCGTCCATCCCGTTCTGAAGAAGACTTATCACTGCTACCTCGTCCCCGTTACGAGCAGCTACGTGCAGTTCCGAATCTTCGTTGACAACGTGGACGTTGCTGGTGTCGATCCCTTGTTTCCGCAGCAACTCCAAGGAGAAGCACCTTTCGTTCTCGCATTGGGTTCTTTGGTGGTTCGTAAACGTCACGCGATACAGCAGAGCCTCAGGCGTGAAGTTGCCGTGGATGTCTATGTCACTCGCGTGGCTCAACAGGTGTTCGATGAACTGGACTTCTTGCTGTCTCCGATGTTGGAACGACGCCTCGTCTTCGTTGGATCTTCGTCCCCGGTGGCATAAGTCGGTCAAAAAGTCGTAGATATTTGTACACTTGCCACTGTGGAACATTGAAACGGATGAAACAGTATTTTTTTTGCCAAGAGATATGTATATGCCTTACGCGGAAGCAACAAGTTTCTTTGCGGAATCGATGATACAACTCTTCAGAGCGCAATCCAAGGGCGTCTGGTTCTTATCGTCAAGAGCGTTAATGTCGGCATTGTGACGTAACAACAGTTCCAAAATCTCAACGTTATCGTTTTTCACTGCCATGTGCAGAGCTGTGGAATCTTCGTCGTTCCGGAGATTCGGATCAGCCTTGTTCTCCAACAGCAGCTTCACCCCGTTGACCTTGGAATTTCAAAAGGTTAGAACAAGTGTGGGCTGCGTATTGTTTATGTCCTACCTACCTGATTCTTTTTGACCGCAAATTGTAGTACCGAAGTGTAGTCGAACCCTTTCCGGGCATTCACATCTGCTCCATGGGCGATGAGGAGTTGCATTATCGGAAGCCTATCGTCAGCTTGCACTGCGTCGTAATTGTTGATGTGGTCGTAAACCAAATGTAGAGGTGTTTTGAAGTCGAGATCCCAATCATTGACACAAAAGGCATTTCTGGAAAAAAAACCATAGTCACATTCCCCAATAGTTGTATTACTTGTCAGTTAGAGTATAGTGACCACATATAGAAAGATTATATCGTATAGTTATATCCCTGAGCAATATTTGGAAACAAGATGGCGGCACTTTTTCCAATCACTTGATATGGACCCAAATAGTGGACAAACATTTGAGTCACTATGTGAACGATTACATCGTGAGCAGAGTACTAGGCTGTTTTATGATAATTTCTAGCAATGATTGGATATTGTTTCATGTTTACTAAATTTGGTCACGTAATACCTGCAAGTTAACGTGAAAATAATCCAGAAATTCTTTTAATTAACAAAAAACAGCCGAATTTTTTGACGTTCTCAAAACGTTTGTACAACTTTATTGCAACATGTTTTTTCAACGTTGTAAGGTTTTAAAAATTACGTTTGTTTACAACGATATGTGGTATAATATTAAGAATATGTGTATTTGAAAAAAATTTTATTTTATGAAAAATCGAAGACAACCTTAGTAGGATTTTTTCAACTGCTGCAAGATCACCAGTGCGAACTGCTTCGTGGATACTTTTTTGATTGTTATTACTCATCACTATCAACTCTGTTGACTCACTTTTTTACGAAATTTTTAATTTTATTGAGTGAAAATTTGTTATTGTTATATAACCGACAATAGTATTGACAAACAACTGCTCATACAAGTGCTCCGAACATTAAAGTTACAAAACAGTGATGCTTCGAAAACGAGACTGCGGCGTTTACTATAGGAAATGTCGGATGTGTCGACTGAGTCGATACTTTCTTTTATTTATAAATCGTAATTAAAACAAGCTTTGAGCTAGGGGGCGATAGTACTGGCTACACAATTATCTCGTGGAAGCTATTGACGCGCTACTAACTTGAAATTGTTGTGTACATACTGTAATCAACTATTTTTAATTGATTTTAATGAAGTTATCAGTAAGATATTGACTAATTTCGTTGGTGATCACTTCTTCTGCTTTTGAAATAACGAAATCGACCAAATTCATTCATTTTTTAGTAACTTGTGATTTGAGATATTTTAATCAGTGAAGTTTCACTGAATAAATAATAACGAGTTTAATAAAAAAGACGAACAAAGCTTTGAAAGATTTTTTACACATATGTTTGTCACAAGAACACTAATATTAGCTTGTTTTACTTCGTCATCGTGTAAAGGGACTAAAAAACACTGAGTCACGATTTTCTTTTTGATACTTTGAGTAATGGCGAAACTAATTACAATGCAACTAATTACAATAATAATAAATATAATAAATAACGAATTTTCATAAATTATAACTTATTTTTGATGAAAACAATTCATTATTAATTTAATGGCAGGACTATATCACATTTTTTAGTTCAGATGTCACAAACAAAAAGAAATAATAACTGACAATAATTATATTGGAAAGATTTACAGTACACAGTAACTAAACATCATTATAGTCTCAAACTTTGCCTTTGTTCATTGATATTATTAGTTTAGTGATTGTTACATTTGTTTCATAAATAATTATTAATAAATGAGATTATCTTTGAGAAGGACCTCATGAACAGTCAAGAGGAAATCCAGGACACATTTTTAAATTTATATAAGTTTCCACACGTAATACAATTATACCATTAGGTAAATTCATACTTTGTTATACGTGAAACTGTTCAACAGTAAAATTTATCCTCAATTACTTTTAAAATCAATAGCAATTAGTCACCGGTCACGTTATAAGCAATCCCAATCACCGAAATTTCCCGATTCACGTTTAAAAACAGATACATCGAAAGACAAACTTTCCAACAACTTATCCGATGATTGTCCATTTAAAAAGCAACTTAAAACCCGTCCGACAGAAACAAACTTGCCAAGACAATGTCTAAAATACCAAAACCTCGTACCTGTAAAAATAAAACCTCTGTCTATCAAAGACAAAAGCAAACAAGTCCACTTGCCAACTTGGACGAAGATCCTCTTAGACTAAGCGTCTCAATCCTCGCTTGTTAGGCCGCGCTGCTATGGAAAAACCAGCCCCGCAAGACACTGACAATGGCAATACAAGTACACGTACACGACCAGGTCTCTCCCTCCCTCCCGTTTACTGTTACCCGCACGCGAATATCGCGCCTCGGAATCTCCCGAGTTGGCTCTAATGAATCGGACAATCGGCCCATACGTAAAACTAGCCGGCTACCAACCCCGGGAAAGTAACCTCCCGCGAGTATGCAGTGTACCCATACACACACACACACACTTACGGTGCACGCGTTTCGCGTACACACGCGGAAAAGAAGAGTCTATACTGCTTCTCGTGGAAATAATAAAAAAAAAAAGGGAAATATATACTCAAAGGAAGGTCTCTTCTCGCGCGCGCGCGAAACTCGCTTAGGCCGCTTCTACTATCTGCTCCTCCTCCTCCTCCTCCTCCTCGTCGTCGTCTTCCTCCTTGGCCTTACAGATAAGGCCACTATGTATTTATATGGCCCAGGAGTGTGTGTGTGTGTGTTATCGGGCCTGACTTATTGCACACGAGAGAGGCCCGCGATACCGAGCGCCCGTACTTTTGCGTTCCTGTGTACTGTATATAAATATACTGGGCATGTACGAGAGGGTCCATATGTATATATAGGGCTTTGGCGGAGCTTTACCGGCCCTAAACACTTCGCGTATGTGTGTGTATATGTATGTAGCGGCCAAGCTGGCTTTCCTCTCGCGTTTGCGGTCGTTATTATCCTCGTTTGGAACTATCCTGTGGGTCGGAATTACGGAACGGCGCCTGTGCTCTCGCGTATACACACGGTAATAGAGTACAACGGAAATAAGCTGCGATTTTGTCGACCAAAGTGATTTTTTTTTTTTTTTCTCGAATATTACACATTTCTTCTTCTTCTTTTTTTTTTTTTTTTTGCCCGTAATCAGCATCCCGAAACTCGATATTATCCCGCAATGAGAAATTTTATAAGCCGTTCGATCAGTTACAAGCTTATACTTGATATTTTCCATTAGCCGCCGTATCTAGTAAAGTTTATGTAAATAGTTCCCGATTCATTTTTCAACACTACGTTACCTGTCTTATTACTCTATACTGCAGATGTTTTTACCAATACGCGAGGTTTTTTCGCGTTGCATAAATATTATTAATCATCGTAATCAACGCACTCGTATCGACGTTGAAAGTTGCGCAAAGGAAACGCCACCTGTGTTGCATAATGACGTGTGTTGCGTATACATCTCAAATTAATTTGTTTTTTCGCACATTACGCGAATCCACGTACGTGTTTTTTTTCCCTCCAACTTTGTCCAACGAAAGTTGAAAAGATGAGGTTGTAGCGATTGGCTGTAACAAGTACAAATCAACGATAAACGGCCCAAAATGGCACTACCGAGAAATCGCTCCGTATAGACCCGAGCGACTGAGTTATAGGCGTCACTTTGAACACACCCACGCCCAGGACTCAAAGCACCGAGGAAAAAGATGACAACCCATCCCCTCGCGCGATCTCCAACTCGTTGCACGCCGCGAGGTAGTCCTCTCGTAAAGCTCTTCCGGGCAACGACACGCGGGCGGGCGCGAATCCACAAAATGATCCGCTGTTTTACAACGCTAAGGGAAGAGGAGGGCGCGAAATTGAGTCAAACGTGTATACTCTATAGTGCCAAAAAGGGGAAGAGAGAGAGAGTAGGTAAAATTTACTACACGAGGGGCGCGAAAACCGCGGAAAAACAAGCTTCGTCGTATAAGCGGCGTTTATTAGGACATAATGTGCCCCGTGGAGCTAATGTATACGCCCTATAGAGCGAGCCTGGTGTATATATAAAGGACCCGTTAGTATAGCGGGCGAGAGCAATCTGCGATGAACCAAGAGAGAGAGAGAGAGGCTCCTCGCGAGGGGAGGCCGTATATATTATATATATATATATATATATATAAATTCACGTGGTTGCGGGTGATGCACACGCGAGGACGTAACGGGGTCCCTCTTTCTCTCTCGTTGCGGCGTTATATTATATCGAGCATCTCGTGTCGTCGTTCTCCTCCTCCTCCTTCTCTCCTTATTCGCAAATTAAACGAGCCGCAAAACGAGGAGCGGCACCCGCACGCGTCTATACATGTGTGTACATATGGATGTGGGTACACCTATAACACACAGTAGGCTAACTACGCTCTGATTTATCGTGGCGCGTTCAAGTACACGTAAGCATATACATGTATATACGCGTCGCGGCTAATCGCAGCTGTGATTTAATTGCTGCGGATGCTGCTGATATTTGCGTGCGCCGTGTACTATTCGGAGTTTTTTCGAGTCTATACTGTTGGAATCGAGTAGGGGGTACATGTATTTTTGGTCTACGTTGATACGAGAAAATCTTTCGACATCTGTCGAGTGGCTCGACATTTTGACTGTTTCAATCGTTGAATGTTCTCGGGAAGGTCAATGGAATCTCGCTCTTTTCGTGCAAGGACCTGTAGGGATGTAGGTGGTATAGGATGTTGTTGTATAGGATATAGATGGTAAAAATCGTTTTTTTTTATTCTTCACACGATTACTACTAATAGAATCTACATCTAAATGTATGCCACAGCTTTACTTAGATATTTGGCACAATACACTCATCAATAAGTATAATTTTAAAAAAGTATTGCTGAGACCCCTGTTTGTGAGGTCGTCCGCCAAAAACACTTGTTTTTATGTACACGTTTACTGTCTAAATGAGTTCACTTAAGGACGAAGCATTTCAATGTAGTAAGAATTCTGATAAATAATAGTGTGCACGTACCAGCTCTCGAGTACACAATGATCCGATGTATTGGAAACGATGGTCTTCTCTCTTTTTTTCCCTCATCTTTGGAAAATAACGCAGTTAATAATATAGATCTCTTCGAAAAAATCCAAAATTTGCATGCACTTTCAGCTTCAAAGCCGATGAAAAAAAAAAAAAGAGAGGAGAGCAAAAGGATAAAATAACACGCCAAAACGAAATCGGTATACTTCGTATGCAGTATAATGCACTTCGCCCCCTCCAAAGTAAGCCCCCTTCAGCTACACATCAGCAGGACCAGTTTAAAGTACAATCCCTCTCACGAGTAAAATATTCCCGGAGAGTCTCGATTTTTTTTTGTACTTGTTCCACGTGGCCAAAGAATCTCTCTCGCGGGGAGGGGGACCTTGGTCGAAAATGATTATTGCACATTTCTTTCCCTCTCTCGGGCGGCATTTATTACGTTCAAAAGTGTAAAATTACAGCCAGGGGTGTTCCCTGGCGAGAGACGGGGGGAGGGGGGCACCCAAGATTTTATCGATATCTTCTTTAAAAGAGAGACTCTTCTTTTGACTCTCCACGTGCACTTGTAAAATAATAATGCGACCGTGTCCTGAAAGCCTCGCGCGGCCTCTAAGCTGCCGGCTTTCTCGCTCTTTGGAAAAGAAGGAGAAGAGAGAGGCTGTAAAGATCGAAAGTCGTTATCAGATTCGTCAACCCCATAGCCCAGCCGCGGTGGAGCCCCTTCTTTTCTCCGTCGCCCCATTCTCTCTCAGACACAACGGACGCCTAGTTGCCTTCCTGTCGCGCGGGGTCTTGAATTTTTCTGCAGCCTCGCGCGTTCGGGGCCGTAGGAAGCGTATACGGTCTTCTCACCATACTTTTATCCTCGTTCGTTGAACTCGATGGAATATTCAGTGGTCTTACCTATGGGTGTGGACGATATTTTCTGGGTTTTGGGGAGGAAGACCATTCTTTTTCACCCTTTGCTCGGTCATAATTGAGACTTGGTCAAAGAAGCGTTAATGATGGCACCAAGTTTTTTCAACCATCAGTCCAAGTGTTTTACATTATCAATGAGAACCATATCACTCTGTGGTCGTTTTTTATGAGATAAATAATTATCAGCATTTGATGACTGCACAAGATTTTCCATTAATTTTTTATCGCTCGAGCAAACATGTTGATTAGTTGGAGTGATTCTTCAATTGCACTTTGGAGTCTCGGATGCGAAAATAAAAAATTTTTCGTTTCAAGCACCTTCGTTGTGGAACAACTCGTTTTTAAGAATCTCTAAATTCTCTTGCGTTGAGCAATGAAATCATGCCTTTGTAAGGTACTTTTTACACTGGGCGTCAAGTAAAGATTTAAAAAATACATGTGAGTATCTTTGTGTATTGTGATACAGTAAAACAAGGGATCACTATCTTTCTCAAAAATTAGGGCTTCTTTAGTCCAGGTGATGTTAATTTATGGCACACGTGTAACATATATTCTTTCAAATCACAAACTCTTACGATAACATAAGCTTGCGACGAATGACTTTCAAAGCCTTGAAACTACTAGCCTACACACCTTGTCATTTGTAGATGGTAAAAGACAAACGTGCTCGCTTTTCCACGCAATAAAAACACAAAAAAAAAAAAACAGCGGGTCCACAAAATACACGCGTCCTCTTCCAACAAATTAGTCGAGCTTGGAGGCGATCGGATTAAAGAAACAAAAACCAACAGCTCTCAAAGTGGGCGAAGGAAACCCGGGGTCCGGGTAAAAAGGCGTGAGGTAATTCAGACCAAGACCAACACTCGCTCGCGAATCCCGCCTCCGCGCAAAAGAATCTCGCGCATCTTTCTCGACAAAGGGGCCCGAGTGTGATGTACAAGCGCGTATAAGCAAATACACACATCCGCACCTCAATTTCGTCTTGTTTGGCCGAGCAATTTGGCGCGCTGGCCCCGAGCTCTCTTTTCATCGCATCATCATCACCATACCATCCTTTGGCGCGTCGGCGGGTAATTGCAAACTGAGAAGACAAGGAAAAAAGAAAAAAGCGCGCGCGAGAGATAAAACGCTCCGTGCAAATACACGGCGCTCTTTGAAACGTACTTACTGCAACTCGAGGAAACGAATTTCGTCAGAGGCATCATCATCATCAGCGTAGGTAGGTACACCGCAAAGCAACGCCTGCACCTATATGTGTATACACTACTGCCGACACCGTAAGGATCAAAAAATCCCCTTATCAGATTTGCCGACCCCTCGTCTGCCTCTCTCTCTCTCTCTCTCTCTCTCTCTCTCTCTCTTTGGCCTTTGTGCGTGTACATACACACGATAGACGCGTGTTGTCCGGCAAAGACGGCTCTTCTTGAATTTTTCAGGATTTACGAGGCTGCCACCCCATCAGCCGTGGTCCTAGCCTCCACGACGTGCATACATACGGTACGTGTATACAATGACGATGATGACGGGGACTCTCCCCCCCTTCCTCTCAACGCGTGCGTATATGTGTAGCAGAGTATATATAGCCTCGTGAAGCTTTTGTACGTGGCATCATCCGTGTGTGTACGTATCGCTGAGACATTAACGAGCCCCGTCGTTATGCGACGCTACGCCAGACGCGCCATCGTCTATGGGCTCCCGACCAAGCCGGGCTTGAAATCTGCCGAGGGACGGAGACGCGCTGTGTGTATATACATGTGCAATCTTTATGTTTCTCTGAGACAATGCTCTCTCTCTCTCTCCGGAATCACCCCCCTCGCTGCCTTTCCCGGAAAAATCGCTCTTTTCCTCTCTTGGACCCCCCTTTTCTCCCTTTTTTTTCCGTATAGTACATCGGAGAGAAGAGGCAGAAACATCCCTGGTGTACGAACATCTCTCGGAGCTTAGCTCCCGAAACAGAGCGGGGGAGTTCATTTTCTGCCAAAAGAGGGTTCCCGCCCCCCGCGAAGACGCGGGATATTAAAAAGGAAAAAACATGTTTGTCGGAGGTCGTCTTTAAGAGATTGCCGATGATGCCCCCCTACGCGGGACCTTTCTCTCCTCAAATAGGGCGAAGCGAAGATTTGACGCGAGGGGTCTCTATTTGCGGGGGGGGGGAGCTTTCCGCGCGAGTATTGTGTTTTTTCGGGGAGGGCGCGCTTGTATGGAGTCTCTATTGTGACGCCGAGCTCTTTTTCCGGGAGCTTTGAGCTCTTGGGGGGGTTTAATGAAACGCAAGCTGCTCCCCTAGCTCGGGATTTTAATATTTTCTTATTTTAGCTACGCGTGTGTGGAACCGTTGTCTACTTAAGCTCGGTGATTCTCTCGGTCGATCTGAGGTGAGTTTTTTTTTCTTTATATGTGACGCGTGTGTACATCGGGACGGGTCGAAATTTAATTAAAATACCCGGAGCGAGATGTTTCTCGTGCCCCTTTTTTATCGGAGAGCTTTTGAGCTGTAAAAAATGCTTCCTCGGCGCAAAATTCGGACCGGAGCTAATGATTGGGAAAGGAGGAAATAAAATCCACGGGCACTTAACTTTACGAGCGTGTCCCTTCGTTTTTGGAAGGAGGAGGGGGGGAAAAAGTGTGTATTTACATTTCCCTCGTGGTTGACCGAAAAGCGCGAGGTGCTTTATACGGGAAACGTCGGGTTTAATGCAATATGTACATCGGCCGTAAAGATTAGGGCGCATTCTCAAGAGAGCAAACGATCGGGGCGCATCTGTACTTTCCGATGAGCGGCCCAAAAGTAAAAAAATACACGGACGCGTCGTAAAAATAAAGGAGGACCGGCTTCGCGTTATAGCCGTACGAGGGATTCCACGGAAAACATTCGCTCAGGAATGTTGGGAAATTAACAAAACAAAAAAAAACAGCTTTCTGTGTCAGGAGTATGTATGAGGTTTTTGACTGAATATGATGGGAACTCCGGAAAAATGAGATTTTCTAGACTTTATGGGCATGTAAAGTAAAACACTCACCGTCTGTTGACCTCACAGTGACATTTGCAATTTACCCGCCTTATTAAAGTTCCCTAATTACTTGATTCTCCTAAAAATATGCAGAATAAAGAAAAACCCTCTCTTCCCGTGAATGCATGCTTTTCCAAAAAGAAAAAAAAAGAATCCTCCTATAGCATAGCTCCACTTTCACGGAATGTCCCATGCACCCGTATAACCAATCGGCTGATCCGAGCCGTGAGTCGTAAAAAAGAAACTAAGTAACGAAAAGTAAGGAAGCCGTCCTTGGGAACCCAAGTAGACACCGATCGGGGGCGAAACAGGCGCCTCGGTAAGTGACAAACACACGCCGACAATCCCAAGCCTGTCCAATAAGTATGTGTATATACCTGTGTCTGGCCATTCCCGATGTACAGGGGAAGGTATATTTAGTAACACCAGAGATCTCTCTCTCTCTCTCTCTCTTCCTCTGCAGGTAACATACCGGTGCAGTCGTCCACTCTCACGTCGCATCTCCGGATAGCGGAGATCTAGGCAAACACACCCTCCCCGAAAGAAGAAGAGATAACAGAGGAGTGTTCGGCTTATCCCATCCGTCCGATGAGTCGACACTCTCCGACCAGACCTTTTTTTTTCTTTTTTTTTCATCCATCTTTCTTGCTTGTTTTTCGAATCCTATCGATTTGCCGATCAACCCAACCTCGAACGGTTTCCCGGAAACGTGCGTTAGCTAATTTCCGGATCCGATTCAGTGACGCGTGCTTTTCCGAAGACAGAAGAGGTTATACATTTGTGCGGGTCACGCTTTGTGGCTTTGGCATCCCCTACCGAAGATAAATGCCATAGATACCCCATTTATCGTGGGGGGGGGCAGGATGGGCATATATACTACCTTTACGCACACAACCCAATCTTCGTGCGAACAACACAACACGTAAGACAGTGGTCGGCGCGTCAAGTTCCCAAAAGGAGTGCAAATTGCCGCGAGGCTTCTGCCCATCGTGCCCCTGGTCGAGTATCTCCGATGAAGAAAAGGAGAAAAAGACTCGTTACCAGCCTCGAATTATTCGCCGTATAGCCGGCTCTTTCGCAACAAGGAGGGACTGGAAAACGACCATGGCTGCGAAAGCGGGGACGAGTTGATCGCCTCCACTTTTCGCCATTCGAGAGCCGTAAATTGCGCGACACCGACAGGCGAATGATTCTCGATTAGGTATTTCTTTAACGCGTGCGACCGCGTGCGGCTTTTGTGACTCTCTTTTTTTTTTAATTATTATTATTTTCCACCAAGCGCCAAGGGGGGGTCGTTGGGAAAACTATGTCGATCGACTGTAACGGGACGTGGCTTTTTTGTCCCATCGGCGCAGTTAATTGAGATACGCGCTTGGCTTGCGCAACGTCGGCTCGAAAATCCACGCGACCACACGTTCCATAAACCTTGTCTTAATTGCGCACAATTAAATTCAATCAATTTTAAGGCCCATACGTCGTAAAGCACACACCCGCGGAGTTGCGCCATGCGTTTGCTTGTATGTGTACATGTTGTTGCGCGCGCGAATTTATTGCAACGGATATTATATTATACACGTCCCGTTTATTGCCGGTGGCGCAGTAGGTCCGCCGTGTTTTCGTTGTTATTAATTTATAAACTTTGATTTGCCGAACGGGGCCTGCGAGGGAACTTGTGATTTATAATCGAGTGGAAGGGGAAAAATAAAACGTTGTCCGATGACTTTGTGGGGCCGGAAACTAATCCCCGTTAGTGTGCGCGGCTCGATCGGGTGGTTGACATTTTGTGTGTGCGCTGGACTCGTGTAACTGCTTAATTGTCCGCAATCTAGTGAAATTGAGAGGTAAAGTTGCGCGATGCCAGAAAAATGAGAAAAAACGAGACGCTCTTACGGGAAAAAATAAAAGACGAAAAAAAAAAAGAGAAACAAAATAGTATCTGTATTAGTTGAATAATGTTTTTTCCAGCCTGACGCTCTCCTATGCTGTGGCTCGTAATTTTCGTAAAGTACTTACAGGTTGTGGCTTGACTTTTGGTACCTTTCGTGGATTAACGATTAGTTACAAGTAGTCTTAATTTTTCTTCACCTTCAAATAACTGAAAATCCTCAAAAAGCAACAAAAAAAAAAAAAAAAAAAAAAAATGAAAAAACCTCACGCAACGCAGCCAAAAAATCCCTGACCTAGAACACGAAACCCCGTACATTAATAACCCAGACCAAAACCCCGTGCACTCATCGTTAGCAGCAGCCACGCAAGCAAAGACTCATATATACGTATACCCTTATTTCACCGCGGCACACACATACACACACGAAGCGTCGTCATCGAACGAGAGAGCACCGGCTCTCATTAAGACGAACGTGCATGCGCGCGCGTCCCGCGCGAGTGGCTGTGCCAACAGCAAAGGGGTGAAAATAATTGAGCCCAGCCTCGCTACATATCATGTACACACACATATGTAAGGGGCGAAAGAGGGTGTGTTATATATTGTTCGAGGGAAAGAAAAAAAAAAAACGAGACGCGCGCGTGAAAAAAAAAAACAAAGTAATAATAATAATACATCCACGTATGTTTTCTCGGGATCTCGGAGAGGAGACAAAGTACAGATGTGGATCATTGCAGGTGAGGACGGCGTGTGTAATTATCATTCCGAAGCACGAGGTCTTTTCAATTGAAGTTCCCCCCGGATCCTCTGTCCCGTTGTTGTTACACCAATAATTGAGTGCACTTGTGTAAATATTGTCCTCTTTCTTTCTTCGCCCTCTGCGTGTAATTATTGCCCATGCATTTCTTGCCTCGCCATCCTCCACGGCAGTCCCGAGGAAGCTCTTTCATCCACAAAGTACACGCTCAAAAGGCATACTTGCAGAGACGGGGAAGATTGCACGAGTGTTCGAAGCCATACCGTAGGAAAATCAAGTGACAAGACACCTCACAGGCGAATCGGAAAAGAAAGAGTTTCCTCCGTATGGAGGGCGGGGCGCAATTAGAAAATCTACAGCTCCCTGGCAACTCTCGAGAGTGTGAAAAGTGAATAGAGCGAAAAAGCTCTGTGTACGTATACGAAGCGGATGAAGAAAAAAGAAAGAAACGAGGGTCGAGAAAGAGCGAGGGAAAAAAGAAAAAACAACACAGCAGAGCTCATAGAGAGAAATGAAAAAATAAAAAAAAATAAAATAACGCGCACGTATACGTGTACACGTGTCAGGAAGACCGAGGTTGTGCAGGGTGAAACGAGTATAAGGTGCTGGCATGGCGGTGTTTCCGAGAAAAAGGCAAGAGATATGTGCAAGGGTGGAAAGGGGGAGTAGAAAAAGTCCCCGCGCCCGTGCGATACAGAAAAGCCGGCCTCCCCCGCGGAAGACCCTTCTGGCGTTTCCACGCAACGCTGCTCCCCCCCCCCCCCGTGTGTGTAACGTGTGAGCG
The DNA here is from genome assembly GCF_036245765.1 of Copidosoma floridanum. Classification (NCBI taxonomy): domain Eukaryota; kingdom Metazoa; phylum Arthropoda; class Insecta; order Hymenoptera; family Encyrtidae; genus Copidosoma; species Copidosoma floridanum. Next base: position 12,874,882 of record NW_028321884.1, on the reverse strand, counting down.
CAAAAATCACGTGTCGAGTGCACCATCCTATATATATGCGTGTATGGTGTACCCTCGCTGTTAAGCACATCGGTGCAGTCTGGTGTGTATATATACTTACCTGCACGTTGCGAAAAGAGACACGAGAAAAAACTGTAGCGGAGGCCTGTCATGACGACGCGGGTGCCTTGCGCTGGCTTGTACCGCCACATGAACCCACACCTAGACTCTGATGCGTCTGACATTACTTGGATTAGAAATGTATACATGCCGGGGTTTGGGTAAACAAAGTCCTTATGCTGCGTTTGGTTGACTCTTCATCTTTTGTTTGATGTTGTCATTCATTTTTTGCGTACCATTCACGTGAGACATTGAACGAAAAAAATCGGATGTGGTGTTGCACGATTCCACCATTACACGTATAGGATACTGTGGGGGGGGGGGGCCTGTTTTGAAAGCTCTACCAAATAAGGACCTTCGGTTAACAACTAACAAATATTACATCGTCATACAAAGTGAAATTACTTTTCAAACATCCCTGCAATTACCTGCACCCCCGTCCAACCATCCCCTCCATAGGGATATTGTATGGTGTGAATTACACCTAATGCATGCTATAAGAAGGGGAATCGTGGAAATATGGATCATTGTCTCTGCCCAAACACGTCATCGGGGCCAAATGGCGTAATAACCCTCTTCGACGAACGTCTCGTTCTTCTCGCAAATATATGTACGAGGCCGAGTACCAAGGGGGTCCGACTCGCGTTTTTAAACCCCCGTTTCCCATAGATCCGTCCTCCCTCTTTTTTTTCCGAGTCGCTGCTCTCAACAACGCCAGTCGAGTCATGCCCGAGGGAGACGAGCATTTTTTTTTTTTTTTCCTTTCCTTCAACCCGCGCCTCTCCGCGCTTATTGCTGCTACTGTCGCCCCGAGAACGGAGGAGTCGCGTCGTTAGGCCACGGTCATAATAATCTGCGGGGATTACACGAGAGAGGGAGATGTATCAGGTACAGCGTGAAAGGAGGGGCTGTCGGGGGAGCCCGTCGAGGACTCGAAATTAGGGAAATAAATTTGGCCCCTCGGTTATTCGCTCACCCGCCCCCCCCCTCTCTTGAGCTTAGAAATTGATGCTGCTCCTTGTGTATCGGTGACAAATTACTTGCTCCCAGCCACGAACTTTTACGGGGTATATATACACGAGGGGCCAAAGCTGCCTTTTTCAAGGCTCTCCTGTTCCGCGAGATTGAAAGAGGAGAGAGAAGCTGGATTACGCGTGTACACGTCTAATGGATCGTTCCTCGTTGGAATTTTGTTCGCAAATATTTGAGGGCTCCCTGTTTCGAATTTACATGTTGTGACGTGGTTCATTCGATTTTGATCGAATACGCTATTTGTCGCTACGTGCTTTATTGCTTCAATTTTGTTGCATACGCGTTTGGTTTTGTCGAAAAATGATGTACGTCTGAGAAAATCGTGTTTTCGATAATCAAAAATCCATCGACTGTGATGGTCTAAAATTAATGTGATAATTCTTTAGGATACGTGTTTTAGAAAGGTATTTGACTAAAAGTTTCGCAATTTAGTAACACCCTTTTAGGAAACATGTAAACTTGGTGAAATTTCAATTGTAGTCCGAAACTGTTCCACAATATAGGTGACTTTAACTGAAATCAATGACGTCCACACAACTCGCTGGTATGTATGTAGTCCACGATCAGCTGACCAACATGCCCCCACAGCTTCGAACCGCTCGTTCCCTTGTTCTCGCTCAGCGTATAATCTCAAAAAAGAAAAAAAAAAAAAAACCCCCACAGCGGGACAACAAGCGCGTGTAGGTACATAGGATTTCAACGAAAGTAGGCAGCGTGTTTTCTCTTTACGCCCCCTCGCCCCCTCCTTTTGGCTCATTGCTGCCAAGCTTGGCACAATCGAAAAAACGCGTCGATTAGATATGCCCCCGTATAAATAAAAGAATCGAGAGAAAGAAGGAAGTAAAACCCCGGCCCGCGTTGCACACGTAAGCGGCTCACGCGCGCATTAATTCTAATGTATGCGAATTCGGCGATAGAGCCCCTGATAAGCCATACGTGCCTCTTTGCCCCATTGTCTCCTTTTCGAAGAGCGTGCGCGAGAAGCACGAGATAATAAAGGAATTAAGAGAACAGTTTACGTACACACACCTATACAGGAGAAAATAAGAAAGTGGGCTTGGCGATCGCGCGTGAGTAAGTATAAGCAAGCACACAAGCCAGTGTGTCCCATATACCTTACACTGTTGGTATACAAATACACAAGTGGTGAAAAGTGGTGCCGGACCGTGCAGGCAGTCCTTTTCATGTATACACTGGTGCATGTACATCAACGCGCCAAGGGATCGAGAGAAAAAGATCCTTCCGGTAACTGTACGCGTGTATTGTTATGTAAGGTCTCCGATGACAAATTGCAACGGGGAGAGGGTACAGGCACGCGCCGGCTTGACCTTGTGGGTACACCCACTGCGGCGGTGAACAACGAAACGAAGGTCAAAGGATCTCCGCTACTGGACCGTTTGGAGACGTGATTTTTCTTTTCCCATTGTCTCTCCGCTGGACTCGTGTAAGTCCGCTGGTGGTGGCCGGCTCCCGGGGCGTTTTTAAGGTCACCACGCTCCGACAGTCGGTTGGATTTGGGAAAAAGGGACAAGGTCGAGGCGCGTGCCGGAGTACTTTTCCCGTGAAAAACCTGCTGCTGGGGGGGTCTCATCCTGCACGTGGGGGTCGAGGCATCCCGGCTACGTAACCCGGTCGTAAATCGTGCTGCTGGGTGATTTTCGTGGGTTTTTACACTTCCTCCTTCCTTTTTTTATTTGAAACGCACTTTGATGGTTAGAGAGAGAATGCGTGAAAAAAAATAAGAAGAAGATGTCTCTTTTGTCTTGCAGACGTGGTGTGATGGTTGCCAAACTTGGAAGTTACGTACGGGGAATTTGTAAAGTTCATTGTTTTTCGTGTCTATAATGTCTATTGTACGTAGAAAAAGATGTGCTTCTGTGATTGTATAAAAAAAAAGTTATCAACTATACGTGCGTTTATTTTGTAAGCTAACCTACACCCAATGAGCAAAAAAAAAAAAACGGTATAACGGTGGCGAGAAGTACTCACTACATGCGTCTCACGAGGTCCATTAGCGACCGTTAGATCCACGTGGAATTAAAGGTGACAATGACACCAACTCGCAAATGAGACTGCATAAAACGGAGCTTGGGCTGATGGTCACTACACGTGCTACAGTACAACAACCACTACCCTTTGCAACGAATGTGAGAAGGAAGCAATTTCGAGAGGAGATAAAAAAAAAAAAAAAACATGAGTTGCCAACACATCGGTGGGGGTGTGTAGCCCTACGTATATACATCTGGTCGACCGTAGGGCAAAAGAAGCGAAAAAGTGTTCCTCGATGCTTCCTGCTCGCGAGTGATGTGATAATAGATGCAGGAAAAGAGAGCAAAAGGCAATGGCGAGCATACAGCCTAATGGAGTCCGGATAACTCGTAAATACCATGGATCCAGCGTGCTACTTAGGTATCGCTCGGTTATATACGAGGTGGTACAGCCTCGAGGAGCCTCCGATGGAAGCTCGTTTTCTATCAAACGTGAGGGGGGTGAGTGCACCACCGACAAACTGACGGATCACTCGTGGATTATATTATAGCAGAGTTAGGAGAGACGCGGCTTCTTTTCCTAATGATGACGTTTTCTGCGATTAGAGAGGAATCACTTATGCGGCTTGAGTGTTTTTTTTTGGCACGCGATGCGGTGGAAACGGAAAATAAGGTGCGAATCACGATAGAAGCCAGCTTTTCACTTTTTTTTTGTACCTTCCTCCTGTCTTGTACAAGAGATGACGCGGGGGTGGTTCAATATATCAAAGAGGAGAAAGGAGAATGGTTTTTTTAGACTCTCACGCTTGGGCAAGCACAAAACTGAAAATTCCTCCACGTCAATCGGCCCAATCTCGCGAACCGACAAACGAGCCACCGGGTCAACGAACCCCGACCGATTAGCCGCATCGCGCTTTACACCTACATACATATACAAACCCAAGCCACCCTCGCGTCTCGACAGTATAGGGCGGACAACCCACCGGCTCTAGTATTAATCTTTATCACCGAACCCGCGTACCTTTGCGTGCACGTTTTACGTATGCGTATACCCCGTGTACACGTCTCTCTCCCTCCCCCGAAATTTACCGCGCGTGCACACCCGTTTAAATTAATCCGTCGGCTGGGTATAATTTCTAATCAAAGTGGGGGTGGAAGACTGCTCGGAGAGATTTCGGGGTGGATTTATCACTGCACTTTATTACCATTGTGCGCCCAGAGTTAGACCCTATAGCTTGACGGTAAACTCTCGAGCGCAAAAGGGAAATTAGATGTTTGGACTGTTGATGGAAGATTTCGGTGATTAAGTCCAGCAACTAAAGTATACGTTGCATTACAATCGTTCGCACAACCAAGGACCCACGTGTATACTACCCTTCCAACCATGAAAAAAAAAAAAAAAAAATACTCGTACTGCCAGTGCAAAAGTATATTACAGTAGAGCCAGCTCGGGGCGTCGATCGATGGGCATCGTCCGAACGGTGATAATGCGATTTTCGAGGCAGGTGGAGGGGAGGGCTGCTTTTCTTTTGCAGGGAGGAAATGACGAGAGGAGGCGGGCCGGCCCAATAAAAATGGGCGTGCCGGGAGACTCGGGAATTAATGGCCCGGGGAAAAGCTATAGAGAGCGACGGACCGGCCGTCGGACGTTTTCTTTTTCGTGCATATACCTTCGTTTGTCATTTCGTCGTCGCTCCGACGACTCGTTGGATCGGAAATTTTTGCTCAACGAGGCGAATTAACTTTCTGGATGGGCAGCTCCTCGAGGATCGAGGTGACTCTTGCCGATCAACCGATTCGAGAGTGTCTTATTGTCGTTACAGCGACCGAAACTCTCGAGCAACGGCAGCGGTCGAGCGAAGCGAGCGGGAAAAAAATAACGAGCTCCAAAAAAAAGAGCAAGACGGTGGAAGGAGAAATATTTCCAGAGAGGCGCGTGTCCTCGCGGTGTCCAGGGGTGTGCGGCCTTTCGAGGGCCACTCGACTCGGCCGATACTTACGCACCCGTGTACCGAGAACCGACGCTCGAAGGAAATCCATCCAAACTTTCTCTTCTCCGTGGGGTGGAAGCGTCGCGGACTCTTTGGCGACCTTTGAGTGGGTTGTAATTGTTTTTTTCGCTCAGAGACAAAGGTATACAGCGGCCGGTTGCTGTGCAATTATAAGTTTTCCATCCACTACTTCGTCTCGCTCTGAAATATTTTACTTAGTATTTTTAAAATACAATTTATTGGATCTTATGAGTACCTACTTTTATCATCGGAAGCTTACCTCACCGAAACTTTAAACTACGTTATTAAAAAGGTAGACAATTTTATTTGCAACAACGTTAAAATAAGTTTTGAGATGTCTGGACGCAGGATTTTGTACAAGTGTCTTTTTACGATAGGCAAATGGGTGTATGTTGTATATCTTAAATTAGTACTAAAAAAAAAAAAAAAAAAAAAAACGTTTTTTTAACAAATTGGAATACGTGATTGACAACGCGTAAGACTCAGTCCAAGTTGATTGGAAAAATTGGGACGGAAAATTCGGGAAAAAATTGTGATGGCGTTGAAAATCGCAGAGCCAGGAATATATTATATTATAGAGATAGCGTCAGTAAAGTTGACTTTGTATCAACTCGCGTAGTCCATGGCTATTGCGAGTAAAAATACGAGGGGCTGCGCACTCTGAAGTCTTTTGGAGACTTCCGAGATCTTTGAAAAACTTTGAATAACTTATGAAGTCTTTTTTAATGACTTAAAGTCTATTTTTTAAATAAGTAAAAATATAAGCAAATAATATAATATTGTACCATATATTGAACGAAGAAATTGTTAAATGATCAATTTTAAACAATCATGTGGCATCATGTAACCGTCATAATATTGAATATCGTCTTTTTGTTTTTGTTTCAGGTACGTAAGTCCATAGTGACACCTTAACTCTCTACTTCAAAGACCACGCATACTATTACGTAAGTCATTTCATTTATATCACAGTTTTTTTGTACTCAACAATTGTTGATATTCATAACTTGATAGATTTGGCATTAAAAAAAAAAAAAATGGCACCATTACGCGTTGAACCGCTATACACTCTTGCCCGATTACAATCCAGCGACGCACGACTCTCATTTCTTTGGTAAAAATCGACAAACTGCACACACGCAGATCAGCTCATGATGTACGAGCGAAATCCACCGGCGTGCGGTAGAGAAAACAAAAAAAGAGCCCGATACGCCGCCACCCACCCTCAACGGGCCGGATAATTTTTCTGAAATCCCACCTCCTTGTTCTCTCCGTGTGGTGTCCATTTTTTCGTACCATTTTTTTTTTTTTTTGTTCCTCCTTCTCTGAAAAGTCCACACGAGAGAGGCCTCACGATTCACGTGCATGCACGCAGAGCCCGTGTACTCATATGAGCTCGGAGAACAGGAAAAAGAGAGTTGCAGCGAACAGCGCGCGCTACATCTGTCCGGGGTCAAGCTGCACATGAAAGGGGGGGAGGAACGGAACAAAATGCTCTTTGTGCGCGCGGCGAATCAGTCGTGAATCGGTTCAGTCGGTATCGACTTCAAACGCGTGGTATTTAAAAACAAGGGGTGGCATTGGGGGGGAGAGGAGCTATGCGCGGAATAAGGAGAGCTCGCCGCTGAGCAATAAAGGAGGAAAAGCAAAAAAAAAGCGGAGGAACAAAACTCGACGGAGAAAACGAGAACGCGCGTGGTTTGTGTATTACCTGTACCCTGTGCATAGGAGTGCCACGCGAGAAGCGCAAAAGCTCTTTCATACGTGCATCTGCATGCAGGTAACCCTATACAAGAGAGCGAGTTGAGAAAAGGAAAAGGATATATAGAGGGTTGGGGGGGAGGAGGTTATGCATTTCTTTTCGGCCGCTGGCTGCAGGTCTGTTTGCAATAATTTATGCGAGAAGACAGCTTGAGAAATGACCACCGGTGCTCCCTCCCTCCCCCCGCGCGCGCTGCACTGCCTTAATTTGCAACAGAGTTTACCTCGGCACGCGTTTTGAGAAATGGCGGGGGGCCGTGGGGGGACTTGCTCTCCCCCCACCCCACGTCAGCTTTTTTCTCCCGAAAAATTGGTCGCGCGGAAATTGACTCGTCCTAACGCAGTGCCTTATTTTTCTCCGGCTCGCTCGGCTTTCCGTAATTAGGCGCGTCCCTCTGACTCCTTTTTTTTTTCCTCCCCTCTTCCCTCCTCGCCTGCTGTCGGAACGCTTTGTCATTGTCACGGGACTCTTTACACGTGCGCACGTAACTTTATTCCGGCCCTGTTGCGCGCGAGCTCTAATGGATGGCGATTTGCAAGGGTTATTTTTTATTGTGTTTTTCATTCGTAACGACGAAATCTTAATAAACGAGAACCGTACGTGTATACGATTTCGCTCGCGATTGCGTTGTATACAAATGTGTTCTTTCGTGGTTGAAAAAAAAAAACAAAAACAAAAAAAAAGTGCTCGTTGCTATCGGAATGTTTTCTTTTTTCTTGGTAAATTTGATTCGCTCGCTTTCGTTAATTTGTTAAATTTGTTAAAAAAATCTCTCTTTTCGTTCTCATTTGGTTTCCATATTTTACAATTTAATTTAACTGCTGGCGATCGTTGAATGTAACTTGTTGACCACACTCTTAGATTGAATCTAGTTTATTGTATATATAATATGTTTTCATCACATTACTTTAATGATTAGAGATTGTTTCATTGCTTGACTACTTTTTCAAGCTGTTTCCATAAAATCGATACAAATACAGTGGAAGGAAAAATCATAAAAATTACTGTGCTAGAATGGTAATCTAGTGTTCGGTTGTCTAGAGACTTTTTACTGTTTGAACAATAATTTTTAGTGTTCAGAACAGTAATTATTGTTGAAAGTACAGTGGTGTTTACTGTGTGTACAATAGAAATTACTGTCTGGAATGGTAAAAATTAGGTTGGCTAAAGTAAAAAGTCCCTAGACCGAGAAATGGCACCAGATTGCCATTTTACCACAGTTATTAATACAGATGAATGGTATGACCACGAGCTACCTAAAAAACATGTAACGATGAAAGGAAACCCGTTGATAATCCCAAGATGAACCATATACCATAGTCGCACTTAGCCTCATCCTTTCTCATGTATTTTCCATCAACCTTTCCACAAGATCGCGGCAACCGAACGCGTCACGCTCGCAGCAGTCATATATACTTTTCCCCCGCGCGAAAATACCAATTTCAACGAGTTCTCAAGTCCGAGGCGTCGACTCATCTCTTTTCCCGCTCGCCTTTAAGTGCATTACTCACGTAAATACGCGTGCATCACGCGCAGGTGATGGGCGGCTACGTATATAATATACGTTACGTATACACTGCAGGCACGCGTCCTTGAGGTTCTCGCTGACGCGCTCGCGGCACCGCCAACCTCTCTCTCGGCTCGTGCAATCCAGTTTACTATTTTACCCTCTCTCTGTCTCTCGGGAATACGGGCTCGAATTACACGTGTTTTGCATCGTTTTTCCGCTTTTCTTCCTTTTTGCCGCGGCTTAGATGTGCAGTTTTAGATACTCGCCGGGATTACACGTGTTATTGGGATTTATTTCAGCATCGCCACTGCTTCAGGGGGGAGAGAACAAAAAAAAAGGGGGGGAAGAATCTTCATTTTCGCATCCGTACACGCCAAGTTATTCAGCTTTGGTTCCGGTTGGATGTTATTCACGTATAGTGTTGAGTGCAACTTTTTGCGGTGAGTACAGCTGAAGAGCGAAAATGAAGGGGTAAACGCAGCTTGTAGGCTGGAATTTGGCCTTTGGACCGAACTTTTTTAAGGACCTGTTACGTATCAAACAAACTTTTTTCCAATCAGTTTTATTTTTAATCTTAATTTCTTTGACTAAGCGTTTCACTGCAGATTTTCTTTCACTTTTAGTTGCTATATGGTTACACTTTGCTTTAATCACATATTGTAAAACCGCGAATGCGAACAGTAAACGTTTTGTGAAAAGCTTTGCAAGCTCTCTTGATTAAAAACGGTATATATTGTTCAACAATAAATAATAACAAAATCATAAGCTTCTTGCTGTTAAAACAATAAGCACTGCGTCGGACGTAACATACATTTAGTAAGTTATTCTCATCCTATGGTATACCAAAACGTACAACTGAGAGCAGTGCTTTTTTTAGCAATGAGTTTGAAAAATTGAAATTTCTGAAAATCGTTAACTCAACGTGGAAAAATTATATCAGAAAAGTGGAAGATAACTAAACTCATTTAATGGAAGTAACGAATCAATTTTACACTCGTGGAACAAAAAAGTTTGTGCTTCACGACTGGTCATAATTGACGGTCTCCTAGTCGGCTCGCGGGTTGCTCGTTTCAACAGCTTCGAGCACGGTAGTTCTTTTTCTTCAAACGAAAAAAAAAAAATGAAAGTAAGAAAAGGCAAATCGTAAAATCTCCCCGAAAGCTACGCTCCTCGAAAATTACGAGCGGCGATAAAGCGAGGGTTTATCCTTGCAATTACGCCGCAATGAAAATTCATTTACAGCCAGCAAAATACTTTACGCGCGCGAGAGCTCACCCTTGGCAATATAAACTTTTGCCGAAAATTTCTTTTTTTTTCTCCCCCCCCCCCCCAACATACTTTTCGCGTGTTTGTTTTTCCATACACAGTTGGACGAAACTAAATAAACGTCCCCCGTTTTTAAACTATTTTTTTTTTACCACTTTTCAGCGCCCCTCGTTAATACAGTTTTTCCAACTCGCGAATAAATAACGTCCGCGGCCGCGCGTCTTTCCGCAAAGAGGCATCATATATACATACACGATCACCTGTGCAAAACGATAATAACGTTCGCACCGAGGCTCGAATAAAGCACAGAGACGCACATTATACGTGCGTAATGTTAATAAGAAAACACAAGGAGGGTGCGTATATACGCGCACGAGACAGAAAGAGAGCGGGAGGAGGAATATTAATTGTTTCGTCGCGCCAAAGGACGCGTGTGAAAGGATCGCGCGCTGTTTAATGTATATGTGTGTGTGCGCGCGTGTATTGTTGCCGCTACGCCTCGTAAGTACGTGTAATATACAAGTTTATAATTGTGTATCCGGGGAGGGTGCGATTTTTTTTTTTTTTTTTTTTGCGAGGGGCCCGACGAGGAATAGAATTCTGCATCCTTTGATCCGTACGTGTATATGCTTGAGAGCGTAATATTATATACCGCATGTATAGGTATACGGTATGGTGCCTTTTTTTCGCGGAAATTATTATTTTCAACCGAGAGTCGCGCATACACACGCTCTGGCTATACATACATATGAAAGTGCGAGGGTTTTATCGTGCGCATAGGTGTGCGTTAATTGTCGGCTCTAATGAGTATTAACGAGTATTGCCTTTTTGTATCATACGTGTATACAATACCTACGGGGTCGACGACAAGTTTGAATTGCTCCTTGGCATTTAACAACGTGTCAGGTGATGGTGTCCGTTAACAATGCTAATTGCTCGACGAATATGCTTTTATCTTTTCTCGTTTATAACAGTTGAACCACTTTTAAAAAAAAAATTTTTTTTAGTTCCTTTGTATACGATTAACACCGACCTATAGTGAGAAAAAAAAAAATAGAGAATCATTGTACCCTCATCTGCGCGAGAAGTGACGAGTAACCAACTTGGCAAATGATTAGAAATCACGCGTACAGGATGACTTAATGTGGTCTCCTGCATATCCGGTGGATTCAGTGATTATTGCTCGAAGACGCAGTTCAATATCGAGATAACGCGCCCAACAAAGAGCACCCCCCTGCCCCCGGGTAAGCAAGCCAGTGTTCTATAAACAGCGCTCCAATCTCCGACGGGCAATCAGTCGCAACGACAAGAGCCTTAACGATCTCGGGACTTATTGTTCTCATATACATTACGTGCGCTTATATGTGTACGTATAGATCTTTTTTTTTCAATCAACTCGCCGAGTTAGATACTCCGCGACGCGTAACGGGACTGCGTATATGCACTTCGTCCCTTTTTACTGATCGTCTTTCGACGTAAGTGCAGCATCGTGGGTGTGGGTGCGCTATGGCTCCCATACATCCTTGTAGAACACACCCACACACACACACGTAAACTGTATCGATGGACGGGCGGGTCAATGGTCAGGTTCGACGAAACGGCGACTTGACGAGAATCACCCGTGACGGGTGCGCTCGACCGATCGATTTCTCAGTACATATATATCATACCTCCTCCCCATACCTACGCACGCGGGCGCGTAGGTACACCTCGGGAGCCAGTGAGCTGGATTGTGTCTGTGCGATGTCTGGCGTGTACGTATTATATACGTGGCCGATCGCCGATATTTAGATTCATGTATGCAAATGGAAAGGTGCACGATATCTGAGATGTATACGTCAGAGTTGTATGGGGTACGGACGGATATATAATTGTTGACATCGATGATTGGTGAATGCGATGGGATTAAAATATTTGTGGGATTAGATTAGCCAGTGAAACTTATCACCAACCTCTGATTCTTGTATTCGATGATTTGACGGCAGACCAAAAAACGAGATACCTAGTGTCTGCGTTGAATGGGCCAGATAGTAAGACGAGGGTTGTAAAGATTCCTACCCTCGATGGGTTTAATCCTTGGTACTTACATTAGCATGTGTGAGAAGAATAAAGTTCATTGTAAAGAGTGATATAAAATATACTCAGATCCAAATCCGAAGCAATGCAGCAGAATCTTTTTTTTTTTTTTTTTTTTTTTCATCTTACAAAACGCAAAGTTTTTTTCACAAGTCACTACACGTCGACTACTTTGGCAATCTTGACGCGCTACCTAATCACGTAAAAACTAATTTTAATCAAAGTCATTACAGGTTTCTCGTGAACCGTAACTTCCACCCCGTACCAGATGAAAAAAAAAAAAAAAAAACGAGACACCAAAAAATACCCACAAGCAAATTCTTCCATTAGTAAAGTGAAAAAAAGCAGCATCCCATACAGCAGCTATGGGCAAAGGTGTGCGCATCGGGATAAAGTCAATTACATTATGCATATGACCGAAGCACGGGATGGTAAGTGTATATTACACATAGAGAAAAGGGGGATGGGGGAGTATGTGCAAGGCAAGGCAAGAATAAGCAATCGACGCCGTAATGTACGCATAAGCGTATACGAGACGACGAGGCCATACCCGAAGCTAAATTAACCGGCCGGCCACCACGTTATGCGTAATACAATATAAGGTTGTTGCACGCGAGGAGGCTGCTGTAACAAACATAGGTACGTATAGATGCCCAATAAAACGTGACTACCTGACGCCAACGCTCGGGTGCGTGTATCAGTGTCGCACAGCGGCTACCTCCTCCCCCCCCCCCCGCGCATCGTGGCATTCCAACGGGGACATCTAACCCATTTGACTTTTCCATCTATACCGTGTACGTGTATATACACCGACTCTATGGACAACGTGCGCGCCCGTTAATGCATACACATATATATATATACCCACCTATATGTGCACGCCTCCCTTCTCTCATTAACTTCGCATTCCTTTTGCCTATCGTCTCGAGCGCGCAGTCGTCGTTATCTTTATCATGGAAAAGTAACGTTTTTGTACGTACCTGCCCCTCGCCTTTTTCTCAATAGCGCGACTTTTTTTTTTTTTTTTTCATGAAGAAACAAAAAATCACGCACTACTGGTATCCAAAAACCAATGTCCGAACTTGATCTCTGGAGTGCCGGTTACCGATCATCGTCATCCGATTGCAACTGTATAGCGAGTGTATAGTGATAATCTCTTTATCGGGTCCTGCGAAACCGTACTTATATGTATACATATATCAACGCGTGAGGCCCGCCTAGAGAGATAATTCACACCCCAACCGATCGTACAGCTGGTGATGAGCTGCACGTATATATGCAAACGTGTGCGTTTACGCGCTAGCCACGGTGGTAGCTGTTGTTGCGTCGCTCTGTGACTTTATGACGTATAATGCACGGCTATAGGCGCATAACACACGTGACAGCTACAGGTATAGGAAAAAGAGGAAGAGAGATCGGTAATGGGCGGTAAAGCTCGTCGGTTTATATTGCAGCTCTCGCACCAAAGTTACTGATCTGTGCGTGCCTTGTGTGTGCGTGGTATCTGTGTACACAACGAGACTGCTGTCGACTCTCCCAGGATGGACGGAGGTCAAGGCTGTGGTGTCCTGTGTACAAGTATACTGGGAACGTTTTGTTGGAGAAATGATATCATAGTGGATTTAAATGTGTGATGGAAACAGTGATAAAATAACTAAGCAATAGTTGGGAGATCTATCGAGTTCACTTTGATGACTTATTTTGAAGATCAGGGTATACCTACAACTCAATAAAACAAGATACGTTCGCTTATGATACCAGTCGGTCAAATAGAAAAGAATAATAGGAAAAAAAAAAGTTAATTGTATAAAAGTTTCACAACTTTACTTACGATAAAAAGCATAAAAATTAAAAGTTCAAAATCTCTAAGGATATAATTTAATTGTCTTGTGTGCAAGACACGATTGTGTACATTTATATTCGGTGTGTGTTTGGTACAAGGTAATATAGCGTCAGCTTCCATCTTAAATAAGTTGACTAACTACATTTTTACACAATAACCATCTGATTACTTTGAAAACGCACAAGGAGTAGCACAACACGTAGACTCTGACGAAGATTATCTACATCAGCTCGTCGTAGTTTACAGTTTTCTCATTTATTTTTTTCTTTTCATAACAATTTTTATCAATGTTAACAACATCTGATTAAAAAGAAATTTAATAGAAAAATGTAAAGGTGTCTTCTGCGACGTTTCGTCCGTCGTATATGAGGAAGCAACAACACACAAAACCTTATTACTTTTATTGTAACGTCAATTAATAGCTCATTTAGTTTAGATAACACCTTACACTGTCTATGTAGAGTACTCTGATGTCATCTTTAAATTTACAAATTGTGTATGGATATTTCCAGCTCAAAGCATATTATCGTTGTGATTTATCACGAGGAAAAAAAAATTCCAGATGACGACACTTCTAATTTATTTAGAATGTCAGTCAGTGTATTTTAGAGGCGTTACTGTTCGTAACGTGATACTTAAGGTGTCTGTAAGCAGTTGGTTTTTTAACAGTTTTCCTGATTTGTGTAAAAGTGTATTGTTAGTGAAATTTCAGTAACATAAAATTCCAAATATCGATCCGTATGAATCAGAGTTTTTCAGGAAAATAAAAAAAAACGAAATAGTGATGTGCCTACGGAAAGAAAAAAGTCTTCACAAAGCAGTTTGCTCCGGGGATGTTGCAGCTGTGCATAAAATCCTAAAAAGGTAAAATTCTTTGTTTAGAGGCAAATATCGTTAACTTATTTATTACTGTATTAAAGTCTTTTCGTCTACAATTTCTCTGATTTAAATTGGAAAAATATAGTAACGTTTTTTTCTTTCTCAAAGTAAATAATTTCTGATTAACCGAAAGTATAATCACTGACCTGGTGAGAAAAGATACAGACAACTTACAATTAATCAAAATTAATGTCCCACTATCTCAACATCCATATCAGGGACATCGTTTGTGGTTTTTCTGTCACATCTGATACGATGACTTTGACGTAAGCAAAGACTAGTTTAGGCAACAAAGCCAATTTTTACTACTGTAATGATGCGCAAAGACCCGCCAATAGTACAAACTAATGATCTTTAATAAGTAAAGAAGGACATTTTTTAGAAATAAATAATAATCAAATAGACTTTCTTAATCTAAAGCTGATGATTGTGAATGTATCTGCATGTCGCATGTGTTTCTCATTAATCCCCCAGAGATTCAACAAACGTCAACCATTGGAATGCGGAACTGAAAACCCCTATGCATCTGATCTATGATCATATCGACGATTACAATCCAACGCAAGACGACGAAAGATTACCTATAATGCAGCTGCTGTTCGACTACGGAGCGGACTTGGATGCACGAGAAGGTACCGAATTCAAGGCAGCACTGCACTTGGCGGTAGAAAAACAACAGGTAAAGTTTTAACGGAAAAAAGCTCGTGGATATATTAAGATTTCGAATTCCAAAGATCAATGGGGTGAAATTTCTTCTGGAGAAGAAAGCCGATGCGAACATCATGGACTCGTGTAACATGACAGCTTTGCACCTTGCAACGAGTACAAATAACAAAAACATCGTAAAATTGCTACTGGATCACAAAGCAGACCCCAATATTTTCAATTGCTACGGCGAGATGCCTCTAGATCTTACCATCGATGATTTTAAATTCGACATCACAAAAGTACTCATAGAGTCTGGGTACAATTTTTGTTTTTTTGTATCATTTTTAAGGAAAAAAAAAAAATTTTGCATAAACATATATGAATTTTTATCCAGAGCAAAGAGCAAAGATATCTACAAAAGTCTACTACGGGCTTGCAATAACTTGTCGTTCGACCCAGACTCGGAGTACAAGAAGCAGTTCATCGAGTACGTTTTGAGACACGCAGCTAAACTCGACATCTACGGTGAATTCTCGCTGAAAGCTCTCACGTACCACTTGGTGACCAAAAAACACAAACAGGATGACCACCGTATGGCCAACAAAAAATGCTTTCTCTCCGAGTTCCTGCAAAAGGAGGGTGTTGCGTATGACGATAGCATGGGTGGTTCGGTACTACATCTGGCTGTCCGTGACGGGGACAAAACCAAAATCATGGCTCTCCTCGAGGAAGGGGCCGACATGCATTCAAAGAATTGCTTTGGCGAGACACCACTGGATTGTTCCCTCGAATGCGGCAAACAAGATATTTATGACATGCTTCTAAAATACAGTAAATTCTGTTCCATCGACCATTTCTTATTGCCCTGATCACAAGTGCACCGATTACTCAATCAAACATTGGTGTTTTTTTTTTGTAGAAACCGATGAACGCGCTAAAAGTGGAAAACCCTTCGATGCCTACAGTTTGCTCAACGGGTACGACATCCACGAGGATACAAAAAGTTGTCTGAATGTCAACAGAGCCCTGAAATCGTACATCAGAACTATACACGTGTACAACATCGTGAAGTTGATTCTCCAAGGTGGCCTTCGGACCGACGGGTGAGTCGATAGATTGTCCGAAATCTATTCTGTTAAATGTTTTTTAATGTAATTATTGATTGTTTCTTTCTCCCCTCATATCAGGCGCTTCCAAGGTGAGATACCCGTTTTTTCGATCAAAAATTGTAGGAAGGCCGACTTGAGTATAGCATGCTTGTTCTGGGAGTTCAGAGACAGTGCAGCTGTAAATCGGGCTATAATCGATGCTGCTCGAGAAGCGATCAAAAACTCAGTTGTCAACGACTTGACGAACCTTTTGGTATTCTATTACGCGATTTACTTGCGTTTTGGCAAACCAGAGGCGGACCTGGCGCCGGTAGAAGGTATTTTTAAAACGCACAAAAAGTTGTCGATTGTCCTTTCCATGTGTAACAATAGATTGGAAAAATTGAAGAAAGTAAAAGTA
The DNA here is from genome assembly GCF_036245765.1 of Copidosoma floridanum. NCBI lineage: Eukaryota > Metazoa > Arthropoda > Insecta > Hymenoptera > Encyrtidae > Copidosoma > Copidosoma floridanum. The sequence goes on along the minus strand of NW_028321884.1, from coordinate 12,858,258 downwards.
GGCGTCGTATCTGCTTTTGACGTGATAACGATGCCACTGGACTCGTTCGTTGTGATGTTGAACGAAAAGACGTTTTTCCACTCTTGCATGAGGTTTTGGATGACACTCGAAGAGAAAAAGGAACTTGCTTTTTACGAGCACGCGTTGCACGTTCGCATCAACATTGCCAAAGAAAAGATAAAGTTACTGGGTTATGCAAAGCAATGCGTCAACGATGCCCTTCAACAAGTTTTGAGAAAAATCAATGCTAAAAAGTTGCCTGATGACATCATGTGGAATATTCTCACGTATCTCAATGAGAGAGAACTAGTTTTACTCACCAAAGGTATGACCTGGAAACGCACCAATAAGTAATGTGGCAGATGATAATTATGCTATTGTATAAGAACTAAATTAAATATAAACGTATACATTACAACTATACACAAAACTTGAAAATTGTGTCTCTTTGGTTTGAGGTACAATATCATAATGTGCGTGTATAGGGAAGAAGGAGATAAAACACCTTGGACTGCATTGTTTGAGCAATCATGAATGATTGAACTCATGATTTTGTGAATACTCAAATGTTTGAAAAATGTTGATTTATTTATCTGTTTGATTAAATGATTATTTGTTGTTTGAATGTCTCATAATGTCATAAAGTTTCTTAAAATAATTAATACGACCAGGTAACTACTACTTGCTACTTGAAAAGTATGATTTCTTATTGTAACAAACACCGTTGCAGCAATTGATAAATAATACATTATAAGTACAACATTTCCTTTCATAGTGTTACTTTATTATACCTTTCCAGAAAATCCGTAAGGAATTTCACATCTTAGTCAGACTCTACGCATTATCCCAAGTTTTTATCGTATGCTGAGCTTTTTTGGAAAAATGCGATGCCTTGCAACTAAAAAAAAATTAACCTTTCGATGCTGATAAACCCAAAAAACTAGGTAAAAACATAATTGGACAAAAAAAAGGCTCACACGTTCTCCTACTCGTGTAGAAACAGAGAAATGACACGAAAACCGATGTAAAACCGAGGAAAGCAAGAGGTAAGTGCTCCATAGCGGTGTCCAACTTGCCCGTGAGAACGGGGTCACGTAACATTGGTGACGATCTTTTTTTTCACCCATATATTATACACACGGGCTGTGAGCAACGGCCCCTTTTCATGTTTTCACACGCAAAGTGCAACATTTGATACCACGTGAACCCCATGGCTTCTCATAATGAGCGTATGTACGTATATTACGCTCAAAAGCATATTTGACGCGCGTGCTCCACATGATCTTAACCACCACCTTCCCCATGGACCGAGTTTCCGTAATATACCAACGCCCGTTAGTATAAACACACACGAACCACATGGGTGTGGGTTGAAGTTGTGGAGATCTCGCGGCCGAGATTACGTATATAGGTATATCCTACGCGATGCCGACGACGATCTCCCGAAACGGGTGGTGTGTACCCCCCCCCCCGTTTGATCGAGGCATTCGTGCTTTTTCTCGGTCGCATGCGAGCACGCACACAGAGAGACGCGCGTGTAAATGCAACAAGGGGGCGGCACTTATTTTTCGGTTTGTCGCGCCCGCGAGAGCGCGATAATCTCCCTCGGCCGACACCCGGCGCGGCTTTCGAGAGGCAGTATAGGGCCCCGTTGGTGGGTACACACATAATACGGAGAGCGCGAGGTCGCCCAGAGGTCCTTTGCCCGCGCTTGTTACGAGCTGCTCTCCGTTACTTATACCTTCTCCCATGTGCTGGCGATTCTCTCTCCTATATAAGCTTTATCGTTCGAGTGTGCACCGCTTGCACGTATATACACGGATCACTTTCCACTTGGCACCTCGGCACACAACGTCTGCACCAAGTGTGCGTATATGATAATATATATATATATATATGTATATACTCGTGTGTGTACCCATCGAGGAGAGAATAAATGTGTGTACACACATGTGCGCGCCGATGCGGGGCGTAAAACGCCGTTGTTTAATGTATAAGCTGGAGCATTGTGCTTTGTGACCAGCGCGACCAAACGTATAATGCCTGCATGCGCGCTTGAATTTTCCCATACGACGTGTGGAGACGGTTTCGCGTGTATGTACGTTGGCTGTGCGGGACCTTTTTTTTTCTTTTTTTTTTTTTTTTTTTTTTGTCTCTTTTTCGTCTTTCTCTTTCGCTTTTTTTGTTTACGCGCTCGAGTGTGTGTGTGTGGGTACACCCGGTAGTGGCCAGTGAGTGGATTTGAATACAATATGATGCTGCATGCGTGCGTTTTTCCTTTCGCGAAAGTGCATTTTTTTTCTTTTTTTTAAGGGCTTTTGGTAATTTGGACTTGATCACGGGATTTTGGCTTGATTTTTGGTCTTTTTCCCTTTTTGGTGCATCGCAGCTTGATGAGGCCGTTGAAAAGCCTTTAGCGGTGAAGCATCACGTTGTCCACATATATACATAGGAGAAATCAACCTCCCAAAGTTGTAATCCCACGGTGTATAAATAAAGTTTTCATCAAAAATTATTTGTACCTTTAATTCTATGAGCTAACTTTTATAATTGGTAAAAAAAAGGAAAATATATCTTCCTTTACGAATTTTTCATTTAGCTGTCAGGTAAACTACTACAGCAATACACCAATGCACTAATCTGACATCGTGCAAACTTTTGCAATCACCTTTATCTCTTTGAGACAATTTCTGCAATCAACTCACGAAAATTTCTATATTTTTGTATTGATCCCGGTGCAGGATGTGCTAGTTTCAGCACTATGAATTTTCCACCTTTACTTTGAACCAAGTATTTGTATACCCTTTCATTCGTCGGATCCTTCGCCAACTGCTGACTTCCTTTTTCCCTCCACATAATGTATATGTATAAGACAGAAGAAAAACTACTAAAAAAGAATGAAAAAAAAAAAAAAAAAACACAAGTAACTTCCTGATCAGATGGCCGAACCTTTAGCTATTTGTTTCGGGTGAAAATTGCTGCGAAAAACATAAGTTTGCACCAAGAGCGGCCTGAAACGAAAGCCCGATCTTCCAGTGTAGGCGCGGTAGTACGTAGATGCACGAAAATTGGCGGAAAAGGCCATTGGGATGTTCACGCTCGGCTGCACACACAACGGAGAGAAAACAATAAAAAAGAACACCAACGAAGAAACAACCGCTTTGGAGGTACGGAAGAAAGATCCGCTATTTTCTATTGTACGTATGCACAACAAGGTCAGCGTTAGGCTACACTCTATACGGTCCTCCATTATAGGTGTACCTATTGCATGCCTATGCGTATCACTCGCACTTTCGCGGGTTTAGTACACACGAGGCAAAAAACTCGAGACAACTACAGCGCCGACGCAAGCCACACTATACACTTTTCCTGAAAAACAATTAACGCGAGACCGTAAATCGTGGGCCGGTTGGCCCTGGCGTTGAATTGATTACGGATGATTTAATGGACCAGGCACGGGAGAGTGACGAAGTTTCCGCGGCTGGAGTGCGAATCTGGAATTTCCACGCGCGTAAGAGCCTAAGGAATCTCGGCTTATCCACTACATACAGAGAAGGGGGGGGGGTCGAATTAATTAGGCTATCGTTTTTTTTCCAGCCGAACGATTCAGCGCATTTTCGCGTTAATCTGGAGACAAGAGAGAGAGACGTTATTATAACTTTTCGAGACGATAGCTCTGACGACTTGTAAACTAGACGCCCGACAGTTGCATTTGAGTACCACCCAATCGTTCCAAGCTATGATAAATCATTCGCCAAAAGTATCCTGCAGCGCTACGCAGCTGTATCCTTTTCAAACATGCCATACATGAGTACAGCTTTCATACACACACACACGCGTATCGTATTAAATTTATAGACGCTGGTTATTCGGCGCGTATTGTAAATATGTTGAGCTTATCATTACGCGTCGTGTGTATACGTAATGGGCAACCATATGCCTTTGGATCGGCGAAACAAATTTAGAGTCTATTTTACGATCACTAAATCACTGTGGGTGTGTATAAGGTGTTTTCAAATATTGCCCGAATGATCTCGGTGCGTGTTGGTACGATTGCGTTATTATTGTCTGCAGAAGAAGTCACGTGTTTGTTGAAAATTTGTAATGCGCGATAATTATGAATTATTGCATTGTTAGGCCTGACGTGATCCGTTTGATGGCCGCTTGCGTCCAACAGCTTGTAGCTTCGGGTTTCGTGGAAATCTATTTTTGAGCCTATATAATTAATGCACACGGCTGTTTGTGGTGTATTTTTTTTTTTTTTTTTTTTTTTTTACATTACTTGCGCAACCGAAAGTTTTTCAATAAGCGGATTATAGAATTCCTCATTGACGGAGCGTAAAAAAGTACACGTGTAGGGGACATTTTTCATCGGAAGGAAAGCAGGTCAGCCTGGAATTCAATGAAAATTCAATAACAAAAATACACGCCACCTCTACGAGCATTAGGCAAATGAGCTCCGAGGCTTTTACAACGCCCCATCGATTTTGTACATGTTTACATTTCTACTCTCATAAAATGTGTAACTGTACTGTTGACTAACGTTTAAGTGATGACCGAAACTGTCAAATCGAATATTTTTTATTTATTTTTTTTTTCTACTTTGATTGGCACGAAAAGGCGCTAGGGAGCCAAACACTTATCATAATTAAAAACGATCAAGCTTGGTAGAGCCGATTAAACAATTGGCACAACATCTTTTTAGCTATAACCTCTACATTATATAAAAATAGCAAATTTATAATCACCAACTTGAAACTTATACCTATCAACATAAACGACCGATCCAATGTATGAGTACTCTCTAAGAATCAGCTCAAAAAGTTGTGATCTTCAAAGACCCAATAAAGACATTAATAGCGTTAAATTAACCCTTTTCACTGACTTCAGAAGCGCCCAACCCCTTGCATGTATATCGGTCAAACGAAGCTTTCGCACATACACGTATACAACGCCAACAACGCATCGAGTAAAAATTCCCCACCCAAGATCTTCCTCGCTGTATATACACTCGATTCGCTCCGGCGGACGAGTCCGGCAGCACACCACAATATGCGCGCCTAACGAGATATCGCCGGCGACAACGTCGAGGCGCTTGTCAACCCCAACAGATACCGCTCCTGGAAAAGAAGATCGATCTCCCTCTCGAGAGCGAAGGTATACACGCGGAGGTTTCTCTTTTTTTTCTCCGACAACGAACCAGCTACCGGTACGGGATACGTGCGCAGATAGGCCGTCCGGTTATTTCGCGCGACGATAAGTCCGCGTCATTGTTTTGCTCGTGCGATTTTATTTTCGTATACGCGCCGTCGAGGGTACAGCGAAAAGGAGGCGCGGGAAGGAAGAAAATATCGGCACGGAAGGTGTGGAAAAGGGAAGAGAGAGAGAGAGAGAGGGAGGGAGGGAGCAACAAAAACGGGAGCAAAGGAGAGATTAACGGAAACGGCGACGGGGCACCCTCGGTGTGAATAATATATCTCTTGGCGCGTGCAAGTGCGGTAGGCTGTGTAGACAAATTGCTCGGCGCTGGCTATAAGAGAAGTGCGGGTCCCGCGTGTGAAAACGATGACCGTGTGATTAAAATGTCATTGCCGATGTATCGTGTCGCTCTCCCTTTCTATTCCAATCTCTATAGGTGCACGTAAATATACAAGTATAGACTGGCTGTCCGGTCAGTGAGACACCTTGCCCTCACCGGGTTGTGTGTATACGTCGTATGGTAGCCGAGTGACTTGGTGATTGTCGATTTTCATTTCCGCTCGTTCGATTTCTTTGACTATCCTTTTTCTTGCGCGGCTTTGAATCTTTTTTTATTTCCTTCGCGTACGCGTTTGATTCTACAATGAGAAGTCCAAATATTTTAAGTGCAATGTGATAGAGATATATTGTCCATGGTGAAAAATTAGAAAAATAACACTTTCTACTACCGTATATTGGTGAGGTATATATTTTTACAGTGCAAAAACTGGAGGTACACCAATGGCTTATAAAGATAAATAATTTAGGTAATTTATTTTGAGTTGAGAAGGAAGTTGATGTAGGAAATTTTCTTGTACAATTGACTGTAGTCCTGAGAGAAAAGTGAATCTTTGTTGTAATCTTAAATTACATAATAGTTGAAGTAGTTATTAAAAAACTTGTAGTTGGAATTTGAAAACGTACTAATACTTATTTTAACAATAAAAAATCTGATTTACATAATCTTCCCATTTCATCAATGGACCAAATAAAGGAATAATTTTAAATAGATACATGTATAAGTACATCGAGTAATTTGTACATTTAATTTTATATTTTTTCCAATACTTTCTTAACTATGTTAGGAACAACTATGAAGGTTACATAATTATAATATATACAGATAAGTGACGTAAAAAATATTTATTAACCACCTACCTCACTTAGACCGACAAGTCTAGAATTATTAAACGTTTAACGTAATTATTTCTGTTACAGTTCTAGATTTTGAATCAACAATACATTAATTAATTTGTGCAACTTTCCTAAGGTCTCTTACATTAAGATAAACAAAAATATTCCATACGATTTGATCGGGTAGACTTTTAAATCCTACAGCTTCCAGAATGGGTCGAAAGGCATTGTTAAAACTATCTTTTGCGGAATCCAATAATTGTCTCTTCTCTACAGCCAAGTCGATGCGGGTTTTCACTGCGTGTTCGTAATACTCGAGCTCCTCTCTATCTTTGAGTGACGAGCAATAGTTCATGCAGGCATCAACGAGATTCGTGTTGTTGAATAATTTTACAAGCGAATTTTGTGGCATCGTAATAACGTCATAGATGGTAATATCTCCTGCTTTGATTGTCTTCAATTCGTTTAGTTTCTTACGACAATCACTGAGGATTCTTGATAGTTCCTTGTGCAACTTGAACAATCCTTTGGCTGGCATTAAATGTGAGTTAAATTCACGGAGTTGCAAGTAAATGGCATAATAAAATACAATTAGACTCGTGAATTTATTTACAATCGCGTAATAAACGACTCCACTGAGGGCATAAATTATCGCCCGATCGATAATTACGCAGTCTTTGAATTCCCAGAACAAACTGGTTATCTGCAAATATCCCTCTTCGTACTCCACACGGAGGAAACAAGGTACTATATCGTTAAAGGACCTGTTGATCATGAAAAAATCAGAATAATAAAATACTTACGGTGAAAATATTAAATTATTTCTCTAATTGCGAGACACATATACCCATCAGCTCGAAAGCCCGCCTCCAAAAGTATCTTTACGATGTTGAATTGGTATGTTCTTGTGGCCGTGTACAGTGCCCTGCTAATATTTTGACAATTGTTTTTGCAACTTTCGATAATGCGATCCATGTCGAGCAAGCGATCGACCATTTCTTCATGGTGCAGAGTAATGGCGACTATGAGCTCGTGCAGCTTGGATTCGTCCTCTTTCAAAACTATGGGCACAGTACAAAGTGCTTGTTTATAGGATCCAATGAGAGTATCTTCATTAATTTTTGTGATTTTTGTCAGCAGGAAGTTGACTAATCTCACGTTGCGTAATTTCGTAGCCAAAAGAAATGGAGTTTCGTCAAAGTAATTGTGTGCCCACCAATCGGTATCTAGAAGTAAAATTCATATTTTACCTATTAAAAATAACATCTATCTCGTGCAGATAACAAGCTCAAAGAGTACCTAATGATGGAATGTTGCAACGAGTGACAAAATAATTTTTGCTAACGTCTTAATTAATTTTATGACCGATCGTTGAAAAGCATTTTTACTAAGTGCGGATGAAAAGATGATTATTGTTTTTGCAATTTAAAAAAATTAGGTGCCACTTACCATGATCGATGAGTAAACTAGCAATTCTTTCGTGCTGATCTACGGAGTCACACGGTTCTATGAGCTTCAGGACCAAGTGCATCGGTGTTTCACCAAAAAAATTCGTTTCATTGACATTTGCACCTTTTCGAAGGAGAACTTCGACCTTCGTATCATCTGCATCACGTACTGCCAGATGTAGCTCCGAATCTCCGGTGATACTCCGGACGTTGATTACATCAGTTCCATATTTCTTCAGCAACTCGAAGAGTAAACATTTGTCATACTTGAGGTGGTCTTTTTCGTGGTTTTTGGATACCGCATAGTAAAATAGAGCTTTTAAAGAAAATTTGTCATAAAAATCTATTTCAGTGGCGTGGCCCAGTACATATTCGATAAATGATGCATAGTCATCTCTCTGACTTTTTTCCCTTGTATTGTCAATGTCTTCTTCCTCTTGCGTTAATTTTGAGATCTTACAACATGCTTGTAACAACACCTCGAAGATTTTTTGGCTTTTCGCTCTGAAAATAATTTCAAGACTTTGAACGTGCTGTACAAGTATTGTAGTGTATATAATTATACGTATAAGTATTACTTTAATGCTATAAGTTTCTTCACAGAATCAATTCTACAACTGATAATAGCAGTGTCTAATGGTGTGCCGACCTCGTGATTGAGAGCATTGATGTCTGCTTTGTACTCCAACAACATCTCAATAATATTTTTACTGTTTTGACCTGCAGCGCGATGCAAAGCTGTGTAATTGTAGTTGTCTCTAATGTTTGGATCAGCATTGTTCTCCAAAAGAAGCTTCACCCCCTTTATCTGGAAATTTTTCAAGTTGCAATGATTGTGGGCTTTTTTAATTTTTCAAGATGTTACCTGCTGTTTTTCGACAGCAAAGTGCAGTGCCGAATGAAGATATAGCCCCCCTCTGGCATTCAGATCCGCGCCATAGTTAATGAGCAATTGCATCATCGGAAGCTTGTGGTCAGCTTGTGTTATCGTATCATCTACGTCATCGTAAATCAGATGCAGAGGAGATTGAAAGTTGAGGTTCCAATCATTGATACAAGAGGGATCTCTGAACAAGTGCAATTAGCATTACGTAGAGTAAGTCAGAAAAACAATGAGATGTTATTAAAAACAAATGTAACCTTTGGAGAATTTCTTCAAGTGCCTTAAGATCACTGGAACGAACTGCTTCGTGGATACTTTTCTCCGTTTGGACACTCATTACTGATACTTGTCGTTTTACTTTTTAATGAAATAATTGGATAATTAAAAATTTGGATTTGGTAAGCAACATTTAAAATTTTTTCCTCTTTTGTGTTGTGCTTGAGAATGATAAAACTAGAGAAATACTGCGTCCCGCAGTAACACTTGTATACTAAAGTTAAAATTGAAACACTCAGGATATTGACAGCTCAGCACTAAGAAAGAATTGTGATGTTTACTGTATCAATACGTTAACTGATAAATGGATCGTTAAGTATAATGATGACAGATTTTAGTAACATACTATTTAATTACTTTTTCAGTGCATTTAGCTCGCTACGCACGAGAAAAAGTTTTTTTTTATCGTTTTTATCTTTAAAAAAAATGATAAGTTTTCTAATAGAAGATAGCTCGTTTTTGCTGCTGCTACTTGATCCGTACATTTATAAAAATAAAAGGAAAATTCGTATCAATTATTTTTCAATAATTTTGACAGATTTTGACAAATCTAATGAAAATTTTTCATATAAGGGTTATCTGATGAACGTTTAAGAGAAAAATTTTCAACATTTGTTAGGTTCTTGTTAGTACTAGTATTTATTGAATCTAGAAAAATAAATCCCATAAATTCATGAATAAACATACTACGTTACAGGAGAAAGTTGATTTGTTTGTATCCTAGTCATTTAGATGACATAGGGAAGTCATTGTATATAAGGGGTTGTAATTTTTCTTAATCGTAAAATGCACTTAATTATTCGAGAAAAAATACTTCGTTCCATGATTTTTGGTAACCAATTGAAATACAATACATCCCGCAGTTTATTTTTATAATGAGGTATGATGCAACAATACACCTCATTTGAGTATTTACTAATTTTGTAATTTTTGATTGTTTTGATTAAATTTTACTTTTCTACTTTCAAAACCAAAGTCTGGGCAAGTTCTAATTTTCTTTTCAGACACTATGCATCGATTGGACAAGAACAAATTTCAATTTGAACTTAAGTTTCAATGTCATTCAGTCTGCAAAAGTTAGGAGATGGAACATTTTTGTGCTTATCGTGAGAATTGTGGCGGTCAATCTTGAAATAAACTACCTATATCGAAGCACTGAACCACACTTTGGTCATGTCTAAAAATGTAAAGAGACACATTTAGTCGTCCAGGATGCTGGGTAATTTTTAAAAATAAACTTTCGATTATATCATTAAATCAAGTATTTTTACGGGGCAGTAAAAACAAAAAGTTCAAAAACCGTAGATTCATCCGAATGACAATATAGTTGTAGTGCAAAAAATCAGTTTTTGTAGGGTTGGCCAAAAATCTTTTCATCAAATCCTCTGATTTTTGGTCGTAACAAGTTGACCAAGGCTACGTTACGCATTCCCGGAGCTAGAACAACTGATGATTCGTCGAAATAATTTGATATTCGCCAATGAGTACCTAAAAAGGTATTTTATAATATTCATGAAAAAGAAGCCGATTATTTGCAACAAAAATAAAAGACAGTTAATACGATCTATGGAAATTGCATAGGATGCGTAGTAACATTTGTATCCATTTAAGTTCAAATAAGGACACCCAAAAGATAATGACTGCGGAACATTAAAAATATTTGTGATGTTTACTATATTGATGCATCAGTTTATAATGGATCATTAGTTATAACGGTGACAATATTAATTTCGTAACAATATTTATTTTTTTTAGTCATTACTTTATAGTTTATTTAGTTTTTACGTTTGGGATGCTTTTAGCCTGCTACACATACAAAATGTATTTTATTAGCTTTTTAAAAACAGTTAGGAGTTTCCGAATAGAAAATAGCTTATTTTCCGATACATATATATATAAATAAAATAAAAAATGGACACTGGTTTTGCCTTGCTATACACTTGAACAAAAAGTCACTAATAACCAAGTGATACGTAACATTCAAAGTTATGAGTGCAATTATAAATTTCGTGAAACCATACATCAATTCAAATAAAGAAAAAATACATACAAATAATATTTTCAGTATCTTCCTGACAAATCCTGTGAAATCTCTTGAGGGAAGAACTAAACTAGAAATCTATAAAAACAATTTTTAAAGTTTTAGTCACAAAACTTCTTGTCATGTATGATATTTTTAGTTTAGAACTGTTTTCTTTAAAACTGGATGAGTAATTCTAAAAATCTAAAAACAAATAAATTAAGTGTGAAAAAATCAGTGAAATTCATTTTGATGTGGCATTGAAAAACTAAGCTGTGATTTTTGGTATGATAGAAGAGCTTCGAAAAAAGATTGTATTACCGAAAAAGTTTTATAAAGTAAACTTTGGGTTGTATTTCAGTTAAAAATTTTTATTATTTTCAAAGTTTTAAGTGAGAAATTTTATTTCATTACAACTGATAAATTTTCATTTTTGAAAGATTTACTATTTTTGTTTCAGTTTACGTAAGTTTTTAATGTATACTGTAAAAAATTACATGTAAAGAACAAGTAGGTTATTTCTCTTAGGTTTTTTAAATCTTGGGCAAGTAAACATTTTACTGTACACAATATTTTTGAATTTGAACCATACAGATTGTGAATATAAAAACAAGGCTGGTCCTTACTTTTTCTGTAGTAACTTTTTCAAGCTAAACATAGACGAGTAACACGTGATTAAATTTGTAGATTTTGCAAAACATACGGCACTTCTGCACAAAGCATGGACCTAATTTAGAGTTTCAATTTATAGGATTCATATATGGAGTTTCAGCCCAAACGTCATTCAGTGTGCAGGAGGGAAGGGACTCGTACATTTTTGTATCCATCATGGGAAATGCGACTGTCAATTTTGAATGACACCACGCATGACATGGCATTCAATCAGACCCCACTAAAATCGAAAAATGTAAACTGGAAAATTTATTTATCTGGTTGATCAGGAAGGAAAAAAAATACAAATATCAAGCAATAGTTGGACTAATGACTATAAAATTGTTTAGCGTAAAAGGTATTTATTTTTATTACAATTGAAGACTTTCGGCAGATCGTACATTGATTTTTGTAATTTTTTTAAGTTCTCTCGTATTAACACAAGTTAAAATATTCCACATAATTAGATCGGGTAGACTTTTAAATCCCATAACTGATAGAATACTTTGGAAGGCATTGTTCAAACTATCTTTTGCGGAATCCATTAATTGTCTCTTCTCTACAGCTAAGTCGATGCGGGTTTTCACCGCGTGTTCGTAATACTCGAGCTCCTCTCTATCTTTGAGCGACGAGCAATAGTTCATGCAGGCATCAACGAGATTCGTGTTGTTGAATAATTTTACAAGCGAATTTTGTGGCATAGTGATAATTTCATAGATAGAAAGATCTCCTACTTTGATGGTCATCAATTCATCCAACTTCTCATTGCAATCAGAGAGAATCATTGATAAGTCTTTGTGTAATTTGAATAGTCCTTTGACTGGGATTAAAGATGCATTCGGCTCGTTGAGGTGTAGGTGAATGGCGTAGTAAAAAATAATTAGATACGTGAATTTATTTACAATTGCGTATTGGACAACTCCCTGCAAGGTGTAAATCAATGCTCGATCAATAGTTACCCGGTCCTTAAATTCCCAAAATAAACTTGCAAACTTTAAATCGTTCTCTTCATATTGTATGTTAATGAAACAAGGTACATGATTGTTAAAATTTCTGTTGACAAAAAAATTGGATGGATAATTCGAATAAATTCGATAGTGAATATCATCAAATGTCCCTATTTGCACAAGTACTTACTCTTCAGCTCGAAAGTCGGCTTCCAAAAGCATCTTTACTGTGTTCAATTGGTTTGTCGTAGTAGCCATGTGCAGTGCTCGGCTGATGTTTTCTCTATTATTTTTGTGAGTCTCAATGACAAAATTTGAGTCAAGCAAGTGATGGACAAGTTGCTCTTGGTGTAGAGCAATAGCAACCAAAAGTTCATCGAGCATAAATTTATCCGTACGTAGGTACATTCGTAAAGTGAAAAACCTGTTTCTGTAGGGTCGGATGAAAAACTCCTCCTCCACTCCTCTGATTTTTGGTCGTAACAAGTTTACCAATGTTACATTACGTATTCTCGCAGCTAGAGCAAATGATGACTCATCGAAATAATTGTGTATCCACCAATCAGTTTCTGAAAAACAAATTCAGTTTATCTTTCAAAAATAATAATTAGAACTGTAAGGATAACCCAACTCTCTGTACGCATACATGACAAAATGGCCTTTACCAGTACTTTGAATATTGTCACAAGTAGCTGTACCGTATAAACAGAAACAACTATTGTTACTGCAAAAATCAAGAAAATGTAGTCAAACTCACTGTACTCATCCAAAAGACTAGCGATTCTCTCGTTCCGTTTGATGGTTTCGCTCTCATAACATAATCTCAATTGCTTCAGTACCAAGTGCATCGGTGTTTCACCAAAAAAATTCGTTTCATTGACATTTGCACCTTTTCGAAGGAGAACTTCGACCTTCGTATCATCTGCATCACGTACTGCCAGATGTAGCTCCGAATCTCTGGTGATACTCCGGACGTTGATTACATCGATTCCATGTTTCTTCAGCAACTCGAAGAGTAAACATTTGTCATACTCGAGGTGGTCTTTTTCGTGGTTTTTGGATACCGCATAGTACAATAGAGCTTTTAAAGAAAATTTGTCATAAAAATCTATTTCAGTGGCGTGGCCCAGTACATATTCGAAAAATAAGACTTGCTCGTGTCTGTGACATTGTGCCGTTGTATTGTCAATGTCTTCTTCCTCTTGCGTTAATTTTGACATGTTACTGCACAAGTTCAGCAAAACCTCGTAGATTTTCTTGCTTTTTGCTCTGATCCGTTTGAATTTATAAAAAATTATTATTTTGTCCAGTTGCCGTACGTAAATATTATGTCAAATTAATAATAAAAACATCCTACTTTGATCTAATGAGTCCCTCCACACAATCAACACAACGACCCAGAATAGCAGTGTCCAACGGTGTTTGGTCCTTGTAATTGGGAATGTTGACATCAGCATTGTAATCCAACAATAGCTCTAGAATAGTTACGTTGTTTGTTGTCAGGTGCAAAGCTGTGTAGTCAAACTCGTTCTTGATGTTTGGATTAGCCTTTTTCTCCAAAAGAAGCCTAACACCGTTGACCTTGAGATTTATTTATAATTGTTAAAATGTTTGTTCGCTTCTACATTTTCAAAATACCTGTTGTTTTTTGACGGCAAAGTGCAGTGCCGTGTTGAGGCACAGGCCTCCTCCAGCATTTAAATCCGCGCCGTAGTCAATGAGCAATTGCATCATCGGAAGCTTATGGTCTGCTTGTGTTCTGGTACCGTATACGTCATCGTAAATCAGATGCAGAGGTGCCATGTAGTCAAGATCCCAATCATTGACACATGATGGATCTCTGAACCGACGCAATGACAGATTTATATGCGAAAAGTTGGATAAAAAAGTGCAAATATATTTAAAAAAAAAACAAATGTAACCTTTGGAGAATTTTTTCAACTATTATAAGATCACCGGAACGAACCGCTTCGTGGATACTTATTTCCGTTGGAACACTCATAGCTATTATTGTTATTTCACTTTTAGATGGAGAACGAGATCAAAATTGGTATGAATGTAGGATTTATAAGTTACATTTTTTTTCTTTCTGTGTTGTACTCAAGGATTGTAAAACTAGTAAAATACTGCCGCCTGTAGAGGCACTTTTGGTATTCAAGTGTAAATAACGACGCCCAAAAAATAATGACAGCTCAGCGCTAAGAAAGTTTGTGATAACTACTATATTAATGCATCAATTTATAATGGATCATTAATTATAACGATGACAATATTTGGTAACAACCTATTAAATTACTTTATTGATGCTTTTTTTTGTAGTCAATTGAAAATTAAAAGGACAATCTTGTTTTTATCGATTTTTCACCCGAAAAAAGCGAAGTTACTACAGTTTTTACACATTAACATTTTTAAAACAAATTTTCTAGTATCCATCTGAAATCGACACTTTTTATAGTTAATATTACTCTTGGCGTGAAAAAATTTAGTTTCAATTTTTCACTGATTTGACTTAGGAGAGATTAGACGTTACTCGTAACACAATAAAATATACCTAATACTAATATTTTACCATACAATCTGTAAATATTTACTTACGTTAGGGCATATCTAAGAATTTTGTGAAAATAATCATTTACGATATTAAAGATCATCATTTCCTCTTTGGACGCACTTCACATTTGAATGAATGGGTCCAATCACATGTTCATGATGTCAAAAACCTGAATATACTACGTACTTTTTCATATATTGCTAAACCTGTATCCATAACTTTCTAATGGAAGAGCACATTCAATGATCCATTAAATTATTTGCACACCGTTGTTGGTCAGATAACGTTTTTGTTTTATCATTAATACGCAAGTTACGGGCACAGTGAACAGCCGTTTTAGTCAGGTGTAACATTTTATTTACCATCACAGGTGTACCTCATGTCTGTAAAGAAAGTCTTTAATAATGTTTGTCTATCCTGACATTTACTAAAAAAAAATTTTCCAATAGTTTTCACCAATCTAGTTGATATGGTTGATACCATCGACAACCTCGTTACCCAAAACAAATAGCTACAATGTGGTCATGTTACTCAAGCAGATCCAATTTATTTGTTAAGTCAAGTAAAATAATATGGTCAAGGGTCATTTTATCTATTTCTATGATTAGGATCAAAGGATTAATATCAGGTCAACACCAAATCAATTACCTTCTCCATTGATAATCGATTAAAAACTAAAAAATATCCCTGCTTGATAAAGAAAAAGTACTAGGTGAAATAAGACGTTCACAGAGTGTTCAATAAACACCTGAATTTTAACTTGTGGCCAAAGAATATCACTCTTTCAGTTTTTGTATCAATTAAGTTTCGTGAAATAGTTTGAAACGACTGAAACACCCCCTCAAAACCATCCCAACGTGATACGGCGATTCGAAGAATGTTAAAAACGCGTGACGTTCGCCAAAGTGCCAAAACCGAGATTCGAAGGGACAGATCGTGCAAACCACGCAGGAATGACGAAACGTGGGGCCCCGTCGAAAAGACAAAGGGCCGGCCGCGCGTCACCGCTGATTAACCATCTCCTCCCAACCCGATATTCCTGGATGGAAAAAATAAAAAAAAAAAAAGTAGTGCCAGCCACACCGGCAAACTCGACTCGGCTCGAGAGACGAATCTCTCGTCTTCCCTCCCGAGCGCACTTGGCACCACAATGGCGAGAGAGTCATGAAGCGGAGGCCATCTTTGCAGCGAAAAGAGAGACGGAGCGCAAAATGAGGGGGAACCCAAAAAGGGGGGGAGGAAAAAAAAACGGAGCACGAGGTGTGTTCCGGTAACACGATCGAGGGTGGGCTTACGCGGAGATCAAAACCCTCGCGTCGGATTTCTCGCGAATGGCCGTCGGCCGGCCATATACGCGCGTATTAGTTACACCGGGCATCGGCCATCTTTGGACGCATCCCTGCCTCGAGTTTCGTCCTGCCTCATTGCTCCTGTATACGCCTTGCATTATTATATTGTATATACACACACTTGCGACGAGGTTCACCCGACACCGCTCCTTTTTCCCCGTTTCTGGTTTACTTACAGGTGCCCTACGCGACTCCTTTTCCCTTTCGATTTTCTTGATCAATCGTGTCCCTCGTGTACCATCGTTGGATTTTCGTATCGCATCAGTTGGAACAGGACTGCAGTAGACAAATGCGTGCCGCACAATGCATCCGGCCGATTCTTCCCCGAATCCTTTAAAGGACAGTTATGCGAGACGTTACGTGGAAAAACTCCCCCAACTCTGCGGGACAATCGCTATCGCGCGGGAATCTCACGGTTCTGGTGTAGGAACATCATCCTATACGTATACGCACTTGCGGGTCTAACTGTAAAAACTTTGTTACAAAAATCCAGAGGTATATGTTGGTGGTCGGTGCTGGATGGATTTTTCCGTTTTTTTCCACTGGGGGCAAGTCTACGAATAGCTTGTGGGTATATATACAAGTACGAATCTGGTCTTCCTGATTGTCGGGTGCTGCTCGTTGCGCGGAATAATAAAAAACAGATTTCTTTTTGTTACAAGCACCAAAGTGACACATTTCTGTACTTGAACAAAAAGCTAATGGATCTTTGCCCTGAAATGTCAAAAAAAAAAAAAAAAAAAAAAAAAAAAAAAAACAGATTATCCAACGCATATAAATAATGTGTATGATAGTTAGACGCGTGGGTGCTGTGGCGGACAGCACAAAACACCGTGACCTACTACTTAACTTGAGCTGCGAGAGGACGTAATTTATGAATCCAATGTGTCAGTAGATCAGGCCTCTCTTTCCTGTTTTTTTTCGCTATCAATGCGTGCGGAGAGCCATTTTATCCTCGCGCATAATAGGAACGTAATATGGAAAGAGGCGGGGGATATCGTATGATGTATATACGCGGTTATACAAACACACACGAGTGTCGGCGCTCCCGTGCACTTTGTATACACGTGTAAAGGACGACCACGCGAGATCTGTCGTTTGCTGCACTGGCGTTACGAATATGCACCGCACAGTATAAGTGCTGATGGAGGCCCCGTTTCGCAATGCTCGGGAGATTTAAATGGCACACCCCCGAGCTGTGTAAGATCTCTTGAATCACAAGCATAGAAATCTTTGAGAGATTTATGTGTTTCTAAACTGTTTTGGATTTTTCTTTTTTTTTTATTTTCTCTATTGAGGCGCCCGTAAGGGTTTTGGGTTTGTCTCGAGTCAAGTGCCATTTTTTATTGCCTCGGGTGGTATCGCATTGTTCCATCATGCATTTCGTACAAATTTATGAACCACTAATGTCTTGTTTTCCTCTAAAATAACACGAGCATTACCGTGCCGGAGCTCCATCGGATTCAATCAATTGGAATTTCACTCCAGAAGCCGCGTTATTGAAAAGTTACGTGCAGTACAGGCACTTGGCGCTCGAGAAAAAAAAAAAGAAAAAAAAAAAAAAAGAGCGAGCCCCACGAAAGATCAACAAAAGAGAACGATCTCGCAGATCAAGAGACGGGATAAGGTGTTTCTCTGAGTGTAAATACACATTGTAGTGGCCTTACGTAAGCCGAGGATAAAAATCGTCGACTAAAAGCCGCTGATTATTGCGAAAACTCGAGCTCACGTGTATTATACAAAGTCGTATAGCAATGATTTTGCAAAACGCTCGGGCGCGTGATGGTAGCGCCGTTATACTTTCCGTCTGTTTTCTCGCGCTTATTGTTTACCCGAGCACCACTCGCTCGCATGTATACATGCATCCAAATGGTCCCGAGGCGCTCCGTAATGGCATAATTTTCCCGAGATCATAACTCGTTGTTTTCCGCTCCGCGAAAGCTGTTGTTGTAACATCGACTCTCTCAAGATTTTTCTCCAACGAGTACCCACTTCTGCTTCATCGAGCTTCCCTGCGAGTGCCATTTATTTACAAAAGTAGATAAACCAACAGCCAAACGTGCACCTCCAAGACGACTCCTCGCGTCTCAGTGTGCATACACGCCGTTTGGCGTCGCGATATCGCCAACGTTGGAATATTACGGCTTGATTTACGAGAAATATTAAGCCCCCCTCGGATACAAGCGCGCACGGCCCTCGTATTGCTTGGTGGAGCGAAGTGCCGAAAGGGAACATTGTTGTGCGGACGCGTGTGATGTGCCGGAGAGACCGGGAGGGCGCGTTATGTTGCAATGAAAGATATTGTTATGGGGCCGATAATATTCGCGAGCCCGTGTGTGCCGTTGCGTGGCGCTGGCGTTTAAGGATAGAGAGGAGCGAGTGTGTGTTTTTTTATGTTTTAAGGGATACGTGTGGGCGAGGAAAAACACTGGGTTTCGAAAATCGGACTTTCGTGGCATTTAGAGTGCACTGACTGAGCTTTTCAGAGTATTGGAGCTCGATTACGTATATACCCACATCTCTGACATTGTGTATGGACTATCGTGATATTCCACTGTCAACGTGGATCACAATAATTTTTTGTTTGAATTACATGCCATATAATGATAAAGGGATAATTTTTAGTAAAAGGTTATATTAAAATGGCTCTGGTAAATAAAATGAAGGACTGTACGCACATACAGTACTGATACAAATAATCATCAAAAATTACATCACGTATACTTATGTTTTACCCTAATACTACCGTACCCTTGACCACACCTTATTTAAAATGAGAAAAAATTTTCTGAGAGGATTTTTCAAAGTCAGATTTGCGAAAAGTTGTCGTTCCACGTTACAGAGTGATTTTACACGACTTTACGATGTTTACTGGCCGTCCTACGGTAAGACATGCACACAATGGCCACGCATGAGGTAAGAATCCTGTATACTCAGACTGGAATAATTAATTCATGGATCTGGGTGTAAAAATAATAATCATACTAATTTACAAACACAGTGAGCCAAAGCAGAACGATATTTGAACGTATTTTGTCGAAAGTCATCAAAAATGCGCGGAAATAGAGCTCATTTATTTTAAGTGTCTTACATCAGTAAAGTATAGTTACTCATCGTTTATGTTAGCAGTTAATGATGAGGCTGCTACAGAAAAATAAAAAAATCTCTTATTACTAATGCTTTATTTTGTAAGCGCTGTGATACTTTATTTCTGTGTCGATTATTCATTCGTTAAAATACAAATGTAAAATGGACTATTTTACTAATAGCATCAAAAAGTTGATTAGATATTTTGTATTATTATTATTGATGAGCCCCAGAAATCGTTATCGTTACGATTCATCATATCTGAACGACGACTCTGGCATCACCGACATCGGGCACTTTCATGCTGAGCAGTTACTATTTTCAAAGTATCGACGTGTCGAACTTAAATGTACTCGGTACTTCCATTTATTTAATCACAAAATGTTATAAAATAAAATAGTCTTTAATACAAATTTTAAAAATTTCATCTTTTACAATCACATTTTCTCTCTTGCAAGTGAATAGCTTTAACCAGTGATGAACAATAAGAGAGGGAAAACTCTTCATGAAGCAGTTCGCTTCGGTGACATTGCCACCGTTAAAGAAATTCTCTGGAGGTAGAGTAGATTGAGTATGGTTTTGACAATTCCACTTAATAACCCATAACATTATATTAGTAAGTATATTGTATACTCATAATGTATGAAAATACTTGATTTTCATCGGTAGGAGTAAATAAAAAAAAAATGCAAAAATGTCACAGTAAACCACAGAGGTGGTTGTGATTCAACTTGGATAGTAACGGGTTTAAAAAACACCACTACTGTCAAAAATAACTTTTATTACAATTAATAATGCAGCATAATCTTCCTCTGGAATTTTTTTCATTAACGTAGAAAAAACTTGATACTACAATAAAAAAATTAATGAAACATTTCTTTGTTACGTTATAATTAAGTCGTAGTACAAAATAAACGATAAAAAATGTTGTGACATGTACATGCAAACGAACGAATAACCGAAATGGTACATCACGTGATAAACCAATTTTGTAGAAATCCATCATCAATTAACGATTGGAACCTGAACTTCAAAACACCTCTTCACATGGTTTACGATTGCGATGGATATGATTCTGTTCAAGCAGACCATAAGCTACCGATTATGCAGTTGCTCATCGACCACGGGGCGGACGTCAATGCCCGAGAAGGTTTGGCTTCCGAACCAGCGCTGCACCTGGCCGTCGAAAAGCAGCAAGTAAAATCTCGCAAAACCAAAGGAACTCGCAAACAATCTGACATTTGAAAATTTCAAGGTCAATGGGGTGAAGCTCCTCTTGGAAAACGAGGCCGATCCAAATATCAGGGACATGTTTGATTACACGGCTTTGCATCTGGCAACGTGGCAAAACAACGAAAAAATTATAAAGCTATTACTGGACTATGGAGCAGACGTCAATATTTTGAACCACAAGAACGAGACACCGTTGGATAACGCCATCGAAGCTGGTGCATTTGAATCTGCTAACGCATTTATTCAGAGCTCGTGAGACTTGGACTGATTAACTAATTTTTGTTATGGGCACTATTGGCACACTGTTGATTCGTTGAATTGTTACAGGGCAAAGAGCAGAAAACTCTACGAGGTTTTGCTACGTACGTGTGACAGAATCCCCATTTCCGTGGAAAATGATTTCCGTTACCATGAGAGGCAAAGTTACGAACGCGTTATCGAACACATAGTCAGTCACGCATCTGAAATATACTTTAACAATAATTTTTCGTTCGAAGCTCTTGTGTATTATGCGATATCCGAAAAACATGAAAAAGATCATGGCAATGACGGAAAATGCTTTATTATGGAGTTGTTGAAGAAAAATGGAGTTGACTTCGAATGTGTCCAAAATGCCATACGTCACTCGGACTTACACGTAGCTGCCCGCGACGGAGATGAGGCAACTGTCGAGGCACTTCTAAAAAATGGATGGGACGCTAACGTTGCAAACGTCTTTGGTGAAACCCCGATGCATTTGGTTTGCAAGCAAGTAGATCCGGATGGTGAGGATGAGACTGTTCGAATGTACGAAGGAATCGGTAATCTACTTGTTAAGTATGGTAAGTTAAAGCTTACCAACATCTAAGGAATAGAACAAGGTACAACTTTTTTTAATCTATGTGGAAAAGCGTGTTTTTCTTGACTGTCCTTCGTTGGTATCCAATTGCGTGGTACTTCGTCCAAATAATATTTATCATCCATTTATCTTAGGAGCCGATTGCTGGGCACACAACTACATCAATGAAACCCCATTTTCCATGGCCACGAAATCGTGCAACGTTCCGTTAGTGAACTTGATGCTGGCGAAAATGGCTAAAGTAGACGTAAAGTCTCTTGATAAATTTGGTAAACAAGCACTTCGTGATTTACAGTTGTTGCCTCACATAGATAAATGTGAACTAAACGAACTAGTCGTTGCTATGGCTTTGAATCAAGTTCACATTGTCGATCGTCTGCTAAACATGGATTTTATCATCAAAGTTAGCAAAAATAGGGGTCAAAACGTCAACAACGCGCTGATTCTAGCTATGGAATCGCACCAATTGACTCTCGAATACAATGCCGTGGAAATGCTTCTAGAGGCTGACTTTCGAGCTGATTTGTAAGTCCAGAAATAAGGGACATTATCTTTACTGTTAACTTGTTGCATTTATGTAATACCGTGTTTTTTTTTTTTTTTTTTCATCAGTTGTTCGGAATTCAATCCACACTTTTCACTCGTGAAAGAGCAAAAAGGATATTACTTAAGGGTGGCCTGCCTATTTTGGGAATTTCAAGATAGCGTAATTGTTACATTTGCCATACTCACTGCCTTGAACGAAGTTGTGCAAAAATTATTAGTAAATAAATTCACATGTTTGATGATTTTTTACTATGCCATTCAACTACGTTTGAATGAATTAAATGAGCTGTTGATCCAAGCAAAAAATCTATTCAAGCTGAATGATGAATTGGCACAAATTCTCTCTGATTGCAATGAGAAGTTGGATGAATTGATGACCATCAAAGCAGGAGATATTACCATCTATGACGTTATTACGATGCCACAAAATTCACTTGTAAAATTATTCAACAACACGAATCTCGTTGATGCTTGCATGAACTATTGCTCGTCACTCAAAGAAAAAGAAGAGCTCGAGTATTACGAACACGCGGTGAAAACTCGCATCGACTTAGCTGTAGAGAAGAGACAATTGTTGGATTCCGCAAAAGATAGTTTGAACAATGCTTTTCGACCGATTCTGGAAGCTGTAGGATTTAAAAGTCTACCCAACAGAATCATTTGGAATATTTTAAGTTATCTGAATAAGAGAGAACTTCGAAAAATTGCCAATATCTCGTCTACTAAAGATCAAAGCTTACATTGAATGCCTATTGAATCGTGAGTGAAATATACTTTTTTAACCGTTTACAAGGTATAAAAAATCGGTTAAAATACTTAATAAACCAATTTCTTGTCCATCACCATTTTAACTACGTAATTTTTACCGCAATGAAATAAAAAAATTTCTAAAACACACAAAATTTCGTCTACTTTTATTATAAGTATATATTTTTACGTCCATTTTCACCTTGTCGTACATTTTTTGTGCACATTGTGATGAATCGTCAATTATTATGCTTAAAATTTTGTCACGAGTACTTCCAAATGTAAAAGTGACGAAAACTTTGCGAGCCATACCAGGAGATCGGGTAAGTTCTTGGACCGTCAGAAGCTATATTGAGGTATACAATAAACCAAAACTCCAAGTTGATAGTTCAGTTGCATCACCGAGTAAGCGCCCTCCGAGTGCTCATCGCCCCAACTTTGTCATCTGCGTACGCGCACAGAAAATCCACCATCACGCAAGCCATACAAGGACGAAGCAGCACAAAGGGAGGGAAAAAAAAAAAAAAAAAAAAAAAAAAAGAGGGAGGGAGAGAAAAAACGTGTCCCTCTTTGATCGCGTCGCGCAATAATCGACGCGCCTTTCCAAGAAACTGCTCGGAAAAAAGCGAGCTAGACACACGGACAGAGAGAGAGAGATAAGCTTTCGCTCATATACAAGATTACTATGCTGTACTTCTCTGTACTGTACTTACCGAGTGCGCGCGACAACGAGAGCCCGGGGACGCTTCCTCTGAAACCCGAGAGCCGTCGTCTTGGCGCGGGGCTCCCCGTGAATAGGATTAATCGCGCGCGGAGCGAAGGAGGAAAGAAAAGGTGCGTGCGCTCGGCCAGAGGGGTGTATATATACACATATATTGTATCCACAGGAATCTCTCAAGACGGGAGGGGAGGGGGGGAGCGTAACCAGGAGGCGGAATTCACCCGATGCGTGCATACGTGCGTGCGTGCGGAGCTCCCGTCTCGCGAATAATGCAACGAGTAGTGGACGTCCGTCGTGGGGAACAAGAGTCTTTGCGCGTAATGGGTATCGACGTGAATGCGCCGTGTGGGTACTACGGATGGACGTGTGTTTTGTTCGGGTGAGGGAGATCGCGGGTGACGGGGACCCGGCTTTTGACGGGAGGTATATGTACACACTCTCGAAAATATTTCGATCGAGCACTTTTGTTGCTGAGGCTGCGGGGTGGAAGCGGCCGGAAGGCGCTGATGTGGGAATGGAATGCAGAGACAATGCTGCGCTTGCGATCGAAAGTGACGATCTTTGGAAGTGGTTGGGGATCGGAAGGGAAGCACTGACATGGATAGAGCTTTTTTGAGGATAGTTCATTGCTTATGCGGATGGTACTGTGAAGGATACTTTAAGCAAAAATATAATGGCCATTGTTCTGGTATCGCACTCTGGACTAAAATTCCACACATACACATTTACGTAAGGCCCACTGCATCACCTCATCATTTTTTTACAAAATTCATTATAAATGCTGTTTCATTAACGCAGTAAGAGCAATCTTATTTCTAATTCTCCGCAAGGGTAGTTTATCATCGAATCGGAATTTTTATTGGTTTTATCAATGAGTTTTTTTGCTTTCAATTTTCTTTCTACTCGATTACTCTGATGGGTTATTTTAATTTTAATAAACAACCCCAAAGTTAGTCCCAAAGTATGAAGATAACGCCGTTGTGCTTCTTTCGTTACAAATTTTGGAGATCTACATCTTTCTTTTTTTTTGACACACCACCATTGGTAAATTATATGGGCCACGTATCATTTTTGGCCGTGCAGGTGTTAGCATCGGAAAAAAGGAGCCAAAGGAACCAGTGGCGCGTCGGAGGACGAAAATCAGCAGCAGCGAACGAGCAGAGGAAGAAAAGGACGCGTCAGCGAAAAGAGGAGAAGCAGCAAAGCCTCTGCCTATACAGATGACGTGCATCCCGGCAAAGAAATAAGAACACGGGGAAAGAGAAAGAGAGGCCCATATAGTTGCAGCATCAGCGGTGCCCATTGTATACCTATATATACCCGGCCACCGCATCAGCGGGGCAAACCGAGAGCCTCCGAGGTAATCAGAGCCGTCTTTCTCTCCTCGCAGTGTCCAGACGCGCATAAACACACGGAGATTCGCGGGACCAGGGGGAGAAGAAAAAGAAGAGAAAAATAAAAAATGAAGAAAACGCGGTGGCTCGCGTCGCTCATAATACCTGTCCCACCCTCTCCACCCCTATGTATATGTATACCAACGGTTATTTTTATTTTCGTTTTTTTTTTTATTATCCGCATTGTCTCCCGACAGCCTGCACCTCGTCCCTTTCACTCGGACAGCCTCGCTGACGACCAGTGCACCACCGCTGCTCCTTTTTTTCTTTTCTTATTGCGTCACGTGCACACGCGTAGCCGTTGTTGCGAAAAATACGACGAAGAAGGAGCAAAAAATAAAAAATAAAAAATAAAAAAACACCAAGTATTGTAAAAAAGCCGCACAAAACGAGCCGAGAATGCAAGGGAACAAAAAGATACCAGGGCGAAGGGGTACAGAGTAGGTGTGAACGTAGTCAAATCACATCAGTTTTACCGGGCGACGTGGCACGGCTACCGTCTTGCGTTTGCCCCTTCCCTCGCCAGCCGTCCAGCCATCAGGGCCCAGGTCGTTTGAAGCCGAGACATGCAAAGGAGGAGGAGGAGCAAACCCAATACCCCATTCTCACGCGTTGGCTCGCCGGTGCACGCCAAGTATGCGCCTCGTGTAAAATTTTTACACGCGTGTGGGTGCCACTGCAGCCGGAGACTAGGACGGCGGACTTCCGCTCGTCAACCCGTTAAATATCACACGACTAAACGAACGAGCACGTGTGTGTGTCTCTCTCGGGCGCGAGGAGCCTTTGTTCTAGCCTTTAGAGACACCTTAAACACCACCGCACCCCTTCCTTTTTTTTTTTTTTTTTCATTTTTTCTCGCCGAGGTGTGGGAGGAAGAGACAGGAGGGCCCGAAAAAGGGCTCCCCTGTTTTTTTTTGGTTTTTTTCTTTGCCAAAAGGAGTCGCTCTATTCCGGCCCTTTCTCGCGGCTTTGACTGCGGACGTTCCCAAAGACGAGATTGATCTACAAAGATTTACGAGCTGAACCCTTTTTCTGCCAGCGTCCGTCCGTTCCTCTATTTGTTCGTGCTGTTTTATACACGCGCTCCTTACTTTTTCCAATTCTTAAGGACTCGCGAATAAGTCGTACACGGCAGATGCGTGGGTATTTCTTTTTGGATTTTTTGCCATTAATATCCGTCGGGCGCACCAAAGGATTTTTTTCTTCCAGGATGTTGGGGACTCGGCTTTTTTTTTTCTTCTCATACGTAGCAAGAATTTGTCTCAAGACCAAGTGGGGACACGTTTGACTTCCGATTTGCTTTTGTTATACAACAGTGGTGGATATGATTTATCGCTAGAGCCTTGAAATCGTTGCCAATGAAAGACGAGCTTTTTTTCGACACTATACGTTGTTGTGGCGATCATTTGCAATGACGGACAATTATATCTACAAGCAAGTTTTCATTTGCTCTCGACAGGGTCCATCCAAAAGCAGTCCGATGCTCTTCAGATGCCGTGCAAGCCCGTACTGACATAAACCCGTAACGCCCCCATTCCCAAGCAACCCCGTCCAACCTGACAATAATCCCTCGAAGCGTCCAATTTTCCAAAAGTGCTCCATACACAAAAAAAGCAGACACTCCATACAGTCGAACAAAGAACGAAATGAGTAATTGGCCAAATTAGCAAATCAGTTTGCTCCAAACCCGTGGGGCACGCGTGGCGTTTGGCGTCTTTTGAGATTGGCCGCCGTGCTCGCACATACATATCAGAAACGCGTATAATTTCCAAGCCCGGCATGAGCATGTATTTGTACAATGGAATGGCCCTTGTAGGTGTGAGAAAAAACTCGCGTTTGTATCGAGCGCACCGGGGATGAAACGCGAGTCGCAGCGCGATGAGCCGCACACACGTGTATATATAGATGAAAAAGGGTGCGACACGAAGACACATGCATCAGACGAGTGAAAAAAGCGAGAGGGCACACACCAAAGTGCAGCGCAGCGGTGGTGCTCGAGAAAGGGAGCAATGACGCGAAGGGGGAGGGAGGGCGGGGGCAAAAATGTGTGACGACGACGCCAAGGAGGTAGGCGGGGGGGGGGGGTCGCGTGTGTGCAAAGCCACCCGACGCGAGAGGCTCCCTCGGCCAATGAGCGCGCCCCGATGACGGCGGCCATTTTAATGATCGGCCCTAAGGTAAACAAAGGCAAGAGAGAGAGAGAGAGCAAAAAAGTGCAGTACGCGAGGGAGAAAGAGCGAAGGCGCAAAGAATGACTGCTGCAGTCTCTGACACCCCGTTGCACCACCACCACACGGTACAGTAACCCCTTTCCCGGTGCGCGAAGGGAAGAAGAGGTGGCGCACAAGGGAGGAGGGAAAAGTGTATATACGTATAGGGATGCATGTGGGGAAGGGCGCGCGTACATGTGGCGCGTGTACGAGACGCCCACGGATGCACGGGGGTAGGGCAGAGACGACCAATCGGTGGGCCGCATCTCAACGTCCCTCGGCGACGATGATGATGACGACGCTCTCTCTCTCTCTCTCTCTCTCCTTCTCGTCAATGATTTCTTCTCTTGCGCACTTCCTCCTCTCCTTGTGCGTGTACCGCTGCGCCATGTGTGTGATGGATGGATGTAAAGTGGAGCCTCGTGGCGGGTCATTCCCTTCTGCCCCCCCCCCCGCCATTCTTTTTCTCCATTGTGCGTCCCGTGTGTCCTTCGTTTATCCTCTCTTGGTTCTTTGTTTCTCCCGTTCCCTCGGGTTTTCGCATCTCAATTTCCAATCGAATCGCGGGAGCGACTCTCTCTCGTTGTCTCGACGCCAGTGGCGAAGTTTCGTTTCTTCCTTTCTTCTTGTCCATTATTGCTTACTCCCGAGCTCCATCAGCGCATATGTAATACTTGTACGCGTATGCGAAACTATATACAGTGGTCCCTTGTACGCGTCACTCGCGAGGCGTCGCTATAAGAGTGCCATTTTGAGCGTTGCAGCGCTGATGACTGAGAAGAGTAGCCCAGCGAGGGGTATATATATATACATTATACATGCATCGCAGTGGCACGCAGGCTGCTACATGCGCTCTCTTAGGTAATGCATATGCGGATCAATTAGTGAGATTCGTACATATATATATATACGTGTGTGTGCGTTCGCGCGCGGATAAAAAGAAATACTGCAAAAAAAAAATAGAGGGGGCGGCCGTTTGGGTGTATGCGTGCTTACACGTTAGGATTTTCAATTATATGTATATACCCATACGTGCATCAATAGAGAATGAAAGTCATTAAATCGGCCCTTTTTCCCTCTCGTCTGGCTCGAATGGCTCTCGTTGCGCACGCATGTACGTACTTTTTGGCCTCAGGGACCTTTTTTGTGTGAATTTAGAGATACATACATATGTATATATATACGCGGTTGCCCGTGCTCGTTACGTTTTTTCAATGGTGACAATGAGCCGGCTTACGATGTATTACATACTTATAACCAGGGACTTCCACTGGGAAATGCGTGTTGATGGGAACTTGGGATTTAACTCGTGCTGTGCCGTTTGTATATTTTCCTTGCATTACCCAAATTATTAGTGTGTCGAGATAATTAGTTAAAAGCTTGTACGTGAAAAATTACACCATAGTGTTAACAAGTATCTTTAAATCAAATGCTGAACCCGCAAATAAGTTTTTTTCCCAAGGCTTTTAATATATTGCAAGTATCATAACTGAGTTGATGATACCATGTACTGTATTAACGGCATCAACTTTCAGGATCTGCATTATTTGATAGCTAGGATGAATGAAGACCTGTTCCTATTGACCATCTTGTTAGATCTTGGTTTATTTTCTGATAACACATGTAATTTTTATGATAGATGAACGTTTGTAGTACACGAAGAAAAGATGAGCTACAGCAGTTTTTACCATAGAACTGTGATAAAGTTGATAAAATACTTGAGGATAATAATCTATCAAAGCTCCAGAGACAAAATTATTTCACACGGCCCATTTCCTTTTTTGATGAAGACATAGATATACTTACGAGATAAGCATGGAGCTCAAATTTTACACACGACTTTTTGCAGCGTACAAAAATTTCGTTACCTAATTGAGCTAACGAATAAATCCCAACAACTGTATATCAATTCCGAAAATAGACATTTTCTAAAAGTTGTTAAGTTTAGATCGAGTAATGTATGGAGATGAAATTTTACTTTGCAAAAGAATGTACGAAACAAGTAAAAAATGACCATTTCCCACGGAAACCAAATTCAGGAAGTTAAACCGCGTAGCAAAAAAAAAAAAAAAAAGAAAGAAAAAAGTTCATGCACAACTCCGGAAACCATTAAACTTTTGAAACCGACGCGATCTAATTCAATACATCCTCCTTTAAACATGCATTTCTCGTTTTGACGCATCGCATTAACCCAGAAACGTGCACGCATGAGTATATTCCCCGATGATGATTTCTCGCGCACCGCATCCGTGTATAACTCAGTCATCTAGATAAAAGTCACATCACAGAAAAACAAGAAAGAAAGACACTGCGTATTATTTTACATCTAGAGAGTGCGAAAAAGAGAGTACTCAAACGCTTATGCCGCCGTAAGTACAGCGCTCTTTGGCGCGGGCGAGGAACTTCCCTCCGATGCATTCGCGTGAGTTTCCTCACCCGCGAGTCCTACGTGCTCTCGCACGGTATGGTACACAATATGCACAGCAGCACTCGATTCGCCCCTCGGTTTCTTTCCTCCTCCTCTGAGTCACCGGAGGCGCCAAAGACTTTACATTATATTCCTTTCATTTCGAGAAAAGGGAACTCTCCGGTGCACCAATTCCTACGCCTGTTTTCGCCTCTTAGGTGCCAATGCACGCTGAATATCGCGCGACAGGCGTTAAGTAACTCGCGCATGTGGGGCGCATTGTTAAGCTTTATGCACACGCGAAGCTCGTTCGTCATTCTTCCGCGGGTGTGTGTCTATCTGTCTGTCTCTGCAGGGAGATCTTTTTCTTTTTTTCTTTTTTTTTTTGTTTCCTTCTTCGCGCTTCTCGTTGTCTTGTGTGCGCGTTTGTATACCTACGTATATGCTTATACAAACTGACATGGGCGTTGGAATCAAACGGCGCTTTGCAAGCGTTTGTGCAAGGATACTGTTTACGATGGATTTATTAGGAAACGGCTTGCAGATCCCAGGTTCGTGTGTTTTTTTTTTTTTTTTTTTTTTTCTTCAGTAGTTTCGATATAGTTTAGAAATGTTACTCCAACTGAAGTAAGATACTTGGAGAGAGAAAAAATTTCATAATTATAAAATGGTACTCATTATAGATATACGGGTCAAATCATGTGTAAAAGTGATACAATTTGATTTATTTATACTTTGATTGAAATTTAGATGAAATCAAATCATCCGTCATTTTCAAATGTGCGTAAAAAAAAAATTTTTTTTTGCATATATTTTATGTACAGTAAATAAACGTTTTTTTATTTAAAAATCAAAAAATGAGGGGGAAAGAATGTATAAGCGAAATGGTGTGTTTTGATATGTTTATTAAATGATGCATGTGCATCACGTACAAGTAGTAACAATTATTTATATGGCCCAAAAGATATTTTACACAAGTAACGACTAAAAGGCTCCAACAGTAATGTGTACTCTTTGACGTGTTGGAAAATCTCAATGATTCACAGAGTAAAATGTCTTCGAAAATGTCAGATTCCTGGATCTAGTGCTCGAACTAGTGACATCAAGTCTAATCAAACAAACCATGAAAAAGATAAGTCCAACTACAATTATAGTAGTTAATAAAAGAAGATAGAAAAAAAAAAAAGTAAACTAGAGCATTGAGACACCATAGAGCCATAGCTATACCAGTGTCCAGCCACTAATTACCCAACAATCGCAGAAAATAAGCAATAAGACGAAAATTCGTCCACCGATGGAAAAAGTACATGTACATACTTACTTAGAAAAAACGATCAAAGGGCCCCCCGAACGTCGAGGACTAAAAGGACTAAAATATCATTTGGGGTGACGCGTCTAAATCCAATTTTCCTTTCCCTCGATCTGAACGTTCAAGTGCAACGCATTGTTTGGAAACTCGAAAAGGACAGAAAGAAATGAAACGTCCAGCCAAAAAAGACCCAAAGGACAACGCATGCAAGTATATTATATACAGGAACGTCCCCTCGGACGAGAAGGCAGGGAGGAATAGAGCAAGGATTGATATAGTATTAGAGAGAGAAAAGAGTGCATGCATTAAGGGAGGAAAGGCAATGAAGACGAGGAGGAGGAAGAGCCGCGAAAAAAAAGCAACGGGAGAGAGAAGAAGCAGGGACGATCGGTACGAGCAACAGTGGACGTAACTATATATAATATGTGTATACGAAGGAACGCCGGAGCGACGGATCGCGCGAACACGTGTTACCGGACAACAGGTCCGTTGTGCCGGCTACTGCACGCGCGTCCCTTTTTTCCACCTATACGTGGTGACGCGCTGGACCCTCTTTCTCTCGCACCTCCCTCCTTCTTCGAAAAGAAAGAAGAAATTTGCCAGGCGAGCGAGGAAGCGAAGGAGAGAAAAAAGAATAACGCACTTTTGTGGGAGCGAGATAGGCAAAGCGAACAAACGAGCCGTGCTCTTTCTCGCGGCGGCTAACTCGTTGCGAAGAGCCCGAGCCCGAGGAATCCACATATTATACGTATATATACATGCGGGCCTTCTTCCTCTCCACCTTCGTATGTATATATATATAATCAGGCGAGCGACAACGGCACACACCTTCGTTCCCTTTTTCTCTCCTCCACTGTACCGGTGGCTTGTCCAACGCTGCACTCGGGAACGACACGACGTGCGAATATAAGGGCCAAGAAGGGGGTACCCGAAAATCCGGCTGCTTGAGCGAAATTAGTAGCGTCAGCCAAACAAAAGTCGAGTGTTTGTATGTATACATACGGTTGAGAGAGAGAGAGATTTTGGGGTATACCTATACACATATACATGTGGGTACACGGCTGTTGTGTCCTCCTCCTTTTATTCGATCTTTCTCGCCGATCGTTTCCTCTCCGAGTGTGTATATAGACTAGCCTTTTATTTTTTTTTTTTTTTTTTTGGCACGTATAAGTGCAGCGCGAAAAAATTTCCATACGGAAGAATGGGGGCCCACGTGGAGCGAACACTTGAATGGGCCGAGTGATTTTATTGCGAGCTCTCTCTCCTTGTTGCGTCCAAATCGATCCGAGCCGATTTTTTTTTTCGGCCTTTGTCCTACCCACTGTATGTACAGTTAAGCAGAGCTCCTTTCTTTACCTTCGAGTCCAAAAGGAGGAAAAAAAAAGCGCCCCGTTACAACGTGTTGCGCCGGCCGCCCGAATCGAAAAAGAAATTACGCTCGACGGGGAAAAAAGCACCAGTCATATTTTATTAATCTCGTCGCCCATTCAGTGCCCGTAATGGCGTTTCGAAGCGTGATTTATGGGAAAAACCTTGCGGGAGGTGTATATACCTATATGTACGTGTACGCAGGGATTTGTTCGCGCGCGTTTGCTAATTCAACGATCGGTTCGTCCAACCATTTTTTTCCCCCCCTCTATACCTGTGCCCCCCTCGGACCCCCCTAAATTAATAAATCAATAAAAACGCGCGAGCCACTTTTTGCGCGGTTGCGGCGTCTCCCCCTCCCAGGGTGTATATTTAATTCAGTGATCTAGTTTGAGAATCGAGGTTTATGGCATTCGTCCCGCAGCTTTTGTCGGAGGAAAAAAAAATGCGTCTCCCTCGCCGTGGATTGCGAAACAACGACAACGCACTGCTCGTTTCTCAGCCCCCCCCCCCTCCTCAGTTTTGCAGGTTCGATATACCTGCACAATTAAAATTTCCCCACGTTCCCCTTGAATCACGCACACGCGCGACCACCGCGAGCCTAGTTTTTCGTATCGGCGCTTGTATGTATACACATACACGTAATGTGGGATTTGCACAATGCCGCAGGTCTCCATTTTTCCTCTAAATCGGCGCTCGTACGTGTATATATATATAAATACGCTGGCTCCCCCTTACGGATCGCCTTGTATTTTAAAACACAGAAGAAGGAGCCACGAGTTTATTTTACAAGGCATTTGTTCGGCTCTCCGAGTGTGTGTGTGTGTGTGTGTATCTATACCAGAGGGGTATGTAGGTGTATACGTGCAGCAGCCTCTAAACGGCGAACTTTCCTGTATTAAATTCCAATTTACCTTGTTCTCAGGGAGTCGTTGCGCGCCGTGTAACTCCGGGGGTTCCCCTCTCTCTCTCGGTCTCTTGCTTATACAAGGCGAGCGCGCGCGGGCTCTTTCTCTCTATTCCCGATCGCTCGCGCAACCGGGCCAAGGCTGCCCTCCTCGGCGACATGCTGCCTTTGCTACCGATCCAGCCTGTATATAACGTACATGCACGTGTATTGTGTGCTTTGGTCCAAAAATCCGAGGAATTTCGTAATAACGCGGAAATTTTGCTCTGTACTTGCGTTGAAAAATGTAGGAGTATAGATGGGGGTCGCTTGTTTGTATATAGGGTTCGAGGTTTTTTTTTTTTTTTTTTTTTTTTCCCGTGCGGTCGAGCTCGTCGTCGATGGCTCGTTGGATCGGTGAATGGTCGATCGAGCGTGAAACTATTGTTCTCCAAGTGACTCTGAATGAAAAGTCGGAGGAGAGCAAATTGGATTTAGTGGAAAAAAGTTGTACCTCCCCTTTTGGATAAACGTTAACTGTGGTTTTTCGCTCCTTTAACTCGACTCGTGGATCGTCAAGTCAAAAGAGTCTCGTGTTTTTCCACGCGTTTCGCTAAATCGCGATTCGAAAGAAATACTTCAACAATCGGCCGATCAATTTCGTACGATCGCTCGAATAAAGTTTAATGCACTGTGTGTGTATACGTTGTGTCTGCGACACGCAACCGCATATTTCGTCGAATGAATCACTCTGCTCTCGCTTGGGCAATCTCTCGTTCCGAGGCAGCGCACGCGATCGTATGCCTAGTGACAATTTCTAAAAAAAAAAAAAAAAAAAAAAACTATATGTATACCCTACACGTTGCCGAGATGACATCGTTGATACGGAAAAACATGTTCTCGTCTGTAGGTATTATCTTGAGAATCGAAGAACCTGGTTTTTTGCGTGATGTGTCTATTACGGTTATGATTTTTAATGACGAAATCGTTGTGAAATTCGATGTTGGGTCGTTTTTTGACATCTCAATTGGGTTTATCAAAACTTACAATACTTATAAAACGCAAATTGTCAATTTATCGTACACTTGTCATTTATTTCACGTTGTCAGATCAATAACGACGTAGCTTGTCACGGGCCTTTATGAAATTAAAATGACTCTACTACTTGTATCTTTAATTGCTTTGGATGAAAAATATTCAATACAAAAAAAAGTCGTCGCTAATTAAGTATTACGCAACAAGTGCTCAATGCAAAGGATCTTCGACGGTTATGGCACCTGCGAATTACGAATAATTTCTAAGAGTTTAAAACTAAAATTTACGATTAGTGCATTCGTGCGTGGATATATATTCGTAAAGTCAGTGCTTCACAAACTAATTCGCAACGTACAACCAGACACTTTGATGATTGTGGTAGAATCAAACTTCAAACACTTTGTACAGATACGTGAAGTTGAACTTGATATACTGAGTTTAACTTCTTTGCTCACAGTAAGTGATACAATCCCAACTCTTTGGGTGTACACTATACCCAAGCACGAGAAGTTAAACTTTGCTCACTGAATGTCAGTGATAGAATCTGACATTTTGCAGACTACATATAGGCACCAGAAGTTGAACTTCGTACATAATGGTGCAGTCTGACACTTAACAAAATATGTACGAGAAGTTGTACTTTGCTAACAGTAGTAGAGTCAGACACCTTGTGTTCTTTACACAGAAACGAGAAGTTGAACTTCGTACGCTGTGTATCAAAAACAATACTTTGCACACAGTAGTGGTGAAATCAGACAAGTGAAACATAGAGTGTAAAAAAATAGCATATGCATGTCTAATTCGTGCGCATAGCGATTTGTCACACTTGTTTGGTATCCATTGTCGCTTTGTTGGGGTGACACAACTGTTTCACGTTCGTCCGAAAAAAAATCACCGGATTCGTGGACTATTGTTACGTAACACGCTATTTTCAAACAATCAACAAAATTGGTTCAAAGGCATTGATTTGAAATAAAAATAGTACACACATAACTGCACTCAATTTTCCATGACGCAAGTGGAGGTAGCGCCGATTGCCCTCATTAAAACTAATGACACCACCGAGTCTCCCAAGACATCAAACTAATCGTTCAAACCTCAAAAGGAAGCTGAACGCGCAGTAATAATCTCTAAGAGTCAATACGCTGTTCCAAAGAAACTAAGAATCGTTTCTCGAAATGGGGAAAAAAAGAAATCCCCACAAACGCACATACCTGCATTTTTTTTCAAGAAACTATCTCACTCCTCGCCATTAAACTCATCAGCGTTGTTCTCGACTCTCGGAATTTTCGCAACGAGCGTTGAATAAAAGACGAGAATGAAAAAAAAAAAAGAAAAAAAAAAGCAGATCACACGCACGTATAGACAGGCCCAGGAAGATCTAGGCCGAACAATGCATAAATCCATAATTTATAACGCGCTAGCCGATCCATGATACACCCAGCCCGAGGATCTGGTCGATAAATTAGCAACAGCCGCGCGAATCGATATCCTATACGATACAATATACAACACACGCCTAGAGAGTCCAGCGTGTCGCGCACACGGCGTAAATCACTTTGCCCTCGCGATTTATGGCCAACTGACGGATTTGTCCTCGATCGGCTTGTGTACACGCGATGATGTTATGATTCAGTTCGCTCTTAATTGACACAGCCCCTTGGGCCGATTGGAAAAGACTTCGTATCGCACACCCGAGGAGAGGAGGAAAAAAGAAAAAAAAAACGGAATTTAGATCGATTCCGGATTGCGAGTTTTCGTCGCTCTTTTTCAAAAGACGCGCGTCCGTTAAGCCGCGTAATTAAGAGAGGGCCCACGCGGTATTACCTGCGGAGGGGGGGAGGTTCGATGCGGCGGTGGCTTTCGCGCGTTTAATAAATGTGAAAGCGGGAGGCCCCACCGGATTATCGAGTCCATACGGTATTATAGACCTGTAATCGTGTAGCCGGGGAAATTTAATTTTCTAATCGCAGGACGGGTTTTTTCATTGCCGGTCCCTATGAGCAAAAAGATCGTCTCTCTTTCTCGGCGTACATGGGAGGGCTTTTACGAGACGCGCGTTTAACGCTTTTGATTGATGTTCATTGAAACGGGGGGAGGTGGAACGTGTCTTGCGTAAGACTTTGTCGCGCTTACGCGTATAGTTATACTTGTGACGCTGGCGAGTTTTTATAACGTTCGTATACATCCGCGATGTGCTGCGCCCAAGAATTTGCTTGGCACTGACTCGGCAAATACTTGTTGGGATATTGGTACGTCGTGTCTTGGCCGAGACTAACAATTTCGTGTGGAGCACAATTAAGTATTGTTTTAAAAAAAACACCAAATCCTTTAGTAAGAGATTGATTGTTTTACGTGACTGGAGCCTTTTTGTTCGTCGTGTCATTGGTTAGGATGGATCATGTGGTTTGTTTCATGACATTGAAATGTTTTTAATGTGAAAATAATTTTTTGTTTATTTAAAAAAAAAACAGCTTTACCATACATTTAATTTGACTACGGTTTGATGTCCACTTTCGTGGCAAGAAATGTGTTTTTATTCAAGTAGTGCATTGTGTTCATTGATTCATAAAATTTAGAAATGTTATTATGAGTGATTATAAAAGTAGTCATAATAATTGAAATGGCGATTTAAGAGATTATTGGTGCAGTATAAGTAAACGTGCTTGTATATATATATATATATATATATATATATATATATATATATATATATATATATATATATATATATAAGTGATAATTTCCTAGTCACTCGATAAAGATAGATCATCTGACTTGGAAATATGTTGGTACACAAGATAGTTGTTTTTAAGCCCATAAATACTTACTTTTGTCGATATAAAAAATATAAACAGGAAAAAATGAATCTATCAATTTTACCGTTTCTGTCGAAGTTTCTGTTAAGTTAAATGAAAACGGGTCCGCATTTATTATTTGTATTCTAAAAGTAGGGGATCTATGCTAAAAAAACACATAGGCTAATTTGATTTTATTATTAAATTTACATGTATAGGTTTATATATATTGATTCCTATGTATAAAACAGGTGTACCTATAGTAGTTGTTCCCAATAAAATAAGTGCATATTTTAATGTTAAAAGTATGCGAGGTTTTTTCATCGTCTTGGTTAGTTGCATTAAAAAACTATAAACGATCATAAACAATAAGTAACCAACGTTGTTTACAAAACAACAAATAATTTTCTCAAAAAAAAAGAATTCCATCTAGAAATTGACTTTTCAGACATAGTAAAGTGTGATAAAATAAATGTTTAATTCATGAGAGAAACGATTAAGTTTGTATTTACTCTGTTTTCCGGTGGTTCGGGTGAGTTACAGTATAGTAGTTGTTGTATACTATCTAATTTGAGTTCCACTTACAGCGTATGTAAATTCTCAATTAAAATGAAATACTATACACGTACAAGTCGAGAAGATGGAAAAGATAAATACTGTTTCTCATTTTCCAGACAAAATCCATTGATGAAATCCATCAAAATAATAGTGAATAACCCTCAACGCTACCGATCGCCTCTTCGAATCAATCCTCGATTCTATAATGTTTTCTCTACGATCGATCGTCATGAGCAAACGAGTATTTGTCAGACAAATTCACTCACCCACCCATGCATAAATCCAAAAACCGGTCATCAATTACCGATCTTTGTTTTTTTCCATCAATGCAAATATGCACAAAGCAAAGAGAAAATAAACAACAAATTTATCGACCCATTGTCTCGTGCGCACAAAACTTGAATCGAAAGACGCATATTAGATACACGAGAGCCCAGGACGCGTCTAAACAGCAATTCATACTTTCGGTCCCTAATGCTCATTTCGAAACGATCCATTTCGACCCGCGCATCCAGAGGATCGAAGTGCACAATAGGAGGAGGAGGAGGTATCAATTTCTCGATAAATTGTGACGTCACGGCTTTCTTGAAGCGGATGGAAAGTAAATCCGCGCCCGCGGGTGCAGCCGATCGGTTAATCGATCGGGAGAAAACTCGCCTGTAACGCGGACTCGCTTTCAATAACACTTTCGCGAGCTCATGAACAAGTAAAGCAAACAAATTTTTTCCATATACCTCCGTTAAGTACCTTAGGGTAGCTCGAGTTATTGCGAAGTTTGGGTGAGACGCAACTTTCAGGACTTAAACGTATACGCGACACCTCAAATTTTTGTAATGTTATGATACCGAGCTTTTTTCCCACATGCTTATGTTGATTTTTTTTTTGTTTGGGCTTGGTACATTTAATTTGGTCAAGGACCTGCTTAGGTTGCTGTTTTTTTTTTTTTTTTTTTTTTGCGCACGTCTCACGATTTCTGGTTGGGTAAATTATTCGGCTGTGGAACCGTGGACTCGTTGCGCAAGGGAAGCGTGACGAGGAGAATAATATTTTTTTTCTTTTTACCGCTTCTATTCAACACTCGTATACGTGTATATTCATGTTGTACAAATATTTCACATATGCTTATATATAATATACATATTATATTTAAGAGAAAGTTTGTATGTACGTATATTTAATGGCAACCTTGTGTTTTTTTTTTTTTTTTCTGTTACAGGTGAGTTACGGAAAATTATCACTTTATCGATCAACCGCTCCTGTGACACGTGAGTCTGCGAGAGACAACAATAACATAACACCACGTTACATTTAATTTATACAAATCACTTTGATTAAGATAATTGATGGTATCTTTACTCGAGGTGTTTGGCACGTATCCTGCTTTTATGATATACCCCACGTTGATTTATTTCACGATTGTTAATTGGTGTATTTATGTACGCGTAATTAGCATTTGGAAAAAAAACCATTTGATTATCTACCCAATGCTATTTGTTTGACCTTTTTTTTTTTAAACTGTATCAACTCGTTTTATTTTGTGTGATTCAACTGGTGCGAATCGACGTGATAAAAATGACGGTGTAAAAAATGTTAGGCACTGGTCTAGTCCAAATTGCAAAACCCCCAACATTTCTTTTTCCATACTGTAATCCCCTCTGTGCGGTTAATTGAAAAATGCTTCGTGAACTATTTCGTCTGTGCTAATGAACCAAACAATTTTTTTTTTTTTTTAACGATTGACCCAAAAAAAGAATCACTCAACTTTAATCCTTGTATGTATCTCTCGTGGATGTTTTCTACTCTTCAGTTTTCTTACATGGATTTTTTTTTTTTCAAAAGTGTCTATAAAGTATAGCAAAATTGGTGGAATGCTTGACTTACCATAAATTTGGTTAATTTCTTATCAATGCAACCGCAACAGATTTTATAAAAAATATCAAAGCCACACGCGATTGGATGTTCCTAGACGATTTTTTCGCGTCCCCGCTTCCTTTTCAAGATATTTAAACAAAGTAGCAGTCACCCAAAAACAGTAACGTTCGGTTGAGGAAGAAAAAAAAAAAAAAAAAAAAAAAAGTCGCACACATTCGTTTGCTCGCCGTCTCCCGGCAATTTTTGTTAATCGTCAGTTTGCCGAGCCAAAAAACTCTTTGCTCCGCCAGTCTCTCGGCCGGGCTTTTTTCTCCAGACGCGCATCACCTACTCGCCGATGACTCCACCTCCCTTTGTCCATCTCCCCGGCCTTTTCGCTCTCTTTGAACCCATCTTTTGCCCCCCCCCCCTCCCCATACGTATACATACATGCACGTCCACTTTCGTCTCTCCTCTATTTTTCTCCGAGCACTGTCCACATTCCCCCTTCCACTTTGGCCTCATCCCCTCTTTTATCTCCCTTTCGCGTCTTTGTCCGCGCTTATATTTCTAATACGCGTTTTCCCCATCCGGAGGTTTTTCCATCCAAGCGCCGACCCCCCCACAGTATACACACACGCGCGGATCGTGCAAACATCCACGGGACGATAGCGCTTATCTAATTTTTCAACGCGCTCCGAATCTTATACAAGGGTAAGAACAACACATCCCGGAGAGAACGTGTATGTATGTATGTGTGGCTCATATGAAAGGCTTGGGAGGAAAAAGTTGATCAAATGTTTTTACATCGTAGCATTAGCGATGGGGATTTCACTGTGTTATAGAATCATCATCTCGGGTGGATCCCCGCCTACGTCAATTAAGGAAGGGCAAACGTTTGTTTGTTCTTTTTTCCCCCTTCGAGCCGTGGTATGGATCTTGGTTTGAAACACATGTGGAATTCACTTGGATACACCGTTGCAAGCCGCTTTTCAGTAGAGTACACTGCATATAGGATGGTGCAGTGCTCTAAGTGAATTAGTTGAGATAATAACCCGATGTATAGCCTTGGTATGTCGTGGGTGTGTGATTGTGCGGTTCGGACAAATTGCTCCGCAGGGGTGGATAAATCATGCGCGCGCGCTCATTACAAAGATCGATGCTGATAAAAATGTCGCGCAATTGTTAGCCATCGCGATTGATTTATGGGGATTGTGGGAAATTTCAATCGATGCGATAACTACTTTGTATGGCTGTGATAAGTATAAATGTGGATGGTTGGGAATTTATTTATTTTTTTGTTTGGTTGGTAGCGAGGTTTTCACGCGACGCGTGTCTACAATTTGAGGGGCGACAAGAGCATTTGCCGAGATCGTGTCTGCGGTGAATTACAGCTTTAGACGGATGTAGAAGTACAATGTATATACATTTACACGCTTCAATGCAGCGTAAATGGCCGAAGCTGTAATAAGTACGGCTCCGCCCGAGTAAGTCATGTATGACGCGACGTCGACTCAAACTTTGTTGAAAACGTGGTTCAGCGGGCTATTGCGTGCCGTCAGGAATAATATCTATACTGACTCCCGTGGTCGCATCGTGATCGGGAAGATGTGTCACAAACATAAAAAATTTCGGAGTTACTTGGAAAAATGTTTCCGAATTAATCATCGTACCGAAATTTCGCATGCCCTAATTTCATCTTTTTCAAAAAGTTAATTTATTCAACGCGTACTCCCAAGGAAAAGAGTGTATTTATTGGTTACAACTAAAAAAATTTTAAGACTTTGCCAAAGTTGACATAAATTTTGAAGAATAACAATAAGCAGACTTATTTGTTTATATGCTTTAAAGTTATTTCTACTATAAAATTCTAAAAATCACTGTACTGTTGACGAAAATTATTATTTACAAAAGTAAAAATGATTGTAAAAACAGTGAAAATTCCGTAGGTGACCGAATAATACCAAATTAGCATGTTTGAGCAGAGTAATCTTTAAAATCAAATTTTCTGTCTCTATAAATACTCTATAGAAACAAAAGAAACGAGATATCATTAGTTTCCAAACAGCTTTTTTACATTGATTATTTCTCAGTACTGATGGGAGCTGATCAGAACCTTAATAGCTCTCTCATGGATGAAGGTGGGAGCTACTCGCAGGTGGCCATACAATGCACACCTTGATACGTTATAGAAAGGTAAAAACCCACTTATGCGAGTATACATCACAGCACTCGATATTACAAGGTCTCTAAGGCGGCGCAAGGACAGGTTGTATACGCATATTAATATTTAGCGACGTTTCAATGACGACGAGGACATAATTATAGCAATGCTTTTCTCTCTTCTATGCAACGCTTGTGCAAAGAATGCGTTTACTTTTGCCACAACGACTTTATCCCTCTCTCGGGGTCTAAATATGCAATGTGCAAATTACCCATGATAGAGGCGCCGCGGATGACGCGTGTCGGTATCTCAGAGGAGAGGGACATCGGGAGATTTTGTTACTTCACGCGTATTAATATGGCACACGCTCTATCATAGGGTGCTTGCATGTATATTGACCTACTTCACAGTATGCTAAGTTTGTCTTTCGCGCTCGTGCGTGTTATCGGAAATTGACAGGCATACCATGTCGTTGTTGTGTTTTTGGGATGAGCAACGGCGAGAAAGTTTTTTTTTTTTCAATAGCCGGTTAGCTTTGATACCACCGGTGCGTTACAGGACTCGGGGAGGAAGAGAAGAAAAAAAAAAAAAAAAGGCTAGTGTAAACATGATTTTTGCGTCGCCATCAGTTAAGAGCGACGGATTGATCCTGTACGTATTTATTGCGTCGTGGATAATCAAATTAGGCGCCGAGCGACATGGAAGGAGATTTTATGATGTAACCTTGGGCCGGTGGGACACGATGTTGGTATCGATGGAACGGTGATTTGATCGTTGCCTTTTTTTTCTGACTCGATTTTTGTACGGTGGCTCGACCGAGTGCGGACACCGACTCTGGGGAATCCGTCGAAGGCGAGAGCTGACGAATCGCCCAGTGAAAGCTCGTGGGGATAAAAGACCGGAGGAAAAAAATTGGTTGATCATCAACCAAGCGTGTTTTAAGCTTTCCCGAGTCTTTTCGCCGTTATATCCTTTGAAGTGACTTAAAATTGCTA
This sequence comes from Copidosoma floridanum, assembly GCF_036245765.1. Classification (NCBI taxonomy): domain Eukaryota; kingdom Metazoa; phylum Arthropoda; class Insecta; order Hymenoptera; family Encyrtidae; genus Copidosoma; species Copidosoma floridanum. The sequence goes on along the minus strand of NW_028321884.1, from coordinate 12,815,614 downwards.
AAAGGATTTAAAATCATTCAAAGTTACGGAAAGACTCTCGTGCTCCTTTCAAAATTTTTCCAAAACTTTTTAGAGACTTCGAAATCAAGTAGTCTACATGTCCTTTAAAGTCATCAGGAGACATTTAAGGTATTGCAAGGACTTGTCTTTTGCTAGTTGCAATCATCCCTTAAAGTTATTCGATGCCTACGTCATTTGAAGAGACAAATAGACTTTTTAAATATTTAAAAAAACTTGTAGACATCAACAAGTATCAGAAATGGATAAAATTTAGAAATATTCAATACTTTTCATGAGTTTGAAGCAATTCTTTAAATTATTTCAAGTCTTTGAATAACCTAAGGAAATCTTTTAAAAATGTTTAACCTCGTGAAACTTTTTGAAGTCATCTGGAAACATTTGGGACTTTAGATGAGTCCTTCAGACAGATTCAAAGAGTCTAAAAGTCATCGAGGGACACCCAAAGTTTTGTCTTTTAAGGCCATTTAAAATTGTCATTTGAAAGTAACGAAAGGATTTTTGAAGGCTTTGAATAACTTTAGAAAGTCATTAAAAACTTTAAGAAATAATCAAGACATTTGGTGACTTTGAAGCCTTTGAAATTTTTTTTAAAACCCTTCCAAGAGATTAATAGTTATTTGAAATCATTGACTTAAACTTATTGTAAAGTCATTCAAAGTCACCAAAAGTTATAAAAAAAAAAAAAATAAAAAAATAAGAAATCGATCGACTTCAAACCACAAAAGCCTCAGAAGGATGAAAGTTTTTCAAGTTGCGTGCAGTCTGCAACTCCGAGCAAATCATATAGGTGAGTCGAATAAAGAAGCAACAAAGGCACAAGCATCGCGTATAATGTAATAATTGCACCGTAGAAGAAGGAAAAGAAGAAGAGGAAACGACGGGACAACGAATGGCCCGTAATTTCCGAAGAGGTCGAATTTCCAACCGATCGTTTGCCCCGTCCGTACACCCATTCCGTTTACACACACGTAGGTGCACCGCCCCTCCGTCAATAATCGTCCCCTAGCGTGGTCATTTCGTCTGCAACTATGCACCGCAAGGAACAAAGAAAAAACCAGATAAATCGGAAGAATCCGAAAAATAGTCCGGATTGTTAGGAACCCGGCGCAGGTCAGGTACACGCGAAACCTCGAGCCCCTATTAGCGGCGACGAAATTCCGGGCCCCTGGATGCGCTGGATTCCCCGAAATTTCTCCGTGCATGCCCCGCGTTATTATACCGTGAAGCGCACCGGCTAATTCTCACATGTGTCCCCCTCTTTCTCGCGTATCCGCCCACCCGGGCCACGTAGACGCTACATATATATCTATGTCCCAAACTCTCCCCTTTCGTGTCCATACATACCCACGTGTGGTGCACGAGAAAAAGAGCCACCCAATGGCTCTCGGAGCGAAGAGAAGAAGAAAAAAAAAAAAAAATCGGCTCGGCACGCTCTCGGTGAGGTGTGCGCGGCGGCGGGGCTTTCATAAACCAGCCGCACGACTCCGTCAATTTTCGTTTCCATTACCATTTCTCGTGAGCGAAAGTTCGGCCCGCGCGAAAGATCGGTAGCCGCGTGTGTTTAGCCCGTGCACGAGCACCGAAACCGACCAAACCCCCGCGAGCGGTGAAAGCAACGAAATGCGCGGTTGCGACGATACTGACACTGCAATTTCAAGAACGCCATACGCGCCCCCCTCCCCCCCCCCCATACACTCTCATTTCGACGTATGATACACACTCGTAACCGACAAACGAAACGGAATAGTAATAGGCGCGTCCGCCGATCGTATAAAATCGGCAAATAACAGAGGAGGCGCTCTCTAGGGCCGGGGCTATCCCGATGTTTAAACAGACGAAAGCGCGCTCCGGACAAAAGTGGGAGGAAGAGAAAGACAAGAGGCTGCGCAGGAATTTTTTTACGAATCGGCGATCGACGTGCGAGCCCTCGGGGCTTATGCGGCCAATTTTCAGTCGTCGATACACGCGCCCCGAAGCTATTGGGGGGTTGGAAAAAAAGACACAGAGCCCGGGTGGGTGGTGCTTTTTCGCAAAACGCGATTATTTATTACACGGCACTCGCTCTTGGAACTGAAATCTGCGGAAATCGGTATGGAAGGATCATCTCGACAAAGAGAAGCGTGAGAATGCAGATTGTTAGCTGCACCGCGTGTGTGTGTGTGTTTTACGTAGCACGGGATAAAAGAGTTCATTGAGCCCTTACCCATACATATGTGTATATACACCTCTCTCTCTCTCTTACCCGTGTGCGGACGTTGGTTTTTTTTTCCAGCTCTTTTCGACTCTTTTTTTTTTTTTTTTACCTACCGTACATATACCTTACGGCTTTAGCGTCTAGCCCTCTTTTTCGGTCTGACTGACTGTCCGTCCATCCGTCTGTCTGGTTTTCGGAGGTGCAGCGAGTTTGTGGAAGAGAAAAGAGAGAAAGAGCCCGCTATTATACGACTCGTGTGTTTTTCGCTCGCATTACACTGTACACGTGTGTATGTATATATGATGCAGGTATACGTGTGACCAGCCTCGCTGTGTGCTATTGCGAGATTACTGTTTTGCAGTGCAGAGGGACTGCAAACGCGAGAAATGGAGGGGAAAAAGGTTTGTGGAAAAGTTGAAATTAGGCTCCGGCTGATGCTGCTCGCGCGCTTTCTTGCATTTGCTGAACAAAGAACTCGTACCGGTGATGCACTCTTTTTTACAATGAAAAAAAAAAAAAAAAAAAAAAAAGCCATTGCACAGCTCTGTGGAATGCGTTTTGAGCTTTTTTTTTTTTTTTCACTTTTAAGGTGAGCGAAGATGATGTTCCGTACGATTTCATCGGGCAAACTGTTGAAATTTCCCCTCTCGTCGGAATTCCTCGAGGTATCCATTTCGATTCCATCGTAAAAAAGAGTCTTTGCTGTAATTACTAAATAGTTGTTTTTTTTTTTTTTTATAGACTCACCGATTTTTAATGGTAAGTAACATACATACTCTAGAGTTAAACTTTATATTGGTTTTCTTTGTAATGTTTTTGGAATTTTTAATACCTTATCCAGCGGGGATAGCCAACAACTTGTGTTTAATTTTATATGAATTAGTAGATGTCTACATCAGAAAAAGACTTGATTTTTTGTTTTAATTTCATCGTCATAATTTCTGACAAATGCTGGGCAATCTATTTTTTAAAGCGTAAGCTATTGATTTAAAAATAAAAACAACACAAATTACTTTGTAAATTAATTGCCAGACCTCATTATTAGTAACTTAATTTATTCTGGAACCGCTGAACAACTAAAGCAACTGTGTAATATAACCCACTACAGCCTGTACTTAGTGTACAACTGAACAATTTATAAACAAAACGTTCCTTCAAAATTTATTTTTTCATACTTGTCGATACTCACCCAATAGTATATATTTCATCAATTAAGTTTTTCATTGCCATCCAAAATTCTAATAAAATTATAACAACACAGGGTTATATTGCTAATAATTATAAAAACAAAATTGCTTATAATATCGAATAAACTTATTGTTTCAGTAACCAATCACTTATATATACACAAAGCTCTAAAATCCCCCATCAAAAAGGTAAACGAGCAACGAGCAACCCATTTACTCGGAGCAAAAAAAAAAAAAAAAAAAAATCCAGCGCACTCCAGATGCTCTTCCGAAACGATATCGTTCCCAGGCGTAATCAGCCTCGAAAGCACGACGGACTTCTGCGTTAGCGGCAACACTTGGCACCTCAAGACGCTCGCGCGTCAGTTCAAAGGAGCACACGAAGGTTCGTCTTTCACGCATAAGTACATACATATTTAAAACGCCCTCCCGTGCGTGTGTGATGTCTATTGTACCCGGCCGTGGTGCGAAGCAAAGGGGGGACAAGGGCCCTATAATCAAACTATCGCCGGGCGCGAGATCCGCGTCTCCCAAATGTGCAATTAAATCGTCTTTCTCTCACTCCCGTTGCGCGCGAGCGTGAAAAACGAGGCGCCCCGCGTCACTTGTTACTCCTCACTTCAAGCGAGTGCACACTTTTTTTTGTTTGTTTCTGTTGCTGATAGGACACGGGGCAAGATCCACCCGGGCGACGATGATTGCAGGTTATCGCGGATTAGAACTGCGCGAAATTGCCCTCGGCGCACGTGACTCCGAGCGATTTGCGTAATTATGCCGGGGAGGAGAGCCACCCCCCTCCCTCGCTTCTATGTCTTTGCGAGATCAACGCCGGACACTATATCATCCTGTCAGCCGCTACTTTCTTCATCACCCCTTTGTCGTACGTACTTTTACTTTTTTTTCTTCTTAGCAGGTGAAGCCTGAACTTTCTCCTCCACCCGTGTGTTCGCTGGTTATACTTTTTGCGCACACGTGCCGGTTGGTTACACGCAGCGCACCTGCTCTTTTATGCAGATTACACAAATGAGAGACGGTCCGAAACGAAGGAGGGTTTTTTCTCTGGGGGGGGGGGGCGCGCGAAATCTCGCAGTTGCGCGTTTTAATTCGAGGAGGGATGGCTGTGGGTACAATAATTGGCTCGTCGTTTAATTCGTCAATTTACATTATTGCTCGGTGCGAGTGTTTCTTAACTGCTAGATTGGTGTTTGTCAACGAAACTGTGGCGCTTCTTCGTGGGTGTTTTTTTTTTTTTTTTTACTGCCTCTGCATTGTTGAGCAAATTCTAGCTTGCGACAGCTTTGACGATGAAGACGTTTCATTGCGGAACGGTGACTTTATTTTTCCTTCCTACGTGTAATGGCCAACCATTTTTGAGGCATATTAAGCGTGTGCCTTGTAGTGCGTGTGGTATCGGTTTCTTTTGATGACTAAAGTTAAAAAAAAAAAAAAAAGAGAGAGAAAAAAGTGTCTTAATGTGATGCACGTGTATCTCACGCTGTGAGTTAATCGCCGGTGTTTTACCCAGAAAGTTATTACAAACGATTTGGGCCGTACGTGCGAAGAAAACCAGCGATTTCGCACATCCTCGGTGTCTCTCATATTCCTTCGGGGAAAATTATAATTGCAAAGAAAAAGAAGAAAAAAAAAAATATAGGCTTCCACGCACCCATTCCGTGCGATAGTTGGAACCGCATCCGGAGCGCAGCGATATACTGTCATCCGTTCGCGTGTTCGCGCAATGAATCCGTCAAAAGTGCGTGAATCGCGTAAGCGCCGTCCCGCCTTGTACTTATTTTTCTCTCCTTTTCCTTGAAGCTCCTCTTTTTGTCACCTTTTGCGACATTCACTTTTGTGCGTCTGTCTGATACTTCTCATACACGATTTTCTTGAATTTTCAGTTAATTGTACGTTGATTAGTAAAAATACTTGATACAATTTTTTTTTTAATTTTTTTTTTTTTTTTTTTTTTTCATAGAAGTTTAATGGTTTTTACTCAAACCTAATTTTTGAGCTGATCGATGAAAAACTTGTATACTTTACCATGGTAAAAGCTAAGCAGATCGTCGTGACAATACCCATTGAGAAAAGTGTTCTAATAATTAAATGGATCGACTGTCACATTTTTGATGTACAATTATTGGATCGACCGTCACATTTTTTATGTGCTGCAATTATTTTTCCTGTATACTTGAATAGTTCTTGCTATGATGGCTCACCGCCTCAGCGTAATAATGTATTTACTGTTGTGTATAGTAAATTTTAAGACCTATGTGCCTTATGTTATTGTTTTAATTAGTAAACATTAAAAGTTACGCAGAAAAAGTTAATGTTTTTCATAATAACTACGAAAGTTTCGACTATCCCATACATGGCAAAACCCTCAATGGTCTCTGTTAAATTTTTTTTTTTTTTTTTTTTTAATACATTTAACGATCATACTTTTAACAAATCATCAAACATTAGTGTTTTCCTAATCAACAAACTATATAGAATTAAAAATAAAATGAAAGAGCTTTCGTTGCGTACATCATTTTCATGTTATATGTTTCTTCAGTTTTTCGCATTCAAAAAATTTTCTGAATTTCTGAATAGGAAAAAAAAGTATGTATAATATGTATATATACCACACACGGGTTACAGAAAAGGAGATCGATCACGGCGTAGGGCATGTATATATACCTGGATTACGCGTGTAAACGGGACATGATTAAATAATTAATGACGATCGAGGGTAAAATCGCAGTGCTCGCGTGTCTGCGATACACGGTACGTGTGTGTATACAAGACAAGCGCAGTGGTCGCTCGCTTGGATTAATTATGAGTGACTGGGTTTTTTCGCGTGCGCGGTCTCTTTGTCGTGTTATTGTGGTTTTAGGAGAAACCCTCTTTGCTTCCGGATTATCGATCTCGCGAGTGTAACCGCTTCGCGTTTGTCTCGGGGAATCGAGGCTACTCGGGTGTAAAAGGGCAAAGAGAAACAGCATATACAACATACTACGTACAATTCATTTCAATACGAGCATAAATTCGCGACGAAAAATCATTGATTTACACTCGGCTTTTCATAATAATCCACTCCCTCGCGAGCCCCGCACCATATAGACTCGGTGATATAAATCTATCGCGGTGACTTTCACCTATAACACTAGTTTATATACATATACACATGTTGTGTACCCTTTCGCTCGCAGGGGGAAAAAAAAGGAGTGAGAGAAAATTTCGCGTGTCCCACAACCACCAGCTGGATATCCCATAAATTATACAGCACATGCGGATATTTATTTATTTACTTGGTTAATCGGATAAAAAATAGCACTCGGTCATTTCAGATCGTAGCGATCGCTACATCATCGACAACTCGATCGCAACAATGGCACAAGCAACGAGAATCACTCTCTCGCCCTTTCGACGATTAAGTATTTGCGTGCGAGTGTACGAAACAAAAAAAACCCCCCTCCCAAAAGGGACACTTTAAAATAGACGTTATATACGTAAAATCCACGGTGAGCCCCAATAAAACTCCCACGTCCGCGTGTATAATCTTATCGCGCGAGAGATTCATATAAACGTAGCCAAGTCAGTCTCGTGGAAAGAGAGAGATCGAGTCGCCCTTTTATATTGTCGACGAGTCCGGGTCTCCCTATCCCCCCCCTTTTTTCATCAGAGATAAGACGCGAACTGTATATATATGCGTGTAGTATACCTCCGCGGAATGTGCGTATGGCCAAAAGGCGTATAAACAGCGCGGCTATTATGGGTTCCTTGGTTCGGTCGTAAAGTTTCTCTCATTTGAAGTCGCGAAAAAGAGGAAAACGCGCTGAAAGAGAGAAAAATGACTTTTTCCGCGTCCAGATCTCCCTGTACACCCCCTCCCCTTCCTTTTCATGCAAGTTACATTTAGTAGGTATGCTGCGTACCATTGCGCTGGTTGATGCGAGGGTTATCAAACGGCCCCGTGAAATTACCGAGTTTTACCTCCCTCTTTGATAAGAAGCTGAGATAGCGAGCGTTGCGTGCACGCGGGGGATTCCTGGGCGTAGGGGTGTAAACAAATACACCTACTGCCATGAAATTGCACTGCCAAACTAGATTCTCGTGCATAAATGTATATGGCATTGCGAGCCATTAATTTTGAAAGACAAAAAATAAAAAAAATAAAAAAGAAAGAAAGGAAGGATGCGTGCCTAAAATACCCCCGTGAGTATCGAAAAACCTTGTACCGATGAGTATATGGCAAATCGGTTGAGGAGAAGAGGAAATCAATTATCATTCAAAAGCCGTCCACTATACATATATATAAGTATACAAACACAAGACGCGCCTCCTAATGCACCGCGTACTTGTCGCTGTTTCACATGCATATGCATGGCGGTTGTTTTTTTCATACGAAATTGCACTAATATGCGCGTGGTGCGTTGAAGAAATGCGCGCGTTGCTTACGTACAAACGTGTGGGGCATAAATACAAGTCAGGAGATGCCGATCGCCTATGAATGTATGATTAGGAGATACAACGCGTGTGTACATATTATCTCGATGCACAGAAGCTGCGGTGCATGTTGTTTTTTTTTTTTTTTTTCTTTTCTGAAACACCACTCCTCGATCGACTTCACTGCTGTGGGTATGTTGGCTGTGGCATTTGTATGCATATCTGCCGAGGTTTTAAGGAGCGCACTGCAATTGTACTATCGTCGGAGAGGTGGAGGATGGAATTGGGAAGAATAAATAAAAGGCTAGGCTCGGGGCCTCTTCTCGTTTAATTACGTAATCGACGGCTAATTAGTAGGCTTTCGCTACGAGATATACATAATATATGTATATATACACGTGTGTGTGTGTGTATGAACAACAAAAAGCACGTATGGGCATGATGATATTCGCGTGACCGAAGCCGAGGGTAAAGGAAGGGAGTCAAACTGGATGGACTGGAATTATGAGTTTGTGGTATCGAGGAGAGGAGGAGGGTGCACGGTATCATGTGTACGTGTTGGGTTTAGCTTTAGCTGTACATAAGTAGCTGCATCAATTTATGTGGAGAGAGGTTGGACGCGTGTGTGTATATGTTATATGCAGGAGCTCTGTCGCTTTGTGCGGCGCGGATGATTCAAATTTCCAGGCGACGAGTCTATGTTGCACCGCCGGGATCATGGAGAGTTTGAAATGGTTCGATGCATTGTTGATTCGTATGCGGGTGATTTAGCTCCCTGGTTCGGGTTGTGAACGTGGACAGCTATACCTGTTTTTTTCTTACACGTGTGAAAAAATTTCTTAATTTTATTTATCAAACTTTTCTTTTTCTTCAGTAGCCTCGCACATTTTATAAACTTACCAAGTGAAGGAGGTTTAGAAGTGTGATTGAGTGGACTATCAGAAATCAGTATGAATTTGTTCAATATTTTTCACCGTGCTCATTTTGAAGAGAAAGTTCATTTATAGTACTACCACAATCACAGAAAACCAAGCCATCGGGAAAGCTGACATGACTCGGAACAGATTGGCGCACCGAAAAATATTAATCACCCACAAGTTTTAAAAGATATCATTAAAACGTGAACAAATAACCGACTGACTTGTACTAAATGCATTTTATACAATTAATTGTACAAACTTATTTACCCGTTGTATCTTCGTTAAATTTCGTGCGTGCGATTAACAAGTTGTAAATCAATTTTACGAACAAACTGTAAAACTATCAAGTCTTAATCAAAAGTAAGAAAAATAAGAAGTTTGAAAAGGTATGAAATAGTATATTACGCCACTAGGGCGGAAAGTGCTTCTTCCCGCCCGCGGGCGCACTTTCCGCCCGCCGAGTACTTTCGGCCCAAGGGCGGAAAGATGATACCCGCAGGGCGGGAATATTCTTTCCGCCCGAGGGCCGAAAGTACTCGAAGGGCGGAAAGTGCGCTCAAGGGCGGGAAGGCCTCCGCCCGAGTCGCGTATCCTATTTTTCTCCTTAAGGGCGCAAAGTGAGAACGTATTTTGTCTGGTTAATGATCACTTCAATAGAAATTTAACTACAGGATTAAAAATGAAAAATATTTATTCAATGTCTATCTAATGTACACAAAGCTTATTTTTCTAGATAAATGATGAGAATTTTTACAATTTTATGCATTTACAAATTATTTTGAACATATGTAAAATTAATAATCTGTAATGAACAATTTATACACTTATAATATTTTAACACAGTTAATTTCTTGTTTAAAAATATAATAAATATCAACACTTTAAAATTATTATAATTTAAAAACATAAAACGAGATAATCTCTTTTATTTATAATTTAAAATGGTTTTAAAACTATGAAAACTATTTTCATAGTGAATTTCTTGTTTAAAAATATAATAAATGTCAACATTTTTAAATTATTGTCATTTAAAACTTTAAAAGAGATACTCTATTCAATTTATAATTTAAAATGATTTTAAAACCTAAAAGGAGATATTTACATTAATGGTTTTGCTATTTGATGAATTTGATTCGAGGTTTGCAGTATTTATACATATTTTGATATTTTGCATAGCTGCAGCTGAGGATGAATCACACGATGTCTCGTCTAGTGGGATGTCCCTAGTTGTGATGGTAGCAGGGTGCTGAACTACAGCTTTAATACTTGTACTAGCATCAGTATTATTCGGTATTGGTTGATTCCCAGAACAACCTTGAGAACTGTTATTTAATTTCAACAGTTTTGATGCTGGGGGTCGACATTCCTCTCCTAGGTCTCCAACAATTTTGTTGCAAATTTTAATTTTATTGTTAATAGAGTCTGCAACATATCCTTCAGCCACTTGTGCTGACCTCCATCCTCCGTGACGTTTTAGTTCTGTTATACTTGCTCCAGCATCTGCAAGCAGCGTTGTCGAAGTATGCCTAAAACTGTGCAACGTATACCTTGTGGGCTCGGGTAGGCCTAAAAACTCTGCAATTTTACGAGGGTAGTCTCCTAATGTATTCTTCCCAATGACTTACTTCATGCATTTTCCATTCTTGTACTTTACAAAAAAACTAGTCACATCTGACGGTCTCAATTTCATATAGTTTATGACAATTGAACGAAAAGGTTCCGTAACTGTGAAAACTCGGTCTATATGAGTTTTCGTATTCGGAATTGTAATTATTAAATGGGTCACTTGATCTTTGATGTCACCAGTGCTTAAATCATGTAACTCCTGTCTTCTACATGCACCAGTTAACCCAAATATCAATGCAACCTGCAAAAATCAAAATCAAGTTTTTGTATTTAGAAAGAAAAATTACAATTTGGTCTAGCGTAGAGTAAAAACTCACTTTGATACAAAGAAAGTCCTTGTCCGGAGCCTCATTGAAAAATTGTTTGATATCGTTGGAGGTAAAACACCTTGCTTTCTTCTTTTTGTATCCAACATTTTTTCGTTTTATAAATGCTTTTAGTTTGATATAGTTGGAAATATCTACGTTTTTTTCCACGTTAATAACTGTTCTCAGCATTGAGTATTTCACCCATAGAGTTGGCGGAGATACTTTCTTATGCAGTTCATTAAAATATGCTAATAACACAGTTTCATTAAACGAGTTAGTTTTATTTTCATCCATCCATTGAATGAATAAATCATATGCTGCTTGATATCTTTCTTTTGAAGTGTCAGGCAAAGATTTACTGATGGCTTCGTTGGCAGCATCAAGAAGTTTTTGGGGGATTGTCTCTTCATCAGATGTTTCACTCATCTTATCTCTTTCAACTAAAAATATGAAATAAGAAATTTTTATGAGTATTGTAAAGTTTATGTAGTTTTAAGTGAAAAAAAAGGAACAGAAAGTTTACCTCTTAAGTTTGTTTTGGTGAAGTAGAGGTTAATAACGTCGCTGTATCACTGAATTTAACTATAGTCTGATGAGTTCATCCGATGTTTGTGTCAGTAAGAATAAAAGCTTCTGCTGACAAAAAAGCGTTAGTTAATGTTTAGTATTCTAATACTTATAAGTTTTGTGAAAATAACTGATACTTACATCAAATTAGTGTTGAAAAACAAGAACAGTGCAAGTTAAGATTTTATAAATAAAGGAATGCGCGCGCGGCCTGTATCAAGAGAACGGAGCAATTTGATTAGTACTGCAGTAGTGGCGCTGTAGCAAGAAATGGTTTTTTATAATTTAATGAGTTGATTCACAGCGGTAAATTTAAATGAATTCTAAGATATTGCAACCTCTGTTAAAAAATAACCGAGGTGTTTCGAATAGTGTATTGACTAGAATAGTTGAGTACGAACAAAAACTTAAAGCTGGTATGCTAGAATATCTTGACTGCAGTGTAGATATTAGTGAACTTCCCTATTTATAAATTGTGTTGTATATATAAAACTATGTTTATTGATTGAGATGTCATGAAGAAGAACGGTAACTCGTATTTTGCATCAATTATTTAAAATTGAGTATGATTTTATTTTTATAAAATAATAAGTCTAAAAAAGTAGTCGGTAAGGTAGGGAATTTTTTAAAATAAGTAAGAGTTAATTGTTAATAAACGAAAGTTCGCATCAAAGGTTGTGCGGGGTCCAGGGGCGGCAGCCCCTAGTAGGGGACCAGGGGGCAAAGCCCCCGGCGGGGGTCCAGGGGGCGGAGCCCCCGGTGGGGGGTAGGGGGGGCAAAGCCCCCCCCCCTCGTCCAAAAAATCAATTGATCGTTCGATTAAAAAAAATTTACAACCATTTCCCGAAAAAAAAAAAATAAATTAAATTAATCTAATCTCCCGAAAAAAAAAAAACTTGGTGGAATGAGAGTATGAGTATCAAAAAATGGCAATCAGAGATATAATACTCCCTTATTGTAATATTATATTTTTTCTTAAGAAATTATACACAAAATATACTTATAATAGAATTTCATAAAATAATCAAGTCTTGTTTTGAAGATGTATAAGGAAAGATATTTGATAGATGTCGCATATAACATATTGATAATGTACAGCACCAACTACAAAATTTACTAATTTTTCTTATTTGCGGGCGGGAATGTACTTTCCGCCCTAGGGCAGGAATGTACTTTCCGCCCTAGGGCGGGAGGTTCCACTTTCCGCCCGTGAAATAGGCACTGAAAGTACTTTCGGCCCTCACTTTCCGCCCGAAAGGAGGAAAATGAATTTTTTACCACTGTAACTTTTCGTGCAACGCCAATTTTATTTCTTGGCACATTCAACACTAGGCAATTACACGAAAGAAAGAATACACTTGTGGTGAATTTGTCGCATAAGCTTATCACTTATCACGCAGCATCTCACTCCGCGTAGAATATATGTTTTGCTCTGATTCTTTGTACATCCGTTCACACGTTGATCACCACTTTTCTTCGAATTCTAATCAAAAGGTGCAACGGTGGCCACTACGCGCAACGCGCAAAGCCAAAAGCATCCGACACCAGCTACGTGACTTTGCTCGGTTCCAACACACACTCGGTCAGTATCGAATTCCTAGTGTTAACCAACGCTCTCTTAAAAGCTCGGCAAATCGTATTACGCATCGTTTAATCCTCCACATGGATATGTACATGTGTATGTATGCCCGGCACGAAAAACCATTCATATTTCGTACCCAACATCGTCGTTACGGATAAAACGCACATTACGCGATAAAAGCGCTGTTCAACATAATTCGCGCTCGGCCAATATAATATTTCACTTTGGCGTTCCGTGGAAGAAGAAGGAACGCCGCTTTGGTACGTATATAATAAATATATACACACGACCACACCAGCTCGGGGCCTATCATTTTCCACTTATGCCTCCTCGAATCCCCGGCGAACCGCGTGAGACTAATTTTCGGATTTTTCCTGGGGCTCTACCCCTAACTTTTTTTTTTTTTTTTTTTTTCAATACGACGGTCACGTGTAGCTGGTAACTCCCGGTGTAGACAAGTATCTCAATCCTCCCGGGCCAAGCCTCCTCCAAGTATGCATCGTAATGGGGTTTTCTCGTGTCCATGCATATGCACGCGCTGGACGGAAAGTAGACCCGGCGGGATGGGCAAACGGTACTCGCCTCGGGTTCTCCTCGCGACTGTATATATATATACATATGTACGTGCGTATACATGACTGCAGTGCACGCTCGGGATACGGAATCAGCGTAGCACCGGTACACGCGCGCTGGATTATTATTCGCCTGGGCCCGGGAAATTCGATGGGGTGGAAAAATACGGTGATAGAGAGAGAGTGGGGGGGGGGGAGGGAGACTAATTGCAACTAATGGCCATATAGGAAGGCAAGATCGCGAGGTCAAGCTTCTGCTCTGGGAGCCCTGCATAAATACACACGCGAGCACACGCGCGCGTATACGCGAAGGAGGATAAGTATGTACCTATGGTCAGAGCGGGACATTGGTATAGAGGCGAGTTAGTGCGTGCCATGCGATACTTGCGTTGGAAGACGCGGTTCCTCGACCTTTCCGTCGTATTTGCAAGGATTTAGGTGATTCAACTGTTTAATTGACAATAAAATTTTATATGAAATTTTTTTCTAAACCATTTGACTGAGTGGAGCACCGCTTCTTGTGAAGTTATACTTTTTAGGTCTCTGATGAATAAAAGTTAACGAAAGCCTTTTTTTTTACTCTACTTTGTTTTTTTTTTCATGCAAACTAATCATTTTTTTTTTCGTTTTTACGTTTAAATTGTTTCAACTCAATAAAATGTTGGGTCAAGTTTTACAAATATATATGCATTGACGCGAAAAATAATTAGGAATAGTTGAAATAAAACAACAAATTCATAAGGATTTGTGTTGACTTGTGTTATTGACAACCTCTGCAATATTATAAACATTTTGTTGTAAAGTGATGGTCGATTGTGTGTTTAGTAAAATTTTTTATTACAATACATTTCATACAATACTTTTATACAATATATCTCAAAGAATGACGTCCTTATCGTCGTTACTAAGTTGGTTCAAATTATTATATAAATACTTGATTTAGCGCAATAATTTTAAATGTATGATTACAGAGTTTTCATGGTACGATTTTCATTATGATCTCGAATACCGGAAATGATTTTTAAATCTCCATCATTTAGATGAAGCATAATATTCGACATGATTTCATTGGGCAAACTCGTATAATTCGTTGTCTGTGTAACCCGTCGAAAAACATTTAAAAAACCTTGTAAAATATCCAATCCCTTTCTTCTCTCTATAGCTTGACTAAAACGAGTTACTATTACGTGATCAAAAAACTTAAGCGAGTCTCTTCGTTTTAAGGTTGAGTAGATTTTCTTGCAAGCTTGAAATTCATCCTCATCACTTGATAATTTCACCAGCGAGTCCAGTGACATCGTGATGATGGAAAACATAGGAAATTTGCCTACTCTGGTTTTCTTTCGTTTAGCAAATTATTACATTTTCTGTAAATGTCCGATAACAAGGAATGAGATTTTAAAAAGGCTTAGGTCCCCATTGAATTTGTTCAATCGAACGTTAATTGCATAATAAAAAACAAACAGAAACATCAAATCATACGTTGGTGCACATTTAACGACATTACAAAAAACGTTAACTGTTATTTGATGAATAGTCGAGCTGTCCTCATATTCCCAGAATAAGCACGCTATCCTTACGTTATTTAGATTAATGGTTCTATCGGTTACAGTTTGAACCATACCCCTACCGATGAAAAAATTATAATTATTTAAATGAAATCAAACATTTTGATGGTTAAGTGACTTCCCTTTGAGATCGAAGGTCCGCCTGCAGAAGCATTTTGACGATATTATACTCCCAATCGTAGACAGGCATCCAGTGCATCGCTGATGTTTTGACCACATGCTTTGTCGATGTGATAATTCAAATTGAGAAAACGATCGTACACTTGTTCCACTCGCTCTTTATCAAAACCACCACTCGAGCTAGAATTTTTGAATTTTGTTCTGTCAATTCTTTTAGAAGTTAAATGACAAAAATCGCTCTTCTTTTAGTAATTCTTATGTTTTGCAAGAAAACGCTATGAACAAAGCATAATTATTTCAAGATTATTTCTTACCTCGAACAGACGATCGAACTATACGTGTTGCACTTTTTGTACTGGTGAATATTGAAGTAACACTTATACTTTTTACAATACACTGTTTGAAGAATCACTGTCTCACAGACACTCCTTACGTACGTGCACACGAGCGACAACCCTGTAACCGCAGTGTTCACTCGTCGGATAAACTGCTGCGAGTAGTTTGTATTTGATGAAAATTTCACATTCGAAAAGAAAATAAGTTGTGACTCGGAAAAATTTTCATTACCTCTACAGAAACATGTTCCATACGTAATCTCCAAGATTTGTCACACGGAGAATTGACAACGATCCCAAATCAGTCGTATAAGTTCATGCGCGACTCGCTGTATAGGGCCTATTCACCTATACATATATAAAAACAACTATTAAACTCGATTTCGAGTTCTGCGAGCCAATGAAATTGTACAGACAGATGTAAATATTTGTGTATACTAGGATAGTGTTGCTTGTTTTGTTTGCGGTTTTAGGGGGAAGGAGAGATAATTGACCAACAGAAACAGCGGCTGCAGCGAGCCTTGTAGGCTTGACAAACGGGAGGCCGCTGAAATTGTCGAGAGCGTTTTGTCGAGCGCGTGAATTAATACGTCTGCAATTTTCTTGCTGCAGAGATTTGGGGATGATTTACGCTTGTTTGTCTGTGAAAATATCTCGGTGTCAAAAATGTTTTGTCGGGCAGAGTAAATGGTAATTATACCGTAAATATATGGTTTAGCTTACCGAGAAAACTTTTAAATATGCATTCTGGAATCTGATGATCCGTTGCGTGACACACTGCATTTTTAATTAAATTTTTTATTTACTTTGACTTGCAGTTTTATACAATACTTGGAGCAAAACTTAATACCCTTATTGCACTTTACTAAAAATTACCAGCAAGTGGTCACGATCGGAGAATACAAGTAAGCCTGAAGCTTACAGTATCTTGTTCAAAAAAAAAAAAAACTGCCAAATTGTTTTAAGTGGCTTTTTCCTCACTAAAATGACTTTCATAAGTTTTCTGGTATCCTTTTTCTGGAAGTCATAAATACTCTACTTGTTAGCAGGGCTTCAACAACACAGAAATCGGCACGTTAGACTCGTATAAAATTTCCAAAGGATCGTTCTCCGGAATTTTTGCACCTCCGCACGCGTGCAAACTCACGTAGGTTAAAATAATCAGCGACCGTAGACCGGATAATAAATAACAAATTTCGATTTCCCAATGAGTAATAACAACTTTGCAGAATAATTAGATACCGGAGTGACCGGCTGAAACACCCCGCTTTCTACATTGTCAACTTTCAGTGGCGCGAAACCAATTCCCTAACTACAGGTCTAATGACAAGTAATTATCCGCCTTATCTGATTATAGCTGTTAAAGAGCCGTAATGGATGGAGAAAAAATTTTTTTAAATCAAATCGAGTTGTCTATCAGGTCCGGTGAGATACAGGTCTGATTGCTCGAGAATGAGAGAACGACGCGTTGCAACGTTATATTGTACTTTAAGAAAACCGTCAAAATACAAGAGAGCCATTACGTTTTTTCGATCCAACAAAAATACACCATGTGTATGGGAGAAAAAGCAATTGTCAACGCGATCGGTAAAACACGTTATAAATCGAAATTTACGAAAAAAATCGACCGACGCAAAATTTATAAATTATTTATGCACACGTGTGCAACATGAGCGCAGCTGTATGGTTACCAGTGTATTAACAATCCCGGGATAGTCACGCGGCGGGCACACATACGTGCGACATCATACGAAGCCATTTTTCATCTTATTACCTGCCAAAGTCGTTAGACAGCGCGCATATACGTATAGGCAAGAATCACGCTCTTATCTAATAATTTGTCAAGTGTGCCGATTGCCGTTCGATGGCATGGACGTGCATGTATACGTGTGTATGGGTAGGGGCACGCGAATCGGCAAAAACTTTCTAATAAAACTAAGCACTCGCGCGACCGTAGATAGTACAGGGTAGGGATAATGAAAACGAAAACGAAGGGAAAAAAGATGAAAAAGGACTGCATGTATATATAGCGTCCCGAAGCGGAGAGAAAAGAAGAAGAGAAGGGAGGCGCGAGTGGCCCGCAAGTATACCGTTATTTATTGTATTTGAGCACGCGCTGCATTTATTTTATGATTTATCGGCCAGCGCGCCAAAGCGCTTGTCTCCTTTTAGGCCTGGCCGATATAAATTACCCGAACGGCTGCGCATAGTAGTATCACACACAACCATTGGATAGTCGAGCGTCTCGTGCGCGCACGTACCTCTTGATTAATAAAACCTTTAATAAACCGGCACGAGAGACACGTATATATTATATATGCATGTGTGCATACAGATACACCTACTCGAATTAATTTGAAAGCACCGCGATGTATCTGACCTTTTTCCCAGTGCCGATTTTTCACCGATCGACCGGTGGTCGTATGTACCTATAGCATCCAAGACACACTTTTAGATCCGTTTTACTTATACATACACGTACCAACCGAAATGTCATGAAAAACATGTATGGATATCGAAAAAATGGCAAGAGGAGGACGCGCATTTCACGATTATGTAGCGTCCGCGTGAGGGAAAAAAAAGAGGCTGAGAAATATACAAAAGGAGGTGCGAGGAGGGAAGATCGTGCTGCATAAAGTAGGGTGACACACACTCACGTATACGTAGTGAAGAATCGAGAGCATGGGTATACAGCGAACGTATGCAGGAAAAAAAAAAAAAGAGACCATATCAGCCGAGCGAAAAGAGAGTTAGTGTACATATAACCCATATGCACGTACAAGAGAATTTTCGTTGTTGTTGTCGCCCCAGAGAGTCTCGGAGAGGAGATGTCGTGACTCGAGTGTGCCGGACTACTCGCCGATCGCCAACTTAACCTTTGCGCTAAATCGAAGGACTGTTCGCATGATGCAGCCTCTCGGGTACTCTCCCTCTGTACCATATATATATGTATAACATGCATGTGCATCCATATCTACATAGAGGCGCAGGGTATAAAAATGTAAGCATTTACCGATACATATACATGTCAGTGGGCAACTTTCACCTCGTGCCGCACGAGTGAGGCGAAACTCGGCTAATGCCAAATCATAATCTCTCCCTCTTTCTTTAGGCGACGTCGTGTGTGTGCCTATATACCGGTCCTTTCCTAACCTATGCGGCACGTATGGACTCCCCCGCAGGCGGTTACTACTACTACTATATAGATACCTACTACTCGTGCCCCTGCACAACTATTTTCCATTCCCATAGCTGTTCAAGGTCTGTTATTATTCCGAGGAAGAGAGAGAGAGACAACTCGACGAGCGCGTTCCTTCCGAGAGTTTTCCTTTCGGGCTCTGCAAGCGTTACATATATACCTGATGTGTGTGTATACGGGCCCGTAAAACACACACCCACGCCCCACGCTTGTAAGTATTATGTATACTTACGCGCGTGCCTACTTTACTCTGGACGACTTTTTGTTGTTTTTATGGGCGCCTTGTTCGTCATCTGCTGCCGGTGCCGGTGGCCGGTGCTGTGGTTTTCGAAAGCGATTAACGGTTGTTTTTCAGGGAGGGGGTTCCCCGGCTTGACTGTCGGTATACAAGAGCACCGCTCTAATCAAGGTTATCTTCACTGATGAGACATATGTGACGGAGTTTGGGCTTCTAAAGTTTCAGTTTGCTGTTTGTGTAAGGAAAATAAAAAAGAGTACCCGATTTCCCGTGTGAACGCGAGGCGTGCCTGATATTTTTTTTATTTTCAGAAAAGTCGACGTTACCTTCTTTGAACTACTGCTACCGTGTGCACGTCGTACTCACATAAAAGTCTACATGTGTGCATATATACTGTAATAACAAAGAGGGAGGGAGGGAGAGAGAACTTTTCTCGAAACGGCTGCATTGTTTCGCCGCTAATTGCGCTCGAATTGTTTTCTTGAAAAATATTATTTTCCCGCTCACGCGTCTCCTTCAATTAGCGAACAAGCGCGCGGGAATGACAACATTTTTTTGCGATATTTTCGTTAAATTAAATTATCCTTGGGTGGTTTTTTTCCTCCAAGTCTCCTGAAAAGTTTTTCAACCACCCAAAGGTATAAATTGATGGACGAAGCACAAATAAATAAAAATAAAAAATCAGTGTTTACTTGTCTCCATCGGAGTCGTACAATGCACACATCGTAACAAACTTACTCTCCATTCTAACGCAGCGCGGATAAAAATTCCATTTAAAATACCCAATATAATAGAAAATCACACACACATACGTACACGATTCGCGGTGCATAAAAATCGAGATAGCTCGCGAAAGTATTTCCAAACAATGCGGTGCGCCCGCGCGCGCAGTATCCTTTTATCGACAGCATTCCCCAAACCGAACTCAATTACTTCGATTTTCCATTCTGCTCCCCGTGTTTTCCACGCGGCGAACCTAGTGCCAGTAGGTATTTTAGACCTTTGCAACGAAGCATGCACGGGGCCTTTCGAACTAATCTCCGCAGCGATTCGTGTAAGAGGATAAAGAAGTTGGTTGCGAAAAAAAAAAAAAAAAAAGGAATATAGTACCAACCGATCTCGCGACTCGTCGGTTTGACGATCCTCGCGAGATCCAATTGATTGCGCAATAGCAAAAGCCTAATTAATAACGTCTTGTGCCTTTTTGTTTTCACAAGAACGAGCCAATAAAATCAGTGAACGTATAATTTTCATGACAAAGTAAGGAGTACCAATTTTTAGGCACGACCAATACACGGAGAGTCATTGTATTTGTTTTATTAGAGCAAAAAGTGGAACCACTCGTATGAATCATGTGTCTTTTATGTAAAACAAATTTACTAACATATAAAGTTGTCCCGTACGTATGTACGTAACCAAGTAATTATCATCTGATTAAGATTATACTAGTATGATAACTTGGGGTTCACGATCGAAGCTGATGATTTACGTTTGGGCAGATTCTACTGAAGGGGAACAAGATTCCTGAATATCTTTACTAGAGCGCCTCGTAGAAAATGAAATATAGTTTTTCGTCCGTGACTGAAGTGAATAAAAATTTTGCAATATGGAACTTTTCAAAAAGAAATTCACTTGTAAAGGATATTTTTCTCTACAGTATCGTTGTAACATTATAAATAGCCAAAGTCGTTTTAGAGTTGTAATAAAATTATATCCTTGCACCTAACTTTTTTAACTTGTCACGTAGGAACAAAACTTTATTTGACAATGGTATTAAACTAAAAAAATTGCTTAATGAATTAGAGTTTAATATTATGATGACCAATAATTTTTTGTTTTCTTGACTTTAACGTTTGACCCACCCTTACTACTAATCGGCGATTAATCACAGAATTATCTGAGACAAGTTTTCGCCAATCGCAAAGTCAACTCTGGTACAACGTACAAAATACAAAATCATACTTGCATGGGAATAAAATCGTGAACAAAAATTCCAAGTCAACGCATTTCCATCTCTTTGACTACACGTAAGAGTAGGTATAAATTATACTGAGCCAAACTGCACCCCAGTGCGTATCCGCACCTCGCATCCCCCAATTTCTCGCAGAAGGCACGCACGGAACAGAAGAAGCAAGAGCAGCTGTATCGGGGAATTTCTCCCCATCGATATGATTCTCTTTTACTTACTCGCTCGCGCGAACATGTGCGTACACGTATATATGTATGCGCCACTTAAATTATGACACGCATGCAGTTGCTGCACGTACATATACACATCTATATATGTATACGGGGTGTACTTAATAGGTATAGGTGTATATATCCAGAAGTCGAATCGGGAGAGTACATGGCGAATACGTATACAAAAGAGAAGAAAAGAGAAGTGGTGTGGAAAAAGGTGATGGGGGGGGGAGGAGTGTGATATCATTCTGCAGTTATATGCCATGAGTCACACTATAATGCTATACTCATTGACACTTGTGAAATGGGGGGTGGTGCACGCGTATGCGACTTATGCACGCGTTTCATATATGCGTATGCTCGATTGGGCGATACACTGTCTACCCTCTTGTATTCGAGACGCGTATACACGTGTAGGTGACCCCGAGACAATGGCCCGAGACCGTATGGGTGTAGAGGTGGGTATCTATACATAAATATGCGTGTATATATATGTACAATCCATTTTGACAAATAATACCGATTTTCTGTTCTTTTTCTGTATGTTTCGCTTCTGAGTATACGATTGTGTAACGCTTTTCTGTCCTCGGTATCGGCGAAAGTACCATCCCAATCGGTAAAAGGATACTGTACTGTTCTCGCGACTGTAAACTTCAGTTAAAAAAAAACATAGTAGAGACACAAATGTTGCCTAAACACCTTTCTTTCTCTCATTTTCTGATCAGGAAAGGTCCACGACTCAACCGTCCAACATTAGCATTGTCAAACCGTAACTCTAGGGATTTGTCCCAAACGAATTGGTCCCCTAAACGCACCCAAATCAACGCGCCTCTCCTGTTGAAGCTGACCGCACAACTCTTCGTTCGCCGCAGCGTCTTCATGCATATAGTTTTGTCGTAATAAATAATCAACGTCCGAATGAAACGATCGACCCTCGATTTTCCAATAATCCATCGGACTTTTATCTCACTTGCACATCACGTCGCACCGGCGCTGCTTAATGGCGCGTTAAGTATTCATAATTGATGGTACAGAGAGAGAGAGAGAGAGTTTGAGAGGCGAGAAAAAATTATCCCCTCCCTCTCTGGAATACTCGTAGGCGCTTGTGTAAACGAACGTTACTTTTTAACCGATACAATTACTCACCGCGTCATTTCCTGTTATTTAATCACGCGAGGGCCGGCGCAGAAATTCAATCAAGTCGAACTATTCGACCCAAGTGTGTATATACGTATACGCTACCAAAAATTTGTAGTTAATTTTCGACTCTCCCATTCTCTCCGTTTCGCCCAACCGGCAACTAATTGAATTTTCTCATACGAGCCAACAACCTTAGATGCAAAGAAGGATTGGTTGAAGGAACGGGATAAATTAAAGGATCTCGTGCTTTCCGCTTACTTGATTTGTCGAATTCATCGTTTGCGCACACAATAGCGTACTTGTAGTGTATAATATATTAGCAAATGTAATTATTATACGCTTAATACATCATTGAATACATAATTATTCCCACAAAGTATACATATTAAACTCAAAAAAAATTTTTAACAAGGATTACGTATGTCTCCTTGATGGCAATTCTTTGGATTTTTTTGTACTGATCTTGTGTGATACTTATAAAATGTAATCGAGTGACTTTTATTAAATTGTACGTATTTGTTATTAGGTGGTGAATAAATAAATATAAATATATGTGCAGACTACACACTGAGAACAATAAATCAAATGTTAGTCGTATTCAGTTTGTGTAAATACAACGCAAGCACTTTTTCGTATACGCAAGTACATATTTATGCCGTCACAAAAACTTTGCAAGTAAGTACATGGCTAATCCATATCAAAGATTGATACAGCGCACATACACACACACACACAATCACAGAGCGGGTAAGAAATTTTTTTTGAACCCAGTAACACCAGCCCTCCCGTATGCTTATTATTTATGAACTTCCCCAGCGGCCGAGCGCTTATTACCGCGATCGGAGCTCCGCACTTTTACTTCTCGCCATTATAAAACCGAGTGCCCGTAAGGTGTGTGCAACGACACCGACAAAAAGTGCCCTGGGTATATATACCACGTTCACGTACACACTCAACCAAAGTGTATACATGTATATATATATAAAATACACGTGCACTTACAATGTAACGATATTATGCGCATAACAAAATCGCTTCGCCCGAAGCGCGTCTCGCGCGGCTCAATCAACGTCAGAGCGCGGGCCCTCCTATCTTTAACCCGGGCCCTTTTTGCCCTTTTTTTTTATAAATGTATATGGTGCCTATACCCGCTCCTCGCGTCCCTCATACATCTTTATTTCTCTTAATCTGTCTCCTCCTCGCGCTCTATTTTTGCACCCCACACCCCTTCCTTTTCCCCCCGACGTTTTATTGACTCTCCGTCTCGTTTCCCCTTTGACTCTGCACACACACACACACACACCCATCCAACCCTCGTTACTTGCAGCTTGATGCATTTTTTCGTCGCCACCACATGTGTTTGTGCCAAAGATCCGCTTGATGGTACACACATAGCTGGGCTCGAGCAAGGAAGAAGAGTAAAAAAAAAAAAAAAAAAAAAAAAAAAAGGAGAGGTAAAGCCGCGCGCCTCTTTTTGCACCCGAAGAAGCCCCCCGTTCCTCGTGAATCGTGCTGTTAACATCGCGCGCCGCCTTTGATTAAGAAGCGAGGAATCTGGAAAAGAAGCGCGCTCATTGTACCCCCCCCCCTCCGCCCTTTCTTTTCGGATCGCTTTGCGCGTCACGCCCCCCCCCCTTTTTTGGATCCCCGAGAGCGCGGGTATGCGCCGTGTCGCTTTGGCTGTCGCGTGAGTCGCGTCCACTGAGAGAGAGACGAGTGCGCGCATTGCGTTTGGGCTCCTGTGCGGCGAGCTTGTGGGCCTCTCTCGCGGAGGAATTGCCCGACTTTGTACACGTGTGATTTTTCTTTGTGTTATTAGCGAGCGCGGACACATAAATCGCTGTCTTTTCTCTCGTATTGCATGTGTAACCCCCCCTTTTTTTTTCTTGAGCAGCGATACTCAAGACCTGAGTTTTTGTACATAAGAAGCTTTTAGAAATTCACTATATACATGGAGCTCTTTAGTTGGATTGGATTTTTTATCATTGATGCTGATTGTTTGATTATATATATAGAAAAAAAGAAAAATTGACAACACTATGACACCACGCTAGTATTAGTTGTTGTTTTCATTTATGTCATTATTGTGCATGTACTCTTCGACGTTAAAGTCAAATCTCTAAAGTCTCGATAAAGAAGCTTAGTCTCTCGAACTGGGCTTTATATGATGGAGAGCGCCTCCTCTGACGATTCAACCACATACCAACTTACGCAAATGCTATACTATTTCTAATTGTAAAAAGTCATGTTGCACGTGATTTTTCTCAAATAGTAATCGTAAAGAGATCCATTGACGGTATTGGTCTCTCAAAAGATAACGATCTTCACAAAGGAGCTGAAAAAATATTTCCTGTTCATTTTATGCAAGTGAGAATCTAGCCACGTAACGTATAAGATTTATCACCAAAGTATCCATCGACCACGTAACTGGACCGAGAAAACACAAAGATGATTAATTTTCCGAGCGCAAAACATGCACACTCACAGTATCACTCAACAGTATCTTTGTATAGGGTCACGCTGCTACCAAGTGGACAAGGAGAAATCTACCGAGTAATGGTAGAGCCGAGAAAAAAAAAAAAATTTTTCATCTACTAAACAACTGCAAACGAGGGTCGCAAAATTTGATCCTTTTTTTGAATCGCACATCTGTATCATAGATTTCATGCAACAACTGACAAAGTAAACACTCAAAAAAAAAAAAAAATCTAGCGCTCTACTACAAGACTGTTTTTTTTTTTTGCCTCCTTGCACCGACAAATGTATTAATTTACAAAACGAAATACCTGTAAATACACCCATACCAGTTCACCCGTGCACGAGTTTCGTCAAACGGAGGATGGGAAAAAAAAAAAAAATGTGCATACATACATATGCAAATACAATAGCAAATC
Organism: Copidosoma floridanum; assembly: GCF_036245765.1. Classification (NCBI taxonomy): domain Eukaryota; kingdom Metazoa; phylum Arthropoda; class Insecta; order Hymenoptera; family Encyrtidae; genus Copidosoma; species Copidosoma floridanum. The sequence continues at coordinate 12,790,534 of NW_028321884.1, read as the reverse complement.
TATCCTATACTACATGTATCTGCCAGCGAGAGTCACCACACACAGTAGTGGTACATGCATTACGTAATTGCTCATTTTACATCGCATGCATCGTACGAGCAGAACTCGAGCTCTGACCTACTAGTATAGGTGTACCGGAGCAAATAAAAGGTAGTAAGCAGTTGCCTAAAGAAACGCCGATTCGCGCTCTTATATACCGGCTAACCGAATTTCGCACGGCGCATACATATTACATTTATATACGTACCTTGTATAGGTACGTTGACACTCGGATTCTAGTACACACGGAGCAAAAGAGCGAGAGGTGTTTGTGAGTAAGAGCAAAAGTCACCGGCTGTTCGTACCCATGTATATATATACATATACGTATGGATTTGTGCCGGAGGTGTCGAGATGTGAAATAGTCGATTATACGGGCGCTCGCTGCCACTGACACTCCGCGAGTTCTTTCTTTGCAGTGCTTGCACGAGAGGGAACCGGGGAGAAAAATACACTCTTATGGGTGCACAAGTGATAGCGCGCCGTGAATTTCGCAAGCTATCCGTGTGTGTGTGTATATATGTGGGCGCTCTATGTACTCCGAGTCGAGTTGTTCGGGCGATATCGGTATTTGGGACCTGAATAAATCGGCTGGCCTACTTTCCTCCCCACCTCCCTTTTTTTTTTTTTTCACACCTTGCCTGTTGTCACTATTCATGAAAAACCACTCAAAATCGGAGTTTTTTTTTTTTTTTATAATTTTCGGCCGACAAATAGCGAGACGAGAAAAGGGGGGTGAGAGGGAACAAAAAAAACTTGTCGATCTTTGAAATCTCGCCACAGGCTCCGCGGCAACGACCCACTGCACGGAGCGTAAATTTATTAATGAAAGATCGTATGTCTCCCTGGAGGGCCCGCATGCACTTTTACAAACCGTATCACGGAACCACCGTGTAAACGCAAAAATTGCAATACTTATACCTGGGAAAACTCAGCCGTGTGCGTATCAAGCATCGGTTGAGCGAGGGATGGAAAAAAAAAATGTGCGATTTGTGTCCACGGGACTGAGAGATCGGCAATATATATACAATGATAATGTGGCTGGGATGTATGGAAGAAATAACGAAAAGGAAAGGAAGCCGCACGCGCGCGCGTACATACAACGCGGTGTTCTCTCTTGGCGCGCAAGGCCTCGCCCACGCCCACCGACACACGCCCTTCGGCTATTAAAATGACCGCGCCGCTGTAATTCATAATACACCGGAGATGTAATGTATCGAGTATACCTGTACGCAACGGAGCTGAGCACAAGTGTGTATATATATACGCTAGAAGAGAGAGAGAGGGGGGGCCCCTTTGGCCAATAAATCGCGGTATTATCGATATCGTAGCTGTATAATATAAGCCGCGCGTTGCAGTGGCACGATGTGTTGTAGCCGTACATAAATGCATATACGTGTATACATATTTATATGCAGGTATCGGCGATTAGCTCACTCGGACCATGTATAAATATATAAGGTGTACGTATGGCTTTTCTCCGTGTCGCTCTCGGCGGAGGTGTGTATACACGCGCGGTGGAAATCTATGTGCACATGTACAGTACATATATATATATACACGAGAGAGCGGGAGACAAAGGTGGAATCTCTCGTACTCGTATATAGCTGCTGCTGCGGGCTAATTAAGGTTAAGCATGTGTATGTGTGTTACCTGCAACAACAATATACGTACCATATGTACGAGGACGTTTGAGCTTGGATGGCCCACCAGGAGCGGTATAGCATCAGATTCTCCTCTCCGTATCTTTTGTAGCAGCATCGTTAGGATGGATTATGCGCGGAGGAGAAAGCTTCTTTTTTCTCTCTCTCTCTCTCTCTAGCGACTTTTTTTTTTTTTTACTCGTGCGGGCGTACGTAAATTAATTGGGCCGCGTCCGCGACAATTGGCTTTTTTGTTACGGTGCTTTTTTTAAACAGCATGAGGGTGTATACGTTGTAGATTGTTTGGATTATGCAATAAAAAAAACACGTGTACAAGAAATTACACGGAAAATAATTGTATAGACGTTGAAAAATGATCGGTTCCCAATTCATCGATAAAACAAATTTACCTCACTGACCGTGGTTTTCGTTGGATAATTAGATACATTATCGCGTTCGAATCCGAAATTAGCGCCCCCCCCCTGCCGTTTTTTCTCGCTCCATGTAAATCTCGGTGTGGAGCACAGTTCCTATGATAGAACTATGCAAATTGGTTTTTCCTTGAAGCCTTTTGTTTTATTGTTTCGACACTATCATTCCATACATATACGAATGCAACGCTCAATCGAGGGAGAGATAAATAATTAGATCTTAACGCGAAAACGAAACACTGATTGTGCACCGTTTTATCGCGCGGGAGTCATGTCGCTGTTGTATACGTATCGATCAGTACCAGCTGCCGTCGATTATTTTTATCTGATCAATTAATTTGATTTTTAATTGGACTTTCTTGAGAAATAAATAAGAAAACGCGACTGATAAATCAACCCTGTGGGTATATTAAAAAAAAAAAATCAGCAACAACTTTTCAGAGGCCTATCGACGTCTCTTGATAAATGTTGTTGTTATAAATCAGGAGGAAACGCAAAAACGATTTCGGTATATTGTAAATGCAAATGCACAATGTGCGTCTTGTAGATAACAAACTATGCATTTTGAGTTTCAACGAGACAGAGAGATTGAAAATGACAACCAAAAAAAAAAAAAAAAAAAAAAATGAACTCGACTTTCGTTTTTCCTCCGCTCTCGTGTAGAGATTTCGTTTTTGCTCTTGGCCATGGTGCCAAGATATATATACATACAACCGTTTTGAATTTATTCTCGCTCGGTTTCAATGGTAATAATACATCGAATAAATTATTATTTATGAATTTGTGACGTTCGAGAGTCCCGGTCCATAATACAGCTTCCATGGTGCAACAAATTTCGATCCCCTTATCCGCCCTGTTAATCACACTGTCGATCTTATCAATGCGAGCGACACTAGGATACTTTCGACTCCCACACGTACACGATATATACACACTCTCGTGTATATACATACATGTGAATGCAAGGGAAAGTATCAAATCGAGGCATATAGGCATAACGATACAACGCGTCGAACTACACCTTCTGTTCTCGATTCGAACCGGCGAGATCGAGGTGTGCGGCCTCGTTTCTTACAACTTTTTTTTTCTTATTCTTTCAAAACGCAAATTAAAATATCAAATTGATACACTGCCGGTGATCAAAAGTGAAATCGTACGTGTAATGTACGGTGTTTTATCTCTGCTGCAGAAAAACCCGACATAACCTCAAACACCCGCGTGATTCGTGCGCGTGCGCAACAATTCAATACCATGTAAAATGTAAACGAAATCCGAAATAGAAGAACAAGCTGCTCACATTGCGAGCTAATGGCCCAATGTAATCGTTACACGAGCCAAACGATCCCACGGAGAAAAAGCAACTTTTCGTCCTCGTAAATCATGCATCTCTCACGCAAGCATACCTACATCACACCGCCGCTTTGTGTACATATATGTATGTGGTCATACCGAAACACGTACACCTGAATCCCCCCCCCCCTCGGTACCCTCGAAAGTCATTTAATAAGCCGAGGTGGTCCTCCCACGGGGAGCCGATCGATCGGCCGATCCAACAATCGAATGGAATAATATGGACGATGACGATGTAGCGTCGTTACGCAAACGATCCACCGGCTCGTGTACATCGTCTCCCCGTAATGTAATCATGCGAATAAGGCAGCATGTGTACGTGTATGTATAGACGGTAGGTATTGAGCAAAGTTACGACGACGAGGAGGCACGAAGCCGCGGCCTGATTTATCTGCCAAGACAGAAAAAGAAAGGTGGGGGGGGGAGGGGAAGGGAGGAACTTTTGTGCCTCGTAATGATCGTGCCGTTGTTGCTCTACTTTTCGAGACTCTTTCATTTCCTTTTTCTCCTCCCCATCCCGCTGTCCTGCGCTTGGTGGGCTTCCTCATTTTTCTATAACGAGTCGAAACTTTTTCAAAGTGACCTTCTCGGCGAAAAAGCAACGGGGGATGGACTATTCGTTGTATACATATATATATATATATACATATTATGTGTATCGGCGCGATCCGCGCGATCCGATGGCCATTGTGCGCGAGTTTGCAGATGAGCCGAATGATGAAAACGAAAGATCGGCCGATAAAACTTTTCCTTCGCTTCGATTGAACAATTAATCCCAGAGTGGTTAGTTTGGCTGTGTATTAAGTGCGGAGTTTCTTCGATTTTTACTAGATTCATTTTTAAGGACTCTTTTTTTTATTTATTGCTTTCCGTCTAGAATATTTTGTTGCCTGTGGGTCTGTGAAACTTTGTTTGAGTTTCTTTACAATTTTTTAATTGGATTTCATCGATGTGACGAATTTGATAGCTAAATGATTGGCCACTGTGTTCTACGGTCTTAAAGTTTTCGCCATCTATAGAACGTAGGAGAGAGAGGTTATGTTGATCGAAAGGGTTTTACCTGTTAATTCTAAACTTTTTTCTTCTTGTACTCGAAAAAATTGGATGAAATTTCTCAAATTAAGTGACAAGGAAAACCGTTCAACTGTCGGATGTGAAGAAAAGGGTGTTTTCATCATACATAACCTCTACGCTGAACATTTCTGATCTATGGAACTAATCAACATTAAGTGCAAATACAATCCTTGGTTTTAAATAACGTTTCAACGTGAAATAATCAAAATTTCAAACGTGAATTTCGTTATCCGCGTTCTGCACAGTATAGAAAAATAAAAATGTACATTCCCCCCACAAGTAAGATTTTTTTCCGCCAAAAAATGGTACGCACCCAAGCAAAAGTGAGAGGGAGATCCGCCGATTTATCTCGACAGCCTGCACTGCCCGGAGACCAAAAAGATCGCGGATTTCGATTATGACACCCCGTTCGAGGAATTCCGCGCTCACGCGCGCTGCGTTGGATATACCCATGCGAGCACCTAATGCCACAACCCGTTGTTAAAGAAATCCAATGAATGTAGATGCCGAGCGATTTCTAAGCCGCACCGCCGCGAGTGATTGAGTCGTTCGTGCGACCAGATAAGGCTGACTTTTTTTTCTCCCCCAACTCTTAGCTGGTGCGAATAAAAAAAGAACTAGGGTACACAGCAGCGTAGTAGAATACTTGTAGTAGCAGTCGACTGTCCGGTATACCCTGTATAGACGACCCCACTCGATTTAAATTAATTAACGACGCGCGCATGCGCTGCGAATATTTCGATCGCGCCGCGTTAATTTATCACCGCGAGCCTTAGATTTTCCGAGAGCACCCATACACGTGTGTACACGTCGGTCATATATTTATATACATAAGGGATTATGTGAAAAAAAAGATTGACAAGAATAAAATTGAGCGTCACTCCTAAAAAAGCCGTTGTCTCTTTCGCATATGTGTATTATATTGGTGTATACAAATGTTACTGAGGTTGAAAAACGTGCGAAGAAATGTATTTTCCAGGCACCGCCGCGCGCGTATACCTGTATAAGGATACTTCGATCAGATTTGATTGATACGGCAGTGTCGGGCGTGCGGCGGGGCAAGCGGTTGAGACGTGAAATTTCGAAATGCGAAAAGCTAACTAAAGGATTGCGATCGTTTATTTCGCTCGCGGGACTGCGGCTAGTTAACCAACTGACTAACGAACGAACAAACATATATATATATATATATATATGTACACGTACGAACGGGGCGAAATTTATTCGTTGGAAAAAGTCGCTGTAAAGGTTACGTTTGCGGGTATTATACGGGAGTGAGCGAGCTAATGGTCGGTAATGTATACAATCGATGGGTGGAAAATTGTTTGGGCTGAAAGTATGTAATACCCTCACGTGTCTTAATCGCGACTGGCTGTGCGTGAATAATTCACCCAAACGGTATGAAAGTTCGTTTTGCAGAGCCGTCAAAATAGTCGTTGGAAGAGTAATGTGCATGAGGTGAGGTTAAGTTGGGTGAAAGAACGCATGATACCCATAAGCATTTGATTTATCCACCTATCTCTTTCTAAATTTTAAAAAGTAAGAATTTTCGCTATTTGCGTAGTGAACAAGATTTTAACAAATTATGTAGTGAAACACGTGGTATTTATCTGCATTGATCTACTGCATAAGTTTTATATTCCAAATTTTTATCGATGATTTCATAAAAAATCGGTCATCCGATCGAAAAGAACTGTATACAGCAATATTATTTAGTAAACTAGTAAATAGTACAGCTAGTAAAAATAGTAAGTATTGACTATATTTCTTAATGAAAATCCACTATTTATACAAGTTATACACCTATTACAAGAAAATAGTGTGGTTGACTGTGAAAGTGAAACTACTCCGAACTACTTTCAGAGTGGAATTTCACTACGAAAAAGTAAATAGTCACTATTTCAACAATGTATACATGCAGCATTTTAACATGTTGTGCATATTTGTCACTATTTCAAATTTAAAGAGCAAGTAAAGTAAAAATATCAATGATGAAGTGTATTCTGTTCTAGTAATGATGCAGCCAAGAACTAATGAAATTTGTTTTTAGAGATTCATAATAGTATCGTTTCTCATATGGATAAAAGTGTAAATAGTGATTTTTATAGTTTTTTGTGTATTGCTGTCCCAACTTCATTCAAATGACATATACGTTGGTAACATCGTTCCATTACTAAAAGCCACACTGATATATTCTCTTTTTTAGACAATTAAAAAAGACTAGACATATCAGTAATAATTAAAATGATTACATTTCATGTCACTCGGTAGTAAAATTGTAGAAAAAATCATTGGTATTCTAAAGTGAGCGTACCTTATTACAAGAAAAAGGTAATTTCAAAGTGAAGAAAAGCAAACATTTCCCTTCTATACTCGGGCCAAGTCCCACGAAAGCGACGACCGTACACTTAACCTACGTTTGAAAAAATCCTCACGCCTTGGAGTTTAACACTTGCGCTCGCGGGAGTGGAGAGCGCGTTTGTCGTATACAAGTAGATACAGCAGGTGTGAGAAGAAGAGCACACGATGGTATATATATATACGAAGGTGCACCCCAGAAGATCGTGATGGTATGGCGTTGTATGTAAGTATGCGAGTTGCGTTTATTGGGCATCACATATATGTAGGTGATGGTTGTACATACGCTGCACCTGTGCGCGCGCGCGGAATTTAATTACACCGGCGACGACGACGTGGCCCCGGCTCTTTCGGCTTTTGGGACGGGGGTGCTTTCGGAATGAGGGCCGATTGATTTAAGAATTCAATGCTTGTGGTTGTACACTGTTGGAGGTGAATGATCAATATATGTTTACTATTCGGTGTTTTTGTGGTAACTTATGGGTGTGGTATCGAGGGTTTGAAGTGAGAAAGTTAAAGAATGCCTAATAAGTAGGGAAAATTACCAAAAAAACCTATCAGGTCCGTCGAGTAGACTGTTACTAAATAATATCATACAGATACAATCATTAGTTGAGCTCGATCTTTGCCAATAATTGTTTGTGTAAAACAATAAAAATTACCTGTCTCGTGTTTTTGGACAAATCGAAAACATTTTTTTCACCGCACTCATTTCACATGAGGATCATTGGTTGGCTAAGGACTACGGCGTACTGGGAGTATTCGATGGGAGTCACCAAATAAAAAGTCCTTTGGATGCGTGTCCAAGAAGAAAAATGTTTGACACAGGCTTCTACAACCACATTGTGTATACGCTGTATCTCTCGATTCTATATAATACACACATAACGTATCGCGTTCTCGCACTCGGTTCCACTGCATAACCAGAGTGTCCAGGGCCTCTTGTATGCGTACAACAATACAACTCGCACGCCACAGGGTGTATATATAATATATAAATATAAGCCCGTTATCATTTGTTGATTTACCGATACACCCGATGCCCATTATACGTACACTTCTCTATACAGTAGCGAAAAACAAGCAAACCGTTCGCGGTGCATAAACATATATATACATACACGCGTCGCGCTTACAATGGCAATTAAACAATTACCTCCGATAAAACTCCCAAGAGCTTATTTACGATTTTCTCCCTCCCCTCTCTAATGCACTCATATCCTCTCTTGTATCGCCACGTGTATACATATATAAGGTACACATAAGCAATACGGCAATTAGACAAGTATAAGCAGCACCCAACACCGACTCCAACACGATTTCCCGAATCAGATACAATAAATATATTACCCGCTATATAAAGACTCTCTCTTTATCACGTACAAGCATTTCATTTGCCGTCGGAGATAATAAAAAGAAAAAAAAAAAAAAAAAAAACGACTGGTGGTGCGTACAACCCATGAATACACATCAGAAGTGCCCCGTCAACGCGCCGCTTATACCCAATCGTATCGATTCGTTGGGAAAATAAAGAAAAAAAACATTGGTGGTCAGCACTGAGCGTCCGCAACGATTAGATGGACAGGCGGGGGAGGAAAAAAAATGAGACCACGCGCACCCTGTACATACACTCGCCCCTATGCATGAAAAAAAAAAAAAAAAAAAAAAAAAAAAAAAAAAAAAAAAAAAAGGAAAGAGAGCAACCCTCGATGAGGCAAACGTGGGCAATATTGCTGTATCCCCCTGCAGGATGTTTCCTCGCGATTTCGTCACGGCCACAAATCTCCCGCGTGTGCTCTTGATAAATCGATTAAATTTCGGAAAGAAAGAACCGTATAGGTATGTGTTTGTGTGTACACACGTATACACATTTATCGAGCAACCTATACTTTTATTACGTATAGGTGTATATATATATATATATACACGTTGTGTGCGCGATCGAGCCAATGTTATTCCTCATATAGAAACTCGTATTGGGTGGAATGCGCGTACTTTGGAGGGGTTGGGGGGATAGACACACTGCGCGTTAAACGTGCACCATTACTTTGGGAGATGTATACAATATACGGAGGAGAGAGCGCCGAGGATTATTAGACGAGAGAGTGATGAATGAACCCGGCGCCCACGGCTGTATGTATAACCGCGAGGGAGCCCAAGTGCGTATATGTGCGTGGGCCATTATCAGGGGGTGCCATTGGAAGAAGGGCGTATAGAGGAGCGAAAATTCCCGCGACGATAAGCGCGCGTCTGGAGATGTACGCGTATTTCGTGTCGATTCTATGTGACACGAGTCTTGCCGGGCAAAAAGCGAGTATAAGGGAGACACGTGTAGAGGCGGGACCGATGGGCCCCATCTGGGACAGTTGAGCGCCATTTTTTTCATTGTTGCCCCGTGATCTCGGGAAGATGCGCCCCATACATAGGCAAGAGGGGCTACGCGTGTATAAAAAAAATTTCCGCCGCTCCAACCGAGTGGATAACATATATGTGTGTGTAGTATGTAGGGCACAATGCTATACATGGACGTGGATGGTCCTGTGATGGTTCGAGAGGGGCGAAGAGGCGCGGTGTGGTTTTGAAGTGCAGCCTACAGCCGTGAAATTCGAGGGAAAGCTAGACGACGCGGTATAATGCAAATCGTTTTTTTTTTTTTTTTTTGTTCCTTTCTCGTACCTGTACGTATAATGTATGTGAGCGCGAGTGTTGGAGAAAAAAAAAGAGGGATCGACACGAGAGAGACGGTGGCAGGGCTGGTATGCAAATGTGGAGCAGAGCATGGAAAAAGAGAGATGAGCTCGGGGCCTTGTGAATGTGCAGTGTATATATACCCTTACGGTTTTAGTGGGTCGCGGGTACATATACTATATATGTAGAGCTCGTCGGGCTGTCTTTCATTGTTGCAGCTCGGGGAGGCTGATGTGTTTAGGATCACCGGAGATCTGTTAGGGATTTTTTTTTTTTTTTTTTTTTTGGTTGGTACTTTAGTATATTTATCGGTTCGTTGATTTGCAGTACGCGATGAGTGCATTGACGATATTGTTATGCTAAGTGACGGATCGTCGTTATTAAAGTGAATGAAATCTTGTACGAATGAATAATTTGAACGAGTTATAAAGTACAAGAATTAATCGTGTATAAACAATGGGATAAATTGGAAACTATATAATCGATTCAAGTAAAAACGAGAATCCTTTTATCATCACATTTACAGTAAAAACAGGATTATTTTATTATTCCACAAGTGATGTATGTCATCTATGGCTAATTTAATAGAAATTCGTACTTCCGAAATGACACATAGGTATATAACATAGATCATCATAATAAGTTATCGAAATCAGTCAATTATTGATATCCGACAAATTGTCATCAAGGTGGCGTGATTATGTTTCAATCACGTCGTTAACTAATTGATTTTGCACGGTAATAGACAAACTAGAGCAGTCATTTGACGAACATCGAAATAGTTGTTCCGATTTGAGTTTAATATTAAACGATAAAGTGTGCAAAATCAGGCATTAGTCATTTCGTATTGGTACAGAAGTTTCATGTGTACAGGTATACATAAAAAAAAAAAAAAAAAAAAAAAAAGAAAAGAAAAAGGAAAAGATCAACACGAAAATCCTCTTACGTGTCGATTAAAGGAGCGTTAAAAATGTATACGAAATGAATCGAAATGCACGAATGGCCCTTGAAAAACAACAATCAGTCGAGAAGGTAAAGGCGCTGGGGATGACAAAAGTATACGTACTGTATGCACGAGCGAAGGGTCCATATTGAAAGAGTATAAAAAGAAAAAAAAAAAAGGAAGAAAGAGTCCCCTTGGAAAAATAAGGAGAGGAAGACAAGAATGAAAAGATGCACACACGTATACACGTATAAATATGTATACAGAGAAAAAAAAAAAAAAAAAAAAAAAAAAAGAAAAAAAATAGGGAAAAGGAGGACACGGTCGAGAGGCTCGAGAGAGCGGAGAAAATAGCACGATTATAGCTCGACTGAAAGGAAAAAGCCGAAAGAGAGAGAGAGAGTCGCAGCCTCTCCCGACGGGTCCTCCGGGGCCCCTCTCTCCCGCACGCACAAAGTGCGCCCGTAGGTGGGCCCCGACCTTGGACCGCTGTTATTGTGCTTCTTTTCCACGGTCCGTTTCCTTCTTCTCGCCCTCGCCTCGTCCATGTGTATACACGTATACGTGCGCATTCCAAGCTCTGTTGCACCGGGGCGATGGGCCGAGTGTATTTACAAGGGCATTATGGACTACTGCCATAGATTTTGGGAGACAAAAAAGAACCTACCTATACGACGCGCAGCCCCCTCTCGAGTGTACGTGTCTCGGGGGAAAAGAGAAAAACGCTGCTGATGGTATATGTATATATACCTGCGATGTCTGCGCGATCGGTTTTTTTTTTTTTTTTTTTTTTTTTTTTCCTTTGCTTTGGGGACTGCGACTGAGGATTATGGTGTATTCCTGACGTTTAGCCTTGCCACGGGGCCTCGAGTGCACGTCTTGACTATTGGTGATGGCACATGGGCTCTCGTACATCCTATAGAGTTTGATGAGTTTTTAAACAAGGCCGGAGATTTTCGTCCACATCGATGTTTCTTTTTTTTTTCTGTTTCTAAAAGTATACTAGAATTGGAGTTTTGGACTTGGGCAACAAATTTTACAACAAAAATAATGTAAAAAAAAAAAGAGGTCCAAGTATTTGATGAAGTGTTTAAATTACTTGTTTTTAAATGCATTACAATAATATATGATATACTAGATGTGTTACACTTATCTACTGAAAATTGTATCGTGTATAGTGATAAATAAAAATAATTTTAAGCAAAAACAAATGCCATTTCTTAGAGGAAAGTAAGGTATAAAATAATTTTTGTCATTCCACATGATACTCTGATTTTCGTATTCTAGAGTGTTTTGTGTTTTGTATATTTTCATATTCCAACTTTTAGGCTTTGATCCACTATCTCATCAATTAAGTTTTCATGCCACGTATGGAAAACAATGATACGATGAAAAAAAAAAAAAAAAAGTAATGTTTTGCACAAAGAATCACACGTATATACAATAGAGCACACTCATTTTCAGTACAACTGTAAATAAATACAGCAAAGATGGGAAAAATGAGGAAAAGAAAAGCCAGTGAAAAATCTTTTACGAGAGTAATTATAATTTAAATAAACACCTAAGCAACGACTCGCCATAATCTGCACGGAAAACGCACCACCATCGGCCGCGCGAGTGTGGTAATCTTGGAAAAATCCCATACACGTGACTGGAAATCCATCCAACGCGACCATGGAAAACCAAAAACAGGTGGGACTTTGAAACGCATAGAGAGGGAGGGTGTACCCACAATACCAGTCCATTAATAAAGCAAACTCCCGGCATTGAGCACCGTAAACTTTCCGAATCGAAATAAATTCGGATTCTCGCATTGAACATCTCGGCCCTCCTTTGTCAGGCACTCGAGAGTGGCCCAAGGGGGGCGGAGAGTCTATTTAAAAAACATATACGCACACTGGGATTTCACGGGAAAAAGAATAAGCGAAAGACCATACAGTCAAAAGCGACGAGGGAGAAAAAAAAAAGAAAAAGGAGAGAAAGAGGGAGGGAGTTTCCACGGCGTTTTAAAATTACACTCTCGAGAGAAAAAGGGCATAAATTTCCGCTGCCTCTCGAGAAGTTGTTGTTCGGCCCGGCCGAGAACGCGCGCCTCAATAAAGGTATGATTTCTCGCTCTCCCCGCGTATAACGAACGGAAGAAAAGAAACCCCAAAATCCACTCTCCTCCACACGCGCGATTAGTATATAATGGACCGCCCTCACGCACACGCGGCCGATTCACAAATCAATACATATATATATACGCATCGAATGAAGCGAGGGTCCAAGGGACACAATGCTCGAATTTCTCGGGCAAAAAAAGGGACCACTGCGGGGGCTTTTCCTAGCGCATATCGCCACCTCGAATCTTTCCTTTCCCTTTCATTTTTCTTCTTTTTTTTTTTTTTAAATATCGAACCATCGATTCACGCACGCGTGGGATGTTCCTTCCCGCCTCGTCATTCGTTCCCTTATCTCTTTTTTCCCTCCCTTCCCTTCCACACAGGTATGTGTATTTGCGCTACGTGCGATCCGTTGGATCTGTTTTTCTTTCCTTCTCTCCCGCCTCGGTTGATTAATTTCCCGGCTAACGAGGCGTGCGAGGGAGTTCCAATTAATTACCATTGTTTGGTCAGGAGGCTCTCGACGGTGTCGCTCATTGTTCCGAACGTTATTACTATTATGTTCTCGATTCGGCAAACTCAACGGTCATGGAAATTGATTCGTTTTTTCAATTTCAATAGCGTATATGTATATGGATTCTCTCAGTTCTCTCATTTTTTTGCCAATCACTCATCGTTTTTGAATTTCAAAAGTATCCGTCTTTTTAAATGCCGTTTTACTGATGGCTTGAAATTCGTGAATAATATGTTTGGTGTTTTCAGAATCTACCCTCGAGTGGGGCTCGAATCATTTGAAATCAAATCACCATTTTATGGTTACTTTGGAAGAAAAAAAAAATTACAAACGTGTGTTTTCATGAGCTATTTATAAAGAATAATATGGTGAAACTAGTTTGGGGCTACTATTTTCCAAAAACATTAGAAATTATCTTTATAAAAGTATATCGTCACCGTAAATTAGTATCGTGTTGAACCCGAGATTTCATGAAACCCATTAAAGTTGTACAAAGTGATACTCGATACTCCATGTGGAATCATCTTTCCTCGATGCATCAAAGTAATTCACAATGTCCAGGTGTATGTAATAGCATCACGAAATCATTTCTAACCCAGAAATAAGAAGTTCGATCACCACGCTTGAACCGATGAGTCAAGGATAATCGGTGTCCTTGTAACGGTTGGATCAAAATTTTGTCCAGTTTGCAATATTTCTCCAAAATCCTCCCCTCGCCAAACAAAGAAGGGTTGCCGAGGGAGGGAGAGGCCAAAATCTCACAATTGCGATCAAAAAACAAAAAAAGCCCAATCAAGCCCAAAATCTCGCGTTTCTCGCTCCAACTTTTCGGACTTCCTCTGCCCCCCCATCCCTTTTATTTTCCTCCGCTCGCCAGTACTTGAAGAAGAGAAAAAAAAAAAAACGGTGCCGCAACGGAGACTTGCCCATTGTCTCCCTGCCAGTGTCCCCCTTTTTCTCCAGGAAACAATACGCGATGTAATCGACCAAACACCTTTTTCCTCCGAAAAGGACACCCGCGCGTATTAAACACCCCAAATATCGAACAATGCCCGGGGAGAGTCGATATGGTGAAAGTATACGCGAGTGCACTCTGCAGCCTGACGGATCTTGAATCTAATTTCACGTGAACCTTGTACGTACGAGGGGATCGTATAAATCACGGGCAGTAATTTTGATTCACTCGCTATATCTGGGAAGTCACGAAAAAAAAAAAAAAAAAAATAGACGAGACTTTATCGCCGTCGTATATTAAAACGCTCTCGGGCGTCGAAGCTAGCTTTTTCCGATATACATTTACGCGCGTTCGTACACACAGCGGTGCTTCTTCAAAAACTAGTCTTTCGGGTGTCCATTCGTTATCTATTTTTTTTTTTTTCTTTCTTTTGACACTCAAGAGAGAAATCGTCTACTTAGCGTCCGCTGACTATATATATATGCTTGTCACGCCTAAAATCCAGTATATATAATATATACACGCGGAGGCCGAAGCGAGTGGAAGCAACAGGAGGGGCCGTGTCCGAAAAGTGTCGCATTAGACTCGAGAAACGCGAACTCTGTTTCTTAAAGCGATGGACACGTCTCCGGTATAATAATAACATATACTTATAGGTATAGGATAGCTAGCTAATGTGGCTAATGGACGGACGTCGTCTAGCGACCCACGCATTTTTTTTTTTTTTTGCTTTCGAGCGCAAAACTGCATAGTCGCTCGGAGAGATGAAAAAAACGGCGGGAGTGGATAAATAAGCTGCTCGTTGAGAAGGATTGGCTCGCGTGATTTGCATAATATATATCATGGGAGGACGAAGGAGAAAAAAAAAAAACAATTGATGTAGGGGCCGAGCAGGGGTTCCCGAATTTGAGAAACGCTGCTTTGCGATTAATGGCGCGTCACGTCGTTCCCGTTGTTGAATAAACTATTTTTAGTTGGTAAATATGTGCTTTATTCGCTGTCCATTTTAGATGCATAACTCGCGACATTCGACTCTTTTTTCATCTCTCGCACAGACTCGATTTGTGGGTTCTTTGAAAAAGTGTTTTTTTTTTTTTTTCAAGCATGCAGATTTTGGCACATAAGAATGATTTTTTTAATTTTTTGCCAAAAGTGTGATGCATGGTTTGTGCTGGAAAAAAAATTTTTTTCAGCACTTCTCATGGCACAGTGGAAACGACAACTTTTTCCAGTAAAAACAATCCGGACGAGGAGAAAAAGTATTTTAGTACTTTTCTTTACAATGAACTCTAAACTTAAAATAATTTCATCAGTTT
Source organism: Copidosoma floridanum (assembly GCF_036245765.1). Classification (NCBI taxonomy): domain Eukaryota; kingdom Metazoa; phylum Arthropoda; class Insecta; order Hymenoptera; family Encyrtidae; genus Copidosoma; species Copidosoma floridanum. The sequence goes on along the minus strand of NW_028321884.1, from coordinate 12,775,118 downwards.
TATATGGTATCGCAAATTTTTGTGAGGAAAAATAATTCATTCAGTTCTGGGGAAGTGTTGAACATTTTGTAAAATCATCGTACCCTTACTGGGGGAGAAAAAAAAAATAGTAATAGAGAAATTCCAGCAAAAATTACCATTCCGCACAGTAAATTAGTTGCAAGTTGACAAAAAAGGAAAAAATGATTGTAATTTTAATCGTAAAAATTATTGTTTTAACAGTTAAAATTATGCTTCAAAAAGTAAGAGTAACAGTAGGGACAGTAAAAATTTTTATGCGGAAAAGTAAAATTCATCAACCGATCCTTTTAAGGTTTGCTGTTCCATTATGGTAATTCTCACTGTTATTCATACCGAATTTCTCTATAATACTTATTATTTTATCCTCTCAGTGCAAGTACCAAAATCTGATGTATTATTACTCGGTACTCGACAAAATGTGTATTTCCAGTAAAAAAATCACGCATCAAGAGATTTTCGCTCGAAAGTGTTGAAAACCCCATAAAAACGATCGTACGCCCTTTCAAGCCACTGTGCGCGTATCTCCTTACAAATTTATACTCCGATAAATTCGTGCGGCAGAGAGTCACCCAAGAGTCTACACCCATATATACATGTACAAGTTACCAAGCGAATTAATCCGCATCCGAACGATACTACTTTCCCCGAGTACACATGCACACGTATCGCTCCGCCGCGGCATCTCTCAATCTTATCCGAGGATCCGCGGCCTCCTCGTCGTCTCATTAACATTTTATTCCCCGACAAATTAGCAGAATATACCGCGCACTTCCCGCGCCGATTGTGCCCCACACGAGTGACTTGATTATCGCTATAAACTCCCAAACTAGTTTTATCCCCCCGGTCTGATGTCGAAAACAACAAAAACAACAAAGTACCAGGCATGAACAAAATCAAGTTTCAGGCTCAATGCATACGTATAATCTTCGGACGGAAAATAAGGAAAAACGTAGTAACCGCGAGCTTATAATGTATATATATGTTTGCCAACGGGCAACAACAGCAGTCGAGAGAAGCGAGTAAGGTAAGGTGTATGTATATATATATATGTACGCAAGGTCGCGGCTACTCCTCAGATACGATCCGCACGGGTATATGTACCTACGGCGAGGGAGAAGGGGCGCGTCTCCGTACACATATCCCCCTATCCTGTATCCACGTCCACAAGGTGTGTGTGTATGCATATACCAACCCCATGTATATTCGAGGCGTGTCCTCCCGCGAGGTCACACGTGTACATGTATGTATATGTTTTACATGGACATCGCGATATCGCCGCAGAACGACAGCCATAGGGGGTGATGGATGCATATACACTTACGGGTGTCCCTCTCTCTGCGATTTCGATTCCTCCGCTCGATCGGGGAGCCCGTGTGTGCAACGGTGGCAGTAGCGCGTCTCCTTTCTTCTTTTGAGAAGTTAATCCCCTGGCATTCCAGAGAGAGAGAGAGAGAGAGCAGAGGAACACTATACACGCGTATACGCATCCAAGGGGGGGAGGGGGTGTATCAAGCGAGCCGATTGTGGTTTCGAACCTGTTTGCGGGAGCGGACGTATGTGGGTCCGCTTCTGTTTTCTCTGCATTCTTGGATTCGGTTCGCGGGATGTGCGCGCGGGACTCGCTTCGCAGAAGAGATTTTTAGCGAAGGGCTTTTGTTTTTTTTTTTTTTTTCACCCCATCCCCATAATATGTTTTTTCGGCCGCGGGTGTGTGTGTATTGGGATACTCTTTAACGATGCACCGAGTGCGCGGGTGATGATTCAAATGATCCCAGTTTGGACTCTTATTTTTGGTACCGCGGCGTATACGTGACGAACCGTCGTTGGGGAATTATATTGTTTGGGGACAAACGATTACGGATAAAATAGAGTGAAAAAACGTTGTACGAGGTTTTATAATTTTTGTAACTGGTTTCAGGTGTGCGAAATGAATGTGTATAACATAAACGTTTATCTAATTGCATTAGATTGAATTTGAATATCAAATCTCTTTCAATTGGAAATAGTGAACATTTTCAGTAGTAAAGCAGTGAAAAAGGAGTGGTATTTATCTGTTTATAGACACAATACGGTTTTGTATTCCACGTGTTTATTGATGATTTCATAAGAAATCTTTGTTCGATCGAAAAAAACTGTACAGCCTATACAAATATTATTGTTTTGAGTGCCACGTACAATTAGTTGGTTAACTATACGTAAATTAGTGAGATTGTAATTTGCAGGAATAGTTAATATTGACTATATTTGCTGGTAAAGATTCAATATTTTTACGAAAATTATACATACACAACTAGGAAATAGTGTAATTGACCGTGAAAGTGAAATTACTTGGATGGTAAAATTTCATTACGAAAAAGTACATAGTCGCTATTTTAGCAGTGCATATTTACTATTTTAATATATTGTGTACCAATAACCATTTTAAATTCAGAGAGTGGATATCTTTATTTACACATGCTAAAACAGAATCGTCAAGACTCTAGTACAAATTGAAAAAAAAAAAAAAGAGTTTATAATGATTACTCGACGTTATACGGGTGTGAATGTTAACTATTGCACGCAGTAGATATAGTTTATTTTACATAAATTTCAATAAAAAATGTTTCGAAAATACGTACATAGATTTAAAAAATTATTGAAATTAAGATTTATATTGACCAATGTCACAGTGCAACCTTTTTCTTCCAACAACTTTGAAACAACGTTTTACGCTGAAACAATTCCCACCAAACTATCGCCAAGGGCTTAATGGAAATATATAAGGTTTTTCGTCGAAACTTGACTCATGGCATTGACACTTGTATCAACCATCCATATATTGTGTGATTTTCGAAAACCACATCCTCCCCATTGAGAATCAACACAACGACCCTACAGGGAGAATTTCCAGTTCGTGAGAAAAAACAACCCAATATTACATCGCAGCCCCAATAAAATCAGCCCTGAAAACTCCACCCACGCACTAAAAATTTTACGACCGCGCACAATTTTCCATTTACTTCCCGGAACAATTATCAACTGTACATATACTACACCCATGCGTCTGCGCCCCACCGTATATGTGTAACGGTGTTACGTTTAATGAGTCACGAGACGGCGCGCTATTAAAAATAATTTTCTGCAGTATATCCTATACATGCACCCTCGGCTAAAGCCGGCGTTTTCGTTTTCTGTTTCAGGTACGTACATGATCCACGAAAACTAGTTCACCACCTCCCTGCACAATAAACGCGGGAAAAAAAAAGCTTCTTTCCCGCATCTCTCGGTAAGTCACGCCTCGCTTTTCCATCGCGGAGAGAAGAAAAAAGGTACACCAAAGCCACGAAATTCAACCACCTCCAGGGTACAAAAATTAAACGCGCGTGCAGTCGAAGGAAAATATTATCTCGCCATGTATACCCACTCCGATTCCCCCCCCCTTCGGTTGGATATTTTTTATTCCGCCATCTCCCTCCCCAAAAAATATGTACACACAAAGGAAGGGAAAAAAGAAAGGTTGACGCGTTACGGGGTTTTCTAATAAAAATCGAGCGCTCGCGCTGCACAAACACTCGATGTAGAAAGCGTCCAATACATCACTCCGTACGGGTGAGAATCATCAATCCCCGCGCTTATAATATACATATATGTATTATATACCGTGTCGGGGTCTGTGTATGGCCGCAAAAACGTCACCAGCGTGACACTCCCTTCCCTCGATCGCGACACCCTAACTTCCAACCACCTCTTTCCGTGCAACCACGATGCTGCGCGGCGGAGATAAAGAAGCACCTAAGCGACATCGTTTAAGGGCTTACACTACCCCAAAGAGGAAACAAAAAGTAGTTTATATATGTGTGTGTGTATACGCGTTGGTGGTGATTCATCGGTATAACTTGTCCGCACAGGCTGAGCAAACAATGAGGAAAAACCGCATCGACTCGAGTCCTGTGGATGGCTGTGTTTATTTTTGCCGATTTTCCCCGTAAACCCTTTACCGAAGGACAATACGTATAGGAGGAAGCGCTGCTTTTGGCGAAAAAAGGGGGCGTTTTTGTTTGGATCCGGATGAACGCCTCCACGAGACACAATGCCCAAAAGGTATATAGGGGTTTCGCGGAAGAATGCTGGTGCGCATTTTTTCGGTAGTTCAGAAGAGTATACGTATATATAAGGGAGGATTTTTTTTTGGGCGTTTACCGGATTATCATTTGTTGTCGGGGGATTATCGGATCAAGTCGTTGCTAGTTGGCCACTGATGGGTGCATTATTTTCCGCGCGACCACCTGTTGCTCGCCAAACATGAGTTTTGTCCTGCACCGCTGGTGTACCGTCGAAAGGAGAAAAAAAACACACGTGTGGTGGGAGGACTCGTATAGAGGTGTAAAGTGCACTCGCGGATTGGGGCACGATTGTTCATAGGTCTTACAGAAGACTTGGTTTTTCCCGAGTTACATACGTTATTGTATTGTTTAAAACATTATTTATTCGTCACTATTCACAATAAAAGATCCATTATGACGTGTCAATGATCGTTAAAACACCGAAATATTGTTTATGATGAAAAAAAGTGCTGCTTTGAACATAGTACTTGTTAAACAATGCATTAAAAATTTAAAGAAAAACAATTTAGGAATGAAAAGTAGTCAAAGCATTTGGATAATTTATTTAAATTACTTATCTAGATTTAAAATTAGTTACAGCGTTTGAAATAAATTTTAGTTATATTTTTCCATTATAAGCGCAATGGAGTTTAACTAAAATATTACTCAGCAAAAAGATCCGAAAAGTATCCGCGCCCAAGTCCGTGTGCTCCGAGATAAAAATTTCCGATGCCTTCACCGATGATTGAAAAGTCGTAATTGAAGTTTTTATAGAACTGTCGCTTCGTGCCGTGCGATAAAAAAAAAAAAAAAAACAGCCTTACCGTTACTTAAGGGTACGCTGCTGTAAAAATTTCACTTTCCACCTGGAAAATGATTTAAAACACGTCGTATACACGCGTATGTACGCGCATTCCAGGCCCTTAGCTTTTCGCAGACCGTCGTCCCCATAAAGGACTAGAAACGGTGGTAAAACAACATCCGACGTCTTTTTTCTCATAAATATACCGAGAACAGTATATATACAGGTGGGGGAGGGGGCGAGGGAAAAATAAATTCCTTAAAAAAATACGAGGCATAAGTTTTTCCGTACAATAAACTAATAAGCTTTGCGCCAAAAGAGCATCGTAAATGCGCACACCGACGTCACCTGTACCACGCCCATAAAACCCCAAATGGTACGAGCGTTAGGGGGACGACGCGGCTAGAAATTCCAGCGTTTTCCGACAAAACTATACTTTCACCGTATATGTATACACCCCACGTAAATACACGGTAGTTTGCCACTGGGTTTCCTCTCCCTCTCTCTCTCTCCCTGTAACGGTTGTTCCCCCGCGTGCACCCGAAACCCTCGAACTAAGTGGTCCCCGCGTGCATACATAGCAGCGATTTCTCATCGGCACGCGTTTGTGCACGAGTCTTTTCTCCCTTCGTCGCTGGCAATTCGATTACACCAATAAATGATTGTTACGCTCGACGAGTGCCTAATATATGTATACACCCAAGAAACAGTGCGTGTCGACGTCGCTTCGTTTGAACTATTGATTGTACACGGGAAAACGGTGCTGCTGCTGACAAATTGTTAGATAGTGACGGTGGCATGTTGATGAGTAGGGGTGCTATTATTATTATAGATACAATCAATTTGGAAGCATCAAGTTAGATTAATTAAATTTTATTATAGATCAATATAAAAAAGTGGTACAAATAATGACATAGAAAATCGATAATAATAGATGCAATATTTCATATCCATTTCTATTCTCGATTATTGCAATGGGAATCCAAATAATGTTTCAAGAGAGTATCGTTCACCTAAGAATCCATAACGTGATATTCATTTGTAAATAACACAGTGCATTCTTCCCAATATTGTACCCTTAAACGTTTAGGACAGATAATGTATATACTATAATGCTTGGTTTGTAAATATATACATACCTTGAGGCTAAGCGGTTATTCTAAATCTTCAAACCAAGGCGTTTTTTTTTTTTATGTATTAAAGCTCCCTGAAGCAAGATATTCTCATTAATCGTAAAGCTGTTTTATATTTGTTCTCTCTTTTCCTTTTGTTTAAAAAATTGCACCAACGAATACGCCCGAGATTAAGATTCTCCATTTACCCGTGTAGTCCCTTTTTTTATACATAAAAATTATGTTTGACACGGCCATGACAAGCGACTTACATAGGACATTCCTATAATGTCCTCCTTATTTACAGCCCCAATTAATCAATCAAACTTTTTTTAGTAATTTCGTTCACGTGATTGCAATAAACAAATTGTATTATATAGATCGGTATATTAGATCTGTCCCATTACCTGGGATAACGTAAACAACAGCATATTCTGCTGACGCTATTTGGACTACTGAATAAATATAGCGATAGACGGAGACTTTTAATCTTTCTGAAAAATCACCCAAAAAAAGGAGATATACCGATACAGTACAAAAGGTTTTTGGGCATAAACGAAACGTTTAAGGTGGTTCTTCACGATGGTGCCGTATCAAAGCGACACGGGACCCTGTGATTTTCTAATTTTCAATTAGCTTATTATTTGCAACCTAAAATATGTTTTACTGGCACTTGACTATAATATCATTGCATTTACGTACAAATAAACAAGCTAATAAAGTCAGAGTAAGAGTTATGAAAAAATTTTTTTTTGATGCAAGGTTCTGAAAATGGCATGTACGCTCCTACTCAAGCAGACGTTGCCGCAGTTTACACGGCAGACATTTCGTTTACGATTAAATATCGTATACTAATTCCCTGATCAGCCCAAACTTTTATTATGTTATTAGAAAGCTGAAAAGTTCTTCTTTCACTACAAACTTTTTCTATTACGATCTTAAGTCTACTTTACGAGATATTACATGATATCGTAGTATGGAAAAGTAACCTACATAAGAATACATGTTAAAAGTGCATTTTTTGACTGACTTGTTTTCAAAAATTTGCCTGATAAAGGGACTTGAAATTTTAAGAGAAGATGCCTTATAACTTTAATAACAATCCCTTCAAGTTTCCCTGTAAGTTTAAGTAAATGGGTTAGGTGAAGAACCACCTTAATAATTGTCGTACAGAATTTAATCGTTTTTTATACGCGTGGACACATTGGAGGATCATAGATATACATATATGGGTACGTAAGATTGCAATTGCACGCGCGAGAGCAAGCGTATAGCGCAAGAAAACTCTCAACTCGCCGAACCGCAAGCGAAAGCCGCTCGAGAGGGCGCCACCTTCTTGACCAAGGCCGCGGCTGCTCTCTCTTTCTCTCCATTCAGCTGCACCGTCGCTGATGTCTGGCTCAGCTGCTCCGCTCGATAATCGTCTTTGCTCAAAATTCTCCCTCCCTGCCCCTCGCACTGTTTTTTTCGATCAGAAAAAAAAAAAAAAAAAACAGCCCATCAGTGCTGCAGTAATATTGCGGCTCGTGAATTCTCGCGCGTAACGATTGATCAATCATTAGATAAGCGGCCCATTAATCATCGTTTTTAGACGCATCGGCCCCTCTCGTGCACACATCCATTTCCGATAGATCCTCTCTCGCTTATGATACTTACAAGTAATGTACACCACGTGACGATCACGGATCTGCACCGAAAACGACTTTTTTTTTTTCTCTTTTTTCGTTCCGTTTGTTACACATCGCGACGGAGCTCTTCTCGGATGAAGCGGTTCGCGGTGGGCATTTTTGTATTCTCGATCTCTTGGAACGAGTGATAAAAAAAAAAAAAAAGGAGGATTTTGCTTCCAGTCTCCGAAAAAACAGGTCCCGAGAACTTGTGGAGATGCACACGAGCGTCCGAAAATGAAAGAACAGCGGGTAGAGGGAGTGCCGTCATCATCCGCGTATAACACAAAAGACGGAAAGCCGAAAAAAAGGGGGGGTTGGGGGGAGGAAGAGATGGAAAACCACTTAGGAGTATATGTATCGACTGGAGATTAATGCGCGTTGTTTTCCGTGCGCACACACATAGACGAAGATCGAAGGAAGCTCTGTTTCTTTTCCCTCGCCTCCCTTTTCCCGTGTGCTATACACGATTTCCCGGTTTATCTACACACGCGCCTGGCCTTCCACTTTTCTCTCGATGCTGCCGTGTATAGGGACACTTTGTGTGTTTAGGACGTTTGGCTTCACTTTACCCTATATACACATGTACGCGCGTATACAAAGAGGATGGGTCGACTCCCCCCCCCAAATACATATATATATATATTCACTGTGCACTATTATTACAACACACACGCGCGCTCCGTATCCTCTCTTTTGGCTATTCTACATACATGATATCCCATATCCCGTCGTGTTTGGACACATTGTTAATGAAATTCGGTTTAGCCTCTACAATACACACCCACGCCGTACCATTTTTCAATATTATTGGATTATCGGCAGAGTCTCCGCTTACGTACGTACGAGGCGCGTGCCTGTGCCGTGTTTACCGAAAACAATCGGGTTTTATATTCGCGTTTTGTCGCAAACATTGACACCCTCGTCTTGTTTTTTTCGATATGGGTGTGCGTCGCGTGGGAAAGCCGATCCCGAGGGTGAGTATCGCGGGGGGTGCAAGAGTTTTTTTGACAATTTCCAAGCACGAAAATCGGTATGGACGACCTGTTGGCTTTTTTTGCTCCAAGTGACGCAACCCTCAGCAAGACGCATAGGTAAGTACAGAACGCCACTTGGACATCTCTTTTGATTCCTCATTTGAAGCTGTCGCATGAGTATATAATGGGATCGCGGCGAGTATAATGCCGATTCCGCGAAAACCACCCCTTGGCAGTTCCTCCCCACGAGGAGCAGAGGATCGCGGCGCAACGCCGCTCGGCGACTGATCTCCGGCTCTCCACCGCGAGGTAGTCGAACCCCCCCCCACCCCCTCCGATATCTCGCACCCCCTCGCCGCGGCTCTCGCACCGGTGTGTACAAAAACCCCGTGGCACTCGGTCGTCTCCGTCGCCGGTCGGTCGGTTCCGGCGGGAGCGGCGGCGGCGCGCGCTCTCGGCGCTCCGCGGCAGCCAGTCGCTCTCCCAACCCGGCAGACGCGTTCGCGAGCCCGTGCCAAGAGGCCGTGGGTTTGGATATTTTGCCGCGACTAGTACATGTGTACACACACACACGCCCGGAGAGAGGGTGAGGGTCTTGCCCCTCGGTGAGTCGTGCAAATTACAGTGCTCCGCTCGTGTCTGCTATGTGTGCTTCCAGAGCTGGTCCACAGCCCGGGCCACGCTCCCCGGTGATGTAGTCCGCGAGAGCTCACCACTCGCGTGTCTTTTTTTTTTTTTTTGTTTGGTTGGTTCCACTTTTCTTTTTTTTGTTTTTTTTTGTTTCATCACACCCACCTGCCAGTCGAAGTTGTTGATAGCGCGAGTGCCTCGTTTTTTTTTTTAAATTAATCCGGAGCTTACACGTGAGACGATGCGCAAGCTCCGAGAGCAAAGGTGAACTGCACCGCAGAACAGTCGCTCCGAAGTTTGGAGTCGCGCTGTGCGCAGCATCAGCGGTCCGTCGGATGCCGCGTCTGTGCGCGCGTATGGGGCTCGACTGATGCGACGGTCCCCACGATCGTTGATCTGCGAATCGAGCCGCCACCACCCCTGCACTGCTGGATCATCGTGACGTTTGTTTTGTACACAGTGTGGTTTGTTTGTTTTTTTTTTTTTTTTTCCCTCTTCCTTTCCGTTTTGTTGGAAGGAAATCGAGTGGTTTTGTGAGATATCGTCCAAGGGAGTACAAAGCATGTAACACAGTGTGCACCGCGGGGAGTTCAGTGAGGATCAAACGATGTCGATGACGAGGGATGTTCCGTTGCGCGAGAGATAGAGGAATAAAATAGAAAAAAAAAAAAAAAAAAATCTCTCGGCAAAAGGTTGGGTGCAGAGTGTCCGTGGATGTGGCTGTGTGTCGTAAAAAGTGGTGCCAGGTGTGACTGCCTGCAGAGGTGGACGAAGACGACGGGGCGAGAGCAACGGCAGCCAAGTGGAGGAGGTGGAGCGAGCGACAATGGTATCCTCGTCCATAGTCACCTTGTTGTTCCTCGTGTGTTTGCAAACGGTGCTGCTGTCGACAATCAGCAATTGCGCCAAGACCATCAGCATGTACTGGAACACGACGAACTCTATGTAAGTGCCCCCGTAGTGGTTTTTTGTTTTTTTTTGTTGTTTGAGGTGTACGCGCTGGTTTTGCTTCGGAAATTCGCGCGCCGTACACTGGTGCGGTGATTCTGCGCAAACTTCCATTGATGTGTGTGTGGTGGATAACACCATGGAATTAGTTGTCCCTCAAAGTTGGGTGGGGAGAAAAAAGTGCTCAAGTGATGTGTGCGAGGGCAAAAAAGCTCTTGAGTGCGCGAGTATGATGAAAATCGGTCCCCACAGTGAGACAGGATCGAGAGAAAAAGCGAGAGTTTGGTGATCCAGCGTTTCGTTGAAGTTTCAGTGGGTGAGGTGTGGTGACTGCTAGTCCTTGAATCAGGATAATCTGCATCCTCAGGGATGAGGGAACTATGCGTTTTCTTCGTTGGGGTGAAAATCACATCTGTGGCTGTCGAAATTTTCCTAAGGACGATACTTTGGGTCACTATGTCGCGTGTGAATTGGTGCCGTTTGCTAAATTCGATTGTTTCGGTGAAATGGCCCGACTTTGAGTAAACACGGTAAAGTTGCAATACTTGTCGCTTAGAATCAATCGAGTGTACGGAAAAACATGAATATTCTATACTGAACCCCAAAGAGTTTCGTTTTTTCGCAAAAGATCGGTTTTCAAGGCGCTTGTTTAAAAAAAAAGTTCCCTATAGATACGGTAAAGACACATACGTGCCAACAACAAAAAACGCGCCCTCACTTTGCTGTTTCAGTCGACGATTCGCAAAGCCAATTCACACGCAAAAGTGTCGATATCCGAACGGCAAATTTCCACAACCCCGGCCGATCTTCGCTGCACCGTGAACACACATTTTCGAAAATTCAATAAACGCGAGAGATTTTTCGACTCCCTTTTTCTTTCCTCTCTCTCTCTCTTGTATACACGCGAGTCGGACGCGCGCGAACAAGCCAATCGGCCGCGTCGCATTTGCATCGAGGGCGCGGGGTTTCGCAAGCGCGTCGCTCTGTTAATGCAAATACCCGACAATTAAAAGCGAAGGCGCGTACTATACGTGTTGTACACCGTCGCGTCAAAAGACAAGGTGGAATGCGGGGGATTTTTTTTTTTTTTTTTCATCCGTCGCGGGAATGCGCCTCGGGAAGAAACGCCCGAAACCAGTGTTGGACCTGTTTTCGTTCGTAAGAAACTTCGCATGCAAATCCGCGCGATTAGGAGACCCACGCTTTTCGGGCTCCTCGGTAATGAGTCGGTTGTGCGAGAAGCAAGTTTCGATCGAAAACAGCGGGTGTGGGTGACGGTGCGCTGTCGAAAATCGGAAAGGAAAAAAGTGTACCGTTCTGCAACGAGACGCGTTTCTGATGAATAATTGTTTACCAACTTTTGTCAGCTTCGTGTGACACTTGTTACGTCGGACGAATCGAGCATCACGGCGTGCGTACAAAACACAAAAAATGGGCCAAAAGAAATAAAAATCGGCATCAATCATATCGCTCGAGAGAGAGAGAAAGAGAAGGAATAAGAGGCGAGAAGCAAAATTGTGATTAATTCCTACAAAATTTTTTAACGATGATGAATTACGCCCCATTGAGTTTTTCACCGTCTCCCTCTTCTCCCGCCGCGTATACGGACCTTTGAAATCGTTTTCTGGTGCGCTGCTGCGGGACCAAGAACACATAATGCGCGTACAGGGGCGGGGTGGTGGCTCTCGCGTACACGCCCGAGAGGAGGAAACAATGCGAAAACAAAAAAAAAAAAAAAAATAGAGAAATCGAAAGAAGAAGGAGAAAGAGCGCGTATGTGGGCTCCTTTGTGCTCGCGCCCGAACAATGGGGAAAAAGATACATCTCGCGCGCGTGACTTTGTTTCTCTTATTTCTCGAATAATCGTTTGCGTATCGCCAGAGAGAGAGAGAAAAGGATCGCGAGGATTTTTGGGGGTGTACACACGTCGGTGAAAAATATACAGGCTCGCGGAGGCTTGAGAGGAAAAAAAGGTTCAAAGACGTACATATGTTTAGAGTTTTGTTCAGTTCAGCGACTTGGTGAATCACGTATCGATGTATGCCACTTTATGCTCTTCCTGTACACCAAGAGAAAAAAAAACAATAAAAATGACAGTGCTAGAATGGTAATCTGGTGTAATTCCGCCGTGCAAGGAATTTTCATCATATTAGTTTGATTCTATTACACAAACATTAAAAAATCACTGTACTCACTGTTGTAATCGGTAAAACTGATTGTTCAAATAGAAAAAAGTCTCTACCATTCTAGCACAGCCATTTCTTACAATTTTTCTCTCTCAGAGTATCGGTATAGCGTACAGAGAGAAGACAGATTTTACTTACGAATATTTGTACGATCGTAATTGAAACCTAAATCTAAAATTCGCCAATAATTGCACTTTGGACGAGAACAATGACAAACATCACACGGGATGTGCCAAACCGATTCAATTAAATGCTTGCAAGTGTGGAGCTTGTTAATCAACTCCATCTACATGAGTCCCGGTAAAAGTAGAAACTCCGAGGTGAAAAATTACGCGTAACGCCCCATTTCCCCGCATGAATAAATATCCTTGTGTTAAGTTTCGGAAAAGAGAACAGGTCGAGTGCTCGGTATGATTTTCCCAAGCCCCAGCGAGGCCTTGTTCTGAAAAACACTCTCGTTAAAACTGAAGAAAGGAGTTTGCACACTCGGCCAAATGAATCAACTGAAATATCATGTCAACGAGCTCGCTTACGCCCACACCTGAACGAAAAAAAAAAAAAAAAAAAAAAAAGGGGGGGGCGTGGGGGGCATCGGGAAAATCACCGTCGCGCACTTGCCTCGTACACAGTTGGTCCGTTATCACGTATACCACGGGGCAGGGGGGAGGCGCGGCGCGGCAAGTTCCAACACACACACGTACACGTATACATAGAGTGCAGAGAGGCAGGAGACTTCGATGCTAGGACGAGAGGCAGCGGTACCGTACAGAGCACCGAGTGAGGTTGAACTCTCCTCTCGTGCGCTTCCGCGGTCGTAGACACAAAACGCGGTGGCTCAGGCCAGAGTTCATCTTCCTCCTCCTTGTGTGATATTTTGGCCCTTGTTTTTTCCTGCCACCTATACCGAATTGGGATCGATTTGTCGAGTATACCGTTGGATCGGTTATTATTTTTTTTTTTTTTTTCCTTTCCCGGCGCTCTCTGTTGTTTCCCCGTCAACGGTACTCTTCGCGGTAGGATTGTAATTTTCTCTCCATTACGACATTACGTATTTCGTGCGTCCCCCCGTGGAAATTAGCCCCACGCTGATATTTTTACAAAAAAAAGTAAACTTTTCCCACTCGCTGCGTCGCTTATTAAAATAATCTCCCCTTGTTTCGATCCACTTATGGATACATATACATTTACGACGTGGGATATCGTACAAACGTACATTACGTCGATCGTGGTGCAGGGGGGGGAAGTAAAGTGTGCATTGTAAAAATCATAAATTACAAACTCGTACATACGAATCGCACACCGTACGTCGTTAAAGAGTACGTGTATTCATAATTGCACGGTTTATGTGCATCTCTGTTAAAACCATGTGTTACTGCCTCGTTATACGCAATTAACGCGTATAGTTTCAACGACGACTGTACATTTATACATATCCATCACCGAGATATTTTCCAATAAAAAAAATAAAATACATGCAGGTCGTGGCGTAATTGGTAAACATAACATGCCCACACAGCACGTAAATCTCGATTCTGTAAGAATAGTAAATAATCCTTGCTGCTGAAAGACCCCCGTAAAAGGTGACAGTGTAACGTCTTCATTAGAGAACGATACGCTAATTACCATCGCGGAACACACACAGACAACACCTTCTTCTTCCACTTTCGCATTGTTGTGATCGGTATGTATGAATGTACAGTTTGAACAATATGTGTTTTTTACGCTCAATTATGACCATAAAAATTCATGTACTCGGAGATACGAAGAAAACCCAAACATTAAAGTATATATTATGGGGGTAGCTGTTATCGCACAAGGTCACCCAGCGACCTCGCGGACGCATCGAAATTCCACTCGAGACCAATTGTACCAACACACGCGTATCTCGTCGATTCCTCATGTCGTGGCGCCGGACTCTCTTTCTCTCAGTCCATAATTACATAACGGCGTCAACGATCCTAATTGCCGTCAATTAGACCGCCCTGGGGCACTTTAAGCCTTCCTCACTCCACAGCTGCATCTGTCCCCGTATCATTACGGACAAAAAATGTTTTAAAACATAATCTCTCGACGGACCTGCACGTATGTATTTAATATACGGGGGAAAAAATTAAATACCCTCCGCTTCAATGTAGCTGGAACAACGACGGGTCCGAAAGGCCCTTCTTCTTCTTCAACCGTAGTGCGATACACAAACGTAATACATGTAGGCTCGAGAGAGTGTGTATAAATTGAAAACTTTTCACGCTCCATCGGCGAGTTGGAGGATAAAAAAGAACGATTAATTTACGTATACGTAAGCGCGAGATGGCCGATAACGCGCTCTTTTGTGTGTGGACCCACGCGTTAAATTGACGGATGGGATCGTTACGTGAGCGTTTAATTAAACGCGATCCTATAATATATGTATAAATGTGTACAAATGTATATATGTGTGTGTGCGTGTGTACGATAATATCGGCTAATCAGTTGTTTTAAACGAGCCCGTGCAGTTATATATATATATACATTGAATTTCGTTACGTCGCAGCACGAATACATATTATATAGAAAGAGAGATTTGTTGGGACTTTCTATAAGATAAAACGAGACTTTTCCTCTTAACCATCGGAACACCCATTGAACTCGCACAGCATATATATATACCGATGTAATCGCGATGTAATCTCAATCGCTCTACATTACATCCTTTATTTTTAAAAAATGAAAAAAAAATCAACAGCTAAAAGTCGCGTTCAATGGGTATTGAAAAAAAAACTCGCGCATCTACGTGTATTCACGGGTGTATATTCAATCATCATCATCGAGAGAGATAGTGCAGCGCAGGTATACGCGCCTTATTACATTAAATTACTGAGAAAATCCCCAGCGGCACTCTTCGCGCGCGCGTACGTGAATTTCCTCGCTCGACGACATCATGCCCCGTAGCAATGACAAATTTGCATTCCGTCAACCTATATACGCCCTCTTTTTTTTTTTTTTCTTCTTTTATATACGTGTGCTCTTTATACGCATACGCACACATGTAAAAAAAAAAAATACGCAAGTGCGAGGGAATAATTCAATAATTAATTTCGACTCCCATATATATGTGTATAATACGCTCGCTGCAAGCGGTGAAAAAGTCATCCTTCGGATTTCTTGTACGTACACACAGAGGGGACGCATGGCGTGCGCGGCGCCGATTTACATTTATTATACCGTCACCTTGCTCTCCTCCTCCTTTTTTTTCACTCTCTCTCTTTGGCTCTCGTTCATTTAAGCGCGTACACGACGCGCGTGAACCATCAGCTTCTTTTGCTGCATCGGCTGTATACGTACCGTATATACATGCATGTGGTCACAAAATTACACGCCGACACGCAGCGAATTCGACTGCTCGAGAGAATAACGCAGGTGACGACTGTTCACAGAAAATTGCCAAAGATACCCCTGCACATATATACACAGAGAGGGAGAGACCCCGAATCGCGTGTATCGTATACCGATTTCTTGAGAATGAAACAAAAAAAAAAAGAACCCATGAATCATTATAATGCCCGGTTTCGCAGCACCGTATACATTTAATAAAAAATGGCACCACGTCTATCGTGTCACTTTCCGCGAATCGGCCGGGAGGATGACCTCCGAAAGCGCAACGGTCCCAAAAAGAGAGATAGACGCCCTCGGTCCCCTCTTAGCTATTATGGTTTCTCCCTGATCGGCCAAAGGGCACACGTACATATATATATATATATATATATATATATATATATATATATATATATATATATATATATATATAAGGTTGCGTTCCAGGATAGACAACACATACACACACATTACCCTAGCCGCGGGGCACAGTAATGACGGCGGTCTTTCGGTGAGGTTTCTGGCGGGCCGGATGGAACGAGCGAGACAGAGAGGGAACAGGTTGCGCGAGAGAGAGAAGCCACTACACGTACAGTACATCTCCCCGCGCGCGCCGGAAGTACCGTCCCCGGGAACGTCTCACGCGATCGGAAAAGAGGCCCATCGCGTGCTTTTTCATCCTCGTCGCTCCGTGCAACCCCCGTGCAATAAACGCTCTCTCTCTCCTTGCTCCTTGGCTTTTATGTATATGTATACGTGCACAACTGCGCAACGCGTGTAATCAGGAGCCCCGAGAGGCGCGATCGGCCCCTTGTTTAGGATCGATTAACCGGAGGAGCGCGATCGTTTGCACCCCGGTGTTTCCTCCTCCTCTTCTTCTTGCCTCCTTGCACTTACTATGATGTGTACTTGTAGGGGGGAGAAAAAAAAAAAAAAAAAGGGATCGGCCATTACACATCTCTGTTGGGCACGCGATACCGATTTTCTATGCACCTAGTTATAATTCGTGTGAATCGAAAAAAAAAAGGCACACGTCCTTGGTTTTGACGCAACGCTCATTTTATACACAAACATACCTATATAATCATTGGGCGGAAAACTCGAATGATCGCCTATACCCCGTCCGTACGGGTAATGACGTTTTAATTCCAGAGCGGCGAATTTACCAAAGCTACATACAGTTCATTCTCGTTGCCGCGGCTCGTTGTTAGCAACAGCCGGAGCAGCGCCGATAATTGGCACTCGAAACAAGGAGAAACTCGCCCAGAGTCCCCATAAGCTCGCTCTCTCTCTCTCTCTCCACGCGTCTCTCCTAGACCTTTTTAACGATGTACGGGTGTATACATAACGCACTTGCACACGCATTCATTCCGCGCTGCAGTGGGAAACCGTATAGTGGCAAAATGAAAGAAAATGGAGAAAAAAAGGCACGCACCTATCGTTTATAATGGTTCGGGTACAGATACGTGCGTGTAATAAAGCACGCGATATCGGGTGTAATGGTTACTTCTTCTCGCGATTAAACGTGAAAGCTGTATAAGTATACAATAATCGTCGCGCGTCTCTGTATATACGACACGAGGGATGCGAAGGAGTGACGACAAACTACGCACAATGTAGTGATGTACACGTACAGCCAGCTGTTTCCTGTTGTAAACACAAAAAAGAGCCCGAGGGCACTCGGGGGAAAAGACGCGGGGCCCGAAGGATATCCCTCTCTCTCTCGAGTGTGTGTGCGCGCCACGGGGGTCTCTGTCCCCCCCCCCTCCTTGTTTTTCTCTATTGTCCTTTCGCTCTTCTGATGGCCGATGGGAATATTTCGTGTGCCAATGAGTTTTTCCTCGCACTCTCGACGCGACGCCTTTTTGATTCGACGCGAATGTAAATACGTGCGTATGTACATACGCTTATTTTGATTGCTTTCGAGCGCTTCGCGTGTTTTTTACGATTCGGCCGTTGCATAGATATATAGCGTTCGATGATGTGCATTTAAATAGAGCTCAAACTAGCAGACAAATTGCAGCAGCTGTACCGTCAAATGACAAATGGGTTAGTAAAATCAAGGGGTAACTGTGTTAGTTTCAAGGGTGTGTGTCCAAGGTAGAATTTGTTGATTGACGGTACCACTCTAGACTGGTATATACCAGTCCAATTCCCTTGGCCATGTAAGCCCCGATGAGCGCCTCTAAAAAAAAAAATTCCCTTCGTGACGGCGTCCATTAAAAGCTCCGATTCGTCTATTAGTCTCCCCCCATCGCTTGTATCGCGTTTCGTCACAAAAAGAGAACCACACCTATAACACACGCGCTTCAAAAACATCTCTCATCCTCTCCAAAAGCTGTACAACGCCGATAAACAACGCATATTATGTGATGCACTCGCGACATAAAAAAGCTTTCAAGACGAAAATCGAAGGGGTATATTATTGTGTATAAGTGAAGCACCGTATATTATATGTATATATTATAGTCCTCACGACTTTTTCCCGTTTCCCCGCGAGAGAGCCAACTCTCTGCTTCTCGTCTAGCATCCCTACAAACTGTATACGAACCTTCCGCTCTCCAGTGTCTTACACGCGACTTCCGGCGTCCTCGTGCGTGAAGCTGTGCATCATCATCACTCGGACGAGAAGGCAAGATTACAGCTCGAGGAGACAGTGCGATGGCAATGGTGTCCTGGCGCACGTGGAGGCTGGAGTGCCCCCCCCCCCCCATTTGTCTTCCGATGCCGCCCTCGTGTTTATTATACATATATAAGGGCCACAGAGGTTTTTTCTTCCCTCGATCGTTTTTGAAGAAAAAGAGAAGGGATTCCTTTTTGCAGGTTGTCCCCCCCCCTCTCTCTCTGCTGAATCCCTCATTGTCGACTCGGTAATTCGAGGAGGATCGAAAACAACCCATTACCCTGCAGTAATGAGCGGCGCGTATATTCGCAAAAGCAGCACCGTATGGCTACCATCGCCAACACGCGTGTGTATGTATATATACATGGAGAAAAAAAATGGCAAACCCCGTTATACACGCACACGTGTATACGTGAGCACCGAGTGGCCTGCAACCCCTGCGTGAGCTCCTTTTCAATTCATCTCTTGATAATTTTCTCCGCGCCGGCATCCGCGTCTTTAGCGCTTCGTCCGGCTCTCTTTCTTTCTTTCTGGCTTCGGCGAAAATTATTCATCCGCTCGGCTACTATACTGCACTCGGCGCGAGAGATGCGAGACGGCTTTTATTGGAGGGCCCCCCTTCTTCTTGAAAAAGTTCCGCTATAATTTCGCGGACAAGTCCTCCTCTTCCCCCCCCCCCTTCCTCTTGTTTCCCCCCTTTTTTTTTTTTCATCTTATTTTTCTTAATGATCCGCGTGATTGCAACGTTTTGAGGAGTGTAATTTTAGGTATCGCGTATCGCATATTACACCGCTCGTCCCGATTTTACGGTAAAAATGACCATTTTACATGAAAATTACGCCGTCATCTTCGCATTATGGATACCCTTTCTCTCCGGCGTGCTCTTTACCCGCATTCCTGGGGCATGAGTTTGGCTTTTTTTTCCTTGTCTCTTCCTTCGTTTCCTTCTCTTTCAAGAATACACACTCTCACGATGATGAGGGCGCTTTTGCGATTTAATGAATAAATTTCGTGCCCATATCCTCTCCCACCTTGAACATAAAAAACATGATCATAGATACTTACCTGAAGAAAAGCGTTTGTGATCATGAATGACGAGCAGCCGCATCGGTACCCCTGGCGCCATCTCTCGGCGCTTGCTCGAACTAACCCCGGCCGGGCGGCCGTTACCTGCCGGTGTTATACTATCCGCTGATGCCGCCCGTGTGTGTAATAGTGACGCAATAGCCGGGCACGGCCGATCGTTAATCAACGCCCGCGGTAATTCAGCGGACCCTCTCTTTTTCCCCCTCCCCTTACAAAAAGTTACGACTTGGAGCGCTCTCGACCCCCCCTTTTTTTTATATTTTTTACCGATCTCTCGTCGCCTAGGGTATGATTCCCTCGCGCGCGATCGAAAAGTAATGTGCTCTCCCGGCGGGGGGGGGGGGGATTTACACGCTCGGCCTCTTTTTCGGGGAGCTGTTATTACCTGCGTATGCCGAATCGATAATGCACGCGCGCCTGTGTGTGTGTGTGTGTATTATACGCTAAAGGCTCGCCGTCGATCTTTTCGTTCGACGCTTCCGATGAACGGGACCGGAGATTCATAGCGTAATTAGGGAGACCCTGGCGCCCCTGATGGAACTTTTCCTTTTTTTTTTTTTTTTTTCTTTCTTCTCAACACCTGTAGGTGGTTTACGTGGTTTTCGTCGTTGTATAGATTCACAGGTGCACCCACTGAGAGCACAATGTTTTTCCCAACTAATGCATAATGCATACGAACTCTACATCGGGTCCTTGTCGTTTAGTCGATTTTTCACGGCTCGTCCCTTTCTCCCCGAGAAATTAATATCGTCTCTTCTCGGCCGATCTCGTTATAACCCAATCGTCGCCCCGTGATGGCATCGGATCGTTATAACATTATCATGGGTCCAATAACCTGAGTAGCCGCTAATGCATCGTAGAGCTTTGAAAAACGTTTTCCCGCGGCGGTGTGGTTTTTTTTTCCCCCCATTGAAGTATACATAGTACGCAATATAAATAAAAACCTGCATAAAAACGAATGAGTGTGTATCTCCGTCGCAGGATCATTACCTGTATCGTGGTGTACCCAGAACTTGAAACAGCCTTTTTAAAAAAAAAAAAAAAACAACAACACACCCAGCTCCATTAAAAAAAAAAAAAAAAAAAAGTGAGCGCCCAGTCCGACTTTCCCACGCGGACACTACAGTGGTACACATAGAGCCGACCGACCAACATCATCATCATCATCATAAGGAGTACAATACGCACGACTCGTCCGCCCAAACGAAAGAAGCCTAACCGCTAATGTCCTAATCAAAGAAGGGGGGGCCTCAAGCACGTGCTAATTCTTCTCTCTCTCATCTCCCATCATTTTTTTTCTTCTTCTTCTTTACCTCTCGTTCACACCAAACAAACGAGACGGCAAGCAGTTCGGACCATCTGGGCGTGAATGCGCGAAACATGCGTACAATACACACACCTTACCTCGTTTTTTTCCGGCCAACTTTTGTCGTCGTGTGTCGCCGCTTACATGTATATAGGTACGCGTTCAATCGCGAAGCTACCTGCTCGCAGCTAAAAAAACAAAAAAGTATATACGTGTATGAAAGAGTAAATCTTCCTGTCTTTCCTTCTGACACACGTCCCCGTGCAGAACGAGAAGAGCGCAATCCCTGCTTTCTTCTTCTTCTTCTTCTCTCTTAATTTTGGACTCTCGCTCGAGCGAGGATGAGGAGGCGGATTAACAGAGAAGGGGGGGGGGCATCGTTTTCTCTCGGATCTTGCGCGCCGTACACACCCTTCCCCACCCCTTTTTTTTATATTCTTCCATCTTCTTAGCCGCCCCCCTCCTCATATTTATCAGGATTTTTTCATCCTCAGAGGCCAGCGCCCCTACATCTCCGTCCAGCCGATTTGGGCCTCATCTCTCTCTCCGTGGGCCCCCACAGCTTCCCCGAAGCCAGGAATGCCCATAATCTAGATAACCCAGCGCGGCCATAATGGA
This sequence comes from Copidosoma floridanum, assembly GCF_036245765.1. Taxonomy (NCBI): domain Eukaryota; kingdom Metazoa; phylum Arthropoda; class Insecta; order Hymenoptera; family Encyrtidae; genus Copidosoma; species Copidosoma floridanum. The sequence goes on along the minus strand of NW_028321884.1, from coordinate 12,753,709 downwards.
ATATATATATATATATATATACCTGCAGCTGCGACGACGACGCCTCAGCGCTTCCCTCTTTATCTGGCTCCTCGATTTTTCGTCCCTCCCTCCCTCCCTCCCGTGTATATATATACTCGCCCCCCGAGATCCCTGTCTTGTTCTCCTCCTCCTACTCCTCGGCCACTTTGCTCGCTGCCACACGGAGATACCGAAGCGGCCGTACAAGACCCTGATAACGAGAGAGTTTACCTTTTTTTCTCCCCCCCCCTCACCCCTCCCCTACCTCTACGGTGCAGGCTCACGAAAAGTGAAGGCTCCATCGGGCGCTTCCAAGGGTTATAAATACGCGCACGTGACGCTCCTTCGACCAATTAGCGAGTCGAGGTTTTCGGGAAACACAGGTCTCGGTACCCTTTTTTTACGACCACTTTGCCCATCGGGCCGCGTGTACACTCTATACCCATTTGAGTCGAAATGAAGATGAAAAAAAAGTTCTCTCGAGCGGAAACGTAGTGCGTTAACTTTATAATACGTCGTCGTTTCTTGCGTATTATTTTCCCGCAAGGCAGGAAAAATTTTTGCTCCACCGTGTGGGGCTTCGCCCCTTTTTCCGATATAATATATATATACACAAAACCGAGGGGCTAGCACCCAACACAGGAGGGTTCGTCCTTACGTGCGTGCATGAAAGTACCCGAGGGTCAGTTTTGCGGGAGCACACCACCCATCCAGACGAGGGAAGGAGCCGCGCGTCCGCGATATATTTCATACACCATATACGTATATACACGCGTTTGTGTGTCTGATGTATCGAATGTACCGTAGCATGGGCAGATGAAGCGGCAGCCGCGATTTTAATTAGAGATAAATTCCAGGCCGGGCAATCATTGGCTCCTCCTCTTGCACTTTTTGGATTATTCGGGGGGGCGATCTCTTTTCGTTTGGCCCTCCCTTTTTTTTCTCCCCCTCCCCCCACCGTACAGCCTTTTGTGCACGGGAGAAATTAATTTCCTTCCCGCCGGAGAGGAGTTGGAGTCTCAAAAGATGAATAGTCGCAATATCGCGAGAGAAGCGCCTGTAGGTGTATTGAGCAAAAAAAAAAAAAGAGCAGGAGTAGGAGGGTGGTATCGACGTGTCGAGATTTTTATCGAGTTTCTATTAATTACTCGGCACTAGGGCTCGCACAATTCGACTCTCGTTTCTCGCCCCCCCAGAGTCGATTGATAATTCGCCCCGTTATACACACGCCGTATTATAAATCAGCTCCCTATCTCTCTCTCTCTCGCGTTAATTCTTCAATTCGCTCCACCACAGTCGCATACACGCGTATCGATGTATACGCCGGGAATAACTAATTAAATAACACACGGCGCCTCCTTTTTCGCCGAATCCTCTCCTCCGTCGCGAATTAAAATCCCATAGGCGACACCCCCCCCCCCTCCACCCCGTACGATTAATTTACATAATCCAGATCCCGTAAGAGGCCATTTCATTAATTCCGATGGCACGTATATATTTCCATAATAAGCGGCATCAGGGAGGAAAAGAAGAGGACGGGCTGCATATTATATATACATGTATGTTTCATTTTTCATCTCTCGACGACGCTGGAGCTGTGCAGCTGAGAGGTCGTTTACATTTTTTTTTTTTTTTTTTTTTTTTTCATAGACGCAGGTACATACATGCGACATTTGTATGGAAATTTTCGATGGCGTCCAAGTAAGTTCATAAGATTATAGTCGAATTTTAGTGATCCGGGAAGTAAAAAGGATGTAAAAAAAAAAAAAAAACACGTTTCTTACCTCGTAACCGTTTGAACGCGCCATATAGAAGAGAGTGCAGGGTTTTGTTATTCAGATGGGCCGTGTGGATTTTAGTCCGTATGGAGTTGTCGTGTGTATAATAGTGATGGCCCAGTGACACGTGGTCATCATCGAGGAGAAACGGAGGGGAGTGGCGCATCAAACTATACATAGTCCTCGTGTAGTAAAAAAAAAAAGAAAAAAAAATACCTCCACCCCGTGTAAGATTCTTCGTTGGTAATCGAGCACAGGTACGCGATACAATTCGAGGAAAGAGGCCATAGCCGATAAAATCGAGCTCTATTAAATTCCGCGCGGCCAAACATTAGACCTCGCTCCGATAGGTATTCCCTCAAAGTCGAGATTGAAAGACACTGAAGGAGGGCGGGTGGGGGGAGGTATTACCTACAGACACGCACAGAGACCTCCTGGTAGCATCGCTTTTAGCGCGTAAAGCTACAAAACCTAAGATGAAAATGGAAGAAAAAAAAGAGAGAGGACAGATAGACGAGTAGACAACAACGGAGCCTGCACGCATATCTGGCTTCTCTCACGGAGATAGGCGTTTACACGACGCGGCGACTGTATGGGAGTAACCGCTCGCGCGGGAGCCGCCGCGATATCGGATCACCGCACATGCTTATATATATGAGTATACACCCTCGTACGTGTATACGCGACGCGTGAGCGAGCAGCTTCCTCGTGGTCAACCGGCATCTACACAGCAGCCTCCGATTATCTCCCCGTGTGCACGGCATATCCGCGGTGGCATTGTACATACGCGGTATACAGATTACACGCGGGCCGATCCCTTCTCTCGCGGCAAAAATTTCACGAAAGGCTCTACACGTATTGGTATACGGTATATACCGATAACGATGCGCCTGTGTGCGCATAATGCGATAACAATATATTTATATACCCGACACTGCACCTTTTTCGCTCATCCGCTGCATCATTCGACACCGGTTCGACGATGAGTCGCATACGTGGTATATCGTAATACGCGGCGAGTTCGGTGTTTTTCGCGCACTATCGGACTTTCCGAGAACGAGACCGGAGCCATCGTTTTTTGCTGGCTCTTTGCGATCCCCAAAGGTAAAAGCAAGCGCCAACGCCATTCCCCCCCAAAAAGGGGGAGTTGGGGGGGGCACATTATTTTTTCCGCGCACGTACGCGTTTTTCTACGGCTAGTGTTAATTAAATCTCCGATACGGCCCATTAAATCGGCGATGAGACGATGATATTCAAGCGGCGTCTGGTGGGGGGTTGTGGAGGGGCCGACGAGCATAATCACAATAAATTAAAATACATTAAAAGCCCATCAATCGGCCTTCGAGCCTCGAAGAGAGAGAGAGAGCGTGCATCAGTTCCCTTCTTTTGACGTACCTAAAACCCCATACATACATACATACACGCAGGTATAGAGCAAAACCATCCGATTTATATAAATCACGCGACTGTCGACGCATCGAGGATCGAAGGCACGCCGGCGCGCAAGAAGCTCCACTGACGGAGAAAAAGAGCGAAGGGATGGGCCATATATTGAATACAAATGGGCCATCTTCATGTGTATGTACATACATAGGGAACAGCGAAACGTCATTACCGCGCTTGTACATACACATACAAGAAATTCCAATATGTGCATCATATAACGAGCACACTCGTACGTACACGCGAGCTGTCGAGATTGGTGAAGAGCGCTAATTACGACCATACCTTACGTATATATGTATGTACATATCATCCCCCATTTTTTTCAGCGTCGGGGGGAAGAACTACCATGTATGTCTTTAGATCCCTTGGGCTGTGCACTGCCGCATCTGTACGTACACCAGAAAAAAAGTAGGGACTCGAGGGCTCGCCAAACTTTGCCCCTGCACCGCGGTATTGTTTAAAAACTCGGGAGAGATGAGTATTTAATATACATGTGAGCTGTTCCTTTCCGGGAGTCCTCGTAGCTTCTCTTGCGGAACTCTTGGTGCTCGCGGTATTCACTTTAGGTCTGTCCGAGTCTCGATGCACGCGCATATATATGACACACTTCACCGTCAAAACCACGCAAAAGGGATACCGACATCCGTTCCATCACCGTCTCGGACCGTCTCGCGCGCAATGCCTTCGTATCGTTGCAAGATCGAAAAACCGATCGACCGATTAATCAAATTACGCGACGGACCGTTTTGCGAGCGAGTGTATGTATATGCGCGTAAAAAATATAAAGCCCGTTTTACGCAGCAGCAAGTACAATGATGCACGTGGGGGCACTCAAGGATCTTGCGTTGGTTTTTCATTATAGTTTAACGAATAAGCAGATGACTCTATGGTGATTGGTCATTCGCCGATGTGATGGTAAATCGCGCATGTGCGATCAAGTGGACCTTTTGCAAAGTTATGAGAGGGTATCTCTGATAATAACGTGATGCCGCTCAGGGAGATGTGTACGAGTGTAATCTGCGCGTGTATACGTCGATTTAACGAGCCGCGAACGTATGAATTTTAATGCAATTGTGGATCTGTTATGGGGCCCCGAAAATACCGATGTCAAGATACATACGCTCTCGAGTGCCAAGAGTAAAGGTGTACGTATATTGAAAAAAAAAAAAAAAGAAAAAAAAAAAGAAACGCGGTGCAATCGGCAAGGGAGATCGGAATGGTTCGGCCGAGCGAGCGTGCGTCCCGAAAATAAAACGGGACAACGAAAATTGAGCATCGCCCCGAACGCGTATTAAAAAGAAAGCGAGAAACCGAGAAGAAAAAGGAAAAAATGAAAAGGATATCGCGCAGGAATGAAACGTCGAGTCGTCCCTAAGAAGAGCTGACGGGTGTGCCGGAGGGACTACTCCTCCTCCTCTTAACATGTATTACATATATATACCACGTATATGATACGTAACTCATTACGCGCTCGCGTATACGGCACACACGGCGAAGCGTTAAATTCGAATGCAATCCCGTAATATCTCAATCACGGCGCTTCTTCCTCCTCGTCCCAGGGAGTTTGGGCTGTGCATCGCGGGAGACGCGAGCGTCCGCAGCCCGCAGCTGTACGTGTATACATATATACACAAGCTCGGGGAGTACCGTTTTCGATTGTGCGCGTCAAGCGGAAAACGCAGATGAAGAGAGAGCGGAGGATCACTGCCTGGCAGCTTACACGTCGCGGGTAGTTGTACCTGTCCAGCCGAGCGCGCGGGACCCCTTGGACTTTTCCCCTTGGATTAAGAGAACGCAACAAAGTACAATTAATTCTCGATACGAGGTATAAGCCATATCGTTATCAGTGGCTTGGGACTGACATTGGTGATGTATTTTTTTTTCTTTTTTTTTTAACATTTGTTTATTCCTACTTTTGTTTTCTGGTACAATAATCCTTTTGTTTAGTCCGTAGAGTAACATTGATTCAAACAAGTATCGAAGAATTTCGTGTTACCATTGAGTTAATGCCACAAGCCAGAGGAATATCGATCGCTGTGTTAGTGAAGCAAAGAACAAATGTACCACAATGTCAATCGTTTAAGAGGAACATGTCAAAGATCCTACGATCTCACGATGACAAGAGATGAGCAAATTGTGACTTTTGTAGGTAATTAAATGCAGATACCAGAGACTATCAGATTAGAAGGGTATTGCCTCGTGCACTGGATGAGTACCAAAAAGAGACTTTTCAATTGTTGATCGCAGCATTTACTATTTGTCAAACACGCCACGAATAAACTTATCGAACGAGAATATCACAACACTGAACTTGACTGCAAATAAAAAGTCGCTGTGGATTCCTGTGGCACGTCACTGGTAGCAAAATAAAAAAAAAAATGCATAAAATCCTGTGGTATCCACATCAACGCATGCGCAAAAAAAGGCCGTAGGGAAGGAATAACGAGGAAAAACTGGCTTTCCGTAAATCACCGACAAATTGTCGGGTATAAGTCATAAGTGGATATACCCTCTCTCCACATAGCAAGCTCGATCATCACCTTCCGGCGTCAAGGACAGAAATAAGGAGGGGAGGAGTTGATTCAACCCCCCCCTCCTTCCCTATTCATCTCTGGTTCGCGATAACTTATCGACAATTGGTGGTAATTCTGGTAAAGAGCCGGAACGTCAGAAATTTTTAATATGGTGCTGATAATCTAACCCCAAGAGGTAGGGCTTAAACCAAAGGTATCAATGCATATTACGGTTTTGCAAGGGCTACCCTCGCACCCGAACAACTTTTTCCATATTGAACTTTTTTTTTTTACCGCAAACAACAGTTTCTTTGATATATATTGAGGAGAAAGTCATATTATTCAAATGACGCTGACCTCGCTCGTCGCAATATTTGTCATGGCTGACAAAGATCCCTCATTTGAGCCCTATTCCTTAGGGTTCCATTCAAAGTCTAATTCAACAGGTTTCCCGACGCCCCGACCATAGTGCGCGCGATATCGCACGCGGAGAAGCAGCTATTTCTCGTTTCTCGCCCGAGAACCTCCCTCCCCTTATCCTCGTATCTCACTCCCCCCCCCCTGAGCTTGCGGCTATAATCGAGAGAGCAGCCTGTCTCGTATACACGCTCTTCCTGTATGTGCCTATACTTTTTACGAAGCATCGCCGCGGGAATGCAACTCTCCGATGAAAAGAGAAGAAGAAGGAAGGAAAGAAAAAAAAAAAAAAAGGTCCTTTTAAGGCTATAGCCTATACCACCTCTTTTTACCGAGGCCGCGGCAACCGGCCGGCATTAGCCTTAAAGCGCCGATCACTTAACCCATCCCTCCTCTCCTACTCTCTCTTGGCTGGTATTTATTATATATATCCCGGGCGTATGGACTGATACATCTCAGCGGAGCGAGATTAGACGTTAATTAATAATTCGGTTCATCGGATAAAGCTGCGGTGATGTGATATTATTATACCCTAGGGGTCACTGCGCGCGATTGTTTCTTTTTCTCTACTTCTTCTGTATACGCAACATTAAATACACATTAGATACAGATAAGCGCGCAATTTATGGTGAAATATCTATGGTATATCTTCCTTTCCTTCACTCTCCTCTAGGGGTGGGGAGGGGGTAATAACGATGTAGGTGTATACGCACGTAACTTTAAATCACGAGCTCGGCCGTTCCTTCCTCCACGAGGTCGGATTGTAAATCATCATTTTCGCGCGCATGGGGCTATAGTACACGGAGCTTGCGTGTAAGAAAAAACGAAAAGGACCCGTATCGGGTATAAAGGGAACAATCCAGCACTGAATTTTTCAAGCTCGGCTCTGGTTTTTTCCTCCCCTTTAAACTATAAGGCGATGGTGCATCATATGGAAACGTTACTTGTACTTGCGAAGAAAAATTCGCGAGCGAGGTTTTTTGTGTCTACCTGTAGGAGATGTCCCGATGACAGATGTACGTATACAAGCAGGACTCGCTAGTAAAAAAAAAAATAAATAAAAAAGTGTGTATAAAATAACAGAGGGTGAGAGAGTCCTGGGGACAGGAAGTGGACTCGTGTGGATGGTATAAGGTAGTATTATTATGCATGCACGTTAGAGCGCGAAAGGGAGGTGGCTTAAACAACGAAAGCACCGGAGAAAAGGACGCGGGTTGGGGAGTCAATGTGTGATGCTTGCTGTGTACATACAATACCCGCAGGACGATTCAGGATTCATCGGAAAACCCAACAACGCAGCGTACTGGTCCTCAATGCGTGTAAGCTTTTGTGTGTACTCGCACGGCTTTTCCACTCCGACGCATAGGTATATACACATGAAGGAAAAGTGAGTCTCGGCGCAACGCACAATGCTGCCTCGGGCGGATTTTCGGTGATCGCTCCTCCTTTTTATGCTCTTCCTTCTCTTCCCTTTGAATAGGGTATACGTAAGTATAGGGAGGCTGCGATGTTGACCGAGATTTTCAAAGTTCGGATGATCCCTCGGGTCCATTTATATTTGCATAATGCATGCGGAGTGGAGGTTTGATTCGATTTCCCGTGACACGTGCAGGGATCGACTTTTCGAGAGTTCGTCGCTGGTTTTCATACATATACAGGGACATGCAGTGTGTCGTCGGGCTTTTCATGAGAGGTATTGTACGTACGTGGACGGCAAGATACTTGTATATAAATAAAGCCAAAGGAAAAAAATTGATTTGCCAAGACTGATATAGGAGCCATAAACAAGGTTTTGTGTATACAATGTGATATTTGAGCGCGTAATACCGATACCCCCTGCAATCTCCGAGTCTCCGTTGCATCGACACAATGAATTCTGTTGTCCCTTTGTTTTAATTTGTCAATAAAAAATCAATCTATGTTCATCAGATGTTTGAAAAAAAAAACAACACGACCCAGTAAAAGAATGCAAAAACATCCTCACCTACGTTTGATACGTTCGTGTTTATGTAATGCCATAGGCGTGAATACAGTGTGTGAATAGTATACAGACAGGGGGTCATCTTCTCCTTGGACAAATAAGGTATAATATTCGCCTCTCCTCCCGGAATACACATATATACACAAACACGCGTTTGCAGGTCGGACCCATTCATGCGCAAAAAAAGGGCCATCATCTCCCTAATACATGTGCGACGATTAAATGGCGACAAAACGCGTGTAACGTAAATAGGGCATCGGTGTACAACCTTAGATGATGCCCAGGGGAGAATATACATGTATGGGAGAACAGGAGAAAGAGACGAGATACACTGTAACGCCGATGTCCGGCCCCGTCTTGTACATATAGTTACACACACCAGCCAAGTTAAAATGGGACCGTACAGTGTATGTAATATATATGCTGAAGCGTATAAGGATTCCTTCTGAAAAGACCGAGCCATAATGAGGATGACCGGGCCGTTTCGCAAGTGCGCCCCTGCAGTGCTGCTATATGCGTGTAATAATATAATACATGTGTGTATATGTATATACACATACGTGTATCGGGTACCAAAAGGAGAAGAGGGAAAAGAGGCATATGCACGTTATGGTGGGAAAGGAAGGCAGATGCGGTCGAAGGAAAGGCGATGAAAAAGCCGGACAGCTGCAGTGGGCGCACAGTGTTGTTACACGTGTTTTTTTTCTCCCCCCCCCCACCCTCCTTTTTGTTTAATAAAGAAAAAATCTCGTTTCCCCCAAGACAGTTCTTTTACATGTAGTTGAGATTTCTGTTATTCTTTCAAAATCGATATTCACCATGAGTCTCCAACGAATTTTCTCTTAATCGTCGATAGATCGCGTAACACACGCATGCACGCGTTCCTATATATAGGCACAATTAGCGAATCAACCGATTCAGCTTTACTAGTACACACATCGTACAGGGTACAACATCGTATGTATACACAAACTGTGCAAGCCATAAACCGCGCAGGTATATACATATATACGCTACGGGGAAGTTCCGCCGTAGGGAGCGATTTTTTATTTCCACAGCCCCCCCCCTTCCCCCCATGTATACACAGCACACAGCCATATAGCAAAGACCAGCGTGAGCGAGCGATAAACGAACGGTTTTCCATGGGACCGCCGTGCACGCTTCCTATGTACAGTGTGAATCCGACGTCGCGCGCCGTAAATTCACGGGCCTCTCTCGACTCTAATGACGCTTCATTAGCCACCGCTGTAGAACCCCCCCCCCACCCCCTTCTACTTAACGGACCATCTCTTTTTTTTCACCCAATGTCGAACCAAAAAGTATGCTGGATTTATATAACTGGACCGAACGCACGGGCCCCCCTTGGACGTGACGTTTCAATCCGAATACATAAAGCGAGAACTGACGATGGGCGATGATAATACCTGCATGATGATGACGACGGCGATGAAGGATTTTCTGTTTAGTATGCGACTCGCGCGCCGCACGTTCACATGTACATACACGTGTATGCGTTGTATACACACATTTCACATATAATGTACATAAACGTGGCTGAATTATCGAGTCAACAACTTGGTTTATTACGTCGCGCGGGGGGTGGTGGGGAGATCGCACTTTTTCGTCTCCTTTTTTTTATCCGATTCGCGCTGTGGGGTAATAACGAGCCACGTGTGCGTATGAATAATAAATAAAAAAGGATTTTTGATGATGACTCACTTTGCCCGCGCGCGAGCACGATTCAATTCAGTTGGGACCCCCCTCCCCCCCCCACAATGGTATTAAAATTATCAATGCCGTGTGGTAATAATTCATCGCGCGCGCGCGCAATAAATCAAAAAGCGTCACTCGCAGGAGTTGCTCAATGAAGGGCAGGTCGGTCGAGTAATTTCAATTAATCGCGCGCCAACCGAACCTCCCCGGTGTAAAACAATAATTCCCTACTAATACACGGCACTTGGGATGATTGCGCGCCGAGCATTCCAAGGCACGCGGACGGAGGCACGCGCTTAGCGTTTGAAAAATGTCCCCGTGGCCAATCATCTTATTAAGCGCATCAAGAAAAAAACGGGGGAGGAGGGCGCCGAAAGTAAATTTCCGGCGCGACGATAAGTCCCGAAAAAGGAGGCGAGGGAGAGAGAAAGTCGTTAACGAACACCTCGGCCGTTTTTTTCTTTGTTTTTGCGTCCGCTCTTTTCTTTCCTCCAAGCTGTATAGGCGTGGTCGTGCATTTCGGTGGGTATTTGTGGGAGTGGGTGCTCGGCGCCGTTGTCATCATCGTTGGGGAATAATGCGTGTGTATACGCTCGAGATTATTTTTGTAGGCATACAGAAGAAGCTGAATCATTCGTGCTGTCCGAACGGGTCAAGTGACGAAAGGAGTGTACACTCCTAAATACACGAGTATCTAATGTATATTTATTTCAGAACGGCAATACAGGTCAACTATCTCGGCGCTCCCCTTACATAGGGCCCGAAATTTATACCCTCACGTATAGTCGCTCCACTTTGGGCCCTACGTCCACTGCCGGACAGAGGGAGATATGTATGTATATATGGGTCGTACCTATTATACACGTCTGCTGTGGGAGAGAACGGCCATAGGGGAAGCCATCAGAGACGTATATGCACGTGTGTGTGTGAAGCGCTCGAAGCGAAAAATATATGGTTTCCAAAGGGAAACGGACCGATTTTTGTGTACATGAACGTTAGGAGAAGAAAAAATAGTAGGCCTGGAAGCGAAGACGAGGGACAGGGCGTATTATGAGGTTGAAGAAAAAAAAAGAAGAAGGGCCGGCCGCGATTTCCAAGGGGAGAATGGATTCTTTGAATTTTCGAGCGCCCCCGAAGATTAATGCGAGAGGGCCCGGCGCGCATCTGTAGCCCTCCTCTCTCTCTCTCTCCTTCATCCCTCGCTTTATTTTTTTTTTTTTTAAAGTAGAAATGGACACTGTCGAAAGAAATGTATATTGCACCGCAACAGGAGAGAGATGCCTAATGACGGATCCCTCCTGCGCTCGCGAGAGACACATATATACCCACGTGCGCGTGGTGGTGGTGAGCAATCGTTCGGCCGACTCGGGAGTATTGCGTGGGTATGCTGTAACATATGCTCGTGCCGTCGCGGGTATTATAATATCGGAGCGCGCGATCGGCAGGGAGGAGAGGTTCCTCGGGTGGTCCCCCCCCCAACCCCCCCGTTTGGTGCAGCGGCAAAGCCGAGCTCTAGATTATATATTCTGATGACGAATGAAGTCGCCGAAATGACGCGGCTCTCGCGGTGTATGTTTTGGTGCGTATACACGCTACCTCGAGCGTCTCGTTTTCTTTTGATAATCGTTATGATGTGGATGACGGTGACTCGTGTTTTGACCGTGTAGTGTGGGAGATGAAGCACCAAGGGTTTGTATTACCTTTTTTTTTTTATACAATCTGGATAACGCTGAGAAAAATGACGATGGATGATGTAGATTTTATTCATACATAATGATCAAAGTATAATTACAATGTTTTTTTTTTTTTTTTTTTTTTTATTATTTTTTATTACGAGCATTGTTCCGAAATACCCTCACAGAGAGTAGGTGGAGTAAGTTGCGCGGTATATATGTAGTATACGGGACGGTTCGGCAAAATTATTGCAATCAACTGCTCAAAGGTGAATAATTTCCCCAAAATTTCCGATCTCGAAAATTTCGGTTTTGAGAATCTTTTGGCCGATCGAGTAAAGAGCACCCGCGGAGGGACCAAAACCCAAAAATCGTAATAGTGGAGGGAGCAGACGAGGAGCAATCCCCCGGGGGGCCCCACCGTTGACCAAATACGCTTTTTTTCGACATAATTTTGAAGAATAGGCGGACGTCTTGCATGAATATATGATTAAGCAGCGCGATTAACGAGTATACCGTTTCCCGTTCCACCGGGGCATAGCCAGCCACTCGAAATTACCGATGAGTATCGCAGACCGGGTCCCCTCTCGCGCCGAGGGAAATCGCGATCGGCCAACGAGTCCTTTTTTTTTTTTTTTTTGTCGTTGCTTTCAGGGAGCGCATTTTTTGCCGGGCACTCGGTTTTTCGGATCGACGATCGGGGGACTCTTTCTCGGAAGCTTCGGCGCTCCTCTTTTATTTTCTTCCCTCAGCGAGAACGGCCGGGTTTTTTAATTGAAATTCTAATTACACGCGGCACGGGAGTCCATTTATTACGCGCGATGCCGATAATGTCGTCAAAGGGGTCAACGACAGGGGGTTTTTCGTCGGGCGCGCTCGGCTGATCGTTATTATACTTTCGATCGGTTTTTTCCCCGACAAATCGGCACCCTCGACCGATGGACACAGTTGCTCCTCGGTGGAAAAAAAATACTTGCGATCGATTTATCAAAACTAAAAATTTCCCCACGCCGTGTATCCACACCCACACGCGCAAAGAGAGGGCCAGCAACAAAAGCGTCATTCCTCGAAACATCGGTGGGAGGGGAGAAAAAGGCACACTCGAGCTCCGAGAAGAGTTACCCATACGCGCAGAGCAGCAAAAGTTGCTGCTACTTATATACATGGCTCCTTTTTTTCCACAATGTCCATTGTTGAGAAATCTCGAGGGCAAAAAGGAGGAGGAGACGAGAGTGAAAAGCTCTCGAACACTGCGCACACGTGATGTATCGCACGCACAAAATCGCGTTTCCTCGAGTGGCCCAAGACGCTTTTCTCAATGACACAGCGCGCGCGCGTGTGTGGGTATAACGACGTTCACATGTAACATTTGTCACGCAGCTTTTCAAGAGTGCATGCGAGCATTTATCGACTCCAAGAGAGAGGTGGATGAATGAAGAAGAGGAGAAAAAAAGGTTCGCGTCACCTTAGAAGTTGCTTGTGTGTATAGATTATGTAGACGACGCACACCGGCCGGCGATTTTCTGTGCACGAAGGGGAGGGAGAGGGAAAAAAAAAAAAAATAAATCCAAGCGTCCCGTATTATAGGTAATACCAGGAAAGATCTCTCGAGAGAGCAGAGCACAGGAGAGTTCATAATGCCCCTAGTGCGTATACACTTTATAATAAAAGCGGCAGCAGGAGTGAATAGAGAATATCTCATGTAGGCGAGGGAGAAACGCAGGTATATATACGCAATATATTGTACGCGCGTGTTCTCTTTAAGGTGGTTCGGATCTCAATGGCGCAAAGCTATGCGTATTACGTACACCAAAAGACGTCGTTGTCGCATGTGGGGTGTACAAAAAAGGGGAAAAAAGGAGCCAAAGAATAAGGAGCAAAAGGAAAGGTCGCACGTGTACTTGATGGCTTCCCATTTGTCCTAGGCTCTAGAAAGAGATTTGAGTTCATACAGTATACATACTTTGGTAGGTACTCGCGTCTCATATATATATATATTATGTGAGGTAGATGACGCTATAGTATGTACACATCATCCCCCTCGATCGCGAAGAAACAGCGAACGCGGACGGAGGATATAAAAAGGGGAACCCCCGAAATTCCACTCGAGCGTTCCCTCCGTCTTTTCCTTATCCCGAACGTCGTTAAGTCGTCGTCGGCGTCGTTTCGTTCAACACACGACCCCCGCAAGTGCGAAATAATCGGACGCTTTTTCTTGTTGGGCCCCTCCTGTTGGCACACCTACACGAGTGCGCTTAGCACACACGTATATGGTTAATAAAACAGGGTCCCTTTTCTACTTCCAAGTGTATATTCTCCTCATCTTTCGTTCCGAGAGGTCCTCGTCGTCGTGTTTGACCAAGCCGCTATGTACGTACACGGGCTATTTACCAATCCTGAGATGGCACCTCGAAGACGCGTGCACTATAATACAGACACTCGCGCACACGGTCGCCCAAGTGGTCCGGGTGTTTCTTGGCTCTCGCGTGTTTTCCGTCGCGCTTGCACGTTACAGGATTTTCTTTGTTCTCGGGGAACACGATGGCGCGTTGTTAGGCGTCACCGGACACTGCCGAAAATCATTCGATATTGTACGTAAATATAATCAAGCACAGTACATCGCCCACCGATATAGGTATATCTACGTACAGGTGTACAAGTGTAAGACGAAAAATCGGCATAGCTACACGGTTTACCGGATTTCAGGGTATGTATATACCCCCGAGTAACGGCGCGCACAAGTACAGAGAGACCGAGAAGTTTGTATGCACACACACACACACACACACACACGTCTCACCAAGTTCGGATGGAAGAGGGACACACGTTGAAATCTCCGGTCTTGGTTCTCTTCTTATTGCTATATGTATACACATAAGTGGTAGTTACCGGTAAAATGGAAACGGGGGCGAAAAAAAGGCGATCGTACGACGACGCCACTGTATACATGCCCGATGAGATCGGCAAGAGGAGTTTATATATGGGTTAGGTGGGTGGATAAAAATCGGTACAGGGGTTTATACATATACCCACGTGTATAGGCAAGTGGGTTACGTTACGGTGATTCCTCTTCGGCTCTACTTGCCCCCAGCATCTCGATGCACGTGCAGGAGAGGACTGACCGATCTTTCCTCCGGAGCATCCTCAGCTGTCGTCTTTGGCGTTTGGTGTACTGTGCAGGTATATATATATATATATATATACATGGTTCTCTGGTGAAAAAAAGCCCCCCCGAAGAACCTAGAGACGCCGTTAAAGAGCCGGCGCGAATTTATCGGCGCCGTGGCGACAAATGACACGTGTCCCTGGAGAGAGGCTCTCGCGCCTCGGCGAAACCCCCCCTCGATCTACCCATCTGTGGGCACCTAAGGAAGCGGCGGTCACGAGAGACCCTCTCTCGTGATCTCTGGCCTCCCTCTGTACGTATAGGTGTACATCTCGTGTAAGCGCATCCTCTTTTATACATATTATATAGATATACGTATAAAGGGTACGAGTATGACCCAAAAACGCCACCGTCTCGTAAATTTACCGATCTCATACTCCTCGTGTCGTATATACGAATATGATGTGCATACCATGTACGACAATGGAGCACGTAAGCAATGGAGCCATCGTCCATGTGTATATGTGAAAACACGACGAGGGTAAGACCGCCCGAAGACCTGACCTCTCGTATCAACCATCAGCTTCTCTCTACGTGTCCCCTGGCTTATCGTGCGCCTGGAACGTCTTGATGCTGGCGTGGTGTGCTTTATTACTTTCGTTGTTCTCCAGTGAGAAAAAGAGACACCGTGGATGCTCGCGAGAGGCAGTAGAAATGAAGAAAAAAAAACTCGGGTGTGCAACGGAGAATTTATCTATACATTACGCTTAATATGAAGGTGTCAGCAAGGGGGGGTGGGGTGAGATGACCAAACTGGGGCCGTGATTTATCGATAACCCCTCGACCGCAGCGCTCTGGGGATGTATCTCCGTGCATCTGGCTCGTTTGGGCGCGAGACCGAGAGATTTCGATCTTTACGGGGAAAGAATTTTTCGGATTCTTACGCGTGCGCGCGCGTTTGGGAGAGAAAAAGGGGGCTGGGGTGTGTGCGCGTAAAAAAAAAAAAAAAAATATTCGACGGCGAGAGTCTCTGATCTTTCTCATCGCGTGTACATCGAGGATACGACTGGGGGGGTGTGGAGGGACGATGATGACGTTGCACGAGGGGATTGATCTCGGTGGCGAGGGTGAGATCTTTGCCGCGCATGGGAACGTTTCATGTGGTTTTTCCTTGGGACCCCCTACCCGCCCAACCCTCCACCTTTTTTTATTTTTACTGTCAAGGAAAACGCGCGTCTCGACGATGATGCCTCTCTTTCGCCCCGCGTGACGAGTTATTTTTATGAAACATCTGGGAATTTTTTTCTCTCTTTCCATCTGGATCTCGAATTTACTTATCGGAGGATATGCGCGCAGTTACCACACTTTCCTCGTTTTATAGTACCGCTCACGGAAAAACGTAATTATATATTATACACTGCGGATAGCAAAAAAAAAAAAAAGGAAAATAAAAACCCCCCCAATTCCCGGGGTTTTACGCAACTCTGCCCCCCCCCCATCGCCGCTCAAGAGGTTATTCTTGCGAAATTTTAATGGTAAGCGGAAAACTCGACCGGTAAAAAAACAAAAAAAACTCACGGCCCCCTCATCCTCGTGAAAAAAAAAAAAGAGAGAGAGAAAAGTATCCTGTACAGCTCTCGGCTGGTTTTTACCTCTCCGCGCTTACAACCATCTCCGCGCGCGAGGGACCCCTGCAACCGTCAATTACGCGCCTTCGGCTTATATATTCTACACCGCGCTTATATACTATAGCTATATTATATGTCCGCGTTCTCCAATTGCGAAATCTCCCCCCCTCTGGGGCACTTTCAGGCCTATGTACCTACCGATTAACGGAGAGCGCGGCCATTCCGTTTTTCCAGCGCCATCGAGAGCTTTTTTTTCTTCCCCCTACGAGTACACTTTTTTTTTTTTTTTTCTCTACCTGCGTATACGTATACCAGAACAACGAGTCATTGTTGTGGTTGTGTTGCAAACCTACGAGGTTAGAAGAAGAAGTAGAAACTTAACATAGGATATTCTCATTTGCGGGGTGGGTCAGGCTGTTGCCTTGAGGAGCACAAAAATCAAAAAAGCAGTACTCTCGTATGCTTGCACTTTTTAAAAAAAATAAGTCCCATCCCCCTCTCTATATCCTTTTAAAGTGTAAAATGCTGCTGACGACAATATCCGTGTGTATATATATATGTATAGGGACACGTGATTATTCTTCTTCAGCCGCCTCATTCACTTTTTAGTAAAAAAAAAAAAGAAAGAAAAAGATCCATGTATCTACCCACACGCGCGTCAATGAGCGCTCGTTTCCCCCCGTCTCTGTTGTGTTTTTGTACCCTCCGTTCCGTACTTACACGTTGCGATGGTACCCGTGTCTCGTAGAAACGAAAAAAAAAACCCCCATCACTACATGTATACCCTACGGACTAGACACACCGTCTTCGTTGGGGCAGTACACAGCCGACAGGTGTGTCCGATCGAGGGTGAAAAAAAAGGGGGATATATACATATATTCCTTTCATCGCCTCCTCATCCTCCGCTCGGGGAGCCATTTTATCCTACACTATAGTGCATCTAAGTATCTTCCCCCCTCGTCGTGCGATACAAGGCCCCTCTCTCTCTCTCGCTGATATTCTCTCCCGTGTCGAACCAACTAGCCATCAACCGTACACATACTAGTTTCTTATTAGGTGCCCATAAGTGGGAGCAAATTTTTCTACCCTCCCCCCAAAAAAAGTTCCGAGGATTAAAAATAAGAACCCCCCTCTCCCCCCCAGAGCTTATCAAGAGCAAGCATCGGAGCCAGAGAATCGTCCGTCCAAGCGTGCCATAGGCTCCCGAAATTTCAGACGTCCCTTCGCAGGTATGGAGAATCTTGCGCCCGAGCGCCTTCGCCTGCAGTAGCGATTTTTTCCGGCTCGTCGCGCCCCACGTATACGCGCATCACATTGTATGTATACTAATCGACGCCCCATATATATATATATTTTTTTTTTTTTCGGCTGTCCGATTATTCCGTGGTGCAGGTATATATACGTACTTGCGCATACCGGGCCTCATACGTATCTCCTTTGATACACGCGTTAAAAAAGAAACCGCACAAATATACATATATATTTTTTTTTTTTTTACCGATCCTCGTACGCGCACCCGTGGCTCTCGGCGACCGGTCCGCTTAACTCGTACAACACGCATGTAAATACGCATGATCGATCAGCAAACCAAAGCTCTGCTCGGCTCCTTTAATCTCGTCCCCCTTCTTTTTTTTTTTTTTCTTCCAAAGAAACGTCTCACTTTTGCCGCCGCTAATGAGCCGTCGCGCTCTCGCCGAATTTCACGGGCGCATCCGTGCCCCAACGACACATACATACGCTCGGGAGTGCCTTTGTGGAGGTTGCCTATAGTTATTTACGCTGTTATCATTAATTTGAGATAAACACGATGGTCATCCGATACCGGTTTTTTGCCGGACCTCGTCACTTTTTGTTTTCCTCCTCAAATCCCAATCACGAGAGACAATGCAACGTGCTTAGTAAGCACCGTGAATTGCGGCCGGTGCGAAGGAAAAGAAAAAGAAATGAAAAAAAAAAGGGAGAGGTGACCTGGAGTGTATAATTATATACTTTCGTGGTTGAAAAGACGTGCTCTACACTTGCGTGCATGTGTCGTATTACGTGTGTATGCACCCGAAGATATGTCACACCCGAAATAAAGTATATTTGGATAAATGTTGTTTGAAGGCAAACTGTAACAACCACGACTCGAGACGAGGAAGGGAGGAAGGAGCTTGAAAGGCCGCCGCGTTTTACACTCCGCGTAACTGTTTCTCGTATTACATCCTTCCCCTCTCTGCTGCGCCGCCGCTGCATCTCTTTTGCCAGCGTTGTGCGCCTTCGTTCCTTTTTTTTTTTTTTTTTTTTTTTTTCTTTCTCTCTCGCGCGAGCGACAAAACAGTTACCACGTGCACTCGCGGCATTAGTCTGAAAACTCCGTATCATCTCAGGGGAAGGCGTTTTCAAAGACACATCGACGGAAAAATTGTGTCCATATGTATCTATATAAATATATTTACACCGCAGGTTGTACCCAGTGCAACAATAAAACCCTCTCGTTGTCATATTATTACCACGAAATTCGAAGAAAAAGAGAGAGCCCGAGGTGTACACAGAGAGCATACATCGCACCTATATAATTCAAAATCAAATTGCACCGCTCGCCCTCTCTCTCCTTCGCATTGTTATCATTATTATTGTTATAACAAAATGTATATACATACAAGTGCGATACGACTCTCTTCCACGTATATAGCCTCGAGGGCACCGCAAGGAAATCGTCGCAAATCGAGAAAAAAAGAAAAAAAAAAAATGAAGCAAGGCATCCGGTGTACAATATATATAATATACACACTATGTGCGTTTTGCTTTGATGGGGGCTCTTCTCTTCCCGTCCATCCTCCCTTTCTCTACATATACACACGTATATCGGCGCAATAGTCAGACACATTCTCGTGCATATGTAATATATACGTATATACATATATATATATATATATATATATATATATATATATATATATATATATATATATATATATATATATATGTATGTATCGGCACGGCGATAATTTCACCAAGGTATAATATAATATAATACTCGCACGTATATACATATATTTATACACACACAGGGAGAAGCAGAGAGAGAGAGAGAGAGAGAGAAAGATGAATGAATGAGAAGCGAGAGAGAGGAGCATCAGCGCTGCCCCGTGGCGACGTCTTCGCCTCCGTGGGAATGGATCGGCGCGTATACGTATATTATACCCGCGCGCATCCTTCTCTCCATCATCCTTCAGTTTTCGTTCAACGAAACCCGAGCGTCCGCAATACACATATATATGTATACCCGAGGGAAGCAATCGAAGAGTCCTCCGCCTCTCCCTCCTCGCGCCCTTAACTACCGATGATCGGTATGTATATGTATATATATATATGTATACGAGGCAGGTGCAAACGGGCGCGAAATCCTCGTCTGATGCGCCACACCTCGACCCGGCTACCATGCGCGCATCGGCGGCAAGTGCGAGGAGAGAAACCGATTTTCGCCGAGATCGTTAACCGTACGCGGAAACGGCATTTCGGCCGATCGTTATTTACTGTGCGGCTCTTTCGCACTCGGCATGCACACGTGTGCACTCTGTCTGCCTGTGTGTGGGTATACAGTGTAATGACAGGGTTTCTCGCATCGTCCTGCATGATATGGTGTGTTATTTGCGTGATCGGTATGGCGAATGTATGTGTGACAGAAAGCATTGTTGTCGGATGTAATTCTTTTTCTTTTCGATAAATACCCTCTGTTTTTGGTCCGATTCCTCGAAAGAGAGAAAGAGTATATAGGTACGCATATAGAGTCGGTTCAACGCGCTTAAAAATAATCCTCCTCTCTCGCTCCGTGTATATCGCGCAATTAAAGACTCCGGACGATATGTGTGTATATATATACCCACGTGCATCCGAAAACTCGCAAAGCAAGTAAAAGGAATGAAATCAGTGTCAAGATGAAAGAGCTGCGCACCAAAGGCTCCTTCTTGGCTCTCACCTTTTGTGGTCCGGGACGCATGTGTTGCTTTTCACTCGCTCTCGCATACCTCGCAGCTCATCCTCTTTTTCCAAGTCTCGAGCTCGCGGTGCCTCCTATTTCTAGAACTCCCTTTCGTCTCTTCCGTCAAACTGATGCTATACACACGTGTGCACAGCTTTTCAACCCCTCCTCTTGTACAGATCGGTTCGTCCTTCGTTCCGTTTAAATCCGCGCGCGTCTCTCCAGGTGAACGTTCAATCGATTTTCCAGTGCTCACCTTCTGCCTCTAATATACCGATCTCTCTCTCTTTTTTGTTCTACTAGCTGGCGATAATTGATATGCCCTTTTGTGGAGACAAATTTTCGAGTCATTTGAACGATGTAATCAAATCGATACTGTAGCTTGAAACTTCGAAAATCGGCATCGGCCCAAAACAATCAGCTTGAAATATCGAGCCCATTAACCCGATCGAAGCCTTAACCTCCATCAATTTCCCCCAGAGAGCGGGCCACAGCAGGTGCTACATGTATATATATAGACGTATAAATATCAATTTGTGCACGTACGGCTACAATATAATATCAATCCTGCCCTGCAATTATATAGGCGTCTTATCATATCCGCTCGAAGAAGTGTGTATACATATGGGGGGAAAGAAGGGCTAATTAATACGGCGTCCTTCGAGCAACGGTACATCGCGCAGATGAGATCGGTATCGATTTAATCAACCTATACGCGCTGGAAGAACAAATCGCCACAACAACAAAAATAACGATCACATACACCTCTATTTTTCAAATGAACCCCGCGTATTTACAATTTGTCCCGAGCCCGCGATTTCAATTAAAACAATCCCCCTTTTTTTATTTTATTACTCCTGCGAGGTATAGGAACGATCACGCACCGAGGTGTAATATATATATATTTCATTAGCTGCACCCGAGTTTTCTCTGTTTTTTTTCTTTTGTTTCGAGGAAAAAAGACCCATAGTCGCTGCCGCCGATTATCGGGCTCATCTGTGGCGCGAGTCGCATAACGAGGGTCGTATTATACAGCGATTTTTGGGTCTACGTGGGACCGAAGGGAAATCGGTAAGAGAAAGAAGATCGTCATCTTTGCGTTGTATAGAGTCGAGTGGGTGCGCTCGTGCTCTTCTTTTTTCGGCCGACTCGTACACTCTGATGCCGAAAGGAAAAAAAGAAAAAAGAGGGCGGGCAGAGAGAAACGCATCCGAGAGCCATACTCGCCCGTTCCCCCTTAGGTTTCTCCCTTTCTCTCTAAAATCGTATCGTATATGTACGCGCTCCCTCGCTCGGCTCCGTCCGTGGGTGTGGCAATTATCGAGGTATTCTCTATAGGGCCCGGCTATTATGCTCGCGGACAGTTGTGTCGTTATTTTTATTACAACGTGCTAGAAAAAAAATTAGATCAAGCACGATTGGTCGCCCATTTCCGAGAAACGATGAGCGAAGCGCATAAAAAAAGCGAATAGTCGACGCACAAAAAAAAAGTAATGGCAGCGTAGCACGCGCGAGAGGGGCGAGCTCGCTGGTACACACCTTCCAATTTTTCTTTTGCATCGAGTATACACCCTTCCCGACGACTCGACACGCGCGTGGACGCACGTCTGCAAAATTCATACCCTTTCTCGTATTTCTTCGTTTGTCTTTTGTTCCTACTTTTTTTTTTTTTTACGACGGGTATACCCCTTTACGATCGCCCACTGCGCGTGGAGTCTCGTTAAGGCCACTTTTACGAAAATTACACGCTTTTTCTCAGCCAAAGTCGCCCCGTTTCCGCTTGCCATCGCGTGAGCGTTGGCTTCGACCTGCAACACGTGTATATATATACAATAGCTTCGAGGAAGTTATATTTGGAGTATTATGGTGTTTTGCGAAATTTAGACATTATAGGTACTATTGTCAGCTCTGACTGGGCGGGATATTCACTTTGAGATTGCTAGTTTTGTCAAGTGGATGGCAATGGGCGTATGTGTATACCAGACAGTTGTACTCGAGATTAACTTTCTCGCAGTTTTGATTGCGGAAATTGAGCACCAAGTTGAGGTGGCAAAAAAATAAAAAAATAAAAATAAAATAAATAAAGTAATGTAAAAAATAAGCCTACTCCAATGTACGCGCACAAGCACGTCACGGTATTTATAATATGGACCTGGCAAGACAAAAAAGAAAGGAAAAAAAGGGAGGGAGGGACAGCTCTCCTCGCCACGAGCGCAAAGATGACCAAAAGGAAAAGAAAAAAAAAAAGTCGCGGGGGAGGTTGAAATAAGTTCTATATCCTGCCGAGGAGGTGCAGGGGGTACATATGGGGATACTTAGGGTATACGGTGTGCTGGGGTCCACACACACGTATAATGTACCTTACACACACATAATAGTTGAGAGAGAGCGAGGAGCAGCAGAACCGGTTGTGCCCCGCAGGAGCTCCTTTCTCACCCCGCGAGAAAGGCCCTCGGTGTTCTCCTCTTCCAGAGTATACATGCACACTATACATGCAGGCGCTCATTTCTCCTCTCCGCTCTTTTTCATCCTGACTTCTTCTCTCCTATACGTTTCTTCTTTTACATCATACGCCCGACGTATTCTTTTTCGATTCTGATTCCCTTCGCATGTATATACATACCTACACTCGCTGTCTTTCCTTTTCAGTTGTAAATATCGATTGGGTATTAAGTACACACATATACGTGTACATACGCACGAGGAGGGGGGGTGGGGGAACATAACGCGACGCGGGGCAAAAACTAGTCCCGCCTCATTATTCCGCGGGTAAAAACAACGCGCTCGCGCGTAACTCGGAGGGCCGGAGGGGAGATTTATTTACTGCGGGGCGTTGTTGCTGCTGTTGTAGGTATACCCTTTTTTTCACCCTCTTCTTTTCTTTTCTCTTTTTTTGGTGTACAGCGCGCGCGCGCGACCGGCAATTTGAAATTTACGAGCGTCTTGAAATCGGTTGTTTAGAATAGTACACCGCATGAAGGTTTAATACATGACAATAACTCGTTTAATAGAAGAATAAAATGAAAAAAAAATTCTGTATCCATCCAGATGTACCCTTGACCCCCCGTTGGTCATCCATCTCCCGGGCACTTTCGTTATAAAGTGCACGAATATGTATATATACATGTACGGGATTACGAAGAAGCGTAGGTATGCTATACAAAGCAGGAGGATGCGAAAGAGGGAAGGAAAAGGTATACATACAAAAGAGGAGGAGGAGGTGCAGGCGTGTTTTTGCGCCTTCGTTTTCACCCGCATCTCTCCGGCCGCAGCAGCTACTCTCACGATGTTATTCCTTCGCCGCGGCCCACCTCCTCCTTCGACACTCCCTTCCTTATCCCTGGCTCCTCGTTCGCGCTGGATGTTAATGCGTCGTGAAAGCTTGCGAGAAAAAATCCCTGTTTCTTTTTCGGCCAACAAAACACTACACCGCCTCCCCCCAGCCCCCTCCCATGTGTGTATGTATATACACACAGCTCCCGGTTACATACATGCTGCCGTTGTTGCTCCTGTCGCGGCCCGATGGAATTCGAGCCCTCCTCCCCCCCCCCCTACCCCCTCTGCGCAAGCACTTGTGTCCGCTTCGCTGGCGCCGATCGGGATACATCTCGTTCTTTTAGCCCCCCTTTGCCCCCCATCTCCGGATTTCTTTCGTTTTATCTCTTTTTACTTCTGCACGTCTGTAATATGGATGTAGTTTATATCACATATGAGTGCTCAAAATTGCACGCGTGTGTATACCTATATATATGAGTTGGTAATTAACGACACCCCGCTCGTCCTTTTCTGGAGTGCGGATTCTCCATCTCATATGTACCGGTTTTTTTTTTCAACGAATCATTCAGAAAGAGAAAATAGGGGCTAGAATGGTTTTTACACCCCCAGTTACACCCCCTGGTTTTTCAAGAGTTTGCGAAAAGTTGAGTTCGATGATACTGTGAGAGAAAATAAAATATAATAAATGTACCAATTGATGCAAATCACGTGAAGCAAGTGAACTGACGCGTTTCTTTTTTTCACTTTTGTTTCAGATTTCGGATAGACAATACGGATCACATAATAGACGTGAACAAGAACAACGCAAAGTTCGAGTACGACCAGGTGAACATAATCTGCCCGGTTTACCAGCCGGGCACGTACGATGACGAAGCTGAGAAGTACATCATTTACAACGTAAGTGTACACATATATATATATATGCATAGATAAAAATTTGAATAGATAGCCGGCTTGAAAAAAAAAAAAACAATGATATTCATAACAACGACCCCTGTGAGCTTTCAAATATACATCCGAGCGGTGTTGTAAGCTTGATTTACCGTAGCAACTCGGGAGCCCCCTCCCTGCGCAGGGTTTCAGCTGCCAATGAGCCTTTGGCAATCGGTCGCACGTGAAAATAGAAAAAAGCTATAGACGGAACATCCGCTCCGCGAGAGGAAAAAGCTCGGATATTGATCTCCCGGCCTTATTAAAATTAACTCCGACACGTATAAGCTTGGGTTGGAAAATTAAGTTTTTTTTTCCCGTTCCCACACAGCAGATGACGAAAAAAAGCTCAAGCTCGGTGAGCTTGTTTAGACAGCTGCGCGCGCCGAGCTATAAATTACGGCTTCTTACGAATACACCTAACGAAAAACACGTGTCGCGCGGCTTTTCGGGACACACGCCTTGTTTTTTTTTTTTTTTTTTTTTTTTGTTTTTTTATACGCCACATATAAGATGAAGAAAAAAACGCGAGCGAGCGCGGGTGATTGTTTCGTCCTTCGCTCCGTGCGCACGTGGAGAGCGGGAGCGCGACGTTTACTTGCAAAACCCCCCTCCCCTCGCTGCGCGTTCATTGTTTTCGTTGCTGCGATTTTCGTGCGATTCCCTTCCCCCCCCCCCTCTTCGTTCTGCACTTGAGATTCGAAATTGACTCTGCTTAATTTCTAGTAGCTATAGTTTTTTTTAAATTTTTTTTTCATTTCGTAGTTAAGGACGATTATTTGATTGAAAGTCGTTTGGGGGGGTATTACGAGTTAAAATCTTGCGGTCCTCCTTGACGAAATCGGGCTGGAACCGACGAAAATCATTTATACGTCATGAAATCGTTATGGAAGTCATTAGTACAAAAATTGCGTGAAACGACTTGAATATTATAATCGTTTCAATTTTTTCCTAAAAGCTACCCGATGAAAGCACTTTGAAATCTTAGCTCATTTTCCCACCTACATGTACGTATATTTCTAAATCCATGGGGTCCAAAATGCAGGTGTCGAAAGAAGAGTACGAGACGTGCCGGATAACGAATCCAACGCCTCGGATAATAGCCAATTGCGACAAGCCCTTCAAGACGGTCTACTTCACGATAACCTTCAGGCCGTTCACGCCCCAACCGGGCGGCCTGGAGTTCCATCCCGGCCGCGACTATTACTTCATCAGCACATCCTCGAAGGACGACCTGCACAGGCGCATTGGCGGACGCTGCACCACCCACAACATGAAGGTCGTTTTCAAGGTCTGCTGCGGCAATGAGGCCGACTCGTCCTCGTACCCGGCGACGTCGCGCAACAATTGTAAGTTATTTTTGTTTTTTTTTTGACAATTCAATATATTTTGTTACCTATGTTAAACAGAGGAAACAATAATGCGATGATTTAACTAAAAACATACAGTTAATGTGCATTACAGCATTTTTCAAATTGTTTATTTATTTTTTTTTTTATCTTTTAAGGACCCTAGTTTAAAGTCACAGGATCAAGTAGCTATAAAGTCGATCTCACGTGAAAAATTACAACAATTATTTTTAAAAAACGATAAAATATTACATCTTTAGGATGGTAAAATGTATAAAAAACTCTTTACCATTTTTCAACGCACGCGCTCTTCTCGTGAATACATAAAATCCCTTCTTTCTCTCAGTTCAGTGGAGATGGAAAAAAAAAAGAAAAAAAAAAAAATTCAGAGCAAAAAAAAGAAGTACGCGCACTCTGGTACACGAGAGTATGTGAAATTCTCGGTAATTCATGATAAACAAGAGAAACAAAGTCAGTATGATGGAAAAAAGAAAAGAAAAAGAAAATAAAAGAAAGAAAGAAAGAAAGCTCCTCACCACCGCGAGCTCCATCGATCAAATATCGCGGCGAGGAGGCACACAGTATAGTGGTCCTCGAGAGCTCCCTTTGGAAAAAAAAAAAAAAAAAAAAAATGTAAGAGAGGAGAAGAAGAAGAAAGCCACGAAGCAGTATGCACTTACATGAATGCACGAGACCCACGTATACGCGTACGATCGACAGCACACACCTGCTTCCATCAGCCAAATTCGTTCGCTCTCCCCTCGCGCGTTTCTTTTTCTCTTTTTTAATACACATCCTCGCCCTCGGCGTGACTCGCCGCCTTTGCTTTCTATTATAATCCACGGACGGCCTATACGCTCAGGTAACCCTAACGAGGAACCAAAAGCCATCATGTGTACGTGTGGTTATATGATTTTTTCTTTTTTTTTTTTTTTTCGAGCGAGCGGCTTTCGTTTGACGGAATCATCTAATGCGCCTCGGCGCAGTTCGACATTGCCTGAGGCTTCACGTCTATTTCGAACTGAATATATATGTACGGGCATTACACTCGATCCCATTGTGCTGGTTCATTTTGTTTTTCTTTTTTCCTTTTATTATTATTACTTTGGTGCCTTGACGAGAGTCGAGTGTATATAACGTGTATATATACCCAAAGCATTAGTGTGAATGTACCTTCAGGTTTATATAAAATCAATCCTACTGTGGTATACACCACGTTAACTTTGACGCTCGCGTTTTTTCCATCTGTTCTCTCGTTAAAACATAATTTCTGATCGATAAAAGCCGGACGTCTTTAATTGGTTTCGTGGCGCAACCATTACAATAGTGTCAATCAGGCGAGAGCACTCGATCTTACGAGCCGCAAGTCAGTACTTGTAACTACACTTACACAGCGATATTTGTGCGATGTAATTTTTTTTTTTTTTTTTAAATACGGAGTATCATTGATGCTGGAAAAAATAGATTTTCATAACTAATGAGGAAAAAGGGTCACAGAGAAATAAAGGAACTTTAATATTTGGTCAAGTACAGCGTTGTAGGAGCAGTAATTAAAAAAAAAAAAAAAACATTTTTACAATACTAAGAATTGTACATTAATCCATAAAACTAATTCCAAACTAAATAATTATTTATAAATACATAGTCGTAATTATGATAAAAATAGTATTAAACTTTTGTAGCATAATATAGATACTGATAACTATTAATAAGTATTTAATGATTGTTTTGACATTGACGGGTTAATTGAAATGATAAAACTGACGTGGTGAATAAATAAACAAAGCAATTTCAAATTTTTCATCCAATTACTGTCCGATTGTTATTACTTGACACTGTCACCCTGAATTTCGTATACCGTATACAGATATATCGTACCAGATAATCCCAGTACTCGCTGTATTTTTTGATAAAGAGTCCCGCAATGATAACCCAATCGTCTTTTTCAGCGGTGGCGGTGACGAGCAGCACAGTGAGCAGCAGCAGCAGCAGCAGCTCGACGAGCGTCGCGGTGTTGAACGGCAACATCAACGCTAACCACGGCTACCAGCAGCCCGGCTCGGCCAACTCGCCCGCTGTGTACAAGGGTGGCGAGCGCCTGTACCCCGTCAACCCGCACAACCCCATCCACCGCAACGAGCACAGCCAACAGCAGCCCGACCTCCCGGCCCACGTGCCCCAACAGCCCACGTACCTCGGCTACCCGCCCCATCAGACTTACGTGCCCCCAGCGTCGCAGCCACCCAAGAACACCGTCACGCAGAAGAAGAAGAACAGTACGTACTTTACTTTTATCATTTTTTTGCTGTTTGTGTATTACTTGTGGTATACGGGAAAAGAGAGGCAATTCTGGTTAACCAAGTACCATCGAATAGTTCCATGGTACTACTACGCGATAACCATTTGTCGCTGGGTCGTGTAATTGGGTATAAGAAACTGATTGATTAAAAGCTTCCTTTTGATCAAGATA
Organism: Copidosoma floridanum; assembly: GCF_036245765.1. Taxonomy (NCBI): domain Eukaryota; kingdom Metazoa; phylum Arthropoda; class Insecta; order Hymenoptera; family Encyrtidae; genus Copidosoma; species Copidosoma floridanum. The sequence continues at coordinate 12,725,465 of NW_028321884.1, read as the reverse complement.
TTATATATATCGTGCCACAAGTTTGTTTTTTTTCATTATGGGTATAACTTACGGGTCAACGGAAGACACCATCTGAATCGATGACGACAGTTACACGCGAGCGAAGGAATCAATGTGGAGGCGCAGCAAATTAATCCACGATGAAAAAATAAAGAGCGTCTTGTACAAAAAAGTAAGTTGGGGGGGGGGGGGTGTTTACTGCTTCCCTTCCTGCGTACGAGGGTTACAGAGGCGGGTCCACCCTCCGATCCTTGGAGTCGACGCAACTCTCCAACTACTGGATGAAGTTATTCAACGTACGAGTAAAAGAAATTCTCGCTCCCGTGCATCGGACATACTCTCGTATAAAACGGTACTCGCCGAGTCGATCGAACGGCCTTTCGCCACCCAGAGTTTTTCAACAAAAAACCCCCGCTTTCGAAGCTGGAAAACTTCTCTCGGCCTATTTGTTTTTCGGACGAAACTGCGAAAAAATCGTCCAAGATCGGTAACGTACCCACGGAGCCATCGGCCGCCCCTTTCTTGTAAGCCATCGCCTCGCAATAATGAATGTACCTACGTAACATAACATGGTATATGTATACTCTCGCGAGTGAGCACAATCATTTTTAATAGCCCGTGCGTGCGCGAAAGAGAAGCCCTATTTCCGAAGAATAGACGGAGCACGCGATTATATACACAAACGCGTAGCCCTTCCTCTTGTACACTATGTACGTACTTATACCTCGAAAAAAAAAAAAAAAAAAAAAAAACAGAAAGAAAAAAATAGACGCTCCACAGTGGTGCTTCCATGTATACATACACACGGGTGTATGTACATGGGGACGCCGGCCATCTGTCCGATCGATCTTTCCTCGTCATCATCGCCCGGTAATTTGACTTCCAAGTGCGGCCGAGACCACCTCTCTCTTGTCCTCATTTGCATTGTCACTGCACCTACCGAGCTCCCGTGCAACCCTATAGTACCCCTTTCTCTTTTTCTTTTCCATAAATCGCTTACATGTAGAGAAACGTGAAAATCGGTAACATGTGAATTCACCGAGAGAAAGAGAGGGAAAAAAGGATTAATAAAAGCTCAATCTCGGCTCCACAGTGGCTCTATATAATATATATATACGGTGTCTGACTCGAAAGAGAGAGAGAGCGAGTACTATTATATACATATACGTGTGTATTTAAGAGAGCACCGTATACGTCAGAAATCCCCCGACGTGCACAGTCTGAGTAGTCTCTCTTCTCTTCTGCGCCGCTTTTCTGCATAATGAATGTACACACACACATGTGCCGTGTACAGCGAGTATATAAGAGAGACCCTTGCGAAATTCGTCCGCCGTCGAGACTCTGCATGGCTGGGGGATGACACGTACACACACGAGAGCTACTCTATTTTTCCCCGTCTCTGCAGCACTGCACGTTTTCCGCGCCATTTCACATACTACCTCCGGCTTCTTCTTTTTTTTTTTTTTTTCCCCTCCCTCTTCCTCTCTCTCTCTCTGTCTTTCTGTTTTGCGAAAATAGAAAAAAAATAAATAAATAAATACATAAAAGCCTGCCTTTCGCCCGTCCTTTTTTTGGCCTGCAACGTATTATACACGGGGCTCTTGTTGATTAGGGAGCCAGTTCATTGTTTCCCGATCCCGTGTGTGTAAGAGTATACGCGCGTCTCTCGACAAAAACAGCCGCTTTCCGCAGAGAAAAGAAAAAAATATCGAGACTCGGTGTAAGGGAAAATGCCGCAATTTCGCTCACAAGTAATACACAAACCAAACATGGGAACTTTTTTGCTCACACCGGGAAAATAACCATGCGGGGTAATTTGGGTGGCCAACGAATCTTAGCTGTCATTTTTACCGTATAGCTACTCCACAGTTATTTTTACTCTCGATTGAGGATAAATAAAACGGTGTGAACAAGATCGGTGTCTCTCTCACTGATGAATTTGGTGGTCAATCGGGAGTAAAAATAACAACCGACTGGGATTTTGCTAGAAGAAAAAAAACACCGTGTAAAGCTGTACGGTATACTAATTGTACGGCTGACCCTATAGCTTTACTATTATTAACGTTTTTGTGTTATACATATATGATATTTTAAACCATTGAAAAAAAAGAAGAAAAAAAATCTAAAATCGTTATTTCCCACAGAAGAGTACTCGGACCACCCGAACGAAGTGGTGAAGAACGAGGAGCTGACGTACAACAGCGGCGGCACGGCGCGCGCCCTCATAAGCCCAACGAGCCAACGACAGCAGCAACAGTGGCTGGCCGCGTGGACGCTCGCGCTGCTGTGCAGCGCCTTCCTGCCCCAACTGCTGATGCTCCGGTGAAGCGACTCACGCCAAGGGGATCGACGCCAAGGGGCCCCCCTCCTGGCGGATCTTGTTGACCTGACGCTCCTGCTCCTGCCGTCCTCGTACCCCGTCGTCGCCCTCGTCGCCGAGCGCTTTGCCACCGTCAATTACTGAAGAGACACGATCAACGATGTTGCACGCGCGACACCCACCCAATCAAGTTATACTCTGATTTTTCACAGTTTTTGGTTCATTTGTTCTTCGAAGACATCGAAATGGCGTCAATCGTACTACACCGCGTGAATAATGACACTGTGTACGCGCGTTCGACAGAAAAACGGGAGAGACGAGGCGGCAGCAAACCGATGATAGTCTCGCGATGGATAAGGGAGAGGAAAAATAAAAGAAAAAAAGGGTTTTTTCGGCCAAAGGCTGTATACATTATATACGTTGTCCCCCTCCCCCCAAACAAGCCATATTAATTGTTAAACGTGAGAGTATGCGACGGACTGTTGTTAGGCACTGCATTTCATGGTACGCCCATTCATATGATTGTCACGCACTACTTATACTTTTTTACGAAACGCAAAAAAAAAAGCAAAAAAAAAAAATACGCGAGTCATTCGATTATGCGCGCGTGTGTTTTTCTTAGGTATATTTGTACATGGTACACGCGAGTGTGCTCATATTATATTATGCGTTTTACTTACATGCGCGTACGTACACATATGCACACCGACACAAGTGTCCTCGAGCGCCAGATCGCTATTGACTATTACGTATCGATCACTACTTCGATTATTATTGATTATTGTATATTTATGTGTATGCGTTTAATTGCCGCCAGTAGCGAAAAGCCGATTTTGTATTGTTTAATGGTAAAAAACAAAATCAACGTGCCTCTTTCGTGAAAGCTCCTAAATGCGCGCGAAAATCGTCGTCTCGTGCGCGCTATCTCTCTCTCCGTACACAAGTATATATAAATATATATGTATGTATTAACCTTGGTACCGATTGTCGATACGCCTCGCGTTGTCTGAATCGGCCGATCGAGTCGATTTCCGCGAGTCCTGTAGATCCCGATTTTTTTTTCTTTCTTTTTCATCCCAACACAGAGCGACTCGATCGGCCGAAGCGCGCGAGTGTAAAAGCGTATAGAAAAATCGGTAGACCGCACATCATTCCATGCGCGAGAAGGTGATTAATATAAGGAGGTCCCGCGAGGCCGCCAGTGCAGGCCTCCGTGTAAATAGGGAAACATCGAAGCGAGGATGAATATTGGGGCGAAATCGATCGCGCGATTGAGATTAAAAAAAAAAAAAAATAAGATAATTGAAAGGTATTATTGACTCTCCGGGACCGCGTCGATTTCGCGATATTCCTCCCCGCGCGTTGAGAGGAAGGAAACAAAAAAACTTGACTGTTTTTTAATTTTTAGTTTCTTCTTTTTTTTTTTTTCATTCTAATTTATGTATGATCAAATTAAATTTAGTGAGCGACGACTACGCGGTGCGAGTGAACGTGTGTGAGTGCGTGAATGCGTCGACCGAAGACTATATGTACGAGCGAGCGGGGGAGAGCAGAATAAAAAAAGGAAGAAAAAAGGTGGATTAACGAACAAATGAAATTGTATCATAGCTGTGTTGTACATACATATACCGAGACATCTATATCCATATAGATTTGTATTATATTTATTATCCAGTAATATTAACGAGAACTACGAAATAAACATTTACTCGATATTATAATTAATTATATTAGTAAAAAAAAAGAAAATGAAGAGAGTGAGAAAAGGAGCACGTCCAAATGAACAAACGAGCGAGAGAAACAAGTGTGTGTTTTGCTCCGTTTTTCTCGTTGAGATTGTATTTTTTTTTTCCTTTTTTTTTTTTACTGCGTATTTGAAAAACCGACGAGGCATTTTGTTATACTGTCCCATTCCCTCGCCTCCTTTTTTCCCCTGAAAATTTTTTTTTTCTCATTTATTCAGCGTTTACGAGGGTAAAAGCGACACAACAATAATTGTACATCCGAGCGATCATCATCGTATGCGATTTTATGTAAACTCCGAACTATATTGTACACAAAAACACGCGCCCATCAACATTATTCGCAACAGTGCATTGTACATTATGATAAAAATGATGTTTTTGCATTACGATACTACAACTCTATTATTATAATATTATTGGCTTACCACGATAAATACGTAATTTTTTGCCGATTCTCAATATTAGATACAGTAATTAAAAAAAAAATACACACACAGACGTGAAGTATTAACTATCATAATCAAGTAATTGTAAACACTGCGATTTCATTTTGCCGTAAAAACACATACACGCAATAAAGTATTGTATTTGCATGAAACTCTGTAATAGCTGACCACAGTTGTTGAAAAGACTATTGTTTTTTTTTTTTTTTTTTTTTTTATTAATCGTTTTTCTCCACCCCTCAATTATCAGTAATATCGTTCGAGGTGTCGTTGACTGTTTTTGCGCCGATTATAGCAAAATCAATCGCGCGCGAAATTTTACGATTTTTATCTAGGATGTATAAAAATTATTTTACTCCTATGACACTTACCTACTTAGAAAATAATTTTTATATGTGTACATAAAAATTGTAAAATATGTAGCATTATCACATACAAACACAAACACACACACACACACACACCCATACCCACACGTATATACATAAAAAAAATATATATATTTACGAAATTATAAAATTATTATTTAAAAATTAATTTTTTAGTTGTTTTTATTTTTGCTTCGTCATCTCTTGCCACGCACTCCCTGCATGCATTCTACTTTTATTTTTCATCCTTCATCCATTTCATCCCTTTTTTCTTGCACACTCGTATTTACATAGATGATTAGTAGTCGATAGCTAGTTTGCACCACTTGTACATTGGAAAGTGAAATTTCGTAATATCTTTGTTAAAGCATTGAAGTACATGACTGAAACCGTATATCTAGAACCGTCCATTCACAAACGTAGATAGCGCAATTGTGCACCGACTAAAGCACTCCCGTACCGATCCGCTTGTATGTGTACGACACTGATAAATCAACCGAAGATAATTCACGTGGTTTTCACAAACTAAAAATTTTAAATCCAGCCGCACAAGTAATTTTATTCAAGTAAATTGTTAATCTAGTGATTGGAACGAAAAAGAAATAAAGTCGAGTGCTCCGTTTGCATCAGAAGAGGGTATATTGTTGCCACTCAGCCGAGCGAGCACGTGAGTGCATCCTCGCGGGATTTGGATTTTTTTTTTTTTTTTAATTTTCGTACAAAAATACACTTTGATTGATTTATTAGATACTGGACTCTTTGTTGTGCAATTTAGAAATTCGTGACATCTTTGTTCCAGCCTTGGAGGTTTTACTTAGTTTTGTGACTCTCAGCATGTGATGAAAATTTGTTTCGTTGTGGTAAATAAAAAAAAAAAATATGTATTTGTTCGTTTACCCGCAACGACGGCGACGACGACGATTTTCGTAGATTCGCGCGAAGGGAAAAAACGCATTCGATGAGGACTCGCTTGGATTGGTGGACGAGCTTTTTCACCGATTGTTTTGTTTGAAATCGCGCGCCGAGTGTGTATGCGTGCGGGGGTGTGTGCGAAAATTGAGACTAATAAAACGAGTTGGGCGGTTGAATAACGAATTTTTCACGAACGGCCTATGTGTACCTTGACGCTTTGAAAGTAAGTAGTGTACTTGGACGGATGATTTTTTTCTTTTTTTTTTTTTTTTTTTACATTTGATCGAATATTTCATTGGAAAACTGCATTTGACGTCGTTTTCATTGCTAAATCCTTGCACGTCCGAAACAATACGAAAGAGAAAACAAAAAAAAAAAGACTCGCCGTTCCTTTGCCGAATATCAATGATCCAATGGCGCTTCGTCGACTTTTTGCATATGTGTGTATGTATATATATATATATATATATATATATATATATATATATATTTGGTACGATGTGTGCAGTAACGTCTAGAACAGACGTGGGCACATACGATCGTTTCGAAAGTTGGAAATGTTGCTTTTTTCAAGTTACGACAAACTCTTTCGAAAATTATTCCGTTTTTGGGGGAAATTTACGCCTCGGAAGTTGAACCTTCCGTTTTTGTGAATGACTTGACGAGGTGAAAATAAAAAAATAAAAAAAGACTGTTTGTAGATTAATCACGGTTTAACAAAGTCTAGTCAATTAATAGGTCGTTCATCTGACTTTTAATTTGTTTTACACAGAGCAACTATTGTTTGTCTCGTCAAGTACTATTTTTTTTTTTTCTTTTTTTTTCACATTTTTTTATAAGGAAAAAATAATTAATGGCAAAAACAAAAAAAACAATAGAAACAGAACGAGTACAAAATTATTTAGTGCATCGCTGGATAAAACAGATATGTATAGGCTCTAAAAACCAATAGTTTATAAAATATGATAGCGAAAAAAATAGCACCTATTAAGATTTATACATACAAATTTTTATATACACTATATAACGATATACAGAAAAAAAAAAACCTAAATGCAGAGTTTAATGGTGTACAAGATGAAGGAAAAAATAATAATAAAGTAAAATAAATTGAAAACAGCCCACGTCTGACCTAGTTGAAGTCATATTATACAATATAATAATATACGTTACATAAGTATGAATAAAATTGTCAAATACAGAAGAAAATAAAACGGCGCTAGCGTTTGTGAAACGAACAAAAAAATAAATAAATGAAAAAATAGTGGAAAAGAAAATATAATAGTATAAAAAAAAATAAGGGAAAATTAATGAATAGAGATTACACGAATAATCGTAATGAACCACTTGTTTACGGAACAAACATATTATGTCAACCGATTGTTGTTTTGTCAGATCAACGATGTACGTTATTATATATATAAATATAGAGAAGAAGAAAAAAAGTCGAAAAAAAAGTATAAATACAATTATAAATATCGAGAGGAGCGTACGAATTGTCGAAAACTTGTACATAGATATACTTGCATTGAACGACGAGGTGTGAGTATATTAATATTATTAACATGATCATTATTATTATTATTGTGTGAAATTGAAGATAAAAAAGGTATGATGGAGTAAATGCGTCAAACCGAGTGAAAGGGATGTAGAAAAGGAGATCGAGTGAACGTCAAGGGATTACAATATGATAATAACAAAGTAAACAAATGAAAAATGAAAGATATATGAAAAAAATTAAAAAGAAAAAGGCAAGGAAAGAGAAAGTGTGAGAATAGAGTGGAGGAAAAAAAATAAAGTAATTGCCACGAAGTTTATATAAATATATATATGATTAAAATACATAGTAGATACAAAATTAGGTTTATACTTACGATTTATTATAAAAGAAGAAAAAAAAAGTGAATGTACGTTGATGTCTAAGATTTTTAAAGCGCCGTGGGATATTTGAGGGATAAATATATATATAAATATATGCATATTACTATACGAAGAAGTCATTCACGGGATTGGGCTTGGAGCTTCAGAAGAGTAAAACACAACCAATACTACACTTGTAACAATAGTATTGTAACTTTCTTGAAAAATATTGATAAAGTGAGTTTTGTCTTGATCTCACAGTTACAGGTGTCTTGCAATATTTGGAGAATTTTTGTTTAAAAAACTTGAAGTTTATGTTTGAAATATTGATGGCGCACTTGATTTTTCAAAGTAAAAAAGTTGTGACCCTTTGAAGAACGTAATTCCTACGCGCAAAGTATACAATCGATTGAAAAAAATTAAATACACAAATTGTACTTCCTATAAAATTTGTTGATAAAAATTATGGCTTAAATTTTATCGAAAATTATTTTTTTTTTAAAGTTCCTCCAACTTCTCGGAAGTAAAGAAAAAAAAAAAAAAAAACGAGAATAATTGGCCACCAATAACACATTTTTGAGATAGTCGTACTGGTACTGTCTTGTAACTGCAGCCCGAATCTTATATAGTATTGTCTTAAAATTTAAGACAGTATACAACGTAAGTCCCAGATTACTCGTAACTCTTGTGAAGCTCTACAGTTGAACTCAGGCATGGGGTTAGATACAATCTTGAAACCAAACTTTCACACCTTGAAACAATTAAACACTGATTGGCGCACTGGAGATGTATACATGTAACGGAGAACGACAAGGTGCGTGGATACAAAAAAAAAAAAAAAAAAAAAAAAGAGAAAGAGAACATAAAAATTGAGTAAACTCGGGGTACAATCAGTAGTGGGTGGGAGGGAAGGGTCGGGCGTGGATATGTCTCGGAGAGGACTCATCCGCTAATTATATAATTATTATTCGTAAATCAGCAGGTACTAATTAAACGAGAGCATATAAGAACGACAAGAGTTGCTTGCGCGAGTGATTGAAAGAAAGAAAGTCACACTTAGCCAGATCTTATCGATCGAACGTTCAATTTTATAAATAAAATCGACAAGTTCACAAAGTATAGACACACTCACTCACACACACACACACACACACACGCAAAACATACAGTGACACTTATACAGCCGATATATGATTAAGAGTAAATAACGGAAACAATGATATAAGTACTTATTTTCCCTCCTCCTCCACCGAACAATTAATAAGTAAATGTGTACTGCAATGATAAAGTCCGAGGTTTAAGACATACGCTCGCATTTCCCGTGCAGCAATGAGCATCGGACTAACACGTTAAAACGATCGTGCACGTGTTGTTTTCTCATATACATGATGATTTTGTTTGCTTTTGTTTCTTCGTATACATTTTTGCTTGGACTTGGGCAAAAGAAAAATAATTTAATAAAACGATCTGTGATTATAACACGAGATGAAAATTAATATTGTTGCCCTGGTAGCCGCTCGATCCGCCGAAAAATGTGACAGGCAATAAAAATCGTCCCTCGACATTTAATACATAATTTGGGCTGGAATTTTTTTTTTTTTTTTTTGTAATACAGTTTTAAAAAAAACTTGTTTCGCTAAACTAATTCACTATGCGTATTAAAAAAAAAAAAAAAAAGCTTTGTATGACACACTCGATTCGCTAAAAACGCATTTATTGTCGAAAAAAAGCATGCAGAAACTAATTCGATTATCAGAAACAATTTCTTTTTCTTCAACTGCTTTGAAAATCTACAAAACCGTTGTGCTCAAATGACGATAAAAGCCCGCAAAATCGGCATCATCGGTACACCATCTTGATACTCCGTACGATAATTACTGCACACAAAAGCACGTGCACTGCGAACGACAAAAGCACGGGATCCGTGTAACTTCTTTTTTTTTTTTTTTTTTTTAAACTCTCGTTGAAAAGTGCACTCGTTCGCGAGCATGAGCCGATACCAGGTACATTTCTCACGATACTCGCGATCAGATCGGCGTACAGGAGTCGCGGGAGCCGATTGCGCAATTCGATCGGCTTTGTGCAAGCGAGCGCTGTACGTGTGTATTTTTTCGCGTTCGGCAAATGTCACTTATGCTGATGAATAATTCCCTTTGTGTCCTGCTACGGTGCAGATTCTCGCAAAGATATATTCAAACTCACCATCAGCGCGCAACACGTGTATACGGCTTCGTACGTGTATAAAAACCAAGAATTCAATGTGGTGGTTGCGAAATTTTACGAGCATGCAAAATTAAACGTGAAAAAAATAGGGTCACCTGTGCAAAAAAAAATGAAATAACTTGAAAGCCACGAGCCGAACTTGACCGGGTAAATAAATAATGTAAACGTTGATGGTTTATCGATCGATTCGCAACGGTACGAAAATACTTTCGCAGAAGCAAAAGGAAGAACGAGTCGGGGAAAAAAAGGAGCAGATGCAGTCGGCAGTGGATCGTCAGCAGCTTGCAAGGGCCGATTTCTCATTTTGTTTTTTTTTTGTAATTTTATACTCGCAAGAGATATGCAGTAGCATTTTTTTTCTTTTTTTTTTTTTTTTTTTTTTTTTCAAGCAAAAATAAAAAACGTTGAAACAGATGCAGCAGCACATTTACCGCAGTTAACAGTCGTTCAATAACAATTCAATTGCATTTAAAACAATTAAACAGAATTACAAAGTATAGCGTAGAGTTCATAAACAGTAGTCCATCGTAGCGAAATAGTGTTTAAACGGAAAACGAAAAAAAAAAAACGAAAATACGAAAAAAAAAAAGAGATGATTATGAATAATGAAACCGGAAAGCCAAGCAGAAAACTAATAACCACCACCCAATACGACACACAATCATAAAAAAGCAAAAAACAAAAAAAACAAAAAAAAACAAAAACGAAAAAAAAAAATAATAAATCCAACCCTTCCCCCAACAAACCACAAGTAAAAATTGCAGCTCAGTATCTTATACTATTATATTACCGTAAGAAATAAACTACAAAGCATAAGCAGATCGTTCAATAGTGTCTCGCGCGCATCAACGCGCGCGTATAATATAAACCTCTTCATGGAGTATTGATGATTAAATAAATATGACGTAACTAGAGTGAAATAAAAAATAACTTTTGGAAAATATTCATGTCCACGTACGAAAAAGGAAAACAAAATAAAGAGAAATTTTATGGTCACACGATAAACAAAGGCAGGTTATCACCGGAAGCAGATTTTCGTTTTTCTTTTTTTCTCGTTTTTAATGTAAAAAAAAAAAAAAAAAAAAAAAACGCATGTACACGTGCAACAGCGCGAGGGGAGCGATTATACAGTTACATATAGCGAAATATAAAAAAATGAAATAAAATAAAAAATACAGAAACAAAGGGAAAATAAAACGAAAATACGAGAGATCTCGGCTGGGCGACGTCAAGAAAGTTTATTTGAAAATTAAGGAAAAACAAAAACAAATATTAAGTAAAATAAATAAGACCGAGGAATTTATTGTTCGCATGTGTAATTATTATTCGTATATAGATCTTCGGTGTTCTTCGAAAAATAAAAGAGTAAAAAAGGGGGAGAGCGAGAGAGAGATATAATAATAATTATTATTAATATTATAATAAACGTATGGAAAACGAATTTTCGTATGTAACAATATTTGTTTTCTCGATGGTGACGACGCGAACATGATAAATGAGAAGAACAAAAAAATAAATTGTTTTCGCGAAATGCTTGTAATCTGCTATTATACATTCATAAAGTGGAAACTTGTTTATATTTTTCTTAAAAAATAAAAAGTAAAAGATGAAAGAAACGATGTAACGGTTTGACGATATGAGGAAAATGAATAAATAAATTTACGTACTCGTATACATATTATACAAGACGACTGTAAAAATTTGATAATTTTCTAAAACACGTAGAAGTTAGTGTGAAGAGAATGTAAAAAACGATGAGAGTGAAAGAAAATAAAAAAAAAACACAACTTCAACATTATTCTTGCATTTATTTACCCTACGTCTCATCCATACAAAATAATTTCATATTTTCTATTAACATCTATTTTTAATTTCACTATTTCGTACGAATTTATTTATTAAAATTACTTGTATTTCATTGTACAAAATATTGAAGAATTGTTATGTATTAAAAAAATTTGTTTACAAGTTCTGGGAAAAATGCTTTACCACGTAGAGTAACATATTTAAATATTCTCAAAAAGATTTATAAAAATACAGAGATGTAGATAGTTTTGTTAAAAAAAAGAAAAACATTTTTTATATTTTATTCTTATTTACTACATTTATAATGTACAAATGCAGATTAAAAAAAAAATTCATAAATTCTACTGTACAGCATGACCTTAGCAGTAAAGTTCTAGCTGAGACCATTTTGATAATATTAAACAACTTTTTTTAGTAGAATGTTGAGCACTTCAAAATGTTAACAGGCAATAAATAACCACGATTTCAAGTTTGAATTTTCTAAAGAATTACGTGCCTTCTTTGTTCTGTATCAGTGGTATTATGGCTATGCTGTTCTTTGCCTCTGGAACTCGCCACCATCTCCCCAGTTTGTGCTCCTGTCCGATACCAGCAATGAGATATTTTCCATCAGGTGTAAAAACTAACGAGTTAACGAAACCTGTAACCTTTACATCGAACAAAGGTTCCAAGCTCCTGAAAGATTCTCCACATTTCCAAAGCCTTATGATGCCATCCCTGGAACCTGAAAGAGATACTAATGTTGTAAATATTCAGTTAAATATATAAATAAATAAAAAAAATTGAAAACCACTGATGATTGAAACGAAGGATTTTTTGTATCTTACTTTTATTAGCATCTGCATTAGAGAATAATTAAAGTACAAAAAATCTGGTATCATTAAACGGTGATTTTAAACTACAAGAAAAAAAAAAAAAAATAAATAAATAAATACCTGAAGCTACTAAATCTGTGTTGAGAAAAGTGGCAATACTGGATATCCACATTGGCAATTTGTTTTCCTCATCCCTGCCATGCGCCTCTCGAATAGTACACAGTGGTTTCTTTTTCATACAGCCCCACAAACACAGTTGTCCATCGTCTCCACAACTAAGAAAATTTTCCTCATTTATCAGCTTGACGGCATCGATCGAGCCAGTGTGTCCATTATAGGTAAGTTGAGACTCTTCGACTATTTTCCATATTTTTATTGTACATTCGTAACCACCACTGGTGATGGCTCTTTCGCGAGCCAGAGCGTCGATCGAAGTTATGCTGCTTTGATGGCCAAACAGAGATTCAACGTAAGCCATTTCGTCGAGATTCCATACTTTCACACACCGATCGAGCGATGCTGAATAAAGTGTATGCGTATTTTTTCGGAACACCAACCCAGAGACGATGTCTCTATGACCTTGCAAGTCTTTGATGTGACTGAGGTCCGATGCTGAGAGTACTGTTATATTTTTGGTCCCTTCCGCTCCAACCACCTGTGAAAAATTTACATAAAATATTTTAAAAAATTTTAAAAAAATAATCCGACCAATTTACCATCAATTATCTAATTTAAACTGACCAAAAATTTCCCATCTGTGCTGACTGCTATGCACCTAATGCATTTCAATCCATCTTGATTTTTCGTCTTCCCTTTCAGAGATTTAAGCTTTTGCCTATTGGATAGTGACCCTATAGACAAGAGTGAAACATTGCAGCAACACAGAAAAACATTGTTAAAGTATACAACGATATAGAAAGAGGTTTTTCTCACACTTGACCAAAGAGCCATCTTTCGATCCAGAGAATAAAAATTGACCGTCGTTGGATAGACAAACGCAGGTAACCGAATTTTTGTGGTCTTTACATTTGAGAATCTGCGGTTCTCCATGTCCCATGTAAGTGTTGGCAACAACTTTTCTCAATCTCCCTTTTTCTTCCAGATACTCTTCTTTCAACCTTTTTTCAATAGCTCCTTCTTCAAACTCCTTTCTGTCCCTCTCTTAGAAGAAATACCATATACATTCGTCTGTTTGTAATTCCACAGTCTACGTATCATTATCAATACTTTGCTTACCTTGTTCTGCTATTTCTTCTAAATATTTATTCGCTAACCTAATTCGTTTTTCCTGTGCAGTTTCCTCTATTTCAGAATCACTCTGCTCGTAATCCTCAATCTTTTTGTTCCTGAAAAATAATATAGGGGCTATATTAATTGAAAGCATACAGGTTGAATTTGAAGTTAGGTCTGTCTATTTAAAAAAGTTTCCAAATGAGATCAGTCATCTCTACAGACATGCCTGACTTTTGCGATGAATGTATGATTAAATTAATGCATACCTGTGTTGTTCTTCTGCAAATTCTTCATCTGAACTGGCAATGCTCTCGTCATCCTCATCTTTCTTTGTGCTGGGTTTACCCTTTGGTTTTGAACCCTTGAACTTTGAAGCAATCCCATTGACCTGCAATAAAAATTTTTAGAAACTTGGTTTCCCAGCCAACGGGTAATCTATTGTCAAGTAAGGCTGTCATCTGTTGGTTGTTATAGTGAACGTATTGCATATAAAACAAAGCTTAGTGGTTTTTGGCTGTCAAATGAAGTGTCAAGTTGTGAAGAACAAAAAAAAAAGGTGAAAGGAATCTAACGATACAAAGCTCGCGTTAACCTACGAATACACTCATAACACTGTACTTTTAACGTAGACAATGGAGTAGCAAGCAAAGAATTACCTTTCTTTTTGCCCCCTTACTACTACCGGCACTTCGAATGAAAAACGACATTTTTTCGTAACACGAGTTTAGCAATTATTTTTTATTCCTCAACAAATCACGCTATAACCAAGCACATGGTCCATTGAAAACAACAGAGTAGCAGAAAGCACTACTCAAAAAGAGAGAAATGTAAAATTGTTTAATGCGCATGCGCAATTCTATCTCTTTAAAACTGAAAAAGGCGGCTTTTTTAATAATATAATTTTCTTACCCAATATTGAGTGCTTACTTTACTGCTTGAAAAGTAAGAATTTTTTAGTTATAATAATTTATGAACAATCATAAAAAATACATTTGTAATAAAAGTATATGTTTAATGGATTTTTTTGTACATTTTTTCATCAAACTATCATGCAAATATAAAGAAATAGTAAGAAAAACAAATATGTTCCTGGAAGAAAACTGTGAGGAAACAAAAAGTTTTCATGCATGATTAAAAAAAAATGTATGTTTCACTGATAAAAAAAATTAGCACGTAATCGTACAAAATTTTGTGTTGCGTGTGCAAAAATAGTTAAAAAATGTTATAATTGCCTTTTTGACGAGCAAACAATAATAATTTTATAAACGTACGTACATTGTCTGCGTGAAACTATTAGTTGTTTCGCGAATGCGATAACATTTACTAAATTCGCATTGTGGTAAAAAGTACGTGCGGTTTTGACTAGTCTAAAATTCGCTGGCTACAAATTCATTTTTCTTTTGCCATCTGTAAGTAGTGTTGCAAAAAAAATTTAAGATGTCGAGACTCTTGGTAACTTTTCTTTTTCTGACTGTAATGGCTTTTAAAATTTCAGCCCAGCGTGAAGGTAATTATTATTCAAATTTTTTAAGTAATTTCCATACCATTCTAGCCCAAACATTAATTATACTTTTATACTTCAGGTAAGATTTACGAGAGTAATTTTTTATACCTTTTCCAAGCAAAAGACACATTTTTCTACATACTTTTAGGTGATGGAGGTGTAATTCCAGGAGGAGGAAATTCTCTCGATATCACTACAATAGTTTACGCAGTTCGAGTGTTCGTTGTTAAGTTGCTTCAGCTGTTGAACTTGTTATTAAAATTAAGAGGCATGACTTCTTAAATCGAAGCAAATTTTGTCAACACCCACGTAGAGAACTAAAAGCTTAATGAAACTGTCATTTAAAAACTGTACCTCATCAAAGACTAATAAAAATTAATTAAAAGTAACTGAAAAATATTTTATTACACAAAAAAATTACAATCGTTACTACATGAAAATTATTTTTGTTCTATAAATATTTATAAAAATGTACTCATCGATGTTAATAATTTATCCAAATTTTTCAACTAGTTGATATGATTAAAAAATGTTCAGCAACTTCTACATCAAAAAAACTACAATGTTAAAGTACGGTATTTTTCACAAGTAAAAATATTTTAAGGTTTGTGAGACTTTTAATAGGAGAAAACCGCCATGATACAACTTTTTAAGCTTTTTTTTTATTAACTTTTTTCTGAAATTTCAAAAAAATTCTTTTTAGTCAGACATGGGCACAATTATTTTATAGATATCTGAATACTTTAGAAGAAAATAATGTTTGGTAAACATAAAAAAAAATTATTTTTGTTGCAAACAAATTTTTTTTGCCACTAGATTCATATTGAAAAAACTAAAAAAACGTTCTTATAGCAGATTAGTGCAATACATTTTAGATAAGAAAGTTGATCATGAAGTATTTTAATTAAAACGTTTAAATACTTTTTCCAAATATTTTGACTGTTTTTCTAAATTATTTTATCCAGAAAAACGCACAGAATCCCTAATTCTTTCTCAAAAACATCTACAAGATACCTTTACGAATGTATAAAAATCTGCGAATGCGCGAAAGCTCGAAAATGATGTTCCGAAATGGATGATGGTGCATATTTTTCTGTGAACTTGTGAATCTAGCCTAGTTTCGTGCCCATTGGCTCTGAAAACTTCGCAAACTTGCGCAATCGTCAACTTTCTCGTTATTGCTGTTTTTCACTTCTAATAATTAACGTATTTACCAAAATGTCGCGTAGAAAAAAAGTTCTCATGGTGTGTTTTGGTAAGGATAAGTGTGCAACATGTTTGTTTTACCAACGCATGCATTCATACATACATGTATTACTTTTGCATTGCCTGGTTCTCATTATCTGAGGTTAACATAACTTTCAAATTACTTTAAAATTCAAGGGAATAATCTTCCCCTTGATTAACTTACACTTCTTGTTTCAATCATGTTCACAGTAAATCGACAATTGATTTTTTTCCATTTGTAAAATTGTTGTTTATTTTTAAACTTTTGCTATAAGGATACTTATTTTTTTTTACTATGGTAAGCTTGCTCTTGTACCATGTACACTTGTCTATTGGTAACACTGAAATCACCGACAATTCAATTTTCTCGTATATTTTTATTTGTATGTAATTTAATTTAACTTATTTAATAAAAATATAGTCATAAAAAAAAAAAAATCACTCGGACTCTTAGGCAACACGTGTCGATCTCCGATAGCTGAAGCACTTTTTCGTAAATACATAGAAGATCACAACATCCAAGACGACTGGGAAGTCGATAGCGCTGCCCTATACGATTACCACGAGGGGAAAAACATCAATACAAAATCAAGGGAAGTCCTTGAAAAGCACGGTATCACGAGCTATCGACACTTGGCTCGCACAGTAAGTCTTTTTTCTTCTTTTTCGTTGAAAAAAAAAAAAAAAAAAAAAACACTTACAATCAATGCTGAATTTGATTCTTTATTTATTATTGCGTCAGTAAATACTTTCCAAAAATAAGAAAATTCACTAACAAAATTTAATCTGATTTTTTCATACATTTTTAATTTTTAAAGAATCTTAGAAAGAAGGCTTATTGTGATAGAAAATTAAAAAAAAATATTTAACACCTAATAAATAGTAAAAACTTTAATTTTCGCACAAACAGTTGTACCCACGTCTCACTTGATAAAAATTATAAGAAACTCTACTTAGTTAGTATTTAAAATTGTTTAAAAAAAGAATAAAGCTTGACCTTTTTTAAATTCAAGTGAAAAGTAAGAAAAAAAAAAATTATCTTTCCAGATAACCAAGGAAGACTTTGACAATTTCGATTGGATTTTAGGAATGGATTATTACAACATCCAGCATTTAGGTCAGATACAGCCCCAAGGTAGTTCAGCAACAATCGAGCTTTTGGGCCAATACGATCTGGAAGGGGATAAAATTATTGAAGATCCTTACTTCGTACGTCTACAAGTACTAAAATTTTTTTCAAAATTCCATAAGCATTACTTTTCCAGAGTTCATAATTTTCAGGATACTGACAGTTCAAGATTTGAAAAGTGCTATCAGCAGTGTTTGAGATTTATTCCCTTATTTTTTAAAGCTCACCATTAATGTTACAAATTTTTTATTGTAACGTTACAACTTATTTTGATCTAATTTTATTTAAAAGTATGATTTTCTGTGCCAAATAAATGTGCAAGAAATTTTGGTGACCTTGACATTGAAAACTTTACTGCACGTGACGTTTCTCGTATAGATACAAAAGATCATTGGACATGGATAATTAAGGTTGGTGTATTAATATTAACTGCAACTTTTGAATGCAGCAATTAATTTATTCAACACTTGATTGACAATACATGAGGTTAAAATATTTTTTTTTTCCGTAGGAAATATATATTAAATATTAAATATATAATCAAATCAATGTGCAAAAAGTTTGAAAGGCAAAGCAGGATAAGAAAAAAAAACCTTTGCATCATCGTTTCATTAAAAAAAGAAAAGTTGAAATAAACTATATTACTTTTTCAAACCCAGAATAAAAAATATGTTTGATTTCCTCAACAATTCGAGGTATTTTTTTTTTTGAGTACGTTTGAATTAACATTTTTTTATATTCTTTCTAATGTAAGTGACTCCAGCAACTGTATAAAGTTTAGTTATAATAATTTCTAAGTATGTCAGTAACAATTTCAAAATAATACTTTATTTTCCCCGCATTGTCCATGTATAATACGCAACGTTAAAGGCATCTTTACCAATTGCAATCAGTTTCCTCGTACTGTTTAGAGCAGCTCCGGCAAAATTTGTGATGGGTTCAAGGATGTATTTCGATCCTATTTGGTAATACCCTGCATTTTCTTGAGCTGAGTTAAATAAGATGCTTTATTAACCAACACAATAAACTGAAATTTTTGTGTGAAACGTATTACATTTTTTATAAAACAAATATTATGCTGAAAAAAAATCTTACCATTATTTGCAGTGACAGTACCCGCAACAAAAACGACAATAAAGAATAAAATGTATTGTAATTTCATTATCGTCAACAATTTGAGTACTTTGCTGAGCAAGTGTAAAAATGTAATGTTCACTAAAAGTAGTTCCACCAAAAATTTCTTTTGCAAACATATTTACACACAGTTTTTCTACAGGAAAATCCGGTACAGCTTTTTGAATAAATATGTACTATCTAATCTTACCGCATAAATTTTGGTTTATCCACAGAGATAGTAGAAATTTATGTATCTTTTTCTGATATGAAAACGCTAAACAACAATCTTGATTTCTGATTTGCATTCTCATATTTTAATAAAATTTTTCGTTAAGCATCATATTTTTTCCTACAGTAGAAGATATGCCCATCATTAGCGAAAATTTTAATTCTTTGTAATATTAATATTTTTGTATACAGGAAATTTTCATTGTAACATTAATTTAGACAACCTTAATTTTAAAGAATTATGTGATAATAAAATTGATAGTAAATGAAAATACAAAACAGTTTTGGTCCAAAAATAAAAATCGTAATAGTTCATTAATTTGTAGATTAATAACTTTAGGGTTATTGGGCATTGAAAAATTTTGCTCAAACTTAATCATGAAACATTGTATCCATATTTTCGTGACATCAAACTTACCTACATCAGAAATCAGATTATGTAAAGATATGACCTGAAACAAATTTTTTCGCCTTAATTGTTCCATTAATTTCCAAGAAAAGCCTATTGATAAATGTTAGTTTTCAAATGGAATCATTCTCATTTACTATTAAGGTATGTGCAGTTAATGTTTTAATAAATTGATCTAACAGTTACTTACAGTAATGTATGAATACATATTAATCATACACGTTAAAATAGTATGCAATTATAGAGTTTGATTTATTAATACAAGCTATAGTATGAATAGCATAGAATGAGAGATTGCCTACCTCATCGCCTACACACACGAGAATCGATTCTGTGGAATCAATGTAATCTCTGACTCTAATTATTACTGGAACTTTCTAACTTGTATTAATTAAATCTGAAAAACTGACCGATAATTTTCGCTTTTTATCAAGAGTTATCGATTAGTTACTTTGCGAGCATAATTATTTGAGGTTTATCAGTTGTGAGTTACATTTTGTATGTTTTAGTTCCCTTACATCTCTTGCTTTCTTTTAATAGCTTGCTCTTCTATTAGATTTAATTTATAGTTACTCTAGTGGTCTTCATGTTTATTGTGTAGCTATTACATGAGATAATTGTTTTTACTGTTTATGCTACAACTAACTTATCAGTTAAAGTTTTCATCAGTAAAAATAGTGGCTTCATGGTTGCATCTAAAATTTTTATTAGCAAAAAATCTTTTTGGTGACATTTGACGACTTTAAATAAAGTTATTTTGCAACTTTCAAAAACAAAAATCTAGTACAACGATTATAAAGCTTTTTA
Organism: Copidosoma floridanum; assembly: GCF_036245765.1. Lineage (NCBI taxonomy): Eukaryota > Metazoa > Arthropoda > Insecta > Hymenoptera > Encyrtidae > Copidosoma > Copidosoma floridanum. Next base: position 12,705,320 of record NW_028321884.1, on the reverse strand, counting down.
CACTATTTTGCTACATTACTTTTTCAAATATGTGGAACATTATATGCGAGAACAATATTGGGGTGGAACTGAAAAAATAAATGAAGAATGAAATGCAAGTGAGACGCATCACAATTTTTATTGCAAAAAGCCAAGAACTATGCCCTACGTCATTAGAACAAACTTTTTTTGCATTTTTGGAAAGCCTACAATATAATGCTCATTTTGATAGGCAGATCAGAAGCCGCAATTTCTACGGGATACGTTAAAAGAATTATGTTTTTGTTCCTTGTGTGCCTGTTGGTAACATTAACAACGGAAATCGTACAGCAGATTTTTAATGCAAGTTACAGTGCATCGAAATTCGATAAGTTCGATACCATTGATGATATTTTAAACTCAAAAATGACGTTTAACGTGGATTACTGGGCTAGACACAAACTATTGATACTCAACAGTGTCCATTCGAAATTGTATGCACCTCTTTTACAAAAAGTTAAAGTCGTCGTTCAAAATAACACCTCCAACGAGCAAGTTCACATGATGATGCACACTTCGAAAATCAATCTGATTATCCATCAATTTTATCATGGAAAATTAATGGAATACGTTTATAAGAACAACAATACTGACTCAAAAATAGATGTTGTCTCCAAATCCGTTGATCCCCGAAGAACGTTGTATACGTTGGTACATCGGCTGCAATCGCCTTTTACTCGCAAATTCAATACATTGCAATGTAGAATTTTCTAATCGGGCATTGGCTACTTTTACGAGAGTTACTCTTTTTTCAGTAGTTATCGTGAAGTATTCAAAGCAAAATTAAAACATGAAGAATATACGCTTCTCATGACGATTACTGGGAACTCCAGCGATACCGAGCGAATGGTTTTATTAATCTTGGCCGGAAAGGGTGTTATCAAAAATAAATTATCTGTAAATGAAAGTAGTTCGAATGCACTTTGAATGCGATTAATGTTATCTGTTTGCAATGGGATCGTTAGTGGCATTTTTTACATTTTTTTTTGAAGTAGCGTATTGCAAAAGAGATACTTAATGATATTGGAGAAAAATTATTTTTTTAAATAGATTTTTCTGTACTGATTACATTTTCTCTGGCTAATAAATAATAATAATTTTGTTAGAAAATTTAAAATCTGAAAATTAACATGTTCGATGATTATTTCATTAACTACTTAACAAAGACATCATTATTTTATGAAAAAAAAGTGTTGGATCCATATTAAATCGGATACATCAATCGGATAAACATGAAGATAGAATTGTAAAAGCCCTAGTTTTCTATCTGGTAATGGTGTATTTCGTTGTTAAATTAATGATACCAAAGTATGGTAAAGTATAAGATGTACACAAAAACATAAGACTAACGTTTTTTTTCTCGCGAACAATTCAAATTTTGTTCAAATTTAGAAAAAAAATTGTGAGAAATCCTTTTTTCATTCGTCTGAAAGTATATGATACCGAAATTATCTATATTCTAAGATATAATATGCACTTAACAAATATTTAGCAAGTTACCCGAATCCCTAAATAAAGCAACCACACGGATGCCTCAATCTAGAAGTAGGGTACACATAAAAACATCGGCTAACAGAGCAGTCAAAGATCAAAATAAAAGCGTTTATTTAGCCAATAGAAAACGATTAGCCTACATTCTCATGAAAAATCGTGACGTCGCACTCTCTCTCTCTCTCTCTCTACCACCTACACGTACAACCAAGTCAAAAGGAAGAAGAGCTCACGAAGTGGCCAATGGCGTACTTCGGACCACTGACGGTCCGCAGATCTTCGGCTCGAGATGGCATATGCACTTAATTATATTGAATTTACCTAATTGGCAGTGTCCCGAGAGGAGGAGATCGGAGTCGGGCTATCGGCGGCCCGCGTCTTTACTCGAAGCCAACCACACGGACGGAGGAGCTCGAGTTGTTCATATATTCGCAAGTTGTGTGGGTATATAGGTATACACGTCTGAGCTCACTCGGTAAAGTATACGAATGGAAATCGGCGGCGGGGGTGGACTCGTTACGCAGCAGCCGCGGAAACTTGCGTTAACTCGTAATTACTAACGACGCGTGTATCGCGGGGTTTCATCGGGATGTACTCGCTTCGGTTCTTCTTCGCGAGAGTTGGCTTTAATTTTGCTGCGAATCGGCTGCCGCTTCAAAAGTTTCGCTCGCGCAATCTTAGGGAATCGTAATTGGGTCAGGCGACGAAGGAAAGGGACGATCGTTTCGCGACGAGGAGGGACTTGAAAAATACTTTTGCAATTTGTCGACGGGGCGAGGTGGGTCGTGCTTAAAGGCGGTGTAGATGGTGCGTTGCTTTTTTTTTTTTTTTTTAATGGAGGGATGGGTGATTTAGATTGGATCGGTGGATTTTATTTGTTGGTGCTGGCTTGGGATTCTGAATAATTAATAATAAAAAACAATGGCACTAATTTAGTGTTTTTGTAATTTTCGATATTGTTGATAACATTTTTTAACACAGGCTACAATAAAACGGAGAGAAAATCACTTTCGTAAGAATAAAAAAAGCCATGCACGCTATCAACAAAGTGCCTGTAAACAAGGAAAACGGTATTAATAGGCAACCTTGTTGATAGCTTGAATCAAGCAATAATTAAAGATTTTAGTAAATTTGTTCATAGTTCAATTGTAAACTAACTAACGCACCTGCTAGTACTTTCATATGCCATTTACTTACGGTAAAACAAATTAAGGATCTGTAGTTTAGATAAATATTTGTAATGACTTTCACATAAATTATTTAGAGCAGACTGTACAAAAACTTGAGACTAGATAAGATCAAGTCAAAAATTGTACATCAAAATTAGATGATATAACTGTTTTAGCTCACAATACTGATGGTTATGATTACTTGTTCATCCTTGACAAAGCGAAAATTTTTTATTCCATTTAGATTTATTTTAATGTGAGAAAAAAAAATTAATATTATGAATAAAAGATGTATTCAATAGAGTAACAACATTTTTTTATGATTCACACGATTTATTTGTATTTACTGGAAACGACATGTCTTACAAACGATAATACGTTGGTTTAAACATTACAGTAACTTAAAACTAAAGGGTGCAATTATAAAAAATACTGTTTGAACATCATAAAAAAGATGTTGTGTTATTCAACGGTGCGAAAAATAAACAATTGCTTAAACAGTCCATACTTTAATATTTTTCAGCTATCTACCATCTGTACTAATTCCAACATAGATTTTTTATTGTATTTTTATAATATTTTATGTACTGTGAACGCATACGATATGTTTATGCTTATCATCTATAAAAAAAAAGGTTAATATACTAATACCCTTTGTTAAAAATAAATGTTACACTTTTGTGTATACTCTAATGATATTTGACATTGTAATTTAATTGAGAATGTTGAAAGAATACTTACCGAAATAATGAGTAATTCATTTATTTGAAAAATATTGAAAATTTTAAACTTGATAACTGATTTTCTGCATCGGTATAAAAATATCAGTAGCTTAAAATAAAAGTTTCCTCTTAATTAATTATATGTTGCTAAAATTTTTTATCTTTAAATTCTTACCTGAAATGTTACATTTTGGTATTCCACACTATCATTATACATCAAGCACTTCATCAATGTGACCTTAATTTTATTACTCTGTATAATTTAAGAAGGTATGTAAAATTATATTATTAGAAATTAAAGTTTTTTATTGAGTATTATAATACATATTATATTACCTGTTTGATTACCGAGTTTGCAGACTTTACCAACAGTAGAAGCGGTATAAAAGTATTAATAATACAGAGTAATCTCATTTTCAAGTTGTGTATTGCATAAGGACTTTTAATCAGAATTGCTATCATTCTTCTAACGGAAAATAAAGTAAACGTAAAATTATCCATGATAGATAAAAATGTGTTCAAAGAGTAAAAATTAGATATATCGTTAGATATTTCAATTATTGACGTGTACATTTTTTGCAGTTTAAATATGGTCTGCAACTTTGGTCGTTTATCGGCACAACTTACTCTCACAACACTACTAGAATTTACAAAAATACTTTTGAAATGACGATTAACTGTTTTTAATAAATCTTTAATTAAAATAGTTAAAAGTAGATATTGTAACATGTGAACATCCATTATCAAGTTATGGATTATGGATTCGATGAAAGAAAATATTTCGTTTTTCCTTGAGGTACGTACAATTAATTTAATGCGTGCGTATATGATTGGAATATACTTGAACAATAGAAAACAAACGTATATCTTATTGTGTGATATCCATTCCTCATTTTTCTTGTATTTTTTTAACTCTCCTACTGATTCTTTTATGGAATTAAATTTTGTAAAAATTGTTATGGCAGCTTTTTGTTTAAGAATACCTTCTATCAGAATAAAACTGACTGATGCAACACTAAATATTTTATAATTTTTGAAGCTAACAATAAATACCTTTAAAGTTGAATTTCCAGCTATAACTTTGAGTAAATATGGTAAATGAAAATATTGCCTTACAAGGAACATTATCAATAAACAAATGTTGTAGACCATTCCAGTGTAAGAATAACCAAATGACCAACGTTTAAAAGTGTTATTTCTAATGGGGGTCTCTTTAAAATTAATAGTCATCATTCCAAGCATTCGACAACAGTAGTAAAACAGTTTCAATGATGAAAACTTGGATTTATTTTTTCTCATTCTTGACACCAATTTAGAAAACATCACAGTTTTTGACTAAAAAAATAGAGGTAACTTGTTTACAGGAAAATAATTTAATGTAACACTTACATCGAAAAGTTTTAGAGTAAAAAGTATATTTACATCGAATGACGTATGTTACGAAAAATAAGAATATTATACCAGAAAAAATTAACGTGCCATGCAGTGTTGACTGTTACTGTTAATTAATTTTATTTTATAGGTGTTAGTCCGGTTCACTTGAATTCCAAGAGGTGACTACCAAAGCATATTAGGAATTTCCTTTTACATTAACAACTTTTTTCCATTACATCGATTCATTAATTTTTAATATCCTTTAGAGACCACGAAAAGGACACTACTTTAAGTACAATGTACCGTTACCTACGATACATAAAAGATTGTAATCACTTGTTACTCCCCAAAATTTCAGACTTAATTATGAAACCTTGTTGTATTGTGCTGTATCTTGTTATAGAATTTATAGAGAAACAAAAAAAGTTGGAGTTTTTTCATTATCCTAATTGTTAGTATACTGATGAATTATATTGACTCTCCAGACGGAAAAAATGACGCGTCCGTTTTTACAAAAAAAAAAAAAAAAAAAAAAAAAATCAATACGACGAATTATCTTCACTATAGGCGTATTTATAGACCAAAATTCGTATGTAGGAGTTGTGGAGCACCCACATTATGATTTCTGATGCATTTATGTCTGGCGACTCAGTCATTGTGAAACTCCAAAATGTATTGTGGATGTATCACTCGAGTCCTCTCAAAGTCCTGCAATTTTTTCTCGCTCCACTCACCATAGGCTTTGCTGTCTTTTTTACCGCCTTTAAGGTGGCTCGTCACCTTTTTGAAAGTCGAGCCATTGCACCCAAATTAAAATCCATGGAAAATATCACTAAACGGATGTACAGTTCAAATTCAAACGCATGTTGCCGACCAAAATCGAAAAAAAAAATACATTCAAAATTAGAAATTTTAACATTGGTCTAATGAGGTGATTTGATTTTTTCACCAAAAGTTTTAGCTTTTTTGGGGTAAAAGTCGAGCCACATGCTACAAAAACTAGGAGCAAGTTGTTTAAATAATCTCCTTTCTAATGAAGCATTTTCAGGTGTGATAGTCTAATGTCACACAAACGGATAGTACAAGGATGATGAGCCACTTTAATGACAGATATTTTTATCAGTAAAAATAATTTTAATACATCTATAAAACATTTTATGGTAATCTGGACTTGATCCCAGCCAAAGGATTGCTTAAATGTAACAAATTACAAAATATTCTTTTTTTTTCTAATGATATTCTAGATAAATTAAAGAAAGCCAGAGTAGGGACGATATCTTACTTTGATATGCTTACGATCCATCTCGATTTGCCAATAAAGTTACTAAATAATCATAAACATTTTGATGCTTGTCAAGACTTGCGCTTGTCACTTAAAAAATAAAAAGACTATGGAAAATTGTCAGACTTATACGTATCTGTTACAGATTCGTATGGAATTATCAATGAAGAAGAGAAACTTGCTCAACATAGTTTCAAAGAGACTCTTCCAGTTATTCTTGAGACATGAAATTTAAGAAGCCTGTTAAATAATAGAAGATTGCAAATACTTATCAAATCTGCAATAATGTTCTAAAATGGTACAATTTGTGCACTAGTCATAGCTGATCAACAACAAGTTTTACGTCACTTTTAGTAGTACAATTAACGTTTATTACTGCATGTCCATCACTCCATATTTTATTTAAGTGTTAGTATTAATGCAGTGCTATATATGTATGTTACAGTTTACCAACAACAAAAGATAGTCATAAATATAAATGACCATTTGAAACAAAGTCAAAATTCCGAAATCATTTAATTGATTATGGTTAGTAATTAAAAATCTGATTTTAATAAGAAATGTTGAAAATCACTTATAACTGTGCATAAGGTCAAACCTTAATGACTTTTTAAGTAATTGACACTCAATTTTGCACTAAGCTTTATTGTCGGTTTATTATTTATGTATAAGAATAAAAACATTTTTTACGTTTTATATGCGCAAATAATTGTATTAGTTCATTTCTATATACTATTTTATCTGTTTTGCGGGATATTTAATTAAGATGGAAATACTCTGCCATATATAATTTACGTATCTCATCAAATAAAGGTAAGAAAATCTAATGTTTGTACTCAATGAAGTTTGTTTACTATTTTAATAGCTGCGTGATGGTTAATCATTAAATATGAAAGTTTAAATACTTTTATTATCAGGAATATAGAAAGAGTAACAAAAAGTTTGCATTTTTATCATGTACTAGTTATACGTTATACTTCTTTTGTACTAACGTAGAAATGATTAATATAATTGTAAACATGTGTTACGCCAGCAAGCCATCCACGTTCAACTAATTCAACTTAATTATTAGTTTTTAAAATTTTTTTTCTCTCAAAAATCTATGCGATAAAGTATTATAAATGAATATTCTCGAATTACGTGCAATTTTATTTTGTCTCGACTCAAATCAAATAAACTTTTCGGCATAAGTATAACATTTCTTCAGAGTCTAAGAAAATCAAGTAGTTTTGATTAGGGATATTTGTATGGTGAGTTTGTTCCATTTTAAATTTTTTGCGCAATTGAATGCGATTGATTTATGAAAAATCCCACCAGACAATACAACCGACCTGTTCCAACCAATCAAACAAAAAATAAGTACAAAGGCTTTACAGTCACGTGACAATCAATCTCTCAAGATAGGCTATGTTTTTGAATTTTGTAAAGACAAACACTGTTTTTTAATAACAAGACTGAAGTTCATCGATTCGTAAAATTTATTCAACCTCTCGCGTGAAGCCACGACATTTTACAAGCTCAACGGGTGTCACGAGCGTTGCCATCCTTGTCCAATGGTATAGGTATCATTTCAAGGACGCCTTGCCCCAGTGGATGAGCACGTGCTTTTTTAAATCACTGTTTCTACCAAACCTATTTCCGCACAAAGAGCATACGTGCGGCTTTCGGCCCGTGTGCGTGCGCATGTGCGACTCGGCATGATCCTTCCTGTTAAAAGTCATCGAGCACGTGGGACAGCTGTACTTCCTTTCATCCGCGTGGATTCGCATGTGAACCGAGAGATTGTAGGTGGTGCAAAATTTTTTTGGGCAAACCGAGCAGCCGTAGGGACGCTCGCCGGTGTGGATCATCATGTGCTTTGCGAGGACCACCTTTTGGCTGAAGGACATTTTGCACAAGGAACAGTTGTAGGGATGTTCCTTGGTGTGGGTGCGCATGTGCACCGTCAAATTACTGGATATGGTGAAAGCCCGTGCGCACACGAAGCAAGCGTAGGGACGCTCGTTGGTATGGGTTCGCATGTGTCTTGATAAATTGCTGGAACAGGAAAAGGTTTTTTGGCACTTGGAGCAGCAATGGGAGCTGATTTTCGTATGGCTCTCCTGGTGCTTGTTGCAATTCTTCAAACTTTTGAAGGTTTTTTTGCAGTATCTGCAACCCCACAAAAACGACTGTGGCTCCATTGTTTCCGTGGTTGCTTTTTCTTCCTATTGTCGTTGGTTGAAGTTGTTCTTCTATTGGCACACAAAGTAATTATTTTTTTCAATTGTTTGGTCGAGAGATTTTATGCTTAATTGAGTTATGTTCACTTCAATTGAGATGGCGTCAGAAAGTGTATCGTTAATTACAGTTTTTTTATTTTTCTAATTCATACTCCACATGCATTGATTGGTAATAATGTTATGACAATAGCGACAATCTTTGATTAACGTTTAACATGGATTACTCGAAAAGCTCCATTTTTTGATTGTTCAATTTGTTTCTTGCTATTTTGGTTATTTCCATACTTAATTTTACTAGATTCATCGAACGCCTTTTTTGCATTTTTTTTTTTTCTAATAATTGAATGATGTTAAAATAAATATTTCAAAACAAACAATCGACGTTATCATCAAAAATCCTTATTGGGCTATAATCTTACAAGCAGTAACATGTGTACTTTAACTTAACTTCAAGAATATTTAATTTCTGCTTTTAAATATTGTAATAGCTAAAAAATCAGGATTTTATGTACCTGTACTTCTAACTCTACAATACATAAACTTTTTTTATTTTATCAATCTGTGATTTTTCTTCCAATAACATTGTTATAATTACCTTAGGTTAACGACATCACAAATAAAATGATTTATTTAATATTATCCTTATTTATTTAAATTAACGTTGCCAATAATATGGGGTTTATGCATACTATATATTATATTCATAACGATAGCAAAAAGCACTGGCGTGTAGACGTGCAAAGTCTCCAGTGGTTTCAAAAGTAATTATTTCTAATAAATAAGAAAATACTGTCTAAAATGATTTGTTCAATTTGCATACGTGATATATTTCAGGTTTACAAGTTTTCTTCGTATCGCTAACTGTACATGTGCGAACAATTTTGTTAGTGACTCAGCTGGACAAAAAATGCTCACGATTACGTTGTCTTTAAAACTTAATTGGAAGAAAGTTATTCAAGTTTACATAAAAAATTAAATGACAAATTGAAAAATTACGGACCCTATATACTTTATGATTACCGTATATGAATTACACTGACTTTATTGACTTTAAGAACTAAACACCTGACAATAATTAGGCACAAGGCTTCGTATGGATTAATGCTGTCACATTTTGTTTAAAAAAACATTTAATATACTTGTTATACAAGTTATACTTGTCCAACGAATTTGTTATACAAATTAATTTTTGATTTTAAGATTTTTAAATTAGGAAGCACTTGTTGATAAGTAAAAAATATCAATCAAGATAAAGTATTTTTGAAAATTATGGAAGAAAAATACGGAAAATGTTAAGAAACAATAGACGGATACCGATTCTCTTGTTTTCAGTTAAAATTGTCATCTCTTCTTGGGTAGTTTTTCAGAGCTACTTAAGAAACGATACAAAGAATCGTTTTGTGAACATTGAAAAATTGTTTTAATATTTTTAATAAGAAAAAAAACTACATTTTTACTTTTAAATTGCAAAAAAATGAAATAAGCAAACATGTTTATCGTTTCATAGTTATAATGATTCTACTGTTAACTGAGATATTGCTGATTCATAGAAACAATCGTAGTATATTTCGTAAAGAAAAAAAAATTAATAATTTAACATAAAAAATTAAGCTATTGTTACGCTTAATGGCAAATCAAATTAGACTTTTTTTTTAGAAAAGTGTAGCAAATTATTTAAAAGTAAAACATAATTTCAGGAACCGTAATAATGTACACAGTTACAATTTTATTTCTGAGTTATTATAATTGGAGCAAGATAAATATTTTGGTCGATCATCAAAATTTTTATAATGCAAATAAAATATTAAATAAAAGATACGACTGATTAAAGAAAACATGGTACTATTTTATTAATATAAAAAAGAAATAACGTATCAGGATGATTGAATATGGAAAATAAAGATAATATACGTAAAAAATCCGGTTTTTTGAAAATTAATAAACTGTTATGTCAATTAACTTTAATTCTTTTCGTCGATGCATACTTGATTTATTTCACTTGTGTATCCGCACATACACAGACAGATATTCTTTAAAAATTATGTATTTTTATTTTTAACAATCTAAGAACATTTCAGACAATTTTTTTTAAAAACCTTTATTTTTTTATGTAACGCTGTCATTTATAAGTAAAGAAATAATTTTTTGCTCTCTCAATATGTAGTACTTTTTCACCTGAAAATACAGGGCGTACTGATAATGAAATTTAAAGCTTTAATTATTTATCTCACCTGCAATTTTGAAACCTTTTGCAGCCCTGCTTCAGCTACTGTAACTACGATGGACAATCCTTGTGAGTTTTTCAACTATACTCTGCAGAGGAAAAGCTTGGACTGCTGCTACACTATACGTCGAATGAACTAGTAGGTACGAATGTTGGTAATGAGCGTCGGATGGAGTGAGGGAAAAAAAATATCGAGCACAACGCCTTTGTCTGTAATTTCTAGTACTTATATTTGAAACACTTACGTTTGAAAAAAGAGAGCTTACTCGCGTCATAAAGTAAAAATAATTTATGGTTTTTTGGTGGTTCATCAATTTTAAAACAACTATCAAAACATTACAAAAGAATTAACAGTTGGTTTTATGAATCATACGATACGGTACGTATGATTAGATTTATTTTAAATATAATTCGTTTTGTGTACTTTTTAAAAAAATGCAGAGAATAAAAATTCAATGTGTAACAAGTCAGAACTGATTTTTTTTCAGTTTTTTTAAGTTAAAAAATAAAAATATTCTCTGAACATGCATTGGTGCAACACAAACTTTAAACTTAATAATCAATCTTTATTTAGTACATACCGAGTAGAATTACAGACATATCTTATGTTACTTATGTATAAAATTTTCTCATGGATTTTGTTGCAAACTTTAACACAATGTTAGTAATAAAACTGCAATATCAAGTCAAAATTTTAATTCATTTTACAACACTTCCTATTAGACATTGAATAAAAATAAAACCTTTTAGGCCAACATGTAACCTTATAAAAAAAGATCAAGTAAAATTGCATTAGCAGAATTATGGTCAATAGAATTGATCCCACTATTTTTTATTCGACCATTTATAATTAAAAAAACGTTATGTTGAATTTTTAGAGAAGATCAAAATTAACCACTATTATAAATTAATAAAAAAGGTCGAGTGATAATAAAAACATTTTTTTTTCATGTATTTGTAGTGCCAGGATGTAGATTTTCAACCATATTCTTTGAATTCAAATTTTTTCTGAAGCGGTCATGCTTATTGTGCCTGTTATATTTTCACTCATTACATGTCTTCGCTTGGTCACCGTTATTAGAAAATACGAAGGCCTCCGAAAAAGCCAACGTGACGACAGTCCGCCATGTATCATTGTCCGCTATATATTTTACATAAGCTAAGATAAGAGTGAATATACTATCACAATCAATACTATCATAATTTCACTGACAACGGAAAACATTTCGTCCCGTCATCCTTAAATTTTACCTGTAATTAACGAGTGAAGCATGTAAGTAGTTTAAAACAGTGAAATACTGCTCTCATTAAAATTGTTTTCTTAACTCCAGATGCATTGTGTCTTTTTTTATCTCTGTGATATCCAAAGAATTTACCACGAAAGGTGAAGAATACATTGACGGAAAAAAAACTTTAACTGTTCAAAATCAACTTAAATTTTACCTGTAATTAACGAGTGAAGCATGTCAGTAGTTTAAAACAGTGAAATACTGCTCTCATTAAAATTGTTTTCTTAACTCCAGATGCATTGTGTCTTTTTTTATCTCTGTGATATCCAAAGAATTTACCACGGAAGGTGAAGAATACATTGACGGAAAAAAAACTTTAACTGTTCAAAATCAACTTAAATTTTACCTGTAATTAACGAGTGAAGCATGTCAGTAGTTTAAAACAGTGAAATACTGCTCTCATTAAAATTGTTTTCTTAACTCCAGATGCATTGTGTCTTTTTTTATCTCTGTCATATCCAAAGAATTTACCACGAAAGGTGAAAAATACATTGACGGAAAAAAAAACTTTAACTATTCAAAATCAACATAAATTATCCGAGAGTTAATGAGAGGTATTTTGGTAAATTTTTAATACGAACCAAAAATAATACATGTAATATGTATATGTATTTCAGACTCTCAGATCTATTGGTGTTGATACAACAGTCGAGAATTTTTACATTTTACAAAAAGCAATTTCTAGAATCAATTTGGGTGCAATATACAATTGTCGTTCAATATTAGTGTTGGTATGTGTTTCGAGAAAATTCACTAAAGATTCACGTTCTATTGAAGAAAAATTATATTTCGATTAAACTATGTAGCACAAATTTCCAAATTTTTTATCTATTCAGAATACTTAGATTCTTCAAAACGAAATCAACACAGAAATTTTTCTTTTGATTATTTTTTTATCATGTTGTTATACTTTATTTTATTTTATAAGATTTTTGTTTGCAGGGACTAATTTCCTGTGAAATAAGTAAAATAAATTAATAAGCAAATTTTAATACCTTACTCTAATAATTATTTTCATTAAAAAAAAATCTTTTTTAATGTTTGCTATCTAGAGCTCCATTAATATAAATGGCTGTCGTTGTTCCGAAAACGCGATAAAATGAAGAAGCGAAATATATAGACCTACAAAGTTTACGATGGTATATAATACAAAAGTTTCTCAATTTTAATTTATTTTTTGTTCCACAATTGTAGTGCAGACATTGATCATGTCAAAGTTGTTTCTTACTTTTCTTCTGTTAATTTTAGTGTAATTTTGGCTCAAGGTGGAGGTATGTATACATAAGGTTGTCTCGTTTTTAATGTAATCCCCATATTGCTTATACTTACACTTTGTTACATTTTTGAAATCTACATTTTTTAATGTCAAAAACAATTTAGCAATGAAAAACATATATTTTCCACTGAAAAAAAATTTTAAATCATGAATAAATTTTTTTTTCGTATGGTAAACAAATCATTTAATCGACGTTTGGCGTAAAGAAACTACTGTTGGATTCATAATTTCTTTACATAAATTCAGTTTTGATGTTTTAAATTATTTCAACACTTTCGTAACCTAGTGCTTGTTAATAATTTTATTTCTAAGAGCTATATTATTTATTCGTATCAAAGTCAATTTTTAAACAAACTTCTAAGTTTTATTGCACGTTAAAATTTCTTACATAATTAAAGTATTGTCCTTCCAATAATTTTTAACGCAACTGATCGTTTCTGTAAGGTTAGTTTTATATTAATCTAAAAAATTTTTCATTTCGTTTTTTTTTTCATCAAAACCGAAATTTGTTTAACTTTTTCAGGCGACACAGGTCTCGTGTCAGGGAGAGGAAATGCATTAGGAAGTATATTCGAACTTCCCTTTAGACTTATGTATACAATATTGTCGAATGTCGGCAAATTTCTCAACTCTTTATTCTATGGCCTGAAAAATCTCTTTGGTGGAATATTTTATGGAATTGGAATGTTTTTAGGACAATTGATGAGATCTTTTGTGAGTTCTGGTGGGGTTACTAATTAATGGAAAGGCTTAAGCTCGATTGTAGTAAAACTTAAATTTTTTAGTGGATCTAGTAACAAACATATGTATAACGTTAAATGGTTTTTTTCAATAAAGTTATGGCGCTTCTTACTTAAAAAATAATTTATCTAAGCAAATTCTGTCTTAAATTATTTCAAAAATTCCCCATGTATGTTTCTGCTGTCCTTCAGTTATTACATTTTTTTACCGTATACTGCACTCGAAGAATGAGTGGTGCATCGATACGAAATTCGTAGATTAAATACGTTTTATTTCATTTGTTTTCCATCTGACAGTGTATACTTTAATAAATAAAACAAACACATGGATAAAAAATAAACAAATACCGTTTTTTATTTGTTCGTTTTTAGGCGTTGAATTGAATTGAAAATAGATGATTACAAAATACTTTTAACGTTCTAAGGAGGTCCCGGCAAAAAATAAAAAAATGTTAGGTAACACTGAAAAAAATTACTTTTTTTTTTTTTAAGAACATAGTGTGTGCGTATGAATTTTTAAAATATTATTTATTTACACACATATTTTCAGAGAAAAAAATAATCATTTAATTCCACAATTTTACATATTATACTCTCTTACGGGGGTCAGTAATTAAATTGTATTAAAACTAACATTTTAATAATTAAAAAATTTCTCCTAGGTAAAAAAAATTTAATCAGAAATAAATAATTTGAAAGATTTTTTATTTTTTTCTGGAACATTCTTAAAACGAAAAATTGAAAGTGACACAAGTAAGGATAGAAACTCCTTTTTTTTTTATCGATCAATCAAACTACTTGACGAGTACACGTGATTTTTTATTTTTTTCATTTTTTTGTACAGAGCTGCTCAGCTCATCGTGCTATTTCTGTTCGCATTCATTAATAAACCGTGTCAGAATTAAATCGCAGAAAATCGTAAAACCAAACGATACTTTTGTATATATATATGTATATAACCTCCTCGTCAGTGCGTGTATATATGTGTATGTGGTCAAGGTCGATGATGCATATATATATAGATATGAACGTTACGATGACAGTTCAACACGTCAGTTTGCGCGGTTGCGGACGTTGCGGTGTGTTTCTTATCCTCTGCTTCTTCGACTGAGCCAGTGAGAGTGTAAAAACAGACACCGAGTTTCAATACTTAACTGCGTCGATGCGATTAAGCTAAAATTTATCAAATCGAAGGAAAGTAAGTGTGACACGTACGACCTATTGTGTTTATGTAAACACGGAAAGGTGCGCGAGAACAAGTAGATATATACTTATCTCGCGTAATAAATCGGCAATCGGTGGTTGAAAAGTTAAAAAGTGTACATGAAAATTCGGACGAACGCCGGTGCAGCAGTGTGGACGTGCAGCGAACGGAGCAACGATGCGCTCGAGGAAGAGGCTCTTGCTGGCTGTGTTGGTGATTGTTTTCCAAGTGTTGGTCTGTTTGGCCGTTGAACCGTTACCTGCGGCTGGAAAGAGCCATGTGGATGGTGCCAAGGTTCCCGAGGCCGATTCGCCGCAAATTGCGCAGCAGCAAAAGGATGTTGTTGCTGCCGATGCATCAGGCACGGTCAACATAACCTCGAAACATGCTGCTGCTGAAGCTTCTGCTCCTGATGCTGCTGCTACGACTGTCCAGCCGTCTGTGGAGGTGACATATTTTTTATTGTCTTTCTTTTCCTTCTGATACTTATATGAGAGACAATGTCTGCTTTGAAAAATATTGCTTATTATGACGCAAAATTATTACCGACTGTCATTATTTTTGTTTTATATCTTTAAAAAAATTCTTGACTTGTTTTTCTCTCTGAGTTACACAAATAAACAAGCTCTAGGGAGCAAATCAAAACTTTTAAATAATAATAATTATTGTTATTATTATTTTTGTAGCATGCTGCTCCAATGGATACTGCTACCTTGAATGTGGGTGCTATGAAAAGAGCAATCATTGTTACCTGTGGATTCAGTGTGCTTGTCATGATGTACCTTGCGTTTAGAAGTTTGAGGTATGTACATAAAATGAGGGAAGGTGATGTATTTGATGTTACGTTTGTACGTAATTAATACAAGTCATCATTTGACAGGGTTAATAAAGCGAGACCTCAAATGGTCAGAAAGTATGGAATTCTTGCACATCGACAAGATGTTGAAATGCGACCGTTACCCTTGGATGAAGAGGATGAGGATGATACTACTATATTTGATGCAAGTAATATTTCTGCAAAAAGATTGGTGACGTGAGATGTATGAGTATATATTTATTTTTCTACTTCATGAGGACAAAAGATCATACAATCTTAGTGATTATTGAAACAAGTAGAAATTCTAAACAAGTAAGAAATTAAAAGACTGAGTTTATAAAACAAAGAAAATAATCGTGTTTTCAAAGCTGTTTCTGAAAGATTTATAAATAAGCTTGGCCTATCAAAGAAATGATATAAACTTGTAAAGTCACGCTTTGTGGAAACACTTTTTGCCTAAGTCACATCTGATGTGGTGTTTTTTCTTACACTAGAGTTTTCTTGTTTATCAACGACGTGTGATATACATGTGCAAATGTAAAAAGCTACCGCTTGATTATACAGCCATAAATAATAATGTTATTAATAACTATTGAGCGAATAATGTATATTTTATGTAACAAAAATATATCTAAAGAATTAATCACTTATAAATACAATATAAATTTTATGGATTGGATTTATCTTATCGTTATTGAATACAAGCTGTATTGCAAGTTTTTTTTGTTTGTTTCAAACGCAATGTGCTGCTCGATCCTAGACCTCGATTTGTAATTATATTATCAACTATAAAAAATAATACTCCTCAAGTCTGTCAAGTAATACAACTATAGTTTGTTTCTGATTGTCAATGTGCGTATGTACATCCACTTTGTTGATTTGTTTTATAAAAAATGCACAGATGCTTGTCTAAAACACAAATTGTATTATATAATATTCTAAAATGATAAGAAAAAAAAAAAACTATAAATTTGTAATAAATCAAAACTCGAATATTTTGTACGTTCCTAGATTATATATGTTTATTTTATAATTGTTACAACTAAAATGCTTATAAAATGTTTTAAATAAATGGATTTTTGTAAATGAAAAATACGGTGTGATTGCTACGAGAAATGATAATGAAACTAAAAGTTTACCGTTAACTTATAACCCATTTATACTAATGTTAGATAATTTTGAGTGAAAAAAAGAAAGAAAGAAATCACATAGACATGTTGTGTAACGAACGTTCTATATGTATCCTTTTTCCACAGCGTGTAAAATGACGTCGGCAAGGCGCCTTCTGTCCTCGGATTTCTCCAAATTCGGCATACTGTCCAAATCCCCAATGTCCGCCACCTCTTCCTTTATCGAATCCAAGTCAAACACCTGATTTTCCGACACGAGGCTCAAAGGTATGTTCACCAAAGCGAACATCAATCCGTACAATCCATACTTTTGTACCTGTGCAAAAAAAAAAAAAAAATGTATGTGCTGCAGGAATATTCATGCGCTTTATTAATGCACCGCGCACGGCGCACATTTTCATTTTATCACTACACTTTTTTTCTTACAGGCACGTGACTTTTCGGTTCTGCGATGGAGCCTCGTATTTTATTTATGAACGGCTTCGAAGTCACTTCTTCACTCGATATTCAACGACTCCATTCTCGCTCCCTCGCATTGGAGCGAAGAAAAAAAAATCGCTCTTACTCACCTCGTCCCGAAAAACGTCCTTTGGGTACAATTTATCCGGATCGGCTCCCAACACCTCCATGGTTCTACACAATTCTGTATAATAGTCGTCCAGCAGCACCGCCCAGCAGCCCTCCCTCACCGATTTGTCAGTGCACTGGTAGATGAAGAAAATGACATCGAGCACTGGACTGGCGCACCGCGCAATTTGGAAATCGATGATAAGGACGTCGGGCTGGCCAGACTCAACTCTGCGGACCATGAAATTCGGCGCCCAAGTGTCACCTTGGCTTATTACCGAGGTCTCGGTGTTCGGGCTTGTGCACATCTCCACTGTCTTCTCGAACAAATCGTCAGGCTGACAGGCATTGAAAACGGCCTCTCCTTCGCTTCCCGGATACTCCTTGGTCAGTGCGTCTTTGGCCACTCTGAACAGGTCGTCCTGCGCGCGAAAAACTTTTTCAGTCTCGTGAACGCCCCACTTTTTCGTTTTTTACCCTTACGTAAAACAATTTGAGCGAGGTTTCGTAGACGTCGGTCCGGTAAAACGTCTCGCTCAACAGCGAGGACAGCCCGTCGAATTCCTCTTTCCTCTCGTCCTTGAAGGCAAAGGATATCCCGTGGAAGCGAGCCATCGCCTCTAAAAACTGCTTGCACTCCCCGTACGAGAGACAGCTCTGGCGGGGTATGGAGTCGTATCCCCTGCAAGTGACGTCCTCCAGTGCTATGAAGTCGTTTTCTCCGTCAAAGTGATGGGCGTAGCATCGCGGTATGCACAGCAAGTGGTCTTGCTCCTTGGCCGACAAGTACGATTTGAACTTTGTTGCGATCTGTAAAATAATGTACGATTGGATTTTTGTTTTATTGTTTACCTGCGCGCGTACCTTGTCGTAAAACGTGATTTCGTTGCCAAAGTACTCGGAGCTCCTCAAGAGCTTCCTTCGGAACAAGTTCCTCGGTAAAGACTTGACGATAAGCCTCGTCTCCAGCACTTGGTCCTTCGCTTTGCTCTCCACCCGCACTTTGTTCACCACCGACAAATAATTGTCCCCTTTGCCGCTTATGGTCTCGACGTCCCACGACAAAATTTCGACTACCCCCTGATCGATCCCCTTGTCCGCAGCCACGATCTTTTTCAACGTTTCTTCGGTAAAATGGTCCCCCGCTTCCTTCAACGCGTCCAAATTCTTACCCATTTTCTTCCTCTGTTCGCGAATCTCACCGTGTTTGAAAATTGTATCGCCTTCGGAAGGAATTTGTCCCGGTGCTTGGATTCAGTGCAAAAGAACACAATTTCACGTAAGCGAAAATGCAAAAATAAGCTCAGATAAAGATAAGGGTGTGTATCGGTTTTGATTATCTTATCTGCGACCCGAAAATCTGCCTTATCTGTTGCAGCGTTACTCGGTCATTGTTTGGCAAAGAATTAAAAAAAAAATCTGCACCGATCGGCTGCATAGATAGGCAAAAGTCACTTTGGTGCACAAAAACTCACCAGCCTACCTCGAAACGAGCGTGTGTGTTCTCGGGCAAAAAAGTCACTGGAGGAAAGCCCAATGAATACATTGCACGAGTGGCAATATCGTCTTCTCGGATGCAACTGAACGACATTGAAGAGAATGCACGTATATGCGCGTGACTGCAGTGTATGCACATACTGGTGGAAGAGTATACGTGCTTTTGCGCTTTGGTCGCGCGAAAACGACCTTGGGAAGTGAACGTTGTTTCAGGAGGTTGGCGCCGGGCAATGAGGAAACCAAGGGTTATTGCCAACGCGTCCACCATCAAGTGTATTCTCGGCTCTTGCAGTTTATCGATGATTTTTATCTTGATTCATTTTTTTCATTGTTTTGATGATTTTTGTTTGGTGCTACTAAAGATCCTTTTTCTTCAATACGATCTCCGAGAATGGCTTTGGGTATTTTATGGTAAATTGGCAAGTATACCTTTTATTCAACTGTTGCTTGAAAATAAGGTGGTAAAGTTTCTCGTTTACGTAGAATCTTTCGAGAAGTTTTTTTACCGCTACGTTCAATAATGGATCCATATTTTGTGTGAAAACTATAAGAGTCAAATCAAATAGGAAAAACAGCGTTTTCTCAACTTGTTACTGGCCAACCGCACTATAAGGTTGAAGATGATTACTTGTCCAGTGATTTGTATGAAAATAACACAGAAACTTTGAATACATCACAGTAATAAATACCTTCTGCTTTTTAAAGTAGCACTAACTAAAATATCACGGTATAACATGAATATTACACGCCTCCTGTTTTACCCCTAAGTGGCAAATTTTTTATTTTCTTAAAAAAAAAAAAAAAAAAAAAAAAAACAGAGACTTAAATGGCGTACACAAAATGTTTACTAGAAATTTTTTGGCTCCATTGATTTAAAAAAAAATTAAGTACATATTGGCACGAAAATAAAGTGTTTTCTAATGGTCACTATAATTTTTGATACGTACAACAGAGGGGATCGTATCATTCGGATGATTTTTTTCATTTTCGCTTATGATTAATACCAATTGATTTAGTAAAAAAGAAAAAAAAGGTGGGAAATGAAATGACGAGATTAGTCGGAAGTATAGGATTGAAAGATGATGACAAAGCATGTAGGACGTAACTGTTAAGAATACTAGAAATTATGGGGAGTTGGTAAATGAGTTGTGTAAATATCACAGCTAAATCAGGGACTACAGAGTTAAACTGTAGCATTGAATGATGTGATATGCGTGATAAAAATTAATACTGTGATAATGTAAAAAGTAAACTCGTTTCTTTTCGTACAAACATTGGTACAAAGAGATTTGTCGTATTAAATTAAGGGGGATTTAATTTCAAGTAAAAGTAATTCGAAAAAGAAAAACGATAAAAGATTTAAGAAAAAATGTACAGGAATGAATACATTATGATCTTGATATTAAATATCATCTATTTATTGAAATTCACTGTGGAAAAATATGAGCATTGGTGGTTTATAATAAAAATAGTAGAATCAGAAGAAAAAAATTTGTCCACCCAAGTGAACCGCGTACACAATATTTACAGCAGCTCAGAGTAGAGAAGATATTATAAAGTGTCATTACTTTACATAATAATTAGAGCATAAATCCTACAAAATAAGACTACGAAAAAAATAGTTTTTTTTTTAACAGAGTACCAAAAATAGTATTATAAAGGGTATCCTGTGTAAAATGTCCTAAAATGAAAAAAAATAACTTCACTACAAGTATCCTCTGTCTGCAGCATGTAAAACAACATCAGCCAATCTCCGTCGATTTTCTGAAGTTTTAATATTTTGTGTGACCCAGATGTCAGCAATATCAACCTTGTCTTCTTTAATAACATCCAAATCGAACGATTCATCCTCGGATAACATGCTCATGGTTATAGACTCCATCCCAAACACCAATCCATGTATAAACTGCTCTTTAACCTGCACCAAAAAATCCACAATTTACCAATACTTTATCCACGTATTTTTAAAATTTGTAATAATAATTCATTTGATTTATTGTTGGATGTTAAGTGAAAATATTATACTTTAAACGCAAAAAGTAAAATATGGTTAAGTTTATCTCTCGACGTCAATCTGTCGAGTGAACTTACTTCCTGGATGAAAACACTCCAAGGGTAAATCTTTTGCGAATCCGAGCCAAGAGCCGTCACAGTCCTGGATACCTCATCGTGGTAAATTTTCAGCAACTCGTCAAAGTGCTGGTCCCGCACTTTCTTGTCTGTGCAAGAGTATATGAAAAACGACAGATCCAAAACTGGACTCGTGTGCCTCGCCAACTGGAAGTCAAGCATCAGCACCTCGACTTGACCCAACTCGGTGGTGCGCATCAAAAAATTTGGCGCCCACGCGTCGCCTTGGTTGACCACCGAAGTTGCTCCGTCGATTCGAGAACAAAAGTCCACGCTTTTCCGGTACAACTCCCCACGAGCGTAAGAGTTGAACCGCTGCTCCCCTCTACTGCCTGGGTACTCCTTGGCTAGTGCATCCTTGGTGACTTCCAACAAACGATCCTAAGAGGATGCAAGGATCGTATTACACATTGAACATTACCAGGAAGAAAGCGTATCTTTACTCACTTACGTGGTAACGCGTGTACCAGCTGTTGTACAAATCGGACCTGAAATACGTCTCTTTCAGCTTTGACGCCGCGCTCGTGTACTCGTCTTTGTACTGGTCCTTGTAGGCGAAGGACACGCCGTGAAAGCGAGCCAAGGCCTTCAAAACGATGACAAACTCTTGGAAGTCCAGACAACTCTGTCGAGCCACTGGACCGAAGCCGTAAGGGCTCACGTCTTCCAAGGCTATGTAGTCGTTTTCGCCGTCAAGTTGGTAAGCCAAGCAATCGGGAAGATTCAGCATGGAGGACTCGTTCTTGGATTCCAGAAATTCGTTGAACCTCGTCGCGATCTGGCCAATTTAACGAAAAATTACGTTAAAAAATTAAATGGGATGCTTAACCGTTATTGTTATTGTGTGTATGGGCCACCTCGGAGTAGAAAATAATCTCGTTGCGGAAGAATTCCGCGCTTCGGAAGGTTTTCCTCCTTCCCGGGTTGTTCGGCAGGGATTTGACGACAAGATTTACTTGTTTCGCTTCGTTTTTTACTAGGCCCTTGACGATGACTCGATCGACGGTTGACAGGTAACTGTCCCCCTTTTTGCTGGCGTTGCCAAAGTCCCACGATGAAATTTTCACCTTGGCAACGTTGGTCTTGTAAAATTTGGCGACGATACTCCTTAATGCTTCTTCGGTGAAGTATTTACTGACACTTTCGAGCAAACTTATGTTTTTTTTCATTTTTTGAAATTTGTTTTCAATTTGCTTGGTCGATTTGACGGTTTGAAGTGGGCGTGGATGGACAGAAAACAGCCGAGAGTAGCCTGGATTACCGACGACAGCTGCAAACTGATTAACTAGACTCTCTCTCGGAAAAACAACTTGTTATGTGCACGACTCCGATAAGCTCTTCGTGATAACGATCTTATTAGATTCAATATCAAGTCACAGCAGCGCGCACAGTCAAGCACACGTCAATAGGTTTTTTATGTTTTTGTTGTGGCAGCACTGGCTGAGAGCACGTGAGGAGGTTCTTTCCCTATCTCTTTCAATGATACCGTTGGACTGGTGTGTCATGATTACTATAGACTTCTTGATAAGTACTTCTGATTAGCTTGAATTGGTAGATTACGGCAATAGCAATGATATCTATACATAACGCGTATTTTCTCTTGTACCATTCATTGGTTTTTTTTTCCCCCAGTATGATTTTCGTGATATACCCTAGTACATTTTTAAAACGGTGTTAAAAACTGTAAATACTTTAAAAATTATACGTATCGCAGGAAATCAAAGAATTTTATTGGTCTTACTGATAATCAAATTTTTACATTTCAGAGATAAAATAGTACTTTTCCTTATTTGTCGCCAACATAACAGCAGAGTACTTGGTATTCGTATAGTTTTATTCAATGTTTACAGTTTTACTTGGTGTTTGTTTTTAATTTTTACTAACAGATGATTTAGTAGAGTGATGACACTTTTTTGCCACCTACAAAAAATTATGTAGTTTTGATAGCGACGAATATTATGTGTACTTATTCGTTTGAAATTTTTGGTAGAAAATTAACTCTTGCAGCAGTAGTTATGTCTTGGCTCAAGTTAATTTGATAGTTACATTATAAATATGATTTTTTAATATTATCTCTAAGTAGGCCAATTTTTGGGAAAAAAAATCTCAAGACCACACTATTTAACTTAGGCTGTTAAGGGAATCATATGATTTTTGTACATTAATTAGAAAGTCAAAAATATAATTTGTGACGAAGAAACTTATCAGTAATTTAGTGTATTTTTTTTTTTTTTAAACAAACCGCACGATGCACGTAAAGGAAGAAAGTAAGAAAACTTTCGTGTAATTTCTATCTTGATTTAATTATATGAGGTAAGAATTGAAAACAAATTCAATCATTAGAGTAAACAATTTAATATATAATCTCAAACAGACATCTCATATGTATCCATTCTCCACTGCATGCAAAATCATGTCAGCATGTCGTTTTCTATTTTCCGACAATTTAATGTTTGGCAGCGTAAATAATTCGACAAGATCAATTTCTTTTTCTTTTATTTGGTCCAAGTCGAATGCCTCCTCCTCGGGCATCATAGTAAATGGCACAGCCTCCAAAGAAAACGTCAGCCCGTACACCGACTGCTCTTTCACCTGCAATTAAAATAAAATTAATATACAAATGTTATGTATCGTAAGTTGTATTGGTATAATATAATACTTGAGACATTTTATTTTATCAACGAATTAATATGCCAACGTGATTCTATGAACTCACGAACTTTTGTGTTCTGTTTTTGGCACACCCAGTCGTCAATTTGAATGACTGATTTATTTACTTATTTATTTATATTTTAATATCTTCGACTACTCCACTTATTTTACTTTAACCTAGTATCTTCCACAACGAACATTTTACGTGAACGGTTCAACAAAAGAATCACGTGCAATTTTTCCGGAAGCATAACTTAGAAAGCAATAAAAAGTATTGTGAAACGAACACATGAGGTATACCTCTTTGCGAAACAAGTCCCACGGATAAACACTTTCCGCATCGGGAATGTCAAGTAACTTCATGGACAGGATCAATTCGTCGTAATAATTCTTCAAAAGATCCTCGTAATGCTGGTCGCGCATGGTCTTGTCCGTGCACGAGTAGATGAAGAACACGATGTCCAAGACTGGGCTGCAGCACCTCGCGAGTTGAAAGTCCAATAGGAGAAGCTCGAATTTGCCGGGGTGGAGTTCGCGAGCGAGGAAATTCGGCGCCCAGGCGTCGCCTTGGCCAATGACCGAGGTGGGCTCGTGGGCGCGCGAACAGCACAACTCGGTGCTCTTTTTGAAAAAATCTATCGGCTGGTAAAAATTGAAGACTTTCTCGCCTCGGCTGCCCGGGTATTCTTTCGCCAGTGCGTCTCTCGCTATTCTCACGAGAGTGCTTTCCTGGATGAAATTAAATTGTTGTGAATTTGAAAGGACTTACCTAATTTTAGTAATTTTTTATTTATTTATTTTTTTTTTTTTTTCCTAAACACTTGTAAATGTAAACATCAAGAAAAAAGTAATATTTTGTCAATTTAAAATATTTTATAAAAAGTTAAAGACACATCTACCATTAAATCTCATAATAATTTTGTACTCTTCAAATGTAATCTTATGAATTGTTGAAATAATATGCGTCAACAGTAATTTATCGGCTAATCAATAAAGCTTTTTATTTTGTACTTAAAAATTGAATAATTACTGTTTTAATGCCCGAGATAATCTAAATTTTGTATTTTTTGGATACCACGGAAGACGTTAAGGAATAAAATTTGAAATTCAAGTTTTCTTAGAAATAAAACAAAATTTTTGTGGTAACCTTTGAAATAAACAATAAAAATGAAAAATATTTCAAAGAGTTTCTAAGTTTCAGAATGAATAAAAAATTCCGATAAATAATCATACGAGTTCGTATAAAAAACTTACGAAAAATCGTTTGTACCATTTCTCGTACAAATCTTCCCTGTAAAATGTCTCCATCAACTTGGAAACCATTTCCTCAAACTCCTCTTTCCTTTCTCTCTTGAATCCAAAAGAAATGGCGTGAAATCTAGCCAACGTTTCAGCTGCCGATTTACACTGTTCGTAATTTAACGAAGCCTGGCGCACAAGAGGACCAAAACCGTCAACGCTGACGTCTTGGAGGACAATGTAATCATTATCGCCATCGAGAAGAGACGCGTAACAACGCGGGATCAGCATCAACTGGCTTTGCCCCTTGGATTTCAGGTACTCTTCAAATTTCGTTGCCACCTAGGAAAAAATACGATTTACTCAAATAGGTCCGCCAAAAAAAACACCAATATTAATTTCTATACCTCGTTGTAAAACATGATTTCGTTGTAAAAAAACTCTTCGCTCCGGAAAGTTTTTTTGCGGCCGATATTCTGTGGAAAAGACTTGACGATGTAACTCGTTTCCGTTTCATTGTCGTTTACTTTGCTCTTGACTTTAATTCGTTGAACGACTGATAAGTGGCTGTCACCTTTTGCGTTTGCTCTACCAAAGTCCCAGCCAAGGATTTCAACGACTTTTGGATCGACGTTCTTCTCTTTTGCTACAACACTTCTCAGGGTTTCCTCGGTAAAGTAAACGCTTACTCCCTTTAGCTGGCTCAGGTCCTTACTCATAGTTGCAGGATTTTTTTATCGCCTAAAAAAATTTTCATAAAAAGTTTTTGTAGTGATGGAAGAATATCCATTCATCTGCTCAACAGAGTCGTTCAAATGTATAACTTCTTGACACTAAATTAATTTTAACCAATCACAAGTTAAGTAATGTACGCTGTCAAGGAATCTTTATATATTTAAGGTAGGATAATCAATGCTACATAAGTAGTAAGTGACTTATGATTTTAAATAATAATTAAAAATTGAAATAAATTCATACTCATATTTTCTGTATAAAGTATTGAATGGGACAAAGTGTTTATTATTAAATACGTAAAAATTTTTGTTTATTTAAATGATTCTTGCAGCAATAATGTATGAGAATTATATAAAACTGAAAATACACTATCAGGTAGGTACGTATTACTGACACGCCGCCGCGCCGTCATCAGTATCTACATTGTGACGTGTAAGTTAAACAATACTTGACTCTTTTATCATCTTTGACATAGATAATGTTTCTTGCCGTTAATTACGATTAGGTGCAAAATTCTTGATGTTTGAAATCATAAGTAGGCCATATAAAAATTTTTTTGTGAAAATAAAATTTATTTAGATAAATTTTGTAAAAATGTTGTAACTTTCATTAATGTATTTGACTCAAACGATTGTAATTCAAATAAATTAAAAATTTACGGTATCAAATATTGTACCTTGTATTGCAAAATTGATATAAAGTCTGTTTTATAAACATATAATAGTTATAAGATAAAATTAATTTACAGACAAGTAAATGTAACAATAAAAATTATTGGAAAATTAGTAAATCTAGAAATTTAACGATAAATTGCTGATAAATTTTTGTTGAAATTACAAAACGTTGATTTAAATAAAATTTTTAAATAGTAAGCGATTAAATTTGCAAATTTTATCCAATATAATTATACCTGTCTCGTAAGATTCATAATTAAAAATTAATACATCATATGCCATCTTAAAAAATATTATTGATACTCAACAGTTTTTTTAATAAATATGTGTCAGGAATGATTGTCTTATCCCACAAAACAAAATTTTCTATGAGGACACGAGTACGTTTAATGTATGTGTGCATATTTTTTTAATCATTAAAATCCTTTTGTATGATAATATAAATTAAGGTATTACTTACATCGACAAGTCCACCAATACTAAAGATAAAGTGTCTGCTTTTCAAGTATAATTCTTGTATGATAGCAGCTTTCAAACGCTACGCCAAATTTTATTTCAACCGAAGCGTCAAAACGATTACGCCTGACTCGCTTGGCAGCCCGTATTTTTGTATCTTCTTTACACTGCCGCTTCGTGGAGTTGCTCTAACGACTATACGTGTCTCTTTTAATACACGTGTACATAAATATATGAAGTGTACGAGTTGTGTAAGCGAGTGAATAGATGTAAGCTTCAATTGCTTCAAAGCTTGAATCGGCCTCGTACGTAATACACAATTTCGGTGCTATTGTTTACCCCATACGTAGAGACGCTACACCGCGTGGGAGTACACTAAGCGTCTCTCTCGAGCTCCGTCATCCGTATACCGGTTATAGACAGCCGACTCCACACTCCACAGCCGTACTCACTGTATTTATGCTGTGTACATCGCACCAGTTACGTATGCACGCTTGTTCGGCCATTTAGTTACGTGGTACGTGGCACTTGAAATACTTACAAGTGGTAAGGTATTGCCTCCAAGCATTTGTATTAAGTATCCATAACATTTATCTAGAAATTTATTTCGCATTGTGTGTGTGTGTGCGTGCACCTATGATAATTTACTTCCTTGACATCAAAGTTGTGATTGCGTTTTGAATATACAGTTTTTTTTTTTTTTTTATTACTAATTGAATTTAAATTTATTTTTTCATGAAGCTAAGGGCTTACAGCTCATGACTGCCCACTGGTTTTTTTTTTCTATGAAGGTATGAAAATACCATTTTTCGATTCTACATAAGTAGTAAAAAGTTTTATTTTATACTTTATAGTTTTATTCTATAATTTGTGATATACTCAAATTTTTTCTCGTGTTTGTACGGATCTAAAATATCCATTAAAAAAATTACATGTGAAAAATGTGGATTTACATTTTGTTAGAGTTATGCAGTCTTGGGGCTGGTAACATTTTTCCCGTCGATGATTTTCTGGATATCCAATTGTAAGGTTGTGATAGGAAAACAAAGCTACAAATTAAATCTAAGCCCACTTTTGAAAGTAGTCGATTTGTATGTCTTAAGTGATGGCTAGATTAAGTTTTTAAAATAATATATAAAGCCTCATACGTTAACAAAATGACATTACTGGATCTATTTTTTTTTTTTGTTCATTTATGATCTCACAACTTCGGCATAATTTTCAGCTTTTTCTTTGTCTTCTTGTCTAGTTTTTTTGTTTGGAAATCTTTTTAGAAAAAAATACTTACGAATCTCACTAGCCGCAACTTGTCATATAAACTTTGTCATTTCAAAAGTGCAAAACAAACAACCTTTTTTACGGACACACCCATGAATAAATAAATAACGTGTACTAGAAGGTTAAGTTAAATAAGCAAAAAAAATTTTTCCTAATCAGCTGACTACATAATAGTAAAACGGAACTACAGATAAATTATTCTTCAGCCTCATAAAAGAATTATATTAGTTTTAGTTTGTCAGAGAACACGTGTACCTGGTAAAAACTCAATCACTCAACGAATCCGTGTGTAGACCTAAGGCTGGTATGGTAACGTTTAGGGCCTAAAAAAAATTAGTATTTATGAGATGATAATGATAAATTTTATATATTTTTATATATGGCACATAGAATTTTGAAATAAATAAGCAGTGTTGTGTCATTGTTTATTAATTACTTATCTATTTATCAAAAATAAAGAGACCCTTGAAAAATCGCTTTGCTCTAGGGGGGGGGGGGGTGACCTAAAGCAGGTAATTCGTAAGGACAAAGTGGATAAGCACTACAATGAAGGGAAACATGCTTTATTTAATTTAACAAGTCATTAATAGCTGAAGAGACTTGGTGAAAAAATGTAGATGTATTTAGATCTAAATGACTATAAAATCGGTAACTCGAAAATTAGAAAATAATGAATAATATTTTAATAATTTTTATAGCAAATGTCTCATTTATGACATAAATCGCTCTGTTTCCCACTCACGTTTACTCACCATCTAAAAAAGATTCAAAAAAATATCAATAAATGTCAATAATCGACTTTTAATCAAGATAAGAACGATATGATGATGCACTTCAAGATCGATTCAAGGATAAAACGTTAATGAAATTTTTGCATCTATCTATATCTTCTAAGAGCACTGTGGCTCTGTGAACAATTACGAAAGGCGATCACCATTTTTTAGAGCATTAATACTGTTTGGAATCGTATGAGATTTTATACAAAATGTTTTGTTTACGTTATCCTTTTTTTTTTCCTTATATAACTATGGGAAAATACAGCTCTTCATAAGATCTTGTGTTAAAAATCAAACATTTTTAGTCCGCTTATAATATGACTTACCTCACAAGTAATAATGGGAAACATAAATATTCAACTATCATATATTTCTCACCGGTTATTAAAATATTTCAACCCTTTTTTCCCTATAAATGATTTTATCGACCTCCAAGTTTCTCGTTGGAAGTGCAAAGTACAGTCTTTCGGCTATTTAAAAAAAATTTTTATAAAATTATTCATTGAAATTTACCTGAGCCACTTTCAACCCCTTGTACAAATTTTTAACTAACGACCATAGTAGTAATGTATAGTTCAAGTCCAAGTGTATGATTCCATGTAGACTATGAGGTCCACAGATAAACCAAGGATTTTCTCACACATTTTTTGTGTAGAAACCGATTTGATTAGAAACCGTCTCAGAGTTGTACAACTTGTTCGAAATTCAATTGTTTAAACATGTATAATAATTTGAAGATTATTTTTTTTAAATACACGGAGGTTTACGGGCAAGCTCATACGTATAGTATTATTTCTCTTACTTAGGGAGCCAGGAGCATCACCTCTGCAGGTTTTATCTAGTAATAATACGACATTGTAATAACTGTTTTTTTTTAACATGTATCTATTTACTTATTTAATAGAGTAAAAAAGATTTAAAAAATGAAGTTCAATCTTTAATCTAAATAATAAAAATATAAGTTAACTTAGACTTGTGGCTTTGCAATGACATTATGTTTGCTGATGTGTCTCTATGATGATAAAAAAAAAATTTTAATTGAAAATGTTTGATAACAAAAAATTTATTTTTGCATATGTAACAATTTTAACTCTTATTACAGTGATATAATTTGACATGCGTGGATGTAGCTCTTTGTATAAGTATAAGTTTCTCTTCAAAACCCTAAGGGCATCAAGAAATAAAAAAATTTCAGATAGGAAACCAAAGAAAAGGTAAAAGAAATAGAAACTGCATAACATTATTGTTTTTTTTTATTGTATTATTTCTAGCAGATTTTCATTTTTATACAAAAGATCTAACAAACCCAAAATGCCATGTCTGAGCTCTCTTGCTTCGATCATTATTATTACTATTTTATTTTATTTTTTTCATCGAATCATCACTGTAACAATAAGAAAGCGGATAAATAATCAACTATTATCGATTTTCGATTCACATCTATACATTGAGTCAGGCATTGTGTGATAAAGTGAGAGATTTCAATCTAAAATAGTATCCTCAGTGCTGTCACCACCTTCACCGAGACATTTCTAATATATATATATGAGCATTTGTTTTGCAATTTTTTTTGAAAATGAGGAGTACAATGTGACAACCCTTGATGTACATCGCATCATTTCCTTTCACCACGTTATCCCAGCTAATTCAATAGCGAGTCGAGGACGGTGATAAAAATTCATCGGTAGATAAGGAGAGAAAGAGCGAAAGCTAGAGCTCGCGTGTGCGTTTGCGTGGTGGGCTATAAGGCCTTGCTATGTTATCTGCGTCAACGATAAATTTTACAAAAGCTAGGTGCGTCACTACTGTGACTGAGCTTTTTCTTTTTTTTTTTTTTTTTTTTTTTTTTTTCTATTATAATCAATATTATTTACAGAAACGATCTCCGGGTACTTTCCCTTGTCCAACTCAAGCTCTTCTTCTCCAGAAAGAAAAATTGTTTGGTCAACTTCAAAACACAGCAAACGCAAGTGATTCAGTGATCAAAATTGTACTTAAATATTTTCACAATTTTTGCTTCTGTATCAACCATCAATTGTTACAAATAATTGGAAAGAAAATTAGCCAAACTAGAGATTAAAAAGTTGGACATACTGGAATATTGAAAAAAATCACCCAAGATCCATGTCCTCGGAAATTCATTGCAAACAACCAACAAAAGCAGTAACATTGGTAAATTTTGTAACAATTTTCTGAAAACGTCACATAATTGCTGTTGTTCTCACCCAGAGACCTTTTTTTTTTTTTTTTTAATTTTATCAGAGGAAAATCCAGTCAACAGTAATCAACAACTTATACTTTAGCAACAATAACAACTCTGATTCACCACTAGTGTGAAATTCTAGATTTCGATGCTAAAAAACTGGCTAAATGTTCACTTTATCTGCAATCATCGTTTTATATAGTAGCATTTACAAAAACTGTCTCAACAAGTGCGTTTGCTTTTATTTTTATTACATTACGAATTGTAAGGGACTGACTCTCTATCCAAGCCTCGGGCTTCCCTGTAACTTTTGTTTTTAGTTTCGCTTCAATTATTGCATTTATTACATTTAATGATTAAAAAGTTAGGTTTTTTTTTTTTAACTTTGTATGCATGTAATTGACTTTAATCGAATGATTTTTCTCGACAAAATCATCAAGTGCGTGTTAAAATGTTAATTTTAGTCTTTTAACGATGTATGTAAAAAATTAATTAAAATCAGCCTTACGAAACGATACATCATGAATAAAAATGATATTGACGATGGGTATTGTATGTACAGCTCGTATTGAAAAACCACCGAAGTATGAAGCGAATACAAAGTCAACGGGAAAACCGGAGCAATGATTGATGAATTTTTTTTTTTTTTACACAAATAAAAAAAGCACGCCAATTTCATCCAGTTTTTCCTTGCTTTGCAACCAAATTAAAATTACAAAAAAGCCTGCTGCCCGGAGAACAAGCCGTGGATTGCTTGATACGTACTACCTCGTCTCTGTTACACGTTAACGATAAAAAAAAATTAGATATCTCCTTTTTCATCGCAACCAAAAAAAAAAAATTCTTTTTTTTTTCTTCTTCGTTTTGCTTCCATGGACTTTGTCACGCAACTCTCAAATCATTCTGGCTGTTCAGTCGAAAAAGTCTTATAGAAACTGGCATTTGTACTTTCATTGCTTTCGGGACTTTATCAAGGAAACGGGGGAAAAAAAAAAAAAAATTAGTCAAACTCAGGAAACATTACAAGTACAACCATCGCGTAACTTCAAAAAAGTTATGATTTCTATGAGACTTTTTTAAATGAATAAATCTTTTTCTTCAATTTTCACATATCACAAGCAAATTATTTCTAAATAACGCTCGTCATCACCATCATACTCTCGCGGACGTTTATCATTTCCCTTTTTATCCGGTACCCCCGAACGAATCAATGATGGAACGAAGAAACAGCAGCAGCAGCAATGACTAGTGATTCATTCGGCGCATCTCCATAGCCGCGATGTCGTCCACGGATATGAGCTTCTCTATGGGGATGCAGGAGAGCTCACCACCTACGCAAGACTGGGGCTGCTGCCATCGGGCCTCCCTCTCGGCCTCTTTCGCTTTCACCTCTGCCTCGCGTGCCCTTCGTTCCTATGCGAGTAAAATGAAATTATTTGTTACCCACGAGGAAACACATGGTGACCAGAGCTGCCCACAACTAAGGGGGTGCACACAGCAGTGTCAAAGGGACCGTTGCTTTATTCTGGGTCCTTCGGCTAAAGTTAAGGAGTACTCAACGGAATTTTGGACTATGTGACATTGCTTCCTCAAAAAGATATTTCATTGCCTCAAGCACTTTTGAAGTTATCAAATGACTAAAAAAGCGTTCGAAGACACGAAGAGATCTTCAAGTCTCCGTAAGGTCAATAAGATGTGAAAGTCTCTAAAAGACTGGGAAAGTTGTTTGGAAGCCTTTGAAGGACTTTAAGTCAACTAGAAATATTTAAGACGTGTAATAACTTGAGTTTTTAAAAACCGTAGGAACTCAAATAAGTGAAGACTTTTATAACTTTAGTCTTTAAAAACCGTAGGAACTCAAATAAGTGAAGACTTTTTCGATATATATAAGGTCCATATCGGTCTATCTATATATACATGATATTATGTAGAATTTATAGAAATGATTATATATGTATATCATCTATATGAGTCCAGTTACAATTCAGACCCTTAATTTATATTTTTTAGTCAATTCCGAATCAAGATCTTTTGTTTTTCATTCCGATCAAAGCATTTTTGTAATCTGAAGTTATTTTCTCGATTTATTTCTTCATCTGCGTGAATTGGAATTATTTATCCGGTTTGATGCTAAAATTTAATCCATCATGAACCTGATCCGTATTTCAATCGGGTGCACAGTGAATCGGATTAATGTAATTCCGATACATCTGTAACCCGATTGATCGAAAAATCATCAATACTAATTATAATGTGGATTGCCATTTCTTCGCATTTCTAGTTATACATCGATATACGAGGAAAATTTTAAAATCTATATCCCAATATTTGGATCATCATTTCCTGATCTCATTTATGAATGATGACCCACTTTTTAATCTCGATCCTCTTTTTTGGATCCAAAAATGGAACAAATTAAATCACGATGCAAAATATTCGAGGATATGGAGTTTAACACTCAATTTTGATCCAGTGAATCGAAGTATCAATTTATGAATCCGAAGAAACAACTCCCAAATGAAATTCTTTTTAATCGTAGTACAACCACTCATTGTCTATTCCAATAATTGTACAAAAAAAAAAAAAAAAAAAAAAATCGTAGCCGATTTGTGGACAGCTCTATCACTGATTAGTTATGGAGCAAGTAGTTCAGAATACCTTCAATTTGAGTGAAAATATGGCGACCGAGCGAGCCCTTTTCATCAGACTCTGCTTGACCCTAGTCTTCTTGGCCTCCCGATCCTCCTTCGATGCTTTATCATCCTCCTGGCTCGTCTTGCTCGAGTCGGAGACCGCACTTGCGTCCCTTTCCCTCTCGCTTTGGTGCAACTGTCTTTCCCGGTGCTCTTGCATCGAATCCCTGTGCTGCTGGTACTGTTGTTGCTGCTGCCTTTGCTGCTGTTGATCGTGTAACTGCTGCTGCTGGTACCTGCTCTCGCTCTTTTCCCGAGCTCGCTCCTTTTCCGGGGACACTCGGAACTTTTGGTTTCGCGGTGACGGAGTCCACGGCGGAATGGAACTGAAAGCGTTGGATGAACTATAATTTGTGGACTTTAGCTTTTTTTCACTTCGAGCTCCATTTGGAGTCATATTAATTAAACATCTAGTTTTAGCATTATTAACATTTTCAACATTTCAACGCATGTACATTCTTTTTACTAAAATATTTTTATGTCAAACTATTGTCATTAATTATTGATTTCTTCGAACGGTTATAAATATACCAGAAAAAATCAATCATACAATAAAACTTTATAGCAGTTAATATCAAGAAATTCTTCTATAGGCTTTTACCATGAAAGATCAATTCTTTTAATAGATTACGACATACATGTTCATATTTGGAATTATAACTATTCAATTGAAAAAATCTGGGTATTTCATCTAGCAAAATAAACAAGCAATCCATATACAATCCAAGTCGGATCACCCTGAGATTTATCAAGGATTCTGTATATAAAATCGAAATGTAATGCTCAGCGATTTAATGTGAATTGATGGCTTAGTCTTATCCTTCATCATTAAATAGTAATTCTTTATAGCTAAATACTTGAAACTGTGATTATTATGAACAATATCACAACTCTAAAACAAAAGGATTCGGATACTCCATCTAAGATTTTCAAATTGTTGAAAAAATTTTAAAACAATCTTAATGATGATACTTTTACTTACTATACTTAAACTTTCAGGTTTTTTTTGTCATCGTGTGGATAACAAGACATAACATAATGCCTATTTACGAGAATCCAGCTGTTATTAATAATA
This sequence comes from Copidosoma floridanum, assembly GCF_036245765.1. NCBI lineage: Eukaryota > Metazoa > Arthropoda > Insecta > Hymenoptera > Encyrtidae > Copidosoma > Copidosoma floridanum. The sequence continues at coordinate 12,670,387 of NW_028321884.1, read as the reverse complement.
GTCGTTGAATGGCGTTCTCAAGTGGATTAGTCATAGATCTACGCATAATGTCTTTGGATTATAGTTGGATTTCGTATTCGGAAGTATCAATAAATGTAAGTGACAAAATGAGAGTAATTTTAGGATAAAATTCATGGTAAACTAATGAAGAATCTGTTGGGAAACAGTATGGATTACATAGTTATTTTGTATAAAAACCACATTGATGTAATATTCATATTTACAGTAGAAACCTGTCATGATGAAAATAACGACGGTACATCATATCTCAGTGGTATAAGCTTCGAAAACGAGATCCTCAAGCCTCCATAACGTACGAGCAAATCGAAAATCTCGAGCAATCCTTCACAATTCTACGGCTCATGCCACGGGATATTGAATAATACAGTATGAAAAAGGAGCAAACGTGATTTGGGCAGCTGATGCTCGGTCAATCTTCGGAGGGATGGATACGATGTAGAAAAACGGAGGGGCTCAAGGAAAATATTGGACCTGCACTTTTTCATCCTACGATTCAAGTTTTTGTTTTGGGACGAGACTCGGCTTGGTTAATATTTTTCTATCCTTGATACTTTGGACAGTCAAATTTATTAATTTTTTCGGCAGAAGCAAGTAAATTCGTACAATTGATCCTCCGCATGATACAAATAACGAGTTTTAATCGAAGCTAAAATAGTGTCGTCATCGCGTGAAGTGATGAGGTGTCACGCGTTATAATGTTACGACACATCGTTCAACACTCATATGCCGATCGTGACAAAGATATAAACATCGTTTGACCCAAAAAAATATGAAGACCTTCATCACTGCGTCAATCATGAAAATTAAATATTTTTTCAATAAATAGATATTGAGACGCTCGAAAAAAGAACTTGATTATACGCAGATCCAATTATCATTTGAAAATGAAGGTAAGATATGACTAGCCTTGTATATTGTCCGATCACTCGAGCTCCCATTACTGGTGCCAACTTTTAAATACCGTCCATTAATTTATATCAAAACGTAGCTTGAATTGCCAATTTTTCTATGGAGAAAATATAGCAGATTTTGAAAAAAAGATGAACAAGTAGTTTTCTTTTAAATAACAAAATGATCAGTCACAGCTCACTTGTATTTTTATCCTGTAAATAATCTCGTTACACCCGCAATTTAGAGAGTAGCAACCACGATGCAACATCGTCAAAAAAATTCAAAAAACCTTCGATTACAGCCACGGCGTCACAATGTCAGTTATTGGAACTCACCGAAGAAGATCGTTTTCGGAGGATGCGACAAAGTCCTTGGAGACGATGCAGTCGGTCGACTTGTGTAGGGCCATCTCGTCCCCGCTGTTGCTCCCACCACCAACCCCACTGATCTCTGAGTCACTGGATTTTCTGCCTCCGGTTTCGAGGCCGAGGCGCCTCACCCAGTCGACGCCGCCGTGAGGACCGATCGTCAAGTGGTGGCTGTAGTCCCCGCTGCCCGACGATTCTTGTTCGCTCGTTATCCAGTCCCTCGATTTACGGGCTGGTGACGAATAAGAGTGCGTTTTCACTTTATCAAATGTACATTGTGGGATGTAATTGCATTTTGTTTTGCTTCATTCAATTCTCCTATCATAAAATGACAAAATAATTGATACTTTTTCAAAGTTTACTACCGCAACCTTTTGACCTTATGTAGTTAATAAACCGACACTCAATCTAAACAAGTGGTTATGTAAAAATACAAGGATTGATTATTCACTCTAAAATATAAGTTAACGTTATACTTAAAAATAAAATGTTTTGGTCGTCCACGTGTCACTTGAAGTAAAGTGGAATTCCGTGGGGAAACCCAACTTTTTCAATTGCGTGGATTTATATATCGTCGTGAATAAATAAGCCGAATGAATGTGTTTGGTATTCATTGATAGGCAGGACAGAAACGTAATTGATCATCTTTCGTTGACTGTGAGAAAAATATTTTTTTTTTTTTTAATTAGCACCGTAAACTGATGTCGTTTTGTCATTTAGATACTTTTTTAATTGCTATTACGATCATTTTTCGCTTCGGTAATGTTTTTATTTACAGAAGAATGTAAAAAATAAAATAGTAAAAACAATGTCTTGGATACATTTGGGACAATATCTTGATATTTACATGAGCTGAAGTAAAAATAATTGAAATATTAAAACAATTTTTTTCCATCGGCACACTATTAATATTATAACTATCCTATTATTCAATATTATGAATCAGTGACTGTATCAATAAGTGCATAGTTTTTGCAAATAGAAAATGGTAAGAATCATCAAGAGAATTTTCTTTTTAATTGCTGAAAGCTAGTGGTAATTTATTGTACGGTATAAATTACAGTTCTCGACAGTTGAAATAATTTTTTTCTCTTAGCTTGGGTGAGACACAGCATGTACACTACCACGCAAATGAAATAGAAAAAAACTCGAGCAAACGGTTTCATAAAACCTGGAAAATTTTTTTTTTAAAAAAAGCACCAAAGCCCTATTTGATTTAGGAGAGTAACGCGATAAAATCTTACACTTGTCACCACCAGGTATGCTGCCCCTCGGCAGAGCACTGATCTCCCCCGAGTCTACGAGGAAGGGGCTGCTGTGATCGCTGCTGTGGCTCCCCGTGCTCCCCGGCGTATCCGGCTGGACCGAGGGCGACTCCGTTATTCTGGGCACCTGGTGCAACGACGCAACGGCTCCGCTGGGCGTTCCTGGGACACTGGGCGTCTGGGCGCTCGAGGAGGGCACTGTCGGGGTCGCGGGTCGACTCGCTCGGTAGTTGCTGGAGCGCGCGTTGGCCAATTCCTCGGCGCAGCGCTGCTGCAGCTGCTTGAGCTCCTCTTCGCTGCTCGACGCACCGTCTGCTGGACTCACCACGAATCTCCCTGAGTATACGAGTGAGAGTAGAGTAGACGAGGGTCGGGAGGGCCGAGATGGGGCGCCGATTACGGAAGGACTTGGTTTTTTTTTTCATGTCTTGGATCGTCTTTTTTCTTTTACTCTCGTGAGTTGTTGCGTTTGCGTGAATGTATGCAAGATGGCGATGAATTTCGTTGTGAGTGTTCGTTCGGTAGCGTGTGTCCAATGGCTTTGGACATGTTTTTTTAGTTTTGTCTTACTTAGTCATTGGTGGTTTGAATAATCGTTTTCAATGAATGTGGTATTAAGGATTATGTGATTATGATTTTGGAGATTGTCAGCTCGTAATTATTCTTACAAAATAGTCGGAACTGTTTACTTTTACAGAGATAAAGTGAAAAACTTTAATAAAAATAAAAATTTTTGCTGATATATTAGTTTAAGATTTTGAAAGTAAATTAATCATAAATAACGGTAGAGAAAATTTGTAAATTTTCGATAAACTACATGCCTTAAAAATTATAAATAATATTCTAATGTACTCATTCAAAATTACCAAATTATTTACCAAGGACAGACTCTCGTTGTTTCAGTAAATCCATGCAATTACTTTTGTTTCTACACAGAAATACTATGATTGTTAAAATGTTACTACATTAATAGATTGCTTGAAAGGTTTACACAGATATTAATTTGATAAAGTCATAATAGTACAAAACTACGAAGAATCCACTATTTTTACCACAAGGCTAGTTAAAATTTTTTATCTACAGTTACATCGGTGCAATTTTTTCATCAACACTACAAAAATTTTATCGTTACCACTGCTATTATTTTGATTCATACTATAACTACACATCATACGAACAAAATGGACTAATAAGAATTACAGTTATCAAGAAAATTAATACAATACTTGATTTGACATTTTATAGATTTTCGAAATAAATATTTTTAATTTTAAGCAGACGTACTGATTCAATTGACATTTCTTCTCTAGCGTGATAAAAGAAATATTTAAAATAATAATGAATGTTTTTAACAAAAACATTTGCCTAATGATTCAAATATTTTTCTCGTACTTTAAAGTAAAAAAAAAGTTTGTACAAAAAAAATGAAATCATAAAAGAAATGTTAAAAAAAATTGTATAGCAACAGGTTTACAAAAGCACAATGAGAACATGAAGTGTACTCGCGATAAAAAAAAAAAAAAAAAAAAAAAAAAAAAAACTCATAGCAACAAAAAAAAAACCAACTACCTACCATTACATCGGCGAAACAAGCAAGAAACAAGAACTTCATACCTATAACGGTGCTGGGTTGCTGTTCGGAGGGCGAGGGTGTCGTGGACAACCTCCTCACCGCCTCCCTCCGCAAGAACTCGACCTTGGCCATTTCGGTGGCCACCCAAGAAGGAATGTCAGGAATCGCGCCGATTATGACGAACCGTATGGCGAGCATTATGTGCTCGAGCGCCACTATCAGCAGGATGGTCTGCGTTGCCGACATTTCCGGGAACATGCGTTGCACCTGGCCGCTGAGACCGATCAGCGCACAATTCACCAGAATTGCCACCAGACCCATGGCTTCCATCGCGTTCTGTAAGACATTTTTTATTTGTTCAATCAGGTATTTGAATTGTCTTTGATAATTTTTTTTTTTTTTTTTCTTGCGTTAACTTAACAGGATATTGGCAAAATAGTGTGCGTTCCATAACCAAAGATGGAAGTATGAAACCTTGTGGTGAATCTTTACTTTCATCCAAGAGGCAGAAATAACGTGTTGCTCACCAAAGGAGGAAAAATAAAGAATATCTCAGATCGCAAGGAGTTGACACGTTAAGAGGCAGATAAGAATGCCATATGAGGAGTTCTTTGTTTCCCCCCGTGGGTAGCAAGTGATTTTTCGTGGCTACTACCGAGGAAAACGACTTTTTTGCTACGCATAGTGGTAAGTACGTAAGATTAAACACATAGGCTTAGAGGATATTGGGACAAAGAGAATATTTTTTATGAAAACTATTTAATTTATTTTTTTTAATTTTCATAGTTAAGATTTTACTGATTTTCCAAGTTTTACTATTAACTTTTAGGTTAGACTTTTACGATTAAGCCTTATTCACAATATTTTTTCTCCTTTACAACTTCAGCTTAAAACTCTAATAAAAATGTCTTTTGTTTCTCCAGATGTTAGGTTTTTTAAATCTAAAATACAAAATATACCATGGCATGTAGTACGTCTTGGACAGTTCTTATGTACACACATACCTAAATAGTTTGAAAATATTTTACATTACCATAATTGTGCTTTTACACCATTTAAACAAAATTCATACCTACAAACACATTGTCATCAGCTCAAATATATTATTTTCTCTGTTAACTACACCTGTTTATGTTAATTTTTTTTTTTTTTTTTTTTTCATTTATAACCCCGATGTATTCAAACATCTCTATTCAAATCACCTTTCACATCATAATAACAATAAAACGCTATTTCCCTCCCTGCCAGCAACCCACGAGAAAATCGATAACTGATAAAGCCAAAAGACTACTCGCACCAGAACCCTCATCCAACTCTTGGCATATTTTCAAGTAGAGCGTATCACTGTGTGGTCAGACGCTATTTCAGCGTAGCAAAAAACTACTCGGGCACCCTCTACCTCTTCCCTTCCGATCTAAAATTCATCCCGTAAGCTCACCTGCCACGTCCCGATGTTGGACACTCGGCGACCAAAGGGCCGCTGAAGGACGAAGCACAGCTTGAAGGCGTCACCCCTCAGCTCCAGCAGGTTGCCCAGCAGAGCGGCCAGTGCCGCCAGTGGGAACGCCGAGGAGAAGAGGCAGACGTAGCCGAGCTGCGAGAGCATCTCCAGGTGCTCGGAGAACGCACCGTCGTACTGCAAGTTTGCACGTTTTTTCCTCTTTAATTGCGGAAGCTTCGTCCAAGCTCTAGCTTCGTGTCAAACTATTTGAAAATCTTGACAACTCGACCAATTTCTTTTTTTTTCCGAATAATAATGGCTTGATTAAGCTTATACGAGTAATTGGTCTCTGACCCTTTTAATTTTATTTGTAATTTAAACGATCATTTTTGCAGTTTGCATCGTAAAAGTAGGGCAAACTGGGTCGAGATTTTCAAATGGGGTGCACTCGTTGTTTTTTTTCATTAGTATAAGTGTAGGTGGGTTATTGTGCACTCGCCCGTGCAGACAACATTGTGAGAAAGTATATCATCTATGCACAAAGCGAAATTAAAACATAACTGTACAGTGCTCGTTAAATAAGGAGAGGGTATTGTGTTTCTGCACGTAATATATTGTGTGTATGGCTATGTATTTGGAAGATGCGTCTTTTTTTACGCGTCTTGATTACATTCGAATGTACTCTAATATGTTATTTACGGGTGAAAAAATAAATACACTGTGTGTAATATTGGATGAACGTGATATTACCTTCCTCGTTGGTACCTGTGCTTCGTCGATGAAATCGTCGGAAAACGGAAAAAAAGTATTTTAATCTGCAAAAATGATCGATCAAAACAGAAGATAATAATCAACGCGCCAAAAATGACGGTAAAAAAAATCATCACCTCGACAAAAAACGATTATATCGATCAATAATGATAGTTTCAATATGAGAAAATCGACGAAAAACGGAGACATCAATGTTTAACTCTTACTTTTTTTTTTTTTTTTTTTTTTTTTTTTTTTTACATTGGTACGATACATTATGTAGAAGTATGTTCCCAAAGAAATGTTTTTTTAAGCCAGAAAGACGTTTTTTTGTAGATTTTCCCATACATTAGGCGTTGAAAGGGGATTAAGATAAATGATGGTAGGTTATCATGCTTGTTATTGTGTGTTGGCGGCATTCACATGCCAGAAAAGTCTTTGTCTGTCTTGTAGGTAACTTTTAATCATAAAATGTCACTATTATGTAATAATCAATATTTTGTCCACGATATTATTTTATCATTCAAAAGTAAATTTAGTTGTTATTTATAACAAAGTCTTATTAGTAAAAAAAATGTAATTGAATCTAAAAACACAATTAATTTAGTCATGTCGTGTTCATAAATCAATCACACAGTGTATTCACGTCACTTGGAACTAAACAAGTAAACAAGTATCATATATAAAAGTATCGTATTAGAAGAGGAAAAATTTTTGTTTCCTGTGCTAGAATAATCAAAAATAATTTATAAGGACAAAAAAAATCCTCAACTAAAGTAGTATCGACCGAAACAGCGTTATGTATCATTTCAAGTAGTAAAAGTCAAGCACAAGTCAGACAGATGCGAAAATATAAAACACACGAAGAAAAAATGATAAAAAAATTTGTAAAAATCGTAATAACACAAAGTAACATTAAGCATGAAGAGCAGTCACGTAACAACAACCACAACAACAATAACCAGTAAACACAAAAAAAAAGGTGAAAAAAAGTCGAAACAAAAGATCGGCCAAATCTAGACCCCAAACCTTGAAAGCAACGTCACTAAGTAGAGAATTAGTTGGGTGTCCTACTCTGTAGAGCGAGCTCTCCAGTTCCGCTTGGCTGACGATCCTCTGCTGCTTAGCCTTCGACTCCCTGTCGTCCTCCGGTCCCCCACCGCCCTCCGTCTCTTCGGTGCCACTTGCGCTGGACGCCTGTTCTGGTTGGCCGGGTGGGGCGCGCGCCTCGCTTGGACTCAGCGCTCCGAACATCTCGAAGCTCAACCGTGCCAGTCGTAGCTGCTCGATCAGATATGGCACCGCCGACTCCTTCAGGTTGCCAATCACCTGACGTGCTATTAACAGGGCTGCCAGTTGCTGGAAACCGATGGTGTACTCTTTTTTTTTTTTTTTTTTGCTCTTTTTGGCGGGTTCATCATTATATTTGTGGGGGGTTTGTTCCTTGTAAATGGCTAATTAAATGGGGTATAGTATGCTATAAAAAAAACACGTTACGAAATTTACTAGTAATTTTTGATACGATGGCAAAGTACGAGTAAATATGTTAAAATTTTCCTAATTAGGTATTATAATATGACTTGAAAGTTATTTAAATAAAACATTCTTTCCTTGTTTTTTTGAATCATCGTGTTAAAAAAAATGTTTAAAATTTTTTATCTTGTGCATGACAAAGATGTTACTTCTTAAAATTTTAAAATTCTTCTTTCCTCGATTTTATTAAATGCCAAGATCTTGAAATATTTTTAAATATTTTTAAAGGTTATTTTACGCCAAAAAAATGTGGAATTTCGTAAATCTAAACACTTTACTGGATAATTCTAAAAAAATAAAAGTTGAATAAATTTGATCTTAAAAATGTATTTATCGTCACGTATTAAATAAGCAATTTAAATAAAAATTGAGAAAATTTGTAACAAGGTATAATGTTTATAATATTTTATCACATCGAACGTTTCTATTATTTTTGTAGTCTTATGAATTATACTTTTAATTATTGTACTAAAAAAACTAATGTATTCTTTTAACCAAGCTCGGTGCACTCGTGACTAATGACAAAAAAAAACCCTGAAAATTTCTAAAACATTACGTGTTCACTGAGTTTGAAACTTGCATCGTCATTTGCATCGTTAATATAAGAAATCACTCCTTAATTTTATGTCCTGTATTGAATTAAAGTTAAAAAAACGTTTTTTTTATTAAAATTACCAAGTAACCATTTCATCATAAAAAACTAGTGCCCTGGCAATAATAACATTTGATAATGATAAAGAATCTACGTGTGAAAACAGGTCTATTGTCGTTTGTGTATAAATAATATAGATGTAAAAGAAAAAAAAACGTATGCAACTTACATGGGTGATAAAAATATTGTATAGCATATATTAATGTATGAAAAGAGCATTTTGCATTATTTCTCACCTCTTTAAGTCTTTCTTGATCTTGAATGTAAAATGCAATATAAAACAACGACAGGAAGGAGTTGACAAATTGAAACTGAAACGCAAACAAAGGCACATTATCGATCACTCACGCAAACTGGTACGCGTAGTGTAAAATATTAACTGTAAGCCAAGCCGCTACGACATGCACACACGCCCTCAAATACCAACCCTCGTAGTCAAGTTGACATCGATATTAACAATATTTTCAGCTTTTAAAACATTGAAATTTCAGCGAAATGGATGATTTATGCATTGTCACAGACATTGGTGAGCACTAAAAGCCAAAATGATGATATTGTTCGAGAATGGGTGGAAAAAGTAGATCAGCTGTACTTCAAAAGCAGTATCGATTGAGCAGAACTTAATAGTTTGTGGAATAAGTTGCGTCGTACGGTTCGAGTTAAATGACTCGTGTTTCAGCGATCGAAGCGACTAATGTCGTTCTATCATTTATGCACGACTCTCTGTTATATTAATGAACTGTGGGATTGTGATGGCACGCGATGTGAAGTGTCATGTCGTCATATGTCTCTATGTGACCTTTGATATCTCAATTACTTTTTACCAAAAGATGTTTTTAGTTAATTAGATTATTTTAAGGGTAAGTCAATCATTTGTCGATACTTTTTCGAACAGAAATTTTGAAGGTAAAATATCCAAATTCGATAGTTTGAGGATATGTTGAAGAATAATGATGCCGAAAAAGCCGATAAGATTTTCATACGAAACAATCGTCGAAAGAAAATATTTGTATGGTTAAACTAATTAATTAAGCCATGCAATTCAATGATCAATATATCTTCGTCACACTCAGTATTTATCATTATTGTACTTTTTCTGTTTTTTAGAGAAATTCATAAAAAATATTTTTGGATCATCATTGTGGACACCATCGATATTCATGTCATTTATCTTAGCTAAAATGAAAAGGAGATACATTTTTTTCCCCCATTCGAATTACAAATGCACAAAATTATCCGTTTCCATGCGAAATGATGTAAAACATCGACACGACACGTCACATCAAAGCCATATAGGTGTGTATAAATGTGTAGCATCTCGCATTTATACGTACAGCTCGAGGCGTATGATACTATTTGCAAGCTCTGACCAAACGCGTGCACAAGTAAAAGTTGACAGCCAAGATGGAGGGAATAAAAAGCTTAGCTGCTATGCAACGTATGATATACAGGGTAAAGTCCCGCTCGAGCGCCCGCGTTTACAAGTAGTTGTCGGTGAGATTCCGTTTTCTCAAGGTCAGCGCCACTCGTTTTTTTCCTTCTCCACTTTTTTTTTTTCCATTGTTCAGCGCGTCTTTCGCTTCTTTACTGGTGCAGCCGCGAATTCCGCTGAGCTCGAGAAAAATTTTTTCCCTCCCTTCGACGCAGAGTTTCCGAGCTATTGACGTGCGCCCGAGTTTCAGGATTTGTGGCAGCTCACCTTTGTAATGTAGATACCACTAGTGCTTCGTTTTCGTGGAAGGAGATTTAAAGATCTCTCGTGGCGAAGTTGACGCGCGACACTCGACCTGACTTTCGTCTTGGCTTTATTTTTACTAGAAAAGTTTCCGGACGGGGCTATTGTGCACTTGTGCGGGCCAGATATGTATATATATGTGTGGTAAATTGCATGAAAGCTTTCTTTGCAGACTGACGCTCTACATAATGCGTGCATTGAGTGATGGAGTAGCGCAAGTTGATACAATCGTTTACAGAACACAGAAAAATGGTTAAACAGATATCGATTATCGTTAATTCATTACCAACGCCACTTTGTAGATCAGGTGGTTCTCGTACTCGGTGTCAAGACGATAATTTTCTGTGTCCAACAGACGAAATTTATCATGGAATCAACTTCTAATTCATTCGGTGGGTTTTATATGCACATGTATACACATTACTTGACTAACGTTTATTTCTTGTAACTAAAGAGAACTAATTTAATTTACATGGAAAATAATTTTATCCACTTGTACACTAAAAGTGCGTTGAAGAGGTAGTATTAAGTGAGTGTGGCAATCACGACACGCACGAGTTCCATACTAAATTTTTGGACATTTAGCGTGTAAAGTTCAACTTCTCGGTACTTGTACAGGCTTGAGGGGCTGCACACTCTGAAGTCTTTTGGAGACTTCCGAGATCTTTGAAGGACTTAGAATTACTTATGAAATCTTTTTTGATGACTTTAAGCTATATGCACTCTCCAAGTCCCGGTAAAAAGTCTGAAGTCTTTTGGAGACTTCTGAAATCTTTAAAAGATTTAGAATGACTTACGAAGTTTTTTTTAAAGACTTCAAGAGTGCGCAGCCCCTCGTACAGGCTTTGCAAATTATCCGATTTTAACATGGTGTGAATAAGTAATGTTTTGTATTCTAGTATAAAAATAGTACATGAAGCGATATAATATTGTGACACTGTGCTATAGTCGGATAATTTACACACGCTGATCAGACGTTTGAAGTTGAACTTCACAGAACGAGTGTCCGAAAATACTCGTGTGAAAAAAACTAGATTTTGCGATTTTTTAACGTGATATAAGTTTTAATTTTAGTTTATTGATAATTTATTGGTGAGACAGAAAATTTACAAAATTAAAAATATTGTAATCAAATCAACCCATGTGTGAAACGAGTAAACTAGAGCGAAAAAAGAATTTAAGAGTAAAAAAATAAGTAGCTAACAAGACTATTCGTTAAAAGGGAAGATAAAGTCTTGGGGTGAAACGGAAATTTCTGGCACCATATTGTGCAAACGGCCAGACGAGGGAGAGACGAGGTATGCAATAAGGAAATCAATAGCCATCGTAACAATCTGATCGAAAGTATCGAAAAGTCATTACGCAGCGTAGCGTAGGGGCGCAGTAAAAAAAAAAGTCGCTCAGCGAAATGAAAAGTCACGAAAAGTAAGAGGTTTATATACAATAGAAAGAGAGAGAAAAAGAGAGAGAGAGAGAGGGATAACACATACCCATGTCGTTGAGCAAAACGGCAACTTTGAAATAAGCTTCGTCCATCAGGGCTATTACACAGGCCAGCAGGACCTTTGGCACGTAGCTCAGCCAGAATCCGTAGCCAGCAGCCTCCAGTTTCGCGTCCCACCAGTCCTTCAATGCAAAAGAGACTACAATACTCCAGCAAAGTTCTACTTTGGTATACATCGGGATTTTTTGTTGTGCAGGGTATAGGTTAGCCAAACTTTTTTTTATTATTACAAACAGACACTTAGATAGTTGGCAAACAATGTGATTTTTTCCTATGGTTCAAAGTTTAGAAAAAAGCTTAGTAATCGTTATGGTTTGGGTACGTCTTGGCTTACCTGAATTTGGAAGCTTATGAACATGACTATAAAAACGAAGAATAAACAAATCGCGATTATTGGTACGCTGATGAGGTAACGAAAGGCGTTTCTTTTCCAGTTGGGATATGTCGGCTCGAGACTCCCCGTCACCGGCGATACCTCCAAAGTTCCCTTCAAGCAAACACCATTAATCTTTACTTTTTTACGTACTTTTCTAGTGCATAAAATACGATTTCATGAATGATGCGGAAAATATAACTTTTGTGCATACGTATGGGTACAATAATTTATAATCCATTACGAGAAAACGTCTGCAAGTAAGACGCTTAACTTAAAAGAAAAAAAACATTTATTCTTACCGAGAAACTACAGAACAAATTACGTCTAGGGAGGAAAATTACATACGTCAATGACTTTAAAAATTTTAGTTACTGGAGCATACTGCCCCAATTTCACCATAGTCTCGTGGTTAGTGTATCATTTCGTGCCAAAAAAATTACTGATATCATCGACTTTTCCAAGATTTTACTTTGTTGCATGTCATACGCGCAAGAACCACTTCTAAGCCCTTGCAAGCTCACGTAAAAACAAATCGATATCGACGTCGATTTCGAGACCTGTAGAGGCTCTGTATTTCATTTACTCCAGAAATATTTTATTTATATACACGAGTACGTCGCACTTCACGAGTTGCAAACCACACCCGCACAAAGGCTCTTTCTTAAGGTTGTTAAACTTTTCGTAACCAGCACTACGTAGATTAGGCTCTAACGCGCCTTTCTACCCTGCAAACTTCTCCGCGTGTAATTTCTATGCAAATCTTTGTCCCGAGAAACTGTAAAGTAAAACTCCGTCTCGTAAAACGAGACGCTAATAGCACTGCACGGCCTTCGGATGAAAAATTATAAAATAACGTGTAAAACAAGCGAAGGCTTGAACAATAAATAATAATAACGACCGTGTGTACGGATATTTTTCTCTGTCCTCTCGGTGGAGCAGAAAAACCGATATCACGACCCTTTGTGCGGGGTAATTATGAACATCCGAATGAGCTTTCCTCCCCTCTTTTTGAGATCGAAATAAATAGTATTTAAGTACAAACACACACTATCCTCCTTGGCTTACCGTAAACAGTGGCCTCGGCTCGACGAGCAAGTCGTCCCTCTGGTCGAGCGTGCCCCACCTGTAGGCCAGCTCGGCACCCCGACGCTTCCACGTCTCCAGATACACCGTCGCCCATATCACGTTGAAGATGGAGAATAGCACGTAAGCCACGTCCTCCACCGCCTGGTTCCTACCGATGATGCCGACCTGTGTGTTTTTTCAACCAGAAACACAAACATTTTTTTCGATTTAAATGCCGATCTTGTGTTTTTTTTATGTAGGAAGGTTGCGCGTTGAGGGTGGATTATTGATATTTTTTTTTTCCTTCAAGCAGCTGTTGCAAGAGAGTCGCTGTGTGTATACCTGACGAGGGTATTTTCGGTGGTTACGAGTTTGCGAGTTGGGTTGTTGCGTAATTCTTTGAAATAAAAACCAGGCGATGTTTTGATCAACTTTTGTACCTTTTCTTTTTCATGCGCATACGTATATACGCATTGGCACCATAATGTGGATTTTGCGTGTGTCTTGTTTCGTTGGCTTCGATCGGTAACGTAAAATCTATGGGCTATATACCGTGGAGGGAGACCATTAGCACAACAATTACGAACAAAAAGTGTATACCAGTGGAACTATGTGTTCTTTTGAACAATATGTACTTGGAAAATGTAGGTAGAACATTAAGGGGAAAATGATATTGGTTTTTTTATGAGAATTGTAATACAGTACTAGAATTAATACAAATTGAAAAAGGTGCCATGTTTTTGAGGGATCGTAGCTTTTTTTTAAAATGAAAAAAGTACATCTTCAGGGCTCCAAAAGATTTGATTTTAAAACAAAACAGTCAATTGCAATTTAAATTTAATTTTGACTTCAACATCATTTTGATCAACAAATTAGTATAATTTTAAAATTATATTCAACCCTTGATTTGAAGTTGTAGATAGCTAAAATCGAATTGCATCATAGCTTAATTGAATATTCAATTGACATTTGAATAAAGTAGGGTGTTATATTATACTTAATGCCGACATACCTTTACCGATAGTTTTAGCGATATTAGGTATTTAATGAAACAAATTTCTGTTTGATTATGAAAATACTATTTAATTATTTATAACCGCTTGTATCAGCCATGAGCGGAATAAAAAATTATCGAGTAATTTTTAGTTTACTATTAAAAACTTCTAGTTAATAAAAAACGTTTTTTTTTTAATTTATCAGCTGGATTTCAATTCCAGTCGGTGATGAAAAACTAATTTTTTACGTCCTAACTGACAGTCCACGCCTATGTAGTGTAAAAAATAAACTGTATCCATAATAAACTAAAAGTAATATCATGTGATTTGGTCATGTCAACAAGCGCCCGCAAAACGCCATCACCCGCAAATTTAAGTAGAAAAAGTAGAAAGTCAAGTAGAAACAGACGAGTGTAGTCAGACGGTCTTACTTTTACCTTGCAAGTATTTAACAAAAAAAAAGAAATTCAGCTTAATAAATTTATGTACTGCATATCATGGTCATCTAGAATAAAAGTTTCACTCATCCAACAATCAACAGATATAAAATTTAAATAAAAAACGTATGAAAAATAATACACGTGACTGCACCGCTAAGCATTTATAATCTCAAATCGATCGTCAAGGTCTAACACGAAAATTTCGTAATAATCTTCTTTCAGTTCCAAAAGAACAAAAAGTCACCCATTTTTCCTTTCCGGGCGTCTATATACGCATTAAACATCGCTCAAAAATCTCCAACGCAAAGGCCGAAGTTGAACTATCGCGTAACAACCGCCCATAACGACTCAAAACACCGAAAGCCGTGAATTATCCGGTCGACCCGACAGACAGCATCTCTTTGTATACGATTATCTACTCAGCACTCACCCAGTATATGACACCCACTGCAGCCGGAACAATGAGGGCGGTGGTGTAGTGGCCCAGCCACGCGAAGTACATCGTGATCTTGACACCGAAGTACCTGGGCGAGTACAACAAACATATTTGTATGAATTTGTTCAGCGCATAGTGAAGTTAAGTATACTGTTTTTCCACATTTGCACAGTGTCCATCGGACTTTGCAAAAAACGCACCTGGCTATGTCGTCGAGGGGTTGTGGACTCAAGAAGGCTCGTACCCACGACTGCTGCAGTTTTTCCAGGGCAGGTAGCTCGTGGAGAGGGAAGACCTGTCAAACATTCGTAGCAACGTTTTTTTTTCTCTCTTCTAATTTTTCATACGCACGGTTCAAATGGAAATTCATTCGCAGGATTGTTTTCAAATTGGTTTCAAGTGTACACAACTCGTCAAATGAAGTTGTTATCCGGCCCCGGAGCGGATCGAGTCGTCCCTTGATTAATGGGTTAATTTCATTATCCACCTTTTTATCGCTCAAAGCACTCTTGGGGGCTCTTTTTCCTTTCTTTGTTTTTTCACACGACGCTTTGATTGAATCATCTAGAAAGCTTGTTTTTCATGCGATAATAATTTTTGCTTGAGGAATCGTAAGAGCTATTTTTTCTTTTATCAATATAATTTTTTCATTAACTACAACTGGTGGTGTCAAGGGTATTGTTAATATTTATATTTACCATTACCTTGAAGTTTTAAGTTTATGGTTTTTATTGAATTACATGGTTGGTTGCATAATTATTGAAGATGCAAAATAAATAAATAAGATCCTTTCGCGCAAATTGTAGTTCGTCTTATGTGCACGTAAATAGTCTTTTTCTCTCGCTACTCGAGAAAACTTTGCTTTTGTCGGGAATCCCTCTGCTTCATCACACTTTCTCTGGTGCTCAAATCTTTTTTGATCTCATTAGAAAAGACTCTCAAGGGATTATAATTTCTCGAGATTTTTTCACTAAAGTACTGTTTGAGCGAGAATTTTAAGATCTCATCCTTCAGGGATTGCCGAAGGAATTCAAAACTATTCATCCATCGTAATTTGAAATCGTCCTTGGAGCTTTTTAAAATTACAGAAACTTTTTTCGTACTTTACTAATTTTGGCATCCAATGTATATACAACTATTTGGAAAAAAAATGCGAATCCACATCTCAACCTACTTGCACAGCACACAAGACGATATCGACAAAAAAAGTCTGAGAATATGGTAAGAAGAAAAAAAAAAAAAAAAAAAAAAAAAACTGAAACTATAATAAAAATGAATTATTAGTGCATGCATGTCTTACGCTTATAGTACCTACGTATCACTCGGAAAGCACACGACTGTGATTCATGCATATTTTAATCTTGATTTATAGCACGTGGTGCAAGTATCATGTATTCCAGTACTATTTCACTTTTACGTTATAATCAAGTCGTAAAACGGCAAATGACCTTCTAGTAAAATTCACTTGAACGCGTTTCCAAGTAATAATCGCGTTTTTTTTTTTAGAGATATGTAGGACTCTATTATTGAACTTATGTTATTAAAGTTCTCACGACCACGTCCGACATTGATTTCATCGAAGGGATTTGTCAAAGCGCGCAAGGCTAATAAAAGTTTGAATGGAAGCTCAGACACATCGACAGCTCTATCGTGAGCCTTTTAGTTTTTATTACTCGATTTTTTAATTTTAGTCTCAACCACAGCCAACGTATGACTTTTTCTTGACACACTAAAACGTTTCGCGTGTAATTTATACTTTTTTTTTCATTTTGAGGAACAAACGCACCCGCATCAATAACATATTTCTCAACTCTCATTTACTTCTGAATTATGTGGCCATTGTTATCCCTATAGTCCGATAGTGAATTGAAAACACGAAATGCCAAAAATCCAATTAAACCAACATAAGCCCAACCCATGGATTACGAAATGAATCCACATCGGCGGCAGTTACCTGTGAAATAACACCCGCGGACAGGCATTTGGGAACGATCGCTTGGCCATCGACGAGTTTGAGTCGTCCGGCCAGACTGTGCAGGTCGTGCGGGCCGGCTCTCAGCGTGTGCAGCAGGTGGAGCACCAGGGACTGGCGCTCCTGGGTCGTGAAGAAGCGGCTCTCGTCGTCGCTGCCCTCGAAGCAAGTAGCCTCCGAGCCGACGAACTCCTTGAGACCACCCCCGTACTCCTGGCGCAGGCGTTTCGGCAGGTGCACCTCTTCGGCGGCTTTGAGGAGCCTACGAGGACCGCGAAAAAAACGGTAGTTGTAATGTCATGTGGAAATCTTGGAAGAACCCACTATACAAAGAGCTTCTCAATGCGTTGTAAGATGAAAAAAAAAAAATCATCCCAAAGTGCCCCGGAAGCTGTACGTCCCAAAACAGATAAAAATATACCAACACGGCGAACGGTGCGGTCAGATAGAAACCGTAACTATCCGACGAGGCGTGATGCCGCACGTGAACCACGAGTCCTGGCGTCCCGGCGCGAAGGCGTCCCAGAAGCCACATTAATGTCTTGTCGTTGCTTCCGCTCGGAAACATCATGACAACGTCGCACTCCTGCAACACAAATAAGGAACATTTGTCAAGGAAAAAAAGGAAGGAAAAAAAAAACGAGCTTTATTAGAAATTGTTCGGCCGGCATTGGCGAAGTAGGGATACAAAGTACTCTGGGGACTGAGGCTAAGACGGGCTGGCGAGTGTTGTATTAATTTTCTAGCCACAAGCGCGAACGCTCCTTGATGTATGAGGCTAACGTTCGGTCCAACCAAGTTGGCTTACGCGAGTTTCCCGCGCGTGAATGTATTTTGCAGCGTCGCACAACTTTTACCCCATAGGGGAAGTTTGAAGGATATTTACGGGACTTTGGAGTTACGGGATACTTTGCTTGATTGTTTTCGTTGCGTTTCCTCTTTTACTGCAGGGGATGCTTGTCATCCTGACTCGGTAATATTGACAAAGGCGTGTGTGTTATACTTTAACATATACAATTAATTTAGAAACAATGACTTTAACAGAATTGGAAACTCGAAATGCAAATACCATACGTTCGAAAATATGTAAATTTTTTTAAATAACCGAGTGACTAAATTCATGCAAAATACTTCGTGTGTGAGGCACGACCAGTATACGAGGTGCCAGAGCATAAAGTTTTATTTCAATAGCAAGATTCAATTTTATTCTGTTGTTACATCCAGCTGACTTTTGATATAAGTATGCTAAAACTTTGAATTTGAACTGACAAGCTTAAGTGTTACAAAATCGAACAAAAAAATGTTACAAAGTCAATATAATGGATTGTATTTTTAGTTAATCTATAATTTTCGTATTAAAAATTTTATTTCGAAATGCGACGAACAAAAATTAGATGGTTTGAAACGATTTTTTAGCTATTTTGAAACGATTTTTGTCTATTAAAGCCCATTAAGAAGGCATTTTAGAGAAAAACTGACTGTAGAGAAAAGTTTCATTTTAATGAGCACTATTCTAATCAACAAAAATGTGACACTTTTTAGGAATGTTCTGAAATGTGTATGCAGTTGAAACTCCATGATTTCGTACATTAGAACTCTAGCGGCTATTAAACTGTATGTATTAAAGTTGTTCATCGTAAAAAAATTTCGAGAATATTTTAAGCTTGTTTGGTGATACTGTATAAAATATATAATTATATAAAAATATAAAATAACGGTCTTAACTTTTTTGCTAATACATACATACAATGATTCGACTCTTAGAAGTAATAGAAGAACATTTTGGTTTAAGTTTTTGAATTTTGTTCCTATGGATACAACGTGTATTACATAACAAAGAGTCTGAGACCCATTTAATTTTACAATAATACAACAGAGTGATACAAGTAAGAGCTTGTAAACCACAAAAACTATTTTGTACATCATAAATTGGAAAAAAGTGGTGAGTTTTACTATTATACTAAAAAATTGTATTTTTAATGAAAAAAATCTTTAATTAACTATCTATACACAGAGTATTTGAGTCAATCGTCTATTTCTTCGTAGTTACTTAATTCTAACCTCACTTTCGACATTCTTAAGCACGTGTCTATCATATGAATAGCTACTGGCTGGTTAAAAGTTGGTGTAACGGTTATATAAATTTATGTATTTCACAGTATGTTTACATGGACCTTGATTTTTTATCGAAATCTGGGTCACAGTTTTCATAATGTACATACATCAAAATCTCAAAATCATAATGTTATGATTTCATAATACATTAACACTATGAAAATATTAACAATGCTTTTAGATAATTAAAAAGAATAAAAAAATCAACTAACTTTCCTTGTACTAATGAGCAGCATGGTATCAAATTTTATAAAAAAAACTATTATAAAACGTTGCCCAATGTATAATATGTATAATATGTATAATTTCAGTTTATGTTGCAGAAAAAAAAATAATCCTCCTACGTTTAAGAAATTTTAATTTACTGTATCATGTCTACTTCTCTTAGAAAATTAATTTAATATTCTAACAAAATAAATTTACTAACCTGTAAAAAAACCTATTTCTAAAAAAATACAACTCTTCAGCAAATAACAAAAAAACATGATATTCATCGAACTGTTCTGATTATTCATTACAGAAAAGGCATTTCCAAATTATAAAATCATCAGTATAGCATCAATCAAAAATCTACTCTCAAACAGCCAACTGTGCATCAGCTTCTGCAGAATATCATTCATGAATATGGCCAGCTGCTACGCTTCTCACGTTTGTAAAGTTTCTGGAAAATCTTGCAAATGTAACTCTGAACTCAAGGTACACCAAAGGATTCACATGAGTGACAGGCTCTTTACTTGCAAAATGTGTTTCAAAACCTTTACCCAAAGGAGTAATCTTATAGCACATGAAAGGATCCACACTGGGACTAAACCCTTCAGTTGTAACTTGTGTTCCAAAACCTTTTTCAAAAAAGGACATCTAACAGTGCATGAGAGGATCCATTCAGGCGACAAGCCCTTCACTTGCAAAATGTGTTTCAAAACCTTTACCCAAAGGAGTAATCTTATAGCACATGAAAGGATCCACACTGGGACTAAACCCTTCAGTTGTAACTTGTGTTCCAAAACCTTTTTCAAAAAAGGACATCTAACAGTGCATGAGAGGATCCATTCAGGCGACAAGCCCTTTACTTGCAAAACGTGTTTTAAAACTTTTACCTATAGCAGTAATCTCATAGTGCATGAAAGGATCCATACTGGGACTAAACCCTTCAGTTGTAACTTGTGTTCCAAAACCTTTTCCCAAAAAGGACATCTTACCATGCACGAGTGGACCCATATGGGCATCAAGCCCTTCAGGTGCGATTTGTGTTCCAAAACCTTCACCCAAAAAAACAACCTAACAAGACATAATATGCTGATACACACAATAGTAAAGCCATACAAATGTGACGAGTGTTTACGAACTTTCGCCCTAAAATGTAATTTTGAAAGACACATGGGATATGTTCACGCCCACCACTGCACCGAGTGTTTACTAATCTTCGTCCGACTCAGAGAATTGAAAAATCATTTGAGCCAACAGCATTGCTTCTTCATCTAGAAATTTAATTAATGAAGTAACTAATGAAGCTTTTAATAAATATAATTTTTTTCTCTAGTATAACTAATCTCTTTATCATAATAAGTTTTTTGAATTTATAGTTTGAGTGTAATTTAAAGATATTGTTTTATGATTGCAATGTGAAGCTGTTATTGTTGCTCATGTACATTCTTTGCCGTAATAAACAAGGAAAATCGTAGTATTTCTTTATTAATTATTTATTTAACCATCTCCATTTTAGAAAAATAAAAAATACCGTCGTGGTTCTTAGTGATTTATTCCAGTTTTTAGAATGAATATTTAAATATTCATTGGGACATGTGTAGCTTCTCGAGTAAGAACTATTAAGTTGTTGATGATTTAGGAAAAAAAAATGTATTGTAAAAGAACAGAAAAAAAAGATTAAAGTACAGCTGATTCAGAACAATGCTGGTGTTTATCTGTAAATTCCCTTAGTAACAAGCGTAAAATTCATTTTGTTTTTTGATGAAAAAAATATTTGGTGAATACACATTTCATAAAAAGGGATCATGCGTTGGCAGTAGGTATCTCGTTGTTGCTACTAGCCAGCAGTAGAGGATAGAGTGGATCATTACATATATTATGTTTGCTACAATTTACCTAGTTTTTGGTACAGGTCAGTTGTTCAAACGAATGGCATTACCAATTTGGGTACTTATTTTTTCGAATATTGTCTGTAGTTAAACAATTTTTTAGATTTTCGTACTTTTTTTCTTTTTTTATTCGTTATGGTGGGAGATTTGTACCTTAACAATATATTCGTATGATGTTGATAAATTTAGTATTATTTGGTGGGCCCAACAAGAACCGCCTTAATCAAAGTAAAAAATGTTTATTATTGACTAGAAATATTTAGAAACTCCAGTTTGTTTTCCCACTAACAACAATAAATCATTTATTGGCAAAAAATGAAAAGCTCTAAAGTAAAAAGAGAAAAAAAGTACCATGTAATGGTAAAAACAATATCAAAAATAAACAACGAAAATACAATAAAAAATAATACAATAATACAAAAAAATAATAACAAATAACGAAAAAATCCTTCATGATGATGGAAAACGTCAGCTAAAAACTAAAAACCTTCAGGAAATCAAGTAAAAAAAAGCTCTAAAGTAAAAAGAGAAAAAAGAAATACCGTGTAGTTTAAATAACAATAACAAAAAAAAAAAAAAAAAAAAAAAAAAAAAACAGTAACCAATAACAAAAATACCCTTAATAATGGTGAGAAAGTTTATTTCTTAACTAGACATCTTCAGAAAGTCAAATAATAGAAAGTCAGAAGTAAAAAGCTGTAAAGTAAAAAGAGAAAAAAAGCAGACTGATGAATCATTAACAAAATCGTAAGCAAATTAAAGCACAAAGCCAATCCCTACTTCTGTATATTTCTCAGCAAACAACTTAGAGAGCTCAGCGAATTTCTCGCGTCACCGCATCGACGAAAAAAAGAAAAAAAGTCACTGTTAAAGAGAGACAGCCGGAACCTAGACCCGTTCTCTGGCCTTGCCGTAGTGTACACTATATACACGCCAACAACGACTACTCTATAATGTCGCAAAAAGCCGCTTCCTTTCCTACCGTTTCTGTACATGGTCTCCCCGGCTCTGCTTATAATTTCAGGGCAGAGTTCGATGCGGCTGCCAGGCGAGAGGGCGAACATCCAACGGAAACGTGTGTATGAAAGAGGGTCTGGCGGTCGTCCAAATAGGCGCGCTTTCCAAGGTACCATGTCTCGTGGCGCGCTGATACGCAAAAGCGGGAGGGGGTTGCATTATAAAACCGAGTGCACGTCTGACCTAGTCGCTGGTCCGTACTACTGTTGGCCGGCCCGAAAACTAGCTCTCTCTTTCTCCTCTCGCGCGTGCGGGGAATGATCATCGTGTATATCGCTGTACAGTGCCGATTGGGGGATACTCCAAGGGCTGGGGGTAATTAAGGAGAATCTCAACAAATATTGTTCGTGTGTACAATAGATTACTATCTTTTTTTTCCACACAACATTTCCAGATGCTCAAATGTTTTTGGCCTCCCGCCCTCGAGGATTTCGGTTTTTGCCTTTGGCATCGTGAATCGCTCGATGCTGCTTTATTCATGCACTTTTGGTTTGGATTACTTGGAGCATTTTTGGGATTGTTATCAGTTGGGTCTCTGTCTTTCCTTAATATATGACTTCAAAACTAAAGTTTGCAAAACAAAATGGCTCGATTGAAATTGTATTAAATTGTTAACCATGAATTTACTGTATTGAATTACTTTAGGGTGATCACGTATTTATTCTCGATTAATAGCTTTAATAACATAAGCTGATTCGTTAAACAGTTACATGTTTTTTTAACTGTATAGAGTTGCTTTTTTTACACATTTAACTTACATGGTACGTAAACCTAAAAAAAAAGGTAAAATTTTATTCGGTATACAGTATCCTCGACTTTATTATGTAGTGCTTACAACTTTATGTTTTGTTAACAAGTTCCTGCTTGATTAAAAATTTATTACAGTTGGAACTAATCGATGTAATTTAGTTAATTTAATGCATGCAAAAGTTATAAGAGAAAATGATTTTAGAAAAAGTGCTAGCCTACACAAGTATAAATATTTTCGTCAATACTTCTAGTATTTGTAAAAAAAAACTGAGTAAGCCCAAAACCTGTGTATCACAAGTTTTGCCAAACATACAGTTTCGCACAATACGAGCTCGCACAGGCGTGCATAAAAGAAAAAGCAACGTTCCGCCAACTGAGCTGCTATTCTCGGCTGTTACTTGGAATATCGAGAAATTTTTTTCTTCTTTTTTTACTCTTCACAGTTTGCAATTCGTATTTTGCTCTTTGTTGGATACCTTTTTTTTCGCAATTGAGATGCACGTATACGGTCCGAACATGTCGTTGGATATTTAGTGAAAAATCACGCGCTTCGGAAAACGCTAATTTCAGGTCAAAGTCGATAATAATATTCATGTAGGCATGAAAACGGTAAGTGTTTCGAGTCGATTGTCACAATGGATATTTAGAGTTGAATTCTAATGCCACGTTTATCAACATAATATGATAAGTATAACATAAATTAGGTAAAATATTTATAGAGTCATTCTGTTGTTTCAAACGAGTCTGATAAAATTTTAAAATAAATTTAGTTGTTGTATGATTGTTGTAGCTTATTTCATATTTTTGGAAATGTTCATGCATTTACAACAACAACAAAAAAAACCTATGTTTTTTTTTTTCAGAAAGACAAAGCAAACAAAATGGATTAGTTTCAGAGATCTGACCATAATATACAATAGTACTGTTTTTATAAGACGACATCTTGAGTAAGTATTTCCGAAGTAATGATTTTTGCTGATTGATTTCGAAATTCTGATTTTGAATTTCACAAATATTCATTAGGACACATATTTGTAACAAACATTTATGCTTCACAAATTATAAAACAAAATTCAACAGATACAATTTCTTATGTATTTTACTGCAAATGTCACTTAGTAAAGAGTTAATGTTTATTTGCGAATGAATAAAATCGTTTTTTATTGCATGTCAAAAAAAATCATAAAAACTGTATGAATGATATACCTCACAGCAGTCAAAAAATTTTGTAAGATACAAGCTCAGTAAGCAGCAAAGTAATTAAGTTACGTAAACACAGTTTCCTTGACCAACAGCTTTTTTCGCAGGTGATGACACAAGTGGTAACAAGAGAATGAAGCAACATTTCATTCACTTTTTTTGTTTGCCTGTATTTTTTCATCAAATATCGAATGTTCACATCAGTAAAGCACACAACTTAGTTCGTCAAATGTACTATTTTCCATTTCACGCTGCGGATTGTCTCCGATTGAACTGTCTGATATCACAAAAATGGTAACCCAAAACTGTCAATAGACGGTGTACATCAGATTGATCAACAGTATATACGATGTCAAAAACACTGCATGCTATGGTTCTTTTATCTATGAGGTGTTTTGATACGAGGTCTTATTTTCATAAAAATCACATTGCACACTCAAGAGTCTTATTTACATTTTTACTTTTACAACTCAAGATAAGAAATTCATCACAACAACGTCGATTAGAATTTGGTAAACAATTGAATTGGTTTGTTATCGAAATCATTGTACATACTCAGAATGAACTGAAATTTTGAGATATTGATGATTAAGTTGTAACAAAGTTAATGCAATTTCAAACAAATAGCCTCATCGAAAAACATATTTTTATCTTTATTTGATTTACTTAGAAAATATTATGGAAAATACAAGAAAAAATTATCATTGTCAATTTAAAATGTATAGGCTATCAGTGTATGTAAACCAACTCTGTTAAATCGTACAGACCAAAAACAACTAATGCAGACTTACATACATACAACAAAACGAATTTGTTCTGAATATCACATTAATACTTAAGGAATATGATGGTTTATTTTAAAACAATCATAAGTACACATAGGTTGTTTGACATCATAATATCGTTAGATAACCACATTTGAAACAAATCATCCTTGTAAAGTCAAGTGTACGTACCTACAACACAGTGTAAAATATGTTTAGAAGTTATTTATTTGATTTAAAGTCTCTAGTTTGTATTTTTAGAAAACATTCTTCAATTTGGTAAATTTGGTGATATTGTGACTGATGTACAGATTTGGCCATTTTTACAACTACATTTAAAAAAAAATGGCGTTGAAAAAAAGGCCCAATAAGATTTCCACTCGCAGCATTTCTCAAAGTAAATTCTCGACAAACACGTAGGGATCATTTCGAATTTTTAAAAGCCGAACTATTGATCGCAGCTAGTTATTCCAAGTACCAATCATAAACCATAAAGATGCAATCAGCTGCGTGCTTCAATAACGGTAAGAGCCTACACTTCGAGGTGACACGTTGCGAAGATTGAGGCCGATGTTGAAGCATGTGCAGCGGTTGTGCAAACGCGCACATAACTTATACATAGGTGGAGTGGAAAAGCTTACATGGATACGAACATTTCGCTCGTTCCTGCGTGACGATGAAATCAATAATGGAGCATGACGTACTTGAATGTGATGTAAAGTGAGTGTTTGGCGGAAATTGCAGAACAAAGGTTGTCATGTGATGTGCAAAATACATGCAACTAATTTAAACAATACTCATCGTCCTTTTTCTAGATATATTAAACACCGAACGAGCAATGCGTATGTAAATATTGTTTGAACTGTAAGTTTTTTAAAATCAAATAAATACTCCTAGTAGTGGTAAGGTAGGATACTGTGTTGCTTTAAAAAATGGCTTCAATAAATCAAATTCGTAATGTTTAATCACGATTGTATTTTGACATAAATGAAACGAAATTTTTAAAATCCATCGTTACACTTTACCGACTAATCGTAATCAAACGAGCTACTCATGCAAATATGATAGAGCTTTACTAGAAGTTCGTTTAATCCTCAAGTAAACACTACATTATGTTACACGGGATGTTAAACCCTTTCGCCTCATATTATTGTTGTACTAATTCTTGCACTTCCATTTGATCAGATAGTAAAATCGGAAGGGTTCTATTATTTGACTTTTGAGTAAGTATAATTTGGAATTGTCTACATAATTAGAATACTGTACATGAGAGTTTTTAAGAATAATAATATTTTTAGTTTTGGTCACTAAAGTGCCATCGTCTTCCAGGATATTTTGTGGACCATAAGGTAGCCCCGCATGGATGGCACTTATGTGCCGAACATTTTTTTTTTTTACGTAGGGCACATCCAACCCTCAAAAACTCTCGAGGTAGGAAAATAAAATTGTCGAAAATTAAATGACAAAAACCATCATTATTTCAGAAATAGTAAAACTGCTGTAATAAAATAGGTTAGTTCCCGAATTAAGATGTTGTATGATGTCATCCAGGTGGTAATGCCAAACTGGCACACCGTTTACATACAAACTAATGCTTAGAGGAATCTAGTAGTAATGTTACGTAATCCTAACCCCATTAACATTAACTCCAATTTAACTGGCGTCTCCACTATCCATAATTACATTGCAAGCACGAATTCATCTCTTGATAACTTTGTTAAAACGTGATAAACATGTGATGATATTATTGATAATTTTGCAGATTGATCATATGGTATATGTGAATTGTATGGGCATCGAAACAAGTTGCACATCTATTATTCACTTTGTTATGAAGATTCTTGAGATACACCCCCCCCCTTAATAATTTTCTCATCAAAAACAATTCCACAACGCGTTGTTCTTCCCTCCAACTTCGACGCATCCCTTCTACACCCTCCCAACTGGCACGTAGTCCGGCAGTAACCTTTTGACACACTTTCTTGTCCAACCGAATTCGCACACTCACACCCGCACACGGAGCCAAAATTCAAGTCCCCCGGAACTTTCCATTCGCGGCTCTTCACCCTCGGAATACCGAACAATGCCATTAGCTCATAATGCCCAAGTAAACGCATTGTCATCCGCATACTCCATCCCCCTCGAGAAAGCTAATCAGCTCAAGCCAGGAATTCGAACCATCTCCCAAAGATGCTTCACGAATGACAAAACCATCCTCGAGCACAGAGAAACGACAATGACGCAAAGGAAATCACAAGCACACGGCATTTATGCGGTCTATAGATGCATAAAACCCACCACGTGATGGGGTAGCACTGAATTGCGAGTTATGCGAAGGACGAGCTCGCAATGCGTTTACAGATAACACGTGCGAGACGGGAGCCTGGAAATCGACGATAAGCTACTTATTACGGTCACGGAGTTGCGCGCAATGAGCAGTGGCTCATTAAACAAGTGTGTAGCTTCTGGATTCTGATGAATATTAGCGCAATCTTAGGTTATTTCGAAAAACTTTTACCAAATGAAGGTTAACAATGGCTTCCCTGAGGAACATACGGAGCGAGGCAATACCCGGCAGAGCAGAGAGATAAGAGATATTCTTTTGCAGCAACTCGCCGCTGTCCCCTGGTGGAATTTACGAGTTAGTGTGGGTATAGGTGTATCGCTTGAGGGGTCTCGTTCACCCCCGGATGGACCTGAACTATTTATCTGCACGACGCGATAACAGCCCCACGGGACACGTGACCTGTGTGCATTCGTGGATTTGTGTACGCCTGCTCGTGCATGCATTAACTGGATTTTGCACGCGTCCTTTTGTGTTAGAAGTGGGTGCAATTTAGAGATGAAGCCAAATGTTGTTTGTACGTTTGTTATATTCACGATCCAGCGGGAGAGAAGCAATGTATCGTGCCAACATTGTGTGTTGGTGGAATTCGGTCCTCTAGGGACTTTTATTTTTTTAAACCTAAATTTTCGACGTTTATTCCACAAAATTAAACTCTTCGTGTCTATATACATACGAAAAACGAATCTAGTCTAGTCTTCTGAAATCTCTGGTGGTCATTAATGCGTGACGTAGTTAGTTAGCTATCGCGAGTAAGTTTTCTGCAACATGTGATATTCGACATTGAATTTCCATTGAAACAAATCTTTTACAAAGGAAGTGTTTGTTATTCATTGCTTGTAAATCAGTATAAATAGCCTCGACCAAAAGCCCCTCGGGTTGAGCAAATTAATATTATTATCCTCAATAATCATCAACAACCACCGAATCAAAACGTCAAACCGAGTGAAAACTCGCACGCGAACCAAATATCATCAGTACAATATTAGGGATCCAGTCGTGCATTCAGCTTCGAATAATCTAATCGACAGAGCCGTGGTTTCCACCAAATTTGCTGACGCGTACGCAAGAGAATCGAAGGGTAAGTATATAGGTACATTCCACTCGCACGTGTCTGTTCTTATCTCGGGAAGCGCGTCTGAATGCGTGCCCTTTGCTTCTAATTGGTAGGATAACCTGAGGGCGTATTAAACGCACGCTGATTATGTATGCTCACGTACAGTGTACCTGTGAATCACCCAAGGTGTGCGTGTCTGTTTTTACGTATGGATGTAGGTTTATCAATCGAATATTGTTGGAGAAATACCAATGATTGAGAAGTGTAGGCGGGTAATTTTTATATAGTTATAGATAATAATAATAGGTAGTAAGTTATTTTATAGATATAAAAAAAGGCGTAATGATCAAGCATTAAATGGGGATTCACATATCATGTTTATGATAGATTCTGCAAGATGTCGAAATCTGACAATAGCCTGAGTCTTCATGTTGCAAATTCTTGAAAAATCGTCAGATGATGAAAATTTCACGCAATAGTCTTTATGTTGTCATAATCACTTGCACAATCTACTTTGTACGATATCGAGCGCATGAGAGATTGTTTTAACTTTTACATTTTTCTAACTCTTCATTATACACTCTACGATACCTGATAAAATTTGGTTGTCCTGTTTTCCCATATTCTTATTTTATTTTTTGGCATTTTTAAACAGTTATCTTTTCACGATTAACTTTGCCAAATACGACCCATTGCCATTATTTTTTTCATTTTGATTCACCTTTCTTGTGTACCCGTAAAGTCTTTGGTTAACAAAGTTTCGAAAGTATGAATATGTTTTTCTGCTCTTTTGCTCTCGACGAAAAAATGTCGCCCCATTTTCCCAACACACACTTGCTTTTACAACGAAATTGGTATCAGCTGTGAAGCTTTTCATGTCCAAAAGCTTTACACCCCCCCCCCCCTAAGCGAATGCAAAAAAAAAGTCAGGCACGTTTCGTTATTATTTCTTTTGTTTTT
Organism: Copidosoma floridanum; assembly: GCF_036245765.1. Lineage (NCBI taxonomy): Eukaryota > Metazoa > Arthropoda > Insecta > Hymenoptera > Encyrtidae > Copidosoma > Copidosoma floridanum. The sequence continues at coordinate 12,641,067 of NW_028321884.1, read as the reverse complement.
TTTCTTTTCATTTTACCATTCTTTTTGTAAACGATGCAAATTCGCCACTTTAATAACCACAAAGTGCAAATGAAAATTTATAAAAACTAACGAGACTCACAAGTTCCCTCGGCACCGTAAAACGGCACAGCGATGACGCGCGCAAATTTCCATCATGCATATTCATACGCGGAAAATGGACGCGATCCAAGAACGAATAATTTCCGGGCACGTGAAAAATGTAGGTCACCGAGAATCATTGCTCAAACCGATCGATAAAATTTCAATTCGAAAAAAAAAAAAAAAAAAAAAACGCGAATCACAACAACGAGTTTACAAGGACATATATTATATCCCTCGATGACGCTGCTAACCGGAGTGTATATACGTGCAGCCGCTCGTTAAACTCGCCCCCGTCACTTGGCAAACTCGCAATCGCAGCCCACTTGGGCCAACAAGCGTTTGCCACGTGTTACCGTCATCAGCAGCAGAGACGTCTCGATTGAGAAAACGAAGCGCCTCTTTGTGCTTAGCTAAGCGTCGCACCGCGCGCGGTTCATCTTAATGAGACGTGGGGGGAGGAGCGTTTGGGCTTCGTCGTGTCGAGAGGATCAATAAGGAGGGGTGATTATTTCGCGTTGTCGGCGATTGGCTTTTTTAATTCGAGATTGGAATTTATCAAATCCTTCGCACTTTGGTAGTTATTACAAGAGATAGAAAAAGGAGATTTGGGCTGCTGAAGAATGCGAAGCAATTACAACAGAGTACGTAAGTATAGAGAGTTGCGACTTACTTGTGTGGGAACTTTTTGTATCCACAGGCGGCGGGGGGTCATTAAATGGCCGGTGCATGGTATTTTTCGTCTCAAGAGGCGGGACGCTGAAAAGTTAAAAAATAAAATGTTGTAGTTTTGAAAGCTTTGAAAGCGAATTTTTTCAACATTAATAGTCTAGAGTATGTGGGTACATTGAATGTTTAAAGTGGTGTACTTTGAAATTTGGTTACTTTTTGTTGACGGACGTGCATATTTGTAATTCGATTTTTTTTTTGTACTTGTGTGAAGAAAATGGGTATTTTATGAACTGATTTGAATATAGAAATACTTCATGGGCATACGTCCATGCCAGTTGCGTACAAAATTTCTGAAATTTGTGTGTGAGAAAAATTATTATTTTATACACTTTTTAAAGCGTGTTCTCTACCAACTCTTGTATTTTTTTTTTTTTTTTTTTAACAACAAACAACTGTATATTTATGTTCTACCCATTTTTGATGGAAAAACTGGTCATTACCACTCACAACGTTCCAAGCCAACGTTAAAAATCACTCGTTGGTATAGTCAAAAGAAGACATTGAAAAAATAATAATCATAATAAAAAAAAAAAAATACTTCGCCTCAAGACGGCTATTATCACTGCATAAAAACCCTCCAAATGGGTCATAGTGGTCGTTACCAATGTATTGCAATATGTTCCCCCTCCCCCCACCCTGTGCAAGATTGAAGTACACGAGTCTTTGATTGCGCGTACGTATACACCATCGGATCGTCAATAGCGCACATATAGCATCAAGAGCTCGAATCACACGTACAAACTTCTCACACAAAGAGCACCAAGACGCGAGGTGTGTACCCATACGATAGAAATTTCATCGATCGACTAGTAAGGCATCATCGACACGCTCCGACACGATCACTGGGAGTATTGAATTTCCGTTGCACTGTGTAAACGTGTGCATCGGTACATAGGCCGCAATCTGATGGAAGATCAAGATATCCATGAGGGGCTTAAAATTAACGTGTGGAGAAACATCGCAGTTTGACACATGACACGTTATCTAGCACCAAAAAAAAAACCTTGGAGTAAGTTCAAGCAAAACTCTATGAAATCTTTGTGACGCCATACATCACACCCACTCCTAAATTTTGAAGAGCTCCTTCTTTTATTTTTGATCACACGAAAAAAAGGATAAACACGGATCTAAAATTTTCCGATAATCTATTATAGCCGACAAACGAATAGATATATCTCTATCTAAATGTTATACAAAAAATAAATTTATACGTATGCATGATGAACTGACAGGTCTATTCTGTCAGTGAGTCAGAGCTCTACAGAAAATTGTACTACTTACAACACTGCAGCAACGTGCCATTATCGCCATTTATAGTCCACGATCGGTCTCACCCTCAACAAACTCGCAACCTCGGCGATGTTCAAACATTATAATCCTTGTTTATGATTATCAAGCTAGACTCTTTGCACACAAATTAGATTAGCGAAACTTTAACATCATCCTGAAACTAGAACGTATACAACAACAGTAATATCAACACTACAGGGAACTCGCGCTCTAATGGTGCGCAATCCTCTCGAGTGCAACTATATACGAACCGAGAAATTATTGTACGACCTCACCCTACTGTAAATTTATTCGTAGGGGCGGAACAACTTCATTAATCGAATCGATTCTCGCAACAGTACAATTACCACTCAACTCGGTCCCTTGAATGAGCCCATCAGGCAATAGGTACACACAATGGTATGTGTCAAGGTAAAATCACACACTCGTTGTATTTTAATGCAAAAAAAAGAAAAAAAAAAAAAAAAAAAAAAAAAGAAGTAGACCTGTAAAAGGTAAGGGTAAAGAGTACGAAGAATTTTTTCTCGCGCCCATTAATGGGATCTTTGACACCGAGGCGAAGGAGCCTCGCGTGTTACGTTTCGCGGGAACATTGGCCTAAAAAGCGTATGCGCGAACGATGGCCTCCTTCGTGCATGCGATTGCTGTGGGTGTGTACCTATTAGATGTGCAAGTATAAACAGAGAGGGGTTGTTTCAGCGTGTAAATGAAGCTTTGACGTAGGTGCAGTGGCAACGCACGCGATGGTATTAGGATGTTTTCGTGAAATCTATGTCGTCGATAGCACTATGTCATTTTTTTGCAATTTGAAGAAAACTCGGTGTGAAATAAAAACTAAGGCGAAAAAAAATTGAGACTCCACTTTTGAAATCAGGCAAAATATTGTTTTGAAGGAAGAACATAAAGTAAAGAAGCTTATGTAGTTGACTGGATTTTCACATCTCTTTTAATTGTGAAAAATAAGTGACAAGGACAATGATGGGTAAAAATTCTCCAATTACCATCCCAAATAACCACCCTTCGGTGTACACGAATGATCTTCAGTATATCGTTAATCGTTCACCTGTTACATGTTATTCAAAAATTAATAAATTTCGCAACCTGCCAAAAGTTTCGTAACTTGTGGAAAATTTTCTTGCCACTGTAACTTAGAAACGAGTAAATTACAAACACGAATGATAAACCGTAAATATTCAACAATAAGTATGCGGTTATTAACTTGATGTGAGTACATGTGTATGTGAAAGAGTCGAAGGTAATCGCTAATGTTTCCCAGCGTATACCCATCCTCCAAATTACGAAAAAAAAAAGCAAAGCTGAGCCTCGTCCATTTTCAGCAGGTATACATTTCGGAATGAACTGACAGGAGTGAAGTATGGAGTACTTTGTCAACTCCCTGGTAGGAAAATCCCAAAGTGACGCGTAGAGGGTGCGACTAGCAGATTTACAGGAAAAGTACTAAACAATACCCATGTGCACGACAAATTCGTGATTTATTATTCGAGGAGATCACGACTAACCAGAAGAAAGCCCTCAGAAACTCGGAGACTAATGAAAAAGAATTCGTTGCTTTACCATTCGTGTACGCTCTAATATCTTTTAAAGAAAATAATCGATAGGCATCAGTTCGGCCTCATTGTATATCAGGAACAGCAGAGGATAATGAGAGATTTTCAGTTTCGAATCGTAAACGCTTGTAAATAAGTATTTCTATGATGTTGAATTTTACTTTGCTCGTTTGAAGTCTTATGAGTGGAATAACAATTCATAAACGAGAGAGTAAATTAAATATTCAGTATGACTTTTTTTAGCCACGTAGTCTGATAAAAAGTTAACCAGACAAAAAAATTTTGAATTTTTTGAGAGGACTCATCGGTTAAAGTGCATCGTACACACCACGTTATATATTTTTTCACCATATCCTGCTTTTTGAGCACAAACATTCAGGTGTTTCTCAGTGTTTCACTATTTTACGAATTACTTTAAAAGCATCGTAATAACATCGCAAATACCAAACACCACCTGATTAATATATGCCTATTTTATTGTATTTCTTCTCAACTTCATAAGTAACGTTTGATAGTTTGAATAATATATATTTGTTAGGATCAAAATATACGTGTGATTCGTGGAAGTAAACGACACTGCAAAAATTTATCAAGTAAGCGGATTCATTTACAATAGAGAAACGAACAGTAACACTGACTGAAGTCTTAAAATAAGCATGAAATCCTCAAATTATTATTGGTTCGTGCAGACGCTTTAATCAAGAGTAACACACTTCGTGTCACCCAAAAGTATTATTTCTGTACGTGTAATATACCATTCTGACGCTGGTTTTATGACATTGCTAACTTTTAAATTGAAAATTCAGTTTTGTTTTGTCCATCATTACTTTTAATACGCTGTAGAAAAATTTTTTTAGAGTGTGCATTATGAAAAAACACATGTAAGCTCCCTTTTTTGGATCCATTAGGTATTTGACAATGAAAAGTAAAGATGCCCATTAGCTTAAAAAGTAAAATTGTCACCGAGGTGGAAAATTCTAGATAAAAGTATTACCTAGACCGAAGATAAAGCTCAAAATTTAAAGTTTCTCCATCTCCAATCTCATTAAAGTACTCCCATCGTTTATTATATCACTAGACAATATAAACAAACCATCAGTCCACTAAAGTATAGACCTTTACAACTTAAAACAATAGAAGGACAGGAGGTCACGGAAAATTCCTGCCATGTGCAACTGTGCAGAGTATTTTCACGGCGTGCATTTTAAATTAGGCTGCGAACGAATCAATAAGCTAATCGCGTTAGAATCCTCGAAGATTAGCAACAGCGGTAGAATAGGTACTCAACCCAGGCAGTGTTACTGTATAACGTTGACGTGTGCAGTCCACGTGCGATCGATCGATGGATCATCTCGTTTTCATCACCTCATCAGAACGAAGGCTTAATATATTTGTAAATTGGACGCTAACCCATTTCCATTCGTGGAATCCAGCTTCGTGGCATTGATGAACTTGATTACCACATGTGCGCGCGTGCTTAATTATGCAACAGTGGCCGAGCGTCGAGGTTCAATGGGTTACCGATCACGAGCAGAGTTTGATGGATCGAATCCCGGCGGCTCTCTGAGCTTTTGCAGCAGCTGGCGCATAAATGTATGTTCGATAAAGAGAGGATTGTACGATGGGGATGACTGATATTTGCACCTGCGACCATGGGAGCTTTGAATTTCGAGCTCGTGGTCACTTTGATCGGGAAAAAATCACTGGAAGCTTGCTCACAGGAAGTGGTACCGTAAGGTACAGATAATCGTGATTGACTTATTGTTTATGAATCATCAATTTTTAATAGTTCAAGCAAATCATTATTTGTAAACTGTTAAATGTTTGGCCAAAGTTGAAAGATGTAAGTAATTTCGTTTTTTTAGACAATTAGTTGTGTTGTTGCGTTACAACCTTAACAACTACAGTAAATATTAATCTGCAGTGTTTTTCTTCAAAGTTAAAAGTTGAAAACGATATTTCCTGTGGTGGAGCTGTCAAAGATATTTCATGAAGCATCGCATAAAAAATTGTATTTTGTCGCGTGCGCCTAGTCAGTCTAAAGTCTAGTTTCCACCCTACGGGGTATGATTATACTATCGACTCAAAACTAAAACCCTATTATCCAGATACCTATCGCACTTTTTTTTAGTGAACACTGAGCTACCCGTAAATTATGCGTTGTAGGAATTAGATTACGATGGAGTCAGATCCTTAAATAATATAGAGTTAATACATTTTAAATCTTTACAACCTTCGACTTTTACTGTGCAAGAAACATTCTTCTATGTATTTTTGTTTGAACTCAGTGAAACAGAAATCGGACAAGGTACCGAATGACTGAAGACTGAAGTGTTCTTTACTACTCATCAAGAGAATTTTTAGGAGTTAATTTTTTTTAAAGGTGATTGGCTCTAAAACTATCACGTGCTGTTTATTGTTCAGAATTTTTCGATAGTATTGAGGAGTCGTAAGTTATTGGCACTTTTGAACCATAACAATCAATCAATGAATCGGCATGATTTTGTGGGATTTTATATACTCTATTCTTTACGGTGCCATTGACGTCCGTAACTATAACATGCATCTTCCAGAGACTCTGTTGAAGGCCTCACACTCTGTGTTAAACTTTCAAAAAGTTAATTGTTCATGTCACTCAGGTATTTGAATAATAGAAAGATATTTTCTCGAAGAAAACTTTGATGATCACAGAGCTCAGAAATATGTTGGAGTTTAGATTGCAAAAGTTGAAATGACTTCAATTTATTGAATTCTTTACAGCAAGTATAAAGCTTGATTTTTTACTTGTACTTTTTATATATTATCCGTATTGAATATATTGTGACTTTCATTGGTTACAATTTGATACATTGGGTGAGAAACTAAACAAGTTTTTTCAATACATTTCATTAATTAGTTGCTGTTGTCCGTTAAAATATGGAATAAAAGTTACAAACACTTCTTCACCTGATACATTGTATTGGACATTTATGTTGAAGGTTGTTAAAATCAACGAAATTATATTCCAATAAAGAAGTTGATACATAAGTAATTGGATAAGCGTACAAATGGATTATAGATCTAACCACTATTTAATCTAATTCAGATGTAGAAAGTTAAATTTCGTTGTTGTAGACGTGCAATTAAACTAAAATTATACGCCCTAGATGAAATGATGTACAATTTTAACATTGTATATGTTTAAAATAATGTTGGATATTAGGAAGTTCAGATGAAAGATTGTATACTAATATCAACACGTTTATCGATTTTCGATAAGTGGAAAGGATATAACTTTCTGAAACGGGCGTGCTTCTCAGCATGTTTGGCCGAGCCAAAACAAAAGGTAGGAACAAAAGTTTAAATTTAGGAAGCCCAACTCCGAGTGGAAGTAGGAGGATCGGTCGAAAATTATTTAAGACCATCTGGTGATGTGCTTCTTTCCTTCTTTTTTTGTGGTTCAACGGAAATAGAAATAAAATGATTACGCCAAAGTGATTTTGTTGATCATCATAACTTTTTCAGGTAGGTTTTTAACTCTATTGGGTTACGTAAAGTGTTATGTAAAGGAGATGGTCATCAATAACTAGGGTTACTGCACTTTTCATACCGATCGATATAATCTTGCGATGCAATAAATGACTACGTAATATTCCACTTGGTTTGACACTGTATACTTGGGCATTTCTTTAAAAAAAAAAAAAAAAAAAAAAAAAAAAAGGCACAACAGCAGTAACTTTGACTCATCGACCAAGCTAATAAATTCTAAAATTCTAAAATCTTCCTAAATCAGCTAAAATGTAGTCGAGTAATTGTTGGTTGGCAAAAATAGAGTATACAACCAAACAGTGGATTCAGTTCGGGGCACAAATCATTTATTTATTCAAGCGTAGCAATGTCTGTTGAAATCACTAAAACGATAAGAAGATAACAACACATAGAAACCCGTACTTAGTTTTGTGTTTCGTGGAAAAAAAAAAATCAACCTAAAATCAAGTCATAAAAAATTGACAGTACAAGTCCGCAGGAATACTCCACTTTTCCAGTAAACTCTGCAAAGTATACCACCTTGGATCATGTTTCAGATGAGACGTAACACAATTTCAAAACACAAAACATCAAACATTTCTCACTCGGATCTATAGCTTGGAAAATCACGTAACATCACGAGAACCCTCAAAACCATTTCCCTCCCCTTTGGGTTCCTCCAACCCATAAAAATCGCAACAACCTCAAATTGTCACCCCACGAAATAAAAAAAAATTCTCACGACCACAACAACCCCCACTCACCCTTATCGAATGTCTCCTTAGCCGCGCTGATGACCTTTCTCCTGCGTAACCCGTCGCCAGGCAAAAGGTGCCTCGACGCTGCCCCGTCCTCGCTCATCCCTTCCGTCGCTATCCCACTGGGCTCCCCGAACCGAGGATAATATTGACCACCCGGGGCCGCTTCGTCCACCGACCCCTCGCCGCCCTGCATCGCACCGGAACGAATACAACTGGCCCAGGAGGGCCAGGCTATATTGACACTCTACGAACGCTGCACGCACGCGCGCTCGCGCGCCACACACTTCTCGCGACCGCTCGGACCTTTGCGTCGGTACTGAGGACAAAGGGGAAACGGAGCTGCTCCGACACCCTCTTTCCTCCCGAAAAAAAGGGGGTTGCGCTCTGCTAGGGTTACAGGGCGCATGTGCGACTCTCCCCTGCTTACATGTGTGGGCTTCTACAGCCACCCTCTTCAATACACCTACACGCAATCCATATAGATGTACCGCAGGTGTATAGTGCACCTGTCGTATGCACAACTGTACATCTTTCCGGTTGGGGGGAAGGGCTCGTTACGTCTCCACACTGGAACATTGGATTGTTGCGACTGTACACACGACCCCCTCTACCTACGCGTCTATACAAATTCTCTTTGCATTTGTGTATTACATGTGTACGCGAAAGAAGCACGAGTATGTGGGTACATACTTCCACCACCACCAGCCAAGTGACTGCGGGGTTCTCTTTTAATCCCATTTTCTCTCCTCTGCACGTTATATTATCCCCCACGTTTTCGCGTTACTCCGTCTCATCATCTGTATACAGCACACGTTGGCTATACGTACATATACATATTATATACAGGCAGAACCCTCTTGGACTTTCATGAGCGCCAGTGCTCCCATTGTCTTTGTTAATCTTGGGCTCGTGCTGTTTCTTCTCTGAAAATTTTCTCTTCGCCTTGCCAGGCTGCACAAACCTTTTTTTCCCTTGCCCTTTTTCATTCCACATCCGAGCTCTTTTGTACAAAAGGTGCCATTTTCACGACCGATGGATGTCAATCCATGTACGTACGGGTGAAGGGTGGCGATAAGAAAAAAGTCTTGTAGAGGCAGCTGCTCCTGCCAAAGCAGACCACCCTTATCTCGTACATCTAGTTTTACATTCTCTCAGCACTTTTCTTCTACAACTCAATCCACGAGCAACTTCTATGCTCGTCCGAAGCGGGAAAAAGGCGTGTACCGTGTGTACACGTTACGAGGACACGTCTAAACCTGCTAAGATTGCCCAAAAGCAGAGAACTATGGTCCATTAACGCTTTTAATAGGCTCGTTTCACGTACTTTTGGTTGGTAGGGTGTAAAATACTCACGTTAGTTGATGGAAATTTGCAAATTAGTGTAATGCCGATGGAATAGACCCGCTTTTATGACTATTATGCTTTAGGGGCTCGAAGTGGACTTATTTGAGGTCACATGACAAAACATAGACATGGTTTTTGAGAAGTTGGTCACCACGAATGTCGAATACAGTACAATAATGAATAGACCTATTGCTCTTATAAGTATGTACGACAACGACTATTTATGACTTTTTGAATCAAGTGAACCATCACGAGAAAGAGAGATTTTAAATCCAAGTTCTTTCAAAGATGGCAGAACCCAGTTTGTTGATAATACGCCCATAGTGTGCTTCGACCACAATATATAACGCGTGCGTTTGTTTGCGTTCGCACGTACAATACACGCATACACGCGCACACAACGTTGTGTGCCAGATGGAATTAATTGGACTGATTAATGGGTATCCGATCACGTCCGCCCGCCGATCGACCTATTAAAGTGGGTGGCGAGTCGGGGGTAGTAGCTAGTACCGCAAGTACGTGCACGTGCTCATATATTTTCATCCCCAATCTGCCCTAGATAACTCCGCAGTGGATGTCGCTGACTCTATGTGTCATTTAATCCCGGTGCTGATTAAAGCGAGGATTAAAACATATTTTTAACTGACAAACGATTGGACCATCGATGCTGAAAATGACAAAACTCGAATTGATCGCGTCGTTGATTTTGCATTGAAAAAGTTTCTCGTTAACACGATCAATATTAATTTTAGCTCTTTTAACGTGTTTTCAGTCATTACAGACAGATAATTAGTTTAATTACTCAAGATCCTAGTTATACGTGTTCAATACGTGAAAAAAAAAAAAAAATTAAAAAGTGATGGCTTGTTTGTATTACACGTTAACATTCGTCGTCTAAATTGCACAATAGAAAAAAATAGAAATTATTATAAGTGAATCTACATTTTTCTCCATCATCTGATTTTACGATATATTGTTCTCAATTCACATTCGTTATTCAAGTTTGCCAGCTTATTCTGTAAAGTAATTCTTATTTCTGTCTATTTGGGGTTGATTGTATTGGATCTTAAGTATATTTTACCGAACGAAATTGAATCGAATTGATACATGAGACACTGATCCTTGAATTTATGAAAAATGAGTACCTATAGATAAGTACTGCAAAGAAAGTGATGTTATGGAAATAGTTTTGATAAAAGAAAATGAAGCTTGATGCGTAACAGTGAAAGGTAGTTCTACACAAATACGTGTTGAATAGAAACATTGTCAAACTTTTACAAAACTTTAAGAGTTCCATTGTTAATGCTACAATGCTTAACAGCACTCACGCGTACCTAGAAGCCATCAAGCGCCAGTTTTTCAGCTTCGAAAGAGCTATAGGCTACACCTTCCAAAAATAGCAGAATAATGGGAAGGGGGGCGCGAACCTTCGCCAGAGAAGCACGCCATCTGCTCGCGGATTCTTTGAAGAGAACAAGGGGAGAGGATAGGGGGCTGGCTGGCTCACCACCCCTTGTCTGAGAGCCCGATCGATCCCCGAGGGCTAGAGCGTTATAGTGCTTCTCGTCTCCCTCTCGCGAAAATATCACATTAATCGTCGGGGCTCTTTTTCCGATCTCTCGCCCACTTTTACCCGCACTCCGTACTCTTGTACACATTACTCTCTTCCCGTGAATATACGTATATGTGTCAGTCCTCTCACTTTTGTTCTTACGTACCGCCAGAGAGCTTTTATCCCGTTAATGACGGGTCGAACACTTCGCGGGGGAGAAGCCGGACTACCGAAGATGGTTTCGAGATGATCTAGGTGAGTGGAATTTTATAAGGACTAGGTCGTCAGTTGGATGGATGTGGACTCTGAGACAATGAGACCAAGAAGTTAGCGTGTTCTGATTGTCACTGGAGGCCGTTTGGCTGTTCAAGTGGGAGATTTCGAGTTTTCCATAACTCCTGATTGTACAATCGATAATTTCATTGTGCGATCGAATGATAATAAAAGTATCAAGAAAAGTAGTTTCACAGAAATGAAAATATTGGATAAAACGTCAAAGATATTTATATACTTATTAAGCTACCGTATTTTGACAAGTAAACCTGTAATAGAAATCTGAGCTCCAACAGAAAACAACTGTGTTACGTTTGGGAGCCTCTAGTACCTACTTACATAATGTTTCTACACTCACGACTTTGTCTGTTCTTCTTCAATAGAGTAACGTGTAATTAACTCTGCACTGCGCGGATTATCTTATTTCACTTTTTTTTTATGGAAATTATATCCTTAAAATGTTCTGTACTAGTCTACGAATGAAGACTAAGAAAAATTTTTTTTTTTTTTTTGTAAGAAACATAAATAAGAAACGAGGATTTCTTAGGTAAGGATCGTCAGATAATTTATTGTCAAGTAAAATTTTTAATTAATATAGTAACGCGTACTTGGGAAATAAAGACGTTGTGTAATATGTCAGAGAGACAAAAAAAAACTAATGGGATTTGGAGTGGAGGCTAAGTCACGATGAATTGGTAGGATTTGGTCAAGCTTAGAGTGTCTGCTGGCGTTTTTACTAACGCGTCTTCGAAAAAAGCAGAAATCCACGCGCAAATGTAGCTTGTATCGTTGTACTGCGAGGTCCACTTTAATGTTTCATTCTTCTGGTGATATTTCTTGGGAATCGTTTTTTACTTTACATACTGAATATGTACGCGTGTATGATGTACACGTTAATGTGTTTTGAGGCTACGTGTGTGTATGAATAGGAGAAAAATTTTAGATTTCCTTGTAACCATTGTTCGTTTTTGTGGTTCATTATACGTAGGCTTGGATAAATTTTTGGACTGAAAAAAAAATCCATTTCAAATGCACAAGAATTTTTTTCTTTATGTTAAAATAATAATTATTGTTTTAAGAAAGGTATCTAGAGTATTTGGATGCACATTCTCAAAGTTGTTTAAAATTTTCACCATGAGAAAAGTTTGGCACTGGAAAATGATGAGATTACAAGAAACTAGTACTTGAAATTTTAAATTTACTGCAGTAAAACATCGCTAAAATGAAAAATTTCGTGTCATCACAAGAAGAATTATTGCCCACGTAACTTTTTCACTATAAATTGTTAAATTACAAAGTCTTAGTTTTTCTATATTTATATAGTTAAACCATTTGCAAACGTCCCCCAAAACTACAAAGTATTCAAGGAAAGAAGCATTAAAAAAAAAAAGATGGTGTAATTTTTCAAACTGTTTATTACAATAATATTTGCTCACCTTTATCATCACACTTAGTCATTACAACTTACAACGAGTATTAAAATTAAATACACTTAAAAAACTAAAAATTACTTACATCCTAAGATTACTCAGTATTCATGAACACGTTACAAACTACGCGTGAACATGTGTCAAAATACAGTACAATGAAAGTAATTCGCTCAAGGACTTTCTCGGACCTCCGTTCGCAAGCTGCAAAAGAGTAAATTCAACAGCGATCCCGAATTTCTCGGATTCCTTTTGGAGCTCATTAACTTCCTCCCCTTCTTCTCTCCGCTGTGAGCGATAAAAAGGAGAATTTGCGTTCAATTTAAGTTCGAAGTAAAAAAATTTAACTTTACGGAATTTCAAATTACAACGAGAATTCGAGTGAAAAAAAAACTATTAGACTACGAACTAAGACTTTTCCAATTTTTCTTATAAATAACGTAAAAGAGTATTACTGGAAGGGACGTAAACAAACAAAAAAAAAATAAATAAAAAAACACAAGTTTATCGATTATCGTATCAGAGAGTAAATAATGCGCTTTAAGTACTATACAGAAGATAATTGTTAGGCGAGAGTAGCCCTGGAAGGGTGGAATTAAATTCCAACACCATTGCAATCGTGTGCACATTGCGATGTACTCTTTAAAGCTTGTGAGACGAGAAAAAAAAAAAAAAAATGGAAGGTCGACCGAGTCGTTAATTTTTGCCTGCGCTTTTCCGTATCATACAACGCCCATGTACGTGCGGGTCAAAACAGGCGATTTCCTTCCTTTCCTATTTTTTTTTTTTTTTTTTTTTTTTTCCTCATCTTTCTCTTCCTCGTTCCGTTGAAAATAAATAACGATCGTCCTTAAATCTTACGCTGCGCGTACGAGACTTTTGTTTTGTAAAGAAACGTACTTTTTTTCGAGCCTTACAAGATTTATTTGAGGATTCTTGCGGTATAAATTATTTTTGGTACGCTTCTTTCTTTATTTTACGGATGTGAATTGATGCCTTGACGCTTCATACAATAACGAGAATTGTGAGAGTACTTGGCTCTCTTTTTTTTCAGATTTTCATGATTTTGATGAATTTCGAAGAATAAACATTAGTGCTCTTGTGGCCTATCGTATATAAGTTCTTTGCTGCGTCCTTTTCTTTTTCCTGTTTTCAATAGAGCTGGAAGTATTCGAATTTTAAACCATGTGTTATATTCCTTTTCCGACTTTTGCATTCAAGTTTCGATGCAAAAGCCGTAAAAGTAGTGAAAACAAAGTACACAAAATAAACCATACTTTGACAAAAAACCAAAATCACTTGTTCATCCAAATGGTGAGATCAGCCCGATTCGCGAGATTTCGATTCAGTGTAATACTGTCCAGCTCTATTGGTACCCGAAATGACCGCTCATATCGAGAGACCCTCCTTTTTGGGCTTGGACATGACGCACCTGCCGCGATAGCAGATTTCCGTTTGGTGCGTCACTTTCGTCGTCGTCTTCAGGATTTTGCCCAAGTTGAGCTCCAACGGGGTCTTCTTCACCAAAACACCCGGTAATCTGTCCGACATCATTGAAGGTACGAAGGGTCCAAAGGTATTCGTAGATTCGGTCGTTGTCGTCGCACTAGCGGGCGAAGCACTTTCCTGGCTGCTGCTGTGGCTACCAACGGGTCGAGAGACCACTCTGCTCGACGAGGAGATAGAGGTCTTGATTTCAGTCGGTGGATCAGACAGATTCTTGTCCTTCCTCAAGAACGTCTTGTCAGAAAGCTTGGTTTTCTGGTGGTGTTCCTCGTCGGCGCTCTTGATGCTTTCAAAGATGGCTTTCACGTAGTCAGAGACGTTTCCAGTATGAGATTCAGCCGAAGTCTGTTTCTGTTCCTCAGAACGTTTCGAGTCCTGGCTCAGGTTACTCTTGGGACTCCATTTGTGGTTCAGGTACCTCACTTCGCTCCACTTGGATCTATGGTTCTTTGGATGGGCTGGGTTGTCCTCCGACATCTTTGACTTTTCCTGGCTCTTCAGGTATTCGTTGAACGCTGGGCTTTTGGTTGCAAAGTACCTCAAGGAGTTTTCTTGGTTCAATGACTGGATAACGTTTTCGCCACTGTTGCTCCTGACGTCGTCGACTTTCTCTGTCGTCGTAGTTGTCGTCGTTGTTGTTGTGGTTGTTGTGCTTGGTGGGCTGGTCTTAATAGGTGTCGTTGTCGTGGTTGTCGTAATTGTCGTCCTCGGTGGACTAGTTTTACTAGGTGTCGTTGGCATTGTCGTTGTGGTAGAATGTACTTCTGCGCTGTCGATTAACGTTGTTGTTGTGGCTGGAGGTAGTTCCGTGTTACCCACTACCTCTTCATTGTCACCACTATTCAACATTGTCGAATCTTCACTGGTTTGATGGGATGCTATGGTTGGGTTGGCATAGCTACTGCTATCTTTCAAGGTCGTCTCCCCTACCTCGGGATTAGTGTCAACTTCAGGACTGGCGGTAGTAGTGATGATTTCAGGTACCACCGTTGGCGAGGTTTCCTCAGCTCCACCTAGCATTTTGTCCAGGAAAGATTCAAAGATGGATTTCTCCGCCTCTTCGGCTGAGGTTGCTGTAGTGGTGGTTGTAGTTGATGTCGATGTCGACGTCACTGTTGCCGTAGATGTGGTGGTTGGGCTGTCAGTTGTTACGTAGAAGTTGCGATACTTGGTTGGCTCTCGCGGCAAGTTGTTCAGCGACGAGTCGTAGCTCTGAGATTCCGCGGTGACAAAGTCCTCTGAACTTGCCCCGGCCGGTCTCACCTTCACGCGAACGCGTCGTCTTCTCAGTCCAGCCTGAAAAACCACGAGGTACGAAAGAGTTTTATTAGACTTATTTGAAAATCGTTGAAGTTGTCAAAAATTTATTGTATTAGGTTTATTTTCAGCTCATTCGATTGGTGATAATAGTATTGGAGCGTAAAAAATTTTGTTACGTGCGGTTTCATTGAACCGAAAAAAAAATCAATGAAAATTATGTTATAAAGACAAAATGACAACTTGAAACGTGGAACGTCAAATCAAACGACTGAACCGTGAAACCTTAATAAACGAAAAGGCAGTATTTATTTTGCGTTTGACGATAAAAATAAACTCATTTACTTGAACCGTCCTTATCAACAAACACATGTTTAAAACTACGAATCGAAAGACCACAAAAACCATGAATCATCCAGATGGGCGTGCTTACCTTCTTAAACGTTGATCCAGAGAGCTTGGCATTAGTCTCCGGTGCTGGCTGATGGGACGTACTCTCGGTAATGGTAACGATCGGTGTAGTCGTGACGGGAATCATGCCCTCGGGCAGCGCGGTGACCGAGCCCTCGTCTCCCTGGGCGTTCATTTTCTTCCCAAAGTCGACCATCGTGCTCATCATGGTGTCAACGATCGATTCCTCGGAGCTGGAGCTCATCTGCTCGCTACTGCTCTCGTGGTGATCGTCCTCTTCGTCTTCCGAGCTCACAAGTACGGTGATGGAGGGCACTTCGGGTCCGGCGGTTATGATTTCCGGAAGATCCCCGGCCTTCTCGTTACCCAGGGAATCGAGGGACTTGGCCGAGTTGTCGTGGGCGTGATTGGGCGTGTAGCTGTTGGGCTGGAAGGAGTTGCCCGACAGTTTGGTAGACCATTGGCTTTCGGCGCCGTAAATGTCAGAAGCGGCTCGGTTGTTGCCGGAGAGCCGGGCGCGTGTCGAGGACGGTTGCTGACGGCTGGCCAGCTGTGCTTGGTCATAGTCGTCGCGGTGGAAACTTTGCGACGCTCCGTAGTTCAGGAGAAATTCCTGTGGGTACTGAAATGGAATTGGACATTAAATGACACGGCAGCGGGCTGTTGTTCCAGTTTATTTTGTCGGGTCGTGTTTTTTTTTACTTGAGCATCGTCGGGGAAAATATGTGTGTAGGATGGGTAGTGCTTTACACGATACCAAGAAAGTGGAAAATTTTTTTACCCTAATTGAATTTTGCACGACCTAAAAAGTGTGTTTTTCTTTCCGTGTATTGCAAAATGGGCCGCGTAAATTTAAGATGTGAAAAAAATGTGAGAAAATTTGGGAACGCTAAGTACTTTTAATAATATTTACATTGGAAGATGATTTTAAAATATTTCGCTTTCTAGGCACTCGAAAAAAAGTCCAATTAATAAAGGTTTATTTCTCAGTGCGTTAAAAATAATGTCTTTGTATGGTCTTCTTCAAATAAACATTAAACATGTGTCATTCAACTGAGTAATTAGTAGAAAGAAATTCTTTACCAAAGTAAACTTTAAGAAGTGCATCATAGCTCTTGTAACAACGACTCTTAAAAAAATTGTTTATACAAAACAATAATTTAACGTTAACTTTTTGTCCTGAACATTGCACAATTGTTGTAATTGCTAAATTATTTTAAAATACGATAATCATAAGTAAGTTAAGAAAACATAACTAAAGTCACAAGAAATCTAGAATTTAAAGTACGTATGAATTAAATACGTATTTCTCAGCTTGTGGGTTCTGAATGAGTTTGAAATTTTTTATCAAAATCCAATCATTATTTTTCTTGAATATCCTAACAAAAGTAAGAGAGCCTTTTCGAATTGTTACCCCGAACACTGCCGATTAGGTCTACGCAAGGAGAATTGTAAGTCCAGTCACGTATACGCTGCTAATTGCATTAGAGCAAACGAGGGAAAAAAATACGAACAAGAGGCGTGGATAGAAAGAAAAAGTGCTGAAGTGTAAGTAAAGTACGGGTGAGGGAAGGAAGTCGAAATTAGAGAGTCCCATGTGGAAATAGAAAGAAAGGAGGGAAAAAGAGAAAGGCCCGCTGTACAGGTGTGCACAGTATTACCGAGTTGGCGAAAAGAAGGAAGTGAGGTGACCTAAGATACATACGATTAAGGAATATCGGGGAAGATCGCGATAAATATGCACTATACAGAACAATTTTCAAGACAATTGATTATTCAGTTCAGAGTGTAATAGTGAACCACGCGCTGCCCCCCCCCCCTTTTCGAACAATTTACCATGAAAGTTTTTCTATTGTGTTGATCACAGTAGCACAGCTGGTGGCTAAGCGAATTCGACGTTATTTGAAAGGAATAATAATATAGATTTTTCTCCTTTTAGACGATGAATATTCAGAGCCAAGCTTGTTCTCGCGATGACATTTATGTTGTTTGTGCACTTAATCCAATAATTGGCTTTGCGTAAGCGTTTTTCTTTTCTTTCCAATTGTGTTTTATTGACTATTCATTTTACCGTGGAAAAAAGTGTCTTTAGTTATACACCGTGCGACTCATTCCTCCCTCGGAGAGTAAACTTTTCTAAACTGTTTGAATATTCATGCGAGTATCCATTCACAATGGAATATTCCAATCCATCGGGACTGACCCATCTCTGAAGTACGAAAAATTCCATACATAAAAATATTTAATTGTACATTTTTTTCCAACTATTCACTTTTGTTAAAGGGTTATACCTAACAAATAATTATTTCTATTTCAAACCTACGTGTAATAACTTGTTACGCGTGCATCATCAAGATAAAGTCAGCTCCTCAACATAATAATTGTGGAAAAGATCGACGTAAGACACTAGATAAGAGTGTATACACATACAGTAAATACGGGGCCCATTGTGTTACATCCCATGTGCGCGTGGAAAAAAAAAAGATACCATCGCGGTAGCAGTTGATGCTTGCACTTTTGTGTCGAGGATTATGAGACGATAATGATTATGATCTCGTTACGTCATATAAAACTCATGTATATGTACCCGTAAGGAAACACCATCGGTTTGAAAGATAATTGGACTAATCGACAAGTCTCACACTCACGTTCTCGTCCGTCAAGTCCTGCTCGCGCCTCTTGCCCGGCTGGTTCCTGTCGTAGAGCTCCCGGTTCTTCTCGTCGTACAAGTCCGCCTGCAACTCCTGGGTCCTCTGAGCCACCGGCCTCGGGTAATTCTCGTCCGGGGGGAGCTCGTTGTTGGCCTCGATCGCCGCGTTCTCGGTGCTGGTGCTCGTGGTGGTGGTGCTCGTGACGCGTTTCCGGATGCCTTGAGGTCGGCGCAGCTTCGTGCGCTCCCGCAGCGGCTTTGTCTCCTCCTGAGAGTGGTAACTGGGTCGGCCGCGGGTTCGGACCGTGTGCGAGAGTTCCTCGGACGAGGACGGGGTCGTGGCTCGGCGGGTGCTGCTGGGCCGGCGGGTCGAGCCGAAGTACTTTTGCCGGTTTTTCAAGATCTGGGCTTGGGACGGGCTGGATTCTGTTGTCGGTGTTGGGGCTCTCGAGCTTTCGGTGCTCTGTAACGTATAGTATTTTTTTACATTAATCAACTAAGGTTCTAAGGTACTGAAAATTTGTTTCAGAAAGTATACTTTTTGTCAGTGTACACTGTAAAACCTAAGTGTCTTAAAGTCAAAGTTTAAAGCGTGTAATAGAAATTTCCGATTTTTATAAAATGCGTTATAGTAGTCTTGATAAACGTTTTAAGAAAAACCAAATTGATGCTTCGTGAACTATTTCACCTATTCTATTAAACTGAACTATTGATTTTCTTCAACAATTTGCATAAGCAGGCTGTAAAGAGTAAAATATTTTTGTCACAGATTTTACACACTTGCAATCGTGTTAAGTGATAGTCCACTCCATAGCTTTCCTATATTGGTTATTCCCATTCAAAAAAGTCCAATTTAATGGAACTGGGTAACCACTTGGTGAACACCATAGATTTAGTTATTCTTAAAAATCTTATCCACGCTACCCCGATATATTTTATAAAAAAACTTTTGTTATTTTATTTTGTAAATTAATTAAAGAAGTTGGCAGTAAGTGCCCTGGGTTGTGTGGTAATTGGCACTTTTGTTAATTTGTTTATTATATTAATTAACAAAGTTGTTAGTAAGCGACCCGGGTTGTGTGGTGAATGGCGGTTGTGTTAATTTATTTACTTAAATAATGAATAAATTGGCCAGTGAGCGCCCTGGGTTGTGTGACGATTGGCGCTTTTGTTAATTTATTAATTTAATTAATAAAAAAATTGGCCAGTAAGCGCCCCGGGTTGTCTGGTGATTTGCGCTTTTGTTATTTTATTTATTATATTAATTCACAAAGTGGCAAGTAAGCGCATTTCAAACGTGTGGTTTCATACACTTGGATTTACAGTATAATTCAACCGAATTCGTTGGAAAATGACTTGTTTATTGCTTCATTTAATAACGCTAAACTTTGAGTCCTACTTTTAAATTTTTTTTTCCAATTTCCCCTATTTCATCTTGTTGATAGTAAGATAAGAGATCACCTCCTGTGCTGAAAATGAAACTTCTATGCTGTAAATTGCCCGCTTGATCTCTCAGCAAAACTCAATTAGCTGCAGGACGCTTAAGTCCAGATCGTTTAAGCATAGGATTTACGATACTCGTTAAATCGCGAGATGACATCAAGCTTATTTCATGTATACAGGACGAGGTCGTTTCTTTCCTATTTTAGCTTTTGCAAAAAAAAAAAAAAAAAAAAAAAAAAAACTAAAGTTATATCTCAGGATGATGTTTTCCGCGTATCGACAGTAAAAAATAAGCCAAAGCGTAAGCACGCTATTTTATGCCACTGACGTAGAAAGATTATCGGGTTTGCATTATTAAACAATCAATGAGCCCTTTCGTAGGGTTCCTACTCAAAAAGTAGACGTATGACATTACCGAAATATAAAAAAAAAACCATACAAAAATGGACCTAGTCTTATTGTACTTATTGAACATAGCTGTAGAACAAACTCTGACCTGTGACTGGGTGGTCTTCTGGCTGGTGGACTGGGCAGGCCTGTAGTTGGGAGACCTAATGAATCCAAAACCATCCTGTTCCCCAGATTCGGCACTCGGTCGTTCCTCGGAGAGAGGCGTTTGCTGGGTCGTAGTGGTCGTTGTCGTCGTCGTCGTAGTGCTCGTGCTCGCGGGGTTCGTCCTCGAGACCAGTGGTCTGCGCGACTGCGCGGGCACCGACTGGATCCTCACGTACTCCTGACCCTCCGTCTGTATCGGCGAGTTGTTGTGCTGGGACTGCTGCTGCTGACGAGTACGACTTGGTCTCGCTCGCTGTCTCGATCGCTGCGGGCTGTCCTGGTTCACGGCGCTGAATCGCACGTACTCGTCTTGAGAGCCACGTGGACGCGTTTGGATCACTGAGTCCTGCTGGTGGGCTGGACGAGTGCCGAGTCGAGCTCGCACGCGTTGACGGATTATTACTGGTACTTCCGTCGTTGTTGTCGTTGTTGTTGGCTTTTTCGTTGTCGTAGTTGTTGTCGTTGTGGGAGTCGTGGTCTGCGGTTGTGAATTAAATTATCAAATGTGGGAAGGTATGAAACAAACAACCTAAAATAGAAACTCTCAAGACTCAGAACAATAAACTTCAAGGATTAGAGTTCCAACCTTGACTTTTCCTCCTCCACGCTCAACTCGAGCGAGCAAGTAGGACTTTCAAAAAGTTTTCAAGAAATTTTCAATCCCACTACAATACATATGTGTGCACGAGCAAATTGATTTAAATCGTTGTAGAAAAAGGGTTATTCATAAGGTTGATTCTGGCTTGTGTGAGAATTTGATTTTGGCACAACTTCAAGTTCAAACGCGTATGTTCGTTACTGCTATTGATCAGCAATGACTTAAAGTAAAACTTGGCTTTAGAAAAGAGTCGAATGCTGGGGAAGTTTGGAATTTAATCACGATACAAATATGCAGTTGAACGAGAGAGGGATATTCGAACAATGTCATAAAGCACTAACTTCTCGTGAACATTATTTATTAATGTGTGATTGTTTATTAATTAACGTGACTGTGATTATTTAGTTCTCACCTCGGGAACAGCCTCAGTCAGAGTGGTCTGGTAAGCGTACTCCTCCTGATGCTTATCATGCGGGATCGGCAAGAAAATTGGCTGCTCGTCATCCCTGGAATCGGTTGGAATGTTGTGGTAAACCGGTCTCGGGGTCTCGTTCTTCTCGTACTGTTGTGGTACAGCGTGATAAACCGGCGAGAAGTCCTCAAGCTGGGACCGCTGCACGTTTGGCAAACCGGTGCTGGCGATCGGTTCGAACACTACACCATCTGTCTTTCCGGGCCTGTAGAAGGAAAACTCTCGATTGGGCTGCAATTTGACTTCGTGAGTCCGATAATTGAACCCATTGATCGGCTGCTCATCGTTTCTCGTCTGCTCGTAAGTCGGAGGGGACGTCGAAGTTTGGGTTGCTTTTCGAGTGTACTCGAGACCAGCTAGGGAAAGAAGGGAGTCCGAAATGCCAGTGCTCCGGTGCGAGAGGTTATCCATGGGGGCTGCCGTTGAGCTTGAATAATCGTCCTGCTGATAGACATTGGAGTTCAACTTGAGAGTAGCGTCCTGAGAACTGCTGGTGTCGCTGGAGCTGCTGCTCTGGGAGGGTGAGGTGGAATCGATCGGGGAAGCATTTTCGAAGGCGTTACCGCGCTGACCTTGCTCGCTCGGAGAATCCGAATCGACGATCTGCAAAGTAAATGACGTACTTACGTGAGGTAATGCTCTTCGAGTGGAGGGTTTGGTACTCGAATGAGTAATTAGCTTTCTGCATTTTAGCGGCTCTCAACGTTTTTAACTGTTCAGAAAAATACGCTGGGAAAACGTCTTTTATATTTTTCGTTTAGTTTATCGAAAGTTACTAATTTCTTCTGATTGTTGAAAAGTGGTATTCATAGTTTATAACGAAAAAATTTTAATTGGAAAGAAGAAAAGGATATATGCCTGGAATCTAATTGTACCATAAACGTCGTATAATGTGTACTCATTAAATTGCTTGTTAAATTATTACAATCGTTTATCCATTTTATTGTTATTACAACTACACAAAACATTTGGAATTTATATATTAAGTTTGAGAATTTATTCAATGAAATAGGAACGCACGAAAATAAAGTTGTTTTTTTTTGGTATCATTGGGTTGGCAGCACTTATTTTAAAACGTAATAAATTCATACCTGAGTCTGTATCGACTCTTTGGTTTCTTCATCCCTCGGCCTGTAGTTCTGAGGACGAGCAGGTCGTCTTACATTCTGTTCATCGTATCTCGAAGTCGTGACTGAGCTCCTTCTTGTTGGATCATAAGAAGAGTCACGATAATCTTCAGTTGTGCTGGTATATTTTGATCTCGACCTATTGATTGGTCGTCTTGTTCTTTCAGAGTTTCCTCTCGACGGAGGAGACAAAGTAGTCGACGCCCTTGAAGCAGTTACTCTTGTTCTGAAAAATTTGTATCACGTAGCTTTTAATTGCTGATATTTACCATTAATATTTCTTCGCGATAATTATAGTGAGGCGAATCTTTCAATCTTAACATTTTGTCAAGTATTTGACAACTTCAGATGATTTTAAAGTAATATTTTACTTTGACTACGCATCTTTAATTCCATTGTAACAGAGAAGTTCCAAGATTAGATTCGCATTTCATAAAACATTATATGGAAATACTCGTTAAACTCCAAAGACTAACAGGTAAACATTGAATTAAATGTGGGATTATTAGTTATAAAATACCTTTGTCGTGCACGAGATCTGTACGTGGTGGTCGGCGTTTCAGTTGTAGTTGTCGTAGTAGACGATGGGATTGGCGTAGTTGTTATTATCGGTTGAATACTACTGGACAGTTCAGATTTTTCGACCAAAGCATTCACCAAACCAGGAAGTTGTGGCGAGATGGCCGGCAATTCGGAAGGTAAATTATACCGAGACTGATCCTCGTGATGAGGAGACTGATTGATGTAATACGCGTTGGTCACGGTGTGTCCCGTAGGATCGACAGGGTAGCGGTGATTCTTCTGCTGATGAGGTTCTATGGGATCAGGAAAACGGTTTATAGCTTGATGGAAATTACGGATGCTCTGAGTCACGTAGTGAGGCTGGACATTGTGCTGCCTCGTTGGTTCCTGTTGATACGATGGTGTTGATTGCTCGAAGGAGAATGCTGTTATTGTTTTGGGACTGTAATAGCTCGGTGTGGATGATACTGTTTTAGGGCTGTAGTAATTGGATGTTGACGGTACTGTTTTTGGACTGTAGTAGTTGGGAGTTGATGATACAGTCTTCGAACTGAAGTAGTTGGGGGTTGACGATACAGTCTTAGGACTGAAGTAGTTAGGGGTTGATGATACTTCATTAAGATTGTAGTAGTTCCTATTCTTAGATGGACTTTCAAACTTGCTACTAGGGAATCGTTCTTCGTTGTAGGAAGCTGCTGTCACCGCTGATGGTATTTCCGTTGACGGTTTGTTCTGGAACACTTCATTAAATCTCCATTTGGTGCTCGATTGACTAGGAGGTAACGATGACACTTCGTATCTCGCCGTAGTAGGAGTTTGCGAATAAGACAAGGATGTAACGTCAAAACCTGTGGATGGCTGGTTATTTACTACGTAGGAATTAGGTTCGATCAACGGGGTTGGATTTGGGTTCAAGCTGTCGAGAGGCTTGATTTCAACATTTTCCAAACTATTGATTACTACAGATCCTATATGTGGAGCAGGGAACGAAATCTTTGAGTATCCTGGGGGTGGTTCGAAGCTCAAAGGTGCTACGAAGAACGGAAGTTTGTCAACTTTTCTTTCAACACGATTGTTCTCGATGGAAGATAGGTAAGGCAAATCAAATTTGACATAGCCTGGCATGGGCTCCAAGTGTCTTGGTCCAACGAAAACTCGTGGAGTTTCCGGGCCTATAAAGCCATCGAGCACAGCAATAGACTTAGCATTTTTCAAAGTCTTTAGAACATCAGCTAAGCGAATCTGATGGTGGTTTGATGACAGTGAATCACCCATATACACAGATAGTGGTGGTTGATTAGGAGTTGGTGTATTGGACTGCGCCGTTTCTGGTTCCGTAAGCTCCTGATGGAACTGATGTAACTTACTCCGTGGTTTGTTGCTACGAGTTCTAGTATTTTTCAGATTCTTACTCGTAACTTCAGTCAAATGCTGATGATGAAGTTGGGATTCATGAGCCAATGGCTGATCTTGAGATTGATCGAAGTCGTAGGTTTGCGATTGAATCTCCTGGTTACGGATGGCCTCTGCTCTCAGCCTAGCCTCTTTTTCCCGCTTAAACTCTTTTTCTTTCTCCAAAGTTGCGATTCTTTCGAGCTCCTTGCGCTTCTTCTCGGCTTCCATTTCCTTTCTCGCGATCTCTTGTTGCACGCGAGCTAAACGCTCCAGTTCCTTTTGCTCGGCGTGTAATCTGTCGATATCCTTTTGCCTCTCGGTATTAAAAAATTTGTTCTTCTCGTCATGTTGGAGTTGAAGCTGATGAAGGATCTCGTGGGCATATTCGTCGTCAGATGCATCATCCGAGGAAGAGTCTTCTTCATACCGTTGGTGTTGTCTATTGGGTTTGAGTTTTTTCGCGTGCTGTCTCAAAATTTTGGCCTGGCCTCGTTGAGCTAATGTTTCAGCTGGTACATATACCAATTGGATCTACACGAATGAGAAACAAAAGATTTTATAAAACACCTATTAAGTTTCATTGGGGCTCTCCTCAATTCATTACGCTTTGAAAAATTTCTTAGACGCCAATATTTGTAATCAAGTGGACAAATTATTCAAAAGTCGCTTCCTACTAATGTAATACATACAAGTATCCTCAAGAATAATTGTTTAATGAATGTACTCAGCATATACTCATAAAAAAAATCAAGTTCAACAAATTGTTAAAAAAAAAAAAATTTTCATCATATATTCGTGACAAAAGGTAATAAGAAAATGTGCGGACTTGTACATTGTCATAGTTTAAACGACACTTTGAAAAGAAGCATAAAATTCGAGAGAAAAAAGAAAAAAGTAAGAAGAAACTTGGCTGCGAATTACCTCTTCCTGCTCGTCGGCACTCGTCGACGGAGTCACGAAATTCACATGAGAGGGCTCCTCCTTTTGCCTGTGCGAAGCACCCTCGTAACGATTTTTCGGCTGCTTCAAGCTGTAATCCTTAGCGGCGTCCCCTTGGGGTCGGTTCCGTAATATCGATTCATCGTGAGCTTGTCGGTAATCTTGTTCAGAACTAGTGGCAGCTGAATTCGCAACGTTGAATGGGCCGTTTGGCTTGTGCTTAAGTCCGGGCTCGGCTAAGTGGAAGTTTTGAGCTCGAAATACTGGAGGTAGAGCGTCAGAGGAGGGCACGGGTGGTACTAGGACCTCCGGCGCCAATTCCGGCAGCGTTTGGAGATTTACGATCGTGCTCTGATGAAGCGCCTGTTTCTCACTCGCTGGACTTCCAAAAGTGTTTGGCTGGTAAGCATGCGACTGGGAAATTTTTTGTACGTCAGATTATAATTTAGTTATGATTACTAGCATTTACATTACTTCTTGAAAATTTAATTGAAACATTGATCTCTGCATGTAACAAAATAGGTGGATGACAAGCAAAAAAAATTTTCGGACTATAATTCTTTACGATAGATTTTTTTTCAAAGAAAACTTATGTATTTGAAACCAATAATAATTCAATGTTAAATTTGATATCCAAGTATAGAAAATATTACATCATCAAAGCCATTGAATATTTCCCAGTGGATTTAAATTAATTTAAAATGATAAAGATATTTTAAAAGCCTCGGAAATTTTTTAAGCATTTTACAATAATTTAGAAAAACTTTAGACCATCGCTAATTTCAAATTTATTTTAAGTCGTTTAAAGTCATGCAACGACTTTAAAGTTATTTTAAGTAATCTAGTGACTTTAAAATCATTCTCAGTGTGAAAAGAATTTGAAATACTTAAAAAAATATCTAGGAATATGAAAAACTTTTGGTGACTTTAAAATATTTTCATATCTTTTAAATGGCTTTCAAATACTTAGAGCGTATACTGCGATGTAGTTCCCTTATAAAAACAAAGAAAAAAAAACAAAAAAGAAAATTACCTGTAATAGTTGCTGCTGGGCCTTGAGTTGCTGTTGTAGCATCAAAAGCCTCTGAATGCTCTCCTGAGTCTTTTGTAATTGCAGCAGCTGATCCTGATATTGTTGCTGCAAAGCCGGTGGAAAAGACACCGCGGGCATGGGAGCGGCTGATTGTACACTACTGTCAGCTAGAGCAGGAGTTGCTGGAGCTGCAGGAGCTACTGGCGGTGCTACGGGCACGGCGTTCTGGATTTTATGGCTGCCACGAGGATTCGCGAGTGGAATCCACTCGCTGTTTGTAATCTGGCGTGACCATCTGTCGTTTTCAGCCTGCGTCCCACTCAGGATCCCGATACACACCACCCATATTAGTGTTTTTTGTACAATCTGAAACAAAAGGATAATCATCGTACGATTATTAAACGTGTAAATGAATGAGAATTTTAAATACATCTTTTGTCATTTTCCTTTAATAGGAGAAGTTCAATGAGATCATAATTATTAGCTCTTCAAAAGGTACTAAGAATTTACCTCCATGGAATATTTAAACAATTTTTTTTTTCTTTGTTTCTAAATTTAGTCACGATGTCTTTTTTGGTAATCAATAGTGACGATATTATTGCCCCTTGACACTTTTATGCATTACTTTGAGAACGTACTTTATCGTTGTCAATTTTCATTCATATAAAAAATAAAAAAAACGTATTCGATATTTTTAAATGACCTGCATTACGAATCCAATGGGATAAAAAAAGATCTTTATTCCAAGCACCATCATACTAACATTTCAAACAACATAAATCTGGTCCAAAAAGCGTTCTAGACTAAATTTTTTATTTTTTATCTTTACGATCAATAATGTTTTACGAATCTCTAAAAAATGTAGCTGAACATTATCTAAGCATTAGTTTTGTTAATGCTGTAATTGGACTCCTTACTTGAGTAATAAACTTGATTTTACTGCATGTTTGCAACTTTTCTCATATTTCTGCAGAGATAAGGAGAAAAAGTATCGGTATTCCTGTAGACGTACCCTAATGAAACAACGTTTTCCAACTTCCGGGAACTTGTAGTTACAAATTTTTTGTGGAATGGCTCATTTGACGCGTTTATTGCGTGATTCTTCTACATGACCGTAATTACGCAATTTGACACTTTCAACATAAATTGGTTCAGCAAATAAATACAGAAGTATAAAAATTGGTTATTTACACTCTAACTATCGCCAGATACTATTTTACTTAACAATTACAGATAAGCTTTTCAACAGCCAAAAAAAAACATCATTTTGCGCTTCTTGTGTAAGAAAAAGTAAAAAAAAAAAAAAAAAAAAAAAAAAAGAACACGCTCTGGCAGCCTTGGGAACAAGATCAAAAACACCAAAACTGCAAAAAAATTGGCACACCAGGTTGTATACATCAAGCAGGCAGTCATTATCATTGAGACACCATTAGCCCATCTCGTGTAATACACTCTCAGAAAGATGTAGACTGCGACCGTTCGTCTAACGAACTGAAAATCTCGCAGACTTGTAATACTGGCGAATAATACACGCCCATGCGTATGCACTGGCTTACGGAGATTTTCTAATTGACCGATCGGCACGAAAATACCGTGCTGCTGTTTCTCGGCATATTGCAGAAGGAGCAGGTACAGAAGCCGGAAATTTTCTCTCGCGTGCCATGGAGCGAGTCAGTGGGTATACGGACTTGTAAGAAAGTGACGGGCGCTAAACTGAGTCTCGTTTATTCTGCTCTCGTAATTGTGGAGAATCCGAGAGGCGCGCCTACGCTCGCTTGCTCTTTAAAAGGGATGCTGATGTTTATTTGGGCGAATGAGGAAGTGTGACGTTTGCGGACTTTTTATTGCAACCCTGTGGCTATGCGCGTGTGTGTGTTTTTCTTGTTACTTAATGTTGTTGACCATTTTAGGTGCGTAGGTAATTCCTTTATAACGTGTTTAGTACATCATGCAAATGAATTGTAGGCTTGAAAATCCATAAAAGTTAGATATTCATAGAAAATCCATAAAAGGCTTTTTTGTGCATCGGTGAAAAAATACCTCTTGCTTATGACACACTGATTAGCAAATACATTACTTTACGAAAAATGCTAGACACTCGATATTAGTACACTACTGGTTAAAAAAGTTTCGTTTAGACATACTTTCTGAATAGAGAAATATTTCTTGCACTTCTTTTCAAGAGTACGACAAAATTCTGATGTATGCACTATACTCATAGAGTTGTTCAAGTTTTTTTACAACAAAAGGTTTCATGAAGTAATGAAACTAGTATGTTGTAAACAATCAGAAAACATTTCGTTAACATTGAAAAACATTTTTTTAATGTTTGGCATACCTTTAATACTCTTTAAAAATAACTCTAATATTCTATTAAAAATATTTTGTAAGAATTCATAAATATTTTATAAATATGTCATGCATATCGATAAAAATTTTTTAAAAATTTTGTAAATAATTAAAAACATTTTTTGAATATTTTGTAAGCATTTGAAATGTTTAGAAAGCATTATGCAAACACTAAAAGCAGTTAAAAATTTTTTTAAAACAATTAAAAACGTTTTTAAAACATTAAAAACAATTTTTTTTAATTTAAAAATAATTTAAAAATATTTCGGGAACAAGTACATATATTTTAAAAATACTTTGTACAAATTTACATTCGAAATACTAAGATAACAATAGGCAAACACAAATAACATTTTAAAATATTTATGAGAGATTTAGTAATTTTTTTTTAAATTAACAAATCATTTCAAAGTAGTTAAAAATATGTAAAAAATATTTTTTAAAGTATTTTTTAAGCAGTAAACATTATTTTTAAATAATTTGTAAAAATTCCTAAGCATTGTAACTAGTTCTGTGAAGAAAAAAAATATTTAAAAATAATTTTTCACTATCAAAAATTATTTTTTAATAATTATTTTTGTAAATATTAAAATATATTTCTAAAAAATTTTTTTAGCATTAGGAAACATTTTTCATAGTTTTGAATACTGTTTTAAATACTTTGTAAGCTTTTAAAAATTATTGTTTGTAATATTTTTTAGGTACTTAAATATGTATTATAAATGTTTCATAAACATGATTATACATTTTTTTTAATCATTTGTGTGGATTAATCATTATTTTAAAAATTAAAAAAAAAAATTTTTGCGTGCCGTGAACATTGACATACATTTCCAAAATACGGTGTAAAAATCTAAAAATGTTTTGAAAATGTTTGTGAATAGTTATAATACTTAAAAACAATACTTAAATATTAAAAACATTATACAAATTTTTAAAAAGAATTAAAATTTTTTTCTATATTTTTAATCATTTAAAAATAGTTACAAATATTACAGAATATTTTAAAAGTATTTTTTAAGCAGTCAACCTTATTTAAAAATAATTTATCAAAATTCATAAGCATTGAACATAATTATAGGAACATAAATAATATTTAAAAACAATTTTTTCAATAGTAAGAATTATTTTTTAATAGTTAATTTTGTAAATATCGATATACATTTTGGAATAATTTTTCAGGCATTAGGAAATATTTTAAAAATATTTTTCAAAAATTTTTCATAATCTTAAAAACTTTGTGAGCATTTAAAAATTGTTTTTAATATTTTCTAAGCACTCAAATATATATTATAAATATTTTTTAAATATTATTATACATTTTCAAAATAATTTTTTATGATTGAATAATACTTTTACAATTGTTTGTAACAAAAAAATTTTTTTTTATGTGCCTGATACACTTTCAAAATACAGCGTAAAATTTTAAAAAAATTTTGAAAACGTTTTTCAGCGCTTGTACTACTTAAAAAAAATACATAACCATTAAAAACATTATACGAATTCTAAACAGGCATTAAAAACATTTTGTTTAATTTGTTCTCAATAAAAAATAGTTAAATTTTATTAATAAATATCATGAATATTTTTTATAAGAAGTAAACATTTAAATAATAATTCATGAACATTTATAATCATTTTAAGTAATTCTGTGATATTAATAACGTGAAGGAATAATGAGAAAACAATATGTAAAAATTAAAAACATTTTATATGTATGAAGTAAGATTAAAAAATATTTTTCAATAATTTGTAATTTTTTTAACAATAGTTAAAAAGATTTCAAAATATTGTTAAAATTATTTTGTAAGCAGCTATCATTCTTTAAAAACTTATTTGTGAAAATTTTAAACATTTTAAAATTATTGTGTGAAAAATAAAAAAAAAATTTAATAATTTTTTAAACATTAAAAAAAAATTTTAAGACATTTAATAAATATTATAAAATATTTTTAAATAGTTTTTTAACATTAAAAATATTTTTGAAACATTTATTAGATATTAAAAAATCTTTTTGATAATTTCTTAAGCTTTAAAAAATATTTAAATTACTTGGTTAAAATGAAAAACAGTTTTGATAAAAGTTTTTTTAATATTAAGGGATATTTAGAAATCAATATGTAAAAATTAGAAAAATTTTCAAAACACAAAATAGGAATTTAAAAACATTTTTTGATAATTTTTAATTATTTAAGTATAGTTGCCGATGTTAAAAAAAAATTTTTTTTCAATGTTTTGTAAACAGTGAACATTGTTAAAAAAATAATTCATAAATTTTTAAAGATATTTTAAGATAATCATGTGAAAATTAGAAAATGTTTCTTAATAACAAAGTGAACATTAAACAATATTTTAATTATTCTGTTAACATTAAAAATATTTTTTTTAGTTTTGGTAACATTTAAAATTATTTTTTAATGATTCAATATACATTAAAAAAATTTTTTAAATATTTTTGTAAATTTTGAGAAATATTTTATTATTTAAAAATTTTTTAAAGACTTAAAAATTGAGTTAGAAATTTTGAGAGTATTTTAAAATTGTTTGAAATATTTTATGAACATTAAATATATTTTATAAATATTCAGTAAATATTTATAAATTTTTTTAAAATATTTCGTAACCATTAAAAATTTTTTTCAGTAATCCGGTTATTTAAATTTAGAAAAAACGTCTGGTTCTTTAGAAAGAACGTCTGGTTAAAATTTCAAAAAGATTCATCACAGGATTCTATCTCTACCGAACGTCCTTAAAATAATCAAGTTCATATATGTTATAGAGCTTTACATATTTTGAGCTTTTAAAAACTCTTGACGGGTAATGCTTTTTAAACTTGCAGACTTCTAAATTAGAACTTTTGAAAAATCATAGTTTCTGATATTCGTATGGTGTTGTAAACCACATGATTTTTGCCTTGTGATATTTCAAGGTATTTTTACAACATTTTTAAAAATAGTTTCAGTCAGCTACAGAACTCTTAAAAAGAACAATAAACATTTTTTTTAATATTTGAAAAACTATTTTTTTAGTTCTAAACCCACATCCGCACTACCTCATCATTACTAGTGAAAACCCGCAATAAGAGAAAAAAAATCTAAAGTATTCTTGTCCTCATTTGCAAAAGGAAAGTACGGAATGAGCATGCGTGCGCGTTCTTACTCAATATTTATTAAACGGCGTTAAAGCGCGAGCGCGTTAGATGGAGATCTGAAGAAATTACTTGACATGAATTCCCTGATCCGATTAATTTAACCCACAACACGATCATCCTCTATGTTAACAGTCTAATTTTTCCCTATGAAACTCGCACATCTATAAACGTACAAACATAATCTTAAATTTGAAATCCGCATCCCCTTACTAATTGAAATACTTGCGTAAATTGAAAGACAGAATCCATTGAATGAAAAAAGGCAACATCACTGAATTTAATAGAAACAATCTTTCACAGTAACTAACAATTAGGCAATGCGTTTAATTGTTCTTTATGGTATAGGCACTTTAAGAATAGTACTATAAACTTCGGAAACTTTTCAAACATGTAGTGCCCTTGTAATAGGTACATCTCAAAATTTCGAAACTCCTTCCAAAATTTAAACACATATTTATCCTCATTTCCTATTATCAGATCACCTTGTTCTTCGACGAACGTAACGGCGCAAATGAGAAAAAAGAAAAATGCAAAAAAACATCAACTTTCTCTTCAAAGATTCCACTCGTCAAGAATCACGTGCGTAAAAAATCTCTCCTGCCGGCGGTGAGCCTGCTTTCCACCTTCAGATTTTAATTTACACATCGGAAGACCTGTTAGCAAGAGAACCGGTTACGCGACGCGGAAGCTATACTTATGCACGTGCGACCAGGAAACAAGCTTATTTATCGACTACGCCTCCTTCGCATGCAGTACTTAGATATATTCGTGACTAAGCCATCATCCTCCACGTTGATCGTTGATAGTGTTTGGCAATCTCGTCACTGAAGCAATAATTTTCTTGTTGGCGATTGGCATGTGGTGACAATGTCTTGCTGTAAATAGCTTGTTAAGCATCTGCATTTTTCTGTTATAAGCTTGCACACCCGTCGATGCCATTTTTTCGATACTCACACAATTGTTATATACTTAAAGGCGATATTGCCATTTTTCACGGTTTCTTCTACATTTTTACTAACGTTTATATGTTATACATGTATATTTTTCGTCAATAGTTTCGTAGTAGTCACAAAATTGAGAAATTTAACAATTATGGAATATGAAAGTAATATTCGCACTAGATAGGAATATACTTTGTTAGTTACAAATTGACGACGTTTCGTTTACACAATAGGTAAACCTTTTAAGTCGGAAACAACTAGGAATAATCGAATATTGTACAAGTCAATTCACAATTTAAATTTAAAAAAAAAAAATCATATTTTATGTACGAACAAAATTCCAATGGGAAGTAGAAAAAAGTCTCAGTCACATGATCTTATAATTTTTTTATAATTTACTCCCTATTTTTTATAAATGGTAAAAGTAGGGGATTGATTTTTTCAATAAAATTTTCTTTGCCATTGTGTTATCCCTGAAATTTTGATAAAGTCAATAAGATAACCATTGACTTGTAAAATTAATTCAAAAAGGTTTTGTCATCAACAACTTTCTCTACGAGTCAATAAACTGTTCCCATTTTTTCAGATCATTAATATCTCTGACGGATTGAAGCAAGTAAATATTTAGTCCTTCGCTATAAGGAAGTAATTAGGATCAGAAAAGTTTACAGGTTTACTAATACGGAAAGCCATTATTCTAAGAAATCTATGTTGTATGGCCTCTAGACAACACGACCAGTAAACCAATAATGGAGTCCAAGTCGGATTGGCGTATATCAGGACGGATGTAACAAAGACGGAATATATATAGCATTTTCAAAGTATTGACTTAAATTCTAATTGTTAAATTAGTTCAAAATTTAACCAATTTCATTAATGTGTTTGCAAGTTCCAGCATCATTGACGCAAACTTTGAAGAACTTTGTGAAGAATGGGCTGTTTTTTGTAGTACTACTAGTATTGATTATTTATTTTTTATGTTATTTATTTATTTTTTTTTTTTTTTTTTTTTTTTGAGAAACAAAATAACTTTTCTCTGACATCTGCAGTCTAAGAGCTGATAAATTCTATTCTAAAATAAAACTTGCTAGTTTTTATGATACAAGCACAAAAATATGCATTGCACTTTAACTCAAGCTAAATTATACTTTTTGAGACGGTATACTTACATGCTTATGTTCGTACATGTTTATACAGAACACACAAATGTTTACACAGCAGGGATTACCCGCATCATCCCTATAATAGTTGCAAAATTTATTTTGTAAAAAAAATGAAGATTTATGGATGGCCACACTTTTGTCTCTGATAAAAATACAAGACGCTCTTATTTGGCAGTTAGACCTACAAAAATTACCATAAAAAATAAATGATACCGAGAAAACGAAAGAGTTTCTGCTTACGCAACGTCGTCAAGCTGGATTCCTCTTCTTGAAATTTTGTTTGTTTTCGAGAATTGCTTTTTCTTTACGTCCTGTGTGGAATGTGAGAAGGTGTAGAAAGTTGAAAGGCTAATACCCATCAGCGTGTGAGTGACGATTCTTTTGATATTTTCGAGACTTGCGTCTATTGATGGAGAAGTGGCAGAAAGTGAAGTTACACAAGAGCCTTACATAGTAATGGAATTCGAATGGACACATTGTGCAATAGAAAATAGAAAGGTGAAAAGTTTAAGCAGTCTTCGGATAATCGGAAAACGTTTCTTGATGTATGAGTGGCATTGCGATATCGTTTGAAATTAAATAAAAACAAAAATGGTACTTTAGACACATTCTGCAAATGATAATTTTTTCAATGGTTATAAGAAAAAAACAATAAATTTATTTTATAGAATATACCTCAATAACAATTTTGATACCAAATAGTTCTAACTATGAATATAAGAATCTAGTACACAAATAACAGTTTTTTAATACCTTTTCAGTTGTGTTGGGACGAAACAATTTAAAGTTAGCAAAAAAGTACCTTGATAAATTTTTTAGTGATAATTTTTCATTTAATTAAAATTTAATATTAATTCCAGAAATAATTTTAATTTTATTGGGACTCTTAGATTGAGTGATCTGTAATTTTTGGGTTATAATTAAAAAAAAAAAATTAGTTTCCATAATTCCAGAAACAGCTGAACAAAAACATATTATCTTTTTAGAATGATTACGAATCATCTAATCAACACCATAGTGATTAGATAGCAGAATGGACATGAACAAAAATTAAAGTAAACGGGATTTTTTTCTTGTTTTCGCCATTTAAATTTCTAAAAAATCTAAAAATTATTTTGGTTGATGATTTAAAAATAAACTTAGCAGTCCCATTGATTTTTGCGTTATTAAATTTTTTTGTTTTATTAGATTTTCTTTGTTAGTCAAATTGTTTATTTATTAATTATTTATTATTATGTATACTATAATTTTTATGTTTTATTTATACATTATTGTTAATTATTATTTTACTTGTTATTCATCATAGAAAAAAACTATTATGAATTCGTAAAATGTTTACAGTTTATTTATTTGTAACTGATATCATTTGAATAATTTTGAGAACCAATCACGCGTTTTCCTATTTTAAATTAGTGCTAATTGAATGTTCATTTATTTATTCAAATCACATATAAACGATTCGAGTAGAGAAGCAAAACATAACGATCGAAACGAAAAACTTTGCCCAATCGGTTCTTTTTTAACGTTAATCAAACGCCGCCCGGAGTTACACGACGGATCGGGCAATACCCTCAAGTTTCGCACAGATAAAATAGAAAAGCAAAGAAAACTCCGTATCCATTCATTTCTTTATCCTTTCCAGAACATCTGGCAGTAATTGGTCGATGGAGCACATGTTTCATAGCTTATGCTCATAGTGCAATGACTGTCGATATATCCATTTAGAAAATGTAAAAACCATTGCCCATTTGGGCGTGACCGGACCGACGAAAAGGAGGTTGAGACCTCGAGACTGTATCCTTTCTCCCGATGTACATACTCTTTCTTTCATTCATTCCGGGACAAGTAAAAGTAACACGCATGATTTTTTTTCGGGCTTGAATATTTTTCACTCTCTCTTGCTTTTATTTTAATCAAAAAACTTGCTTTTAATCTCTTGGGTTCTCTCCGGTACAGCTCATTTATTGGATGTGGTCCATACTTTTTTTTTCTTTTTTCAATGTGAAAGCGAGAAATTCGCGAAAAAGTATAAGGAGACATTCAGGAAACACGTGTGATTTGTAATGTCATGTGACACGATTCTGTACTTTACGATATATTAAAATACAGTTTGTTGGATTGCATGTATGTATCACACAAAGATTTTTTTTTCTTTTTAATCTTGAATTTTTCAATTCAAAGCAACTTTTAAACGAAGAGAGACCTTAACATTTTTAAAGTCTTGTAGAGTGTAGTATTAAAAAAAATTAGATGTTATTTAATTTTTTTGGTCTTATAAGTCATTTGACTACTTTGGTTGGGCTTAAAAAAGTTTATAGTTGCCACTTCTTATTGAAAAAAAGGAAATTTGATTAACCTTCGGTCAAAGACCCGTCAAGGACTTTCAATTAACTTAGATGTAGTTATTTACGATTAAGCCCCTATACATCGAAACTTAGTAAAGACGTTTAAAATCTCAATTAAATCCTCCAACATTGACACAAAGATCATTATCCTATTATTACAAAGTCCAAATAGGACAATCTCCCTAGTTTCCATACAAATCTGGATATTGTTGAAAACTCTCCTCAACAGTTGGTTTGCAAGAAAAAAATGTAAGTAATTTTTAATACCTACCATATAAAAGAACCGAAAGTAAATAAACAACAACCATACTCATCACCAAATAATAGGTAGGCACTAGAATACTTTACAACCCTATCGAGCAAGCAATAGAAACCCTCATAAACACCTTACGGCATCAAACGTGGAGAAATTCCTTCAACTCCAATTCTAACAATAGCAAAGCAAGAATACCGATTTCTCTAATTAAAAATATATAACCTATCACTTTTACTGCCGATTATTTTTTTTTTTTCTCTTACAAAACCATAGATCCTTGCTAACCCAGTTTCAGTTTCTCATACCCACAGATGAAACATACTCAAAACTTTCGTGTTCGAAAAAAAAAAAAAAAAAAGAAGCCAAACAACCTTCACCAAATTTCTCCCGATTTCACGCTCACTCTCAACAATCGATGATAAAAAAGAAGAAGAAAAAAATCATCCTGCTGCTTCCCTCTCCAACAAACCCACGGAGGGTATCGAATGCCCATAACCCTATACCGATCGACGCAGCACAACCATGCAACTCCCGGCAGCCGAGCTAATGGACGTATATTCATTACACAGAAAGCAAACACCGTCCTTACACACACGCATGGTACGGACGAGCAATGGAAAAAAAAAAAAAAAAAAAAAAAAAAAAAACTAGGACGTTACAGAATCCGAAGCCCCCCGCTGATACAAGATGGGCTAGGCGGAAAGGAGAAATGACTTTCTCCGGTTCTCGCACAAGGTGCGCCGAATTATCCCGAGGCGCCTCTCTTCCCTTTCCTCCGTCGCACGTGCATATACGTGTGCGCGCAAGTACACGTGTGCGATTGGCGCGATCCCAATTCCCGTGAGGTTAATGCGCGCTCTAAGCGCCGCCGCTCGCGGAGTAATTATATCGATCGCGTGTGTATATAAAACCCCGGGAGGAGGAGGAGGAGGAGGACTCCGGAAAAAGGAGGTCAGCGCACCTTTCTCTACGTCAGAGGGGCCCAGCATCTTACGGTACGTGTATCTCCTTTTATTTTAGCTTCTTTCTCTCGCGATCGGGCAACTGTCCTTGCCTCCGGTGTGCGTGTGTCTGGAGCAAGCGAGCATGCACGGGTTACCCGGCAATGGGTGTTTCCTGTACCGGTATGCTGATCAATTGCCGAAGTGATTTATCACGCGAGCGGGAGATTATTGGCTCACGTGTGTAGAAATACCATGTGAAGTTGTATAGCGATACAAAAGCAGGTGTGGGAAAAACAAACAACGTTCACTGCCGATGTATCGGCCGTTGCTATTGTTTGCGATTGGCAGGGTTGGCGGGGATGTGTTTGCTTTGGGTGGTGCAGTTTAGAAATGAGTATTTGGTTAATAGTTGGATCAATGACTGAATTGAGAAACAAATTGAGGATCGTCTCTGAAAGTAGAGCATCCCTATAAATCGGCAGTAAGTATTAATTTCTGTACACTGTCTCCAAGAACAATGGCCCATTACATGTATGGGAAGTATATTATTTAAAAAATTTCAGGTAAATTATATGGTTCAGTTGATGGAAGAGCAATCAAATTAAATTCCAAATGATTTGATGACTTAATCCCACAGTCTTGGTCATTGAATCCTATTGTCAATTGTATTGAGCTGGAGAGTAGATGATTCGGATATACGTATATACATCGGTGCAATGTAATATCGCAAATTGAATGTTTGTTGTTCAAATACATACTTTATACTTGTTTGTGTTGGTGAAAAGTAAGACGTTAATGAAATTATAAATTTTTACATTTGGATTTTATAAACATTAAAAAGAGTGTGCAGCATTGAAAAAACCTATGGTCATTTGAAAATCTAATCCGAATAACTTCTTCAAGACCACTTTCATGAAATACAGTCAATGACATTTAAACTCATGTATCAAAAATAGTCTGTATTTACCTAAAACAACGTGACCTGCCGACAACAACAATTCAAGATACTGTTAATATTTAAAGGAGTTTTGGAGCATCCTGGCGTTGATAATTCGCAAACTTTGCCAAATTTCTATTCTGTTTCTGTATATCTCACATGGCTTTAGAAGGTTTACAAATATTTGCTAGTAAACAAGGAAAAAGTTTTCTGATTAATGACAAACAGTCGTACACACATTAATATGTATATTATTGCATATTATTTTGTTTTCAAGTTATGCTATAATTCACAAATTTTTTTGCAAGCTTGATGCCTCAAGTAACCTTTTTTTTATTTTAATAAAAAAATGTCTTTATATAAAAAATGCTTTGTCTTTTTCAAATCCAAATGTGAAAAACTGACCTTAGTATTTAATACAAAGTCTTCCTAAAAAAATAACATGTGGATGTTGTTTTCGTCTAGCACAGGATAGATAACTCAAAATCTAAAATTCTGATCTCCGTATAGAGTACAAAGATAAATAATGTAAAATAAGTGATTTTTTAAAATTATCATTTGTATCTTTTTTAAATCCAACTGACCCAAGTGATCGCTCCACCGATGACTTGATTCCTATTGTGCCCCAGAATCTACAAATAGAAACAAAAATAACCTGTTCAATACTTCCAAGCAGAATTAATTTATCTTTGTAGGAACGTTTGAAATCCATTCAGACAGGAGTTCATAAACAATGCAAAGCACCAAAAATAAGTCAACGGGTATTACATGCATGCATTTTTTAGTACATACTACCAGTCCCAAGCTTGGATAAAGTGTGGTGGACCCAACTTGGTATCAGCCATTGATAGATCATTTGCTAAATCTTTTTTAGTGGTGCAGTTGTAGTAACAGAAACAGCAAATTCAGGTTTGAGAGAAAAAATAGTGTCATTGAATTTAAGAAAAAAAATTTCTGAACTAATTGTTTATAAAAACACCGAGATCAAAGCTACATTATTGTATAATATTAAATCAATTATTCACCTCTGAACGTTCCATATTTCAAATAAATGTCCGATTTCACAAAAATAAAAGAGTAACCATCGAAAAATACCTCGAAAATAAAACAGTACACCAAGTTCAGCGTTGTCAAAGGATTATCAATTTATTTGAAGGCAAAAAAAAATAACTAATCACGGCTAACAATACATACGAGTGCCATAAGAGCCCAGCGATCACGTTAAGGCTTGCGAGCACGAAAAACAGCAGCAATCCAAGTTATTTTCCTACAGCACATATAGTACACGTATACATTACCCATACGGTTTCTCAACGCTCCGATTGTCAGAGCGAAACGCGATACGCATCCGCCTGACGCTACTGTTGCGCGCATGATACCACGATGGATCTCAAAAATAACTATGACCACAATATCGACTAATAAAGGAGCTGACGTATATACCGTGAAAGACGATGAGCTTCATTACCTCCCAACCCTTCGGTATTTTCACGTTACATTTCTGGTTTTATCTCTGGCTGGGCGACTTTTTTTCATAAGCTCGAGATTAGTTCATTATTTTGTAGATATACTTGTCTTTGTATTTGGTTCATCTAAATATTAATAATAATTAATATACATACCTTGCTTCCCTAAATGTTAAATGATAAATGCGTGTGTATATTTTTTCGTTTTTTTTTTTTTTTTTTTGGCTTATCATTTGGTTACATTTTTGGTAATTCTGATATGATGAACTATATTAAGGAAGTGTATCTGGTCAAGCTACATATAAAAAAAAAATTTTGCACATGTTAAAAAATACAGAGAAAATGTTTTTACAAATATTAGAGACAATGTATCACACAGTATAATACTCGAGGCACGAATGCAGCAAAAATTTCCTTCCAACATGAAAAATTCCAATTTTTCGTCTTTTTTACGAAGGAATCCTCATGGAAATAATAGTGCCATTTTAATGAAACTGCAATAAGCAATAAAAAAAAAAGTTTAAAGATTGCTTTTATTCTAAGATTTTGTTGATTCATCTATATATTATTTTCTGAAATTTGTAATTATTGTTTAAGGTTGTACACAGGCGTAGACAACTCACGGTGCTAACAAAACAAGTCTTGAGAGTCACATTTAGAATTTGACTCTTTTAATACTTACTACATACAACTTGAGAGTGTGCTGTAAAGAAGAAAGTCTTAGAGTCACAGATTCCGTTTTCAATTTCTTCCAACAGATTTTAAGTTCAAGTTTCTGACGACATCGATACTGACTACAATATATTATACGATCTGTGTACTACCACCCACATTGGGTCGCACACACGAGCGACGCTCGTACCAGAACATATAATTTTGTAAAAACTCCAGCAATTTTCTTTGACTAGTTTATTCATGCCAAGGATCCTTACGTCCTTGGCATGAATAAACGCAAGTGTAGGAGGTTCGATTAGCTTTGTCATTACCCATCCTATCAGAGAACTCTTTGAAAATCCGCATGTCCTCATCATCACACCACATGTATTAAAAACAGGGTCCTATAGATACACATGAAGATAGAGACGCAAAGCTTGCGTTCAAAACGCGATTTCCTTCGGCTTTCCCGGGGACTCCTAAGAGGGTCGACTTAGCTCCGGAGCGCGCAGCGAGATCTTTTTCGCGCTCTAGATGCCCAATGGCGCCGGCCGAGAGCGCGTTTTACTTTTCAGGGCGGTGTGCAATATCATTTCGCGGCCGACCGCGCTTGCAGTGGGTTATGTATAGCGTTGGCTTTCGTTGGTCGGTGAGGTGGAAATCGGTGTAACGAGAAGAAGCATCGTCCTTCAACGTATACCCGACAGCAGTTGGAAGGCTCGTGGCTTGGGGGTGTTTAATTGCCGTGGTATGTGGAACACGAAAAATGAACAAATTAATACAAGGTACCAATGAAGATTTTTTAAGGAAATTTTTTTTTGTATATTCTTTTTTTAGGATACTATAGTAACGTCCCTGAGGTGAAAAATATTCTGAGAGTGAAATGCACTTTTTAACATAAACGTGTTTACTACACTTAACAAATTGTCTACGTATGTACTGGACAACGAAATGGATTGTTACCCTAGGTTATTCTAGCCCAGAAGTGGATGTATTTCAAGTTGTTTCACTACTCAGACGAGTGTAATGTCTTTGATATACATCTATCTGTTATTATTTTATTACGATTTAAAATGTTTTTCAATAGACATTTCTTTGTTTGAAGAGAATGAAAAGATAACTTAGCTGTGAAAATAAAAATAGTTTGGCTTTTGGTGTTTTGAGATATAAAATGATAACCTTGACGTTATGAATATAAAAATTAGGGCCAAAGCATTATTTTTTCTTCCTAGATACCGAGTTATCCCATTTTTTAACACAGAAACGAACCATCATATTTTTTTTATTCCAGAGCTGAGTTATGTCCTTGTTTTTTTCACGCATTTATTGTTTTGCAAAATTAATGGCTCGAGAAAGCCCAAAAAAATCTTCTGAATTCATTTGATGTAAATTGATATTAAATAATTTTGTTGATACCGATCCATGCGCGCTTGTAAAGTCAATAAGCCTCATAACATTTCTATCGCTACTCCGAATCGTCACAACAGCATCACCTCCTCCTTTTGCTTTTCTCACGGAGCGCGCAAACTTGTATTTCGGCAAACCAGACTCGCGCACGTAACCGACGCACTTTCTTTGTGTACCTTCACTTTCGCCGGATCGTTAAAGCCTCGTCCACTCGATCCTCTCGTTTGTTTTCCTTCTTCTCTCTTCCTCGAACAACCAGCCCCGCGCAAAATAAGGCCAGAAGGAGGGCCCATGCTGGTTGCGAAAAAAAAAGAAAAAAAACCCCAAATGTGGTCGCCTGCGCCGAGGATGCAACTACTGTGGCTCGCTGTACATTTTTTTTCTTCTTACAGCCAGTTTCATAGAGAGATGATGGTGCCGCAACGAGAAAGACCGATCTGCGGAAAATCGGCGCGCTTTGCGAAACCGGGTCGGCGCGGTGTTTGCCAAGACGAAGCGGGGTAGTGCATGTTTCTTTTTTGGTGGGCTACGCGCGAGTGTGTGTATGCTCCATTACCGGTCGCTAATGGGAGGAGGTTTGTGTAACCAGTGCCCCGGTGAGATCGACTTTTGCTGTAGTGGTGTGCGTGTGGTTTTTTTTCTTCGCTACTTAGGAATCGCGGAAAAATACGGACGAGGAAAAGCTGCTGGTCTGTGACGCGAACGGGGAAATCGGTGAACTTTTGTAACAGCGATCCTCGTGTTTTCTCTCTTTTTTTTTTTCTTTTGCAACTTAAATCTAGTCTTCGTAGTTTATACAAGAAAAAAAGCTCTATTCGCGAAAATTGTTCACGTGAAAAAATATGAAACTTGAATAAACATACAAAATTTTGTCTCCACGTGATTAGATGTGTTAATTTCCAGCCATGACATATCTATATTTCTTCATCAGACGGCATATAGGTATACCTCGCACTTGATGTTGAACACGATGCCCCTATGTTCCATCATTCATCCCAACATGAACTACAAAACGCTTGAGCTCAGTTTGCCATCACCACAATCCAGAGTTGGAATTACTCTCGCAACTCAAACCGACGACAAACTCCAAAAGGTTAAGGACCAAGTGCAGAGCTATTTTCGCATTACGAAACCCTCGGTGCTTGAAAATTACAGGAGCAAACGAGCCGTGGCGAAAGGCACTGCTCCCCTTTCCCCTTCCCGGTTATCTTTTAATAAAAGACCGCAGCCGCTCGTTTAATCCGGGCGCAACGACGCGGGACTATCAATCAACCCCTCGTTACGTGTCGACAAAGGCGAAACTTCCTACGCACCGTGGCTCGGCTGAGGGGGGGAGGGGGGATGTTGTTGTTGTTCCGTAATCGTTTGGAAGTACAAGCGACGCTGCGGTACAAAAGGATTCTTGCTCGTGGACTTACAAGGGGAAGTGTAGCATTGGTTGGATTTTGTAACGATTAGGCCAAAAGGAGGAGGAGCGGCAGAGGGGACGCAATTAGGGGACTCTCCCTGCATTGTGCGCGCTTTCGTGGAATGTTGACTTTAGAGTGGGGACTACATAATATATAAGGAAAGAATAAAAAGAGGAAGGCACTGCTCGTGTATGTAACGTACACCGAATTGCGTAAGGCGTAGCATCTTCCGGTTTAATGGTACACCGGGCGGAGAATGCTGGGTGCGGGTAATCGCTCCTGTACGTGGATGCGTACCTACATGGGATGAGCCTAGTTCACTGTTGCTGGGGTCTGATTTATCGTTGTAGTTGTTGTTTGCAAAATGCGGGGCTAATTGAGAGGGGGTTGGATACTAGGTTGGATAATGGACTCGTGGTGCGGTTTCTTTGATTGTTACTGATGCTGGAAGGATTACTTGGATCGGTGCTCGAACAGGAAAGTTGGGAGTGGTTGCTTCTGGTTTTGGTGTGAGGGGAAGCTGACGTTACTTTGGGATTTGTGTAGAACTGGAGTTCCAGTCGTTTGCAACTAAAGATGATAGTCCATTTCTTCTGGGCCATGGGTTTTGGACAATGTATCTCTATAACGATCTCAGAGAGCTTCGTAACAAAGATTTGGCGCGTCTTTACTTTATTTCCATACCCAGCCATGCTATTGTTTGCGTTTACCAACGAGCCAGGGTGAATAATAAAAAGCCTTGATGGGTCTTCTTAGAGCTATAGGGTTCCGAGACAGTGTTTTCCATTTAGAAAATGGTGGTCTTAAATCGGTGATTTACCCATAAAAATTACAGTGGATTTTTTTATGATTTACCATATTCTGATTAAAACAAGCGTTTAGTAACTTTCTTTTGCATTTTGTTGGTCGTTTTCAACCTTTAGTTACTGTTGATGGTGCGAGTCATGGACAAAATTACTGGACATTTTGTTCCGGGAAAACAGAATAACATCGTACGAAGTCAAAGTTTTCTGAAATAAATATTCCAGCGAATTCTTTCACAAATTTAAGTACCTGAAATCATTAACAATTTCTCAATCAAAAACAACGTTTTGTATTCTTCGTGGTAAAGT
This sequence comes from Copidosoma floridanum, assembly GCF_036245765.1. Taxonomy (NCBI): domain Eukaryota; kingdom Metazoa; phylum Arthropoda; class Insecta; order Hymenoptera; family Encyrtidae; genus Copidosoma; species Copidosoma floridanum. The sequence goes on along the minus strand of NW_028321884.1, from coordinate 12,596,472 downwards.
AGTATTTTCGCTGGGGATACGGAAAAAATTACAGTTTTAAGGAAGTATCAAAAAGAAAGCTAAAAAAATTAGAACTCAAGTATGTCGACAACAACGGTATTTCTTAGTGTTAAACGGTATATCGTTCCAAGGCATTTTTATCTATTGTGTGTAACGTAACATCCGATAGACAAGTATCCATATTGAAAAAAACCGTGAAATCTCAAGTCAAGTCGTTAACAAACAACATCACCTCTTGCAACAATTGACTGTATAGCCTTATTTTTATCAATACCCATCAGGTACTTATACCACACAAAACAGTATTCATGTAACAGTCCAATTAAGACCCACAAGGGTACAACCGAGTGATGATATATTATTATGAACTTGAACATTAATTCAAATACTGTCGAGGCTGAATGAAAAGAAAGTGTAACGAGCACAGTCATTCGTATTACAGAAACCACAGTCTTCCATTGTCCTTTAAGACACATCCTACTTAGACGCAAGTGCACCAAACAACAATGCACATCCCACCGCAGGAGTTACGCGTACACTTACAAAAAAAAAAAAAAAAAAGGTGAATCAGCTTGGCTCGAGTCCCAGTCTTAATAAATGTCATTGACCTGTCAGTTCCTGTTGTTATGCACGCACTTTTTTTCCATTACAATCCCCGAAGGCTTATGGCGATCCTTTTTATTTTATTTTTTTTTGCTGTCACCCATCGTGCTCTTGAACATAATTTGGGTAAAAGGCCTCCAGCGGTGCGAGAAAACGACGCGAAAAAAATGAGAGTGAAAGAGGGGGGGGGGCTCGTTAGCTATAACCTGTGATTTTGAGTTTCACTTTTTCGTTGTTGCTGTCACACGCGTGAAAAAAATACGCACGGCCCGAAGAAAGAGAAATTGAGTCGAGAGGTCATTTGGACGTTTTTTCCCGTTATTTCGTGCGAGTATGGTGTTTTTAGGTTAGGTTAGAGACCAAAACATAGATTCTAGTGATAATATGTTGAACGATATTAATAATTTTCTCTTGCTCTCGAGAGCAACAGTGGTGCTTTAATTTATGGTAATTCCATGATCCACATTGATCCTGTTTCTGTCTGGGCGCGATGGAAAAATTCCTGATGAGAAAGTGAACACTCAAGTGTTCTCATTACGATTTTGCATATGCGTGTACTTATACGGTTCTCTTTGTATTATTTCGAGGAATACGGAATTATTGGTTTTACGGCGAAGCAAAACTTCTTGGATCCTTGCTAATGGTAGGATTGGTTTCCCATTTTGTGGAGTATCTAGTAATTATTACCATTTATGGCGGGAAACTTTTATTTTACCGAGTCATTTGGTAACAGTTTATCCAAGAGGCTGTTCACTCCAAATAACATCAGATTAGTCAAAAAATTCTTGTAATTTTAAGGGTTGTTTTTTCCATGACAAAGGTGTTTTCTTAAAAGTGCATTTTATGATTTTATAATGATCAGGATGATGATTCCAACGTTTATTTCAAAATGGAAGATATGAAATAATTGAAATGTTATTGTAATTCTTCATCATTCTCTTAATGAAAATGATATTTGTTGATTTTAGAGTGATTTCGTTGGGAGAACCCAAATGATATGGTGTATATCTTTGAAAATGTTTCTACGAATTCGATTTAATTGAACTCTGCCATTGCCCAAGAGACGAACAAGAGTTTACTTTTTTTTTTTAGATACCTTTATAGTCCAAATAAATTCATCATTGCTCGTTTCGTCAACGTCACTCGTAAAATCAAAGCAAGGGTATACTCTCTAGCGTGCGGAAAAAATCCATTGTGCTAAGAAAAAAGTGACGATGGAAACAAAGTTGTAAAATCGAACGCTTGTAAGTGCGCAATCTATATTATTTTCCTCCTCTCTCCGGGCGTAGCTGAAATTTTTTCAATGGCTTGCGAAATCTAAACGAGCCAAGTACAAGCACAAACAGACGGATGGGACAGACGGGATTTCATCTCGGGCTTTTGATGATAAAAGCTCGTATGGGAAAATCTTCGAGCAATTACTCCACTAACGAAGGGGAGGGTCTCTGTTTTGTACTCCAGCTTTAATGCGGTGCTTATCGGAAGTAGCTGCAATTACAAAAATGGACAAGCGCATGGGAGACTTGTAACGTGTAACATACGTGTAATAGCGGTCTGTGCCGGGACTCTCTAAATATTTTAGAGTGAAATTCGTGGGACCTGCTCCACCAGTAAAGTGTGCGAACGAGTTTCTCTCGTGCAAAGGGGGAAAGTATTCTGGATTTAAATTTGATGCCTCGAAAGATCCCTGTTGTCTTTTTGTTGCGCTTGTTTTGGCGCTGGTCAAATTAGGGAGTGGTTTCTCGCTGATGAGGTAGTTGGCTGAAGGAAAAGGTTGAACGTGTGAGTTTGTACAGTGGCTGGTTGTAATTAAAACAGTAACGTGAAATTGTGGAATCACGTTTTGATTCAACCGATGACTTGGTGGTAAGTATTAGATTGAAATGGACATTTTTTTAAACGGTAACTTTTTGGTATGAATAACAGGGCATTACATACGTTTATATGAAGTGAGATTTTTTATAAAGTATGCCAATAAATATTTGGATACTTTTTTTTTAATTTAGTGAAAATATTTCTAATCACCCTTGTTCTCGTTCAAAATATAATGTTCTGACTGAAAAACATTTTTTTAAGCACTGTGTTATGAACAATCATTTTTTTCACCACAAATAATGCACCATAAGTATTTAAAACAAAAAAAAATTTAACGCATAGTATTTAAGAATCAATCAATGCCCAAGTCTTCCTTACATAATTACGAGTAATCCTTTTTTGCATCACGCGTAGACGTGGGAGTTGTTGGGTGTGAACTATGGCCGCAGGAGTGATTATAATTAAAATCGAATGTTATTTTACAGAAAAGGAGCGTGGCTAGACACGCGTATATAATAAAATGACATTGCAAAACACAAATGAGCATCCAAGATATCCTGTGTCGAAACTGTAATTTTTTTTTTTTTTTTTTTTTTTTTTTCAAAAAACGACGGCGCAAACGATGATTTCACCAAGTAAAAACACGTATAGAAGCTTTGATTGATAAAATAATACGATGCCGCAATAACCAAAATCATTAATCACCGCCGTGGAGACGTTGGTTTAGACAACTTTCGTTTTCTTCTCCCTTTTGACGGATGTTACGGTGACGCGTGCATGGGAGCTCGTAAATAAACCTTTACGCGTTCGAGGAAGGATTTTTTTGCGCCTCTCCGCTGCCATTTATTCCAGTGCAGTAAACGCCACAGTAGTAATGGCATCGTAACTTCAGCCAAGTGCGTTTGGCTAATCGATGAAACGACCGCCTTTGCCTTTTCGCGCTTTTATGCGTGAAATTCGCCAAAAGGAAGTCGCGACAAAACAGTATTACCACTAAACGCCAACAGCGACCTGTTTTTCAGTCCATACCGTACTCGCACCGACGGTGAATGCTCTTACCCAATGTTGGGCACAAATCTTCCATCAAAAAATCTTTCGTCGTCCCAACCACTGACAGTACCCATAAAAATCAACAGTACCCCGTGGCCCATCTCCTCTTGCTCGTGAATCATCATCCTCCGAAGGAATAAAAGCCTGCGTGACCGCAAATTTTATTACCCCGACATTTACGGCTGCCCTTCAAGGTCCTGAAGCGTAAATCAAGGGGAATTAAAAAAAAAAAAAAAAAAATCACACCCTCCAACAAATCACCAGTTGCACGAGTCGGACCCTTACATAAGAGGAGCGGGGCGATACCGTCACGTCGTCGGCAAGGAAAAAACGCCTGTCGGTTTTCTCCGGCTTCTCGGAAACGTGTGCGGGGATCGGCGTCATCGAAAAACTCGAGTCCACTCGAGCTGAAAAGAAAAAATAGAGGAGCCCAGGGACGATCTCTTATTTCTCTGTGTGGTAGCCTTGAGTGTCGCTTAGGAGGAGGGAAAAAAAAAAGAAAGCCCGAGGACGATGATGGTGAGGAGGAAGTTATCTGGCATGGGTCGTCGGCCTCGGTGTCTCTTTCTCGAAGAGAAGGAGGAAGACACCGGTGGAGAGGCAAAGTTGCTCACACACTGACCCCCATTTTTGCTGCTGGTGGAAGATCTAGGCGGGAATGCGATTGTGGGATCCTGCATACGTGAGCGGGTCTACGTAAAATCTACTGTTTCTACGATTTGGGGGAGATATAATATGATTTTACACTTTTTAGGTGTACTTGATAACTTTAAAATAATAAATAAACACTTTTTCAAAGTTATACGTGTAATAAGTACTGCGAAATGTTATAGTTTATAAAATTTTCACTGATCTACATAGCGATGCCTATGAGTGAAACATTTTATACTTAATATGGAATTACTCTAATGCTTGGAAATATTCTAATACGGATAAGTACATAAATACTAGGAGGTATGCAAGCAATTAAATTGACAGGTATATTTATGTTTTAAACGCGGTTCATCTCATCAGGGTATCATTTTATCTTTTAATACTACTTCTTAAATATTATATGTTAATGTCTGTGTTTTTCATCAATTATTACAAACTAAAAATTCATTATACTAAGTAAAAACTTTTGTATTAATCTTTTGTTATGTAAAAAATTTAATTCAAATTATTTAAACATAAATTAAGGTGTATTAGGATATATAAAGATAAAAAAAATCAAATTTTTGAATATTAAACAATTATTTTAATTTGATTTAAAAAAAAACAGTAAGTTGAATCCAAACTATTTTAAGAGTAATAGGACTAAAAATGTACGTAAAAATTAAATCGCTTGATGTTAAATTTTTATTATAATATGAGTAAATACTGACTAATAATTAATTTTTTTAAATAAATAATTAATAAATAATAAATAAAACAAAAAGGAAATGATTTAATAAATAAGGGATAAAAATTTTTAAGAATCAAGCATATTTTATTTTTAAAACTAAGTTTTAAATAATTCATTTTAATAAATAAAAAATTTCACTAAAATAACATTTTTTATCCATAGTTATTTTTTATCCATCCTAAATTAATTAGTGCGAATTTTAATTTTTTTAAATATTTTTATTTAATAAATTAGTGTTTTTTAATTAATAATGAAGATTAAAAATTTATTCTTATTGCTGAAGAATATTCGTTTTAGTGGCCTACGATACAAACAGGATTTAAAAAATAGTACCTCACTTGGATTAACCACATCTGCGATGTAAGACATATTAATTAGGTGAATTTTATATCTCTTAGAACTAACTCAAATACTCAATATTATTTTATTTAATGCCCAGCTTCTTGTGTTGTTTAATATGATTTAATGCTATCCTCTAAGATATTATTTAAATTTGATTTTTGATACTGCTAAAGTATTGTTTATTTTGTACGATAAAGAAACACTGTAACAATTAGATAAAATCTCGTGTATTATAATGTCACTTGATGAATGATCTCTATACTACTTTATAAAATTGTATTTTTACGAGAGAGAAATAGTTTCGTCAATCAAGAGCGGCATATTATCACTATTTTCTTGGTTGTATGCTCACGACTGTAAATAGTAATTTTTCAACTTTAAAAAATATAGAGAGTACTTTTTCATGACGCTTGAGAAATTTAGCTAAAGAGAAAGAATGGTATGTTGAATAAACGCTCTGTCAGTCTTTTCTCATCCAAGCGTTGAAAGAAAACTTTTGATTTATAATAGTCATCATACATTGCAGAGAAATTTTTTTGGACAGTAATTTAGCGTTGCACTTGCGAAACCGTATGTTGTTTGTAATGTTTGTTGGTACATGTGGTATTCTCAAGGTAAAATAACGAACGATCTAGGTTTATTTGATGGACCCACTCACGTACAAACATGTATACCACTTCTACTTATAATTTGTTATACTATACTGTAATAGGTTTTTCTACTAATCATTGCACTATTATCAGCTTTACCTAAAGACTTCGACTGTTCTCTTCAAAATTATAATTAAAGTGGAAATTTTTTGTTTAAAAAAAATGTCTTAATAAGCAATAACAACAGTGTCTCGTGCTTGGAACATTATTCATTAAAACAAATGATGATATCTCGGGCTTTTGGAACGCAAAAACACACGTACTATGACTATGATTGATAGATGTAATTTATCATTTGCTCTTGCTAATAAACCTATAAATGTGTAGGAGAGGTGACTAATAGATACAAGCTGGTAAATTAATCATTCCTAGTCAAAGACTTACTTTCACTAAGAATTTAAAAAAAAAAAGTGTTTGGATTCGGACTTGTGAATAAACTTCTTTAATGAATACCACTTTATAATCGCAGTGTGTTGAAATTTTTAATTTTTTATTATCACTTCTGACATGAAAAATAAAATTCTTTGAAGAAAATAATAACTTACGGTATAAACTAATTTAATTAGACATCTAAAATAATTGCGTGATTTTTTTTTTAAGCATACACTTTAATACTTTCAAAAAAAAAAATTTTCTCTTCCAAAATATACTTCATTATTTTCGTTGAAAACATATTCGTAAGTACCATATTTTAATTAGTAAGAAAACAATAACGTTCTAGCACAAATAGCATCAAATTTTTAGAAAAAAAACCGATGTTGCAGCAGTCAAATTGTGATAATTCTTAAAAATTAATTTTAAAATATGTCTATGCCCAATGTCATCAAAACTTGGTACCATTTGTAATGGATAAAACTTTAAAAATTTTGAAAAAAATCTTTTTAGCACGCATATTTTAATAAAGTTGTGGAAAGTCAGTTTGCATCCATTTAATGAATATTGTTCCGAAAAAAAAGGTCGTGAACAAGTCTTTTAGCTTTCATGAAAAACACACTTCCTCCAAACGCGAGTGTTGAATAAATTTTATTGCTGGAAATGATTATCAACGTTTCCGCGCGTCTCGCATCGTAAAAGATCGGGGTCGATTCGAGTGCTGTGGCTCGTACGGACTAGCACGAAAGAGAAAGAGGGAGACTGGCGGTGAGCGATAAAACCGGGACGCCAGGACGGAAAGGACTCGGTGAAATAAATTGAACTGTAAAAAATAGCTTTTTTCCACTCGTGGAGGTGTGTTTGTGTTCTGTGTACGCTGGCAACCCCCGACTTTTTATTTATTTGAAAAATATACTACCCCTAGCGATCACTTCCGGAAAATTTTTCGGGACTCGCGCTTTTTCGTGCAAATATATGATGGTTGAAGTTTTGATTTGATTGTGCACCGAACCACTGGCGTTTTAGGAAATTAATTTTCAATAAATTGTCAGTTGTCACAATTTGCCTGTATTTTTTCGGATAAATAGAGCAAAAACATACGTATTTCAATAAATTATTGTTTACAGTACTCAACCAAATTTATGATGAAACAAAATTTTTTTAATCATTGAAGACAAGAAGGCAATGTTTTAAAAATTTATTTAAATCAAGTGTCATCTGAAGATAATTTTGAAAAACTGTATCATAAGTAATAAATTTTTTTTCAACATCTGAAACATGTACTTGTTGTGGGTTTATAAAATGTTAATTTTTCCAACTCATTTTTAGAATAATTCGTTACAAATATTACTAGAAGTAAACTTTCAAAAAATATTTCGTTCATTAAATATTTCATACATATTTTTTTTTTTTTTGTAAGAAATACGATTATATTATTAAAATTTTTTTTTCCAGATTGTCTTAGTGAATCAGTGTTCAGAATAAAATCAGTAAACTAGACACAATTATTTAACTTTTTGGGAATATTTCCTCGTTTTTTAATGTTCAAATATTCACGGGAAACAGACGTAGGAATTCATACTTTTTTAAATTCTTCCAACCTAAAGCTTTCCTTAAAAACGTAATAATGCACCATTTGTCCTGATAAATTTTTTAATTTTTACTTACGACACTGCTTTCGACATTATTTTTCCATCGAAAACAATGTCCCACATTTTGGAGAAAAAATATCATTTCAAAATCTCACAAGTCTGAATTCGACAATGAACTATGACAATTCACCCCGTCAAAGCCCTACTCTATGAAAAATCCAGCAAACAAAACCACCCAAGACATTCACAAAAAGAGGTTTTCCCAGCCATCAGCGCAATATCCCCTCGTATGCAAAACAAAACCATCAATCAACTTATCCACAGAACACACAAAATTACAGGTAACCTATCATTTTCCTCATATCTCGCGACACTATTCAATAACGCCACGTGTGCGCGGGAGATTTTTTTCATCACAGCAGCGCTTTTCTTTCATACACACGCGAGTCCAGTGGCACGCCGTTGTTGTAATCCACCGTAAAAATATCCTCTTAGGCAATCGCTAATGAGACAACTTGTAATTAGGTGGCCGCGTTGCAAATCGCCTCTTTTTACCCTCCTCTGGTTTTTAACGTACGTGTCTCTTTAACGGGGGCAGGACTGCGTTACTCGAGTGACGTAATCGACACTTTTTTTTTGCTCCAACGCGCTCGAATCAAAAAACCGAGAGAAAACAATTTACGTATACCATACCAGCCCCGTTTTCGTATAATTAATCCACTCGTTGCGTGTCACTCGCGAGTACATATTTGCAGGGTGTTATCGATTTATGCGCGTGTATATTAAAATTCATTGCGATCTCGGGCGTTCACCCGCGGCTTTCGCGCAAATATTTTTGTTTACCCTTGCTAGTACGCGTTCGATTTATCGAAAAATCCAGTAGCGATTTCTTTTCCGCGTGATCTAATAAATTACGCAAAATAAACATCCACCGGACTTGCGCAACGAACTTTGTCAATTGCAGGAAATTAGCGGTGTACGGAGAGACTTCCTAATAAACGTGAAAGTGGATTTTTAACCCTGTACGCAGGAGCGCGGATTTTATGTAATTGATAAAACGATGCTGATTGACGCGTGTCGTTTGCGAGTCCACGTTTGGGGAGTGCAGGAAGGAGATCTGTGGAATTCTGCGTTTACGCAATGGGTGGAAAATCGAGGGTTTTCCGTGCGAGCGCAATTAGAAATCGGATCGGTGCGGTCAAACTAGTGCATTCTTGGTTTTATGTAAGGTTTGGGATTTTTTTTTTTTTTTTGTTTCTTTTTCGATGTATTTTTGAATGGACGGTAAAAATGTGTGATTTAAAAAAGTATCAGTGATTTTTATACCCTGAAATTGAAGTAACAACAGGATGCTATGCTACAGTTGCTAATTATTTTCCTCATTAATGGTAAAAAAAAAAATTCTCTTAAAGCTCTTACGTTCTTCATTTTTGAATTACATTCTTTTCTCCCTTAATTAATGCCGATGTTTTAAAAATCATAAACAGAGTGTAGACATTAAATGATAACAAATATCTCACAGGCTTCCCAGAGAGTGACTTAAAAATTCAAGAAGTAAAATTTTGAATGAATTTAAATACTGTTTTAATACAAGCAACTTTCATCAGACCCGTTTAATCTCTTATAGTCATGATTTTTTTTTTTTCTTTATTAATAAGACAAGTACCCGTCAGCTATTGTTAAAACTTTGCAAGTATTAGTATGTATGTTGTTTTTATTGTTAGGAAAATTTTTAATTTGTTAGAGCTATAAGAATAAAAATAATTTCATGGCATTGTTGTGATGACAGGTAAACTTGTAATACCTTTAAAAAAAAGATACAAACTTTTGCACTCCAAGAAATCCTCTAAACTACCTTTAATTATGTAATGTACAACCAAATATTGCTGTAAAATCCAGTTGTAAAATTATTCAATCCAGTCTCGAATTCGAACTCCTTCGATTATGAAACAATTCCATCAAATAAATCACGTCAAAGCTTATTTTCCCAGCAGCCTACATCCATTAAACGGCCGATAAAACCAATGCCCTCTTGTATTTATATCCTATTTGCAATAAAATGTTGCAATGCCGCTATTATACGCTCGAGTGTCAATTAAAAATTCAAAACAAAGTCTATTCACTTATGAATTGAAAAAATCTTAGATACGACTACCAAACCGTTTGCAAACATTTTCCTAGAAATTACAGAGAAACTGCAGCCACCCCCTTTGAAAGTCCTGTTTAAAAACATAATTTTTATCAATTAGAGTCCCAGTAAACTCAAAAACTCCGAGATAAAATCAGGGGAATCCCCGATTTCACGACACAATCACCCAAGTGAAAAATAAACTCGCTGAACTCACCATAATGAGGTGTACGATGTATCAGCTCTTTCTCGTATAACCCGGTGCTCGATCCTCCCGGGCACTCGATTCAAGTGTCGTTCCGTTTCTTCGCTCTTCTCTAAAAACCTTTTCTATTTTTTTTTTTTTTTCTCTACCATTCACTGGAACACTTCGCACCACCGGTTCGTCATCTTTCGGCACTTCCGGCTATCTACTAGTCAATGATGGAGAAAAAAAAATTGTCCCAAACTAGTGTAACGATAAAAAAAACACACCTCAGTCCCTTGCGTGTCCGTATGTACAATTACCGCGCGCGCGCACACACTCTTCAGTTGTATGTACTAATGTAAGAAACACAGATCCACAGTAGATAACAAAAAAAAAAAAAAAAAAAAAAAAAAACAATAACAAAAACACCTAAAACTACAAACTACAAAAAAATGCCTCTCTTCACTTGGTACTGTCTCTCTAGGCGAGTATTGGGTACAGGTAAAGCACACATGGGGGGCGTCCGGCTGTGTTTGCCGGAGCTCCAGCACCGGCACGGACTCTATATAGGGCCCCCCTCCAGCGGGGCCCTGTTCTCCCCCCCCCACCGATGGTCCCTCCCGGTATGGGTACACATGTACACGAATACAACGAGCCCGGGGGGCCGCGGAGCGTGCACCGAGAGAAAGCCTCTCCCCTCGTTCTCGGCCGGCGACTCTCTTCTCCGTGTCTATGGGTTGGTGCGCTTGAACACACACACGCACACGTGGGCGACAGTACCTCCGCCACAGTCTACTACCTCTTCCCGTATAGCCGATCTCTCTGTGTACATACATACCGATTTGTACTCCGTGTATCAAAAGACGCACCGTGTACTTGCTTGTCGATGTCCCTTTGTTTTCAACTCGTTGTCACTTGCCTGCCGGATAATCAATGGGACTCTCTGGTCGGTGACTCAAGGTCGCAACTAATTGCGAATCGGGAGGTAATTGCACCTCGAAAGCATACGTATATTCCCAGTGGGATTTGTCAATCGTCACAAGGGAGAGTTGAAAATTTCAGGATGGACTGAAATGATCCATCAAGTGATTTATTGAGGATCGCGTGAAAGCGGACGATGTTTATGTGCGACTACAATGAGGGGGTGGACAGTATTTGGAGGAATGGCCAATCGGCAACCAGCCGTGTGAAAATACTCGATCAGGTTTGTCTCAAATGTATTACGCTAGGATTGATCAAATGGGCGTACCCATCTATGATTTACGAAGCTTCCAGAACTAAACCAAAACAGCAAGCATCGAAAAGTCAATCTCAAGTCCATCATCCACCAGCGTATACATCGGCACAGTTTCCAAATGAAGAAGCCTCGTCTCATCGACAAGGCGTATCGTGCGAGTAATAAGACTTTCCCGGGAACGCAACACCCACGGTTCCACACGGCATTTAACAACGCTGCCATCGAAATCTCCATCAGCTATTGTCTCACCGTGCTGTGTCTGTGTACATAATATATACGTTATATACGTTATGCCACAAAAGAGCTCATGTGGGATGACGGACTGCCTGTTTTGTTTTACCCACGATCGCGCGTCGCGATGTGCGTTATACGATGATTATCATATTATTTTATACACGCGAGCATTTGCATGCGTGCATATTATAAATTTACGCGTCGAGAGAGCCTTGTACGTTGTTAACATCGCTATTCAAGAAACTATGGTGTTGTTATGATTATATATGGATGAGATCGAGTAAATTGGTGTTGTCGTTAGTGCCAAGAAATGATGCGAATTTGGTAAGTTGGAGGGTGGATGTGTATATAAATGGGCTCAATTGGTGGAAATATACACAGCTACATCAACATACATTCGAGAAAATGGGGTACCAGAGGAATTGCGAAGCATTCGATTATAAACAAATAGTCGTTTTAATCGCTCACACAGCAGTTTTTACCATACACTTGGTCATTTTTACCTATTGGAACTTGGTCAAAATTACCATTTAATAAACTGTTAAATAAATGCAAGCAACTTGATGTAATCATCCAACTGGAGCTTTAACAAAAAAATATCATGGACGAGAAAAATATTTTTTGGCACAAGAAGCATGAAAACTGTATTATTCAAAGTGGGGATGAAAATGACCAAATAGCATAGATTATTTCGAACACGCGTTTCCAAAGGGGAAAAAATCAAGCCGTTTCATTTCCCCTCAGTTTTAAATTTATTGTAATGCGAAAAGTGCAAATTATCAACACGAGAACCACCGACGTCGTGTTAACTTTTTTTTTTCCGGCCTTGTAATTCCAAATTAAGTGGAGCAGCTTCCAGCGTATGTACTCGCATACGTGTAACGCGAGAGAGGGACTTTCAAAAATTGCAATTATCGTAGAGAAAGTTTTGGGGGAATAAATTATTGTATATCATATGTAACGATGCCTCGTGCGTTTCTGGTGCGAATTTCAAGCGCACAAACATCCAACGGGACGAGTTTCTTCCGATGTATCACGAATCACGCGTCAAATATCGACGTACCTTGTAACAGCGTCTTTTGATCCCCATTGCCAATTGCAACACGATCGACTCGCACGGAAACATAATTAATAGCGAGAAAAAGTAGGTAACGCTTTCGCGCTTGAATTCAATAAAAGTATTTACTATTTCCCAACGAGTGCTCCTGTATGCGTCGAAAAAAAGAAAAGGAAATTGGATTACTCACGCCTCGTTCACGCGTTACTCCTATATAAAAAGGAGAAGGAAAAAAAAAGGCAATCGCCATTATTTTTTTTTCATCCCGTAACGCGTAAACGTGAAAAAATGCCATTGAATTTCATAACTCACGACCGCGCGGTCATTTTTCAGGGCACGCTTCGATAGGTATACTCCGCTCCCCCGGGACAGATAAACCGAAGCGCGGTGTATTTATTTTTCCAGGGCAGCCCATGCATCTTTGCGACAACCGAGACCTTCGACCCGCTCGTTAACCCGTGGGTGATGAATAAACCCAGTCGCGTCTTGGCTGCTTGCTATTGCTCCTCGTTCGGAGAAGCATAACTATACCCAGAGAAAAATAAGGGGACAGAGAACCATCATTACAGGAGAGTGCGTAGGTATACTCGAGGGAGTAGTACGAGTTTTTAAAAAATAAATTGTGGTGGTGGTGGTTCCGGCTGACTTGGCGGTGTGTGATAGATTTTGTTTTGGCGTGTGTCTATACATTGCGTATACGCCTGCGGTGACAAATTCCGATCGTAGTTTTTCAAGCGGCTCGTGTCGGATTGTCCGCGCGTCAATTGGGCCTTGTTTGCGAATTTTTTTTTTTTTTTTTTCATTACGGCGTCTAGTGGTGGAATAATGGGGCGAGTTGTGAGAATACGTGATGTGAATGAACACTGGTGATGCCTGTTTGCGCCGTTGACGTTGTCACGGAACAATATACGAGACTTTCGGTAAAATGTCGTTCTCTCGTGATGGTTGTTGTCTGGGTCTTGAGAAAATATAGTTGAGTCGACAAGTATCGTCTTGACGTCGTCTTTGATGGTATCTCGGAAATAACTTGCTCGAAATTTTTCTGACTGTAGTCGAAAAATTTAAACACGATTTTTAATCTTTATTCTCTATTAGCTGAATTTTGCAGCTTATACTCTTCTATTGATAGTATATTGTGATTTTATGAGGTCATTATTATATTTTAAGTGATTTTGTTTGTAACACAAAATATATTAATTTTACGAACCAAAAATTGAGAAAAAATTGAATATTAATAAATATCAATATTAATGAATGATTATTAATAATTTGTCAATTATTAATTATTAATAAATATGATTGAATGTAAATTATTAATAATTCGAGATGATTTACTCGCGTGTAGTTGAAAAAAAAAAAAAACAGTTTCACAGCAGTGCCCAAAACAATTAACTTTCCTATGATTCATTGAATCCAATATTTCTTCGGAAGGCTATACCTCGTGATGTTAAAAAAATAGTCCTTAAAACGTGCATCCTCGCACACGTACGAATAAAGGCCCGAGAATCGCAGTTCCTTTGTTAACAATATCGCGATCGTGTGGCAAACAAAACAATCAACTACCGGACAAGCCTCGTCAGTCCTTCAAACGCACGCGCCACGACAACAATAACAATAACAACAACAACAAAAAGGAACAAAAGGCACCTCCACTATACCCGAGGCCCTTCCGGCCCATCAAGACGTACGTGTACCCGTCACACACAGGTACTTTGGAGGTCGCACTGGTGAACGAAAAAAAAAAAAAAAAAAAAAAAAAAAATCCACCGTCAAAACGAGCACACACGTTTACCCATACACCTTTGTAATACATAGGTGAAACGAAAAATGGCGTGCACGATCCTTTCACTGGACCGGCGCTGTTGGTATTATTACACGTGCACGGCTGCTCTCGCAGCGGGAAATATCACGCCCGTTTCGCTATATTGTGGTCTCGTTGTGCAGTGGTAGTAGTACATGCCAGTGTATGGTAAGGCACAAGAATTCTGGAGTAGGTTTCAGGCACTGCACGAGGGCTGTTGTTGAATTTGCGTGGAGGCCTATGCCCTCTTGCGGGATGAATGTGCTTCGAATTTATGCACTTCAATTGACCGTTTTCAATTTACTGTGACGTAATGAAACATCGAGATTTTTCTTTAATTTTTGTTTTCAGTGCCAGATTATTATATTACATATTTAAGATTTATGGGAACTGATTTCATTAGCCGTAAATGGATGTCATTTTATTTTAACATGTATACGTATATACATTTATAACGATGCAGTGCAAATATAGAGCCAGAGACTCAAACGCTACAGGTATTATAAAGATTAAGATCTAAATGGCACGTTAGAGGCGTATACACGCGAAACATTGAGAGAAAGACAATCGTACATTTATTATAATTAAAGAGCAACGCAGTCTATTTATGTATAGGTATACATGTAGTTCGTGGAAAATAGCGACTGGACATACTAATAAAATATTTTGCAACTGTACCATTTTTTTGTTTTAACAAACATAAACATAGCATACAGCCGGTAATCAGACTTCCAAGACGTGACGCGCATTTCACCGTTTGACGCGCGACTAAAATTGTTCTTCAGAGCGTGCGTATCTATAATTGCCGTACTCAAATGAAGGCCTATATTTTTGTGTATATTAAAAAATTACACTGCGCTCACATTCAGGGATGTTTACACTGGCACGTTTTACGCTCGAAAAGTTCTATACTCCAGTTGTATTACGTAGTAGTAAAGGACACAGTAAAGTATAAACATAAAACTTCAAATTTTTATGACCATTTCTTAATTTAGTGGGTGAAATTACAAAGGAATTTCTTATTTCAAATAGCGATGAAAATTAATTTCTTGTATTTCAGCCAACAACAAAATATTACCATGGATAAGTAAGTGAACACCAGTTTGTAATTTTAAGTAGTAATAGAAGAATCATGGTAAGACGGAGAAATTTTATTATAAAAAAATTGTTTTTTAACTTTCCGTCCATATAATTTGATGATTCAGATACTTTAATTAATACATGATGTTTAATATATCACTTGTCTGATTAAAAAAAAAAATAAACAATGTGTTAACTAAGCGTTTTAAGTTTACAAGTATAACAGGAAGTCTAAATTACAACCTTAATTGCTGAAATAATAATAAATTGATAAGAAAATTACTTCTCACGCTTTTGTAAACGTAATTACAGTCAAATAAAGTAATCAAGAAAAAATTTCAATCCTACAGAACATAGTTACGTAGGGAAGCCGTACGTTACAACATGGTAAGGCATGAACATTTTTGAAGTAAGTGTCTTTAATTTTGAACATTTATGACCATCTCTTAATTTAGTACGTATAAGTACATAGAAACTTCTTTTTTAAATAGCAATGAAAATTAATTTCTTGGATTTCAGCCTACAACAAAAAATTACCATGGATCAGTAAGTGAACACAAGTTTGTAATTTTAAGTAGTAATAGAAAAGCCATGGTAAGACAGTAAAATTTTGGCTGAAAATTTTTTTTTTTAATTCTCTGTTATTGTTTCATGATTTACATACTGTCAATTGTACATGATGTTCTATACGTCACGTGTCAAAAAAAAAAAATATATATATCAACTCGGTATTTTAAATTACAAATATTAGAAGAAGATGAAATTATAACTTTAATTGTTAAAATAAAAAATGAATTGATAAAAAAATTACTTCTCACAATTTTTTAAGCGTAATTAAAGCTGAATATAGTAATTTAGCAAAAATTTTTATCTAAGAATTTGAATTATTTAAGACGCGCTAAGGCACAAACATTTTTAACGAAAGTGTCTTTGATTTCGAATTTTTACGACCATTTCTTAAATTAGTGTGTGAAATTATATAGGAACTTGTTTTTTAAATAGCAAAATGAAAATTAGTTTCATAGATTTAAGCTAACTAAAAAAAAATTACCAAGAATAAGTAAGAGAACACCAATTTGTAATTTTAAGTAGTAATAAAAGAGTTATGGTAAGACAGTGAAATTTTATTTGAAAAAAATTGTTTTTTAACTTTCCATCCATATTATTTGATTATTCATATACTGTTATTAATAGATCAAGTTTGATACGTTATTTTTCTAATAAAAAAAAAAGTTTTAACTCAGCGTTTCAAATCTACAAGTATAAGAGGAAGTTACAATCATAACTTTAATTGACAAAATAGTAATAAATTGATAAAAAAGTTACCTTTTACAACTTTTTAATCATAATTGAAGCCAAATATAGTAATTTAGTAAGAATATTAATCTAAGAATTTTATTCCCTTAAGACATGGTAAGGCATATAGATTTTTTAAGTACTTGTCTTTAATTTTTAACATTTATGACCACCTCTCAATTTAGTGTGTGTAATAATAAAGAAACATCTTTTTTCAAATAGCAGTCAAAATTAATTTTGTGGATTTAAGCTAACTAAAAAAAAATTACCATGGATCAGTAAGTGAACACCAATTTGTAATTTTTAGTAGTAATAGAAGAGTCATGGTAAGACGGTAAAATTTTGTTTGAAAATTTTTTTTTCTAATTCTCTGTTCTTATTGTTTCATAATTTAGATACTGTCATTAGTACATGATGTTTCATACGTCACTTGTCAGAAAAAAAAAAATTTGTCAACAAATTTCAATATGATGATAACGCATCTCATTTTTAAGTAGTCACTGAACGATCATGGTAAGACAACAAATTTTCTCCAAAAAATTATTTCAAATTAAAAATTTTAATGATTCTTGCAATACATTGCCTAACCATTTCCTAAATAATAGGAAGAAATAACACAGAGACTCGAATTTTCAAGTCTATGAAATTTTTTTTTTTTTTTTTTTTTTGAGAAAATATATTTCCCAACAAAAATTACTTTTTTAATTTTTATTTTTGAATTATGAAATATGAAACCCATTTTTGTTTTTCCAATTATACAAATACTCGATGATAGTTAACAGTTTAGCTGAGTGATGATACAGATCAATTCTAAGTAGTTATAGAATGGCCATGGTAAGACATGAAATTATTTTTGAAAGACTTATTTTTAATTTTAATTTGTCTTAGGCTGCATCAAATTATAAACAATTTTCTAAAGGGTACCATTTATGACAATTTTTCAAAGCAATCAAGAATCACCGACTCAGCATAAACATCGTTCATCTAGAAACGAAACAACTCATCCGTAGTAACAAACCGATTATGGTAAGACACAAAATTCCTTTCAGAAAAAGGTGTTCCAAAGCCCACTTACCCATCAACTGGATTCATTACACAACACCGCTTACCTCACAAAACGATTAAAAACAATTATAAAACCACGCCAATAACCCGATTTCCCGGATCGATCAGATGCGACGCACCGTGAGAAAAATAATTTATTGGCCGAAAAGGAAAACACCCGACTCTCTCTCTCTCTTTCACGCACGTGCCAGCGTAGGTTTGTAATACGCATTACAAAACAAAGGAATCACATTTTACATTACATCGTCGCGTTAGCGATTCATGTCGCGCGTCGCTCAGTTACGTGTGGGTAGGAGACGAGTCCGCAACACTGATACGTATATATGCGCATGAAGTAGGTACTCATAGCATAAGTGCGTTGGACGCGTTATTTGAATTCTCGAGCTGGAGGTTGCATTTCGAAGGCGTTCGTTACGAGTGGGAAAATGTCTTCTGATTTAGCGATTTGCGCAAGAGCTGGAAATTAAAATTTAGGGATCGTAAAATTTGTTAACGACCAAAAGAAAGTCGATCGGTATGTTTTGCATTAATTGAGCCTTGCAGGTTTCAGCGGGAAAAAATTGATACGATAATTAATCGTACGCGTCGGAAAAATCACATTTAAAACTAGACAAGTTGTACGGAAAAAAAAAAACAAGCTTTCTCATTCGGTAAAACGTGAGTGGTTTTTACTTTTATCGCTCTTTGATTTAATGCCGGTGTAAATTAATCGAGGAAATCACAGATATATCGATATGAGGCGCCTGTGAAATACCCGGCCAGATTTCTGTTCAAGATTAGGCACGTATTTAATTTTCGATTCCCATGTATCGCCACAAAATTTGGTTTTCCCTGTATTTCATTTTTCATTTGTAAAGATTCACCGTGATGAAATCAAAAGTCTCAAGTATTTACATTATCCGAAAGTTAACTTTCAATAAGTGATCAAAAGCCTTCAATTTTGTGAATCTTTTAAAGACAATTAAATTGTTTTGTAAGTTGCAATGGCTTAGAAACGACTAAAAAAGTCTTTACATGACACGAAAAAGTACTTGAAAGACTGGATGTATTTTTTCCAGTCATTTCAAGACTGCGCAGCCTCTCGCGAAAATTCAACGAAATCACATCGGCTAGTCATCTCCGTAGCCAAAGACTCGGTGATCCGGCGAAAGTGAGCAAAGGACATGCTCGAGAAAGACAAAAGAAACTCATAACTTTTGCATTTCAGCGTGAAAAGAAAACAAGACGCCACACGCGCGAGACACGCACATTCCTTCGTATGAGGCGGATGTTGCAGCTCTTTTCTCCCTCTCTCTCGAGAAGGAAGATTCTTTCTTCGCACTCGACACAATGTGAGCGCTTGTGTATGGATGTATATCGAGGCGTGAGTCTGTATTTTGCATCTCGTGCTTGAGAGGAGGTGTAGGTACCTATACAATATTCGCGTTGCGAAAGACGCAGAGCGAGGCCTATAAGGAGGCGGCTGAGAGGAGCCTCGAATTCAATGCCCGGATACACGAACGGCCCGCTGCACCGTGGTTGTATCCATACGTGTACGTACGCTTGAAGCCTCGACGATTGCGAACAATCTTTTTTTTTTTTTTTTTTTTTTTTTTTGTAGTTTTCCTCTCTGTGTACGTACGGAAATCTTTGCTACTTTGCATATCATCACGCTGGATGGTGGCTAATTTTATGTTGCCTCGTTTTCCAAGGGTGCACGAATCAACTGTTTTTTTCTTTCTTTTTGTTAAAATCTCGGGGATTTAAAGAGGTTCTGAGGGTCAATTTGATGTACTAAAGTTTTTCTTGTAAAATTTTTTCCTGAATTTTTATCTGTATGATTCGGGATTTTTTGAAAATTTCTTAGATGTTTAAAGTACTTATTGGTTATAGGCATAAAACATCAAAAATTAACCGTAACTCGAGTTTAAATTTTCTTTGAAAAAAATGAAATCCCTAAATTATTCTTTTTTTTTTCCATTTTAAATACTTTGTGAACTTCAACCAAAGCAATACCACAGTTTTAAATAAAAAAATTATCTTATTATTCTACCTTCAAGTAAAAGTTATTAAAGAATATCGTTGAAACTCCGAGCAAGACCTAGATAAATATGAACTATTTTGCACATATGCATACCGGATCTACTGAAAACACAAACAAGTCATTACGATTCAAGTAAAAGTGTGTTTTAAAAAATTTAATCATTCTAGCCTTTAGGCAAAGCTATTAGGAAGAAAGTCACACAGCCATAGTAAAAGTCATTGGAAAACATTACTACTCCGACTCCAAGTCAGAGCTATATTTAATAGAAAACCTATTGGTCGCAAGACTTGAAGGAAATACTGTTTATTACCAGTGTGTACACACAAGAGTAACTTTAATTCCACGCATCATAGTAGTGTTGAGGATTTTTAAAATTTGTTTAAAGGCGTGACTAAGCTTGCGACTCATTTGTAAAATATTTATACAAAATTTTTGAAAAAATTGTTTTTGAGTGAAAATCTTGAAATATTAGACGAAACTGCTTATACGTGTCAATGTGAAAAGGAAAGTATTCAGTGAATTTTATCGACAGATTACTCAATGCTTCAAAGTTTTTTTTTTTTTTTTTTTTTTTCTTCTTAATGAGATTCTTTGAAGACGTATGGTAATGAAAAGTTATTTGTCAGATCTTCTTGAAATACTGCTTTCTTAAAGAGTTTCTTTCAACAAATAAGCTCCTTAATATAGCTTTCACCCGATTCCTAAAGAATTTTTTCCTCTCGTACAAAAAAACAACTTCCCCTTTCGATATATTCTGACGTAAAAACACCCGGGGACGTCAATTCAAATTTCAATCCACAAACTTTGGATTCCAGATTTTCTCATTGATTTTTCAAATGAATGGTGTATACATGGATTATTTCCGATTTACTTTCTGAGAGTAACGATGCTGGAGTTGAAAACACAAAAAATCCATCGTTGTTTCACCAAGTTTTTCTTCCAAGAAAAAATCCCTATGAATATAAGGTTCGTTCCAGGTCAAAGTCAGTCAAGAGCCCGCGTCCATTGTTTCTGGCCTCGGAGCAGAGAAAAAAAAATCCACATTCAAACAGCTCCGTAGGTACGCACATACCCCGCTCGGCGAAAAACAAATGGGTCCTGTGTGTTTTCGACTTTCCTTTGCCCGTTTACATCACCACAGGACTCGCAAAACATTATATTTTCAAGAGCCACGACGTGTTTTGCTTTACTTTTCACATCGCGTTATTATTCAAATATGTACGTGGCAATTTCTGCTGTACCTTGTTAACACACTTTTTTCCCGCAAGATTTATGTTAAAACTATCGGGATGATTGGGAAAAATCAACGCGATACCATGGAATTTTCGTCAACAGCTCGAACAACCATCATTACTCCCCAACTAAGCCATTAATAACACAGTGGGCAACAATCGATACCATCATCATCGTGAAAGCGATGCGAATCCTTGTACAAATAATTACACGTTTTAACACGAACTCGACGTATACTTATATGTATGTATGTATGTATACGTGCGTTACAGAGATCGAGTATACTTTTATTTTTTTGCTTTCCTCCCCCTGCCAAGATTTAAAGAAGCCAGTGGAGCAACAACAGCCCCATTAATCCGTTACAAGTAGCCCAATCCGTCGGGCGATGATTAATCGACGCATCGATCGCGTCATCTTTCACAAGAGCTCCTTTCCATTGAGAAACCTTTCCTCTCTCGACTTTGTATCACAATGCAAACGAAAGAGATCGAGAGCCCATTATAGGCGTACAAATGTAACCGCATACTCGACAAACGCAGCGTTATGCAAAAAAAAAAAAAAAAAAATCAAGTTCGATCTCGCAACCACAGTGACGCGTGTCATTAGGAAAGAACGTACTTATACATAATATCGTGCACACGTAGACCAGCGAGCGATTTTCAAAGGCACGCGAGAAGAAGTGGGACTATCTATCCGCAGATACATGTAAAACGGACCGCAACGAGAGAGAGTATATAAGCGACTCGTGAGAAAAGGTGGGCGCGCGCACATGAGTACGCTCGAGTTGTATAAGTAATGCACGAGCGAAGGTGCCGAGGTGCGTCAGCGCGTTTGTACGCGTAAACGTGTGGGTATGCACCGAGAGTGGCGTCGGTCCACTTAATCGTAAACATCTGAAATAAGTTTGCAGCTGCTCCGGAGTAGTCCAGCCGTGTCGCTGGAAATGAGCGAGAAAGTTCCGGGCGGTGTAGGGTTTTTCGTTCTACCGATTTCCAGCTGAGCGCCAACACCTGGATGTTTCGGGGATCAGTGGTGGAATGGCGCTCGGAAGCCAATAATAGTTTTCTCGTCCAAACAATTTTTGGTTCTAGGCGTAATAACATCTGTTGGACAGGATTTTTTCAAGATTTCAGTAAAGTATATGTGCGTTAATTTTTGATATGTTGATTTCTGTGGAAACTTGACTCTAAATTATCGTTAACAAATTTTGTTTATTCTAATTTTAATGATTACATAATTAGGTACTACTCACTTTATACGTCAGAAAATTATATTTTGGCACACATTCTGGAGGTTTTTCGATTAGGGGAAAAAAAAGTCAACCTAAAAGGAATTTCGTGGTTATTGTATATATAAATACGTACCGTGACATGAATATCTCGTCAGCCAAAAGGGAATCAAGCCAAACTTCCTACGCCGCAGAGGTTCGCAGTGCGACTACAAGGACAACTTCGATTGTGTACTCCCAAGATTTCTTCTTTAGATAGGAAACTTGCACAAGTTTTAGTTTTCATCCAAAAGCTTTGCGTTATGAAGTACACGTGCGACCTATTCACAAATCCTCTGGATTATTTCAAGTATAAAATACAAAAAAAAAAGAAAGGATTTACGAAGGGTCAAAAAGTAAACGGGAAAACCTTACTTTCAACTAATCACAGGCTTAAAAGGAGCTATCTTATGAGCAAGCACGAAATTATGTCATTAAATACACGTCTTTTATTTTTATTCGAAAAAATTTTAAAATCCCCACGTTTTATACACTCTATCAATTAACATCCACCTTCTAGGTTCAGATAATACTGAAATTCGAAGTATTTTTAACACATGAGAATATTTGTACAGTTTTTTGGGAAAAAATTATACTCTGATTAAAACTGTGTTACTGTAAAAAATATAATCTGAATGTTATTGTCCCACGTACAGTAAAAAAACGTTTGTACATACTATTATTTAAGTTTATTAATGAATATATTTATTATTAACGTTTCTATTAGAATCATCATTGATATTATTATTCTTAGTAGTATTTGTTAATAATAGTACTACTGCAACAAGTAAGTCACTAGCTAATAATTGTATGGATGGTTAAATAATTTTTATTTAACTGTTATTTTTGAAACACTTAGATTAAGCTTAACGATAACAAAATTTAATATTTATTTTTATACGCTTCAGATTTGTTGCCTGATTAAATTCAGTTAGTAACTGCAAGAGGCGCGCATCACTGATCTACCGTAGATTGCAGTTACTTCCTAATAGAAAGTAACGATATGACCTTAATTATCAACTATCAAAGTTACTTGTGAAACAGGAAATTCTACTCCTTTTCTTGTTTTTTTTTTTTTTTTTTTTTTTTTTTCACCCGAAACTTAATCGTCTTATACCAGTCTAGCTCGTACCTGATGTTGCTGTATGAAATTGGATTGTTATCTCTCACGAAAGAAGCAAATGTCGCGTAAATACTTACACGTCTGTCCCGATTTCTCCGCAAAGTTTCCTATGATACAATTTTGGATTTTTTCACTTGTTACTATTTTCCAAAGATTGTTTTCGTTGTGTGCCTAATTAAGTTTCTCTAGAAAAAGTCAGGTGTTACGCGTTTTATATGTAACTAAAAAACGGATTGAAATCTAACACTCCAAGCGCACTGATAGGAATGTTAATAAGGTGAGATTTAGAGTGTACGGGAGCGTGGCCAAGTTGATTTTCATTAATTTGCATTTCCATGCGCTTACGTAACTGTAGTGCACAGTGTGATACTTTCTTTTGGGAGCCGGAAACTTTGATCATTCTATCTCATTTTTATTTGTTTATTTATTTTTTTTTTTTGCTAAGTTTTTTCGAGTAACTTTTTTAATATACCAAGAGAGACTTTTTAATCGGAGAAATAAGAATAAAAATGTAATTAAGTTTTAATTGAACTTTTTTTTTCTATTATCAGTAACCAGTAATAAAGATGTTATATTTTTGTTGAATACGAATAGTCATAAGGTTATACTCCGCGAAGTAAGATAGCTGGAGAAAAGCAAGATATCAAATGATTCAGTTACTCTTGACGAGTAAAAGTCACGGTAGCCATTGACATTACATCAAAGACCTATACAATTTAATACGCGGTCTTAGATAAGTATTGTCTTACTAGTGCAAGGCGTATTAATTTCCGTCTGTCGCATCTAACCTTCAACACGATGAGTATAAAATATTACTGTACTTGACACAAAATCAAAGTTCAATACATTCAATTTTTACAACTAATTAGAAACTTTGGTTTTTAAGTCGTTACTTCGTTAAATAATTCGTTGTATTTTCTGATATTTTAAAAATTAAATTGTGTCTTACAGAAGGTATAAAGCTTCTAAATACATTGATTTAGTATGATTATTAATTTTTAAAAACTATATGTATAAAATAAAATGCCGCATAATTTTGAAAACCAGGTCTTATGGATATATTTTTTTGTATCCCGGTGATTTATTGTATTCTGCATTGAAATAAGAAGTCTTGGCTCGTTATTTATCAATAAACTTAATTAATGAATTTTTTTTCAAACTATTAATTTTGGGGAAGATAGACGCGTTTTCTTTGTGTCTGTGCCACCGTCGGCTTCTCCGCTGCAGCGGTTTCCTATATCTTACACATACTTTACACATAAAATATTGCCAGCTAGCTATGCTAGTTTTATTGACTTGAGGCTTTACTTCTCACCACAAGAGCTATAAATCCAATAAAACCGCTAGTATCATCCAAGGTCTGGCGTCTCAGGATGGCAAAAGGTTTCCCAAGCGAATGGTCAAGGTTTAGCATTAATAGTTAGTAAGAGAACTAACTGAGAGATAAACTAAAAATGAAAGATTAATAGGTGTACTCTCTTTTTTATTTCCTTTTAAACTTCCAACTGTTACATAACGTACGCATATTATATTCTCGGGATTGATCATATTCTGTGAATATTAAAATAACTGCATGTACATTACAATT
Organism: Copidosoma floridanum; assembly: GCF_036245765.1. Classification (NCBI taxonomy): domain Eukaryota; kingdom Metazoa; phylum Arthropoda; class Insecta; order Hymenoptera; family Encyrtidae; genus Copidosoma; species Copidosoma floridanum. The sequence goes on along the minus strand of NW_028321884.1, from coordinate 12,571,345 downwards.
ACTTTCTTTTTCTTTGCATAAATGTTCCACACCATGTATCTCACTATTTTAACTTTGATATCATTTAAATATCACTTAAAAGTAAAGAAAAGAAATTGAAGACTTTCCTAGAATGATAATTTTTTTATTACGATCCAACTTTAGTACTTTTTTTCACAATTATACTTTTCACCTGGTCCTACCTCACACTTACCTACTTATTGAAACAGATTTTATTTTCAAAGGATTTGTAACTATTAAATTACAAGTGTATGTCAATAAATAATAAAATAAAATGTCGTTTGAAATTCTTAATTTTTATTTTTACAAACGATATTATTTTTACGAAAATGTTACTTTTTATTACTTTTCCACCCTCGGGAGGTTTTGGGAGGCTGGTACTTCCTCGGGCAAAAAAGCAGTTTTCCGATACTCGTTCAAAAAGTCTCCTTTACGAACCTCGTTACGGACCTCGCCTTCGGCTCGAGCCACAAACCTCTCGGTTCGCAAACAAAGACTTTTTAAACTCGTAGGAAAACTACTATTTTTTTCATTACGTGTTTCATCTTTTATTACATTTTTTCTATTTCGATATAAGGAGAGATTCATGCACACAATGTTTAGATACATACAATTGTCTCTATTTACGCTGATTTATAGATACACCTTTACATACATATTTTAGGACTCCTCCCTATGACTAATTTTCACACGTACATTCTTCAATGAACTACCATCTGGTAAACTGTGATTTGTGTATATCCTAAAACTACTTGAGAATGATTTTTTAAATTATTGATTATGACTTTTAAACGTCTTATGATTGCTGAACGTAATTTTTAATTGTGATAAAAATTATTTTGAAAAATTAATGGTTTTAAATTTTACTGAAAATTGTGAATTAATATTCAATACTAAAAATACGGGCAAACTAATATTTGATACATTAAAAAAGTGTCTCATTTAATTTATAAATATATTGTACTTTATAGATAGTGAAAAAATTGTTTTGTATTATTTAAAATCTAAAAATCGCTTTGCGTTAGTTGGACATCGGCAAATGATTTTTTTTTTTTTTCCTTCAAATCAATACCCTTAAAGGATGAAATATCTCTCAGAGCAAGCTCGCGTCATTAGCACAAGCCTATACGTAAATATCAACGCATCACCCATCGATGTCCGCCCACAAGATTTCTACAGCCCAAGTACGACAAAGATCGAAGCGACGCAACTGAGCTCCTCGTGCTGCACGCGACCACAATAAATCTTGTCGCTAATTGATAGATCATCGAGCTTCGAGCATCCATCAACACCCATACACGAGCACACAGTCGTCGCCAAGATAAAACTCCTATACAAGTGTTGCACACAGAGCATTACGTGTTGGAGTCTGAGCGAAAATCCTCTAGCTTATGTATCCTCGAAACGGCACGGGATCAGTGCTGCACACATAGGACCCAATGAATGACGAAAAATACTTTCCGCGTCGCCTCGCCGATAATTGAAGTCAGATAAGAGGCGGACATTGTATATACACCACGTGCCTCACAGCCGAACGGAAAAGCGCGCATGGGTCAAAGGATATGGAGCCACGCAAGCCACAAGTAAGTGGCTGTTCGTAGACCGAGCGAGTGAAAGATACGTACACAAGACACAGGGTGGAGTGGCACTTGGGTAAAAAAGTTGCACAAGCGCGAGAGAGCTTACCGTTGCGGCCAGCTTGGCACCTCTCACTTTTCTTTTGACTCCGCGTCCTGTGCCACAGCCACCGAGAGTATAATACACACACTCGCCTCGTACCTCAAGTATATATGCGTGTGTGTGTATGAGTATGTGCCGCGTTATGTGTCAGTATGTATGTACGCGTACAACAACGTCCCGGAAAGAGAATAAGGAGGCAGCCGAGCAAGTGAACCGAAGAATGTGCGCTCCATATTCGTTCCTGCGATACCTGGGACTGGACAATAGGTATGAGTGTGCGGAGGGAAAGGGATACGTCTATGTGTGGATGTTATGGATGTGAAATGGTGTTGAACGATTGAGCCGTAAAAAAGAGTGAGGCGAAAGAAAGCAGGAGACAAACGGAGTTTTTGGAAAAATTGAGAGATTTAGAGTCTGATGCAGAAACTGTAAGGGTACTCATTGTAGTAACTTCTTTTTTTTCCTTCTATATACAGCAAGATGTAAGATTTAAGGCAGAGACTAATGAGCGTTGGACGATCGTCTTTTTTCTTTGAGAGTAAAACGAATTTTTTTATACTTCTTTTGGTGATTATTATTATTATTATTATTATTATTATTATCATTATTATTATTATTATTATTATACTTTGCATAGGCTTAGTCAAAACCAAATTTCTACCTGGCTGGCATTATTTTTTAAAAGTCAATAACCTAACTTAACTGATTAATAGTGGTCGTATATAATAAAAAAAAAAATTAATAAAAATAATAAATTTATAACTTTGTAGTAATGAGTATGATTTTTTTACTGTACTTGACGAATACATACAAATAAAAAATTAATGAATTAAAAATAATAATAATCAGTAAACAATTTTTATAGACTTATCATTATTTATTAATGACTAAATTAAAATAATATTTACATAGTTAAAAATAAAAAAAAATTTTTTAATAATTTTTATGTTTTGTCATCAGTTTCAGAATCCATTTGTTATAAAATTGCAGATTTCAACTTACTTAAAATTTGGTAGCCTTTAATTACATCTGTTACAAAATAATTAAGTAGTAATGTTTAAAAAGAAAATTTTATATACTTTCATACGATAAATCGTAAGAAAAATGAAATAATTAATATTTGATTTAATAATAAAATGAATAGTTTGACCATTTTTATCACAGAAAAAATATTTAAAAATTATAAATAATTAAATTTTTTTTAATTAAATCATTAATTTTTATAATATTAATGACCAAAAAATCTTATAGTTCAAGAATAAAGAAAACACGCAACTTAACTAATTTTTTTAATTAAAAAAAAAAAACTTAAACATTTTGTTATTAAGTTGCAAAATGCAATAAATAAATAATTTTAAAAAATTGTAACTATTCAAATCAATATCATAATAAATAAAAAATCATGTATAAAATCGTTTTAATACGATATCGCATCATTAATAATTAAAAAAATTTAATAACTATTATAATTTAATAACTAATATAATTTAACGACTTAATAAAAGAATGGATGATTTTATAATTGTATTATATGTAACAAATAAAAAATAAATTAATTTTTATAAAGTAGATTATTTAACTACTTTATAATAATAATTTCAAAAATATAGTAATTAAATAAAGTAATTAAGTTTCTAAAAGTTTTCTGTTTGTTATTAAATAACCGGCTGCAACATATTTGTAATATTAAAAGACTCTAATTTCATCTATTGTAAGAAAACTAATAATTATTTTGTAAGAAAATATTAATTTTATTCCCTGTAATATACATTTTTTTAAATACCTTACTTATGACTTTATAGTATTATAAATATTTTTATATATTTTTTTTTTTTGTGATGAATAAATAAAAATAATAAATCAGTTGATTTAAATCAGCAAATAATTTTTGTGATACTGACGATAAAATAAAAATTTTTACTAGATAGTTCAATAGAACTAAAACAAGTTTTTATATTAATTAGATAAACTAATTTACAAATACAAAAAAATTATTCAGTATAGAAATTTTATTGAATTTTTTAAAGTTATTCTGATGAACAAAATCCGTTTGTCACAACGTTGTAGGCAGCAACATATCATTTTTAACAGACTCTAATTGTGTCTACTGCTTAATAATTAAATAATCATAATATTTGAAAAAAATAATTGTATGTTGTTACGTATCATAAGAAATAAAAAATTCAAGTAAATAATAAATGATTTCATAACAAAAAAGATTACTTAATAATTTTATTAAAAATAATCAATAGAACTAATAAAAAAAATTATAATTTAGTAAATAGTTAAATTCTATTTACAGTATTAATAATTTACTTAAAATAATCATAAAATTAAAAAATTCAAATAATTCAAAATTAAGTAATGACTGGCTTAAATAGCATAAAAGTACAGAAAACAAATTTTTTTTAATTAATTAAAAGTGAAAAAGAGATTTAGATGATATACATTTTTTTCGCATATTAGCCACAGCAGATGACCACACGATATTAATAATTGGAAAAAAATTAATAATTTATTAAAAATTTTACCTGAATGAAAAAAAAATTGTTCACCTAAATAATCATGATTCTTACTCTAGCAGTATACTAGAGTCTTAGATAGTAGTTCCACGGAACTTTGAAATATGTCCATGGCTTACTCAACTGTACACAAAACTTTTTTAGGAACAAAACAAGCTTTTAAAATTTTTAATATAATTAATTTAAAAAAAATGTAACGAAAATAAAATTTTTGTATCAGAAGAACTACAAGACTCCTGAATAGAATTCTTAAAAACAATAAATTTATGTCAATTCCTCTACTACTCCTGTATATAACCACGTAGATTTGCTTTGTTCGTTACTATTGGAACTTCAGTAAAAATTAAATAAAAAATGGAAGGTCTCTGACCCACTTAAACTCTATACTTTTCTATAAGTTACAAAACGAGACAAAAACAGGGGCAAGTCGAACCAACAAGTAAAATATGCGAGGGATTCCTAAATGCGTTACGAAACCTAGAATATGAAAAAATAATAATAAATGACAAACAGGGCCCAGTGGCATCAACAAAAGACGTTGGTGACACCTTTCTATACATCTGAGCCAAGACTTTATTTCACCGACCAAAATTACACTGCGTAAATACACTTAACCTGAATCCCGTACAAAAGCCACCAGTCAATTCCTCATTCTGCGGCTATGTGTAATTTAAAAAAAAAAGTGGAACGTGATCATTTGCAAACGACTTTATACGCATTCCAAATCGTCCGCATGAGTTTCCACATCACCAGGAAAATTGAAAATATCTTGAACCGTTTATCGTGCCCATGCATCCATTTTCCATTGCATAAGTGAACCTCGATTATCTCGCAATGTACACCATCCTATTGGCTGGTGCAAATAATTTACCGGCCGGTGGAAATCTCACGAGAGATAGACCATACGGATTTTAAAAGTATATACCACACCAGGAAATTCTATAATCATATCCTTTAAAATAAATCGACAGGCACATATTATATGACCAACACAAAATAAAGGAGAGTGGATTTTTACTCTCACTTTCCGGTCACTGCGGATGTATGTGTACGGTTTCTAGGATTTTTAAGTTTTATTACAGGACTTTTCCTTAATATACCGTTTTATTGACATCTTTTCTACTCTCGCTTTTAAAAATCTCACTCGTGTTATTCCCACCATTTTTACCTTAAACTTCGCAACTGTTTTGTTTTAAGTACTCAATAGAGACTTTATTACTGTGTTTTTACAAGCAAGTTTACCACCTTGAGCATAATTCTGAATAATGTATTTTTATTTTGATAATTATACGCTTATAATTAAAACAAAATTGGCAAATGTTAAAAAAAAATGAGTTTTCAAAATTGTGGCTAAATTTATCGTACGAAAGTTTATTAAATCAATATTTAACTGCACCATAAGAATATTTAGTTGAGTTATCCCATATTTAAACAAAGATTACACGTTAAAACTAAAAAAACAATTAGTATGGGGGTATTTTTTGTAAGTAAACAAAATCGTATTTTTTTAAGTAAACAAAATCACTGATTGTCTATACAAAACTTTTTTAATTAGAGTACATTTCATCATTTTATGAGATACTGTTTTGCTTAATTGAATTACTCAGTACAAGTTTCATATAAGAGTGACAAAAAATTTATTTTTAATATATACGTTATAAAAACGCAAGTGCTTTTTTTCTCATATTTTACATACGATACAAGTAAGATATAAGCAGTTGATATAATACGCAAGTTTAAAAAATCATTTATCAAATCACCCATCATAAGAAAACGAAATAGAGCACGCGATGTGCTCTTGGCTAACCTAGTATAAAATGTTTATAAACGTACAATTACTATAAAACGCGATAAAACGAACTCTAATTAATACAAACACACTAGTGACTTTTTAAAGGAGAAAACGCCATTAAAAAAGGCACGTAAAACGTGATTGAATGTTGAGAGGTACAAATCGCTGATCAATTAGAAAACATTAACGTCAGAAATTCCGAGTAAAATCGCTTACAAAATGGAAGAAATTTAATCACACATCTCTCCCTGGCGATCTCCTTTAAACGTCAGCGAGGATGGCGTGTTATTAGAGCATATTACAAGCTACTGCAACTTGGAGGAAGAGGCCTCGGAATACAGCAGAATCTTTTTTTTTTACTTTTATTGAGAATCTCAACACGAAGTGGTATTTTGGAAATTTTTGCAGCTTAGCGTCATGTCTTAAGTTTTTTGTTCTATAGATCCAAAGCCAATTTGTGAATAAATCCTGTTAGAGATCAAAGTTTTTTAGTGACATAATAAAAGAAAGTCACAGAGAACAATTAAATAATACTTTAAAGATTAGAATTGGTTTTTAAACACCATTTTTATAGTATTAATGGAGATAAAATATTTAGTACTATAATTTTCTTATGGTTACTATACTAAAAAATTACCACGGAATATGTTTTAATCTTGTTTGTCAATAAGTAGGTTGATTAGATTTTCGAGTTATACATACATTTTTTTAAAAAGGCACTACGAGGTCGATACAAAATAAATCTTAAATGGTTTATTTAATATTTTATTCAAGGTATTATAGGAGCTTTGGTCTTAAAAAATTTTCACTCGGATATCTCAAATTTTAAATAAAATCTCAGAACCCAACGTGGCAGAACCTTTAATCAAAGTTTTCCAGAAAAATCGATTGCCGATTTTTCATAACACACCGAAAAAATGCAAGACATTTCAATGACGGACGACTAATTTTCCAGCCATCGCAATACACTACAACCTTTTTCCATCATGACGAGGTGAAACCGCCAGTTCCGTCAACGACCGCGGCCCCACTTCGCAGTTCTGGTGTTTACAAGCACTTTAGCCAACTACGCCGATTTCTCTGGAAGAAGAAGCTTTCGAACGACCGATAAAACTCGTTCGCACCGGCTTTTAACGATCATTATCCAACCTTAAAAAAAAAAAAAGAAAAAGAAAACAGATGTACCCACTCGAAGACTGCCCATTACGCCCGTAGCGTCATTTCCATAACCCAACGACAAATCCCGCAAAAGTCATTACCATCGCCAGAGCTGGAAATCGAAAGCTCGCCTCTGCAGAGAGATACACCCTCGCGTACTCCTAAACACAATGAAAGCGAAAAAATCCGCAAGGATGAATCGACGCCTAATGACGAGTACCAATATACCCGCTATACACGTACACGAGAGAAGCGAAATGATAGGGAACGGATTTCGCTGCGCGGCAATTTGAGATTTTTCACGGCGGTCCCGCTACCGCTGTGGTCCAGTTTCGCAAGGGCAGGCAGGAAAGCCTGATTGCATCCGCCCTCCCCCCCTTACCCCCACGCCTCATAGTGATGGGGGCCCCGTTGGTTTTCCACTTCCACGCGATGAATGGGATATGAAAGTTCGAGAGCGATGTGGTGTTTATATGGCTGCATAAAGGCTTTGGTCATTATCGAAGGTATAAATGTGGCACTTGAAGTAATACGTGCCTCCTCTAACCCACTCCTCCCCTATAGCCGATCAATGACTTTTTTTTTCCGGAGCGTGATTCCCCGTCAATTTGATGTCTAATTTTACCGAGGGCTTCCCCTCGATGTCTCCGATTAGACGTCTCGGGGTGATCAACGAGGAACGAGACTTTCTTCAAAATTCATATTAACCAGCTCAGGGTTACGAGACCCCTGTCGCTTTATATAAACTAATACGTTCGTTAACTCTTTTTTCCCATCGGCTACTGTCGGCGTGAATGTTCAACCGAGAAGTCACCGAAGGAAATCCCATAATTACGCAACAAAGTCCAGAAAAGTGTCCAGTGGAAGTGAAAAACAAAAAGAGCGTTTCACCGCAGATCGGGTGTCACCGACCCGCTAAATAGAAAAATATGAGACCCTGTTGCTTCCTGCTTCCTCCCACGTAATCTCACCGGTTGTCCAATCCATCCGGATATCGGAAGCGAGAGAGTAAAGAAAAAAAAGGGACACAGGTTGTGGCGACGGAGACTTAAAAGGAGTGTACCCGTCTCGTTCCTCCTCGGGAGATCGGGCCATCCGTCCGTGTCCGTCTGACGTTTTTGAGACACTCCGCGGGGAGAAAGTGCCGGGGAATATGTGGACCCGCGCCCATCTCGAAAACGCATTCCTGGGCTGTACGAGCCACGGCCTTGGACCGTGTGCTCTCGAGTGGTCTTCGACCTTACCTCGACGAGACTCGCGAGCACTTTTTTTTTACACTCACTTTCCCTGAAAATTCTCTTCTCGCCTGCGGTGCTGGCTATACTCGTTTAACGAGTACTCGAGAGCTCGCTTGTCCAGTACTCGTCTTTGTGTGCTCACACCTTGGACGCGGTTTCTTTTTTTTCTCTCCCTTTCGCGTGCCTCTCGGTATTAAAACGCCAAAACGTTACTTTTTATCTCACAGCCGTTTACCAGTAAATCATCTCGAGTCATAAAAAATGAATATCACGTGTATGGTGTACTCGCTTGTGTCGTTTACGCAGTGCGGGTAATGAAAAAAGTCTTCTTACGCGTTATTACTTGGCATTAAAATTTGTTAATAGCTCGAGACTGCAGTGTCCGTTCGTATGGTTTGACGAGATGGACCATTGTAAGGGATAATTAGCAGATGATTTTCTGAACGAAACTCCGTATGAAATATGTTTGAAAATAAAATTCATGTAACGTTTCCATGGATACCCGAGATGAATTTCATTTTTACACTTTAACGTGTGTCGTTGGAAAAAACAGTTAAAATATATTTTACTTCAAATATTGAATGCAATTTTTTGACAAAGCTGTAGAAAATTATTTAAAAAAAAGGAAGATATACGTAAAAATCATACGTCAATTTTTACAAACTAAGAATACACCTTAACAAGTATTTGGGATAAATTAGGCAGGCAGACTTGGATATGGATACTAAATCAAGTGCATTGAATTATAATTTATTTTCTCCAAATTGTTTCTTTACTTGAACTTAAAAACTTTTTTTTCATTACCATCTATCATATACATACACAGAGTATGAACATTAATTATTTTGAGCAAAAATAATACGTTATATTTTAAAAGAAAAAGAATATTAGAAAAATTTGAATAATTGTTTAAGTACCTCTGACTTGACCCACTTCATTCTAGAAATATTTTTAATACTTGTACTCCTCTCCCAAGCCAGTCAAGGAAGTCTTTTCAATTTGATACGACGAGTACCGACAAAGCAATATTTTTATTCCAATCTCAATAACCATTGAAACGAGACAACAGAAAACTCATTTTCGATTCGAAGATTAAAAATGCAAACTATTGTCATTAAGTACAAAAGAACAGTCGTGATTCTTTCGAAATCTCATCTCTTGTAGATACGCGAAATGAACATGATAAAAGTTTCAAGTACAAATTTATAAGGCTGATAATGCCGTAGATCAACAATTGCTATTGTTCCAGACTTTCTACTTCATTATTGAAAAAAAATTGACGGAAAGCAGTGTTCTCTGATTTTTGAAAGTGATTTCCTCGCGCTCAAGCTGCAACGAGATTGTTTAAAACGTTCGAAACGTTTTTTTTTTTTTTTTTTATGTATTTTTTTTTTTTTTTTTTTTTTTTAAGATCGTTTACTTTGAATTTTTCATAATATCGTCAATGTGGTTCAATAAACTTAGGATTTTTATCATAATAATAATTATAGGCTATTAAACTCCATATGTTTTTCTTGAACTGAAAAATCAGTGGAACTGGTTAACTTTTACATTATTTTTCTAAAATTATTTTTTTTTAGAATCATACAATCAAATACATATAATTTTTATTTCTGATGTACATTACTAACAAATTTAAAAATTAAGAAAATTGAAATTTATACACTGAATTATAAAAAATCTATGAAAACTTTTCATCTAAAAATCATAAAACTGTGGACGTTTGAAAATTTAAAATATTTTTATTCGTTTCTACTGCAGGGGAACATATGTCACATTTTTTTTAAAAAAAAGAGTTCGATTTGACTTTGTCAACTTAATTTTCCCCGAATTAAATCATGCAAATTTTTCACAGAAACAGTTCCGATGATCGCGTGTATCATCAAATGCATACCCAATACTTACTCTCATCAAACGAGAGCCCGACCCATCGGGTAGAACCCCACGCAGCTTCCTCGCGAGATTTCTCTCGAAAATAATTCGTTGATATTCGTTATATTCCCGCGTGGCGTCTTACACCACAAAAAAACTTTCTATCAATAAACATGAAACTCCCGGAGAAACCCAGAGTTGGCCGCGCGTATTTTATAAAAATGCGTGTACGCAAACACTCGACCGATATCCCAACGAAATAGAAAATACGAGAGCCGGGCGTATAATAAAAACCAAAAGCGTCAATCAAACGCCTCAGCTTCCTTCCTCGCGGTTCACAAAAATTCCTCTGGCGATCAATGCAGCAACAACGGGCCGTTTCTTCGCGCTTTCTACCGATTTTGCGGCAAAGACTCCTCGATATCGCGCCGTTCCCATGACCAATTATATTGGCGGCTTGGAGTAAGTAGCGAAAGAGACCCGGAGGGGAACGTTGTTTTTTTCGTCCCTGCGTTGGTCACGATGTCAATTTTAATCGACTTTGTAGCAAACAGTCGTATGATTGCCTTTTGAAAAGGTAACGGTGCCGATTTGAGGTGGAAAGTGTTGGGTGTGGGTATAATTTACGTGTATCATTGAGTCTCGTTGGTGATTTCATTTTTATAAAATTTTTTTATTAATTTTTTTTGAGTGATAACAAGTTGAGCCTTGGGAGCAGTTTGGTTATTCCGTTGAAAGAGATGTGCGATTATCATCCCATTTGTTTCGACGATTTTGATTTCTCCTGAAACGAATTGACTTGACGCAGATAAATAGAGATAACTTTTTCGGATAGTGAGAAAATCGGTGCCTCAGTAAAATAAGCCTCAAGCTCAAATTATTTTAAAATATTTAAAACAGTTAAATTTGGAAATAATATTTTTATTATTTTAATTTTAAAGTGCCGCAATTTTGTTACTTTATGAATAAAAATGTAACATATTTGCTTTACTTGTTCTATTTGGAAAAAACTAATCTTACTAAAGAAATTAATTTTAACTAAAAGAGAGACATATTTTATTTACAGATAGTTTTATGTTCAATTATGCAATACTTGTAAAAATGTCAATTAAATATCAGTTTAAGCTTTTTACTTCAGTTTTAATATTTTTACGTATTTGGTATTACTTGTTATTCTACAAGTTCAATTATTTACAGATCTATACATTACATATTTACCTTATCTAGTTCATTCTTTAATTCAGATGTTACTTACATATACTGGTATATAAGCAACATTAAAGAAAAATGATAAAAGCTACTTTTTACTTGTAGATCAATGTTGGGATGCTTATAGTAATATTAATTAAAGCTTTAACAAATGCTAAAGAATGTTGAATATTTTCTTACAAATGCGGTACAAGTGTCGTATGACTTTTTCAGTTCAAAAATAATAAAGATTTAAATAATAAAATAAAAACTATATTATTGCAGAGAGAATACAAAGTATAAGAATTTGAGAAATGTTTAGTATTAATGATTGAATACAAATGAAATGTTAAATAAAATTTAAACTAAAATATTTTACACGTGTATTTAACAAATAAAATTATGACGTATAAAATTATAGCACCACAATAAAATACATTGTCAAATTAAACACTCAGTGAGTTAATAGTATTTTTTTGCAGAATTGTGCATTTATAAAACAATTTCCATTACTATATAATAAGAAAATATGAAATTCTTTTCAAGTAAAAATCTGAACTTTAATTTTTTTTTACCTGCTGATATTATGAATGTTACGTCAAATGATTAATAAATACCCACATGAAACGTTTAATAAATACCGAATCTTAAAATTATTACCGAACGTTAGATGTCATTAAATTTTCCGACCAAACCATGATCTGGCCATTAGAGGCACTCGCGTTCTCGGCAAAATATTTTAAATATGCGCGTAAAAAACTAACGTGGACACTTGAGGGAAAACAATTTTTCCTCCCATTCGGCTTACACAACAAACTTACATAAAGCCCTGTTTGCACGTAAACCGCGCCAATCAGATCGCTAGCTACTCCTAACATACATTTCAATTTCCCTCTTTTCAAAATTTTCTCCAAATAACGCGTGAGCAGACTGAAAAAAAAAAAAAACCTTCCAAAAATACAGGTCCTGCGATCCGAGTCGATAAGAAGAACAGCATCAACAACCTCTTGTGGCCCGCGGCATAGAAACCGATTACGCGGACGTCACCGACGACTGGAGAGATTTCACTCGTGTGTGCCCCTTCGTTTTCGTCCAGCAAGTGCGGGAGGTGCACATATCCTTACACACTATACTTATGAATGTGCGGATGTATGAAAGAGCGCCAGCGATGAACTTGACCGGAAGTGGGTCACGATGGCAGCAGCAGCTCTCTTCTCCACGGGTGTATCGCTAAGTAAGATAAAGAACGAAAATCGCAGGTATGCATGGGTAGGTACAGTATGAGGTGTGGGCGAATATACCTGGGCAGAAATGAAGGGAATCCTCCTCGAAGATGCGATAGCGAGATTTCGACTCTGTAAGAATTGCTTATGGATTTTACGCACGTTGTTTGTGCGTGGGACATTTGGTTTTTATGTTGTATACTCAAGATTTTAAGGTATTAAAAGTGTTGGTTCAGTAGGAAGGGCTATATGTGATATAAGATTGTTTAATATGTTTGGTCAGCTGAATCTTCAGTGTGTTAATAATTCCACAAAAAATTACATCTACGAGTATCCTAAGAATTTTTGAAACATTTATAAAACAATGATCCTTTACTCACCTCATTTGATATGGAAAAAGTTGTAAACATGAATTCGCCAAGTTTGTGAAAAATTAAAAATTTGAAGGAAAACAAAGAAAAAAAAGTATTTTGTGCCTAAATAAGATGAAATAGTTTGCACTACTGCTCTTAGACGTCTCACATATGCAGAGTTTAAAACTCACAAGTTTATAAAAAAAATTGCACTTCTTAAAAATTAAATATAAAAACCTTTTTAAATAAGGGAAAAAATTGTGATTATTTAAAAACATAACAAAGAAAGCTCAAAAAAAGTTTGTAAAATATTTTAAGCATTAGGTGATTTATATTTAGAAATTCCATAATAATCTCAGAATCATATGAAAGACAAAAGTTTTCTCTACACGGCTTCGTCTTGAAAGAAATTGTTTTAATTAAAGAACCATAAGTCTATTAAATCATAAATGTCATCCACGTTTGGTATCAAAATTCAAAACATAAAAATGTTCGTTTGCAAATGCTGTGTCTGCTATCATTTCAAATTTATTTTCAAAATACAGAGTGTATCTTTGACAACAACAAAAAAGTAAAATGCAAAAAATTAGTATAATCAATTGCTACTATCAAAAATAATTTTGAAAGACTCGAAAAGAAGCAAAAAATATTTTATGAAACACCCCACCAAAATGTAAGAGAAAAAGAAAAGAAAGTGAAAGAACGAACGACCTCAAAGAAAAAAGAAATTTCCTTTCCTGCGGCAAAAATATCGGTTCCCGATCCGAGTTAATAACAGGTATGCGAGAAACACGCAATTCCGTCCTCTCTAAGGTAGAAAATTTTCTTTGTCCAGAACAAAGAATCCCACACGCAGCCGACCGACTCACTCGCTCGCAGTGAGTCTCATCTCGGTATAAAAAAAACGATCACTCGGCCCATCGGCTGTAGCGAAGTATAGGTACGGTACGCACCATCCGTGTCCTTTTTGTTCATGTATATAATATACGTATTACGCTGGTAGTTGGTACAGTGCAGAGTCAGATCGATTAAAAGCCCTCCCCCTCATCCTTCACTTGATAAATGCATACCGTCACAGTTTTATACGTCACAAAGTTAAAAATGTTTTTAAAAATGTGTAACAGCAACGTCTACTGCATTAAAATGTATGCAGCGCCAGGGGCAAAGAACCGTCGGATAAGCCATGTCTTTTTTTACGAATTTCTTTTTTAAAAGTCTCTATTTTGTATGCTTTTTTTTTTTTTTAGAAAAAGGATGGATGGGATGGTTTTTGCAGAATGTCGACAAAGAGATCAGCCGAGGTCTTCCACGATAATGGGGGCGTGAGCGTCGATTTTTTTTTGTATGGTCAGACGTGGTCTGAGTTTATATTATTTTATGAATTTTTAAATACATTGAAATAAAATATTATTTAAAAATACAATCTATTAATTGTACTAATTTTTTAAAATTATTATTAAATTTAATACAATACTTAACAACTCTTTTTCTAGTAAAATGTACTGTATTATATTTTTATGTAATAATAATGTTTGCAATATAATATTTAAAAAAAATTTTTGCGTATTTAAAAAAAAATTTATATTTTCACACTTTTTGTTGTAGAGAGTTTTATTTTTACTCAGGAATTTTTTTCCTTAACACTTTCAATACAGTACTCAAACATATTTTCACAAACAATAGTTAAATATATTATTAAAGAATAAAATATATCATAAGGTATCCAAACTAATACTTAAGAGCTTTTCCCAAACACTTTGGCATTTTATACTTCTACTCTTTCTTATACTAATAATTATAATAATAATAATAATAATAATAATAATAATAATAATAATAATAATAATACATCAATTTTATTTGTATTTTTCGTATTAAATATCTGAAAAAATATTTATACCCAAGTCCGTGTGCAGAGAATAAATAATTCGAGTGATCTACTTTATTTTTCGTTATGCTGAAAATTTTTTCTTTATCCAAATAAAAAATCGTCGTGTATCACTGAAACACGCGAACGAATGCAAGATAGCGAGAGTTTGGTTGAACCTAATTAACCAGGAAGGAGACAAGTTTAAAAGTTCCACCCTTGAATCATACGGGCACTTGAGAACTTTCGAAACAGCCTCTGTTTCGTGAATTATACCACGCACCGAACAGCATGGTAATCCCTTGAAGTTTCGTGTATAATTAAGGAGCTGTGTGCATACCCAACTTTTGGAGTATCAACGTTTCGGTGATAACGAAACTACGAACTGTTATTGCTATTGTAACCGCGTTGCTTCGAATGTACAAAAATAATGTAAAAAAGCAGGGTATATCGGTCAGCAGGCAAAGTACATGGAATCAGGTGCGTCTTATCTGCCGGCGAATGATTAAAATTACGTCGACCGGCTCTCGAGCACCGGTGCACCTGAAACTCTCGATTTCTATTTTTATCTCGGGCTCACACGCGGGACTAAAGTTTTTCTTCAGCTGGGACGAAAGTTTCGAGAAAAAATTTCCGATGTAGTTTCTCGCATTTTTCCTTCGGCCTCGCTCGAAACATAAAGTTAAAAGCCAAAATGTCTCGGTGATAAGGACTTTCTCCTCCCATTTGAATACTGCAAGTATTGCTATAAAGCAACTGACTATCTTGTTTTGTTGGAGCAAAGTGCCATTTTCGAACCGTGTAATTAAAGAAACGCGTCAAGTAAATCAATCGATGACTTTCAAGGACCCCATGTAATTGCGGCTATTACAAGAATTAAACGCAAATAGGCAACAAAAAAAACATCAATCTTGAAGCACCTCGTTTTCCAACAATAAGCCGCAAAAAACCGAGCAAACTACAACTCGCGTGTAATCAGCGAAATTATAATATATTACGTACTTCTAAACAACAAAAAAAAAGGTCGAAGCAGCCGAACAACAATGGCAAACGGATTCGACTCTCTGGTTCTCACATACGTGCGTTTATGAAGCGCGCGAGGTGCGAGCTTTCTCTTTCGCATTGTTCGCAAGAGTTATGTCGAGCAATTATTATCAGCAACCTGAGCTTCTCACGATTTCTCAGCCCGTGTTTTCGGCAATTCTTCCCTTCGCGGCGCGTCCTTTTGTTACCCACTTGCCGACTCTCTATGCAAAGATTCTTTTACGTAATACTCCTCGGATGATGTACTGTCGTGCAGCGGAAAGTTCCTCTTTTGATAAAAATTTTGACAGGTTCGGTATCTTTTTTTTCCATACCAAGTGTTTTGCGTTGTTTTTTCAGCACACTATAATGCAATAGGTCAATGATTTGTGAGTACTTTCTTAACTTTCTTTGGGCAAGTAATTTGTCAAGTTATTTTGATACGCTCGCACGTAATGATGTTCGGGCTGATAACTGTGCGATTCTTATAATACGTAAGTATTCACGATTTGTGCGGAGTAAAAGTGATTTCTTGTTAAATTGTCCTGAACGCTTGACGAAAGCGAAAAAAAATTTCCATGCGCCTCGGTATTGCGTTTTGTTGGATGATGGTAATTTCATGTTGGATTTTTTTTTTTTCATCATCTGAATGTTTTTTTACGAAACTCGGTTTGTGACTGTTTTGAAAGCATAGACGATTCTTTTGAGGTGGTTTCATCCCAAAGTTTAAGCTTTGGTCAAAAAGAGCATCTTGCCCAGTCAAATGAAATGTTTCAGCTGTGATTTTAATTAGTGCCAATGTCAAATAAATTTTAGACTATTTTCAAACTTTTTTCGAATTTGTGTAACAATACGAGAAAATAACTATCTGTAATGAAAAATGTTTTAATCTTAACAAGCCAATACTGATTTTGTTGTTCACATAAACAGCTATAAGTTGACGAGCCTTAATTTATCAGAAAAAAACGTGTTCATCGTTAATAAGGAACGTTTATGAAAATTCAAAAAATAATTATATAAAAATTGTCTTATAACGAATGGAATTTTTTAAAATAAATCATAACTCATTACTCTTAAGTTTATTATTATTAATTACTAGCTCATTACTACAACTATTAAGTATTTAGTTATATAGTAAAAATCAGCCTTTGTTTATTCATATCTAATTGTGGTTGGAAAGTATTGTTTTCTTAAAAAATTGTAATCATGATGCATGATCAAAAGAAAACTTTTAAAAAAATCAACGATTTTCCTCATTAATGTGACCTATCATTTTTACCTAAACACGAATTTAATATTGAAATTTAAAAATTCAAAATAGTAGACTAAATGTTGTGTTAGTTCAAAAGAAGTAAACAATTATTGTATCTGACATCGACTCGACAACCAGTACCCGAAAAACAATGAAGACATATCAACTAGGGATATAATTTTACGAAATTACACCAAGATCCATAAATCCCTCAACTATATCGACACCTAACAACAAAGCGAGCTTTTGGCGTCTTCGATCGAATTGTGGGTACTTTACAGGAGTACACGCAACAGAGCCTGTCTACTAATACACAATATACCAGGTCAGATTTGAAATTGGGGGACACTGACACGTAATTCACGCAAATTATGGATCAGAAATTGGAGCCATTCCTCCTCCTGGTTCGGCTTTTTTAACCGGAAACTAAGTTACGGCGGAGTAAGTAAACACATACACTTATACCATTCGTGCGGTTATTAAATGCCTGGAAAATGAGAGAGAAATACGTGCGTTGTTACCGAATCGTATTCGGACACGTCACGTGGTCGGCTCCCTCGTTTCGCTATAGAAAACCACATGTAATTGCACGTCTCGATGAATACATGCATGAGCCGCACTATACGTGCTTTTTTGGGCCTCTTACTCGGAGCATAGGATAAGTCGTTTCTTGAAATATAACTGACCAACATTGACCATACTCTTGGGGAAGCCGTCCGCTTGAGGAAGGTGTCCTCTGGTTACGTAGCGTATAAATTACATCGTGGAAATATTGTCCTAATTATAAGACATGTGACTTACTATAATGTCACAAAATTTATAATAAACCTATGTATTACAAAATAAAATGGTGATTATGCATTTGCTGACAATTTTTTTTTCTACTAGACCTATTTTTAATAAAAATTATGATAATATTCACACTCGATCTTTATATATGAAATACAAAAACATAAAATAATAATAATTTATAAAAAATAACATTAATAAAGTAAATAAACCGAACAATTCTTCATTTTAACATACTAATCTTAACTTTTTTCAAACAACTTACAACTTAACCTGAAAAACACATTTTCTAGAACTAAGAAAATATTTTTTTATAACTGTTCCAAGAGTAAATATTTCTTTAAAAACAATATAACGTATTTTGTTACAACTTGAGTATTTATTTGTTAGAAATAAAAGTCTTGTGGAAATGAAAAAATGTAATCTTAATTCAAAAGAATATTGTGTTGGACCTTAATTTTTTTTGCGAAGAAATCAATTTTTTTGTACTATTATACTTTAGGAATTTTTTTGTGTGGATATTACACACTTGGTGGGTCTAATGAGTATTTTTGTTCCATACCACAAAACAAAGGTATATAATGGTTTAATTATCAGTACACGTATACTGAGAAAAAAAATCACTGTGCTACAATGGTAATCTGGTGTCACTCCGACATCCAGTGACCTTTTATACTTTGCAACTTAATTTTTACCACATTGGATGGTAATTCCTATTGTACAAACAGGGCAAACGATGACATCTTTTGAGATGGGACTTGAAGAACATGCTATTATTCTTTTCGACTGATTTCTTAAGTGTAACCAATATTTTACAACTATTTTTGTTTTAATACTATTAATATTTCTTTAACAGTTACTCTAAGGAACGTTTATTAAATTTTTTTGTTTTATCTACGAAATACAAAAAAAAATGTGATTATTAAACAAGCAGCAATAAATGCAGTGTTTTTAAGACTCAAAACTTGCTTACTGTCCAACAGTAAAACGTACAAGAATACCTATTAAAATATCATTATTATTATCACTTCAGTCGCTAGAAGTGTGCGATGCTTGAAAAAATGTTCACCATCAATGTATTTGTTCTTCAGTACCGTTGCAACTGCATAACCATATCTATCATTATGATTTCTCATTTGATTGCACAAAAAGAACATACTGTCTAGAATCACGTGGTAATTATTACTAAATTTAAATTTTTTAAATCAATATAATTTAACGTATGCGTGTGTATGTATATAATTTTAGTGTATACATGTATCTAGCGGCTGTGACGTGTGGAATGACAAGAGAGTTATGACATACATTTTAGGATTGTTCAGGTTAGAGGCAATTATAATTAAACAAAGAGACGAAAGCCCAATTTATTTTACGAAAAAATGTACACAGTAAGACTAGACAAACATCATTTTATTTTGTTTTAAAGTCTAAAAAATAATATTCTTGCCTCATACTTTGAAAAGTAGCCTTTATGGTCATATGTTTTTAAAAGTAGCTTTATTCTGTTAGACCAAGGATTTAACAATACTTAGTTTAAGTCTCGACTTTTATTGTGTGATACCTATGAGGTTTCTTTAATATACGTCTTAATAAATGAAAAGTACTTATTGAAAAAAATTTTTTTTGTTACGGTAAAAAATATCTTTTCTTTACATTATTGCAGCAACAGCATCTCCATATCAAAACATTATCAGCAAAGGCACTAAAAAGACTAGTCCAATCAATTGAACGGCGTAAAATTTTGTAGAATAAATATGGCTGACAGCTATAGAACTTATCTTTGCAACGTATGTGAAAAAAGTTATAGAAAGAACTATGAACTCAAGAGACACCAACGGATCCACACAGGTGATAGGCCCTTTGCTTGTGAAAATTGTTTCAAATCCTTTTCCCACAAAGGACATCTTACAGTGCACCAGCGAATCCATTCAGGCGACAAGCCCTTTACTTGCAAAATGTGTTTCAAAACCTTTACCCAAAGGAGTAATCTTATAAGGCATGAAAGAATCCATACTGGGACTAAAGCCTTCAGTTGTAACTTGTGTTCCAAAACCTTTTCCCGCAAGAAAAATCTTACAGTGCATGAGAGGATCCATTCAGGCAACAAGCCCTTCACTTGCAAAATGTGTTTCAAAACCTTTACCCAAAGGAGTAATCTTATAAGGCATGAAAGAATCCATACTGGGACTAAACCCTTTAGTTGTAACTTGTGTTCCAAAACCTTTTCCCAAAAAGGACATCTTACCATGCACGAGTGGACCCATATGGGCATCAAGCCCTTCAGGTGCGATTTGTGTTCCAATACTTTTATCCAAAAAAACAACCTAACAAGACATATGTTGGTACACACAAGAGTAAAGCCATACAAATGCGACGAGTGTTTACGAACCTTCGCCCTAAAATGTAATTTTGAAAGACACATGGGATATGTACACGCCCACTACTGCACCGAGTGTGAACTAATCTTCGTCCAACTCAGAGAATTGAAAAATCATTTGAGTCAACAGCATTGCTTCTTCATCTAGAAACTGAATTAACGAAGTAACGAAACTTCTTATAATTACAGTTTTAATTTTCTAGTTAGGTTGATCTCCTTATAATTATAATAAAAAGTTTTTTGAATTTATAGTTAGAATAACATTACGAAGATGTTGTTTCATGATTGCAGTGTGAAGCTGTTCTTGTTGATCATGTATATCTTTTTTTGTAATAAACGAGTCTAATCATAGTGTTTCTTTATGTACTTTTTATTAAACCATCTCTATTTCAGAAAAATAAAAAAGTAATTTTAAAAATCTAGGTAAAGCATCACGCAACAAATAGACGCAGCAGACCTTTTTCATGCAAAAGTTAAAATTATCGTTTGAGCGAGGCCAAAATAATTAAAAGTATAATTATGACTATTAGCTTACGCACAAGTTGTATAGACTGATTTTGACAGTAACTTGAAGTAAAAAATATTGTCAAGCCATACGAAAATAAAAAATATAACGAAGCAAGATTTATACCATAGCAAGAATTTCTAATTAGGTATAGATATTTTACTGAAATTATAGACAAGCTTTGTCATTGGACATACAACTCTGTTTTTTAACTAAATAATACGTTATGTAAAAAGATATTTTTTTATTGGAATTAACTTGGTTCTTACTATTTGATTACAGTTCTTACAATTGAAATTATATTCTCAATTTCTTCGATTTTTGGACCCACACGAAAGCCATCAATAAAAGTCATAAGTTTTAAGATTTTTCTTCGAAAAAATTCATTTCAATGCTTTCGCTAAAAAAAAAAAACTAAAAAAATCTTCTTTAGGAGTATGATTTCGTAGATTTTTTAACGCAGGATAAAATAAAAATGTTTTTATTAATTTTTAAGGTTATGTTACCTCTTTTTTGGAGGTTGCTGGGCTACAAAAAATCGAGTTAAAATTAGTCAGAAAAAAATTTTGAACATTAAAAAAAGACGTAACATAACCTCTCAAATCATTGAAAATTTTTTTTAGTTACTGCTACATTAAAAAATCTATGAAATAATAGTCCTAGTTACAATTTTTTTTGTTTTTTAGCAAAGAAAGAATTATTGTGGCACAGAAAAAATTCATTATTGGAATATCGACAACAATAACCTCGAAACAATAAACCTTATTAAAAGAACACGAAAAATCGGTGAATCGTAAAATATTCGTCAATTGAACATTTTTTTGCCTTGGTAAAACTTTTTTTTTTTTTTACGCACAGAAATGTAATTAACTAGAATTTAAATAATTTTAAGTACAAATAAAGTAAATAATGAACGTCAAAAGTTTACGTTTTTAATTAATATCTTGATACAAAACTTTAATCGATATTTTATTATTGTTATCTTACGATTGCAATTTCAGTAGTATTTAAATAAAATAAAAAAAAATTTTTTTAAATACCTGAAACACTTTTGATAAAACTCTAAAGTGCGTTGAAACCGTTATTTGTTATATTAATTAACAATTTATACATTTAATCACGCTAACATTTTCAAAAAGCGAGAAGTGATTGCTGTTCAACTGCATGTGGTGTGAACGCAAAAACATACCTATTAAGATATCATTATCAATATCACTACAACCATTATGAGATAACATTTTACAGTATGTTCTCTAACATAAAAGTATTTTCTGTTTAGTGTTTTTACAACTGCCTAACCATATTTAACACAAATCGTAATGTATCATTTCTTATCCATCTGCATAAAAAGGATCTTAAGAATAACCAGTAAGATTTTTTGTTCACCTAATACAAGTGATAATTATGTTCAGATATTTATATGTGTATATGTACGTATGTATATTTGTTAAAATCAGGAATGAAAAGAAGTTATATTCAAAAACAGTTTTAAGTTTGTTCAAATATAAAAAGTATTTAAGTCCGTAATAATAAACATACTACTTACAAATACGTAATTATACATACTGCATTCAAAATTGCTGTATAATTAACTTAGTGTGCATGTAGAAAAACTTTATTTAATTTTGTATCTATTGTTAGTGAATATCTTTATATTAATTTATCATATACAAAGTAAAAAGTGTTTTTCAATAATTTAATTTTGTTGAAAATTAAAGGCAATTGTTGTTAAACAAGTGGACAAAAAGCAGAACTGATTTCACTCATAATTCCACACAAAAACATCTTAGACAGTAAAAAGCACCCAATATATTTAACAGGAACACAGAAATAAAATGGTGAGTCTTATTGCAATAATCAAAAATATTATTGTTCCGTCACACAGTTTCAAAAGTCTAATGATCACGTTACAAAATTTATCTACATTAAAAATTGTCAGCAATAATAATGTCATATATTCTCAATCAGGTTAATCATAGCTGACATTCCAAGCTTCTGCAAAATATCGTTCATGAAAATGGCTGACAGTTGCGGTTCTCACGTTTGCGAAGTTTGTGGAAAAGCTTGCAAATGTAACTCTCAACTCAAAATACACCAAAGGATTCACACAGGCGACAGGCCTTTTACTTGTAAAAATTGTTTCAAATGCTTTTCCCAAAAAGCACATCTTACGGTGCATGAGAGGATCCATTCAGGCGACAGACCCTTCACTTGCAAAACGTGTTTCAAAACTTTCATCATGAAGAGCCATCTTACAAGGCATGAAAAGTTTCACATTGGTAAACTCTTAAGCTGTAACTTATGTTCCAAAACTTTTTTCCAAAAAGGACATCTTACCATGCACGAGTGGACCCATATGGGCATCAAGCCCTTCAGGTGCGATTTGTGTTCCAAAACCTTCACCCAAAAAAACAATCTAACAAGACATATGTTGGTACACACAAGAGTAAAGTCATTCAAATGCGACGAGTGTTTACGAACCTTTGCCCTAAAATGTAATTTTGAAAGACACATGGGATATGTACACGCCCACTACTGCACCGAGTGTGAACTAATCTTCGTCCGACTCAGAGAATTGAAAAATCATTTGAGTCAACAGCATGGCTTCTTCATCTAGAAATTGAATCAACAGAGTTACAAATAGTTTTAGTTTGATTTTCTACGAAGGTTAATTCATATTTTTACATGTATCATGATGGATTTTTCAATTTAAAGTTTGACGATAATGTTACTTTTTTTTTTTATCATTGCAATGTAAAGCTGTTGTTCTTAATCTTAATTAAAAAAGTAAAATCAGTATCTACTTTATTACTTTTTTTAAATCACGCCCATGCCTTGAAAGTTAAAAAGAATCTAAATATCGTATTACGCAATAAATGCCCGAATCAAGTGATTTTTGCAAGGGTGCAATTATATGATTACAACACTCCGAGGGAACGTGAACGTGAAAGAATGTTCCGTCTCTTAGTGTTGGGTTGACGAATAATCGTATACAATCCACGAGAGAAAACAAAGAACACCTCAGATTACATTTTTGTCTAATTTTAGTGATCTGAAATTTATCTTATCTTTTTTTCCTATAGGTGAGTAGTATACTATTTGAGTAGAGTGAAGGTAATTATAATACAAGTACTACTAAAAACACTATGTCCCACACCATATACTAAAATAAGGATCTTCACAGACTTTTTTCAGGTATGAGAAGTTAAACTTTACTCACTAATGTGGTATGAGACATAGTTCTTTATATAACTTTTATAACTTTCACTTTAAACCTACGTGTGGACAAAAATAGTGGTAAATCTTCCAAAATCAAAATGCTTTTCTGTCAACTCTAGGATTTTATTAAAAAAAGGATAAATAAAAAAAATTAAAAACAATTGAACATTGATTTAACACAGGAATACTAAAATTTGACGTGAGAAAATTTCGTTATCCATACATGATTTTTTCCTTGAAACAGAATGTGCTTAGCTGATATCATAGCTACAACGATGAATAAAAACAGATAAGAAAAGATATAATAATCAATGTACGCTTACCTTCAACATGGTATTGTATTTACTTTACTTTATCATTGACTTTAGAAAAAAGGAATGAAAGGCAAAAAGGTACAGTAACTCTTGCTCGTATTTACTGTCGATAAAGTGGATCATAGATGGACAACATGGCGATATCCTGGAGAGCAATATCCTAAAGTTGGCGAGGCCTCTCCTTTTTCAAAACATTAATAAAATTAAAACTTGACATTATATTAAATATATTAGATTTAACCTTCGTATTCGGCACGTGGTGTATTATAATCACTTTAAACGTACTCATTTGAAAGAAGCGTAATCTTACATCAAACTCTCTATGAGCATCAAACACGATAAATATGGTTTTGTAGTTTAAAATTTATTGGTACCTCATTGGATGGATAATCATAAGTTTAGTCTAAGCTGAATTACACCAATTTATTAGTATGATACAAGAGTGAATTTAATTGACAACTATTTATATGACAACTGTTTTTTTTTTTTTTTTTTTTTTTTTTTTTAATGATGGTATTATTTACTGGTTAACATTAACTAAAAGAGTTTTGATTTTATTTTAAATAAGAACGTTATTCTCACGTTGTTTCGACGTAACTTTTTTATGAGCGTTGATAAAAACTTTTTTAAATTGTTGAAGTTCTTAAAAATGACATGCTTTGACGTTTCGTTACTAAAACCATTGAATAAATTTGTTACTAAAAATTTTAAAAATTTTATGACTTTGATGTAATTTCCTAATACTAGAGCTGTAAGCTAATTTTTTCAGAACCTATACTTCGTATACTCATTCTTGTTTTCTAATTTTAGGTATGAACAACACCTATTATCATATCATTAGACTCACTATTCTAATCAGCATAAATGTGACACTTTTTTGGAATATTCTGAAATGTGTATGCAGTTAGAACTCTTACAACTGTTAAACTGCATGTATTAAAAATTCTCATCAACAAATAATTTTAAGAATATGTTGTTAAGTTCCCTGGTGATACCATATAAAATATATAATTATATAAATATAAAACAAACTGTCACAATTTTTTCGTTAGTGCATACATGCAATAATTCGACTCTTGAAGAATCAAAAGAAAATTTTGGTTTAAGTTTTTGAATTTGTTTTGTACAGATATAACGTATATTATTAAAGAGTCTGAAGTCCATTTAATTTTATAAAAATGCAATCCAATGATGTTAGCAAGAGCTTGTACATCACAAAAACTATTTAATCCATCATAAATTGTGAAACAAACGGGTAAGTTTTACTATTATACTAAAAAAATTTTTTTTAATCCAAAAAAAATTGTCAAATACTATTTATATACTAAGTATTTGAGTTAATTGCGTATTTCTTCATAGTCAGATAATACTAACCTCACTTCCGACATTTTTAAGCACGTGTAGCTATTTATGACCATTGGTGTAATGTTTAGTATACATTTATTTATTCCTCAGCTTATAAACACTTTTTCTACTTTGTTTTCATGAGCCTCAATTTTTTATTGAAGTATGTTTCATACTTATCGTAATCTACCATATTTAACAGTGCAAAAGCATAGTGTTCAAAATGATAACGTATAAAAAGTACAACACAAATAAATGAAAACTGCTTTTAAACAATGTAATAGATAACAAAAATTTAACTAACTTTTTTTCATACTCATGATCAGTAATACATTAAATTTTGTAAATAAACTTTTATAAAATGTCACCACATATATTATATTTTTACTCAACCAGTAGCATTTTGGTATTTTTAAGAGAATTTAAAAAAAATAAAAAAACTTAATGTTCTCGAATTTTTCAAATTTTAATTTATCTAAACTCATACACAATAGTTTTTTTGTTTTGTTTTGAAAATAAGCTTTATTAAGACCTTAAAGGCTTTTATAGCTCTCATACACAATAAATAGTAAGTATCAGACGGTATTTGTTAACAATCATAGGAAAATTTTATAGCTCAAAATTTAAACGATCAAATTCACAAAGTTTGTCTCGTTTTTGTCTCCCGTTCTTTAAAAAAAGTTTTTTTTAAGACACACCCTCAAGATAGAAATTATTCTAATATATATGTCTCTTTCTACTCACATATAATTTTTTCATGTAAATTATGGAAAAATCGTGTTACCTTCACTTAAATTTGTGATCACGATTTTTTCTTAATAGTATATGTACATGACATAGCGGGAAAAAAAACCCGATTTCAAGGATGTGGCTCGAAAAAATTTTTTATTAAAAACGACGGACAAAAATAGGATACTTTATTGGATTTACTCATACCTCTTTTTAAAAAAGTGATTTACTTTTAGAATAGAATAAATTTTCTACCTCTTAAAAAAACCTCTTTAACACAGATAAAACTCTTTCACCATGAACAAAAAAATTCAATTTATCGAACCGTTCTTATTATTCATTGCAGAAAAGGCACTTCCACATCATAAAATAGTCAGTAAAGCATCAATCAAAAATCTACTCTCAAACAGCCAACTGTGCATCAGCTTCTGCAGAATATCGTTCATGAATATGGCCAGCTGCTGCGCTTCTCACGTTTGCGAAGTTTCTGAAAAAGCTTGCAAATGTAACTCTGAACTCAAGGTACACCAAAGGATTCACACAGGTGACAGGCCCTTTACTTGTAAAAATTTTCTCTAAACTTACATCACAAAGAGAAATCTTACTAGTCATGAGATAATCCATATGGGTAGTAAACCCTTCAGCTGTAACTCATGTTCCAAAACCTTTTTCAAAAAAGGACATCTAACAGTGCATGAGAGGATCCATTCAGGCGACAAGCCCTTTATTTGCAAAATGTGTTTTAAAACTTTTACCCATAGCAGTAATCTCATAGCACATGAAAGGATCCACACTGGGACTAAACCCTTCAGTTGTAACTTGTGTGCCAAAACCTTTTCCCACAAGAAAAATCTCACAGTGCATGAGAGCATCCATTCAGGCAACAAGCCCTTTACTTGCAAAATGTGTTTCAAAACCTTTACCCAAAGGAGTAATCTTATAAGGCATGAAAGAATCCATACTGGGACTAAACCCTTCAGTTGTAACTTGTGTTCCAAAACCTTTTCCCACAAGAAAAATCTCACAGTGCATGAGAGGATCCATTCAGGCAACAAGCCCTTTACTTGCAAAATGTGTTTCAAAACCTTTACCCAAAGGAGTAATCTTATAGCACATGAAAGGATCCACACTGGGACTAAACCCTTCAGTTGTAACTTGTGTTCCAAAACCTTTTCCCACAAGAAAAATCTCACAGTGCATGAGAGGATCCATTCAGGCGACAAGCCCTTCACTTGCAAAACGTGTTTTAAAACTTTTACCTATAGCAGTAATCTCATAGTGCATGAAAGGATCCACACTGGGACTAAACCTTTCAGTTGTAACTTGTGTTCCAAAACCTTTTCCCAAAAAGGACATCTTACCATGCACGAGTGGACCCATATGGGCATCAAGCCCTTCAGGTGCGATTTGTGTTCCAAAACCTTCACCCAAAAAAACAACCTAACAAGACATAATATGCTGATACACACAATAGTAAAGCCATACAAATGTGACGAGTGTTTACGAACTTTCGCCCTAAAATGTAATTTTGAAAGACACATGGGATATGTACACGCCCACCACTGCACCGAGTGCGAACTAATCTTCGTCCGACTCAGAGAATTGAAAAATCATTTGAGTCAACAGCATTGCTTCTTTATCGAGAAAACGAATCAACAAAGTAACGAAACTTCGTAAATCATGATCGATTCTTTTTGATTCCGAGTGGTTTTGGTATGATGAGAAAAATTATTCAATTGGATGTGAAGTTTAAGTATCTTTTGCGGCTATTACTTTATTATTTCAATCTGATACTCCTACAATTATTCTTTATTTAATTATATACTTTAGTTCTTATTTTTGTACTTATTACATCGATAGATGTAAACCGTAATCTGAAATGTTTTTCATAATAAAGTTGTAAGAAGATATAAATGTTTGTTTTATAAACTTTTATCCACGAAATAAAATCCCCATGGTCTAAACAGCAAAATGCATTTGCCAAAACTCAACACTTGAGTAAAAAATAAGCAACAAAACTTATTTTTCGTCAGTAACATAATTTTTTGAAATTGAATGAAAAAACAGAAAGTTACGATCTCAACCAGTCAAGGTCAGCGAAAGAGAAAGTTCGTTCAGCCAAACGAGTGTCACGAGACATTCGTGATAATATGGGAAGAACCAAAGCCCGTGCATGAATAAACCAATACACGAGAAAATGTATTCCATCTGCGACCACGTCAGCCACACCTGTGCGCGCCAAAGTCAAGTCTAAGAAGGAGTAAATCTTAAGGCAGCGCTCGGTTAAGATTTCTTTCACGCATTTACAGTTATTTGGACCGGTCGAAAGCGAAAGAGAGAGTGAGGAGAGCACTGAGGACAGGTTCGCGTGGCCCTCGCAGGCATTTCGTATTATGACTCGCTTTTTATCAAATTAAACCGTGGAATGGTAATGTGCGAGTTAATTTAGCGTGCCGATCAAATTTTCCATACGGAAAATCGTTTTTGCGTTGACCGTGACGACAAAGGAGGTCAGGAGCATGGGCGCACAATTTGTTCAGTTTCGCGTCTCATACTCTTAACAAGTCCATGTGGCAATTTTTTAAAAGCGATTCAAGTAGGAAATATTTATTCGTCTGTTTGCGAATCTAACGTTTTATTGTTCTTTTCATCCATTACCTCAATCACTGTCCCGTCGCCGATCAACGTACACGTATCACTCAAGTTTGGAATTGAACTTGCCTTTTTAAAAGATACATAATCATCTTGAGAACTAAATAATTTTAGCATGAAAATTTTCTCCCAACTCATGGATGAAGACTTCAAAAATACTTTTCTTCGATGTACACAGCAGTTCAACCATGCATGAATATGTAAGAACGAACAAAATTCCCACGTGGAAAGTTAAATTAATGTCTTTATGCACGATTCACAATAAAATATGATAGTTCGGAAGAATTAGAAATCTTTGGGTGTAGTCGAAAGAGTCAAGACCAGCTACCCGGTTCACTGATCAACAGACTCTCGAAGAATTTAGCCGCGCGCTGCTGCTTAGGCACTGGATGGTACAGGATTGCCATTACAAAGTAGATCGACCGGATCTCCACTCCGACTTTCCACTCGCTACTGCTTTGAGATCGACATTGTGGGTTATATGTCGAGTGGTTGCCTTTCGTGTTAAATCTTTCTTTCTGTCGTACAAACTGCGGCCGTCGCTCATTTTGGTACTTAAGGAATAATGAGTTGAGCCCCTAGAAATACCTGTTTTATTCGAGGGTATGAAAATTAATTCGCAAAATTTTATTATATCCCCAAAACTTGTGTGAAAAAATGTTTTTGTTTTTTTTACCGAGAAAAGTACTGCACAAATTCAGGTTACTGAAAAAAAACCTATACTGTTTTCGTACACTATAAATTTTATTTGCTTTTGAGTAAAAAAAAGTGTAATGAAAATAATGCTTTTTATACGTACGTAAACACGAAAATTAATAAAAAGCGTATGACAAACATTATCTAGAGTTACCGATTTTCTTATCGTAAATTATTTCTAATTTAGCTTTATATTAAACAAATAAAGATTATTTTCATGTGTTTTTTTATCAATGTCAAAGTGAAGTTTGATGACAATTCATAGTATTCAAATTTGTTCGATGCTCCTGAGAAGTAAGTATACACGTCTTCGACGTCAGTAAAATTAAACACTTTTTATTTTCAAAGCTGCACAAAAAACTTGAATGTTTTACATTATCGAATGCATTAATGACATTAATGGGTTGGTCCGACATTTTCTCCAAATACAACAAATATGCCTTCTCTTTTTATACCTGTGAACATTTCGTTGATAAATTCAACAAGTCTTTGATGGCGTGCTACATGATAGAAATTCTTGAGGTTATAAATCGATAAACCAATTTAGATCGCGGTCGAGGTTATTACTTTCACCTTCCCGCAAGGTCGAGGACGTACTTTCTCAAATTTCATCTTGATTGTTTTCTCACCTGTGTTTCGATCAGCTTGACATTTACTATCTAAGATCATTATCCTTTTTCTTGGCATCGGTACGTTTTTTATATTTGTCATAAAGATAATACTTGACAACATAAACTTATTGTAGGAATACTTACAAGTTTTATAAATAAAAATATGATGACTGGTTTAACTCCTTAAAAACATTTTTTTTAAGTTTTTGAGAATATTGATTTTTTGCTGTTACAATTCTTCCTAAATAAGAAAAAAAAAATTTTTTATATTAAGAGATTATTTTAGGAACCTTAGTAAGATATAAGACTACTTATTAAAGCTATAATAAATGTACATTTTAGATCCTAAGCCAAAATTTTTATACAGAATACTAAAATATGTTTTTAATTTAATTTAGTATTTTGTTAATCGGATAGTTCAAAACTATCGTTAAAATATTATTATGTTTCGTAAATAAAATAATTTTGAAAATAAAATAAGAATAATTTTACTTCAAACATGTAAAGAAAACTGTTTATTAAGAACTATAAAATCATAACAATAAATTATAACAAGACTTTATTTGCTCACGAGCCAATAATCGAGTGAAAAGAAACAAAAATTTTCATCTTTAAGTCATTGAATTAGATCGAGTGACACATGCGACTGATTATATTTTCTTCACTTACATTAAATAACTACTTATTCAATAGAAATAAGATATAGCATCAAATTTTTATAGAAACAAAAAAATTACAGCGTGGAATAAAACATATTTAAAATACATAACTATGGGTTATTTTATGTTCTAACATAATTTTCCATGGCCTAGTCTATTGTAAGTAATTTTCTATTAAAGTTACAACAGAAATTGAACAATAAAAATCTATTGATTTTGTTTTAAGTGGAAAAAGAGCCAAATTGCCGTTGTAAACTTGTATCCCATTAAAAAGTTACTACTTTTGATGACACCCAGAAGCAAAGTATGACATAATACACATTTTATAATAAAAAAAAGAGTTTTTCAAAGAGTTTTAGACTATGAAGCTGGTGGTCCCAAAATCTGCTGAAACCAATATATCAACAAAAATTGCTCTTGTGGATGCACACTATTAAATTTGGGTTCTCAATTTTGAGTACTTTGTATTCTATGGAAGTCAGTATATTGCAAAAATTTTTTTCTATTTTTTCATACCAATAAGCCAATGCTATTGCCTCGCAAATTAGTAAGGTCAATCTTTTTAAAATAAAACCTTAGAGCCCGTTACGCTAAAGAACGTCATGTATTTTTCGAAGCGCTTGGTTTTCAGCTCAGAAGATGATGGGATTAAAATATAATTATTACGTACATGATACATAAAATACATTAAATTAAACAAATTAGGACGAAAAATTAATTTTTATGAGAAAATCATTTTAAAGGAATGGGTATCCAACGTCCGTTAGTTGCAAAGTATTTAAAAATAAAGTTTGCTTATATAATTTAAATCTATAGATATCAAAACATTAAATAGAGTCGTAACATTTTAATTCTATAGACTATTTAGACGATTTAAATTTTTTCTAATTAATAATTGTTTTTACGTGATTTTTAAAACGTAAAAAAATTATAATAATAAAATAAAATAAAATTCAAAATTCGTAGTTTAAAGTATTAGTTGTAACGACTGCCACATTAGCAATATGAGACATACCGAACAAAGACTAAATTAGATCAAGACAAAGACTGTACATCGAAGTTACATAATAGATATGTTTTGTCACAAAATGCTGTTTACTAATAGTGTCTCATTTAACTTGGACACAATAAAAATTTTAAATTCAATTTAGATTTATTTTGATGCTAGAAAAAAATTAATGTCACTCATTAAAGGTATGTTTGACAGAGTAACATTTTTTTCCTTTACAGAGTCTGTATTGATAAAAGTCGAAAATTTTCATCAATAAAAGGATTTTTGTTAAAATACTTCCATTATTTAAACTTTAAGGGTACAGCAGTATAAACAATTTTACTTTTAATCATAAAAAAGGTACTATGACGTGAATTTTCATGATGTGAAGCATGTACAATTATTTAAAAAGACCATCAATTGAAATTTTGCAGCTATCAATCATCTGCTATGTATTGAAACATAGAATTGTTATTATTTTGAAAATAGTATATGCAGTGTAACCGTATATGATAGAGTCACACTTATCATCTGAAAAAAATATATACTTTGTTCATAATAAATGCAATTTTTTTCATACTCGTTTTAGTCTAACATTAGAAAATTAAAAAAACACTCACCGATACTAGAAGTGACTCGTTTATTTGAAAAATATTCAAAGCTTTAAACTTAATATTTGAACTTTTGCATCGGTAGGAAAATATCAGCAGCTAGAAACAAGTATTCTAATTTATCAATTACTTTTCTGCAAAATTCTTTATCTTTGAATTCTTACCTGATGTGTTATATCCCGATATTTTACACTATCATTGCATATCAAACAATTAATCAACGTGACGTTAATTTTTTCACTCTGCATAATTAAAAAAGTTGTACAAAATTTCATCTTTAAAAATAAATATTTGTGATTAGTATTGTGTTACCTGTTTGATTACCGAACTTGCAGACCTTATTAACAGTAACGATGTAATAGAGAAGTGAATAAAATATAATATTTTCATTGTTATTTTCTGCATTGGAGGAGTAGTTTCAACAAGCAGTTTTATTAATTTACTAATATAATACATACAAAACATGAAATTATTCGCGATGGATAAAAATATTGGTAAAGAGTAAAAATCAGACAGATTATTAGATATTTCCACTAATGACATGTACATTTTCTGTAATTTTTTTATGATTAGTAACTTTTCTTGTTCATTGACACAGTCCAATGAATTGGTACTTATTGCAATACTAGACTTTACATAAAAAATTTTTAAATTATGATTAACTATTTTAAATAAATCTTGAATGAAAATAGTGAAAAATATATATTGCAACATGGTTACATCTATTATTAAATGGCAAATCACTTTTATTATAAGGTAGATTATTTTCTTTGCCTTTGGGATACGTACAATTCTTTCAATCGGTCCATGTGTGATTATAATGTATTTCAACATTAGAAAACAAACGTACATATTATTTTGTGATATCCAGTCCTTATTTTTCTTGTACTTAGTTAACTCTCCTATTGATTCTTTGATGGAATTAAATTTTGTAAAAAATTTTATGGCTGATTTTTGTTTAACAATACTTTGTATTAAAATCAAATCCACTGATACAAATTTAGATGTGGTGTAAATTTCTCTACAAACTTTTATGATACTTAAAGTGTGATGTCTAGCTAGGATTTTATTCAAATGTTGAAAATTGTAATACTGTCTTATTATGATTACTGTTAGTAAGCAAATATTGTAGGCTGTCCCAATGTAAGTATAACCAAACGACCAACGTTTGAAAGTATTATTTCTTATGGGGGTCTCTTGAAAACTCATAGTTATAGTCCCAAGCATTCGACTACAAAAGAAAAATAATTTTAGTAATGAAAGTTTGAAATTCCTTGTCCTCATTCTTGACACCAAGTTAGAAAACATCGCAGTTTTTGACTGAAAAAACAGAAGTAACCTAATTATGAGAAAATAATTCGGATATAACACTTAGTTTTTAAAGTAAAAATAGTCACATAAAATGACGTATGTTACAGAGAACAAGAATGTTGAATGAAAAAAAGTAGATATGTTATACACTGCTGACTGTTATTATTGATTAGTTTTATTCTATTTTTATTAGTCCAGTTCACTTGAATTCTAAAAGGTAACTAAGTTTGAAAAATACACCGAAAGAATATTATGAATCCACTTATTTTTTGATAACTCTTTTTCATTACGTCGGTTCATGAATTATTAACGTTGTTCTGAGACAGCATAAAAGGCATTGAAGAACAATTTTAGGTACTACGTACAATTATTTATGATACATAGAATATCATAATAATTTGGGACTCCCCAAGATTTTAGATTTTATTGTTAAGCCTAGATGTATAACTATGCTGTACGGTGTTATTAAAGTTGAGAGGGAAATGAAAAAAATCAAATAAAAGTGTTTCCATTATTCTGATTGTTTAAATTCTCATGTCTAATATTGATTGTTTAAGCAGGCAAATAACAAGTCCACGTTTTAATAAAAAAAAAATTAGGTGCTATCTCTACGAAAGCCATATCTAGGCCAAGAACGTCACTCATTTAATTATATCTACTTTTACTCATCTATTGTATTATTAACAAAAACCTATTTTCTAAATGATATAAGCACTGTGAAGTATAAACTCACTATAAATACTGATACATTTATGTTTGGTGACTCAAAGTTTTTGTAAAATTAAAAAATGTTAAATTATATAAAAAAAAAAAATTAAAAAAGTTGTCGACAGTATTTCTAACCCATTTGTTTCTCATCGGCTCTTTTTAGTTAATACACGTGTATTGATTTATAAATTATTTGTATACTTGAGTGCACATCGTATATTGCAGCACATCTAGTATATCTTCCAGTACATACCAGACATGAGTAACGAGTAACAACAACAGTATATTAGCGTCATTAATCCTTAAAATTTTACACTAAACTATGCAATTTAGGGGTGAATAATTGCACTATCGAGTCTATTTCTACAATATCGAGAGTATGAACCATAATTCATGCACAATTATCAACAATAGTGTGATGCATGTACACAAAATATTTTTCTCTATAATTTTACTCAGTACTATAGCTTAGAGAATTCTCAACATTTCAAACACTGTTTACTTTTAACACAAAGCATATTCAATACGTAATAAAAAAATTAAAACTAGTTTGGATCCAGACAAAATATATGTCAAAAGTACGTTTGTTTTGGTATAAGATGTTAGTTAGTAATGGTCTTCTGTTTAACTTTAGATTAAATTTTAATTTTTAATATCAGAAAAAAATTGATATGATGAATAAAAGGTGTGTTGAACAAAGTGAAAACATTGTTGATACTTTACACAGTTTATCTTTATTACTAAAAGATAAAAATATTTAGGAATATAAGGATGTTGACTAAAATATTTCAATTATTTAAAATTAAAAGTTGCAATAGCATAATATAATTTTGCTTAAACATCATACAAAAGATACTGTGCTATATTACCTAAGATTCAATGATTAAGAGAATGGAACACTATTTGAAAAGCCCATGCTTCAAGATTTTGCTATCAATCATCTGATACATATTTAAATATAGAATTGTCATTATTTTGAAAAAGTCTATGCAGTGCAACCGCATATGATAGAGTCACACTTAGCATCTGAAAAAAAAGATAATATACTTTTTTATAATAAATGCACCAATTTTTTTCATACTCCAATAATTTTTGACATTAACATCTAATTTTAAGATGTTACACATACTATGATTACTGATACATTTATACCTCATGACGCCTGATGACTTAAAATAGTCGTAAAATTAAAAAATTTATTATTTATAGAGTATCGGGTTTTAACAAGTCCTGCAATTTTTATTTTTTTCGCTTCTCCCTCCATGGGCTTCACTGTGATTTTTTTACATCTTTAACGACTTGCACACAGCGAATATCCTGCTGATGATGAGGGTGTAGCAATACACAATGGCACCTAGAGCTTGCATTCGTGTTTTATACATATGTATACAATTGTATACTATATTACAGCCATTTGAAGGCTTTACACTGTAAATCCAAGCGTGTTAAATTACATGTTAAAAGTGTGTAGCTAATGTTTTTGTTTTTCATAAGATACATGGTGGTGACGTGGATAAGAATTTTAAGAACAACTAAATCTATGGTACACCAAGTGGTTAATCAGTTCTATTAAATTGGACACATTTGACTGGAGAAGAATTAATGTAGGAAAGCTGTGGAGTGAAAAAACTTGTCAGTCAAAGATTTAACATGCTTACAAGTGTGTGGAATTTGTGATAAAAATTTATTTGTGTAACTATGTTAACGTAAAGTCTTACATTTTATTTATGAGTTTTTCATTCTCTAATTCAAGAAATGGTTTTGAAATCCTTAATACCGTATAAAACTTCATTAATTTCTTCTTAAGCCACTGTAAGCATATAAAAGAAAATTTACCTTTTTGACTTACCTTCACAAGACGCGACTCATATCTCTCTACTTTGCTCTGGATATAATTTCACTCTCTCCACCCCTCAAACAGGGCCCAGAGCAGGTACCATGACCAGAAAGACTTTTTAACCCCAACCTGTGCCCAAACTTGTCAGCCTGCATTAGTCCAAGCTATCTATCTGGTTTTGACGTTTAATTTATTTCTTATAGTATTAAGCAAAAAAGCCAAAACTCTGATTAAAATTTAAGTTATATTTAGAGGATCGGTTTCTGTTTACTGGACTCATAAGAACGTAACATAAAAAAAAATAGAAAATTTAATTGTTTGGATGTAAGTATTAAATTTAGTAACATGTATTTATCTCATTCAAAACAAACAAATCCATCCTCACCATGGCCTTTCCTAAGTGTTTCCAAAGGAAAAGGTAACTTTGGCCAGTGCTCATCAGTGGAAAAGTTATATCAGTTTTCCTATCGATGGTAAAATAAACATCATAGTATTTTAAAATTGATCAGGGTAAAAAAACTGGTTTAAAAAAATTAAAAATGTGCAAAACTTAATTTTATTTTTACGTGGCACTGAGGATAATATTTAAAAAAATTAAATTAAAACTATGTAACCTTATAAAAAAAAAAAAAAAACTTTTGTCAAATCACTGTTTAACATTCAAATGTATAGAACAACAAAAAATGTTCTGAAAAATAATAATTTTTAAATGATTTATAAAGCTAGAATCAATGGTACTTTGGCATTAAAACCCTCTAAGGATCAAGTAAAAAAGGAAGAAAATGAATTAAAAATCGGTGGTTTTTAAATAAGGTGCAATAACTGACTCATCCATTATTTGGGACAGACCGTACGAAAACTTAAAACTTGATTAGATTCAGATAAAAATATACGTCGAAGTTAGATACTATGTTTATTTTGGGTTAGATTTATGTTTTATTTTTAATATCAGAAAAAAATCAATTTGATAAATAAAAGGTGTGTTCAACAGAGTGACAACATTTTTCATATTTCACACAATTTATCTTTATTAATAAAGGACGAAAATTTTCATGAATGTAAAGATGTTGATTAAAATATTTCAATTATTTAAAATGAAAGGGTGCAATAGTATGAAATAATTTTGCTTTAACATCATAAAAGGGATACTGTGCTATGGTACGTGAGATTCAATGATTTAGAGGATACAATACTATTTGAAAAGCCCATGCTTTAAGATTTTGCAGCCATCCATCATCCGATAAGTGTTCTAATCATATAATTAATATTAATTCAAAAATAGTCCGTGGAGTGTAACCGCATACGATAGAGTCACGCTTAGCATCTGAAAAAAAGATAATATACTTTGTTTATAATAAATGCAATTTTTGTATACTCTATAATTTTTGACGTTATAGTCTAACTTTGAAAAATTAAAAAATCACTCACCGATACTATTAGTGACTCGTTTATTTGAAAAAAATTCAGAGCTTCAAACTTGATTTCTGAACTTTTGCATCGGTAGAGAAAAATCAGTAGCTAGAGATAAATATTGTAATTAATTAATCATTTGTCGATTAAATTATTTATCTTAAAATTTTTACCGGGTATGTTATACTTTGATGTTTTGCTCCATCATTATACTTGAGACAATTATTCAATGTGACGTGAATTGTTTTACTCTGTACAATTTAAAAAATCGCATGAAATTTTTGACTTAAAAATAAACATTTTAATCTAGTATTGTGTTACCTGTTCGGTTACCGAACTTGCAGACTTAAATAACAGTAAGGACAAAATGGCAGAGTCAATAATAAATAATGATAGCTTAGCTATGCTATATACTGGAGGATGAATTTTAACAAGCATTTTTATCATTCTGCTGATAAAAAACAAAAAAAACATAAAATTTACCACAATTGATAAGAATATTGGCAACGTGTAAAGACCAGACAAATCATTAGATATTTCAACTAATGACGTGTACATTTTTTGCAGTTTTATTATGGTCAATGACTTTTCTTGTTTACTGGTACAATCCAATGAATTTATTTGTGCCACACTATTGGAGCTTACAAAAACTTTTTTCAAATGACGATCAACAGTTTTAAATAGATCTTTTAATAAAATAGTGAAAAATATATACTGCAACACAGTTACATCAATAATTAATTGACGAGCTACGTTTATAATAAATAAAACTGTTTCCATTAGCTGTGGGTTACGTACAATCAGTCTAACCGGTTCAAATAGGATGATAGTATACTTCAATAATAGATAACAAACATATATTTTTTCTTGTGATATCCTTAACTTATTTTTCTTGTACTTTTTCAACCCTTCTATTGATTCTTTTATCGAATTAAATTTTGTAAAAATTGTTATTGCTGCTTTTTGTTTCACAATACTGTGTATTACAATCACATTGACTGATACATATTTAAGTGTGAAGTAAATGTCTTTGCAACGTTCGACGATACTTAAAATATGATTGCCAGCTATTACTTCGAGTAAATATTGTATATGAGAACTTTGCCTTGCTATTAATATTGTCAATAAACAAATATTGTAGGCTATCCCAATGTAAGAAAAACCAAACGACCAACGGTTAAAAGTATTATTTCTTATGGGGGTCTCTTGAAAACTCATAGTTATAGTCCCAAGCATTCGACTGTAGAAGTAAAATAGTTTTAGTAGTGAAAATTTGAAATTCCTTGTCCTCATTCTTGACATTAGTTTAGAAAACATCTCAACAATAGAAGTTTTTAACTGAAAAAATAGAGGTAACATATTCACAAGAATATAATCTGTAGATAACACTTACTTTACAGAGTTTTTGAAGTAATAATAGTTACATGGAATGACGTATGTTGTGAAGAATAAGAATGTTTATTTCAAAATAAGTAGATGAGCTATGCGATATTGACAGTTAGTATTGACTTGTTCTATTCTGTTGGCATCAGTCTGGTTGACTTGAAATCCAAAACATGACTAAGCTTGGAAACTACGTCGAAACAAAAAACATTTATTCCTCAATAACTCTTATTTCTTATTGTGTCGATTCATCAATTGGAACTTGATTAGAGTTTTAACGTCAAGAGACAAGATTTAATTATTAAACCTATATTATGCTGTATCTTGTTATTGAAATTCATAGAGGGATGAAAAAAATAGAAGTTTTTCCATTATCCTAATTGTTAATATACTGATGTATCGTATTGACACTTTCGTCTTTGACACATTCATCTTTTGCATTAGTAAGAAACCTCTTTTCTATCAATAGGACCAGTGAGGCATACACTTACTATGATTGCTGATACATTTA
The DNA here is from genome assembly GCF_036245765.1 of Copidosoma floridanum. Classification (NCBI taxonomy): domain Eukaryota; kingdom Metazoa; phylum Arthropoda; class Insecta; order Hymenoptera; family Encyrtidae; genus Copidosoma; species Copidosoma floridanum. Next base: position 12,531,520 of record NW_028321884.1, on the reverse strand, counting down.
TGTCTGGTGACTGAAATTAGTAGTAAAATCAAAAAATGTATTATTGATGAAGCAATAAGTCTTTGTTGTAGTTTTTTCGCACCCCTCAGCTACTTATACACAGCGAATATTCTTCTATACGCCAGGGTAAAGCTTGGATCAAAATTTCACTCCTTTATGAATTACCAGAATATTAAAAATAGTTTTTGTGCAGATGAATACAGTATCCAATAATTTTTCACACAATACAATGCACTGATCTTCCAATCAGTAAAAAAAATTTCAACAAATCTCTTAAACACTTTTATAGTACGAATTTTGTTTTCTCAACTTAATTCAGACTACTTAGTATGGTTCGTCCTACAACTTTCTCACCCCAATTGGCAAATGCTCTTTTAATTCAAGCAATATTCTAATTTTTTTTTTCTTCAAAATTTTAAATTTTCATTGCATTTATTTAATTATTTCATCATGAAGTCTTACATTTTATTTATGAGTTTTTTATTCTCTCATTCAAGAAATGGTTTTTAAGTCCTTAATACCGTATAAAACTACATTAATTTCTTCTTGAGCCACTGTAAGCATATAAAAGAAAATTCACCTGTTTGACTTACCTTCGCAAGATGGAGCTCATTTATCTACTTTGCTCTGGATATAATTTCACTCTCTCCACCCCTCAAACAGGGCCTAAAGTAGGTGCCCTAATTGTCCTAACATTTTTTGTTGTGAAGTAAATCGTAGGCTGATCTGACCCATTACCAGCCTGACTTTTTAGCTGCAATCTGCGTTGGCTCAAGCTATAGTTATCATTTAAATTATATTAAGACAATGGGTGTCTGTTAAATGCACATTGCTAAGTATTAAAATTTTTTTCAGCATAAATAAATTGATAAAATAAAAAATTTCAAAAATTATCAAAAGCAGTGAAAGTTGAAATATTTGATTCCATAACTCGAAACCATCTCCTTCGAAACGGCCAAATCATTCCTTGCGATCGCCCTTGCAAGGCATATTTGAAGGAATAGCTGTTATCACTCTAGCCAATGGGTATCTGTGGAAAACGCTATTTTTGCTACTAATTGAAAAAATAAACATAATTATGTTGAAACAACGACAAAGTTAGAAAATACGAATTTATAAATACTAATAACGTACAAATCAAAACAAAATCACAATAATAATTAAAAATTGTAAGAAATCAAACTATAATGTTTTAACATTGAAAATCGCAAAAAATCGTACATGACTTTTTTCTTTGCCGAGAGTGCAAAGTGATTAAAGGTCGCAAAAGCAAGCCCGAGGGCGCAAAGAGCTTGCCGCACTTTGTGCTCATAGTGAAAAAGAAAATTGGTTCCTTCCACTGAGAAAACTAAACATATTATCATTAGGTTTGGTAAGTTTGTAAACAAAAGCTATTATTTAGTTTTGCAAACAGATAACCAAAGATTGCAATTTTCTCATACAAAGAACTATTTTTATAATAGAAAATAGGTATTTATTTCTTTAATAATATAACGTTTCATTTAAATATATTTTGGTGATTGGTGTAAAAAGTATTTGTAAATATTTTCTGATTTACAGAATAAAGCTAAAATACCCATGTTTTAAAAGCTTTATTTATTTCGATGTATATATAATTAAATATTTTTCAATATTTTTTTATATTAAAACTTCCACCACTGAAAAATACGGAGACGCAAAGTAACAGACAATCGTGAACTATGCGTATAAATTCTGACCAAAAATATTGAATCTATTTAAATTACAACAATTATTTTATCCTTAAATTACAAAACACCATTCATATAAATATTGTATTTCAGAAAAAATAATGTTTTTGTCTTGTCTATTGATTACTATCACAATTATTTAATTTGCACCAATTATTGCAATTAAGAAGATGAGAAAAATTGTAATGTTTTAATGTATTTAGTAATTCTTGTTTGAAGTTTTTGATAAATATTTATGTATTTATTGAGGAGTAATTAAAAACTGACTGAAGTTTTTTTAAAGATTGACTACGTGAGATACCTACTGTTTTTTAAAGTTGACCTCTAAGATAAAGACTTGGATTAATTATATAAATATTCATGCAGCTGTTATTAAAGTCTTAATCTAAATTCTATCAATGTATTTCTTTTATCACTTTGCTTCAATTATATAACGTTATATTACATTTCTTCTTCAAGTTAATGAAATATATTATTCTTGATATGTTTACAAAAACGTAGTAGGGTATGTATTCAAAATTTTATCAAGTTATGTACTCAAAACAGCTTGTAGCTTATTAAAAATTAAATTCGTTGCTGGTATTATGTATGATAAATGTATATTCATAAATTAATTTATTTTTATTAGCTAACTAACATTTTACTAACAAACGTCTTTCAATTCAGATTTGTCTCTCATATTTGGTACGTTACAATGCTTGCAATAACAAATAACAAATTCTAAAAAGTAAAGTATAATATACACAACGTTTGGTAAAGTCCAAGTAAGTTACTTGCAAAAATTCAACTAGAAATATGTATAAAATCATTGTTAAATTTATGCGTGCAAAAATTTATTTTTAGAATATTTCTGAAAGTGACTGGTAAAGTGTACGAATTACTTATTTATTAATATTGTCCAGCAAAAGAAAAGATGCAAGATGTTAAAATATATTTACTCCACTTTAAATAATTTTACTACAAGCTACTGTAGTTTAACTAATAATTAAATAATTTATGGGGACTTTATACACAAAAACGACTTTATTAAATTTAATAATTTCTAATTTGGTGAAATGTGATTATAATTATCTTATAACAATTATTCGATTAGTAAAACTTAAAAATCTAAACATTTAAAAAATCAGTAACGTTTGTTCAAGTGTAAAGTATTTAACAATTTTTTTACATTTACATATACATATAATTTCAATAAACTATACAAAAAACATGCGTATGATGAAGAGTTTTATTTTTGTTACAACTATTTCTTGCAATGACCCAAGAATCATAGTTGGTTTATATGTATTACCACACCATTAGGCCCCCTTGTATATAAAATTTGTTGAAAAACAAAGTAATGCCAAAATCCTACATATTCAGTAGACTGCATTCAAATTAAACATAATAATGGACATAAAATTTTAATATAATGCACATGCAATTAATAGATGTAACATTCTTTTAAAATATAAAACATTAAATTGAAATTTTTACTCCTAATTAAAATATTATTGCTATTTAGTTTTTACGATTCTATAGAGTGGAAGAAAAGAATTCAAGGTACGGAATAAGCATCATCAAAATAAATTATTATTATTTATGCAGCATGCAGCTAGCATGCAAATCATGGAAATAATATTATCTGAACACAATTAAGCAAAAATTGTTTGTAATAAATTTTTTTTTTTATTTATATAATAAACATATCCAAAAATTCTAAATATTTTTATAGGACAAATGCATAATATAATATATTACATTAGCTAAAAAAATCTTTACTTTCAGTCAGCAGCCCATGTATCATTGGCTGATTTTTTGGAAAATTATGCAGTTTATTCCACAACATTGCAAAAAGCACCGTAGCATTTAATTATACAATGGAATTGAAATATTAAAAATATAAGGTATTTCTCATATGTATGTTTTAATTAGTTTTTTAAGTACATAACTAGTAGCTTTAATGATCAACTGAGTTAAATAATGCAATGCATAATTTTCACTTCACATTTAACAATCTTGATGCTCTCTTTTTACATTATCTATTTATACGTTAAGTATGCAAATATTTTTATAAATAAAGTATGAAGAGATGATTGTAATAATGTGGAATCGTAACATGTATTGTACGAGTGAGCTGTAGGTAAAATAAGTTATTAGTAAAAAAAAATTGTGAACTATCATCAAAATGTATAAAATTCTTAAAGTGCACTATCTAAGTATGCATCTACATCTATATTAAGTGTCTGGTTTGTTTCTAAAATGGTAAAAAAAAATTAGCAACTGTTTGTGAATTTTTTTGGTTTGGAAGCAAGGAACTAATATGTAAATTGTTTTTCGCAGATAATTCATTTAAACTTTAACAATACCTTTTTCACAAACGCTTAAACGATTACCTAGTATAATCACTTTTTGTTTCATCAAACTCTCACATTTTAGTCATTGTATTTTTTAAGAGCAAAACAATTGTAAATTGCTAAACACATATTGTATGCTCAATCTTAAGCGAATAGTATAATTGTCTTACAGATAGGAATAGGTAAAAATATATTTTTTTAATTTTTATGTTATACACTTTATATAAATACAATATACCTTAACGCAATTCTAATGCCTCAGCTGAATGATAATATTTTTTTTAATTCAAATTATTTTTATGATGTAGCTGTGGTTTAAAAGTTGCGCTGTAGTACACTTGACATTGTGCATCATGAGGTAACTATGATTGTATACGTGTATATGTATATATACCCACGTACATTCATACATAAATATGTACACAAAAAAATTAGTTGTGATTGATAAATACATTTTTTTAATATGAGAATATATTGTATCAGTAGCAAATGAAGACACTATTATTGACATATGATTTCTAAATTTTTAATAAATAAAATAATTACCACTAAGACCAAAAAATATTTTTTCCTATTCCTATGATACAACAACATTTTTTACTCTTAACCTACGACATCGATGGACGAAGTAAAAAATGAACTTTCATTAAAGTTCATTAGCTTTAAGTTTAACTACGTGTGTATCGCTATATTATTTTTCTTTTATTTGATTAGATTTAAGTAGATAAGGAAACTCTAGTAAGTGACTTTTGAGAATTCACGATAAGTTTTTTAAAGATATGGTTTTGTCTTTCGTTTCACAATATATTTTATCATTGTGCTTAGTAAAGTTAAGTTTGTTTCGAATTTCGTGCGATTTAAATGCTATATGTATTTTTGCTTTTGACGTTAAAAATATCGGGCCATTTCAAACCGACAATCTAATTAACAAACAAATTTGTAATTAGCTATTGATGCATAAGAATTAGAAATTTTGTCGATTTGTAGATAAAACTTTAAACTTTGTATCATTTTAATCATCTAAAATTGTAGTCAAATATTCAATTTATTATATTTCAAACTGGAATTTCTAGTTATACATTTGTTGAAGTAGATATGCTTTCGTATAGCTAAACTAAAAACTAACTTTTAATTTAATGTCGAATTTTATAAATTTCAACCTTTAGTCTTATTATTCTTTAATAACATTTTTAAACACTTTAAAAATATAATATTTCAACAATTAATACGTAATTTTCCATTTAGTATTTCTTAAAATATAATTTGGCCAACTTTATGGAAGTCTTTATTTGTTAAAGAGACGAAAAATAGAATATCGAGTAGATTTAAAATTTGTACGTATTTTTGAAAACATTACTCATTCCTACTTATTTGTAAAAATTTAACAAGGTGATGTACAAAGTAACATTTAACAACATAATGCATAATTGGTCTTGAAAATTGGTCTTAAAAAATATAACTGCTAATTACAAATACGATGGTTAATCTAGATGGGGAATTACAAATTTTATTCAGCCCTTGCAGCTTAATTTTTAAAACCTTTCGATTGCAAAATCGCGATCGCACGAGTTTTCGAAGAACTATGAATACAGCAGCCATTTGTGAAAGTGGAAGCAAAAATCGTGTGAATTGGTATAAAAAAAAAAATTTTTTTAATTGTCTTTAGTTGAATGATACACGTTTTAGTTCATTGGAAATCGTTTGGTTTTGTATGTTCGTTTCACACGCAATTGACAAACTATTGTTCTTACGTTTTATACGAAGAACTCGCAAAAACTTGTTTTACTGGTGAACTAATTGTAATTATTTTGCAATCAATTTTACGTCAACATTTTATTCCATTTCCAATAAAAATATACAAATAACTTTAAATTCGAAATATATACTGTACTTGTACCCAAGATTACAAAAATTGACCAGAAAATAATTAATAGCTATTCACCTAGTGCTTTTTATTGCTTAAGTGTTAATGTTATTCTTTTCGTCTACATACTTCGTTTCCGTCTTTGGACGCATAGTCTCGTAAATGTCGCATATACTTTAATATTCTTAATAAGGCAGCTATTTTTAATTTTTTCGTGCGATCGTGCTTTATTTTTATTTATTTATTTATTTTTTTTTTTTTCAACCTTTTCAACATTATCTAGCTGTGCAGACATGGACAGTTTGTACAAAACAATTTTTTCTCTTCCAACCAATCAATAAAATAATAATTGTAAGCTAAACATTAACACCAAGTTTTAAGTGCATGCACAAACAAGTGCACATTAACAACTAACTTATTTAATTTATTTATCACATTACGGTACATCGTTATAAACTATAAATTCGTAAATAAAGAAGCAAATTGCATTTAATCAAAATAAAATGTCAAAGTTATTAGATGTGTACTTTGCAAAACGATTTTTCGTGTAAATCTTAGACATTAATGAAAATGTTCGTTTCTTATTACAATACTGATAAAAAGTAATTAAAATTTATCCATCGATAACATGCGTATAATCTGAATAATATTCATATTTTCCCAACTGCTTCTATGTCCTCCAAAATAGTATTATATGAAATATTGATAAAATACTACGTTTAAATGTTTATTAAGAGTTTCTGATTTAATTTTTTATTTTTGCGTATTATTCAGATACCTTTTTCAATGTTAAAAAAATTATTATGTAGTGAATATCAATACCATATTTTGCATCAATATAACGTTTTGAATGCTACATTCAAGAACAGTTAGTGATCAAATGTAAAATAAAACACTATTCAACATATCTGATGAATTTTCCAGCAATCGAGTGTTATAATATTGACGTTAGTTCAAGGCAACGATGCTCTCAAGCGATCCGCATAAGCTTTGAAAATTTATTCTAAATTTTAAGGGGTGAGAAGGGATTTTTAAAAAGAATTTACAGAAATAATACAATTATTAACAATTTCTGAACCAAACACAGATGGTTTATTTTTTCACTTTGTTTAACTGAGAAAGGAATTTTTTAAGTCCTTGACGCATTCTAAATGAAAATTCTTGTACGTAAAATACATATTAAAAAAATCTGAATCCAAAAAATTTTTTATTTCAGCGTTATGTAGCAATTTTGACCATCGATAGATTTTTTCAACGAATATTTTGTGAAACAATAACAGCGGGTATTTCAATTAATAAGCCTTGATTTCTGAAAAAAAAAAAAAACCTGTTTACAGTAACTTTAGTAACCGTTGCTGTGACTTGGCAAAAACATGAATACATGGAAAAACATTAACCAACTGTGTCTGCTCACAGCAATCAATTGCGATCGTTTTTCTGTTGTGATTATAAGTATCCACCATAAAAAATTGAGCTTTCAGGTATCACAAAGCACCCCTGACATTGGGATTAAAATAAACAAAACCACCGAAATCGACGACAGACGTGACCATATTTAAAAACAACTTTGGCTCGTCACCGATCAGAGGCAAACTTCGCAATGGACCAACCACACCAAGAACAACAACCTGTCCATGCCTGCGTCGATTTCCAAATTAACCCTAGCACAACACACAAGCCCGGCAACCCACACGAACGATTGTGAATACAACAATTATCATAACGATAAAAAAACGATGATAACAACTTTTGCGTTCGAAGCAACCAGAGCAACAGCCTCGAAAGGGGGCGTCGCTCGTCAGTCGAGATCCGGCGCGTCCGGCTTTTCGGTTGAGCCCATGCGCTGGCGCAGGTAGTCGAATTTCTGGCGCAGCAGGGACCTCTTGAGGTTGCCGTGCGCTCTGAGGCCCGCGACGTCCGGCCGCGGGACGTACTGCTGCTACGCGGCCTGCTTTTGATGGCGCCTGCGCAACTCCCGGCGACTCGAGCCCGTACCTGCGCCCGGGTGCCCGCCACCGCTTCCCACTGTGCTCTCGCAGTCGGTCGTTGGTACTGATTTCAGCTCTCTGGAAAATTTTCAAGTTTAATTTTTCTTTTTTATTCTTATTTCTCCTTTTCTGTCATCTAAAACCATGGATTCTATTTTGGAGGTTGTCGTAAAAAAATAGTGATGGGGCCTAAATGCTCTACTTAAGGGACTTGGGATCCAAGAGAAACCCATTTACTAATCTTTAAAAAAAAAAATGACGATTATTAAAGACAAATTTTATTTTCGATTTGTAGAAACATTTTATTTGGGTGGAAAGAAATCCCCCATTTACTAAAGCCTACTTAATCGTTTTTTAATAAATTTTCCCAACGAGAATTAAAATAAGACCACTTGAGGGTTCCTTCTCGTATCCCAGTTGGTTTGTAAAAAATTCACTATGTGACAACAAATAATAGTAGTACAAAGGCTGCATGTTGGTTACCTATAGTTGAGCAATTCCTCGTCATCCGGTACCCTAGATATGAGATCGAGTAGTTCGTTGTTGGGCACCGAGTGGGGCCTGATGATTTTCCGGGCAAACTTGTTGACACCCCAGCCGAGTATGAGATACCTTATGGGTATGAAGTAAAACACCACCGATGCACATATCACTATGAACATCGCGAGGTAGCTCAGGTAGGGTACGGTGAAGTTGAACAGGTTCTTCACCCGCTCGCACAGACTGGCTATGTAGCCGATCGAGTTTTGCACGGTTTGGGTAACCTCCTGTATCGCCTGTAGACGCTCCTTCAAGCTCTTTTTCTCCTCCTAGTCAATGAACCCCCACAGTTCATTTATCGGCAATTGAAAAACCATAAAAATACAATGTACCTTATCCTTGTCATCGTCGTCGTCATCGTCGTCACCAGGGGTGGTCGGGCCGTCATCCGATCCCCCGTCCATCGACTCTTGGACGTGAACGGTGATCTGATGGGGAAGAGGAGCTCCAGTCAAAACTGCTACCTGTTTGCAAAGCGAGGAGTTAAGCGCGTTAAAGCTGCCCTGTCTCTCTCAGTTGCCTTTACTCAGAAGGTACACATGTCAGATCCATCTGTTTGATTATTCGATATGACATGCACTTTGCTTCAGGGATACGTTTTTACTTGGTGATGATTATGACCTAAATTCGTCGAAACTGACTATAGATTCCGGTGTTGCGTGTATTTGCGTTGTTTTTGAAATTTTAACGCCCCATCCCACAATAATTTCAAGATAAATTAAATAGATTTTTCTTTTGAGCTGCAGACTTTTGTACGTGTTTAAAATTTTTTTCTAAAAATATAGTACATTATTGGAGCAGGAATATAATTTAATTTTTTTTATTTATTATTTTAGAAAAGAAAAAAATTTTTTTTAGATGTGGAATTATTTTTAAAATAATTTAAATGTTTATTATAATAATCAATGATAAACTATATTTTCTAAAAATATAAGGGACTATTTTTTTACAGAAACGGTTGCGTTTAGTATTTTATTATTAGTAATGAAAAAATTATATTTTTCAGCAATAATGTTACAATAGGTTTTCGTGAAAAAAATTTCAACTCAAAGTGTTTACAAATCAATAAAAAAACTGTACCGATGTCTGCTTATATATAATTAATTATTTTATTTAATATGGCAAATAAAAACATTTGTTGATTTAATTGTTTTTTTTGTGAATAGTAATATCTATAATATATAATATTTAACCAATTAATTATTAACACGAACAACTATGCAGCTATTTTTTACATTTAGTCACTTGGTTATCCATGTCAATAATTATCAATTGGCTCGATATTTTGGTTGCACTGTTGAAAAAGTTGAATATACATCTTGATCATTACATTCATTTGAATCTTACAATTGTCACCAAGTAAAAAGCTTACGTCATATCTCATATATTATGTATATTTACAATTATATACAATATTTTTACAATTGAAAGAAGAAAGATACAAGTGTCTCGATGTAGTCATAAAAATAGAAAGAGAAAGAGAGAGAGAGAGAGCAAAAGTCGACGCAAAGCAAGGTAACAATTAGCAGCGGAGTGTCAGTTACAACGAGTGCTCAGGCATTAAAAACGAAAAAAATTCTAATTTCTTACCACGTAATACTTGAACAAAATGAGCAGAGCAGCTGTCGGTATCATGTAAGGCTCGAAGTAGTAGACACCAACAATGAAGAGCACAAGGGCTATGATGCTTCGCAGCTTGCTCTCCCACTCCCAGCAGCTCCTATGATTGGACGAATGAATAAAATTTAAATGGAAAGAAAAACAACTCTCACTTTGTGCATTGTTGGAAGCAAAAACTGTATCGTTTTCCTCCTAGATAAGTTGATGAGATCAATTACTTTTTGGATTACACCTTTTACATTTTTTTTCCCACTCTTTTTGCTTCATCGAAAATATTGGTGTAACAAATGAGGAATTTATTACATATGCAAATCTTGAAAAAAATAAATTAAAATTTTTTAAATTAAAACTGAATTGTGTATAGTATCGATTGTAAAAAGATTAACTTTAGTTATGCACACCATCAAATCTATTTCCTTGTAAATCTGATTCATAAAAAAAAAAAAAATGTGTTAAGACAAAAGCAATATTACAAACTCACTGTATGTATTTGCTCAAATCGATGAAAATGACGATTATCGCCTTCAGCCTCATAACGTTTCTAAGGAAGACCTGCCGTTTGAACTTGACCTCGGGCTCCATGTATTTCTTCTCCTTGGGATTGAGGGTCCGGACACAGGCGCGCAACATATTCCAAACCACTGTCAATTCGAGCAATATCTGGGGACTGTTACCCTTGGCCCGGCATCTCAGTTTTTTGTCCTTCAGAGCGTACCAGCGCTTCTCACCGTTGCGCACCTTCAACAGAGGTATCGCCACCTTGCCCAAAAACTCGACCTTGTGATCGCGGTCCTCGTCGTACACGGTTATTTCTAGCACCGAGTTTATGTCTTTCACGTTGCTGATGAAAAACAATACAAATACAAATAAATATGTGAATTTTTTTTTTTTTTATTTAATGAATAAAAATCTGTTGCGTGAAATTCTCGGCAATTCCATGCATCGTTATTTTAACAGCCAGTGTCAGGTGTCACTCACAAAGTAAATATCTTCTGCCAATTGGGTGCCAAAGTTTTGTACTCCGTCTGGGTCTGCAGCCTCGAATTGACAAGTTCGAGAACGCAGAATGGATCGCTCTTGCCACCCAAGTCCGCCGCTGCCAATCCTTGCGCTCGATATACCTGCAAGTGCATCGGTTTTTATTTTTTTCAACTCTTTTTTTTAAGTTTATGTGAGAGAAATATTTTTTATTGGATGAAGTAAGCTTTATCAAGCGTAAACCCTAAAGTCAGCGGGTCGATCTATACAAAAAAAAGACCTTAAATAATCTTTCTGTTAGGTTGCTGGCATCGGCTGCCAATCTCTTTTCAAGCGTGCGAAATAGCACCCAGATCCTCATTTTTCTTTTTCCCACTTGCTCGCTCACTTGGTCACTCAACTGACAAAATGTATAGGTACCTCTACGATAATAAATTTTTTTCTTAAAATACGAATATTTTTCAATCCCATTCTACATAGTATTTTTTTTATTTTATTTTTACGAAAAAATAAAAATATAGATCATTAATTTATATAAAAATTATTTTTGAATAAATAAGTTGCGTTTTATTTTACATTTGATCTCAATACTTTTGTTTCACTTTTTTTTAATTTTTATTAATTTTGATTTTATTTTTAATATGAAATCTACTAACATTATTTATAGGTGTTATAGTAAAAACGTTAATACTTGTACTTGTACAAACTTTTTTTTTTATTTAAAAAAAATTGTCTTTGTTTGATAAGTAATTTAGATATGTTTTACAATGAAACTGTCTATTAAATTATATTGTGTGTGTATTTTTCTAAATTTTTAACAGGTTTTTTTAGTTGAAAAAATTTTACAATGTTTTTTTGTGATTTTTCGTTTAGTATCGAAAAAAAAACGAAATTATTGTTCTCAAAAATTTAAAATAATATGGTTGATTACTTAATAGAATCTTTGTTATTCTTCAATTAATATTAAAAAGATATTATAGCTATATTTATAAATTTTTATATCTTTACAACATCAAATACTTAAACTAGTTGAATTGTTGATGTATTTCTTATGAAAAAAAAAAAAATATATACATAATAGTAAAAGTTAAAAACAGTTTTCGCCAAAAATTAGTAATTAATTAATAAATTTGAGCAAAACAGAAGTTTGACAAAATTATTTTTACTTTTTTATGATCACTGTTATCTTAGAAAATTTAATAAATAGAAGTTAGTTGGTTTCTTTTTAATGTAAATTGTCAAAAAAAAAAAATAATAGTAATAACCAAACGCTTTTAAAAAGCGTATAAAACATAATGAGGGACAATAAATACAGAGATTTATACCAAAAAAGTAAAAGAAATATTTATTTAAAATTCGGAAAAATGTGAAAACTAAATTACATTTTTTAGTGGAAACAGTAATAAAATAATAATGAATTATTTCATAAACGCAAAAATACAGCCGATTTTTCTAGGCTATTGAACTCCCATAAAAAATGGAACAGAAACCATTCATAACACGTTAGGGATGTTTTTTCTAAAATAAAAAAAAATAAAAATTTCTTTGCATCAAAGTATGTTCTTCGTATGAAACCCACCTTGATCGTCAAATGCCCAACGTCCCGTATCCTTTGCAGCGTGTTAGCGAGCGCGTATCGCTGAATCATCTGCGACCGCTCGCGTGGTGTGTCCTCGTGCGCCGCCAAGTCACTGATCGTCTCGCTAGCCGTGGTACCGCTGATGGTCAACAAAAGAAAAATACTACCAGCACCGTCCTCTAGCTCGCGCCACAGCCGGTGGGTCGTTTCACGCTCGAGGGCGGCCAAGTCGATGACCACCCTGCCCATCAGATCGTCCTGGTGGCTGCGGTCCCGGTCCCACACGGTCACCTCGAGTTCTTGGCCGAGGTACGGGTCCTCGTAAAGGTGAAGGTCGAACTGTTCCAGCCACACGGGGCTCAGCGTTTTGTTCGCCACCTTCGATTTGTACTTTTCTGAGCCTAGGCTGGACGGAAAAATCTTGCGTTCATCAAACTCGTTTTTATTTTTCATTTCGTTAATTCTTATACACTCATTTTTGAAAATAACGTTTAATTTAAATTATCAGCAATTAACTTAATATTTAAAAAACACTAGCGTGTGCGTCTGAAGTTACATTAAATTTAAAACGAGTCATTGAATTACTTTGGCAAAAGTTCATCCACGTGCGCAACAAGTTGCTCGTTAAGAGCATCCTTCTTTACGAGCACGTCTTCCAAAATTCTAAACCAATATTGATTTGCAAGAAAAACTGGATATCGACTAAAAAATTGTCTATTTTATTTGTTTTGTCAGGTAGATTATCAAAAGTGTTTTTTATTCTTACACTTATGAGACTGATAAGTTTTTGACGCCATATCACGTCTCTGTTAGTATTTGTTCATTAGAGAAAAATAAAAGTTTGTCCTCAATTTTTCGGAAACCTACCATAGTCTATTATTTTTAAGAAAATTGTGATAATTTATAAGAGCTCAAGTTAATTATGAGAGCCTAAAAACCTGTACCAGCTAGAATTTCCTTTTTCCTCAGTTGTATAAAATATTGAAAAATAGGTAAATCTCACCGAAACTTGACGTAAGGATCCGAGAGGCCGTCGATGTCCATTGGCAACAAATTTTTCGCCTCGACAAGGACGATCGTTACGACCGAGCTCCATATCTGGGACTTTAGTTTTCTGTTAACGTCTGCCAGCCGGCTGCTCTTCTGGAAGTACTGCACCAGCGCACAATATTCGCATTAATCCACGAGATTAACGAGATTAGAAAAAAAAATAAACAAATGAAATTGATTCTTATAAGTAATATCTAAGAATAAATAAGAAATATTGCCTAAGCGATGCGTGGTTGATACAGATGATAACCAGAGGTCAGAATAATATTAAAGTGCCATCGGCCAACACAAACAGCTAGACCCACCCACCAAACCACTCGGGAGATTAAAGTGTTATTTTCCAAGTTTTAATTTCATTTGGTCTACTCATATTCCTCGGAAAATTCCCTTTGTCGCAGAGTGTCCTCAAGTAATAAAATATTTTGTGCACACCCAATATCGTTTCGTACAATCTCATTAAACTTTGATTCAAGCACCCCAATAAAAAAGAAGGAAGCCAAAAAAAAAAAAAGTACCCTTTGAATGTCCTCCATTTTGTCGCGGAAATTACCCTTGATCCTGTCGAAAAAGTCGGGCGAGCTGGAGCGCGAGGTCGAGCTCTCCTCGGCGTACTTTTCGCACTCAGCCTCGACAATGACGTCCGGCCGAGGAGTAGCGGGTGCCCCTGTGGCTTCCAGCCGAGGGCTCGTCGAGTTTTTTCTTGGATTTTTCAGCGGCCTCTCCAACACCCGCCGATGGCACGTCTGGGCTCCGGGTTCCCCGTCGTCTTCGCGCGACACCGCCGACGAAACCTTGACGCCAAGGGTGTATGGGTTTCAAAAGCTTACTCTTGACCGAGAGAGATTTTTTTTTGTCTTTGGTGTTGATGTTTGGTTTTTTTGGGGGAGGGGGCTTTGTTGTTGAGGTGACACTGAGATTTATATTTTTATATTTACTCTTGAATCGATAATTTTGATAGATTTACTGCTACCCAAAGTGTTTGAGCAGGTTTCTTTGGTTTACGGAAATAACAATTTGTTTTCCATAAAAATTCAACTACAGTAGCCAATCTATCTGCATACTTATTATAATTTTCATGAGATCAAAATTAAAAAAATAAAATAAAATTAGCTGTGAGCTTTAAGTAAAAATATATGGTAAACGACGAAGCAGCTATCTAGGTTTTGGCGTAGAAAAAAAAAAACAGGTGAAACGAATAGTTACGTCGCTGCTGGTTATTCAACTACTGCTAATGAACTGAATGCCGGAATATAAGCGTAATCGTGGTAAGCCGATCGTGAAATTTCATGACGAGCAACTTTAATCGCAATCGCATGAAAGTTTCAGTCATGAATTACAGAGGTGTACTAATTAGTACACTTGGAGTTGTGATAATAATTTACGTAATCATTTTCATTACAAAATTTTTTCATTTGCAAGGAGATAACTCTTTTAGCAATGGCTATGGCACACGCGTAATAAGAAATATTTCGTCAAGGTTTCAATAAAAATAGGGTACGGTGTATAGATATTGATGTATCGAGTGATGTTTTCACGGTTGAATAAGAAAAAAAAAAAAAAAAAAAAAAAAAGTACTATGCGTAGTGATACACATAATGCCCCCTTTGTTTGTTTAAAAATTTACGCCTTCAAGTGAATTCGTAGATGGTAAGTCACCATTGTACAAACACCATTTATTTAAGGTAGCTTTTCACACCTGTACTATCTATTTACGCGACATTGAACTATCGTTAAAAATATCGGGTGACGAACTGTGAAGGACGTACCATCTTGACATGTAACACATTGATTGTAGCCCATAAGAGTAGGTGGTTGAATACTTTGTTTACATTTCGGTGAATATATTTTGTCAATGAGTAATTGCTGGTCACACATTTTTCGGAGTACCAATGAGTTTAGCGTCAATAAACCTTTATCGTACATTTCATGTTCAGTATTTATATTTTCTATAAGCGAATGAGTCTGATAGATAAATTTCATACTATCAAAAATACTGACATCTTCTTTCTGTTGCATAAGTTTCTAATTGGATTTTTTAGAATTTAGTAATTTATGAATTTTAAGCTTTCGAAGAAGTATAGTAGACATTTGATATTGTCGGAAAAGAAAATCTTCCTTTTTGTTTATTCGCAGTTTTTATTCTTTAAAAAAATTCAATTCACATGATATAACGTATTCGTAATACCCTTTCAAAATGCAAAATGTACCACATTCAGTTTATTTTTTTCCAGCGTTCCTTATTTTTCCAAAATATTTACACACGGAGGAAAAAGAACTAGGGTCATTTTTACGATAAAACTATAGGACATCTTAAAAATCCTAGTATCGGCAAGTACCGGTAATTTAACGGTAAAAATTACCGTAGTTCTTCTTCCTTGGACTCCTCGTCTCCAGCCGTTGAAAAAACCAAACATCAACCCTCAGCTCGGCCGAGCCAAAAAAGTGAACGAACCCACACCAAAAAACAAAAAAAAAAAGGCTCCTCACATCGCTACTCCCTTCGGTCTTCTTCGGTACCCCAATGACCTCGCCATCCGAGTTGTACCCCCTGTGAGTGGGTTCCGGCTGCGCCTCGCACCTCTGCCTGTGCCTCTCCAGCACCCAAGCCTCGATGGGCTGCAGGAGCCAGGGCCTCCTCTGCACGCACTCCTCCCAGGCCCTCTCCATCCTCATCTCTACCATCTTGTCCACCAGCTGCACCCGCCTCTCGATAAGGGCCCTCAAAGTGGTCTTTTTGAACTTCTCCCTGGCCCTTGCCGCCTCGACCGTGGGCTCTTCCACGGCGGGTGCCTCGTGCTGCTCCACCGACTCCGCGGCTATGTCCGGCAGGGACGCGTACTGGCTGAGGAGCTCCGGGTGCCTGCGCAGGCCCTCGGCTAGGCGCTCCATCACGCGCTCGGATGTCGATGGTGTGGGCTCTTGGTGCACGGGACGGTGGGAGACCAGCGAGCCCAGCGACGAGGATTTGCTGGGCAGCTCTCGGCTGATCAGCCTTGGGTTTTGGGGAAAATCAATGGGTCATTGGTCAGTACTTTTGAGGACAAGTGTAGCCAGGATGTACGCGTTTTTCTCCCCCTCTCCTCGGAGCCATTAGAAAAGTTCATTGTAGAGTCACAATGGCCCTTGTACAACGACGATTATCATGGCTGGATGTACTTTTCTGATTGTCATTAATACGACGCAATATTTACTTTTCTTCGATGTTTTGAATATTTTGTTTCATTGGCACTGCTCGGTTGCTGTGCTTTTCACACACAAATTGTCCTGAACGCATTTAAATGTTTGGTTTCAGTGTAAGAGCTTCTACTTTGGGGCATTGGACCCTGTGGAGGGCAAACTATACAGTCCACAATTATTTAAGTATAATCAATCCCCGTGATGTTTAATTCCATCAACAAGTAATGTAACTTTGTTTTTTTTGTGGCAAACAAATGATTTGTCTACCTTATTTGACACATTCTTAATAATAAGAAATTAATTTATAAGTACATGGCACCGATTAAGATCCAGGCTTTTAAAAAGCCCCATTGACCTTTTTTTTCATTTTTATTAAATTCCTTGATACCTTGCAATACATCGGATAACTTTTGCACCGTAATGTCTCGGAATTCAGAATAAAAACAGCTCTTTTTAAAAAACTATTTAGGTCAAAATATGTTGCCCAACAAACTATTAAAATTAACGCTTAAACATTGACCTTCCATGTTGTACTTCTGAGTATTTGTTTACTACTTAGAAATGATTAAAAATCTTATCCTTAGGGTAATCACCTCAGGGAATTTTTATTGGTCTACTAAAAATTTAAAATAATCCACATACATAATTTACTTCAAGCAATCTAAATGCAATATGGTTGATTGAGCCAGACTTTTCTGCGTCTGCCTCATTGACTGATAATATGATTATCTTATAATCTACACCATGTTCCAAAAGAAACCTTACCACGTGATAATTTTGAACTAATGCAAGCAATGCGTGTTTTGCCATTAAAACTATACCCACTGGTATCAAGAAAGTAATTTAATAACAATAATTGATTTATAATAGAAAGACAAAAATTTTAATCAAGATTTTATGCTCAGTGAAAAAGTACAATTGGCCACGATATTTATTGATAAAAAAAATAAAAAATAAAAATATATGCAAAATAAACAAGACTGTACAGAATATGCGCTGTTAATGTTCTAAATTTCATTGTTCTTTCTATTCTGGATCTACAAATGTTAATTACAAATTTTTTTTTTAATTTAAGAAAGCGTATAAAAAACACTATATAAAGCTGAATTTAAATTTAATATAAAACTGATGGAATCGTCAAAAAAATTTTCTTTGCTTGAATTTTCTCCATTATTAACCTAATTACTTACTAGATCTAACCTAATTAATCCTGAAACATACATAAGTTACGAAATTTTGGAATGTACTTCATACAAATACGATTTCACTTAAATTCCTAATAATTTCCTTTTTTTATGCTACCCCATTTTAAAGATTTATTCCTAACTACTTTCATCGAATCAGCTCTGTACAAGCCGAACGTAAACTAATTTTCTGAATAAATTAATCTTCTTACTATAAAAAAAAAGTCTAAATCACATTTAACATGTTATATTCAAAGTTTACAGTACCAAACCATCTCAATATGTCACACAACATCAAAGAACTTGTAATATTGCATACCTTTTAAGGTTCAGTAAATATGTTATAGAAATCATAAAATAACCATTGACCTGCGTCAATATTGTATCATTACTTGTTGCAATACGTAAGTTTTATAACTCGAATGATTAAGCTAATGACTCTTTTATTACTGACTGAGAGAGAGAGGGAGGGAGACAGTAAAGTTCGGGATTCCCGACTAACTATAGTTTTTACATCGGCTTGTTTTAGTGTACACGTACGTGTACTGTAATACAAGTACATAAATAGGGATTATTTAAGACAAATAGAGGAATAAGTAACGAAATATGACCTTACAGCACTTTTTTTTAATTCAGATATTTTTCATTCTTGCAATTGACTTATCACTAGAACTTAGTACAATATTGAGTTTGAACTAATGTAATTTTAAAATCGTGGGAACTCGAGGTAAAATATGTAAGATTTCGATGATGAAGTAAAAGTTTTGATACTTTCAGCACAGAAAATATTGTTCTATTCAATCGGTAAAATTAAAGAATCTCTTTTTTGAAATTATTCTACAGAATAGATACAGTATGCAGTATTATTTTGAACAAGATAAATTTCCAGTAAATTTATTTAATTGAATCTTTTTGTTTCAACAACTCGTATATATTATTTATTAACTGATAAAATTAAACCCAAGATAACTAATTTTTAAAATATGAAAAAAAACATGTAGTTTAAAATCTCGAACATTGTGTCAAAAATAAACATAATAATAAAATGTAAAAATATAAAATAAACATAAAAGATAAAATGAATAATAATAATTTTCATTATTATAATTATTATTATATTATTGTTGTTTTTATAATAATTATCAAAGTGGTGTAAAAGTTGTAAATTCATTATTACTTCTATTAATTCATACCATATTTTATAAAGTTATAAAAAAAAAGAAAAAAAATTGAAACAGAGTAAAAATAAATTGTTTAATACATTATAAGCCTACGTCTAGTTATATTTAAGTAAGTACTGAAGTAAGGAAGTGTTACGTAAAATAAAACTTAACTAATAAAGTTTTATACGTGCTGTATTTTAAACTTTCTCGTAATAAATCAATTTCTTTTTATAGGTTAAAAACTATTTTCTTGCTATTTTCATTTTTTTTTAAGTTGTAACACGCCTTGATTACATTTTTTAGTACAGTGCATCGTAGAAAAAAAGTATTTCATTAAAAATCACAACTTTTTGTTCAATGGACGTACCTTATTTGTTCAATTAATGATTATAAAAGGTTTTAGATAATCTTACCTTCGATTTTATTCAATATTTTTAGACGTATGGATTAAAATTTATATGGATGGTTGTTGTATCATTTTAAATGTTACTAGGTATTTTTAATAACTAGGTAGTCAGTGCACCTCAAACCAATATTTTTCTTTGATTTTTTAAAATATATGAAAGTAAAAACGTATATCCTACGAAGTAACGCAGTTTAAACATACTGAAAAACCCGAATGTTGTCTCCACAACTCACTGTGATAAAGAAGTGACTGACTGCGACTCACGTCAAAGTGACTTGTAAACGGTATGAAAGTTTTCGTAGCTTGTTCAAATAGCTTGTCCATCAGTTATGTAAATGAAATATTGAATATCACATAAATTTACTTCAGGTGTTATAGTATAATTATATGAATAAATTAATGTTGCAGTTCAATTATTGAATATCATTCAAGTGCTTGTATTCAGAAGAGTAAATATTTTAAAATATTACATATAATATTTATTACTTGATAACTGACATAAAAAATCTAGGATTATTTATTCCAAAAAAATGAATTTTAATAATAATAAAAATTTTATATAATATAAGTGCAATAGTGAGGAGGAATAAATTTGTTAATAAGTGTTCTGTACTAAATTAATCGATACGAAAATAAAAAAATCATGTCATCTGCTGCTACTTCTGACTTGTGTGTTGGAACCTTTCAAAACCTTAGTGGATTAATAAACATCAATAGCTAGTATTATTTATAAGTAGTTAGACATGTGGAATGTCCAAGAGTAAAGATAAATAAATATTTGTACAAGTGTATTTTCTATAATCAATTAAAGAAAATTATCAACAATAGGCCAATTATTCTCATACGTAACGCATATAAATTAGTATATTATTATCGGACAGACATTTTGCACGTATAGTTGTCATAATAAATATTTTGTGGAAAAATTTAGAAGCTAGACATGACAAGGGTATGTGTATGCTTTCCGGACGAAGAGTGATGTAAGGTCAGATTTTGTTTCTCAGAACTATAAATTAGCGTGTTGTAGTTACGGTTGTCGACTAGTGTTTTTGAAATTGGAGATCATGGCATGTAGACCTTTGTCATTTTTTCGAAAAATTGTTTCTTATTCTTCATAAGTTAAAAAAAAAACTTTATCACTGACAATGACGAAAATTGATAATGTGTACATTATAAAAGAAGATAATTAATAATACATGTAAGCGATTAAAATATCAGCTGCCTTGGATAACTTTTCAAATACTTGGCATTAAAATATTTTCCACAAAAAATTATGCTTGATTTTTTTTGTAATAAAATTTTTTTTTTATTACTACTTGTTACACTGTATCTAAAAAAATTTTGTACAGCAAAAAAAGTTATTTTTATTAAAAGAGAATAAAAAAAATTTAATTTTTGTTCAAATCTTTTTCTCAAAAACTTAATAAAATTAGAAACATTTTTTACTATGTTTCTTTGAAAAACTTTTTTATTAAGCAATATTAGTGATGAAAGTTAAAAAAAAAAAAAAAAAAATTCAGACAAAAAATTCGGTGTCTTTCGAAAAACTTGTAGTTTAAAGTTTTTAAAAATTTGTGGAAAATTGTACCCCAGATGAAAAAATTTATTAAACGTTTCATGTATTATCAATACGTCAAAACTGCTGACTCTAGTAAAATAAAATTAAGTGTAAATCAATGACGTTTAAAATGTTTTTTTTTTTTTTTTTTTTACATCATACCTTGATAAAATGATTTTTTTAACTAGCAAAAAAACCCAACGAGTAACTAGGAAAATTTCTAAAAAAAATTAGCTCTTCTTTAGCCCGAGGAGATTACACTTGATGTGCGTGTCGACAAAAAAAAAAAAAAAAACTTGATAACCTCACTTCGAAACACAATAGACCCTGCACACGAGTATATATTTTCGTCCCATGAGCTTATCAGTGTCACGTAAGAAATAAAGGAAAAATAACTGTCATCGAAACCACTTACTCGTAACTCTCATCCTTGGCGATCGACGAAAGCTCTTTGGCAGCATACTTGCGCTTTTTGAAACACATGGCACCGTACTTTTCGCGCAGCTCCTTTTCCGCATCCTGGAACTCTTTGCGTCGAGAGTTCAGGAAGCTCTCCGTCATCAAGGCTCCAAATCACTTTTCTGTTGTTTATTTTATTTTATTTTATTTTTTTTTTTTTTTAACTGTCACACATGGACACTATAAAAATACAAAAATAACAAGCCTTCTATAATCACTTGCATTTAAAAAAACGAGACGATGACACTGTGCATCAGACAGTATGTACCCAAGCAGAGCATCCAGTGTTTGCGCGACGGTATGCACTTAGCCACGCTGGCCTAAATATAGAATAACAACATATATATAGGTGGGCACGTAAGTAACGCACCGTGTTGGCTTTCGCTTATCGGTACAATACATACACGGGCATGACACACGACGACCTGCACCGCGAAACGAGGAGAAAGAAAAAAAAAGGGGGTCTCTCTTTCTTGAGCGAGCCAGCCGCCTATACTGAGCCTAATGCCTCGACTGCGCTTCGCTAGATCCTAAGCCGACTCAAGCCGATGCTATTGATGCTCCCCTCCCTGCATCGCGTCTATCTCTTTCTATCTCTCTTTTACTCCCTTTTTACTACCTACCTACGCTTCTTTTCTATCATCTTATATTTTTTGGGTTTCATTGTCTTCTGGGTATACAAGAAAAAAAAAAAGATCCAGCGTACAGCTGACCTCGTAACTTAAAAAAAACAAAAGATAAAAGGAGAGGTCAATGACATCACATGTGTGTGTGTGTGTCGTCATTATTTTTTAAGTCAGTAGTTTATGGGTACTTACGTCTCAAGAATTTTTTTTATTACGAACAAAATTGAATTTCGTTCGCCGTTGGTAGTCAGAGCGCATACATCCTAATTTTGGTCATATTTTTTTACTAAATGAAAGTTATGAAAATTTGTGCAAACTTGAGATCCTTAGGTCTTGTAATCGATATTTTTTTTTGGAATAATATTTTTTCTATTGTATGGTAAAAGGAAAGATTTTTTTTTTGTTCTTAAAGCATTTTTTACTATTTAAACTTTAATTATTAGTTTTACAAAATGTGTGTCTAAAAAAAGTTGCAAGCATTTAAAATATGAACAATACCAGCGTAATTTGTCTGCAATTGATTCTTTTGATGACTTACACATTTGTAAGACCGTATAAAATGTTATCTTTTAATTTACTAATTATTGAGTACAAGACTTTTTCAAGCTTTTATTTGCAATAATTAATCTTTTGTACATTTTTTATATTTTTATGGTTTTTTATAAATTCTTTTTTTTAATTTTTAACTACATGCATTATTTTCTAAATATAGTGTTCTATTAAATTAATCATTTTTTATCATAGAATAACTATGGTACCTAAAGTTTTTATTTTTTTTAGATTGCTTAAAAGAAATGTATTTTCATGATCTTTTGTTAATTATTAAATTGAAAAAAAAAAAAAAATGTAATAACCATTTCTTTCAACGCCTGAACGGAACTTAAAATGATTACATCTCTTTAATAATGAAAATAAGACGGAATGAGTAGAAAAAAAAATAATAATAAAAAAATTATAAAGAAATTAAATTTTAAATATCAGTACTTTTACTTAAAAACCTTGAATTAAGTTAGAACCCTTTTTTTTAATCATATAGTGTAGATTACATTTTTTTCAGAGCTTTACGTCATTTACTATTTGTAATTTCGTATCACCTATACTCTGAAAGTGTATTAATTTTTTAAAGATTCATCTTGTGTTAGCAATTAAAAATCTAAAATTTTTAATGTGATCTACGATCACCTGATTCCTTTACATTTACACAATAGACTAATAATTTCATTACAAAAATATCTTAGTTAAAATTTTGTGGTTTTAAAGTACCCAAGAAAAAAAAATTTTTTTTCTGTAGGTCAAACATAAGAGACATTAGACCACGATTTTTCTACTAAATATGATGGCTCAAGACTTTGCTTTCAAGATACGATTAAACAATATTATGAATTAAAAAATTTTTTTAGCTGTTATTTTGGCATGATTCTATCTTTAAAGATATACAAAACGTTTTTCGACCTTTAGTAAAAAAATGTAAGTAATTAAAAATAACGAGTATTATTAGCAATTAATTTTTTAATTAAACAGCTAACAAGCATACCATCAGAACGTGTACTACCATCAGTGCAAAGATAAATATACATACTCATGAACTATCACCTCTAAAAAATCACTGTGGTTACGTAGGATATTTATGGAGTATTTTGCTGAACTAGGCTTTTGGGTCACGTTGTAGATACTAGGGACTCCAAACTCGAGTCGGATGGTAAAACAACTACAAGATCAATCGGAGCAGGTAACGCTCAAAACTTTTTTTTTCCCTTCTGTGAGTAGAACAACCAGGCGAGCTTTTCCCTCGAAGTTCCACTGAGCTATGCCCGAGAAAGGGGAAGCAATGATTTCCTTGCGAGTATAACTGTATCAACAAGGAATCGATGTCAGTAATGGCACGAACGATGTGGCATGTTACGTATGATTGCCCGTGACAGCGACAATACAAGGGTCAGAGAAGGGCTCTTGCTTAGAAAGGGGCGAACGTTGATGTCCAGAATAGATTCGGCCAGACACTGTTGCATAAAGCACTTACTGCGCACTTTCGTGATACGGAGTGGTGCTGCAGAATTACTGATCTACAATGCATTGAGTAATCCATGATGTTGTAATCTAGTAAATTACATCCCAGAATTTCTCTTAGAGGATAATAAACACTACAAATCGGTACAACTTTTATTGATTTTAAAAAACTATGGATAACATGTTTTAACTGATTTATTCCAATTAGGAGCTAATTGAACTAGCACATTGGTAATTATTAATTGGTAATGATTAATCAAATCCAATAATTTTAATTTTTCAATTTTCCGTGCTTACAACTACTCCGATAACGTACCATTTTTCTTATGTACGAAAATATACTACAAAAACTAGTTCTACCTTTTTGTCAGACTTTATTTAGTTTTAAACTCAACAATTATGATTAAACGGTGATTTTTAATTAAGAATTATTTTAATTAATAGTTAAATTAATTGATAACTAAAATACTAAATAATTCAACGTCACTGTTAACTAAACAACTTCTTATTAATAATTTAACTTTGTTTTCCAAAAAAATTATTGAATTAAAAATGTTTATTTTAAACAATTGAAATCAAAAAATAACATATTAAATAAAAAAAAATTTATCAGTTATTAACATTTAATATTAATCATTAGTTAAACATTAATCAAATTATTCAGAACCTTGCTGTTAATACTGTCAACTGAATGCATGATTAATTAGGATTATGGTACGATTTATTTACTAATAAAAATTTGCTCTTTCTTGGAGATTTAAAAATTTGCAGTTATTTATACAAAGCAAACTTTAATTTAACTTACGTGGATTAAGAAATATAAATATTATACACAAATCGACCTTTTACTCTGAAAAAAATTATCATATTATATTAAAATTAAAACAGTATTTCGTAAAATAGATGCATGAAGAAGATGCACAAGCATAAAGACAAAAAGGTATTATTGATAATACTTATATTGTCTGGATGACTGCTTATTTGTTGTTATAATTATCATGCCCACAATTAGTTCATAATGTGACGTATCTCTTTGAAAACTAAATATTTGATGAGTCCATAAAATACTTTCCAAAAAAGAAAAAAAAAGTAAAATTTATCACCCTGCATTTAAAAAATTAGTCATCCATGTGATTTCGAGATCTTGTCGCTGTTTAAAAAAAAATGAAGATACGAAATTATCACGCATCATCGGCAAAAACGTCGATTAAATCGAGCAAACAACATCAGGTAAATCCACAACTTCGATAAAACAAGACGGACTGCACTGTAAGTTGGGATTACACGATTACTTATCTCCTGTAAGAACTGCAAACAAAGTGTTATCTTGACACTTGATGCGACTTTAAAGAATCAAGATATGAAGGGAAAAAAAAAGTCGAGCGATTATCCACAAATCCAATAGTTAAAGAGTCACGTTAAAAAAATTGAGTTGGGAAAAAAAAAATGAGAGCTCAAAGCCACATCGGTTAGAGGCCCGTTTAGCGCCACTCGACCCCGAACTCGCCTTCCTTTACTTCTCTCATTTTCACGTCTCCGCTCCCCAAAGGGGCGATACACACACGAGGCAGAGTCCAATTTGCAAATCACGCCTCGTAAGCGTGTGTCAATACACGCACACACACAAACCTTGGGTAAGGCTTCGTGCCCGTCAAGAGGGACATATACATATACGCGGCTATACACCTAATTATATTCCGCACGCCTGACTGTTTATTACTGTACACAGGGGGTGTGGAATGTCAGAGGCGTGTATATGTGGGAAACGTCATGAATCTGTATGTAATCAAAGTGACGCGGGCTCGGGGTGATTTAGTTGCTGGCACTATATTCGCTTCGGGGCGCTTGGTTTTTGTTTATCGCTCATCTTTGCGTGATCGTGTTTTCAGACGTTACGAGGTAAATTAAAGGGAACGTACTCAACTTTTTTTTGAATTATGTTTTTTTTTTCTCCGGAGATTTTATTTTTATAAGCATTGTGAAAAAAAAAGATAGGGTATGTAAGATTATTTTGTTACACTTTTTTGTTATCACTAAATGCTTTATTTTGGTACGAAAAAATTTGGCTAGGTACATATTTTTATGAGTGGTAGTAATAAAAAAAAGAAGATTCCAGCCTATACATAATTAATTATTAAATAGATAAATAATAATTAATTGATCACATGATTTTGTTTTTTTAAATCGTGTCGTACAGTATTTGGGCTGTTTTTCGTTGTTTCGATACTATATGCTCACTTCACAATACTTTAAGATTTAAAAGCAATGTGCTTTTATTCCAGAAAAAAATATAAGCACGATACGCAACTTCCTCATCTTGGCCACTAGCGGGTTGTAAAAGGCAAAAAATTTGTTAAGTACTCCAATTAACTTGTTGCGATAAGATAAAAAAAAAAAAAAAAGGAAGTAAGGTATGATTATAAAACTACGTGATATCATTTTTCTTAGAAAAAAAGGCAAGTAACGAGAGCCTTTGTCGCTTTAAAAACGCCAAAGGGGCACATAGATGCAATTTTAATTGCACGCGAGCACGCATGTACTTCGTGCAGTAGACGGAACCTCAATTACGGAGGGAACCAACTATTGAATTTTCCTTTGGTATGCATGTAACATATAATGGTACGCTTGTAGTAATTAGCAATTGGAAAATATAGCGAGGTGAGAGTGTAATGCTTGAATGACTTGTCTATCCTGTGGCCGTGATGGTGAAATAAATTTTGAATAGAATGAATGAAACGTTCAACGGAAGGCACTTAGATTTTTTTAGATCTAATTTAAGACATGTTAATATTACTTTTTCAGACTGTTAATTTTGCATCCGTAACATAATATTTTATTAGTAATTGAAGCTGGGGCATGTATACTTTTTCAAAATACTTTATGTTGTAATTTTTAAGTCTAAAAATACATTAAATTTTTCGTGGTAGTAGTTCTTTTTTTTTTTTTTTTTTTTTTTTTACTGAAAAAAAATACGTTAGATTTAAAAAAAAAAAAATATATTTATAAGAAAATAAGTGCCAAAGCATTTAAACATATGTTAAAATACTTTACGGTATTCTTTTTGCTTGAAAAACATACAACAACACTTTTTGGTTGAGTATTGAGTGAAAAATGATGAATTAAGAAATTTCAAGAGAAAAATTGATGTATGATGCATTTCTGAAAAACTGTTTTGTTTTGAAGTGTTCAAAAGTCCATTTCCATTCAGTATACTCAGAAGTGGCATTATTGAAGAAATATAATACTTAATTTTTTATATGATTGAAATAAAAGTATACATAAACTATATCTATAAATTTCCCACTGCGATCAAATAGAAAAAAAATTGATAAATTTACAGGTACAGTATTTTTAATATTTTATTTTTGATACAATATTTAAATTAAAATGAAATACAATTTTTTGTAGCAAGTATCAATAAGAAATTCTATGTAAATTAGTATATGATCAAATTATTCATAACATTTCATGAAAAAATAAATTAATAGTTAAATTAGTATTGTACCAAAATAATGTAAGCAAATTATTAAATGAAAAAAATATTTATGGCTAATTTTTTATAATTTTACATAGTAAAATTTTCTTTGCAGTTTTCAGGAAATAAAATTCCTTACTCAAAATGAAAAATAAAGTAATTTAGTTTTATAATTTTGAATACTGTATTGGAAAAAAATCTCATAAAATATTTTTGATGTAAAGTAAAATGATTGAAAATGCTTGTAATTATTCTTTTAAAAATTTGTTGTTTTATTTTTACTATAATTTTATTAAGTTAAAAAATCAATTTTTTTTCAAACACGTTTTTATTTATAGTTTTCACATACTAGTAACAGCTTTTCCAATATCTATGAAAGTACTTACAATTTTTTATCCTCGTGGCGCATTTTTTAAATTAATCAATAAAATGTGTACCACTTGCTAATAGCAACGTATTAAGAATACTCAGTACTTAACAAAAAAGAAAAAAACATCAAAGTCCACTTAAAAGAGGAAAATTTCCCATATTTAGGCAGGTCGCGTGCATTCTAAAAATAATCCTCCCGAGAAAACGTCAAACACTGTGCAGACAAGTTTACAAAGAAGCCACGGATCCTCAAAAAAATGCCGAAAAGCACGTCACTTCCAAATAGAGCATCTTTCTCTTTCTTGACTAACTTTTTCCTAAGCCGTACCTTACATGCGCCTATTCTTTTTTTTTCTCTGTGCTACTGAAACAAAAAAATCCAAGTCTCTCGCGTGCATTGTAGGTCGCAGCTTTAAGATCCGTATTATGCAATGCGTGCAGTTAGCGACGCGACATTTTTAATGGTATTGAGGGAGAATTTTTTTTTGCTCAAAAGTATATGTTGATCAGAGCAGCAAATATATATTTTATACTTATCTGTACCTACGGGAAAAATAATGTACTTATATCAAAGGTTTCAGATTTTTTTTATTACTCATCATCAAGTAAATACACGTGAGACCTATGAAATTTTTTAAAATCATTTTGAAATCGTCCAAAAAAAAAAAAAAAAAAAAGTAATCTGTCATTATCTGACTACCTCACGTAAGAGTTGATAAGTTCTTAAAATATAGATGACCCATCATGTTGGACGATAATTATTGTGTCACACTCCCCACAGCACAACACCCATCAGTGGTAATTTATCTGAGTGATACCTGACTTTTAATAATTACGCTTCGACTCACACGTTTTTAACGAACCGTTACTGATGGATGCAACCCATTTTTTAACCCATTACTTTTCCGAGCAAAAATTACGCTATCGATTTACTTTTTGTCACCGCTTGCACAGTAAAATGTCCCCTGTAGAAAAAATGGAACCAACCATTTAAATAATATATGTACCGATAACTTGTGGCAAGCTATATTTTCTAAAAAAAATAACACTTTTTTTGTAATAATTTTCATCGAGTAATGTATCAACAAGTATAGTGATGAAAAATAATAAATAATGATCAAGCAAAAACATATTGCTTAACATTTTCGAAAACAAAACTTGGATTTGAATCGTTTCAAAGCCTAAAAAATCTATCATTCCCAAGTTTGTCAGTACATCTCAAATATTCCGATTCTCAAGTGGCAGTCGTAAAAATAGAAACTACTTGTTTCAGCCTCGATCAAAAGCAATTGAGAAATACGTGCAGCCGCTGATTCGAGATCGCGATTACGCCCATCTCTCACATCGAGTGTGTACTTGGCTTTGAAAAATTGTAATTTCCAAGAAAAAAAAGAAAAAATCTCCACCAAAGCTCGAAATCTCACGGAAACAATCGAGACGCAGCCAGAAGCGGGGAGTCTCTCGCGAAAATGGCTCCAACTCGATAATAGCGATTGTCCACGCGATGGTAAATTATTCATAAAGCCAACAACAACAGCAACGCA
This sequence comes from Copidosoma floridanum, assembly GCF_036245765.1. Taxonomy (NCBI): domain Eukaryota; kingdom Metazoa; phylum Arthropoda; class Insecta; order Hymenoptera; family Encyrtidae; genus Copidosoma; species Copidosoma floridanum. The sequence continues at coordinate 12,501,888 of NW_028321884.1, read as the reverse complement.
CGTGGTGAAAGCTCGAGCTCCGCATTGCGAGGAAAAGGGTCCACGCGAGCTTGGCAAGTGCTTCCGGCAGAGCTGTTGATTATAAAATTTGCACGCCACCTTAATCGCCATACGTCGCTTCGTGTAGATGATGTTTCAGTACGGGGCGTTTGCTGGTGTGGAAAAAATCGAATCTCCCCATCGGTTACGCGCTTAGGAAAATTCACTGGGTCGAACAGAAGTCGTTTTGCGGCTCGACAATTTTTTTTAAGGGATTGGGGGTCTTTGGGGGGTCTACTTTTTTCCTAAAGTAACTGGCGATCTTTAAAAAAATCAGCTAGAATACTTTCTCATTTTAGAAACGTTTCATAATAGAAAAATTGTAAATATTTCATCGTATGACTGTAACCACACAGATACGTGCTTTCAGATTTAAAATCGATGATAATAATAATAACAATAACAATAACAATAATGTATATTTTCTATACCCTTCGTCTCCTGTTTAATGCACAGTTGATTGTTAAAATAATTAATTACTAAAATTTTGTACCAATAGACAACATGTATAAGATTATGATAAATCAACTTGTTAACCACACATCGTATGACAATATTTCTTATTTAATAATAGCGTCGTTTGGATTGAAAATAAATCATGTAAAAACGTAGTTTGATACAGGATTCGTTATTTTCACAATACCTGTTCTTTTTCTTGCTGGTTTCTCGGCCAGAGGGTGGCAGAAATGAAAATCTCTCCCAGATGTTGCCGTGGCCTGTTGGGATCCTTTAGTTCCAACGTAATGTCTTTTTGCTGTCCTAATTCCAGCTGCGTTAAATCCAACAAGGCTGCGCCCATGAAATCGTCTTGCAAGCCCCAATCGTAATCGAAAACCTAAGAAAGAGAATCCATAAATGATTGCTACAGGAAAATGTGCTTATTAAAATTCATCAATAATGTTAGTGCTGTATACAAATAAATGAATTCAACAAAAAAACATTTATACAATAAAGCCATGAAAAATCCTAATCACTTTATTTCATAAACCAACTATTTCTCTAACATATGCTTGCACAACACTTGCGTATTATAGCAGAGTCAGCACACTTTTTTAAATACTTTGTAATTAAATTTTTTTTCTAAAAATGTCATCAATATTACTTGTACTGTAATTTTTTTTTTTTTAATATTGATTATAATACACAGCTTACATTTATCTTATCAGCAAAAATTATACGTTGTGTTTCCAAAAACATTTGTGAAAAAAATTTTTTTTAAAAATGTTGAATTATTTATTCAAATAATCAAGACTTATTTCTATTTTTTCAAAACTTATCGCATTTTTTGTGCTGCAAATACTTTTTTAATATTGCGTAAATATAAACATATGTGAGTACTTATAAAATTTTGCTTCTAAAATAATAATTCATGTTTTTGGCAATTAACTTTATTTTTAATGTTGGGAAATCCATGAAAAAATTGTGCCCAATCATGGCTATAAAATACTCTAACAAACAACCAACAGTATTTAAAAATAAAAAAATTTACAAATAAACCTAAAACATTTAATGCATCAAAAATTCCTTTTCAGGACAAACCTTAAAATTAAGAGGTTGGAAGGGATCCTCAATCGGCAATGTAACGCTCTCGTCCCACACCGGATTCAAATCTCGATGAACCGTGCGCGACTTGTGCAATAAGCGACCGGCGCATTTGATTTTTACATAAGGATCGCTGGCTCCTGCGAACAGTAGAAAATTTTTTTCACCATCGTGGGAGAAAAAAAATACTTAGTATGCACTTTAGTTATTGTTATCATGCTATGTTCACACAAAAAAGGAATAGCATCGATTTTCAATTTTCAAAATAAAAAGCTTGAAATCATAATTCGTAAGGCGATTTTTATGTTCTCCATTACAGAGATTCGCTTACGGCCAAATATTGATTTCCAATCGCTGCCGAGTGATTTTCTATAAATTGGTACATCTGCCACGCTGGTGGATCAAATAAAGCGAAATAAGTACCTGCTTTTAATGCACGTAAATCGCAAAATCACCTTAAACAGCGATTAAATTGAAATTGACAAATATTTGCTCCAATTCCAAAATCCTATGCAATAAAAAATTCTCTAAAAACGAAACTGTAAAAAAACCAGGAGGAAGGTTAGCAAAAAAAGTACTATCTCGAATTTTTCCTCCGTTGAAATGTCAGCACAAAAAAAGAGCAAAAAAAAAAGAAAAAAAAAGAGAGAAGAACCCATTTGAACGAGGTATATATGCATCTGGAACGACGACACTTGAGCTCGTATACATATACATTCACAGCGAAAATCCAAAGCTCCCCATTCAATCATGAAACCCTCTATTTCCTCTGTTGTGCGTGGGTGCTTTGATGTGGCGCCATAGAGACTGGCAGTCTGAGCTTGTTGTTTTGCAAGTACACACAACAGCATGAAAAGCCTTTATGGAATATAATTCAAGAGGAATTGCGAGCTTTCCCCTCCCCCCATCCTCACTCTCTTTCATCAACTGTGCTTTCAGCAAATGTCCATCTCCATAGGTCACTCGTTATTTCCTCTGTTAGGTGATTATAAACTTTTTCTTATCCACGCGAAAACTGATGTTTTTGTGATTTTTTTTGCAACTGGTACATACTTGCATACATGCATTTTCTTTATTGTATTGCATGAATAATAGATGCAACAAACGTTATTTCAGTCGAAATAAAGTCACGCCACAGCATCAATCAAATGAACGTGAAAAGCCGCTGGAATTAAATCCATCGCGGAGGGGTGGAAAATAAATGCAGATTGATTATACGGAGACTCGGGGGGGAAAGTAGGCCGTATAAATAAGTAAACGCTTGATAAGCGCGAAATACACGCTGTTGGCGGCACTGGTTTTGCAAAAATTTATTCCTCCCCTTTCCCGAGTGTTGGGAGAGAAAAATTATCCTGCGATCGTTTATCTCTCAAACGTTTGTTATAAAATACGTGTTTTTGTTTGTCGGCGCATGGAAAGATAACCCAAATGTCGATAATTTGAAGATATTTTCTGGATGAGCCGTGCAGTTGATTGGCTTTATCGAATTGTTAAAAAAAAAATAAAATAAAATGTGCCAATCACATCGCTGATACGTCATGGATGAAATTGGTTTTCCTTTATTTTCCACAGATTCGTCGTACAATTGCAAGGTCAAGACTTTTTTTTAATTAATTACATGAAATTGGAATTAAATATTTTCACCGTAATACTATTTACTTAGAATTAATATAAAAAAAAAAAATGTAGTAAAAATTAGACTCCCTCTAGTGACACGAATTAACTAATAAAACGTAAAAATGTCTACAAACGATTACAAAAGCATAGCGATGACAATAGTTGGAGCTCACGAAGCGTACCTTGGCAAAATAAATCAGGCAAAAATCCTCAAGACTCACCGCATCGATCCATGGCAACGAGGCTTGCGCCCCGCCTCAAGTGCAGCCTGAGCTGAAAAAACGCGTACTGCCGGAGGGCCAGCTCGCGTTTCCTCGCGACCTCGTCCTGCAAGATCCCCGTAGGCACCCCCTCGCTATCCCCCTCATTGTGCTGTTGTTGGTCGTTTTGTAGCTTCTGTGGTTGCTCATCTGGATACTTTTCAGTTGAGTCCCCCACAGTGGTGGAGGTGGCCGTGCTGGTGGAAGACGTGGGAGGAGGTGGGGGTGGTACGGACGGATGCTGATGGATCTTGGGCGAACCGTCGCTGCAGCGACCCGAGCCATCTTCCTGCAGTGTCACTACTTTGTCTCGGCTCGAGCGCGCCAGTGGGGATTCTAGGTGTCAAAGTTGACAGTTGTTTTACAAACATATGGAGCTATGGAGTTTTTTTTTTTTTTTTTTTTTCCTCCGAGGTGAAATTCACACGTGGAAAGAGTCAGGGTTATAAGAAAAAACAATATAGACGAATTTCGCCAAAAGGTGATACCTGATTCGTCAATAATAATATCATAAGACATTGTTTTTTCAACTTTAAAAATTTGTACTGAGCCATCGTTTAGTTTTTTGGGTTCAGGATTTACATACTTTTTTAATATATGTATCGATAATCATGTTTTCCTACAAATTCTTTGAATCATACTTCACATGGCTCTATGTGTATTCAATGTTGAAAATTTGTTTGCATCCATATTTTTGTTATTTTTTTTTATTTTTTATTTTTTTTCATTTTTTATTTATTTATTTTTTTAGAAAATACAAACTTATTGCAATATTTTACAGTAGCCTTTAATAGCTTAAAAATCTCTTAGAAAAAATTTAATTTATTTATCTTGCCCCATTCAGACGCGTTTATCGCCAAATGTTGAAATTTTATTTATTTTTTATTCGCTTTTTCCAAACAAAGAGATATTACAAAGTATATAAACAATTTTTTAATTATTGACTACAACATGTTTAGCTGTTTTAAAAACCAAAGTCGTATGAAATAAAAAAATTTTAATACTTTATGCTGCGACCACCCATTTTACATCAATCATTAACGTGAATAATTCACGCATTCCTCCTCGTAAAAAACGCGGTAAAAAAGCTTCTTACAATTATTTTAATTTTCAGATTTTACTAAAAGAAACGTAGCTTTTTAAAATAAAAAATACAAACCAAACAAAAAAATATTTTAAACACGACTTTCCAGGAAGAAACAGAGGTACAAAAGCGTCGGAAAATCAAGGCTCATTCAAGATTCAGAGTGTATTCGTAAAACGCCTTTCATTTCCGTGCCTCCCTTGCTTCTTCAACTTTTCAAATTCTCATTGCTTTGAAGGCTTGTCGGTCGAGAGCTCGGGGCACGTGCTCTAGCAGTTCTTCGCCCTGGGGTGCAGCTTTTCCACAATCAGTAAAAAAATAACGAGGAAAAACGAGCCTGCGAGAAAATATTTTTCAAAAGCAGAAAAACGTGAGTTAGGAAAAATTTTCCTTTCCCCCGAGAGTGGCCGTGTAACGAAGAAAAACGCGTGGCTCGGAATGCTCCAACAATGTGTACGCGTTTACATTCAAAACGACAGAGATGGTCACTCCAAGAAAAAAATAGCAAAAATACTCTTAATGCAACTCGCAACTTTGTCATCTTTTTATGGACACAGTTTAGAGAACTTTTACGTCTTCGTGAATATAAATATGAGCATAAACAGCAGTTCTTAGTCATAAAAGCAACAGGTTTTATAGCAAATTGAATGATGCGTAAAAAGTCGAAATCGTATACGCTAAAAATAATCCATTGCTAGTTGATCTTTGACGATAAAATAAGTGCTTTTGCGAAATTTTCTAAGATACAAGTCTAAATAACAATAAAAATTTGTCGAAACTTTGGACTTTTGTAGCTCAACAAATTCTAATAAAATTTACTTTGAGCATACACAGTGTCTTGGAATAATACAGAAGATTATTTATTCTGTTTATTTTACGTTAAATTTTCAATTTTATTTTGTCAATTTCTTATAAATACTTTTTGAAGTATATAAGTGAGTTCTAATTTTTAAAGTTAATTATAAATATTAATAATTTTAGAGTGATTTTAAAAATTAATCCTAAATGTGTCTACTATTATTGTTCAAGTTAATAGTAGTTTTTTTTAAGTATATTTGTAGTAGTAATAAAAATAATAATTATTATTATTATTATGCTAGTTGTAATCACAAGAAACATTAACAAGAAACTAATTTTAGATGTGCAGTAAGAAATAAAAAAAAAAATCACAAAAAAAATTTGGAGTAGTAAATAAATTACATTTGAACTCCTACACTGAATCTTGGATCTCTTAACAATGTATTAATAATTTTACAATTAACAATAAAATAATATTTTACCAAAAAGCTAGCTCTTTACTGCAAAGTTACGTACATTTGCAATTGAAAAAAAAAAAAAAAAAAAAAAAAAAAAACACGAATATAACAGTTAAATTACTTGTATTGTGATCAAAGCCGTGAAAAGTATAACATACAGTAAAAAAAAAAAAAAAAAAAAAAAAGGCTCACCAGGATGATTGAGGTAGTGCCTAGCCGGGCTCTGGGTGGCCGAGGAGCTGCGACTGTGCTCGGAAGAGTAGTCGGCCGCGTAATCGGACTCTTGATTCGAGCCCGAGCCAGCCTTGTAGTCCGCGGGGTCCCTGGTTTTCTTGCGCGAGTCCTTGGCGCGACTCTTGACCCAGTGCGACTTCAAAGTGGCGAAGAACGTGTGGGTGCGCTGGGCCACGGATATGTGCCGGTGCTGTTGCCGCAGGCGCTGCAGGACCCCGTGCTCGGCGCTACCACCGGCCGAGCTCGAGGTCGTCGTGCGGACGCGCCGGTGCTCCGGTGATCGTCCCGCCGAGGAGCTCTCACCGCCGCTCTTGCGCGACCGCTCGCGTAACTCGGTCGCGCTGCGGGACAGCTGCCGGCTGCCGTTTAGGTTCAGCCGCGTGCCACTCGGGTCGTTGGCGTTGGGTTCGTCTGCGAGGATTGTTTTTTTTTTTTTTTTTTTTTTTTTTACTGGTATTGATTTGCATTTCAGGTGAGAGAAGTTTTGATTGGATTTTGTGGTGGGCTCTCGTTGGTATGGGAGCAGTTGGATCGATGAGGTTGCAGGGCTTTGGTAGTTTTATCGATTGGACGAGCTTTTTTCAAAGCTGGAATAATTGGTGAATAAGTAAAATATTTATTGACATTTTTTTGATGTACTACCGCCTAGTTGGCTCTCCGTGTCAGAATCAATGTCGGTTTGACTATTGAAAGCTTTGGATACATCTTAAGTATTTTATTATTTGTGCAGTAAATTTTTTGCTCATGTATTTATTTAAATTAATTCAATTTTACTAATTACTGATTAACTCATTCATGCACACATATGTTTCTTCATGAGTTCAAGCAGCTTTTTATCATATTTTCACATGTGCTTATATTTAATATATTTTATAAAGCTAAGTCAGTGCAGTAGAGTTTGCATAATATCATCAAATATATCTCGTCGATTAGTTTGGATAACAGAAAGATGGGTTTGTTATTAATTAAACATCACTAGATTAAATTGTCTGTTTTTGCAATATCACTTCATTGATAGAGAATTTGAAATTCATGCAATTTACAAATAAATTTTTTAAAATGCCAAAAATATTTTTTTAATGTTTTTTACAAGATGCTCGTTTAAATAGGATAGTTTTGAATTTAGTTTAAAAAAAAATTAATAGATCAATGTGTTTCTTTTTAATTTGACAAAATATTCTAAAAAACCTTAGTTTAAGTTGGCGGATTTGGTAAGTTTATAAAGATAAACACATTCATGTAAGTATACTACATCTAAGAATAATATTCTTAATGAATAAAATAATATTCAATAAAACAATTTATATTTAATGAAATGTTTAATTTAATATGATATTTAATAAAATAATATTCTTATTTACAATACTCTTATTTAATCATGAGAAATTACTTTTTTCTTTCACTAATAAATTATTTACTATGTGGTATTTAAAACAAATTTATTATTAAAAACTTAATCCTGTAATGAACTAACGTTGCTTTCGAGAAAATATTTTTCTAAAAATTTAAGAATTTAATATAAATTAATTTGTGATTTTTAGTCAGTTTTTAGTCTGCACGCGTCAATTATCCATCATGTTGATTTTTTCATTTTTCCAAGATTTATTACGGATTAAATTAGAAATACATAATTAGTAATAAATTTTAATTATAGTAATAACAAGATGGCACAAAAAATTGTTTAAAGACAAAAATTCGAGTTAAATCGGACGTTGCTTAGTCTGAAAAAAATAAAAGTAGTCCTTCTGTTATGTATTATTCAAGAAAGAAAAAAAATCGAGCTGACATTCAAAAAGTTTTCTGCTCTCAGGATTTGAAAATAGTACACGCCTGCGTTGCATTTTTCACTTATATCGACTATCGATGCCCTTATTTCTAACTCGTCTAAAAATAGTTTATGCACTAAATAATCACGTCATCGCATGAACAATATGCTTTTCAGGATAGTAATTATGTAACATTTTTGTTATATTGTACGTGGCATAATGTTATTTATTTATATAGTTCTCTTCTTTTTGTAGGCACGATTACTAACACAAGTGCCTTATATGTTTGCCAGAGCAAAAAGTGTAACCACCACGTCTCATAAAGACATGTAAATCGACTATCAATGATAGTTTCAAATCCAAAAAATTTTGTTGAAGGGAAAATTTTCACCAGACTCCAGATTACTTAACTTAGAAAAATTAAAATTAGTTTTATTATCCTCATTATTAGTAGTATAACCCTTATAGCAATAATTTATTTACAAGTACCTGTAACTATCATCCATTTAGTAGATATATGTTACATTTTAAATTATTGTATAATTATTCATCGCAACGCTGCGTATGTTTTCATCGCAAATACTTTTGCTTTGCAAGGATTATCAACTACAAAATATTGCAAAAATTATTAGCATTGTACCCAACAAACAGCTATTTTTCTTTTACAAACTCATGGTGAATCTTACACGGGCTTCAAAAAATCATATTTCAAATGTTAGCTAAAGCGTTGTTGGTATTGATATTAAATGTGGTTAGGCACAATTTGCAAGTAGCATTTAGTGCGGTTAGTACTTGGATGGGTGACCATTCGGTGCTTGCCGATTCACCTTTGCTGTGTTGATTTCGAAGACCGATTAACTATTTATCTGTCGTTGCGCCAGCGTGAAGGGGAGAGTTAGCCTCATGTTAATACATAGACACCTGGTCATAACTTGACCACTTTTTCTTTTTTTTTTCTAAATAATGTTTACTAATTTTTTTTTTTTTGTGTTGTATATTTTCATTTTTACACATATAAGTTGTGTAGAACTTAAAAAAAAAAAAAAAATTCTATATTTTTTGTGTTTTTTGAAGATTTGCTATATGCTTTGATAATTAAAGAAATCTTTTTAAATACTTAAATGTAATAAAATTGATACTAATAAATTTTTTTTTTAATTCAAGAACTCATCCCAATATGGTGATACTTTTTACTATGGTAAAAATTATATAGTTGTTGTGCCTTGGACGAAGAAATTTAATTTTTTGCATAAATTTATCCACTTGTTGTGATACATAAATAATATTTACATGCTAAATATTTTTATTCCAATATAATATGTGATAAGAAAAGCTTTAAAATAGTCCAACAATGTGTGATAAATAATAAATGTGTAGAAAAAAATTATTAAGTCTGTAAAAAGTATGAATTTGTGAAACCTCAGTCGTTGAGAATCTGACAAATTCTTAAAATAAACGAAATTAAATGAAAATCAACTTAATAAGGTCCCATCAACAATTTTATGCTATTAGTTATGGACTTGTAATTTTAATACTCTTCAAGGGATAATTCTTTGCGAATTAAAAAATTTTCTCCAACAAAATATCTTGCATGTAATAAATAGTACAAAATTTTGCAGTCTGTCGAGATTCTTAACATTGAAGGATGAGGATGAATCAATTAAAATTAATAAATGTTAAATATGGTATAAAAAAAATTATCAAAATAAAAATTTCAATCGATTTTTGTTACACAATATCCTAAATAGTGTCAAATAGGCTACGGTCATCTTTCAGATGTTACCGTAAAAATAGTTTGTACAATTAATTTTAACATTTAATATAAGAAGCCACATAAATATATTTGTAATACTTTAGTGATCTATTTTATCTATATCGCGGTTGAAATCGTATAGTTATTTTTGTAACTTCTAAAGAGTTCCATACAACCTACGATTTTTCAAGCTAAGATAATTTTTCATCCATTAAATCACTCAGGTATTAATTGTCACTTGTAACTTGCCATGTATTTTGCAACATCTCGCATCCGAGCAAAGTATCACCATCCAAAATCCTTAATATGCGTTGGAAAAAATTGTATTATCATCATTACAAACCAAAAGATCCAGAAGACTCTCACCACCTAATCCTCGTGGATTTCCCAAGAGCCGAATGCGACAAAAAGATGGGTCGGAAAAAGGATATCCCCAAACCCAAAGATAAGAATAAGTAAGCCCTCCTTTTTTCTCCTTCATAATATTTGATCTGCGGATTTTCCAGTGCTAGCCTTTCCTTCCTCGAGTACTTGCAAGAGTAAGAGGAGGACCAGGAAAAAAATGTCACGCTGGATAATAAAGTATCAGTGAACTCGCGCGAAAAGAAGACGAAGCGTGGCAGGCTGTACGCAGAGCTGAGGTGATTTCTTAGAGCTTCGTCGCGGTTAATTGGATTTCCAGTGCTGCACTGACTTGCTAGTGCATTTGACGCTTTCAGAAGTGGAAGAATATTTTTATGTGCATATGTGTTTATATGGGGCACTTGCTGCCACCACATATGTAGCTCTACTATGTGTTTTGGTTCAATCGATCGGACTCACCGAGCTGTTTCCTGTTCAGGGCTTCTCGTGGGATTTTCTCACTGTTTACTTTTTTTTTTTAATTATTTTTATTATTGTTTTTTAATAGAAAAACAAAATTGTGATATTTTTTATAAAAACTGTTCAGATGTTTTTTTAAGCAAACCATGATAATTTCTAAAGTTAAAGTAGTGTTTTCAAGGGTTCGTAGTCGAAATTTTTTTTAAAAACTATACGAAGAAAAGTACTAAAAGTATGCGTTTCGATGATAGTTTTTCTAAAAAATATTTGAGAATCGATTCGATTGTTTTAAGGGGTGATCGAAAAAATTACAACTTGTAACACATAGACAGTTTGAATATTATTTTCTCTATCACCAAAAAATTTTTTTTATTTAAAAGTATTATTTTCCGTGATTATATTATTATTTAATTATGGCAGTAAAAAACCTCAGAGTAACTTTTTAATTTTATAAATGAAATAATTGTAAAAATAAAAACTATCATAATTTTATTTTAAAATTATCGGAGTTTAAAAAATATTTTGACACGACCTAAATTGATAAGCTCATTTCTTCTGGAAATAATTAATATTGCCCAAATTCTGTGCATAATTATTTATGAGGTTGAAAATACAGCTATCGAATTTCTATAAATTATTAAATATTAAATATATTAATTATACATACATATTATAATATATTTTATATTATTAAATATATTACAATTTATTATTTATTATGTATTAATTATAATAAACAATTGCAGCATGTAAGGCGTAATATGCATTTAATTCATTTATTACCTCGTCCAATATTTCTACGTGACACGAAAAAAATTTCATTACCAATCACTGATATTTAACGTTTTAATAAGGAACGAACTTTTTCTGTAAAGTAGCTCTTACTGTCTACTAAGAGCATCACCTATAACTATAGGATCACACTGCTCATATCTAGAAAATTTTTCAGTATGGATCTTTTTTACAGAAACTTTACTCATTAAACTATTTTAAGTGCCATTTATTAAAACTTTTTAAGTACCTCTTAAAGTTGAATTGCTTTACTTTGTATGAAATTATTATTTAATGGTCTTTAAATCGCAATTCGTAACAACTGGATTTTTATTTTTTATTTCCCATATTGTGAAAAAATTAAAAATCCAAGTAATAGGTATTCTTTTCCCTTCCAACTACGCTTTTTCGCTCTCAAAATATTGAAAAAAACTTTACGAGTTCGAAATGTTGTAATAAAAACTTTCGCAAGCTGAAACAGACGGAAAATATCCAAAGAAACCTTCCCACTCTTCTCAGATGACTCGAGCAGGAACAACCCAAACAAACTTTTCCCAAGTCAAATTTAAATACTGCATCACGAAACCGAATCAACTCTCAGCAAAGCGAACATCGTCAAGTTTTCAAAAGTAGAAGAAGAAATCGGAAAGAAAAAAAATTCACAACGATTTTCTATAACTTAGTAATTTCTTATTAAATAGTTAATTATTTTATTGAATAGATTTTCTCTTACTTTATAAAGATTCATGGTATAGGAAGGTAATTAAAAACTAAAACTTTGAATCTCACTATATTCTTACACATGGGCGTTGTAATTTAATGATTAATTATCTACATTAAACAGTGTGCAATTAAAAAATGTGGCACTTTTTTTTTACTTCACTACCAACAGCAGCTAAATGATTTTATTTGTGATATTTGTGTATGATTATTTAAATGCCTTTATTTTTACTTCATAACAAATTAGGGTTGCGGTTCATGACAAATTAAACGAGACCCTGTAAGATTTTAAAAAGTTCCCTTTCTTAAAAAAATCCTGAAAATTTGAGCATTATCTTGTTCTTAATATATTCTTGTGCAAGTAAATTTGACGTAAGTATAATAAATATTTTCTAAAGAAATATAGATCTTGTTGTCAAGTATTGAAAGTATCAATCTCTAACAGCAAATAATTTTTAATCTTGAAAAAAATGCTTTTCCAAGATTAGAAGTAATTTTTCTAGTTAAATATCTATTTTATAAAAATATTTATTTAATTATTAATAGCGACAACATACGAATAATTAACCATTTTATTTAGAACAGTAGGTTTGACACGCAAATTTAATACATTTGATTTTCCATCTTTCAAAAGTAAACTTGATTCATAAGTTATTTACGTATAAAGTTATTAATAGTTTTTTTTAACAGCATACTATTATTATCATTATTATGATTATTATTATTATTAATTATATAAAACAAGTAAACTCCAAAAATTTATCAGGATCAAGTGTGACTTTTTTAATAAAAATTATCAACACATAATTGTAGCGTACCTACCATAAATACGTGAATTATCAACAAAAAGTAATGATCAATATTTTAAGGAAGACCAAAAGTTTTGTTAAATTTTTATTTTTATTTTTTGATATAAGCTGATTGAACAAAAACTTTGTATCTGCCACATACACGGAATTCAAGAGCGAAATAAAATAAAAATCATGAGTTAAACACTTCGAGAAGAGATATTTCTTGACTTGTTGATCTTGTCATTGTCTCCAGCCCTTTGACATATATCCCGATCTGATTTTTCAAGACAAGCCAAGACCAGCATGTTATTAAAAAAAAAAAAAAAAAAAAAAAACAACTACTCACCATCCACCGGCTCGGCATCCTCGGAACTGGCGAGCAGTTCGACGCTTTTGCTCATCCTTCCTCTCTCTCAAAAGAGATATCCGGATGCTCAAAATTTTCTTTTTTTTTTTTTTTCTTCCTTCCCCCTCGGTTGCCTAGACCACCCTCGTTGGTAGCACCACTTGCTCCGCCCGAGTCACCATCGGCCCTTCCCGTAGCCGCCGCGTCGAGCGGGCGAGTTCCTCTTCCTCCTCCCGGCGCCGTCTCTGGCGCGTCATCGTCCTCGGCAGCAACGACCGATCGATCACGCCCTGCAACCCCCTCGACCCCATCCGACTCGTGTACCTACGGCAACTCGATGATGCTGCTACTATTTCGTTTTTGATACTGTCACGGGCTCCAGAGGACAGCATGAATCCTCGTGGTTAGCACTGCTTAGTCCCCACCGGCACCTGGGGATCTGAAAAATGTGTACATATTTTTTTAAGAGGAAAATTCTCGCATCTTTCGTAAATAGTGCTTTTACGAGGAAACGCGGAAATTTGATAGATGGGCGTGTAAGAGAAGGGGGGGGGGGGAAACGATATTTCGAACAGAGGGTTTTCTCCTGAATGGGGCTCGAGAAAGTGGGTCGCTCGTGTGATAATATTGTTACCACGGGCGCACTGTTCCATATCTTTTTTTTCCCCCTGTGTGTATTATTACTTGTAAATGGCATTTTGGTGTTTTTTTTTTTTTTTTTTTTAAGACTTGAATTAGAGTTTGGTGTTTTGTGTATCATATTTTACAGTGAAAATGTCAGAAAACAAGGAATAAAATAAGGGTAGTACTTTGCGAAGAGGGTTGAGAACAAAACAAACAGCGCCAGCTGGTCCTCGTGTCTTGCAGGGGTGGCGTTCATTAAGGATGGTCAGTATACAGTCACGTGACGGAGGGGTGATGAAAGATACCTATGCGAGGTCGATGTTTTGTTTACCTTTAACATTGATTTTCTACGAAATGCCCTCGTAACGTGTCACGGAATTTAGTTCCTAAGTCTATAGAATCAACAATCTATCAACGAATTTATTTATATATATATATATTTTTTTTTTCATCGTGTCTTTGTATTTTTTCAAAGTTTTACATGCAAAAAGGAAATTTAATTTTTGTATTTATTTTTCTTAAAAAATTAATCCATTGAAAATACTGCAAGGTATACAATTTACGAAAATTACTGTTATTTTTAATTTTCAAGTTCCTGTATTGTTCAGTATCCCTATAGCGTTACCGTACATAGCTTCACGACAAAAATTACAGTCGTTTTTCTTTACAAGATATCATACTGAAAAATCATAGGAATAAGATCCTCGATGTATTGGTAAATAATGTCATCGATGACTGTTTTAACCATCATTCTAACTCTTCAAGCTATACAATTTTAACTGTCAAAACAATAATCTTTACTGTAAAAAATAATAATTTTATCCTTTTTGCCAACTCGCATCCAATTTACTGTGTGGAATGGTCATTTTTGTTTGAATTTTTCAACAATTTTTACTATTTTTTTTCTCTCAGTGTACTCATATAGATATGGTTTAATATCTGATAATATCCCTCATCAAAACTTGCCAACCCTATTCGAATGTGGTCCTGTGCGAAAAAAAGGGATTTCTACTAATGCACGTGAAAAAGGTATTACATTTGCACTCGTAACAATAGCTATGATATGCTACAAAAAGCTACAAAAATGGAGTTGGATTGTGATTCTTGAAAAACCTCATAAACGTAAAGCGTATAAAGTATTACAACTAAAACAACAAGTTTCGACGACACGAAAACTACGGAAAATAATAATCGCCAGCTTGGAAATAAGAAATTGCGTAGGAAATTATTTCGCGATGCGATTAAAAAGTTGTATGAAATAAAACAATAAGGAAGCGAGTGGAGTTTTAAGTTTACAAAAGTGGACAAAGTTCCGGACTTCCAATTGAATTAACTGCACTTGCCCAGCGGGAAATCGGAATTTGTGTGGATTGATAAATTAAAATAAATATCCGTTGAAATTGAAATACTAACTGAAATTACGCGTAGGAAGTTTGAATGTTTCAAGACTGTTTTAAACATTAAAACTTATGATCCTCCTTTGAATAAACTCGAGTTCTTCAAACTGAATTGAACAACCTGATTGGTTCTAAAGTTGTCTCAAACAGTTTTTCTTAATATCAAATCCTACATGTCCGGACTTTGAAATAATTATTTTGTGCCTTTCTTAAGACTTTGAAATAAAGTTTTTATACAAAAAAATTTAATGCATCTTTTGTGCCACTCTACTCTTTATATAATAATCAACAAAAAAACACACATTTTTTAAGGAAACGGTTCATTATAAATCATTATAAAGTGTTTGCACAAATGGTTAAATTTTTTGACACATTTTTTTTCTCTCTTAAAACGTAGTAAGCAATTATTCTGGAAAATCCCGTTCAACCCTGTAACGTAGTAATAAAAATGTTCAACACATGTATTGCATTAGGAAAAAATTTTAACGCAAAGTATTTAAAAAAGCACCAACGTCAAAGCCCATAAATCTTGTTAATTTGTTTTTTCAAGCTAATTGCAAACAGTGCCAGCGTCGAGACAAAAGAAGGAAATAACGAGCGTGCGTGACAACACACGAGCACACTCCACGTGAAGATTTCTGTCCACACGAGAGATTGCATAACAGCGCGTACACGGGTGTAACTACCCCGGTGTGAAAAAGCACGGTCTTTACGTCCGTAAAAGTTCCAAGAGGACACTGTTCCCGCTCGCTACTTCCTGCATACTCTTGTGTGCGAAAATGTCTTAAGCTCGAGATGGTTTGGCGCTATTATTCTTCAGTTAACTTTATGATAGTGATGGAGCCAGAAACGTTAACAAGTAGTCCTAAATTATTTTTAAAAAAGTATTCTGATATCTGGGTTATGATATTTTTTAATTTTTAATTTTTTTTGAAATATGTTAGTTGATGATAATTGATTTTTGTAAAAAGAAAAAAAAATGTCACTGTAATACACTTGAGCTTTTATTTATTGAGAACCTACACCTGGTATGTCTCTCCAATAGAAGAGTAGAGGATTAAGCTGGATTTGAGCTAGATTATCCAGATTAACCAACACGAGAGTCCAAACGAATGCTATTATTCAGGATAAATCGATTTTCGCACCAAATTCATTTTAACGCTACGTATTTTATGTATCCTATGTTTAATACACGTATCACACGAAATAGTATTGGTATGAATATTCTTTCATACACTGAAAGAAAAAATAATAAAAATAATAGAAAATTTTTAAAAAAAATTACCATTCTGAACAGTAAATCGGATGCAAAGTGGTAAAAAAGGAGAAAATTATTATTTTCGATTTACTAGAATGGTAATCTTTGCTTTTCTATAATTTTTATTACTTTTTTCTCTTAGTGTACATAGCTGGTGGGCCAATTTTTCTAAAAATACAAAGCATTACTTGGGTAGGAAAAATTTGAGTTTATCACTACTAATGACGTATAACAGAACGCTCAAGAAAATTGGTCCCATCAGCAAAACTAATGCTTTTTTTTAAGAGAAAAAATTGAGAACAAAAATATTTTAAGCAGAATTCATTGAAAATAACGTTAAAATATTTATTCATATATTTTGTCATGAACTTCTTCACCTGAAAATGTATCAAACGAATTAGAAAATGTTGGTTAAGCAATACAAAATTTGACGGAAAAAAAAAAAAAAAAAAAAAACACTGTGGTATTAAGGTTTATGTTTACTACTGAAATAAAAGTATCAATTATTATAATTATTATAGATTCAATGGAATTTTAGAAATAACATAAATTATGTCAATAAAGTTTTGATTGAAGCCAAAAATCGCATTGTTAATGCAAAAAATGAATAAATTCGATTAAAAAAAGCATCTCCACTTTATGAACTTTAATGAACACAAAGCGAGTACTTCTTCAAAGCCCTCAATAGCGCCCACTTGACCCAATCCATCAGTGGCCCGAAAGCACCTCCGTGTTAATCAAATAATTCACATCTCACTCATTGAACACCACAAATTTGTCGTTTCACCGAAGGCCTCGAATCACGCTTGAATTATTTCCAAGTGCGAGTCTTGTATACTTTTGAAATCTTGTATTATAAAATTATTGCGTTTGTTTTACGTCATTTGTTTGCTCTTTACATCTGAAAAACAACAGCGTGAAACATTTTTCTACTTTTGTATAATACTTTATTTTTGTTTGTATGTGTACAAAAATTTTAATAAAAATATTTATTTTTAACCCCAAATATTGGCCTATGGTGAATACATTTTTTAAAATAATTATTATTTACAAAATACATTGATTTTAAACAATCTATGGGATGGATTATCAAAAATATTTTTTACATACATTTCTGTTTACAGTAAAAATAACCGACGAAAATAGAGCTCATCGAAACTTATGAGTGGGTACACGTGACGCCACTGCTCGTTAAAAATGATGCAAGGTACGACGTAATGCGAAGTTTATAACGAATTGAATTTGTATACGAGGCAAAAGAAAAAATAAAAACTTGTCCGATATTTTTTAAGTACACATAATAGATCTGATGGATTACTTTGCTCGATACTCTAGTTAAAGTTCCTTAAATGGATAACAAGCATATTTCTACGTGATAATACACAATCAATTGCATAAAAAAAAATCAATTTTTTAAATATTGATACATAATTTTCGACAACACCGTGTTATCTCTTCAAAAATAACAACAAAAGATGCATAATAAATAACATGTATCGATCGTTAATATTGTGTCGCATTTAATTCCGATCGTTAAAGTTCTCGAGTTACACGGTATAATATATTTTAATAACAATAAATTGCCTTTTTTTTCATAAAAGTAATTTATACTTATGAGTAAAAAAAAGTAGCCTAAATTAAACAGAATAATTTTTTAAACTAAGCTAACTAGACTTACGATCGAACAAAGCTTTTACAAGAAAAAAGTTAAGTACACGTTCCCGTGACCGTAATAACGAGTCAGGACATGGAATATCAATCAAAAAAAAATATATAGCACGAGGGTGGTCCCCGACCATTTCGCACGCTGTACTCTCGCGCTCCGTACACAAAGAGAAATAAGTGGGTAGCTCGTGAAGGGAACAGCAGTAAAGGATCGATCGAAAATTAAAGCGGTAGCAGGAGGTCAGCTGCCGGACTGGGGCACATCTCTCCAGAGTCATGATACATCCAAAGGGGCTTGTGGACGTTGAATCATTAAAGATATACTGGAGGATCAACGAGGAAGTGGTACAGCTGTACATCGAAAATAGACACTAAACGGATGTTTTTTGTTTTCTTTTTCAAAAAAAAGTAAAATTAATAAAATGAGAATCCTTTTGTTTTTCCTTTTTTATTTCTGCTTACTGGTGTGATACTTCATGTTTTAAAAGACATACACGTGATGATTGTTATCACTATCTATGGGATGGTTTTTTTTTGTTCCGCGTACGTGGGTAGAATATATTTATGATTACGTGCTCGTGGATCCTTATGCTTTGGGTTGCAGCTCTTTTTCTTTTAAACATGATTTTTCAATCACAATAAATGTACGATCCTAACATTACAATGAGTGCATCGTTTGATTTTCATTATTTAGTTAAAACGTTTTTGTTTTACATACTGACATTTTATGGACAGAGAAGTAGTTTCATAGAAGTATAAATAAATTTATTTAGTTGACACCTTTAAACGTATCTAGTACGATTTACTCATCTAATCTTATCTACGTTAATAATGACTACATATATTTTAATTATATTTAAAAATTATGAACTGAATGTTAATATAATTAAAAAATTTTCAATGTGAATATTTAATTTATATTTCCTTAGGGATCAAGATTATACCCAATGGCCAAATTATAAATAAGCTTATTATCTTGGCTCGTATCATTATTCATACATAAATATTATTACTTTCGTGCAATGAAATTTAATACAATGAGTAGTATGTAAATTACTTGTTCCGATATCTTTTTAATTAAATTTAAATTAAATGCAATTTGAAAAACAATAATATTTTTAAATGAAAATTAATCACGTCAAAAACTGTGTACAAAATTTTGAAATAAATTATCAACTATTTTAATTATTGAAGAACATGCACTTTTTTAGATATTTTTTAATATCTCAAAATTACACTTTATAGTAAAACAAACATTTGAAGTACAAATGATCAGTAAAAAATAAAATAAAAAATAGAATTTAATCGTATTAAAAAAAAAAAACCAAGAAATTTCACACAAATTAGTAAATATCCTCATTACTTCTACACGTGTATTTTTATATGCATGTAATAATAATTTTATTCATAAACACAGATTTGTGTGCTTATCGTAACAGCTGAACACATAAAAACCCACCAACCGTATACTGTACAATTTTTCTTGTTTATACAGAGAGGCACAGTAAGTCATAAGGGATAATTACAATACGATGGTGGTGTCTATTTACCAGTGGTATAAGGTACCTGAAAATTCCTAGTAACTGCTGACGTTTTATATTGCAATGCGAGCTCGTCAAATTTTATGCTTATGTACTTCGATACTTTGGTAACTAAGTGGTTAGGAAACTCGTTTTGACGCAATTATTAAAATGTTACTTTTTTCCCAAGGAGGTAAAAATATGTGCAGTTTTAAAATAAAATATATAGCTGCTTTAAATAAATGTACATATTTGTTAAATAACTTTAATAATTAAAGTTTTAATATTTTATAGATTGTAGATTAATTAACCTTTTCAGTTACTTTCTCTTGTATAAAAAAACTTAAAAAATTTTTTTTAATACTTTTTATTCATTGAAATCATTAGTAATTGAACAATTTTTATGTATTTTTCAGGAGCTAACAGGTTCCATCTAAGTAATTAAAAAACTCGTTGATCCTTCATTTGTCCAAATAACTTGAAAAAAATTCATGCATTTTATATTAGAATTGAATACATCAGTCGATGGTTGATTACTATTTCCATTATCAGCTGTTATTTACCTCACACTCAAAATCAATAAATCGTATCGCTTCTTAACGTCAATTCATAAATGACAACAAAAACAGATCGATGCTGTGGATACATTATTGTTTGAAAAAAATATTGAAACGAAAAAATCAATACTTGAAAATTTGTGGCGAAAAATAAAAACGTCATACCTCGAAGTTTTTTAACAAAAAATATCATACAAATTGTACGTCAAAAACATATTTGCAAAATGTATTGTAACAATAATTGCGAAATTTTCTGGATAAAAGCTATTGTTTTCTTTTCCTCCAGAAAACATCGGTCCTCGTTGTTCCTCAGCCAAGTCCATATTTAATTTAAAAAATAAAAGAAACAAGGTTTCTCTGTCAAAACGTGTAAAAGTCCATCCAAGAACTTTGACAAAATATTAATGTCAAAAAATTTTGAAACGTAAATTTTTTCCATCCATATTGACTAAAAAAGATGACTCGAACAGATACAACATCGAGAAGCGCTAACTCATGTTACATTCCATCAATACAAAGCAAACGCGTCCCCAATCAAACAAAGTTTTCCCATCAAAACAAACAAAACGCAACTCCATAACATATATATTAACACGGTGTACCCTTTCACCCATTCCTACGAAACAAAATATATCAGAGCATCAATTCCAGCACAGGACAAATCACAGGAGCAATGACAATAAAAACGCACGCGAAATCTCTCTCTTTCGACACACCATCGAGACAGTAACGACTCGATTAACGATCGTTTTCCAATCCCCATATAAACACTTGTGCGATAAAAGCTACATACGGTAAGCCCTCCCCCTCCCCTAAAAGCATACAAGTACCCTGACATATTTATACGATTATCCCCATTTACCGCCGCATCAACTCCCCTCTTTTAAAACACCGATATCCCCGATATCCTTGCGTGACAATGTATATTTTTTTTTTCAGCGAACCCCAAGGTGGCGTTGATCCAAAACGAGCCCACGCAGATTATGAAGCAACGGAGCAAACTTGACCGCCAAAACACGCACTCGGAGCTTATACATCCACTCGAGGGAGTACTGTCACCTGCTTCTTTCTTCTCGAAATTTGCTCGACGCTCTAGTGGAACCAACCATGCGCTCCTCGTATGCACATGCTTAACGCTCCGTTCCAAGGTACGGCAGACGAGCCGATATCACACGAAAAGGGTAAACCAAAATTTTACACCTCGATTAGCTTAATAATTGCACTCGCTAGATTTCAAGGTGGTTTGGCTTGGGAGTTTAACGAGTTTACAATAATTCACGATGAAAATTTTCCCGTGACTGCAGGAATGAGGACTCGGGGGAAAGAAAATAAAACAGAGATGAATGGAAAAGAAAAGCCAAAAGACTGACCGAAAAAAAGCTCTCATTGGAAAAGCTCGCGGATGTATCTATGTACCATCCCGTCCAAGCCCGCCTCCTTTTGGCTGTTTTTTTTTCCCCCCCTCCTTTCACAGGCTCTTTCGTGCACACGCAAAGTTCCTTGTATCTTCCAAATTACCGGCTGTTAACACGCATCGGTCGCACAACTCCTTGTTCAACCAACTTTAATCATACACGCACTCGCACAAAAACGCACTGTCACCCAACAACAGCAACAATAACGAAAACAATAACTCCAACAACCGGCATTCGAGTCGACGATGTGCCCCGAAAGAAAAAAAAAAAAAAAAAAAACTTTGGGAAAGGCGAGGTCACAGCGTTGCTCGTTGGCGACGCTCGAGAGGCCACTGACAGAGAGCTTTCCAGCACAGCTGCGCGCAGTCATACAGCCCCCCCGGCACCCAGGGGGTGGTGGGTGGGAACTACCGCCCGAAGCAGGGGGTGGATAGTATATGCACGCGATGTAGCGTACCGAGTGAGAAAAAATCTCTCCACGGGTATATAGGCAAGGGGTGAAATTTGGAATTTAAAAGCTGCCGTGAGGGGTGTGTGGGGGGCGAGGGGGCTCTCTTTCTTTTTTTTTTTTTTTTTTTTCGTTTGGGGTTTACCTCAAGGGATCCTACAGGGCAATGATTTCGCGCATTGGAAAAGGAGGTCACATCCCTGTACACTCTGTACGCGCTGTAATGATGTTTGAAGCCGATACGCGGTAATGAATCCGGAGATGGGGGAGTCGATTAGCTGGGGCTGCGAGCACATGGGAAGTTCGTATGGAGGTAGGGTTCGGAGGGAGGAGAACTAAGTGCATGGGAGCGGCTCCCTGGATGCGCGGAGACGAGGGTGGAAGAGGGAACGAAAAAATGAGGCTAGGCTAATAACTACCGGATGTGGGTGTATGCATAAGCTGGAGGTTCGTGTACGAAAAACGGGACGATTTCGCGGATTGGGGAGTGGAAGGAGGCTCTATCGACCGAAGTGGAGCTTGCGCGCTCACGACTGCTCCTCTCTCTCTCTCTCTCCATGATTACATACGGTGTGTGTGTGTATGTACTATTGCAGATGCATACACGTAAAACGTAATGTAAGCTCCTTACTCCTCGTCACGTTTGCAAGCACTGAGAGGGATGGGCTCTTTAGAGGACAGAGATTATTTGTTTTATCCACCCCTTTTTCTTCCGTGTGTACTTTGTGCAAAGAGAGGAAGAGGGATCGTCGCAAGCTCACACGATGATGACGACAAAAACGTGAGGTGAGGGTGTAGGGTGTCGCGCATGCGTGTACAGACTATATGGGACTTGGAGGGAGGGGGGATGAAACGCGAGGGTGACGCGCGTGACGTTTTTGCTTGCGTGGAAATTGTTGTATACTTACGTGTGTGTGAGCACGTTCCGGAAGGATTACTTGACCCGGTCGGCGTGGGGGTGTCGTCGCCCAATAATTTTGTTTACTCTTTCCTTCTGGGGTGGTTGGTAGACCGGCGAGACATGCCGATGGGTTCCCGTTAATCATACACGTCACCTCCCTTCCTTGACCTATCGTCTGTGGATAATTCGACTCGTAAGTGATTTTCGGAATTAGGGAGTTTTTTTTCGTGGTTAACGAGTGTACAACTCGTTGTAACTTTTTGTAACTTGAATGAGAGGATGTAAGTGAAAATTGGACGGCAATAACGAATGTATACAGTGTGTGCCATCGTAATTAACTTGATTTATCAAACGAAACCAATGAAACGACCAACGAAATGTGAAACCTCATTCAGGAGATTCCGTTATTAATGACAATTTTTTCAGGTGCGTGTCGATTCTCTTGAATTTTTCAATCATGGCACAAAAAAAATTCACAATAAACATTCGTTCGAATTGAAAACCGCAAAATGACCACGATTCGACCCAAATGAGAAACACAATCAAACGCAGACTCATCTCGAAAAGTTGACGTAATAACCCATTGTTCGATGAAAGAAGAAAGATAACTCGTAATTAAATCCAGATCCCTTTATTGGAGGATCGAAGAAGACTACCACCCCTTCAAACGATCGATCTCGCCTCAGCAAATCAATCCAAAGTGGAAGTGGAATTGGGCGCCCCTGTGTACCCTTTAAGATTCGTATTAAGTAAGGACAAAGGAGTGACGCGTTGATAAGTTGGCCATTCTCCTCGTGCTGAGCAAAGTATACGTAATATAAACTCGAAAGGGTTCGAGTGTTACGTTTGTACACGTAATGTGTAGAACAATAAGGGGGGAAACACGTATTGCGCGCGTTTGTATATCACACGCCATCGGAGGTGCGAGTGCACGCGAGCATTCCCCGACGAACGTGCCTGATTGGGCTCACTTACAGGTATACATGGATTGTTCCATCCAAAATTGTAATATAGGTACTGGTGACCGTATCTTGTTGGTAGTAATAAAAGATGAGATACTGTGAGATTCCTAATCCATCTATAAGATGTGCAGCGTGTTTCCCCTTTAACACTGTGATTTTACATACAGCCGCTAGAATATACGTTTACCGCATGAGGTTGCTTTCGATTTGTTATCAAGGAAAATGGAAATATTAGAAAAAGTACTTATTTGTTATTACTCATTTGACGTTATGAATTGAATATTGCATTATGTGGGCCCTTTTATTGTAATTGCAGATCAAAACATTGAAAATGAGGAATTTATATGGTGAAAGCTTAGCTCAGAGAGGGCGCCAGGGGGACTCGGGCCTGATTCATGGATGTGTTAATGTATTCGTGTGAGCGTGTGTAATTATGTGTAGGGTGACACTCTACGATCCACGTTATCTACGAATGTTATATATATAGTATGAGACGCTCACACGGATACATTAACACATCCATGAATCAGGCTCGAGTCACCCCTGGCGCCCTCTTTGAGCTAAGCTTTCACCATATAAATTCCTCATTTTCAATGTTTTGCTCTGCAATTACAATAAAAGGGCCCACATAATGCAATATTCAATTCATAACGTCAAATGAGTAATAACAAATAAGTACTTTTTCCAATATCTCCACTTTTCTTGATAACAAATCGAAAGCAACCTCATGCGGTAAACGTATATTCTAGCGGCTGTATGTAAAATCACAGTGTTAAAAACACGCACATCTTATAGACGGATTAATCCACAAAAATTTGCCGCATATATAAGTTCTAAAAAGTTTATTTTTTATACACACAGGCAGTCTTTCGAGTCTACGCATAAGCGCTCAAGAACTCTCTCGATCACTTGTATTAGTACTTGGCCGTGTAACTTTCAAATTCGTCACCTATGCGTGTTGACGTGGCTCTTATCTTTCGGAGCTGACTTTTCCGGGAGTCAAAATGAAAACCAACTTTCCAGGAGTGATGCACACAAATTTCACACAATACAGCTCATGTTGCACTCGTAGTTTTGGAAAGCGCTGTACTACAACTCGGGGGAGAGAGCACGCCATTTTCTACCCAACCGATCGACCGCCAGTTAGTTCTTCGGAGTGTAAAGCCACAGTTCACTACCTCCGAAATGTCGTCCCTACGCAAGTTCGTGCTACTGCAGAACTGCAGAAGGAAGTACAGGCCCGAGAAGTACTTCAAGTTCCACCTGACCGAGAACCTGTGGCTGAGCTGCGAGGACGAGGCCACCAGCGGCGATGTCCTCCTCAAGTTTTCCGTGAGACTTTGCTCCACGAGGCTGAGCTCGGCGTGCCTGGCGGAGCTAAGAAAGCAGAGCGACGCCATCGTCCAGGGCTTCGCTTCCAAGGAACCCAAGCTGATATACGAGAGTCCGAAGTTAGTGGTGGAGTTGGGCGTCGACGAGAGCAGTGGTGTGTTTGGACTTTTGTTCCGGAGTCCCGGTGCCGGGACACTGGTTTGCGTGAGTCTGGATGCGTTCCAGCGCATGGCCGAGCGCTTGGTGGCTGTCACTTGGTATCGGGTTCTGTTTGAGAAGAAGAACAAGATGATTTCGATGCTGAAACGACCGAATACTGCATGTAAAAAAACAATCGTATGAAATGTTCGGCTTGTGATTGTGTCGTTGATCAAACTAATTATTGTTAATTAAAATTTTTTGTATAAATAGTGTACAGTTTTTTATAAGAGTTATTTGGTGTACTTATGGTGGTTAATAAATTTGTATATTTTTGTAAAATATGATCAGAACAGCTCGTTTCACTTATTTTATGTACCCTCCTCAACAACTCTTTTTCAACAATATTTATCTATAATGTAGAAATAATATATATTTCCGCCTTCTAACCTCAAAATAGCACCTCCGGCGCTTGGTTTTGTGTCTACACGTGGAAAAATAGTACACACGAAACTCGTTCAAAATGGCTTCTTTACGTCACGAGTCGAAGGCGAGGGTTAACCTTTCGGTTCGTAAATCGAAACCTTTGAAAACTCGTACGTAGCTCAGTCAAAAGTTTATACCTATAATTAGACTTATAAATTATAACTACAATCATACTATAATTCCCTATATAACAGCTATAATCATCTGTAAATTATAGCTATAATAATAGCTATAAATAACTGCTATAAGTATTACTCAAATTGTGAATAAAAACTGGAGCCTGAAGTATTTTTAAATAAGTAGAAAAAAAAATAAACAATTTAAGTTTTTTCAAAATTGTTTAAAACACTATTATGTCATATACCTTTTAAAAAAATCAAATTTTGAACCAACTTTTATTTAAAATTGCAACAGAATTCACAGCTGCACTTTATAGCCATATTTTACAGGTAATTATAGCCATACTGTTTCGTTGCTGGTACACATCTCTTCAAGAGCGATCACCAGGTTCGAGGGCCCTGATTAAATTAAATATAAAAATGTTTCTTTAGATACCTTAAAATTTAATTAAAATTAAAAATGTCTTAAAATTACTAGAACTATGTGGAAGAAAATTTAAGACATCTCAAACGTTTGGAAGTAGAAAACCAGTATTTTTAGTTAATTTATTGTTAATAATAAATTTCAGTTTCTAATTTATTGAAAACGTCCAAAGCAACAAGGGGTTTTACTTGATTTTTTTCGCAGAATACTGCCAGTTTGTAGATGATTCATATAAAATTTAATTCAATAATGAAAAAAAGCAAATTTTTATTTTACGTTACGATTGATTACAGAATTATTGTGGGAAAAAAATTGTGTGAAAAGTAATTTTTTAACTAAAGAAAAAAAAGTAAATACTACATTAAATAAAAATGTTATTTGAGGTACAACCTCGAACTGAGAAATTCAATTCTTTGAATCAAAGAAAATTTCTTTACCCTCATTCCGTTAAATATTTTCTTTTATTTAAAAAATATGAGTTTATTAAAAAGAACATTTTAATAAATTGAAGGATCCTTTTTTCATTACGATTTTCTCATTTGATTGTATATAACTTTTGTTTTTGATCAACTAAATTTTTTTTTTTTAATTAAAAGAAAATATTCAATGGAATGAGGGTAAATCAATTTTCTTCGATTCAAAGAACTGGGTTGCTTTTCTTTATATTTTCTTATAATTAAAAAAATATAGATAATCCAAACAAAATTTTATGCAATTAAATAGGATATTCAGAAGTGAAAATAGATATTTGTGAAAAAATAAAGCTCATCAAAAAACTATTTTTCATCCATCAAGTATTTTGTGTCTATAATGTTACTTCATATTATCGTACCAAAAGTATGTTTTAATAAAAGTTTCATAATAGGAACATGAGTAATAAATTACTTGGACATTACCAATGTTGCTATTTCATGAGTATATGACACTCGTATCAATTTTTTATATAAAATCATATGAAAAATTAGAACTATGTTTAGAATCTTATTCGTGTAATTTGTTTCTGTTTGTTAACAAGTAGCAGCCAAGTTGAAACTGTTTGGTACAAAAAAAATATGTACGAATAATAAATAAAATTATACATTTAAGTAAAATTACATAATTTGATATTTATTTTTTATCAGATAAACTTACACAACTTGTTTTTAGGAACATTTTTACCAATTACTGCATTATAAGTAGTAATAAAAATGAAATTTCACTAAAAAAATAACAAATCACAATTTTGCAATAAAAAATTGTCCCCATAACATCAAGTTTAATAATTAACAAAATACTTTTACCCTAGTTTTTATCGGAGGTGCGAGTGCACGCGAGCATTCCCCGACGAACGTGCCTGATTGTGCTCACTTACAGGTATACATGGATTGTTCCATCCAAAATTGTAATATAGGTACTGGTGACCGTATCTTGTTGGTAGTAATAAAAGATGAGATACTGTGAGATTCCTAATCCATCTATAAGATGTGCAGCGTGTTTCCCCTTTAACACTGTGATTTTACATACAGCCGCTAGAATATACGTTTACCGCATGAGGTTGCTTTCGATTTGTTATCAAGGAAAATGGAAATATTAGAAAAAGTACTTATTTGTTATTACTCATTTGACGTTATGAATTGAATATTGCATTATGTGGGCCCTTTTATTGTAATTGCAGATCAAAACATTGAAAATGAGGAATTTATATGGTGAAAGCTTAGCTCAGAGAGGGCGCCAGGGGGACTCGGGCCTGATTCATGGATGTGTTAATGTATTCGTGTGAGCGTGTGTAATTATGTGTAGGGTGACACTCTACGATCCACGTTATCTACGAATGTTATATATATAGTATGAGACGCTCACACGGATACATTAAC
This sequence comes from Copidosoma floridanum, assembly GCF_036245765.1. Lineage (NCBI taxonomy): Eukaryota > Metazoa > Arthropoda > Insecta > Hymenoptera > Encyrtidae > Copidosoma > Copidosoma floridanum. Next base: position 12,473,788 of record NW_028321884.1, on the reverse strand, counting down.
ACATCCATGAATCAGGCTCGAGTCACCCCTGGCGCCCTCTTTGAGCTAAGCTTTCACCATATAAATTCCTCATTTTCAATGTTTTGCTCTGCAATTACAATAAAAGGGCCCACATAATGCAATATTCAATTCATAACGTCAAATGAGTAATAACAAATAAGTACTTTTTCCAATATCTCCACTTTTCTTGATAACAAATCGAAAGCAACCTCATGCGGTAAACGTATATTCTAGCGGCTGTATGTAAAATCACAGTGTTAAAAACACGCACATCTTATAGACGGATTAATCCACAAAAATTTGCCGCATATATAAGTTCTAAAAAGTTTATTTTTTATACACACAGGCAGTCTTTCGAGTCTACGCATAAGCGCTCAAGAACTCTCTCGATCACTTGTATTAGTACTTGGCCGTGTAACTTTCAAATTCGTCACCTATGCGTGTTGACGTGGCTCTTATCTTTCGGAGCTGACTTTTCCGGGAGTCAAAATGAAAACCAACTTTCCAGGAGTGATGCACACAAATTTCACACAATACAGCTCATGTTGCACTCGTAGTTTTGGAAAGCGCTGTACTACAACTCGGGGGAGAGAGCACGCCATTTTCTACCCAACCGATCGACCGCCAGTTAGTTCTTCGGAGTGTAAAGCCACAGTTCACTACCTCCGAAATGTCGTCCCTACGCAAGTTCGTGCTACTGCAGAACTGCAGAAGGAAGTACAGGCCCGAGAAGTACTTCAAGTTCCACCTGACCGAGAACCTGTGGCTGAGCTGCGAGGACGAGGCCACCAGCGGCGATGTCCTCCTCAAGTTTTCCGTGAGACTTTGCTCCACGAGGCTGAGCTCGGCGTGCCTGGCGGAGCTAAGAAAGCAGAGCGACGCCATCGTCCAGGGCTTCGCTTCCAAGGAACCCAAGCTGATATACGAGAGTCCGAAGTTAGTGGTGGAGTTGGGCGTCGACGAGAGCAGTGGTGTGTTTGGACTTTTGTTCCGGAGTCCCGGTGCCGGGACACTGGTTTGCGTGAGTCTGGATGCGTTCCAGCGCATGGCCGAGCGCTTGGTGGCTGTCACTTGGTATCGGGTTCTGTTTGAGAAGAAGAACAAGATGATTTCGATGCTGAAACGACCGAATACTGCATGTAAAAAAACAATCGTATGAAATGTTCGGCTTGTGATTGTGTCGTTGATCAAACTAATTATTGTTAATTAAAATTTTTTGTATAAATAGTGTACAGTTTTTTATAAGAGTTATTTGGTGTACTTATGGTGGTTAATAAATTTGTATATTTTTGTAAAATATGATCAGAACAGCTCGTTTCACTTATTTTATGTACCCTCCTCAACAACTCTTTTTCAACAATATTTATCTATAATGTAGAAATAATATATATTTCCGCCTTCTAACCTCAAAATAGCACCTCCGGCGCTTGGTTTTGTGTCTACACGTGGAAAAATAGTACACACGAAACTCGTTCAAAATGGCTTCTTTACGTCACGAGTCGAAGGCGAGGGTTAACCTTTCGGTTCGTAAATCGAAACCTTTGAAAACTCGTACGTAGCTCAGTCAAAAGTTTATACCTATAATTAGACTTATAAATTATAACTACAATCATACTATAATTCCCTATATAACAGCTATAATCATCTGTAAATTATAGCTATAATAATAGCTATAAATAACTGCTATAAGTATTACTCAAATTGTGAATAAAAACTGGAGCCTGAAGTATTTTTAAATAAGTAGAAAAAAAAATAAACAATTTAAGTTTTTTCAAAATTGTTTAAAACACTATTATGTCATATACCTTTAAAAAAAATCAAATTTTGAACCAACTTTTATTTAAAATTGCAACAGAATTCACAGCTGCACTTTATAGCCATATTTTACAGGTAATTATAGCCATACTGTTTCGTTGCTGGTACACATCTCTTCAAGAGCGATCACCAGGTTCGAGGGCCCTGATTAAATTAAATATAAAAATGTTTCTTTAGATACCTTAAAATTTAATTAAAATTAAAAATGTCTTAAAATTACTAGAACTATGTGGAAGAAAATTTAAGACATCTCAAACGTTTGGAAGTAGAAAACCAGTATTTTTAGTTAATTTATTGTTAATAATAAATTTCAGTTTCTAATTTATTGAAAACGTCCAAAGCAACAAGGGGTTTTACTTGATTTTTTTCGCAGAATACTGCCAGTTTGTAGATGATTCATATAAAATTTAATTCAATAATGAAAAAAAGCAAATTTTTATTTTACGTTACGATTGATTACAGAATTATTGTGGGAAAAAAATTGTGTGAAAAGTAATTTTTTAACTAAAGAAAAAAAAGTAAATACTACATTAAATAAAAATGTTATTTGAGGTACAACCTCGAACTGAGAAATTCAATTCTTTGAATCAAAGAAAATTTCTTTACCCTCATTCCGTTAAATATTTTCTTTTATTTAAAAAATATGAGTTTATTAAAAAGAACATTTTAATAAATTGAAGGATCCTTTTTTCATTACGATTTTCTCATTTGATTGTATATAACTTTTGTTTTTGATCAACTAAATTTTTTTTTTTAATTAAAAGAAAATATTCAATGGAATGAGGGTAAATCAATTTTCTTCGATTCAAAGAACTGGGTTGCTTTTCTTTATATTTTCTTATAATTAAAAAAATATAGATAATCCAAACAAAATTTTATGCAATTAAATAGGATATTCAGAATTGAAAATAGATATTTGTGAAAAAATAAAGCTCATCAAAAAACTATTTTTCATCCATCAAGTATTTTGTGTCTATAATGTTACTACATATTATCGTACCAAAAGTATGTTTCAATAAAAGTTTCATAATAGGAACATGAGTAATAAATTACTCGGACATTACCAATGTTGCTATTTCATGAGTATATGACACTCGTATCAATTTTTTATATAAAATCATATGAAAAATTAGAACTATGTTTAGAATCTTATTCGTGTAATTTGTTTCTGTTTGTTAACAAGTAGCAGCCAAGTTGAAACTGTTTGGTACAAAAAAAATATGTACGAATAATGAATAAAATTATACATTTAAGTAAAATTACATAATTTGATATTTATTTTTTATCAGATAAACTTACACAACTTGTTTTTAGGAACATTTTTACCAATTACTGCATTATAAGTAGTAATAAAAATGAAATTTCACTAAAAAAATAACAAATCACAATTTTGCAATAAAAAAATTGTCCCCATAACATCAAGTTTAATAATTAACAAAATACTTTTACCCTAGTTTTTATCGGAGGTGCGAGTGCACGCGAGCATTCCCCGACGAACGTGCCTGATTGTGCTCACTTACAGGTATACATGGATTGTTCCATCCAAAATTGTAATATAGGTACTGGTGACCGTATCTTGTTGGTAGTAATAAAAGATGAGATACTGTGAGATTCCTAATCCATCTATAAGATGTGCAGCGTGTTTCCCCTTTAACACTGTGATTTTACATACAGCCGCTAGAATATACGTTTACCGCATGAGGTTGCTTTCGATTTGTTATCAAGGAAAATGGAAATATTAGAAAAAGTACTTATTTGTTATTACTCATTTGACGTTATGAATTGAATATTGCATTATGTGGGCCCTTTTATTGTAATTGCAGATCAAAACATTGAAAATGAGGAATTTATATGGTGAAAGCTTAGCTCAGAGAGGGTGCCAGGGGGACTCGGGCCTGATTCATGGATGTGTTAATGTATTCGTGTGAGCGTGTGTAATTATGTGTAGGGTGACACTCTACGATCCACGTTATCTACGAATGTTATATATATAGTATGAGACGCTCACACGGATACATTAACACATCCATGAATCAGGCTCGAGTCACCCCTGGCGCCCTCTTTGAGCTAAGCTTTCACCATATAAATTCCTCATTTTCAATGTTTTGCTCTGCAATTACAATAAAAGGGCCCGCATAATGCAATATTCAATTCATAACGTCAAATGAGTAATAACAAATAAGTACTTTTTCCAATATCTCCACTTTTCTTGATAACAAATCGAAAGCAACCTCATGCGGTAAACGTATATTCTAGCGGCTGTATGTAAAATCACAGTGTTAAAAACACGCACATCTTATAGACGGATTAATCCACAAAAATTTGCCGCATATATAAGTTCTGAAAAGTTTATTTTTTATACACACAGGCAGTCTTTCGAGTCTACGCATAAGCGCTCAAGAACTCTCTCGATCACTTGTATTAGTACTTGGCCGTGTAACTTTCAAATTCGTCACCTATGCGTGTTGACGTGGCTCTTATCTTTCGGAGCTGACTTTTCCGGGAGTCAAAATGAAAACCAACTTTCCAGGAGTGATGCACACAAATTTCACACAATACAGCTCATGTTGCACTCGTAGTTTTGGAAAGCGCTGTACTACAACTCGGGGGAGAGAGCACGCCATTTTCTACCCAACCGATCGACCGCCAGTTAGTTCTTCGGAGTGTAAAGCCACAGTTCACTACCTCCGAAATGTCGTCCCTACGCAAGTTCGTGCTACTGCAGAACTGCAGAAGGAAGTACAGGCCCGAGAAGTACTTCAAGTTCCACCTGACCGAGAACCTGTGGCTGAGCTGCGAGGACGAGGCCACCAGCGGCGATGTCCTCCTCAAGTTTTCCGTGAGACTTTGCTCCACGAGGCTGAGCTCGGCGTGCCTGGCGGAGCTAAGAAAGCAGAGCGACGCCATCGTCCAGGGCTTCGCTTCCAAGGAACCCAAGCTGATATACGAGAGTCCGAAGTTAGTGGTGGAGTTGGGCGTCGACGAGAGCAGTGGTGTGTTTGGACTTTTGTTCCGGAGTCCCGGTGCCGGGACACTGGTTTGCGTGAGTCTGGATGCGTTCCAGCGCATGGCCGAGCGCTTGGTGGCTGTCACTTGGTATCGGGTTCTGTTTGAGAAGAAGAACAAGATGATTTCGATGCTGAAACGACCGAATACTGCATGTAAAAAAACAATCGTATGAAATGTTCGGCTTGTGATTGTGTCGTTGATCAAACTAATTATTGTTAATTAAAATTTTTTGTATAAATAGTGTACAGTTTTTTATAAGAGTTATTTGGTGTACTTATGGTGGTTAATAAATTTGTATATTTTTGTAAAATATGATCAGAACAGCTCGTTTCACTTATTTTATGTACCCTCCTCAACAACTCTTTTTCAACAATATTTATCTATAATGTAGAAATAATATATATTTCCGCCTTCTAACCTCAAAATAGCACCTCCGGCGCTTGGTTTTGTGTCTACACGTGGAAAAATAGTACACACGAAACTCGTTCAAAATGGCTTCTTTACGTCACGAGTCGAAGGCGAGGGTTAACCTTTCGGTTCGTAAATCGAAACCTTTGAAAACTCGTACGTAGCTCAGTCAAAAGTTTATACCTATAATTAGACTTATAAATTATAACTACAATCATACTATAATTCCCTATATAACAGCTATAATCATCTGTAAATTATAGCTATAATAATAGCTATAAATAACTGCTATAAGTATTACTCAAATTGTGAATAAAAACTGGAGCCTGAAGTATTTTTAAATAAGTAGAAAAAAAAATAAACAATTTAAGTTTTTTCAAAATTGTTTAAAACACTATTATGTCATATACCTTTAAAAAAAATCAAATTTTGAACCAACTTTTATTTAAAATTGCAACAGAATTCACAGCTGCACTTTATAGCCATATTTTACAGGTAATTATAGCCATACTGTTTCGTTGCTGGTACACATCTCTTCAAGAGCGATCACCAGGTTCGAGGGCCCTGATTAAATTAAATATAAAAATGTTTCTTTAGATACCTTAAAATTTAATTAAAATTAAAAATGTCTTAAAATTACTAGAACTATGTGGAAGAAAATTTAAGACATCTCAAACGTTTGGAAGTAGAAAACCAGTATTTTTAGTTAATTTATTGTTAATAATAAATTTCAGTTTCTAATTTATTGAAAACGTCCAAAGCAACAAGGGGTTTTACTTGATTTTTTTCGCAGAATACTGCCAGTTTGTAGATGATTCATATAAAATTTAATTCAATAATGAAAAAAAGCAAATTTTTATTTTACGTTACGATTGATTACAGAATTATTGTGGGAAAAAAATTGTGTGAAAAGTAATTTTTTAACTAAAGAAAAAAAAGTAAATACTACATTAAATAAAAATGTTATTTGAGGTACAACCTCGAACTGAGAAATTCAATTCTTTGAATCAAAGAAAATTTCTTTACCCTCATTCCGTTAAATATTTTCTTTTATTTAAAAAATATGAGTTTATTAAAAAGAACATTTTAATAAATTGAAGGATCCTTTTTTCATTACGATTTTCTCATTTGATTGTATATAACTTTTGTTTTTGATCAACTAAATTTTTTTTTTTAATTAAAAGAAAATATTCAATGGAATGAGGGTAAATCAATTTTCTTCGATTCAAAGAACTGGGTTGCTTTTCTTTATATTTTCTTATAATTAAAAAAATATAGATAATCCAAACAAAATTTTATGCAATTAAATAGGATATTCAGAATTGAAAATAGATATTTGTGAAAAAATAAAGCTCATCAAAAAACTATTTTTCATCCATCAAGTATTTTGTGTCTATAATGTTACTACATATTATCGTACCAAAAGTATGTTTCAATAAAAGTTTCATAATAGGAACATGAGTAATAAATTACTCGGACATTACCAATGTTGCTATTTCATGAGTATATGACACTCGTATCAATTTTTTATATAAAATCATATGAAAAATTAGAACTATGTTTAGAATCTTATTCGTGTAATTTGTTTCTGTTTGTTAACAAGTAGCAGCCAAGTTGAAACTGTTTGGTACAAAAAAAATATGTACGAATAATGAATAAAATTATACATTTAAGTAAAATTACATAATTTGATATTTATTTTTTATCAGATAAACTTACACAACTTGTTTTTAGGAACATTTTTACCAATTACTGCATTATAAGTAGTAATAAAAATGAAATTTCACTAAAAAAATAACAAATCACAATTTTGCAATAAAAAAATTGTCCCCATAACATCAAGTTTAATAATTAACAAAATACTTTTACCCTAGTTTTTATCGGAGGTGCGAGTGCACGCGAGCATTCCCCGACGAACGTGCCTGATTGTGCTCACTTACAGGTATACATGGATTGTTCCATCCAAAATTGTAATATAGGTACTGGTGACCGTATCTTGTTGGTAGTAATAAAAGATGAGATACTGTGAGATTCCTAATCCATCTATAAGATGTGCAGCGTGTTTCCCCTTTAACACTGTGATTTTACATACAGCCGCTAGAATATACGTTTACCGCATGAGGTTGCTTTCGATTTGTTATCAAGGAAAATGGAAATATTAGAAAAAGTACTTATTTGTTATTACTCATTTGACGTTATGAATTGAATATTGCATTATGTGGGCCCTTTTATTGTAATTGCAGATCAAAACATTGAAAATGAGGAATTTATATGGTGAAAGCTTAGCTCAGAGAGGGCGCCAGGGGGACTCGGGCCTGATTCATGGATGTGTTAATGTATTCGTGTGAGCGTGTGTAATTATGTGTAGGGTGACACTCTACGATCCACGTTATCTACGAATGTTATATATATAGTATGAGACGCTCACACGGATACATTAACACATCCATGAATCAGGCTCGAGTCACCCCTGGCGCCCTCTTTGAGCTAAGCTTTCACCATATAAATTCCTCATTTTCAATGTTTTGCTCTGCAATTACAATAAAAGGGCCCACATAATGCAATATTCAATTCATAACGTCAAATGAGTAATAACAAATAAGTACTTTTTCCAATATCTCCACTTTTCTTGATAACAAATCGAAAGCAACCTCATGCGGTAAACGTATATTCTAGCGGCTGTATGTAAAATCACAGTGTTAAAAACACGCACATCTTATAGACGGATTAATCCACAAAAATTTGCCGCATATATAAGTTCTAAAAAGTTTATTTTTTATACACACAGGCAGTCTTTCGAGTCTACGCATAAGCGCTCAAGAACTCTCTCGATCACTTGTATTAGTACTTGGCCGTGTAACTTTCAAATTCGTCACCTATGCGTGTTGACGTGGCTCTTATCTTTCGGAGCTGACTTTTCCGGGAGTCGAAATGAAAACCAACTTTCCAGGAGTGATGCACACAAATTTCACACAATACAGCTCATGTTGCACTCGTAGTTTTGGAAAGCGCTGTACTACAACTCGGGGGAGAGAGCACGCCATTTTCTACCCAACCGATCGACCGCCAGTTAGTTCTTCGGAGTGTAAAGCCACAGTTCACTACCTCCGAAATGTCGTCCCTACGCAAGTTCGTGCTACTGCAGAACTGCAGAAGGAAGTACAGGCCCGAGAAGTACTTCAAGTTCCACCTGACCGAGAACCTGTGGCTGAGCTGCGAGGACGAGGCCACCAGCGGCGATGTCCTCCTCAAGTTTTCCGTGAGACTTTGCTCCACGAGGCTGAGCTCGGCGTGCCTGGCGGAGCTAAGAAAGCAGAGCGACGCCATCGTCCAGGGCTTCGCTTCCAAGGAACCCAAGCTGATATACGAGAGTCCGAAGTTAGTGGTGGAGTTGGGCGTCGACGAGAGCAGTGGTGTGTTTGGACTTTTGTTCCGGAGTCCCGGTGCCGGGACACTGGTTTGCGTGAGTCTGGATGCGTTCCAGCGCATGGCCGAGCGCTTGGTGGCTGTCACTTGGTATCGGGTTCTGTTTGAGAAGAAGAACAAGATGATTTCGATGCTGAAACGACCGAATACTGCATGTAAAAAAACAATCGTATGAAATGTTCGGCTTGTGATTGTGTCGTTGATCAAACTAATTATTGTTAATTAAAATTTTTTGTATAAATAGTGTACAGTTTTTTATAAGAGTTATTTGGTGTACTTATGGTGGTTAATAAATTTGTATATTTTTGTAAAATATGATCAGAACAGCTCGTTTCACTTATTTTATGTACCCTCCTCAACAACTCTTTTTCAACAATATTTATCTATAATGTAGAAATAATATATATTTCCGCTTTCTAACCTCAAAATAGCACCTCCGGCGCTTGGTTTTGTGTCTACACGTGGAAAAATAGTACACACGAAACTCGTTCAAAATGGCTTCTTTACGTCACGAGTCGAAGGCGAGGGTTAACCTTTCGGTTCGTAAATCGAAACCTTTGAAAACTCGTACGTAGCTCAGTCAAAAGTTTATACCTATAATTAGACTTATAAATTATAACTACAATCATACTATAATTCCCTATATAACAGCTATAATCATCTGTAAATTATAGCTATAATAATAGCTATAAATAACTGCTATAAGTATTACTCAAATTGTGAATAAAAACTGGAGCCTGAAGTATTTTTAAATAAGTAGAAAAAAAAATAAACAATTTAAGTTTTTTCAAAATTGTTTAAAACACTATTATGTCATATACCAAAAAAAAAAATCAAATTTTGAACCAACTTTTATTTAAAATTGCAACAGAATTCACAGCTGCACTTTATAGCCATATTTTACAGGTAATTATAGCCATACTGTTTCGTTGCTGGTACACATCTCTTCAAGAGCGATCACCAGGTTCGAGGGCCCTGATTAAATTAAATATAAAAATGTTTCTTTAGATACCTTAAAATTTAATTAAAATTAAAAATGTCTTAAAATTACTAGAACTATGTGGAAGAAAATTTAAGACATCTCAAACGTTTGGAAGTAGAAAACCAGTATTTTTAGTTAATTTATTGTTAATAATAAATTTCAGTTTCTAATTTATTGAAAACGTCCAAAGCAACAAGGGGTTTTACTTGATTTTTTTCGCAGAATACTGCCAGTTTGTAGATGATTCATATAAAATTTAATTCAATAATGAAAAAAAGCAAATTTTTATTTTACGTTACGATTGATTACAGAATTATTGTGGGAAAAAAATTGTGTGAAAAGTAATTTTTTAACTAAAGAAAAAAAAGTAAATACTACATTAAATAAAAATGTTATTTGAGGTACAACCTCGAACTGAGAAATTCAATTCTTTGAATCAAAGAAAATTTCTTTACCCTCATTCCGTTAAATATTTTCTTTTATTTAAAAAATATGAGTTTATTAAAAAGAACATTTTAATAAATTGAAGGATCCTTTTTTCATTACGATTTTCTCATTTGATTGTATATAACTATTGTTTTTGATCAACTAAATTTTTTTTTTTAATTCAAAGAAAATATTCAATGGAATGAGGGTAAATCAATTTTCTTCGATTCAAAGAACTGGGTTGCTTTTCTTTATATTTTCTTATAATTAAAAAAATATAGATAATCCAAACAAAATTTTATGCAATTAAATAGGATATTCAGAATTGAAAATAGATATTTGTGAAAAAATAAAGCTCATCAAAAAACTATTTTTCATCCATCAAGTATTTTGTGTCTATAATGTTACTACATATTATCGTACCAAAAGTATGTTTCAATAAAAGTTTCATAATAGGAACATGAGTAATAAATTACTTGGACATTACCAAGTTGCTATTTCATGAGTATATGACACTCGTATCAATTTTTCATATAAAATCATATGAAAAATTAGAACTATGTTTAGAATCTTATTCGTGTAATTTGTTTCTGTTTGTTAACAAGTAGCAGCCAAGTTGAAACTGTTTGGTACAAAAAAAATATGTACGAATAATGAATAAAATTATACATTTAAGTAAAATTACATAATTTGATATTTATTTTTTATCAGATAAACTTACACAACTTGTTTTTAGGAACATTTTTACCAATTACTGCATTATAAGTAGTAATAAAAATGAAATTTCACTAAAAAAATAACAAATCACAATTTTGCAATAAAAAATTGTCCCCATAACATCAAGTTTAATAATTAACAAAATACTTTTACCCTAGTTTTTATCGGAGGTGCGAGTGCACGCGAGCATTCCCCGACGAACGTGCCTGATTGTGCTCACTTACAGGTATACATGGATTGTTCCATCCAAAATTGTAATATAGGTACTGGTGACCGTATCTTGTTGGTAGTAATAAAAGATGAGATACTGTGAGATTCCTAATCCATCTATAAGATGTGCAGCGTGTTTCCCCTTTAACACTGTGATTTTACATACAGCCGCTAGAATATACGTTTACCGCATGAGGTTGCTTTCGATTTGTTATCAAGGAAAATGGAAATATTAGAAAAAGTACTTATTTGCTATTACTCATTTGACGTTATGAATTGAATATTGCATTATGTGGGCCCTTTTATTGTAATTGCAGATCAAAACATTGAAAATGAGGAATTTATATGGTGAAAGCTTAGCTCAGAGAGGGCGCCAGGGGGACTCGGGCCTGATTCATGGATGTGTTAATGTATTCGTGTGAGCGTGTGTAATTATGTGTAGGGTGACACTCTACGATCCACGTTATCTACGAATGTTATATATATAGTATGAGACGCTCACACGGATACATTAACACATCCATGAATCAGGCTCGAGTCACCCCTGGCGCCCTCTTTGAGCTAAGCTTTCACCATATAAATTCCTCATTTTCAATGTTTTGCTCTGCAATTACAATAAAAGGGCCCACATAATGCAATATTCAATTCATAACGTCAAATGAGTAATAACAAATAAGTACTTTTTCCAATATCTCCACTTTTCTTGATAACAAATCGAAAGCAACCTCATGCGGTAAACGTATATTCTAGCGGCTGTATGTAAAATCACAGTGTTAAAAACACGCACATCTTATAGACGGATTAATCCACAAAAATTTGCCGCATATATAAGTTCTAAAAAGTTTATTTTTTATACACACAGGCAGTCTTTCGAGTCTACGCATAAGCGCTCAAGAACTCTCTCGATCACTTGTATTAGTACTTGGCCGTGTAACTTTCAAATTCGTCACCTATGCGTGTTGACGTGGCTCTTATCTTTCGGAGCTGACTTTTCCGGGAGTCAAAATGAAAACCAACTTTCCAGGAGTGATGCACACAAATTTCACACAATACAGCTCATGTTGCACTCGTAGTTTTGGAAAGCGCTGTACTACAACTCGGGGGAGAGAGCACGCCATTTTCTACCCAACCGATCGACCGCCAGTTAGTTCTTCGGAGTGTAAAGCCACAGTTCACTACCTCCGAAATGTCGTCCCTACGCAAGTTCGTGCTACTGCAGAACTGCAGAAGGAAGTACAGGCCCGAGAAGTACTTCAAGTTCCACCTGACCGAGAACCTGTGGCTGAGCTGCGAGGACGAGGCCACCAGCGGCGATGTCCTCCTCAAGTTTTCCGTGAGACTTTGCTCCACGAGGCTGAGCTCGGCGTGCCTGGCGGAGCTAAGAAAGCAGAGCGACGCCATCGTCCAGGGCTTCGCTTCCAAGGAACCCAAGCTGATATACGAGAGTCCGAAGTTAGTGGTGGAGTTGGGCGTCGACGAGAGCAGTGGTGTGTTTGGACTTTTGTTCCGGAGTCCCGGTGCCGGGACACTGGTTTGCGTGAGTCTGGATGCGTTCCAGCGCATGGCCGAGCGCTTGGTGGCTGTCACTTGGTATCGGGTTCTGTTTGAGAAGAAGAACAAGATGATTTCGATGCTGAAACGACCGAATACTGCATGTAAAAAAACAATCGTATGAAATGTTCGGCTTGTGATTGTGTCGTTGATCAAACTAATTATTGTTAATTAAAATTTTTTGTATAAATAGTGTACAGTTTTTTATAAGAGTTATTTGGTGTACTTATGGTGGTTAATAAATTTGTATATTTTTGTAAAATATGATCAGAACAGCTCGTTTCACTTATTTTATGTACCCTCCTCAACAACTCTTTTTCAACAATATTTATCTATAATGTAGAAATAATATATATTTCCGCCTTCTAACCTCAAAATAGCACCTCCGGCGCTTGGTTTTATGTCTACACGTAAAAAAATAGTACACACGAAACTCGTTCAAAATGGCTTCTTTACGTCACGAGTCGAAGGCGAGGGTTAACCTTTCGGTTCGTAAATCGAAACCTTTGAAAACTCGTACGTAGCTCAGTCAAAAGTTTATACCTATAATTAGACTTATAAATTATAACTACAATCATACTATAATTCCCTATATAACAGCTATAATCATCTGTAAATTATAGCTATAATAATAGCTATAAATAACTGCTATAAGTATTACTCAAATTGTGAATAAAAACTGGAGCCTGAAGTATTTTTAAATAAGTAGAAAAAAAAATAAACAATTAAAGTTTTTTCAAAATTGTTTAAAACACTATTATGTCATATACCTTTAAAAAAAATCAAATTTTGAACCAACTTTTATTTAAAATTGCAACAGAATTCACAGCTGCACTTTATAGCCATATTTTACAGGTAATTATAGCCATACTGTTTCGTTGCTGGTACACATCTCTTCAAGAGCGATCACCAGGTTCGAGGGCCCTGATTAAATTAAATATAAAAATGTTTCTTTAGATACCTTAAAATTTAATTAAAATTAAAAATGTCTTAAAATTACTAGAACTATGTGGAAGAAAATTTAAGACATCTCAAACGTTTGGAAGTAGAAAACCAGTATTTTTAGTTAATTTATTGTTAATAATAAATTTCAGTTTCTAATTTATTGAAAACGTCCAAAGCAACTAGGGGTTTTACTTGATTTTTTTCGCAGAATACTGCCAGTTTGTAGATGATTCATATAAAATTTAATTTAATAATGAAAAAAAGCAAATTTTTATTTTACGTTACGATTGATTACAGAATTATTGTGGGAAAAAAATTGTGTGAAAAGTAATTTTTTAACTGAAGAAAAAAAAGTAAATACTACATTAAATAAAAATGTTATTTGAGGTACAACCTCGAACTGAGAAATTCAATTCTTTGAATCAAAGAAAATTTCTTTACCCTCATTCCGTTAAATATTTTCTTTTATTTAAAAAATATGAGTTTATTAAAAAGAACATTTTAATAAATTGAAGGATCCTTTTTTCATTACGATTTTCTCATTTGATTGTATATAACTATTGTTTTTGATCAACTAAATTTTTTTTTTTAATTCAAAGAAAATATTCAATGGAATGAGGGTAAATCAATTTTCTTCGATTCAAAGAACTGGGTTGCTTTTCTTTATATTTTCTTATAATTAAAAAAATATAGATAATCCAAACAAAATTTTATGCAATTAAATAGGATATTCAGAATTGAAAATAGATATTTGTGAAAAAATAAAGCTCATCAAAAAACTATTTTTCATCCATCAAGTATTTTGTGTCTATAATGTTACTACATATTATCGTACCAAAAGTATGTTTCAATAAAAGTTTCATAATAGGAACATGAGTAATAAATTACTTGGACATTACCAAGTTGCTATTTCATGAGTATATGACACTCGTATCAATTTTTCATATAAAATCATATGAAAAATAAGAACTATGTTTAGAATCTTATTCGTGTAATTTGTTTCTGTTTGTTAACAAGTAGCAGCCAAGTTGAAACTGTTTGGTACAAAAAAAATATGTACGAATAATGAATAAAATTATACATTTAAGTAAAATTACATAATTTGATATTTATTTTTTATCAGATAAACTTACACAACTTGTTTTTAGGAACATTTTTACCAATTACTGCATTATAAGTAGTAATAAAAATGAAATTTCACTAAAAAAATAACAAATCACAATTTTGCAATAAAAAATTGTCCCCATAACATCAAGTTTAATAATTAACAAAATACTTTTACCCTAGTTTTTATCGGAGGTGCGAGTGCACGCGAGCATTCCCCGACGAACGTGCCTGATTGTGCTCACTTACAGGTATACATGGATTGTTCCATCCAAAATTGTAATATAGGTACTGGTGACCGTATCTTGTTGGTAGTAATAAAAGATGAGATACTGTGAGATTCCTAATCCATCTATAAGATGTGCAGCGTGTTTCCCCTTTAACACTGTGATTTTACATACAGCCGCTAGAATATACGTTTACCGCATGAGGTTGCTTTCGATTTGTTATCAAGGAAAATGGAAATATTAGAAAAAGTACTTATTTGCTATTACTCATTTGACGTTATGAATTGAATATTGCATTATGTGGGCCCTTTTATTGTAATTGCAGATCAAAACATTGAAAATGAGGAATTTATATGGTGAAAGCTTAGCTCAGAGAGGGCGCCAGGGGGACTCGGGCCTGATTCATGGATGTGTTAATGTATTCGTGTGAGCGTGTGTAATTATGTGTAGGGTGACACTCTACGATCCACGTTATCTACGAATGTTATATATATAGTATGAGACGCTCACACGGATACATTAACACATCCATGAATCAGGCTCGAGTCACCCCTGGCGCCCTCTTTGAGCTAAGCTTTCACCATATAAATTCCTCATTTTCAATGTTTTGCTCTGCAATTACAATAAAAGGGCCCACATAATGCAATATTCAATTCATAACGTCAAATGAGTAATAACAAATAAGTACTTTTTCCAATATCTCCACTTTTCTTGATAACAAATCGAAAGCAACCTCATGCGGTAAACGTATATTCTAGCGGCTGTATGTAAAATCACAGTGTTAAAAACACGCACATCTTATAGATGGATTAATCCACAAAAATTTGCCGCATATATAAGTTCTAAAAAGTTTATTTTTTATACACACAGGCAGTCTTTCGAGTCTACGCATAAGCGCTCAAGAACTCTCTCGATCACTTGTATTAGTACTTGGCCGTGTAACTTTCAAATTCGTCACCTATGCGTGTTGACGTGGCTCTTATCTTTCGGAGCTGGCTTTTCCGGGAGTCAAAATGAAAACCAACTTTCCAGGAGTGATGCACACAAATTTCACACAATACAGCTCATGTTGCACTCGTAGTTTTGGAAAGCGCTGTACTACAACTCGGGGGAGAGAGCACGCCATTTTCTACCCAACCGATCGACCGCCAGTTAGTTCTTCGGAGTGTAAAGCCACAGTTCACTACCTCCGAAATGTCGTCCCTACGCAAGTTCGTGCTACTGCAGAACTGCAGAAGGAAGTACAGGCCCGAGAAGTACTTCAAGTTCCACCTGACCGAGAACCTGTGGCTGAGCTGCGAGGACGAGGCCACCAGCGGCGATGTCCTCCTCAAGTTTTCCGTGAGACTTTGCTCCACGAGGCTGAGCTCGGCGTGCCTGGCGGAGCTAAGAAAGCAGAGCGACGCCATCGTCCAGGGCTTCGCTTCCAAGGAACCCAAGCTGATATACGAGAGTCCGAAGTTAGTGGTGGAGTTGGGCGTCGACGAGAGCAGTGGTGTGTTTGGACTTTTGTTCCGGAGTCCCGGTGCCGGGACACTGGTTTGCGTGAGTCTGGATGCGTTCCAGCGCATGGCCGAGCGCTTGGTGGCTGTCACTTGGTATCGGGTTCTGTTTGAGAAGAAGAACAAGATGATTTCGATGCTGAAACGACCGAATACTGCATGTAAAAAAACAATCGTATGAAATGTTCGGCTTGTGATTGTGTCGTTGATCAAACTAATTATTGTTAATTAAAATTTTTTGTATAAATAGTGTACAGTTTTTTATAAGAGTTATTTGGTGTACTTATGGTGGTTAATAAATTTGTATATTTTTGTAAAATATGATCAGAACAGCTCGTTTCACTTATTTTATGTACCCTCCTCAACAACTCTTTTTCAACAATATTTATCTATAATGTAGAAATAATATATATTTCCGCCTTCTAACCTCAAAATAGCACCTCCGGCGCTTGGTTTTGTGTCTACACGTGGAAAAATAGTACACACGAAACTCGTTCAAAATGGCTTCTTTACGTCACGAGTCGAAGGCGAGGGTTAACCTTTCGGTTCGTAAATCGAAACCTTTGAAAACTCGTACATAGCTCAGTCAAAAGTTTATACCTATAATTAGACTTATAAATTATAACTACAATCATACTATAATTCCCTATATAACAGCTATAATCATCTGTAAATTATAGCTATAATAATAGCTATAAATAACTGCTATAAGTATTACTCAAATTGTGAATAAAAACTGGAGCCTGAAGTATTTTTAAATAAGTAGAAAAAAAAATAAACAATTTAAGTTTTTTCAAAATTGTTTAAAACACTATTATGTCATATACCTTTAAAAAAAATCAAATTTTGAACCAACTTTTATTTAAAATTGCAACAGAATTCACAGCTGCACTTTATAGCCATATTTTACAGGTAATTATAGCCATACTGTTTCGTTGCTGGTACACATCTCTTCAAGAGCGATCACCAGGTTCGAGGGCCCTGATTAAATTAAATATAAAAATGTTTCTTTAGATACCTTAAAATTTAATTAAAATTAAAAATGTCTTAAAATTACTAGAACTATGTGGAAGAAAATTTAAGACATCTCAAACGTTTGGAAGTAGAAAACCAGTATTTTTAGTTAATTTATTGTTAATAATAAATTTCAGTTTCTAATTTATTGAAAACGTCCAAAGCAACAAGGGGTTTTACTTGATTTTTTTCGCAGAATACTGCCAGTTTGTAGATGATTCATATAAAATTTAATTCAATAATGAAAAAAAGCAAATTTTTATTTTACGTTACGATTGATTACAGAATTATTGTGGGAAAAAAATTGTGTGAAAAGTAATTTTTTAACTAAAGAAAAAAAAGTAAATACTACATTAAATAAAAATGTTATTTGAGGTACAACCTCGAACTGAGAAATTCAATTCTTTGAATCAAAGAAAATTTCTTTACCCTCATTCCGTTAAATATTTTCTTTTATTTAAAAAATATGAGTTTATTAAAAAGAACATTTTAATAAATTGAAGGATCCTTTTTTCATTACGATTTTCTCATTTGATTGTATATAACTTTTGTTTTTGATCAACTAAATTTTTTTTTTTTAATTAAAAGAAAATATTCAATGGAATGAGGGTAAATCAATTTTCTTCGATTCAAAGAACTGGGTTGCTTTTCTTCATATTTTCTTATAATTAAAAAAATATAGATAATCCAAACAAAATTTTATGCAATTAAATAGGATATTCAGAAGTAAAAATAGATATTTGTGAAAAAATAAAGCTCATCAAAAAACTATTTTTCATCCATCAAGTATTTTGTGTCTATAATGTTACTTCATATTATCGTACCAAAAGTATGTTTTAATAAAAGTTTCATAATAGGAACATGAGTAATAAATTACTTGGACATTACCAATGTTGCTATTTCATGAGTATATGACACTCGTATCAATTTTTTATATAAAATCATATGAAAAATTAGAACTATGTTTAGAATCTTATTCGTGTAATTTGTTTCTGTTTGTTAACAAGTAGCAGCCAAGTTGAAACTGTTTGGTACAAAAAAAATATGTACGAATAATAAATAAAATTATACATTTAAGTAAAATTACATAATTTGATATTTATTTTTTATCAGATAAACTTACACAACTTGTTTTTAGGAACATTTTTACCAATTACTGCATTATAAGTAGTAATAAAAATGAAATTTCACTAAAAAAATAACAAATCACAATTTTGCAATAAAAAATTGTCCCCATAACATCAAGTTTAATAATTAACAAAATACTTTTACCCTAGTTTTTATCGGAGGTGCGAGTGCACGCGAGCATTCCCCGACGAACGTGCCTGATTGTGCTCACTTACAGGTATACATGGATTGTTCCATCCAAAATTGTAATATAGGTACTGGTGACCGTATCTTGTTGGTAGTAATAAAAGATGAGATACTGTGAGATTCCTAATCCATCTATAAGATGTGCAGCGTGTTTCCCCTTTAACACTGTGATTTTACATACAGCCGCTAGAATATACGTTTACCGCATGAGGTTGCTTTCGATTTGTTATCAAGGAAAATGGAAATATTAGAAAAAGTACTTATTTGTTATTACTCATTTGACGTTATGAATTGAATATTGCATTATGTGGGCCCTTTTATTGTAATTGCAGATCAAAACATTGAAAATGAGGAATTTATATGGTGAAAGCTTAGCTCAGAGAGGGCGCCAGGGGGACTCGGGCCTGATTCATGGATGTGTTAATGTATTCGTGTGAGCGTGTGTAATTATGTGTAGGGTGACACTCTACGATCCACGTTATCTACGAATGTTATATATATAGTATGAGACGCTCACACGGATACATTAACACATCCATGAATCAGGCTCGAGTCACCCCTGGCGCCCTCTTTGAGCTAAGCTTTCACCATATAAATTCCTCATTTTCAATGTTTTGCTCTGCAATTACAATAAAAGGGCCCACATAATGCAATATTCAATTCATAACGTCAAATGAGTAATAACAAATAAGTACTTTTTCCAATATCTCCACTTTTCTTGATAACAAATCGAAAGCAACCTCATGCGGTAAACGTATATTCTAGCGGCTGTATGTAAAATCACAGTGTTAAAAACACGCACATCTTATAGACGGATTAATCCACAAAAATTTGCCGCATATATAAGTTCTAAAAAGTTTATTTTTTATACACACAGGCAGTCTTTCGAGTCTACGCATAAGCGCTCAAGAACTCTCTCGATCACTTGTATTAGTACTTGGCCGTGTAACTTTCAAATTCGTCACCTATGCGTGTTGACGTGGCTCTTATCTTTCGGAGCTGACTTTTCCGGGAGTCAAAATGAAAACCAACTTTCCAGGAGTGATGCACACAAATTTCACACAATACAGCTCATGTTGCACTCGTAGTTTTGGAAAGCGCTGTACTACAACTCGGGGGAGAGAGCACGCCATTTTCTACCCAACCGATCGACCGCCAGTTAGTTCTTCGGAGTGTAAAGCCACAGTTCACTACCTCCGAAATGTCGTCCCTACGCAAGTTCGTGCTACTGCAGAACTGCAGAAGGAAGTACAGGCCCGAGAAGTACTTCAAGTTCCACCTGACCGAGAACCTGTGGCTGAGCTGCGAGGACGAGGCCACCAGCGGCGATGTCCTCCTCAAGTTTTCCGTGAGACTTTGCTCCACGAGGCTGAGCTCGGCGTGCCTGGCGGAGCTAAGAAAGCAGAGCGACGCCATCGTCCAGGGCTTCGCTTCCAAGGAACCCAAGCTGATATACGAGAGTCCGAAGTTAGTGGTGGAGTTGGGCGTCGACGAGAGCAGTGGTGTGTTTGGACTTTTGTTCCGGAGTCCCGGTGCCGGGACACTGGTTTGCGTGAGTCTGGATGCGTTCCAGCGCATGGCCGAGCGCTTGGTGGCTGTCACTTGGTATCGGGTTCTGTTTGAGAAGAAGAACAAGATGATTTCGATGCTGAAACGACCGAATACTGCATGTAAAAAAACAATCGTATGAAATGTTCGGCTTGTGATTGTGTCGTTGATCAAACTAATTATTGTTAATTAAAATTTTTTGTATAAATAGTGTACAGTTTTTTATAAGAGTTATTTGGTGTACTTATGGTGGTTAATAAATTTGTATATTTTTGTAAAATATGATCAGAACAGCTCGTTTCACTTATTTTATGTACCCTCCTCAACAACTCTTTTTCAACAATATTTATCTATAATGTAGAAATAATATATATTTCCGCCTTCTAACCTCAAAATAGCACCTCCGGCGCTTGGTTTTGTGTCTACACGTGGAAAAATAGTACACACGAAACTCGTTCAAAATGGCTTCTTTACGTCACGAGTCGAAGGCGAGGGTTAACCTTTCGGTTCGTAAATCGAAACCTTTGAAAACTCGTACGTAGCTCAGTCAAAAGTTTATACCTATAATTAGACTTATAAATTATAACTACAATCATACTATAATTCCCTATATAACAGCTATAATCATCTGTAAATTATAGCTATAATAATAGCTATAAATAACTGCTATAAGTATTACTCAAATTGTGAATAAAAACTGGAGCCTGAAGTATTTTTAAATAAGTAGAAAAAAAAATAAACAATTTAAGTTTTTTCAAAATTGTTTAAAACACTATTATGTCATATACCTTTAAAAAATCAAATTTTGAACCAACTTTTATTTAAAATTGCAACAGAATTCACAGCTGCACTTTATAGCCATATTTTACAGGTAATTATAGCCATACTGTTTCGTTGCTGGTACACATCTCTTCAAGAGCGATCACCAGGTTCGAGGGCCCTGATTAAATTAAATATAAAAATGTTTCTTTAGATACCTTAAAATTTAATTAAAATTAAAAATGTCTTAAAATTACTAGAACTATGTGGAAGAAAATTTAAGACATCTCAAACGTTTGGAAGTAGAAAACCAGTATTTTTAGTTAATTTATTGTTAATAATAAATTTCAGTTTCTAATTTATTGAAAACGTCCAAAGCAACAAGGGGTTTTACTTGATTTTTTTCGCAGAATACTGCCAGTTTGTAGATGATTCATATAAAATTTAATTCAATAATGAAAAAAAGCAAATTTTTATTTTACGTTACGATTGATTACAGAATTATTGTGGGAAAAAAATTGTGTGAAAAGTAATTTTTTAACTAAAGAAAAAAAAGTAAATACTACATTAAATAAAAATGTTATTTGAGGTACAACCTCGAACTGAGAAATTCAATTCTTTGAATCAAAGAAAATTTCTTTACCCTCATTCCGTTAAATATTTTCTTTTATTTAAAAAATATGAGTTTATTAAAAAGAACATTTTAATAAATTGAAGGATCCTTTTTTCATTACGATTTTCTCATTTGATTGTATATAACTTTTGTTTTTGATCAACTAAATTTTTTTTTTTAATTAAAAGAAAATATTCAATGGAATGAGGGTAAATCAATTTTCTTCGATTCAAAGAACTGGGTTGCTTTTCTTTATATTTTCTTATAATTAAAAAAATATAGATAATCCAAACAAAATTTTATGCAATTAAATAGGATATTCAGAATTGAAAATAGATATTTGTGAAAAAATAAAGCTCATCAAAAAACTATTTTTCATCCATCAAGTATTTTGTGTCTATAATGTTACTACATATTATCGTACCAAAAGTATGTTTCAATAAAAGTTTCATAATAGGAACATGAGTAATAAATTACTTGGACATTACCAATGTTGCTATTTCATGAGTATATGACACTCGTATCAATTTTTTATATAAAATCATATGAAAAATTAGAACTATGTTTAGAATCTTATTCGTGTAATTTGTTTCTGTTTGTTAACAAGTAGCAGCCAAGTTGAAACTGTTTGGTACAAAAAAAATATGTACGAATAATGAATAAAATTATACATTTAAGTAAAATTACATAATTTGATATTTATTTTTTATCAAATAAACTTACACAACTTGTTTTTAGGAACATTTTTACCAATTACTGCATTATAAGTAGTAATAAAAATGAAATTTCACTAAAAAAATAACAAATCACAATTTTGCAATAAAAAATTGTCCCCATAACATCAAGTTTAATAATTAACAAAATACTTTTACCCTAGTTTTTATCGGAGGTGCGAGTGCACGCGAGCATTCCCCGACGAACGTGCCTGATTGTGCTCACTTACAGGTATACATGGATTGTTCCATCCAAAATTGTAATATAGGTACTGGTGACCGTATCTTGTTGGTAGTAATAAAAGATGAGATACTGTGAGATTCCTAATCCATCTATAAGATGTGCAGCGTGTTTCCCCTTTAACACTGTGATTTTACATACAGCCGCTAGAATATACGTTTACCGCATGAGGTTGCTTTCGATTTGTTATCAAGGAAAATGGAAATATTAGAAAAAGTACTTATTTGTTATTACTCATTTGACGTTATGAATTGAATATTGCATTATGTGGGCCCTTTTATTGTAATTGCAGATCAAAACATTGAAAATAAGGAATTTATATGGTGAAAGCTTAGCTCAGAGAGGGCGCCAGGGGGACTCGGGCCTGATTCATGGATGTGTTAATGTATTCGTGTGAGCGTGTGTAATTATGTGTAGGGTGACACTCTACGATCCACGTTATCTACGAATGTTATATATATAGTATGAGACGCTCACACGGATACATTAACACATCCATGAATCAGGCTCGAGTCACCCCTGGCGCCCTCTTTGAGCTAAGCTTTCACCATATAAATTCCTCATTTTCAATGTTTTGCTCTGCAATTACAATAAAAGGGCCCACATAATGCAATATTCAATTCATAACGTCAAATGAGTAATAACAAATAAGTACTTTTTCCAATATCTCCACTTTTCTTGATAACAAATCGAAAGCAACCTCATGCGGTAAACGTATATTCTAGCGGCTGTATGTAAAATCACAGTGTTAAAAACACGCACATCTTATAGACGGATTAATCCACAAAAATTTGCCGCATATATAAGTTCTAAAAAGTTTATTTTTTATACACACAGGCAGTCTTTCGAGTCTACGCATAAGCGCTCAAGAACTCTCTCGATCACTTGTATTAGTACTTGGCCGTGTAACTTTCAAATTCGTCACCTATGCGTGTTGACGTGGCTCTTATCTTTCGGAGCTGACTTTTCCGGGAGTCAAAATGAAAACCAACTTTCCAGGAGTGATGCACACAAATTTCACACAATACAGCTCATGTTGCACTCGTAGTTTTGGAAAGCGCTGTACTACAACTCGGGGGAGAGAGCACGCCATTTTCTACCCAACCGATCGACCGCCAGTTAGTTCTTCGGAGTGTAAAGCCACAGTTCACTACCTCCGAAATGTCGTCCCTACGCAAGTTCGTGCTACTGCAGAACTGCAGAAGGAAGTACAGGCCCGAGAAGTACTTCAAGTTCCACCTGACCGAGAACCTGTGGCTGAGCTGCGAGGACGAGGCCACCAGCGGCGATGTCCTCCTCAAGTTTTCCGTGAGACTTTGCTCCACGAGGCTGAGCTCGGCGTGCCTGGCGGAGCTAAGAAAGCAGAGCGACGCCATCGTCCAGGGCTTCGCTTCCAAGGAACCCAAGCTGATATACGAGAGTCCGAAGTTAGTGGTGGAGTTGGGCGTCGACGAGAGCAGTGGTGTGTTTGGACTTTTGTTCCGGAGTCCCGGTGCCGGGACACTGGTTTGCGTGAGTCTGGATGCGTTCCAGCGCATGGCCGAGCGCTTGGTGGCTGTCACTTGGTATCGGGTTCTGTTTGAGAAGAAGAACAAGATGATTTCGATGCTGAAACGACCGAATACTGCATGTAAAAAAACAATCGTATGAAATGTTCGGCTTGTGATTGTGTCGTTGATCAAACTAATTATTGTTAATTAAAATTTTTTGTATAAATAGTGTACAGTTTTTTATAAGAGTTATTTGGTGTACTTATGGTGGTTAATAAATTTGTATATTTTTGTAAAATATGATCAGAACAGCTCGTTTCACTTATTTTATGTACCCTCCTCAACAACTCTTTTTCAACAATATTTATCTATAATGTAGAAATAATATATATTTCCGCTTTCTAACCTCAAAATAGCACCTCCGGCGCTTGGTTTTGTGTCTACACGTGGAAAAATAGTACACACGAAACTCGTTCAAAATGGCTTCTTTACGTCACGAGTCGAAGGCGAGGGTTAACCTTTCGGTTCGTAAATCGAAACCTTTGAAAACTCGTACGTAGCTCAGTCAAAAGTTTATACCTATAATTAGACTTATAAATTATAACTACAATCATACTATAATTCCCTATATAACAGCTATAATCATCTGTAAATTATAGCTATAATAATAGCTATAAATAACTGCTATAAGTATTACTCAAATTGTGAATAAAAACTGGAGCCTGAAGTATTTTTAAATAAGTAGAAAAAAAAATAAACAATTTAAGTTTTTTCAAAATTGTTTAAAACACTATTATGTCATATACCTTTGAAAAAAATCAAATTTTGAACCAACTTTTATTTAAAATTGCAACAGAATTCACAGCTGCACTTTATAGCCATATTTTAAAGGTAATTATAGCCATACTGTTTCGTTGCTGGTACACATCTCTTCAAGAGCGATCACCAGGTTCGAGGGCCCTGATTAAATTAAATATAAAAATGTTTCTTTAGATACCTTAAAATTTAATTAAAATTAAAAATGTCTTAAAATTACTAGAACTATGTGGAAGAAAATTTAAGACATCTCAAACGTTTGGAAGTAGAAAACCAGTATTTTTAGTTAATTTATTGTTAATAATAAATTTCAGTTTCTAATTTATTGAAAACGTCCAAAGCAACAAGGGGTTTTACTTGATTTTTTTCGCAGAATACTGCCAGTTTGTAGATGATTCATATAAAATTTAATTCAATAATGGAAAAAAGCAAATTTTTATTTTACGTTACGATTGATTACAGAATTATTGTGGGAAAAAAATTGTGTGAAAAGTAATTTTTTAACTAAAGAAAAAAAAGTAAATACTACATTAAATAAAAATGTTATTTGAGGTACAACCTCGAACTGAGAAATTCAATTCTTTGAATCAAAGAAAATTTCTTTACCCTCATTCCGTTAAATATTTTCTTTTATTTAAAAAATATGAGTTTATTAAAAAGAACATTTTAATAAATTGAAGGATCCTTTTTTCATTACGATTTTCTCATTTGATTGTATATAACTATTGTTTTTGATCAACTAAATTTTTTTTTTTAATTCAAAGAAAATATTCAATGGAATGAGGGTAAATCAATTTTCTTAGATTCAAAGAACTGGGTTGCTTTTCTTTATATTTTCTTATAATTGAAAAAATATAGATAATCCAAACAAAATTTTATGCAATTAAATAGGATATTCAGAATTGAAAATAGATATTTGTGAAAAAATAAAGCTCATCAAAAAACTATTTTTCATCCATCAAGTATTTTGTGTCTATAGTGTTACTACATATTATCGTACCAAAAGTATGTTTCAATAAAAGTTTCATAATAGGAACATGAGTAATAAATTACTTGGACATTACCAAGTTGCTATTTCATGAGTATATGACACTCGTATCAATTTTTCATAAAAAATCATATGAAAAATTAAAACTATGTTTAGAATCTTATTCGTGTAATTTGTTTCTGTTTGTTAACAAGTAGCAGCCAAGTTGAAACTGTTTGGTACAAAAAAAATATGTACGAATAATGAATAAAATTATACATTTAAGTAAAATTACATAATTTGATATTTATTTTTTATCAGATAAACTTACACAACTTGTTTTTAGGAACATTTTTACCAATTACTGCATTATAAGTAGTAATAAAAATGAAATTTCACTAAAAAAATAACAAATCACAATTTTGCAATAAAAAAATTGTCCCCATAACATCAAGTTTAATAATTAACAAAATACTTTTACCCTAGTTTTTATCGGAGGTGCGAGTGCACGCGAGCATTCCCCGACGAACGTGCCTGATTGTGCTCACTTACAGGTATACATGGATTGTTCCATCCAAAATTGTAATATAGGTACTGGTGACCGTATCTTGTTGGTAGTAATAAAAGATGAGATACTGTGAGATTCCTAATCCATCTATAAGATGTGCAGCGTGTTTCCCCTTTAACACTGTGATTTTACATACAGCCGCTAGAATATACGTTTACCGCATGAGGTTGCTTTCGATTTGTTATCAAGGAAAATGGAAATATTAGAAAAAGTACTTATTTGTTATTACTCATTTGACGTTATGAATTGAATATTGCATTATGTGGGCCCTTTTATTGTAATTGCAGATCAAAACATTGAAAATGAGGAATTTATATGGTGAAAGCTTAGCTCAGAGAGGGTGCCAGGGGGACTCGGGCCTGATTCATGGATGTGTTAATGTATTCGTGTGAGCGTGTGTAATTATGTGTAGGGTGACACTCTACGATCCACGTTATCTACGAATGTTATATATATAGTATGAGACGCTCACACGGATACATTAACACATCCATGAATCAGGCTCGAGTCACCCCTGGCGCCCTCTTTGAGCTAAGCTTTCACCATATAAATTCCTCATTTTCAATGTTTTGCTCTGCAATTACAATAAAAGGGCCCGCATAATGCAATATTCAATTCATAACGTCAAATGAGTAATAACAAATAAGTACTTTTTCCAATATCTCCACTTTTCTTGATAACAAATCGAAAGCAACCTCATGCGGTAAACGTATATTCTAGCGGCTGTATGTAAAATCACAGTGTTAAAAACACGCACATCTTATAGACGGATTAATCCACAAAAATTTGCCGCATATATAAGTTCTGAAAAGTTTATTTTTTATACACACAGGCAGTCTTTCGAGTCTACGCATAAGCGCTCAAGAACTCTCTCGATCACTTGTATTAGTACTTGGCCGTGTAACTTTCAAATTCGTCACCTATGCGTGTTGACGTGGCTCTTATCTTTCGGAGCTGACTTTTCCGGGAGTCAAAATGAAAACCAACTTTCCAGGAGTGATGCACACAAATTTCACACAATACAGCTCATGTTGCACTCGTAGTTTTGGAAAGCGCTGTACTACAACTCGGGGGAGAGAGCACGCCATTTTCTACCCAACCGATCGACCGCCAGTTAGTTCTTCGGAGTGTAAAGCCACAGTTCACTACCTCCGAAATGTCGTCCCTACGCAAGTTCGTGCTACTGCAGAACTGCAGAAGGAAGTACAGGCCCGAGAAGTACTTCAAGTTCCACCTGACCGAGAACCTGTGGCTGAGCTGCGAGGACGAGGCCACCAGCGGCGATGTCCTCCTCAAGTTTTCCGTGAGACTTTGCTCCACGAGGCTGAGCTCGGCGTGCCTGGCGGAGCTAAGAAAGCAGAGCGACGCCATCGTCCAGGGCTTCGCTTCCAAGGAACCCAAGCTGATATACGAGAGTCCGAAGTTAGTGGTGGAGTTGGGCGTCGACGAGAGCAGTGGTGTGTTTGGACTTTTGTTCCGGAGTCCCGGTGCCGGGACACTGGTTTGCGTGAGTCTGGATGCGTTCCAGCGCATGGCCGAGCGCTTGGTGGCTGTCACTTGGTATCGGGTTCTGTTTGAGAAGAAGAACAAGATGATTTCGATGCTGAAACGACCGAATACTGCATGTAAAAAAACAATCGTATGAAATGTTCGGCTTGTGATTGTGTCGTTGATCAAACTAATTATTGTTAATTAAAATTTTTTGTATAAATAGTGTACAGTTTTTTATAAGAGTTATTTGGTGTACTTATGGTGGTTAATAAATTTGTATATTTTTGTAAAATATGATCAGAACAGCTCGTTTCACTTATTTTATGTACCCTCCTCAACAACTCTTTTTCAACAATATTTATCTATAATGTAGAAATAATATATATTTCCGCCTTCTAACCTCAAAATAGCACCTCCGGCGCTTGGTTTTGTGTCTACACGTGGAAAAATAGTACACACGAAACTCGTTCAAAATGGCTTCTTTACGTCACGAGTCGAAGGCGAGGGTTAACCTTTCGGTTCGTAAATCGAAACCTTTGAAAACTCGTACGTAGCTCAGTCAAAAGTTTATACCTATAATTAGACTTATAAATTATAACTACAATCATACTATAATTCCCTATATAACAGCTATAATCATCTGTAAATTATAGCTATAATAATAGCTATAAATAACTGCTATAAGTATTACTCAAATTGTGAATAAAAACTGGAGCCTGAAGTATTTTTAAATAAGTAGAAAAAAAAATAAACAATTTAAGTTTTTTCAAAATTGTTTAAAACACTATTATGTCATATACCTTTAAAAAAAATCAAATTTTGAACCAACTTTTATTTAAAATTGCAACAGAATTCACAGCTGCACTTTATAGCCATATTTTACAGGTAATTATAGCCATACTGTTTCGTTGCTGGTACACATCTCTTCAAGAGCGATCACCAGGTTCGAGGGCCCTGATTAAATTAAATATAAAAATGTTTCTTTAGATACCTTAAAATTTAATTAAAATTAAAAATGTCTTAAAATTACTAGAACTATGTGGAAGAAAATTTAAGACATCTCAAACGTTTGGAAGTAGAAAACCAGTATTTTTAGTTAATTTATTGTTAATAATAAATTTCAGTTTCTAATTTATTGAAAACGTCCAAAGCAACAAGGGGTTTTACTTGATTTTTTTCGCAGAATACTGCCAGTTTGTAGATGATTCATATAAAATTTAATTCAATAATGAAAAAAAGCAAATTTTTATTTTACGTTACGATTGATTACAGAATTATTGTGGGAAAAAAATTGTGTGAAAAGTAATTTTTTAACTAAAGAAAAAAAAGTAAATACTACATTAAATAAAAATGTTATTTGAGGTACAACCTCGAACTGAGAAATTCAATTCTTTGAATCAAAGAAAATTTCTTTACCCTCATTCCGTTAAATATTTTCTTTTATTTAAAAAATATGAGTTTATTAAAAAGAACATTTTAATAAATTGAAGGATCCTTTTTTCATTACGATTTTCTCATTTGATTGTATATAACTTTTGTTTTTGATCAACTAAATTTTTTTTTTTAATTAAAAGAAAATATTCAATGGAATGAGGGTAAATCAATTTTCTTCGATTCAAAGAACTGGGTTGCTTTTCTTTATATTTTCTTATAATTAAAAAAATATAGATAATCCAAACAAAATTTTATGCAATTAAATAGGATATTCAGAATTGAAAATAGATATTTGTGAAAAAATAAAGCTCATCAAAAAACTATTTTTCATCCATCAAGTATTTTGTGTCTATAATGTTACTACATATTATCGTACCAAAAGTATGTTTCAATAAAAGTTTCATAATAGGAACATGAGTAATAAATTACTTGGACATTACCAATGTTGCTATTTCATGAGTATATGACACTCGTATCAATTTTTTATATAAAATCATATGAAAAATTAGAACTATGTTTAGAATCTTATTCGTGTAATTTGTTTCTGTTTGTTAACAAGTAGCAGCCAAGTTGAAACTGTTTGGTACAAAAAAAATATGTACGAATAATGAATAAAATTATACATTTAAGTAAAATTACATAATTTGATATTTATTTTTTATCAAATAAACTTACACAACTTGTTTTTAGGAACATTTTTACCAATTACTGCATTATAAGTAGTAATAAAAATGAAATTTCACTAAAAAAATAACAAATCACAATTTTGCAATAAAAAATTGTCCCCATAACATCAAGTTTAATAATTAACAAAATACTTTTACCCTAGTTTTTATCGGAGGTGCGAGTGCACGCGAGCATTCCCCGACGAACGTGCCTGATTGTGCTCACTTACAGGTATACATGGATTGTTCCATCCAAAATTGTAATATAGGTACTGGTGACCGTATCTTGTTGGTAGTAATAAAAGATGAGATACTGTGAGATTCCTAATCCATCTATAAGATGTGCAGCGTGTTTCCCCTTTAACACTGTGATTTTACATACAGCCGCTAGAATATACGTTTACCGCATGAGGTTGCTTTCGATTTGTTATCAAGGAAAATGGAAATATTAGAAAAAGTACTTATTTGTTATTACTCATTTGACGTTATGAATTGAATATTGCATTATGTGGGCCCTTTTATTGTAATTGCAGATCAAAACATTGAAAATGAGGAATTTATATGGTGAAAGCTTAGCTCAGAGAGGGCGCCAGGGGGACTCGGGCCTGATTCATGGATGTGTTAATGTATTCGTGTGAGCGTGTGTAATTATGTGTAGGGTGACACTCTACGATCCACGTTATCTACGAATGTTATATATATAGTATGAGACGCTCACACGGATACATTAACACATCCATGAATCAGGCTCGAGTCACCCCTGGCGCCCTCTTTGAGCTAAGCTTTCACCATATAAATTCCTCATTTTCAATGTTTTGCTCTGCAATTACAATAAAAGGGCCCACATAATGCAATATTCAATTCATAACGTCAAATGAGTAATAACAAATAAGTACTTTTTCCAATATCTCCACTTTTCTTGATAACAAATCGAAAGCAACCTCATGCGGTAAACGTATATTCTAGCGGCTGTATGTAAAATCACAGTGTTAAAAACACGCACATCTTATAGACGGATTAATCCACAAAAATTTGCCGCATATATAAGTTCTAAAAAGTTTATTTTTTATACACACAGGCAGTCTTTCGAGTCTACGCATAAGCGCTCAAGAACTCTCTCGATCACTTGTATTAGTACTTGGCCGTGTAACTTTCAAATTCGTCACCTATGCGTGTTGACGTGGCTCTTATCTTTCGGAGCTGACTTTTCCGGGAGTCAAAATGAAAACCAACTTTCCAGGAGTGATGCACACAAATTTCACACAATACAGCTCATGTTGCACTCGTAGTTTTGGAAAGCGCTGTACTACAACTCGGGGGAGAGAGCACGCCATTTTCTACCCAACCGATCGACCGCCAGTTAGTTCTTCGGAGTGTAAAGCCACAGTTCACTACCTCCGAAATGTCGTCCCTACGCAAGTTCGTGCTACTGCAGAACTGCAGAAGGAAGTACAGGCCCGAGAAGTACTTCAAGTTCCACCTGACCGAGAACCTGTGGCTGAGCTGCGAGGACGAGGCCACCAGCGGCGATGTCCTCCTCAAGTTTTCCGTGAGACTTTGCTCCACGAGGCTGAGCTCGGCGTGCCTGGCGGAGCTAAGAAAGCAGAGCGACGCCATCGTCCAGGGCTTCGCTTCCAAGGAACCCAAGCTGATATACGAGAGTCCGAAGTTAGTGGTGGAGTTGGGCGTCGACGAGAGCAGTGGTGTGTTTGGACTTTTGTTCCGGAGTCCCGGTGCCGGGACACTGGTTTGCGTGAGTCTGGATGCGTTCCAGCGCATGGCCGAGCGCTTGGTGGCTGTCACTTGGTATCGGGTTCTGTTTGAGAAGAAGAACAAGATGATTTCGATGCTGAAACGACCGAATACTGCATGTAAAAAAACAATCGTATGAAATGTTCGGCTTGTGATTGTGTCGTTGATCAAACTAATTATTGTTAATTAAAATTTTTTGTATAAATAGTGTACAGTTTTTTATAAGAGTTATTTGGTGTACTTATGGTGGTTAATAAATTTGTATATTTTTGTAAAATATGATCAGAACAGCTCGTTTCACTTATTTTATGTACCCTCCTCAACAACTCTTTTTCAACAATATTTATCTATAATGTAGAAATAATATATATTTCCGCTTTCTAACCTCAAAATAGCACCTCCGGCGCTTGGTTTTGTGTCTACACGTGGAAAAATAGTACACACGAAACTCGTTCAAAATGGCTTCTTTACGTCACGAGTCGAAGGCGAGGGTTAACCTTTCGGTTCGTAAATCGAAACCTTTGAAAACTCGTACGTAGCTCAGTCAAAAGTTTATACCTATAATTAGACTTATAAATTATAACTACAATCATACTATAATTCCCTATATAACAGCTATAATCATCTGTAAATTATAGCTATAATAATAGCTATAAATAACTGCTATAAGTATTACTCAAATTGTGAATAAAAACTGGAGCCTGAAGTATTTTTAAATAAGTAGAAAAAAAAATAAACAATTTAAGTTTTTTCAAAATTGTTTAAAACACTATTATGTCATATACCTTTAAAAAAAATCAAATTTTGAACCAACTTTTATTTAAAATTGCAACAGAATTCACAGCTGCACTTTATAGCCATATTTTACAGGTAATTATAGCCATACTGTTTCGTTGCTGGTACACATCTCTTCAAGAGCGATCACCAGGTTCGAGGGCCCTGATTAAATTAAATATAAAAATGTTTCTTTAGATACCTTAAAATTTAATTAAAATTAAAAATGTCTTAAAATTACTAGAACTATGTGGAAGAAAATTTAAGACATCTCAAACGTTTGGAAGTAGAAAACCAGTATTTTTAGTTAATTTATTGTTAATAATAAATTTCAGTTTCTAATTTATTGAAAACGTCCAAAGCAACAAGGGGTTTTACTTGATTTTTTTCGCAGAATACTGCCAGTTTGTAGATGATTCATATAAAATTTAATTCAATAATGAAAAAAAGCAAATTTTTATTTTACGTTACGATTGATTACAGAATTATTGTGGGAAAAAAATTGTGTGAAAAGTAATTTTTTAACTAAAGAAAAAAAAGTAAATACTACATTAAATAAAAATGTTATTTGAGGTACAACCTCGAACTGAGAAATTCAATTCTTTGAATCAAAGAAAATTTCTTTACCCTCATTCCGTTAAATATTTTCTTTTATTTAAAAAATATGAGTTTATTAAAAAGAACATTTTAATAAATTGAAGGATCCTTTTTTCATTACGATTTTCTCATTTGATTGTATAGAACTATTGTTTTTGATCAACTAAATTTTTTTTTTTAATTCAAAGAAAATATTCAATGGAATGAGGGTAAATCAATTTTCTTCGATTCAAAGAACTGGGTTGCTTTTCTTTATATTTTCTTATAATTAAAAAAATATAGATAATCCAAACAAAATTTAATGCAATTAAATAGGATATTCAGAATTGAAAATAGATATTTGTGAAAAAATAAAGCTCATCAAAAAACTATTTTTCATCCATCAAGTATTTTGTGTCTATAATGTTACTACATATTATCGTACCAAAAGTATGTTTCAATAAAAGTTTCATAATAGGAACATGAGTAATAAATTACTTGGACATTACCAAGTTGCTATTTCATGAGTATATGACACTCGTATCAATTTTTCATATAAAATCATATGAAAAATTAGAACTATGTTTAGAATCTTATTCGTGTAATTTGTTTCTGTTTGTTAACAAGTAGCAGCCAAGTTGAAACTGTTTGGTACAAAAAAAATATGTACGAATAATGAATAAAATTATACATTTAAGTAAAATTACATAATTTGATATTTATTTTTTATCAGATAAACTTACACAACTTGTTTTTAGGAACATTTTTACCAATTACTGCATTATAAGTAGTAATAAAAATGAAATTTCACTAAAAAAATAACAAATCACAATTTTGCAATAAAAAATTGTCCCCATAACATCAAGTTTAATAATTAACAAAATACTTTTACCCTAGTTTTTATCGGAGGTGCGAGTGCACGCGAGCATTCCCCGACGAACGTGCCTGATTGTGCTCACTTACAGGTATACATGGATTGTTCCATCCAAAATTGTAATATAGGTACTGGTGACCGTATCTTGTTGGTAGTAATAAAAGATGAGATACTGTGAGATTCCTAATCCATCTATAAGATGTGCAGCGTGTTTCCCCTTTAACACTGTGATTTTACATACAGCCGCTAGAATATACGTTTACCGCATGAGGTTGCTTTCGATTTGTTATCAAGGAAAATGGAAATATTAGAAAAAGTACTTATTTGTTATTACTCATTTGACGTTATGAATTGAATATTGCATTATGTGGGCCCTTTTATTGTAATTGCAGATCAAAACATTGAAAATGAGGAATTTATATGGTGAAAGCTTAGCTCAGAGAGGGCGCCAGGGGGACTCGGGCCTGATTCATGGATGTGTTAATGTATTCGTGTGAGCGTGTGTAATTATGTGTAGGGTGACACTCTACGATCCACGTTATCTACGAATGTTATATATATAGTATGAGACGCTCACACGGATACATTAACACATCCATGAATCAGGCTCGAGTCACCCCTGGCGCCCTCTTTGAGCTAAGCTTTCACCATATAAATTCCTCATTTTCAATGTTTTGCTCTGCAATTACAATAAAAGGGCCCACATAATGCAATATTCAATTCATAACGTCAAATGAGTAATAACAAATAAGTACTTTTTCCAATATCTCCACTTTTCTTGATAACAAATCGAAAGCAACCTCATGCGGTAAACGTATATTCTAGCGGCTGTATGTAAAATCACAGTGTTAAAAACACGCACATCTTATAGACGGATTAATCCACAAAAATTTGCCGCATATATAAGTTCTAAAAAGTTTATTTTTTATACACACAGGCAGTCTTTCGAGTCTACGCATAAGCGCTCAAGAACTCTCTCGATCACTTGTATTAGTACTTGGCCGTGTAACTTTCAAATTCGTCACCTATGCGTGTTGACGTGGCTCTTATCTTTCGGAGCTGACTTTTCCGGGAGTCAAAATGAAAACCAACTTTCCAGGAGTGATGCACACAAATTTCACACAATACAGCTCATGTTGCACTCGTAGTTTTGGAAAGCGCTGTACTACAACTCGGGGGAGAGAGCACGCCATTTTCTACCCAACCGATCGACCGCCAGTTAGTTCTTCGGAGTGTAAAGCCACAGTTCACTACCTCCGAAATGTCGTCCCTACGCAAGTTCGTGCTACTGCAGAACTGCAGAAGGAAGTACAGGCCCGAGAAGTACTTCAAGTTCCACCTGACCGAGAACCTGTGGCTGAGCTGCGAGGACGAGGCCACCAGCGGCGATGTCCTCCTCAAGTTTTCCGTGAGACTTTGCTCCACGAGGCTGAGCTCGGCGTGCCTGGCGGAGCTAAGAAAGCAGAGCGACGCCATCGTCCAGGGCTTCGCTTCCAAGGAACCCAAGCTGATATACGAGAGTCCGAAGTTAGTGGTGGAGTTGGGCGTCGACGAGAGCAGTGGTGTGT
This sequence comes from Copidosoma floridanum, assembly GCF_036245765.1. NCBI lineage: Eukaryota > Metazoa > Arthropoda > Insecta > Hymenoptera > Encyrtidae > Copidosoma > Copidosoma floridanum. The sequence continues at coordinate 12,438,289 of NW_028321884.1, read as the reverse complement.
TTGGACTTTTGTTCCGGAGTCCCGGTGCCGGGACACTGGTTTGCGTGAGTCTGGATGCGTTCCAGCGCATGGCCGAGCGCTTGGTGGCTGTCACTTGGTATCGGGTTCTGTTTGAGAAGAAGAACAAGATGATTTCGATGCTGAAACGACCGAATACTGCATGTAAAAAAACAATCGTATGAAATGTTCGGCTTGTGATTGTGTCGTTGATCAAACTAATTATTGTTAATTAAAATTTTTTGTATAAATAGTGTACAGTTTTTTATAAGAGTTATTTGGTGTACTTATGGTGGTTAATAAATTTGTATATTTTTGTAAAATATGATCAGAACAGCTCGTTTCACTTATTTTATGTACCCTCCTCAACAACTCTTTTTCAACAATATTTATCTATAATGTAGAAATAATATATATTTCCGCTTTCTAACCTCAAAATAGCACCTCCGGCGCTTGGTTTTGTGTCTACACGTGGAAAAATAGTACACACGAAACTCGTTCAAAATGGCTTCTTTACGTCACGAGTCGAAGGCGAGGGTTAACCTTTCGGTTCGTAAATCGAAACCTTTGAAAACTCGTACGTAGCTCAGTCAAAAGTTTATACCTATAATTAGACTTATAAATTATAACTACAATCATACTATAATTCCCTATATAACAGCTATAATCATCTGTAAATTATAGCTATAATAATAGCTATAAATAACTGCTATAAGTATTACTCAAATTGTGAATAAAAACTGGAGCCTGAAGTATTTTTAAATAAGTAGAAAAAAAAATAAACAATTTAAGTTTTTTCAAAATTGTTTAAAACACTATTATGTCATATACCTTTAAAAAAAATCAAATTTTGAACCAACTTTTATTTAAAATTGCAACAGAATTCACAGCTGCACTTTATAGCCATATTTTACAGGTAATTATAGCCATACTGTTTCGTTGCTGGTACACATCTCTTCAAGAGCGATCACCAGGTTCGAGGGCCCTGATTAAATTAAATATAAAAATGTTTCTTTAGATACCTTAAAATTTAATTAAAATTAAAAATGTCTTAAAATTACTAGAACTATGTGGAAGAAAATTTAAGACATCTCAAACGTTTGGAAGTAGAAAACCAGTATTTTTAGTTAATTTATTGTTAATAATAAATTTCAGTTTCTAATTTATTGAAAACGTCCAAAGCAACAAGGGGTTTTACTTGATTTTTTTCGCAGAATACTGCCAGTTTGTAGATGATTCATATAAAATTTAATTCAATAATGGAAAAAAGCAAATTTTTATTTTACGTTACGATTGATTACAGAATTATTGTGGGAAAAAAATTGTGTGAAAAGTAATTTTTTAACTAAAAAAAAAAAAGTAAATACTACATTAAATAAAAATGTTATTTGAGGTACAACCTCGAACTGAGAAATTCAATTCTTTGAATCAAAGAAAATTTCTTTACCCTCATTCCGTTAAATATTTTCTTTTATTTAAAAAATATGAGTTTATTAAAAAGAACATTTTAATAAATTGAAGGATCCTTTTTTCATTACGATTTTCTCATTTGATTGTATATAACTATTGTTTTTGATCAACTAAATTTTTTTTTTTAATTAAAAGAAAATATTCAATGGAATGAGGGTAAATCAATTTTCTTCGATTCAAAGAACTGGGTTGCTTTTCTTTATATTTTCTTATAATTAAAAAAATATAGATAATCCAAACAAAATTTTATGCAATTAAATAGGATATTCAGAATTGAAAATAGATATTTGTGAAAAAATAAAGCTCATCAAAAAACTATTTTTCATCCATCAAGTATTTTGTGTCTATAATGTTACTACATATTATCGTACCAAAAGTATGTTTCAATAAAAGTTTCATAATAGGAACATGAGTAATAAATTACTTGGACATTACCAATGTTGCTATTTCATGAGTATATGACACTCGTATCAATTTTTTATATAAAATCATATGAAAAATTAGAACTATGTTTAGAATCTTATTCGTGTAATTTGTTTCTGTTTGTTAACAAGTAGCAGCCAAGTTAAAACTGTTTGGTACAAAAAAAATATGTACGAATAATGAATAAAATTATACATTTAAGTAAAATTACATAATTTGATATTTATTTTTTATCAGATAAACTTACACAACTTGTTTTTAGGAACATTTTTACCAATTACTGCATTATAAGTAGTAATAAAAATGAAATTTCACTAAAAAAATAACAAATCACAATTTTGCAATAAAAAATTGTCCCCATAACATCAAGTTTAATAATTAACAAAATACTTTTACCCTAGTTTTTATCGGAGGTGCGAGTGCACGCGAGCATTCCCCGACGAACGTGCCTGATTGTGCTCACTTACAGGTATACATGGATTGTTCCATCCAAAATTGTAATATAGGTACTGGTGACCGTATCTTGTTGGTAGTAATAAAAGATGAGATACTGTGAGATTCCTAATCCATCTATAAGATGTGCAGCGTGTTTCCCCTTTAACACTGTGATTTTACATACAGCCGCTAGAATATACGTTTACCGCATGAGGTTGCTTTCGATTTGTTATCAAGGAAAATGGAAATATTAGAAAAAGTACTTATTTGTTATTACTCATTTGACGTTATGAATTGAATATTGCATTATGTGGGCCCTTTTATTGTAATTGCAGATCAAAACATTGGAAATGAGGAATTTATATGGTGAAAGCTTAGCTCAGAGAGGGCGCCAGGGGGACTCGGGCCTGATTCATGGATGTGTTAATGTATTCGTGTGAGCGTGTGTAATTATGTGTAGGGTGACACTCTACGATCCACGTTATCTACGAATGTTATATATATAGTATGAGACGCTCACACGGATACATTAACACATCCATGAATCAGGCTCGAGTCACCCCTGGCGCCCTCTTTGAGCTAAGCTTTCACCATATAAATTCCTCATTTTCAATGTTTTGCTCTGCAATTACAATAAAAGGGCCCACATAATGCAATATTCAATTCATAACGTCAAATGAGTAATAACAAATAAGTACTTTTTCCAATATCTCCACTTTTCTTGATAACAAATCGAAAGCAACCTCATGCGGTAAACGTATATTCTAGCGGCTGTATGTAAAATCACAGTGTTAAAAACACGCACATCTTATAGACGGATTAATCCACAAAAATTTGCCGCATATATAAGTTCTAAAAAGTTTATTTTTTATACACACAGGCAGTCTTTCGAGTCTACGCATAAGCGCTCAAGAACTCTCTTGATCACTTGTATTAGTACTTGGCCGTGTAACTTTCAAATTCGTCACCTATGCGTGTTGACGTGGCTCTTATCTTTCGGAGCTGACTTTTCCGGGAGTCAAAATGAAAACCAACTTTCCAGGAGTGATGCACACAAATTTCACACAATACAGCTCATGTTGCACTCGTAGTTTTGGAAAGCGCTGTACTACAACTCGGGGGAGAGAGCACGCCATTTTCTACCCAACCGATCGACCGCCAGTTAGTTCTTCGGAGTGTAAAGCCACAGTTCACTACCTCCGAAATGTCGTCCCTACGCAAGTTCGTGCTACTGCAGAACTGCAGAAGGAAGTACAGGCCCGAGAAGTACTTCAAGTTCCACCTGACCGAGAACCTGTGGCTGAGCTGCGAGGACGAGGCCACCAGCGGCGATGTCCTCCTCAAGTTTTCCGTGAGACTTTGCTCCACGAGGCTGAGCTCGGCGTGCCTGGCGGAGCTAAGAAAGCAGAGCGACGCCATCGTCCAGGGCTTCGCTTCCAAGGAACCCAAGCTGATATACGAGAGTCCGAAGTTAGTGGTGGAGTTGGGCGTCGACGAGAGCAGTGGTGTGTTTGGACTTTTGTTCCGGAGTCCCGGTGCCGGGACACTGGTTTGCGTGAGTCTGGATGCGTTCCAGCGCATGGCCGAGCGCTTGGTGGCTGTCACTTGGTATCGGGTTCTGTTTGAGAAGAAGAACAAGATGATTTCGATGCTGAAACGACCGAATACTGCATGTAAAAAAACAATTGTATGAAATGTTCGGCTTGTGATTGTGTCGTTGATCAAACTAATTATTGTTAATTAAAATTTTTTGTATAAATAGTGTACAGTTTTTTATAAGAGTTATTTGGTGTACTTATGGTGGTTAATAAATTTGTATATTTCTGTAAAATATGATCAGAACAGCTCGTTTCACTTATTTTATGTACCCTCCTCAACAACTCTTTTTCAACAATATTTATCTATAATGTAGAAATAATATATATTTCCGCTTTCTAACCTCAAAATAGCACCTCCGGCGCTTGGTTTTGTGTCTACACGTGGAAAAATAGTACACACGAAACTCGTTCAAAATGGCTTCTTTACGTCACGAGTCGAAGGCGAGGGTTAACCTTTCGGTTCGTAAATCGAAACCTTTGAAAACTCGTACGTAGCTCAGTCAAAAGTTTATACCTATAATTAGACTTATAAATTATAACTACAATCATACTATAATTCCCTATATAACAGCTATAATCATCTGTAAATTATAGCTATAATAATAGCTATAAATAACTGCTATAAGTATTACTCAAATTGTGAATAAAAACTGGAGCCTGAAGTATTTTTAAATAAGTAGAAAAAAAAATAAACAATTTAAGTTTTTTCAAAATTGTTTAAAACACTATTATGTCATATACCTTTAAAAAAAATCAAATTTTGAACCAACTTTTATTTAAAATTGCAACAGAATTCACAGCTGCACTTTATAGCCATATTTTACAGGTAATTATAGCCATACTGTTTCGTTGCTGGTACACATCTCTTTAAGAGCGATCACCAGGTTCGAGGGCCCTGATTAAATTAAATATAAAAATGTTTCTTTAGATACCTTAAAATTTAATTAAAATTAAAAATGTCTTAAAATTACTAGAACTATGTGGAAGAAAATTTAAGACATCTCAAACGTTTGGAAGTAGAAAACCAGTATTTTTAGTTAATTTATTGTTAATAATGAATTTCAGTTTCTAATTTATTGAAAACGTCCAAAGCAACAAGGGGTTTTACTTGATTTTTTTCGCAGAATACTGCCAGTTTGTAGATGATTCATATAAAATTTAATTCAATAATGGAAAAAAGCAAATTTTTATTTTACGTTACGATTGATTACAGAATTATTGTGGGAAAAAAATTGTGTGAAAAGTAATTTTTTAACTAAAAAAAAAAAAGTAAATACTACATTAAATAAAAATGTTATTTGAGGTACAACCTCGAACTGAGAAATTCAATTCTTTGAATCAAAGAAAATTTCTTTACCCTCATTCCGTTAAATATTTTCTTTTATTTAAAAAATATGAGTTTATTAAAAAGAACATTTTAATAAATTGAAGGATCCTTTTTTCATTACGATTTTCTCATTTGATTGTATATAACTATTGTTTTTGATCAACTAAATTTTTTTTTTTAATTCAAAGAAAATATTCAATGGAATGAGGGTAAATCAATTTTCTTCGATTCAAAGAACTGGGTTGCTTTTCTTTATATTTTCTTATAATTAAAAAAATATAGATAATCCAAACAAAATTTTATGCAATTAAATAGGATATTCAGAATTGAAAATAGATATTTGTGAAAAAATAAAGCTCATCAAAAAACTATTTTTCATCCATCAAGTATTTTGTGTCTATAATGTTACTACATATTATCGTACCAAAAGTATGTTTCAATAAAAGTTTCATAATAGGAACATGAGTAATAAATTACTTGGACATTACCAAGTTGCTATTTCATGAGTATATGACACTCGTATCAATTTTTCATATAAAATCATATGAAAAATTAGAACTATGTTTAGAATCTTATTCGTGTAATTTGTTTCTGTTTGTTAACAAGTAGCAGCCAAGTTGAAACTGTTTGGTACAAAAAAAATATGTACGAATAATGAATAAAATTATACATTTAAGTAAAATTACATAATTTGATATTTATTTTTTATCAGATAAACTTACACAACTTGTTTTTAGGAACATTTTTACCAATTACTGCATTATAAGTAGTAATAAAAATGAAATTTCACTAAAAAAATAACAAATCACAATTTTGCAATAAAAAATTGTCCCCATAACATCAAGTTTAATAATTAACAAAATACTTTTACCCTAGTTTTTATCGGAGGTGCGAGTGCACGCGAGCATTCCCCGACGAACGTGCCTGATTGTGCTCACTTACAGGTATACATGGATTGTTCCATCCAAAATTGTAATATAGGTACTGGTGACCGTATCTTGTTGGTAGTAATAAAAGATGAGATACTGTGAGATTCCTAATCCATCTATAAGATGTGCAGCGTGTTTCCCCTTTAACACTGTGATTTTACATACAGCCGCTAGAATATACGTTTACCGCATGAGGTTGCTTTCGATTTGTTATCAAGGAAAATGGAAATATTAGAAAAAGTACTTATTTGTTATTACTCATTTGACGTTATGAATTGAATATTGCATTATGTGGGCCCTTTTATTGTAATTGCAGATCAAAACATTGAAAATGAGGAATTTATATGGTGAAAGCTTAGCTCAGAGAGGGCGCCAGGGGGACTCGGGCCTGATTCATGGATGTGTTAATGTATTCGTGTGAGCGTGTGTAATTATGTGTAGGGTGACACTCTACGATCCACGTTATCTACGAATGTTATATATATAGTATGAGACGCTCACACGGATACATTAACACATCCATGAATCAGGCTCGAGTCACCCCTGGCGCCCTCTTTGAGCTAAGCTTTCACCATATAAATTCCTCATTTTCAATGTTTTGCTCTGCAATTACAATAAAAGGGCCCACATAATGCAATATTCAATTCATAACGTCAAATGAGTAATAACAAATAAGTACTTTTTCCAATATCTCCACTTTTCTTGATAACAAATCGAAAGCAACCTCATGCGGTAAACGTATATTCTAGCGGCTGTATGTAAAATCACAGTGTTAAAAACACGCACATCTTATAGACGGATTAATCCACAAAAATTTGCCGCATATATAAGTTCTAAAAAGTTTATTTTTTATACACACAGGCAGTCTTTCGAGTCTACGCATAAGCGCTCAAGAACTCTCTCGATCACTTGTATTAGTACTTGGCCGTGTAACTTTCAAATTCGTCACCTATGCGTGTTGACGTGGCTCTTATCTTTCGGAGCTGACTTTTCCGGGAGTCAAAATGAAAACCAACTTTCCAGGAGTGATGCACACAAATTTCACACAATACAGCTCATGTTGCACTCGTAGTTTTGGAAAGCGCTGTACTACAACTCGGGGGAGAGAGCACGCCATTTTCTACCCAACCGATCGACCGCCAGTTAGTTCTTCGGAGTGTAAAGCCACAGTTCACTACCTCCGAAATGTCGTCCCTACGCAAGTTCGTGCTACTGCAGAACTGCAGAAGGAAGTACAGGCCCGAGAAGTACTTCAAGTTCCACCTGACCGAGAACCTGTGGCTGAGCTGCGAGGACGAGGCCACCAGCGGCGATGTCCTCCTCAAGTTTTCCGTGAGACTTTGCTCCACGAGGCTGAGCTCGGCGTGCCTGGCGGAGCTAAGAAAGCAGAGCGACGCCATCGTCCAGGGCTTCGCTTCCAAGGAACCCAAGCTGATATACGAGAGTCCGAAGTTAGTGGTGGAGTTGGGCGTCGACGAGAGCAGTGGTGTGTTTGGACTTTTGTTCCGGAGTCCCGGTGCCGGGACACTGGTTTGCGTGAGTCTGGATGCGTTCCAGCGCATGGCCGAGCGCTTGGTGGCTGTCACTTGGTATCGGGTTCTGTTTGAGAAGAAGAACAAGATGATTTCGATGCTGAAACGACCGAATACTGCATGTAAAAAAACAATCGTATGAAATGTTCGGCTTGTGATTGTGTCGTTGATCAAACTAATTATTGTTAATTAAAATTTTTTGTATAAATAGTGTACAGTTTTTTATAAGAGTTATTTGGTGTACTTATGGTGGTTAATAAATTTGTATATTTTTGTAAAATATGATCAGAACAGCTCGTTTCACTTATTTTATGTACCCTCCTCAACAACTCTTTTTCAACAATATTTATCTATAATGTAGAAATAATATATATTTCCGCCTTCTAACCTCAAAATAGCACCTCCGGCGCTTGGTTTTGTGTCTACACGTGGAAAAATAGTACACACGAAACTCGTTCAAAATGGCTTCTTTACGTCACGAGTCGAAGGCGAGGGTTAACCTTTCGGTTCGTAAATCGAAACCTTTGAAAACTCGTACGTAGCTCAGTCAAAAGTTTATACCTATAATTAGACTTATAAATTATAACTACAATCATACTATAATTCCCTATATAACAGCTATAATCATCTGTAAATTATAGCTATAATAATAGCTATAAATAACTGCTATAAGTATTACTCAAATTGTGAATAAAAACTGGAGCCTGAAGTATTTTTAAATAAGTAGAAAAAAAAATAAACAATTTAAGTTTTTTCAAAATTGTTTAAAACACTATTATGTCATATACCTTTAAAAAAAATCAAATTTTGAACCAACTTTTATTTAAAATTGCAACAGAATTCACAGCTGCACTTTATAGCCATATTTTACAGGTAATTATAGCCATACTGTTTCGTTGCTGGTACACATCTCTTCAAGAGCGATCACCAGGTTCGAGGGCCCTGATTAAATTAAATATAAAAATGTTTCTTTAGATACCTTAAAATTTAATTAAAATTAAAAATGTCTTAAAATTACTAGAACTATGTGGAAGAAAATTTAAGACATCTCAAACGTTTGGAAGTAGAAAACCAGTATTTTTAGTTAATTTATTGTTAATAATAAATTTCAGTTTCTAATTTATTGAAAACGTCCAAAGCAACAAGGGGTTTTACTTGATTTTTTTCGCAGAATACTGCCAGTTTGTAGATGATTCATATAAAATTTAATTCAATAATGAAAAAAAGCAAATTTTTATTTTACGTTACGATTGATTACAGAATTATTGTGGGAAAAAAATTGTGTGAAAAGTAATTTTTTAACTAAAGAAAAAAAAGTAAATACTACATTAAATAAAAATGTTATTTGAGGTACAACCTCGAACTGAGAAATTCAATTCTTCGAATCAAAGAAAATTTCTTTACCCTCATTCCGTTAAATATTTTCTTTTATTTAAAAAATATGAGTTTATTAAAAAGAACATTTTAATAAATTGAAGGATCCTTTTTTCATTACGATTTTCTCATTTGATTGTATATAACTTTTGTTTTTGATCAACTAAATTTTTTTTTTTAATTAAAAGAAAATATTCAATGGAATGAGGGTAAATCAATTTTCTTCGATTCAAAGAACTGGGTTGCTTTTCTTTATATTTTCTTATAATTAAAAAAATATAGATAATCCAAACAAAATTTTATGCAATTAAATAGGATATTCAGAATTGAAAATAGATATTTGTGAAAAAATAAAGCTCATCAAAAAACTATTTTTCATCCATCAAGTATTTTGTGTCTATAATGTTACTACATATTATCGTACCAAAAGTATGTTTCAATAAAAGTTTCATAATAGGAACATGAGTAATAAATTACTTGGACATTACCAATGTTGCTATTTCATGAGTATATGACACTCGTATCAATTTTTTATATAAAATCATATGAAAAATTAGAACTATGTTTAGAATCTTATTCGTGTAATTTGTTTCTGTTTGTTAACAAGTAGCAGCCAAGTTGAAACTGTTTGGTACAAAAAAAATATGTACGAATAATGAATAAAATTATACATTTAAGTAAAATTACATAATTTGATATTTATTTTTTATCAGATAAACTTACACAACTTGTTTTTAGGAACATTTTTACCAATTACTGCATTATAAGTAGTAATAAAAATGAAATTTCACTAAAAAAATAACAAATCACAATTTTGCAATAAAAAATTGTCCCCATAACATCAAGTTTAATAATTAACAAAATACTTTTACCCTAGTTTTTATCGGAGGTGCGAGTGCACGCGAGCATTCCCCGACGAACGTGCCTGATTGTGCTCACTTACAGGTATACATGGATTGTTCCATCCAAAATTGTAATATAGGTACTGGTGACCGTATCTTGTTGGTAGTAATAAAAGATGAGATACTGTGAGATTCCTAATCCATCTATAAGATGTGCAGCGTGTTTCCCCTTTAACACTGTGATTTTACATACAGCCGCTAGAATATACGTTTACCGCATGAGGTTGCTTTCGATTTGTTATCAAGGAAAATGGAAATATTAGAAAAAGTACTTATTTGTTATTACTCATTTGACGTTATGAATTGAATATTGCATTATGTGGGCCCTTTTATTGTAATTGCAGATCAAAACATTGAAAATGAGGAATTTATATGGTGAAAGCTTAGCTCAGAGAGGGCGCCAGGGGGACTCGGGCCTGATTCATGGATGTGTTAATGTATTCGTGTGAGCGTGTGTAATTATGTGTAGGGTGACACTCTACGATCCACGTTATCTACGAATGTTATATATATAGTATGAGACGCTCACACGGATACATTAACACATCCATGAATCAGGCTCGAGTCACCCCTGGCGCCCTCTTTGAGCTAAGCTTTCACCATATAAATTCCTCATTTTCAATGTTTTGCTCTGCAATTACAATAAAAGGGCCCACATAATGCAATATTCAATTCATAACGTCAAATGAGTAATAACAAATAAGTACTTTTTCTAATATCTCCACTTTTCTTGATAACAAATCGAAAGCAACCTCATGCGGTAAACGTATATTCTAGCGGCTGTATGTAAAATCACAGTGTTAAAAACACGCACATCTTATAGACGGATTAATCCACAAAAATTTGCCGCATATATAAGTTCTAAAAAGTTTATTTTTTATACACACAGGCAGTCTTTCGAGTCTACGCATAAGCGCTCAAGAACTCTCTCGATCACTTGTATTAGTACTTGGCCGTGTAACTTTCAAATTCGTCACCTATGCGTGTTGACGTGGCTCTTATCTTTCGGAGCTGACTTTTCCGGGAGTCAAAATGAAAACCAACTTTCCAGGAGTGATGCACACAAATTTCACACAATACAGCTCATGTTGCACTCGTAGTTTTGGAAAGCGCTGTACTACAACTCGGGGGAGAGAGCACGCCATTTTCTACCCAACCGATCGACCGCCAGTTAGTTCTTCGGAGTGTAAAGCCACAGTTCACTACCTCCGAAATGTCGTCCCTACGCAAGTTCGTGCTACTGCAGAACTGCAGAAGGAAGTACAGGCCCGAGAAGTACTTCAAGTTCCACCTGACCGAGAACCTGTGGCTGAGCTGCGAGGACGAGGCCACCAGCGGCGATGTCCTCCTCAAGTTTTCCGTGAGACTTTGCTCCACGAGGCTGAGCTCGGCGTGCCTGGCGGAGCTAAGAAAGCAGAGCGACGCCATCGTCCAGGGCTTCGCTTCCAAGGAACCCAAGCTGATATACGAGAGTCCGAAGTTAGTGGTGGAGTTGGGCGTCGACGAGAGCAGTGGTGTGTTTGGACTTTTGTTCCGGAGTCCCGGTGCCGGGACACTGGTTTGCGTGAGTCTGGATGCGTTCCAGCGCATGGCCGAGCGCTTGGTGGCTGTCACTTGGTATCGGGTTCTGTTTGAGAAGAAGAACAAGATGATTTCGATGCTGAAACGACCGAATACTGCATGTAAAAAAACAATCGTATGAAATGTTCGGCTTGTGATTGTGTCGTTGATCAAACTAATTATTGTTAATTAAAATTTTTTGTATAAATAGTGTACAGTTTTTTATAAGAGTTATTTGGTGTACTTATGGTGGTTAATAAATTTGTATATTTTTGTAAAATATGATCAGAACAGCTCGTTTCACTTATTTTATGTACCCTCCTCAACAACTCTTTTTCAACAATATTTATCTATAATGTAGAAATAATATATATTTCCGCCTTCTAACCTCAAAATAGCACCTCCGGCGCTTGGTTTTGTGTCTACACGTGGAAAAATAGTACACACGAAACTCGTTCAAAATGGCTTCTTTACGTCACGAGTCGAAGGCGAGGGTTAACCTTTCGGTTCGTAAATCGAAACCTTTGAAAACTCGTACGTAGCTCAGTCAAAAGTTTATACCTATAATTAGACTTATAAATTATAACTACAATCATACTATAATTCCCTATATAACAGCTATAATCATCTGTAAATTATAGCTATAATAATAGCTATAAATAACTGCTATAAGTATTACTCAAATTGTGAATAAAAACTGGAGCCTGAAGTATTTTTAAATAAGTAGAAAAAAAAATAAACAATTTAAGTTTTTTCAAAATTGTTTAAAACACTATTATGTCATATACCTTTAAAAAAAATCAAATTTTGAACCAACTTTTATTTAAAATTGCAACAGAATTCACAGCTGCACTTTATAGCCATATTTTACAGGTAATTATAGCCATACTGTTTCGTTGCTGGTACACATCTCTTCAAGAGCGATCACCAGGTTCGAGGGCCCTGATTAAATTAAATATAAAAATGTTTCTTTAGATACCTTAAAATTTAATTAAAATTAAAAATGTCTTAAAATTACTAGAACTATGTGGAAGAAAATTTAAGACATCTCAAACGTTTGGAAGTAGAAAACCAGTATTTTTAGTTAATTTATTGTTAATAATAAATTTCAGTTTCTAATTTATTGAAAACGTCCAAAGCAACAAGGGGTTTTACTTGATTTTTTTCGCAGAATACTGCCAGTTTGTAGATGATTCATATAAAATTTAATTCAATAATGAAAAAAAGCAAATTTTTATTTTACGTTACGATTGATTACAGAATTATTGTGGGAAAAAAATTGTGTGAAAAGTAATTTTTTAACTAAAGAAAAAAAAGTAAATACTACATTAAATAAAAATGTTATTTGAGGTACAACCTCGAACTGAGAAATTCAATTCTTTGAATCAAAGAAAATTTCTTTACCCTCATTCCGTTAAATATTTTCTTTTATTTAAAAAATATGAGTTTATTAAAAAGAACATTTTAATAAATTGAAGGATCCTTTTTTCATTACGATTTTCTCATTTGATTGTATATAACTTTTGTTTTTGATCAACTAAATTTTTTTTTTTAATTAAAAGAAAATATTCAATGGAATGAGGGTAAATCAATTTTCTTCGATTCAAAGAACTGGGTTGCTTTTCTTTATATTTTCTTATAATTAAAAAAATATAGATAATCCAAACAAAATTTTATGCAATTAAATAGGATATTCAGAATTGAAAATAGATATTTGTGAAAAAATAAAGCTCATCAAAAAACTATTTTTCATCCATCAAGTATTTTGTGTCTATAATGTTACTACATATTATCGTACCAAAAGTATGTTTCAATAAAAGTTTCATAATAGGAACATGAGTAATAAATTACTTGGACATTACCAATGTTGCTATTTCATGAGTATATGACACTCGTATCAATTTTTTATATAAAATCATATGAAAAATTAGAACTATGTTTAGAATCTTATTCGTGTAATTTGTTTCTGTTTGTTAACAAGTAGCAGCCAAGTTGAAACTGTTTGGTACAAAAAAAATATGTACGAATAATGAATAAAATTATACATTTAAGTAAAATTACATAATTTGATATTTATTTTTTATCAGATAAACTTACACAACTTGTTTTTAGGAACATTTTTACCAATTACTGCATTATAAGTAGTAATAAAAATGAAATTTCACTAAAAAAATAACAAATCACAATTTTGCAATAAAAAATTGTCCCCATAACATCAAGTTTAATAATTAACAAAATACTTTTACCCTAGTTTTTATCGGAGGTGCGAGTGCACGCGAGCATTCCCCGACGAACGTGCCTGATTGTGCTCACTTACAGGTATACATGGATTGTTCCATCCAAAATTGTAATATAGGTACTGGTGACCGTATCTTGTTGGTAGTAATAAAAGATGAGATACTGTGAGATTCCTAATCCATCTATAAGATGTGCAGCGTGTTTCCCCTTTAACACTGTGATTTTACATACAGCCGCTAGAATATACGTTTACCGCATGAGGTTGCTTTCGATTTGTTATCAAGGAAAATGGAAATATTAGAAAAAGTACTTATTTGTTATTACTCATTTGACGTTATGAATTGAATATTGCATTATGTGGGCCCTTTTATTGTAATTGCAGATCAAAACATTGAAAATGAGGAATTTATATGGTGAAAGCTTAGCTCAGAGAGGGCGCCAGGGGGACTCGGGCCTGATTCATGGATGTGTTAATGTATTCGTGTGAGCGTGTGTAATTATGTGTAGGGTGACACTCTACGATCCACGTTATCTACGAATGTTATATATATAGTATGAGACGCTCACACGGATACATTAACACATCCATGAATCAGGCTCGAGTCACCCCTGGCGCCCTCTTTGAGCTAAGCTTTCACCATATAAATTCCTCATTTTCAATGTTTTGCTCTGCAATTACAATAAAAGGGCCCACATAATGCAATATTCAATTCATAACGTCAAATGAGTAATAACAAATAAGTACTTTTTCCAATATCTCCACTTTTCTTGATAACAAATCGAAAGCAACCTCATGCGGTAAACGTATATTCTAGCGGCTGTATGTAAAATCACAGTGTTAAAAACACGCACATCTTATAGACGGATTAATCCACAAAAATTTGCCGCATATATAAGTTCTAAAAAGTTTATTTTTTATACACACAGGCAGTCTTTCGAGTCTACGCATAAGCGCTCAAGAACTCTCTCGATCACTTGTATTAGTACTTGGCCGTGTAACTTTCAAATTCGTCACCTATGCGTGTTGACGTGGCTCTTATCTTTCGGAGCTGACTTTTCCGGGAGTCAAAATGAAAACCAACTTTCCAGGAGTGATGCACACAAATTTCACACAATACAGCTCATGTTGCACTCGTAGTTTTGGAAAGCGCTGTACTACAACTCGGGGGAGAGAGCACGCCATTTTCTACCCAACCGATCGACCGCCAGTTAGTTCTTCGGAGTGTAAAGCCACAGTTCACTACCTCCGAAATGTCGTCCCTACGCAAGTTCGTGCTACTGCAGAACTGCAGAAGGAAGTACAGGCCCGAGAAGTACTTCAAGTTCCACCTAACCGAGAACCTGTGGCTGAGCTGCGAGGACGAGGCCACCAGCGGCGATGTCCTCCTCAAGTTTTCCGTGAGACTTTGCTCCACGAGGCTGAGCTCGGCGTGCCTGGCGGAGCTAAGAAAGCAGAGCGACGCCATCGTCCAGGGCTTCGCTTCCAAGGAACCCAAGCTGATATACGAGAGTCCGAAGTTAGTGGTGGAGTTGGGCGTCGACGAGAGCAGTGGTGTGTTTGGACTTTTGTTCCGGAGTCCCGGTGCCGGGACACTGGTTTGCGTGAGTCTGGATGCGTTCCAGCGCATGGCCGAGCGCTTGGTGGCTGTCACTTGGTATCGGGTTCTGTTTGAGAAGAAGAACAAGATGATTTCGATGCTGAAACGACCGAATACTGCATGTAAAAAAACAATCGTATGAAATGTTCGGCTTGTGATTGTGTCGTTGATCAAACTAATTATTGTTAATTAAAATTTTTTGTATAAATAGTGTACAGTTTTTTATAAGAGTTATTTGGTGTACTTATGGTGGTTAATAAATTTGTATATTTTTGTAAAATATGATCAGAACAGCTCGTTTCACTTATTTTATGTACCCTCCTCAACAACTCTTTTTCAACAATATTTATCTATAATGTAGAAATAATATATATTTCCGCCTTCTAACCTCAAAATAGCACCTCCGGCGCTTGGTTTTGTGTCTACACGTGGAAAAATAGTACACACGAAACTCGTTCAAAATGGCTTCTTTACGTCACGAGTCGAAGGCGAGGGTTAACCTTTCGGTTCGTAAATCGAAACCTTTGAAAACTCGTACGTAGCTCAGTCAAAAGTTTATACCTATAATTAGACTTATAAATTATAACTACAATCATACTATAATTCCCTATATAACAGCTATAATCATCTGTAAATTATAGCTATAATAATAGCTATAAATAACTGCTATAAGTATTACTCAAATTGTGAATAAAAACTGGAGCCTGAAGTATTTTTAAATAAGTAGAAAAAAAAATAAACAATTTAAGTTTTTTCAAAATTGTTTAAAACACTATTATGTCATATACCTTTAAAAAAAATCAAATTTTGAACCAACTTTTATTTAAAATTGCAACAGAATTCACAGCTGCACTTTATAGCCATATTTTACAGGTAATTATAGCCATACTGTTTCGTTGCTGGTACACATCTCTTCAAGAGCGATCACCAGGTTCGAGGGCCCTGATTAAATTAAATATAAAAATGTTTCTTTAGATACCTTAAAATTTAATTAAAATTAAAAATGTCTTAAAATTACTAGAACTATGTGGAAGAAAATTTAAGACATCTCAAACGTTTGGAAGTAGAAAACCAGTATTTTTAGTTAATTTATTGTTAATAATAAATTTCAGTTTCTAATTTATTGAAAACGTCCAAAGCAACAAGGGGTTTTACTTGATTTTTTTCGCAGAATACTGCCAGTTTGTAGATGATTCATATAAAATTTAATTCAATAATGAAAAAAAGCAAATTTTTATTTTACGTTACGATTGATTACAGAATTATTGTGGGAAAAAAATTGTGTGAAAAGTAATTTTTTAACTAAAGAAAAAAAAGTAAATACTACATTAAATAAAAATGTTATTTGAGGTACAACCTCGAACTGAGAAATTCAATTCTTCGAATCAAAGAAAATTTCTTTACCCTCATTCCGTTAAATATTTTCTTTTATTTAAAAAATATGAGTTTATTAAAAAGAACATTTTAATAAATTGAAGGATCCTTTTTTCATTACGATTTTCTCATTTGATTGTATATAACTTTTGTTTTTGATCAACTAAATTTTTTTTTTTAATTAAAAGAAAATATTCAATGGAATGAGGGTAAATCAATTTTCTTCGATTCAAAGAACTGGGTTGCTTTTCTTTATATTTTCTTATAATTAAAAAAATATAGATAATCCAAACAAAATTTTATGCAATTAAATAGGATATTCAGAATTGAAAATAGATATTTGTGAAAAAATAAAGCTCATCAAAAAACTATTTTTCATCCATCAAGTATTTTGTGTCTATAATGTTACTACATATTATCGTACCAAAAGTATGTTTCAATAAAAGTTTCATAATAGGAACATGAGTAATAAATTACTTGGACATTACCAATGTTGCTATTTCATGAGTATATGACACTCGTATCAATTTTTTATATAAAATCATATGAAAAATTAGAACTATGTTTAGAATCTTATTCGTGTAATTTGTTTCTGTTTGTTAACAAGTAGCAGCCAAGTTGAAACTGTTTGGTACAAAAAAAATATGTACGAATAATGAATAAAATTATACATTTAAGTAAAATTACATAATTTGATATTTATTTTTTATCAGATAAACTTACACAACTTGTTTTTAGGAACATTTTTACCAATTACTGCATTATAAGTAGTAATAAAAATGAAATTTCACTAAAAAAATAACAAATCACAATTTTGCAATAAAAAATTGTCCCCATAACATCAAGTTTAATAATTAACAAAATACTTTTACCCTAGTTTTTATCGGAGGTGCGAGTGCACGCGAGCATTCCCCGACGAACGTGCCTGATTGTGCTCACTTACAGGTATACATGGATTGTTCCATCCAAAATTGTAATATAGGTACTGGTGACCGTATCTTGTTGGTAGTAATAAAAGATGAGATACTGTGAGATTCCTAATCCATCTATAAGATGTGCAGCGTGTTTCCCCTTTAACACTGTGATTTTACATACAGCCGCTAGAATATACGTTTACCGCATGAGGTTGCTTTCGATTTGTTATCAAGGAAAATGGAAATATTAGAAAAAGTACTTATTTGTTATTACTCATTTGACGTTATGAATTGAATATTGCATTATGTGGGCCCTTTTATTGTAATTGCAGATCAAAACATTGAAAATGAGGAATTTATATGGTGAAAGCTTAGCTCAGAGAGGGCGCCAGGGGGACTCGGGCCTGATTCATGGATGTGTTAATGTATTCGTGTGAGCGTGTGTAATTATGTGTAGGGTGACACTCTACGATCCACGTTATCTACGAATGTTATATATATAGTATGAGACGCTCACACGGATACATTAACACATCCATGAATCAGGCTCGAGTCACCCCTGGCGCCCTCTTTGAGCTAAGCTTTCACCATATAAATTCCTCATTTTCAATGTTTTGCTCTGCAATTACAATAAAAGGGCCCACATAATGCAATATTCAATTCATAACGTCAAATGAGTAATAACAAATAAGTACTTTTTCTAATATCTCCACTTTTCTTGATAACAAATCGAAAGCAACCTCATGCGGTAAACGTATATTCTAGCGGCTGTATGTAAAATCACAGTGTTAAAAACACGCACATCTTATAGACGGATTAATCCACAAAAATTTGCCGCATATATAAGTTCTAAAAAGTTTATTTTTTATACACACAGGCAGTCTTTCGAGTCTACGCATAAGCGCTCAAGAACTCTCTCGATCACTTGTATTAGTACTTGGCCGTGTAACTTTCAAATTCGTCACCTATGCGTGTTGACGTGGCTCTTATCTTTCGGAGCTGACTTTTCCGGGAGTCAAAATGAAAACCAACTTTCCAGGAGTGATGCACACAAATTTCACACAATACAGCTCATGTTGCACTCGTAGTTTTGGAAAGCGCTGTACTACAACTCGGGGGAGAGAGCACGCCATTTTCTACCCAACCGATCGACCGCCAGTTAGTTCTTCGGAGTGTAAAGCCACAGTTCACTACCTCCGAAATGTCGTCCCTACGCAAGTTCGTGCTACTGCAGAACTGCAGAAGGAAGTACAGGCCCGAGAAGTACTTCAAGTTCCACCTGACCGAGAACCTGTGGCTGAGCTGCGAGGACGAGGCCACCAGCGGCGATGTCCTCCTCAAGTTTTCCGTGAGACTTTGCTCCACGAGGCTGAGCTCGGCGTGCCTGGCGGAGCTAAGAAAGCAGAGCGACGCCATCGTCCAGGGCTTCGCTTCCAAGGAACCCAAGCTGATATACGAGAGTCCGAAGTTAGTGGTGGAGTTGGGCGTCGACGAGAGCAGTGGTGTGTTTGGACTTTTGTTCCGGAGTCCCGGTGCCGGGACACTGGTTTGCGTGAGTCTGGATGCGTTCCAGCGCATGGCCGAGCGCTTGGTGGCTGTCACTTGGTATCGGGTTCTGTTTGAGAAGAAGAACAAGATGATTTCGATGCTGAAACGACCGAATACTGCATGTAAAAAAACAATCGTATGAAATGTTCGGCTTGTGATTGTGTCGTTGATCAAACTAATTATTGTTAATTAAAATTTTTTGTATAAATAGTGTACAGTTTTTTATAAGAGTTATTTGGTGTACTTATGGTGGTTAATAAATTTGTATATTTTTGTAAAATATGATCAGAACAGCTCGTTTCACTTATTTTATGTACCCTCCTCAACAACTCTTTTTCAACAATATTTATCTATAATGTAGAAATAATATATATTTCCGCCTTCTAACCTCAAAATAGCACCTCCGGCGCTTGGTTTTGTGTCTACACGTGGAAAAATAGTACACACGAAACTCGTTCAAAATGGCTTCTTTACGTCACGAGTCGAAGGCGAGGGTTAACCTTTCGGTTCGTAAATCGAAACCTTTGAAAACTCGTACGTAGCTCAGTCAAAAGTTTATACCTATAATTAGACTTATAAATTATAACTACAATCATACTATAATTCCCTATATAACAGCTATAATCATCTGTAAATTATAGCTATAATAATAGCTATAAATAACTGCTATAAGTATTACTCAAATTGTGAATAAAAACTGGAGCCTGAAGTATTTTTAAATAAGTAGAAAAAAAAATAAACAATTTAAGTTTTTTCAAAATTGTTTAAAACACTATTATGTCATATACCTTTAAAAAAAATCAAATTTTGAACCAACTTTTATTTAAAATTGCAACAGAATTCACAGCTGCACTTTATAGCCATATTTTACAGGTAATTATAGCCATACTGTTTCGTTGCTGGTACACATCTCTTCAAGAGCGATCACCAGGTTCGAGGGCCCTGATTAAATTAAATATAAAAATGTTTCTTTAGATACCTTAAAATTTAATTAAAATTAAAAATGTCTTAAAATTACTAGAACTATGTGGAAGAAAATTTAAGACATCTCAAACGTTTGGAAGTAGAAAACCAGTATTTTTAGTTAATTTATTGTTAATAATAAATTTCAGTTTCTAATTTATTGAAAACGTCCAAAGCAACAAGGGGTTTTACTTGATTTTTTTCGCAGAATACTGCCAGTTTGTAGATGATTCATATAAAATTTAATTCAATAATGAAAAAAAGCAAATTTTTATTTTACGTTACGATTGATTACAGAATTATTGTGGGAAAAAAATTGTGTGAAAAGTAATTTTTTAACTAAAGAAAAAAAAGTAAATACTACATTAAATAAAAATGTTATTTGAGGTACAACCTCGAACTGAGAAATTCAATTCTTTGAATCAAAGAAAATTTCTTTACCCTCATTCCGTTAAATATTTTCTTTTATTTAAAAAATATGAGTTTATTAAAAAGAACATTTTAATAAATTGAAGGATCCTTTTTTCATTACGATTTTCTCATTTGATTGTATATAACTTTTGTTTTTGATCAACTAAATTTTTTTTTTTAATTAAAAGAAAATATTCAATGGAATGAGGGTAAATCAATTTTCTTCGATTCAAAGAACTGGGTTGCTTTTCTTTATATTTTCTTATAATTAAAAAAATATAGATAATCCAAACAAAATTTTATGCAATTAAATAGGATATTCAGAATTGAAAATAGATATTTGTGAAAAAATAAAGCTCATCAAAAAACTATTTTTCATCCATCAAGTATTTTGTGTCTATAATGTTACTACATATTATCGTACCAAAAGTATGTTTCAATAAAAGTTTCATAATAGGAACATGAGTAATAAATTACTTGGACATTACCAATGTTGCTATTTCATGAGTATATGACACTCGTATCAATTTTTTATATAAAATCATATGAAAAATTAGAACTATGTTTAGAATCTTATTCGTGTAATTTGTTTCTGTTTGTTAACAAGTAGCAGCCAAGTTGAAACTGTTTGGTACAAAAAAAATATGTACGAATAATGAATAAAATTATACATTTAAGTAAAATTACATAATTTGATATTTATTTTTTATCAGATAAACTTACACAACTTGTTTTTAGGAACATTTTTACCAATTACTGCATTATAAGTAGTAATAAAAATGAAATTTCACTAAAAAAATAACAAATCACAATTTTGCAATAAAAAATTGTCCCCATAACATCAAGTTTAATAATTAACAAAATACTTTTACCCTAGTTTTTATCGGAGGTGCGAGTGCACGCGAGCATTCCCCGACGAACGTGCCTGATTGTGCTCACTTACAGGTATACATGGATTGTTCCATCCAAAATTGTAATATAGGTACTGGTGACCGTATCTTGTTGGTAGTAATAAAAGATGAGATACTGTGAGATTCCTAATCCATCTATAAGATGTGCAGCGTGTTTCCCCTTTAACACTGTGATTTTACATACAGCCGCTAGAATATACGTTTACCGCATGAGGTTGCTTTCGATTTGTTATCAAGGAAAATGGAAATATTAGAAAAAGTACTTATTTGTTATTACTCATTTGACGTTATGAATTGAATATTGCATTATGTGGGCCCTTTTATTGTAATTGCAGATCAAAACATTGAAAATGAGGAATTTATATGGTGAAAGCTTAGCTCAGAGAGGGCGCCAGGGGGACTCGGGCCTGATTCATGGATGTGTTAATGTATTCGTGTGAGCGTGTGTAATTATGTGTAGGGTGACACTCTACGATCCACGTTATCTACGAATGTTATATATATAGTATGAGACGCTCACACGGATACATTAACACATCCATGAATCAGGCTCGAGTCACCCCTGGCGCCCTCTTTGAGCTAAGCTTTCACCATATAAATTCCTCATTTTCAATGTTTTGCTCTGCAATTACAATAAAAGGGCCCACATAATGCAATATTCAATTCATAACGTCAAATGAGTAATAACAAATAAGTACTTTTTCCAATATCTCCACTTTTCTTGATAACAAATCGAAAGCAACCTCATGCGGTAAACGTATATTCTAGCGGCTGTATGTAAAATCACAGTGTTAAAAACACGCACATCTTATAGACGGATTAATCCACAAAAATTTGCCGCATATATAAGTTCTAAAAAGTTTATTTTTTATACACACAGGCAGTCTTTCGAGTCTACGCATAAGCGCTCAAGAACTCTCTCGATCACTTGTATTAGTACTTGGCCGTGTAACTTTCAAATTCGTCACCTATGCGTGTTGACGTGGCTCTTATCTTTCGGAGCTGACTTTTCCGGGAGTCAAAATGAAAACCAACTTTCCAGGAGTGATGCACACAAATTTCACACAATACAGCTCATGTTGCACTCGTAGTTTTGGAAAGCGCTGTACTACAACTCGGGGGAGAGAGCACGCCATTTTCTA
Organism: Copidosoma floridanum; assembly: GCF_036245765.1. Taxonomy (NCBI): domain Eukaryota; kingdom Metazoa; phylum Arthropoda; class Insecta; order Hymenoptera; family Encyrtidae; genus Copidosoma; species Copidosoma floridanum. Next base: position 12,415,643 of record NW_028321884.1, on the reverse strand, counting down.
CCCAACCGATCGACCGCCAGTTAGTTCTTCGGAGTGTAAAGCCACAGTTCACTACCTCCGAAATGTCGTCCCTACGCAAGTTCGTGCTACTGCAGAACTGCAGAAGGAAGTACAGGCCCGAGAAGTACTTCAAGTTCCACCTAACCGAGAACCTGTGGCTGAGCTGCGAGGACGAGGCCACCAGCGGCGATGTCCTCCTCAAGTTTTCCGTGAGACTTTGCTCCACGAGGCTGAGCTCGGCGTGCCTGGCGGAGCTAAGAAAGCAGAGCGACGCCATCGTCCAGGGCTTCGCTTCCAAGGAACCCAAGCTGATATACGAGAGTCCGAAGTTAGTGGTGGAGTTGGGCGTCGACGAGAGCAGTGGTGTGTTTGGACTTTTGTTCCGGAGTCCCGGTGCCGGGACACTGGTTTGCGTGAGTCTGGATGCGTTCCAGCGCATGGCCGAGCGCTTGGTGGCTGTCACTTGGTATCGGGTTCTGTTTGAGAAGAAGAACAAGATGATTTCGATGCTGAAACGACCGAATACTGCATGTAAAAAAACAATCGTATGAAATGTTCGGCTTGTGATTGTGTCGTTGATCAAACTAATTATTGTTAATTAAAATTTTTTGTATAAATAGTGTACAGTTTTTTATAAGAGTTATTTGGTGTACTTATGGTGGTTAATAAATTTGTATATTTTTGTAAAATATGATCAGAACAGCTCGTTTCACTTATTTTATGTACCCTCCTCAACAACTCTTTTTCAACAATATTTATCTATAATGTAGAAATAATATATATTTCCGCCTTCTAACCTCAAAATAGCACCTCCGGCGCTTGGTTTTGTGTCTACACGTGGAAAAATAGTACACACGAAACTCGTTCAAAATGGCTTCTTTACGTCACGAGTCGAAGGCGAGGGTTAACCTTTCGGTTCGTAAATCGAAACCTTTGAAAACTCGTACGTAGCTCAGTCAAAAGTTTATACCTATAATTAGACTTATAAATTATAACTACAATCATACTATAATTCCCTATATAACAGCTATAATCATCTGTAAATTATAGCTATAATAATAGCTATAAATAACTGCTATAAGTATTACTCAAATTGTGAATAAAAACTGGAGCCTGAAGTATTTTTAAATAAGTAGAAAAAAAAATAAACAATTTAAGTTTTTTCAAAATTGTTTAAAACACTATTATGTCATATACCTTTAAAAAAAATCAAATTTTGAACCAACTTTTATTTAAAATTGCAACAGAATTCACAGCTGCACTTTATAGCCATATTTTACAGGTAATTATAGCCATACTGTTTCGTTGCTGGTACACATCTCTTCAAGAGCGATCACCAGGTTCGAGGGCCCTGATTAAATTAAATATAAAAATGTTTCTTTAGATACCTTAAAATTTAATTAAAATTAAAAATGTCTTAAAATTACTAGAACTATGTGGAAGAAAATTTAAGACATCTCAAACGTTTGGAAGTAGAAAACCAGTATTTTTAGTTAATTTATTGTTAATAATAAATTTCAGTTTCTAATTTATTGAAAACGTCCAAAGCAACAAGGGGTTTTACTTGATTTTTTTCGCAGAATACTGCCAGTTTGTAGATGATTCATATAAAATTTAATTCAATAATGAAAAAAAGCAAATTTTTATTTTACGTTACGATTGATTACAGAATTATTGTGGGAAAAAAATTGTGTGAAAAGTAATTTTTTAACTAAAGAAAAAAAAGTAAATACTACATTAAATAAAAATGTTATTTGAGGTACAACCTCGAACTGAGAAATTCAATTCTTTGAATCAAAGAAAATTTCTTTACCCTCATTCCGTTAAATATTTTCTTTTATTTAAAAAATATGAGTTTATTAAAAAGAACATTTTAATAAATTGAAGGATCCTTTTTTCATTACGATTTTCTCATTTGATTGTATATAACTTTTGTTTTTGATCAACTAAATTTTTTTTTTTAATTAAAAGAAAATATTCAATGGAATGAGGGTAAATCAATTTTCTTCGATTCAAAGAACTGGGTTGCTTTTCTTTATATTTTCTTATAATTAAAAAAATATAGATAATCCAAACAAAATTTTATGCAATTAAATAGGATATTCAGAATTGAAAATAGATATTTGTGAAAAAATAAAGCTCATCAAAAAACTATTTTTCATCCATCAAGTATTTTGTGTCTATAATGTTACTACATATTATCGTACCAAAAGTATGTTTCAATAAAAGTTTCATAATAGGAACATGAGTAATAAATTACTTGGACATTACCAATGTTGCTATTTCATGAGTATATGACACTCGTATCAATTTTTTATATAAAATCATATGAAAAATTAGAACTATGTTTAGAATCTTATTCGTGTAATTTGTTTCTGTTTGTTAACAAGTAGCAGCCAAGTTGAAACTGTTTGGTACAAAAAAAATATGTACGAATAATGAATAAAATTATACATTTAAGTAAAATTACATAATTTGATATTTATTTTTTATCAGATAAACTTACACAACTTGTTTTTAGGAACATTTTTACCAATTACTGCATTATAAGTAGTAATAAAAATGAAATTTCACTAAAAAAATAACAAATCACAATTTTGCAATAAAAAATTGTCCCCATAACATCAAGTTTAATAATTAACAAAATACTTTTACCCTAGTTTTTATCGGAGGTGCGAGTGCACGCGAGCATTCCCCGACGAACGTGCCTGATTGTGCTCACTTACAGGTATACATGGATTGTTCCATCCAAAATTGTAATATAGGTACTGGTGACCGTATCTTGTTGGTAGTAATAAAAGATGAGATACTGTGAGATTCCTAATCCATCTATAAGATGTGCAGCGTGTTTCCCCTTTAACACTGTGATTTTACATACAGCCGCTAGAATATACGTTTACCGCATGAGGTTGCTTTCGATTTGTTATCAAGGAAAATGGAAATATTAGAAAAAGTACTTATTTGTTATTACTCATTTGACGTTATGAATTGAATATTGCATTATGTGGGCCCTTTTATTGTAATTGCAGATCAAAACATTGAAAATGAGGAATTTATATGGTGAAAGCTTAGCTCAGAGAGGGCGCCAGGGGGACTCGGGCCTGATTCATGGATGTGTTAATGTATTCGTGTGAGCGTGTGTAATTATGTGTAGGGTGACACTCTACGATCCACGTTATCTACGAATGTTATATATATAGTATGAGACGCTCACACGGATACATTAACACATCCATGAATCAGGCTCGAGTCACCCCTGGCGCCCTCTTTGAGCTAAGCTTTCACCATATAAATTCCTCATTTTCAATGTTTTGCTCTGCAATTACAATAAAAGGGCCCACATAATGCAATATTCAATTCATAACGTCAAATGAGTAATAACAAATAAGTACTTTTTCCAATATCTCCACTTTTCTTGATAACAAATCGAAAGCAACCTCATGCGGTAAACGTATATTCTAGCGGCTGTATGTAAAATCACAGTGTTAAAAACACGCACATCTTATAGACGGATTAATCCACAAAAATTTGCCGCATATATAAGTTCTAAAAAGTTTATTTTTTATACACACAGGCAGTCTTTCGAGTCTACGCATAAGCGCTCAAGAACTCTCTCGATCACTTGTATTAGTACTTGGCCGTGTAACTTTCAAATTCGTCACCTATGCGTGTTGACGTGGCTCTTATCTTTCGGAGCTGACTTTTCCGGGAGTCGAAATGAAAACCAACTTTCCAGGAGTGATGCACACAAATTTCACACAATACAGCTCATGTTGCACTCGTAGTTTTGGAAAGCGCTGTACTACAACTCGGGGGAGAGAGCACGCCATTTTCTACCCAACCGATCGACCGCCAGTTAGTTCTTCGGAGTGTAAAGCCACAGTTCACTACCTCCGAAATGTCGTCCCTACGCAAGTTCGTGCTACTGCAGAACTGCAGAAGGAAGTACAGGCCCGAGAAGTACTTCAAGTTCCACCTAACCGAGAACCTGTGGCTGAGCTGCGAGGACGAGGCCACCAGCGGCGATGTCCTCCTCAAGTTTTCCGTGAGACTTTGCTCCACGAGGCTGAGCTCGGCGTGCCTGGCGGAGCTAAGAAAGCAGAGCGACGCCATCGTCCAGGGCTTCGCTTCCAAGGAACCCAAGCTGATATACGAGAGTCCGAAGTTAGTGGTGGAGTTGGGCGTCGACGAGAGCAGTGGTGTGTTTGGACTTTTGTTCCGGAGTCCCGGTGCCGGGACACTGGTTTGCGTGAGTCTGGATGCGTTCCAGCGCATGGCCGAGCGCTTGGTGGCTGTCACTTGGTATCGGGTTCTGTTTGAGAAGAAGAACAAGATGATTTCGATGCTGAAACGACCGAATACTGCATGTAAAAAAACAATCGTATGAAATGTTCGGCTTGTGATTGTGTCGTTGATCAAACTAATTATTGTTAATTAAAATTTTTTGTATAAATAGTGTACAGTTTTTTATAAGAGTTATTTGGTGTACTTATGGTGGTTAATAAATTTGTATATTTTTGTAAAATATGATCAGAACAGCTCGTTTCACTTATTTTATGTACCCTCCTCAACAACTCTTTTTCAACAATATTTATCTATAATGTAGAAATAATATATATTTCCGCCTTCTAACCTCAAAATAGCACCTCCGGCGCTTGGTTTTGTGTCTACACGTGGAAAAATAGTACACACGAAACTCGTTCAAAATGGCTTCTTTACGTCACGAGTCGAAGGCGAGGGTTAACCTTTCGGTTCGTAAATCGAAACCTTTGAAAACTCGTACGTAGCTCAGTCAAAAGTTTATACCTATAATTAGACTTATAAATTATAACTACAATCATACTATAATTCCCTATATAACAGCTATAATCATCTGTAAATTATAGCTATAATAATAGCTATAAATAATTGCTATAAGTATTACTCAAATTGTGAATAAAAACTGGAGCCTGAAGTATTTTTAAATAAGTAGAAAAAAAAATAAACAATTTAAGTTTTTTCAAAATTGTTTAAAACACTATTATGTCATATACCTTTAAAAAAAATCAAATTTTGAACCAACTTTTATTTAAAATTGCAACAGAATTCACAGCTGCACTTTATAGCCATATTTTACAGGTAATTATAGCCATACTGTTTCGTTGCTGGTACACATCTCTTCAAGAGCGATCACCAGGTTCGAGGGCCCTGATTAAATTAAATATAAAAATGTTTCTTTAGATACCTTAAAATTTAATTAAAATTAAAAATGTCTTAAAATTACTAGAACTATGTGGAAGAAAATTTAAGACATCTCAAACGTTTGGAAGTAGAAAACCAGTATTTTTAGTTAATTTATTGTTAATAATAAATTTCAGTTTCTAATTTATTGAAAACGTCCAAAGCAACAAGGGGTTTTACTTGATTTTTTTCGCAGAATACTGCCAGTTTGTAGATGATTCATATAAAATTTAATTCAATAATGAAAAAAAGCAAATTTTTATTTTACGTTACGATTGATTACAGAATTATTGTGGGAAAAAAATTGTGTGAAAAGTAATTTTTTAACTAAAGAAAAAAAAGTAAATACTACATTAAATAAAAATGTTATTTGAGGTACAACCTCGAACTGAGAAATTCAATTCTTTGAATCAAAGAAAATTTCTTTACCCTCATTCCGTTAAATATTTTCTTTTATTTAAAAAATATGAGTTTATTAAAAAGAACATTTTAATAAATTGAAGGATCCTTTTTTCATTACGATTTTCTCATTTGATTGTATATAACTTTTGTTTTTGATCAACTAAATTTTTTTTTTTTAATTAAAAGAAAATATTCAATGGAATGAGGGTAAATCAATTTTCTTCGATTCAAAGAACTGGGTTGCTTTTCTTTATATTTTCTTATAATTAAAAAAATATAGATAATCCAAACAAAATTTTATGCAATTAAATAGGATATTCAGAATTGAAAATAGATATTTGTGAAAAAATAAAGCTCATCAAAAAACTATTTTTCATCCATCAAGTATTTTGTGTCTATAATGTTACTACATATTATCGTACCAAAAGTATGTTTCAATAAAAGTTTCATAATAGGAACATGAGTAATAAATTACTTGGACATTACCAATGTTGCTATTTCATGAGTATATGACACTCGTATCAATTTTTTATATAAAATCATATGAAAAATTAGAACTATGTTTAGAATCTTATTCGTGTAATTTGTTTCTGTTTGTTAACAAGTAGCAGCCAAGTTGAAACTGTTTGGTACAAAAAAAATATGTACGAATAATGAATAAAATTATACATTTAAGTAAAATTACATAATTTGATATTTATTTTTTATCAGATAAACTTACACAACTTGTTTTTAGGAACATTTTTACCAATTACTGCATTATAAGTAGTAATAAAAATGAAATTTCACTAAAAAAATAACAAATCACAATTTTGCAATAAAAAATTGTCCCCATAACATCAAGTTTAATAATTAACAAAATACTTTTACCCTAGTTTTTATCGGAGGTGCGAGTGCACGCGAGCATTCCCCGACGAACGTGCCTGATTGTGCTCACTTACAGGTATACATGGATTGTTCCATCCAAAATTGTAATATAGGTACTGGTGACCGTATCTTGTTGGTAGTAATAAAAGATGAGATACTGTGAGATTCCTAATCCATCTATAAGATGTGCAGCGTGTTTCCCCTTTAACACTGTGATTTTACATACAGCCGCTAGAATATACGTTTACCGCATGAGGTTGCTTTCGATTTGTTATCAAGGAAAATGGAAATATTAGAAAAAGTACTTATTTGTTATTACTCATTTGACGTTATGAATTGAATATTGCATTATGTGGGCCCTTTTATTGTAATTGCAGATCAAAACATTGAAAATGAGGAATTTATATGGTGAAAGCTTAGCTCAGAGAGGGCGCCAGGGGGACTCGGGCCTGATTCATGGATGTGTTAATGTATTCGTGTGAGCGTGTGTAATTATGTGTAGGGTGACACTCTACGATCCACGTTATCTACGAATGTTATATATATAGTATGAGACGCTCACACGGATACATTAACACATCCATGAATCAGGCTCGAGTCACCCCTGGCGCCCTCTTTGAGCTAAGCTTTCACCATATAAATTCCTCATTTTCAATGTTTTGCTCTGCAATTACAATAAAAGGGCCCACATAATGCAATATTCAATTCATAACGTCAAATGAGTAATAACAAATAAGTACTTTTTCTAATATCTCCACTTTTCTTGATAACAAATCGAAAGCAACCTCATGCGGTAAACGTATATTCTAGCGGCTGTATGTAAAATCACAGTGTTAAAAACACGCACATCTTATAGACGGATTAATCCACAAAAATTTGCCGCATATATAAGTTCTAAAAAGTTTATTTTTTATACACACAGGCAGTCTTTCGAGTCTACGCATAAGCGCTCAAGAACTCTCTCGATCACTTGTATTAGTACTTGGCCGTGTAACTTTCAAATTCGTCACCTATGCGTGTTGACGTGGCTCTTATCTTTCGGAGCTGACTTTTCCGGGAGTCAAAATGAAAACCAACTTTCCAGGAGTGATGCACACAAATTTCACACAATACAGCTCATGTTGCACTCGTAGTTTTGGAAAGCGCTGTACTACAACTCGGGGGAGAGAGCACGCCATTTTCTACCCAACCGATCGACCGCCAGTTAGTTCTTCGGAGTGTAAAGCCACAGTTCACTACCTCCGAAATGTCGTCCCTACGCAAGTTCGTGCTACTGCAGAACTGCAGAAGGAAGTACAGGCCCGAGAAGTACTTCAAGTTCCACCTGACCGAGAACCTGTGGCTGAGCTGCGAGGACGAGGCCACCAGCGGCGATGTCCTCCTCAAGTTTTCCGTGAGACTTTGCTCCACGAGGCTGAGCTCGGCGTGCCTGGCGGAGCTAAGAAAGCAGAGCGACGCCATCGTCCAGGGCTTCGCTTCCAAGGAACCCAAGCTGATATACGAGAGTCCGAAGTTAGTGGTGGAGTTGGGCGTCGACGAGAGCAGTGGTGTGTTTGGACTTTTGTTCCGGAGTCCCGGTGCCGGGACACTGGTTTGCGTGAGTCTGGATGCGTTCCAGCGCATGGCCGAGCGCTTGGTGGCTGTCACTTGGTATCGGGTTCTGTTTGAGAAGAAGAACAAGATGATTTCGATGCTGAAACGACCGAATACTGCATGTAAAAAAACAATCGTATGAAATGTTCGGCTTGTGATTGTGTCGTTGATCAAACTAATTATTGTTAATTAAAATTTTTTGTATAAATAGTGTACAGTTTTTTATAAGAGTTATTTGGTGTACTTATGGTGGTTAATAAATTTGTATATTTTTGTAAAATATGATCAGAACAGCTCGTTTCACTTATTTTATGTACCCTCCTCAACAACTCTTTTTCAACAATATTTATCTATAATGTAGAAATAATATATATTTCCGCCTTCTAACCTCAAAATAGCACCTCCGGCGCTTGGTTTTGTGTCTACACGTGGAAAAATAGTACACACGAAACTCGTTCAAAATGGCTTCTTTACGTCACGAGTCGAAGGCGAGGGTTAACCTTTCGGTTCGTAAATCGAAACCTTTGAAAACTCGTACGTAGCTCAGTCAAAAGTTTATACCTATAATTAGACTTATAAATTATAACTACAATCATACTATAATTCCCTATATAACAGCTATAATCATCTGTAAATTATAGCTATAATAATAGCTATAAATAACTGCTATAAGTATTACTCAAATTGTGAATAAAAACTGGAGCCTGAAGTATTTTTAAATAAGTAGAAAAAAAAATAAACAATTTAAGTTTTTTCAAAATTGTTTAAAACACTATTATGTCATATACCTTTAAAAAAAATCAAATTTTGAACCAACTTTTATTTAAAATTGCAACAGAATTCACAGCTGCACTTTATAGCCATATTTTACAGGTAATTATAGCCATACTGTTTCGTTGCTGGTACACATCTCTTCAAGAGCGATCACCAGGTTCGAGGGCCCTGATTAAATTAAATATAAAAATGTTTCTTTAGATACCTTAAAATTTAATTAAAATTAAAAATGTCTTAAAATTACTAGAACTATGTGGAAGAAAATTTAAGACATCTCAAACGTTTGGAAGTAGAAAACCAGTATTTTTAGTTAATTTATTGTTAATAATAAATTTCAGTTTCTAATTTATTGAAAACGTCCAAAGCAACAAGGGGTTTTACTTGATTTTTTTCGCAGAATACTGCCAGTTTGTAGATGATTCATATAAAATTTAATTCAATAATGAAAAAAAGCAAATTTTTATTTTACGTTACGATTGATTACAGAATTATTGTGGGAAAAAAATTGTGTGAAAAGTAATTTTTTAACTAAAGAAAAAAAAGTAAATACTACATTAAATAAAAATGTTATTTGAGGTACAACCTCGAACTGAGAAATTCAATTCTTTGAATCAAAGAAAATTTCTTTACCCTCATTCCGTTAAATATTTTCTTTTATTTAAAAAATATGAGTTTATTAAAAAGAACATTTTAATAAATTAAAGGATCCTTTTTTCATTACGATTTTCTCATTTGATTGTATATAACTTTTGTTTTTGATCAACTAAATTTTTTTTTTTAATTAAAAGAAAATATTTAATGGAATGAGGGTAAATCAATTTTCTTCGATTCAAAGAACTGGGTTGCTTTTCTTTATATTTTCTTATAATTAAAAAAATATAGATAATCCAAACAAAATTTTATGCAATTAAATAGGATATTCAGAATTGAAAATAGATATTTGTGAAAAAATAAAGCTCATCAAAAAACTATTTTTCATCCATCAAGTATTTTGTGTCTATAATGTTACTACATATTATCGTACCAAAAGTATGTTTCAATAAAAGTTTCATAATAGGAACATGAGTAATAAATTACTTGGACATTACCAATGTTGCTATTTCATGAGTATATGACACTCGTATCAATTTTTTATATAAAATCATATGAAAAATTAGAACTATGTTTAGAATCTTATTCGTGTAATTTGTTTCTGTTTGTTAACAAGTAGCAGCCAAGTTGAAACTGTTTGGTACAAAAAAAATATGTACGAATAATGAATAAAATTATACATTTAAGTAAAATTACATAATTTGATATTTATTTTTTATCAGATAAACTTACACAACTTGTTTTTAGGAACATTTTTACCAATTACTGCATTATAAGTAGTAATAAAAATGAAATTTCACTAAAAAAATAACAAATCACAATTTTGCAATAAAAAATTGTCCCCATAACATCAAGTTTAATAATTAACAAAATACTTTTACCCTAGTTTTTATCGGAGGTGCGAGTGCACGCGAGCATTCCCCGACGAACGTGCCTGATTGTGCTCACTTACAGGTATACATGGATTGTTCCATCCAAAATTGTAATATAGGTACTGGTGACCGTATCTTGTTGGTAGTAATAAAAGATGAGATACTGTGAGATTCCTAATCCATCTATAAGATGTGCAGCGTGTTTCCCCTTTAACACTGTGATTTTACATACAGCCGCTAGAATATACGTTTACCGCATGAGGTTGCTTTCGATTTGTTATCAAGGAAAATGGAAATATTAGAAAAAGTACTTATTTGTTATTACTCATTTGACGTTATGAATTGAATATTGCATTATGTGGGCCCTTTTATTGTAATTGCAGATCAAAACATTGAAAATGAGGAATTTATATGGTGAAAGCTTAGCTCAGAGAGGGCGCCAGGGGGACTCGGGCCTGATTCATGGATGTGTTAATGTATTCGTGTGAGCGTGTGTAATTATGTGTAGGGTGACACTCTACGATCCACGTTATCTACGAATGTTATATATATAGTATGAGACGCTCACACGGATACATTAACACATCCATGAATCAGGCTCGAGTCACCCCTGGCGCCCTCTTTGAGCTAAGCTTTCACCATATAAATTCCTCATTTTCAATGTTTTGCTCTGCAATTACAATAAAAGGGCCCACATAATGCAATATTCAATTCATAACGTCAAATGAGTAATAACAAATAAGTACTTTTTCCAATATCTCCACTTTTCTTGATAACAAATCGAAAGCAACCTCATGCGGTAAACGTATATTCTAGCGGCTGTATGTAAAATCACAGTGTTAAAAACACGCACATCTTATAGACGGATTAATCCACAAAAATTTGCCGCATATATAAGTTCTAAAAAGTTTATTTTTTATACACACAGGCAGTCTTTCGAGTCTACGCATAAGCGCTCAAGAACTCTCTCGATCACTTGTATTAGTACTTGGCCGTGTAACTTTCAAATTCGTCACCTATGCGTGTTGACGTGGCTCTTATCTTTCGGAGCTGACTTTTCCGGGAGTCAAAATGAAAACCAACTTTCCAGGAGTGATGCACACAAATTTCACACAATACAGCTCATGTTGCACTCGTAGTTTTGGAAAGCGCTGTACTACAACTCGGGGGAGAGAGCACGCCATTTTCTACCCAACCGATCGACCGCCAGTTAGTTCTTCGGAGTGTAAAGCCACAGTTCACTACCTCCGAAATGTCGTCCCTACGCAAGTTCGTGCTACTGCAGAACTGCAGAAGGAAGTACAGGCCCGAGAAGTACTTCAAGTTCCACCTGACCGAGAACCTGTGGCTGAGCTGCGAGGACGAGGCCACCAGCGGCGATGTCCTCCTCAAGTTTTCCGTGAGACTTTGCTCCACGAGGCTGAGCTCGGCGTGCCTGGCGGAGCTAAGAAAGCAGAGCGACGCCATCGTCCAGGGCTTCGCTTCCAAGGAACCCAAGCTGATATACGAGAGTCCGAAGTTAGTGGTGGAGTTGGGCGTCGACGAGAGCAGTGGTGTGTTTGGACTTTTGTTCCGGAGTCCCGGTGCCGGGACACTGGTTTGCGTGAGTCTGGATGCGTTCCAGCGCATGGCCGAGCGCTTGGTGGCTGTCACTTGGTATCGGGTTCTGTTTGAGAAGAAGAACAAGATGATTTCGATGCTGAAACGACCGAATACTGCATGTAAAAAAACAATCGTATGAAATGTTCGGCTTGTGATTGTGTCGTTGATCAAACTAATTATTGTTAATTAAAATTTTTTGTATAAATAGTGTACAGTTTTTTATAAGAGTTATTTGGTGTACTTATGGTGGTTAATAAATTTGTATATTTTTGTAAAATATGATCAGAACAGCTCGTTTCACTTATTTTATGTACCCTCCTCAACAACTCTTTTTCAACAATATTTATCTATAATGTAGAAATAATATATATTTCCGCCTTCTAACCTCAAAATAGCACCTCCGGCGCTTGGTTTTGTGTCTACACGTGGAAAAATAGTACACACGAAACTCGTTCAAAATGGCTTCTTTACGTCACGAGTCGAAGGCGAGGGTTAACCTTTCGGTTCGTAAATCGAAACCTTTGAAAACTCGTACGTAGCTCAGTCAAAAGTTTATACCTATAATTAGACTTATAAATTATAACTACAATCATACTATAATTCCCTATATAACAGCTATAATCATCTGTAAATTATAGCTATAATAATAGCTATAAATAACTGCTATAAGTATTACTCAAATTGTGAATAAAAACTGGAGCCTGAAGTATTTTTAAATAAGTAGAAAAAAAAATAAACAATTTAAGTTTTTTCAAAATTGTTTAAAACACTATTATGTCATATACCTTTAAAAAAAATCAAATTTTGAACCAACTTTTATTTAAAATTGCAACAGAATTCACAGCTGCACTTTATAGCCATATTTTACAGGTAATTATAGCCATACTGTTTCGTTGCTGGTACACATCTCTTCAAGAGCGATCACCAGGTTCGAGGGCCCTGATTAAATTAAATATAAAAATGTTTCTTTAGATACCTTAAAATTTAATTAAAATTAAAAATGTCTTAAAATTACTAGAACTATGTGGAAGAAAATTTAAGACATCTCAAACGTTTGGAAGTAGAAAACCAGTATTTTTAGTTAATTTATTGTTAATAATAAATTTCAGTTTCTAATTTATTGAAAACGTCCAAAGCAACAAGGGGTTTTACTTGATTTTTTTCGCAGAATACTGCCAGTTTGTAGATGATTCATATAAAATTTAATTCAATAATGAAAAAAAGCAAATTTTTATTTTACGTTACGATTGATTACAGAATTATTGTGGGAAAAAAATTGTGTGAAAAGTAATTTTTTAACTAAAGAAAAAAAAGTAAATACTACATTAAATAAAAATGTTATTTGAGGTACAACCTCGAACTGAGAAATTCAATTCTTTGAATCAAAGAAAATTTCTTTACCCTCATTCCGTTAAATATTTTCTTTTATTTAAAAAATATGAGTTTATTAAAAAGAACATTTTAATAAATTGAAGGATCCTTTTTTCATTACGATTTTCTCATTTGATTGTATATAACTTTTGTTTTTGATCAACTAAATTTTTTTTTTTAATTAAAAGAAAATATTCAATGGAATGAGGGTAAATCAATTTTCTTCGATTCAAAGAACTGGGTTGCTTTTCTTTATATTTTCTTATAATTAAAAAAATATAGATAATCCAAACAAAATTTTATGCAATTAAATAGGATATTCAGAATTGAAAATAGATATTTGTGAAAAAATAAAGCTCATCAAAAAACTATTTTTCATCCATCAAGTATTTTGTGTCTATAATGTTACTACATATTATCGTACCAAAAGTATGTTTCAATAAAAGTTTCATAATAGGAACATGAGTAATAAATTACTTGGACATTACCAATGTTGCTATTTCATGAGTATATGACACTCGTATCAATTTTTTATATAAAATCATATGAAAAATTAGAACTATGTTTAGAATCTTATTCGTGTAATTTGTTTCTGTTTGTTAACAAGTAGCAGCCAAGTTGAAACTGTTTGGTACAAAAAAAATATGTACGAATAATGAATAAAATTATACATTTAAGTAAAATTACATAATTTGATATTTATTTTTTATCAGATAAACTTACACAACTTGTTTTTAGGAACATTTTTACCAATTACTGCATTATAAGTAGTAATAAAAATGAAATTTCACTAAAAAAATAACAAATCACAATTTTGCAATAAAAAATTGTCCCCATAACATCAAGTTTAATAATTAACAAAATACTTTTACCCTAGTTTTTATCGGAGGTGCGAGTGCACGCGAGCATTCCCCGACGAACGTGCCTGATTGTGCTCACTTACAGGTATACATGGATTGTTCCATCCAAAATTGTAATATAGGTACTGGTGACCGTATCTTGTTGGTAGTAATAAAAGATGAGATACTGTGAGATTCCTAATCCATCTATAAGATGTGCAGCGTGTTTCCCCTTTAACACTGTGATTTTACATACAGCCGCTAGAATATACGTTTACCGCATGAGGTTGCTTTCGATTTGTTATCAAGGAAAATGGAAATATTAGAAAAAGTACTTATTTGTTATTACTCATTTGACGTTATGAATTGAATATTGCATTATGTGGGCCCTTTTATTGTAATTGCAGATCAAAACATTGAAAATGAGGAATTTATATGGTGAAAGCTTAGCTCAGAGAGGGCGCCAGGGGGACTCGGGCCTGATTCATGGATGTGTTAATGTATTCGTGTGAGCGTGTGTAATTATGTGTAGGGTGACACTCTACGATCCACGTTATCTACGAATGTTATATATATAGTATGAGACGCTCACACGGATACATTAACACATCCATGAATCAGGCTCGAGTCACCCCTGGCGCCCTCTTTGAGCTAAGCTTTCACCATATAAATTCCTCATTTTCAATGTTTTGCTCTGCAATTACAATAAAAGGGCCCACATAATGCAATATTCAATTCATAACGTCAAATGAGTAATAACAAATAAGTACTTTTTCCAATATCTCCACTTTTCTTGATAACAAATCGAAAGCAACCTCATGCGGTAAACGTATATTCTAGCGGCTGTATGTAAAATCACAGTGTTAAAAACACGCACATCTTATAGACGGATTAATCCACAAAAATTTGCCGCATATATAAGTTCTAAAAAGTTTATTTTTTATACACACAGGCAGTCTTTCGAGTCTACGCATAAGCGCTCAAGAACTCTCTCGATCACTTGTATTAGTACTTGGCCGTGTAACTTTCAAATTCGTCACCTATGCGTGTTGACGTGGCTCTTATCTTTCGGAGCTGACTTTTCCGGGAGTCAAAATGAAAACCAACTTTCCAGGAGTGATGCACACAAATTTCACACAATACAGCTCATGTTGCACTCGTAGTTTTGGAAAGCGCTGTACTACAACTCGGGGGAGAGAGCACGCCATTTTCTACCCAACCGATCGACCGCCAGTTAGTTCTTCGGAGTGTAAAGCCACAGTTCACTACCTCCGAAATGTCGTCCCTACGCAAGTTCGTGCTACTGCAGAACTGCAGAAGGAAGTACAGGCCCGAGAAGTACTTCAAGTTCCACCTGACCGAGAACCTGTGGCTGAGCTGCGAGGACGAGGCCACCAGCGGCGATGTCCTCCTCAAGTTTTCCGTGAGACTTTGCTCCACGAGGCTGAGCTCGGCGTGCCTGGCGGAGCTAAGAAAGCAGAGCGACGCCATCGTCCAGGGCTTCGCTTCCAAGGAACCCAAGCTGATATACGAGAGTCCGAAGTTAGTGGTGGAGTTGGGCGTCGACGAGAGCAGTGGTGTGTTTGGACTTTTGTTCCGGAGTCCCGGTGCCGGGACACTGGTTTGCGTGAGTCTGGATGCGTTCCAGCGCATGGCCGAGCGCTTGGTGGCTGTCACTTGGTATCGGGTTCTGTTTGAGAAGAAGAACAAGATGATTTCGATGCTGAAACGACCGAATACTGCATGTAAAAAAACAATCGTATGAAATGTTCGGCTTGTGATTGTGTCGTTGATCAAACTAATTATTGTTAATTAAAATTTTTTGTATAAATAGTGTACAGTTTTTTATAAGAGTTATTTGGTGTACTTATGGTGGTTAATAAATTTGTATATTTTTGTAAAATATGATCAGAACAGCTCGTTTCACTTATTTTATGTACCCTCCTCAACAACTCTTTTTCAACAATATTTATCTATAATGTAGAAATAATATATATTTCCGCCTTCTAACCTCAAAATAGCACCTCCGGCGCTTGGTTTTGTGTCTACACGTGGAAAAATAGTACACACGAAACTCGTTCAAAATGGCTTCTTTACGTCACGAGTCGAAGGCGAGGGTTAACCTTTCGGTTCGTAAATCGAAACCTTTGAAAACTCGTACGTAGCTCAGTCAAAAGTTTATACCTATAATTAGACTTATAAATTATAACTACAATCATACTATAATTCCCTATATAACAGCTATAATCATCTGTAAATTATAGCTATAATAATAGCTATAAATAACTGCTATAAGTATTACTCAAATTGTGAATAAAAACTGGAGCCTGAAGTATTTTTAAATAAGTAGAAAAAAAAATAAACAATTTAAGTTTTTTCAAAATTGTTTAAAACACTATTATGTCATATACCTTTAAAAAAAATCAAATTTTGAACCAACTTTTATTTAAAATTGCAACAGAATTCACAGCTGCACTTTATAGCCATATTTTACAGGTAATTATAGCCATACTGTTTCGTTGCTGGTACACATCTCTTCAAGAGCGATCACCAGGTTCGAGGGCCCTGATTAAATTAAATATAAAAATGTTTCTTTAGATACCTTAAAATTTAATTAAAATTAAAAATGTCTTAAAATTACTAGAACTATGTGGAAGAAAATTTAAGACATCTCAAACGTTTGGAAGTAGAAAACCAGTATTTTTAGTTAATTTATTGTTAATAATAAATTTCAGTTTCTAATTTATTGAAAACGTCCAAAGCAACAAGGGGTTTTACTTGATTTTTTTCGCAGAATACTGCCAGTTTGTAGATGATTCATATAAAATTTAATTCAATAATGAAAAAAAGCAAATTTTTATTTTACGTTACGATTGATTACAGAATTATTGTGGGAAAAAAATTGTGTGAAAAGTAATTTTTTAACTAAAGAAAAAAAAGTAAATACTACATTAAATAAAAATGTTATTTGAGGTACAACCTCGAACTGAGAAATTCAATTCTTTGAATCAAAGAAAATTTCTTTACCCTCATTCCGTTAAATATTTTCTTTTATTTAAAAAATATGAGTTTATTAAAAAGAACATTTTAATAAATTGAAGGATCCTTTTTTCATTACGATTTTCTCATTTGATTGTATATAACTTTTGTTTTTGATCAACTAAATTTTTTTTTTTAATTAAAAGAAAATATTCAATGGAATGAGGGTAAATCAATTTTCTTCGATTCAAAGAACTGGGTTGCTTTTCTTTATATTTTCTTATAATTAAAAAAATATAGATAATCCAAACAAAATTTTATGCAATTAAATAGGATATTCAGAATTGAAAATAGATATTTGTGAAAAAATAAAGCTCATCAAAAAACTATTTTTCATCCATCAAGTATTTTGTGTCTATAATGTTACTACATATTATCGTACCAAAAGTATGTTTCAATAAAAGTTTCATAATAGGAACATGAGTAATAAATTACTTGGACATTACCAATGTTGCTATTTCATGAGTATATGACACTCGTATCAATTTTTTATATAAAATCATATGAAAAATTAGAACTATGTTTAGAATCTTATTCGTGTAATTTGTTTCTGTTTGTTAACAAGTAGCAGCCAAGTTGAAACTGTTTGGTACAAAAAAAATATGTACGAATAATGAATAAAATTATACATTTAAGTAAAATTACATAATTTGATATTTATTTTTTATCAGATAAACTTACACAACTTGTTTTTAGGAACATTTTTACCAATTACTGCATTATAAGTAGTAATAAAAATGAAATTTCACTAAAAAAATAACAAATCACAATTTTGCAATAAAAAATTGTCCCCATAACATCAAGTTTAATAATTAACAAAATACTTTTACCCTAGTTTTTATCGGAGGTGCGAGTGCACGCGAGCATTCCCCGACGAACGTGCCTGATTGTGCTCACTTACAGGTATACATGGATTGTTCCATCCAAAATTGTAATATAGGTACTGGTGACCGTATCTTGTTGGTAGTAATAAAAGATGAGATACTGTGAGATTCCTAATCCATCTATAAGATGTGCAGCGTGTTTCCCCTTTAACACTGTGATTTTACATACAGCCGCTAGAATATACGTTTACCGCATGAGGTTGCTTTCGATTTGTTATCAAGGAAAATGGAAATATTAGAAAAAGTACTTATTTGTTATTACTCATTTGACGTTATGAATTGAATATTGCATTATGTGGGCCCTTTTATTGTAATTGCAGATCAAAACATTGAAAATGAGGAATTTATATGGTGAAAGCTTAGCTCAGAGAGGGCGCCAGGGGGACTCGGGCCTGATTCATGGATGTGTTAATGTATTCGTGTGAGCGTGTGTAATTATGTGTAGGGTGACACTCTACGATCCACGTTATCTACGAATGTTATATATATAGTATGAGACGCTCACACGGATACATTAACACATCCATGAATCAGGCTCGAGTCACCCCTGGCGCCCTCTTTGAGCTAAGCTTTCACCATATAAATTCCTCATTTTCAATGTTTTGCTCTGCAATTACAATAAAAGGGCCCACATAATGCAATATTCAATTCATAACGTCAAATGAGTAATAACAAATAAGTACTTTTTCCAATATCTCCACTTTTCTTGATAACAAATCGAAAGCAACCTCATGCGGTAAACGTATATTCTAGCGGCTGTATGTAAAATCACAGTGTTAAAAACACGCACATCTTATAGACGGATTAATCCACAAAAATTTGCCGCATATATAAGTTCTAAAAAGTTTATTTTTTATACACACAGGCAGTCTTTCGAGTCTACGCATAAGCGCTCAAGAACTCTCTCGATCACTTGTATTAGTACTTGGCCGTGTAACTTTCAAATTCGTCACCTATGCGTGTTGACGTGGCTCTTATCTTTCGGAGCTGACTTTTCCGGGAGTCAAAATGAAAACCAACTTTCCAGGAGTGATGCACACAAATTTCACACAATACAGCTCATGTTGCACTCGTAGTTTTGGAAAGCGCTGTACTACAACTCGGGGGAGAGAGCACGCCATTTTCTACCCAACCGATCGACCGCCAGTTAGTTCTTCGGAGTGTAAAGCCACAGTTCACTACCTCCGAAATGTCGTCCCTACGCAAGTTCGTGCTACTGCAGAACTGCAGAAGGAAGTACAGGCCCGAGAAGTACTTCAAGTTCCACCTGACCGAGAACCTGTGGCTGAGCTGCGAGGACGAGGCCACCAGCGGCGATGTCCTCCTCAAGTTTTCCGTGAGACTTTGCTCCACGAGGCTGAGCTCGGCGTGCCTGGCGGAGCTAAGAAAGCAGAGCGACGCCATCGTCCAGGGCTTCGCTTCCAAGGAACCCAAGCTGATATACGAGAGTCCGAAGTTAGTGGTGGAGTTGGGCGTCGACGAGAGCAGTGGTGTGTTTGGACTTTTGTTCCGGAGTCCCGGTGCCGGGACACTGGTTTGCGTGAGTCTGGATGCGTTCCAGCGCATGGCCGAGCGCTTGGTGGCTGTCACTTGGTATCGGGTTCTGTTTGAGAAGAAGAACAAGATGATTTCGATGCTGAAACGACCGAATACTGCATGTAAAAAAACAATCGTATGAAATGTTCGGCTTGTGATTGTGTCGTTGATCAAACTAATTATTGTTAATTAAAATTTTTTGTATAAATAGTGTACAGTTTTTTATAAGAGTTATTTGGTGTACTTATGGTGGTTAATAAATTTGTATATTTTTGTAAAATATGATCAGAACAGCTCGTTTCACTTATTTTATGTACCCTCCTCAACAACTCTTTTTCAACAATATTTATCTATAATGTAGAAATAATATATATTTCCGCCTTCTAACCTCAAAATAGCACCTCCGGCGCTTGGTTTTGTGTCTACACGTGGAAAAATAGTACACACGAAACTCGTTCAAAATGGCTTCTTTACGTCACGAGTCGAAGGCGAGGGTTAACCTTTCGGTTCGTAAATCGAAACCTTTGAAAACTCGTACGTAGCTCAGTCAAAAGTTTATACCTATAATTAGACTTATAAATTATAACTACAATCATACTATAATTCCCTATATAACAGCTATAATCATCTGTAAATTATAGCTATAATAATAGCTATAAATAACTGCTATAAGTATTACTCAAATTGTGAATAAAAACTGGAGCCTGAAGTATTTTTAAATAAGTAGAAAAAAAAATAAACAATTTAAGTTTTTTCAAAATTGTTTAAAACACTATTATGTCATATACCTTTAAAAAAAATCAAATTTTGAACCAACTTTTATTTAAAATTGCAACAGAATTCACAGCTGCACTTTATAGCCATATTTTACAGGTAATTATAGCCATACTGTTTCGTTGCTGGTACACATCTCTTCAAGAGCGATCACCAGGTTCGAGGGCCCTGATTAAATTAAATATAAAAATGTTTCTTTAGATACCTTAAAATTTAATTAAAATTAAAAATGTCTTAAAATTACTAGAACTATGTGGAAGAAAATTTAAGACATCTCAAACGTTTGGAAGTAGAAAACCAGTATTTTTAGTTAATTTATTGTTAATAATAAATTTCAGTTTCTAATTTATTGAAAACGTCCAAAGCAACAAGGGGTTTTACTTGATTTTTTTCGCAGAATACTGCCAGTTTGTAGATGATTCATATAAAATTTAATTCAATAATGAAAAAAAGCAAATTTTTATTTTACGTTACGATTGATTACAGAATTATTGTGGGAAAAAAATTGTGTGAAAAGTAATTTTTTAACTAAAGAAAAAAAAGTAAATACTACATTAAATAAAAATGTTATTTGAGGTACAACCTCGAACTGAGAAATTCAATTCTTTGAATCAAAGAAAATTTCTTTACCCTCATTCCGTTAAATATTTTCTTTTATTTAAAAAATATGAGTTTATTAAAAAGAACATTTTAATAAATTGAAGGATCCTTTTTTCATTACGATTTTCTCATTTGATTGTATATAACTTTTGTTTTTGATCAACTAAATTTTTTTTTTAATTAAAAGAAAATATTCAATGGAATGAGGGTAAATCAATTTTCTTCGATTCAAAGAACTGGGTTGCTTTTCTTTATATTTTCTTATAATTAAAAAAATATAGATAATCCAAACAAAATTTTATGCAATTAAATAGGATATTCAGAATTGAAAATAGATATTTGTGAAAAAATAAAGCTCATCAAAAAACTATTTTTCATCCATCAAGTATTTTGTGTCTATAATGTTACTACATATTATCGTACCAAAAGTATGTTTCAATAAAAGTTTCATAATAGGAACATGAGTAATAAATTACTTGGACATTACCAATGTTGCTATTTCATGAGTATATGACACTCGTATCAATTTTTTATATAAAATCATATGAAAAATTAGAACTATGTTTAGAATCTTATTCGTGTAATTTGTTTCTGTTTGTTAACAAGTAGCAGCCAAGTTGAAACTGTTTGGTACAAAAAAAATATGTACGAATAATGAATAAAATTATACATTTAAGTAAAATTACATAATTTGATATTTATTTTTTATCAGATAAACTTACACAACTTGTTTTTAGGAACATTTTTACCAATTACTGCATTATAAGTAGTAATAAAAATGAAATTTCACTAAAAAAATAACAAATCACAATTTTGCAATAAAAAATTGTCCCCATAACATCAAGTTTAATAATTAACAAAATACTTTTACCCTAGTTTTTATCGGAGGTGCGAGTGCACGCGAGCATTCCCCGACGAACGTGCCTGATTGTGCTCACTTACAGGTATACATGGATTGTTCCATCCAAAATTGTAATATAGGTACTGGTGACCGTATCTTGTTGGTAGTAATAAAAGATGAGATACTGTGAGATTCCTAATCCATCTATAAGATGTGCAGCGTGTTTCCCCTTTAACACTGTGATTTTACATACAGCCGCTAGAATATACGTTTACCGCATGAGGTTGCTTTCGATTTGTTATCAAGGAAAATGGAAATATTAGAAAAAGTACTTATTTGTTATTACTCATTTGACGTTATGAATTGAATATTGCATTATGTGGGCCCTTTTATTGTAATTGCAGATCAAAACATTGAAAATGAGGAATTTATATGGTGAAAGCTTAGCTCAGAGAGGGCGCCAGGGGGACTCGGGCCTGATTCATGGATGTGTTAATGTATTCGTGTGAGCGTGTGTAATTATGTGTAGGGTGACACTCTACGATCCACGTTATCTACGAATGTTATATATATAGTATGAGACGCTCACACGGATACATTAACACATCCATGAATCAGGCTCGAGTCACCCCTGGCGCCCTCTTTGAGCTAAGCTTTCACCATATAAATTCCTCATTTTCAATGTTTTGCTCTGCAATTACAATAAAAGGGCCCACATAATGCAATATTCAATTCATAACGTCAAATGAGTAATAACAAATAAGTACTTTTTCCAATATCTCCACTTTTCTTGATAACAAATCGAAAGCAACCTCATGCGGTAAACGTATATTCTAGCGGCTGTATGTAAAATCACAGTGTTAAAAACACGCACATCTTATAGACGGATTAATCCACAAAAATTTGCCGCATATATAAGTTCTAAAAAGTTTATTTTTTATACACACAGGCAGTCTTTCGAGTCTACGCATAAGCGCTCAAGAACTCTCTCGATCACTTGTATTAGTACTTGGCCGTGTAACTTTCAAATTCGTCACCTATGCGTGTTGACGTGGCTCTTATCTTTCGGAGCTGACTTTTCCGGGAGTCAAAATGAAAACCAACTTTCCAGGAGTGATGCACACAAATTTCACACAATACAGCTCATGTTGCACTCGTAGTTTTGGAAAGCGCTGTACTACAACTCGGGGGAGAGAGCACGCCATTTTCTACCCAACCGATCGACCGCCAGTTAGTTCTTCGGAGTGTAAAGCCACAGTTCACTACCTCCGAAATGTCGTCCCTACGCAAGTTCGTGCTACTGCAGAACTGCAGAAGGAAGTACAGGCCCGAGAAGTACTTCAAGTTCCACCTGACCGAGAACCTGTGGCTGAGCTGCGAGGACGAGGCCACCAGCGGCGATGTCCTCCTCAAGTTTTCCGTGAGACTTTGCTCCACGAGGCTGAGCTCGGCGTGCCTGGCGGAGCTAAGAAAGCAGAGCGACGCCATCGTCCAGGGCTTCGCTTCCAAGGAACCCAAGCTGATATACGAGAGTCCGAAGTTAGTGGTGGAGTTGGGCGTCGACGAGAGCAGTGGTGTGTTTGGACTTTTGTTCCGGAGTCCCGGTGCCGGGACACTGGTTTGCGTGAGTCTGGATGCGTTCCAGCGCATGGCCGAGCGCTTGGTGGCTGTCACTTGGTATCGGGTTCTGTTTGAGAAGAAGAACAAGATGATTTCGATGCTGAAACGACCGAATACTGCATGTAAAAAAACAATCGTATGAAATGTTCGGCTTGTGATTGTGTCGTTGATCAAACTAATTATTGTTAATTAAAATTTTTTGTATAAATAGTGTACAGTTTTTTATAAGAGTTATTTGGTGTACTTATGGTGGTTAATAAATTTGTATATTTTTGTAAAATATGATCAGAACAGCTCGTTTCACTTATTTTATGTACCCTCCTCAACAACTCTTTTTCAACAATATTTATCTATAATGTAGAAATAATATATATTTCCGCCTTCTAACCTCAAAATAGCACCTCCGGCGCTTGGTTTTGTGTCTACACGTGGAAAAATAGTACACACGAAACTCGTTCAAAATGGCTTCTTTACGTCACGAGTCGAAGGCGAGGGTTAACCTTTCGGTTCGTAAATCGAAACCTTTGAAAACTCGTACGTAGCTCAGTCAAAAGTTTATACCTATAATTAGACTTATAAATTATAACTACAATCATACTATAATTCCCTATATAACAGCTATAATCATCTGTAAATTATAGCTATAATAATAGCTATAAATAACTGCTATAAGTATTACTCAAATTGTGAATAAAAACTGGAGCCTGAAGTATTTTTAAATAAGTAGAAAAAAAAATAAACAATTTAAGTTTTTTCAAAATTGTTTATAACACTATTATGTCATATACCTTTAAAAAAAATCAAATTTTGAACCAACTTTTATTTAAAATTGCAACAGAATTCACAGCTGCACTTTATAGCCATATTTTACAGGTAATTATAGCCATACTGTTTCGTTGCTGGTACACATCTCTTCAAGAGCGATCACCAGGTTCGAGGGCCCTGATTAAATTAAATATAAAAATGTTTCTTTAGATACCTTAAAATTTAATTAAAATTAAAAATGTCTTAAAATTACTAGAACTATGTGGAAGAAAATTTAAGACATCTCAAACGTTTGGAAGTAGAAAACCAGTATTTTTAGTTAATTTATTGTTAATAATAAATTTCAGTTTCTAATTTATTGAAAACGTCCAAAGCAACAAGGGGTTTTACTTGATTTTTTTCGCAGAATACTGCCAGTTTGTAGATGATTCATATAAAATTTAATTCAATAATGAAAAAAAGCAAATTTTTATTTTACGTTACGATTGATTACAGAATTATTGTGGGAAAAAAATTGTGTGAAAAGTAATTTTTTAACTAAAGAAAAAAAAGTAAATACTACATTAAATAAAAATGTTATTTGAGGTACAACCTCGAACTGAGAAATTCAATTCTTTGAATCAAAGAAAATTTCTTTACCCTCATTCCGTTAAATATTTTCTTTTATTTAAAAAATATGAGTTTATTAAAAAGAACATTTTAATAAATTGAAGGATCCTTTTTTCATTACGATTTTCTCATTTGATTGTATATAACTTTTGTTTTTGATCAACTAAATTTTTTTTTTTAATTAAAAGAAAATATTCAATGGAATGAGGGTAAATCAATTTTCTTCGATTCAAAGAACTGGGTTGCTTTTCTTTATATTTTCTTATAATTAAAAAAATATAGATAATCCAAACAAAATTTTATGCAATTAAATAGGATATTCAGAATTGAAAATAGATATTTGTGAAAAAATAAAGCTCATCAAAAAACTATTTTTCATCCATCAAGTATTTTGTGTCTATAATGTTACTACATATTATCGTACCAAAAGTATGTTTCAATAAAAGTTTCATAATAGGAACATGAGTAATAAATTACTTGGACATTACCAATGTTGCTATTTCATGAGTATATGACACTCGTATCAATTTTTTATATAAAATCATATGAAAAATTAGAACTATGTTTAGAATCTTATTCGTGTAATTTGTTTCTGTTTGTTAACAAGTAGCAGCCAAGTTGAAACTGTTTGGTACAAAAAAAATATGTACGAATAATGAATAAAATTATACATTTAAGTAAAATTACATAATTTGATATTTATTTTTTATCAGATAAACTTACACAACTTGTTTTTAGGAACATTTTTACCAATTACTGCATTATAAGTAGTAATAAAAATGAAATTTCACTAAAAAAATAACAAATCACAATTTTGCAATAAAAAATTGTCCCCATAACATCAAGTTTAATAATTAACAAAATACTTTTACCCTAGTTTTTATCGGAGGTGCGAGTGCACGCGAGCATTCCCCGACGAACGTGCCTGATTGTGCTCACTTACAGGTATACATGGATTGTTCCATCCAAAATTGTAATATAGGTACTGGTGACCGTATCTTGTTGGTAGTAATAAAAGATGAGATACTGTGAGATTCCTAATCCATCTATAAGATGTGCAGCGTGTTTCCCCTTTAACACTGTGATTTTACATACAGCCGCTAGAATATACGTTTACCGCATGAGGTTGCTTTCGATTTGTTATCAAGGAAAATGGAAATATTAGAAAAAGTACTTATTTGTTATTACTCATTTGACGTTATGAATTGAATATTGCATTATGTGGGCCCTTTTATTGTAATTGCAGATCAAAACATTGAAAATGAGGAATTTATATGGTGAAAGCTTAGCTCAGAGAGGGCGCCAGGGGGACTCGGGCCTGATTCATTGATGTGTTAATGTATTCGTGTGAGCGTGTGTAATTATGTGTAGGGTGACACTCTACGATCCACGTTATCTACGAATGTTATATATATAGTATGAGACGCTCACACGGATACATTAACACATCCATGAATCAGGCTCGAGTCACCCCTGGCGCCCTCTTTGAGCTAAGCTTTCACCATATAAATTCCTCATTTTCAATGTTTTGCTCTGCAATTACAATAAAAGGGCCCACATAATGCAATATTCAATTCATAACGTCAAATGAGTAATAACAAATAAGTACTTTTTCCAATATCTCCACTTTTCTTGATAACAAATCGAAAGCAACCTCATGCGGTAAACGTATATTCTAGCGGCTGTATGTAAAATCACAGTGTTAAAAACACGCACATCTTATAGACGGATTAATCCACAAAAATTTGCCGCATATATAAGTTCTAAAAAGTTTATTTTTTATACACACAGGCAGTCTTTCGAGTCTACGCATAAGCGCTCAAGAACTCTCTCGATCACTTGTATTAGTACTTGGCCGTGTAACTTTCAAATTCGTCACCTATGCGTGTTGACGTGGCTCTTATCTTTCGGAGCTGACTTTTCCGGGAGTCAAAATGAAAACCAACTTTCCAGGAGTGATGCACACAAATTTCACACAATACAGCTCATGTTGCACTCGTAGTTTTGGAAAGCGCTGTACTACAACTCGGGGGAGAGAGCACGCCATTTTCTACCCAACCGATCGACCGCCAGTTAGTTCTTCGGAGTGTAAAGCCACAGTTCACTACCTCCGAAATGTCGTCCCTACGCAAGTTCGTGCTACTGCAGAACTGCAGAAGGAAGTACAGGCCCGAGAAGTACTTCAAGTTCCACCTGACCGAGAACCTGTGGCTGAGCTGCGAGGACGAGGCCACCAGCGGCGATGTCCTCCTCAAGTTTTCCGTGAGACTTTGCTCCACGAGGCTGAGCTCGGCGTGCCTGGCGGAGCTAAGAAAGCAGAGCGACGCCATCGTCCAGGGCTTCGCTTCCAAGGAACCCAAGCTGATATACGAGAGTCCGAAGTTAGTGGTGGAGTTGGGCGTCGACGAGAGCAGTGGTGTGTTTGGACTTTTGTTCCGGAGTCCCGGTGCCGGGACACTGGTTTGCGTGAGTCTGGATGCGTTCCAGCGCATGGCCGAGCGCTTGGTGGCTGTCACTTGGTATCGGGTTCTGTTTGAGAAGAAGAACAAGATGATTTCGATGCTGAAACGACCGAATACTGCATGTAAAAAAACAATCGTATGAAATGTTCGGCTTGTGATTGTGTCGTTGATCAAACTAATTATTGTTAATTAAAATTTTTTGTATAAATAGTGTACAGTTTTTTATAAGAGTTATTTGGTGTACTTATGGTGGTTAATAAATTTGTATATTTTTGTAAAATATGATCAGAACAGCTCGTTTCACTTATTTTATGTACCCTCCTCAACAACTCTTTTTCAACAATATTTATCTATAATGTAGAAATAATATATATTTCCGCCTTCTAACCTCAAAATAGCACCTCCGGCGCTTGGTTTTGTGTCTACACGTGGAAAAATAGTACACACGAAACTCGTTCAAAATGGCTTCTTTACGTCACGAGTCGAAGGCGAGGGTTAACCTTTCGGTTCGTAAATCGAAACCTTTGAAAACTCGTACGTAGCTCAGTCAAAAGTTTATACCTATAATTAGACTTATAAATTATAACTACAATCATACTATAATTCCCTATATAACAGCTATAATCATCTGTAAATTATAGCTATAATAATAGCTATAAATAACTGCTATAAGTATTACTCAAATTGTGAATAAAAACTGGAGCCTGAAGTATTTTTAAATAAGTAGAAAAAAAAATAAACAATTTAAGTTTTTTCAAAATTGTTTAAAACACTATTATGTCATATACCTTTAAAAAAAATCAAATTTTGAACCAACTTTTATTTAAAATTGCAACAGAATTCACAGCTGCACTTTATAGCCATATTTTACAGGTAATTATAGCCATACTGTTTCGTTG
The DNA here is from genome assembly GCF_036245765.1 of Copidosoma floridanum. Classification (NCBI taxonomy): domain Eukaryota; kingdom Metazoa; phylum Arthropoda; class Insecta; order Hymenoptera; family Encyrtidae; genus Copidosoma; species Copidosoma floridanum. The sequence goes on along the minus strand of NW_028321884.1, from coordinate 12,387,483 downwards.
CTGGTACACATCTCTTCAAGAGCGATCACCAGGTTCGAGGGCCCTGATTAAATTAAATATAAAAATGTTTCTTTAGATACCTTAAAATTTAATTAAAATTAAAAATGTCTTAAAATTACTAGAACTATGTGGAAGAAAATTTAAGACATCTCAAACGTTTGGAAGTAGAAAACCAGTATTTTTAGTTAATTTATTGTTAATAATAAATTTCAGTTTCTAATTTATTGAAAACGTCCAAAGCAACAAGGGGTTTTACTTGATTTTTTTCGCAGAATACTGCCAGTTTGTAGATGATTCATATAAAATTTAATTCAATAATGAAAAAAAGCAAATTTTTATTTTACGTTACGATTGATTACAGAATTATTGTGGGAAAAAAATTGTGTGAAAAGTAATTTTTTAACTAAAGAAAAAAAAGTAAATACTACATTAAATAAAAATGTTATTTGAGGTACAACCTCGAACTGAGAAATTCAATTCTTTGAATCAAAGAAAATTTCTTTACCCTCATTCCGTTAAATATTTTCTTTTATTTAAAAAATATGAGTTTATTAAAAAGAACATTTTAATAAATTGAAGGATCCTTTTTTCATTACGATTTTCTCATTTGATTGTATATAACTTTTGTTTTTGATCAACTAAATTTTTTTTTTTAATTAAAAGAAAATATTCAATGGAATGAGGGTAAATCAATTTTCTTCGATTCAAAGAACTGGGTTGCTTTTCTTTATATTTTCTTATAATTAAAAAAATATAGATAATCCAAACAAAATTTTATGCAATTAAATAGGATATTCAGAATTGAAAATAGATATTTGTGAAAAAATAAAGCTCATCAAAAAACTATTTTTCATCCATCAAGTATTTTGTGTCTATAATGTTACTACATATTATCGTACCAAAAGTATGTTTCAATAAAAGTTTCATAATAGGAACATGAGTAATAAATTACTTGGACATTACCAATGTTGCTATTTCATGAGTATATGACACTCGTATCAATTTTTTATATAAAATCATATGAAAAATTAGAACTATGTTTAGAATCTTATTCGTGTAATTTGTTTCTGTTTGTTAACAAGTAGCAGCCAAGTTGAAACTGTTTGGTACAAAAAAAATATGTACGAATAATGAATAAAATTATACATTTAAGTAAAATTACATAATTTGATATTTATTTTTTATCAGATAAACTTACACAACTTGTTTTTAGGAACATTTTTACCAATTACTGCATTATAAGTAGTAATAAAAATGAAATTTCACTAAAAAAATAACAAATCACAATTTTGCAATAAAAAATTGTCCCCATAACATCAAGTTTAATAATTAACAAAATACTTTTACCCTAGTTTTTATCGGAGGTGCGAGTGCACGCGAGCATTCCCCGACGAACGTGCCTGATTGTGCTCACTTACAGGTATACATGGATTGTTCCATCCAAAATTGTAATATAGGTACTGGTGACCGTATCTTGTTGGTAGTAATAAAAGATGAGATACTGTGAGATTCCTAATCCATCTATAAGATGTGCAGCGTGTTTCCCCTTTAACACTGTGATTTTACATACAGCCGCTAGAATATACGTTTACCGCATGAGGTTGCTTTCGATTTGTTATCAAGGAAAATGGAAATATTAGAAAAAGTACTTATTTGTTATTACTCATTTGACGTTATGAATTGAATATTGCATTATGTGGGCCCTTTTATTGTAATTGCAGATCAAAACATTGAAAATGAGGAATTTATATGGTGAAAGCTTAGCTCAGAGAGGGCGCCAGGGGGACTCGGGCCTGATTCATGGATGTGTTAATGTATTCGTGTGAGCGTGTGTAATTATGTGTAGGGTGACACTCTACGATCCACGTTATCTACGAATGTTATATATATAGTATGAGACGCTCACACGGATACATTAACACATCCATGAATCAGGCTCGAGTCACCCCTGGCGCCCTCTTTGAGCTAAGCTTTCACCATATAAATTCCTCATTTTCAATGTTTTGCTCTGCAATTACAATAAAAGGGCCCACATAATGCAATATTCAATTCATAACGTCAAATGAGTAATAACAAATAAGTACTTTTTCCAATATCTCCACTTTTCTTGATAACAAATCGAAAGCAACCTCATGCGGTAAACGTATATTCTAGCGGCTGTATGTAAAATCACAGTGTTAAAAACACGCACATCTTATAGACGGATTAATCCACAAAAATTTGCCGCATATATAAGTTCTAAAAAGTTTATTTTTTATACACACAGGCAGTCTTTCGAGTCTACGCATAAGCGCTCAAGAACTCTCTCGATCACTTGTATTAGTACTTGGCCGTGTAACTTTCAAATTCGTCACCTATGCGTGTTGACGTGGCTCTTATCTTTCGGAGCTGACTTTTCCGGGAGTCAAAATGAAAACCAACTTTCCAGGAGTGATGCACACAAATTTCACACAATACAGCTCATGTTGCACTCGTAGTTTTGGAAAGCGCTGTACTACAACTCGGGGGAGAGAGCACGCCATTTTCTACCCAACCGATCGACCGCCAGTTAGTTCTTCGGAGTGTAAAGCCACAGTTCACTACCTCCGAAATGTCGTCCCTACGCAAGTTCGTGCTACTGCAGAACTGCAGAAGGAAGTACAGGCCCGAGAAGTACTTCAAGTTCCACCTGACCGAGAACCTGTGGCTGAGCTGCGAGGACGAGGCCACCAGCGGCGATGTCCTCCTCAAGTTTTCCGTGAGACTTTGCTCCACGAGGCTGAGCTCGGCGTGCCTGGCGGAGCTAAGAAAGCAGAGCGACGCCATCGTCCAGGGCTTCGCTTCCAAGGAACCCAAGCTGATATACGAGAGTCCGAAGTTAGTGGTGGAGTTGGGCGTCGACGAGAGCAGTGGTGTGTTTGGACTTTTGTTCCGGAGTCCCGGTGCCGGGACACTGGTTTGCGTGAGTCTGGATGCGTTCCAGCGCATGGCCGAGCGCTTGGTGGCTGTCACTTGGTATCGGGTTCTGTTTGAGAAGAAGAACAAGATGATTTCGATGCTGAAACGACCGAATACTGCATGTAAAAAAACAATCGTATGAAATGTTCGGCTTGTGATTGTGTCGTTGATCAAACTAATTATTGTTAATTAAAATTTTTTGTATAAATAGTGTACAGTTTTTTATAAGAGTTATTTGGTGTACTTATGGTGGTTAATAAATTTGTATATTTTTGTAAAATATGATCAGAACAGCTCGTTTCACTTATTTTATGTACCCTCCTCAACAACTCTTTTTCAACAATATTTATCTATAATGTAGAAATAATATATATTTCCGCCTTCTAACCTCAAAATAGCACCTCCGGCGCTTGGTTTTGTGTCTACACGTGGAAAAATAGTACACACGAAACTCGTTCAAAATGGCTTCTTTACGTCACGAGTCGAAGGCGAGGGTTAACCTTTCGGTTCGTAAATCGAAACCTTTGAAAACTCGTACGTAGCTCAGTCAAAAGTTTATACCTATAATTAGACTTATAAATTATAACTACAATCATACTATAATTCCCTATATAACAGCTATAATCATCTGTAAATTATAGCTATAATAATAGCTATAAATAACTGCTATAAGTATTACTCAAATTGTGAATAAAAACTGGAGCCTGAAGTATTTTTAAATAAGTAGAAAAAAAAATAAACAATTTAAGTTTTTTCAAAATTGTTTAAAACACTATTATGTCATATACCTTTAAAAAAAATCAAATTTTGAACCAACTTTTATTTAAAATTGCAACAGAATTCACAGCTGCACTTTATAGCCATATTTTACAGGTAATTATAGCCATACTGTTTCGTTGCTGGTACACATCTCTTCAAGAGCGATCACCAGGTTCGAGGGCCCTGATTAAATTAAATATAAAAATGTTTCTTTAGATACCTTAAAATTTAATTAAAATTAAAAATGTCTTAAAATTACTAGAACTATGTGGAAGAAAATTTAAGACATCTCAAACGTTTGGAAGTAGAAAACCAGTATTTTTAGTTAATTTATTGTTAATAATAAATTTCAGTTTCTAATTTATTGAAAACGTCCAAAGCAACAAGGGGTTTTACTTGATTTTTTTCGCAGAATACTGCCAGTTTGTAGATGATTCATATAAAATTTAATTCAATAATGAAAAAAAGCAAATTTTTATTTTACGTTACGATTGATTACAGAATTATTGTGGGAAAAAAATTGTGTGAAAAGTAATTTTTTAACTAAAGAAAAAAAAGTAAATACTACATTAAATAAAAATGTTATTTGAGGTACAACCTCGAACTGAGAAATTCAATTCTTTGAATCAAAGAAAATTTCTTTACCCTCATTCCGTTAAATATTTTCTTTTATTTAAAAAATATGAGTTTATTAAAAAGAACATTTTAATAAATTGAAGGATCCTTTTTTCATTACGATTTTCTCATTTGATTGTATATAACTTTTGTTTTTGATCAACTAAATTTTTTTTTTTAATTAAAAGAAAATATTCAATGGAATGAGGGTAAATCAATTTTCTTCGATTCAAAGAACTGGGTTGCTTTTCTTTATATTTTCTTATAATTAAAAAAATATAGATAATCCAAACAAAATTTTATGCAATTAAATAGGATATTCAGAATTGAAAATAGATATTTGTGAAAAAATAAAGCTCATCAAAAAACTATTTTTCATCCATCAAGTATTTTGTGTCTATAATGTTACTACATATTATCGTACCAAAAGTATGTTTCAATAAAAGTTTCATAATAGGAACATGAGTAATAAATTACTTGGACATTACCAATGTTGCTATTTCATGAGTATATGACACTCGTATCAATTTTTTATATAAAATCATATGAAAAATTAGAACTATGTTTAGAATCTTATTCGTGTAATTTGTTTCTGTTTGTTAACAAGTAGCAGCCAAGTTGAAACTGTTTGGTACAAAAAAAATATGTACGAATAATGAATAAAATTATACATTTAAGTAAAATTACATAATTTGATATTTATTTTTTATCAGATAAACTTACACAACTTGTTTTTAGGAACATTTTTACCAATTACTGCATTATAAGTAGTAATAAAAATGAAATTTCACTAAAAAAATAACAAATCACAATTTTGCAATAAAAAATTGTCCCCATAACATCAAGTTTAATAATTAACAAAATACTTTTACCCTAGTTTTTATCGGAGGTGCGAGTGCACGCGAGCATTCCCCGACGAACGTGCCTGATTGTGCTCACTTACAGGTATACATGGATTGTTCCATCCAAAATTGTAATATAGGTACTGGTGACCGTATCTTGTTGGTAGTAATAAAAGATGAGATACTGTGAGATTCCTAATCCATCTATAAGATGTGCAGCGTGTTTCCCCTTTAACACTGTGATTTTACATACAGCCGCTAGAATATACGTTTACCGCATGAGGTTGCTTTCGATTTGTTATCAAGGAAAATGGAAATATTAGAAAAAGTACTTATTTGTTATTACTCATTTGACGTTATGAATTGAATATTGCATTATGTGGGCCCTTTTATTGTAATTGCAGATCAAAACATTGAAAATGAGGAATTTATATGGTGAAAGCTTAGCTCAGAGAGGGCGCCAGGGGGACTCGGGCCTGATTCATGGATGTGTTAATGTATTCGTGTGAGCGTGTGTAATTATGTGTAGGGTGACACTCTACGATCCACGTTATCTACGAATGTTATATATATAGTATGAGACGCTCACACGGATACATTAACACATCCATGAATCAGGCTCGAGTCACCCCTGGCGCCCTCTTTGAGCTAAGCTTTCACCATATAAATTCCTCATTTTCAATGTTTTGCTCTGCAATTACAATAAAAGGGCCCACATAATGCAATATTCAATTCATAACGTCAAATGAGTAATAACAAATAAGTACTTTTTCCAATATCTCCACTTTTCTTGATAACAAATCGAAAGCAACCTCATGCGGTAAACGTATATTCTAGCGGCTGTATGTAAAATCACAGTGTTAAAAACACGCACATCTTATAGACGGATTAATCCACAAAAATTTGCCGCATATATAAGTTCTAAAAAGTTTATTTTTTATACACACAGGCAGTCTTTCGAGTCTACGCATAAGCGCTCAAGAACTCTCTCGATCACTTGTATTAGTACTTGGCCGTGTAACTTTCAAATTCGTCACCTATGCGTGTTGACGTGGCTCTTATCTTTCGGAGCTGACTTTTCCGGGAGTCAAAATGAAAACCAACTTTCCAGGAGTGATGCACACAAATTTCACACAATACAGCTCATGTTGCACTCGTAGTTTTGGAAAGCGCTGTACTACAACTCGGGGGAGAGAGCACGCCATTTTCTACCCAACCGATCGACCGCCAGTTAGTTCTTCGGAGTGTAAAGCCACAGTTCACTACCTCCGAAATGTCGTCCCTACGCAAGTTCGTGCTACTGCAGAACTGCAGAAGGAAGTACAGGCCCGAGAAGTACTTCAAGTTCCACCTGACCGAGAACCTGTGGCTGAGCTGCGAGGACGAGGCCACCAGCGGCGATGTCCTCCTCAAGTTTTCCGTGAGACTTTGCTCCACGAGGCTGAGCTCGGCGTGCCTGGCGGAGCTAAGAAAGCAGAGCGACGCCATCGTCCAGGGCTTCGCTTCCAAGGAACCCAAGCTGATATACGAGAGTCCGAAGTTAGTGGTGGAGTTGGGCGTCGACGAGAGCAGTGGTGTGTTTGGACTTTTGTTCCGGAGTCCCGGTGCCGGGACACTGGTTTGCGTGAGTCTGGATGCGTTCCAGCGCATGGCCGAGCGCTTGGTGGCTGTCACTTGGTATCGGGTTCTGTTTGAGAAGAAGAACAAGATGATTTCGATGCTGAAACGACCGAATACTGCATGTAAAAAAACAATCGTATGAAATGTTCGGCTTGTGATTGTGTCGTTGATCAAACTAATTATTGTTAATTAAAATTTTTTGTATAAATAGTGTACAGTTTTTTATAAGAGTTATTTGGTGTACTTATGGTGGTTAATAAATTTGTATATTTTTGTAAAATATGATCAGAACAGCTCGTTTCACTTATTTTATGTACCCTCCTCAACAACTCTTTTTCAACAATATTTATCTATAATGTAGAAATAATATATATTTCCGCCTTCTAACCTCAAAATAGCACCTCCGGCGCTTGGTTTTGTGTCTACACGTGGAAAAATAGTACACACGAAACTCGTTCAAAATGGCTTCTTTACGTCACGAGTCGAAGGCGAGGGTTAACCTTTCGGTTCGTAAATCGAAACCTTTGAAAACTCGTACGTAGCTCAGTCAAAAGTTTATACCTATAATTAGACTTATAAATTATAACTACAATCATACTATAATTCCCTATAGAACAGCTATAATCATCTGTAAATTATAGCTACAATAATAGCTATAAATAACTGCTATAAGTATTACTCAAATTGTGAATAAAAACTGGAGCCTGAAGTATTTTTAAATAAGTAGAAAAAAAAATAAACAATTTAAGTTTTTTCAAAATTGTTTAAAACACTATTATGTCATATACCTTTAAAAAAAATCAAATTTTGAACCAACTTTTATTTAAAATTGCAACAGAATTCACAGCTGCACTTTATAGCCATATTTTACAGGTAATTATAGCCATACTGTTTCGTTGCTGGTACACATCTCTTCAAGAGCGATCACCAGGTTCGAGGGCCCTGATTAAATTAAATATAAAAATGTTTCTTTAGATACCTTAAAATTTAATTAAAATTAAAAATGTCTTAAAATTACTAGAACTATGTGGAAGAAAATTTAAGACATCTCAAACGTTTGGAAGTAGAAAACCAGTATTTTTAGTTAATTTATTGTTAATAATAAATTTCAGTTTCTAATTTATTGAAAACGTCCAAAGCAACAAGGGGTTTTACTTGATTTTTTTCGCAGAATACTGCCAGTTTGTAGATGATTCATATAAAATTTAATTCAATAATGAAAAAAAGCAAATTTTTATTTTACGTTACGATTGATTACAGAATTATTGTGGGAAAAAAATTGTGTGAAAAGTAATTTTTTAACTAAAGAAAAAAAAGTAAATACTACATTAAATAAAAATGTTATTTGAGGTACAACCTCGAACTGAGAAATTCAATTCTTTGAATCAAAGAAAATTTCTTTACCCTCATTCCGTTAAATATTTTCTTTTATTTAAAAAATATGAGTTTATTAAAAAGAACATTTTAATAAATTGAAGGATCCTTTTTTCATTACGATTTTCTCATTTGATTGTATATAACTTTTGTTTTTGATCAACTAAATTTTTTTTTTTAATTAAAAGAAAATATTCAATGGAATGAGGGTAAATCAATTTTCTTCGATTCAAGGAACTGGGTTGCTTTTCTTTATATTTTCTTATAATTAAAAAAATATAGATAATCCAAACAAAATTTTATGCAATTAAATAGGATATTCAGAATTGAAAATAGATATTTGTGAAAAAATAAAGCTCATCAAAAAACTATTTTTCATCCATCAAGTATTTTGTGTCTATAATGTTACTACATATTATCGTACCAAAAGTATGTTTCAATAAAAGTTTCATAATAGGAACATGAGTAATAAATTACTTGGACATTACCAATGTTGCTATTTCATGAGTATATGACACTCGTATCAATTTTTTATATAAAATCATATGAAAAATTAGAACTATGTTTAGAATCTTATTCGTGTAATTTGTTTCTGTTTGTTAACAAGTAGCAGCCAAGTTGAAACTGTTTGGTACAAAAAAAATATGTACGAATAATGAATAAAATTATACATTTAAGTAAAATTACATAATTTGATATTTATTTTTTATCAGATAAACTTACACAACTTGTTTTTAGGAACATTTTTACCAATTACTGCATTATAAGTAGTAATAAAAATGAAATTTCACTAAAAAAATAACAAATCACAATTTTGCAATAAAAAATTGTCCCCATAACATCAAGTTTAATAATTAACAAAATACTTTTACCCTAGTTTTTATCGGAGGTGCGAGTGCACGCGAGCATTCCCCGACGAACGTGCCTGATTGTGCTCACTTACAGGTATACATGGATTGTTCCATCCAAAATTGTAATATAGGTACTGGTGACCGTATCTTGTTGGTAGTAATAAAAGATGAGATACTGTGAGATTCCTAATCCATCTATAAGATGTGCAGCGTGTTTCCCCTTTAACACTGTGATTTTACATACAGCCGCTAGAATATACGTTTACCGCATGAGGTTGCTTTCGATTTGTTATCAAGGAAAATGGAAATATTAGAAAAAGTACTTATTTGTTATTACTCATTTGACGTTATGAATTGAATATTGCATTATGTGGGCCCTTTTATTGTAATTGCAGATCAAAACATTGAAAATGAGGAATTTATATGGTGAAAGCTTAGCTCAGAGAGGGCGCCAGGGGGACTCGGGCCTGATTCATGGATGTGTTAATGTATTCGTGTGAGCGTGTGTAATTATGTGTAGGGTGACACTCTACGATCCACGTTATCTACGAATGTTATATATATAGTATGAGACGCTCACACGGATACATTAACACATCCATGAATCAGGCTCGAGTCACCCCTGGCGCCCTCTTTGAGCTAAGCTTTCACCATATAAATTCCTCATTTTCAATGTTTTGCTCTGCAATTACAATAAAAGGGCCCACATAATGCAATATTCAATTCATAACGTCAAATGAGTAATAACAAATAAGTACTTTTTCCAATATCTCCACTTTTCTTGATAACAAATCGAAAGCAACCTCATGCGGTAAACGTATATTCTAGCGGCTGTATGTAAAATCACAGTGTTAAAAACACGCACATCTTATAGACGGATTAATCCACAAAAATTTGCCGCATATATAAGTTCTAAAAAGTTTATTTTTTATACACACAGGCAGTCTTTCGAGTCTACGCATAAGCGCTCAAGAACTCTCTCGATCACTTGTATTAGTACTTGGCCGTGTAACTTTCAAATTCGTCACCTATGCGTGTTGACGTGGCTCTTATCTTTCGGAGCTGACTTTTCCGGGAGTCAAAATGAAAACCAACTTTCCAGGAGTGATGCACACAAATTTCACACAATACAGCTCATGTTGCACTCGTAGTTTTGGAAAGCGCTGTACTACAACTCGGGGGAGAGAGCACGCCATTTTCTACCCAACCGATCGACCGCCAGTTAGTTCTTCGGAGTGTAAAGCCACAGTTCACTACCTCCGAAATGTCGTCCCTACGCAAGTTCGTGCTACTGCAGAACTGCAGAAGGAAGTACAGGCCCGAGAAGTACTTCAAGTTCCACCTGACCGAGAACCTGTGGCTGAGCTGCGAGGACGAGGCCACCAGCGGCGATGTCCTCCTCAAGTTTTCCGTGAGACTTTGCTCCACGAGGCTGAGCTCGGCGTGCCTGGCGGAGCTAAGAAAGCAGAGCGACGCCATCGTCCAGGGCTTCGCTTCCAAGGAACCCAAGCTGATATACGAGAGTCCGAAGTTAGTGGTGGAGTTGGGCGTCGACGAGAGCAGTGGTGTGTTTGGACTTTTGTTCCGGAGTCCCGGTGCCGGGACACTGGTTTGCGTGAGTCTGGATGCGTTCCAGCGCATGGCCGAGCGCTTGGTGGCTGTCACTTGGTATCGGGTTCTGTTTGAGAAGAAGAACAAGATGATTTCGATGCTGAAACGACCGAATACTGCATGTAAAAAAACAATCGTATGAAATGTTCGGCTTGTGATTGTGTCGTTGATCAAACTAATTATTGTTAATTAAAATTTTTTGTATAAATAGTGTACAGTTTTTTATAAGAGTTATTTGGTGTACTTATGGTGGTTAATAAATTTGTATATTTTTGTAAAATATGATCAGAACAGCTCGTTTCACTTATTTTATGTACCCTCCTCAACAACTCTTTTTCAACAATATTTATCTATAATGTAGAAATAATATATATTTCCGCCTTCTAACCTCAAAATAGCACCTCCGGCGCTTGGTTTTGTGTCTACACGTGGAAAAATAGTACACACGAAACTCGTTCAAAATGGCTTCTTTACGTCACGAGTCGAAGGCGAGGGTTAACCTTTCGGTTCGTAAATCGAAACCTTTGAAAACTCGTACGTAGCTCAGTCAAAAGTTTATACCTATAATTAGACTTATAAATTATAACTACAATCATACTATAATTCCCTATAGAACAGCTATAATCATCTGTAAATTATAGCTACAATAATAGCTATAAATAACTGCTATAAGTATTACTCAAATTGTGAATAAAAACTGGAGCCTGAAGTATTTTTAAATAAGTAGAAAAAAAAATAAACAATTTAAGTTTTTTCAAAATTGTTTAAAACACTATTATGTCATATACCTTTAAAAAAAATCAAATTTTGAACCAACTTTTATTTAAAATTGCAACAGAATTCACAGCTGCACTTTATAGCCATATTTTACAGGTAATTATAGCCATACTGTTTCGTTGCTGGTACACATCTCTTCAAGAGCGATCACCAGGTTCGAGGGCCCTGATTAAATTAAATATAAAAATGTTTCTTTAGATACCTTAAAATTTAATTAAAATTAAAAATGTCTTAAAATTACTAGAACTATGTGGAAGAAAATTTAAGACATCTCAAACGTTTGGAAGTAGAAAACCAGTATTTTTAGTTAATTTATTGTTAATAATAAATTTCAGTTTCTAATTTATTGAAAACGTCCAAAGCAACAAGGGGTTTTACTTGATTTTTTTCGCAGAATACTGCCAGTTTGTAGATGATTCATATAAAATTTAATTCAATAATGAAAAAAAGCAAATTTTTATTTTACGTTACGATTGATTACAGAATTATTGTGGGAAAAAAATTGTGTGAAAAGTAATTTTTTAACTAAAGAAAAAAAAGTAAATACTACATTAAATAAAAATGTTATTTGAGGTACAACCTCGAACTGAGAAATTCAATTCTTTGAATCAAAGAAAATTTCTTTACCCTCATTCCGTTAAATATTTTCTTTTATTTAAAAAATATGAGTTTATTAAAAAGAACATTTTAATAAATTGAAGGATCCTTTTTTCATTACGATTTTCTCATTTGATTGTATATAACTTTTGTTTTTGATCAACTAAATTTTTTTTTTTAATTAAAAGAAAATATTCAATGGAATGAGGGTAAATCAATTTTCTTCGATTCAAGGAACTGGGTTGCTTTTCTTTATATTTTCTTATAATTAAAAAAATATAGATAATCCAAACAAAATTTTATGCAATTAAATAGGATATTCAGAATTGAAAATAGATATTTGTGAAAAAATAAAGCTCATCAAAAAACTATTTTTCATCCATCAAGTATTTTGTGTCTATAATGTTACTACATATTATCGTACCAAAAGTATGTTTCAATAAAAGTTTCATAATAGGAACATGAGTAATAAATTACTTGGACATTACCAATGTTGCTATTTCATGAGTATATGACACTCGTATCAATTTTTTATATAAAATCATATGAAAAATTAGAACTATGTTTAGAATCTTATTCGTGTAATTTGTTTCTGTTTGTTAACAAGTAGCAGCCAAGTTGAAACTGTTTGGTACAAAAAAAATATGTACGAATAATGAATAAAATTATACATTTAAGTAAAATTACATAATTTGATATTTATTTTTTATCAGATAAACTTACACAACTTGTTTTTAGGAACATTTTTACCAATTACTGCATTATAAGTAGTAATAAAAATGAAATTTCACTAAAAAAATAACAAATCACAATTTTGCAATAAAAAATTGTCCCCATAACATCAAGTTTAATAATTAACAAAATACTTTTACCCTAGTTTTTATCGGAGGTGCGAGTGCACGCGAGCATTCCCCGACGAACGTGCCTGATTGTGCTCACTTACAGGTATACATGGATTGTTCCATCCAAAATTGTAATATAGGTACTGGTGACCGTATCTTGTTGGTAGTAATAAAAGATGAGATACTGTGAGATTCCTAATCCATCTATAAGATGTGCAGCGTGTTTCCCCTTTAACACTGTGATTTTACATACAGCCGCTAGAATATACGTTTACCGCATGAGGTTGCTTTCGATTTGTTATCAAGGAAAATGGAAATATTAGAAAAAGTACTTATTTGTTATTACTCATTTGACGTTATGAATTGAATATTGCATTATGTGGGCCCTTTTATTGTAATTGCAGATCAAAACATTGAAAATGAGGAATTTATATGGTGAAAGCTTAGCTCAGAGAGGGCGCCAGGGGGACTCGGGCCTGATTCATGGATGTGTTAATGTATTCGTGTGAGCGTGTGTAATTATGTGTAGGGTGACACTCTACGATCCACGTTATCTACGAATGTTATATATATAGTATGAGACGCTCACACGGATACATTAACACATCCATGAATCAGGCTCGAGTCACCCCTGGCGCCCTCTTTGAGCTAAGCTTTCACCATATAAATTCCTCATTTTCAATGTTTTGCTCTGCAATTACAATAAAAGGGCCCACATAATGCAATATTCAATTCATAACGTCAAATGAGTAATAACAAATAAGTACTTTTTCCAATATCTCCACTTTTCTTGATAACAAATCGAAAGCAACCTCATGCGGTAAACGTATATTCTAGCGGCTGTATGTAAAATCACAGTGTTAAAAACACGCACATCTTATAGACGGATTAATCCACAAAAATTTGCCGCATATATAAGTTCTAAAAAGTTTATTTTTTATACACACAGGCAGTCTTTCGAGTCTACGCATAAGCGCTCAAGAACTCTCTCGATCACTTGTATTAGTACTTGGCCGTGTAACTTTCAAATTCGTCACCTATGCGTGTTGACGTGGCTCTTATCTTTCGGAGCTGACTTTTCCGGGAGTCAAAATGAAAACCAACTTTCCAGGAGTGATGCACACAAATTTCACACAATACAGCTCATGTTGCACTCGTAGTTTTGGAAAGCGCTGTACTACAACTCGGGGGAGAGAGCACGCCATTTTCTACCCAACCGATCGACCGCCAGTTAGTTCTTCGGAGTGTAAAGCCACAGTTCACTACCTCCGAAATGTCGTCCCTACGCAAGTTCGTGCTACTGCAGAACTGCAGAAGGAAGTACAGGCCCGAGAAGTACTTCAAGTTCCACCTGACCGAGAACCTGTGGCTGAGCTGCGAGGACGAGGCCACCAGCGGCGATGTCCTCCTCAAGTTTTCCGTGAGACTTTGCTCCACGAGGCTGAGCTCGGCGTGCCTGGCGGAGCTAAGAAAGCAGAGCGACGCCATCGTCCAGGGCTTCGCTTCCAAGGAACCCAAGCTGATATACGAGAGTCCGAAGTTAGTGGTGGAGTTGGGCGTCGACGAGAGCAGTGGTGTGTTTGGACTTTTGTTCCGGAGTCCCGGTGCCGGGACACTGGTTTGCGTGAGTCTGGATGCGTTCCAGCGCATGGCCGAGCGCTTGGTGGCTGTCACTTGGTATCGGGTTCTGTTTGAGAAGAAGAACAAGATGATTTCGATGCTGAAACGACCGAATACTGCATGTAAAAAAACAATCGTATGAAATGTTCGGCTTGTGATTGTGTCGTTGATCAAACTAATTATTGTTAATTAAAATTTTTTGTATAAATAGTGTACAGTTTTTTATAAGAGTTATTTGGTGTACTTATGGTGGTTAATAAATTTGTATATTTTTGTAAAATATGATCAGAACAGCTCGTTTCACTTATTTTATGTACCCTCCTCAACAACTCTTTTTCAACAATATTTATCTATAATGTAGAAATAATATATATTTCCGCCTTCTAACCTCAAAATAGCACCTCCGGCGCTTGGTTTTGTGTCTACACGTGGAAAAATAGTACACACGAAACTCGTTCAAAATGGCTTCTTTACGTCACGAGTCGAAGGCGAGGGTTAACCTTTCGGTTCGTAAATCGAAACCTTTGAAAACTCGTACGTAGCTCAGTCAAAAGTTTATACCTATAATTAGACTTATAAATTATAACTACAATCATACTATAATTCCCTATAGAACAGCTATAATCATCTGTAAATTATAGCTACAATAATAGCTATAAATAACTGCTATAAGTATTACTCAAATTGTGAATAAAAACTGGAGCCTGAAGTATTTTTAAATAAGTAGAAAAAAAAATAAACAATTTAAGTTTTTTCAAAATTGTTTAAAACACTATTATGTCATATACCTTTAAAAAAAATCAAATTTTGAACCAACTTTTATTTAAAATTGCAACAGAATTCACAGCTGCACTTTATAGCCATATTTTACAGGTAATTATAGCCATACTGTTTCGTTGCTGGTACACATCTCTTCAAGAGCGATCACCAGGTTCGAGGGCCCTGATTAAATTAAATATAAAAATGTTTCTTTAGATACCTTAAAATTTAATTAAAATTAAAAATGTCTTAAAATTACTAGAACTATGTGGAAGAAAATTTAAGACATCTCAAACGTTTGGAAGTAGAAAACCAGTATTTTTAGTTAATTTATTGTTAATAATAAATTTCAGTTTCTAATTTATTGAAAACGTCCAAAGCAACAAGGGGTTTTACTTGATTTTTTTCGCAGAATACTGCCAGTTTGTAGATGATTCATATAAAATTTAATTCAATAATGAAAAAAAGCAAATTTTTATTTTACGTTACGATTGATTACAGAATTATTGTGGGAAAAAAATTGTGTGAAAAGTAATTTTTTAACTAAAGAAAAAAAAGTAAATACTACATTAAATAAAAATGTTATTTGAGGTACAACCTCGAACTGAGAAATTCAATTCTTTGAATCAAAGAAAATTTCTTTACCCTCATTCCGTTAAATATTTTCTTTTATTTAAAAAATATGAGTTTATTAAAAAGAACATTTTAATAAATTGAAGGATCCTTTTTTCATTACGATTTTCTCATTTGATTGTATATAACTTTTGTTTTTGATCAACTAAATTTTTTTTTTTAATTAAAAGAAAATATTCAATGGAATGAGGGTAAATCAATTTTCTTCGATTCAAGGAACTGGGTTGCTTTTCTTTATATTTTCTTATAATTAAAAAAATATAGATAATCCAAACAAAATTTTATGCAATTAAATAGGATATTCAGAATTGAAAATAGATATTTGTGAAAAAATAAAGCTCATCAAAAAACTATTTTTCATCCATCAAGTATTTTGTGTCTATAATGTTACTACATATTATCGTACCAAAAGTATGTTTCAATAAAAGTTTCATAATAGGAACATGAGTAATAAATTACTTGGACATTACCAATGTTGCTATTTCATGAGTATATGACACTCGTATCAATTTTTTATATAAAATCATATGAAAAATTAGAACTATGTTTAGAATCTTATTCGTGTAATTTGTTTCTGTTTGTTAACAAGTAGCAGCCAAGTTGAAACTGTTTGGTACAAAAAAAATATGTACGAATAATGAATAAAATTATACATTTAAGTAAAATTACATAATTTGATATTTATTTTTTATCAGATAAACTTACACAACTTGTTTTTAGGAACATTTTTACCAATTACTGCATTATAAGTAGTAATAAAAATGAAATTTCACTAAAAAAATAACAAATCACAATTTTGCAATAAAAAATTGTCCCCATAACATCAAGTTTAATAATTAACAAAATACTTTTACCCTAGTTTTTATCGGAGGTGCGAGTGCACGCGAGCATTCCCCGACGAACGTGCCTGATTGTGCTCACTTACAGGTATACATGGATTGTTCCATCCAAAATTGTAATATAGGTACTGGTGACCGTATCTTGTTGGTAGTAATAAAAGATGAGATACTGTGAGATTCCTAATCCATCTATAAGATGTGCAGCGTGTTTCCCCTTTAACACTGTGATTTTACATACAGCCGCTAGAATATACGTTTACCGCATGAGGTTGCTTTCGATTTGTTATCAAGGAAAATGGAAATATTAGAAAAAGTACTTATTTGTTATTACTCATTTGACGTTATGAATTGAATATTGCATTATGTGGGCCCTTTTATTGTAATTGCAGATCAAAACATTGAAAATGAGGAATTTATATGGTGAAAGCTTAGCTCAGAGAGGGCGCCAGGGGGACTCGGGCCTGATTCATGGATGTGTTAATGTATTCGTGTGAGCGTGTGTAATTATGTGTAGGGTGACACTCTACGATCCACGTTATCTACGAATGTTATATATATAGTATGAGACGCTCACACGGATACATTAACACATCCATGAATCAGGCTCGAGTCACCCCTGGCGCCCTCTTTGAGCTAAGCTTTCACCATATAAATTCCTCATTTTCAATGTTTTGCTCTGCAATTACAATAAAAGGGCCCACATAATGCAATATTCAATTCATAACGTCAAATGAGTAATAACAAATAAGTACTTTTTCCAATATCTCCACTTTTCTTGATAACAAATCGAAAGCAACCTCATGCGGTAAACGTATATTCTAGCGGCTGTATGTAAAATCACAGTGTTAAAAACACGCACATCTTATAGACGGATTAATCCACAAAAATTTGCCGCATATATAAGTTCTAAAAAGTTTATTTTTTATACACACAGGCAGTCTTTCGAGTCTACGCATAAGCGCTCAAGAACTCTCTCGATCACTTGTATTAGTACTTGGCCGTGTAACTTTCAAATTCGTCACCTATGCGTGTTGACGTGGCTCTTATCTTTCGGAGCTGACTTTTCCGGGAGTCAAAATGAAAACCAACTTTCCAGGAGTGATGCACACAAATTTCACACAATACAGCTCATGTTGCACTCGTAGTTTTGGAAAGCGCTGTACTACAACTCGGGGGAGAGAGCACGCCATTTTCTACCCAACCGATCGACCGCCAGTTAGTTCTTCGGAGTGTAAAGCCACAGTTCACTACCTCCGAAATGTCGTCCCTACGCAAGTTCGTGCTACTGCAGAACTGCAGAAGGAAGTACAGGCCCGAGAAGTACTTCAAGTTCCACCTGACCGAGAACCTGTGGCTGAGCTGCGAGGACGAGGCCACCAGCGGCGATGTCCTCCTCAAGTTTTCCGTGAGACTTTGCTCCACGAGGCTGAGCTCGGCGTGCCTGGCGGAGCTAAGAAAGCAGAGCGACGCCATCGTCCAGGGCTTCGCTTCCAAGGAACCCAAGCTGATATACGAGAGTCCGAAGTTAGTGGTGGAGTTGGGCGTCGACGAGAGCAGTGGTGTGTTTGGACTTTTGTTCCGGAGTCCCGGTGCCGGGACACTGGTTTGCGTGAGTCTGGATGCGTTCCAGCGCATGGCCGAGCGCTTGGTGGCTGTCACTTGGTATCGGGTTCTGTTTGAGAAGAAGAACAAGATGATTTCGATGCTGAAACGACCGAATACTGCATGTAAAAAAACAATCGTATGAAATGTTCGGCTTGTGATTGTGTCGTTGATCAAACTAATTATTGTTAATTAAAATTTTTTGTATAAATAGTGTACAGTTTTTTATAAGAGTTATTTGGTGTACTTATGGTGGTTAATAAATTTGTATATTTTTGTAAAATATGATCAGAACAGCTCGTTTCACTTATTTTATGTACCCTCCTCAACAACTCTTTTTCAACAATATTTATCTATAATGTAGAAATAATATATATTTCCGCCTTCTAACCTCAAAATAGCACCTCCGGCGCTTGGTTTTGTGTCTACACGTGGAAAAATAGTACACACGAAACTCGTTCAAAATGGCTTCTTTACGTCACGAGTCGAAGGCGAGGGTTAACCTTTCGGTTCGTAAATCGAAACCTTTGAAAACTCGTACGTAGCTCAGTCAAAAGTTTATACCTATAATTAGACTTATAAATTATAACTACAATCATACTATAATTCCCTATAGAACAGCTATAATCATCTGTAAATTATAGCTACAATAATAGCTATAAATAACTGCTATAAGTATTACTCAAATTGTGAATAAAAACTGGAGCCTGAAGTATTTTTAAATAAGTAGAAAAAAAAATAAACAATTTAAGTTTTTTCAAAATTGTTTAAAACACTATTATGTCATATACCTTTAAAAAAAATCAAATTTTGAACCAACTTTTATTTAAAATTGCAACAGAATTCACAGCTGCACTTTATAGCCATATTTTACAGGTAATTATAGCCATACTGTTTCGTTGCTGGTACACATCTCTTCAAGAGCGATCACCAGGTTCGAGGGCCCTGATTAAATTAAATATAAAAATGTTTCTTTAGATACCTTAAAATTTAATTAAAATTAAAAATGTCTTAAAATTACTAGAACTATGTGGAAGAAAATTTAAGACATCTCAAACGTTTGGAAGTAGAAAACCAGTATTTTTAGTTAATTTATTGTTAATAATAAATTTCAGTTTCTAATTTATTGAAAACGTCCAAAGCAACAAGGGGTTTTACTTGATTTTTTTCGCAGAATACTGCCAGTTTGTAGATGATTCATATAAAATTTAATTCAATAATGAAAAAAAGCAAATTTTTATTTTACGTTACGATTGATTACAGAATTATTGTGGGAAAAAAATTGTGTGAAAAGTAATTTTTTAACTAAAGAAAAAAAAGTAAATACTACATTAAATAAAAATGTTATTTGAGGTACAACCTCGAACTGAGAAATTCAATTCTTTGAATCAAAGAAAATTTCTTTACCCTCATTCCGTTAAATATTTTCTTTTATTTAAAAAATATGAGTTTATTAAAAAGAACATTTTAATAAATTGAAGGATCCTTTTTTCATTACGATTTTCTCATTTGATTGTATATAACTTTTGTTTTTGATCAACTAAATTTTTTTTTTTAATTAAAAGAAAATATTCAATGGAATGAGGGTAAATCAATTTTCTTCGATTCAAAGAACTGGGTTGCTTTTCTTTATATTTTCTTATAATTAAAAAAATATAGATAATCCAAACAAAATTTTATGCAATTAAATAGGATATTCAGAATTGAAAATAGATATTTGTGAAAAAATAAAGCTCATCAAAAAACTATTTTTCATCCATCAAGTATTTTGTGTCTATAATGTTACTACATATTATCGTACCAAAAGTATGTTTCAATAAAAGTTTCATAATAGGAACATGAGTAATAAATTACTTGGACATTACCAATGTTGCTATTTCATGAGTATATGACACTCGTATCAATTTTTTATATAAAATCATATGAAAAATTAGAACTATGTTTAGAATCTTATTCGTGTAATTTGTTTCTGTTTGTTAACAAGTAGCAGCCAAGTTGAAACTGTTTGGTACAAAAAAAATATGTACGAATAATGAATAAAATTATACATTTAAGTAAAATTACATAATTTGATATTTATTTTTTATCAGATAAACTTACACAACTTGTTTTTAGGAACATTTTTACCAATTACTGCATTATAAGTAGTAATAAAAATGAAATTTCACTAAAAAAATAACAAATCACAATTTTGCAATAAAAAATTGTCCCCATAACATCAAGTTTAATAATTAACAAAATACTTTTACCCTAGTTTTTATCGGAGGTGCGAGTGCACGCGAGCATTCCCCGACGAACGTGCCTGATTGTGCTCACTTACAGGTATACATGGATTGTTCCATCCAAAATTGTAATATAGGTACTGGTGACCGTATCTTGTTGGTAGTAATAAAAGATGAGATACTGTGAGATTCCTAATCCATCTATAAGATGTGCAGCGTGTTTCCCCTTTAACACTGTGATTTTACATACAGCCGCTAGAATATACGTTTACCGCATGAGGTTGCTTTCGATTTGTTATCAAGGAAAATGGAAATATTAGAAAAAGTACTTATTTGTTATTACTCATTTGACGTTATGAATTGAATATTGCATTATGTGGGCCCTTTTATTGTAATTGCAGATCAAAACATTGAAAATGAGGAATTTATATGGTGAAAGCTTAGCTCAGAGAGGGCGCCAGGGGGACTCGGGCCTGATTCATGGATGTGTTAATGTATTCGTGTGAGCGTGTGTAATTATGTGTAGGGTGACACTCTACGATCCACGTTATCTACGAATGTTATATATATAGTATGAGACGCTCACACGGATACATTAACACATCCATGAATCAGGCTCGAGTCACCCCTGGCGCCCTCTTTGAGCTAAGCTTTCACCATATAAATTCCTCATTTTCAATGTTTTGCTCTGCAATTACAATAAAAGGGCCCACATAATGCAATATTCAATTCATAACGTCAAATGAGTAATAACAAATAAGTACTTTTTCCAATATCTCCACTTTTCTTGATAACAAATCGAAAGCAACCTCATGCGGTAAACGTATATTCTAGCGGCTGTATGTAAAATCACAGTGTTAAAAACACGCACATCTTATAGACGGATTAATCCACAAAAATTTGCCGCATATATAAGTTCTAAAAAGTTTATTTTTTATACACACAGGCAGTCTTTCGAGTCTACGCATAAGCGCTCAAGAACTCTCTCGATCACTTGTATTAGTACTTGGCCGTGTAACTTTCAAATTCGTCACCTATGCGTGTTGACGTGGCTCTTATCTTTCGGAGCTGACTTTTCCGGGAGTCAAAATGAAAACCAACTTTCCAGGAGTGATGCACACAAATTTCACACAATACAGCTCATGTTGCACTCGTAGTTTTGGAAAGCGCTGTACTACAACTCGGGGGAGAGAGCACGCCATTTTCTACCCAACCGATCGACCGCCAGTTAGTTCTTCGGAGTGTAAAGCCACAGTTCACTACCTCCGAAATGTCGTCCCTACGCAAGTTCGTGCTACTGCAGAACTGCAGAAGGAAGTACAGGCCCGAGAAGTACTTCAAGTTCCACCTGACCGAGAACCTGTGGCTGAGCTGCGAGGACGAGGCCACCAGCGGCGATGTCCTCCTCAAGTTTTCCGTGAGACTTTGCTCCACGAGGCTGAGCTCGGCGTGCCTGGCGGAGCTAAGAAAGCAGAGCGACGCCATCGTCCAGGGCTTCGCTTCCAAGGAACCCAAGCTGATATACGAGAGTCCGAAGTTAGTGGTGGAGTTGGGCGTCGACGAGAGCAGTGGTGTGTTTGGACTTTTGTTCCGGAGTCCCGGTGCCGGGACACTGGTTTGCGTGAGTCTGGATGCGTTCCAGCGCATGGCCGAGCGCTTGGTGGCTGTCACTTGGTATCGGGTTCTGTTTGAGAAGAAGAACAAGATGATTTCGATGCTGAAACGACCGAATACTGCATGTAAAAAAACAATCGTATGAAATGTTCGGCTTGTGATTGTGTCGTTGATCAAACTAATTATTGTTAATTAAAATTTTTTGTATAAATAGTGTACAGTTTTTTATAAGAGTTATTTGGTGTACTTATGGTGGTTAATAAATTTGTATATTTTTGTAAAATATGATCAGAACAGCTCGTTTCACTTATTTTATGTACCCTCCTCAACAACTCTTTTTCAACAATATTTATCTATAATGTAGAAATAATATATATTTCCGCCTTCTAACCTCAAAATAGCACCTCCGGCGCTTGGTTTTGTGTCTACACGTGGAAAAATAGTACACACGAAACTCGTTCAAAATGGCTTCTTTACGTCACGAGTCGAAGGCGAGGGTTAACCTTTCGGTTCGTAAATCGAAACCTTTGAAAACTCGTACGTAGCTCAGTCAAAAGTTTATACCTATAATTAGACTTATAAATTATAACTACAATCATACTATAATTCCCTATATAACAGCTATAATCATCTGTAAATTATAGCTATAATAATAGCTATAAATAACTGCTATAAGTATTACTCAAATTGTGAATAAAAACTGGAGCCTGAAGTATTTTTAAATAAGTAGAAAAAAAAATAAACAATTTAAGTTTTTTCAAAATTGTTTAAAACACTATTATGTCATATACCTTTAAAAAAAATCAAATTTTGAACCAACTTTTATTTAAAATTGCAACAGAATTCACAGCTGCACTTTATAGCCATATTTTACAGGTAATTATAGCCATACTGTTTCGTTGCTGGTACACATCTCTTCAAGAGCGATCACCAGGTTCGAGGGCCCTGATTAAATTAAATATAAAAATGTTTCTTTAGATACCTTAAAATTTAATTAAAATTAAAAATGTCTTAAAATTACTAGAACTATGTGGAAGAAAATTTAAGACATCTCAAACGTTTGGAAGTAGAAAACCAGTATTTTTAGTTAATTTATTGTTAATAATAAATTTCAGTTTCTAATTTATTGAAAACGTCCAAAGCAACAAGGGGTTTTACTTGATTTTTTTCGCAGAATACTGCCAGTTTGTAGATGATTCATATAAAATTTAATTCAATAATGAAAAAAAGCAAATTTTTATTTTACGTTACGATTGATTACAGAATTATTGTGGGAAAAAAATTGTGTGAAAAGTAATTTTTTAACTAAAGAAAAAAAAGTAAATACTACATTAAATAAAAATGTTATTTGAGGTACAACCTCGAACTGAGAAATTCAATTCTTTGAATCAAAGAAAATTTCTTTACCCTCATTCCGTTAAATATTTTCTTTTATTTAAAAAATATGAGTTTATTAAAAAGAACATTTTAATAAATTGAAGGATCCTTTTTTCATTACGATTTTCTCATTTGATTGTATATAACTTTTGTTTTTGATCAACTAAATTTTTTTTTTTAATTAAAAGAAAATATTCAATGGAATGAGGGTAAATCAATTTTCTTCGATTCAAAGAACTGGGTTGCTTTTCTTTATATTTTCTTATAATTAAAAAAATATAGATAATCCAAACAAAATTTTATGCAATTAAATAGGATATTCAGAATTGAAAATAGATATTTGTGAAAAAATAAAGCTCATCAAAAAACTATTTTTCATCCATCAAGTATTTTGTGTCTATAATGTTACTACATATTATCGTACCAAAAGTATGTTTCAATAAAAGTTTCATAATAGGAACATGAGTAATAAATTACTTGGACATTACCAATGTTGCTATTTCATGAGTATATGACACTCGTATCAATTTTTTATATAAAATCATATGAAAAATTAGAACTATGTTTAGAATCTTATTCGTGTAATTTGTTTCTGTTTGTTAACAAGTAGCAGCCAAGTTGAAACTGTTTGGTACAAAAAAAATATGTACGAATAATGAATAAAATTATACATTTAAGTAAAATTACATAATTTGATATTTATTTTTTATCAGATAAACTTACACAACTTGTTTTTAGGAACATTTTTACCAATTACTGCATTATAAGTAGTAATAAAAATGAAATTTCACTAAAAAAATAACAAATCACAATTTTGCAATAAAAAATTGTCCCCATAACATCAAGTTTAATAATTAACAAAATACTTTTACCCTAGTTTTCTTCTACACAGGCAAAGTAAATGCATTTTCTAGCACATGCAGAACTAATTTTATCAAACATGCATTTTCTATAATCGGTTATTAGGAATTCATGATGCGCTTCAATACGCGATATACCGCAGTAATCTAATGCTACGAGATAAGAAAAATGACTACAGCATTCGCGCAACTAGTATGTTTTTTAAACAGCCATTACAGTACTTTTGTAGATTAATCACCAGCAGAATATCTGCTAAATAATGCTCAATCCTGAGCTCATTGTATTTATTTGTGTGTATTAATTTTTTCTACATAGAGAAAAACACAATTTGTCATTTAACTGAACCTCTGGCGTAAATCATAAATGAAAATGGTAGACTACACGTTGAAAAAATTCTACTATTTCTTTTATCGATAATATTTTCGTTAACGTATAATCAAAAAACCATTGTAGACTTTCTATTTTAAGAAATGAGTAAAACAGGCACGTATTTCTCAAGCCTCTGGATTACAGGTACATAACATCATTTTCGGCCGAGAGCCATTCGCTCTGTACACATCGCGGCAAAAATTGGAACTTGGACACAAAATCTCATTTAAAATACGCGTGTATTCATTCGTATTGCATGAAATCCAATTGAAATCCATTCAGTACATAGGTATACTCCTATGAAAATCTTACATGAGCACACTAGCGCCAGCTGATGCTAGAAACAAGCCCAAATCGTACGTTTGGTACTAGTGTGTCGAAGAGCACTGCACACATACATTTTATACGGAATTTGGTACCGAAGTTCAAATTTTTGCCGCAATGTGCACAGAGTCACTTGCTCAACGCACGTCACCAAGTGTTCAGACAGTTCGAATTCAAAATACCACTGATCAACATCGTCTTTCTGTACCTGTTGTGTCGTTATTGGTTTGTACAACACCTGATGTTAAAAATTGAGGACACAAAATAACATTTGACCAGCGAGCCGTTAAAGCAGGGAAGTAAGTTGAACTGTTATTTTTTAAATTAATTATCAGTATGAAAATAGTTTTAAATGCATTGTCCTCCAAATCATTAGATAAAATACAGTAGATGCCTAACTATTTAGTTTTTTCCTACCTTTTAAAGCACATAGAGATACATATGTGTTTTTTCGTAACGGTTTCTCATTGAAGATAACAAAAACGACTACAGCGACTTACGTAAAATTCAGTGAGTAAAAAGCGCTCGTTATCTTCTTAGAAATATCCCTCATGATCATTAAAAATATATTATACCGCTAAAACTATCATGTTTTTGTATATTTAACAGAAAAAACTTAAAAAGATAAGTCCATGCTTGATTACGTTTGATACAGAATGAGGACTGCGTAGTAGTTTGTACAGTAAACAAATTTTTTAAACTAAAAAATCTCATTCATCTATACGTAAAATACTCGAGCAACCCCCCCCCCCTAAATCCAAATTATAGTGTTATTTCCAAACGAGGGTTCAATTTATCTGCACTAAACACCAATCATTTTCATATATATTATCTGAAATCGTATGAAGCAATTAATGTTACTTAAATATTTCTGCCAACAGGAAAACAACTTTTTGAATAGTCAAACCTCGTCAAAGGTCATTACTACATATTGCAAACCACCAAAAAACCACCATGTCGGATTTCGGGCCGTTCTTGTGGGGATGTGGCCATTGTGACAGAACATTCGCAGTATTGGATGAGTGCAACTTACACCAGGACACCCATGCGAGGATTATTTATACCTGTTCAACTTGCCAAAAAACCTGCACACCCTACACCCGTTATCTAAACCACATACGCGTCCATACGTATGAAAAACCTTACACTTGCGAAGCGTGTAACGAATCTTTCAGACGAAAGGCGTGCCTTGACGCGCACGTGCGTCGTTGTCACAGCACTGATAAGTATCATAACAACAACGAACAGCAAAAACATGGACATGGTCTTGTTAATAAGAAACCTGTTCAAAATTGCGGCTATGATAGCCAGCGGAAACGTAACGAAGCGTTGTCAAAAGGAAAACGACAGTAATTTTTGATGATCAGTTGTGAAACTTTTAAAATTAAAGTAAAAGCTCGTCTCAATTGTGAATCCAAACAAATAAAAAATATTTTGGAAAAAACAGGTTTGCCGTTGAATTTATTTTATTCGTTTTATTGTAAAAATTACTTTTTACAACCCACGTTATTTGTAGCATTGTCAGGTCTTTTCCATCTTAACTACGATAAGAGTTCTTACTGAAAATTAATTAGCTTTTTTTTTTTCAGACAATTACATGTAGGCTACCAGTAAGTTCTCGGCTTAAAAATTGTTGAAAAATTATTTTTATCAAAATAGTAATTCACTTTAATGGTATGACATTGATGACTTTGAATATCGGAAGATTAATTTTATCTAAAACAAGTGTCTACAAGAGGTTCGATTAGCTTTTTGAAGACGTCTATTACTCCTGGACTCAAAGTGATAAGAAACAACTGTCATCATTAGTTAAATGTGAAATTAGGCAATGACTTTGGTGAGGCAACATCCTCAAAATCGTTAAGTCGATTGCCTTTAACAAAATTGTGTGACGGTGAAGAAATATTTCATTCAATATGATCTACTTATTTAATTTCATATATTTTATATTTTTTTTAAAACATTGAACTTAGGAAATTAAAAAATATTTAACTTTAACTTTGAAGATTATAGTTTGAATAATAAGAGGAAAAATGTTGTAGGTTTTTGTGTACTTACCTAGTAAATTATAAGCATTACTGTCGTACTATCATTCGTAAGTTTTAGTACGTTTGGGTTTATAAAGAACTTGAGAAACAAACGTAGTGTGATTACGCAACTGATGGAAAAAAAATTAACGAAAGACGTGACATTTATTTACAAATCTTATTCGAGTTTTATTATAAAAATAAAAATGAAAACGGAATAAAAAAAACGCGCGAAGCGCGTATTTTCTTGTGCTTTAAGAGTTTGGTGAATCCCACAAAAATTTCATCACGCGCATGTGCAGAAACAAACTTGGATTCCAGTTACTGGAATGTCCAAAATGTCCGAATGCCGAATACCGCAATTCTGTATCGTAACTTCACATTTTGCAAAAATATACATGTATCACGTATATTTTAACTTGCGATTTCTTATACTTATTTGTATTTATGTAGTAAGGTAAAATTTTTTCATTGAGCTAACTTAAATATTTAAGGTGCGACCTACGTATAAAAGTCGTGTACTTTTTATTTACCTTAAAAATTAGAAAGAAAAAAAATAGTAATAATTAAATTAAAAAACTGATTTAAAATTAAGTCATGTATAAAATTTTTGGAGTTTTTGATATAAATATGAACACTGATTGAAAATATAATTTCTTGTTAATATTTTTTGTGCAAAAGCTGATTTTTAAGAACTATTAATGATAAAAATAAAAAACGTACGGTACCGTCGTTTTGAGAAATGAAAACGAAAAGCAGAAATAGTAAATTTCCTGAAAAGTTATAAAATAAAAATAATTGCAACTACTTACTAAAAATTAATGATTTTTATTTGTTTTTAATAAAAGTCACCTAACTTATGAGAATATTTGAAGACGAAGATGGGTTAAATTACAAGTTTTTAGGGCATCAACAAAATTTTGGTTTTAAAAATTACACAGTTTTAAAATGCTTCTTTTCTTTTTATTAAAAAAACAATATTTAGCATACACAGTATGCAAGTAAGACATGTATTTCCGATACATTTCATCGTCTTAAAGCTTTAAGGGATTTAAAAAATTACTCTAAGATAAATTTTACATATGTACAATATTTTTAACATGCAATAATGGTTTTGATCTTAAAAACTACGAATTGCTAATTCATATCGTCACTGACTTTCGTAATTGAGTCCAAAAAATGAGTAATATGTTCAAGTCTAATGCCAATCATAATTATGCAAAATGTAATATGCGCACTTACAAGTTGAGGGTAAACTTTTGTTTCAACGTAATCGTATTTATAATATATTGTTTCGTTTTGAATAAACTAATTAAACGTTTTTTTAAATGGAAATAAAATTAAACCAGTAAATACGACCAAAACTTTTTTCTGTATTCAATATAACTAAAAAATGTTCAATTATATTCTAATACACAATTTCAACGTAAATTTTTTTCCGTATACTCATCAAATATTTCAGTGAAATTCTTAAAGTTTTGTTAAATAATATTTGCACTAATATTTGTGAAGTACTGAAAAGCTCTTATGAATAATTAAAAAAATTAAATAAAATTAAAAAGCAACTCCTTTTTTACACATATAATAATTTTTGGAAAAACTCGAATTTTAAGTTACGATCCCAAACAAAGAACAGTATAAAGTATCAGTAGGGAAGCGCGTAAGAATTTTTTTTTACATACGTTAAGGATAAATACAACACTAATTTTTTAACACTCGAGGAATGAAGCTCAACTTATGGGCGTACGTATATTGTGGATGCGAAGTACCGCTTTGCTGTCTGACGGCACGAAACATCTTGCTGTAGAGCTCGAAAATTTTAATCACGATTTTTTTATGATTATTTGAATTTTACAGTATATTTATATTATGTGCTAGTATAAAATTTTAACAAATAATTTTTTATTGAAAATGCGAAAAATCAATCCATACGGCTTCTTAAAATCATTTTAATATATTTATGATTTCGCGGGTGACTAAAAATTTAAATAAATTAAATACGTTTTACTGAGTTTAATAATTCACGTGTTTTAAATTAATAAAAAATAATGTCAAATAAAATACAATAAAAAAAACTATTTTATAATTTTTAAGGAATTTATGACCTTATTGTCAAGCAATTTGTTATTAGGTATCAAAATCTTTTAGTTATATACAAATATTTTTTCACGCTTCGAAAAAAAAATTATTGACTTTCAGAATGCATATTTCCATGAAACTGTCGAGAATGACTTAAATGAAATAAATGTTATCCTTATTTTTTCCACAGCTTCCTTACGGAAACCTTCACTCTTTTTAATAAGATCTTGGATGCTTCGGTACTATCTGAATTAAAAAAAAAAAAAAAAAAAAAATTAAGTTTTTTTGTTATTTGCAATTTAAATAATTAAGAGAATCATACATTTTTGTTGCAATTTTCTAGCCCTTTTAAAAAATGTAGGGAGCACCATAACCACTTACGAAATAATTGAAAGTCCGGATAACTCCAAGTAGTAGAGAAACAGTAGATTCACTGATAATTAGAATAAGAGGACTCAAGTATGAAAAAGCAAAAAAATATGGACATTGTCATTTTCTATTCAAATTACCCTTCAAAGTTTATGGATAAGATAAGTAAATATTTGTTTTAAAATTGGTTAAATTCGTTGTAAAAATTTAAAGACGTTTTAATGAATGTACATATTTTTGTAGTGGGACAAGAAATTAAAAACTTTAATAATAAATAAAATATTTGAAACTTTTTAAATGAAAATGAAGTTCAAAATTTTATTTCTGTATGATCGTTTACGAATAAACACAATAAACGATGGGTATACGTTTCATTAAAAAAAAAAGTTATGGATCATGAATGCATTTACTGATCAGTATTTACTGGTGTAAGCACAATTAAAATTAAATCTTCTAAATTTTCTTGTTACTTCTAAACTTTAATAAAAAAAAATCTGCGGTTAGTGTTATTTTAAACAATAAAGACAAAATTTATTCCGAGTGCATTGCATCTAATTTTAGTATTCGGTAATTCAACGGTAAAAATCAATATTAATCAATAAAATACAATTCAAGAAATAAAAAAAACATTATAGAAACTTTATACTACAAATTTCAACATATCTAAAAATTTCTACATTAAAAATAATTTATCATGAGAAAAAGAAATTTCTCGTATGCCAGCTGTACGTATTGCATAAGATGCGGCCAAAATGAAAAATTTGTTTTTAAAGATAACCATTAGCTTGGACTCATAGAAAGTCTGGATGAAATTAGAACTCAAATTTCAAGTCTTTGACGAAGTGAATTGCAGGTTATCACAGATTTTTCCGAAAATTCCACGATCAACTAGGGTACCCTCTAATTAAATAAGAAATCAGAGGACAAAAAATAATAAGCATGATACAAAAGATCTGTGTTTAAACTTAATAAACGTACCTCGCACCTTCACTAATTAATGATTTAAAAAAATAATATCGTGAAGTAAGTAAAATAACACGTTATTTTCAAATGAAAATGTGATGAAAGTGCGAGATAAGTATTCAATTGTTGGATATTCTGACAAGGACAACTAATGGCTCAACCTATGATGTTTTTCAGCTCGTTATTTTTTATTCATATTTCTATTATTTACTTTTTATAACTATCTTCCAATACCATACAAATATAAAATTCATCCTGTATATTGAAAACCGAAACGACACTGACATTTGCTTTTTCATTGTTTTAGCGGCATGCAGCTATGTACATAATGAAAATGAATGTTATAGATAAACAATTGTCATGTCGATCAAAACGTGGAAAATTTTATATTTCTACTGTATTTGGTGAAGAATTCAGTCCATGCATACTCATCCATTTGTTTCTTATCGTTTAAAGAAATGTACAACTATAAATTAAGAATTTAATAAGGTGCATTGAAATGATACATTTTTATGTGAATAGTCCAGAAAAAAATGTTCATCATAACATATTCACGTAACTTAAGAGTTATACGACATTCGGCAAGTCGAAAATAAGGCTATAACTAATGACTACATTTTAATGGGACGATTTATAGTACTGACTTGTGAAGATCTCAGATAAATTTTATATTTTTGAATAATGAATAAAATGTCACGAATTTTCCTTTCTTGCAGACGACATTATTTTTTTTATTTACAAAAAACTGTCATGTCCTCTTTCATTCACCATAATGCTACAAACTGTCTTAGAGTCTGACTTAACGTATTAGAAATTATTCAGTGTATCAACGAATAATCTCGAAAGTTTAAATACATCCCAATGTTTCTTTATATTCATGTATTTCTGCGTTAGATGCTTGTGTTTGTATAATATTTGAGTTTACATTCTTTTACAAGAATCTTAATAAAATTTACAACAAACCAAGACGTCTTGAAGTGAATTCTATGTACATTACTATGTTGTGTTGGCGTGAATAATTCGATACTGAAGTTGGCTCGGAAAAATAAAAATTGATCTTCATTTCAGCGTATATAACTACGGCAAAGTTACTCAAGTTTGTTCTAGACACATAACTTTACGTATAAAATTAACCGTGACTATTCCAAACATTTCTGTCATATAAACAGTACTGAAATGAAGGTATCATCGTCATTATCACGCTTTCATAAAATCTTCTCTCACACGATGGATAAAACAAAATCCACAAATTTTCGAGATGTTTCTTCTTTTTCTTTTTTACAAACCCTCATTTGAAGTGCCGCGAATTAATCGCACATGACCCATATGCAGGAGACTACGCGAAAGTAATAACAAACAATTCTCACAGTAGCCAAGTAACATAGTCGTTTGCTGAAACCTACTCTTATTGTATACTACCTTCCATGAAAAGATAAATATACACATTTCAGAGTATTACAGACCAGTGTAAAACACACGATAACAAATTTATATTTACAAGAAAGACGACAGCTCGAGGGAAACTGACCACAGTCCCGTCAACACTGTCGACTTTGTACATTAGTTTTTCCTCATCAGAGTCACGTAGTACTCGCAAATGATGCTGATTTACCAGCCACCATTGCCTCTTCCACCTCTACCGCCACGGAAAATCGGTGCACCTCTAAACTGACCACCTCCACCACCTCGATTAGATTTCATGTTGCGAACAGGCGGGCTAGGCATCAGTGGCGGTGGAAAGCCGCCCATCGATGGCATTCCTCTGGGACCTGGTCCTCCAGGGGACATCCCTCGATCCATCCACGGTGGTCTGAGTCCGCCTCTGAATATGTTACCTCCCTGACCTCCGGGTCCTACAGGACCTGGACCTCCTGGGCCATTCGGTCCTCCTCCACCACCACCACCACCTCCTCCTCCTCCTCCTCCTCCTCCTCGACCTACAATACCTCTTTGCATCGGTGGACCTCTTGGGCTGTGAGAGATTTTCCAAAAATTAAAATTGTTTTTATGCTTCTATGTATCCTTTAATTTCGGTATGTATGTTAATTTATCTAACCATTTGATTTATGATTAAAAATCAGACATTCCATAACTAAAATTTCAAATAAAGTAAGTGTTTTTACAAACCTCCCCAACTGGTTATCGAAGAAATCAAAATCCTGTGGTCCTTGAGGAAAATCCATTGGCTGAGCTGGTGGATAACTTTGATTCGGCCTAAATTCTTGCTGATTTTGAAACGACTGATTAGGTCGAAAGTCCATGGATTTATTGTGCCTAAAGTCCGATTGATTTTGCTGGAACTTTTGTTGTCCCTGGTGAAAAGTTGGCACTGGCGGTGGTGGGGGTGGTGGTGGCCTTGTGTCTACCCCTCGTAATTCTGGACCTGCGTTTCCACCTCTTTGTGGTGGACCCTATACAAATTGTTAAAACAAATGGAAATATGGTGAATCGATAACATTCTAGCGTTACCTGAGCTCCACTTGAAATATTTACCATATTAGCATTCATAGGACCGCTTGGTGGCATCATACGCATGTCCATGTCAACTGCGTGGTGATGCGATGGCCCACCTGGAAGTGGTGCAGCTGGCATGTTGGACACTCGCATGTCACGGTCACCTTGCGACCTTACATCTACCAATACTCGATTACCTTTTTGTTTATTCTCACTTTCCTCATCCGACATTTCCATGTCCACGCTTTCGACATTGTCACCAGGTGGAAGATTTGGCCTCCTAGATAATTCGAATAATTAATTTTAACATGATGCTTTCAATAAAAAATTTAATGTTGATGTTGCTGAAAGAAGTTTTTCTTTTTTCATGCCTATAATCCTGATCTGTGTTCGTCCATAAGGTATTATTTGGTAATGAGCGTGATGGCGAATCGTTACTATTGTTCGCTGGACTACCTGTGAGACTAATAAGATTGCGATGATCGACATCAGATCCTTTCATGAGACGTTGAGGTAATTGCTTCTCCATTGTCATCGCCATAGGCAAAACCCTGTAATATTGCCAATCAAATCAATCGTAGTTTCACGTTCTTTGCACTTTGGAATATAATGATAATATTATATTCACCTATGGTCAACATCCCCAACGCTGCTAAGAATCGGCTCCTGCGACTGAGAGTCATTGTACTCGACAGGTGCATTGAAACTCGTTTTTTCATACATAGGCGGTGATTCCGGAGTTTCCGAGAGTTCATCTTTAACCCTAACATTTTCCGCCCAGGACGGCTCGTTACTCACGTCCCACTGGTCGTTACTCGTTTCATTCCACTGATTCTTTGACTTGTCGTTTATCGGAGGCCAAATGGGATTCGGATCATTAACCACGGGATAAACATCTAAGAAAAAAAAAAATAATGATAATAAGGCAATGACACTCTCACGTACAATGTAAATAAACAATGAATAGCTCACGGCACATACAAGGATTTTTATCTTCCCACTTGCTAGTAACAATTTCCTTTGGTATGGCAGGTTCACTATCAAAAGTCCACGTGGGGAATTTGGGCGGTAGCTTGTTGTAACAAGTATTGTCGTCCAAAAACTCGAGTGGTGGCATGGGAGGCGGTTGTAGAGGATTCACTGTAGTGCTGAGTAGTGGCGGAGGCTCGAACAGATTGCCTGTGTTTTGACTATTTTCACTTGAATAAGGCGAGGGTGTGTGCGTCTCTCCATTCAAGTTTCTACTAATGGGCAAAGGCGTGCTGTGACCTATCTGACCAAAACTTGCCATGTTTGTCATTGGCGTCTTCATAAGGCTTGACGTTCTGTTCATCAAGGGTGTCGTAGGAATTGAACCCAATATGGATGGTCTGTAGTCATTGCACATGGCATCAGATATGGTATCCGTGCCATCCAGACCCAAGCCGGGTATTCCGCATGAATCTGACGTCGTGTCCGATGATGGTAGAACTGTCTTTAAGAAATTGGAAACCGGCTCGTCGTTATTTGCTTCTGACATCGAGGGAAGAACGTCGATTACTTCACTGGATTTCTAAAACAATGAGTATTGTTTTAATATACGATTTATAGCAATGCGCATACACTATATCATTACTTCATACCTCATTCGCATCGTATTGCTGACTGTTGTTGGATGCCGCAGAATTTTCATTGAATATACTCCTCTGTAAAACAAAGAAAGATTTTAGTTCTCAGTTTTTAACCACTAGATTCAAAATACTTTTAAAATTAATCTTACGGGGTCAAAGTCCAAGTTGCTTCCCATGAATGATGAGAAATTATTTGTGAAATCTGCTGTCGTGTTATTCATAGAAGCAGTAACTGGATTGTAATCGTGTCCGTAAGATCCGTACATTGTCGGGGGCGCCACGTTTATTAGGGACGACTGATTAATTTGATTCTCGTCTGGGAGCTCTATGTCGCTGTCGGGACTCGGAGATGGAGCATTCACATCCGGCGATGGGATAGGCGAGGCTAGCAATGGAAGCAATTCATCCAGTTTTTTCTTCAAATTTTTCACTCTGTTTCCAAAATTTCTGTAGGCCTGTAATTTAAAAGTAGCCGAGGAGTTTGAGCAATCAATCTTTTAACGAACAGACAGTAAATAATTGTCAATACTCACATTAACGACAATTTTGACTTCACCCCGTTGCGTCTCGTAAAACTGATCGGCTTGCTCAAGAAGATCGAGAACCTGCTTTCTCTCTCTGATTTCCGCCTCGAGAGACCGCACGTAGCTCTCGATGTTCCTCACAGCACCGTCAACTTCCTTTTCGGCATCCTCAACCCTCCTTCGATCCTTGAGCGACGCGCACAACTCCTCGGCATTTTCAAAATCGAAGTTAGTGTCCCTCAGATCCCTCAATCTCGAATCTGTAGCCTGCTCCAGAGTTGAACACGATCTCATCGTCGAGATGAGCAAGGCCGCTTGAAACTCCTCGGATTGCTGCACGGGCTGGGGTTCCGATTTCTTTTTCGGGGCAGCCGATATGAGGCCGGACAAGTCGGCCAGGAACTCCTCGTCGTAAACCTGCCGCTGATCCCAGATTTTGAAAATCCTTAGAATGCGGTGTTTTACTTTTTCGTCGCGAACCATTGTCGTGGCTCGCTGCAGCGTTGTGCCCCATGACTCGACGAACTCAAAGTTTTTCCTTTTGGAGTATTGGATCACGTCGTTTGCCAGGTAGAAAAGTGTTAGCCTGTGCTCTACTTTTACTGCAAAACGGGGACATATGAATTATTACAAGTAGCGCCTCTTGGTTATTTGCAGCAAGCTAAGCCATCTAAGGAATCTAAATTGTAGCACAAGTACATGAAGTAATCGTTAAAATATCTTACCTTTTTTTAAAACTTGTAACCATGTGGAGACTATTTTTTTGTGATGCTGTCTCCTTTCAAGGCACCACGATGAAAGACTCTGAATAGATTCTTGTGAGTCTTTGAGAGACTGGAGCCTGCGTTCAAACTGCTCCGAATCAAAGTCATTGGAAACCATGATTGGAGCTTAATATTTAATGTTCCTCCTTTCTGTTGAGTCTTACAAAGACACAGGAGTCTGCAAAGAACGTGTAATTGAGTACTTACTCAAATAAATCATACAACATGTATAACTACAACTACTTGGGTAATTTCTGATATTGTTGTGACATGTTTAAAATATGAATGTAAGAGGATCAAATACGAAGATTCGAAATGAGAAAAAAAAAACCAAATAAACACTGCAAACCAAGAACGAATTTGATACTGTCACTTTGCACCAACCACGTTGTCAAGAGTATCATGCCTCGAACTCAAATGCACTTGAACAACAGTTCTGTTTGCATTATCAACACCAGAGAGTGTAACACGAGATTAAACAAAAACATCTAGCACAGTAGGGAGCAAGTTGCATAGAGCACGAAACTCTGAAAAATCAGATAGTACAAATCGATGGAACACATGAAACCAGATAACAAACAAAAACAACAAAAAAAGACAACTCTTTTACACACACGCGGAAAAATCGATCGATCGCTCAGCTATACCGAGAAGGCGACCTGGCCGTAATACCACTTCCTGACTGACGGCCATTTTTTGTTTACACGAGTTCAGCGCCCCCCCGCACACGCTCTTTGCCGCTCACAGGATCGACGTTTTATTAATAATTAATTTTAAAAAAACAACCTTATATCCACCTCTTCCCCCTTTTCAATTAAACAAATGACGAATCTACTGTTTGCATTAAGATGAGAGAAATAATAACGTTAGATGTGTTGAACACTTGACGAAAAAAAAAAGCTCGTGTAGCAGACGCCCTTAATAAGCTCTTCTGATGGTGGTTTTCTCTCTCATTGAAATCGAAGTAAGAAAAATTAACACCGTGAGCCAATTGTAGGCTAAAAAAATTGATAAAACACCCAATGGCAGTAAACATGTACATCCTACAATAAATAAACTGGTACATCACAAGCTTCAAGAGCATAACTTCCTCGTACTGCATGATATACGTTGACGCAAAACCAACCCCATCCTAACACACACAAACACACTTTATCACCAAAACATAG
The DNA here is from genome assembly GCF_036245765.1 of Copidosoma floridanum. Classification (NCBI taxonomy): domain Eukaryota; kingdom Metazoa; phylum Arthropoda; class Insecta; order Hymenoptera; family Encyrtidae; genus Copidosoma; species Copidosoma floridanum. The sequence goes on along the minus strand of NW_028321884.1, from coordinate 12,350,479 downwards.
GTATTTACTGTATTTTAGTGATTAAAAAATGCAAAAAAGAATGTGAAAAAAACAAAAACTGAGGAACCCCATCATACAACCAGAAACGAAATACAAAAACCTAAGCCCTGAAACAAGTTCATCCGCACATACACTATCACACCTGGCAGATGATTGTACTCCCTTATAGTTTTTAGGTTATACGGTTGTGGCATGTTTTACATGTAAATTTGTATATAAGTATATGTAAGTATACATGTGTTTATGCATATATGTGATATATAAAAATGTTACATGTTAACAACGCCAAGGAATTTCATTGACAATACTTAACATGTACTTAATTGCACTTGAACAACAAACTGTCACAGAACCACACAAACTATTTGGTTTTGGTTCACATTTCGCCGGACAAGTCTTCTTCTCGACGAAGCCTCCTCTTAATGGTCTGTTTGTCTTTCGTTGTCGAGATAAACTAAACCACTTACACAAAAATGTTTAAAAAAAAAAGGAGCCACCGGACTTGCCGGATTGAACAACTAAAATTGTACGAGTCGCTGTGCCTCGCTCGTACACGAAGATTGTCCCTTTATCATGTCACAATAAAAGTGATGAGGAGGACGTCGAAGACGCGGTTACAGGGCGAAGGTATTTGGCGGCCTAACTTAGGCCAGGTGATAGGGATTGCAAATATATACGTATAGTAGATATATGCAGAGATAAAACCAGAGCCCCCGCAGCTAGTCACTAATGTGTGTTACATGCTCTGGCATGTGGCACAGTGATAATAGTGATTGTGCACAATAGAAAAAGTGATTAGTGCAATGATTAATATATAAGCAAAAAAAACACGCAGTAGGTATGTGTACACGTATACGCACTTTTTATCAAAATCGCCAACTGAATTTATGCGCGAAAATTTGAATGACATGCAAAATAAACAATAATTACAAACTTAACAAAAATTATTAAAAAGTGAAATAAATAATTTAATTTTACAGGGACGATTATACATAATTTCTTTGCTCCGCTTATAAGACATCAAAATTTGTTTAACTGTGTGTGTGTTTATCAATAATTAAATAATATTATTTATTTATTATTAACATGAATGTTAACGTTATAAGAAACCCAAAATACAACTTTATTTTACACTGATAAGCTCAATTGCGATGCTATATTTCAACTTGTGACTATGATAATAATTATTAATAATCACACAGTTCTATTCGAGTTCAAATGACTTCATAATATAATATAAAGTTGATCATGAGTTTCTTGTCGTATGTCACCGAAAATTGTATTGTTTAGGAATACTTGATAAATTCGAATGAGATGACTTCATTAAAATCTTTGCGTTCGATTTAAATTACCGATCGTCGCCTGCCGCTGGTTCCATAAATGCAAAGAATTTTTTACGAATTATGGATCGGATATTCTATATTTTATTTCTCTGCAAACTAATTAACTTTATGTCAAATTTTTCGTATATATTTTTGGAACGAACGATCCACGCGACAAACGGTAATTTTGCGAACGTGTCCAATTTATTCCGTTAATTAACGTTTCATCATAATCAAATTTAAAAAATTCCATCGCATTTACTGAAAAATTGCAATTTTGGGAAGATTCTCCATGTACATTACTAAAGACAAATGTGTATAAGAATGACCCAATAACTTTGAAGTACCTACTCTCTCTCTCTAGAATATGTAAAATGTAAACAAATAACAGACGATGCGTGTATGGTTTGATCGAGAGACGTTACGTTTCAGTTAGACAAGTTCGAACCTTCGACATAAGTAGGATAATAGTGAAAATTGACGATCGCGTCCGAAAACATTATTGGTTTGCCTGCATTGTGATTTACCATTAAATGAATTTAACAAGCAAACAGTCCTGTTACTAACTACTCAAGAGGCTGCATTGGAAGCTGTAAAAAAAAACTAATGAGAAAGTTCGAAAAAATCACTGTTTGGGAGAACACCTCGAAGAACGATGAAGGTAAAATCCATATTTTTTAACATTATCAAGCGAATTTTTGAAAAACATGACAAGATTTACGAAAAAAAAAAACTGTACATGATTGACCCTCTAAATAAATAAACTGTTTTAAGTTATATTATTGCTATTTAACGTATAAATTTCAAATGTAAACCATAATACCCCATTATGCTCCAAACAAAACTCACTCTCCCGAAATTTATAAAAAAAAAAATTATATACATATGTTTTACCATGTGCATTTATTTGGAATTGTTAATGTACTAAAACTTATTGTACGTATACTTGTGTCCACACACTTTCCAATAGCGTTCATTATAAGTACATATGTAAATAATGTATTTGTAGAAAATTTTTAAATGTAAAATGTTGATGTACCATAAAAATATTAGTGTGTACATACATATATATCATAATCAATAAAAGGATCTGCTGAAAAATAATCCAATTCCAAATGTCATAATATATTTATACTAAAGATATGTCAACAAAAAGAAGATATATATATAATATTTATCTACTGAAGAATATGGAGGGCCTAGAAAGTTTTTTACTTTCTTTGGAAGGGAAAGTTTTTTTTGAGGAATGTCTCACTTTAATTTCGCACCCACGTGTAAATATTATACACGTGGATTTGGTATCGAATAGACCCAGCGAAATAAGTACATTAACCATTGAAAATTACACCACGAAGAACGTAATCTCACTTCTGAATTTTTAAAAACGCATCATCTAAAGTCTTATAATTCAAGAAAGATAAGATACGTTTTTGATTTGATAAGACATGCATTGCAGTATAATACTTATCATGTCACATATGATAAGTACCAATTGTACTGAATTTTTTTTCCACACATTTTCCGAATCCCAGCAGATCTGGAACAAGTGATAATAATTTAAGTACCCCTTGCCCCATGCACACATGTATAAACGTGTCATATCTTGCCCAGAGCAGTTTTTGGTTTTGGTTCTTCTTTCCTTCACATCACGATAATCAGTGTAGGTAATTTGCGCGACGACGGGAAAAAGCCGCAACCAGTTTAAACTTGCCGAAGAAGCAACCGTTATATTTTATCGTTTTTCAAGTTTTATATTACATCAAGTTGTACCCACGTATGTAGTACGTACTTGGTATCTTGCTAATCAGCATGTACTTATCAGTTATTTTATCTAAGTTAATTCCAGTGTGAGATCACTCTACTCCAAACTGTGACAGGGAGGGTGATACTGCGATAGCTGATTTGAAATATATATCTGTGTGTGTGTGTGTGTAAGAGGAGGCCTCAAAACTTAAAATAAGGATTGTACTTATTTCTCAGATTTATTAAGATACTTTACTCATTATCTCTGTATAGGTAAGTAAGAGAAAAAAGAGTGAAAAAAACGATTGAATTAAAAGTAAGTGCACACACAGTATGTGCATAAATACTTGAAGGTGTAAGAACTTATTAAGTAGGTATATAAGCATTGCACGATATTAATCGGATCGATGTGAATATTTGCCAATAAGAAGAAAAATAGACAAAAGAAAACGGATTTTAGAAATAGGTACGACAGTCTTTTGCTACGTTTTTCCAATCTGGTTTTTCCATCGTCAACGTTGTTTTTAGTTCATATACGTAGGTCGTATAGACTACACGCGACTACGCGTCGCGTGTGTTGTCATATATTACCCATATAGATATATTAGATATAGACAATTGGGCCATTCGGTTTGGGTACGTGTAAACATACACAAACGCACCGCTAAACAAAATTTACAACTGCATGCAAGCCGCAAGGAGTCTTCTAGAGAATTGTTACAGGTGACGTGTCCTTGCAAATAGCTTGGGTAGGTATAACGTTTAATACTCGTCTAGAGGATCCTTATAATATAGGATCGTGGGAGGAGACAAGAGTTTGAAGAACGAAGACACCGGGGGGGTATATATAGTGATCCATGTGCGGCCACCTAAAGGTTAGGTTGAGCCAAAGTGCTACTGGTGTTGTTGTCGGTGAGCTCAGCGTCTTCCCCTGGAACGGATAGCTCCAGATGAGGTCGTCGAGCTGAGTGTTTACTTTACGGCAGTGCGCCTTATTCACATAACACCTCTTTTATATCACTCGCCCCTTCCCTACTGCCCTCTCAGACGTCTGCTGCTCTTCCTCTCGTTCAGAACGTCTCGAGAGTCTCTTCCGACGATTTTCTGTGTATCGGGTAAGTTTATTGATGTATATAATTATTAATCCTGCTCGTATACTTGTATCTATTTCTTTTTTTTTTTTTTTTTTTTTTTTTTTTTTTTTTTTTTTTTTTTTAATTTTATTCATCATTGAATGATCTTGATCGCTGCTTGGGCATTCGATGATTGGCACAGTTTTTTCTCAGCTGTTGTAAATTTGTTGGTCGATTGATTGTTTGCATTTTAACATGAAATGAAGTGGATTCACGTATATGTGGACTGTCTAAATAAAGGTTTTTTTCACTAAAGTTGAGGGGGATCAAAATTTTAACGTGGTTTTTTGTGAAAGAACATTGGCCCAATGCTACCATGAAAGAATGTTGGATGTACACAAGTCTGAAGTTATTTAAAATTATTTCAGATCATCAGTCGAGCAACATGTATGACAATATATTTGAAGACTTTAATGTTGTAAAGCAGCATTGCGAGAGAAATGGCTGTTCTGCTTTCGAGGAGTCAATAGTATTTGAGCTGTTGGAAAAGTACTACCCAAAATATGGATCAAGGCAGTCCATTCAAAAAATCTTAGACATGTTGGATGCTCAACGAATAAGAGAAGACATTGGAAATTTCATGTTAGATGACTTACCACAACACATGAGTGTAACAGTTAAGGGTGAAAATATTTATGAGTCCAGCATTGATGCTGATGATGATGAGTCTAATGAAAGTATTATCGAGTTAGAGGTGCCCAAAAAGGTGTTTCCATTTATTGATTTAACAAAGAGTAATTCGTTTGGATCTGATCTCAATGTCGAAGAAAACATAATTGACAGTGAGAAACACAGCAACAACTCCGTGAATAACAGTAATAACAGCGACGATGAAAATTTAAGTGACATCTATGGTCATGACTCGAGTGATCCTGACATTGAGAGACATGTCAATAATGACTATGTGACCCAAGAAACTAAATCTCATGATCCTCCATTGCTGGATTTATTGGCTGACTTGGAGGATAAATCAAATACTGATGTCGTTGATCGAGCTCCCAGTACTGTAGAGATTTCCGAAATCATTGAAGAAGAAAACAACAACGATCCTAACAATAATCTGGAAGGAGCAATTTTCGAAGAGCTTATGAACGTTGATCGTAACAATGCACATGTTCAAATTGCTGATGCTCTTGGAAACTCTGATTCTAATAACTCAGCGGTAGAAGAAATAATTGACTCAATGCCAGGTTGCAGCAAAGATTCAGGTACATAAAAACTGTATTGTTCTAGCCCTATGTATTTGACTTAAATAATCTACTGACTCTTTGTTAGGGCAATCGCCAAATACAAGAAATAGCCTTTTAAGCTGTACACTGAACTGAATGTACATACGATTGTTTTAAATCTTATAATTTCAGATCTAGACGTGATCAAGAGGGTTTATAACGTCAAAAATCTTCCGAGTGATCATTCGCGTAAGGGGGGTCCAGTTGCAGGATGTAGCAGGGACTTTGAGGAGACAATAATTACGAGCGACGATAGCGATGTAGAAGATTTAACCTTTGATAACGACTTAATACTCAATGATCTAATATGTATTCAAGAAATAATACCATGGGCAGAAATCGAAGTGATAATTAAGTTGTTGAAGAAAAATTATAATCAAAAAAATCGAAAAGAGTTGGCTCTTTGGCAATTGATGCAGGAACAGAAGAAAGATCAAGCGAGTAAGCGAAAACTCGATGAGAGTCCCTTATCCGCGTCATCGCCTCCAAAAAAGGCAAAAAATCGTGAATGTGTTGATACCGACATGATCCCAAGTAACGAATCTTCCAAGGATCTTGAGTCTTCCAATCAACCAGAGTCTGATGTCGCGACCGCTAACGTCAGTCAAAATAATCAAGGTCAAACAACGAAGGATTGTCAAAAAAACGATGGGTCTGCCAATGGGACTACTACGGAAACCGCGAATACCCAAGTGATCATGTTGCAACCAATCAAAGCGCTTACGGCATTTGTCTCAAAAGATCCCATATCCTTGACTCCATCATTAACCACAAGTTCCATTGTAAAGACCAATGCTGAGGTAGTACCCGCGGTCCCAGAAAGGAGACTCTCCATCCCTTCTAGTACGTTAAATAGCAATAAATGTTTTCCTAATTTACACAACGAAATCGAGGAATTTGCCAAATATTTTACCATGGGTAAAACAGAAACGGGCTCTATGTCAGATTCGACTAGAGTTATCCCCAATCCTGTTTTCAAAGGCAGTGGTATGTATTGACGCCTGCCTGAAACTGAACCAAAACAACAAACTACAGATTAAATCATTCCTGATGTTTCAGACGCGCTTCTTCATCCACTGGCAGGAAGATCCGGCGCGAAAGCAGAGAAAAGCAGTACCATCGTGAGGCCGTCAAGACTGTCTCCAATTAAAAACCCCATTTCTGCGGGACCGAGACCTATTCCAGCTCACACTACTGTCTTCCCGGCAAAACTCAACTTCACAGATCTCGCAACCAAGATGAAGAACGGAGAAAACAATCGCGGCCCACCGCAACCCACCGCAAGGCTTCTTACACCAAACCACTTGAGAATATTGAACAAGGAGCCCGTGGGAGTGCTGCGTACGAATCCCCTGTGGTCGCAAGGGAATGTGCCGTTCCAAAAAGCGTATCAAGACCACGGCAATCTAATAGAAGAGCAGAAGCTGATCGTTAGACCGCCTGTTTTGAATAAAATCGGCTCTCCCGCTTACAAGGCGCTGCCACATTACAATGCCGTTCGATTACTCAACAATGTTATCAAAACAGCTGCTGCGCGGCACGTGACTGTTCATGCTCCTGCGACAGTTCAACAAGTAGTTGCGGCACCGAAGCCGTTGTACGACCCGTTGGCCCAACCGGGACCATCTTCTAGAATATCTGGTATGCCTTTGGTATTTTATTTTGTATTTGTATCCTGGCGGACATTTATTAATATTCTGACGAATCGATGATTGCAGTGCCGGTCCTTCAGATACCAGGGCCATCAACACCCGTTGCGTCTTCGAAGGCCGAGGTTAAAAAAAATGAGGTCCCACACGCGGTGTACGTGAAACTGCGTTCCATGTTTCCCGAAGTGAAAAAGAGCTACATTAAACACATCTGCGTGCATCCGCCTGTACAATTCAGTGCGAACTCGGATCAGCAAATTATGTTGAACGTCCTGATAGATCATCTCCTCCAAGAGGGGTCCAACAATCTTGAAGTGGACCAGATGCAACCGTACGAAATAGATGAGCCAGTCTCAGCGCTGACAGTCGATGAGAAGTACGAGTATTTGGTGGGAATATTCCCCAACGCCGATCCATCCTATTTGCGAAAATTTGTCGAGGAGACGACGAACGACCAAACGATCGAGGATTTTATCCAGCAAAAGATTGAATCCCATGATTATCCCACCAAGGAGGATTACCTTAAAAAAATTAAAATCACCGAGCAAATCAAACAGTACACAACTAACTTCGACTTGAAAAATTTTTTAGAGATACTTCCAGATCCGTTCAAATACTTTGAAGACCCTACCAGGCAGTCAAATCACAACATCGTAGCAATGGAGTTTCTAAAGTCGCAGTTTAACAGATATAAAGTAAGTACCTGTACATTTTGATGTCTAAGCTAATTTTGCCAAGTTACTTGCGTACTTTTGTTGATGTCGTTTTTTTTATCCCTTAAGGTTTGCACACTCACGAGGGCATACAGAATGCACAACTACAATATATCGTTAACAGCAAAGACTTTATCAAATATGCATCCGGATATGAAATCCAAGCGAAATGCGTACGAAATGCCAACAGAAAACATCCCGTTGCTCCAAGAGATGGCCTTCATAAAAAATAAACAGAAGATCATCGATCACATTCAGACGATGAAAATGAAAGAGGAACAGTTATTCAAGGAGCTAAAGGTATTTGATTGGTATATCAATGTTATTGGAAAAAAAAAAAAAAAAAAAAAAAAAAAAAAAAAAAAAAGCAATCATTGATGGGTGGTTTTCATAACAGGATAAAGGTCTACTATTGACATGTCTATGTTGCTACAACGATGAATGCATGCCCACAAAGTCATCAGAGTGCAACACAGGCCACGTGTTTTGCTTCGAGTGCATAATCCGAGGCACAGAGGCTGCATTGGCAGACGGCAATTCGCACGTGCGCTGCTTCACCGATTGCCAGAGTGACATTTCTTTGGCCACGCTGCAAAAGGTCCTGCCACCGACGCAGTTCAGCGCACTGCTGAAGAAACGTCAAGCAGCTGAAGTCGCGGCTGCTGAGGTCGATGGACTTGTTTCGTGTCCGTTCTGTTATTTCGCGTCCATACCCCCGCCCGAGGACAAGGTGTTTAAATGTTTGAATCCAGAGTGCATGAAAGAGACTTGCCGGTGAGTTTTGCTTTGAATTATTTCATGTGTTTTCTCGAGGGAAATCGTTTAAAACGATATCTCTGCTTTGCTCTCGTTGCAGTTTGTGCAAGGAATTGAATCATATTCCCTTACGTTGCGATGAAGTGATCAAAACAGACAAAGCGCGTCTTATGATTGAGGAAAAAATGACAGAAGCTTTGTTGCGCACGTGTTATCAGTGCAAAAAGCAGTTTTACAAGGAAGAAGGCTGTAATAAAATGCGGTGTCCTTGCGGTGCCTTAATGTGTTACGTTTGTGATCGACCTGTACAGGGTTACAATCATTTCAACGCTCAAGGAGGAGCAAACTCAAATCTGTACGTATTATTTTTTTGGATTGAATCGACTTGGAGAGGGCATTTATTTGAACGTGATTGAATTTATAGTTGTCCGCTGTGGAGCGATGATCGTCGCTTGAATGCCGAAGCCGTCAGGAAAGTTGCAGAGGAGGTAAAAAATAATATACTGAAACAAAATCCTAATCTGAAAATCGATACAGAGAAGCTATTGCCCAAAGTGCCACCAAAATCTAGAGGTCCTCATGATGATATACCTAACGCAAATCAATTACACGTAAGTACACACGATTTTGTTCTATCTTGCCAATGATTTTCGTTCATTCCAGTATGAAAACATTGAGACATTTATTTTATTTTAGGAACACGTTAGGAGAGTTGCCAATGCGCCCTGAGTTTTCGCGAGCCAAAGAATAACAATAAAAAGCGATCAATCAGTTACTATAAATTGTTCAAGTATTCTTAAGTTAAAACTCGAAAGAATCAACTCGCGTTTGTTCACGTCATTTACTTGTGGATTTGTCTAATTTTACTTACGGACGCCTACTTTTTACTGTCATTCATTTCCATTGAAATTTCTTTTATCGTCTTTTAAGAAAACGTTCCAAAAAAAAAAAAGGTAAATTTGACTTTTAAACTTAGTAAAGCTAGAACCGTTTTTAAATATTTTATGAGCCATTGCTTCTAAAAAAAAAAAAAAAAAAAAATGTAATTCAATGAGTTGTCAGAAAGAAGAAAAAAACTTGAAAAATTTTGTACAGCGTTTCACAAAAATATTTTTATTAAAATTAATGATAAAGTATTCTTAGCTTGATTCCTGTTAGATTTTAAGAAACTTAGCAAGTATAAAATTATATAGCCATATAAATTTTGTACCTGATGGTGTCTCTGAACATTGGATGTGTCGACCATTTTTCAAGAGCGCTTACGTGTTATGTATGAACAGTATCGTGTCTGGTACACGTTCAACATGTGGAAATGAAATATAAATTTTTTAGTACGGTATATAGCTAAAAGTAAGGCGAGTTTGTAATATGAATTTTTTATATGTTTATTAATAAAAAGTCCGAAAAAAGAATCGTACAAACTATACATTTTTCATTGATCCGTCATTGTATTTGTCATCAGTACAAAAGAATCAAAACGATTCCTACAAATACTTGGTTGGTACACTTTGTTGTATTGATAATTTATCTGCGTGCATGTTGTAATTGTTCAGGTGATTCGCGCATTTTCCTCATCCAGTGACAATCTCTATGGTATCGTCGTCATCCAAGTCATCCTTTTTAGGCTGTGCTGCTACAATGATTGTTGACAGAAAAATATTTTACCTTCTGATCGATGAATCAATCAAAAATTGTTTCTTACTTGGTTGAGCAACGGGCGCAAGACTCGTGACGAGCGTTTCCGGCTTGGGTACCGGAGTCGTCGGCTGAGTCGGCGCTTTGTTGTTACCCCCAAAATCTGGCCAAACAGGTTTCGACGGCTCATCGAAACTGGGATCGAAAGTGAGGTCATCTTTGTTTTCCTGGGGAAACTGATTCTTCGGTGGCTGCGGCTGGCTTGGGAAGTACAACTGGCCGTTGGAATTCTGGTTTCCCGGCATATTCGGCGCGTCACCGCTTGGTGGGTACCGGAAGTTGTTCTGGGGCGGTTGGCGCAACGGGAAGCCTCCCCTCAGCGACTCTTCGGCTATGACGATCTGTTAATTGAGCGTTTAACATATATATGTGATGTATAAGGGTCATTGCATCAAAACTACGATGTTTTGAAACGTACAACGTTTAAAGAACTTTTTCGTTATTTTGTAAGGCCCAAACTAGCTGGAAACTTTTTGAGCCGGATTTGCTGTCATTTTTCGTTAACCCATGTTAATGTAAGCGGGATTTTTTAAATATAAAAGACTATCATGGTACTTTTTTGGCACTTCTGAACTTTGGTTCGATACACATGTGATCGCCAAGTGCTTTCGTACACTATGGTCACCTATACTCTTGGAAAAAAATTATCTATTTATTCGCCACGATAGTGCGTCTAAAATTTAGAGCTGAAAAAAAGTGACGGTGTTCTCTTTCATTACAGAATGTAAAACGGTTTTTCCAAGTGTCCAAAACTTAACATTTGTTTCGCGCGATTCAGTTAGTGTTTAAATTTGCAAGAAAAGGTACTAAACGCATGAGACTTTCAGACAATACACAGAAAAAAAATGAAAAATTTAATGTATTGGTGCCATACAGGCCGTTAATAACTAAATATTTGAAAATTCTTCGTATTTACAGTAATGAAATTACTGTATTCGATCGTTCGATATTTATTTCCTTTTTTTTTCTTCATAATCATTTTTTTTCTTCAGCTACAACTGCACTTATTGAAAAACAATTAACATTCTTCGCTTGACTCTTTCGGAGTGACGGAAAAAAAAAAAAAAAAAAAATCGCACTCCCTCGATATTCAACACGTAAACTTTATGGAGTTCCAGCAACACATAATGACGCTTCGAGCACTCAAATAAAGACGCGTGTGCTATTCGTCTTTTTGACCTCGAGCGCATTGCCAGTGACGACCGGCAAACCAGTTGTTATTTAACCAATGACTCCTCGAGCAAAGTACTGCGAGAAAAATCGTCGCGATGAGCTCACGTGGGCATGCACTGATGAATCCCGAGAATCGTCATTCCCAATGATTATTGGAATTTTTAGTGTCTTTTTTTTCATCCTTTGTTGGCGAGAAAAGTTTTTGCCACCCAAGTGGCATTGAAATCAACCCCATGTCATATTAAATAGAACTTTCTTTTTCTTTTTTTTTTTTAGTTTTTTTGGTAGAACAAAAAAAATAACAATTGTATCGAGTTACATTTACTTGGAGATTTACTCTAATGTTTAATGTGCCTCAATTGAATGCTCTATAATGTTTCCAATCAATCATCCCTAAAATTTTATTTTGACAAAAAATAAATTTACGTTGAAAATTTTGCCTTTTATTTTTTTTTTTCACTATAGCAGCCTATTAAAATAAATTACGAAGAAGCAATCTGAAAAATTTTTCTTCCAGCGTTGCTGTACCTGCCGCTGTTGCGTAACACGCGCGCTTCCCTCCGTCATACGTGAAAATTATTTGAAAAGTTCAATTCGACGAATCCAATGAAACATTTGTTTTCCCACTTCTATATTTTTAAACGATATGAAAATCCACCGAAATTAATCTATATTATCTTTACGACGGTCACAGAATTAAATTTTTCCTTGCCCATCCAAGCGGAAATAGTGTTTTTTCTGATAATTGGCAATAATTATTTTAAACAATAAGTTAAAAAAAAAAAAGAAAAAAAATAGTTTATTAAGTCTAGATTTGAGAAAACTAACAAAACTTGTTATTTCACAATCATCTGTCACAACAAGTATTACTATTGAAACTTTATAATACTAATTATCAGATACTATCTTTTTTGTTAGCGAGATCGACTTTTTTTGTTTATCTGCTACATAATGAAACACAATAAAAACAATCTGTTATTAATAAATATTAATTTTTGGTGAATTTCAAAGTCAAGTATCGGACGGCGATGTCAATAAACTAATTTTCTTAATATTTAAAAAAAAAAAAAAAAACTGTCGACAAAAAATAATATTACTGATTAAAAGATATTACTCGTCCCAACTCTTGAGATTTACAATTATTCTTATCACCAGTCGTTATTTATTCGTTAAAACGATATTCGCTTGGGCCACAACGACATGGATCAACAACTTTGCTGACTTGAGCCCAAAAATCATCACTTGGCGTGAAAAGGTACACGCGGAAAATTCTCGTAACGGGAGTCCAGTAATTTTACAATTTAAACAATTAACGCGAGTACCATATCCTGCGTCTTGGAGTTCCTGCAGATCCACTGGACGTCGTTCGGCGAGACCCCGGCGGCCTTCCAGTCGATCTCGGGATCGCCACCCCGTCGCTGCTGAAAACGCTGCGGATAATAATACCGCCTCCCATAACCACCACCACCGTTGTGCCAATTGTCGTAATACTGGGCCCAACAAGTGGAGGTGCCCACCATCAGCGCCACTGCCACCGCCAGCATAGATGCGGCCGGTTTTTTGCCCATTCCAACAATACTCGCGGCTAGCCGGCGTAAACAACTGGTGGCCGCTACGCCGCTCGTGGCTTTTATACACGTCGGCTCGAGGGTTTTTTTTTTTTTTTTTTTTTCCAATGTACATATATAGCGCTCGGTGGAGTATAGGTTTTCGTTCTTTGGAGTTTTTTGGTGGTGGCTTTTAGAGGAGAAAATGATATACTCTAAGGCAAATTTGCGCTCAAATCGGCTGGTACTACGTGAGCGTTTGTCGCGATCGGTATGACCTGCGGCCTCTCATTGTGTTTGCTCTTTTCCTTTGGGACGGCCTTTTGCCGAAAATGCGAGCCGTAAGAGCGGGGACTTTTTTTTTTTTTTTTTCCTCCAAAGTGTAATATATGGTGAAAGCTGTCGGTACAACGTGCAATTGGGGCTGTTTGTGGTTCGCGTACGAAAGGAAGAATTAAAGACAAGTGGAAAGTAACTGGTGATAAAAATCAACAAAGTCCAAAATTTGGAATGAGAATTATATATTTGACAAATGCCGTTATTGCAGACTTTTTAGAAAGTAAAAGTACAATAAATTAACTCTTGTGAATTTTAACTTGTGTACATTTTCGAGTATAGCTGGTGAAATTATTGTTCATAAAAATTATCAACAATTGTTATTTAATAACGGATTGAAATCGTGTTCTTCAACGTAATTTCCACCAAGAGAAAACTATCAGAGAAAGATCTACCAATAACACACATGATAGATCAATGATAAAAGGTATTACAGTTTTGCCTGGTTATCATTTGTATATAGTGTTCATTGTTAAATCAAAATTAAATTTTTTTGTTTTTTTTTTTTAATTTTCAATTCGTAAGGTACCAAATGAAAAAAATGTCGCTTATCGTTGTACTGTTCGTCCCAAAAAAAAACAACAGAATGGCACACCGTTCTGCTCGTAAAATACTTTTAAAAAAATGCATACTTCCACCCGACGAATAAGAAAAGAGAGTCTTCGCGGTGACATTCCTTTGAACTGGATTTATTTTGCAAGCAACGTTCCACCAAGTGCACCACAAGATGAATACAACATAGACTATATTATCCACCCTACACGAAGCCATAAAAGTGACACCTAATATTCATCATCCCCCCCATGCGAGCTATTGGCCACAACCACCCCAGAATCGGCCGACGCCACGGGGGCAGCAGCGACACGTGCCCCTCCCGCGTTACTCGTGGCTCTTCCACCCGGATTTCTCGTGGCCACGGCTCTCAAGGCTGCGTCCCGTAAAATTTTCAGCCCGTCCCTCAGAATCCCGGCAAAGTCGCACTTGGCTGCAACGGTCCCGGGGGCACTTTGATCCTTGTTGGGTGAGACCCTGGCAGTGGTAGGCGGGGGTGTACCACTCCGGTATTTGTCCCATGGGGTTACGTCGTAAAACGGTTGGTTACCGGTCACCTGAGGCCGTTGTTGCCAACCGGTCACTGGGCGAGTATCATAATAGTAGTAGTACGTGCCAGCTCTTGGGACTTGGGGTGGTGCATACATCACTTGGGAATTGACCAGTGGCAGAAAACTCGGTCTTCCTGATGGACTACAAATCACTTGCCTCTGGAAACAAGAAACAACGGCCCGTGTTATATATGGCCGATCCATTGTGCACATGTATTATGCGTTGCTCACCTTGGCTCGGGTGGTGGGGCTCGCGGTGACGGGACTTTGGCTCGGGATCGGTTGGTCCTTGGCTGCCGGAGTATCCGCGAAGTGGAATCTTATTCGCACTGGTGGAGTTTGAGGCTCGCCGGTGGCGGGATCCTGAAATTTGGTGCAACGATCGTTAATGGAGTTACAAGAGGAACGCTTCGGGGAGGGGTTAGTTGGGGCGAGTCGGGCTTTTCCGATTTGATTTTTTTTTTTTGATATCAGAGATAACTGTATAATTCATCTAGAGCTTATGGCTGTGAGAATCGTGTCTACCGATACCCCATAAGTTTACGTTAGCTGCGGATCAGGTGTACGTATATGAGGAAATTCACAAAAAGTATTCCGTTTTCATGCGTGGCTAAAAAATAGTTTTTGTTCCAAAAATCGGGGACAAAAACGGGACGTTTTTTTGTGGATTTGCTCCTACATATGATTCGGAATTAACGACAATTTAGAGCCCAATTATGTTCAATTTAAATGTGCGCAAAACAAACAAGTTACTCCGGCCTCGTGGGTTGGGTGGCGTGAAAAGACGAATTAATTATTACGTACAGTTGCTCGATTTTTTTCATTAGCCCCAACTATATATACACGAAAGAGCTTTGAGCCCGTACTCGTATACAATACACAAATGAAAATAAAAACAAATGTAAAACTGATGTGTGGCAAGGATTTTTTTTTTTTTTTTTTTTTATTCAAAATTGATCAGTTCAAGGCAACAATTAGCCAGGCCGTCTAGTCGACTACTTCATGATTTTTTTAAATTGACGTATGTATTGGTACTATTGGTATCAATTAAAACCACTTTTTGAGTCGTATAATTGAATATTGAGACTAAATTGTTCAGTATTATATGGAAGAAGTTAAAATAATGTAATTTTTAAATTTAAAGAATCGCTTAAAACTGTTGAAACAAATATCGATAGTATTTCCTTTACAATGTTTCAGATAAAACTGGAATTTTTATAATTTTAGTAGTTGATGTTAAATACAACTTTATTAGTGAAACACTTTAAATTACAAAAATATTTTAATGAAATCAAATTCCATTTAACACCTCATTGAAATTATAAAATTTTAAAAACCATATGAAACGTAATTAAAATTTATTTTACTGGTGTGCAAACCTGTACGATGTCTTTATTTAAAATTTTTTATTTTGTACGAAATAATTTAAATCTTATTTATTTGAAATTTTTAGTATTAAACATAAATTTTTAAGCAAAAACTTATTTAATGCATTTCTACTTGAAGCACCGTTTCAAATATTATATTTAAATAAATTAAATAAGTTACATAAAAATTTGGATGAAATGTTTAGCCAAGAGATTTGAAATTTTTGTATCATATTTAATATTAAAACCAAAGACCCTTAACATTTATACGTTTATTAAAAACAGAATCTATTTTAAATCAAAAATGTCACACTGACCTGTTGAATCGGATTCGCCGTGGTGACGTCAGACTCTTGTGGTTCCGCATTTTCCTGAACTTCCCGTAAAATGTGCTGGCCCCCCACAGTTGAAACAATCAGAGCCATGAGGCTCCATGCAATCAACTTTTTGCCCGACATTTTTATTCGTGATCGAAATATTGATTACGAGACACTGTGAAACAAGTAACGGCGCGAGGTCCGTTTTATACGTCGAATGTTTTACCTAAAAAGTCACGTAAGTTGATCTCCCGTTGTGTAATTCCTCCCAATCGAGTTTTCGTTTCTTGTTTCCACTTGCGATTTCAAATGTTGTGACCGATGGTAAACTTAATCTTCACGCGTGTCCAATCCGATGACAAAGGTAACAATGGCATATTTGAAGTCTTTTGTGTCCTCCTATCTTCAAATTATGAACTGGGAGAAAAAAATAATAAAAATTATAGATAAATTTTAGTTAAAATTACCATCCTACGAAGTTAATTTAATGCAAGCTGTCAAAAGAGGGAAAATTTAATATTTTTAACAGTAAATATTATTGTTTTAACAGTTAAAATTGCCATTCTGGAACAGTAAACCTTAAAAGGATCGTCAATAAATTTTATTTTACTTTCCCGCATAGTAGTTTTTACGGTTCTAACCACAATTTTGACTATTCAAGCTATAATTTTAACTGTCGAAACAATAATCTTTACCATTAAAAATAATAATTTTTTCTTTTTTTGCCAACTTGCATCCGATTTACTGCGCGGAATGGTCATTTTTACTGGAATTTCTCTGTAATTTTTATAATTTTTTTCTCTCAGTGTTGATGTATTTAATTGTAATAATCGTAATAGCTTGAATATTTATCCCTTACTATGTAAGCCTCTCACCGTTTTCGAAAGATATTTGAATTAACGGTGTAATGGCATAAGAGTAATTGGCTACTATTAAATCTTGAATATTTTTTTACTGTACGATTGAAAAAGACTTACTTGGAAAGCGGCATTTTCGTTAAAATATTTCAATTACTTCGTTTAAATATAGGTGAATTAATTGATAGTCTAAATAATACAACTGAATCAATTGATTTTAGTAAACCCTTTATTTCTTTTCTTTTATCTTTTTATCATTACGCCATACGCTGGAAAGATAATCTTACATCCTTATTTTGCTCCTATCCATCAAATATTATTCATATTTTAAAAAGTTGATATTGCTTTCAATTATATGGTATGCTTAATAAATGCAAAAGTAACAATGTAAGACTCCATTGTTATAAACTTTAAAGAAAGTTTTTTATACAGTGAAAGTTGGTACATTCGGGAAACAGCGAACGTGACAAGCTGGAACGTGTGTAATAATAATAATAAGTATCAAAGAGCAAAGGCTACAAAGTATGAATAGCAGCTTATGAATCACCGCAGTGATATTGAAACATACGTTCTTGTGATTATCCATAAATTAAAGTATATTATATAGTACATAGGTTTCCAACTAAAAAATATATTAGCTATTTATTTTAATTTTCAGTTGTATATACATCCGCGTTGATGCATTATATAAGCCTTTTTGCATGTGTTAAGGGTATTACTATTATTTTTACTACAATTTTTCAATTCAAAGATGATCTCTGAGTTGGGGATGTAACCATCAAATTAATTTTTATCAGTACTGTACAAAAATTTAAACAGTATTTGGCAAATATTTTCTAATGGACTAACTAAAATAATCTCCGAGAATTTTGGATCATAAAACTCAATTTAAAAGTTTCTAGAAAAATTGTAGATTTAAAAAAAAGTACGATTAAACTTAAAATATCTACTGATATGACTGATGAATAGGTGGTGGCAACTAGTATACACTTGTTGAAAAAATGTTTTATTTTATTTTAAATGAAAAAATCATGGATTAGTTAAAACATGTATACATTTGGATAAACAATGCAAAATGATCGTCAGGCAAAATAGTTTTTTCTCTAATTTTTATAAGTACATGATTAAAGTAAAAAGAAACTCAATTTTTTAGAGCTCATAAATTATATCAAATCTTGTGGTACATAATTTTACACCAGAAAGTTTTACTTAAATTATACATATTATTTGAAAAATATATCTACTGAAAAAATTTTTTTTCAACAAGACCGTTTAATGAACATCTGTTTTGCTACTTGTATATAGTGTTAAAGATTCCTCAACTTAATATGATACGTTTTAAACCAAGCATCAAAAGCTCAAAAATAACTGACGTCAAGACAGGGAATTTCCTTCACATTTTCCTTATCATGAAAAAATATCCAAACGTTGCCAAGAAATTTTTTTAATTGACATAAGTAAACACAAGAGGTTAAGCATTCATGACTAATACCAATATTAATGTAATCGATTAAAATTTATTATCTATACATTTTTAACACTTTAATTATTGAACTTTGTCTGTTGTCATTTGTAAGTATGCATCAAATTAGTTTTTTCGACTATCAGAAGATTATGTGTTGAAATTAAAAAGATATAAACATGCAAGAAATACGGCGTACACAATTTAATTTTTCTACTCATTTTGAATCGAAAATTCTTCAAGCCAATAGTTTTCATAAAAAAAGATATTTTTCAAAACTCCAAATACTTTGCTCAAAACCATAGGGCTTACTTACAAATTTTTTGTCCTGAAAAATTGATTTTTATTTAAATATTGTTACAATAAATAAATATTTAATTAATAAAGTGTATCACGCTCAGTACTTTACATATCCATACCATCACTTACTTTTAAGAGCATATAAACAACAAAATTCGTTGACCAAATTTTTCTCAGTTTATTTGTAGAATCACTGATGCAGTAAATAATTTTAAAAAGTATACTTATATTTACTCAATAAATTTCCAAAGAAAATAAATTTTTTTTATCTCTAAGTGTAAAACATCGTTTTTTCTGCTCTTTTTTTTAAACATATACGTATGGAATTAAAAAAATTTGTTTCGTAACATGTAGAGGTTGGCGTTACAAGTCCAATGAAAATTTGATTAAATAGTTACCCTGAATTACTGTATTCGTAATGAAAGTCTAGCTATCAACTGACCACGTGCGTACTGCCCAACGATCCAATACAAACATTTTTATCTGTAAACTTTGAAAATTTCAAATGGTACATGATAAAAGGAGTATCTTCATAAACGAGTGTAAGATATATTGAGTAAAAAAAATTATCTCATTGATTAGTGGAAAAATTAATATAATGCAGTATCTTCCAAAGATGCTAAGAAATTAATTTTCGTGTAACATTTACGTAATTATAAAAAAATTATTTAGTTCTCTGCACTTGTGGTAAAATTGATATGTAATACGCAATCTCGACAATGTCATAGAAGTCAAGGTGAAGCAATGTCTTTATTATCATTTCTTAATGAAAGGAAAAAAAAAAAAAAACAAAAAGCTTTTCGTTCACGTCAACAGTTTTGATTACGCGATCAAGACTCATACATCGATGTATATGTATACAGCACATTAAAAATAACGACAAGTCGTACGCGGCAGATGCTTGATGACTCTTCTTCAAACGATAACTGATATCACTTGGGAGTCATGTAAGCTGACGGTTGAAACGAATCTTCAACAGTTGTTTTACAATAAAATGACACAATGGATATTCATTTAGAACTGAAAATCATTTATTTACGATGTTACATTTTTTTAAATGTATTTAAATACTTTTTTCAAAGTAACATTTTTGTTAAGTAAATCATACAAATTATAAGTAAGGATAAAAAAAACGAAATTGTGAAAGAAATGTTGTTGTAAAGAATAATTGTATAAAAACTACTAAATATTTATTCATGTCTTTTTGATGTACACACCTAACATTGGTGTAAAAATTTGTACTGTACCATTGCAGGTTTCACAAAAAATGTCATGTAGTAGAGATTCAACGGTAGATATGTATTACTAACTATATGTCATGGAATATCAGAATGAGTCACCCAATATGTAAAGTGCGAAAAATTACTAGCCAAAATTCTCATCAACAATTATCATAACTTTTGTAATCAAACTAGTTTATCCGTCATAATGAGGTTCAATAACGTTCATCGTAACCATGACCTGGATGTTTGAGGTATCCAGTTTGGTCGGAATCATGGGCTGGTTGAGGATGATAAGGATCTACATGATCGAAATTGTGACTAGGTGGTGGATGTTTGAGGTATCCAGTTTGGTCGGAATCATGGGCTGGTTGAGGATGATAAGGATCTACATGATCGAAATTGTGACTAGGGGGTGGATGTTTGAGGTATCCAGTTTGGTCGGAATCATGGGCTGGTTGAGGATGATAAGGATCTACATGATCGAAATTGTGACTAGGGGGTGGATGTTTGAGGTATCCAGTTTGGTCGGAATCATGGGCAGGTCGAGGGTTATAAGGATCGACATGATCGAAATTGTGGCTAGGTGGTGGATGTTTGAGGTATCCAGTTTGGTCGGAATCATGGGCAGGTCGAGGTTGGTAAGGATCCACATTGTCGTAATGATGGCTTTGTGGTGGATGTTTAAGGTATCCCGTTTGGTCGGAATCGTGGGCTGGTTGAGGGTGATAAGGATCGACATAGTCGTAATGATGGCTTTGTGGTGGATGTTTGAGGTATCCTGTTTGGTCGGAATCATGGGCAGGTCGAGGTTGGTAAGGATCCACATTGTCGAAGTGATGACTGGGTGGGTGTTTGAGATACTCTACGTTGTCGGTACCGTATCTAGATGGGTGTTTCAGGTGCTTGACGCTACGAGTGTGTCGAAAATGTTCAGTGTTCCGTTCTTGACTGGGGTGACTCAAGTACTCGGACCGTAGTGGGTGGCGTAGATAATACTCGGATTTTTCTTTGCGTGTATGCCTCAGATATCCAGTATCGTGATCAGGGTTCTCCAAGTATTCAGACCCTGGATGTTGCAGATGCTCGGATCCTGGATTTTGTAGATACTCGGATCCAGGACTTCTAAGGTGCTCGACATTAGTTCCAGGGTTCTGAAGGTGCTCGGATTCACTACCAGGAGGATGATGCAGCTCATGTGGGTTGAATTCAGGTGTGTGCATAAGTTCTTCGGTCCCGGCATAGCCTGAAGCCATTGTCTGGATGACAATGGCTGTCAGAGGTATAAGCACCTATAATTTTTCGAATATCTTTTATTTGAGGTTATTAAAATTATCTCACTTATTTAATTAACTTGTTGTATTAAACGCACTTCGAGCGTTCTTCGTTATAGACACTTCTTTTATGATAAAATATGAATATTTGCATATTATACAATTTAATTAGTAAGTAATATATACTACTCTTATAAAAAAATAACACAACTCTACTTACACCCAAGTGGAAATAATTTTATTTGATAAGTTGGTAATAATTAATTTAAAAATTAGAACATAAAAAAAAATTAAAATAACTTTTAATGTCTCGATTTGAGACAAGTTATAAGACTAATTTTTCACAATTGTCCATCACAAGTTGGTATTAAAACTTTTGAATCCTTATTGTTAGTTTTTTTTTTGTTCGCGAGATCAATAACGTGAGATCAAAACGCGAGTACAACTATGCCCATAAAGATTATTATTTTTTATTATTTTTTTCCATGATATATGAAATATAAGACAATAAAAATTATCTATTATTAACAATTATAGCTATTAGCAAAAGCTATTAGTTTTTGATAAATCTTAAAAGTCAAGTATTAGATGACTACTTTTTTCGATGTTTCTATAATGACATTTACGACGAAAAAAAAAAAAAAATAATCAAAAGTAATGACTAATAACAACCCTTATTAAACTTTGTTACAGTCTCAAATCTGAACTTCATAAAACATTATTATTACTGTTTTTTTTCGTTTCTTAATCACAAAAAAAATTTCCGCTTGGACGTTGCTTCTCTAATTTTTTTCATTTTATCAAGCGACTGTACTACATCTTATCTATATAATTTTTATTTTTTCATCAATCATAAATTTTTTTTAAAATAATTTTTATGTAAATAAACAAGAATTAAAAAATAAATTGTTTACATATTTGTATATTAAAGACATTATAGAATTAAAACAACTTGAAACAAGCTCATTTTTTTGTTTGGTTGTTTCTTTTGGAAGGATAAACAAAAAATCAAATATCATTCTTTATTGTTTTAATACTATAGTTTTAATATCATAGTTTTATTTCAGTTTTTATGAAATGTATTACAGTTTTAATTAAAAAACAGAAGAAAAACAAATCAGTTCTAATTCAAATCTTAAAAAAATTTGGTTGTGAAGCTTGATATTAGTGACTGGTAAAGAGATCGATTTATAATAATTTTAATACTCTAGGGCGATGAGCAATACGTTACAACCAACTTTTTAATTGAGTATAAAGTTTCGATAGCTGTCTACACTGTGGCGCATTACAGTATTTTATTATGTTAAAATATTGTATAAATACGAAAGACTTTTTATACATAGTAATTGATATTTACAAAGCAAACTATTTATATGTATCTATTTATAGTCAATAAATTAAATAAGTCTGATTGTTTAATTAAAATGTAAGTCAAACTACGCCATATATCGTTTTAATTAATTCGAATGAAATAAACTTTTAAAATAGAATTTTAAACTATTTTTATTTTGAGAAAATATTTGTTAAATTAAAGTTGATTCATATCTATCGTCTTGTAAAATATGTTTTTTTTTACAAAAACGTTGAAACATAGGTGTAAATAATTGATACCACCATAATAGCATAATTTTTTTCAATAATGTTTCAATAAACTTTAGAAAAAGTTTTAGAATGCATTGGTATATTTTTAGTAAATTCTGAGAAGATTGCCTTCAATTTTTTGTATTTCTTAAATATATAATATGCATCTTAATGTCCAGTACAGTATAGTTTAGCTTGCTAATACTGCCAATTTATATACTGCTTGTATTAATGTCATGTAGGATTTTTAAATAAAATTTTTTTTTTTTTTCATGTATTTAAAAACGTAAATTATGGGAGGGATTTGTTAATGATAATAATGGGATGAAAGTGACATTATACAAACGAAAAGATATTAAATTTTCAAACACAAAAGAATAACTTAACTAATAATGTTTAATAATATAGAATTTATTTTTATTTATTTATTTTTTTTTTTTTTGTAAAATTTTCAACAGTTAAGACTAGCTAACGCAGCTCCCATATGACATTAGCGATACATTTCATAAAAATGTTTTTTAAGAAGCTTCAAACCCAATTGAAAAGTAATATCGAATGAAACTTGTTATTATTTTTTTTAGTAGGTTGTATGCTATTGTGCCTTTGTTCTCGAGATATTATGAACCTTTCAAACTTCAGCACTCGATTTTTCGTATAGTTATGATAGCAAAAAGTTTTTTATCAATTCATATTTACCCACCTTATTGATTACATCTTTAGGAAACTATATTTTCTACTTTAGAATATTATTATAACACAAATGAAAAAAAAAAAAACTCTGAAACTAATCATAGCACTATATTATAGACCTACAGGTAAAAACACAATTAATCAACAAAATAATAACACTGAAAATGTTAAAACGAAGAACGTATTCTATTTGTTATTGTGTATCTATTGAAGTAATTGATAATTATTTATTTATTTTTTTAAAATTAATTATCTGAGCCGTGAACTCACCAGCCTACTGATCATGATGTTTGTAACTAGAAGAGAAAATATCTTCTGCTGGTCAGCAGGAAGATTGGCTCTTATTTATAGCATTTCTTAAGTTATCGTCTTTGCGGATATCATTATCACTGGTCAAAGCCAATCCCTTGTGTACGAAGCAAAAACATATATATATACGTGAGGAGTCGAGATTTTTTTCACTACTATACTGCTTACTGTTCTACTTCGTATGAAAAAACGGGACAACGTAAGGCCAGCTGAAGTTTCTCAGAATCATTACTTTCAACATTGAAATATCTTCATTCATCTTTTCCTGTACTTTTTTTTTAACTCCTGAATTGATACAGTTAAATTCAATAAAGTGTTTGTAAGGCTTGCTTGTGGTCGATCACATTTTTATAAATATTTCATTAGCAGTTTTTAATTATTATTGAAATTTATTCAAAAACATTGTGATTTATGGAAATTGTTTTATCCAGATAAATTACCACTCCTCTTTGTCAAAAAACAGCT
This sequence comes from Copidosoma floridanum, assembly GCF_036245765.1. Classification (NCBI taxonomy): domain Eukaryota; kingdom Metazoa; phylum Arthropoda; class Insecta; order Hymenoptera; family Encyrtidae; genus Copidosoma; species Copidosoma floridanum. The sequence goes on along the minus strand of NW_028321884.1, from coordinate 12,326,238 downwards.
GACACATTTTCAGATTAGATGGCCCCGAAAATCATTTCGTTACTTTCTCAAACAATAAATATTTTACTCTAGCCATGAGATTATTTCTTGCTTTTATAAAATAAAAGTGTATGTATATTGATGTAAAAATAGCTAAGTAAATTTGTATTTTTGTACTAATACAATTTTTTAGAAGCTAACCGATTACCCTATGACTCAAAGGTCTCTGAACTCGATTTCTCCAAACTCAACTAAAACTAAAACAATGTGTACTCAGCCATTGACAATATTTGTTCATCCTTACCCAATTCAATAGCGGCGAAACTTTGACTTCCTTTTTGAAGACAGTTAATGTGATAGCATTACAAAAATTAATGACTTTGTAGTAAATTATAAAACAATACTCCAAATTAAAATTTGTATTAGTTTTCATCGTGACTTGATATAATTTTAAAAGTGTTTGTTTGCTTCAAAAAAAAAAAAAAAAAAAAAAAAATATCAATCCAACTACATATTCTACTAAATGTATGACTAATGGATTGTTTCGTAATCATCTTGAAATTTTTTTATGAAATGACGTGTTGTCTGAATTGCGAAATCGTTTCTCGACTGTGGTCATACCATCTGTAGATGTTATTATATATGTATACATGCTTGATGCGATACACCGACAATCGTCGAAATGTTTTTTCCCACTTGATGACACGGTCCAGAGGTATATCAGAGTACAATTTTAGTGACGAAACCTTGACTGGGTCATTAAATCAGAATTTGAAAGCTCCACTGCATGCCTACGAAGAGCTCTGTAGACTGAATTTTACATAGTTGTATCAACGGTGGAAAAAAAATCTCTGGTATAAAACTGCCCACAATATCCGTCTGAAAGTCTAAATTGGCTCAAATGTGAATTTAAACGAATCGTAGAAAGATCAAAAAAATAAATGATCCATGTAAACACATTTTTAAAATTTGTATTTCCATTTTTTTTTTTTTTTTTTTTTTTTTTTTCTTCAAGAGGCAACAAAATAACAAAAGTATTAGCTCGGTCCTTAAAGAGACCACCCTTTTCTAACTAATATATTACGTTTGACACCATCGTTAATGTCATTTCAAAATTATAGATCAATTTTCGGTGGCGATTATCAACTATCCGAATTTGTTACACGATTTATAACATTTTAACGTTTTTAGTACATTTGTGTGGTAATACAATTTTTTTCCTCGAATTTGTTGAAATCAAACAATTTTTTAAAACTGTTTGTCTTACCTGACAGTCTTTGATGATATTTTGGCCTTGCAATTATTGTAAAAATTATTTACGAAAATGATTGATTTACTGTTAAAGTGTATAGGTGAGTGTAACGATTGAAGGTCATCAATTCCCGTCTTTTAAGAGAAGTAGCGATCCTATGAGAGGATCTTTACCGTAAACGTATTTTAATTAGTGAAAGGATGAAGGAAAAACGGGCATAAAAAAAAGTTGCAATGTAATTGGATCAGGCATGACTTTCTCCTATAGATGTGGTACAAGGATCCCATCTATCAATCTAATAGATTGTTTTGTACGGTAATAAAGCAGGAAAAAAGTGAGCACTTTTGTTACAATGAAATAATCCCAAGCGGGAATGTTTTTTTATGATTAAGTAACAAAAAAAGAAAAAAAAATATAACGAACAACAATATTTTGTAAAGGCCAGACTTGAGAATATAACAAAGTTTAATAAGTGTTGTTATTAGTTATTATTTTTTATTATTATTATTATTTTTATTTTTTTACGTCACAAATAACATTATAGAAACTTTGAAAAAAGTAGTAACTAAAAGAAACTTTTGATGTTAATTATTACTATCGAGTAGCTATAATTGTTAATAATAGATCATTTTTATTGTCTTATATTTCATATATCATCGAAAAAAATAATAAAAAATAATAATCTTTATGGGCATAGTTGTACTCGCGTTTTGATCTCACGTTATTGATCTCGCGAACAAAAAAAAAAAAAAACTAACAATAAGGATTCAAAAGTTTTAACACCAACTTGTGATAGACAATTGTGAAAAATTAGTCTTATGTCCTGTCTCAAATCGAGCCATTAAAAATTGTTTTAATTTTTTTTTATGTTCTAATTTAAAAAAATAATTATTACCAACTAATCAAATAAAATTATTTCCACTTGGGATATCTTTTGTGCTCGTGCTCGATACGCTATTAAACACGTATGAGACTATGATGCTGAATCATTTGCAGCCTATGCGTATAAGTAACTTTTATAGCCTATGAGTGATTGCTGACGAATAGGAACCTGAATTATAGTCCCATACTCCCATACAATGATGAGATGTAAAAACGAATAACAACTGCAAGTGTACAGATGTAGTGACACCAGAATATGAGGATACATTTCCAACTGGGCAATTACACAATAAAATAATTGTTATTATTACAGGAGCTTTCAATTGAAACAATAGTGATTTTATTATTTATATATCATTTATTAATGAGTTTTATAAAATGAAATTTATACTTTTACCAATAGAGAAATAAAAGTTTTTGTATTTTTTCATTGTTAAAATAGTGGTTTCACTTCTCAAGTGTACTACTCAAACGTATATTTCATAAGCGAATCTATTACCAAAAAAAAAAAAAAAAATTTAAAAAGCTTTTACACAGTTTTTTAGTTCACAGTATATTGTGCAGTTTACAAAATGGATTGTTTGTATTTAAATATTACAACCTCAACCTAATCTCACAAAATTGCCACTGAGACTAGTTTTTACATGTAATAAATCCGAGGTGATATCTGCAACATTCGTAAATTTATTATTATTCTTGTTACTTTGAAAAGATGGATTTACGTACGGGATTCGCTGATCTCATAACCCAATTCGTGATTGATTAATACCAACTGAAACAGCAAACGTTTGATTACATTTTCAAGTCTGATCACGGTTTTTAATTTAATTGACTTGAGGTTTCTTTTTGCAATCATTAAACTCTCGATTAATCTGCCGTTTGTTTAATAAATTATTTACTGATTTATCTTTAAGCTCAACGTGATTCCTTTCAAGTCCATTAAATTCGTTATAAAATTCGTTCGAACTTGACGCTCGACGTACTACCTGAAATATTCACGAGTATCGGCTGGAGCGCTGCCGACAAATATTGTAGATCCTCCGTTGGAACTGAGTGAAACTTTTCCACCGGAAGAACCGCTTTGTATTTGGATACTTATTTTGCCGTTGCCACTAGTATGTGCTTGTATCTTCTGGCCATTGCGGAACTTTGTATTAACTCCTTGCAAATTGCTTCGAAAAACTTGGACTCGTCCGTTGTGATTGATCCTAGTTTTACCCTCAGCAACGTTTATTTGTAAATTATATCCGTCACCGTCGCTGCCCTGTACTAAATAAGTTTGCCCATTTATATTGATCTGGGCTAAATTCTGACCTGCATCCCAATCATGTTTGGCTCTTCTATTGTTTTCAAGTAATTGATTTTGAGCATCGGTATTTTTAATGCCGCCTTTGGTAGTGGATTCTATGTTGTTAGTGCTTCCCTTGTACACATAAGCAGTGGCTGTTTTTGAAAGTATTGCTATTAACCATAATATTGATATCTGTGGAAGGTATTAATTTAATCGTTGTTTATTTTTATTTTTTGCTGATTTTTAATCGTCTTAATCTTTGGCTAGTGTCAAATATCCAAAACAAATTTTATTTTGATATATCAGTTTTTAAACCATTATATTATAAGATAAAGTTTTGTCACTGTTATTGATTTATGACTATTTTTTTTTTAATCACACAAATTACAAAATGTACTTGATGATTCAAAAAAGTCAATTAATGCATGTTGTTTTTAGACTGACGTCAGTAAAACTTACCAGTTTCCAAGTCATATTGATCGATGGTAAATTAATGAATTATCTGTTATAAATCATCTACTTTTACCATTCACCTTAGAGTATTACCTTTTGTACCTAAAAATAGAGAATTACGTATGCCTAAAACTTATCATTGATATTAATAATAAACATTTTTTAAATAAATTTTCTTAAAAAATCTAAAGCACATATGAATGTATTAGTTCGTCATTGGGTCTTTTGATCATTGCTGAGTTAATAAATTCTCCTTTGCAAGATATCCCCTGTATATCTTCATACTTTAACTTGTGTGCACACTGAGCACTTATTATCCCCAAAACTTATCGTAAAGTCGTATGGTAGTGCTTAAAATTGATATCAGGTTTAAAATTTTAAATTTTTACAACACTTTGGTTAGTACGTATGAATTTATAACTTTTTTAAATTTTCCGAAAAAATTCACGTTTTCTTCATATTTGCAAGAATGTCATTTTTTTCCACGCTTGAATTTATCAAATTTTTTTCAGGTATACAATTTTTTTAACCGTCTATGATTATTTAATGCTGACTTTTGTTATTTTGAGTGCACATCTTGTTTTTAACAGCTTTTTAAAAATATTAACATCGAATGTAATAAGTGTGTGTAAGTGCATATAATTGTTTTTGTATAGATAATTTTATTTAAAAAATCAACTACAAGGGAAGTTCATATTTGAAATGAGTTGACATTTGAAATATAATAATGTATCTTAGTAAATTTAATCAAAAAGTATCGTAAAATATTCAATTAAGTTATGACCAATATAAATTAATTTAAAGAATATTGTAGAAGAACTTTCTTCAAAGTTACAATTTAATTTTTTAGATGACACGACTGTAAAGAATAAAATATGTATTAGGATTAACCCAAATAATATTTACTGATCCATGTACACTTTAACAAATCTAATAATATATTGTGTATATTATGCATCTCAAGAGAAGAAATCAACAATGTCTCAGTTCATGTATTTATTGGTATCCAAACCGAAGAAAAATGCAGTTATTGCGCAGTTTGAGAGTATCTTTATTTAATGTCATTTAATTCTTTCAGGTAGAATTTTCTTTTCTGATTTATATGGTTTTCCTTGTATCTTATAAGAAAAATATCGAAGTATTATAAAAGTATAAATGTTCCAGTTAATAATAATACAAATTCTAAACTACTTTCATAACCACACAAATGATTAAAAATAAGAAATAAAATATTTTACTGTCATCAGTAACGCCAAATAATCACTTTATTCCTTGTTAAAATATTGTATTCTTCACTAGTAAGTAACTTTGAATGTTCATCTGTAGAAAATTTACTATAGTCATTTTATGCTTTCTGAAAGAAGCCAGTGTAAAAGTCTAAAAATAAAAATGTGTAATTTTTACTTTTTTTACGTATCTCATTTTTTAAAGTTTAAAATTCGTTTAAATAATATGACGGGTCACATGTGAGATCTTAACAAAATCGTCTTTTGTTTTACGTTGCTTTTTTGATAGGATTTATTAATTTTTTATGATATGTATTATGTCAAATCACAACAAGCCTTAATAAATATTTGTCACTTTTTGGGTAAATTAGTACCTTATTGAGGGCTATTCGTATTTCAACTTATAGCCTTTTGTACAAGTTTATTACTCTTGTTTCGTATTTCTTCCAGAATTATCAACTGAAGTTAACATCGTCTGAGGAGGACTTATTAATGCTTTTCGTTGATAACACTTGTATTAATCATTGGTACTTATCATTTCAGATATTTATATAACTCCTTGTTTTCTTGGATTATGTAGCGTAGTTTAAAATGTTTTTATTTTTACTATCAAGTGTCTCATGTGAAAAAAAATAAACAAATAAAAGTATGGGCTCAAATTGCTATCTTATTGGGTGAGTCACACTATGCAAGGTGTGATGAAAAAATTATTTATTTATGTAAAATGATTTTTCTGCTTTGCGTTTTTTAAAGGGTTACGATACAGTTTACACATTAATATAAACAACTTTTTTATGAATTTAAAGTGATAGCTATTCATTTAATACTGTCATGCGACTAATAGTAAAAAAAAAAAATTTGAATGAATAATAATCCATTCAGTTCTCTATTACAGTTTTTACCTTATGTTTTCTTTGTATGTGTTTACTTATTTATTCATTTGTTTAACATTTTTTGAATGATTCATTTATTTATTTTTAAATGTATGGATTAAGATGAGCCTATTTATCGAAGTTGACACATACGACAAGATGAATAATGAACTTTTGCATATTTTTACCAATACAAACACCCTCAGACACAATGAGTATAATTCTACTATTTTCTTCAAGATATAATGTTGTAAGATGTGTAGAGGTACGATCTAATAATATATTAATGTGTAATTAATGTTTATTTTAATAAACAATAATCAAATAAAATGGTATGGAACGTTGAAGCAATATTTATGAACCGAAAAAATCGCTGCAATGTAAATCTAAATAAATCATGTTTTTTGGGACATGCACTTACTTTGTGCTGATAAAATCACGAGTATCATTTTATTTTTTATCAATCAAGTTCAAGAATTTTGTTAAATATGCTGTGATTCGGTGAGTGCATGGTACAAATAATTAATTAATTAATTAGTATTGGATGGTATGAATATGGTTGTATAGCTTATATTTAATAAAAACACTTGAGATGACGTGGAAAGAATTTATCACTTTAAACAACTTCTCACATTTTAAATGAAAAACGTGACCTTAATAGTAATTTTGTGTAAAGAATTTATTTTACAATTGATCCATTTACAAGTATACTGTTCAGCTTATAACAGAATAAATTGTCCTCATGAATGGTATACATTACAGAAAAAAATACTACCCACACTGTACTCAACCTAAACGTGTTCCATTACCATACCCTTACTGCCTTTTTGGTGATTATATTAATAATATTAAGATTTTCTATCTAGTCTGAGCATAAAATATCTCATTGTGATTTAAGGTTAGGTTAAAGTTATAAGGAATACTTGGATCGCAACCTTATTGCCTCTTAGTTCAAACATCGAGGTCTTTCATTGTTTCTTCGATCTATTGGTGCATGACTTATTCTGCTCATACTGTTATAATTTTGCGTGACAAAATTGTACAAGTAGTAAGGAGGTCTTCTAATTTGTATGATACAATATTTTAACATTTCATAGGGCGGTACAGCGGTGAATGCGTACATAATATATGTATAACAATACCTTAATTAAGTCATGTAAATTGAAAAATATTCAGATTTACAGGTGTATGAAATAATCAAACTTTATTACTGCAACTATTTTCCTGTTTGCGTATAGGAAACAGTACAATCAAATTTAATTCCGTATTTTTTTATTATTATTATGAGATTTTGCAATCGCAATGTACATTTTTTACAAGCATTTCTTTTTTGCATTCAAACATAATTATCAATTTAATTGATACCAAACCTTAAACCACCATTAAGACCGAAAAATTTACCGCCTAAATTGAAAGCAGCTTCTATACCTTTCTTAAAACCACCTTGGCCTTCTATTTGGGCTTGTCCACCACCTTGTCCTCCAATGTGTCCACTTTTTTCTAGGTGGACATTACTAGAAACACCAGTTCCAAAATTGAGTCCACCTAATAAACCACCTTGTTTATGACCACCGAGATGACCAGTATCTCCACCTTGCGTGTGAGTATTAACGCCAAGTCCACCGCCTATTGAGCCGCCATGATTTATGGTTGGTTTACCTTTAATATTCACAGATGAGGTAGCTTTAGTATCAGTATTAATATTTTTCTGTACACCAATTTCGGCATTTGGTTCAATAACGATTCCTCCTTCTTTTTGACCTCCGACTTGGACAGATTTACCTTTTCCAAGACCCAAATGACCACCCAATCCAAGAGCAAGTCCTAACATTCCTGTGACACCATTATGGATATGGGAGCCTATATTTTTTCCTGTTTCAATACCTACGTTGATTCCTGTCTTGACACCTTTATTGATGGCGTTTCCTGCTTCGATTCCAGCAGTTACTCCAGCTTCGACACCTTTTTTAATACCGTTGCCAATCTCGAGTGCAATTTTTGATCCAACATTTGATCCAGCATCAACACTTTTCCCAACATTAACGTCCACGTATCCATGACTTTTGTGAACACCAATACCACCATCGTGACCTAAGTTTGATCCACCAACAATGGTTACTTTTTTTTGGGTATCAACATCAGCGGATGCATCCGATCCACCACCGACGGTCACGATCGAACCACCTTGATGATTTAGATTCGATCCAGCATCAACGTTAACTTTCTTTCCAACGTTGACATCCGCGTCCAACCCTAGATTTATGCCGATGCCTAAACTGCCTTGTTTGTTGTGACCTACGTTTGATACAGCTCCAACATCGATTTCCTTTTGAGCATTGACACCAGCAGATGTGTCTGATCCACCACTGACACCAACATTCAAACCACCTTTATGTCCTACATTCGAACCACTCGCAATTTCAACTTTTTTCTGAGTATTGACGTTAGCAGATTTATCTGATCCACCACTGACACCCGCAATCAAACCACCATCATGTCCTAGATTAGATCCAACATCAACGTTAACTTTCTTTTCAGCGTTGACATCCGCGCCTAACCCTAGATTAATGCCGATGCCTAAACTGCCTTGTTTGTTGTGACCTACGTTTGATCCGCCACCAATTTCAACTTTTTTCTGAGTACTGACGCTAGCAGATTCGTCTGATTCACCACTGACACCCACACTCAGATCACCTTGATGTCCCAGATTTGCTCCGCCACCAATTTCAACTTTTTTCTGAGTACTGACGCTAGCAGATTCGTCTGATTCACCACTGACACCCACACTCAGATCACCTTGATTTCCCAGATTTGCTCCACCACCAACATTAATTTTCTTTCCAGCGTTGACATCTGCGCTCAACCCTACACTGATGCCGGTGCCCAAACTGCCTTGTTTATGGTCATTTGCCACAAGATTGGCTCCTCCTTCAATGTTGACTGTCTTTCCAGCATTGACATCGGCAGACGTGTCGGATCCAACATTCAAACCGCGAACACCAGCTCCTCCCTTGGCAACTTGGAGACCGAGTGATACATCACCACTAAAACCAGCTCCAAGAAATTTGCCAGCTGTCGCGGAGGCAACAACGGCAGCTAAAGCCAACAATACCTGTAACATACCACAGTAAAAAAATATATTTTAGCTGTTCAAAATGATATAAAACACTGGCTATCATTTCATTCATAAAATATAATTGTTATTGTATTATTGTTATTTTAATGAAACGTATAAACAATTTGGATTTTGTGAGAAAATAAATATACATACAAATAGTTATAAGAATACTGTTCTGCCCCCCTTCTACGTACTTCCGCGTAGTGGTGTAAGTTTTGTATATATACAATATATGCGACAGCGACGGCAATGGTGACAGTAGCGAAATTTTAATATTAAAAGGTGTACATATCACAATAACAACAAATTAGTACTTTGCTCAGAAAATACACTGTTAATTTGGAATGTGTTAACAGCTATGAGTACATTTTTAACGATAAGTATGTAAATTGTTTTTCAATTTTTTTGCATAAACTTATTTAAACGTTGCTACATGTTCTACATGGTATACGCAAATCTTCACAAAAAGTTTTATTGGATGGTTCAATTAGTTTAAAAAAAATAATTAATGTGTCACAGATGGATATAGTCAATTAGCTACATGACAAGAACTTTTGGGTTTGAATAAAATTCTAGTGTTGAAGGGTGGACTACCCCTACTCTTTCCAAGAAATTAAATTGTATAGTGGGCAATAATAATCATTTATTCGATTGCTTTGCAATTGTACCTCAAGATTTTTAACCATAACTTTATCAAAAATTGTTGTTTGGAATTAGAATTGATAAAAAAATGTGTCACAGATCCATTAATTAAACAATCCTGATTTTCAGTAAGCTGTATTTTTAAACAAAATACTAACCAATAAAAATTTGTTGTGAGTACATTATTCAATGAAATCCTTCATTTCGTTTAACAATAATTAGTTTAATCCACGTTAAATTAAATAATAACTGAAAGTACATGTATATAGATCAGGAAATTAAAAAAAATATATGGTATTTTTTAATTAAACTTACCAATTCACTTTTCATGTTTTTAATGAACTCCGGAATCGTCTGACGTTTTTCAAAAATTTGTACCTTTTATATCGTGGAGGTAAAAGCTTATCGCCACCGTATTTCATTATCTCAGGAAATAATTATATAACAATGTTTACAGACTACTTTATTTATTAAAGAATTTTAGTTTAATTTGATTTTTCCTGAAACATTGTTCTGTTGTAAAAATCAAAAGCCAGCCAAAAATGTAAAAGTTATATAGTTAATATTCATACATAAAAAATCCACAAGTATTCATATATTTTGATTGATTGACAAACAGTATTTGTTTATTTAAATAAGTTATCAACTGGAAATCCTAGCTTGGACATGTTTTAATGCTCACAGTATACGTATATATTCACTACCATGTGTGTAGCACATTTTGATACGTAAAAAAAAAAATGTTTGCAAAAAAAGATATCAAACTTAAAAGTGTTTTATGCGTATGAAATAAAAATTAACGAGAACGAAAAATGTTTTCATTAGCAAATTTCTTTCAGCGTCACTTATTTTCAATCAGGTGTAATTGTATGTATTATATATATGATTCAATCCTAAAAAATTTTTTTTTCTGTCCCTGACAAAATATTTGATCAAATCACTATTTTCTTCCTACTTCCTTGTAGTGTAGTTTTATTCTATAGATATTATTATAGATAAAAAATTATACCACAGGTATTAGACGATTTTTGTTACTTCAGTTAATAATACAAAACGAAATAAATTGTCAAAAATGCTTAATTTCCAATGTCCCTTTAAAAAATTCGTTTCTTTGGTATACGCTGTAACTTTTGGAGCGTAGCTCCAAATGACTTGAATTTTCGCACAGAACTAATTTTGAATGACAAACTGTCATGATTTTGGATGTGCTACTAATTGAAAAAAATGGTGGTGTCCACCATTTTTACTAAAAACGTATCTATTGATATTTCGTCATGTCATGTTTGCATTGCCCCCCTCTAACTGTGATGAACATCCTTAAGCAAATTATATGACTGTTATTAATACGTAATCAGTGAATTCGGTAAAAATGTGAAATTTTGCATTGAAAATACTAAAAAAATAATAATTTATACTTGCTTTTATTATTTTAGGCTAGTTTATAGAACCAACAAAGAAGTAGGACACTTGCAAGTATTAACATTTAATTTCTTGTATGTACATGTCTTTCAGAAAAATTGTAAAAGTAGTCTAAAGCTTTTGTTACAAAAGTTTTATTTTTTAATGTCATCACGATTGACTACAAAAATTTATAATAAAATAATATTGCCAACACGGATAGCAAAAAGATATTGTGCCAGAGTATTAATCGTGAAAGTTTTAGATTTTTTTAATTATAATTAGCGTTTTGCGATTAACAAAAAAAAAAAAAAAAAAATCAAATTTTTCTATCGTTAACGCTGTGAAAATAACTAATAATACAAAATAGTCAAAACGAACTAATTAACGTTTATTATTTAATGTGTTTTATAAAAATTTGTTACTCTTTCAACAAGTTTAAAAAAAATATGATAACTAATCAATATAGTTACTAATTAAATAATTACATATTAACGTTTTATGATGGATAGGCTTTACAAATAAAGTATCTTATACTTATTATTTGTATTTTTATATAAATAAAAAAATTTTGACTAAGAAGTAAAGCTACAACAAAATAAAATACTTACAATGAAATAGATTTAATTTCACTATTTTAATAAAATCAACCAAAAAATTGTTACAAAAAGTTACCATTAATTAAAAGAGTTATAACACTAACAGTAACTGTACACTTACAAATAGTTATATACATATGTAAGACTACAAAAAAAAAATGATTATTGTAATCTAAAAGAAACATTTATATGTGTATGAATGTAATAAAACCTAAAATTTATTTAGCCTCTACAGTTAAATCATTTAAACTTTTTTTGAAATAGCTGTTGGCTACTGAATCTACCGAATAAATATAATGATTGTAGTCTAATTTTTGCCAGAATTCATTGTTGTGACAGAAATAGTACAAATTCTTTTTCATAATAAATTTAAATATTTGGTATAACGTTTAGGATACCTCCTTATTCAGAACGACTTCAAAGCAATACATTAAACATCAAACAAGTGTGTTAATATTTAATAATTTATATTAAATAGTATGTTTAATGTTTTTTTTTAACACAGACAATCAGGAAGGTCAAAAGGACTGAGTATTTTTGAAGTCAAGTTATACTTGCAAAAAATGGCAGCATATCATCGATTACTTAACCTTATTCTTAAACTTCAGTAAATCTCTCAGTTAACAGCTAAAATAGGAGGGACTCGCAAAAAAATATAGATTTATTAAAAGGTTTTGTACACATAAATTCATGAACAACGTATTGCTTACAATTTGTTTTCCTTAAATATAGTGATTAACGTAATACTTATAGAAAAGACTAATTCACAAAATCTCTTCTGTAAAAAAACTTTTTCATTAATTTCAACTTTTTTTACCGCATACTCGGCATCATTTTCAAATTATTGCGATGCATTGGTTCAAATAGTATTTATTATCTCCTTGAAATTTATTTACCAACTTGATTACTCATTGTTTTTGTTTTTGCACGAGCCTCTTGTATCAACTGCGAACTGAGAGGTCAACTGAGGCGTTTCGTTAAATCGATTAAATTAGCGACGGTGCAGTCGTGTCATCAATTGATTTTAACCGACTTGACTTTCAAAACAGCCCCAAAGATTTATTTTATAATCTCATATTCTTATGGAGTGTCGAATTAAAAATTTTTAAGTGTTTACTTAATAACTTAAATAAAATGTATTGTTAGTTTTTATCTTTATTAAACCTGTTTGATGTACGAATTTTTTATTTTGACATAATCATATCTTGTGAAGGGGAGTAATGGTATATTAACAAGATATTAAAAATGAACAAATTTTCCAGTAAAATACGTTGTGTAAAATTATTGGGGTTATTACTTCTTATCACTACTGACGTCAACGGCAAAAGTTTGCGATCCTACTCACTTTATACTGTGTGTGTATCAAAGAACTTTTTCAAGCTGAACTTTTTATCTGGAAAAATATTTTGATATCGTAAAAATTATTTCGGCAGGTCTGGTTTAAAAAAATTTTTGAAATGTTCTATCAAGTTTATATGATTGTAGTACTTTCTAAATAATGTTTTTGATGTTATTCATGACTTTTTTTATCCTATTGTATCATTTTAAAAAATCACTGTTAAAATAGGCTCAGCTTTGCGTGGTATATTATCATGAATTCAAAAATTACAAAAATCTATTTCATTAATGTTTAGTTTGTACAATACGTATGGGGTGATGATGCAATTTTAGTTCAAAAACGTTACTGCAGAAGATGGCCAATAAAATGTAGTTCAATCTTTTTTGTTATCTTCTTTTTTCTTTCACGCTCTCATAATTCAAGCTACCACTTTCAATTTTAAACAAAAATGTTTAAATCGTTTAGTACGGAATTAAATACACATGGTTTAGCTTTATACACAAAAATCAAAATTTAATTAATAAAGTTAATAAAAATCACAATGTCAAGTCATTTTAGCTAAAATATGAAATACTTTACTCTTTAAATAGTTTTTGGAATGCTCTATTAAGTTAACATTATTATAAAAAACGGTGAATGTAACGCTTTCTAAATAAATCTTTTGCATTTTATCCATAAATTATTTTATTGTTTTGTGTGAAATATTATTATGAATTTCTATTGCATAATTTATTAGTATTATCTCAATCAAGTGGCTTCATAAATGTACTTGTATAGTATTATGTACAGGAAGTGTATCGAAATAACAGCACGTCCTTATTAACTACCTAAATAAATATGTACTGGTTACTCTTTTTACTAGAGTTACCTTATATTTAGTTGATAATGTCTGTAATATAATGTACAATTAAACTTAAGGTAACATGCAATTTTATTACTGCGTAAAGTAATGATTTTCAAAAGGGACCAAATTCAAATATTCAATTATACACGGTAGTAGTTGCAGTTTGAAGTTTTTGGATGTAGTCAAAAATAATGTAGCAGATTATAGTTGATTAAAAGAACACGAAATATACTTTGCAAGGTGCATTGAGTACATTTTTTCTTACTCAATAATGTCTTAAAATTTATTTTGCAATTTTATGTAAGCGTTGGATGATAGTTTTGCAAAATAGTGGTTACTAACATGTTAAAAATTAAATTGGCCGAGTACGGGAAACAATACTCGAACGAGAAACTAATGTAAACATTGGAATATTATTATAATCGATAAAGTGGATGGCATACTTAGGACTATAAGATTCTCGTTTGTTTAAATAGTAACAATAAATTACACATTAACAAAACTAATTTACTTTTTCGTTATCTATCCTTATCATTTTTTTTTCTTTTCATTTATCATCAACAAATTAATTTCTTATGTATACCCTTGGATGAAATTATGTGATTCTTACTGTATCATCGTAATGTGCAAATAACTGATAAATGTTTCAATTAAAAAAAAAAAAACTACTTACTCCCACTACGTTTTTCGCATGTCAAGTTTTTCTCGTGTTCAAATTTTTGGAAAAATTTTTAGCTGTTTCTATTTGCTATGCATTTTAAATGTGAGAGGATTTTTGACATTGCATGAAGCAACTAATACTTGTATTAAAAAGGATATAGGAGTTTGTGCATGGGAAGTAAAATTAAACATGTATTTATAATATTCGTATTTATTAGTTGATTATTTATTATTACAATGTTGTGATTACGAGAATTTAATTATTGCGTCTTTGGTCAGAGTTTTGGCAACGAATGATCATGTGAGTAAAAAATCAAAAGTTTCAATAACAATATTCTAATTTAAATGGCGCTTTACTGCAATAAATACACAGTACCTACTAACTTGCCATTTAAAAAGGACATTACAAGCGTAGTTTTGATTTGAAACTCACATTGACCACATAGTCTTTTTTTAAATTAATTATGTTAGCTATTGGGATGAAAATGGTTAACCTATTGAGAAGCCTTTAAAGAGCGAAGTTCCCAATTGGAAACCAACGGAAACGTCCGAGCCAACTCTTCCACTGTGTCCGGTGCTTACGTACGCACTTGCGGATTTGTGACCACCGTGATGACTACTAGATGATACGTATTCATTTTTACTGCCAACAACTTTGTATCTGCTCTCGGTTTCACTTTGAACTGGAACTCCACCTCCGATGGATATGAGTCCACCTTGGATTTTCACTTGACTTTCGACAGCCTTTTGCGCGCTCGAGTCGCCACTCATTTGAGTGCTACCTCCTCCCACTGATATGAATCCCCCGTGTCCACTGTGGATCGGAACTCCGCTTCCAACGGATACGTAACTGCTCTCCTTGCTGCTCATTTGATAATTACCTCCGACCGACACCTGCTTCTCGTGTCCACTCTGGATGGTACTTCCGCTCATTGTTTCCCCGGACACTGTCCCACGCCCAGAAGTATTAACGCTACCCTCGATGGCAACGTTTCCCTGTTGCCTTTTCGAAACGGATGTTTCTTCCGTCGATTTGCTGGAGCCACCGGAAACGGCGATTCCACTTGCAGCATTTGCAGAGCCACTACCCTGCACTGATCCACTTTGTTCCATGCTCGCACCACCCGTTTGGACTGAACTTTGGCCCCTTCCCTCGAGGCTCTCCGAGACCTTGACCATTCCACTCGCCGTTCCAGATCCGGTTTGGACGAAGCCTCCCTGTCCACTGCCCCCCTGTATGTTGACGAAGCCACTTTTACCCTCGTTACTGTCCGAAACTTTCACCACTCCCAGTTTAGCGTCGGAGCCAGTCTGAACGAATCCTCCCTGTCCACTGCCACCTTGTATGACAACGAGGCCACTTTTTCCCGAAAGACCGCCGGAGACGTGCGCTTTTTTACTTGCCGAGGCGGATGCAGTCTGGACGACTCCCCCTTGCCTCTCGCCACCTTCCACTTGGACGTTGCTGGTCTTTTCGACGAGGCTTCCCGAAGCCTGTATCCTCTGCTGGCTCGAGGTCTCCGAGCCGGTTTGAACCTGTCCTCCCTGGCCACCGATCATCTGGAGGCTTCCACCTTGCACGACTCGGCCGCCGCTGCTGGACTGGCTGGAAGCTTGACCGCCCGCGCTTTGCTCAACGGAAGCGGCGCCACCCGACACCACGGCATGGCTGGATTGACCGCCCATGTTGAGACTACCGCTGGATTTACCTTCAACGGGACGATAAAGCTCCATTTTACCACTGTCCATGTTGTAAAGGTGGATTATCGTTTTATATCGATTACCTTCGATGTTTCCACTGGCGCTTTTGGCGTAGGACTTTTCGACGACGACGACGGTGGAGGGTACCGACGCGGAGCCGCTGATTCCTACGCTACTCCTGGAATTGCCTTGTCCGTCGAGGCGAGCGCCTCCGTTGATGTGGGCCGTGCCAGCCGAGCCACCGTCGGCCGCTCCAGCGGCTACCACTCCGATGTTGGCCCTCCCTGAGCCGGTGGTTGCTTGGCTGATTTTGCTCTTTATGCTCGCCGAGCCGCTGCTACTCGATTCGACTTGGAATTGGGGAGCCGCCGAAGCAAGGGCTATTGCGGTGGCCAACGCCACAAGTACCTGAAGCAAACGGACGAACCAATACGGCTTATGTACTTTCATGGGTGTATGGTTGGCTTGTCGGAGAGGAGCCTATATTGGGGGTGAGGATAGCCATTGCGAATGTCACCGGATGGTGGTTACATTTATTTTTAGTGGTATCGAAAGTATGGCAATTTGGATAATTGTTACGTACCTTCGACCGTATAGACTTTCACAAGTCGTTGAAATACATTTTTTTTTTTTTTTTTTTTTTTTTTTTTTTTTTTTTTTTAATGTAAAACAAGAAGTAATTATTTTCACTTTGGAAAATAAAGTATCTAACAATTTAAATAAATTGTACATTTAATTATTTATTTATTTGATGTACTACAGTGGACTCGATAAGCTGTTTTTCTTAGTTTTAGAAGTAGGGTGCGATTCGGCTGAGTGATATGCAAAGGGGTCAATAAGAAAAATAGTTAATTTTGATCTTCGGCAAAAAACGAAAAAACTCAGCTTAAATGTTACACGTATCTGTTGTATGAACAAATGAAAAGAGAGTCGATCAAATTAAGGGAACAAAGGAATTGATGGGTGTGATGGCTAAAATTGAATAAGATACAAATTTGGCTATGAATTTTCGAATTTCTAATTCTACGTAATAACAATGATATTCAATACCAGCTTGTCTCTTGGTACTTACCAATTTGTTTGCCATATTATTGGTTCGATTCGCTGTCTACTGCTGTTGAGTGAAAAGATTCGCCTTTTTATACCTGACAAAATAATAACATTTAGTATTCAGTTCTTATCAGTCACGATAAATTTTATTACTATAGAAAACAATTATATAACAGCACCTGTTCGATCAAAGTTATCTCGTGGGCACATTAATTTTGGATCTCTATTTATCTTGAATATTTTATAAAATGTTATTTTAAAATACGAACTTTTGAATATTTCTGCTTGTGTTGATCATATATTTAATAACAATAACATATATACTTAAGCCTCGTTCTTTGTTGTATCTAATGCACAATCTGCAAGACAAAGGAATTTATCTTGTGACCAAATTAATGTGTCAACCATGTTTTTTTGATTAAAAAGCATAATGTAATGAAAGAAAAGCTTGTACCAAAACTAATTTTTCTTCAGGAATCAATTGCTAAAAATTTCTAAAGTCAGATTTTGATTTTAACTTTAAATGGAATTTTTTTTTTTTTATTAGAAATCCAAGTTATTTTAATTTCAAAAATCACAGTTTTTTTATTGAATTTGTTTTATACAACTGTTCTAGGAATTTGGCTAAACTCCTCAAGTATAATTACCTACTCTTCTTGACCAGAAAATTTTTCTTCGAATCGCACATTTAAAATGTCTTGATTGACGATCCGAGAAAAGCATTTGTCACTCATCTTGAATAATTTAAACTTTGTATCTTGATTTAAACGTAAATACGTACTTCAAAAAGTAAAGTGAAAGTGTGGGACCTTGACCTTCTTTTTGGGCAAAATTTCATAAATCGAGGATATCGGCTCGGTCATTTACATGAAAAAATAACTTTGACTTTTTTAATAAGGACCTCTTGTAAGGCTATTCTAGAAATTTAGTTAAACTCTTTAAGTAAAATAACTTACTCTGCTTGAACTCAGAAAATTTTTCTTCGAATTAAATATTTTGGCTGCTTAAATTGATTGACGATCCAAGAAAAGCATTTGCCACTCAGCTTGAGTGGTTTTAATTTTTTGCGAACGTTATTATGCCCTTCAAAAATTACTAAGAATAGGTAGTGCAAAACCTTGACCTTCTTTAGAAGCAGAACTTATTAGGTCAAAATCATTTAGATAAAAAAAAAAATCATTGACTTTATTGAAATGCTTTTTTGAAGACCCCTTAATAATATATGTCATGATAAAATTTTTTTTCGTAATTAAAATTCGTATTAAAATGCAAACGAATGTCAGTTTACCAAAACCGATAACGAACAATTATTAATTGTTGATCATTCAGTCGATTGACTGCAACACATCTGCCCAAGCATGAGCATGCCTTAAGAAACAAGTTTGAGATCAGACAATTTTCAAGCGGAGCAGGTAATAATTCTACTCAAAGATTGTAACCGATTGAATTCAATAAAAAGTCAGTAATTTTTCTTTATTACCAAAAAAATATTTTTTTCAAGCAAACATACCATGAGTCAAAAGTTTGGAGTACAAGAGCTTAATCATATTTTTTTTTTTTTAATTGAACGAATGCTAGTTCATTAAAATTAATAGCAAATGGTTATTTTGGTATTGTCTAATCAAAACGACAGATAGAACTAATATTTATAGAACGTAACTTTTAAATATATACTATATCTTCTGATGCTTAATGAGAAAAAAAATATTAATAACCATTCCGTAGAGACGTTTTATTCTTAAAATTCGACGCTTTTTGAGAATTTTAAATAAAATCCGTAATTCATACCCAACATCAAAAAATAAATTTTCTATTTTTAATTTTTTAATTTTAGCCGTAGCATAAGCTTTCTTTTTGAAAATTTATGATTTTTTACTCGAAAAACATGGGTGTAGGGACAATAGCTTGGTCGCACTCAGTATAAATTAGATATTAAAATACTTGAAAGGTTTATTTGCAAGATCTGTACATTAAATTCTATAGTCCGAGATATTGTATTGTATTTTACATGTTATTTTTTGTTTATTGTATATGGCATTTTATTTTTCAAAATACAACATTTTTTTTATACAATACGAATGATCTGACAAAATAGAAAAAATTTAAGTAAAAAAATATTTTCAATGGAAGATCATAATTATTTATACATGGCTGTATATTATTTAACCACATATTAATATTAAAAATAAGCTTTTTTATATAATAAGACTATATTATTTCTCTGTCAGCTTTAAATTAACGATTACAGACATAAAACTTATATCCATACTTGAAGCATCTATTCACGCTTTTATAATATAAGAGTGTTAATACGTAAATTTTAAGGCTATTGCAGATTTTTTGAAATAATAAAACAAATCTAATGTTACAACGATTATATGAAATAATTTTTAGAACTGATAATTCTGAGATGATTGTTTTTAGGGGTGTAATATTTCAAATTCTTTGAATTAAGAGTAGATCAATAAATAAAAATCTTAAACAATTTTCTAGGACCCAAGAATTGTAATTTCGCTGAATACATTATAGATCAAAGAGAGAAAATTTTTATAATTTTTTTTACCAATTATTAAGTATTATTTTCAAAACAAATAATTTAACGTACTGGTACCAGTATAAATAGGTATTAAATGAAAAATAGCTATAATGGGTAACAGCAAAATTTTTTATTAAAGTACATCAATTAAACAAACAACCCTACTAGGTTTTATGTATAAAGAGGTCTGATTAATTTTTTTTAAGATCCGCATGTGTTGCAACTAACATATGATAAATATTCTTATGTATTCTAATTTTTGAATTTTACAGCTACGGTTTGTGAATCACTGTTTGAAAAATATTTCAAGAAAATAGAAAATTCCCACTTTCGACAAAAATTAAGATTTTATTTTAATCTAGAAAATCGTAAATAAATTTATCTTGGGTTTTTTCGATAAAAATCCAATGTTCGTTAAATTTTTTTCTGAAGTTCTCGATTGCTTGACCATTAAAAAAAAGTTTGTATGAAAAAAAAAAAAAAAAAAAAAAAAAAAAAAATGAGTGAATACTACAGTCTTATAGCGTACCAATTACATTTTTTTACTGCACAATACCACAGATTCCACCTATCCAATGACGTACACAATTGCCATGTGAAACCTCTTCATTGATATTGATAACCTATTAGTATCTGTCATAAAATTAAAACGCCGCTATTGCTGTTGGGAATCCCCCCTTTTTTTATTAATAAAACTCTAATGAGTACAAAAATGTTTTATTTTTATCATGAATTGTACATTTATCATCTACACGACGCAAAATGATTGCTTGTGAGGTATAACGGCTTTTCCGAGTCTTTATCTTTTCTTTTTTGGTCAGCGTTCGCTTCCAGTGCAGCTTTCGTGATGTGAGATTTGTCGCTGTAGGCTTCTTCGAAAACTAGAACTGCAGCAGTCAATATTGAGACCCCGGCAAACACGATTAACATTATCAGCTCCAGAATGACCTGCACGAAAACACAAACATTTCTTTAACTGTGATAATGCATTATGCGTTTGAATTAATTAAAACTGAGAGAAAAAGTGCATTTTTTGTCACAGAATAGACATTCAGATTTTTTTTTTTTTTTTGTTTATGATAATAATTATGTAATGAATAAAAAATATTGCTAAATATCAACTTTTTACTCATTCAAAAAGTATAACAAAAATTATTTTTTCTGAAAAAATTAAAAAGTGCATTAATTTTGGTTTTTACCTTTTTGCAACAACATATTATTTTCTCCAATTAAGTGAAATTTCTTTACCTTTTATTCGTGATGATAAAAGTGAATTTATTTGTTAAAGTATGTACATATGATATTTTTTAATAGATTCAAATTAATGTACAAAGAAGAAAAAAATTCGTGTTGAAAATGAGGTCATACCCATAAATCTCGTATTTACTCGACTACATCGACATGACTCAGAGAAAACAAGTTCAATGTTATATTATCGTACAACGTGATTTTCGAGCTAACGTACTCCTGTAAACTTTTTTTTTTTTTTTTTTTTTATCAATTTACACAGATTATTCGTTTCTACTACAATAAAATAATAAAATCACAATTTTCCTTTAAAAAATCAATAATACACATTTAAATCGAAGCTCACAAATTGTATTCCTCAAACGTCACAATATTGTTTGAATAAATTATTTTTCAAATTGATTTGAAATATTATTATTCTTCTAAATATTTACATCACCCCGAGCCAAGTGTGTTTATGAAAACACGAACAAATTTGCATATTTTCGACCGATTTATCGAAGAAAAAAAAAAAAGAAAAAAGAAAAGAAAATGCATGACCAAGCAAAAAGTTTTCTCACAACACACCGAAAATCAACAACACCTGGAATCAAAAGTGCATGTCATATCTACCAAAAATAATATACGAAATCGTACACGCGTGCAACGCCGGCGCGTGCGTTTTTGTTGTTACTTTGACGAATACTACATAAATTGGGGATGTACCTCGAAAATGACTCTGAGGATGATGACGAAATGCTCGTGCTTGTAGAGCCACTGGCACATGGTGAAGGGAGACAAAATAGCCGCGAGCAGCGCGTCCAGCGCATGAATTATGGCACTGGTGATTAATTTGGAAGCGACCGAGCAGGAACTATCTCTGTGGATTTTTTTTTTTTTTCTTTTTTTTTCATGCATCCATAATTTCAAATATATGTAGCTCTTTGAACAAACGCTGTGACGATCAAGGGGGGCACAATACTAACCTGATTGGCGATCGTCGGCGAAACTCGAGGGTCTCGTAAGCGTAGTCGCCAGCGTTTTCTCGCAATCCTCGACGAACAACTCGCAGATCTGTCATATTATCATGTCGTTGACTTGGAATTTTCAAACCACATTGTTTTTCCTGGGAATATCGCGAAAAACCATCTGCCCTCGACATTAACGCAGGTGATACGTGAATTTCTTTCGCTGGACGCATTTTCGTTTGCGGAACTGACAGGCGTTTGTTTATTAATTTTTTTTTTTTTTTCACACTATAGAAATATTATTCTGGATATGCATGTATGTTTTTTTTTTTTTTTTTTTTTTTTTTTTCAAAATTAGTACGATGGTAAGAAGTAGTGGTACACGAATACCCAAGTAATTTTAGTTTTCAAACAATTTAATAATTATTTTATCAGCTAGCTCATGCAAAAATATTTATTCACTAGCTGTATTTTTTTTTATTTCATAAAAATTCAAGCTTACCTAATATTATCTCAATATTGATTTCGAAGTGATAAAAACTGAAAAATTATATGAAATTCAATCGAGTTATTTTACACTCAATTCACAAAATTGTAGTGTATGCAAATGGAGTACAGAGGCAATTTGTTTAAATAATTGTATTTTGTACTTGAATCACAATAATTACAGGATGATTTTATAATTTGAATGATTTTGATAAGAGTTTTGGTAACATATAACCAGATCTCAGTTAATGTTCATTTATAAATATTTTCAATTGATCCCAGATTGATTTAATTAAATAACGTCCAAAATGATTTCATGGATTAAACAGTCTCTCGCTCGTTCGGGAAAAAATCAGATAAGGAATTAAATAATCCCATTTGCTTTGGATAATTTTAGATTTTATTTCACAAAAGTAAAAAAAAAAATTTATGAATAATTACAAAAAAAAAAGAATAATATACACTTAAAATTGAACTCTTTGTTTAGCATGAGTTTGAAATTACCGACACAATGTCTACAAATCGGTATAAACTCAGCTGCTCCAGTACAATAACTATAACCATGATACACTATTATTATACCCATTCCACGCAATGATCCAAATTAACAACAGCAGGTTAGAATCGATACAACAAATATACAGTATCTTTTCAGTGTGCATACATTAAATTTTTTTAATTTTTTTTTTTTCATTACAACAATAAATATAAAATGATAAATAACGATAATAATAAATAATAATACAACACACAAGATTTGCCAAACCTACACTTATAATTCCCTAAACGCCTATTATTGTTATTGAGCGGTAAAACTCACTTAGTATCTAGTCACACCAACCTAGTCACGTGGGCAAAGAAGAAAAAAAAAAAAAAAGTTGTATCATTGTTATTGCAACTTAATCCGTCAATGTCACTAACGAAGCGAAGAGGAAAAAATTTGGTTCCCTGCCAGTTAACGTTCGTACAATCGATCCAAATAAGGAAATATCGCAACCAGAGCCCCGAAATTTCTTTCTTCGTGTTGAAAAAAAAAAAAAAAAAAAAAAAAAAAAAAGGTGTAAAAAACACAACCATCATCAACATAAATTAGAAATACTGTGCGTGTCTTGTTATATGCGACCGTACGCGGGCAATTAATACCGATGGATGAAATATCTGTGTGGCCGATTGCTCCTCCGGACACCCGTGCCGGCCGATTTTCCGTTCCGAGTCTTCAGCCGCTTGGCCACCTGACTCCGGTAAACAAACAGCGGCCGGAAGACCTTGGCCTCCTCCGCTTCGAGGTCGTCGAGCTCGTTTCTCCCCGACGCACCTTTACCCACGGATCTTCGAACTATCGGCGCTTTGGTTGCTGCCGATTTGTCCAACTCGAGGATATCCCCGAGATCGGTTGTTGCTGGTTCCATTGGTGGGACGTCTGGCATTGCTGCGCTCGGGTCCTTGTCACCCTGGATGTTACGGAAAATTCAATTAGTGTGTCATCGGTATGAATGCTGCTTTATCATTATGGTGTTGTGGCGACAACCAACTAACTGTTTATTGTTGATGTTTAAAAAAATTTTTGTTGTTTTATTTCATCATCTTGTCTTCTTTTGATAAAACTTACATTTTACTTCTCTAGACTTGTATTTCAGGTATTCGTAAGATGTATACAAATATTATGTCGGGTGAAATCACGTATTTTCGATAGAAAGAAAAATGGGCATACTTTTAAGTATTCGTGTGTTGAAAATCTCTTGTATTATGAAAATAAAAAATAAAAGGAAGCACGCAAATAAGTAAAAAAAAAAAAAAACTCTAAAGTTAAGAAGTAAAACAGAAATTAGTAATTTGGATAAGAAAAAAGGGATGTTCAAAAATTTAAAAAAAAACTGAAGGGGTGAGAAGGTGAAAGATAATGAATGAATTAACGGCAGAGCTCCAAGCAAGGAATAAAGGAGCTAAGGAAAAGTGTTTGTTAGAAATAATCTCTTGTCAATAGAAATAAAAAAATTAAAAGGATTACCTGATTAAGGTAAAAAAAAGTAATTAAAAATGTGATGCAGTAAGATATTACTATACAAGTGAAAATACGTTTATCTCTAGAGCATTAATTTAAAAAATAGATAAGGGAGTCAGATGCTTACAAATTGAATATGGAATACGCTGGAAAGAAAAAGAAAAGTTAAGAAAAAAGTACCCATTCAGAGAAAAAAGAAATTAATCATTAGATATCGAAGCATGTCTTTAGCTATATAAATATATACATCAGTGATGGTGAAAATTATCTTAGGGTAATAGGGCAGAGAAAAAATGATATACAAACATTATTGGAAAACAAAAAAATTCATTCAAAGTTTAATGAGCGATCCAATAGTTAGAAACTAAAAATCTTTAGCAGAATCTTTGTATAAGGGTGTAGAAAAGACATCAAGATACATTATTTAAAAGTGAAAATGCGATGTGATGATATATTATAGAATCAGTAAACAAAAACGCGTGGATCTGTCTACACATACAACGTTAAAAAAAAACACGCGTAAAATAATTGTTTATTTATATACTATAGAATATTTAAAGAAATTCTACTATGGACCGTGCAGTAAACAGATGATGCAAGGTGAGTCTAAATTGATTATTGAGTAAAAATATAAATACACAGTGAACTGGGCATTAGGTAGTGAGGTAATCAAACTGTTCAACGAATACACGTGAAAGGTGTGAATATGTGCGCATAGTGCAGCCAATTTTAGCCGCTTGATTTGGTACTTATAAAAAAAAGTTTATGTGAGCAGTATGTACAGTTGGGATGGGTAATATTTATCTTGAAAAAATAATCAAATGAAAAGCAAAACGAATTAGGTATAGCGTATTCTCGTGTGCGGTAAAAGTGACAGATGATCCAATAGTGTCGTAACAATTTTTAAAACATTTTTTAAAAATTATTTTCCAAGCTAACAAAACTGTACGATATAAAAAATCGAATTAACGTTTCACGTAGAAAGTATAATTTATTAACGCGAGTCATAAAATAATCAGTAAATTCCAATTCTCTTTTCAAAAATGGTTGAAAATCAAAATAAAAGAAACTTATCGTACAGCAAACAAAATCGTTGAGGATGCAATAACTATTTTTAAGTCTGGAAGCGTCCCAAATTATGATCGATGAGATATAAATAAACCGAGACGCAAAGATGGAGATTATCAATGGAAAATGTACAATAAGTACACTTCAGTTGGCAAAAATTTATTTTCAACCGATACACACGAAACCTCAATTTTGGACGAGGAAAAAGCAAACGTAAAATTAAAAAAAAAAAAATAATAATAATAACAAATCATTAGCTACATAATCGATGAGTCCTTGTGGGGGATTCGCAAGCAAATCAATCAAGTCACTTACCGATGATGAAACAGCAACAACAACAGATTCCGTTGCGTCAGCGTTGATTTCTTGCGCTTTGCTCGCAGAGCCGTCGATTCCAAATCGGATCGAGCGAACTTGACCGTCGAAGCCGGTCTTTCGTTCCACTTGCACGTGTTCGACGTGACTCTCGGCTACGGTTTCACTGGAACCGGTGGCGTTGCGTGGCGCTTCGCAGCGAACCAATGTCGTCGAGAAGTTCAGGTGAATAGCCGCGAAAAAAAGGGTCAAAATCTAAAAGGACGCGATAAAATTAGTTTTTCATCTCGTTAAAAGCGAGGGTTAGTCAAGCAGAGGAAAAAAACGATACAAAAGTGTAATTAAATTTCAATTTTTCCTCCACGCTTTTAATGATCAAAACACGGTCTCATTACTTTGGTCATCAACACGATTTTTATTTGTGGTTTGGAATCATGTTGTGTAGTCGTTGTGGCTCGTGTGACACGTACAGATTTATCAACAATTTAAAAAATTTTCTACGTGCATTTTTTTTGCTGAAAAAATTAGTCTCACAATAAAATTTTGAGAAAAACTTTTATTTTTTTTTTGTTTTTAAACGCATTTTACACATTAAATTTAATTATTAGGTGTTTGAAACGAAATATTTAAATTGTTTGACCATTTTCTTTTCTGGAAAAGATTTTTTTAAGTACACTTTCAGCAAAAAGTTACGTACGAAAAAAATTTTAAAAAGTATCCGTCCCCAAGTCAAAAAATGTACGACATATTTCACGTGACTCATTAGGATTTCCTCATAAAAAAAAGCGCATCTCTAACGTGATTTGCAAATCATCGCGATAAATTTTGCGTTATTGCGAAAAAAAAGACGCGCGAGATTACGTCAAATGTCATTGAACTTGACACGCAGACACCGCTATTTTTGGCCATTCGATTGGGTCTTCTCTGCTCATAGTCAATCCGCCCGGATTATCCTTTAGCATTTCCAAACACACGCTTATTTGCACACAAGAAGAGAAAGAAAAAAAACGTACACGGAAATCAAATGAGGAAAGGTATCTTTTGCATATCCAAAGGTAAATATTTTTCCCCCGGCGACGAGGCGTCGTAAAATCTTTGTGGATCCAACACCTATACACCGTCTCTTTTTTGTCGAACAGCAAACAAAGAATCAACGAGAGAGAAAAAAAAGGGGGTGGATCAATCACTCCAAAATCATAAAAACTCTCCGTATTTTTTTTTTTTCTTCTTTCATTTCACAAGCACACGAATCTTACCGTCAGCCTCGAGTTTTTCATCTCGAACCTGTGAGGAAAAAAAAAAAAGAAATCACTGGAAAACGAAAAATCGGTACGCGCGCACGGGGTGTAAGCACAAGCTATACCCAATGATCGGGACAACCGGTCACTCTCTGAAGCCGCGCCGGTCAGCGGGGACTCTTATATACACACTCCCGGTCCAGCCTAGTGCCCACCTGTACACTGTACACGCACAGCAACCAAGCTCAATGGACCCCCGTGTATGTAACGTACATATACACGCGCTCGATTTGCATACCGATCGTAAGAGTTTTTTCTCTCTCGCGTGCAAAATAAAAAAAAGGGGGGGAAGGGAA
Organism: Copidosoma floridanum; assembly: GCF_036245765.1. Classification (NCBI taxonomy): domain Eukaryota; kingdom Metazoa; phylum Arthropoda; class Insecta; order Hymenoptera; family Encyrtidae; genus Copidosoma; species Copidosoma floridanum. Next base: position 12,298,736 of record NW_028321884.1, on the reverse strand, counting down.
AAGGAAGTTACGGCGGATGCGACGGTCGGCGGAAAAACCGGAATGCGCTTCCGTTTGACGCCCCCCCTTTTTTTCTTTCTCTCCCTGTACCGATGGTATGCTGATTATGTGCACCTTGCCTTGGGTGTTTATTATTTATGGACACCCCCTTGGTATTCTTGGATCCTGCATGTATATAGGGTGATGGTGCAATTGCATCATTGTCGACGAGCGAAAGATCGGGTGAAAAGAAAAAAAAAAAAAAAAAAAAAAACGAAGAAAGGATTTACACGCACGTGTAAACACACGGCGAAAAAAAAAAGAAAAAAAAAGCCAACGCGATTGTTTTGACTCCCGAGAAAGATTTACGAGGCTCTGGGTGTCTCTTTGCACTTGGCTGTCATTGTTTTAAGATATCGCCCGGGAGTTATATATCGTAGGGGCGACGCGACGGAGCTTTTGCCCCGACCGTTGTTATTGCACTTTTCTCTCGGCCAACAGCTGCGTTTGTAACATTGTAACAGCTTTCGATTGTACACACACGTACTATAATTACATTTGTGTATTGCCATATCGCCTCGAGCGATAAAGATATGATGCGTTTTGCATATGTTTATGGACGATCTTGGTGTGCGCGTGTAATGTGCAATCGGTGATCGTTTGAATATTAATGCGCGCCTCTCGCCTCGGGAATAAGCAGCGCTCTTTAATTTTTTTTTTTTTTTTATTCGGAGGTATCAATTTTTTCTTTTTTAATGAGAAAATGTACCTGCGCTTGGTTTTCTAAGCGAGCACGTATGTGTACGGGTATGGGGATGAGCACACGTGTTGCGAAAAATTTGTCTTGCGACACGTAGTAGCATCAGAAGAAAAAAAAATAAAAAAATTGCAGTCTTCGACGAGAGTATAGCTTTCGATGGGTTGAATTTTTTTGTTTGATTGATATATAGTTGGTTGTCCAGTAAGTAGAACTGGATATGATTGGCTCTTCGAACACTTTGTGATGCAATGTTTCTTTTTTTTAACGATAATGCGTCATTTTCTCTTCGTTGTCACTTATGATACGTAACGTACTAACGTATTTTGAAAGAGAATAAAAAAATTTTTTTAAGGATTTTTTTGAAACCTTTGTAGTAAAATTTATTCTCGAAACATACATCACACTATGTTTTACCTGCAAGTATATAATATATCTACGCCATGTATTCCGCATCAATTATCTCAATGATGAAAGCGTAACACGTGTGTTTTACGTGAGTAATATTATTTTTTGTCCAAACCATCGATTAAGTAATCCGTACGGTGTATTATTGATTTTATTTGACTATACCCGGAATTATGTCTGGTACCACGTACTGATGGAAAATTTTTTGTTTACCCGGTACAATAACGTTATGTTTTTATGTAAACATGCTTTAAATATTAAATTGTAATTTTACGTGTCAAGAGCTTTTTCTTTCATATTTGGAAAACAAAAGATATTTTTGATCGGTAAAAATTGTAAAAAGGAAGACACAAAACAACAACGGAACGATTTCGCAAAATTCGATGACTAAGTACGCGTCCTTTGAGCTTTCCAGAAAACAAAAGAAAAAAAAACTCCATTCCATTAACGAGTTCAACATTGTATGCAGTAAATACGCGCCGAAGGAGCGCAAATGCAATTAAGCAAGAGGGTGTGTTGTGCATAGCTGCGAAGCCAAGCTATAATCATCTAAAAAATAAGGAGCCTTCCAGTTGTCGATGGCTCATCGCTGTACGATGATGCAACCCAAGATATGACTTACGGTAAAAAACGAAGGAAGAAAAAAAAAAATTCCAACGAAACGGGCGCTAAACGCCGATTCACTTCGTACGGCTAACCAACCGAGCGCGTCATAGTGCCGATTTTTCATGATCCCACGCGCTAAATGCGACGATTATTATGTTGTCGTTCAAGTAATTGGACCGTTGTGTATTGTTACCGAATTAACGCTTTTTCACGCCTCTGCGCGGATGAAGTCACCGTTGCGCTACCCCCGTCACAGTATCCCATGCAATACAAACACGCGATCGGTTGCTCGTTTTGACGAAAAAAAAATGTCCACATTGATCAAGACAGCGACATGAGATAGGGCCATGTGTCGTTGGCTCAACACAATTGAATAAGCTATACTTTTCAAAGGATGAGAAAAGCAAGCTTTTTTTTTTCTTTACATTTCCAATCGGCTGTAAACTGGTCACAATATATTTTATATGGCACAATATTGAACGGTATATTTATGTACATGTTGAAAGAAAATGTTTCGCTATCACCAAGGGTTTTTATTATTATTGCATAATTAATTAATATGGTGTGATTTATTAGAAAATTTTCAACGACTCGATTTATTATTTTAAAATATGTTTAATTAGTACACTGACTACATTTGTATAATTATTACTTGGACCCTCGACAATAGAGTCATGAACTGAGCACCTGATTTCTTTGAAATAAAATAAAGAGAAAAGAAAAAATATTTGTTTTCTCTCGTTCCATTCACTATTTTTTTTTTTAATTAAAAAAAAAATGAATGTTTATTGAAAGAAAACCATGTATACCAAATAACTCCATGTAATCAAAAAATTATTTTTTTTAGCTCATTAAAAACATATTAACTTCAGGGAATAAAACATTTTTTCGAATTAACTTGAACTTCTTTGATTGATAAAACATTTTAAACATACAAATATGATAAACACTTTTTTCCTAAAACCTTGTTAATCCTTATACACTTGCTTACGTTAATCAATGATTAATTGTTACCGATACTCTTGCCACCTGACTTTGAGTTGCATTTGAGCTCTGCTAAGTGAATCTTTGTTTGTCTCATCTCTTCTGTTGCACACGTGCAGACTGTCGTTTTTTACGCGAATACACATAACTGCTAAATCGATCAATATTGACACATAGCGACTTAATTGGCGCGAGGTTCCATGAAAATTATAGTTTTTATTTTTTGGCAACATAATAATTGTTTTGTTACATGTTCATCGCTACAGAATATTATACAGTATGATCGGATTGGCCAACTATATGTAGAAGAAACATTTTTTTTTAAGTGACCTTTTTGCCTGGCAATTTGAAAAATAGCTGTACTTGGTCGAGCTGATGATGTGCACAGATTTTTTCACCAAAAAAACATGAATAAAACATTATCACCTCGCTGCTCAATCGAGCCAATGGTTTTCGTGGCGGTCGATTAGCTACCGATCACGGTTAAATCGGTAATTGCGCGCTTGGTTTGAGGCCCCTCATGTTGTTTGTTGTTGTGATAAGACTTTTTTGGTTTGTTTTGCGATAAGCTGTGTCATCTCGACGACACACACACACGTGTGCGTTTCGGCGATGAGATCGGTACTTTTTTTTTTTTTTTTTTGCAACTTTTTACAAGATTGGGGGTTTAGGGGGAAAAGAGCGTATTGAGTCTTTCACTGTCGTGTTCATTTATTTTACCTTTTTTGTAGGCAGCATTGTATAGAGTTGTTTTTTTAAGAATAGAAAAAAGTTTATTTTTTCAATTTTGAGATGCATCATCTTAAAACAATTTTTTTATGGTGTCTTTACTAGAAAAAAAATATAATTCCAATGTTTTGTGGTATAGAGACTTATTAAAATCGAACTTTGATACGTTAAAATTCTAAATTATCGACTTGGAGTAACTTATCAACTGCAATCGTTTTATTTAAATGATATATTTTATAATAAAATAGAATGTTTACAATTTTTCAAAAAAGAAAATCGTTACATCGATACTTTATTTGAATAAAAGTATTACTTATTTATTTTTTATTTTTTTATTACCGCATCGTGCACTGTAAGCACTTACCATGGCCAAAAGCTTTAATGAATGTTGACTAAAGTTTAAGTTCAAGATATTTAAAAGACAAATATTCATATAAGATTATAATTTTTTTTTTATTTGTTAGTATTATGACTCCAAGCACTTTAAGATTAAAACAAATTTTTGTTGCATTACCTCAAAATTTTATAGAATTAAAAATTTGTTTAAAAAAGCGCAAACAGTTCGGCTCGACTGACATTCTAACATATAATTATGTTTTATATTATATTACATATAAGTCGTATTTTGTCCTAAAAAAACGTTTCATTGTAAATGAAAAAAAAAAAAACTTTGAAATCAAATTATTGTTTTTACAATAAATGTGTTCCAAATAAAAGAATGCTTTAATTATCAATATAAAAATTCACTACATACTATGCATAAAGTGATGCATAAATATCATATAAAAATGATAACTGATGTTGTTAAGGAAACACATGACTTTTTACACGACAAATAAAATCTTGTAAAATAATTTAATTGAACGATTTTTTCAAGATACCAATAAATAAAGCGTATGTCGACTTATATTACGAAACATGTTTAATTGTTTCCAAAAGTGTCTACCGTTATAACTTCAAGGTAAAAGTGAGGATTTTTTACAACGTACATCACAACGTTAAGTATGAAAAAATTGGTCATGAGCAAAAAAAAGACTTAAAGTTTTTTTACATACTGTGGCCCTTTTAAATGTTGCAATAAAACTGTTTGTATGAATTTCGTTTTAAAGTATTAAACAATATGTTATTTAACAAACTTTGTGGAAAATTTTTTTTTTTTTTTTTTTTTCTTAAAGATGCATTTTAATCCACAAAAAAAAGCTGTACCCAATCTTCAATTATAATGATGATTAGTTACAGGTAAATAATATATGTACCGATGAAAATATTCCAGTCACATCGACTCTTGATAATCCATAGGAAATATCGCAAAAATCCCCTGGTAACGCGAATATGCGCGAATTCATGGAAAAAAACATATACATTTTCAAGCGCACAAACGCAAGTAGCAGCTCTTGAATTTGAAAAAGTGTGCACAAATGCTCTCATCGCGTATGCACATTAGGTACACACATTTGCGAATTGCATATAGTGTTTAGATGTCAACTTATTCCTATTTGACTAGTTGCGAACAAAGCGCGGAGAGGGAGAGGATTTAAATGTATAGAGTTGCGCTGGTCGCGTGTATAAAAAGAAGGCAACTCGGCAATTTGGTCACCACAAGTATAGAAACTCTTCCTTCAAGATGTTGCGACAATTGGTGAGTTTAACATACGTTTTTTTTTTTTTTTTTTACCTACATCAATAAAGCAACAAAAAAAAACTCCTAAATCCTACGATTTATTCGTTGATCCAACGAACTAATATTTTTCGTTCTCAATGCATTACGACCGTATGAAATCAGTAATGATACTTTTCAGCTGTTCGTTGTGGCCGTGGTGCTCTGCGCTGGTTTCATCCTTGCGGACAGCTTGGAGCCACCTAGTGCCGGGGACGCGATTGCTGACAGAAGCATCGAATCGAGATTCGGAGGACACCGCGGTTTCGCAATTGGTTTCGGCAGGCCCGTGTTCGGGGGTGGTTTTGGCAGGCCCGGCTATGCCCCAGGCGGCTATGGTGGCCCCACTTTTGGGGGTGGATGGAACAGACCCGGGTACGGAGGTGGCTGGGGTGGACCTGGGTATGGAAGTGGCTACCCTCGACCAGGTTTCGGAGGTGTCGGAGGGGGCTACGGCCCGTGGTACTGATCGAAGATACTAGCATTCCTTTCGATCGGTTGATTTTTTTTTTTTGAATGTATACACTCACGAAGTTATCAAAATAACGAGTGTATTTTTGATTATAATTGTAAGCGAATATGCGACGAAGATTAATAAAAAAAAAAAACAAAAAAACAACACTTGTCAAAAATGTGTATATTTATGTTTGATCTTTCTTTTCATTTGTCATTGAAACAATATTTATTATTGAGAAAAAAGAAAAAAATGCTTAATACGAGAAGAAACAAACGAAAGTCTGTGTGCTAAAGGTATTTTTATTGCTTGGATTACAATTTTTCTGTACAATAATTACATAAAAACAACGATTTCGTGGGCATAACTTTCATCGATGTCGCAAACGAATTTTACTCTAAAAATTACTTATAGAAATCGAGCTATACGTGGATATAATAAAATGTTTGTACCATACATGCTAAATAATGTATGATAATGTTAGCCATCAGTTTTAGTTGTCAACATGATATCGCTTATTTTGTTGACAATAACAAAAAAACGCAATGAGTAACAGACTAGAACTATATATCGACTAGTTTGGAGTTGATTACAACAACATAAAGTGGGATCAACGCATTTCCATTTTATTAAAACAGAACTATTTTTACTAACAAATTGTTGAATTAACGAATGAATAATACTATTGACGTCAAAATTATTTATACATTTTTTGAATCTCTTGGTAATGAAAAAATCAATCGTAATCTGAATCACCGGTTTTGTAGCGGTACCGATTTTCGTAATAGTTTCGTCGATCCGGTAAATACTGGTGTCGCAGCCGCGTCTCCTGGCGATACCTGAACAACGGCCTGAACACTATGTCTTCGGCGACATCCATGTCCTCGTCTACTTCGTTTTCTGGAACGTATTGCCTCTCGTGGTCTTTTCCGATTTTGTCCTCACTATCGCCGCCGATGGACGTTTGATTTTGATCATTTGAGCTGTTGGTGGTTGAACTGGACTTATCGACCTGGAAGGCAGGGTGACAAGAGTTCTGAACATCTGGAGTCTGGAGTCACTCCTAAAAATACGTGTTTAAGGGTTTTTTTACTGAGTTTTAATGGACAAAAAATCAAATGTTTCGTTTTTCCATTAAACAAAAAGAAAAATGTATTTTAAGTATGACGAAAAAATTTAGACAAAAATTTAGTTCTAAAAATCCTTGTAGCGCGGCATTTTTTTTATTGTAGCAATATTTATTTCAACATCAACGATTATTCCAAAATTTACAAAATCTCGATTGCGATTTTTGTTAAAAAACTTTTTTTTAAATACCTCGGGGTCGTAGGGCTCGGAGGTGCTTACGGAGTTGTCATCGCCATCGTTATCATCATCGTTGCCATCACCATCCATCTCAACCGATCTTTTGACAATATTGGAAGTGCTGCTGCCATCGCCATTCGACGGAGAGATTGAACTCGCTGAATCTGTTGTCGAATCTACCGATGTTTTACCGATTTCCGCAGCACTAGAGCTACTACTGCTGCTCTCGTCGCTGTCCGAGTCATCTTCGTCGGAATAATCGATAGATCGTTTCTCCACGAACGTAGTAAAATCGTTGGTATTTTCCGTCGTGGCGTCCCCATCTTCCTGTAGGTCAGCCGATCTCTTCACCATAGCACTGTAATCGAGAAGGCTCCCAATGGTAGTGGTTGTAGTGGATGTGTTGTTGCTGTCCATGTGGGCAACCGATCTCTTGAGTAGTTTGTGTATGGACGACGACGAGACGGTGGTCAGTGACGCGTCCGACTGGCCGAGCGATTTCGATAGGAGGTCCACGATAGATTTTTTAGGAACGCTAACGTTTTGCACCTCGTCGGGGAGGGCAACTTTTTCGGTAGCCAGTCCGTCTGAGATATTGAAGCCCGAAGGGATCTCCAGGAGCTTGCCGGGCTCCAGTAGCGCACCGTTTTGCGGGCCACGTGCAGCCGCAGGGTCGGCGCTGATGATAGTCGAGCTTTCCTTTATTTAGTGGAAGAATTTGATGATGATTATTCAACTTTGCGTTGGAAAAGATCAATTTTTTTTTTTTTTTTTCTTGTTAGCAAAGTATACAAAGTATGAACACAGAAGTAGTAGTTCGAGATGTTAGTCCATCATCTGATCGAGTTTAGAGCACATTTTTATAAAACCGTTTTTAGATCTATAACTTTAACGTATCAGATATAATTTGCTCATAACTTCACAAGATGGTAGATAAAATCTTTGTGCTTCTTCTGGGTTTGTGTTTTGTAAAATCATCAACAACATCACCGATAAATAATATGAAAAAATCAATTTTGTCGGTAAGTTAGATTTTTGCTTAAGCAGTTGATTATGCAGTCTCCTTGAAGATTGCAAAATTCACACAGTTATAGCTTTTTGAAGAAGAAAAAAACAAAGTACTCACGGATTCATCGTTGCCACTGGTGTCGTTTGAAACCACTTGAGACAAACTGTACTCGTTCACTTCTGCTACTTCAGCAGCTGTTGGTTTGCCGTTTGTGCCTTCGGTGCTATTATTTTGAGGCACAGCGTGAATTTCTTGTCTATGAGCTATCACCTGTTGAGTTTATTTTATTTTACGACGAAAAATTTTCCATTCGAAAAATCTGAAATTAACCATCCTATACTACATACCAAATTAGGTGCATTGACGGGAAAAAGCAGCAAATCTTTGCGAACGACGACCTCGGAAACGGTACCGTTTTCCAACGCAGACTTGACAGTGGCATCGACGTTCGGATCCTTCAAGCCGATAATTTTCGTTCCATTGTGCTCCACGTTATCTTGGCACTTTGCCGGTAAAACAGGGCAAACTGCGAGTAGCAAAAATATCACCTGCAATCCACACGAGAAACGTTGAACATTAGCGCCCAAGTACGGTAAACTGTAACATTGTAAAACAACCCTAAGAATGATGTGTAACCACTCAACAGGAGTAACTTTTGCATTAGATATCAATTTTCCATTGAAAAAAAAATTTTTTTCAAACAACAAAAAAACCAACCCAACCCACCGATCGAACCCTCGCCCGTTCGAACCACTTCATTTTTATTCAAATGCCAAATGTGGTATTTTTTTTTTTTTTTTTTTACACTACAAGTGCTAAAATTTCGGTGTACGTGCTGTGCCCGAATATGAGAAAAATATTCGCTCGCAACTGAAACTATGTGAACTGATAACGGTGCGCCCTGACTTTTTATATCGGAGCGAGCGGTCGAGTTTAGCACTTTGGCGCTAAAAATAAGGGGACGTCACACATGTACCGCGCGTGGCATTGTCTTGTTGTTATTATCATTAATTTTTTCTATTTGTGTACGACTGCGTTATTGTGTCCTTGAGATACATGCACATCATGTTTTTTTTTTTTTTTTTTTTTTTTTTTTACAAATTTTGGTTGATGGGAACACCAGGGCTTGTTGCATAATTTTAGGTCCCAGTATTTTAAGGTCGCGTTTGCATGGCGTTACTAAATGCTTCAATAAATATATACCCGTACTAGGGATTCGCCGAATTTCGCAGAGGTCAGTTTGGAACTTTTGGTATTTTTAAAATAAACGCTTTAACATTTCTTAGCAAACAAATGTCATATAAAGTAGAGGAGAAAATTCAAAAGTAACATTGAACAAGGCCTTGCGTTTACATTAGCGTGTTTATCGATAAAAAAAAAATTATTGTATTAATATCTCCCTTCTCCAAAGTTCCGTCGTTCGAATCTCGGTGTGCATTCGAATACCATTACAGAATCACACAAATATAAAACATACGTATACAAAAAAACTGATTGACACGTATTGGATACGTGATCATCGTAATGCACTTGTAGGCATATAGAATAAACATTTTTTAATTTAAACATGAAATAATACTAATGATGAAAATAAAAAATATTAATACAACATTTGTTTCGATATCGATAGATTAAATGGTCAAAAATCCAAAAAACACAGCACGGCTACCCGAGGCATGACAAAAATTTAAATACACACGGAAACAGACATCTGAATGTTTTCGAGGGGATCTGCCGTTTGCCGATCGATTAGCGCCTCGATAACGAGCACTTAGTAATTCGCTCGTACTTCGAACACCGTCCATACAATAAAGCAGTACCTCGAGAACGACCACATATAAATCATTTGACCTTTCAACGCCTCGAACGCAGTACGACTCGGTTCGCGTCTCCGTATGTGTAGGTACTATAAGAATAAATCACGGTATCTCGGCGAAAAGTGACTCGAAAATAACGATCATGCCAACAGCTGCTAATGCATTTTTCATTTATTGCTGCTGCTATTTCGTGGTATTGTCAATGTCATCATCGAATGATGTGACCTTGAAAATCGAATCGGCTTCTGCGAACGATACAACAAATGTGCCTTTAGAGCCTGAAATAGTTGTTGCTCGATCGGCAAGAGATGCTAACTACTATACCGGCTGGGGTGGCACTTCTAACCTTCAACAAGATGGCTACAGACAGCCCATGACCTACGACAAGAGAAAAGGTTCCGAAAAACTGTACAAGAGGCGACCTTTTGGCATCGAATCTTACGAGTATTACATGACGCGCAGACCAACGACGGTAAGGATAAGGACGACGGCCAAGAGGTCCTGGAGAAGAAATAACGATCTGCAGAGAATATCTGCGACAACCAGGCGATTTAGGATCTATCCTGTGTTTCCTGGGTAATTTGTTCTGTTGGATTGAGTTGATGTGTAATTTTTTTTTTTTTTTTCATTTATTTATTTAATAGAGCGATTTTTTTAAAGGAAACTACGTAAGTTATTTTTATTTCGATTAGTTTGTGCGTTTATAAAATTGAAAATGAGGATTTTTATTGTTTTATTAGGTGCTACTATTTAAAAAATAGTGTTTAGTTGGTAAAATTAGTTTTTATCGTCAAAATAAAATTATGAGGCGGGTAAAAATATATTTTCATGCGAGAAGCGAGGAAAAATTCAAGACCGTTTGAATTGCGAAAAATGACGAGACTATTAGACAAAAAGAATCTCTATTCTTACTTACGAAGTGATTCACAGAGACTTTTTTATCACTTTGAAGAGCAAAGTTATTAATCAAATACGAGCTAATGGAGTCTTTAAGTGCAAAGACAATCGTTAGTTTTTCATTTGAGATTCGCAGGGGAAAAAGAAACGACGTCATTGTTGGAAATGCAAGTTGGAAGCAATATTGACCGTATACGTTAATAATTTCATAGAAAATTATGTCATCCCTTGTGACTCATGAAATATGTCATAACTTATCATTTATTAGAACGTTTTTAATGAAAAACTAACAACGAAAAGTAACGATTGAAGATCTTTCGAAAAATAATGTATCTTCGTGGTCGTATAACTTTTTATTCTAATACTGTACTTTTTTATTTTATTTTATTTACAATACTATAGAATACAGCAACAAAAAATTTTCAACAATTGTAAGAACATTATTAATTTTAATAAAATAAATAATTGGCCATTCTCGATTGCTTTTTAGTTTTTAACAAAAATAAAATTACATTAAATGATATTTACTTTTACTTCTATTAATAGCGCTGATACGATTAAATATTTTCATAGTTTGTAGTGATATGAAAAATGTAACTAATAAATACATGTTCTAAAAAATGTTTTATTTTCATTTTGCACTCTTTTTACAGATTGTTAAAATGTTTATAGATAAAACTCAGGTATGATAATTTTATTATAAATATGTACTTAATTTTAAACAGTTGTGCTAAAAATATTGCAAATAAGCTTATTATTTTTGGTAAATTTCAGTAAATTAGCTCATTTTTGACACATTTTCATGGTACTTACATTGTAGTTAATTAATAGTCTAATTTAAACGCTAAATCCAACAGTCAGTCTTCAACAATTTCTAATGTATATTTGCACTGTATAGAAGTAGAACGATATTACGGTAATCTTAATCATACTTAATTATTAGTTATTTAAATAAAAACTCAAATAACTAAAAATTTTTTTTTGCACAAGTTTTAAAAATATATTTTCCAGTTGTGAAACAATAATGTCAACAAAGTGTGGGGATATGGTCGAGAATACCTTTTAGCAAAGTACGTGTAATTATTTTTCAAAACAAACTGTTTTTCTTCTTACATTGATAAAATTCAAGTGAGTATAAGTAAATAAACTTACTTAACAAAATAAATCACTTTCAGTTTTTAACTCATTGGTCATATAAAAATGTATACAATACAAATATATAACTTGTGCAAAAAAAATTAAATTTCTTCATGAAGTCACAACTGCTACATTTTTCACTAGAACGCATAACTATCATCTAAAATACATTACTAATGTTTCAAGCTTATTTTTTAATCCAAAAATGTTCTGACTGTGCCATGAACCTCAAATAAAACTTTTTCAATTTTTCCATAAAAATTGACATTAACAATTTTTAATGTTTTTTAAGTGTAACAAAATTTGTAATTTTTTTTTTTTATTAAAAGCGTATCAGATATGTATTTGCTAGATATCTAAAATTTAATTAGATAAACTTTTTTCTGGAAAACCAAATTTTAAGAAACACCAATAAACAATCACTCTTGTAACATTAAAAAAAAAAAAAAAAAAAAAAAAAAAAAAAAAAAAAAAAAAAAAACCATACGTATATATTATGCTACATACGTTTAAAAGCTAGAATCAATAACTTTTTTCTTAGAAATTTATTACATTCAGCATATTTATAATTGTAATATTATTTAGAAAAAATAAATAAAATCTTTAAAACATTAAGTTAGTTTCCTTATGTTTCAAAATTCTCTTTAAAACTTCATTATAAATTATTTTGATCAATTTTAAAGTAAGACCGCGAAAAAATAAAATTTATTGAAAAACGTCACTTGTTCGACTTTGAGCGACGAACGTAATTTCAAACAAATTATTTACACGCATTTAATTTTTGCCCTACAATCATGCCTAAAGCGAAGTAGCAACAAAAAAAAAAAAAAAACAAAAAAAAAAAAGAAAAGAAAACAGTAACAATGAAGTAAGGTACTTCACAAAGAGAGTCCAAGGAAAATCAGCCTAGAACCTAGGTCGAAACCCCGAGCGTCTAACCGCGCCCTTGACCCGCTCTCTGTAGGCCAGCTGCTGCCTGTAAACGAACAGCGGCCGCAAGACATTCGTCCCCGCAGCCGTGTCGAGATCGTCATTCTCCTCGACGCTGCGCTTCTCGATCTTAGAATCGGTGTGGTCGTCGATTTTCTCGATCACGATTTCTCGGGTCTCTTCGTCCACGTGGCCCGCCTCGTCGTTGTCGTCCGTACCGAGCTCCTCGGCCAGTATCAAATACAGCTTGGGGTTCGCCTCGGCGCTCGGCAAAGGGTTGCTGGTCAACGCGGAGTCTGTGTCCTCGAAACCAACCGGTCGTCCATTCACGGCCGACACTACGAGGAAGAGCAGGGCAAAGCAGACCTTGTACGTGACTATGGCCTGTGGGGAAAAAAAAATCAAGACTAAATAATTGTAATAACGATAATGTGATTTCAAAAAGAAAAGAAATCTTACCATTTCATCGACGGTGAGTGTTGATGCTGTCGTTGCTTTTGGTGGTGTTCGAAGGTGTAAAAATTACCGGGCGCGCGCGGTGGTGGTGATCGTTACCTTTCGAGCGAAGTAGCCGGCAGTTGGGGCCATTTATACGGGCAACGTGCGTCAAACGGGAGCACGCTAAACGCTCCAATGACGCCCGTGACTGCGATAAATGACCCGGTAAACTCAAAAGTTTCATGTGCACACATAATAGGCAGCTGCGCTGGTGGCTCGTCTCGGCGCTGATGTCCCTTGGGGTTGGCTAATTTTTTTCATCAATACATGGCCACGAGTGTACGATAGCCACGTGTGCGTAACGATGTTTGGTGGATTTTGTTTTTGTGGTGGCTGAGAAAAAAAAAATGCTTGTTCCCTCTGTGTGGAGGAGTAGCTTTTCATAAAATTTTTGGTCTAAAAGGATTAAAATTTTGCGTTTTTAGTATAATACTTCTGTCGAGCACTGTGTCGTTCATGAAAATAAATGTTTTCCTTAATTTTCTAAATTTTAACTCCTCAACGCATAGTTTGAGAATTTAGAATGATCGTGCTTGCTTGAGAAAAATTTTTTCAGTGCTATTTTCCATAAAAAAGTGTGGCATCATCGGGCAATATTGGATACTTTTTCAAATGTAGAAAGGGCGTACGGACGCATAGCTATATTCTATCGTACATAACAGTGTTTCAATATAATTTTTTTTCGTTTGGAGATGATTAAAAAAAGCTTTTATCCATTAAATATTTTTTATCAAAATTCAAACGTGTGACGTGTATTTTCCTTATTAATGGAATGAATAAACGTAATGGAATGATTATATTTTTTGTATCTATAAATGTACTCTAATAACCTAATACAGCAGAGCACGGCCAAGTTAAATAATTTAGGATATAATTTTTGAAAGTGACATTTATTTACAAGGTTGATATTTTTATTCTTGTACGTAATTAGTTTTACCTTTCACCTATAAAATCTTTATGTACTTGATCATAACTTTTGTATTGTGTCACTAAAGTACGCAAGTGCGTTGTAAATCGATGTACATTTATAAATCAGAAAGACTTATGGAGGAATCGATTTTTGTTATTATTCGGTTTTCTGAATACATTACCATAGTTAGTTGGCTCGGGACTCCAAATCGACGTTGTACTTGACTTATAGACTTTGGCTATAACAACATACTAACTATTCATACAGTAGTATAATTGTATTCGGTAAACGAAATTCACGCTAAAAAAAATTTCTAAAGTAAGTGTATCTATGAATATCTTTTTTCATTTTTATCTCCTCGTTTTTTAGACCAAAATTTGTACTGCAACAATTTTTATTGAACTAACAGCAAAAATGGAAGCAAAAAAATTTAATCTTACACTAATAAAACTATTTTACTACTGTAATCGAATTCTTGGGACTGCAACTATGAGTTTCAACGAGATCCCGATAAAAAATAATATTTTTAAACACTGGTCGTTTAATTATTCCTACTCTGGGATAGCATATAATACTTGTTTACTCATAATGTTAATTGTATTTCAATATTTTGAACTACAAGAAATATTTACTTATTCTTTTTTACATGATGGTAATAATGAATTTTTATATTCAATGTTTTCTATCGCTCTTTATAGGGATGTAATTATTTACGTGGCTTGCAATCCTATTTTAATTTTATCAATTGTCAAACAAAGAACTGCGATAATTATATTTACGAAATTTAATTTAATAAAAGAGTTAGTGGGAACATTGAAAAGAAATAAAAGTATTAGTAACTGGTTATTACAATACAAAAAATTGATTTTGTTAATGACTGTAAAGTATATTCTACGCGTGAGTTGGATAGCGTATACGTGGTATCTTAACGGTTTCTATAACTTGATAGTATATTTTATTCATAGTATGATAATTGATATGACCACGATGCAATACGTATCTTTTACCATCTTTATTCGAATTTCACTTGAATTGATTTGTCATAACTTAAAAATTAATTTTGGAACATCTACTAGCTTATCAAGTAGTGAACGGCAAAAATTACTTACTGTAGCAAAATTGCAAAAGATCTACATGTCACTGATTGAATCATCAAAAGATATGTCTGAGTTATTCTCTTTACCAATTTTCATGTGCATTTTGGTATATTTTGTTGTAATTGTGCGTAATTTCTACTATATATTACATATGTCACCTGAGTTAACTGATGACACATTTACATCCATTTATACATATAAATTAATAACACAATATACAATTTATCTTTTGGACGCTATTATGATGGTTTTTGTATTAACTAGCTTTACTACCTCAACAATGGAACAGGTAATATATTTGTAGTTTCGAATATTTTTATATATTGCTGATAATTTATAAACTTTTTTCCATGTTTTTCACAGAATGAAACGATCAACCGTATACTGATCAATTGTTTAATGTACAACGATAGTGCAAAGAATAAAAATATAGCGTATCAGGTATCAATACTAAAATAATCAGTTCAATTGGAAAATAATTAAAACATTCTATTTTCTATTTTTAGCTGTTATTATTTTCGTATCATTGCAAAAGTGCAGATATTAGATTCGAAGCTTTGCATCTGTTTTCAATAAACGAGTCATTATTCGTATCAGTAAGTTTTAATTTTTATTTTTTAAAAGTCGCATTGTAAAATATAAAGTAATTCAAATAATAATATATTGCATTACATCTATTTTTATAGATAATAAGTGTGGTAACATCATATGTGGTTGTAGTCCACAATATAATGCAACTGTATGAAAAAATTTGGATGAAAGTGTTTATGGTAACGTCAAAAAAAATTTTCTGAAAAAGAAAAAAGCCATATTTAACTCGTTTGTACTTGAAAATGTAATAATACTACACCGATAAATTGTGCTTAACCCACACATTAAAAGTATTCACTAACCATACGGTTTTTAAAACGTAGCTTTTTATTTCAAAAATTATATTACCTAATTATTAAACATTTTTTCTTACTTCATTACACGTTCCTTTTAATCTTACTAAAACGATACACCCGTAACGTACTTTAAGCTATGCGGTATATAGTGTTATTATCTTTTATCTACACCATGGCTATTTTGAAAAATTTTAATTTTAACTGCATTTTGCAAAAACAAAGAATGATTTTAGTGTTATTCTATCAAAAAAAAAAACGAATTTTTTCATGATTTTTTAAATCCGAATCCATGGTCGCGAAAAAGATGCAAAATGCAACTCTTCAATACAAAGAAACAAAGTAATCAATTGAATTTCAGGCATTAAAAAAATTGTAAGAAACATTTTAGATAAATGTTTAGTATTGTACAAGGTAGTAACGGTGAATTGATGATTAAAATTCTTACTTGAACAACTAATTATACCACTCTTCGTAAATTTTAATAACAATATCATTGGAAAATATGAAGTATTATTCTAATTAATCGAAAATGATGCAAATACGCAAGTTCAATTACGTGTCTGTCAACGCGCAAGTGTATCGTGCGTTACCAAGAGAAGAACAAATTACGAACCATTAACTATGTTAACAAGTGCTAATCTATGACAAAATCTATGACACAAGTGCACGACGGCTTTTGCAATCTGTAAAAGAATCACTGATAAGTATTCGCTCATAGCATCATGTGTATATGTTTTATTGAGTGCTTCACTTCCGAAAACATTTGATTGACTTTTTCGTCGATTTTTTCAAATACACACAATCCCCAGAAAATGTCAAAGTGACTAACGGAGTTTATGAAATGGCACTCGAGATAAATATTAGAGCTAGTTGGATTATCTTTCGTGGATGAAAAAAGTTGAACGTTTGTCGATCGATATTTAGTAATAATTTTAAGTAAAAATTTCAAGGATAGAAATAAGATCAACAGCATATGTGTGTGTATGTACTCACTTCGAAAAGTTTTTCAAATTTTTTACCTTTCAAATGTTCTAGTTTAGCTAATTATTAATTGAGTGTGCATTAATATACTACTAACAATCGACATTTATATATAGTCATCCAAAATTGTAAATTTAGAGATGAAGATTTTTCTTGTTAACATGTGATATAAATAAAGTAAGCTTGCCGCAAACAGCACAAACTACGTCAACTTTTTATTATCTATCTGTAAAATTAGTTGCGGCTGGTTTGTAATTATCAAAGTGACTTTGCTGTAAATAGCAATAGTTATTTGGATCAGCGCCATCTAGCGGTCTTTATTTTTTGGCCAAAAGTGGCTCCTAAAATTCTCAATCAGAGCATTCAGGATTAGAGCAATTTAATCAATTATAAACCAGCCGCAACTCATAACAAAGCTATAAAATAAAAAAATAATTAGACATGTCTTTTTGGCGGCAAGTTAAAATTTATTTTCTACCAAAAAATCGACCTCCTATGTGTTTGTACTTTTGAAGATAAATTTTTAAGCATAAGACAAATTGTTAACTTGCCGCCAAAAACACACATATCGTTACTTTTTTTATTCCATAGCTTCATCATAAGTTGCGGCTGGTTTATAATTGACGAAATTGCTCTAATCCTGAATGCTCTGATTGAGAATTTTTGGAGCCACTTTTGGCCAAAAAATAAAGACCGCTAGATGGCGCTGATCCAAAATAATTATTGCTACTTACAGTAAAGTCACTTTATTAGTTATAAACCAGCCGCAAATAATCTTATAAATAGACGATAAATAGTTGACATTTTTGATGCTACATGCGGCAAGTTTCTACATCAATATTCTACATATCTTACATGGCTCATAAAATCGACAATATTTACAAAATTACAATACTCTTGACCTTTTACCATTAACTCATGTAAGCACAAATTAATCAGTCCATTAAAGAGACAACCGAAGAAAAAAGGCCTGAAAAAGAAGCACAGTCACACGAAAAGTCTCATACAAGAATGGAGCATTGGATCTCACTTGATCAGAGAAGGTTGGGTTCTTTGTTTACTTATAACACTTAAAATTTACATCTCTGTAATAAATGTATTTTTCAATTAGTGAGATCGATACTCCATTCCTAGGAGACTCTTCGTGTGGCTGCTTCTTTTTAAGACCTATTTTCTTCAGTTGTCTCTTTTCGACTGATTAATTTACGTGTATATTTGATCGTGATTTACGATTTCTGTAACACAAATTTTGTTATGTACATATTATATAAGTTAACTGTTTATTGGAAATCTAAAGTTAAAGGGCTGTTCTTTCATTAGTTAATGGTAAAAGGTCAAGAGTATTGTAATTTTATTAATATTGTCGATTTTATGAGCCATATAAGATAAGTAGAATATTGATAGTTTTGGAGGTCGATTTTTAGGTAAAAGGTAAATTGTAAAGCAATCTAAATTAAGTGAGATCCAATGCTCCATTTTTAGAAGACTCTTCCTGTGTAACTGAACTTCTTTTTTAAACTTTTTTTCTTTAGTTGTCTCTTTTGGACTTATTACTTTACGTATCTATTTAATCATTGTTCAAGATTTCTGTAACACAAATCTTGGCATGTACATATTATATAAGTTAGCTGTTTATTTAAACTAAAAAGTTAAAGGGCTGTGCTTCCACAAGTTAATGATAAAAGGTCTAAAGTATTTTAATTTTGTAAATATGGTAGATTTTATAAGCCGTATAAGATAAGTGGAATATTTATACTTGTCAGGGTCCATTTACAGGTAAAAGACATATTGTAAACTTGCCGCAAGTAGCACAAAAAATGTTAACTTTTTATTATCTATCTATTAGATTCGTTGCGGCTGGTTTATAATTGATTAAATGGCTCTAATATAAGAAGTAATAATTATTTGGGTCAACGCCATCTAGCGGTCTTTATTTTTTGGCCAAAAGTGGCTCCTAAAATTCTCAATCAGAGCATTCAGGATTAGAGCCATTTAGTCAATTATAAACCAGCCGCAACTCATGATGAAGCTATAAAATGAAAAAAATAATCATACATGAGTTTTAGGCGGCAAGTTAACAATCTATTTTCTACCAAAAAATCGACCTCCTATGTGTTTGTACTTTTGAAGATAAATTTTCAAGCATAAGATAGATTGTTAACTTGCCGCCAAAAACACATGTATCGTTATTTTTTTATTTTATAGCTTCATCATAAGTTGCGGCTGGTTTATAATTGACTAAATTGCTCTAATTCTGAATGCTCTGATTGAGAATTTTAGGAGCCACTTTTGGCCAAAAAATAAAGACCGCTAGATGGCGCTGATCTAAATAACTATTGCTATTTACAGCAAAGTCACTTTGATAATTACAAACCAGCCGCAACTAATTTTACAGATAGATAATAAAAAGTTGACGTAGTTTGTGCTGTTTGCGGCAAGCTTACAATCTATTTTTCACTCAAAAGTCGACCTCTAAAAATAGAGATATTCATATGGTTTAATAAAATCGACCATATGGCATTACTTAGTAGTAATTTCTTTAATTACTACACATAACTTCACGTACATCTTACACCGTGCTCTCTTTACCAGAATGATAAAATCAGAGGCTGTAAAGTTACGCAGGTCGTGGTGGTAACTGGTAACGCCGCTTGGGGTGTTTTCCGCAATCGTCACCAGCAAGTAATTTAAGGTTGCGCTCTACGTTACCGTCAGGTCGGTAAGTCAACTACCTTGAATTAAACTGGCGCTCTGTTCCGTAATCTGGCCAGTTAAAATAGCAGACGACAGTCAACAGCGATAAAATCTTCACTTTTTTCTTGACTTTCACGTCGTTTGCTGTTTTAACTGGCCAGATTACGGAACAGAGCGCCAGTTTAATTCAAGGTAGTTGACTTACCGACCTGACGGTAACGTAGAGCGCAACCTTAAATTACTTGCTAGTGACGATTGCGGAAAACACCCAATAACTAATTCTAAGCTGCGAATAATGATATTTTTTATACTCAAGTAAGTTCTTATTGGTAATTTGTAAGTTAAGAAAAACGCTATTTGATATTTATTTTTATACGTAATGATATTATATGTAATTAGGTAGGATTTGTGAATCGATGTAATTTACTCCAGTAGTATACTGGCATATGTAAGAAAATACAAAAGCCAATAAACTAACTTAAACTGCAACTCCACCCCTCCCTGAACCGAACCACGAAGCAAACTCGTGTCGTGTCCGTGTCCGTGCGCCGTGCTCTGCAATTTCATCCCAACACACGCTTATAGGTTATATTTTTGTTTACGTTTTACATGTAAGGACCGTTTTAGTGTTTTTAAATTAATGTATATCATACACAAATGTAGTACTTCTTTTTCATTCGTTTGAATTTGTATCGATGTTTTGCAAAATCAGGTATTCTACTAAAACTCTAGGACAACTAATAGGATAATGGACTGTGAGAAGACAAGTCTTCATCAGGCGGTTCGCTCGGGCGATATTAGGCTCGTTAACGAGGTTCTGCAAAGGTATAATTCTTGTTTGAAGGTCAACTAACTGAGAAAAAAACACTTAAATTTTATACAAATTTTTTTCACTTCTACTTATGAAGGGATCCGTCTAGTGTCTACGATCGGAATTCCGCGTATGAAACACCCTTGCACCTGGCATACAATCACGTTAACCACAAAAAACCTGAACAACCGAACAACGGCCTGCCAATACTCAAACTGCTTGTTGACCACGGAGCAGATGTCAATGCACTGGGGGGAGGAATGTTCGCATCGGCGCTGCACATGGCAGTTGCAAGGAAACAGGTACAATTTTTGGTACAATATAATGTGAAAGTGTATGTACTAAATTAATTTTTTACAGTAAAACAACTTTTATTTACAGGTCGACGGTGTGAAGTTCCTTTTGGAAAGTAGAGCTGATCCGAACATCATAGACGAAAATAATTGTACAGCAATGCACCTTGCAGTGGATGAAAGCAGCGAAGATATTATACAAGTATTGTTAGATTATAAAGCAGACCCAAACATTATTGATTGTAATGGCCTATCACCGCTTGATAGAGCAATTACCAGCTGCAACAAGAATTGTGCAACAAAACTATTAGAATCTGGGTAAGTTGTACTAATTTTTGTTACATAACTGCACACTTTCTAATTTGATGTGATACGATTCTGGTAATACCGATTTCTTACAGTGCAAAGAGCAACAACATATACAAAACTCTGCTGGAAATTTGTATCAAACACTCGGAACAGCCTGACAGTCTAAAATACAAATCGTTTATTGAGCATATACTTGCATATGCTGGAAAACTAGATGTTCACTTCTCGCTCAAAGCTATAATGTATTATGCAGAATCAAAAAATCACGACCAGTATCATAAAGACGAAAAAAAGTGTTTTTTCTCCGAGTTTGTGCACAAGCAAGGTACGAATGAAAAGGATGCCATTAGTGAATCGGAATTACACCTAGCTGTTCGTGGTGGCGAGGATGCAAAGATCGAAGCTCTCTTGCAGGAAGGAGCAGACGTTAACGTCAAAAATTTATTTGGCGAAACACCTTTGCATTTGTTGCTAAAAAATGGAATTTCTTACTTTTCATTTGACAGTGAACGATTCAACAAAACCGCTTATCTTCTTATTGAACGTGGTAAATCAACTTTCTTACTTATATTTTAACGATGTTGTTTTTCTTGTAGTATCACAAGGCAAATAATTAGTTACTAATTTTAACATCATATGTTCAAAATCATTAGAAAACTCATCACCTCAAATAACTCAAAAGTGTTCAAACAAGTAATACCTGTTTTTTTTTTTTTTTATTATAGGAAGTAATTTACGTGCTCGTAATTATATGAATGAAACACCATTTTTCTTGGCAGTATGTGACGAAATGACCAATAAAAAAATAGTTAACTTGATGCTGGCAAAAATGACAGGATTAGATGAAAAAACACTCATTGATCCATATTTGAGAAGAGGTTCTGGACTGTATATTTCATGTGACGTTAAAAAGCCTGAACTGCATGAACTTATCATTGCTAGCGAGAGGGGTTATGAGAAAGTTATTGATCGCTTGCTTGACATGGATCGAATCGACGAGGCAAGCAAAAACTCTCAAGCTGCAACAAGAATACTGAATGTTGCTACGTACAGAGGGTCTTACAGCATTATAAAGATGCTTCTAGAGGCTGGATTTCGAACTAATAGGTTTGTCATTAATTTTAAAAAATCTCAAATAATTTCATCGTGAACATTTTAATTAATTACTTCACAACATTGCACCCATAGGATCTATAATTTGGATGTACTTGACTTTTTTGGTTTTAAGATTCCCATGAGTACAGAGTAAGAATTACTGTTAATTATTGCATGATATTTTGCAAATTACTCATGAATCCTCAAATATTCTAATTAATAACTCATTCTTTAAGGTCATTAAGCTTATTCTGGGAGTTCAAAGAGAATGTCACTCTTGATGGAGCCATGATTTGTGCCTTCTGTTACGTAAATGGATATGAGAAAAGGGTCATACAATCTACGCGCTTATTAATTTTTTATTTTGCCATTTATTTACGGTTAAACAAGTTGAGTAAGGATTTGATACCAGCAACAGAACTTTTCAAATTAGATGATGTTTTGTCAAAAGAACTTGATAATTGTAACAAGGTGCTGGATAGATTGAAGAGAGTCAAAGCTGGCACAATATCTATTTTTGACATGATGACGATGTCACTCGACTCATTTGTTCAGATGTTGAATAATAAGAAACATCTTGAAGCGTGTGTGAAATTTCGCTCTTCACTTGCACAGAAAAACAAAGGCATACTTAATTATTACGATTATGCCGTGAAAGTTCGCATTGATCTAGCAGTTGAAAAGAGGAAGGTACTAGACGGTGCGTACTACTATTTTAACGAAGCTCTACAACTTGTCCTGGGGACGATGTATTTTGAAAGTCTGCCCGATGAAATCGTGTGGAACATTTTGTCTTACTTAAACGTAAGAGAGTTGAAGAAGCTTGCAAACATTGATACACTAACTAGTTGATAATATTTCAAACAAATTTTAAACCAAATGTATTGTCTAAGACGCTTGTTGTTACTTTGTACCTTATGGTACAGCATATTATTTTGTCGGAACTTTGTAATATTCTAGATAGCACTATTTACTTTATTATTTATATGTTAAATTAACGTAATTTTTATTCTAAACATAATGTATGTACATATTTGCTAGACGCAGATTTCGCTGTTATTGAAATGCAAGTATTATTAAAGTTCATCTCTTAATCGTTTAAAGATTGTTTTTTTTCTTCATTACATTGAAATATTTTTGGTTTATCCCTCTTGACTGTGTCCAAGTACTGCTTTTTGCAAAAACATTTACTAATATTTCAGATTCTTGTGTATAAAGTTAACGTACTAATCTACTGCAAATTTTTTTTTTTAATCTGTAGAAACAGAAACTCGCAGATTTCTTCTGCTTACTGAGATAGAGTAAAAATATTCGTGTATGTAAAGATTTCATGGCCAAAAATATACAATATAAATATTGATTTAAATAAGATTAGTCTTACAATGAGAAAAGGTTTCTCACAATTTTCCATTGAAATGCATTTGTTTTACAGGAGAGCACGTTTATTACAATAATTACATGTTTGGTCTACTTGGTTGGAATAAACATATTTAACTTTAACTGCTGTGTCGAAATACTTTGTTATACCACCCAGATTCAAAATGTCATGTCCCCGAATCGGTTAGTGAGTAAAAAGCAATAACATACAAAACTTTTTGTTACAAATTAGAACTGTCATACTAATTGATTAAAAAATTGAACTAAAATTAAGTTAAAATATTTTCTCAACTGTTAAAAATATTTGATTGATAGTATACGGAAATCGATGGAAATCGATATCATTTCACCAAAGCTCAAAGTAAAATTTATTTATAACCATACAGGCTACTACTTTTTTTAAATAATTTTTTTTTTCAATATCAAAATAAAGGGGCAAACCAGATATGCCAGATTAAGCCCTAGATGTGGACTCAGGGAATACCTCACAAAATCTTACAGAATGTATGCATTATTTATGGTTAATAAAAAGGTGTTGACTGTTGAAACAAGATGTACTGTAAAATGTATTTACGAAAATGTAGGTTTGAAATTTTTTATTTAAATACGTCAAATTTCACGCAGTGCTGAACATTTCACTTTGGTCCCAGAGTGTTCAAAAACTTTTAAATATTTAAATTAAATGAGTACATATCAATACAGGTAGTGAATAATATTATCTTACAATGAGAAAAGATAGATACAATTAGGTAGACTGATTTTTTTTTGGTTTTCAGCGTAAATTCTAGTATACCTCAATCATCATTTTAATTACACGGAAAATTGAAAATCTAATCGATAAATGAAAAAATTGTAGCGTTTGAACATCGAAATTCGGGATAAATTAACTTTCGCAACTATGTGAGTCTACATCTACAACTTAATTGTTACCAATACTGAATCCAATTTGAGCGTATTTTATACAATTCAGATATTACAATGCAATATTAGTGTGTATCAAACTTAAATACAAAATATATCATCCTTACCACTAATATTTTTCCAGTTATTAATCATTCTGGCATGTTGCTGTAAAATTATGGAATTTACAATTGAAAAACAAAATTTCAGTGACAAGTAATATTTTCCAAAAAACCATGTGAATTAGTGTTCACAATTGTCAGGCGTAAAACCGATTAATATTCATAGTTCTAAGAGCTTTAAAAAGATAAATATTACTTTAAAAGAGACACTAATTTACATCCAAGTTCCATGAAAACGTAAAAATTAATGCTTTAAAATGACAATCTTAAGACGAAATACAGTAAAAAAAATCATGGCATTTTTCCTATTCTGCTGGTAGTTTTCTTTTGTCCAAATCGTCAAAGTAAGAATGCTTCAATATATCCCTGGCTGTAATTCTTGCAGCTGGATCGTATATCAACGTAGCTTCGAGAAGTTCTAGGCCATCTTCATCCAGTACCTTGACTTGTGCCTGTAAATTGTTTGTTTTCCAATTAGGGAACGTTGCCTTGTAATCAGCTAGCTGCGTTACACCTGGCCAGATTTCCTCAGTAGGTGTTTTTAGCACACTGAAACGAAAAATAATGTAAATTAATCATACAACTAGTATGAGGGATCCATAATAAATTAATACGCACCGAAATATTCTGAACAACTGATCAATTTCGCTGTCACCTTGGAACAATGGTTTTTTTGTAGCCATCTCAGCAAATATACAACCGATACTCCAGACGTCAATGCTACATGTGTACCTGTTGGCGCCCAAAAGAATTTCGGGAGCTCTGTACCATAGAGTAACGACTTCGTGTGTGTAAACACGCACTGGGATACCAAAAGCTCTGCCCAGGCCAAAATCAGCCACTTTGATAATTCCTTTTTTATCTATTAACAAGTTTTGGGGCTTCAGATCCCGATGAAGAACTCTCCTTTGATGGCAGAAGAGAATGGCTCTTGTTATCTTAAATGGAACAGTAAAATATGTTGATTGAACATGAAGCAATTAGAGCATTAGGAAACAGTAAAGTACCATAGTTAACAAAATACATATATGTATATACATACACTACCATGCAGATATGTTTTGTTGTTTACAGATTAGGTTTTGAGATTTCACCAAACAATTTAAAAAATCTCTAACTACACAATTTAGCATTAAAAATCTCGTGGAGTATTTATCCCAGAAAGATACAAAAACAATCTTACCTGATAGAGGTACGACTTGACGAGGGCGGGCTCCATGAGTTTGTCCTTACCCAGAGTATCCATATACTTTTTCAGGTCCATGGTGAGATACTCGAAGATGAGATAGAGCTTAGCCTCCTCCATGAGCACATCCATGAGACTGACGATGTTCGGATGTTTGAGCTCCTTCAGCAGAGATATCTCCCTGATGGCGGTGGAAGGTACGCCTTCGTCCTCCGTCTCGAGCCGGATCTTTTTCATCGCGACGATCTCGCCCGTTTTCTTGTGCTTACCCTTGTACACAACCCCATACGTACCTGCGTATTTAAAAAGAGCATTAGCTCTTTGTTAATGCAAACGTAATTAATAAATGGTATACGTGGCAAGCGATTCCCTCACCTTCTCCGATTTTCTCGATCCTGACGAAGTTATCCATGGCACTTTTTCTGTTCTCGCTGTTCTTGACTATGTACGTGCAGCTGTCTCCTGTGTGTCTCTCTGATACAAGAAGTAATCCCGGATGCAAAATTACGTTCGCGAGTGCACACCCATTGTATTTTCACAGTGTGGTACGAGAGAGGGGAAAAAAAAAGAAGGTAATCGTAACGAACTTCACCGACGTTCGCGTCCACTTGAAAATTGACTTCACCAGGTATTACCGGACATCACGCTCGCGAGTGCTTACTCTCTGCGCAAGCAATCGGTCGAAAATTTTCAAAGTTCAAACGGTCGGCGAGACGGCGACGCCATGTTTGTTGTCGTCGTTGTCTTAACTTTAAGGTCCATTTTCATGAACGCTTACTTTCAGCGTCTGACGTCCGGCCTTTTAATTACTCGACACTTGACACAAACAAAACACAAAACATCGCTTTTGATATTTTGACATGGTAATTTGGCATCCATTTCAGAAAGTTGAATATGTTTAGTTTTTTGGATTTAACTATCTGACTGAAAAAAAGGTTTTTTTTTGTCGTGTGACTACGACGCTGAAAACTAACGTCTCCGTAAAAATAGGCCTTTAGGAAAGCCTTACGGAAAGCGCGCGTAATGACCAACGGGCCAATCGCGGGACATAATGAGAGTTAAAATTACCGTCCATTAATGAGAATAGTTTTTAATGTAAAACTATGTTACTGAACAAGCAACGAATTTGATTTTGATAAAAAATGTATGTATTGATGACGATTTTTAGATTCCATTTCATATTTTTACGTTGATAAATTATTATTTATCGTATACTTGTGTACCATTTTTTTATGCGTGAATTTGACCATTTGAATAAAGTACACATGTCCATTCGTTGGTTATTTAGGGACTACGTGTCCAGTGAATTATTTTTACATTAACAATTAATATAATCAATGGATTATAATTTAAAATCATTTCATGGCAGACAACAAATTGTTATATGGAAAATTTCTCCACAATTTTTATTTTAAATTAGGGACATTTAAATGATAAGTTCGTCAAATTAAGCCGATTTTTTATTGTAATTTTTTTGTTTTACATTAGTATACTCATACCACATATCATCCAATTTAATAACAAATTAAACGTTAAACAATTAATCAACTGCTAAATGGCATGTAAAGTACTTCTAAACAATTTTTTAGGCATAGTAAAAAAAAAGAAAAGTGACAACTCATGAAAAAAAAATACTTCACATTATTTATGAGGTTGTAATTAATCTAGTATAATTTTGCAGATTTATTCAAACTTCATTAAAATCTATAGGCTATTCGCTTGATTTTTTCTCAAATTTCCAAGATGTAGATGCTTTAACAAAGTAGTATATAACAGCAAGATTAGTATTAAATTTTTGTTGTAATTTTTCAACACTTTGGAAGTGCGTAGGTACAGCTTATAGTATCGCTTTAAAAAAATCTCTGCAATACACTTGGTTAAAATTTTTAAACCATAAAGAATTACGTTATCGTGGAAACATAAAACCTGACCCATAGCCAAGCCCAACGCCACGCTGCGTGTGTGTCGTTGCTCGAGCTACCTCGTACTGCTGTTCCATATTGTTGAACATTTCTTCTTGTTTTTTGAGAATGTCAGGTTTGACTCCTGTAGTAACTACAGGCGTATTATCTTTGATACCCATCAACCTCTTGAACTTGGCTGTGACTTTACCATCTTGGTCGTGAGTAAATGTCGTACCCACCCATGTACTTGTCGTTGAAGAAGGGGTGATTGCAGTTTTGTTATCATCTTGTTTCTAGTCGTAAGAATAGTTTTTTATTTTTTTTTATTTTTTTTTTTATTTTTTTTTTTATTACCATCTTTTAATTTATACACGTGACAAAAAGAAACTAAACAACTAACCTTATTCTGCCACAACAGCTTCCTCTTCTGAATTTGTTCGGCATATTTGCCCTGTGTCGCCGTGGTCAGTGGATTATAAAATTCCTGGGCGGTCTGCAGCGCCTCGTCCGTGGCCTTTATCTCAATGCCCAATTTTTCAAGCTGAGCCAGCTTATTCTTGCCCCTCTCCTCTCTAAACGTCAACGGCCGATGCGACTTATCTCGCGACCTGGAGCGAGACCTAGACCGTCCTCTGTCCTTCGATCGTCTGTTTTCCCGGTGTCTCGATCTGTCGTCCCTGTGTCGTCTGTCCTTGTCCCTCTCGCGTTCTCGGCTTTTGTCCCTACTACTTCTGTCACGACTTTTGTCTTTGCTACTTCTGTCACGGCTTTTGTCTTTGCTTTGTCTCTCACGGCTCTTATCTCTGCTACTTCTGTCACGGCATTTGTCCTTTCCCTTATCGCGTTCTTTGTCCCTGCCACGATCTCTTTGCTTGTCTTTGTCGTCCCTCTTGTCTCTGAAAATAAACAAGAAAAAGGTTTTTCGTAACAAGATAAGAACAAATCTACGTTTCTTTGAATCGTCATTTTAGAAAATTCTCTGTACCTGTCTTTTCTGGCGTCGCGATGGTGATGATCCCTTTCGCTCTTCTCGTCGTCCTTACTAGATTTTTCTTTTCTTTTATCACTGTCTCGTGACTTTTTCTCGTCATCTCTAGATTTTTTATCATTATCTTTGTGCCTTTTTGAATCTTTATTGTCTTTATGATCACGTTTTTTATCACCAGATCGCTTGTCAGACGAATGCTTACTATTTTTCTCGTACTTATCTACTTTATGTTCGTCTGACTTGTGCTTGATATGCTCTTTTTCGTGCGAGCTTGACGAGCGCTCCTCGTTGCATGTTCGCCTGTAAAACGATTACGTTCTGTTGGGGTACACCACACAGATTCGAATTATTATTTATGTTTCAATTGCGAATCGTGCGATTTAGGTGGATGGATAACATTTTTTTTTTTTTTTCGGAACTTTTCTGCATTTTTAAATTGAAGCCAAAAGTCCATTTTGTCACGCGAGGGACGGATTTTTTGTGTTCAATTACAAAACATTGTGTCAATACTTTAGAAGCTATTCACATAACGTTGTGTAAGGGAAACAAAAAATCCGTTTTTAAATAAATTTTGTTATGTTGGTGTGGATTCTATTTTCCACTTTTAAATACTTTTGACGACAAAGCCAAGTGTTGAAATATTTTGAAAGATGACCCAAACCAAATGTGGAAAAATTCTAGGTTGATTGGTATGATTTTCCGTTCACTTGAACTGAATCAAGATATACTATCAAACAAAAATGAAACGCGCAATTAAAATTTTTAAAAGAATGTCAGTTTTTCAAATACTTTTGATTGACACGCAGATTTTGAGCACAACTGATGTGCGATTTATGTGCGTGAATTGGTTTTCACAACATTTCCGTGGTAAAAACTATTTCACACACCTCAACAACTGAATCCATCAGCATGTTATTTCTAATATTAATAAATCAGTAGACAGAGATCATCATTTGCTGTTTCAGTATGTATAAAAAAAAAAAAATAGTATTTTAATGGCGTTGCATTAAACGATAAATTGTTTTTTATTCTATTGAACTTGATAAAAAAATGTAATACTAATCACATATTTTGTAAAATTGTTAAATGCTTTCTTCAAAAGCGAGCAATAATTGAGTGATGATCAAATATACATTAAAGCTTAAAATAATCGAAAATTATTGTTATTGCAATTATATACTTCTTCATAATGTTTGTAGGAGCTTTCATGTATGATTATTTTTTTTCTTCAATTAAAATTTAGTGTTCAAATAATAGTAAACCATTATACCTCAGGTCCAACGTTGGAACGGAATTTTTCGAGCCTTCCTTCTTAAGAGAATCGGACACACGTGATTTGTTATTTCTAGTACTTCTATTTCCAGAATTAGCCGAGTCGTTGCTGTTGCTTTCCTATAGAAAAAATATACTTCTTATCATCAAAAAGGACGAATAAGTTTGATTTAATAATTCGTTATCTTTTTTAATAGATATTAACTCAAGTCACATCGTCACCTAACATTTATTTGGTATTAGGTTCAAAATTAAAAGAAATACATTTGCATGAAAATTCTGTAACAGACATTTGCAAATATTTTCTTTTAATGAAATACTGAACTGCAGGATTCTTTCAAGAATATGCGATTTGATTTATTTCTTTACAAATAATAACTTGTGTTGAAAGTATACAAAACAGTTTTCAAAAAACTGTAATACCATAAAACTCCTTATGAGATTTACGTAAAAATTTGTTTATAAAAGATTTCGTCGGCCATACCAGAAATGCCTGCTATCTATGTATAAAAAAAATTAGATTGCTTTGTATTTGTGGCAACACCGAATCCTTGTACAATTCACGTTTCCATGATGATCATTGTCATTTTGATTGTTTTTTTTTTTTTTGTAAGAGTTACCTTCTTGCAGCTTCTCCTACTCACCTAAGTCTTCGGCATAGGACTTGGGGGGTAGTCTTGAAAGACCCTCGCACAGCACTGACCTTGCCGAGGTGCGTAGATATTGTATCATGAATTACGAACAGAGCTACGTGTTAATATTATCTCACGAAATGGTACTAATCCCATTTTTTTTAATTTTAAATGTATTTTTCATTTGCAATAAAACCACACTGCTAACTGTTTTGTCTTACGTACTTAGGATGAGATTTTTGGTGTTTAACAAAATATAGTTTCAAAGGTTGAAAAATAATTTTTAGCCCATAACCAGTCTAAGATAAGTAGGAATGAGAGTTTGGGAAAAATGATAAGACTTTTTTTGACAATGAATGAATGGAGTAAAAAAAAATTTGTTAACAGGGTTCGTGAGACGTATGAGATAACCCTACCCGAGACATTAGGATACCTAATAATATGCGAGAAGTAGAGTGTAAATATGTTTATCCTTAATTAGTACCTCACTCATGTCCATTGGTACTGGATCATAAATTGCATCAATAGTTTTTTTGGCACCAAGGCTGGCTTTTGAGATGGTACTGGTTGTCTGTAAGAAGAATACATGAAAGATAAACAAATTTCTAGAATAATCATTAATAGTGAAACATTAAAGGGATTGCCAGTTTTAAAAGACTGGTAAAACTGAATCACGAGACTGAGAGATAAAAGGTAAGCTTCAAAATCAAACGTAATCTATGATTATGGATTAATAAACAATAAACTCTCAGTTTCCATATTTTTTATGTAAACATTCTGCGCAATAAGTATTTTTTCTCAAATATTCTTAAAATATAGTTGTGAAAGTAGTGGTAAACCATGTATATTTTGCAATGTTAATCCCATTTACTTTGAGACACAATTGCACAGTAACTGTAGTGCTTATCTCCTTATGATTTCGTACGTTTCAAGCATCATCACAACTTTTGTACCATCTCGAGAACTTTTGCTACATCAGTGGATAACCGTAAATGGAAAGGTATAAATATATATTAATACTTGGTATAGAAGCCTGATAATCATCGTTACTATCATTGTAACGGCGTGCCTAAATATGATATACACTACAGCAAAACATAGGTGTTGGAAAAAATCAATAGTTTAAAAAATTGATAAGTAACTATGCAATGATGACGGTACAATTTAAATAGCAATGATGTATGGAAAGATAAAATAGGTACCATTTTAGTATTTCCAGAAATTTGACATATATACTTGCACGTTAAGTATAGTATATACAAAATTATTTATTCAGAGAAATTACGTATATAGGTATAGCGAATGTACAAGAAAAACAATATGGCAGTTGGCCCTATTCTATACATGTACACGTGCCAGTATAGAATAATACTTTAACGCTTTAAATTAGCGGTGATGACGATAATTCGATGAAGATAAACACTATCGTACTGAATGATCAATAAAAAGTAGGCAAGTTAACAACACAAACCTTGGCGTCATCGGAATCGGAGCTGTTCTCGCCGTCGCTGCCATAACTCATTAGAGAGTTCATGATGGCCGGGGCGTTAAGCTGCCTTCTCGTTTCCTCTCTTCTGATCTATGTGTTTGTGTGCGATTTTGCGAATAATATTATCCACAGCAACGATGTTCTACCGCGTACGACAAAAACCTCGAGTGGCAAATACAGATGTACGATTGAATTACTGGAAGTTAATTAAAAAACGTTCGGAATCCACGGGGAAGAAGTACACCGACGTGTTCACTCAACAAGCAGAAAGACTCTGCAGTCTGCATGAACTCCTGGAGCTGTTTTGTGTGCGTGTTCGTGTGTGTGTAGCAAAATAAGCGCCATCTATAGTGAGAGTGAGTGCCTTTCTCCTTTCTGCTTTCTCATAGCGTTGTCTGCGTTGTTGTGCGTTGACAGCGTTGAGCGTTGGCCCGGTTGGCCGTCAGGTAAATTACCTGAGGTAATAGGTGATAAGGTGATTCGGTGATTGGGTGATTGTGATATTGGTGATGGTCAAAAGTTTGCTGCCAAGTTGGCAGTGCGGCTGCGGCAGCACCTATTGGCCATTGGCCTTAGCCTTTCTTTTTGGCGCATGCGCAACCAATGAGTTAATTCAGTTAATTTAACTCAGTTAAAGTTAAATTAAGTTAAAAAAATTAAATTTCTTAATTGGCAAATTTTAGTGTATGTGGGATCGGATCGACCTCGTAGACGGTGCGTTCATCTCCAAATTTTTAATGGGAAATAACAAAAGTTATGAACCTGATCGATGGGAAATTTTACGCTCTACATGCTTTTATCTTTTAATTTACACTTTTCTTACGAGGTAGTCGTGAAATAAACTTGGAAAGCTTCATTAACGGGGTTTGTCAAGATTTTGTCATTTTTCAGTATATTTTTATCGTGATCTAGGTGTTGGTATACATGAAATACCAAAAATGTCCCTTTAGATATTAAAATTGCAATTCAACGGATATTTATTAAGAAAGTAGTGCGCTTTTTGTATTAGGTTTTTTTTTTTACAGAATTAAATTAAATTTAAAGAGGATCTTGACTATGAATAAATTGCCTGGTTTTTGACCAAAAAACTACTTGGTTTTTTCTTTCCTATATATACTCAGTACAGTTCAAAATTATGGGTGTTTTAAATATGTAAGTGTAATACTTGTGACTTACGCGAAGTTTTCATTCTTATTTTTTAAGATATTTCCGTTTGTCTGTACTTACTTTACAATGGATATTTCAAAATTTTACCTACATAGAGTAATGAATAAGAAAAAAAATTAATCTTAGAGCGGGCCACGTGAAAAAATGAAGGTAAAACATGTGTCGTATTACTAATATAATTACTTTATTCACTTAATTTTTAATAATATATACATTAAACTCTTCGGCATGAATCATGTAACCATGATTTTTATATTCGACTATGTGTCATATTAAATTATAAACACATCTCACTATATTCATACATCTCGATGGCGGTGTTATTAAAGAAACCTAATATTCCCAAGATATTACATTTACCTTCCACATTATGCTAGTTTAATTTTCGCATGGCTTTTTACAATGATTTTCGTTCGATGAACTTGATACGCATCATAGCCAGCGAAAACTTTTTTTTTGTATGGTTTTAATCAACTTTTTATATCCATAAATTTCCGACACACATATTAATATTTACAAAACAAAATGCATACACGAGCTCGAAGATGTACATTAAAAAAGAGAAAGAAAACAAGGCATTGCAGAATTAAAACCAGAAAAATATTGTACCCGATGGATCAGAAAGCAGCAGTGTATACGTAACTCGATATTATTATTATTGAGGATAAAAAATTCAGCAAGGAAAAGGGTCACGATAGCTTATAATATGAAATATGAGAATGCACGGTGATGAGCAATCAAAGAAGCTAACGCAATACAAAATCCAAATTAATCCTGTTTTATCTGTACAAGTATTTTATTTTTGTCCTACAGTATTGTTGTATACCTATAACATATGTAATCTTCTCATTTACACTAACATTTTCCATATTACAATAATTATACAAGGATGATAAGATCGCTTTTGGATTGAGTTTGTATAAAAATCTGTACAACACGATCCTGCCCTTACTCCACATATTTTTATATTCAGAGCTATTTTACCTAAATATCGTGCCTATCTTCCACTTTCATATATAAATACGCATACGACTCTCGACAGTACGATCCAGCTGTGGTTTTAAAAAATATATCACGCATTACACTGTTAAGAAGCCTTGAAAAATTCACTCTCTCTCGAAATTGAAGCGCCGGCAACGCAACGACAGACGCACATACTCACATGCATACACGATGTACAAAGAAAATCGCAGATCAATTAAATATACAACGAGGAAAAGGTAGCGTTCGCACCACATGTGTCGCTCACCCTGTCAAAGGAAGGCGTTTGTCCCTTTCTTTTTTTAAATTCTTTTTTCATTAAAAATTAATTGTTAATTAAAATAAGCAAAAAAAAAAAAAATTTTTTTTTTTGTGAATCAAACACTTAAAAAACTGCCAAAACAGTTTGTCCCTGCGAAAAAAGGGAAAAAGAAAAGAAATTTTTTCGAGAATCAGCCGTTCACATTTCATTTATCAATATCCTTTCCGATACATCATAGTCTTAAAAGTAGTTTTAAAAAAAGCATCCACTGATAGGCATTCACAATAATAGACACTCCCTTGCAGTGCCGGTTTCCTGGTGCACCAATCGCCGTGCAATACAAGTGCAGCGAATAAGTTAGCATCGGCTCGTGTCAGAAGCCACAAAGTCCCATCAAAAGCAGAGCAGAAAATATTCCGCCCAGTCTTTCAAAGCGCTCCAGTGAGACGAGGAAAAGTTATCTCGGGCGCATCGCCATTACCGTAATAAAAACCAAGATAAGTAGAAAAACTAACAGACGACTAAGAATTAGCGCTCGGGGGCGGACGCGGTCTGTCGTAGTCCCGGTTGCGATAGTCCTTACTCGGCCGCCAATCACCTTGGTAGCCATCACCAGCTGGGTAGCTCCGACCACCACCACCACCGCCACCACGGTAGTGTGCAGGTGGCATGTCGGGCGGATATCCGCCACCAGCGGCTCCAGAACCGTAACTACCTGGTCCGTAACCGTAGCCACCTGAACCTCCAGAGTAGCGATAGTAATCACTGAAACGACGTATAACGAAGCTACCGATTGATTTGCATACCCGAAAATTGAATTTTTATACTTGACAATAGTAACAAAACTCACCCTCCTCTTTTGTCGTTCATATGCATACGATCGCGATCTCTGTCCCGGTCGCGATGATAGCCTCCCGACATTCTACTGTAAGGGTCGAACCTATCGCGCTTGTGGTCGGCGAACCTGCAATAATTTCCAACTATCTGTCAATGCATCATAAACGTTAGCCTACTGAGGTAACCATAACTTGCAAAACAAAATAACATTATTCGACTGTTGAGAAAAAACAAAAATTACGTGGGAAAAAAAAAGAAAAAAATCGAATCCTTTTTACCTGCCATCGCGTGAGTCTCTGTCTCTAGTCATCCAGTGTTCATCATCCCTACCGCCGCTGTAATGACCACCGACGTATCCGCCACTGTCTCTTCTGATCCTCTCATCCTTAACTCCTAGCCTATCCATGCGATCTCCATGACTTCTGTCCCTCTCCCTATCCCTGTCCCTATCGCGTTCTCTGTCCCTACCCCTATCCCTGTCCCTTTCTCTATCCCTCTTTGGATCTTTGTGCTTGCTCAAGTCCTTTGGATCCTTGTGCCGCATGTCTAAGCTGTTGGCCATGTGGGGTGTGGAGTTTGGGCTGGCTGTAATGGGAGTTATCGTGATGGCGCCGATTGTTAACGAGGACGAGCTACCGATGTTGCCCAGCGTCGACGACGAGATCATGTGCTTTTTCACTGGGGTGCTGCTGCTGTTTGAGTTATCCTCAAAGTCCTCTACTCGTCGCTTCACGCCTCGGTTGTCCCTGTTTTCCTTGGCGTTTTTGGCGTTATGCTTGGCGTCGTCCTGGTATCATTGAACCATAAATTTGGTAAATATTTTATAGCTACCGTATAAAGTGTCACATTACGGGAGGAGAAAAGTAGCTTACGAAACGCATACCTTGGCTGTATTATTATCTTCCTTTTTCTCTGGACTCGGGGTCACGCTACCGCTTTCGCCTTTTTTAGTGGCGTGTTTGTACAATTTGTAAAGCTTCTTGGCGTCGAACTCGGTGAATTTCGATACAAAGTACCAAAGATTACTTCGCCATTCCTTGATCTGTTCAGGATCCTTGTACTCCGAGAGGCAAGTGTTTATTTGATTGCCAATTTGCACGAGACATTGGCGCGTGTGAGCTACTTGTTCCGATTCACTGAGGGACTGGTCCGGCCTGTCCAAAGCTTTGAGCGCCTTTTTAACCGGTCTCATTTTTTCTTTGCACTGAGAATTACATTTTTTTTTTTAATTAACATCGCGATGTGAGTTTACATCAAAATTTTTCAATGACAAATACCTCGTTGAATATCGAAGGATCCAAATCTCCCAGAACATCGAGCGCTCTTGGTTCGTTGTTTGCCGTAAAATGCATCGGTCCGGATTGTTTGCTGGCTTTTTTGGTTTTTTTATTCTCTTTCTTTTCTTTTTTAATTTTTTTTTCTTTTTTCTTGTCTTCTACAGGTATAACTACTACTTCGGTCTCTTCTTTCACTTCTTTTTTGTTTACAACCACAGGTTCCTCCTCTTTCTTGACGGGTGGCTGCGATGTATTTAAACCATTACAATAGGTGTTGAATTAAAACGGCTGATATAAGCGAACGTAGACATTATCTACCTTCGCTAATATCAGCCATTTTAATTCATACCTTTTCAATCTTTGGTTTGATTTTTTTTTCGTCGCCGGAGCTCTCATTTTCCTCAATTATTTCCTTCGTGATCGCTGATTTTATGTCTTTTGCTTTTCTCGGTTTTCTTTGTTTGGTCTGAAAATAAATGTTACGATTAACATGAAGATAATGACAAGACTACAATTGATTCTTATCCTCTGGGAAAAACAACAAAAAAAGGATAGGAACAGCTATTTACCTGTGACAAGGAATCAAAGGAAGTGTTATAATGGGAATCGGGAAGGTACTGAAAGACGAGAACAAACGTTTTTACAGGGGTTACGAAAAACGTGGTTGTTACAAGAGCGACGACTCACCACTCCGAGCTTTTGATCCATCTGTTTCTTCAAAATTTTCAAAAGATACTCCCCTCGAGCTTGAATTCGCTTAATTTGTGCTTTACTACCGTTGAGAAGTATTTTATCCCCCAACTTCAAACTCTCGTCCATTTTTATCGCCTCCCACGATCCCATTCCATGCTGATAAATACCTTTCAACAACATGGTGTCGTCCTCGAGCGTCCATTCGCATTCAAAATTGGCTGGCTTCACTCTGTAATCATAATACGAATCATTACTTTTTCTCATTACAGATTACCGCACGAGTGGCCGGATAATACCGTCCAATACCCAAGTCTATTGTACATGTACGTACTTCGCGTCAAGTTGCCAATTGGCTCTCTGTTCGGTGTCCATCGGGATTGCCTGTTCCAGAGGTTCGAGCTCGGTAACAGCGGCACTGAACGACTTGGCGTTCACCTGCACTCCGCCGACCTTGAAAGTAGGACCACGCTTACGTTTCCGACCTGGTGCGCCCTTGGAGTCCTCCTCTTCGGCCTTGTTTTCCTTGGCGACGCTGTTCTCAGACTCGGCCATACAAGCGTCGCACCGCGAACGCAGCTGTTCAGCCAGATAGGAAAGCTCGGACGTGGGCTTCTCGTTCAAGTCGGCGTCCGCGGCGATTTCGTCCAGTCTCTTCAGCGGCGCTGGGAATTTCTTGTAGCTCTTGATGAAGCGCCTTATCTGTAATTCAAGGTGAAGGACTGTAGAGGCGTTTCAAGGGTGATGAGAGCTCGACTTACCTCTACATCGGTAAAGCTCTTAACGTTTTCTCGAGGCTGCATTCGCGGTCTTCCGCGTCGCTTTGGCCTCCCGTCATCACTTCCATCCTCGTCACTGCCAGACTCTTCGTCGTCGTCACTCTCGTCACCCGACTGAGCTTTTTTCTTCTTCTTGCCCTTGTTGTCAGCTTCGTTGATCTGTTGCAGGGTCTTTCGACTTCTCGGCGGAAGATACAGATCCTCCATCTCTTTACTCTTCTCGGCTTCCTCTACCTTTGCTCTGAAGTTTTCAGGAATGATTTCAGCCTAAAAGCCGAGTTTTTTTAAATGAGATAATGAATTATTGCAAAAAAAATTCATCACGAGTGAAAATTTTGGGGTTTAATTACCCAGTCTTTGCTTTCATCGTCATTTTCGTTGGTTTGAGGAAGAGGTTCGGGCTCTTCTTCGAAAGCGGCGAAGCTGGCTACCTTGAACGCTGAAAGCAACTCGTCTCCAACTGTGGCAGGCCCTTCGTCCCTAGTTTCGGCTCTCTTCAAGATCTCATCGATATCGCACTAAGGGGGAAAAAAAAATTACATTACGAAAAGTTCATTTGTTGTACGAAAAAAAAAGCCTAAGCAAATATCTTACTGTAGGTTCTTCATCCCCGTCCTCTTCGTCTTTAAACAACTCTTCGGCTCCAAATTTCAAAATGGCACTCAGATCTTCCTTGTTGAAAGGGTTGTTGTTTGTATTGGAACCTTTTTTGTCCAATATGGTTCTACCGGTAGTGTCCATCCTTTGTATAACTAAATGGTCAAGTACCATTTTTTGCTTGGCGCGCTCAACGATCTCCTCTTCTACCGAGCTTTTCGTAACCAATCTGTAAATGTTGACCTGCAAGAAATACGAT
This sequence comes from Copidosoma floridanum, assembly GCF_036245765.1. Classification (NCBI taxonomy): domain Eukaryota; kingdom Metazoa; phylum Arthropoda; class Insecta; order Hymenoptera; family Encyrtidae; genus Copidosoma; species Copidosoma floridanum. Next base: position 12,259,773 of record NW_028321884.1, on the reverse strand, counting down.
GTTCAAAATGTAACGCTCGATAACTTTATGTCAGTTTGGTTTTATTTCCGTGAAATTTCACCTGATTTTTTTGACCTATTCTATGAGCTCTGGCCTGAGCTTGTAAATCGTTCTGGGGATTCCAGTCGGAATCGAATATGATGACAGTATCAGCGGTAGCCAAATTGATACCAAGACCGCCGGCCCGCGTGGATAGCAGGAAACAAAAGTCCTGCGAGCCAGGAGCATTGAAGTGATCCAAGGCCTGACGCCTCAGCTCCCCTTTGATACTACCATCGAGCCTCTGGAAGGGAAAGTGTCGCTTCTGCAAATACTCGCTGAGAATATCCAGCATCCGAACCATCTGCGAGAAGATCAGGACACGATGCCCCGTCTCTTTGAGCCGAACGAGAAGCTTGTCTAGCAAGACGAGTTTGCCAGAACCACGGATGATCTGTTGCAGATAATCCATGTTGCTTTCTCTGTTCTCATTTTCATTTGGCCTCGTGAGAAAGGCATGGTTGCAACACTTTTTCAACTCGATCACGATATTCAAGAAGGTCGAGGTCGAGCCTTTGTTGCCCTTTCTCAAAGCGTTAAAGTTTTTCGTCAATATCCACTTATAGTACTGTTTTTGCAACGACGTCATCTCGACGCGCAGTATCTGCTCAACCTTGGCTGGTAAAGATTTTTCCACGTCCTTCTTTACCCTCCTCAAAATGAATGGCTCCAATTGTTTGTGCAGCTTCGAGTAGCCTTTTTGAGCAGCGTTGTCGTGTTCCTTTTCGAAGTCTTCCCAGCTGTCGAATCTACAATACTCATCCAATAGTCATTTACAATTGTAAAATATTGTCTTAAGAAGAACAAAAAAAAAACACCAACTTGTTTGGCATGATAAAATGCAACAGAGCCCACAACTCTTTCAAGCTGTTTTGCAGCGGGGTTCCTGTGATAAGTAGTCTGTGGTTCGTGTGAAATTCGGCCAAAGCTTTGTACAAAAGTGAGTCATCGTTTTTCAAACGATGCGCTTCGTCAACCAAGAGTACAGCCCAATTGATGGCTCCTAAAAATGCCTTGTCTTTCAAGACGATTTCATACGTCGTCAGAATTGCGTTGAACTTGAGCCTCTTGGAGTCATAACACCACTCGTAGTCTCTGATCTACAAGGAGATACGATAAGATTGTAATTGCATCAAACGAAAGCAAGACATTAACTTGATATAAGGACGCTTACAACATTGCGTGAAGTAACGTCACCCAGGTAAGTGACAAAATTCAAGTCCGGAGCCCATTGGACTATTTCTCTTTGCCAAGACGTCATTGTCGATAGAGGCACGACCAGCAAGAAAGGGCCGTGAAGTTGTTGAGTGTGAAACAGGTAGTACAAGAAGCACGTGGTTTGAATGGTCTTGCCAAGGCCCATCTCATCTGCCAATATGACACTGTAATCAAACGCATCAAATACATATGCATATCATCCTTGAGAAACTAACAACTCCATCACAGCGGATAAGCACCTGTTGTCCTTACACCACGAATGTATCATCCAATTCAAGCCGTCCATCTGATAATCCCTGAGCACAAAGTTCTCATCTTTGCCCATGTAACTCGGCTGCTCCTTCAACTGATGGAATTTTGGCCTGTGCCTCAGAACCTTGCAGTGTTTGCTGGGTATCCTCTTGGAGTCCTCGCGATCACGGAACTCGTTTATCTTTTCCGGCCACTTTTTTATTATCAACGCGCCATCTTCCCACGTGGACTCCGAATACGGCAAGCTCTCCCATTTGCAATAGTAATCGGGATGATCGGAATCTGGTTTTTCGGCTTCGGCTGGATAATTTACGATACATTACACGATCTACTAAGCAAGGATAAATATATTATATAATTTCACCAACCAATGATCCTTTCGACGTTGTAATAGCTCTTTAACAGGTCTTGCTGCAACTCCGCCTGGCACTCAAAGTAGTCAATGTCCTCGGGACCGGCGTACTTCCTCCAATCGCTGATGTCCTGTTCGCGCTTGATGAAGTTCTCCAATTTCTTTATTCCCTTGACCTTCTGGGCGGCCAGAGAGTCTTTGGACTCCCACGTGTTGTGTATGTGCGACCAGCCCTTCCACTTGATCAGGTACTGAGTTTCAGTCTCTTCGCCCTCCAAGTTTTCCGGATTCGGATCTCCGTTCTCCTCGACCGCGTAGACTGTCGTCACGTTACCTACCACTTTATCGATTCGTGTTATTTTTACTCGATTGACCCAAGATCTACTGGATTGTCTAGGAAATGGAGGTCGTGTATTACCTCCTTTCTTGCCGATGCGTTGGCCGTAAATTTTCTCGATGGTCTCGGCGTTGTCGGGCTCAGCGGGCTCGGCTGCGGCCGTCGTCTCGTCGACTTCCATGAGATCCTCGCTGTCCGTTTCGACCTCACTCTCCTCCTTGTAACTGACCTGTGCGCCTGATCGCCTTGTAACTTGTCTATTGTGTAAAAAAAAATTTTTTTTTTTTTAATGATGGCTTGGGGTCCTTGGATTTATAGTAGCTTGAGTAATTTGTTGAATTGATGCTACAGTGAAAATAAGTCTCATGGTATGGAAAGATTTTGTGCTGAAAATATGCGACACAAAAAAAAGAACACTGCCCTTAACGAACCAAACCTCATCAATTATATTATTCCGCTGCGGCATCCACGTGTTGATGAGTTCATCGATTTTTTGGAGTTAAAGTAGTTAACCGATTTTTCAAGTTATCAAACAAGCAGGTAATAAATGTATGAACCTCTTTTCATCGCTGTCATAGGAAGAATTTTCCGAGGATACGGAGACACGCTTCCTTCGAGGCTTCGCTTTTTCTTTGGCCTTTTGTACGGCTTTCCGGTAAATGGACTTGCTCGGCGGTGGCCTCTTGACATCCGCATCGTCGGATTCTGACTCTGAACTGTCAGAGTTCCACGCGTTCTGAGAACTGTTGGGATTATTTTTAACTTTCAATTTTTTTTTCATTAAAAACAAAAATAAAAAAATAAAAAAATTGGCGTCGCGGTGGATTTCTTTTTTTGTCTCTGCCAATAATGATTTTGTTTTACTTAACTAAAGTTATTTTTGCGTTTTGTATTAACTACGAATAAATCGGAAGCTATACTTGTGTACAAGTCAACAAACTTCGAGAAATAGTAAAATGTATTTAGTTAAAAAAAAAAAAAAAAAAAAATTAACTTTTTCTTAAGTACTAAAGCATAAAATTTTCTTTTAACTGACGTACGCGAGATGTTTAACAACTAAATGCAATCCAGATTAGTACATGTTTTGGATGTTACTTGTCCCACACATTAATAATTTCATGTTATACCACACAAAAACATTGCAAAAAAAACAGATAAGTTAATAAAAGGTGAGTGATTTAAAATTGTAAAAATATTGCTGGGTACACTTATTGTTCAACAATATTGTTCCAAAAATTTTAAACATTCATTTTGATTAGTGGTAAAATTGCAAAAATCCCAACACTCAAATTAAAGTCGTGGATTCCGCAAAGCGAATAAAGCAAGTGTTCATTATGACTGATGCAATGTAAGTGTTTTTTCATAGATTCAAGTGTAAATCATTGTAAGAGTGAATTATGAAATTTATTTCTTGTTTCAGTTTGAACATTGCAAATTTTTGTTTAATTGCAGCAAAAGAGTTCATCGATTCCATCTGATACGATTCAAGGAAATAAATGAGTTCATCCTTCAATGAAAGCAATGCGTACTCTTGCATGTGCATTATTACACACACTTAACTGCCGGTTGTCTGTATGTGTGACTCTCTGACTTACAACTGCCAAACTAATGTTTACTAAACACATGATGTAAAAAAAAAATATCCTTGGCGTAGTCTACCAGCACCTTACTAAGTAATTCAGGATGATGACAATTCAAGATAAAAGCTTTCGACTTTCCTAAATGATACCCTTAAAAGAATCGTCTAACCTAAACCACCTCATGTAATAATAAAAAAAAAAGGCTTTTCTCTCCCATGGCGTCGATTTTCAAGTCGCCACTCTGAGAGATATCCTCGGAGCCCTTACCTCTTCCTTATAATTTTCTTTCTGTTTTCGTTGTCACTTTCCGGTTGGGTAACTGCGAGCCTGTCTGGCTCCTTCCTGCACCTGCCTGACCTTCTGATGCCATAGATATCAGGATTCTCCTCCCATTCGCGACTAATACTATTGCTCCTGTGTCTGCTAGACCTTGACTGATTATCGCTGTGGTTGGAGCTCCTGTTGCTCTGAAAGCTATAGCCGAGGGCTGCTGGTGTTTCGTTGTTGCCCTCCTCCTTGTCCTCACCCACCTTGAACCTGTTGTTCTCATCGACTGATTTTTCTTCAGCTTCAGAGTCAGAGCTTGAGCCAGAGCCTGAGGAGCTAGATCCACTGCTTATAGCAATATCCAAGTACAAGGATTGTTTTCATTTAGATAAATAAGTAGGCTCTCTATCTGTACTATTTGTCTTTGCATCCCATTACTCCTTGCGTGCCTATCTACCTTTGTCTATTCATTGCTATCGGTTTTACAGAGCACATCACTTTTTTTCTTTTTTACATTCTGATCTCTAATTTGATTCAATAACGAAATGCAAAATGTATATATTTCAACCCTTTACTTGGACGAGAAATCAAAGTCACGAGCACAGATCGAAAATTTACTTGCAGAGCTACTTTGAAATATACTCAGCAGATATTGTCTATTTAATACGGAAATAAAAGTGTATTATTGCTGCCGAAATGATTTTTTTTGTTTGATTATAAAGCCTTAAATGCATAACTATTACAACAAAATTAATAAAAATGAAGTTATGAGTTATACCCTACGTTCATGCAATACATTCATTAGCGAGTTTGCACATATATTAAGCTGCTTTGTTAAGTAGTACATCATTTACAAAATAATCATAATTACAGTCAAGACAAAAAAGAGATGAAGCAATCGTAAGTGTATGAATGATGTGCTAAACAAAAGCATGAAGTGACATTAGATGTAAGAAATTTTGTATACAGCTCACAAGTAAGAAACAAAAAAAAATTGCTTTGTTAGTTTTATAAGCGGTGGAGTCCACACTCAAATGATTTCTATTTTTAGATTGACATGACATTTGTCATTTAAACTTACATAAATAATGAGCTTTCTGTACTTTTTTTCTTTTCTTTTATCAACTGTGAAGTATTCCATTCTACTTACTGGGCTTTTCAAAGATCACGTGTAAATAGTTTTTACCAACCTTTCTGATCCAGAGCCAGACCCAGAGTTGCTTCCTGAAGAACTGCTCCCATTTTCGCTCTTACTTTCATTTTCAGAATCTGATGCAGATTCTTTACCAGATTCAGATTTCTAAAAATTAATGGAACAGGTTCATATTCATTCTAAAATTCGAGTTATTGTCTCTGTGGCTCAGATGTTGTTTGGAATGGTTAAATTATTTTCAGTTTTTCGCAGCAAACCCAGTGTTTGCAAATAATACTCTTACATAAGTGCAAGTGTTCTTTTAATAACCATCATTGGTTATTTTCATCTGAACGAGTGTTTTCCATGAATGGGTAATTTTAAGGCAGTTCATTAAATATGGGTAGTCGAGAGAAAAAAAAATGTATAAGTGTGCTTGAGACTCAAAAGTTTTTTTTTTCCCCAATGCAAGCCAAGTCCTCCATTTTGTGTAATGAATCCACCATCTTGAATAGACTTTCTTTAGCCAACGAAGTTGAAAATAAAGTACAAATTAGGAAAATTATGATTTTTTTTTTCCTATAACAGTATAATAGAAGTTTTGAATCCTTAAAAAAGTGCATCAAGACCATTTTGGTACAATGTTTAAGTTTAATAAAATTAAGAACGCAGTATTTTAGGGTAGTTTATTTAAATTATAAGAAACAGGAGATATTTGAAATAAACTATTTATTCATTTAATACCATTTTTTTCTATACATAATGTTACATTATGCTAAAATGACTAGATTAAGTCTTAACTTAGGAATTATTTTAAATACTTAATAATTCAACAATGTAATATACTATGTGAAAATCTGGATTATGTGTTTTTTTGTGACGTTAAAATTAAAACGTTTATATAATATGTATCAGATATTTCTTTGTAAAATTACAAAAAGTGTAATAGTATTTTAAGCAGTTTACAATTAAGAAAAAAATATCATTAACGTACCAAGCGGTTTATCAAACAATCAAGTGATTTTTAACAAACTTTATCTCACAAGTGCAGTAAAGTTGTAAGTTTCAAGAAAGTTGACTGTGAAAAAGGTTGAAATACAATTTTATGAATAAAACTCAAATGTAGAAGTGAAATCTAATAAAAATTCAAATTTTTTTGAAAATATTGTTAATTGGGTCTAGATCACAACAATAAGTAAAAATATTTTCAATTCACAATGTTAATTTTTAATTTCTTATAAAAAAAAAAAATGTTTGGATCAACAGTTTCATGTTTTGAAAAATGTTGAAACAAACCTCAATTTGAAAAAAACACTTGTTGACGTTAAAAGGTCCATGGCATGCTATAAAATTGAAAATATAGTTCAAACACATCTATCGATGCTGATAATTCACATCAAGAATAAATATACCATAGCCTACTTTCAAAATTTGACACATTTGTTTGATTTGTTACAAATGATGTGAGACATTGTCCTAAAGAAACTTCTGCACAAGTCCTTAATTCACAAAAATAAGCTTTACAGGGAAACTTTTCTATGACAAAAACGGCTTAATTCCATGGGAAATTATTGGGTAAATCTAACGGAGGACTACAGAGCAAAGTTTGACTAAACCTAGACAAACAACTGAAGGATTTTTGTCACTAGAGCTTACAATAAAGCACATACTGACATCATAAACACATGATATGCAGTAGAAGACAGCTGTGGAACCAAAGAAGGTAAACTTTGAGCTGAATTTGCAAAAATGGGTCCATAAAGAATTTTCAAATAACCATACTCCCAGGCAAGGTTGAACCCTAAGGAACCCTACAGAAAAGTAATATTGGTGGAACACGAGCTCCTAGTGGACTAAAAGGACTTATAAAGAGGATGTAAACAAACTTATAGGTTATTCCGGGACGGGAAAAGTCTTGATGATAGCGAAAAAACTAAGTTCAAGAGTGACCCGCAGCTAGACTCGAGCCGCCCACGAGGCAACGCCCAACCCTCCTGAGCACCCGAAAACTCAACCCGGGTCCTTATTTTCCGTTTTAGGGCGAATAATCGTCCTCGAAGCCGGCCAGACGAGCCCAAGTGTCCGACTTGGGAGTAACATTCCAAACCAACATCAAGTGCCACATGACAATATTTCGAGTTAATCGACGCTCCGATGCCCGATTATGTCGAAAATAAGCAACAAAAGCTGAAAATCTGTACGGAAATTGTCCGAAACAGCCGAGAAATCAACCAAGTCCTCGCACACAGAGAGAGGAGCGCGAGCAGCAGACACACACACTCACCTGCATATCGCACGGTCGCCGTCTTGCTTGCGCGTAGTTTCCGTGGCTCCCAGCGTTTTTTTCTAGGTACCCCGTGTTTTTTTTTTTCTTTCTATTTTCCTTTGATTTGAAAAAAAAAAAAAAATCGAATCGTCAGACTTGAACTTGGCCGCCAATCGCGGGCATATCACGCAGCGAAAAATTCACGCACTATATGATTGTCACAGACCCTGTGCTAGGTCGCCATTTTGTGCCAGTCGACTAGTGGCGTTCCTCTCTCTCTCCCTCCCTCCCTCTTTTTTCGTTACGTGCGGCGGTCTACGTCAGACTTGCGCACAAACGTCCTTCGTCATCTCTCCGCTCTGCGCGCGCACGTTTGAAGAGAAAAAGACGGGACTTTGTGTTGTCTCTTGCTCCTCGTCGACGACGTTGCGGCGTCAGGGTGTTCGCGTGACCGCTCGATCGAGGGGATTTTTATGTTTTTTTTTTTTTTTTTTTTTCAACGACTCGAAAGGTTCTTTTAATTTTGTTTATTTAATTTTCCACGAAAAGGACTGTATGATTGTTTTTTTTTTTTTTGGAGCGCGTACGAAATTTTACCGTTTCAACGTCGTTTATTTACAGAAGTGTATTTTAAAAATTGGAAACGTTCTAGAACAAGATAAATTTTTAAATATCGTCTTGGGACGGTTCGAATGACGGTCGCGGGTTCGTTGATCGAAAGCTGCTTCTGCTCGGGGAACGTAGCCGGCTGACGTGTTTGACTTTCCGCGAATCACGTAGCCGTTTTCTCGACTCGTCGATATTCTTAAAGGAAGTGCAGGGGTGGACAAGGTTTCCGTTTCTTCGAGCGCGAAATTCAATTCCGAGTTGTCTTTGATTTTGGAAATGCGGTTCATAATTGTTACGCGAAATATGTGCATCTGTAACGGCTTGGGCTTTTTTCGGGTCCCGTTTGAAAAAGACACTGCGAGTTCTATCATAGAAAACGTAAATTTGCGAGCCTTGAAATTCGCGTTAATCTAGCGCTTGTAGTTTGGCAACGCCGCGCGCCTTCGTTAATTTCACCGTTTGCGACATTCCGTGGAAATTTTCCGAGTCGAGGTTCTTTTTAATTAGAAAATTCAAGTGGTAGCTTATTTTATTGTAAAAGGGGGAAAAAAAAAAACTGTTTTAAACTTCGAATGGGATAAATTAGCTAATAGTCAGTGTGTACTCTTCTGTAGATTTTCGTATGCTATCGCCATTTTATCTAATCAATTAGAGCTTGATAATCAAGTCAGAGTATCGTGTCATATACCGTCCGTATCTTAATTTGCAGAACACAAGATTTGAAGTGTATTATTACAAGAAATTTCAGTTATTATTGCTGTATTTTTATTTTACGGTTAAGTAAGTATAGTATTTGTTCTTAGTGTTTTAATAGGACAAATACTTTCACACAATTTTGAGTTTTAAGGTTTGCGAATTAAGATACGGCTAGTGTACTTTGAACGGAAAAAAGGACTTTCTTTCAGTATTTTTAAACGATAGGAGAATTTTAAAGTACAATAAAGCGATAAACAAAGAAGGTCGAACTACTTAAGAAATTGTAAGAATTGAAAGCCGAAAGGAAACAATAGTTGATTTGATTACGATGCGCTACAATTACGTGAGACTAAGTGACATGTAATTGTTATGACAGATAGAAAGACGTACAAAGTATATATATGTATACCATAGCATTCAATCGATTCTTGCACGACCTTGATAGACTCGCGTTTACCGTTCATATTCTCATAGTGATTTTTATGACGTAACAATGAATTAATTTTCAAGAGGTAGCACAGCAAGGGAAAATAAAAAGAAACAGATGTTTCGATCGCCTGAGATGCGTGGATGGACTACTTATGACAACTTTGGATAAAAATTCGGTTTTACATGTTTGAAATACAGGACTAAACACCTATCTGGAGAAGGGCCCGTCTTGAATTTTTGTTTTTTATTAAGAAAACTTCTAATGGAATTCTTAAATTTTGATCAATTGTTGTTGGGTTTATAAGATAGTACTATTGAAAATGTTGAATGCATATTTAAAGACAAAGAGGACATGTATGTGAGCACCTATATAATGTACACATTTAAGTAGATTAACGATTTTAGATACAAGGGGACGTACAGATTATTTTTGTGGTCGTTGCTTGTTGAACATTTCAGTAAAGCTATTGAAAAATCAAGTTTGAAAAATATGTAAATATAAGGCTAAAATATGCAGTGTATGATTAGTTTGAGATAATTTTGATACTATCAAAAATAAATTAGAAGACGATCAAAAGATAATTTATGCTAGTTTGAGATGTCATTACATCGTCTAAAAATAACTTTTAAGCAAGATTTTATAGTTTATTTTAATGTAATTCAAGCAAGCTATCAAAAATAGTCCAATATACGATTTTAACGAAGTAATATGTCACTGAACTCGATTATCAACTTAGTATCAAGATAAAAGATAATTTTCAATATTTGCTTCATTTTCCAAAGGGGTCCAAAATGTTTAGTTATGCAGTAACTCACGTAACTCTAAGCACAACATAGAGCGAATACTTTGGTGACTTTTTTAATGTAAAAAAATACGACCTCGCCCATTAGTCAAGAACCATTTTGTCGCAAACATGGACGCTTCTTTCGAAACGCTTAGAGCTACAACTTCGTATCAAACCTTGTAATTAGTGGATTTGCAACTTTAATAAAAAAAATGAAAAAAGGGAAGAGTGGGAGGGGACAAAAATTACTTCATGTCAGAGAAACAAGCTGTAAGCAGCTAAATATATTGGCGATTCAGAGATAATAAATTACCAGAATGTATGGTCAAAAAGAGCGTTCGTCGCAGACACTTAAAGAAAACGACGCCATTACGGCCTGAGCTAATTTTTCTCGTCTTTGGACTCGACTAGGAAGTACTTGGTCGCAAAATGGTCGGGGAAAAATTAATTTTTCTTCAATGGGACTTGTGCAGAAATTAGGACATACCTCACATACCTTTTAGTTTCAACGTATACACAAAAAAACACACAAACTCAGCATAGAACATGTGAAGGCCGTGGAAGAGTGGATGTCGAGGATGGAACAGACATCGTCGTCGTCGCCGTCCTGGGTCCCGTTGGTTGACCTCTGTATACCTGTTTGTGTGTAACGTACTTATAAATTTATATGTGTATATATATATACGTGTATCCACAGCTGCTGCAGGCAGGAGTGATAACAATGGACGAGCTGGTGCAGGGTATCGATGGAGACGAGAGTTGTGGCTCTGTTGGCGTCGTTTTTCGTACTGTCCTCCTTGGTCGAAGTCGTCGAGATGGCAAGTCCCTCTGCAGCGGGTCTCGTTCTTCTTCGTTGTGCTCTTTTACGCTATGCGGACGTGAATGCGAGACGAAAATTTATTATATATTTTACCCATCAGCTCGAGCCCCAGCCCCAGGTCGTCGTCGCCGCAGCTCCGCTCGGGAAAAGGAGAAGCACCGCGCAACGCAAACGTCAGTCAAACGTTTTGTTCGCATGTTGCGTTCGATTCGATCGTTGCGAGGGATCGATAGTATCGAAAGTAGAATCGAGCTTTGGAGGCGTAGAAAGCTCTGTTAAAAAAAATAGATCTAAAAACAAGCTATTGTAATATTGAATAGTAAATAAAAATTCATTATCTGTACCATTGATCGTAAATTTCGGTATTAATAATGAATGATTCATATTACTGTCGTAGGCTCTATCACTATGTGCGATAAATCGCAAAAGTATATATTTTCGATTTCCATCACTGTTTCGAGAGTCGATAGTCCCTAAAAAGCTACGTGCATGCGCATTGTTTTTTGGCAATTTTACTTTTTTTTTTGGCCAACCCGGGACACCCGCCTAGCAGCAAATTCAAATGTTCTAAAACCAATCAACGTTAATTCAAGCTCACCCCATAACCCTGTACTCTTCAGCCCTTGAACCAAATGACCCGGGGTGTAGAGTTAAATCAGTTAATAATTTCATTTTTTATTAACAATAAAAGAGCTACTTATCTCAAAAAAAAAGAAAAAAGAAATAACTTGTAAATCACTTAAATGGTGTTTTTACATTCATTATAATTTTAAATAACTGAAATGGCTTGGTTAGCTTATAATTAAAAATTATTAACAAACATGATTTTCTCCTCCCAATATCTTGAGCTCCTAAACTTAACGAGAGGCACAATTCCTATGAATCCTCTTATGATGACATTAATAACTGAATTTTTGCGCGATGTATTAAAAGCCGTGGTAAGGCCCAATGTGAGAATTTGTTGTTTCAATTTTCAATGTTGAGAAATCAGTTTTCATTTATTGCTAAACTATTTTTTCTCAATATCAGTATTGACATACAGGCAGGAGAGCTGTACACAAAAATATGAATCTACGATTATACAAAAAAAGCATGTAAAGTTTTTTTTTCATTAAAATTTTAACATCTCCTTTAAAGACAGTCTTATTCAATTAGGTTATTAGTACTTTTATTTAAACGTAATAGGATTAAAACGATTTAATGTGCCAAAAACTAAGTTGACATTCAAAAAATAGTATATTTCATTTATGTACAATTCAAATGCTAGTCTCCAATAAAAAGTATAGTATTCAATACAAATATACTCAACATTACACAACTTATGTTATACGCGATTGCTAAGTATGTGTACGAAGTGGAAACTAATATAAAAAAAAAAAAAGTCTTTAGGTAAAAGGTAATACAAATATGAGTAATTACTAATCAATGAAACCGACAATCTCGAGTAAGTAATACGAAGAACAAAAATTTTAATGCAGCTGTGAAACAAAAAGTAATTACAAATATAATATCTCGAATGCTCGCGGTTTCATTGCAGTTTTCGACCAACGAATGAAAATCATCTTATTTTTGCAGTCATTACAATCAACTATTTAAACGATTGACTATAAGAAAAGCATGATTCCAAGGTAGTGATTAAAAATACACGTTATTTCGATTTCAAGTAACGTTTTGCACACAAGTAATTTGTGGCTTAAGCAAGATACCGTTCGTTCAGATTGCAACTATTCAGGATCTGGTGTTTCGGTTGAGGATTTTTCTGTCGTTTCTTCTGCTGGAGCGTCAATGTTTTCCTTGGACTTTGCATCGGGCACCCATAATCCACTGTCGATACATCTTTTCATGTGATATCGCGCCTCTTCTTCTGGCATTTCAGCAATGGTCTTCTGTAGTAGTGGAATATCTTGCACTTCAAAGCATTTTTGCAAGGGCTGTAAAAGTTTCAATTAACGTAAATCACAAACATTTTTTTAAAAACAAAAATAGATGCTCAAAGAGATCAAAAGAAAGAAAAAATACCTCTGGAAGACTTTCAAACACTTCAACTGGGTCCAATCCACCAGGGCCAAGACGAGCCTTTCTTTCCTCTTCTTCGGCTTCTTTCATGGCTTGAGCGAGCTTTTCAGCTGCTCTCTTGCGAATTCTTTCCTTAAACAACCTAAGCTCGTCGTCAAACGAATTTTTGTATTCAACTTCGGCAATCTGTATGCGACTGAAAAACGAGCCAACGCACGCCCTAGGATCGACATCCAACTGTTTTGAGAGTTCCAAAATATACTGCATACATATGCACTGGTGAGCAACGTGCTTCATTAGGTCGTGTTTCTGAAATATTAAGTGATGGGTTTTATTGATTTTAAACAAAGTATTGGAAATTATGAATAGTAATATAATATGCTACCTCTTCCATTTCCAAATTTATACACCAAATAACCAAATAGTTGGCTGTATTTTCACAGACTAACTGAGGATTGTCTTGCAAGTACTTTTTGCTGTCATCGTACCTTCTTAGCATACCATATTCCTTAAGCTTCTTTTCATTCTCCTTGACAAACTTTTTCATGATCTTCTCCTTTTCCTCATCCGGCAAACAAGAATCGTCATCCTTCCTTGGAGTTTTTTTGTTAATCACAGTTTTGGTAAAACCCTCCTGAGCAATGGTATCCACATTCCAGGGAGTAAGCTGCTCTTTCTTTTTCATTTCCAAGTCTTTCTGCTTCAACTCCTCTTGCTCTTTTTCTAGATCTTGCAATGCCTTCTCTAGTGTCTCCAAATTTGTCGAGGTTACCTGCTGCTTTTTCAATTCGATCACTTTTTCTTTGGTTTCTTTCAATTTTTTCTCAGTTCTACAATCGTGTTAGGAACAAAAAAATATTTAATGAAATACAACAACAGTAACAATACACTGCACTATTCATACTATTAGCTTGGTTCTTTCTATCTACCGATTCGTTTTATACAGTCCGTAACTTTTTTTTTTTTCTACAAAACAGACATTTTAAAATTACAGATTAATGTTTGTACAGTATTTCCCAGCAAATGAGCTTAAAATTCGACTGGAACAAATGTATCGTATGAAACATCGATTGGTATGAATAGTGTGACAATGTAAAGAAATTTATTTTACATTGCACTCACTCTTCTTTTTTCTGAATGAACAATTGCTTCTCTCTTTCTCTCTCCTCCATTCTTTCCAATCTGGCTTGATGTCTCCATCTGAACAGCGATGGTGTGTCGATATTGGGATGGGTGTCATCCTCATCATCTGAGATCTATGGAAAATAAATACACCAAGGAAATTTTTCATCATTAAAACTATTCCTCTCCACACTCTTAGGCCAACTAGAAAACTACTTGATTTTCTTTTATCTGCAGTACTCTAGAAAACGACTCATACTCTATTATCTATGACATAGAACTTTGAAAAAAAAAAAAAAAAATTTACAATAAGCCGCTTCCGAAGTAAGTTTGGATTTTTTAACACACGGTAAAAAAATAACTAAGATCGTGTACGAATCCAGGGAAAAAAAGAGCCGCAGTTTCAGTTTGGTTTCCAGAACTTTCTACCCGACGCGTGCAAAACCCTGGCTCACCTCGATATCCTTCCACTTGCTGTAATCGACCATCCTGGCAACTTGTTGATGTCTCGAAACTCTCCGGAAGTAACCTCTTCTCCGTGGCTAGTGAAAGCTCAGATGGAAGAAAAACCCAATGATCTATATAAGAATGCGACACAACAAACTATACTTAACACATCTATGGAATGTAAAAAAATATAAGTTTGACCCGAGACCTAACCTGGACCAACTAAGATTGCGACTGCTGCGTTTCTTACTTCTTACTCACTTTACTATACAAAAAAAAAATGTAATATTGTCTCTTTCTCTCTCACGGCTCTTCTCTCTCCCTCTCTAGCTCATCAGCCGCGCTTCTCGCGCTGCAACAACAATAACAAAACAAACGGAAAAAGAAGAGCACCACAGCACATGTAGCTCATATTTTTGTTTGTAATGTTTGTATGTTGAAGTTACCTCTTACATTTGGGGGGATAGAATTTTAATACGAATAAAGTGAATTATAATATATGTTTATCCACGACATGCTACGCAGCTAAAGTGAGAGAGATTTTCGTTACTTTGTCATTTGTGCAGTAATATTTTATTTATGAAAAAAAAAAAAAAAAAAAAAAAAACGATTTTCATTTCTTTTAAATCCTCACTTGCAGATGATATCAACAAGATTCGCTTCCTTTTTCTACGGGATCGTCATAGCGTCCATCACCTGGGGCTTCAGTTTATACCTTTACTCAAGGCTCTCAAGAAACGACAATGCCATCATCAATCCAACGATGTTTGAATCCCATGAGCCAGACTTGTTCAAAGAGTCTATCTTTGATCGTCCCAACAAACAGAGGCTCGAATCCAGCAATTCTATCCACAATATTTACAAGGACGTAATGGGTAACGATCTCTATGATAAAAAATCGAAATACACAAACAGTGAAAAGTTGTTGCAGCAACTCAAGCCTGTGCCGATTAAGCCAGCTGTGACGTTGGGAAACGGTGAGGTGTTTTTACTTGGCACATTTTCAAGACTTCATTTGTGAATTTCAATGTCTTTTTCCCAAGGTCTCGATGAATTGGGGATGGTGAAAAACCTCGACGAGCAGAACAAAAAGGACCAGGGCTATAAGAAATATGCGTTCAATGTACTTGTCTCCGACAATCTCGGCTTGCAAAGAGAGATTCCCGACACTAGACACAAACTGTGCCGAAATCTGACTTACGAAAATAATCTCCCGAGCGCTAGTATTGTGATATGCTTTTACAACGAGCACTACGGTACTCTGTTGAGATCCTTATATTCGATTATGAACAGAACTCCGGAAAATTTGTTGCACGAAATCATCCTGGTCAATGATTACAGTGACGATGATAGCCTGCACGAAAGAGTAAAAGAATTTGCAGGTGAACACGCTAAGATCAGGTATTACAAGACAGATGAGAGGGAGGGTCTGATCAGAGCGAGAATATTTGGCGCTAGAAGAGCCACCGGAGACGTTTTGATTTTTCTAGACAGTCACATCGAAGTCAACAAAGTTTGGATCGAGCCTCTGCTGTCTAGGATAACTCAATCAAAAACAATCGTGCCAATGCCCGTGATTGACATTATCAATGCCGATACCTTCCAGTACACTCCAAGTCCATTAGTTAGAGGTGGTTTCAACTGGGGCTTACACTTCAAGTGGGATAGCTTGCCAATCAATACACTCAATACCAATGAAGATTTCGTCAATCCTATCAAGTAAGTTAAATACGTTGTAATCATAATATCATAGTAATTGTGATTAACAGGGTGTTTTTTTTTTCTATCCGATAGATCGCCAACTATGGCTGGAGGACTTTTTGCAATGGATCGTAAATATTTCTCTGAACTGGGAGAATATGATTCCGGTATGGATATATGGGGTGGCGAGAATTTAGAAATATCTTTCAGAGTAAGTAATGATTTTATTCTATTTCCGTACATCGACGTATAGGTATGATGGTTATATGATAAGGATAAAATAAAAATATGTTTCAGATATGGATGTGCGGTGGTAGTATAGAGCTAATACCGTGTTCGCGAGTCGGCCACGTTTTCAGAAAAAGACGTCCATATGGTGCCAACCAGGACACCATGCTGAAGAACTCCCTGCGAGTGGCTCACGTCTGGATGGACGAGTACAAAAATTATTTCCTGAGAAATGCCAAGAAAATCGATTACGATGACATAAGCGAGCGCCAGAAGTTACGCCGCGATTTGCACTGCAAGGATTTCGCGTGGTACTTGAAAAACGTGTATCCGGAACTGGTCTTGCCGGATGACAATTCGGAGGATTTGAAGAACAAGTGGAAAAAAGTCGATCAGAAGGCGCCCCAGCCGTGGTACGCGCGCCAGCGAAATTACACGAACGCGTATCA
Source organism: Copidosoma floridanum (assembly GCF_036245765.1). Lineage (NCBI taxonomy): Eukaryota > Metazoa > Arthropoda > Insecta > Hymenoptera > Encyrtidae > Copidosoma > Copidosoma floridanum. The sequence continues at coordinate 12,243,028 of NW_028321884.1, read as the reverse complement.
AATAAGACTGACCAACAGCAAACTTTGCATTCAGAGCGTAAGGGATGTCAAAGATAAGGGCTCTGAGTTGGCCTTGGCATCTTGTACGAGAATCAAGAAACAGGTAAAGCAAGATTATAGTTTTTCTGACATGCGATTGGAATTGTTTGATTTTTTATTTATTGTTTATTTAAAAAAAAATATATATATGTACATTTGCCTTCTAGATGTGGTATGAGACGGATAAGCATGAATTGGTTCTTGGGCAGTTGCTATGCTTGGAGGGAAGTGAAAAAAGACCGAGGCTTGGAAAGTGTCATGAAATGGGTGGAACTCAGGAGTGGAAATACATTGGATCTGTGAGTCTTCGTTATTTTTATTTCATCAAGATTGACATTACTTGTTTCATACTTATGTATCCAACTTTTGTATTTCAGAGTAATATACCAATTTATAACTTGGCTACGGGTACTTGCTTGGGAGTTATGAGTTCGAAAAAAAATGCAACAGTAATAATGGATCTGTGCAACAGAGATGACAAGACTTTAATAAGCTGGGATCTTGTACGGTCAAAGTTACCACTGAAAAGTAAAAGATGACAAATGTAGATAGAAAGATTTTCAGAGAATGAACAGTTTCACGCATCTTTTTGATTGTACTTTTTTAACTTTTACACGGAAAAATGTTGTTTGTATTTGTATACTGATTTTTGATATGAGGTTTATTACGCATATAAGGGGAAAATTTGATTTCCAGATCAAAGAGGTATAAGTTAAGGAAGGAGTCAAGTGGTATCTGTTTTTGCTTACAACGCATAGTAACCTAGTGCCCAAACGAATTTTAATACTGATTCTAAACAATTTAACATTTGTTGGATTCTATATTAATAATTATACCTTGATTTACACGAATTTTAACGTAATTTAAGATAAAAAAATTTTTTAATTTATTGTCTAGAAAACTAGAAACAGTTTTGCTTGAGATGAGTTATTCTGGTTAATGCTTGAATTCTATTAATGGGTGCATTCATAAAATAGTCATGGTTACAGTACTTTTTTTGTTGTCTTCTGATCTCAAATTTTTTTTATTTTTTTTTATTTTTTGGCTTATATTTTGCAGAAAATACTTCGTCATATAGTTCTTTCACTAAATACATTTCATAACAAATCATATGCAACGATATGCGTATTAAAGCAGTTATAAATTGTAAATTAAAAAAAATACGTGCTTTCAAAGAGAGAATCACAGCTGTAGATGAGGCAAAGGAACATTGAGCACAATGCCAATTTCGTTTTGTACACTGTCATTTTTTATTACCATATAAATGTGATATTTCAAAGAAATATTATTTATTTTTTAATGTTTAACTTAACTGTGGTATTTTAGAACATAAGAACAAAAAAGCTCTCTATTTTGTTGTTTTGTAGACTTGCACATTTTACGTTACTTTTAAAAATAAATAACGAATTAAAAATTCGTATCCTCGAGTTGTTATTTGGTTGTATTTTCTTTGGAAAAAAGTCCACCATTCTTACATACCTAATTACATTCCGACAATTGAAAGTTGCTTAATATTACTAACAATCGTTTGTGGCACACTTTTTTTTTTTTTGTGGAATGTGCCAAAACGATTTTTAGTAATATTTAGTAACTTTTAATTGTCACCAGATATGTAAGCCACTAGAGAAGCAGAGACAGAGACTGTAGAGTCTGTGTCTGTAGATGCAGACTCTACATCTACATTGTAGAGAGAGGAAAACTTACACTTACTTACACATTACACATAGCACGCAGTAAGTAGGTATATATCATACCTAATAGTATCTCTGGCCTCTGCTAGTATCTGCTAGTGTATGCATGTCATATGTTCCGTTTAACAGTCTGTTTCTGTTATCATTCTTACGTGATAGTGTGATTCTGTGACATTATTCATTTGTCAAGATTTGAAGTATGTGCGTAAGTGCGGAAAAGATAAGGAGCCTGGATACCCTACTCACTTGAGTGAATCACACAGATCCTCCTACGACTTCTGGAGAGGTGGAGAGAACCATATACACTATGTACGTATTTTGTATACCCATATATGTCTATTTTGGTGTTTTGGGGTTGCCATTGTTTTGATTTCGTGAAATTGCACATTGGTCGTTTCGTGTTTCGGTTTTACTTTCCCATCATTGAAAGTAATTAATTGGTCCAAAATACAAGTCCCAACGAGTCTCCAAGCTGCTAAAAACTAGAACGTACTTATTAAAATTACATCACCCTTGAACTCATCTCTCTCTCTTAGCTTACCTACTTTCGAAATCGACAACCCACAATGTCAAAGGAAGAGCAAAAAAACTTGACAGACTCAGCTCTGGGCGACAAGATGCAGTGGAGCATGTTGCCCAACAACCTGAACCCCACAGTCGCGTCGGACGATCACCTCCAGGGTTCGGGATTGGTTGTCAGCGATGGCCTGCCCAGGTTCAAGCTTAACGAGCCTGGACCTGCCGCCCTGGCTAGCAGCATTTTCCAGCAGAACAACATGGTCAACGACGAGTCCGAGCAGTCCTTTGTCGTCCTGGGTCAGTCTTCCCTGGACTCTATCAGAGAAACTTCTTTGGCTAACTACGTGGAGATACAGAAGAAGAGCCTTTCAATCGTGAGTTTTACATTGCAGTGTCGAGTGCAGCTCGAAATCGAAAGTATATGATTCGTTTTGTGCTTTTAGGACCATTCTTCTTTGGTATCAATGATGAGTCCAAACGAGATGGAAGATAGTTTGAAGAAAGTCTTGGAAGAGAATTTGAGGCTCAAGGAAACGCTGAAACACAACAACACGACCATCAAACAGCAATTCAGCACGATTACCCAGTGGCAGAAAGAAGTTATGGCGGTTTGCGATGGTCACAAACAAAAGTTCATTGAGACCAAGGAACTCATAAACAAATTGAAAATTGAAAATGAAGAGTTGAGGGTGAGTAGAATGCTTGTGTTGTTTTTTGGACTTTTTGAAAAAAATTCTGTACTTTGTAGGATAAAATCACAAAGAGTCAGTCCCCGGTTTCATCGATACACAGTACTTTGAATAACTCAACGAAGGATGCTTTGACTACTTCTGGAAACTCACGGCTGTTGCAAAACATGAATTTTTCAGCTTTTACTGAAGAAAACAAATCTCACGGAGGTCGGTCTATGCTCGAAAGTGAACATAAACTTGAGAAAAAGTTTGATAGTCTATCAGAGGACTTGTCCACGCTGAAGAGTGATTTGGAAAAGACCACGACGCTCAATTCTGAAAACTTACCAGAGTTGCAGAGCATCAATTCTTCAACCATTGAGGAAGATGACAAATCTCGGGGTGATCAAGTAGCACTTGAAAGTGAGCTGAAACTTGTAAGAAAAATCGATACTCTGTCGGAGGAGTTGTCTGCTTTAAAGGTTGATCACTCAAAATCGCAAGAAATATTTCAAGAATTGGAAAAGCGTTATATCACGGATATACAGTTTTTCAGCCAGCTGATGCACAAAGCCAACAAGGGGTTTGATGATTTTAAGAAAAATTGCGTCGTATCGAATTCGTCCGAGCTTCAAAAGCTCGTTAATAAATGCTGTGAGAAGGATAACGAAATAAGTTACCTCAAAGAAATAATAACGTCGTTTGAGCAGCAAATAAAGAAGTTCGAAGAAAACGTGAGTTTAAATTTTTCTTCAAATATTTATTTTTTCTATTAGCCACGTGAAAAAAATATTCAATTTACTTCGTAGGCACTTGCAACAGCTGATTCAAACCTTGAAATCTCTGGAGAATCGACCAAAGACAAATTACTGTTGAAGGAAAACGTTGAATTCTACCATGAAAAAGTCAACGAGTTGAACAAGTGTTTCGCCTCGCAATGCTCTCGTCACCTCCGGATTCAAGAATTTTTAAAAGAGTCCGTTGACATCATACAAGCCCTGGAAAATGCAGAAGTTTTGCCAAATAGTGAAATACTCGCGGACAAGTTGAAAGCTTACAAAGATGAATTGTGCAATTATCGCAAGAAGTTGATAGACGAACAGTTGCAGAGCATCGACGACAAGTTGACGACCATAAAAATCCAGAAACAGTTTCAGAAAATACTGTCGGACTACAATGCGGTCGTTTACGAATTGGAGATCTTGAGGGATGAAAATTCGAAGCTGCAGACGCTGCAGGTCAAAGCAGGGGAAGAAAACTCGCGTAAATTTGCGGATATAGAAAAACACCTGGACGAGGAGAAGAAAGTTTTGGACGAAGAAAAAACTGCTCTGCTCGAGGCACAGCTAAACATGCACATCGATAAGAAATCGATATGCGAGGAAAGAGACAAGCTTCTAGCCGAGCAAACTCGCCTGTGCATCGAGAAGGAATGGCTTTCTGAGGAGAAGACCAGCCTGATCGAGGAGAAAACTTCGCTCGATCGCCAGAGTAAGCTGTATGAAGCTGAGGAGGGAACTCTGCAGAAGGAGAAGAAAATTTTGCAAAAGAAGTGCGACGATTTAAACAACGAGATCGTCAAGTTGAAACAGGAGCTAAATCTGTCTGACGTGACTATTCAGCAGTTGCGAGCTGACAATGCCAAATTGCAGGAAAACGTAAGATCGAGCTTGTTTTTTTTATTTTTTTTTTATTTTTATATTCAAGATAGTATAGAAAATATTGACATTTTTTTTTTAATGAAACGATTCGCATTTCGGTTTTAGGAAGAGTTGATATCGGTCTACAAAATACAGATCGATATGTATGAAAAGGAATTCGACGAGATACGCGTGTCCCAGAAAAATTTGCAAGAACAGCTGCAATCTCTTTCCATGGCTAACATCGAGTTGCGTACTGAGAATGATCGTTTAGGTGGATCGGTATCTTCAAACGAAGATTCAAGACAACAACAACAACAGCAACAGCAAGATCAGAGACCTGTAAGTACATAATTGAATGACAGTGAGCAACTTCATGTTTTTCGTCGCACTTTACTTTGTTATCCACCAATCTATGACTGCAATTTGGACAATCGTTATTCATCACGTTACTTCTCCACTCGTTGTTTGGATCACTACACATATACATGTGTGTTTATGTTCTAATACACATAGGTAGCGTTTGGCCATCAAGAACTAAAATCGTGTGGATTATTTTTCATTCATATTTGTTTGTGTAACACAAACGTTTTGTAAAAAAAAACTTCGTTTGCCGTTGATTTTGACTGTAACATTCCGGATATTTGTTATAACTTTCAGCTGAGAAGCTTACCGAGTAGTAGCCATATTAATTCAAACTGGATAACTTGTCCAAAATGCAAAGACACGATACCGATCAACCACGTTGCTTCTCACTTTAACGTATGCTACCATCGTAATTATCGTTTGCACAAGTAAATTATCATTTAAACTTGTTGTTGCCACTGACAAAGGTCGCCGAAGAGAACCAGCACAGATTTTGCGAGCGCTGTCAGCGATTTCTCGTCCCGGGAGAAATACATAATTCGTCCGACTGTATGAGGATCGCACTGATGGAATTCGACTAACTACTCAACAAAATAAAAATAGATGTTGATTCAATTGTTCTTTAAATTTTTTTTTCAACTTTCAGTCATCGAAAACAACATTTTTAGATGCTTTTAAACCTCGCTGGTTATTTCGTTCTTTTTTTTACATACATACGTATGTAACACATTAGAAAAAAGATAATATATTTTTAAGAATAACGTCAAAGATTACGTAGAAGAGTTGTATTTAATCAAGCAGGTACATTTTACGCCATAATAGAAATGTATTTTAAAACCAGTTCTTTGTAGACATCCAACAACTAGAACTTGTCCTGCTTTGTCTAGTGTATACTGTATGCATAATATTTAAAAGTGCTGTGTAGATTATCCTCGAATTGGCTGATCCATAAAAATAAAAAATTTAGACTGAAACAATATTAGGAAATTCGAATAAATTGCTGTAAATTAAGTAACTATAGAAAATTTTAAATATACACGTACTCGCAATTAGTTTCACTTAATGATTTCGAGAAAAATGTTTCTTTTCCTATAATAGCTGTACAATACAAAGATGTATATATGAAACCTACGTCAACAGTTGTAGCATAGTCCTTTTTATTTCATATTATTGTAGGCTTTAGTCCTAATTAAATTATTATTGGCATTGATCGTCGTAAAAACATAGGTGTCAAAAGTAATATTGGTATCGAGATTAAAATGTAGCAGAGATATTTTACTCTACTGTAAAAAGTTCGTTTGCGTGCGTTGCAAATTGCTCACAAAAGAGTAAATTAAAATATTTTACACTTAATAATTATTTGTTTCTCTGTTTCGTAAGCGATTTTGATTATTTATTTATTTTATCATTTATGTAAAACTTGTAATTATTGAATAAACGAAAAACATTGTAATTACAATATACCCTACATGTTTATTTTGACCTTATCCTTTTTATCTAAAATGAAACTCGTAAAATTAACGCAATGAAATCTATAAATGCAGTTTTTTTAAATGTACTATTGTGTGACCCCCAACTTGCTCTAATTCTTTATACTTACAATTTTATTTTATGTATTTCAGAGGGTTACACACAACTATTGATCTGTTTATGGGATCTATATATATTTTTTCTTTTTAAGTTATTACTCTAGTTTTGTCGTGGGGTATAAGAGTCAATAACAATCAGATATTTGAACAAAATAAAAATAAATTCATTTATTTATATGATTCACAAATGTTTGTCAGAAAATACTGCGTTAAAGTAAATAACAACAACAATTTAATGTATCTCAGACCATTTTCATGTATTGCTAAAAAAAATAGGTTGCAGAAAACCAACTGAAATTAGTTACGAGGTTTATTTAATTTTGTTTCATTATAATACAATATATATTGTGTTCTATACAAAAAAATGTTATTGCCAAATAAACTTACTCAGCTTGCTTATGATTGTTACTGTTAACGTTATGGTAATCCACGTGTAGAGGTGATAAAACTTGATATTCCAATCATTTACACAAGATGAATCTCTACAAAATGAAAAATTTAAAGTCCATTTTCTTTAAATCAATGAGTTTATTCTGAAACAAAAATTACCTTTGCAGAATAGCATTTCTAATCGTGACGACATTGAAATAAAGTGCATCCTGAAGACTTGACTCCTTTCGATTGCTTATCATCCTAGTTGTTGTAGTTGCTTTACAAAATAGCTAAAAATATTTCTTACTGCGACTAAAAGAAAGTCTTCTTTCAGGATTCTTTCGGAAAAATTTTCAATATTATTCAACACAGTCATATTTAGATAAAGTTAATTTACCAGAACAAAAAATCAAGCAAACCTTTCGTTACATTGTAGCGATAAATTCTTTCTTCATCTCTATAAATTGGACTAATTAGATATTTAACTCGAAAAAGACCTAATGTGATTATATTTTCCTATAACTCTAACGTGTATGCAGTTATTTAATACGTAAAGTAATAAATTATTTTTGTTTTGAGTCTCTTTGTAGGTTATGCATGAATTATCACTCACAAGAACAAATTTAAATCACAGCTGTTACGTTATAATCATACTGAAATTTTTTTTATTCTACTATTATATATTAGTAATAATAGACAAACAATTCCGCATGACTTCCTTGGTTATCAAAAATTTAAAAACAAATTTGCAAGCGTGATAGGCACCTTGTGCATTTTAGGGTTAGCGCCATTTCGCGTTGTGAATTTCAAACTACAACGTACCCTAAACCCCAAAAAACGACCTCCTATTAATTTTAGAGGTGAATTTTCAGATAAAAGACGAATTAAAACTTGCCGCAAATAGCATCAGTTGCGGCTGGTTTATAATTGTTTATATAGCACTACTATAAATAGAGTAATAATTATTTGGATCAGCGCCATCTACCGTTGCGGATTTTTGAACTAAAAAGTGGCCCTAAACTTTTGAACCAGAGCTTTAGCGCGTAGAGCCATTTAATGAATTATAAACCAGCCGCAACTTATGATGAAGCTATAAAATAAAAAAATAACGATATATGTATTTTTGGCGGCAAATTAACAATCTACTTTATGCTCGAAAATTTATCTTCAAAAGTATAAATACACAGGAGGTCGATTTTTGGTAGAAAATAGATTGTTAACTTGCCGCCAAAAACACACGTATCGTTATTTTTTCATTTTATAGCTTCATCATAAGTTGCGGCTGGTTTATAATTGACTAAATAGCTCTAATCCTGATTGCTCTGATTCAGAATTTTAGGAGCCACTTTTGGCCAAAAAATAAAGACCGCTAGATGGCGCTGATCCAAATAATTATTACTATTTATAGTAGAGCCATGTAATCAATTATAAACCAGCCGCAAGTCATCTAACCGATATTAAACAAAAAGTTGACGTTGTCTATGCTGTTTGCGGCAAATTTACAATTGGCGGTTGACAAATGGAGGTTTGGTTCTTTGTTTATTTATGACACTTTAAATTTACTTCTCTGTAATAAATGTACTTTTGTTTGGTGAGATGTAATGCTCCATTCTTAGGAGACTCTTCGTGTGACTGTGAAGCACTGTGAGAAATCAATGGTTTTACTTATGAGGTGATGTGTGAAAAATATTAAATTACATCTATAGTGGCAAAGTTGAAAATCTTGAATCGAATACTCTTGAGTTACTAGTTGCTGCAAATAGCTTTGATTTAAAATGACTGAAACTTGTGTGTGAAAACAATTTCCTCCATGGATTAAATATTTCCAATACTTCAACCTTCAGCCATTTGTTGACAGCAGATGATCACGATGCCAGCACATTGAAAATAAAGGTCATGGAGTATATTGCTTTGAATGTATAATAGCACAAGTGACGGAAACAGCAGGATATGGAAAGCTAAAAGCTACAAGACCAGATTTGATTGTTGAAATCTTCAGCTCAATGGTAGATATAACATAAAAGTTGAAAATTTAAAAACATTTTTAATTTTTTCAACAATTTTGTGATAATTTATTGCAGAAAAAAATCCATCCAGAAACTGGAGCATCGTTCAAATTAGATATTAAAAAAAAAAAAGTGTGTTGACTTTCCTTTTTTATACTATTAGCCATATACTTATGCGTGTAAATCATTGACACAGTATATTTATTGAGGTACATGAATAAACGATGTTTTTATCCCATTATTCGTCAATCTTATATATTATTGTATACTTTAATAATAATTAGTATGAACTTCCTTGTCACTTATTAGTATTTTGAATAATGGTATCAATTTTTTTTAATGCATATTTCAACCGTTTATTTTTATTCCATTCATCTCCAATTGATGCTACAAAATTTTCAAGATAAAAAACATTTTAGTGAAACAAAGTCATCACAATTCAATTAATTATTCTCTGTAGGAATTAATGATGGACAAGAAGACAAACAGTTCCAGCAAATGTTGTCGGTTGTCTCAATTACTGGATTGTTGCTCTCAAACACAAAAAGGGTCTTACTCATTTATTGGTGGTCGAAACGTTTAATGAAGTTGGATAGTCTGCTCCTTTTTTTTGATGGCATTAATTAACTTTGTAAGCTTTTTAAGTTAACTTTGTTGAAAAGTAACCTGAAACGTCGCTTAACGTACCTACAGAGGATGCAATGTTTCTCTTTAATTTTTTCGAGTAAAAGATATATTGTAAGCTTGCCGCAAATAACACAAACAACGTAAACATTTTATTTTACAACAATACAATCAGTTGCGGCTGCTTTATAATAATTTAAATGGCTCTAGTATAAATAATGATGATTATTTGGATCAGCGCCATCTAGCGGTCTTTATTTTTTGGCCAAAAGTGGCTCCTAAAATTCTGAATTAGAGCAATCAGGATTAGAGCCATTTATTTAATTATAAACCAGCCGCAACTTATGGTAAAGCTATAAAATAAAAAAATAACAATACGTGTGTTTTTGGCGGCAAGTTAACAATCTATCTTATACTCGAAAATTTATCGTTAAAAGTATAAATACACAGGAGGTCGATTTTTAGTAAAAAATAGATTGTTAACTTGCCGCCAAAAACACAGGTATTGTTATTTTTTCATTTTATAACTATGTGATTAGTTGCGGCTGGTTTATAATAGGCTAAATGGCTCTAATCCTGATTGCTCTGATTCAGAATTTTAGGAGCCACTTTTGGCCAAAAAATAAAGACCGCCAGATGGCGCTGATCCAAATAATTATTGCTATCTTTAGTGAAGTCATTTTATTAGTTTTAAACCAGCCGCAAATAATTTTGTGAATAGACGATAAATAGTTGACATTTTTTATGCTACTTGCGGCAAGTTTACAATATATCTTTTACCTGAAAATTTACCTCTCAAAGTATAAATATTCTACTTATCTTGTGTTTGTATTTATTTCTGCTGACTGCAATTGCAGTTAAACTGCATTGCATTGACTGCGCTCTACGTGACTTAATTTGCAAATGTAAGACTGCAACGTACAACAACACCTAATCATTTAGTGTTAAATTATTCATCTATTTATTTTTGCCTTCTTTTTTAAAACAGCAACCTAGTGTTTGGTCTGTGAAGGAACTTTTTAGTAAGTATGATGATGAAACGCAGCTGCAAATAAGTATATGTGAAGAAATATTTAACTTGACACGAGTCGGTAGGAGTGAAAACTTTTATATTCAACTAAAAAATACATTTACATATTTTGCTGAGAAACATAATTTCGTTGACTCATGCCGAATTTGCAAGTAATGTGTATTAAAACATATGTTTCAAAAAAACATTTGCACATTTTGTAATTTTGTCCTTTGGTTTTTATTATCTTTTCCCCTCACACAACTTATCATCTATTTCTTTACATTATTAGATTACAAATCTGAAATTTAATCAACAACTATAACTCAACAAGAAATAAGAATATTTTTTATTCAATTTTTTTGAGTAAAAGATATATTGTAAACTTGCCGCAAATAACACATTATATGTTAACATTATATTTTACAACAATACAATCAGTTGCGGCTGCTTTATAATAATTTAAATGGCTCTACTATAAATAGTAATAATTATTTGGATCAGCGCCATCTAGCGGTCTTTACTTTTTGGCTAAAAGTGGCTCCTAAAATTCTGAATCAGAGCAATCAGGATTAGAGCCATTTAGTCAATTATAAACCAGCCGCAACTTATGATGAAGCTATAAAATGAAAAAATAACGATACGTGTGTTTTTGGCGGCAAGTTAACAATCTACCTTATGCTCGAAAATTTATCTTCAAAAGTATAAATACGCAGGAGGTCAATTTTTGGTAGAAAATAGATTGTTAACTTGCCGCCAAAAACACAGGTATTGTTATTTTTTTATTTTATAACTATATAATTAGTTGCGGCTGGTTTATAATTGATAAAATGGCTCTAATCCTGACTGCTCTGATTCAGAATTTTAGGAGCCACTTTTGGCCAAAAAATAAAGACCGCTAGATGGCGCTGATCCAAATAATTATTAATACTACTTACAGTAGAGCCATAAAATTAATTATAAACCAGCCGCAACTTATTGTGTTATTATTAAATAAAAAGTTAACGTCGTTTGTTATATTTGCGGCAAGTTTTCAATATATTTTTTATGTAACAATCGACCTTCAAAAGTATAAATATTTTACTTATATTATATGCCTTATAAAATCGACCATATTTACAAAATTACAACACATTAGACTTTTTACCATTAACTCATGGAAGCACAGCCCTTTAACTTTATAGTTCCAATAAACAGTTAACTTATATGATTGGTACATTGCAAAGTTACGTTAACGTATACGTTAATTAATACGAAGGATAAAAAATTTGAAAACATTTTTGAAGTGAGTACATAATAATATATACACATATGCTGTTGATCTTATTTTCCGTGCTGCCATTTATAAACTCCGTTCGTCACTTTTACATTTTCTGGGGATTGTGTTGTTTTTTTGGTGAAGTTATATTAATTTTTTTATTGCATTTTATTTAAAGTTAAAGATTAATTATAATTACGACTTGAGACCGGAACCAATTTCTGTGATAATTGTGCCCATTTTTTTCAACTTTTTAAATGCTATTTTTTCTCGTTTTTCCAAAAATTATATATTTAAAATTTTTAACAAAAAAAAAAAAAAAAAAAAGAAAAAACAAAAAACTGGTTCTACGGACATTTAAAAAAATACTTATCACTTAGATTTCGTAAAATATTTTATTCCGAAATAATCTACATTGATTTTTTATTGTTATCCTACTAAGTATCTCGTATGATGTATGGGCAGAACATCTACTGCTTGTGCCAGTTTTGTTAAGCTCTCAAAATTTTTCATAGGGTCATCCATGTATGCTTGGACATTTGGCGCATCCGGTTTCTCATGGAAAAGGGAAATTTGGGGGCAATAAAATAAAATATGCCCAAAGGTACTAGATAGCTGTAATGCAGGTAAGATTCTCTTTCTAGTGGAGGAGGTACAAGATAACAGCTCTACAATAATAGAGAAAAGTTTTTCTTACAGTCTTATGGGTAAGTGTAAAATATACAAGGTAAAATAGTTATTGTGTTAAATGTTCTTTTTAAGCACAAAAATAATTTAGGCCATCATAGTTTAAATAGCACTGTCTTAAAAAAAAAAAAATTTCAGGATGAAAAACATTTTTTTTAAACGTTTTTATACGTACATTGAAAACCATCGGCTAAGTTTATTCACGTATTTTAAGACTTTCTTTTTGTGAAATAAAAATCATATGTTCAGTAGTGATTAAAATAATTTTTTCAAATTAATGGATATTTTCAAGCTAATAAACACATTTTAAAATTATTTTCTGTTATATTACAGTACAAGGTAAGTACATCCACGAATTTCGAAGCTTCATCAATTGCCCGTTAGCAAAAAAATTAAGTTTTCAGCATCAGTAATGGTAAAAAAAACCACACACAATAATAGTTGAACATTTCAGCGGCGATGGAGCGTCATCACGCATACCCTGCACGTATACGCAAGTACTTATACAAAAACTTGATCTTCAGCTCGTCGTTGGCATATCATCTCGTTTCTTTTTCTCGCATAAATGCCCATGTATATATACACACTCGCACTCGCCAGTGGAATGTGAAAGACCGAGAGAGCAGGGGCGGCCGTATATAAAAGCCCAGATACATCACAGATGCTGTTGGCAGTGTGCTCACGAGTCCGGGAGAGCCCAGAAGTCGTGAGATTTTAATCCAGTCGTTTTCATTGTTTGTTTACTCTTGCCGATCTTCTTGGATCACGGATAATTAAAAAAGTGAGTCTTACCCTTTATTTTTTTTCCATTACTATTTTTCATTCGTATTTGTTGGTTGTGCCATTTTTTTATTTTTTTATTTTTTTGATGCAAGGGAATTTTTTCTGGTGCTATGCGCGCAGTGGGAGTCTTTGTTCAGGCTTTTTTTTTTCTTTTCCAATACGCTCTGGGATAGTAAAATTACCCACGCATCGTTTGGCTGTGGAGAAAATCGAAAAAGAATTTTTTTTCTTCTTGACGAACGATTTATTTAAGTACTAATGAGTTTATCCATTGTTTTATTTATTTGAAATTGTGACTATTTTACGAGAAATAGCAGGAACAAATTTTTGTAACTCTGTGCAAGTTAAACCGTAGGAAAAATTTCGTTTAAAGTTTAAAAAAGCGCTTGAAAAAAGCTAGAAAGCAAAAAATCTCTATTCCATGTCTAAAAAACACGAGAACTCGCTCACATTGCGTCAACGCTTCGCGATATCTTCTCTCATCGCGTGGGGGGGAATTAAAAAAAAAAAAAAAAAAAAAACTGCAAACGTCCAGTTGAGCAAAGAAAAACATAAGTCTTCTATGGTAATTATAGAACGTATTATAAACATTAATGTCACAGCGCATAATACGCTCGGGTATAAGCTAAGATCGGCGCAATCGCGCTTTTCGCGCAAAAATGCTAGTAAGCAAGGGTCAGTATGATAAAACTATGGTCGATAATGAATATACACTTACGCGCGTACTGATATAAAAAAAAAAGAAAAAAAAAAAAAAAAAAAAATTACCGAGATTCACGATGCGAGCGATTGCAGCTATTGCGCGCACACATACGTTGCTCTCAAAAGATAATTGTGTCCTCATTCATCAGAGTTATACGTTTTTGTTACGCTATCATCTCCTGTACGATTTTATGGCTCGTACCGATCAGCTGATGAATTTGGAAGCTAAGAGTTTCTCGAATATAAAAAGACGCGATTGAGAGTTTGTACGAAAAATGTGATTTTACACAAACAAAAAGGTAAATTATGCACGACTTACGTAATGCGCTTTTCGCCCGAAACAATTACTTAAATCGTGTTTAATTAACAATTTTTTTTTAATCAACTAAAATGGGACAATAAATTTGGAACGATAAAAACGATGCCATCAAGATTACTTCTTCATGACCCTTGGACCTAGCTGGGCTAGGGGATGGATAATTTTTTGAATACTCTTTGTTTAAATATTTTTATAAAAATTCCATGTATTATTTGTCTTGAATATTATTTTTCTTTGTTTTTTATTAAAAATGTTTCGTCAAAATTATTTTTGTTGCTTTTTCAAAAAAAAAAGTTCACACCCAAAAGTTGAACAGTAAATTATGAAAACAGCTCGTGGTAGAGGGAAAATGAAAAAAAAAAAAAAAAAACCAGAATCGAGCTGGGGTCTTCGCTCGGTATTATACTCTTTCAAGGAGAGACGTAGCTCCGATGAATCATTTCGCACAATGTATACACACAAACACACGCGAGCAGGGTCGCAAATTGCGGCTTGTTCAACTTGAACCCCCTTCCCTTTTCCTCATTAAACATATACATGGAACCCGATCGGCAACAAGTACATGACACGATGTACGTGATGGCTGGATTAATCGGGAACGAAAAAGTGCGTTTCCATCCTACTCAAGTTTATGACGCTATGAAATGAAATAGACCAAATCGGTTGACCTTATATATTTTTTTTCTCTTTTCATTGTATAAAATGTTTCTTTTTTTTCCCTTAATCGTAAGTTTGTTGACCTCGTTAGCCACGCCATACAAAGATCCATAATCATGAGAAAAGTTTGCGAAAGATTCTGTTGCGCGATTATGTAGTGTATAGTAAGTGCGTGGAGTAAAATTATGCCCGAGCCCTCTTTGTCGTCCTATTTAAGAATAGTACAAAATCCGACGAGGCGTTTGGATTTTGCATGAGTAAAATTTTTTTTTTTCTTTACATGTCAGATGAGGCTTGCACGTAAGTGTGTGTACGTACAAGGTGTTACTTTTCCATTGCCATTTTGTAAAAAATAGTTTTTCGTGGAAATGTTCATGCGCACACACACGTAATCGGATTTCGAGACAAATGCTCTTTTGTACTTATCTCGTGACTCGCGAAGCTCACAAGCCTCAATTGCAACTGTTTCCTTTTTGCAAGGCAAAAGGGAGATAATACCTATTATACGTGCATGTGTACGCGTACGGAAGTTATGACGGCTTTTATAATTATATGTGACTCATCGCGTCGTCACTTTTAATTTCCGTCCTGCGCTGCGTAAATACACTACGAACTTTTTGTTTTTCAATGATTTTTCAAGTGCAGCGATTCGGGATTTTATGATTAAAACAGTCCTACTTAAAGATGTTGGCAGTGACTGACTTAAAAATAAAAAAAAATTAAAAAATAAAATAAAATAACGATGCGTTAATATATGCAGACAAGTTCGTTCTGTTGAAAAATACAAACTTTATTTGATCGAAACCTAAAAAAAACTTGCATAAACATTAGTTTTAAAGGAACAGAGAAAAAGAAAAAGAAAAGTAGTACGTGTTGATACTTTGTGCTCTTGAAAAAAATTTCCATCCATCAACATTTGCACTTGGTTTTTTACATCCATGGCTCGATAATTGATGGGCTGCAATTTGCCGAGGTTAAGTGAAAAAAAAATCCTACTAAGCTTAAAAAATAAGTTGGAATTAATTTACGCGAATTCAAAATATCGTTTTTGAGAGATTTCAAAAAATATTATACATAAAATTATAGATATCCACTATTCGACAACGTGATGATGAATACGCCAAATACTAATAGAGTTTCTTACAAACAATACAAACATTAATTAAAAGTGCAAAAATCAAAAGTTTTTACACTACGACTTATTTTATATTTTTATGCGAAATCGCCAATCACTTTAATTTTATTGTTTTGTACTTATTACATTACTTTTTATAAAAGTGATAAAATCAAACTTTTCAATGTAAAAAAAGTTCAACGTTTCTCATCAAGATCAAAATTATTTGAAAATCTTAGTACTAATTAAAAAATGTGTTTACAGTGATGTGTGAAGAATACTGAAATAACTTTTTCCATGAGACTCAATGCAAATGAAATTTAAAAAAAAGGAACTTATCAATGTTATGTCGATAAACTCGTATTATTTTATATGGCCAGTAACCCCATTGTATTGAAGATAATTGATGATGTTAATTAATCACAGGAAACATGCAAACAAAAGGAAAGTAATCAAACATTTTCCATGTTGTTTTTCGACGTGATATAGATTACATTGTTAAAAACAAGGACAGTATAGAGATAAAAAATTAAAGTATAAATCAAAACATAATAAATGTAACAAGTGTAACACATGATTATTTTGATAAACGAAAATAAACAAATGTAATAAATAAATGTACAAAAAAATATATGTGAAGAAGAAAGAAAATGAAGTAAAATAATCTCACGAAGGTTGTAGTAATTGATTTACGGCAATGTCAACATGCTCTGTATCAAATAACTATTTTTAATAAGCACATCATGTACGTTTTGTGGTTTTTAGCCTTTATAATAAGAGACACATCAGTTCTTGATTCGTTTTGAATATTAAAATATTTATCACGAGAAAGAATATTAATCGTTAATTTTTTACAATTCATCGCATCCAATTGTTGATAAATAGGTCCAGAGTACCGTCTAAGGAAAAAAAAAATTCTATCTAAATCTTATTTGATTGAAAAAAGAACCGATAAACTAATTTAGAAAATAGTATCAATATTTATAATTTATAAAATGTAATGATCAGATGAAGTTGTGGATGCTGAGCCTCGTCGTACTGGCGGGATGCGTTGCCCTCGCCGCTGCTCATTCTTACCATCTCGGCGCTTGTCCTGTTGTCGAGCCAATATCTGGTTTCCAGATGAACAGGGTAATTAGTTTACTTTTTACGAATATGATGTTAATATTTGATTTGACTTAACATTTTTATTTTCATCGATTGTTTTTTTTTTTTTTTTTTTTTTTTTTTTGGTAAAATTTGTTTAATTAAATTTTTTATCTCCACTTTTATAAAACAATTTTTGTGCACGTGTATTTTTTTACATATCAAGTCATCAATCAATCAAGCACGACATTATGTATTTTTTATAATGGTTTAATTGCAATTATGTGCGAGTTTAATATTCTCAAAGCAAGAGGTGTGTGGTATAATTTTATCAAACAATTGAAAGAGTCAAAATAATAATTAAAAATAACCTGTCAATTTTTTTTTTTTTTAGTTTCTTGGAATCTGGTATGTAATCCAGAAAACATCGACGTCGAGCAAGTGCATAACATACAATTACACGAGGGGCGACGAGCCCGGCGAGTACACTATTACACAAGACTCGGACATAACACTTTTGGGTAAGATTTAACAAAAAAATTTTCTGGTAAATAGTCATGTTTTGAAAATTTCATTCGACAGCTTTTAATTTCTTCAGATATTGATTACAAACTGTTTTCTCAACAAGAACGACCAACCATTTGTTATGAGTTTTTGCAGTGATACTTTTGTCTTGACTGGATTAATCTAGAAACATAAGTAAATGTTTAATTTGTTCCTTACATAATTTTTATAAAGAACAATTTAAAATTCGAAAAAACAAAAAAATATAAATTGTTTCTTTAAAAAGTTCTTAAAGATTTTGAAAAATTTTTATTTCACGTGCGAAATACACATTCAATTTTATTTGTTTACTCCAAAATAATTATTCTAACAATAGTGTTTTTTAATTAGAATTTACCTTTTTTGCATCATAAAGAAGATAACAGCTAAATAAAATTTTTACCAATTAATAATTAAAAGTTGCAAAGTTAACTCCACAGTTGTAGTTAATAAGTAAAGTTTCTTTAAATTTTTCTGATAACGTAAAAATCTATTGATTACTTTTTAACGCTATTATAATGCAAGAATTAAAATACTGTTGACACTGTTATTAAGATTACTTTACCTAAATTTTGATTTTTTAAATTTAGAAAGAAAATAAAAACTGTGCTCCTGGAAAATCCTAACAAGAGGAGCGAGAAGCAAAACCCTGCAAATTTAATTAAATTAAACAAACAAAATGAAGTATAAATTGTTAATAAGTTAAAATTCAAAATGAAATAATAATCGTTAACTTAGAAACACATATAGCCATTTTAATTAATTATTTGTTACACTGCTATTAACATCCCCTTGATTATCTCTGAAAATATTCCATTACCGATCGAGTAAGTCCAAAGATGACGTATTGGGTAAGATTGTGACTGTTTGTCGACTTTTCAAGGAGACACTACGGTCAGGGCATATCTTTAGCCCTATTATGCACCCAATGTATGAGCATCAGGTCCAGTTCTCTTTCAATCGAGGCGTTTACGACTCGAGTCAAGTGGAACGAATTACACGACTGTATCATCGTCGTTCCCATACGTCACTTGTACTAACAGATCACCGCTATTTTATTGTAGTAGCTGATTTACTTATTTTTGTTGTGCTTTTATTATTATTGATATTAATTTTTTTTATTTCAGGTCTCACGCCACTGAAGCACGAGTACCATTACACGGGAGCTTTGCGCGTCGAGGATCCCAGCGTGTCCGCCCGCATGACTGTGCGCTTCCCTCTTAGTGAGTATAATACATCTGCTTGAATTTCAGTTCATTACAGAGAAAAATTTTCAATTTAAAGAAATAATAATTCGTCTTGTTTGAGTTGAAAAAAATATATATGTGCCGTTTTGATCAGATACACTTGATCAGTACTTACGTATATAGCGTCTGACGTGCGCCCATGTAAGACGTGAATTGATTCGTCGAAACGATTGTACGATTTACCGAGAGTCACTTTTCAAATGTCCTTTGAAATGTAAGTGGCCTTCATTAGTACATTATACGTGTGGTATGTATGGCACGGTGTGAATAAAGGACACGTGTAATACGAAAATCACTTGGGTTATTGTCGTTGGTATATTGTACGGTTCAAAATCTTCTCGAAGAAATACTTGAAAACTGTACAGTTATGCGTTATTAATACTTGATTGTGATTTTTTTAAAATTAAAATTAAGATGGATGGTAAAAGTAAATTCCTTTCCCTTACTAAAATCATTTGTAGTAATTAAAAAAAAAATTTTTTTTTTTACAAGATTAATGCATAATGTTATTTTGATTAATTTTTATGTTAAATTGTGTTCGTGTGTTTATTTGAATTAACGGATTATTTTTAATACCAAAGAGAAACTTATGTATAGTGGGCAAACGAATATTTGATGTTTCATCTATTTAATCTAATTATTTCAGACCAAGATTCATTTATTCCAAGTAAAAAAAATTTAATTAATGATTAAAAATCATCAACAATAAAATGAGACCTTACGACTCTTAGATTTTTAATTGTTAAGAGTTTTTTTTAAATTTCAACAAATAATTTACAAAATATCGTCTATTAAAAATCGTGACAAACTAGCAAAGTTTAATTTATCGTATTGTTTGTTAGGAAAATTAATAACATCTTTAATTTGGGCACAAAAATTTCATGGGTTTTCTAAACACTTTCAAAAAAATTTTTTTTTTCTTAAAGAAGTGTATTTTTAATTGAAAAAATTTGTTATTCATTACTATTTACAACATAATATTGAGCAAAATTTTTTTTCACACTGACAAGTGCATTATTTTATGTACAAAAGTTTATTGTAAAATATTGAAAATACTTTGACTAATTTTTTTTCAAATTTGTTTTTCTTTAAAACTTATACACAATGTTTTTAACTGCAAAAAGTTTTGTTAAGCACTTACAAAAAAGTGATGAAAAAAAAAAATATTTTTACACACAGAATGCATCACATACCGTTAGCTAAATATATATGTTCATTAACCAAGTTGAAAAAAAAAAAAAAAAAAAAGTTATACAGTAGTCTGTCTACTGACTTTCTCACGGCCACTTTCAACTTCCAGGTGTAGCCGGCAGCGCGTCACACGTGATCTTCGCCACGGACTATGAAAACTACGCAGGCATCTTCACCTGCCAGAAACTCGCGTTCGCCCACCGGCGCTCGGCCACGATCCTCTCTCGCACTCGCGACCTCGACAAGGCCTACATAGAGAAGGCCCGCGGGCGGCTCGCCAGCTTTGGGGTGGACCCTTACGACCTGAGCATCATACCCCAGACAAACTGCCCTCGTGGAAACAACAGCCTCGACATCAACATCGATCCCCACACCTTCACCGCCGAGAACATAGGTGACGCTGTGCGCAAGGCTGGCGAGAAAATCGGTGACGGCGTCGAGTGGCTCGGCAACCAGGGCAGCAAGGCTTACCACTCGATCAAGGGTGACGACGACTCAAGCAAGAGCGACGAGGACAGGCGCAACGTCAGACCCAACGCCCCGACCAATCTGCCGGCTCTACCCAAATCGCCGGCCGGCAAGATTGAGAACAACGAGGTCGAGTGGATACCTTAAGCTCGACCACTTATATTATGTGCATCAATGTGTGTTGCTCTCTATATCTCACTACCTCCTTTTTTATGTAAATACATTTTAAGAACAAAATTGTTTTACTTCTTTTTTTTTCTTTTTTTTTTTTTTCTTCTGTGTAAAGTATACTATAGATGTTATTTTTTATTCTTTTGCGTTACTGTAAGACGATTTAATCTATTGGTTGTGCATATTGGCTTTTTGAAATCATTTTTTATTTTTTTTATTTTTTTGTAGCTTAAAAATGAAATTTACCGTCATTTGTTGTAGGCAAAAACGTTACTCGTGCAATTTTGTGCAACGAATAAATGAACAAAAATCGAACAAATTGTAGATCGTATGAGAAGGAAGTACGGTAACTTTTAGGGTGACGAATGTTTTTTTTTTTTTTTTTTTTTTTTCTAAATCGTGACGATATTTCTATCCCGAATGTTTTCCGTTTCGTTTCCAGGTGTACCAGTCGTAGGATGTTATATATTTTATTATTTGAAAAGTTCAAATACTCATGTAGATTGTAGGTGTGGCGTGACAGTCTTGAGATTGCGACGAGTGTCTTTCTACGTGAGAAAAACTGAAGTGCATTTTTAATCACATTCTGTAACTCAATTTTATGATTGTGTAATAAATTAGTAGATAATGTACTGCTTACAATTGTGTACCAAAAACAAAGAACAAAAATAAATTGCTAAGTGGCAATATGTGGCGTGCACTTTTATTTATTATAATTCATCCTTACTTTCTAACGTATCGAGTATAATTCTCACATGTATGTTAACATATCCTAATAGAATATAACGTAAAAAAAAATTATTTCACGCTAACAATCATTGTAGAGAAATATTTTTAACAAGTCTAAATAGCGTCATAAAAATTATAAAATTTTTACATTTCATTCAATTACTAAGATTTTTTTTATCCATGTTAATTCAAAAAATTTATTTATTTAACAAGATCCCAAAAAATAATAAACTACGCTTTGAAGAATGAAATGTTAGTAATTTAAAAAATAATTTCATTTGATAATATAGAATTTCAGTGATAAATTTTTATTTGGTTTAAAGTATATGTAGAGTTTTGTTTAGAGTGTAAGGTCTCTAACTTCGTGTACAACCAATATTATATATAATATTAACATATAACTTTCAACAAAACTTTTAACTTTGAAACGATCCATTAAGATTTTTAATTTAACTTTTATTGTACAGAACAAATTATTGAAAAAAACTTTGTACTTAACGTCATTTGGTATAACACTTTGATCGTTTGCATTTTTTTCGACATGAATAAATTACATACTAACAGTGGATATTAGTCAGCTTAGATAAAAGCTATCAAATAATACAACAAATACTGTAAATGAATTTCTTAGGCTTCATAGTTTAGTAACATTTTAAACGGTTTTTGGTGTTTTGAAACAACATAACAGTTTCTAGAAATTTATAATTTAAGTGGCTAGAAACTGGAGTTGTGATTTTAAAAATTACCAAAATCAGAGCGTTCTTTTTTTAACCACTTTTTTGAATTTTATTACAATATTTTTTGCACACGTAGAAAAACTTTTATACACAGAACTTTTAGACAGAAAATGCACAAGGTGAAGCAATTCGTCTATATTTTCAATGCAATATATAAGAGTAAAGTAAAATAAAAAAAAAAGTTTAGGCCTACGCTCTAGTACATTGAAAGGAAAAATGTACAAAATACAGGCTCACAAAGCAACATGAAAAATGTATTAAAAATTACATTTGCCTTCTAAGTTCCCAAAATAACACGATTAGTATATTATAATAATTTCAAGTATTGTTTGTGTTTAGGCATGACTTTTTCTTACTGTCCAAAGTTCTCATAACCCACCTTCAAATGTTGGCTGACTAATTTGCTCAATGTATCATATAAGTATATGTACTTATTAGAAAATGTTTACATCCCTTGCACTGCCGACGCTTAAATTTTCAATACTACAAAGGTGATAGATAACGACTCCTTTATCTTCGTGTATTATTGACTTTTTCACTTTCTACATTACTGTGACTTATTGTTGATATGTAAATCTTGAGATAATAGGTTTTCTTCGAAGAAAACAATAACAACTTCAACAAGATTTATTCACGTCATCTGTGTAGCCTTGGATCAATAAATTAGCTCCTCTTATCACCAAAGACACTTAAGAAAATCAATGTGTAACAGATTTTGGTTATTAAAAAACTTTTTTTTTTAAATAAAATAAAATAAAATTGGATATATATTTGTTTCAAGCCATTGTAGTCTGGTAACTTCATTAGTTTTTAAATCTCGTAACCCTTAAGTTCCATAACCCAAGGAACAAGTTTCGTTTATTTTGACGACAGCTATGTAAATATTTTTGCATAATTATCTCTTTAAATAATATAACTGAAAATAGTTGTATAATTGTCCTTAAAATTGATAAAAGTTTTAAAGTATTGTACACGCTTTTAGACATTCGTATTACATTTATGCGTATTACAATTATGCAATTTATAGGTACTGCATTCAAATTTAAAATATTATTTACCAGTGATAAATGTAAATCTTTTTGCTTTATTTAATGTAATGTCGTGAGCAAAATATGTTGCATTAATAATAATTATGAAAGGAAATTAGCAACTCATCAAACTTACACGCAATTATTTAGCAAAAATGAAATAAAACTTAAAAATGTAAGGATCCATTATTTTACAACCCATTTTGTTGTTACAAGTATCGTTCAGTTATATTAATATCTCAAAAACTGCAAACACGAGAATTATTTATCAATCATTAAACAAAAAGTTTTTTTAATTTTGTTCATAAGTCATGTAAATAGTTTTACTGATTACGATTCTCTACTAATTATTGTCATTTTTCATACTTTATAAGTTTCATCGATGACATTAGTTTTTATAATATATAAAAGAGTTGTATAAAAATTATTTAAATCATTACTAATTACAACATCATCTCTATAAAAAGACAAGGTCTTTACCAAAACAATATTTTTGCTTGTCATATGTTTTATCAATTTGCAATATAAATTTTTAAAATATCAGCAGAGTTAGTCTTTGTACAAAACAAACACTCATTAATACTGCAGAAACTGTAAGAGAATCGTGAATCACGTATTAAGACTCATGTTGTGGTAAACGTTATCAGGAGAAAGGAAATTTAACTGAATAATGCGACATACTGGACACTGAAATTTTAGAATAAACTGGTGTTACGTGGGATTCTCGGTGCGGGAATAATGCTATCGTACGTAACACTGGCAAAAATATTTTCAACAATAAAAAAAAAAAACATGCTTACCATCTAAATTTTTTTTATTTCAAAGTCTGCGATTTATCTCGCGTTGAATAATAGTGACCATTATACAATGTACATGCATTACATCGAACGAAAATTTGTTGACCTTCGTTATCAACTGAAAAATTAGATAAGGATGTCCATCGTACTTTTCTCAGAACTCATTAGGGCGAAAAGTTCCAACAGTTGTTTTGAACTTGCATGGGTGACTGTAGTTGTTTTGTCTTGGAATTCATTGTAACAAATAATTTTATCATTTGTTGTGAACTGACAAGTGAAAGTTTCACGTACTTTAGTTACAGAAATCGTCAAAAGTGATGTTTAGTATAAAGCAAAAGAAAGTGGGGGTGCAGTATGTGACCATTAGTATAAAAACTCAAATGATTTACAGTGGATGCTACAGTCGACATTTTACGGTTGTGTCCGAAATACTACGGATTGTTTCCTTCGGATAGTTTTATTTTTTGTTCTCACAATTATTGTCATTGCTCCTACAACTGTTTAGTTTCCGTATACTTCGGATTGGTTCTGGCCAGCTGAAATCAGAAAAAGTAAGTTTATTAAATTATCTTGCAAATTTTTTTGTTTTTTTTTTGTTGTAAGAAGGCCAAAGAATAAAGTAATAAATTAACACCTTATCCTAATTTTTGTTGTGTCAATCGTAGATGAAGTCGTTAACGCCAAGTCTCATTGTGCTTTTGGGGTGCATGGCCTTTTCCGATGCCTCTGTAGTTCATTGGGGTGACTGTCCAAAAGTGAAGCAAATGGGTGACTTTCAGATGAGTCAGGTAATTAATTTTTTGTTCATTAATTGAAACTGTGAATTCCAATTTGATTCAGAGAGCAAATGAAATAAAGAATTTTTCTCAAGTTATGCAATGTGGCAACCAAATGTGATCCTAAGAGCAAGAAGAGTTTTACTTTGTTGTCAAATAAAATCGTAGCACTAAAAATACAAAGCTGAAGAGAAAAAATTCTTCGAACAATCTGCCTGTTTCAATATGAATTAAAGTAATTTTTTCTAAAGTCTGACTTGTTTTTTACTCAACCATTGGTATAAAAAATATTCAAAAATATGTCATTTAAACAACATAAAAATTATTATTTCTTGTAGTTTCTCGGAAAGTGGTATTCTGTCCAGATGATGTGGCCAAAGATTCCTGTGAGGAAAAATTGTGTCACTTACAATTACAGTGTAACTCACACACCATCAAAATACAACATCATAGAAAGCGGCCACATACCAGTTATAGGTAAAATAATCTCTCACATAAAAATCATAATGGGGTTTTGGTTGAAAATATTTTTACATATAACATGCTGTTGTTTCATGGTGCAATAGTTAAACAGTTTTTATTAACACAAAAATGTTAATGGTCGGGGCTTAAATTTCTTTTTTTTTTTTTTTTACTGTTCTTTTATTATTTTTTTTATTTTTTACTTCACCATTTTTCATTGAAATTTTATTGAGAAGAGCTTTTTGGTTTTGTTACTGTTTTGGTGATACTTCCCTTTTTTCCACTGATACTCATACAAACTTTTTATTGTTATCTCTACACATGTTTTACGGGTATTTCGTATTATTTTTTACAGGGTATCATTTCGTGGGTACTTTGAACACTGATTTCAGAGGTTCTAGAAATTCTAGCCACATGACGGAGCGCTTCCCTATTTGTAAGTAAAATTCCGTATTTTAACTGTTACGCACATTTATGTACATATACGTATCATGAAGTTCCTTA
Source organism: Copidosoma floridanum (assembly GCF_036245765.1). Taxonomy (NCBI): domain Eukaryota; kingdom Metazoa; phylum Arthropoda; class Insecta; order Hymenoptera; family Encyrtidae; genus Copidosoma; species Copidosoma floridanum. The sequence continues at coordinate 12,217,243 of NW_028321884.1, read as the reverse complement.
TCCTCATGTAATAATTTTACTTGAAACTCTTTTTTGTATGTAAATAATTAAGTTAAATTTCGTCATTCGTCAATAAAAAAATATTTTTTTTGGCACGATAAACTTTTGTGCAATCGCAAGATTAAACTCCCAGAAAATAGTGAAATAATTAGTAGTACAATTTTTTTTTTTTTAATTAAAAAAAAATTACTGTAGTTACGATGAAAATTATTATTTGTAACGGTAAAAACTGTCGTACGAACAGTAAAAAATAATGTACAATCAGTCCAAATTCATTTTTTTCTGTTAGTTTACACACTTGAAAAATTTTTTAAAAAGATAAAAGTTCGATTCTAAATAGAGAAATGGCTCAATGTATGCAAAAAAAAAAGGTTTAATTATATTATAAAAAAACGGTAATCAGTACAATTTTTAATCGATTTACATAAATAGATTTCCATATCTTAATTTTGTGCACAATATTTATACACTTTGAATTACTTTTTGCTTCAAAGCAATAAAAAAAAATTCTTTTATTTTAAACAAAAGTATCAAAAAACTAATTTTCCACTAAAAATAAATAATGCAGGTGTAGTCGCACTTTCTTACTTGCGTATTGTAAATTTTGAAAAATAAATATGTAAAAGCATCTAACAACAATTATTCATCTTATAGACGGTCACGCATCTCACAAAGTCATTGATACGGATTACGCGAACTACGCGGGCATTTTCACCTGCCGAGAATACAAACCATTTATGTTCTTCACCGTCCATCGCTGGTCGGCGACTGTACTGTCGCGCAAGCCCACCCTCGGCGAGAAATACGTCAAAAAAGTCCATGAAAAATTTTCCAGCTTTGGCATTGATATTTCCGAAATAAGTAACATCTCTCACGACGACTGTAAGAAAAATGTGTATTACTTCCCCATCGACTATGAAACCGTCAACAATTTCATGGAGTGGATCAATCACATTTTCGGTCTGAAGACCTCTGGCAAAGGTAGAAATCAATTTCGCAGAGGAAGAGCTACTGACTTCCATGGCAAAAATGAAAATATATCCAACAATGAAGTGGAGAACGAATCTGACAATAAAAATAAAATTTCATCTCATAAAAAGGAAGATGACAATAAAGTAGATAAAGAATCTGAAGATGAACGTGAAATTTCATCTCACAATGAAAAAGGTAATAATAAAGTAGAAAAAGAATCTGATGATGACAATGACGATTCATCTAACAATAAAGAAAATGACGATGAAAATGAAAATGAATCTAACAATAAAGAAAATGACGATGAAAATGAAAATGAATCTGACGGTGAAGAAAATGACGATGAAAATGAAAATGAATCTGTCGGTGAAGAAGATGACTATGAAAATGAAAATGAATCTGACGGTGAAGAAGATGACTATGAAAATGAAAATGAATCTGACGGTGAAGAAGATGACTATGAAAATTAAAATACATCTAGTAATGGGGAAGATGACCATGAAAATGAAGATGAAAATGTATCCAGCAATTAAGAAGATAACGGTAAAGTAGAGAACAAATCTTCTTGATAACGCACATATACTACCTCGAATAAAGTAAATGTCAATTCTACGTTTTACTTGTAATATAATTATTTTTTATTTTTTGTGCTTTATGTAAGTTTGCGAAGTAATTACCACAGAATTACAGAAATAGAGTAATTTTTCGAATTAGTATTAATCCATTTTTATTAAATCATCTGTATGATAACAATAATTTTAAATTGACTTTACATTAAGGCAAGTATCATTGAGCTCATACTATTTCTTATCTTCAGCGAAGTTGAATGAGTTTTTTTATTTATTTTTTATTTTAAAGGTATTATATCAGATGCAAATTGTATAAGTTCTCCTTTTAAATGTTTTTATGGATTTTAACTATGTTTGATGAGACAATATCGTTAAGATCATTACGTAGAATAAGTATAAATATATTAAAGTACATGTCAACTTACCTTTATGATTGTATAATAAACTACAATAGCTTAATATCTCGTACAAAAACATAGTTAAATAATGTATTAGCAAATATATGTTCAAGTGGTCAATAAATGCACATTTCTTCATATACCGGCTTTAAATTAATTTATTTTTACATTGTTTTTATTGTCTTGACGATGAGCCATCATTTCTCGAAACCTTACGTGGCATCAATAATGACTAACTTATTTGAATCATTGTTCTGATTTCTAAAGTACTTTCATAAAATAATCCTTAAGTAGTTTTTTTTTGTTTTTTTCCCTAAAAATAAAAACTGTGTATCCCAACAACTCAAAGACCCCTGGTGAAAAAAAAAAAAAAAAAAAAAAAAATGGAAAAAAAATCGGTCGAAACTCTGCATCATCCAATTAAAACTCCTCGACATAATGTAGTCCCTACCACGTACCCCGTACAAAAGTCATTAATCAGTCAAACAAAAGAAAAGCTCACGAGCTGCAAGCGTTCCTCTTTAATCTTCTGCACTTGAACAACAGCCCAACCCTCGAAACAAAAAAAAACAAAAAAAAAAAATTAATTAAAGACAACCGCACGTTTCTCCCTTCCCGAGAGGATCGTATCCGAAATGCGCAGTGCAGTAACGGAAGCTCCCAATACGTATGTATACATATATATCCTAAGTGCAAGAAAAGCTTCTCGATGTGCACGTACAGTATAGCCCCATACAATATACACAACCAAAGTTCTCGCCCTCTCTTCCAAAACTATATGTATACATAATATGCGCGCCAAAGCTCCCCAGCCGCGCAGATCTCTCTGCACACGCTCTCTGGCCAAGTTTGTGTCATTAATTGTAAATTTACTCAAGGGCGCACAATACAGGTAGTGACTCTTATGAATTATTATTTTATTTACTTTTTATCATTAAAATAAAAATAATTATCATTATTACTATAAAAAATTTTTAAGCTCGTATGGTACACCTATGCGAGCGTAGAGCGTAAAAGTGGGTGAGGTAGCGAGGCGGCGGGACTTCAGGGGTGGATGGCAACAGTCTTTCCCCCGCATCGGTTGTTCGCGGCAGTGTCGAAGGTAAGCGGCTTTTTTTACCTCTTTTTTGTTTTTGTGTAAAGATTTGATTTTTTATTTCTTTCATTTATTATTTTTTTTTTTTCACTTCAAATTTAATAATTTTTTGAGCGAGCTATTTCTGGCTAGCGCTTTACGGCTGGTTATTTTCCGCAAGCCGGGAAAACGACTCACGACAGAGATAATGGTTGGTTACAATATAAAAAAAAAAAAATACGTTTTTTACTTTTTTTTTTTTTTTTAGCGAATCTTTCGACATGGTTCTCCCCCCCCCCTCCTTCCTTCCTGCTCGTGGAATGTCGCAATTCACATCTTGCCATGGGTGCATCGACTTTGAACGGCTCGAAAAGCTTTTGTGCGAGAAACTGTTTCGGCCAACATTATTGTAACACGCATCATTTTTTTTCCTTCGCGGCAAGGACTCAGCCTTCTCCTCTCTCAGCGAATCGCGCGTACAATTCATCTTCGAGTGGGTACGCAGATGTACGTTTTTTTTTTTTTTTTTTTTTTCCTTCACGCGATGTGCGGCTCGCGTCATCTGTCAAAACTTTCGTAAAAACCGTAAGCGTGTGAGTACATGGTATGTACATGGGACGTTTCGTCTCTATTCAGATGCAAACGTTTTGGGGCCTTTGAAGAAAAGTCTTTTCAGAGAAATTGCCCAATACAAGGATTGAATGGCCGTTTATGTTGTGCAAGCCTTCCTTGGCTTGCGTAATAATGCTTTCGGTCATTTGGGTCTTTGTTGTGAAAAAAGCTGCACTAACAAGAGTGTGCGAGAAAAAAAACTTGATCAGTTCATCCATTTTTTTTTTGTTTTGTTCTGTATCCTCCTTGAGACGTTTCAGTGATTATTATTGATGTTTATCACATACCTACTTTTGTGACAGCTCGTGTCTGATACTAATTTAATAAAAAAATTATCATTTCACAAGCTGCTTGAGGTCGAGTGGAATCGTTAATTTATAGGTTTTGTTGGATACGTTTACCGGATTTAGTGTCAAAATAGTATCAAAGTTTGATATATCATCAATACTGATCGTGACTCGAGATTTTCTGTACACCAGTTGCTGAATAATTGAAAAATCTCTAAACTGGTCTAAAGTCATATTCGATGTTATGATTGCGCTTTTCATCAGATCATGGCTAATCATCTTCATGCAAAAATAAAAAAGTGTCGAATGCTGATATCAATTGTTGTCTAGTTTATATGTATTTGAAAAATAAGACAAACGCAAGATTGTTTTTCATGGTTTTTATTTGTACCTAATTAGATATCCTAATTTAATTTTAATTTAAATAATTTTACAAAGAAACTATAATAACTTCCGCTTTAATGTGTTAAAAATACACGAATTTTGTATATATTTTATCTGACCCGTTACCTACAGAAAATTACACAGTAATTTATGACATTATTAACTAGCATAAGATAATTAAACCACTAATTATAGCCACCTGAACAAGTCAACAAAATTACTGATTTAAAATTGCTGTAGATTTAGGCACAAACATTTTTTTTATTTTCTTGAAACAAAATTGTTTTTAAGTGTAATCCATTATTAATGCTAAAAAATTTTTTCAAAGTACGACTTATAACACAGGTCTTAAAAAAAGTTTTCTATAAAAATAATGCATGGTATTTTGGAAACAAAAGTAATTTAGAAAAAAATAGTCACAGTGCTTGAAAATATCCAAATATTTGATTTCAAATACTTTACTATATAAATTTTAATTAGTATAAAAAATATTGATTTAACTACTATAAAAAAATTTCCAAAATGATGCGTTGCAAATAATGATAAATAAAAAAAATTTTTTCAGCAAACGATTATGAATTTTGGAACGAAAAATTATCTTTTCAAGTGTTGAAAAAGTACGCCTCAAATGTTAAAAACGATACCAAATATTAATCTCGCTGCTTACGAAAAAATTCCACGTGCAAAAAAAAAAATGATTCACCACGAAAAAACGGCATCGTTTTCGTTTTGTACTATCACCCATTGTTTCATTCGTATTCTGTCGGCAGAGTATCATTCGGTGTTCATCTCAGCTGTAGGTATATATTTGTATACACATGTACCAATCTGTATTCTCGTAAACAAAACAAAAGATTTTCTCAGCCAAACTATGCAGTCGTTGATTATAAATCTTCTGTGAGTATTTAATACATACACTGCTTTTACTTCACTCGTCAAGTGAACCCATTTTATGGATCCTTTTTTATGACCAAACTTTTTTTTATTGTGGTGTACATATATGTTTATCTATTATTCATGAAATGCGGCAGAGACAGATGGACAATCTTGATAATCTAGATAATTTTGTGTTGTATTATCTCCTTTATTTGTATAAAAATTACTTTTCAACAGCTTTTTTTTTTTTTAATTATTGTCACTTGATATAATATTAACTACTGTACGTTATGAATTTTTCCAATGTAATGCATTATGTATGTAGGGCAAACTTTTTATTACTACTTATAATATATTAATAATCAAATGTTTTCACCGTTTAAAATAATTTATTATGTTTTCAAAGAAGAAGAAACATATAACGAAGAAAATTTTTAATTATTTTAAATATTTGAATTGATTATAAAATTTATTAAAAACTTTTTTATAAATTTTTATCACTAAACTATTACAGTAAATTTTTTTTATATTAATGGTGGTACATGGTAATTTTATAGAAAAATTATATTTTAAAGTATTCAATAATTAACAGTTGATTATGCCTTAGTCTGTGAAAGCTTTTATTTCGAGAAATACGAGTGTTTAAATTGTTGGTTTTCTAAAATGATAATTGTTTTTTTTAAAAGACAAAAAATTTAAAACATCATTATTAATGAACAAAGTTTAGTAAACAAGAACAAACGATTTTTGGTGGCTAAAGTGTATAATTTTTACGGTGATAAATATTTAGGAGCCTTGTTGAAGAACAAAGGAATTCTGTTAGCTTGAAAGAGCAACTTTTTGGCATATCGAGAGTATGCAAATATTGGCACTCGAGATCTTTTGAGTCTTTCCGGGTTTTAAATATTTTAATAATTTTCACCGTAAACTGTAGAACATTTTTAACTTCAAATACAAAAAAAATTGTCCTGTAAAACTTGACTTTTACTTACTTCCTTCTAGTCAAAAGTCAAACAGATCGGAGTATTTATTTATTAAATGTATATTTTTTCAATTAAATTGCAAAAACTTAAGATTCTAAAGTACCCAATTAATGTGTTGACTACCAAAGTAAACAAATTGAAAAATAAAGCCACGATGATTTAAAATTAAGTATTTAAGATAAAAAATATACTGCGTAAAAGAAAAATGTAATAAAATTATTCTGTCTTCACCACAAAAGCACACAAGTGATTGAGCTCGTTGGCCCACATGCAGCTGGAATTTTTTTCCAGAATGTTAAACATTCATTAGACTCTGCAGTGATCCAGGTTCAAGTGGCAAGGTTCTCTCTAGTGGGCTAATCGAGAATGATTGACCCACATTGGAGAGACACAAGGAAAGGGGGGTGGCAGCCAGTGTCAGTTTATGTACCTCCGATGTGTCGTTGCGTGTATTATTAGTCGGGGGGATATTATTAATAGACCATTTTGTCATCGCTGATTTGACATATCAGTGACTTTTCCTTAGCTAACTTGATGATGTATGATCATCCCTTACGAAAAAAATACGATTTAGATTTATCGAAAATTTTATTGGTAGATTCTTTTGTCTAAATAAAACGTCAAAAAAATAAAAAAATAAATTTATCAAATAGATAAACTAATTTTTAGAGTGTAAAAATTATTTCTATATAATTATAATCATTGACAAGAAATTTATCATTTTTTTTGTATGGAGTGACAATAAAATGCATTTATTAAGTCTTGTATTTTAATATACTTGACTAAAGAAATTGAAAATGAGTATGTAAAAAGACAGTTGATTTATCAAGTCAACTATTTATTTAATTACAGTTATACATTTTTCAAGCAGTACTTGAGTTGTACAAAAAAAATTATTTATAAATTTAGAGAAATTATCTCCTATTAACTCTATAGTTTTTTTTAGCAGAAGTTGGTAGGACGATTGAGGCAACAATCATATTGTGTGGCTCGAAAATCATGCGCGATTACAGCTAATATTTAATTTACGAATCTTCGAACCAGACGAAATTAAACTAGTCACCTAAAATTCAGTTTTAAACTTATTTTTTGACTAAAAACGTACGACCATTGCAAATCACGATTTTTTTTTTTTTCAGCCGTAATAAATTCAAAATTCCCCAGTAAATCCAGTACTGATACTCCACGTTATACTCATCGTTACGAATTCTGAATTAAAAGTGCACTACTGACAAATCAATAACAACAAAAATAAAAAAAATAGATAATAATAATATTCAAGGTCAATAGCATCCAAAATAACATTGATTTAGCAATCATTCCTAAAACTGCACTTCATCATACGCTACGTCTTCGCGAAAAGTAGGCACCTTCCAAATTTTTCCAGCGTATCAAAAACGCACGTCTCAAAACTATCAATACCCGTTTGTCCGTTTCCAACATGCGGGTGACGAAACACCCGCGACTCTTTTCTTTTCGTCACGCATGTATGGACATGTTTCCTCTCGCCTGGTCATATATACTCATTATCTCCGTTCCTAATGTGCATCAGCATCGATGCGCGTGTGTGCACAGTGTAATTTAGACAAATAACAGCCCGATGGAGGCCGGTTACCACGTGGAGGCGCAATCCCCCGTTTTGAGAAGAAGCCTCTCGAAGCTGGTAAAGGAATATTGACAATAGAATCACCGGTAATAAATTATATAAAATATACACAGCCGCGTGCATCGTCAGCTGAGTAAATTATCATCTCATCTTAAAATAATATGTTTTATACATTAGATTCGTTATGTTATTTTATTTAAATTAAATCGCGTTGAAAAATTGGTTAACATTTTTTTAAATACTACAATATTGTATTATATTATATAATGTAGTATTGGCATTTTATATTAATACGTATTATTTTTACAACTTTAACTGTCATATTTTTCAACTTATGACCCTAGTGGTCTTGTTAAGTGAATTTTTGATTCTTGTCGAACAATTAAGAAGTTTGTGTTTGTTTTTGTTGACATTTTTTTGACAACACTGGTATCTACACGTACATGGTATGTTACGACATATTTATTCTTGAAATAACATTTACGACGAAACAAAACTTTAGACAGAAAAAAAAAAAAAAAAAATTATCATACACGAGTACGGCCATTTTATTGATTTCTTTCATCTCTAATTGACGGTTCTATATTAAAAATATCGTTTGGACGAGTTAATAAAGCCATCAGCCATGCATATAATGAAGTTTACTCAGCAATTCATTCATCGATCGGCCTTTGTGGCAGTAACCCAAATTTCGATCGTAGAGAGTAACTCTATCTAATCCATCCTACCCGTATGAATTACATCTAAAAGGTTCGAACGGACGAACATGTAAAATCACTTGATCAAAACGCGTGTACATGATCCGGGGCAGCGATGATCGTTGATTTCGGTGTTTCGGGCGTCACCGACCTTGACCGATGACACAGAGTTGAGGGAAAAAAACAAAGACGAAGAGATACACATGATGCGCGCATGCAAATGGGAAAGGAAATTTTTCTGTCCTACACTACTACAAAGCGGTGACAACATTTTTTCATACTTTCAAGTTTTACCAGAAAAAATATAATAGTCAAGACAGCACTTACATGATGGTTTTTTTTTTTTTTTTTTTTTTTTCTTACAAATTAGTGATAGCGCTTGTTTCGCATTGAATTTAAGAAATCGCGTTTTGATCAAATTTGATATAGTGATAAATAGGATGGGTCGTATCTCATGAATGATTCATTAACGAATATTTACGATGTGAAACTTGGGACCAATGAATATTTATTGACGCTGTAAACGCATTAATTAACAGGTGACGAATAATTTTTCTTGTTATCACCTGGTTAAAGTTTATAAATATGAATTTATTATTATTATTATAAATTATCAATTTTGAATTATTTGCCGTTATGTAACTATAAATAGTGATGAAAACTTTATAATTATAAGATAATCGCAAGCTGTGAATCCAAAAAACATTTTTTTTTTTTTTCACTCTGATACAATTTTATTTTAGTACAAATAAATAGCTTATTCGAGATTCGAGGGGTCGATAAATATCCTGTTAAAAATCGTGTAAAATGAAAATAAATACATTTTTAGAAATTTATTTAAAAGTAACTCCAATACATCTTCTTGGTCTTAACATTAAAATATTATTTAACATCATTTAAAATTAAAATTACAACAATTAATACTTAAATTTGTATTTTTTATCATCATCACTATAAATAAAGTATTAAAACAATTAAGTTTATCATTTTACATATTTTCTAGTTATGTACGAGATTATGGTTGTAATAATATTCATTTTTCAACCCCAAGTGAATAACCGCTCATGAATTGCTTACAATCATTGAGCATTAAATTTGATTAATCGTGTTAAAATCTGATTAACGCAGTCAAAAAATTTTTCGTACAAACTTGAGATAGGGCTGTTTTCCTGAGCCCGTAAAAGAAATCGGTAAAAAATAAAATCGACACCGGCACACACGCGCAAAACATTCGCGTGTATACATGTATTACGTACATAAGTGAGCGTGAAAGGAAGTTCAATGGTTTCTCTGTGCCCCAGCGCAGACACATCACCTCGAGGAGATGAAAAACGCCAGGAGGTGAACCGCTCGTCCACCTTCGGAAGGAGAATTTTTTTCTCTATAGAACAGGAAGAAAGGGAAACATAGCCCTGAGAGAGGGAGAGAGAAAAAAATCATCTCCAACGAATGGGACGGCAACAACAAAGTCAAGAGCGCGCGCGCGCGAGATGAGCGGCCGAAGAGAAAAACCTCTCTGTGTATATATATACATATATATTATACGAATAAAGGGGAATAACAAAACGCGTACGGCTTCGCGCGCGTTCCTTCAAAACTTCGGGGACTCCAGTCAGTACACCGGCACCATTTGTTCGCGGCGTGGATCTCTCCGCGGTATACATATATATGCGCGACTGTCGTAGGCACGCTTGACGTGCACTTGGGATTTCATTTGGATTTTTCGTTTCGGTGATTGAGTGAATTTTTCTTTGTTCCGAAGAAAAGTGCAAATTTTTGTTTTAGTGTGAAAAATAAGTACCGAAGGGTTCGTCGGAAGTTTGGATTACATTTTTAAGGTATGGTGGTATTTGTGTGTGAGATTTTATAAAGAGATTTTTTTTTCACTTTTTTTTTTTAAAGTAGATTATCACAGATTGTGATACTGTGACAGACTTATTGGTATTTATTTTGGAGAAAATTTTTCTGGCTGATCTTCGGTCTTTTAATGGTTTTTACAATTATTTAAATTTTTTATTGATAATACGTATGGTATTTAAATATTCGTATTTAGCATACAATAAAATATTTATTAACAAGTATAATCATGTTACGAATAGCACAGTGAAATTAAAGCAGTCTGTTTTCTTACACAATAATAATGAAAAAATTTTATATTCATGCCTTAGTATAAAATAAGCAGATCTGGGCATTGTAATTTTTTAAATACTATGAGTAAAAATACATATTTTTGTAGCACCTCACGTGAGCTGAAAAATTATTTTTTATTGTTGTAGTATTAAAACATCTTATACAAATTTTCTAGCAAAAACAACGCATTATTTTTACAGAAAAATTATTTTGTTAAAAAGCGTATTAATATTTTATTAATTACTTTATGATCGATTTCATTTTCTAAAATCGCATTACTCCACTGTTTTGATCAAAAATATTTTGTAAATTATTATGAGTGATAAAAAAAATTTTGTGGGAAAGTTTTTAAAAATCTCTAAATGAATTGTGTCCAAGTCTGAAAATTAGGTAATGCTATAGTTTATTTTGAATAAATAAACTATTCTAAGCTTACATTTTAATGTAGTCGTATGGTAACAAGAAATTAAAAATAATTCAGAAGTGTTTATGTTCATAGAATCATTACGATTTTGTAGGTTGTTGAAATTGTAGACGGTAGACTTTTCACAAAAAATTATAAAAAAAATACATAAGTAATAGTAGTGACATTAATGATCGCAAAAAGAACGCGCAAAGCGCATAATATAAAACAGCGTCAAGATGCAACTATACCACGTGTAAGAAAAGAAAATAGTACTGTCATTAAGCCTTCAACTAAAAGTATACAGTATTCGGATCGTAATTGTCTTTATACAAAATTTGAAAGTGTAGTTTCTGAAATTCAATTGCTTGAGGTTTTTAAACTTCAACTACAACAATATCATTAAATTTTCGAACGCGAAATGCCGGGCACTAGCTAGTCAAGCACCCGATGCGTAAAAACGGGGAAATACCTTGTTTAAAGTGGAAGTGTTGTCGTTGCACATTTTTATTTTTCATTTTCATCGTAAAAAGAATCTTCAATTCAATCATAAAATGACGAGTGTCATTTAGTAATGGCAACCGGAAAAACAACATATCAATCAAGACGGAATGCATACGATATCATACGCGGATTAACGTTTCCTACAAACTGGTAATTGATGACTTTGGAAAATCACGGACGATGGATTATTATTAATTCTATCGAACTACGAAATTACACGCGCGAGTTTTACTCGAGAGAAGTAGTTTTCCAAGGACGCGCTTATGTGAAAATTATGGAAATATTTCACCGCGTGTGTACCGACCCACACACATATTTCTCGTCCTCTCTTTTACTTTACAACAGTGTTTGAAAATTACGGGATTTTTACAGAAAATTTCGCGTGGAGCCGTCCATTCTAATTGATGATTTCGTAAACAGGTGTGTGTTTCGATCACTTCGGGACAAGGTATAATTTAAACTTTGATTGGGTTTGATTAAAATTCATACTAACGGTAGAAAAGTAGAAATTTTTTCATGACTTACGTGAAAATTTTTAATAAATATTACTCAACTTGGTTGAAGGAATTAGAGAAAAATCGATATTGCATACAAAATTACTATACAATATACTTTCATAAAAAAAATATCAATGTTATGTTACATAATCAGTTATGTGAATTTTGATGAAGCAGTAAATTAAACTTTAATTTGGAGATGTACAATCGATATGATATACTAATATTTAATTTAGTACTCTTAACTAAACTTTGGCTCATTTATTTAGTTAGTACAAGCAAACAAATAAACTAAAATTTTACTACATTTTCCTAAAAATTATTCCTCAAGTATTTTGATTTTTAACTATGTGTAATTTAATCGAAAATTATACGTGAAATTTAATAATTAAAGAATTATTTTTTTGATATTCATAAAATAGATTTATTAAAAAAATAATTAATTGTACGGTCAAAATATTTAAAAAACTAAATAGTAATCTACTAAAAAAAAATTTAATTAATAAAATGTTATTTACGGTAATTTTGAAATTTAATCATTGAAAAAAAAGATCATGTTAATTGGTTAAAATGTTTTATGCTCTTTAGATTAATGACGTATTCTTCTAATTAATTTAATATTTTAAAGATTGAAAAGAAATCAAATTGAGTAGAAAAAAATATTTCACACGATTGAAAAAAAAAATGATTTAAAAAAAAAGTTAAGTTAAGTGCAACTTTTTCAAATGAAAAACATTCAAGTAAATGAGAATAAGCAAATTTTTTTTGTCAAGAATTGTTTTGCTCGTAACTTTTGACTATCCAAAATTCTATTCCCGCTTACGTAAAACACGTCCAAAAAAAATGTCATCGAAATAAACCACATCGGGATCATTGACCGCTCATCGAAGAACAAAGACGAACGCAAAAAATCGAAACTTTTCTCGCGTCGACGATACACGCAAAGTCCCATCAAAACGAGCGCGCATTGCAGTCACGGACGAGCAGTTCACCTTCACGTCGCTACAATGCACTTATCAGACCCTATCATCCTAGGGAGATTCGTACCAACGCATTTATTCGTAACGTATACACACGCCCGAGTCGGCAGAAGCCAAACTGTCCATGCATATTATATGTAAAACATCCAACAAAGCAGCATACGTTTTACGTCAAACACACGTGTTTTTTGTCTCCTTCTTTATTTATTTACTTCTTTTTCAGCCGTTGCTCGAAAACAAATGATGGTAGAAGCGAGTGGGAGTTTTTTACTCTACTGCGCCGTTACTTTCCTCTATCTTCATGATCGGGTTTGGAATTTTTCCTGTTCTAACTTTATTTTTTTTTTTTTTTGTTCTTTCCAAGTTCCAAAACAGTACCAGGAAAATTTTTTAAAATTGACCAGCGACATTTATGCGTTTAACGAAGTGATTCGGGGGTACAATGGAGGAGACAGCGATTTAATCGAAATATAGCTTGGACGGGCTACACGATTTTATAGACTAATTTTCGTTAATCAAGACTATAATACTCGTATGCGTATATAAAGTTTGATGAGCTATTAAAGCGTATTCTATTTCAACGCGTAGTTGCAGTCGACTGCGTTTAAAAATTTTAATTTTTGGCACTTGGCTTAAAAAAGATCCTTCGCATACATTTCCGTGCGAGTGTGGATTTTACATAAAAAAATCAACCATCGATTATTTTTCCTTGAGCAAATTTTTTTTATTCGCTTCACAAGAGAGTACACCAATCGGCTGTTATGTAAAAGTAAATGATTTTCCATTGTTACTCATACGTCGTTGTTGCAACGGTATACATATTATTTCTATCTAGAGATTTTATCGATCCCAACGAATGCAAATCCCTTATGATCTTTATTGTACTCCATCGTACAATAGAATGATAGAGAAGACGAGCAATTTACATTCTTACGGATCAATAAAATCTCGTGCTTGTATCAATTGATCCTACGAGCACATGAATCGCCCGTTTGAAGTTACGGCTGAGTCACGTCATAAGCAATTTAAATAAATTGACGAAATAATGACGAAAGATAATGCAGTGAATAAAAAAACGGAATTTTTTCTATTTTATTAAATTATATTTACATTTTCATGGATGTTACATATTTTATGATACTGCGATACATTTTATATTTTTGAAAATTATTGTTTTATTCAATTTGTATATCATTTGATGATCGATATTAAAATAGATATCAAATAATAACTAAAGGGGTAAAAATTCCTATTAATTTATTCGCAAAAAGCTTTATTGAAAATAAAAAAATTTTTTTTTCCTTGACTCAATCTATTTTAAATACTTATTAACAAATTATAAAAATAAAAACTTTAGTGTATAATATTAGTTATTAAGTTCATCCCACTCTTTTATGATAGTAAAATTCATTATTATGTAGTTAAAAAAAAAAAGTTTATTACAGGTTTCTATTCTGTCAAGACAAAGACGTAAGGATCACTCATTTTTCCAAATAAATGTTTAAACAAACCAGTCAAATAACTTGTTTTATCCTTTTATCTGTTATCACAAACAGTTTTTTAATCTACCGTTTATATATGTATTATTAGATACTAACACCCCCATCCTTATTTAATATTTTATCACTTGAATTTTAGAAAACAATTTAGTCACTCCTCCTAGATAACAGAAGAGTAAGAGAATTCGTTTTCGTTGGCGTGTGTTTAGCACAAATCGAGACAGTTGATGGTAGTTGACAATATTAACTTACAGTAGTACAGTAGTAGCATAGTATTTACACTACTTATTATATTATAGTAAAGTACGAGAGTGTATGAATTATATGTCGTCTAGTATTGATTTACAGTCGATTACAGTTGATTAAGGGACAGTAATAACGAATGGTAAACCTTATCAGTGAATTATAATGTACCTCCACGTTTTGGATTAATATTTGATAATAACTGAGTTCAGTTCAGTATTTCGGATATTTTCTCAGTCCAATTCAACCAAGCTACGAGGCTTGGTACATCTTTCCACCTGCGATGTTTAGGTCAAGGAGGACAATATTGCCCAGTAAATTAACCCAATTTATCGTGTTTGGGTGCGTCAGTAATCATTGTTACGTGGGATAACCGAAATGCCTAGCATATCGTACGTAACACCATTAATCACATTTCAGATGTTACTTTGGCAAAAGGGGAGAATTATTTTTTATTTAAATTGCGATTTCACCGAATGAGCAAGTTCAGGTGTTGGCCTCTCTCGATCAGATCTGATGGAATCTTATCCATCTGATCCCGAGAGAGATTGCCCCCTGAATCAAGACATCATAGGGTGTAATCCGGGACCAGCAGTGGTCCCGATGTGGCACCTAGGTTCGATATTCAGTGATGTATTATCGTTACCTATGGCATGCCGAGTGATAACTGATTATCGCGAGGTAGACCACGTACTTGTAAACTGACGTTACTTTTCTCACTTGCGGATTGAAGTAAATTACGGGATGCCACCTGGCGGTTAAAAGTGATACTATCGTACGCATGTATTATGCGTAAGGCCGCGGTCACATGGAGAGCGTAACGCGTGCCGCGTAACCATTTGAGCCCATGAGAGTGAGAGAGAGGTTCGCGTATTTTACTTCTCTCTTACTCTTATGGGCTCAAATGGTTACGCGGGTACGCTCTCCGTGTGACCGCGGCCTTAGAGTGCACGTCTTCGGCTGTATACGTCACAATATACGGAATGCCGTAATACAGAAAAAACGATGTTTTTCAAATTAATTAAATCAATATAAATGAAAAATCGATAAAATCGAGATTTTATTTTTCAAAGGAGGTACTTTGGTATCAAAAACAAAATGGACCAAGGATTATTAAAATCGGTCGAGGGATCTTGAGGCAATATGTTGAGAGTCACAGTAATATTACAGTACCATTCAGAGATTTAAGTTAACAAATTCTTGACGAAAGCTGTCGTGGAGCTTATAAACATTTTGTGGACTATAAAAAAGAATTTATCAATACCATGAGATAAAATGTTTAATCAGATATACGTTAACTTGTTTTCTTGGTGTATTAAAAAGTATTTACACAACGTAAATTAAATTATGAAGAAATTTGATTTTATATAAAAATGTAAAAAACAAACAAAATCAATGAATTGTTTACTTTTACAGGAATCGATAACTATATACACATTAGATGCAGAACGACAAAACCAAAACTCATCATCATCATGATTGTAAATAGTAATAAAAATTTTGTTTTTCGAAATGAAGATGCGTCCGTACCTCCTGTTGGCAGCGTTGCTGGCTTCCACGGACCACCTCGGGCTCGTGGACTCGAGCGTCCTGGTCGCGGACATGGCTATGACCCGCATGGTCGAGTTGAACGCCGGGGCGCCGTTTTGCGAGCTGTACCACGATCGTGGTACCATTCAGCGTATGGTGCTGGGATCCGATCCCAACAAGGTGCGTCAAATCTCTAATAATCTCGTCGCCGACCTCGAAGAGACTTGCAAGGCTTCCCGGATAAAGGGCAAGGTAAATCCTTTGTTTGCACTTGGTTGAGTTATTAGGAAATACGTGTAGGTAGTGTAGTCAAGTTGCTTGAGTAGGCGCTTGCTTTTTACGAGATGATTAATTTTGTTTAGTCTCAAAATTGGTGAGCAATTTTTTTTTTTTTTTTTTTTTTTTTTATCTGAGTCAGCTCAAAAATATTTAAAAATTTCCTCCATTTCCTGAATTGTCCCGAAAGTTGTTTAAATTTTAATGTTAATAATTAGAAAAATATTAAAAATTAATTTTCAGACATCAAAACTGTAATAATGCTTTTTTTAAATATGTTACGTTATTCATAATTTTTCTGTTAATTTTAAATTAAAGAAGAACACAAAACGAAAATTATTTTGCAGCTATACCGAGTTCATGTTTTAGAAAAAAACTAGAACAATTGTTCATTACTGATGTGAATTGTTAAGTGTATTAATTTTAAGTTTTTAATGGTTAAATATTTGTTGACTGAAACAAATTCATAAAAATAGAAGTAAATTAATTAAAATTTGGAACGTTTCAGATAAATTTGAATTACCTGATAAAAAGATACAAACATTATGGTTTTTAATTTACCTGTGTGATGAATAATTATTTATTACAACAGACGATTTTTCTAATAACCAATGCGATGTTCTACATAATTATTTTATTTCATTTATTAACGATTTTTTTTTTTTTTTGCAATATCTCATTTTTGTCAAAAAAAAAAAAAAAAAAAAAAAAAAATTACTTTATAATATAAATCAACGGGTTTCTGTTGCTCAAACACCCAGAAGCGTATTTTAAAATGATTTTTTACCACTTATTGTTATTTAAAACAAAAAAATAATTCCTTGTTTCGAAAAAACAAAAGAAAATCGGTGTGAAAATAAAGAAATTAAATAAAAAAAAATAAAAAACACCCCCTGACCATAAAAAGCTAATAAAAAAAAAAAAAAAAAATGGTCCCGTTCACACTGCAGAACCAAGCCCCGGGCGGTGGTATAATGTACCCGGGGACGAAATGGTGTGGTCCGGGCAACGTGGCAGCCAACTACGACGATCTCGGGCAGCACGCCTCGGAGGACGCCTGCTGTCGTGAGCACGACCATTGCCCGAAGACGATATCGCCCCAGGAGTGCATCCACGGCATCTGCAACTACTCGCCGTTCACGCGCTCCCATTGCGACTGCGACGCCAAGTTTCGCCGGTGTCTGCAGTCGATCAATACCGAAGTCGCCAATACCCTTGGCGCCCTGTTTTTCAACGTCATACAGGTCACCTGCTTCAAGGAACGCCGTCCCTGTTCGCAGTGGCAGAGGTGGGCCCCTCTTATTTATTTGTTTATTTTATTTATTTATTTTTTTTCAATCAAGGTTTTAGCCTCGTAATCGGTAAATGTCATTTTGGAGCAAACAAAGATGAATACCGATTTATTTATTTTTTTAAAATATGTCCAAGAATCGGCGTATAACAGTGAGTTCACTATGCTGTGATGTAGGTATAAAAAACAAAAAAATTGTTCAGATGTTATCTAGGCTGGAGTCGACCTTTGAAGTACATCAGCTCGCAAAACTGGACGTCGAGGTCCGTAGCGAGGAAAAGGCCGATCACGATCGAGACAATTTTCCAATCTTTCGACGCGTGGTTGAAGCATATGTTGTCGAAGCAGAGATTCCATCGGCGGTTTTGACTGATGCGTGGGTCTCGTAAATCATAAATTCCATTCAATAAAAAAAAAATGCTTTCTGGTGGCGGGAGATTGACTATTTTGTACTGTTGGTTCCACTAACTTTTGCACTTTTTTTGATGATCGATGTTGATTGGTAGCACCTTTTTTTTTTTTTTTTTTAATTATCTCTTTGAATAATATACCGATGGCAAGGAAATCGCTGATAAAACGTTAGAATTGCGTTATATCTCGTCCTTAGCTGTCAAAGACATAAAAAAAAAAAAAAAGGTCATGGTTCATAAAAGGCTATGTATATTTGTGAATCAGTACATATAAAATGATTTTTGTATATTTTCACTCATCATGTAAGTTGCTGTTATTATAATTCAGAGAACATTACGTGTTTCTATATAATTTTATCGATTTATCGTTAACTTGGATAAGTGAATCAGCTTTTACTAATCAAGCAATAAATACATATATATAAGTCTTGTGCAGAGTTTCTTGTTTCTTTGAAATTTGACTGTTCGTAACAATTATTATTATTATTTAAAAAAAAGTTTAAACTTGTATTTATATCAAGCATTAAAATCTTTACAATAATGTGAATGATAATACCCTTTTCTTATGTATTTTTTATCAAATAAATTGCACGATTTAAATATTAAAAATACGATCGTATTTAAGAAACAGAGAAACGATGCACGAGCCACTCGTTACTTTTCGTACATCATCAAAATTGATATTAATTATCTGAGTTCTGCCTTAACTTCGTACGAAACTTTGCACAAGACTTGCGTGAAAATCTGACGAACTTATGCGTGGAAAAATTTGTAGGAGCAAAAACACAAAAATTTGGCGTATTTCAATTCTGCAAGTTTGGGTGCGGGGTTACCTTTTGGTGCCATTTTTAACAGCTCTGCAGTAGTGTTGTACATACACTTGGCAAGGCGAATAACCATTTGAGTTAAATATAGCTGTAGAATCCCACCTGGATTAAAATGTCTCGTTTCTTATAACTTCTGATGGTGATGGTTCCAGTGCAATCGTATGAAATAAAAATTTGAATTGATATGGTTGCAGTGGCATAAATTTTTTTTATTTTTCAGAAACGGCTACAACGAGTCCGAGTGGTCGAAACTATGTTCCCAGTACAAGTTCCAGCCAAGCGACAAGTACGTGCCATTGATGCCTTTACACCTCTGAAAGAAGCTTCACTGAACGTCTCATCGAGCGGAAACGTCAATTTGTGAGGAAGTAGAATAGTTTTTTTTTTGTTTTTTTGTTTACGAGGAAAAATTAAATTAGTCTTAGTATTTCAGAACAAAACGCTTGTCTTATAGGCTCCACTGCGTCGTTGTTTGATTGATTTTTACTTTTTGCCAGAGTTGAGGTAGAAAAAGTGCGGCAAATGTGTTTTTACCTTTAATGCATAACTTTTACACTATGGGTAGCCTTTTTCCAGATGTAATATTATTAAAAGGATAGGAAATTGACTGTATAATGGAAGTTCGAATAGTTTTCCTTTCAGCTTGAAATAATAGCGTTGCGTCCGCTTTTTATAAATATTATTTATTAGCTTATTAAAAATCGTGTGTAAGTGTATTCCTATCTAAAATATTCGGAATGCGTATCAATTGGCATTTGAAAAAATTCGATGACCTTGAAAACTGTGGTAAAACACGCTTATTTTGTTATATTGATATTAAGTTATTAAAAAAAAAAAATGAGAATAAATGCATGATAGTGATTATTTTTAGCATAGTATATCTCAAAGAAAACTTGAGAAGTTTAAATTGATACGGGAAAAACAGAAAAAGTATAAATATAACGAGTATCTGTGCCCTGAAAATTACGTTTTTTTTTAGCCGTAGTGACTTTACATTATGTATGATATAATAATTGTAACGTAGGTATAATACGCCTTGTGATAGAAATTCTTAAACTTTTACACTTTTACAAAACAATAATAATTAGTACTGCTGTAAGTACTAATGTAGACGTAGATTTTTATATTCCTATATACTGAAATCATGTAACATTATTGCTTATGCGTACACATCAAAGGCATGTATTATCTTTATCCAGTGATCTCTAGTCTTAAAAATATTGTTATTAAACGTTGCAGTAATTAATTTATATATTGCCAATGAACCCACATGTGTGATGTATTTAATCATGTGCATGTATTGATAAATACCAATGTATTATATATTGTGATTCAAGAAACAACAGAGCAATCATACGATGATAATCATTTTATTGTAACCGCTTTTCAAATAAATATCCGATGATACTGAATTTGCTATTTATATTCGTAAAAAAAAAAAAAAAATTAAAACTAAGATTTTTTTTTACTTTCCAAATCATCTTGGTGAATAGCTAACTATAAGTGATAATAAACAGATAATAAAAATTAGTAAAGTCCAGATGAAATACTTGAAAAAAATTTAATAACTGTTATTATTGTTTGCTAGTAGTTATTTTTTTCTAATATTTTCGTCGTGTATGACATTTCAAAAAGAAAAAAAAATCTGATAATAACTTCTATAAGTTATAACTAATTGAATTTTATTGCTTGTGATATTTTTAATTCATAATTAATTACTATGATATTTTTGAGTGACTGATAACAATTTTTATAAAATATAACTGATTTTTGATAAAAATTATTAATTTGTTATTTAATGACAGAATTACATAGTATTTTACTTTTTTAATTTAGATTTCACAAATAAAAAAAAACTACTGATAAAATGTTGAAAAAAAATACTAATAGCTTTCAATTAACAACAATTAATGGTAAATACTGTTATTGTCTCAAATCTAAAATTTATTAATTTGTTACAATTAGTTCGTATTTATTATTTTTTAAATAAAAAATTAATAATCAAATAAATGAGATTATTTTGGCTTGGGTATTAGTTAAAAAAAAATTACCTACATTCCTCGAATGCGTCTCGTAATAATCATATAAATTACTTTAATAATTTTCTTACAGTTTTATAAGCTTGCATGACAATTTTTATTTAGTTTTCTTTTGTTATACTTCTTTATTGTTTGTAATTTGAGTTTTTTAGTCCATTGATATTATCAGTAATATTTGTAAACAAAAAAATTAAAGCAAACCGTTGTTTGTAAATAGCACAAAAAAAAGTCATACTAGTAAAAAATTTAATTTTCAATATAATTATGAATGAAAATTGAAAAATAAGGTACTGTCGGTACATTGCTAGTCAAGTGAATAACTTCTATAAAAAATTATTCTGAAGATGTATAATAAAACTGCGAGTACTTCAATACTTAGTATTGTACAATTATGAGAAAATTTCCAACTAATAATATCTATTGTATCTAGTTGCTTATATTTGATCCCAAGAGTGAAATGATTTTTTTTACCCAGTAAAAATTTAAACTTACAAAGGATGTAGGCAAAAATGTGTTACCGAGTTTAAGAAATCGGATGCTTTATAACATTGAATTTTTGTTTGTATCTAAATAATAAAGCTTTAAATCTTCAGTTTAAACATTCAGTGTAAAAGGAAGTATCGCACCACTTTGATTAGTCTTTATGCGAAAAAAATTATGCCCAGTATCACTTTTACGAATCTATTAGAAAGGTTCAATGGCTTTTAAATAATTTTTTAACTTTTATATTTTTTACAACCATTTATATATCATACTTCCATTTATTTATGTACATAGTAACTGTTAAGAAATGTGGAGGATGAATATTACATTGAAATTTATTTTAAAACAACAATAATAATTATATTTGTTGTTCGTTTCCTCAAAATATACAAAAAAAATTTTAATTATGCAGTAACATTTTATTCATAATAAAAAATACGGTAAACACATTATCTAAGTAATAAATAGTGCTATAACAATATCAAAATATAATTTTTCTATTAATATACAATAATATTTTTTACATGTATGTAAAATACAAAGTTTTATACATTTTCAGACAGGCATTGTTAAAACAAATGGTTCTTAGCATAACACAAATGTAAAATTATCTAAGTTGTACTTTTTTCAAGGCTCACGATCTTAAACTACAGTTTTTTAAAGTTCTTCATCAGAATCACTTTTTACCAAGCATCGAAAGGATTTCACCACATCTACCATGAACTTTGATGTGCGCGTGTTCGTCTCCCCTCGTTTCACCAATATTTAATATCGCTATGGGCTTAACAGCTTCTGTTGCTTGAAGCACAATTCTGTAACCAGAGAATGTAGTCAAGGAAGTGCCAAGGACAAGCAAAGAATCGGCATCTTCCACTTCACTTTTCACTCGCTCGACAACTTCTCTGGGAACATTGTCACCAAAAAACACTATGTCAGGCTTGAGAATCCCACCACAGTTTGAGCACGGCGGTATTTTAAAATCGTCAATTTGCTCCTAAAATTCATAATAAGCATAAAATGTTTCTTATTTATTGTAGAAAACAATACAAAATAATAAATACCTGTGACAAATCAACATCACCATCAGGACGTATTTTATCGCACGAAGTAGCCATGGTGGGATTTAGTCTGTTGAGAATTCCCTGAAAGTCGAATCTGTCCAATTTCTCGTTGCAATTCAAGCACATTACTCTGTATCCAGTACCGTGCAGTTCAATGACGTTTTTGCTACCAGCTTTAACGTGTAAATTGTCAACGTTTTGCGTGACAACACAGCTCACTTTGCCCACATCCTCCATAGTCTTCAGCCACATATGCGTGAAATTTGGTTGAAACAAGCTAAATCTGCAAAATTACTTGAAACCTTATTGCACGTAACATGAAAGGTGTGAGCTATGTGTAAAAGTAAACTAGCATACCTTGGCCAGGCTGCATAATTCCTAGCCCAGTATCGTCTCCTAACCTTGTCGCTGCCACAAAAGTCCTTGTAAGAAACAGGCCTGCGGTCACTGGTGGCAAACAAACCAACACCTTCCGAGCGATAATCGGGAATTCCGCTCTCGGTGGAGATCCCAGCCCCGGTGACGACGCAAATTTTCCTGGACTCGTCCACGAATCGCCTCAGCAGCTCGATGTCCTCGGACTTTACTGGCTCGCATTTCGGTACGTAGGCGAGGCTCGACGAGCAGCAGTGGATTATGCGATCTATACTTTTTTTTACAATTCGTTAATTTTTCGTTTTGTTAATTAAGGGTTTGGCTGGAAAACGGGTGTTTGACTGACCCTTAAAATTTGACGCTGTTCTGTGGCTTCTTGTGATGCAGATCATACTGTATTCCACTTCAGTTTATTATTTAACACTGGAATCACGAGTTTTACTTCGATTAGGAGTTGATTATAAATCTTATTCTGTCACGAAAGCATTGTTTCGAATGCGTCTTCAGTTCTATTGTACACAATATACAATGATTGTTATGACATTTTATGACATATTATCCTGCAGCAGCAATCAGCTGTTCTCAAATCGGTCTGCTCCTGCGTGACCACTGATCGTCTGCTAGATTCCAGACATGCGCAGAAGAAGTAATTTTACTTTGCCGCGAATTATAAAAAAGTTTGAACAATTTAAATGGTTGCTTTTCAAGATAAAATTTAAAGCATAATAATTTTTACACCTAATAACTTATTTTGCAATTAATTTCTCGATTTTTTTTTATGAGCAAATGTATCAGGTCGTGTTCTTTGGGTACAAGTACTTTAAAATATTCATGTTTTGATGAAACGTACATTTAAACAATTCAAAACTTGTTTTGACAGAAGTAAGGATTTCTTTTTTAATGAATAATAACATATAATTAAGCATTTTTTGCAACTATTATTTGACATTAGTAAAAAAAATTCACAAAAAATATTCATAATTTCAGATGGTGCTACTTAAAAATTATTATGACGTAAAGAATTGAAGAAAAAAAAAAATAACAATAATAATGTTTGATGACAACAAGGAAATACTGGGAAAATAGGTAACTAAATACAAAAGGTTTCTTTAAAATATTACTTTAATGAAAAATGCTTCTTATTTTGTAATTTCATACAATTTTGTCACTTTGATATTTGATATGTACACAAAAATCGTATAAAAGATTTATAAAGTACAAGATATAATGTATATGGACTTTGTACATTTGCATGATTCTTATTTTGTTTGAAAAATACCTTATTATCATTAGGCAAAATTGTTTACAATTTTATCATTACGACACGTAAATTTTAGAAATTAATATCCATTTCGACAACATCTTTTATGTCTCATAATTACGTATGTATAAAATATCGACAGTTTTTTGCGTATCGTTTGTTTCAAGAATGTATATATTTTTTTGTTGTTGTTGTTGTAATGGATGTAAATAATCTATTATTGGTTTATATTATCTATCCTATTGTTCTTTACATGTCCTTATAAAATTGTATACAATACTCTCATTTCTGTATCAAAGTACTTTGTTCTATTATATATGTACACGATTCAGACCAATATAAATACTATATTTATTTGTTGTTTAATTAATACTAAGTCTTATACTGTCATTTATCCGCTTACAAAATGTCATTTCAATTAAAAATTGTTTGTTGTTTTACATTGTGAATTCAATAGTCTCACAGTCTTTCGTTGATTCGAAATACTAGACTCTTATTATTTAATTGAAATTTTTTTTAGAAATTTTTGTCACATTATAGACGATTTCGACGTGTCGCAATAATACGTTACCACTAGAATGTTGTATAATTTATAATTATATCTTTATATCTACTTTTTAAATTCATTTTGTACGTTACTTGACACTTTTACGAATTTCCATTGACAACAATATTACACAGTAAGCTTTTTAAATAATTACATAATGACTCACAAAAGCTTTGATCGACAAGCAGTTAAAAAGTTTAATGTCTCGCTGGGATATGTTTGTGTTCGAAGTGTCGGTAAATCTAAAATTTTGAGAAACATTTTCGACTATTGGTCAAGTTTCTCGATTTGTGGAAGCGCTTATTCGAACTAAAACTCATTTTTACCAATAATAATGAGATTCACGCGATTTTTTCACGAAGTATAATTGCTTCAAGAATGATGTATTTACTTGAAAAGAAATGCAACAATCTTGGTCGAATACTTAACAAAGAGTTTCATTGTAACCTAACTGTAGTCGCTGTTTTCTTTTTATATACACCTCATGTAACGAATTAACATGCCAGTATAAAAAAAAAAAAAAAAAAAAAGAAAAATTTTCTTCACAAGGCATGGAAGACAATTAAATAAATAACTACATGCATAGGCGGTTAAAATAAATAATCCTGGTATGCGACAGTCGTAAAAATCCATTGGCACATATTATCTCCATAGCAATAAGTCTCTTTTGTTCCGATAAATTATTTGAACCCATAATTATGTACTTCCCAAAAATACAAATTTGCGACGGAACAATCAGATCTCCCACCGGCTACATCGACGATTCATACTTTTTTCCAGCCAATTCAAAAAAAAAATTCAAAGCACAAGTAAAAAAAAAAAAAAAAAAAAACCTCGTTCCTCGTGACGGTACGAAATTCTAAAAACCAAAAGCCGCCGGTGCTTCGATCCCCTCAACCACGGGAACAAAGGTAATCAGTATCGGGTGCCGATCTTCCTCCTCCGATCGACGGAGCCGGCGTGCGATCAGGACACGACGCATTTGTCCGAGCCCGTGGCGCCGTCCTTGCCCTGCCCGGGGGAGCTTGGGCCACCGGTGGCGCGTCTCCGGGCGCAGGCCACAGCGTCGTTGGGCACGTAAGCCAGACGGACACCCCCGTAGGCCCGCCTCGGCGGTAGCGCGTACGCCTCAGCGTCGTCCGAGCTGCTGGACGAACTGCACGTCGAACAGCAGCTCTCCTCGTCGTCGGCTCGCGACCGGGCGTAGGCGTTTGCTGCGAACATAACAATTTTTTTTTCTTTTTTTTTTTCCATCTGAAATCAAGGTGTCGCTCTTTTGCGAGAACAATTACACCCTTTTTTTTTTTTTTTTTTTTTTTTTTTTTCATCAACTCGTTGGTTCGGTACGGACTCCGGCCGAGGGTAATTTTCAACGTGCTCTACGTGGGGTGGCTTGGTTTTTCACTTGGATAAATTGAACTGACCAAATGCACACGAGATAGTTTTGAAAACCAAAGATGCAGTATATTTACGGGTTAATTTTCGTTTAAAAAAAATGGTCGACCTACAAATGGCCTTGAATTTTTAGCTCATAGGTATGCGAATTGATTGTTTTTATCCTATGCACATATCTATATTCATCCTGACATTATTCGATTAACTTATCATTTTCGAAATTTCTTATTTTTTTGCATTCTGGGAATGGCATTGGCATAATTATTCACATTAACTATATTGAATATTCTCACCTTTCTACGTAAAGTAAAATACGTTAATAGTTTTTTTTTTTTTTTTTTCTTACAATTTTATTAATTTCATTCTGAAACCCCACGCAAAATTTGGACGGAAGTGCATCTTAATAAAAAAAAAAAAAAAATTTCCCAATCTCCGTTGTTTTTTTTTTTCAACGTTTGCCACCCCTATGTAATATATTGTATTGTCGCGGTACAACGAAGCGACGAGTGGGGGGAAAAAAAAAGAAAAATGCCGAAAACTCACACCAAGACGAGCAGCCGGGCACCTCCTCGGGCTGCAAGCTCCTCGACCTCGGCACGCTCTGATGCCTCCTGGGCAGACAAGGCGGCGACACCGGCGACCTCCTCCCGTGCCTCCTACCCCCCGATGGTCCCGGCTCGTCCACCAAATCGTCCCCCTGGAACCTGACGCGCCTCGAGCTCTGCACCACCTGAGCCTCGTGATGCTGGTGGCGAGGCGGACCCGCGGGCGCTGGCGGGGGCGGTGGCGTGGCCTTGTCCTCGGGCGGCGTCGACGGCGACACCGAACTCGACGACGGCGGGGAACCCGGCAACGCCGAGGCCATCTCCCCGCCACACCCGTCCTCCGCCACCGGCGTCGTCACTCCCACCGCGCCCTCATTGTTGTTGTTGTTGTTGTTGTTGTTGTTGCTGCTGCTGCTCTGGCTGGTGGCACTGCTGTTGTTGTTGTTGTTGTTGTTGTTGGACGTGCAGCCAAGGATGTTGGGCAGCTCGGGCATGCTCGAGGCGTGGGAGGGACTCGCCGAGCCGGGGATGCAGCGCAGGGGCTCGCGGTCGCGCGCCTGCATCAGCCTGCCGGGTGAAGATCGGTATCGGTGTATATACATTGTTCGGAAAAAATCGGCAGTGGGGCGAGGGAATAAGGATGGTGTATACCTGCCGAGTTCCCCGGTGGACTCCTCGGGCTGGGCGTTGCGCTCCTGGAGTAGCCGCTCGAGGTTGCGTTCGAGGAGGACCCTGTCGAGGGCCCCGGAGCGCGAGCCGTTGGGGGCGGCGCTGCCGGTTTCCGACTCGGCGCCGTTCAGCGAGGCAGGGGGTGCCGGAGAGGGCGAGTGCGTCGGCGTGCCTTGCAACGAGACGGAGTGCGGCTGTTGGTGGGTGGGCGGGGGCGGCAACTGTCGGTACGGCGAGTGGTGCTGCTGGTACTGGTGGTGGTGCCTGCGCGAGCTGCGGGGTGAGTTTCGCGGGGAGCCGAAGCCGTGGCGGGGCGAGGAGCCGTCCGCTCTTGGGGAGCCGCTGCCGTTTTCGTGGCTCATCACCGCGGTGCGGGCCGTGCCGTGTCTTCGGGACATTCTGGAAACACATGGTCATTAATACGCCATCCATGGAATTTGATTTTTTTTTTATTTTTTTCGTCTCTTTCTTTGAACGCTGTTTCCATCACTCGATTGTTTTCTATTTATTGCGCTAATTCAAGTAAGACCAAAGGCTTAAGATTTTTTTCTTTCTTCATTTTCATTTTGAACAATGATAACAATAATATACGTGTAGTACTTGGTGACTTTTTTTTTATACTCTAATGACTTGGCTACGACAAGAATTTATGATGGAAATTTTCAAACTGTCTAGTATATGGTTATCGTAATAGGAAAAAAAAAAAATTTCGTCAATTCAAACGAACGTTTGTTTGAATACAAACAAAAAGATTTATCTGAATTAAACAAGTATTTGGTTGAATCTATATTTATACATTAGTATTATATATAGAAATTGTGTTTTTCAAAGTACTCTATGTTTCGGTAAAAATTAGCGCATGTTGGGTGTAAGTTTAAACAAAAGAGAGATTGTAATTTATTTCGTAAAACCATCGAATTTTCGAGAGGAAAATGTTGGCACTTCTGACACCAACTGGGAAAATTTCTGTGAAAGCATCGTTCCGCGTGATGTAGCCCCTGTAATGACGATTAGAAAGAAAAAAAAAAAAAATATCCTTATACCTGTGAAACGAGGGTGCCGACGGGGCAGCGCTGGTTGACGAGTCACTGGGCGTCGTGGGCGGTTCGCCTTTGCTGCAGGCGATGCTGCAATAAATGGCCCCGCGCCGGGGCAGAAATGGCCGTCCCAGGAGCGACGTCCGACAATTCACGCAACAGAAGCAACACTCGGTCGCGTGCCAGTGCTGGCCCTCGTGGGACATTTGGCCTTGGTCCACGCCAATCGGCTCGCTGCAGCTGTCGCAATACTCGGCGAAGGACGCGTCGAAGCAGTGCAGGCAGTAGGGCCTGCCCTCTCGCATCACGTACCTCTGGCCGCCCAGCTGTTTTTAACGAAATTTCACGTTTCAGACTGTCCAATATGGGAAAAAAGACTCAAAAGGTTCTAAAGCGCCACCAAAAGCCATTTAAAGTCACGCAAAGACTTTGAATTGGCTTGTACAATTTTCCAAAGACTTTGGAGCCGTTCATAGTCACCCGAGCACCATCATGTCTTTCGAAGGTACTTGGAGACTTTGAGAGGTTTTAAAAGACCGGAGCTTCTATGAAAACGCCTATAAAAGTCAAAAACGTTTTGAAAGTTTTTGAACAACTCCTCCGTTTAAAATAATTTTAAAGTTTAACTATAGGAATCTTTACTGCACCAAAAGTTTCTAAAACAATTTTGAAATTCTTTAAAGTTTTTGAAAGACCTTTTGAGGCCTAACATTCACATAAAAATATTGATTACACTGAAGGACTTTAGCGTTAAAAAGACAACGGATTTTTTATTGAGATTCCAAAGGCTTTTTGAGTTGGCGTTGAGATCGTCACACTTTCTGGTGGTAGTTTTTTTTTTTAACCAAATCGTTTGAAAACGACCGACCGCATTTTCGGGTACAAGATGTGCCATCATTTGTAATTTCATTACATTTGTGTAGGTACACTTAAAAAAAAAAGGGGGTCAACCCACCTGTCTGTCGCACTCGAGGCAGGCAAAGTGCCTCATGTGCCAGGCGCGGCCCTCAGCCTCGGTGCACTCGTCGGCGAGTATGATCTCGTCACAGGCGCAGCATCGCGGCTTGAGGGTCTCGGCGTGGTGCCGACCGCAGTAGAGCCTGCCTTCCCGCCAGAAATAAATCAGATCGACGAGCAATTGCCGGCACACGCAACAGACGAAGCACGCCGGGTGCCACAGGGCCGCGGGACCGGCTCGGTTGGCGTTCACCGCGATCTCGTTCGGGCCGATCGCGCGACCGCATTCGCGGCAGCCGCTGCCGTGGGCTCGGTCGACCTGGAAGATGCAGGCGGGTGTTGCCATTTGGGTTATGATTGCTGTATCCCGGGACTCAAGGCTTTTATCGAATTACTTGAATATCATGGGTATACTTATACAAGGTGGAGGATAATATATAAAAAAGTTTTTACCAGCTCATATACATCATGAACATAAATAATACTCTCTTTATTAATCAAAGCTACAATTTTTTCTTCGAT
Source organism: Copidosoma floridanum (assembly GCF_036245765.1). Lineage (NCBI taxonomy): Eukaryota > Metazoa > Arthropoda > Insecta > Hymenoptera > Encyrtidae > Copidosoma > Copidosoma floridanum. The sequence continues at coordinate 12,187,302 of NW_028321884.1, read as the reverse complement.
CAAATGGCTTGAGAGTCATTGTTGGTTTGCTTTTCTTTGATAATCCCATAAAATTAAGACCAAATCGGTTTCATGTAAATGATGTCAATTGAATAGAATTAATGACTTCATTCCAAAACTTCCATAACTGTATAAGGAATCATATTTTCTGGAATTGCTTATATGCATGTAAGGCTTGACAATATGAAGACATATTAACGAGTCACTGTTTTTAGTGAACGTGCTAGTACATAGCTCTGAGGTTTTTATTATTCTAGCTCAAATGATTAATCTGGTATCGTTTATATTGTACGTTATTTAAAAAAAAATACATAGCAAGTTTTAAATTTTAATATTTTCAAATAAAAAATGTATATGTATACCATCGACATGTTTAGATAAAAAATATATGATCTTACTTTAAACGAAATCTAATCCATAACAGAATCTGCACCGCAAAAAATAAAACATCATTAACATTACAGTCATGGTCGAAACCATTCAAATTATCTCTCTTGTGAGCATAGAGTTTACAATGTAATTGAACGGAAAATCTGAGCTCCGGATAAAAGGATCATGCACTTCCTCATCAGCCGTTACGGAAGACCGTACGAAAAGCAAACCAGTTGTAGTACAAAGGAGCATCAATAGCTCGGATACCTATATACACCCTCTCCCATCGAGTTTCGTGTTATCCTTTACTCTTGATCTCGCGAGCACCCAAGACCCTACAGCATGTAGGTGTATATGCATGTATATATAAAAAAAAAAAAAAAACCCTCTCCACCACTATTACTCGCTGAGATCAGCCGAGCGTGAAACTATCGAGCAAAAGTTTTATGAGATTAGTAGCTACCACCTATACGTATACGCATATATATATATACCCGTAACATGCAGCAACAAACTACGGCAAGTACAAGTTGGAGGATGTAGGAGGACATGAAAATCACTGAGCGAGTATAGTGCGTTGTACAGAGTAATATGTCGATGCTGTAGACGGGAAATATATTACACGCTAAACGTATTGGGGCAAAAAAATTATGTTCAAGTAATAAGAGTCACAAAACTTTATGCTCCGAAATTATAGAACGAAAACAAAGGTGGTTGGGGGGCCATGGAGTTTCAATCAAAATCTTATAAGCTTTTAAAATAATGGAGAAATAAAAAAGAAATTTGATTTATTTCGTGGGGGGCTACGGGGAGTACTAGAGGGGTTATGGGGGGCTCGTTGCCCGCCCCCCACTAAAATAACTTATAAAACATAAAAAGTTGTATATTGAAGTATAAGTACACACCTGACTAGCCTGACCCCGGCCGAGGGCCTCGCGCTTTCGCTGACAGGCAAAGACGCGGAGCTCGCGCTTCTCCTCCTCGGATAAGCCGCTGCAGTAGCGAGCCTCGTTGTCGTGGGGCGGTAGTTGCTGCAACAACTGACGCACCCGTTCCCGCTCACCAACGCTGCCCACGTACGGGATTTTATCCTCTGGCAGGCCGCTGAAGTACAGGTGGACCTGAAGCACGAGCAAATACGAGGATATATTATTATTTGTAAGTCAAGTGGTTCATCTATTTTTACATCTATAATTTTTCATTGTGGCCGACCAGTCATCTATTCCAAATGGAAAAATTTGTCTTTTTTTTTTTTTTTTTTTTTTTTTACAACCGGAGAACCCCATAATATCCCATCCAGTACTCCCCACGAGCAACCTGATGATAACTTACATTTGTATCGTGAACCCGCTCTTTCAATCATCATAAATTTCCGAGCCCGCAAAACCGCGGTGTACAACTGATTTAAAAAAAAAAAAAAAAAAAAAAAAGTAATAACCAAAATCAAAATGATATCAAAACAAAGAAACGAGCAATAAGGACACGATGGGAAAACAAATGAAAAAGCGCACGTCAGACCCTTCATTCCCTTGAGCATAAACTTTGCGGTCGTACAGTCTTGTCCCCGCAACTTTTTGTCATTCCAGCGCGTGTCTCGAGACCCTCGAGTGTATAACCACTGCTCTGACAGACCGTACTCTCTTTCCTTATGCAAACCACTACTAATATGTCCGTCAAAGTACAATAGTAAGGATGTTGCGTCTCTTTACACGTGTAAGTATGCTTGCATGTGTTTATACCTCTGTACGAGCTTGGCAGGTGTTTTTTTACCTGTACACAAAATTTTCTTCTTAACGCGTTGTAAGTACGCACGAATTCGTGAGGGGAAAAAATAAATTTTTCAACGCGTGTGCTTATATTAAGCCTTATACGATAGTGTTTTCCCAAGTATCACACGTTGTGTCATCTTTCTTCCATCAAGGATTAATATATTATATTTCTAACACAGTGTGCTGTCATGAGCAGCGAGTGCATACGCTGGTATAATTTGTGACATTCAACATAATTAATTCACATTTTATGCGTTCGTGTGTTTTTCGTGGATAAAAATTTTAATAAAATACGGACGTGGATTTTCTCACGACGTAGCATTAAAATTCACGGCTGTGCGCTCTTGTCATCGACTTGAGATGGGAAGAGAGAGAGAACTTGTATCGCATTCCAATGCGCGGTAATCGTCATTACTTTATAAGCGCAACTGCAACTGCTCACTCGTTCGCGGGGAAAATACCCGTTTTGATAAAAACGCTCACGATGTACACATAAATTTCGACGTGCGACTACGTTCGAGGGTTCTTGCAAAGCTTGGGTGTGCATGAGGTTTGCAAATTTTCAGATTATAATGGTTAGTTGTTTCGTGGACAAACAACTGAGACTTTTTTAGACACGTATCAAAGATATTTTCTAAGTACGTTAAAAAAAAAAAGAAAAAAAGAATCCTTGCATCGATTTAGAATAATGTGACCTGAGTTAGATGTATAAGCATACGTCAACGATCGTAATAGATTTATGCTGCTTGTTGTATCCATTGTAATAATTTTTTTCTTCTACTCAAAACAATTGAGCAATCAGTTGTGTTGGCGCATTACTTGCATTTGTTGGTGTTAGTTCTAAATTGAGAATAAATTATTTCCATTGAGAATTGTTATTTTAACTGCAAATGAATGCAAACGGGTGATGTTTAATGGCCCAGGGGAACTAATTAAACTACTTAGTGGTACCAATAATATTCTACCATCGCAACCTTCTGTAACTTTATGTGAAATTTCGGAATTTCTATAGTCCGTAGCATCAGATGCTGCTGAATTAGTTTAATTACTTTCCTGCGGTCATTCGTGTCCATCAGCAGTTAGGAAGCCCATCCCTCATGAGACATTATCGAAATATCAAAGTGCGAAAATTTACATCAACTTTTATAACGACGTAATCATTCGACTACGAGCCACGTAATGTTGCTAACTAAATTTTGTTGTTGCAATGTGTACCATGACCATATGGCTTCGTTCATAGATTTTCCTTACTTTTGTACAAAATCCCCCGAAAAAAATGTTTGTCAAAGTAATCGTTTCCTACTCTACACGCGTCACGAGGTAAAAACGCACAACTGGTACTTAAAAAAAAAAAAAAAAAAAAAAAAAAAAAACCACGGTATAAGCTTGCAGCGGCTCTTTTATGAAAACTAGCTCGTATACATTTCAAAAGCCATAAATATGCGTGTGTACCTGATCAGGCCTGAGGCCGGGCGGGACCCACGTGTACTCCTCGAGGGCGCAGCCACTGTCGTCGTCGCTTTGCGAGTGGCGCTGGTGGTGGTGGTGCTGCTGCTGAACCAGCGCGTCCTGGACCACGGGCGGTAAACCACCGACACCCACACTGCCCAACTGGTGGAGCGGACTTTCGAAGCTGTCAGGCCTTAGCAGTTGCGACTGAGGCTGGTGCGGCGGTTGTTGCTGGTGGTGGTTCTGGATCGTGGAGTTGGGCGTGCTGGGGGCCGGCGAGCCCGGCGTCGTCGAGGCTGGACTGCTCTGGAAGCCCATCGCCATGGACATGCGGGTGCCGGAGACCAGGCTCGGGCTGCTCACCCCGACGCCTGGCTCGGATGGACTGCGCTGGTGCTCCTCTCTTGGGCAGCGACAGCTCTTGCATACTTTTCTGGAAATCGAGCACAAAGTTGGGTTTTTTTATTCATTTTTTTTTTCCTCACAGAACACAATACATCGTATTGGTGTTCAAAAACGCAATTATTGTATACAAAGACTTTAAATGTTGCAGGGAAGTACGATTCATACAAAGGTTTCATTGATATATAGTATGTGAATTGTGAATAAATAAATAATTTTTATTTTTAATAGTTATTTTCAAAATATTTTCTTCAGAAGAGATGAATGTAACAGCTGAGACAATCACTTTGAATTGCTCAAAGCGTACCCGTTGATTCGCACCCTATGTAATGGTGCATGTTCGAATCAAAAATTTGGAGCATTTCTTTGTGCTACTCTTTGAAGGAATTTAAAAAATTCAGGTGAACAAAATAGAAAAAAAACATGATCAAAATACATCGGATAGAACTTTAAAGTATAATAAAAGCAACTTGGATGTTTTTTCTATTTTCTATATTTCGTCGTCACTTGGGTGACCTCATCACTACTTAAAAACTAAATTAATAATAACGATACAATTACTTCCACCTTCAAACACAAGTTATTTTTGAAAAAAAAAAAAAAAAAATCCTAGTATAAGACATGTGGGAGCAAGTTTCTTTGTTTTTATACGATGTGATTTTTTTATTTTTTTTATAATACCTAATTGTAAGCCAATTTGCCTGTACAGTTTCATTGGTCATACGAAATTAGGCAGCAATACCTAGAACATAGAAAGGGAACTTCTAGTAATAAGTAATAAGGTCATGTGTACGTATAATATTACGTCTGAAAGTTTAGAGAAAAATGATGCCATTACGCTTGACAATGAGAAAAAAATACATAAAAATGGGCACAACGTTCAAAAGCCCTGAAAAAAATATAAACAACATTTTTGTTTCAAATACTCTTTTATTTCAATATAACAAGTTTCATTATGTGCGAAAAAAAAATTCTGGCTTGTTTGTACTTCATGAGTTTATCAAAATGTCTGTTTCGGTTTTTTAAAAGATTTTTAATTAATCGTATATTGTGTACATGCTCCGAACAAGATGTGCAATAAAAAAATCGAAATGGATGAAAAGCACAAAGTTTATTTTCATAAGGATGAATAATAAAATATTCAAATCAGTCTCTGCTGTACTGCCCCGTCACACGCATACCAAGTTCTTCTTGATAACCCTTTTTCCTCACGGCAGACGGAATAATTGATCGAACCCAGAGTACAAAAAAGCGACGTACTTGATTTTATTTCTCTTGCGAGACACTAATTAACGACATCACTATAATTGTCCTCCCTCAAAGAGACGAGAGTTAAAAAAAATCCAACGAGAGAATGACTCCAGGATGAATAAATTTAAGAGTTGATGAAAGGGGAGCCAAAATTTTCCTATTTTTTATTTTTATTTTTATGAGCCCTTGAGAGTTCGACTCCCGATAGTCTCAATTAATATTCGGTTGAGGGGTTTATTTTTTTGGACCATTTTACATAATTAGTATGGATACATTATCCAACTATATGTTACGATTCGTGTGAAAGGCACTATCTTGGAACGAAGGAAGGAGTGAGACAAATCAAAAGAGAATTGAGACGAGGACTCTGGGAGGTGTAACAAAGGAGATAATGCAGTGTAGAGAGTCATCAGAGGAGAGAAGAATGGCACTGTAATACGTTGGTGAAAGAGTAGGGACCTTTTTAACTCCCATTAGGTGCAAAGAAGTTACTCGTAAATTAAATCAACATTTGCACTATTTACATACATAAGTTCTTTAATTTTTATTTTATCTTGTGTTGATTCTTACCTTATTCGTGATATTTTGGTTTTTCCTAGAAAACTTTTTTATTTATATTTGTAGTAACAATTATCCCTTAAATTGGCGTGCAATCAATGGATGAACTAGTGGAAATTCTCGTAGAAATGTTCAGTCTATTTTAAATTATTGACTTTCATTATTTTTTATAAATACATAAAATTAACAAAAAAAAAAAAAAAAAAAAAAAAAAAAATCATTGAACTTAGTTATACAGCCGATACCAGAGATCTAATAACTAATGATTTACATCAACTACTGTTTTGATGTTATTTATAGAAAAGTTTTTCCACACATATTATCCACGTGGACCAAATTATTCTTGTCACCCCTTTTTCCTCACAGCAAACAGAATAATTCAAGGATCTGAGAGAACAAAAAAAAAAGCATAATCCTCGATTTAATTTCTCTTGCAAGACATTAATTAACTGCATCACGATAATTGTGCTTCCTCAAAGGGACAAGACCAAAAATAACCCAACGCGAAAAAGACCTTGCGTCGGATGAAAATTTCTTCAATCTCGCGTATTTGTTTGACCTCACCAGCGTTTAACTCCTGATTGAAGTTTCACCATTGCATTTATCTCCTGCTCTTTTCGATGTATACGCCGACATTTTGTGGAAAAGAAGAAGAGGACGAGGCAAATTAAGAAAGAATCAAGACAAGGACACGATAAAGATGCAAAGAATGAGATAAAAGAAGTGTGGAGGTTGGAGGAGAAAAGAGGGAGCTTTTTGAGTTATAATTTGGCTAGTAAGCGTAAGTCACTCGTAAATCAAAAAGACATTTCACTTGGGTGGCTTTGGTTTTTTTTTCCTTTTTTTTTCAAGTTCAGAAATGCAGATTTAATAGTCGAGTAGGTTATAAGAAAGTCAGCTTTTACCTGACACGTTATTTACGACATCATGATCTTTTATTCAACTATAGGTGTATTTTTATTTTTCTAACTGTGCATTGATTGTTGCTAATGTGACAATAATAAAGTTGAAAGATAAAGGTATATAAACACGCCTATCTGTGCGGTATCAAGTTTCCTTTACATTTCTTGGCTTGTAGTAAAAACAGGACAAAACTTTGGTTAACGTGAAAAAAATAGTGCATGACTATGGTAAATGTATTGTGTATACGAAATAGAAAATTAAATAATACATATTGATCTATACAATAAAATTTATTCTTGCGCAACCAATCAACTAAAATTAGAGTAAGTCAAGGTATTACCCAATATAATGAGAAAAGAAATTTTTTTTTCATTGTCAAAATTATTTTTAAAATTTAGAATGAACTAAAATTTAATAGTACATCGTTATTTGCATTAAACTGAGAGCTTCACGAATCCAAAAAAATCTCGTCAATCTCGAAATTCTTTTTCTGAAATTCACGAAATTTTCTCGAAATACACGAGGTGCATGTAATTATATTCAAAGTCGATGGCGTGAGGCTTATATACAAAAACAGGTTTTAGAGAAAGAGTCTACATTAGGATTAAGTAGTCCTTATCCACGCGCAGCAGCTAACTCGTAAATTGATAAGCCGTGTTGGCGAAATTATTACCCAAAACCATTTAGCTAAATAATGTGTACGAGCTATAGTCATTAGAAAATATACAAGTTTTTTCTGATTAAGATAATAGATTATTTTATTTATTTTATTTGGAACAAACAGAAAAACTCATTTATGGGAAAATATTTATAATTTCTTTGTAAATTTTTTATGCTAGTAATTTAGGACTCATAATTATTAAAATTTCATGTGGTGTAAATTTATGTGAAGCAGATCCTCGGATTAATCCTCTGCCAATTCAAGCGTGGTAAAAAATACGATTCTAGCATTTCATGCAGTCTACTTTAAAGATAAAATATTAAAATTGTACGTATAATATGATTTGTTTATTCACGTACACCAACTGTATTGAATTTTGAGGATTTTGAGTGAGTAGAAATTCGTTAATTTTAATTCAGTGGTTTTATATGAAACACTTGTTGCACAAAAGTTAAAGAAAAAATTTATAATTAAATGAAATAACTGCAAATTAAACGGACTTCTCAGTTTATCAAAATTTTTAAATATTTAAACTCAACAGGTTCCACTTCATGGATGCCAAGTAATTGAGATAAAATGTACTAATTATTATTAATGATCTACTTAATAATAAAATTATAATTTAGATATAACGAGACTGACAAAAGCACTGATTCATCGAAAGTTGTTTTACCTTGCAATAATAATAATAACTCCATGAGCCTCTGGCTTCTACAGAAATCTTGCTCATATATTTGTCTCTCAAGAAAGCATGCATATGCATTTCGTAGAGGCGGGCATGAGAAAAATTAAATGAGAATTAAGACGAGAGCGCGAGGGACGCCTCAAAGAAAATGAGGCTGTGCGAGAGTTCTAATAAAGAAGAATTAGACTTGGTGTTGGTGGGAGAATTTAGACCTTTTGAAATCTAAAGATTTTACATACGCGACTCATAAATCAAAAGGACACTTTACTTGATTACAATTATTTTTTTAAATATTCCTCCGTAGACAGGATTACTGCAGGTGCAGTTGACACGGGCATAATTTCAGTCTTCACGTAACTTTTTTTTTCATTATATTTTTAAATTACGTTTGTTGATACATTTTTTAGAAATCGATAAAATCCATCTTAATGTTCCTTTTTCTCATCATGCCTTAATTGTTTCTAAAATTAAAATAAGAAGATTATATTTATGTACATAACATATAACTTTGGAAAAATTTTCATTAAAAATTACCATAATTATTTTGAAAAACGAATATTAATATTTTCCGTGGCTAAAACAAATCTAGCTTTTATTATTGTGTTTACGAGATGAGAACGTTAGATAAGCTTTTAGGTCGAAAAAAAAAAAAAAAAAAAAAAAACAAAAACAAAAACAAAAAAAAAGAGTATATCGACCCTATACACGTCACGGCCAATAAATTTCGTTGGATACCGTTACACGGAGCCGAGAAATATCTGCTCTTAATTAAGGATACGCGATTGCGCGCTCATGCCTCGCGAAGGCGCAAATCATTCGTGTAACACATACATGCACGCAAACCTGCACCCATGCAATGCCACGTGTATAACTGCGTTAGAGCGTATTTTTCAGCTATTTATTCTCAATCGAAATTTTCCCGAGTGCCGTACAATTGCGTGTAACTTACGCAAAGATGCGTTTGCCCCTGTATCCATTATCAGAAGAAAGTCCACTTGTGAAATCCAAGATTTTACCAGTGTACATTTTATACGCGGTTGTAGAAGAGTGGCGGTGGATGTGAAAAAGTACGTGTATCTTATCGCCTCGTGCGCAAGAAAGCCGCGCCAAAGTGGCACGCGAATTCCGCGCGATAATTTTGCCGTGGGTTTTTTAAAGATTCCCGTAATGGCGCGGCGTAGTAACGACATACGGGGGATCGGAAAAATCACGAGAAATGTTGTCTTGAGGTATACGTGTCCGCATCGTTTTTATGCGGACAATAGAAAGTCGTCTTTTTGTCGGTGGCGTTTTTTTATTTTTACCTTTTTTTGTTTTTTGTTTTGAGAGGATTTTTGTTTTAAATTGATGTTTATTCGAGGGAACAGTGTACAAACGATCTTGTGCGCGCGTGTAATTAAGTGTAATTATAAAACTGGTCGAGCGTGCAGAGTTTCTTGCGTTGCTCTCTTTTAGAGCGATTTTTACGCCACGCGAAACGAGATTGTCTGATTTTCAAACAGGTTGGATTTATGGTGTCGGACAACCTGGAAAGTGTAGTGAATAAGTCGCCGACTAAACGGGAAGATGTGTGTTTGCGTTGATACGAAATTTAGTAAATCAAATATGTACAGTTGTCGAATTGGGACTCAAGAAGAAGAAAAATTTTTTGGAATTTAATGCTGGCAAATAAGTCCCGTTTTTTAATCAACGCATAAATCGTCCTAGGACATTGATAAGCTATATTTTTTTGCCAATGTGTCGAATTGATGGTATAGGATTCTAAAGTCTTAACATTTTTCTCTAATAATAATGATAGTAATAATAATAATAATAATAATAATAATAATAATAACAATAATAATGGATGTAATGTTGAATAGAAATAATACATGTAAGCTAGAATTTAATTTAAAATTTAATTTAATTTGAAACGTTCACAAAGCTAAACCATATAATAATTAAATTAAATTGTAATATAAATCATTGTATTTTTCGACCAGGACGAATTCAATATCGGTCAAAAATATATGTATCTCTGTTAGATCTGCCAGATTTCTCCTATCATACAAAAAAAAACTAAGATGAGAACAGATATAGTGCGGTGAAGTTGAACATATCGTCAAGGTCATACAATTTATAACCTTATATATATCATGTCGTAATATCATGCGACACCTACTCCTGAAGTAAGTATGAAGTGATTTATCTTAACCTTTATCAGTTTTTGTATGCATAAAGACATGAATTTTATTGTATAATTCAAATGTCGGGCCTAATGGTTTTTTTTTTTTTTTCCATGTTAAAGACTAAGTAACCATTAGGTCTTGTCGCTCGTTTCACGCAACAATGTTCAATTAAAACGACACCAGAGTAGAAGATTGCGCTGCCATTAAACTTCTTAAATTCCGCTGCAATAATGAAAACAAAAATCACAATGACCACTGGCCGGTAGAACGATGCGGGCAGTTTTGCTCATTAAAACATGCGACCGCGAGGCTCATATGGTAGCCAGTACCCATAAAACGCGTAATTAATAACGCCCTCCTGTGTAGTACAAGGTAATGTACGAGCATACAGTACAGGCAATCCAGTACACGCGTGTGTCTACCGGCGTATACGAGTATGATTACTTTTCTTGTTTTATTCCCTTTGTTTTTTCGCAAATTCGCTGCCGGAGTACGTGGACTTAATGGAATATCGATGTCCTCGATGAGAATGTTTATCGGCGCATGAGCGACTATTTTTTTCTGTACATAATATGTCTGTGCGTGTTTACCCTTTTTTTTTTTTTTTTTTTTTTTTTTTTTCGAGAGGAGGGCTTTTAGTTTCGCAAAATCACCGAGCCGTGCCGGACTCAAATGTATCGTGGCACTGGCCGAAAATAAACATCAGCTGCACGCGTTGTTCCTTCCCTTGGTGCAGTCTACGCATACACGTACACCTAATCCCGGCTTTTTACGGGCTGCTGATCAACGATGCTGCACCTGTTGGAAAATTTGTGCGATTACAGGATAACTTTCTTTTTTTTTTTTTTTTTGTTCAGAAAAGGGGGATTGGCTGGTGATTGATGAATTTCGACGCGACACAAGTTTTTTTTTTTTTTTTTTTTTTTTTTTATCATGGAATATGCGTGTATTGAAAGATACATTTTTGTATGGTATTTTAGATTTTACATTTTTCGCTTTTTTTTGTGCAACTGTGTTAGTTATAAATTTATTGTAAAATGTTTTTGTGGTGTCAATACCTATTCTTGTCAGCGACTTGCATTACTAGAGATAGTGGGGTCGATCTCTTGATGGCTAATTTTTTTTTCATATGTGTATGTAAAATATACAAATACGGTCGTTAGATTTATTGTACGTATCAGTATATACTAAGAAAGTTAAGTATTATAATTTGTTGGCTAAACAGATATAAAAAAAAGTGTTTGTATAATTTTTTTCAAAGTAACTTTTACGTTTTTCTTGTATTCTAGCTCAATACTTTGTATTCTTTATTTATAGTTATACGTGAACTTCTTTGACTACAGTAATTATTGCTTGTGATTTAATAATGAATGCTAAAAAAAAACTTAAATAAGATCAATGCGAGAACCCATCAGGTTCTTAGTAAAAAATCATACACATAAATTGTTTGCATGAAAAAAAATTATAAATTGATTCGGTTCGGAGAAAAAGATCCAGTACCTATGGTATTAGAAATGCAAAGTCAAAGAATAATTTCTAGAATTATTCGTTTAGAAAACAACTAATACAAAAAAACCATGCATACATTAAACAGCCTTCACATGTCAAAGTGTCAACCTATCGACTTACTGCTTAGCGCAAGATTCACTTTTTTCAAAATTAAAATACCCTTCAACCCAAACTTTTTTTACTGCTAACTTATACGAAGAAGAAACATTCCTGTATTATCAAAAGTAGCCTCTTCCTATCTCGCCGCGATGCGTAATTCTCGAGTGCCTCAAGCAATTTGCGCCCTTGCTCTCTCGAGGTAAGTATATGCGTTTTAAGTAAAATCTCTGTAAAACGAAATGGTACACGCTCGAAGAGCAAAGCGGTGGGGGCTGTATAAGCGACGACACGACGCGCATGTAATACATTACGGACTTGGTTGATTTTCAATGTATTTGCATATTAAGAGAACTGCATTAATAACATATACACGCAGGAGTATCAATGTTCGGCACTTGCTGTTTGATGTGATGAAATTCAGGGAGGGGTGGGGGGTTGATTGCAACATAAGTGAGTGGCAATTGAGTTTTACCTGGTAAGGGAATGCGAAGGTCCTTGCAGGTGAGTGTAAGTTTCAGCTGAGAAGTGATGGGATAGGATCAAGTGGACGGGGTTTATGTTACGGTAAAAGTTGGGAGATGGAGAGTGCAATTGCTGTTATTTCCGGGGCCTATCGGTGCAATGATCTACTTGATTGGGTTTGCTCACCCGAGATTTCATTTTTGCTCTGTTTCAGGTAATAAGAGCAGAGAAACGATCAAACGTTCTTTGAACGGATGATTAACCTTGAAAATCGGATACAGTATGAACCGTGCGTCTGTAATTTTTTTTTTTAAAAGTAAGTAAGTAAGTACTAAATCAAATGATTTTTTAAATTTTTGTAAGAATAGGTATTAAATTGATTTTGAAAACTGTCTCCAACTGATGTTAGCAAAAAATGTATGCCGGTACGCACGTCAGCATATTGTTTCTTCAGTAGTATAAGTGGTCAGTATCCCCACGGGAAGTTAAGACTGAGGATTTGAACCCCACGCCTCATGCGTTGGCGTTAGTAGCTCTGATCACAGAGCCACCGACGTCGACGCTCAGTTGAAATTAAGATCGCTATTTCATTGGTACTGTTAGACTTTATTTTACTGCTCTTTTAAATTTTAGTCCACAAAATAAGGGCATTACATGAATCAATGTTTAATCGAGGTAGTTTGACAGATCTGAAGTTATTAAAAAATGACGAATAAGGAGATTTTTGAACTGAAACAATAAAAAGTACACATAATTTAACAAAGGTGTACCAGAGAAGCTAGAGAAAAATTATTTGATATTCAAAATTGGGTACAATGTAATTAGATATTGTCAATATTATTAAGCTAGATATGTTGATTTTTATTTTCATTTGAAATGAATCCTGTAATATTTCTTAAATTATTTCATAATAGTTACGTGGTTATTGTGAAAGTTTTTTTACGTACTTGATATTCAAGATAAATCATTGTTTTCAGTAATCAAACATTGTGAAACTTCGTCGTATTACTAATATATAATAAATTTGTTTCAAAAGAATGAAAAATGTTTTTTTTTGCACTGCATGGGTGACTGATATTAAATTGTAACAATTTACTGTACCAATTAATATTCAAACAAATAAATCCAATTAATGCAAATCACGTGTACACCAAACGTCAAACTATTTTCTAGCCTGTATATTCAATTAGCCATCAACAAAAGATTCAAGCTTTCATTAAAATATTTTCACCACGTGATTGCATATGTTGACAAAAAACTTCGATCGTGCCCGTAACAACGCCACCCGTATTGTAAAAGTGACGTACAGCAAAAAAACGATTACAACCCTTTCACCATCTCTACAGCCTCGGTATCACAAAAATTCGTCAACACACATACTTGAGCGCATGAAAGCAGAGGCAGACTTTTAACAACCAATGTCCCTCTCACGCTTTCACGCACACCTTATAAACTTTTTTTAAAATGTTTTTATTACGCTTGAAGGAAAAGAAAAAATCGCAAGATTGACGATGGGTTGCAAAACGATCACGTTCAGCCGGTCAGCTTCCTTAACGACGTTCTTGAGACGAGAGAATAGCCATCAGGGTCGAGAGAGAGAGAGGGAGAAGTGGAATTATTTTTTATTGTACATCAATTGCGGTGGGCTTTTCGACGCGTTAATTAGTCCTGCGGGCGCCAAATGAAAACTCTTCCTTGAAGGGATATCCTTTATTGTCGAAGGCCTTTCAATTTTCGTTGCCACGTGTTTATACATATTACAAGGTAAAACAACGATGAGATTTTGCAGTCTGGTTATTTTTACAATACTCTTGTCGATATTTTTTTACATGACTTTAAATGTACTGTAAATCTGGAATTGCGTGAAAAACCACGCGTCCGAATCACAGAGGTGGATTCAATCCGCGGAATGAGTGGAAAAGTTGAACTAAACAGGAAACTAGACTTTATTTTTACAATAAAAAAATGTACGCAGCTCGTGTACATTAGCTTGTTGGGGTGGTTTAGTTGCAGATCGGTCATGATAATGTTGCGGGATCAAGTATACCGATGTACTTGCTTGGGATTTGAAAATGCATTGAAGGTAGAGTTTAAGTTGTAATAAGTATGGAATCTGATATTTTAAGTGCACTAGTTCATCATAGAGGTAGAAATGGTTATTAGAGTAAATGATAACTTCTAGGACAAATAGATTAATGCGACGAGAATTTTTTCAATTTCAACCACATTTCTCGGAGTCCATGTCATTATTATCTTGATGTATTCAAATTACAGCTTGTGCTTGACGATGTAAAAAAAAAAATTACAATTTTCTCCGAGTTAGTTTTTTCTACTGAACCATCGATGTGTTAAATGTACGGACTATTATCATGAAAATTATCAAATAATCTAGCTTCGTCGTTATAAAGGTTTATTAGTTCTTTTTTATTGTCAAATGTTTATTGTACAAGTACATGATTCAGGTAAAAAAGAGTCAAAAATTATTTATAATTTTATTTTTTACTTTTCATGACATGTTTGAAAAACTAAATAACGTTTAAGATATTATACTAACAATATATAGGTATACATAAAAAATTATAATCTCCACTCAAATAGCATATACTAATTATTATATTCGTTCTGTACCAAATTCTTAATCAGCACAAAATTGAAATTAACATAAGCTAGGTTTCTTCTTTAAATCAATACCTATACAAATTCACCATCTTTGATTTGCAGAAAAAATACGTATTTATCGGTATAAATGAATTTGTGATTTTTTATGTCGTTTTACAATTATGTATACACACAAAAGCCAGAAGTGTAATACAAATACTTTCAAATTTTTGTACGTAAATTTTACCTTTTATTACGTCAGTACGAACAACGACTGATCTTTCAAGTAAGAAAATAATTGGACTAGGTATGAAATATAAATTTTAAAAAAAAGCACTCTGCTGAACTATGGATTTCAAATCAGTATTGACTGCACAAGTAAAACTATACTACGCGAAAAATAGTGGATGGAAAGCAAACAAAGACTCTAATGGTCTCCACGAATTTTTTGGTATCCACATCCCAGTCGTATCACCAAGTAAACTCTGTCAAATGAAAAATTTGACTCACGTTTGTATGAAAAAAAAAAAAAGTTCTCTCGCTAACTCCATTTTCATTGCCAGAAACGTCACATACTGATACGTAAAAAAAACACTCGCATGTCCCCCACGTACACAGTAGGACAAACAGGCGAGAGAACTGCATGAAGCGAGTGTCAAAATGGATCGCATGCAGGCCAACAGTCGCTGCATTGAACACACAATCTGCCTTTCAAATAACTCCATCGGGAAAATTCGTACGTAAAAATCAAAGCTTCCCAGAAAGAATTTCTGTATTCACGTTGTTTATTCAGACACACCTTTTTTTCATGCTCCAGCAACGGCACTCTCGTGGCAAACGTTGTTTTTAAACGTATACATAAATATTTTTTTATAAAGTGAAAAAAAAAAAAAAAATAAATAAATAAAAACTTTATAAATATTCCAAAGCACGCGTTCTCGAAATACAAACATTCCCACAAAACTGTGTACATCGAGAAACGCACAATTGACATCGAGGGTCAAATTATTTTGCACACCCATCCATCGGGTGAAAGCGAAACAAACCAAATTGTCCACCATTAGAGCCATTTGAAAGAAAAGGACGTGGACGCCATCGGCCACGTTTCCACGACCATTAAAATTCACTCGGGCCTCTTTTGGTGCGTGGGTGTTTTTTCAGCCCGTACCATCGCTCCAATCGCACCCTCTGCCCATGCAGCTTCCACGGCTACACCATGCCCCGGAAAGAGCTGGATAGTTTGCTTGTATAATGTTAACTCTCGTTCTCAGGAATCAGATCGAATATTTCTCGCGTAGCGCGTTTGTGAGGTGCGCGTATTGTACAATAGGTCCTAGCTGTGTTAAAAAGGAGAAAAGGAGAGCGACCCTCCCACGCGTATATAATACACGCACGGAGGCCTTATATGTATCAAAATCCGATAATGGCACGAAACGAATAATTTTCCTCTCTACTTTTATGCACAGCCGTATATGAACCAGCTGGCAAGCAATGGCTTACGAAATCGAGCTCGAGATTGTATAATATATTTATGCATATACAACGACAATGTAAGCCGTAAGTGTACCATAAATCGTTACTCGAAGCAAGGATATTACGGGTATACGGTGTCTTCTCGATATAGTTGGAGATTTTATTTTTTCGTTGTTGGCACCCAGCAGGGGAACTTGTATACGTAATAGGGTTACACATTGTTAGGCCAGCGCAACTCGAAGGAATTCCTCCTTGGGTTATGGTATTTATTGTGCCTTTATGGGTGACAAACGCGCTATTTCTACGTTTTAAAGGCGTGTACGAGTGTATGCTCGATCGAATTGAATAAGAATTGTTGTTTGACGGTGGTGGCAGTGTTTAGCTTATTTGGATGATAGTTTTTTGATAATCTAGCGCATTTTTTTATTTGTTCCTTGGTATACTCTTTTGAAGGCGTCTACAACGTTTAACATGGGTTTTGAGTGTTTTGACAGCAATTAAAATTTTAATGTAAAAGCATGGCAGCCGGAGGCGATTTAATTTTTGTTTGGGTCTTTTATTTAATTGATTTCCTCATACCTATTATATTTTTTGGTTTGATAAAATTGAAAAACTCGTTAAAAATAAACAAGCAGACCCTTGTTGGATATGGAACCACATAAAATGGCTTTTGTACAGTCCAAACCGGTTTTACGTTTGTTCAGCATATGCTTCGCGTTATTTGTATGAAAGGTTTGATTAATTGAAATCGCAGCGAAATTCTATGAGCAAGTAATGCACTTTATTTGTACCTGTATATGAATGGAGATTGGAACAAACAGTGATTCACGAATACTCGGGTTTTTATACTTTTCGTTTAAAAGTGCTCCTCTACCTTTGTACAAAATGTTTCAATATAGATTTGTGTTTGGTAAACAAGAAAATGTTACATATCTTTTTTTTGTGCTTATTTGAAAAGGTAAAAGTGGGAGAAATTGTACAATTTAATATAGATTTAATATAATTGTATTAGTAGAATGACAAACCTTTTATTGTAATTCTGACATCGAATGAATACCATATTTCGATCTGAATACGGAATCATCCCATATTACTCTATACAGTTTGTGATATAAATACAGCAAGCTTCTTTTAAATCAACAATAAAATAGATTTCAACTGAGCTTTTCGATGTTCTCCACCGTACTATCTTGTAGTCCATCATACTCGTGACATCATCGATCTTTATTGATGTTCATTGTACGTATTGTTCTTGCTTGTAGTTTCGTAGCAGTGAACGTTTAAATGCCTTGATAGGTCTCGAATGAAAGTTCGGAGTAAAGAGTTTTTGAAAATCCCTGTATTCTTTACGTCCCGTCAAAGTTTTGATGAAAAGCTCCAAACGAAGGGAAATTGCAAACTCTGAAATTTCGTTCAAGAGACCCATCAAGGATTTTTATTCCTTGCTGTAACTGAGTTATAAGTATAGACAATAAAAATTATGTACATTGAAATTGAGCAAAGAAGTGTGATGTCTCGAATACAAGGATCTCCGAGACCTGTACAAAGATATTCCCTTCCATCGTGAAGTGTAAGAACCATCTCGTGCGTTCTTATGGAACCAAATTTCTAGTGAAGTAGAAAATATATACATTTCTTAAACTATTCGCATTCAAAATACATTTTTCATCAACAGTCATGAAAAAAACTACCTCCAAACATCTTATTTATATTATTGACACGGTCTGTACGTCGACCAATCCAAAACAGCGCACCATCGTTCTTTACAAAAGCCCCCAGCTCGAACACTCCACACAGTGGATTGAAACATCCACCCAGACTCCCATCGAATGAAAAATTCCCCCAACTTACCCATTGTTGTCAATCGTACTCCTTGATCCTGCTTCATCCAGATCACTCTCAGTTGCAGTCCTCGATCCACCCCCATCATCGGTATTTTGTCCCTCGGCATCCTCATCCCCCATGCGATCGACGATACACTTCCTCGATCTCGCCTCGTTTCTGTTCAGAAACTCGACGCACTTCTCCGTCGGGCTGGCCCTGGGCGTGGACAGTGCCGGGCAGCCCGGGTTCCTCGTCCTTAAAAACGCGTCCAGATAGTGCTCGCTGTCGCTGGGCAGGTCGTAAACCTGTCCCGGCTTCCACGGATCCCTGTTGTCGTCCACCTGCACGCTCACCGACTTGGCCGTCGGTTGCTTGGCTGGCAGCTCGTCTTTCGTACATACCACGGGGTTGACCACCCCGTTGCTGTACTTCTTCGAGTAGAGCTTGCGCAGGTAAGCCTCCTGCTGGCTGCGTGATGCCCAACAGCTCGGGCTCCACCATCGCTTCGAGCCGAAAACGCCTGAGGTACGACGTTTCAGCGCCAAGCTGGAGATTATCGTGTCGATGGCGCTGCTGCTGCTACCGCTTTTTTTCGACGACTCGTCGCAGCTAGCCGAGTTGGCCGTGGCTGTCGAAGGAACAGTTGCGGTGCCGTTCGCGTCCATCTTTGAAAGGCTGTTCAATGTGTCGACCGTCATTTTGGACCTTTTTTTTTTTTTTCACACGTGCACTTTATTTCGTCACTGAACTTCAACTGCACTTTTAACACCTTGTTTTTTACATTTTAATTTTGCATTTGAGCACCAAAACTTAGTTTTTTTTTCTCATTCGTCGACATACCTGTGTAAACATGTAATAGGAACTAGTTGAAATACGAGTTGAGAGTATGGCACGAGTAGCGTTTCACTGGAAGACTTTGCTCCAAAGGTTTTACAAATACAATAAGGGTAATTAAAAAGACTGGTCTTGATTACGAAGCGTATTTGCTCCATATAAACCGAGTGACCAAACTTTGCAAAACTAATAGACCAAGCGATTTTTAAATAGAATCCTACGTAGAGTCATACGCGCAGTTCAAAGTCAAGTCGTAAGCCGAAGCTCGCAAAAGTTTTCTACCTCATTAGGCTCACCCCTCCCCTACCACTTGGACCATCAAAGTCCCATTTGCCTAATTTTATCAACCCGAGAAGGCAATTAAACTGATGGTGGCGAGGAAAGGAGAAAAAGGGAAAAAAAACTTGGGACAATCTGATGCTCCATCTGGTAACTAACTTCACTACGCTCGGGCAGTTATAAAACGAGCCTTAAACGGATACTTGTGTATGTACACCTGCAACGTTGGGCGAACCGCTAACTTTCGCACCATTAATGAGAAAAACAATGGCACCCGAGAGCAGACATCAGACTCCTACCATCGCTCACGTAATAAATACGACTCTTTGCCTCCGTCTGGCAATTAATCCGATACCCCATCCTCACGGCAATATTATCGGAGACCTCGCATTTCGTAAATATTTCCTGAATGTGCATCACAACCCCTGGAGCGATCCGGCGTATAATGTTATACATTTCAACTACTGTTACAGTAGAACACACGCTTCCGGCATAGTTGCCTCTTTTGTGATTCCTTCGATAGCGCTTCCACATCCCTCCCGGAACAGCTTTCGTCCTGGTCCTCCCTGTATATCCCTCAACAGCTGCGCTTGTTTTGCTTGATTTTCCGCGGCGAACGACCGCACTGTAATTTCAGCTCTCCCGCGCGCGCTTCCTTTTTACGCCGGTACGAGGATGATGAAGGAGAGAGAGAAAGAGACGATGTTGACTCTCGTAAGGGGGGAGGCTTGATTAGCAGATGGCTATCGGCTGATAAATTTTGAAAATCGAAGCGCGCTACTCCTCGCTACCTATTACTGTTATTATTGTTCTTATTATTGTGGTTAAAGGCAGATTTTTGTCGATGCTCGCGTGGAACATGGCGTTCAATTATATTTTTGTGGGGAAAGTACCAGGTGTACACCTGGATTTATCAGATTGTTTCATTTGGAACTCGAGAGCGCGATGTTTGAGCGTGTACGGGAGATTTTTTTTTTTTTTTTTTTTTCTTGATCGTAGCTTCGGGTTATACTTTTGCGCGAACACTCAATCAATATTTGCAAACGAGAAAATACTCGGGTATAATCAGGCCGTGGAATTTATCGTTAATACGTGGGTTTATGGTGTGGTTTAATTGAAATTTTTAACCATATGATATCGGAGGTGGTTGGATTCTTTACTGGTATGTACGGCTGGGTACGAGAAATTTAATTGGATTGTTTTTTTTCAGCACCGCTGTTGGGTTGAAATCAAAGATTTATTTCACTGGACATTACCTGTACTTTCGGTGAAATCATACGAACAATCATCCTTTTTTTCATATAGTTAAAGAATGTGTACGAGATTACATTCATCACTTAGTCTTAACTAATGTCAGTCTATAACAGGAAATTAAAACATATAGCTTATATTGAATATTTTCGAATTACCCGCCTTCGGCAGATCACGTGATTGCTACGAGCCAATCAAATTTCGAACAAAAATGCTTCGTTACATGACCCATCAATTTTTTGAGAAATAAAAGATTGGAGATTTTAGAAAATTAAAAATACTCCACAAATTGTGCGTTGTTTGTAAAAAAAAAACAAAAAAAAAAAAAAAAAAAATGAAAGAAAATTATATAATTATGTGATCGCCGGCACCGCATGGCTTTGATTTAATTAACACTAACAATCTCCCAGTCACGCAAAAGTGAAAAACTCAAATGCACCCGATTAAAACTCAGATAATCCACGTACAAGACAAACTTCTCTTCTTCTCTAGGTGTAGTAATTCTTCGCTTTTAAATATAATGCCTGAATTTCCCAGGCTGGAAAACCCAACGCACGCCAAGTCGCAGGAAAAGGTGGATAAGGTGTGCGAGGATTAAAAAAGCACCGACTCGCTTCTTTCTCACGTGAGACAGAGACAGAGAGCGCACGTATACGGTAATTAGACTGTTAAACGGAACCGACGTGCTTGTCCCTCCCTTTTTTCCAGTTTTGCGATGCACAGGTGTTGGGAATGCATTTTTCGGTCGAGGGTCGAAGTTTGATCGTTGGCTTTTCGGGCGCACGAGTTCCGGGGATTTTTTAATTCGTTGATGGGCTTGTGAGAGGATAGAGGGAGCAGAGACTGTTAAAAAGTCGTTTGTTGGGTGGGTGAAGGGTTTTGTTTTAATTACGACCGGAGAGGGGACCAAGTTGGGGATGGGCGTTGCGTGCGTTTCCGGTGATGATTGATAAGTCAGTGGTTTTGGATTAATTGGTGTGCTGCGGAGCTCAAGTCGTGCCTAAAATCGATTGAAACTTTATTCTGACCAGTTTCGGAATTTCATGAAAATTGAAAAAAAAGCACAAGGAGTCTGGTGCTTGCCCTGGAGACATGTACCACCAGGTACGAAAACTACTATTTTGATTTTCATTTTATTTTATTATTATTATTATTGTTTTTTCTATCAACTCACGAGTAAGTAACATGTAAAAAAAATTTTTTTTTGTACCATACAAACTCCAGTTACATGGGCTCCAAGCACTTTCTCTCACTGAATCATCATTTACATCCTTTAATAAAAAATATTATTCAGAACTAACAGAGACACATGTACATTATAAATTCTGCTTGATCAGTGCAAATGTTATCATAAAACTTGTTTTAATGGTTCTTTCATCGCATTGCTCAAGAAATAGATCGACAGCTCTTTGTGACGCATCCCGTACAAGAGTAATATTTTTTGATACAAATTAACCTTTATATTCATGAATTTTCCCATAATAAAATATCATAACCAGCAAGGAAACTAAAGAATTTCATTTTGTGAGTATACTTATAATGCAATATCCACGGGGACGAACATCAATTAAGGATCTGTCACGGAGAAAAGAGATGTGCAGCGGGTCGTTACCACGATCGAATCCTGCTATAAGCACACAATACTATACCTGCAAACATGCAGGTAGGTATATAGGCACCTAGCAAGTATAGGAATATCGGAGTTTCTAACTGAACGGGAAAGGTGAAAAAAGAGCGCCACAGCTGTAAGGATGGACATTCACGGGGAGGAGTCGAACACTCGCGCGTGTGTGTATAATGTATACCGCGCGTGCCATGTATAGATAACCGGTAGTAGGAGAAACGCGGGGATTAACGTTTTAATACGACGACCTGCTGAGAAAACGGAGCTGAGTGAATAAGTACGCGGATATATAATGTATAGCTACGGAAGACTGAGAGGTGATGCTCTCTCTTTCTCCGGGTTCTTTTGTGTACCTGTTCAGTTGCAGAGGGTTACGTACCTTTTTTTTGTTCAATTAAAAACAAAATTGTTTTTTCTTTTGTTCACAAATAACTAAGCTACTAGTTTTGTATGATTGTTTTTCTTTATAAGGTCTCAGATCAGACACAGAAGTCAATTAGCTTGAAGAAGTCGTAGGTAACGCTTTTGAGATGCTTTTTGTTGAACAAAAGATATAATTATACATGAACATTAATTTTTGAATGATTGTTTATTTTCCTCAATGTGAGCGAATAAACACGATCACATAGAATGTGAGTTCCAAAGAGAGGACGCACGTACAAACGCGCAGGATAACGGATATTTGTTATTCAAGTTACGTTTAAAAGTTGAAATTGGAATGAACGTGCAATTCTCGACGGCTATGGACTTCTGAATATGTACCTATTATATACTGACAGAAAAAAATCGTTTGTATTGTTTACTGTTAAGAAATGTGCATTTGAAAAGAAAGAAGTACTCGATCGTTAACAGTTAACATTAATACAAAAAAAAAAAAAAATTAATGTTTTCATGAATAAAATAGGAATCATTCGTAGTTGAGAGGGAAATGATCAGTTGTTAAAGAAAAGTTTATTTAAATATCCTTGAAAAATTCAACAAGAAGTTGGATATCTTCGAACGATGATCGATAGCGATTTTTTTGGAATATTGGAGTATTATCCAAATTTATTCAAATCATTAAAAACTATCTTTTCATTCAATCTTCAAAAAAAAACGTACTTATTACTGCATTCAGTAAAAGGGAGGGTTGTTAATACAAAATACTAGTACATGCATGATTTTTCAACTTTCTTATTAATGGTAATCTTATTGCTGGACTTGGCAACAGTGATAATGAATCGTTTAAAATTTCGATGTCGCAAAAAAAAGGAGATGAAATTTTTATAGGTAATGAACTGAAAAATTAATTGATTCTAACCAACATTCAAAGACTGTGATGGTTATTTGATCTTGTTGCTAAGCGTAACTGTACATCATATAAATCTATGGCTCGTCCTTTAATTATTCATGTTTTTCATTAATCTCTAATATTAATATCGATGAAAAAAAAAATTTCCCTTTAATTTTTAATGAATATTTTCATAAACTTCAAGCTGTTCATAATGAATTTGTCACGAGTAATCTTTTTTATCGGTGAGTTTAAAATATCAATTAAAATGTTTCATAATAAAAATAAAAAAAAAATAAAAGAGATCGATGAAGTCCAGTGTTTTCCAGCCACATTAGACTACGTCCGTCTTAGAGCAACAATTTTTATTTAAACTTTTAATTGGAAAGAAAAGTCAACCCAGCCGTCATTGCAGAGCTCTAAGCAAACAAAAGTCACGAGCGCAATATTTGTCAAGTTATTGTTTTTTTTTCAAAGATACACACGGCCACCAACGTTCAGCCCTCGCAATAACTTTCTCAGGTTGCGGTTTCCAGTTCCCCGCAGAAACAGCCAAAGGCGCTCGCCGGGACAAAACTCGTCCCTCCCTGTTTTTTTTTTTTTTTTTTTTTTCGCTCGCAAGATATCGGTTTCTGCTACATTTTTCTGCGGAGTGAAGGGTGGGAGCCATTGTTCTGTAGCGCGACCTTGGAACACCTCGGCTCCGGATAGTCCCTTGGCTCTATCATTACGCTGCGATTATCTTCCGGGGGCATTTTTTTCTTCTCTCTTTTTCTTCCCTTCTCTCTTTTTATTCTTGTTTCCTACTGTCTATTTTTTTTCTTTTTTTTTTTTTTTTTTCTTAAGTCAAGAGAAATGAAGAATCAGAAGGTTGAGAGACAGCAGTGGCTACGCGGAAACGCATTAAGTCGACGTTTTATTGGCTTTCGGGGAATGAACTTTGTGCGAAGAGTTCGAACGTACTATTGTGAAATTTGTGTGGAATACCGTGTCATTTTTGTATGGGAGAATATTTTAGCGCTTGATGCTTGATGTGAAAAGCAGTTGTCAGAGAATTATGTTTTTGAAAAAAAAAGTTCGTCATACATGCACCGTTTTCTCGTACATCTTCGTATTTTAAGATAAAAAATGATTGGTGCGTATTTTTCTTGAGCATAATCATCCACAGTTTACGATTCCTAGCCTTTATTCATTTTTCGAATTCTTATTGACCATCATTTTTCCTACCATAGGTATTTATCAGTAAGTACTTGAAATGTATAAAATCGAATCAAATTTTTGACATTTAAATATTCTTAAATTACTTTCTTTACACAAACCACGATACAGATCTAAATCATTTAAATGCTATATAAAAAAAAGGCTCCATAATGAGTGACCATCAATATTTATACGTCTTACAATTGAGGTTCTTCTCTGACAAATTCTTATTGTGTCATTGTATCCTGTACCTATTCAACTGAAATTTTCTAGGCATAGTGTATTGTATTCCTAATATAAAAATCACCAGTTTTAAGGTTAAAGTTCATTATTGATCTTTAATTATTGTATCTTTGTTTTTGAACCCCTGAAGTTCCTAGTTCATAGTTTGTAAATGTCTACGTGATTTTACGTACAGTATGCGATTTTTTTTCAATTTTAATGAGCAAGAAGACTATTTTATTGCTATCTAGTAACGTAGATGATCATAAAACACCACCCAGACACTTACCAGCAGCGGACTATAGGCACCCTAATAATCTAGGGAATGCTCAATCATCGATTGTATGCCCCTAATCTAAGGTCAATATTTGAGTATCAAATTTCTTAAGATCACAAGTACTTTATGTTTTATTTGAGATTTTTTAATTTCTTGGCTTGAAAAATTTAATGATAAAGATTTTTACGTTGGCTTGTAATTTTTTAAATGTATTCTTTATTTAATTTAACGAAGGATCCCAGTGATTTTCAAACCAGCCCAACAACCACCGCTCACATTTCTCAACTCTGAAAGTCATCAAGACCACGAGAAACAGGATCAAAATCCTGCAGTACGTACCGAGCATTCATATAGGTATATGGACACAGGTCCAAGAAGATCTGCCGAGAAATTTCGAGGAGGACCAAAATTTGGGATAATTAGACGCGTGGCCGCAGGGTTGTATACCACAAATTTTTCGTTGCCCCGCCACACTGCAGAAACACGTATATGGTACGTAATCACCGGCTGCGCTTCCCAAATCGCTTTGGCTCGAAACAATTCATTCTCAGAACTGATGTTTTATTACAGTCCCACACGAAGGTTCACCTGTATTTATTCATTTATTTTTTTCAAACGTAAAATTGAGTTTGCATTGTATTTGCATCGCATCGACTCGTATAATTTGCAAGTAAAGGTATGTGCATTGAACAACCCATCCACAAACGGCATCCACCTGAAAACTAAATAATTTCAAAAATTAAGCGTCCCTAAGCAAATTACAAGCTCGACCACGCAATTAGATCCGATATCTCCCACCCCATACAGGAATGCCATAAAAAACCATAACGCCATTTCGACAAAACAAACAGTCCTAAAGAACGAAAAAAAAAAAAAAAAAGCTCAAAGGGCGTATAAAAATTTTCCTCGTTTACCATTAAGGCACACGGCTGCATCAGTCCTGGAGTATAGTCGCATGCGTAGGGACACGGGGCTCGTTTCTTTTTCGTGCCCGACGGCACAGCATCCGCGGGAGCGCAGAGCACCTATACGGCACATCATTCGAGAGAAGGTAAGAGACGCTCCACCTTTTCCTCGTACGTGTATATAATATGTAGGCTTCCATACATCCACTGGTAAAACGCAAGCAAGAGCAGAGGGGCACAGGAGCGTCGGCACCAGTGGTTAATTAAGCTCGCCTCTCCCTACCCGTACCTGTACGTATATGTACGTACCCCTCTCTATGTATACCATCTCTTTCCCGCAGATTATCCCTGCGGCAACAGCACGGCATTCTTGTTGCGTTGCTGATGCAGCGGTGCCGAGGAGTAGAGATGCCCGCCGATTATCTTCATCTCTTTTCCGTCCGCGTGCGCGAGTGGGTACGTATATATGTAATATACATCGTCCCTTCTTTCTTTCGAACGATATCTTTTTGCGCTCCTTTCGCCGGCTCTTGCTTCTCTTTTGGACTCTCTCTCTCTCTCTCTCTTTCTGTGCCATGATCTATTGCTTCTTCCTTCCTTTGTTTGTTTCTTCGTTCCGGCTTTTGTAGCGAGCATGATATAAGAAGGATTATTAGTTTACACAAAAATCTGATCTTTTCCTTTATTCTTTCCTAGTTTTCTCCTGCTAAACCAAATGTTTGTCTGTTTACACCCACTTTCAATTTCCCTTATGTTATCATGAGGAATAGATGTAATTGTCACTAAGAACCTTTTTTATCATTACTCAGTTGTTGCAATTCCTTCTGTATTATACCATCATGCAGGAATAGGTCTCGTTGTGACGAAGGACCTTTTTATGATTACTGACCTATTTCAATTCCTTATGTATTGTCACAATGCAAGAATAGATATAATTTCCACTAAGGACCTTCTTATGATCACTCAGCTATTTCAATTCCTCATGCATTAACATTATGCAAGAATATACGTAATTCTGACTGAAAAACTTCTTATAATTACTCAGAAGTAACTCTGCTATCGTTAAAAACATCAGTTGTGCTCATATACAACTTTAAATCTAATATCACAAGTTCAGCTACCAGGGTATAGTCATTCCCACCGATTGAGCTGTAAATATTCTCAAATTCCGTATTCACACGAGTACGGCATACCGTGAAGGTACCTATATTTTATGAGACCTGAGAATTGGCTAGCACTCAGCGGATCCAATAAGAATCGAGCACACCGACGTAATGCTAAGTAAAAATCACTACTGGCAACAAAAGCATGCGTCGCTTGGAATAGTAACAGATAATGCCATCACTTTATTAAAACCACTTTTGGAGAATTTCCAATACTCTTCGGCATCGGTACATCTTTATCTTCTACACGTATGCAAATGAGTTTCAAACTTCTGTGCACAGATGTTGACATTTTTACGAGAAAAAAAAAATTTATTTGCGATTTTTCGTTACCTCGAAGCCGTTAACGCACTTCTCTCGTACACATAAACTCTGTTTCACGATACGTTTATTTTCCTAGTCATACCGAACCTCTAGCTCGCTCGCTCGCATGTCCCACATGCGTTTGTCTCTTTTCGTCTCCTGCTTGTGCGTCCGTGTAAGTGTGTCTTACGGTTATACCTACACATTCTTGCATAGATACCAACCAGCCTATCTTCCTTGAAAAACGTGACCACGATCCTTTTTCCCTTCTTCATTATCACCGAGCCTATTAACACGCGGACGCGACATTCCTCCGCATTCGTACCTATCGCGTCTACATACATACACGTGTGTCGAGATACCCACGCTTCCTCGACCCTTAATTGAGATATCCTCACCTATATGTGTATAAACGGACCTGTATCTTGTATTTTAATTAGTCATATCCCACAAAGTGCCATGCATCATCACCGTCTTATTCTTATTCTCTGGTAAGTGTCTCATCTTAATTGACTTATCGACCATTATACATCCAGATGCTGATAGTGCAATATTACGTTTATTATGGAGACCAAGAACAGAAAAATAATCTACGGATTAATACCCAGTTGAAAGATAAAGTAAATGTGGTAGTTTATCATCAGCTTTGTAATGTTTCATTCGCACGTAGCTTACCCTGATTCTATAGTATGCATTGTACGAGTGTTCAAAAAACGGATTTAACGAGAATACACCTTTAAAAAGATTTTGTAGTCGCAGTATTGCACTTCTTAGTTGAATTTCAGTGTAAATAAATGATATTACCAATGAGTCCGGCTCAATTGCGGCAAATAATAAAAATCCTTGATGGGTCTCAAAAAATCGTTCAGAGTTCGAGATTTTTTTTAATAACAGACTATCACTCGATTTTGAGCTCCCCCTCTTCAAAATGAAATTGTTTTTGGATTGTAATCAATTGCTCTGAACCTTTATTTAAGATTTATTAACCCATCTCATAATACACAACACCCAAGCTGTAAGCAAACACAATAGCATCGATGTACACAGAAAATGAGCAAAGATGAGTGAGTACGAAAGTCTACTGATTTTGACAAAATCGATCACCCCAGTCTCTCTTACATTCTCTTCGTCAGAGCAATCGGTTCAAGGTATACTGAAGAAAGGGGCTTCATTCGCTCCTTCACTCACTCACATTTCTCACCTTTTCTTTCATAATTCAATTTCGAACGCTTTATCAGCAACGTGAACCGCCCGCGCCGCCCCGGAAATATCCCTACACCTACTCATAAGACACTCATATCTTCAAACTCTATCTTCGAAACTTATCGGTGTAGGGTCTCTCTCTTTCTCGCTCCACATATCCTCGTCCTGCAGCTGCTACCGCTCTTGCTCGTTATATACGTATACACTCTCGCGTCGTCGACTCTCAGCTTTGTCTCTCAAGTGCGTGCGTGTATACGTACGCCGTACACGTGTACGTGTACGGAGATAAGGATCGACGAAAACGCGAGGAAAGAGAAAAAGAAAGAGCGCGAGCAAAGAGATAAGATCTTCGCGCTTCTTCTATGGTGCAGGCGTGCGATTAATTTCACGATTTTTCACGTGATCGTTAACCCCCCTCCCCCATCCAGGTTTTCTTTATCTTCTTGTTTATTAAGCGTGGAGGGTTGAATTTTTCCGGGAAATCACGTACATGTACGCGGGGGCTCGTCGTTACCTCGTTTCGAGAAACGTATGGCGCAGTGTGCTATACGAGGTGCGAGAGAGAGAGGAATTGAGAAAAAAAAAAACAACACGAAAAGCTGGAACACGCGGGGAAAAGTTTGCCAAGAAAATTAATGGATCATGCTGCCGCTACCGTTGTTTATCTTGCATCTCTTTCTTTGCCTGCGGAGTCATTTCGAGTACATGCGATGTGCTGAGGAACTCCCCTCCGTCCTTACATCTTTTCGATCTGATCTACTTGTTCCCGAAAACGATGAAAGTACGTGCGAAGCGTCGAGTCATTCTACATTTACATATGAGCCAGTCATCAGGTACCTCATTCGTAATTCTCGTTTTACGAGATTATAGTTGAGGGTGTAGTCGTGATTTTGTTTTCTACTTAGGATCGACAATAATGGCGATGATAATGACAATGATGATGCTCGATGCTTATAGTTAGGAGGAAGAATTTTAATCGCAGCCTCGGATGAGTATATCACATGAGATATATATTACGATTGATGGAAAAATTGTTTCAGGGGAACTAGATGGATGTATCATTATCTGAATAATGTCGAATGAGTGACACCGAGGCGATTATATGCGAAAGTGGAAGTAATTCTCTTCCCCGTTCTTCTTCCTCTTTCTGAGCGCAGAAATAATAAGCGTTGTTGCAAGGAATATCAACGCCGTGGGCGTTTTGTCAATGTTCTCAAACATCAAGGAAATGTTTGTCTACGTACGGATAAATAGAAACTCGAAAAAAAAAAAGAAAAAGAAAATGCACGAGATTCACGTGGTTCGTTGATTTGGCGAGTCGCTGAAAAAACACGCCAAGATGTTTGCGGTGCACTCCTGCGACCCTGCCTCGCGGTATCGTTTCGTGAGAGCTTCCGAGCGCTTTCAAAGTTTTTTCACGTCTTTCGTGTACACACAAGAGCACGCGCAAACATTGTTTAGCCGCGAAAAGAAGTTTTTCAGGTATTGGAGATGAAAAACCAACAATCAAACAAAAAATATTTACGTCCAATGTGGACAACGAGCGAGGAGTTCTTGATAAATCCAGAACAAACGTGTACTCTTTGAAAGTGCAAGGAAGGATCGAATGCTGTAGGTACTGAAAAACGAAGCCACCGTAAACGTCCACAAATGCAGGCACGATGTGCAATTAAATCATGTAAGCACCTACATGATTAATTAAGGTGAGAGAAATGGCGTAGAAAAAACAGGTATGTGTGTCCATGGACGTGGCCCCTACTTGGGAGAAAAACAAAAAAGGGGGGGGGGGTAAAGACGGCAAGGAAAGAACGAGACCTCAGAAGAAGCAGTCCTAGAAAACGCGTTTTCTCGCGTTTGGTTTCCTCGGAAAACAAACCATATGCATCATCGCGTGTGCGCGCGCTCGCTACACTTTTCCTCTTGAACGCGCGTTGCGTATTAAACGAGCTGCTCGCGTATGGGTTGTGTGCATATATACCACGGGATGCAAAAAAAATGCGAACCTGCATGAGGAGCAATACTTGGAGTAGCAGTGGATAGCAGAAGACAGAAAGAAGGACAGGGAGTAGACCGGCCGGCCGGCTCGTCCTCCCCCCTCAACCCTTTCGTTGGTTTTTGCTGTTTTTCTTCCTTTTGCAAACGTCCTACACGCGGTGGTTGTACTTACACAGCAGGAATGTACGCGTGGAACAGAGCACATACACACACACACACGATGTATTTCCGTTCTTGCACTTCTCGCGAACGACGAGGACTCCCTAGCTGTCTGTGTATGGTCTCTCCTTTCCTTCTCTTTCGTTAGCTCCTGCACTTGACTCCTGCGCCTATCTGCCTGCCTTCACACGCCGATCATCCATCCATGAAGCCCCATCCTTTTTTTTCTTCTTGAATACATTGTTACGTACAGATAAGGAATTCCACAAAATACCATTTGTAGTACGAATGGAAAATGAAAATTGAAAAAATTTTTATTCCCTGTACACCCTTGCAGCTGGTCTCGTCGAAATGATATGCGGTACGTATGTGAAAAGAATCGTAGTTGTCATAAAAAGAAGACGAGGTGACACAGTTATACTTTAGGACATTTTGAGATTGCGACGATAAATTTTTTCATAAACTTGAGAGAACTTTGCCATGTGACTTTCTTCAAAATTTAGGCTATTTATACAACTAAAAATATATCGAACGAATTGTGAATTGGTACACTATCTTTCTAACGCTACTTTGTCGACATAACAGTAACAAGGAGATAATTTCCATGCCAATACTACATTACTACATTAGCTATCTCAATGGTTTCTACTGTTTGTGTCTGTTTAAATTTGTATTTTAAGCAAAGGCTAACAGTACTATTGGAGAGCATTGACTCAAGTTCCTCCCTGATAAAAAGCTGGGGGACGTAGCCCCCCTCCTGAATAGAAATTGCGCAAGAAAAAATGATTTTTTTTTTTTTTTTATTGCGATATGTTGATGGATGATGGTTGACAGTTGCAATCGTAATTTAAGTTGAAAGTCCCGTTTCAAAGGTCGTTTTCAAAAAAAGTGTTTATCAAAAAACAGAGAGAAAAATTCTGAATGTTTTTGTGGATTTGCTCATACGTATCATATATAGATAAAATTTTTTTATAAACCACCTAAATGTATTGGAATTGTGATATTGAATTGTAATACATCATTTTGTCTCGAATTTCCGCCCAAATTAATGAAGTGAAGATTTTCGTCATACAGTCAATTTATAACGCTAATGTATTTTGGTGTTATCAAAATATCATTATAAGTCTAGATAAAGTTCAGCGGCGTAATGATTTATCGAATTTTTGAAATTATAGACATTGCTCATCGGCTGACTAATATTCTATTGTTATACCTCACAAGTCTTTCTCATTTTTTGACCACTTCTGATTGCAACCTAAGTACATCCACGCGCAGTTATAACAGATAGGTTTTTATAAATTCGAACATTTGGAATTTAGTGTTTGCTCGTCATAATAACATTCATTACAGAGTAAGTATAACAACGTGTCATTATGAACAATCAAACCGAAACAAGTCTTCACGAAGCAGTCACTCGCGGTAATGTTGCACAAGTTCGAGAAATCCTACGAAGGTAATGAAAATGTTTCTGAAAATAAAGTAGAATTTTTTAAAACTGACTATTCATGTTACATTTAAATTTTCCAGAGATCCATCGGGTATAAATGTTTTTAATCTCGACTGTTACACACCTTTACATTTGGTTTACAACAGTGCAGATCAAAGTGAAGCCAGACTAAAAATAATGAAACTGCTAATAGATCACGGTGCAAATTTGAATTCTACAGAAGTGTACAACTATAATTCAACACTACATCTGGCAGTCGAAGATCAACAGGTAAGATTACGAAAAAAACACAAAGCCTACGAAATTTCTAATTCTTATGCTTTTAGATTTCCTGGGTGAGGTTTCTATTGGAGCATGAAGCAGATCCAAACGTATTGAACAATGATTATGAAACAGCATTGCATTGCGCAATGTTTAACAACAGTGAGACTATTACGAAATTGTTATTGTTATACAAAGCAGATCCCAACGTTACTGACTTATTTACTTCAACTCCGCTAGACATGGTTATTGTGCATTGTAAACTCAACTTCGTAAAAATACTTATAGATTACGGGTAAGATTTATGGTTATTATAGTACATTCATTTTAATTACTTATTTTAAACGATGACTTAATACTTTTGATTTTAATTACTCGCAGAGCTAAGAGCAAAAATATTTACAATAGTTTGTTGCTAGCGTGTTGTGATTTTGGCTGTTTGGAACGACGACAGTTCTTTGTACACATTCTGAGATGCGCAGTTGAATTGGACAATTATAGTAATTTTTCATGCGAGTCTCTGTTGTATTATATGGAATTTGTGAAACACAGGGAAAATCATGATCAACCCAACAAATGCTTACTCTTCAAAATACTGACCGAGAAAGGCATTAATATCAATAATGGCATGGGTAACACAGAATTGCATCAAGCTGTATGTGACAGGAACTCCATAAGGGTCAGATATCTTCTTGACGCAGGAGCAGATGTAAACGTCAAAAATCAATTTAGCGAGACACCTTTGCATTTGTTGTTAAAAAAGGTAGAAGATCGTGTTGAGGTAGAATGCGAGATGATGGCTGGAATTCTGATTAATCGCGGTAAATTTTTCTTTATTTAATATAACAATAATACTTAAATTTCAAAATGAGCTTTCCAAATGAGTAACTATAAACAATGCCACGTTGACGCATGGAAATTTGTATTCATTATTACTTTCAATGAATCTAGTGGCAATTTGTTACAGTTACAAGATATAATTAATCATTACACTAATTATATTAATATAATTATAAACTTGGACTCTCGATAAAATAGACAAGGCTTAATAATGGGGTCGTACATCATATTACGTGAATCTTAAAAAATTAAAAGCCTGCTAAACAAATAAACGTTTATACTCTTCTTTGTTGATGAAAGATGCCGTTTTAGCAGATGTTGTAGTTAGAAAAGTTAGATCCATATATAAACAGTCGTTGCCTATTCCATCACGTTAGTGCCATCACCACTGGAGCTATTTTGTGGCCAGATCAGGGATCAAGGGTCCATAGGGTACACTATTTTTCCTACCGAGAGCAAAGTGAACATCCGAACGTCATGAAAAACGCCTCGAGATAGGAACATTAAATATTTAATTACTACAAATATCAGAGAAGGAAACATTATTAAAAGAGAAAATTGTATAAAATAGCGAGTATACTGGTGTAAAACATTCCAATTTGCAGTTATTAAGTTTTAACATCGTTTCTCAGGTGCGGATTTGCGAGCACGGAATAATATTGGTGAAACTCCCTTCTATCTCGCGGCATTAAACAATTATGGATACTTGGTACATTTGATGCTTACCAAAATCACAGGAGTCGTTAGGAGTACATTGGCAAATGAAAATCTACATGATATCAACAATTTTTGTGTTGATGTATACAACCGTGAATCCAATTTCTATGAACTCATCGTTGCTGCCTTTTTGGGTTACGAAGAAATTGTCGGTCGTTGGCTCGACATGAACAACATCGACGGGGCAGGCAATAATCATAGAGACATAAACGCAGTACTAACCCACGCTACTCTTACTCGTTGGAATGGATACAATATCGTTAAGATGCTACTGGAGGTTGGTTATCGAGCTGACAGGTTTGTTATTTAATTATCAAAATGTCGGAAATTTCGTGGTCAACTGATTTTACTCAAACGCCAATATTTTCCTATCAACAGGCGTTTTCCTCCAATTATGCGTTACTTTGGTAAGTACATATTTGACGTAAATCATGTGAAGATATCCTGTTTGTTTTGGGAATTCATGGACACCGTTTCCGTTAACCGATTGATGATTCAAAGTTTCTTGAAAGTCATTCAAACCTCCATCGTGGATGAATTGGCGCGTCTTATGGTCTTTTACTATGCCATTGACTTGAGGTTAAATAAATTAAATGCGGACTCAATTTCAATGGAAGGACTATTCAATGGACACAAGGATTTATTGGAAACTCTGTTGGATTGCAAAAAAAAGTTGGATGATTGGAGAATAGTCGAACCAAATAAGATGATATCTAATTTTGATATCGTCACAATACGAATGGATTCGCTCGTAAAGTTGCTGAAAAATGTAAATTATTTTAATCAGATCCAAAATTTATTCTCGGAACTGAATGAAAAAGAAGAACTTGAATATCACGAGTATGTGATAAAAACTCGTGCTGAACTAGCGATAGAAAGGAGAATAATTTTGAATGATGCGAAATACTTTTTGAACGAAGGTCTAAAGTGTGTTTTGGAAGTGCTAGATTTCAACAGTCTGCCCGAACTCATTACGTGGAATATTTTTTCATATCTTAACGTACGAGAATTGAGAAAGCTTGCAAACACTACGTGAATGCATGACTGAATCTTTTGTTTTTTAAAACAAAATTAATTTTTTTTCATTCTCTGTATCGTTTGTGTAGACTGCATAAAAAGTGCCGGATAAAAAGCGAGTTTGCTTGAGCACGGAATAAAATGATATTAAATAACATTAGTAAAAGAACGTTTTTGATGGAAATTTATAATTTTAGCTTACAACCTTAGGCGTAAGTCTTTTTTTTTCTTAGTAGAAGTATGAAATAAGCCAAGTAAGTTATTTTAATATTATAGTTTGACAATTTTTTCGTAAAATTTCTGTCGAAAGTGTCGTTAGACTGTGAAATTTGATAATTTATTTAAATAGCTCTGTTTCCTTGGAAATGAATATAATTTTTGTACTGTGTAATCGTAATTGCCTTTTTTGAATTTTTTCACATTAAAAGAATAAAAGTCTTATCATGCTTTTTTTCTTGCATTTACATCTACATGCCGTGACTAAAACTGTAAAAGTATACTGTCGGAACATGGTGATTCGTAAGAATAGTAAAGCTTATCACGAAAAGTAAAAAATTTCTGAGATTTGGTCATATCTCTGATGTTTGTCAATTTAATTTAACTCTAAAATTAAATGAATCAATATTGAATCGATTGCGAATACCTCTACCAAAAACTTGTATTAAATTTGTATTGTGATTTTAGTCAGGATTAAAGTAACAACTTGAAGATACACATGATAACTTCCTTCCATAAGTTATGTTAACTCATGAAAATAGTACGTATTGCGAGGAACATTTAGGAATCCGACCCAAGAGAATAACCATCCGTAAGATATAATTGATTGCGCCTAGATGTTGCAACAATATTTTCCTTTTCGAAAAAACATCCCAACATCAGCATTATGTAACACACGTGCTGACGGTACATTTGCAAGGGTACGTTGCGACGATGTCGCATGTAAATATATTTATAGCAAAAAAGGAAAACCTTTTAAAATCCTATGCCACTTGAGTGTGTAAGTACTACGATTAAACGTGCGAGTATAGACGATGAAACGCATGGCTGAGGAGGAGAGCCGCAGGTACGTGGTTTCGGGTATTTCGCGTATTTTAATTGTTGGGGAAGAGGATCTCGGATGGACTTAATTAACGCGCTTTTCCAGAAGGTGCACGACGCACGTATAGAGAGTGTTCGCGATGATGGATACCAGGAAGAACCTCAACTGTACAGCACACAGGTACATTTGTACATGTAAGATGGCGAGCCAAGATAGCGAGTATACGCGGGATGCGCAAGAATTTTTCTTATCTCCGCAGCTCGTGCGTATTTCTGATGTCGATGATTAAAAAAAAAAAAATGCCGGCTTACTGCTAGGCGATGCATACAGTTGACTTGTGCTTACTTTAATGATTTACGCGTAGTGTACGATTGTTCTCGATAAAAGGATTATATCTTGGAGAGGCAGGAGATGTCCAGATAGGTGGACGGTGGTGCGGAGCGAAGCAGCCGAGGGAAGTCGTTGAGTCCAGGATAAAGATGATGTCATCCACCTTGAAATCGCGCTTAGGAAAAGCCCACTTCAGTCGCTTCGATACTATTGACTCCATCTCGTCCACAACTGGTTGCGGAGGCCTCGCACGTGCTACATTGAGCGAGTCGGTCAGATGGAGGCCAGGAATCGATTGTTGAGTTGGGGGGGCCTCCCACGAGGAAATGCCCCGACGTGAGTACGTCAATATCGTCAGGGCCCCCCGTCAAGGAAGCCAAGGGGCGGCTGAGTTCTCCCCGAGAAAATCTCGCCAAAATGTAGCCTTACTCTGTATCTACTTACATATTGAGTTCGGAGTTGATAATCCAGCTTGAAGGATCAATGTTCTCGGTAAAAGGATTGTCTTGGAGAGGCAGGGGATGGCCAGGTACGTGCTACGTGGACGGTTGTACGGAGCGAGTTGCCGGAGCGAAGCAGCCGAGTGTCTTGGGAAGGGGGCGGGGATTGCCGGAAGGACCCAACGTTACCGTATGTAGTGCAACTAGAGTTGAGGCGCCGGCGTGCGATTCAAAACCAAACAACGATGTGTGGTCTCCCACGTGGGAAAGCTTAATTAGATTTTTTTATGGTAAAATATTAAATACCAGCACCGATAGATGCTTCTACGAGAGGCATTAACCAATTTTTCCCTCCTAGTATAGTCCGGTAGCTGAAGCATCAAAAAATAGCTAATAAGGAACAAATCGGAGATAGCGTCCAAACTTTGCAGATCGCTTCGTATTATGGTCTGTAAACATGGAAAAAAAGTTTTGTCCAACCAAACCACGGGCTTCAATTGTTATTAAACAATTAGTAAAAATTTACCATTTTTTTTCTTAGTTTTTCTCATATAACTTTTTTTGTGGCTGCAAAATAGCTAAAGATATTTTGTTCGTTATTTAATTATCTACTGATCTGTGTAGGTTAGATCATTGGAAGACTTTTTTTCGCGAAGTTATATTGCAAAAAAGTGCAAAAATCGTCGTTATAAATTGTCATTTTGAAACATCCATAACTTTTATAATGTTTGATGAAAATGCTTCAAAATTTGGTATTCGATAGCTCTTATAGAGATCTTAAGCCATGCTCAAGGCTTTTCTTGTATTATGAAAAATAACGTAAATAAACTATAATTAATTAAAAAATTAATTTGATTGTCCTGATCGTTAAAATTGAGCTAGACTGAAACTTTAAAATGGATTTTATTCAAAATACAAAGGACTTTAATATTGTAAAAAAAAAAAAATTTTTTTTTTCAATTTTTCCCCGATTTTTTACAAAATTTAATTTTGCAACATTAACAAATTAACATTTCTCGATCATTTTTTATTGTGGAGAAGTAGAACTAGTTCCATCTAATAGTGTATATTTTTACACAAATTTACAAAAAAAATTTTTACGATACGATGTTTTTAACTATAGTTATTAACAATTTAGTGTTTTTTGCAATTGTTTAATTTCTATCGGTTTTTTCGATTTGAAAAAAATTTTATAGTATCTACATAGCATCTGTTGTTGTAATATATGACTTACAGATTTTTTAACAAATAATTGACAGTTAGAAAAAATTACTTATTTATACAGTTTTACGTGCGATAACGGCCTGTGTACGGCGGATTGCATGTTTCAGGCGTTTCCATACCAGTTCGAAAAATCATATTATTTGATCTTTTACTTTTATTATTGTTTTGTAATAACTAAAAATACATAAACATACATTTTTATACAAAATTTTTTATGTGAATGCAAGAAAATACGTAGTACATGATATTTGTTGCATAAATTTTTTATAAAATGCTATTTCTTATATTTTACGTTTTTTTGTTACTGGTGTGTGATCACTATCACTCTCGGTGTCATCTTCTATTTCGGCGAACAAGATGTCATCAGAATCGTCTTCTAATACTAATTCACTCATCTGGATTTGAATTTGCTCATGCTCTACGTTCTGAGTACTGTATATGTCGTTATCATCTTCACTAAGAGACACTATTCTGTCTTCCATGTTAGCACAATTTTTACCTTCACAGTATTTACACACGGCTGAGCAATGGATTCCATTGTTTTTGCAGCTACATTTTCCTACACATCCCTTCTTGCATTTACACGCGATCTGTTTTAATATTTTTTCAGGAATGAGTGGCTGCAGTGTGATAACCGGAAGCAGTCCATTTTCAGTTTTTTTCCATCCCCATTTTTCTACATCCACTCCGCTATCAGTTTGCAACCATGAGGGATATTCTGCCGTGTGGCAGCGCTCGTGAGGGCATGGGGGTAAAAAGCGCCAAAGTCAAACTAAATTAAATTTCTACATTTTTACATATAAGACACAGATACAAAGTATGAAAAAAGACTGCAATATACAAAAATAATTAAAAAAAAAATAGTTATAATCGTTCTATTAACATATAAAGCAAGAGTTGGCACATGTAAATATAACCTGCTCCTTAGATGAAGTACCAGTAATTTATTAAATATTCAATACAAGTTATGTGAGCTTTTTGATGCTTCTTTCACCGTCCCCTATTTTTCATAATTTTTATCATTACACAATGGATACCTGTAGAAGTAAAAACTACGGAAAATGGACCAACAAACAATTAATTCTCGACCTGAAAAAAAGAAGTGCAAAGACAACTGGGAAGAAGGCTGATTTGGTGCAAAGGTTTGCCGCGTATTTAATGTTTATGAAAGATGATGGTTAATCATTATACATTTTTTATAGACTCATTGATTACGACAAAATATGTATTAAGGCTACACCTGAAACTGAAGAAGAATATACATTAATTACCCCTGATCCTAAAAACTACAGAGACTTGAATGCGTCGCATCCTTTATCACTACCAAATAAGTTTTATGTAAAATATTTCAATTCAATACAAGTTAAGATTCATAACAAAAAAGGAGAAAAAATATACAATGATAATTACTTGCTGTATCTTAGAAGAGCTGTAAATTAAGAGAATGAAACATTTTTGCTGGCACGAATTGCTTCTCAGTTTAGAATAGCTATTGTTTACTATGTAAATATTAAAATTACACCTCTAAATATTATTTCTGATACTCAGTGTGAGTGTGCTGCTGGTAAGGGACCAACAGCTCATTGCAAACACGTATTTGT
Organism: Copidosoma floridanum; assembly: GCF_036245765.1. Taxonomy (NCBI): domain Eukaryota; kingdom Metazoa; phylum Arthropoda; class Insecta; order Hymenoptera; family Encyrtidae; genus Copidosoma; species Copidosoma floridanum. The sequence continues at coordinate 12,147,518 of NW_028321884.1, read as the reverse complement.
GGTTTTTGAAGCTATCAAAGACTTTTTGATGAATAAAAGTATAAAAACAAAGGAAACATGTACAGAAATATTACAGACATTTCACCAAGCTGAAAAACACCTAGGCTCACCACTCAAAAAAAAAAAAAAAAAAAAAAAAAACCATACGAACAAATGTGATTTCACATAAAAAGAGCAGGTTATATTTATATGTGCCAACTCTTGCTATGTATGTAAATAGAACGATTATAACTATTTTTTTAAAATTATTTTTGTATATTGCAGTCTTTTTTCATACTCTGTATTTGTCTCTTATATGTAAAATTCTAGAAATTTAATTTAGTTTGACTTTGGCGCTTTTTACCCCCATGCCCTCACGAGCGCCGCCACATGGCAGAATATCCCTCATTGCCTTATTTGATAATATACTCTGCAGGAGTGCTCACGGGCTGCCCCTTCAGTTGGGGGTAACAAAGATATATTAAAATTTTTGTGACAGGATACTTTTCGGAAAATATTAAAACGAAACTCGTTTAAAGGGCATTCTTCTTGAGTTGTACCTCCATAGATAGCTTGAATCAGTTTTTGACCTCTTTTCAAACTAATACATCGTAAGGTACAGCACCGTCAACAACAGTTCTCTATTCGTACGCAGTAAAAGTGAAAAGTAGGGATTCTCAAATACGTTCGAAAAGAAAATTATCGTTCACATGCGTCGACGCCTGAAACATGCAATCCGCCGTACACAGGCCGTTATCGCACGTAAAACTGTATAAATAAGTAATTTTTTCTAACTGTCAATTATTTGTTAAAAAATCTGTAAGTCATATATTACAACAACAGATGCTATGTAGATACTATAATATTTTTTTCAAATCGAAAAAACCGATAGAAATTAAACAATTGCAAAAAACACTAAATTGTTAATAACTATAGTTAAAAACATCGTATCGTAAAAATTTTTTTTTGTAAATTTGTGTAAAAATATACACTATTAGATGGAACTAGTTCTACTTCTCCACAATAAAAAATGATCGAGAAATGTTAATTTGTTAATGTTGCAAAATTAAATTTTGTAAAAAATCGGAAAAAAATTGAAAAAAAAAATTTTTTTTTTTTTACAATATTAAAGTCCTTTGTATTTTGAATAAAATCCATTTTAAAGTTTCAGTCTAGTTCAATTTTAACGATCAGGACAATCAAATGAATTTTTTAATTAATTATAGTTTATTTACGTTATTTTTCATAATACAAGAAAAGCCTTGAGCATGGCTTAAGATCTCTGTAAGAGCTATCGAATACCAAATTTTGAAGCATTTTCATCAAACATTATAAAAGTTATGGATGTTTCAAAATGACAATTTATAACGACGATTTTTGCACTTTTTTGCAATATAACTTCGCGAAAAAAAGTCTTCCAATGATCTAACCTACACAGATCGGTAGATAATTAAATAACGAACAAAATATCTTTAGCTATTTTTGCAATCCGACAGCCACAAAAAAAGTTATATGAGAAAAACTAAGAAAAAAAATGGTAAATTTTTACTAATTGTTTAATAACAATTGAAGCCCGTGGTTTGGTTGGACAAAACTATTTTTCCATGTTTACAGACCATAATACGAAGCGATCTGCAAAGTTTGGACGCTATCTCCGATTTGTTCCTTATTGATTGCTTCAGCTACCGGACTAGTATGCGGGATTTCATATGTACAAGTATCGTGAATAAGGTAAAAGCACCACTGAGAAGCACTTGAAAAATTCTGTCTCCCACGTGAAATATTAATAAATAAATTTCTAGACGATTGTTTACGAAGAAATAATTAACGTAGAATTTTTTAAGTGTAAACTTCTTAAAACAATGAGACTTTTTATTTGTTTTATGGTCTGGTTAATTAAAACAAGTTAACATCGTATTTCAAACTGGGACGCATTGGAAACATAATCCCAAACATATGATGCTCCTTGTATGAAACACACAGAATGCATATAAAATACATGTTTGTTTCATACGGGGGACAGTCTGTTTCAAAAAAAGGCAGAAATTTCGGAAGTTTTATTTGACAGACCCAATTTGCCATTAAAGTTTTATCAATGAATAAATTTTATAACACTATAAACGGATTTAAAAATTAAAATACTAAAGACTAAGCACTTCGTACAAAAGAAAATTTACGCTGAATAAGTCAATGTTGCTTTTTTTTTCTAATAATCATAAGAAAACACTTGAAAATCGTTTCAAAGCGGTGCTTTTACCATAATTGTAAATTCACCTTAGACAGATTAAGCATGTACTTTAAGGACCCGCAAAACTTGATAATTTAGAAAAATAAAAAAAGCTATCATCCAAAAGTCGTTTTATTTTCGTCAGCTACTCCTTGGAAATTTCAACTCCCCAAAGCCACGGGAAATCTCTCCCCTATCTTCCCGTTCAAGATCCGTGTCTTTGTATCAATCCTTGAATCTCGCCATACTTCTATACGCCCGCAAAGTAGAGCAATTTCCCATCCTCCCTCTATCTCAAAAAAGACTCATTTCGGTAGCTACACTGCAAAATTAAAAAATCTGAAACGCCCGATCGAACCGAGTAATAAATCGGCGTACTGGGAAACCCACCAGCCGTGGCCTGTAATAAACGCGTGCGCTTGCACGCGCCTAAGCGCCCATTAAAAACGAGCGGCATCGGTATCGCAGCACACACATATTATAAAAGCCGCTACTTCTCGCTTTCCCGGTATATACACACGCGTCTAGCGTACACAGCCCAAGAGAGTGTACATACATATATATATATGTAATTCCATTAAGGCAGCGCGACCGTAATGGGGCGCGATAAATCAGATGCCCTGGGTCCAGTATGCGCCGATCGATTGATTCGTCCTCTCTCTTTTTTTTTCTTCTTCCGAGCGACGATCGTATCAGCCCGGCGTATCTCTCGCAAGGGAGGGAAAGGAGAGAGAAAGAGAGAGGCGCAACCCGTTTGCCGATTTTTACAACTTCTCCCCTTTCTGCGTCACTCTGATTCATTAGATCCGGTGTTCCGTTGCTGCGTGTGCGAGTGTGGGTAGGACGTGGGACGCGCGAATATCCGCGAAAAACTAGGCAGGGCGCGAAGGCGAGGCTTTTTTGTTTTTATTTACTTACGGGCTTATCGATCGATACCGATTTTTCGGCCGAGTGATACTTTGAAGTTTGATAAACACCGATCGCTGCCTCTTCCGTTAATTCAAGGGGCAGGGGAGGAATGCACGCTCGCTCGAGTTCGTCTAATGGGACGTGTTTGATTTTTAATTCGACGATATTGACCTGCGCGAATAAATCTACACTTGCGCGGCAACCATTATAAATCGGATTTTCGATTTTTTCGACTTACAAATCGGTAATGTGTGATTTTGATTTTTTTCCAAATACACACGTGAAATAACTTGAACACCGTTTCATGAGGATGATTCGGTGAGTTAATCACGCGAGAAAAATCGGTAGTCGTAATCATTCATTTCATAAATCTCTAATCTAACTGGAAAAGTTCGCAACCATCGACGATGCGATTTTACTTTCCCAACTGACAGCAAGAAAAAAAAAAAAAAAAAAACGATCCCTCGGTCCTCACGCTCCAATGAACGAGCCGATCGGACATTTATGAGCCGTAATACGCCCCGATCAGCCATGCAAATGCGATTCAGCCGGACTCTGTGTATCTCTCTGCATGTGTGACTCCAATCGGATCACTCAGCGGTGGATTTTCTGCTTTTCGCCGCTCCGAAAGCGCGATAAAACGACATCCCAGCCGTTGACTCGTTAATTGATTCGCTTATCGCAACAACCCCACTCGTAAATATACCGAAGGGACGTTGTCTTCCAGTGAAACGCCGTTACCGCAACTTCGCACTCACTCGTTGGTGATGACACGCCAACAATCACAACACTTGGTAATATTGTACCGAGAAAGAAAACAAAAATCGGCACTCGGAGATCATCAAAACCTCCTCCTTCTCGAGCAGGTGTTAACTGGTCTAATCACTGAACCATAAAAAAAAAAAAAAAAAAACTTTTCTCCGCACTCGGAAAGATGAAAAAAAAAAAAAAACACCAACCGCTACGGCACACCCGCTCGAGCAGCAGGTGAATTCGCGAAGGGCAACGTACAAGCCGTCGTTCGCTTTACAACGCGTAAGTATAGAACAGTAGAACACTCGAGCGCGCGCGCGCGCGAATAAAAACACACGGAGGAACCGATCGTGCCGTGGCGTACGCGAAGCCAGCCAAAGTCGGTACTGAAGGCTGTTGTGAGAGAGGCATCGGGAGCAGCAGGCCTGGATGGAAAAGAGCAAGAGGGAAGAAGTTTCTTTCTCTTCTCGCACTGCAGTAGAAGAAGGAGGAGTGGAAAGGATGTGGGGCCCCGCGATCGCTAAAGGAGCGTATACGTCCACAGGGAGTGGGGACGTGCGCGTATAGAGTAGCAACAGCAGCGGGGCCCCGAGGGCCTGATGTGTGCACTGCACCTATGGCTTGCGATGCAGCCGGCGACGTGGGCCCGCCTTGGTATATATACATGGGCGATTATCTTAGGGGAGAGGGGAATGTGTATCTCGTTCGCGAATATTGGAGCGCGTCTCAAGTGTTGTGTGCTGGTCTGCTGTACGTGGCAGGAGCTTCTTCGTTTTGATGCTTGGATGATACGATGGTGCAGATATGGTGGACGGATGGATGCTGCGTCATGCAGCTACTGCAACAGTATTGTACACAGGGTCAAGGGGAAGAGACTCCTTGGATCCTTTTTTTTTCCTTTTCGGAGGAAAATGAGCTAGCTGATGGGTATTTAATGACGGCTCGACGAAGCATTTATTTGCTGTGCGATGTTTCTTTTGGATTTTTGTGGGGTTTTGCGTTTAGCCGCTCGAGGGGTTGGTTTTCTTGGGGAGAAGCACCACGTAGAAAACTGGAATTCATTCGATTCATTTCGACGATGAAGTACCCACAAACGAACATCGTTATCGGGATCATTCTCATCTCTAAGATATCGGATTTGCTATTTCCCCCTACGCTTCGATTGATTTTTATCGGTCGTATGAGCATCGTTGCAATAATAGTACGTTATTATTACGAAAGCAAAAAAAAAAAAAAAAAAAATAATAATCAAAAGTAAAGAACTTTATACACGAATCCTCGAAGAATGATAAAAAGGTACAACAACCCCAAGCCTTTTCCATCGGAGAGCTGCAGCCACGCAGATCGAAAGATTCCCCGTATTAATACTTTCAATCTGTAGAGCTACCACATATTTCTGTCGTGTCTACGTAATAATTTAATACCTCCATTCCACGACAGCATCACCACCAGCGTCTCGGCAATTTGCTTAAAGTCAAACATTTTGCAAAGAAAGCTCATCCACGGGTACGGCGAGCACGCATACCTCGTCCAGGCAACTCTCGGTGTGTTTCAATAACACACATTAAAGTGCAATTTCGTGTTGCCTCTCTCTTTCGCTACCTGCCAGGCAATCACTCTCCCTGCAACTCTCTGTTTTCTCTCTTTCTTCCAACCTCGCCTCGATCCTCATCTTCTTTTGTGATCATCTTCCTTTTCTTATCGCCCTGTCCGTGCACTTGTAATCGAAATAATACAGTTTTCTCTCTCTCTGCGCAGTCAAATTAAAATCAATTCTTTTATTTTTCTTTGATTACCTTTTTTCCAATTTTCAAAAGCTGCCTGCTTTTCCTCGAATATGGGTGGAGTTGACGTCGTTCAATCTTCACTAATAAGTTTTCTATGGTGCGAAAGCTACATATTCCTTTATCGGGATAACTAGTAATCCTCCCAAACTCGTATTCATAGCAGAATAATTTTATTGCATTCCACCTCATTCTCTCCTTTTCTCACGAACAATAAAATCTCAAGAGCCGTCAAGTCGTTTTTCTCTTGTCCTCGCACGTTTCAGCCACTCAACGATTCCCGATAAAAAAATCAGACCCGACTATTCCTCCCCCATGTGCAATTAGACTGTCTAGTTGCGCGCAAGTTTTAGAGCGATCGGAAGTCGTCGTACAGAACGAACACGACTGGGAAAACAGAATAAAGAAAGGATTCTGCATAACTAACTCGCTTTGCACACCATATTTCTCTCGTGTACGAGGTATACTTGCCAACACACGATACGCGTATCTATGCACGCAGGCACGTGCTAAAGAGCCAAGGCCCAAGCGTCAGCCTTCTAGATGGACCTCCTCGGGCTTCCTTACTCAGGGCTTGCTCGTTCGCCCCCGTCTTTTCCCTCCTGACGCAATATCTCTTGCAAACTCATTCTCTTCTTCTTCCTCTTCTTTATCGTTTTCTTCATCTCTCGTTCTTTCATTACACTGATTTTCTCATCTCTCATCTCTCGTCTGCGCATGTAGGCACTTCTATCCAGCTTCAATTAGATTGGATAATTGAATCAAATACCACGTGATTCGACGTAATAATACGCAAATATTTCATTCTAATGATATTCCAGTGTATGATATGGTCGAAGCATGTACGGATGGTAGTTCTTGTCAATTTATACATTTCAATTGTAAACAAACACTTCAACTTTACGTGCAAGACGAAACGCTATCAACAGTGTAACTTCTCTTTCAAATTTAACGCGTGATACCATGAGTGCCAATGTAGTAGCGAACCTATTAATTAACTCTTTTGTTTTTGTGTAGAATCTTAGAGTGAACCAGAAGAAAGAGCAAGCTACGATATTAAGATGCCCAAACCACCAGTATAGCCAAAAATATTTCATATAGAACTATCTGATTTAGGGATCAAAGCTAGGCTGTGGATATACTGAATACCGGGATGGGCAAGTCCCCACAGTTACTTATTATAAAGAATGTAACGAAAACTGGTGGTTCAAAAATGCAAGGAATGTCCAAGACGATCCAGACAATAGGATACCCACTGGAATAGCTTATAGATACTGGAAATACCTAGACGAATTCTGGCGGTTCAACACCCAGCAACAATGTAAGGAAAAATAATATTGAAATGCAAACTTGGTAGTTTCAATATTATTTGATGACAAAGGAGCAAGTGAAAGGAGTGTATGGATAAATACAAGGAAAAGACTGATAGTTAGTTGTATAGTAATGCTGTAGTCACTAGTCTTAAGATAGTTTTAATATTATAATGCTATCCTGGACAATGACTCATCACATGATAGAAAAAAAAGAGAAATTTTAGACAACATACAGTGATGGACACCCGGATGCCTAAGATAAAAAGTATCTAGAAACTAACAAGCCAAGTTGAATATTATGGAAAGAGCTTCAAAAAACACGTAACAACTACAATGATGAAAATACTGAAACCATAATTGTATGATTATCGAGATGATGATGAGATAAAATGTAATAACAATCAGTCAATCAAAGGATTAATTCCAAAGATTATCTGATAACTTGGATATTTACGATAGAGGCCGAATTCTAGGTTTTAAAAATAATCTATTTCAGGTTATACTACACGTAAAGTTGGTCAAATTTATTGTACAACATAGGAGAAAGAAAGGAATAAGAAGAAATAGTGGCGTGAATCTATGAGATTGATCTATGATTAATTTAAAGAAGACATATCTCTCCAAATACTTGCATTTTTATTTGGTAATCAAAGTGATGGTTTTACCGAACAATTACTTCCAGTATTATTTGATTATCAAGGTGAAATTATGCATCCAGTAAATGATAAATTGTGGCTGGTTGTGTTGACGGACGTTTCGTATAATTCTGAAAGGTATCTTTTGTTTCTCTAAGATATATAAATAAACAAATGACTGCGAAATCGAAGATTGAAATCATATATATCCTAGAATTGGATGCCAATACTGGAACCGAATCGTGTTGGAGTGGTCAGATTATAGTACCAAGGGGACTATAAGCTTCTGTAATATGAGACAACTATAGAATATAGAAAGCGTATAAGCTCACATTCGAGAACATTATAAAGAAAAGGTCAATTTAGGTAGATTGAGTAAATTATGGTTAAGCAAACAATATCACCTATTAGTTGTGAAGCTGAAAAGTACTATTCAAATAGGATCCCTGAAAAAGCTGGAGAAAACTGACATGTGTTTCGAATAACTACGGAAGATCTGAATAACCGAATCTTACCTACGGATTCTTGAGAAATGCAATGGTATGACTCTTGAATATCAGACTATAGTCCTTCTACAAAAAGATCGGTAATAAGATATATTATAAGTTATATTTACTAAAATTCAAAGAACCTAAGAAAATTTCGAGGTATGTTGAACAATACTGATTAAAAATTGAAAACGAACAAAGTTTTTCAATTTTATTCATAACGCAAGGATTAAAATACAATTTTTTCAGTTTCTTCTATTCCAAACGAAAAGAAATAATGTATTTTTTTGACTCTTTTTAAAACACAATCATCATCAGCTAATCTCTCAGGTATGCCTCGAAAGTGATGACTTCAAACACACAAAATACTTCCTGATCACAAATAAATACTCGATAAATACAGTATTCCGATATTCAATTACGGAAATCTTGGGAACACAGTTGAACAACCAAAAGAAAACAAAGTACAAACCATCATCCACTACCAACATCAAGGAACCCGTTCATTCACTCCAGCTGGTACGGAGTTAAATTAAGCCTTTTCACAAAGAACCAAGCTAGTACACCCGTATCATTCAATTATGTGAGTATACTGTACCAAGCACATTCATCGCCTCAACACCATACACTACACCCTTTAAAAAATCTGTATCCACGCACCTAGGAAAGACGGACTTTCGTGTGCTCTGCCCCATAAATTCAGCATCGTCGTTTCGCCCGACTTTTCCGAATTCATTATCCCCCGTGATATATCCACACACACGTTTCCCGAACGCGTGCACACACACCTAAAACACGTTGATGTACTTCTTTCCCTCTTCATTTCTCGCTGCCTCGCTTATGTACCTTTAACTGCCCGAAGCAAAAGACACACAGGCTATTTTTCTTCGTCTCCTCTACTTCGCAGCGATATAATGTACGAAGGAAAGAGAGCGAGAGACACGCAGAGAAGAGGTGCGAGGAAGATAAGAACCGATAGATCCTCCAAGAGAGAGAAAGAGAGACGCTGCCGCCGTAGCTTCTTCATTTTTCTCTTCCTCCCGGTTCGCGACGAAGCCCGCGGGTGCACCTTTCCCTTTGCATGTATATATATAAATACGTAGCGGTATAGCTGCCTCTATTAATATTAAATCGTTCGCGAGGGAGAAAAACGGGGGGGCCCTACCGGTCTCGTCCACTGTATATATACGTACTCTCGGCCTCATGAATACATCGGGCCAGCCAAGCAGGTAGATTCGCGCTCGCGCGCTAATAGCCCAAGGCTCGACACGGAGATGTATTGTACATGTATATATTTTAGCGCGTGTTATCGAACTCATGGGCGAACCGATCGTGTCTGCCTCTCTCTTTCTCCCTCCTCTTGCACTTCTATATTGGTGTATATGAATGTAATATACATGCGCTCGCGAGATTTCGATTCGGTCGCGGGCGTGTGCAGACCCTTTGGATAACTGTTGTTCCTCTTGGCTGTTGTTTGCTCTTATTTGTTACGATCAAAGGAGCAAGTATCTTTCGTACGCTTGGAAACTGTGAGTTTATGCGTTTGTTTGTACATGCGCAGTTTGTTCGAGCAATGAATGAGACATAAAGATAAATTGCTCCTGATTAGGAAAAAAAAAAAAAAAAAAAATCACACGTCTTCCTCGATCTCAGGCTTGTGTGTGAAAATTACACTTATCCGGTAGGGAGGAGACTTTCAGAAATAAGATACTCGCCGTTCAACGGAAGAATAAAGGTGAAAAATTCATAATGGCATTTTATTTTTCAAAAACCTTACACGAGTTATTTCGAGGATCGAGCGCAGCTTCAAGATTCGAAGGAGAATGTAAAAATATCCTCGTGACAGCGCTAACGAAATGAGCTTTGGTCCATTTGTATTGTCTAGGAAATAATTCCAAAGTACATTACGCACAGTCATGGCAAGACTAATTAACGCCATTAACCAAAACTAAAGACCTGCTCTGAGAACAAAAAGGGTTCCGAGTTTTTTTTCATGAAATTTTTATCCTGACGAAAATAACTAATGGTTTTGGTTTTTCTAGCCTTGGATTGTGTTATTAAATGTGTTATTAAATCATGTGCAGCACTGGTACAGTTATGGTGGTTCTCTTGTCTAGACAAGGGTGCAATAACCTTGATAAACTAAAAAAAACCTTCCTAGGACTCTGCGGATCAATACACGTATCTATAAGTTTCGTAACTTTTAAAGATTTTTTTCTGCTTACGATCTAGATTTTTCGAGCCATTACAGCCAAAGAAATGGTCCAGAGCCCAAGGGCTTCAACTGATGAATTTTTAATTACAGAGTACATCCAGCAGCACCTCGTCAAGCCACAGATATTCTTAGCAATTTTCCAGAACCCAAAAAACTACTCCACCACCAATTGCTGCCCAGAAAAAAAGACTTGCTACAACCACCGATGAAGACTTTAACATCCTGAAAACCGCAAAATAATTCATAACAAGAACGAAAAAGAAGACAAAAAAGGAAAAAAAAATCCTTGCCCATGCTCGTTCTAATCGAGCTGTTATACAAGTCCAGCCACGTGTACGAAGAGCCAACGAGCACTACGACGCCGCGACGCCGATTCGACAAGTAGGAAGTACATTAGCGCGTTTCTCGTGGCCGCGAGTACACGATGCTCTTGAAAAACGAAAAGGGAGAAAAACGAGAACGGCCAACCTCGGGAATTCCATTCTACGCGTCCAGCCCGTGTACCTCGCGGAATCCACAAGGGGGTGAGAGGGAGACACAAAAAAAAAGTACTCTCCCTCTCGCGCGTATGGACTCCCCCCCAAAACAGAAATAAAAATGAACGCGAGGCAAAAAGCCCAACGGCATTTCAAAAACCCGGCACAGTGGTTGTAGCTCGGCACCGGGGAGCTTTCAGCTTCTTTCGACAATTTGTTGGGTCGTCGGTGTATGGGCAGGGGCCGTCGAGCGCCCCATTTGTACCCGTCGCCAGCAGAGGGGTGTATGTGTGCTTGGAGAGACGTAGGCCTCGATAGATACAGGAACGGTATAAGGTATATATATCGCATGCTGATGCGCATTAATCACGTCGTGTGTAGAGGCGGCCCACGTGCCTCTCTTCTTATGCGGATACGTGCGCTTCCTTCCTCCCTTTTGTCCTCTTTTTGTACTTTGGTGTCGCGTCGTGTTCCGATCGCAGCGACACCCACGTGCTACCGGTGAGCGGGGACACGTATACGTGTGTGCCATTAGGTCCGGTGTGCTTACAGAGGGATGAGTTCGGATGATTTGTGGGAATCCAAGGATTGATTTTAATGGGACTCGTTGCATTGATATTTTTTTTTCCCGTGACAGATGCTCGAAGTGGGTTTTAATCGAAGTTTTTTTTTTTTTTTTTTTTTTTCAGAAAAATCGTCGAATGTTCAGCCCGAGTAGATAATTTAGATGTATACATCTATGAATTCTTCAGACTTGTGGAAGTTCCTATGCCCAGGCGATTTTGACCCAAGCTTACGTAACAAAGGAAGTTTTTAACGCTGAATCAGGTAGTCTTTCAAGCGTAGATGAATTACTTGTAATGAAAAAGTTAGACAATTTGATAATATATTTATGAAAAAATATCACAAGATGTTATTTACAAACATTACCATCAAACTAGTTTAGCCTTCCTACAGTTTTTGTGCCGTGAGGATAATATTATTCAAAGTAAGCGGTACATCCGCGCCAAACGTAGCAGCCAGTACTGAGATGTAATTTGTCGATTGCACCTTATTATGGCTGCTCAAAATTCATCAGTGAAAACTCGAAAAGATTCGTAAATTATATGAGGTACAGTCCACAGATCCAGAAAGGACTTGTGAATTAAATTCCGTTAAAAGTCTATGAATAAAAAGCACGTGACTCTTGAGTTATACAGGATCCTTAAACTCGCAATTCTGCTGCAAAACGACGTGAATAATTTAAATAACGATCTAGTTCAAGCCTTGCACTGCAGCACAGCCGATAATTAATATTCAACGTACCAATGCCAATCGGATCAATGAATCCTTTGATATCACGCCCTAACTCAAAGCAAATCACACACCCATCACCGATGTATCTTTGGTAATAATCAATTAGTTCTACCAAAGCCTGGAATTAGCAAAAAAATTGAAGAACAAAAAGAGAAATTTATTGCTTGGCAAAAGGTGTACTTACGGATCCATTTTCAAACTAGACAATAAAAAAAAAAAAAACACGACGCGCACTTATCAATCATTTTCAGGTGCTTATTTCCAGAAGTACAAATAGAGCCCAGTGCTACCGGTCCGGGGAGGGGAGAAAATAATTGTGAATTACGCGTTCACCCAACTGACTTTTCCGTGTTCGAGACGCCACGTACCTAATACGTTCACGCGCGCCAAAGGGAAGATCCGAACGAAAGGGTTAGCGCGAGAGATGATGTATACGAGCGAGGCGCCTGCCCTCCCGGAATTCAATTTCCGCCGCTGTACGGAGGGAACGAAGGATACGAAAACCGGCTACCTCCGCGGCCTGGCGGGGTATCATATGTATCCCTCCCTCACTGCTAATTGTCAGCACTTTCTTCGCGTGTCGTAATCACACGCGTTGCCGCATATCGTGTCTATTCAATGTGTTTTATGCATATACATGGATCGGCTAATACAAGTGTGTATGGCTTCGTTTTCCCTGGCCGGGAGATTATAGAGTTGGTATTCCCATTGGATCTCCGTATTTCTCCCGCTTATTAGAGAGATAGTTGTTGTTCTCGTTGTTCTTCGCGATGATCCGCCCGTTGCTGGTACGGAATATATGCATGCCGTTGTTGTTTCGGGGTTTGCCGCTCTGGTGTCGAGAGATGCCATTATCCTGTCCCAGGACGTGAGAACCGTAGTAACGAGGAATTACTTTCTTTTCGAGCTTTCCTACCTGAAGATTGATACGGTGCGTTTTCGAGGGGGAAATCTGGCGCTTCGTTTTACTTGTGTAAGCTCCCAGCTAAAGAAACATCACGAGAAACGTGTTTCTTTTGTTCAAATGACGTTGGGAGTCGAGACGAATGTTGAAGTACCTTTATCTCGTCCGGTGCCATTGTGTATGGTCCAACAACTGACGTGGTAGAAAATACAAGGAATAGGTGGTGGGCTCAACAGTCGAAGAAATGGTGCGTAACAGCGTGTCACATTTTTCTAGGTACATAGTCACAAGACTGAGGAGTTATTTGACTCGTTTTCCTTAGAGTCCTGTATGTATACACCAGTAAGAAAGAGATCTCTGTTGGAGGCAGCGGTTCGGCTCCGAAATAGGTTATCCAGCTAAAAATTGTATTTGAGACCCGATGCATCCAAATTCTGATCCCCGTCACATCGCCCTCTTACGCGGGGATCACATCCTTTCTACCTGTAATCCAAAGACTAGTGCGCTTCACAACCAGTATCATCTATCTCTGCATCGCACAATCGGTTGCCAATCGAAGAAAAACAATTCCACCGTGTACGGAAACAAGCTAAAAAAAATCAAGTTGGGTATGCACGCAGGTACGTCCACCGGTGTCCTGTAATTTGTCCATTGCAGTCGAGGGTCATTTTCCACCTCGCCAGCCGCGTATCGAAACATCGCCGTACACGCGCACAAAGGAGCTAAGCTCGGACCGTTTCTTCCTCTCCTTCTCTTGTCCAGCGAAACAGGTGGTATGCGACCATCTCCTCGAGTCCACACACACACACACACTTCATCCTTAACTCTCTCTCTCTCTCTCTCTCTCTGTCAGAATCAAATTGTTAGAGTACAAGACTGTGGCTTGCGCTAACGAAGCTTCCCCTTGTTCTAAGTATTGCATTTTACGGATGGACTCGCCAACGGTGTCCCCGTTGTTATACGCACGTGGTTTGTCTTGAGTGCGCTCATTACGTATATATTTTCCTTTTTCTTTTTTCAAACAATCAAACAAGCCATCACGTATTACGGGTACGAATAAAAGGTGTTGCATCCAGAAAAAAGTATGTACGTGCCAGAAGGAGAACATTGTGCTCTCGGGGATAACGAGTGCACGTATTATCCTTCGCGTCTTACGAATCTGGCGGACGAGATAAGGTTGTCGCTGCGACGTATTGATAACTCTGTTTCGAGCTTGAGGAATTTATGTCGTTGATAGCTGGAATATACACACTATCTCGTTGGAGGTGAATCGTTATAACGGGTTCTCGGTGTGCGTGTATAGGAAGGAAGTCGTGCGGTAAAAATTTAGTGCAGCTAGGCGAAATTACTGTATTCCATCCACAGATGTATACCCGCGTATTATATTGAAGTGTATGAGAAAACGGTATAACTTTGATGGATCAATGATCCGGGAGTTTTTTTGTGTTTGTCGTTTTTCTCGTTGCTTCGTTAAAATAAATTACTTTTTTCTTTTTTTTCTCTCCGTTCTCACGACCTACTTTTGCAGGTTTTTTTTCAGCGAAATTTTAATAATACTAGTTGTGTTTGATAATTTTAATATACAACCGAACAAAATAACTTTTAATTGCATCAACAATTTTTTAATTTTATTGATACCGTAACAAGTACTTCAAAACCTTAGCTTCGTACAGTAGTATATTAACTCTTAAAATGGCAATTGAATTTAAAAGTACAAGCAAATCAAGTAGTATTTATCTCCAGATAATTGTAACAATGCAGACTAGTTTTTTATTTCATTTATTTCTTCGATTCAACGAAATTGATATTTAGAATAATTTTTCCCAATATACCATTTGATCTTTTTAAATCCAAAAATACATCATTCAAATTTTAATTATCTCAAACCTTGGCTTTTTAAACTATAGTTTTTTAAACTCATTTTCGTGAGTCTCGTCCAATCACAGAACGAATAGAAAGGCTTCAGTAACGTGACAATAAATCTTTTAAAATAGGATTACAGTGGAACCGAATGTAGTCGACATAATAATATATAGTAGCAGTTCTACGGATATTTCTTTGTATCTTATAATTTCTTAATGTTATCCCTAGTATATTAGTAATTTATTAGAATATTATTATTATTTGGTTAATATTACAAATGACATTGATAACTTACAACAGTACGATTCAGTATGATCCAAAAGCAGTGACTTACCTGAAACAAAAAGAAAAAGAAAAATCTCATAAACATTTTTGCGTGGAATAAGATGTTTTTTTTTTATGATATATAGAATGCAAATAATCTACAGAATCTTTACATCTTTACAGTTTCGTAATAATTTCGCTTCAAACCAGCTTGAGGATACTCCAAAAACTCGCTCGGAAACCAGATCGTTAAAAATCACAAATAAAAAAATATTGATCAACTCGAGCAGCTATAATTACTGATTAGTAAGTAGTCCGGTAATGAAACATCGGAAAGTAGAAAGCAACGAGGTATTGACGATACCATGCGTTTCGAGAGCACGCGAGAACTTTTGACCTCGATCACATGCCTTCTTTGTTACCAAAGTGTTGTTAACCTGCTTTACCTGCCTTTACATTTTTTTTTTTTTCCTTTCTTGGTGCTAAGTGTATGCAACAGCACTCGGATATTATCTGTGCGCATAATGGATGAAAGTTGTGTACACTTCGACAATCATTCGATGAAAGTTGCACTCGTTAGATCAGCCGTGTTTAGAATTTACGATGACTATACGTGTGGTCCACATATTGTAGATTTTATTATAACAAGTTTTTCACACATACACGAGAATCTTGATTTCGAGATGAAGATTTCCAGAAAACTGTTTGACTGTCTACGGAGAAACGATCAGTAGTGGCGCGGTGAAAATTAAAGGACAGTGTCTTCCCGTTGCAAATATCATCTTTGACGCGCAAATTGAAAATAATTGATTCCATTACGAGTAATTTTTCACGCTAGTGAAATTCCAACAAATTTTCATCGAATCTCTTCTCGGACCCCATGGTATGATGGAGTTCCTCGAAAACCCACCACCATCCACCGATACCATTTTTTCTATGCTCAGCAAAAAAATGTAAAAAAGACTCGCACTCGTGGGAAACATGTTTTTTCCTAAAACGCCTTTTGTCTCGTGACACTGTACAATTAAAAAAAAAAATTATTGGAAAGTGTTTTTTTTTTTTTTTTTTTTTTTTTAAGAATTGTAAAAGAAAAAAGTTCAAGGTGAAATAAAAATTATTGTGGGAAAATAAAATTATAATTGTTTTGAAAATTAATTGCTTGGGAGTGTGAAGGGGAATGGTGGACGGAGGTGTGCAGGAGAGTAGTGCGGCACGGTTGGCAGATACATGGTGGGGTGAGGGGAAGTGTGTAGGGAACTGTAGTGAGGGGGGAAACTTGCGAGAAAGAGACTTCCGGTAAGCCACTTCCGTTTCATCAAATCTGTCGGTTTTAAAATTCCAGCCCCCCGAGTACGCGACATAAAGAACTTCGTTCTAAAAAAAAAAAAAGCTCGCGTGTACTACTTTGCTTCGCGCAAAAATCTCTCGACCCGCATTTTTTCGCGAACAGCTCGACTGCCTCCTTACTTTAGTTGTACGAAAAAAAGAAAAAAAATCCGAAACAAAGAAAATGCCAGCGTCATCAAGGGGTAAATAATACCTCGCTCTCGTTGCGTTCCTTCTCTCTCTCTTCCTCGCCCCCCCCCTTGCAGCCATTAGGAGCACCAGTGAGTCCATGAATCAAAGAACGCGCTCCTCCTAATTACACATCAAAAAGCCGAGGGTAAGTACCTACCCATCCGCTTTCGCGCTCGGGGAGATGTCGCGTGAGGCATGTCCGAGCCGCTTTTCTACGCTTGTTTCGTGAAATTAGTAACCGTTGCTGCCGACCGTTTATTTTTTTTTTCTGTCTCAAATGTCCTTCCCAGGACGAGCAAGAAGCGAAAAAGTCACGCTCTCCTCTTCATTAGCTCGATACTTACGGGGCAAATTTTTCGCGCTTCTGTAATTACGAAAGCAGAAAGGGGACACTTTACTGCACCGCCGAATGCTTGATACAAACTCTACGTGGGTAAGTATTTTGTACAGATGTGCGCACTACTCGTGCAAATCTCTTTCGAGTGCGCCAATTAAGTATTGCGATGTGGCGAGCGAGTGACGCGCGGTTTGATTGATGCGCGCGTAATGGTTGGTGCGAGAAACCAGTAGCGCCATTCTTGTAATCATCGAATATAAAAATAGTAGGGTAATGATGTGAATTTTATTTTATTTTTTTTTTTTTTTTTCATTTCGGATACAAAACTACACTATTTACCTACAAGCAAGAAATTACGAACCCTCCCATCGATTTATTTTGTTTCTTACTTACTGAATAAGTGATTACATTAGTTAAAGCGCACAAAATGCCCCAAAAAAAAAAAAAGTTGTATCAGCAGCTTAAATATCAAAAGGAAAAGAAGAAACTTACGAGTTCAACGACGACCACCTAGTTAGTATACATCACCGGAGATCATCAGACGCAGGTCGTCCTTCTCTCGTTTCCCTCTCGCCAATAACGTAACGCGAGTTCTCCACTTTTTTTTTCCCGCAATGCAGCCTCGTATGCACATTATATATGTGATGCATATACATCAAGGTATATACCTGTAATGTAATAAACAGTGTTCCCACGGTGAGGTTGTTATGATTTCCTGTGTGTGGTGGTGACCGGCAAAGTAAGAAAGGAGGTAAAGAGGGAAGGCACTCGAGGGAGCCTCTTCTCTCTTTCGTGTATGCGATGCGTGTTCTAGTGCAGGTGGCGATGGGGCGAATTCTTGGAGACAATGAGAGAAGTCGGAGGTGTATAATGAGATGCTGTATACCAGCGGTACGAGAGGGATGGAAAAAGGAGGCTACGGGCCTACACGTGCATAGCTGAAGAGATGTACGTACTAGCGACTTGATGTCATGTTTATCCCGCATGAAACGCTGCTGGTGGTGGTGGTTGTTTTCTTATATATGAGGTACATCTCTTGTGTGGACTGGCCGTGTGTTACGCGCGGGCTCTTAATTGGCTCGGGCGATCGCGATTAATTAACTAATTAATTAATCGCTCGTGATATATGTGTGCTAGGAGGACAACCTGGACGGTTCGCGAATGTTTGGGTTTGCCTCTTGTTGGATGTGTATTTTGATTGGGGAGGGTGAATTTCGTTTGATCTCCGTATGTGGGATTGTCAGTAGGTAATTTACGTTTTTTGGTATAAAAAAATTTTTTTTATTGTTTCAGGATATAAATTTTTTTGTTTTCATACAAAGGTCGTCTTGTAAGGTACTGAAAGGGCCTTTCAATTATCAAGAGTACCCATCATGTTTGGAAGTATCGTACTACGTGGTAAGTACAGTTTTTTGAATAAAGTCAATCTTTCGGAGTGATGTGATTAATTTCAATTGTTGGTCACATGACTATGTACTGAAAAATCGAATAGATGAATAGCCCATTCTTTATTTTTATACGAGACTTTGTACTACGATAGAAAAAGAACGTCTTCATATGATTACTCAAAATAAAACCTATGCATAATATGTATTTGCGGGCGGACATAATATCTTTTGCATGTTAAGGAAATAAAAATTTTCCTCTTCCACTAACAAATCAAATGAAACTGAGCAAGTAGTTACAGTGTTATTAATTACTAAGTATTTTAAACCCAAAAAGAAAGTCACAGTACCTACGTAGGGGGCTACCCCCTGCAGATTTACTTCAATCGTAATTGTAAAAGAATTACGATCCTTAAACACCATGACCACGTGTATTTTCAACGACAAAAATATTTAGAACGTCGAATCGATTTCAATGCTTTATTAAAAAAGAAATATGTACGGTGTCAATATAGGAGTACAAATATCTTGTGGAGATGTATACCAATTGTCTTTTACATATAGTTACAAATTTATCCAACGTGATTTTTTTTTTTCATGATTCATGTAATAGTAATAAATAATTTTTCCCATCGTCATACAAACATCCAGACTGGATTGATTCACTCGTCGTTCTTCAAACTTTCCCCGATTCCAGTGAAAAACGAGAGTAGTAAAAAAAAAAAAAAAAAAAAAAAAAAAGTGCTGAAGAAGCACACGACCTGCACCCAACGGGAACAGCCGCATCCGTAACGCGGCCACAATGCGGGAGCTTGAAAAAAGTCCTTCGGTTAATATTTGCCGAGGATGTTTCAACCTTTAGTCGGACGTATACGCCTCACTGGCACGAGAGTACACGTCAATTCTAGCTCTATTTACGTACACGCATACGTACATCCGTATGAAGCTATATTCCGAAAGTATACGTACAGTGTACCATTGGAGAAGAGGGAGCTCGTATACATACATCTCCCACGGCAAACAGATCGCGGAGGTTGTTTGCCATCGCTGCTGTCTCGATGATATATATATGTGCTCTCCCCTTTCCCCGTTTGTGGACAACTTCTTCTTCTTCCTCCCCATTATATACGTGCATTTTGCGCTTTCCCTCGTTTCTTGAGTTACACGTACTGATAATGTCCTCTTTGGACGGACACAGTGGAGTGCACGAGCTGTACGGAAAAGGAGTCGCGCGGTATTATACACACATGCGATCTTATAATTATGTCTTTCTGCACGATTACGTATATGTAGAGCTTGTTCATGAGTGATGTAATAAATCAAAGCTGGTCGTTATTTGTTTGTCCAAAGAGAGAAAAATGAAATTCATGAAGGAGAGTATAGCCTACACAGAAAACTTCGCGAGGAGCGATTGTGGAAGCACGTTTTCGAAATGACTTTCCCTCCAACGTGGCATTGGGTTCACAAAGTGAGGAAAAAAAAAAAAAAAAAACAATATGTACTTCGCAGTAAGCACCCCACCTGGCACTGTACAAATCGCCAACTCCAAAAAATGTCAGTCATTCGGAACCTCAAGAGCCCGCAGAAGCCATTACAATGGTCGGGGAGGGAGAATGAAATAATCCACGCGGTCACGCAACAAACGGCCGAGAGAGAAATTGTCGGGCGCAGTAGCCGATAATTACACTGCACCGAGGAAATAGAGAGCCCAAGGGGCCATTTCGGCAGTACGCGAATGGACCAGCTTTCGTGAGAGGGGCTTCGAAATTTGTACAAACATGGCCACGGGCACTTGCATCGCTCGCTTTTCATGACTCAACGGCGTATTGTGCGAAACAACCACATGGCCAAGTCTGCAGAAAACGATGTTTAACGATAAATACCATAGGAAGGATAGTAGAATAGAAAATTATCGAGTGAATAACAAATTGTGTCCACCTGTACTTAACAGTTATCGTTACATTTATCAATCCCTACATCCACCATGTCATTCTTCATTAATGAGTCTGTGTATTTACAACAAAGTTTTTGTATTTACTTTTTTTGTTTTTGTCCTATTGAGTCTATATTAGCTTATGACCACAATGTGTTTAACTTTTATGTTCTGGCATTAGATTTGCATCTACGTTTTGTTTGATTTAATACCTTTTTTTCTTTACTTACATTATCTTTTTTTTACCTCAATTTATACGCTTAAAAAATTTCTCTTACTTATTTTTTCTTACTGCATTTTTTTAAAAAGATTTTGTTTCCTTTGTCACCTAATCTCAATATTTTGGTATCTGATCTGGAGTGTTATTGTGTATGTTTTTGCGTCTTTATATTTGTGACGCTTTTACGTCTTCAAAAATTTCATCAGAGTACTTGTACTTCCGTACGTTGTCCCTCTGTGTTTTTTGCTTCCTCATAAAGAAAGTTTTGTATTTTTTAATAAATTACTATTATCATGTCTTTACAACTATAAGTTTCTCTGGAAGATATTTGTTTTTTATTTTTTATTTTTCATAACTCGAGATTTATCCTTTCTTTTAATGAATCTTGATATCTGTAGTTATCTATTTCCATTACTTTTCTTTATAATTTATTTGTAACTTTGATTTTCTTCCTCTGAGTTCTAGAAAAAGTAAGTACCTCCCCACAAAATAAGTCTAAATTTTCAATACCTTTTTTCTAACAACTTTTTCAAAAAGTAATTTCTATATTTTTTTGTTGAATAAATTTCACAGATAAATATGTTACTCTTAGTTATTACTTGGTTTGTTTTAGTTTTATTAAAACTTTTTTTTTTATACATATAATTAAAACAAATTAAAATTATGATTTTACAGCAATAAGTACATGCGTCTCCACTGTCTCTAGTATTAAAACAGTACACAGATTTAGTGGATAATGTGCAGGTATTTAGCTTTGATATCCTCACCCATAAAATATGTATTATTTTTTTTTTCATTTAAAAAAAGTTAAAGTATTAGCTTACTATTACTCAAATTTAATTTAATTATTTATTATACACACTATCAATTCCACAAAATACAAAGTAACAATCTGAAGAAACACATCAAATGCGTATTTAAGTTCTCTTTTGTGACGAGTGATGAGCACTGATGTGCTTTGCTTAGTCCTTTTTTGAATGCTTCAAGGAATTGTCTTGGTTGAATTCTGTAGTGAATGTTTTTCTTATGTCCTTTCCATTGTGCTCAAAAACTTTCAGAGTACAAAATAAACGTGATATTACAGCTGCATTGAGAATTACGATCACTGGTGCTGTCACGACGATAATAAAAATCACAACAATTAAAAGCACTGTTACTTGGACGTCATATGAAATACTTAGAGAGTAGAAAATGATTTCGGACGATATTATGATTGTTGAAGAAAGAATTCCATTCAAAACTATAGCAGCTAGTAGAAATTTCTAAAAATTTATAGTAAATTATTTATTGCACAAATTTTGAAGTTTAATATTATTTTTGCTAACTGAGTCTTTATTTGTCTGTTTAAAAATTTAGTGGGACTTATGAAATTACCAGTTATACCTTGGATACAGAAAAAAAGCATTCCGGCAATTGTGAGTGAAGCTGACATACTGTGTCCGCAGATTCTTTAAAACTTTTTCCATAAATTGTAGTTATCCCCATACTAATTTCATGCACTCTTTTATAAAGTGAAAAAGTGGTGCGGTAAGGTTTGTTCGAATTTTGAATTATTCTATATATATCTGGAAAAGTAACCCAAATAAGAGATCCGTAAGCAGCTGTTCCAATATGATACCTGAAATCAAGCAATTTTTTAAATATGATGTTGAAAATAAATTTATTGCAAATTTATTGAAGTTGCAGAATCAATAATCTCACAAAATATGCGACCTGACATTTTGAATTTTATTTTGAAATGATACT
The DNA here is from genome assembly GCF_036245765.1 of Copidosoma floridanum. Taxonomy (NCBI): domain Eukaryota; kingdom Metazoa; phylum Arthropoda; class Insecta; order Hymenoptera; family Encyrtidae; genus Copidosoma; species Copidosoma floridanum. The sequence continues at coordinate 12,125,273 of NW_028321884.1, read as the reverse complement.
TATAATTTAACATCATACTTGAACAAGTTTTATACTATTAAGTATTATTAGTGTTGTAAGTTTAATTTATATATTAATATTTCATCAGTTAGTGTTGAATAAAAACATTACTTACTTACAACAAACTAGTTTTTCGCCCGTTTTAAAACTATTTTTTTCAAGTAAAAAGAACTTTGTAAGATTATCATTTGAGTATGTATGTTATAAACGTAGTAATATCAGATTTTAATGCTTATAATAATTATTTTTGCAACGAGAACGAAATAATATCTTCAAGGAAACTTTTTTTTTTCACTAGACATATTTTCCAACCAAAATCTTAACTGCTTTATTATTGCCTGCAACCGTTGATACTAAAATTTCATAATTAAAAAACTAAAATTTTACCTTAACGTTGTAACTACATTTCTCGATACCAATCCACGTGGAACATTTAATTTATCCATAGTTTGAAACCAAATGCAGAATGTTCCCCAAAGTACCATGTGTCGGAATAAATCTATGACTGAATAAAGCCATACTGTACCACATATATTCAGACAATGAAGAAGTAGCAGTAATAATGACGGAAACTCGAAGTAATCAAGAGAAAGTAAATGAAAAAACACAGTGATTCCAAAAGCTAATACTAGAAGTTTCGTGATTGTAAATAATATGGTCAGTTTTGTTGCTTGAGGCAATCGGAGTACAGCCCTGAAATAAATCGTAAATTAAAAAAAAAAAATTATTTCTCAATAGGTCAAATTTATACAATAAAATTGTAAATAGCTTACCTGCATGCTTCGCTCATGACTTCGCTCATAAATTTGGTTTCAATTTTTGATACCGTGCGTTGGGTAATATTTGAGACAAACGAAAGTAATACATTTGATGTAAACTTGAAAAAAAAGGTCACGATAAGATAAATTAAATTTTGTTTGAATGAAGACATTGCTAAGAATATGGCTAACAACTAACTATAATATACGCACCGATACGAAAATTGCCGAAAATACGAAAGAGCCGAATATAATCCACCTTTAAAAACAGCAAATAAAAAAACTCAATGTCAAAATTTTGACTGTCACGAGGATGATAAAAAGTTGATTTACCGTGAATCGATAATCTTGTTTATTACTATAAACAAAACATCATCGGATTTAATGTCTTGCCTGAGTTTCATTACATTACCAGTCATGAGTGCTAAAAATTATAAGCAACATTGTCACAAAGAAATTTTAATAATATTATTAAGAAATGTCTTCTATAAATAAAAATTATTGCTTATAGTTATCGATGTATGAACATGTTAGTACTTGTTTGTCATCCTAAAAATAAAAATAAATTTAACTTCCAGGTAGACCCACAGTTTTTTACAAACTCCTCTATAATTCATTACACTCTTTTCATTTTACTATACCTAATTGATTTGTTCTATTAAACGTTTACCCAGATTTATTTCTGTGATGCAAGAAAAAACCCTGTAAAACCCCAAGGAGAAAATTCTGGCAAAACCTGCCCTGGGACGACCCAATTTTTTGCCTTGGGTCTTCCTCGACTTCCAAGTCATTTGATTTGAATGCCAAAGTTGAATTCTCATACAATACATCTTCGCAACTTAAATTGTTGAGTGTGAAAAAGCATATTAGCAATGGCCAAAACAAAACTAGGGTTTATCAAGCGTTTAAGTGACCAAAACACTCCAACCATTTACCCATCAAACGCAAATAATGAACCGAAAAAATAAAAATTACTACGTACTATACAGTGCCACGCAAACGTATGCTGCCATACAAACTACAAAGGCGATCAATGTTTTGAAGTTAGTGATTTTCTGAGGCTTATCTTGGAGACGTATCGAGTCACCCGTCGCCATAGTATCTGTAAACATCAAACAATACAAAATGTATACAATGCGTGAGACTATTGGTTTTCCAAAATGGCTACATTTCTATACATGTATTTTAAAAGAAAAGCCTACTACATAAGTAAAGTATACCATAAAAATATTATATCTTGTATATATACGATACCTACCTATAGGTATGTTTTAACTCTCTAGGCACACATTTGATGGTCAAATTGTCTTATCATCGACCAATAAACCTGGACATCCAATTTGTGTTTATGTATAGCAATCGAAGATACCTCTATAGCACACGCTGCTTTGTTCTCTTTGTTAAAATTTCGTGATCATACCTATGGTACCAATCTGTTTATTTTCACTGGTGCCAAAACTAAAGAAATACAGAAAACATGGAAAACATTTTTTTAAAATCGTATTTACGAATGATGAATTTGAAACAAACAACTGACGTGGATTGAATTAGGTAAGAACTTTGCCTGATTGACTGACGTCTCCTTGTGAGCCCACTATGATATCAGGATCAAAATGGCAAAATAGTTTTTCGGTAATCCTATTTAGACACAGCTTTCTCGTGGCTTTTTCACTGAACTTCCATCTGCATCATCACCAACTAAGTAACCCGAACGGAGCACCACACTAACGAAAAAACTTTTACAACTGGAGCTTGTTGGTTTCTTAAGTTAAATTTAATAGACGCTCATTAAGATAATATGTATTTCAGCGTTGAGCGAGTTTCAGCGCCAACACTCTGGATATACTATAGAGGTGTGTTCTGAGCAGTACAGCTGCAATTGATTGTTTTGGAGCCGTATACGGAAATAGGACTGTGGTTGGATTTGTTTGTGAATCGTAATGGGATAAATGTATAACACAGTATTTTCAAAGCTTTTCAGGTTTACCAATCACAGTACTAGCGAGTTGACAATTATCTCCAGCTTTGGAATGTGTGTACTCTAAAATATCGGCTTACTTTAAATACAGATTCTAGTTTTACGATAAAAAAAGAAAAATGTATACGTATATTAAAATTGATTTTTATTTTGTTACGTGCAGATGTTCCGTAAAAACAATGGTACGAGAATTGTTAAAATTACCTATTTTTGTCCATTACAGGGAAACTCTTAGGATACAAGACTAAGTTAAAGTAGTTGCTACACTGAGAGAAAAAAGTAAAATAAAAATTATAGAAAAATTCCAGCAAAAATTACCATCTTGCGAAGTAAATTGGATACAAGCTGGCAAATAAAGGAAACAATTATTATTATTAATAGTACAGATTATTGTTTTAACAGTTAAAATTATGGTTCGAAAAGTAAAAGTTATACGGTTAGAACAGTAAAAACTTCTACGCGGGAAAGAAAAATTTATCGACGATCCTTTTAAGGTTTACTGCCCCAGCATGGTAATTTTAACTGTTAAAACAATAATCTTCGCTATTAAAAATAATAATTGTTTCCTTTGTTGCCAGCTTGCATCCGATTTACAGTGTAAAACGGTATATCTTGCTGAAAATTCTCTATGATTTTTATTATTGTTTTCTCCAACATCCGCAAGCCGACAAAAAAATTGTTCGAGATCATAGTTATTTCAGAGTTTTTTCAGAGACTTTGCCGTAAGTATAAAGTCGCCGAAGCCTCGATTTCGGTGCATTCGTTTTTTGGGAGCTACGACAGTGCCGTCCCTACTCCGGGAGTATGTATACAAGTAGAGGCGGTAGCTGAGGGGAGGGAAATTGACACCAAAAGTCGACTGCAATGCCCTTCCTTTCTCCTCACCTGTTCCATCCAAGGCGTTCTCGAGTTTCACGTGCGCATATAGTGTGTATGCCCCCCCCACACACACACACTCATACTGTCCTTTCCAAGGGTTACATGTACATGTGTCTGTGTACACTTGGTATGGAGAGTAAATTATATGCAGATTGCAGGCTGCTCTTTTTGATGAGTCCCCGATGGAAGCTGCGGAACTCGTGGGTATGATGTTACACGTGCACGAGCGCCCGCGTGATTTGACGCGCGTGACGCGAGACCGAGCCTTCGTACGTACATTATGCACGAGTTGGTCCTCAAGTGTGCGACTACAGGAATATACACAAGGACGAGAACAGGCCGATATTTGTCTTTTGTAAGACTCGCTTGGACGACGAGATCGGTTAGCTTGTAATTTTTTGTTTAAGTGTTTTACGGTAAGAAATGCATTTTGTTGGTATCGTATTTTTAACGAAGGTACATCTGAAAGAAAGTTCGAAATTTGTTGAGCTATAAATCGATGTGATTAGGTATTTTTTCTTTATTTGTATAATAGATCGAGTTATGTTATTAAACGTCACATGAATGATCATCCCTACACCCGATGAATATGCGAAAAAACGAGTACATCGATTTGCCGGCTATGCCAGGACTTCCTATCGATTTGTCGTGAAAAATTGTCGTTGAATCGACAAGAGAATTTATCACCCATGGAAGGGATATTTTAAATTATAGATTTATTCAAAGTATTGCCAATAATTGCTTAGTGGTAAGCTGTTGGAATATTGGAGCTGATCTACGTGCAATTTTAATGTGGCTGTTACTTATTTTAATGGTGTTTGTCGATGGAAATAAATAGTTGTCTATACATTCATCATTTATGTCGAAGATGCTAATGTAAAAGCGTTACTATGATTTTGAATCATAAGCTAGTTTAAGTTCACTGAGAGAGAAAAATATTAAAAATTATACCATGCTAGAATGGTAATCTGGTGTGATTTCACTGTCTAAGGACTTTTTACTTTCGGCATTACCATTTTGGACAGTGGACTCACGATAAAAATTACCGTTCTAAACAGTAAAAATTATAATGTTCTAACAATAATAAGTCTCTAAATGACTAAACTGCTCTAGATAACCATTCTAGCACAATAATTTTTTAAATTATTTTCTCTCTCTCGCAACTATCCACTTAAAATATTTTTCCATTCAATCGACACCAGTACGTACTGAAGATTTTCTTGCGATTTCAAAGTCCCATATTCATAATATTGCACCAACCAAAAATTATGTCTTTAAACCTATGACAATACGTACAAGACGAAAACATAAAATTTGGCAAAACTACTTATTGTCAACAGCATCAAACCCTCGAAGTTAGTGCTAAGATGGGTCTATAAGACCCCAGTAAAAAACACACGTACATGCATGGCAAGCACCTGGAGACACTTTTTTCCTCATTGCTCTAGCAAAATGCATATATTTATGCTCGTACATATACGTGCTTGCGTGTGTAACATATCGACACGCGCCCGCCGTGGTATATACCTTACAGGAGCGCGACTCGTGGAATGTGGGCAAACTCGTTAGTTCTCCCGCTCCTCTTGCCCATGTAACCATACGCGCACGCCATGTACACCCTTCCAATACGCCATAAAGACGGAGAGTGCAGAGTTTTCAAGAGCAATCACAAGTTGGGAGTCTATACATGGGGGAAAAATCGGCGATAATTCTCGCGCCTCGTCTTGCACACAATTTGCGCTATGGCTACGTGGGGTTTTACAATGTAATATACCCGCGAGGTGAGCCAAGTTACGTTTCCGCGTCGTTGGTACGTTGGGCGATGCCTATCGAGAAATTGACTCGTCGGTGTGGCTTATCGATCCATCGTGCCAATGATGGTTATCTAGGAGAGGCTGTAGCTTGCGTATCGTCTTTTTTTTTTTTTTTTTTTCAATAAGACATGTCTGGTTATCATCGAGGTGGTGCGTTGATGGTTTTTGCCAGACGGTATCGGGACTTGGATGGATGGGGAATGCAATCGTGGTATCCCGCTCTTGGCCTCAGAGGTTGATGGTAATCCGTCTGTGTGAACATTTAATTTTTCACTTTTGCAGATACTTGCCTCAAGCGAGCTTTTTTTCGAACTTTATTATGTACGTAGATTTTGTTTGGAATAACTTTTAGCCAGGGAAAGATTTATCATTGTGCAATTGTATTCCATCGGTTCAAACATTAATGTACTTAGTTTCGAGGAATTGGTATTGAATCCCGAAAATTCATTGATTCTCCCATAACTTGAAATTTAATTTGTACATTTAGTTTATTCATAGAATTTTTAGTTCAAAGTTAGCTTTAAATTATTTTTCAGGTGTTGAACAAAGTATACCTACTATGCCTTATTACACGCGTACATCAGTTTCGTTGCTTTACATGTTGAACTTGTATGCTTAGGAATCACCTTTTGTGTCTTGAGGGGTAGTATTAAACGTTTCAGAAGTGTATCGCTATGTAAGTAAGACTTACGTATATACTTCCTGAAATTACTAATCTGCTTCGTTTTTAAGATTTTTTTTCCTTCAAATTTCTCATTTCTAAGAAAACAGTGTTGTCTTGAGGTAGTTCTTGCGTGAAATGAAAACCAAGGAATTCCATTGAGCTTAATTTCTGCCATAGTTGACATTATAATTGAAAACATTGCAGTTAACAGAATATTCAATTTTAGATTAAATAATTTAAAAACTCATGTTAAAAGGATTCCGATTAAAAAATTAAACAGTCAGTGTAAACAATGTTTAGATTATTAGAATAGTGTTAACTGCATATAGGGCCAACTTTCGTCTCTAACACCTTTAAGATCTTTTAACATTGTAACAATGACAATTTTAACAACTGTTGTCGTATTAGAATGTAATTACCAACGTAAAATTATTTAAATCGCCGTTCAACCTGATTGAAGCTAATTTGATCCTTAAAAACCTATCATAGTTTATTTATAAATAAAATCACAACGCAGTGACCCTGGTTGATGAGGTTCTGAGTATAAGAACTACCTCAAGTTCTAAGAAATGTGTGGTGTTATCATATTGCTGAGTTTAACGTGGATTCGCCTTTTGAAATAATTATCACCACTATCAAGATGTGTACTTAGCTGTACCATTAACTTAAGCACGTGAGAAATAAATATACAGGATTTAAAATATGCTTCAGGTTGCAAAGCATAAAAACTTTCGTACAAAGCAACTCAAGCGAGAAATTTAAGAGTCGATGGAAGTGTTGAAAATTGATTGTCTCCAGTTAATTAAAAACTTATAAGCCCCTTTTGAAGAATTAAACATTAGTTACGAGTATCTAAGGAGTTTGTCCAAGTTTTTAAAATAAACAATTATAGTTTTAATTTGGATTACTAATAAGTACGTTGAAATGGAAATTGAATATTTGAGTAATCTACATACTCGTTGGTAAATATAAAAGTGGTTGTTGGATGATTAAGAAGACAAAGTTTTATAATTAATAATGAGGAGAATTTTTAATTATCGTTAAAAAATTATGTATATTGTAATATTTATTCCAAAGATTTATATTATGCTGTATTTTTTTTTTTTGTATTGAACTCGATATTTGTATAGTTTTTGTGAACTTGTCAACAAAAAAAATAACAAATAAATTAGATTTAATATAATACTTAGTTCTTCTTATTAATATCCTATATGTCCCTTGGTGATCAAGTAACATATATTTGATTATTTACAGAATTCTACTAAAGTATTTCAACTAGTTACATTTTTTTTGTTCTAGTTTTAACAAATGACTTAAACGATGACTTTGTATCGTTGAATATTAGGAAATGATAAGACATTGTTAAATATTTATGACTAAGCTATTGAAAACTAAAAAAGATAATGTTTTAAAACCTAAGTCGTAACAAAATTTTTATCATTTCACTCAGTTGTAAATGTTAAACTAATGGATAACTTTATTTTTTCGTAGTTCGTAACAAACATTTTATCATCTACATAAACATTAATTTTCGATACTCGCCAAAGGTTTGCTTCTCCGAAACATTCAATCGTTACGTTCCCTTACCTACGTCCTGAAATTTTCAAAAATCATCCCACCGCAGCCACATTGACTATATATTGACTGGGTTTTCTCTTCAAAATATACCTGCACTGTACATGTGGTTTCCCAAGCATTTCCACGCAGCCATCGGTATAGGCTTTTAGTCTCTCATGAGCAGTCAAGACGCATAGTACTTATATACAAACAAGGAATAGTGGCGAGAGTGAAGATAAACCGTGCGACGTGGTCACTGTATTGGTGCATCCAGTACAACGACGCAGTAGATTTTCATTTTCCATCAGTAAGGTGAGACTCCCCATCACATTTTGTTCACTTTTTTTATATATATTTTTCTGAATCTTAAAGAAAGTCACGATCGTCCTTTTTTTATTATTACATGCAGTCATGTAGTTTAAAAAATTGTTAATATCCCTACCAAATTCTGTATAATGTATTGAAGCGTCGTTTTGGAGTTAGTAAACAACAGCCATTTTTCGAAAATTGTCCTTTCAATGAAATCAAATGATTTTTTATAGGATTGTTGGAATATTAGTTTAAATAGTACTAGCGACAAAAATTTGTATGGTATATCTGAATTCAATTATAAGTTGGTAAAAATGATATCTTATGTTTTTTTTTGACAAAAATAAAAAGCCATTTCGATGTCATTCCTTAATTATGAGTAAGAACGTTTTTTACAGAATTTTTTTATTTACGAGCTAATATTGATTTTATTTTTTTACGTCCCTTCTAAACAAACAATATTTTTTTTTTTTTTTTTTGCTTCAAACTGATGAGTGATCGACTCATAGAAATTATTACTTTACCTTTTCAAAGCAACAGCATGAAACTAGTATCAACTGAAATAAAAGTGATTTATTTCACCCGATGTTATTTGTTTTTGATGTGCTACGATGTCATTCAAACCGGCTTAGAGTTTATCCCCCGTAAAATCATAACAACTTTGCCGTTCACTCCGGAAAATTCGAAAATTTTACAACGTTGCCACGTTTCTTCCAAATAAAATGCTTTTCATTAGCTGCAACAACGTCAACTGTGACTCATAATATTTCAAATTTGGATGCAATACTAAAATACGAGACTTATGGTGTTACAGTGACATTGTCCTATGCTTATACTCACTGAGCAACCCAATTCTTTGATTCAAAAGAATTTTCTTTACCCTCATTCCGTTTAATTTAATATTTTTTAATGAATGAAAAAAATATAAGTTTACTATATTAAAAATTTTTTTTTTTTAGTTATAAATTTCTCATTTAATTGTACGAAATTTTTTTTTTTTTTTTTTGATCGATTACGTTTTTTTTAATTGAAAGAAAATATTTAATTGAATGAGGGTAAAGAAATTTTCTTTGATTTAAAGCATGGCATTTTGATTGTGTCTAACATTTCCGATTAACGTGATTAACCGATTCGTAGATGCGATGTAAATGATTATTAGAAAGTTGAGAAATAAATTGTTTAAAAAATGAAATGTTGACTACTATCATGTATCCAATTAATTTTATAAAGTATTTTGCAAGAATAACATTCCTAACGTATTCGGAGTTTGATTTTATTTGTAATGTTCTTATGAGTTCAAGTGCGTAGGATCACAGCATGAATAAATAAAAAATGCATTAGTTAGCAAAAATAATTGAGTTTTGAAATTTGTCTATGATATTAAACAATAGATAAAACAATGAATGATAAGAAAATGGAAGAGTTCAATGGCTGTATCACGGGTGTTTCTTCAAGTTTTTTTCTAAATGATGCAGAATCAATGAATTCGACATCACTCAGCGATCAGAACACGATCAATATGAATTACGCCTTACTATCAGCTAAGGTAATCATGCCAAAACAAATTTTTACAAGCAATAATTAAAAGTTTTCATTGAGAAATTAAATTTGTTAAAGAAAAACATTTAAAAAATTTTTAGATAGGAAAAGAATATAAGGGAAAGGAAAAAGAGTACATTCAAAGAGAAGAATATATTTTGGAATCATTATTAAAAGAAAATGCTGAATTAAAAAGTAAGCTGTTTGAAAAGTCAGGAAAACATCAATCTTCTCCTCATAATGAGTTGTCCGTGATTTCTTCAATTATGAACGAGCAAAAAAAACACGGTGAACTTATTAGCCGGTTAAAGGATTTAAATGAGGTAAACCCAATAAAATTTACTATAATAAGTTACTTAAATAAATTAAAAAATGCATGAAAAAAAATATATATTTTAAGGAACCAAGCGATATAAATTTGTCAACTAACAGTGATTCTGCAACTCTGACTGTGCACCAAAGCGAAGAGGATGATATTGAGGTCATCATTCCAGCAAATGGTGAATTCGCTGGATATCAGATCTTTTCAAGTGATACATTGTCAGATCAAGAAAGTTTTTTCTTAAAAAATAACAGTGACTTGGTCGAAACATTACATGGCAAAAAAAAGTCAGCTACTAGTAGCAGTCTCTGCAGCAGCACTTACGATTTCTGTGATGACTTTGAGAACCAGCCACGAAATACAGATGTTCAAGACGGGGAAAAACATTTAGAGGTAACTACCGGAAGTATTCATGAGATTTTATTGGTAAAACCTCGTTTCTACTTTCCATTTATTTGTCAAAAAACCTGCCTGCACACGCTCCGTTGAGAGTATGCTAGTTGGGGTGAAAAATAATAACATCAACGATGGTGTTCCTATACTCTCAACGGGCCATGTGCACATGTCGCAAAAAGGTTTTTCAGCACTATTTATACTTTTCGTAATTTTGTTGAAAACATAGCAGTTACGAGATCAACCGATAATAATACAAAGCAATGTGAGGGATGATAAATTGAAATTTCAAGAGTCTCCTATCAAGTTCACAACTCCACCGTTTAAAAACGAATGTAGATCGATCGAAATATTGAGTAGCCCCACAACAAACGAAAACAACAAAAGTTACAGTATTTGTCATGATGATGATAATTATTTACCAAAGTTAGTGGTAGAAGAACAAATTGTGGTGTCAGATACAAATGTTAAAGAAGCCGAAGTATGTTGTGTTGAAGAGTGCAGTATTGAAATGCCGAGTCCAGCTGTAAAAAGTGTGAGTACAATGTTTGCACTAAAATCTTATGAATTAGAAAATGCTTAAGTTGGATAGTCAACCAAAATGATTTTCTTTACTCACTTTCAGAATTTAAAGAAAGAAAAACAAAAACTGTTGGAAAATTTAAAAATGACATGTGAAAATATGGTGAAGTCTTTTGAAAAAACATTAATCGAGAATCAAGCACAGTCACCGATGGTAAGTAGAGGACACTTTATTTTTTTTTTTTTTATTGCAAATTGTTTTCATTTAAACTTTGTTCCCAGGACCATTCACGAGATTTTATAACAGAGGTGGACGAAATAAATCCATCTCATAGGATACCAAAAAGCAAAGAAAGTGTTCATCAAAAAGACGTAAGCGAATCATGTTGTAACACCAAGGAATAATTTCAAATGCACACTTTCTAATTAATTAATTCCTAATTCATTGCAGAAAACCATCGTTTCTACAGCGTCCACATCGCTCGAGTCAACAAAAACCCCCACAAAAATCCAAAAATCCAATTCTCTTAATGATAGCTCTTTTGCTGGAAGTAATAACCAAGACTTGACAACATCAACCATGATGCCAGTAACACTCCAAGCAAAAAACTCATCACAACTCAATATCTCTGCTTTGGCCCAACAAGCGACTTGTGACTTAGACGAGCTAGAGAGAGAGTCAGAGACACTGGTAAGAGTAAATCTTTCGCCTCGTTCAATATACCACTTAGTTGTCAAGTCAAAACTATCCTACTTTCTAGGATCCTACCAGTAAGAACCAGAGATGCTCAAGTCCAGGAAGTGTTACGGACTATCAGGGATCGCACGAAATGGCATCTGCAAAAAGCACCTCTCGCAACTTAAAGTATTCAATCGATGAATCCCTGTCGATCGGTAGACCAGACAAACTATCTGTGTTGTGTTCAGCTTTGAATAAGTTACGGCACAATATGGTCCACGAACGCCTAAACGAGATGTCAATGATGATGGAAAGTTTGGAAGAAGCTCTCAAAGAAGGGACTTTGTCAGACATTGGCGTGAAAGCTTATCAAGATATGTTCATGGGATACCGTAAGAATTTTTTGTCTGACAATCAGAATGTCATAGAAGAACAAGAAATCATCAATAACATTGCAGTAAACTATCGTGACATGTTTTACAAATGTCTTTCCTTGCGCAAGGAACTGGTTGTCCACAAGCAGTACGAGGAAGAACTGAAGAGTAAAAACGAATTGAAAAGCAATATTAGTGTTGTCAAACAGTATGAAAGGCAAATAGGTGGCCTTCGTGCATCCATCCAAGATTTGTTGCAAGAAAAAAGTATAATAAAGAGGGGCGTTGAAGAGTACATGTTAGACATAGAAGAGCAAAATAACGAAGACAAGGAAAAGCTGCGTCTGGAGTACGAAAGAAAAATGCGAGAAATCGAGGATGACTACATCGAAGAGTTGAGAGTACTGCAAGTGCAGAAACAAGAACTGGCTAATGAAGTTACCATCAGTGCTGAAAATTTCAAACTTGCACAGAAACAAATCACTGAGAATCGGAGTTTGTACAAAGAAAGGATTAGTGAGTTAAAACAACAATTAGAGACAACCAGAGAAGAGTTAGAAAAGGTTAAAAAAGAGAGGGAAAATGACAAATCGGCTCAAAGTGGGTTAGAAAATACAATTAAAAACCTCAAGTCTTTGAATACAGAATTTTCAAGAGCAAGGCAGGAACAATCGTGCGAGTTGACGAAAAAAACAGAGGAAATATGCCGCATTGACAGGGAAAACAAGAGCTTGCTACGAGTTTATAATCAAATGAAATCGAAGAGCGACAGTTTGAACATTGAGTTTACCAATATGAACAACGAACTCCAGCGTATGATCAAAGTGTCAGAGGATTTGGGATTGAAAAATGTTGCGTTGCAGGCTGAGGTAAGTGATCGTTATTTTTATAAATATACACTTAATCTTATACGATAAATCGCTCGATGTGATTCGTAGATCTCAGAATTTTTTTAATTAGCTATCTTAAAAAAGTTAAATGTGTTATAATATAACATTGGATTATAAGTAAACAATTTTTCAATGAGAATAATTATTTGAGTAATAATATTTTCAAGCATACTATAACCAAGCATCTTTTACGAGTGGATAATTTGTTTTATAGATTTTTGGTACAGCATTAGTATTTTTTTTAAAGTTCCGATCTAAAGAATTGTATAATTATCGATGGTATACTGATAATTTTGAATAATTATTGTTTTACATTTGTACAGAGTTTAATAATTTTATTAACTAAAAAAGTCTTGTACATTACAGTTTCATACAAATGTAAATAATGTATTAATTTTTATTTTTTAGGTCAATAGTTTGAGAAGCTGCAAAGTTCATAATGAAAAGTTGGAAATGAAAATTAAGAATCTAAAAGAAGAAGAAGTTAGTTACTTGAGAACGATTGAAATGTTGTCACAGCAAATACAAGTTCAAGACGAAGAATCTTAATAACTGAATGTACATAGTTGTAACGTGGTGAAAAAATTAGTGAATGTCGTTTCGATTTCTAATGTTTTTTTGTTTGTTTTATTTTTTTGCGCAAAAGTTATTGTTACACATAATATTATATATACATTGTGCTGTGATTATCCTTAAAATAATACGCACTGCTACATTATTATTTTTTAGTATTATTTGTCACACCTTTAAAATCAATTTAATTATTTCGATCTTTTATTCCTTATGTTATAAGTCTCATTTAATTTCAAATAAAGATCATTTGGGTTAACATTATTTATTTTGTTTACCGCTAAATTCACCGTGAACACTAAATTTTTATTCAGAAGATTGACTAGGTATTAAATTATGTGGCATAGCCAAAAAAAATCACTTTTACAAGTATAAATACTAACTATATCGTAGATACTGAAACACTTCTACGATATTAATTTTGTCTACCGTTAAGGAGACTAATAATACCTTAATAAAATACCCATGTAAGTAAATATTTTTAATTCGCAATTCAAATTCAAGTATACATTTTCATGTCTTATAGAATTTCGATTAGTAAAAACTATGGCAAGTCCAAAAACAACATTTTTTTAAACTGTGACTGACTGGTTTTTTATTGAAAAATTAGTTACATAACGTATGAAATTTTGTATCCTCCGATTCACTTACATATTATCATATTTCTGTTTTGTAGCTTACAACCTTTTTTTATTATTTAGCTTCGTTTCACAACAGAAAGTAAAATAAGAATGACGTGTAATGTGGAGTCTTCGTATCTTGTAAAAAGCGACAACAAAGCTGCAGTTCAACGCAGATACGAGTGCTCGTGTGCGCTGTTTTCCATTCGGCTGTCCTCGGCGCGTTTCGGTCTTCATTAAATGCTGTTTCTTTCTTTTTCCCTCTCCCGCATCAGTACTGGGATCAAAATTATACCACTACAGTTATAAAGTTAACTGAGAGCTAGAAATGAAAAAGTAAAAGCGTTCGAGAATCGGAGAATCACTGCAGCCCGCGTCGACGAAAGATACCAAGAGGTCCGCTCGCCATATCAAATGCAACTGGTATGTTAAACAGTCGTTTTGCATTAGTAGTTTAAGTAGTTTTAGTTTTTTTTTTTTTTTTTTTTTTTTGTTTTTTTCTAAACAAGTATTCTGGTTTTTTTAACAAATGTTGGTGGTCATACGTGATGTGCTTAAATCTGTGACATAACGAAGTGATAACTGGTGATTTTTATCAGTCAATGGATACGTTATTTTGTTTTTCATTTGCTTTTTTAATCTTTCGGTATTCCAGAAGGACCAGAATGTGTATGTTTATACGATTCGTTAAAACATAAATATTCTATTTTAATTCAATCTCACATTAAATCGATTTAAAAATGTAAAAAGCAGCTATTGCCTACTAAAAGTGTACGTATTTAAAACAAAATAGTATTTCAAATGCTGAGTGTATCGTATTATATAGGTTAGTCAAAGTGTAACACGTGGTGAATCTAAAAATAAATTGACGTTGCAGTGATAAACGAGGAAAATTTTTTCATCATAATTTTCAAGCTACGGAATATCAAAGATAATGATTGTGTGCAACGGCAAGTTAGTTGAAAGTTTTAGGTCATCCCACACTTGTGTGAAAGAGAAAGGGAGTAAAATGTCGTTACGTATTGGAAGAAACCCGTTTTAAAGCTTGCACGAAATTTAAATCAATAAATGAGTGTGTCGAATTTCATAACACCAATGGGTATTAGATACGTTATTTAAAAGGGGGGTATTGGGTTATTGTTTTATTGGGTAAAAGTTTGTTTGGTAAATATAACTTTGAAAAAAAATGACACGAGTCAGTAATCAATACACGTTTCAATTTTAGAAGTACGATTTTTTTTTTAATGTAAATGAAAATTTTTATGTTTATACACAGGCACTTAGGGACTGTCTCCTTAGTTTTTATAGCCACTACTTTTAAAAACTTTTTATGCAGTTTATTTTTTTTTTCTTTACATTTAAAAATGTCTTTTATTTGCCGAGTTCTAGATTACAGTTATCAAAAAATTTAATCTTATCATAGCACGAGTGATTACAATGAAATCGAAAAAAATAAACAACCCATATCCACAGAAATGGTAAATATACCTATTCAAAAACAGTTTTAGTAATAATCACTAAGTTTTTTGCAGCATGACTATTTTTTCAATAATTTGAATGAAATTTTTGGAACCTTCCTAATTCTAACTTCAAATAAAAATAATGGAGGTGCAAAATTAAATTGAACTGTGCCATACGAGTACAAAAATTTATTTTATCTAAGCGTAAAGTAGTCGTATGTGAGAAGCAAAAATAAGCAAAAAAATCAGTAGTTACTATTACATACAATGTTTAATACCTATCCTCCATGAAAAATTCCATGAGGTTTAAGTATAGCCTTTTTTCCAAGCATTTGATTAGTTGACGCATAGTCACGTGGTATTAATTAGGCGGGAATTTCGAAATATTTTACGTACTATCATAATTATTATTAGCATTGTCATAACATAAATTTCTTGAAAAAACAAACGTGGTAAAATTATACACAACTGATGGAGAAAAATCAATGAAATATGTCGTATTTTCTCACCTACCTTGACCAGTTCGAATTTCATTATAAAAGTTAAAATAAAAACTGAAACAGAAAAACGTGTTACTTTCCACTCATTAACGCCCGACTCGTTTGCACAATCGTTCTAGCTACCAAAAACTCCGAACTCAACGTAACCCATCGTTATTCCATGTTTCAGAAAATCATCTAAAAGGGGGGACAACCAAACACACAAGAGCAAGAAAAAAAAAAAAAAAAAAAAAAAAAAAAAAAGACAAGACAAAGCAAGATGTTCTCCCGAGTCCAACAAGCGTCGA
This sequence comes from Copidosoma floridanum, assembly GCF_036245765.1. NCBI lineage: Eukaryota > Metazoa > Arthropoda > Insecta > Hymenoptera > Encyrtidae > Copidosoma > Copidosoma floridanum. The sequence goes on along the minus strand of NW_028321884.1, from coordinate 12,109,158 downwards.
GAACCCTTAACAGAAACACAAGCCGTGGCTACTTGACAGATCTGGTGCGCGTGGTGGAGGTGGGCCCCCGAGACGGCCTGCAGAACATAAAAACGCCCCTGTCCACGGAGACGAAGGTCGAGCTCATAACGCGGCTGTCAAAAACGGGTCTGCGCTCCATCGAGGTGACGAGCTTCGTGTCCCCAAAGTGGGTACCACAAATGGCGGACAGCGCCGAGGTGCTCAATGCCATACCAGCCATCCCAGGTGTCGACTACTCGGTCCTCGTGCCCAACGTCAAGGGCACCCTCAACGCCATCGAGCACGGCGCCAAGGAGGTGATTGTCGTGGCTGGGGTCACCGAGGGCTTCACCCGGGCCAACCTCAACTGCTCCGTCGAGGACAGCCTCGCCCGCATCTCCGACATCCAGCGCGTTTGCGCCGAGCACCGGGTGCGCGTGCGAGCCGCGCTCTCCTGCTGCCTCGGCTGCCCCTACGAGGGCAAGGTCGACTTCAAGGTCGTCGCTCGGCTGGCCGAGGCGTTGCTCAGGGCCGGCTGCTACGAGGTCAGTCTGGCGGACACGATAGGCGTGGGCACGCCCAAGGGTATCGGCCGGATGCTCGGGGAGGTGAGGGCAGCTGTTGGGGGTGACGTTTGGCGCTTCGCCGCGCACCTACACGACACGTACGGCCAGGCCCTGGCTAACGTGTACGAGTGCCTGAACCAGGGGGTGCGGGTGTTCGACTCGTCGGTCGCAGGACTCGGTGGGTGTCCTTACGCGCCCGGGGCTACCGGCAACGTGTCGACCGAGGATCTGTTGTACCTGTTGCACGGACAGGGCATGCAGACGGGCGTTGATCTCGACAAGGTGGCCGAGGTCGGGTGGTTCATCAGTCGACAGATACCGGCCGACAACTGCTCCAGAGTGGGAAAGGCACTGCTTGCCAAGGATAGTGCTCGATGCGATGCAAAAAGACAAAGTTCGTGATAGTAGTATACGATTTTTGTTATTTACGGTGTTGTTGGTTCATTCCAGTGTACAGTGATTGTTCATTGGATTTTTCAAGTTGGCTGGATAGTTTTTGTATTGACTCAAGATTTTTTTTCTTCAAGATGATACATGCGAGTTTTTTTGTATGTGTACCGGACTTTACAATACAAGAGAGATTATAGGTTTTTTTTATATGTATAATACGACAGTTTGACAATGTTGCAAAGCAGGATGGATTTTAGCTGGGAAAATAGGGTAAACTTTATTGTTTTATGTAATTTTTTTGTTTTGTTTTTTTAGATCGATTTGTATAGGTTGAAGAAACTGTCGTGTGTGACGTGTTAATTCGTGTTGTAAATATTGTTGTAGAAAAATTAAATGTTCAAATAATTGTGTATCCATGTGCGTTTGAAATTTGACAAGTCATTCCTAATGAATATCAATAAATATAATAGAAAGAATATCCATTTGCCTCATACTTATTTCAGAATTTTTCGTGCTTGCGAGTTGCACCCAATACTAGTAGTTTATCGTAAGTTTTGGGTATTAATTTTTGAGGATTGGTGAGAAGTTCATCCACATAAAATTTATTGTAAAAACGGGATATAGGGATCTTTTCTAGCTAATCCATCAACAAATCGAGAAATAATCGTAATGTTCCCGTGCTAAACTTAACTGACGTAGCCATTTTTTTCTACGACACGCACGCACTTATAATAAACACTAAAGTTGCCCCAAGCCGGATGTCCCCACTTTTTCGATCGTAAAGTAATTTCGGGAGGTTGCACGTGCACGAGATCGCTCCGTATGGTACTGTCCCAGTTGCTGCTTCTAGGCTCGCAACGACTGATTGTTTGATGGTCCGAGTTTTTTAAGGACACACCTGCTTTGCCGTTTGTAGTGCAGGCGAGAGAGAGAAAACGGGGTCAATTAATTGGAGATGAATAAAATCTCGCTGCATAAGTCAATGGCTATCAGTTGGAGTGTAAAATCATCACGCGAACCGGTCGGGTGGAGAAGGGGTGATTTATCGCTTGGTGCTTTTTTTTTAAAGATCGTGAGAGACCGCCGTGAGGCTCTCGAGTTCGTTCTATATATGGAGAAAACTTGAGCGCGAGTGCTGCTGAAAAAAAAAATGAGGTCATTTGATTTTAATGGAGATTTTTATAAGCTTTTAGCTACGATTTTTTAACTTAAAAAAATAGTTTTTGGGTTTTGGTTTGAAAAGTGCAGATTTTATTTTTAAAACGTTTTTACTTATAAATCATTATGCCTTTTTTTTCAGAAATTTTATTCCATTTTTCAATTATTAGCAAAATGCTGAAGCAAAAACAATTATTTATACCTTAGTGTTCCATGTAGAGTTTTATCAATCCAGGCTTAAAATGTTCCTATTTCAAAACTTATGGTAGCTCAGAAACTAAAAAGTATGGTTTTACCTTACGAACGTTCCAAAAACGAATCATTTCTTAATTGAATAAAACTGTTTTTTGCTGTTTTTCAGTAAAAAAAAAAAAAATAAATAATAATAATAATCGAATATATTCACAAAAAGATTTTTTTGTTTGATTTCTTCTTCTTTATATGGGTAAATATTAATATTATAATAAAAATGGCATTATTCAGTAGTGTGCAGAAGACATACATAGATTCTCGGTTTTTAATTTGGATTTTAACAAATAAGAAGTATAGCTAAAGTAAACCTATAGAATTAGGAAAAAAGTGAGAGGATAATTTTAACTTAAAGCTAGAGGGTCAGTTTTTATAGGTTACTATGAATTTCATAATATAAATAGAAAAAAATTATCAGTTATTATTTCATAATATTTTAACAATACTGTAATAATTGTAAAAAATAATTGTAAAAAATAATTTAGTAGTATTTGATTTAGTACTTATTGAAATATAGTGACAACTATTATTTAAAAACAGAAAAAAATTTTACACTTGCAAAATTAAAATTCAAAATTTTCAATTAAAATACTAAAAAAAATTAGTTGTATAAAATTTTATTACTGTAATCTCAGTGCAAAAAATAAAGTTGATGTCTAATATTTTTTTTCCAAACACAAAGCAAAAGAATAGAGCTTAAGAAAGCTTTGCTGTAAGTAATTGTAATTGAATGCAGTATTCTGTCGACACTATTAGTTAAAAAACCAGTTGGTTGATTGTTGTAACAAAGCATATATAACCTATTGAATAAAAAATTAAACAATACAAAAAAACTGATATATTAAGATACACTTTATGCATGTTTTTAAATGTTTAGGAAAATTTTGCAAGTTATTTTGTATTAAGAAATACTAATCTGACACAGTTTTTAATTTTAACGCTGGTTGTGCACAAAAAATCTTGTAAAAAATTTTTTTTTTAAACAGTTATTTATTTCCAGTTTCTTTTAAATTTTTAGTGATAAAAAATGCAGTGTACAAAGGTAGTTTATTTTACTTAAATTTAATAATATTATTTATTTTAATTAATTTAATATTTTATTAATCTAAAAATTATAGCTTTTTATTGATTTGAAAAAAAAATTTCTTGATAAAAAAAAAAATTATAAAATGACCTGGACATGTTGAAATCTATTAAAAATGAATAAAGGTAAATACTTTGAGAAACAATAATTTTTTCACTTTTAAAGTTGGTATAACCAAACCAAATAATTAGTTAACAATGTACTGAAAATAAACAAATAAATAAAAAACAAATGGCCTGTATCGTATTAATACCAAAAAAAGGAATATTAAATATTTTGCAATTAAAGAAAAATTTTTTTTGTAAACGTAGTTACGTACTGGATTCACATAATCTTTTTGAGAAATTTTTGAGAAACAAACAACAGTCATGTAAGAAATAAATTCAAATCTAAAAAGTGCAACTTCCGCGCGCTTTTTAGTGAGAGAATTATTTCTAAACAACTTATTTCTATCATAAAAAAAAAAAAATAAATAACTAAATAAAAAAACCAAAAGTAAGGGACTAAACGAAAGATCGCTTTTGAAAATATCTACGAAACTTTTGACAGCATCCTGCCAAGTATAAGTATAGAGTCCGTAAAAAAAATTTTTAACTCACTACAAAGATCCAGAGTACACCCCCTGCTAACACCAAAACTTACCTGAAACAAAAAGCAGAAGGAAAAAGCTCATTAATAAAGCGAAAACAAAAACACTTGTGCTCCCTCATTACGCCACCACAAATCCTCTCTCCACAAAAAAAAAAAAAAAATAAAAAATCTCCAATGCATATGCAATAGCACCAAAACTTTTACAGATGATAACAGGAAGATAGCGCACAAAACGCTCTCGCGCTTTCTTCGCGTGACTCGCTTCATTTCGCGCACGCATTGCGTGTGCGGGTAAGTTCTCTCGTGTGCACGATGCAAAACAAAAAAAAACAAAAAAAGAAAAAGGAAAGGCAAAACTATTTTGAGAGAAATAGAAAGAAAGGGAAGGCGCATGATGCGACCGCGGGTGCTCATTACGCTCATCGAGTAAATTTTTTTTTTTTTTTTGCAACTCGGGTGCACACGCATGGAAGGAGACGGAAGATCCATTAAGGCGGACGCAGCGTTTACGACGCCGAGGATAAAAGATCCGCTATACACGTGGAGCGGATACATCCAACGGTCCGCACGCGCGTGTGTAATTTTGTTTAAAAACAAAACAAGACAAAGCAAAAAAAAGTGCACGTAATAAACTTCAACTTTGGAGCATACGAGGGGTAATTCATGATTGTGCAACACACGATTAGGGCACATGGAAGCGCGTAATGCTATTTGGGGAAATGAGGGAGTAGTATAAGGTTTAGGCTCATTAGACGCGGGGGCCTTTTCCGGAGGAAAAGATACGGTACAATACAAAGAGGGCCTCCTCAGTGCGGTTGAAGTAGACTCATTATTATGTGTATCACGTGATGATGACGAGAATAAGTAATAAGTATTATATTGGTACATGATTGCGCAGAGAGAAACATCGCGTCACGGTGGAAAACGTTGGACCACGTTTTTACGATATTGCACTCGTTGGAGCCAACTCGTTTCATAGGTAATAATATCATTTTTACGATCTTTTTAAACTGCATGTTTTTTCTTTTTTAATTCTGTACATCACCTACATAAGCTGCTGAATCGTAAAAAGCATGGTTATAAATTTTAATTAAAAAAAAAAAAAAAAAAAAAACGAATTTGTTTTTGTTACCCCGATAACAAGATCGCGGGGCCCGATTGTATCAGCCGAAATTGCTTGTAATGCGTTCATCAAAGAGATTTCATTACGAGCCCTAACGAGTACGCCGGTGGAGCATCAATCCCCGATGTTATCGCGATACCCGACCTCACCACCCATTAATTACCCCCACGGACCTGCCGATCGCAACAATCACCTTTCCATTCAAGCCTGCAAAGGCAGGACAGGCTCAACGCTTCCTCCTCCGTTGCGAGCACGTGCTCTAGCCAACCTTGACCCGACGCTCCAAGCTAAGTATCCCCGCGTTCAAGGAGGAGGGCCTCAGCCGACCTTCGCGGCGCGCTACAGGACGAGGCAAGCGCCGGGACTTCAAAGCTCACGGCCTTGCCCTTCGGCCGCAGGCCCTTTTCTTCTCCCTCCTGCGGGCGTCGTTCTTTATATCGTTGTGTGCATCGAGAGGTACTGCAGACGTACGTGTACACACACATTGGAGAGCGCAGGACTTTGTTTTTCAGTGTTGCAGGTTTTTGTTTTTGCGATCGGCAGGAATGCATGTTATAAAGCACATCGGGATGAATTTATATCATAGGCGCGCGCGCGGACGATGGTTTTGTTTTGTTTTTGTTTTGTTGGGGTGTATGTAACGTGTGGGGCTCGTGGCTTGGTAGTCCCCTCCCCCTCTACCTCTCGCTATCTTTTCATTTACGAGTGTAGTGGGTCTTGAGCAAACGTTGCATCGCGGGTACCCACTTACTTTATATTGCTTTATATGGATGTATTTTTAATGACTAATGAAAATTGTTTTTTTTCTTTCTTTCTTTCTTTCTTTTTTTTTTTTTTTTTTTTTTTTTTTAGGAGTTCCCAAAGTAGCCCTTAAAACCATCTTCCCTCATCGGATAAAGCGCCACTTGTGGTTAGCTTGATGATACTCAGCTATTGATGGATTGATTAGGATAATTAAAGACGTAGTGTAATATGTACTACGTAGAAATATAATCTTTTTTTTTTTTATCAAGGCAAAAATATTTACATAAATTTTTGTTTCCTTTCTGTTTTCAGTAATTTTTGCTACCAACGATAACGTTTTTTTGATAGAGACGAAATTATCCTTATAAATCTGAGCTAGAGCACACAGCCAACATAATTCACTCTGCGTCAACCCTAACGTAAACTGGGACAGCATTCACTTTAAAATCGGCATTTTTCTTTATACAAACCAAGCACCGATTCAACGGGTGGTCGGGCACATTATACTCCGACAAAAGTACAAAACACTTGTCCACGAAGCACTCGTACCTGTAAAAGCGAAAAAATCTGAGCGTCCAATATTTTCTCGGGACCCAAGACGTATATACACCCTCCCCGCAGAGGACATCCATTCGAGACGCGGTATTGAAAACTCGCGTGCCGGAGCGCTAAAAACTCGCGCTGTACACCCCAACCCCATGCACGTGTAGAGAGAAAGAGAGCACAAAGGCTTTCGGGGAGTATATTAACATCCGGAAGAGAGAGAGAGAGAGAGAGAGGAAAACAGGAGAGAATTCGCGTATACCCATGAGTTATGGACGACTTGGCTGTTATGTTGGGTACTTTATATACCCACCATGCGTGCGCGCTTCCCCGCCTGCTCGTGACTGCATGGTAAATGTGCGTGTACATACCTTTTTTTTTTTTTTTTTTGCTCCCACCCTCTATATATATCCAGGAAGCAGCGAGAGGCGTATTAGAAAACGGGAGCTGGTTATTGTTGCTTTTTTTTTCAAGAGGGAGAGTGCAAATGCATGTGCATTCGTTCGTCGGAGGGGTCTTTTTGTGAGCGGGTCGTCGAGGGTGTCGTGACCGTCGGGAGACTTTAATTCGTGTTTTCGGAAAAAATACGACACGGAGGGTTATTAGCGGCGGTGGACGGGAGGAGGGTCGGAAGAGAGTGACGGAATGGGAGATTTGCGAACGGGGGCGTGGAGGCGCGGCTTTTGCCGAGGGTCGCAGGATTAATGGTATCGGGATTTTAGGCGCGTTTTGTTGAAAAATCACTCCATTAGTTGGGCTTTTTTTTATTTTTTTCAAATGAACGAAATAATTGCACGTACACTTTTTTTTATTTATTTATAAGATAGCGATGTTTTACACCTGAGATCTATTTATTTAGAGCTCCCTTGATTTGTACGCCGCAATGCAAGACTACCGTATGTTTTATCTTTCGCGCATACCCCATAAATACATCGCACAAGTGATGCGTGCATGGGTACGGAGAAAAAGTAGAGCTTATATACGAAGAGTTGAGTAAAAAAGTAAAGTAGGTACATGAGATTGTGTATGTGTCTATTGAAATGAGAGGGAGAGGTATACGAGATGCATTGCTGTCAATTAAGGCGTGATTGGATTTTTTTTTTTCAGCCAACTTGGGGCATTGATAGTCTCTACTCGTTTTCTTTTTTTTTTTTTTTTGTACGAAAGAGTCCATAAATCTTTTGAATTAAAATAATTCCTAGAACGCAGGTGAACTTCAATTCAGCTTTATTTGTACAGGATTTTCGAGTAACAGTAACGAGTGGTGTTTGTACAGGGTTTTATTTATTTTTTTCTTTTTTTGTCAGACCTTCAACCCAATTTTAATTTAGTAAGCCCATCAAATAAACCATAAAATAAAATATCGAAAGCGTTTTTTTCCTTTCACGTAAATGAAAATTGATTGAGACAAAATGCACGTAAGTTCGGGAGAAGGGGGTGGGGGCAGGTGACGTATAGAAATAATGAACGCGATGGTGGATCCATGCGACCCCCCTCAAAACAGAACAGCATCGATTCGCGGTTACGTCGCAGAGGACAGGAACAATGCGATCTGCTAAAAATTGCAAAAAAAAAAAACAAAGGGAACGTCGAAGCAATGCACTCGAACAAAGGGGAAAAGAAGAAGACGGCTGCAGTGGTGTTATAACGAGGCCCCTTTTTTTTGCTGCCCAACGAGGAAGCGCACACGGAGAGATAAAATGATTGAACGGAATTGTAGACGGTGATGTGCGCATAGACCGTCCTATTGTGAGAATCGGGGGGAGGGGCAGAGGCAAAGGGAGGGAAGGGCGATGCTTAGGACGCGAGAGAGAAATAATGAACGCCAGGGCCCGGGAAACAATTGAATGCAATCAAGCGAATGTTAATTGATATCGAGCTGCGATGTATTACCGCTTGGCTTGCAGTTTGATGTATTATCTGTCTATTGTGCGTGGGCACGTGTGTTGCTCATGTGCTGGCGAAGGGATGGAGGTGGAAAAAAAATATTTGTCGAAATGGTTCTGTTAGCTCGAAATTACATTATACTGTCAAGATGTGAAAAAAGTAATTGTCATTAACTTTGAAGTTGTTGTTTTTTTTCTTCAAAACTTTAAACTATCGTGAAAGTTATTCTGAAATTTGATTGATTATAGCCTTTTGAAAAGTTGTCTCGATGGTAGTATTAATTGTACTGTCATTTTTTATAGACACTTTCGTGGCATAACATTATTATAGTTATACAAATATTATCCACTAGCACAGTTAATCGTGTAAAAAAATATCAGTCTCGCTTTATTTTGACAATAGCCTTGATCATGCCTGCCAAAAGACTTGCTAAATATCTGACTGAAATCTAGCTCTTACAAATGAAATCCTTCAACCTTTTTTTTCAAATTATGGTTTAATGGTTTTTCTTTTTCATCTTTTAAAACACGACACAATTTTTTCACTACTTCAAATATACCTTAGATTTACGATAACATATTGTAATGATAATATTTGTAGCTCATAGATTAAAATTATTGCAAATAGATAAGTTACATTCGTAAGGTATATGCAACAATTAATAAACATAAGGTCCGTTTTACTGTCAGTAATACAGTTCATTATTTGTATATTTATTAAACGAAGAAAAATCTTATTTATTGCTATATTCACAGACAATATCCAACGTTTTTGTACATGGCACCTAATAGAAACAACACTTACTTTACATAGTTAAATCACAATAAAACTGAGTCGTAAAAATTTTGCACGACATTTATTATTTACGTAAAAATATTTCCACTAAAAGATAAGAGGCTTAAGACTAAATTATTTTCAAATTTTATTAATACACTAACATAGAGATTTTAAAATCTAATATCTCTAAGTATGCTCATTATTTCTTATATTTAGATATTTTTATTCATGTAATGCTCACTTTGCACCGATTACATTCAAGAAATATTGTTAAACAATCGTTTGAAATAATTTCAATTAATTTGAGTCAAGAGGTTTGGCATTTTCCGATCAGCCAGACTTCAGTAATACATTTGACAGAGATATAGTCAAAATTGGTATCAGATCAAAAAAAGACTTTTATTTCTTACACGGTTTTTTAGTAAGTAGGTTATTTTTTGCTACTTCATAGTAAATATTGAACGAAATTTTTAGCCAAATTTTTTTTGCATAGAGAATAAAATTTATCATCAAGTATTTAAAAAAAATACTATTTAAGTGCTTGGTATTCATTTTTAATTCTTTTCCCTCCTAAAAATGTATTTCTCTATTTGTACTTGTAAAAAAAAAAAAAAAAAAAAAAAATGTATTAACATCAGCTGTGTCGCAAGTAGTAATGAAAAAATTGTTTTCTAGAATAAATCATGCAATGGAAAAAAGTTTAATAAAAAAGTATTTAAAAAAATTATCCAAGCCTGTCATCTGCCCACGTCACAAGACCCTCGCTCGATAAAAAACTTGTCTCGTCGAAAATGTCCCTGTCGTTCATTTTTCTCAATATCGGCATCATCAGCCAAAGGGTACTCGAAATACCGCTCAAACAAACCAAATCCTCCCCCAAAGACAGCCACGACAATGTCGCCAGCACAAAGAAGCGAACGGATATGGGAGCCGTAATCCGTCCTTACCTCGCGGTCTCGAGATCTCAGTTACCCCACACAGAGCCCAAAGTGTTGTATACGGCTTCGGAATTACTCGAGCCGACACACTGAAGGTATAAGAGCGCATTCACCTCCACCTGAAGAATTTCCAAGTCTCTCTCTCTCTCTTACCCTCAGTCTTTCGTTAACACACACACACACACAAAAGATATAGACGCGCGCTCGATTAAGTTCGCGCCACGAGAAGCCATTAAAGAGCCCGGCGATACTCTCTCACCCTTACGATTAAAACAGTCGTTTACTAGCTCCGATTACTGCTTGTAGGTACATTGCTTTGCTGCCGCTGAAGGCCCTATCAGGGCTAATTCCTTTATTGTACGGCAGAGCTGAGCCGAGTCGGATTGTTGTGCAGCCTTTTGTGCGACTCTGTTGGAACGCTTTCCTCGGAGCATTGGGCTTTATCGCGTTATCTTTTTGTAAGCCTGTGCCGGTTGACGGGTGAAGTCAAGTTCGGCGTCTACTCCTTCGTCACATACAGTGGAACTATGATTTGTTTTTGAAACGTTTTTGTAGACTTTTTTATAAATTGGATGTTTTGTGAACTTTTTGACATTGCCATTATTGTCAAAGTTTATAGGTGATGCCTTGAATGGTTTTACCTAGTTTTTGTACCATACGCTCAGTGTCTCGTAATTTACAGGTTCACGTGCCCGTCTCAGGAAAAATGAGAAAAACAGATCTCGTCGTCTCAACATGTGATTTCTCTGATTTTTTAATTTAACCAATGTTGTTTGACGTAAACGTCAAAAAAAAAGGAGTAATTTTAACTCGAGAGCTCTGGAAAAAATACAATTATTCTTCAAAACAAATATCGAGTTAGTAGATGTCAGTAAAACAGTATTGCCCACCAAAAATATTTATTTTACTTGTTGTAATAAAATCTTCATTTTGTAAAGATAAATACAATGCTTGAGTGATTAATAAATAAAAATAAATACAATTCATCAATGTTTTTGAAAATAATTTTAAATTACTTATAAAAAAACCATTTAAACAATGTTAGGTAAAAGGAAAATGTACGTGAGTATGTTTTTACATATTACAGTATTATATAAATGAACGATGAATTTTAAAAAACAATTTATGAATTTTAAATTTAAAAAGCAAACATTACGTTATTATTTAACAAATTGTTTGTTTTTTCTAGTTAACTCTCAAGACACTAGACAAATCTGCTGATCTTACAGCTCAACGAACTAACATCTTTATCAGCCCAACAAAATACATAAAAGTACTAAAAAAATTATTGCATTAACTATTAAAATTTTTTATACGATTTTTTCCTATTTCTTATTATTTATTTTTTTTTTTTTTATTATCACCAAATTCCGGAGATATTGGGGTATTTTTGATTGAAAAACATTTTTTTTACCAAGACAGTTCTTTAGCAAAAACATGGAAGGAAATAGCAAGCAAACAATTCCACCTGATACCCAGACGACGTCATTCCACCAACCAAGTGTATATATCAAGACAATAGATCGGACGTCTGCGACAAGTGTCGCTAAACACCAAATAAGAAGAAAACCCAAGACCGACGAGGAAGAGAGAGACGGAGGCGAAAACGTCGCCCGCGACATCTGCTTCAACGTGAAAATTATTAATCCTGTCAGAAGTAGTAAATCGCGCCCGAGAGAAGGGCTGTTGGAGGGATGAAAAGTGTGGCCGGGGGTGGGAGGTTTACGTAGTTCTGGTACACGCTGTTGGAAGCGAGGGGCGCGTCGCTTTCGTCGGCTTTGATTTAAGAGCCTAACTCCCACACACGCGAGCCCCAGCCTCCTCCTTCGAGAAAAATGCCTCCCTCTCGGATTTACAGCCAAATCCTTTAGCCGATCTTGCCTTATTGCCTCGTATACCGGCTGCGAGGTGATTGCCTCCCCCCACCTTTTTTTAAGGTCTTAACCGGGGACGCGATATTACCGAAAATCGTTATTCCCTCTGCCAAAGAAAAAAACAGAGAGAGAGAAAATGTATCAGGTTTCCGGGCAAAGAGTACAGCCGAGAACTGACGCTGCTTGATTTATCGCTGGGGTATTAGGAGCTTTGCAGTTTGTCTTTTTGGGGAAACATTGTAGCACTTGCACTGACGCGATGTTGTGTCTTGAGACGTGAGTTTTCTTTGCTTTTTTTTTGATTTAGGAGGTTTGTTGGTTCGCTTTTTTTTTCAAACTTTTCTTTGAAAACACGTGGTTTTGACGTCTTGTGATGCTCAGACATACTGTATTGAATGCTAAGTTGAAAAAATTTATTTAATCTATACTGTCGAGTTAAAATTGACGTCAAAGTATTAATCGGTTGGCTAGCTTTGTCGGGCAAAGCGTACGGAACGAAATCTGGACGGCGAATCATCGATCAAAGTGAAAAATGGAGCCTTTAAAATTTATACTCCCCGGGGGTAAGGGAGGTTTTTACCCTTCGTGAAATATTTCTTTTCCGATTTGGCCCGGCGAGATCGCCATTTATCAAAAATTCTGGTAGAAAAGGTGTTTTTCGGGGCTTTCGTAAAAAATAAAAGATAAATAAATAAATTAAAACACTCATTTTTCGCGAATAGTGTTTTATCTCTTCTTTTTATGGTCAAATAAATGGGAAAATATGATTGTTTCCCTGAAAAAAACAAGCGGATGGTGTACAACGAGGCGATGGCGACGACACTCATCACGTCTGATAAATATAACGCTGTTAATAAACGTCTCGTTTTCGCCGCGCCCTCGTCGTCTCCCGAGTTGTAATGGAATTTCTGAACGTTGATTAAAAGAGCTCTCACTTTCCGCAACACTCCCTCGGCCTGCGGAGTAAGCCCATTTTCACGCTTAATTTCAACTTAATTTCGCGCGTCGCCACTCGTTTTATTTTTAATTTATGGTTGCTTTTTTTTTTTTTTTCATGCTTGCTGAGGTAAATATAAATCGGGAGACAAGGTGCTCTTAAATAAAATCCGTTGAGTGATGGTGTTGATTAAATCAACAGAAAATTAAAATAATTTCAAGTCCGTTAACAATATTACCTTTTTTTTCTTTAACCACTTCAGAAAACTTTTATTTGCACATGGAAATTTTTTGGTACCTTTAAAAAAACATAATGCACTATTTGAGCTCAAAATTTTTTTTCATTACTGCTAAGAAAATTTTATTTCGAATGCCTTTTTTCGAAAATATGCCACACAGAGCTTTACAAGACGAATTCCTGTGAAGAATCTAGTGATTAGCAGCAATAATATTTGATTATATTCAAGTAGAGAAGAAAACAAAAATTATAAAAAAATGTATAAATATTTTTAAAAAGTATTTCAATGGTATCGGTGTATTTAAAAAACTTAATCTTCAACCAAGAGAGATAAGACCAATTTCTATTAATTTTCTAAGAAATATTTATACGTTTCTTGCAATAATTCAAAATAAAATGTATTTTCAAAAAATCTTCCACTGTTTTTTGCTTCAAAAATTCACGTGAAGCATCTTATTTTAAGTAATAATGAAAAAAATAGAAAAAAAAAAATTAAATACGTACATACCAAGCAGAAACGATTCATTATTTTTAAAAACAATCAACTATCAAACACCAAAAAAATTCTCGAGTATAGTCATGTTGAACAGCAGTAACGAAAAAGAAATCACTTTTAGCAACGAAACTTTGCTGTTTGTAAAAAAAAAAAAAAAAAAAAAAAAAAAAACTCCCTGCATCCCTACACCAGAATCTTCGTGAAATCAAGAATAAGCTATACAACCCCATGACTTGGAGAGAGAGAGAGAAAGGAGGGTAAAAATAAAGTCATAAATGAAATCCATCCTCGTAGATCGGCTCCGGGTCGTCTCTCTGCGCATCGACTGCGGTTTCGAATTGCCCGCGCACACGCACGACTGCAGCAGATACGCTCGCGATGTGTGGAGAAAGACAGGGCAGAGCGCAACACACATACACACACGGACACGAGGGATTACGGCGCGGTTATTAACTTTTACGTGCATTAGACGTCAATGGCTCTATCCCCCTGCTTCCTCTCTTATCTCGTAGATTCCACGGCTCCTTTTCCCCCTCTCCCCCCTTCGTTTCCTCTTTTGGTCTATTTTCTCCAAGCGCGGAAGCTCGAAGTAGGAGAGGGTCGAAGGAAAATAATGTGTTTGTAAGCTGGTTTTACCGGCTACTCTGCAAGGGTCTTTTTAGAGTCTCCTCGCGATGATCAGGGTAATATCAATTGAATGCCGAGTAGGCATAGGGAATGGTGCCGGGAGTGCTTCGGGGCTGTTGAGGAGGCGCTCGCGGGACGTTGGATGAATGTAATAAGAGGTGGTGGTTTGTTTTTGTTTGCTCTTGTGGGAATGCCGATGACGACTTTGTTGTACATTTTATTGTATTGGAAAAATTTTAAATAATACCATGGTCACGCGATCCAACAGTGATTTGATTGTTTATTGCTATGAGTTATTTTTGCACAATGTATACACTTAGTAAGTCTTTTCCAATAAATGAAAAACGATAATTTTGTAAGTAAATACTTATATGTTAAAGAGAATAAATGTGAGATTAATGACATCTGATGCGAGGGGCTGTGCACTCTTGAAGTCATTAAAAAAAGTCATTCTAAATCTTTCAAAGATCTCAGAAGTCTCCAAAAGACTTCAGAGTGCGCAGCCTCTCGGTCTGATGTCATTTTTTAACCTTTCGTTTTTATCTATTTTTTTCTACAAACTAGTTATTTTTCTAAAAACCTCACATTCATTTCCGTAAAAATCTGCCAAATGTCAAAAATGTGTTTTTTTTTAACTTTGCCAATTTATAAATGAAAAAACGATCAGTAGCGATTTTTTTCTCTTAATTTTGGAGAGGAAAAACATTATTACAGTAAAACTTGTGAAAGGCTCGAACAGTGTGTTACTTTCAATTTATTTCATGCCCATGATTACCATTTTTTTTTTTAAGTTCTCCAGAAGATAAAAACCTTAACCTCAATTTTTAAATTTTATTTAGGATGATCTTTAATTTTTGATGACCCCTAAGTGTAGATTTTTGTGGGAACCCTCGTAAATTTTTAGTTGTTGTCAGTAGTTAGATTAAATTGCACATTAAATCGCATCGTATTTTTAACTTAGGTTTAAATAAAAATAACAAAATCCTTAAAAATTAAACTACATTAAAAAAAAAAAATTTGGATGGAATAATTATTTATTGAAATCAAATAATTTCTTAATAACGTAATCTTTAACGTTATAAATTAAACTAGATATTTATTTTATTCAAATAAAATTTTTGTTGTTTTTATTAAAATAAATGTTTGTTTGGATTGAGGAATTTTTTTTTTTAGTGCGTAGCGTGTAACAAAAGTCTCTACAGTACAGGAAAATCGCCGATAAAAAATTAACATCAGAATGCAATTAAACCCTAATCCTCTAGTATGCAGTACTCGAGAAACGACGGCGTTTCGCGACGCAAATCGATCGATGAATATACGAAGGATTAGCATCCGCAGATTGCCAAGATTCGAGGAGCGCATTGTGCCCCGATAAAGTACGCTCGGGGTATTATTGCCAGGGGATTAAGAGAGCCGTTTAACGCTCGTGGGTCGAAGATTAATAAATTTATCGGAGCCCTTTGTCGACTCTTGCCTAATTGATTTACAACTTGATCGTCTATTTGCGGGAATTTGATATTTTGAAATTAATTTTTGTTGTTCATACTTGCGTCTTTTGAGTTTTTTATATGCATTAACTCGTAAATTTTTTTTCTCGAGTCATAAAAATCACAACAATTGTTGAAATATTCATACAACGATTGGTCGAATCATAATAATAAGACCTAAAAACACTTTCAAACGTCACATTTTTGTACATAGTTTTGAAAAATGTTGTTGATAATTTTAATTCGTTGCTTTGCATTGCAAAATACATGAAACTTCTTTGTTTCCTTGTATTAAAAAAAATACTGATGTACTTATTATAACATTGAAATAAATTTTAACGTAATTCTAATTCAAACTACGATCGATTTATCTTCAAAAAATAATTTTGATAAACTTTACAGAAAAATATAATTTGTTGAAAAATGATACTTGTTAAGTATAAAATTTCAAAATTATACTCTAGAAACGTTCAATCTAAAGTTGAAAAATCATTTTTCCTAACAAAATTATTCATAGTCTGCATGTACATACCGTTAAAAAGAAAAACCATACGCTACACGATGCAAACCTCGTATACATTCAAAGCAGTGCCAAGGATATTAACTTACGCCGTTGGTAATAAACCATCATCTTAAAAACTATACATGTAAATTCCACTAAACTCCAAGTACCCATAATGTCCCGAGTGAAAAGAAAAAAAAAAAAAAAAAAAAAAAAACATGCATACCAAACAGCACAACACCGGTAAAACATCTGATTTCCTCGATAAATCAAAGACAAGCCCAATAAAATTCGATATCAAGGACACGCGCGCACATACCTCGGCCACCAAGGCCACCATAACGCACTAGTTGGCAGCAACAAAACAATACGAAAAGCCTCCCTTATCGCTGTATACATCTCGGTGTATAATTCTCGATAAACATCCTGCGGGACGCTCGTGTACACACACACACACACACACATACGCGTACACTCGAGGGCGCGTTAGCTGTGGGTATTAATTTTTTCGCGCGTCAAACGTACACCCCACACGCGGCTCGCAAGAGGAGGGCCCCTCGAGTACAACTCCCCGGGCGCAAATCGCTCTCTCTCCTCTTTCCTCCCTTATGCAAACTAAGCCGTCCGCACCTACTCTCGCCAAATTGACTCGATCCTCTCTCTCTCTTACACTCCGGGGCACTTGCCGTGTGTTGTATATACGTATGGCCTCCGTCTTCCGTAATTAATACCTCGGACTAATCCCGCCCGAGTTGAATTTCCTACGCGCCCCTACAGCCGAGACCCGCGAGCGGCTGTGTTATCATCGCGCGGTGAAAAAAAAAAAAAAAAGAAGGTGGGCCCGCCACACCCCCATCCATTGGCTGCCTACGGGATTAACGGCCACCCTGGGACAGGACCTCCATGCGCCGAGGGTGTATAGGGAGCGTGCGAGGGAATTTCCCAATGAAATTCCTGTCGCGCTCGTGTGTATATACATGTATATGGGTGCCCGATTGGTATGCGCGCACCGCCGCCCGTGTGGCGAGTATAAATTTTGATTTGAGCATCGTTTTGCGAGTGTCTCTTCGTTGTTTTTTTTTACTCGTTTCTCCGGTGAATTGGCGTGTGAGAGGTGACGGCGATGGGAACTTTGTTCAATTGGCTATTCCATTTTTTTATTCTTTCTTTTTTTGCTTCGATCGCACTTTGATCGAATAGATGGTAAAATTATGTAAAGTTTGGCTTGTCGAATGAAAAAGTTGACAGCAACAAGTGATGGTAACCATAAAAAAATCAAGTTTTATTTCAGCCGAAATCTTTGCGTTTTCATAAAACTTTGCGCTCGTGAAGAGCTCGCGTACGCAACGCCTTTGGCCTTACGAGCGAGCGAGGGCGAGTCGTCGCTCATTTTCAAGCACGTGATATTCTCGTAAAATTATTTGATCCATCCGTCTTGCCCATTGCACGCGAGCGTCCCCGTAAAACGTGAGGTAATAAAGCGTTTGATGACACTGTCTGTTACATTGTTTTATAAAATGTGAGTTAGAAAAAGGCAATGGTTTTGTGAGTAAAAAATTATTTGTTTTTGTTGCAACTACTCAGAGCCCACCCACAAGTACTTCTTAAACAATTTGAAAGTAAAAATATTTGATTTAAATATAAATGCATTGAAATTTCTGAAAAATTACATATTGGAAGGAAAAGTTATTTTCTTTAATCGTATATTTTTTTACATTATCCTTTAACTTTTCGTCTCTCCACTTATGTCCTCGAAAATTCGGACCAACTTAACTGACAGTGACTTTGTAATACACAAAGGGAAACGAAACAAGGAAAGCGGCATTATTTTTTTATGACCATCGTGCAATTAAAAAACTCAACTATGGAATATTTTGGCAATCTACATACATTGAAGATACCTCCGTAGCGATTCACAAGAAGAAAATGCAATAATACTCCGACTCTTCCTTCTTCCCCCCTCACTCACCATTCAATTATCACATTAATTACATCCCGAAGCAGCGAACAAAGTCGAATCCCTTTATCTCCTGCACCTATTCTTTCTTCCTTTTTTTTTTTATGGCCCGCCGTAAAATCCAGGAGATCCGCCCGAAACTCAATATTCTTAGCGCTTAACGCCAGCCAACGACAAGCACTGACAATGGAACTCGCTAAGTTGCTGAGAAAAGGAGGGAAAAAAAAACAAAATGGATCTCCTTTTCGCTTCCACCGCCGTGAGGTATACGAGGGAGCTTAGCCGAAGTACGCCCTTGGAGATGAGAAAAGCTCGGAAAGGTATACCGTCCGTACACATCGCAAGCACCTATCTTCGAAACGCGCGTTAGGGAGAATACAGCCCGCGATCCCCGTGGGGCCTCGTAAGCGTTTAAAGCGCACCCGAATTTACGTATACGCGCGTTGGGCGAAAAACCGGCGAGCGAGTCCTTAAGAGCCCCCCCCCCTACGCACACCCAAACGCGAGGTTATGATCTTATGAATGCATAAAAATCTTGAACTTTGTCGGGGAGCGCATGGTTTTTCACCCTCCCCTTCCAGCTTCTTGATTTTAGTCGAGCCATTTTTCTTCCCGAAGGCATGTTGCAAAGTTTTGCCAAGGGGACGGGAGGGCTCGTTCGACTCTGCCGAACTTGAACTGTGCTCGGGGGTGGTTGCTCTCGCCCTGCCTGTCTGTACGTCTGGGCAAAGCGAAATGATTGATAAACAGCGCGACGCTCGTATGTATAAAAAGCCATTTTCCTCTTTGCGCATAAAATTTTGGGCATTTCTTTTCCAGGCACGTTTGTATGGGGCACGCGTGACTGCAGGGTGAGTTATCGTTTTGAAATGTAAATGTAAAGATTTTTTTTTTTTTTCTTTTTATTTATAAACAAATTATCAACAAAGAATTTACGGAGAGTACAAAAGCTTGCTGGATTAAAACAAGTGCGAGTTTTATAATTCAATATATTACGTGGAGGTGAGAGGAACTTTCATAAAAGTATCGCCTGCTTGGCGGCAACTGCGCTGACACTGCCGCGAGGCGGGTTGCGGTTTCCGAGGCGCGTCATTTTCCGCGAACTTTAGCATAAACGCCGTCTGCATTTCACCCGTGACAGAAGAACTGGAAACTATATAATGGTGACGCGAGTTTTCAATTAATTCGGCTAAGGAACTTTTGTTTCATACATTTTTCGAGAAAATCATTCATTTTTTTGTGAAAGGCACAGAAAAACAAAATGCTTTTCTTTAAATTTAAATCTCTAGTTCTCTATTTTCATGCCATTTTGTTTACACATCTTTATTCGTCTATTATTTTCTGTATTTCTGACTTTAACCTTTGTATTTGTTTCTTCATTTTGTTACCTGTATCGAATTATTGTTTGTTTGAAGGTATTTTACACTTTTACTCTACATCTTTGATTATGATTTCACCTCTGATTTTGGCTGTGAATTTTTTACCACTTATGTCTTGGTCATTGTGTGTCTATGTTACTGCTTCTTAAAATCTTTTTTTTTTTTTAACCTTTCATGTCCCAATCTCTAGTTTTGTTGAAAAAATTGTTCAAGACAATCATCAATTGTCCTCAAACGCAGAAAAAAGACAAAACACGTCACACCAAGCATCAGCTTGAAACTAAGCGCACAGAGGAAACATCGGGAACCTGATATCCTATTTTTCCATAATTAAGGAGCCATTCGCCCCTTTCTTGGATAACATAAGAGAAAACCGGACATTTCTATTTTTCCGGGAAAAAGCGTCCCTCCTTTTCTGCACGTCTTTCATTTCCGAATGGAATAGCCCAAGAGAGCGCAAGAAAGAAAGAGAAGCTAGGCGCCGGGAGCGTCCGATCGAGCGGGGCAGATTTCGGCTGATGGAGGGCTGTCGTCGCTTAACTAAAATGAAATCTGACGGCGATCGTAAAGCACACCCCTGCACATCCCTCCCTCCTCGCGCGAGCATCGCCCACCGGAGGAGGAAAGTCGTAAACTCGCTGGAGGCTCTCATCGGTCTCCCAACTCTCTCTCCTCGCTTAAGCCTAATACGCTCCTTCGGATCTTGGCAGTAAAATTCCAGAACAGCCAAAGTTCGCAGTGGATTCGAGTGCGAGCTTTCGATGCTAATGTTGGACTCGAGCCTTGGGTGTCGATTGTTTTTTTTTTTTTTTTTTTTTTTTTTTTTTCCACCCCACGAGCCTTGGTTGCATCGCAGTTTCACTCGCTCTTGGCCATTTCCCGTAAATCTCGCTCAGGTTTAAGGGTTTGCACCCGTCAAATTTGATAAATATACTTCTGGCGGTTGTGCTTTCTTCCGCGAAAACTGGGCCTGTGTGTTCAATTTACGAGGTTTAGAGGAATCGCTTGGCACTGCGAGTTGTCCCGTTAGCCGGGGCTTATTTATTTATTGCGACAAAGTGCCAAGGAGAGCCCGTCCCCGGAGAAGGAGGTCTGAAGTTGTAACGACCGCTCGATGTTATCAGAAAACTCGGTTGGGGTGGCGGGGCGCTCGGGGCCGGAAATTGAAGGGAATTTACCGAAACTACGACAGGACGAGCCCCGCCCGCGAATCCACTGTATCATGAACGTGTGTTTTCTTTGCCCCTTCGACGTGAAGTATACACAGAAAAGTTGAATCAATACTTTTTAAATGTCAATGCTCTATTATCATCTCGTTTGTTCATTTATTTTTTCTTCGCTCATTCATCGATACATTTTCCCAAACGACTCGATAGAAAAGTGATGGTTATTTCAAGAAGTTTTTAATATTTTAGGTGATTTCAAAGTCTTATTTACGTTTTTTATTACTTGAATTAACAAATAAAGTTTGATTTTTTTTTTTTGATTAACAATTATTGAACGTAAAAGAGCGATAAAAAAAATACACACATTTACAATATTTTTTGACTATTATAAACAAATTCATATAAATTCTGTACCCTATAGAATATTATTAAGATATAAAATATTATATAATACCTTATTACTTGACACTCAGTGAGAAAAAATGTTTACCGTCAAGTACTTTTTCGTGCATCAGTACATCAAACACTGTGCAAGCACGAAAAGTTCAATTTCGCATTCTGCAAATCGGAAAAATTGCTCGCAATTTGGAAAAAAATTTTCGTACTGCAAATATAAGTGATTAACTGGGGTGCACCAAAATCAGGGAACTAGCCTTTTTTACACTTGTTACGAAAATTGTGTGTTTATTTTTTTATAAAACTACTGTTGAAGAGACAAAGATTTTGTTGATAAACCCATCCAGCTTACCAAATTGCACCATAAAAGTTCCTCAAAATAAAGCGAAACCCAACTTCAAGTTAAAAAAAAAATTTAAAAAAAAAAATGACCCTCCTTAGAACAACCCTCATGAAAACAAGGCGCAAAGCACAACAACGTAACTCTGAAAATTAGTGTCGGAGTCTCAAAAGCTCGCCGTCAATCAAAAGCCAGTCCTCAAAACGTCCCTACAACCATAACACACCCATACAACCCGCGCCAAGCCTCGTTCTCTCTCGTCCACAATAAACAACGCGTCCCATCGCTCTTCTGCCACTTAACCCCTTCGCTCTCATTATCCGCGTCCAGAATCCGATGTACATACGTATACACAGACCGAGGGAGTACACCCAAGAACTGTGTAACATAATTATTCTCAACCTCGACTCATCCCTCCTCCTCCCTTGCCCCACTCGACGACGACAATTTGGCTCTGCTACAGGAGCACGTCAACCGTGGTAGCAGCCAGACCAGTCTACGGGCATGTGTCTATGTATATATAAAGCAAACGAGCAAACGTTATAACGAGGGAGGGACACTGACTGCCTTATCTCGGCCTCCGGCTAGAGCTCTCTCTCTCTATCTATCTATCTCTCCCGTACAATGCACGTATACCTGTATACACGGGGCCGATAATGCCTCTGCGGCTTTAAATTCGAATGGCAAGAGAGAGGGTGCGTGTGTGAGAGGGCTCCTGATTTAGTGCAAGAGAAGCTATACCTACCTACCTACCCTCTGCACACCACGAGCGGATAGCCCGAGGCGTACCTTTGCCCGCGTACGCCTCTGCGTGTGTAATACAACGCCGCGTATACGCGCGCTATTAGATACCAGCCAGCGATAAGCTAAATGCTCGACGGCGCAAGCTTGCGACCGAGCGATTATTACTGTGCCTTATACTCCGCGTGTGTGTATATATATATACCTGGGGTGTGTGCTTTACAACGCCCTGTATTAGGAAATCGCTTGTGATTGCATTACGTATAGGGGGAGGTTCGGGGAGAGGGAGAGTTTTACGATTGTTTTTTTTTTTTTCTTTCGTTTGGAGGACAAAGTTTCGAAAGATACACGCTATCGCAAGTTCTGGCTCGGCTTGGGGTGTTGCCCGGAGCTTTTTGGGAAGTAGTTGGGGGACTCCCTTTGCTCCGTTTGGACTTTTTATTTGTTTTAATATATTGTGTTTGTTATTAATACAGCGGATTGTGGTGAACGTGACTTACTGAGTCTATGAATTTGATGTTGAATATTTGACGATTCGGAACTTACCTGAAACAAAAAAAAAGGTTTTTCTTAATTAGTGATGATTTCATTGGTACAGGTGGATATTCATGAATACTTATTATTATTATAATTTTTTTTAGATTTTATTATTAAGTATTGTTATTATTATTAGCATTATCATATATTTTGTTAAAATTTTGAACTAACTCAAACACGTACATGTTATGTGACTAATAAAATGTTTCAATTATTTTTTTGTACGAATGCACTAGCGTACTAACGAATATATTGACGAAACACTTTTTTTTTAGACACGCAATGTGATGTTAGTACAATGAACCTGATCCTGGAAAAAATCATGAGTACTAAACACCATATTTTCATGTAAAATATAATATACTCTGAACGCAGTCATATACCTTTAGATAATATATCTCCATATTCAGCTACTGGAATTTTGCTTCAGGTTATCTGGATTGATATACTGGTTCTAATTAAGCTTATTGTATTTTCACAACACTGATGGACTTGTATCAGATCAGTACTACTTAAGTCTTTATCGTCTTAAGATAAGATCTCAGAGAATACCTAAAGTTCATCAGCTATTATTATGACAATACTTTTGGCTCACTAGTACTTCGCTTAGGCCAATGGTACAAATCTAAAATGTAATGTAGAGAAATACATAAAATTTAATTGGACATCTATGCTCGTGTCTTACGTGTACTTTCAGTAATATCGAAAACATGAAAATATAATCTTGGTTACTACGTTTTTATCATTTAACACGTACATCTATACATAATTCATTAAACGGAAATATCCACGAACTTTTAGTTCTTTAAAATAAAATGTACTATAATAAATAAGTATATTAACTCGTTATGCTTAAGTAATAATCTATGAGTATAGTATAAACGTTTTAATGGATCCAGTGTCATTGTCTACAAGATTTCAAGTCACATTCAGTATCCGATATCACATCTAGGATTCCTTCGGTTGCGTGTCAGTTCTCTACTGTCGATTATTAACGAGTAGGCTATTTTTTTAACCAAACAAAGCTTTTGGAACACATCTTGGCTTAGAAATAAAATGTATAGATTTTTTGTTAAGATACGCAATCCATATGTAAGAGACAAATACGAGTGGTACCCAAATACGTATCGGTCAATTTCTTTTGCTTTATTTTTGTTCAAGCGTCGATATTATTAGCTTTTCGCAATTGTACAATTTCAAGACGATTTAATAAAAGGAACGATAACAACAAATATTGTTTTAATGGATTTTCAACGTGAAAATTTTTATTTAATAATTAAAAGGGTAAGTGTGCAGTTACACTTTCTGCTGTTCCTAAAACATAAAGTACTATTGAGTTGGCAAACAGTGAATTTAATCACAACTAACAACCAAGAAAGCTCACACCAAGAAATAAAGCTAATATATCATCTAGAATCATTATTTTGCTGGAACAATTGTTTTCTCTTACTTCCAAAACAAAAGAATAGAAAAAAGTTCCGATGACCAATGTGAGTAATCGAAAACGGGCAGGCACGGACCAGGGGAGGAAAAAGAAAAAAAAAAAAAAAAAGTTACGTAGCACGTGCCTCGCGATCAAAGTGCACTTATATACTATAGGGGATCCGACCACATGGGGCTGAGAGTTTCTACGATTCAATATTTCAACAGTTCTTGCTCGGTTTCCACGAGAGTTTTTCGCTGTCCAGAAACAAATAACACACGGAAAGAAGCACGAGATATTTATTTTGTTTTTCCTGGCCATTTTTTTTTTTCTCAGAGAAGAAGCTACTCTTTCGTGCGAGGATGTTTTTCAGGCAAACATTTGGCCGTGAGTCAGATTTTACAGGAGGCCGATCGACGTGGGGTGACTGCTGTTGTGTGTATGTACAGCCGTGGGGTGGAGTTTTCCAAGCTCAAAAGCGCGGGTAGGTACACGATAATTCCATTAGTTCTGCGCTTTCGTCAGAAGATTTCTGCTTGCTACATTTTCGAGAGCTTTAAACTCGAGCTCTTCACGTATTATACGTACTCATACCATTTGGTGGATGTTCATTCGAGAGAAAATTTTTCAAATGTCCACATACCTTTATAACTTTTCAAGTGCTTGACGTATATTTTACTTGTCTAACAATATAGCACAAAGTATTATTTTACGGGAAAAGTTTAATGCGTTTTACGAGGCCTAATGTATAAGAGCACAATTTATAAGATGCTACGTGACGCAATTTCTCTCGCTTGCTCAAAGAGGGGAAGAGGAAAAAAATTAATTATCGCGAGTATCCCGTGAAATGGGAAAAGCCTCGACGTGTATGGTTGTTGCAGAGTGGACGCCCGAGAGAAGGCAAACATCATCGAGGCCGGAGTCGAGATTAAAGTTGAGGCACGGACAGTTTACGATCGGCCGCTAAGTATCCCCTCCCAAATTAATTGGCTCTTTTTCCTGCTCTTTTTCCCCTCGGCTGCCCGTCTCGTCTTGTTTTCACATTTTCTTCATTGCCGGCTCTCTCTATAGATCGTATCGTAAACGAAATACTCTCAGCCTGTCTTGTCTTTTCATCCCAGCCCATGCGGGAGTATTAAAAAAACCTAATTACGAGTCGCTTGTGAAACAAATAAATCTTTCATTTTAGGAGATGGTTCGTTTTTATTTATTTGTAAAAACACGCAAGAGTTACTTGTTCAAATATATTTTTCATATTTTTAGAGGGATTCATTGAATTCGTCTTGTGCATTGATTATTAGAGAATATGAAAAGAATTGAAAAATTACAGAAAACGTAGATGGTATGAGTAAGTATAATATCTTCGTTTTTTTGACTTTTTAATGGAAATATTTTAATAAAAAGCGATTTATGACAATTGACAATGTAAAAGAATTTTAAGATAATTTTAATATTCGATTATACGACAATCAAGCTTATTATGATAAAAGACTCAATAAATTTTAAGGATCTAAAAGTATTATAAAAAGATATTTTTGTGCCAAAATCCAGGTCTTTAAATCTCTCTTGTTAGGTGTGACTAATCAGAACGTGTTTTTCAGATTTACTTGATTTTCTCGGTTTAGTAAATGAAAAAAACTATAAAAAATTTACAAAAATGCACTTAAGTACTTCAAATTAAAAAAAAAACATTCAAGTATTTTTCAAAATTTCTAAAGATAAAATTCAAATTTTCAATGATGTTTGAAATTTTTAAAAAGTTCTAGAAAATTACTTTTATAACAAAAAATGTTTGAACATAACACACATTTTTGGTATCATTGTAAATTTTTTCAAATATCTGAAAGTAGTGGAACCAGTCAAAAAAATAAAAACTGCGATTTTTGGCACTTTTCTGCACTATCATTAGAACAAATAAATGCAAAGAAAGACCATTATGACAACCCTATCTTCAGTCTAAGTTTTACAAAGTTTTTTTTGCATTTATTCGTATTTGTTGCAGTAATAATGCGGATGAACGTAAAAAATGAGTTTATAGTTTTTTTAAACCTGTTTTATCACTTTTAAAAATCTGAAAAAATTCACAGTGATAAAAAAGTAAGTCTTTTATGAAAAAATTTTTTTTTCTAGATAAAAAAAAATTTTTTAATGTCTAAAAACTTGAGTTTAGTACCAGAAACTTCGAAAAAATTTTGAACATTTTTTATCTCAAAATTGCATTTTTAAAAATTTTTTCACAACTTTTTGAGCTAATTTTGAAGTGTGGGAGACGTCTGAAATTAAAAAAAAAAAAATTATAGAATAAACGGTTTTTGTGATGGTGCATAGTAAACAATTATTGTAGAAAAAGCATACTTTTTTCTATTACCAAGAATTTTTTGAGATTTTTAAAAATAGTGGAACAGTTCCAATAAATTTAAACCTATTTTTGGCATTTGTCCACATAAGTACTATAATAAATACGAGTAAACGCGAAAAAGGCTTTGTATACTTATAATAGATTTTTATTAATGGCTTAACGGAGATTTTTCTATGTATTGTGTCGTTAAAGCAGACAAGTGTCAAAAGTTGCATTTTTTTTATTTTTCTAACTTGTTTTACCACATTAAAAAATCTGAAAAAATTCATAGTGATACAAAAAAATGTGTTTAATGTTAAAATAAGTTTTTTGCTATGCCATTTAAATAAGGATTTTGTCTTAGCTTTTTTCACATTTCAAAAGTCTATAAAAAATTTTAATTAAGTGCAAAAAACTTAGAAAAAAAGTTTGAACATTTTTTATTTAAAAATTGCACATTTATGAATTTTACATAATTTTTAAAACTAATTTCAAAGTGCGAGAGACGTCTAAAATTAAAAAGAAAAATGTATAAAAAACTCTGTTTGTAATAGAATGATAAAAAAATTATTTTACAGAAAACATACTTTTTTCTATTACCTAGAATTTTTTTAGATTTTTAAAAGTGGTGGTACGGGTCTAAAAAATGTAAACCTCCTATTTTTGCATTTATTTGTGCTAGTTATAATGCAAAAAAGTACCAAAAATTCAGTTTTTTTTTTTTTACTTGTTCCACCGCATTAAAAAATCTGAGAAAATCTACAGTATTCTAAAAAAGATGTTTTAAGCTACAAAAAATTTTTTTGTTGTACTAGTGAAAGAAAGATTTTTTTCTAGATTTTTTATTTAGTATTAAAAGTCACTAAAAATTTTAATTTAACGTTAAAAACTTCATACAAACTTTTTTTACAGTTTTAGTTGTAAAATTGCACTTTTATGAATTTTTCACAATTTTTGAAACTAAATTAACAGTGCCAGAGACTTCTGAAACTAAATAAAAATTCTTTTAAAAAATCCCGTTTTGTAAAAAGGTAACACAATAATTATTTTACATCGAACACACTTTTTTCTATCACCTGAAAATTAAAAAAATTTTTAAAAGTAGTGGAAAAGGTCTAATAAATTCAAATCACCTATTTTTGGTGCTTTTTCACATTGAAACTACAACAAATACAAGTAAGTACGAAAAAGGCTTCTTAAAACCTGTACTTATAATTTATTAATGGTTTTACGAAGACTTTGTGCATTTATTTGTGGTAGTGACGATGCAGAAAAGTGCCAAAAATTTTAGTTTTTTATTTTTTTACTTGTTTTACCACATTTAAAAAACTGAAAAAATCTACAGTGATACAAGAATTTGTTTTATGTTACAATAAATTTTTTAGTTTACTAATAAAAAAAGATTTTTTTTCTAAATTTTTTGTTTGATTTTAAAGTCTTTGAAAATCCTAAATTAATGTCAAAAATTTTGGGAAAAATTGTTTACATGCAATATTTAAAAATTTTACTGTTGTGACTTTTTCACAATTTTTAAATTTAAATTAAAAATTCCAGAGACGCCTGGAACAAAAAAATAAATTTAAAAAAAAAACCCCGTTCTGTAATAATGTGACAAAAAAATTACTTTAGAGCAAACATTTTTTTCTATCACCTAAAATATTTTTACATTTTAAAAAGTGATGGATCGAGTCCAAAAAACTTTAATTTCCTATTTTTGGCGTTTATCTACATTGTAACTACAACAAACACAAGTAAGTACGAAAAAGCTCCTTAAAACCTGTACTTACATTTTATTAATCGTTTCACGAAGATTTTTTGCATTTATTTGTAGAAGTAATGATGCAGAAAAGTGCCAAAAATTGCAGTTTTTTTTTTTTTTTTTTTTGACTTGTTTTACCACATTAAAAAAATCTGAGTGTTACAAAAAATTTTTTTGTTGTTGTACTAAAAAAAAAGAATTTTTTCTCAATTTTTTTTTTATAATTTTAAAGTCTCTAAAAATTTAAAATTAGTGTCAAAAACTTTGGGAAAGTTTTTTTACATTTAATATTTAAAAATTGTACTGCTGTGAATTTTTCACAATTTTTAAAATTAAATTAAAAAGGCCAGAGACATCTGAAATAAGAAAAAAAAAAAATAATAATAATAATGATAATAAAAAAACCTCGTTTTGTAATAATGTGACAAAAAAAATATTTTACAGCAATCACACTTTTTTCTATCACCTGGAATTTTTTTGAATTTTAAAAAGTGGTGGAACAGGTCTAATAAATTTAAATATCCTATTTTTGGCGTTTATCCGCATTGTTACTACGACAAATACGAGTAAATGCAAAAAAAGGCACCTTCAAACCTATACTTGAAAATAGTTTTTATTTATGGTTTTACAAAGACTTTTTTGTATTTATTTGTGGTAGTGATAATGCAAAAAAGTGCCAAAAATTGAACCTCTTTTATTTTTTGACTTGTTTCACCATATTTATAATTCTGAGAAAATCTTTAGTGGTACCAAAAATATGTTTTGAAAAAAA
The DNA here is from genome assembly GCF_036245765.1 of Copidosoma floridanum. Taxonomy (NCBI): domain Eukaryota; kingdom Metazoa; phylum Arthropoda; class Insecta; order Hymenoptera; family Encyrtidae; genus Copidosoma; species Copidosoma floridanum. Next base: position 12,080,140 of record NW_028321884.1, on the reverse strand, counting down.
TTTTGTTGTACTAAAAAAAAAATTTTTTTTCTAGATTTTTTATTTCATTTTAAAAGTTTCTAAAAATTTTAATTGACCGTCAAAAACTTCGGAAACAATTCATTATATTTATTATTTAAAAGTTGCACTTTTCTGAATTTTTCCACAATTTTTGAAATTAAATTAAAAACGCCAGAGACGTCTGAAATAATAATAATAATAATAAAAAAAAAAAAAAAAACTATGTAAACCCCTGTTTTGTAGTAATATAACAAAAAAATTGTCCGGTAAAAAATGGTTCCATAAAATCTGTATTAAAATAGGTTCTTGGTAATAGTTTTCAGAGCTTTTTTCTAGAATTTTTCAAAATTTTGAATGTCTCTGAAAATTTGAATTTGCCATATCTAGTGAGAGAGGCTTAGAAACCTGAAATTTGGCATAAGAACATTTTTTAATACTATTTTTTGATCTACAAAGTTCAAGTTGAACAAACGCTGGGGACACTTTTACCCACCATTACCCAGCTAGATCCTTTACACTGTTTTTCGTTAGCTATGACTTCTCCTTAATTAAAAATGTTTTTAGCTTTGACTTTTCCGAATATACTATCTTGGGCATTATTTATTTTGTTAACTTTTTGTGAGTTTACAGAGCTAATGAACACTTAAATATTACAACCATGATAAAATTTAATTGAGCTTGTGACGTTCATTCCATGCAATTTAATGTCTTTTTATTGAATTTCTTTAAAGCACCACCTAAAATACATAAGCTTCAGCGTCAAGGCGTGAGTAAATTATCTTGCGCCACATCAAACTTACAAATTCTCCCCAGTTCCTACTGTTATGATACGATGTGCTGACGCAGACTCTACCATTTTCTAAACTTTTTCTTGATTCTAGAAGTAAGGGGCTGCCCATATCGATTCTGGATTCGTGGCTTATCCTTCATATCACATGGGTATGCCTGTACTACTATGTGTCTTCATAAGAATTCAATGCGTACACGGGAAATCTTTTTGCGCGCCCTTCGGCAGATTGTTGCTGTACCTGCAATTTTTACACCATTCTCTGCATCACTTATCTTCATCCCTCTTCATCTTTTTCGATTTCAAACCGTCTTTCTTCCTGACGCATATTTTAAGATGAAAGCTCGAAATGTTTTGAATACTAAAATATATTGACGAGCATATTTCATGATGTATGAGCACGCAAAACGTAAAGTCAAGTCCACTCGGTTTTTTAAAAATAATTTCTTAAGCATTGCAACTAAAAGTTAAAAATTAGGGTGTAATTATTCCGTTTTAAACGTATTAGCGCATTTTAATCTCTATATAAGGATGATGCAAAAAATGTGATGTTTATGTATTGAGATTTTCACACATTTGTTTAAAAAAAAAGTAACATCTACACTTCGGTACACTGCATATTTTTTCAATGTGAAAGTTTATAGATTGTATTGGCTGAATCGATACGACATAAACTTTTTTACCATTGTTAACTCATTGTTTATTATTTTTATTAATAATTTATCTGGGGTGATTGTTGCCAGAGCACGTAAATTCACCAAAAGAATTTATTTCCCTTTTAATCCGAGCTTTTACTCTTGTTCTACGGGTGCACGGCAATATCGATAATTTCCCGGCGCTCTATTATTCCAAGAGTTTTATGCGTACACTGAACAATCGCACAGCCTTTCGGTCCGTAATTCCTCCCTTTCTTGGTTTTGTTTCGGAACTTGCACCTCTTTCTCACTCCTCTCGATGCTCGTTACTGTTCTTGCTGTTTCAGCGTTTTAAATGATAGTAACGTGTTTCCATTTTTGAAATGTTTTTGCCAATACGTCTTGCATTTTTATGTATTTTCAAATTAAAAAAAAAAGAATTTTATCAAGTTTTAGTGTATTCTTAGTGTCATGTTGTTTTCGTTGTTTGTATTATATTTACAGTTAAAAGAAAAATGATGGTCCCTGCTTCCCCTGTGTACATTTGTTAGAAAAACAATTTTGTTAGTTTTATTACCATCGCTGAACATTATTAGTTACTTGCTTTATAATTAATGTCAAGGATGTTGCTGGTCAAAGTATTACTCCATTTAAATCGTTTTATTGATATTATTATTATCATTATTATTATTGTAATTCATTGTGTAAAGTAATTATTTTCTGTTAATCACTCTTTGATTTAAATTTATGATCAATAACACATCTAGTACGACATCTGTATGTTTTAAAATGCATATCTTTGTTATCTTGCCAAAGTGGATGATCCGTAGTTTTATACTGTGACATTTGTAGTCGCTTCAATAATCGCCACGCTCCTCTTACCCCAAAATCATCCCTCCTACATAGGCTTCCCATCAGACATCCTCATTCGAAGTCCTCCGGTGTCCGCCCAGCCAGTCGCCACGGAATGAACTACAAGCCGTACGAAATTAGATTCAATAACGCAGCCGAAAGCCAATCAATAGCCCGTAGGAGAAGCAGGCGCACAGCCTATACGGCAGGAACTGCCATTTTTCACGTCCAAGGCGTCCCACGTGGATTCCTCCTCTCTTTCCCTATTGTATATTGCCCCGTCCCCACATAGCTGTGGAGGAGGAGGAGGCGACACGAGATGATGAAAAAGCAGCACACGATTCGCCGTACGGTAATTACCTACGTGCACGGCTATACATGCTTCACGGAGGACGGAAAAGGTCGTCTGAGGTGGCTATACACCTACTGTTCGTGAGGAGGAAGAGGAGGAAAATCGCATCGTTTCATGCGGCTCACGAATAAGGCTGTCGTTGCAAAGGTAAGGACGATGGATGAGGGAAGAGAAGGCGGAGATAAGCTCGTTTGATGCGGCAAAACAGTCTCTGCCTCCCTCACCTCTCACTTTCCCTTTCTCGTGAAGCCTTATTTATCCGATGGTTAAATATATATCCAGAGAAAGTTTAACGAATTTTCGTGGCTGCTACGTGGTCGGAATTAAAAAATTGTTGGCTCGATGCCTGAGAACTTTGGACGATGGTGTATTGAACAGAGACGAGTTTTTTTTGGTGATTATCATGGAAAAGTATTGTATTAGTACGGTTTGGTTTCAAAAAAAAAGATGTTTGATTTCGTTGGATGTATAATCGATCACCCTACCCAACGAAAAACATTACTTTTGTCCTGACAGACCAGACTCGTCATTTCAACGCTAAGTCGAAGATAATGTGATTTTTGTTAATTTTTTTCGCTGAAAAAAAAGACTTGGTATATTTACAGTGTACTAGCATGCGCTTACAGAAAATATATTTGACCTATTAATATTTGTTGTATAAAATTTTACCGTTAGATGTATCAAATCAAATGTTATGTATTGATTAGGTGGAAAATAAATAAACAGATCGTTAACTGAATATTAATTCTGATTGAAATGACAAATCTAGTCCACCAAAACTTTATGAGGTTATAAATTCTTTAATTGTCGTGGTTTTAGTTTTATCGTAAAATTGATACTAGGAAAGGTAAAAATTGAAAAAAAATTGTGAGATTTTATTTTCCAAGAAAATGAAAACATCCAGTTCGAGTAATTTACCAGCAAATTATTTTCGTCACGCGTTCTATTAATGCATCATATAACATTTTGAAATAACCGACTTACATGCGTACATTAAAGTGATTGATGAACCAATGGGGAGTGCGGCCTGTGTACTTTATCTAAGTGGTTTGTGATATGTGAGCTGAATAAATCTAATTTGCCTCAGGTTTAATGGATGATGAGCAAGGTTTTTTTTCTCGTTAAAAATATTGTTCTCATATCTCTGAGTCGTTATTACTATATAATTGAAACATATGTTAAATTATGAGATATTAGACAACGCTAACGAAGAATTTTTTTAAATCTTATTCAAAACAAAAGAGTGAACTCGATGTAAAACATGATGCTTAAATAAATACATAACTATAATTATATTTAAGATAATGAGAAAGTTATAGTAAGAGTACTAGTTGTTTGACCCGCCAAGAAGTAGAATTTGTATTACAAATGTAGATTATTTATATTTTTAAACATCTTCAACCGGCATATTATTCATAACTGAAATACGTTGTGCACTGATACATTTTTTATATCTTAGAATTATGTTTATGGGTCAGATTTAATGCTTATCACAAATAGAAAGAAAAATTATAGTTATTTGTTGTTAAAAATTTTTTTTCTTTATTAATTGAACTATATTTTGCTATATTTTTAGGTTTTTCGTATTTAATTAACATCGTTAATAAAATTCACTTAATAATAAGGATATGCACTATTAATTGTATTATTTATTAATTATTTATCCATTGAATATAATTCACTAATGACGTATAAATTAATAAATTAAAATAAATACACTTATTCTATTGTAGAAACAGAAAAAGTGGTAAAAAATTTTTGCGATCTTATGTCAAAAACTTATACATGTAATTAAAGTTGCACTGCTATTAAAATTAGTAACGTTACTGAAAAAATAAAATCTAACATTTATAAAAATTGATAAGTATTGCACGGATTTTAATAATTGTAAATTAAATTAATTATCATGCAATGAATAGTAATACAAATATTTAATATATGGTCCCATAATAGTTTGTAAGTCAATATTTTTTAAGTTACTAAATTATTAAATTTAAATTAAACTATTATTAAAAATGTGAATCAATAAATTTTAATGTTCTGCTAACAAAAATGTTAATAGAATATTTTCATTATAAATGTGGATTTTTTGGATTTATACAATTTGATTTGATTGAATAATAATAATAATAATAATAATAATAATAATAATAATAATAATAATAACAATAATAATAATAATAACAATAAACGAATTGAATAGTGTTGATTCGTGAAAATTTATGTTTATTCAATGACACTTTATATTTTCAACACAAATTTAAGTTGGTTGTGTCGTATTTAAGTTCAAGTTAATACATTGTCAACTTAATTTCAATTGTTCTAATGAGTGTTCTTAAATTTCAATACATTTTAATTCCAACATCATTATTTCAGTAAATGTTGTATAATAATTTTTAATACAGCTTATTTATACATCAATCATTTTTGTAAAAATTTATACTCTTTTGGTCCAATAATTATAATTTAATACATTAAAATATTAAAATCCATGAGTATCGATCTTTAAATAATTATTAAGGATGTAAATTGTTTGAAAGTAAAGTATCTAAATTTTAGTATTACTGCTAAAAATACATCTTTATACAGCAGTTATTAAACTCAATGTCATGATTTATGAAGATTTATAAACATTTTATGAAGTGTAATAAATTGAATACAAATTTTTCGTGCCTTATTGTAACTCAAGTTATAAAATTATTAATAAGTTCTGTGATGTGAGGGAAAAAAATTATTTGTATTCGTTTCTTAAACAGTACTACCTGCAGTACCGACGCTGCTTCTGGCCTTCTTACTTGCTCTTATGAGGCTTTCAGAAGGAGGGTAAATACCTTTGGAAATCGTAGGCATTTTCTTCAAGTAAATTAAATTGGGCACTTTTAATTTATAGATTGCACATATTAAACAAAGACAAAGCTTTTTAGGACTACGTGTTTTTTTGTTGAAACTTTAGACAACTATGACTTAGTACCAAAAAATCGAGTGTCCATTCGCATTAATAAACAAATAAGGTAATATTAAAATTACAATTGATCAAAGTAGAAGTATGCAAGTATTGCGACTACATGCATGTTGTCGTAGCTCTCCTACTATGCCACTTGATGATTAACAATTTTTTTGGTGTTAATTGATAAGTCCAGTTACAGAAACCTCAATGAAGCGTAAAGAAGTAAGATTTTTGATACAAAAATACATTTATTCAACTAAAAATTGTCAACCAATACATTTTTCCTTACAAGGATCTACTGTTTACCAGCACTAACTCAATTTTATCCACAATCCTGCCAAAACAAACTGATGTTCCATCGAAACTTGTAATTTTCAAGCAACACAAGACGCAAACTCAAGAGTACAGGGACCGATTCGAGTTATAAAAACCAACAACCTGATACGTGACGACTCTCAAGCATAGACGAAAAAAAAAAAAAAAAAAAAAAAAAGGAATTGTAAGAGCCAGAGAACAGGGAAAGAGTCTAGGAGGGAAAATCGCCGGCGAGGACAATGTCGAGCAAACATTCCAGCGGCGAGTTTTCTCTTGCGAAATCGTGATTGAATCCAAAGCCAGCGCTTACATACGAACGACCCCCGTGGCATTTACGTATTTCGCCCGAGACGTTTACGCAAACGTATATGCAGGAAGCGTGGAAATAGTTTCCCTACAATGCACAAGTATGTGTAATATCTGCGCGGCATTGGAATGCCATGGCTGGGGTGGGCAGTAATGCCGGGTCCGTGCATGCACGCTCGCGCACACTGTAGGGCTCTTAAATGGGGAAATGCGGCTGTTTTAAGAACAAATGGCCGAATGCATATGCGTCTTATTGTAGTTGGGCTCGATGTGGTGTTTACGACTCGAACTGTGCGCGCTGGGTTTATTGAAGGTGTAGGTTGCGGGAGAAACACCGTCTCTCTGTTGTAATAATGTTGATTGAGTTTCAAAGTGGTAAAGGGACCCGAAATTTTTGTCGATACTCGGAAAATTGATTAAAATAGTTATAAAGGTAAAGACTGCGTATGGTAGTAAAAAAATATATGGTCGGGTATAGAATATAATTTTTATCGTTTGACGTGTTATAAATGTATATATACTTTTTTTTTTTTTTTTTTTTTTTTTTTTTAATAAGTGTTTGGTAATAATGTATTTTAGTTTGATATTACAGTAAATTGTGGTATTGTTTTATCCTTACAGAGTTTTGAGTGTATTTTAAACTCATTTACAAATCCTTTGAAAAGGCAGCTCAACACAACATCGGAGCATGCACCGCTGCAGTTTTGCAGGGATACATGGCTTTGCACGTATTTTAAAAGAATAATAAGTATTTAAGTATCTTGATATTTTTTACAAACTTTTAGATTTAATCGAGCAAAAATATTATTTTTAAGGTTTTTTTTTTATTTTATTTTTTTATGTTTATAATTAAAAATTTTTTTTTCAGTTTTGTATCGTTACTTTATTGGTACCAATAGAAAGATTTTAATGTTGAAGTTTTAAAAATTAGAAAAACTATTGAAATGAAAAAAATAGTATGAAATGGTAAAAAAATTAGTTCTATTTAGGTATGGATGTATTATTTTTTGTCGTAGTTTTTAATATTTATACAGAACACAGAAGCTGTAGCTTAATAAATAACAAGAATTGAATATCAAAACATTTTTCTATAATTTTATTGATATCCACACTCATAGATACCTATATCCTTCATAAATTACAAACGTACGTAAGTATTACTTTTTTCGTCATAATTCCTAACATTTAAATAAGTAATATGAGCAAAGCTTAATATAAAGTCATGCTCCAATAACCAATTTTTTATACTGTGTTATTATTGACTCTTGACTGTGGAGCAAGTGTTTGGAAGTTTCACCTTTGATCTTAATATAATGTGTTGTAGGTACAAGTTGATACAAAAAAATAATAATTTTGTTGGAAGCGATTGATTTTCAAAACTAATTGAAGAATATTAGAGCATTTTATTTATTATATCTAAAAAATTAATTGATTATTTTCATTTTTGTATATGAATGATATTTTTTGTTCTACTGATTAATAATCGTAAGCACAAAATCGATTTATTAAAATTAACTTAAAATTATTTAAAACTATCGTTAATACGTAAATCTAAGAGAAGATACAGTTTTTAAAAGTTTTATAAAAGGAAAAAAGCTTGGAAATGCGTAGAGCTGTTGACAAAGAAAACAATTGGAAAGAAAAAACAAGGATGGTTTGTGTATTTTTGAAACTTCGTAGCATTCAAGTAATTAAGTATTTATAGTTTAAAGTAAGCTGTTTACTATGGATATTTTAGATTTAAAATTTATTTTTTATCAAGATACTGATACTTAACACGAAAATTTCAGAGTTTAGTTTATTTAAATTCTTATACATTATTTTTTATTTTAAAGCCAAGCATTTTTGCAAATTAGTTTTTTCTGACGAAGAAAACCACCACTTTACCAATTTCAGAAGATGACGTACATTAAATATAACAAATAATATATTTAAAACTAAAATACTAAAAATATTTAACAACCAAAATTTCAAAATTATTGAACTTAACACTTTACGCTTAACAAAAAACGTTTTCTATTAGCAATTGACTTGATAAATAAACTAATATTTATTGCTTCATTGGTAAATATACATTGAAAATACAAAAACATCATAAATACACTACCTTATGTGAGCCAATCTGATGGGATGTTGGTAAACATTGACCATTTGCCACTTGAGAGTCTCGGCGAAGAAAATCGGCGTGGTTCCGAACATTGTTGTAATTAAAAAATTAGAAAAACCAAGTCCAAAAAAAAAACAACACTTAGCCTTAAAAAATACCAGTTTTTTTTTAATGATTAAAAATTTCTGTCATCGTAAAAATCTTAAAAATCCATAAAAAAATACAAATGTGCGTATGAGTCTTTGAAAAAAAAATTTCCTTTCCCCGTTCACATTCAATAAAACGCCCACCACATCGCAAACCATGTGCTCTTCTCGCTTCAGCCGTGAACTTGATAGGCTAGTGGCTAATGTATATTACATACAGTGACGATCAGGGTCCCGGCGATCGATACTGGCGTACTCCGCTGCTGCCACAGTTCCGAACATCTGCTCGTGACTTTTTATGGGACTTCCTTCTCTAGTTCATACGCTCTAGCTGACATGCGGACTTGCATTTGTTTTTTTTTTTTTTTACACGTTCTGACGAATCAAACTTTTTTCGATCAATTGTGTTTGGAATTTTTTTTTTCTTTTTTCGTTTCGTAGTTTTCAGTAGAACTAGTCGAACGTAATGAAACTTTGTTTCTGCAATTATTTGCTCAACTCGTATGACGTGCCAATGATAAAATGATTTGTAGCATCATACGAAAGTTTATTGACTACGTTCGTCTTTGGTTAAATTATTGTCGAGTTCATGGCAATTATTATTGCTATTAAGAAAATGCACAACTTTGTACCACTATAACATTTGATTTTTGTTTTGAACTTTGATTCAGGTATGCAGTATTCACTAAAAAAGTTGACTAGCTATGGAAAAAGGAATACGTCGGTAAGGCAGAGCGTGCACATCACACTCTTCTTTGTACGTCTGACTAGATTTCGCAATTAAAAGTACACCCAAGATTGTACAAACACAACACTGTCCCACTTCAAAGCACCACTGCACTTGCAAACATTGGAAAAAAAAAAAAAAAAAAAAACCCTACAGTCTCTCCAAAAACGTCCATCAATCAAACTGTCACATCTCAGCGTCCCAATCTCTTACACCCCGAGATCGCACAAAACACCCCAGCATTAAAAAAAAAAAAGTCCTCGATAAGAGCCACAGATTCCACTTGTACGAGAAAAAAAAAAAAACCTTCAACAAACAATCAACTGCTGAAACCAATTGGCCGCAACGCTGGGACATGTTACAAGCGTGGCCATCCGCACCCCCGTGCCCACCCTTCGAGCTCGCTCGCGGCAACGACCTCCCTGCACACCACACACAAAACCACGAGTCCTCGCGCGGAACAAGCCACGGCTAACAATAACCACGAGCTCCGAACAACAATACTAACAAAAACAAAAACAAAAACACGAAGCACATGTCGCCGCCACTTTGGTCGGGCACGTATACGCGAGCATCAGCCGCGAGCTTTGCTCCTGCGCCTGCGTGCCAAGTACGTACCCCTGCGTGTATACACACAGCAATAAAAACCAGCCATGGGGGGGGGGCTGATGCCGTGCAACGTTGCCGTATATACAGGCACCATCACCAGCAACGAGTACCGGGTGGGCGAAGAGGGGCCTCTCGCGGTTGCGCAAACCCGCCGGGGGCGCGAACAAAGAGAGTATGTACACACACACCAGCCGGCTCGCACTTTCGCCTTCTTTCAGGTATGATGGTACGTACTTATATATACCCTCGCGATCGAGAAAAAGTACAGGTACGCGCTTCCGCGATCGATACATAATGCATCTGAAGCTCGCTCTACTTTGCTGATGATGAATGCAATGCTGTTTCACCCCCCCCCCACTTTTTAACAAAAAACACGAGTACAAAGAGTACCCCCTCCATTTATTTACGAGCGGCTGATGGTGTACACCTATCCCTTCTTCTCTCCCGCGCCCGGTTCTGGGCTGCCCGAACGAAAGTGAAAGTGAGAGGGTGCGCGAGCCCCCGTGCAATAGTATATACGGATACGGGGGAGGTGTACGGATGATTGCATGGGTGCAGCGCGTACATGGAGTGTAGATACCCGTGGATGCGTATGTCGTAGTAGGTCCGAGCCCACTTGCGGGGATGATGAACTTGTGGCGGTGTACGTGGACTCCAGAGCATGATATACAAAGCGGGGGTTGCATTTGGTTGTGGGTATGTATAGGTATGGCTATCCAAAGGGGGTGTTATCGAGAAATAGAGAGAGAAGAGAGGAAGGTGTCTTTTTCGGATGGACGATCGCAACGTGGTATTCGTTTATATCCGCGAGGGTTGCCTTGCGTATTGCGCGGTAAACCCTGAGGGTCGGTAACGTTGTTACCTTCTTATCTCGCACCCCCTCGGTTTCTTGACTTGCGAGTTTTGTTCGCTCGATGGGGTCCCTTACTTGGGAGCATGGCTAACTTAATTTTGCTTGTGGGGCTTCGTGAGGGTTTTTCCAAGATTTAACTATACCAAAGAAGGTGGCGAAAAAGGGGTTGTGTGATTTTTAATTTACAATATTTAAGACGAGTTTTTGCGATTTTTGTTGCAAAAGTGAAGTGTGTTTCGGAACGAAGACCAACTTTTTATTTTCGAAATTTCCGCTGATGGAGAGGATTAGCTACAGCTAAATCTTGGACTTGAATAGGTCTACTACTACAGGAACACCTATGCAAGTGTACACGATAGCACAACTGTTGTGTGCAAGGTTTATTCGGAGAGATATAGCGAAGCAGATTGAATGTAGTGGTTAACTTAATAATTAATGGTTGTAAGTGGTTATTTTTAATAATTAACCATTGGTGTAAATAAATTATGGATACTCATTTACACTATCGACCTACAATCTCCAATTGTTTTTTTTTTTTGGACAATGATTCATACACTCCGTCAAGTCAAGGTTACATTATGTGTCAGTGTGCATGAATAAGGTTTATAGTTAAAGGTTTGGCAAATATGTGGAAAATACGAAATAACTGCATACCCCATGTCAAATCCAAAAGACTTCTTTTGTATGAGACCATCCCAATACAGGAGAGATGTAGCAGAAACGTGGAATTATTCTGAAAAAAAATTATTCGTGTGGTAAAATGGTCGAGGCTCGTATAAAACCAGAGTAATATGCAAAGTTCATAATTATTCAAAGATAAAAAAAGATCATTACTCAAAAAATGTCTATCATTAGTAACTTCCATCACTCGCTTGACACTAGATCAACGACTAATGATAGGCACTCCAAGTAGGGGTGCAAATATTTCACGTACTCCTACTATGAATAATTACAGTCCCCAAAAGCAACCCCTGCACACAAAGTACCCTGGCATCCAATAAACATACGTGTAAGGTACACGACATGCGCGCACGATAAGCGGATCAAAAGTGAGGTATCGATAGCGGAGATCGTATACACCCGAGCTTACGCAAAAAATATGATTATCCTCGATAAAAGTCCCTACCCCCACGGATGAGAAGGAAAAAAATGTTTCAAGTGCATTAAAATACACCCGGAGACGCCCCGCATCCGAAGATCGAATTTGAAACCCATCCGTAGCCCGTGGGAAGGAAGGAAAACAAAACAAGCCAATAATAGAGGGAGGAAAGAGCGTCAGCGTAATCCGGCCGATGTTTTTTTTTTTTTTTTTTTCTTCTCGACGCGCTTGGCATAATAATACATAAACTCTCGCGGAGAGATTAAGCACGCGTATCGGATTTTCCTGCGTCTGAGGAGCAATGAAAATAAAAATAAAAATAAAAATAAAAAAAATAAAAACATTGGGATAGGCTGCACGAGAGATGCTGATGCTCGGCTTTATCTGCCCCTCTCCACGTGTGTGCTTGAACCAGTTTTATTATCTCGAAACCTTATGCTCGCGCGCCCCAACCTGCACACCGTATATATATATGAGAGAGAGTGTACGCATAGTCCTCTCGTTTTCATTTTTAACTGTCCTCGCACCACACCCACAGCCTTGTGTGCGAAATTTATGCCTGATACGGCTATGTTTGCTCTGTATATGCGAGTAGTGTGTGCTTTGACGTGTCGAGTGAGCTTTATCATGGTTACGGGGTGGTAAAGGCAAGTGGGTACGTTGTATGTGTATGGTGTTATTTTGACGCTTCCTGGTGATGTGCCTTAACCGCAGGAGAAGGATTGCTTTGGCTAAAGTTTGCTTGGCACCACACGTGTCGCTTGTTTGTTTTAGGGAATTTGATTTTGATTTAATTTTGCACGCCTCAGTTGTCAAAACATTTATTGAATTGCATAATGTAGTCAACCTGTAGTCAGCATCGGAATTTTTTTTTTTTTTTTTTTGTCAAACTTATTGTCTGAAAATTAAAAAAAAAAACCAAACACTAGCCGTTTACACTGGGGCTTGGCTGTAAGCATTAGCTGTAGTATCGATGTAAACAAAAATTAAAAAGACGAGCAATGTTTCGTTTAATATGGCTCGAGACATGAAGATGGTTTACACGAAAAAAAATTTGAATTCTCATTTTTTTAGAATTCAAAACTTTTTCTTAAGTACTAAATGTAAGAAAAAAAAAAGTTTAAAACTAAAATACAGATAAATTTATTCACAAAAACTTATTTTTGAATTATTTAGGGAGTAGAAACTTTATTTCGTGTATTGAATGGAGTAAAAAAATTTGTAAGTTGGCTGCAAATGTAAGCCATTGCATGCAAAAACATTAATTTCAAAACAAGAACGTAAAATCTGATGGAGAAAAATTGAAATTTTAGTTTTGGTAAATCTCTCGCTCCCATGGAACTCGATTATTTGGGACCCTTAGCTTCATAATATATACTAAAACGAAGATATCATCAAATTTGAGCACTGTCTGATACGTTTTACACCAACACTGGACGATTTATGGGTGGTTTTACTATTTGCTATTGTAAAAACATAAGACACCCTGGCGAAACGTTTCATCAAAAATCGTTAACCATCAAAAAACCACATTTATTGTAACTTCCACCAATAGATTATCATAGCAAAAAAGAACCACTTTCGCCACCCCCAATAACCCAACTTTCAAAAACGTCGTTTTTTAACGAGTCACTCGCTCAACTCGTCGAAAACTCCAACCCTTCGTTGCCCGTACAATCGTCCACAAACCAACTCTCCACGAACGTAACTAACGCAGGGAGGTGTACGTGATAAAAAAAAAGCCCCCATAAATCAATCCTCCTTCCCGTAACCGTACTTACGAGTATCGAAATCGGCTGCCTCCCCTTCCTCCCTCGCAAACAAGACATTGGCAGAGAACAGCACGCACATGGAGGGTCGAGCCTTCCCTCATCCCCGGGTACCAACATACGTACCACTTTCTCTCTGTCTATTTCGGTGCGTGCGCGAGTCCTCGGCGAAATTCGTCGTCGATGAGGTAATGCAGTCGTTCAAGGGTGTACCGAGCGGTGGAGCAGGTGCCTGGCAGGCTTTTTCGATCACTTAAATAAGGACCTAAGCTCGAGCGCACCGGCGCAGCGGGTCTCGAGCGAGAGGAGTAGAGCAGTGGTGGTGGTAGTGGTAGTAGTTTGGGAGAAAAAAAAAATTGCATCAAATATTTACCCACGTCTGCGGAGGAAGACGAGTGCGAGTGGGAGGAGGAAGAGGAGAATGAACGAAGAGGAAGAAGAGGTGAAGTGACAAAGGGCTGACACGGCGAGGGAGAGTTCGAAGGAATGTCATCCCTTGCGAGCGAATTGTCCTGTCTTGCTCCCCCTTAGTTCCCCCTGTACTCCTTTTAGGCGTGGAATTGCTTTTTACGCTCGTGCTTTCGCGAGAGGAGGAAATTCACAGTCGGAAATTTACTTTTTACCTCGTTTGGAAGTTTGACTTAGGAATTTCGAGGCGGACTTTCTTTCTTTTTTTTTTTTTTTCTTCCTTTCGTCTGTCGAGAGTCTCTTGCTAGTTGAGGGATGCTTCTCTGGTCATGTAGTGCAGAGTGTGAGGTTGTAACTTTTACGGTGAATTTTTCAAAGTGTCAAACGTGTACTTTGGGGAATGGATGGGAGTACTTTAATGAATACTTTAGTTTGCAAAAGTGAATTTATGCTTTTGTAGGATTTTAAGGGGATGGACTTTGAAACATAAAGGATAATGTTTACAGTGTACAGATTTAATCGACTATTATTGGATGTTTCTAACGCTAATCTCAGCTTGCTTTTATTTCAAGTAACTGAAAGCTTTGTATTAGATGAAAGATAAAATCATTAATAATACGATGAGATGGAAATTGTGTAAATTATTATTGCAGTATTCTACAACGATTCCTTTTTCTACAGATTTTTTACTGTTACAAAAATTTTTACTATTAATTTGACAGTACTAATCACTATTATGTATAGCATGGTTATCCCTTGATAGTGAAGTAATACACATTTACAATTTAAGTGCAGTAATTTACTTTTTTTTTCTCCCTCAGTCTTCCAAATGTTGAATTTACAAAAAATAGAGCAAAAAATGTGTATCGAATATATGTGTGTATTATGTATGTTATCATTTAATATTTGGAAGTGTAAGCATACTTTTTTTTTTATTATTTGTTGTCTTAAAAATTGTGTTTTTCAGCACACGTCACTGCTAAAAAATAAAATTTTAATGAAAATTAATGTAAAAAACTTTGTATTATTTTTGATAAATAATTTGTTTATTTTATAGAATGTTTAATACAACTATCTGTATATTAGAAGCAGAACATTTTTTATCTTCTAAATAACAGTAACAGTAAAAAAAATTAATTAATAAAAAAACCTTAACAACACCTTTAAATAATTCATCGAAAAATTGTAACTAAATAAGTTTTTTTTTTATATTTTAAATACTTTCTATATTTACTTATGGGCTCACTCATACTTTTTTCCAGCTAAATTTTAGAATTATTTGATAAATTTCTTTACATAGCGTTAATTTTTTCATCATAATATGCTTAAGTTTAAAAATATTAACTCAAAATTTGTTAAATACAGTGTACCTTTGTAACTGTAGAATAAAATGTTACTATTTAATTAAATAGAAGATTTGAGAACAGAAGAATTACATGTTAATTATGAAATTGTGATACTTGACTAAGAATACATAATAATTGTGAAGACTC
Source organism: Copidosoma floridanum (assembly GCF_036245765.1). NCBI lineage: Eukaryota > Metazoa > Arthropoda > Insecta > Hymenoptera > Encyrtidae > Copidosoma > Copidosoma floridanum. Next base: position 12,064,735 of record NW_028321884.1, on the reverse strand, counting down.
TAACTGCTAATTAAAACAATGTTATTAAATACAACATCATTAAATTGTATTAAAAAATACAATAAAAGTTTTGTCATTATTTTTTTATTTTGGAAAATTCATTCATGCAAAAATACTTTCATTTCAAAGTATATGAGTTTCATTATAAATTAGGTGTATTTTAAAAAATTTTTTAATTTAAGTACGTGAAAAGTAAAAAATTACATATCAATCTAATGATGGCAAACTTTATTTCGGTTTTTGATAAATAATTTTTTGTTTTTATGCTGTTTTACGTAAGTATTTAAACATTAGAAGGAGTATACTTTTTAGACATAAAAATATCTTCTTTTTTTTTACTCTGAACAGATTTTTTCTAAATAACAGTTACAGTAAAAAAATTAAAGATTTTATTGAATAGTAATTTTTTTTTAGATTATTTAAATATTTTTTTTTATTTACTTAGATTTTTATCCAGCTCGAAGTGGTAGAATTATTTCCTAAGCTCTTTTTTACAGTGTTAGTTTTTTTTAAATACATTAATTTAAAAATATTAACTCCAAATTTGTTAAATACAGTGTACCCTTGTAACCATTAAATAAAATAATATTATTTAATTTAATTGAATACTTGAGAAAATCAGGATTATGTGTTAAATACAAATATTGTGATATTTGAATCCTGAAAAAGTGACGATGGTGGAGACGAAGTATTTTTTTATTAATTATAAGATTATTTAATTTAATTAGAAAATATAATTAGAATTTTATTATTATTTTTTTTTATGACAAGAAATTTAACCTACCAAAAATATTTTAAATTCAAAACATATGAATTTTATTTTATTCTAAATTTTTAATCAAAGTATGGGGGGATTACGTGTCAATCTATTACGGACAACTTTCCACAAAAATCGTCATATCAATTTTGCAGTTTTTAACTTCTTTTGTTTGTTACAAATGTTCTTGAAAATTTCCAAAAATTCTCTTCTCAGTCTAATAAAAACTCTGTGAGTTGATAAAAAAAAAAAAAAAAAAAAAAATCGTCACTCCCTCAGCAGGTTACGTACAGCACCATGTTTATACACTCGAAATACTCATGACTCGATCGAAAAACAGAGAAAGACGGATTAAACGCAAAGCCCTTTCGTGCAGCTGCCGTAGCTCTAAAAATGCCCGAGCGATCGAAACGCGACCCGGGACGCTCTCGAGTTATTTATTTTCCATTAGCATCACAGGAGCGGGAAGCAAAAATCGAAGTGCGCCACGTGGACCGAGAAAACCGGACCGTGCGTTTTATTGACGAAATTTACGAACAAAAGTCCAGACCGGTGCCACGCAAGGGCCGCTTATATACACACTCCCCTTTCCGACTTCCTCTTGCCAAAAATACGATCCACGCGCCGTTTAAGAATATAATCCGTGAAGGAGGAGTGAGAACGGGTACGTATTATGTGTGGGTACAGCGACGAGGAGGAGGAAACCGGTCGTCGCGTCTTCATTTCGATGTTAAGTAAAAGCCGTGTCGCGTGCACTTATAACGAAGCAAAGGGAGAAGACGAATTTTTCCATTTAGATTTTTGCCGGGGTGGAAACCAGTACCGGCTTTTAAATGCAAATTATCTCATTGCTTTGGACTATTTTTCGGATCTCTGTTTGGATACGTGCCTCAGTTGTAGTTTTATTTTCGGTCTATACGCTGGTTGGGCGGAGCCCATTAAAATAATCACGATGAGCAAGCTTGTTATATTTATTAGAGATCGGGTTAGGATGGAATTATCATATGGGGGATAATGTGTAGGTACATGGAAACGTGCTGCGTTCACTTGACAGATGTAATTAAAATCACGGAAGGCACGTTATCGAGTACTTAAGGGTGATTGTGTGGTGCTGTTTTACTGATGAGTTCAATTTTCGAGGCTGAGGAAGACAGACAATTTTTACCGTAATTTAATAGCACGAGCGTGTTGGTTGATAAATGCTAGTTGTGATGTGATTGGGTCTCTTGAGCTTCATAATTTTATGGTCTCCATTCTCTATTGAATGATGTGCATTAATAGATAATTACTAATGAGTTGAAAAATTTATAAATAATATAATCGATCTAATACAAATCTCAAGAAAAACCTGAAACCTCATCGGGAATTTAAAACCATCATGCATCAGACAAATAAAACCTACTGTATAAATTGATTAAGTACAGTTAAACTTATAAAATTTATTTTTCCATTCCACATGAAAAGCTGATGCAAAACAAAAGCATGCCTACTACTTTTTCTTATACTTCTATATTTTTTTGTATTTTGGGTCACAAGTCACAATAACATATTATGTTTTGGGAAAATAAATTTTTTTTTTTTAGTTTCCAAGTACCAAATATTCATACACACAAAAAAAAACAAACAAACAAACAAAAAAACAAAACTGATAATGATGGAACAATAGGTTTTGCAGAGATTATCAAATTGACAGGAAATACAATTCTTATTTTTCATGTTATTGTGATGGTATGATTATCAAAAAACCAAAAACATGAGAAAATAGTAAATTTCGCCAGAAAAAAAAGAAAGAAAGAAAAAAGAAAAAAAAACAAGCCGATCAACAAACTACTTTCAACTGAAATTCTTTATCAATACTTCCAACATTACAATTCCAAATGAATAAACAAATAAAACTCTGTAGTAGTGCTCCCTCGTACCTGTGAACAGCCCATAGTATTGTAATTAAAACAAATAGCGGTCCACGGCAAGTGCGGAGTAACAGCCCCTGCAAATCAAATTACGCCAAAGTACACCTCCTGATCCACAAAAAAGTTGTAAACTAGATCCAAGTACACGTTCGCATAAACAAATGACACGAGCCGTTCCGTAAAAGGTAACTTTCTCAGCTTCGTCAAAGTCGCGGCCCATTAGCTCTTCCTCCTCATACGCGCAAAGTAACTCGCTAACGCTGACGAATAAGGGGACCCCTCCTCGCCCACCGTACCCATCTCGCTTTTAATTTCGATTACACGAGAGCGTCTCGCGAGACGCACCACAGCGACGATCCTCCGGCACCGGCGTGCGTGTACATCGCAAGACACCCCTTTGATTGGAGCCAGACTATCGCGGGAGCAGCCATACGCGCGTGCAGTTGTACGTACATGGGCGTCGGTGGCTCGCAGCTGATAAATATTAATAAGGGTGCGTATTAAGCGCCAAAGTTCGCCGGGGCGGGTGTGGGTGGAATATTCGGGCTTAGGTGCGTGTAAGTACACGCGCTGCAGGCTTGGGTGTACGCACGCGGAGGTATGTGCATACACGTGTGGGGTAGGGGGTGGGGGTGGGAATAGGCGGTCGTGGGTGTGCGGCTCTGTTTTATGGGCGAAGCGTGAGAGAATGTACACGTATACGCGAGGATCGCCATTATTCGTACGGATTTGAGATTATGCGGGAGTTTTAATTAAAATTTGCTTCGGTGTGGTTGGCTGTTGTAGGGAGAGTGTTTTTGAGAAATTGGGAGGCTGTTTTATTGATAAAGTGATTTCGACGGAAAGTCAATGGTGGATGGTAGTTGTGGTTATTATACTGCAAAGGAGGAAAAAACGTCCTCGTATAGCTCAAGTGATTAAATAATGTTACACAGTACGTTTTACAAGTTTGTCGTAAAAATATAAATACATGTAGGAATGGAAAATATCTCTCGATTCAATACTCCCGAGATGTAGAGTAATCAAAAAGAGAAGTAATGAATCATTACTCGTTTAGTAAAGTGCGATTTGCTTAGTACTTAAAAATTTATTGTGCTTGCCAGAATTTTACCAAGTTCGGTATATTATGTGAACATGGTGCAATGCAACAATTTATGTGCAGTATTGTGAGATTAAGGTAATAAATTTTTTTTTTTCGATATTTCCAGAATTTTAAAAACTTTCCGACGAAATTGCATTGTATTAGTCATGGATTCAAGTAAGTATTTTTTCTCCTGTGTTAATCTTACCTCATTTTCTATATTGATCTCACTTTATGTCGATCAAATAAAGTGTGTATTTTTGAAATATTTGTCTACTTGTACGCGTGTGCGTAGGTGGTGATTCAAACAAATGTTTTGACTGGAAATTCCGCTTGTGCATGACTATTCATTGAACTTAGCTTTTAAAAAGATTTTAAAATCTTCCGATCATTGAAACCCCCCTAAGAAGGTATACTTATTAATTGATTAAAATGAAATGAAAAGTATAAAACTTTTAGAGAAACTTGTCGTAATTAACGCAACGTTTATAAACAGATGCTATACGACTATTGAGGTGAAATTTTACGTACGAAAAATCAGGATTTAGAAGCTGTCAGATAGTAACTTCATATTATGTGAAAAAAAATATTTTTTAGTGACAGGGGATTTTTCCACGGGACCTTAGATTTATGTACAATTTTTCGTATGTGTAGAATACTATTACTAACAATCTGAGCTGGAAAAAGTATAGACAAAAGAGTTTTTGAACAAGGAAAGTTTTTTTTCATCAATTGACGTAGCAACGTTCCGACCACATTAGTTTAAAATATCAAACAGCTTTTTCCTTGTTATTTCATCGAGTCAAAAATTTTCCCCTGACTCACAAAGTAAGCTCGCATAACATATAAAAACCCACCACTCTTCCACTCTATCAATCAGTGCTGTTTCGCTACTCTACTGAGAAACTCACAGTCATTTCACCATGGTCAAGCTACAAAGCATCGTAATTTTAGGTGGTAAGTACAAAAGAAAAGGTATAAAAAAATTTTTTCGATGAATGCTTTTGTTAATGTAATAATTAATAGTAAAAATTTTACGTCATATGGATGCATGAACTTTACAGTCATCATGTTGTGCTTCGTGCTGTCAAGCGAAGCTCAGAGGAAAAAACCGTGCGATTGCGCAGCTATTACTCTTTATAAACCTGTCTGCGGTACTGATGGACGTACATACGGCAATTCCGGACAATTAGGTTGCTACAATAAGTGCAACAACAAGAGTAAGTTGATTTTATACTTTGTTCTAATGATAAGTATGTAAAATTAGACGAAATTAGACTGCAACCAATGCATTGGTTACACTTTCTTCAACAGATAATAATTAAAGATATATATTTATTGTACAAAGAAATGAAATGGCAATTTAGTTATATCTAACGACGTTTATTAATTTATTTTTTGTAGAAGTCAGAGTAGCTCACGAAGGACGTTGTAGGAATTAACAATTTGGATTCTATGGAGAACGAAATCATACGGAAAGCATAACATTGTCTGCGTGATGATTTGGAAATGTAACTTAAAAAGTTAATAAATGTATTTGATGTACAAAAGCTTAAAAATTTTTTCGTATAAAACTTTACAATGTCTTATGTTACGCTTATATTTGTATTACCGAACACCAAAATACATAGAGATTACTTTGATACTCAGCACTAAAAGAATAGAATATGATATTAAAATAGTAAGGTGTGCGCGTTCACTATTATAAGCTCATTTTTTACAGCAAGACTTAATTTTTTCACAAATTCAAAATAGTCATACTGTTCTTGAAATAAAAAAATTTTGAAATTAGCATTTTTTAAGAAAATTTATTTAATTCATTTAATTCACAGTTCAAACTTGATGATGTATATGTATCCATATAGTACGACCTAAAAGAAAAGATTGTGCATAAATTTGGTTTTAAAGTGGGTATTATCAATTTTTCTACAACTTTTTATAATTTTATGCTATAATGTAAGACTATTTACATGATTTATACAGAATATTGGTACTATAAAAATTCTTCAAACTGAAACTAACTTTTGAGGTGGATAGTATCGCTATAATACCCTTTTAACTTATGTGTGTAAATAATTAATGAGAATTTAAAAATAATTAGATTACAAATTTCAAATTAAAAGAAAAATGAATCTTCAATTAAAAAATAATTTTTGATAAACTCGAATGAATGAATTGGACATCATATGTATCAAAAAAAAATGTACGTGTAATCTTAGATTTTCTATATTATTGCCCTTTCGTGTACGATATTTTGTTATTGATCAACCAAACTGGAGGTCGAGCTAAAAACAGTATAAATAAATAATAAATTTAAATTTGATTTAACCCATAATGTTTACCTAAATTTGTCTTACGATCATCATGTCGTTGTTCCATTTTCAGATGCATAAAAAAAAATTAATTTATCATTTCCGGCAGATCGGATCTCATTAAGTTTCTTTATGAAAAGGGAACTATAATTTCTGATTGATAAGAGTAATATGACATAAAACATAAACAAAAAATATTAAATATTCACGTTAAAAAAAATACAGATCAATGAATTATAAGAATTAGTGCAATTTAAAACCACAAAGATTTTTATGATCTTGAGGTAATGAGGGACAACTTAATTCAATTTCAAATAAATTATGGAACAATTGGTCCCCTACACTCAAAACATTATTATCATCAGCTGTGTGTATTTATTTAAGTGTTTCGTTTTTATTTATCGTAAAGAAATCGTCCATTATATTGCGTAAGAAACTTACTTGTTATATATAAACCGGACATTTTTTTCAACTCATCAATACAAGTTGATTCGTTTTTCTTGCGACAATTAATATAATCATTTTGCTATGGCCAAAGTGTGGAACATCATGCTTTTTGGTAGTAAGTAAATCAAAAGTCTGTCGTTCAGCGCAAGTTTGAAAATTATTTCACAATTAATTTATATTTTAGCGGTCTTAATCTGTTTCTTGTTGTCGAGCGAAGCTATGAGAGGAATACCATGCCGATGCAAAGATAGCGAAATCGATGACCCTATCTGCGCTAATGGCCGTACATTTCGTAACGTTCTAAAATTGCACTGCTTCAATTATTGCAATCAAAAAAGTAAGTTTGTTTTATGACTTTTTTAATAATAGTATAATGTTAGACGAGAGTAAACCACAGCTATTGTAGCATCGAATTTCCGTAATGATGTTTATATTATGTTGATTACACTTTTTTTTATTACATTGCTATTACATAAAAAGAATTTATTAGTAATTTGATACGTTTGATGACACACAACCAATATAACTTGTGTAAATCCATGAAAATTACGAACTGTACGTAATGGCCCTTTTTATTTTTGTAGATGTTAAAATATCTCACCAAGGACCTTGTTCAAAGGAATATTTTGGATTCAATAGTAACTGAACATAAATTTCATAAAAACTACTGTCCATGATTGTCTCACAAGTGAATTCAAAGAATAGATTTTAAAAAAAACCGAAACATGACTGGTCACCAATAATAATATTTAAGGTGGCTCATGCGTGACTCCGAAGGTATGTAATAGCTATAAAACGATTAATTGTATATTTTCGTACACTAGAATAAAGAAGTAAATGTCTTTTAACTATTCACAAGTGACTTGTTACTTGCAATTTGAATAGCATCACAATGAGAAATAAAAGCAGCTTTTGGAACTATTTCGGCTGCAATTGTGCATAATAGACAATGAAACATAACTTGATATCATCTCGGGTCACGTGTATTAGTTAGTTTTTATTGTTGCTATCCGTATAATAAATTAATATTTAAAAATGAGTATCTAATTGAACAGAGCTAAAACTGACTAAGAGAAAAAACTAAAGAGAATGGCCAAGTGCTTTTTTGAACGTCGTAATCTCCCAAATTATGAACTTAGGTCTAATTTTGGTGTCTATAGTTTGTATTAAGAATAAAATATTGTGCTATTTTCGGTGTAAAACTTGTTTATTTCTATAAGCGCTTACGTTACAACTCGATTTTCCAGTGGTGTATCAACACTGTACGAATAACCTTTCAAAATTTCATTTGGTTCTCTCGTTCATTGATTAACGCAAGAGGTACCTTTAGTTGTGTGTTAACTTTATATGTGTACTAAAAAGAGATTAACCACTTTAAAATGTAAAGTCGAATCTACAAAGAATAAGTAAAATTTTTAAATCATTTGAAGAAAGATATCTACGGTTTCAATATCAATACTATGGAATAAAACTTTACAACAATATTCACAATATGTTTTTGCCTACAAGAAGCTTACGACCTGCAATGGGTTGTATTTTTTAATCCATCACAACGCATTTTTTTAAGTAATAGATCTTAGAATTAGTAAAAAAGTTAAGATAATATACATTTTAGTAAAAATTAAAAAAAAAACAAAGTATGATTTATTTTACACACATCAACATTTTATCAGAATACTTCTTTTAACTCAAGAAAGTAATGTAAGTATGCAGAGACGTAATTTTAAACGTGTAAGAGATTTATTTCAGCTGAAAATGAAATTATTGGACGCGGAAAATGACTCGTGTAGGTGAGCAATAGGTAGATGACATAACAGGTAATGTATGGTTTGTTAAAAAATAAACACGAATCAAGTTCTTACTATTTAAAAAAAGTTTTTAATTTACCATGCTTTGTTACATATCTTCTTTAATACACGTTGATATGATAGTTCGCATATATATTTTGGTCATCATGAGATCAATATCTACTTACATTCTCCATCATATGCTTTGTCGACGACTGCAAATAGAAACAGAAACCAATAAATCCAATCATTTGTTTTTTTAAATCCAACACGTTTATTGCTATACATTATTAAACGTAATCAAGTGATCAAGTATATTTATATACGTAAGCAAGAGATCAAGTATATTTGTATACTCGATAAAAAATAACTTATCGTAAACGTCAATATTCATGATGCAGAGGCCAATAAAAATGTCCATAAAATATTGTTAGTCTTTTTTTTTATCTATTTTATGATAATTGTTAAAACAGCTTATAAAATTTACCTGGACCTGTGTTGTCGCACCGATTAAAACAATTTAATTGACCCACATTTCTGTATGTTCGATTGTCAGTACCGCATATGGGTTGAATGAGATCGCTTGTTATACAAGAGCACAGCTCGTCGTTCTGAGCCTCGCTCGACAACACGAAGCACACTAAGATAACTATAAAATGATATTAATGTGTATCAATGAATTGGTGAATAATATTTTATGGATTAGATCGAAAAAGAAAATTTCATCTCTTACTTCCTAAAGTAGCGACAGCTTGCACCTTGACCATGTTGGATATTGCAGTGGTCTCTCTAAGAAGCAAAAACTATGACAGATAAACTTGAGAAACGTCAAGCTTATATACTACGCGTCGGTATACTTGATGAATCAGGAAAATTTTCATTTAATCATTATAACAAGGAAACAGTTCTCTGATTTTTCACTCGCGACTGAAATATGGCACTCTCACTTTAACCCAGGCATCAAGTAAATACCAGAAGATAATAACGAGCAAATGTTTTCCTGAAAGATTTTTTATCTTGCTGGGCTGAAAGTTCGTTTGGTGCGTATAGTTTAATCATAGACGATGTAAGCGTCAGAAAGACAACAAAGCATCACTTCCTGCTAAATGTTCATTTTGTACTAAAGGCTTGGAAACACAATAAATTTATTGGACAATGTGTGGAATAAAAAGTAGTGAAAGAGTGCAGATTAAACTACGCGACACGCATGGTCAAGCAGATAATTGTTCTACAAGTATTTGTATCTTTCGATAATCTTAGTAATAGTGGTTTGGTTTTTTCGATAATTCTGAAGAACAAGTATACAGCACACTCTCGACGTTTTGGTGAAATGCTCTGATAAAGACCCAATCTGTTTATTGAAACTAAAATGGTGTTTACGTGCAACTTCTAGTTTATTTACGAAAATTTCCAGTTTAAAAAATATGCTTTCCAACTATATTTTTGTTTCTTAAATGTAAATACATTTGAATATTTTGATTGTTACCAAATTAATCGATTTTTTTTTTCAAATTTAAATTTTCATCCAAAATTAAATTTTACAGTAGTAAAAATAAAACAAGTAACTAAGTTAATAAAAGACTATTATATTATACAATAAAATCCAAATGCTACATTTTTCGAAAGGAAAAATCGACGTTTACGGAATACTCTTACAGTCGAGATTTTTTTCACAAGATGCTTTTTTTAAACTCAGAAAAGTAGTTAGAGAGAAAAAAGATTTTAGAAGTATTTTTTTTTTGGGGGGGGGGGTGAAAGAAAAAATCAATAAGGTAAAATCAGGGTTATCATATTTAAATAAATGTAACAGGTATAACATAAAAACACTGAAAATTTAAATAATAAATAAATATTGAGCTCAGTAAGGAAGTAAATGATATTCTTTATTTATAAGTACATTTTAATTTATCACGTATTTGAACAATTTTTTACAATCAAGCATATTTAGACACTAAGGGTCACACGTATTTTATTTAGAATAAAATCCAAAATATTATTTTTTACCTCACTTTTTACAGCCATTTTCATGAGCTATCTTGATATCTGAAATAAAAAACACAAATTATTTAACAAAATTGTCATTCAGAACTCGATATGTCTATTACAGAATTTGGCCAGATGCTAAATTGCTAATTTTATAAAATAGAAAACATCTTAATTTAATTGTCATTGATTACAACACATTGACCCAACATGACATTGGATGCTCTATACATCAACATAAAAATGATGTTGAAATATATTTTTACATTTTTATCTATGGCCTTGTAACTTACTTAATGTTGTAATATGAGCTAGTAAAATAAACTTACTTGTATTGTTACACTTATTTAAACAATTCAACTGTCTGGCATTCTGATATGTACGTCCGTTGGTACCACAGACAGGTTTATAAAGAGCAGAAGGTGAACATCTCTGTTCACACGTTCTTTTGTTCTGAGCTTGGATCGACAACACGAAGCACATCAAAATAACTATAAAGTAAATTAATAGTGTATTAATTATTTGGTAATTTTTTATAACTTTAACAAAAAAAGTCATAAAAACTTACTCCCTAAAATAACAATAGAGTGCAGTTTGGCCATTTTGAATGTTGTAGCGATATTTCTTGATAGAGTAACAATTAATTAAAACTGAGAATTTGTCAAACCGTCAGGATTTTATGTAACGTTTGAGGCTACTTTAGTTTTATAAGGCGATAAAAATTTTTATCTTGATAAAATAACAACAAAACACTTTGTTGATTTTTTGGATGTGACTGAAATGAGAGATTGCTCTTTGTAACTCAAATAAATGAAAAAAATTTTCACATTTAAGTGTACATAGTTAAAAAATCGTTAATATTCATATACTTAGCGTCGTATTTCGTATATTTTCTTCCATTGTGTTTGATTTTGTTGTTATTAATGACTCTATACAAGGAAAAAAATTCGGTAAAGCAAATTAGATGTTTTATTGTGTTGACAGAAAAACTGTCACGTACAATATTTATTATTGTTTAACATTAACTTACTTTCCAAGACTTTAATCACGATTTTTTATTATAAGACCAAATATATCTACTAGCACGCAGTGACGGTACTGATTTTTTTTTTTTTTTTTTCAACTACGATAACTCAAAAGTATAACGACAATTTCTGGCTGATACATTTTTGTATGCTGTCAAATTAATTAAAAAAAAACAAATAATAATAAAATGGATTGATGAAGCTCAACTTTTATAATTGAAATTTCTGAAAGTCAGTGTTGGAAGTGTAACTTGAAAGTGATTTAAATACTTGCAACATCAAAGACATAGACGTAAGTGATTATTTACTAACAATGGTAAAACTTAGTTTAACAATCTAGTTCAGTATCTCATTGAAAATAAGTGCGTGTTGTAAGTAATGTATTCAACCGCTATTCTTATCATCATCACATGAATCAATTTAATTTGATGAATCTATAGCTGATATGCTGATAAACCTTCTCATTCTGGCACCGATTGAATAAAATAATGGAAATTATATACGAAGCTTTTGAATAAATTAAAAAAAAAAAAAGTTAAAGCTCTCCAGTAATCCAAAATGAGATAAAACCATCGCAATGTACACAAGAAAGCTCGGTTTATCGGATGGTCTTCACGAGCATTATCCCAAGAGCCGGTTATGAATTTCAAAACCGCAGCAACGTCGGTGCACATTGAAGGCCAAAAGCCGGCAAAGAGTCCAAAAGTGGAAACTAGAGTCGCCACCGCGACGAGGAGCGTAGAGGAGAATAACGAGAGCCGAAATTGAGCACGCGGAGCCATATATACGAAGCACCACACAAAGCGAAAACGTACATCATGTAAAAAAAAAAAAAAAAAAAAAATAGGGACGAAAGAAATAGCGACAGAGGGGTGGAGAGGGAGCGAGTGTGTACTCGTGGGCGGGCGAGCTTCCGAAAGCACGCGCGTGGTTATACATAGATGGGAACAGAGAGAGAAGACGCGAAATTAATTTGAGCGCAGAAATAATTAACGCAATTTGCGAGCACCGCCAGTTTCTCCCTTTCTCTCTTTTTGCGCGTTTATATGGGCAAGGGGTGGAGGTTCGAACTGACCACTTGGCGCGGATGGAGTATAGTGTTGTGTGTCTAGTGCAGATACTCTGGTATTGCTGCTACTGGTGCCAGTAGTGGTGGTGATCAATTTGCATGATGTATAGAATGGAGAGATAATGAGCTGGCAAATATGTAAATTTGCTACGTATATAAAATGAGTGCGAGTTGAATTAGCCGTGCAAAAATGGAATTTCCATTCGTGGCAATACCACAAATGTTGGTGTAGTGAAATATGCGTCAGACGTTTGTTTTATTGTTCTGAAAATGTATTTGCATTTTAAATTTCTCTCGTGGTAGCACGTGAAATGGAAATTCAAAATGCATTGAATGTCGTAAAATTTAAAATGTACTTATAATATGCACGCCTTTCTTTTCCGACACATAGCACATAATTTTGGATTATTAATGCAGAAAAATAGGTAAAAATTAAAATAAGCCAGTTTTTTGTTTAACCCTACATTACATAGATACTATTGTCAATAATCAATCAGTTAATAGAATCATATTTTTGGCTTATAAATACATATCTATGGTTTTTGAGCCAAGTTTCGAAGCCATAAAAAGGGAAAATACCACCACTTTCCAAGTTTGAGGTTATGAAAGCTGAATATTTTACTTGTATAAAGACCCTTTTAAATATAAATTTGCAGATTTTTCCTAAATCTTTATGACTGTACAGATTTAAAATACCGCATTGAAACTGTCCAACTATTATATTCTGTAACGAACCCTCTTCGGCTTTCCCTGCCTTGCATACAGCAAAATGCTTCAATTATATAGTCCTGGTATAATTCTGAACAATCGGTAAGGTAGTTTACGGTAGGTCATTACATTGGGATGAAATTTGAATGAATAGGTTGGAAAATATTAAGAAATTTACCAACAAAATAGATCATGCGATGAAGACTAAGTAAAAATTCGTAAATAATTAAACAATTACTTTGAAGATAAAGTAAAAAAAAAATTCGTGAAAAATGGAAGAAAATCACCCGAAGGTGAGGCCTTCCCGATGGTTGTCGAAAAATGTACCCACCTTACAGGCCGTTATCTAGAAAAGTAACCCACGCAGAAACGACGAGACAAAGCGCCCCGCGGTACCTCCTATACACCTATCTCTTTTTCCTAACGCGTCAACCAACGCAAGTACGTGCGATCCTGGATTAACCTCCCATCCCTCCATCTGATCCTTGACTCCCACAATCGCGTTAACTTTCCCAACGACTCGAGAGCCCGTACACGCAACAAAGCGCGCGCCATCCCTCCGAGTAACCCAAAACAGAAAGTCCCTCTCTCCCTAACCGGGTGAGCTTTCGGGGAAGATGAATAAATAAATAGCTCGGTCCATCGGACAGGAGGGGGGTGGGTGGGTGGGCGGGGGGGGGGGGGGTAGTAAGCCGCTGACGCTCGGGGCTCTTAGCACCCGCTGAATCGAGTTAGCGACGCCTTCGATCTTGCTTTACCCAAACTAGGGGATCGCGTGCTAAGATTGAGTTTGGGTTATTAAGACACTCGGGCCACAGGTACACGAGGCAAGGGGTCCCGTTTGTTTGGCGACTGGGCGATAATTGCTTATGAATCTTTTGATCCTTGACAAGGACGTCCTTCCAGCTGAACAATTGATTACGGTTTTCAGCACTACTCCCACAGCCACAAGAGACTATCGATGGGAAACAAAAAAAATTTTAGTATACACTTGTAAACAGCAGAAGAGCAAAAGGCCCCTAATGGTCCAATGTGCGCTCAAAAGCAGGGGGGGGGACGTCACTTTCCACCGCGCGAAAAACAAAAAAAGAGACACGCTCGCTGTCTTTGATGCATGTATACACGCAGACGGGAAAAAAAGCTCAAAGAGCACGAGGAAGCCGGCTCTTATCATCGTTAGGCACTCGAGCTGGAAAACCATAACCCAGCGACGCGTGCGTATTACATGCGCAACTGTAAAAAAAAAAAAAAAAAAAAAAAAAAAAAACTGTAGAAAATGAAGAAAGAAAGGGGGGCAAACGACGCGCGCTTGATGACGAAAAGAGAAGAGAGGCAAAAAAGAAAAAGAAAAAAAAAACAGCGGGGAGGAATGGAGAACAGACAAAAGAGCGCGTCTTGGCCCGTTTTTCCTGTTTCTGTTCCTCCTTCCGTCCTGTGCGGGGAGGGGAGCTTCTTGCTGCACGCGACCGCAGTGCAAGGGTCGGGGGGACACGGGGATAAAACACACGGTAGGCAGCAGGGAGAGAGAAGCCTAATTTACGGCGTCTGATGTGCCGGAATGAATCTCCGCAGCGTGTGCATGGCGTCTCCGCGGCGAAGGGATGAAGAGGAGTATATACAGGGAAGGAAAAAAAGCACAGCGGGGGCCGAGGATGGGTGAAAAGAGATTGCACGCGGCGCATCTCGAGAGCGAAAAATCGAGATAGGAGTAAGGGGGGGGGGGAGCCTTCCGTCTCGCTAATGGGAAAGTAATCCCCGTCCCCCAGAAGTTCGGGAGAGAAGGGCTGGTATATACCTATGTGCCCACTGATGGGAAAGTTTCGTGTACGTGTGCTGCTCGCACTTATATTGTATGGGGACAAGACACGCGAGAAACAAAGTGTCGAGAGATAAGGAGCAAAGCCTCCCTCATACGTGTACCTTCGTTGCACAGGGGGGTGACTGCGCTAATAACGTCGAGGATCAACCAACCGATGGACGCAGTTTAGCGCCACGCGCACCAACGATCTTATATTGGCCCGTTTACCCTGTTTTTTACGGGGTTGGAGGCTTTTTTTCGTCGAGCCAGCGATGCCGATTTAGATATCCGTGAACCAGTTGTGTGGACGCGATGTATCGCTGGGCGCATCCGATATGCTTTGCCTGTAAGGTATAGGCACACACACACACAGAGTTGCTCTTGGCACAGGTTCTCGACTTTACGCTCTGGGCGGTGAAAATGGTCCTTTTGGGTCGTTGGACGAAGCTTTTTTGGTACTATTTCCACAATTGCGGTGATTTTGCATTTGTGTCTTACTTTGTAGGACTTTTTGTCTGTTTCGTGCTTGCATAGGTAGATAATGCTCGTTTCTCACCGTCACAAAGACACGCAAAGTAAAAGTGTACCTATTTCTGATGATTCAAGCACCTACTTTCGATCGACTTTTGAGTAATTTTTTACTTAAAATCATAAGTTTATCGATGTTGAAACGTGGCTGAAACTCAAGATATCCTATGGTGAAAAAAAAGAACATGCACTTGGAAAGAAAAAAATATACCTACATGTGGTTAGTCTGGAAGCTATAAGTTACCGTCACTCTATCGCATCCTGCACACGTACTCGTTAATTGACGGATCGAGGTATAGCCTTCGTCGCTTGAGAGGAATACGGTGTTATTCGGCTGAGCGCCAAGAAAGGATACCTATAGGTACCAGTTCAGATGAGAAGGACAAAATCTCTATTTGTGCTCGCCAATCAAATTCTCGTCATTTCCAGAGTCATGGTAAATACAATTCGATTGGCAATGAAATATTACGAAATTGTCGTTTCATCAAAACTATTACCTTCAATCGCGTTCAGTCGAATCAACATCTCATTCCTCCCAAAAGCTACGTTATCCAAAGTACATGTATATATTGAGTACACAAGATTTTTGTCAAATTTGCCTACTTCAGACTCTTAAACTAACAGACTGTTCTTGCACTGAGTACCAATTCGACTATGCTCCTGAACGACCCGCAAACCAATTTGACCAGTATTGTGACATTTGGGAACTAAATTGACATAATGGCCATAAATAAAATCACCCATCAAACTCTACGCTTCGTTTTGGTACGAAAATAAGACGGACATGCAGTAACCCATGTTCGGTAGATGCCGCAAAGTCGATGCTTTTGTATTTTATCCTCATACGCTGTGCATGTACCGACGCCCACGATCGAAATTAAAATCAACCCAACGGAACGCCTGCACACGGTGAGCCGCGTAAACCAATCACCTGCAGATATGCGGAGGCGAAAGCAAAAATGTCCCCGGTAATTTATGAAAAATAAGTAGTCGTCACCGGGGGTGTATACACGGGACGCAAACCGATCCGCCTACGTCGGGTTTCCCCGGGCGCAGTAGACGGTGGATTCCAAGCCATCCTCTTCGAAGCCGTTCTAAGGCATCCAAGGATCGATGCCGGCTCGCGGAAACCCCCGTAACGTGTGTGTGTGTATATATACCTTTATACTATAGACAGACGAGACAGGGCTACGCGTGACGGCAGATAACATGTCGATGCGCCACGCGCCCGATCACATCTGATAAGTAGCCCGACGGGCTTTCGCGCTACGGGGATTACTTGGAGTCCCCCCCTACCCCTCAATCCACGCCGCTATCGTGGGCTTGTTTGTTTTTCAGGTTTTTCTTTTTTTTTTTCTTTTTTTTTTTCTTCCTGCGCCACACGAAACGGTACACTGTTACGGTTGACGTCGCCTACTGCGACCGTGGGCTCTTCTGATACACGTCTCGGTTGGCCGAGGGCTTTTGCAATATTGGACGATTCCTCTGGATTTACAGTCAAACTTCCACTTTTTCTTTCCAAGTAAAAGTGGTAAGCGAGGGGTTGGTATTTTTGTCCCTTTGCGAGTAGCTCGTGTTGTTCGATGATATTTTTGGCATTTGTTGGAGCTATGAGGGTGATCATTGGGGCTAAAAACTGCACAGATCCTGAGAGAAAAAAAAAACGTAGATTCCCTCTGTCTATACTTTTCCTCGACACGTAGGCAAAAAAAAAACCCCTTCGCACCACAGTCCAACCTGTTCCGTAGATAAATAAAATTCCCGAGAACCAGGAATTCCAAATCGACAGATAAAATCCTTTCTATAAAACGCAGGAGCTCCGTGGCGCAGCAGGTTCCTCATGAAGGAGCTTCCAGTCTAATTGGATTAATTTCGAGCCTGACGGATTATCACCGGCGAGTCGGCGGAGGAGAGGAAAAGAAAAAAAAAAAAAAAAAAAAAAAAAACACTCGCCACGTAATTCGCTCGCGTCTAATTCTCTTCTCCGCGCGCGCTATAGGGGGGCTGTAAATGATTTAGCGCGCTAAATGCACACGGTCGAGCGGCCCCGCGGCGTTGGTGAGGAATCCGCGGTAATGCGAGACGCTCTTTTGGGTTTGTGCGCCGCGTTAACGGCGATGAGAGATCTTTCGAGGGGGTTGTGTGCAGTGCTGGCTTTTAGCGATGCGGGGAAACAAAAAGGCCGCTAATTAATAACGTTTCGTGCGAGTGTGCATACCTGTACCTATTTTTTTTTCTTTTTTTTTTTTGTGTAGATGCAGGTCGAGATTCAGCGCTGAAAGCTTGGGGTGTTTACGTGTATACTTATCTTACGTTTTTTTTTTTTTTTTTTTCTCTTCTTCCGTGGAGGTACGAGGCGATGACTGATGCAAGTACTTATATATGGCTCGTGTTTACTTCAGCGAGCGTATTAATTTTGTCCAATCTTTTTTTAGATATCCTTGAATAATTTATGTACATTTAAGTGTATGGTATTTTTCAGGTCGTTCGATGTCCCACGCGCTATAGGAGCAAGCCATGGAAACAGAGGCGTGGATGGTTTTATTATGACGGGTCTAAGGACACTTTGTTTATTTAAAAAATTTTTTTTCTTACTTTCATTGAAACATACGAGACGAATCATTGAGATTATATAATTATTACCTGTAGGTATACACTGTGGTAAAGTATGTACTTTCCTAACTCGGGCGTTGTTTGTGACATTTGGACGTTTTTTTGCGACACTATATAGGTTATACGATTCGTGAAGCTTTTGACGCTCACAAACATGTCAAAATGGACACTAATTTCAGCAATGATCCTCTTTTGTATAAGCTTTATGATTGAGTACATTTTTTTGGAGAAAAATAAACTTGCGTACACATCAGTCTATCCTCAATATTGTACTGTATTCATGACTTAGACCCTTGAAAATAGAAGCAGATACGATAATGGGGCACACACACCCTGTACTATGAAGCTCAGTCAGGAGGGGGCAGTGGTAACGGGTTCCAAAGTGTATACGTCCCGCGCACATCCCTCGTTGAAAAAGCGCGAATAAATAATTTTCCCGCTGCTGGAAGCACGGACGTGTCAGGTACCTCGGACGGTGGGTGAAATTGTTTGAACAAACGGACATTGTCCCCTTTGACCCGTTCAGCGAGACGAGCGTGGAAAATATATCGTGACGCGCCAAGGGTGATGCAATGAAAAATTCGTTACGCGCGTCGTGCGAGTGACAGCCACACTGAAGTTTGCACTTTGTAGCGTGAGGATAAGCCCCAACCGCGTGACAGAATTTTCCTTTCTTTTTTTTTTTTTTTTTGGTACAACAAAAACACGTCACTCCTCGCTGAAGTGACAATGGGGTGAATGTAAGCGATGACACGTGGAAAATTTTGGGCATGGAAATAGCGATGCGGCGGGGGAACCAACGTAACGTGTACACAAGCATCCCCTTTAAGACGGAGGAGGAGGCCTCACTAATTAAAAGCCGCGCGCTCAGCTGATATGGGTGGCGTTTGACTTTCACCCTCGAAAGGGCTCCTCCGAACTTCCCAGACCGTATTTTCATACCGTCCGGGGCAGCAAAAAGACGCGATGCTGCTAAGCGGCTGTTAATTACCGCCTCTTTTTGGGACCTCCTACATGGATGATGTGGACCTTTTTTTCCCTTGTCGCGGTTTGGGGTATACTTTACTGGGGTGACAAGTTTGTGTTAACCCTTTTTTTATTGGTTACGTGCCTTTGGTGGTTTTTGTATTTTTGGTCAAAGATGAGTTGTAGATTTGCCGGAAACTGAAATTGGAATCGAAGGTCTTGAGGAGCTTGGAGAAAAAACGATTAAAAAAAAAAACGTGTTTCTTAATTTTAAAAGTAAAAAAAAAAAAAAAAAAACGATTAATCAATTGACATATCGTCGATGTCGCTGCTTTTATTTAAATTTCACGCGGTTACTCGACACCTCAGAAGATAATTATGTCATAACGTGCTTTGACTGAAAGTTCTTTTGATTTCACAACTTCCGTCCCAGCGGCTGTATTGACACTTTTGTATTTATAAACCGATATCTCACATTGTTTATTGAGAAATCACTTTTATTTATTCGTTAGTTTATTAATTGGTTGATTTCTCAGTCTTTTCTCGAGATTAAGATGTATTTTAAGTTATACTCGAATTAAAAATTACTTTAAATGTTATTTTTTATCACATCATAATCGTTTATCTGATAATAAATACGGAAAGTTAATCTTGAATTCTTAATGTTAATTATAAACCGCTTTATGGTAATTCGAATCAGTTCAGTATACAATTTTAATTTACAATTATAAGATTAAAATTACAAGATTTTTCTTCTGAAAATAACTTGTTAGTTAAAAAAAAAAAAAATAAATATTTAGATAAGGTATTTTTTTAAACTATTGAATAAAAATATGACTGACTTTTGGTTTTTAATGAAAATAATACTCTAGGCTTTTATTGGTTGAATCTTAAATGAGAGTCCGACAGTCGATGTAAATTTGCTGCACATTACTAAATGTTGACGTTTCTATGAGTAGATAAAGAAAAAAAAAACTATACTTTCATTTTCATGCTGTAATAAAGACAAGAAAACAAACATTTAAAACACTCAACAACCAAAATAATTAGGTACGTTACCAATTGCAACTCAAAAAATCTTAATATTTTGTTTGAAACATCCACTATGAGAATGGAAGAACAAAAATTTTAGTCCTGAATCATTTTAATGGAAAGTTGATAACCAAACACTTTGATTATATCTTTCATGAAATAATTCATCCTAAAAAATACAATAAAAAAATACATTTCAATGGAGAAGGGGAGGAACAGCTACATTAGGGGTCGGAGGTGCCAAATTTTGACTAAAACGAGCCATTTAATTTTTAGACAATAAGCCCTCCAACCGATAGCATATCTTGCTGACTATAAAAAGATAATTTGCAAAAACTTTTATGTTTCCACAACCCAACTTTGTCAAAACAAAAATAGCTTCAGTAATTCACTTAAAAAAAAATCCCAGTGAAAACAAATACTGCCCAAACAACAAAATTACGCAGCCATAAGCACAGTACACCCATCAGGGTATAGCTAAAAATAAAAAAATAAAAAAAATAAAAAAAACACAAAGCCCACGTTCAGCCGCAGGAAATCTGGTTTACGTCAGCTCCGCGCAGCTGCACAAACGCCGCTCGCATTAACACGGCTTTCATACGCTCCTCCCTTTTCATCGCGCATTATAAATACACACCCAGTTCTCAGCCGCTGCCGCTGCCGTACATTACATACACGCTTCTTCATTCAACCAACGTCGGCGCACGAATTAAATCAATCCACTTGGTACACGCGCCAATAATATATAGGCTACACTCGATAGCCAGACAATTTTACTCGTCGTTACAGACGTCGGCCAATCTCTAAGTGTACTTTTCTCCTTCATTATCGACGATATGCCCTACAATGGTATATAGGTATACATGTACCTCACCAAACCAGTGACAAGTCTGATTCGGTCTCCCTCGCGTTTCGTACACGCATTCGCTCTTTCATCTTATATATGTATGGTGCGAGGCACAATGCTCCTCTCTCATTTTGAGGGCCGCTCCTTTTTTCTTCTTCTCCCAAGTACACTCCAACCCGTTGCCGATGCTCCCCCCCCCCCATCCCTTCTTTTGGTCGCGATGGTCTCAAACGTCGTGGAATAAAGACACTGCGGTGCGCAGTACAAAACGTCGCGCAAGTGCATTAGCGCATCTCCTCGCGTTTGCGAGTTCCTTAATTTTAGCTTACCCGCCCCCACACGTGTCCCTCGCTCCTTTGACGATGCGCTTTCGCCTGATGCTCTCAAATTCAATTTTCGCTGATGCGAAGGTACAGGGAGGAGCTTGCAACTGCTCACATTTTCTAATGAGCTTCGCGTGTATATATGTACAAAGGGGCCACGCGACGGCTTTCTTCCATACAGTGGATGTATTTTTTTACGTGCATTTCGTTGTGACGTCGGGCCGAAAGTTTCGCGTTGCATGTACGTGTAATAAGGAGGAGAAAGGATCGCTGTAGACGTCTAGACCTGGTGCTTACGGCTGAGCGTCACGCGGGTGATGGTTTATGCGGGCGCGGCACGAGAGCTTGCGAGAGCTTTTTTTTGTTTCGTTTGGTGCACTTTTAGGGTAAACACGGGGAGGGGGCGAGTTGTTTTGTCGGCGAAAGCTCTGATTTCGGATCGTATATGGCGAGGGCAATGTATAGTCGTGATAGAATATTGGGGTTTGTGTGGCTTACAATGAAGGAATGTAAAATCATCAATCGAGGTATTGCACGTCTTTGCTCATTTCCAATATCGATCAATGATATTTGGAGTCGACAAGTGTAGCCTGATATTTCTTTGTTAAAATGTGGCTATTGGAGGTATCGCAAAAAAAATAATGTCTCAAAAGTCAAGTGATCAAAGTCGAGTCAAACGACAAAATGGCATAATCAAAGAAACAAATTAATGACTGAGTAAAAAAAAAAGGAGCTTGTCACCACTTAAAATCAAGTGTGATTAATTAAAAAAAACAGTTGTGTAAAAAACTGGAGATATGGCGTTTTCACCTCTTGGGTAATTTTTTTTCCGTGTGTTTCCCTTATTTTTCACATCCTGCATTGCGATAACGCAAAGTGGAAAAAGATATGGGGCACGCAATTACACGGAAGCAGTTATTGTAATTGCTTTTACGAGCTTTTTTTCCCTCTTACAGCACAGGTGTACGCTGCTCCCGTCTTATCTTGACTTTTATTCATTGCGGTGACCCCCACCCCCGTCCAATGTGTTTGAAATGTGGATTTACGTATCATTTTTAGATACGCGAGACGCTTAAAATAAAAAAAGAAAATAAAATAAACTGTGACCCCGTATCTCCTAATGAGTCTGAGGTTTATATATTTCGCTGTGATTTTGTAAACACCTGGAGCATGTATTCATTTAAATTTATTACAGTAATTAAGGGAAACTAGAGTAAATCTGAATGCAATGTGTTTTTATAAATCATGAGCTTTCAGCACTTGAAAGTTCAATAGCTACACAAAGAAAAAAAAAGAAAAAATCCAATAAATAAAGATCCTTCCTTTCCATCGATGCAGTAAGAAAAAAAGCCACTAATAGCCGCAATAACATTTTCATTTCCAAATCATCGACTCCATTAAGAAACGAAAGATGAAAGCAAAGCAAACAAAATATGTTTTGGCTTTCATGTTCCCGGCGCGCTCCAACAGCGGCCGCGAAAGCACACCAGGCATGGGGCGCGCGAACTTTGTTTTAACTGCGGACGCGGCTGTATATAGTGCGCAAATCTACATCCGGAATAAGGTTTTTTTTTTTCTTTTTTTGTAAACACAGATGGTATTAAAAGATTTTTGTTTTTTATTTTTTTTTATTTTAGATCCGTTTAAAATGAACTGATGGAGTCGTTGGGTGCAGGGGAAGCTGAATCACGCTTTTTGGGGTCTTTTAATTTACAACTAAAATTTATTTAATTTATTTAAATTGCCTCAAAGTTGAAATAACAAATTTTCAAACTTGCACCCTTTTTCAAACTTTTTCTCAGAACACAGTCTCACACACACTCACACACACACAATTTTTGTCAGTAAAAATAATTAACTGGACTTGAAAAGAAAAAAAATATTTCATTACTTTTAAGTTCCTCAAAAACATATCACCAAATACTTAGGGATGAATAGTGATAAGTACAATTTTTCCCAAAAATAAAAAATAAAATAAAAAAATACGTAGCGATTTGGGGAAAAAATTATCATTTCGAGATGTTTCACAGTTTATGAAACGATTGTGCGCAATTCCGGGTAATCTACCCTTCGTTCGAAAAAATTACTTTTGAAAACCCAAAAAATTGAACTTTGCATATCGCTCTTCCACTACTTACAACAAATATCAATTGAAATAAAAATACACGTGCGACATCGTAAACAAAAGTTGACTGTACTCACTTGGGAAATCTCATTTGTCCACCGACTCTGGAAGAAAAATCACCAAACGTCCGAATCAATTTCCATCACAAAAAAAAAAAAAAAAAAAAAAAACCAGAAACTCGTCAAATTACAACGGTATCATCAATCAACACGTAAAACCAACGAACTGTCACCACAGCGGTACTCAAAACAAAACCATCCCTCCCGCGAGTTATCCATCACACAAAACAGAGCTTTCGAGAAAAAAAGCAACCACCACTCGAAAACGGAGCAACAGCAACCACAGAATAATGTACAACAACCGCGTCATTTCTCCCCTTGGTAGCAATAAAAAAAAAAGAAAAAACAACAACAGCGATATCATCCAAGTCGCGAGTAACAACGGGACATGACGTACTCGGTGATGGCAGCGCCGGCACGCGCACCACCCGACTGACGGCATTTTCGACCCATCCGTACGTCCCGACCCATTGCTTGGCGAGTGCGCATACTCGCCCCCTCTATTTCCCCCGTACACGACCTCGAGAGAACACACGTGGTGGCCGGGAGCTTGCAGCCGAGGAGCGAGCTTTTAAAAGTTAATTAAACGCGCGCCAGAGTTTTTATTAGCGATTATTAGTTTTTTTTTTTTTTTTTTCTTTTTCTTTTTTTCCCCCCGTGGCCGAGGCTATAATCGATTACCGCCCAAAGGCTCTGGAATGCGGGCACTCGCTCGCCGTACCAAAGTTATTTTTGGAGAGCTTCCGGCGAACGATGGTTTGATTGATCGGCCAATGGCGCGCAAAGCTCTCTCCCTCCGGTGTTCCTCGACTGCACAACGCCCTCCCCCACAAAGATCCTCTTTTCGCGTCGATATACTTTAACGCTCGTCCCACTGCAGGTGTACGCGCAAAATACAAGCTCCGGTGGTACAATTAATACCGAAAGCTCGCGCATCATCATCCTCGTGTACGCATCGTACTAAGGTGGCTTCCCTCGTAATATCGAGACCCTTGCAAAATTAAGCACACGGCCGTGGCCCGGCGTATATAATCCCTCTTCCCAAGAGATCGACCAAAGATACACGCACGGGTATACATATATATACATATACGTACAAACACAATGTATACAGCGCACTGGAGAAAGTGGATAGACAGATAGACAGACAGACAGACGGAGGGCCGGCGCGCATATATATATATATATATATATATATATATATATATATATATATATATATATATACGTGGGAGGGGGGAGGGACGTCGCATTGGTATTCAGCGACGAAAGCCCTCCCGAGCCCTCCCTCGGTTATACTGCTCTGCAGGGAGCTTGATGAGCTCGGGGGCTACTTTGCCACCCCTACCCTCTTCCATTGCGTCGTCGACGTGCTTGGATTGCACGCGGCTGTACCCAACTACCTATACATGGTGGGGATGAGATAGATGGTGCGGAGCACGCATGCACGCAAAGCTCGGCCCTAAAGAGCGAATATAATCCGCGGCCCATAACGGTGGGAGCGCTCACGTGTGCTATGTGCACATACCTCTCACGGCTGTACGTACAAAATGGATATATATATATATATATATACACATACGTCGACCAGAGCTTGCGACGCGTTTGGCTATGTACAATGCACGATATATGTGTGTACAAGGTCTTATCGAGAGGGAGAGTGCGCGTGAGTTGTTGACGGGGCTGTGGAGTCCGATCTTTTTCGGCCCGGCGTTTTTGTATCGATGCGTTAAGAGATTCCACGCGCGGGGGTGCTTACTCTACGGTATATACTTGGGGGAGGGCACGCGTTTTGTACGGCTCAATCTTTTTTTTTTTTTTTTTTTTTTTTTTTTGTTTCTTCGAAATATAGTGTTTGGGTTTTTGATTGTAATTTAAGGGTTGTTAGTTGCGTGTCCCTGTTTAGGTTTTCGCAATCGTGTAATTCAATGGAAAATTTCAAACTGGTTGGCTCCACCGTGAAAATAGACGTACCGAAATTCAAAAGCTAACAAAATACTGGAGGACTAATTCCTCATAGAATACTACCTATGAGGAAAACAACCCCCCTGGCGCTGAACAAGAAAACGCGCAAGATAATAGAGATACCCGATAAAAGTTGGAGTATACAAATCGCAGCTTTGGGTGTATAAAGCCAAGACTATAATAGATAAATTCCCCGATCGTAAAATGCAAAGTATAAACTGTAGCAGCATTTACCCTCACAGCGTCCCCAGGGGAGGAGAGGAAACGGGCATATGCTCCCAGCTTCGTCCAAACTTTGCCCTTATTGTTCTTCAAAGGGTCCATAATACATTTGTCCGGCCACGTGACGTCGAAATGACCATCGTGCGCACGCACAAAATCGAGATTCCCTTGGTAAATTTACATTTCGTACGACCCCCTTTTCCGCAGATGAGCCGTTCCATGCGCACTCGAATGCTGGCGTCCAGTTGTAGTGGACCACGGTGACTCGCGATCGTAAAATTCAAAGGAGGGATGCCCCACCCTCGAGGTACCAAGACCAACTGTTTGTCCAATTTTCTGCTGATACCTCGGAATTCACTTTTTACACGGCATTTGCCCCCAATGAACCATAAGTCCCGTACACGCTGTTTTTCCAATCACGCGAGTGGTTTCAATTCGACCGGATTTTCTTTTTCTTCGTGAATAAATGAACGTCACGAGGCGAGAACAGCACTGCGGATGTGCTGCATCCGCGGCGCACGCGGTGTAGGTATATACGCCGGAGATTCATACGGCCATTAACGGGCAAATGAATAAGTAAAGAAAGTAAGTCGAGAGGCATAAAACACACGTGCGTCGCGCAGTAAATATGGAACGGGACTCTTGCTCGCGTGGCTGCACTGTATATTACGTTCTCGCGTGTGCGTTTGTCCGTGGGGGGGGGGGGGAAAGATTTATTACTTATTATTTCCGAGTTTGCATGTCGTAATAACGTTTTTTTTTTTTTTTTTTTTTTTTTTTTCGTGTGAGCGAACTGAACTTTACGTTATTCTCATGGGCAAATGAGCATACGATGATTTTTTAGATTTCGTTCGGTTGCTCGTCACGTGGTGAAAATTACTTTGGGAACGCCCGTCACCGAATGGGACGAATATTAATTGATTGACCATCTTACACGTACATCGTACAGTCACTCCGTGAGCTCGAGTCCACTTGAGGCAACGTCAAATAAAAAGCACCCCTTCACTCCCTTTGAAGCGAAAATTAAAACTTTGTAGCGTTTAGTATACCAAACACGGGTGACTTGTCCGTGGGTCTTATTCAATACTGCTACACTGAGAAAACAAAAATAATAAAAATTACTGTGCTAAAATGGCAATCTGGTATACTGTTCGGTCGTCTAGAGACTTTTTACTATTGGAACAATAATTTTTATTGTTTGGAATAGTAATTTTTATCTTAAATACAGTGGTTTTTACTGTTTGTACAATAGAAATTACCATCCAAAATGGTAAAAATTAGGTTGGCCAAAGTAAAAAGTCCCTATTTATAGCACATTCTGTAGCACAGTAATTTTTTTTTTTTTTTTTTTTCTCTCAGTGCACGGGACGAAATGAGACACACACACCCCCTAAACTTGCGAGGGAAAATCATGCGATTCACAATTCCTTCAGTTGAGAAATAAAATGTCCATTCGATAATACAAGACACCGCTTGGCAGAGTAAAAAATTCCTCTCTATGATCGGATTGGCTGGTTAATTTTTGTAAAAGCTCCTGCCACGGCAGAACTCGACTTTTTCTCTCTTCCACGACCGCACTCGGAAAGCGCTCGGAGATCCCATCCTTTTTTCATTTTCCTCGACCAAACGGATCGACCTTAGCGAGTGCGAAATCGTCGCAAGAGATACAACGACCTCCACAATGTCCCCCGGAAAGCGAGCCAAGGCCGTAAAGACACGTGGAATCCTTTCGGGCAGCGTTTGGGTTTTCAGGAGCGCGATAAAAAGTGCCGCTCCGCTGTTAGGCTGAGCCGAACAGAAAGGGTGGGTGCACGCAGCTCTCGGCGAAAGCTCCCAGATACACATCGATCAGACGTTGGTTTGTGGGGGGGGAGGGCGCGGACTTGGCGCAAGTGTAGTGGGTGTCGGAGTCGTGGTGTACACACGGAAAGAAAGTGACGTTGACGAATCCAAGTATGGAATAAATTGTGTACGCTCGCGTGTGCGGTGTAAGCGATGTTGGCACTTTTTGCTGCTCCAAGCTGTTTGGGGTAAGTGGGTTTTTTGCTGACGTATCGTTTTTTTTTTTTTTTTTTTTTTTTTTCATACAGGGAGGGGCCCTTTTAGCCAATTTCAAGGTACTGTCTGTGGATCAAATGCTAGAAGTTTTCCTTAGGTACAGGAAATAGCAATCAGTTTACGATGAAAGTTTTAACCAAAGGTGAATTCTGGGACATGACCAATCATTGTGAAGATTCAAGACTTGAGACTATCGAATTAATTTTATTCCAACACAGGCTCTTATGAAAAATGGTCGAAGCAGAAGCTTTTATTCAACGAGTGCCGAATACCCTTTCTCATTGAAATATTTGTTGTTGTTAATTTTTTGCAAGCAAATAAAATTATTTTCATACCCTCCACTGATAAAAAAAAATATAATCATATCAGTAAGTACCATACAGCAGAAACGTTAAACCACCGCAAACCCCATCCGCAGCCACATGTGCGGTGAAAAAGCTCGTCTCATCTTTCCCGTTGGGCGATTCGCCATTATGTAGAGCTTTCCCTCGAAGAAAAGCTCCTCACGGCTTGTTGCCCGTGCACGCTTCTAATGGAACTCGGGTATAGGCGAGCTCCTCTGCCGTATACACTCGTGCACCTATACTGTGGCAAATTGTCGCGAAGAGACAACACAGCGCACACGTGGTCTCGAAGACGAGGGGGATAGTATATAGGTATGTGTATTGTGTGTGGACTGTATACTGTTGTCGTTGTTATTGCTGTGACACCGTCTGCAGCTTCTTCACCCCCCTCCCCTCGCCCACGTGGTGTTAATAAAATTTTATCTTTCGTGGTGGCTTTCTCTCTTCCTTTTCTTTTTCTTTTTTTTTTTTTGTTTCTTTATGGGAAATATGGACGGCGGAAGTTTATTGCCGGGCCGAATGAGATACGTGAGTTAAATTGTAATAGTTAGTTGGTGATACCTTTTCTTCCGTGCATTTGCATATAGTTTATTTGTTAGTTTACCGGATCGAAAATAGCAGGAGTGTTCGTTTGACGGGAAAAAATTGAAAGCTTGCAAAGCTTGAAATGGAAATTTGTTTCCCAAAGCTACATCGAAGAGATATACATCGCTACCATATTACAACTCACATAATGTTATTGCTTGATCGTGAATTTTAAACATGTTTATTTTATTTGAAATTCATTAATATTATTAATTTGTAATTCTATCTATATTTTTCTTTGTTTGACTATAAACTAACTTTCGTGACCACTAGATCCTCGAATTCTGGACACATACCCCCCACACTCTTACCCTTCATCCCATTGTATACTCGCTGTTCCTTGTACTCGTTTAAGGACAAAAAGCCTTTGGTTTTAATAAATAAACTTAAACTCGGATTCAATTTACTTGGTTCCATGTACGTGATTTGCATAGCTTATAAGTAGAGTATCCATGTTACGTATGCAAAACGTCAGAGTACAGGGTAATGCTTTGGCTTACAATTCGACCATGTTTCGCCAGTACTTTAATCATAGTTTTGCTGTTTGATATTACAGGATTAAACTACGGATCATGACATGGAACTCGGAATAAACGATGAGAAAAAATGTAACAACTTTCCATGAGCCATAAAAAATAATAAAAAATTTCACACCTGCGATTTCTAAGTTACTTACGATGACAAACACACAGCTAAAAATTTTTGTGCATAATTTACTAAATTACACAAGTTATATGTCAAAATTACATTAATTTCGTGTATTTTTTTTTTACTCAGAATAATATTAATAAATACACAAACTTAGAGTACGAAAATAGTTAGCATAGGACCGAATTACACAAGATTTGTATTGTTTTAACCATCAGACATTCGCATCAAACATAACTTACACAAAAGGCGTGTCTTAAAAATAATTTTATCTCCTTGGAATTGAACTGATTTAAAATAGTGCAACGATAAGCCCACCACATAAAGTGTTGAGATGAGCCAACTAGTGATAAATAAACGACGAGCCGTGATTGCGGTGAGCAATAAAAATTTTCCAGAGTCGCACAAAGTGGATTCGATAACGTCGATTCTATACTATTACTGCCCTACGTCACATTCACACAAGTGGACTCGAGCACGCGACGGTTGTTCTTTTTTTTTTTTCTCCATCCCACCTTTTCCCACCTATAAACCACCGTCGTATTTTCCCGAGCCTTTTTTTTTCATTGCCGAGAGAGGCGGCGATAAAGAACGGGATGATGCGAAGAGGGGAGAAAACAACCCGCGGCTGGAAGAAGAGCGAAAAGGGAAAATAAGCGAAAGTTCCATCAAGGGGTGGAGGGTGGCTCTCTGCGGCAAACCAATATATATATATACGCGGGAGACAGTAGTCGGTAGTTCCGATTGGGCGGGGTGTTTCGCGTCGATACACGAACTTCGGGACCAACGGTGTTTGAATACGTAAGGAAGGAGAAGGAGAGAAAAATTATTCCAATGCGAAGAAATCTTGATATTCCGTTTTTTCCTCGGGTCTTCGGGAATTGTGTTTTGCCCTTTTCTTTGGCGCGGGATTGCGATCACGAGGGGACTCCCGGAGGGATTCGCGGTGTGCATGTATACGGACAAAAATGAGAAGTCATTTGTCCGGCGGATGGATACTTTTGTTTGCCGATGTTTGTCACGTCACGCAGCGTGTGTATCGTGGCCGGTGTATATGCGACCCGAGATTACGAACGCGATGAGTTTACGAGACCCTCTGGTAAGCCCCTCGTGATTCTTCTTACAAACTTCCCTCCGAAAATAAAGGAATGGCTCGATACTTTGGTGCGATCTCGTGGACCATAATCGACGTGGGTATCGAGCCTTTGACCATTATCGGTGAAAATCGAAGATAGAAGGTATATACGTACACACAGTGTGGATGAAACGGGTGAGTTGTACGTTATACTATTTTTATACGCAATTATATACAAAAGTGGTCTTTCTAGTCTTCTACACAGGATGTTACTCAACATTGAGTTATTGGACGAACTTTTGGTCAGGTAAATTTTTTTTAGACTGTGAAGGCTATTTTGGTTCGTGGAAGGTCCTTGGAAGTACTATTTATGTACATTATTGCAAATACTTCTGTTTAAACGATTTTTACAATTGATTTTCCTGCAAATGATTGTATTCGATTCAAATTTGTAGCCTTTGCATTTACAGTATGATTAAAGATTACGTATTTTACACCTATATGAATAAACGTATTATGTATTATACGCCTCAAACCACTGGAGGTATACGAAATAGATTGTTCGTCCAAATTTTTCCGTGTCGAGTAGTGCAACTGTTGTTATAAAACAGTGTACTTTTGATTTGCAAATGTGCACAAAAGACACGTACTGAACCGAACCGACTCGAAGAAGCCCGCATCCAATTACGGAGAGGCCGAACTTTCGATACGCAAACGAGAAGGATGAGCGAAAAAAAAAAAAAAAAAAAAAACTTTCATACAGAAAACTCATCGGAAGGAAAGGAGGAAAGAAAAAGGCAACCCCTCCCCCCGGGAGCCGAGCACCAAAGACCGACAAAAGTGGAAAGAAAGACACAGGCGTAGCTCCCATCCCCCGAGCCGTGGCATATACATGTAATAATACGCGTCTTTCCGTGCGCGCTTTTTCTCCAGTACCGAAAACCCAACAACCGCTAAACACGCGGTAGCCTCATTACTATTCGGGAATCGTATCGGCTACACGTCAACTACAGCCACTCCCCACCCCCTGTGTTTCTTACACAAGGGACACACGCGCAGTACATACAGGAGCGAGGGAAGAATGCAAAGCATTTCCGATCGAATTTCCCGGCGTTGGCGCGTGTGTCTGGAAAATTTACGAGTTTCCGGAGGCTCGCCCAGTCACTTTCGGGCGACTACCGCGCGTATATGCAAATATTTGGGAATTGCATACCGCGGATTCTTACGGCCGGGATATTTATGCCCACCTTGGATGACGACCTTATTGGAGCCGGAGAAGCGCTTTTTCCGCTTCTGACGCGGGGGTTTCTTCATTTTTTCTTCCTTTGGAGGAAGTTAAAGTATGGACGATGGAGCACGTGGTCAGGGTCTTCGATTCGTTGATAAATATGTATGGCCGGGGTTATTAATTGTTGCCGGGAGGTTAATTTAATCGTTTCTTCCTTTTTTCTTTGTTTTCGGTGCTTTATGAGGTTTTTCCTGGAAATAATTTATGTTCTCTGGGGTTCACGTGTGCGTGTACACGAGCGAAATTAATCCCCTTTGGTTTTGAGAAAAGTGCGTGTGACCTGAATTTTGGTGGGCTAAATTACCCCGTAAAACCTGAAAGACTAAAGTGTACAGTTCTTTTTGGGATAAATGTGTACAGTAAATCAATTAAATGATACAAGTCGGTGAAGACGATTCGGGGTTCAATGCTGATGGCAATGAAGAGTTAACAACTGTGTTTGAAATAGCTACGTTATCGAATAAGACAGTTTTTACCACTAAATCGCTGGAACTCGACTGGATGGATGGAAAAAAGGAGCTTTCTTTTGTAAAAGCTCTGGCTAAAACGGAGGATTGATTTTCCATTCTAGAGACCAAATTAGGCTATGGTCAAAAAAACATTTACGTCCTCCAAATTTTGTTTTCTTCCATTTCACTTCCAAATAGTGACTCGTTGAAACCATGTTATACGGTTCAACAACAGCAAATTGGTAAAACAATAGCATCGTAATGGCACACATGCCTTGGATCACATTCCCGTTAATAACCAGAGCAGTAGTGAATACTTCAACGACCAAACCACAATAGAAAATATAAAATCTTCAGCAGTTAGTGGTATTTTCGTGACTTGTCAAACAATTTTTCAATTTTTTTACTAAAACGGCCATACTATAAAACAAAACTTACAGTGAAAACTACATGGTAAAACGTCAATGACTTCATCGGCTCGTTTTCCAATAAAAAGTAAATTGTCGTAAACAAAGGAACGACAATCCACGTATCAAATCCAACGATAAGCCCCGCGAGTTTGCGCGACCACGAAAAAAAAGTCGTGATATCCAAGAAAATAGCGCTAGACACCACAGCAGGAAAAACAATGATAACAATGATAATCAGGAGCTGACCATGGATGATATACAGCGCTC
Organism: Copidosoma floridanum; assembly: GCF_036245765.1. Taxonomy (NCBI): domain Eukaryota; kingdom Metazoa; phylum Arthropoda; class Insecta; order Hymenoptera; family Encyrtidae; genus Copidosoma; species Copidosoma floridanum. The sequence goes on along the minus strand of NW_028321884.1, from coordinate 12,032,054 downwards.
CTCCCGCAAAAGAGAGCAACACTCCCAAAGACATCAGAGACGGGGGAGGCTCTCCGGGTATTACTTTTAATTGAATTCCCCCGATGAAATTTCATCTGCGCCTCACGTATACGCCTCTCGCGTGGCATTAAGTCCCCTCCGAAGGAGAGACGACGACGTTTCGCGCCCTCCTCTTAACTTTTCTTTTTCTTTTTTTTTTTTTTTTTTTTTTTCATCTCCTCCGTTCTTCTTTTGCATATTACGTGTGTACACACTGGTGGCACGTACAGCTTATCCAGTTCGGCTTTTCATTTGCGGCTCTCGTTTCTTTTTCGAGCTGTGTGTATAATGTGTGCTTACTCTCTCGGTCCTCTTTTATCATACACACCATGTACACCGGAGTGCGGAGTGCTAAGTGGTTTAAACCCGTGCTTTAGTTTTTTTTTTTTTTTTTTTCCTCTTTTTATTCAGCCACGCTCGCAGGCACCGTGCGTTTGTTCTTATTTTACACTCGATCTGCTCGAATTCCCTCGTATGTGTTATTCGGATTGGATGGCGGAGCTTTTTTGTTTAGCTCTTTCGCGCTTTCTTACTTTGTTGGAGTGGAGCGTTGGTATTGTATACTTGTAGAGACATTGTTTACGGGGGAGAAACGGTTATCGGACGAAAGTTTTGCTGGCGTTTGACGTGTTGGTTTGGTAAGCGGTTTTTTGAGGTAAAAAAACGAGTGGCTAAACTCATGCCTTGCATGTGAGGCAAGCAGAATCTATATTAGGTGCCAGAGAAAAAAGTGTGTTATTGGAATAACAGGATTTTATTTTGATACTATTCCGTTATCACAGCCAACTGAGTTTTAATATCAATAGGTACTCTTTCTTTGAATGTAAAGTAACAATTTTTCATGCTATTTCAAAACGTTTTTCGTTATTTACTTTATTATGAAAATTCTACGGATGAAGTCGGTTAATACAAAAAAGCGTATGATTTAAAAGATCTATAACTTATGTATTAAACATGTTGTCTAAAAAGGTGACTTACAAAAATTATATTTCGAAACGACTTTTGTCGATTAAATTGTTAAGAAGTAATTTAAGTAGTTACACTTTTTGCTCTGACAAAATGATAAGGCACTCCCATACATTGGTAGTGCCTAAATTTTGTTTTATCGATGATACTGCTGAAAAATATTCATTGTCACACCTATTGCATAGAAAAACGCTGTTTCATTAATGATGGATAGCAACGATCATCAACGATACTTTGTAAACGAGTAGTTATACATGCTGCCATCATTTAAATAAGAATTATTCTCTTTTGGAAATTTAGCAAATCACATTGTACAAGTATCGATGGAGGCGTTTTACTTCTTGGGTTACACCTAAATCTCGCCCGTGTGACACTATGTATAAACCATCATCGCCCCGAAAAGAAAAAAAAAAAACTAAAAGTCCCGCAGTAGCCTTCCGCGTAACAAGAGAGAAAAATATGAAACGGCACCTGCAATCTATTATCCTTCCCATCTTTTGCGACCCCCCCCCCCCCGAAATCCCAAGCCACCACACGCGGCGCAACACAATACAACTGCGAGCTTTCGCACCTTCCATTTGCTCCTCCTCTCGCTTTTCCTTTTTCTTTTTACATACATATTGCATACATACGTACACACGCATATATGCATAAATTTTTTTCTTTCTCGTGCTCATTTCCGGTTATTCGCCTCCACCACAGCTGCGGAAACGTTCATATGCGCGCACACCCGCACGCACAGCCTTCGGTGTATACGTATTCGCGTATAGTGGAGGCGAAGATGAGACAAAACCCCTTGCCGTATGTACCATGTACGAGAGACGCTCGTGAATCCGAGAGACGAGAGGAACATTTTATGCGTTGGGGGGTAACGCGCGTGTGACGATAAAGATGTGGGGGGGGAGGGAGGGATGAGAGCCAAGAAGGTGCTATCAACTCCCGTCGTGAGGCGCACATGCGGCTTCCACTTTCTCTCGGGGGCTTTTGGGTGAGGAGGATGGGGCTCGGAGGGAGGCTAGAGAAAGGTGCAGAGAGACAATGACGGAGAGGGAGGCATACGTATATATATATATGGGGAGGAAATGAGAGATGGCAGGTATATATATGTAGAGAGAATCGAGAATGTATTGATTAGCGGGAATTGAGTTACGTGTGCGACGGGTACTTTATATAATGTAAGGGAGAGATGATGCGCAACGGGAATGTACGTGTAGGCACTTGCGATAACCATGTGAGTGTTATTTTCGTATGTTCATCGAATTTCATTATCATGAAATAAAAGTGTCGGCCCATGTGTCAGAACTGGAATTTGAAAATTTAATTTCGATATTTTACAAGCAAAATAATACATTTTCTAATTATATCATAACGATGTTTGACAAGCGAATGATATATATTATGAATATGTGTATTTTTTACGAAGAACAGAATTTCAATGTAAAATAAATCAATGTAGTATTAAAGAAAAAGAAGAAGAAAATTCTTATTTTATTATTTTTTTCTTATAACTGTTTTATCTTACTCACAATTATCTGCAAAAAAATTTGTAAAGAATAAAATATAATGTAAGTATGATATATAGAGAACCCTAGTAAATTATTGCTGAAAAAGCTAGTGGACATTCGATGCTATCGAAAAACATTTTCATTCCAAACCATCATATCAAAAGTTGATTTACCATTTGATATTTAAATATTGAGTTCTATGAATAAATCAATATCAGTTTAAATAAAATTATTGTATCAATAATTTACCAATTGTTTACGGATGAATAATTTAAAACATACATGCATACACACTCTAAGGAAAAAATTAATAGAGAAAAAAACAAAAGAATTGAATGACGCCTTTTTATTTATACGTAGGATCCCACGAACAAATTCAAATTGGTTTAAACAAAATTGCTCTCAACAATACACCAATAGTTTACAGATAAATGATACAAAAAAACACATACAGATACTTGAGTTTCCATTTGTTGCGAAGGGAAAAACAAACACGAAAAGTAATTTATCCATTATGTATGTATATAAGGGTAGCTCAGGTCAATATTTATTAGAATGAAACTACTATAAAAATTATGCCATTAATTTGAGGCAAATAATTTTAAAAATACACACAAACACTTTATCTTCCATGAATTTAGAGATAAAAAAAACATGAAAAGTAAGTTTTATTCGTTTACATATTAGATCCCGTAAACGAATAAGAATGTATTTAAAAAAAGTTAATATGAACAACACGACAATAGTTTACAGATGAATGATTAAAAAAAAAAACCCATAAAAATGCTGTATCCTCCACGACCTTTGAGGGGGTGAAAAAAAAAAAAAAAACACGAAAAGTAGATTAACCCAAGTCGAATGACTCTCCAGCGTGAGTGCGCGCAATCGCACATTCCAATTGTCGTCGATCGTGCGTTAAATCTCTCTTTCCCGCTAATAAATACGATTCACCATCCGCCCTCCTCCCCTTCGCGTGCCCACCCTTGGCTCCCACGTCGCGCCTCTCTCCCTTTCTAAATTCGAGATTGACAAGACGAGGGTGGAAATCCGAGAGTCACGCTCGCGCAGAGCGAAAATCAAATCACAAGCCAGCCGAGTTTACGCCGGAGCCACCCGGCCGAGCTACAATGCCCGCCGACAGGTGTTATGAATGAGTATTTAACCGGAAACCCCTAATTAAATTAATTTCTGCTCGCACCACCAACTTATTCGCTCAAAGTCTACGCTCGCGCAAGCTCTCGGGCATATAATGAAGCTTATTTTCAGTACGGCACAGCTATGACGCCCTTACAACGCACATGTCTGTTCCTCTTATGGTTTATGGACGCGCGTGCACTGCAACGGGAAACAGCTTCAACGTGAAAGGCTTGAATGTTGGTGCTTCGTATACCATTTACCATAATATGTGCAATGTATACATCAGATAACAACACAACGTATACATATATACCAAGTACCACAATATAAGTGTACTTTCCATATCTGTTTTTTTTGATAAATCCACAAATATATTCGTACCCCACACCTCCCATAGGTTATCCTGAAAGTCAGGTACATCCCGTAACTTCTTTCGAAGATGCAAATTAAAAAAGAAAAAACGCCAAGGTTTCTTTTCGTACGAAAATGATGAAAAGTCATTGTCACGCCTGGCGGGTCCTCCGTAATCGTGGCGTATCCGTTAACCTTTGTAATTTTCAATCATCAAAACTAATGGAAAAGAGCTTATTCGGAAGTGGGAGACGGGTATATATACCTTATGGGCTTGAAGCGACAGAGGCCGGGCGGCAAAAAGGGGTTTAAGTGGATTTTGGGGGCTCATTTGGAAAATGGGAAGCGCGGAAGTGTCTCTCGGCGAGCTCTCCCGGTCGTTCGGGGCATTCCAGAAGGTACACGGTAACTCCCCCCTCCCCCACCCTTTATTCTTCCTCGCTTTGCCGCTTCTCCGACTTCGATGCTGATCCCGGGGAGAAATGCAGGCGTGTCTTGTTTTAATTAACGCTTTTGGAAACCAACTCCGACCCCGAAACTCTCGGGTGGAGAAAGTGAGGGCGCGGAGGTTGAGGAAACGGTATTGTACCGGTTGAGGGAATTTCCCTTTGTACGACTCTCGGGATAAACAAGAGGATCTGAAGGAAGGAGGAGGGACCGGGGCGGTCGGATCCCCTGTGGGTTTAATTTAAAAATAATAACCGTAAGTCTCGAGCTGCTGATACCCATCAGCGTGTGCATTTCGTGTCGGGGCCGAAACTGCCTTTGCATAATTAATCCGCTTACTTAGGAGGCACTGGAGGCTTCTATTTTAAGGGATGAAAAAAAAAAAAAAAAAAAAAAAAAAAAACAAAGGAAATTGTTGATGCATGAACAGTTTTATTGCACCGACGCGTCGGTTTCATTGGTCTCTGTTGGGAGCTCAAGCGTGTATAACCGCTTCAAAGGGGCATTCAGTGTATATAGGCAACTGGTGGAACGAATTCTTTGGTGTTACCGTACAGTAATTTAAAGAGCTTGTTTTTGGACCACCAATTTCAAACCTCGGTGATCGATGTATTTTCATATTTTATTACCAAATGGAACCAAAGGCTTTGGTGGTTTCGTATTTGGTTCGTTTGATGATTTCCTGTCCTCATCAGGAATTAAAATATTTTTAGATTTTTTTTCTCGGGCTCTTTTTGTACAAGAAGCATCAAGGCTACCAAAGCACTGAATCTCCAATTTTGAAGACAAACACAATAGATTTTCTCAGGTAATGTTTGGACCTGGCAGGTGTTTTCTTTCCATAAAAAAAAAACCAACATCTGGCCCAATCTGTCAATAAAATTTCTCGATATGTGACCAAATTACAAGGTCTTACTTTATCAAATACATTATTGATAGCCCTAAAAACTGTATAAAAAAAAACTAAAAATGTAACATAGTTTTATTTATTATACGCACTCACTTAGCATTGACTTATGTTGCAATAGCTACCATGGAAACATTTAATTATGGGACACTGACAAGCTAATATTTATGTATAACTATCCATTACAGGTTAGTTTTTCAATTTTCTAATTTCCCAATGCAATACGATTGACTGAGTTATATTTTATCTACTGGAATTTATGGTGGTCGTTTTTAGAACATGTGTGTTTTTTTTTACTTACTTTTCATCCATCACTCTGGGATCACTTCATATTTGATGTTACTCCTTCACTGCCTAAATGTGTACATTACATTTTGGATTGGAATGATCATACAACTACTGGCCAAATAATGCTTAGGGGTACATTCGGTATAATTGGTACTACACCACGGATACATATAAACAAATAATATTTATTTAAAATAAATAATAATCCGCTTTAAATTTTACAGAAATATGTTCTATTGTATCTTTACTATACTTTTCAAATGATGCACTACACTATCAAAATTTTTTTTCTATTTCTGGTACTTTGTTTTTAAGAAAGACAAAACATACGTTGTGCTGATAGTTTTTGAAATAACAAATGCATCGTTTGAACAAAAATATGAATACTATAAAGTAAGAACTAGGTGATAAATGACTTTTTTTGTATGACGATATCGTTACATGTATGTATGTGTCTCTACTATATCGAAAAAGTATTTTTTCGATTTACTTATATATAAACAATAAATTGATATCAAATCAATAAACGTGCATTACATTTGTTTATATACCAACGTCTATTCGAACCTATAAAATTACGTGAATATTTATTAATAACTTACTTCCATTGTTGTCCTATTTTGGTTGAAACACAAATACTTTCATTATTTTTGTACCCTAAATCTATTATTTTCCCACAGATATGTAAGAAATAAATTTTAACGTATCCATTAGGAGACTGTAAAGCAAAAAGAAAAGAAAAAATCTAAAGTATACCGTGGTGTTGATTTTTTTAAAATCCACGTCAAAATAACCAAGGGCCTGATAGTTTAATCGTCACTTTCTTTAATGGCAACATTAGCAATGCGTTTCGTGGATGTAATCATAAGCTGGTCACACTTGACTGCTTGATTTCAAAGATTCCGATCTGCCAATGAGTCCCGTATACACAAAATTTAAATATTACCTCACAGAACCCATCTTCATCACCCGCATTTTTCTAGTATCAGAATCAAATTTTACGTAGGTCTAGAGACACTTTTCAACTCGGAAGCTTACAGAAGAGCCCATTTCAAGATAAACCAAAAACCCACCAGCCAGTCTTGACTTTGAATTTTCCAAAATCCAACTCCCCATCGTTTAGCACCATCACCTGCAACCGATACCATCAATTCCACTCGAGACGGGCATCTCGGTACCTGCCATAACCGTACCCATCACAAAATTCCAACGCGTTACGGCAATATAGACGCTTCATCACCTCCTTGCCTCGACAACAAAGCGTATGTATATAACCCATAACGCGCCTAAAATCGCGAATGTCGTCTAATGCAAGCTAGGGGTGTATGCAGACGGAGCGTCGAGTCGGTAGCTCGCAAACACCCGCACAAAAGAGAGGAGTCACCGTCGGGGGGGTTTCCCCGGGAAACCGGCAAATTTGCATACAGAGCATCTGTCACCAGCCCCTTAGCCTCCCCCCCGGTCCGTAGGTACGCCGCGACGGCGGGCGTATGTTGGGCGTCGCGCGAGAGGATATCTCTGGATCTACCCCATAGCCGTTGCACCACCCACCTTTCCTCCCTTGGATAATAGCGCGGGTCCTTGGGTATACAGGTTGAAGCGGGGCGATCGAGGGCTTCTCGAGCGAGATTTTATCCTCGTTCCGTCTCTCTTTATTTTTTCCCAGAAGAAGGTGAGCGGGTTAGCCCCTCACCCCTCGGAGGAGAGAGTTGCCCTCCCCCGTTCGATTTTACGCGCGGTGATTTCCTCCGCGACTCTCCTTTTCGTTGTTGTCTTGGAGGGACTCTTTATTTTCTCTTGGCGCGCTTGTTTCGAGTGGGTCGTTGGGGACTGCGGTGCTCGGGTTTCCCGGGGAAAGTGCTTCTCTTTGCTCCCGACGCCTATAGGATACACTTTCTTTTCTTGGGACGATAAGGGTACCACTTTCGCGCTCGATCGGCTTGGAAAAGTGAGCCTCGATTTCCAAAGAGGCGCGCGGGATGAATTCATTATTCGCCCTGTGCAAGGAGTACGAGTTATGGCTACGCCCCGTGAGTACTTTGCTGGTGGTGGCTTCAACGGGGAGACTTTTTTTCGATCTTTTTTTTTTTTTTTTTTTTTTTTTAACAGGAAGGGAAAAATATTTCTATTGTCGAGTCGAATCTTCCTCCAGGGAGCACGTGTCCGAATCTCAAGTCTCGTAGTTGTTGTCTCAGGTGAAATCAAACCTGCGCAATTAAGATGTTATCGTTGGATCCCGTGATTTTTGTGTTTACCAATCGGTAACTGGAGATATCGATTGACGATGAAGCTTTAAATCAGTGCAAAAAAAAAAAAAACTTTTTTATACGAGAACGTGGTGTTTCAATCGAACGTTATTAGGGTTTCTTTTATCTACTGAGACACCCATGTACAACAAATGGTGTTTTTATTTCGCAAAGGTTATGTAATTAATCCCGACATGAAACTTTACTTTTACATTTTGAAGAAAAATTACAATGTAAGAGACTTTGTTGAAACCCTAGTATGGTTAGCTACTGGACATTACGAATCGATGTGCTGAATGATATCCTATGTGGCACGTCAAAAATGCCCTACTAACCTCTGTCACTTTTCTCTTTGTAATATGAATTTTAGTAATAAACAGAGATACTTACAACTATTTTTTATACGAAAATAGTAATATACTGCTACGTGATACAACATAGAGACTTAAATTTAACCTAACGTCAACAATAGAAATGGGAAAAACGTAAAAACAAATCAATTTAATTGTTTCAACGATCAAGTTAATTTTTCTCTGTATCACCTGTCATAGATTGTGCTTCATATTTTCTATATTTTGTATTGATTATATCTGTTGCTGATCGACGTATGCTAAATGTGAAGTTTATTAGTAAATGTTTATCAAACTTTTTTAATCTTACATGTTCTATGATTTGTGTATAACGAACTTTTAACAATGTTGCATTAAAAAAAAAAAAATACCATAAAACTGAGCTAAAGATCGTTTATCGTTAACTTGTTGATAAGAAGAAATCGTACAAATGTGTGAAAATTCTAAACTCACCACAATAATCCATCAATTGACAAGATAACACTTTTAAAATACTTGCACACTCACCTGAAACAAAAAAATAACAAAAATTATTACTTTAGTAACCCAGCTATTTCTATACTATTCATTAATTACAGAAGATGGTAATACTCTAAAATATTTAATACAATTTATCAATGAGCAATAATATTTAGATGGCACAGCTAATACATGTATAACACAAACATGCAAAATGTCAAAGCAACCAAGGAACTACACCGAGTCTCTGATTACTGGGCCCAAAAACATCAAAAATCAGCACACGAGCAAAAATTTACGCTCAAACTATAGGCAAGGTGTAAACAACGTTAAGCCTTAAAAAAAAAAAAAAAGGTTGTACCCCCATGGCTGGGGAACGCTCTCGTTTACAAGGTAATAAAAAAAGCCATGCAAATGGCGCGGAGCAATGCAAATCTCGTGGAAAATGAGCACACCGGGTGGCAAGCCGAACCCTTGACGAGAGTATACTCTTTTCGTCGTAGCTGCCGCGAAAGTTGGCCATAATAAATATTCAAAGGTAAGGACACCGAGGGAACGGAAAGAAAGGGATATTCCCTCGTGGGATTTTTTTTTTCTACCCTCCCCTTTTTTGGCGTCCAAGTAAAAAAGCCACACCGCCATGGGACGGAGAAATATACATTCGGCGAATCCCCGCGAGTCGGGAAATGAAAAACGCGGGAGTAGGAGAGACTGTATATAGACGAGGCACAACGAAAGGCCCCGGGTGGAAAGCGATAAAGCCGAGGGAACAGAAAGACACCGTAAGCGAGATAAGAAGGGGGCGGAAAAATTCGAGGGGTCGGGGGGTGCCATTAATTTCCACCCCCTACCCCCACGCTACACTCCGCGCCTTGTTCTTCTTTTTTGGGGCTCGACAGGGGGACTTACGGTCTTAATCCCCCCCCCCCGGCTGAGGAACGGCCACCGGAGAAGTTTCTCCGTCTCCTCCGTAATATACACGTGCCCGTCCCCGAAATCATAAGCACCTGCAGCGCTGTGATTTCTGCGGAGCGAACCAGATGCTCTCCTCCCCCCCAAAAAAAAGAGGATTTGATGAGCGATAATGACAGCACTAGTGGCGTCGAGGGTGGGCTGGGTGTATATATATATATATACAAGCGTCCCTTTTCGGATTACGTCTTCCGACGGCTTTGTCGCGACGGAAACGTGTTGTTTCGCGGGTATGGCTCGCAAGCGATTTGTGGGATCGGATTTGATTCGGCCTTATCTGCCCGGCGCTGTTTGTTCGCCCCGTGTCTGCACGGACGCACGAGGAAAGTACATATATATACATATCCATACCGATAATCGATCATGCCAATTGGATTTAAGTGCTTCGGCGTTATCAATTGCGCGTAAGGAATAAATCACGTTTATCAGTGACATAGAATCTGGACGAGAGCTTTTGATCGATAAATTGCGACGGCGAGCGCCAACTTGACCCAACGCGATAGGCCGGGGGTATATATGGTATGGGCAGAAAATGGTACGATTGGTTGGCCAAATTGTTCGCCAACGTCTCAATCGAAGGAAAAGCCCGCCATTTGACTCTCCGCGTGTACCAATGTACCCCTACGAACAAAAAAAAAAAAAAAAAAGACTAGTTTCTTCGGAAAGCAGCTCGATGAAAACTAAGAGGAGGGAAGAATGCGCGTATATACGTATACATCCAACATCGAGTTTCCTTGGGAGGGCTTTCCGAGCACGAAGCGGCTCTTATTGAAATTCAGAGCGAGTCTCGCTTTCCATTTCCATCCGCGCGAGGGAGGAAGGGGGCGGCTTTTTTTTCCTTCTTCGATCCGCAACATAGAGAGAGCACTGCAATTCGGTCCTTTCCCTTTCCGCGGGGGCCGATTCTCGCGCGCGGCCGACCTTTTGTTTCCCTTTGTGTCTCGCGCGGGACACCCCCCACCCCCACCCACGTATACACGGGCTGCAATGAAAAATCACTGAGTTTCCTTTGGAATGAAAAATGAGAAGCCCAGCCGTATTAAGAAGTCCATCGACGTCCCTCTCTCTCCTCCTCTTTGTGCTAAGCCTGCCAGTCGGGGCAGACGCGGGGCTGGGATTGCCGCTTCTTTGTATCGCATTGTGGGAGATTGCGCGTGGGGGGGGAGAAATCGAGACACTTTTGAGCATCACCGGGACTTTGATCGAGTGGCCATTGGGATCCACCGATGAAATCAATTTTTTAAGGAAATCCGTTGATTGATCGCTCGCGGTTTATTTTGCACTTATTTTTTTCACGAAATATTTTTTGGGGAGATAAGGAGGAGGACCGATTATTGTTTCCAATCTTTTTTTTCTACACGTCAAAGTGTAAATGAACTTTTTTATTAGCATTTTGATGGTTTCATAGAATCGCCGTGTTTTTTCTACGCAGGGTATATATGATCGATCAAAGATGCGGTCTGATCGATAAGAAAGAGGAAATGCAGGCCGTCGTTTGCTATCTTTGGTACGAATTTTTCGATGCTATCGGCTGGACGTGATAAAACGTTGCGTATAAGATACCCGACATTGTTTAAAATCGTACTCTTCAAGAGGTACGCGGTGCAACGTCAGATCGCAGCGTGAAATATTCGCGTGCGGGTTTGTGGATGTCGAGCAAGTAGAGAGTTGAGAAAAACATAAAGATCAACATGAACTGCCAAGTACGGTGTTTTTTGGCGATAACTATTTTCATTGCTACCGGTGTCTCGTGTTTGCAATCCGAGGTTCCTTTTGCAAAAACACCACTGGGACAAATCAACGGATTCTACAAGTCGTCCGCTCGAGGACGTCGATACGCTGCTTTCGAAAGTGTCCCTTATGCTCTGCCACCAACGGGGGAGCTTCGATTTCAGGTGAGCCCAGAAAATAGTTATCTTATCGCTGTATTAAGGACGTGAAAGTAATCAATTTTTTTGTTACTTTTAGCCCCCAGTGTCGATATCCAAATATCCTGAGGTCATCAACGCAACCGAACCACCAGTTTACTGTGTACAATACCACACGATAGACAATTTGGTAAAAGGCAAAGAGGACTGCTTGTATCTGAACATCTACGTGCCCAATGTGAACAGTCCAGGACTGCTCCCTGTGATTTTTTGGATACACGGGGGTGGTTTCCAATACGGCACTTCAACAAAATACGGACCCAAGTATCTGATGGACAAAGACTTGATTCTGGTCACCATAAACTATCGCCTCGGGCCGTTTGGATTCCTCAGTACTGGGGACAACGTGGTGTCGGGCAACATGGGCCTCAAGGATCAGTCCATGGCTCTGAGATGGGTCTCGGACAATATCCGCTACTTCAACGGAGATCGGAATAGAATTACCCTCATGGGAGTCAGTGCTGGAGGTGCCAGTGTCCACTACCATTATCTGTCACCGATGAGTGCAGGTCTGTTTCGCCATGGAATATCCTTCAGCGGCACGGCTTTGGGGAGATGGGCTTACAATCACGACACGTCCGAAACAGCCAGGACTTTGGCAAGGGCACTAAATTGCCCGACCGACGACTCGCGAGATATGGTGCGGTGTTTGAAAACAATCAGCGCCACCGACATGGCTAAGACTGTGCAACGTTTATTGGTACGTCAAATGTGGATGCAATTCTAGGGGATTTGATTACTAATTCGTCCCATTTTCGTCTAGTCCAAACTGTACTTTTCGTACGCCATGTTTCCACCGGTGGCTGAAAAGATCGACAGAGATTATTTCATTAACGATTCACCAACGAATATCATCCAAAAGGGCAAATCGAACGACGTGCCATGGATCACGGGAGTCGTTAGCGAGGAAGGACTTTACATAACAGGAGGTTGGTATTTTCACGTGGAATTAAGTATTTTTTACCACTTGCCATTAAAATTCGTTTCTTCGATTTGCAGGTTTTGCTTTGAAAGACAATCTGATGGCGTATACCGACGCCCATTGGGAGAGCGTAGCTCCAATTATGCTGCATTATCCGAACACGATACCCAAAAGTAAGCACAGCCAACTCGTAAATTTAGCCAAGCGACATTATTTCGGCGACAGACCAATAACCACGGACCGAAAGGCCATCAAAGACTTGACTCACTTGGCTGGGGATGATCAGATAACGACCGGTTCGATCAGAGCAGCAAAATTCCAAGCAAAAGCGCACGAGAGCCCAGTTTGGTTTTACCACTACACTTACAGAGCCGCGCACAGTACGAGTGATTACTTCTCCAATTCGACTGAGAATTTGGGTGAGTTTGTACACACGTTGGAAACCTCATGATTTTACAATCATGTCGTTGTATCGTCAATTTTAGGTGTAAGCCACGACGATGACGTTTATTTGGTGCTCGAAAATGACTTTATGGACCCTACCACTACGCCAAGCGACAGACTAATGTTAAAATACATGCTCAATCACTGGGAATCGGTCGCTCGAACTGGGTAAGCGAATTCAACTCTGCGAGTGATTTTTGGTCCGTTGCATTTGGAATTTTGAATTTTTCCAGGGAACCAAATTTAGAAACTGAGTGGCCGAGATTGGATCCTTCCAAAAACTTTAGTTACATGCACATATCTGGACCAGGAAACTTCACGATGGAAACAAACGATAACTTGGGAGAAATAAAGTTTTGGGAAAGCATAGGCCTGTAGTACAAGCAAACATGTACAAAAAAAGAAACAATTCCATCCTTCTTATATTTAAACTTAGGAATACAAAATGTCCCTATTAATATTTAAACGTAAGAAACGTAGTTTATGATGCCGGTCGTCATAACAAATAGTAGTAATAAAAAAGCCTGACGTGTGAAATTTAAATCTCGAAGACGAATGGGGCAATTTAAAATAAAACTTGAGCCATTAAAGTCATTTGAAAAGTTTTTCTTTCGGCTCTGCGCCCTTTACCGAGGCCTCGTCGAAGGCAGAAGAAATAACGGGGGGGCCGCCTCTAAATTAGGAGTTATCCAAGACTACCAGGAAAAGGACGGCCCTTTCGTTGATTTGCGCTCGTTTCGCTGAGTAAATATCGTAAATCATTCGGAAGTGCGGGCACGGAACAACTTGTGAGATTTACGCTGGAGTGGCACTTAACGTTTTATGTCATCAAACCATGTAAAATATATAAATAAACTCAAAAAAAATTTTGTACAAGAACCATGTCACTCTTTAAATTTTTCAATAATATTTAATAATGTAAATATAGCACTGAAATTAATCATAAATAAATCATACTACAATCAACTCTCAATTTGGTTTTTCCTCTAAATTGCTCATTAAAATTTTCCAGACTCGATTAATTCACCTTCTGCTTAACTGTTATGAATCTGATTCATTTTCAAAGTCAAGATATTTGGATGCACTTGTTTTGCGTTTAATTAGTTTTATAAATGAATGAATTTCCGATGAGTCAAACCAATTACTATACATATAAATAAATCAATGACAGTAAGCGTGCTAGTAATACAAAAATCGTCAAATCAGTTTTACAAAGAACTCTTTTGAACTAAAAATGAAAGTGCAAAAAATAATACAAGTTGATTGGTTGCTGAATAAAAAAAATCACTTGCAAGTTATTTAATTTATAAGCAATTATATTACGTTGGTATTAAGGATCAAAAAAAAAAATCATATGAATTTGCTACGTATAAAGCCATCTTATCTTGGCGAGATAGCATATCTGACACGTTGTCTGAGAGCACGGACAAAGAATAACGCACAAAAAAAATCCCCGCATGACTCTCCGAGCGCACATGCGATGCTGCACTTGAAATCATACCATCAGATAAGAGAACTTGATGCAACTGAAAAACGACACTGTCAAGAAATGCCAGCTTACAGGGATTAGTTGGTATCTTGTAGCTCTTGTAGCTGCGTGTGTGTTGCCTCTCGAGGCGAGTCCGTAGATTAAAATATTGTTGCTTGAAAGAGACACAAGTGAAATTATTGAAATGAAAGAATGCATAATCTACCTCCGTATAGTTTCTATGGTCTTTTTTGTATAAATTATAAAAATTTGCGTTCTGTAATTCGTCAATGTTACTTTTTTATTTACAAAATAATCTTTTGTATTTTGCACGACACCTTCTTGACACAATACAATTTAACGGTAATGTTCCCTCAATCATACACAGGAAACTTCATCGGAAACTTAATTGTTTCTTTCAGTCACATCTTTTTTTTTTCGTCATCTACAAACTGACTCGTTTCGCAACGCCAAAGCACACAAATTATGCAAATTTATCCTTGAGAGTCCAAATTCAACATATATTTGTGATAGTTCATAAAAACACGTCACCTTCAGCGCGTCGGATGACCCTTACGTACAGATATACGTGCTCTTGGCTGTAATCGAAAAGCACCCATGTAGCATTGACTTGAGAAAATATTCGCCAAGGGACAGCCGTAACACGTGTTGCACGTAGACAATACTCCACGATGTAGTACTACACCACATCACGGGACTACACACGGAACGCATGTAAGTATTACAAATGAAAAAAGAGTCCCTTTGTCGTCGCCGTCTGTAAGCAAAGGGTTTTTGATGCCAAAGTTATCACTTGGACCTCCGTCTTATGAAACGTACACGGTCTTTCGGCTTTTTTTAAAAGAGTGCCGGGCTGAATATTGTTTTATGGTTGGTGTTCTTTCCAGGTGATGTGTACCTATATTTTTTTGGCTTGTAGTATGGATTCTCGATCACTGGTGGTCCGTTGAATGCGACAACGAAATTTTACACTCGTTGTTAAGTCGAGGGGAAGGGTGAGGAGTTCAAGAGAGTGGAAGATCCTTCTGCGATTACGAACTACATTGACTCATTTATGTAAAACAAAGGTTGTTGGCTAATCCAATGGTTTTATTTGACTGTGGAATAATTTTGACAAATCGATGGCTAGGTTCCTCCAATGAAAAAGAAGGCCATGAAAATTGTATTACTGCTTACTACAAATCGTATCAAAATGATCATATCACTTGAATCTCATCATAAAACAACTGCATAGCTTATGTACATGCGCACATTGATAATTTTGGAAAACGAAACTCAAGGATTATAGCATAATAGAAGTAAAATTATGTGAAACCACCGATGGACATTTTCTATAGCGATCTACGGGTAGGTTGCACATAATGGAATGCGAATAATTAGTGATGGTGGTGTACTGAGGCAAATAAGACATAATCATATAGAGGGGCCCAAGAGCTTTGGTAGTAGTCTATGATTAGAGCAACAAGGGAAATGGGTACGTCGATCGTGTCACCGCCTCAATATATTATGGGCAGATTTCCTTACCAGTGCATTAGCGTAACCAGTTATTCGGCTTGACTTTCTAAATTCTTTCTTGTTTATTGTGTTGACTGGATAAAAAACTATTGTAAAATTTTAGGATAACTAATAAAATTACTTTTCAACAGCTCGGAATCAAAATCGAAATACATGAGCCTTCAATATTCACTTACTTAACACGTCTAGCGTAGAATAACGTGTCAAAAATCTTACATCTTCGATCGTAATAAAAGACTTATCTTGTATTTGCAAATTCGATTTATTCACATACGTGCACCTATTAAGTATTTAATATTTATTTTCTACGTGATTGTAACTGTGGCTCCATTTGTCACGGTAACATGTATTCCTATGAGAATATAAATAAATTTTGCCGATTTTTGTCGACGGCCGCTTCACTTATTTTGCTCCATAAGACTTAACACAGAAAATTATTAATAATAACGGTAGTACCGTAGAATCACATAGTGAATGGTATATCATCGATTGTACTTTAAGTATGCTGTAAGGAGCTGACGTAAGAAAGTAATTAACTTCTCATTATTGTACAATGAAAAAGTTTATTTCATTTACATTGTTAGGTTACACAAGTATCTTTAAAATCTCTTGTGTTGGATATCTAAAAATTTATTTGTGTAAAACATTAAAAGAATTTGTTAACAAAATATTGGAAATCGTGCGGGGAGTAAAAGTAATACAAGGGAACTAAAAATCTGGTCATTTTGTACTTTATTTGGTGCTACACGATACAAACATTTCAATTGATTAGAAAGTATTGACTGCTATAAAGACAACATTGTTTTAGAATCTCGTAACTTAGTTTATATTCTCAACAGACAGAAAAACACTAAACTAATCCAATAGTGATTTACGACACTAAATATAGGCTGCCAAAAGCAAGACAAGTTCAATGATAATCCTAATTGGTATAGGTTAAAGTACGTTACAATGGATTGTTTTATAATAAAAAAAGAGACGTGCTACGGAGTTAGAAAAACATGTTAATGATTAAATAGTCAATACAATTTAGAAAATAAAAAACTACTTATCAAAACACAACTAATTGATGTAATATTATTACATTTACAAGTACGAACGAGTTAAATATGGCTTACTCCATATTCAAGGATTTTCTTGTATCTGAGCAGTCCATTTTTTCATCTGAATACTGTTATGCAGTTTAACTATTTTGCGGACTATAATCACGTATGATATTATCACACTTAGTATCTAAAAATACGTGTAATACAATACAATATTGATTAAATTATTTTATATTCTGTGATGAGACTTTAAAAACTAAATACTAAAACTTACTGACACAAATAATGACTCGCTTATAGAAAACAATTCCAAAGCTTCAAATCTAATACCTGCACTTTTGCAATGATACGAAAATAGTAAGAGCTAAAAATAGATAATAAAATGTTTTAATTATTTTTCAATTGAACTGATTATTTTAGTATTGATACCTGATACGCTATATTTTTATTCTTTGTACTATCGTTGGATAGTAAACAATTAATCAATGTACGGTTAATCGTTTCATTCTGTGGAATCGAATAAAAATGGTTACAAATTATCAGCAATAAATAGAAATATTTTAAACAACAAATATATTACCTGTTCCATTGTTGAGGTAGTAAAGTTAGTTAATACAAAAACCATCATAACAGCATCCAACAGATAAATTATACATTGTGTTAATACAACATGTTTATTTATTTTTAAATTTGTATTATCAGTTAACGCAGTTAACATAGTTAATACACTGTAGCAATTACGCACAATTACAACAAAATATACCAAAATGCACATAAAAATTGGTAAAGAGTATAACTCGGACATATTTTTTGATGATTCGATCAATGACATGTAAATTTTTTGCAATTTCGCTATAGTAAGTAATTTTTTCCGTTCACTGGCACAATTAAGTAATTCAATACTTGATAATTTTGAGCTAGTAGATATTCCAAAGTTAATTTTTATGTTATGACAAATCAATTTATGTAAAATTCGAATTAAAATAGTAAATGATACGTATTGCAGCGTGGTCATGTCAATTATGATATTATGAATAAAATATAGAACCAACTTAGAGGAATAGTAGGAATTCCATCTATAAACTATCCAACTCACTCGTAGAATACACTTTACAGTCATTAACCAAAACAACTGTTTGTATTGTAATGACCATTTACCAAAACTTTTATTTCTTTTCAATGTTCCCACTAATTCTTTTATTAAATTAAATTTCGTAAATATAATTATCGCAGTTCTTTGTTCGACAATTGATAAAATTATAATTATATCGCAAGCCGCATAAATAATTGTATCCCTAGTAAGAGTAACAATAAACATTGAGTATAAAAATTCATTACTGCCAATCTCTAAAAAATAATAAATAAACATTTCTCGTAGATCAAAGTATTGAAATGCAATTAACGTTATTAGTAAACAAATATTATATGCTATCCCAGAGTAGGAGTAATTGAACGACCACCGTTTAAAACTGTTATTTTCTATCAGGATCTCGTTAAAATTCATAGTTGGAGTCCCAAAAATTCGATTACAAAAGTAAAATGATTTTATGAGTGTAAGCTTAAACTTTTTTGCTTTCAATATTGATACCAATTGACGAAGCATCATTGGAAGTATTCAACTAAAAACGGTAGGAGTCAACGTTGCTTTAGCAGTTAATTTAATGCAAAAAAGTCTTTTTTACACATCTAATTTTATGATTAAACAAACAATTAATACGTTTACTAGATCTAAACTTGATAAACTACGTACGATGTCAATGTAAAGTCCTAAGCTGACTGACTCTGGTAAAGTATCCCGAAAGGAACAGAAGCCTAAAAAAAACAAAAAAATCGATGTCTTCTTAATTCCTTTTTCGTTTATAAATGTGCATCGATTCATGACTTCGTTGCCTACTGTAATGTCAAGGTGCAAGATATGGTCGTCATCTACATTTAGGTTCTACAAGTAAGACATAAAAGTAGAAATTTACTGAAACTATGAAACTTCTGATTGATTGGCACTTTCGTAAATTGTCTACTAAATTATGAAGTTGAGCTGTACTATGCTGTATGCTAGAATAATTAGAGTATATTTGTAGACACAGAAATGTTGATTGCTTTTGTTATATGTCGATGACATGAACAAAAAATATCACACCTTTACATGTTGACAAAAAGTATTTCGATATGCGACAGCATTTTTTTAATCAAAAATAAGAGGGAAGGCTGACGTATCCCTGCAAGAATTTAAAAAAATTTTGTCGACGACGGCTGTTTTAACTAATTTGCTATATAACATTTAACGCAGAAAATCATTAATAATTTGGGCAGCACCTTAGAAGCATATAGCGGATACTTAGTATCATCGATTATACTACATTAACTATAAGGAGCTTATATAAGAAAGTAACTAACTTCTCATTATGGTACAATGAAAAAATTTATTTCATTTACATTGATAGGTGTAATTATGATGTGTTACACAAGTATCTTTAAAATCTTTTGTGTTGGATATCCAAAAATTTGTTGATGTAATACATTATAAGAGTTTATTTACAACGTATTGAAAATTGTAAGGGGAGTAAAAATAATACACGGTAACAAATTACTAGTCACATTTACTTTATTTAGTGCTACACGATACAATCATTTCAATTGATAAGAAAGTATTGACTGCTATAAAGACAACATTGTTTTGGAATCTCGTAACTTAGTTTATATTCTCAACATGCAAAAGTACTCTAAACTAATCCATTAGTGTTTTACGACACAAGATAGATGTTGTCAAAAGCAAGATAACGATTGTCTCAAATTAAATGTCTAATCTAAAAAAAAACAATAACTTAGACAAGAGCTTTTTATTCGAAATGTTAATGTTTCAAGCTGAGATTACGGAGTTATGAATCACATGACATTTGCAGATTATAAAAAACAAACAGTTGATAAATAACCCTTCAACTATTTCTTGTTTTTACAAAATACATTTAAAATTACCATTTCTTTAAACTCCGTATGGTTAGTAAATACTGTTAATGACTGCACGATGAACAACTTATTGGTGTAATATTACTATATTTTCAAGTACGAATGAGTTAACTATGGCTTACTCCATTTTTAAGGATTTTTTTTTTAGCTGAGCAGTCCATTTTTTAATCTGAATATTGTTACGCAATTTAACTATTTTGCGGACTATGACCACATATGATATGATCACACTTATCATCTAAAAATAAGTGTAATATTTTTTAAATTAAACTATTGTTTAAATTATTTTTTATTTAGTGGTGGAATTTTAGGACAATTTAAAATAAAACTTACTGACACGAATAATGATTCACTTATAGAAAACAATTCCAAAGCATGGAATCTAATACCTGCACGTTTGCAATGATACGAAAATAAAAGCAACTAAAAATAGAAAATAAAATAATATAATTGTTTGTCATTTGAAATGATTATTTTTGTATTTATACCTGATACGGCATACTTGTTTCCTTCATACTATCATTGTACATTAAACAATTGATCAGTGTACGGTGAAAAGCTTCATTCTACGAAATCATATATGATTCCATGAATAAGTTTATATATATTTTTAGCAATTAAGAGAAATATTCTAAATTATAAACATATTACCTGTTTAATTGTTGAGCCAGTAGACTTTGCTAATACAAAAACCATCATTACAGCATCCAAAAGAGACATAATTAATTGTGATGTGGTAATAAACTCATCTATTGATGTAATTGTATTAACAGCGAACATATTTAGTACATAGTAGAAATTACGCAGAGTCACAATAAAATATACCATAACGCACAAGAAAATTGGTAAAGAGTATAACTGGGTCAGATCTTTGGATGATTCGATCAATGATTTGTAAATTTTTTGTAATTTTGCAACAGTACGTAATTTTTTTTGTTCGCTGGTACAATTGAATGATTCAATTTTAAACAGGTTTTTAGATTTTCTAAAATTAATTGTTAAGTTATGACAAATTAATTGAAGTAAGATTCGAATTAAGATAGTAAAAGATATGTATTGCAGCGTGGTCATGTCAATTATTATATTATGAATAAAAATTAGAATTATGTAAGGATAAGAGTAAGAATAATATGAATAAACCATCCAACTCACTTGTAGAATATACTTTACAATTGTAAACAAAAACAAATTTCCGTAGTGTAATGACCAATTGCGAGAATTTTTGCTTCTTTTCAATTTGCCCGCTAACTCTTTCATTACATTAAATTTCGTAAATATAATAATCGCAGTTCTTTGTTTGACAATTGATAAAATTATAATTATATTGCAAGCCACGTACATAATTACATCCCTATAAAGAGCGATAGAAAACATTGAGTATAAAAATTCATTATAACCATCATGTAAAAAAGAATAAATAAATGTTTCTCGTAGGTCAAAGTATTGAAATACAATTAACGTTATCAATAAACAAATACTATATGCTATTCCAGTGTAAGAATAATTAAACGACCAGCGCTTAAAACTGTTATTTTCTATCAGGATCTCGTTAAAATTCATAGTTGTAGTCCCGAAAATTCGACTACAAAAGTAAAATAATTTTATGAGTGTAAGTTTAAACTTTTTTGCTTTTAATATTGATACCAATTGACGAAACATCATTGGAAGTATTCAACTAAAAACGGTAGGAGTCAACGTTGCTTTAGCAGTTAATTTAATGCAAAAAAGTCTTTTTACACATCTAATTTTATGATTAAACAAACAATTAATACGTTTACTAGATTTAAACTTGATAAACTACGTACGATGTCAATGTAAAGTCCTAAGCTGACTGACTCTGGTAAAGTATCCCGAAAGGAACAGAAGCCTAAAAAAAACAAAAAAATCGATGTCTTCTTAATTCCTTTTTCATTTATTAATGTACATCGATTCACGACTTCGTTGCCTACTGTAATGTCAAGGTGCAAGAAAAAGTCATCTACATTTAGGTTCTACAAGTAAGACATAAAAGTAGAAATTTACTGAAACTATGAAACTTCTGATTGATTGGCACTTTCGTAAATTGTCTACTAAATTATGAAATTGAGCTGTACTATGCTGTATGCTAGAATAATTAGAGTATATTTGTAGACACAGAAATGTTGATTGCTTTTGTTTTATGTCGATGACATGAACAAAAAATATCACACCTTTACATGTTGACAAAAAGGGTTCGATATGCGACAGCATTTTTTTAAACAAAAATAAGAGGGAAGGCTGACGTATCCCTGCAAGAATTAAAAAAAATTTTGTCAACGATGGCTGTTTTAACTAATTTGCTATGTAACATTTAACGCAGAAAATCATTAATAATTTGGGCAGCACCGTAGAAGCATATAGCGGATACTTAGTATCATCGATGATACTACAGTAACTATAAGGAGCTCATATAAGAAAGTAATTAACTCTTCGTTATGGTACGATGAGAGAATTTATTGTTTTATTCACAATGATGTGTTACACAAGTATCTTTAAAATCTTTTGTGTTGGATATCCAAAAATTTGTTGGTGTAATACATTATAAGAGTTTATTTACAACATATTGAAAATTGTAAAGGGAGTAAAAATAATACACGGTAACAAATTACTAGTCACATTTACTTTATTTAGTGCTACACGATACAATTATTTCAATTGATAAGAAAGTATTGACTGCTATAAAGACAACATTGTTTTAGAATCTCGTAACTTAGTTTATATTCTCAACATGCAAAAGTACTCTAAACTAATCCATTAGTGTTTTACGACACAAGATAGATGTTGTCAAAAGCAAGATAACGATTGTCTCAAATTAAATGTCTAATCTAAAAAAAAACAATAACTTAGACAAGAGCTTTTTATTCGAAATGTAAATGTTTCAAGCTGAGATTACGGAATTATGAATCACATGACATTTGCAGATTATAAAAAACAAACAGTTGATAAATAACCCTTCAATTATTTCTTGTTTTTACAAAATACATTTAAAATTACCATTTCTTTAAACTCCGTATGGTTAGTAAATATTGTTAATGACTGCACGATGAACAACTTATTGGTGTAATATTACTATATTTTCAAGTACGAATGAGTTAACTATGGCTTACTCCATTTTTAAGGATTTTTTTTTAGCTGAGCAGTCCATTTTTTAATCTGAATATTGTTATATAGTTGAACTATATTGTGGACCATAACCACATACGATATGATTACACTTATCATCTAAAAATAAGTATAATAAATTAAACTATTTTTTAAATTATTTTTTGTTTAGTGGTAGAATTTTAGGACAATTTAAAATAAAACTTACTGACACGAATAATGATTCACTTATAGAAAACAATTCCAAAGCATGGAATCTAATACCTGCACGTTTGCAATGATACGAAAATAAAAGCAACTAAAAATAGAAAATAAAATAATATAATTATTTGTCATTTGAAATGATTATTTTTGTATTTATACCTGATACGGCATACTTGTTTCCTTCATACTATCATTGTACATTAAACAATTGATCAGTGTACGGTGAAAAGCTTCATTCTACGAAATCATATATGATTCCATGAATAAGTTTATATATTTTTAGCAATTAAGAGAAATGTTCTAAATTATAAACATATTACCTGTTTAATTGTTAAGCCAGTAGACTTTGTTAATACAAAAACCATCATTACAGCATCCAAAAGAGACATAATTAATTGTGATGTGGTAATAAACGTATCTATTGATGTAATTGTATTAACAGCGAACATATTTAGTACATAGTAGAAATTACGTAGAGTCACAATAAAATATACCATAACGCACAAGAAAATTGGTAAAGAGTATAACTGGGTCAGATCTTTGGATGATTCGATCAATGATTTGTAAATTTTTTGTAATTTTGCAACAGTACGTAATTTTTTTTGTTCGCTGGTACAATTAAATGATTCAATTTTAGACAGGTTTTTAGATTTTCTAAAATTAATTGTTAAGTTATGACAAATTAATTGAAGTAAGATTCGAATTAAGATAGTAAAAGATATGTATTGCAGCGTGGTCATGTCAATTATTATATTATGAATAAAATATAGAATTATGTAAGGATTAGAGTAAGAATAATATGAATAAACCATCCAACTCACTTGTAGAATATACTTTACAATTGTAAACAAAAACAAATTTCCGTAGTGTAATGACCAATTGCGAGAATTTTTGCTTCTTTTCAATTTGCCCGCTAACTCTTTCATTACATTGAATTTCGTAAATATAATAATCGCAGTTCTTTGTTTGACAATTGATAAAATTATAATTATATTGCAAGCCACGTAAATAATTACATCCCTATAAAGAGCGATAGAAAACATTGAGTATAAAAATTCATTATTACCATCATGTAAAAAAGAATAAATAAATATTTCTTGTAGTTCAAAGTATTGAAATATAATTAACGTTATCAATAAACAAATACTATATGCTATTCCAGTGTAAGAATAATTAAACGACCAGCGCCTAAAACTGTTATTTTCTATCAGGATCTCGTTAAAATTCATAGTTGTAGTCCCGAAAATTCGATTACAAAAGTAAAATAATTTTATGAGTGTAAGTTTAAACTTTTTTGCTTTCAATATTGATACCAATTGACGAAACATCATTGGAAGTATTCAACTAAAAACGGTAGGAGTCAACGTTGCTTTAGCAGTTAATTTAATGCAAAAAAGTCTTTTTACACATCTAATTTTATGATTATACAAACAATTAATACGTTTACTAGATCTAAACTTGATAAACTACGTACGATGTCAATGTAAAGTCCTAAGCTGACTGACTCTGGTAAAGTATCCCGAAAGGAACAGAAGCCTAAAAAAAAACAAAAAAATCGATGTCTTCTTCATTCCTTTTTCGTTTATGAATGTGCATCGATTCATGACTTCGTTGCCTACTGTAATGTCAAGGTGCAAGATATGGTCGTCATCTACATTTAGGTTCTACAAGTAAGACATAAAAGTAGAAATTTACTGAAACTATGAAACTTCTGATTGATTGGCACTTTCGTAAATTGTCTACTAAATCATGAAGTTGAGCTGTACTATGCTGTATGCTAGAATAATCAGAGTATATTTGTAGACACAGAAATGTTGATTGCTTTTGTTTTATGTCGATGACATGAACAAAAACTATCACACCCTTACATGTTGACAAAAAGTGTTTCGATATGCGACAGCATTTTTTTAATCAAAAATAAGAGGGAAGGCTGACGTATCCCTGCAAGAATTTAAAAAAATTTTGTCGACGACGGCTGTCTTATAACTAATATGCTTCATAACATTTAACGCAGAAAATTATTAATAATATGGGCAGCACCTTAGAAGCACATATCAAGGTACTATCAATTAGAGCTACATATACAATAAAGAGCTGATACAAGAAAGTAACAAACTTCTCGTTATTTTTCCATAGTAAATATTATTGTTTTTTTCACAATGATGTGTTACACAAATATCTTCAAAATCTTGTGTGTCAGATACCTCAAGAATTGTTGATGTCGTACAACCTCAAGAATTTATTTACAATATATTAAAAATGAACATAAACAGTTTTTGAATAACACTTAAATTATTCTTTGTTTTTACAATATGCAGTTAAAATTATTAGTTTACAGTTTCTTTAAACTACCCTTGGTGTAGGCCAAAGGTAATACGACTATACCACATAGGTTAAAGTAAGTAATAATGTATTGTTTTAGTAAGATAAAAAACGTGTAACGAAGTAAAAAAAACATTTTTACAATCAAATAGTTAATATAGTTAGTGAAATAAAAAACTTCTTATCAAAAACCGTATTCTAAGTGAATACTTTTACTGCATGGGTAAAGCAAAATTTATTGGTACAGTATTGATACATTTTTAAGTAAGAATGAGTTAGATATGGCTTACTTCATTCTCAAGGATTTTCTTTTAACTGAGTAGTATGTTTTTTTATCCAAAGATTGTTATATAGTTGAACTATTTTGTAGACTATAACCACATATGATATTATCCCACTTATCATCTGTGAAATAAGTATAATGCGGTAAACTATTCTACAACTTTCTTTACATTTTATAGTGAGACTTGAAAATAATTTAAAATTAAACGTACTGATACAAATAATGATTCGTTTATTGAAAACAGATGCAAAATTTCGAATTTGATGTCTCCACTGTTGCAATGATACGAAAATAATAACAGCTAAAAATAGAAAATAAAACGTTTTAATTATTTTTCATTTAAACTGACTATTTTAATATTCGTACCTGATACGCCATATTTTTATTCTTTGCACGATCGTTATACATTAAGCAATTGATCAGTGTACAATTAATCGCTTCATTCTGTGTGAACGTGAAAAGCATAATCCATTTTTTGCGATTAAAATAATTTTATAAAAATTATAAATTACCTGTTTCATGGTTGCGGTAGTGGAGTTAGTTAATACAAAAACCATCATAAGAGCATCCAAAAGATAAATTGTATATTGTGTTGGTAGAATTAAATTATCTATAGATATAGTTTCATTAAAATTTAACTGATTCAATACATAGTAGAAAGTACGCAGAGTTACAAAAAAATATACTAAAATGCACAAGAAAATCGGTAAAGAGTATAAGTCGGACATATTTTTTGATGATTCAATCAATGACGTGTAAATTTTTTGTAATTTTGCAACAGTAAGAAATTTTTTTCGTTCACTGACATAATGAAATGATTTAATATTTGACAAGCTTGTAGATGATACAAAATTAATTTTCAAGTTATAACAAATCAGTTTAAGTACGATTCGAATTTGGACAATAAAACATACGTATTGCAGCGTGGTCATATCAATTATCATATTATGAATAAAATATAACATCAAGTTATAGAAACGGTTGGGATACCACGTATACGCTATCCAACTCACGTGTAGAATATACTTTATAGTCATAAACAAAAACAAATTTTCGTATAGTAATGACCAGTTACCAAAACTTTTATTTCTTTTCAATGTTCCCACTAACTCTTTTATTAAATTAAATTTTGTAAATATGATTATTGCTTTTTTTTGTATAACAATTGATAAAATTAAAATGGTATTACAAGCCGCATAAATAATTATATCTCTATAAAGAGCGATAGAGTAAATTGAGAATTCAAATTCATCATTACCATTTGCTAAAAAAGCATTTAAAAAAATTTCTCGTAGGTCAAAGTATTGAAACATGATTAACGTTATTAGTAAACAAATATTATATGCAGTTCCAATGCAGGAATAATTAAACGACCACCGTTTAAAACTGTTATTTTCTATCAGGATCTCGTTAAAATTCATAGTTGTAGTCCCAAAAATTCGATTACAAAAGTAAAATAGTTTTATGAGTGTAAGTTTAAATTTTTTCACTTTCATTTCGATGTTAGTTCAATAAAGATCGTTGCAGTACAAATTTTGGTCTAAAAAACGAAGAGATAAAAATGAAAAAAGATATTTATAGATACACTTACTTTAGAAATTTTTTTTAGCGTAAATTTCGTTTACCGAATACAATTATACTACTGTATGAATAGTTAGTATGTTGTTATAGCCAAAGTCTATAAGTCAAGTACAACGTCGATTTGGAGTCCCGAGCCAACTAACTATAGTAAGGTATTCAGAAAGCCGAATAATAACAAAAATCGATTCCTTCATAAGTCTTTCTGATTTATAAATGTACATCGATTTACAACGCACTTGCGTACTTTAGTGACACAATACAAAAGTTATGATCAAGTACATAAAGATTTTATAGGTGAAAGGTAAAACTAATTACGTACAAGAATAAAAATATCAACCTTGTAAATAAATGTCACTTTCAAAAATGATATCCTATATTATTTAACTTGGCCGTGCTCTGCTATATTTTGTTGTAAGAGTGTATTGATACATACAAAAAATAGAATCATTCCATTACGTTTATTGCTGACTTGCCATAGTTTTTTACGGTAATAAAGAAAATGCACATCATACGTTTGATTTTGATTACAAATATTAAATGGATAAAAGCTTTTTTTAATTATCTCCAAACGGAAAAAAATATACTGAAACACTGTTACTTACGATAGCATATAGCTACGCGTCCGTACGCCTCTTCTATATAGCCTGGGCCCTAAATAAAAAGGTAGGGGAATGGAGAAGAGAAGCGATAGCGTGAATAAGTAAAGCGCCTTTGTTCACGAATCGAGAACCCATGTAACAAAAAATTAAGTATTTTCAATGATTTGAACGACAAGGTTTTCATAAAATTAATCAGAAAATTTTTCCAGAGTAACCACGAATAGAATAATTTTTTGTCTTCGTCTAATATATTTGAAAATATGATATTCAGTAGTATGACTATGTAATACTTCATTCCAGATGGGATGAGACGGTTTCAATGAAAACATATCGAAACGAGACTTAATAAAATCTCGACTTGTCTCGGTCTCTCTTGAAGTCTAAAAAAAAAAGTTCGACGGTATCGAGGAAAATTCTACATACTTTTTGACACTCAGGGGTTAGAAAAACTTTACAAGTCTTTTCAGGGAAGTCTCGAAAAGTTTCCTCTAGACGTGTAAATTTATAAATTCCATGGCTTGTAAATTTGATGAAACTGACACAAATACTCTAATACATTAGATGCTCACTGATCGTATGATTTGTATAGGATATGCAAGGAATATTAAATAAATGTAAAAAGGAGGAAGGACATTTTTTGAATGATCAAGAAAATATATTAAATAATGTTTTAACTTTGTGATTAAACTTAAAAAATAACTATAGCTGCTGCCTCAAAATCAACGTGAACTACCCTATGATTGTGTACAGGATTTTTTTCATAGCAAAATTTATATCAATCGTCCAATCATCGTTAATTTTTGGATACCTTTTCTTGAGTGTAAAGTTCTTGAGTAATTTATATAAAAATACGTACTGTTTAAAGTTTATAATTTTTATGCAGTTAACAAATTTATATTTATTTTTATGATGTAACGATCAACGATGAGAAAAGCTTTGCACTGCGACAATTTTTTGTGTACACTAATCGAAATACAAGACTCATACATTTAAAAAACATTAAAAAATCTAGTATGGTCAGGTGATGTACTTTTCTATACACTTTTCATACGTGTTTATTAAATTGATGTTTGCCCAAAATTAGCCTACTTCTAAAAAAGTAGTACAATATGGTAACAAAATGATTAACACCTGCAAGCAATTTGGGATCTTGCAATAAACATTTTATTTAGTCTTTCAGGTACGTAATGAAAAATATAAATATTGTATTATTTTTAACATAAACACATACTGCTACAGATGTAGATCACATCAAATTGATCTTCATAACTTTTTGTTAATAAGAGTAAAAGAAAAATACGTGTCTAATATTTTTTAGTTCACTATTTGGCAGACCAAATGAAATTTTGTATGCAAGCTTAAAATTTGGTGTGTGTTGTTTTATTACGAAAAAAATGTAGGGTGGAAAAATTATTAGCAGAAAATAAGCTTACATGTTCCGAATATCACTTTTTTATTTATAACTGCACTCAGACGGCACGTTAATAGTAAACATGCCATAGTTATGTTGAAACGACACCGTGTAACATGGTGCCATGTGCATTGTGAAAAAATTTATATTTTTGATACACATATGTTGAAAAACTAGTCACGTCCAACTTTTTTGCGGAGGGACCATTTTTTGCTTCTTACAGCAGTTTGCAAAAAGTTTACAACCGATTTAGTGTGGATGTTAATAAGCACAAGATCTATCTTGTATTCAATTTTCAAGTCTTAATATTCAAATGAACGTGAATTATAGATTTTTTTAAAAAGGGTCCAAAAGAGCACTTTTTGGCAAATTGCGAAAAAACGGCTGGGCCAATTTTATTCCCCTGGAGCTCATTTTCTTCGTCTTGAAATTGCGCATCTTTTTCAACAGTGCAACTTTCTTGTCCAACTTTCCAGTTTTTTTCTAGACGTGAAAAACCATTTTTGACCACATTTACCATTTTTTTGGGCCGTTAGCTGACACAACTTGGAGTCTAAAACTATTTAGATTTTTTCAGAAACAGCATTTTTCAAAATGAATTTTCTTTGAACAAAATTATTGACTATTGTCAATGTCTTTAAAACGTAATCATTCTCGTCACCGCGTACACACGCACGGGTATACATTACGTTATTATTACATCGAATCGAGCTTTTTACAAGGAATATACAAACATGTAGTCGTTTGGATTCAACCACAGCTAGCAACATTTTTTCCATTACAATCAAGTGCATTGACTCATGCAAAATTCAAACATAGATAGGCTTGGGCGAATACGATCGCTCACAGCCCTCGACGCAAGTACCCGCAGGAGCGCGTGTGTTTTTCTATGAGATTCTTTCGCAGAAGCAGCTTCTCTGTCGCCTCGCCGACCTGACATTGACTGACTGGCGCACTCGAGATACGCGATTGGACTTTGATGAAGAAATAGAGAAAAAGACGCCGCACAAGCGAACCACTTGCTCATTTTGTTCTTCGATGCTCTGCATTTTTCTGCACACGTCCGAAGAAAATTATCGGAAATACAATCACGTTAATGAAATTTGTCTCACTTTGTACGCTCTCGATCATCCCTTCCGCGGAAAGGATGCAGCTGTTGAATGAAAAACTCGAGCAATTTCATTTGGTTTTCCCGATGCAGCACAGGGAATAATTAATCATCACCAGATGACGAAAAAACCAATAACTTTCATCGAATATGCAAACAGCATTTACTTCTTTTTTTCTGTACGAAAAATAAAAGTCTCGCGAAAGTGAGAATCCGAGCCCTAATGATCAGTCAAGCGGTACGAGTGGGACACACAAAAGGTCCTCTTATTTCTCAAAAACAGCTGACCTGAGAATGACGTATGGAGGGAAAAAAATGAATTTAACCTTTTTTTTGCCGATCTTCCAAGCACTGCGTACATAACGGCGTGACTAAATAAACAGTGGCGGGACGATCGCGTGCGAGGTCTTTTTCTGCCACTGCGACGACGCGCGGGGGAACGGGTCCGGGTATATATACTTACGTCGCTGGATTACGTAAAGAGGTGTCGTGTGTGCGGGTATGTGCTTTTCTGGAAAGCCGTCGCGTGCAGCCTTCTTCTCCCGGTGCCGGTCGTCGATCATTCGATTGCGGCGACCGATTGGGACGCTGTGGGTAAGAAAAGACCGGGGCGCGGAAGTGTCGGATTTTTCTTCGAGGCGGTAATTAATTGCTTGCTGGGTAGTAGCGGTCGCTTCCACGTGGAATGAGAAAGAGAACTGCGTTTTTTGTATACATTATATGGCTGATTGATGTTACCGTCCTCAATGGTAACTAGCTTTGCTCGTGAAAAACTAGCAGAGTTTTCAAGCGTTAAATGTAAAATTTATGAATTATTGAATAATAAATTGAAGAAAAATCAATCCACCAGTGCTATTTTTTTTTTTTTCAAAGAGTACAAATGGGTTCCGTTTGAAAAGACGATTTTCTATGTACTTTTATCACTTTGTTGTGACATAGTTTATTGTAAAAATCATGAAATCAAGGACGTCTGAAATGTCAACATATGTTGCTTTTAGTACTGAAATCTACTTCCCAATCTCTACGAGCAGGTGGATAATTACCGAAACAATACCAAGTTATGCGGTTCATGAAGGCTCATTGATTTAAAGTATGACCCGTCGAAATAATATTTTTAAAGAAAAGAAAAAAAAAAAAAAAGTCTTATCAAAGTGTCCGTCACTAAATCTGAAAGGGATGATTCTATGAGCGAGCAATAACATTGGGGCTGGATTGACCGCCCCACAACTTTTCCAAACCAAGTGGCCAACAATTAACAAATGCAAGCGTTTTCAAGTACAAACATCTCCGGACGCAAAGTCGCAAAGCTTCCTAATCCTGCGAAAGCAAGAAAAGCCGAGAAAAGCCCGCCGTGGTACCTACTCGGTAAAGACAAAAATAAAACAATTGCCGAGACAGAAACGCGGACAAAAGAGGAAGGAAGGAAGACCGCGCCAGAGGTACAATAATTGCAAGCGAGTATAAGTAAGAGGTATGTGTGTCGTACAGCAGGACGAGTAAGAAAAAAAAAAAAAAAAAAAAAAAAAAAAAAAGGAGAGCGCAGCTGGAAGCTACGCGGAGACGTGAGCTTGGAACCTCCGAGGTACGAGGCTGCAACTGCCCGCCCTCTTTTTTTTCTTACCCCTCTCGCTATACTCTTCTGCTGGCGTCTCTTATTTAATAGCCTGGCAGCCGGCCAGCCACTACCTCGTTTTTTCTCAACCCCCTCCCTCTCTCTCTCTCTATACATATACGTACGGAGGAGGGAAACGAAGGCAGTTTTAGACACACCACGGGCCTAAAGGGGCCTCTTTCTTCACTCCCATCATGCTCCGTCCACCGCGCACCCTTTTTTTACTCATCTCCCTGTGTATATACGTAAGATATCCGCACGAGCAAGCAGCAGCGCCTTACCTGAGACGTAGCGTAAGCGTATGCGCTTGCTTGGTGTTGAACGTGTCGGTCTTTTTTATCATACCCGGACGAGAAGAAAGGACATTGTTGTATTTCGTGATTTTTAACGCGAAAAGGGAGCAGAGCTTGGAAAATTTTTCTCGATACGTCTTTCGCAACGGCGACAGCTTCCATTCTCCGAGATGTTTTCGAAAGTTTTTTTTTTTTTTTTTAGTTTCAAGGTCTAGTACGTTTTTGTGACGTTATCTTTTGTTTTAAGCAATGATTTTTCTTCTTTTAAGATTTATTTGGTAACTTGCGACTGTTTTCATGCTTATGTCGGAAAAAATCAGCAAGTCACGCAAGTCATATGGATCAGTGAAACATTCAAGGTTCCAATGTATAGTCACTAATTCATCGATATTGTTACAAATAAATGGCCTTGATGATTGCAGTTCACCAAAACTCTGGACGAGCTCACGAGTAATCCTTGCAGAGATCCAATAAACTCTCGGGAAGCGATGACCCTTGGATCTGACAAATGAAAAACGTGGACCAGAAAAAAAAAAAAAAAAAAAAAAAAAAAAAAAAAAAAAAAAAAACCCAACATAGAGAAAAAGAGTTACAGCCAGTCGCGGGGAGAAAGTGCGTGCTCGCGCAATAAGCGAGGAAGAGGAAACGAAAGGGAGGCGCGGATTATCCGAAGCGACTATCTCCGAGGCACGAGCGACGAGGGAACCCCTCCTCTGTATACACGCCTAACTGATGGGAGTGAGAAAGAGCTTGCCGCACAACGGTTCTTCCCTTTTTCGTCTTGTACACGCTCTCGGTTCGTTATACCCTTATCACGAGACCTTCGGACTGCTGTCCCTATTGTCTTTTCTCTTTTGGGCGCAGCGATGATGAAAATCGGACGCTCGCTGAACTCGTGTATCATAATCTTCTCCCATTGTTATTGCGATGCTCAACGTTTATGTAATGACTCTTTGTTTTTACAGGACGAATGGTATGAAGGGGGTTGGGGCGGTGCTCTTCTTTTTTTTTGTCTGCATTTTGAATGAACCGTAGAAGCTTTGCTCGAATTCTTGGTGGAAAACGAGAGGGATGCTTTACTGATGCAGTTCGCAAACTTGCTGTGGAGGATTTTACTTTTGTACGTCTCCTTTTAGAGGTAACGCGATGAGAAAAAATTCACATTTCATGAGGATTGTTCAAGGCACTTCCAATAAGAGCTCTTTTAAACATTTATTTGTCAAAATGTTGCACTGAGAGTAAAAATTGTTGTCTCGCATGGAATGGTCATCTAGTGCTGTTCCGTCGTCTACAAAAACTTTTTACTGTTTCAACAATAATTTTCACTGTTTAAAACTTTTAAAATTACATCGTAAGTACAGTAATTTTTAATACAACAGAAATTGTACTTGTGCAGAATGATATAAATTTGGTTGCCAAAAGTAAAAAGTCCCTAAACGGTGGAATGATGCTTGATTATCATATTCTAGCATAGTAATTTTTTTTTTCTCTCATTATAGAGAGGGTTTTTATGCCTTCAATTGTTTAAACACTTGAAAATTTTAATTGTTTTGTTATGGAACTATAGGTATCTCGAATAACATATTGTTTCGACATGAGCGTGTAAGACAAGTGATTTTTTGTTTTTGCGTAACGACATTACTTAAAAACATAACCCAACACCCTCGTAATAAAAAAACAATAGGTAGCTATGTTAATTACAAATTACCGTAGAAGGCACAATTCCACTTTCGGAAAAAATCCCCCCATTAGGCAAGTTCCCGCTCGAGTTCTCGTTATCCTGCTCCTCGAGAGGAAACACAGCGGGACGGGGCGCTCGAAAATTTTATCGGCCATAACGTCCAGAAAAGTAAAAATTAAACGGCTAATTAGCAGCCGGCCCGTCCAGGCTCGAATCCAAGATAAAATCCAGGCTTAATTTGCAAACGTGCAATTAGGAAAGCTCTTTCTTTTTATATACGTGTACACAGCACGGCCTTTCGCGAGAAGTGCATTTCAGCCTCCCAAAAAAAAAGAAAAAAAAAAAAAAAGAGTACAAAAGAAGGGGGAGTCCTGGAGATGCAAATTGTAGAGCTTTGGAAGAGCAAGGCCTCGCATAGATCACAAAAAAAAGATAAAAATGGCACAAAGAAGGAGAAGAAGAATAAAGAAGCGTGTCGTATCACCGAGAGCATAAGAAAAGTCGTGTATCGCGGGCGCGGTGAAGGAGGAGCATGTGCGAGTGCGTGACGTCAAGTCGTGGGAAAAAGACCTGTGGCTGCTGCAGCGGCTGTCCGTCCGTCTGTTTGAGATATATGAGAAAAAGTAGGATGGCAGACAAGAGCAAAAATGCCACTGACGCGGTAGCAAATACCACTTTTATCGTTTTCATCTCTCTCTCTCCGTTGGCGTGCATTGGGTTTTTTTTCTTTTTTTTTTTCTCTTTTCGCTTTTACCCTAAGGGAACATAAGTAGTTCAGAGGTAGTTTATATATGGTTTTTGCTTATCATATAATTATTCTCTCAATAAATCATGAATATAAATCGGTTGCCGTTTTTGACTTGCCCACATCTTAGGATATACACGGGTAAACTGTACATTATTTTTCTTTATGTTTTATGATAATTATTAATTATAAATTATTTCATATTTTTATTGTTTATTGAAATTAAAACAGCAAATATACTATTTTTATGTATACTCATTTTATTTCAACTTTTCTGTACCTTTTTTCATTTTCCATACATGTGGCGCACGTACTCACAATGTCAAAGATAGCCGATTCTTTAATTTTTTATTTTTTTTATTTTTATAGCCAAGACAACAGCAATAACAAGAACAACAACAACAATGAGAATAATATTAATAATAATAATAAGTAGGAGTGTATATTATATAATTATCAAGTTTTGTAATAAATTTCATACAATTCGGATATTTTCTTACTTTTTTTGGTAGTGTGTATAAACAGAGATATTAATATCAGTCAAATTAAATGAAAAAAACCTTCTTTAATCACGTCATTTTAAGAATAAAGTTATATTTCTTTCAACGTTGTAATCCAGTCGGTTACAAGTGTAACATTTTTATTTTTAATTACAATATTATTATTTTCAATTTCTTTTTACTTTCATTTTCAGAAAACTTGCTGCCAATGAATTGTCAAAAATATTTTATACGATTCACTCTTTTTATTTCATGCATTATGTACGAGATGTCAAACAAATGGATTTTTCCAGGGCGAAATTTGACTTTAAAAGTTTGTGTATTTCTTTTCAACATGTTAAGCAAACATTTAGTTTTTTTTTATCCCTTGAGCCTCACTGAAATAAATTACTTGTGAGCATACACTAAGTATAAAACGTGTGCATTATTAATTTTCGACTGGTACAAAGTTTCCTAGTACTTATGATAAAAAAAAAATATCAAATTTTACGTCAAAGTAAGAAAAACCTTAGGTAAAAATTGTCGTTAATAACGAGAACTCCAAAAACGTTGGACGAAACAAAATGTCATGAAAAGAGAAAAAGTACTAATTGGGAGTTCGTCTAAAAGAAAAAATGATCAAAGACAGATACGTGAGGCATCAAGGGACCTTCTAATGTCCTTTCGAAAACCTGTCTACATACACTATACGTAGCAAAAGCAACTCCACGACGAACCTAACGAAGTTAGCCCATCGAGACGCCGGCAAAGGTTAGCCGAAAAGGACCCGAGAACTGAAGACGAGAGGGAAAAGAAAAGACAGGGAATGTAACGCAGTTTTCGTGAACGACCCTCGAGTGGAGGAAAATTCAGTTTTCCACGGATGCTCACGTTCGCAGGGCATGTATGAGCACACGTACACCAACGCAGCACTGCCATTCTCATATCATACCCTCCTTGGTGGGACTTTCCCTTTTTATTTCCACTGCCTTAACTCAGCTCGGCGCTTCTGAAACAACGCGACAGAGCCTCTGATGCTTTTACCATGAGACACACGTATACGACGGATAAGGTGCCCCTTTGAAAGCTTCGTTTTTCGTTATTCATGCACTGAGACAGCGCGAAAAAAGCTTCAGGTACATCGAACGACTTTTTTCAACGTAAAATATATCCAACGTACGATTTTCATCCGAAAATTTTTACTCTTCATAATGGATTTCAAATTTATACGCCCCCCGGCAATATCCTTTTCGTTTTACGACCTGGGAGAGCGGGAAAATTGAAACAATAAATAACGAAAGAAAAAAAATCTCGCCTATACGCGCGATTCTCATTCCAGCGCGAAGCAAAGCTACCTGTCTTCAAATGTAAATTCCAAATGTATGCGACCCCGAAAAATATTCCCTGTACTGAAATCCAGTTTTCTCTCCCTTGCGATGGAAACACGAATTGGTGAGACTTTTTTTTACCCACTACAAAAATTGCTCCGAAAATGTCTCAGAAACGATTGTTGTAGCAGCCGCAATGATAAAATTAACTCAAAAGCCGAGTGGCGGCGTACCGGCAGCTTCGCGACGAATGTCCCGCGATAAAGCGATAGCGTCGAGTAAAAAAAGATGTACACCTTCAGAAGGAAGAGGTAGAGAGAGGAGGGACGAGCGTGGCAGTCCGGTCGCAAAAAAGAATAATACGCGCTGCACGTATACGTACATACACAGCTTATCAAAGACTCTCCCTCCTGCAGCTTCTATCCCTCGTGTTTTTCTGTCTGTTGTTTTTTTTTTTTTTTTTTTTTTTTTTTGCCTCACCTCTCTCTCTACTACCGTATCCCTCATTGCACTTCACATTACGTTTCTCTATCTCCCCACGTACATCTCTCTTATCTTTCATTTGTCCGGCTAGCCTCTCTTTCTCGTGCCCTTTTTCATTGACCGGTTAGTTAGCCGCGTATACTTACATACTTCCCTAACCGATCGATCACACGTCTGACTGTTTTTTCTTCTTCTATTTTCAGATTTAAAATAAACGAGCTCAAAGCTCACTCCCAAAGTCTGTAAAAAAGTCCTTCAAAGTGACCTAGTGTTTTAAAGTCATCTAATTACGTTTAAGTCTTTGAAATGATTGAAAAGTCATGAAGATCAAAATTGTTTAAGGAAAACTAAACTGAGTCCCAAGGAACTGGTTTCCCAACAAACTGAACAGGAAACAAACTTGACTTTCCAGAACAATACAGGAGAAGCCTCCAAGAATCCCTGACACTGCATCGAAT
Source organism: Copidosoma floridanum (assembly GCF_036245765.1). Lineage (NCBI taxonomy): Eukaryota > Metazoa > Arthropoda > Insecta > Hymenoptera > Encyrtidae > Copidosoma > Copidosoma floridanum. The sequence goes on along the minus strand of NW_028321884.1, from coordinate 11,994,372 downwards.
GAATATTTAAGCCGATTTCGCATTCAGCTCCAGCGTCGATGTCAGCCACGTATGCCCAACGCAACTGTCCATCCTCTTCCCGACCGAAAACTTCTGGATTCCTCAAAACTTTAGTTTCTCGCTGCACCAATCGCGGGATAAATCTCCCGAACGCCAACACAAATCTCCTTCCACCCCTTCGCCCTCTTCCTTGGCGTACCAATTTTTCTCGCTCGCGTGTGCTTCGTACGTACACACACGTCTTCCGTGTCCTCGTCCATATCTATCACGCGGTTTTTTGTGCTCTCCCCTATTCCCCGACAACGACGACGACAACGGTGACTACAATTCTCATTCTCATCCGCTCGAGCTGATGCTCGTTTTGTCTCAGTCCGATTCCCGGTGTCGCCTATTCATTCGCTCCTCTCCACCTACTTTTCCGCTCGCCAACTGATCTCCGACAAGGAAAACCACAAGGCTCCATGCGACCGAAGAAACAGCCGTGTCCGAGTGTCCACGTCGTCTTTATCTCTGTATACCGAAGCAGTGGACCTGATCGACGGACAGGATGATTGTATGTGCTTTGGCTCTAAGCTTTGTGCTACACTACATTTTTAGGACATTTTTGGAAATTTTCTTAACGTAAGTTTACTGTCTTTGTAGCACCGAGATACAATAATCATAATGAGATTTATTTTCTTATCAATGTCATCAAGTGTCACACAGATTCGTTTGAACCTTCGAACTTAAAACTACCCCTCACGTCACTAAAACTTACTCGGTTTTACCTTCAGGAGTATTAAAAATTATGCAACTTGATTATATCCTTGAGACTGTTAAATGGTCGCACCACTTAGTTCTACCTCTTGAAGCCACTAAGGGTCAATGAATCTCGTATCTACGTATAAGATTTATGACACAGGTCGGGCAAACCAAATTCATCCCTAATATCATCGAGAGTCATACATGTATCAATTCTACCTCCAAAGGGCTACCAAGAACACTTCCTTTGTAATGCTTTCAAAGGTTATTCAGCTCAGATCACTCCAAAAGGACACTAAAGATAATTTAGCCTAATTTTATCTCTGGAACTACTAAAGGTTAAGCAGCCTGAGTATGTCCCTCAGTCTTCTAATAATTTTTCATCTCAGACTTACCCCTAAGGCTACTGAAATTCATACAGCCTAGTTATTCTTTTAAGGCCATTAAGGATCATTTAACTAGATCCTAGCTCTGGAGCTGCTCAGAACCTCTTCAGTTTAGTTTTGTCACTAGGGCCACTCAGGGACGCATGGCTTCGTTCTATTCTAGAGGTGAATAAGTTACGTAACTCCCTTTTACCCTATGGCTTAGCTAGGTTCTTCCTCTAAGGTTGCTAATGATTGCGTAGCTTGGTTTCATTCCTACGGCTCCTAAGGGTCGTGCCACATGAATATCCAAACTTGCGGTAATTTATACCCCTTGATCACAAAGTCCCCGACTTTTGACACTTATCACAATCCCCTCCAGTAAATTACTGGTCGTGTATATCCAACAGTATGCAGAAAACATCATTCCAACGGTCCTGATTGGGCCATTGTGATGCGCCAGCAATGGAACTTTTCCTCTTTCGAGCCACCGACGATGTTAATTCGACATACTTCACGACGATACTCCGTTCTCTTATAGCTCGCGCCTTTTTTCGCGCATTCCTTCCCGCATTGTCCTGTCCCCTCGACAACCGAGCACAATGAATCTCACCTGGCCTAATTAGAACCTGTGGGTACACTTCGATTGTGATCGCAAATTTTTCAACCCCACGATCAAGCCAGGAATCTGGGAATCGCGATTTAATTTATTGGTCTTATCAAACTCCCAATACAACCACGTGACAATGTAAGCCTTGGATGTCCACCGAGTAACAACGTTACCCCAGAGTTCATTGACCACGTCCGGTCGGGTTGATTGTTTTCGTTTTGAAATCAAACCTCAACAATCTCCTCGCATTGATTTCCAACAGTCCATTAACCAGTGATATCATTATCTCGTTCAAGAGACGACAACGATTTCCAGACAACAGCCCACTCCCACGCACAAGTGTGCAGTACAGCTAATCTCGAAAAAGAAAAGCAAGTGCGTGTACACAATCGAAGAGTAAAGCCTGGCATACGATTACCTCGTGCTGCAGAGCCATGGTGGAGAGCCAGTAGCCGTGGAAGAGGGAGAAAGAACAACGCGGCTCGTGATCTCGGGACGATTTCCGGTGTGCCTATATATATATATACGCGCAGCTTCGCGGGGACGCATCAATCAGCGGGGTAGGGAGTCACAGCCCCCCCGAAGCGAGCGTAATTCGAGCTCCTCTTTCTTCCTCTCGCGAGCAAAGAAGAAGCGCTGCCGGCCTCCCTTTTTTTTCCCGTGCTCCGCGCTGCACAAGTGCGCGCGTGCACGTCCATGCTGGGGCAAAGAGAAAAAGGACAACGGCCTCATTACGCATTGTCCTGGGAGTCGAGTCTCGTCATTTCTCCTCCTCTCCCGACGTCGCTGAACCTAGATGACTCGGTAGATTTTTTTTTTTTTTTATTTCCTATCGCTCTTTTTTCCACCTGAATTTCTATGCACGCCGATGCACTGCTACGAAGATTCTATACATGAGCTTTTCAGTTTGGATTCTGACGTAACCGCTCTCTCGGGCAATTTGGCTGCTATTGTGCAAGTGTCCGGCCCTTTGAGATTTCTTCACGATTGTGGCTCACTTTATGGAAAATTTTATTTTTTAAAGAATGATAACAAAAAGAGGCAAGGTTCAACTGTGAACATTCCACAAAATGAGCCTCGTAATCAGCCTCACTAAAACACGAGTTATGAAAATAGCAGTAAGTAAACTAACTAGATAAATAGCGAGATAAAAGTGTCATATCTTTTGCTCTGGTGATAAACGTATCAGTCACGTCTAATATTCAGAAGTATAATCTTTTTGACGGTTTGACCATGTATACCTTATTAAATATATGGACTTTGTACAACCTTTACTTTTTAGTAAGATCCAATAGTATGAGAGCAAGAGAACCACTGCAGTCTCGACGCATAGCCCGAAGGGGTGAGTATATCCCAGTGCAGCAGCTTCCTTTCTTTCTCCTTTTCTTCTTTTTATACACTTGCTCCTCTTCCTTTCTTCCTCATGTTGCATCGGCACAGATTCTCAATCGCGCGACTCCTTACGGTAAGTAGATATATACACCCCACTTGTGCGTGGCCGTGTTCACTTTTGCCCCGAGACTTGACTTCTTGTGCCGAAAAAATGCGAGAGGAAGACCACAGTCTCTTTTTCTTCCTGCGGCATCATTCGCAAACTTTCGGTCCACAACTCGTTTGAATCTTCTTTTTGGCTGAGGTACCTCGACAGGGACAAAGGACTACGGGTTACAGGGGATATGATCAACGAGGATTTCCTTTCCAGGTCCAAAGATCGATCGATCAAACGCGACATGGAGATCGATAATATAATTTAATGAACTGTCTACGCTAGATTCTCGATGTAAATTTCCTGATTAGGCATTTTAATTGAGAAGTGAGGCTCTAGCGATCGGCTTCTGAGCTTCTCAGATAAGATCTTGGTAATAATAATAAAATCAGACGCGCCTTATCTGAGATATTGGCACTAGAAAAAAATACACTTGCAAACTTTTCGTTTTTTCCAGACACTTGTTTTTTTTACAGTAAATTACTTTGCACGGGTACGATCATCCATCGATTTACGTATAGCAACGAGCTGTGACGGATAATCATCTGTTACCCATACACTTTGTCTAAAATCAATACCAATGCTAATAAATTATCTTTCACGCGTGTACCACAAAATTCCAAGTTCACGTATTCATACACTCAGAGAAAAGAAAGAGAAGAAAATCGATAAACAAAAACTCAAATACGTGTTCCAGATGGGAGTACCGCGATAAGTTTTCCCCGGAGGCTTGTGCATAACGAAGAGCGAACGGTAGAGAGGAGATAGATAGGCATATACTACGTGCACGGCGAGGGAGTTAAATGGAAGCAGCAAAAGGTATGGGAAGGGGCCAAGGGAGAGAAAAAAAATGCCACGCGAGCGGAAAATTTTATTCATTCAGCAGACTAGCGCAATTAACGTGTGTGATTAAGCCCACACGACCTTCCGATCGAGGGGAAACTAAAGACTTTTATAGCGTAGGGGTAAAGGGCAAGGACTTTTTTTTTAGTCATTAATTTTTTATCACAAGGGTGTGGGTGATTAAAAAAAAATTAATTTCCCGTTGCACGTGTAGAGATGGCGCAATAACGTAATCTTCGTGGAATCGTTGAGTCTTGGTGTGTATTATACGACTTCCGGCCGATGGATCAGGAGTCGGTGATCGTTTGATCATTTTGAGAGCGCGTGTGCGTGCAAATGATCGTCCGACGTAATTCGCGGAATATTTCATTTCTGGATTTATTTATGGCGCGAAGCTGTACGATGTATACCCATTCGTTTGCTCTTCGGTGATTGTAATTGTCGGGGAGTACGCGATAAAGTCTGACGCCGCTTCGGACTAATGATGACCGACTGGATTGCTTCTTTTTTGTTTTTACTTTTGGTATGAAGGTTGTAGGATTTTCGTTGAACTAATCTTGCGTGAATGAGACGGAGAGTTTTTAGTGGCACTGATAATTTTTCTATCACAACGGCCGGTGACGGGTGAATAGGTTCTCAGGGGAGAATTAATTTTTTTTTTTTTTTTTTTTTTTTTTTTTAATGCAAGTGAAAAATAGAGATTTTTGGAACAAATTGGACATGCTGAGTGTACTTTTCACAGTTTTTGTTTTATTGATTTTAGGAGTGAATTCATTCAAACAGATAATTTTTTGTTTGCACATTTACAGCAAGTTATTTGCTCTGATGCAAACACCTTTGTTTATTTAATCTACTTTAGTCGTCAAAATGCAATAAAGTAGAATTTTTTTGACAAAAAAATTACTAATCAAATATTATTGAAAAATTTTATGGAGAATCTAATTATAGTACTAACTATTCTTCATTTACTTAGCCAAGCGTGAGAGACATAATAAAACAGCACTTGCCTCACTACTATGACAAAAATCTCGCTATTTTAGAAAAAAATGTTATAATTAATTTATTACAGCATGAAAATCACAATAAATTATAGTTCATTTATTTGTTTTAACCGCAACCTGACCAAATGTAGTTTACTCTAATTTTAAATGCATGTCAGTGAATTTTTAAGTAATTGTTTATTTTAAGAAATACATGAAGAATTTCGATTTTATAATAATCTGTAGTAAAGATAATTTAACGGATTGTTTTCATACAACAAAATAATCATTTTTTTCTATTGACAGGTAAAATAGTATATCTTGATTGACCAAGGAGATAATAAAGTTACATATAGAAGTGTAAGAAAGTAATTGAGGATTTAGAAGATTTTATTTTAATATCACAAGGTGAAACTACATATATATGAAATTCAAAGTTTTAATAAATAGACAATTATTTTTGAAACACCTCCAGTCGTTGGAATTGTAAATATCCGATTGCTCATTTGAAATAGCGTTAATGATAAAACCGTTGTAGTTGGTATATTACAATCAAATACGATACCGTCACACTTATTATCTGAAAATAACAATTCGAAAAAATTTCAGCACTTTTTTTTGCCTACTTTAATCATTTAACTTTGTCGTATGGTTTCAAAATATTTTAAAAAATACACATACCTTTATTAAAAATTTTTCATTCATCGTGAAAACTTTTGAAATGTGAAATTTGACATCTGTACACAAGCACTGGTGAGCAAATTGTAATAGCTGTACAATAATACCTTCTTTATCGGTGTAATTATTAGCATTAAATCTTATTTGGTTAGTAGTACTTTGGTATTTAATCCTATCGTTGCGTATCAAGCAATTGATCAGTATAGAGTTGACCTTTTTAGTCTGCATGAATTTTAACAGATTTATCAAATTTTATCAATAAAACTTAAAATTATTTGTATTTACCTTTCTCGCAGTTACACTGGCAAACTTAGTTACTAGTAAGATCATAACTAAGACATTTACAATGTGAATGAAATTATGTATTAATTGTTCTATTGTAACATTATTTTCTAAAAAATGTACAACATAATCACAATAACGCAAAAGGGACATAAAATACAAAGAAATGCATACAGACATTAATGGAGAGTAAAAATCACAAATATTTTGTGATGTTTCAATTAATGACATGTATATCCTCCGTAATTTCAAAATAGTCAGTGACTTCTGTCGTATACTGGCCTGATCAAATAAATCAACATACGCCACACTAGTAGACGTTTCAAAAATATTTTTCAAATGATGACTAATTATTTTAAATAATGTTTTAATGAGAATAATAAAAAAGACGTATTGAAAAACGATTGTATCTATTATCATAAGATTAATTAGTCTAATCAAAGAAAAATACGAGCTCCTTGAATCATAATTAAACAAACGAAAATCAATTATTGTAATCACTTCTAAAAAATATTTTAATAATACAATACAGGCGTATTTTATGTCTTGTACAATTAATTTATCAGCTATTATATTGTTTTTCAATCCTCCTATTGATTCTTTGACTGAATTCAATTTTTTCAAAAGAGTAATGGCTGTTTTTTGCTTGATAATAGTGAGAAATAAAATAAAATCCACAACCACAAAAATCAGCGTATTGTGAAATTTCGCGGAAATACTGTACACTGCACTTTTTGGCAATTGAAATACATCGAGGAAATCGCGTAGGTAAAAATATTGTGCTATGATTAAAGATGCAAATAAAAAAATATTATAGGCCATTCCAGTGTGAGAATGATCAAATGACCAGCGTTTAAACTGATTATTTTTTAATGGGGTCTCTTCAAAATTTATAGTTGTAGACCCTAGGATTCGATTATAGAAGTAAAATAGCTTTAGTAGTGAAAACTTGGATTTTTTCATTATCAGTTTTGAATACAATTCTTCGAACATTGTGTAGTAGTAGAAGTTTTAAGCTGAAAAAGGAGAAAAAACTTAGTCAAAGAAAAATAATTTTTCTTCAGTTTGCTTACGTTTAACACTTCTTTCAAGCAACAACTAATTTTTAAGGAATATTATTTTTTTATGAGCGACAAAAGAGTTGAATTTCAAGAAATTTGATGATCCAAATACGGTAGTTTAAAATTATCGTACATTCCTTGCAAATGTCCAACTCGCGTGAAGTTCCAAGATTGACTGACTCCAAAAAAGTATTCCAAAAAACCGATGGAAGCCCATTGATTTTTTGACAACTTTTTATAGTAAACATGGATCCATAAAAGTCGTTGCCCCAACAGGACATTATTATAATCACCCCAGATGCTTCAGCGATAAGATACAAGATACTATCAGACACGTCAACATTGCAATCCATACGAGTTACAAACGTAAGATACCAGCCTTGCAATGGCTTGACACTCTTATTAATTGTCAACTGAATAATTCTATGTAATTCTTTGTTATAGTTGTTATTGAGGCATACAGAAAACCATAATAAAATCTAAAAGGATTGTCTTTCTTTGTTTTCATCAATAGATGTGTTAAATTATATTATTGATTTTTGATATCTTCGTTACTTTTATATCTGCGTAGTTTCTTTTTTTATTTTCCATTATTTTAAGGGTGCGACACAAAACTCAATATTATTAATATTTGCTTACGACTTTATTCTACAAGTAATCGTTCTTATTACTTGTGACTAAGCTATATTATGGAGTATTATAATTCTTCTGACAATATCCCAATATTTACAAGGTAGACAAATAATTTTTTTATCCAATTTTTCAACTTTGATAAAGAACTTTTTTTCGCGTAAATAATAAAATAAGATTTTGTTTTATCCTATTTATCCGGAAAAGTTAACCCTAGAGTTCTTGTACTCATAACAAATCAATTTTATAATGTTCTATCATGTTTTATTTATTTTTTTATTTTTTTTTTTTTTTCATTCTTTTCTAATCATTATTATTTCAATTATTTGTTTTACCTGCAACAACCAATCATGCAATAACTGAAATTCTTGGGTCACACACCAGAACAGTACTTACTCGAAACACAAGTGGAAAATAAAGTGCTCATGTTTACTACCCATTTTCATCGTAATTTTACCGCACTCTTTTATTCGGAATAGAAGAAAATGTGAGCTCACCAGCGAAAATACTATCTATAGAAACATTCACAAATGATCACTTCCGAGCAAAAATATTAAAAATCTACACTAAGAGAAAAAAAAATAAATGAAAATTGTTGAGAAATCCCAACAAAAATTGCCATTCCGCACAGTTAATCGGATACAAGTTGACAAAAAAGGAACAAATAATTTTTTTACCAGTAAAGATTAATGAGATTATTGTTTTAACAATTAAAATTATGGTTCGAAAAGTAAAAATAAATTTTACTCTCCCGCATCGAAATTTTTACTGTTCCAACCATAATTTTTACTTTTCAAACCGTAATTTTAACTGTTAAAACAATCATCTTTACTATTAAAAATAAAAACTTTTTCCTTTTTTTCTATCAGCTTGCATCCGATTTACTGTGCGGAATGATAATTTTTATTGGAATTTCTTCATAATTTTTATTATTTTTTTCTCTCAGCGTATTTATGATCACGTCCAACGCTAAATCAATAAACTGGCTCGATACTGCGCATTCGTCGACGAGGAGCTCTTGAATCAAAGGCGTTTAATAAAGACACCCTTAACGAGCCAACTGGGCGGCGATGAATCTCGGATGAAAAATTAAATCCCCATTAAATTACAGCAACGGGTATATCGGTGCCCCCGAGTTTTCGCCGTTAAGCCCCGAAAGCTCGATAACACGAGCGCGCATAAATTGTCCCCGATTTACCCCCCCCCCCTCTTTCTACCGAGAGAGCAGCGTAAGGAGGAAAAGTTGCAAACTTTCGTTTGTGGCCGTGGAAAATCGCTGCCCTCGTACCGTGTACCCTCGGTACTTTACGCGTCGCCGTCCCCCCCCCCCCCCTCTTCCGTGCGTCGGAGGACAATGTTTTACCATTGGCAAGTGCCGAATGGATTTGAATACCAAGAGAGGGGTGCCCATATACATGCGCGCTCGCAAAAAGTGCTTTAAAAAGTTTGGGGCGAGTAGCTTTCCCTGTTTGCCGAGGAAAGGGCGGGGGGAGAAAGAAGGGCGCAGGGAAAGCGCGATTCCCCCGATCGCATCCACTTACCGCGAATTTATCGACGGACCGACGATCATCTGCTACTTATCTTTTGTAATAAAGTTATAATGGAACGCTTTGTTTATTTTTTATTTTTTTATTTTTTTTTTTTTTTTATGTTTACGAGGTATCTCAATGTGTGACTCATGAAAATCGAGGGGTAAAGATTAGTTTACAATAAGTGTGTAAACGTCACGACTGATTACATTGGGGAGCAAAACTTATACGTGTTTTGAATGTACCCGTTGTAGTAACACAAGTACTTACTATGCAAAGATTTTTCCATAAAAATAACATCTCGATGTTCAGTGAACCTTCGTCGGAGAATTTTCGTTCTCGTTTAAAATCGTTGCTAAAACTTTGCTGGTAAGTGCGTTTCCCTGAAACTTGTGTGTATAGGTACGTATGTTCAAAGTTTTGGACGCGCATTCCTCTGGTGAGGGTATATATCAACGTTGGCCTTGGATGAAAAAAAGCTTTACCGTTACGTCATCTGTGTTATTCTCAACGCGAAACGTCTCGGTGAAGCTTTTCTTCGCTTGTAGAATGTATCTCTATATGATGATAGAAATGTAACTAATATGCTTCAGAGACAGAAAATTTTTTAATAATTTAATCAAACAAAAACATGATTTTTCCATATTAGTGTGTCTTAAAAATAAAATTGTTTGAAAAACAACTTGAAGGGGTGTAAGAATAATGTAGACTCAATCTTTGTAAATATTTATTAAAAAACACTTATTTTACGATTCAACATTTTTATTAGTTTCGAAATTCTAATATCTACCTTAAAACAAATATCGTTGTAGATATTTATATACGATAAAGAAAAAAAAAATTCAATAATACCACTTCGAGCCAAAAAAGCTTATTTTAAAGTCCAAGGAGTATATTCAGTCTTAGATCATAGTACTATCATTAATATAAATTACAATTTCGGTAATGCTATGCGGTTTTCTCATGCATTTAAGTATTTTACTATAAAAATACTTTGTACAATCCGTACGATCAAAAAAATGGATATCTGATTAGTAATTGCTACTGTGTTTCATGTAGGTATCAAAAAATATTCATATGATACTTTTATGATATATTAATATAATTAAATGCTCTTTTTCACCAGTTTTGCTACATCCACGTAATAAACTGTCTTAACCAACCAAATGAATTTTTATCAAAAATGTACGCCGTGATAGTTAAAATAAACCTAATACACAACAATTAGAATACAAGAAAATACATGACAACCTATTTTGCAGATCAAAGTTAATCAATAACCAAAAATGATGATCTTGAACTCCAAGGGCTGTCCAGCTTTAGACGACACTCCTACAGCGGCGTATGGACGGCCAATGCCACCCTGAATCACTCGAGCGTATCCCGACGAATTTCCGATTCTATGAGCAATTATTTGCGTAATGTTTTCCCTACCTTGACATAACTTGACGAAACTAAGAGTTGTGCCAGGCTCGGCGGGTTTGCTCACATCAGCGAAACAGAGAAGACTATCGCCGCTCCTCCTCTTGCCAATAAACAGATCTGTGGAGCTGACAGTTGTGGCAAGAAGTGCAGCCACGAAGAGTTGAAGTTTTAGAAGTGCCATCGCTAGTGGACAAAGTTTACTCGATTGTTACTAAAGGACTTTGGGAAATGGCTTTTTAAAATTTTATCAAAACTATTGACAAGTGCGGCTTTATAAAGCTTTTCAAAGTTTGGGTGTCAGATAAGATATTGTATCAACTGCAACGAAACACGTGTTCAACCAATCAATCAAATTATTTTTAAAGTTTATTGTGAATGATTTTTTTTTTTTTTTTCATTTTACGTTACGGAAAATACAATATGGGTTATTTCACAAAAACTGCAACGTTTCGAGGCGTAAAACGAAATTTCTTTGGTCAAGTTTCTTGAGATATGGTCAATTATTATTTGTAAAAAATATACAGTCTTTGTGATTTTCCAACGTTAAATATTTTTAAACAAAATTAATCCCACGTGGTTATGATTCAAATTACATTCGCAGGGTGGAAAAATAAACTGTTTGTGAATCATAACTACAATAAATTTTTGTTTTTCTAAAACGTAATTGAAATTACAATTTTATTAAATTATCCTTGCATTCGAAAATAATTAACATTTTTACATATAAATGATAGTAAAAACGCTATTATATATAGACTAAGTAAATAATACAGTATTTTTTACAATTAAAAAACTACTTGTCGAAGTATGTATCATTAAAAAAATTTTTTGATGAGTGCGTAAAGCTCGCTTGATCTGTTTGTAGTTAAAGAGAAAAAGCAAAAACAATCTATAATTAAAAAAAAAAAAATAAATTTTTTAAAGTATTCGATAAAATTTAAATAGATAACCAGCTAATCGATGGAATTTAATTTTTTTAACAGTTATATTATTTTTTAACAAGTAAATCCTTGTATGTATTAAATCACATACGTTTGCACCCATAAACCCAAATATTTCTCTATTTATTCTTGTCTTAATAACATTTTTAAAGAATTAAACTATTTTTCAGATTCTTCTACTTCAAATTTTCTAAGATAAAGTAAAAATACAAAAAAAAAACAGTTTTTGAAAATATTTATTTTTCACAATCGATGAAATAAATTTTAAAAAGATCAATCAATAAAACAGAAATTTCACTTTTCAGTATAGTGAAAAGTATCAAAAAAACCATGTCAAGGTTTATTATGATTGGTCAAAAAAATTGAGTTATGACTGATTACACACATGCGCTAACTGACATTTATGCCAGAATACTGCACTTCGATTAAAAATTTCAGAAAATATATTAATATTATGTTATCTCGATGTGTGATTTATAGTCCATTAAAAATCGAAAAATGAAGTTTTTAAATGTTTCTCATAACGATAATGACGTTTTGGCATATTTTTTGCATCTTACAGTTACGCAAAAAAGTTATTCTGACTTAATCTGGAAAACGTGTTTATAAAAAATTAGTTTGTACTTTGAAAAAAAAGTTCTAACTCGAAATAATTCAATCCCACGGTTTTAAACATAAAACATCTTAATTTTTGTGAAATTACCCGTATATGTGTATGATGTGCAAAATTTTTTAACAACTTAACAATCACTTCATCGAAATGATGAATGTATTATAACAGCTGTCTGAATAATTAAAGTCAGGGTAATAAATAACATATTAAGGGGATTTCATTTGGAAACCAAAGACATTAAAATGTCTAATTAATTATTTTGTTTATTTTTTTATTGCGTTATTAATTTACTTTTATTCATAACCTTTTTTTTATTATTTCTTTGTCAAAAAATTTAACGTAGAGTTTAATGGGTTAATCCTATTTTTACATGATTACAAAATGACATGTACCTTCATTTTCTGTTGATCTGTTTATCAAAAAAATTCAACTATCGATTTTACGATCCCTTAAATACATCAAATTATGTAGAAGTTTTGTACAATCCTTAATAGGTTTGGAAGCCTTTTCATGTAATGTACAACGTTTATTATTTATTTATTATAAATCAAAATTAACTTGTCACTATAATGGCACACATTTACGCTTGAAAAAATAGTTTGGCTTGGATTCGATGCAAAGTGCGCACAGAAGAAAACATTTTAAATTGAGTTGATTTTGTTCTTACTTCTCTTGTCTTTCTACGAGGGTCGCTAAGTACATTGGATACCAGAAATCGTAATTTTTTGAGCGAGCCAAGGGGTTGAGGATTGTGTATTGCCCATTTAGCTAAGTTACATAGAGCTCAAGGTTGACGTGCATATTACAGGAAAGTCGGGGAGCACGCAGGTGTTGGCTTTTGTATCTTAAAAGATAACGCGGCTGATCGTCGCAATATCGTTGAGTGTTTTGCTTACAGTAAACCCACGCAGGTGATGTTTGAAAAACATGTAACTATATGCTGGAAAAATAAGCACGTTATTCGCTTGTATACTCTATTTAGATTGTGTAATTCGTATGAGCGATATTCGGTTAAAAATCACGATAAATGTAAAATACATATTTTTTTATAAAATCCAGTGGTAGGTTGTTGTTAAATAATATACAATTTCAAAACACGACTTTTCATTTTCATATTTTTGAAAAACATATTAACTAATCATCAAGAAATGTTTCCTTACAGTAGCAAATTTTTATGTATTTATCTGTATTTATGTTAAATTTGCTTTTTTTACTAAAAAATTGGAAAAAAACGGACTTTTTCATTTTTTTTTTTTTTAAGTGAAACCTTACATTCACTTAAAAATGAGAAAAAAATCGTAAATATTTTGTACATGATAAATCTATACTGGAGCATTGTCTAAGTAGTCACTGAAATAATTTTATAAGTGCTCAAAATATATATCTAATCTACAATAGAATACAATTTATCTTTTATAGTAGCAAAATTACTAAGCTTGACAAAACGTTGGGTAACGGAAACCTAAATCCAATCCGCATCAAGTTTCATTTTTTCATGGCAAATTAGATAAAAACGTTTTTATTTTAATTTTGACGATATAATAGTTCAATAATGTTAATCAATAATTAAAATTTTTTTCACGTAATATCGACATCACGGCATTGTTTTTAGACCGTTGATTCATGGAGATCTGCGTATAACTAAGAATATGGTAAAATATTTTATTAAGGAAATCAGTAAAAAATTGAAAAAATCAACAAATTCCGTCCCCTGTCACGAGCCTTACTAATAGCACTGAAAGATTTTTTTCTGAGTGTTGAATAAAAAAAAGGTAAGTATTTACTCATAAGCCCTCGAATTTCACTCCACTACCAATCAAACATACGTAATGTATGTGATTAAAAAAAAAAACCTGCAAAATCATCCAAATTAAAATTCACAATGATGAATCATTGTATGCATACTAATTCTCAAAAAATGTGTGTTTCACTGAACTTAAAAATAGTAAGGTTACATTGTGCGAGCACAGAAAACACAAACTGTCAGCTGGAATACGCATAAAAAATTGTTAACTCCACATTTTTCAGTACTGAAGGATGCAGCAAAGAACACACTTCGCCCCCTCGATTATCCAGCACAAACAATGGCATTAAGCAGAGGAACATTCGAACCAAACCTCAATTGTTTAGCTTACAATCATAGCAGCCTCTGTACGCGCATACACGTAAAATCGCAGAAAAGCAGGCGAGGGATCCTTGACCACTTCTAGGATAGCGCATCTGCCGCATGTTCGCGTCGTCGCTTCGGGCCCCTACGTGCATGTATATACGTATTATATTTGAACCCTCTGGCGCGTGTAAAATTGTATCTGCGGCTGAAATCGGTGCACCCGCTGTTGCAGCATGGGAGAGTGAAATGGAGAACGGCACATTTATCCGCCTGAAAACGGGGCCCGTGGAGATTTTACGTAAACGGAGGGATTCTTGGGGGGGGGGGGGGCACGATGAGTGGGATATTCGCTTGAATTTAAATTAGGTCATTGTGCGGGGCAGACGGAGAAGAAAAAAAATTCACGATAAGTGGCGAGAGATAGCTTTGAATGTGATTTGTTGTTTGTGCGGTGGGAGGAAAAAAAGGAATTTGATTTTCGCTTTTCTCGTGGGTTTTTGAGGCTGGCTGGTTTACAGGAGGGATTTTATTGTGGTTTCAACAGAAAAAAAGTATACAATCGTTTACGGAATAACTATTTTATCCCTGAGAAACGGATTTGGAATCCGAAACGAAGAGGATCCGAGTATTTTGTGTTGGTGTAAGTGATGTTTTCCGATTGGAGATTTACTGAATTTATTCACGTAAAAACAAGGATAAACGTAAGACATGACGACAGTCACGATGATTTTGCAAAAGTATAGAATAAATTTTACCACAATTTACAGTAATTTTTGTACAAATACATTATCTGAAATTTCACGGTATTTTTACTGTAGATCGCGGTTATTTCTCCCCTGGTGAAAATTGTCTTGAGGTTAGTAACACATAATCACCATTGTTTTGACGAACTGACAGCATTTATCGACCGATTTTTATTATTAAAAATTATAAAATTTACCCTCAAGCAAAAATTATGTCAACTGTTGTGGTGTCCTTACTTTACCATAAACTAAAATCTCCTTAAAACAAAATCTCCAGTAAATTTGGTATCCTTTTTTTCCACCGAAAAATAAAAAATTGACGTTTAAAAATCAAACAAAAATCTTGATATCACTTGTCATCAGTAAAATTTTAATTTTGGCAGTAAATTTCATTAGTCATGCCTTACACGAAAGCAGTCTTTTTCGTTTCATTTGGTGGCTTATTTTTGTGAGGGAGGAGGGATTTTTCAGCTTTCGAGGGACATATTAACTTTTGTGCTCAGAAAGTATAAAAAAGTACAAATTTTTTGTTAGTCTAATTTTCCAGTTTACTCAATTGTTAAGGAAAAATCACACGAAAGACGACAAATAGAATATTCTTATAATAGTCCTATTATTACCCACTGAGTTTTTTTAAACGCAAAAATTGCCGTATTTCAATAAACAAAGAACCGCCCCTTGACCCAACTGTTTCCCCTCGTACAAATAAATTTCAATCAGCCGTCAATTTCACGAATCAAGGAAAGCATCACATATTACACATGACGTACACCCACATCCGAGCCGTCAACTGACTGTACACACCATAACGGCACTCGGCAATAAAGCCAATAAAACCATATGTATCAGTCTAAGTGGCACTTCCAACGAACTTTCTTCTCGCTATACACCGTCCCCATAAATCCACGGTCTCCATTAAATAACTGTATCAACCTGTTACAAGCGACGTTTCCTTCGAGCGCATTATCCTCTTTTTAACGCCGGGCGCAATAACAGCCGTACCTACAAACAAACCCACTCAGCCGGTACAATGGTCCTGGCCGGGGTGAAAACTTTTTGCCCCGATCCGAGCATATCGAGGGAATTAGAGCTCCTCGAGAGCGGGGGGCACCGCAAATGAAGAAAAGAAGAAAAAAAATATGTGCGCGCACGCGTTCGAGGAGGACCGGGAGGTGACTTGGAAAGACGCAATACTTACGTATACAGCCAAGAATAAGGTGGACGGAGAATAGGGAGAAAAGTCCAGTTAGGCGAAACGCGGGGTGGCCACGGGGGACGTTTATGACCGCGCTCTCTGGGCACACGTATATATATATATATATGGACCCTAAATTACGAGACTGCAATAAGTGCCCTCTTACCGCGGCTCTCCTCCTTCTACATTCTTTTTTCCCGTCTTCGCACCCCGCAGCTTTTGCGAGCACATCTATAAGTATAGCCCCTTGTACGCTTACGCGCACACTTTATACACCCCAGCTCGACTTTTCCTGTGCGCATCGTATAAGATGGTGATGGTATCTTTTCGATTGTTGCCGGCGGTAGCGTTTTCTCCATTGTGTGCAAGTATTAGGTGAAAGAAATATTATTTAATCAACGAACACTCCAGAGAGGAGAGGCCTGCGAAACTTCCGCTCTGCCATCTGCCTCGATGTGTATATAAGGGGGGAGGGGGGGTAAGGATGGGCACCCGCGGTCGTAAATAAACGCGTTACTTCCTCGCCGCGCGGGACTTCTTTCTACTTTTCCGAGCCGTTGCTCCTGCCCCCGGAGCTTTCATTCCTCCGCGATTGGACAATTAAAAGACGCTTAGCCGCTATGGCCCCCTGACTTCCGCTGATGTGATGAACTTTTCTCTTTAGTTTTTCGTTTCGATTTGCGATGCTTGCCTCCCCGTCTTCCCCCACCTTTTTTTTCCTTCCGAGAGGGTTGTATAATCGGATTTGCTTAATTAATTGGCTAAAAGTTGGGCGCTTTTATTGTAATGAGTGGGAGTTAGGGGGAAGATGGTTAAGACGTGATGTGTGACGAAAATGGGACTTGAATTTTTAAGTCATCCGATGAATCGTTGAGTTGAGTAGTGTAAGAAAAATATGACTCGTGGAAAAACAAGTGATTGGTTGTAAACATTTTGAAAAAATACAAGAGACTCGTGTGGAGCACTTGCACTTAAATGAAAGCATACATTGTTTAAGATTTTTATTCAATTTTTTTTCTAAAATGTTGACGTTAAAAGTTAGATAAGCCATAAAAAGATTATAAATCGTTTTCCAGTTGATACAATTTTTGCGAGACTCCCTAATAATATTCCTTTTTTATATTTATGACGGTGGGTCACGATAGACAAATACTTTTCAACATAACCTCAATAATATCGTACAGAAAATAATCAAGTATAGTTTATCATTAGAAAAAATTGCACAAAGTACTATACTATGATTTACTGAAATAACCAAGAATTTTTGCGTAATATGAAGTAACCTTTTAGACCCTATGAGGGTTATGGTGAATCCTCCAAATTATTAACTTAGCCTAGTGATCTATTATAAGATTAGTACCTACCTACATTTTTATCAAAAAAAATAATATTGTTTTTTTTTATGTCTCAACAATTGTAAAGTTCTGCGGAAAAAAATTAAAGACATTGACATGTAGGAGTGAGACTGGATCATCTTTTTTTTGCCCTGTCTGCAGCCATAGGAAAATAAGTAATGCGAGTTTTGAATTTATTGGTGATGCAAAAAAAAAATTTTTTTGTCCATTATTCGGAATTAAATTAATCGGAATAAAAACTTATGCACAAAGAGCGACTGATTGACTATAAATCTCAAAAATACGCATTACTATTTTAAAATCCAACTCAATACTCCTTCTTCCAGAATCAATAATTGTTTATTATGTACTACCTTTAACACTTTAACATTATTCTACAGTCAACAGTATGGATATACGTTTCCAAGTAGTCATTCTATGCTTTTTTTTTTTTTTTTTTCTTCAGATCCACTTTTCATTAAAAGCATTAATCAAACAAGACTTTATTGCGCAAGGGTATACGGGCGTAATTTAATTTCATTAGAGCTCACGCGAGAGACGCGCATCGTTCGATTAAAAGCGGAGCGCAACAGGCGTGCACGCGTGCTAGCATTGTGTCCCACACTCAGAGAGAGAAACGACTTTTAGTTTTCTTTTTTTTTTTTGTAACCACAACAAGAGTAAGTATATTACATCCATTCGATCGAAACCAGACCCCCCACTGTTAGCTCTTGCACGCATCATCAAGGATCCTCTCCGCGAAACTTGCAGCCGTGGAAGAAGAGAACTCCATAGGTTGTAATTATCGAGCGTACGCCGGTAGCTGCGGCTCTTGTACTTTCAATGCGATCAACGCGTGTTGTTATTTTTATGATGATTATGATGATAATGATTGAGCGCGAAAAGATATCGCCGTCATGAGAATCGTTTTCGTGCTGTACACACATCATGTAACGTTGGGCATTTACTGCTGAGGGACTCTTTGGGACTGGACGTTAATGAGCTTTGGTGTGGTGTTGATTTGATCGATCTCTTAATTGCCCGAGCAAAGTCTGCATTTCTATTCAATTAGCTTTTGAGGTTATGTTCATGACTTGTTTACTTAATCGTTTAGGGCTCATAGCTTATTGGAATATGTTGCACAAAAAAATCGTTCAAGTCCACCACGTAGATTAGACGCAATAATAGACACGTTTTCCTTCTTTTTTTACGTAATTAAAAAATGATGAAGATGGCATACGTCATATTATATAGGTTAGGAGTAGAAAAGCTTGTCAGGTTATGTGTCGTTAACCCCACTCCTAAACTACGAGTATCAATTGCCCTGATTTTTGTAATCTATACCTGACAAACCCAAAGGGTTTTTTTTTATGCAACATGACAATCACGCAGACATATAACTTGAAACGTATACCTAACCTTTGTAATCTCGTGGTGAGCTCAAAAATAGAAACATTTAGATATCCACAGTTTTTACCACCGAGAAGTATTCCTGACTCGACAAAAACGTAACAATTGGGGAAAAAAAGATTCCCCCACCGATTCTGTGAATCTTCCGGTGTACAGAAGCGCAAGCGCCGCGCAGTGCCCCCTCCTCCCCAAGTTTAATTGAACTTTCGATTACGCGAGCAATTATCATGGAAGGAGGGACAGAAGGAGGAGAGAACAGGCGAATCCGAAAAACGAGTCGTACCACGAGGAGAGCGACCGCAGAGAGGAGGGAGGAGAAAAGAATAATGGCATTGTGGAGGAGGCCCTCTCTCGAGAGCAGGGACGAGGGAAAAATCTTGAAACGAAGGAGTCTACCACCCGGAGGATCTTTAACGAGAAGGAGAGAAGGACACCGGAAAGTAGTCTGCCTAATTATCCAGAGCGAAAGGAGATTCATTCCGCTCCCGGCGCCGGAAAATCGTGCCCTTTCCTCCGGGCGCACGGCTCCTGTGTTTAATACCGAGTTCGCGTTCGCCGCCACCGTCCCGCAACAACAGCGACAGTAACCATTAAGAAATCGCCCTCTTCGCATTAAAACCCCGCGTGGATTTTGCAGTACATACATACAAACGCGTTTACAGTCTCGGAGGGTAGGGGGGTCGCTCGAAGCCACAGGGCGTGATATTGGTCTGTCACCGGAATCTGCGGGCTCTCGTCGTCGTCGGATCTTATTTACCGGCTCTGCGTGTAAGGTATATACACGAGGCTTATGTATTCCGTGGAGCGACTCTTTCGGGAATTTTTCCTATTTACGGGCTGTCTCTCGTTCACCCTACCCCTCTCACACCCGTTTATTTATCAGCACTCCGGTACACCTACTGGAATTGCCTTTCGAGAGAATATTAGCCAGGCGCTGAAATATGATTGTAGACGCGGCAAGTAATTTTTTTTTTCAGTTCATCCTCGGAAACGATATGCGCACGGGTTTGAGTTATACTTCTGGCGAATTCGCGTGAGATAAAAGCGTAAGGTACAAGGGGCCGTCATCTGTTTTTTATATACTCTGATATTTATCCTAGGTAACAGGTGCAAGTATTTTTCGTATTGTGTTACTCCACGGTGAATCGATTTATTAGTCGAAAAACGACTTGGAGACAAAAACCCCGTGACTATACGTAAGCTCATAACTCCACAATTCCAAAATGAACATAATCATACATGTATTAAACCTTAAGACTCGGATTATAAATATTAGTACCAAGCTTTTAGATCCAATACCTATAATGGCCCCGCAACCCCACCACCTTGTGGTTCAGAAGGTCGAGGTTTTCTCTCTTGCAATTAGTTCCAGAAGAAGTAGATTCAGTATACCCTTTTCATCCAACCAGGTCAAAGATACCTCTTTCCACGAATCGTATCGATAAATATTTACACCCGTCAATCTATTTATACGATAATCCCCTTTATTGAAACCCAGAAAACTACAATTCAAACCTCGACATTAGTCCTTCCACTGTCAAAACACAAGCAAAAGGCTAAGTCTCGCACCAGCCGCTGCGTACACCAGTGCAGGTCGTAAAATTCATAATCTCATCCCTTTCTCTGTGTACAATACACACGCGCGGGATATACATCCGAGCTTCCTTTCCCCCTTGGGCGAATACCGCGAGATCTCGCGCAACACCAGCGCACAGCGTGAAATACACTCGCGCGTACAAGAACCTGCCAGGCCAACTCAGCCGAGATGGCTCCCATTGCTGTTTAGGAAGCTGTGCCCCCACGCGACGCTTTTCCATGGCAAACCCGTGTATGCTTCGCAGTCCTTATTAGTATGGCGCGGGGTTCGGAAGAATAACGGGGAAGATATCCTGGCGGAACTACAGCTTGCGACAACGCTGGAATGATGGACTCGTGAAACCGTACCTTTAAATTCCTCACAAGGTTCTGTATATACTCGCGGGGCTTTCTCTCTATCATATGTATCGTTAGAGCGAGTTTAATGACGCGAATAAGTTAGATAAGACATATAATTCCAATGACAATCGTCTGTTCCACATTTTGATCGAGAGAACCCGGTTGAGCTTAATTTTTAAGAGCTCCATCACTCGCTGCAACTCAGTTCTTTGCCAGAACCACAACATCCGTTGACGAGGACAATTTCCATTATGGGGTAAAAGAAATCATTCCCAGAGTTAGAAACTATGTCCAAGTAAAAAAATCAGTGGTTTCCCTGGTAGAAAATTACTACATAAGCTGGCTAGAAACTCGTCAACACATATAACATGTTGACGAGTTTCTAGCCAGTTTATGCAGTAACGTTTCTACCAGGGTTTATTGAGATACAATACGCGTTTGATTGTTGAAAAAAAAAGGAAATTTAACAAAACTGCCTATCGGGTCGTCGAGCTCAATAAAAGTTCCAGTCAAGAATAAGTTGCGAGGAAAATTCATGAAACGTGCAAGCCGTTTCATCGTTACGGTGTCCCGAAAGCGTGAGACTCCCCCTCCAGGAATCGTATCAAGTTTATGCCAAGACATCAGATCTCAAAGGGCGCCATTACTCGGTACATTGATCCGAAATCCTTCAATTTCAAAGGCTCCTCCCGTACGCGGCCGCCGTAAAACCATCCCGTTGAAACGCTTCGTAAACAGCGTGGTAGTGGAAAATTTCAGCCAACGCAAGACGCAACAATGTACCAAAGAGTCCGACGCAGTCGTGTACTCTGAACCGGAAAAAAAAATACCATCGGCGTCGTCAGCGATCCCACGAACAAAAGAAAACACCACCGACAAAACTTACGTAAGTCAAAAAACAATCCCACCCACCAACAGATTTTTTACCGTATTTATCTCGATTGCACGGGCGCAGTAACGTAGCAACGGTGTGTGTATATAGCCTGGACGACCGCGCGCTTTGTCACGCGGACACCCGAGCCCCGCAGAGTGCACGTATACGTACATATATACCCTTGACCGCTCGTTTGTCAGGCCTTAAAACGGACGCTCGCGATATCTGGGCGCGCTTCCCATGCCATACAACAACCCTCTCGCACACGGTCCCGTTTGATAAACGAGGCGGGGTACGCTTGCCGATCTCACCCCCCGATGTATCCTCCAACGTATATGCTCCCCCCCTCTCTCTCTGCATCATATGCGCATATTCGTTTTAACTGCACTGGAGTTCCCTACGTGCATTGTCGTCGATGTATACGAGCCGTGCGATACGCACTTTCCACGACTACACTGCGTTGCCGATGTGCGGACGTGAGAACTGCTGCTTTTGTGGATTATGCCCACACTAGCCGTGTGGTTATCGTACCTTAATTGGTTTGATGTGGGATGGAGGGTTGAACAATTTGGTATAATCTTGGGATTGTGATAATAATTTCCTTTAGCTCTGACGATTATAGGTGGGGTCCATCAGGTGTGTTTACAACCACTTTTTTGTTGAAAGCACAACAACATGGTGGGCCTTATTATCGTTCTCGACTTGCGTCCGATTTAATCTTTTTTATTTTAGATAACAGATTTATAACTAGTTGAAAGGCATAACTGAAAAAAAGGTGGGGATTGTCAAATAGTTATTGTTGAGTACACGAGTGTGTAGCACGAGTGTGATCGCAAGACACGAGTTACCGTCACCAGCCACGAGTGCGAGTCTATCACACGAGTGTGAGAAATCGTCTCGCACGAGTTGCATACAAGATTTTTCGCAATAAGTGTGAGGAAAATAGTAAGTATGTGGATGATTCACCAGGAAGGTTGTACGGGATCCAAGGGTGGCAACTAGCGGGGTACTAGGGTACAAAGCCCCCCCCCCCGACTGCAAAAATATCACATGATCATTAAAAAAAAAAAAAAAAAAAAAAAAAAAGTAATTTTATGCCTCAAATGTAAAAGCATAAATTGGATTAAAATTAAAAAAAAAAAATTGAAATTTTGTTTTAAAAAATAAAATTTGAATTACTTAAACAAAAATATTTTCAAAGAATTTTACAACCATAACAAATTTCGTTAAAGGACCCCACACCAACACAATGAGATTGTGGTTCCCAATTGAATGTTCTGAAATTATAATATGATACAATTTAATGAAATTAACAAAAAAAGTCGTTAAAAAGGAATTTGAGTTTAGAACTGAGACTTACACCAGGTATGGTTATGATAGTTGTACACACACAGTATCTTAATTCCTTCCCCGCGAGATTTCTAGTATGTAGAAAAGATTTTTCCGGTGTGCGGGAAAACCTTTGCCACACACCTTTTCCGCACACTGTGCGGCAAAAACCTTTTCCACACACTTTTTCCGCACACTATGCGGGAAAATCGATTTTCGACACTTAAAAACACCTATTTTCCGCACACTATTGCGAAATAGTAGTTTTCCTACGAGTTTGAAAAGTCTCTGTTTGTGAACCGAGAGGTTTGCGGTCCGAGCCGAAGGCGAGGTCCGTAACGAGGTTCGTAAAGGAGACTTTTCGAGCGAGTTCCGGAAAACTGCTTTTTCGCCCGAGGAAGTACCAGCCTCCCAAAACCACCCGAGGGCGGAAAAATATTTTTAATATCGAAAGCTTAACTCCAGCCTCGATAATAAAAGCCGTTGTAAATTAATCGAAAAATTTTTAGATAAACACGCACACGTTTGCTATTTCTTCTTTAAATGGGGTTAAGTCAAATATTCATCATGTTATTTGTACTGTATTTGCAATTAAAAAATACCAATTTACTTTGATGATTGAAAAAGCTGTTACATAAAAATTCACACAACTATTATTTCGTGGTCGTGTAGCATGTACCATATGTTTCTCTTAATCAATAATGTATCTTCGAGTTAATTCCACAAGGATAATATTCTATTGGGAAAAAAAATTTATAAACAGATGTTGAATTATCTACCAAAACTATCTTACTATATTTTATATGATTTCGATCATACTAGAATAATTATTCGTAACAAGTGATAATTTTTAAATTATTCCAATAATCT
Source organism: Copidosoma floridanum (assembly GCF_036245765.1). Taxonomy (NCBI): domain Eukaryota; kingdom Metazoa; phylum Arthropoda; class Insecta; order Hymenoptera; family Encyrtidae; genus Copidosoma; species Copidosoma floridanum. The sequence continues at coordinate 11,970,388 of NW_028321884.1, read as the reverse complement.
TAAGATTTCTAGCCAGAAAACAAGTGCTCATTACAATTTTAAAACTTAAAAAAAAAATTACATAAATATCCGTGAAATATCCAATTTCACGAAAGTCAGTTCATTAAAAGTGTTCAAAATGTTGTCTAGGACTTTCATTTTAGCTTTCCTGACATTATTTGTCACATTCGTCAGTTGTTTTCAAAACATTATTAAATAACATAAAGTACTATCTAGCTCTATAACTTAGTTCTCTTTTTCAAAAAAATACCACTTAATTTTCGTTATGAAAGAGAACCATTTTATTCTCATTTGTTTTAGAATCTGGATACCTTGCTTACCAAATTTTTGTTATCTTTTTTTTTAAGTTAAGAAAAATAGTTGAACAAAAAAAAACTGTAAATTCAAAAAACTTAGCAGTGTGTTTTTAACACAACAGAGATACTAGGGGAGTTAAGGGCGATGTAACAATTTTTGGAAAAAACAATACAATAATCTCTTCCCTGTTCTAATGTTAAAAAAGTGGTACGAAAGTCAGCTTAAATTAAATTAGGCAAAAAATATTTATCTAAACCTTGTTATACCTAGCCCCTATAGCTTCCCTTCATTACATGTACATATGAATTTTTGATTCCTTCAATTACTTTAGAAAATTTATCATTTCACAGAGCCGAGCCCAAAATCCTGATCTACAAGACAACGACGAGGTAAATATTTTTTTTCTAACGTGTTGTGATATGAAATATATTTAGACTCAATGCCAAACTAACTAAGTACCCTTTTTTATATTTTGCAGCCTGCGTACGGCGTGAAGATTTATAGAGCACCAAAAGTAACAATTTTTTAATCATCGTTTGATTGATAAAACAATACTGTGTGATAGATATTCCTAATATTTTTGTATGCATTGCATGTTTACAGGAAAAATACATTTCTAGTAATAGAGAGGTAAGCTTACTAAGTTATGAAACGAAAAGAATATAAATTGTTCGAAATGATTCATTACTCTTTTTTTTATTCTCAATAGCTCATTTTTGGAACCCACAAAATTCATCCAGGTAATTTAAAATTTTTTATTTTAACTCCCATTATTTTATGGGCTCATCTCACGTAGGGTGATTAAATTGCTTGATATTTTCATCAATATGAAACACTAAATCTACCTTATTTTAATTAAAGAATTTTTGTATACCTTACCACAGTTTCCTTTAAAATATGAAATCCATGTTAAAGATTCTCCAATCCTCATAACAATAATAAATTAATTCTTTATCCTTTACAAATAATTAGTTTTAAGTTTAAGATTTCCACGCAGCCTTCATGCCTAACTTTGACCTAATTTAGTTTTGTATTTGATTTAATGATTCATCTGACAAATCAAATATAATTTAAATTTTTTGTACTACACTCGAGTGATGTTATGTATGAACAAAAAAATTTTTTTTACAGACCAAACTTCCACCGCCAAACCACTTCAAGAACTCTTAACAGGAATAAACAGAAACGTTACGAATTTGCTGAAGTATAATGAAAATATGTATAGAAATGGTAAATTAATCGGTACTATAGGATTTTTCTCTAAAAAAAATACGAGTTCATTATCTTAAGGACCCAAAAAATCCATAATACTTTAATAAAAATAAAAACTTTTTAATTGTACACTCATTACTTTTTTCAAACCTAAAAGTTTCATCCATTTAATAAAAAATGATTTGATCATCTCTATTGCTTTTAGAATTGACAACGTCCAAAAATAATTAATAAGTGAATAAAATCCCCCAGATGATGCTGTCAAAATTCGAGCATATGATGTTGGTTTAGAGCCAATAAATCAATATCAGTGTTTTGTTGAATTATCATCATCATCGCCTTAATTATTATTATTATTATTATTATTATTATTATTATTATTGTTGTTATTATTATTATTATTGTTATTGTTATTATTATTATTAATATTATTATTTTTATTATTAATAAATTCTCTATGCTATTCATACCCATCTTTAGAAGCTGTTCTTCGTAACGTGAGCTTACTACATGTATAAATGTTTACCTTGAGATACAAACTAATTTATATCTTTAGTTTCTTTGCTGTAGGATTTTTGTAATCTTTAATGTATTTTGTTTAATGAAAGCCTCCAGAGATTGATAGAAAATCTAACGAAACGTTATATTAATAAAGACTATTATATTAATGAAAACAAAAAATTTTTGGATTCTTAATGAGTTGTAAAGGTATTCAATGGCAAATAAACGTTAATTTTCAATTATAAGAGGCTCAAGATGTACCATTGCAACCATCTTCTTTGGCTGACTGAGGACCTCTGTGCTTCCATCGATGAGCTTGTTAATGTACGTTTTCTCTAATAAAAAGATTCGGCGTTAAAACTGACTGTTACATTTGATGAAATCCATCACAAACTACCTATAAATTACTCTCTATTATTCACAAGTTTTACATATGAAACAAAGGCTTCTTATAGGGTATACCTATATATTTGGGGACGATAGGGAAGAAATGATTCCATCAGCTCTCCAAAATCTTCTGGTTTCTTTTAATCTTGAGCATCGAAATACGCGAGGTTGTACAACTTATTTGGGTTATCATTTACCACCAAACGACTGCTTTGCGGCTTCCATGATTGTAATTTTTGTTCCACGGTCACTCTTTGTAATGTATTTACATTTTTTTACAAGATCACAGTAGTTATGACCTATCCCTTTGACATCGTTGCTTTTGGTACCATCTTCCAGGAGTAACCCTTTTTTCGAAAAACCATGAAGAAACTTTCAACTCATCGAAAGTTTAGAATATTTTCTTAGTACGTAATTCATGCATTTGTTATGATGTATTACATTACTCAATCGGTCCATTACCCTGGAATCACATTGGGAATTTTGTTGGCACCACTTACAGAGGAGCGATTATGTTTAGCACCACAAGAATATGTGGTAACATAACCTGTACTTCGGCAACAAAAAAATTCAATTATAAGCGCGTTCCTTAAGCAACTTACCGACTGAAAAAATATGTAAGGATAGGATCACAAGATACAAAAATTCCAGCAATGGGTCTGGTTACATACGGTTTCGCTCGTATGTCTTCGTGACCGATTGAGATCTACAGATACATCTTATTTCATTCGACGAACTAAAGCGTTTCTCATGAATCGCTGCCGGTCGATCGTTATCAATAAATTTTGGTAAAAAAATTTTAAAATTTGATTTTTTGTCAAAAAAAAATTCACAAAAATTATTTGGCACATGGATACCAAAAAACTAATTGGAATATATAAACCTAAGCCCTAAGTTTTGGATTGAAAGATTTATGGGGTTTTGTCAGCTGCGTTGTCACCCCATTGTTTGCAATATATTAAGGCTCAAATTTGACCGTATAGTGTATACTTTTGGATGAAAAAAAAAAAAAATTTACGATGTTTGATCACTTATTAACAGAGAACAGAGGTATCGTTTATCAACGTATGGCCGTTCGAATAAAATGTTCCAAAACAAACATTCAATTTTTATTAAAGTTATCTTACTGTTTTGCATAATTTCGATTATATCGTGATTATTATTCGTAACAGCTGTCACTACTAAAATGATTTCAATAATTTCAACATATCAAGTCAAACAACAAGTGCTCAATAAAGTTTATAAATTTAAAAAAATCACACAAACACGTGTAAAACAAGTGATCTGACCAGAGTCAGCAAATTAAAAAATATTGAAAATGTTCTTTAAAATTTTTATTTTCTCCTCATTGTCGTAAAAGTCGTTGTAAATTAGTCAAAAAATTTTGTAGATAAATTATATCGTTTACGTACAAAACGTAAAATATTATAAGCAAACTTTTTTTCTGATGATAAATGTATTAGTCACGATTTTTTTGTCAGTTTAACCGCTAAGACGTACATTGGCATGAAATTTAATTTAATCAACACTTAAGAAACATTTCATTGTTCATCTTGCACACATTTGATATTTTTTCTTTAGATGGGACTAAGTCAAATAATCATCGTGTTATTTGAACTACATTTACAATTAAAAGATACCAGTATACTTTGATGATTGAAAAAGCTGTTACATAAAAATTCACACAACTATGATTTCGTGGTCGTGTAGCATGTACCATATGTTTCTCTTAATCAATAATGTATCTTCGAGTTAATTACACAAGGAATATTCCATTAGGAAAAAAATTTATAAATAGATGTTGAATTGTCTACCAAAACTATCTTACTATATTTTGTATCATTTCGATTACACTATAATAAGTAAAAGAGTAAAAGAATTGCGAAGTTTGAAAAATACGTTAATTACTAATTACAACTACGTTGTCACTCCATTGTTTGCAATACATTAAGGCTCAAATTTGACCTTATAGTGTATACTTTTAGATAAAAAAAAATTTACATTGTTTGATCACTTATTAACAGAGAACAGCGGTATTATTCATCAACGTATGGCCATTCGAATAAAATGTTCTAAGACAAACATTCATTTTACTGAAATTTTACCTTACTATATTTTACATGATTTCGATTAGGTCATGATAATCATTCATGATTATTATTATTAAATAAACCTAATTTATTTATTTTTAATACAACAGAAGTACAAACTCCAGAGTAAAAACATTATTGTTTTTGCTTAAGAGACAATATACTATTAACCTGAATTTATGATACCTTCGATCGATTTCAAACCAACGGGTCTTATTTTAATGATTAAATTCTATTTAATAGTTGTTTTGCAAATTTTATCAACTTATTCAGTTAACTGTGTTCATCTCAATTGCCTCAGAAAATTTAATTTTTTACAGAGCCAAGCCCAAGAGCACGACATAAATAAACAGGTAATTTTTTTTTTTCTATCATGTCCTGGTATGAAACATATTTATACCCAATTCCAAGCTACTTAAGTATTATTTTTTATATTTTAAAGCACGTGTACGGCAAGATGATTTTCACCCCTTCTCAAGTAAAATTATTTAATTATTTTTTAAATAACACAATTTTTTGAAGAATATTTTTAAAATTTTTTTTCACATACGAATATTTTTACAGCGCGAAAATCAGAAAGAACATAAAAAGGTAAGCTTACTAAGTTTTCAAAAAGAAACAATATGAATTGTTTGAAATTATTTATACATATATTTTTTTTTCAATAGACCATTTTAACCCAAAAAACTCTTCCAGGTAATTAAAAATTGTTATTTTAACTCACTTTATTTTATGCACTCACCTCAATTAGGATAATTATATTAAGACTGTTTTCATCAAAATAAAACACTTAACCAACCTTATTTAAGTTAAAGTACTTTTTTTATCTTCTGAAATTAACATTTAAAATAAGTACAATACAAATAAAAAAAATTTTCCGTTCACCATGACAATAAAAACTTAATTACGTACTGTAAATGAATCGACTTTACTCTTACTTTTTTCATCCCTAAAATTAAATATTTATTTATATAAAGTTGTTATTTTTACAACGATAATAACAAGACTTTTTTTTAGTTTTTTATTCTTGCTGCCTCAAAATCTTTTAAAATAATCTCTAGTGAATCTTACCAAATGGTTTCACTCACAGTGGCTCATTTTTATACTACAAAAATTTTTACTACGAACCGAAATTTATTCCTTTTATTAGCATAAGCTAATTAAATGTCCCAAAGTACCATTTTTTCTAGTCTTATAGTTGTTTACGTGAAAGATGGAACCTCGTTTAATCAGCTATATAAGTTGTAATTTTTTAATTGTCACACAGCACTGATCCCTAACTTGGTCCCTATTTTTGTAAATTATTGTTAACGCGATAAAGGATTAGATACTTGGTATGGATTTTCTCATGTTTTATTTGATGAATCAAATAAAATTACAATTTTGTAGGCAATATTTCAATGATGTCATGTATCAACAGAATCTTTTTTGTTTTACAGTCCCAGCTTCCGGCTCTGGACCACATTAGAAAATTATGGATGGCCTAAAGCAAAATGCCACGGTTTTGCTCGAGTATAATGAAAAAATATGGATACTGTAAATTCTTTGGAACATAAAAATTTTGTTTTTATAAAACAAAATTTTAATCACCTCAAAATACAAAAAAAGTTATAAAATGTGTGATTTTCATATAAAAAAACGTGATTATAACTGTCGAATATTTCATTGAAGGTTGTAATTCATTTGTAATTTATTTAAAAAACTTTGTTTTAATCCTTTTTTTTAAATAACAAATAATATTATGTAAATATTTTTTTATCACTTGGAAAGATAATAAAGTCAAAAAGTTTTCATCTTGTGTATCACAGTAATACATTCTTTTACTAGAAGTCATGTAACAATAATTTATGTAACTAATAATAAATACATGAATGAATATAAAAGTACAAGTTGAACATGTAAATTAAATTTCAAAACAATAAGTACCTTTGAAATATTTAATTTAAATATTTTTAACGCAAGACCTTACTTTTTGCAAATAGATCTTAACTAGTAATGAAATCATTCTAATAGTTGTATCACTCAAGATGTTCTTCTCACCACATGTGTATCCCAACTTATAATTATTAAGTACTATTATGTATTTGACATCAACTCGTATAAATAAATAATAAAACAATAAATACAATTACCAACAGCGTTGTTAAGAAATAAATAACCATGTATAAGTAACATGTATGTTTATAATACGTGTTCTTTGTTCACACGCTTCGCGAATAGATTTTTTTCTTATTTAGTACCTTTTTTTAAAAAAAAAAAAATTATTAATTTAACTCAACACACACCAACACATTGGCGTGGATACAACTGTTGTTCATTTAAGACAGCAAGTACGACAGAACCACATACAACATCATCGATCAACTATATACGTATTTTCTTAGCAGAGATTATCAAAGATGAATCAAAAAGTAAGTGTAAGCGCTCGTACAAATGTTTGCACACAAAATTTTTTAATTCACAGTCACACTAATAACACTAGGAAGTTCATCAGACGTAGGGTGAAAAAATCAACGAGCAATAACTCACGAGCCACAACGCACCGCACACCTCATCAGAGAAAAGCCCAACGCGTGTGAAAGCTCATTATCCATCCCCTCAACACCTTGTTTCTCTTGATTAGCAGAGTTTTTCCTTTTTCTATCGACCACCTCCGGCAATAAAACACGTCAGAAATATGCGTACTCGTGGATGACGGCATATAATATATAGGAAGCTGTGCACTGCCGAGTGTTGGCTCTGTAGCGACCCGCTGCTACATAGATGAGAGGCATCTGGCCGGCTGCATGTGATGCATCAATAAATGTGCCATACCATTACGCGTCTCCTCAGCTTTTTTTGCGTTTATTATTTTTTTTTCCTCGCTCTCTTCTTCTCTTATCGGCTGTCCATTCGTCGCGTTCCTCGGCCTCGTTGGCCTTTTTTTTTACGTCTCGTTAGCTCATCTCTCTTTTATTTATTGTGCTGCTCGTGAGTATACGGGGTTATGGGCTGCTCTTTTTTTTTTTTTTTTTTATCACTGAAAGAATGCTCGCAAATCATTTGGGTGGCCGATGCCGTAAAATGCGTGCTCAAAGAATTTGTTGATGTTTGCTCGTTTGACGTTTATTGGGGTGCTGGTTTGGCACTTTAACATTCTTCTAGTGATTTTTACGACGAAATGAGTGAAATTTTTACATTGAGAACAAGGTACGTATAAAACGTTTTATTTTAACCATAAAATAAGGGACAAATTTTTACGTTAAGAACAAAATACGTATAAAAATTGAAGCTTCCGAAAATCGATACTTTACTCGTAATAAAATGTTTCCTCTACAATGTCATCCTACAGGATCTTATTTACCATGTACACGTTGTAGTAATTAAACTTTTTGCTTCGGCGACAAATGCCTTCGGTCGTGCCTTACATGCAAAAGCGTGCTCTTCTTTATAAAAGCCACTTGATTTTTTTTTTTTTTTTTTCCTTAGCTGACCTTGACGAGTTCTCGGTACGACCCCGTAAATCATTTCGTCTTAATCGCCCGTGGGAAAGGCTTTTTTCACAAATCGAGTCATCGGAAAAAAAAGTATCAAGTTTATACACGCACACAATATCTTTATCATACATGTGAGGAAAAAAAAAATGAAAAAATTTAAATTTAGGCCCAAACTTTTTTTGGTACGGTATATGCACGTAACATGCGTGCAGTTGTTTACTATGCACGCAACAACGACAACTGTGACTGCTGTGGCTTTAATTTACGAGGTGGTTGGCTGGCTGTGGCTTCCGTCAAGCAAAAGGGACGATTTGGAGCCTAATGTCGTTTTACGCAGCGACACGTGTGCATAGAACTGTACACCCTGTGTAAAGACCAGCTTCGCGTTAATCTCATGAATTTTGGTACCCGAGACTAGGGTATATCATTCGCTGCACAGCTGAAATTTTTCATTAGAATCTATTATTTACAGGTGTCATGCATGGTTTGGAAAGATTATATAGGAACGAGAATTAAAAAGTACCATATGAAAATAACCAAAAGAAAAAAAAACGGGAGGGTACAAAAAGACGACGATTGCAAATACGCCGATGACACCTGCCGACCCAAAACACGCACGGCGACGACGGTGGGAAGACGAGAGGAGAGGCTCATTAATCTAAAACGATAAGGTTCCACAATACGCGTGCATTGGCAAGAACTGGGGAGGTAAAATTAACCCGATGAATTATTCATGGGACTAGAGGCGAACGAGTAGGACATTGCGCTCTTCTTCCACCTGCGAGTTTGCACGATAAGTAAGCTGATATTTCGTGCAATGAAGCCTGTGGGTTATCATAAGTGGCGTATGCTATATACTTTTGATTTTAGATATAATCAAGTAGTATTTGCTTTATAACTGCTGTTCAACTACGTGTGTTGATTTTGTTGTAGCAAAATTTTACCGAGTGAGAATCGCGTGATCGAATTCTCCCTTGTTCCGACTCCAACGATCCTACAATATTGATATATGGTTCGTAACAACATATTGATTCGACATAAAATGAAGTAAGTGTCGACAAATACCTCCCCCTAGCTAGGGTCGTTCATACTAATTGGTAATATTCCGAAGAGAAGAAATCATTACGACTCGCTACAATCAATCAAAGAAATCTTTCATTCGTTAAAAATAGTGAAAATCGTTACGTCAATTCACTATCAAACGATAGGAACTGACGTGAGAAGAATAGGGAAAATCGTAAAAAGTGTTGCAATACAAAAGACACAAACGCGAGATACGACAACAAAGTCGAAACGTTTCCGGGATCTTGTAATTGTCTACCTCCAATGTACCAAGACCCATAAACATCGGAAAGGAAAAAAGGGAACGAAATCACAGGGACGAAATACCTGAAGCGCGCGGTCCCGAGTATCTTTTCCCCTCGAGTGAGCCACCTAAGACCCACTTGCCTCGCTAATCGGCCGAATTCCGAGGACAAGGAAGAAAGCAACGCGAATTTCAGGAATCCTTGCGGTCCGATTACAGGCAGAGGAGCGCGCCTCTTCCTCCGGGGAACCGCCGTACGTGTGCGCGCTCGCACTTGCGCTCTTCTTGCCTCTTTGTCGCATTCCTAGGGCTTGTTTACGCGCTAAGGGAGAACCCGGAGCGTCTTTTTCCCCGTTCCTGCCTTTCTCGTTTTAATTAATTTCATTTGTGTCCCTCGTTAACGGGTGTGCGCGTGCCGCGCGATTACAGCCCACCAGTGGTATACTTTTCGACGCTCATACGCGGACGGTGCAGGGATGAAAAAGGGCGAGGCACGAAATGAATGGGTTTCGATTCCAGGACGCGCGCCAGTTGTATAGCTATACGACCTGTCGTTACTCCCGGTTCTAGGACGCATTAAACGCTTCGCGAGACCTAACGATGCCGATTCTTTGAGATGCGTTAACGAAGATAATTAGACGGTGATGGTGGCGATGGCCATTGGGGTTGCTTTCTTTTGTCTTGGGGTTGTTGGTCGAAGGATTTTTTTACTCGTTTCAGGTATACTTTTAGTGTTAAGATCGTTGTGTTTTTGTGTATGACATAAGAGAAAAACAAATTAATTGAATTTAGGTGTGAAACTGACATAAAAGGGCAAAAACTGTAGATACTAGGTTACTACACTCTACAATGGCCAACTTGAGCTGCAAGTAGCATACGTTGAAGTCGTATACAATTAAATTGGTCGCATGTGTTCGCATAGCTCATGTCAAAGTTTCTAGGTTAACATCAGTTCCTTTCATTCAATACGTTGACTTTATCAACTGATGGAAAACCTTAGTAGGTCTTAACCAAGCCAGTTTGATTAACACCTTATAATGACTCGGATTCCGAGTGAACCACTTTTTGTCTAAGACTAATACACCTAAAATGTGTATTCCATACGCAACATCGTAAGTCCATCACGTTCGATAAGAAAAATCCTTCCAGGCACAACTTTGACTTTCTGCAACTACAATGCAATAATACTCGCGAGTCGCCTTCAACATAAAGATCATCTTATCAGAACAACTATCATTACAGGTTGAAAGCATTTAGAAAAGTCAGTTCAATTGCTGCTTTGTATAAAATATTTTTGACCATGTTACAGTTTTAATATAAACTGGTCAAACCTAGAAGAGTTATCAATTTCATTGCAGAGTAATGAGCATCAAGCATTCTCTGTTCATTTTTCTCAGAATTTTTTTTACTGGTCTTTAAAAAGCTCTCTTTCTCTATCTTTTTGATAAATTCCAAATTCTCCTGAAGCTCAAAAGAAAAGAGTCATACAATAATCATAGAACTCGCAATTCCGCCGAATGAACTGAAACAAACCAGAAATTCCTTTCCCCAACGCACGAACCAACCACCTCTCGTAAACCAAACGCTGGACCCACATTACGTCACATTATTCAATTTTCCCGAGTCCATCAGTCGAGTTTGCGGGCTAATTAAGAGCGTAAACGCCGAAAGGACAAGATCGTCCCGACGTCTTCAGCGGCAGCCATCATCCGTCCAACAACCGGGGACCTTAATTAGAGACCTCGCACGTATGCACGTACATGTGACTCCCATATCGCGTCACCATCCCTGCCTCCTCTCGCATCCTTCCCCAAAAAAGCAAAACGACGAGGAAGAAAAGAGAACCCAAAGTCGAGGGGGAAAAACCGGTCCTCCCCACGTCGGAACGGTCGCTTGCATATTTCCATGTAATTAACGACACAAAAAGAGAGGAGAACGTCGAAAGAAACGCTCAAGGACCGTAAACATTTCGTCAAACTGCAGCAGTTCGCTTCTTCTTTTTTAGGAAACGGCGCGTACGAAGCTCGCGATTCGTCAACTCGAGGGACGCGAGGAGGTACGGCTTGTATCCCGAAAGAGATGGTAGCCAGTCGGTGTTTTTGCCAGACCCGCGGTCGCGGATCTCCTTTTCTTTTCCCGCGCACGTGATCGGTTTTTAATGCGGGGATGCGAAATAAGTCTAGCTCTCAACGCCAAACGTATACGCGAGTAACTCACGGAGGATCGGTATATATATGTTCACATGTAAACGCTCACGCAACCAGAAAGAAAAAGGATTTATTTATAAACGCGTGTATCGTAAAAAGCAGTAAGCGATATTCGAGTGGAAAAACCTCGTGGATGTGGATGAGGAGAGATCGGTAAGTGTGCGGAGTAAGAGCATTGGAAGTGGAATCTTGGGTCGAACGCGAGGCTGAAGACTGGCTGCTCGTTATCGCTTCCACTCTCTTAATTACCCGTTTTCCGATCAAACTCCGTCTTTTCGTCGGTTGTAATGTCAGAGGGCTGTCCGCGTGGAATGTGAAACGGGTGACGAATTCATCTTATGACTTCGAGGTGATAAATTTATAGCTGGACCAAGAAACCGCTGATTCGGATTTGGGTTGGAAATAACCTGATTCCGTGAATTTTTTTATTTTCCAGTGACAATTCAATGTGGTTCTGAGAGAAGGAAGAATTTGTCTCCAGAGTGATCATTAGGGGATCAATCGTGACATTCGATACCATCGATTTCGTATCGATTGCTCGAGCATCACTTGAAAGTAGTTAAGTACAATTAGTCCAGTAAGTTCCTGAACATGTTATACATGTATTCTATAATTTGCTTATAACATAAAGTTAAATTTAAGACTTTTAGATATTTTATAAGGACTTACTAAACGAATCATACTTTATTACACCGAACAACGATTTTTCGAGTAATCGATATGATATCGCATATATCGAATGCCCCGAATGAACCCAAGAATAGTCACTAAAAAATTTGACTTGGCTGTTTTTTTTTTTTTTTTAATTTGGTACTTAGGAAAAGTACTCTTTGAGTTCTTGGTGTTTCCACGAAGGTGTTAAGTGACTCGGAGATTGATTGCAGGTTGGTCTTTCGAGAAACGGAGATGATACCCTCTCGGAGGAGAAAACTACCGGATGCGAGCGCTTCGCGAGCCGCGATAAGTGACGTCCTTCTCGCGCGCATCCTGAGCTTCGGGATTACTTCATCGCTAACTAGTGCCCGCGTCCTTCTAAGGAAGTCTATTTTTGTCTCCTCGGGGTGAACGATTTCATCCATAAAGAAAAATTGTTTTCCCAAGCTCGATTTTGGACGTCCGGCGTTCAACGTTTTTACCCGATAGAGCCTTCGCGAGTGAAAATTAGCATATCGAGTTGGAAAGAGAGATCGTGACGACTTAATGGCCGAGTGTTGAGGCTCAGCCTCTCACGAACCCCGTAATGATCCAGTCCGTCCAGTATACCTCCTTTGGTTTCTGCAATTGTACCTGCGATGCATAATTATTCCGGCAAAGCTACACTAACATCTTTATCAGCCACTATACCTACAGTGAAAACTTTTCAGTTGAACAAACAGAGTCCAGTGATTGTAATCAAGTTTATCGAGTTTCCCTATATTTTATGATGGTTTTTACATATGAAAAATGATGGAAACTTTTTCTTCATCTGTAGGATAAAATCATCCTTTAATTTAATGAGCTACGATGCGAGATTATTTCCAGTTGGCTGACGTTGATCACGTTATCTCGTGGGAAACATAAAATTATAATGTCACTATATTTAGGTTGCAGCAAAGATCGAAATACGACGACTTATGAGTACAATAGTTTGCTCTTCAAACAGTGCTAAGAATATCGAAGCAGTAATCAAGACTGGCATTCGAGATTGTAAAGCTTACAATGTACACGCACGAGCTTGTACTGAAATATCCTTCCTTGCGCTACTGTACCTTAAACAAAAGTGCCTCCATAGCTGATAAAAGTACCAAACGTCGGTACGTATATTTAATAAAACTCGCATTCCTCGCTCGAGCACCCGCGATCACGCTTGAAAGCCAATCCCGAAAAAAATAAATAAAATTTCGACGCACTCAAACGAATCATCGTCAACAGGAAAGTGCATTCTTTCTCTGAAAAAAAAAAAGCCTTGCTCTCTAAAATATATACCTGCCGGTACGCCGTCACAAAGTGCCATTCTCACAAGCATTCGCGTCCCATTAGCAGCTCGTCCGTCAAGCCATTGGGCCACCGCGAAACGAGGAGAAAAGGGAGATAAGAGAACCCAAAGAAGAGGAATAAAAAAGGGAAGAGATAAAAAAAAGAGAGGAGACGCGGTAAAATAATTGAAATACTCGGCGCGCGCGTTATACTTATTATTGGCGATATTCAGCTTTGGACGAGAAAAAGAGAGCCGCTCGCCGTGTACATATATACGTATATGTACAGAAGACAGTCGCGATCGGACGCATTGTATCGCACACGGATGTATAAAGTTGGCAAGTTTAGCGGAGGACGTCGCGACTTTATCGTGCGCGTTGTATACATGTATATACGCGCACGCCGCCACTTAATGACGCGACGGGAGCGCTTGTGACTATAAAATAAAAACCGTACAACAGCGGCTCGACTTTTAATATATACATGCATACACGTGTGTACGAACACTGATGAGATATAATGTCCGTAGGGGTGCGTATACGTATTCATAATGCGAGTGAGTGTAAAAGTGCAAGCGCAGAGTTGGAAAGCTGCGGCGACGCGTAATATGGATACGGCGGTGAGGGAAGGAAAAAAAAAAGGAGGTTGACTGATACGAGAACAGAGAGAGGGAGATAAAAGGATGGGCAGCAATGGAAAGAGGATAAGTATAAGGGAGAGGAGCGATACAAGTTTTACGGTGAATTTCAGCAGCAGCGTAATAATCTTTCGGTCGCCTTGATTTGGCTCTTTCTCCTTTTTGATCCTCGTGCGGGGAGATTAAAGCGCACAGCGAAGTAACGACGGCCGAGGGCAGATGGTAATTGGTTGCGTTTGATAAATTTCGCGGAAAAGCAAAAATCTAAGGGAACTGCGTTGTGTGTATCTTATGAACGTGTACACGTGGGTTTTGATAATTGTATAGAAGACAAATAATAGCGTGTATACTTTTTTGTTTATCGATTAAAAACCTACCCTTTTCTCACTCGTGATTAGAAGACCTTCATCTAGTATGCGAACGAAAAAATTGTATACTTTTAAGATTATATGTATATTTTTTACAAATTATTTCAATTATTACAAATGTAATAATTACCACATACATGAAATAATTTCAAAATTCATAAATTCATTATAAAAGTTTAAGATTTCTTATATTATTTTAATGTACAGTTGTTTTTATAATACGAACAACGAAAAATTAATAGTTCACTTCTGCAATGAATGCGCATTGAAGTAAATTACAATTAATAAAATCTAGGAGTATAGCTTTTCTTTTGTTTAGCGTTTCATGTGACAATAGCCAAAAACAAAAACCACATGAGACAAAACGCGCATAAGCACGTTTCACATGACGCGGAGCCGGCTAATCGCAGACTTTAATTAAAAAGAAATTACTCTCCAGCCGGCGCGGCGTGCGAGAGATAAAATCTTATCGCACCGAGAGAGAGAGAGAGACAGAGAGGTGGAGGAGGATACGCAGACCCCCAGAACCCAATTTGAAGCACGCGCGGGGAGAGAAAAACCCCCTCCGTGCCACTGCTGTCGATATACAAAGAAGCGAGAATCTCTCTCTCTCTCTCTCTTCGCGGCTCAGAGATAATAATAATAATAATAATAATAATAATAATAATAATAATAATAATAGTAATAATAATAACAATAATAGTAATATAAGGCAAAAAGGCGACATTGTCCGAGACACGCGACGCACGCACATCCGATCCGGTCCTTGGGGTTCTCGAAAAAACCCCGGACACCCCCACCACCAGCACAGCTGCACTTTGTTCATAAACCATACACGCACATACACCCCCGCGATTCATCCCGTGCCATACCCCCCGTTCGCGTTACGTGCAAGTCCATAATGAACTTTAACTATCCGGCTCGATCCATCTCTACCTCCCCCTTCCACACCCCCCCCCCTATACATGGGTGTACACGTACACTGTGCTCACGCGTTATATCGCCATTCAAGCGTACACCGGCAGGTATGTATGGTAGGTGGTATACTGATGGGTGCACGCATCCAGTGACTCTCTCCCTCCCTCCGCTCCATTCGATGCACGTAATATGTATGTAGGCGAGGAGGAGATAAGGATCGGAAGTGAACAGAGGGCCCCATGCATGGCTGCTGCAACAGCAGCATCAGCGTTGCCTCCCATATGTATACCTACCTACCTACCCACCGTATATGTAGCTATCTCTCCTCGTCCTCTTATACTCTTTCTCATGGGGGATGACCTCATGTCGAGAGATAGACCGCGAGAGAAGTGACTGTATGTATATACACGCGCTGCTGTTCTCCGCGGCATGTGGACACGGGAGGAGAGGAAAAGACGAGTTAGATCGTACATACGCGGGACCGTAGGAAGATATAATGGTATATGGGTGCACAGTGTGTGTATGTGTGGGTGACCAAGTGTACGCGACGCAAAGTCCTGATAGTGATGGCTGTACCTGCAACATACGGTAGTTAGATGAGAAGCTATACTACTATATATACCATTGCTGTTGGTGCTGTTACTTTATCTCTTACGGACGCCTGGGCGTGTATTTTTTTTTTTTTTTTTTTTTTTCAAAAGAGAGATCGTCCGGTGGTAGTTGCCCATAGGGTTTTTCCATTTGCAACTCGTGCAATCAGCCCTCGAGAGTAACGCGCGCGCTCACGTAATACGTATGAGCCTCGTTGAGCTCTACTATACTATACTATACCCTTGACACGCGTTGCTGCGCTTCTTCAGGGGAATATGTATTATACCGGTTATACCCGCGCGATGTACATACGTTTCGTTTGTGAATGAATACGGGGATAAGAAACGCGAAGCGGCTCTCGGAGCCCTCGCAGATTTGATTCTGTATTACGTTATGTGTAATGCTGGTTTTACCGTATTGCTGGAACTACAAGCTATATGCTGTTAGCCACCGGCGAGAATGCATATACATATACATATGTGAGGGTGTTGCGGCGGGTGTTATTATTGTGGTTGATGGCTCGGGGCTGTGCTGCCCTTTCAAGTGGCACTGGTTATTGTTTCTGACTCGTGCGTAGCTGGATATTATTATTATATTGTGTTTGCGAGGATTCTCAAGTTGTTGACATGTAGTAGGAGGGTTTGAGACATCGGTGACCCGAACGAAGGAAGCAAGTTTGTGGTTTTCGAGCAGTTTGAATATTTATATCTGATGGTTTTTATGGATCAGTGCATGGGTGGAAGAGTATATAATTGTAGTTCTGTGAGTTAAACGCAACTTGGACAACCAAAGACGTATGTGACTTGAAATTCCATCCACCTCCAAATTTATCCCCCAGAAAATGAAACTCGCTAGAATTGGCAATAGTACCGGCAACAACGGTACGTTATAAATCCTTTGAAGTGTGAGGTTTTCAATTCCAACACCGTGTAGTTTCCCACCTAGAAGTTTAAAATCCTTAGAATCGATAAACGTTAAATTCCAAAATTCAACAACGATAAACTTTGAGTCCGTTTAGCCCAAAAATGTATTATATAGAAGGAGGAGTCAATTCCACCCCTACGTATTTATCTTTCGGGAGCTAAAATTTTCTAGGAACAATTAATACACACAAATCAGACTTCGAATGTAAGTATAGAAGGGGCTTGGCATCGTCTTGTCTGATTATACTTGGTTGTTAAACACCACACGGTAAGATCTTTATATCTAACAATTCTGTGATGTAATGGCAGTTTTTTAAGTTCATATCAACCTTATCACATGTCGTTTTGGTAATTCCTACCATTTTTAGGTACTTCGTATAAGCTAAAGATCTCTACAATCAACCAAAGTCTACATCTGAAGTCAAACAATAGTACACCATATGTTTTTTAAATTTAACATAGCCGTATGGTGTAAGTTCTTGTGACATGAGATCCTCAGATCTAAAACCTTTTGGTTCCTTTTAAGAAAATGAAGATATTAAATAATTAATATAAGACTTCGAAATCCGTCCACTTCATATTGTGAGCACTGCATACCAAACAATTCTATATAATAATCTATCTCTTGTTTCCCAACCTTATCACAAGGGTTTTGACGCAACCTCTAAGGTCCAGCAAACCCCATGATTGCAGATAGTATAAGCTTAAGTCCTCGAAACTCAACGTGCTTACCAAATGTGGTATTCAATTACATCGCCATCTGGTTTACCCTGGAAGCTTAAGATCCCCAAAACCGATCAATATATACAATGCTCCTAAAACCTATACCACAATTTTGATGTAAATTTAAATTAATCAATTGTCTTTGATAAAATTTCAAAGCAGCCTATGAAAATCATTGTCTAGTTTTTGAAGTGAAAGATTCATAATCACAATCGTGGATGAAAATACAAGACAAATGACTATCAACATACACACAACAGAACAACAGCATTAGCCCATAGCGTATATTCAATCAAGTATCGGAGCAGCTAAATCGCGCCGCTTTCAAGCCTCCGCGTGCATATATGTGTACATCACTACCCACACGCCAGTATCACAGGGCGTGAGGAGGAGAAGAGCCGAGAGCACATCGTCTCGATTCCATCCACACGCGAGCTTCCATTACTATAGGTAGAATATGCTCCCTTCGCGAGTAGGTACATTACACCACATACACCGTATGTATAAACGCCAACCGGCTGCGGGTCTTAGTTACGCGCGCGCCCCCTCTAAGCACCGGCAATGATCGTTACGAGTTGAATTGCCGATTTTGAAATACGAGCGAACGAGCTAGTTTGATGTTGATCAGTTGCTCACCCCTTTATTTTTCTCTCTCTTATGTGCATCGCTCTCGTATAGGTGTAATAAAATTAATACTCGAACGCAGCGGCCGTGCACTTTGATGATATGATTACGCATTTACTATATGGGTACACCGATGCGGGTATACTTGTGGGCCGTTTGTTGTTGTTGTCAGGATGATTCTGTTGATGAAATTGTAATGAGATGGGTGTGGATTCAGGTGGTAATTAGACGATGCCGATGGCGGAAAGAGGATGTATTGGAAATTCTCAGGGGTAAAATGTAAGAAGAAATGGTTCGTAGCTTGTTCTTAATACTACGGGGGTGATTATTTGAGATGTGAAAAAGTCTAGAATGGATAATGTTGGAAAACTCCTTTAATAAGTATGGGATAGAGATATAAGTATGATCACTCGAGAACCGAACAAATCATTGGTTCGGATTTCTTTCATTTTAAGACGCAACACGCAAGAGGCATCAATGTCGGCTGAAGAAAATTACTCGAATAAACAACTTTACCAACGAGGGGATGTGCACACTCTACAAGTCTGCAAAAAGTATTTGAGAGCCCGAGAAAATCATTTCATTTCTATCAAATTATTAAAAATCATTTTAAAAACTTCCAGAAATTTAAAGACATAGGTTAGATTCCTGATGACTTCAAAGTTATTGAGTCCTTCAAAGACTTTAAAAGTGTTTAAAAGTCTTACAAAGTTTTGAAAATGATTTCTAGGACATTTGATATTTCCCAATGATTTTAAAGTCATTCAAAGTCACAAAGAGTCTTATAGAATCTTAAAAAGACTAAAAATCATTGAAAGTCCTTGAATTTTGAAAGACCACATAAACATGCTTAAGACTACTAATGACTTAATTTTTCAAGTCCTTTAAATACTCAGAGAGTAACCCAAAGTCACTAAGGACTTCAAAGTCTTTTGAAACTATCCAACTAATTTAAAGTTACTTCAACTCCACTAATAGATTTATCGACCTTTTGGAAGACTTTAAAAGTCAATTAAAAGACTTTCATAGACATTACAGTCATCAAAAAATATTGAGAAAGTCAGATGACTTTAAAGCCTTTAAAAATATTTCAAAGTCTTGCTGTAGGTATTGAAAAATAATATGATTCTTAATGGTACTGCGTAAATCGTTATAGAAATCGTCAATTCTTCCACGCAATATCCAGAAAAATCAAACTATACGACTCGCACGTTATTCAAACTAGACGACATTCTAATGTGTTACATGCAGACCACGAGGCAGGTACCCGCTGTCTCCTCTATATACAAGTTCTCCTCGGATATCTTCACCCTGAATCATCCGATTTCAGAAAGGGAGGGAGGAAATATGTTCCGACCAACATCCTCGGCAAACCGAGCCACCCAACTTTAAATCTTCTCGCCGATTACACGTAAACACACACACACACACACACACACACACACACCAATGTACAAAATCACGAAAGGGAGGGATGATCACGGGCCGCGAAACGCGTGCTCATCACGGAAACTTAATAACCGCCCCTTCTTTTTGTGTACTCCTCAACTACGACCTTCTTCTTCTTCTTCTTCTTCTCCTCCTCCATCAGTCTGCACCCTCCACATCCTTCTTCCTCTTCTTCGCTGCAGATCCACGGGGAATAAATATCGCGGCGCGCCGCCGTAACTATTGCTCCGCGAGAGCGCTTATCCCATCAGCCGCACGCACATCGCCGATCCGCACTGCACACGTTACATCCCCAACCGGACTGACCGTGGAGCACACTTTCACTCGACGTAAACGTACATATATACCCGTTTGCACGATTTCTTCTTTAACTCGCTCTCCCACAAGATATATATGCCACGGCAAATAAGATGCACATCTGCATGAAGACGTGCACTAGATAGCTGTGGTATCGGCTAGTGACACCCTCGCCAGAATGGAGAGAAGCAATAACCACGTCCACAATATTATCTGAACAAATGAGAGCTGGTCCGAGTAAACATTGGAACATGACAAAGTCCACCTCTTAAATCAAAAGTTTCGAGAGCTGCACGTACCGAGTAATGTGCCGTGCAATTTTACCGATCCTGCATACGGGTAAGTATGACGTATGGGTGATGGGGTATGAATAGATGGACCGCTACGTGTGCACCTATACGGGTTCGGCTCTCATTCTTCATCCTTGCTCGTACGTATACGTATAATATACCCGGTGTCTGGCAGAGTGCATATGCACGCGTTTTCACGGGAAGAAGAAGAAGAAGGTGAAGGTGGAAGAAGAAAGGCTCTGCTGATGCAGTGCACGAATATATGTGCTTGCTTGCCTTCTGCCCGTGTAGGTATTACATATACGTATACACTGGCGCTCGCGCGCGAATAAGAAAGAGACGAGGGGAAGGAAGGGACTTGGTATGTTAATTATACACCCAAGTACGCCTTTCTCGCTTCTTTTCTTCATCGCTGTCTCGTTGTTCCTGTTCTTCCTTTTGCTCTCACGTTTCTTCCGATGCACAAGAGGAAAAGATATACCGAAAGAGAAATAGGGGAAGTAGCGCACGCAAATTTAAGCCTATTCCACCAACACCCTATTTTATTCCCAGACTTTTGTTTTTCTTCTGTTGCTTGTTGTTACTTATTGCCATTGTCTGCGGGTATCCACGGCTTTAATGACTGGGACTTGAGCCAAAATGATTGATTTATCGTCTTGGTGTACATTCGTATATTACATACTCTGGTTGGGCGTCTTGCAACATCTTTTCTCAAGGGTTTACTCGATGAGGCCAATACAGGGTTTGGACACAATATCATAAACATAAGGAAATTGAATTGCGTTGGAATTAGAGCTACAATGTAGATATAATCTTGTCTTTAACAACACACTTTGTCTTGACACAAGGCAGGAAGGATCATGTACCTCATACACAACCTCCTTCGAAATCTGGGTAAGGATGCCTGATCTCAGAACTTTGTGCAAGGAGTTTTGAGCTCAGCAGTTTTACTTTTTGAAAACATAAGTACTTGACCTGAGGGATAGATGTAGGGATTGTATCAAAATAGTGTCGAATCGTGCATTATTTTTTCTTACAATCTTTGTATCTTTTTCTTCTCAATGACCATTTTTCAAAGGCCCAATGCCACCAAAGAAAACAAACCACTCCAAGCTGGCAATCCTTCATGCCCGCAAATTACCAGATACTGGCTGCTTTGCAGTTTCCAAAAATAAACACCCTCGTGCCTTCACCTTCATACATGCATACACCAACTTCTTCTTTTTTTCTCATCCCTCCCTAATTTCCTTCTCCCTCCACTATCCGTTTCTCTCTCAGATACCCCTCCCCCTTTAATAATCTCATCACCCTTTCCTTCCTTCCTTTCTTCCTCTCTCCTCCTCGATCATTCCCGCGCTCGCGTTCCTCTTTCTCCCATATCCATTCCATTCTCGTGTGCACTCTCGGCCGATCGGGTCGCACGCACACACCATGCGAAAGAAACGAAACGACCTACGACCTGCTGGGAAATTTTTGCGCGCCCCCTTTTTTTTCTTATTTTCATCCTCCCCATCCTCTTCCTCGTCCACGTCTCTCTCCCCCTTGGGTATTTTCGGCCAGTCGTTAAAGCTCGCGTATATAAACATACACCTTGTCCACCTTACCTCCCATACCACACTCGCTTGTGGAGCGGCTCTTGCTCCCAATGATGTTCTGGTATTTTCGAGCTCGTGTAAGTATAAGCGAACTAAAGAGAGCGGCCTTCGCAAGGGAAGGATCGAACGCATGCTTCCATGTATATGTTGCACGCAGGTGCCCTTTTTGCGGCGAAACAACTTTCCGGCTTTTATACATATATGTATACTTAAAGTGAAGCTATTTAAGTACCCACGCGAACGTGTACCTATATGTTTGTATAAGAAGGTCAGCCGAGCACCGTGGCTCGAAAGAGAGTTGCTTACTTAATCCCTCTTTCCGTCGATGCGCTGTTGGTGGTGTGGTGAGTATTTACGTGCACGATGCGTGTAATCTGAGTGTATACATTGGCGGTGTTGGCATTAAAAAAGACTGGAGATGCAAAAAAGGAGGAGGGGGGGGGCTGATGATCGGTATTGCCGATTTTTGAGACCGAGGTAATCTGTAGCGAATTCACGGAGGTTTGGGTATCAAAGATCCGTTTTATCCTTATTCGAGTACAAAATATTCATAGTGTATCGATTGTTATTTTTGTAATTCCTTGGTATAGTTTGGTCATTGACACTCACATCAGTGTTCAAAGTTCAACTTGCACAGAGTGTGCGAAGCACCCTATTCTCGAACTATGTGCTAGATTTGCGCACTAATGCTTGATCACCGATGCATAAAAAGACACCATAATGTTTTTCTTCTTAACCATTCACTTGCTATTTTGTTTAATACTACATGGTACACAAAATAAATTTAAATCTGCATGGATCTCTTTACATTATGTTGAATGAAGAAAAGCTTGATAGCTCACTCTGACAAATACAAGTAGTTCTACAGTTGTACCGACCAATCGCACTTTTGTAGTACTTGGTCGAAAATTTATAGCTATCAATATACATATCTGTGATAACCTACAGTGATGGGTGTTTGTAGCTACAAAACATATCAATAACTATAAATTTTTTGACTGGGTGGTTTTACTTTAACACACGTACCAACGCTTAAATGGTATACCAATTAAATTTACCCCAAAAAGCACATTAAATTAAAAATACGTCGTCAGACGCACGCACGACAAGATATATTGTCCTGAAAAAAATGCAAATCAACCGTTAAAAGACTATCGAACGATCAGACGGGTAATCGCGATCAATTACACCAGACACCTCGACGCCAATCGGACAGCGCATAATAGCAACGTACCCTCTAACCCGCGTATACGTGTACCCACTATGTATGAGAAAGCTATAGCTGCATTATACATTATACCCCTTTTACATGGACCAGCGAGAGAAAGATACCAGGGAAGCCTTCGTTAGCGGGTTGACCTTTTGACGCTTAGATGTATACCCAAGCTGCAGACTACAAGGACCATACTATAATAACGTGCATGGGGAGCCTTTACTTCCTGCGCGCATAATGCGTGTGTGCAGGTACACGCTCATAATGATGCGTGTGCCTGTATAGCGCGTGTTCCGAGGAAGAAATTTTTGGGGTATGCACGAGATGTATCGGGAGACTGCCGAGTTTCAGGCTGGTTCTTGAGAGAAATTTCGTGACGGAACGTGAGGAAAAAACGAATGAGAGATCGGGAGACGATGAGGGGGGAAAAAAAAAAGAAAGGGCCCGACTCGCGAAATGGTCCTTAAATAAAATTTCGTCCCGATCGTTATTTGCACGATTCGATAAATGTTCTCGATCTGCTTGATGTGGGTTGTGCGTGCTTCAGGCGTGCGAATATAAAATGTGAAAGGTAATTTTACCGATTTCGAGCGATATTTTTTGTTTTTACGCTTTTTCTTGATAAATGGGTAAGTACGCCCTGTGAGCTAACACCAATGTCGATTAGCTTTCTATAATCCAAATTGGTCTATAGTCTAGAGGATATATCTATGTTCAATGTTATTCACTTTGGAGGCACAAAAAGTTTAATGACAAAACTGTTACTTTACAAAAAGATTGTTAAAATCGAAAAATCACAGTAATTGCTTAACTTAGCATCCGTACAAGAATACTATCAACAAGTTCATAAGCCCATGGAATATGTTACATTGTATTTCACTACACCGCAAATGTGCCCCCACTACTCTTATGACATGAATAGATATGCATAAAATCCATAGTTATCATCAATAAATTTAGTTATTTTCACTAACTTTTTTTATCCTTTGGCCTCTTCTTTCTGAAGGATTTAAGTTCAGGTGCTGAATAATCCTGTGTGGAAGTAAGGTGTATACGCATACCTCGACAAAGACAAGATAACCTCAAATTATCCTTTCTTATGCTCTCAAGTCCCTATCATATATTTTACGCAATCTTTTTACAACTGCATTATTAAGAGCTACTAACTGTCAAATCTAAGGAGACTAACACATAACTAGAATGACCACACAAATTACTATTTTTTTCTCTTCTGTTTAACTCTCGTAACTTTTACTTGTACGTATCTACTCACTCTGACAACGTCTAAAACTCATGCTTTCTACTAAGTAGTTCGTGTCGATAACTATGTTATCGATTATCGATGTTTCAGTGCCAAAAATAGTATTGGATAAAATAAAAGTACTCTAATTATTATGATGCTATTGTTACATGGTCCAGCTTGTCATATATGTTTTTGCAATATAATGGTGTACGCACCTAATTCAATTGTTATTTGGTTTGCAACCCAAGTGCATTTCATAATCAACTTTACTTTTTCGATGCCATTTTAATTAATAGTACTTTCAATTAATTTACAGTTTTCAATGTTTCGATGATGTGAAAATTTTTATCAATTTTTTCACCCCTTTACCAACATTGTTTTTCCTTAAAAATGATTTTACCTTATCGTTCCATTAAAAACTAAAAATATCATGTGAACGTAAACTTATTTACGTATTTATTTTCATTACATACGGGCACCAAAGACCCTTTTCCTCGGTTCCGATAAAACGGCCAGGACTTGAAAATCTTGTACCATTGGATTACAAGCCCGTTCCTCTACCCATACGGACGGATTAAACAAAAAAAGGTAAACCTATCGAGCTGATTACGTATCCTTTTTTAAGGCAATTTTTCTCTCTCTATCGCAAAAGTCGCTTTATTACATTATACATTCGCGAAAAATACTTTCAATGTCGGAGGCATGTAATTTGATCGAGGATCCGCGAAGTAAAAAAGCCAGACGCTAAAGCCCTTTCTCTCTTATTTCACAAATGGATTGTTGCGCTCGAGGGAGAATAACCATTGCCGATAATCGAGCCTCGAATCGAAACCAATCGAGATAATTGAACTTTTTTTTTTTTTTTTTTTTCATCCAGAGCTCCGGTTTTCCTCTAAAGTTTCATGCTTGGTAATTAATATCGACTTACTCGCTGTTGCGTGTATGTAGAATGTAGCGTAAAATTCGCTTTTTCATGGTGAAAAATTAAAAATATAATTTCGTAAGTCATTTATTTTTCACGTATTTCTCGGCTTGAGGTTACACTGTGTAGCGTTGAAATATATTCTTATGTCTTGCGAAGTACGAACAGTCTGGTTTTAAAGTTGTCCATTTTTTTTTATAGTTGTATAGACAAAAATGTTATAAATGGAACTTCTCAAAATATTTTCCTTAGCGTTTAAACTAGATCATACAAACATTTGTTATATTTATATTAAGTGACTGTTGTCATTCTGCTAAAATGATCTTCAATAATAAAAAAACACCAGAAACTCTTCATACATGTAAACGGCTCCCCTAAAAAACGCCAATAAAAAGTTGTATAAAATCGGTAACATTTTTTAGGAAACCCCCAGAACCAATATTCAATTTCATCTTCAAAAATACATAGGCAAATTCGTTAAAAAAAACTTAGTAATGCCGATTATTTTATCATTTTTTTATTTTTATTTTCAATGATTATCCCAGAAAAAGTTAATTTAATTTTAATATTTACTTGTTCTAAAATAAAATTTTTTGTCATTTTTTTCTGAATTTCAAAAATTGTCAGTGGAAATTTGCGCATTTTAATTAAAAAACCTGTTACATTTTAAGCCTCAAAAACCTTGAAAAATTTTTTTGATACTAGAGAATGATATTAAAAATTTGAACATGGATTCTCCCATTACATTCCAAAAGGCAGGTACAAGATAAAAATTCACATCTCGAAGCAAAGTCTTAGAAAACAAATTATCTAATCTTTTGGTACCACTAGCTAATTTTTCAGTGGAATTGTTCATACAGACTCATAGTTTGCCTTTTGATACACACACGCGCACACAACAGAGTTTTGCTTCATTCCTCATTCACGTCACCTTCGTTCGATCGAACGTATCCACTTCCTCGGAACTTTTTCTATCGTCCCTTCTTTCGCACGAATTCGTTCCGCTCTCCATGTATATATAATACCTACACGGACGACTCGACATATTTTTTTGCCTTGCAAGTATGGTCGCGAAGTTGAGGCAGCTTACGACGAAAAGGGAAGAGAAGAACAGAACGGCAGCATCAGGAGCCGGCATGTGGCTTCTTTTCTTTCATGTATCTCGAGTCACTCTCTTCCACTCTCATTTTTTTAGCCTCCTCCCCCCACCTATACCTATACAGCATCTGCTTCATGCGTTCCTCTCGTGCCTCTTCTATTTCTCTTTTTCACTTAGTCATCGAAGAATTTAATCGTTTTGCAAATTATGCGAGGACAATCGATAAAAAAAAAAGGGAAGGAGGACTCGACTATTCGTGACGCTAACCGTAAACTTAGCCGTGTGTTCAAGATTTTTTATGAGAGCCATAAGTTTTTTGGTTTTTGTGGTTTTTTCAGTACTATTGGCTACTTCTATTTAAAAATATCTTGAGACATGATATCATACTTAAATCCCGCACTTAATAAGACCTTTGGTCGTGTCTTTATCATTTTTGATAAGTGCTGTAAGTTTTTATGGTTTTTATGGTTTTTGTGGTTTTTTTCAGTATTATTGGTTACCTACCTCTTTTTTTAATCTGAAAGATATCTTGAGACATGCTCCCGTACTTAATAAGACCTTTGATCGTGTGTTCAAGATTTTTTATAAAAGCTATAGGTTTTATGTGGTTTTTGTGGTTTTTTCGGTATTATTGGTTACCTACCTCTTTTTTCGAATCTGAATGACATCTTGAGACATGCTTCAGTACGTAATGAGACTTTATCACTCTAAAAATTTCGATAATCAATGGTATAATGATGAGAGTTCAAAGACAATTGATTATGGTCATGAAACATTCATACGATAATAATCGGTATTTTAGGATCATCATTTATAATTTTTTCGACAACTGATGGTTGTAGTTTCAGTTGTGATAGAAATCATCGATTAGCTATCACCCCTTTTATCAATTTTTACCTCTTGCCTCACCTAATCAGCTTTTAAAACTTTTAAAGTCATCAGTCATTTTCAAACGTAATTAGGAGCAGCATACACGCAAGTAATCAACGCAGGAAGATCACAGACAATTTCATCTTCAAGATAAACATTAAAAAAAAAGATTGAAAAATCATACCACAAATTAATATATACAATTCTACACTAACGTCACCACAAAAGTCTACATGGCGGAATCCTAATAAGGTCCCCACCCGGATTCCCGAACCACATAACCTCCACCAAAATTATCGGATCACTCGGGAGCCACAAACCTTGAAACAATAACCCTGCACCATAAAACGCATCGTCATCATTAGATAATCAGAGACACGTTCGCTGTATCGTGCACTAAGTGTATTATACAAGCGCGCAATGGTGGTGCAATCGTCACGAGCTCTCTTGCGGGCAGGCGAGTGCTAATAGCCCTGCAGCTCGTAAATCAATCGGCACCGGGCGCCTGTGCATGGATATACCCTATATACGGGCCTTTTCTTTTGTGTGTGTGAGAGAGAAGATGCAGGTACGTATGAGGCATCAATTAGCGAGAATAGCTGAGAGCTATAAAAGCCGGGAAAACGCGAGGGAAAAATGCCCGATGAGTGATTTATGCACCCCAGATCACTCTAGATGGCGCTCGCACACGGGGGTTGATATAACATACGCTTTTTCTGCATGATGGTGATGTCTTATCGCCTTTGATGTTATTTTATTTTATTTTTTTAAATATGGTAATTGGTATCGCTTTTTTAATCATGCCGAGATGAGAATGCGTGAGATTAATGGACTATACGCTGAAAGTAACTTAGGAAATCGACCGATGATGGCGCTGTTTCAATTCAATGAAGAACAATAAACTAAATTAAGAATTAAGAAAATACTTATCTACGAATCGAACGGAAATACACGTGTAGCGACTTTTTCTTAAATATAAAATACACGTTATTACACAACCGACACATTGTAATTATCATTATTGCACGTGTACTACATGCTGTGTACGTTTCCCGAATCGTTAATCGCAACGCGTATGTATATATAATTCATATACGCCCGGCATGATGCGCCACAGCACGCACAGGTCGAGAAGCTGTAATTGCATTCTGATTTATGCGCCAACGTCATTTGCATGCAAGAGAGAGAGAGTTCTCGTATTTCATCTCAATTAACGACTTTATACCATGTACGGCGCATCAATTAAACCGCCCTACTCTTCAAGAGTGCGTTATTTTACATCGATTCAATTAATAGTGCGTAAATCGATGGATTTCCCTCTTTTTTTTCTCTCCCTTCTACCCGCTCCGAGTTCATTTACCACGCACAGGTGTCATTTTGGCCATTTTAGATGTACTTCCGTACCTTGATCTTATTCATTGGGAAAAAAGGGACATTTTACACGATAGGTCTCTTTCTTTGAAGCCTTTTTTATCGATAACTTCATCAAATGATTATTTTTAGGGTAGAAAATTTGCAAATATTCAAGCATTTTATAATGAAAATTAAATTTTCATTGAGCCATAACAATATTAAGGTACAGTGTTAAAGCAAATGCACTTTTATTACCTATACATGGTGACAAATCCTAAAATTATATGTATTGCAGTATCAATGATCTCATCTCAAAATAATTGTAATGTGTTAATAAGTATAATGGATACAAATTTTAATACCAGCATTCTTACAAAGGTAAGCAACCAAAATGGTCATCCCTCTTTATGTGTGGCATCAAGTCTTGGGAGCAAAAAACATTACTACAAGAGGGCTTTGTTGTGCACGAAAAAGCTTTGTATAAATTCCAGAGTAACACCCAATAGTCCCTTGTCGAACAATAAAAAGTTAAGACACGTATATATGTTCACGAGTGTGTATGTACATTAGGTATAGCTCGCACATACGAAGATGAAGTTTTTGCGGTTTGCCGACGTTTCATTACGGCACATGCGCGCTTGCAGGCCGCCGATCATTTCAAACGCGTGTCTTACCCCAGCAAATCGTCGACACGGACGGCGCGAAGGATTTTCCACG
The DNA here is from genome assembly GCF_036245765.1 of Copidosoma floridanum. Lineage (NCBI taxonomy): Eukaryota > Metazoa > Arthropoda > Insecta > Hymenoptera > Encyrtidae > Copidosoma > Copidosoma floridanum. Next base: position 11,941,124 of record NW_028321884.1, on the reverse strand, counting down.
CAACCGCAAACGTCTACATCCCTCGCGTACGTATAATAGTATGTACGTACATGATGATACAGCTTTGGCTTTAGATAAACGCCGCACGAACGCGCGTGTACATGATACAAGTACTTGAGAGTGCGTACGCTTACTGCGGGGAGAAATGCTCGATTGATCGGCTAGATTTTTACAGGAGCTAATCGAATTCGTAACTTTATGAATTTTCATATCTAGGTAGCTTGAACGACTCTTGAAAAAATATTATCATACAAACCTTTACAGAGGTGTTTTTTTTTTTTTTTTATTTATTTACATTGGCGCTGCTCTATTTGGGAAATTTTAGCTGGTACTAAATGCGAGTATATAGTGTACATAGATGGAGAGGTATATGTAAGGACTTACCGCCAAAAATGAGGAACGTAGCCGTTTGGACACAACTCCCTGCACTGGCCGCACGGTGCTCCGAGAAACGCGGCGTTGATCACGTTGAACGTGACAGCTTGGGTGGACAGCATGCTGCTAGAAAAACAAAACAAATGGAAATGTCAACTAATCATCTTATTTCAATATACTGTGTGTGGGTGGTGTAGCTAAAAAAAAGCGATGGGAGGAGGAATAACGCCAACCTACAATACTTATACATTGATTTATCTCGTGTTTCTCGCATAATCATCTGCACTTTGTATTTCTGTTCTCTTAAAAAAATTATGGGATAAAAATGATGTGAAATAATACTTAAGGTTCAATTTTTTTTAATGCTTTTTGTTCCCATACTGGATGGATGTAGAAAAAAGTTAATAAATTTAATACGCAAGTTGGTAAGTTTAATTTAGAAATTAATTTTTTTTTTTTTTTTTAATAGTTCACAATTTTTTTAAAGACGACAACAAATCAATTGAAAAATGCAGTAAAAACAATACTGTAGATTTTAATTTTCCCAGGGGCTAATCACCAATATATAAATCCAATAGGGAGTATCTGTTTAAACGAGTGATCAAATTCGTTTTTGTTTACAAATACACAAAGGCTGCTTATCTTTTTGTTATTGTGATGCCTCAGATATAATTAATTAAGGCCGTTCTTAACGAAAAAAAAAAAAAAAAAAGAAGAAAAAAGAAAGAAAAAAAGCGTCACGCGCTAATATGCGACAACGATCGATTACAGAGCTGGTGTCGCTAAATCGCATCCTGAATTAATAACTACCTGAGGCTTAATAAACGGCTTGCGCTCACGTATGGATACATACACATGCTATCGGCCGACGTCATAAACGTTTGGCTTCGATCTTCCTCGATTATATCCGCGGCACTGTATAATTATTACGTATATATGCACCTCGTGCAATTTTTCATGTATATGAGGGAGAGGCGGTAGTGTACACATTTGACAGCAGAGAGTGTGAGTTTTGTGGGCAGGCACGTATGAATATACATTTACGTAGGTATATATATATATATTATATGCAAGAGAAAAAGGAAAAGTAAAGATGGTAAAGTGCGAGTCATGAGAAAGACGTACGAGCTGCAGCGCTCGATAAAATCTCAAATATTCGATAAATGACAGGTAAAAAAGGAGAAAGGGGATGAAAGTTTTTTTCATTTTTTAGATTTTTTTGCAGTTTAAGTGATTTTTCTGTTTTTTTTTTTTTTTTTTTTTTTTTTTCTACAATAATCTAAAACAGTGCCACCTGCATGGGAAAAAAATGTTAGATACACGAATAAATAGCCTGTTATGGTCTGTGAAGACTGTTAATTTTTTTTACACCTGAAACAAGGGTTTTAGAATTGAGAATTTGTTTTAAATATATTAAGACAAATAATTAGTTGAAGAAAAAAAAAATTAAAAGAATTGGGACTGATTGTTGATGAACCCAAGCCAGCATAGCGAGCATATCGGTGGTACGAACGATGAAAACACATAAGTTATTCACCTAAAATAATAGCTTATTAACAATGTATGACGATGTGTGCTCACAGAGCATAAAACTGGCCACAGGAGCACCTCGTTATTAGATTTTTCGTATTGTTACGGGAACTGCGTCAAAAAGTCCAAATGGTCCCACATGTTTTCCACCACAGTAAATGTTAAGGTAGTTAATGTAAAATTTCGATGAGCACCATTGAAAAAAAAAAGAGCTTACATTTTCCCACTGCACCTATTCGCCTGAATGGACAATATTTCCCTCGCGATAATTCATTAGGTAAAATTTCAATTTTTACTTTTTATTTTTCTCTCGAGTAATTCTCGCGTAAGATGAAATTTATGTGACAACCTGCACGTATAGCACAGCGCAGGCTCAGGTCCCACACACTGGCGGTACACGCGCGTTTCTTGGTCGGACGCGACAGGCGCGAGATTCATTAAAAAGACGCCCCAAAGAAAATCGATCGACGCGACAACGAGAGAGACATACCAGCCAAGTCACGGCAACAGCAGGACCAGCTGCAGTCGGGCGGGCTATTTATCCGTGGATTTACATCACGCGGGGCGACGCTTGGCTGCGGCGGGCTCTTTCGTTAATCCGCTGCATGAGGCTCCGGCTGACGTGACGAGATTTGTTTTTCTTTATTTTCTTATTTATTTTTTTCTTTTTGAGAGAAAAAAAGCTAGACGCACGTACGCTGCACTGCTTTTTATAAGCTGCAAATTGTGCCTTTACTACGCGTCAAGGATTTATTATGCTGAACGAAATCATGAAAAAATGTATGCCTTAAGACTTTTTTCATTGTTTTACGTAGAAATAATACCAATGAGGCGTATAAAAAAAACTTACAAAGGTGACTATTCAGTAAATAAAATTACGATGATCTCGTATACGAAGAAATCGAAGTATTATTCAATGTATTTGGAATTGTCATTTTTTTTAAATAGAAAAAAAAATACTTGTAGATTTCCTTTTGTAAGAAATCACGTGATTTCTTCGGTGTCGATACATTGAAACATTCATGTCAATGAATTTCATTTGATTCTATGAATTAAAAACTTTTGTCCATAAATTGACTGAGATAAACAATGGTATAGGGTAATCGTGGGTAAAACAAATGAAGCATGAAATACGCTGATTCACGTGATTGCACACTGAAAAGAGTGCCTCCTTATCAATTTTCAGCTTAAAATTACTTTGAACTTAAATTTTATTAATTTTCATTAATAAAATCTCAATCTCCTCACGAATATAAGAACGACGCACGTAGCGCTATCAATTAGCTCAAGTCATTCGAGGAGTAAAATGTTATTACAGTGGGGGAGTTCCAAAAGTAAAATTTTCAAAATGACGAAAAAAAAAATGTTACTCCTTCTTTTTATGGGAAGCTATAAATGATGTCAAGGGGGAGCCTCATACAGAATCTAAATACGATAAAACAAGTCCTTCCACAACTATACAGCATACCTCCTTACAATGTAATTTGACTTCCTATAAAAAGTATACGTAACGACGGCTGTAAAGTTGCAGTGTATGGCACTGAAGTTTTGTAATAAAATCACAGCCACAAGTAAATGTCCATGTCGCTATTTAGTGTCCCCTCGGCAAACAAAAATGATCATACTTTTTCCAAAAATCGCATTCCAAATGAATGCACGCGTATACGAGCTCCCACAAAAATGACGTCACTCCAACTCCAACGTCACGTTACCAAGCAAGCGAATGCCTCGTCTTCTTCACATATGTATATACGCACAGGTGAAAAGAAAAGAAAACTCTCTCTCATCTGTACCCAAAGCACGGAGCGTGGAGAGAGAGAGCGGGTATATAATCACCCTTACTATATGCGAGATAAATTGATCGAGTGCACGTCGTTCCTCTCCCCGAAGTCACTACTTATTAGGAGAGAGACGGAAAAGCCGGGGCGTCGCTCTATCCCTCTCTCCTCTCGAGCGAACAAATGAAAAAAAGGAGAACATTACTGCAAAACCAAAAGCTTGTGAGTATGTATACATATACATTTATTATATATATATACACGTACGTATATGCACACATTAGCCATCACTCGGGCGTTTGAAAATTCGAGCGGCCGAGCGCGACGGGAAGACAGATCGTGTTCTGCGCCATCGAGTCCTCGTTTGTTTATTTATATATTATCAAGATGCCTCCGGCCGATTGCGCATTGAAAGTGCCACGCGCGCTCTCCTCCTCCTCCTCCTCCTGGGGTGTTTAGTCACTCGTATACCTCCTGTTGATTTTATTTACTCTCCTTCCGGAGAAAAAGGCCCGAGATCACTCGAGACGGCTTCATCGGAATCCACCCCATATGTGTACGTTCTCGAAGAGTAAGACTGATTTGTACGAGGCTTTTTTTTATATATATGTAGAAATCGGAGCTTTCGTATGCAGCGAGGAGGCGGGCGATGGACACTGAGCCTGCTAAACGCACGCGGGATTTGGTGTACACGAGAACGAGGATTGATGGCGCTGATTTTTTGAATGCGTGTGCGCGAGGAATCCGAGATGAGAGAGGTTGTCTTATCGATGGACGTGACGTGCCTTAAAAGTGTCGGCGTCGGTCTAATGAAGCTGTCGAGGGGAGTCGGACGAGAGGGTCTAATTGATGCCGCACGGAAGAAAGCGTTGGTTATTGGTGTTTCGCGGATGAAGGATCGTTGCTTCCCGTGGATCGGAAGATTTGAGGAATCCGATTTTGTGGTTTTTAAACGAAACGAAACCTGCACCTGTACATTTTCAATAGTACCACGCTTTGGACATTCTTTTTGGCTTCGAATACAGTTTCGTGTATTTACTTTGTCAGAATCCCATCATCAAAAGTAGGATAAAACTACACACGTTCGGAGACAATGTTTTGTTCAAACAACATCTCGATCAACATTAGCTTCATTACAGTGAACCAACTACGATATTTTACGTATATATAAATCTGTTTGGATTTACAAATAACTTCTCAACTGTACGAATTCGTCAATCTCTTCAAGTGCAGCGTCCACGCACTGACAGATGGAACCTTTGTGGGACGATTTAAATCAGAAACAAAAAAAAAATTATTCCTTTCTAATAACTGCGAAGCCGATGGAGAATATCTCGCTCACCAAAATGTACGATCTATAAAGAAAAAAACTACTCGAAAAAAAAATCGATTCAGATCCATATCCGTTAGATATTCTATCCATCGAATGTTTCAGCTCACCACTAAAACAGATTGAATCTCCGTCTGACGAACTACTTTCAAACCGCACGCGCCCGAACGGAAGAGCCGTCGCCGCGACTTTTTTTTTATCCTCCCCCCGCGCAAATCGAACCCAGACCCACAGAGAGAGAGAGTCTCGACTTCGCAAAAAGAGGAGCGATCCAATTAACCTTATTCCTCGACCGCCGTACGTACACATCCGTCCGACGGCTGCAGCTCATATCAAAACTCAAGCAGCCGCACACGTTACACGCCAAATCGGTAAAGTCCAAGCCACGAGGTGTACCGGACGATACGGAGACATAGCCTCAACGGTGCCCATTAGAATTAAAGCTAAGAGCCGACAGCCATTAGTGCCCCCTCCCTCCCCAACCCGTCTCCTAATGCCCGGCGCGACATATTGCGCGGAAAGCCGCTTTTTACTCGCGTGTGTACAAAGAGCGAAAGGCGGAAAGGGGGAATCAAAGCGCCTACTCGTGTATCATCAAACACGAGAGACGGCGAAAAAAAAACCACCCCCCTATGGGCCCATACGTATACGTATAGCAAAATTATTATCACGGGGCGGCGAGGAGCTTTTTTCGTGTGTCCGATCGCTTCGTGAGAATTGCTCGCTAAAAAAAAAAAAAAAAAACATAAAGCTTGGCTCTTTTTTCGGCTCGTTCGATGAGGGAAAGCTCCACGTGGAGGAAGGAAGCTGCAAGCTCTCGCGAGCCATGACCAAGGGGTATACATATACATCACAAAGGGTATCGCTTACTGCACCGATGCGTGTACACGTATAGAAGCACGAACCCAAAGATAAGAGGGAAGGAAAGAAACAGGCCACCGGCCAACTTTCCCATGCACCATACATGTGCCCAACTGGCTTCTAATGGCCGAGATACGCAGAAGCCGCGCGAGAGAGAGAGAGATCTCCGGACTCTCGTGGATCTCTTTTTTTTTTCTTCTTCTTCTCCTTGTTTGCTCTACTCCCCCTCCGTACGTATAATACGGGTGCGCAGTTGTCGGCAATTCGCGAGAGAGCCGACCGATTAGCATTCCCAGGAAGCAAGAGAGCACAAGGAACGGGGGTTGGTGCATGGAGGTACGGTAGCTGTTGCACTACTTTTGGATATAAGCTCGCTCTCTCCCGTGTGATTTACGTGCTAAGGTACATATGTATTTCGGGGGGGGGGTACATCGTGTGCTCTCAAAGGCTGCACAGGTTGCGCAGGGGGTGGGTTTCGAAAGTTTAAAGAGGATACTGAGAGATGCACTGTGTCTTGGAGAGGGATATGGTTCGCGAAATAGCCAAGTTGGAGCCGATCTTGGGAACTTTCAACGAATCAGCCAACGAACGGCTGTATAACTTTCGAAAGTTTTGGTATCCAGTCGATTTTTTTTTTTTGTTTCCTTATCCATAAGGGTGTTTTAACTTTGATGAAGAGTAAGGAAAAGAAGGTTTTTTTCTCTCTTCGAAAGTACACCTTGTTCTAAGGGTCTGGTCATTGGTAGCCTATACAAATTCGTACCAACGGGCAATTGTTTTATCTGAAAATCGACCCCACGATCAGAAAAAGCGCCAATAACTCAAAATTCTTTTGACGAATGCCCTAACTCGAAATTGCCGTCAAGAAAACGCTAGCTCACATTTAAAACCTAATTGGAATCAGCGCTTTCTTGGGTGCAATTCTGAGTTAGTGCTTTTTTGAAGGCAATTTGGTATTGGCCTTTTCTTTGACCAAAGTACACGTACTTTATGCATACGAATAGATTAATACACTAGCGAGTAATTTTTTACCTACGGATAACTACATCCATACTCACAAGTAATGGTTCATCCATATAGATTTAATTTCTGATCACGAGGCTCAACCTTGCGCTCTCAAAGATCACCATTTGAACAAAATTGAAACGTCACAGCTCTTACACGTTGACGTATGGTATACTAGTTTCTTTGTTTTTTTTTTTCCCCATCACGTACAAAGTAACACGTATACGGAATATTGCAGGGACAAAGAAAAAGCCCGTCAAGGCGGCCATTAACACACAATTCCTCTAATTGTACCAGGAATCAATTCGCCACCGACTCGGACAACGGGTTTTTCGCTCCTGTGCCGTACGTATACGTCCCTTGCTCGCGCACCATATTCGACTTCGTCCATACCTCTGCCAATGCGACAAATCAATTGGCCTTTTCCTCTCTACTTTTTTTTCTCTCGGTCACACAGCACATTCACAGAAACGAGAGATCATCGAAGCCTATCAACAGTAAAATCATCCATATTGAAATACAATAGCGATGCCCTGCTCATTGTTCCCTCCAGTCCCAGTGAATCATTTTCTCGAACCGAGTTACAAGAGAGCCGGTGAATGGAGCAGCCCAAGGTATAACTCAGCGGTGGAGCGGCTCGTTACTTCATCCCCGCGCACCGTCGCAGCAGTCTGCGCGTGTATATATATACCCGTGTGGATTCCAGAACAGAGTCGTCGTCGTTGAGGTGTACGCATAATGAAGAATTACGATTATGCCCGAAGTGACGTACACCTGACGGCCGGTAGGGCGGGTATTGTTGGATTTATCTGTTGGCGCTTCACATCAATACAACGATGATGAGGATGATAAACATAATGGAGACAAAAAAAAAAGAAGAGGAGACGTACATGTCGCGTTGTAACCCGAGTTAATTAACGGTTTGTCGTTGTTTGCCGCTGCTGCATTGGCGAGGTAAAATTTGAAGGCTAATTAGAAGCAATGCCCGGCTCCGCTGGGTTTGAAAATAGGGAAATAAAATTTTATATTGTAAAAACAATCAAAACGAGCCGTCGCTACACTATTTGTGCGTCGGGGAACTTTGAGATACGACAAGTTCAATTGGAACGTCGAGCCAAGCTTTTATGGTGCTCTGAGCAATCAGTCGTATCGAATCGTGTTGTTCGATGAAGGGTGATTTTCGCACGTACTTTAACTCGTTGATTTAATCTTTTTTTTTTTATGTATGCAAAAACAAAATCATTGCTATACAGTTTTTCTAATTATTAAAAAAAAATAGTAAACATAAGTACGCAAGATTTATTGTAAAAGCAGACGTCACCGAGCTATTTATTGTACAGTTGAAGATCACCGATTTTATCAATCATTGACGAAAAAAATTGTTTTCTACTTTTTACTTTAATAATTAAAATTTATTTTCATAACAATTTTAACTTTTTGTTAAAATTATTTCAATTTGACATATCAGTTTAATGAGTATTTGTCTTCTATAGAGAGTTCACCGTCTATAAAATTGAGCAGAAACAGGCGAGTAAGATAAGATGAGCCGTCGATGCGTAGAGAAATTCAAATAACCTGAGCAAATTTCATTAACATCCGATATCAGTACTTTTATTAGAAAATTTAGCTAATCTAAGAACATTTTAAAACGAATTTCTCATCATTCTACAAAATAAAGTAGAAACAGACGTGTAAGGTAAGACACGCCATCGATGCGTAGAGAAATTCGAATAACCTGACAAAATTTTATTACTATCTGATATAAGTACTTTTATTAGAAAATTGAGCTAATCTAGAAACATTTTAAAACGAATTTCTCATCATTCTACAAAATAAAGTAGAAACAGACGAGTAAAGTAAGACAAGCCTTTGATGCGTAGAGAAATTCGAATAACCTGACAAAATTTTATTACTATCTGATATAAGTACTTTTATTAGAAAATTTAGCTAATCTAGGAACATTTTAAAACGAATTTCTCATCATTCTACAAAATAAAGTAGAAACAGACGAGTAAAGTAAGACGAGCCATCGATGCGTAGAGAAATTCGAATAACCTGACAAAATTCCATAAGTAACTGATATAAGTACTTTTATTAGAAAATTTAGCTAATCTAGGAACATTTTAAAACGAATTTCTCATCATTCTACAAAATAAAGTAGAAACAGACGAGTAAAGTAAGACGAGCCATCGATGCGTAGAGAAATTCGAATAACCTGACAAAATTTTATTACTATCTGATATAAGTACTTTTATAAGAAAATTGAGATTATCTAGAAACAGTTTAATGTGAATTTGTCAAATTTCTACAAAATTAAGGAAAAATAGACGAGTAAAGTAAGACGAGCCATCGATACATAGATAAATTCTCACCACCTGACTCAATCACATTAACATTCAATATAAGTACTCTTGTTAAAAAAAAATATTTTTAGTTAAAGTAGGAACAGTCTTAAGAATATTTAACGGAATTCGTCAAAATTAAGTAGAAACAGGCGTGTAAAGTAAGACAAGCCATCGACGCGTAGAGGAATTCAAATAACCTGACTACATTTTATTAGCCTTCAACATAAGTTATTTTGTTGGAAAAAAAAATGTATTTTTAGATAATCTAGGAATTTGTTAGAATTACACAAAATTAAGTAGAAACAGACGAGTAAAGTCAAACGAGCCATCGACGCAAAGGTAAATTCAAATGATCTGACCAAATTTCATGAGTATCCAATATAAGTACTTTTATTAAAAAATTGAGCTAATCTAGATACAGTTTAGAATGAATTTGTCATAATTTTACATAATTTAGGAGAAACAGACAAGTAAAGTAAGACGAGCCTTTGATGCGTAGAGAAATTCGAATAACCTGTCTTGTTTTTATTAGTATCCAATATAAATATTTTTGTCAGAAAAAAAATATATTTTTAGATAATCCAGCAACATCTCAAGCAAATATGTCACAATTCTACAAAATTAAGTAGAAACAGACGAGTAAAGTGAGACGAGCCATCGATGCGTAGAGAAATTCCAATAACCTGACTACATTTTATTAGTACCTGATAGAAGTACTTGTATAAGAAAATTTATCCAATCTAGGAACAGTTTGAGGAGAATTTGTCACATTTTTTTAAAATTAAGTAGAAACAGACGAGTAAAGTAAGACGATACATCCATGCGTAGAGGAATTCAAATAATCTAACTAAATTTCATTAGCATCAACATAAGTTATTTTGTTGAAAAAAATAGATTTTTAGATAATCTACAAATTTCTTAAAGCGAATTGGTCAGAATTTTATAAAATTGAGGAAAAACAGACGATTAAGGTAAGACAAGACATGGATGAGTTGAGAAACTCAAATAACCTGACCAAATTTCATGAAATCCAATATAAATACTTTTATTAGAAAATTAAGCTAATCTAGAAATAATTTAAAATAAATTTGTTAGGATTCTACAACATTGAGGAGAAACAAACGAGCAAGATAAGATGAGCCATTGATGCGTAGAGAAATTCAAATAACCTGTCCAAATTTTATTAGTATCTGATATAAGTACTTTTATTGAAAAATTTATTTAATCTAGGAACAGTTTAAGGAGAATTTGTCAAATTTTTTGAAAATTAAGTAGAAACAGACGAGTAAAGTAAGACGAGACATCCATGCGTAGAGGAATTCAAATAATCTGACTAAATTTCATTGGCATCAATATAAGTTATTTTGTTGGAAAAAAATATATTTTTAGATAATTTAGGAACTTCTTAAAGCGAACTTGCCAGTATTTTATTAAATTACGGAAAAACAGACGAGTAAGGTAAGACGAGCCATTGATGCGTAGAGAAATTGAAATAACCTGGCCAAATTTCAATAATATCTAATAAAAGTACTTTTATTAGAAAATTTAGCTAATTGAGGAACAGTTTGAAGAGAATTTGTCATAATTCTACAAAATTCTACAACAGTTGAAGCCGATTATGTTTGATTTGAAATTTGCAGAAAATTTGCGTTTTATACACTACAAAATGACGATAATTGCCTGTACGATCTTTAATTCGAGTTTTATGGCTAGTTGGTGCACGAACTCGTGATCACCAGTGCGATAATTTTAATTAACTGCAGAAAGTCGAGGCGATAAAAGAGACGAAGAAATGAAAAAAAAAATAAATAAATAAATAAATACGAATTCTATTTCCGGTGAAAAAAAACCGCACTTGCTCGTAAATCACTGTAATTTTCTGTGATTGCAAACGCAAGCCGAAAGAAAATCAAGTACCCTCATATCGAAGCGGTAAAAATTTCAGAAAAAGAAAACTTTTACCGATTCGCGCACAAGCGCGTGATTACAACCGATGACGATGGCAGTAAACTTTTCATCATTGCTCTCTCTCTCTCACGATGCCGCAAAGATTAAATAGATTATGTAGTTTTTTTTTCTTTTTTGACAAAAAAAGTACAGTTTGCATGCGAAAAATTGTTCATCGCAAAATCGTCACGACACGCGATTTTTCTTCGACCGACAGCTTCTCGTCTCATAATACTTAGCAATCATTAGCTCGCTGCAACACTATACACGTACATACAGACAGACAGCTCAAAATGTATATGTATACACATGTGTACAGAGGGGCTTTTATGGCAGGAGGCGCCTCTCGAGTGGCATTATTTTCAGTGACTCGAGAGAGTTGCCTCTCGTTTTTCTCGCGGCTCATCAACTGCCGAGCTTTTATTGTCCGACCGGCTGTATGCCTGTGCTATATACAATGCAGCGTGGGATGAGGATCGGCGCGTGTTGACTTACGGGGCCGCTTTTGCGTACAGAGGGAGAGAGCTGCGAGGTGTTGATTGAGCATGGGAATGATTGACGAGCCTTTTTCTCTCTCTCTCTTTGTTTGTTTACTCATGAGAAAATTTGATGGTATTAATTTACGAAATCGTGCATGCTTTTTACTTAATCCCTCGTTGCTTGCAAATTAGGGTTTATAAGCGTATACTGCAGCTGGACGGTTCATCGTGTTATTGTTCCATTTTGATCTTTAAAATCATGGGGAGGAAATCATTTGGTTGGCCAAATAAACATTTTCGCATGAAAATCTTGACTCACCCAGAACTTTTCCAAACGCATGAACGACGCAGCAAAGAGTTCATTTGTTACTTTTTACAGTTCAAATGGAGTATAAATTTGATTTTTTTTTTTCCCTTCATAATTACTGTAATCACTGGGATCGGCCCACAAAACGAAAAATTTTAATCGCAGACAAGTTCTATGTATTAATAAAAATAACTAATATCTCGAGTGTTTGGTATCGCAGTTTCCGCCTAAAGTTGTTTTTTTGAAAATAAGCACCAGAAAACCAGAAAACAATACAGGATCCTTGTTAATATTTCTGTCCATACTTGTTTGGCAGGTACTTGGGTATGATGACCACGTCATAATACACAGTGAAATATACATGAAAACTACCTTATCGGTTACCCCCGTATCTTTATATTGACTCGATTAAAACGTTCATTCGAATTGATACCTGTATGCACTTTCATTCAACTCACACTTACCCTCGTCAACAAACAACAACCATAAACGAAAAGGATCGATAATCGATCGATCAAATACCTATGAAGTTTCCATCCTGATTAAGAAAAACAGAGTTTCCGAATGAGAAAAGCCTTGACAAAAATGAGTATGTATGATTATCGTTACAACGTGCCAACTCGCTTCTGAAAGAGGTACTCTTACACACGCATAAAAAAAGGACGAACAACGTTAAATAATTGTAGAAACGTATAACGGAAGATGCAAAGAAACTTGTCGAAAAGCCGAATAAAGTGTAGATAAAACGATAAGTATTTATTGAGGACGAAACAAAAGGGGAACCTGTATAATAGAACGCACCTGAGAAGGGGATGAAAAAAAGGGGACAGGAGATAGATAAATGAAGAAAGCACACGTGCATACACATACAGCAGCGCTCTCGCGACATACACGTCAATAGGTACATATAGAAAGAAAGGGGAGCGATATATAACGCACACATCATCAGCTATATATTATGTGTACGTATACACGCGCAAACGGTCTCTTCTTACCTGTTGCCTCCTCCTTCTCCTTCAACCTTTTCCTCTTCTTCTTCTTCTTCTGCAATGTATATGTGCAGTCAAGACGCGTTTAGGCACACACACTGCACAAAAGCTCTTTCTCTCTCTCTCTCTCTTCTGCTGCACGAGCACAACCAACTTTCACCACACACGCGCGTTTACATAAGTATTTGGCGCAAACACTACTACTTATATATACTTTCTCCTTATCTTCTTCTTCTTTTCTCCGTGATATGTTATATGTTCTCTTGACTTCCCGAAGCAATCAGACACCAGACGGTTCCCTCTGCTCGATTTTACGCGCGTATTTTTTGGGCGGCACGCGAAGCTCGACGCACTACCCTCTCCTTCTTTCTCTTCCTCTGGCCCGAGTAAGGCCCGGCTTAGCACCGCTTCGCCGTGCAACGTCTTTTCGAAGCTTCCAACTTTTTCACCCTGCATTCAAACATACGTGTTTATACGTGTGGAATTAACGTGGGTATTGGGTATAATTGTGCAACAGACGAAATAGTGCAAAATTTATATTCAGCTCTTTGTAATATCTTAAATAAACTAAACGAATTTGGGAGCCCTGACGCCCCGAATATTTTAACCGACTCAAGTGCATAGGTACTTTTTCGGGCGCTAATTGCGAGATAAATCGAGTCTGATAGGCGGAGCACAGGAAACGGGGTTGTGGTCTGCCCAAGGTACGTATATATTATACGCCGCGTTCACGGGATAAAAATAAAGGGGGGGGGCGAGGTATACCTATGTTACGTACGTTATGATATAAGAGAGAGAAATTTGGAATCGCGGAATTTCGTGTATATAACAGGGTATGGGATATTATATACTCGTATACATGTACGTCTGCAAGCTGCTGTTGTAGCGTGCACCGAGGATACCGCGTTAGAGGGGGGGCATACATGTGTTTAATGTGTTGAGGCACAGAGAATCTCGAGAGCCGAGCCCTCGAGGGCTGTTACTTATATATACATGCGTGTAGTTTTGCGCCGTGCTTGACCCGACCGATGGTCTCGGGAGTAAGTGTAACGAGAAAATTCTTTTACCTAACGATTTTATCAGATAATTAAGTGAGATATTGACGTTTTGTACGTACGTATACATATGTACACGTGTTTGCCTGTGTTTTTATTTTACCTTTTTTTTTTTTTCATTTAAAGAGGGGATGATTCGATTAGCGTTTTATAAACGAAGGGTTTTTCTAATATTTTTTATACATTTTGCACTTGGGATGTAAAGTTCTGTACTACAGACTCTTTCTCTCCGTCGGGCAAATAATCTTGGTTACAGTCATCAAGAAAAAAAAAAAAACAAAAAAAAACAAGTTACGCGACCGCCAATGCGTCGCATCCTTTCGAAAACCACGAGCGTCGCTCGGGAAGCATCAAGGGGCTGATCCGCGTAAAATACCATTGAGTGGTATTGCACTGTCGTTCAAAGGTGTAGCCGGAAGTGTCACCTCCGCGTGGGAAAAAGCAAAAAGAACCTGTTTTCCACCCTTCATATACAAGTGCATAAAAAACCTCTTTTGACTCCTTTTTTTTTTTTATCCGTCACATTTGTACGATACATGTACGCAAAGAAAACGAAGGAAAAGACAAGGTGCCGGTTTTAACGAGCACTTCGCACACACCATCGGCTTCCGCGTCGCGGGGGATAACGTAATCGACGATGGTTCGAGTTGCGCCGATCATCGTGTTAACGATCCATAATATGGTTACAATTTACGATGATCGGGTACAGCTCGAAATTTCTATATGTGTACGTGATGCGCGTGTACATGCGTTGTCGTCGATTTCACTATATGTCGTGTACAGTGCACCTGTACACTTTTCTTCGATCTGCATGTCTGAGATCGAGAATGTTTCTTTTTTTTCTCCTGATCTGATAAAAAGACAATCGCGTCACAATCCCGATTTTTCGACGACGATCGTTGTAAGTGGATTGCCGATTTTGTTCATTTCGCCACAGATAACCAATCCACGCGCAACTGTACCGATTTCTGCCGATTTCCCCCGAAAAGCCCGCAAAAACGAGACGTAGGTACATATACACACGGGTATAAATTCACTGGGCGAAAAAAAAAAAAAAATCGTATCCCCCTCCCAGACACGAATAAACGATCGTGGAGTCCACCGAGAGAAAAGGGCACGCCATCAGAAGTCCGTACAAGAAAGAGACGCAGCCGGTAGGCCTTGGCTGTTGAAATCAAACGTCGCCGCAAGTCCCCCGTTCGATCAAGTCCGCGCGAGAGAGGGTAAAATGCACACAAAAGAACAAAAATCGGTATACGGAGTATATTATATACAGCCCGAAAGGAAGAGAGGGAGGGTGTGTGTGTGTGTACGTAGGGATTGCACCTGCGCGCATATTATATATGTATACACGCGGGCAATCCTCCCCGCGTCAGTATAGTTTATTCGACGGTGCACACAGAGACACCGAGGGAGGAGAGAAACGCCGACAGGAGGAGAGAAAGATCGGCTCGCGCTCGCGAGAGACCCTGTCCGCGTCTCTTGGGAGGACTTACCGTTTTTGCCTTCCGAGCTCCCCCCCCCCCCCCTCTCTCTCTCTTGTCCTGCAGGTCTTTTATAACCGCGCTGCCACTGACTGATGCTGCTGTATTCTGTTGTTATATATATGTGACCGAGGGAGGCGGGATCGGCTTTTTATACATACATATACATACGCGGTGAGGAGACGAAGGTCGAGTATCAGGTATACGTACGATTGGGTCATCGGCACTTTGGGAGGGTTTTTAGACTTGGTGAGAAATCATTTGCGTACAGGTACTTCGATCGAATTATTCATACCGATTTAGTTGTTAATCACGAGCGTGTACGTATCTCGCGCGGGCGATTTACACGGGTGACGAGGTTCGCGATGAAATATGTATATATACGCGTTCTCGTATGTAAAATATATACGTATGTGGTTAATGGCTCATTCGAGCGAGTGATTAATTTACAATGTTGGGAGGGATGATGGTAATGGCGAGATTAGTGATTGGGGTATTGGGAGTTGCGCGTTTTGGTGTCAAAAAAAAAGTATATATATATATGGATCGATGAACAGTTACTCACTCGCGGGTACCGTTTCGCGTCGGATCTCTCAATAAATTTTTCCCCGATGGCAAAAGACCGCGGCTCCCGCCCGTGGTAATTTCATCAAGTCGTGTGCCACGCTTTACGAGTGCCAATTGAAACTTGGAACATGATGGACGGCTTTTGGTATATTTACACCTTTTTTTTTCAACGATTCGTATGGATGGCCATGTGTATTAGTAGAAGGTGTATGGGAAGATTTTTCATAGAAGAAGAAAGAAAAAGAAAAAAAACTTTCAAGATCACCTAAATCACGATCGGGCTAATCGTAGGTTTATTGGTGCCTGCATTGCACGTTTTGCCAGGGTAACGTGCTCGGAGCTTCCTATGTATGGGTATCTGATCGACTCCCCTTTGGCATTACGGAACGTGTAATTTTCTTCTCTAATGTGATGCTTAAAGGTGATATTAGCCTTTCGTTGGCGGAAAATTTGAAGGTTTTCAGGACGGGTTTTTGCCGATTTTTCTTTTTTTCAATATTCCTGATGAATTGACAAACTTCGCGTAGCCTTTTATTTATTTTGTCTGATTAATTGGTGAAGCGCAACTTCCAATCGTGTCTTTTTTAATTGTAGGTAGGTATACTGTATAAAGCAAAAAGTGCGCAAATGAATGATTTTTGCACGAGTACGACGTTTGCGCAGGAAAACGTTTGCAAAGATTTTCAATTTTGAGTATTGTACTTTGTCGTGAATCAGGGCGCAAAGGTTACCAGAGCACAAAATACCGTACTTGTCGCATGCTGCTAAGGACCATTCGTTTTGCGCACTCCGTGCAGGTACAAAAAGCTAAGGTGCAGGAAAATAATTATGGCAAACTGAAATCTTGGCAATTGGTGCGCAAAGCATGTGTATATTATATGGGTAAAATTGTCGCGTGCAAAAATCACCTGTTTTGCGCAATAATACTGTCAAGCTACCAAATACTTTTTTGGATATTCGTCAACCGGGTGTGACTGTAATCACGAACTTTTCACCAAACTGCACCACTAATTTTTATCACTATACTTCACATAATTGTCACACTCGAACGCACCTTTCAATGAAAAAACAAAACAAAACTATTCAAACGTCGTTCACAAATCGCGTTTAGAAAAAAAAAAAATTTATTTTTTTTTTTAAACAAGGCCCAAAAACCGCGAGAGGGATAATATAACCCCTGCGCCCGGTATCTCCGCGCCGGGCTCTAAGCGGAACGAAACTGCCGTTGGGCCCCGAGTCGTCGGCTGAGGAGGCTGCCCTTCATCCATACGCGCGGAGGGACGAGTCATCTCTCCCCCCCCCCTCACTCCGTGAGGCCCGCGCCTCCGCCGCGTGAGGGGACTCGGTGCGGCTTTTTTTCACCCGAGTCCCACCTCCCGCCCTCTTTCTCAATGCGCGCAATGTGCGTCGAGCGGATTTTGCTACCGCGCGATTTTTGCGCGAGTCGATCGATTTTTCTTCTCGCGGGGATTAGGATATAGCGTGTCGAGTGTCTTTGATTTTTTTTTTTTTTTTTTTTGGTTTGGGGTGCTTGGAGCAGTAGCCGGTGATTGTTTTTTTTGCTCTAGCGAGTGGAGTCGCAAAAACTGCGAGAAAGATTTTTTATTTTTTTCAATGAACGACCGTTTCGCGGGAAAATTTAATTATAAATCCTATGTTTCGAGTGACAATGTGTTCCTTTTATTTTATTTTTTAAATTTATTTTTAGCTCAAAATATTTAATAAAGTATGTCCCGCGAACTGAAGTATCAATCATTCGTTTTGACGCACACGCAGCTCAGCGTACGTTTTCATAAATGTGCATGTTATTAGAACAATTTTTATTAATTTATTATTATTTATTCATTATGAATCGTCAAAAAAAATTTTTTTAAAGTCAGTATCCATGAAATTAAATCGTTACTGTTTTTTAAATAACTAAGGCGTGAATAAAACCAAATTAGGTAAACAAATAGAAGTGGCCTGTTGTTGCGACTACCTATAGGTATAGTAGTAATTTATTGGTATTGCGAGCGATCCATAATTTAAAAAAAAATTTTTTACAAATAGATTATTAAACATTTTTTTGTGATATCGAGTAGATGACACTGTCTAGAAACGCATGAAACAATTTTTACAGAAAAAAATACGCAGACTAATGTAACATATTTTTACCCCAAATTCTCCAATAATTTATTTATGTAGCAAAAATCCTAAATGAAAAAATTTTTGCATGATTTTAAAATTATTTTCGCCTTTAAAAAATATACATAAAAAAGTAGTCTTTGCTGCTAGTGTACTACCATGAATTTTTTTTAAGCCAATACAGAAAATTAATTTATTTGGGCATTTTTTGATTTTTCAAACGAATAAGTATTGTCAAAATTGAGAAAAAAAAGTTGGCAAAAAATGTTTTTCGTTAATGTTTAAAAATATCAGAGTAATCCATTAAATACGTACAAAAATTTTGTATTACTTTGTAGTTAAAAAAACAATTTTCAAAGTTATAGAAACAATTCATCAAAAATTCGGCATCTTAATACGTGTGTTAATATCATTAATAAATGCGTAAGGTTCATGTAAATAAATAAATATAATTATTTATTGAGTTTTGTACACTTTTTTCAACATATTACTTACACCTATTTGTAGATATTTAGACAATAATAAAAATTAGCAATTTTTGAGTGTTGTATTCTTAGTTTGTAATATAGTGGTCAATATTTTGCTGTGTTACAACTTTATCGGGACCACATTGTATTAATGTGTGCCTCAAATGTTACACATTATATAATAAATTTTATGGTTTTACATAAATATTCAAGATATATGTGTTAAATGAGATAAAAATTGTTCAAATATATTATATGAATAAATAAATAATTTGAACAAAAATTTGTTTTGGTGAAACTTTATTTAAGATTCAACAAATACACTTAATCATAATTGATGATGATGAATGATTTTTGACTTGAATGACAAATGATTTTTTTCAGAATCATTCATTCTTGCGTCGTAATAAATTTATCTCGTAAAAAAATTCAAAAACTAAAAAGTGAATGGAAAATATTTGTTTATATTTTATTTTATTTACATTTTTTTTGTTTCTTTATGGAATGAAAATATTTCAACAGTTGCTATTACGTTTGAAAAATAATTAAAATCATTAACTCAACGTATGAAAAAAATTTCATGAGCATGTACTCCTTAAACAATAACAAGTGGATAGGCACATGAAGCTTTCATAAAGAAAGTCAAATATATACAAAAATTATTCCACGTTAATACACGTGTAAAAATAAAAATATTCGCTGAAAAAATACTGTTTAGTTTCGCATTAAACACGTACAATACAAACTTTAAAAGTACGTATAAAAATACTATTTCCGCCACAATTCCATTAACATTGATGTGTTGTATAAAAATCTGAGTTAAACGATATATGTTATCATAGTGACCCATAAACGTAGGCAACCAAAAGCATTAAGACTCCATTTGTAAACTAGTGACGCCACTGATGTAAAACCTTTAATTACAAATTCTCCGAGTAGCAGGTATAATCACAAATTTTTTAAAATACAAAATTCTACTCAGTCTTTTATTCTTTCGTTATTCGTCATAGCCTCTTTATAGAAAAACTCGAAATACAAAATATTTCAAAATACATTTGTGCCTCTGTGCTGACTCTTGAAAAAAAATTTCAAGCATCATGCCGCAAATATTCTTAACGGAGAATCGCCAAGGCCCTTTGTACCATTCTGACGTCTCGATCACTGATGTAATCTAATAGACTTTCGCTTACTACTTCCGGTAAGCGAAATTTGAACAACTCGTTAAGACTAACGATGGATCTTTGCCTCGATCTCACGTAGCGTCTCCCAATGACCAAGGTCCACAGCAACAAGTGCCTGTAAACGGGAAACTCGCGCTTGTAATCATCCCCGTTGAAAGTGTCTATAACATCCTGATGTTTTGCATAAGCCACAAGCTTATCCTTTGGACTGATTATAAAGTCATGGTACGAAACGTTAGCCAACAACTTTTCTGCTTTCATCTTCTCCAACTCCGTCTGACAAACGCTCTCGTAATTTACAATCATTCTCGACCTTAGCATCGATTTTTGGGACCCTGCATAAGCGGTCAGCCCAGCAACTTTGGTTTTCACGTAAAACTGAAGGAACCTTATGCTATTGGTGTAATAGCGTTTTAAAAAAATATCACAACTTGCATGGTAATCCCAAGTGTGAATGGAAGCCAACAGTATGTCGGTGCAATCGCGTTTATAAATAATTGCAAAATCAAAGGGGGTCAAGTTATCGTACTCTTCGTCAAAGCTACGACGACGATCCAGCACTCCGTCGTTCACAAGAATATCACGGACCTTTGGAGTCAAGTATGAAGGCCTGCGCGAACCACACGCGTTGGCTTGGTACTCGCACAGAAGCAGTATCGCCGTGTAGTCGTTTTTGCGCACGGCGTAGTGCAATGGGGTCATGAAGAGGTCGCAGGTAACATCCGGTTCGACTTTCACCTCCAACAGTAGACGCATAATGCCGTGTTGACTATTTTTCGTGGCGACGAGCAGAATGTGTTCCCCATCCCTGTTGATGTCGTTGTAGTTCTCGGTATAAGGTAACAGTCGCCTGAATATATCCTCATCGTTCAAGTACAGGGCCTCGAACAAAGCCGAGTGGCCCATTTTGGCTTTATCGTGGACGCAGGCTCCCTTCTCCAGGAAAAAGTTCATCATGTCCAAATTTTTGTATCTGACAGCTATGCACAATGGTGTTGAGTTGTCGCTGTCCAAATTATCGATGTCTGCACCACACTCCAACAGAAATTTTACCATCTGAAACAATACGCATAAGCATGATATAATACCGTTTAATAGTAACAGAATCAGTGCCGGATTATTCATGAATTCTTTATGGAAATCGATGTTGTGGAATATTCTTTCGTACGATAGCCCGATCGGCTGAAAATAATACTTTTACCTCTAGGTCGTTGTGCCTGGTCCAGTAATGCAAGTATCCAAAGCTCTGATCGACCGATTCGTCGATATCACAGCCGTGTTTAATGAAGAGTTGGACGAGGCGTTTGCACTTTGCAGCTACCGCGAACATAAGTGGTGGAAATTTGGCACAACTGTCGGGCTTTGGCTGGGCCCCATGATCCAGCAACAGTTTCGTTGACTCCATGTCGCTCAGCGACGCGGCCAGGTGCAGAGGTGTCAACCCGTAAGAATTGTGCGCCTCGACATCGGTGCCATTTTTGAAGAGGTACCGGATTTTGCGATAGCATTTTTTCTTCACGGCCAAGTGGAGCTCTGTGTACTCTTTAGTGTCGGCACTCAATACCGCTTGCAGTTGGACCCGGTACACTGCGACAGTCAATTGCATTTTTACATACAAATGATGAGAACAAATAATGGACATAATACTTTCAGAAGAGATTTGGAAAATAATTCGTTTGTAACTTTAACGGTACAGCATGTTTGCGACGAATTTCCGACGTTACAAATCATTGAAAATTGTAAATCACATATTCTATTTTAAATTTTAGGGATTCAACCGCGCAAAAATTGCAATAGTGATTTTTTTCAGAATGTCTCTAGATAAACGTCACCAAAAAAACAAGCGTATTTTGTTAATCCTTGTCATACTTTAATGAAATATTACATATGATTGATAACTTAATTTCAGAACTAAATCAATAATTTAATTATCGTAATTTGTTCGAAATATAAATTAAAGAAATTTAAAAAAATTTAACCTTAAAACCGACTGTATGATTTCTAGTAAATTAATGTCCTTATTTTTTTAAAAATTCAATAAATTTTTAATTCTGAGTACTTGAATAATAAAATTGTTAACTGAATAATCAAACCACTTATGATTTTGCTTGTTCAAGAGATTGTTCATCAACGCTTTTTTTATGAATAATCATTTGTGAAGCGAAAAAGACAAGTTATCAGTACTTTACATGACAATTTATCCAATACTTCCTCGGTATTCACCACTGCAGCCATACTTAAATATTTATGAATTTCGTCAAACACAGAGTCATCAAATAATCATTTAAAAAGTTAGATAACCCCAAATTCAAAGTTTTAATATTATTTGATAAAAGTGATCACTTTTCACCACTTTGTAAGCATAAAATTGAGATAAATCACTACTTTCCTGAGAAAAAATGACGAGACCAGTCTTTAACAAAAAAAGGTTAGGTCACTATAAACTAATATATATTTTTTTAATCACAGTGTGCCGTACGCCGATACGCTTCGAACAAACCTATACACCCGAAGGAACAGGGGAAGTCCAAGCACTCGGAAGAGGATAACCGAGGGAACCTATTTTAATTTTTATACACGCGCAATACACATTATATACATGCTTAAAACATAGTTTAAATTAAGCAGAATTAATTAGAATTCTGATGCAACGCCATTGTCCAATGTCTCGCAATGCTTAATATAATAACGAAGCAGCTTCTTTTTTGTACTTGTCATCGTTACATGCAAATAAAATCCTAGCTCACACATTGTAAATCACACATCTCAGAATGTATACCCGTATGGTAAATTCGGCATGCAAAATGTGTTTATAGCAAAAAGTCAACCACTAGTTTAAGTACATTACATAAGGAATGAAACGTCAGAACGGCCACTCTTTTTCCGTCAAAGAGTTAATCATTTCTGCAAAATTATGTCTCTGTGCTTCGTAATGCATGTTATGAAGTAATAACGTTACGAAGTACCTATAATGAAGAAAAAAGCAAAAAAAAAATGCACATTATCTAACAGTCTTACGTCAGTTGCTGTCGAGCCGCACACATTTCACTCGAAGAGTTCATGCGCTCCCGCTCAAATCCGCCCAATGAAAATGAATGACGCAACAACAAAATATAAGTTGACAAGTGCGCGCGCAGTTAACCTGCTGACTTGAATATGCTTTATGCTCTCGCACTACTGCTCCAAACTGC
Organism: Copidosoma floridanum; assembly: GCF_036245765.1. Lineage (NCBI taxonomy): Eukaryota > Metazoa > Arthropoda > Insecta > Hymenoptera > Encyrtidae > Copidosoma > Copidosoma floridanum. Next base: position 11,918,109 of record NW_028321884.1, on the reverse strand, counting down.
AACATTAACACATTGCATTATTTAAGATCAAGATAATATTTTGCAGTTCAGCAAAGTTACCTTACCACGTACAAGTAACTCAGCGAACGCCGTCGCTCGTGCCATCGTGTCATCGCAGAATTGAGTATATAAGTACAGGCACAACATAAATAGTAAATAAGCTAATAAGCCAGATAGTGCGAGGTTGCAACTACAACAAGTGTCTTCCTTCGCTGGAGTATTTAGCTTTAAAGCCGATTAGCCAAAGTGCAAACAATCGAGGAGTACTTATACATCGAAGAAAAGAAAAACAATGGACGCAGCTTGCACGAACAGAAGTTCCGCGATCATGCCTTTGCTTATGCTGCTCTAGTGACAATGCGAAGCAGACGAGTTTTACATTTAACAAATAATTTGTAAACCACCGTGCACTTCAAGAGAGAGAGGGAGAGAGCGGTGTGGCGGCAAACCGACAATAACAACGGGATTGTGTAGTATAAAGTTAATTGATTTCAAGTTTTCCTGATAAGGATTCATTTGTACCTAACACGGGGTGTCGTTTTTCCTGGCAGCGAGTGCGTATACATGCAGGTGTTTTGTGTTTATAACAAAAGTAGAACAACAAGCTCAGCCCTCGTCCTCCCTCCCTCCCTCTCTCTCTTTTTTGCTCTGTAAAAGCTTAAACAATGGGTTACGACATCAAATGGATCATCCCCAAGCTGAGAAGCCCTACGAGCAGCCTCTGGAACCTCGCCAGCAGTCTAACCTTCGTCGCAGTTGGGATCTTCTCCAAGCTCATTATGGGTAAGTTTTGCCTTTTTTTTTTATTATTATTTTTTTTTATTTATTTAAGCCTTGACTCTCGCGTTCACCTGTTTTTTTATTTTTTTTTTTATTTTAACACCTGTCTATTATAAGCAGGCGCTGTTCGCAAATTTTATTTTAATCCGTCTCTCGCGCGGTTTCCCAACAGAGACACCAGCTCTCTTTCTTTCTCTGTCTGTTGTATTTGCACGAGCCGCGCGCCTTGTAGGAGTTTTTTTATCTCTTTATTGTTGCTACAAAGACGCCAAGAGCCGTTGCAGAGTTATAATAGGTATATATGCGCTACGTAGTATCAAGGACGGCTTTGATTCTCTCCTTTTCTCTCGGAAGCCTGTGTGTTTATAAACCTGTGCTGTACAACGTTCTTGTACAATCACTTGACCATTTGAATTTTTCCTTTTTGTTTATTCCAGAAAGCTGTCGAGCGTGAAATTAATTTTTCTTTTTTTTTTTCTTTTTTTTTTTTTTTTCATTTGTAGAGTGGTTCAATAAGACTGCTGTGTACAATAAACACATCATCGACAAAGCCTTGAGCTCCAGGCCTAAGGATGTTCCCTTGATCACTGTATCCAATCATCACAGTTGTTTCGACGACCCTGGTATTTGGGGTGAGTGCTCAAAGTCATTGCGTTTGTATGTACGATAAATATATGTATATAAAATTAGAAGAAAAAAAAAAAAAAAAAGAAAAAAAAGTGCTGATTCAATGGAATTGATGATGCAGGCGCGCTGGATTTTAAGTATTTGGTGAATCGGCATAAACACAGGTGGTCGCTGGCCGCTCACGACATTTGCTTTACAAATGTTTGGCACTCGTACTTTTTTATGCTCGGCAAATGCGTGCCTGTTATCAGAGGAGACGGTGTTTACCAGGATGCCATTAACTTCTGCATCGAGCGATTAGCTAGGGGAGACTGGGTTCACGTTTTTCCAGAAGGCAAAGTCAACATGTATAAAGAAAACTTGAGGTATATTACATGTTTAGTTATATTTTCGCTTTTAAATTCATCATAAAAAAAATGGAATTTAATCGTTTTTTTTTTTTTTTTTTTTGGCAGATTTAAATGGGGCATAGGAAGATTAATTTTAGAATCACCCAAAGTGCCTCTGATCATACCAATCGTCCATTTAGGTATGGATCAGATTTTGCCAAATGAACCTCCTTATATCATTAGGACTAAAAAAAAAGTCACCCTCCATTACGGAGATCCTATAGATTTAAACGAATTGATAGCTGATTTAAAAAATTCTAAGGTAGACGAAGTACAAGCCAGAAAAGTCATCACAGATCGTATCCAGGATGAACTACTGAGGTAACTTGAGAGTATAATTTTTGTGAGTGCATGTTCACATAAATTAAGATTATTTTATTATTTCTAGATTCTATTTCCAGATTAAAAACAGTGGCTGAAGAGCTTCATAATTTACTCTGACACAGAGTTCATGGCTGGCGCCGGTCTTAGCCGTAGCTCCAGCCAACACAAAAGTATACCATGGTTTTGTTGTCACATAACAATTATGAATGAAAGAGAATATGACTATTAGAATTTTAATACGATTATTTTTTATGCAGAGGAATAAGTCTTCTTAAAATAAATCACGGAGTACGTGTATAAAAAATGTACAGATTTTTATCAAAGAAACTGAATGTCAGTTTGTTTGATGCGTAAATATTAGCAATGATATTTGTTTTCTACACGAACTTTCCTTATAGGCTTATTATATATATATATATATATATTTTTTTTTTAAATCGACGAGCTCGAAAAAAATTGTTAATGCTCATATATGTACATACAACTTTAAATCCAAGGATTTATCTTAAAAAAATTAATATGAACAAAGAACTGCGTGATTTTTTTGTAAAAAATGTGCATTAGCAGATTGTGATAAAATTAAAGAGAATTTTTAAGGGTCGCAATGAATATTATTCATGTCGATGCCATGATTTTTTGTTCTAGCAAAATGTACATAAGTAATAAAAACAATTAATTTGTATATGTATACTATGTATTCATTGCGAAATCCAACTCATAGTGCAATAGCTTTTTTTTTTGTTTTTTTTTTACAGATTTTTCCTTCAAATTTTAGTCAGACTAGTGGAAAGGGTTAATTTCGCTTTGTATCACGAAAAGAAATATTTATAAAAGTGACTTTGACCTGAGAACTGAATTAAATTTGAAAATAAATTATACATATATTTATAAAACCTTGAAAACTTATATTACAGATAGAAAATTTTAATTACTAGCTTTAAAATAAATCGACCTTGCCAGGTGTCTAATGTAAGTTTTCAATTTAGATTTTACGTATTATTTTCGCTTTGTGTACAGAAAGGGGACAAAATAGAAAACAAAACATATCTAATGAAAATAATTATATTTTTAACAAGGAATATCACATGAACTAAATCATTTTATTCATATAGAGAATAGTAAACTTTCAAATTTTTCGTAAAACATCGATAAAGTATCCGATAAAGATTATCATAAAATTATAATAAATTAATTTATCTCATTTATACATAGACTTTACATTATCTGGAAGATTTATGTAATTGCAAAGGTAACATTTGGTTTTCAATTAATATTGATAATAATTATATGTCTCCTTGTATAGTAATTTACTATGCGTGTGTATATATATGTATATATACTTTTTAAAATAATTTATTTACGCATTTTATAATAATTTCCGAATAAACATAGCTTGCACGCTCCTCTATTTCTCAAAAGCCTTCGAGCTTTCACTTTTCCTGCAATAATTGTTATAGCATAATGACGGGCTGTGTTACACAGCTGACAAAAATAATACAGCTCTTACATATCGTACAGGTAATTGGTGGAGACCGACATTTTTTTGTGTTGTATTCCGCAACTCTTTCGCGCTTGGATGACTATACGTATATCGAAGTGTTTTTTTTTCGTCCCACTTTTTTGAAAAAGTGCCCTAATCTAATTGATTTCGGTCATTGAATACAATGACGGGTGATGGCATCGCTGACATTTGACATGATAAATGCTTCTTAAAAAAGGACTACTTTTTATTTTGTACATCCAAACATGAAAGACAACAACACGAGATTTTTCACATACACTCTATACGAGAACACATAAATTTCTGTTTACTTGTACGAGGTGGTGTTTGTTATATTTTAAACATGGATGCCGTAATGCACGGATAACGTATTTTACTTTCTAAATGCATACGAGATATTCGTCAGGGTTGATTAAGTGTAGGCTCGAATAATTTATCAAATCTATACGATTCACACAAACGAGGACATATCGTAGCGATACAGTCTCGAAACTCCTTCCTTCCCATTGGTAAATCACAGCACGGCGATGAATTTCAATGAATTTTCAAAGAGTTTTTGCTTTCATAGTCAAAATAATACTCTTAAAAAAATTCTATGATACATACCAACTGTCTCCTCCTTGCGCTATCTTCTTATAATCTATGAATATGTATATATAATGAAAATCCATTTAATTAGCCACTGGCTCAAAGAACATCATTGGAGTGTGGGAAGATTGAGTACGTTTTACTCATACACTTATAAGAGACGGACAATTTGGTTATGAGCTAGAGATATAGAGTCGGAAGTGACTACAATTTGCGATAATGGTCTTAGGTAAGTATATATGTATGTATATTATACGTCAATGGATGCCATTTGTGACTTGACGAAGATTCGCTTTGTTAAACGCGCAGATGCTGCCGAGCAGTGCTGAGCGCTCGTTCGACGCAGCTGTTGATTTTGTTGTTGATACTGGCACATTGATTTTTGCCATTGCTGGCATCGGAGGTGGTGGCGGACACACTTTAGTTTTAAGTTCTTTGGAATCTTTAGATTGCACTTTAGTAGAACCTTAAAATCACAAAATTGTTGAAAATTTAAAATAATCGTTGATGCTCACATACTTGTTTTTGTTTTTACGAACGGCCAAAACAATCATTACATCTTATATAATATAATATATAGTACAAAGGAACTCTAAATACCAAATCTACGAAAAAAATAATTAGTATGTACAAAAATCATACAATTACGGAAAAATAATAAATAATCATGATTATAAACTGACTAAAAATAAAAAAAAAATGAAATTCTATGACTACAAAATTATGATAGGTCAAGATAACATCATAATACGATAAGACAACGAAAACATAGCTAAAAATAACAAATAGCATAAATAATAACTGATAAATATACAGCAATTTACAAGCATTCCATCAATGAAATATTAAACCTGTCGAATGATCTGCGCGACACCACCGATCGTAAATTATGCCATCAACTTCTGTGTCCAGCTTTTGTTATTTGTTAGATTCATAAATACAATGAAATTTCAACGTTTCATTAAATAAATAAATACAAAAATAGAAAAACTTACCGTGAGTCGGCGGTGTAAGGGTACCCACGCTTGTTGCCGTTGAAGTACTGGTTGGACTGTCACAAACCTCTGGGCTTTTGCCGTTAATCTGTTTTGTTCCGTTTGCTGCAAGTTGATTGGCTGTCCGCTCTTGTGCTAACTTTTGCTCTTTTTTCTAAAGTTCAGATCAAAATCAAACATTGAAATCCGATGAAAATAAAAAAATGAAAAACTTACGTATTCAAATCATTAAAAAAAAAAAAAAATTTACGCACCAATTTGTGTTTGCGTTTCTTCATCTCCTCTTCGGAACTCATCATTTCTTGAACCTTGATAAGTCTCTTCTGATGCCTAACTACTTTCTGCTCGTCCTTTAGTCTCAACTCGGCTTTATTGGTCGCCTCGGCAAGTGCATCCTTCAGATGACTGCTGAGTTTGAAATGCGGTTTTTCCACGTTACTGGCATTGGAACAATTATTTTGTCTCGCCATTTCAAAGAACGGGTGTTCCAGTAGCTGAGCAACCGTTGGAAGATCTAGCTTCAAGGCCTCGTGAGATAAAATGACTTCCAAAAGGCTTTTCAACTTTGCATCACAATACGGTAAGTCCGAGGCTCCAGTAGTGGCTTCCAGTAGAGGTCTGCCAAAGGCCATCTCGTACAAAACGTGTCCAAACGCGTACACGTCTACTTGAGTCTGTAACAACAATGTTTTTACAATCTAATAAACCATGCTAAAAACCCTAATTTAAATCAAATTCATCAAAGTTTTTCAACATGCATGCATAAATAATAAGCTTACGGTCGCATGTAATTTTCGCCTTTGAACTACGTATGGTCTATAAAATGCGGGTAAACCTAAAAGGCCATTTTCTACATCTAATAATCTCGCTCCGGTAGGAGTTAATAGAACATTTCCTGTGTGTAGATGTCCATAGGGCAAACCTTTTTCATGGAGAAAACTAAGTGCTTCCAGTATCTAAAAATCAAACATAGGTCACTGATAAACTATAATTCCTTAAACACACTTTAAAAAACTAGAATTATTTAACACACCTGATATCCATAGTTGGCAATTTCGGTGGGTGTCAATGAGTTGGTCTGTTTTGGATTTCCATACTTCTTGATGAAAGATTGCTTAGGCTTGGCATAGCACAGAACGTCCCTTAACGTGCCATCTGGATGAAAATTGCGAATGATCAAAGCACCGTTTTCGGTAACATGCTGATGGACCATTGGCTCGATATAAACATGTCTGAGACTGCCAAGACTCTTGAACACTCCCTGCATATCTTTGTCCTGAAGATGTTTGTCCGGTCCAAACTCAACCCACGCCAGAAGCAGATCCTGCTTGGGGTTCTGCTTATTTTTGACGGTGTAGTAGTGCTTTCTGAGTCGCCAACCCATGTCGGGTATGGCCTTGCCGACCTCGAAATTGGCATCGCTGCGCAACGCCAGTGACACCTGCTGCAGTGCTATTTCTGTTGTTGTGAAACAAGAGAGCACACATATGTCATCAATCAAGCCAGTAAGCCGCTTAGTCTTCAAGAAATCAACAAGCAGAAATGTATTGGTAAAAATATATATATATAAACTTTATACACTCACCGTGCAGAGGTGCCGTATAGTTTTCTGGATCAAGGAATTTTTTGGTGGGCAACGACGAAGCAAGTATTGGATTCATTAGTATGCAGTTTAGATAACTCTGAAACAATGACAATAATAACAAAGAGTCACTCATGACAACATTAAGGAATGGTAAAAAAAAAAAAAGGTACTTGTGCACGACATTTTTATTGACAGTACCTGTAATGCAGCCTGTCTCTGAGCTACAAAGTCCGGTTCCATATTACCGAGGATCTTCTTTGGTGGGAGAGGCAAGTTAAGCCCAGAGGCCGACAGCATGGAGTGCAGTTGAACGAAGTCATTGTAACGCCTACAGACACGCCAGGAATTATCAGGTAGTGGTCCCCTTTGAGTCCTAATTACGTACTCCTATAAATATGACAGGTATCGCGCATATAAACACACAAATTAGCACTCGATATTAGTATCGACTTTATTACTGTACATAGCGTACACATGGATACACAAACACATCCATGGATATACATATATATATATATAAATACACAAAGGTACTAACGGTGTGGGCGTCGATAGTGCGGGCATTCTCGATGATGCTGGTAAGGATCTCGGTGTCGTCGAGCAGCACCTTATTCGTGTAACTCTTCTGAAAGAGAGCCATCGGTGCTGAGGCGCATGTTAAGCGCTCTCGCGGCAATAACCTGCCGCCTCTAGTGCTAGCTATAAAGTTGTTGCTGCTGCTTGTCAGCCGCGACGACGACGAACTGCTGTTGGTTGATAACACTTGGATGCTTTGTACATTTACTTTTCTTTCACATTCACGCTTAAATTTACACTAGCTGCTACCACAGTCCTGAGTCTACACATACATAAGTGTATTTGCACATTGCAGGTCTAGGTGTGTATGAACACCTCATCTTCATTACCTCACTCAAGTAACTCAACCGACTGTAGTTTCGATTTGATTATGTCGAAAACTAATACGTCTACTTAAATTGAAGGTATCGTGAAGAATTGAAGATGAATCATGACACGTTCAACACATTGTTGCACACTATTAATTCACAATAACTAGCTAAGTAGCTAGGGTACACTTTACACTGTACACACTGTGCACACATATGTTGAGACTGAGAAAGTACAAGTGTGTACGTACATGGGTAATATTTATTTATTATCACTATTATCAGGAATATCAGAATTACGGAAGCCCGGTCACGATGACATCTGCATAAAAACGCATAAGCACGCAAAAGAACAAGTACCTATGAGTGCACAAAAAAACGTACCGTACGAGGGTACGAGCTACAGAGCGCCAGTAAATTAAAGGTATATATAGTTGACTTTCCGATCTGACGGTAATGTAGAGCGCAACTTACCGAAAATTACTTGCTCTGGTAACGATTGCGGAAAACACCTCATCACACGCATGATGCACGTAGTATATTATACCACGTGTGATTGTCTTCCCCTGTGTGATAATGATTTGACAACAAATAGATAGACGGACAGCTCAACATACCGCTATCTCTTTTGCACTTGGTATAACGCTCGCCGCTCTCGCCGCCCTCGCTGGTGAAGTATTTAAAAACAATAAAACATATTTAATAAAGTAATGCATTGGAAATACCTAACTGGAAAAATGTTGAAGAAAAGCTATGATTGAATGCATTTTATTTTTTTTTACTAAAAAAATATTATTCAGTAGTGTGCGCAAATATCACGTTGTATACTAAAATACTAAAGGTATTGGATACTTATACTTTTCGTCTTTACCGCCACTAATATGGTAGTCGAGCGTTGTGTAACAAATCCAGCTATTTGTTGTCACATCATTATCAACACATTATCAGGATAAGCTTTAATGATGTGACAACAAATAGATGAACGACAACTTGTACACCTGTCGTCCATCTATTTGTTGTCAAGTCATTATCACACATTGTCAGAGTAAGCACAAGCACACATAATATAATAGTATATCGCGTGAAGTTGTGAAGAAAGTTATAGCATTCAGTTTTCATCAGCTTAAGTATAACGTTCGTTAGCAGTGTGATTCTACGTGGCAGTAAATCGTAATTGTTGAGTCGTGATCAAAGTTTAGAACTGTTTTTTTATCAACTAGTAAATTTGCCTTTTTTTTTATTAACACTCGTAAAATTTTTCAATAACATTTGCAAAACACGTTTGTGTAACTGTATTTCCGTCGCTTATTTCAAATAAGCCCTATTTCATTTTCGCGGGAAGCAACGTTTGTACCCTCGAAACTTGTTTAAAAATATTGACATTGACAAGTTATAAGGTTTTTTAGTGGTATAGAAATGAATCAACTTACAGAAACCAGCTGCGAGGTAAGTCGACTTCCATTCAAATGTTCGAGCATATTCCGGAAAAAACCGGCCGCATGATTTTTAACTTGAGAAGTAAAAGACAGAAGCATTTTCTATCAGTTTTGAGGTAAAGAAATATTTACATATTGCAAAATAGATTAATTTTCGAACGCAACTTTATGTAGCTGTAGCTACTAGCTAATACCATGATGTAAAAATACGCGGTGCGGCGTTCCGACGTCTCATTTTCGTGCCGTTTTGCGCCTTCCATTGCGACGCCATATTTGAGGGAGACGTGGCCATACCTATACTACAGCGGCGAAGAGCCTGTACAATGAAACGAAGCCGCTTAAGTTGAAACTAAAACTTATCCCATGCACGGGATAAGTTTTAGTTTCAACTTTAGCGGCTTCGTTTCATTGTACAGGCTCTTCGCCGCTGTAGTAGTCACATCTCCCTCCAATATGGCGTCGTGTTGAAAGGCGCAGAACGGCACGAAAATGAGACTTTGGAACGCCACACCTTATATTCTTACATCATGGTGGAAGCATTGATCAATCAAAATGGATGCGCAACGCCGCGCGGGCCGCGCCTTGTATTTTTACATCGTGGCCCACGATGGGATATAGTTCCGGCCAGATTTGGGAATTCTCTAGGACCCAACCTCTCTGACGTGGGAAATCACTAGATCAAAAAAAAATTAGTACCAAAGGTGACGCGCGAGATTCAAATAAAATCCAATAACACAAGCATCCATCACCTGATGACCCGGGGCGCTCACTGGCCACTCTTTTAAATAAATAATTATTAATAAATAACACAAGCGCCTATCACCTATTGACCCGGGGCGCCTACTGGCCACTCTGTTAAATAATCAATTAATAATAACACAAGCGCCTATCACCTAATGACCCGGGGCGCTTACTGGCCACTCTTTTAAATAAACAATTATTAATAAATAACACAAGCGCCTATCACCTGATGACCCGGGGCGCTTACTGGCCACTCTTTTAAATAAATAATTATTTATAACACAAGCGCTTATCACCTAATGACCCGTGGCGCTTACTGGCCACTCTTTTAAATAAACAATTATTAATAAATAACACAAGCGCCTATCACCTATTGACCCGGGGCGCCTACTGGCCACTCTGTTAAATAATCAATTAATAATAACACAAGCGCCTATCACCTAATGACCCGGGGCGCTTACTGGCCACTCTTTTAAATAAATAATTATTTATAACACAAGCGCTTATCACCTAATGACTCGTGGCGCTTACTGGCCACTCTTTTAAATAAACAATTATTAATAAATAACACAAGCGCCTATCACCTGATGACCCAGGGCGCTTACTGGCAACTCTGTAACATAAATAATTATTAGTAAATAACACAAGCGCCAATCACCTGATGACCCAGGGCGCTTACTGGCCACTCTTTTAAATAAACAATTATTAATAAATAACACAAGCGCCTATCACCTGATGACCCGGGGCGCTTACTGGCCACTTTTTTAAGTAAACAATTATTAATAAATAACACAAGCGCCTATTACCTGATGACCCGGGGCGCTTACTGGCCACTTTTTTCAATAAACAATTATTAATAAATAACACAAGCGCCTATCAACTGATGACCCGGGGCGCTCACTGGCCACTCTTTTGAATAAATAATTATTAATAACACAAGCGCCTATCACTTATGACCCGGGGCGCTTACTGGCCACTCTTTTAAATAAACAATCATTAATAAATAACACAAGCGCCTATCACCTGATGACCCGGGGCGCTCACTGGCCACTCTTTTAAATAAATAATTATTAATAACACAAGCGCTTATCACCTAAATACCCGGGGCGCTTACTGGCCACTCTGTTAAATAAATAATTATTAATAAATAACACAAGCGCCTATCACCTGATGACCCAGGGCGCTTCCTGGCAAAACTGTTAAATAAATAATTATTAATAAATAACACAAGCGCCTATCACCGTATTACCTGAGGCGCTAATTGCAAATCTAGTAAATAAATAATTATTCATAAGTATGTCAAGCACCTTCTTCCTGAGGATCCAGGACACTTGTTTGCAACACTATTAAACGATAAAAAGTTGATCGATAACACATTAATTATATCACAATTTTGATTGCCTATCTAGTACGACAAAGATCTTTTTAATTGGCGCTCTTGTAATTACTTGATAATTTATTATTCAATAGTAGCTAGTAAGCGCCCCGGGTCGTTAGGTGATAGGCGCTTGTGTTATTATTAATTGATTATTTAACAGAGTGGCCAGTAAGCGCCCCGGGTATTTAGGTGATAAGCGCTTGTGTTATTAATAATTATTTATTTAAAAGAGTGGCCAGTAAGCGCCCCGGGTCATCAGGTGATAGGCGCTTGTGTTACTAATAATTATTTATTTAAAAGAGTGGCCAGTAAGCGCCTCGGGTTATTAGGTGATAGGCGCTTGTGTTATTAATAATTATTTATTTAAAAGAGTGGCTAGTAGGCGCCCTGGGTCAATAGGTGATAGGCGCTTGTGTTATTTATTAATAATTATTTATTGAAAAGAGTGGCCAGTAAGCGCCCCGGGTCATCAGGTGATAGGCGCTTGTGTTATTTATTAATAATTGTTTATTTAAAAGAGTGGCCAGTAAGCGCCCCGGGTCATCAGGTGATAGGCGCTTGTGTTATTAATAATTATTTATTTAAAAGAGTGGCTAGTAAGCGCCGTGGGTCATCAGGTGACAGGCGCTTGTGTTATTTACTAATAATAATTTATTTAACAGAGTTGCCAGTAAGCGCCCCGGGTCAAAAGGTGATACGTGCTTGTGTTATCAATAATTATTTATTTAACAGAGTGGCCAGTAAGCGCCCCGGGTCATCAGGTGATAGGCGCTTGTGTTATTTACTAATAATAATTTATTTAACAGAGTTGCCAGTAAGCGCCCCGGGTCATTGGGTGATAGGCGCTGGTGTTATTAATAATTATTTATTTAAAAGAGTGGCTAGTAGGCGCCCTGGGTCAATAGGTGATAGGCGCTTGTGTTATTTATTAATAATTATTTATTTAAAAGAGTGGCCAGTAAGCGCCCCGGGTCATCAGGTGATAGGCGCTTGTGTTATTTATTAATAATTGTTTATTTAAAAGAGTGGCCAGTAAGCGCCCCGGGTCATCAGGTGATAGGCGCTTGTGTTACTAATAATTATTTATTTAAAAGAGTGGCCAGTAAGCGCCTCGGGTTATTAGGTGATAGGCGCTTGTGTTATTAATAATTATTTATTTAAAAGAGTGGCTAGTAAGCGCCGTGGGTCATCAGGTGACAGGCGCTTGTGTTATTTACTAATAATAATTTATTTAACAGAGTTGCCAGTAAGCGCCCCGGGTCAAAAGGTGATACGTGCTTGTGTTATCAATAATTATTTATTTAACAGAGTGGCCAGTAAGCGCCCCGGGTCATCAGGTGATAGGCGCTTGTGTTATTTACTAATAATAATTTATTTAACAGAGTTGCCAGTAAGCGCCCCGGGTCATTGGGTGATAGGCGCTGGTGTTATTAATAATTATTTATTTAAAAGAGTGGCTAGTAGGCGCCCTGGGTCAATAGGTGATAGGCGCTTGTGTTATTTATTAATAATTATTTATTGAAAAGAGTTGCCAGTAAGCGCCCCGGGTCATCAGGTGATAGGCGCTTGTGTTATTAATAATTATTTATTTAAAAGAGTGGCTAGTAAGCGCCGTGGGTCATCAGGTGACAGGCGCTTGTGTTATTTACTAATAATAATTTATTTAACAGAGTTGCCAGTAAGCGCCCCGGGTCAAAAGGTGATAGGTGCTTGTGTTATCAATAATTATTTATTCAACAGAGTGGCCAGTAAGCGCCCCGGGTCATCAGGTGATAGGCGCTTGTGTTATTTACTAATAATAATTTATTTAACAGAGTTGCCAGTAAGCGCCCCGGGTCAAAAGGTGATAGGCGCTGGTGTTATTAATAATTATTTATTTAAAAGAGTGGCCAGTGAGCGCCCCGGGTCATCAGGTGATGGATGCTTGTGTTATTGGACCTTATTTGAATCTCGCGCGTCACCTTCGGTACTAATTTTTTTTTGATCTAGTGATTTCCCACGTCAGAGAGGTTGGGTCCTAGAGAATTCCCAAATCTGGCCGGAACTATATCCCATCGCTGATCATGGCTAATACCATGTGTTTGTATATATATACATGTGCTTACACTGACATCGAATAGAAAGATGTTAAAGGAAATGGATAATTGTGTTCGCAATTTTGGATCCATAATGGGTCCATTTGGTATAAAGTACTGGATGATGACATCACATGAATACGTGAAACGCATATTGTCTCCCCCTCCTCTAGTCCAGGGAAATCGGAGAATCTTGGTCTCTTGTTTCTGCTATTTAGGTGATTGTAATCATGTCAGGCTTCTTTGACTGTAACAGATTTTTTAACTACGTATGTTAATAGTATGCCTTGCTTGTAATTCTGTTAGTGTTTTTTCTTCTCTTAGTTTTTTCGGTAGGATCGTGATAGTTTTACCTTCTAAAAGTAACACTGGTGCAGAACCGGTAACTGTATGTTCTGTTTAATTGCATTTCTTTACGAATTCATGTGCTATGGCTGTCCATGGCCGCTTTCCTTGTTTTTCATTTATCTCACACCTTATTTTATTTTTTTTTTACCCAATTTACCTCGATAGTTCTTAGGCCAAGTCGCCGGGGCTACCCGCTCACCACCTATGTGTAGGGATGTATTGCCGCACCTATTTTCCAACTCTTTTACTGATGTTACACCTAATCCATGGGCACAGTGTGAGTATCTTCGGTGAGACACCTTGCCAGTTAATCTGACACTCTTTGCACCAACGTTGCATCGGGTCTACTCGCCACTGTGTAGCCTTTCCCCGGGGAGGACTCCATATTTCAGGACGTTCACTCCTCACCGGTGAAGCCGGCGACCTCTGCCGAAGCATCGGATCCAGGTTATTTAGCATCCCCGGAGAAGTCTCATGTTTTAGGGACCACTCCTTGTCGGTTAGGCCGGCGATCCCTGCCTGGTGCATCGGATCCGCTAATCCCTATCTCCTACCACTGTTTTGCATTCACTTAGGCCCGAAAACCTGTGGGGCAAGGAAAAAACTCTGGAATTGCTCTGAAGGAAAATTCCATAGAAAAACCCGCCCCAACAAACAGCCGGGGTTACATAGGAACTTTTCCGAGCTGGGGGTCGTGCAGCTAGGTATCCCGGCTATCCGAAAACGCTGTTCTCTAATGGAAAAGTGACTTACGTTGAACTCTATCCCGATCTAATAAATGCTAACGTCTCCGGTGACATATCAGGAGACGTGTTTAGCTAGAGCACAATCTGCTTCTAGCATTTGGGGTTTCATGGCCACTCTTCCAACCGCCCTGGGGTTACCAGAGAAGATTTTGCTACAACAGCAAGCCAGGGAAAACTCTAGAGGGAATCTAACGTGGAGAAACATTTGCAGTCTCTTGTTTTTATTATTAGATCTTGAATCAATGGGAATGCTTGCGATTGAGGTATAACTATTTTATTTAGTTCTCGAAAGTCCATACATAATCTAGATTTTTTTCCATCGTCTGTTTAAATGCTAAAGTTACTGAGGCAGCAAAAGGATTAAGATTCTCCTATTAACTAGTATTTTAATAACATTGAGATTTGTTTTTTTATTTCCTTTTTATCTTCAATCGTGCACCTATATAAGGACTTTTACTGCAATATTTATCTACAGTAATAACTCTATGCGAGCTTCGTGTTCTTTAACTGAGCCAACATCATATTTATCTTTTGCAAAAATTGATTTATATTTATCTTGTGAATTCATAAATTTTAGTTTTTTGATGGAAGTTTAGAGCATGTAGTAAGATTTCAAACTTATTTGTGTCTATGTTTTTATTAAAATTTATTTTTTTAGTATAAATACATTCAGAATTTTTTTCTTTTTCCTTCTTTCATAATATTTGTAAATTTTCATTTTGGATTAATTTAAATTCTTTCATCATATTTAATCCGATTAAGAAATCAAACTTGATTTCCTCACTTTCTACTACGAACATATCAAATTGACTTTTCTATATAATAAATTTTTACTCTTATATTTATCATTCCATTCGCTTTCGTTGCACCATTAATCGCCATCAAATTAGCTTTTTCTGTTTTAAGTTTATCATTTTCGTTTTTTAATTTTATCAATTTATAATTTATTAAGGATACATTTGATCCTGAATCATAAATCCCGATTACTTCTACTGAATTGTTTATAAGTAATTTGATGTTAATCAATGGTGGAACTACAAGTTTTTTTGAGCTGCGCATCATTTAATTCGACTTCTAACTGAGAGTTGTTTATTAAATTAATTTTATTCTTTTCCTCTTTTTCATCGTCAGCTGAAATTTCTTTTGATTTAAACCAACAATTTGATTCGAGAGTGAAATCGAGTGCCTTTATTTAATTTTTCGCATATTTTATATGTACTGTAAAATTTCTTTTTTTCTGAAGTTTTCTTTCTAACTAAATATTAATTTTTATGGATTTCTCTGTAAAGGTCCTCGACTTCTTTTAAACTTTCTCTATTGTTTTGTTGTTACCATACGCATCAAACCAAAACCCCATAAGCAATTCCAAGTGGAATTCCAAATGTATTATAAGTGTGTTTATAGGTGGAGTTACAAATACACAACGTTGCATCCGAAAATTGATTAACTAATTTATTTATTTTGCAATTATGTAAATATTTCCTCACTTCAAGCCTTATAGGGAATGCTGATACAACACAACTTCTCTCTTTTACTTGAAACCTTTATAAAGTTAAAAATCATACGGCCAGATAGTAAACCTGAGCCCGAGTAGGTCCTTAATATCATTCAACCTTTCTCGTAGATTCGCAAAACTATAAGCCTTAAGCTACCTTTATGGGAGTCGTCGGATTTTCAAGTTCCGGATGAGACTGTACAAAACAACTCCTGGAATGAGCCACGCTCCGAACAAAGATCAGGTGGCTTTTTAAACAACGACTGCAGCTATGCCTGGATAAGCTGCGACAAAAGTTTATTTGTAGTGAATGTCACGTCTGGTGAGTACGTAACATCATGGACCTTCACATATAAGATAACCACTGTGTCAGCCTTTCCTGCTCGTCCAGGATGTTTGCCCTTACTTCTTGTTGGGCTTGATAGCAATGCTATTAGAATTCAAGATTCCGTTGGGCAATTGTGTGTTTTTGATTGTTGCATTTCCAAAATTTTATGTACTATTCTAGTGAGTATTATTTGTTTTTAGTGCCATGTACTAGTTTTATCTCATAGTAGATGGTTTTAGCTTTAATGAGATACTAATTATTTTTAAAGGTACCAGCTGGTGTTGAACAGGCGTGTGTGATGTACGGTGGGGCCGACTGGGAAAATTTTAATGAAGAAAATCGAGACTTAGTTTTACCAGAAAATAGTGGATTAATCTTTGTATCACTCAGAAACTTTCAGCACTTGATAGTTGATCTTAATAGAGATTCATGGTCTAAGTCATCTTACAGTGATAAGCCTATTGTAGCCTGTTTAGAATTTGTTAATTCTTCACCTGCAGTACAACCTCCAAAAAGTAATGAAGTAGAACCTTCAGAAAGTAATGAGCTAGAACCTTCAACAAGTAATGAAGTAGAATTATTCTTTTCAGCATACAATTTGATAAGTGAAGGTAAATTTGTAACTATTTTTCTCGCACATAACTGTATTGGTGATTGACAAAATGAAATGTTGTGATTTTAGAAACTGAACATTATATGAAGTTCAATAGAAAAGAATTTGAGGCTACTGCACTGTTCAACGAAAAACTATGCACTGTCTTGCAGTGCTCTTCTAAAATTGGCTGTTTGATCAGTGGTTGCTTAGGTCGTATTATGATCTGGGAGTTTAATGGATTTCTCACATGGGTGAGTCCAATTTTGGATAAGTACGCATTTATCACTCATGCAGTACTTCTTGAACCCACCAACGACCCCAAGCCCTTTTGTTTTTTATGGGCCGCTTATCAGGTAAACATCTTTTTTTTCTCCTTCAATTATGTAACTCGATATTCACAAATCAATTTTAAAATACATGTTTTTAGGGTAGTACACCAGATTCAGTAACAGTGCTACGCATGTATATGTTAATGTTTAAAAACAAGATAAACGATGAATTTGGTGAAAACCCCACTTTATATTTTAATTTGAAGCCAGACCCAAGTCTAAGATTTGAGATCGAATTAGAAAAAAACGAAAAAGTCCACAGTCTCGTTATAATTGAACGAGTCAATCGCGACGCGTCGGATTTACGGTCCCGCCGAGGCGAGGAGTCTCTATTACTCATCGGGACTCGAAAGAGATCCCTACTTTTTGATTTGAATCGATGGTACGAAGAACAAATGCCATCTACAGTTGCTGGATGCCGAAACCCCAACAATATTTTGGCTTGTTACAACACACGACAAGAGAAACATTCACGAGACGAAATATTATGTTGTTCGTACAAGCCTAAGACGTTGCAAGAGTTTGCAAAAAAAGTTCCACACTCCCCAGAGGAAATTTTTTGCCCTAGTTCTTTGAGGTTGGAGTGGATCGATTTATCGGAGAAAAATTTAGTGTTCTGGCTCACCCGAGGGGTGCAGTCAGAGCTACTACGAGAGATCACCACAGCTGGACCCATTGTACTAATCATGCCTAATGAAATCTACCGCAGGTGTCTCCTTGCAGGCCTTATACCTTTTGATTATGTCATCCCAGATTATAGTGTAAAAGTAGAACAAAAAGTAGCTCGAGAAATGCTGCTGTCGTTATGCCTAGATCAACGGTGTGCCAATTTCTTACTGCGCTGTGCCATAGAGTGGTCAGATGGCAGTGCAGAGTATCTATACTTAAAGTTTCTGAGGTGGAGTATCCAACGTGGATCTGAAATCAAGTTGATGGCCGATAGTTTGTGCAAGCCGTTGTTTGATCAGTCGGGTGTCAATATGGACGAGTCTGAGTTGAAAACGTTACATAACTGTGTTCAGCAACTCGAATGTTTGAAGACCGTTATATCAAAATTACCCAATACTGAAATCGATTTAACTAAACATAAAAGGGCCCTTAAAAAAATAGCAGCCTATTTTCAAGTTGTGTTGTGGTTTTATGATGTCGGTCTGTTGCCGGAAATGCAAAACATCGACGAAAGCGATGACGTGCAAATTTCAGCGCTTACGAAAATTCAGTATCCAAGAAATAAGCTTGTAGAGTCTTACAAGAAAAAAAGACGAGACGCTTGTACGAAGGACAATAAGGAAAATGATGTTTTATTCATTGATCAATTGATTGCCAGAAATTGTTCACCACTCAAAGTGCAATGGAAAGAAGAGTCAGACAGTGAGTGTCCTAATCAAGATGGTCTTTATCCTCCTCCATCGCTGCAATCTTTGCTTAGGAGTTTTTTAACTGACTGCTATTGCAAAGAAAAAAGTGACGAAGAGGAGGATAAAGATGGTCAATTACCTGAAACGTACACTAAACACTGCATCATCTTCTACTTGCTCATGGACCTGTGCATGATTCTCAAAGACTCAAATTCAGCAGTCGATCAACTTATGAAGTATCCCGCAGCTTTTAAGTTGAGTCCTAGTATTATTGAACTCATCCGAGCTTTTTGGCTTCTCGATCACGAGGATTACGATGGCTTTTTCAACATCATGACAAGCCAAATTGTTTCCAGCAATGACATCGAAGACTGGCAGCATGAACTCGCTATAAATTCACTTTTAAAAAACAATCAACACAAATTAGGTACGTTTTCAAATTTTAAAAATATGTAACATACATTCGCAAACTGTCAATTAATTTTTTTTCATCATTTCTTTTTTAACAGCTCTAAATTATCTGCTCATTATTAAACCACCAGTGATATCGTCCGATCATCGGCGCATAATGATCGATCTGGCGGTGGAACAGGGTCATCTACTGTTAGCATTCCATGCACGACCGCCATCGGATTGCGGACCGTTACTCACGAGTTTCTTCCGCTCATGTGAAAAACATGGAAAGCTCAGAAAAATTTTGCAACTTCCCTTAAACCCGGAAGAAGAGAAAGCCTTTGACAATTATCTCAAAGAAAATTATAATGACAAAACTAGATTGATCCACTACTTGCTGACGAACCGCCACGTAGAAGCCAGCCACATTTTTTCTGTAAAAAAAAACTTAAACCCACATCAATCAATTGATGAGGAAATAAACTTTAACTCAACCGCTTGGAATTTACTAAATTTGGTTCACAAAAACGTACCCGAAATCTCAAAACGTTTTGCAAACAGCTGGAGAAAAAATACCTCGAAATCGGCCAAGGGACGACGATTTTCACCATATCCCATTATAAGTAACAACAATGAGTCACGTAGATTTCACCATAAACCAATGTCTCAATCTTGGGACATTGATGGTGATGTTTACAACTTGGCAGTAGAAAAGACACTTGAGACGTGTCGCAAGCCCGATCGAGATGGGCTTGGACCATTAAATTATACGCCTTTTCTAACTGCGCCATGCGCAACAATAAATGCTCAACCAAAATTTGTTACTCAAATAAATAACAAGAGTGATACACATTATGTTGTATACCCAAAACGGAAGATCTTCACGAGAAAGACGGCTTTAAAAATGGTAATTGAGCCTGATGATGAAATAGTCAAAAAGCGGCGAAAACTTAACAACCAATCCAGGGACTCAACATTGAATGGTTGTATACTTTATCTACATATATATATATTTGTGAACCTCGTTTTATTATAATTTTAATGTATTCGTTCAATTGCTTGTTTTAGATTTGGATCAATCGGGATCATCTGACTGTAGGCTTAGCATGACTAAAATATGTAGCACACCACTTGTGCAACGGAAAGAGAATGAAAAAATAAACAACTTGGATACTCAAACGCCGCAATCAATCCTCAGAATTCAGTGCAAGTCTCGTGCGCCTAGTTACGATTTTACTGAGGTGAGCTAAATGTATAAAGTCAAAAAATATGTAAAAGGATTTATAAGGCCGCATATGTATATAAAATGATTTAATAAATTAACTTATAAATTAATTAAAGGATAATGTGAACGATGAAGCAGATACCCCAAAAAAACATTTGGTAGCTAGTGGTTTTAAGTCATTACGACGAATCCATTTTAACATGGACAGATTGAGCGAAAGTGATGATTCGAACTCATTTGCTGATGATGAAAATCGTAACAAAGAGGAAACTAAGGGTGATATTCAAGATATTAGTGAAGAATCCCAGTAAGTTATTAACAACTATATAAACATCTATATAAAATAAACTCATTTTTACGGAGTATATAAAAAATTTTCAGGCTAGAAGAAACTTACTGTATTCCAAAGTTGACTAAAAAGTCATTTAGAGACAAAACAATTTTAACGGACTCGAGTATGGTCGACTTCGCTGAATCTCGGCCGGGACCAAGTTTACAAATGAGTAATAGTAATCACTCTCGTGAATGTAGTGAAGAATCGTCCAACAAAAGTGATTTGTGTAGCGAATCAACCACAAACGTGTGTGAACAGGTACTTTAACATACTTGCAATCTCAATCCAGACAATAACTTTCAATTACTAATTTTTTTTTTTTTTTTTTTTTTTTTTTTTTTTTTTTTTTTTTTGTAGGAAACTTCTAAAGTGGATATAAAAATGTCGCCCGCTTCACTAACTCGTAAATCCAAATCTTTTTATATATCTTCGATTCTTTCTTCTGATACGAGCATGGAAACTTCACAATTAAAAGTACTATCTACGTTGCACAATGTTGAACATGATAAAAGTGAAAGTGAAAAATCAGTAGAACAGTCTGAAGAAGATACACAAGTTAACACGAAGTTTACTGAAAATGAGTTTGATGAAGAATGTTTTTTAGATATGGATCAAGAAGAAGAAGAAAAATATCAAGAAGATTATAATGTAGAGGGTGGTCTACAGGAGGACTATGAAAAACTGAGTTCTTCAAATACATTCTTCAATACGGATGCACACAATTTCGATGAAGAATCGTTTTACAGTTTTTCAAGTTCCTTCACTGAGAAAGATGAAAATAAAGACAATCGCGCTCAGCTGAGAGATAGCCTGGTGATAATCCACAGCGAAGAACAACAAACAGATCATTCTTTTAATGAAAAGTGCTTAACTGAAAATTTGAGTCCAGTTAAAGTGAACGACAGTATTGGTTTTAGTCACACAAAACCAACTTTTATTAATAGCCAGGGTATCGCTGGCTTTCAAGAATATGAAATAACCGACGATGAATCGAAAGATGGACAAGAAAGTGTGTCGCAGTTTATTGTAGAAATGATGCCAAAAACTGGAGTAGCACAGAAAGATGATCTTGTCCTGAGTTTTTTGAATTCTCATACTTTTGGTGAAGGAACGATACAAGCCGAAAACTTACAATCGAGATCAAGCATAGAAGAATCCAGTCAGCACCAAAGCATTGAAGAAGAATATGCAAACCCATTAAAAAATTACTTATATAAATTCGTATCGGAGGAACTAGAGATGTTACCCGAATCTAATGTAAGTAGAACTCATCAGGCCATTTTGGAACCACCGAAAAAAGCGTCTCCTCGACCTCCAATTAGGAGCATCTCAACAAGCTTTGATTCTAAGGCTTGGGAGGAAAAGTCCGAAAATATTACAGACCGAAAAAAACAAAGTACATCATTGCCAGAGGAAATGGAAAAAATATTGGAACACGCAAAAAAAACATCCGTTCCAGTTAAAATGAACGACAGTATTGGTTATAGTCACCCAAAACCAACTTTTATTAATAGCCAGGGTATCGCTGGCTTTCAAGAATACGAAATAACCGACGATGAGTCGAAAGATGGGCAAGAAAGTGAGTCCCAGTTTATTGTAGAAATGATGCCAGAAACTGGAGTAGCACGAAAAGATGATCTTGTCCTGAGTTTTTTGAATTCTAATACTTCTGGCGAAGGAACGATACAAGCCGAAAACGTACGATCGAGATCAAGGATAGAAGAATCCGGACAGCACCAAAGCATTGAAGAAGAATATGCAAACCCATTAAGAAATTACTTATATAAATCCGTATCGGAGGAACTAGAGATGTTACCCGAATCTAATGTAAGTAGAACACATCAGGCCATTTTGGAACCACCGAAAAAAGCGTCTCCTCGACCTCCAATTAGGAGCATCTCAACAAGCTTTGATTCTAAGGCTTGGGATGAAAAGTCCGAAAATATTACAGACCGAAAAAAACAAAGTACATCATTGCCAGAGGAAATGGAAAAAATATTGGAACATGCAAAAAAAACATCCGATGTTCCAAACATATTCATCGAAAAAGTCTCATCATCGTCTGATGTTGAAGAACCTGAGGAAGATAGCAACATGTTGGCTTTACCAAACAACCCACTTATAGAGCCGACGCATGATTGTAAGGAAGAGTATTTTAGCAAATCCACTCTTACAAAACGAACTCGAGGACGACCCAAAAAAGTAATTAAATTATCAGAGTCATCAAAATCAACTACAACAATACGCACGAGGAGAGCTGGATCTTCTACCAAGGATGTAGCCCCTACAGTGAAACCCACTAGGAAAACTAGAGCTGCATCTGTTGCTAAAGAAAATGTTGATTTGAAAACTGACGAAATGGCTGAAGAACAACAAGTATCTACAGTGCGGTCGTCGAGAGCATCTAAATTAAAAAAAAATACTTCGATAGTTGCTGACAAACGCTCAAAGGCCGGATGGATATCCAAGGATGACGAACAAATCACATCTACTGAATCGGTACCTGCCAACGATGATCTGCCAATGTCTCACACTCGAAGTAGAATAGCTGAGTCTGTAGACAATGATAAAAAAGGATTGTCAAAAATAAGACCAACCAGAGCCAGGACCGTATCGAAAAATGAACAAGAATCAACCACCACTAGAAAAAAAAGAGCAGGTGCCGTAGTCCAGGAAAATGATCAGGCTACACCCACAGCGAAAGAAGATAATAAACGATGTTTGAGGAAGACGCGAGCCTCATCACTGGCAAAGGAAACCAGTAACAATATCACCAATTTGAGTAACCCACCAGCCAGGGTAGAAATTATACGAGCAATCCAGACTACGAGACCTTCCAGTTCAGAGCCCACAATTCGCAGGCGTAAGTGCTCTGTCCAGTCAGAACCGGGAGACATCGAAAAAATTTTAATTGACACAAGAACTGTAAAGTCAAAGAGTAAAGCGGAAAAAAGGAATACGACAGGTCGAGATCGCAGAGCGACTAGCGTCGATTCAATCGTGAGTGTGCCTGAAAGTAGGCGTGTAATACGCAGTTTACTCACTAAAACGATCATCAAGGAAGTCATCCCCGAAGAGCCAATATCCATGAAACAAACAAGAAAGAGAAAATATGATTTTTCTGTTACTGGTAATGAAGCTAAGAAAGTACGTGATCAACTCGAGCATACTGATAGTAAAGACTATAGATTTTCGTTACCCGAAACAGTTGAAGATGTTCCGGTTATCTCTGAAGGTTTGTGATCAAAAAAGATATATTTACCGCAACATTTAAAGTGAATAAGAATCGAATTTTGAGAAAATGAAACTTTTATTTTCAGATGTTTGTCAAACGACAACTTTCAAATTTGCACATCCGACTGGATTACAGAAGTAAGTTCCTTCAAGTAAAAAAAAAAAGAATGTTCGATGTGTAAAATTCATATGAATTTTACAGATTTCTAACGCCCATTCGCATCGATGAGGTTGAAACAACGAGTATCTTGGAGGTAGTTAATACTGGCAATGTAAAAAAACCTTGGGCCAAAATTCAACCGCGAAGCTGTTTTATAATGCCTAAAAAAGCGAAAAACAAAGAACAATGATGTGTCAATTAAATGTTTTTCATTTAATCTGTTGATATTTTGTCGTTTTTCGTTTTTTTTTTTATTTTTTTCCAAACGAGAAAGCAGATTGTAATATACTTTTGTAAATAATTGATTAATACATCATCATAGTTTTATAAAGGTTTGAGTCTAGTAATTTTTAAGCAAGTCCTAAATTCCCTTTCATACATACCACATAGATCATATCAAGCAAACAAAACATGTTAAGATCATGGAATTTAATACATATCAATCAATTGTCGTCACATGTTAAATAAATTTTTTTGACACTCAACATTCAAAGCCACTGATAATACCAGTACTTTACTTTTTTCAGGCCACAAAATACGATATTTAGTATTATTGGAATTAAGCATCCCTTGAACGCTACTTTTCAAATTCGGTATAAGAAAATAAAAATAACGTCAGCATTTCAGATCTTATCAATTAGTTCATGTAGAAATTTACCATACAATTTTATCAAAAAAGGCATATGCTACAGATTCTTTTGTCTCTTTCGTTGTTTTTTTGAACATGAAGTCTGTGAAATCCGAAATAGTCATCCCATGTAATATAAATAGACAGTCACAAGAAAATAAAACAATAGCTATTGTATTAAAATTTCTCGTACTTATCGTTTTATTTTTCATCTACAATTTATGTGATAAATTAGGCAAATTCGTTATACATATCAGTTGGCGTGCAAAATAAATAACGTTTAATCGTCGATTCGACATTTCGACTAGAATGGCACAAATGTAAAACGCTCAATACATACGTGTGTATATGTATATATCAAACAATGAGAATAGTTATAAAAGCGGAAATTCAAAGTGATCAGTGATCCGTTGGGGGCGA
Source organism: Copidosoma floridanum (assembly GCF_036245765.1). Lineage (NCBI taxonomy): Eukaryota > Metazoa > Arthropoda > Insecta > Hymenoptera > Encyrtidae > Copidosoma > Copidosoma floridanum. Next base: position 11,893,213 of record NW_028321884.1, on the reverse strand, counting down.
AATGTAAGAAAATAAATAAATATAAGTAAAGTGTATTTAAATTTTCTGCGTTGATTTATTGATGCGCAACGTTTCGCTGACAATATGCGTCAGCCTCATCAGGCTACAAAATTAAAATTAAAAACACACAATGAGTGATCTGGAAGGCTCAAACACAAAAATACAATAAATTTTTTTGTAAATTGTTACCGCAGGTACGCGAGAATTCGTAAGTTTGGTTGACTTACTCGTCACCTATCGTGCTGTCGACTGACAATAAATTACAACCACAAGCCAGCGCTTATATAGGCGGAGCCGCAAAGGTAGACGGTAAAGGGCGATGAACTCGATCGGGACATTTAAACTTTCGTAGTAAAGGAAGGTATGCTCTATTAAAGGAAAGCACATCCTCCTTTCTATTGATGTTTTGTTTGTCGAGTTTTATATAAAGCATTTCGGAAATAATTCTTTTTTTATAATTGGATTCTTTGTCAAGGATTTTAAAGTTATCCCAATCGAATTCATGGTCAAAATGGCTTGCCGAAAATTCACAAGGTCGATGCCCCTTTACGTCCTATCGTCTCTCTTATCAATAGCCCTACATATTTTCTAGCAAAAGTAATTTACGATGAACTCAAGAAGTCAGTCAACGTTCCAATATCACACATTAATAATAGCTTTGAATTGAAAAAAAAACTAAAAAATATAAAACCCACTACTAATTATAGACTAATGTCTTTAGATGTCAGCTCCCTATTTACTAATATTCCTCTAGAGTTGGTACTACGGAGCATCGATCGACGTATTGTGACCATAATGAATAAATGTCGAATCCCGGTTGATGAAATTCGACAATGTACAGAATTTTTGTTCAATAATACTTTTTTTACTTTTGACAACATTTTTTATCAACAAATTTTCGGCACGCCAATGGGTTCTCCTATTTCACCTTTGTTTGCTGACCTTGTAATGGACGACCTGGAAAATGATTGTCTCTCCATCTTAAAAAATAACTATAATATTATTCCATCTTTTTATTTTCGTTACGTGGATGATGTATTACTTTTTATTAATGTTGACCATATTGACCAAATCTTAAATATTTTTAATTCATATCATCCCAAACTACAATTTACATATGAAATGGAGATTGACAAGAAACTCAACTTTTTAGACTTGACGATAATAAGAAATTCTAATTATTTTAATTTTGACTGGTTTGAAAAACCTACTTCTTCCGGACGAATCTTAAATTATTTTTCTGGTCATCCAGTTAGCTATAAGAGAAATATTGTATTTAATTTGGTTGATAGGGCGATCTTACTTGCCAGTACACGTTTTCACGGTGTGAATATTGCTAGGGTGAAAAACCTGTTGATAAAAAACAATTACCCTTTTAACTTTATTAATAAAAACATAAAGGTCAGATTAAAAAGACACAAATATAGTAATCATAACAGAAGCACTACAAACACCTACCCTCTCCGCAAAATTGGCATACCATATATTGACAATAATTTTGAAAAAATTTCAACCATGTTAAAACCCTACAATATTCACACTTACCCTCTTACTAACAATAAACTGCAGCATATCGTCCGCTTAGGAAAAGATACAACGAATAAACATAAACAGACAAATGTAGTATATAAGTTTTATTGTAAAAATTGTCCTGCGTCATATGTGGGTGAAACAAAGCGAGCGGCGGAGGTCCGCATCAGTGAACATATGAAAAGTAAAAACTCCAATTCCGTTGTTTGTGCACACCAAATCAATTTTGACCATGAATTCGATTGGGATAACTTTAAAATCCTTGACAAAGAATCCAATTATAAAAAAAGAATTATTTCCGAAATGCTTTATATAAAACTCGACAAACACAACATCAATAGAAAGGAGGATGTGCTTTCCTTTAATAGAGCATACCTTCCTTTACTACGAAAGTTTAAATGTCCCGATCGAGTTCATCGCCCTTTACCGTCTACCTTTGCGGCTCCGCCTATATAAGCGCTGGCTTGTGGTTTTAATTTATTGTCAGTCGACAGCACGACAGGTGACGAGTAAGTCAACCAAACTTACGAATTCTCGCGTACCTGCGGTAACAATTTACAAAAAAATTTATTGTATTTTTGTGTTTGAGCCTTCCAGATCACTCGATGTGTGTTTCTAATTTTAATTTTGTAGCCTGATGAGGCTGACGCATATTGTCAGCGAAACGTTGCGCATCAATAAATCAACGCAGAAAATTTAAATACACTTTACTTGTATTTATTTATTTTCTTACATTTCGCCCCCAACGGATCACTGATCACTTTGAATTTCCAAATTCACCGGAGGGCACTGATATATACTAGCAAACCAGTTATAAAAGCGGTTGTATACAAAAAAAAGGTCAATTACCTCCATAAGCTGAGAGAAATAACTTAAAAATACTGCAACAGGTGGAAAACAGGGAGGGATCGAACACGTTATTTATGTACAACATAAGTAGATGGTGGGAACTACCCTAATATCCAAATTGAAAAAAAAAAAAAAAAAAAAAAAAAAAAAAAAAAAAAAAACAGTTGCTCGGAATAAAAATAAGAATCGTAGCGCGCGTAGCGACCGTAGTAGTTGGCTGCACGGCCACCCTCGATGGGATTGCAAGAGAAGAGTGCGTCCCCTCGGTAACCCTCAGCGCACCTGAAAAATAAGTGATAATTTTTTGTTTTATCGATTCATCGATACCCACGTATTGAATAATTTACATAAATTTTATCACTCTTAATGTATTTTTTTTATACCTCCTTGATACTTGGCGTGTATTTCTTTTAGTATGATTAATAATACTTACTGGCACACTGCAATGTGTCTTCTAGGTGTACAATTGGCATTTAAAACCGCACTCACGGCCCGTGCACGTGTTCTGACAGGCAAAGTTGATGCACGCCTGAGTGTCCGGGCACTCGTTGTTGGACAAGCACTCGCCCCTCTTACAACTGATAACATAATATGTCATACATCACTTAAATCAGATCAAATTGCATACAATGCACTATATATACACGCGTGTACCTGATTAGCGCGTTTCCAACATAGCCGTGGGGACACCTGCACACCGGGCGCTTCTTACCCGTATTGTCATGGCCCGGTCGGCACTCGACGTTGGCACCGCACGGATTCCCGCTGCACAGGTCCTCTGCAAGTCAATGAACATTGTAGCCCCAAAGGGTTATTGTTGTTATCGGGGGCATTTTGCATAATGTACGCGCTAATATTAATTTAATACACGTATGTATGTATATATTATACCATCGGTGAAGGGCCGACAGAAAACGAAGGGGTCGCCAGTTTTGTCCTTGGGACAACTGCAGACGGGCGTTACGTCGCGGAGCTCGCAATTGGCGTTGGTGCCGCAGGTGCCCTCGCAAGGATCGACGCATTTCTGATAGAGGCAGGCAGGCTTGCCGGCAGGACAGTCGGAGTGCTGGGTGCACTCGGGCTGGCAGGATATGAGCGGGTTACCCAGCCAATTCTGCAAGAATGAGAAAAAAAAATTCAATGGTTATGTATTTTACGTATGTAATGTATATGTGGTTTAAAAGATGTGTATGATGATGATGACCTTGGGACAGGCGCAGTTGGCTCGGTGGTTGATGACGTTGCACTCGGCGCTCTCGGCGCTTACGGAGGCGCACGGGCTCTCGCAGCGAAAGTCCTTCGAGCAGTGCTGGTGCTGGGGACAGTCAAAGTCGGACTCGCACTCGTGACGGCAGCCCTCGAGAGGACGCCCTCGGTATCCCGACAAACAAGAGCACACCGCCACGCCGTTCTTGACTTCGCACTTGGTGTTGGCCCCACAAGGATTTGGGCTCTTGCACGGCGCCTCTGTTTGGGATATCATCATGAAATTTACTTTTACGCCAGGGAGTAAATGTATGTAGTTGTTCATAACATTGAGAAAAAAAGAAAAAAAAAAGAAAAAATGTACTTGCCAGGGTCGTAGACGCAATTGTGCAGAGGATTGCCCGTGTGACCTGGAGGACAGTTGCACACCGGTATGTGGTTGACCGTCTGGCAGAGCGCGTTTGTGCCGCAGGCGTAGGTACACGGATCGATGCATCGGTTCCCGCTGCAGGTGCGGCTTCCAATGCAATCCTCGTTTACTGCAATTTTGGGGACAAAACAGATATATTATTTCTTTTATTTGCAGGATTTTTCATCCCCATTGATTCCCGTTAAAAATTTTAAAATTATATTTTAGTATTGGTAATTTAAAAAACATATACGCGCTCGGTTAATGATTGTTGATCAAAGTGACCATGCACACCTTTTATTTAATTGCACTATTTTTCTTTTAAACTCGCATTTATTTTATTTTCAGAAAAGAAACGAGTTAATCGGTATAGTAGTTGTTCGAATCGTAATAGAAGAAGATAAAAAAAATAAAATAAATTGTGAGAACTAGTCAATAACGCGATCCAGAAATGTGTGATGAAAAGATTACGAAATAAGGCTCGATGAGGAACCAAAAAAGGGGCTACGTGACCTTGCGCGTTCGCCGCGCGTAATAATATAATCGTTTGCCATGCAATTATGGTATGTACAAGTGAGCTTGATACTCCACTTGTATGTACTATATTTCCGTAAATGTGTATACACGCGCACACCTTTTTATGGTGACGTAAGTGCTCGATGATAGATTAGGCATTGCCAATTAAGTATGTTGCAGGTATACGAAACGTAAAAACTGACATTGTGGCTGATGATGATGATGATGATTATAATAATAATAAATACTTACTGATGCATTCGACACGCTCGCACCTCGTAAGAGGATCGCCATCGTACAGATTCAAGCACGAACAAACCGGCCGGCCCTCGCTCACCGTACACCTGGCGTTCCGGCCGCATGTGTGGCTATCACAACTGGTTGCTGTGTGTTTGTTGAAAAACATGTATGTTCTTTTTTTTTTTCTTTGCAATTTTTGTTCCCAACCCACGACATATTTCGCTTCAATTACAGAAAAAAATTTCACTTTCGTAAAAATGGTAAAAAATGGTAAAAAAACGTCTTTCCCCACCTCATGATTAATAGAAAATGGCTCGAAACCATAAAAAAATTTAAAGATCCAAATTGGGGTGGAGCACCACTTCTGCGTAATTACCGCATTTTCTAATTTTAAAATAGCAACAATTTTTTAAATTTATTTTAAGAGAAAAATATTTTTTCCTTATAACCGGCCAAGAGATTTCAAACCATTTCTATGATCCTCGAAAAAAAATTCCCCTTTTTCCGGGATTAGCGCAACGAAATACTTAGTGTGTCCCAAGTCTTGGAAAATTGTTTCTCATCGATTCAAGGTTGATAAATAAATTGGAGGTATAACAAAGGTGCACTTCATAAATAAATTTAAGTCATCGAGTAAAAACCTGTATTAAATGTATACCTCCACGTGCAAAAAATGAACCTTGTATGGGTATACACAAGTATAGTTTGAAACCAGTTGACCTTCGCCATAGAATGATGATACGTCAGAGGCCCATATATTTATACAAATAATATTACTTTGTCGTTTAAATATCTCAAAAACAAATCGGCTTGCGGGTTTTTTTTTTATTTTCGATCTTTAAATATTATCTTCGCTCTTCTACGCGTATAGGGATACACTTTACTCTTAAGATTGTTTTTATTTTATCAGTCAATGCTATAGTATACATCAAAGAAAATTTTTTAACGACTGTTCCAATGAACAGATGTAAAAAATAAAATAAAATAAAATTCAGAGTTGCCGGAAAAACACAAGGTATAATGATAAAATCGATTTAAAGCTTCTCCCACTAGTGTTTCTGAATTGCTACGTGTAAGAAAAACCTCCAGTCTTTGTTCGCATACGCGGCGAATAATCGTTTCCTGTAACTTTGAGACTTACTCTGCCAAGTACGCGATTGAATAAGGGGTATCATAAAAATTCTTCGCTCCACTTGCTTATATATACAGTGCACACCTATTATTGCGTAATAATTAAAATGATGGACAATTACCTCGAGCACCCGATTGGTTGGGTCTTTTGCGCATCAACAGAACATCAAAAATAATAACCGCGAAAAATAAGTAATTATTTAACCGATCTATATCAATTATCGTTTGAACGAAGATTTCAATCGCACGAGTTTCAATAGCTGAATTTTCGTGAAAAAAAATTAATTTCCTTATTTACTCAATAGTTAAATGTATAGTGTTGGGGAAAATAAAAACAACAAGGGCACTTACCTCCACTGAGTACCTTCGAGCCGTAAAATACGTTGCTTGCCCATGGGCAGCATCGCCACCGCCGAAGTGGCACACAGCGCGACCAGCAGAACTGTAGTCTGCATTGGCTTCATTTTGCTAGCTGTAGACTTTTTCAAAAAGCGGAGAAAAGAAAGTTGTATCGTTTATCGGTTTAAAATATCGGTTTTGAAAATTGAGATCAATAATTTATATTTTGAAGGCTCGCAATGGAAAAAGCGAATTATCGTTTTCCGCGAGGCAAACAAGATTGATCAAGTATGTACCCAGGAAAAAAAAGGCTTGGAAGCTCACTTGAAGCCGACGACTGATTTGAATGAAAAATCGGCAAGGTAAGTGTATACACAGATGTAACGATCGAAGAGCAGAGAGTACGTATAAAAAAGTATACGCGACGGTTAAACGATCCGCGCTTGGCTGGACCGCGAGGCGAACTGACTCTGAAATCGTCAAAAGCAAGTCACTATATAATCCCATGGCTATAACGTTTAAGTTAAAAGCGATGTGTGTGTATATATATATATATGCACATGTGAGTACACCGATGGAATCCATGGCCAGTAAGCGCCCCGGGTTTTGCGGGGATTGGCGCTTGTGTTATTTTATTTATTTAATTAATAAACAAAGCGGCCAGTAAGCGCCCCGGGTTGTGTGGGGATTGGCGCTTGTGTTATTTTATTTATTCAATTAATAAACAAAGCGGCCAGTAAGCGCCCCGGGTTGTGTGGTGATTGGCGCTTGTGTTATTTTATTTATTCAATTAAAAAACAAAGCGGCCAGTAAGTGCTCCGGGTTGTGTGGTGATTAGCGCTTGTGTTATTTTATTTATCATTTTAATTATCAAAGTGGCCAGTAAGTGCTCCGGGTTGTGTGGGGATTGGCGCTTGTGTTATTTTATTTATTCAATTAATAAACAAAGCGGCTAGTAAGCGCCCCGGGTTGTGCGGGGATTGGCGCTTGTGTTATTTTATTTATTCAATTAATAAACAAAGCGGCTAGTAAGCGCCCCGGATTGTGCGGGGATTGGCGCTTGCGTTATTGTTTACTGTATTTTATCAACTAATAAAGCTTGTGATGCTGTTTTTAGGCGCGTTGGGTAATTGGGTTAAATAGCTTAGGATTAATTTATCAAGTTATGGTGTATGAAATGTTGTCGAGTTATCTGGGGTTTTGCGTCTTGCTCCATATAGCCAATTTGAATTTCCCGCAAGTTTGCCAGTCACATTTGAGAGCACTGCGTACGACGTACAACTCTTACGGTTGCATGCACGGAAGCGCGCGCACACAACAAGTTGCAAAGCAGACGATTTTTATTTCATTTACTTAAGTACAGCTTATAATATAATTGTTACATCGTTACGTGGGAAAGAGATTTGTTTATATATATGTATATTTTTTTTTTAATAAAGATAGTAAACATGTCTCTCTGAGGCCATTTCACTTTAATATAAAAAAAAATATGTATATATATATATACATTAACTTTATATGCATCTTTACTTTGGATTTTATCATTCTGATAGAGCACGGTGTAATTATAATAATCACTACTAAGTAGTGCCATAAGGCATATGGTCGATTTTATTAAACCATACAAGTGGATCTATACTTTTGGAGGTCGATTTTTAGGTAAAAAATAAATAGTAAATTTGCCGCAAATCCAATTTACGTTGTTAATTTTGTATTTTCTATCTGTAAGATTAGTTGCGGCTGATTTATAATTAATTAAATGGCTCTACTGTAAGTAATAATAATTATTTGGATCAGCGCCATCTAGCGGTCTTTATTTTTTGGCCAAAAGTGGCTCCTAAAATTCTCAATCAGAGCATTTAGGATTAGAGCCATTTAGTCAATTATAAACCAGCCGCAACTAATCATATAGTTATAAAATAAAAAAATAACAGTACGTGTGTTTTTGGCGGCAAGTTAACAATCTATTTTCTACTAAAAAATCGACCTCCTGTGTATTTATACTTTTGAAGATAAATTTTTGAGCATAAGATAAATTGTTTATTTGCCGCCAAAAACACATATATCGTTATTTTTTTATTTTATAACTACATGATTAGTTGCGGCTGGTTTATAATAGGTTAAATGGCTCTAAGCGCTAATGCTGTGACTCAAAAGTTTAGGGCCACTTTTTAGTTCAGAAATCCGCAACGCTAGATGGCGCTGATCCAAACAATTATTACTATTTACAGTAGAGCCATGTAATTAATTATAAACCAGCCGCAATTAATATCATAAATGTATATTAAAATGTTGACATTGTTTGTGCTATTTACGGCAAGTGTACAGTTTATCTTTTACCTGATACTTTTACCCGATGAAAACTTTGAACTTTGAATGTCCTTTGACTTTTCAAGTTTTCGCAAAAAGCCGAGAAAGTTGATACCGCTAGATGGCGCTGATCGACAATAACTCAAATTTTTTTTTATAATTCATAAACAAACTTTCCGAATCATTTATCAGTGAAACTTGAGTCATATCACAGAAATTTTTGAAGTTTGTTTATATCAGCGGAACAGCCCAACAGTTAATAAACAGTCGAGAAGGTGTGTCGTGTGTCTCACCAGTCAACTTACTTGCTCCTGCTCTGCTCGAAACTCGCGTAGTGCGGTAGTGCGGTCGCGGGATTCGAACCTTATCCGTATCCCCGATCCCCGACTTTTAGCCACCTCGCGCTCTGTGTCAGTCTGTGTTGTATATAACAGTTCTCTTGCATACTTGCATCACTCTTTTGCCTTTGCTCTGGTATCGAGTCTCGAGTCAGCTCGAGTCGTCATCGTGCCCCGTCGAACATTGTCGTGGTGGTCGTCGAGGCTTTTAAATCGATAAAGACTAAACAGGAGACGTCAGTCAACATAAATAGTGTGTTGTGTGTGTGCGCGGGTGTGTGTACGTTATAATCCTGACAACTATTTGTTGTTGAACACCATAAAGACAATAAGAAAAAATCATGGACAAGGACGAGGAGCCCCGAGATTTTGGTGCGGGTGAAGGCGCGTGCGGTCCGTCCTCGTCGTCGTCGGCCACGGCTTCGTTCTCCTTAGCTGATCAACAGTCTGGCGAGGCTGGCAAGTCCGCCATCGAGGTCGTCGAGGACAACTATGGCTGCGAGCACTACAAGAGAAAGTCCAAGTTTGTGGTGAGGATAATATATATACCAACTTATTGACGACGATATGCCTGATTCCTTGGTCGCTTTTTTTTCTACCAAGCGCTACACGTGCTTGTACCTCAGAAATTTCATCCTTATCCACCATGTTTTATTTTATTTTATTTTTCTACCCCTTCCCCTCTCCAACCTTACGGCAATTCGAGTGTACCTGCCGTGTTGTGGGTTTATCATTGATTTCTCAGGGAAAACTTTTTCTTGCATGCTCCTTTCCATTTGCCCCAGATGCAAATGCATTTTTACGTAATGACGACGCAGCTGCACGCACACATCAGAGAGATCTCCCAAACGATGGTCCATGGAGCTATATACCTACGGCTCTTTTCGAAGATTGCACCACTTTAAGTTGTGTAATCTTTTCTTTTTTTTCCTCCCACAGGTACATAATTAATTCGTCTTTCAATTGAATGTTTTTTTACAAGACCAAGTCGCGTGGATGCTGTAATGGGCGTGTACATATATGGTCACAAGTTCGCCGTTCGGGCATCAGTTTGTCCTTTTTTTTTTTTCTTCATCATTCGTTCGTTCGTATATGTGGTGACCATATAGAATTTTTTTACGCAATATGCGTATGCATGAGGCTGGACCGATTGTTTATACTTTCGGTAAAAGAGTGGGGACTACAGGTGACCCAATAATCTTTGTTCCTTATCTACAATTTTTCTCTGTACTCTCCACACCTGCAATACTTCTTACATTGTTGCTCAAGTTTTAATTAAGATCAATCTTTATTGACAATAAATTGTTCATGGTTTTATTTATATTTTCTATAAATCATATTGCATATTGAGCGTTTATTGTCGTAATAGAAAGAATAAATTCATCGTGGTAAAATATGTCTATTATCGATTAAGAGAAAAAGAGAGAAAACGAATGGATGATAATTCTAACATTTCTAACTTTTTATTCGTGTACGTAAATGTATTCGTGTGTATGCGTGTGCATGAGTAATGCCTGTGTCAATTAATTGGCACAAATGCCTTTCATTCAGTGCAACGTGAATAAAAAAAGCTTCCAATCGCTGTTACTTCTGCTGCCTAACCGGAACGTATTCAATAGCAATTTACACAGCAAATATCAAACTTTACTTAACTGTATTATTGATTTTTTTAAATTTCAAATATAACTTGCTCTGTATATCACCTTGTTTTAATTTATCATGTAACAATAATCAATTGTTTCGTTGAAAAAATACTTAAATTCTTAAAAAACCCCATTTTTTATTGTTCATGTTCCATATTTATTTTTCCTACAAATTTATTTTTAATAAATACTCTCTGGAGTCGAAATTGAAAGTTGTTTGTACAGATGTTGTTCAAATTCACTTCAATGGTGTTTTGCAACAATTGCGGCGTTTCCGGTGGGGTTTCTTACCACTGGAATTAGCCTTGCACGCCCCTGCGGACCAATGTATAGCTTTCGCCACACTGTCTAAGTGAAGAACAGCCAGTAGTTTTCATATAGCCACGTCAACGTTAAAAATCTATGGTTGCTTTTGTTAAACTCTACGTGGAACAATCCAGGTGAAACTCGGCAATGGGGCTTCAAACTATTAAATTTTAAATGTTGCTAATGGTATATAAGATCGAATTCCACCAGTTGATTCTGCAGGAATTATAATCGTTTAAAGATACTCGATAAAAACATGAATTAACATAAATATTGATTTATTGATATCTTCGCTAATGTTGCATTATTAAGGAAAGATCTTAAATTCGTCAATTTCAGACGCCGTGCTGCAACAAAGTCTACACGTGCCGCTTCTGCCACGACGAGCACGAGACCCACTCGGTCAAGCGAAAAGAGGTGACGGAGTTGATTTGCACGCTCTGCGAGACCCGCCAGCCGGTACAGGCTACCTGCCAGAAATGTCATGTACGCTTTGGCAAGTACACTTGCCTAGAGTGCAATCTTTTCGACGACGAGGACAAGAATCAGTATCATTGCGACGGATGCGGTATCTGCAGGCTCGGTGGTCGCGACAGATTCTTTCACTGTGCCAAATGCAACATGTGTCTGCCCATCGAACTCCAGAACGGCCATAAGGTGGTTTTTTTATTTGTTAATTTCTTACATAATTAAGAGATCACGTACGTGTATCACAGAATTTGACAAACGTATTTTTTTTCTTATTGTTTGTAGTGCGTCGAAAATGTTTCACATGCAAACTGTCCAGTGTGTCTTGAAGATATTCACACCAGTCGCATTCCCTGTCACATTCCCAATTGTGGACATTTACTGCATCGTACCTGTTTCCAAGATCTGTTGCATTCGGGTCATTACGCGTGTCCAACCTGTCAGGTATCACTGCTTGACATGACTGATCTCTGGTTGTTTTTGGACAAGGAAGTCAACCTTACCCCAATGCCACCAGAGTACAACAATTACAAGGCTGATATTCTGTGCAAAGATTGTCATGAGGTCTGTTTCTTACTTTCTTTTTTACCAACTCGACTTGCATAAGCCAATTAGCGGGCTTTTGTTTGGCTATAGTTCTCAAGGGTGCGATTTTCATGGTTTTATCTCTCTCTTTTTTTTTTTTTATAATATTTTGCAGGAATCAACCGTGAAATTTCACGTGGTTGGACTGAAGTGTTTAAAGTGCGGTAGCTACAATACATGTCGAATCAAGGGATCTCCTTGCCCAGGTGCGTTAAACAATTCACGTAGACGGACGTAGTTACGAGAACTGCTGCTGATGATGGTGTAGATAATGCTGCTGCTGCTGCTGCTGCTGCTACTGCTATGCCAACAAACATACACAGCAATACTCGATCACACACACGTTTCGCGATGTTTGCTCTAAGATTTAGCAGCAAACGGATTTTTAGTAGCACGAAGTGTTAAGCAGTGGAGCAGAGAATGAAAAGTTCTTAAATAAAAGGCACAGTTTAAAGAATGATACAAAGAAAGAGAAAAAAAAAAAAGACAAAATAAAAGGACAAACGAAAAAAAACGTCTCAACAACAGCATTCCGTTTCTCTATCTCATTTTTCGTTTGTTTTCACATGATAACGTGCGTCGATGTAGCTATGTTTTTTTTTCTGTTTTTTTCTCTCAACAGACCCGGAATCTCTGAACGCGGTTGCGGCTAGTGGTAATTGGATGGGCGGTGGCGAGGACCATTCACCGTCGCAAGGATCGCAGGCGCAGTAGCAAAAAGCGCGTAGACGTTGGACGGCCGCGACGACTCGCTTCTTGTGCATCGTTCTCAGGCGTTTGTTTTTGCACAAGTGATGAGGTTATATCCATTTGAACCCCAGCTACACTATCTACTTTTTCCTATTCCTAGATATATATACACAATGCATTGATGACTGTGCACGTATTTTCAAATTTAGTGTGTCATGACGCTTTTTATTACATAATGTACACCCTTGTCATTCGATTAGAACAAATTTGAATTCAGGATTTTGTACTAACTTTTTTTTTTATTAATTTTTTACTCCATGTACACTGAGTGAGAAAAAGTTTTTTATGTTGCAGTGAACTAGGTATGGTATTATAATAGTTCTACATTGTAATAATATTACTTTTATTCTTATTTACGCGTGATAAAATTAAAATTCAAAGTATAATTTACTTGTGAGAATCTGATAAAACTTTTGTTTTGCAGGAAACATTTTCCATGCTATTAAATCTTATCATTTGAAAACGATTCAAGTATACCAAAATATACTTGTAAATGACCTTTGAATAAAGTAATGAAACCTAAACTTGTATGAGTCAGGATATTCCTAAGCTTATTTTGTTTTGTCATCTTTATTTTACTAGCAATAGTAATTATGTATCAATACATCCTTTATCATCAATATAATACAGCGAGTAAAGTAATAATGTATATTAAGACTTTAATATTGTATAGTATACACTTGAAGTTGGATTTTTTTGTTATTTTAACTGTCATTCTTTGTTGTGCAGACACAACAGTCACATTAGTTGGTCAACATTTTTAGTAGTCATTATCGACACAAATAGAGCGACGGCAAACTGAATCAATATTTTATAAAACATACGCATAACAATGAAACTTATAACAAAGTATTTTACCATTTTTTATTATAGCACTGAACTCATTTATTATTGGTATTGAGTATATTCGTGACTACCGTATTATGTATAACTAATCGATATTTCTGATAACGGGTTGCAACTGTATTCAACTACATATTTATATTGTAAGTGTACTACTACTTGATGCAGATAAAAGAATAACAAATGTGTAATCGGTTATACCTACTGAATGGCAGTTATGTTTTGTACCATATTAGTTTGGAGCATTCCTTTTTAATTAATCAAACATTTATCTGCATTTTAAAGTTTTTGTACTTCTTTAATTTTTTAAAGAATCAAAGTTCTTTCATTATAATAAACATAAGCAATCGTGTGTACATAGACTAGTGAATAAAAAAATATTCTTATTTCTTGTTGAGTTATAGTTGTTGATTAAATTTCAGATTTGTAATCTAATAATGTAAAGGAATAGATGAAAAGTTGTGTGAGGGGAAAAGATAATAAAAACCAAAGGACATAATTACAAAATGTGCAAATGTTTTTTTGAAACATATGTTTAAGTACACATTACTCGCAAATTCGGCATGAGTCAACGAAATTATGTTCCTCAGCAAAATATGTAAATGTATTTTTTTGTTGAATATAAAAGTTTTCACTCCTACCGACTCGTGTCAAGCTAAATATTTCTTCACATATACTTATTTGCAGCTGCGTTTCATCATCATACTTACTAAAAAGTTCCTTCACAGACCAAACACTAGGTTGCTGTTTTAAAAAAGAAGGCAAAAATAAGTAGATGAATAATTTAACACTAAATAATGAGGTGTTGCTGCACGTTGCAGTCTACATTTGCCAAGTCACGTAGAGCGCAGCCAATGCAATGCAGTTTAACTGCAACTGCAGTCAGCTGAAATAAATACAAATACAAGATAAGTAGAATTTAGAGGTCGATTTTCGGGTAAAAGATAAATTGTAAACTTGCCGCCAACAGCACTGAAAATGTCAGCCTTCTATTTCGTATCTACAAGATTAGTTGCGGCTGGTTTATAACTAATAAAGTAACTTTACTGTAAATAGGAATGATTATTTAGATCAGCGCCATCTAGCGGTCTTTATTTTTTGGCCAAAAGTGGCTCCTAAAATTCTGAATCAGAGCAATCAGGATTAGAGCCATTTAATTAATTATAAACCAGCCGCAACTTATGGTAAAGCTATAAAATGAAAAAATAACAATACGTGTGTTTTTGGCGGCAAGTTAACAATCTACCTTATGCTCGAAAATTTATCGTTAAAAGTATAAATACACAGGAGGTCGTTTATTGGTAGAAAATAGATTGTTAACTTGCCGCCAAAAACACATGTATTATTATTTTTTCATTTTATAGCTTTACCATAAGTTGCGGCTGGTTTATAATTGACTAAATGGCTCTAATCCTGATTGCTCTGATTCAGAATTTTAGGAGCCACTTTTGGCCAAAAAATAACAACCGCTAGATGGCGCTGATCCAAATAATTATTACTATTTATAGTAGAGCCATGTAATAAATTATAAACCAGCCGCAAATCATCTATCCGATTTAAAACAAAAAGTTGACGTTGTCTATGCTGTTTGCGGCAAATTTACAATTGGCGGTTAACAAATGGAGGTTTGGTTCTTTGTTTATTTATGACACTTGAAATTTACTTCTCTGTAATAAATGTATTTTTTATTTGGTGAGATGTAATGCTCCATTCTTAGGAGACTCTTCATGTGACTGTAAAGCACTGTGAGAAATCAATGGTTTTACTTATGAGGTGATGTGTGAAAAATATTAAATTACATCTATAGTGGCAAAGTTGAAAATCTTGAATCGAATACTCTTGAGTTACTAGTTGCTGCAAATAGCTTTGATTTAAAATGACTGAAACTTGTGTGTGGAAACAATTTCCTCCATGGATTAAATATTTCCAATACTTCAACCTTCAGCCATTTGTTGACAGCAGATGATCACGATGCCAGCACATTGAAAATAAAGGTCATGGAGTATATTGCTTTGAATGTATAATAGCACAAGTGACGGAAACAGCAGGATATGGAAAGCTAAAAGCTACAAGACCAGATTTGATTGTTGAAATCTTCAGCTCAATGGTAGATATAACATAAAAGTTGAAAATTTAAAAACATTTTTAATTTTTTCAACAATTTTGTGATAATTTATTGCAGAAAAAAATTCATCCAGAAACTGGAGCATCGTTCAAATTAGATATTAAAAAAAAAAAAAGTGTGTTGACTTTCCTTTTTTATACTATTAGCCATATACTTATGCGTGTAAATCATTGACACAGTATATTTATTGAGTTACATGAATAAACGATGTTTTTATCCCATTATTCGTCAATCTTGTATATTATTGTATACTTTAATAATAATTAGTATGAACTTCCTTGTCACTTATTAGTATTTTGAATAATGGTATTAATTTTTTTTAATGCATATTTCAACAGTTTATTTTTAGTCCATTCATCTCCAATTGATGCTACAAAATTTTCAAGATAAAAAACATTTTAGTGAAACAAAGTCATCACAATTCAATTAATTATTCTCTGTAGGAATTAATGATGGACAGGAAGACAAACAGTTCCAGCAAATGTTGTCGGTTGTCTCAATTACTGGATTGTTGCTCTCAAACACAAAAAGCGTCTTACTCATTTATTGGTGGTCGAAACGTTTGATGAAGTTGGATGGTCTGCTCCTTTTTTTTGATGGCATTAATTAACTTTGTAAGCTTTTTAAGTTAACTTTGTTGAAAAGGAACCTGAAACGTCGCTTATCGTACCTACAGAGGATGCAATGTTTCTCTTTAATTTTTTCGAGTAAAAGATATATTGTAAGCTTGCCGCAAATAACACAAACAACGTAAACATTTTATTTTACAACAATACAATCAGTTGCGGCTGGTTTATAATAATTTAAATGGCTCTACTATAAATAATAATGATTATTTGGATCAGCGCCATCTAACGGTCTTTATTTTTTGGCCAAAAGTGGCTCCTAAAATTCTGAATCAGAGCAATCAGGATTAGAGCCATTTAATCAATTATAAACCAGCCGCAACTTATGGTAAAGCTATAAAATGAAAAAATAACAATACGTGTGTTTTTGGCGGCAAGTTAACAATCTACCTTATGCTCGAAAATTTATCGTTAAAAGTATAAATACACAAGAGGTCGTTTATTGGTAGAAAATAGATTGTTAACTTGCCGCCAAAAACACATGTATTATTATTTTTTCATTTTATAGCTTTACCATAAGTTGCGGCTGGTTTATAATTGACTAAATGGCTCTAATCCTGATTGCTCTGATTCAGAATTTTAGGAGCCACTTTTGGCCAAAAAATAAAAACCGCTAGATGGCGCTGATCCAAATAATCATTCCTATTTACAGTAAAGTTACTTTATTAGTTATAAACCAGCCGCAACTAATCTTGTAGATACAAAATAGAAAGTTGAAATTTTCAGTGCTGTTTGCGGCAAGTTTACAATTTGTCTTTTACTCGAAAATCGACCTCTAAAAGTATAAATATTCTACTTATCTTGTATGGCTCATATAATCAACCACATTTACAAAATAACAATACTTTAAACTTTTTACTATTAACTCATGGAAGCACAGTCCTTTAATTTTGTAGTTCCAATAATCAGTTAACTTTTATCATAAGTACATAGTAGTATTTCCCACACTGATTCTCCTTACAGTGCAGAATTAGCCTCGCGACCAAAATAACTTGCTAAAGTTGTAGTATCATCATATAACTTCACTACTCCAAAGGACAAACGGAGAAATTTAATCTCTCCCGCCTGCAAATCGAAGTATTATCTAGTCCAACCTGGTCATGACCACACTGACTCTTTTTTGGAGAGCCTACTTATAGCCAATGTGAGAAGACTGAGAAGAAAATCAAGTGTTTGATAACAACGTGCCATTTTTGACCTGCTGTTTGTAGAAATTAAGTAGTCAAATAAATCTAAAGTCGAATTGAAAATTGCAAAACAAAACTGGAACTTTATTAAATATTGTAGGCAACTACAAATCATTTAACAAAGAAAAAAAGGATTTTTTTTTCAGCATAAACCCAAAAATGTAAGATAAATTTTATTCATTACGAAAGCTCACAATTTTTGTTATTTTTACCAATAACAAATCTGGAACTGATGCAGTATTTTAACTACTCGGTCCTTTTCGTCCCATTAAAAAAATGGTCATAGGCAGAAAAATGAAAAAATCAGTATGTACACGTTTTTGCGTGATGAATGCCACTTTTATTTGTTTTGTTGTAAATTAAATATTATCAATTTGTACATAATATTATACATATAATATAATATTCTATCAAATAGCTATAATTTTTTTTTATCATTAATCTATACTCGTCGCTAGGGAAAAATGAGCAAAAAAACGACACATGTACTTGTGACATCAATTCTTTGTAAATGTATTACAATTAAAAAAAAAAAAGAAAAGAAAACTGCTGTCAGCTACGAAGAAAAAGTTTTATAATAAACAAATATACAAAAAGAAAACAGTTTTAAGTAAAAATTCACTGAATAAAGTAGTACAAAAAACGTAAAGATGACGCGTACACGAGTCTCGATCTCTTCACGCATTTAAAAAAGTTCATCTACAAAAAACTTGGATAATTTAATTATATTATGAGACGAGAAAGCTCGTGAAACGCGTTTGCTATGACTATTATAAATTATTACAATTGCATTTACGCATTCATTTGGACTAAATTAATTCGCGCGCTTTCGCAAAGCGGAAGGAGAGCGCCCCATTTTACAATTTTTCTTTAATATGTTATCGCCACACTTTCGTTTGTACACGACACTTTTTTTTGTTCCTGTTTGTCAGCTTTTCTTTTTTTATGTTCATCATTATTATTATTCTCATTCATTCATACATCTGACGAAACGCGCAATGTAAAAAATATTTATATTCAAAAAAAGGACTCTATTATAATTTCTCTTCCGTACTTTTTGTTTTTGCACTAACAATCACAAGATTGGTTGACTCGCTTATGTGACTTGGTTTTTTTTAAACCGATCATTACAGTCCATTTACATTTAATTCATTAAATACATTTTTAATCAGTCGTGGGGTGTCCCTCCTCTTTTGTAACACGTAAAAAAAAGAGTATGTGGGTAAATATATATATATATGTATGCGTCATCTTCATCTCTATCACGATATAGTGATGGGACAGATGTAGAGTAATACAGCTGTGTCATTTGGCACAAGCCGTTATGACCAACTATATTGTTGCATGAATCTTCAATTGGCGCTCGTAGACAACGATGATGACGACGACGACGATTGTTCCGAAGAGGGAGACGGAGGAGGGGACGACGACGAGGAGGACGATGAATTGGCAGAAGGTCAGAAATTGAGGGAGCGCGGCCTCAGAGGATTGTAGCCGTGCATCGTCAGAAACTGACGGGCCGCCTGTGTCATCTCGACCTGGTCGCGTGTCCTGCCACAAGCTACCGCCGTCCATTGAACTTCCAGTTGGATCTGAAACAATTTTTGAGACAATCAAATCAGCTCCTTATTATTTTAACATGGTGTTTTTGTACGTATCGTATTTGATGTTCAGCATTGTACATGTTGTAGTTTATACAAACCTCCCTAAAATACCATCGTTTTCACAGCTCAAGGATATAAGCATTAAAATATATTTTGGGACACGGGATGTATAAAAATAACACTCACTTCATACGGTTAGCAAAGAAAAAAAATACGGCAAAACATCAGCATAACAGATTTTGCCAACCAACTGTGCGCAACGCAAAAAAAAAAAAAAAATTAAAAAAGCGGAAAATACAAGAGAGTAACACAACAGTATGGTGACGGTGTTCTTCCCAAACGGATGGTTTTTTTTTTCGTGTGATGGTAAATGTTGTTGAGTAAAAAAATGAGGTGCGTGTGTGTGCAGATCGAAGAGATGTTAAAGCTAGACGCTGCAGACACTCACCTTCGTACGTTTGGATGGCACCAGACTACTATTGTTAGTCGCGTTAGTGTAGTCGCTGGGGCAGTCGAACGTGTCGAACGATATAGCTCTCTTGGCGTTGGATTTCCGCTGTACTATGGGCGCAAAGTCGTGGGAGTTCTGGAAAGGAATAGACACACTAGCTACAGCCGGCAGTTCGCTTCCGATTGATAAATTTACAGTAATACATTGAAAATAGAAAAATAATTTGCGTTCGTTTAAAACAAAACTATTTTTTCTTTCTTTTTATTTATAGCGGCGAGTACGAAAAGAGAAATATTACGAAAACGTGACTTATTTTTTTTTTTCCTTTACCAAGTATCGATTAGAGTTACGATTATTTAGGAAAAATAATGTACAAAAAAAAAAAAATAAATACATAGAAAAGGCGTTGGTGCAGAGTAGAAAAACAATAGATAAATCTAAAGAAACACGGCGCGCTTAAAGATTACGTAGCTTTTTCTTTCTCCTTCTCTTTTTCCCATTCGCAGGTATAAGTAGTATAGTTTTTTTATTCACGTATCGTAAACACACTCGGACTCTCGCGGCGAATCATATTTTATATGATAGCATTTCATGCGATTTGAATTCTTTTTTTTTTTTCCTCATTTTTCGCATTGCGACGCGTCGGGGGACTAATAATTTGTATTGCGTGACTAGGCCTTTGTGTATTGTATTTGGTACACTTTTTTTTTTTATAATACGCGCGCGCCTCTTTTTGCTTTCGCGAGAGTCGTTGCTCGATACGACGACGATTAATCTTTGGATTGTTTGTTGTTTCGTTTTCAGGGAACAACTTTTTTTTTGGGCGTATTTTGTTCTTACTGGGCAAAGGAGGTAGAGGGAAATCGAGAAGGGAATCGTTGGGAAAAAGGTACTTTGGTACGCTAGGCCATGCCTGTTCTTTTCCTTTCTTTTTTTTTCACTTTTTCTTCATTTTCAATTATTTATACGTAGAACAGATTTTTTTTTTTTACATCATTGTGTTAGTGTGCAGACATGCTTACTTTTTTTTGTTGGTTTTTAATGAAGCTCAACTCATAAACAAATAAAAAAACACAAATGATAAAATTAAATTAAATAATATATCAATATACAAGTAACTCATACACGACAAAAATAACTTTGTATACACATTAATAATGAGGAAAAAAAAGGATCGAATGCTCAATGGACTTTTATACTCAATTGGACTCTGGGAGCATACACGATCATTAGTAAGGTCACTTTCATCATTCTTCCTTTTTTTTGTATGTGATTATTTTTTGGTAATTATATAATTGTCAAAAAAAAAAAAAAAAAAAGATTAACAACAAAACTGCACGATTTCAGTGTTCTTCATTATTATAAACAACAAAGAACAAACAAACAGGCAGTAAAAATTATTATTTCTTTAAAAAATCGTACGAACATAAAAAAGCGACAAAGAAAGCCAAATTCGGCCAAACACTCTAAATTGTAAGCTTAAACGATATCGAGAATAAATTAAGTACTTAATAAGACGGTGTCTCGGACACGACTATAAAATTTCAAGCGTCATGGTCCTTTTAATTTATATTAATCTCGATTTGATTTTTAAATAAAATAAAATAATAAGCAACCAATATCCATCCCGTTAAACAAATTTGCAACATTTCAATTAATATTTGCTTTGTTTGTTAATAATTCAATGACAGATGAAAAGCGTTAGTGAAATAATCGAGGCATTAGTATACGCTTATATGCATGATAGAGGTATCAACTTTTTGCTTTTTTTTTTTTTATTTAAAGCCAAGTCTGATATTCAAGGTACTTTAAGATTTACAAACGGAAAGTTAAAAATCTGCAGGACAAAGGGCAATTGTTTTTCGAATGCTGGAGTTGCATACAAAGGTATCATATCTCTTTTTTTTCTACGTAACGCGTACACAAGGCGCACTGCGTGGAAACCCGGACTAGGCATAATTGTGTGGGCGAACGACTAATACGAACAAACAACATCAATAAAAAAAATAATAATAATAATAAAGCAAAAAAAAAAATTTTAAAGAAAAACGAATAAAACATATATTATGCGATTTTTTTTTTTTTTTTTGAATAAGATATACAATAAACATCGATTAAAGATGAATAGATTAGTGCAAAAGAAGTGAGTAAAGAATTAGCAAGGAGGATAGCACATTGAAAAAAAGATGGAAAAATTGAAGAAAAAAAGTGCATGTGAAAGTAAGAAAAAAGAAAAAGGCCGGCTAGCATGTCTAGAGGCGATTGGTGCGGGAATAGTACCAGGATAGGGCTGGTTGTTGTTGTTGTGGTTGTTCTTGTAACTGATTCTGAGAATCAGTATGACTTTGAACACGCGGCTCTACCTTTACGGGACTCGGCCCGGTCGTTAAGAAACTGTCGTCCAATGCCATTGACGCTGGTGAAAACAGTACCGACGTATCCACACTTTTGCTCTGCAACAATAAAAAAAGTCGCACCCCCGTTATGACGTATCGACCATTATTGTTATCTACATTTGCTGTTTCAAACAAACCGGCGTTTCGATGGCGAAGCTATTCATGTCGGAGCTCTCGTGGGTCGACCATGCCTGGCAGAGGGCCTTGCGCGCCCTTTTGCCACCGGGCGCGCTGTTCTCCTTTCCCCGTCGCCGGCCCGTCCCGTAACCCGAGTCCTGAAGTAAGCTCGTCGTCGAGGCCGTCGTGGCTACTGTGTTCGCCGTACTGCTGCTGCTCGTGCCCGCGAGACTCTCTCGGTCCGTCTCTTGCTTGATGATCTCCGTGAGCGCGTCCAGCCGGCTTGGAGTCGCCGGCAACTGTTGCGTCGCTCCGCTTCTCCGTTCCAGTTCAGCCAGGGCGTTTTTGAACGGCGTCGGTGTACGCGGCGTCGTACCGTCTGAAAAATTTCATCGCGTGAGAAAGAAACGCTCGCACGGTTTCCCACGGATATCCAGAGTTCGGCAATTGAAATACCTCGTCTGAGATTGGACGGCTGGGGCGTCGTGAGGCTTCCGGGACTACCTTTCGGTGTGCTGGCTCTGGGCCAGGACGACGTGTCCGGACTGAGGCTGTTGAGAAACTGCGAGGGACTGAAGGGCAGCTGCTTTATCGGGGTCGAGGGCGTCGAGAGGCCGATCTGCGACGAGCCCGACTGGTGGTACGCGTGCAACAGGTAATCCGACTGGTTGCCGCTGTCGGGCGTGTCGGTGCGTTGCTGCTGGTGATGGTTCTCGAGGTGCTGGTGGAGCTGGTTCCGCCGTCTGCGCAAGATCGGAGGCGGACTGGACTTTTCACGATCGTGCACCTCGTCCTCCTCGAGATCCGGCATCGGCAGTAGCTGGATATCGGCCGAGCGCGACGACTGCGGATCGTTTGCCATCTCGAGTCCGAAAAACCTTGAATCGCAACGATCAAGTTAATACGACACACTTGTACGACGCTTACGTAAAATATTGATGATTGCACGCACTTTGAGAAGGGAGAGACTTGATCGATACGTCGCCTGGGCGACGACTCGAGATGATGCGGCTGACGATCGTCCAACCGCATCGCATCACCGTAGTGCCCTGAACCACGACGATCGTGCGCCTGTTGCTGCTGCTGTTGTTGCTGCTGCTGTTGTTGTTGCTGCTGCTGGTGGTGCTCCTGTTCCCAGGCACGGGCCCACTCGAGCGCCTCGAAATCACTGCTCTGGTGGGCCAAATTGACCGACACAGCGACCGATATGTTGTTGCTGTCCTCGCCAGCGCCATTCATTGTCGACGTCGACGAGACTTGCTGTTGCTGGTGATGTTGCTGCACCTGCTGCTGCTGCTTGCGCGACCGATCGTCCGTCCTCAACGTCTGTTCGCCGGTTTTTCGCCTACCTCGACCTGAAACACGCGCGCACATTCGGTTTATTTCAATCATCACGTAAAAATTTAACGAAATGTAAAAAAAAAAAAAAATAAAGAAAAAAAGATCAACGCACCCCTCGTCGTGGTTGTCCGTCCCTCCTCCGCCTCGTACTTGCGCCTCATGGTGCTGTTCCAGTGATTCTTGATGGCATTGTCGGTCCTACCAGGCAGCAGTTTGGCTATCTTGGCCCACTGATTGCCGACCCGTCTGTGGGCCTCGACGATGATCATGTCCTCGGCCTCGGTCCACGCGGTCTTCTTTATCCCCGGATTCAAATGGTTGTGCCAGCGCTCGCGGCACTGCTTGCCTATCCTACCCTTGAGGTGTCGGGCTATGAGCGTCCACTTTTTCGGGCCGTATCGCTGCACCAGCTCCACCACCTTTTCGTCCTCCTGCGAACGAGAATCGGATATATGATGTTAGAGCGCAGTTCGATAAGTTGCTCTGATAATATAACTGTGGCCCCACACTGCGTGGGTAAATGTTTATACAAGCAGGTTGGGGTTGACGGTAGTTAATTTATCGTAAAAAAAACTCTCATCTCTTGTACGTGACGTATAATGTTACATACCCTCTCTCGGAAGGAACTTTTGGACCACCAAAACGGGGCATGTGAAAAACAAGGGGAAGCCACATTATGGAAGAAAGAGGGGGGAGAGGACCGCATACCTGATGGGCGTTGATATACATATATACTATATATAGTATGTCTCTCTCTGTTGCTCGCGAAATGGGGAACTGAAAACCAGAGACGAAGGCGGCAAAAACTCACCTACATGTGAGAGGCTGAAACCTTTTCGGGGAAACGAGAGAAGGAGAGATGCGAGTGTTTTTTGTTATCCAAAGATTAACGGGACTGTCGTCGTCGCTGACACCCCTCTTGTGTGTGCATATATATGGGCATGTCCTCGTTTATATAACGTACGTGTGTTTTGGAAAGAGAGAGAGAGAGAGAATTTTTTATCAGGCAGGTATTTGAGATATAATTCGGGTTATTCTCGTTCTCCAATCGCGAGTCAATATTTGCAGACTTTTATTTCATTTTTTTTTTTTTTTTTTTTTTTTTGTCGACGAGTTTTGGCATAAGTATATTTATTTTTTAAATTCACGAGCGCATCCGAGACGATTTTTCTCGACGCGGTGTTTGTTTGAGAGTGTTTACACTAGATGGGTTGGCTGGATTTTCAATTAATTTGCTGTACACAATACTGTCCGAGTATACGCTTTAAGAACAAATTAACAAATTACACGAGTGTTTGGACTCGGGGATAATTACTTTGTGGATTTCTTTTTTCAATACATTCGAAGGAACTATTACTCATCACTATCAACGATATTGACAAAATTGTTTTTTTTTTTTTTTTTTTTTTTTTTTTTTTTTTTTTTTTTTTCTGGCAGATAAGAAGCCACATTTTGACTCTTGATTTTTCTTTCACAGATTGCAATGCATTGTTCAAATAGTAATAGAAAAAAAAAAAAAAAAAAAAAAACAATTCATCAGCATAAATAATTAATGATGCAATACACTTTAAGCAAAAAAACGTATACATCTCAAAAATATAATGCAAAAGTATCGGTGCTCAAATCTGCAAAATATCAAGGTTTACTTTACATCTGATCGGGATATAATCCTGATAGTACTATCGAAACAAAAGAACACCTTGGGAGACGAGAACCTACTTTTTCACTGGAGAAACGATATTAAATCTCGTCAACAAAAAAACAAAACCCATACCGAAACCCTATCCCTCCGATCTACAGTTGAATGTCACTGTTCGTCGGTGCCCGAATTAATTTTCCAGCCCCATTCTATACACAGTCTACTTTGGACTTTCCATTGAAAGTAACGAGTATAATAATCCAGTAAGGCGCCCCTTCGTAAATTTTCACACGACGACAACCCACTAATTTTCCTTCCTCAAACCGCGAGAGCAAAGGTGTATCTCCTTCGCGTGGAAAATCACCCATAAATCACAACAAGGGAGCAACCCCTCCCTCCTACCCTTGTGAGAAAGTGGGGAAAAACCAACCCTTAAAACACCCCACGCGTGCCCCATTCAGCCCCTCATTTTCCAAGGAGTGTCTCTATAGTCTCCTTCTCCATCAGTATACCTACGTCAACATCGATGAGCGTCCTTCTTTTGGTAACACTTTGGAGGAAGCGTAGGGGAAACACACATTTTTCCAAAGCTACCCCCGACCACTACGCGCACCTTTTTTGGCGGGAAAAACCGAGCAGCAGCGCGGGAAAACTCGTCAATCGTGCATTGGATGGACGGACACGCGCGTGAGTACCTATATATATATACACCCATGTACTTGGGCAAAGGTGGTTGAACTCAGTGATGTTGCCGCCTAATACTACAGGGGAGGTTGGAGTCGATTGAAAAATAATTATACCTGACTCTCGCTCCTGTCCGGAAAAGTTGATACGAATATGTTGCACGGAACCAAGTAATGGAAAGTAATGGAAAATTTTATGACGAAAATGATAATGTGGGTTTAACAACAACGTTATCCTTGCAAATTTACCTTTTGCGTGGACTGTTACATTAAAGATTTTCCATAATTTCGTAAAGCTGCGACAATCATTCTGAGAAAAAAAAACCCCATGTTCGTGTGTCCAAACGATCTCTCTCTTTTTTTTTCGTAAAAATTACTATAGCATTTGTAATTTTTATATACCGCGAGAGTAGAACTGTCAAATCGACTATAGCGTTTACCCCCAAAGTGTCATCGTTATCCACACCTGCACGCGCTTCTCTCTGACAATCGCCGCAGGTACACTCGATCAAATTCCCTATCCTAATCTCGGCCGCGCCATCGGTAAACGATAACACACATATTACCCCGCAGCTTTGACAACCTCTCGCTGCCCGACACAAACACGTGCCAAGCAGCGCACGCGCGTGCGTGTGAGTGTAAATGAAAACAAAAATAAACAAACAAACAAAGAGAGTATACGAACCTCCTTCGTCCAGGGCCCCTTGACGAGCTCGGGGTTGACGACCTTTGCCCATCTCTGTTGACACTGCACGTCGCTTCGGTCGCGGAAGTGCGACGCTATGACGTCCCATCGGAGGCCGTTGCCCAATTGCTCGGCGCTGCTGACCAGCTGCTTCAGCAACGCGTCCTGAGACAAACAGACATACCGATATGATTAGGTGAAATCGATTTTTTTTTTTTTTTTTTTTTTTTGCATAAATTTTATCTGGCACAGTATATTGTCTTGCTGAAAATTTTTCGTTCAATCTGAGAATCCTGCAAATCGTGATTTCGAAGGATACGAAGGATTAGGATGTTGCGTCGAAAATACAATTTTTTAAATTTCATTTGATCCATGTGGCTGATTATCGTCAAGTGTTGAGATTATCAAGAGTGATTTTTTTTTTTTTTTTTTTTCTCTACAAAAATTCAAAAAGATACAGCAGGTCAAAGTCGTCAGTTACGTCAAGTTTCATTTTCAACTTTAAAATTGGATCTGTTCCTCCATCTTTGTCAATGTACTTAGTAGATAAAAAAAAAAAAACATTGTGATCAATAACTATTAATAATTCATCCGAAGCCTGGACCAAACTACTTAAATAATTTGCTTCTACACGCAACACCCTAAAGAGCCTTTTTTTTTTTTTTATTTCCATGTACCGTTGAGTACCACCGATTGTCACAACAATTAATTAATTTATTACATTATGCATAAATAACGAAAAAAATTCACCGCGAGGGATTGATTTCGCCGCTCAATTTATACCATCTCTATTATAGCATGTAAATATACAGTAAGTACTATACATATACGAATACATCGATACTCATAAATAATTCAAGTGGCGCTTCATTAAAAAATATCCCGTATACTTTGTCGATCGCATGCAATATGATACATATTAAAAGCAACCCCCCCCCATCACCTTATGTCATTCTCACCCATTACACAATGGTGGAAAGGCAACATTCCCATCAGGATGCAAATTCATATACACGTGTACCCCGGCTCTGAAAGCTAACTTTCTCACCCCCTCAAATTAAAATATAGAGGGAGGGCCCATACGCGTATGTGCGCGTCAGTCAATCGCTTTAACTTTCAAGGGGCGCCGCTCTCGCATCTGCGCGTCCGTCAAAAAGCCCAAAAATTCCCATAGGGCAATTACTTCCGGGCCCGCGTTATAATAATACACGCGCACTGTCCGACTTCCCCCCTGTTTGGCCGCTAAACCCGATGTCCTCCCCTCGATAAGGGAAAAAGTAAAAAAAAAAAAACAACAAGAAAAAGAAAGGGAGGAGAGGGGATGACGAAGCAGCAAAGAGGGACCCGGTAAAATAGTATCACGTCGCGAGGACCGTCGGTGTCAAGGATGACCGGAACCTTTTTTCCTTTTTTCTTTTTGCATGCGTATACACTTGTAATGCACGTCATGTGTGTATATATACATATACATATACGCGACGTACGAAAAAAAAAAAAAAAAAGCAAAGATATTCATACACAGGACGCTCATCCAAGAAGGTCCATCGGGAGGAAAAAAAAAAAAAAAAAAAAAGAAAGAAGGAGGAGACACGTGTGTGATCGTCCTTAGCGCCCATTTCCCATGGGGAAACCTTACAATGCTGGCCGCCCCTTCGTCTTCCCCGTTTGTACATACTTACCGTGGCCGGCAGCCCTTCTTGCTCGCGATATGCTCGCGTCGTATATACATACACACGAGGATAGGCTCTCTTCCTTTCCTTCTACGTTCCCCTTTCGCTCACCCTTTTTATCTGCCCGTGTGTATGGGCACGTAGTTTATTATTATACATACACGTGATTCGCTAGCCGCTTTTTTTTTTTTTTTTTTTATTCCGCACATACACGTCTGTATAGCCGGTCTCTCGATGGTACTATTTTTTTATCATACAGTTTAATTATATATTCGCACGTCTGATTTTCGAATCAAATCCGTGAAATGAAATTGTTACTTTGGCACCTATTTTTTGCTCCGTTAAAAAAACATTACCTAATTATTCTCCGCGACACCTGTTGAAATATCACCTTACGAAACTTATACAAACAACTTTACGAGTTTGATTTCCGAGAGAAAAACAGCTCAGCAGATCCATTGAAATTCAAGAGCCTCACTGTACGAGCATTGAAATTAAAAAATGCAAAAAACCTTGCACCCAAGGCTGAATTTTGCAAAAAAAAAAAAAAAACACCAACCTCCTCTTTGGTCCAGCGGCCCTTGTTGATGTGTTTGCCCTGCCCAGTCGTTCCACCGCCAGGATTGACCTGCTGGTGGTGCTGTTGCGTGCTGGTGGCGCTGCTGCTATTGCTCGTCGTCCTCTGATTGAGGACCGAAGGTAGGGTCGCGTACTCGCCCTCCGACTCGTCCACGCTGTCCGAGTCGTAGCCCGACCTCGACCTGTAATCAGAGATTTTTGATTCGTGTTACTATTGGTTTTTTTCACTTTTTTTTTTTTTTTTTTTAATTCAACAAGGATATTTTGATCAAGAATATTATAAATAATTTTCATTACAAGTATATGATGTTTGAAAATGTGTTAAATTTGTATCGTATTTAAGTTATTCATGATAGATAATGAGACTACAGTCTTGGAATTTAAGACCAACACCGAGAGCAAGGATTGTTTGATCGAAAATAAAATCATCCCCTCAATGTATATTGTACGTGTACAGTCTGTTTATTGTTACACAATTATTTTTACAATCATGCCTCGCCGTATAAAATAATACACTTTGCAAGTACAACATGTAATTGTAATTAAAAGTTACGGATCGACAATTACCATTCCAAGATGTTACGAGCAACTGTGGTAAATTTTGTGAGACAAAAATCAAGATCCTAAGGTATACGAAACCAGCGAAGCCGATGCATTTGAGGAGTTCTCGCAAGCCCCATCACACTAACTTGTATATGGCCAAAACCCCGAACGTCGCATCATATACACCTTTTGCAGGAAAAGAAAAAAGGAGGAGGAAACGTCAATTGAGATAAGCAAGAAACGATAGCGAGCCGTCCACGACGATCAACACCCAAAAGCTTCCGGAAGGTGTCGGCGCTCTTCCTCCGCTCTCCAAGTAAGTATATACTTACATAGTTAGCCGTGTAACATCTCACCCACCACCTACACACACGGTAAGACTCAGCGAAGCGTAAATCCTAAGAGTCCAGTCCCGAGGAGGAAGAGGACACTTTGTCCAACGGCCAAGCGGAAGGGGTTGAAATCAACGCGTACATATCACGGGCCGATGGCTACACGTAATACATCACCCGACGACGTCCCCGAGGAACAGAGCGAGTCTCAAAGGAGGAGAAATCGCCAGAACGACGGAAAGGGGAGAGGCTGACGCCTGCGGACTACTTTCTTCTTAGCCGGTAACCGCATCCGGTATATGTATGTATAGGCACACCGGAGGAAGAAGGCCCTAATTGATTTCCGCCATCACTTGGCCAAAAGTATACAATACCTACTTGATGGCTACTGTCGAGGGAAGAATAAACAAAAAAAAACCAAAGCTCCAAAAAATACGTTTCGTCGCCGGGACGGTTGGATAATGCGCGACTCGCTCTCTCTACAATAACGATATATACTCACGTATACTTGTATATATGAGCCGCGGATAAGAAGCCGATACTGTATTACGCTAAAGAGTTCAAGTTCGAGGAGAGGCGACAATGTGTGTGTGTGTGTGTAACCTACTGAAGCGCAGATAAGGAAATTTTAACCGATGACACTCGAGACTCGCTTGTCACCCCAAAGAGAGCGAGAGAGACGAGAATAGCGTCAGGAATCTGTCTACCGGGAAACTGACTGCGAAATCTCTCGGCTTTCTTCCTCCGAATAATTAATCGTCCCGGAGAGAGAAGAAAAACAATACCAGCCAACCAAGCAAGTAACCCTATGCCTTTCCGCGAAAAAAAAAAGGAATCCCTTGTTGCAACGGTGCAACATCCATATATATATACCTGCAGTACGTAAGAGCAAACGCAGAATTAAATGACGCAAGAGGAAGGAAAGGGAGAGAGAAAACCGCTATACATCAAACGGACCGTTGGCTACTTACGACCATATTTTAATGGTACGTATACCCAACTTACTTATATACATGTGTATATACATATGTAACAGAACAAAGGTATATACGTACAAGTGTTATTATAATGTTATGTACGTGACGCGTGCGTGAGTGCTTCCTCCCTCGCGTGCGTTACACACACCCACTATGAGGCTCCCTCCTTTGGAGGAAAAAAAAAAAAAATGAGGGGGAAACAAAGCTGAGACAGCGAGAAAGAGGGTGAGGCGCAATAACGGTCGATTTGCCGCTATCGCGATCACGTGTGGTATGTATATCTTTTGACGCTGGGAATGTTAATTGGAAATTCCTTCTTTTTCTTTGCCGTGTGCGTCTCTAGCGCGATTTTTTTACGATAATCGAGCTGTGGGGAGATTTATGTGGTATGTATACAATTGCCTTTTTAACACTTTCCGTTTTGCATGCGACTCTTGGCGGACAAAAATGAAGTACGTATATCGTCCTAATTGACTGTGTTGCTTTTTTTTGCTTTTTTGCAAAATCATTCTCCTGAATTTTTGATTAATTTCGCACGTACCGCTACAGTGGAGGGCCCCTTTTTTGCCAAAAATAAAAATGAAAAATTCATCAAACGACAAAAGAAGGAGAAGAAACAAAAAATAGTCGTCCGACGTTTTCCTCTCGCGCAAACGGCAGCTGCAAGTTTGACTAAAATCTCAATTAAAAAAGGGGGCACGAGTTGTTTGTCAAAATTTGTGCGAGAGCCCGCGTCCACCAATTTCACGCGCTGATGTCCCACCTTCGTTACAATCGTTACATTTTTTCTATACAGTACAGATGACAGACTAACTAACATCAACATAGTCCCCGAGCACCATAGGGGATGAAAACATAAAAAAATGAAAATAAAAAAGTAACAGTATATAAAATACACACAAATAAACAGAGGCACCGCGAGCGAATGATAAGGACATTCGACAACACATCTGTGAAAACCAGCGCATATGCTCCCAGGAGGAAAGTGTATATAAGGTATACGTACATGCTTGGTCGTGTCGTTCGTGCCTCCCCCAAAAACGCTGCCCCTTCGTTTCCAGTTCCTTCCCCCCTATATAATATTATATGGTAAAGGGAGCTCTCTCTCTCTCTCTCTCTTTCTCTCTGCAGCTGCTGTCCGAGTATATATATATACTGCGTGATGTTTGTACTCCGACTTTTGGGCTCTGGCATCAGGTATATATACGTGTATATACCACAACCCGACTACTGATTGATCTATCCGTGCGCGGGGAGGGAGACGCGGCAGCAGTTTCGGGGTGGCATATACTCGTGGGGAGGGGTGTGCTTGTCCGTGTCGTGTATACCTTTTGCCTCGTTCTCGCGTGCTTTCGTTGGAAAATTGCTCTGTGTTTTAATTTCTTCTTCTTTTTCCCCCCCCCCCCCAATTGGCGCACTTTACAGTGCGTGGCTTATGAAAATTGAACAAGTCTGGAATGAAAACATAAATCGAGCCGTGCTTTTCCCTTTGGGTGTACATGTTGTACACTATAGACAATACAGTGGGCTCTCCCTTTCTCTCGATACCATTACTAGCGCAACGAGACAACTACTGCGTATCCCCCCAACATACAACAAAATATACAATATGCGCCCTTCTCTCTGTCACAGATGCTTTTACTTTCGAGGTGCCGTAAGTGTAGGTACATAGTAAACGGACTTTGAGCATTAAAACATACAACAGCAATAAATGCAAATCATGATTTATCGTAGCAACAATATGACTGTTCATAACAAATATTATGCCAGACGAAATTGTTAATTTTAATATGCCATGTATAGATGAGCAGAAGGAAATTCCTAAGAGATAATTAATTTTTCACACGCGCACATTGGACAAAATATACTTAATTGTATTCCGTCAAGGTGAAAACAGAGAGTCATCCCTCGCGTACAATCAAACGTATATAATATATATATATATATGCGCTTCACGAAGCTAAAAGAGTCCAGATGCGCCAGACGGTGTACAATACCTCCAAAAGCTTCGTCATACACGTATACATAATATAATATACATATACATATACCAATCGGACACGCTATACATCATATACATCATCGTGTATGCATATATACAAAAACGGGGACGGACAAGACCGACCCTCGGTTGTAGACACACGAGTAAAGGATCGCCCGGTGGTGGGTCCTACACTACCCTACCCCCACCGCCCCTGGACGAGCTTTCGCGTCACGTGTTTTTGTGGAGAAAGGTACGGAACATCACAATAATGGGATTACACAGAATTTTCAGGCAAAGGAACATGCGGGTCCTGGTGTGGGGTGTGTTCAGCGTTATTACATTGTACGATGGCTCTCCCCGAGTGTATCGAACTTCGTTTCGGCAAAGCTGCACCTTCGAAGCTCATCTCACATCGAGGCACACGCACACATGGGGCCAAAGGAAGCTGCACCTTTTGGGTGCAACGAATCCTTGCGAGCGAGAGGGGGTGAAAACTGCACCGGACCCTGTGCGAGACGCGCGATTAAAAGGTTCCTGACCCGGTTGGATCCATATAATACGTGTATGGTCGTTGCACCACTTTTGCCCCTCCCCCCTGACCCTGCATCCACTTCGACGTATGTGATGCAAATTCATGCAAATTCGCCAACCAGTGCATTCGAGGCCGAAGAAGAAGAACTCGATTTGCGCTTCTGGATCACTTGGTCTGTCGACGGTCGTTGCAATGAAAGAATTCAAGTGCACACGCGTGAGTTACGCGTTGGGTTGAAAGGCAAAGTTGCACGTTGTTTGAAAGAGCGAGAAGTACAACAAAAAAAGACTGCACAAGTATATTTATGCGTATACACGATTGTTGGTCGAGGTTTGCAAGTCCGTATTCAATGGTCTTTCTACAT
The DNA here is from genome assembly GCF_036245765.1 of Copidosoma floridanum. Lineage (NCBI taxonomy): Eukaryota > Metazoa > Arthropoda > Insecta > Hymenoptera > Encyrtidae > Copidosoma > Copidosoma floridanum. The sequence goes on along the minus strand of NW_028321884.1, from coordinate 11,859,915 downwards.
TGTATGGTTACTTTGGCGAGATTAGCGATAAGCGTCTCCACACGCATATCTGCAAAAACCCCCATGCCCCCACCCCGCAGAAAATTATTATTTATGATATTAATTTCGCAGACACTTGCACTGTACTCAACCTTTATTTTAATACATTTAAATGTAGATTGGGGGTATTTATGTATCGAAAAAGGTTACACGGTGATATTTTATGTATAAGCTCGAGGACGAGGAGTAAACTATACTTTTATGCTTATCGTATCATTGTTTGGTAAAATACATTGCGATTCGTGATCAGTACATTTTTTGACTGAATTGCAGTGTATAATTTCGGTGAGTGGAAGAACGAAATCTTATAACAATATTGAATATGTGACTGTGTATGATAATGTACCAAAGGGAGATCACATAATTATAACTTTACTATACAACTGCACAAGCAGCATCGCGCTCTATCTGCTAGCAATACATGAGACACCCTTTTTTTTCTTTTTTCTATACAAGATATAATACGAATATATATCTATGGAGGCTTCGAACCCGAAGATTGGAAAAATATTCGCACGCGCACGCCTCTTCGATCGTCTCCAAAGGCCCGTGTGATTTTTTCTTCACCCAGTATATATACCTGCACGTAATTCGACATCAAAGGAATCGATATTACAATACGAGGATTCGTATACATGGAATATATATATATATATGTATCGTGATGTACGTGTGTGTGAACGTGCAACCTTCTTCCTATTATATACCCAAGTAATGTGTGCCGGATTATCGAGTCGTGCGAGTAGTATAATTATATATGTACCTACTCCAGCAGATGCGCATATTATAATTTACTGTATAAACCGTGCACCAACAAAAAAAGTCAATCTAGACAGCGACGACGATGCGATAATGAAATTGACGCCTGAACGTGATTTCTTACATTTAATGAGAGTTATCTTATTAAAAATAAATTAGATGCGCGCATATATCTGCCTATATATATATATACGAAAGGGGATGAATTTGCTCTCGATCGATTCTCAGTGCAACGTTTGACGCGGACTTGATTGCATTGCATGATAATGAAGGTACATCTTCATTTTTTCTTTTACCATATTATATACACCGTCCAAATAAGCAGGTGAGAAAGAAAAAATGGTCCAAGCGATTGATGTTAAATCAATATCCGATGGGAAACCAAAATCTCCTCGACTCCCGTCACTGAGAAAAAGAAGAAAAAGTCCCAAGCATCGTAAATTCGAGACACGCTTTTGGCTCCTTGTTTGCTCCTCCTTCGACTCCCCTTTGGCATAATCTTATCGCAATTAGCGATACGCCGACGAAGGTAAGTTGCGAAGGAAAAAAGACACGCGTTTTTTCCTTTTTTTTTCTTCTTTACTCTCGAAAGCACGCGAGTGAAAACGAGGAGAAAAAACAAGTTCGGCGCGTCTGACGGACACCGGTGGAAATGAAAGGAGGCGATAATGAATTCGACGCGGCTCGTCTGTACACATATTATACCGTATTATACCGGCTGTAAATAAACCACGTGTGTTGAATGTATCGTGGGAGAGTCAAGACACCACTGTACGCGGCAAATTTCGTTTTATTTTCAAGGATAGCGCCAGCCAGAGTATGTTTGTGTGTGGGGGGTCGTAAAAAAAAGCAGTGACAATTAAATGATGAATATAATAATATACGCCCTGTTGATTGATCGATCGATTGATCAAATATATAATTATATGTACGCTATTGCATTTTCTTATTATACTTTATCTATTTGACGGTAAATTTTTGTGCTCCCCACACTACCATACTCTGTGTGTACATATCGTAAGCAGCGTCTTATCGCTTCGTAAACTTAGTTTGGGTTAAGTGGATGAGGTGGTGGAGGAGCGATAAATCGTATTATTACATGTATAGACATCGGCACAGCGAGGCTCCGATGGATTGTTGTTGCTGCTCTTTTCCTTATCACGTTTCTCACGAGTAAGTCTATACGTAATATCTATACGGTGCATCATACGCATGGACGCGCGTCTAAGCATCCGCGTCGAGTTTTTTTTTTTTTTTTTCTTCTTTTTATGTCGATGTACGAGGCGTGCGTAATATCAAGTATTAATGGGAATATCGTATGGATAAAAAAAAAAAAGATTTTGGGATCGATTTGTGGTTTCCCTTCAATTTTATTTCGGGTGTCATATTTGACTATGTTGTACTCTTAAAAAAAATGTCATTTTTTTTCTAAATCCTTTTCCCCGTTAACCAGTACCTCCGTACGCCATTAGTACAAAAAGTGTTGCTCAACACTATGGTCCTCGAAAAGAAGAAAATACTAGGAGATCTAGAGGATGAGAAGTCCTGAATGAGCTCAGGTTTCTTTCTTTCGGAAGAGGAAGAGGCGATGTCTACCTGTGAGAAATGTTAAAAGGGCCAAAGTGCGCTTTCAGTTGCGAGAAAACGTGCCAAAACGAAAGAAGAATCCTCTTCCCTTATATATGTTTATTTTCGAGTGAAAATAATGAGACGTGAAATTTAATGTTTTTTATTCGAGTTTTATCTATGGATAAGAGATGTTTTTTTTTTTTTTTTTTTTATTTATTCAGCGTTGACATGTTACAACGAACATATATAATTAAGCGTATCGGTGCTTGTGTCTTTCGTCGATACGGAGAAGAAAAAAAAAGCTTCACACGAGACCGATCGGAATTACATTAATTAAAAATACGATATTTATGCGCATAAATATATCAAAGACAGTGACACCGCATGGGATGTAATGTTAATTTCGTCGAGGAAATAAATTACGGGGATAATCGATTTGAAACGCTCCGTGGATGGATGATGGGACAGGAGACACAGACGCGGCCAAAGTGTATACTTGTTAAAGTGACGAGTGCATTCGAAGAGGCACCTTTTTGTATCTTATCTATACTTACACCGCACACAGAGACTTTTAGCGATAATTTTCACTGGCTAGAGTAATTACTCCGTACAGTTGGTACAGTGATTTTCACTGTCCACACACTGAGAAAAAAAAACTATAAAAATTAAAGTACTCGCATATTATTTATAATAAAAATTGTTCACTGCCCTGGAGTAACTGATGACGCTGCAGAGACTATAAAAAGGACATCTCTGCATAATATATGTTCAGGGATATATCGTTGCGCCAAATTTTTCTTTCATTTTCTACGCCCCCGAAACTCATCCCGTAAATAAATAACCCAGCTCTTCAAGAAAAAAAAAAAAAAGAAAAAGAAAAAAGAGACACTCATACACTGCAAGCCGCAGATGCACCCCGAAAATAATTTTTAAAAAAAAGGACGAGGGAAGGGAGGGTAGTAATAAACGTCACCCCTGAAACATCGAACCACACGCGGGGCCAAAAAAAAAAGGACAACGCAACGCCTTCGCTCGTCCTCCCTTTCTTCCTTTACACACGAGAAAGGAACACATATATACGCGCTCTCAATCATTGGGTCAATAAACCAGACGAAGAAAAGCTGGACAAGTCTGACGTCCGTCGCGCGCGTGGGTGCTTGGCTGTACATCAAAATCCTTGGACGTACGTCCGCGCGCAAATGGCACTCTCTCATGTAGGCACGCGTCCGAGAAATAGAAAGCGTATAGATTCGTAAAAGTCACCGGGAAAACACGGGCCGGGAAAATCATATGGCTCGGCAAACGGGAACCATATATTGTTATATATATATACAGTACCTATAGGTCACAAAAATGTGCCTCACAATAGAGAAAAGGCAGGTGCCTCTCTTTCTTTTTCCCTCCACAGTATATACATATACGTATGGTATAGGTATATATCTCTCGAGAGGGAAATAACAGCAAACAGCTGTGCAGAGGTGCGGCTCCTTTTCCTCCGTCTTCGGGGCGCGCGAGTGACTCCTTCCCTCCTCTGGGACCGTATGTATATATAAATGTCTCGATAAATGTATATGTGTACGTCACCGGGACATTTTTACAAGAGGTGCGTCTACTTCCTTCCTTGTGGCATACATATATGCCTACACCCCTGAGTTGTACCGATGACGATTCCTCCTCGGCAGCTGTCGGGGGGAGAGACACAGACCCTTATACGCTTTATACCCTTACGACGTATAGACGAACATCTCGTACAGCTCAAAGACCCGAAATGAGAGAGAGAGCCGCGACGAAAAGCACGTGCCCCGCAAGAGAGAGTCTGTGAGTTCAGGTGATGGTGAGCGCGCGCGCGCGTGTGCGTGATATTTTTTTGAAGGTGCCGGCCAAGGAGAGAGACGAGGGGAAGGAGTTTTAAATCCCGGCTGGCCGGGAGTCCTCTATACATATACACATACGTATACCAGATCGAAAAAGGGACCGTATACCTGTGTATTACAGTGTACTCCTCTAGCTTTCCCGCCAAATTTTCTTTTACCTCGATCTTGCGAGATGATGGAGAAATTCTCTCCTCTACGTCCATTTCTGAAGGAAAAAAAAAAAAAATAGAGAGAATTTTTTTTATTCTGTTTGAACGACGACTCGACATTCCCGGGAATACACTCGAAAAACACGGTTTCGCGCGTAAGAGTGTATACATATAGTTGCGCAAGGCCGCGAGAGAGCGCGTTTTGTTTGACAAACCAAATATAGAAATCCCATTTTTTTTTTTTTTTTTTCCCTACTCGTCTAATGGCTCGTCTCTCACTGGACTGTCCATCTTCTCTCGCCCGTATATATGTGCCTCATTATCCTTTCGAAACAAAAAAAAAGGACTCTTTGACGGCAAACAAGACGAGAACGTGCGACTTTTCGCCAACACCGCAATGCGTATGTGTACACCAGGGAAGACGGACCGTGGACTTGCAGCATCGCTCGAAAAGAGAGTCTTGAGGTATTTTCGTTTTGCATCTCGACCGCAAGTTTATGGCACATGTTTCGCTCATCGAAAACTACATGGCACGTGGAAAAATGTCCAAGCCACGCGTGCGTCTCTTCGAGAACAAAAACACAGACGAGCGTCAATGATGTACAAAAAAAAAAAAAAAAATTAAAGAAAAAAAAGGGGGGCAGCGTTTCCCTGTAACTGTGTCCCGTCGACGACGGCTGTAACAATAATAAAAAGGAAAAAAAACACTAAAAAATCAACCAACACCACGCGTACTTGTATTCCGACGCATATGGGGTACGAGGCACGTACATACTACAGCGTACCCCTCCGTACGTACGTATTTATATATACATGTGTACACCCATTTACCGTACCTCGTATCGATCCCTGACCAAAGTGTGCTGCGTTGAAAAACCCACCATCTGCGCACTCTTACGCGCGCCCCTTCCTTTTTTTTTTTTTTTTTTTCTTTTTTACCCCCCGACTTGGTAATTTTCGGGCTGAGTATCGATCACCACCGGATTTTGTGTACGTATACCCATTTTCACGCGATAGTGGAAAAAGAAGGATACGCGTTGCCGTTTGGACGGGCAAAATTTATTCGACACTGTATATACCCTGTGGGGGTTGTTGAGTTGGTTTATGAATCATAAAACACAACGTTGGTCATGCATAGATTTTTTTACTTTTACCTGATGTGTGAATCCTATACGTAACTTGGTCGATATTTCATTGTTCGCATCGTTGTCTAGAATATTTTTCCATAAATTTTTTGTTAGATTTATGCGAGGACTTATTACGGGGAAAGATGATTATCAACATTAGGGCAGTGGTAACGAAAAGGCACTCCAAATTAATTATTACATTGTATACACGAACGCACCCCGAAGGAAGCTAAAATGTATTCTTATGATAAGTCTTTCGCTTCCGTCTCGGTACAGTTGTCTCTACTGTTTACGTGAAAGTTTAGATAACCAGAGCCGGCTAGTAGCTAATTTTCCAGCCGTTAAAATTGTTATTTATTCACTTGTTTGACGATAAGAAATCGTGTAAAGTAAGGAACCCCAAATCTATACCACAAAAGTATTCCTAATAAAGGGTTATTAACTACACGAGATCACAATATTTTCTCTGTATCACATTCAATGCATAAATAATTCGTCAAGACACAAAGTTCCATCGAAATTCAATAATCAAATTTTCCACCAACAGTATAAATGCCCAAAGAGTAAAATAATCCATGCATGGACGTGTACACGGTACACCCAACGACCCACTCCTTGCAATGGGCGCTGCGTGTCTTTGACAATAAATTAGGATATCTTCCGAGACCAACCCTCGGAACTATTTTTACATACACCTACCGGGAGAGTCACGGATGTAAAGAGGAAAACTCGAGGACGAATTCCGAGAAAAGCGCAGCGCTTCCTTCCACACGACTGTATACCACCCCTGTACGTGTTTATTAAAATGTTCCACTTGGCTTCCTCTTTCGGAAAAAAAGCACGGAAGCACTGCACTTACATATACATATACATTTTTCCCTCCCCTGACGACGACTCGTTTACCGAACCAGCGGCAGCCCCCAACTCGACTCCCCTTGTCTTGTTTTTCTCTCTCCTTTTACTTCGAGACTCTCGGTCGTCTGTTTCCATGCTTGTTCGTCACGCCACACGCTAAGTACGCGGCAAACGGGTAAATGAGGTGTGTTTTTACCCAAATTCGACTCGTTCACCGAGGTGTGTTTAAAACATCGCTACTCATCGATTGGACAAAGCGGACAAAGCCTATATACAAGCTATCGTCAATAACACCATACTTTCGGAAGTGCCATGAGCTTTGGAAGCTTTTCCGCAGCAGCAACGCCCATATACCTCGGTAGGTCTACTCCATACATAAGTGTATATGTATACCTGTTACGGACAGGTGCGAGCGAGCGGTGTCTTTGGGATCCGCGCACATACCGGAAACGCTTCTCGCGCATTAAAATCCTCGGGTCATTATGACGGACGACTCCCATCTCTTTTACAGCGCCTATAATACAATACGTGTTCCAATTACACCACTTGCACCCTCCGTGTAAACTATACGCACGGGCTACCGAGTGCACGTATAGGTACTTTTTTTTCTTCTTCTTACTGCTCTATACAGCGGCAACAACGATAATAAATTCCGGCGCCTTTGTTCGCTGCCTCTGCATGGAATGCTTCCCACCTTGGACAACGCACGTGTACACGTAATGCCAAGTACTTGTATACTGCGTCGGGGTATATTAGTAGGAGCTTGTAACGTGACAGGAATCTTGACGCGTCTCGAGGATTGTTTTACAATTGCCAGGGAGGATTATATTTTTGTCCATCGTCGTTTATCTGCCTCACACGTCTGGCAAATCGGTATTTACCTTGAAAAATACTTTATCAAATTTTAAGAGATACATGGCATTTACACAACGAGAGAACACTTCATTTTTACAATTTTCTGTGTACACACTACTTTCGTTCACTCCCGAAGAAAAACAAAAAAAAAGGTACGTTAGCTTCTACCTCTTTTTTTTTTTTTTTTTTTTTTTTTTTTTTTTTTACTTGCATGTTATTGTACATGTGAGTAGCCAGTGGTGTGCAGAAATTCGACCAACGAGAACAATTGCGAATTGATTCCTTTGTTTCCTTTTTTTTTATACTCAAGTACACACTGGACGTACAATTATACGAAACACATACAGTAGTAGCCCAATGATCATTTCGGTGGGTAAATATGGCGAAGGGGTGCCAAAGTGCTCTCTGATCTGACTCTAATGCGTATCACACGAATGGCTGTCCACGTGAGATTTCGAAGCGAATGATGATAATCATCGATGCTCCTACGGATCAAAGAGTCTTTGTTTTTTCATGGTAGGCGACAAACATTCATAAACATCCATCCACTTTTCATTTGCTTTGAAAATCGATTGAAACTAGATAGCTTCCCGCTCTAAACTTTCATTTGAGACCCATCATGGATTTATTTGTCATTCATCCTGGTTTATATACATAAGCATTGCCAGTGGCATCCAAATACATGGAAAATCAGCAAAAAAGTCCGACATCCCCGACTACGAGGACCCAACAAATTGGTTCAAAGGTTCTCCTCCGTCATATTAAAATCCAAATACTTGCAATCGTATGTATCCGACCAAAAGCATTCCAATGACCAATTCACCTGAAGAGTAACATTTTTTTTTTTTACCTCCGATCCAGTTCCAACCACCACCATTTTTCCCAAATGAAGTGTACACAGAGCACAGCCGGCACCACCACGTACCTATTATCCATATAATCCCGATCGGAATGAGTTGGTAGCGCATATTGTTACAACACCCAGTCGAGCAGTAGAGTAAGGAGGCGGTGGCAGGATGAAATAAGAGAAGACGGAAAGGAGGAGGGCGAGAGCTTATAAATATACGTGCACACAAGCCCGTGGCATTGGCGGCGTGGCAAGCACGCACACACGAGAGAGAGAGAGAGAGAGAACAGATTGAGAGGCATTGGCAAAATATATATAATATGTGTGCCGTGAAAAAAGCGCAAACAATAGGTGGTATAGCTGCTGCTGTTGCAGGACTTGGTTCTTTACACACGAGAGCCCCTGCAGCTCATGGTGTATATGTGTGTGTGTGTACCTATATGGCGACGTCTGTCTGCAGATCGGAAGGCATCAGAGCCTCCTCGCGCTTGGCATGGCAATATACACGAGGCTCCCGGCAGCAACAACTGCGGTGGTCCCCTCCGACAATATCTCTTTCTAGCCGAGGATACGACATGCAGAGAGAAAAAGATTGAGCCTATCGCACGTATACCTAATAGCATCAGGTATACACGCCTATGGGTACGTGCGCGTGCTTTGCCGATTTTTATTGCAGGGAGAAAAAGAGAGAGGCCATATGGCACGGCTGGATGGTACGATACGTGTATTGTATATGCCTCGGTTGCGCGATGCCATTAGCTGGGTGCAGTGTATATACCCACTGTACTCATCAGGGTGTGTGTACGCGAGTATGTGTGTGGATATGCATGGGGTGGCGTCGCCGATGACGATGGGGAGATATAGAGGGAGCGATCAAAAGGGGAGAGAACCGAGTAACGCGTACAACAGAGCTGTAGGAGATCGAGGGATGAAGGAGCAAGTGCTCGTTTTGACTATGCCCAACACTATCCATGCATGCTTGCAATTTGTTGTTTATAAAACGCGTGACTAAAAAGTATATACATCTGTTTGAATATCAAGCAATGTAATGTTTCCATCGTTGTTTTTCAAAGGAAACATTTTTTTTAGAGAAAATGGCCAAACCATCTCCTCGTATATACCTTCCTTATTATATGTGGTGTTTCGTAAATAGAGGAAATAACCATCCAACTCAATATTATCAGGGACATACATTGGAAAAGTTTACATATTATGACAGTTTGCAATAAACAATATAATGCTTTGTTCAAAAACCAAGGTACAATGTAAGTGCTGACACTACGGGCCGTTTTTGCAAAAGGTAAAGAGCCATTTTAATTGGCTATCACGTGTAGCAGCAAAAATGTTTGTATCCACGCCTGCGTATAGGTATAAAGGAATCTTATCTACAATCTCTCAGAGTAATAAACTCGTTAACGTATTTTCATAAAACACACGCTATATTTTTTTATCTTCTTGGAAATATAAATACCATACCATCATCCAGGACAGCTGCGACGCGTAACATGCGTATGCATATCATTTGTATAATGTACGTCATGTATATACATGTGCATGAATGTAAATTTAATCAATCAACCAAACGATCTGATGATATTAAACTATGATAAAGACAATCAAGTTCTACCACCGTAATAGACACCAGAGTGACAAGTCTGCACTGAAACGAGCCAAGGGAATAAGTACCATCAGCTTATTGCTAACGAACGCGACCACCACCTACGCGGTGCACAAGTATTATCGTCGTAAAAAACCTCAAGGGTGCACGTAGAACCTGCACGCAGGGCTCTACTTATCTGTATTTATTCAACAACGTGACTCTGCACTTACATACGTAGGTATATATACGAGAGCAAGTTCACGTGAACAGTTAATATGCGTAAGAGAGACGAGGGGGGGGAGGGAGGGAGATGGATGGTGAGCGATAAGCTCGGGCGCGCCGCGAGAAAGAAAATGAGGGAGCCCGAGTGAGAGAGGAGACGACGGGGTGGAAAGCAGTCGGGAGGGACATCTGGCCACCACCTGCCTTCCCGGCTCGTCGCGGTGATGCGACTCCCCCTATATATAGTACGTATACGAGCTCTCCAGTAGTGGGGTGTACGTGCAATTATATGCGCGGCTCTGCAGTATACAGTTGTACTTGTATGTATATGTATACCTACGTATGAGAATCAACAATCGGCCAGAACCCCGTTCTCTCCCCATCCCCGACCTTACCTAGCTGTCTGCGTCCCTTTTGTTCCCTTCCCCCTGCCCGTGCGCGAGCCTCCCTCTTGTACTTCACAGAGAGCTCGATTATACTTGACCGCGTGTATAGACGCAGTCGGTGTAATTGCATCAACAGCAAACCAACTCGAATGCGAAATAGCGAGCACTGCGGGTGCCCGCTGCGACGACGACTCTTCCATTGCTACCTCCAACCCGACTCTTTTCTCCTTTTGGTCTGGGGTACACGACGATGCCGATGATTTTTCCCGCGGAGACCCGTCCACCCTTTTTTTTTTTTTTTTTTTTTTTTTCTTTCTTCATCGGAGCAAGGTGTTCTTTAATTGAAGGTAGGCTCCCTCGGGCCCATCGGTGACTCTGTCAAGTAAATTGCACGTCGACGTGACGACGGAAAACCGAGAGAGCACAGAGGAAATAAGTAGGTTAACGCACAACACCTGCCTCGCGAGCATGATTTACACACGCTAACGCGAGATGCTATAGGTACGCGTATACTATATACCCTCGTACCCTTTCTCTTTTTTTTCGACCCCTTCCCTATTTTTCAAGGTGCGGAAAAGTAATAAGGGGGAGGGGGGATGTGCATGCACACTCGAGAGAGAGAGAGTTTCCGCTGTTTTTTTTTCAATCGACACCTATCAGGTTCGTGGAGATTACTACGTCGAGCGGAAGTCTGGATGAATTATTTGGAAAAGTACAAGGGAGGGGGGTAATGGGTGGATATTAGACGGGGAGTATTGCGACGATGACTTTGGGACTTGGACGGTTGGGGTGAGTGTGGGGCATGTGTACACGTAGCACCAGAACGATTAGACGCAAAGAGAGACACCCCACCGTATGAAAAGCGTAATAATGAGAGCAACAATTACGGAGAAAAGCCCTTTGTATTTTTCAAAAGCATCGCTTATTTCCGGAAAAATCAGAGGAAGAAGAACCCTAGAAGAAAAAAAGTCATCTAAATTACCGATTTTCCCATACCCTTGACATCAAAGCGTATCGACTTACAAGTCGAATCGCATACAGGCTAGAGTACACATACTAATGCTCACACTTAATATATATCCTTGGCCGCGCTTGCGCTCGTCGTGGCCATGGTTTCCATTCTTGTTGTTGTACCATATACAGCACGTAAATAGGGCGGACTGGCTTCTTCATCCCCTATATGTGACACGCACGAACAAACTCACACACAAGTGCGGGGACGAGTTTGGCGCGCAAAAGGCGGCGGCACCGGGGCCCTGACGCTCCCAGTTCCCATAATGACAAGTGCACATGCGGGGACTATTACTACTACCACCACCACCTTTTTTTTTTTATTCTTCTTTTCTCCTTCTACCCTCCCTCCCTATGTGCGCATGTATATTCTTCCTCCTCCTCCTTCTTATTGGTCGTGGGAATATCTCCCTCGATTCGAAGGTGAATACACTTTTTCGAAATTCGCGCGCATGCACGCACACACCCTTGCGCTCCCGTACTAATCCCTTTCTTTGTTCCTGCCCTTCATTCTTATATGTCCATCTTTGGAGTTGTCGCTTGAAAAATACTCCCACGTGGTGTAGAAGTTGCGCGCCTTTTTTCATCTACCTAACGGTGGTATCTTTCATTTACAGAGAGTTAGAAGATTATTGTAAAAATTTATTTGGATTTTCGAGATTTTTGACTTGTACAGGTTTTTACATGGTTCTCTGGGTGAAAAAAAAAAGAGAAAAACACAGCGAAGGGAAGGTAGTAAAGACTATGCCACCATACTCTGTTTTTATTTCTGTCATTTAAACGGGAACGGACTGACGCAGTAACTTATAGAATGGACTCGTCAAGTTGGATTGCCCCAAAATTTTTGGGGAACACCAATAATTTATCGTCGATCAGGGGACGATTTTTGTTGAATTTGCCCATGGTCACCTTTAGTTCATCGTCGTTGACCGTAACGGAGCTACAACCATCATCTTTTCCATAACGCGTACCCACCACATCTCAATAGTTAACATACACACGGATTTCTTGTACTTGCAAAAAAACCTTGGATCATACATGACCAAGGTGTTGGAAATCAGTTGACTAACACGCATATGTTCCACCCAGACATCGAATCGACCTCCCGATCATCATCATCATCACCTTCATCATCAAAAACGTCGGGTCTTGCCTACATACCAGATATAGATATAATATACACACCAGGGCACCCTTGAGCACTGCACGAGTCCTCGAGTGAGGCTAAAAGAAAGCAGATGTGCGCCGCCAGCCAATTGCTCGAGGGGGCTGCGTTTGTTACACCAACATGCACGTCGTCTCGGTCGGCAACCCCATGGCACATTCCTTCTTTTCTCTTTCTCCATCTATTAGGTATGGAGAAAACGGAAACGTAGTATGATGAAGAGAGAGAAAGAGAGGGGAGGAGGGAAGGGAAGAGAGGAACGGAGGTTAAAGTCGAGGGAAAGAAGAGAGTGTACATAATAATATGTAGTAGCGAATGAAGGAAGGACGCACGGAAGGAATAGGGAAGGAGAAGAACAAGAAGGGCTGCGCTACCGCTTCTTGTTGCTTTTTTCCCTCCAAAAAGAGAGAGAGAGCAGAGTATAGAGGGCATTGTCGGGGGACGACGACGACGCCACTGTTACTAATACTGTTATATACGTATTTTCTGTGAGTATTATTATTATTATATAGGGGTGTGCAGCTGCTATCAGTACTTGTATGTATGCCGTACATGCCCCCTCTCGTCTCCTTGAGATCTGACTTGTGCACACGTACGTACGAGCAACCGATTCCCTTATTCAGATAAAACAGCTTTTTTTTCCTCCTCTCCTTCTTGCTCCTGGATGGGCGACTTGCGTTTTGTACATTCTGTGGTACTTTACTAAGGAACGGGGAATTCACCGATGGACGTGTTGCGTATGCATAGGTACACGAGTTTCTTCTCTATGTATGTACATTTTTTTTTGCGAATTCATTACATGATGGCATGTTGGATATAGCAACTTTACCATCACCCTACACTTATATGGTACGGTAAAATTACGGTGGACTCAATTATTAAAGTTAATTAGCGTTAGAAGCTTACTGAGCATCGAAACTCCAAAAGGGGGCAACCATCTGACCCCATCATAGTATTTTAAGGTATCCCATCACGACAAACGACCGAAAGTATTTTCATTTCAATGGATTAGGACTTCAAGATCAGAAGAAGATTATCGTGAAAAGAGGAGTAAAAAGGATGTTTGCAGCGAGTAGAACTATCTTAAGTACTATGAATTATAAATTTTTGTGGTATCATTGAAATGTAGAATCTCAGACAATCACACGGTTCGTAATAGTTACCCTCAACATTTTTATGTCCATGTGATGGTCATCATCTCCGTTATATACTCAAGATAAATATAAGAAACTTGTACCATATAATATTTCCATTCTATCGCTCAAGCTCCAGAAATACACGTGGGGAGTGTCCAAAATGGAAAAATTTATCGCCAATACGCATCAAAGTGCCCATCCTGACTCCAACACCGTACCATCTATTTGAAATGAATAGGTAGTCTATACACATACACAACTTACATCCGATAAAAATTAAAATACAGATCGCATTCACGTGTAGTCGAAGAAGTCGCAGCCGGCTCCTTTGCTCTCTAAACACATAAATGCGGGTGTACCACATGGACTTCCGGTCTTTACTTGTTAGCTCTTTTTTTTTCTTTTTTTTTTATCACGTTTACCAAGCGTGTAAATACCTAAAAGGGAGAATTCTTAATCGACTGCCCGGTCTGCACCTTCTTGTACCCTATACCTATTCCTTGCTTTACTTTTTCATCGTCTTTGAGTATATATATATATTTTCATGCGGGGTATCGACTTTTTGGCGTGTACCTGTGAATACAATACACAAGCCGGCAGCAATAGAATGGTATCGAATGGTATAGTGGGTTCCTTTCTTTTCATCGGAAAAATCAGTCGAAAATTAAGCGCACGCAAACGTGGTCAGGCATTATTAGGTGAAATCGGTATAACAGAGTTATGACAAAAGTTTGCTGCAAAGTTATGTGAGTTGGAAGAAAGGAGCCCGCGCGTGTTCGAGTTCAAGAGGAAGAGGAGAGACCATTGCAAACACGCGTGCCTGCAACAAATATTGGATGGCTGGTAAAAAAAATGTGCGTAAGTACAGGAAATCGTTTGTTTCCGTCCACTGTTTCTGCTGCCGGTCGTCTTCCGACGTACGCGGAAAAGAGATAGGCTGTTTCAATACGCACCTTTTGCGCCGCGGGTAGCGAAAGCAATCAAAGGCGTGTGTTACCTTGTTAAAGCTCATTTTTTTACTTCAAAAGGCTACTATTTACTTTTTTGATTGGTGCGAATGGTAGTTATTAAAAACAACCAAACATTGAAAAAAAAAAAAATAATAATAATAAAGACAGAGAGAAACGCGCAACAGGTTTAATTCATGCGATTCGCAAAATCGACGACCTCGTGACTTTCTCGGACGCCTCGAAAAACGTGCCTCTCCGTGACTGCTAGCCTTTGTTCGCGAAACCACCCGGCTGGCTCTCTGTGGTGCAGCTCTTGTTTGCCATTGCGAGGACACTCGAATACTTATATAACATCTTTACGGCTGCACGGCGCACTGCAATTTCGTATATAAATAACCAGATTCACCGGCATATGCGTGTCTTGCGTTTCAGTCGTTTGTAGTATTGTGTAGGTCAATGCGAATAAAAGATTCTAGTTTTTTCGGAAATTTTAGATAATCCTGACGGTCGGGAGGGATGGGTAATATACTTTTAGTAATTGGAATTATTGAAAAACTTTTTAAATCATTGACAAAAAATGAAATATCTAATTAAACAGTGATTTTAGAGAATCTCAGTAGGATTTCGGAGTTGCACGAAAATTTACCTTGTACAAGAGTATACGTAGAGTACACCGTCTGTCTACAGTTTTTAAAAACTTCTTTCTCATTGTTGAATTTTCGCCACCTGTCTATAGAACTGTAGACATTAGTTCTCAGGTTTTTTTTCCATCTTTCAGAGAAAGAAGATAATAAAATCCACAATAGCGCATGTGCATCCCCTTCATTTTTTCATCAAAAATATGGGGTAAATTTTATAAGCGATGTACCCCCTGCAATTAACGACGATCGGCATTATAATCTTATAAGACGTATCACGAAATTAACGTACAGCACGCGAACGTTCCCTCGCAGCGTTTACGGCGAAAGGGACCTGTTATATGGCCTTGCGATTATACACTCGAGGAGAAAAATCCCCCGTCGACCCCCCCTCCTTCGCACGGTAGTTCAGCCTAAAGACACTCTCGGCGGAATCATCGGTTCGAAAATCGGCGCGCCTGTTTCTCAGAAAATGTATCCTCCTTCATGATGTTTTCTCAAGCCCCCGGGGGTGTCTCTTTCGCTTCGACTCTAAGATAAAATAGAAAATTTTCACGATCGTAAAGTTGAGAGCCCCTGCAACAATAACAGGTTCGTGATTTTACGTGTAGTACACAGTTTGCCTGGTATACACAGTGTACGACACGTAATCCAATGCTAATTGTCAATATGGGCATACGTGATGCCGAGGTTCATTGAATTACATATTGTACAGCTGTCTAGAGTTGGTAAGTAGTGTCTTATTGTCGCGTGGGCCACTACTAGGCAGAAGCTCTACGATCGTCGATGCTACATGTATAAAATGGCACTACTTGCGGCTACGTAGGTACTGTTAGGTAATGAAAAGTGATTTAAATAAAAATTTTCTCTTGTTTATAATCATAGCATACAAGCAATGAAAACGTAAATTTAAAATTTTCTGACGATGACGTCGTTTAAATGATTGCGAGAAAAATAGTTATTTAAGCAGTGATGAATGCAAAACGTACAATAATCGCGTGTTGTTATACTAGTTGCGATTTCCGGTGTGTGTACCAAATGCGATACGGACGTCCGATTTTTAAGTACAAGAAAAAAAGAGAGCGCTTTCTCTTCGGATAGAAGGCGAGAGCAATTCATGTAACGTTTGCAGAGAGAGAGTATAATATAAAAAACGAGAGTAAACGGCGAAATCGCGATAAGACCATATCCTTTTTGATATTTCGGTATCGAGGCATTCGAGGCTCGACTTCCGGTGCCACAGTTGCTGTGCGCCGCACGACATGACGTATATAAATAGCCCGACAAAGTGTAACTGAATCTGGTGATTTTGTGAATTGATTACATTATTTTTCGCAGGAACGGTACGGAACGGTACATAGGTATATCGATTAAAACAACATATGTTTTGATAACAGCACACTTAATCCCTACTTGGTCAAAATTGATACAATTTACAGTGACTTTTTTTTTTAATACTAGTTTCTAAGTAATGATCTAAAAAGAGGAAAAAAAAAACTACTAAGCAATATTAAGTGAACGGTGTTTACGGGCAGATTTTGGTACATATACTATTTTAATTTTTGTGAAAAATAATTTTTTACGCTCAAAATGTATTAGACTAAGGCCTTTTTTTAATACTACTAAGGCAGTAGTCAAAAGAATTTTTTGCATCAATAATAATGTATTACAGTTTTAAAAAAATAAAAATTTCAAAATAGAATCAAAGTATTTGAAAAAGTATTGCTTAAAAATTTTATAAATAAAATATTTTAGTGAAAAGTGACTGTTAAATCTAGTTTTTGTATAATTATGAACCTATGGATACTTTATTTTATGAAATATTAGCTAAACGCACCAATTTTGCGCCATTATTAACCCACGTAAAAAAAAAATAATTAAAAAAAAAAAAAAACAATTGCAATCCGTCATTCGTACGAGACGTAAGTATAGTACCTGTGTTGTGTAACTCGGAGCACACGCATAGGAAAAAACACACGCCAATGGAGTCAATTATGTGTGTCGCACTGCCGCAAGTCGAGAACCCCGCAGCACCGACAGTGTTACACAACTACTCCGTATACCTATACTACAATCAGCTATATATACCTACTCGTAAGCGCATCAAGAACACGAGGAGAACAATAATATAAATAATCTGTCACGTTTACTGTCATATGGCCATTACAACAGAGTGTCGCGATCCCGATGAACCAACCAAGGCTCTGATTATATATATATTTCGCGCAACAAATTCATTCGATACTTTGGCGTGCAAAAAAAGAAGAGCACTTTCGCCTGTATACATCAATCAATAAATAAAGACGAAGCTTCATGCAAGAGTTTAAAAAAAAATGTACGTAAGTACGGAAACAACAAAAATAAGAGTATATATGTACACGAAAATTTTCCACGACCATCGCACAAACTCTCATAAATATACATGAGCAAGAAGTGTGTATATATATATTTTTTCGCTGGGCATACCCGATACCGTTAATTGCAAAAAAACGCCAAGAGTGGCGCGCGCAGCGCTATTTTCCAGAGCACAAATTTAATGTAAGTATCATGCACTTGTTCAAGATGACTACGCATGATATTGTAAAAAAAAATAGTCGACCTCTTTTTATGTTTCCTATACACGTGAAAAGTGCGCAAAATGTATTATGGCACATTATTATTCGTACGAAATTGACCACTTATCTGTGACACACATAGTTCCCGTTATCTACAAGTACACTCCACACGATAAGCACATAAAATAGAGAAGAGTAAGTACCATCAGAGAGTACTTGCACTTCTACTATTTCCTCCCTCCACGTTATTTTTACGTATACTTGCGTGTTGGTAAAGCACCTATATAGATAGATATACTATCTCCAAATGAGTTGGCTTTTAAATTCTCGAACGCTGACCGCATATAGTTATGTGTACATATACACCCACATGTGGTGCACGCACACACATACAGAGGCGTTTGTTTGCGATATCAATGTAACGATGAACGTAAACAAGCAGAAATGTCTAGAATCCGTATTTATATCATTGTGGAAAGCAGCCTTTTAATCTAATCTATTACATGCTTGTATACAGGGTAATTGAATCAGAAGAAACAGCCCCAAATTTTGTACACTCCCACCCCCAAATCTAGGAAAAAAACAAACATCCTACAAATGTACTGCGAAGACTAATGTTATTAACATATTTATGTACACATAAAATTACATACGCGTACGATTAATGAAGTAGTTGAAAACATAATAAAGTAAAGGCATCAAGACTTACGCTTCGGTGGGCGGAGGCGAGTAGAAGCTCGAGTGGTAGGTATTGATGTCGACGGTCTTGCCCGGCACCAGGAGTCCCGACGTGCAAGACGGCACCATCGATTCCATGATTATATACGTATTTATATATATATATATCTCTCTCTTTCTGTCTACCTCCCCCAAATAGCGACTGTATTATTGTTACCCTAGTTTATTATTGTCACAAGTCGACCCAACCACACGCACACTCGTGTAACAGTCGTCGCAGCAGCTCATGTGCACGTATTTATATATAGATTGGCTAATGCGCGTTTAAAGAGAAAAAAAAGAAGAAAAACAACCTGGTGCATTTACACGGGTATATATATATATATGTATATATGACACGGCGCACATAGGAGGAGGCCGTTTTACACTATATCCATGACTCCAGCGGCCAGCGTATTCGTTAGGTGCAGTGTGTTGTTATATGTATATACTAATGTTGCAGATTCACGGGTCTCCCGCACACACTTGCTGATGATGTTGCACAATCACCGTAGCGCCTGCCATTTCGTCTTCGACATTGGCACACCGAACATCGTTATTATTTTCGTTGCAAACCAATGTTGTTGTACACACGTTATATCCTATCAACGATCCGCGCGTGAGAACATATATATAAATATTTATTTTCTCGTTATCACTGCACAGGATGATGATGATGATGATAATAATATACCAAAGAGACCAAAGACGATGATAACAACAAACGCACGGAACTGATGGATGATCTTATATTATACATATATATTATGCACGACGGCGGCGTCTGCTACCGCCGCGGCTTATTGATTCTGGGACAGTCGATGGCGGCGGCGACGGCGGCGAATGGAAACTGCAATGTGTGCGCGTTTAGTATACACGGCAGCTGCGGCGGCGGCTACGATCTTTTTTTTTTCCCGCACTCGCGCATGCGCATCGACTGCGTTTTACACACACCACGCAACGTAATACGTATATATATATAACATCTTCCTCCTACGCTTCTCCGATTTTTTGAAAAAAAATTCACTTTTATAAATATACTGTATATATTACGGTACCGATCGCTTCGTTCTCCTGTTTTTCGCGCAACGAACTACTCGTATGTCTTTGGAGTAGCTTGTTATATATTATATACTTTTGTTTCATACACGCACCACAGTTATGTATATGTATATGAAGGGGGGGGTGGTTTTTTTTTTGCTGCACTTGCTCTCTCTCTCTCTCCGTTTGAAAGCGCGAGTTACGTAAAATTACACTTTCGGTCGTACACGTATAGCCAGTGCGTATATTTAACGACGGGGAGAGAAAAGGGGGTGGATGGAGACGATCGCGTATAGATAGAAAGTCCGTGTATAGTGTGGGGCGGCGCTGCTCGTGGTGCGAGGGGGAGCCCTGGCACTCACTCTCGCGGGCGGACCGCTCGCTTCGAGGATCGGTGGCGAACTGAAGAAACCGCGCTGCAATGCTCCGGCCCGTGCTGTATACCTATACGGCGCCCCGAGGGGTTTTTCGCCGCCGCCGATGAGAGCCGCCGGAGCGGGGAAAAAAGGAAGGGCGGACTTTTGGAGCCTCTACGTGTGTTGGTGCGATGGTATTCCTCGGCTCGTTTTGCCGGCTCCCACGGCGCGAGGAGCGTTGTGTTTTGCTGGGAGGGGGTTGTGTTGGGCGATACCTTTTCTTTGTTGTGCACAAAACACTTTAAACAATTTTACACCTGGTTGATAAATTTACCCTGCCGAACTTTAAACTGATGAAATTTAAAAAACTTGTTGACGGTTGGAGTGACGAAAAATAAAGGGCCATTATATTAATGAGGCATCGTACCCTGCACGGTTATGGGTGTGCATACGTTAGCAATAGATAACATTAATTGAAGAGAAAGAAAAATTTTGTCTCTTATCTTTCCCGGATAGCCGTCTACTTGCCCATCGTACATGCATTAGTGTAAACACGTACGTGGAACCTTCAAAAAAGCAAGGAGCATCAGCCAAGGACGGAATATTATTTCGCATCAACGTGCGCTGGTGCCCACACAAGCTGCTATATATATATATGTATATATGATATAGGGGAGAGAGAGGGACTCGTCTTCTCTTAGGCGTCGGCGGGCGCTCGCGAAAAAAAGGACCTGCGCCGAGGAGGCGCGCCCGTGTATGTGTGTACGTGTTTACGTCCCCTCTTCTCTCTGCTTCTTCTGCTGACTATACTTTTTTTTATCATATTCCTTTTGATAATGTTGCCAGTCTCCTTCTTCCCTCTCCCGATTCTTCTTTTCGCGACTCTCTACCAAACTCCCGTGTGTACTCGGGACATACGCGTCTTTGGGGGTCCTGCGTGCTTTTATTTTGCTCTGGTCAAAGATTGCGGGAGGGCTTTTAAATTCCCGAGGGTTCGGGGCTCTTTAAATCACAATACCGTGGTCTCGACGTTGGTTAAAAGTACTTTCGAAAGATTTAAGATATTCTAATCCGCCGGAGTTTGAATTATCATCAGCTACTACGGCTCTGGCACATCCATGGGTGGAAATGGCCCAATTTTGTCAAAAGTGCCGTGGCGCTTACAGCAGTGGACACCGTAAGTATATCTTATAACGCGTATCGTCAACACATGTTACGCAACTCACCTTTACTCCGATTATTCATTTTCAGTGATAAGTTTGTTTCCTTTAATTATGCAAGCACAGTATAATATACATCGGTACATTTTTTTCGATGGAAATACGAAAGCCACGTGGTCAGGCCAAAAAGGAAGACATCCATCTCGAGGAAGACTCGTAAGAAGGCGAAGCGCATCCCCTGATATATTATATACACGCAGGCTCGAGCGCGCGAATCAAACGCAAGGACGTCGGAAAGAGCCGAAGACGCCCGAAATTCTGGAGGGATGCTGCCGATACCACAAAATATACAGACGAGGGAAAGGCTCCTCCTTTTTTTTTTGGCCTCGTTTTTAAAGGTGATCATATACACATGGGAAACTTGTGTCACGGCGGTTCGGCGATTTGTTTGGATGGTACGAAGTGACTCCGTTCTGACTTTGACGTGTGATTTTAATATTCGAGGCGCGCTCGGATCAATAGGTGTACACTGGATCAATTTTTTTTTTTTTTCCAGCATCTGAATTTTCGAGAGATGCCCTTTGTCGCGCAATCCCATGATCTCGTAACGCGTGCGAAAAAATAATAATTGGTTGCGGGGTATGCAACGCGGAGAGGAGTAGCCGATGGTACTTTAGAGGGATGATTTTTTTCTTTTCTTTTTCTATCGTGAAAAAATAAAGGTGCGCACACGCGTTTTCCAAGCAAGCGTGGGAATCTTGAACAAAAATAGCACGCGGATTGTACTTGTGTTTCATTGTAGCCACGGATTTTATCCTCTTCTTCGTCTTCTTCGCCACAATGGCCTAATTCAATTTGACGCCACTTCATTCTTTCTTTTTTTTTCCACGCGTGCATACAAAAGCGCTTCGCTCTCGATGCTCGTGGAAAAAAAAAAACGGCAAGTATATTTATATTATACGCACTCCGTATTTTAACCCTTCTCCCTTTCGACGCGAATGCATATGGTGGTTTTTCGTGCGGAATCTATGAGAATTTCGCGAATAACGCGGGCTCCTTTGTACCTCAAGGGTGGAACGACCCCCCCTTTTTTTTCCACGGGGATGAAAGGGGTGAAAAAGGACTGATTTGGGCGAAAATGGCACACCCGAGCCTTTCTTTTTCTTTTTTTCACGCGCACCTTTTTCATATTTTTGTAAAGTAACGGGGATGTATTTTAACATTGTGCGTGATTACTATGAGGTTCAGGAGATAGATGTAACAAAAGTAATCGATCTCGGGGACAATAAGAGCCGAAAACGTGCAAACTAGAGGCATACGTGGAGTTTATTATAGATGTATATATACAAGTGGTAACGCGATCTCCGATTAAAGCATCGAAGACCATCCGACGTATGAATGTTTCCTGTGAGGAACAAAACATTTTTTGCGTTATTTTTTTCTTCAAATAGATACAGACGTGTGCTTAAAAAACTGCTGAGCCGATTCTTCCGACAATCTACCCCATAATAGACGTGCGAAAAAAAATGGCCAAACCGAGAAACCTGTGAGGTGTATGCAGATAAGATAAATTATTTATGTATTAAACAATTTAATAAATTAACAAATGAATATTAATTTTTTTGAAAAAAAAGGAAGATATAATAAAAACAATTAAAAGTAACGTTAAAAATAACAAAAAACTATGCCGACACTACAGCCTGCCTCCCCCACCTCGATCGATATCAAACGATCGCAGGGCTGCATATCTCTCACACATGCATGCAGCGCGTATAATACGACGCAGCGACCGTTTCCGACACAGCCACATAATATATAGGCTTAGCCATTCGACCGATTCTCTCCGCCTGACCTGCACGCACCAGCATGTATGTATATAAGTATATATTTTTTTTTTCGTCCGCCCTTAACCCTCTACCCGGTGTACAGCAACGCGCGCTTTCCACCCCTGCACGTACACGCAGTGTATATAGATTATACAGATGGAGGATAAGAGCGAAAAAAAAGTGTGGGGGGGAGTACACGCATGCATAAAGCAGGACGAGAGGGAGGGGTATACAAAGGGAGCGCACCCTCGCTGCACACAATCGGCCGAGGGGGCGGCTCTCCTTCCCCTGTACGAGGCTCCGTGACTAACGTCTGTCGCGTTGCGCTCCCCCTTTCTCTCTTGGCGCAGCAGCCGGTGGAGGCATCGGCTCGACCCTCGTGCCCTTCGTGCGAATCGATAAAATTCAATCCGAAGCTCCATCTCTGTCTGTCTCATTGTACGCGCGGTTAATGCGTATATATACGTGGCGCGAGATTCGCGCGGGTAAGTCGTGCGAAAAGTATGAAAATAAAGAGAACAGGGATAGTAGCTTTGTTTCTCGATTAGAGACATAGACCGCGGGCAATTGAGAATATTTTTTGACGCACCGCGCTGTCGAAGCTGCTCGAGGGCAATAAATTTTTGGGTCTTTGGTTATTTTTTTTTTTTTATGGTCACTAGGTACTTGGAAGACGTAAAGTTGATTAAAGGAGCTTTCATGGGGATTATTGGGGATTGTGCTTATTTTTTTTTTATGGTAAAAGAGGCAAAGATGGAAACTGGAAATCTATGGTTAGGACAACTGAAATTTTCAGTAATGTACAAAGAAGTGATGTGAAATAATTTTTCGACCGAGTAAATTTCTTATCTACGTTTTGATAGTGGGGCAATAGTGCGAGACGTATTTCAACGTATGTGGGGAAGAAAATTAAACGATTGTGTAAACGTCGTTGAGCTACAGTTTTTAGGGACTTTTTTTCATTCAATTTTTTTTTTCTTTTCGTCAACAATGGTTTCGTCGACTATTGCTGACATGGCACTAACGTTTTAAGATGTTGTGTCATTAATTAATCTTAGATTGAATTGCAAAAAAAAAAGTCTATATCAACGATTTCATTTTAAAGAAAATTGCTTCCACACGCTATCTCATGCATCTTGACATTTAAATGACTCATACTAAAAAATTAAGTACCATATTTTTAGTAAATCAATAATTTGTAAGTAAATTTATACGTAGTTATTGATCTTTTTCCACGCAGAACTTAACAATGAGTTCATACATGTATTTTTTTTTTTCCATCAAGATTTTCCAATTTTTTTTTTAATCATGTGAATTTTTAAAACTACTCTACGTCTACAACCATTAATTACTTTAACATTAATAGACATGTATGTTCCGTGGAGAACCTCCCGTTATTAGGGTACCGAATGACAAAGCCACACTGACGTGTTGCTTTAATACTTTTAATAGTTAGTATTTCCTAAGTACAAATAAATTGTTTAAAACGAATACATCAGTCGTCAAAGCTTGGCTGGATGGTTTAACATTACAAAGAAAATTTTCACTTTTTGTTGATCGAAAGAAAACGAATAGTTTAAAAAAATGTTTAAAATAGAAAAATTGATCAAAATAGTTGCTTGTACATTTCTTTGCACTACTATGATTGATAGCTTACCCGAATACGACATTTTGAAGCTAGTTTCAAGCTATTTACGTAAAAATTTAGACTTGAAATACGTGACAATCATAACAAAAGACGAAAAAAAAGTTTCCCAAATGTCTTTTAAAATAATAAAGACTTTGGAACAACAGTTTTCTACTTCCATCTTGACAACAGAAGTAACGAAATTAAGAAAAAATCCCAACATGAATCGGACCTTGGAAAATTTTTCTGGATTGCTGGAACGCAATACTTTCAAAATTCTAATTGTTGATCTTTTCGTAAGTAAACTCCAGTTGGATTCGGAATTTGATTCCTATTTCAAACTTTTGAAGGACTACAGTTACGTCGGCCAACGGCCGCATTGCCTGATATTTTTAGTGTGCAAAAGGTCTAGCGAGGGTGTCCGAAATCTTTTCAAAAAAATGTGGTCTTTGCGATACTTGGACACGGCAGTTATTGAAATTGTCGTTACAAAACCACCCGCTAAGAACAAATATCGTTCGAAATCATGGAATCTTGTCGATAATGTCGCAGACGTCGGGATATTTCATTACAATCCTTTTGACGGTCAACTGCAGTTCAAACGAAAATTCAACAGTACACAGATACTTCCTGATAAACTGAAAAATATAAATAGATATCCAATAATAGTTGCGCATTCAAACGTGTTCAAAACAAATTCACTCAAGTTGCTACCAATGAGAGACTACTTAGGTCGATCAGTTGATGAAAATTTCTTGAGGTATATTGCTGAAGCGTTGAATTGTACTATAGTTGAGCGTCGCGTTTTTATACCAATTTTAAAATACAGTAATTTAGTTCACAGAACATTAGAACGTAAGCAGATTGATATGATATTTGATATTCATTTATCAAAGAGTTTGAGTGAATATTCGTACATTACTTATTTTGTAGAAAGGGATTCGGTAGACGTAATACTCATTAAACAAAATGGCTATTACAATAGAGATAAAATCATTAGGAATTTGTTTAATTTTATTATTTTGCTTCTTTTTATAATTGTTGTATTCATAACATTTAACAAACCGTTTAAACTTGATTTAAAAATGAGTTATTACTATGTTTTGATGGTTATTTTTAATAGCCAAACACATGTTTCAGTTAAGAAAATTGTCCATCGAATTATTTATGTAACTTTAGTTTGCGTATCCATAATTTTTACGTTGGTATTTGTCAATGTAATATTTTCTGCAAGTTTTGTTCAGAAACAATTCTATGAATTCAATAATTTATATGAAGTTGGCAATGCCCATATGTCATACAAAACTACTAGTCATGGGTATTCTTTATTTGAAACTATAAAAAATTGGGGTGATGCGCAGATTATTTTAAACAAATTGGACAAGACGAGCCCTCAACATTGTTTGTCTTTGGTGTTTGAACCAGATTCAGATGTCAATTTTTGTATTGGCAATCCAACATATATCCGAGCGCTTAAAATGTTTCATGATATTCACTCCAAAGATGGTTCTTCCTTAAATGTGGTGAGAATACCACATGACATTCGACACTATTATTGTACAAAAGTTTTGTCACGCCACTCGCCATATACGAAGAAAATAGCCTCCCTTATTTATTCGATGATGGAATCAGGTCTTTATCAATATTGGCTCAAAATGAATACTTTGTTTTCTCGTAGTGAAAATGTCATGATCGACAGCAACAATCAACCACATTTTGGAAAAAAGTACATGTCAAAACCATCGCGAATTGTCATTTCGTTGGATATTAGTAATTTGTGGCTCGTTTTGCTGACAGGGTTTTCTTTGTCTTTCATGGTTTTTCTTTACGAAAGATGCAAAAGGCCATCGAAACGATCAATATCAGTGGAAATTTCTAACTAATTTTAAGATTTGAGAACAGAGTTTGTAAAAACTTGAATATTTGGTGCTTTGAGCTCACATGTTTGACAGAAAATTAAGACCATATAATTTCTTCATGATTAACCATTAAAATTACTTTTTTCTTTGTCACCCTTAATGCTGTTATAAAAGCAAAATAAGTAAAACACAAAAAAATATTTGCACAGTAGAAAATTTAAAAAAAGTAAAAGAAAAGATGCTCGTTTGCTGTATTTGCTTATGCCATTATTATTAGCCTTACCGCCGCAACGCACCAAAAATCACGAAGCAGAATTGTTACTACGAGTATATTTATTAAACTAAACGTTTTAAAACTTTTGAAAAAAGTCATCTAGTCACTTAATTTAATTTTAAGTATTTGAAATTGTTTCAATAGACATGAAAAACAAAACTCACTAAGCCATGTATTTGTATTCCTATTAATATTGTGTTAGTGTAATTTAAAAAACTCGAGTTGCTTCAGAGATTTGTGACGTACTTATTCTGAATAAAAACCCACACATGTGTTTATTTTTTTATCAATTAAATTGTTTTTAAGTAAAGTTTATTGAATAAATTAAGATGCACTTATAAAAGCTCTGATTGTGAATTTTTTGTTTTTATAAAAGTAACACATGCCACAAAATATTTTAAATAAATATGTTGTATATACCAGAAAAAATGTACCAACACGTTATTCGTCAATAAATTAACTAAAAATTTATTTATGAACCTACGAATTATTTAAAAAATTTTTTGCAGCAAGAAATGATGGAGATTCGACATTCCATTAAAACTCTGCAATAAATTCATTTCATACCAATCAATAAAAAAAAAAATCCGTTTGTATCTCTCTAACCTTTTGCAGACACACACGATCGCTACCGTAATTTATTTATAAACTTTGAAAAACAGAAAAAAAGTCATGTAAACTCACTCCAATTGACTTTAGATGAAAATCATCTATTTCACGAACGTACAAGTATACTTTTATGCAATTATATTCCTACCACTAAACAAATACGCACTCAATGAATCACACACGAATCGGAATACACCAAATAAATGGAAATAAAACAAACGCGAATTAATATGTAATGGAAACAATAGAAAAAATAGAAAAAAGGAGAAAGTGCACTCAAAGCTTCACTAGACCTGAAATGAGCGACCAACATCTTGTAATGTACAATAAGTAAGTACTTATAAAATACATGTGCAGAGTCAACAAAAGCCGAAGGTATGGAGACCGAAAAATCGTGAGAATAGCAGGCTCGTGTCTCGTCACAAGGTACTTACGTATATAAAAAAAGAAATACGGAAAATACACTACACCCCTACTCTCATACGAGGACTGGACAATGAACGAAAGCTGCGTGGCTTCAACAATACAATTTTTATGCAAGGGAGAGTATCTCGCGTGTGTTACACACCTTATGTGCGGGATGAAAAAAAGAATTAAAGACTAAAAATATCCCTCCTGCAGTCACAGTTACAGTCATTAATTGTCTTGGTAGCAAGTATAGAAATTTTTAAACTATAAAAAAAAAAAAAAAAACTATTTATTGGTTGAAACAAAACTTTACTTTTCATTTTATTCTTTTTTCCTGTACTTACTCCACTTTGCGTGTGTGTTTTCAATCGGAATCCTTTGCCACATAAAAATATATGTTAATTGTGTTGATTTGAACCCCCAACCCTTAGCCCTCCATAAAAAATTCCCTTTATTTGCCAAAAAACACTTTTATACATTTAACACTTACACCCCAACCATCCGATTTGGATTTCCCTCCTCGGCCAGGGCACCCACGGAGCTCACCCATATATAGTTTCAAACACTATGGATGCAAATTAAAACACTTACGATGATCACAGAGAATAATGGGTTATGACTCACTGCCATTGCATAGTATATCAAACAAAAGACTAACAGTAAGTAAATATTTCAACAAATGTTGTTCATCAGGCCTGTTGGAGGCAAAAACCGTAACACTGTAGGAAGCCAATGTGTTTTGCTTGAAAAACAAAGCACGTCATTTTTGGACTTTTTTTGTCCTTTGTCTGATTCAACAAATAATTTACCAGGACACTTTATACCTATATCAGCAAAAATAGAAAAAAAAAAAAAAATTCAAAAAAATACATCGCTTGTATATTACTTATATACCGTATCCCCATGACGGATGAGAGTGAGGGCAATTTTCGTGTTTGGATTTTCAACTGCGCACAATACGACAAAAGTATGAAAGTATGCGAAGGTTGCGAACGCGGGAGAGATGAAAAAAAAAAAAAAAAAAAGACGTCGACGGCGTTCACCGTGCGGATCAAAACACATCAGACGAAGCGAATAGGAGAAGCATCAAGGGAAAGAGTATAGCTGTTGCTAAGTGACTGGAGTTTCGCCCGTGTGACTGTGTGTATCGTGTGTATATGTGGTCATGGTGATTTGGTGATGCTGGGCTGGGCGATGAGTTCATACATGTATGGCATATCATACGGGGCGGACTTTGTTTTCACACATGTATAAAGTGATACTCCCGCTATCGTCGAAATTTTTTTTTCTTCCCTCTCACGTGCGTAGCTGCAGATGTGAATGGACTGGAATATAATGAGTTGGGGGCCACGTGAGATTCATATAGCTTATTTTATGATCACTATAACAAGGTGGGGGGTCAATTAAAAATTTTTTCATCGAGATCAAAAATAATTGCGCATCATTGTGCTGCTACAAGTATCATTTTTTTGCGAATCCTGAGGTTTTCTTCATTTTGTTTATTATGTACCTCAAGATAATTTTGGAGAACCAGCCCGTCCTGATAACGTCTGTCTCCATTTATATCGCGAAAATGAATCGAATAATTTTTTATACGCGAAAAAAAGGATTCGTCCAGAAGCAATATATAATATATAGTATCAAAACATCATTAAAAACTCAACACAAAGGCGTCTCTCTCACTCGAGTCTTCAATCGAATCGCGAGGAGCTGCACTATAGTGCCTTTGTACAATGTGCCAGCATATAAATGTACATACACTCATCGAAGCACTGTATATTCGAGTGCCAGTGCATAAAGCCTCACCACGTAGGTATACATTTCTCGATATACTTATACACACTGCAATGGTAATAATATTATAAAATGTATCAAGTATACATACAGGTAATACTGTACGGTCCAAGTATGCTTATTATATAAATATTATGTACACGCAAGTATGCGACTCTCGCGTCTCGTGTTCCGTGCTTTTGTTCTCATCGTCATCACTACGCGTACGCGAATATACAAAAACAAAAAAACCAACAGCGACACCCGACCACTGTTGCTTTATATTATTTTGTCATTAAAAAAAAATGTAATTTTGATGTATATATTTTTCAAGACACGATTAGCTTAATAATTTACCAAAAAATTCTCAACCTTGTGTATACTAATTGAAAAAAAAAAAAAAAAAAAAAAAAAAAAAAAAAAATATTCGCAAATAACTTCTCAAGAGACACAGTATATAAAATAATGTAAGTTACATACAATGCACAGGCACAATAAATTGGCGAAAGTAGCGTGAGGAATACATGTAAAGAGGAGACGCCGAGAGCCGCTCTGATGGTGCAGAGATGCTGCAGTGTGTACTCATATATATACCTATACAGGAGGGCATTGTTACGTGTCCTTATACGCTTGAGCCATGCAGCGAAACCGGTTGGGTTGGTGTGCACAAATGTGCGTATTCGCGAAAAACACATACACACACACGCAGGATACACAGTGAAATCCCCTTACGAAGGATGTATATACGTAACACGTAACGCAGCTTGCAGTGGAGAGTCGCTTATCGTACTTCGCGGGTTTTGTGCGCGCATGCGTGGGTTTTGTGGGGGGCAAAGGGGGGCTCGCCCTCCTCGGCTTTCCGTAACCGTCGTTTTTAAGCTTGCGCGACGCCGTGGTTTTTTATTCTTCGGTTTACGAACGAGGTTTCGAAGCTCACAGCAAAACTCTTTTATATTACGATTGTACATTAACGTGGCCAATTAATTGCTACACTTGATATCCGACTCTAGAGTATATATATTATAGAGGTTGAAACTTGCGATGGGGCAACCTTTGCGAGAGTATGGCCCAGAAGCTAATCAAGTAGCCCAATGAGATGAAATTTATATTATATTATGTAAAGTAGTTCGTATGATAAAAAAAAAATTAATAAAAAGCTCTCATCATGATTGCATGCAAGTGACCTCGTAACTGTAACGTACAGCGTAAAAGGGGTCCATAGTTACGGAGTGTCCCTCCGTGCTGTTTCTCTCGTGCACATCCTTCTTTTCTCAGCGACCTTATTCTGTCTCCCTTCCAGAACTTTTTTTTTCTTTTTTTTTCATTCGACCCTTCTCGCCTTCTCTCTGTGTCTTACATTTTTACTTGCGCAAAGTCGCAAACCGGAGGACAAGAGAAAGAGTCTGTACATGCGAGAGCATATCTTTGCCTTTTCTCGCGTGTACACGGTATACCGAAAGCACAACAAACAGGTTTTACCGAAAGTCTTTTACTGTGCAATATATTATACATATATGTACCGTACGTAATTTTTATTATTTTCATCCAATGAATCTCGCTATCGCCAATAAATTTGAGTATATGATAAAGAACCTCACTCGCAACGCGGGGAGCCCGAGTTTGCCACGGGTGCCCCATACTAAGTTACGAGCCTTACCTACCTGTTGTGTGTTTAGTCACTAAATTTTGTCACTACGTCAATTTCCATTCTACAAATTAAATTCAACAATGTTTTATCACATGTTAACACTTCACCGGGTACATAACAACCTAAGGTTAACATGGACAAATTCGTCTAAAGGGACGAGTTGAACGGCACGAGGCGAGGTATACATTTAAAACATATTTTCGATTTTTCGCTCGATTATATATATAAACACAAGTGAAAAGAAAACCATATTCGGAAGCTTAGTGGGGGAATGAGAATGCGCTGTTATCTATCGTCGCGTGAAGTAAAAGTACATACAAAAAATGCACTTGACAGTGACGACGAAGCGCGTCGAAGTGAGGGTTTTTCAGATAACACGAGCTCTATCGCTGGTTAAATCGCGGGAGCCAGCATGTGTTTTTTTTTTTGGATAAACGAGCAGCACGAAGTTGGAGGCGGCAGGGGGTCGGGGAAAGAGGAAGTTGTTCGTATGAATGGTTTTTCCTCTTGTATCATTGAACTTCGTGATGTGCATCGTTTCTATTATTTTTGACCTTGACAAAGTTGATGCCACAATGGATAATCGATACGACGTCGTACAACTATAGGTATGTACGAAGGTTCGAGGTCTCTCCCAACATATAATTGTATATTGTAGTACTCTTTAAATTTAGAAGTAGCGATAAGTATATACTACTTTTTCAAAAAAAAAAAAAAAGTGCATATACACTGTAAAATAGCGAACATTCACTATTCCTACCAAGTTAACGTTTTACTATCTAAATTAGTTGGTACCACTCGAAATAATGTGTATATGGATTGTACAATTATCAATTATCTTCATTTGGATCACGATTGTTTATTGGATTACTGATAAATATTTAGAATTAAAATTCATTGTATTACTGGGCGCGAATTAACGACCCTAATTTCTCACCATTTAACCAGTGAAAATCTTGTTCATTTGCGGAAATAGTAAAATTTTCACTAGTATTTCAAATTCAGAAAGGCATGAAGTACCACGGGTGTACGATTAGATATCTAAAATGAAGGTTTATCTGAAAACGATGTACCAAGCAATGAAAGGGCGCAGCATATTGTATTCTTGCTTTCACTTCGTGCATCATGCTCTTTATCATCGTATGCATATGAAGTTTACAGTATCGTGCGTATCCTTATAGATATAAAAAAAAAAAAAAAAAAAAAAGTATAATCGACTGTGCGTGGTGAGAGAGAGCAGCAACGGTCACTTTCGAAGCACACTCTCTTGGAGAGCATGCATTTTGAGTGGGATTTGAAGGGCCGAATGGTGTGTATTGTAGTGCGTCGTGGAATCAACGAGTTCAACGCGATTGAAGAGTACACGTGATGTAATTATTTTAATGGCGCGTGCAAAAAAAAGAAAAACAATTTCAATCGTCTCGATGGCTCGCGTTACTTATACACCACGTTGCGCACTTCGTTCGCTGATTGTGCACTTGTACTGGTTTTTTTTTCGTCTTTGCTGGCGCGTTAACCTGCAGTACCGGCTTTAATTGATTTCGCGTTGAAATTCACCGGGTACAAACTAGGTTTATTTCGTTTTTATTTGGTACCCGTATATAGCATGTGTCGTTTGTTCGGACAATACTGCGCTCACATGAAACTCAACGGCGACAATCCAAAATAAAATGGTCCGATCGACAGTTGGTACGTTTACAAGTATACAGAAGAAAAGTGACCTGTTCGGAGTCAATGGTCATATCGATAATAAATCATGAAGATGAACATCAGAAAAAAATTGACGGAGGCACGGAGAGTCCAAAATGTGTATAATTACTTAACGAGTTTATTTTAAAAATGCCATGATTTATCATATTGGTGCCAATATTAAAAATGAAAGATAAATGATGGTTAATTGACATTATAACACGAGTACAACAACTTGTTGATTAAAAAACTAATTAAATAATAAATTTATTCAATCAACTATATTTTTGGCCTTAATTGCAATAATCTCAATGAAATCAACAAACTTCCGACGAATTTGCGTCTGACATTACACAATTTGTAGGTGATTGAAAAAGTTTACACGCAATATATAGAATGTATTTGTACCCATGATTGGGGTAAGCGTGGGTTTGGATACACCGGAAACGACGACCCTAAACAATACCAACAACTTCGGACACCTCGACTGCATCCATTGAAAAAAAAAAAGTCTTCGATATTCGTGCACGAGAATCAACATCCGTCAAGCTCCAACTCGAGTCGAGGAGAACCCGTGATCGCCAAGAATCCGCGCGAGAAGAAGAAGCAGTAAGTATAGAAACGAGAACGCGAGGCTGCGAGAAAGGAGAGCCGACTTTCGGGCGCATTATAAAGAGAGGCCTCAGGGGGGGGGAGGCTCTTATAACGCGCACGTATACATATAGAGGTATATACGCGGAGAGCAAAAAAAAAGTCGAACGAGTGTATAATGTATATACAGGCCGTGCAAGAGAGGGACCGCATTCCGAGGGTCCCTCCTCCTCCTCTGGGCGAAATTTTCTCCCTCTCGCGCGTGCGAGACTTGGATACCTATGTATACGTACACTTTTAGGGCCACGCGATGATCTTTGCTTCTCTCTCGCGCGCGTTTGTCGGGGCTCCTTTGCTCCCTCTTTCGTTCATTCGGCCGGTGTTGCGGAATCGAGCGAAAACGAGTGCGCGGGGCGGGTGTTGTTGTTGTTGTTGCAGAAGAGAGAAACCATGAATAATCGAGTTTTTTGTTTTCGTTCCGAGGATCTTTTGGGGGCTTCGAGGCTCGATCGGCAGATCTTGTTTTTCAATGACTAAAATCAAATAAAATTAAAAAAAAAACAATCAGATCCCACGAGTGTTCCCTCGGTCAAAGAGCAGTACGTTCCAAATTGAAGGACAAGCGGTCAGCTTCCCCGTGCGCAGCTCCCGCGATTGAAAAACAGCGCGTCTTTTTTTATACATCAAAAACATCGAGAGTCACAAATCAAAAAAAAAATAATAGAAAAATAGATGTACCCGTATGAGAAACCTCGAGTGTGTCCGCGTGTGGTAATATCTTTTGCATCTTACGCGTCCGAGAAAAAAAAAAAAAAAAAAAATCACACGAAACGATAAAGAAATAAAGTCCACGTTGGGCGATTCTCACGCTACTCTGTATCGTACAATGATACGTATACTCGGTACAAAACCCAAGTAGAGTACTCCTAGCGAGGACACAATAAAAAACTAATCTCTCGGGGTGTATATATTTTTCGTGAAAAGAAAAAAAGAGAGAAACGGGACCGTCCACACGGAAGGAAAAGAGAAAAGGTCCTGCGTGTAAATGTAAGCGATATCGCGCACTCGAAACGAGACGGAGGTCCAGCAGCACCATACCTTTGCATCCCCTTGTGGCGGTGCTCGCCATGTATATACGCACACGCATCCCTTGATGACCATCACCCTCCGACATCAGAGAGAGAGAGAGGGTATGCATTATTACATGAGGGTTCCTGCACCCGGTCTCCTCGTGGTATACGCATCCCGAGTGTACCACCCCCCCCCCTAGTTCAGCGCTTCTCTCGTATATGGACGCTCGACAAATGTCGCTGCACCCTTGACGTGCTATCGGGTGAAACGAGTCGGCGTTCCATCACTTTCAGCCGATTTCACGATTTTTCGAATCGTCGTTCCGTCAGGCATCTCGTGCACTTTCTTCTTTCTTTTGTGCATCGTGAAACTTTTGGCGTTTCGTGTGTGTCTTGTACGTACTATTTATGTATATATATGGGAGGGCTATCAATAAATTCGTATCGCTCGAGCGTACGTGTGTATATATACACATATATGCCGTTTGCTACCCTCGATTTTTTCTGTCAAATTTGACCCTCTTTCGAGACGTGATTTGATCAAAGTGGTGCGCCATGCGTTTGTCCGCATCGAGTGAAAATTATATCAATTTCACGAAATGCGAGATCGATTGAATCTCGTAAAAATATAACTCCTTCATTACTTCGTTAAATTTCATTAAAATCCCTGATTTGTCATGAAACCACGTGTTACGAGTCCTGCTGAGTTTGAAATAGTGCAATGATTGAGTGATACTCGATTAAAAATCGTAAACAAAAATTTCAGATTTTTTTTTAATTAAAACCGAGGATTTTTCAAAAATTTTACAAGAGACCTCTAACGCTCAAAATGAACCAAGAAATAAGAAAAAGAAAAGAAGAAATTTTTGAGTTTATTAACCAAAAATTGTTTGAGAAATATTTGTTTATCAATTATTTCGTGTACAGGGGACTAAATACATGAAATAAAACACAACGTTTCTATGAGCATTCATTCTGTATACTAAAGTATGATTTTCTTGATAAACTATTTCATTATTTCATAAAATATGAGAAAAAAAGTGTGTAAATTTTTTAATTGATCACTTCATCGTTACAATTGAACTCTGTCAATATAAAGTATTTCAATAAATTTTACGAGGTATGACGCAAAAAATATTATTCATACCAGTTCAAAAATCTCAACACAACTATATCTGATAATTTAGCTATAAATGACTTTTGAAAATAAAGTGATAATATTTAGATAATGATATTGATAATGTAAAATTAATTTTTTTTAAATGTACATACGCCATGGTTTATTAAAATCCTGTAATGGCTAAACAAAAAAATATCCCTGTCCATCCGTAGAACGTAATGTCTCGACTGTTTGTACTATTCACGTTAGAAAACCAATGTCAATGTACAAAAATTTCCGTTTCAGACAAACGAAGCACGAAAAATTTTTCCATTAAAAACGAGAGGAGTCACACTCCGAGCTACAGCATCCTGAGGTGAAAACCGGCTCCAACGAAGTGCAATGCTAGGTATGTTACAAGCAAAACGCATACCTTAAAAAGAGAGAAGAGGACCAAAGTGCCTCCTCAAATCTTCCCTCTCCCCATCATAGCTTCAACTTCTCGAACAAAGAAAAAGATCTTCGCTCGTGACCTGCAAGAAAATCCTCTACACACTGCTCGGAAAGGGGAAGACCATTTCCAAACTGAGGTATACGTATGTATATACTTGCGCCTGTGCCGAAAAGAGAGGAAAAACGTATATACCAAACGTGTGTTCTACTTCGGACACAGGGAACTACCCAAAGGGAAAAGCTACGCTGATGAAGTTGGAGCCTATACCCTCTTTTTATTCTCATCGGCTTCGTATAGTCCCCATGTTTTTTTTTTTTTTTTTTTTTTTTTTTCACGAGACCCGTATAGATTCAACATTAAACCAGTCTTGCGGCCAGAGTCACTTTTTTTCCTCTTCTAAGAAATAGGGGTACACACTTGGATGAAAAAAAAAGAGCATCGGTGTGTTTTTATCATCCAAATGTATTACGTTTATTAGGTTGGATTTTTTTCGAGCGCTTAAAAAATTGTAAGCAGCATCGGTTTCAAGTGAAAATTTGTCTTTAAAATTTTCTGTACAATTAAAATAAATCCAATTAAGGAGCCGCTAAATTGAGGGAAAATTTGGTCGTAAATAGGATTATACGTGACGCGTTTGCGAAGCTTGGGTGAGAAATGACTCAGGTGGCAAATGTAGTTATACAGTCTGAACCTGAAGTCGAATTCACTTCCGGTGCATGTTATCACACTTGTATTAAGCATTGATTTTCATAATCTAAAAAGTGGTCTTCTATTGGGTACTTTGATCATAGTCATTTTGATTCATAAGAGGCTTTATAATAATTATTTTGGGACGAGAATCAAAATTTTCACATTTTTTTTATATTACTCACTAGTTATGTTATGATTGTTTCCTCTTGTGAGTTGTGCACGATTGTTCGGACTTTTATAAATATCTAAGTATAATAATAAATATTTCACGTGCAATCATTATGAACTAAATTATGCAAATTTTTTTTTTATTTGAATAATTTTTAATGTAAGTGCTATACTTAAAAAAAATAAACAATGGTTTTTAAACCTTTTTTTTCAATAAAAAGAAATGCTTGGGTATTAAAGATAATTTCTAAAAATAATCACACATTACGGATTAATTGATTTTTTTCCATAGTTATTTCTTTTAAAAAGAACAAGCAAATGAAATAGTACATCACACCAGCTTTTTTCCACATGATAAACTTGTTTCACGTTCAAGGTCACTACAGTTATATGCAACTACTATTAAAAAATCCATTAAAAAATCACGTTACTTGTCTGAAGTTCAATTATACAACTTCAATCACTGACAATCATTTTTTTAAACGTAGGATTTGGCTTTTTTTTCTCTCAGATACAATTACCTTTATAACGTTCTGCTATACTAATCGATCCAAACTAGTTGTCTTATTTGAAAAAAAGTAAGACGTTTTTATGGGATATTGCTTAAAATAAAGTAACTCCATATTTTAGAGTGTGGATGAGTCTGAAGTAGGTCGATAATCAACTGTTCGAAAGATGTATGAAAAAAATGTACCATAATAATACACAAATTGAAATTCAGAATGATTTTACGCAATGGCCACCAATACAAGTTTTTCTAATTCTCGGAATGATGATGTACCCAACCATTATCATCATCACAAAGGTCTTACACCGGCGAAAACAAGTTTCTCGGCCGGTGTTTGACATCCGATCCGCATACACACTGTACACATACACAACCATAAAAAATGTATCTTGAATCGTATACACTACTACACACACTACACATATAGACACCCTGTACACATGTACACACAGAATTAATAGGTATGAATAATAGAAAGTCAAGACAGTCCCTGGAATTACTAAAGAAAATTGCTTGCCTCACTTTGTTACCTCTTTCCTTTTATTTATTATCACTTATAGTATGTATAGCTGTGGTGAGCGAAATTTAGATTATGAACGGGGAAAGAGATCGTCGACTCGAAAAAAATTTTCTATCTGTAATACTCTGCAGGCTATGAAACAGGTGTACGTGTGAAGCATAGTTCACACAAACTTGGTCACAATTATTTTTTTCAATCGTTTGCATAAGAAATTTTTTATCTAGAAATATTATGCATTGCTTGGTTTTTTCCAGAAAAAAGAGTGTACTATACTTTAAAAAAAAGAGGTATCTAAATTGTATATGTATACGTTTCGGACCTTAATGATTTTTGTTAATTTTGCATTATAATTTTTTTTTTTTTTAAATTTAAATTCTAATCATTTAAAAAAATATAATCACTCAAAACGTTGTCACATACACAAATTTGTTTTACATTACATTTGAATTGTTTCAACTGATAAAAATAATCATCTGATCATCTAATGCTGTACCCCAAGATTCATTCGGTTACGAGACATTAAAAAAATTTTCAAATTAAATCATCAAACGAATCGAAGTGGGGCTCCGTAATTGTTCAACCGACAAAACGATGCTCTCGGACTTGGCTTCAATTTCCTGTCACTGTCAACTGACTTCAGTATATTTTAGATACGACGCTGAGAAGATGTTATCGCTTGCAAATGGTTTTTTTCTGTTTGAAAAAATAGCATAATTGAAAAAAAAAAAAAAAAAATGTTACTGAAAAAATCTGTGCACTTGTATACGCCACACATACATGTTTACACTTTTGTGGCTCTCATAAATATTTTATAAATCCGTCAATATCGTGTATAAGTACACAGGTCATTTCAGTGAAATGTTATTGTTGTACGCTCCAAGCATTAAAAAGACATTAAAATTATTTTACATCATTTTTTTTTTTTTTTTTTTTAAGAATTTTAATGGTTTTTTTTCTCCCTGTCCACACATGTTTGAAAAATATTAATTAATATTAATTGCGCTGTTGCCGTGGCGCTGGAACAAACAAATGTCGTTACGCAGTGACCCACAGCATTTTTAAAATTATATGTTTTTATCGTATCGTATGTACTTATGTATCGTATGAAGTCAACGTGATGATTAAAAAGGTTTTTTTTTAGTAGTGCTCCAGTATTTGGAAACTATGTGTGCAACATTTACTTGTAAGTTATTTAAACCACAAATATTTGTGCATTAGTTAACGATGTTTAACTTAGTAATGACCACACATTTTGATATATTATTTCATTATAACCTTTTTCTTTTTTATAGATTTCTATAGAGTCTAAAAAAAAAAAAAACACTAAATTTCGGAAACCACATTACATTAATTAACAGAAATCTAACTTATAAATTACAAAATGAATTTTTAAAAAGGGAGTTTTATTTAATAACTTTCATCTACTCACCCAAACAGCATAGCTATAATTTCTGACGCACTTTGACGAAAAAACCAATCTCACTTGCAACATTCAGAGTAAAAAACCACTTGGCGTTACATCGCACCGAAACCTGGTATGTGTATTGTTATAGTATACACACAAAAAAAAATATATACACGATGCAGAAAAACGCGCGCGCCCATCATCGGCACCCAAAGCTACGTAACTTCAAAGGCTGCACGCTCTTGCCCAACTATACAACTTCGTAGAGGAACTATTCGACACGTTGTACCTATACCGAAGCGCGACCCTGAGGAATCTAAGGCCGAAAAAAAACGACACAAAGGGCAGCTTTGATGATCCGAGCGCACCCTCGTACGCACGAAACTTCTTTCTCTCCTTATACTTCCAACGTCATAATATATATACTACTACGATGCGAGCTTCAACTGTTGACTGCTTACGCGGGTGTTCCAGCGACGCGGTGAAGTTGCATACACAAACACACGTGCTTATATTTAGTTTCTTATTTTTTTTTTTTTTTTTTTTATTAATATTTTTCTTTTCTTATCGTAAAATAGTAATATAGAGTATGGCTCTAGTGTGCATCGTTCGTCCAAAGCGACTAACGTGTAACTGAAGAAGAAGGAGAAAACGTCGCAGCGTAGCTCGATAATGATTTTAATGTTCCGAGGCGACCGCGTCAATTGGCTTCGGCGCTCTTACGGCAGAAATTTTTTCGTTGGGAAAAAAGCGGGTACTCCGAAAAGAGTTTTTGTTGTTGTTCGTATAACTATGCGGGTTTTTGGATCAGAGCGCCACGACGAAGTTTTTTTGGTCGCGTCATTGTGTCCACGGTGTTGCGATTCGCACTTCAATTACTTAGGGATCGAGTTGAAGTTTTTGCGAAGGGGGTGACGAGAGAACGCAAATTAGTGTTTTATGAAGGTTATAACGATTGTTTTTTTCGGGGAATTTTCTATAATGTATGTCGTAGGTAAACACTGATTATGAATACATTTGTTCGTTGTTGTTCAAGAAGACTTTTGTACGATATCATAGGAATAAATGTGAATAATCTATGAAAACTGAATAAAAACCATTAATGATGGTTTTTGTGGTTTTTGATGCCAACTTTGTCTTGGTTTTTATACCTTTTTTTTTTGTTTTTATTCAAGAAAGTACACAAAATTTCACAATTCGTGACGATAAGCAACAATAACTAAAAACTGTTGACAAAAATTCACAAAAATAAATTTTTTTTTTATTACAGACAAGTGGTTTATGAGGATAAATTTTATAATCATTCATTTCATGTATGTCATTTCTAAAAAAAAACGACAAAATAACATATTTCAGCCACTAGCAATCGTCATGCGCAAGTATAAGTATCAAACACAAACTATAAAATGTCCCAGACATCGCATCAGCAATAAAAGACTTTATTTACGCACATTTTCACATGTTTTAAAAAACTTGTGGTTTTTTTTACAGATTTTTATTTTATTTAATATTATAATAATAAGACTTAAAGATTACTAATAAGTACCTCGAGAAATAGGCATGAAATAAATAATAAAAATAAAAAAACCTAAAAAAATTATCCGGAGTACCTTGATCTAACATCTACCTTGAAAAGCACGTTTAGGAACAAAAATTCCATTACAAAAATGCGCAGTAATAAATTTCAACGTGCGATTTCATGTACCAGCTAATCAAAAAACGTTACGCCATACAATCCAAATGTTCTTTATACGCCATGATTAATTGACAAATTATGCTCCTGACTGTACTTCCCGTCCCACCCATAAAGATATCAATCGGCATCAATAACACGTCCTCGCTTAGAATCGCGCGCTCCTGCATTTAAATGAACCGAGGCCACAATTAGTCGGATTTAGATGAGAATTTTTGACGGAATTTCATGTACGGACGTACGCAACGCGCGACATACCGTACATGTGTATAAACTCGCGTCAAAGGCAAAAATCTCTCTCTATTTACTTCCGGTGCAGATTCCCACACTCGCGTTCTGCGAGCTATACCATGCATGCTAATCTCATTCAGTACTTCGTGTGGTTTTCTCGGAATGTACACATATACGCGTTCCGTTTAAGGCGTATTTTTATATCAAAATGAGGATATTTTTTTTCACTCATTCTTTCATTCGTACCTTTCTTTTTTTTTTTAGGAGCTTTTAACGTGAACGAAAAAACTGATGAGATTCGGACTGGCAGGTATGTTTATTGTGGTAAATGACAGTGTGGTTTTTATTATTACTTGTTAGGTATCGATTAATTCATCATAGTTTCCTTATTTATTTAGTAATTTTTTTTTTATATAAAACTGTTTAGATAATTTTCTTTACAATTTACATAGTGAAATAAAAAAAATAAAGCCATAGTTTAGATAAATAAATTTTTTTTAATTGTCAAAAAATCCTTAGAATATACTACATAAATTGTACTATTTTATTATTACTGATAGCAATACATATTTATTTGCATCAACATTTCAAATAAAAGATACGTTTTATGGGGCATTAACTTTAATTTTTTTTTTTTTTTAATTTAAAAATAATACCATATATTTTAATGGTTGAAAAAAAAAAAAAACAGTACATGTTGAAAAACTCCATCTTTATCAATGTATTCTTATATTGCAATAAAAATTTGTTTTCAGTGAAATTTTTAGTCGTGTTTTACAGAAACTAAGTACATGATAAAATATTTATTTTCCAAAAAACTTTACTCAGTACATATCTGAAAATAGTTGATAAAGTTCCTATGATAATCAGTGTTTGATTAAAATGCTATAGAGATACTTTATTTACAATTAGTTTCAAATTCATGCCAATAAAAAAAAAAATTTTTCATTAGCAATAGAAATGAATAAATTTTTTGAAAAGCCACAGTCAAATTTTAAGTCGTAAACTAAAAAAAAAAAAATCACCCGTTCACCTGTCGCTCCATCCTTTGGAATTAATTGTATTAAAATCCAAAAATTATTCAAACCCATTAAATAGTAAGCTCCAAATGTCACAAGGGACGAACGGACGGTGATCGCATCTCATGTTCCATCCACAGCGACTCGCACCCCTTCAGTTACAATATTTGCGTATTAGAGCAAAGGAGGAAGAGGAGGATCAGAAGTTGGGTACCGGTCTCCCATCATCATCATCTGAAACGCTCTCGCGTGGACTTTTATCAATATATTAAATAGGCCCTCGGGAGGGAGGGAGCAGCCGAGGAGATGAGTGTAACAGAAAGCGGGGGGCGACGTGACGTAAGTCCGAGGCTCCGCATAGCAACACCAGAGTGAATTCCCGACTCGCCGATGGCCATTGGGCTGAACGGAAGGATGGGAGGCACGCGCGCGTGCTTGGACCCACATACGAAAAAAACACGTGGGACCGCGACAACCGCGCTTTTTTTCTTCACTTTTTGTATTGCTCGTTCGTGGGTATAGAGATAGGCGTGTGTGGCGAGACTTTACGAAGAAATTATATGCGCATCAGGAGAGCGAAAGCGCCGGGGAAACTGGAGGAGGAGGAGGCGCCTAGCAATGAACGGAGCCGCTGAGATACATAATATATACAATACGTATCATGTAGTTGCAGAATCAAATTCACAGGTTTTATTTGGAAGATATTACATTTCGTAAGATCTTTCGTGGATTCTTGATTTGATTGGTGCTTCAGAGATAATTGTTTTTTTTTTTTTTCGAGGAAAATTGTATTTTTTGTTTCTTCTGGGTTCATGTATTTTAACTGCTTATTGAGTTGGTATTTCATTCATTGTGCTTGATCTTATTAATCTAGGATCTGAATAAAATAAATAATTTAAAAAGTTTTTTTTTTTTCTAACTTTTTCACCGCTTTCCGATTGAAAAATTGGATTTTTTTTTTTTTTTTATTAATAAGATTTGAAAATCATATCATTTAACAATAAAACTTTTTGGAATGTTATCTGAAACTTTTGAGATGAACAAAAATTACGAAATTTATAATAATTTTTCAAGTTTTTGAAATGATTTTTAAAAATAATTTGAATGAAATGAAAAAAAAAAAAAAAAAAAAAAAAAAAAAACGAGCACAGCCTCCGATACGTAGAGGAAAAAACTGGCAGCTATTCCCTGCTACAAAAATAGTAGTTGCATTTCATTTTTTTCATAATTTGAAGAAAAATAGTACAATTACTTTTAAAAATTTTACACACAATACTTATGAAGACAATAAAATAAATAAAATGCCAATCAAAGCGTGAAAAAATACAATCTTTAATTATTCTCGCTGGATCCGTAGTATATTAATTTATAAACTCGTATCATACATTTATTGATTTTATTTTATTTTATTTTTTTTAATATCCACGTTTTTATTAAAACACTAGAAGACTCACGCTTAGGATTATTTAATAGCTATATTTTTGGTTTTGATACAAACTAAAAATATTACACTATAAGCTTGTGGCAAGCATTGTTTTTATGCTACAATGAGACATGCAGGATAGAAATAATAATACATAAATTAAGGCAAAATTTATTAGGAATTATATAATGATTTGTAACATTAATTTTAAATATAATAGAGTAATTATTCAAAAGTTAAAATAATAAAATATTACCATTTTTTATACAAAAATAATTAAGATTCAATCTTACAACAACAACAACAACAACAACATAAAAACATTTCTTACAGTGAATTGAAGACGTAAACTTGCTGTCGCGTTCCATTTATTCGATTAATGGGGTGTAGAGTGTACAAGAGTATTTTTTTTTTCTTTATCACACCCACGATAATTTAATCAGAGCAGTGTTTCCGTTCTATTAAAAAATTGTCTACATTGTTACCCTTAACCGTTAGAACATGTCATGTTTGAAGATAAACATATAAGCTCAAAGCACCTAACATTTGATTGTCAGGTCTTTGTAGCACAATACTCGCGTACATGGTACAAACAATTTTTACTAACAAAACCTCTTATATTAAGAGATTGTGATTGTTACGTGAGCGAAGCCTCTTTATGCGTTGTATGAGTGGTTGAACTATTGTTTGGCGGGATTTTTCCAAGATTAATTGCAGTA
Organism: Copidosoma floridanum; assembly: GCF_036245765.1. Classification (NCBI taxonomy): domain Eukaryota; kingdom Metazoa; phylum Arthropoda; class Insecta; order Hymenoptera; family Encyrtidae; genus Copidosoma; species Copidosoma floridanum. The sequence continues at coordinate 11,815,601 of NW_028321884.1, read as the reverse complement.
AATTTCAAAGTTAAATCAGTTAACAATGTAAATAAAATCAAGAGCATTAATATCAGAAAAAAACTTTGGATAGTCACTACAAAAGCAGTAATAGTAATTTAGATCACGCAAAGCACGTTAAACATAACTAGAATCAAAGAGAAAAAAAAAAATTTTTAATAAATAGCACGTAACATAATCTAACTAGTATTTGAAAAAAAAAAAAAAAAAAAAAAAAAAAAGTACATACCCCACCCGACTTTCTGAATAATTAAAACGTGAAAAATCGATAACAAGGTCGTACTTGAAGGTAGAGAAAAAAAAAAGAAAAAAATACCTATACGCAAGCAGGCCGCGTGCAGAGAGAAAGAGAGCCATCAGGCGTGTACGTAGGAGGTTTCCCTCCTTCCGTCTACCGCATGCAGAGAAAAAGAGCCCCATAGAGGCATTGGCAGACGCATGCCACGCAGGAAAAGACAGCAGCTGCACAACTGCTCCCGTAAAACCACACGCTGCATATGTGCTCTACTGATGCATGGGCACATATATACGTGTATGGATATACGTAAATAAACGAGGCCGATATTAAAACCAAAAAAGAGCGTCAGATGCTCTGATGCACACGTCCCTGCAATGAATGTGTGAATGTGCCTCACGTGGGGGACGAATATTTAAAAAAAAGAGCGCGTAATTTTTTATTTGCCAGCCAGTTAAGTATGTTTGTGTGAAATTCGCAATTAAGAGAGGCAGAGAAAGAAATGATTCATAAGTGCTCTGCGATGCGACAAATTCTCTCGTTTACTTTTATCTCTTTGATGATGGCTTTTTAGTTCCTTAAATACATTTGTACGCTCTTCCAAAAGCACATATATGTCCAACTGATTAAAATATGCAAGAGGCGCATTATTATCATAATGCTTAAATTAGCTAATTATTTTAATGATTAATTTATTATTTTATTGACCAAGAATACTACTTTCAATTTTAAGCTTTTTTCGAAAGTTCAGTCATTGTTATTGTTATTCTAATAATAAAGTGGCAACAACTTGTAGTTGGATTTTTTTTTAAATTTAGACACGGGAGTACTAATTTTTTTACGTATGAACCACACGGCCATACACAAATATAAGAGCAAACGTGGGCATTGCTTTCATAATTCACTTTAGCTTCATACATTAAATTTATTTAAATCAATAATTCTGAGAGCAGTAGACCATTTATTGAAGAATTTGCCATTGATAGAAAAAATTATTGCATAAAAGTGTTAGGGAGTCGCATTTTGGTTGCGTGATTTTGGTACATAAAAATTAAAAATTTAGTACTTTAAATTGCTTTTAAATTTATTTAAACTTTATTACTGTTAATAAAAAATACAATAAGATATTTAATAAAAGTAAAATATAATTATTTAAAAATTAAAAAAAAATTTTTTTTTAAGCTTCGTTAACTTGTTTAATAGTATTATGTGAGATAAATAGAATTGAGTAATATCTTAGCTGAAAAAAAAGGGTTTGATAAATTCAGTAATGTTTTGGTAATAAAAAGATAAAACAACTCTCAACCTAATAAATAATACAGAAATTAAAAACGCTTCTACGACAAAGTTGAAAAAAAAAAAAAATCTGGAGACAACAATTAATTTATTTGTGTTACGTAGGAAAGATATTGATAAGGAGATGCTCTCCGGGGTATGAAAATATTTTTTAAATATTTGTTTTAAAATAAGCTTTACCATTTAAAATCATTTGGTACTATTTTTGCTAGAAAAAAAATTGTTAGTTATAATATAAAATAATTTAAAAAAAATCTAGTACAATGAATGGACCGCATTATCAAAAATCTCTCTTGAAGATGTTTAAAAAAATAATGTCTACATTTTTGTATCGATAAAATAACGATTTTCAAGTCTCTGTGTGTGCCTGTATGTATGTATCTATTTGTTTCGAAGTTTTTGTAACACGAAGCTTATACAGAAAAGCAAATATATATAACAGTGCCTCCTGCTCAGCTCCCCCGCATCGTCAAAATTAAATTTACCCAGCGCATCCTACACCCTCACTCTGTATATCTTTCGAACGACGATATTTTATTACAGTGACCATGTAAATGCTCCACTTCAGGAAGAAGAGGTAAGGCTACACTTTCGTGCGTATATGCGCATGTGTTCCCTCGCTGGGTTATTTCCTTACCACGCACATACAGGTGGAAAGCTGACCCTTTTTGGACAACGTTACCATGTTACGTGCTTATGGGCACTCTCATACGGGCGACTCTTTTGATTTTATTGACGGTGAACCGATGAGACGTGAAAGTTTACCTATAACACGCACACCCATATCATCAGAACAAAGGTGCATGTTGCCCGAGGGCATGGCTGAGTGAAAATATTTATGAAATTCTTGTGTATAAAAGGTATAAGTTTATCACGTTTCAAACGATATCGCGTGTCATCGCGACTCACTCGTTCACCCAATCTGTTTCCAGCAGCTTGGATTTTCCATCAGTTTAAACTCGATAGTAGCTACACAGTGTTGTACACCATGACTTTTCGTTCAAATCATGGTGTTCAAATCATGTGTGATAAGGTCTATAAAACTCTCCAAATGGCTAAATTTTTACAGGAAATTCAAACAAGTACTTTATGATCAGTTTGATCGTCTGAAATAGGTATAGTGTACCGAAACAGCTGTTATTATTTCCATTGGAAATAGAGGCAAATAAAAATCGGTTTGGAACTTTGGTTTGGAGTACGTGGCCTATATATTATATAGAACACATCCCGTTGCACTTGCATTCGTTCATGCTTGCTTGTGATACACGTAAATTTTACTTAAAAAAAGGCATAATTTCAACACACTGGAATTCATCACAGCTCAATATCTCATAGCACCACACTGCACATAACATATTATATACATCGCATGTTATCAACAAACCCTCAAAAAATCCTATAGCTGGGGCAAACGATCCTACACAAGTATACATGTACGTAATGATGGACACCCCCTGTTACATTCGTACCTACCTTCGTCAGAATAGCTGCCCAGACTGCACTCCTGATGCGTATTAGAGGCTCGTTTGCCAGCTTGCCATGGCGTCAAGGTTAACCACCCCGAGAACCTTATACTTCCCACTCACTATCCACTATAATCCCTTAAACCTACGTGTATATACGATGTCTCCTGTATTTTATGTATGTATACAGTACGCCAAACTGCAGCTTTTGAAGGAGGAACAGGTAATTAGAAGGAGGAGGCCCAATACGTGTCAAAAAGCCTTTGTCTCGTTCCGGAGATTGATTCGCCAAGATAAGCATATGTATACATCTCACCGCATGTAGCTACATTTGTTTCGTAGGAGGGATGCATATTCATAAATATATACATATATATTCCCGAGAGCGGGACTTTTAAAGCAACATGTATCTATGTAGGTGTATCCAAAAAATGTAATGATGCACCTGTCGATTTTGAGGGTCTATTGCACGAATGTAGTATATGTGTAGCTTAGCAGTTGGTTTGTGTTATATATATATATATATATATATATATATATATATATATATATATATATATATATATATTGTTGCTGTATACCGTCTGCAAGTATACGTAACGGGCCACGAGGTCGGTCGTTCACCCCGAGGATTTTAATTCGGTTGGTTCAATGATCGGCAAATCGCGTGCAAAGGGTTTTTTTTCTATATAAGCTCTACAATGTACACTCACTAATATTGGTTCGTTTGATCGCGGTGACGATAAACACGATAATAATGTGTGTACAATTTTTACTTGGTTTTTTTTTTTTTTTTTTTTTTTTTTTATCGTGTAACTATTTACAGTTTGTTTGTAGAACATTTAAAAACGATGTATTTCGATACTTGTCGCTGCATGAAAGACCAAATTCAATCGATAAATAAGCGTTTCGTATCCGAAATGAGATAAAAAAAAATAAATTTTTTTTTAAAAACTCATTGAAGACTTTGTCACGAAGTGTACAGATGTATTTGTATCATACAAAAGGACTGTACAACGTATGTTACACGGAAAACACGAGTTGTACTTTTAACTCCCCCTCAAACTCGTGGGTTGAACGATTAGGTATATACAGGTACAACATATTAATTATTACGTTATCCACATGGTTATATAGTGTTCCAGTATACCTCGTCACCCTCGGCACTGAAATTTTACTTACGTGTACATCAATGACAGTTTGTATGGATATACGTGATCCGTTCTATATGTATATGCATATCCATAATGAAAAACACACGTATATTATAACACATGATGTGTAGGTACCAACTGCAGTATATAGTGCGACGAACATCATACAGGATATACACGTACACTGACATCGATTGAAAGTAGGTAATATTGAGCCATCGCTGTATGATCGATAAATAAACGCAATTGTTATCAAGGTGGTCGTGACTTGATTATCGATGTAATATTTTGTCCCCTCTCCGAAAATTAGTAGCACCTCTCTTCCTTTCAGATGAGGATGGAATATATGCGGGACAAAAATCGACGGAAAAAAAACCCACCCTCTGCTACACTAGAATGAAAAAAAAGAAGCAACCATGCTTCTGGTGTAAAATTTGCAATCCATACTACTACAATCCCGAAAAAAAAAAAAAAAAAACAACAACAACAACAACACGAGGGATAAAAACTGCACGCATTATATAATTATGTGCGTCTTACTCACAGCTTCGTCCCTTCGCCCACACGTCCAATGAGTACATCCCGCACGCGCCTGGCTCCCTTTTTACCTCGATCCTCCGAAAAAAAACTGCTGCTGCTGCAGAAAAAGAGAGATCGGGGGTGGGTGTATATTATTATTATGTGCATACAGCGCACCAATGAAAGAACTGTACCTTACATGTATATTATATACATTATGCCGAAAGGAATTATAATTTAAAGGGGGAGACGAGAAGAGAAAACGAAGTCTGGAGAATCGAGGTGCACTTAATAATATATGTGTATATATATACGTACGAGGGTCGCGTTGGAGCAAAGGTGTGGCTATATATTACGTGCAGGGCGCACATTTTTTTCTCTCCGATGCTTCCTCGCATCTTTCACTCTCTCTCTCTCTCTCTCTATTATCTCTATAAGTGCGAGTGCCACGTGTCTCTCGCCACCTGTCCGTGTCCTCCTACTCCCTGATGCTATAGCTGTTTGATGCGTCTTCGCCCATAACAGTGCATAAAGACATATGCGGGGGTACGTTAATATATATATATATATATATATACATACATTTATAGAGGATACATATACGTATATGTGTGGCATAAATGAAGCGGGATATGGGGGAAATTTATACCTATGAGGGAACCGCTGCAACAACTGCCAGTACTTATATATATATATCGGTAGGTATAACATATACATTATATTATATACCTATACTCCAAGGATCGCTCCTCGGAGTCCTCCTTCCCCATGTGTGTGCATAATATTATAACATACATGCGAGACTTGAATATTTCTTATAAATAAAGAGACACGGTACTATACTTACATGTACGTATATTATATCGTATAAATTTCGAGTGAAATTGCTATACGCTTATCGCGTACCTATGAATATTGGGTTGCTTGATGGGTATAGGTGTGTGTTTTTGTTAGAGGGAAACGGTAATATGGAGGAGGGTGTGTGTATGGTTCTATGAAAAAAAAAAATCATGCTGTGAGACGGGCTCTAGAATTATTATAGGGGATACAATATGCTAAAAACATTTTTGTTTTCATTCAAATTCAAAGAAATCGAAAATTTAATCGTCCCATCCCGAATTTAAAAGGTCGTTCTCAGATCGACGTAAAACTCATTGATAAAGGCTGTAGAAGAAAACAAAAAGTATGTCACACGTTACGTATTTTAAGTTTGCGAATTTTTTTATTTTTCTTTAGACGTGTAGGAAGATTAAGATCATTGGGCCCAAAAACACGTGTTCTTGATAAAAGAATAAAACTGAATTCCCAACTATATGGAGTTTTTTGGCACAACCGCTCTATGTGTATATACAGGTGCAGTTTAAGGTATATAGTAGATAATTATAAGGAGGAAAGCATCAGCAAAAAGGAAGCGCGCATATGACGGACAAGGACTACTATGGTAGCTGGGATATACCCCTATTAAAAGTATCAACGTATATACATGTAAATCATCTGGATGAGGGGAATTTTTCGATCGGGCGAGAGCTGTCGTTCCGGTGTCTATTAGTTTCTTTTTTTTTTCCCCTTTCCTTTTTGCTTGCGAGGTTCTTGACCCTTTGTCATGCAAATTTTTTCGTTCAAGAATCATTGGTTTCTTCTAATTCATGCAAAAAGATCGGATCATTTTTTTGAAACGGTAAATTTTGTAAAACCTTACGTTCCTCTTGAGTTATACAATGTTGGCAGTACAATATTGATACAGTTTTTGGTAACCAATAGTAATGATGCTTATCATAGAGCAGTCGCTGCAACTACTGTCGTCTCTTACCTTTTTTAAGTTAATAATATCCGAGGATGACGTCATCAATTTTATACACCAAGAAAAAGTGTGCGCAGTACATATATATAAAAGCTTGGAGCGTGAAAAATTGTTTTTGTACGTTTAATCGTGCCGTGATTACCGTAAAATCGTTTTTTAAACACGAACAGCGTCTATCTCTTGCTCCTGAATTCGGTCCCGGGTAAGCTTCCGAAATCTTAATTGGGCGTTCTATGGAAGTGGATGATATCCTAATAGGGTACGCAGTGCCTAGGATATTCTTAAATAGGTTTTCTATTGTTACATTTGTCCAGTGTGATACGTTTAACAACAAGTTCTCACATTTGATGGAGCACTATAGCTTGAAGGTTTTTAAATAAACGGTGACCAACGGAAAACAGTATAACGTAGTAGTAGTAGGTAGCTTTACTTGAATGCATATACCTATATATAGCTATATATGTGCATAATTATACATACACATTGCATACGCACGAACGTATATTATGTACTACAAAACAACAATAAGGTTATAAAATCAACATTCGACAGTATAATGAACAATTGTACAAAAAAAAACATCCAAATATTTACTCACACGTAAACGTAAGCAACGTAATCAACGAAGCGGACTCTTTTCTTCTTCATTCCCATTTCTTGCATCATCGCAATTAGCTCGGCTTGTCCCAAATGTCCACTTAAATGTTCAAACTCCTCCACTTCGTACACGTACACGCGAGTGCAATTCATTATATCTTTGTTTTTTATGTATCACACTACTGTCACTGTCACTACTGTTGCGCGTTACTATTATTAACTTTTACGCAATACTACACTTACTTCCATACAAGACACAGTTTAAAGCTGCGAGATGAAAATTTAAAAAACCTTTGTTGAAAGCGTCAGCAAACTACCTGTTTACGCGACAACTACTCGCGCGAAGATAAAAAAAAAAATTCTCCTGATAGCCGTTATACACCTGAACTTATACATATGTATAGCGCACGAATTGGAGTCTTCTAATGATCAACTGTCATTTCCAAACTTTGGAGTGTTTCGAACGATAAGATAAAATTTTCTACTTAGTCTATAAATAAGTATTAGTATTCGATGGAAAAAATACGTTTTCAACATTGTGCTCTTACGTATACTAATTTTACAAACAAAAGTGCAAAGATTACAAATCACGGAGTGGGAGTGAGAACACAACACCTGTTGATGTGTAAATAAACATCTGCAATGATATGTCATGTTTTTTTTTCATTCTATATACATTCCATTTTGGAGCGCTGGACGAGTTTTTTATCAACCGACGAAACTTCATGTTTTTACCTTCGGAGTCAATTGCACTTCAAAAATTTTCTCATCAATGAAATTAATGAGCAGTGCATTTAACACTTAAGTCATGTAATAATAATTAAATAACGACTATTGCATTTTTAATTTCAGCGGTCGAAGCACATGAGTCGAAAAGGAAGATCTGCCGGTAACCGATCGACAGAGAGAGAAAGAGAGAAAATTGAAAGATTTTTCGCGCGAATCTCAGCCGCGATGAGCAGACGACGCAAAGGTACGCGAATGTAAACACAAGACAAAAGGGATCATCTTTTTATTTGAATAATACTTAATAGCGTTTGGTGTCGTTAGATTTTTTTTAAGTGGCTTTGAAGATTTGCAACTGTTTGTATACTATTTTAATTTTTAAAAGTATAAGCAACAACAATGAAGTTTAAGTGTAAAATGACGGACAGTGGATCCATGAGAGATTTTACCAGTAAACATCCTGCTTATTCTGCATGATTTTTTTTTTTCATCGGTGATTTGTTCTAATACGCGTTTAAATTCGCAGATGTTGCGACAACAGTAGCTCGAATGTCCAAAACCTGTGTCATCAGGTTAACACAGGACTCTCTTTACTTCAACGTAGCCGACGAAAGTACACCGATGGTTTGGGCAAAACTGGACCAGAATCACTTTTTCATGGATTACTTGGTGGCAGGCAAATCAGACGAGTTCAATGAAATTTACATGGAACTAGTCACAGCTATGCTCGCCAAAAGTGTTGTTTCCCTCAAAACAGCGGCAAAAAGCGTTAAAATCAAATTGACAAACAAGCAACAGCCATGCCTTACTTTTGAGATTGAGCTGTCGTCCATCAGTGCCGAGTCTCGTTTGTGCATACACGATGTGCCTGTGACGATAATCCCTCAGAAAAAGTGGAGCGAATACAACGAACCCAGTGTGGAAAAATACAATGTAAGAGTTTTATTCCATCTCTTATCCATTTCATTCGAATTTTTCAATGATTCATTGCACTTATTTTGTTCCAGATCTCGTTGGAGATGCCTCAGTTCAAGCATCTGAAAAGTGTCGTGGAAAGGATAAAGAACATGAGTCCGATTCTTATAATATCTGCAAATACAAACGGCGTATTGGCATTCAAGGCTGACACTGACACGGCAACCATCACAGTGCATTTTCCAAATTTAGCTGTGCTGCAGTGTGCTTCTGAAGACGAGACCATATCTGCTAGTATCGACATTAAGAAATTCCACGCTTTTGTGGCCTGGGAAGCCGTTCATCCCACAACGATAAGGTGCAACATTCTCAATGAACGAGTCATTAATATTAATTTGAATCTTGATGATTATTTGCAAATCAGGTACTACATTCCTGCTGTTGCGCTGTAGTGATTCGCGCTCAAAGCGTTGACTTTTGTTTATTCGTTGATAAAATTTGTATATTTAAATGACTGATGAATAAAAGACTTTATTTTTTATTAAAACTGTTTACTTTGTATATGTATACTGAGATAATAGGCACAATTCTAATATAGGGAAATTGACCGCGGCTTGTTTAAACATTAATTGATTTTGTTAAAAAAAATTTTTTTCTGATACAATAAATCACATTTACCGTTTACCGGTTTCGCACAATTACATACCGGCTGTCGGAGATGGAGTGAGCCTCAAGATCAACATACTCTCATGCGAGGCAAAAGAAGCAGCCAATAAGAGTTGTTGGATTTAAATGTGCTGAAAACCGTTTTAATTTCAAAAGAAAGTAGCTTACGCATGGATGTTTGTTGTGCTATTTTATTGCCGTACCTACAAATCATTTCATTCACGTAGTGTCCGAAATAAAATATACACGAGGCATCAGAGTCAGTAAGTGCACGAAAGCGTTTCACTACTTTTCGATTGTTTGGACATGCTTTGATATTTTTTCTGCATTTACACCATTGGACGTTGATCAAAATGAGCGACACGTCCTACGGTTTTGGCGTTATCAACAAGGTAAGGAACCCTTTTGTTTCACTACAAGTACTTAACACTTTGTACAGTAATCTGAGACCATCGTGCCCAAACTTTATTGCCAATCACGTGGAGATTGTTGGTTACACGTTGGCATTGTTCTCGATACGGTTGTTTATGGGTGTCTACTCTATAAGGTGGACGGTGTTGTCTTTGTTTTTTTTTTTTATTTTTTTTCATTTGTAATAAGTTTGTAGAGAGGCACATAGTTTAATGCTGATTTTTGTCTAGAGTTGGTCTGTTGGCATTTTTGTATGTTCAGTGGTTGATGTGTCATTTTCACTTTATTTGAGGAGATATTACTTGTCTGGACATTTGCATTGTCTTTCAATGAGTGGACTATTTTGATAAGAAAGTTTGTTATTAACTTGCAACCAAAAAAGTGTTAATGTAAAGTATTCAGTTGGCAAAAAGACGTAGTATTTAATTGTTGACCAGAAATCTTATTTTCAAAGTATAAATTAATAAATTATCCAAGTCCTCCCCGGTGTACATATGTATATATTGCGTGCTATCTGCTGAAAAACAGGCTGAAACCTGTCGGAAGTAATGACCCCCTTCCTTCCCCTTCCCTATGCCATTGTAACAAATTTTTTTAATTTATTCAGTACTTACAAATTATTATAGTGTAATGACTTGAAAATTTTATTTTTTCAATTTTATGAATTTTAGTTAAATTAATAAATTTTTGTTTTTAAAATAAATAAACATTTGAGGTGATGTCTTATATTTTTATTTCTTTATATTGTAAAATTATTTAAAAAATTTTTATCAAAAATTACAGATGAGCATCATAAGTGGGAGTACATCATCGGATAATGAGTCCGTCAGGAATGAAATATCATCATCGGACAACGAGTCCGTCAGGAATGATGTGTCATACCTTTATGCCAGAGACCCAAGCATCTTGGCTTATGGCCAAAGACCATTGCCACCTGTAGCATCCAAGAAAAACCTTTACTCTCTGCTAGAAGAGAAAGAAGATGACAAGGAAGAGCTAAGCAAAAGTAGGGATACGATATCAACAGTGTTAACTACCACTGTTGATCCCAGTACCAGTCAAACTATCAAGGTATTCTTGAGGATGAAGCCTTTGCCAAAAAAAATGAAGCTCACTCAAGAGCAAATAGATGCATACCAAATTTTAAATTCAACCACGTTGATGACGTCAATGCAATCCTTGGACAACAATACAAGCTGCTTGAAAAAAGTCAAAGCTAGTGAAATGGTTTGCAGGAAATTTATCTTCACCCAGACTTTCGATGCAATGACGTCGCAACTGGAGCTGTTTGAAAATGCTGTGAAGCCCCAGATGATTGATTTTTTATCCGGCAAAAACTCCATTGTTATGACTTATGGTGAGTATCGGTTTGGCAACAATTCACTTCAAGTTACTTAATCTATCAAATCTAATTTTTTTTTAATTTTGATTTTTTTTTTTTTTTTAGGAACCACAAATTCAGGAAAAACCTACACCCTGCAAGGCACTCCCGAGTCTCCAGGCATCATTCCTCGAGGAATTGAATTTCTCTTTAGCCACATAAACCCCCGAGGAACGCCTTGCTTCAAACCAGTCAATCTGTGCGACATCGTTTATTTGAACAGTCAGGAACGTGCCCAAGAGATCGACGCCAAGATGAAACTATTGGCTCTGAATCCAGGAGACAAAAACATGTACATATCGACGTACAATCAGATGCAGCAGCGACTCGTACAGGAATCGCCGATGAGACCCAATCGCAACTTTGATGCGCAGTATTCCGTATGGATATCGTTTGCAGAGATCTACAACGAAACGATTTATGATCTACTGTGGAACGATTGTCACAAGAGACGACCTGCGCTCAAGTTAGCGACCGATGCCTGTGGCAGGACTTTCATCAGGGGCTTGAAAAGCGTATGCGTGAGTTCAGGAGCCGACGCCTATCAGGTTTTAATGGCTGGACAGTACAATTTGAAAGTCGCTGCGACGGCATTGAACTCCAGAAGCTCGAGATCTCACTGCATATTTACCATTAAACTTTTGAAGTACAGAAAAGAACTAGATCCAAATTCTGTCGATGTCAGCATGTAAGTAATAAATGCGCCTCGATTATGAACGTGTTTTCTAATACTTTTTTTTCCTTCGTGCTACAGGTTTGCCTTCTGTGATTTAGCTGGCTCTGAACGTCTTAAAAAAACACTTAACGTCGGGGAACGACTTAAAGAAGCTCAGAACATCAACACAAGTCTACTAGTGTTGGGACGGTGTCTAAAGACAATTTACGAGAGTCAAAATTCCAAACAAAAGAACGAGTCCATCGGCCCGTTCCGTGAATCCAAACTCACGAGACTCTTCCAACGCGCTCTATCCGGCAAAGAACAGATAGCTCTGATTGTCAACGTAAATCCTGTCCCCAATCTGTACATTGAGACGCAAAACGTACTCAATTTTTCAGCTATTGCAAAGAAAATCGTCGTTCAGCGCACCAATGTCGTTAAACGACGACATTCGCAATCGAGATTCTCGCGATTGGTCACTCAGAGCATCAAGACCGACATGGATTGGGAGAACACAGAACTTGACGACGAAACAGAGCCTCGTAAGTATTATTTTAATGGAAAGTCGATTACGTATACTCTACAATGATAATTTTCTATAAAACGTTGATTGTTTGATTCGATAGCCGAAACCGAGGTTGAATCAGACATCGATGAGAATGACGAAGAGGCATATGAAGAATTGCTGATGGAGAATGAAATACTCAAAAAAGAAAATAAAGAGCTGAAGCAGTCCATTCTAACGAAAGAAATGCAGACGCGACAGGAATTGACCGACGTGTACACTGAAATCATGAAGAAACTCGAGGCTGACTGGAAGTAAGTAAAGCGCAGTTTACCCTGTCGATTTGAATTGTATTTTAAAAATGTGTTTTGTTTAGAAATCGTCTGACAGATATGGAAGAGCAGCAAGAGGATCTTCGAGAATTAGCCGTCGAACAGATCGAGCTTTACTACAAAGAAAAACTAAAGAAACTGAATTCTCGAAAGAGATCTCGATCATCAATGATGGAGGACGACGAGGACGATGACAAATACATAGAAGACCTGGAGGCCGAAAACACAAAGCTCACAGCAAAAATCGAGACCTTAAAGAAAACTATTCGCGACCTGAAGCAGGTGAAAGACGTTACTGAAACGGAAAAAACAAAAATAGCCTTTGAGCTTGCGGTGGCCAAGGAGGAAGCGAAACGCGCCGGCGATAAGCTTAAAATGGCTCAAGAAAGCATTTGCTCCGAAGATGCTCCTACTGAATACATTAATAAGTTACTGGAAGAAAGTGCACTGAAAGACGAAAGGATAAAGGTACGTGTGATGAAAAAAAAAACTCAGGGTACGGTTTTTCACCGAATTTTCGCAACAAATGTTTTCTTTTCTTCCAGAAAATGAAAATATTCTTAAACGAAGCTAAGGAAGAATATATCGAAATATCCAGTCATGCCCACAAGATGGAGGTCCGTGTCAAGCAATTGGAAGATGATTTGACTGAAAGTACGGAGCAGATCCGAGACTTGGAAGAACAACTCATCCAAGCCAACGCTTACTCCTCTAAGCAGAGTAAAGCTATCGAGGATTTGGAGGAAGAATTGGAACAACAAGTAAAGAAAGTTGCTCTAGCCGAAGAGAAAGCACGGAAATCGCACCAGGCGTTGTTGGCAGTGAGTTCATCTGATGATAAAGTTGATGATGAGGTAAATTATAATAATTTTTTTTTTAATTTTATGTAATGAATATGGCATTTGCAAGTAATACTTATTTTAGTGTAAAGATCAAAGCAACTCGGCAGAAAAAGCTTTGCTCGAAGAGTTGAGATTAAAATTGGAGCTTGTGGAGAAAGAAAACAGCCAACTGCAGCAAAAATTGGATGCAAAGTGCGATGAAATCGAGTCTTTGAAAAGCAATCTTGATGTGACCAAGAGTCAACTGGACAAAGTAACGGAAAAAGTTAGTAACTTGAGCATCGACGAGTCAAAGCAGAAAAAGTGTTTCACTGTCGATCAAAAATGGCAAACTGATGAGTCGTCTATTGAAGAAAAATTTGAGCTTGTGGACGTTAGTTTGCAAACAATCGGAACTGAAACTTCGATTGTGAAAACAGACGAAAAGTGTCTACAGACTTCGGTGTACTTGAACGAGTCTCATAGTAAAGAGGAAATCATCAATGAGAAAGATACAAAAATTAAGGTAAATGTCACTAATACTTGTCCTAAAATAAAATTTGAGTACAACCAAGTACTTGTAATCGTTCAAATTTCAGGCCAGTACAGAAGCTTATGCAGAATTGGAAAAACAGTTTGACGAAATGAAACTAGAACTCGATACGTGTAAGGCTGAAAAATTACAAGTTCAGAGCTCCTTTGAAGAGGAATTGAAAGATTTAAATACCAAAGTAAGCCAACTAAAAGCTCAGATGGACGAAAAAAATGAAAAAATTTTAGAAATGCAAGCAGGTAGGTTTTTCAAATTTCGATTGATTGGGGGAAAAGTATGGATTGAATACTTTGTACACATTGTTTCGTTGATACATATTTTTATTTTCAAGAATTGTGTCTAGTACTTCAGAATTCGAAAAAGGAAAGTGATAACTTTAAAGAACTGATGTTAGCACAAGAAGCCAAATGTAAAGAGTTGTCAGTCAAATTAGAAGAATTACAAAAAAAAGAAGCGGACAAAGACGTGGAAATCAATACTTTACAAAAAGGTAAAAAAATTGCATGTGAAATAAAAAAGAGCAAGTTTTATTTAAATTTAATTTTTTAGAAATGAAAAATTTGATAAGATCAAATGAAGAAACTGTTTTCAAAATGGAAGGAGAAATGAAAAGTGCATTGGTTCAATACACTAACGCCCAAGAGGAGCTAAAGAGCGAGGGGGAGAGAAGAAAAAAAGTGCGCAAAGATTACGAGGATGTCATTCACGTTCTTGAAAAAAGGATCGATGAGCTTGAGGAAACTTCATTAAAGAAGCAAGCAGAAACTGAAAAACTCGAAAAAGTAGTCGAAGAGTTAAAAAAGGCTCTGAGTGAGTCAGATCGCCAGTTGGAAGTTTTTGAGAAGAATCAAATTAAGACTCTGTCTCAATATGATGATGTGATCGCGTCGCGTAACGAAGAACTGAGTCAATTAAAAGCAGAGGTATGGTTTAACGATTAACAATTATGATTAATTGTACTGTGAAAAACATTTTCTTAATATTGTCAAATGCTTACAGAACAAGAAATTCCAAGACTTATTACAGTTAGTCAAAGAAAACACAGAAAATGTGGACGTTCTCAAAAGTACTAGAAAGCCTCGACGTAAGCCAGTAAGTACTGATAAAAAGTTTCATAAAAGTTCGAATTTCTTAGTATTTATATATTATGTAACATTTTTCAAGCGTGTCAGTAATACAATTATAATGAAAATATGTCACTTTTGCAGGTAAAGAGTACTGCAGATGAAAATACGTCAGAAGATGACCACACTGAAAGCATCAGAAGTTGTAAATCGACGAAAAAAAAACCATTGTTTACACCTAAAGCGGAAAAACCACTCCTCACACCCAAAGTAGAAAATATCTCTACAGTTGACCTATGTAGTTCTGAATCCAAGTAAGACATACATTTGACAAAATCATGACTTTTAGTATGAGCCTCTGTAATATAATTTTGTAATTATTATTTTTTTAGACGAAATGACGACGCACAAGATTTTGCAGCGCCAGCAAGAGTTACTAGACGCAGGAAACTGTTCATGCCACAAGATGATTCTTTCATTGACCTTGAAGGTGAACAGTGTGACGTAAGTTTCTAATGTTCTTAAACCCTATAATTCAACCTTATAAGTCAAAAGTATTTGTGTGGGAAAATTTTATTGATCTCTACAATACTCTTGTATAATTAAAATTATAAAACTTTTTGTTTACAGCCTTCTTCTCCACCTAGTGCTCGGAGCTTACGAAACAGGAAAAAATGAGTTACACGTGTACAGTATATTTTTTTAACATTTCGTATTTTATTTAGACCAACGTGCAGTAAATTTTTAACTTGTAAATATTAAACTACTCATTGAAAAAAAAATTGTTATTTAGTTAATATCCTAGTTACAATATAAGTGTTTATATTACTTGATTTTAAAAACAAGATGAGCAAGAATTGTGAGACAGATCTACAATAAAAATTTATGTTCTGTAATCTCTGTAATCCTGTAGAATAATTATAATACATTCGTCTTAGTAATAAATTTGTTTTTATTTAATCTACTATGCCATTGCCATTTTTATCTTTTTTATACTCTTTCATCATTTTAAAATCAACACTTTATTTACACTCAATTACTGGATTGTTGCTCTCAAGCACAATAGGCATACTCATATATTGATAATCAAAACATTTAATGGAGTCGGATAGTCCGCTCCTTTTTGTTGATGGCATTAATTAACATTGTTAGCTTTTTAAGTTAACTTTGTTGAAAAGTAACCTGAAACGTCGCTTAACGTACCTGCAGAGGATGCATTGTTTCTCTTTAATTTTTTCAAGTAAGAGATATATTGTTAACTTGCCGCAAATAACAGAAACAACGTTAACTATTTATTTTACAACCATACAATCAGTTGCGGCTGGTTTATAATAATTTAAATGGCTCTACTATAAATAATAATGATTATTTGGATCAGCGCCATCTAGCGGTCTTTATTTTTTGGCCAAAAGTGGCTCCTAAACTTTTGACTCAGAGCATTAGCGCTTAGAGTCATTTAGCTTATAATAAACCAGCCGCAACTCATGATGAAGCTATAAAATGAAAAAATAACAATACGTGAGCTTTTGGCGGCAAATTAACAATTTATCTTATGCTCAAAAATTTATCTTTAAAAGTACAAATACACAGAAGGTCAATTTTTTGGTAGAAAATAGATTGTTAATTTGCCGCCAAAAACTCACATATTGTTATTTTTTTATTTTATAGCTTCATCATGAGTTGCGGCTGGTTTATAATAAGCTAAATGGCTCTAAGCGCTATTGCTCTGAGTCAAAAGTTTAGGAGCCACTTTTGGCCAAAAAATAAAGACCGCTAGATGGCGCTGATCCAAATAATCATTATTATTTATAGTAGAGCCATTTAAATTATTATAAACCAGCCGCAACTGATTGTATGGTTGTAAAATAAAAAGTTAAGGTTGTTTGTGCTGTTTGCGGCTAGTTTACATCATATCTTTTACTTGAGAGAATGAAAGAGAAACAATGGTGCATCCTCTGCAGGTATGTTGAGCGACGTTTCAGTTTACTTTTCAAGAAAGTTAACTTAAAAAGCTTACAAAGTTAATTAATGCCATCAAAAAAAAGGAGCAGACTATCCAACTTCATCAAACGTTTCGACCACCAATAAATGAGTAAGACGCTTTTTGTGTTTGAGAGCAACAATCCAGTAATTGAGACAACCGACAACATTTGCTGGAACTGTTTGTCTTCTTGTCCATCATTAATTCCTATAGAGGATTAATAATTGAATTGTGATGACTTTGTTTCACTAAAATGTTCTCTATCTTGAAAATTTTGTAGCATCAATTGGAAAATTGATACCTTTATTCAAAATACTAATAAGTGACAAGGAAGTTCATACTAATTATTATTAAAGTATACAAGTATCTATAAGCTTGACGAATAATGGGATAAAAACATCGTTTATTCATGTAACTCAATAAATATACTGTTTCAATGATTTACACGCATAAGTATATGGCTAATAGTATAAAAAAGGAAAGTCAACACACTTTTTTTTTTTTAATATCTAATTTGAACGATGCTCCAGTTTCTGGATGAATTTTTTTCTGCAATAAATTATCACAAAATTGTTGAAAAAATTAAAAATGTTTTTAAATGTTCAACTTTTATGTTATATCTACCATTGAGCTGAAGATTTCAACAATCAAATCTGGTCTTGTAGCTTTTAGCTTTCCATATCCTGCTGTTTCCGTCACTTGTGCTATTATACATTCAAAGCAATATACTCCATGACCTTTATTTTCAATGTGCTGGCATCGTGATCATCTGCTGTCAACAAATGGCTGAAGGTTGAAGTATTGGAAATATTTAATCCATGGAGGAAATTGTTTCCACACACAAGTTTCAGTCATTTTAAATCAAAGCTATTTGCAGCAGCTAGTAACTCAAGAGTATTCGATTCAAGATTTTCAACTTTGCCACTATAAGGTAATTTAATATTTTCCACATATCGCCTCATAAGTAAAACCATTGATTTCTCACAGTGCTTTACAGTCACATGAAGAGTCTCCTAAGAATGGAGCATTACATCTCACCAAATAAAAAATACATTTATTACAGAGAAGTAAATTTCAAGTGTCATAAATAAACAAAGAACCAAACCTCCATTTGTTAACCGCCAATTGTAAATTTGCCGCAAACAGCATGGACAACCTCAACTTTGTGTTTTATATCGGTTAGATGACTTGCGGCTGGTTTATAATTGATTACATGGCTCTACTATAAATAGTAATAATTATTTGGATCAGCGCCATCTAGCGGTCTTTACTTTTTGGCTAAAAGTGGCTCCTAAAATTCTGAATCAGAGCAATCAGGATTAGAGCCATTTAGTCAATTATAAACCAGCCGCAACTCGTGATGAAGCTATAAAATGAAAAAATAACGATACGTGTGTTTTTGGCGGCAAGTTAACAATCTACCTTATGCTCGAAAATTTATCTTTAAAAGTATAAATACACAGGAGGTCGATTTTTGGTAGAAAATAGATTGTTAACTTGCCGCCAAAAACACATGTATTGTTATTTTTTCATTTTGTAGCTTTACCATAAGTTGCGGCTGGTTTATAATTGACTAAATGGCTCTAATCCTGATTGCTCTGATTCAGAATTTTAGGAGCCACTTTTGGCCAAAAGCCAAAAGATAAAGACCGCTAGATGGCGCTGATCCAAATAATCATTACTATTTATAGTAGAGCTATTTAAATTATTATAAACCAGCCGCAACTGATTGTATGGTTGTAAAATAAATAGTTAACGTTGTTTCTGTTATTTGCGGCAAGTTTACAATCTATTTTTTACCCGAATATTGATCTCCTATATATTTACTGAGTTGAAATCGTGATAGGTATACTCAAGTATAAGATTTCTCACGATTTTTCAGTCTCCATACCGTCGGCTTTTGTTGACTCTGCACATGTATTTTATAAGTACTTCCTTATTGTACATTACAAGATGTTGGTCGCTCATTTCAGGTCTAGTGAAGCTTTGAGTGCACTTTCTCCTTTTTTCTATTTTTTTCTATTGTTTCCATTACATATTGATTCGCGTTTGTTTTATTTCCATTTATTTGGTGTATTCCGATTCGTGTGTGATTCATTGAGTGCGTATTTGTTTAGTGGTAGGAATATAATTGCATAAAAGTATACTTGTACGTTCGTGAAATAGATGATTTTCATTTAAAGTCAATTGGAGTGAGTTTACATGACTTTTTTTTCTGTTTTTCAAAGTTTATAAATAAATTACCGTAGCGATCGTGTGTATCTGTATGATTTAAGTGTAATAATCTAAACGATTCTCTTATTTTTGGTGTTTAATATACACATAAAACAGTACATTTAGTGGTAAACAATCATAAAATAATTTAAAATGAATTTTTGACTCGTACATAAATTTTTAGTAATTTTATTTAGAGAACAAAGTGACAATACAATTTTTTCATAAATAATATTTCGATGCATGAGTTGCTTTTCTTTACACAACAAAATTTGTAATCAGACCTTGTAATTCATTTAACAAACTACACTCAACTGACAAAAAAATACATGCATACCATATTTTATACATAAAAAGGAACACACGAAATTCTAAATCGACTTGAGTTTCCAATCCCAACTCACGATATAAAAAAACAATGTTATTGCATCATTATATTTTGTTGACCATGTCCGTCGAAACTAATTACTTAATTGAAGAAGTGAAACTTGCATTATTTGACTGTGTGATTTTATTTGAAGCACTTTAAAACGTTTTATTTAATCAACGCACGCAATTCAAATTATGCTTCGTGATTTTTGGTACATTGTATGTATAAGTAAGACTCACAATAATGTTATATAATCAGAAACAACAAATTATCATCAAATCTTAGGGAAATGGAATTTTCGAAATTTGAAATAAAAATAATTGCATGCTTTTATTTTTATGTCCCTAAAAAAAATATGACGTTAGAGAGGTTGTACGTTTTCGAAAAATTAAACCGCAGTGCTTACATACAAAAATGCCGTGGCATACGTGCATTCCCAGCCATAAAATCACAAGTTGTAGACACGAGAAAAATTTATTGTATGCTGTTGTAAAATATGCGGTATAAGTGCCGCCAACAGCGCGACTTGTATAACTGTATTTTGCGATTTTATTTCTCTTTTCCTACTAAAAATTATTCAGGTAATTTTTATGGCAAAAATAATACTCAGTAGCCATATGCATAATCCATAGTTGATTTGTTTAACCTTAGGTAGCCAAATATTGCAACCTTTAGCCGCTCGGCTGGAATATCGCAATCAGTCGCATTGAGCTATAATTCGAAATTGGGTTTTCGCACCATCTTAATTGTGCGACCCGAACAAAAGTATGACAAACAATTTATTTATTACTTATAATTTTTTGGTACTATTTTGATTTTTTTACGATATCATATGAAAATTTTCACATCGTTTATCAAGAAAAATCATGAGGTACAAAACTTTTCTCTCGCTCTCAAGATTGGCTGTGATGGGTGCAGTCCCGTTAAACATTTCATAAGTAACGATTCGGACCTTATTTAATAAAATTTCTTGTGGTGAGCTTAAAGCACCAAATATTCAAGTTTTTACAAACGCTGTTCTCAAATCTTAAAATTAGTTCGAAATTTCCTCTGATATTGATCGTTTCGACGGCCTTTTGCATCTTTCGTAAAGAAAAACCACGAAAGACAAAGAAAACCCTGTCAGAAAAACGAGCCACAAATTACTAATATCCAACGAAATGACAATTCGCGATGGTTTTGACATGTACTTTTTTCCAAAATGTGGTTGATTGTTGCTGTCGATCATGACATTTTCAATACGAGAAAACAAAGTATTCATTTTGAGCCAATATTGATAAAGACCTGATTCCATCATCGAATAAATAAGGGAGGCTATTTTCTTCGTATATGGCGAGTGGCGTGACAAAACTTTTGTCCAATAATAGCGTCCAATGTCATCTGGTATTCTCACCACACTTAAGGAGGAACCATCTTTGGAGTGAATATCATGAAACATTTTAAGCGCTCGGATATATGTTGGATTGCCAATACAAAAATTGACATCTGAATCTGGTTCAAACACCAAAGACAAACAATTTCGAGGGCTCGTCTTGTCCAATTTGTTTAAAATAATCTGCGCATCACTCCAATTTTTTATAGTTTCAAATAAAGAATACCCATGACTAGTAGTTTTGTATGACATATGGGCATTGCCAACTTCATATAAATTATTGAATTCATAGAATTGTTTCTGAACAAAACTTGCAGAAAATATTACATTGACAAATACCAACGTAAAAATTATGGATACGCAAACTAAAGTTACATAAATAATTCGATGGACAATTTTCTTAACTGAAACATGTGTTTGGCTATTAAAAATAACCATTAAAACATAGTAATAACTCATTTTTAAATCAAGTTTAAACGGTTTGTTAAATGTTATGAATGTAACAATTATAAGAAGAAGCAAAATAATGAGACTAAACAAATTCCTAATGATTTTATCTCTGTTGTAATAGCCATTTTGTTTAATAAGTATTACTTCTAACAAATCATTTTCTACAAAATAAGTAATGTATGAATATTCACTCAAACTCTCTGATAAATAAATATTAAATATCATATCAATCTGCTTACGTTCTAATGCCCTGTTAACAAAATTACTATATTTTAAGTTTGTTATAAAAACGCGACGCTTAACTATAGTACAATTCAACGCTTCTACAATATACCTCAAGAAATTTTCATCAACTGATCGACCTAAGTAGTCTCTCATTGGTAGCAACTTGAGTGAATTTGTTTTTAACACGTTTGAATGCTTAACTATTATTGGATATCTATTTATATTTTTCAGTTTATCAGGAAGTATCTGTGTACTGTTGAATTTTCGTTTGAACTGCAATTGATCACCAAAAGGGTTGTAATGAAATATCCCGACGTCTGCGACATTATCGACAAGATTCCATGATTTCGAACGATATTTGTTCTTCGCGGGTGGTTTTGTAACGACAATTTCGATAACTGCCGTGTCCAAGTATCGCAAAGACCACATTTTTTTGAAAAGATTTCGGATACCCTCGCTAGACCTTTTGCACACTAAAAATATCAGGCAATGTGGCCGTTGGCCGACGTAACTGTAGTCCTTCAAAAGTTTGAAATAGGAATCGAATTCCGAATCCAACTGGAGTTTACTTACGGAAAGATCAACAATTAGAATTTTGAAAGTATTGCGTTCCAGCAATCCAGAAAAATTTTCCAAGGTCCGATTCATGTTGGGATTTTTTCTTAATTTCGTTACTTCTGTTGTCAAAATGGAAGTAGAAAACTGTTGTTCCAAAGTCTTTATTATCTTAAAAGACATTTGAGAAAGTTTTTTTTCGTCTTTTGTTATGATTGTCACGTATTTCAAGTCTAAATTTTTACGTAAATAGCTTGAAACTAGCTCTAAAATGTCGTTTTCTGGTAAGCTATTAATTATAGTTGTGCAAAGCAATGTACAAGCAACTATTTGGATAAATTTTTCCATTTTTTATCAAATCTGTTGTCTTAGTCAATGAAATGTTAATATTAATCTCTCTCGCTGTTAAAGTACTTTAGCCGAGCCCCGACGACTGATGCACTAGACGCAAACAACGTATCAACACTAAAGAAATATTCATCTATTTCTGTAGTTGGAGGGTAAAAAGTTCAAAACAATTATCCTGTATTTTTACGTAGTGTTACAAGGCAACTGTTTTTTTACGATATCTACTGTTAAAATATTTAGTGATATAGATTATTAGTAAAACAAGATAATTTTGTTGTTGGCCTTTGGTTGTTTTCTAATCAATACCGCAAAAGGAAGGAAAAAAATTGATTTTTGGAACGAAAAACAAGGAATTTAATAACATAAAAGTACTCTGCACATTGCATGTCTACGTGCTACTTGCCATCACGTAGTATTTTAATATTTTTCTCTGTAGTAATATATTATTTTTTCTGTTATGTTATATATTCTTCACAATCCTTTGTTTTCACCAAAACAAGCCACTACCTGTATGACAAAACTTTGCACTAACTCTAAAAATTAAAGTACACCATTCTTGTATCTCTAATTCAGTTTGGTCACAATTCAGGTGTACAGTACTCGAGACACAATGAGATAGCTCATCAAGGATACGATACCTTTAATGACAGCACCGTTTATCCGGATATTTAGAAAGGAGGAGTTACTTTTATTTATATGTTTCTTACAAAACTACGAATAAACCATGCATGTACTTAGAAAATTTGTAATTTCCATAAATATTTTAAAAGACATTCGTAAATTTTTTAAATGCATGCTGAGCAGTTTTTTAAAACATTAAATTGTCGGAAGCCTATGAGATATAGGAAAAATATGTGTTTACTATCGTGTAGTATAATTACAACCCGCTACGTTTTATACATATATCATGCTGTTGTGGTTGAGGTATAAAACTAATAGATACCATTTGGCATAATAGAAATGGTAATTCATTATAAATATTTACGCCCGTACAACAAGAAAAAATAATATACATCACTGTTTTAATTTTAAACGGAAAAAATAAATTTAATACAACCAGATAAATAGTTTTAAACGTTAAAAATATTTGTGTACTTATAATGAATATTTTTTTGAAGTAAAAAATACCATCTTACTGCCAACAATTATTTTTTCGAAGCCATCCTCGTGAATATTTTCTTCATTCTAAAAAATGTTCTTTCAGTGTGTTTAGTTCACTTTGTGCTAAGTAAGGTGAAAATATATCACACAACATGTTTGTATATTTCATTCTTTTATTTTTTAAAATTAAATTACAATAATTGAATTGAAAAACAATTCAGAGTCGTGAAAGATGGACGTACATATGAATTTTTATTAATACCAAATTCACATTTTTCTGGATGAATTTTAAAAATTATGACATTTACTCGTTAGGAACCGTTTTAAATACGCAAAAATGAAATGTCTCAAGCTTTCTGTTCCACCAAAATATGTTGATTTTCGTACAGATAAATAAGTGAATTTATAATCATCCAATTGCGGTGATAGACAATAAGATACGGTAAATACAAAAAATTAAAACTTCACTAGTGTAAAAATTATTGATCTAAAAATATAAATAATAGTATATTATTGGTATAAAAATAGTTAAAAAAATTTTTTTTACTTATTATTCATACTTTATTTCATGCAAACCAGTAACTGACATCGAAAAATTAAAATTCAAAGATTTATGATGGTTTACGTCTAAAGGAAAAAATGCCGTATGCGTTTAAGACAATATTTTCATCGTTTACAATAAATTAAAATACTTTATAATGTTGCTCAATATTAACTGTAGATCGTAGATGTGAGTTTTCATTGGACATTATTACAAAATTTATTGCATACTAAACTTATTTGAGTAAATAAAAAATTGATGTAAAACGTTTAAATAAGTAGCATTTGGCTTCTATCAGCCATCTATAAAAAAATTACTAGTGCTCGATAAAAACTACTTATTACACAATTAGATTTCACGATTCAAAAATTATTTGGGTTGACTTTACTTTTTTATGCATTGCTTGAATATCAAAAATATTTATGGCATATAGACACTTTCTATGTGTAGATGTAACTACTTATGAATAAAAAAATGGAAAAATCCATAAGTGAAAATTATGTAAGAAATTATTTTACACATTTATACAGCGTAATTAAGTTAGCGTAATGAAAAATTATAAAATAAAGTGCACTTTCTGCATTTAAACTTCTTGTTATTTTATAACACTCACACAAACTAAATAAATTATCAACGAAACGTAGAAACTTTTAAATTTTTCAACAGTCTCATAATGTAACTTTTTTTATTACACTATTTTTTTGTAGAAAAATAAATACTTCAGTATTTCCACAATTTTTTTTTTTTTTTTTTTTTTTTTTTTTTTTTTTTTTTTTTTTTTTATCGACTGCTCGTTATTAGTCACTAAAATCAGCGACTACATAGTACTAACGCGTATTATTCCACGCAGTCATAAAAAAATAATTCTATTTATCATTTTCACGTTCACTTGACTAGTATTAACAATTTTTTTTTTCCATCCTTGAGCTTCAAGTGCTCGTTTTTCGTGGAAAAATTATTAATTTTACGTAACAAGCGTCATTAGGTAACGGCACATTCTTGGTATACGTGTACGATAGTTTTTTTTTTTTTTTTTTTTTTTTTAATTGTTTTAATGAGAATGTCAGTCTTAGCTATCTTAACGGTCCGGTGTATGTATTACTCGTTCGAAAAACAATGTCATTGTCTAAAACATACACAAAAACTTGTTCTGAGCAAGTTTTTTCTTATACATACATTACCTACTGTGTCGGCGCGACGAAATAAAAAATCTCCAATGACGTTAGGCCGTGGACACGAGTTGGTCCATCATCAAAAAGTCGCGCCACAGCCGTAATAAGCTCGAGGACAGTGCTTCTCGGCGACGAGGGCGTAGGGAACTCTGCTGCCCATGTGCACCACCTCCGAGGTGCTGAGCTTGTTCCAGACGTGTATCGCCCTCGCCTGCTTGATCAGGTGCATCGTCTCGTTCGCCTTTTCCTCGGTGAAGTAGCGCTGCCACTCTTTGTAGAATATCGGATAAAAAGCCGGGGGTGGGAACACCTCGAAGCCGTTGCAGCGTCTCACCGTCATGTCTTTGGCCTGGAAATCGTGCATTGGGATCGTTTCATTTTATTAAATAAAATTAGTTTGGACAACATTAAAATAGGGTATTAATACAATCGTGAATTTAAAACACAAAAGTGTTTTTTACTATTTTTATTAAAAAAAAAAAATATAAATAACCCATTTCTTTTTTTACTTGATAAAAAAGTTAGCTTATTTGCAATTACGTAAGTAATATATGCGACAAAGTCCGCAGAACTGCTATGCAATTTTTTTTAATTCGTAGTAAAACGAAAATGTTCACTTCAAACAGAGTGATGACATAATTACAATTGTTAGGTATATAGTCGCGGAGCACAGTGTGATTTTGCATGCAATGAGAAGGTCAAAGATAAACAATAACGATTCGCACATGTATTTTTCGCAGAAGGTTAATATGCTTTCAAAGTGTTAGTTTTTTCTCAAAATTGAAGGTTGCAAACATTGATTTCTTATTTTATTACTTTTTTTTTTTTTCAACGAGTTGGCCTAATCAAACAATTGCCAAACAAAAAATAAAATACTCTTAATTTAAAAAAATGAAAAAAAAATGTTACATTTAGAGACAACATTCGTTTTACCTCTGACTATCTCTAATTATCATTCCACATCTTGTATATTCTTCAGATAGGCATAATGCCAATTGGAAAGCAACAAAATGCATAAAATATGAAACTTTATTCACCTTAAAGTATAGTCACCTTGGAGAGAGAAAAAAAAAAAAAAAAAAAAAAAAAAAACCTAGAAACGATACAAAAAAAAAAAAAAGAGGCAAACTAACGTTTTTGACGGCGCAAAATTTTTGCAGCGTGCGGGTAATGACGCCGGGCCCGTTGTTGCCCCAAACGTTACCGCGAAAGTTTCGCAACAGATCCCGCAGACAAGCGTTGGCTACGCGCCGGCCGAGACCACTGGCGCTGAAACCGATGACACCCGCGGCCACGTCCATCCAGTCCTCGGCGCCGGCAAAATTCGACAAATCTTCCAGAGATCTGAAAAACGATTCGAATGAATATATTTTTTTTTTTAATTTCTTAAACACGAATTTTCTCGCACATTGTATTTTTAATTGCTAACTATATTATTCCGTTGGTTTGCTTTTCAAGGCTCACTATGATATATCGTCATGCGATCCCCTGAAACTTGTGTCACTAGGCCGTGAGCAGTGCTGTGTAATCGATAGTAGCATTGAACAAAGTGCATAGACAATCAACTATGAGGTAGAGCCACGTAAAAAAATCAAGACAGCTGTTTTAAACAATGCTATACACTTCTCGTATCACTGAGCAACCCAATTCTTTGAATCAAAGAACATTTCTTTACCCTCATTCCGTTAAATATTTTCTTATGAGTAAAAAAATACAAGTTAATTAAAAATAATATTTTATTAAATTAAAATTTTTTTTTTTCAATTACAAATTTCTCATTTAGTTGTATAAAATGTTTTTTTGGATCGACTAAATTTGTATCAATTAAAAGAAAATATTTAACAGAATGGAGGATAAAGAAATTTTCTTTGATTTTAATAATTGGGTTGCTCAGTACTCGAAAAAATCATGGACTCTTCGAATGGTTATTTTAAACTTGCACTTATTCATCATAAATGACTATATATTATATTATCATAATAATGAGAGAAAAAAGAAATTGTTTTTTTCGCACATTGGCGTAAGACAATGTACCTACGTAACCCTGCATCGCGTTAAAAGTTAAGCAGTCGTCAATAGTCCAAGTGGGTCGTTAAACGCTTACATCCGTTTCCGTCGGGCGCGGAGGCCGATCGACCTACCGCAAAATACAGCTGTGTGGGTATATGCGCTTATCTACACTCTTCTATTCATCGTTCTAAAAACGCTGTCTTATTTAACTAATTTAAGCTTGAATTTCTCTTCTAAATACTGTTTTGTCGCTTCGATTACATCCATGGCATTAAATTTAATTCTTTACCATTGATAACATCCTTTTTTTCAATTAAAAATAAGGCATATTTAATTTAAAAAAAAAAAAAAAATTAATAAATAAAATGTATTTAAATAACTGATCAAACACTTTAGGTATCGATTTATAATTATTTAAAAAAATCATTCCTCCCTACTCATTGTTCAAATTAATTTTCGTTGTTAGCTGTGAAGCAAAATTATGGAAGGAAAAATGCTTAAAATCCCTTACATGTTTTATTTAAAATTAATCAACTTGAACAATTTAAAATCATTAGATTGCGCTTGAAACAATATTTGTTAAATTAAAAAATTTATCGTAGCTTGATGTTATGCGAGTCTACACCCACCACATAAAATAATAATAAAAGAAGAAAAAACTAAGCGAGTCAGAGGATCCCCGATAAGAACGAAGGTCCCAGGGAGGATGTAGTAAAATGAGATGTAAAATTAAAATTTAAAAAAAAATAACAAAATACGAAACAATGCAAGAAAATTATAGTGCTACCTCCTTTGAAACACGTTATCGCATATTAGTTATACTACAGCTATTTTTTTTTTTTTTTTAATACCCTTCGATGTACATAAAGTACACTTTTACTGCTTTACTTATGTACCATTGACACGCATACTTTGCCCTGTGTATTTTCTATAGGAGTCCTCGCCATGCAGCCTCTGGACCCGGACTGTGCAACCAGTATCTTTCTTCTCGCACAGTTTCACAGAAAAAACACCGAACCCGCATCTTAATATACTCCAGATTACTTCCAAGGGGAACGCGCCATGAGGAACTTTGTTTTAAAAAAAATATTTTGAGCAAACCATAATGAAATAGTAGGTATCACCCCCAAACCACAAATAATGATAAATGTCTTTAGTAGAATACGCAAGATTTATGACTCGATGTCACGCACGCCGAGTTAAATGTGTATTTTTAGTTCCACGCGTGTGTACCTTGTACTATACAAACGCCAGCTGTTTATCTACGATCTGGCGATCCTCGTTTGCATACTTACTGAGAGCACACGTATGTTTATCGAAGTGCTCGAATCGAGTTCTATAAGCTGTAATTTCGGTCTATCATAGAGTCGGCTTGTGGAGTGGTTTTTAAATATTTATTCTCGAAACGTGTACACGCGCTACGCCCTTCAGTCCGCACTCTCTTTATCACCATTATGTTTTGTATATAAGCGCTGGGTTTTGTTTCCCACTAACACAAGAGAAGCTTTGCGCTGTTAAAATGTGAACAATGTGTTTCAAGTGTTGATAAAATTATGCGTACGAGGATACGTATTTTATTGAGTGAACATTTATTGGGTTTTTATAAACTACTGAAATTTATCGATAATTATGAAAAAGACATAATGTTTATTTACGCGATTACCGATTTTTTTTTTTATCAATAAAATGCTTTGTTTGGTCAATTTATGATTTTTCCAAGGTTTTGGTAAAACCTAGTAATTTTTTCTCATGTTCATAAATTGTGTAATTGGTTTATAATCAATGGAAGATTTACAATTTTTTAACCACATTTTCATGTTACAAGAAGTAACAAAACGACAAACTGTCACACAAATGTCCATACATCCCACTGCTCTTACGTGCAATCAACGACCCAATAAATATTAATTAGACTTATGAATGTTCATACAATCAGTGACAGTTGATTAGCTAATGTCTCCTAATAAAGCAACTGAAAAAAAAAAAAAAAAAAAGATTCACACTCACTTGATAATAACGACGTCGAGGTCGAGATAGACGCCCCCGAACCTCCACAGGGTCAGATACCTCAGAATGTCGGACATGTGGCTCCTGGGCCAGCGGCTAGTCCCGAGCACCCCGTCCTCGTACCACCGTTCCAACGGCGACTCCTTGATGTAATCGTCAACCAGTATCCTCTTGACCCTCACGTTGTCGTAGCGCAGCAGGAGATCCAACAATTTCCGGGTGCGATTGGACGGCGCCGATGGACTGAGGAACAGCAAATTCACCGACATTCCCGGGTTGGCTCGAGCCGCGGATTCTACGGCACAGGCCTGCCGGCAGTTGAACTCCAGCTGGTGGTTTGTCTCGCGGCCGAAGCACGAGGTCTCGTGGAAGAAGATGTTCTTGCCCGACGAGAGACGGGCTTGCTCTGGAATTACGTGCTTGGTTGTTACATGTGCACTTGTTTGCGCGCACTAATTGACCATAAATTGGCTCTGATGAACGGAAATGTCCGTTAGGCTCTTTTTTTTTTTTCCTTTCGAGGGGCGTGCACGCGAGTGGACAAGTGCTCACTTTTATCGTTATTAGTTATTTTGTGGTTTTAAAACTTGAAAGCGCAATTATGCTATAAATTGTTAAATATACATTGAAATACAATTTTTTTAACTAGAATTTAAGGCAATGTGGAATTTATTTCGTTGCTGTTTCTATTTTTTTTTTTCCTGTTCAATAATATGACAAGAACAGTTTATTGGACATACATATTACATTTTTTTTTTTCTAAACATTTGAAAATTTTGTTTCTAGTTTTTTTTGTTTTTCAAGAATTTAATGCATTATTTTCACCGTGGAAATAATTGTTGTAAAGTACTGTATTGTAAGAAGTTTTAGAAAAAAAAACTGTATCAGCACCCACACGTAGTAATTTCAATTTTGGCGTTAATTAAAAATGTAATAATAAAAATTTTATTAAAAGCTGTTTTTTCAATATTGCATCAAATGTACATTTGTAATAGAATGCAACCCTTATTTAGATGGATGAACGAAAAAGTAGATAACTGACAAACTGAGTTTTTAAATAGGCGTTACGGTAAGCTTCTATATATATTATTCGTACGCAGTATTATTTGAAAATTCATGATCGTTAACTGTATAACGTATATTATTTTTAACTGACTTAAAAATTGAATTAAAATTGAATTTATAAACGAAAATAACATTAAAAAGTTAATTACGTCACAAAAATATGTTTTGAACTACATTTTGACATATTTAATACTCATTAGTAGTGAAGATATTTTGTTTTGACTTTAAATAAATTTTTTCATTCAATAAGAATTTAATTTAACACCTTCCACTTTTCCATAAAAATACAGTCCCCATTTTCTATACTGCAAAAAAATATCTCCATTCGCGCTTGAAAGAAACTCTTGTGGTTCTCATTAGGCTGATTCTCAACTTGGATATTTAATTCACTGTCACATCGGCGCTTGAGGCATTCAATGAGATTTTAATCCCACGTAAATTAAAAAAACTTGATACGAATTGCAGTATTTACAGGCTTCGTTTTATTTTGCAACAACTTACGCGTTAAACAATTGTTTTTTTGTTGAAGTAAGAACTATTAAGTAACTAATACTTGTAAAAATTAATAACTGACAAAAAGGTTGAATAATTAATTACAAAAAATTTTAACTATGCAAAACACGTTTAACACGTCTTTTCTCCAAGTCCAAGTAAACAACTATACTTTTAAAACTAAATACCGGACGAAAAATAAATTAATTAACAAAACAACGGTATAGAAAAAGCATCAATGTTTGAAAAACAGCTGTATACACCATTTCTTTTTTTTCCAATTATTACCATAAACAACAATGCCACAGCGAATTCCCCGCGCGCCGCAAAACTTGAATGAAATGTCTCTTCGACAAAAGTAAAAGTTCATCCCATCGCGGAACCTGCTCACATCGCCGCGTTACATCGACAAACATTACGTCACACCACGTGCACTCATCCATCCATCTCGTCGGTCTTGTTTATCGCACGGCGACCATTACGAAATGACCATTAACGCCAACTCCAACTACAAAAACTTGGTCAAATCGATTTTTACGTTTATACATGGTTGCACGCGTCCATACGGTACAAGAAAAAAGGAAAAAAAGTTGTTGTTGTTTTTCTCCCTATATAGACAAGACTATACAACGCAAAGTTTTGCAATGTTTTTGTCGTGCGGGCACTCGGGCGTTAATACCCGCGACCGTGGATCAGTGACGCCATTCGGATACTACGTTAATAAGTGGTGTGCTTTACGTTGATACAACGTACGGGTGTGCACCCGATATCTGTAGACATTACAAATTGGCTCAGCGGTTTTTGCCGGTGATATCTTGCGAAACTCGATCCGTAAGGAAAAGTACTCACTTTATTCGACCAAACGAACGGCGTTGAAAAAGATAAAGAAATAGCATTTTGTACAACCAACACGCGACACGTATAGTATTAAAAGTAAGTGAGTTTTTCCACATCTCGATAACTTTTCATGCGGAGTCGTTGGAAAAAGTGTGTCGTACGGGGTAAATAATTGAAATTCCAATCGATATGCATTTTTATCTCCCGTATAATGCGACAACGTCCTTCTCCTCGGTATTTATGACAATAAGTAAAATCTTCCTTGCCCATGCACTATTCACGCAACGTCAACCAACGCACGCGACATCAATTCATACGCGCGCTTACGTGCATTGTTTTTTTTTTTTTCTTTCTTATGGACATTGCGCTCTTGAATACTATGTTCGGTGCAAATAAGTAGGTGAAAACCATTTTTTAAGTGAAAAGTATTTACATTTTTTCATTCATAATACCCGCAAAGTATCCATCATTCATTTTCATGTTTTTTTTTTTCCGAGAAACCGTATAGGTGAAATGCAAAAATCATCGAAATCATCATCGAGTGGTCGAGTCGAGCAAAAACCAAGACTCACCGGCTCGAAAGTCGAAGTTGTCGAAGGCACCCTTGGCCGAGGGCTCCTTGTAACATTGCACGTCCATGTCGAGGGGCTGAAAAATCGGCATCTCGCGCATCAGCTCGTCGTTGGTCGTCGCGTACAGCACCAGCACAGCGGAGCCGCACAGGACCAAAAGGGCCAGTCGTATCCTCGTCACCGCCATCCTCCACGCACCCCACAGACGAGCAACAAAAAAAAAAAAAAAAAAAAACGAGCCCCCGCTATACACGTGTACACCCCCTGCTTCTTCGCGCCCCGTCACTTTTTGCCATCGCGCGATGACAACCCCCCCGTTTCGGTCTCCTACTTTTTATCGTTAACCGCCTCTTCTCTGTCGTTCATTATATTCAGTGGAGCAGTGCATAGCTGGCACGCTTGTGTGCGCGTGGCTCAACTGCAGTTAACACACGTACACTTGGTTGTTGTCGTATATACACGCCGTTGTCCCTAAAACGAGTCCATCCGCGCAAATAACGTCGACGCTTCTGGAATAAGGCCCTTTTGTCACGGAAGCGATGAGCCGAAAAAATGGAAAATTCACTGTGGTGGTGGTCGGGCGAAGAGAGTAACTTAACAATATGTAAAACGAGGGCGAATTGTCCACGGGCGGCGAGGCTCCGAGGGCGGATTGTTGGGAACTGGCGGTCGAGGGGCACGCCACCCCAAACGTTCCCCACACGTGGATCGATAATGTAGCAGTTCCCGAGGGATGATGGCTCCCCGCGTCACGGTTTTGTATTTCTTGTCTTTTTTTTTTTTTTTTACTTTTGTTTATTTAATTCACTTTTTTTTTTTTTTTCTTAGTTAACACAGGTATATGATCACACTCAAGAGCTTTGCAAGCTCGTATAGTGCACCAGCAGCTGTCCAGCCGGTTCAGTTACTTCGCTACTACTGGCTATGATATACTTAGTATATAGAGCCGTTTACTTGCTTGCTTGGCGGAGCTGCTGTAATAGGTATGGATGCTAGTACGCTTGGAGGCGCATGCGTCCTTCACTTTTTGCCTTGGCTGTGCTCTCCGTTTGTTTTTTTCTCTCTCTCTTATTATTTTTTTTTTTTTAATGTACACATACCTATAGCACGCCTGCTCTCATAATTATATCCCAGCGCTTGTTTTTTTTTCATCTCTTCTTCCTTTTTTGTTTAGCCACGTGTGTTTGGCGCGTGTATGTACAATGTTGCGCGCGGAAAGTAATCGCACCGGGACTTGTTTGTTGTACGGGAATGAAAAAGGAAAGGCCGAGTTTGGCGTTTGGAGTGGGCGCGCAATGCGAAAGACAGGATCTTAATGATAATTGATGCTGGGTGTATACAGTCGCGTGGGAGATTGATGGGCGAACGGATACAATGCGGGATTGGATTTTTTTTTTTTTTTTTTTTTTCATCTGTGAGACATTTGCCGGTTGACGGCTGTTTTTTTTTTTTGTGTGTGCTCATGGAGAGTTTGACGAACGTTAGCGCACCGATAAGTATCCAAGAAAATCCGAGCGTGTCTTAAAATAACTCGTTTGAAGCGCGGGAGGCGAAGATTCTATTTTTTACTAAATACTTTACGGTGCTGTATATTACAAGGGGCTTTGGAAGCACTCGAATCGTTAAGTATATCGTCATCTGTTTCATCAGCTCTCTGAAAGTTGAAATTATTATTATTTTTTTTTTTTTTTTTTTTGCTGATAAGTATAGGAGGTCGCGAAAACATGCTTACGAACGAGTTTATTTTGGGACGGGATGTCGGTTTTGTTTGTGCGTTTTATAATAAATTAAAATGGTCTCATCTCTCGATCTAAAATCTTTAAAATGCAATGAGGCTGTGAGAGCGGTGAGTAAAATTTTTTTGGAAAATCCAATTATTTTATTACTAAGCGGATGTAAATGGATTTTCGACGTACTCTGTGAAAAAAGCTTGCCAGTTTTACAATCGTGAAGACAAGAAACCATTTCTAGACAGCTTAATCAATTTTTAACAGATTAATGTGACAGAAACTGTCTGCTATCGAATTATCTTTTCGGGCAGTGAGATTCACTGAATAATTTTGAAAAAATAATCCAATACGTAATGTATACGAATATAATATAACTATCAAGTTAAATCTTGGTAAAGAAGCTCTTAAATACTTTTAAAGAATCGCACAATAAACATTTTTTACATTTTTTATTGAAATATATCATTATTCTTAAATCCTAATAGTTAAAATTATTTATTAATAAACAAATCGTCATGTTTTTGATGATAATTAAAGAGTAATTTAGCGTATACACCCAAGTTTTTGCTTTATTTTTGAACATTTTAATGAATCAGTAATAATAAAATTAAAGTTAAAATTACTGAAAATTTACGTAAAATAATAAAAAGACGTAGAAACCAAATTTATTCACATCAATGAAGAATTAAATGAGAAAAGGTGCACATCAGAAGCGAGTAACTTGTTCCTGTAAACCGCACATATTTAATCTATAAGACCTCTTTTTCAAGTGCGTACAATTACACTAAAAGTACTTATACCAAACCTCAGAACCGCTAACAATTTATCTTCACAGAGCTTACTCGTTTTTTTTTTTCGTAATCTATTTTTTTGTGGACTAAATTTATTTTAGATATTTTTTTCATTAAAAATCTTGATTTAAAAAAATATATGTATACATTCTTCTAAAACAAAAAAAATTAATATTTGTAGAATAACTTATGCAGTGAGTTTCTACATTTGTCAGTTTCCATCCTTAAAAGCGTCATAATATACTTTCAAAAAATTGTTTAAAAAGGTTTAGTTTTTGCAACGAAACTAGTTTTTTAGAAAACTACTGGCGCAGCATGAAAACTAGTTGATGGATTCATAAATTTCAAGCTTCATCAGAAAACGTAAGATTCTAACAATCATCAAAAAAAAAGTGTAATGAAAGATATAATGTAAATTGCGACAAAAAAAAATTAATTGACATTCTTTAGTATTACCATGATGATTGATGTTTGCAAAAATTATAATAATAAAAAACAAAACATTAGGGTATAGTTTATACAATTGGTTTATTACAAATTTTGCTAAACACAAATTTCGAATTAAAATATTTGATTAACCAAAAATGGCGCCAATGGTACCACGAACAATATCACCCTTAACTTTTTTAGCGACGACGTCAATATTTTTTTTAACCTCTTTTTCTAAACCATGAACCAAATTTTCAGACATTTTCGTCATGTTCTGAAAACTATCAGCAGCAAACGAAGTAAAATTAGTTAGTGGAGCGAGTGGAGATGTACTATCATTTTTGAAGATATTTTTGGCAAATCCTTCGATGTAAGACTCTAGAGAATGAGAGCCATTATTTGAATGGTGGTGAATATTTTCTGGAACAATTTTTGAATCTGTTTATAAAAAATAATACAAAATGAAGAGATTGTATCTGGACACACAAGAGCATCAACAGAAGATATAAATAACTTTTTTTTTTTATTACCTAGAGACTTGTTAAATATTCTGGAAAACTTATTTGTCCACTTTTTTTAAAGAAAAGATAGCAACGAATGATGCTTCTTACTCGATACATATCCCTAGTGTCAATATATACATCTATACAGGGTGTCAAAAAAGTACCGCGAAGGCCGTTTTTTTTTTTTTTCATAATAGAGACAAATAATTATCAAAAACTATTTTTACAAAAGTTGTAGGTTTTGGACCAGGAAACCCGGAAATGACCCGAAACTTTTTTAATAGGAATCATCCCTTCTTTTTATACCAGCAATAAAAAAAGACCACAAATTGTATTTAGACGCAGGATTTGGTGTTATCTCCATTTGCCAGTACAAAAAAGAAGAGTTTCTGTGCGAAAAAAATGTTAACCGTTACATGGTGGTTAAAAAATTTCAAGGTCACGAGGGGTGTCACTGCCAAGTGCAGTAGTCTGAAACCTTTAACCTTTGGATCGTTGGTATATCATTCTGTTGTGAGAAAATCGTCCGTTCCGGTATTTTTGGGAAACCCTGTATATGTAACGTTAAAAAGTACTTTTCAATTTACTAACTTGCTTGGGTTGAATTTAGATTGTCATTCGAATTTTTGTTCTTAATGAGTTGATAAGCGTGTCCTCTTACGTGAAACAGTTGGGTTGTAAATAATACAACTACCTGAAACCGTAGAAAGACACATTATTTTTTGCACATTTTAGTCCTTTGGACCGTATACTACCTTGTATAATGATAAAAATATCATAATTAAGTACATGAAATAAAAAACTTGGTAAAATAAATATTTTTGAAACAAAAAAACTGGTAAATTTTCGATTACAAATTTTGACAGTTCAATACTTTATGGTTTGTGGTTAGAGACTTACCAGTTGGAGTAACATGTTAATTTTTTTTACTTGTTAAAGACAAAATTCTTGATTTTTAAAAAGTTACATGTGAACAATTTCACTTAGTTTAAAAAATTGTAACTATCGTACGTTACAAAATGTATCGTGATCCTGAGCGACGTGACACTAAAATATAAAATTTGTGGCGTGCAAATAGTCGATCGTGATAAGAGCGTTACTTTTTTAACATAACATTAACGGTGTAATTTAACTGCCCACGATCATCTATTTCTTTGTCAGCACATTAAAAACCAGAAGAGAAGGGAAAAAAATAAGTTATATTTTTAATGATATTCTAATTTTTTTCCGACGAAAAGAAGTTTGTAATATAAATCATTAAAACAGACACGTAAAAAAGTTTGGGCATTTTAGAGTTAGATTTTTTTATAATAGTTTCAGCAAACAAATCATATTTTTGTCTTCAAAGTAAATAGAATCGTTCTGTAATAGAGAAAATGTAGCATATTATTATAAATATAAAAATATACAAAAATGTGAGACAAAAATAGTTGCTTTTCTTTTGCTTCAAAATATTTATCAGAGAAATTTTTATTAAAAAATTGACATTTATTACTTAACAAATTAAAACTAAACAATTTTTACTGAGCTTTAATAGAATTTTTAAAGAGTAATCATCACTATAATTTCCTCTGAGGATACCTACTTGCACGATTCAAACCATCAGGTCATTGTGCGAAAAAAATCTTACATTGAATTTGTGCCTCATTACCGTGATGTATTCAACATTTATAATAACACAGGCGTCTAATTTTTCACATTCTTACATTACATATTTTTTTGTCCTAGCCTTTCATTTCATACATCGATGTTAGAAAAAAATGAAGATACTTATAAGTGATCTAACACTTAAGGGCAGTTGTCGTGTTGGATTTCGTTTATGACATTTTTTAAAAACTTTTCATAGTTGATTTCATGAACTATACCTATTGGCAGAAATTGTTATTTTTGAACGAAAAAATACTAAAAATAAAAAAAGTCTTACATATTCGAGTCTACAGTCAATTTTATTAAATTTTATCGTGGTAAATTTTCATAATACTTTCTGTATACACTAACGTTTTTTTTGTACATTACGGCTTGTAGATATATTTTTTTTAATTTTTAAAAATTTTTTTAATAACAGTGAGTTCTAAGAAACAAAAAATGAATAAAACTTTTTATAGAATCAGTGACTACAATATTGATTATGAATAAGTGTTTTACAAATATTT
The DNA here is from genome assembly GCF_036245765.1 of Copidosoma floridanum. Classification (NCBI taxonomy): domain Eukaryota; kingdom Metazoa; phylum Arthropoda; class Insecta; order Hymenoptera; family Encyrtidae; genus Copidosoma; species Copidosoma floridanum. The sequence continues at coordinate 11,777,586 of NW_028321884.1, read as the reverse complement.
GGTGACTGTAAAAAAAAAATCATTTTGGAGTTTTTACTTATTTATTCGTTATTATACAGTAGTGTTTCGTGGCTTTACAAAGAAAATTATAAGTGAACCCATGACAATTTTTTACTACATGCACTGTTAATTATCAGTTTCTATTATATATGTTTCATTAAAGGTTTTCGGAACTTTCGCCAAAAAAATTATGAACAACAATGTGTTCATTAAAGTAAGACTAAAATATGCGATGGCTTTTCATCTTGACCTCATATATGTAGGTATGCTTCCAGTTGCGGAATCATACGACGAATATGAGAAAACGGAGATTTTGCCTTGACATCAGAATTTAGATATGTGCCGGAAAATGGTTTATGGTGGGGACTCCCGTATAAATCGTACATTCCAGAATGTCTTTGCAAATTATTATTTGTTTGAGTCTCAAGTTCTTTTTGAGGTTCATACAATCGACCTCCATCCTCAAAATCATGGGGATATCTTGGATGACGATAATCTGTAACCAGTTGGTTTTTATTTAGCTAATCGAGCGATTGTCTTTTATCTTGATGATCATATGTTAATTTGTTTTAGAATAAAAATTGATTATTACCATAATCTTTAGATCCCACATCATTATTTATCCCTCGTGGATATCCACCATATTGATTTGCGGATTGACCATGTCTATTATTCAGAGGAAGATCACTCCACCGATCCCTTGATATCGCAGTGTCAGTAAGACCATCTACACGTATTTGCTTACGTGATGTATCCTGTCGTGGACTTAGATGTGAATTGTACTCCAAAGACTGGCTGGGAGATGGGTAGGGATGGTATGATTGGCTGCCATCGTTTCCCCATCCGTAATTTGACATTCCATCGTGGTCCAATTTTTTACCATAGCCACCGAAATGAACCCCTTGACTTCCGCTAGCTCCTTCGTTATATGTTTGAGATTCTATGGCTGCCAGTTGAAATTATAAATTAAATTTTGGTTGTATGGACAAATTTTATTAGTAAAGGGCTGAAATTCCATTTCAGAAATTGGAATGATACTATTTCATTAAACAAAAAGTTAAATAAATTACTTCCTCACGTAAGAAACTATCTTTAGGCTTTTCTACAAATTTAAGCGGAAAAAAAGATATGAAATTATGTACCTATTTCTTCTGACTAAAAAAAAAGAAGGCTTTTTATAAATCGTGTACAATTTGTCATATACTTTTAAAAAACATGCATATTTTAGGAGGTTTTTCGAGTCTTCTTTTAAAATTTCCTTCCATGAGAACCTTTGTTCTTCACAGAAGCAGATTATTTAGCAAATCAGTCTAACTTTTTCCATTTCTCCAAAACTATACAGTGCCATCTACGGTTTAAAATGGCTTGTTTAATTTAATACCTGGTGGTGTGTAAGCTTCTTGGTTGCCATTAAGTTGGCTTAAATAATCAGATATAAAACGTTCTGTGCCATATTCTTCTGATCCAGGATAGTTATTTTTATGGACAGTTGGAATTCCATTTTTCCAGCTTTCCGCATCGAAATTTCCTTGTGCGTTCCAAGACGGATTGTTGAATTCGCTACCCTGTCGCATATTATAATCTCTCGGATCAGCCTGTCGATGAGCAAAACCGGTATTTTCGGACCCAAAGGGATACTGTGGTTGATTATACCGAGATAATGAATCCATCCTTGGATCGATGAATTCATTCGATTGATCATCTGAATTTTTTTTACCAAACATGTTCGTTATTATTATTATTATTATTATTATTATTATTATTATTATTATTATTATTATTATTATTTGTATCTGGCCAAAGAGATGATACAAAGAGAGGATTGAGGTGTTTACCACGTCCAGTGTTGGTATATGCGGTTCCGGTAACATCATAGGACGATGGATCATTTTGTCGTTCAAATTCTACTCTCCCTGCGGATTTTGAATGTTTCCAAGGCTGTGTTCCTGAAGTCACTTCATTTGATTGATCGTTGTGTAACCAATCGTGGAACCCATGGTTGGGATCCATAGTGACACATGGTGTCTCTGAAGTTCCCGTATATGGAGGCAAATGACTATCCGGACTACTATTAAATCCATAATCCTGATTTTCAGCGTAATATGGAGTTACTTGTTGATAAGACGTTGGTACCCATGAACTTCTTTCTGGCATTAGGCCAGGGATGATGGGACTTCCTACTACTTGCAAACATTGAGGTGGTAATAAAATTGCAATTGCTATCAGTATCTGAAATCATATAAAGTGGTGTTGGCTCAGTGGTAAACATCCTTGGTATTGTCACGAGGGTACGATTTTCTGTGAAAGCAGATTTGGTCCAAAAAGCTGTTATCAACGGGAACAATTTTCCTATATGAACGCCAACCGTTTTGGGACGAGTTTTCACGTGGAAATTCCCTTCATTGTGGTCCCAGGATTTTTTCCTTGCCCCACAGGTCTTCAAGCCCATAGGTGAATGCGAGACAGTGAATTACGACTTTTTTACGTAGGGATGAAAAGCCCCGGCTTAACCTTCAAGGTGTAGATACTTTTTAAGTTAAACGAGGTGATAAACTGGTGAAAAAGATAGTTTTCTTTTTTTATAAATATAAGAGCTTTGAGGTGATTAAAACTGATCAAAAATTTTTGCTACTACGTATAGTATTTTATTAATTTTTAGATGTAAAGAAAACATTTTTTTACGAGACAGCATAATTTTTTCCATTTTTAATATGTTGATAGTTTAATTTGTTTAATTTACATACGTATTTAAAAACTAAAGAATGACGTACTTCTACCGCTATTTTTTTACAAAACAAACGTTGGAAAACAAAACTAATGCCCCAATGAGTCGACAGCGTTAGTTTGTTTTTTATTTATCTTTAGACAAAAGGTCGAGTTTTTTTTCACTACAATGTTTTTTATACTCACGTGGAACACTGAGGGATGCTCGTAAATTAAAAGTATATGAATATAGCATTCTTCTATGAAACTCAGTAAATTTTCTATGTTAACTATGACAAATAAAGACCAATACTTTATTCATGAACATAATAGAGCTTATCAAATCCTAAATACATAGGTGTTTTAAAAGATACAGGATCGCATCAACAGAAATATGTGAGGTAAATAAAATAACACCCAAACTATTAATTTAGATTTGATGATTGTTAAAAAAAAATTGAAGCAAGTGTTTTGTTTGTTTAAATAAATATAATTTAAAAAAAATTATATTATAAATAAAAAGCAATCAACTATAGTAGAACAAAGTTTTTATTTATTTAATGAAAGTACTATTTTTAATAGAATTCTGATGACTGAAACATTTATTCAGTTTTACGTAGTTCTCTAATATACTAATCTTCTATTACTGAATGAGTTTAAATTTTATGTTAAGTTTAAATTTCGGCTAACAACTAATTTAGAAATCAAACCAAGAAATTTGTGTAACTTACCAGTTGAATAATCATTTTTCGGGCTGTGTTGAATTTTTTACTTGACTGTAATTCCTATCCAGACAACTTACACAATTTATATAAATGCATGATCATTAAAATTATACTGCAATCGTGAATGTCGTGATACTAAAATATTAATTTTAAAGTATACAAATACCTTACTGGAAGATCTAAATTTTTTTCTACTGTAACATTTTAAATTACAAACAAAAATTGAGACTTAATAAAATACATAGTTTTACACATAATTATATTAAAAGTTCAGTAAAATTTTGTTTTATACTATACCCTATTCTCACGTATTTTATGACGATACTTGCATTCAATCAACTTACCATGTATTGTAAAAAGGATATTTTTTATACTTCTTTAATGAAGCTATGATACGTTAAAAAAAAATTAACTTTCTATAGTAGCATTTTTTAACAAACTGTTTTATTCAACTTTGTCATTAGGATAGGCTATGGTTTATTTTACTATAATTTTTAGTTAAAAAAGTTACAGAATTTAGTTGAGTTTTTCATAAAAGTTAAAATGCATGCGAATGCATGTGAATTTGTACGAAAATTTTCACACATTTTTCTAATGCTCTTCAAAAATTATTCAAGTTATTAAGTTTAATCGTCGCATGAAAACATAAGCTTTAATGACTATGAATTAGAATGTTTCAGAAATGTAGGATACTCCTTGTGTTTTTGATGTTTTATTTTTCTATTAAAAATATTTTAAATAGCTAACGTAAAAAAAGAATTATGTACTAAAACAATATTGCAAAAGGTGTATTTGGTTATAAATGTTCATTACATGCACTAAATTCGAAGCGATCACGAATTTTCGTTCGTTACGTTTTTCGTGAAGGTTCTAGAAAACAATAAACATTGGTATTTCAGTAATAAAAATTGCTTTAAATCTTAAAAAATCTTAAGTATTTTTAAGTTAAAATATAACTTTGAATAATTTTGTAAAATGAAAACATGTAACTGATTTTTATATTTGAAAGATTGATACTATTTTTGTAAAAAAATTCATATGATTATGTAAACTTTTTTTCATCACCGTTAAGTAGATTGCACATTGAAAGCCAGTATTTTAAAATCCTGATAAATTTATTAAATTGCGATTGAAATCGAGTTGGCTTGCTTTTGAGTACAAACTCGAAACAAATAAATAAACTTAATAAATATTTCTTGATTTCATTTCAATGTGATCTTTGCTTCATAATATTTCTTTCAAAATTTAATTTAAATAACTTTTATTAAAGATATTAAGTTGAACAAAAATATTCATTTTACTGGGACGATTTAAACTTACCATTTTGTGGTAAATTAAATGCTTCAAAAAATTTCGGAGACTGATTACTACCAACTTTACCTATAGTTGGTCTTATTGTGATGGCTCAACTAAAACCACAGTTTTTTAAACACATGTATTCAAACTATTTCATACTTCATTTACCGATGCTATTATCCGTTTGTATAATTTTTTAATTCAATAAACGTAAATCCTATAATTTGTGCACCCACATTGACAGAAAACTGTTAAAGAAAGACCGACAGATAAATAACAATTTGACAACACCGATGAAAGTAACTGTATTGTTCCAAATAAAAGAATAAAAGCTTAAAAAACGTATAGCCCGTATGCACTGTTAATTTATTACATCAAAAGTAAAGCCCTACTTACTTTTTTAGAGCAAACTTTCGTATGTAAAAATTTACAAAATATTTATATTGAAACGTACAAAGTAATGCTTAAATTTCCCGCTTTTGCCCCCCCTTTTTTCCTTTTATTATTTTTGTTAAGGGTGGAAGGGGAGATTTTCCCCTTCAAGATTGAATTGTAAACAGGTAGCGCTCTCTAACGCCGTGCACCATATACTACCAAGAGTAGGATAAAATTTTTGCGGTGCAGTTGCGACACTCACACAGTACTTGCTGATATTGGCACGGGAACCATACTGGCAGCACCATCGTAGACAGTATATATGTAACACGATAGAAGAGAGATTATATTATTATTATTGTTTGATTGTTATTTGTGTATATGACTGTATATATGTGTAAACGGTACAGTGGAGTTGACGGGGGCGCGCGCGTACTCACGCGTTCTTTGCTCTCTCGTCTCCGTTTTCCATTTCATCTCACTGTAACGCGCAATGAGAAAAACCATCTGTGAGAAAACCAACCACATTCTCTTACAGCTATAGTGTACACCAGCAACACATCTCTCGCTACAGTTCGTCAAACCATCCCAATTAAATGCAAAAAGTCATATTCGATTCTCGCCAAAGTTTTGTGTTTTTACGGTGTTTACGTTATTAAATAAACAACAAAGTCCGCGATGTACGCGTGCATATGGAGTTAACGAGTTTTGCGGCTGCTGTTGCACGTGCAGTGTTTGATCAAAGACTCCGATGTGCAGCCAAGGTGCAGTGATGGAGAGGAGATTAATCATCGGTGCAGCGCAAAACTCGAAAGATATGGCGCTACTGCTACAGTCAAACATCAGCAGAAGGAGAAGCAGGAACGACTTCTGCTGTTGTTTGGTTTGTTGATAGCGCACCTTTTGGGAAGGGTTAAATTAAACAAAAGTGTACATACACACACACACTCGTAGAGCGCGTGTTTACACTGTTCACCCGTTTTTGTTTATACATTGTTGTCCCCGTGTGTTGTTGTATTGCCGTGCAATGCAGTGCTAGTGTAGCGCAAGTACGAAAATATAAGGTCCTGCTGAGTTTCGGAGTCTGTCTCTGTAGCAGAGGATGTGGCAGGAGGTGGACGGTCACGGCAGTAGCGTCGGTGGCGGTGGCTCGGCCCTTGCCTCGACCACGACCCTCATCTCCTCGACGCATCACATCGACCAGTTCACCGGTAACGGTGAGACAAACGGTTTTTTTGCCTACTCCTCTATTTTTTATGTTTATATTTACATTATTCGTTTGTAAACAAAATTTAAAAAAAACAAAACGTATGTACAGTTATGCGTTTAAAATGCGGTATCATCGTGTGTAATAGAATGTTCATTACATTATATTATATACTTGGAGAGTGGGCAGAGATGCTGGGGGTCGTAGATATAGGTATACGTACATATTATAAGCACACGATTATTTGTTGAGATATAAAATGAAACAAAAAGGAAGAGAGAACAGAGCAAAAGAAGCTGCACGTGCGCGCATGCGCAGTCGGTCTTCTATAAAACAGTGGTTGTCGTTCAGTAACTTCAGTTGGACTTGGTGTAGGGTTTTGCAATTTTTGGCATGTTACTGCAACATTAAAGTGTGTAATATTATAATTATGTATGTGTTATTATGATGCTAGAGCATGCCATTCAAATAAGTGTAAATAAAAAAAAACCACACGTTGCCTTGTGTGCATGTGACGTTAAACTGAACAATGGCAATGGAACTCAATGTCACAAAACATACCTATACTATTATGCATATTGAGATAAAAAGACCCTTGGGTGTTGCAACGTTATTCACACACACCTCGAAGTGTATATGTTATGCGTGAATGTCAGACTCTCTCGTCTTTCTCTTTGGTAAACAAAACCATTATGGAGCAAAGCCCATAATATGTATATATATATCTACTCGAGTACTTACTCTTTTTACCTTTCTTCTCTTCTCATCTTCCTCTCTCTTTCACTGCACCTCTCTCTTTTTTTTTTTTTTGTTCCTCCCGCTGCATTACTTTTGTCGCACGCATAGGTATGTCATTACACCGACGTGAGCCCATAAGCGCACGTCTCTATCCCCTGCGTCCGTATGGTACTTACCTATTATTAAAAAAAAAAGTTCCGTCTGCCGCCTTGGAATTACGAGCTGCTCTCGAAATCTTTTAAACACTTTTTTTCCTGAATCCTTTTTGTTTCATTCGCGAGAGATTATAAAAATTACAGTCGTTTTTTTTTTTTTACTGCGAGCAGGAGAAAGTTAGTTACTGCAGGAGCAACTTTGAATGTATGACAACATTTGTTTTTTGATACCAAGCTTTGTAATGTATACCAATGATAAAAAAAAAATAAAAAAAAAGTACAAAATATAGATACTTTGCGGTTTCAGCTGTCGCTCAGGGCACACACATCGATCCAAAGAGAGCAGAGCCCTTCTTCTTCCCTGCCTCGCTTATCTCTCATTTCCTGGGATAATTTTCCCCCGGAAACGGGAAAAGGCGAGACAAAAAAGAGCCATCAGCGCTTATCACCCGATCGCTCATCTGTTGTAGCCGCTCCCCTCTATTTTTCTTCTTTGCTTCGTGTATATTGTTATAAATTACGTACGCTCTCGATTTTTCATTTCTGGAGCAGGTATGTCGAGAGAGAGAGAGAGTTGTTACACACATGGTTGTTGGCCGTATACGCGAGTTTGGCTTCGCAACGTGGGAACCAAGACTCGGATGGTCGGCCTTCGTGTAAAAAGAAACCTCCAAGTGCGACTTTTTTTTATTTTTTCGAACTGGAGTAATCGAGGAGTAATGATGCGCGTGTCGTTGAATCATCGTTTGAGTGACAAGTGAGATCGCGGAAAATTTTCGGGATACATTGCGCAAAAAGTCAACGATGAAGAAGAAAAATCGTGTGCTGCATGAAATTTATGAAGCTGAAAAACTAACAAATTCCAGCAGCAATATCGTCAAATAACAAATTCTACTTGGGGTGTACCCTTAAAAGAAAACCAGGTTCTAATTCAGTAAAATAAAAGGGTACCTGTCTTAGTTTTAAGGATACTCAAGGTATAAGTTGTTATCTCGGTTGTTATTCGATGGTATCGCTGCTGAAATTTGTCTGCTAGTTTCAGCTTCATATGAAATTTACCAAAAAGAAATTAAAAAAAAAAAAAAAAAGAAATTCATGACCAATCAAACGAGTAAACAGCACTATGATTTGACTATGTTGGAAAAATTCAAGTTGATATACATTGTTGTAATATTTCATAAAAAAATATCGATTATTAATTTTTATAATTTCTCATTAATTTTGCTTAATAATGGTTATGAAATTTGCTTCCAAACCATTTTTGTTAAATTTCATAAAACCTTTTCTAACAGTACACTTATAATCCCCTGCGTGTGCATATTTTTAATTGGCGGCACAATGCAATGGCACTGCACACTGTGACAATCCCGTTCAGGCCAGAGCTAAAGTCGAAGAGTCCGTGTTAATCGTTTTAATTAATCACGCTATAATTATATTATACACACGGATCCCTCAGGTAATTGCTCTCCGTAGTTTCATTACAGCCCCGATCATCGCTCTTTGAAAAAATGTTCATTACGTACTCTCTCGTGCGTGTTTCGCTGATGAGCAACAACAATAATTCGTCTTATCGGGGGTGACTCATGCGCTGTGCGTGGGAGTCGCGTGTGAGATCGTGACGAGGACAGTTTATTTTCTAGGTAAACTACAAGTTGCATCATCGAATTTCCAGGGGTTACTTGAGGAGTTTTTTTTTCTTCTTAATTACGATACATATTTACTTGTAGGAAATTTAATTGTTTTATTTAACATTTGAGTGGAGTGCACGTATCGATTATTTTATGGTAATCGTTCAAAGAAAATATCAATCCGACCATCGGTTAGTGTGAATAAAAATATAAATAATTGGATCATTCATATTATAAGTACAATAAATGTGTGTACATTTTTTCAACCATACTTTAACTAATAACTTAAATTCACCTCCTTTAAAAAAAAATTTTTTTTGAAATCGTCAGTACTAATATATATATTTAATAAATTACTCAAATGTCGAAAACCTTAAAAATTTCTGGTTATTTTCGGAAAAGTCAATCATTCTTCTTCACAGATTATAAAATTACTCATCCCACAAATGTTTGACTTCGCGATCTGTAATAATGTAAAGATTGTTTTCAGAGCAAACCTCGACTTTATCACATCCCACAAACGATCACACATATACACACATGTCGCACACAAGCAGACCCCAAACTAAAGCTTTCAGTTGGAAAAACAATCACAAAAATGAAAAATAAAACTCTCTTCATGCTATGGCGACAAATAGCTGTAGAAATTATAAATCAAATCGACACAAAAGTAATTAGTTTAAATAAGCTGCAAAAATTGATTTTTGCCATCATAGCTATAATGCAGATGGTAGGTATATGTGATTGTTTTTTCACTGCAACAGCGTGTAGAAAAAAAAAAAAATCAAATTTGATTAATTAATATTCCTTATACCCTAAGGGACGCCGACGAGCTGCATCCACGAAGTCGTTCTGTACTCATTATCACACTTACCTCGAGAGAGAATCCAGTCTCGGCCGCATGGACTCCCTTTCTTCGTTCAGCTTCTTCACGAATACCCTGCGTGCGTGTTGTAACGTACCCACGTACGCGTAAAAATGAGCAAAGAAGGAAAAGGATTGTCGTCCTGTGTGTTATTTGAATATATATATATACGAAGAGGGTACCGTACTCGCGTGTATCCATTACACATACACTATTCATCCTTCACCTCCACCGCCACTTGAGTTACGCAAGTCTTGTGCATGCGAACCCGCGTTCGTTTATTATCAAACGCACACGCGCGTATGTGTAACAAGTACATGTGGTAATGAGAGAGAGAGAGAGAGAGAGAGAGACCTCGGTACTCAACTCAGTACATGTATACGTTGTCGTGTGAAACGCAGGCTCGCGCTTACGGTACCGGCATTACGATGGCTTTTTCCCATTCCCTCGATGCTCCTCATCCCGAGGCTGATGATGATAATGATGCCGATCACGAGACGCTTTTCCCCGGTTTTTTATGTGTGTGTGTATGTATCGACATTTTTTTTTTTTTAACATGTTGCGTACCGTGCATGTCACAAACGTGAAGATAATGCTTTATGGCGACAGAGGCGAATTGAAGTTTTTTCACAATATTTTGACACTCGTTTCGCCGGAAGAAAAACATAAATATATAAGTACATAAGAATGAGTTGTTTTTTTTCTTTACAACTACATCAATATTTATTATTAAACCATACGAACTCGGTTTTTTCCACACCTCCGTTGAATGTAAATAATTATATTCGTATACCAGTTTGGAAAATTGACAATTTTACATCACTCGAGTGATCTTTATCCATAACGCGATCAAAGTGTCTCAAGGATTATTCAATCGAGGCAACCGCCAGTCATTGCAGCTCTAAATTATTACTCCTTGAAAAATAATATTTTACACGTGTGTACGAGTCATCTAACGCGGACGATGTAATTTTTCATATTTTTCACACTTGCTGGCTGGATCGAGCAAACAAAAAAATCCATTGAATCATTAATGGAAGCTTCTGCACACCGATCCAATAATTTCGGGACGATAGTTACTCAGGAGGTACATTTTCAAAAAATAAAAAACAAAAAATTACCCCACCCAACACAAAGCGCGCCCCAAAAAATCTATTTAATGAACCAAGAGAGCCCCGCAATCTTCGATCAACAACTCCCCTGACACGTGGAAATTACCATCATGTACAGAGCGTCGACTTCGTTGTACAATCGCCGCAACTGTATGGGTATACGTGTGCTATCGCCCTCCCGGCAAACTTCGTAGGTACCCAACAAAAGCATCCACGTACATAGTACGTTCCTCTTTAGCGCGACAAATTGTCCGACGCGCCATTCGGTTTCACCGTTTCCCGATAAAATCGCCAATAAACCGACTCCCCCTTGGATCGCCCATTACAACCCTCCCACGACCCTCTTGATACGTTTCGGAAGTACCGATCAGTTCCCCCTCCTCCTCCTCCCAAACGTCAGAAAGAGGGACGATACTGGATGTCTTGTTTCGTGGCTTCTTCTTTCCTCCCCCCCCCTCCTATTCGCCATTGACTCTAGTATCGACTGAATATGGCGTGTGTGTGCCAGTTATTAGCGCCCACGTTAGCCCCTCGGAGTTAATTTCCCGAAAGGGACGCGGCACCGTTTCTATTTTTAGTGCGACCCAAGTACCGCACGGGCCAATCGGGTCAAATGGATCGTCACCAGGGGGACCCCCCCCCTTCGACAGTTTTTACGCTGTTTACTTGCGACTTCCGAGGCGTTTTTTGATTGTTCGTAGCTCGAGGGGGCCCGTCTTTCCGATTCTCTTCTAGGCTGTCTTTTCTCTCTCTTTTTTTCGATGGCACACTGCAGCTAGCTGGCTGTTCCATTGTCGCGATGCCCACGTACGTTTGGTCGTTGAACCGTATCGTGCTCGGATGTAATCAATAATTCCAAGGCGTTGGCGGTGAAAAATCCACTGTTGTTGAATACTTTTATCGTCAATTGCATGCAAAAGTGACGAAAATAAAAATGGTCCTCGCATGATGTAAAAAAAAAAAAAAAAAAAAAAACGAAATATTTGGTTCGGGTTTTGTCAGATGTTTATTTTTCTTTTTCAGAATTGACGCCAGAGCAGCAGAAACTCCTGATCGACATACGGCGGAAAAAGTCGGAACTGTTGCTTGAAATACAGGTGAGATTTTTCATAGTGTATATTTTGTCATTCGATTTAATTTTACTTGATTTTTCGAGGGGCTGGCCACGTGATTCACAATGATTTAAATCTTTTGAATCACAAAAAAAAAAAAAAATAAGATTCACGAATATTCACTTGTGATTTGAATCTTGTGAATCATGTGGCCAGCCCCTCGTGATTTTTCGAACCTCACGAATCGAAAGAAAAAAAAAAAAAAAAAATGATTCACAACGATTTGTTTGTGATTGAACAAAACCTGCTGAGAGTACACTTACAGGCCTAAGAGAAACAAAACACCGGCGCCCTGCTCATTAAGCGTCAATTAAACGTGCGACACCCGTACCGTATACGATTGATATACTTGTCCAACGCAGGGCCGACTCCTCCTCCCCCGCGTTTTCCCACTCGATGAACCAAAGACTGCAGGCTCGGTCCATCGATCTAGGCTATCTCGCTCACGCATGACACCTATATATACCCGCGCATTACGACTAATGGAGCGCGTGATCTCGTTCACGCAATGGGATGAATTGACCTGCCCCGCGTGTATACCTACAGTATGTGTTTGCAACTCGCGCGTGGCACGGCAATTGGCATCGAGCCCAGGGAAATCGGGGCGTGTTTTTTTTGGGGGAATTCCTCCTGCCTGAAAATTCGGCCTCTCCGGTTCACTGAACTTCCCGATCCTTTCCTTGCGTTTCCGTGTTTGCTGTGTGTACGTACCGAAGGGGGAACAAAGGAATCGATGCCAAAACTTGCGCGCCGAGGGACTCTTACGTGCGCCTTAACGAGGGCTGGTTTCATACGTCGGGCGCTTCCGAGGATATGGTATACTTACATGATTGTGCGTGTTTTCGATAAGTTGTTTACTTACTTTGCTCTTGGGTACTTTAGTTTGTGATGCGGTGACGTGCCGTTTGAGTCGTTGCTTTGACGGTCAGTCTAACCCTTGGTTGTGTGTAACCGTTGGTTTGGAAAATTTTTAATAACGGAGGTAAGTGCAGTTTGGCGGATGTTTTTTTAAGTGCAAGAAATGTAGCTGCATTTTCAAATTAAAACGTAAAAAGTGTACCACTAAAATTGTTGATTGATAGCTGGAAAAAGTTCAGTTTTTTTTTGTGAAAATTTGTTTGTATCTCTAGATGTATACGACATTTGCTATTATCAAAGCGCCAGGTAACCTTCCGATTTTATCTTTGGTTGATTTTTTAGGGTAAATACTACAGAGAAAAATCGAAACCACCATGAAAATTCAACATTGTTGTAAAAATTCGTTTGCATCTCTATAGTGAAAAATTTCTTTGAGCAGTACTAAAGAGGATAGACAGATACCTTTTAAATTTGTATTATAATTAGTAAGAAAAAAAACTGTGTACTAAAACAACAGAACCACTATAAGAATCCTGATTATATAACAGAAAGAGAAAGAGCAAAATTTATTTTTTCTTGCGAAAATCATTGATTTCCCTAATTATAAGACAATTGCTCACGACCTACATCAAAAAAAGGAGTCAGTGTGCCTAATTCGTTTCAAATTGTTTTTAATTTGTGTTTTAGGTAATGTGATGTAGTAATATGTTATAACCATTGCTAAATAATACCGTTTAGACATTGCACTATATGAGATAAACACTGACATTTTCACCTGAAGTACTTAGAAACGTAAGCCAAATGCAGAAAATCGAGGATAGGTTGCACAGGGTAATGCGTAATATACCCCATACAAATTTTAGACGTGAAGCTGTAAGAATCCTAAGGAGCCAATTTACGTCATTAATGTCGTGATGATAATTAGTTACACGAAAATCAAGTGTAAAACTTTACCACTATTATACTTAATTTTTTTCAAACCACACTCTCATACGTCGATTAATCTCGTTTGAAAAACAACGTAAGTTGATGAAATGTATCCTAATGAAAATATTTCTTGGTAAAAATGTATAAAAACTCGCTCGTTATGTACACCCCAGCTATAACTACCCTATCAAAAGTAACTGCTTCCTGGCACAAAAAATTGCCATTAAAAGCTCTCTTTAGCGAGACACGAACATACTACGCTGAGGTAACATTACAAGGGATATAAAGTGTGCGCAAATACATTTATATACAGGAAGGGAATAGTCGCATTACGTGCGGGGGAGGGGTTCGATTCTATCGGGCGTACCCGCTCGTCCATATTAAATTACGGGGAAACGTTATAGTTCACAGGTGTGTCCCTTACTTCCTTCCTTTCTATGAGACTCGGTCGATCCGTCCTCTGCCTCCATCTGCCCTGGTATATACATGTACAAAATCGACGAGCCTCGCGCCCCTAGGGTTACCAGGGATAGTATAGAGGGTATTAGCTGAAATGCGCATTTTCTTCGAGGGGCCACGTAAGTACACCGAGCCTCGGCTTTTCCTTACTCGCTTTCTGTATCCCCCCTTTTGAAAATATACGTGCGTGTGCGTGCACGCGCGCCAGAGGGGAAAAAGTTTTCCACCATGTATACAGGGATAGTATATGGCCCTTTCCTTTTACGCCTCTCTTTTTTGCCCCGGCTTGTATTAATAAACTTTTATCGTCTCTTTTTTTTATTTTTCTTCGACTCGACGGGTACTTTTTTTTTTTTTTTTTTTTTTTTTTTCGTTCGTATTGGCTTTGTTTTATTTTACAATTAAAGGCCCTGGGCGTTGTCCATTTTTTCGTTGTGGCTTTTTACCTTGTCTTTGTTTTGTGCACCGAGAGTAGACAATTGTAAAAACTATACTATGCTACAACGGTAGTTTTTGTTGTAAGTACAGTGATTTTTATTGTTTGTACAATAGAAATTACTGTCCAGCAAAGAAATGGTAAAAAGTCCCTATAGACGACGGAATGACACCAGATTTACCATTCTCTAGCCCAGTAATTTTTATTATTATTATTTCTCTCAGTGTGGGTCGTCCGATGACAATAATCCCCTCATGGGTGTTTTCCCTGTTTTGTCGTCGTCGATATCTAAAGCCATCGGATTCAGGCAAAACATGGTCATATTTTTAAATTACTGGCCCGAGAAAAAACATACCAGCGTCGCGCATCATCCACAACTTTTTCCTCCTTCAATGATAAGCCCACAGGTGTAGAAGAGGAAGAAAAAAAAGAGCTTAAGCTCCATCTCCCGAGTATATATATATACATCCATTATTCTCCGACCCAACGCTTCAGCTCCCCGATATACGACCCGTTTCGTCTCGGCTCCGAGGCCACGGGAGGCTCTCTCCACATCCACCTGAAAATCTAAAGAAGCCATCTCTATTCTCCTTACGGGGCCGCTAACACCGCCGCGATCGCAACAAAACCCTCTTCTCTCTCTCTCTCCCCACACAGCAATTTATACCCACGATGAAGAGTAAAAAAAATCCACCGTTCCCCATCTCTCTTTCATTCGAGTGACTCCTCGGGAGAATTCATGCCCTCCCTATACCTTGCGGCGCATTATATGTTCACGTTGTGCATTAAGCCCCACAAATTTCACGGAAAGTATCCATGGTCTCCTCGCGCGTAAGCTGCACAGAGACTCAAAAACTACTACCGGAATTGTGCCGTCTATCTTTAACCCGGATAGTGTGGCTCATGTATAGTACTATGTGCATTCATATGCGCGGGTGCGAAATAATAGACTTGGAGCGAGGAGGGAGGTATAAGTACGACCCACCGGAGCTGCAGCAGGGCCTCTGTCGCGAAAAAGAGGCCGTTACACTCGTGTATATATTACGTGTATGCACGTCGCGTGCATAAGATGTATTTTGTGTGTTTGGATGAAACGAGTGGAAGCACATGCGTAGGTATGAGAGAAAAAACTGAGAGGATTCGCGTCTGAGTGTTGCCAAATCTAGTGTTTCCCCGGGCGCGCAAGGAGAGATTTTCTCATACCTTTTCAGGTGGAATGCAGTATAGTTTTTTAAACTTATTTTACATTCTCATTGAAAGCTTGAACATTTTTAGTATACACGTAATAGCTACTGTAAAAAGCTTACCTTTCGATTTAAAAATATGGCGATGGAATTATACGTACTTCCTTATGTAGTTTTATGTTTTTAAGTTGACAATAAACATTTTCCTGAATATCTGTAATTATCATCCATTTAATAGATACAACTATACGTTACATTTTAAATGATTTTATGATTTTACATCAATCAAAAATGATTGAGAACATCATGAGCGAGGAAAAAGGTAGATTTAAAAAAAAAAATTTGGATCCAAAAAAATGTAGGTACTTTCATAAAAAAAAAGAAATTAAACAGGTTCCAAAAATGAGTTTTTTGGGTATATCTTGAAAATTCAAAGACTTGAAAATTTAGTATCAGAGACAAAGTTGTAGATCTCAAGAAAAAAAATATTTTTATTTATTTTTTTAGAACCATCTTATCAAATTACAGTCCTGATAAATTAGAAGGCAATGATCATTTAAAAATAAATTATAAATCACAGATTTTTGCCGATTATAGTATACAGTTTATATTATTCCATAAAATTGTAAATACTAAAGTTGTAGATCTTAATAAAATACATATTTTCCATATTTTTTACATACTTTCAATATTTTTGTGATACTCAGGAAATTGAAGAAATATTTCAGCGTTTAAAAAAATCAGTACTTACTCATGCTACAACTTATGTTTTAAATTTAGGCATTGTCGAGGAAAATTGTAGCTCCTGTTGGTTTACACTTTAGAATACCCAGTTACATCTACAATATTATTATCATGGTCTAAACAACGATAATTAAAAATAATATAGTTAAAAATCAATGTAATAGTGGTAATAATCATAAATCAAAAAAATTTGTTTAAACTCATACGAAAATAGTTATACTTTATGCTCAGATAAGAAATGTGGCATTCGTGCCTTGGACGCAAAAATCTACTTTTTTGCATGAATTTAGTCGTTTGTATTTAAGTATTGGACTTAATCGGGATCTCGTTTCTATTTAGAAAAGCGAAGTAGTATCCTCTGTTTTACATACGCTTATAAGAGTCGATAATACACGTATAGGTGAGAGAGGCTCGCTCCTGTTTCTCGTTTCCGCTACTTTTTTTTTCCTTTTTTGCAACTCTCGGTCGTTCTTTTGTTTCTTAGCTTTTCAAGCCAACAATACCCAAGTGGTTGTGATTTTCTCGAAGAGGCTGGAGCATTAGCGAACGTACCTATAGCCACTCACTACTTGCGAATGTGGATTTGGGTCAGTCTCTCTTGGACATACTCTTAAATGCGCAGATAACAACTTTTCGTTTTATTGCATTTCTTTTAGTTTTATTTATATTCACAAGAGACATTTTCGATCGCGTATTAACCAAAGATTGAGTACAGATTACCGTTGGATCGATTGTGCAGTGCTACATTACCGTAGTTGTCAGTTTCTCGTGACTTGTTTAACAGATGGAACCACTTGGTTGTAATAGAGACTCGTCGAGTAACTCGGCCTCAGACTGCGAGAGACTATCAGTTTTGTAAGATTCTACTTTATCGACATACTTTGGCTAGTGATGTTACTTTGTCTGTTTGGATTTTAGTAGAAAAAACATTGTATCGGTCAAAAATAAAGTTTTGCTTTACTTGCATCAGAAAAATTTTTTTCATAGTGTTAAATATAAAAATACCTCTATTGTGTAAATTCGTAAGTGAGCACGTGCAAATAATCATTATCCTTTTATTTCTTTAATTAATTTTGTTCATTTAGGCCTTGCATATTTTTACTTTCTTTATGTTGTATTGTCCATTAAACATTGCTATTTATTTTATTAAAACAGTTAAACTGCGTCAGTACACATTATTATTTTAAAATTACTCGAATAAGCTTGTGTAGCAAATAAAAAGAATCCGTAAAATATTAATCTATGTGTAATAAAAAATAAACAAATTTTTGTTTCGAGGTAATGATAATATTAATAATAACTATAAGAATTATAAATCATAGATATCAATAAGTTGCATGTTAGGAGTAGAGGTAAAAAAAATAGCTGTAAAAGTTAACCAATGAAGCTTTGCGCTAAAATTGTCAGTAAATTTGTATTCTTAATGAATTTTTATTTTACTGTAGTGGCATTCGGTGGTGTGATGCAATTTATATTTTATTGATTTTTTATTTTTACTTTTGATATTATTATTATTATTATTATTATTATTATTATTATTATTATTGTTATCATTATTATTACTATCATTATTATTATTGGTAAATATATCTTTAACTTTTTTAAATTCTCATTTATATTTTACAATTTAACACATACATCAGCTACACTGATAACCACATATTTTATTATTAAAATAAAAATTTCCCTATTACATGCTCACCTATTTTTAACTAGAAATTTATTACAGCATCTCATTTAAAAGCTCGTTAATTTATATTTGTTATTTATAACTGAAAGTTATCGTTACTTTTGTTATTTGTAACTGAGAAAAATTCCTAATAATAATTTACTCTTTTCATCCTAATTATGACAAAACAATGGGAGTTCTAAATTTTAAACGTAATAAAGGAACTTTCAAGAAACATAACAGACGATAAGTACATATAATTATAAATTACGAACGTAACTATTGTATTACAATATTGCCAATGATACTTTAATTTGATCAAAGTAATGAATCTAAGCTTTCGGAACAAAATAAATAAAAAATAATAATTATTATACTAACCAAACTTTGGAAAAAACCGATTTCTCCCTAACGCTCTCTGCTCATCCATACAGATACATATATATGCACACCACATACATCCTAGTTCACCCATATACCAAATCTACATACCACACCTCTCTTAGAATTTCAAACATTTCTGCGGCCTGAACCTCGTTTTTATCTACCGCAACCAGACGCGGCACATGCACACAATAATAGGTATACGAGCCCAACCAACTTAGAAAAGACGTCACTCACATATATCTGGTGCTCACGATAAACGCGTACACATCCGCCTATGCGTTATTTCCTCGGTGTATTACAAGCTAACTCGTGGCTCGGGGGAAAAAAAACGAGCCAACGTCAAGCATCTGGGGATTACTTGCTCGGCGACGCATCCTGCTTTCTGGTAAAAGAGAAGGAAGAAGAAACGTTAAAGGCTCTTCTTGTTCCAACAAACGGTACCTCGTCGTCTTCGCTGGTTTGCTTTTATTGGGGAAAAGTCTATACGCACACTCGTGACAACACGGTCCTCCATACATATATATGGATCTCTCTCTCTCTGTCTCGCTATGTTTGTTTGCACGTATGGGCGGGTCGTTCGAACTTTATCTGACCATCCACTTGGACAGTGTTTTTTCGTGTGCCCATAGTGACCACGGAAATTCAGCTTATAGTTTTTTTTATTTGTAATAAGTTAGAATGGTATCGGGGAAATCGATTTTTACTCGATGTGGTGCACAGGGCTTTAAATGATAAATGGAGTGTAGAGAGAGAGAGATGGGCCCGAGTTTCTAAAAGGGAAATCGATTCGACTCTCCTTTTCGTTCGAACGTGTGAATTGTCTGCGATTACGGGTAGAAACGCGCTCTTGGGTTCAAGTTTTAATTTTCTTCGTCCAATGCGCGATCATTTTGTAATTATCTCTGCGTGTATAGTCCTGTAGTTGTACTCGCAAGGTGTGATTTAATACTTGTTCTGTGGATGATAGAAAGTGATGCTTTCTCCTCTTGGAGTAGGTTTCACTTGTAAAACAACGATGGACTGGATCAATAAAATACCGTCTTACTGTGTACTTGTGTGCATATGATTTTCGATCGGTCGTAAATGATTGATTTGCTGGTTGAGACGTTTATCTCGTGCATTCTTTTGTGCTTAGAAAATTTGTTGCACTAAAATACTTTAATAACCGTTCCTTGTACGAAAGAAATATACATTACATATAAAAAGCATTGCAATGTTTACATTTATCCTCATTTCTCCGTATACCTGCTATTAATATTATTCATTATCTATTTCGGACTATTACAGTAATGAGTTTTTTAGCTCTTGTAGATAAACTTTTTTTCAAACGAACATAATAAGCTTGGCATTCATATTATTGCACGTGTTCCAGTTTTTTTATTTTTTATCTTTATACAAAAGTAATATAATTCATAATTTTAAATTTTTACTATACAATATTACTAACAATATGTGGAAAAATATTATTATATTATATTAAAAATTTAATTAATCATCAAACAATTATTTAACAATATATAAAATATGATTCAAGTTAACTTAATTGTACATGTTGTTTAGTAACTAAATTAAATTATTAATTCAATACACTTATTATTAATGATGATGTTATTGTTATAATAATGGTAATATCATTAAAAAGTATATTTCACTGTTAAGAATAGATGGAATAAACATCCACAAATCCCAAGATTCCTTGACAAAAATCATTTAATTTATAAGACATTGATAACTATTATCCTTTCGCACGCACAGTCCCATTGGAAATCTTATCCAATGACACCCATAAAATAAATATGCGTGTAAATGCTCGCAGTGCCCACGTTTCCTGTATAATATCAACAATGCAGGCACATACATTCAGACACACATCTCCATTTAAACTCGGCCATTACCGAGCGTCCAGGCCCTTAATCCGCGATTCAAACAAACCACCATCCTATAATGCACTTGAAGCGAAGCAGATGTACAATCGAAACCAAGCCCACCCCCCATGTTTAGCGCGTCTCTTTGTGATCGTTTCAAATGTCATTTCTCGATCGGAGACTTATATTTACTCATAGTGGAAGACGCTCATTTTTATTCAATCCATGCCACAAATCGAGCCATAAATCCTACGCCCGCGTGAGCGTATGTACGAAATCGTATAGGTGCGACTTCACACACGTAAACGCATTTAAACGCATCTACTTTTTACTTTGGAAATCCAATAAATTTTGGAAAGATGACCCAATACAGCGTAAGTGTACCCAAGTATGGCCGATGGAAGAATGAGTTGGGTAACCCCGACTTATCGTTCCTGAAAATCAGTAATCGCAAAACTGTTGTTACACACACACATATGTGTACATCGAGGGTCACTCACTCACACACGCGCTCGGAGATGTGCTTTGCGACGTCGATGACACGATGGCGCTCGAACTCGTTATTGTATTATTCCGCTTTGTATGTTATACCTGTTCGAAAGACAGTTCGATTTCTCGGTTCGATCGTCGTGCGTCGTCGCATTTTTCCTCGGCTGACATTGTCGATGACACGAGAGTCAAGTTCTTCTTTCTTTATTTTTTTTCGTCACGATCCAAACAAATGATGTCCATGTTGCAAGCTCGATTTTTTTTCCTGGGACATCCGCTAAGCTCTAGAGTATATTTAACTTATTTCTAAATGCTGGAGGAGGTACACTTCTCGCTCAGTAGATATATAAGTTACGATGGTGCGGTGAAGTGATTTTTTTTTTTTTTTTTTTTTTGGTAGTGTTGTCGGAAAATGGTGAAAAATGTCGTGGTGCAAAAATATTCTCGCTCGTGTGGTGAAAACAACGATAGACTTTTACAATCGTTGCCTTGATTCGCTGGTCGCTGTCTTCGAGTGCTTTAAAGAGACCGGGTCCTATGAGTTGAATCACATTCTCAAAGAGGTAAATTACTTGTTGATTTACCGATTATTATTGTTTGATTTTTCGTTCAAGTGACTTAGTTTGTGTATTACTCATATATATGTAGGTTTAAATGAACGATACATTGTAATTGTTTTTGGATGTAAACAAATATAAATAAACTTGCGCTTTAATTACAGCCATTATACAAAGTTTAAATATTTGAACAATTGATAGAAATTATATTTCCACTAGGAGTTAAAAACCACTGGCTTCAATAAAAAAGTGTGCTAGGATTTAATAGCTTCAAAAAATATCGATTTATTTGGTCCTAAAAAAATGACTACATTACAAATTCGTAGTATAATAAAGATTTTCAGAAGTATTTTTTACATGAATTTGTATTAAGAATAAGCATTGTGGAGCGAAAAGTAGGAGGACTCTGAGGTATGACTAGACTTAGATATGTTTATAGCTGGGTAAGTAAACTATCTAATTCAGATTTTGGTTAAAAAAGACCTTGTTACGAGAATGTCGTTTTGTTCAATTTTTTAGTGTGGGTACTGCTATTTTTTTTAAGAGCAGTGAAATGACAAACTCTTGAGTTCTCAGGATAACACAAAATTGCCACTATAAAATTTAAATAAAAATTCTTGGAATTGCCTATTTTTTCAGTAAAAATCTGAATTATTTAGTTCTTTAACTAAAAACTGAGCTATTCGTTTGTGTAGTCATCTATACAAGAAATTTCACTAAACTTTCAACTTTCGTATTACTCATCAACACATACCATTTTACTATCGTTAAATTTACTTTTAAGAGTGTAGGTATGGTTAGTATGACAAACCAGATATTGATATCCGTTTTTAGACAAAGAGTATTTAAGCAACCCGTGTATGACGATAAAAAGCATGCCATTATTGCATAAAGTAACTGACTCGATATTACTATCAATTTATTTTTCTAGCAAACGTCTACTTTTTTTTATAATGAATATAGTGTGAAAAGTTGAATCATATACAGTAAGTGGATGAATATTTCTTTCAAATAAAGTAATGATGTCAACTTTCGTGATCATTGTCGTTAAAAACTATGTTCGATTATTGTAGTATAGTATGAGTCACCACCTAACGTAAGTTTATTTTTAAACAAATTATTAGTTTAAAATACGTATTAGAATATTGATGTAATCATTATCATTTATCAGTAGAAAACGACACATTTTAAAATAAGTTGGTAATCTCTCTATTGAGTTAAAAAAAGCTCCTCCATATTTTTTTAGATTTTATGAGTCTGTACACGCTTGGAAGACAAACAATAACACGCAAAAAGAAAAAAATTAATAAAAGATACTATTTTCATCACATCTACGTGTGTCACGACTTGAAACCTTCCTTAAGAAATTATAACAAAGTATTTTTTACAGATTTGACAGAGAATGATTTTAACGGAAAAAGAATTTGTACGAAATAGCGGGCACCGCTGTGTTATTGCTAGAAATTATAAAACTACGAACTACAGCGGTCGTGGGTCGAATTTGCGATAAACATGATTTTCGAGCCACTTCCTCTACTGACTCAACTGTTTTAGTCTGTATTATTATCTCAATAAAAATGGTTTTACTATCACGTTCTCGTTACAGCATAAAACTGATTAATAAGCCATTAACTCGCAGAAATCACTAATCACTCTTGACACGTTCAAAAATATATTTTATTTACGTTCTTAATCAAAATTCTTAAAAAAAAATTAAGTAAAGAATTGTTGTTTAAAACTTCATATTGCTCAAACAAAGGAACTTCACGTAGCGTTACTTATGTTCTGTTTATTTATAGTATCTGTAATATCTCAAGTAAATAATACTTACACTTATAAAAAAACAATTTATTGTTTTTCTTTTTTTTACGAAAAACACCTACCCTATTAAAATATAAAAAGACTGTAGCTCGGAAGCGTCGATCGATTTTTATGTCCGAGAGACGCATTGCTGACCGTAACATGAAAGAAACGAGTGCACTAGGATTTCGCGTTCCTCTGAACACACACACATAACCTCTTCTACTACTAGAGCTTTTGGACCCTATTTTTTTTTGTGCAGCACATAAAAACCCCTGAGCCTCAAACAAACGTCCTGACGACTGTTTTACGAGGTCGGCAGCTCTCATGGCCACACTTTTCTCGATTAAAAAAAAGGGGGGGGGGTCTTTAGGGCAGTACAGGGATGAAAAAGGCTTGTGTTATACATTCATTCGTAAGCAAGTGCATGACGTTTATGTTTGGTGACATCGTTTCCTTCGTTTCCTCAAAGCTTTCAGAGCAGTTGAAACTGGTACATCCGCTCGTATGCTGCCTTTGTACCGATTTATCTCTGTTGTTTGTTTTTCAAAATTAGGAAGGACTATGAGAACAAAATGTGCACCGGCAGCGGTTTACGGAGGGATAATGGTTGGTTTGTGTTTTTACGCTCGCCCGGTTTTTTTTTTTTTTTTTTTCTTTTGAAAAACAAAGAAGAAAATGCAAGAGCTTTTCAAGTGGTGTAATTTTTAAGTGATGCGCTCATTCTGTTCGGGGTTTTTCTCGACATTGTTGTTTTGGTCTGGTCAAAGTTTGTTTGTATTAAAATTGTTAGTTTTTTACGAGTTTTTCCTTTGGTTGATAATTATTCGGTGATATGATGATCATGAATTTTATTTATTGATTTTCCGTATCGATGAGTAAAAATAGTGATCACTTGACTAATCAAGTAATGTTTAATGAATAAAAATTTTAATTCAGCCCACTACCTGTAAATTAATTACTCTGGTGACTTAAAAACTTTTAAATATCTTTACGTTTCACATTTTTACTCGTTAATGCTGAGATTTGTAACTGAACATGATTTTAGTATGTAGTATTTTAAATATAAAAGTAAAATCCTAAAAACATTAGGCATAGCGTGCCTTATCCAATTTCTGAATTTCAATTTGAAAAACACCTTCGAACTTTTTAATTTTAATGGTGTTAATATTGAAACAGTATTAATTAAGCAATGAAAGTATTTTGTAAAGAATTTTTCCGACAACCGTACACACAGCTAAAAATACTGGAGATGTAACGAGAAATTCATAAAAACCCGGCGAATTCCTTTGAAAACATTTTTTTTTAAACATCCCATCTCCTGCAAACTAAAAAGGATATGCTCTGTATCATCTCCCTCCTGCGTCTTCAATTATAATTGTCACACAGTCGTATTTATACACCTACAAAAGCAAAAGCTACACAGTATACAAGTCGAGTTCTGTAATTGAGAAAAGCAATGGACAGAAAGAGAGAGAGAACCAGAGACACAAATACCATCAGCTGACACGTACGAAATTCCAGTCGTCGCCGAGGACGCATCCAAAGCTTTCGCGACACTTCCTCGTATACACACACAGCGCCGTCGCAACGCAACATTTATAATCACAACAATCTCCCAGCGAAGCCAATTAGCGCTCGCGAGAAAGCGAAAGAGAACGACAGATGAAGTTGACGCGCGTAATATCGCACAAAAACTTGAAAAAAAAGTCCCTCCAGCTCTGCGTTCTTCGCGTTCTGGAAACGAGGGAAAAAATGTAGAAAAGTGACAGCGACGAAATGGGACTCTACGCATGGGTATGTGTCAACTAATGGACGCACGGAGCTTCTCTGCTGGAATCCTCTTTCTTTCGGGAGAATCTGCAGAAATCCGATGAAAAATTCGCAATGCACTTATAAACACTGCGAACTGGGTCACAGAAGTAGTGCTTCTTGGCGACTTGAGTGGGATGCACGTACAGTGTTTCAGTCATGGTTGTTAGTATCTAAAAGGCATATAAGTGGTTTTTTTTTAGTGTATGAACGCCAACTTTTTTTTTCTCAAATGCTCAAAGTGAAAGTAGAATTCTACTGCGTAGGAAGGTCTTATTTTTATTTTTCTAAGCTTTACTTTTTTACGAGACCTAAATGTGTCAACGCAGTAACGCCGGTGTTTATTAGTTGCCGTGGCTCTCTGTCCTCTGTAGGCGCATACCAGTACGTCTCGGATGAAATTCTAAACGAGAAGCAAGTCAAGATTTACACATACTCGCGCGTCATACGAAGTTAAAATTCATTCTTATTATGATGAGTTTTTTGGCCCCGGGTGTGTCCCGGGTTTAAAGCACTTTGCTTGTTATTCCTGTCTTTTTACCGTTATCGGATATTTTAGATTTCAAGCTGACGTGTGTACGTCGAGCGTTCCCTGTAAAATCAGCAACTGCCATATTCGGCGAATTTTTTTTTGGAAAATTGTTAATGACGCGTAGAAAACTTTGATTTTCCATTTATGGTAAACCAGTAATGACAGTTGAAGTTTTGCTGATTATTTATGAATCCAGATTTTTACATGTTATTGACCTCTTGCCACTGTTATTTTTAAAATTATTATTGTACACTGTAAAGATCGCATCAAATACTTTACTTTTAAAATAACTAAATATTTATGAAAAGCGGAATTGCTACACCAACAGAAAATATTAATGAAAGTTACAACGCTAGCACTGTAAAAAATTGCAAACCTAACTTTTTACTGTTTGACGTACGTAGAGGCACACTAAAAATTTAACTGCTCAGACTGTGATTTTCATCGTATAATTAAGTATAATCATTTTTTACTAAAATCATCGTAACGATTTGGTTACAAAAAATAAAAATTGGTTGTTATTGAGAATGTCCCATATTATATAGAAAAGATGTATCCCATAGAATTGTCCTTGAAGTGAAATTCAAAAAAAATTCTTGAAATTTTGCAGAAGTTTCCGTCCTTCTTTTATAACTTAAAAGTTTCAACATTATTGCAACATTCATTGGCTCTACTGATAAAATTTGTTCTACTTTTGTTTTGCAATCTTTCGAGTTTATCAAACATCATGGATAGTAATCTTCCATCTTATCGTTTCGAGTATCGTGTAACCTCAAAACTATACGGTTGCAAAAAATGTGTCTGATTATACTAAATATAATAAACGTAAAAATGAAATGCAATATAATACCACCGTACGATGGTAAATTTTTTTGTAAACAAATGTGTTGTCCCTAAATAAAAATAACCTGTAACTTTTCTTTCTGTTACAGGTGAGTCCAGAATAAATCATCTTTTGTAGTAAGTTAAACTATTGACATAGTAAGAGCATTTATATTTAAATGACATTATTACTCATCTATCAACTTATTAACTTGAATTCAAAACTTTTCTTATTCAAATAAACCTTTTGTATGAACTGCACATTCTTTTCATTATTCACACAAATTTTCCCTTCCAATCCTCGTAATATTTTCTTTCATTAAAATTCAATATTTCTCGAATCTACTATACATACCTTTGCAAGTAGGTCAATGCAGATGTATTTGCAAATTGAATAAATTATTACAAAGAAGCTTACTTAAAGTGCAAAACCTGAATCCGTTTCAGATACTCGCGGATACGCTTACAAACCTTGTTAATTATTTTTCATAAGGTATACTATATTAACAGCGCGAGATGCACTTTATCTTCAAAAACAAATGCCGCAGCCACAAAGCATTTGACGCTGTTACCCGACACCTCGTGATCACATGATACACACATTCATGCACCGTTTTCCTTCTCTGTGGCTTGCACACATTGTCTTTATTGTTCGTTAATTTATTTTCACCTTGGAAGAAAAAATATGCTGCTGTTTTAATTCTCCGCCTACATATAATTAAAGGCGTGGGTAGTACCTACCTGTGAAAATTAAAATGGCTTATTGTCTTTTTTCTCCTTGATCAACTTCTACAATTAAGTACAGTGATTCCTAAATATTTTGTATAAAATTGTGTTTAAAGCATTAATGTCGCAAATTAAGAAACTATGAAGTTGGAAATTTTATCCTAGGGTGAGAATTTTTTTTTAATATTGACTAAAAGTTCAAGGGTCTTACAAACGCAATTTTATAAATCTCGATAATGTATATATGTATCATTTTTAACTCCATGTCCATATTCGCTTAGCTAAACACTCACATCTTACGATTTCAGTGTTGAAAAAAATAAAGAAAAGTATGTATAATAATGTACACCAAAATATTAAAATTTGAGCCTTTAGTTAAGTCTGTGGGGATGGAGGTAGATTAAAAAAGGTTTTTGTAACTGATATTTATTTGTTTTGTTTTTTTGTTATTTTAATTATTTGTATATATATATAATAACAAATATATAAGATATATATAAATAATCAACCCCCACCCCACAGACTTAACTAAAGGCTCAAATTTTAATATTTTGGTGTAAAAAAATAATAATTTTAAAAAATAAATAAAATGATAAAAAAAAATAAAACACATCATTAAATATCACTTCTAAAAAACTAAAAAAATACGTAAGATTTTTTAAATCCATCTCCATTTCCAATTAGTTTAAGACACACATTTTTCTAATTTAGTATAAAAAAAATTAATAAATTAGTCAAAGAATAAATTAATAGATAAAATAATAAAAGTAAACAAGTAACTAAATATCACTTACAAAAATTTTAAACAACTCGTATCATTTTTCTAATCCATCTCCAACTCCACTTAGCTGAAGACTCTAATCTTAGTATTTTAGTGTTATAATAAATGAATAAAACAAGACAAATAAATAAATAATAAAAAAACAACACGAATAATTAAATATTACTTAAAAACAATTAAAAATATCTGTACCCTTTTTATATTTGTATTAGTTAAAAAAAAAAAAAATAATAATAATAATAATTAAAAAAATAACTTAAGTTATAAAAAGAGAAAAAAAATAAAATTGTAAATAAAAAAAATTAAATAAAATTATAAAAAAAAAAAAAATGGAATATGTATTTAAAAAAAAATGAAATTATAGGAAAAAAAGTAAATTATAAAAAAGTAAATAAATAAAATTACTAAAAAAAAAAGAATAAAGTTAAAAAAAAACGAAATAAACAATTAAATATTACTTTAACATATCTCAAGAAACTGGTTTTATTTTTTAAATTTATGTTCGTTTCCACTTAGCTAAAGACTCAATAATTATTAATTTCGTAAAAAAATTTTTTTTTTCTTTAAAAAAAATAAATAAATAAAACAAATAAATAAATGGCACTAACAAAAATTTCAAAAATTATCGTATCATTAATTAAATCTCTCTTAATCTATACTTTGGGAAATATTCAAATGTTACTGTTTTGGTGTTGAAAAAAATGTAAAAATTATATTAGAAGAATTATAAAAGAATTAAACAAACAAAATGAAAAAATAATTAAAATAATTCAAAAATTAAACACATAAAAAATTTTTTAATTTTCAAAAAATAAATAAATAAAACAAAAAAATAAATATAACTTACAAAAACCTCAAAAAATTCGTATCATTTGTTAAATCCATCTCTATTTCTACTTAGTTCAAAACTCAAATTTTACTATTTTAGTTTTCTAAGAAAAAAACAATAATTTTAGAAAATAAAAAAAAAATTAATAAATAGAATTAAATATAACTTACAAAAATCTAAAAAAATTTTTATCATTTTTTAAATCTATTTTTATTTCCACTTAGCCATAGACTCATGTTTGACTATTTAAATGTTATATAAAATGAATAAAATAAAGAAAAAAATTAACAATGGAAAAAAAAATTAAAATAAAAAAAAAGAAAAAAAAATTTAGTATCAGTTAAAAAAATCTCAAAAAATTCGCATCATTTTTTAAATCCATCTCCATCTCCACTTAGCTAAATACTCAAAACTTGCTGTCTGAGTATAATAAAAAAAATAAATAAATAAATGAAAAATGCGAAAAAATGATTAAAAAACAAAACTAATGATTAAACATTACTAAAAATAATCTCAAATATCGTATCATTTTTTAAATCCATCTCTATCTCTACTTAGCTAAATACTCAAGTCTCACTGTTTTAGTGTTAAAAACAAAAAATAATAATAAATAAATGAATAAGTAAATAAATGAATTAAGGGAAAAAAAAAAATAATTAAATATCACTTATAAAAATTTTTGAAATTCATATTATTTTTCTAATACCTCTCTATCTCCATTTAGCTAAGGACTTAAATTTTACTATTTTGGTGTTATAAAAAATATTAAATACATGAAATAATCAAAAATAAACCGAATAATTGAATTTTATTTACAAAAATCTCAAAAAATTCCTATCATTTTTCAAATCCATCTCCGGTATCTATTTCAAGAGTGTGTGGAATCTGCAACAAAGTCAAACAGATAGTTTGTATACTCGCTCAGGACTCTATCGCTCGGACAACGAAAAATTTATCCGTGACAAGAAAAAACAATTAGGATTCTTTCATGACAAGCTTATCTCCAGGTATTCACTAATAACACGCATAAATGGGAGAACAAGATAAACAGCATGTCTAGATCTCTATATTACTGTTGTATAACTCTTTCATATTGTAATTATTTATTTGCGTTGAAGTACAGTATTAATTGTATAAATTTTACCAATTTAATCAACCTTGCATATAAAATATAACTCCTATTCTGTTGAAAATTGTCCAAATTAAATTATTCTAATATTTCAACTACTTGCTGTTACATTTAATTATATTTAAAGATGTAGAAAATAAAATGCATAATTCCACAACAAGGTCAAATACACATTTATTGATACCGACAGTAACTTGTATACTAAAGAATTTCTCATCAAACAATACATTTCATTATTTTCTACCTCTTTATGATGGTAAAATACCTTAAAGCAACCGACTCGGATTATTTGTCCTTGAAAATCATTTCTGCGCTGATCAAAAGTCAGATTAGTTTCCCTGAATCCTTTCTTTTCATCCCAAGTTCCAAAATGACTTTTAATCAATTCTCGATCCCTTGCAATTTGGTAAACTTCGCTAAGCTCTCGAGCATTTATACCCGTAATTTTCTGCACTACGAGAAATAGGCAGTTGAAAGGAATGTAGTTGTTGGAGAAAAATTCATCAGCTTTTGTTTTTTCACTCAAAAAAATCATCCATTGAATGTTGTCCGTTACAAACCACAAGGATATTTCCTAAAAGCGTATCGCACACTCAATTACTGTGATTACAAAAGTAGTATAAAAACGTATACAAATAAATAAAAACTGCTTAGCAAAAACTATCTTCAGATCGTGAAATCTGAAAAGTGGTTCTTGTTTCTTTAATCAAGTTCACGACTACAAATATTTTTTATCAAAACAAAACAACCAAAATTAACATAATGCTAACTTAAAGAAACTGTTTCATCTCTTCGGAGTCATTCATTAGCACGATCAAGGTATTCTGCAATTCAGAAGTATCAATTTTCATCTAGAAAAAGAAGTATCAGAGAACGTTAGTGGCATATAAATATTTTAATTAATGATCAGTGATTATTACGAAAATCATTAAATAATTCTAGTATGATTGTCTGTCAAATCATGCATGTATTAGATGAACTGAATGCATAAAAATGATGGTTCTTCCTCGAGTAGAAATTTTTATGTTTTACCGAAATGAGAATGTCATATATAATACATTGTAAGGCCATCATCACACGTAACAGCGCAATGTATAAAATATTTTTATGCTTGCAGAGCCCAAAGATTTTAATTCAAGGACTATCTTGTGTACAAATATACAAATAAAGCTGTTTTTCTTCTTATGGACCAAATAATCGAGTATATAATCACTTTCATACGCAGCACAAGACAAACTTGACTTTTTATGCTAATAATTATTTTTACCCCGTCAAATAGTAATGTAATGCGTCCAACTACTTTTATTTTTAAATAAAAGCCACTGTGTACTGATAATGCCTGAAAACGATCTCGGTGATCCTTTTTAAAATGTACAATTAAATAATATTAAATGTTTTGTTCAGAGATTTTTTTAAAGTCAAAAAAATGTATCCAGTTGCTAACTAAAAGTTTTGTTTCATTACCCTTGATTTAAAGACTTCTATCTGATTAAAACATATTTTTACCATCGGCAAATAGATTTTCATGGTATCAATAAGTTTATTAAGCACGTGGTATGGATTGAAAAAAAAAAAATTGCAAAAATTTGGGTGCGCACAACCGCGCTTGAGCCAGGTATTAGCTGACCTGTCATCCCTAGTAGTTGTTATTACAATCTTCTAACACCCTAAGTGAGGCTCCTGGCTCAGTTTCCCTATCCTACTTTCTATCTGACCCTACAGTCCCTCAATGTGCTACTTATGATTCTACCTTAGATCTAGGTATTAACTCTACCTTATTTCTATTTTTCTTATTCTATCTTACACCTATTTTTTTATTCTACGTTATTTCTAATTATTATTCTAATTATTCTACCTTAAGATCTACTCTTATTGTTCTACCTTACATCTAGTCTTACTACTCTACCTTAAGTCTACGATTTTTAATTCTACATTAAAATCTATTTGCTTACTGACTAAGGCTTATAGATTAATTAATTTCTACCCAACACCGCTTAAAAACTAGGTCGAAGGTCAGCCGCGAACCCGGACCCCCTGGCAACTCAATATCTGATAGTTAAAGCTTTCATACGCATTTAACCACGCAGCTACTGAGCTCTTACGGCCCGGCTTGTTTAATAGTACATTTCAATCATTAGTTTGGTATAGATAAAAAAATGCCTGTAAGTGAGATACTTGTGTATGTGTTGATTGCTTGGCGTATCGGTAAGTATATCTATATGCCCGACCAACTTGACTGTAATCGGTTATACAGATATACTGATATCATGCGAGGCCCACATAGTTATCAAATTTCTCGTTGGAGAGCGCCGTTTTTGCAACGCGATTGAGACCCAGCTGACACATAATGATGCGCAAACGTAGCCGTGGGTGTTTGCTTAAAATAATTACAACGTATCATCTTATAATATTGTATCACACTGGAAGAAAAGTGGCAACAAAAAGCCAACGCGATGTTAAAAGCGTCGCATTTTAGATGATATGTTTTATCTTCTACGCCCCCTTGCGTGAGAAAAACAAAGCGTCTACGTGAGTAACATTGAAGGTAATGTGCAGCTGAATAAAATTAAAAGCGTATGACGTGCGCTATTGAATGACAAATGAGCGGATATTTCGTATTTATTTGTTAAAGAAAATGAATCTTTGATCTTCAACTGAAAATTTACCAAAAACTGGTGCCTCACGTGTTTTGTTGGTATAGCAGGTGCATTTGCCGGTCAGCTGGATCCCTCCGTGTGTTGAGTATACCTATACGTACATAATTATTATTATATATTATCATAACAACTCGCCGCGACGCTGCGCTGGTATATAGATATACAAAACTCGATGGAAATCTGACCGACCGACTGAAAAATGCTAATGATACTAATTACCAGATCAGATTATGTTCATCACTAATTATTTTTCCACACTATAGATGGCATATAAGCTTTGCTATGATAAGTATAAGCTCACTTGTAAAATAATAAAAAGCGTTGTTCTGCACACAGGATATTGTATTGTGGTCGTTGTGAACGATGACGGTTAATCAAGTCCGAAAGAGGCTGTTTCGAATCAAATGTACGTGTATGTGTATACACGACGAGGCTTGAGCACGTGTCCATTGTAACGTGTACTTACGCGCCTCCGCTGTCCATCCGTACCTACATATTTATATCATCATCATCATCATCATCGATAGGAAGTTGAAGGTTTGAAGATCAGTCAAATGTGCGTATTGTGTAAATACAATCAGACGTATCTTCCCCATCTACTACATCGTAATCCATAGGCTCGAGAGGGTTCACCCACAATTAAATACGTACAAGAGGTGCCACTTTTTTCTGTTTCTTCGTTTATTTGTTTCTCGTTAATTCAATTACTTTTATCTTTTTTTTTTCTCATCGTCAAAGTAGTCAATTTTTTTTTTCGTCTCGTCTATACATGCGTTTTTCTAAACAATCACGAGATGATACGGTTTACAATATATGGCGTCTCCCAAGTTTCTACTAATACACAAAATTAATGTATGATAATAATTCAGATAGGATTTAATTATTCGTGCACTCCGATAGGGTATCTCTTTTGATGAACGTCAAACTAAAATTATTTTTCCAACAAATAATCAGATATTTTGTTTAATAAATTCAAACTGCAGTTTCAATCGACAAATACTAACGAGCAATTCGTGTTTTTCTGAAAATTGTCCAGTACTGCTCGTAAAAAGATATTTCGTACGGTTATCCTGCCAGTGGCATCGGTATCTATTTCAAGAATGTGTGGAATCTGCAACAAAGTCAAACAGATAGTTTGTATACTCGCTCAGGACTCTATCGCTCGGACAACGAAAAATTTATCCGTGACAAGAAAAAACAATTAGGATTCTTTCATGACAAGCTTATCTCCAGGTATTCACTAATAACACGCATAAATGGGAGAACAAGATAAACAGCATGTCTAGATCTCTATATTACTGTTGTATAACTCTTTCATATTGTAATTATTTATTTGCGTTGAAGTACAGTATTAATTGTATAAATTTTACCAATTTAATCAACCTTGCATATAAAATATAACTCCTATTCTGTTGAAAATTGTCCAAATTAAATTATTCTAATATTTCAACTACTTGCTGTTACATTTAATTATATTTAAAGATGTAGAAAATAAAATGCATAATTCCACAACAAGGTCAAATACACATTTATTGATACCGACAGTAACTTGTATACTAAAGAATTTCTCATCAAACAATACATTTCATTATTTTCTACCTCTTTATGATGGTAAAATACCTTAAAGCAACCGACTCGGATTATTTGTCCTTGAAAATCATTTCTGCGCTGATCAAAAGTCAGATTAGTTTCCCTGAATCCTTTCTTTTCATCCCAAGTTCCAAAATGACTTTTAATCAATTCTCGATCCCTTGCAATTTGGTAAACTTCGCTAAGCTCTCGAGCATTTATACCCGTAATTTTCTGCACTACGAGAAATAGGCAGTTGAAAGGAATGTAGTTGTTGGAGAAAAATTCATCAGCTTTTGTTTTTTCACTCAAAAAAATCATCCATTGAATGTTGTCCGTTACAAACCACAAGGATATTTCCTAAAAGCGTATCGCACACTCAATTACTGTGATTACAAAAGTAGTATAAAAACGTATACAAATAAATAAAAACTGCTTAGCAAAAACTATCTTCAGATCGTGAAATCTGAAAAGTGGTTCTTGTTTCTTTAATCAAGTTCACGACTACAAATATTTTTTATCAAAACAAAACAACCAAAATTAACATAATGCTAACTTAAAGAAACTGTTTCATCTCTTCGGAGTCATTCATTAGCACGATCAAGGTATTCTGCAATTCAGAAGTATCAATTTTCATCTAGAAAAAGAAGTATCAGAGAACGTTAGTGGCATATAAATATTTTAATTAATGATCAGTGATTATTACGAAAATCATTAAATAATTCTAGTATGATTGTCTGTCAAATCATGCATGTATTAGATGAACTGAATGCATAAAAATGATGGTTCTTCCTCGAGTAGAAATTTTTATGTTTTACCGAAATGAGAATGTCATATATAATACATTGTAAGGCCATCATCACACGTAACAGCGCAATGTATAAAATATTTTTATGCTTGCAGAGCCCAAAGATTTTAATTCAAGGACTATCTTGTGTACAAATATACAAATAAAGCTGTTTTTCTTCTTATGGACCAAATAATCGAGTATATAATCACTTTCATACGCAGCACAAGACAAACTTGACTTTTTATGCTAATAATTATTTTTACCCCGTCAAATAGTAATGTAATGCGTCCAACTACTTTTATTTTTAAATAAAAGCCACTGTGTACTGATAATGCCTGAAAACGATCTCGGTGATCCTTTTTAAAATGTACAATTAAATAATATTAAATGTTTTGTTCAGAGATTTTTTTAAAGTCAAAAAAATGTATCCAGTTGCTAACTAAAAGTTTTGTTTCATTACCCTTGATTTAAAGACTTCTATCTGATTAAAACATATTTTTACCATCGGCAAATAGATTTTCATGGTATCAATAAGTTTATTAAGCACGTGGTATGGATTGAAAAAAAAAAAATTGCAAAAATTTGGGTGCGCACAACCGCGCTTGAGCCAGGTATTAGCTGACCTGTCATCCCTAGTAGTTGTTATTACAATCTTCTAACACCCTAAGTGAGGCTCCTGGCTCAGTTTCCCTATCCTACTTTCTATCTGACCCTACAGTCCCTCAATGTGCTACTTATGATTCTACCTTAGATCTAGGTATTAACTCTACCTTATTTCTATTTTTCTTATTCTATCTTACACCTATTTTTTTATTCTACGTTATTTCTAATTATTATTCTAATTATTCTACCTTAAGATCTACTCTTATTGTTCTACCTTACATCTAGTCTTACTACTCTACCTTAAGTCTACGATTTTTAATTCTACATTAAAATCTATTTGCTTACTGACTAAGGCTTATAGATTAATTAATTTCTACCCAACACCGCTTAAAAACTAGGTCGAAGGTCAGCCGCGAACCCGGACCCCCTGGCAACTCAATATCTGATAGTTAAAGCTTTCATACGCATTTAACCACGCAGCTACTGAGCTCTTACGGCCCGGCTTGTTTAATAGTACATTTCAATCATTAGTTTGGTATAGATAAAAAAATGCCTGTAAGTGAGATACTTGTGTATGTGTTGATTGCTTGGCGTATCGGTAAGTATATCTATATGCCCGACCAACTTGACTGTAATCGGTTATACAGATATACTGATATCATGCGAGGCCCACATAGTTATCAAATTTCTCGTTGGAGAGCGCCGTTTTTGCAACGCGATTGAGACCCAGCTGACACATAATGATGCGCAAACGTAGCCGTGGGTGTTTGCTTAAAATAATTACAACGTATCATCTTATAATATTGTATCACACTGGAAGAAAAGTGGCAACAAAAAGCCAACGCGATGTTAAAAGCGTCGCATTTTAGATGATATGTTTTATCTTCTACGCCCCCTTGCGTGAGAAAAACAAAGCGTCTACGTGAGTAACATTGAAGGTAATGTGCAGCTGAATAAAATTAAAAGCGTATGACGTGCGCTATTGAATGACAAATGAGCGGATATTTCGTATTTATTTGTTAAAGAAAATGAATCTTTGATCTTCAACTGAAAATTTACCAAAAACTGGTGCCTCACGTGTTTTGTTGGTATAGCAGGTGCATTTGCCGGTCAGCTGGATCCCTCCGTGTGTTGAGTATACCTATACGTACATAATTATTATTATATATTATCATAACAACTCGCCGCGACGCTGCGCTGGTATATAGATATACAAAACTCGATGGAAATCTGACCGACCGACTGAAAAATGCTAATGATACTAATTACCAGATCAGATTATGTTCATCACTAATTATTTTTCCACACTATAGATGGCATATAAGCTTTGCTATGATAAGTATAAGCTCACTTGTAAAATAATAAAAAGCGTTGTTCTGCACACAGGATATTGTATTGTGGTCGTTGTGAACGATGACGGTTAATCAAGTCCGAAAGAGGCTGTTTCGAATCAAATGTACGTGTATGTGTATACACGACGAGGCTTGAGCACGTGTCCATTGTAACGTGTACTTACGCGCCTCCGCTGTCCATCCGTACCTACATATTTATATCATCATCATCATCATCATCGATAGGAAGTTGAAGGTTTGAAGATCAGTCAAATGTGCGTATTGTGTAAATACAATCAGACGTATCTTCCCCATCTACTACATCGTAATCCATAGGCTCGAGAGGGTTCACCCACAATTAAATACGTACAAGAGGTGCCACTTTTTTCTGTTTCTTCGTTTATTTGTTTCTCGTTAATTCAATTACTTTTGTCTTTTTTTTTTTCTCATCGTCAAAGTAGTCAATTTTTATTTTCGTCTCGTCTATACATGCGTTTTTCTAAACAATCACGAGATGATACGGTTTACAATATATGGCGTCTCCCAAGTTTCTACTAATACACAAAATTAATGTATGATAATAATTCAGATAGGATTTAATTATTCGTGCACTCCGATAGGGTATCTCTTTTGATGAACGTCAAACTAAAATTATTTTTCCAACAAATAATCAGATATTTTGTTTAATAAATTCAAACTGCAGTTTCAATCGACAAATACTGACGAGCAATTCGTGTTTTTCTGAAAATTGTCCAGTACTGCTCGTAAAAAGATATTCCGTACGGTTATCCTGCCAGTGGCATCGGTATCTATTTCAAGAATGTGTGGAATCTGCAACAAAGTCAAACAGATAGTTTGTATACTCGCTCAGGACTCTATCGCTCGGACAACGAAAAATTTATCCGTGACAAGAAAAAACAATTAGGATTCTTTCATGACAAGCTTATCTCCAGGTATTCACTAATAACACGCATAAATGGGAGAACAAGATAAACAGCATGTCTAGATCTCTATATTACTGTTGTATAACTCTTTCATATTGTAATTATTTATTTGCGTTGAAGTACAGTATTAATTGTATAAATTTTACCAATTTAATCAACCTTGCATATAAAATATAACTCCTATTCTGTTGAAAATTGTCCAAATTAAATTATTCTAATATTTCAACTACTTGCTGTTACATTTAATTATATTTAAAGATGTAGAAAATAAAATGCATAATTCCACAACAAGGTCAAATACACATTTATTGATACCGACAGTAACTTGTATACTAAAGAATTTCTCATCAAACAATACATTTCATTATTTTCTACCTCTTTATGATGGTAAAATACCTTAAAGCAACCGACTCGGATTATTTGTCCTTGAAAATCATTTCTGCGCTGATCAAAAGTCAGATTAGTTTCCCTGAATCCTTTCTTTTCATCCCAAGTTCCAAAATGACTTTTAATCAATTCTCGATCCCTTGCAATTTGGTAAACTTCGCTAAGCTCTCGAGCATTTATACCCGTAATTTTCTGCACTACGAGAAATAGGCAGTTGAAAGGAATGTAGTTGTTGGAGAAAAATTCATCAGCTTTTGTTTTTTCACTCAAAAAAATCATCCATTGAATGTTGTCCGTTACAAACCACAAGGATATTTCCTAAAAGCGTATCGCACACTCAATTACTGTGATTACAAAAGTAGTATAAAAACGTATACAAATAAATAAAAACTGCTTAGCAAAAACTATCTTCAGATCGTGAAATCTGAAAAGTGGTTCTTGTTTCTTTAATCAAGTTCACGACTACAAATATTTTTTATCAAAACAAAACAACCAAAATTAACATAATGCTAACTTAAAGAAACTGTTTCATCTCTTCGGAGTCATTCATTAGCACGATCAAGGTATTCTGCAATTCAGAAGTATCAATTTTCATCTAGAAAAAGAAGTATCAGAGAACGTTAGTGGCATATAAATATTTTAATTAATGATCAGTGATTATTACGAAAATCATTAAATAATTCTAGTATGATTGTCTGTCAAATCATGCATGTATTAGATGAACTGAATGCATAAAAATGATGGTTCTTCCTCGAGTAGAAATTTTTATGTTTTACCGAAATGAGAATGTCATATATAATACATTGTAAGGCCATCATCACACGTAACAGCGCAATGTATAAAATATTTTTATGCTTGCAGAGCCCAAAGATTTTAATTCAAGGACTATCTTGTGTACAAATATACAAATAAAGCTGTTTTTCTTCTTATGGACCAAATAATCGAGTATATAATCACTTTCATACGCAGCACAAGACAAACTTGACTTTTTATGCTAATAATTATTTTTACCCCGTCAAATAGTAATGTAATGCGTCCAACTACTTTTATTTTTAAATAAAAGCCACTGTGTACTGATAATGCCTGAAAACGATCTCGGTGATCCTTTTTAAAATGTACAATTAAATAATATTAAATGTTTTGTTCAGAGATTTTTTTAAAGTCAAAAAAATGTATCCAGTTGCTAACTAAAAGTTTTGTTTCATTACCCTTGATTTAAAGACTTCTATCTGATTAAAACATATTTTTACCATCGGCAAATAGATTTTCATGGTATCAATAAGTTTATTAAGCACGTGGTATGGATTGAAAAAAAAAAAATTGCAAAAATTTGGGTGCGCACAACCGCGCTTGAGCCAGGTATTAGCTGACCTGTCATCCCTAGTAGTTGTTATTACAATCTTCTAACACCCTAAGTGAGGCTCCTGGCTCAGTTTCCCTATCCTACTTTCTATCTGACCCTACAGTCCCTCAATGTGCTACTTATGATTCTACCTTAGATCTAGGTATTAACTCTACCTTATTTCTATTTTTCTTATTCTATCTTACACCTATTTTTTTATTCTACGTTATTTCTAATTATTATTCTAATTATTCTACCTTAAGATCTACTCTTATTGTTCTACCTTACATCTAGTCTTACTACTCTACCTTAAGTCTACGATTTTTAATTCTACATTAAAATCTATTTGCTTACTGACTAAGGCTTATAGATTAATTAATTTCTACCCAACACCGCTTAAAAACTAGGTCGAAGGTCAGCCGCGAACCCGGACCCCCTGGCAACTCAATATCTGATAGTTAAAGCTTTCATACGCATTTAACCACGCAGCTACTGAGCTCTTACGGCCCGGCTTGTTTAATAGTACATTTCAATCATTAGTTTGGTATAGATAAAAAAATGCCTGTAAGTGAGATACTTGTGTATGTGTTGATTGCTTGGCGTATCGGTAAGTATATCTATATGCCCGACCAACTTGACTGTAATCGGTTATACAGATATACTGATATCATGCGAGGCCCACATAGTTATCAAATTTCTCGTTGGAGAGCGCCGTTTTTGCAACGCGATTGAGACCCAGCTGACACATAATGATGCGCAAACGTAGCCGTGGGTGTTTGCTTAAAATAATTACAACGTATCATCTTATAATATTGTATCACACTGGAAGAAAAGTGGCAACAAAAAGCCAACGCGATGTTAAAAGCGTCGCATTTTAGATGATATGTTTTATCTTCTACGCCCCCTTGCGTGAGAAAAACAAAGCGTCTACGTGAGTAACATTGAAGGTAATGTGCAGCTGAATAAAATTAAAAGCGTATGACGTGCGCTATTGAATGACAAATGAGCGGATATTTCGTATTTATTTGTTAAAGAAAATGAATCTTTGATCTTCAACTGAAAATTTACCAAAAACTGGTGCCTCACGTGTTTTGTTGGTATAGCAGGTGCATTTGCCGGTCAGCTGGATCCCTCCGTGTGTTGAGTATACCTATACGTACATAATTATTATTATATATTATCATAACAACTCGCCGCGACGCTGCGCTGGTATATAGATATACAAAACTCGATGGAAATCTGACCGACCGACTGAAAAATGCTAATGATACTAATTACCAGATCAGATTATGTTCATCACTAATTATTTTTCCACACTATAGATGGCATATAAGCTTTGCTATGATAAGTATAAGCTCACTTGTAAAATAATAAAAAGCGTTGTTCTGCACACAGGATATTGTATTGTGGTCGTTGTGAACGATGACGGTTAATCAAGTCCGAAAGAGGCTGTTTCGAATCAAATGTACGTGTATGTGTATACACGACGAGGCTTGAGCACGTGTCCATTGTAACGTGTACTTACGCGCCTCCGCTGTCCATCCGTACCTACATATTTATATCATCATCATCATCATCATCGATAGGAAGTTGAAGGTTTGAAGATCAGTCAAATGTGCGTATTGTGTAAATACAATCAGACGTATCTTCCCCATCTACTACATCGTAATCCATAGGCTCGAGAGGGTTCACCCACAATTAAATACGTACAAGAGGTGCCACTTTTTTCTGTTTCTTCGTTTATTTGTTTCTCGTTAATTCAATTACTTTTGTCTTTTTTTTTTTCTCATCGTCAAAGTAGTCAATTTTTATTTTCGTCTCGTCTATACATGCGTTTTTCTAAACAATCACGAGATGATACGGTTTACAATATATGGCGTCTCCCAAGTTTCTACTAATACACAAAATTAATGTATGATAATAATTCAGATAGGATTTAATTATTCGTGCACTCCGATAGGGTATCTCTTTTGATGAACGTCAAACTAAAATTATTTTTCCAACAAATAATCAGATATTTTGTTTAATAAATTCAAACTGCAGTTTCAATCGACAAATACTGACGAGCAATTCGTGTTTTTCTGAAAATTGTCCAGTACTGCTCGTAAAAAGATATTCCGTACGGTTATCCTGCCAGTGGCATCGGTATCTATTTCAAGAATGTGTGGAATCTGCAACAAAGTCAAACAGATAGTTTGTATACTCGCTCAGGACTCTATCGCTCGGACAACGAAAAATTTATCCGTGACAAGAAAAAACAATTAGGATTCTTTCATGACAAGCTTATCTCCAGGTATTCACTAATAACACGCATAAATGGGAGAACAAGATAAACAGCATGTCTAGATCTCTATATTACTGTTGTATAACTCTTTCATATTGTAATTATTTATTTGCGTTGAAGTACAGTATTAATTGTATAAATTTTACCAATTTAATCAACCTTGCATATAAAATATAACTCCTATTCTGTTGAAAATTGTCCAAATTAAATTATTCTAATATTTCAACTACTTGCTGTTACATTTAATTATATTTAAAGATGTAGAAAATAAAATGCATAATTCCACAACAAGGTCAAATACACATTTATTGATACCGACAGTAACTTGTATACTAAAGAATTTCTCATCAAACAATACATTTCATTATTTTCTACCTCTTTATGATGGTAAAATACCTTAAAGCAACCGACTCGGATTATTTGTCCTTGAAAATCATTTCTGCGCTGATCAAAAGTCAGATTAGTTTCCCTGAATCCTTTCTTTTCATCCCAAGTTCCAAAATGACTTTTAATCAATTCTCGATCCCTTGCAATTTGGTAAACTTCGCTAAGCTCTCGAGCATTTATACCCGTAATTTTCTGCACTACGAGAAATAGGCAGTTGAAAGGAATGTAGTTGTTGGAGAAAAATTCATCAGCTTTTGTTTTTTCACTCAAAAAAATCATCCATTGAATGTTGTCCGTTACAAACCACAAGGATATTTCCTAAAAGCGTATCGCACACTCAATTACTGTGATTACAAAAGTAGTATAAAAACGTATACAAATAAATAAAAACTGCTTAGCAAAAACTATCTTCAGATCGTGAAATCTGAAAAGTGGTTCTTGTTTCTTTAATCAAGTTCACGACTACAAATATTTTTTATCAAAACAAAACAACCAAAATTAACATAATGCTAACTTAAAGAAACTGTTTCATCTCTTCGGAGTCATTCATTAGCACGATCAAGGTATTCTGCAATTCAGAAGTATCAATTTTCATCTAGAAAAAGAAGTATCAGAGAACGTTAGTGGCATATAAATATTTTAATTAATGATCAGTGATTATTACGAAAATCATTAAATAATTCTAGTATGATTGTCTGTCAAATCATGCATGTATTAGATGAACTGAATGCATAAAAATGATGGTTCTTCCTCGAGTAGAAATTTTTATGTTTTACCGAAATGAGAATGTCATATATAATACATTGTAAGGCCATCATCACACGTAACAGCGCAATGTATAAAATATTTTTATGCTTGCAGAGCCCAAAGATTTTAATTCAAGGACTATCTTGTGTACAAATATACAAATAAAGCTGTTTTTCTTCTTATGGACCAAATAATCGAGTATATAATCACTTTCATACGCAGCACAAGACAAACTTGACTTTTTATGCTAATAATTATTTTTACCCCGTCAAATAGTAATGTAATGCGTCCAACTACTTTTATTTTTAAATAAAAGCCACTGTGTACTGATAATGCCTGAAAACGATCTCGGTGATCCTTTTTAAAATGTACAATTAAATAATATTAAATGTTTTGTTCAGAGATTTTTTTAAAGTCAAAAAAATGTATCCAGTTGCTAACTAAAAGTTTTGTTTCATTACCCTTGATTTAAAGACTTCTATCTGATTAAAACATATTTTTACCATCGGCAAATAGATTTTCATGGTATCAATAAGTTTATTAAGCACGTGGTATGGATTGAAAAAAAAAAAATTGCAAAAATTTGGGTGCGCACAACCGCGCTTGAGCCAGGTATTAGCTGACCTGTCATCCCTAGTAGTTGTTATTACAATCTTCTAACACCCTAAGTGAGGCTCCTGGCTCAGTTTCCCTATCCTACTTTCTATCTGACCCTACAGTCCCTCAATGTGCTACTTATGATTCTACCTTAGATCTAGGTATTAACTCTACCTTATTTCTATTTTTCTTATTCTATCTTACACCTATTTTTTTATTCTACGTTATTTCTAATTATTATTCTAATTATTCTACCTTAAGATCTACTCTTATTGTTCTACCTTACATCTAGTCTTACTACTCTACCTTAAGTCTACGATTTTTAATTCTACATTAAAATCTATTTGCTTACTGACTAAGGCTTATAGATTAATTAATTTCTACCCAACACCGCTTAAAAACTAGGTCGAAGGTCAGCCGCGAACCCGGACCCCCTGGCAACTCAATATCTGATAGTTAAAGCTTTCATACGCATTTAACCACGCAGCTACTGAGCTCTTACGGCCCGGCTTGTTTAATAGTACATTTCAATCATTAGTTTGGTATAGATAAAAAAATGCCTGTAAGTGAGATACTTGTGTATGTGTTGATTGCTTGGCGTATCGGTAAGTATATCTATATGCCCGACCAACTTGACTGTAATCGGTTATACAGATATACTGATATCATGCGAGGCCCACATAGTTATCAAATTTCTCGTTGGAGAGCGCCGTTTTTGCAACGCGATTGAGACCCAGCTGACACATAATGATGCGCAAACGTAGCCGTGGGTGTTTGCTTAAAATAATTACAACGTATCATCTT
Organism: Copidosoma floridanum; assembly: GCF_036245765.1. Classification (NCBI taxonomy): domain Eukaryota; kingdom Metazoa; phylum Arthropoda; class Insecta; order Hymenoptera; family Encyrtidae; genus Copidosoma; species Copidosoma floridanum. The sequence goes on along the minus strand of NW_028321884.1, from coordinate 11,733,222 downwards.
ATAATATTGTATCACACTGGAAGAAAAGTGGCAACAAAAAGCCAACGCGATGTTAAAAGCGTCGCATTTTAGATGATATGTTTTATCTTCTACGCCCCCTTGCGTGAGAAAAACAAAGCGTCTACGTGAGTAACATTGAAGGTAATGTGCAGCTGAATAAAATTAAAAGCGTATGACGTGCGCTATTGAATGACAAATGAGCGGATATTTCGTATTTATTTGTTAAAGAAAATGAATCTTTGATCTTCAACTGAAAATTTACCAAAAACTGGTGCCTCACGTGTTTTGTTGGTATAGCAGGTGCATTTGCCGGTCAGCTGGATCCCTCCGTGTGTTGAGTATACCTATACGTACATAATTATTATTATATATTATCATAACAACTCGCCGCGACGCTGCGCTGGTATATAGATATACAAAACTCGATGGAAATCTGACCGACCGACTGAAAAATGCTAATGATACTAATTACCAGATCAGATTATGTTCATCACTAATTATTTTTCCACACTATAGATGGCATATAAGCTTTGCTATGATAAGTATAAGCTCACTTGTAAAATAATAAAAAGCGTTGTTCTGCACACAGGATATTGTATTGTGGTCGTTGTGAACGATGACGGTTAATCAAGTCCGAAAGAGGCTGTTTCGAATCAAATGTACGTGTATGTGTATACACGACGAGGCTTGAGCACGTGTCCATTGTAACGTGTACTTACGCGCCTCCGCTGTCCATCCGTACCTACATATTTATATCATCATCATCATCATCATCGATAGGAAGTTGAAGGTTTGAAGATCAGTCAAATGTGCGTATTGTGTAAATACAATCAGACGTATCTTCCCCATCTACTACATCGTAATCCATAGGCTCGAGAGGGTTCACCCACAATTAAATACGTACAAGAGGTGCCACTTTTTTCTGTTTCTTCGTTTATTTGTTTCTCGTTAATTCAATTACTTTTATCTTTTTTTTTTCTCATCGTCAAAGTAGTCAATTTTTTTTTTCGTCTCGTCTATACATGCGTTTTTCTAAACAATCACGAGATGATACGGTTTACAATATATGGCGTCTCCCAAGTTTCTACTAATACACAAAATTAATGTATGATAATAATTCAGATAGGATTTAATTATTCGTGCACTCCGATAGGGTATCTCTTTTGATGAACGTCAAACTAAAATTATTTTTCCAACAAATAATCAGATATTTTGTTTAATAAATTCAAACTGCAGTTTCAATCGACAAATACTGACGAGCAATTCGTGTTTTTCTGAAAATTGTCCAGTACTGCTCGTAAAAAGATATTCCGTACGGTTATCCTGCCAGTGGCATCGGTATCTATTTCAAGAATGTGTGGAATCTGCAACAAAGTCAAACAGATAGTTTGTATACTCGCTCAGGACTCTATCGCTCGGACAACGAAAAATTTATCCGTGACAAGAAAAAACAATTAGGATTCTTTCATGACAAGCTTATCTCCAGGTATTCACTAATAACACGCATAAATGGGAGAACAAGATAAACAGCATGTCTAGATCTCTATATTACTGTTGTATAACTCTTTCATATTGTAATTATTTATTTGCGTTGAAGTACAGTATTAATTGTATAAATTTTACCAATTTAATCAACCTTGCATATAAAATATAACTCCTATTCTGTTGAAAATTGTCCAAATTAAATTATTCTAATATTTCAACTACTTGCTGTTACATTTAATTATATTTAAAGATGTAGAAAATAAAATGCATAATTCCACAACAAGGTCAAATACACATTTATTGATACCGACAGTAACTTGTATACTAAAGAATTTCTCATCAAACAATACATTTCATTATTTTCTACCTCTTTATGATGGTAAAATACCTTAAAGCAACCGACTCGGATTATTTGTCCTTGAAAATCATTTCTGCGCTGATCAAAAGTCAGATTAGTTTCCCTGAATCCTTTCTTTTCATCCCAAGTTCCAAAATGACTTTTAATCAATTCTCGATCCCTTGCAATTTGGTAAACTTCGCTAAGCTCTCGAGCATTTATACCCGTAATTTTCTGCACTACGAGAAATAGGCAGTTGAAAGGAATGTAGTTGTTGGAGAAAAATTCATCAGCTTTTGTTTTTTCACTCAAAAAAATCATCCATTGAATGTTGTCCGTTACAAACCACAAGGATATTTCCTAAAAGCGTATCGCACACTCAATTACTGTGATTACAAAAGTAGTATAAAAACGTATACAAATAAATAAAAACTGCTTAGCAAAAACTATCTTCAGATCGTGAAATCTGAAAAGTGGTTCTTGTTTCTTTAATCAAGTTCACGACTACAAATATTTTTTATCAAAACAAAACAACCAAAATTAACATAATGCTAACTTAAAGAAACTGTTTCATCTCTTCGGAGTCATTCATTAGCACGATCAAGGTATTCTGCAATTCAGAAGTATCAATTTTCATCTAGAAAAAGAAGTATCAGAGAACGTTAGTGGCATATAAATATTTTAATTAATGATCAGTGATTATTACGAAAATCATTAAATAATTCTAGTATGATTGTCTGTCAAATCATGCATGTATTAGATGAACTGAATGCATAAAAATGATGGTTCTTCCTCGAGTAGAAATTTTTATGTTTTACCGAAATGAGAATGTCATATATAATACATTGTAAGGCCATCATCACACGTAACAGCGCAATGTATAAAATATTTTTATGCTTGCAGAGCCCAAAGATTTTAATTCAAGGACTATCTTGTGTACAAATATACAAATAAAGCTGTTTTTCTTCTTATGGACCAAATAATCGAGTATATAATCACTTTCATACGCAGCACAAGACAAACTTGACTTTTTATGCTAATAATTATTTTTACCCCGTCAAATAGTAATGTAATGCGTCCAACTACTTTTATTTTTAAATAAAAGCCACTGTGTACTGATAATGCCTGAAAACGATCTCGGTGATCCTTTTTAAAATGTACAATTAAATAATATTAAATGTTTTGTTCAGAGATTTTTTTAAAGTCAAAAAAATGTATCCAGTTGCTAACTAAAAGTTTTGTTTCATTACCCTTGATTTAAAGACTTCTATCTGATTAAAACATATTTTTACCATCGGCAAATAGATTTTCATGGTATCAATAAGTTTATTAAGCACGTGGTATGGATTGAAAAAAAAAAAATTGCAAAAATTTGGGTGCGCACAACCGCGCTTGAGCCAGGTATTAGCTGACCTGTCATCCCTAGTAGTTGTTATTACAATCTTCTAACACCCTAAGTGAGGCTCCTGGCTCAGTTTCCCTATCCTACTTTCTATCTGACCCTACAGTCCCTCAATGTGCTACTTATGATTCTACCTTAGATCTAGGTATTAACTCTACCTTATTTCTATTTTTCTTATTCTATCTTACACCTATTTTTTTATTCTACGTTATTTCTAATTATTATTCTAATTATTCTACCTTAAGATCTACTCTTATTGTTCTACCTTACATCTAGTCTTACTACTCTACCTTAAGTCTACGATTTTTAATTCTACATTAAAATCTATTTGCTTACTGACTAAGGCTTATAGATTAATTAATTTCTACCCAACACCGCTTAAAAACTAGGTCGAAGGTCAGCCGCGAACCCGGACCCCCTGGCAACTCAATATCTGATAGTTAAAGCTTTCATACGCATTTAACCACGCAGCTACTGAGCTCTTACGGCCCGGCTTGTTTAATAGTACATTTCAATCATTAGTTTGGTATAGATAAAAAAATGCCTGTAAGTGAGATACTTGTGTATGTGTTGATTGCTTGGCGTATCGGTAAGTATATCTATATGCCCGACCAACTTGACTGTAATCGGTTATACAGATATACTGATATCATGCGAGGCCCACATAGTTATCAAATTTCTCGTTGGAGAGCGCCGTTTTTGCAACGCGATTGAGACCCAGCTGACACATAATGATGCGCAAACGTAGCCGTGGGTGTTTGCTTAAAATAATTACAACGTATCATCTTATAATATTGTATCACACTGGAAGAAAAGTGGCAACAAAAAGCCAACGCGATGTTAAAAGCGTCGCATTTTAGATGATATGTTTTATCTTCTACGCCCCCTTGCGTGAGAAAAACAAAGCGTCTACGTGAGTAACATTGAAGGTAATGTGCAGCTGAATAAAATTAAAAGCGTATGACGTGCGCTATTGAATGACAAATGAGCGGATATTTCGTATTTATTTGTTAAAGAAAATGAATCTTTGATCTTCAACTGAAAATTTACCAAAAACTGGTGCCTCACGTGTTTTGTTGGTATAGCAGGTGCATTTGCCGGTCAGCTGGATCCCTCCGTGTGTTGAGTATACCTATACGTACATAATTATTATTATATATTATCATAACAACTCGCCGCGACGCTGCGCTGGTATATAGATATACAAAACTCGATGGAAATCTGACCGACCGACTGAAAAATGCTAATGATACTAATTACCAGATCAGATTATGTTCATCACTAATTATTTTTCCACACTATAGATGGCATATAAGCTTTGCTATGATAAGTATAAGCTCACTTGTAAAATAATAAAAAGCGTTGTTCTGCACACAGGATATTGTATTGTGGTCGTTGTGAACGATGACGGTTAATCAAGTCCGAAAGAGGCTGTTTCGAATCAAATGTACGTGTATGTGTATACACGACGAGGCTTGAGCACGTGTCCATTGTAACGTGTACTTACGCGCCTCCGCTGTCCATCCGTACCTACATATTTATATCATCATCATCATCATCATCGATAGGAAGTTGAAGGTTTGAAGATCAGTCAAATGTGCGTATTGTGTAAATACAATCAGACGTATCTTCCCCATCTACTACATCGTAATCCATAGGCTCGAGAGGGTTCACCCACAATTAAATACGTACAAGAGGTGCCACTTTTTTCTGTTTCTTCGTTTATTTGTTTCTCGTTAATTCAATTACTTTTATCTTTTTTTTTTCTCATCGTCAAAGTAGTCAATTTTTTTTTTCGTCTCGTCTATACATGCGTTTTTCTAAACAATCACGAGATGATACGGTTTACAATATATGGCGTCTCCCAAGTTTCTACTAATACACAAAATTAATGTATGATAATAATTCAGATAGGATTTAATTATTCGTGCACTCCGATAGGGTATCTCTTTTGATGAACGTCAAACTAAAATTATTTTTCCAACAAATAATCAGATATTTTGTTTAATAAATTCAAACTGCAGTTTCAATCGACAAATACTGACGAGCAATTCGTGTTTTTCTGAAAATTGTCCAGTACTGCTCGTAAAAAGATATTCCGTACGGTTATCCTGCCAGTGGCATCGGTATCTATTTCAAGAATGTGTGGAATCTGCAACAAAGTCAAACAGATAGTTTGTATACTCGCTCAGGACTCTATCGCTCGGACAACGAAAAATTTATCCGTGACAAGAAAAAACAATTAGGATTCTTTCATGACAAGCTTATCTCCAGGTATTCACTAATAACACGCATAAATGGGAGAACAAGATAAACAGCATGTCTAGATCTCTATATTACTGTTGTATAACTCTTTCATATTGTAATTATTTATTTGCGTTGAAGTACAGTATTAATTGTATAAATTTTACCAATTTAATCAACCTTGCATATAAAATATAACTCCTATTCTGTTGAAAATTGTCCAAATTAAATTATTCTAATATTTCAACTACTTGCTGTTACATTTAATTATATTTAAAGATGTAGAAAATAAAATGCATAATTCCACAACAAGGTCAAATACACATTTATTGATACCGACAGTAACTTGTATACTAAAGAATTTCTCATCAAACAATACATTTCATTATTTTCTACCTCTTTATGATGGTAAAATACCTTAAAGCAACCGACTCGGATTATTTGTCCTTGAAAATCATTTCTGCGCTGATCAAAAGTCAGATTAGTTTCCCTGAATCCTTTCTTTTCATCCCAAGTTCCAAAATGACTTTTAATCAATTCTCGATCCCTTGCAATTTGGTAAACTTCGCTAAGCTCTCGAGCATTTATACCCGTAATTTTCTGCACTACGAGAAATAGGCAGTTGAAAGGAATGTAGTTGTTGGAGAAAAATTCATCAGCTTTTGTTTTTTCACTCAAAAAAATCATCCATTGAATGTTGTCCGTTACAAACCACAAGGATATTTCCTAAAAGCGTATCGCACACTCAATTACTGTGATTACAAAAGTAGTATAAAAACGTATACAAATAAATAAAAACTGCTTAGCAAAAACTATCTTCAGATCGTGAAATCTGAAAAGTGGTTCTTGTTTCTTTAATCAAGTTCACGACTACAAATATTTTTTATCAAAACAAAACAACCAAAATTAACATAATGCTAACTTAAAGAAACTGTTTCATCTCTTCGGAGTCATTCATTAGCACGATCAAGGTATTCTGCAATTCAGAAGTATCAATTTTCATCTAGAAAAAGAAGTATCAGAGAACGTTAGTGGCATATAAATATTTTAATTAATGATCAGTGATTATTACGAAAATCATTAAATAATTCTAGTATGATTGTCTGTCAAATCATGCATGTATTAGATGAACTGAATGCATAAAAATGATGGTTCTTCCTCGAGTAGAAATTTTTATGTTTTACCGAAATGAGAATGTCATATATAATACATTGTAAGGCCATCATCACACGTAACAGCGCAATGTATAAAATATTTTTATGCTTGCAGAGCCCAAAGATTTTAATTCAAGGACTATCTTGTGTACAAATATACAAATAAAGCTGTTTTTCTTCTTATGGACCAAATAATCGAGTATATAATCACTTTCATACGCAGCACAAGACAAACTTGACTTTTTATGCTAATAATTATTTTTACCCCGTCAAATAGTAATGTAATGCGTCCAACTACTTTTATTTTTAAATAAAAGCCACTGTGTACTGATAATGCCTGAAAACGATCTCGGTGATCCTTTTTAAAATGTACAATTAAATAATATTAAATGTTTTGTTCAGAGATTTTTTTAAAGTCAAAAAAATGTATCCAGTTGCTAACTAAAAGTTTTGTTTCATTACCCTTGATTTAAAGACTTCTATCTGATTAAAACATATTTTTACCATCGGCAAATAGATTTTCATGGTATCAATAAGTTTATTAAGCACGTGGTATGGATTGAAAAAAAAAAAATTGCAAAAATTTGGGTGCGCACAACCGCGCTTGAGCCAGGTATTAGCTGACCTGTCATCCCTAGTAGTTGTTATTACAATCTTCTAACACCCTAAGTGAGGCTCCTGGCTCAGTTTCCCTATCCTACTTTCTATCTGACCCTACAGTCCCTCAATGTGCTACTTATGATTCTACCTTAGATCTAGGTATTAACTCTACCTTATTTCTATTTTTCTTATTCTATCTTACACCTATTTTTTTATTCTACGTTATTTCTAATTATTATTCTAATTATTCTACCTTAAGATCTACTCTTATTGTTCTACCTTACATCTAGTCTTACTACTCTACCTTAAGTCTACGATTTTTAATTCTACATTAAAATCTATTTGCTTACTGACTAAGGCTTATAGATTAATTAATTTCTACCCAACACCGCTTAAAAACTAGGTCGAAGGTCAGCCGCGAACCCGGACCCCCTGGCAACTCAATATCTGATAGTTAAAGCTTTCATACGCATTTAACCACGCAGCTACTGAGCTCTTACGGCCCGGCTTGTTTAATAGTACATTTCAATCATTAGTTTGGTATAGATAAAAAAATGCCTGTAAGTGAGATACTTGTGTATGTGTTGATTGCTTGGCGTATCGGTAAGTATATCTATATGCCCGACCAACTTGACTGTAATCGGTTATACAGATATACTGATATCATGCGAGGCCCACATAGTTATCAAATTTCTCGTTGGAGAGCGCCGTTTTTGCAACGCGATTGAGACCCAGCTGACACATAATGATGCGCAAACGTAGCCGTGGGTGTTTGCTTAAAATAATTACAACGTATCATCTTATAATATTGTATCACACTGGAAGAAAAGTGGCAACAAAAAGCCAACGCGATGTTAAAAGCGTCGCATTTTAGATGATATGTTTTATCTTCTACGCCCCCTTGCGTGAGAAAAACAAAGCGTCTACGTGAGTAACATTGAAGGTAATGTGCAGCTGAATAAAATTAAAAGCGTATGACGTGCGCTATTGAATGACAAATGAGCGGATATTTCGTATTTATTTGTTAAAGAAAATGAATCTTTGATCTTCAACTGAAAATTTACCAAAAACTGGTGCCTCACGTGTTTTGTTGGTATAGCAGGTGCATTTGCCGGTCAGCTGGATCCCTCCGTGTGTTGAGTATACCTATACGTACATAATTATTATTATATATTATCATAACAACTCGCCGCGACGCTGCGCTGGTATATAGATATACAAAACTCGATGGAAATCTGACCGACCGACTGAAAAATGCTAATGATACTAATTACCAGATCAGATTATGTTCATCACTAATTATTTTTCCACACTATAGATGGCATATAAGCTTTGCTATGATAAGTATAAGCTCACTTGTAAAATAATAAAAAGCGTTGTTCTGCACACAGGATATTGTATTGTGGTCGTTGTGAACGATGACGGTTAATCAAGTCCGAAAGAGGCTGTTTCGAATCAAATGTACGTGTATGTGTATACACGACGAGGCTTGAGCACGTGTCCATTGTAACGTGTACTTACGCGCCTCCGCTGTCCATCCGTACCTACATATTTATATCATCATCATCATCATCATCGATAGGAAGTTGAAGGTTTGAAGATCAGTCAAATGTGCGTATTGTGTAAATACAATCAGACGTATCTTCCCCATCTACTACATCGTAATCCATAGGCTCGAGAGGGTTCACCCACAATTAAATACGTACAAGAGGTGCCACTTTTTTCTGTTTCTTCGTTTATTTGTTTCTCGTTAATTCAATTACTTTTATCTTTTTTTTTTCTCATCGTCAAAGTAGTCAATTTTTTTTTTCGTCTCGTCTATACATGCGTTTTTCTAAACAATCACGAGATGATACGGTTTACAATATATGGCGTCTCCCAAGTTTCTACTAATACACAAAATTAATGTATGATAATAATTCAGATAGGATTTAATTATTCGTGCACTCCGATAGGGTATCTCTTTTGATGAACGTCAAACTAAAATTATTTTTCCAACAAATAATCAGATATTTTGTTTAATAAATTCAAACTGCAGTTTCAATCGACAAATACTGACGAGCAATTCGTGTTTTTCTGAAAATTGTCCAGTACTGCTCGTAAAAAGATATTCCGTACGGTTATCCTGCCAGTGGCATCGGTATCTATTTCAAGAATGTGTGGAATCTGCAACAAAGTCAAACAGATAGTTTGTATACTCGCTCAGGACTCTATCGCTCGGACAACGAAAAATTTATCCGTGACAAGAAAAAACAATTAGGATTCTTTCATGACAAGCTTATCTCCAGGTATTCACTAATAACACGCATAAATGGGAGAACAAGATAAACAGCATGTCTAGATCTCTATATTACTGTTGTATAACTCTTTCATATTGTAATTATTTATTTGCGTTGAAGTACAGTATTAATTGTATAAATTTTACCAATTTAATCAACCTTGCATATAAAATATAACTCCTATTCTGTTGAAAATTGTCCAAATTAAATTATTCTAATATTTCAACTACTTGCTGTTACATTTAATTATATTTAAAGATGTAGAAAATAAAATGCATAATTCCACAACAAGGTCAAATACACATTTATTGATACCGACAGTAACTTGTATACTAAAGAATATCTCATCAAACAATACATTTCATTATTTTCTACCTCTTTATGATGGTAAAATACCTTAAAGCAACCGACTCGGATTATTTGTCCTTGAAAATCATTTCTGCGCTGATCAAAAGTCAGATTAGTTTCCCTGAATCCTTTCTTTTCATCCCAAGTTCCAAAATGACTTTTAATCAATTCTCGATCCCTTGCAATTTGGTAAACTTCGCTAAGCTCTCGAGCATTTATACCCGTAATTTTCTGCACTACGAGAAATAGGCAGTTGAAAGGAATGTAGTTGTTGGAGAAAAATTCATCAGCTTTTGTTTTTTCACTCAAAAAAATCATCCATTGAATGTTGTCCGTTACAAACCACAAGGATATTTCCTAAAAGCGTATCGCACACTCAATTACTGTGATTACAAAAGTAGTATAAAAACGTATACAAATAAATAAAAACTGCTTAGCAAAAACTATCTTCAGATCGTGAAATCTGAAAAGTGGTTCTTGTTTCTTTAATCAAGTTCACGACTACAAATATTTTTTATCAAAACAAAACAACCAAAATTAACATAATGCTAACTTAAAGAAACTGTTTCATCTCTTCGGAGTCATTCATTAGCACGATCAAGGTATTCTGCAATTCAGAAGTATCAATTTTCATCTAGAAAAAGAAGTATCAGAGAACGTTAGTGGCATATAAATATTTTAATTAATGATCAGTGATTATTACGAAAATCATTAAATAATTCTAGTATGATTGTCTGTCAAATCATGCATGTATTAGATGAACTGAATGCATAAAAATGATGGTTCTTCCTCGAGTAGAAATTTTTATGTTTTACCGAAATGAGAATGTCATATATAATACATTGTAAGGCCATCATCACACGTAACAGCGCAATGTATAAAATATTTTTATGCTTGCAGAGCCCAAAGATTTTAATTCAAGGACTATCTTGTGTACAAATATACAAATAAAGCTGTTTTTCTTCTTATGGACCAAATAATCGAGTATATAATCACTTTCATACGCAGCACAAGACAAACTTGACTTTTTATGCTAATAATTATTTTTACCCCGTCAAATAGTAATGTAATGCGTCCAACTACTTTTATTTTTAAATAAAAGCCACTGTGTACTGATAATGCCTGAAAACGATCTCGGTGATCCTTTTTAAAATGTACAATTAAATAATATTAAATGTTTTGTTCAGAGATTTTTTTAAAGTCAAAAAAATGTATCCAGTTGCTAACTAAAAGTTTTGTTTCATTACCCTTGATTTAAAGACTTCTATCTGATTAAAACATATTTTTACCATCGGCAAATAGATTTTCATGGTATCAATAAGTTTATTAAGCACGTGGTATGGATTGAAAAAAAAAAAAATTGCAAAAATTTGGGTGCGCACAACCGCGCTTGAGCCAGGTATTAGCTGACCTGTCATCCCTAGTAGTTGTTATTACAATCTTCTAACACCCTAAGTGAGGCTCCTGGCTCAGTTTCCCTATCCTACTTTCTATCTGACCCTACAGTCCCTCAATGTGCTACTTATGATTCTACCTTAGATCTAGGTATTAACTCTACCTTATTTCTATTTTTCTTATTCTATCTTACACCTATTTTTTTATTCTACGTTATTTCTAATTATTATTCTAATTATTCTACCTTAAGATCTACTCTTATTGTTCTACCTTACATCTAGTCTTACTACTCTACCTTAAGTCTACGATTTTTAATTCTACATTAAAATCTATTTGCTTACTGACTAAGGCTTATAGATTAATTAATTTCTACCCAACACCGCTTAAAAACTAGGTCGAAGGTCAGCCGCGAACCCGGACCCCCTGGCAACTCAATATCTGATAGTTAAAGCTTTCATACGCATTTAACCACGCAGCTACTGAGCTCTTACGGCCCGGCTTGTTTAATAGTACATTTCAATCATTAGTTTGGTATAGATAAAAAAATGCCTGTAAGTGAGATACTTGTGTATGTGTTGATTGCTTGGCGTATCGGTAAGTATATCTATATGCCCGACCAACTTGACTGTAATCGGTTATACAGATATACTGATATCATGCGAGGCCCACATAGTTATCAAATTTCTCGTTGGAGAGCGCCGTTTTTGCAACGCGATTGAGACCCAGCTGACACATAATGATGCGCAAACGTAGCCGTGGGTGTTTGCTTAAAATAATTACAACGTATCATCTTATAATATTGTATCACACTGGAAGAAAAGTGGCAACAAAAAGCCAACGCGATGTTAAAAGCGTCGCATTTTAGATGATATGTTTTATCTTCTACGCCCCCTTGCGTGAGAAAAACAAAGCGTCTACGTGAGTAACATTGAAGGTAATGTGCAGCTGAATAAAATTAAAAGCGTATGACGTGCGCTATTGAATGACAAATGAGCGGATATTTCGTATTTATTTGTTAAAGAAAATGAATCTTTGATCTTCAACTGAAAATTTACCAAAAACTGGTGCCTCACGTGTTTTGTTGGTATAGCAGGTGCATTTGCCGGTCAGCTGGATCCCTCCGTGTGTTGAGTATACCTATACGTACATAATTATTATTATATATTATCATAACAACTCGCCGCGACGCTGCGCTGGTATATAGATATACAAAACTCGATGGAAATCTGACCGACCGACTGAAAAATGCTAATGATACTAATTACCAGATCAGATTATGTTCATCACTAATTATTTTTCCACACTATAGATGGCATATAAGCTTTGCTATGATAAGTATAAGCTCACTTGTAAAATAATAAAAAGCGTTGTTCTGCACACAGGATATTGTATTGTGGTCGTTGTGAACGATGACGGTTAATCAAGTCCGAAAGAGGCTGTTTCGAATCAAATGTACGTGTATGTGTATACACGACGAGGCTTGAGCACGTGTCCATTGTAACGTGTACTTACGCGCCTCCGCTGTCCATCCGTACCTACATATTTATATCATCATCATCATCATCATCGATAGGAAGTTGAAGGTTTGAAGATCAGTCAAATGTGCGTATTGTGTAAATACAATCAGACGTATCTTCCCCATCTACTACATCGTAATCCATAGGCTCGAGAGGGTTCACCCACAATTAAATACGTACAAGAGGTGCCACTTTTTTCTGTTTCTTCGTTTATTTGTTTCTCGTTAATTCAATTACTTTTATCTTTTTTTTTTCTCATCGTCAAAGTAGTCAATTTTTTTTTTCGTCTCGTCTATACATGCGTTTTTCTAAACAATCACGAGATGATACGGTTTACAATATATGGCGTCTCCCAAGTTTCTACTAATACACAAAATTAATGTATGATAATAATTCAGATAGGATTTAATTATTCGTGCACTCCGATAGGGTATCTCTTTTGATGAACGTCAAACTAAAATTATTTTTCCAACAAATAATCAGATATTTTGTTTAATAAATTCAAACTGCAGTTTCAATCGACAAATACTGACGAGCAATTCGTGTTTTTCTGAAAATTGTCCAGTACTGCTCGTAAAAAGATATTCCGTACGGTTATCCTGCCAGTGGCATCGGTATCTATTTCAAGAATGTGTGGAATCTGCAACAAAGTCAAACAGATAGTTTGTATACTCGCTCAGGACTCTATCGCTCGGACAACGAAAAATTTATCCGTGACAAGAAAAAACAATTAGGATTCTTTCATGACAAGCTTATCTCCAGGTATTCACTAATAACACGCATAAATGGGAGAACAAGATAAACAGCATGTCTAGATCTCTATATTACTGTTGTATAACTCTTTCATATTGTAATTATTTATTTGCGTTGAAGTACAGTATTAATTGTATAAATTTTACCAATTTAATCAACCTTGCATATAAAATATAACTCCTATTCTGTTGAAAATTGTCCAAATTAAATTATTCTAATATTTCAACTACTTGCTGTTACATTTAATTATATTTAAAGATGTAGAAAATAAAATGCATAATTCCACAACAAGGTCAAATACACATTTATTGATACCGACAGTAACTTGTATACTAAAGAATTTCTCATCAAACAATACATTTCATTATTTTCTACCTCTTTATGATGGTAAAATACCTTAAAGCAACCGACTCGGATTATTTGTCCTTGAAAATCATTTCTGCGCTGATCAAAAGTCAGATTAGTTTCCCTGAATCCTTTCTTTTCATCCCAAGTTCCAAAATGACTTTTAATCAATTCTCGATCCCTTGCAATTTGGTAAACTTCGCTAAGCTCTCGAGCATTTATACCCGTAATTTTCTGCACTACGAGAAATAGGCAGTTGAAAGGAATGTAGTTGTTGGAGAAAAATTCATCAGCTTTTGTTTTTTCACTCAAAAAAATCATCCATTGAATGTTGTCCGTTACAAACCACAAGGATATTTCCTAAAAGCGTATCGCACACTCAATTACTGTGATTACAAAAGTAGTATAAAAACGTATACAAATAAATAAAAACTGCTTAGCAAAAACTATCTTCAGATCGTGAAATCTGAAAAGTGGTTCTTGTTTCTTTAATCAAGTTCACGACTACAAATATTTTTTATCAAAACAAAACAACCAAAATTAACATAATGCTAACTTAAAGAAACTGTTTCATCTCTTCGGAGTCATTCATTAGCACGATCAAGGTATTCTGCAATTCAGAAGTATCAATTTTCATCTAGAAAAAGAAGTATCAGAGAACGTTAGTGGCATATAAATATTTTAATTAATGATCAGTGATTATTACGAAAATCATTAAATAATTCTAGTATGATTGTCTGTCAAATCATGCATGTATTAGATGAACTGAATGCATAAAAATGATGGTTCTTCCTCGAGTAGAAATTTTTATGTTTTACCGAAATGAGAATGTCATATATAATACATTGTAAGGCCATCATCACACGTAACAGCGCAATGTATAAAATATTTTTATGCTTGCAGAGCCCAAAGATTTTAATTCAAGGACTATCTTGTGTACAAATATACAAATAAAGCTGTTTTTCTTCTTATGGACCAAATAATCGAGTATATAATCACTTTCATACGCAGCACAAGACAAACTTGACTTTTTATGCTAATAATTATTTTTACCCCGTCAAATAGTAATGTAATGCGTCCAACTACTTTTATTTTTAAATAAAAGCCACTGTGTACTGATAATGCCTGAAAACGATCTCGGTGATCCTTTTTAAAATGTACAATTAAATAATATTAAATGTTTTGTTCAGAGATTTTTTTAAAGTCAAAAAAATGTATCCAGTTGCTAACTAAAAGTTTTGTTTCATTACCCTTGATTTAAAGACTTCTATCTGATTAAAACATATTTTTACCATCGGCAAATAGATTTTCATGGTATCAATAAGTTTATTAAGCACGTGGTATGGATTGAAAAAAAAAAATTGCAAAAATTTGGGTGCGCACAACCGCGCTTGAGCCAGGTATTAGCTGACCTGTCATCCCTAGTAGTTGTTATTACAATCTTCTAACACCCTAAGTGAGGCTCCTGGCTCAGTTTCCCTATCCTACTTTCTATCTGACCCTACAGTCCCTCAATGTGCTACTTATGATTCTACCTTAGATCTAGGTATTAACTCTACCTTATTTCTATTTTTCTTATTCTATCTTACACCTATTTTTTTATTCTACGTTATTTCTAATTATTATTCTAATTATTCTACCTTAAGATCTACTCTTATTGTTCTACCTTACATCTAGTCTTACTACTCTACCTTAAGTCTACGATTTTTAATTCTACATTAAAATCTATTTGCTTACTGACTAAGGCTTATAGATTAATTAATTTCTACCCAACACCGCTTAAAAACTAGGTCGAAGGTCAGCCGCGAACCCGGACCCCCTGGCAACTCAATATCTGATAGTTAAAGCTTTCATACGCATTTAACCACGCAGCTACTGAGCTCTTACGGCCCGGCTTGTTTAATAGTACATTTCAATCATTAGTTTGGTATAGATAAAAAAATGCCTGTAAGTGAGATACTTGTGTATGTGTTGATTGCTTGGCGTATCGGTAAGTATATGCCCGACCAACTTGACTGTAATCGGTTATACAGATATACTGATATCATGCGAGGCCCACATAGTTATCAAATTTCTCGTTGGAGAGCGCCGTTTTTGCAACGCGATTGAGACCCAGCTGACACATAATGATGCGCAAACGTAGCCGTGGGTGTTTGCTTAAAATAATTACAACGTATCATCTTATAATATTGTATCACACTGGAAGAAAAGTGGCAACAAAAAGCCAACGCGATGTTAAAAGCGTCGCATTTTAGATGATATGTTTTATCTTCTACGCCCCCTTGCGTGAGAAAAACAAAGCGTCTACGTGAGTAACATTGAAGGTAATGTGCAGCTGAATAAAATTAAAAGCGTATGACGTGCGCTATTGAATGACAAATGAGCGGATATTTCGTATTTATTTGTTAAAGAAAATGAATCTTTGATCTTCAACTGAAAATTTACCAAAAACTGGTGCCTCACGTGTTTTGTTGGTATAGCAGGTGCATTTGCCGGTCAGCTGGATCCCTCCGTGTGTTGAGTATACCTATACGTACATAATTATTATTATATATTATCATAACAACTCGCCGCGACGCTGCGCTGGTATATAGATATACAAAACTCGATGGAAATCTGACCGACCGACTGAAAAATGCTAATGATACTAATTACCAGATCAGATTATGTTCATCACTAATTATTTTTCCACACTATAGATGGCATATAAGCTTTGCTATGATAAGTATAAGCTCACTTGTAAAATAATAAAAAGCGTTGTTCTGCACACAGGATATTGTATTGTGGTCGTTGTGAACGATGACGGTTAATCAAGTCCGAAAGAGGCTGTTTCGAATCAAATGTACGTGTATGTGTATACACGACGAGGCTTGAGCACGTGTCCATTGTAACGTGTACTTACGCGCCTCCGCTGTCCATCCGTACCTACATATTTATATCATCATCATCATCATCATCGATAGGAAGTTGAAGGTTTGAAGATCAGTCAAATGTGCGTATTGTGTAAATACAATCAGACGTATCTTCCCCATCTACTACATCGTAATCCATAGGCTCGAGAGGGTTCACCCACAATTAAATACGTACAAGAGGTGCCACTTTTTTCTGTTTCTTCGTTTATTTGTTTCTCGTTAATTCAATTACTTTTGTCTTTTTTTTTTCTCATCGTCAAAGTAGTCAATTTTTTTTTTCGTCTCGTCTATACATGCGTTTTTCTAAACAATCACGAGATGATACGGTTTACAATATATGGCGTCTCCCAAGTTTCTACTAATACACAAAATTAATGTATGATAATAATTCAGATAGGATTTAATTATTCGTGCACTCCGATAGGGTATCTCTTTTGATGAACGTCAAACTAAAATTATTTTTCCAACAAATAATCAGATATTTTGTTTAATAAATTCAAACTGCAGTTTCAATCGACAAATACTGACGAGCAATTCGTGTTTTTCTGAAAATTGTCCAGTACTGCTCGTAAAAAGATATTCCGTACGGTTATCCTGCCAGTGGCATCGGTATCTATTTCAAGAATGTGTGGAATCTGCAACAAAGTCAAACAGATAGTTTGTATACTCGCTCAGGACTCTATCGCTCGGACAACGAAAAATTTATCCGTGACAAGAAAAAACAATTAGGATTCTTTCATGACAAGCTTATCTCCAGGTATTCACTAATAACACGCATAAATGGGAGAACAAGATAAACAGCATGTCTAGATCTCTATATTACTGTTGTATAACTCTTTCATATTGTAATTATTTATTTGCGTTGAAGTACAGTATTAATTGTATAAATTTTACCAATTTAATCAACCTTGCATATAAAATATAACTCCTATTCTGTTGAAAATTGTCCAAATTAAATTATTCTAATATTTCAACTACTTGCTGTTACATTTAATTATATTTAAAGATGTAGAAAATAAAATGCATAATTCCACAACAAGGTCAAATACACATTTATTGATACCGACAGTAACTTGTATACTAAAGAATTTCTCATCAAACAATACATTTCATTATTTTCTACCTCTTTATGATGGTAAAATACCTTAAAGCAACCGACTCGGATTATTTGTCCTTGAAAATCATTTCTGCGCTGATCAAAAGTCAGATTAGTTTCCCTGAATCCTTTCTTTTCATCCCAAGTTCCAAAATGACTTTTAATCAATTCTCGATCCCTTGCAATTTGGTAAACTTCGCTAAGCTCTCGAGCATTTATACCCGTAATTTTCTGCACTACGAGAAATAGGCAGTTGAAAGGAATGTAGTTGTTGGAGAAAAATTCATCAGCTTTTGTTTTTTCACTCAAAAAAATCATCCATTGAATGTTGTCCGTTACAAACCACAAGGATATTTCCTAAAAGCGTATCGCACACTCAATTACTGTGATTACAAAAGTAGTATAAAAACGTATACAAATAAATAAAAACTGCTTAGCAAAAACTATCTTCAGATCGTGAAATCTGAAAAGTGGTTCTTGTTTCTTTAATCAAGTTCACGACTACAAATATTTTTTATCAAAACAAAACAACCAAAATTAACATAATGCTAACTTAAAGAAACTGTTTCATCTCTTCGGAGTCATTCATTAGCACGATCAAGGTATTCTGCAATTCAGAAGTATCAATTTTCATCTAGAAAAAGAAGTATCAGAGAACGTTAGTGGCATATAAATATTTTAATTAATGATCAGTGATTATTACGAAAATCATTAAATAATTCTAGTATGATTGTCTGTCAAATCATGCATGTATTAGATGAACTGAATGCATAAAAATGATGGTTCTTCCTCGAGTAGAAATTTTTATGTTTTACCGAAATGAGAATGTCATATATAATACATTGTAAGGCCATCATCACACGTAACAGCGCAATGTATAAAATATTTTTATGCTTGCAGAGCCCAAAGATTTTAATTCAAGGACTATCTTGTGTACAAATATACAAATAAAGCTGTTTTTCTTCTTATGGACCAAATAATCGAGTATATAATCACTTTCATACGCAGCACAAGACAAACTTGACTTTTTATGCTAATAATTATTTTTACCCCGTCAAATAGTAATGTAATGCGTCCAACTACTTTTATTTTTAAATAAAAGCCACTGTGTACTGATAATGCCTGAAAACGATCTCGGTGATCCTTTTTAAAATGTACAATTAAATAATATTAAATGTTTTGTTCAGAGATTTTTTTAAAGTCAAAAAAATGTATCCAGTTGCTAACTAAAAGTTTTGTTTCATTACCCTTGATTTAAAGACTTCTATCTGATTAAAACATATTTTTACCATCGGCAAATAGATTTTCATGGTATCAATAAGTTTATTAAGCACGTGGTATGGATTGAAAAAAAAAAAATTGCAAAAATTTGGGTGCGCACAACCGCGCTTGAGCCAGGTATTAGCTGACCTGTCATCCCTAGTAGTTGTTATTACAATCTTCTAACACCCTAAGTGAGGCTCCTGGCTCAGTTTCCCTATCCTACTTTCTATCTGACCCTACAGTCCCTCAATGTGCTACTTATGATTCTACCTTAGATCTAGGTATTAACTCTACCTTATTTCTATTTTTCTTATTCTATCTTACACCTATTTTTTTATTCTACGTTATTTCTAATTATTATTCTAATTATTCTACCTTAAGATCTACTCTTATTGTTCTACCTTACATCTAGTCTTACTACTCTACCTTAAGTCTACGATTTTTAATTCTACATTAAAATCTATTTGCTTACTGACTAAGGCTTATAGATTAATTAATTTCTACCCAACACCGCTTAAAAACTAGGTCGAAGGTCAGCCGCGAACCCGGACCCCCTGGCAACTCAATATCTGATAGTTAAAGCTTTCATACGCATTTAACCACGCAGCTACTGAGCTCTTACGGCCCGGCTTGTTTAATAGTACATTTCAATCATTAGTTTGGTATAGATAAAAAAATGCCTGTAAGTGAGATACTTGTGTATGTGTTGATTGCTTGGCGTATCGGTAAGTATATGCCCGACCAACTTGACTGTAATCGGTTATACAGATATACTGATATCATGCGAGGCCCACATAGTTATCAAATTTCTCGTTGGAGAGCGCCGTTTTTGCAACGCGATTGAGACCCAGCTGACACATAATGATGCGCAAACGTAGCCGTGGGTGTTTGCTTAAAATAATTACAACGTATCATCTTATAATATTGTATCACACTGGAAGAAAAGTGGCAACAAAAAGCCAACGCGATGTTAAAAGCGTCGCATTTTAGATGATATGTTTTATCTTCTACGCCCCCTTGCGTGAGAAAAACAAAGCGTCTACGTGAGTAACATTGAAGGTAATGTGCAGCTGAATAAAATTAAAAGCGTATGACGTGCGCTATTGAATGACAAATGAGCGGATATTTCGTATTTATTTGTTAAAGAAAATGAATCTTTGATCTTCAACTGAAAATTTACCAAAAACTGGTGCCTCACGTGTTTTGTTGGTATAGCAGGTGCATTTGCCGGTCAGCTGGATCCCTCCGTGTGTTGAGTATACCTATACGTACATAATTATTATTATATATTATCATAACAACTCGCCGCGACGCTGCGCTGGTATATAGATATACAAAACTCGATGGAAATCTGACCGACCGACTGAAAAATGCTAATGATACTAATTACCAGATCAGATTATGTTCATCACTAATTATTTTTCCACACTATAGATGGCATATAAGCTTTGCTATGATAAGTATAAGCTCACTTGTAAAATAATAAAAAGCGTTGTTCTGCACACAGGATATTGTATTGTGGTCGTTGTGAACGATGACGGTTAATCAAGTCCGAAAGAGGCTGTTTCGAATCAAATGTACGTGTATGTGTATACACGACGAGGCTTGAGCACGTGTCCATTGTAACGTGTACTTACGCGCCTCCGCTGTCCATCCGTACCTACATATTTATATCATCATCATCATCATCATCGATAGGAAGTTGAAGGTTTGAAGATCAGTCAAATGTGCGTATTGTGTAAATACAATCAGACGTATCTTCCCCATCTACTACATCGTAATCCATAGGCTCGAGAGGGTTCACCCACAATTAAATACGTACAAGAGGTGCCACTTTTTTCTGTTTCTTCGTTTATTTGTTTCTCGTTAATTCAATTACTTTTGTCTTTTTTTTTTCTCATCGTCAAAGTAGTCAATTTTTTTTTTCGTCTCGTCTATACATGCGTTTTTCTAAACAATCACGAGATGATACGGTTTACAATATATGGCGTCTCCCAAGTTTCTACTAATACACAAAATTAATGTATGATAATAATTCAGATAGGATTTAATTATTCGTGCACTCCGATAGGGTATCTCTTTTGATGAACGTCAAACTAAAATTATTTTTCCAACAAATAATCAGATATTTTGTTTAATAAATTCAAACTGCAGTTTCAATCGACAAATACTGACGAGCAATTCGTGTTTTTCTGAAAATTGTCCAGTACTGCTCGTAAAAAGATATTCCGTACGGTTATCCTGCCAGTGGCATCGGTATCTATTTCAAGAATGTGTGGAATCTGCAACAAAGTCAAACAGATAGTTTGTATACTCGCTCAGGACTCTATCGCTCGGACAACGAAAAATTTATCCGTGACAAGAAAAAACAATTAGGATTCTTTCATGACAAGCTTATCTCCAGGTATTCACTAATAACACGCATAAATGGGAGAACAAGATAAACAGCATGTCTAGATCTCTATATTACTGTTGTATAACTCTTTCATATTGTAATTATTTATTTGCGTTGAAGTACAGTATTAATTGTATAAATTTTACCAATTTAATCAACCTTGCATATAAAATATAACTCCTATTCTGTTGAAAATTGTCCAAATTAAATTATTCTAATATTTCAACTACTTGCTGTTACATTTAATTATATTTAAAGATGTAGAAAATAAAATGCATAATTCCACAACAAGGTCAAATACACATTTATTGATACCGACAGTAACTTGTATACTAAAGAATTTCTCATCAAACAATACATTTCATTATTTTCTACCTCTTTATGATGGTAAAATACCTTAAAGCAACCGACTCGGATTATTTGTCCTTGAAAATCATTTCTGCGCTGATCAAAAGTCAGATTAGTTTCCCTGAATCCTTTCTTTTCATCCCAAGTTCCAAAATGACTTTTAATCAATTCTCGATCCCTTGCAATTTGGTAAACTTCGCTAAGCTCTCGAGCATTTATACCCGTAATTTTCTGCACTACGAGAAATAGGCAGTTGAAAGGAATGTAGTTGTTGGAGAAAAATTCATCAGCTTTTGTTTTTTCACTCAAAAAAATCATCCATTGAATGTTGTCCGTTACAAACCACAAGGATATTTCCTAAAAGCGTATCGCACACTCAATTACTGTGATTACAAAAGTAGTATAAAAACGTATACAAATAAATAAAAACTGCTTAGCAAAAACTATCTTCAGATCGTGAAATCTGAAAAGTGGTTCTTGTTTCTTTAATCAAGTTCACGACTACAAATATTTTTTATCAAAACAAAACAACCAAAATTAACATAATGCTAACTTAAAGAAACTGTTTCATCTCTTCGGAGTCATTCATTAGCACGATCAAGGTATTCTGCAATTCAGAAGTATCAATTTTCATCTAGAAAAAGAAGTATCAGAGAACGTTAGTGGCATATAAATATTTTAATTAATGATCAGTGATTATTACGAAAATCATTAAATAATTCTAGTATGATTGTCTGTCAAATCATGCATGTATTAGATGAACTGAATGCATAAAAATGATGGTTCTTCCTCGAGTAGAAATTTTTATGTTTTACCGAAATGAGAATGTCATATATAATACATTGTAAGGCCATCATCACACGTAACAGCGCAATGTATAAAATATTTTTATGCTTGCAGAGCCCAAAGATTTTAATTCAAGGACTATCTTGTGTACAAATATACAAATAAAGCTGTTTTTCTTCTTATGGACCAAATAATCGAGTATATAATCACTTTCATACGCAGCACAAGACAAACTTGACTTTTTATGCTAATAATTATTTTTACCCCGTCAAATAGTAATGTAATGCGTCCAACTACTTTTATTTTTAAATAAAAGCCACTGTGTACTGATAATGCCTGAAAACGATCTCGGTGATCCTTTTTAAAATGTACAATTAAATAATATTAAATGTTTTGTTCAGAGATTTTTTTAAAGTCAAAAAAATGTATCCAGTTGCTAACTAAAAGTTTTGTTTCATTACCCTTGATTTAAAGACTTCTATCTGATTAAAACATATTTTTACCATCGGCAAATAGATTTTCATGGTATCAATAAGTTTATTAAGCACGTGGTATGGATTGAAAAAAAAAAAATTGCAAAAATTTGGGTGCGCACAACCGCGCTTGAGCCAGGTATTAGCTGACCTGTCATCCCTAGTAGTTGTTATTACAATCTTCTAACACCCTAAGTGAGGCTCCTGGCTCAGTTTCCCTATCCTACTTTCTATCTGACCCTACAGTCCCTCAATGTGCTACTTATGATTCTACCTTAGATCTAGGTATTAACTCTACCTTATTTCTATTTTTCTTATTCTATCTTACACCTATTTTTTTATTCTACGTTATTTCTAATTATTATTCTAATTATTCTACCTTAAGATCTACTCTTATTGTTCTACCTTACATCTAGTCTTACTACTCTACCTTAAGTCTACGATTTTTAATTCTACATTAAAATCTATTTGCTTACTGACTAAGGCTTATAGATTAATTAATTTCTACCCAACACCGCTTAAAAACTAGGTCGAAGGTCAGCCGCGAACCCGGACCCCCTGGCAACTCAATATCTGATAGTTAAAGCTTTCATACGCATTTAACCACGCAGCTACTGAGCTCTTACGGCCCGGCTTGTTTAATAGTACATTTCAATCATTAGTTTGGTATAGATAAAAAAATGCCTGTAAGTGAGATACTTGTGTATGTGTTGATTGCTTGGCGTATCGGTAAGTATATCTATATGCCCGACCAACTTGACTGTAATCGGTTATACAGATATACTGATATCATGCGAGGCCCACATAGTTATCAAATTTCTCGTTGGAGAGCGCCGTTTTTGCAACGCGATTGAGACCCAGCTGACACATAATGATGCGCAAACGTAGCCGTGGGTGTTTGCTTAAAATAATTACAACGTATCATCTTATAATATTGTATCACACTGGAAGAAAAGTGGCAACAAAAAGCCAACGCGATGTTAAAAGCGTCGCATTTTAGATGATATGTTTTATCTTCTACGCCCCCTTGCGTGAGAAAAACAAAGCGTCTACGTGAGTAACATTGAAGGTAATGTGCAGCTGAATAAAATTAAAAGCGTATGACGTGCGCTATTGAATGACAAATGAGCGGATATTTCGTATTTATTTGTTAAAGAAAATGAATCTTTGATCTTCAACTGAAAATTTACCAAAAACTGGTGCCTCACGTGTTTTGTTGGTATAGCAGGTGCATTTGCCGGTCAGCTGGATCCCTCCGTGTGTTGAGTATACCTATACGTACATAATTATTATTATATATTATCATAACAACTCGCCGCGACGCTGCGCTGGTATATAGATATACAAAACTCGATGGAAATCTGACCGACCGACTGAAAAATGCTAATGATACTAATTACCAGATCAGATTATGTTCATCACTAATTATTTTTCCACACTATAGATGGCATATAAGCTTTGCTATGATAAGTATAAGCTCACTTGTAAAATAATAAAAAGCGTTGTTCTGCACACAGGATATTGTATTGTGGTCGTTGTGAACGATGACGGTTAATCAAGTCCGAAAGAGGCTGTTTCGAATCAAATGTACGTGTATGTGTATACACGACGAGGCTTGAGCACGTGTCCATTGTAACGTGTACTTACGCGCCTCCGCTGTCCATCCGTACCTACATATTTATATCATCATCATCATCATCATCGATAGGAAGTTGAAGGTTTGAAGATCAGTCAAATGTGCGTATTGTGTAAATACAATCAGACGTATCTTCCCCATCTACTACATCGTAATCCATAGGCTCGAGAGGGTTCACCCACAATTAAATACGTACAAGAGGTGCCACTTTTTTCTGTTTCTTCGTTTATTTGTTTCTCGTTAATTCAATTACTTTTGTCTTTTTTTTTTCTCATCGTCAAAGTAGTCAATTTTTTTTTTCGTCTCGTCTATACATGCGTTTTTCTAAACAATCACGAGATGATACGGTTTACAATATATGGCGTCTCCCAAGTTTCTACTAATACACAAAATTAATGTATGATAATAATTCAGATAAGATTTAATTATTCGTGCACTCCGATAGGGTATCTCTTTTGATGAACGTCAAACTAAAATTATTTTTCCAACAAATAATCAGATATTTTGTTTAATAAATTCAAACTGCAGTTTCAATCGACAAATACTGACGAGCAATTCGTGTTTTTCTGAAAATTGTCCAGTACTGCTCGTAAAAAGATATTCCGTACGGTTATCCTGCCAGTGGCATCGGTATCTATTTCAAGAATGTGTGGAATCTGCAACAAAGTCAAACAGATAGTTTGTATACTCGCTCAGGACTCTATCGCTCGGACAACGAAAAATTTATCCGTGACAAGAAAAAACAATTAGGATTCTTTCATGACAAGCTTATCTCCAGGTATTCACTAATAACACGCATAAATGGGAGAACAAGATAAACAGCATGTCTAGATCTCTATATTACTGTTGTATAACTCTTTCATATTGTAATTATTTATTTGCGTTGAAGTACAGTATTAATTGTATAAATTTTACCAATTTAATCAACCTTGCATATAAAATATAACTCCTATTCTGTTGAAAATTGTCCAAATTAAATTATTCTAATATTTCAACTACTTGCTGTTACATTTAATTATATTTAAAGATGTAGAAAATAAAATGCATAATTCCACAACAAGGTCAAATACACATTTATTGATACCGACAGTAACTTGTATACTAAAGAATTTCTCATCAAACAATACATTTCATTATTTTCTACCTCTTTATGATGGTAAAATACCTTAAAGCAACCGACTCGGATTATTTGTCCTTGAAAATCATTTCTGCGCTGATCAAAAGTCAGATTAGTTTCCCTGAATCCTTTCTTTTCATCCCAAGTTCCAAAATGACTTTTAATCAATTCTCGATCCCTTGCAATTTGGTAAACTTCGCTAAGCTCTCGAGCATTTATACCCGTAATTTTCTGCACTACGAGAAATAGGCAGTTGAAAGGAATGTAGTTGTTGGAGAAAAATTCATCAGCTTTTGTTTTTTCACTCAAAAAAATCATCCATTGAATGTTGTCCGTTACAAACCACAAGGATATTTCCTAAAAGCGTATCGCACACTCAATTACTGTGATTACAAAAGTAGTATAAAAACGTATACAAATAAATAAAAACTGCTTAGCAAAAACTATCTTCAGATCGTGAAATCTGAAAAGTGGTTCTTGTTTCTTTAATCAAGTTCACGACTACAAATATTTTTTATCAAAACAAAACAACCAAAATTAACATAATGCTAACTTAAAGAAACTGTTTCATCTCTTCGGAGTCATTCATTAGCACGATCAAGGTATTCTGCAATTCAGAAGTATCAATTTTCATCTAGAAAAAGAAGTATCAGAGAACGTTAGTGGCATATAAATATTTTAATTAATGATCAGTGATTATTACGAAAATCATTAAATAATTCTAGTATGATTGTCTGTCAAATCATGCATGTATTAGATGAACTGAATGCATAAAAATGATGGTTCTTCCTCGAGTAGAAATTTTTATGTTTTACCGAAATGAGAATGTCATATATAATACATTGTAAGGCCATCATCACACGTAACAGCGCAATGTATAAAATATTTTTATGCTTGCAGAGCCCAAAGATTTTAATTCAAGGACTATCTTGTGTACAAATATACAAATAAAGCTGTTTTTCTTCTTATGGACCAAATAATCGAGTATATAATCACTTTCATACGCAGCACAAGACAAACTTGACTTTTTATGCTAATAATTATTTTTACCCCGTCAAATAGTAATGTAATGCGTCCAACTACTTTTATTTTTAAATAAAAGCCACTGTGTACTGATAATGCCTGAAAACGATCTCGGTGATCCTTTTTAAAATGTACAATTAAATAATATTAAATGTTTTGTTCAGAGATTTTTTTAAAGTCAAAAAAATGTATCCAGTTGCTAACTAAAAGTTTTGTTTCATTACCCTTGATTTAAAGACTTCTATCTGATTAAAACATATTTTTACCATCGGCAAATAGATTTTCATGGTATCAATAAGTTTATTAAGCACGTGGTATGGATTGAAAAAAAAAAAATTGCAAAAATTTGGGTGCGCACAACCGCGCTTGAGCCAGGTATTAGCTGACCTGTCATCCCTAGTAGTTGTTATTACAATCTTCTAACACCCTAAGTGAGGCTCCTGGCTCAGTTTCCCTATCCTACTTTCTATCTGACCCTACAGTCCCTCAATGTGCTACTTATGATTCTACCTTAGATCTAGGTATTAACTCTACCTTATTTCTATTTTTCTTATTCTATCTTACACCTATTTTTTTATTCTACGTTATTTCTAATTATTATTCTAATTATTCTACCTTAAGATCTACTCTTATTGTTCTACCTTACATCTAGTCTTACTACTCTACCTTAAGTCTACGATTTTTAATTCTACATTAAAATCTATTTGCTTACTGACTAAGGCTTATAGATTAATTAATTTCTACCCAACACCGCTTAAAAACTAGGTCGAAGGTCAGCCGCGAACCCGGACCCCCTGGCAACTCAATATCTGATAGTTAAAGCTTTCATACGCATTTAACCACGCAGCTACTGAGCTCTTACGGCCCGGCTTGTTTAATAGTACATTTCAATCATTAGTTTGGTATAGATAAAAAAATGCCTGTAAGTGAGATACTTGTGTATGTGTTGATTGCTTGGCGTATCGGTAAGTATATCTATATGCCCGACCAACTTGACTGTAATCGGTTATACAGATATACTGATATCATGCGAGGCCCACATAGTTATCAAATTTCTCGTTGGAGAGCGCCGTTTTTGCAACGCGATTGAGACCCAGCTGACACATAATGATGCGCAAACGTAGCCGTGGGTGTTTGCTTAAAATAATTACAACGTATCATCTTATAATATTGTATCACACTGGAAGAAAAGTGGCAACAAAAAGCCAACGCGATGTTAAAAGCGTCGCATTTTAGATGATATGTTTTATCTTCTACGCCCCCTTGCGTGAGAAAAACAAAGCGTCTACGTGAGTAACATTGAAGGTAATGTGCAGCTGAATAAAATTAAAAGCGTATGACGTGCGCTATTGAATGACAAATGAGCGGATATTTCGTATTTATTTGTTAAAGAAAATGAATCTTTGATCTTCAACTGAAAATTTACCAAAAACTGGTGCCTCACGTGTTTTGTTGGTATAGCAGGTGCATTTGCCGGTCAGCTGGATCCCTCCGTGTGTTGAGTATACCTATACGTACATAATTATTATTATATATTATCATAACAACTCGCCGCGACGCTGCGCTGGTATATAGATATACAAAACTCGATGGAAATCTGACCGACCGACTGAAAAATGCTAATGATACTAATTACCAGATCAGATTATGTTCATCACTAATTATTTTTCCACACTATAGATGGCATATAAGCTTTGCTATGATAAGTATAAGCTCACTTGTAAAATAATAAAAAGCGTTGTTCTGCACACAGGATATTGTATTGTGGTCGTTGTGAACGATGACGGTTAATCAAGTCCGAAAGAGGCTGTTTCGAATCAAATGTACGTGTATGTGTATACACGACGAGGCTTGAGCACGTGTCCATTGTAACGTGTACTTACGCGCCTCCGCTGTCCATCCGTACCTACATATTTATATCATCATCATCATCATCATCGATAGGAAGTTGAAGGTTTGAAGATCAGTCAAATGTGCGTATTGTGTAAATACAATCAGACGTATCTTCCCCATCTACTACATCGTAATCCATAGGCTCGAGAGGGTTCACCCACAATTAAATACGTACAAGAGGTGCCACTTTTTTCTGTTTCTTCGTTTATTTGTTTCTCGTTAATTCAATTACTTTTGTCTTTTTTTTTTCTCATCGTCAAAGTAGTCAATTTTTTTTTTCGTCTCGTCTATACATGCGTTTTTCTAAACAATCACGAGATGATACGGTTTACAATATATGGCGTCTCCCAAGTTTCTACTAATACACAAAATTAATGTATGATAATAATTCAGATAGGATTTAATTATTCGTGCACTCCGATAGGGTATCTCTTTTGATGAACGTCAAACTAAAATTATTTTTCCAACAAATAATCAGATATTTTGTTTAATAAATTCAAACTGCAGTTTCAATCGACAAATACTGACGAGCAATTCGTGTTTTTCTGAAAATTGTCCAGTACTGCTCGTAAAAAGATATTCCGTACGGTTATCCTGCCAGTGGCATCGGTATCTATTTCAAGAATGTGTGGAATCTGCAACAAAGTCAAACAGATAGTTTGTATACTCGCTCAGGACTCTATCGCTCGGACAACGAAAAATTTATCCGTGACAAGAAAAAACAATTAGGATTCTTTCATGACAAGCTTATCTCCAGGTATTCACTAAAAACACGCATAAATGGGAGAACAAGATAAACAGCATGTCTAGATCTCTATATTACTGTTGTATAACTCTTTCATATTGTAATTATTTATTTGCGTTGAAGTACAGTATTAATTGTATAAATTTTACCAATTTAATCAACCTTGCATATAAAATATAACTCCTATTCTGTTGAAAATTGTCCAAATTAAATTATTCTAATATTTCAACTACTTGCTGTTACATTTAATTATATTTAAAGATGTAGAAAATAAAATGCATAATTCCACAACAAGGTCAAATACACATTTATTGATACCGACAGTAACTTGTATACTAAAGAATTTCTCATCAAACAATACATTTCATTATTTTCTACCTCTTTATGATGGTAAAATACCTTAAAGCAACCGACTCGGATTATTTGTCCTTGAAAATCATTTCTGCGCTGATCAAAAGTCAGATTAGTTTCCCTGAATCCTTTCTTTTCATCCCAAGTTCCAAAATGACTTTTAATCAATTCTCGATCCCTTGCAATTTGGTAAACTTCGCTAAGCTCTCGAGCATTTATACCCGTAATTTTCTGCACTACGAGAAATAGGCAGTTGAAAGGAATGTAGTTGTTGGAGAAAAATTCATCAGCTTTTGTTTTTTCACTCAAAAAAATCATCCATTGAATGTTGTCCGTTACAAACCACAAGGATATTTCCTAAAAGCGTATCGCACACTCAATTACTGTGATTACAAAAGTAGTATAAAAACGTATACAAATAAATAAAAACTGCTTAGCAAAAACTATCTTCAGATCGTGAAATCTGAAAAGTGGTTCTTGTTTCTTTAATCAAGTTCACGACTACAAATATTTTTTATCAAAACAAAACAACCAAAATTAACATAATGCTAACTTAAAGAAACTGTTTCATCTCTTCGGAGTCATTCATTAGCACGATCAAGGTATTCTGCAATTCAGAAGTATCAATTTTCATCTAGAAAAAGAAGTATCAGAGAACGTTAGTGGCATATAAATATTTTAATTAATGATCAGTGATTATTACGAAAATCATTAAATAATTCTAGTATGATTGTCTGTCAAATCATGCATGTATTAGATGAACTGAATGCATAAAAATGATGGTTCTTCCTCGAGTAGAAATTTTTATGTTTTACCGAAATGAGAATGTCATATATAATACATTGTAAGGCCATCATCACACGTAACAGCGCAATGTATAAAATATTTTTATGCTTGCAGAGCCCAAAGATTTTAATTCAAGGACTATCTTGTGTACAAATATACAAATAAAGCTGTTTTTCTTCTTATGGACCAAATAATCGAGTATATAATCACTTTCATACGCAGCACAAGACAAACTTGACTTTTTATGCTAATAATTATTTTTACCCCGTCAAATAGTAATGTAATGCGTCCAACTACTTTTATTTTTAAATAAAAGCCACTGTGTACTGATAATGCCTGAAAACGATCTCGGTGATCCTTTTTAAAATGTACAATTAAATAATATTAAATGTTTTGTTCAGAGATTTTTTTAAAGTCAAAAAAATGTATCCAGTTGCTAACTAAAAGTTTTGTTTCATTACCCTTGATTTAAAGACTTCTATCTGATTAAAACATATTTTTACCATCGGCAAATAGATTTTCATGGTATCAATAAGTTTATTAAGCACGTGGTATGGATTGAAAAAAAAAAAATTGCAAAAATTTGGGTGCGCACAACCGCGCTTGAGCCAGGTATTAGCTGACCTGTCATCCCTAGTAGTTGTTATTACAATCTTCTAACACCCTAAGTGAGGCTCCTGGCTCAGTTTCCCTATCCTACTTTCTATCTGACCCTACAGTCCCTCAATGTGCTACTTATGATTCTACCTTAGATCTAGGTATTAACTCTACCTTATTTCTATTTTTCTTATTCTATCTTACACCTATTTTTTTATTCTACGTTATTTCTAATTATTATTCTAATTATTCTACCTTAAGATCTACTCTTATTGTTCTACCTTACATCTAGTCTTACTACTCTACCTTAAGTCTACGATTTTTAATTCTACATTAAAATCTATTTGCTTACTGACTAAGGCTTATAGATTAATTAATTTCTACCCAACACCGCTTAAAAACTAGGTCGAAGGTCAGCCGCGAACCCGGACCCCCTGGCAACTCAATATCTGATAGTTAAAGCTTTCATACGCATTTAACCACGCAGCTACTGAGCTCTTACGGCCCGGCTTGTTTAATAGTACATTTCAATCATTAGTTTGGTATAGATAAAAAAATGCCTGTAAGTGAGATACTTGTGTATGTGTTGATTGCTTGGCGTATCGGTAAGTATATCTATATGCCCGACCAACTTGACTGTAATCGGTTATACAGATATACTGATATCATGCGAGGCCCACATAGTTATCAAATTTCTCGTTGGAGAGCGCCGTTTTTGCAACGCGATTGAGACCCAGCTGACACATAATGATGCGCAAACGTAGCCGTGGGTGTTTGCTTAAAATAATTACAACGTATCATCTTATAATATT
This sequence comes from Copidosoma floridanum, assembly GCF_036245765.1. NCBI lineage: Eukaryota > Metazoa > Arthropoda > Insecta > Hymenoptera > Encyrtidae > Copidosoma > Copidosoma floridanum. Next base: position 11,701,130 of record NW_028321884.1, on the reverse strand, counting down.
GTATCACACTGGAAGAAAAGTGGCAACAAAAAGCCAACGCGATGTTAAAAGCGTCGCATTTTAGATGATATGTTTTATCTTCTACGCCCCCTTGCGTGAGAAAAACAAAGCGTCTACGTGAGTAACATTGAAGGTAATGTGCAGCTGAATAAAATTAAAAGCGTATGACGTGCGCTATTGAATGACAAATGAGCGGATATTTCGTATTTATTTGTTAAAGAAAATGAATCTTTGATCTTCAACTGAAAATTTACCAAAAACTGGTGCCTCACGTGTTTTGTTGGTATAGCAGGTGCATTTGCCGGTCAGCTGGATCCCTCCGTGTGTTGAGTATACCTATACGTACATAATTATTATTATATATTATCATAACAACTCGCCGCGACGCTGCGCTGGTATATAGATATACAAAACTCGATGGAAATCTGACCGACCGACTGAAAAATGCTAATGATACTAATTACCAGATCAGATTATGTTCATCACTAATTATTTTTCCACACTATAGATGGCATATAAGCTTTGCTATGATAAGTATAAGCTCACTTGTAAAATAATAAAAAGCGTTGTTCTGCACACAGGATATTGTATTGTGGTCGTTGTGAACGATGACGGTTAATCAAGTCCGAAAGAGGCTGTTTCGAATCAAATGTACGTGTATGTGTATACACGACGAGGCTTGAGCACGTGTCCATTGTAACGTGTACTTACGCGCCTCCGCTGTCCATCCGTACCTACATATTTATATCATCATCATCATCATCATCGATAGGAAGTTGAAGGTTTGAAGATCAGTCAAATGTGCGTATTGTGTAAATACAATCAGACGTATCTTCCCCATCTACTACATCGTAATCCATAGGCTCGAGAGGGTTCACCCACAATTAAATACGTACAAGAGGTGCCACTTTTTTCTGTTTCTTCGTTTATTTGTTTCTCGTTAATTCAATTACTTTTGTCTTTTTTTTTTCTCATCGTCAAAGTAGTCAATTTTTTTTTTCGTCTCGTCTATACATGCGTTTTTCTAAACAATCACGAGATGATACGGTTTACAATATATGGCGTCTCCCAAGTTTCTACTAATACACAAAATTAATGTATGATAATAATTCAGATAGGATTTAATTATTCGTGCACTCCGATAGGGTATCTCTTTTGATGAACGTCAAACTAAAATTATTTTTCCAACAAATAATCAGATATTTTGTTTAATAAATTCAAACTGCAGTTTCAATCGACAAATACTGACGAGCAATTCGTGTTTTTCTGAAAATTGTCCAGTACTGCTCGTAAAAAGATATTCCGTACGGTTATCCTGCCAGTGGCATCGGTATCTATTTCAAGAATGTGTGGAATCTGCAACAAAGTCAAACAGATAGTTTGTATACTCGCTCAGGACTCTATCGCTCGGACAACGAAAAATTTATCCGTGACAAGAAAAAACAATTAGGATTCTTTCATGACAAGCTTATCTCCAGGTATTCACTAATAACACGCATAAATGGGAGAACAAGATAAACAGCATGTCTAGATCTCTATATTACTGTTGTATAACTCTTTCATATTGTAATTATTTATTTGCGTTGAAGTACAGTATTAATTGTATAAATTTTACCAATTTAATCAACCTTGCATATAAAATATAACTCCTATTCTGTTGAAAATTGTCCAAATTAAATTATTCTAATATTTCAACTACTTGCTGTTACATTTAATTATATTTAAAGATGTAGAAAATAAAATGCATAATTCCACAACAAGGTCAAATACACATTTATTGATACCGACAGTAACTTGTATACTAAAGAATTTCTCATCAAACAATACATTTCATTATTTTCTACCTCTTTATGATGGTAAAATACCTTAAAGCAACCGACTCGGATTATTTGTCCTTGAAAATCATTTCTGCGCTGATCAAAAGTCAGATTAGTTTCCCTGAATCCTTTCTTTTCATCCCAAGTTCCAAAATGACTTTTAATCAATTCTCGATCCCTTGCAATTTGGTAAACTTCGCTAAGCTCTCGAGCATTTATACCCGTAATTTTCTGCACTACGAGAAATAGGCAGTTGAAAGGAATGTAGTTGTTGGAGAAAAATTCATCAGCTTTTGTTTTTTCACTCAAAAAAATCATCCATTGAATGTTGTCCGTTACAAACCACAAGGATATTTCCTAAAAGCGTATCGCACACTCAATTACTGTGATTACAAAAGTAGTATAAAAACGTATACAAATAAATAAAAACTGCTTAGCAAAAACTATCTTCAGATCGTGAAATCTGAAAAGTGGTTCTTGTTTCTTTAATCAAGTTCACGACTACAAATATTTTTTATCAAAACAAAACAACCAAAATTAACATAATGCTAACTTAAAGAAACTGTTTCATCTCTTCGGAGTCATTCATTAGCACGATCAAGGTATTCTGCAATTCAGAAGTATCAATTTTCATCTAGAAAAAGAAGTATCAGAGAACGTTAGTGGCATATAAATATTTTAATTAATGATCAGTGATTATTACGAAAATCATTAAATAATTCTAGTATGATTGTCTGTCAAATCATGCATGTATTAGATGAACTGAATGCATAAAAATGATGGTTCTTCCTCGAGTAGAAATTTTTATGTTTTACCGAAATGAGAATGTCATATATAATACATTGTAAGGCCATCATCACACGTAACAGCGCAATGTATAAAATATTTTTATGCTTGCAGAGCCCAAAGATTTTAATTCAAGGACTATCTTGTGTACAAATATACAAATAAAGCTGTTTTTCTTCTTATGGACCAAATAATCGAGTATATAATCACTTTCATACGCAGCACAAGACAAACTTGACTTTTTATGCTAATAATTATTTTTACCCCGTCAAATAGTAATGTAATGCGTCCAACTACTTTTATTTTTAAATAAAAGCCACTGTGTACTGATAATGCCTGAAAACGATCTCGGTGATCCTTTTTAAAATGTACAATTAAATAATATTAAATGTTTTGTTCAGAGATTTTTTTAAAGTCAAAAAAATGTATCCAGTTGCTAACTAAAAGTTTTGTTTCATTACCCTTGATTTAAAGACTTCTATCTGATTAAAACATATTTTTACCATCGGCAAATAGATTTTCATGGTATCAATAAGTTTATTAAGCACGTGGTATGGATTGAAAAAAAAAAAATTGCAAAAATTTGGGTGCGCACAACCGCGCTTGAGCCAGGTATTAGCTGACCTGTCATCCCTAGTAGTTGTTATTACAATCTTCTAACACCCTAAGTGAGGCTCCTGGCTCAGTTTCCCTATCCTACTTTCTATCTGACCCTACAGTCCCTCAATGTGCTACTTATGATTCTACCTTAGATCTAGGTATTAACTCTACCTTATTTCTATTTTTCTTATTCTATCTTACACCTATTTTTTTATTCTACGTTATTTCTAATTATTATTCTAATTATTCTACCTTAAGATCTACTCTTATTGTTCTACCTTACATCTAGTCTTACTACTCTACCTTAAGTCTACGATTTTTAATTCTACATTAAAATCTATTTGCTTACTGACTAAGGCTTATAGATTAATTAATTTCTACCCAACACCGCTTAAAAACTAGGTCGAAGGTCAGCCGCGAACCCGGACCCCCTGGCAACTCAATATCTGATAGTTAAAGCTTTCATACGCATTTAACCACGCAGCTACTGAGCTCTTACGGCCCGGCTTGTTTAATAGTACATTTCAATCATTAGTTTGGTATAGATAAAAAAATGCCTGTAAGTGAGATACTTGTGTATGTGTTGATTGCTTGGCGTATCGGTAAGTATATCTATATGCCCGACCAACTTGACTGTAATCGGTTATACAGATATACTGATATCATGCGAGGCCCACATAGTTATCAAATTTCTCGTTGGAGGGCGCCGTTTTTGCAACGCGATTGAGGCCCAGCTGACACATAATGATGTTTTTTTGGTTTTAGAAAAAATACCAATTTTGCAATAATAATTCATCGATTTTTGAGTCAAATTTAAGATTTACACTTATTTTTTCCGTGACCATTAACTATCCAATCGCACCCAGACTAGAAATGGATCCATATACATCCAAGGAGATCTTGATCGCTATATCATTACTCGCGCAACCACCATAAGTACACCATCATCAAAACAGTAGTCACAGCATATTTGACGAGGAGCAAAGCTCAAACTCGTTTTTCTGTGAAATCAAAAACGAGAGCGAGATAAACTTTTCACCTAAAGGCAGTCCTGCAGCAATCCCTTAGAGGAATGAACCTCTCCTGAGGATGATGAAGGCGCGTGTTTTTGCTCTAAAGTAGTACGGAGAAAGTGGAGCGTAGATGAAAAGCGAGAGGCCAAAGTCAAAGGATCTATATACCTATATGTGCGAGTGTAATAAAGATGTGCTCCGTCAAACTCTCGGGTATAGAGGAAAATAAAAATAACGAAGGAAGGAGACAGAGACCCCCGATTCAAACATGCGGGCTAAGGGGGGGATCTATTCAAGAGCAAACGTAGCCGCCGCTGGCTAACTGCGGAACTTTGCGTTTTACGAGGCTAAGTATGCAGTGCCTTACACCTGAATGAATGGCCGTGCAGGTTTGCGTTGTGTACTCATTAAGTACACGTGAGTTGAGGTCAGGGTGACCAGCTCAGGGTATGATATGTATATTAATGATGTTCGTGTCTGTAATACGTGTCTTCTTTATTTTTTCGTCTTGATGTATTATTCAAAGAAAATGATTTTCTATTATTTTTGTAAACTGCTATTTAATTCAATTGAAAAAAAGAAAATTAAAAACAGAAATTATATTCATTGTAATATTAATAGTTTAGGTAATTGATAAATTACTAGTTTTGAAAAAGTTTAAATAATTATTTGTTATCATACACAATTTGAATGATTGATTAAAAAGTTTAAAAAACCATTAATTAGTCGATACAAGTCTCTACGCGTCTTCAATAGTTTCATATTGATTTAAAACGTGTATACAATAATTTTATCCAGAAAGACCTTTTTGATGACGTTTTTTAGCCGCATGACGAAAAATTTATTTTGTGGTTTTACTTCCGAAGTATAAGTGTACAACCTGGTAGATCAGTAGAATTGTTCTCTTAACATAAGGCGTAGTTTTTTTATAGAATTTCCATTTATGATTTAAAAAATAAATGCAACAAGATGTTCTATTGAGGACATGAACAAAAATGTACTGATAGAATGTAGTTCTCTAAAGACAATCCCAGCACAATGTTAATTCTAACAAGAAATTATCAAAACTAAATATCAACTATTAATTTGCACAATATTAGATGAATAACATATCTTAAAATTTTTAAGGGGCTAAATCAAACTTCGTAGCATTCACAATGCCATATAATACTTATTCTTTATGTGATACTTGATATTATTTTAAAGAAGAAGAAAAACTTTTGCTGCAACACTAAGCGTAGATGCTGAATATTTTTCCAATAATCAGACTTCATCAACTTTGTCGATATTATTGATTTCGTTCCAAGCGATATGAACTTTATAAATTATAACAGCTTTGATTGTACCGTACTCAACACGATTGAAAACTTCATTTTAAATGTCAGGAATATTTACAGTAATGGAAATGAATGACATTAAAAAAATTTTTTCTACTTTTGTCTTTAATGAATATAATGCAATTTATTTACTTCCTTCCGTCAATAAACATCACTCATCCTAGTCAAATAGTCTTGAAAAATCAAAGTAGTTCAAAAATACCCATACTTTTACATCTGTTAATAACGTGCGTAAAGTTGTTCCCTAACAAAAAAAAAAAAAAACTATATTTTCTTAGCGTTTTAAAAGCTTACAACGATTAAGGGTAGTGAAAAATGCATCACCGGCGTATGATCAATATTTACAAAAGTGTCACCCTCCCACGAAAAACAGTATTCAATCATCGTAAACGTCACATGTGCAACCAGTTCGTTCATCAAATCCTTTTTGAATAATCTTTTATCAAATAAACGCAGCCTCCCTTCTGAATGTATTAAATCTCAAACCTTCGGACAACAGTCTCATGTAGAGAGACTACGTACTCATACAGATGCATATACCCACGCTCGTATGAAATATATTTATCAATGACACTCGGGGAATGGACCCTACCATCTATTTCCTTGTGGCTTGTGGCTCCATTGTAATCGATTTGTGGATGCATACGCTCCATATGGCGTTTAGATGTGGTCCAATGGTTGGAAGGGTTGTGGGAGCAATCGAAAGAGCCATTACGCGGGCTATCCCGAGCTGCGTATCGTTTTGTTCAGTTTGAGGGCGTAGCTAGGATAGGAATATCGGATTATCTTTTTTGATTAAAGAAAATTTGTTTTTTGGACAAGCGTTATGGAGAAAAAGAGCTCAACATTTATCGATTTACTTACGTCGTTCAAATAATATACTTCCTCGTTCTAAAACCAAAGTCCGTAAAACTTTACCTCTCACTACTAAGTGCACTGCACAGTTTAAAATCCAAACATTAAAATATTTATTGCAATCGCTAAGTTAATTCTTTAACTAAAAAAATAAAATTTGTCATGAAAGAGTAAGCTACTGATGAAACCTCTCAATGTACAAGCTATCCTTAGACAATTACACCAGACTCTTTCGTGACAATGAACCATTTAGACACTGCAACTCATATCTTGGATCTCAGCGGGTAATCCACGCAAATGTCGTGACCACCTAAATATATACGTCGTAAAAAGATAAAGCCTCAAATAGACGTCGAGTTTCAACCCCATCACGGAAATAATTGCAACCAGATCCCATCACTCTAATAACACAATAGGAATCAAGAAAAACCCTTTATCATTTCTGTAGGGAGAAAAATTTGATGTCCGTGTTGTATCGAAGGCTGCAATTTTTTTTATCAAACTGCAAGGTCGAGCGCGCGCGTGTTCTCTTTATATAAATATTGATGTACGAAGGAGATTGTAAGTCGCGTGCGTGGGTATGGGCAGGCTGGACACACGGGTTACGTCGACGAGGCCTTTCGGGAGAACAGGTGCGAGATAGAAAGTATATACGCGTACGTGTGCCTACGCGTATTTTTAGAAGCTGTCGTTGTTTTTATGATGTCGATTTTGAGGCGAGCGCGCGTATACGTGGTGTATAATTTTTATCGGGGACTTTGTTGCTCGAGCGTGCCTTTCTTTTTTTGCATACTATTTTTAAAAGGCGTATGTTCCGTTTTCCAAGCTTAGGTTTTGGGCCGTAGGAATTATTTTTTTTACGAACAGGATTCACAAGACTTGCGATCGTTGTTGTTTATCCGTGAGCGTTGGGTCGTTAACCGCTGGCTGAATAGTCTAATCAGATTTGAACATGGATCAATTTTCAAATGTTAGATTTTATTATTATTATTATTATTATTATTATTAATATTATTACTATTATTATTATTATTATTATTATTAAGCAGAAAAATTCGTCGAATAGGTCGGTAGATAGTTGTCATGAATAGCAATTTGATCAAATTTATAATTTTACAATTGTGACGAACTTTATTCCATGAACAGCTGTCTTGATATAGTACGTACATGTTCCTCAGTCACTTTCGTATATCAAATATTATAATATATGTACATATATATGCTTATAATAAAAAATCAGAAGAGGTGATTGACATCCTGTCATACGAGAATTCACTTTCAATTGGAAATTCCAAAACCGATCTACCTACGGGTTCTTTTTTTTTTTTTTTTAATTCGTGTGACTAGCCGTAAAAATGTTGAAATTCCGCATGTACAAATTTTTATTATTATTAAGAATAATGTTAGGTATTATTTTTTATAAAAAAAACTTACTATCCAAAATGATAAAAATACTAATACGTATAACCAGAAAAATACAGTGAATTATTTGCATACATTATTTTTTAAACATAAATGTTAGAGACATCGTAAGATGATTTTTATTTATTTTCCAACTTAATCGGAATTTGGCATATATTATATACTCACCAAGCGAGTCGACTGACTGCATTTGCATATCTCGGGTGTGACCAGGCAAAACGAAGAGACAGCATTGCAGCAACAGCAGCAGCGATTACGCACCAAACAATGCGTTTCATTGTGTATTTATACGACAATACTGCATACAGAAATATCCGAGATAGAGATACGCGAAGAAGAATACAATTACAAATGCTACACCCCAAAAACATAATAAATCGATGACTAAAAAGGAAAAGTAGTATCCCGTGTTTCCAAGTTAAAAAACATACACATTCAGTTTTTTAAAGAAATTAGCAGTATTGTTATTCTTGAAGCTAAAAAATTATTTCTTTTCTTTAGTTAAAAAATATTCTTAGTTGATTTAAAATAAAAAATGATGGTATGTCGACTTTTTTAAATTGAAATTTATTATATTTTTCGTGATGAAAAGATACTGTCGGAAATTTTATTACTATATCTGAATTCTCGGTTGGAAAAACCTTTGTATTTTTTTTCTTTGTACATTATGCCAAGTTCACAAATATCAACAGGAAAAAAGTATATCGACTTTTGGCATCGAAAAATAAAATAATATCTCGATTTTTCTTATTAAAAGGTGTTTCACTTCTTATACTGTAAAAGATACATTATCTTTAATATTAATTGAAAATAAAAGTTTACACTTTTACTGGAAAAAGCAGCATCTCGATTTTAGGTTAAAAAAGTAAATTTCTAGAATAGTATTTTACTATTCTCAATTTTATGTTGAAATAATTAGTATCTGATTTTCCTATCCAACAAACGGACGCTACTTTGATTTTTTATTTAAAAAAAAAAACAACCATTTCAGGAAGAAAACGAAAATTACACAGTATAGTACCCCTTTTATAATCATCTGTTATCTATCAAAACTACACCTACGAAGAATTTTCTCTCTCGTAAAGGAGCATTTCTACCGCTGGAAATCCGAGTTTCCTCGAAATCCAGAAAATCTCAGTACCATTTTCCATTAAAAAAACAAATAGTCAGCCCTTTACCTCTTGAACGCCGAGCTAGACGCCCCCACCCCAAAAAAAAAAAAATCCCCCAAGAAACCCGTCGCATCCAGCAACCGTATAAGACTCGCACATTGGTCTCGCGACTCCAAGAAACGCAAGATACACACTCGTTCGTCCTCTTGCAGAACAAGAGTTTCTATCTCCCCGGATAAAGTCGGTGGCACGAAGTCGAAGGAAAAAAAAAAAACGGGAAAAAAGCACTCACCTACGGAATAACGGGCGCGGCAGCATCCTCCGGTGCGTGTACGTTATATACACGATAAGCGCGCCAAAGTTCAAAAACTCTAGTACGTGCTCTGCGCGGAGTGAGAACGGCGCGCATGCGGCTCCGCGCTCGGAGAGCAAAGCGTTGTTGGAACGAGCCGTCCGGGCTTTAGTCGCACACCGGCTGCTGTCAGCGCTACCGCAACTCGAGGCTCCGGAGCCTCGTACGGGTTTGCCTTGTCACAAAAGATTTTTTTTTTTTCAAATTAATTCGTACTTGTTACATTAGAATTGAGGTTTGTGTGCGTATAAGTGCGAGTGTCGGTGCGAGGGTGATTGAGCTTTTTTTTCGTACCCATTAAAATTTGGTCGAACGCCTGTGCTTGCGAGGGGGAGTAGGGTTGGCGTGTCAAGTGACGTGGTTGTACGAACGAAATTCAATTTTCCGCTCGACGAGCTTTCGCAGTAGTGCCTATTGAAACCCAGTGAGCCATCGCGTTGGAAATAAGTGCGAAAAACGAGTCGTCAGCAGCGGCTCGTTGTCCGTGGGCCAGTAGTGAAAAGCACCGGGGATCCGGATGACAGGGAGGAGGAACCCACGGGAGCAATGATTTTCACGGGGAGGTCGGTGGACGCGCTCGACGACGTGCACCGCTACCGAAACGAGCAGATGCAGGTGGTGGCGGTGCGCGACTCCGAGAGGCGCCGTTCGACCATGGCCCTCGCGACCAGCTGGTTCTCGAGCCTCAAGAGGCCCAGCAAGAAGGGCAAGCCAGGCTTTCAGAAGCAGGCCAAGAGCGCTTGGGACCTCAGCACGCTCAACTCTGTCTACGCGAAAATGGTGGGTCTTTTTTTTTTTCAACCATTGTTTTTTGGGCGAGCGGGGGGTGTTTCTTTCTTACGTGACAGGTCACGGATTTTTTGGGTTAATGATCGCGCTTTCCGGTGGTTCGTTGCACTCTACGGTTTCGGGGGGCTATTCCGCACTGACGTTTCAGCGACTATTGAAGCTCAGGACTTATGTGCGTGGGTGGATGAATACATTTTTTTTTGTCTCGAATAAAGTACAACAGCTGAATGCACTTAAAATAATCCTACTCCTTCCTTTTTGCGTTGAAACTAATCCAGTCCTCGACTAATTTTTGCGTTTGCTTTCAAGATTTTCTGTGTTTATGTTGCATACTTTTTTTTTACGATAAGAAACTCACATCTCATTAAAAATAATTAAGCCTGGAAATATATTTGTATACTGCAGTATAGTGGTCAACTTTTACATTGGGTGGATAAGAAAATACTTTCATTCAGCAACAAAAGATGTTGCTTCTCCTTGTTTACGAATGTCCGAACGCTATATAAATTAGCATTAAGTTATATGTACGATTGTACTTGTGTACCTGTACAATTTGCTAGTTCGGATGACCTATTTTGCAGAATCATTCCTTCTCCTCTTCTATATTTTTTACTTAAATAAAAAAAGGTTAATTTTTTTTTTACTTGCTGTGGTTTCAAGTCTTTTTCCTACCTCGGGTATTTTTAAAGTACTGGTGTGTCATCGGTAGGAAAAACCGTGTTCGGCACATAAGTGTCATCCTTTCGAGGCTACTTTACGATCCCTTGGGCCTGCTTCGCAGGAATAGCCGTAAAATAGCCCCACAGGCGATTGCACTTCTGTGACCAAAACTACCATAAGAAAGTATTTCAGCTTAAAATAATAATAAATCTGATTATCAACCAAGAATGAACAAGCCCTGAAAAAACATTTTTAAATGCAGTCAAACACACGCGAGCTTCACACTTTGAAAACGTTAAAAGTTACGAGGTGATGCTTATTGTAAAAACGCCGAATAAATCACAAGCTTATTTTAGACGCCAAAGTCATTGTATGAACGACCAAGATAAAACAATCGGAAAACACATTTAAAAGACATTAGCGGTATATTCTCACAAATTCTGGAGTCAAAAAGTGTTCCAAAGTGTCACTTATCTCGTAAGTCCGAGACAATGAGTCACAGTATTTTATTTTAAACATATGTTTGTATCGAATTGCTTTAAAAAAAACCTATTGTTAAGGTCACATCCATACTTATATTATACGACTTCCGGTCCCTTGTAAAAGTCTGAATTTTCTTGCTTGTTTGCGCATTGTGAGCTCAGCGAATTCCATGAATTTTAATGACTGATTGCAGAAGGCGAGCCAAGCTTTCAAGTGTTTTTCCCAGCACCGATTGAAGTTGTTATCAAACGCGAATCTTTTCCACCATTAGCGGGGAAAGAAAAAAAGTCGGTCAAGTGTGCATACGAGGCATTTATGCATGCGCTCCGATTCTTTGGGATGTGGTTTTCACCTTTCCAAATATCAATTAATCTTTTGCATTTGCGTGATACGAATAAAGCGTTCTCGTTGATGCACTAGTTGTTTTTTTTATAAATTATTTCTTTTTCACCGCGTAAAAAGTCGACTGTGTATCAAATATACGTTTTAAAGATCGTGGGATCTTTATCTGTTTGTTTTTTTTTGTATATTTTATAATGATTGAAACAAGCGATACAAATTTTTAAATAGAAAGTAGGACACGTTGTTATAGATATTTTTTTATAATACAGAAACATAAATACTTTATTTTATTAAATATTTATGAATTTAAAATATAAAGATAAATAAAAAATATGTATTATTACTTCATTAATTATGTAATTATTATCGAATGTACGTGAATATTCATTTTAAAAAACCACATCCAACTGTGTCTAAAACAATAAAAAAAATTCAGTACATTGTAAATTCAAGTATTTTAAAAACAAACGCTTAAGAGTTGAATTTCTGATTTATCATTTCCATTTATTAGATGTTAAAACGCTTAAACGCTTTGTTTTAAAATGCCTAAGTATTTCACAAGAACCGACAAAAATTGAATGCTCAAGTATTTAGTTTAATTCAGAATGCAAAAAAAAACATCTTCTCAGTTTACTTTCAAAGTTTATCGAAAACATGTTTTTCCATCTGTGTTACCGTATAAAATTTGTGCATTTCACAAAATCTCATTGTCAACGCCGGTGTATATATCGAGCAAAATTCAATCCACCAAAGAGTAAAAAAAAATGCATGCACGTCCCTCGAAAGCGTATCCGCAGCTGCAATGTCAGCTGCTGCACCACAAGCCGAAACTTGAGGTACAAACACAACACAAGCCACAGCGTCGCCGTCATGATGTTTTTTTCTTTCTTATCACGTTTCTTTACCGGCAAATAGTATAAGCAGTTCTCGGTGGGAAAGTTTTATTTACTGGTGCGATAATCATCTTTACAATGACATCTCTTATTTAATTTTTTTTTTTTTTTGTCAGTTCACACATTTATGCGATTTGTTAAAACTGATAATTTTCCTTGTTGAATATTTTTCACAATACTTGTACTAGCAGTGAGTACTTGAGTAATTACAAAAATTAGTGTTCTTAGAAAACGAGTGTTGCAAAAAAAAGTCAATGCGCTTTACACCATTCGTTCAAGGCCGTTTGAATAACACGTCAGCTAAGGTATACTTAATTTTTATAAGATTGCAATTGCAATGTCGAATTAGTATTATAAATAAAAAACCATGAGATCTGGTTATTCAATTTGTTAAAAGCTCTAATGCCACTTGTATAAGCAAACAAATTATTCTCACTGTAAAATTTGGATAACTTATAAAATTTATTGTCTATTGCCAACATACATAATCCTGTGTATATGTAGAATGGCTGATTTATCGATACATGTGTATCCATGAAAATACTGGTCGTAACCAGTACAATTTCAATGATAAAAAGATCTTTTGGCCGTAGCTAATTCAGGGATTCCCTAGAACGACCATGACAAATCGGCACTTATTGATAACGTCAATATTTCTGCTCTAATCAATGAATCAGATCACCGGAAGTCCACTTCCTGAATAACAATTTTTTTTTCTCTCCATTCATCCCTTCTCCAAGAATCTAGAATAATAATCAATTGTATCCAATCCATTGCGTCGCCACAAAAAAAAGACAAGCGCATCCACAACTGCTCTTGCAAAACCAACAACAAAGTCAAATTAATAATTCACGACGCTCGTCCATCACAATAACTCATAATAACAACTTGCGTAAGCTTTTTCAGACGCATAGGCGAGCTTTTTACATAATCTATAAACACTCCGAATCACGAGTGAAGGTTACAACGCGCTTTTTATACGATAAATAGCGCAACTCGATATAACAAAACCATCACTCCGGTCTATTGTTAAAAGTCAAAGTTGCATCCGGTGCAGCGGCACGAGATTACCAACTCTTTTGGTGTGCACCTTTGTAATTTTTTCACGGACATTTTTCTTCCTCATTAGGTTTCTGTGTTGGCATACTTATTTTTTTTATTATTATTTTTTTTTTTATTAGAGATTCGCAGTGCGAAGCTCACGTGATTCTCTGATAATCAACTGTAGGTGAAGAACCACTGGTTCCATCACCAGTGTAAGCTAGTCAAACGACGTTATGATGAAACAAACCGTTTGTGGAAGATAATTGGTTCGTCTTTCCTGTAGTAAAAACAAAAGTAATGCCACCAATGAGTACAAACCCAAAGTAGACATTACTTATTATTACTTCATCCCTAAACACTTGCCACACGTAGCGCATCGATATATCAGTGCGACAACTATCGCTTGCAAAGTACTTTCTTGCTCAATTAGAGGAGGTTTCACAAGCTGGAGCTATACTTGGAAATAAAAAAAAAAAAAAAAAAAAAAAAAAAAAAAAAAAAAAAACAATAGACGATGTGTGCAGTCATCCCTCGCGATTAAACGTGTGTCAGAAGGAGAAGGCGATCGATGAAGACATCATCATCTCTCTCGTCTAATAACCTCTGACGCTAGCACCAGCGAAACACGAAAATGCTCGAGAAGCCAAGATAATGGGGTTAAGTAGCCTACTGCCTGGAGGAGAGAGAGAGAGAAGGAGGGGTAATTGCCTCTTATAGCTTTTTTCATTATTTTTCAATGATTTCCTAATTGATAGTCGCCGAGTCGCGTCCCGAGAACGTTGACCCTTTGTATTCACCTTCTCACCGTGCTTCTGCTCTTCCTCCTCCTTTTGTTTCGTACGTGTGTGTATAGGTGCAGTACGACACCGAGAGTTGCAGTGCTAAGTATGAGAAAGGGCAGGGACTCGTTTGGCTTGATGCGCTACTGTGTAGAGTGGAAGAGGCAAAAAAAAGTTGGACGCGCGCCATTAACGACCCAAAGTGCTGCTGCGGAGACTAAGAGATGGAGAGACTTTTGCAGAACTTGGGCGTTGCATCACTGTACTTTGCTACACTGCATAGGACGGATTAGGAATAGTCATTGTAGCTATTGGTTTGCTGGACGTGTGTACATTGATTCAGCGATTTATGGAAGAAGAAAAAGAGTCGCGGATCGCAGTCTTCCCCCGGATGATCTCAAGCTCCGAGGGATTTACGAGGCTGATCTTTGGGATCTGTTTGCTCGAGAAAATTTACGCTCGCACGAAAAGTACTTACCTACTTTGCTTTCTTTCCTTTCCAAGCGATCAATTGGGTTTTCTGAAAACTCATTGGCTTCAAGCTCACGTGTTTATGAGCGCCGGGGCCGTGATTTGTTGAAACGATTCCGTTAAGCGGACCTCTTTGATGGTCGTGGTGCCAGTATCCACAAAATTATGTGCAAAAAGTGGGTGGCAAACTTGTTTGCGATGCGTTATGTATCATACCGAGCCACAGCTATGACTTGTCAAGGAATGTGGATTTGGATGATAATCAAGTACGCGATCGTCAATATTCAGGGAATTAAGTATTTGACAGATAGTATTGGGGGTTACAAAAAAATATGGTCATGACATCAAACGCATGTTCGATACATATACAACTGACAAAGTCCTAACTTTCAATGGATATTCATTTCGCAATCGAAGACCTTGAATTATGGTTGATAAATCATTCATTGACTACAAGTAATTCTTCCTGTCAATGTAATCTAAAAATTATATAGCTAGGATCTCCTAATTGTTGTACGGTGTGTATGAAGGTATATACTTCATTAAATACTCATTTTTGAGACATCGTATTAAATTTCAGACACAAATATACCTCAAATAATGTATGCCTGGACCTTTCAAGATCTTAACCAAAGTACTTTCAAGAACAAACATTCAGAGTTTCAACAAAATCGTCGGAAAATCCTTTTTTTCCGATTATTATTTTGCAGTTATCAAGTTTTAAAACTGATAGTTGGTGATGTACAACTATTTAAAGTTTGATCATATCTCGAAGGGTATTTCACTCGAAACTAATAACGTTCATTAAACCGAAGAGCTAACCATATACAGTTGATAATCCCGTATCCATGTACACACTCAAAGAGAGAGGGAGAGAGAGAGAGTTGGAGGATTTTCGCGAACACGCGCGTAGCGCAGTACAGCGGCAGTGGTAATTAAACAACTAACTCGCGGATGCCGGGTAAATTAGTCCCGTAATTGAATCACCCGTGTGTAGTGTTGTTTCTGCTTACAGAATTCGCCATACCGAAGTAATCAAGTGTACAGACTACTTACTCTAATTTCGATGTTAGATTTATTATTCCCATCCGTCACGTGAGACATTAGGTGAAGGTTTAAGGAAAAAAAGCTGCAGAGCGTCCAAGACAATGCGACAAACACATTTTTTCGTAGAAATGGCTCGATAAACTTTTGTTCCGGAAAATTCAGCGCCGAACTTTTAATGTTAATCCCATTAGTTGGCGTTTTAAAAACGTGAAGATATCTCGTTAATAAGTTTTCAAATACCGATGGAACCGTTAGGCCAACCGTTTTTTTTTTTTTTTTTTATTATTGTTCTATTTACTTATCTCGAACAATCAAGTGCTTGTATTTTACGGTATACAACAATGGAATTTTTTCTGGTTAATTATTGACATCTATCACTAAATATTTCTAGTGAGACTCATAAAAATTAAATGAAAGGTACTTAAATAATTCAATAAACAGTAAAATATAAAATAAACTATATTGATGAAAAATATAACTCTGGTTGTGTAGTCAAGAGACAAGAGAACTTGAATTTAGTGTTGGTGTTTAAGTGTCGTGTAGTTTACCGTTTTCACGGTCACTATAAGATCTTTTGTCTCTAGTCTGCAACCATCTGTTATTTTACGTTTTGCTGATAATTTTTTACTTTGTACACAAAGTTTATCCATTTTTATGAGTGTAGAACTAGATAATCATAAAACATTTAGATAACATATATAGAGAAGCTATTAAGAACAAGAAATTCTCTACTTATTTTGAAAATCATGCACGACTTGATAAACTATCATTGAAGCAAAGACTCTCAGGGTAGCTTCGCTTGTTAGTTTTTGTCAAAACTTGAAAAATGTCTTTGCTAATTCATAAAAGCTCATAACCTTTAATTTCATGCCTCATAATTATTTTAATCTACAAGTCTGTTACAGTAAATTTTGAAAACCCCAAATTGGTTTTACCAAAATTACCCTGTTATCCAGCAAGGAATCTTTTACGCAATTTTAAGTCTAAATGCTTTGCAAAAAAGATTATAGAAACGACTCGGTGGAATCACTTATCCTAAATTGTTTCTTGTACATATTTTTTTGAATGAAACAATGGTATGTAATACATTGGTATGGGTTCAAATTTTTTTTTTAATACGCAGAAACACTTGGAAAATGTCTCAAATTATATTTCGGAATTCCACCATTTTCCTGCTTAAAATCAAGGTACTACCATTTAGATTGTACCGTGTGTCCGCCAAGACTTTGATTACCAAATTCGAAAAAGAAACACAATCCAATCGACCACCTTCCCAAAACGCGATACACGTCAAACACTTAGCCGACGATTACACGTATACGTGACCTTTGCCACGTACAACCGATAATCTCCCTTCTCTTCCCCGGTTGCTAATCAATCAGCTTTATGTAGACGGCGGTCCTCAACTATATACACGCACACACACAATGTTGACATTTAATTGGAGGCTGGCTTTGATCTCCCCCCATATTGCAGATATCGTCCGCTTCTCTCTCCGCAGCTGCTTGATATATGTGTGTTGTGTACACATGGGGCCTTAAGAGGTTTACGCATATGTTGGGTAAGCCACTGCATGTTTGGGTGCACATGTATGCCCATAGTTAGGGAAAACATCCTATATATATCACACGCAGCACGCACACACATGTGTGTACGTCGATCTTGAAATTGTCGCTGTGCCTAGAAGTCACTCCCTCTTTCAATAAAGTTTTGCACGATAAAAGTGACGTTGCAATCCTCGTGAGCGCGTACACGTGCACGTGATTGAAGTATGTACTTTTGTGTGCGACTTTCATGCAAGGGAGTTGTCGCGTTTTGTATACTTCGAAAAGAGTTTGATGCATCCGTGCGAGCGACAGAGGCTGCGCTGGCGTATAATACGACACCTGGGCGTGAAATTTGAAACTTTAAATCAAAAAATTTGGAGATTTATACGCGAAAACGAAACAACTTAAATTAAAAGAAAAAAAAAGGAACGAAAAAAAGGCGCATCAGGCTCGCTTGAGAGTAAATTCATGAATCTTGGTAAAGCGCCAGGAGCTTTCTTTCTTGGGCCGCGACAGAGTTCGCGCTCGCGCTGGAGCGGCGCCAATTAATCACCTTTTTTTGGTTTGTTGTATCTTCGGTCTTTAGGGTTGGCTGTCTGGACACGAGGTGATTGTTTTTTCCTTTTTTTTTTTTTTTTTTTATTGCTGGTCGGTTGAAAAGTAACGAATGCTGGAAAGGTGATTTTGAGAGGGACGGATGGATTTTTTTAAGTGTTTTTTTCTCGTTTGTGGATTCAAAATTTTAAAAAAATTCGAGAAATTTAAGTCACGAGTGTTGGTTCAACAATTTTGTGAGTGCACATTTTTTACAATTTTTTTTTTTTTAGATTCGTGTAAGTTATCGCTGGTAGTTGAGTTCACTCGTTGGCTCCTTATCGTTTCGAAAATAACTGGGGAGTAGAGATAGGTGGGCAACGAGTGGAAATGATTAATCTTTTCGTTGGTTGGCGAGTCAGAAAGGGAATCTCGGACAAACTTTTTTCACGTACATTCGTGTCTCTTTAAAAGTTATGGATTTTTTATTTTACAATTCTTTTGTGATGATGCTAGTAAGTAAAATGTTTGTGGGTTGTGGTATTTGTCGTAAAAATTTTTAGAAACGTTGAGGTACACGTTTGAGAAATATTATTCTGAGATGTGAACTTATTCTTCATCTGCTATCTTAAAGGAATATTTTAAATATTTATGTTATTTTAAAAATCGAAAAAAAAAGGTTGATTTAGAAAAATGTTGTGTCATAGTCTTTGTTTGGCATATTTAATCAGGTATTGCAGCTGATTTGTAACCAAATTAATATTGTTTGGTTTTCAATAGCTATTTATAATTATAGTAATATATTCTGTCAATAAAATTAATAGGGATAAGTATGACAAACTGAGTTTGCAGATTGGCGTTTGTAAAAGTTCGTTTTGGGAAAAGGTTAAAGATCCCATTAAGTGTAACTTTTTTTTAAAAGATTTTAATACAGATACTGTATATTACAAAAATAATGAAAAATGCGATTTTAGTCTGGAAAAGAAAATGTCATTTTATTGTATAACGAAGCTGTGAATATAAAAATTGTGGACTTCTAAAAAAAAACACATTTGTTTATGTGGTGTCATCGTATAGTTAAAAATTATAAAAAATTGAATTTAATATTGACTCACATCAACCATTTGTTTTTATGTGTCACTTTGGGACAAACTATTTGTAATAAAATTTTTGCTCATATAATACAAACATATCAGTCGCATTTTGCACGCCAAAACGTTGCATTTTTCATAAAAGTAATGGAGTTCAATTCATTGTTATCAATGAAAAGACTAAATTGTCATCAGGTAGTAAAGTCCACACTTTCAGGATTAAAAGATTCGATAACATGATGTAACTAACTGTTTGCAACCTCTCCATAAATTTTTTCCGTCATTTTTTCATTATTCCACTGAGATATATATTTCTATATAAAAAAAAATCGCCTGTCACCGGATCGTCATCGTTATTAATAGAGACTCGGAATCCGGAATTCATTTTTCGAAAGAGCCAAGGTCACGTGATTGGTAAAAACGAGTAAAAACTCGAGTAACACCGGGGAAATCGAATGATGATCGATTGCCAATGAATTGTTGGTACATGTATAACGTCGATAGAGATTGAAACTCGTATTTTCAAGTTATCATTTTTTTCTAATGGCCAAAACTGGCCATTCGATCAAAGAGCGATCTTGGATCGGTTACCTTGAGAATTATCGCTCAAACTGACTCTGACGTGTATTGACGTATCAGTGGGGGTGAGACTTGAATTCATAAAGAACAATTCGGAGTCGAGGGAAATTTCAATCGTTCGTACAGTGGAATGATGGAAAAGGACGAGTTATTTCGAGATTTATTTTTTCCTTCATCTCGAATTTCACGCATCAATACACGGCGGGCGTGCGCCCGAGTTCCGAAAAATAGTTCGAGGGTTAGTCACGAGCGGTTGTTTTCTTTTTTGCACGGCGGAAAAATATAAGAAGACAATGTGTTTACGTTACGCGTCTGGTGAAATTTTGTTTTACCACCGAACCATCGCACGTTGCTATTTTTTTTCCCCCCAACCGAATACTTTTTACGGGCGAAAAGGAAAAAATAAAGTCATCGGGCCGAGCGAATGGTGCGAGATAAAAAAAGAGGCCGAGGAGATGCGCTTCTCTTGGCTTGTTTGTCGTATTTTTTTAGAGAGAGTCCGGGAGGCATTCGTTGAGTTCGTACTGCTGGAATAGCGTAAAGTGGAAAAAAAGTCAACGACTTTGCTTGTACGAAAAGCAAAAACGACGCGATAAAAAAATTAAAAAATTTAAACGAGAAAACACTCTGACTAATGCAGAGCTGTATCGTGCTAATTAAGTAGTAATTTATCGTTACGACTCGACAAAAAATTATTGTTGACACATTTTTTACTTTAACTTATTTAATATTGATACCTTAGATAAGGATTTTAACAAACCAATTAACAAGAAAATAGTGAAGACAAGTGGTAGTATTTCTTTAGAATTATTTTTCCCTGAAGCTATTAAATATTATTTATATGCCTTGATTTTACTTCATATCGTCGATAAGGTGTACGACAAGTCTATTTCAAATAGTTTCCTGTCATTGGGTAGATGAATATAAAAGAAATTATAATCTCAAAATTGTATAAATATGCAGCATTTTACAGTTTAAAAAAAAAAGTATCTATTGGAATAATACTGAAATAAACGTAATTTTTAACATTATGTCGTTAAGAACATTTATTGACCATCAATTCAAAATATTTTTAAAGCATTAAACATTTTTTTTACTAAATTTTATTAGGTGATGTACTAGAAAAAAAAACTTTTTCATGAGGTGTTTTTCAAAAAAACGATTGAGTTCGTAAAGCCATGTTTTAAGATAAACTTTTAGAAAGATATGCTTTTCCCCAAGATATTGATGCGAAATTGACACAGCGAAACTTGTTATTGCCTCACCTCTACATTCGGCTGATTCATGCATACTTATACCTTTCATTTGAATTCTACTGAGGTGCAAGCCTATTATTGTTGTGACGCACGTGTCAAAGTCTTGGAAAAACGGAAAAGCGTATGTTTTTCCTTGGATGTTTTGATTTTTTTTTTTTTTTTTTTTTTTTTTTGTAAAACAAACTTCTGAATTTCTAAATAGGAATCATCTATTTTTTTCCTCTTCTTATTGTCTTTTTTCTATAAGTCATAAAATATTGATACTCTTTCAGTTTTCATTTTATTAGACAATAAGATAATGTTTAATTAGTCAGACATAGTCGCTAGTCAGATTAGCTAAATCGTTTTTACTTATGTAATCGTCTGGTTGTAAAGTTCAGAAAATCACAAAGATAAATTTTCATTCAATTTTTTTTCGCTGACACTGTAATCATTTGACGTTACGATAAGGTAACAATCAATACTTTTTTCACCGTCTTTTTGAGTTTCATTAGCTAATTATCTCAAGTAAAAAAAAAAATGAAACGTTTATTCCCTCAGGTATATATGGCTCAGGTGAAACGCAAAAACGATGTTCATCAGTATGCCATTCTTGAAGCTCGTGAACTCTGAACCTTTAAATGATTCGTGTGACTCGATTTCTTTAAGGCAACTACGTAACAACTATACACATATCATTTGATTTACACGTCTGATATGGTCCATATGGTATTAAACCGAGTGACCACAGGCAGTTCTCAAATCTCGTATCGATTTTAATTGTATGTGTTGTCTTTTATTGTGCAGCGTCGTCATGATAAGGAAGAATGTCAGTAGCAGTCGTCAAAAAGGGGAAAAAAAAATAGAAAAAAAGATGTATGATTACACACGTTCAGAATGAGCCACAATTATAATGTTTTTGTATGGATTTTAAAACGCTTTCAAGTCATAATTTTTTTCCGGAAATGGAAAGGAATAAATTTTCTAAAACTTCGGACAATATTCATCGAAATTTCCTTTATAAAAAAAAGTGCGATGTATTTTCGAGGAAATAAGTTTATTTTTAATATTTTAATAATTTTTTCAAATACTTATTTTTTTTTTTTTTTTTTTTTAAATAAAAGTTGACTATTTTTTATTCATTTAAACTAATGACACAACAATTGATAAAAAAAAATTTCCACTAAGATAGTTCGACACGTTTATAGTAAACATTATTTTAAAATAAATATTTAAATACATTTTTCAAATACTGCGATATTTTTCTTTTCTCCCAAACTATTTTCTTCTTTAAAGCATAATACAATATTTTACTGTAATAGTTTTTAAAAAGTTAATTAACTTTGTCAACGCAGTTCGGCGAAAAATTCCATTGCACATTATCCGCATTTTGTACTCGACAAACACGAGCTCTATTAATCCAATGACGACTGCCTCAACGATTGACAAGCACTTCTGGGTAAAAAATAATTTAGATGCCCTATACAGTGAAGCTTTTCGACGAATGTGTAGCTACAGAAACCGTAGTCATACGGAAACACGCCCGGTTAAGTTATGCGAGACAGAGTCGAGGATGCAAATTACAAGGCAGTGTATGGCAGTCTCGCACGAGCGCGGCCAACAAAGTCCGACCTTGAAGACTGGACTACAAAAAAAAAGTCCCTTTCGCGTATAATATATACGTATACTTACATACGCGTGAGTTAAGGCAAGCGTCGTCGGCTCGTTTGTGACGATTAATTTCTCGACCGCGGGCGATTTGTTTCGTGACGTGCGAACCGCATGCGTATGCGTGTAAATAATACTGCGAGGCTCTTGACATCAGGAGTAAATAGCTGCTTTGGGGAGAAATAAAAACCTCCTTTGGGTACAGAGATCGTCCCGTGCTATAAGACATGCAGCATTCGCTGGCCTGGATTTTGGTAGGAGCCTCAAGCATCGTGGTATACTAAGCAGAGATTCTTCGGGACTCTGGACTTTCTGGTTATGGCTTTGACTTGTGCTCGGGTCGCTTTGTTTTACCGTTACCTATATGTTGCTATTACATGCGTAAGTATGGAATTTCATTGTAGAAAAATAGAAAAAGTTAAAAAAAAAAAGCATTGTGGCTCTGGTATTCGGTATCTAAAGATACATAAATGCATTTACAAGTTGATAGTTTTCTACTAATTACGTGTTTGCATGTTGCTGGATATCTCATTGGAAATACATTTTTAGAAAAATATTTAAATTTTATTAAATTAAAAAGATTAGTTGTAGATTCAAATTAAAATAAAACAAAAGAATTGAATAATTTCATTTATTTTATTGTATATTACAAACTATTTATAAATTTTTATCAATTAGTATAATTAATTTATTCATCACATACAATAATACTTCAATTATGGTAAATATAAAAATTCCAATACATATTAAAATTTTTTTTTAATTTTATATTTGTTCTAAATATCCGAATCATTTTACCAAAAGACGAAAAACTTTTTTTAAAGATTAACTGAATTTATATTATGAAAAGGTATTATACAACAGTTATAATAATTAAGGTATTAGTGTTGAAAAATATTATATTATAATAAGAACAATTTTTATTAAAGTTAAAGAAAAATTTTTTTTATTTAATTTTAGTTATAATTCATCACAAAGTTTTACTTCAGTATATAAAAAAATTTTTTTTAAATGTATACAAAATGTTATAAATCAATATAAAAGAAAAAAAAAATGATTAACCAGGCATATTACAATTGCCGTATTAATTCCTACAGTTTTTTCAACTTGAACTTAGTTTGAAGACACACTATTATTTACTTATTAAAAAAATTTTAAAGTTAATTTTATACGTACTTTCAAAATGTACTGTGAGTATGTCCACTTTTATTGATAAATCAATATAATTAATTGATATCAAAACATCATCTAGCTTAAATCTAGTGCGTTTGCGACTTTATAGTGCTTTGTTGGAAAATTTTTAGTAAGAATAGTACAGAACTTTATGTTATAAACTTAATCTATTCGATGTCGATAAATTTCTACCAAATGGATCGAGCATGACAAACGGTTTTCAGTTATTTTTTCAAACATTTCCATGTTACTTGTAAAAAAACAACCTTACATTTGTTTGCGTGCCAAAGTAAAAAAAAATAACTTTCTCTCCTCTCGACATAGTTGCCAAAACCATCGAGTCTAGGTCAATATGCATCGGAATGCGCTTATGTGGTATATGTATATATTTCCTTCTCGGAAAACGAAATGATCGATCACGATCTGCACTGCAGTGCTCTCAAAAGCCTTCGTTTACTTGCACGTGAAATTAAAAAAAAGCAGCTTCCATCCAAATATTACAAGGAACAAGAATAATATTTTTCACTTTGATCCTTTTTTTCTTCTCTTAATTTCATAATCGAAAGCAATTATTGGGCCAAGAAGCGTCACACAACGCAAAAACGGTACATTAATATATGCATCGACGCATAGTATTATCCAGTGACTTAATGGTGCACATTTTTCGTGAGGATAATGTATGCGCTAAATGACCTGGATATCACAATGAAATGGGCGTGCAACCAAATGGACGCTATCGTGGAATTCAGTATAATTTACCACGTATAAGAGTGCGCCTTTCTGAGTATATTCCAAACAATTTTTTGCCTTTCCATACGAGGGTATCAAAAATTCTTTCACGTATGTGCGATAACAATAAATTCATGATTTTTATGGATGAGAACAATTTTGAATGAAAAAATATCACCTCTAAAATCCAAAAGTTAACATGTAACTACCAATAATACTTTCTCTTTACCGGTATTAGTATTACTATTTAAAATGATAAGATGTAAAGTTGTAAAACTTTCAGACATAATGATTTTGTTTGATTTTATATGTAATTTCATGACATCCCATTAAACAATGTAAAAATAATTTTGACACTGTTGATAATCAAATACTATCAAATATTTCCACAATAAAATAAAATACTATATGATTTGATTACACTTTGTAAGATAAAATAAAGAACAACTTATCTCGTTAATAATTAAATATATGTCATACAATTTAAAAAATTTCGTAACATTTAATCACAATTTTAAATTTAAAAAATTTATCTCAAAATTATTTCAAGACCGTATCACCTCATCATAATAACCTTTAATAAACACATGAGCTTGTTATTGAAAATTAATTTTAAGACGGTACATTTTTAGAGTTCAATAAGAAAATAATACATTTTTCACATTAAGAAGTATATTTTTTGACATTTATTTATTTACGAGATGCGTTTTGAAAGTTTAGAAAAGAAATGATTCATAGTTTCATTCAGCTGACAAAGATAAAAAAACCGAGGTCATCATAAAACAATGAAGCATCCAAAAGACCTCTAAACGGGTCGCATAGCGTGATTTTTGTACAAAATTTAGTTTCTAAGTTATGTACGTACGCTGTTATATTTTCACCAACTTGAAAGTTAGAAACTTTCGCTGTTTAATCTAGTCATATACCTTAAAAACTTCAAAGCACGAGTCCCACAGTATACCTCCAATTTAGAGGGTAATTATGACGAACAAAGAAAATCCAAGCGATCTCTCATAAACATAGAATGAGACAAAAAAAAAGAAGAAATCCTTGACAAAGAACCTACATCATGTATAGCACACACGCGTAATATACTGCACGTCGTCTCATGCGAAATCCGAAGAAAGAGAGGAGACGCGTGTCGCTCACTTGTCGGCCTCAGCGCACCTGTATGTCCGTCCAAGTATGCACCAGCACTGCAAGCTGTACAAAAAAAAAAAAAAAAAAAACACGCCGGGCATCCTCTGGCGCAAAAGGTCGTCCTCGCAAGAGAGGCCTTCGAAGCAACGACAACTATACGACGTCCTTTTTTTGATGACCGGTTAAGTGTACTGTAGCTGTTATTCGCATGGGGTTTGTTTGCTGTGTAACGGGGAATTCCAGAGATCCACGTAGTTAACCCTTTTTTTGAAGATCATTTTTATGGTAGTACAGCGTGTGACGAGTTTTCTGTTTCCTGAACTAGTATCGTGTACGGGGATGGAAGCGGTTGACACTTGCAAGGCGAAAGACGATGATGGTTATAGTGTGGACGTGGATGAAGTAGCCGAAGGGCACGCGGAGGGTATAGGGAAGAGTCTAGTTACAAGGCCTCTGCGTCTCTGTCTGGTTAGTGTCGCTTTTTTGTGCTTAGATGAATAACTCGCTGACGTCGGCTCTGCCGTTTTTTTGTTTGTTCGTTTTTTTTTTTTTTTTTTTTTTTTTTTGTCGTAACTGGATATTTATGTTACAAAAATTGTGCGTAAGAATCGAGTGACTCTATTTTTTTTTTTTTTTTTTTGTATGTAGGTGTTGACTTTTTTAGTGTACCTTAATACGAGGAAAAATTATTTTACAGACTTCCAAACAATTCAGAATAAGTTTTTTTTTTTTTCAACTTAATACAAGATTTTTATTGATTGAAATTTTTTTTTGTTATTACTGCTTATAACAAATAAATAAATGAAAATTTTTTTTGCTAAAAGTTGTACTATTCATTGTTTAACAACAGATTTTGAGCAAATGTTCAAATATTATTTTCAAGTATTTGACACTTTATTTCTGAATGTTTTTTTTTCTTTTAATGTATAATGCATTGTTTTTTTTTAGTACTATGCTATAAGTATTATAAAGAAATTAGTTTTAGCACGAATAGTGCATTTTTAGGTGAAAATAACTTTACAAAGTATTTCAAAAGGTAATCATGCCCAAATCTACATGCATTTTATTTACTCAATTTGAAAATTTAACTAAGTGATATTTGATGTACACATGTGTAATTCTTAATCAACCACCACTTTCAAATGCCTAAAACACATTCGCTGTCCCCTCATATCTCTCTTTTCTCACGTCTGAAAAAAAAAAAATTAATCGCTCCAACAGCACATCCGGCGTAAAAATCGCGAGAGAAAAGTTCTCGTGCCGCAAAAATGTTCCGACAGCTCGTCGGCTGTGGTGCATGAATCATTCAGAATTTTCTCTCTGATGCTGTGGCTGTATCAGCATTATAATGCGCTTGGCCGTTTCCGTGTGATAAAACGTGCTCGCCTAATGCGAATATCGCGTACGCGGATACATACAAAACGCCGTAAATTATTGAGAGTTTCGCTCGTGCGCACATCGATAAATATGTATGCGAATGTATCTCAATTTTTTTGCACGCAATTTTTTTTATAATATTTAAAACGACAGAATTCGATATGTTTATGTTTAAACATTGTCATAAATTTATTAAACGTTCAAAAAGTATTTAATGCAAGAGTTATTAGTTAACAAATTTACTTATTTTCATATTTCTAATTACTAGTATATTTTAATATAATAATCTATGTTATAATAAACAGATGTATTGAGATTTATGTAGAATACCATTATACCATACGTTTATTTTTTTATAATTTTTTTTAGTTCTTAGCTTTTTTGAGTTACATAATCATCCTATTTAATTTAATGTATCATTATTTAAAAAAATGGTTTCAAATACTTCATTGTAAAGAATTTCATAAAATATCTAGTATTTTTTGTGTGGATGGTACAACGATGCCTATTACTAATATTAAGTTATTTTTGTTTTCAAAAAATAATGTAGGAAACCTTATTAAAACTAATTGTAAAGAATTAATGTAATACTAAAGAACAATATTTCATTACTCAGTAGAAATGCTTTGAAATAAATTTGCCATGTTTATTAAAATAAACTGCCAATCGTAAAAAATCACTGGAAATTGTTAACTTTTTTAATTTTGCAAAATTGGTTTTTTGTTTTCTAAAAAATTGATCACATATTGTAAAAAAACTCGTATGTTTTAAGCATCCCTCATAGTAAAGATTGACTTTGATTGTTAATAAGTTCTTCCTCATGAAAAAAAAGTAAACTGTTCATTTATTTGATTTTCTCAAAATTGATTCGCCAATTTGTTAATAATGATCGGAAAAGCCAAGTAGGCATTGGGAGATTGAAATGAGATAAAAAAAATAGTAAAATAAAAAATAAACCTGCCTCCTAGTCATTTTAAGTATATTATTGTACAATAAATAATACTACCGGCAACATGGTAAAATGAAAATTTGCTTTTAACCAGCACATGAAACATTATTTCTTCATACACGAGCCAAAAACATGATCGACAGTACAAAAAAAAGAATAATAAGAGCGAACGAAATATTGTCGGCACTAACCCATGAAAGTATAGCCGGTTGACCAGCATCCCTCTCTCGTTTCGGCTATTTTAACGCGCGTGACCTCGTATTACAAGCAACTCTCCGATTCCTAGGCACCCGTGTACGTGTGAATGTGTTGTGTAGCGCAGTATCTCAAATTGGCGCGTCAATCTTGACTATCATCGCATTAACGTGCACACGAAAGTCTAACATACGCATACGCGTTACTGAAAGGAGCTTGAAAGCGCTGAGCTTGCCTCGTACAGGTGTGCATATATGTTTCTGGCCAGAGATGCAGGCAGAGCTCCTTCAGTGGTCCCGAACGTTCGACGGACCGTCGATTAACCGCAGAGTAAAATATAGGCTTCTCTTGAGATTCGTTTCTGGCTTTTGGGTGCCCTTCCCCTCTTTCTCTGATGCACGTCCGTAATGAGTACATACGTATGCGAGTGAAAAAACACCGGGTATCAGCATAACTGGGCCTATTTGTGCGAGAGATGCAGCGGTGGTGATGGTGTGGTTTCAATTTCGTTGCTCCGTTTTCTTTTTATTTCTCTTTGATTATGTGGTGTGAGGATATATTTTTTTTTTTTTTATTGTGAACTATATGCGTTCGGACGATTGGAAAGTAGCCGTGGGATACTTACGGTTGTAATATATTTGTATCTACTTGTGGATGTGCAATAAATATGTTATTTGATATCTTTGGGAAATCGCGTGCGTAATTTTTCCATGTAGGATTTTAGATGAATATTTATGGGTTATTATCACGAGAAAAAAAATACAATCAAGTATTTCAACGGTGCAGCCGCTGGTAAATAACTGCGTCTACTATGCTTAGGGTTTAACGGTTCGCAAAATTATTTTCATGAATTAAAAAAAAAAAAAGAAAAAAAAATGTTCATTTATTGTAGCATATTTACAACTGTATAATTGAATACCACTGAAAAAGGGCAAAAAAAAAAAAAAAACTAAATTTACGGCTACCGCGAGAGTTTTCTTATTTAATTTTCTGTACGTACATCGTGACCATAAACTTTTCAGAGCAAACTTTACTAGCGCGTAATATCACGGGAACTTGAAATTTCTCGTCCGCAAACAATATTTAATTACTCGTGCTAATGAAGCTCCCATTCGCTGCAAGCGGCGGATTTCAACTTTTATCGACGTAGCATAGCGCAGCGTTTATTTACCTCGTATTTCGTTTGATGTTTCCGAGAAACCCCCCCCCCCCCGAAATTCATACAGCTCCTTGAATAAAAAAAAGGGGAAAAAGATAAAATCTGAATTGCCGATAGAGTGATGTTAACTATTGCATTGAATGGACGAAATTTCCATTTCTCCGCGTGTGTTTATTCGGATCGACGCGAAGTTTCGGGGGATATTTACCTTTGGGACTAAACATCCATTGAATTTTAAACGCGCAGACCTCGTGTTTATGCACGGGGCGAGCTTTTAGTTCCGAACAAGCAAAACTTAATTACCGTCTCTCTCGAGGGCGAATTCGATTTTGGGTTGATTTTACAATTAATGTCAAACAAACTAACTTTTACTTTTTAAAAAAATTTAGTTAATTAAATTAATCTAAAATCTTAGTGCTATGTCAAAATCATTTCGTCCAATATTTTCATTTTATCTTCATCTAAATGCTATTCCATCTTACTTATTTTAAAAGTGTCATTATTAAACAGATTTTATGGTATTATACATTTTTTTGTACTTTGCCCGTCTGTTCGAGCATTTTACATAAACCTACTCTGTATTCGTGCTATATTGTTAGTCTCACTTACTAATTAATGATAAACAATATTTAATAATAACTTATGCGTTAAAAATAATTATTCAAGTGATCAGCTACCAACACTTTTTTTCCATCAACCCAAATACCAATTAAAATTATCGAGTGTAGTCACGACACATCAACTCGAACCAATTGCGTTATAGATGAATTAACGTAATTCGAAATCGTAATCATCTTTTTCGATGTAGGTTAGGAAAACAAAAGTGGGCAAAGTCACACGTAAGTTAACACACACCTATGCAAACAAAATCTAATCTCCCGATTCACATTAATCATCGGAAAAACAAAACTTTGCAAACACACATTATGCACACAATACATGAGGATCGGCGCTCGTTTGAGCATACATTCGATTACAAAAAGTGCTCACGTAATCCAATTTGCCGGGTCATCGTCATTCGAAGGAGGAAAAGTGGAGCGTCTGTCGTTTAGAACCCATAATAATCATAGCTACATGTATGTGTATATGTACACGCGAAAATTGAGTCCACGCGCGCGCCTTCGAAGACTCATCAGAGCGAACACTTTCTTCTTCTCTTTTATCACTGGGTGGTTGTGCCGTCCAAGAGCTGCTCTTGCAAATGGAACGGCTGCGTATAGGTGCTTTTAAGGGTTTCACAGTCGCTTGACGACATACTCGTTTCAACGCGCCTGTATGTATACATTTGGGTCGCATTTGGGTGTGCGTACATACACGCGTCGATGCACCAACGTTTTGCTAATTGACGATGTACACGTTATACAGACGATATAAACCGATGTGTCAAACGGTGTTAATTGAGTTATCGAATTTTTTCTCGATTTTTTCTTAGAATCCGTGTCAAGCGATGAAAAGATATTAAATCACGCGTTTAATTAAATAAATTTTTACAATATTCCGGTAACTAATGGTAATCTTTTTCTTTCTGTTTCAGGTGAGAGCTCAATACATGCTATTAGAACACTAAATAGAGATCTGGGTGAGTTTATTCTCATGACAATAACACTGTACAAAACTTTTCTCGAGAAAGAGTTCAGCCTTAAAGTTTATTCAATTCGAACAACCTTCCCATTGATGGTGAATGGCTTGAATGACGTTCCATGTGGAATATTATCGGAGGCGATAACGCGCGGTGAGGAAGGAAGAAGAGAAAAATAAAATTTTGACAGCGTACAATATCTACGTGTGTTTCGTTCAGTTTCAATTGCCCGTTGGTGGATATATATATACGTATACTCAAGCGGCTTGTCGGCGTTTATAGAGTTGACGATGACGCAAAACGTCTTTTAGTTGTTACTTATACACGTGCACTAAACTTTTTGCCCTCATAGAGCGTCGGTGCATAAAATAGAGTTGTGTGTTTATCAAAGATTGCACACGATGAATCACTATTATCACTCGTTCGATTTGCGTAGTGAAAAAACATTATCGAAAGCAGGAAGAGGCATAGAGATATTAGCGCTGTGGTTTCGTTTTTTGTATTGTTATTGCTTAGTGCCTTTCGGGCAGATATAAAATAGATTTTTTCATACACCAGAGCTGCTTTTAAATGGAATTATTTTCTTGACGATTTTAGTATTACTTCTGGATGCTGTTGTATTCTCGATGAGGCTTATTTTATTGTGATTTTATTATTTGTGCTTTAAAACGTGCTAAAATGTGCCTTAAACTTATTAAGTACTGTACTTATTTGATACAAAATAATGTGGTCTGGTTGTTAGTTTATTGGCTTGAAGACGATAAATTTTCCGAGGATTATCGTAAAAAACTGAAAAATTTATACAAATAATTTTTTGTTTCGAAATCAGTTAAGCTTTAACTTAAATTGAAAAAAATGTGTTAAGTCATAATTATGTTTCGAGTAAATGTTATATGAATTAAAAAAAAAATTTTTTCATTAAAAAAGTTTATCTAAAGCGATTACTCTAGGAGCAAATAAAAAATACATATTGTATAATATTTATTTCAATTAATAATTAATTGTGGTATAAATACACAAATAGTTGTTCAAGTACACAAGCATTTATATAAAATGTATAGAAGGTCAATTTTATCTGAATTAATATTTATCTTTCCCACGTAACAGTTTATTTGTTATTTTATTATTGACTAGATATAAAATTACAGGGAAATAAACAATTACATATTTTTAATACATATGTAATTAACAGTAATTTTAATACATATTTTTTAGTTTTCTAATTAATAAATTCATAATAAATAAATATTTATAAAGATTCATTGACGAGTACTTGTTTTATTGTTACATATTTCATAACTCGATGAATATTTTATTGTTTTATTACGGAACATGTTATTCTTAAACTAGCATCAGTAAATTAAAATAAATTTATCACCCTAATACCTTAATCTATGTAAATGAAATATTTTATTAATTTGAATTTAATATGTACTTATCTAATTCCAAAAAATTTTTTCTTTAAAGACAAGCGTATTTATTTATTCACTTATCTTATACTTCAATATTTTTAATAAATTTTCCATTACTATCTATAACTTCAAAAGATAAATATTCAAAATTTTTGTTACAGATTTTTATTGAAAGTTTTTCAAAATTTATTAAATAAGTGATTGTAAATCGTTTCATTTTTAATCAACTGCCTACTGTCTGTAAATATACGTTTCAGGGGCACGTATATTATCAAAATTAAAAAAAATGTATTTCTGTTATTTTAGTACATTTTTAGCTTTTCAATATTTTTAAAATATTTATTATGAATTTTTAAGCTTAAATGAATATTCTTTGTAAAATATTATAATTAAAGAAATAAAAATCTGAATTTTGAAGCTAGTTGCTCTTTTTAATAAAATTTTTGTTTTAGTTAAATAATTTGAAATTAATTTTGTTAATTAGTTCCAATAATGATCATATATGATTTTTCAAAGATTTTTTATGCTTACTTTTTTCATCAGTTCAAATACAGATTTTATGACGAACACTGTGATATCGTACGTGACATTACCATTAATAAATATTTATTTGATCTATACTATTCAAAATCCAATATCATGTTAATATATTTATATTTTAAATTGATGCGTTTAATTCAACTGGCCAAGTTATTAAAGTAAAAAAGTATGAATTTCATGCTGTATAATTTTGAAAATAATTTTAAAAGTAATTTTTTTTATTCTCAGAAAGTAAATCAACAAAAAGTTTTAAGTAAATGCCTAATGTAACAATTTATTTTTCCGTACCCTAAACATGAAAAATAAAAATAAGAAAATTTCAAAATAATTGAACAATGCAGTTAGCGAAACGACCTTTATATATCTCACATATTCCATCACCATAAAATAAAAAATAACCATTTCCCTCTTCGACCGTAACTTTACTCCACAGTACATCATGTGTCTGCCTTTATGTCTGCAGAGTTTGCAGTAATTAGCCAAAATGAAGGAATAAAAGGAGAGGAGGTAGAGTGCACTGGCGTTGATTAGTGGTTCGTCTATCACTCTCTTACCGTTCTGTCCTCTGCTTGCCAACTTTTGCTCGCAAAAGTGCGCATCCACTCTCCTTTTTTCCCTCCCTCTTTTCCTCTTATCTTTCTCTTGGTATGCGGTAAAACCAACGAGCGGTACGCGTGTCTTGCACAGACGAAAAAATAGACAGTCCGAGCAGTATTATTATTTTTTTCCTTCCCTTTCACCCAGAGGCTTAATAAAGGCTCGGAAGCGAGGAATAATAAGGCGAGTGAACTCTTTTATTTCTTCCTTTTTTTTTTCTTTCACTACTGCGGTATTGTTTCCCCGAGTATCGAGAAAAATGGGAAGGCTCCTGCGGAGTCTACTGCAGTCGCGTCGCTTGGTGATGAATAGCTGCGTTGCTGTTGGGGCAATTTTCACGACCGCACAGTAGTACAAATTGCACAGACGCTACTGTCGTTTTTTTTTTGGAAGCGATTTTTTTCCGAGTACACCAAAGTACAGCTATGGAGTTTGCGAGACAGCATTGTTATTGCTGCTGTACATGGTGAGAGAGTTGATGCGTTTTATATATACATGTGTCCGAGATGATCACCAAAAATAACTCGCAACAAAGTAATCTAAGCTCCTTGCCTCCTTCCTTCTTAAGAAATAAAAATCACTTTTTTTGTAAGAGCTGCTATAAATATTTTCTAATATGCAAACACACTTGAGGAAAAAAAAAAAAAAAAAAAAGAGAGACAACTCCTCACTATTTGGTCTCGTTGTGAGTTATTATATCCACAGCGGGACGCGAAAGAGATATTAAAGAGCGTCACGACACTCGGAAATCACCGTCTCGACGTGGCAATGTATCCTGTGGCTCACTCAAAATTATATGGGGTCAACATGATGTTGTCACGAACATGTAGCACATATATAAATGTACGTAATAAACTTACGCATCGATACGCACATCGTAAAAAATTTACTTTATTACTGTGACACGTCCGTGATCCTAATTTTCCATATATTTTCCTTATTAAATTATCTTTAATTCTAGAGACTTGCAGAAAAAGAAGAGGCAAAGATATAATTGTAAATTGGAAAAAATTAAAATGCTTATTATAAAAAAGTCATTATATCGTTAAGTGTAACAAAACACAGTTTAACGAAAATAATGTATGTAATAGCATATGGATCTAGAGTAGAATGTCCTGCAAATTTTACTTAAATTTATAGTTGCAATTTCAATTATAATTCATGAATCGCAGCTTTCAAAAATTTTTTTGTGGCAACAGACATTAATAATTCCGTTTAAAATTAAAGGAAGTTGTCTCTGGTCTTCTGTGCACAATACAAATACAATTGTTGTAAATTTTTGTTTTCGTGTCGTTCATCCCAAAGTGATCAAGACGCCATTTGTCAATTCCAGAAATTTTCCGCGTTTCGATTCAAGTTTGTAATTTCTCGATCGAAAAACATATTGGTACCGCGATACAAACAAGCAATCTTAGACCCTTGGCACCTAACATCCCGTGTTGCAGCCATCAGCAAGCTGAAAAAACACGCGCGC
This sequence comes from Copidosoma floridanum, assembly GCF_036245765.1. Classification (NCBI taxonomy): domain Eukaryota; kingdom Metazoa; phylum Arthropoda; class Insecta; order Hymenoptera; family Encyrtidae; genus Copidosoma; species Copidosoma floridanum. The sequence goes on along the minus strand of NW_028321884.1, from coordinate 11,666,350 downwards.
GCGCAACCCTTGCCGTTTGTAAACGCCCAACGTGGAGGACATAAAAATCGTCCCTCGTGCACACATCAACGTAGGAATCCATCGAGAGGGTTCTCACGCAGGTGCGCTACTACCGGCTCGAAAGGCAACGGCAAAAATATAAAGTGGAGAAAAAAAAGAGGATTGTCTCGTTGCGTGTACGAAAGGGTATAACTGTGGTGCGATTCGGAGGTGCGCAGAGGAAACAAAAGCTCGCGCACGCGATATCTCTCCCTTCGACTTCCTTCCTCTTTTCTTTCTTATACTATTCCACTCAACTTGCACAGGCTCTGTATTTGGCGATGCATGTGTATAGGGGTTTTTAAGGAGGTGCTTCCGGTGCTTTGATTAAGAGCCAGCCGAACGATATTATGTGGGTACGCGAGAGAGAAAGAGGAAAAAGTAGGTAACTCGTGATTTTCGTGACTGTTTTCTCTTTTTTCTTTCTTTTTTTTTTTTTTTGTATCAGAAAAAAAGAAGATCAATAGTGAGGATGAGTTTGATGAACGAAACTTTTGTAGTATGACGATGATTTATTTTACAGTTATTAGTAATATCAGGGCTTTTTCGGAAAAATTGTTGAGGAATAGTTGAAGGTAAGTTGCCTGTCCTGAAATTTAAGGGTTGTCGAGAAAGTTTTACTGTATCATCTAATGAAATGTTATCAACGTGATTTTAGTAAAATCTAATGTCACATCCCTGAGGTAAAGTGTTTACTTTTTTAAATTTTTCGTTACTCATCTAAAAACTTATTGATAAAAAAAAAAAAAAAACTCTTTAAATTTTTTATAACTAAATAGTTAAATCAACTCACCAGCTTTTATTTGCTAAAAACATTGCATTTTTGCTGAGGGAGACATTTTTTTTTTGTTTTTTTTTTTTGGATACTAATTATCTTTAATTATATGTATAGATGATTCGAGGAAAACTTTGCAAAAGTCTACAAGAAAATGCTTCAAAATCGCAATAATTATTCCTTAGTTGACCACGGGATACAACATTTTTTAAACCCCTCCTCTCCGCATTTTTAGGATACTTTAATTAAAAGATTTAAGAATTTGTTTTGTAATATCATCCATCAGTGATGCTCGTCTTTATTGCGTCTGATTCGCAGACGCTGCGTACTTTATAACCGCAACATCTATGACGATTACGTGATCGTCAATGTGCGTCGAATCGATGATAAATAAATGTTCTATTGTTCCTCGTTAATTAATTCCAATGATTGTGGCGTTATCGATGAATCATTTCTCCAAAGTACAAGTTGTTATCATTGAATTGTCATCTGTATCAATTACTTCGATAATATACGTGATCTGAACAATTGTAGCGGAAGACGGTAATATATGTATTCATCAACAACTTATAAATTTGTGATTTAAACCTTTATATTTAAATAAAAAATTAATGGTGATTATGCACAGATAGAAATTGTGACAAATTACAAGGGTGAGGTACAAAAGTTTATCAATAAAGTTGAATCGTAAATATAACAAAGTAATAAGCTTATGGTAAATGAACGTAAAAATAATGAAAGCCAAATTATTTTCTTTTGTGATCAAAACAAATCTTATGTATTATCATATTTATTATTTAGATGCATATTAACTTTGTTGGAGAGTAAAATATCTCTGAAATATCTTCATCTTTTTATATGAGCTCTATTTTTCTATTCAATAATGAAATTCAGAGAAAATATACCGGGAAAAAGAAAAATTACCAGATATTCTTCTCCACTTATAAGAAAGGAAGTCACGCGCTTTCGTTTCCGTCAACCTCTCTATTAACGCGTCCCGAGCAATGCTACAGAAGTAACTGTCACTAACGTACGCCCACAAAACATCACCGGCATGTATTTAAGCTCTTCGATTCATTTATACGATAAACACGCATTAGCTGTTACAAGGGAGTTAATGTGGCTTTCCTGATCAAATGTGATTCTTTTTTTTTTCTTACGCGCACCATCTATTTTTTAATAGAATTGTTATTTCCTTTCCAGCAGTTTTTAACTGTATTTTTATAATACGAAGCCCGCGATGTCGTACAGCACTAATGCTGTAACACATGCAGCACAGCAAGTTCAAAAGGACAAAAAAAGGGCTAACCAAAAAAATTAAGTTGATATTACATAGTTTTTGCGAAAATGGGTCATATGAAATATTTTATCACTTTTAATATCTTTTACTCAACTTGTGTTCCTATTAGTCTGGTTTTTGGAAAAAATTTAAAGAACTACTTTCTGATATCTGATCGGTAGTAATTCAACATTGTGGTGTGTCCAAAATGGAGGCCATTACAAAATGGCGGATCGCCTTTTTGTTTATAATCTTCCTAACATAATTTACTTTCTATTTTAAAGTTCAATAAATAAAAATTTTCTTCACTTTTTAAAATTTTGTATAATTTCTGTTAGGGGTAATACATGTACATGGTATTGGAAACTTTATTGCAATGGTTTATGGACGAATTAAAAATGTTATAATATTCTGATTACATTAAATTAAACTTGCTAATACTTAAATTCCTTATTATTAATGTTCTTACAACACAAAATTATCCCCCACTCCGAGCCACCATCTGTGTAAAAACAAAAGAAACCATTAATACCCCTTAACCGCGCCTCCACCCTCGTTGTTTTCGTAAAAGCTTTCGATACAAAGGTAATTTTCCAGGAATCACTCGCTTATCGACGTCAACGTGTGTGCACTATATCTCCATCCACTTCACCCCCACAGTTTGTTTTGTAACCATGCACGTGCATGCATGCCCATCGCGTGCATGACTGTCTATATTTTTTATGTCCCTATCTTCCCTTTGCTTACCCTTACAATATTGCATCCACCAGGTATTGTTTCCCGAGTAGATTTTTTCGATATCTTTTTACCAAAGTGCTACTACTTTCTCCTTCTTTTTACTGTATCTGGTAAAAGTCTGGAAAAAACTTACAAAGGTATATCTCTCGCGTACTTCCGTCGTTTTTGTTCTTCGTGTTACCATGATGGGATTCCTTTATCACTCTCTCTTCTCTTTTCATTTCACAGTTTTCTTTTCTACTTTCATTTTACACGCAATTGTCTCTGTTTGATCCAATCGTCTACTATGTCCTTTTTATTTTTTCCTACCTGATTTTTCTCTTTTTACATTTGCTTTTGTGCTGGCAGCAAACTTATTAGTCTTCAGATATGGGTTTATGGTACAATGGCCTAACAAAAAATGATGCCTAAAATTAGTCATAAAGCAAATCAAGTTGAATGATTATCACCTATCCATATTAATAAACAACTATGTATTAAATAATTTAAAAAAAATTAAAATTAAATAATAAAAAAAAATATTGCTCAATAAAACTTTTTTCCATTCGTCTCTTTTATCAAGTCCCAGCTCAGAATTCTTGTGAATGCGTATATGAATTCATAAAACCATTTTCTGTAGGAATGTAAGCCGTTCTTACGCGAGTTACTTTTTTTTCTCGTCAATAGGTGAATGTTGAAACCAAATTATTTAATATCAAAAAACTTTTCCTCACAAGGATTGAAGAGTTAGGTTTTCGTAAGGGTCTCATTCTTAGTAAATACGCAACTCTGTTACTGTTTACTATAAAAATATATAAAATTATTGTTTGGACCTCGGTTTGGACATGTAAGGAATTTTGTTTTGCACGACATTTTGCATATAGATATGACGCGGTTCCAACCGTGTCCTAATTGTCCTTGGAAACATACAATCACGAAATCTCACATTCAACATGCGGACGTCACGTGTATAAATAGCCTTATTATCATCGATCCACAATTAACGAGCACATATAAAAAAAAAAAAAAAGACGTAGACACATACAAAGGGTAAAATTTAAAAGCCATAAAACAGTACAATCCTCAGCCCCAGTAAATAAATCCCAAATAATTAGTATGCTCGAAGAAATGCAGAACTTCCGTCCCCCTAAAATATACACTATACTCACTCGCACTAACGACTGCAAAGTGTACATGTATATATACACATACACAAAACTTGCAGAGCGTCGAGCCGCGAATATCGCAGTCCTCCCCGAGTCTCGTTATTGCACCTCCACTCGTTTGATCCCTCTCCCTTTCTTATACACTATCGCAAATTTCCTTCTGCCCCAAGTGCACTTGGCGGAACGAGACCCCATAGATGTTGCTTTCTTTCTTTCTTTTTTTTTTTTTTTTTTTTTTTTTTTTTTTTTTTTTTTTTTTTTTTACTACATGCTTTAAAAGCGAAGGCCAAGTGCACCCTCGCCTGTTGTTGTTGTTACGTATAAATGTTGGATATGAGGAGGGAAAAAAAAGGGAGGGAGGTCGCGTGCACGGACATTACGTATGTATATGCTGTGGCTAAGAATCGCGTGCTTAGCGGTACGTAACGCGGGTCTGCAACGTCGCACTACATGTATTATGCACCTAAATACGGCCTCGGCGTTAAGGGCTGAATGTAATGACGTCGATGATTGTCTCTGTGCACTTGTGTTTCAAACTGCTGTGTACTAACATCAATATTACACTATTATGTTCTTTTTTTTTCTCAGCAACGCTTTCTTTTAAACTTGGCGCAACCTCGTAAAAGTGTTGTAACGTACTTTGCTTTTTTTTTTGCACACGATGGTGCGAGTCTCTTTGTGCGGGACGAACTTTTGTCTTTTTTTAGCAAGAAAATTTTCACGCGTGCAGAGCAAAAAGACTCCATTGTGCGTATACGGGCACAAGGCGTGAAAGGATTTGTCGATGATTTATCGTTTTTTTTTTTTTTTTTTTGTATGGTACGCGAAAAAATATAGGTACGATGAAGTGGTGGTATCGTGTAGAGTATATAAAAAATTTCAGCTGCTATTTTCCATGCAGCTATTGTTTGTTTTTGATATATTTCCAGCCATGGAAACGACACCTGCGATCCGCCCTATTGTGTTGAATATAAATTGATCCAGTGAAAATTATAAAATTACGTGCTCAAGGTGAAATAATTACTATTTTTCAGTTTTTCATTTCTCACTTTTATAAAGGCTGAGTAGCTTAAAATATTTATTTATATATATTTTCATGTATAACTTACTAACAAATGAAAATAAATATGATGGCGTTATTCATTAAACTAATTATAACGTTAGGCAATCGGATCCGCTAAAATTTCACACTATAACCATGTTTCCGATGACCCCCTTGTAATTAAAACGAACGAGAGAGCGCCCCCAGCCCCTCGATAATTAAGGATTAATGAGGTCCAAAAAAAAAAAAAACTCACCCCCGCATCACGTGTACCAAACAGTCATTCGCGGAACTTGATTCAACGATGACGACGAGTTGCGTGTGCTGTGCACCACGAGGAAAAACGAGGGGTCGCGAAATTATAGGCTGCACTCACAAAAAGAGAAGTGCAGGAGGGGGAAGCATTTTGAAAATCGGGGTCGTTATAATGGCGCTTTTGCCTTTCTGAATTTTCTCCTCTCTCGGGGCTGATGGTCGTGCATGTTAATTTTGACGACGGGGACTTCGATGCATTATTCAGCGCGTATTGGGTGCGCCGAGTGTGTCTGATGTTTGATGCGTTTGTTGTCTACGTGAGCTCTTCTTTTCAACTCCTTAGTTTTTTTTTTTTTTTTTTTTTTTTTCATTTTTCTAAATACTCATAATTCGTTTATGCACTGAGTGACAAAGGTTACATTTATTTTTTATAAATTTATGTAAAATCATCATCAGTTTTTGTTTTTTATCATAGTTTTTTTTTCATTTTTCTAAATGCTCATAATTTAGGTAAAACTATCATCCGAATTTTTTCCATTCAAATATCTATATTTTATATTTTAGGGGGTTTGGGGGTGCTTTGAGTACAGTATTGAGGACACCATTTGCAATTCTATCCGGCAAACACGAAGGAGTCTCTAGGGATTCTCATCGAAATCCCTGTGGTACTCTTACGGGATTCATTAGCAAGAGAAAAAGAAGATGCACGTGAATTTGTGCGCATTGTATTGCAAAGAGATACGTATTACAAGATAAAAGTCCCCATCCACTTGCCGTCACCCGTGTATAAGTACATTATATGCATAATAACACGACTACGAAACGAAGAAGCACCGTATAATTCGCTCCTCTCACACTCCTCATCATCTCCTTGACTTTTCTTCTCTCCTCCCCTCTGCGTTTCACGTATCATATCATCTTTTGCATACACAAATATATGCACTGCACGCATACATCACTGCGTGTCCTCGTTCGTCTCTTTCTTATTTTTTTTTTTCCTCTCTTTATCAGCTCCTGCATTCCAGGCAGCCCAACCACCACCGCGCTCTTATGTGTGTTATTACGTCAAAAAAATGTCTCTTTCCCCTCGCCGTCGTCGTCGCCGCCTGTCCCACGATTCTCTCCCGGGAATTCCTGTCATTTTCGTCGTTTTGTACATCCTGTGCTGCATAACCCATCCGAGCGTGCACGCACACTCACGTATCGATACGACACGGGGAAGCGTTGCGTTTTTCTTTGGCGGTCCTTTTTTTTGCGTGGGCGTGACTTCTTTGAATGTGACGTACAGGGTCACCGCTGGATCAAGTTGGCCAACACGATTACATAAAATTTTAAATCCCAAAACAATTTACTCCACGAATAGTGTAGAGGGGAAAAAAAACAGAGTGCGTTTCAATCATGAGGGATCACAAAAAGGGGGGAATCCCCGCACAGCACGTAAATCACTACCCTTAAGAGTGTACGGTGTTTGTTTCCTCCTTTTTGTCCGTATATATACTTCTTCTAGTCAGCGATCAAATGAGATGGGATAAAGTTTTCTTTTTTTTTTTTTTTTTTTTTTTTTTATTCTCGATGAATCAATTTCATCTCCCGTAATTGGAACGAAAGCGCATCAGAGTCGGATTTATTGTAGGGGAATCGCGATAGGAAATCTATTGCTTGTCCGTGTGCATTTGAAATGGAATATGGTTTTTTTTGTTTCCACTAGACATGAGATCAATCTTTTTGGAAAAAAAGGTGGATCCCCCACGTATACTATGAATATTACAATAATAGAAGAAAAAACCCTATACGTATGAGTAAAGGGTTACCGAACTTTGGTTGTTTTATTTCCTCCGAAAGTTCGTATCCGGCGTACTGCATATATGTACATGTCGTCCGGGAAACGTAAGTCGCTGCACACGCTCTTCCCTCGCTCACTTTTATATTAAGTATATACACTTTACACGTATACACACCTATACCAACACGTATACCTACAATAAACGGGTCGTTGGCTGGATATGGGAGGAGCACGTTCAACGTATAATAGGGTAGTGTGTTGTGACTACGAGGCTGATGATCTCTCTTTTTTGGGTTGTCGTCTTTTTTTTTTTTTTGCTTTTCCTTTCGATCGTGTTGTGGGTGTTGGCGGTGATGGCTGTGGACTGCGTGTTTTACTTATATACAACATGGAGCACCTCACGAATTATTGCGCGTAATGACTTCATTGTATTAAGGTAAAGTGCTTTAATAATTACAGGGTTTTTTTTCTGGCATAATCTTTCTTTCATCTTGCAATCGTTGTTGCATACCTGAAATATGGCAAAGATTAGTCGGTGACTTTGATTTTAATGGAGAAGAATACAACTTAAATTTAAAAATATTCCTACAAGGTATCACATACAGTTTTCGTAACTGTATGTAAAGTAATTTTTTTACCGATACAATAAATCCAATACCGTTTATCTCGCGAGATTTTTGTTTGTCATAGAGAACATAAATATTTGTAATTTATACCGTACAATCATGGGATGTGCGCAAAAACGGGAATTTTTACATTAAACTAAAGTAATTATTTTTCTAAAAAGGGGGAAAATTAGAGTGAGTTACAATTAAAATATGAATAATGCCATGTATACTTAATTTTACGGCAATCTCATGGTAAAGCTACACTTTGTCATAATACTTTAGCCGCATTTTTTGTCATTTTACATTGTATCTTGCCGTCATATTTGATATTTAATATGCATATATGATGCGTTAAAACACGCATGCAATATAACAGCTGCCAACATTTTGGAGGATGTATATATAGCGCGGAAATTAAACTCAGGTGCCAAAACTATATTTTATATTAACACGCAGGACAGTCTTTACATATACAGTGTGAAATTGAGCTTTTCGTCATCACTGTCGCATCGGAGCAGAGCATGTGCCAACAAATCTTATGCTCAATAATTTTTGCTTATATACGTATAGAGAGAAAGTTCATTTGTAATTTTAGAATATTTTTGATTTGATATTAAATTTGTCTCATAACTTGAAGTAGCGTTGAAAAATATGTTTTATGAAACTTTTAACGATTTTGCTTTGTAAAATTGTTAGACTCATGAAAGATTTTTTTACATACTATGATTCGGACTCAATAAATATATATATTTTTTTTTAATACAATAAACGTTAAAATTTATATTGCGATGTATAAATCGATTAAAAATAACAAAACATCGACTGGCTTCTCTATCAATAAAAAAAAAAAAAGAAAAAAAAAACATATCTCCCGTAATATCATCAGCGCGGCCTATTAAACCAAAGAGGGAAGTTCGACGAAATTCTTTCCAACTTTTTTAATAAGCCCTCTCGGCTCTTTTCCGATTTCCAAAAACTTCACTTCAAACTCGATTGTCGCGCGCAGTGCGGGCGTGTACCCCTTGGGTGTGCATGTACTTTTTTTTTCTTTTAAACTCGATTAGTAGCGCAATTCCCTTCGCATACATATACCTACGCGGCCGCAGAACGAGTTTTAATTTTAATGAGAATTCGCGCTCGTTTGCTCATAATTGAAAGCTCGAGCCAAACGAAAGGTCACTCCTTCATTGTTTTTGTGCCAAAGTGGCAACTTATACACGCGTGGTGTAACAGTACGATAACCGAAGTGACGGCGGTACTCTTTTGAGAACTTATTTCGCACTTTCTTTTTTTCAACGGTTTCTCCGGTGTAATTGTAGTTGTTATATATAGTCTTAGGAATCTCGGGTTCAATGCAGCCAACTTGATTTTTTATTTATCATTCCCAAGGTGTGCGCGTTCCACTTAGAGGAGTGCAGTACACTTTCTTTTATTTTTAAACGATCGAGGGGTAACAGTGGGTGGGAGAGAAAAAAAATAAGAGAAAAGTTTGCTTTTTGTTTGGAGTAAGGCTATTTAGAAAGTTCATCGTGTATTCACGTGCAGAAATTTAGTTTCGGAAATAAATAACAGTTTTGCGGCAATTTATTTTTGAATACGTGCCACGATTTGGAAGTAATTTTTTTTATTCATTAAAATAAGAATAATCGAACATACTTTAAATAAGAACTCTACACGTTTTTATGTGGTTGATATCGGCCGGATAATTATTTAAATTAAATTAAATAAATGATTTTTTAAATGCAATATTTAATATTTTTAACTGAATATTTATTAAAAAATGTTAGATATCATTAAAAAAAATATTTTTTTTTTTAAGTATATAACGTGTGCGTATGAGTTTAGAAATTATCTTTTTCCTGACGTATTTTTCAGAAAAAAAATTATCTAATTCCACAATTAAATAAAGGCTCTTAAAATAGCTTAATTTAAAAATTAATTAATTTTAATTAATTTTTTTTTTTAGTTTGATTTATTTAAATGGTAGCCCTGGTAGAAACGTTACTACATAATTTGGCTAGAAACTCGTCAACGTACATGCGTCAATCGGCTTATAATATGTTGACGAGTTTCTAGCCAGTTTATGTAGTAATTTTCTACCAGGGAGTTTGAATACAATTAAATTACTGACCCCCATAAGAGTCTATAATAAATTGTGGAATAAAAGAATTTTTTTCCTCAAATATACGTCTGGAAAAAATATTTCTTAAATTCATACGCACATATAGTGTTCTTAAAAAAAACGTAATTTTTTTTCAGCATTATCTATAGATATTATAACATTTCTTGAATGCATCACTAAAAAATTCCAGGCATTTCTAAAAATTTAGGAACTTCAATGACATGCTACTTTTACACACACTTTTACGTATACAAAGGAAAAAGTAAAGAAATCCCAATCCCTTTTCTCCGGTCCTGTTTCAGCAACTAAAAGATGAAATCGGCGAGGTCGTGGCCGAGATGGAGGCGATGGAGGGCGGCGGTCTTGCGACGGACGACGCGACAAAGTTGTCGAACAGCAAGGCCAAACAGACGTCGATCGGCCGAAAAAAATTCAACATGGATCCGAAGAAGGGCATCGAGTACCTGATCGAAAACGGCCTGCTGACGGCCAACCCGGACGACGTGGCCCAGTTTCTGTACAAGGGCGAGGGCCTGAACAAGACGGCGATCGGCGACTACCTGGGCGAGCGCAACGAGTTCAACGAGCGCGTGCTCCGGGCCTTCGTCGAGCTCCACGACTTCACCGATCTGATACTCGTGCAGGCGCTACGGCAATTCTTGTGGTCGTTCCGGCTTCCCGGCGAGGCCCAGAAGATCGACCGCATGATGGAGTGCTTCGCCCAGAGGTACTGCCAGCTCAACCCCAACATATTCACCAACACGGACACGTGCTACGTTCTCAGCTTCTCGATAATCATGCTCAACACGTCGCTCCACAATCCGAGCGTCAAGGACAAGCCGAGCGTCGAGCAGTTCATCAATATGAATCGCGGCATCAACAACGGTGGCGATCTACCCAGGGAGCTGCTTGTGGTGGGTATCATGCATGCCGTATGCTTATCTTTTTTTTTTTCATGCACTTTTGCAGCTGTACGCGAATTTTTTTATGTGTACGGTTGTTACCGCTGCGGCTGCTCTTTGAGTCTTGTGTAACTCGATATTGAAACTTGCATTGGTGACACGTAGACAATTTTCAAAGAACCCACGAGTATGGTGTGCAAATTCTGGGATTTTTATGAGGAGAGGTTTTTTTTGCACTCTACGAGTACAATGAATAATGGTAACCTACGGAACGATCTTATAAGACCTCACACTCAGGACATCAAACTTCTTTGCTAATTTTTGATTCATGTTTATGCCATTGGCAATGCTTATATACGAACCAGGGTGAATAATAAAAATCCTTGATGGGTCTTGAACATTTAAGTTCTCAGCGAGTGATTTTGATTAAAAATAGATTTTGCTTGATTTAGTGCTCTTGGTAAAAAATTACAATGGTTCGGAGATCAGGTAGAAAAGGGTCGGCCGTAATCAACGCTAATAAAGAATAAAATATTTTGTTCAAACCTTTTGTCGGAGAACTAGTAAAGTGAAAAAATTTATCATTAAAATTTTTTTTTAAATAGAAGACGGTTACATTTTTAAAACCCATACAGATTTTTTTATTGAGTTATTTATATTTATTTTTCCAACTGTGTAAATGCTATTTAAATTAATAATTACGAATAATATTCTGAATTTTCGTGAATGAGGAGTAATTCGTTGTTTCTACATTTAGCATTGCGAAGACAGCTTCAGTTTCCAACTTAATTTTAATACTCAAAATACGAGGATCGAGTTCACAAAAAAATATAGTCACCACAATGTTTCGTCTTTTTTTACTGATAAGTTTTTTTTTTTTTTTTTTTCCCTCCAGTAAGAATCTTACAATTTTTCTTGTGTCTTTTATTTTTCAATCCTCCTGTCGCGTCGCTTCTGTGCTCGTCAACGCTTATTTGAAAGCTAAAAAAAAAATAACTAAAGAGCTTGCAAATATTACAAAAAAAAATTCTTACCCGTAGTAGACGGATACTCCCAAGAGAAAAATCGGAAAAAAAACCTAGCAAGAGACAAGCCAGCAGCGTCAGATGCGCGTATTGTCTAGAGAAATAACGAATGCCGAATCATCGTTTTTGCTGCCTCTTGAAATCCCATGCACGGCCGTTTCCATTAACGATATTAGGTGCCATAACTTATCATGAAAAAAAGGGGAAAAAAAGGTTTAAGCGTATCAAGAAAGAAAAAGAAGGAAAATACAATTTCGCCGTAAACGTCGAAGGGAAACTAATCACGCGAAAGTGGCGTAAAGTAACAACTTGGTATTAAAAAAAGACGATAGAGTGATGGGCAAGCACGAACACGCATACTCCCACGGATAAATACACCCACGCGAGGATTCGTGTGGACTTTCTACCTGTATGTGTATTTATACATTTCTGATCTACGTATACGGAAACTTTTTATTTGCATACCTCATTTCCCCCTGCGATTGAGGGCCTAGGTGCGAGAAGAGAAAATAATTAGGTCGTGAAGATTAATTTCGTAAATATTTGAGCGCAAGTGATTTACTTTGTCGAAGAATTGAAAAAAAACTGCATTTTGGCCTGCGATGCTGCTTTTGTTCTCCTTATATTTATATTTTTCTTCGTTGGTAGCCAATTGGCGTGGCTCAGTTGGTAGATACAAGTCTTTTGTACACATAATAAGCAAACGAGTCTTGGTCTTGAAGAAGTGGCGATAAATATACCAAAATTGAATAAAATTAAACATGAAACACATCGTATACATTTTTTTTTTCATGGCTAAAAGTAAAAATAAGTAAAATTTATCGCCTAAATGTATTAATTATCCAGGACTGACGGAAAAAAAACGAACGATCCTTTTTAAAATTTTTTGAAAACTAGATGGAAAATGTTTTGTCAGACCACCAAGCACTTTTTTAACGAGTTTCATCTGCTAGGCAGTATGAGTATATGGTACATGCCATGTAACTTTGGAGTTAGCGTGAAAATGGCATGCAAGATATTATCACTTCAGAAAAAGCGATTGAGTTTACTTTTTGACTAAGTTCACGTGATGGTGAAATTTTGGCTGTTGACTGCATGGCTCTATTTTAACAATTAATCATCAATTGCCATACTCGGGTACATTTATTTTACGGATTTCTTAACTATTCATAAAAAATCTTTTTCATGAATAGTGCATTATTTTTTTGAATTTTGTTTTTGCCACTGCTCACAATAAAGATCAGTGCAATAAATTTTATGCATCAAATTTTATTTTAAAGTATGTCAAAATACTTTTTTTAAATAATTGAACTCTTTTTTTTTCTAAATTGTTTATTCCTTCCAAATTATCATTGGTTTTGTTGTAAATTTTTCTAAGCACTGTGTTGCATGTAAAAGTTGAAAAAAATTATAAATTATTAATAAAAAGTTATAAACTTATTTTTTCCACCAGCCTACTAATTTGTTCACGGCGGATTTGTTAATTTACTTTTGATTCAGGCGTAAAGACATTAATGTTTATTGTATGTGAGCTGAACATATTTTTTTTTTTTTTTTTTTTTTTTTTTAATACGAAAACAATTATTTTCTCCATCGAAGTGTGGAAGAAAAAAAAAGTTTAATTTATTTTCGATACTATCAAAATAAAATCTGTTGATGCGTGGAGTGAAAATAGATCCGTTTCTCTTTCTCTCTTTTTCTTGCGTGCGCACGCAAATAATGCGTCAGTAGTTAATATAATAAATATACGTTGTCTGAAATAGATTTATCGAAATCAGCTAATTTTAAAGCAGTCCAAGAATGTATAGTTGCAAATAATTTTGACAACAAAAATTTTATAAAGTCGGTCCATGACATCTTACCATGAACATATATAAGGTGATGGCAGAATACTTTCTTGGTATAGTTGGCTGTCAGACCCCAGTCAAATTATTTTATAGGTATTTAAATACTTCGAAATTACATTTTTTTCCAAAAATGTAATGCATTATTTGTGATGAAAGTTTGTTTTAGTACTATTTAAATTTAAAATTTTTTTTTAATTACTAAATACTTTAAGTACTAAAAACTTTTTAAAAATTTACGAGCCAAAAATAACGTGATGTACTTTTAGAGAATATGATTTGATAATAAAATATTTTGATATGTTTTTATCATTTTTTTTTAAACAATTTATTTTTGATCAAAAAAATTGTGCTAGGTATTGTGTTGTAAATGATACTAAAAAAAAAATGTTCTGATCAAAGAGTACATTACATTTTTATAAAAAAATCGTAATGCAAGATATTTGAAAAAGTATACATGTCAAAGTCAGCCGGTTGTATAAAAATATAGAGCTTTTTATTACTCTACTAATCGAATGCACTAAAACAAGTGTATTTTTGTTTTGTTTTATTTTAAAATGATTTTGCGTCATTATTCATCGTTACATTCGTTACGACTAAAATTTTTTTTTATCTCACAGCTTACGTAACTACTTTTTACGTGCACTCGTTTTTTCAAAGCAAACTAATCACCTGGTGTTTGCAAAAACTTCTCGTTACCTGGATAAATACTCGACAGTCATTTGTAGTAATAACATCTGTGAAGTTGATTTTTTTTTTCATAAAAAAAAAAAAAATAAATAAATAAAACATTCAAAAAATTTTAATCTGTAAAGTAAAATAAAAAAACTTCATAGTACCTTACACAAAAACAACAGTATCATATAAAAATCCGATCACTCCTTCAATTCCGAATACCCACTAAATCACCTTTTTTCACATTCACAGAGTCTCTACGAGAGCATAAAAACAGAGCCCTTCAAAATACCAGAGGACGATGGCAACGACCTGATGCATACCTTCTTTAATCCTGACAAGGAGGGCTGGCTCTGGAAACAAGGTGAGAAAACCCACCGCCAAATCTACCTTTCTTACCTGTGCTTTATTTTTGTTTTACCATTTTTTTTTCTCGCTTCGCGCTCATTACGTTCATTTACTGCTAGTCTGCGTTCATCAATCGATAGATTTCTACAAAAGCTCACTTCGGGTTAAAAAAAAAGGCGCGAGTAAAAATTAAATTGAAAAAGCTCGAGTTTGCTCAAAACGAAAAGCTATGCGTATCTGATTTATCGTCGGAAAAAATTAATTCACGATTGTACGCAACGATGGTAAGTTTCGAGTTGCCAAAAAAGTGTGTAGGCTATGACCGATAACTCGAAATTTCACGTACACGTGACTTACCAAATATTCCATACTTTTTCGTCGACAGTATGAGTACTGCTTTTTGTAACGTTGCGCTTTTGAAATACTGTGACTATGTTTCTGTTTTGTGATTTCGCTGTTGCTTTTAATTTTCGCAAGTGGTGGAATTTGTTCTGTACTGCTTAATTTGTGCGTCGACCGCCGAAAAATAGAGTATTGTTTACCAAATTCTAATGAGCTTATCACTCGTACAACACGCACTTCGATGTAGCTTAATAAGTTATTTTTCTTTCTCTCACTTTCACCCTCGCCATCATGTTGTATTATATTATCACTAACATGTACTGAATTTTTAGAGTAACGATTACTTGCTTAGAGTAATATATTCCCATCTCTCATCACAGCATCAAAATATCTTATCCACGTAATATTAACATTGTAATTCACCAGTAAAAATGAGTCCGACAAAAATCGTACAACGAATGATTATAGTATGTATTCAAAGCCCACGGTAATGATAATGAATTCAAAACAAATGATCGAGTTTATTTTATGTCGAAGAGGCAAAACTGTCCTTAACACTGAGAGAAATGAAAAACGTGAGACTGCCATTCTAAGAATACGAAGAAATAAAAACTATAGTAAATTTTAAACTACGGTAATATTGACCTGTTGACCGTTATATTAACATAAGCATTTTTGTATTTAGTAGAAATAACTATTCTGGTAAGGAAAAAATTCAGAGAAAAAAGTAAGCTGAAAGAAAAATTACCGCAAAAGGAGTAAAAATTGTGGAAAATTATGGAAAAACCACCGTAATAATTGAGTAGTTATATCAATTGTTTGACGGTATAAAAACTCCTCGAGTTGTTCTCTCCGTGCTTTACAGTAAAAAAAAAAAAAAAAAAAAAAAAAAAAAAAAAAAAAAAAAAAAAAAAAAACAGAGCTCGACTTAACAAAAGCCACTGTAACAATGAGTTTGTCTATCAGACAATACAACATATTGCATGTACGAAAATAATTTTCAATGGGATTGTCATACCTCATTTCTCTTAGCGTGTACGATTGCGCAACCGTTTATTGTATATTTGTACCGTTTGCCTCCGAGAGCGTAAAGCGTGCATATAAGCTTTACGGCGCGCCTTAAATAAAATGTACGCGCGTTCAGCCGCAAATCTAGGACACTGAGCCTCTACTGCAGTAAAGTGTATATTTATAACGAAGCCGAGAAAATAGGTAGTCACCCTTACACGCTCGCAACAAGTGTCGCGTGTAATTTTCGCCCAGTCCCATAATTTTGGGATTCCCCAGTGCTCATCGATCATTAATGTCGAGACTGAAAATAAGACGTTTGCCCGCAAAATTTCGAATTATACTCGTTAAGACGGGAAGTGCGAAAATAGAAAAAAAAATAAAATAAACAAGTCAGAGAGAACACGTACGCAGTGTCTGGGAATTTTCGCGCTCAAAGTACGCAGATATATATATGTGTGCGTGGAGGGCGGGCGCGCTGGTTACGTTCAGGAGTTCTCCGGGCGAGGAAATTCGGGTCAGACTCTCCGACTATTTTCTCGGCTTATCTTACGTGTATATACATACACACGTTTACACACTTGCGTGTGTATATGTGCAAATGTATGTAGGTAGTACCTATACCTGATGATGGGCTCTAGCGCGCGCATGTATTGAAATAAAACGAACCTCATTAGCATTCGGCACGACTTTTACCTCATGCATCTCATCCCTGTCTTTTTATTTATTTATTTATTTTTTTTTTTTTGTCATTCGCCATATCATAGTTTTTTTTTTATTTGTATTTTATTAGATACTATTACGAATATATGGTATATATAATAAGTACATATTATGGTATGAATACCTCATACGAGGTGACTAAACCATAATATAATATTAAAAAAAATTTTCATATTTTATATTTATAAAAAAATAGCGTGCGTTGTTTTTCTTCTTTCGTTTGTCTAAAACCAAAAAAATGTGTTTCTCGTTTTATTATATGCCGCTTGTGTCGATACCGACTCTATCTATCTGCAAACACACTTGCTGATCCGACCTGAGACAGCAGGTAATTTAATATATATGAAAAACCATTGTGGATATACCTTTATCAGTGTGTTGTTATGTTTTTTAACTTTGTTTGTATGTTTGTTCATTTGTTTGTTGGTTTGTTTGTAAATCAAAGAAAAAAAAATCAACTGATCAACTATTTGATGATTGCACTTGTGCATTGGTAGTAGTAGAGACCCCACGAATGCATACAATATAATGTTCCACCCTCCTGCCCTTGAACTTAATCAACAACAACTATCAGCTCAACTTAGACTAACGCAACCATATATTTTTTTTTTTTTATTACTATTTGGATTGAAAAAAAAGGTGGAAGGTACAAAAGTTGGAAGAGGCGCTGGTTCATATTGAACGACAACTGCCTGTACTACTTCGAGTACACGACGGACAAGGAGCCACGCGGCATCATTCCGTTGGAGAACATTCAGGTCAGGGAGGTCCAGGATAGAAACAAGCCGCATTGCTTTGAACTCTACGCCGCGGGCACCGAGTTCATCAAGGCCTGCAAGACGGACAGCGAGGGAAAAGTCGTCGAGGGTGCGTTTTTTTAGAACTTTTTTATTCTTTGTTATGGGTTGCATGAGTGTTTGGGGATAAAATTTTTTTTAAATTATTAATTTTGTGGATTTTTTGTGTGTGTATTATTGTTAAACTGGGGCATGAATACCTTTGAAAAAAATTGTTGTTTTATTTATTTGTTATTGTTATTATTATTTTATTTTCATATTTTGACAAAAATTATTTTTTATTACTATTGATGACACATGCAATACTTACAAAATTTTTTAGTGATAGGAATTTATTAAAAAATGTAAAAAAAATTATTGAAATTTTTATTCAAACGTTTTATATATTTATAATAATTAATTTATATTAATAATATCAAATGAAACATGATCATACAGTTTATTGTAAATTTTTAAAAATATATTACGTAACATTTAAATGATAACAATTATTTAGTAAATTATTATTTATTTAATATATAACATTCAATTTATTTAGTAGTCACAGTTTTTTTACTTTAATAAATTACTTGTATTAAAAAAAAAAAAAAAAATTGAATGAGTGATAAAAAATACGCAAACAATATTATGAATGTTTTTAGAAATATATTATATAAAATTTAAAAGAAATTATAATTATTTAGTGAATTATTATTTATTGAATTTTTAATATACAATTTATTTAATTGAGGCATTTTTTTACTTTTAAAGATTAATTTCATTTAAAAAAATATTAAGTAAGTGAAACAAAATATGCATACAATTAAATGTACAATTTCTTAAATGTATTATATAATATTTAAAACATAATACAATTATTTAGTAAATTATTATTTATTTAATATATAATATACACGCTATGATATAGTACGTGACAAATTATTTAATTAAGGGATTTCTTACGTTTAAAAACTAATTTTATTTAAAAAAATAATAAATAAGTGATAAAAAATACTTATACAATTTAATGTATAGTTTTTAAAAATATTATATAATATTTAAAAGAAATTATAATTATTTAGTGAATTATTATTTATTTAATTTATAATATACAACTTATTTAATTGAGGCATTTTTTTACTTTTAAAAATTTATTTTATTAAAAAAAGTATTAAATAAGTGATAAAAAATACGTATACAATTAAACGTATAATTTTTAAATATATTAAATATAATATTTAATTGTAGGGTTGATTATTAATTTTTTCATTTATATACATTGTATTACATGCATCTTAGATATTTTTTCACTACTTATCTTTAATTAGGCCCAAGAATTTTCAATAAATAAAAAAATAAATAAATTTTATAGGAAGATTTTTTTACTAACTTAATTTCCAAAGAAAAATATCGTACATTGTTTGTTGGGAAATTTTTGTAGAGTGTTTTATTGTTAGTGTTAATGAACAAAATACCCAAAAAAAATAATTACAATAAATTTATTTATGTACTCGACACACATGATACAATACGTTATCTGATTGCTCTGTTGAACTGTTCTTTTTAAAATATTAACAATTCTACAAGAGCATGTTTAAGATTTTATTCAAAACTGAATTTGAGTCATAAAAAAATTTATATTTGTGTGCGAAAAAAAAAAGATTTAAAAAAAAAAAGCTAATTATTTCAATGGATCATTATACTCGAAAAATTTAGGAAACGAAACGTTTTATCAAACTTTTGGGGTTGGTGTTCGAAGCGTGCAGGGGGAGGAGCCACCTAATTTTTTAAAATTCAAATAAAATTGTACATATAAAAAAAATGTAGATTACAATCTTAGTTAAAAAAAAATTTTTTCAGGTAAGCACACAGTTTATAGAATGTCTGCAGCAACCAATGAGGAAAAAGACGAGTGGATCAAGTGCGTGCGGTAAGTAAAGTTAGCTTTGAAAAAATGTATACATACGTGTATTTCTTTTTTACCCAATCCCTATACGTGCGATCAATTCCAATAACCTCTTATCTTGCAAAAAATCGAGTACGAAAATGTCAATGTAAAGTCGATTGTAGACTTGAATAAAAAATGCCTACCAAGTCTATCCAGTAAAATCGGCAAATCCGAGCATCACAAAAAAAAAGAATCGGCTGACCGTACCTTGACTCTTGCAGGCAGAGTATCTCCCACAACCCGTTCTACGACATGTTGGCGGCCCGCAAAAAAAAGGCCCAAAAAACGAACGTGCACTCGAAGGGCTAGAGTAACCCCGAGTCCTCGCGAGGACCGCAAGGAGGCGAAAGAAAGGTAACCAAAAGACGAAAACAAGACTGTCCGTACGTGGATGCACGTATAAGTCCAAGCGCCCTGCGCGGAAGGAGACCGGAGGACATGCCCATTATCCTTGGCGGAACGTCGGTCGACTCGCCCGCGTGAGGATGTCAGTGCCGTCGACCCTCTTTTCTCTCCTCTTCTCTCTCTCTCTCTTGGGTTCGCACTATGTGTTGCTAGTATTACTACTGCTACTACCACCACGTTCACGTCGCTGGATCGATACGAGGTGGTTGTACCTCGTGCAGGTTGGAAGGAAGTGACGAGAGGCTTTTAGGCAGGGAACTAGCTTCTTCCTTTTTTTTTTTTTTTTTTTTTTTTTCATCATCGTGCATGTGTAGAGATTTTGTCTTTTTACGGGAAATCGAGGGTGTGATGAAGATACAGAGGGGTGGGGGATTACGTGCGGGTGTGAGCTTCGGTTGATGACGAATTCTTCCGACGTAGACGCGTTGTTCATACTTTGGATGTCAACTGATTTTTTTTGTCAATTTTCACGTCATTTTTAGTAGCTTCGTGATCCTTTTTATTCCGTTTTTTATTGGCCAGAGTTTTTTTTTTTTTGCGGGTACAAAGATGTTGATTTTTTAAATTTTTCCATGCGAGCTTAACTGCATTTCAAACAAATCAAATGGAATTATTTTTTATCAGTCTTTGCTTTAAACTATTCAAAATTAGGTGATTTTTCAGTCGCCATGAGCACGTATGCAAATCGTCAAAATTTGTTTGTTCATTTGTTTGTTGCCTTAATATGGTTTTAGTCGTGCAACTAGTTGATTCCAAAGTAAGTGAAATTTTGTGTAAACAATTTAATTTGAATCATGACTTTTAGAGTTAATCCAAAAGTTATTTAATTTTTCTGTTATTGAAATCACAAGTGACGAGAGCTTCGTCAGATTACATGATTTAGAGGAGAATATTACTATTGAAAATTTTTTTTTTCAGTCATTGGATTAGCGGCGTTACAGGAATAGTAGACATGCCTTAAATTCAAAAAATTATTTTGACAAAATCATGTTCGTTGCCAAATCAGTGCATCAAAATGTGAATTATTTGAGTTTTCGGTCTTGCTATCAATGATGAATAGTAATTTTTGTCCAAGGCTGCCATTAAAATTTTTGTAATAAAACACTAACAAACAAATCGTCAATTCGTTGCAAAAAAAAAAAATAACAATAATAATAACAAAATAAAATAAAATAACTAATTGGAAAAAACTGATATACGATATTGAAGTAAGAAAATATGGTACAAGCATTGAAGAGGCAAAGTATGCGTGTTTGTGATAGCCCTGTATTTATTTCGTATTACACAAAAAAAAAAAATATATATATATATATATACATATGTACGTACTATATATTAAACGAAGAAACAAAATCAGCCGATCCGTTCATTGTGCTTGTAATTGATTCTTCGGAAAAGTGACTGTGCGCTTCACTGTACAGTTAATGTATAAAGTATAGTCTAATCGACCAAATTCAGAGTAAATTCTTTTCCCTAAATAAAGTTATGCATAATAAAATATATAAATAAAAAAATACATCCATACCGACTGTTAAACCCATTTCGTAAAAAAAACCCCATATAGGATCACTGACAAAGTTTTTCCCGTATGGGTTGAAAAATATTGTATAAAGTTGAATATATTCATGTACATATTTATCGTAATTACAGTAAAGTTTCCGCAAAACTTTACGATTTAATTGGAGAAAAGTATGATTATGATGTATAATTAGAAATAAATATTTTATTTTGGAAAAATCGATTGATAAACTGCGTAATTATTGAATTAATTAATTAAATTATTTAACGGTTAAAAAACTTGGTTTTTTTGTGAGAGAATTAAGTAAAATAATGTATAATGATTGTCAAGGCTCAGTCGGTAAAATGTAGCTTGGTTCGAAGTACAAGCTGTTACCAAAAAAATGTATAAAAAGGGCCGACATTTATACTTTGAAATTATTGAAAAACACGATTAAAATAATTTGTGTCGCTTTGATCGTCAACGTGAAAAAATTCCCGCGATTGCACGCGTTTTTGGATCGATTTTTCCGAAGCTAGTCGCTGCAGCTGACATGAATCACTGCGAGAGCGAAAACTAGCAACAGGTACTTTTCTCCTTTCGACGATTATAATATAAGCGTGAACAGCGCACATCGAAAAAGCCTTATTAATAATACAAATGCGAGGAACAGAACAAAAGATGGCTCGGTATGGATTCTTCGGTATCTTCTATGGCCATCTATTGGGCTGCTTACTTTATGCGTAAGCTTATTGTTGCACGAAACAAGTAACAAAATAAGTTTATGAACAAAGTTGGTTCGAAGGTATCTGTAAGCTTTTTACAAAATCTATCAGCAGAATAAATTTGTACCTACGTCATTTGTGTTTTTGTTGCAATTCATTAGATTTATATATTATTTTTAATTGTTTCTTACGTCCGCAGGAACATTATAATATAATTGCATCTATGGTAAAGAGTTGTACAAATTTCGAATCAAATGTGTTGTTTTATAATTTAATCAAATGGACAAAATTTTATGTAAATAAAATAAAATTTATATACATTGCAGTTTCTCGGTAGGTGAACTTACAAAAGATACTTTAACGCATGTCATAGCAGTACTAAATTATTTAATTTTTGTAACTCATTAAAACCCATGATCATTCGTAGCGCTTGTAAGTTCACCACATAAACACTTAGCGTAAAAATCTATTAAATCTATTTAATCGAGAGAATGACATTCTCTCGACTCGTTTTTTTTTCCAAGTTGATCAAGCCCGATCACGCGTATTTAAATTTTATAGAGCATCACATAGGTTAAAAGTAAAGTAATTGAATGAAAAACGAGTTTAACGAGTCAACTCGTTTGAGTAGAATAATTGACAATTGTACGGGATAAGAAAAAATTATAGAGAGTATTTGGGCACATGGATATGATTTAGTACGATTTTGCTTAGTGTTGTTGAAAATAAATGGTAAACGCTAATTTCTGAGTGATGCACCTGATCTCAAAAATAAAAACATGTGTGAACGTGCCGTAATCGTCATAATAATGTCTCATCGTGAACGCTTTTTTTGTAAGATATTTGTTTTCTCCAAGACCTTTGTCGTATCTACATAACTGACTGAAATTGTCACTGCGTTACTATGAGTGGATACGAAGCGTAGAATCGAATCTCGCTGTGTAAGTCTTTCCATGGCGATCGTCTCTGCGAGAATTTTTTGTACATATTTATATTGAACGACGTATTCCTGCCAAAAATTTAATTCGTTCATCATCACTTTTGATTTCCATTGTCTTTCCTCGAAGTAATAATTCAATTTAAAAATAGCGTAAAGTATTTGAACAGTCCAAAAAAGAGCGAACAACGACATTTGGTGCAATACATGAGAAAGTGTGAATGAAAATTTAGAGTTAAAAGTGTAAGAAAGGCAGAGACGAGTGACGCGCTTACGTAAAACAAATGAAATTAAAAAAATAAAATCTACTCTGGTGATGTACAGTCGAAAGAATGTGTATATTTGTCTCAATGAATTTGTACATTTTGCTGTAAATTGTTATAATTTTTATTTAATGGTTGTTATTGTATGCATAATGAAATGATATGTACCGATTAAAAGAGCGTCTAAGAAAATATTTAAACGCGATTAATAAACAATATTTTTTTCGTATAAAAATCTGTTTCTATTTATCATCTCATCAGTCCTCAAATTCCTAATTTATTTTATCTGTAGAGAATGTACTAAATAATTATTTAATTGTAAAAAATTCGTATTTTTCGCACCTGCAAATGACTTGAATGGATCGATACAGGGACGTAATCATCATTTGAGGACCTGAGCCAACGATTGCAGGGACCTGTTTTAGTGGCAGACTTTTTAACAGATTTGAGATAATTGAAGCATATTTATGAAAATGAGTTCTTTGCAAGTTTAATTGCCTTGAGTAAAAATGTATATTTTTTCAATTTTAATGCATTTTTTAAATACAAAAATAATATGTGAAACAGTACTACTTATTCTGTTGAAGTTGACAAACTACAAAAAGTCATTTTCAAAAATTCAAGCTACTATCGTTTAATTTTTTTATTATATTTTTTTAGGCTACAGTTATACTTTTATGTTAATATTTTTTAAAAGCTAATAAAGAAAAATATTTTTTATTCAAACAATTTGTTGGTAATACAGTGAAAAATATTTTTTTGGTTATTTATACGTGAGAAAAACTCTTTCTATATGATCAATATTGAATAACACTTGTTATCAATTATCCAGATTATTTTCATACACTAGTTTATCAAAAAATAAAATACGTTAAGTTACAAGACCCGTCCAAGATTCTTAAAAATCTTAATTGTGTATATAGCAGTCTTTATACTTACATTTTTAAGCATTTGGCTTTCAGTTCACTGCTGGTCTGCTCTAAAAACTAATTTTTTTTTTTTTTTAATTTATGGGGTTTCTCCCCAAAAATGGTTGGGGCTCAGGCCCAATCCAGCTCATACATTATATATTACAGCCCTGAATGATATCTAGGCATTCTACTTTATCGAGCATTGTAAAGCTTTTCAGCAAATGGCTCCGAAATGGTTTACAGTTGTCACTACTCATA
Source organism: Copidosoma floridanum (assembly GCF_036245765.1). Classification (NCBI taxonomy): domain Eukaryota; kingdom Metazoa; phylum Arthropoda; class Insecta; order Hymenoptera; family Encyrtidae; genus Copidosoma; species Copidosoma floridanum. The sequence continues at coordinate 11,641,976 of NW_028321884.1, read as the reverse complement.
AAAAATTCTACTTATGAATTTAACAAAATAAAATATTTTAATAATTTAAGTACCTAATTAAAAATGTGATCTTAATACACCAGAAGCAGAACATACGTTTAAAATCAGCACCAGACATGTTAGTAAATGAAAATCTAACCTTTACAGTGTTTTATCTATATGTATATGTGTATAATGTCTGTGATAAATTTCACAGTGCATCAAAGTTTTTAAATAATCAGAATATTTAATGTTTGTACGAACGAAGTAAATATTTATTTGTTACTTTTATATTATTGGATATTAATTAGTGTACGAAATTTAAGTAGTTAATATTTATAAATATAATAATTTTTCTATTACAAATAAGCATGATTTCACTCATCTATTTGATAGCTTCAGCAATTTATGTATGAAATTTATTTTAAAGTAAAATATTCATTTTTAGATGTCAATGTTAATAAGATGTCATCAGTAAAAATAAAGTCAAATAAAAAAACGCAAGAATGTCAAAGTGATTGGTGGGGTGATTTTGTCAAAGGAAATTACAACAATGAACAATGTCTGAAACATCTTAAATGCTCAAGAAAGACTTATTTATTTTTAGTCAATTTTTTAATGCCATACACAAAACCAAAAATAGGAGCATCCAATGACAATGATATTTATTTACGCAAGGGTGAGGCAGTACACGTTGTTTAAATGATTTTTTGTACAAACAAACATCATGATAACTGTATTTTCAATTTTCAGGTGTTGAGGTCGAAAAACAGGTGGCCGTTTTACTTTTCAAATTAACAACCAATGCGGATTACATCACTATTTCTAAAAAATTTAAAATCCACAAGACAACGATCCACAAGATTATTTATAAATGTGTAATAGCGTTGAATAAATATCTGCTACACGACGTTATTAGTATGCCAAAGAAAGAAGAAGTTGAATTTATGGCCAAAGATTATGAGTGTTCCTACAAGATACCACAAATAATTGGAACAATGACGATTGTTCACATACCCATATCATCGCCGCTACTTTTGAATTATCAGTTTTTGAATGCACGCCTTTATGCGTCATTCGTATTGCAAAGTGTTGTGGATTCTAACAACTTGTGCGTTTATTTTGATATTTTACCAAAAAATTCCATTGTTCAGTTTTTGATGTATCGATAATAATAAATCTTTTTGACATCAGTTTTAGAGATGTCAGCGTTCGACATGCTGGTGCTGCTGAGCTTCATACCGTTCTTGCCGATTCAAATATTTACAAATATTGGAAAAAAGTCATACCACCCGTAAGTTAATTGAAAAGCAGTCTATTACATTATACTTATTATAAAATAATAGCATTGACAACTTTGTTTTTTGCAGGCAAAAAGTAACTTTAATGGCACGAATGTATCCTACAAAATTGTCGGTCCAGCACAAGGACCATTATTTTCGTGGTTGTTGAATAATTACAGCCCACCCGCGACGATTTCTGATTTATTTTTTAATACAAAGCTCGAGGAAATTCGTGCGCACGCGAATTCAGTAATCACGAGGTTGAGATCACGGTTTTCCATTCTTAGTCAGCCAATGGACTTAAGTTACAAGGTGGCGCCGCAAATAATCGCAGTTTGTTGCATAATACACAACATATGCGAGAAAAATAATGATATATTTCTGGAAGAATGGCAGGATGAATGCAAAGCATTTTTGAAGAAGTACCCGCAACCGGGTATGAATGCCGAATGGGAGCAGCCAAGTGATAAAGTTCGGGAGGAGCGTGATGCGCTCAGGGATTACGCTAATAATCAGGATAACAATGCAGAACCAACGGAAGACTTATTGGAGGCAGCTTTAAATGCAGCAATATTGGATTCTGTTGACGATGTTCTTCATTTCGATTCAATATTGCACTGATTTTCGTCTCTTTATATCCGTTCTAGTCATTTTTAGGATATTGAAGTATGGCATTTACACCAAAAATCCTGAATAACCAAAGATCTAATGCAATCTAAGGCAATAATGCATTTTTTAATAATTCGTCGTTTTGAGAATATTCTGTATGGCCAGCAGAATCGTTTTTATAATGCCATTATTTATTTCTGTTTTTACTGTTCTAGTCTTAGTTTTTGTGAGTGTTTATACAATATTTAGGCACGACTGCTTCATAGTAGAAGTCTCGTACATTTTAGCCACAGCAAAAAGTGGTTAACCCAAACCACTCATAAATCATCTATTTTTTTGGTATAAAACAAATTTGAAATCTCATATGGATATGTTTTTAGTATTACAAAGAATGTGAATTAGTGCATGTCCATATGTATGGATGTATGTATGTATGTGTGTTTATGCAAATATTAAATAAGAGTATCTCCAAAAATTTCCATACAATTGGGTTTTGTGTCGATACCACAATTTGCTAGTTTTTACATTTTTAACAGAAAAATTTTTATCTGTATTTGGCCAAGAAAAGTTTCGTATCTCATTAGATATCAATTTATTGTACTGTACGATTTTTATCTAGGATGTAATTCTGACGATCGTAGTGCCAAAATTACTTTAAAATATAATTAAAAAATTTATTTCTGCCTATGGTAGAAAAAATTTAAAATTTAACAAAAAAATCTCAAACTCAAAGTTGTGTATTTTCATTTATTTATTATAATATACGGGCCATAGTCAATTTAAAAAAAATACGTCTTCAATGTGCCATGTCAAGCAGCCCGTAAGACAAAACTCGCAAATTATGTATATTAATCTTTCACAAACTTACGTAAAAAATATAATTATAACTAATAACAACTACAAGAAGGATTATTCTTAGTTCCCTTTTAAATTTACTGATTAGCGGTACGTTATACATTTGTGCAGCTTAGGAGCTTTATAGTTTTACTAATTTAGCACCAGAGACCAAGAATAATCGTGTTTTGTTTTGAGTTAAAAAAAAAAAAAACAATATTGAAAACAGCTAATGACATGCTTTTTTTCCCGTAATATAAACGTTTAACAAATTAGATTCGAGTAGAATTGAGAAAAGTTATATTAACAAAAAGTACAAATTATTCATGATTTTAATTAAAAAAAATAACATGTCTATGTCAAAAAAGTACAACCTTCGAAAAAATTTTTTCAGTATCAATTAAAGGATTACTCACTAGTCACTTGGTTAAGCCTTTATAGTCATTGGCGATAACAATAATTATTGTTTGGTTTGTATCTTCCCTTTAAATGATGAAATAAAAAAAAACTATTACAATGACTAATCAACAAAGTAAACTATTATAGTTGATATTGTCATCATAAAATTATAAAAACGCGTTATCATACCGGTAATGTCTGATCAGAGCACAGATTTTTTTTTTAAACGATTACATTTCGATGTATGCTGTAGCCATAAGTACTTTTTGCTTTGGTGAAAGTTGTAGCAGTCGTGTCTTGTGTGTAAAAGTTCTGTTTTTTGCATAAATTTAGCCACTTGTTCTAAATAAGTTGGTTTGAACTTGTATTATTTTCTATAGTATTGAATTTTATATCGTTTTTTAGATGGTGTGAAAAATAAAATGTGTGTTCGCAAACATTCGTTGTCTTTTAATTTTCAATAAAAAAAGCATAATATCTGATTGGTAAGTAACTATTCCTACTATACTAAAAGAATCAACCACAATTACAGCTAAAACTAATTACAAAGCATGTCTTACCCGCCAAACTCCGCCGTTGGGTGTTTGACTAAATTTTATAACTTTTTATTATTTAACTGCCAGATTGTAGTCGAATTGATGTAGAGCTGTTATTAAAAACTTTTTTGAGAATTAGGAAATTTTTTGTTTTTTTTACGTATTACATCTTGAAAAATATTTTATACTCTCGCGAAGAAGCGAATCTGTTTACGTATCGTAACATGATTAGCAAGGTATAAACTGATAAGTTGTTTTGTCGTTGGTTGAAACAATTTTAAAGGTTTAGATAAGTTCACGAAGAGTAAGATAAGAATTCACGTACATTTGCAGGAATTGAGACAATACTTCGCAATTGAAAGCAAAAGTTTTTTATTATTTGTACTTTTTATACTGAGTCTTAACATAAAAATGTAATTTTTTTCGCTAGTACTAAGATAAAAAAATAGAACAATAAAATTAAAGAAACACAAGGCAAGATTCTCATCCTTCGTTTAAAAATACTTTCAACCTACATTGTAAAGATTAAATAATAATTTTCTTATCATGATTCTTTTATTTTTTAGAGATTGTACAATTTTAATCAAGATAATTAATTTTATATTATTATTTTTGTCTTATAAAGCTCATACAGTCAACAACTATAAATAATTAATGCATGATAACCTGACTGACTTAAAAATTTTCACGATAGTAATTGGATAGTAATAATTAATGTTCGATTTGTCGGGGAAATACCAATGCGGGATGTACTTAAAAATGTACGGAGCAAAAAACGTTGCAGTTTTTTTTTTTTTTTTTTTTTATTTATGCACACAGGGTAAGGAACAAAATTTCCCAAGTAAAAAAAAAATATTCAAACTGTATGTGCAAAATAAAGAAATTAGAAATCGACTTCATATTTCGGTTCGATAAATTATTAGTTTGATTTAATCAAAGTTAAAATAAAAGATTGATATTTATCATGGTCATTATAAATAAAGTTTATTCATACAGAAATTCAAATTAATTAAATAAAACTTTTAAAAGATTTTATACGTAACGTATTGAGATCAACAATTCTTACAATAATTAATTTTATGATTTAAAGATAAGATCAAAATATATAAATTTGATAAAAAGAAGATACATGCTTATGAATAAAAAATTTGTTTACATTATGTTGAATAATCATGTGACCCCATACTTATTAATTTAGAAAAATTAAGAAGAATAAACATATGAAAAAGTAGTGCGTCGAACACAACTAAACTAAACTAAACTAGTGGTATTCCGACATTGAAAAATTTTTTTTCAAGCGAAATTCCACTGTAAAAACAGTAAAAGGTACTGTAAATGATAAAATTACACCAATTTACAATAAATAAATTTTTTTTTTCATCTCAGCATGTAATTAAACTTCCATATTGTCTGTTTTAACCATTCAAACCCACTTCCAAGCAGATAAAAATCACAAAAATTTTGCGCCTTACGCACGATTACATGAACTTGTTGGAACAAAATTATCACAAACTCTCCACCCCACTCCTATGTTTTACACCCAATCAAAACCCTAATACAATAAAAATGGTGCAATTTCTTATAAATTTTCTCCCCCACGCAATTCAGACGTGCAAATACAAAGTATATATTATATACGCGAGAGCCGAACATACTCTGCACTGCACCGCGGCTTGGCTCACACTTGCCTCCTACTTTTTCCTCCCGTGAATCGCAAATATCGCAACAACAAGTGGCAGAACGAGTCTGGCGGCCGCTGGAGCCGCACCACACACGTCTGTGTGCTTCCCCGCGGTCTTTCTCTCTCACGAAGGTGTCTGCGTGCGAGTCTCCGATTATGTGCGATCCAAGGAGTGTACCTGTGTACTAACTCAGTTTGGCTCTATAAGAAAGCGCTAACAAATTGAGAGTTGTTTTTTTTTTTTTTTTTTTTATTCAATTCCTCGATAATCGTTGGTAAAAATGAAGCTCGTTGTTTCTGCCAACGTGATAGTGTTGATGCTGTGCGCGAGTTGTACCAGTATGGTTCTGGTTGATAAAGAACCGAATCAGTACAAGGGCCTGTCGGACTTCCGATTTCCCGGCCCGATGGCGAGGCCGAGCTTCAATGATAATGAGGTTCGTATACACTGCTTGCAGTTTTTTTTTTTTTTTTTCATTGAAATAAACTTTTCTATAAACTCGTGTAAATTGAAAAGTTGTCCTGGTGGCTTATCTTTTTTTTTTTTTTACTCCAGCTAATGTTTATCGAAGAAATTATTTACATCCGGTGTTGCAACGGCAGAGTGTACGACCTTTTTTTCAGCGCTAAGATTTGTCATGCCCATCATAATATTATTTATTTTATTTGGCTGGTTGTTTCATGCTCACAAATAAATATCTACTTAGGTGTTTTGCTGAACAATAGCGCAAGACTCAGTTTTTTGGTCATTCAACTTTCTTACCCAATAAAAAGACTTTATTATCTTATCGTGCAGCGGAAAAAAAAAACTTCTCTCATTAATCATCTAATGTTTTCTGCTTATTGTTACAAATGCGAGGACTTGATGAAAAAACATATTTATTTCGAAGAATTTGTTAGTCGTGAAAAAAAAAAAAATAAATAAACATACAACAATCGCTTGAGGTGGATGTCACAATATTCATGTCACAAGCTCGCACGGCAGCTTCGTGTTACGTTCACTAGGATTTTATTGCGTAACTCTATCGTACGGTACACAATTCGTCGGCGTCATCGTCACCTGTTTTACGAATTTCGGAAACGTCAAAAACAAAACCCACCCACGCACCATCAATGAATTTGTTTCTTAATTTTCAAGTGATAAATAATACACGTGTATTTAAAATTTCAATTAAATATCAGCTGTGTGAAACCATAAATACTTACTTCGCGTCTCCCGGATGACTCATAAAATTTTTAAAACGACTTGATACACATTCGGTATCCCGGCGATTTCGAGAATGCATTACAACCCACGTCTGTAGAGAAACTATTGCAAAAAACTCTTGAAAAATATCTGAAGGAATGTAAACATATAATAATAATTATTAGAATAATTGCCAAGAATCATCTTGTAAATCACGCATGGAGGTCCCTCTTTCCCTCTTGCATACCTCGCGTGCATTTAAATGCACGTAATAATACGTGTGCTGTAATGTGACATGCCGATTTTTTTATTTTTCGTTATTTCTGCATAGAGTCGATAGTAAGTATTGTAACCGGTAAAAAGTTAATGAAGACTACGGTAGCCGTCGGTGGTGCTTTGAATAAACGACATTGTGGTTTATTGCTAATTATCGTCAGAATGGGTTTTTCCTCTTAATTATTTAGATTTTTGATTAAAACGTATCACCAATAGTTTTTTTCCTACTTAGAACAATCAACGTGCTATAAATGTAGATTAATGCGATTTCTTAAAGATTCTTCGTAGGTTATTTGTAGTTTACGCAGAAGTATAAAAATTCATTTTTGTTATGTTATTTTTCTCATTAAAATTACCACTGAATACGCTGAATTGATGTACGCATGTATGTACTGTATACAAAGTGTAATAAAAAGGTACATTAGTTCTTTTATTTAAAAATATAAATAGGTAGAGCTTAAAACGATTTTTCTTCAAGACTAATATTACAGTAACTGTTTAAAATATACGCCTACTGCACAGTATTTTAACACTTTTCCCTTGATTTTTATTTAGTCCACCATCTGCATGAATCTGTTTTAAAGGCATACATTTCATTCAATTTTTATAATTTGGTATTGAATAGCTTGCTTTAAGTATATTGACTAATTTTTTTATTTTAGTTGTTTGTATTTCAATTTAGTATAACATCGTGATAACATAAGTGTGTACTTTAATTCCCTAATACAAAGCCTGTACTGTGTCTTCTTTTGGATTCAGTACTTTAAATTAATAATACCGAGATTTTCACATTCATTAAGAAAAACATTAATTAATCAAATTCATTCGCAATTTTTGTGTTACTGTAATCAAAAGAAATTCTATGTATTATTTGTACAATCTAAGAATATTTTTCGAATAATAACATAAGTAATAAAATAAGATAAGAAGTTAAAACAATATTTTTTCGGGAGTTAATAAAGATAATATCACAGAAGAGGGTACTTTTATGAAGGAAATTGGAAAAACAAACTTTATGGCATTGATAAAAGTAAAAAAACTGTGGAATGCGGTCAAGCGTAAAAATTTAGTAAAAATAAGCGAGAGTGAAAAGACCGAGCCCGCGACACAGATACACATGTTGTTTCCCCCGCAGATAAATTAAATTAAACAAAATAAATCAATCTTAACCACAGTTCTCTATTTCGTTTATAGATAGTTCAAGAAACCCACATAACTTCTGATACAACGTAATAATTTGGAATAGATGTATCGAATACATCGAATATGAGAAGTATTTTTAATAAACATTTTATAAATAATTATTTCAAAAATGAGTCAGAGCTTATCTTGCGTTTATAGTCCTTTTAAATGATATCAGATTCACAAGGCACTCAAGTGGCGGATAATATTATATCGTATAGAATTTTTCTATTTTGTCGCGATAAACGCTGTGCAAACTTGGATGTCAGTTGTTTAGTTAAGAATAAACTGATTTAAAAATCTGATACCATACAGCTTGTGAGTCATCTTTTAACACAAATTTTTATGAAAATCGTAACATCCATTTGAACCTAAATTACGGTGCACTTGCAATAAACGTATCATTTTAATTATTGAACATCAGTAAATTACAAATTCTAAATAAGAATATCTAAAGCTATAAAAAAAGCTAAAAAAACAAATGATCTGATTTCAAGATTTATTTATAAAGTGTAAAAATGTAGCTTATTGAAACTGGATTAAAAAAAAAAAAAAAAAAAAAAAAAAAAACACTTGAAATAACCCAACGAATAGGATTCACACCTTGTTTTCAAACGAAGCCTGAAAATTTATTCAGATAATAGTTCTGCGTCCATGCACGACAATTGAAGTTACACCAACGCGGTCCTGCAAACACAGAGAAAACGCCTTTGCATAATACATACATTACATAGATAAAACTTCCACAGTACAGCACACCTACACTATACGGACCTACACACCCATACGTTCAAGATAATGAGAGGCGATTTACCTCGGTTATTATTCTAACATTTTATTTCGATCTCAATAAAAATTGATAAAAAGATTCCCCTGTAAGAAATTTTTTATAATTATTTAAGAACTTGTACCCCCAAACTTGGCATAAATGAAATGAAATAATACGAAATTATGTATTGTATTTGTAGTTCAGGAACTACTGAATTTAACAAAGAATTGATATAGTTAAAGTAACGCTTTTATCACAAGTCCATCGCAAAAAAACTCTGCACATATTTATCATACACAGGCATGCCTATAACAACAGACAGACACGTATACACGCATGAAGCTGAGAAGGTCGAGTAGTATTGTGGATGTAGGTATACACGTAATGCATTGATGCCGAGGATAAGCAGCAACAGCTGCAGGTGAGTCGGAGATACCTGTACGTAAAAAAAAGTGTGCTGCTCCGTGCTTAGGTTTGTAATGGAAGCAATATAATGATAATGGTAATAATATTTATGATTTCGAAGAGAGTGGATGTATTGTCGCTTACTATCCATTGTAGTGTATGGCCGAGGATATAATTAATTTTGATTATATGTATACCTGTGATTCAAAGAATTTTCAGAGGTTGAGAAAAAGTTTTTCTGTCTCTTCAATAAAAATAGTATATGTCAATTACGTCGACGTGGAATCATGTCAATTAAAAATATTTAATTAATATACATTGTAATACTGGATTTTGTGCAAGTATTGCTAAATAATATAACAGTTTTAAAATGTATATAAATTAAGTAACCCATCGTACATTAGTGAGTTGGATATGTCTCATACGATTTTTATTGATGATCTGGATTAAGCATGGGAGATTGGCTTAGGTGGATTCAGTAGATGGTTGATATAATTTTTAATTATGTCATATAGCAATATGCCTAAAATGTTGAAAATTTAATAAATATTACTTTCACACTAGTGAGATTTTAGTAAATATTCAATTTTATAAAAAGTATAAGTAAAGATCAATTTATTTTTATTTTTATTTTTTACTAAGATTAAATGATTTACATTGATTTATGTGAATCATTACGACAGTAATAATCTGATATAATTAAAGCCGATACAATGGTTTCGATAATATCATGTGTTATCTTTAGTAGATTATACAAAAATTTTGTGGGTCACAATATATAGTAAAAGTCTTCAATATAAAATATAAAGTTACTTGGCCTAAATGCAATTGCATATGTATAATATAGCATTTATATTCAAAGATTGCCAAAAAATCAATAAAAAATAAAGTACAACTACATATTTCTCGATTAAAACTCATAAAATAGTGAGTCTAACCAAAAGATCTTGAATATTTTAACTTGAAATTGAACAATAACAAAAACAATGCATTTTTTAATTGATTTGTACTGAAATTAACATGTAAATTAAATTATTCATTCAATGTTGTTTCAACCTACATTTCAATTTAATTATGAGTTAAAAGTTGTTTTGATCAACAATAAAATATAATAAATTTTTACGAACATTGATAATTAAAATAGAAATCAATTAGAAAATTAATTTAATTTTGTTTTGATTAATAATTTAACTATTTTAGTTATTGCAATCCCCATCAATCAGATAATTATTTAGACCCATAGGCCAACTTTTATTGAATTAAGATTTGTTTGAACTATTAAAAATTTTTGTGTCAAACAATTTATTGTCAACTCAGTGCACCTTTCATCAACTGATATTATCACCTATAAAAATCTATCTTCAATTAGCTATTTTAACTATCATTTTTATTTTTATTTATGTACAGTGCGTTCATTACATGTACTTGCGTACACAGCCAAAAATCAAAAGTCAAGTCTTGGAAGGCTACGTACGACAAATGTTACCTCGAGTGTCGATGTTTAAAGATTCCAAGCACATTTTGCAACATGCACGATCGTTTGTTACTTCTCTTTTTACGCTCAAGCCTTGCGTGTACCTATACTTCAAAGTGCTCCATTGTAATGTTTGAATTCCCTCTGAGTCATTACTTATCAACGAATAGAAAAGATAACACGAATCACTAAGAATAAAAAGTAAGGTATCGTTATTGGTCACCTGATGTGACGCAAGTGTAAAGAGCCGCGTGTAGTAACGCGATTGATAACAACAGCCCAACAGAAGCGATGGAAATTATCTTTTATACTGAAATTTGTTATTCAATAGAGAACAAAGGAGAGATCGTGTGAATGGTAAATGAACGTGACTGTCAAATGGTTTTTTTAACCACTAAAATTCAAATTAAAGTTTAAAAGTTTAGCTGACAACTACCTACGCGTGATTGTATAATTTACTCTTCCAGCTGAAGGTTTTAAAAAATATTTTGAAGCTACATATTTTATCGCGTACGATATTAGCATAGGAAAAGGAAATAGCAGACCTGCATTTGTTTTAAATTTTGATGGACTTTTCATATTTTTTTTTTTTTTTTTTTTTTTAAATTATGCTTTATATTTAACATGTACAAGTTTATAACAAGACAATATAAAAATTATACTTTTCACTTTTTACATTTTCAGTTACCGATAGAATTAGCTAGAAAAGTCAGCAAAGCTAAAACGACAGAAGAAATTCTTCAGATACTGAATGTCACCATATCTCCAGATATTTTTCCAGGTAATACGTCTTTTTTCCGTCACTACTTTTACTAACATATTTTTATTAGAAACTTATTCATTAAAAAATAACACATACTTCCGACATCCTTGTCTTCCGGGATCGTAAAAAATAAAATGGATACAGATATAAAACTAATCTTAAAAAATGTAATTGTAGCACACTCATTCGCGGCTGTTCATAGATGATACAATTCAAATAAAAAAGAACGTCATTTCTTTGAAAATCAGAAAGTATTAAAAACCACCTGAATCTCAAACGTACAAGCATAGCAGGTATTGATTGTCTTCTTCCAAGTAATATGACGCAACGACATTTTTTTTTTCTCTTACAAACCAGACGTACATTGACAATACTAGAGCAGCAAAGCATATGGCCGTGTATTTATATTGAATAAGGTGTAAAACACTTTTGTTGGTCGATACGTAAGTAAAAGAAATAATTCAATGTATGAAGTATTGTAACATAATTTAATAAATATAAAACTCATGTCTGTATAAAAATACATGGCGTAACAAATTGAAAAGGGTAAATTTATAAATAATTTAATGACACATTAAATAATACACCACTATAGTGTGCACAAAAATATAGATTTATTTATTTTGGTATAACAGGGATTAATTAATTGTAATGCGATTAAGCTATTTTTGTATCTTAATATCAAATAACTGTAACGACTTAGCGGTGTTATAAAGGAGCAATTATGTAGATTATATCACACAGTCCATCAATTTTATTTTTAAATACAAAATACGTACGGTTATTATTTTTAGTTAACGCAATTTAATTTATACAAGTCGTTATTTTTGACTCGCTGAAATTGTCTCTCTTTTGTAAATCTAAAAATATCGTTTTCAAGTATTTTAAAGTGCCTGTGATTAAAAAATTATAATTTCTCTCAAGCAGGAAATGTTTGAATAATACATACGTTAACTTACATTGCCTGACGTATGCAAGAGCTTGTCCGTGTAATTATTTCAATTAAAAATAATAAAGCAGCGCGATTGCGTACGAACATTCCAGCGAAATAATTTCACTGAACTTACATAGTGTTTAACAACTATTATCTGAATAAAGTTTAAAAAATTACGAGTCCTCCAAAAAAAGTACCCATTATCAATTCAACACATTCCCTGCCCCAAAGATGTACTATAATCGTGCATTCGTTTACACTAATTACTAAATACCTATGCTAGTTTATTAAAAGTGCTGCTGTTCAAATTCACAGATGGTATGCAGCGATCGCGCGGCATTGTAGCGAAGCCTGCCGGCTGCCAAACCGAAATGCAAGCCGTACCTGTAAAGGAGAATCCGTACGTGGATCCGAAAATTTTGTATATACCAGATTGTGTGCGCATCCCACGATGTAGCGGCTGTTGTGGCAATAGCTTAATTTCCTGTCAGCCTGTCAAGTCACAGATGCGCAACTACCGGGTAAGAAATCGAATAATGAGTTTTGTGTTAAATTTCTTTTTTTTTAATTTATAAGTTTTACGGAAATAGCACTGTTAATGGTTTTGTTGATTTGATTCAGATACTACTGTTGTTGACGATTTTACAGTCTAATCACGAGAATTAGGATTTTCTCAAACAATTTTTTGATTAAAAAAAAAAAAAAAAAAAAACAAAAAACCAACAAACAATGCGGTAGAACCCAACACAAATAATTTTGATGTACTATTTACCTTTACTGTGGAATATAAATGTTGACTTATGTTGACTGAACATAAATGCATGTGGACGCAGAGCTGTGCTAATAAATGATAGACAATTTATTTTTCTTTTTTTTTTTTTTTTTTTTTTCATCATGAAACTCTCAGGGTTTTAAAATAAATCATGATCTTAAAAAAAGGAATTTTAAACTAAATTAATCCATTGAACACATCTTTCAGGTTATGAAATTAAAGATGCACACGTTTCAACAAAGCGTTGAAATCATACCAATCGAGGAACATATTGAATGCGACTGCAAGTGCAAAATTACAGAACAGGTAAAACCATACAATCAGCCTTGTACTAAGTGACTGTAACTCTACTTTTTATTTACTATCAAATACATTTTTTAATGGTTTTGATAGTTTTATTGTGAAACTAATCTTATAGTGAAAAATTGTTGATAAATATTTTTTACATTAGGTTTTTGTCATTTCAATTATTGATAATAAAAACAAATTTTTTTTTGGAGTCAGTCATTAAAATCAATTAAGTTCAATGTTAAGCGAAGTCCTACACTTTTATTTATTTTTATTGAAATACTTAATATTATATTTGTTCAAAAATTTTCTGTGTCATTATTATATACGTGTTAAATTAGATAAAATTGTTCGTTGACAGATAATTTTGCTGAAATCATATTAAGTATTATTTTTTCATGCAAAAAGCTCTACATTAATTTAAAAAAATAATAGTAAAATAAAAACTAGCAGTAACACAAAATAAAATTTAAAAAAAATTTTATGATTATGTATTTTTGGTGAAAAAAATTTGAATTAATTTTACTTCAGCATTGCACTTCAAAGCATGATCAGTACAATGAAAAGGAATGCACCTGCCGCTGTAAGAATGATGACGAAAGAGAAAAATGTTTAAGTAACAGCGATAGGATGCACTGGCTGCCAGAAGAGTGCAAATGCAAGTGTAATACCGTTACAGAGTGTCCAACTGGATTTTACTTTGACAATTATCTATGCAGGTGCGTACACTGAAAAAAAGTCTGTTATGATTACTGTCGAAGACGGTAGATTTGACGAAGTGGCAGTAGTAACTATTGGGGCCGTTACGAGAACTGATTGTCGACGGTTGTAGCAACCGATCGCTGACAGGGGGGGTATTCTGTAACTTCTACACCACGCCACGACAGAGACTGACGGTACGTTACTATTTACACGTGAATAATAATTGTAATACGTGCGTAGACTCATCATCATATAGAGTGCCATGATATTTATTTTTATGATATTAGTTAATGGCCTGCAAGATTGGGACACTTGTCCTTATTTACATAGAGTCTTTTTTCGTTTCTGATTTATTGTTCTTCCTCTCTTTTCTTTTTTTTTCTTTCTACGACTCCAACGTTATTTATCTGTATTTTAACGCTTTTTACTTTACTCTTCGCTTTGTATGTATAAGTACACATTGATTTGGCGATGGAACATAATTGAGTTAAGCCCAGAACATAATTTGTTGTGCATAAAAAATAACAAAAGGTAATGAGTATTAACAAGCGCAAATACGTAAGTATTTTTTTATACTTAAAAATATAATATACAACATTGTTTAAACTAAAAAAAGCTCGATGTGTTATGGCTACTCAATTATTTTTGATATAAATTTAAATGACTGTCGTAAAATTTTTAACCAGTGACCTGATACTTTATAATTTATTGGTGTTAGAAAAGTGGTTAAAATAATAATTTTGTAAAAATGCTCTAATAGTTGATGATTTTTTTCATACTATTAATCATAGGGAAATAAATATACATAGCTTTAAATAATAAATTTTTGTTTTCAAAACTAACTTCTGTCTTAGATTTATTTTTACTGTAATGTGTAAAAAAGAAAATTCCATTTTCTAGATGTGTATATGAAAACCCTGAGAAACTCGAATTAAATTAGGAAAACAACATATCTGTGAACATCTTAGAAAAACTGTTAAAAAAATTGCGAAGACTGAGCTGATTCCAATCATAAAATTTATTCCTTCACTCCTCCATTATGATGATAAATTGGTTAAATTTATTTTATCGATAATTTTGAACTCTCAATATATTCTATTTTGTACTTTGCTTAGTAAATACAGCAATATTGAAAATAGCTAAGTATGTTTGTTATGCCAAAGTATAATTGCACCTAATGAATCATATATTTAAAACATTTTATTTAGCTCAGACTTTTTACTATTGTAATTCATTTAAGATATAAAAGAATATCTATAACTACACGTTTAAAAAATGATTCATATTTTCAGATGCCAAAGCCGAGGGTTTTTTATTGATTACGAACGGCAAAACGTTGGTGGCAAGATCAGAAAAATCCAGCCTGACTTCGTGAGTCTCAACACCAACAACTCTAGAAGAAGGCATAAAGAGGATCCAGAGTACAAATAATTAATGTCAAAAACACAAGTCAATGTGTACACTTTTTTTTCTCCAAGAGCTAACTGATATTAAAGGTTTTTACCGATTAAAATTTTATAAATAAAATGATTAATCGGTTGTTGTCACCAACGCAAATGTTCGCACGAATGATATATGCATATATGCATGTCTCATTATGGCTTGCATTTAAGATCTTTGTCATTCCCGATTTTTTCGAGCGTGTGATTTTTTTTACAAAGTTATGAGGTTAATTTTGTGAATTTTTACTCAGTGTAATTTTTCTTTATGATGAATTTATTAATGAGATTGTTGATAATCGCAGGTTGTTCCTTTAATTATTATTATTACATAATGCACAATTCGCAAATGCTGAAGAGTACTTAAGAACCTCAAAGTATTTTGTATTGGTTTGTAAATACAGTTTTTTCAAGTATTCATGTGCATGGTATATTTATAATTTAGATATAATTAAATTCAAGTACTTGTGATATAATTGTATAAGAAGTTTATTTCTCATAATTTTAAATTTAAAAAATCGATAAATACACGGATAAGTTTTTAAGACTAATTGAAAACTACTATGGATGGTCAAGAGAATTGATTTTATATATTTACCATTTCAAAGTGAAAAATAGTGTTAAAAAATGTTTATTCTTAAATTAAATATACTACGAAATAAAAAATAATAATAAAAGTGATCGACTGTTTGTGATCAAAAATGAAAATTTTCTCTGGTGCCACCGAATTTCAAAAAATGAGTTTAAATTTATCGATTGTTAAACTTTTAGCTAAATGTAGTTCTTTATAAAATAGATTAATGCATTTTACTGTATACGTATAAATTAGTTAAATCACAATAAAAATATCTATTGAAATGAGTGTAACTAAAATAATTGCGTATCTATTAACATATTGTATTTATTGTATATTTTTCCATAAAAATTACTTTATAGGGATATTGAAAAAATTCAGCCTGAGTAGCTTGTATGATACTATAACAGATTTTATGCAAAGTAAAATTTTTTGAGCCAATAAAATTAATTGATTTTTATCTTTGCCGAATAGCCCTATCATCTTATGGAGCTTAACAATACCGGGCGTAAATTTTATATTTTTAATATAGAATTACTTTAATCTCCTGAAAAGTCAAACTTATCTGTATGTGTTGAAAATTTAAAATATTTGTACTTCATGTTGCAATTTCATTATTTAACAAGTAAAACTCAAGAGACTGCAGCAAAAATTTCTAGAATATTGTAAAATTTTTTTAAGTTTTCCTCACAATTTTGGTAGTAATTATATGAATAATGTACCCATATAAAATATTACGCAGCATTTACTTCAACAGAAGTTATAAAATTGTATTATAAAATAGTATAAAATGTAGTATAAAATATATTTAAAAAAAAATTGAAATAGGGTGTAAGATAAAGAGTGTTACAATTTTTGAGGATTCAACAGTTTTCGTTGTAAGTCTGATTGGATAGAAGATTAAAAACAATTTTCTTTGTTTTACGAATGTAGATAACGAAAAATTTGGAATGTAAGAATAAGTGACGTCTAATTACAGGAACCGTGCTTAATTACATTGTAATTAATTTTTTTAGTTTTATATTCTTATCTCACTAATTAACTTATAAGTTAAGTTAGTGTTTTTTGGAATTTTCATAATTATGTACTTAATATATTATTTACAATACCATAAAAGTAAAATTTATTTATAGGCTGTGGGTTTACCTGAAGTATACTGTTATACACTGTTCCAATAAATTTATACCCAAAAATTATAGTTAAGATGAAAAAAAAAAAATAATAATTTAAAGGCAGTCCTGATATCATTATAGTTTCCTACCTTAACAATTATATTAGTGCTTCCTATAAAGACTAGTACAATTAAATATTTTCCAGATAAAATAATATTGCAAATTCTGAATTGCACTAGTCTTTTCACTCATTATATTTTTTTTTGAATGGAAAATGGACGAGCGTTTTCACACTCCAAAGAATAAATTAAACTCATGAATTCACGAAAAGTTCTTTACTGATTGTATGAAAAAAATAGTCAAATTAACTCGCAGTGGTTGTTATACGTGTGCAAAAATCACCTACTTTGCGCATTTGCCATGTAATATGCTATTAGCTACCATAAAACTTTAAGATTGTTGATAAAAATTCTTATTTATTATCTGAAAGTCTTGTAAAAATTGTAAGAAATCCCTCAGAATCTTTTTAAGTATCACAAAGACTTTGGAATTCACAACAAATTTTTCAAAGTACATGGAAGATTGAGAATTTGTTAGTTTTTAAATTTTTCGATCATAACTCTCGACGTAGTTACTGAAATATAATAATTTATCAAATAAAACGATTTATAAAATGTAACGTAGATAGTGTTCCCAGCGTTAATGGGATTCATTAAATAGACGTTAATATGCAGCAGTTTCTTTCGTGTCAGAACAAGACTGTTCAACGAGTCTACTCTCATGCTGCACACGTACGTGTACTTCTATTCAGCGAGTCTCTTGATTTTCAATCTATTCGATAAGGTAAGTGTATTTGATTAGTAAAAAAGTTCTGCTTTAGCTTAAGCTAAGCTTATTGTATTAACATTGTATTAACATTGTGACTTGGTTTGACGACATAAATATTTCAGTTTTGGATTGAAAAAGTAGCTACTTGAGATTTGTATCGAAGTAGCTAATTAAGATCAATTTTATTCCTGAGTTTGTAGAGATAAATTAGTATAATCTTCAGAGCACGAAGATTTCGTCTTTATTGTGCTGGCCAATAAAATCACTGCTGTTATAAAACTGTGTTCTCGTCTCTGTCATTTTGTCTTTAGAACACTGCCACCAAGTCACTAGGTATTTATTCATGTGTGTCTTTGTTTTATTCATCTGTCTCTAAAATTCTACAATTTTGTATTCTGTAATAATATATTTTCTTAAACTTTCTAATACCCTTCGCTACCTCTCACAAATTTTTCTCATTTTCAATACTTAATCAGATAATTACAAATGTAAAAAGGTAAAAATAGAAATTTGCTTACCTAGAACAAGAGAAATAGTAAAAGAATATTTAAGATTAGATAATGAGAAGAAAATAGAGTAAGCAAGAAAAAAGTGGAAAAAACATCTAAGTTGAAAGTTAAAGTAAAATTTTCAAAAACTTCGTATTCGATCATTGCAAATGGCGTACACTCCTAGAAGAGTCTTTCTTACAAATATGTGGATTTGTTCTCTATATTTTATATGTTCATTGCTGTTTGTGTATTTCTTGTTCTATTTACTTTAAATTTATATCTCTGTCTCCGTAATACTAGTCCTACAGTCATATCCTACAGTATCTATCACTAGTAGATTCCACATACGTAAAGTACCAGGGATTAAACAATCAGATTCAAAATTTTTTTGCATTAAATTAGACTTTGTACGATTTCACTTTTTGCTCGGTTGGAAATATAAAGCATTTGAAACAACAATTACTTTGGTTTTATTTGTTAGATTGTTCTTGGTTTGTAATTATCGTCATTACATGTTACGGCATGTGTTGAATTGTTTCAGCAACACTTCCGTGAATTCACCGAACTAAAATGAAACCTGTAATTTCTGTGATTCTGTTGATGCTGTGCGGATATAGTGTCAGATTAATTTTGGCGAATGGTGAGCACTTGCAGAATTTTTCACATTCGAAATGGCTGTCAAGTACGAGCGATAATCATTGCATTACTGATTCTTCTCATGCGTTTTCATCTTATATTAAGTTTTTCTACCAGTCTTCTCATAAAAAAGCTTTTCATTGTACTCGTTTGAATTAAATTAAAAATTTTTAAATACTCTCATTCAATTTTACAGGTGCCATAAGTAATTCACACATTAAGCTAGCCAACTGTATGCTCGAATGGCAGGTTGTCCCAATAACGCTGGATCTATCTCCAAATTTAATATACCACCCAAAGTGCGTACGCGTTAAACGGTGTGGTGGATGTTGCAACCATAAATTGCTCACTTGTAAACCAACTGAGTCTCAGATGGTGAGCTACCCGGTAAGAAATAATTAATTCAATCATCACTCCGTTAACAACAGATAATTTAAAAAAGTAAAGTAGATCCTTATGATTCATCTTGCCCTAAATATTACCTACGACCTCTTTCTTAAATCAGGCATTATATTGATGGATGTTATATATATTAGTCAATACTTATACTTTTCTGTAACTTAAATGTAAAACAAAGTTAAGAATGAACTTTTATTTAAACTAGACGGATCAGGTGCGCTTCAAACGCACATTAATAATATTTCCTAATGATACATATTTTCATACGTTGTTTAATTCGTAAATAGTATTGACTGTTTGATCATTAAATTTTTCCCACTTTCTAGTACCTACTTATATTTCTTACTTGCTAAAAAAATACTGTGTAACGTACTTAACTTGTATATTGCAAAGTTATAACTGTCATTTACATTTTAAATTTTACTTTTGTTCAAACCAAGGGTAATTCGATTATACTGTAATTTTACTTATATTAAAGAAAAAAAAATGAATTTCAGTAACTATTTTCAAACCGTTTATTTTTACAACCTGCAAATAGTATTAGAATCGTGACCATGTGAGTTTGAACCAATCACATAATGAATAAACAGGCTTTATTTGAAATTTACTTTCCTTTTTAAAAATAGGATCTTTAATGTGAAAAATTTTAAGAGGAAAAACATGATAACAGCTAAAACAATATAAAATTAAGATATCAAATATATTTTTTCAGGTCACGGTTATTGATATCGTCCGTGAAAATAAGGAGTTTCAAATACAGACTGAAATACTTGTACATACTATATGTGAATGCACATGTAGTAACACAGAAAAGGTAAAAGCTCTTGGCTAGTTTATACATTTCACCTTTGTTTACATTTTTTTTATAACACAAAAATTTGTACCATCTTCCCTTCACTTCATGATTAAAAGTACCTAATTTGTACCAAAAGTAAATGTGCATTTCTAAAACTTAACTTTTGAATGAAATACCGCAAATTATATTTTCATAGAACCTCACATCAAAGCATCATCAGATCGAGGTCTGTGCATTAGTATGTACCAACAAAAACGAAGAAAGAAGTTGTAGAAAAAACCGTGATTTAATGTGGTGGAGCGTGGACGAGTGCAAATGCAAGTGTAGAGAAGTCGAAATTTGCTCTGAAGGACTACACTTCAATTATGATGTGTGCAGGTACAGGATCCCTTGTGCCATTATGTATTTAGCTGCTACACAACTTTTTTCTCATAATAATGGTCATGGTTAGCGAATTAGAGAGATTTTGTTGAGATTTGACAAAAGTGAGATTAAAAATACTTTTGAAGTTCGACAAAATGGTATTTTCTTTACAAGAATAACTTAAAAATTAAATGGTATAGTATTATGTGAAGAACCGTTTCAATAATGCAAATGATTTTTAAGGACTTATTTCGAAATATTTTACTATTTTATTACCGTCTACGTAAAAATTTTACTAAAAAAATGGTATTTAATAATAGGGTTTCACTATTTTTGTCATGAATCACGATTTAGATCAATTTTCTATGACTTGTTGCCTCCATGTTTACAATATATACTTGTACTGTTAGGGCAAACACTGTAAAATAGGGTAAATTTTCTTCTTTAAAACAGAAATTGTGATAATTTCAACATTTAGTAAAATGTGGTGTGTATAAATATACTTATTAAACTTGATTTATTTGATTTAATTTCCGGTTATTGTGAAATCATTGTACATAGGAAAATATATCAAAATTTTTTTTTTTACTATCAATTACCCTCAAAACTTTTAGTTTTAGAGATAATTATAAAAAAAATGTAAATTTTGTGACGAAACTAATATTAATAACAAACGTCGTGAAGAAACTTTTAATTTAAATTTTTTGACTAATAAATACCATAAATTTCAAGTTTAAACACCTAACATTTACATGTAAAATCATTTTTTCATACAATTAAAATGTTGATTAATTAAAGAAGCATTAAATAGTTACTGTTTTGAATTTAAAAGTTAAAAAGGAACAATTTTATTTATATTATTCTTATATTTATGGAATAATGATGTGTATACATAATTTCAATGGAAAAAAAGTTTTTTCAACTGATAAAATACCGCACAAAAATTTTTTTTTTTTTAATTTCGTACTTTAATTTTTATATCAAATTTAAAGGGGGTAGAGTAGGTTTAACCAAAATAACGTATAAAAATAAAAAATAAAAACAAGGAAGGAAACAACTATTTTGTATAAAACGAGGAATTATTTTTCTAGGTGCTTGAAGAACGGCTCGTCAACCACTGATACTGAAATGTCCTGAATACTAGAAAATGCAGACTGGCAAAATGAAAAGAATCAACTAATTGATTGGATTATAAATTGGAAATTCGTATCAATTACAAAAATGGAAGAGTAAAATAAAATAAAACGATCATCAAATCAAACATCATTTTTTTATTGCATTCAATGTGACAACTTGAATATTTCTCAATAATTACTAACAAAACTTATATAAAAAATTATAACTTATGTACTGTGAGTTTTCGGTTGTTCATGGTAAGGTTCATGCATATATTCATATTTTTTGCCTGAGAGTATATATAATTGGCCATACACGCATGTATATCATATTCTAGCTTATATTATATGTAAGTAATTGTATTCAAAAATTAAATGGATTAAATTAAATGATAAATAATTTAGTTTTAATTAATTGATTGTATATTGATATCATAAGTATAAATTGCTGGTTCGGGATCGACGAAAATCAAATTGATTTGAAATCTTTTTTTTTTTTTCTATTTACTTCTTAAAAACAAAAATGATAATTTTCAAGAATTAGTATTATTATCGAAAAATAAGAAGACAAGTAGAACGTGCAGATTTTTATGTAGTCACACACAAAAAAGAAGTTGATCGAAAAATTTAGAACATCCGTATAAAGTTCCATCAGTAGACATTGTTGACAATTAGAAATATTTCATTGTACATGATCTTCACATCCTGAATTGTATAAGTTTTACCATTTATTTTCTTTAGTTCATCTCGTAGTATTTTCGTGGATCAACTCAAGGTGTCTTCGGAAATCTTTGGATTTGACTAGTTGTAGCTAATTTTTTTCCAATTGAGAGAACTTATACAAAATAAGAATTATAATAAAAAGAAAAAAATCAAATGAACAAAATACAGTACACCTAACAAAGGATTAAAAACTTACAAGGAATTTATTTAAATATCTGTATGATTATGAGTCAAATAAGGTCCTTAATAAGTTTAGAAAATTGTATCGTTACGCCAATTCACCACTATTAACACTATCTTAGGTATTAAATATTTTTTATTAAAAAAAATATATTTTACAGCCACTTATTACGAATATTATCGTTAATTACTACGATAATTCGTTACATAACATTAATGTAGTCTTAACAGAATACGGAACATAGTAGCAACGTAGTAATTAATGATATCTTAATTTTTAAGTCTTAGACCACCAAACGTGACTGCCAAAAATCTATTTTCTTAATAGTCTATAGACTCAAACGCACAGATAAATAGCAAAAAAAGTTCGTTACTTTAAAAACAACAAAATTCTATGACTATTATAAATTTAAAGTTTGTAATTACCACCATTAAAGTATGGCGTGTATAGTCTCGTGTAACATGTTCTCTACTTTTGATGATTCATCGAGTTTCGGCGATCGTAAATGCCTAGAGTGACACATCGGCTTTGCGTATAAGAAGTTCTGGCTTTCTCTTGTGTCATTGCATTACCAAAGTGAGAAGAAGTACAGTACCTCAGCTATAATACGAGATTAGTTTATACTAGTTGAACTCGTGTTATTTTACAATCGTTGCGGCTTTCGTATACCACCAAATTAATCTCCGTTATAGTGTAAGCAGTGCAAAAAACACAATAGAGTTTCAGATTATAAGGTGCTAGTTCTATGTGTGGACTATTATGGTATAGGTACAAAGTGTGTATGGATATATTGAAATCGCGAAACTGAGAGACTAAACAAAGTAAAGAAATGATACTAGGATTTTCATACAGTAGTTTTTGGTGTCCTAAATAATAAGTACAGTTATAGCTGTTCGCACGGATAACAATAAAACAAAAAAAGGGTTGAAAACGTTCGTTTCACTGCTGAGGAAGAAGAAAAGTCAAAAATTAAATGTTAGCCACTGAAAAAACGTAAGTCAGAGTAATAAAGAATTTAATCAAGATAAAATGTTTAAGTTTATATTAAATTAAAGTACTACAATAGTAATTTCACTGTATTATATGTTTAGTATGAACAATTTTTAAACGTTAAAAGGTTAAAATGCTGTCGAAAATATCTCGCACGGAAAAGTCTGAAAGCGGCTTTACATTTGTCTAAACTTGATTTTAATTTTTAAAACTCAATCATATTGTTAGCTCCATAAAATAATTACAGTTAGAGTGCAAATTATTTAGTATTATAATATTTATTATTAATTTCACTACACTTATAATTTTAATTACTATAACTATCATAGTAATAATAATAATGATAATAATGGTTTCAACTTTTTTTTAAATAATCTAATCAATACAATTTCATACAATTAAAAAAAAATATTTAAAAAAATTAATTTTATCACGTATTTATAAAATTTTATGCCTCAAAAAATTAATATCGATTCAAAGAATTTACAAAATTATTTGTGCAAGGAATTTTTAAACAGATCGAGCAAAATAATATTTCTACAATTACTTTGTCTTTGTTTCAATATAGTTATCAATATGTAGAAATAAGTAAACAAAAAAAAATAAAAAAATGAAATAACTAAGTCGAGAATAGTATATTGGAATCAGCTTTCTGTACATGTAGATTTATACTCCATGATTTTTGTGACGACTTTCTCTTGTGTTTTTTTGGTACAGTATTTTCCACAGCTAAAAAATAGCGTTTATTGCGTATTATCAAAGTATTTTTCTATCCTATGCATATTCACGACCATCACCTTCAGCTCAAGAAGTATGTTAGCCTCGGGTGTCGAAGCACGTCCATGCAAAAATGAATTTTTCCTACCTTGGGCGTTTTTGAGGGTTGGGTGTGCCCTCCGTAGGAAAAATAGGGTTCGCACCTGGTGAGCATCCAACCAGAGCAAGCACAAGGAATCTCTCGGGCCTAGTGACTGCCCTGGTGCCTTAAGTACAAAAACTACCATTCCTCCTTGTAAAAAAATCAATTATTGAGTATTGAATAGTCATTTCTGTAACATCAATTTGTAAAAAACAATATTAATGTCATCGTCAAATAATTTTGCGCCAATTTAATTTGCTTTTAGTAACAATATTCACAAACAATATTTATGTAATACAATTTTCCAAAGTCTGTCAACTATAAATATGAAATTTTTTTTCGTTCCACTATAAAGCGAATAATTTTATGTAAAAGTAAATTTTAATTTCCAGGAACTTCCTTGGTTTCAATAAAAAATCCAATTATAAACAGCACTCGTGGAAAACATCGATAGCGATGTTAAAAACTTCACAGTTTTCACTGAAGTTCTAGTCAACACTCACTGGAAAATTTAATGGATAATAATACTTACAATGAAAGCTAATAAGCAGAGGAATATACAACACCTGATGTGCAAATATTGCAATGATACGTTCTCTAGCCAAACTGAACTTGACAAACACAAACATTTGCATTTGGACAGAAAACATTATAAATGTATCAATTGTGAAAAGTCATTTATTAGCATGAGTGAGTTGACAAATCATACTTGTACCCGTACCAGCGAAAAGCCTTACAAATGTCAGTTTTGCCCAAAATCTTATTCTTCGAAACAAAGCTTAAAACGGCACACTCACTTGCATACACACGAAAAGCCATTTGAGTGTAAAATCTGTAGCAAATCTTTTTCTCAATCAATTCATTTAAAAATACATAATAAGCAACATATCATAAATGATGCGAATGTTAAATGCAACTATTGCGATAAGTCATATGCAAAGAAACAGGTTCTAAGGAAACACATTCTCGTCCATTTAGGCGTAAGGCCATATGAATGTAAAATCTGCGGCAAATCTTTTTCTCAAACCCATAACCTGAAAGTACATACTCGTACCCATACAGGCGAAAAGCCATTCAAATGTCCATTCTGCCCGAAATCTTATTCTTCGAAACAAAGCTTACAACAGCACACTCACTTGCATACACACGAAAAGCCATTTGAGTGTAAAATCTGTAGCAAATCTTTTTCTCAATTAATTTATTTAAAAAAACATACTAAGAAACATATCATAAATGATGCGAATTTTAAATGCAACTATTGCGGTGAGTTATTTGCAGTGAAAGAGTCTCTAAGGAAACACATACTCGTCCATTTAGGCGTAAGGCTGTATGAATGTAAAATCTGCGGCAAATCTTTTTCTCAAACCCATAACCTGAAAGTACATACTCGTACCCATACAGGCGAAAAGCCATTCAAATGTGAAACATGCGACAAACATTTTGGTCACTCAGCTAACTTAATAAGGCATTATAAACAAGTCCATACACGTGAAAATCCATATAAATGTAAAATCTGCGGCAAATTATTTACTCAAGCCATCACTTTAAACAGGCATATTCGTATCCATACAGGCGGAAACCTATTCAAATGTGAAATATGCGGCAAATCTTTCCGTCTACTATTTTACCTAACACAGCATACACGAATCCATACACTTGAAAAGCCATATAAATGTGAAACCTGCGGAAAATCATTTTCTCAAAGCAGTACTTTAAAAAGGCATCTTCGTTCTCATACAGGTGAAAAGCCTTACAAATGTAAATTTTGCAGCAAATCTTTCACTCAAAGTTTTAATCTAAAAAAACATACTTTAATTCACAAAAGAAATAGTGAGTGCTTTGAATGCAACGATTGTGGTGAGTCTTTTACTGGTAAAATAGAAATTATAAAGCACCTAAAAAACCACAAAGAAAAGCCATGTGAAGTTTGTGGCAAATCTTTTCTTGGTGAATGTAATTCCAAATGGCATAGTCTAGTTCACAACAGCGATCGACTCTATAGATGCCACGAATGCGGTAAATCTTTTACTGAAAAACATAATCTTATACATCATACTCGCACGCATACTAGCGAAAGTATTATTTAAAAATTGTTTAATATTAAGTTTGAGTTTCGCAAAAATTGTATTATTTCAATAACAAATGTACCGAATATTTTCCAAAAAAATTAAGCTATGTGGTCGTTTTTAAAAAAATTTTGTTAACATAATGACTAAATAGAAAGGCTTTTATTGATAAATGGACTATGATAAAAAATCATGTAAAAATGTTTGTTAATAAAAATATGCATTTTAAACTAACTTTTAATTGTGTATCTTTTTGCCCATGCAAGAAAAAAATTTTCATACTCCTCCAAATGTCCGTTCTTATTTTTAAATAAAACGAAACTGCTATCGTTATTGTTTTATAAATATTCACATGCTAAATGTAAATTTTCTTACAACTTGTTACGTTGATACGCTTCACTTACTTCAAGGCATTGTAACTACTTTTATATCTATTAAAATATATTTTCGTATTTAAATATTCCATACGACTGGAACAAATACAACTATTTTTTACATATCTTTTTTAAAAGGCCAAACAAACTAAAATATCATCATTTTAAACCATAGTCACAGGGTAGACTTATTTCGTTTTGTACGTTATTACAACTTAAAAAGTTAAATTTTTATTTAATTTTGCTTAATAAGTCACGCAATTAGTCTCGACCAATCACACAATAAAAAAATGGCTTCATTCATGTAACAATCAATCACTTAAGATAAAAAAACAGCCAGATCTTATTTTAGTTAAAACTTTATGAAAGTAATAAAAATATCAGCACAAATTATAAGCGCTGCACGCGAGGATGATTAAGATTTCAATTGCCTGTTTAATTAAGGATGTATTTAATGTAATATAGTATTGGTTTTTTAATTATATTAAAATGTAAAGCCTACAGCTTTAGTGGTCGTATTCAAAACTCAGAAGTCAAAGAACGTGAAGTATGAATAACTAAAGTGTAATTTTTTCAATTATCTTTAGACTCGAACACACAGGTACACAGTAAATAATTTTTAATCTCCATGTTTGTTTGTTTGTATTTAATGGCTATGGGTACAAACTGGACTACGAAACGCCATAATTCATGCTTTTTTTATTTACGAGGTGGTTTAACTACGAAAGGATCGCCCACCCTCCCCTCTCAAGGCACCGTTTGATTCTTACTGTTCCGACGGCGCGGTATGCATTAAGTACACCTCGGATCCAGGCACCGTTTTTCTTTACTATCAGCATGGCACGATCAGCATTACACCAGCTGCCCAGAAGCTATCACAGTGATTATAACATGTGGAAAAAACCACATAGGTACCTGCGATGAAGGGTTGGAGCGGGGTCTCGAACCCGAGCCCTCCATGCAGGCGGAAAGCAAGCGCTCTACCACTTAGTCAGCCACTGAGAGCTCCTCTAAACTCGATGGATATCATCAGTTTAATATTTGAAATTCCCACAATTAGAATACGCCATTTCCAGACTCGTGTAACATGTTCTCTACTTTTGATGATTCATCGAGTTTCGGCGATCGTAAATGCCTAGAGTGACACATCGGCTTTGCGTATAAGAAGTTATGGCTTTCTCTTGTGTCATTGCATTACCAAAGTGAGAAGAAGTACAGTACCTCAGCTATAATACGAGATTAGTTTATACTAGTTGAACTCGTGTTATTTTACAATCGTTGCGGCTTTCGTATACCACCAAATTAATCTCCGTGTATAGTGTAAGCAGTGCAAAAAACACAATAGAGTTTCAGATTATAAGGTGCTAGTTCTATGTGTGGACTATTATGGTATAGGTACAAAGTGTGTATGGATATGGATATATTGAAATCGCGAAACTGAGAGACTAAACAAAGTAAAGAAATGATACTAGGATTTTCATACAGTAGTTTTTGGTGTCCTAAATAATAAGTACAGTTATAGCTGTTCGCACGGATAACAATAAAACAAAAAAAGGGTTGAAAACGTTCGTTTCACTGCTGAGGAAGAAGAAAAGTAAAAAATTAAATTTTAGCCACTGAAAAAACGTAAGTCAGAGTAATAAAGAATTTAATCAAGATAAAATTTTTAAGTTTATATTAAATTCAAGTACTACAATAGTAATTTCACTGTATTATATGTTTATGATGAACAATTTTTAAACGTTAAAAGGTTAAAATGCTGTCGAAAATATCTCGCACGGAAAAGTCTGAAAGCGGCTTTACATTTGTCTAAACTTGATTTTAATTTTTAAAACTTAATCATATTGTTAGCTCCATAAAATAATTACATTTAGAGTGCGAATTATTTAGTATTATAATAATTATTGTTAATTTTACTACACTTATAATTTTAATTACTATAACTATCACAATGATAGTAATAATAATGATTCTTATTATTCTTTTTCTTGTTCATAATCAATAATAGTTTTTGTTCTATACACCTGGCAGGATAATTATTATTTAATATACAATATAACTCAACATGGGTATTAGAAGGCATGGTTTTCTCAAATATACAAATCTTGTTTACAGTTAAGTTAAACATTTAACTGGCATGATAATATTTGTGGTTTCTGTTCAAGACATTAGGTTTCACTTTTTTCAAAAAAATAAATTGAATATTACTTTATATAATTAAAAAAGTATATAATAAAAAATTGCCAAAAACGCCAATTTAATTTGCTTTAAGTAACAATATTCACAAACAATATTTATGTAATACAATTTTCCAAAGTCTGTCAACTATAAATATAACATTTTTTTTCGTTCCACTATAAAGCGAATAATTTTGTGTAAAAGTAAATTTTAATTTCCAGGAACTTCCTTGGTTTCAGTATAAATCCAATTATAAATGGCACTCGTGGAAAACATCGATAGCGATGTTAAAAACTTCACAGTTTTCACTGAAGTTCTAGTCAACACTCACTGGAAAATTTAATGGATGATAATACTTACAATGAAAGATAATAAGCAGAGGAATATACAACACCTGATGTGCAAATATTGCAATGATACGTTCTCTAGCCAAACTGAACTTGACGAACACAAACATTTGCATTGGGACAGAAAACATTATAAATGTATCAATTGTGAAAAGTCATTTATTAGCATGAGTGAGTTGACAAATCATACTTGTACCCGTACCAGCGAAAAGCCTTACAAATGTCAGTTTTGCCCAAAATCTTATTCTTCGAAACAAAGCTTAAAACGGCACACTCACTTGCATACACACGAAAAGCCATTTGAGTGTAAAATCTGTAGCAAATTTTTTTCTCAATCATTTTATTTAAAAAAACATACTAAGAAACATATCATAAATGATGCGAATTTTAAATGCAACTATTGCGGTAAGTCATTTGCAAAGAAACAGGTTCTAAGGAAACACATTCTCGTCCATTTAGGCGCAAGGCTATATGAATGTAAAATCTGCAAAAAATCTTTCTCTCAAAACTGTAATTTAAAAGTGCATGCTCGTATCCATACAGGCGAAAAGCCCCATAAATGTGAAATATGCGGCAAATCTTTCCGTCTACTATTTTACTTAACACAGCATACACGAATCCATACACATGAAAAGCCATATAAATGTGAAATATGCGGCAAATCATTTACTCAAGCCATTACTTTAAAAAGGCATATTCGTATCCATACAGGCGAAAGACCGTTTTCCTGTAAACTCTGTAAAAAATCTTTCACTCAAAACTGTAATTTAATATTTCATACTCGTATCCATACAGGCGAGAGGCCCTATAAATGTGAAATATGTGGCAGATCTTTTACTCACAGCTCTACTTTAAAATCGCATACTTATACCCACACAAGTGAAAAGCCACACAAATGTCAAATCTGCGGCAAATCTTTTTCTCAAACCCATACCCTGAAAGTACATACTCTTATCCATACAGGCGAAAAACCTTATTCATGTGATATCTGCAACAAATCGTTTCAGCGAGCATATCAATTAAAAACGCATAATCAAGTTCATACAGGGGAGAAGTTATATAAATGTAGAATTTGTGGAAAATCATTTTCTCATACATCGACCCTAGTAAAGCATACTCGCATACATACAGGTGAAAAGCCTTACAAATGCGATATTTGCAACAGATCTTTCAATCAAATATCTTATTTAAGAGCCCATATACCAATCCATACACTTGAAAAGCAATATAAATGTGAAATCTGTGACAGATCTTTTTCTCAATCATATTATTTATCGACACACACTCGTATTCATACAGGCGAAAAGCCGTACAAATGTAAAATCTGCGGCAAATCCTTTGCTTATAGTTCTAATCTAAGAAAACATACTTTGGTCCATGACAAAAACAACCAATGCTTTAAATGCGACTATTGCGGCAAGTCTTTTACTGATAAAAACAAGATTATAAGGCACCTACATACCCACATAGAAAAATCATATGATTGCAAAATCTGTGGTGAATCTCTTTTAGGCAAATGTAATCTGAAATCTCATAGTCTAGTTCACAACAGCGATCGACTCTATAGATGCCACGAATGCGGTAAATTTTTTACTGAAAAACATAATCTCATACATCATACGCGGACACATACTAGCGGAAGTATAATTTAACAATCTTTTGGATGGTTAATGTTAAATTTTTCAAAAATTTCATCTTTTTGATAGCAACTTGACCCTTTTTTCATGTATGTTAATTGACATGTGGGCGGTCCAGTGGGGAATTTCAATGTTGTGATTGATTTTTCGAAAATGAGTTTGTTTTAGATTGACAAATGTTTTACGCACACATAGGATTTAACAAAGTTTTAATGTACAGTGCATACCAGAGTCTGTATAATCTATATAATGAAGTGTATACATCGTTTAAAAAATTTTTAATAAGATACATTTATACAAATTCTTGTAACCATAAAAACTTTTATGCTAGTGAATAGCGACTTTACAAGAGACTCAACTGTTAAAATGATGATTTTTATTTTATTTTTTAATTTTAATTTATCGCCAGAAAAATGAAAAAATTAACAAAAGTTTAAGTGCAAGCGTGTTTCTGTTAACGCAAATGCTGTGACTGAGAATCTACTCGAATATCCAATAAATTACCAATTTAATGGATATAAAACATCTCATCTTGAAATGACAAGGAAGATATTTCAACCAAAAATTATGATCCACCTTATTTTGATTACATTTAAATAATTGTCAAATTATTTTTCGATGGAAAAAGTTGTGGGAATAGTTTATAAAATTTTTTGCTAACATGACAGAAGGATGGAACAGCTTTTTGAAGACTAACAGACTATTGTAACAAATTATGTCAAAATATTTGAAAATAAAAAAAAGCATGTGAAACTAATTATAAATTATGTAATTTTATATTTATTTCCCCATTATCCTGGCAAAGAATTTTAATACATCTCGAAATGTCTAATCTTATATTTAAAGCTAAGTTTTGTTTAATGTAATTATTGTTACGTCAATTACTATATGTGGTTTCAGTGAAAAATAAAATTTACCGAAAACTGCATATTTGTACTCACATTAGATTCTTCAGTAACATCACGATGTACTTTTGAAAAATTAAGCCGTTTTATAGCAGAAAACTTTAAAGAACTGTATTGTTAAGTATCAAAAAATATTAGTGTATAAAATCACAGCAGTTTTGCATCAAGCCTATATTGTTACCTAGAAAAAATTATGCGTCATTACAGAATTTATCATTCAGTGACTAAGTACCTTAAAGTAAAGAAAATATGTATTACTCTCATTTTGTTAAACATTTTCTTCTAAATAACAAAATTTAATTTACGGTGGCTTGGGTGATTTTTATCGACTTGATCAAAGCCTCTGAAATTCTGGAATTAAGTAAATAAAATATGCCAAATTTAGTTGCGATTAGAAAATACTGGGGTCAACAACTTAATTTTTTTGCAAATTGCTATTGAAAATTTACCAATTTAACACCTACTCTTATGGACAGTAGTCACAAAATTTACTTTACCTTTGGAAATTTTTGATTAACCTTAAAAGTTTTAAATAATTCTTGTGTATTTTTTTTCAAAGAATCTATTGAATTCTTAAAAATATAGGGTCAACGACTTAACTTAAGAGAAAAACAGAAGAAAAGTTTGAAATAATGATCTGGTTTGCCTCGCAACATCTCTCAATTTTCACAATTATAATTTCACGGTATTTTTCTGGCGATTTCTTAATCTTGTACTTTTGTTTTACCGAATTGACTATATTTATTGAAAAATTTACTATCGAAAAGCGTTGATTTTTTAAGGGCCCTTATGGCACCCTACCCTAGGTATGATACTAACCGCCCAAGCCACCTTAAGGTAGTTGTTTCCTTAATCAAAAGTATCTAAAAGGTACGAAATTTTCAGCAAAACTAATATAAGCGTCGAGAAATGTGTGTAAAAAAATTTAAGACCGATTTACCATGTCATGATTGAAATATCCTCGTCAAAAAATCACTCTTTTAACATTGGAGCAATGGTGCAAACACTACATAGCCCCATTATTTTAAAAAGTGTAACTTACCGCATATCTATAAATAATTGAAAAACTACTGAAAACTACCTTAGACAGTAAAGAAACACATACATTTTTTGAGAATTTTTTACCACATGGTTTTAGAGTAACAGTAATCAAAAAAGTGCTCTTCGTTTGATTTTAGAAGATAACCAAGTAAGTAACGCGGATGGGGCAACGTCTCATTGACACATGAGTACAAGTAGATAGATGTATATGTTTATATACGTATAAGTGTCCGTAAAGGCATTCATATTTCTCTCTGATATTTTGAATACGGGATGATATATGGACATAACCTTAGTATTGTATATCTATATATACGATTGACCTATATATTGGGAAACAACTACCCTAATTGAGAAAATTTTTTATTTAATACAATTTTTTTTTTCAGTAGTAAATAATATATGATTTTATAAATTTTTTTTTTTTAAGACTAAAGGTTTTAAAATGTTTGAGTTACTTATTGATATGCAGCTTTTAGACATAACATAATGCGAAAGCATAAAATGCATAAAAAATTCTAAAAGCAGCTTCAGCACGTGACAAAGGTATAATTATGAGCAAGGTATACATTTCAACAGAGATGGTTAGAATTAATGTCTTAAAATTTTCAAAAAAAGATTATTCAAGAGGTTTAAAAAGTTTAGTGAATAATTGTGAAAAACTGAATTATCACATGCATTTTTTTCTTAATTTGCGGTTGATTTAATATTGCACTATTCACTTCTGATTTTAAAGACTTTTCTTTCAATTCTTGAAAAGACAAAAGGAATTAAAAAGTAATATGACAATGATATTAATTTTACTTTTTATATTTTATTTTGTTATATGCTGCATCTGGTTTATCAATAGTGCCTTACCTTCAAGAGACTATTAATTTTTCCTGTCTCAACTAGTACAGAACAATCGAAAGAAAGTATAAAAAGTTTATATTCGATCAAAAACATTTCATTTGGCTTATATTCCTTGAGTTGAAAATTTTATTTTGTAATCACTAGAAACTATCTACAAGTGTCATGTGTACGTATCTCCTAATATCAGCAAAGCAAGTTGCAATTTGTTCATTTTTAATAAAATTTTGCTGTTGCTTTCCAATTTTCTAATCAGACCTAGCGCTTGTTGTATGAAATGTGGGTTTAGTAAATACTCCAGGTTTATGACATTTGAGTAAGTATTAATTTTCATTATTTTTATACTTAAATATTTTCTACTTATGTCAAAAACACTACAGATTTTTCAATTTTTCAAAGTATCCACTAATATTAAGCGGAATTGTTATTCAAAAAAATTATTTTTATTTAAAAATTTTCCTCTCAAACGAAAAATTTTTATTTTAAATTTCAAACAAAAATTCACATAATTCATTTAAATTTGCACACAAAAATAAACTAATCTGATTTTACTTGAAACTTAATAAAAGTGATAACATGACAATATTTTGTATTAAATCTTTAGAGCCTGAAGATTTGAGCGTTGTACTTAAAAGTTAAGAGTTAAAAACTGCAAAATATGCAGAGCCAAACTGAAATTTTCTTAAAAGTCTTGAGACTTAAACTCACAGCTTTACAGCAAAATAATTTTGTCACTTTTAAAATAACCAAACTCTATGGCCATTATAAGCTAAAGATTTGAAATTTCCACAATTAGAATACGCCATGTCCACTCTCGTGTAAGGTGTTCTCTACTTTAAATGATTCATCGAGTTTCGGCGATCGTAAATGTGTAGAGTGACACATCAACTTTGCGTATATGAAGTTCTGGCTTTCTCTTGTGTCATTGCATTACCAAAGTGAGAATAAGTAAGGTACCTCAGCTATAATACGAGGTTAGTTTACACTAGTTGAACTAATGTTATGAAGCAATCGTTGCAGTTTTCATACCACCAAATTGGTTTTTGTGTATAGTTTAAGCAGTGCGAAAGATACAGTAAAGTTTCAGATTATAAGGCACTCGTAATATTTGTCGCGAAACTGAAATACACAACAAAGTAGTAAAACGAGATAAGGGTTTGCTTAGTAGTTTTTGGTGCCTCAAGTGAGCCAAGTCATGTTGTAGCTGTTCACTTGGATAACGAAATAACAACAAAGGATTTGAAAACTTTCGTCTTACTGCTGTGCAAGAAAACGGACGTCAAATATTAACTTTTTCTCTATAAAAATCGTAAGTTAAAGACATTCAAACTTTTCACTATTAAAATAAAATTTTAAGGTCTACTAAGAATTACACGATAACGGTAGTATTTTTTTCATATAAAACGTTTAGCATTGATGGCATTAATGATAAATTGCTGTCGACAACATTCCGTGTGGTTTAAAAGTTGGCAGCCTCATATTTGTCTAAGTTGGAATTTAAAAGCTCAATCACGTTGTTAACTGCATAAAATAATTACGTTTTTCGTAAAAAATACTATTAATTATTAGTAGTACAATTAGTAACATTGAACAACTAATTTTTTTTTTATTATTATTTTTATTATTGTTATTGTTGATTAGAAAGAGTTTTTTTTCTGTACCGCTGGTGGAACAGCGAACGTGAAATATATCTCCACATGTGTACACGGCCTGGGCCGATAAAATATAAAAATCTTGTTTATAGATAAATTACTGTTTAACTGTATAAATTTCACTGGTGTGAAATTTTCCATTATTCCTACTGAAATAATAGTAGTTTACTTTTGAAGAAATAATAAAAAATGATTTGATTTTATGATTTTTACAAAGTGGCTTACAGGCAAACTAATTTGTTTTCGTATTTATAGTTATTGCACCAGACAAACAATGTGTTGGAACTTTCTAAGGTTGCATGATTGATTAAATTTACATATGTATATATACACACATATATATATATATATATGTATATATATATATAACGTTACCACTTGAATATATATCATCAACATAAACTTGTTTTTAACATCTGCACTTATTATAAAACATATTATAATTTTAAAAAAAAGTCTTTAACCTCGATATAATAAAAAAAAACAAAGGATAAGAAATTAAGGCCATATTTTTATATTGACCAATTTCCATATATTTATGAATCTCATAGGTATCATTTTTTGTTTAAGTCTGCAGAAGATTATTATTTTGAATTCATCTCGCTTTTCCTTTGTGATGTAATGGTGTGAAGGGTACATGCATTTTTTTAAAATTTATGTTACCAAAAATACATACCAAATACATTACTGCTCGTTAAAATAAGTATTATAAACATGGTATAAATTTTTTGTAATTTATATTTTTTTCTGCTTTCATACAAATAAATATAACCAAAATAAAAACCTCCGTAACAATGGCATTATATGGTTTTATTTCCAAACCGACCAACTAACTTTACGTTACATTTCACTCAAATAGTATTCATTTGCAAGTATTTTTCAACACATTTAAGTCCATCTATTGTAAATGTTAGCGATTTTTTTCTTTTACTGTAAAGCGAATTACTTTATGTAATAGTGAATTTGAACTTTCAGGAACTTCCTTGGTTTTACCAAAATATCTAGATTCAACTGCACTAGAGGAATGTATCAACATCGGGTATAAAAATATCATAGCTATTACCAAAATCCGAGTCAACACTTACTGTAAAATCTAACGGAGTATAATACTTATAATGAGAGCCAATAAGATTAAAGATGTGCAACACCTGATGTGCAAATATTAAATGATACATTCTATTGTGAAACTAAACTTGACGAATACATTCGAGCAGACATCGTTATAAATGTGATTACTGCAAATTGTTATCTATTTGCGAAAGTAAGTTAACAATTCATACTTGAGTCCCCACTGTTGAAAAGCATATAAACAAAAATTCTGCCCAAAATTTTCTACTTTTGCACAGTATTTAAAACAGTACACTCGATTGCATACACACAAGAAGCCATTTGCATGTAAAATCTGTAGAAAATTTTTTTTTAAATTATTTCATCAAAAAACATACACCATGAAACATAATTCAAACGATGCGTGGTTTAAATGCAACTATTGCGATAAATCATATGCAAAGAAACAGGTTCTGAGGAAACACATTCTCGTCCATTTAGGCGTAAGGCCATATGAATGTAAAATCTGCGGCAAATCTTTTTCTCAAACCCATAACCTGAAAGTACATACTCGTACCCATACAGGCGAAAAGCCATTCAAATGTCCATTCTGCCCGAAATCTTATTCTTCGAAACAAAGCTTAAAACGGCACACTCGCTTCCATACACACGAAAAGCCATTTGAGTGTAAAATCTGTAGCAAATCGTTTTCTCAATCATTTCATTTAAAAATACATACTAAGAACCATATTATAAATGATGCGAATTTTAAATGCAACGATTGCGGTAAGTCATATGCAAAGAAACAGGCTCTAAGGAAACACATTCTCGTCCATGTAGGAGTAAAGCCGTATGAATGTAAAATTTGCGGCAAATCTTTTTCTCAAACCCATACCCTGAAAGTACATACTCGTACCCATACAGGCGAAAAGCCATTCAAATGTGAAATCTGCAGCACTTATTTTGGCCAGTCAGGTCACTTAAAAACGCACTATAAAAGAGTCCATGCACGGGAAAAGCCATATAATTGTAAAATTTGCGAAAAATCTTTTACTACCCGCTATAATGCAAAAATACATATACGTGCCCATTCTGGCGAAAAGCCATACCAATGTGGAATCTGTGGCAAATCTTATAATCAATTATCTGTTTTAAATAAGCATAAGCAAATTCATACACATGAAAAGTTGTATGAATGTAAAATTTGCGAAAAATCTTTTACTACCCGCTATAATGCAAAAATACATATTCGTGTCCATACAAGCGAAAAGCCTTACACGTGCAAAAT
This sequence comes from Copidosoma floridanum, assembly GCF_036245765.1. NCBI lineage: Eukaryota > Metazoa > Arthropoda > Insecta > Hymenoptera > Encyrtidae > Copidosoma > Copidosoma floridanum. Next base: position 11,604,014 of record NW_028321884.1, on the reverse strand, counting down.
CTGCGGCAAATCTTTTGCTTATAGTTCTAATCTAAAAAGACATACGTTACTTCATACTAAAAAGATCGAGCGTTTTGAATGCGACAGTTGTAGCAAGTCTTGTACTGATAAAAACAAAATTATAAGGCACCTACATACCCACGTAGTAAAATCATGTGATCGCAAAATCTGTGGCAAATCTTTTCTTGGCAAATGTAGTTCCAAATGGCGTAGTTTAGTTGATAACAGCAATCGACTCTATAGATGCCACGAATGCGGTAAATCTTTTACTGAAAAATACAATCTTATACGTCATATTCGCACCCATAATAGCGAAAGTATTATTTACAAATTGTTTTGAGTATGTATACTAAATTTTATTGAAAATCTCATAATTTTTAAAATTTATCATTCTGGGTCCTAGAAAACAAAAAATTTACATCAGTGTCTGTTATATGCAAACATATGCGGCTGTAAATCTGCTCCTTAATACGATAAATTACCAATTAAATGGACATAATTCGTGTAAATTAGGAATGACGAGGATGATATTAGAACTCAAAATTATGGTTAATCTAATTTCAATGACTTTTAATTAATTGTAAAATTATATTTGCTGTCGACTTTGTTTAAATAGCTTTTTAATACAAATGGACTATTATAATAAAATGTGCAAAAATATTTGTTAATTAAAAATGCATTTCTCACAAATTTCTAAATGTGTTGTTCAATGTTTATTTAGCTGTCTTTCCTGGCAAACAATTCAAACACTTATAAAAATATCTGTGTTTTATTTCTAAAGATGCGTCGTATTTATTACTATAATCATTGTTAATATTATAATAATGGTTATTTTAATTGTTGTGATTATAGCATTATGATGATGATGATGATTATTATTATTCTTTTTAAATTATTATTAATATTGTCATCATCATCATCCTTGAAAATACTTGCAAAATAAGAGTGTAGAAATTTTTCTCTCTTAGAGAAGAGTTGCGTTGCTAAGTTACATATAGCTTATACGAATTACACTGTTAACGAATGAATAGTTAAATGACAGTTAAATTAGAGCTATAATTAACGTGATGTAACAATATTTTACAATATTTATATAATTCTTTAGAGCCTAACGCTCTCAACTTCGTATTCAAAAGTTAAAAGTATAAAAGTTAAAATAATATTAAAAGCCAAAGTGTTATTTTTTTAAATGTCTCTGGACCCAAGACATAGCTATACAACAAATAATTATGTTACTTTTAAAATAACCAAACTCTATGGCCATTATAAGCTAAAGATTTGAAATTCCCACAATTAGAATACGCCATGTCCACTCTCGTATAAGGTGTTCTCTACTTTTGATGATTCATCGAGTTTCGGCGATCGTAAATGCGTAGAGTGACACATGAATTTTGCGTATAAGAAGTTCTGGCTTTCTCTTGTGTCATTGCATTACCAAAGTGAGAATAAATAAGGTACCTCACCTATAATACGAGGTTAGTTTACATTTGTTGAATTAATATTATTTTACAATCGTTGCGGCTTTCATATACCACCAAATTAATTTTCTTGTATAGTGCAAGCAGTACGATTCACGCAATAGAGTTTCAGATTACAAGATGCTCGTAAGATCTGTAAACAATTATTGTACAGGTCCAAAGTGTACATTGATATATTACAATTGAAAAAACGAAAAATCAAACGTTGTGGCTTTTGGTGTCTCAAATAGACCTAGTACTGTTCTAGCCTTTTACATTAATAACCAAAGTGGGGTTGAAAATTTTTGATTCACTGCTAAGGAAGAAGAAATCAAAAGTCAAAAATTAACTGTTTGCCGCTTAAGATCGTAAGTTAAAGTAATTATAACTTTGTTTATGAAAATAAAATTTTCAAGTTTATATTTAATTTAAATATTGCAGTAGTGTTTTAGTGGAAAAGTTTTCAAGTTTGCAGGCTCAAATTTGTCTGAATTTGATTTTAATTTTGAAAACTATATTATATCGTGAACTGCATAAAATAACGACAGATTTGTCCAAAAATTATTGATGGTAACAATGATTATTATTTCATTATTTATCAGAAATAGTTTTTTTTTCCGTACCGCCAACGGAACAACGACCAGCGAATATAGAATATAACTTTTACATGTACGAAAAGTCAGGTCCTATACAATACAAAAATCATAAAACCAGTTGTGAGGAAACTATAGCTCTGTTTATAGTGACTGTTGGCACGAGGGGCGCAGGGAATAGCACTATCCTTTACTTAAGTTATGTATTGTAAATATGAAAACTGGATCATATATCATCGGAGCATTCTCAGTATTTGGCAATATTCAAGTGAATTTGTGGTTTTGCTCTTATTAGCTACAGTATGAGACAAAGTGGGCACAAGCGATCATATATCATATTACTTTACAATAAATTACATATACTTTAGTTCTTAAGTTAAAATCTGTTTGAATTTATTGCTAATTTTTTAAATAAAACTTGAATCACATAATAGATGAAAAGTCATTATTTTTGTTTTATTTGACATTTTTTAGCATAAATAATTATTAGAGATTTCTTGGGCTCTATACTCCGGATGTAAGGACGGCATAATTACCGTTAAATTACATCACTAGCATAAAATTATCGATTATTATTTATTCTCATCATTATAGGATAGTACATGTATTAGAATAAAATAATAAGAATGCAAATGAGTTTGTTAACGTATTAATATACAAATTTAATTATGAAAAATATGAGTATTTTTCTTGTAAATTTTCAATATGATATAATCCAACACATTTTAATGTGATTGAAAAATATGTGAAAACAAATTAAATTTTTAACGTATTAATAAAATAATCCCGCTAATAAAAATGTGGGAGAATTTTATAAAATTTCATCCTCCAAAAAATTCAGATCGTACGCTTATATTCAGATAGCTTAATTTGAGTTGTACAAAGTTTATGGTATAACATCTTGTGGGTTTGTAGTGCCAACCGTCGCTGCAAGACCCGTCTCGGTTGAAGTACCCTTAAAACTGGCTTCAAGATTTGTATAGAACCTGGCCTTTTTTATACAAAGAGTTGTTTTCCATATTTTCTGCAACGATTTTTTCCCGAGTCATCTTTTAGCGAAAGTGCTACATTTATCCTCAAGTAAAAATTCGCGCCCACTGCTTATCAGGAAAGTATTTTTTTTTTTACGTGCACTGGAAAACTCTTGCCTTCATCTCACGAGGCAAGTTGCAGATAGAAAATATAAAAAAATCCCTTTGTTATAAGCAGCGAATGCGATCACGACCCGAGAGTTTACATGTTCCACATTTTCTTTGCGGAATCAATAAAATTATCGTATTTTCACGTATGTGGCGTGGCACTCTTTGCAACTTTGCATTTTGCGTCAAATACATACATTTAAAAGTTACACTTTTTTGTAAAAGTAATCAACAATTAAGTATTTGTGATAATTAAATTTTTATTTTCAGGAACTTCTTTGGTTTTATGAAAATATTCAGATTCAACTGCACTAGCGGATAATATCAAAAAGATGTATAAAAATATCATGAATACTACTACAATCTTAGTCAACGCTTACTGAAAAATTTAATGAATGATAATATTTACAATGGAAGATAATAAGCACAACGATAATCGGCAGTAAACATTATAAATGTATCAATTGTGAAAAGTCATTTATTTGCATGAGTGAATTGACAAATCATACTTGTACCCATACTAGTGAAAAGCCCTACAAATGCAAATTATGCGGAAAATCTTTCAACGAAATATAAAAGTGCATGGTTGCTGGCAAACACGCAAGAAGCTGCATGAATGTAAAATCTGTGGAAAATATTTTTCTAAATCATTTAATTTGAAAGTATATACTCGTATCCAAACAAGCGAAAAACCTTACAAATGTGGGTTGTGTGAAAAACCTTTTTCCAATCAGTCTAGTTTTAATAGGCATACTCGCTTTCATACACGTGAAAAGCCCTATAAATGTGGAATTTGTGACGAATCTTTTTTTCAATCACATCTTTTGAAGGTACATACTATGAACCATAATACAAACAATGCGAATTTGAAATGCAACGATTGCGGGAAGCTTTTTTCACAAAAATACACTCTAATAAAACACATTCGCGTCCATACAGGCGAAAAGCCACACAAATGTGAAATATGCAACAAACCTTTTAGTCAAACATCCCACTTAAAAGTGCACATGCGAGTTCATACGCATGAAAAACCATATAAATGTACAATTTGCGGAAAATCTTTTACTACCCACTTTTATGCAAAAATACATACACGTGCCCATTCTGGCGAAAAATACCAATGTGGAATCTGTGGCAAATCTTATAATCAATTATCTGATTTAAAAAAGCATAAAAAAATTCATACACATGAAAAGTTATATGAATGTAAAATTTGCGGAAAATCTTTTCCTCTAAGCCATACCCTGAAAATACATACTCGTACCCATACAGGCGAAAAGCCATTCAAATGTGAAATATGCAACAAACATTTTAGTCAAACATCCCACTTAAAAGTGCACATGCGAGTTCATACGCATGAAAAACCATATAAATGTACAATTTGCGGCAAATCTTTTACTACCCACTATTATGCAAAAATACATATACGTGCCCATTCTGGCGAAAAGCCATACCGATGTGGAATCTGTGACAAATCTTTCAATCAATTATCTGATTTAAAAACGCATAAACGAGTTCATACACATGAAAAACCATATAAATGTGAAATCTGCGGCAAATCATTTTCTCAAAGGAGTACTTTAAAAACGCACACTCGAATTCATACAGGTGAAAAGCCTTATAAATGTGAAATATGCGGCAAATCTTTCAATCAAGTATCTGATTCAAAAACGCATAAACGAGTTCATACACATGAAAAACCATATAAATGTGAAATCTGCGGCAAATCATTTTCTCAAAGCAGTTCATTAAAAACGCACACTCGTATCCATACAGGCGAAAAGCCTTACAAATGTAAAGTTTGCGGGAAATCTTTTACTCACAGTTCTACACTAAAAGAACATACTTTTATTCACAAGAGAATCAGTGAGTGCTTTGAATGCAACGATTGCGGCAAGTTTTTCACTGGTAAAATGGAAATTATCAGGCACCTACAAAACCACAAAGAAAAGCCATGTGAAATTTGCGGCAAATCTTTTCTTGGCAAATGTAATCTCAAATGGCATAGTCTAGTTCACAACAGTGATCGACTCTATAGATGCCACGAATGCGGTAAATCTTTTACTGAAAAACACAATCTTATACATCATACTCGCACGCATACTAGCGAAAGTATTATTTAAAAATTGTGTTTAATATTAAGTTTGAGTTTCGCAAAAATTTTACTATTTTAATGGCAAATAAACAGAATATTTTCTAGAAAACTAAGGTATGTGCTCGTTTTATTGTAAAAGATAATACTCTTGTAAACACAGAAAAGTAAGGAAGAAATCGACGTACACGAAAGAGAATGAACTTATTTAAATCATTTTATTATGGCTCCACAAGTATCGTACAATTTGGTATAAACACATAATTGTACTCCTCGTCTGAAGACGATAAGTTTAATTTAGATAGACATGATTTTTTCATACACCCGTAGGATTAATATTTTTGTAATATGCAGGCAGTCTATATTTCCTACAAAGGATGTTTTGATAAGATGAATGTATACACAATATCTTATGACCATAAAAACGTGTACGCATCTGAATACGGACTTAACAAAAAAATTATGTCACTTGTAAATTTAATTACAATATTATAATTAAGGGGCGAAAAACTGGAAATGACGATGAAGATGTTCTAATAAAAGAATAATATTAAGCTGACATTAATTATTTTTAAATAATTGTGAAATGTTTTCCTATCAAACTTTTTTGGAAATATTTTATAAATATTTTTATTGACAGAACACGAGATGGACTATCTTTTTTCAAAGTGAACGGACTGTTGTTAAAAATAATCTCAACATATGTATGAATGAACAAATGTATTTTACAAAAATTTTTAATAGTATAGATTAATGTTTATCCACCCACCAAATTTTTTAAAATATTTTTCCAAATATTAATTTTTATTTTTGAAGGTGAAGCTTTGTTCAACATTATTATTGTTACATCGATACTACATAATTGTTCCGATGACTAAAAAAAGTGATTTTAAAATTTTTTGTAAGTCTTTGCTAAAAAATAGTAAGTATATTGTATTCTCAACACTCGTTACATAAAATATAAGTCGATTGTGTATCCAGGTCTTATAAAATTTAAGTGCTGTGAGTAAATATTAATTGTTATTATTGTAATAATTTTATATTTTCGGCTTGTTTCAATAATAAAAACCACTTTTTAACTCTTAATTTATTATACTTAGCGAAATTATTACCCAATAATTTTTTCTTGAAAATTTTCCTCTTAAAACAATACTTTTATTACCTACAAGTGTTCAACAAAAAATCGAAAAAATACAATTATTTTGCAATAAAAAACTACTTTCCTGGTCCCGCTTGCTATCAAGGCTTAAGTATGTTTTTTTTTTAATTTTTTTTTTTAATCTTTTTTTTTTATAAGTAATAATAATCCCGAAAAAAACCCGACGATCGACTTTTTTAGTGCCCCTACAATTGATGTTCGAGACAAAATTGTATACCTACAGACCTACATAAAAGCATCTATATTCTGATGATGTGTATATTTGTGTGTATTGTATGTTATTTTTACTTTAGCTTTAGTTTGTATTTATTGTTGTCGTTACTGCTTTGACACGTTTAACTTCAATTTTCTCGTCAACATAGACTTATCTCATTTTAGTTGAAATTTCAGTTCTATAATCAAAATTTCAACCAGAACTACAATAGGTGCACGTGAGGGAAAAGTAGGTTCTGTTCACTTAGATGATTATGTGTACGGATTGTGTGCAGCTAATAATATTCATCGCTCCGTCAGCATGTTGAGTTTCTAGTGCGCAATTACGAAAAAGTAATAAAGATAATTATTTATATTTATATGTCTATGGAGGTAAAGGTATGTGTGCTTTCTAGGGTTCTAAATAATTTTATTGAATTGCAATTCATTTAGTGTAGAATTAAAAATTTTATTTTAATTCAAATATTAATTAAAGATTGAAAACTTGATTTGTTTTTTCAATTGGAAATTAATTTTAGTTAATAAATAATTGGTTTTTAAATATAAATAATTTTTACTGTTAGTTGCAACAATTTTTAACAAAAAATTGAATTAAATTGTTGATTGAGCGAGAAATTATATTTAATTTACATAATTTTTATTTGACTGATATTTTTACTCATCAGTTGAATTAAAGGTAATAGACCTAGCATGACTTTACAATACTGAAATTTATTTATTATTAGGGCAGGGTGAGATGGAGATGATGAATGCTCATGTTTGCGAATTAAAACATTCTGTGTTATCTGATTAGGTGTCATCTGATTATTTTGATTATCCCTTGATTTACTTTTCAAAATTTTATAGCTATTAAATTTTTTTTTTATATCTATTTAATTTCTATTTATACAGGTGTAAAATCGGCTTCCTTATGAATTATTATTGCTATTTCTTATTATTTTTTTTTAATAACAAAACAATCATTAAAAAATTTTTTTTCAAATAATTCTTGCATTTGTTTGATTTCTCTTACACTTCTTACCAGATAAAAGCTGCATGAGCGAAAGATAATTTTTTTTCAGGTGTTTGCCACAGCACAACTAGCTCAAAAAGATGAATAAGGATAAGCCTAAGGACACTCTGGACTTGAAGTAGGAGGAATTATCAATTATTGGTTTTCGAATTTTTTGGTCTCACTTTCATGTATACATTGAATTTTTGAACGATGAATTAAATAAAAATTTAAAATTAACATTCAAGGAGGGTTTCAAAATGAAGTTAAAAAATCGACAAAAGAACAATAGAAATGAAGAGGAACATGATTCGGGCATATAACTGTACTTACGATGTTTATTCGAAAGCTAATACCTGTGGTGAAATAAAAATGATTGTTAATAATTAAGGACCAGTGATAATAATTGGAATCAGTGAGAAAGCTAGTCTAATGAAATGATATAAAGGTGGATTTTATGGTATTTAAAGTAAGTTTTTTTTCTTTTTTTTTATAAAATATATGTACTCAACTTTTGTTTATACATGATTTTGGATTAACATTACATAGTAATTTTTAGAAACTATAATTAACACAATTTCATATTTAATAAAATAGTGATTTTTATTAAACAAAATAAAACTCTAGGATTGACATTCACCTCCATTTTTACAGCCAGATTTTTCAAAGAATAGTTCACTAACAGAAATTAAGAAGCTACCAGTAATGTTTTCGATAAACAACATGTTACACAAAGAAAAAAAAATTGGCAGGAAAATTTCACCCAGTTCTTTCAAATAACAACTTAATTGTTTCTAATGATCTGTAATAAAAATCTAATGTTTTAGGAGATTGAAATAATTATTTATCCAAGATTTAAATACTATGCATATTATGTAAATGTACTGTTGTATGTAAAATCGCAGTTAATTTGTCAGTTTTTCAAATAATTGAGTGTAAATGCAGAATAATTATTTCTTTGTTTTGTGTAACAACATAAATAAAATATGTAAAAATGAATCAATAGCGAGTAAAAATTATATAATCATTTCACAAGCAAAAATGATAACTGCAAAACACGTGTGTATTTTTCAACACTCGCAGTTTTTTCTAGAAACATTATTTTTCAATAATTAAATTTATAACACTCCTACAGCTATGAAAATTTTTGGGACAGATTAATCCTACAACGGCTCCTGCCTTCGTAAATAATCACATGAATCGTATGATTAAATAGAAAATCACTTTGAACATCATTATCGTCATCACGCATTATTTTATGAAATACTAATTGATCATCAACATACCTAGAAACAAGTCCTAATTTATTTGCTTCATTTTTTGACAAATGTTCTCCAAGATATTTGAAGAAATTATCTTCTTTTTTTTCCACCCTAAAATTATCAAGACATCTATCAAAATGATTGTCTTTTGACATTAAAAAATTTCTAATCTCACTTGTCTCTTTGAAATTTAGCAGTTTGCTAGAACCAGAATACCTTGAAAAGGAAGATGTAAATTTGTTATTAATTGTTGGTGATGTTTGTTTTGCAGACTCTTGATGCGATGTATAAGCAATTTGTAGTTTACAGGGTTTTCTCCATGTGTGAGTTATGCTTGATGACATTATTTGCTTCTCACCCAAGCCACCTGAAAACCGTAATAGATATTATAATAAAGACGGACATTAATATTTCCAGATGTGCAAAAAATTACAAGAGAGCGTATTTACTTATTCTCCGCGATTTTTTGGAAAACAAAATTTCTCCATGGGCCTCGACGTAGTTCATCAAAGACCCTTTTCCACTCTGATTTGTGGATTCATTAGTTTCTTTAGAATCCATTTTTCTAAGTGGAATCATCTTTTGCTTATCCTCTAAACTAATTTGATTTAGTTTTTGTTCGATCTCTCTTATGTTTGTTGACTGTATTTTTTCTATTTTGAATATCTTGCTAAAGTCATCATCCCTTAATTCGCATGTGAGATCATTTTCTTCAATGTTACTTTCTTCTGCGTCTTTTTTCAATAACGAACGCGATCTATCCCCTGCAGATACAGTCCCTATCGTTGGGGTCTTGGGAGTACTGTTGTAAGTTGGACGAAGTTCAATTGAAATATTTCTACTACTGGACAAGTTGCTTGTGTTTACTGATCTTCGCCTTGATCTTACACGAAGCTTCTTGCTACAAGAATTAAAAAAACTGATTAAAATACTATTTACATGGCTTATGTATTTGAATTTCGAACATTAGATCTATTCAAACTACATGAGTACAATAATAACAGATATAGCAATGATAATTGGTGCGCAAACAAAAGTGTTTTCAAAACATCAACGACGTTACTTACTTGTACCCAATATTGCTCGTTGAACTAATTTTGCTAAATACATGTTTCGAATTGACTTTGTGGGTATTCATAAAGGCGGCGACATTGGATTTGCTTTTGATTGTCTTGCCAAACCAATCCAGGACAACATTTTCAGCCAAACAGTCTTCTAGACCGGATGCAAGACCATCCGCAAGTGTACAATAACCGTTGGTAAATGACACAGCCTTTGAATTGTTTCCACTCATATTGATTCTTTATGGGCCTACGATTATAATTAACTTGTTAAAATTATTAAAAATCACGCGGAGTACTGCATGTTGCCGACACAACGATTTCAGACAGTGCAAAATAAGCCATACAATGTGCCGTGAAGCAACAAACAAAGCTTACTGTTGGTGGGATTCGGCGATTCTTCTGTGGGCTCCCTGGACCGAGCTGATATTATATTGGACAGATCAATTTCTTTGTCGAGGCAGGCCAGCCTCTTTCGTTTCTCATCAAGCAAGTATTTAACAATGATATCGTTTGATTGTAAAATGACCTTGTGAGTATTACCAATGGAAGCCAATGTTGAAGCCGTGTCTCCTGCAACATTTAAAAACCAACATGTCAATCGGACCGTAAGCAAAAAAAATCCTGCCTATGAGGATGAAAATACTTGAAAAGAAAAACCCTTGACTAACGTATGCACGAGGCTAGCTCGCTGAGCGTCGATTCCTTAGTGATCCTTTGCTTCTTGTTAGCTGGCTGCATCTTAAAATTCGGGCCACATTGGAGAAACGTACTAAAGTATATCACGATTTCAACATTCACATAAGCTTTTTCCGCCCCACACGCGTTTTGTTTTGGAAAAACGAGAGGCTTATTGAAGGAGGAGGAAATTTAAAAGGACAGGACATCAGACATCAGCCCGATCAGCCCGGTCAGTCGGTGAAGAGAGATGGGAATACGATTGTTTTTTTAGTAGCAAAAGTGGCGGGAAAACTTTCATTCTCAGTATTACTGTATACATTTTCGACATAATCAGCGCCATCTCGCGTTGCAAATTTTGAACTAAAAAGTACCCTTAAAACTCTCTACTACCTACCGTAGGTCACTTAGGTAACTTAACTGCTGGCAGCATTTGCGGAATACTGCAGCCTCTGATTTTATCATTCTGGTAAAGAGAGCCGTAAAATCTGGCCAGTTAAAACAGCAGACGACGTGAAAGTCGAGAAAAAAATGCAGTGAAGATTTCATCGCTGTTGACTGTCGTCTGCTGTTTTTACTGGCGATTCGGAACAGAGCGCCAGTATAATTCAAGGTAGTTGGCTTACCGACCTGACGGTAACGTAGAGCGCAACCTTAAATTACTTGCTGGTGACGATTGCGGAAAACACCCATGGTGTACAATGTGTGTGAACTTATGTGTAGTAATTATATATAGTAATCGCTACTAATAAGTAGTGCCATACTGCCATATGGTCGATTTTATTAAACCATATAAGTAGAATGTCTATACTTTTGGAGGTCAATTTTCGGGTAAAAAATTAGTTGTAAACTTGCCGCAAATAGCACAAATAACGTTAATTTTTTATTTTGTGTTTGTAAAATTAGTTGCGGCTGGTTTATAATTAATAAAATGGCACTACTATAAATAGTAATAACTATTTGGATCAGCGCCATCTAGCGGTCTTTATTTTTTGGCCAAAAGTGGCTCCTAAACTTTTGAACCAGAGCTTAAGCGCTTAGAGCCATTTAGTCAATTATAAACCAGCCGCAACTCATGATTAAGCTATAAAATGAAAAAATAATGATACATGTGTTTTTGACGGCAAGTTAACAATTTATCTTATGCTCGAAAATTTATCTTTCAAAGTATAAATACATAGGAGGTCGATTTTTTGGTAGAAAATAGATTGTTAACTTGCCGCCAAAAACACACGTATCGTTATTTTTTCATTTTATAGCTTTATCATGAGTTGCGGCTGGTTTATAATTGACTAAATGGCTCTAATCCTGAATGCTCTGATTGAGAATTTTAGGAGCCACTTTTGGCCAAAAAACAAAGACCGCTAGATGGCGCTGATCCAAATAACTATTGCTATTTACAGCAAAGTCACTTTGATAATTATAAACCAGCCGCACCTAATTGCATGATTATTAAATAAAAAGTTTACAATATTGGTGCTGCTTGCGGCAAGTTTACATTCTATCTTTTACCTGATCTACCTCCAAAAGTATAAATACATAGGAGGTCGATTTTTGGTTAAAAAATAAATTGTTAACTTGCCGCAAATAGCACAAACCAAGTAAAATTTTTATTTTATAACCTTAAGATTATTTGCGACTGGTTTATAATTGATTAAATGGCTCTAGGCGCTAAAGCTCCGGTTCAGAAGTTTAGGGCCACTTTTTAGTTCAGAAATTCTTAACACTAAATGTAAGCTTGCCGCAAACAGCACAGACATCGTTAAATTTTTGTTTTACATCTGTAAGATTAGTTGCGGCTGGTTTATAATTGACTAAATGGCTCTAAGCGCTAAAGCTCTGGTTCAAAAGTTTAGGGCCACTTTTTAGTTCAGAAATTCGCAACGCTAGATGGCGCTGATCCAAATAATTGTTACTTCTTACAGTAGAGCTATTTAATTGATTATAAACTAGCCGCAACTCATTTTGTAAACACAAAATAAAAAGTCGACATTTTCTGTGATGTTTGCGGCAATTTATCTTTTACCGGAAAATCGATCACCAAAAGTATAGACATTCTACTTATGTGGTTTAGTAAAATCGACCAAATGGCACTACTTAGTATTGTGATTACTATAATTACACACGATAAATTTAATTGAATTCAATCTTTGTGATGACTCAATTTAATTTAATGCCTCGATAATCACTGTGGATGTATATGTAAAATATTATAAACGATGGTTTATGTATAATATTATGCAAAGAAACACCAAAAATTTATTCTTATAAAACCTGCATATGTTTTATTTCGCACGTATGTATAGGTATAAACTTGTCTATCGAAAACGACGAAAACCCAAATAAAAACTTGTCATGGCTTGTTCGAGCAATTCTACCTCATGTATATGACACATATAAGAGTTCACCCACGGAAACACAGAATAGCGAGGCAAAAACAAAACAAATTTGAAGCACCTCAATTCCTCAATTGCCTCGTGTGGGTTGTTGTCCTCTGCTAAATGCAAAGGAAATTTCGAGATCCGTTGTTTTTTTCGTCTTTCTTTATAATTTTTATTGTCTTCGTCTTGTATTGCATCACATGATCACATCGCAACGATAATGTCCAGCCGGTCGCGTAACTCCTTAAACGCCGGGTAGGGACAATTGATATTACGCGTGACTCGATACTTTCTTTCTTCTTATTCACAGCAAAAAAGCAGTATAGATACTACCTGGTTCGCTCTATTTCGTAGGTCCAGTTCGGAGGAAAGTGACATTGACTTCGAGTCCGATGTCGAGGACAACCCGGAGGTACCGGTGTACGAGCATCGATCCGAGGGCGACAAGTCATACGTGGAATCGGGTATGCGTGTACTTTTTGCAACATCTGTTTGTTTGTTGTTGTTTTTTCTCATGAATTTTGGCATGCGGGAGAAAGTGAGAGTGAATGTAACTTGACAGGAGTTTTGTTGAATTTGTAGAGGCTGCAGAAAGCTATTCGGATGACGATATTGACGATGTCGAGGAGGAGGAAGAAAGAAATAGCAAAAAGCCAAAGAAGAAAGCCAAAAGAATCGTGAGCGATTTTATCCTGCAAGAAGCTGAGGTTGACGATGACATCGATGAAGAGGAAGACTATGAGGATGGATCTGGACTTGGGTTTGTTGATAACGAAGTGGATGAAGTTGGCCCAACTGCCAGAGAAATCGAAGGCAGAAGGAGAGTCACCAATATTTGGGAGTACGTAGAGTGGATGCTGCTCATCGTGATACAAAGTTTTTTGTGTAAGTTGAAAATGTGTTATTCTCATTAGAACAGGAAAAGAAGAAGAGATTGAGGAATACCTGAGAAACAAGTACTCCAAGGAAAGTGCTGTTGCACAGCATTTTAACAATGAAGAACTGGATGATGAAATCACCCAGAAAACGTTGTTGCCTGATATCAAAGATCCAAATTTATGGATGGTCAAGTGCAAAATTGGCGATGAAGCCTCCACTGTTCTTCTTTTGATGAGAAAATTTCTCTCTTATCAGTATTCTGGTGAGTTTATTCTTTTTTACACTGCACACTTCACGTACAACATTAATTTCATGAAAGTTCAAATTACCGTGCAGATAATCCACTCGTCATCAAGTCAGCAATTGCACCAAAAGGCATCAAAGGCTACATTTATGTCGAAGCTTACAAGCAGATTCACGTAAAAGCTGCTATTGAAAATATCACTAATCTGAGAATGAGTTATTGGGGACAAATAAAAATGGTGCCCATCAAAGAAATGACCGACGTTCTCAGAGTGAATTCTACAACGAACCTCAAGTCGGCACAGTGGGTAAGGATGAAGAGAGGTCTGTACAAAGGTGATCTGGCACAAATTGATTACGTCGACCTGGCGCAAAACAAAGTACACTTGAAACTGATACCAAGGATTGATTACTTGAAACTGCGAGGCGCATTGCGACTGACGGCAAATGAAGATGACATCCCGAAACGGAAAAGAAACAAAAGGCCTCCTCAAAAACTCTTTGATCCAGAGGCTATAAAGACTATCGGTGGTGAGGTGGCTAAAAACAGCGATTACTGGGTGTTTGAGGGAAATCATTACTCTCACAAAGGGTTTGTATTTTCGAACGGCTGAATAATGTCATGCTCCTGTGGTAACCATCGCACGCTTTGCGTTATAATTTTAAAAATTAAATTTTCCAGCTTTTTGTACAAGAACTTCAATACAAAAAGCATTGTAACCGATGGCATCCAGCCAATGTTGCAAGAGCTAGAAATTTTCGAGGACAACTTGGAAAACGTAAACCTAGATGCTGGCCTCAGTTCGTCACAACTTAGTGGGCCAGTAGGAAATTTCAGTGTCGGCGATAACGTAATAGTTACGCAAGGCGAACTTTTGCATTTGCGAGGAAAAATCTTGTCCCTGGACGACAAAGTAATAATGTTACCAGACCATGAGGAATTAAAAGACCCCATTGAATTTTTGCCTTCGGAAATAAAAAAATATTTCAACATTGGTGATCACGTAAAGGTAAAAACGACGCATCCAATTAACATGATATTTGAATAAACGATGAATCATCATCGACAGGTTCTAAATGGCAAGTACGAAGGCGATACAGGCCTGATCGTGCGGATCAAGAATGACCACATAATCGTGTTCTCCGACGTGTCGATGCACGAAATGGAAATTCTGCGCGAAAGCTTGCAACTCTGTCCGGACGTGTCGACGGGCGTCGACAGTCTTGGCAAGTTCGCATGGGGCGATCTAGTACAACTGGATCCCATGAGCGTAGGCGTGATCATTCGATTGGGACGAGAGAGCTTTCAAGTACTGTCGATGCACGGCAAGGTCGTGATGATCAAAGACACTTCGCTGACGCTGTACCCCGTGAACAGAAACACAACTGCTTTGGACATGCATCAGGATTCGATCAAAAGGAAGGACATAGTGAAGGTGGTCGATGGGCCGCACTGCGGCAGGGACGGGGAAATCAGGCATCTGTACAGAGGTTTTGCCTTCGTTTACTCGAAAATGTACACCGAGACCGGAGGTATCTTTGTCTGCAAGTCCCGACACTTGCAGTTGGTCGGCGGAACAAAGTCGAATGGCGTGTTTGATATCACTTCAGCTGTATGCGCTTCTCCCTTGCATATTGAACCGTAAGTCACTGATTCATGTACACTTGCATTGTCTAGTCTATGATTTCAACAATTTGCAACAACAATAATTACAGCGACGTAAGTGGACCAAAGATCAACAAGAGAGGTATGCGATTTGGTGGTGGCTACGGTACTCAGCGCAACACAAAGCTCATCGGCATGACGATTCGCATCTGCGGTGGGCCGTACAAGGGTAGTATCGGTATCGTCAAAGACGCCACATCTACGACCGCCCGAGTCGAGCTGCACTCGCCCTGCCAGACGATCTCGGTCGATATATCTCACATTGTTAATGCAGATGGGAACAAGGTCCCCGAAGGTAACACCCCTCAAGGGTACAACGCCGTCAACGCCGACTACACGCCGAATCGCAGTATTGGAGGCCGTACGCCTATGTACGGACAAGCTAGGGATGGCTATAGAATGCAAGGGCAAGGACCTCAGACGCCCATGTACGAGAGTAAGTATCCATTTTTTTTTTTTTTTTTTTTTTTCCTATCTCCAAGATTCGAAAACCCGTGTACTCTGTTTGCTTGCTTTGATGAACGAAAATGGGAACTTTCAGCTGGCGCGCGAACTCCGTATTACGGCTCCGGTACACCGCTGCAGGATGGCAGCAGAACACCGGGTACGTCAGGTGCTTGGGACCCGAAAGTTTCGAACACGCCCGCGCGAAGTAGCGAGTACGACGACGATGATGTTGGCCCGAGCACGAGTTTCATGGAAAATGACGCGCCGAGCACTCCGCTCTCGCCTGATTACTTGGGGAACAAGTCGTCGAGTGGAGTATTCGATTCCGAGGGTAGTTTCGATCTCAACTCGCCCATCAGTCCATGCGCGAAGCCCAGTTTTCACAGCAGTCCGAACCTGCACAATAGCTCGTTCAACAACAGTTCGTACTCGGCTTCGCTTAATTATACTCCCTCGTCGCCTACCGAGTCCAATCAGTCGACCGATGGTGAGTAAAGATGGTTGAAAACAAATAATCGATTATCAATTTTTGGTCCTTTGATTTATGTTTTTTTCTTTTTATTTCACTTAAGAACGTCGCGAGTACCTCGACTCACCCGCATCGCCTCCAAGTCACAATGTATTGGCTGATAATGGTGAGTGAATCTTTAAATTCAAATGAATTATCATTCTAGGAATTTTATCATTTAAATGGTTTTTTACTTTTTCAGCGGAACAGTATAATTATTCACCTAAATCGCCAACGAGGTCTCACGCATCTTTTATTACTGGTGAGTTGAAAATGTCGATAATTATGTGACTCGATTATTCGGAGATGTTTATCATTTCATTTCATAAATTTATGTTTTACAGGAGATATACCATCCCCTTATTATGGTTCGCCTGCATCTCCAGACTTGAAAAGTGGTAAGTCATTTATAGTTGTTGCGTAATTTAATGATATTGTTGCAATTTTTAATATATGTAATTTTTTTTTTTTTTCGAATTTTCAGAAAAAATCATACAAGATGAAAATCCTAACTTTTACGGATCCGACATGCCTGCATCGCCTTTGCCTGCAGAGCATAATGAAAAGCCTTGCTTTTATGGGGCAGAATCACCTGGATCACCCCCGCCCGAGAAGCCGTATGAAAATGGTATTAATTGAGTTTGTGGTGAAGTTCAATACGTAAGCGTAAAATTAATCAAATCTTTTCCGTTTCAGAACCTAATTTTTATGTTCCCGCGGATTCCGAGATTGCTGGTGGGTAATAACATACAACAGTGTAATAATTTAGTATGTAGTACGTGTCACTTGATTTATTCGCTTTAACGGGCATGTTACAGGACAATCGGAACAACAGGCCAATTACTACTCTCCAGAATCACCTACTGCTGAGTAAGCACATATTAACATAAATTTTTTTTTTAAGTACAAAATACCTCTTAGGTAGTACAAAGTTCCTAATATTTTTACCTAGTGTTAGATAATATTTATTTTGCTTTAATATAACTAGTATATTGTTTATCCTTGTCAATATAATTGACTAACTAACAATGATATCTTTTCAAGAATCATCATTACTATTATGTCGTAAACATATCAAAGCGCCCTTACAAAATACGGGGGCCCATTAAAAAATGTTTTTTATTTTTCTATAAAAAAAATTTTCAGTAGATCTGACCATGACATACATCTACTGTTATGCTTACGAAATCTATGTTTTTAGTAGTTTAAAAACTTGAACGAATTTTGTACAGATGATCAAAATGAATCATCTTGAACGAGCAGTTTATGCTAATGTAAGTTCCATGATATTTGAATAAATATTCACAGAAATTTTTTTGATACTTTACTGTTTCAAGCGACATTTACGATGTAAATATCACATATATCTATGAAAAAGAACAAATTATATTCTAATAATCTCTCATGCATTCATCACGACCTCAATCATCTGACATTGATCCCATGAAAAAAAAAAGACCAAATAATTTCCCATACGATTAACGCCTCAGGGTTCATGGAAGGAACCAAAAAAAGTCCCGAGGTAACAAACTATGTGCAAACGCATTGGAAATCGATATGATTCTCGTGCTATACCTCAAAACCACCCAGTTGAAAATAAAAAAAGGGCATTCATCACCCGGCAATCCGCAGTCACGCGTCTATTGACCGATTTTTTTACTGACCAGATTTCACGTCTCACAGTAAACAACGAGCCAAAATCTCACCGATTCATTAGAAACCATACGAGGAATAAAAAAACTGACCCCAGCGATCGGGCAAATCATATTCACCAACAGCGCAGGCTTGCGGACAAAAAAAAGGGGGAAAATCCGTTAACGGGCTCTTTCTATCCTAGATAGCTTCAATGCCGATGGGAAAATCGTGTAGTGGCGCATGGGGTGACGGCGTGGTTGTGTGTGAGAAAAACTCCATCCCCTTATTTTGTGTGTACATACACGTAAGGGAAAGCGCAGCGTTTTTCCTATGTGAGATTTTTCACTCGGCATGTGTACATTAAATGTATATGAGCCACTCTGTTAAAAACCTCATGTTTTACTCTTTTTCAAGCAAAAATAATCTTAATTATTTAATTATTGTTAATAATTAAGATAAAAAGGTAACAAATGGAAACAATATGGTCTAAGTTTGAGACTAACAATATGTATTATTGATCCATTATATGCTATTAGTAAATCTTCCCAGTATGGTTAATATTTTTTTTAATGTCAAGTATAATTTAAAAAATACGTTTTAATTTCGTAATTGAAAAATAAACATGTATGATTTCTATTAACAATCAACAATAATTCATAAAAATTTTTGTCAATTATTAATTACTGAAAATTAATATTACAAGCTGTAACTTTTTATCACTTATAATTTATAATTCATACAAGTTATTATACGTTTTTTTTATGATGCTAAAAAAAAAATAACATTAACAACTAATGATAACTACTATAATGATGAATTTGAGTAAGCTGTAAATTTTTTTGAAAGCACAAAATAAGCATTTTTTTTAACTGCTCTGATAGGCAAAGCATAATCTGATGTAACATTTTCAACATCTGGAAAAGTGTTTTTGTTTATTTTTTATTATTTTGTTTTTTCATTTTGCTCAAAAATACGAGATGGAATCCAGAGTGTTATTTTTTATCAATTTATTCATTTATTTGCATAAGATATGTAGGGATTCACTCGACTGGTTTGATCAGTCTTGGTATGAATTATTGATGAGTTACGATTTCACAAGCTAGTTCAACAGACAAACAACATAAGATCAATGTTTTTTTTTTTTTTTTTTTTACTCATATGATTAAACCGAATAATAGTCCGAAAGGATATTTTTAACCCGCTATCTTTCGAAATCTCTTTGTAGCTCTTTAGAAAATCTGAGAACTGCTTAAGGATTCGGTGCGTTCAAAAATTTTCATACAGAGCTGGAAAAGAAAAGGAAAAAAAAAAAACAAACGTATTTGGAACGGAAATCCCTTGTCCGTGTACTCGTATCTGCGCTTTCAGTGTTTGAGCACGTTGTTTGCATGATAATTAGCGCAAACTTGAATTTCTTTGAATTTTCAAACCATAACTTCGAAAAAGCGTTGTCCAACGTAAACAAGCCCAAAGCTAGTTTATATTCTTTATCATCAATTTTGATCGAAAAAGCGTATAAATAAATTACGGAACTAGAAAAAAAGCGTTTTGTTACTTTCAAACCCCTACAGTTAATATAGAGATTTTTGACTTACAAGATCGAAAAGATATCTATATAAATGATGAAATGCTGAAACATAATATTGTTATTGTCTACAATATTTATTGTTACTTTTCATTTTGCTGAAAAAAAAAAAAAAAAAAAAAAAAATTATAAATTGATAATGTTAGTATTTTATTTTAATGTTTTGTCAATCTGTGCGAGAGTACAAAAAAATATTCTGGTGCATCTTATTGGAGAAGACAAATTTCTGACACTGAAAAACAATCATGATAAGTGAAGAGATGAATAATCGGTGGTATGTAGGACAGGCATTGTCATGGTCGTGATTGATGTGACTCTTAAGAATTGTATTATGGTAAATTAATCGTCTCTGAAACGAGTGTGCATTGCACAGGTCAATAGAGACTGTCGACGATATAAACAAAGTCCTCCTCACAACCGATTTAACGATACAAGCTTTTAGTTGACTTGGTTTTTTGTTTGTTTGAGACAAATCTTACCATAAAATTTTTTACCTCTTCAGGATATCGAATCGTGCTGAAATTTTGCATGTACACCTTTAGTTCTGAAGTAAGCAGTTTCGAAGATAATAGAACGTAGCATATTCAATTTTATGTGTTGGATCACTTTTTCTTTACAAATCTCTTGGTATGGGTATGAAATAACAAGGTATTAGTAAATGACAAGTGGATTGCAAAATGTTTAACTTTTTCTTCAATACAAAGGATATCTGACAAGTGAAGTATACACAAGCTCTGTGTTGTCATTTAAAATAATTTAAACTACGCAATTCAAATCTCGTCGCAAGACGATAAATCATTTGTTTCTCTACAATTTTTCAAAATATTTATAATTGGTGAAATAAGAGTTTGACGTGCTACACTTGTTTGTATTGTAACAGCAATAATAATTGAATACTGTTTGAATAACAAGCTTTGAAGATCTGAACAAAGTACTCAAGTATCTTTAACAAGGTTTATAAACAAAAAAATCGGAAAATACAATATGGATGAAAAAAAAAAAGTTTGATCCCTAATTAATTTGTTGGGCCAAAAAGTATTTTTTAATTTATTCTCCCCATCTTTATAGGCCTCCAATTGAAAGCTTGCCCCAAACACCGAAAAAAAAAAAAAAGAAATGTTAACTTCAGCAATATCGTGAACCATGTATTTTTTTTTCCTGGAAACCCGAGGCTCTCAGTTTCAGTAGAGTATGGCCTATTAACAAAAAAAAAAAAAAAAAACCTCGGCCCTCACTCGATCGAAGTAACGCTCTAGGAAAAAAAAAATCATCAGTTAAGCACACAACTTCCCGTACTTATATGCGCGCCCACATCGTACCCGCGCACCATCAACTCCCACATACATTTATATATGTAACAATCAACAGCAGCGGCGTTACGCTTAAAAGCCCAACTTCGATCGGTACCCGATAAATTTCACGTAACACATCATCGTGTGTATATATATTATACGGGCGCAATGAATCAAACCTCACGTTATTACATATATATGAGTACACACCCATAGGTACCTATAACAGAGCACTTCATTGTCAGCTCTGATATACCCACATTGCTTTCATCGTCGACGCGACGCCCCCATCGCCCGAGAAAACGACTCGAATGACTTTGCCTCCTCTACATCCCCCCCTTTTGTACACCGATGAAAAACCACACGCACCGCGTTCCCACAGAGCTGCGTAGATGCGAGGGCGTTGGCTTCGTGCGTGGGTATATATATGTGTGTGTACAAATGAAACTTCGAAAAGCGAAGATCAAAGCGTGAATGTGTGCGTATACATAAAAATCATGGCCCCCCCCCCCGCTATAAATTAAAATAGATGTATACCTCCTCTGCTCTTCGAAAAATTACGAATGTATACAAGTGTGCGGGCATCGGGGGAGATGAGCAACGTCGACGCGGCGTTTATTTCTCGGAAAAGTCACTACTAGCGCGCGTTCCCGCTCTTTTTTACTTCGAAGATATAAACGCGCTTCGTGTCCGAAGATTTTCTTTGTTCAAGAATGCGGGGATGGGGAGAAAAAGGCCAGCGCACGAGGTATAGATACGACCGATTTTTCTCTACCTGCTCGCCTTCCCTTTTATACATACATGTATGCTGTACTTCGCGGCGCAGGAATGTAGCTTTTCCACCTCCCTTGTACAGTTCTTCACGAACCTTTTTCTTCCTCTCTTTCTCCTTCTTCGCTTATCTGTTGGATGGAAAAAGTCGGAGCTGTGGGTCCTTTGTGGTGGAACTACCGAAGCGTTTTGACCTTCGAAGAATACGCGTGTATACACCTGTGCGTCCTCCATTCACGCGTAGATGTAGGTATATATATATATATATATGTGTGTGTGTGTGTACGATATTACATGCACGTCGTTCAGGCTGGAAAAGCGGGAAAATCTTCGGGCTGTGCGTTTGTTTTGTAACGTACTTTTCTTTCCTCGGGAGATCGGTTCTTCGGATGGACGCCAGTTTTTTTTTTTTTTTTTTTTTTTTTTTGAAGTTTTCGTACGTTTGTTTATTGTGGTGGTACGTTTAAAATGTTTTTTTTTTTCATCTTGAAATCATAAGGTGTATTTTATTGACTCTGGTGGCTTTTTCTGTGCTTATTGGGTCTTTCGCTCTCACGTTTTGGATAAAATAATGAATAAACTTCACTTGTTTTTTAAAACTTTATTTTTCATTAGTCTGTTAACATTTTATGATAATAAAATTTAACAATAAGTTGTAGTTCAAACGGTGAATAAGTTATCCAAAAACCATAGGATACCTACGTTTGAACACGCGTGGACAAAGCCGACCGATTTCCCGCGTTTTTTCCTTCCTCGACAAAATATACCTACTTCTGTATATATTTTCTGTATGGTATCATGCACGTGAATACGAAACCCGGTTCTTTCAAAATTCTTCTAGCCCCAATGAAGATTATGTATGTGAACAAAGAATGTAATCCCCCATTTAAGTAATGTATACGCTTAAGCACGTACATGTGAAAATCTCTAAAAAGTCATGGAACAAAAGGAACATAGATGAAAAACCAAGTTTTTAACGTGGCATACTCTATACTAACACAAAAACTTGACTTGGTAATGTCATACTGTACTCCAAATTCAGCGTTTTTCTGTGAGGCTGTTCTTTTTCCAGAGATACCGTACATTGTATCCCGCATAGTACACGTTTAAAGCATGTACATGTTAAAAAAAAATAAATAAATTACCCTATTGTTAAGAAGAATTTAAAAAACAACCAAATTTACATCCAAACAATCAGTGTAGATAGT
Source organism: Copidosoma floridanum (assembly GCF_036245765.1). Classification (NCBI taxonomy): domain Eukaryota; kingdom Metazoa; phylum Arthropoda; class Insecta; order Hymenoptera; family Encyrtidae; genus Copidosoma; species Copidosoma floridanum. The sequence continues at coordinate 11,580,754 of NW_028321884.1, read as the reverse complement.
CCATTTAGTTGTCCTTAAAATTATTTTCAACACTACTGTTATGTATTTTTGAAAAAGAAACGACTTCAACTACACGATTCAAACGTGTATTTTAACACGTTAGAATTTGCAGTGTAAAATCTGTAAACGATATAGAATTATATACAATGACACTACGTAAAGTACCCAAAACTTTGTGTCTACAGGGAATGTCCTGTTTGAAAATTTTTGTTTCTTTTCCTTCTAACTCCCTCTGTATTCTACATGATTTTTTTGAAGATTTTAACGTATACGTGAGCCGCATTTAAAAGATTTCAGTGACTTATTTTTTAATACCCGTACGTAAGCTCCCGAAGTCGGGTGGCCCGTTCAAAAGAAAGAAAGAAAATGAAAAGGACAGTGGGCCTGGAAAAACTCACGTCCGAAGTTTAAAAGCTGAAAATGAGAGAGAGAGAGAGAAAGCGGGATGGAACAGAACAAAAAAGGGGCGATAACGAATCTAGTGTGTATGCCTACTTCACTCTCCGATCCATAATGCGCACCAGAACGGAACATCCCCCCCCTCCCCGCCTTTCTCTATCGCGCTCAGTTTTCCCCCCTCGAAGTTTCCACCTACGCCTTTTTTTCCTCCCCGCCCGAATGAATCTCTGCCCTAATGTCAGATGCTTCACTGCTTTTTTTAAACGCCGAGAGCATCGACCCTTTTTTGTCTCTCCCCCCTTTGTACCGAGACAACCCGATGGAGATCTTCAAATCGTCGTCCACACCAGTCTGAGAATTTTGAGTGGGGGGGGGGATTCTATGTTTAAACATCTAGTGATTTTTAGTTCTTTGTTCGTTCCGGCAACGAAGACAGGTTTCTTTTTTTATTATTACTATTGTATGGGTGTAGGGATCGACGAAGTACGAAGTAGGGTATAGGTATGTCATTTTGGAAAGTGAAGCACCCAGTGTTTTGGGTGTTGCATGTTGTGGAGCGGTGACCGGTTGAGGGGTCAACTACCCTGTTGATAAATATATAGCCATGTCTTTGAATTGACGGTGGTTAGAGATAAACGAATTTTTGTAAATAATAGAGAAATTACTCAGCTAAATGGTGATTGATTTTAACAAAAAAACGAGGGATTCAAGACTTTAAACTCCAGTAACAAATGGATCAGTTACATCAAATGGGTGGCACACAAGGGGAATTTTTAAGAACAGAAGGGTCTTTCATTAACGTGAACTGCAAATAATTGTGATAGTACCTTCTGTACAATTGTAACTAAACGTACTGTCGCGTTATTAATGGATTTTGGTAAAAACGTTTATCTATTGGGTGGTAGATGTCAATCGTTTCGTTGAGTAGCTGTAAGGAATCAGGATCAAATTATCAAAAACCAGTTTGTTTCTATATTAAAAATCTTGTTTTTGTAGAAAACAAATATCACGTGTTTGAGTGAGGAAATCATATAACAAATAAGTAAAAACTAGCTTGTCTTGTATTTTTATGTACTTTTTGTAATGCGTTTTTCAAAAATACGTACACTTCGTTTCTGCTATACAGTATTAGTTTGAAGCCAAGGGGCTTTTCTTTTAATAGGATTTCGACCCGACCGCGCACAGCGAAGAAGAAAAAGAACACGAAAACGCTCTCTCGCCCAGCCCCCGAAGTTTTCCCTTCCTTTGTATGGGTTCGATGCACGTGGAATGCGACGACCCGTCCTGTGGGCCCTCATAACGCGGTAGGGATAGTATAAACGGGTGGACGGAACCTGTCCGTGAGAATATTTTCCCTCCAAGCCGAACTTCACGCATCTTCGTTTACATACACAGGCGGGCCTCTGTCACCGTAGTCGTCGCCCGGTCGGAGGAAAAGCAGAGGGCGATGACCCCTGGGATAATTACTTTCGAGGCCGTCCCCCTATCAATCACGAAGTACTTTTTTTTTTCATCAGCCTTTTTTTTTTTTTTTTTTTTTTTTTTGGTACTTCGCTTTTGCCTTCCGAAGGGTTTTGACGCACGTGTAGTATGCGGGTACAATTATATCTCGGCGGATGTTGGCCAATTGGGGTTTGTGGATTATGATCTCGAGAAGTTGGGGTTTTTTTTTTCTTCAGCGAAGTTTCGTGATTCGGGAGTTATATTGGCGTTGACTGATGATCGTTGCTCGTACGTTTGTTAAATGTTTTTGTTTTAAATTTATTTTTACTTTTGACGTATCGAGTTTCATTTTTCCCGTCTCTCCGGCTACACGCCGAGGGATTCAGTGGTAGATAACGATAGAGGAGAGGTGATGGAATTTTAGTTCGAACGTAGCTCAAGGGCTCGTTTCCTCGGTTTGGCTAAGTGAAGAGTATCGTGCGCACGGAATTTTCAGGGTACTTCGAAGTTCGGGCGCTGTAAGATATTTTTAAACCGGGATTTACTGCTTTTTTTTCTAGTTTTTCTTTTTTCGTTTTTGAGAGTGCCTTGCGTACTTATCAGAGAAAAGAAAACGTGAGTGACATTTCCACTCAGTTTTTTCAACAGCTTTTAAGTTCTATTTTTGTAGTTAGTCTGAAGATAAAAAAAAAACTTGACTCTCGTACACTATCAAATTCGTTGAAGATAAGAACTCAAATATTTTATTTTTTATTGAGCCTTGGAGAGCACACCCAATCTAGTATTAAAAAAAAACTAATCAAAAAATAGAAAAAAATAATTGTAATTATACGTATAGCTCATATTTAATAAGGCTTCACAAGAACAAGACAAATACGTACTACAAAAAATATAGTATTGATCCTGTCTTGATCTTGAGGCATACATTTTTTTTGTGTTGTCCCGTATTGCCTTGTTTTTTATTTATAATTTAGGAAAAGTTGTTTCCGGGAATGAACAATGCCTTATGGATACATAATGAAAAACACAAAGAAACAAATAAAGTAGCATAGCAAGTAAAAAAGATATAAATAAGTTGAAGATAAAAGTAAGGTGAAAGGTATAGAGTTGGTTTGTAAAGCAACGAAAAGAAAATCAAGAGATGAACCTCGAATTATAGAAAAGTGATGAGCTGAACGAAAATGCGATTTTCAATAAAACAAGCACAGTATGCAATGGTTAGTTTAATCATTAAACGAAAAAAGTGAATCAGTGACAGACTATATGTATAATAGCGAAAGATACAGAAAACAATTAGGGGTAGGTGATACAAATCTTACTTCCATTTCAAATATATTAAAAATGTCTTTACTCATCTACGGCAGATACATTGAAAAAAATTTTAGGTAAATAATAAAACGCAAGCTCCTAAGTACGTACAATACACCAACCAGGATTACTTTCATGAGTAGACAATCAAATGAAAGATCAAGACTTCAAACTTATGTGTCAAGCAATCATCTTATTATTTTGGAACATGGTATTGATCTCAACGTCTAGAAAATGTAAATAATGTAACCACGTATGATAGTCCTCCGCCTATTGTCTGAAACAACAAGCATACTTTAAATATTTTGAACTATATAATGTAGTTAAGGAAAATTGGAAAAAAAAATTCACCGATAGCAAAAATGATTCATTTATTTGAAATACATGTAGAGGCTCGAATTTTAGATCTGAGCTTCTGCATCTATATGAAAAAAGTAATAGCTGAAAATGAGAATTTATTTTAACTTTTCAAATGTCCATTACTCGAATATTTTTCATCTTTAATTTTTTACCTGATATGTGATACTTTTATACTTCACACTGTCGTTATATATCAAATAATTCATTAATCTATTATTAATCCTTCTGCACTGTGTAATTTATAAAAGTTTTTTAAAATTAAGCAGTCGAAATAAAATTTTTTGAATTAATAATGTATTACCTGTTGAAGTGCTGAATCAGCATATTTAGTTAATAGAAAAATCATTATTAAGTCATCGGGAATTAATATTGTCAATAGATTAAAGTCAAAATAATAAGTGCTACGCTTAGCAAGCAAAACTATAGAATAACGATAATTCTTCATAAGGGAGATAAAATACGCAGCAATGCAATAAAGTAGCGTCGAAGAGTAAAAATCGGATAGTTCGATTGATATTTCGATCAACGACATGTACAAATTTTGCAATTTCACAATGATCAGGCATTTTTCTCGCTCACCGACACAATCCAATGAATCAATTGTCGTTACGTTAGTAGACTTTTTAAAAATATTTTTCAAGTTATCATTAATTATTCTAAACAAAATTCCAATGAGAATAGTTAAAAACACATACTGCAGCGCTATCGCATCTATTATTACACCATGAATTATTTCTATTGAATATAATACAGGGAATATTGATTCTTCGTTATACAATATTAGGTCTTTTAATCCATTTGCTAATAGGATATATCTCAACAGTACAAGTGAAACGTATTTTATGTCTTGTAGTGCCCATTTGTTTTCTTTTAACCCCCCTATCGATTCTTTGACGGAATTAAATTTTGTTAAAAAAGTAATGGCTGATTTTTGCTTGAAAATTGTTCGAATTAAAATAAAATCGACCGCCAAAAAAGTCATCAGCAAAGTAGATATCCAGTAAGCTTTCTTAATCGGAATGGTATCGAAAACCGATTGCAGAGTACGACGCACATAAATTATTTGTGATATGATTAAGACTGTCAGCAAACAAACATTGTAAACTGTCCCGGTGTAAGAATAACTAAATAACCAGCGTTTGAAACTATTATTTACAATTGAGACCTCGTTGAAATTCACAGTTACAGTCCCAAGCATTCGACTATACAAGTAAAATAATTTCGTTAAAAAGTTTTTTGTTCTCATTCTTGATATTAAATTATCGAACATGGGACCGGTAGAAGTTTTGAACTGAAAAAGACGTGATTTTAGTTAAGAATAATCATTTATAATTATTGTACTTACTTTTGCAGCTATTTTTGAATAAAATGTAACTTTTATGGAGTATAATTGTAGTGTTCAATAAGTTTTTTTAGAATGTATACACACAATATGTTTCTTCTTATTAAATTACTGCCAATTGTACTACTGAAAGCTTGACTCACTTCAAGTATCAAAGCTAACTCAGTATCAAACAGTAAAATATAGAATGAACAACAGTAACCCATTGATTTCTTGCTAGACTCTTTTAATTGACAAACGTGTCTTGACTCGTCAGTTTTTAACATGCTTCAGTGGCAGCATGCCCAGGTACATGGAAGTAGATTCAAGTTCAATTACGTAAAGTGCATGAGTGGCAAGTTACAAAAATAAGCCATCAGCCTCATATTCGCATTTGTCACTCTTGCGAGTTCAACCCTTAATTAGGAAAGTTACTACGCATTTGCTAAGCGTGTGGATAAGTATGAAAAAAATTAAATGGCTCCCGTTGATAATATTGCTTGTGTACATATTTTAATTGAACGTTTGAAAGTAAGATCATTATCTACCTTAAATATATTTAAGGATTAAAATATATTTTATAAAAAAATACTTCATACATTTGTGGAATTGATCGATTGTTTTGTTTTCTGACGGATGATTTAAATGTTTCAGATTTAAAATTTTTTATTTTTTAGTGCATGTTACTGCTGGGATGTATAAAGAAAAAAATATTACTAAAATTTTTATAGTTAAAAAAGAAAAAAATTAAAGTACTCTGTTTTTGGAATTTCAGCAGAAAACCAAGTATAACAAAAATTCTAGGTTAAGTAATATTATATGTAGTATAACTGAAACAAAATGCGTGATTAATTTTCACGCTTACCTACTCAGTTAAAATTTTGAATTATTGTTTGAAAACTTGGTTTCAAATTTTTTCAGTTTTTTTTTTCACTCTTTTGCAACTGTAATGTTAACTGTTAACTGGTAAGTTATTTATACATTTCCTTTAGTAAAAATTTTTTAAAAATTATATACCATAAGAACATACACCTAAAATTTTATAATAATCTGTTTAGAAATTTTACAAATTTTAACATCGTTTTTAAAACGTTGCGTGCTAGTAGGGTACTTTCTTGTATCATACGTGATGATTATCATTTTTTAAGACAGTTGATTTTAACGATTCGGAAGTAAAAACTTACTTTCCAAGTAGCCCTGAGAGTACAAAACTTTGTACGTTTTAACATTAAAAACCGAGATTTTTATATTGATACGTGCAGATAAGGCGTTATACGCACAACAGTCAAAATACTTACGAAAACCACATCATCGATCACTTGATCCCAATCAAATTCTGAGAAAAATGACCTCGCCATTGTGTCTTTCCAAAAACGAATAGTTTGGTCAGCTCCACTCGAAAGTCCGAAATACTAATGATATTCTGAATATCTGAAGCACAACGAACCAGTCCGTGGGACCAATGGTTATCGAAGAAACAGCCGTTGACAGTGTGAAAGGTGTCCTCATCATTAACGCTGTGCAACACAAAACGCTCACGCGTTTACGGAAACTTAGTCTACAGGATTTGGGGGAAGGGAGATTTTAATGTACGGAGAAAAAGTAAAAAGCTTTTAATGTGTTTTGGGCATAGGGCCCCGTTTTTCTATGTTTCTTTATTCGGGCTTTTCTAACGTGTCAGTTCGAGAAGTGTGAAAACGAAGGACTGTTGTTTTGACTCTTGAGCGATGATGTCGAGCTACGAAAGTGAGAGCAGACGCGTAGGTATTGAAAAATTTTTCCGATGTTGTGCAGAGATTTTTCAGGCTATCCAAGAAGTATAGTGAATATCAAGTACTGGCTACTTTTATTATGATATCGATTGGCGACCAGCGCAATGGTCATAACGTTCGTAGGGTAGAAAAAACCATTAGGCGTCCATGATTTTCGTTGAGTGATCGATCGAATGGGGGGTCACTCGAGCAGTGATGGATGAAGCAAATTTTGTGAAAATAATCACCCCTTAATTTTTTGTGTATTGGAATTTCATTAGCTTTGGGGGGTAAGATGTCAGAAATGGTCAGCTTGCGATGCGTAGTTAGATTCGATAGAACTCGTATTCAATGTTTGGTTGAGTTTTGTAGATTTCACAGCTGTGATTGTATTCATTCATCAGATAAATTTTTTTTTTTTTTTCATACACTTTTAAATATTTTAAATATAATTTTTTCAAATAGTATTGTGATATTATTGATGAAAAATGTGTATGTTTGTTTTTACGCCAACTCAGAATATACTGAATAAAAATATCTTCGAAATACGAAAAAATAGAGTAATATGCTCTTAAAGACTTTTTCATTCTAAATTTTTGTCTCTTCAAAAATATTTAAAAAATGAGGGTTTTTTTTGGAAACAATTTTGTTAACTATTCTGTTATGAGTAAAAATATAAGTAACGTTTCAATATTAACAATGTATTGTATTGAAACAAAAAACAAAAAAATGTATTTGATAAAGTATGCATGTTGAAGTCTGGAGGTCTGCTAAAAAAAAAGCTGATAGATCTACAAAAAAAATGAAAACAATAAAGTAGTATTATTTCTCACACACGTTTGTGAATATTTAGAAAAAAACGAGGTCTTCGACGATAAAAAACACTAACCAAAGGGTGGACTTCTCTTACAGAAAAAAAAAACGAAAAAAAATACGACTAGATGCGAGAGACTCCGGAGATTAAACGGATTATTCAGACACGTATAATAACGAGGTGGCAGCGAGCAAACGAAATAAGCATGAGCTCCCGAACTACGCGTCTCGTCTCGCATCGGGTACAGGCACGCGAGAAAGTCTGGACAAGATGGAAGATGAACTGTAGAAGATCGGGAGGTACAGATAAGGCGAAAAATTTGCTTACCTTTGCCACGTACATATACTGTGGTTGTTGCTACTTCTGTCTCTTCTTCTTCTCCTGTTTTTTTTTTTTTTTTTTTTTTTTCTGCAAAGAAAGCTTATTCAACGCACACCATGCGTTCTGGTGAATCCTTGCGAGTTTCTGGCTGATCAGCTTATTTTGATCTTTGATTTACGCTGGGGTTCGTTAAGTTTTGGTGCAAAGCGAAAACAATAAAAACTGCACACCAAGGATCTATTTGCTTTTACGTGAATGATCGAAGTAATTTTAGATTTTATAATGATTTTAGTGGTTGAAAATCTTTTAGAGGTATGAATAATTCGTTGCAAAAATATATTTTTTTTACTCAAAACCACTAAACGAAACATCACGTGTAATTATTTGACAAGTACTCGTAAGAGCTCAAGGAATTGCGGTGTATCTGATTTTAAAAATTTTAAATGTGCGATTTAAAAAGTTCGTTAAATAGCAAAAATGGTATTAATTTTTAAAGAAAAGATATTCATATCCATCTATTTTTAATCACTTTCATAATGTTACAAAAATATTTTCCGTAAGATACCTTGTTCAGAAGTTGTATTATTTGAAACTCAAATAGATACATTAAAATCTAAATACAAGCAATAAAGTTAGTTGAAAAAAAAAAAAAAAAAAAAAAAAAAAAAAAAAAAAAGTTTATAAATGACGTCCACGGCAGGCGAAATAAAGACTGGTAGGAGCAGAACCTCAGGAGATAAAGGGCGAAAAAAAAGAGTAACGAAACGAAGCGGACGAAGGAGAAAAGAGAAGATTACTCAAAGCGTAGGAGAGCAAAGCGAGGGGAGTAATGAGTACTTACCGCGTAAGCCCAGGAGGCAGGGTCCGAGTGCGATATGGGGCTGATGCACTGCACAATGACTCCCGTGTTCTGCAAACGCTATCTCTTCAGCCAACTTATTCGTTGTAAGGCCATTGAACAAGGAGAGCTCAGTGCAGTGCGTTAGGCGCATATGTATATTTAACAGAGTTGCACAGCTGCAGTACCTATACCTTTACTGCACGCGTCCATCAAGGGCAAGATAAATACATTATAATACGCACGAGCTTGTTGTATCATTTTTATTATTGCATTTTTCATGTGCGCGCGTGCGCTCACGCGTACGTTCAATAATTATCATGCGCGTTTGTGTTTTGCTTGATGAATCCATGTAAATTATTCGTGTGGGCATATCATACAATAACTTACACGTAAAGGTTCTCTTTTTGCCGTGGCGTCAATTATTTTTGCGGCTTGAAATCGATGCAGATTACTCTCTGTCGTGCGCTCGGGTTAATGGGATTGAAATTAAAATGAACGTGCGGTGTTTTAACGTATTATTAAACCAATTATCTCTTGATGTTGGATACGGGATTCAAGAAGAAGAGAAAGAAGTTTGAAGCATTCATCGTGTTGATTTTTTTTTTTTTTTTTTTTTTCATACACGCCAAGCTCGTGCGCTTTGGAGAGAAAAAAAAAAAGAAGAAAGGGTGAAAAATGAGCATATACGAGTATTTCAAGTATGAGGGAGTTGGTGTTATTATACAGGAGAGATAAGGGAGCCACGGAATTGTTGGGCACGTATGTGTAACGACGAATTATGAATAATGCAGTATTTACGTGAAAATAGAACTTGTGGGGACGATGAAAAATAATATACTGTTACGTAATTGTATTGTTATTATACTTTCTGTTATTGGAGTTTAGTCTTTACATTGTAGCGTCACGATAATTATAAAATTTAATTGAAATTGCCTTACCACATTTTACTCCTCTGACAACACTTTATTTGCCACCATTGAGCAGAATCAGTCAACTAGTATTTTTAATACGATTTACTTACCTATGCTGTAACGTTTCGCCTAAAAAACGAAAAATTTCCAGTCTAGTGACTAAAATGGTATTTTCTCAGGTAGTGTTATTCAATACAAATTAAATCTAAATAATTTAAAAACTGCAACTTGGATGATAATTTAAAATTAGTTTTCCGCTACAAATTCGGACGATTTTTGAAAGATTTATCAAAATTTAACGTGTTTTAGTGGCTGATGACCTACTGGTATTTTATTCAAGTGAGCAGTACATGTCAAAAGCAAAAATTTTATCAGATAGTACCGAAGCTTTTGCGATGTGTTGTTTTTTTGCATGAAGGCTCTGGATTTAGGACCCCCTTAATCACGCTCAATTTTATCGTAAAAAATGTTCACTTTTGGACATTCATTGCAAAAAAATATTGCGAAAAAATGTCTGCCCATTGCCTCTTCTACCCCGACCAAATATTATTTCATTATCTTTTCGATGTATTGGTGCTATAAGTGCCGATTTTTCAATTCGCCCACAACTAAATTGTACGTACACTTACTAAGCACTGCAGAGAGTGTAAGATGTACAAGATAAAGATGAAAAGGCGCCGCCGTTATTTTCTTTTTCTCTGGTCTCTCTTTTTTTCTCTCTCTGTGTTTGTCAAAGCAAAAGAACCGACAAACTTGCACCGGCTTGCTAAGTAAAACAAAAAAATCTTTAGAGGAATGATTTGCAATTCCCTGGAGAGATAAGCAGAGAGAAAGAGAGATTGTTGAACTCTTGTAATATGCGGTTAATGCCCCCAACAGGCAAGCTTGTTTTGAATATACATTTTTAATTGGATTTCTGTGTTGTGCGTTACAATTAAGTTTTTTTTTAGTATTGTAATTACTTAAGGGACATTTTTATTTTCACATTACCAATTATTTTTAATTACTAGCCCAACCATTAATATTTTTAACACCTTTTAGGGTAAAGATTATTGCATCTATTTTCTTTTAAAAATACTGCAAAATTATTTCGGGGATGACTATTAAATTACTTCAAATATTTTTTGTTAGTGATGAACTTTAAATAAAAGTTTTTTGTTAAATAACAAACTAGTAAAAATCTGCACCATTATATCAATCACCACTATACCAATTTATACACCATTAAAAAAAAAAAAAATGAATTTTTTTAGATTAATAATAAATTTTCTTGTTAGATATAAAAAGTGCATGCACAGTATTGCACACGTACACATATGTCCGTATGAATGGAGATTTCAAGGAAATGTTACACCTTCATTACACTTTTTGTGTCTACATAATTAAATTTAAAAAAAAAATTTTTTTCTGGATTGTTATTGTATTAAAAACTTTTATTTAATTTTATACGAAAAATACTAATTTGTTATAAAATATTCTGTATCAAATATAATACCGATTTATAATTTTTAGTAGAAAATTGTTTCAAATTATTTCGATTTTATCGCATTTGTATATCATACACATAATTCTTTTATAAATAAATAAATCTATTAGAATAATAAGGAAAAGTACGAACCAATGCAAATAAAAACTCACTTAACAGATAAGTATTCAAAGCTGCGATTTGATATGTGCACTCATATATTAATGTGCCAAAACAGCTAGAAATAAATATTTTAGTTTTTGTTTAGTCATGTATAAATTGAAATCACTATCCATAAAAAAACTTTTGTTTGACAAATTTATGCTTTTGTGCTTCACATTATCGTTATGATGTGCACCAAACAGTTATTTAATAAGTAATTAATTTTTTTATCTTGTGATTTATCATTAAATAATGATAATAATATAAATATTTGTATTAACAATATTTTTTTTATTTTTTATATTTTATATTTTTTGAGAAAAATATTAGAGATAGGTACTAAACGTTTTAATGTCACAATTGCAAAGTACAGTGATCAATATGAATAAAAACATCTTTTATATACCTACAGTAATGCTAAAAAGTTGTAAAATATTGTATTACAATCTTGTTTATTGTAAGAAAATAAATATTTTACTTGAAAAAAATGCATGGAGATCTTTGAATAATGTAAATAAAAAATTAAGGAGAAAAATTGTCAACTAACATTAGCAGCTGTAGTATTAGTAGCAGATACTAATTTACAAATGGAATTAAACAGTACTGGACAATAGAAGACAACATTTATTATACAGTCGTTAGTCAGGACACTTGCATGGATCAGAGATATAATAATGGCAAAGATAGGAACAAATTGAGGAGGACAACGAAAGTTTGTAAAAATGGCAATAGAGGTAAACGAGAACACCCTATCATACATTTGGAGAGGGAAGCAGATAGAAAGAATTTAGAAATTACAACAAAATAAATTTCTTAATAATGCAATGGCAACATTTATTTGACAATACTGTAGGTTAAAATAAAATACTTAAAAAATAGATCATAAATTTGGTGTATATATTGCATTAAATGGTTCAAGGTTGAAAATAGTTTTGTTAATAAAAGGTTTAAGCTACATGTTCCGATTCTTATTATTAACCTACTGAACATCATATTAATCAATTACCAGTTTTACTCTTGGCTTTAAAAAAATTCAGAAAACCATGCTCCCGCACTCCGAGAAATCTGAGACAACCTTACATAACTTGATCAAAATAATCCCTCTGTATAAAGTACTTTGAGATAAAACAGTAGAGCTTCGATGAAAAATATCATGTGTTCTTTTGGAGGGTAATTAGCTCGAGGTCACTAGCACACTTGTTCTGCTCCATGCGTTTTTTCCTTCCCAATCATCCTATATACCTTTTTCACTCACTTTTCGCACTTCTCTTCGCCATTTCTCTCCGTCCTTCTTTTCTATCTCGCGAAACATTGAAACTCTATTCACGTGGTGCAAAACGCGGACGGACAACCTAAGACTGCGTCTTTCCATGGTGTACACCTACAGAAGGTTGTTCGTGTCACCATTGTGTGTACACGTATATATACGCGTCCAAGAGAGATCGAGAAGGAAGAGGAGAAGGAGAGAGAAGCAAAAGAGGAGAGAGTCAAACGAGCTTGGTCCTGCGTGGGTATAGATCTCGCGTGTCAGGACACGCTTCGCTCAAAAACCGCAAGCTTTTTTTTCTCCCCGTACATTCATCCACACGCCTCTTTCTCTCTTATTCCTTTTTAAGAGTATAGAGCGGACAGAAACGACGTGCTCACATACGCACACACCGACATTTGCGTACATAATATATACACGTATTCTTGAATTATCGCGTGAGTTCGCCGTGATGAGAGAAGGAGAGAGAGATAAAGAGAAAGGATACATTATATGTGCCCGCACACACACACATATATAAATGTATGTATATATCCACACGTTGTACATGCATGGACTGTACTCAAGAGAAGAGGCTTCGACCGATGGATGGAAGAACGGCGAGGAAGATAAGGCAAAAAAACTCGAAGAGGAGAAAAAGAAATAAGTAGGAGTGCCCTGGGGGTAGTAGAGAGAAGATATGGAGCTTGAGGAGATTGCGAGGAGAGGATCACAGCTACACAGCTACACTATACGCGCACACCCCATGTATATATATGTATTTATATGGAGGATATGGTATAGAGGAAGAAGAGGCGGGGAGGGAGGAGTTTGGACGTGAAACGTGTATATATAGAGGTGAAAAAGAAACAGCGAGACATGGCACAACCTCTCCTTTCTTTCCCTCTCCCCTTTCGAGAAGGAGAAGAAAAAAGAGTATGAGAGAGCAAAAGAAGGGGAAGAGGAGGAGACTGGAGAGCAGTGTGACGTTTGGCCAAAACGAGCAAAACGATTCTCCTCGAGAGAGAGAGGAGAGAGAAAAATGAGGACAGCAAGAGGAGTGGGGGATGGTAGGTCGAAATGGTGGATAAAGGAAAAAAAAAATGGAATCCTTTTTTGGAAGCTGCTGGTCTGCAGAGGATATAATGTATATTTGCGAGGAAGAAGGAGTAAAGCCGTGGTCTTTCTTCGCATATGCGAAGGCGCGTTTATTTTTGATCGACGGATATATCGAGTCGATGCGTTATTGCGGCCACGATCTTCAAGACGATCTGAAAGACCTTTTTTAAGGACGTCAAAGAAATCTGTAAACTTGATTTTTGTTTATTTATTTTTATTGTTATTATTATTATTGTTTTTTTTTTTTTTTTTTTATTGTTTCAATTTGCTTTGTTTTTGCTCACTTTCATTGCTATTCGATTTGAGTGGTCGATGCTAAATATATTATTCAGGTTACGCATTAGGCATGTCAAAAAAATAGAGATGAATTTTACAGATGAAATACAGAAGCAAATTTTCATGTAAAAGAGTTATAAGGAGAGTGACAAAAATGTTTGGATACTTATTTTGAGAGTAACAAAAAAATCTGACGATAATATGAACGTCTTGATTCTTGATCTCAAAATGTTTCAACCAATGATGATGATTCATTTGAAATAAATCTTTTAATAAATTAGTGAAAAATATGTATTGCAACGTAATTACATCAATTATCAAATGACAAACTACGGTTATTGTAAACAAAATATTTCCTTTAGTTTTGGGGTATGTATAATTATTTGAATCGGTCTAAAGAGGATTACAGTTTAGTAATAGATAACAAACATATCTCTTATGTTGAGATATCCATTTCTTATTTTTCTTGAATTTTTTAAACTTTTCTACTGATTCTTTTATCGAATTAAATTTTGTAAAAACTGTAATGGCTGCTTTTTGTTTTATAATACTGTAAACAAATCTCCTGAAAAAAAGGGTAATACACTTTGTTTATAATAAATGTGATAATTTTTTTCATATTCTACTGATTTTTGACATTACAGTCCAATTTTAGAGCATCAATAAAACACTCACTAAAACTAGTAGTAACTCGGTTATTTGAAAATTATTCAGAGCTTCAAATTTGACATCTGAATTTTTGCATCGATAAAAAAATATCAGCAGATAGATATAAATAATTTAATTTTTCAATTCTTTATCGCTAAAATTTTCTACGTTTGAACTCTTACCTGATAAGTTATTTTTTTGTACTTCACACTGTCATTATACATCAAACATTATACATCAAACAATTAATCAACGTATCATGAATTTTTTTACTCTGTACAAAAGAAAAAGTAAATGAATTGTTATGTTACATATTGAAGGTGTTTTAACAAGTATTTTTATTATACGTCTAATAGAATCCAAAAGCAACAGGAAATAATTCACGATGGATAAAAATATTGGCAAAGAGTAAAAGTCAGCTAGATCTTGGGATATTTTAATTAATGATGTGTATATTTTTTACAATGTCAGTATGGCCAGTGACTTTTCTCGTTCATTGGCACAATCCAATGAATTCGTTCTTGTCACACTACTGGACTTTTCAAAAATGTTTTTCAAATGATAATTAACCATTTTTAATAACTCCCCGAAATTTGAAACTAAATTATGTAACTGTACTATGCTGCATCTTGTTATTGAAGTTTACAGAGTAACAAAGAAATTAAAAAAGGATTTCCATTATCGTAATTGTTGATATACTGCTGTATTGTATTAAAGCTTCGAGTGGAAATAGCAAATCGAAAATTTCTGACAGTTTCAACACACATGTGGCTCACTTATGGTAAATACATATTTGCGAGCCCTAGATAAAAATGATGAATTTATTCACGTAAGACAAAATCACAAGGTCGAAAACATTGCACTTGAAAATTTTTGGATGTACTGCATGTATCGTGAAAATACATTTTTATTTTGATTGATGATTCAACCCAAGAACGACGCAACGCGCGAGGAAGCGAACGAGTGTCGGAGTACTTGAAGAAAAAAAAAAAAAAAAAAAAAAAAGAGAGAGCGTGGGCCAGCGAATGCGCGGTAGCCGCCGCGTGTATACGCGCCAAGGGAGCCCCAAAAAGAGGACAACGAAGGGGGGCCCAGAGAGAGAGAGAGAGAGAGAGAGAGAACGAAGGAGCGAAGCTGCACTCTTCGAGGGAAGGATCACGGAGAGCAGCCCTTTTTTATTGTTTTTCTTACTCTCCCTCGATGTAAAAGGAGGACGAAAAAGAGCGGGTGGAAGGAGGATGCTGCTGGCGATGCGCGGATCTCTCGGCTGCAAGAAGCTGCGGAGGATGACCCGAGGGATAGGGGGAGGCTCGAGATTAAAATCGTGCCCGAGATGCATGCGCGTACCGTATATGTATATATATATATGTATATTATATGGTAGCCGATGGTAGCTTCTTCGACCGACCGACTGACTTTTGTGTGCAAGTGTAGCAAGTGTAGATGTATATTGTGTATACATATGTGTACGTAGGTGTGCACAGGGGGCGAAAGATCTGCTGCAGGCGTCGATGATCGGCTAGTAGATTGGGACCAGCATCGTAAAAACGCCTTAATCTGCGCAAGCCCGCGTATATAAGAGAAACAAGGGTTGGTGTACGTGTACGCACATGTTTATCTCTGGTGCGTAAGTATATAGGTACATGGTATACACATGTGAGGGCTCGATTTTTTTTTTTTTTTTTTTTTTTTTACTTGTGGTGCTGGTACAAGGTTTGAAGATTATTTTCGGTTTCGACAGTGTTATTGATTTTTGGGGCTACGTGGGTATTATTTGCTGGGGAGATCTGTGCAAGCAATTTCTAACGAAGGATGATTCAAGAGAGAAGTGATAGTAGTTTTGGATTTTCCAAAGTTGTTGATGACTTGATAATTTATTATTGTTTGACAAGAATTTCATTAGCCACCTCGTGAAAAATGATTTACTCGGGAAAATTATTGTTTTATTTGATAATTATTTGAAGTCATAATATAATTTTTATGTCACCTTTCAAATAACTTGTATCCCTTTATTTACCATTTCACTAAGATGTGGAGGACAGAAATTACATAAACAGATATGATTTTAATTATTTTTGGTCCATTACATCGAGGAAAAATCAAGTAATTTTATGACCCGTCAATTCCCTGGTTATTTATTGGGCGCATCAAAAAGATAATTGTCATCCTCTTTATTTGAATCTTGTACCACCAACTTTGGCCTATATGAAAGCGACAATAACGAATTTGTGCTTCTGGTAAGAGTCCTCTTATTGCACTATGAATCGCAAGCTCAAAGTCAACAAAAACAATGGATGTATTGAATGATGAATACGTTTTACCCCACTAAGATATTAGAATAAAACAAACTTTGCAATACAATTCTGTGAATTCATCAGGAAGCAAACAAACGGAATGCAGAGGTAATAAATATTATCATGAAGAGCGTGCTTCGTAGAGACCGTAAGACAGTACCGTAAACATATTTACAACTTTCGCTGTACTATCGGTCCTCACTTTTCCTACGTTCAAATGTTTGTGAATCATCCACTCGGAGACTGGGACTGAACTCGACCGAAAGATAAAATTACTGGAACTCAACTCAGCCCTTTTTTCGTCTAGATGGGATGCAACTCGACATTTAAGCTTTATTTTAGTGTACACCTTCGGGTTTCGAGATACAATATTTTAATTGAAACGAGGTATAATTAATTTTGTGCAGGACAAAATTTGAGAGTCTCAGGAAAACTTGAAAGCCACATGGTACTGTACCATACCCGAAGCATCATAATTGCCTCATTAAAATGTTGCCAGGTGGACGATAACTTCCGTATCAAGGCAAATATTTTTCGTCCCTCGTGCGTGCATAAACGTCACCTTTGAATTATCATTTGAAGCGCGCCTGTGGGTCCGCGTCGTAAAGCCAAACGAGTCGCATTGACAAAAAAACGGGGGACAAAATGAAAAAAGCAACCCCCGAGCCGATTCAGCCGGACAAAATTCAAATTCAATAAGACAAAAAAACTCGAGCCCGAGTCGTGTCATTTTTCATGGCTCGCATGTATACATTAAAAACATGCGCTTTTACCGCTCACCTCGATACTATACCCCGCAACGACAAATTAGCCGAGGCACTCCCTCTTATCGTAAATGAAAGAAGAAAAGAAAAAATAATACAAATGAACCCTCGCCATCCATAAGACGATCCGTTCCCCGAACGGGCATTAAAATAGTTGAAGGAATCGCAGTAGCCGTTTCGCTTGTATAATGCAACGTGCGAGCGTTATAGTTGGGGGGGGGGGTGCCCATACGCGAGAGAAGACAAATCTTTTTAGCGATTTACGACCGAGGCATCGGCTACCGTGCGTAGACGCCCATGCGTTTTGTGTGCATCAGTAAAATATGATTGGCCTCTTGGTATCCCTGATTTTTTTTTTTTTTTGTTTATGGTATATTGCTTCTTTTATTCTCGCTCGTTGTTGACCATCACGCATGAAGCATCAATTTAGCGATAATGTGCATGCATTTTATGAAAAAAATTTTAAGAGTAGAGGAATATATAACAGACAGGACGTTTTTCCAAACAACTACGAGTTTAGTTGAGATCAGAGTATGTTTTTATGAATGAATAAGTTATTATGTAGCCAAATAGTGTTATTTGTGGAGCTATAGCTTAGTTGGCAGATGAGCAATGGTCTTGATCGACTTGAATTTTTTTTCCATGAAAAGTTACTTTGCTTGTTGCTGCAGAGTTTTCAAAACATATTGTAATTTTGGGACTCACAATGTTTGTCTTTTCCATAATATTTCACCAAAATTGTATACATATTATTTTGGATACATTAAAATGCACTACAAACATTGAAATTTAACTTTTTACCTGAAACAAGATTTAACAGCATAACAAATACTATTTCATCATTACTGCCGCGTGTATAAATGCACTGAAAGGTGGTGAAAGAATCAAGCGTATGAAAGTAGAAATCACGTGTTTCATGAAATTTTTTAAGATAAAGCAAAATTTATTATTTAAAGTATTTATGGGTAAGGCAAAAATTGACAAAAAGATTCGTATATTACTTGAACTAGTCACAGCTCTAGATATTTGCCAGTGTTTTCTGATTTACGGTGATTTTTTTGAAAATCAGATTAAAAAATTATTAAAAAATAGAAAATAAAAAATTTATAATCTAAAATGTTACTAGCTAACAAAATAATTGATTTATTGAGGCGAAAATTCAACTATTTTGAATATCATTTCAAATAGTTAGAGCCAAACCTTACTCTGATTTATTTCACTATCAATTTCAGGGTAATGTGCTTACTGTGCGTTTCTAAAATTATACTCATAAGGATCTGTAAGTATAATATAGTAATCATCAATAAAAATTATTTTTTTTAAAGTATTGACGTTTTGTATTATTTATTTATTATTCAAATTTTTTTTACCATCACAATAAGTACTATTATTATTATTATTAATATTATAATTATAAATATTCCCATTAATAAACCTCGTACAGAAAAAGAAAAAAAATATCTCCAAACATGCATCCTTTTAAGAGCCGAATGCTAAAATTTAAAACAATCTGTAAACAATAACGGCATGCGCACTGTAGCTACAAAAATATTTTTCAATACTTAATTTTCACGTTTGATTTGAGTACAGTATGAAACTACGTTTATCTTAAAAAAAATGCATTTGGCTGGAATCACTAAAAAAAACTTTTTTCTACACCACAAATACTCCTCTGCGAAGAATCAAACTTCCAGCGATTAAAAAAGCGTCACTCGCTTATTCCGAGCATCATCGTTGATTTATCATAAATTTTCCTCCCCATTGCCTCACTTGTATACCATTATAATGAACCTCCATTATGCATACTCACCCAACCGCTCTTCCCTAAAAAAAAAAAAATATCTTCCCAACCACCCGATCCCACCAACAAATTGCGCACACTTCGAAACACAATCCAATCGTATGAAAAAAAAAAAAAAATCCCCCACGACGCGACAAATGGCAACGCGTTAATACACAGTCCACAGAAGACTCTCTAGATACGCGGAAAACCGCTTCTCCACGCCTGTCTGCTGCTAACATTTTTTTTTTCCACGCCTCCATCGTTACAATAACAGCTGAGAGAGCATTAAAAACGAGCAGCTATGTTATTTGCCGAGAGATCAGTGTGTCCATGCAGCATTCGGGAGAAGAGCTGGTATAATTACAAAGTATAGGTACGCAGGCGAGCACGCGCACATGCGGCTATAAATCAAAGACCGGCTGACCAGCGGCTCTTGCCAGCACCGGGCTTTTCCTTTCCTAAAGTATATACGTATATATGTACCTCGCGTTGGGGTTGCAACGGTTGATTTTCGGCCACCGGATTATTACCGTGTGCTCTACTGTTTGTATACGTATACATTACAGAGAGGCTATTTGCGGGTACAGTGCATCTATCGGAGGTGTCGACCCTTTGGATTCAGTATTCGGTACAAGCCTCAGATACATGACTTCCGTTTGTTCACATGTTGTATGCGCTGAAAACGGATGTTGGGCGCGCATGCATGAATATACGGGTGTATATATACGTGCAATGTGCGAATTCTTCAATTAAACAGATACCGTTCCAAGGCTATTTTGTTTTATCTCGTTTATTTACTTCAGCCGCTGAAATAATCCACGCGTTTCCTCAATTACAAGGGTCCAGAAGTTTTTTTTTCTTTTTTTTTTATGTACGTGTGATATACTTTTTGTCTGAACTTTTATGTGGAATAATCCAAGTAATTTCCTTGATAAATATAAAACAGTAAAAGAGAGTTAACTTTACATTGTCATATTACGTGTTGTGATCGTTATAATGTATTGCATTAAAAAAAAAAATTTTGTGAAACATGTTGTAAAGACCCGAATGGAAAAAATCTTCCGGAAACAAATCTGCGTAAAAATTATACCGATGTCATGAAGATTCCACGAGGACTTTTTATACTTTCTCCGTGAGATTCATGCAGATTCCCAGTCGAAATATACTGGAATTTTGTGACGTGAGCACCCAAAAAATCGTCTCAATAATCACCCGTACATTTATTTTCGTCAGCCGTATAATACTTAACAGACAAAATGAAAAACGAGTCGGGGCCGAATGAAGGTGCGGAATGAAAGTAACGAAGAAACAAGGACATGTAGTCTTAAAAAGTCATACGCCCACGTGACCCTCACAGCTCCCCTCGAAAGTTGCGGAGGAGGAGTACCTCAGCCCTCTCGCGCGCGCTCTCATGGCTTTGTGTAAAAACTGACCGTTTCGAGGTCCTGCGCTGTGTAACCGGCTATTAAAAGTACACAAAGCTGCGGCTCCAGGCAACACCGGTAGCCCCAATATTATATGAGCACGCGCGGTCAATCTTCTTTTGTCCTCAGCTCCCTCTCGAATTGTTCGTTGCGCGCGTGGCAGGACCGAAGGCTTGTGATTTCGTCGAGACGGGCTTTGAGCTTTGCCGGGGGAAAGCCGATGGGCACACACGCGCTCGGGAGATAAAGCTTTCGACGTGTTTGTCCAGAGGATCTTGGAAAACCCGGCCCGGCTGACTTTTAATGCCATTTTCAAACATTAAATTTTTCAAAATATCGATACGGCCTTTTCGAGGATAGGGGTGTGCTTCATTGGCATGTTTACGGCACCGATTTCCCGGGCGATCGATTCGTGCGTTGTGGACGTAAAGGAATTTGCGCTCCGGACGAGCGACAGTTCACAAATTGTGATGTATATATCATTGCCCGTTAGGGGTCATGATTGTTGGTATCTATCGAGTTTCCTTTGGGATTAGGAGGCGAAACGCGTGCTGTGGACAATTTTGGTTGTTGTGCATTATTGTACATCATTTTTGAAAGAATTGTGTATCGTACAAATTTTTTATGCATGGCAAAATTTTTTACTCAAAGGCGGGGGAGGGGGTGTCATTTGTGTGTTTTCGAGAGCTAAAATCTAGTGCAACCAAACCATACGGAAATAGAATTTTCAAGGTTTAAATAATAGTTGAACATATTTTCTTTTAACATCTACGAAAAAACCATAAGGTGGAGGTACGTCTTTGAAACAGTTTTGATTTAAAAAAAAACAGTCAGCTTAGTTTTCAATATTTGGTTATTGTTGTGTGCTTAATCTTTATTAATAATATTAAAATTTTCAAATTAATTTATAATTTGTGCCATGAAATCATTGTATTCATAAAAATGTTGTTATTTTTTATGCTCATCCTTGGAACACATGTAATTTTAATAGGTTTAGCTTGTTCCAGGGGCGAGGGGGCATCAAGCATTTTATTATTATTATTTGTAACGGTTGTAGTAATTTATATGAAAAAGACAATAGTGTATTATTTTCTTGTCAAAAAATCTCAAGAATTTGTTTATTATTACCATGTATCATTTACATATTTCACATGGGAAGATACAATTTTTCAAGTGTCCCTCGTAGGTACCTTTATCTTACTGAAATTAACGGATATTAAGTAAAACAAACACGTACTTATTTAATAAATGTGATCATTGAGTAATGACATGAACTAACTCCCACCGAACAATTGTTTGTTGAATAAGAATCTGGAAAATGTCGAACCCAGGACAAATCAGATGAAACAATTGATTGAGAGTAAAGTAATGTCGAAGTATACGTGCAACAATTGTTAATTGGAAAGTCGTCTGAAAATTGTTATCCTGAACTAAATCCGATGGAGTATATATTATGGGTTAAGTAGTCAGTCTCGTTGATTTTGACGATGAAACTTAAGCGAGGATAAATGGGTGACCACGACGCACAAAACAGTTAACGATGCACGTGTCCATTTGACACGTCAACTTTACAGCTCATCCACTTGACGCTCGAATCACTCGCTTCAGAAATGAGATAAACGACAATGCTAAAAGTCATAGATATCATTGTGGCAGAGAGGAAAAAAACATGAAGGAGAGAGTGAGAAGGGTCAAGGCAAAGAGCAGCGAAGAGGGTTACAACCCGCAAAAAGATAACGGGCAAAACGAAAGGGAGTAAAAATAAGAGAAAAGTAAATTTGAAAAAGAATCGAATGCGGAGTTGAATCGAAGAAAAAAGGAAGAGAAGTATAGCGAGCGAAAAAGTAAGTAGCAGCCGAGCCAAATAACAAAACGAAGAAATCCCTCTCGGCCGCCGTACGCACTTCTCATATGCGTGTGTGTATATATAATATGTACATGTGCAGGAGAAAGAGATTTATTGGCATTCGGAATTAGCATTTTAAATATGCTACGGTCCTTTTATACCATTTTTTTCCATCTTTTTCTCTCATGTCAAAAGAAACGAGAGGTAGGAAGAAAGGTTACAGCGGGTGCGAAGTCGTCCGAGCTGCGGGTATACAGTATATATGTAAGAGGCAAGGCATTTCTTATGCTTTTGGCACAGGGAACTTTTTGGTTTATCAGTGTCTCGTGGTACGGGAGAGGCTTTGAGATTTTGTGCGTCACGACGCGCATTCAGCCCGTTTTAATCTGATGTGGCTTTCTTCGCTGCCATAAAAATTCGAGTGGTTTCTTGGTAGTTTTAATACATTTCGAGGGACCAAAACGTGAACTTTGTAGTCTTTGGGTTTCGAAGAAAAATTCAGAACTTTTTTTTCTTCTTCCTCTTTGCCAAAAAATTGTTTATTGTGATCAAAATTTTATCCACATCTGTATGGGTACAAAATCAACTGGACCGAGAGAAAATCCTCTGAATCTCAAAATTGATTTTCAAAGGGACATTTTTGATATTTTACGTAATCAAACTCATACATTACGGAAAAATCGGTCAAACATGTAAAAAGCTTTGTCAAACATCCTTAAAATTAGTATTTAAAGTTTATTTTGTTAATATTCCGTAAACTGTGCAAAATTAGATAAAAATAGAAATACTATCGTGTAGAACGAAAAATTTCCTATCGGTTTGTTACTTTCGTTCGTGAGTGAGAGCTGAGTGAGACAGCTGTATCTATAAAGTAAGTTAAACTGTGTCACATTAAATCCAGTATGATGGCTGTCACAAAATGGCTACTTATCTCTCTTGAAAGTATCATTTTATGAAAGGGTTCAACAGTACTAGGAAACATTAATATTATAATAATAAGATTTTATTACGAAGAAAAAAAAATATAGCATCAACAAAATGTGAAAAAATAATTTCTTTTTTCTTCAAGGAACTTGAATGTTTATAGAACGAAAAAAAAAAAACTTGAAAGATTAGATCAAATACAATTATTTTAAATAACCAATTAAGTTTTATAAACATTATAGGAACCTTAGTGTTTTTGTAGCTGTTAAGAGGTAAATTTTTTTTCAACTACTTTTACAAAAAAACCACAAGTGTATAAAAAAAAAAAAAAAAAAAAAAAAAAAAAAACATAAACAATACTCCAGCTCAAGATTTATTCTCAAACGCCAACACCGGAAGCCTAATTTACATTCTCTCGCTCTATCCATCTTTTTCTGTCTACCTCGAAAAATAAGCCACACATTAATTTACGATCGCCAACCAGCCCGCCCCATCCGTCCGTCCATCCATTCGAGTCAACAAAGAAATCGACTAATTTGCAGTGGCGTCGCGTCAACCACTTACTCCTCGGACGAACAGTAGCTACTGCTGCACCACTACTTCATCGCAAAAAAAAAAAAAAAAATAAATAAGTAGAGCCTCGCTCAGAAGTGATCTCCTCTCCTTTATTTCTTCGAGAGTGTAGGCGCGCGATATTGGACCTTCCCTCCGTTTTATCTTTCACTGCTGCCAATATGCGCGCCAGTATATTATCTCACAAAAGGCAGAGATAAAAAAAAAAAAAAAAAAAAAAAAAAAAAAGTAAGAGAACGAAGGAGTTTTTCTCCTGCAGTGCAGCGGAGAAGCGTCGGACAATACGAGGCGAGAGAGCGGAGGAGCAGTAGCAGATAAAGGCAAAAGAAAAACATGACACCCGAGAAGGATGGCAGAAGAGGCTTTTTCGAGGAGGAGGAGAGAAAGAGACGCGCGTTATTCGGTCGAAAGTGATTGTGGAGTATGAATTTTAATGAACGTGCGTGTAAAGAGGAGTGCTGTATTATGGATGCCATGGTAATGGCGAGTACGAGGATGAGGGAGATCGAGAGGAAAGATTGAGATTGAAAAATCACTTTGAAAGATTTACAATGAGCTGGAGGTAGGTATTATGTGGATGTATGCGAGGGTATTGAGAAACGACGTTTCGAAATCGTTGATGGTTTTGTACTTTGGGAAATATTCTCGAGGACCATACTGCTGTCGATTCACCATAGAAGACTGTACTTGGACTGATCTTGAAATATTGTTCCGACGAATTCTCGTTTATTTTTATCACACAAAGAGTTAAGGTTTTAAACTTTATTTTCATGCAAAAATTTGAAAAGTATATTTACTACCCTTTCTAATATCACACGTACTAAAAATGCTCTACAATTAACACAGAAACGCGAGGGAAGACCAAGGAATCCTGATAAGTAATTTTTAATCGTTCTACCCAGTGGACGATATTTTTTTTTGTACTTACATTAACGAAAAAAAAGCCGAACAAGTGACAAAGTTTTTTTCATGCAGGCAATTAAGCAATTGAAGATGCTCTCATCTGTTAACGAAGCACGTAGCACGTGCAGCGCAAGAAGCGTGAATGACTTCACTTGATACTCTGGGATGTTCCAATGTCCGAAATAGCATTCCCCTCCTTTCCTTTCCTTTTTTTTTTTTTTTTTTTTTTTAATCCGATCCTTTATTGATCGACGCACTTTTTCCATGTACTTCAGCTGGAGATGCATTAGTGTAATTGATCGGGTGCAATTGCGACTGGTTTTGATCTCCTATACGGCGTGTTCCAACAATGTTCGAGAAAACTGTGTACTATAGGATTAAACTTATCAAGACAACAGTGCTCTTTATCACAATATTGTAGTTTTATACATTTATGCTTTCCAAGGTACTGTAAATTGTAAATCTATAAAAAATCTTTAAAACAAGTTATTAACTACAAATCTACGTAGTGTAGATGTATGATGATGTTAGTTCCACGAAGAAAAAAAAAAAAAAACCATTATAATGTTAAGATAGTTGTGGATCATTAAATCGTCCCTCCTTAGATGGTGCACCCATGAGCGAACGTTCCCTCAAGCAGACGTAACCAAATGAGAAATAATCGACGAACTAATCGATAATATCTCTTACGAACAGGCAAAAAACAAACAAAAAACTCAAGCTAGAAATGCAAATAAAGCCGGGGTAAAGGTATACATAGGGACGAAGAAACCGAACACGATTGAAAACAACAGCAGGTCAACGGGAGACACATCCAATGTTGTACCTCCTCCTCGTGTGGCGTATTCTTTGCACGACACCTGATCGATCGTAAGTTGATACTTGATGCTCACCAAGCCCTTCCAACTTCATTATGTCGTTGTCGCAGAGAGATGCGTGTATACAGTATCGGAGACCGGAGATCTTTTCGGGTTATGATGTGCGTATGTGTATTTTTTTTTTTTTTTTTTTTAAATATGCCACATCGTCGCTTGCAATTAAGACTTTTGGCTCGATTTGGTGGAAGGATGCCTTGCAAGTGTTGCGAAAGTATACATATACTGGCTTTAAATATAGTGTGAGGTCGGGAATCGGAAGTTGCGCGTAAGAGGGCATTTTTTTCTATATTTTTAGGTTTTCCGGCTGATGATGTCGGTCTTATGCTGCATTCTAGATTATCTCAGATTGTTTTTAAGCATCATAAAAATTACATAGAATAGTTATAAGGACATACGACTACAAGTTTTCTTACCAACAGTTATAAGCAACATCTATTAAATTTTTATTATTCTTGTTACTGATAGAATCTAACTTTACAAAGCTTACCCACAAAAAATTATTAATTATTTTCTACGATACAATGTGAAACATATGAAGAATTAAAACGATGTGCACATAATTAGGATATCTATCTCTTTGAAAAGTTTAGAGTGAGAATATGTGAAAAAAAATTGATAAAAAGATCGTGAGTTCATATTCCGTCAAAAAATATTGGGAATTTTTTCTTCAGCTTTTTCTATACATAATCCTAGGGTCTATTATCACATAACCCTGTAACACTGAAATCTGCAACTACATAATACGAGGAGAAAATTCATAAATTCATATTCATTTTGAACTTCACTGGGTTACTACATAATTGGTGATAAATAAGATGCATTCAAAGTTGATGTAAAGTTGAAATTCAGTCAGAGATTTTTTTATCTCAAGAATCAGATTATAATTTGACTAAAAAACATTTATTCATCAAATGTTATGAATTATTTGATAAAGTTTAAAAAAAAAAATTGTCAACCCGACACGTATTTTTTGGTCGTACAGGTCGTACAGGTCGTACATAAATCGTAGTCTGTACTGACTGTGATTACACAATACTGTTTCGGCCAAAAGTAAAGACAACGATAGAAATCGTGAGTTTTTCGTTACGGCATCTTCGAACTATTTGAGGGTCCACAGTCTAACGCGTAGCTTTCCGATCGTTGACCTCATTCTCGTGTATCTTTATTCATAAATATGTGGGTGCTGCGCTCAACTTTCCTCTCTCGTTTCTTTGAAAGATCTTTGGCTCTATGCTTGTACAAAATGTACTTGCGCGGTATAACATTAGAGTTCAAATTTTCACCTGTTGAGTATTATTTTTTTTATAAAAGGATCGAATGATTGTCCAGCTGGATCCGCAATTGGTGGACTATTAGCGACTAACATTAAGTCACTACGAAAGAAAAAAATTTGATTTTCAATCTTATGAGACTTTCTAGATTGTCGTACATTTAACTTTGTCACTTGGAGTGCCTTAAGTCATAATAATTAAATACTTCACGTTTGTTCTAATCGCACTACTACAGTTTACAATTCTAATTTGGTTTTTTTCTGCAAATACATACTGCAAATGTATCGTGTGCACAGTATTTTCGTAAAATATATCCTGCTTACGCAAAAAAAAAATCAAATAAAATCAGCCAATGTCACTCGAAAATCGTAGCTATAATCATGCATCGTAAGGGGGTTCCGTTTCTGCTCCACATTAGCAGAGATAATGTGCCACAGGGCGTTGTTCTTTAACAAAAAAAAAAAAAAATAGCTGTCCTTCATTTAGCATAAAGTTTCATAGAAAAATCCACACGATACGGCAATTACCTCGTCCTTTGCCCCAAGCATTCGCAGTTCGAAAGAAAAAGGGGGACGTACTCATCTACGAAAGAAAGAAGGCATGCAGCAGCGTCGTGAGTCGTATATTCGAGAGATGGTATACATATAGGTACGCAAGTGCTTGGGGCTACTTATCGCGTGCTTACAACGCGAAGGCCCTGTTTACATTGTAAGAACGGTGACGAAGAAATGGGGACGATAATGACGCTGGCTCGAGTTATTTCGCCCCTCCGTTTGCGTCGTGTATAGCACACGTCGGGCATGAATATTGCGTGTCTGACTTATTAGGATTCCTCTGTATGCAAAGAGAACAATGAGATATAAAGAGGAATTTCATAATTCGATGCACCGGCTTGATTTGTGCAATCACGAGCTCTTAGGATTGTAGGTTTGTGGGTTTTTTTTTTTTTTTTTTTTTTTTTTTTTTCTTTAAAATAGTTCATCGTAAAGCAAGATGAGGACGTAATCATTTTGATTTATCGGATTAATGATAAAACTTATCCACGATATCGAATTTGAGTAAACTAAAAAGTAAAAAAAAAAAAAAAAAAATACAATGCTAATCCAATTCATCCCACCACCTACAGTTTTAACCTCATCCAACCCAAGGGGTTGTGGGCTTTGATAGCTTAATAGAAATTCGAAAGTTCTTCCAAGCTTTTCTGAGGTCTTACGAGATTGTAAGACCCTTTATTTAAAAAAGTATTAGATAATTTAAAATTTATTTATATGACCTTAGAGATCTTTTTTTCCACAAACATCGAGGGTACCCAACCCATCGTCTCGACCTCATCCCATCAACGCCATCAACGTCATATAAAAAATAACATTCAACCAATACGAAACTCCTCGGTGTGTTTATGTATCTTTGGAAAATGAAAATCCGCCGTCGACACCTCCTCGTAAATATGGTCCAGATGAAACAATACCCGCACACTCCAGATGGACGTACAATGCGCCGTGACACTTTCCGTTACGCTCGTAAGCGTGACCCCCGCCAAGCCCCGAGAAATTTATGTGCAAACATATTATTTTCAGGCCCCCGTCGGAGATCGGCACGCGTATACACTTTAAAAAAATATATATATATTATGTGTAGGGAGGGATAAATCTAGCTTTGTGTACGTATGGTACAACACGAACGAAGAGGGAGGGTTGTACCGCTCGTCGAAGGTATTATACGCGCTTTCTTGGCAATAATTGCTTCGAGGAAGTCGTTTTCCGGGCTTTTCAAAAATTCACCTTCGTACACCCGATCCCCACACACAGGCACAGATGGGCAGATTTTCCTTGTGTACAGTACGGACCGTCGAGTTATTTGTACGTCTCCTTCCGCGCGATGTAGCATACACCCATACGCATCCACTCCTGCGTGTACGGTTTTAGGGGAGGAAGGGGCATTTTCACGTAGGAGATCCTCTTCATAATATGTGGTATTGCACTGCAGAAGAGGGATATTGCTATACTAGGGATGGAGGGGGGGGGGTCAGAGACGATTGCGCGTCTACCGTTGACGATCGGGGGTTGCAATCGTCGTAAATTCGCGTCTTTATTACTGCATATTTTACAAAGCCGCGCGATTAAGAGCTTCATTTCTCTGGTTTTTCTCCTCGAAAGTTTTATGGAGCCTGTGAGTTCGGGGGTCTCTTGTCGTAAATTCACCGGCTGAACATCGAGTCCTGGGATACGAGGAGAATTTTATTGTGCGAGTTTTGTGCTGTGAAACAGAGAGCCTGTCACCCGTCCTGTAATAATGTATATCTTTACAGGCACGCGCGTGATAAGAGTGACGAGATGTCTGAATTTTTTTTTTTTTTTTTTGACACGCGTGTGCGTTACTCTGGATGACACGGGGTTTTGAATTTTTATACAATGTTTTGGGACAAAGTGTGGATGTTATGGTTTTCGCTGTTAATCATATCGGCATAGTTTGTGTTGCTTTGGATCAAGAAAATCGCGAATAAAATGAGAAAATATTTAAGTTAAAAAAAAACTGTTGAACAAAGTATGAAATCGCACGAAATACGAGTTAAAAAAAAAAATAATTTTATTTTACGTGATAGTTAATAAAGGAATTTACGTGTTGAGTTCCCAAAGTGACAGCTAGTCCATATATCGATCGACCAGCCAATGGCACGAAAGTGTGAAATAATATTTTATATGATTTGATGCAGTAAATATAGAAGAAAAACATTTATTATTTTTTATATAGTTGATAGTTTTTTCTTTTTTTTGCCATTTGGACGATAAATGATCTGTTTAGGAACTTTAAAAAAATTTTCCATACAATTCTTCAGAGAATTTATCGCTTGATATGTACGCAACGAATCAACGAAATTTGTAAACTTGACTAGTGCCGAGTCGTGCCCCTACATAAGTGGGTATAATATAATTATATTATTATATTTATATTATAATTATACATATTATGTATTATCTTATATCGTCTCCAGACGATGGATTTCTCGTCTCACTCGATAATAAGGATAATTTTACTTGAATCATACGTCATGTAATTATACACAAAAATTAATCTATGAAATTTTTGTTGTCGTGATAAAAATAAGGATATTGTCCAAATTTAAAAGAGTGAGGTATAAAAAATTAAAAATTCCATAAAAATATACATATTTTTTTTGTTTTTTAGACTACTATATTTGATTACCAAATGTAAAAATGTACCCATTTATTAGGATATCAATTTAAATTTAACAGTAATTTAAACATACAAACACATAGTAAAACTTTTGCTACATAACTTTAACATTCAAAAAAAAAAAATATTAAAAAATATTACACGATTAATGCAAAGATTATTTAAAATACCCCTAACGTGCCTGGAAATCATCTGATAGTTGTTTTAACATTGACTTAGAGTTTTAGAAGTGGGTAAAAAACAACCATGTATGATATTATACTACTTATTATCTGCAAATAAAAATGTAGTACGCATAAATTTTGCTCATAATACATGAAATATTTTTCTTGCATAATTCAAGTATTTCGAACTTTGTAATGTCATTTAAGAGTATTAAAAAAAATACTTACAGACACAAATAATAATTCATTTAGCAAAAAAACATTTAAAACCTCGAATCTAATATCTGAATTTCTGCATCGATAGGAAAATAGCAATAGCTAAAAATAAACAATTCAGAGCTTAAACTATTAATAGCTAAAATTTATTATATTTATATTCTTACCTGATATGTTGCTCCTTTGAATGCCACACTATCATTACACGTCAAACAACTGATCAACGTATTATTTATCATTTCGGTCTAAGTGCATGAAGTAAGATAATAACATTTCAGCAATAAAAACAATTATTTATTTTCAGCTAACAATCTGTTACCTGTTTTTTTACGGAGCTTGCAGCCTTGGTTATAACTAAGATCATAGACAAGGCGGGAAGAATGTATATTAATGGGAATATTATGAAAAATATAGGATCAGTAGAATTCAATGTTATAATCATGAAGCGAGAATATTCAAAAACAATCATTAAATAATTCATGATGCATAGTGACATTGGCAAAGAGTAAAAACTAGACAGATCATTAGATATTTCAACTAGTAGTGTGAACATTTTTTGCAATTTTATTATAGTCAGCAGCTTTTCTCGTTCACAAAAACAATCCAATGATGTAATTCTCGCCTCACTACTAGACTTTCCAAAAACGTTTTTTAAAAGATGACGGATCCCTTGCAATAAGTCATTCATCAAGATCATAAGAAATGTATATTGCAACACGTTTACATTCATGATCATTTGATACATTGGTCCTATAAAAATGTAAATTAACTTCCATTTTTTGTTGGACTTCCATATTTGTAATATATCTTCGGTCTGTACAGATACTTCTAGAATAAATGGTAAAACCAGAACACAAGGGTATAAAATACATCGAAATTTCAATTTATTACTATTCGTGTCATTTTTGAATTCTGCTACCGATTCTCTTACAAAATTGAATTTTGTTAAGATAGAAATAAATGTTTTTTGTTTCGTAATTGTATAAATTAATATAACATCGGTTGCCGCAAATTGGATTGTGAATAACATCAAATAAACTTGGGTGAGAAAACTGTAATCGACAGTTGTAATTGTGTAGATGTGCCATCGTACAGCATAATACTGATTTCTGATTAATAATATCAATAAACAAGCATTGTAGGCTATTCCAGTGTAAGAATAACACAAGGACCAGCGTTTAAAATTACTATTTATTGGGATCTCTTTGAAATTTATAGCTATGGTCCCAAGCATTCGACTGTAGAAGTAAAATAGTTTTAAAAATGTAAGCTTACGATATTTTGAACGTATTCTTGACATTAATTTAGCAAACATCGTAACAACACGAGTTAGAACTAAAAAAGAGAGGTTACTTAATTGCAAGAAAACAATTATGTACATCACTTATTTGCAGCTTTTTTCAAATAAATAATTGATTAAATTTTGTTTAAATAAAAGTATATTAGCTAGACAATGTAGAATTTTATTTTTAAATTATTTTACTCGATTAACTGTTGTCAGTCTGCTTCACTTGAAATGAATAACGTCACTCGGGATGGACGATTATCAGGACTCTTCGCTAACTTTTTTTAATCAACGAAGTACATAGATTCATAAATTATTTTCATTCTTCAGAGACATCATCTATGAAATAATTAAAGCTTAATCAAGTTCTACCGGTAAAAAGCATGAGTAACGAGTTAAAAGAACTAGACATTACCTTCGTCATGATGAGCTTGTCAAGCCTCAAAATTGTATCCCAAATCATAAAACCTAATTATACTTAAAGTTGATTACACTTAAAATTATACTTGTAATTATAAATTGTTATCAACGCTTGTAATAGAAATAACCAAATTTTTAAAGGTTACCTTTTAAACTTATTGTTGATTACTCACTGTAAATTACATGAATCATAGTGTATTTTCATATTAATGGGAAGCATTAGAATCCAAAATTCCGAAAAAAAAATGTATCCTCATGATTTTTGCTAAAACAATATTGTCTGGTTATAAAAAAAAATACATTACTATCAAGACTTAAGGGCAGATAAACATATTACTGAATTTTTAACCGATTGCATTACTTTCAGGTGACACAATACTCTTTAGGTTGATTTGTAAGTACTAATAAATATTTTTTAATTTTCCTTAAATATTATAAATTATTATAATATTATTACCCCCTTGTCCAGTGGCGTGTGCGTACATTGGAGATGTGACGAGTGAGGAAGATGATGCGGGGGGGGGGAAGCAAAAAGTTGGCGAAGCAAAAAAGTCGGAGGGAGAGAGGCTGCGAGAGGCATTGGGTCCCCGCGTCGCTGCAACGAGGATCGGGTCGCTGGCCCTCTCGTAAACAGATTGTTACGCTCAAGGCCAGTCGACGTACACATTGCCCTTCTCTCACCCGAGCACCAACGTATATATTCCCTCTCTCGTCTTCTCCTTGCGTTTCGCTTACGTCGCGGCCCGAGTATGGTGGCTTTGCTCGGGCGGACCGTGGACTTCTTCCTTCGGTGCTTTAACTTTGCTTTCAACCCTCGCAGCGTTTCCGAGGACTCTTGGGCCTGTACTGCTGTACATCATCGATTTTTCTCTGGAATCTTTGTTATTCTTAATTTTAAATTTTAATATTAAATTATACTACGGCTTTTTGTACGTGTAAATATGAAATTGGAGACGCCTCTGGTCAGTGGCGAGGCTAAACTCGATGGTCATAATATGTAACGACAACAACACGGTTGCTAACAGCACACGAAAAATTCATGTGAAAATCCAACTTATACCTACGTAGCTGGGCACGATTAGAAAAAAAAAATCATTACAATGTTTCATTAATGAAAACAGTTTCATGTACGCGATCAACTAATGAAATATTAGGTGACATGTATTTATGTTAAATGGGTTTAGAATTGAATGACAAAAAGTGTCCTGGGAAATGTTTTCAAATGCACAATAATAGAGTGCAAAAAATTATAACTTTAACAATTCCTTTTGATTCTCGATTGGATACTAAACCATTATTAAACATGTCCTCTATTACTCTTAAAAAATAATGCTTCTTAATTTGCAATCGATGCTCCTTAACTTGGTAATTTTTTTTTTTTTTTTAAGAGATATAGTTTATTAAATATAAGTTTTTGACTTAGAGCTTGGACAACTGATACATTCGATGCAAAAAAAAGTCACAAAAAAGTATTTTCATTATTAAAATTGTTTGAACCGTGAAAGCTTTAAATGTTAAACGGTATATTAAACGTTCCTAGGCACTATCATTAACTCATGTTTTTTTTTTTTAAATTATTTCTGAAAGTTTTAGTGATATTGATTATTGGCAAAGCAAGGGAATTTTTTGGGGGGTCTTTTATTTTATCTTTTGCTATTGTGTGATATTTTTTTGTTTGATTGTCGAGTGGTGTTTTAAAGTTTATAATCAAACTACACCATGAAAATAGATTGAATATATTTTATTCAACTTTTTTGAGTGTACATTTTTATTATTAAATGAGAATTGCAACAAATATTGTGATACACTGTTTTCCAACACGTTTTTTTAGATCACCTTACTTTTTAAACTATAACCTTCTCCTTATGTAAAAGGTTGATTGTCACATGACTAAAGCTGTTCGATCTGTTAAGTGATTAGCTAGAACTAATCATGGAGTTTGCTTGTAGTGGCAGAATAATATTAAATAACATTTAAAATTAATAATAATGTAAAAAATAACAAACTACGAAAAATTCTATTTCTATTATATTTTCAATTTCATTAAGATCTACTGACATTTTAATTAATTCAAAAAATATTTAAATATAAAAAATGAAAAACAAATCTTAAATTATGATTAATATCATTAAAACATGCATCTCTTAATTTATTCAAGTACCCTGGTAGAAACGTTACCACATAAACTGGCTAGAAACTTGTCATCGTGTTATAAGCCCATTAATTTAAGCATGTACGTTGACGAGTTTCTAGCCAGTTTATGTAGTAATTTTCTACCAGGGTACATTAACCTTTTAAGAGAAAAACACTAGATGAAGAACGTGCAAAAAAAATTGAATTGTTTTCAACACATGAATACTTACTTTGTTTTATTATCATAGATAATATTCAATAAATATTTGTACTCTTAAAATTCATACAAAGGTATATAAGATTGGTGGATTCAAAATGTCCATGCAAAATTTTTGGTTGCAGCAACTTGTGCGTGCGTTTGTTTTGGAGCTGGCGCGTATCTCGCCTTTTTTTTCTCCTGCCACGATACGCCAGATCCACAGGACAGTCACCCCGAGAGGAGCAGAAAAAACAAAGCGAAGAAAAAAAAGCAACGAAGGAGTGCATGACGTTACGCAGGAAGAAAAAAGTCGTCCAAAATAGCCCCTGATCGCTGAACTCGTCTCATTAAATCGAAAAAATTCGTGGCTCGTAAAAAAAAAAAAAAAAAAAAAAAAGAGAGACTACACGTGACGGCGGCAAAAGTTAACGAAACGGAGAAACATTAGCGAACGATTTATACAAGTGAACGAGGCGAGATTAAAACTGGTCCGATTTACTTGAAATATCGAAAGTTTATCAGGAGCAAAGGGGTGGAAACGCTAAAAATTCGGAAATCGAAAACAAGCAGTATGTGCTAACGAGGTAAATGGACGTAACTTTCAACTCTTGGATGAAAAAAGAGCATCGAGGGATGATCTTGTCTCTTGCCAGCTAACAAAGTCAAAAACCACTCGAGCGAAGAAAAATCACTGCGACCAATAAAAAATTGGCCCATAAATCACAGTCTAATATACAAGATATCTCAAAAAAGAGACAAATTTTCATTCACTCGATGTACCACAAAAGCCACTCGGAGTAATCGAAATTCATCACTTGGGCGTTAACAATACCGGTCAACTGGAGAAAATTCAATGGCTCATCGACTCAATTAGCATGACAGTAAATTTTTTTTTTCCCCTTTTGTAGTCTAAAACCGTTGAGAAGCCCCACTTGTCTGCGATTTAGCAACTCATGCCCCGGTCCAGCCGCGCACATTTCGAGAAAATCGTGCGGAAAAACCGTATCCACTCGATATTCGATTGTTTACTGAATGTACGTACAACGCGAGTACAGAAGAAACTTTTGGGTAAAAGTAGGAAGGGAAGGACATTTTCGTTTGTTGTGGCTCGTATTCCCCGCATTGATGCAAACTGGCCATACATCAGTGACAAATATACGCACGCACGTGGAAAGATTTCAGTTTTCATCCGACGCGTGTATAAAATATTGGTGCATAGCTATACGTTTTTAGGAAAAACGCCCCTAGAAAAGGTTCGAAAGATGCTTGGATTGTGCTGCCATATAAATCTAAATGAACTCCCTTACTGTTTAAAGTTTCGAGTAAAAACAGACTTGGGCATCATGTAGGTGCTCTTAGAAATACTTGAAGTTTCAAGTTTTTTCTAAATGTACAGATCTTCTATTCTTCAAAAATATTGTTATATACTTTTTTGTTGATGATTGCGCAAAACACATAGCAAGAGAAAAAAATTTAATTTCAAGCGTTTAAAAATCTCAAAAAAAATTTATGTTCCAGTCCAAGCACACACTTACTATCATTATTATTATTATTATTATTATTATTATTATTATTGTTATTATTATTATTATTGTTATTATTATTATTTGTTACATCCATATTGTTTGTACATTTTGCAATAAAAAATGTCTAATCATTATTGAACTGGCATCAGGTAACGAACAACGTAGCCATAGCCTCGGCCATAGCTTATAAACCCAGAAATATATTTTTTTTTGTTTCAAAAAAACATCTACAATGCAACGTATAGCGCAAATCCGTTTTTGGAACCCAAAAAATCAACCAGGAAGCTCTTACTCTGATAATGACATTAAAAGTCCTCTATCTCGCTTGATAACGCACGCATACGTGTGTACAGCATACACAGAAAAAAAATGAAAAAAAAAAAAAATACCTCGCACACATATTGTCGCGAAAAAAAAGATATCACCACAAACCAAGAGTCCGAAAAACCTCGTACCTTCAGGAGAAAAGGGAAATAAAGAGAGTGTACGTGTATATGTGTGTGTGTGTGTGTGTGTGTTTGTGTGAGAGTGAGTGTGTGTAAGGAGTTAAAGAGGACGAGGAGAAGGAAAAGACACGAGAAGTCCCCCTTGCAATGAACGAGCGGAGAAAGAGAGAGAGAGACGAGTCATGAAGTTCAAAGCCCGGTCAACCCTCCCCCTCGACTTGTATGTGTATGTGTGCATGCACTTATCTCTCTCCCCCTGCCACTTTTTGGTACGCCGATTTTTTTTTGTTTTGTTTTTGCTCTTCACATTTTTGCCCGAGAGTCCTCTCGTCTCCTCCTCTTTCCTCCGCTTGCACCCATACAAATTGCGCGTGCACTCCCTTCCTTTTTTCTTTTTTTTTTTTCCCCTCCCAGCGTTCGTTCACCGGGAGTAGAGTGTATATACTGTATATACGGATGGGAGTCTATTACGTGTGTACGTGGCAGCTGCAACAGCATCCGTACGTGTATGTATTACATATACACGTGCAAAGAGTCTCGTTTTAAAACTCATACGCATATATATATATATATATATATATATATATATATATATATATATACAGCATTGTGTTACACACGATATCGCGTAGCTTTTTTCAAGTGATAAGCAGACACTATTGTAGCCCACGTAGATACACAGAGTGTGACAATGACGCCACTTCCCCCCCCCCCTCTCTCGATTTGAAGTGTTTTATTTTTTGTCAGTCAACATTTGGAGAGGACGAGGGACGAGAGCTTTACTGAGTTTAATGTAACTTGTGCAGGATATAAAGCGCGTGTTTATAACGCGTAGGGTGAAGATGAGTCCTCTCTCTCCCTCCCTCCAGCAGTGGCAGCTGAATTTGGATTGCGAAGGGGGGCGCGCGCGTGGCTTTTACTAGAGTCGTATCGTCGTATGTACTCGTATATACTCGTATACCTATACCGCCAGCTTTCGTTCGTCGTACCTATTTGACTTTTCGAGATTTGTACGCGTGTTTTTTTTTTTCCCCCCCAAGGATGTACCGATACTTTTGGAGAGTAACATATGAATGCCTTGAGGCGCAGTGGGGTATCGAGTTTGGTTTTTGGGTGATGGTTCGATATGGAATTCGTGATGGGGGGAGATTTGGTAGTTCACTTTATCAAATGTCGACTGCTCAGATAGGCTGTGGTATGAGTTTTCTTCATGAATAGTAATAAGATGATTGTAGTTAAGTTTATTGTGCGTATGAAGAATAATTTTGCTAATTTTTTTTTTTTTCAATTGTTTTATTTGTTGTATGTATAGTTTTATGCGTGAAAATCAAAAGGAGTTATTAAGAGTATCATTTTTTGTACTTGATTATCATGCGTCTGAAAACATTTCCCACCTTCAAAGACCCTTTTTGTCATTTAACCCTCAACCCTTTTTTAGAAAAGCACATTTTTCCCTCCACTTTATTTCCAAACAACAGTGTAAAATTAATACACGGACCAATTTACTTTCCTTCTATTGAATGTATGAGATTATCAGTCGTGAGAAACAAATGTCGGCAGTAAAGTTGTGGGGTACACTTGTGTAGGGACTGTACATCCCTAATCTCTGTTTTACGGAGAAAAAGGGGTTAGTCAACCCCCACCAACATATGTACATACGTGCTTGATACTGTATACACTTGAACGGAGCTTTGTAATATGAATTTAACGAATGAAGGGTGACACGATCGCACGTGGGATTTTTTTTCTAATCGTGCCAAACTACGTAGGTATGAGTTGGATTTTCACATGAATTTTTCGTGTGCTGTTAGCAACCGTGTTGTTGTCGTTAAATTTTTATGACTATCAAATGATTTCCTTAAAAATGTATAGAGTAGTCTAAGTTATTTTGTCGCAATCACGAAATCAAGTAGCGTGACAGCATCATGTTGGTTCATGGGAAAACTACCTGCACAATTGAAAAATTCACCACTCCTAGAAAAATTTGTATTTTCACTCCATTTGGTGTTATATTTACGAATACAAATGAAGTGCAGGGAACAAATAATTTAATCACTAACACAATATTATTCAATAATTAGCGAGTTTAAAAGGATTCATTAAAAATGATTTGTAGCTGTGGCTCATTTAAGAAAGTTAAAAAAATGGTTTGAAAATTTTTAAATAAATCGATTACTACGAAAATCATTAAAGAAGAAAAACAAATTATACATGATAAAAGACGTTACACTCTTTTTTTCGTTTTCTATATTGACTACATCCATTGAGATAAAAACGTTGTTTTTGTATTTATTGGCCATTTTGAACAAATAGGTAGGACGTAGAACATATTTTAATATAGAGCAGCACTTAGATTTAGGATTAAACATGTAAACTCTTTTATTTATTATCCTGAGAAATCCATGAAAATGTTTTTTTTTTTTTTTTTTTTTTTTTTAGAGAGTCTACGTATTTACTAAAACTTTCTTTAAATTCATTATATCTGTTTCTGCCCAGCTCATTAGATCAAAAGCAAAAAATTTAAATAATGTATGGAAATTCACGGGCTTTGCAATAAATCTTTGCCATTTAGAACAGTTTATTAATAAAAGGAAAAGTATAAATGTAAATCTCTCAGCCTATTTTTATATATTTACTTGCGGCTGAAACAGAATCGTGTAATTATAGTTTATATAAAAATTTTTTTTTGGACAAAAGTTATGTATCTGGGTTATCACAGTACAGTGGATTCTTTTACAATAAGAATCTACGACATTTTCATGTGACATTATTCATAAATATTATTAATGTCCTGGAAGAGAATCTTAGCGTTAATTTGCCTTGACATCGTAAATTTTGATGTTAAGGGAGCACTGACGTTTATAAATTAACCTACAAGATTTTGATATAATTATAAATATATTTAATTATAAGTACCCGAAAATGATCTAGTAAAATTTTCCTAGACCTAAAAATCGTAAAAAGAAAGTCATGGATATTTTTCACGTATCAGTTTATCACGTGATCTTATGGAAATCGGCGGTTTATTTCGTACCTCAAAAAGTTGACTTACAAGATGTTGATATAAATTGATAGAAAAAAAAAGCTAAAAAATATAAATTACACTTTGGTTCCTTAAAAATGGTTAATAGATGCCAGTCCGATTCTTAATTAGTAATTAAATGAATAATATACATAAAACATATAGATACAACGATACATTGCCATTAAATAAACTACTCATTTAATTAGTATTGTATTTATACTACTCCTTTTAAAACACATTTTTACATTCGTAAGACAATCTAATTTTGAGTATCAGACAGTTTCTAACTGAGTGAAATTCAATTTCATATGTATGTCGTACGTGTGTAATTCATCGCTAAGATAAATTTTGAGTAAAAAAAAAGACATCAACTCAAAAACTTATATCGGCAAAAATTATTATTATATCTTTGTTAAATTTTCCTCACGTATTTTTACACTGAAATTTTTAAAACAATGAATAATTACTAAACTTTTTGAACATCATTTTAACTCTAAATAAATTTACTGTTCTTTTGTTAAAAAAAGTAAATAATTTTTTTTATATTAAAATTAAAAATCACTATTACAAACTTTACGAATTAATTTTATCCGTTCTATTTCAACAATCATTAGTACAAAATAAAAAATTGATAACATAGATTATCTTGCTTTGCCAATAATCAATGTTACTAAAAGTTTCAGGAGTAAATTTTTCTATTGAACAGTAAGTTAATTACAGTGGCTATGAACGGAGTCCAGTTAATATTTAAAAACTTTCCTGCTTAAGCTACTAAAACATAATAATACTTCCTTAGTATTGTTTTACCACTTGCATCAAACGTATTAGAAGTAAAAAGTCAGCAGCTTTGTTTTAAATATATGAAGTAAATTTTAATATCTTATTAATACAAAAGAAGTTGAAAATAATACTAAAAATGAAGAAATTTATTACAGTAATCGCTAGTATTTTACTTTTAATATCCAAAATTAATAGCTTAACCGTTAATAAGATTTTGCAGCACGTTTCAAGCAACTTGAAAAAAGATTTGGACTTGGAGCATGTAACCATCATAACAAAAGACGAAACAAAGCTTTCAAAAACAGCTTTCAAGATGATACAAACTTTTGAAGAACAATTTTCTACTTTTATTTTAACAACAAATTTAATGAAATTAGAAAGAAAACCAAGTGTTAAACGTACTTTGGCAAAGTTTTCTGGATTACTGGAACGAAATACTTTCAAAATTATAATTATAGACCTTTCTGTAAGTAAACTTAAGTTAGAAACAGAATTTAATTACTACTTTCGACTTTTAAAAGATCACAGTTATATTGGCCAGCGCCCTCATTGTCTAATATTTGTAATATGTCAACGGACCCACTCCAAAATAAATTATATTGCGAATATTTTAACAAAAATGTGGTCCATTAACTATTTGTATGCAACTATCATTGAAGTAGTTGTCTCCAAAAATTATATCAAAAACAAATATCATTCCAAATCATGGAACTTTTTAGACTGCATCCTAAGTTTTGTAAAATTTGAATTCAACCCATTTAATAGACAATTAAACGCTACACGCACGTTAAATGATGCACAATTATTTACAGATAAGCTAAAAAATTTATTCAAATACCCTATAAAGGTAGGTTTTTATGGTCTCAAACGTGACTTGGGTCGAGTGAGAAAATTAAAAAATTATGTAGGTTTCTCGGATCTTATAAGTTTATTACAGTACATGATGGAAAAGTTGAATTGCACTATTATTTTTTTTATGTTTATTCGGTACTCTCAAAATGAACAAGGTGCTCGTGATATGTTTGTTAATAACAGACTTGATATGATAGGAAATTGGAATTCTATACCAATTAGTGCTGATGTTGTTCCATTTAGTACATATTTTATAGTAAATTATTATGGACTACAATTGTTTATCAAACAAAATGGATATTTCAAGTATGCAACCCCTTGGAATTTATTACTTTCCATCGTTATACTTTTTTTTGTAATTGTAATATTTACAATATTCGTTGTATTTCTCAGATTGGACTCAGAAATTAATTACTTTAACATTATTATGGTTATTTTTGGCAGTGGAGTACATGCCTCCCTAACAATCATCGTAGACCGTATAATTTATCTAACTTTAGTTATTATATCCATAATTTTTACGTCAGAATTAATAAATGAAATATTTTCTGTAAGTTTTATGCAGAAAAATTTTTTTGAACTTAATAATTTATATGAAGTTGGCAATGCACCTATGTCATATAAAACTACCATTGAAGTGCAAGATTTATTAGAAATTACAACAAAGCGGGATGTTGCAAGTAATATTATTAAAAAAATGGAGAGTCGTCTCGCTGTGTCCAAATATAATTGTTTTCTTTCGATGATCAAAGGGGATGTAAATATGTGCATTTTTAATTCACAACATGTCGAGACTTATGTGCTATTTTATAAAATGTTCTCAAAGGATGGATCTTTACTAAGTGTGGTTAAAAAATCTATGACTGAGCGACGTTCTCTACAAACAAAATATTTTTCACCTTACTCACCATATATTGATAAAGTAACATCCATGATTTATTCAATAACAGAGTCAGGTCTTCTCCAATTTTGGATTAAAATGTATTTTTATAACCCTGATTCTCTAGATACCATTATGAAGAATATACGCTTACCTTTTTCTAAAAAAACAGAACAACGCCGATTTTTATTGGCATTTTATGGAAATGAACACAAGATTAAGTCACCAAAAAGAATCGATGCTTCGTTGAATATTGTTAGATTAATGACCATAACCATAGTAGGTTTTTCCCTTTCGCTGATAGTTTTCATTTACGAACGATATATAAGCCCGTTACGAAATCACTAGTAAAATTGTCAAACTAACAGGCAGTTTTTACCAGTTTTTGCACAATCTACTTTTTTTGCGTTCGTTTTTATATAACCACGATAAAAATTAGTTAAAAAAAAAAAAAAAAAAAAAAAAAAAAAAAAAAAAAAAAAAAAAACAATTCTGAAACTTATTGGCATTGAAGTTGATTA
This sequence comes from Copidosoma floridanum, assembly GCF_036245765.1. Classification (NCBI taxonomy): domain Eukaryota; kingdom Metazoa; phylum Arthropoda; class Insecta; order Hymenoptera; family Encyrtidae; genus Copidosoma; species Copidosoma floridanum. The sequence continues at coordinate 11,538,067 of NW_028321884.1, read as the reverse complement.
TGTTTGAACAGTCTTCATAATCTTCTGAAATTTGGAAGTGATAGAAAGAAGTTTGCATAAGATATGGAAATATGTTTTGAACAATTTATTAACTGACTTAAAAATTTTGAAACAATCAAAGTAAAGCTTTCCCGCGAAAGAATATAATTTTACTGAACTAAAACTGTTTCGATGATATTAAAAGAAAAAGCCTAAAATCGCTAACCTTGTAATGATGATTCTCGATATTTTGTGTGTTGAATTTTAAATACAAAGGCATTAAATGTTTTTGTACTTTTTTATTGAATAAAAATAAATTATAAGTTTAGTGCGATTTGTTTATTGCATCAAGAGAACTGGTTAAAAATGTATTATTTGTTTAAGAGTTGTAGAAGACAAGATTTGTGTGAGATAAAAAAATTGTTTTGGACTAAATGTACAATTGTTGCCTTGTCAATAAAATTATTTAATTCAATGAATTTCCTCAACAATTAAAATTTATTTACGATATCACAAATGGAGTGAAAATACAAAGATTTCCATTATGTATACAAATACCCCATTTCAGTTTAATATCTGAAGTACTAATTAATTAGCGATGAAAAGATTTGTTGAATTTCATTTTGAGCTGTGGCTCTTTTAAAACATTAAAAAAAGGTTTGAAAATTTTAAGACGATTTGTTAACGATGGAAATCATAAAAAAAGAAAAAAAAACATATTTTTTTCATATTTACTGCATCAATGTAGGTAAAGTATTTTTTCCGTATGTACTTGCCATTTTGAACAAAGTAAGCACTTAGTCTTAGAATTCAACATTTCAGCTCCTTTTTTTACTCTCGTGGAAAATTCATAAAAACCTTTTTTTTCCGTTTTTTAAATATTGTAAGATTCTAAACATTCACTGATAAAACTTTTATTTGAATTTATTATACCTGTTTCTTTCTAGTCTATTATGTCAAGAGCTAAAAACTGAAATAATGAAAACTCGCTGTCTATCTAAAACATCAATTTTTGCCATGTAGAAAAATTTAATTATAATAAAAAAGGATAAATGCAAATATCTCAAGTTGTATTTATGTATTTACTTGTGACTAAAACAGAATCGTGTACTTATGATTGATGTATGAAATTATTTTTTCGGAAAAAGGTGATGTGCCTAGGTTTTGACAGTATAATGGATTTTTTGCAATAAAAATCTACAAAATTTTATTTGTCGTTGTTCATCAATATTATTAATGTCCTAGAAGATAATCTTTACATTAATTTGCCGTGATACTGTAAATTTTTTTAAAGTGCACCGTCGAGTATTCAATATTATTGCATTATTTTTGTGGTGACGCTGTATATAAAATTTTCCCGATCAATTAATAAACGCGTTATTTTTTTGTCCGTTTTTAGTTTTTCAAGATGGTTTAACTTAAAGTAGAAAACAGTTTTTCACTGAGTTAAATTATATTTTATGTATATTCTGTATGTATGTCATTCATCGCTGCAAACAATTTCATGTTAAAGAAATAACATTAACTAAAAAATCATACATCCCTAAAGCCTAGTATATCTCAGTTAAATTTTTTCCACATATTTTTACTCGAATCTTTTGAAACCAATGGATAATTACTACATTTTTTTCACATCATCTTAATTCTACGTAAATCAACAGTTTTTTTGTTGATAATAGTAAATAATTTTATTTGTATTCAATTCGAAAAACACTATTTCATACCTTACGAATTAATTTTTTTCGTTCTATTTCAATAATCATTAGTATAAAATAAAAGATTAATAACACAGATTATCCTGCTATGCCAATAATCAATGTCACTGAAAATTTCAGGAGTAAATTTTTCTATTGAACAGTAAGTTAATTACAGTGCCTATGAACGGAGTCCAATTAATATTTAAAAATTTTCTTGCTTAAACAACTAATACATGAGAATATTTTCGTAGTATGGTTTTATTACTCACATAAAATGTATCACTAGTAAAAAGTTGACTGTACTCTTTTAACGAAATTACGTGAATCTCAATATCTCAAAATATTTAAAAGTAGCAAAGAAAATGAATACTTTTTTTATTATAATCGCTAATGTATTAGTTTTGATATCAAGTGTTATAAGCACAATCGATTTAGAGATTTGGCAGCTCGTTGCAAGCAACTTGAAGAATAATTTGAACTCGAAGTATGTAACCATCATAACAAAAGACGAAACAAAGCTTTCAAAAACAGCTTTCAAGATGATACAAACTTTTGAAGAACAATTTTCTACTTTTATTTTAACAACAAATGTAATGAAATTAGAGAGAAAACCAAGTGTTAAACGTACTTTGGCAAAGTTTTCTGGATTACTGGAACGAAATACTTTCAAAATTATAATTATAGACCTTTCTGTAAGTAAACTTAAGTTAGAAACAGAATTTAATTACTACTTACAACTTTTAAAAGATCATAGTTACTTTGGCCAACCTCCTCAGTGCGTAATATTTTTGGTATGTCCAGAAATCCGTTCAAAAATAATTTACATTGCAAATATTCTAACAAAAATGTGGTACTTGAAATATTTGTACGCAACTGTTATTGAAGTCGTCGTTTCAAAAAATTATGCAAACAACAACTATCGTTCGAAGTCATTGAATGTTGTAGACGTTGTCTCAAGTTCTCTGAGATTTCATGTTAATCCATTTAGAAAAAAACTAACAGTCTTACGCAATTTAAAAATGAAACGATTATTCATAGATAAACTAAAAAATATGCATCGGTATCCAATAACGGTAGGATATCGTGGAGCCAGTAATAGCTTGTGGAAAAAACGTCCCATGAGGGATTACATAGGCAGCCTAGATGATAAAAATTTGCTATCGTACATAATAGAAGCGTTGAATTGTTCAATTGTTACAAAAAATACTGGTCGTGTTCCCTTTGGAAGAGATTGTTCTACAATTTTGTTTAATAAAAATATTGATATACTGGGAAATTGGATTGGATCATCACATACTTTAAATTTATTTCCTTTCAGTACTTATTTCGTAGAAAGTTATTATTTTAAATACTTGCTTATCAAAGAATACAGTTATGACGTGCATACGATTCCTTGGAATTTATTTCTTTCCATTATTATTCTTTTTTCTATAATTGTAATATTTATAAGTTTTAACATATTACTCCGACTGGACTCAAAAATTAATTACTATAATATTATAATGGTTATGCTCGGTAGTCGTATACATGCTTCACTTAAAAAAATCATAGATCGAATAATTTATCCAACTCTAGTTGTGGTATCCATAATGTTTATATCGCAGTTAATAAATTTAATATTTTTTACAAGTTTTTTCCAAAGAAAATTTTATGCAATCAATAATTTTTATGACGTCGTTAATACACCTACATTATATAAAACTTCAGTAGAAGTATATGATTTTTTTAAATCGGAAGACGAGCGTGATGAAGTGCGTATTCTATTGAAAAAAATTGTGAATGCATACCCATTGTCCAAAAAAAATTGTTTATACTCGATGTTTGAAAAGGATATAAATATTTGTTTGCATAGTCAACCGTATCTCCAGGCTTCTAAACTATTTCTTAAATTGCACTCTGGAGATAACTCTTCTTTCAGTGTAATTGAAAAACCATATAATAATGAAAACTATTATTCAACTAAATTGTTTTCAGCCTATTCACCTTATATTGAGAAATTGACATCAATTTACTATTCAATGATAGAGTCAGGTCTTTATCAATATTGGAATAAAATGTTTTATTTGCTTCCTCATTCAAGAATGTCTTTTATAAAGAAATTGTACCTACCGTTTTTCAATGAAAAAGAGAAAAAACGAATTTTAATGTCTTTTTATGGCAAAGAATACAAGTTAAATTCTGTAACAATAGAATATGCTCCGTTAGATATTATTAGATTAATGACCCTAATACTAATAGGTTTTTCTCTTTCTTTGATAGTTTTTATCTATGAACGATACATAAGCAAATTAATTCATCAGTAACAAAATTTTTAAATTAACAGGCAGTTATTAACAGTGTTTGCATAAACCAGGATATTCTATTGTTTCGGGCTCATTCTGCTTTAGATTAATGTCATTGTATCATAACGGAGAACTTGTGGAATGACTTTTTAAATTGAATTAAAAGTCTTGAAACGTTAAGGCTAAGCCTAGCTGAAAAGATTATAATTTTAGTTATAACTACACTGTTTCGGTAACAGTGGAGCAAAAAACTATGTAGTTAAGCTATGCATTGATTATGTTTGAATTGGAGTGTGTCGGATTTTGAAGCTAGTGGTATTTGAAATTCTCGTGTTATTTTATTAAACAAAAAAAAATTGCTTATAGTTGAGTGTCATTTGCTGAAATAATTAGGAGCACTAATCGCATTGTTTGTTTAAGCGTAGTAACACCATTTTTGTTAAATGAAAAGAAATTGTGCTTGACCGAATTGTACTATTGCTGTTATTGTCAATAAAACTAAAAATCCTCTTGCGAGTTTGTAGATTATTTTATAATTATACCTTTTCAAAATATCATAGAAGAACTTATTCTTCCAATAATCCTGACAACTCAAAAAAATTTTATTGCAAACACAAATTAAGCAACTTGATGACAAATGAACACTTGATAATTTTCTGACATGTAAAATACTTACAGTTAAATAATTCGAAGTTAATTTTTTAAAAGATATTTAGAAGTTAGTACGCTGATCAACTGCTTATTAGCTAAACGATTAGTCCGTGAAATCACTAGTCGACTGCGAGATAAAAATAAAACAATTATGAGTATTTTACTGCACCAATTCAGCAATTTATGGTCAAATCTTGATTTAAAGTGAACTTTATACTTGACATTTTTTTTTACTCTACACTTTGTTTGATTTTTTATTCAAGCTTATTTTTACCTTGAGATGCAATTAGAAGTAGTATCTCTTAAGATGAGTTACTAGACTGGGCTAACTAACGAAATTAAAAATCCTGAGACTATTATTATTTAATAGGACAAACTAAGTAATAACTTTTTACTGGGTTGGTTTGTCGTATTTATAAAATAATGATATTTTAGCTTTTTATTTCGTACAATTAATCAAAAAATCTTGCTTTGCCAACAATCAATGTCACTAAAACTCTTAAAAATAGTTTTTTTTTAAATGAACATTTAAACAAATTAAAAGATTTAGTTAATGACAGTGCCTACAAACGTATAATATACCATTTAATATTTAAAGCTTCCACGGTTCAAACTATTTTAATAATGACAATACTTTTTAGTGACTTTTTTTTGCATCGAATGTATCAGTTGTCCAAGCTGTTAGTAAAAAATTTATGTTGAAAAAAAAAAAATAAAAAAATTGCTTAGTTAAGTAGCACCGGTAGCATTATTTGTTTGAGAGTAACAGAAGACATGTTTTGCGTCTCGATTTACGTTGAAAAAAAAATTTTTTATAGGACTGTCTTAAATTATTGACAAATTTTTAATAAATTGTCTTAGTAGTTACTTAAAAGTTTGTAAATTAATTGTTTAACTCATTTCAGATTTTTTAGTATGAACAATTTACACGTACAAAACATCCTAATATAATTTACCATTAAAATTTAAAATTAGGAATAACAAAGATTCCAGAGAAAAATCGATGATGTACAGCAGTACAGGCCCAAGAGTCCTCGGAAACGCTGCGAGGGTTGAAAGCAAAGTTAAAGCACCGAAGGAAGAAGTCCACGGTCCGCCCGAGCAAAGCCACCATATTCGGGCCGCGACGTAAGCGAAACGCAAGGAGAAGACGAGAGAGGGAATATATACGTTGGTGCTCGGGTGAGAGAAGGGCAATGTGTACGTCGACTGGCCTTGAGCGTAACAATCTGTTTACGAGAGGGCCAGCGACCCGATCCTCGTTGCAGCGACGCGGGGACCCAATGCCTCTCGCAGCCTCTCTCCCTCCGACTTTTTTGCTTCGCCAACTTTTTGCTCCCCCCCCCCCCCGCATCATCTTCCTCACTCGTCACATCTCCAATGTACGCACACGCCACTGGACAAGGGGGTAATAATATTATAATAATTTATAATATTTAAGGAAAATTAAAAAATATTTATTAGTACTTACAAATCAACCTAAAGAGTATTGTGTCACGTGAAAGTAATGCAATCGGTTAAAAATTCAGTAATATGTTTATCTGCCCTTAAGTCTTGATAGTAATGTATTTTTTTTTATAACCAGACAATATTGTTTTAGCAAAAATCATGAGGATACATTTTTTCTTCGGAATTTTGGATTCTAATGCTTCCCATTAATATGAAAATACACTATGATTCATGTAATTTACAGTGAGTAATCAACAATAAGTTTAAAAGGTAACCTTTTAAAATTTGATTATTTCTATTACAAGCGTTGATAACAATTTATTATTACAAGTATAATTTTAAGTGTAATCAACTTTAAGTATAATTAGGTTTTATGATTTGGGATAAAATTTCGAGCTCATCATGACGAAGGTAATGTGTAGTTCTTATAGTTGAATAATTCGAAGTTAATTTTTTTAAAGATATTTAAAAGTTAGTACGCGGATCAACCGCTTATCAGCCAAACGACTAGTCCGTGAAATCACTGGACGAGTGCGAGAAAAAAATAAAACAATTATGGGTATTTTACTGCACCAATTCAGCAATTTATGATCATATCTTGATTTAAAGTGAACTTTATACTTGACATCTTTTTTTTACTTTACACTTCATTTGATTTTTTATTCAAGCTTATTTTTACCTTGAGCTATTTATAAGGTTTATCTTGAACAGACATTTTTGTCAAGAAGAAGACTAGTTTTAACATCCATAATTATTTCTTCAAAAGAACCTAAAGATATTTTTTTCTGTATATACGACATGATAAAAAAAATTTTTATGTAACGCTGAATACCCTACTACATCTTTTTTTATAAGTTTAAATTGATTGCATAGCTTAAAATTTACGACTAATTCATTTATTCAACGATCTCATAAGTTTTTGTGGGTTTCGGCTGGTTCGGTAACTCTATACCAATCTGCTGTTAGGTGGTACTCTGCCAAATAGCGTTTTGGTGCGCACAAGAAAAATTAAAATTTTTAATGATAGTTTATTCAAGTTTATCCACAATTAAAAACAATCATGTTAATAAAAAAAAAAAACATAATTTTTATGAATTAAGAAAAAACTATTGTTTTATTTTATCAATAATTATAACACTTAATTCATAAATTTTTCCAAAAATTGTATACCCCTAAAGTTTGAAACTCGGCGGTATAGATTACAACGAAAACGAAAGGGAGGAAGGGAGGGCGTAGAGGTAATGAAACAACAAGAGAGAGAAAGAGAGAGAGACTCAGACGAGCCGTTTTATCTTTAAGCGAGCGAGCAAGACAACGATTGGTCCATCATTTTGAAAATAAAATTTCATTTGCTTTTTATGAAAAGTCCTTTGTTTTCCAACCCTAAGCCCTTCTTTTGCCGATTTTTCCAATTTTATCGCCTAGTGAACCCAAACATGCGTAAGTACACTTATTTCTCGGTCGAGCCATGTGGCCGATCGGCGATCGGTTGCCGCGCGGGCTGTTGGGTACTCGGCGTTGCCGTCTCTCCTTATCCTCATCTGTTGGCTCTTACCTATATAAGGCTGTTACCGACTTTTCTCGTTTCTCGGCTAGTTAAGCGACGTTCCGTCTGAGGCGCGCTTTTACCATTAACCACGTACACGTACAGACGTACAGTAATGATGTCGTGATCTGACGGTTTTTTAGTTGATGCTTTTCTGAGGTACATAAACGACTGAAAACAACAGCGATTTTGACTGTTACGCGGTGACTTCATCTAAGCTGGAATTCACAATCTTTGTAGTTTTAATGATCGAGTATAAGGATTGGGTATTCAGGGTTGAGAGGGAAAGGTATCTGGTTTTTAAAATTTTTTTCTGCTCTTGGTGAAACGACACACTGAGAGAAGGGTTTGTTTACCATCAACGTACAAGTATGTTAACAGAAAATAAGTTTACATGTTTCTTATAACTATTTAAATTTTAATTGACACAGACGGCATGTTAATAGTTAACATGTCATACTTACATTGAACCTGCCCCACGTCAGATGGCACCACGCGGGATAAATATTATACGTACGTAAGTTAATTATAGGTAATGTCTCTTAGCGCAGAGAGAAATTTTTTTTCCACACATGAAACGTATGAATAAATATAAAGATATGAATAATTGTTTAGAGCATTGTCGTGACACCAAAAGTGTTATTTAATTTTTATGATTGAACATTTGACAATTTTATTGTTAAAATACGTTCGGCGTACCTCATATCATGTTATACTATATTTCATTTTATAATATAATATTTACACTATAATTTAATATATTATAATTTCATATATATTCATATAATATAATGTGATATTTGTGAAACATTATATTTATAAATAAAAATGAAATTGAGTTGAGATTCATTTTGTAAAGATGTTTGGAAACTATTAATAATTGCAGTAAATTTGTTTGTGTCTATAATTATAAGTGAACCAAACAAAGTTACTACTGGATATTTTTCCTAGCATATTGATTTTGTTAACTAAATTATCTTTGATAGCAAAGCCTTTACGGTATCCTAATTAAAAACATAAAATTAAATAAAAACAAAAACATAATTCTTAAAATAGCAGCATTGGTAGTAAAATGATAAAAACTACGGTTCTCTTAGCTCAGGAACTTGGTAAAACAGAGTCACGACTTGCATAGAATCGACCTTTGCCTCAATGGAATAGTACCTCTGGAAGGCTGGTCTCTCACGAGCGCATTTCAACCGTGGTCCGATGAGTTGAAAGCCAAATAAAATAAGATGCAAAACCCTCAAACATCTAGTTATTCAAACATAAAAAATAGAATAAAAAATCATGTATGTACATGAAAATGAGAAAAACGAGAAACTACTGTTGAGAAGTCCAAACTGAATACACTGCCGACAAGTAAAGCGCATTGAAGATCATTTTATACCGACGAGGCAAATGCTAGCACGCTATTCTCGGATAACCCGTCGTGTTTTTATCGGGCCATTTACCCTTCCATGCATTGACTCTCTCGTTAAATGTATTTTTCGACTTAGCAAGGAGACACCTTATATCCTTATATTTTCGCTTGAGCTCGAATTCCCTATCGTTTTCGGTGATACAACTATAACGGAATATTCAATGGCTTTGAGTATCGCGTTGCCTTTACAACGATGCATTTTTATCTTTTCATGCATACGTACAACGTGGGAATGTTATGGTACGAAAAAGTTTGTCGCAGCTAAGCTAGTTTTATTTAAATTTTCTTTCAACCTCTAATTTTTGCTAAAGGATAAAACAAAGCTTTGGATAGTTAAAAACTTCTTACATAGTATTTCATTTGCAATATACACATAGGCAGTAGTAAAAGAAAAAAAATAGAGCTTTGTACACGATAATTATTATACTAATTTTTACGTAATAATATAGAGAAACAGTTTCAAAAGGGCTTAAAACAACAACACATTTCGTTACACTCATTGTTCGTACACACATGTACCTAAGTCGTCCTCTGGAACGTATCAAACGGAAAAAAAAAATCAAAAACAATAACAGTCCCGCGACTCCTCCTCCACCTCCTCCCCCATTTCTGCACGAGGCAAAACGCAACATTTAATCAAGTCCACTAATACGCGCGTTTGCATTTCCGAACAATGAAAGCGGAAGCCCCAGCGTACATTTCTGCGTACACAGACACGCCCGTTTGCGTGTTTTTTCTTCTTTATTTGTTCCTGTGATCGCCGATTCGAAAAGCCGGCTTTTTTTAAACGTACGTTTTTAACACCACCTTTTTATCTCGAGGCTTAATGTATGTTGCTCGATTCAGAGAATATGTATGCAAAATGGTATTATTAGGGAGGAAAAGGGTACGTTCGTGCAGTTAAAAAATAGCTGATGGGGCTGGTATAATATAAAGAAAAATCTTTAGTTATTTAAATGATTGATTACGCCTGTTTTTGTGTTAAATATTGCTGTAGTTTAAATAAAATATTTTCGTACGGAATTTCTACAAAAATTTTCTAGATAAATATTATTTCAATAACTTGGTATGGATTAACACCGTTTCTATAACAATTTTCGTAACTCAAAAATTTTGGTATAATATTTGTTTAATTGATTGAATTTGATTGAACAAACTGATTTTTTTCGTTATAAATCAGTACTTTTGGATATTTTTTTAAAAATACGTTTTTGATATATGTTTCCAATTTATAATTTTTTTTTTTTTTTTATTAAATACTCATATAATTCTATATTATAGCATTTATGTATTATTAACATACAGATGTATGTTTTTAAAAAAATATCACAAATTATTTTTATTATTTACGTTGGTGTAGTAACTGAAACTGGTAAAACAAAATTTTGAGAAGTAATATTTCACCTAATTGTTCTACTAATTTATCGTTGAAGTATCTAGTTATTGAAGAACTCATGTTCGATACAAAATCAACAAAGCATAAAATATGTTTTATAAAAAATTCTGTAAATAAAATAAAAGTCGATGAAATTAAAAAAAAAAACTTATTTAAAAGAATATTAATACTATTGAAAAAAATTACTTTAAAATACATTTCTAAAAATTTCTAAAAAAATATAAATGACTTTAGAACGAACCGCTGTTAGAATTATAAAAAAATTCCATTAACTTAGTAAAATACTTGCTCGCAAAATAAGTGTTGCTAAACAGTTAAAACGTTCTCTAAATAAAAAACATTTTAAAAATTCTAATCTTTAGAAGACATCAGTTAGTAGTAGTAGTAGTAGTAAGCTACTCGCTGGCGTACGAGGAAAAAAATGCTTTTGAAAATTTTATTTACACGTAGTGGATTTCATATATTTTTCAAGGCTCAAATTATGTTTGACATTAGGTACAAGTGATTATTAATCTTGAAACCTATCCTTTGAAAAAAAAATAACTAAAATAAAATAAAATCATAGTTTTTGAACGTTTAATTTTGTTAAGCTGTGCGTCACGCAAAATCGTGTCTCTCGAGCCTCACCATCCATATCCATCGATCAAAACCATGTCACCGTGACCGTGTTAAAATCAATCACCATGACCCTCACACTTTAACAACACAACAATAAAATGCACAGCCGTATCAGCTGTATCAGCTAAAAAAAAATAGCAAACGCGTGCATTTGACTTTAATTGTTATTACTGGTTGGAGGAAAAAAAATTGTAAAAGTGGTTGTGCTGAAATAGGTATTATTTCGCCGTTTCGGGCATTTAAAAATTTTGATTAAAATCGACCATGCTCTTATCAATAATTTTTGCTGTAAAAACAGTAAAAAATACTCTAGAAATCAGTAAAAAAAAAAAAAATAGTTTAAATATATTATAAAGTTTCTGGACCACGGAACAACACCAGATTGTCATTGTAGAAAAATAATTTTTTTTTTTTTTGTTTTTTTTCAGCGTACAACAAACGAGCATCCATACCTAATATATATGCTCCACCTCTCTGTTTTATAACACATACACGTGTATATACGTGCAGTCGCGGCTGCGGTTATTTAAAAGCGTTTCGCGCCGTAAGCCAAGTAACGAGAAGAACAGAAAGAACCATCAGGCACAAACAAAGAGACGAGGAGAGAGAGAGAGAAAATGTATAATACCTCTCTCGCTCGCGCGCTCGCTCGCTTTGCCCACATGTACCCTACTCTCTAAAAATATTAACCGCGCGGCGCGCGCCTAGCAACAGCTCCTACGTGCTGCTGCGGAATCACGCCTATGGTATCTCTGTGCGTACAATATGTACGACCAGTTTTCAAAGCTTGTCTCTGATCCGACCGTCTGGCGGTCTGTACGACTTTATGATTTGTATCTCTGTGTGTGTGTGTGTGTGTGTGTGTGCGTGCGTGTGTACACTCACGCATAATCTACGCACACGATAGCGCTCGTCTGACTGCAGAGATAACGGATGATTCGACGACGGCCAGTACAGTGCGGCGTCCTTCCTTCCTTCTTTTTTTTTTTTCTTTCCTTCCTTCACTTATTTTATTTTCCATTTCCACTTCGAGCTTCGTGTCTTTTGTTTGGGGTTGCTGACCTACACCTTCACCCTCCATTTCCCCCCGTTAAGTGTTGTGTGACTAGATTCTTGTCTGATGAATGTTAATTCTATTTATTTTTTTTTTTATTTTCTTTTTCTTTCACCTTCTTTCTTTTCTGTTTTTTGTTTGTCGAGGTGTGTTCTCTCGAGTTTTTGTAAATATTATACACTTGGACAAAGTCAATTGTCGTATCCACGAAGTGGACTTTAATTTCAGAGCTCACTCAACGAGAAAAATACGTGGGTTGGAGTCACGCACAATTACTGTGCCGTAATTCACTAAAAAAGCGATCGACTCGTTAAGTAGCGCGGACAACTTGGATGAAGGTGATGGCTGGAGTTTTTTTTTCGGCTTGTGTTTCGCCTTGAAATGTTTTTTGGGCTAAGAAACAAATTAAGGTTTTTAATAGCAAAAAAAAAGAAAAAAAAACATATTTAAACCCGATCTATAATAATTACAACAAAGTAATGTAACAAAAAAGTATAAATTAACAAATGATGGGTCTGACGATGAATAAATGAGAATCAAAGTATTGAAAATAGTAGAAAAGTAAATAATTTTTTCATCATAAATAAAACGCTTAGTCAGAAATAAAAGCTGTATGATTCATCATTGATTTGGATTCCGATAACTACTGTTTGTACAAAACTTCAAAACTACTGTAGAAAAATTCTACGCTTGCCGTAAAAATACCTCGAAAAATACACTTTTCGTTTGTGGAGCCTTTTGAGTTGGAGTACCGAATAATAAGTATTTGTTCATCATATACGTAGACGTACAAGGCGCCAATTTGTCTTCTGGCGCAAAGATCACCATATAGCCATATTGGCTAACAAGTTATATTTGCTGTATATTAGATTAACAAAAAAAAAAACGTCTTTGTGAATTAGTTTTTCGTACAGTTGACATCATTCTGATTATTACACGTGGTGTACAATAACGAAACGATTGAGAGCTATTCACGCCATTTGGATTGAATTGAGGTGTAAGTATATGCGTGGTTCGTAAGCGATTTAATTCCGTTCATCAAGTTGCACATTGGCTTTCAAAAATTATTCATACCGTGCCAGTGATTTATCGGCCTGGAAAAATTGGATTTGTGCACTTGCTGCGTAATGATGAACGATTTTTGGTACATTGTCGTGGCTACAATTACCGACAAGCGCATTGATTTCATGCTCTTTCGATCGATTGAGCTAAGTTGTTAAATTGTAATGCGATGATGATTCATCGATATTTTAATTGCAACGTTTATTAAATATTTAAATATTATCATACTGCTATAAATTTTTTTATCTTTATAAATTTATAAGTATTGATGAACGGAATGTTAAAATTTATGTATTCCTTTTCATGCTAGGGAGTTTTTTAAATATTTATAATTGTACAAAAATATTCAACTACAAGTTTAAATTGATTTTATAAAAAAATTAGTTTGTATTACTGTATTATACAATCACGGAAGTGCTTGTTTTGGCAATACTTGCAAAATAAGAGTTTGTGTATACTTTCGAAACCACGAAACCAGTTACATTGGCTGGCCCGAGGTACTGTTTGGCGCGATATGTAGGTCACTATTCAGGAAGAATATCAATTGGATGCAAACAAAAAATACATTCGGTGCTCACATTTTTTGGTCAGTAATGTTGTTTCATGGTTTTCAATTCTGTCACATTGCAGCAGTTTCTTTTTTTTCACTTTTTCGTTACTTTTTATTCATACTCTACAAAGAATTTGAAATGGAAATACGTTTTTTAATTAAAATACCCACTGTAGTTCTTGTTTTTTATTTAAATAGATGTCTTGCTCGTAACCAGGTGCTGACGGGGTATTTTTTATCCATCCATGATGAAAAAAAAAAAATCAAAATTTAATCTTTTTTTGTAAAAAACCGTCGAAAATAATGAATTTTATAACAAAGCTACTGTAACTCAGGTAAAAATATTAATTTCAAATTTTTAATAAAGCTGGAGTGATGATTATTATTATTTTTTGTCATTAAAAAGCTTGAAGTTCAAATGACATATATCTGCTAACAATTTAGTTATGTTCTACGTATAGAATTGATATTAAAAATTGTAAAAAGTGATCTCTACAGTTAAAAGCATCTTGGAAACTTCAAGGTTGTAACACCGTAAGAGCAATCCACAAGAACATCCTGTGCATTGCAAAAGCTCTAAGTAAATATTGCGTCTTTTGATACGATAAATAACATCAACAACAACAATAGTGACATCAAGACTCTACTACTATTTACTTAATCTTTTTCCTGTATCTGTTTAACTTGAAACAAGTGACAAGCAATCGGAAATAGAATTTCGTTACACACTCTACTCCTGTTTTCCTAATAATTATTTACTTCAAAAGCGTCACGTGCTTCTGTAACATAATTATTTACTGTAACCTGTAAATAGTGGGTGGGAGTTGGTGTATTTCAAACAACCCTGTGCTTTTCGTACCCAACTTCGTAATTTCAAGAATATTGTAGGTACGCGATCCCAACTACGCTTCGTGAAGCGGCGAGTTATTCTGTGTAGTTTTTCCAATGTAGCTCCTCCGTATCAGGAGAATATGTGTCGATGAAGTCTATTTTTTCATACTTTGTTTTTGAAGATGCAGCCTGTGTAGTTCCATCAGACATTCGAATATATCACGAGTGCGTACACCCACTGAAAGCTACTTTTGTTTGAGCAGCCGCTTACGAAGTACACGTCAGTTTAAACGAATAAAGCGTTGGTTTTTTACTTTTTTTTCTGTACAAAAACTTCCATGCTTCATGTATAGAAACAAGTATATACACACGCTTTCAATAACGCGTCTGACGAAATTCCCTTTCTACGTTTTTTTTTTTTTGTATAATGTTTTATTAGCTTTTTCTGATATACATAGGCATTCAATACAGCTGAAGCCACAAGGGCTAGAAATGAAAAAAAAAAAAAAAAGATTAAAGATTATCGCTTTACAAACATATAAAACTAATCATATTTATCAAACAAATATTTGGTTTTTTTTTAAGAAAATCACAAATTAGAGAGCACGCTTAAATATTAGGCCTCTTAACAATATTCGCAATAATGTACGGTGGAGGCCCAAGAACATAGTTCAAGGCCCTAAGTATTTTTACTCTAGAAGCAGCATAAATTGGGCAGTCCCACAGAACGTGATTAATGCATTCCGAGAGGTGACCGCAAGAGCAATTAGAGCTCGCAATGAACCCAATTCTGTGTAGGGACTCACCCAAGTTATAATGGTTCGCTCTAATACGATTGACCGTAGAGGTAAAAAATCTGTCTACGTTTAGACCAGAAAACCAGGGCCCGTTAGATTTCCTAAATGAATTTTGAAAGTAGAAAGTACCTCTAGTGAGACTCTGTCCCTTACTCCACTTGTCAGTGCTACTGTACATTGCTCTGTAAAAAGATTCACGAAAGTCAGTGAAGGGAACTTTACAGGAATCACTAGATAATTCGCTGGTTGCGTCCTTGGCCAGAGAGTCTGCTCGCTCATTTCCCCCTGAAAGTGAGCTGATAGTCAAAAATAATTTGGCAGCCCAAGCTTTGTCAGTCAAAACCCTGGTACAGTTATGAGCCGGTTCACTAGTGTCAGAATTTGTATCGAGGTCAACCACTTGTGAGCTTTCAGCGGGAACAGGAGACTGACAAAGACCCTCATGCAACTGGCCAAGGGTGAGAGCACCAGTGGTCGTGGTCGCAGGGACAGGAACAGGAGGCATTGGTGGATCCATTGGTCGCTGCTTTCCAGTGAAGCAGCCCTCGTTGACGTTGGGAAGTGCAGGAAAAGCTTTTTCAGTCGAAACCTTGGCACAGTCACGAGCCAGATGCCCTTTCTCTTTGCAAAGAAAGCAGGACAATTCATCTGAAGAGAAGAACCGGTTATGTTGAGGGCCATTTTAAGTGAAATATATAGAAGCAGAAAGCTTAAGGAGATCCTCTTCGCTAATATAAATCTGTCTCCTGAAGCTGAGAACATGAGCAAAATCTTTATCTATTACACTTGCTCTGATTGAGTACATTCTTGACCTCGGTGTCATACCTCTTTTCTTGAGTTCTTCAATAATCAGCTGATCAGGTATGCATGGACGAACATTAGAAATAATAATTTTCCTGTTTTTGGTGACGTACAGGGCTATCTGTAACTTGTTGCCGCCAACATCTAACACCTTGATTTCGTCGCTAAACTTGTCAACAAGTTTACGGTTCTTGAAGAAAATACAAATACAACTTGCAGTGCAGAACCGCGAGCAAAAACACTAAACTAGGAGCACCCAATGTTAGCCCCTAAGTTAGACACAATGTGAGAAAAACGCACAACTTATAGAGCACTTGCTACATATATCCGTTTACTTTAACCGCTCACATGGAATTCCCCTTTCTACGTGTACTTCACCAACTTCAGCGCCAACTTCGGTATCAGGAGCGCAGAAGGTGCTCGCTTCAAGCGCTTCGAAGTTTTACGTATAGTTGTAGTGGAGCTAGACGACGAAGTTCATACACACATGCACACGCGTTAACGCGCTAATGCGACGTGACATTCGAAGTTTACCAAAATGGAGGTTTCATACGCTGATAAATAGATAGCTTTGAAATACTTTTTTCATAAGATTGTATCACCAGTTTTTTATTTATTTATTTTTTTTTATTTTATATGGGAGGAAGAGGTATAAACTCATCGATCTGTTTTTTCATAAAAAAAAATAGCTGCATCAAACGGTTCAAATTAGTTTATGTACTAAAACAAGCGCGAAGTTTTATCATTTGTACGAGAAATAGTATTATTCATAAGATAGTGATTATCGCCTTAATTACACCAGTTTCTGAAGTTTTCTCTAAATTGCTTTAAAATGGATTTTCTAGCTTCGTAAAAAGACCGCCTATTATTTTTGCTTCCTTGTTACATGATACAAAAATTTAAGTCCTCAAACTTAGTTGCTGCACAAGAATATGTAATGTGAACCTTTGGTAGTTTTCATTTTAAGTATGCTAACTGTAAGTTAGCATTATAGAGGCGATGTGTTCTTAACAAGGCCTTTATTTCATACTACAAAATTAGGAGCCTATGTTACTAAGGAGTTATGAAGTATAGTATGCGTTGCAACTTCGAATTTGGAAACTCAAAGAATTAGAAGTTTAATAAACTTTAAACTCGCTCAATATGTAAATGTAGATACCAGAATGAAAGAAATTAATTTACAATCTGCAATTTTAGATGTAGGTATGTTTATAACTTTACTTTGAAGATATTTCCTTCATTATTGAGTTAAAAACAAGTACTTTGGTTCTTTCTGTCTTTTTTTAGCTATTCTTACTTCACTGGAAAAAAATTTAGTTGTCAGTACATTTATAGACACGTACGTTGGCTCGAAACTAATTTGTTTCATCACTTTTTTGAAGAATTAGCCATCAGGAAAGCAGTGCCTTTGAAGAGCTTCTTTTTTGTAATTTATTTCTGATTGGCTTGAACGATGATTGGCCGAAACCTATTAATTACGAATATTCAAAACAATGATTATTTCTCTTTAACATTCACTTCTTTACTGGGTAAGTATTTCATGTAGCCAAATAAATATTTAATTGTATCGCCTCTAACGAAATAATTATTTATTGTAAAGAAAAATAGTATGTATTAAAGTAAATATTTGATTCGTTTATAAATGGCATCATGTGCTGTAAAAAAAAAAAAAACATTTTCTCATTGATAAAAATTTTTTTGTTTACAACAATTACATTACGCTATTGTATTGTGTTTATCCGACTATTCTGTATATTTTAAGGTCTCTTCAGTTTCTTCAATGAAATAAAACAAGTTAAATAAGCAGTGATTTTGTTAACTTGGATTGTGAATTAATTAAACTAAATGTAAATTAGAAATGATACCACGAATATTCAATTGATATTAATAAATTTTTTTAGAGCCTCTTACTTGATGAAATGTTATCACTTGACGAATATTAATGCTTCAAACTATTAAAGTATTAAAAATTCAAAAATATAAAAAACTTCAGATTTAATCGCTTTGTGTGCGTGTGTGTGTGTGTGTGGGGGGGGTACTTCAAATACAAATACTGCAAAATGTTAGAGTTGAAATACGCAATATATACTATTCAAAACGCAACACAATCGCACACAATGCCTTTTTGTATCAGTTAAGATTCCTGTAATTTGACGTCTTGTACTTGTACAAAAATACACATGCAAGACTTAGTAAGAGGGTGATATTGAAATGCAACGCATATAAACACAGTGCTGTACTGCGTAGTGATCGAGCATATGAGCACACCTGCATGCATGGCTTCTTTGTCAAAGCACTATGATTTTGTACATCTACTCCTAAAAAAAAAAATCTCAAAAAAAAAAAAACAATTAAGAAAAGAGGCCAGTTTGAGTAAACTAAATGGATTTCATTAAAAATTATTGTTAAAGTCAGTAGATATGAACTATAATCTTCATACTTCGATGTCAAAATTGTATAAAAAGAAAAATTCACGAGCCTCATTAAACAAAATAGATAATTACATTTTTTTTTCTTCAAAAGTGTACGATTGCTTGCGTGTAAGCTTGCGTGAACGATTTCGTACAAAGAAGCCAGGAGATATTTTGTTCGAGTCGTTGGTGTGAGTAATATCGCATTCTTTGTCTCCAGATGTTATCATATACACATTTAATGTCTTCATATTTGCAGTATATCCTAGTGACACTAAACCACGCGAGTTTTGTAAGCGAATGCTTTCCGACTCTCTTTACAATGGTTGTGAGTCAAATAGGATCACAAGTACCATTTCGGATCTGGCCTTGTCGGGTCGAAAAAAGGTTTCTCAAATCTTCAAGTAGCAACGTAAAGTAGTAAAAAAATGTTTAAACAGGTCGTATATGATAAAAAAAATGTATATAAGTCTACATGAGAAATGTGGCATTAATTGGCAATGCCTTTCACTCAAGCCACGACCACATATTTGATCCAAATATTGATTTTAAAAATAATAAAAATAAGAGTAAAAAAAAAAAATAACTCAATACTACAATAGGAGGGATAATCATCATCATAATGATAATGGTAACAATAAAAATAGTAATAATCATAAATGACCACAACTTATGCTACGATTTTCAAAAATTGTTTAATAAAATATAGAATAATAATTTTTACCAACGGACGTCATTTTTTAAAATTAATTAGCTATTGTTCTTAGTATTGCAGCACTGCCATTACCCACATTGCCTTACGAACTAACTAAAATACAAAGCAGCAAAAAGAACAGTGGAATCAGAGCCATTTTCAGTTGAACAATAACAGCATACACACAATTGGGTGTTAAATAAATTATAAAAAAGTTAAATAATACACGGATAAGATGCATGTGATTTTTGACACGATACTTCAAAGATAAATTTTTTTACATTATCGCTATTGTTGTTTGTTAAACAATTAAAAGTAAGGAATATAAAGCGTTTGTAAAAGAGATATTGAAATGGCGGGAGTTTACTTTAAAGTAGACGTATAAGGTGGTTAAATAGTTTCGCAATTTCACAATCAGTCATAAAAAATAAATAACAATATGTTAAATTTTGATTGTGGACACCGAGAAAAATTGTTTGAGAAGATAAATATATTTTAACAACTAAATTCAACCAAGTTAATTTTTAATTTTGATGATTCAAAATATCTAATAAGGCCAGAAATCTTAAGAAATCTGTCGTTTTAATGATCATCTGAGAAAACGATATTTTTTTTACGGCTTACTCGTTGACTTTTCAGGGTTAATGTACGTTAAAGCAGTACGTTATTTTTCTGCATAACATTACCTCGAATAACATTTGAAACGATTGGAAAACCCTCTAATAATGACTAACATAAACCAAAAGAAAAATATTAAATTATTCGCCGTTGAATAGAGGCTTTTTTGACATCTCGATGAAAAATGAGGGACACGTGTAGCGCATCAATGCCCCTTTTTCTTTTTCTCTCCTGCAAAGGATGCGCGCTCTTTAAATATCCCTCCTTCGAGCTGAAGTGCACCCGCCTCCTTCCATAAGCGTCTGTTTTTTTAAAAGCTTTAGGGTGTTTTTAACGCAGACGCACTTTTGTCTGACTACAACGTTCAGATGTGTTGAATCGGGTATTTGAAAATATTTGATAAATGATTGATGCGACGTATTTAGTGTGAAAATTATTTTTTCATCATCCATTGACAGCAATCGTTTGATGGTGTCATTATTCGTAAGTGACATAATAAACTTAACCCTTTAATTGAATATTTTCTAAAAGGTAGCCAAAAAAATTTTTGTTTTTTTTTCTAAGCATTTTATCTGTTTCAAATTGTTTTTGTTTTATTTACTCTGAATTTTTTATTTACAGTTTCAAGGTGTTTTGATTAAAATTGATACAAAATCCGTGACCATATAAATTGTTGTTTCTTTATCCTAGATTTGCTAATAATGTATGCTTGGAAAAGTAATTAGTTTGTTTAATAATTACTGATAAGTCTTAAAACAAAAATTTTTTTTCAACTAGTAAACAAAAGTTAAAAGGATTTCTTCAACTCTTCAGAGTCAAAAACTGTGGAGTATGTGCAACATACACAGGTATACGTCCAAGTGCTGCTTTCTCCTTGTACGAGGCATCTATCCATCTTTTTTTCGAAGAAAAACGAAGTAAAAGTAATATTCAACCACTGAGAGGTCAAGAGCCCCTACAACAACTTCAACGCGCGTTTACTCAGACATACCAATCAACAAGAGCCTTTCTCTGGCAAAAATCCAACGATCCTCGCGTGTGCCCTTTCAACCCGTACGTACGTGATTGTAGGGTTCCACGCGAGCTTCATCTCAAGCGATGCACCAAGATCGAGCGAGTAATAATATCATATTACGAAGAAGAATCGTGATGATGATGCTTTTCCATGTTAGGCACTGGTGGAGCAATTTCTACGATTCGACTCCCACGAAAATATGCTTGAAGAGAATTTTACTGTGTCTTATTTTGTAGTGATCGCTAACGCGATGAATTTTTTACCTAGAAAAGATCAATACAGTATAAAATAAATGGCAGTTTTTTCAAATTCGCTGCATCACGTTCTCACACGTATATTATTTATTGTCAATTGCAAAAATTAGCTAGTTACTTTTTTTTTTTAATTATTTTTATTGGATTTTTATTTTGAAAGAACAGTTAAATGAATTTAACGTGGAAATTTTTTTTTTTATTATTTAAAGCAACTGTTTACAAAGAAACGCAAGTGTTTTTTACGACTTTCCATATGTGTTTTTGCAGTAGCAATTTTTTATTAATTTCTTACACAATAGCACTCTCAAAATATTTTAAAAAACTACACCTCGAGTTTAACTTCATAAAGACAAACAAAAACTAAGTACCACGACAAATTTTTATTTGATTCAATTGAAAATGAAGAAAAAAAAATTTATTAATACTTCTGGCGCGCTCTGCGATGAACACACGTACTAATTTTCGATCAATGATGTTTTGATCAATATTTTTTGTTTTTTAAGGCTACCTACGTTGTAAGTTCGATATTTATAATAAATCATTCAAGAACTAAAAAAACCTTGTAAAATTGAGAAATACATTAAAAATGAAAAAAAAAAAAAAAAAAGATCAGAGTAAAATCTATGAGATATAAATTTAATTTCAACACGGCAGTATTGCACCATATCTTGTCAATGGTCCGAATTCTTTGGACTCGAGATTCGAAGGAAGCACAGAAGCTCCTCGGCAGTTAAAGATACCTCGTGGGCCTCGAGGACTCTCTCTCGTGGCATTCAAACGGCGCTTCGCGCGCAAGGTGGTCTTCATTGCTCGTCAGTGTACACGTACACATAATGCACTTCTACGTGGTACGTGCCGTACAAATTTAACGACTGCGCGTACACACACACACACACGAGAGAAGAAAGAAAGGAAGTCCGTCCTTTGTCGCACAAAGAGCTGGAAGATAAGAGCGCCGCGTCCGTGCGAAGATTGCAATCTCTCTTTCTCTTTCGCTCGCGCGGTACTTGCTCCGTTGTTGTTTCGTACATATATATATACATATATATATATATATACGAAAGCCAAGCTGGAACGAAAATAATTGAGTCGGATTCTCTCGGGTAATTGAAGCGAGCGAGCACTGTGAGTAGGTACCTACCCCGCGATCATTTCGTTTTACGTTGGAGATGAAGTTTTGAGTTGGGAATGAAAGGGTATACAGGGGAGCGCGTGGGATGGCTGTTGCTTCTCTGAAGGTGGATCGTTTGTAGCTCGCCGTGGGTTTCAGTGCGAGTGTGTCTGATGAGAGGTATATGATGCAGTTTTTGAATGAAACAGGCATTTTCACAGTTTTATCGTAAAATTGTAATAAAACAGATTGTTCGAATAGCCGTTACTGCTTTTTTTGTATTCTGAATTGTGAATCTTAAATAAGTTGTAATGTCAGAAAACGAGTTTTGGAACACGGTTTTTGAAAAAAGTGCCAAGTGGCTTTAAAATTGAAAGTCAAACGTAACCGCAGTCCGCACTAATAATCCAAAGCAGTCGTTACAAGGTAGCTGCTCCCTGTTTCAATTTCCGTTCTGGGCGATCGGAAATCAAAACCGTATAGACGAAGATGGGAAAAAAGGAATTCAAAGAGCCACCGCGAGTTCCAATATACCTGATGGAACTATTTGACCGTTGGGTGTGCTTCTTCGCCTTTTTTTCTGGTCAGCAAAATAAGAAACTTAAAAATCCAATTCGGAACGTAAAGGGTCAGTGCACGTGGAGATGTAAGATATAAATAAAGTAGAGAGAGAACAAAAAATACAC
Organism: Copidosoma floridanum; assembly: GCF_036245765.1. Lineage (NCBI taxonomy): Eukaryota > Metazoa > Arthropoda > Insecta > Hymenoptera > Encyrtidae > Copidosoma > Copidosoma floridanum. Next base: position 11,515,142 of record NW_028321884.1, on the reverse strand, counting down.
TATTTGACGTTTTTCGAGTTATGCCCTGTTTCAAATTTAATTTGAATTATTAAAAATCATTATCATTTTTAAATAAAATTAAAACGACTAATAATTTAAGGGCTATGTTCTTCAGTTTTTTATTTTATTGATAATGTTTCAACTACACACTAGGTAGTTAGTCCCTACCAACATGGTACTGTAACAAATCAAATTTTTAGACAACGATACATTTAATAAAACCTTGTTTACAATATATTCTTATCTTTTGCGACCGCGATCTCGTACGTTTATTTTGTACTCAAGATTGTCTATAGAAATTTGCTTTGTTATTTTATATTATATTTTAGTGCAATGATAAGGACTATACTTAGTAAATATTCGAAAAGTTGTCAACAAACAAAAACTGAACGGCATAGCTCTTAATTGGTTATTTTCGCTGTTCTTGGAAACTTTTTATATTTTTGAACAAAACAATGTAAAATAAAGATCATTTAAAAAAAATCCATTAAAACAAAGAAGGTGCACTATCAGAAGAAAGAATAAATTATGTGTGTAGGTATCGAAAAAAACAAGATGATGGAGCGACTCTCTCACTGCAGCACGGCAAGAGTAAGAGATAAAAAAAGAAGCCACGAGTATATGAAAGGAAAAAAAAGGTTCGCAAAGAGAGCGTGCACCTGCCGTTTTCTGTCGCACCGGTGGGGGTAAAAATGTATACAAGCTTGCTTATATATACCTACCTTCGTGCAGCTTCCCCTGCACGTGTATTGTATACACACCAACGCAACGCAACGCGTAAGTGTGCGATTCTCCCGAGCGCAATGAAAAACGCTGCACCTGCCTTCCATCGACCCCTCACTCTTCGTCTCTCAGAGATTTTGCACTTGCAGAATACATATATATGTATGTATGTACAAGGTAGACGAGCAAAATGATCCCCTCGAGCCAGTCGACCTCTTCTTTCTTTCTTTCTTTTCTCTCCCTCTCACGTTTTCTTCTCGTTCACTGTTCCTCTCTTTTTCCCTGCACCTTGTACGCATCATAGTTGCTTTCGTTTTCTCCGCAGGTATATATACCTATACGTACCTATTGACGATCCAGTGCTACAGGTTGAAGATCTGCAAGCTGCGGTTGTGGTATCACATTGAAACGGACAAGGATATGGCTGTGGTGTATGTACTTATTTATACATGCGACTGGTATTACTCGATGAGATTTTTTATCAACACTTTTGATATCTACTTGAAAATTCATATCAAAGGAAGTAGATGAAAGTTTTTTTTTTTCGTTTTTAATATTTATTTAATGACAAGAACACCTTTCTCGGACGTTGAGGTGTACAAATTATGATTTGTTAAATCGGCTGACGCGTTGCCTGGTGGGCTTTTTTGGGATTTAGAAGACTGTCTAAAAAGGTTGGTAATACCAATAATACTGAAAATACTCGTCGATTTCGAGAAGCAGCTAATTTTCATTGCTGTGTTTTATTTTTCTATTACTGTTTTTTAAGTGCTACGATTGGAAGGAAAAGCTTTATCGCGTAAAACCAGTTTTTGTCCGAGTTACGCTTAGGAATACGATAAGTACAAAAGGAAGTGAGCAATTGATAAAATGTATCTGTTGTACGTGAAAAGGTGCAATCACGGCGATAAACCATTTTCCGTGAATAGAATTTTAATCTAAAACCAACTTGTTTTTTTTTTTTATTATTTCTTGTTCACGACACCGTTCGATATCATACTTTTGTTGTGAATGAACTTGTATAGCTTGAAAATTTTTAGGAAAATCTGTGGAAAAAGTATTGAATAATAAAGGACACTGCATGTGATCAGTAGAGGGTGACTCAGAAATAAAATAATATATATTTTTCTGTCTTTTTTAATAAATTTTATTATAAACAATAGCATATTAATCCACTTACATATGTTAGTTTTCTTTTTAAACTCTCATAAAATTTACTATGCTCGCTTATTACAATAATAGGTTTTTTTTATCGCTACACGCTTACTTGATAATCTAATAGATAGAATCGGCTCGCGTTTGAGTTGGCGTACCCCCAAGGTACTACAACTGACGCAGTGATTCACTTGCCACAATCGTCACTTCTCATCCATATTTTGACATTTTTTTACATTATTGTATTTTTGTTGCCAAACAAACGTCTCTTTCGCTTTCAACTTTAAATCTTTGCACGTCCATATTTTCGCACTCGCACACCTAATAACATTCATTGTTAGATTGTAATTTTTTTTTTCTTTTTTTTTTTCTTTCTTTTTTTTTTTTTTTTATCTATTTCTCGCTTACAATGGTGTTTTTTCTCTTATACTTTACTTTCAGCCATTTTTCTCTTGTCTCTCTTGTACTTGCTAATCACACAATAAAAAATATGTACGCGATAAGTTAAGATTACTGAGATCATACTAATACATCACAGGGTTACATCATAAATTTACGTTAATTATTTTTTTCTGTTTTTTTTCCGCTATTTTCTTTTTTTTTCGTCTCATAAATGCGACTTTCCACTAGTTCCTTTTAAAATTGAATTTGGAAATCAATGAAAGGTTACATTTATTTTTTATTCATGTAAGTTGCACTTTGGGAAGAATAAATAAATTAACAATAATTGTTGTGTGATCGTATAAAATTTTCTCAGATTAAAAGACTTCGTCATTTTTAATTGCAGATGTGTAATATTGTCAAAAAAAAAAAAAAAAAAAAAAAAAAAATCAAAACATCCGTGTAACCGCAAAGTAGTATTTTTCAACTGTAATCTCAAACAAAAAACAAGAGAAGGGGTTACAAAATTAAATTAAACGAAGAAAGATGTCATTTTGAATAAAGGCTACTTTTTCCAGACATCGAAATTCTCATGCTTTTCAAAATCATGATTGTTTATATTTATACATCGAAACATTATTCTTATCTAATATTTATAAAAATCTAAAAAAAAAAAATATATATTTATTAGGCCTTAGCCAATTAAAAAAAAGGGTCTATTTTACATATTTTACAAGTTAAAATACAAAGGTGCTATGGTCACTGGGCAGGTAAGAAAACGGTTTTCAAGCATCACATCGTGAAAACCGCTTTACTACCCAAAGCACTAGAAAAACAACGTCGAGAATGGCACGCCTCTCGGCCCTGAGTCAAGGCAGACAAGTGCAATCGACCCAACCTCGAGAGGAGGACGCGTCTTTCCGGATCTCCAAGTGCACGCGGCAGCGCATATGGACAAGACCATTCTCCGATTCATCCGCGGTTACGCGTCGTTCACGTACCTATGACGAACAGGGATTGTGTTGAAAAACAAAGACCTTAGAGGGAAAAAAAAATAAGGAATAAGTTAGTGCGCGTGAAATGCAGGTTACTCCCATCGCGGAAGGATAAAAAAATTCATTATGTTTCCTGATCTTTCTCGGTGATTGTCATCGCGCACCGATCGATGAAAAGAAAAAATTGATTGACAATAGGTGAAAGATAAGGCTCGCATTTTTTTACCTTTGCGTTTGTGACAAATATTTATATACACAATTAAGAAGGGCTCAGAAAGTCTTTCCAAGCCCCTCCTTATTGGGTGCGTGGAGAGAATCCGTGGCGAGAAAAGTAAGGAATCATAATGTAAATTTTTGTCCTTCCACAATGGGAGTACAAAAGTGGGGAAAAAAAATTGGGGAAATGTATAGGGTGAATGGCACAGCCAAGCAACCCTGAGTTTCACGCGCACTGGCTTGTTCCTCACTTATTTCCCTCCAAGTTCTTTGTTGTTTAACACGATTTTTCTGTTTGTCACAGGCACGTAAAAGACGCGTGACCGCGCACAAACCGCCGAAGGAGTTGCACACGATTGCGGGAGAGAGGCCCAGTGGGAGCTCCTTTGTCCTCCTTCGGGGAAAGCCTTTCGGCTTCCGGAGTGGGAGGAGCTCTAGCTGAGAATCTGGCTATTTTTGCGCGCCACTTTACTGGCCGGTGGTGAGTCCATGAGGCCCTTCGACGAGCCGTTCAGCGTGCGCTTGCGGCACTTCATGAAATCTGCGAACAGAAATGCAAAAAACAAAGGTTTAGGGAATTCGGTGGGAAATTCTATCGTCTTTCGCATCGATGTAGTGCTCGAGGTGTGAGAGATATGCATGCGGGGCGCTTCACCTATTGTAATTCGCGCGTACGAAAAAACAAGGCCGCGCGACCCCCACGATGTAACTTGTAAGTAATGCAAATGTAAGCGAGTCGCGGCATTTCGCGTTTGTATTGCATTTTCATGGATTCGGCTGTGCTCTCCATAATGCGTGAATCACTTGAGAAATCTTTGGAAATTCCTTATGGAAATCAGGCGTGACATCACGTTAAATTCCGAGTTTTTTTTTCCGTTATCTTTAATTCAAGTACTGGAATCGTAAATTTTTTCGCACACAGCAGCGGTCGTGCTAACGAGAGGATGACGAGCGCCGCGTGTGCAAATATTTTTTTCCACGCTCGCGCTCTTGTTTGTAATCTTTTTTTTTTTCACGCGGTTGCAATGCCCCGTCGCGATGCTTGACCTTGAGTCGATGACAAACAACGACCGTCGGGGCACTGTACAGAGAATCCACGCACGACAATAAAGAATTAAAGTAAAAAGGAAAAGTAGGACGGAGGCGGAGCTTATCTCGCGACTCCGCGGCGAATTCCATTGCGTGTCTGAGGTGATTCAAATTTTTTTTTCTCTCTCTTTCTCTGCGCTCGCGCTTCATTTGCTCATCCGGATAATCGGATTGCTCGTGTGATTTGCGAGTTATTGCGCCCAACGAATGATTGCGCGTGCACATTCGAGATAAATTAGCAGCTCGTGTGGTAGTTTTTTCGCAGCTTTAATAACCTCGAGAAGGTAAAAAGTATAAGGAAAACAAAGTATCTTCGTTAAGGTTACAATGGATCGTTGTGTATAGCAACTCGCAATGAATTCGAAAAATCCGATGATACAGGCAAACAGACGCGGGTCGATAATTATACGCGGGAGACGGCCACGCGACCCCTCGGCCATATTACCCTCGGATCGTGTCAACTGCCCTCGTCCTCCCAAAAAATATACATATACACGAATTCAAATGGGCGCTCCGGCGTAAGGAGCCTCCCCCAAAAACGAGGCACGCGGGCCCCGTTAATGGGCCCCTCGCCGAAAATTAAAATAAAGTGCGCGCGTGCCACGTTCGATACGGCACGTATGTACATCTTGATATACCGGCGTGCGACGCGATATATATCTTTCGTACCCCTGCCCCCATCTGTTACCCATTTATACTTCCCGCATTTCTAGACTCGCGCTCTCTCTCTGTGCTGGTGGTTTTATATCTAAATGCGTATACGTACATATGGATAGGCTCTTGTTCATGCATATGCATGCACGTACATATATAAGTATTTCCAACCCCCTCGGCGATGCTGAAAGGTATATATGCATATGGTGCTTGTAAGATAAAAAAAAAAAAAAAAAAAACGGTTTTAAAAATAATAGACATGCACGCGTGCGCGGGTGGTGTTGGTTTATTTGCATTCGAGGGGGTTGGATTCCGCGAATGTTGATTCTATACCCCCTGTGGCTACGGACACCAACAATTATAGATATACAAGGCGAAATTTACGTATATAATTGTACGCGTGGCTTTTGGGTGTGCGTTGTTTTTTTTTCCTTTACTGCTGCTGTTTGCATTTTACCCGCGCGCAACTGTTGCAACGATAATAAAACGCAGCGGTGTTACGTCGCGTGACTAAGAAATTACGCCTATTTGTAATATTACGGGCATGACGAAATAAATTAACGGGCGAGAGCGCATTTTATTTGGAAACCGATCGATTTCGAAGGTTACGTGGTGCGCTGACAGCGGGAGAAAAAAAAAAAATAAAAATGAAGCCGTCAAAAGAGCCATTTAACGCACACAGCCTCTCCCGTTATAGATCTCGCGTACCCGTATATATACAGGGGCGGGAGAGGAGCGCGCTAGAACAATCGGGGTGCAAACGAGCTTTATGGGGTGCGCACTCGACATCTCAATGTCGCTCACTGCAGCTGCCGAAAATTTTCGAGTAGTGAGTGACGAGCCATAAAACTGCAGCGCTGCGGACAATAATATATATGAATGTGTACGCTCTAAAATGGGGGAAGATCGGACGACCCCCCCAGAGCGTCACGCCGATATCTCTGAGAGAATAAGAGCCCATCAGCACATGCTTCACCTCAGCTTGCGTTTATGAGCTTTCCCGAATTTTTTTTTTTCATACACTTGGTCCCAACGAAGATAAATCACTTCGTTTCGATTCGCGCTACAAAGGTGCGTGTGTCAAGAACGAATGATCGAACGTGATCTTTTTCTAGGGGGGGCGGGAAAACGAATTTTTTCGACAGACGGGGACTGACAGTTGGAGAGGGCTCGATAATCGAAGGGGCTTTAAAAGTTAAACAAAATATACACGCATTTTGGGGATTGAGACACGTAAGTTAATACTGTCGAAGAAGAAGAAGAAGAAGAGAAACCATCTGTCTGGTGATAACTTTGGCGCGCCAAATCCATGCGTAACGGTTACTTTTAAAACGGGCGCGTGGGTGTAAGGCGTTGCATTAAAGGTCAACCGTTGCGGGTAAAATCCAAGACAGTTCCCTCGAGAGAGAGAGGAAGTACTACGTCGTACAAGAAAGTCAGCCAGGCAGGAAAATATGGAGAACGGAAGTGAGGAGCGTTTAAATCGCCGTCGTCGGTGCGCATGTTATACTTTTCGAGCGAGTTAAAGCCTCGATTTTAAATGGTAACAGACGAGAGAGAGAGAGAGAGAGAGAGAGAGAGAGAGATATGGCGCGCAAAGTTACGAAAATAATGCACACAGCTGATTTGTATGTGTATATATAGAATATAATACGTACCCCCATGCGCGTTGGTTAAAAATATAGGGGGAGGGGGGTGCGGTGTATTACGGTATCCGTGCGAGGGTGCAGTCTCGCAACCCCCATATGTACGTATCGTTGTACCGCACCGGCATACCAGAGGCTTTTATGTATGTATTGTAACAGCTGACGCTGTTGCTTTCTCCCTCGCCCGCTTTGCTCATTAATAAAGTACGTTACGCTGCTTACCGTACACGCGGCGGGCGAACGTCATATATAGATGTATATGTACATCACGCTTTCCCTTTTCCGCCCCTTTGGTACACATGTATTTGCTACAGCTACCCCTCTCTCTTCTTCTACTTCTTGTGTTTCTGCGCGATGGCTCCCTTTATTTTTTTTTTCCGCCCTGGTATATGGAGTTTGGTCGATGACGACGACCCCCCATCGGTGATGTGTAATATAATGTGCGGCTTCGAGTACTGAAGGAAATTTTTTTTTTTTTTTTCGAGATAAGGAGTGGAGAGCGCTGTGTTTCGGAGTTGTCTCGTTTTTCTCTCTGTGCGTCTTGTCACGGATGGAATCGAGACAGAAGGGAAGCTTAACGGAAATTTACGGTTTGGACGTGACAAGTATTTTTTTTTTTTTGGGAGGGATGAAGGGGGGCTGGATTGACGGTGATTAGAGGCAAGTTTTTGGACCTCGATCGGTGTGATGATGATGGTGATACTGAATGAAAATGCGGGTTTGGAGGATTGAAGCTCGAAGGGGTGCTCGAACACGGGAGGGTGAAAAAATTAAGCTGGGAGTCGGGAGAGACTTATTATTATTTCGAGTGTTTTGTAAATGTAAAATCAATACGTGAGTTCTAAAAATATGGTTTGGAAGAAGAAAACTACCACCGTCTGGTCTCTCGAGTCTCTCGTTCGTGCACCCCCTTGATCGTGGGCTCAGAGGGCGACGATTGAAAAAACACGTCTGTCCCACGAGGTGCGTATGTACAGCCGAAGCTGCACGCACCGGGAGATAAAATATAAACAGAGACGACGGCGCTCTTGAGTGCAGCGGATGAGAGGAAAAAACGCCCCCGCTCCTGTTTGCTGTCGCGGCACGGACGAAAATAAAATTCGTCGTCGCGTGGGTATATTTTTGTAAGTGGAAGCGCAGTACTTGCACGAAGAGAAACAGCGCGGGGGATGATTGCCTGATGGCACTCGACGAAGGATACAATGCTGTGACGATAATGTCCCTTTTTTTCGGTTACGTTCCTTTTTTATTTTAGGGGCAAAAAGTAATTCGATACTCGGTTTTTACATCTTTCAGCAATGATAATAAGCGACTAAGAAATAAATTGTTCGCTTTTTTTTACATTATACAGATTGATATAAGTATGTTTTTTTCTTTGAATCCATACCTTTGCACATTTAAACACAACGAGGTAAACAAAAACGAAAGCGTGTAAATTTATGGATGTCAGAATGTAGTTAACAAACTACACATAAGTACACTTGTTAACCAGTTTCTCTTTGAAGAATTACTCATGGTATCGGGGTAAAAAAAAAAAACCTGCTGGTACCTGATTACAGTCGCCATACAACTATAACACAGCATTAGCATTGTTATTTATTTCGCGTGTTTCTTTTTGATAAAGACACGCGTCTGTCATGAACGTGTTTAGATGTAAAAATAGTGAATAATAAAACTACTCAGCATAAAAAAGATAAACGGATGGGAAAAAAAAAGTCTTATCACACGTAAAAATCACATTAGTCTCGACATTCTTAAAAGCTGATTGAACGTTGACTTCTAGCCAACTTGAAAATGTTTACCAACGAATTACACATATTGGTGCAACATTGTTCTAACGCATGTTTTAAAAATTCATCGCTCGAAAGAAACGCACCTTTGCAGAGCTCAAATGGTTGTGTGCCAATGGCTCGAAGTAACTCGTTTAAAATAACTCGGGAACTTAAAAATATCTCGGCAAAAACTTTTAAAGCACCCCAGCTAAAAATATTCCACGTACATTGAAGCACACGCATTCACACTCACGCGAGCAATACATCGTTTATGTTTTATTTTCTTACTGGGGAGGGGGGGGGTCCGAAATTCGAAACGACAACGCACTTCAATTTTGTCGTAAACCTATGAAAACTTATTCCAGTGACGTGCATTTCGACGACAACGATAGCTCAGAGCAACGACTGTTCATTAATTCGACAACCAATAACGGTGCAGTTTAAGTAGTAATTAGCGAACTGCTCCGTGATTGGTTGTCAATCATGAGGCAGTTTACGTTGGCTTAGTTCTTATGTGTTCGAGCTGGCTTTCGTTATTTCGGATTCTCACTTCCTACTAGGTGTTCTTCTTTCACACACTAGTTGAAAATGTAATACGACTCAAGTTAGTGGCGCTATGGCTCATCAAAGCCAAAGCCGCCATCTTTGTCATTTTACAAGTACAATCAGATAAAGAGAAATAAAAAAAGTAACAAAGATTTTTACTCACCGGTTATCGCCATTTGTTTCCTCATCTGTCCCGGCGTGGTGCTGCTATTATTCGTGCAACTCCTCCTGCTCTGCTTGACATGCTGTGCCCTGGCATTCCTCTCCTTCGTCATGGCCGTCGTCGTCAAGGAACCAAGGTTACAGCTCTCCTGTGGCGGCGTTCTCTCGGACTCACACATCGAATGGTAAACTTTGACGGGCGTAGGTATCGTCAGTGAATCATCGGCTATTCTGACTGTCCTTGGCGAGAGCATGGCCGAAGACGACTTTTTCGGACTCGAGGGCATGCTTTTCTTGGTGTAAGGCATACCGCGCCAAGCGTAAGGCTCAGGAACGTCGTCGTTCGCCGTAACGATTTCCCACTCGAACCTCGAGCCACTGCCGTTCTTTGGCATCTCCAGCCTAAAGTCAAAACCCCAGCGCTCGGTCTCCTGGATCGACTGGGCTTCCAACTCACTTTCAGCCATAACACGTGCCTCTACGTGGTCCACTGGACCGAACAAGTCACGCTTCACCATCGCCAAAGCTTCTCGGCTCGGCTGTACTCGGCCTCTGATGCTCCTGCCGGTACTCCTTGGTGGCGTGCTGGTACTGCCAATCCTAATTATCTCCGTCATCAACGTGGCAGCAGGATTGAGTACGCGGGTACTCATTTTTCCTTCTTCTTGGTGCTTTTTAACTATAAAAGATAACAATTATTGTTGAAGACTCTGCTCGGAGGTAAATCATCCATCTTTGCATCAGGCTGGATAACAAAAATAATCCAAGTTGCTCGTATGTACGGGTATGATGTACAAATACCTATTGTGTGTCGCGCACCCATAGCTTGTTGCTGAACCAACAAGAAGGAACCTCAGTAGTAAACGGAAGAATATTTTCGCCTAAATCACAACGGTTTGGTAGCAATTCGTCCAAACGACAAGAAAAACCACGTGAAAGATGATTTTATCGGTATTCGCCGAGAGTCGTGGTTATTGTGACACGTAACACGTGCGCTCACTATATCGACGGTTGGGTAAAAGACAGAGCCAACTCAGATACTTGGTGAAAAAGGAGCCAACTCGAAATTTGGGTTGAAAAAGGAGCCAACTCAGGTTCGGGTTGAAGAAGCAGCCAACTCGGGAGTAATTTTTTTCATCAAGTTTTGTTGTGGTAGCACTGAAATTCACAATATAGGTATACCTATATAAACGAACAAAGATTTTTCATTAATCCAATGGTTCAGAAAAATAATTTATGTTATTGTAATAGAGTGTACTATACTTATTAAAATTTGTGCTTTTTATACGTTATTTTTTTTATCTGTTCTTATGTTTGCCTCTCAAATCTGATTTAATAATACCATGGTCATCCTTTATTTTATTTTCAAAATTGTTCAAATTATATCGTGCTAAACATCTAAAAAACATAAAAAATGTAAAGCAAAAGTATTGCAAGTAAGAGAAATTAAAATTACTCCAGATTCTACAATTTACTTTACATACGATTTTGATGAACGATTCCAAACTACGTCTCTGAATTCACACACACTTGTAAATCATGCACTAAACAAAGCATATAATACAAAAATTCAATTAAATAATGAAAAATAAAGATCTTAGAGACATGTGCCAGAGTGGTGTCATCCGGGTCATCCCACAAGAATATCACAGTTTTTATGAAAATATTATGAAGTAGCGCGCCGCATTGACATACATTTAGTGTATCAATAGTAGAGAAAAATTAAAGATTACAATAACTGTTCATGCTACAGTTCACAAAAAAAAAACATTTGTATAGTTAACACAAGTTTTTTTTTATTTAACACGACGTTTGAAAATAAAAAAGTATTTAAAAATTTTTTGAAGAACATTTAAAATGATTTACGTCCATAGTCTCATCATAGAATTACGTCTAATCGCTGCAGACTTGTAAAGTACATAATTTAATGAGTATAGTACACTCTATTACAATAACATAAATTATTTTTCTGAACCATTGGATTAATGAAAAATCTTTGTTCGTTTATATAGGTGTACCTATATTGTGAATTTCAGTGCTACCACGACAAAACTTGATGAAAAAAATTACTCCCGAGTTGGCTGCTTCTTCAACCCGAACCTGAGTTGGCTCCTTTTTCAACCCAAATTTCGAGTTGGCTCCTTTTTCACCAAGTATCTGAGTTGGCTCTGTCTTTTACCCAACCGTCGATATACTCTCGCGACTACACACGATTTCACAATGTCGCGCTGGTTTTTATCGCGACACTGTTCTTTGTCTTTCCCCTCACATATCTTCCGTGGCCAAAGCGACATCCAATCATACACGCACGAGTGTAGTTTTTGTCCACATTGACGAGAAACTCCTCAGGATTTTACGCGGGAAATTCTTGTTGTACTCTCTTGTGCGTTGATAACTTCCTTATTTTTTATCATTCCCTGCTTTTCGTGCCGTGTGCAAGATGAATTCAGAAACGGAGCGCGGGATCACCGTCGATACTATCGATATTGTTGATCGATTGCTCTGTGATCGATTATTTTTTTTTTTTTTTTTTTGAACACACGCACTGTTTCAATTTTTATGTATAATCGTATGATATTCCGCGTCGATGAAAAATTACGAAAGTCGGATAATACGTAATGATTGTTCAACTGTTACTATCATTTTGTGTACTTGTCCCCTGATTCGCACGTGTTTCCCGAAACAAAAGCCGAGTGACAGCTAATGCACTGCAGTGACGAGCGTGTTTCAGCACGAAATATTCGTCAAGTGCTATTAGCGAAAAAAATAAAATAAAATAAAAATTAAAGAAGCAGCAGACGGAATTTTCCTATGTATAAGTGAGTGAGCTCTATGCGTCGTTGCCAACCTGCCACGTTCATCGCGTTCCAGCCCCAAGGCTATCGACAAGAAACGACTTGTAGATACATGCACGTCCCAGTCTTTTGCTTCTCTTATTTTATTTGATTTTATTTTTCGGAATTGTTGTGTAGTTCTGTTATTTTTCTTGCTCTTTTAGCTGTCTCCCGACTTTCATTTCAAGGAACACGTGGGGAACTAATACAAAATGACGGTAACAGTTTCAGACTTTCTTAGCTTTTTCCTCGACGTAGAGGTTTACGATGGTATACAAAATTTTACGCGCTCCGTTTCTGAATTTAATCTTGCACGCGGCACGAAAAGGAGAGAAGAGGGAGTTAACATCGTACAAGAGAAAGCAAGGGAGCGACCTCGACTAACTACACTAAATTATCGGAGAAAGTTTCGAGTGGTTCCCGCTCTTTTGCGTAAGTATATATATATCGTGCTGAGCAGTCTCTCGTCAGATTTGCCGAAAACTACACCAGAAAATATGTATGCTTAAGTATATTATATAGGTATACATTAGCATATGAACGGGTGTCGTTTTAGCCACAGTTGAGATAGCAGAACGTCGGGACAAGAGTGCGCGTATGTACCTACAGCAGATGCTAAGGGTGCAGTCCCACCGTGCGTAAATCATTCATCTTGTGCGTAATACAGCTGCGAAATAGACTTTGCGCAATAAAACGAGCCAATCAAATCTATTGCGCGCCTTTTTATCCTGCTCAGCCAAAGTTCGCCCCGTTCACATGGGCAGGGAAAGACCAATGCACAACTAGTTTACGCTCGTGAATGCAAATGAAAGGTTGGATGTACTTTTATCTCGCTTACACTAACAGGCTTAAGTGGGTTACGCATCGGTCTTTCCTCCATTACGTGCCGTGGGACTGTACCTTAATGGTACGGGTGTTTGCAAAAACGATGTATGTGCGCGTGGGCCATACATACGAAAATCACGACTCAGCAAATACTAATACATCCATTTTTCGCGCAATAACTTTTGGGAGCAGCACGTGATTATTATACTTTCCTTGCTGTCTGGATAAATTGCTCCAATGGTGTTATTCAATTGAAAGTATTCTTTAGCTTATTATGGCGGAGGTGGAGTTTATCCTCCTTTGCTCGGCAACAAGCGTTGGGCACGTGTCACACTCACACTAGGTATACGTACACATATACATATGTGTTGGGTACGAACAGCACGGGTTACTTTTGTTTTCTGGCCTGATATTATTTGTAAAGTTCGATAATTCACCTTTGAACACTGTCCTTAACAACACGGGAGAGATGGTTATGAACGCACTTATTCGTAATCACGGGCTTATTTGTCACACTTGCTCCAAAACTTGGGGCCTCTTTTGATAGTGGCGACGAGGCAGAAACTCACGTAACACACGCGTGAAGCGCTCTCGAACGACTGACGCTCGCCAATATCGTTGCGAGCAGCGACGAGGCCGACGAGCAGCGCGTAGTGCGAGTCCTGCAAATTTGCAATAATGGGTGCTTCGGGCAACTTCGGTTACGCTCGTATAAGTACGGACGAAGCTGGTTGGCTGGTTTCGATCGCCAACCGCCGCCTCTCGGAATCCCACCACTTAGTATTTTGTGAGGGGTAATTCTACGTATACAGATTCTTTACGCTTTCCCCTCCGTCGGTCGCCCACTTCACGATCATTGAAACGGACACAAGTGTATGGGTACATATGGATAGGCAGAAGAAGGAAGAGAGAATGAAAAAGAGACGTCATTAGGTTCGTTTGGAGCTTAATTCCACCTCAAAATACGAGTTTTGCTCCGAACTCACCAGTGGTCCTGAGTTCCGAGTTATACTTCTACGCCATAAATATAAATATACTGACTGTAGGAGTTTGTCGGGTGAGTTCGGAGCAAAACGCGTGTTTTGGGGCGAAACGCAGCTCTTTTGAGCTGCTCCAAACCAATCTAATGTACCTGGTATGCCTTCCCGACAATAATTTGATCCGAAGGCTAAGACCAGGGCCCAGATAGGCGAAACTTACATCGGTGCCTGGCCAGGCTTAAATGAAGAGTTTATTACACAGTGTAATGAGTTATACCCCATGCTATGATCAGGCCCTGGCCAAGATAAACGTATATATATTACAGCCATTTCTGAGAACTATGCCCAATAGACTCTGCATTTACATGCTATCGTCATTGGCATATTAAAAAACCGCCTCAGATTTGTTTGTGATTTGAATCATTTACACAGCAAAGGGGACCTTATTTTACACAGCTTCCGAAACATCGGACCACAGTTGGAATACGCACATGAGCAATTAGTTTCTCAGAGGTGCGAGTCGAATGTGTAAAGATCGTGTGCAACTTTTTCGGGCAAGTACCTCTATGAATTTTCACATGTGCTTTGTCACCACGCAATAATCCTCGTGAAGGGAATTGGGAACATGGCTGTACCACGTGACACGGTGATATATACATCATTACTAGAAAAATAGCAGGACAGGCCTTATGGGAGAAATTAAGTTTTTTTTTCGCGGTGGAAAAGTTGTCGAACTCAAAAACTTGATGGAGTACATATTTTTAAAATTATTAGAGTTAAGTTATTTTTTGAAATGATGAAATCGTTTATTAAGGCTGAACAAATCTTTTTGACAGTAAGAAGTACAGTTAACCCTTCATTGAGCTACTCGTTTCTACTTTCTGCAGCTGCTGCTGTCACCGTTGCGCATGCTTAGACGTGCTTTATGTTATAAGTTAAACTGCACTTCGTACCTTCAAAACGCTATTTTCAGCCTTAATAAACGACATTGTCATATAAAAAAAATTAAAACCTAACTCTTATAATGTTAAAAATATGAACTCCAATAACTTTTTGTGTTTTTTACCTTTTTCCCCACGAAAAAAAAACAAAAACTCAATTTCTCTCATAAGGCCTGTACGACTTTTTTTCTAGGAGTCATATGTATGTATATATATATATATATATATATATATATATATATATATATATATATATATATATATATATATATATATATATATATATTGTTGATATATTGTTGCACGTTGGTGCCCGAGTAGCGTTTAATGTTTCTCTTACCGAGGGCTCAAAGTGCAATTTTACGCCCGTGGGCACACTTTGCACCCTGTAAATCACTTTGAGCCCACGGGCAGAAAAGTTTTTTGCACCCTCCGGGCCTAATGTACTTTTCTGCCCTAGGGCCCAAAGTGATTACAAAGACGCAAAGCGGCAGTTGCACTTGCCCATGGTGCGAAATAGTAGTTTTCCTCGGATAAGTGCCATCGTCTCTGGGGCTATTTTGTGGCCCGAGGGACCTGCGAAGCAAGGGCCCAAGGAACGTAACGTAGACACGGAGCGATGACGCTTATGTGGCGAATCCTATTTTTCCCGCCACGGGCACACCCGATCCTCTAAAACGCCTGAGGTCGGAAAATAGCACTTCAGTCTCGCTGTAAGAAAAACTTCTTCCACGAGCCGGACATAAAAATACAAAATCAATCGTATTTACATGCACTTTCTATGACCTCCGTAATGACGGTGTTCATCTCT
This sequence comes from Copidosoma floridanum, assembly GCF_036245765.1. NCBI lineage: Eukaryota > Metazoa > Arthropoda > Insecta > Hymenoptera > Encyrtidae > Copidosoma > Copidosoma floridanum. The sequence continues at coordinate 11,499,412 of NW_028321884.1, read as the reverse complement.
ACTCCATCTGTAGAAACCCCGTTTATCCTACCTAAAATCTATTAACCCCAATTCCCCTTCCCTTAACTAACCCTTATATTCTTCTATTTATCTCTTTCCAACTTTACCAAAATTCCATAAACTGGGCTCCAGGTCACGATAAAGTACACTACACTTAAGTACTCTAATTCTATGGTCTTAAATTTCAGTAAGAATTTGGAAAAGGTATTTAACTGCCACAATCGCACCAGAAATAGCTAAGACCTCGCTGGTAAGCAAGACTAATTGAAAAAATATAGAACACCGGAAATAATAATAGAACTCTATTGGACTATGGCTGTTTACGTCTTATATAAGCAAGTCCTTGACTCACTTACAAATTCCGAACTAAAAAACAACTAAGCCGATTCTCCGAAGCTCTTTTCCCTTCCATCTCTACGATGTTCTGTTTTTCTCCCCGAATTAAAAAACAACTAAGCTGGTTCTCCGAAACTGTCTCCTCTTCTATCTGTTTACGACATTCTGTTTTTGTCTCTGTGGACTAGTTATATTATTAGCATGCACTTCACTCCAAACTTTGAATTACCAAAACTTACAAGTATTCACGACAGTAGAAATGGAAACAGGAAAAAACAAAAAATAATAACGCTTGATAAAGTAATGACAGTCCGTTCGCTTCGATTTCACCATCGGGGGTTAAGGGTTAATTCGAGATTCAAGGTCGCAGATAAATTTTTAAGCCAAAAATTCTTACAATCAGCAGATGATGATAACCTTGTAACCCAATTGACAAAAAAAAAGTTTTTTTTTTCGAAACGCAGTTAAAAAACACGCTTCGAATCGCAAGAAACGTATATCCATATGCTACAAGCAGGTATGTGTAAACAAGAGCGAACGTGCTCAGTTTTGGCGGGCTTTTTCGCGTGTACGTCTCACACCCATCCGCCTTCCTCTCTCGAGAGGCTTCTCTCTTTCGTAATCCGTATAGGCAATCTATACTACAGCCTCGAACAAGCTGATGGTGCCTGCTTCCATCTCTTTCTCTGTTTTTCTCGTGCTCCCTCGCTTGTATAATATGTGACGCACAAAAGAGCGAGCGAAAAAACCCAGAGTTTCGTCAAAACAAAACGGACACCATACCTAGTTTATCTTATCGGAACTAAGTAGCACAATTCGCCTCTATTTTTCGATCTTTTCCTGTCATTAAAATACATGCGTCTAAATATATTCTTCCCGTAAATAGATACTCTTTATTGTTATGACACGCGATTGTGTTATTTTTTTTTTATCTTTAATTCGCAATAAATTTTATGTTAGGTAATTTTTTAGTATGAAAGTGATTGAAATAATCATTTACGCCTGTAGAAACAAACCCAAGTTTTTGTAAAGATGTTTTTTATACTTTTGAGAGACGATTATTCGTGTTTACAGAAGAGCGCATGGAAGAGTCAGTGATATTGATTATAAATTAAAAATACATCCTTAATCTTGAAGCTTATTCGTTTATCTCCAGACTTTCACAACACTTCAATGTAATCGATTACTTTTGACGCACAATAATGTTTCACCTGCTGTACTCGCTTATTCACACCTCAATTCATAACTCTGCAATCCTCTTTTCATCTCCAATATGTGCACTTTCTTGTTATTAAAAAATATATGCGATAAATCGTAATTATCATTTTTTTTCAAGATATACGAATGGTAGCTACCAGACAACGTTTTCTGTGACCTACAGAAACATGTTTTTTAAAATATTGAATTATTTATTAGGTATTAAAATAATTTTAGTTGTGGTCTAAATATTGCTGATATTTCAGGACTTGGATCAGTAGAGCAGTTGAGTTCCTACTTTGGCAGCTTTAAACGTTACTGCAATGTGTGGTATAGGTATCCCTCTCGAACGGTTTTGGTCTTCCGGTTTTTTTAATTTTTTTTTGATGAATGAAAAAAAAACTTGAAATATAAACTACTGCCATTGCAGTGTTTTTTTTAATGTTAAAAAATATTACTGTGATAAAAAAAATCTAAAAATAATATTAAAAAATTTAAACAGTTTAACTGTAGTCCAACCCTTAGAAATCAAAGTAGAATAATTTTTTTTTTTTCTTTCTTATAGAAGAAGCTTTGTCATAGAGAGAAAATTTACACATAGAGGATTCTCTTGAGAATTTTAATTTTATTTTTTTTTTTAAGTTTATTTTTTTACCATCCATCCATGTATAATTAAATCGTAAGTTGAAAAATCTAAGAAAGCGGCAAATTTTCTGCAAAGTAACATAAGTCAATAAAAAAATGTATGTTAGTGTGTGTGCGTGTACGTTTTTGTATGTGTAGAAATAGCCATGTATTATGATTACCTCATTCGTTTTTGATCAAACAAGGCTAATTTTTTTTCCAACTAGATTCCTATTAGCTTTGAAAAAAAGAATTTATACTATGCCGTCTAATTTTTTTTTAATCTCTAATTAATCGATTTTTTAATTCAATTTAAAAAAAAAAAAAAAAAAATAGTTGATTTTTCCCGTTATTATCATTAATTATAATTGTTTTAGTAGTATAAAAATGATACACACCAAATCAACTTAGAAAAAAAATCTTCCTGCATTAAAAAAAATTGGAAAATTATTACAGATGATTAAATTAAAAATAATAGTACAATTTAGTAAAAAAAATTACTGAGATGTATGTGAGAGGAAGTTTCATATCAATGTATGGCAAAATATAGCTTCGACGCAGCATCATATGAAATCGTACTCTTAAACACAACTCGCCTTCCTTCTCTTGCCTCTTGCTTCCTTTTTATCTCTTGCTCGCAGCATCGTCCGAGAGTATACTTTACGCTTTTGAAAGTTTTATACACCTATGCCTCGCGTGTATGGTGGCACCTTATGATACATCCCGATAAAATCGCGTCGCAGCTTTCTCTTTCCCTCTCTCTTTCTTAATCGAGAAATGATGGCGCAAGGAAAGAGGGGAGATGATGATGATGATGATGACCATTCGAAAAGTTATATAGGCATGCTTATACTCTCCGCGTCTTTCCTTCCTCGCATGATTTCTCGTATACAAGCGAGCGATGGGCGGACGTATTTTGCTTCTTCGCTCGTCATTCGCATTACTTACGCGTCTGTGTTTTCTTCTCGGATTCGAAAGACGTTCGAACTAAGGCGCGTTAATGCCCCAGATGACCGATAGGGTACAGCACCATACAGTGAGTTAGTATGGATGCAGTATTCAATGAACATATTGTTGAATTTGCAAACAATATATGTATGAATCAATCTATAATATGAAACAATTGATTTAAACATTTATAAATAATTAAATTATTTTTTTGATTCTGTTTGCCGATGATTTGTCAAACATAATTTAACAAGAAAAAGACAATTTTTTACTGCAACGAAAGTAGTACAGTTTAAAGAAATATTTTTTTGCTCACGAGTTTAAGAAATTAATTTTTATTTGAATTAATTCATTACATGTTTTTTTTTTTTTTGACATGTGAAAAAATATTTAAATTTTGATTTAATTAAATATACATAATATGATTTCTTTAAATGTAATTACAATTATGTAAATTTAATAATACAATAGTGCTCATTTTATCTGAACCGAAATTTCTGAAAATTTAAACTGGAACTTAACAGTGAAGCAACGATCGATAAAAAAATTGTTATTTTAAATGATTAAAAAATCTAAACACACATACAAATGTAACTATATCATATTGAAACACTATCGATTGGCCTCTAAAAGCAGAGGCACATTTCGACGTTGTGATAATCGAAGCTCATTCGGTCTTTTTTTTATACATTGACAATAAATTTGCAGTTCTTCAAAAACCAAATGTCTTTTGAAACCTAAGATATGTGATAAATCATTCCTATTAGGAATGATAAATATTTTAAAGTAAGATAATGTTTTCAATATCGAGGGAGATGAAAATAGTCACATGCGTAAATTTAGAATCGATAAGTTATCTAAGTCAAGAATTGGATTTTGTTTTTATCTTACATCTATTTTTATCTATCGCTATATTTCAAGATGATGAACGTGACTGGAAATATAAAATATTCGCATCCAAGCTTGAAATAAATATGAACAAGAGCTATTATCCTGATAAAGCTAATACAATTACATTTCAGCGCCGGTGATTTTACAAAACGCAAACAAGATAACAGTCGAATTTTCGGATTCTTGTCGGATTTGCGGTACAAAAATCATTATTTTACTCTATCGATCAAAGAAAAAGTATGCATACGCGCTTTTTTCTCTCTCAGAAATTAGGGTGATTTTGGATTTTAATGATCGAATAACAGTAATAACGATAAAATTGTCTTATAAAAATGAAATAAAACAAAAGTTGTTTTATTGCAAAAAATCACGTAGTACACATGAAAATCTTGTAACTTGAAAAAACTAATTCACAGCTGAAATTATTACATGGTGCAGGGACAAGTATTTTCGTAAAATTTTGTTCAAGAAGAAATAATATTAGTTGCATACAAACGCTTATCAGGTAGAAGCACTGCTCTGACAACTCATTTGTTGTGCAAAGAAATAATTGTGAGTGTTTAATGTTATCAAACGGCGTTGGTATTTTGATAATTCCTTGCAATATATTTATTGATTTTTGTGGTTTTCATTCTGATAAAGATCGTGTTTGGAGAGGTCAGCGAACCTTACTGATTAAGCAGTTCGTATAAAACATTAAAAATTTTTTTCATCATAAAAAATTTTCCATAATTCTCCACTAATAAACTGATATTTCTTATAAAGTAATCATAGAGTAAAATTTAAATATTATTGTTAAATTGTATTAGGTATACGATAATGTTCCCAATAATAAAATAATTACTGTCCTGGTTTATTAATTTTATATTATAAAAAATAACTTTAAATGGTTTAAAATGGTAAAAATTTTAATTATTTTTGTCTCTTACAACTTTACGAACACACAGTTTTTAAAAATTTTATTTCAGTGCTAAAAATACGTATATTTTTTTTCAACTCTTCATCTAACATTGGAATAATTCATTTTTATAAGTGGATCAATCGTCTAAATTTTAATGTTGTTATGTGTATGACTAAAAATAAACCATAGTGTTTTATCTTATGTTTGGTTCAGAAATGTAGTTCTAAAGTGAAAGAATTATAAAAAAAAAATCTTAATAGGGAAAAGTAAAAGAGTGTATTCTTGTAAATTTATAAAAATAATTAGAAAACAGATTTAAAACTATTTCCCGATAGACTCAATTGTTTGTAACTTTCTGATTTTTTAAATACAATTATATTATTTGCTACTATAAAATGTATAATTTTAATTTTTTATTCAATGCAAAAATTAAAACTACTAATTATTGAATAATAGTACGAATAAACCGATGACAATAAAAATTTATTGGTAGGATTATTATTATTTTTTTTGTTATTGTTATTTGTGTAATTATCATAACTATTATTTATACTACTACTATTGTCATTGTTACGATTATTATTATTATTTTTTTTTATTATTACTGTTATTATTTATAATTCGACTAACTAAGTAAATAAATCCAAAACTCCCACTGACAGATAACGTAGTTTTGAATATATTCGACAAAAACCAACATTTCCACCCATTTTTCCACAGCTACTCAACAATTCCATCTGTTCCGCGTAAAAAAGCGCGGCAATAGTCTTCTCGTCCCCTCTGCATTAAATAAGATACCACGTGTACCTATGCACACATTACACAAAATTAGATTAAAAAAAAAAAAAAGGTCGCTCGTGGACTGTCGCTCGCAACAGTTGGCCAACCGGCCCGATCTCTTCCTCCCTGTTGTAAGTCATCTTTCCGAGTCCTTCCAAATTTTATAACGAAGCAGAAGGAAGCCTCGCGCGTGCCGAGGCAAGGGGAGTGCCGCGGTATATCGCGCGTGCCATCGCTGCCCACGCGTAAATTTTTTTTTTTTTTTTTGACACTAATTGGAGCGCTAGACCATACATGAAAATCGTCAGGTTACACGATCTACCGAGAGGGTGTTGTTCCGTGCGCTCGTACCTACGTTTGACTTGAGACTTGACTAGGGCACTCGCTCGGAAAAATTTAATCTTCCGTACGGATCGAGTGGCTCGAGCGCTCTTATGTAAGATCGTAAAGTCCAAAAGCGCGTCACACGGTCTCTTGGATTATTATTATTATTATAAGCATACCACACAAAAGGGCAGCGGATACCTTATCTCTGTACGGTTGCAGGAAGCAAGTGGGGAAAAAAGGAAGAAGAAGAAAAAAAAAAGAAGCACACCTTGACCCCACATATATCTCAATCTTCTTTTCTTCCTGGAATATAGATAATGCGACGTGAGGAACAGTAACTTGTCATCCTCAAAGCCTCGTTAGGCATCGAGCAAAGGCGAGCAAAGGTAAGCCACTTACTTACCGCATCCTCGAAGCAGCTGAAGAAGGAACAGCAGAATTATATCGATGCAACGTTTTTTTATATACATTACCTTGTCGTCGGAGCATGTGCGCGCGTAAATTAATATCTTGAGCGGGTGATTCGATTTACGGAGAGAAAAGAAGGAAAGCGCGTGTTGCATCAGGAAGAGAGTAACAAGAGAGGAAAGCCGACAGCGTCACCTGCAGCGTCTCGGACCATGTGCTTTGATATATAAGCATAACTATCCTATACTCAAGAGAGGCTTATTGTTCCGTCTTATCTTCTCGGGCTACCGGCTCTTCTTTTACTTTACGTACACGCAGTATAAAAGTGGCATCTATGTGGCTGCGTCCTTTTTTTTTTTTTTTTTTTTTTTTTTTTCGTTTAGGTAGTAGATTTTGTTGCTTATCGCGCAAAAGTTTATAGGGGCGTGCTATATGGGGATTTAATGTTTGCAGGTTACGAGGTAAGTGTGGTTTCTGAGAAATTCTAGGAAGATTCCCAGTGGTGAATGCGGAAAGACAACGTGGGTATTTTCAGGGTGTGGAGTATTTGCAGTTATCTGACTTGGGCATAGTTTCTTTTTCAAACACATTGCGTCGTAATTTTATATTAAAATTGAATCAACAAATTGTCCAAGGAAAAAGTGTTGTTTTTTTTTTTACATTTGTGTCACCAAACTTGACAAAAAAAAAATCCATTTTATATGAAAAGAAAAACAAATAATTATTTGTTCGATTACTTTAAAATAAATTTTTTCTCTAAAAGTATTAATTTTACAGTTTTTTGCTGGGAAAAATTTTTTGAATATCGTATAACATGTAGTAGCGAAAAAAAAAATTTCATGCCAAAAGACTGCATTATTATTAATTTTCATTATACTACATCTACATACTTTCAAAATACTTGAATAAACTGTGACACTCAAATATACGTTTTACCCTTGATATTCACTTCCATTTAAAGATTCATTATCAAGTGACTATACCTTTTTTATTTGTTGCGTGATTAGATTAAAAACAATTTAGTGTTTCGTTTTGCGAGATTTTTGTAAATTGATTTAGACTGTTAAATTAATTCTTTTTTTAAATATCTGGTAATGTTGTTGGTATGCGCTGCATACGTTTTGATAAAAAATGATTTTAATTTACAAATGTTATGGCATTTAATTTTTTAAGTTCTCTAAAAAAACTGATACCATTGTTCGTAACAACATTTCATAGTCAAGTTACATTATGCACACATATGGTGACAAAAATATGTACAAAATAATGTAAAAAAAACTTTTCCTCTTAAGGTAGTATGGTGATATGCAATGAATAATGAAATTCAAAACATCACTTATAGAAATAACATAATTAATATTATTTCAAATCATAGATTTATGATGTAATGATGATTGGATCCTCTCAGTTGGGACGTAATTATATTTTGTAACTGATAAAATATTTTTTGTAAAAGTAAAATAACTAAAAATTGCAATGGTTTTTAAGTATTTTGTACAATGTCATTATAAAATATTCACTTACAAATAATTACATAATATGTTGTTAATGAGTACAGAATCAGTTTTTATTCCCTATAAAATATTAGTTTTCTCCAACAAAATAAAAAGAAAAAAAAAAAAATAGTAATAATATCCGTAAAAGCTAAAAATAAGAAAAAAATGTATTCCTTCCGTGCACTCCTTTAACTCCACTCGGCAACACGAGATGCGGTTTTTCGGGCCATTGTCGGTGATCCCTCGTTTTTTTTTTTTTTTTTTTTTACTATCTACCTACACGCATTCATTTTTCGACGCCTACGAATCATCATTCTTCGCCAAACCATTGGCAGACGGACGCAAAATACATCATAAAGCTTCGAGCATGCGCGCACATGTGCAAATCTTTTGTATAACTTATTGTGCATCGCGATTGTGTAAGCAGGCCACTTCCGTGGGAATCGTCCCCGAAACGGAAGTGTATGGTACTTATAGTTCGATTTCAACGAAGCTCAATCCGTTCTGTATGTACACTTCTTTGAGTATGACTGTATGGTTTTATTTGTGGTAACAGTTAAAAGATTTTTTTTTCAACACAAGTGATGCTGAATTGGCTTAATGCGCGAGAAAAAAAAAAGGTGGAAAGGTGAGATGTGAGATCGACGGGGATCGCAGTGCTATCTCTGAAGTGTCGTTTACATCTTGGAATCGCGTACGGAAGATGCGCAACGGAGATGATGTTGCACGACACGACGAAGGCAGAGGATTTTATTTTGAAACTCGTGAGCTGTACAGTAAACATACGGGGAATCTATTCTTCTCGATTTAGGTACGGTATATTGTCTCGTTGGATAAGCGAAAGACATTTAGCATCTTTCAATTTGTACGTCGAAGAGATACCATCTCAAAAATAAATTGAAAATACACAACCGTATTGATAACAAAAAGAAAAATTAGTCTAATAAAAAGAAAAATCAACCGTTAAATCTCATTTTTTGTTAATTTCGTTTTTGTGAAAAAAAAAAAAAAAAAAAAAAAAAAAAAAAAAAATTGATAATAATAAAAACAATCATAACTAAAATTTATATTTTGGTAAGCAAATAAGTATCAGTGATCCTCTTGTACTTTTTGTCCTTGATAAATCAACACAAACTACTTAAAGTACAGAAAGTATACTTTTTTTTTTTTCGTTATTCCTATGATTTTTTTACATTTACATTTTTATGAATTAATTGAACAATAAACATTTTTATAAGTGTTTTATATTGAAGCCAATATGTTACAAATGTTATAAAAAATAAAAATTTATTTGATTTTTGGTACATTATTGTGTAATCTATAACCAAAGGGTTATTGCCCCTATATTTAATGTCTCTTAGAGGATAGCCTCGAATGTAGCTAACCCTTAAGAGATTTGTTAACAATTTATTGAAGATGAAATAAATCCAACTATTTTATATTTCGATATCTTTTTTTTCCATATCAAATCTCAAATAAACAGACTCGGTGTCGAGCGAATAGGCGCACTAGGGATGAATATGTGAACATCGTTATGCTCACTAACTCTATGTACAATTAGATCAAGAACAAAGACAACTGCACACTCTGTCTCCATCAACATGCTTATATTTATGAATCACCACAAGGTAAACTGTATACATCGGTCTGGCCCAGGCCCTCTTCAGGTGCACTAAAATTAAAGGTTTTACAACAATATAAAATTCAAATAACAATAAATAGCGCTAACAAAAAATCGACGGCAGTCACAATTTTGCACAATACTTACAATATTAATTATCATATTATATGATACATCAACAGATTACGTACAGCAAGACACGCATCGGTAAATACGTGTCTCGCTAGACAATGTGGTGTTTAAAAGAATTCGTTCAGTAAAATCAATTTATTCGCAGATAAGGCTTATAATAGTATATCGGTGTATGTATACTAAATGTTTCAATGTACATATGTAAGGACGGGTAACGAGCTTTCAATCAAAGGTAACTATTTATTAATTCTTAAATTATTTTTAAAAATTCTTGTAACAATTTTTTAGATTTTGCGTATCGGTCATTGTGTTCAATATGTCGTTAGTCAATTGAATATGTACCATTTCTGAAAGAAATCCATTATATATATATATATATATATATATATATACACATATATTTGGTTCAGTATCTAAAATATCGACATTGTCAAAATTAAATGTGTGTTTGGTGGATGACGTATGTTAACCTAATGCCGACATTGCCGACTTGTCACTTTTATTTGTTACATCCCTAATATGCTCACAGGTTCTTTTGTTTAATTAGATTTTTTTTAATTGTCTGCCAGTCTGATCGACGTACTTTTTTTACATTGTGTACACTTTATTCTGTAAACAATGCTACTTTTCTCCATAGGAGGAGTGATGTCTTTGTCCAACCTTATGACACTGTTAAATTTGTTTGTGTTTTCATAAATTACATTACAACTAATTTTCTTAAAAATTGATTTTGTCTTTTTACTATAGTATTTGAAAAATGTTGAAACAATAAACAGTTTATTTTTATTAACGTTTACAATTTTAGTGCCTTCGTTTTCGTGAATTTGGCATGGCCTTTTCTATATATATTTATTTATAAATGTTACCGGGTAATCGTTATCAAGGAGAAGTTGTAAGTATCGTGCAAGGTTGTAACTATCGTCGATTTTTTGTTAGCGCTGTTTATTGTTATTTTAATTTTATATTGTTGTGACCTTTAATTTTAGTACACCTATAGAGGGCCTAGGCAATGACCGAAGTAGGCCTAAACGTTGTGCAATTAATAAATATGTAGATGGCGAGACCACTTGAGTTTTTATTAAATTAAATACATATACTCACGGAGATATATACACACGCGTGGCGTTATTCGTCGCTGCATCTCAACAGAGTGTTCTGAGCATGAGAGAAAAAACAAGAAGCAATTAAAAGACCTGCTGCATTCTTACGCTCCCCTGTACACTCTATTATTTTCATTGCAACAGAAGAAGCAATAACGGGAGGAAAAAAAAAGATAACCAGCAACGAAGGCGCGAGCGGAATTTCTCTGATGGCTATAAGTATATTATATATATATACGTATACTTTTGACATTCCTATTGTCGCGGTCGATTGTGCCCACTTCCGTGGGAATTCGCGGAACGGAAGTGCAATTTCTCCCATTCTTTCTCCACCTGTTATTTCACAGTGCTCGCACCGTGCGCTCAACGCGACGGAGGCGCGAGGGTCGCGCGTGGAGGCTGGATACACAAAAGACGCGCACCTCGCGAAGAGAAGGAGGTACGCTGGGAGACAGGGAGAAAAAAAGAGGATTAGTAGTAGGAAAGGGAACGGAGAAACGGTGGAAAAAAGGAGGCAGGTAAGCGCCGGGAACTGTGGGACCTGCAGCCGAGATTAATTTAACCCCCACGTACTTGCGCGCTTGTTTTCTTTTTTTTTTTTTTTTTTTTTTTTTGTCTCATTCTCGTGGGTTGTGTGCACGTAAGTATATGCGCGAGATCGTTGCTTTCGAGAAATTCTCAGCAATTGCTTCGCTGTTGCTCGAGCTATTCTTTCCACGATGAGGCTCTCCAGAATTTTATTCGATTTACCTGTGCTTGCTCGTCTGGGCTTTTTATGTCGCGTGTTTCGATGTGTTTTTTTTCTTCTCCTTTGTTGCTGCTTGCGATGGTGATTTTAACCTAGTTTTTAAGAAAAATGCGCCAAGTGTTTCGATTCTCCTTTTTTTTTCATTCAGGGTACAGGAGTGTACAGTTGAGGATTAAAATAAGATACAATTAGGTAATTATGGACATAAAAAATTGCCAATGGGCCATAGAAAGTACGGTTGAACAGTCAAAATTTAATTTGCTGTTAAAACGTTAACGAAAAACGTTTGTTAATTGTTTAAATTTCATCAATGAGTAAAAGAAAAAAAAATTTCAAACTCAACATAGCAAAATTTTATTCTAGTTTGTTTACATCGAACTTGAACATCAGTTTAAAAAAAATTATTAAGGCTGATCTGTATGCAATTAACGAATACCGTTTTTCCCGTCAAGTTACCTCGGTAGGCACCTGTTAACTAATTAGAAAAGTTTCCGGGGGTCACCAATTGATACTCTACGGTCTCTGATCGGGTCGTAGCGTAAATTCGTTTTGCATTACGGGTAGGAATACTTTTTCAATGGATGCTTTAAGAATTGTGGTGTGATAATAAAATGACAAAAATATCAGACAATATTTTATCGATAGTATTAACTTTGTAACAAGATAGCACATCATGGCTAGACTTATTAATTGAATGTGCAATTTAGGGAAGTGACAAATAAGTACGAGAATTGTTCAATGACTGAGTTGGTAACTTTTCACTCATGCGTATTTTCATATTAAAGCTATATATACTTTGCTGTATCATGTGTATTACCACTGAAGCTTTAAAAAATATAAAAATCAATACACATTTGCCTATTAAAAATAACAAATTTTCAATTATATTTTAACATATTTTTTAGGATCAGGACTTCAAGTGAATGAGGCTAAATTCATACTCACAGGTTTTATATTGTATTACTGATTAACTTTCGTTAAATAAAGAATTTTTCATTATTTATGAGTATATCTTAATACACCCTGTAAAAACAAGAAGGTTACTTTTTAGACTTAAAGAAAAAATGGTGCTTTTCAATATTATTTTTTTTTCTTCGTAGGTCAAGTTGGCTACGCCAATTTTTTTTTTTCCTTAACTTCCGCTATTATTTTAACTTAAAAAAATTTTAATTCATTTTTATTATTTATTTCTAAATATTATTAAAAATTTTAAAAAACGTCCAGGTTTAATAATTGTTGGTTGTTAGAAGAAAGTTTAAGGATAAACATGAATAATTTGAAAATTGCTAAATGATCTTCTCAATAAATGTTTGTACATTTATAAGCAAAGAAAAAAACAAACTATAAAATAAGGGTGATAATCATATTTTTTATCCAGACAAAATTCTTCAGGAAAAAAATGGTTAGCAGAAATTAAATAATACTTGGGTTTTTTTTTACAGACATATTGGTATTTATTCAGCTTTTGACAAAATATTTGATATAATTTATCGGTTTATTTACAGTAACACTCTTAAAATTTAAATGGTTATTATTTTTTAATATTGCATCATACATTAGTCATGCACATTCGCTTGTGAATTTTAAAGAAAGTTACATTTACAAATTATCACATTTTGCAATATCATTATTCTTATCTTTCGTCAACCAATATATAGTTTTATTTCTTTTTTTTTTTTACTTTAATCAATATATTTTTTTGATAGTTTTCAACGACAGTTTTGCCTTCGTAAATTGACTAGAGTTCGTTGCCAATCAGTTCTTTGATTCTGTTGCGCGCAAAAAAATCTCGTTACGTTTGATAAAAACGTTCTCTCGAAAAGTTATGACTTTTCCAATTTATCAAATTCGCTTAATTGGCTATACTAACATCCATTCAATTCATTTGCAGTCCATAAATAAGCGTATATAAAATCCACCTATTCTCCTTCAACAAAATATATCGCGTACAAAAAAAAATTAATCTCAAAATAAAAATCTCCTCTTACGCTTCCTTCGTTTCGATGAAAAAAAAAATTCAAAAAATCACGACCCGCTATAACCGTCCATTTCTGATAAAATGGTTGTTAAAATGTCGATTTATTCGTTTCGTCATTTTTCCCTGTTTTAAGTTGACTGTGCAGGATTTTCCACATCGATTTCGGCTCTTTCCCCATCGATACCAGTGCTCCTGGGAATTTTATTCCCGTTTGGCTGCTCAACTTTCATCCATTCCCATCTACCCTCGATGGGATGGCCTTCTTTGAAGTCAAAGTTCCACTTGGCTTTTTTCTGCAACCAATCGCGAGAAAAATATTTTTGGGGTGATTTTTTTGAATAGGCTCAATTTTATTAGTGAAAATTTTCATATAATAATTTACGAGAGAAAACAAAATTACTAATCAAAAACATGTATAGAGTTGTGTGATATAAAATAATTTTTCGTTACTCCTTATACTTGTTTTTACGTTCTAAAACAATGAGGTAGAGAAAAATAATAGGTTCAGTATTTTAACTCATAAAATAAATGAAGATTGATTGGTTAAGGTTTTTTTTTTTTTTATTTTGCTTCTGACTAATGTAAACAGCTTTTTTTAATTTCTATGGAAATACAATTTTGTGTGCCCAAAAACGTTTTCAGAGCCCCAGAGTATAATATTTTTCATTCATTAATTTTGAAGTGCTATGTTTTTCATTAATTATTCCGAAATCTCATATTTTTGTCGCATAATATTCAAATGTCATACGTTTTGTCAACGTCGTATTTTTCTTTTATGCCGTTGATTTGATAAAATTATACTGCGTTAAAACATCAAACATCCAATTGTTTCCCGATTTAAAAAAATAAAAATAAATCTCTAATATCCTCGTCTACTGAAAATTTAACTACACACCAACCACGATAAAACTCCCTCACAAATCTCACCTTTTCTAACTCTTTCCTATTCTCCTCCTCGAACTTACGCTTCAGTTCCTCCTTCGTCGGTAAATTGTCGTCATTCGTATCGCCAAAATTCAAACGCTTACGCACTCTCTTCAATTTTGCCTCTTGGCTGTCCGGATTAGTTTCTGCCATTGCGAGGCGAGCCCTGAAACATAAATTAAAAGAACACAAATTCAATAATCATCCATCGATCGCTGTATTTTATTTTACTCATGCGCATCCATCCATTCGTTCGTGTTACGAAATTTTTAATAAGTAGAATAATAAATACATGAAAAATACGCAAAATCTTTATTTTCAATTACTCCGACTCCTACCACTTAACCAATAGCCCTATGGAAAATTCAGAATTGTTCATTATACAGGCGTCCACGCAAAAATATATACTCACGATATCAGCAGTTCTTTCATCCTCGTCGAGTCTTCGCATTCAGGATTTACTCATGTAAAATAATTAACCTCGACTTTGCACAATTTTTTTTTCATTCGTTAGCACGTCTTTGAAATCTCCACGCTAAAAGTTTTTTCCCCTTAACCTACGACTAGACTACGTTCATCCTATTTTTCACCACTTAAAACCTATACCTCTAAAACCTAAGACTTTTTTCCCTAAAAGTATGATACAAAAATATAATATTCGTAGAAAGTTTGACTAGAAAAAAGGGGTAGATATTATGAAATAAAAAAGCCGTGTTGTCGCTCGGCCAGTCGTTTCGCATACGACTACGGCACCGTTTGCGTTTTAGGTTAAGGGTGGCTCGGCTGCGCCGTCATCGGATCGATAAAATCGAGGAGGGTGGCTCTTCTGTGTACGGGAACAGTTGCGCGACAACGTCAGACGGTACGGCTTTCGGGGGTTGTCGCGTGTGCAACACCGGCGCGAGCTTCCCTTCCCCCTCTGCCCTTTGTTCATTGACCCATGGGGTATACATGCAGTGTACGTGTACCTACAGTGTGAATGTTTCCGTGTGTATGTTTGTCCGTGGTATCACTGTGTTGGACGTTTAAATGGCTCCGATGCCGATGGGATTTAAATGCTACAACCATGTGTACATCTGTTGGGTTTTATCCGTTATGTTTTTGGCGACCGTGAGTTGCTTGATTTTATTTTTTGATACGTGGGATTTGTTGCATTTCGTTGAATTTCAAATAATTTTTTTCATTGTTATTAACGGTGAATTTACATGAAAAAAAGCCTTGAAAATTTATAAATTAATACTGCTTCAAATTTTGATATAGAGCATGACTGTATTCATTTTATTTGTTTTTTGACAAAGTAGTAAGTGTAGGGGAGATATTTACTTTAAGTTACTTGAAAATTTATGTTTGTTGGCAGAAGTTGGGAACCAAAAATCAGTCCGAAAAAAATAATACTAATTATTGTATTCTTTCGAATCTCGATAGTTTCAATTTAAATGTTACGGGATGCTAAATTTTAATGATTTTTACTTTTTTAACAGTAATTTTTCATTGAAACAGGAAAAACCCCCTTGACAATTTTTTACTAAAACGCGTTGATTTTTATGCGAAAAAATTTGTATCTTGTTAAGTTCTTGATAATCAGCTAATCTTTATTAACAAAGGATTTATATGATTTGGAAAAAAAAGAAATTATGAATAGTTACTGTTTAAAACGAAAAATTTGGAATCAAATTCCGTGTCCATTTTGTAAATCCTAATTTACGTGATAAAAATAAATTTTTAAAAACCTTGGATAAACCTTCTCATAATTCTATCGAAAATCTTAAATTACTGTATTTTTAGTTTAAGGTATCAATCTTCGCCCCGTAACTGACATAGACTACTCGAGTATCTTTGCTTTCAATGAAAACAATACATGTATGCAGGCAATACCTCACAACGATCACAATGATCAGCTCCTGCCCCTCGTCATCTTTGAATACTCAGAAAACACATCATCTCCACTTGGAAAAAAATCAAAACATTTTTACGTCATCGACACTTTTTTTTTTTCTTTCAAATAACAACTGGATGAGAAAAAAGGCACTTTGCCACGCGAATTTTCTCCCGCGACGTTCGCGA
Source organism: Copidosoma floridanum (assembly GCF_036245765.1). Taxonomy (NCBI): domain Eukaryota; kingdom Metazoa; phylum Arthropoda; class Insecta; order Hymenoptera; family Encyrtidae; genus Copidosoma; species Copidosoma floridanum. Next base: position 11,482,937 of record NW_028321884.1, on the reverse strand, counting down.
GTCGACTGCGCGAGTGAACCCAACGGAGATAAACTATCCTAGTGCACCACGAGAGAGAGAGAGAGAGCCAAGTATAATCCCTTTGAGTCTGCATGGGTACCGTTATATTAACTCTAGAAAGAAGGAGAGAGAAAGAGCGACGCCGGGTCCCCACTGCCATGCTATACCATCTATTGCTGCACTTGTACTTGCATCACTTGCGCGTATGCACGTACATTGTAAGTAGATATGTGCTGCAAGCATAACAGTATTTGCTACGTGCGCAATTTTGAAGCAGCGCCACCGAGGGAAAAACGAGAACTATTGGTCTGGCACAGCAGATGGCAAAATGGCAATATTCGCGATATGTGCTTGATACCTATAGGAACACAGCACCTCGATAGATACACGAAAGGTTCTGTGTTTATTATATCACGAATTAATACAATGTCTCAAGTGGTACAATCCTATGTAAATAACTAAAGACAAAATTTGTACTACAAGCACTATAAGCGCTTGAGTATTACTTCAACACAAGTCCGTGTACTGTGTGATACGTGATACGTTTTATTAGTTTGCAATGTAGTCAACACAGACCTCCTCTGATCAATCAGAGAGCTCCGTTAGCCCTATACCGGCGTGTTAAGTACACAGTATGTACAGACGTTCATACGATACGCTTGGAGGATCGGGCCCCAGCTAAAAACTCTAAGAAATACACAGTATCCAATGTATTTCACTGCGTTTTTTAATAAACATGCCTGAGTAAAATATGTACATACTACTCATAATTTTATTAAAAATTTAACCCTTAGAATGGTTGTCGATGTATAAACACATAACTTTCTGATGATAGTAATGCTTAGCAGTCTGCTAGCAGAAGACAAACATATTGTTTAGTTTCACATATTAGCACAGGTATTGCTGCGATCGCTTTTTCAGCTTGTGCACGTAGCGAATGTACGAGCAGTGGACGGAGACGTCGGAACGCCTTTGCTTGTTGTTACACTCTTGGACGTCTCTGACTCACGTTGTACGTTTGATTTTCTGAAAAAATATTTTTCTCCGACTCAACGATGAATCCATCGTAGTTTTTTTTTTTTTTTTTTTTTTTTTTTTTTTTATCGTGGTCTCTTATCACACTCAAAGCTACGGGATGTGTATACTTATCGGACAACCATGGATTTTTCTTCGAATGGGAGCAAAAAAAAAAGAAATTTGATAACGCAGCATTGTACCGAGAACAACTTTCCCAACTTTCCCGAAAAGACTCTCTTCCTTTTTTTATTCTCCCTCCCATCGGATAACACATATTTCCTCGGTAGTATTTAGGTCATGCAGGCCACGAGTCATTGATCCCGACTAGAGAACAGGAACGCCCGGTGGTCGTCCACCATGTATATTACATATAAACGCGCTTATATTCAAACCGGAGACGCGCTGCTGCAGTTTTATATGTGTACATAATATGAGCATGAGTGACTCTGTGGCCGGTCGAGGTGCGGTTGGTTACACGCAGCGGTCCATGCACCGATCATTTTATAAAGGGGCCGTTCAACCCGCTTGGCTTTTCATGCGTACAAGATGCTCTCGCTGCTCTCTCTTCTTGTATGGGTTGTGTATAATGTATTACAACAGTGGAGGATGAGAGGATTTTCTTACATTAGTTTTAAAAAAAAATTATTTTCTATCGTTAAAAAGAGTTTTTAGGAGAGTAAGAAAAAAAAATAAAAAAAAAAAAAAAACATAAATCACCCAAAAACATCCTGGTTACAGGAGAAATATTCATAGGTAGTATTTTTACTTTTCAGAGTGACCAAAGGTATACTCTACGTGTGTGCATGCAATAGAAGACTGGTGGTGTTGTTATTTTTTAAATTAAATTTATTTTTTTAACCATGCATGGACCGATTGAAGATCGAGCGTATGCTGTTGAATTTCTGGTGGTGCTACCTACCGCTACTTCCTTCAACTGAATACGTGTGACTTTAGGTCTCATTATATTCAAGACTACTATCAGGTTTTAGCCACAGGCAAAGATATCTGACATTAAAATTGAGTTAGGGATTGATTTATAAAACTAATTTTTTTTCCTACGTACACCACAATATGCGTATATACTGAAATAAAATTTCAAACTACCTATTTGAATGTAATTATTTATGCATAAGTCATTCGTATGGATGTGTGGATACAATTCAGTTGCTCAGCCATACATCTAAAGTAGCACCTTGCTGTAACTTCGTCTTTAGACTAATATTGATTTATTACCTTCTTAAATTGGGGATAGGCAAAATACGTATTTTAATATATAAATGCCTCGAATTACTTCAATACAAAGGTAAAAAAAATATTTTTAAATACTGATTTGAATACATTGTAAATGCTGTTGCTTTTTTAGAAATTGTAAAGCTATATTTTTAATTTCGCCTTTTTAAATACAATATTTAATGCCGATGTTTATAAAAGCGTATTAATTCATAAAATATTTTTTAATAGAGACAACATTTTAATACTTTCATAAATGATCAACAACATTGAAAACCCCTATATAAGTTTTTCAACACAAAAGCCATACCTATTCCTATCTTAAATATAGGAGACAGTTATACTGTGATTATGGATCATATAATAATATAATCACGATTGAATGATAGTTATTTTCCTGATCACAAAATTTTAGTTATTTAATGGCATACAAATAATTGAATAATTTATTGATATTCTAAAAATATTTTTAGCAATATAAGTGACGGAAATAAAAGGTACATTTTACAAAATAAGAAAAGCTTTCGTTCATTTAATTATTTATCTTTACTAACCAAATCGTAAGTTAAATTTATAATGGACGTATCATAATGTAAAAGACCCACAGTTTTAAACTGTATACTTGGCAGTCATAAAATAATTATTTGCCAATAGCGTTGACAATGAGATTTCTAATTAAAGGTGTACAGAACAACCAAATATGATACGGTTAAACTTATCATCTGAAAAAAAAAATTGTTTATTACAGATAAAATATCTTTCTTTAATACTTGACTTATTTGAGGCTTGATAGAGTAATTTTAGAATATTAAAACAACTTACTGAGGCTAGTAATGATTCGTTTATTTGGAAAACATTAAGAGCTTCGAATCTGGTATCCGAACTTTTACATCGATAGGAAAACAATAATAGCTACAAATAAATGTAATAAATATAATTTATTAAAATTATCCTTGACTATTTAAATTTCTACCTGATATGTTATGATTTTGTCGTTATCATGATACATCAAACAATTGATCAATGTAGAATTAATCTTCTCACTCTGTAAGATTTATAAAAGTTTTATAAAATTTTAGAGGAAAATGGAGATGTAAAATTAATGTTTAAAAAATAAGTAAAACCTTTTTAATAAATTTTTAAGAGTTTTTTTGTATGATTTCAGAAATAAAAATAAAACTTTGTTAGTAATTATAAATTACCTGTTTAATTGTCGAGCCAGCAGACCTAGTTAATAGTAGGGTCATGAGTAGGGCATCAAAAAAAAAAATTAAATTTGGTAGTAATCGTAGAGTTCGAGTAGCATAATTGCCGATAAAAAAGTATACAGTTAAGTCACAATAATTTAAAAAAAGTATAAAATACTCAGCGATGCATAAAAATATTGATGGAGAGTAAAAATTTGAAAAATCGTTTGATACTTCAACCAGTAACGTGTACATTTTTTGCAGTTTTAATATAGTAAGAATTTTTTTTCGTTCACTAATGTAATTAAATGAATCATTCATAGCCACGTCAGTAGAATTTTGAAAACTGTTGTTTAAATAATGACATATCGTTTTATATAAATCTTTAAGTATTACAGTACAAAATATGAATTGCAACACGATAGCATCTATTATTATACGGTAAATTAGCTTTATAAAAAAAAATAATGGGCTTCGCCAGTGGTTCGTTAAATTGTTAGCATAAAACCTCAAATATATAAGAATAATTGCATGGAGAATGTACTTGAAAAACAAAAAAAAAATATATTTTATTCCTTGTAACGTCCATTTGTTAGCGTTCATATTTTTTTTTAGTCCCTTAAATATTAAATAAAATTTTGTAAAAACAGTGATGGCCATTTTTTGTTTAGCAATAGCATGAATTAAAATAAAATCGACTGCTACAAAAATAAATGTGTTGTTAATAAATCCATAAATAGTTATAATAATATCATTAATATTAACATAGTTTTCCATAAAATCTTGTAGATCAAAATATTGTACTATGACTAAAAATGTCAGTAAACAAACATTATAGGCAACTCCAGTGTATGAATAACTAAACGACGATTGTTTAGAATTATTGTTTTTAATTGAAATTTCTTTAAAATTCATAGGTAAGGTGCCAAGTACTCTATTATACAGATAAAATATCTTTAATAAAACTGGAAGTTCAGAATTTTTAATTTTTTTTCTTGAAATTAATTTCCTTGACATTTTAGCAGTAGCTTTTTTGTTGCTGAAAAAATATTTATAATTCATTGAAATACAAAGAATTTCTATTTAATATACTTACTTTGGCAGCTTTTTCACGTAAAATATACTTTTTATGGAAATAATAATACTGTTTTATTTGTAACTTTTATGTTTACTTTAAAAGTATAGGTGATAATTTGCTTTTGATGATACCGTTTACAAATAAATTATTGTATTCTACTAATGAAAGTTTTCCTCACTTGATGTCTCAGAGACTCAAAGCTGATTGACTGTGGTAAAGTAATTTAAAAGTACCATAGTATCTTATCGATTTTTGATGTTTTTATTTCAAGTACGTGCTTTAAAAGTAATATGCCAGTGACAACATAGTACATTTAAAATTCATAGATAAAAAGCTCGAGTCACCACTTCCAGAAAAAGGATGTGAATCCTAACTTGTCACTCTTCGGATTACACTAAATTATGAAATTGGGCTATGCTGAGCTGTACTTTTTTTATTAAAAAAATGTAGAAGGGTAACGAACGTTGAAAAAAATTTATATTATTTTATAGTTGTTGTAGCATTTTATGGACGGTAAAGTTCTAAATTTTTACGTATCACCTTCTGACGTAAAAACATATTTGGAATTTTCCATTTTCACACAATTTATGGTATTTATGATACACTGTGGCATTTATTGTATACGTATACTATATTTAGCTTTGTAAGTCATAAAGTATTATAGGTATTTGAGATCGTCTCTAGTGACACTGTCCTGTAATATGTAAATTTATATTTCTCTACTAAGGTCTGATCCGAAGAGCGTAATAAATTATGATGCTTTCATACTTATCATCTAAAAAATTACGTATGGAAAACTTTATTTATCGTACTACTTGTGCTACTTTTCTTCCATACTTTATTTATTTTTAACTTCATAATGACGAATAGTGACTCGTTTATTGAAAAAATATGTAAAGCATCGAATTTGATACATCCCCTTTTGCATTGATGTAAAAATAGTGATAGCTAACAATAAAGATATAGTTTTTTATTAATCATCTATGATAGAGAAATTAGTAAACTTGAAGATTATTACCTGTATTGTATTTAAAATCATCGTCAACGTCAATTCAGCAACTAATCAATACACATTTAATCCTTTTACACTGGTTATTCATCAGACTTTGATAATATTTAAGCCCAAAAATTTTATGGTTTATTATAATTGTATTTCTTATTAAGTGAAATCGTTTTTAATATTGCTTTTTGAGCAGATCAACGGAATTGAAAATTTAATAGTAAAATTAGGTAATGTCAACCTTTTAAAGGAGAAAAACATTACGATCAATCAAAAATTTTCTAGAGTAGTCAGTAAGAATATCGTTCTTAAAATTTTTTTATACTTCTATACATTGGATTTCGCGTTGAATAAGTTGTAAAAATTTCTAGATAAAAAAAAAATTTTCAGCACCAATTAAATTCAAAATAAAAGATTTAAGTAGAAAAAAGGCACTGCTGCTTGCGCCCTGATTGAAGGTAAAAAAGGCGGGAATTCGTCTGATAATTGCCCACTTGTGCACCCTCAGAGCTGCACATGAGCGAGAAAAGGAACATATGTCAAGGCTTCTTCAAGTCGGTTGCACCGTCCCTGCCAACATCGACTTTACTTTGCCGGCGCGATAATCCGTGAGCTAACAGCAGCAGGTGCGCGCGAGAATGCAGTTCGCAAAACTGCACCCGTACCGTACTTATATACCTACTTGGGTCTGGAGGTGTAAGCAGGAAGACGACGATATGCTCGAGCTGGGACGTTTTTCACGTTTTGGAAGTCGTGATTGCTTGGAAACATTGTACCTGTACGTGTGAGAGGTGGTCGAGGACGGGTAGCCTTTCAGCTGTCGCCATGACGGTTTAATCTTTGGTTTTCTTTTGAAAGATAGTCTTGAGAGTGTACGAAGCCCTGATTTAGATTTTTTTTTTCAATTTATCGCAATGTATTCTTGAACATTGGTAGTTGAAACTTAAACATTGGTAATTTCTCTTGATTTTTCCATTTTTATTCGTTTTAAATTTTTCAACGCTTATTTTACTTCTTAAACGATTTTAAAATAAGGTGGGATTGCGAAAAATTTTTTAAACATTTATCATGTGAAAAGTGAGGTGCTCTAGTTAATAAAATACATACAAATAATTTTATGGATTTTTAAACTCTGAAAAATACACTTTTATGTGTTGAAAAATTAAATATATCAAATTCAGTTAAATAAAGTATAGAAAAATAATTTTAAATGCTCCCAAAAACCTTAAAATAATGTTTTAAATATAATACAATTCATTATTGAAAAATATACTCAATAAAATATTTACAAGTAATCAATAACCCAATAAATAATGTATTATATTTTTTAGAAAATACATTTTATCATAAAAATATTTGAACACATAAAAAATTTTTTTTTTTTTTTTATAATGTAATCCATAGTTTAGTTTCTTCAGAAAATATGTCTATTACATATTGTGATATTAAGCGCGGGAAAAAAATTTTTCAGCTCATATGATGCATCATAAACTTGGAAAAAACATTGTAACGCAAAGTATACGAAACCATTTATGCCCAAATCTTAACACGCAGCATCCCTAAAATATAAGAGAAAAATGCTTCTCGGTTGCACTGAATGGATCTCTTTGTAGTAAATCTCAACAACATATCCATGGATGTACCATATCAATTAAATTAAATCAAGTTGTATGGATTTTTTTTGAAGTCTTGGCCTCTGGATGTACAGTTTTTTTTTAAAAACAATAATTCAGATATCATAAAATATTCATGTGAATCCAAATAGCAATATTTCAATTTTTAATATAGAATAATACTGGGCATTCTTTCATGCAATAAATTATTCATCGTACGTATGACCTACCAAAAAACTTATTTGTTATTATAGAAATTATATTACCAGAAGCTGTATAAAGAAACAAAATTTATTTTACAAAACCTCCGTTGTTTGGGGCAGAAAATAATTCCACATTGTCCATATCAACGCAAGCAGCCCTAAAACATTCTAAAAATAATGCACAATGACTCTCAGCTAAGTCAAACTACTCTCTCTTTCTTTTGCGGAAGGAAACGGCCACCGCTATCCGACATAGTGTAAACGTATACGGCATGAGCGCACGGGTGGTAAATGGGCTTCCCTTAAAAAAAAAAAATCTACCCCCTCTATATAATATATAACGTGTACATTTTAGGCGAAAAGAGAAATGCATATTCATGCACGCGCCTGCGGGCTTTCTTTCTTCCTTTACTTTTCGTCATACAACACACGCGAGCATATGCCGTCGCCGCACACTTCCTGCAGACGCGCATATGCTAAAAATCTCGGTGCACCATAATAAGGCCATACACGCGTGTAACTCTCTCGGCGCAACTGTCGCTTCCTGCCCGCGGCACCCGGACCTTGAAATTTATTCCTCCCTCGGGCTGAAAGTGTGTACGTATTTATATGCAAGAAATCCCGGAACTCAAAGTCGAGAATGGGAAATGAAAAAAAAAAAAAAAAAAAAAAAAAAAACAATAATACTGGGGACGAGAAACAACGCGCTTGATGCGGTGAGCGTGAAAAGCGCGCGCTCGCGGGTTGGAGTCATTTTTTTTTCATTCGCTGTCCTTGCATAGTGAGTGTATATGGGGTGGGTATATGTGTGTGGGGAGTGAGTTGTGTGGATTGTCCTTTTTTGGGCGTTATTAGTATGAAAAGGGAGCGTTAGAGTTTTTATTTTATCATTGGAAACTATTTTTAATTATTTTTAGAGGGGGTAACGATAGGGTGGACATTTTTTCATTTTTATACATTATGATGCATTACATCGACACTAATTATTTAAAAAAAAATTTTTTTGTATTTTTATTAATAATTCATTGTTATTATGAGTGAAAGATATTTTTTTTTCACGATTTATAACACAATATTCATCAAAAAATCGCATAGTAATAATTATATGTAATATTTTCGATGGGAAAAAAATTCGGGAAACAATATTTGAAAAAACCATGCAAACGTTTAACTAATATCCTTAAAAATAAACATAATTTTGTTTTCAACATATTACACAATTTTTCGGTGGAACAATTTCGGTTAAGTATTTTGTTACAAGTAGTAATGAAAAAATTCTTTTAAAACAGTACAGCCTTAACATTTTGGAAGAATTAGTTTCTGTGAAATGCTACAAAATTTATTGCGAAACTCAGGACATAGATTATGAAAATTATGTGGAAATTTAGGGAGATCGCTACATTAGTAAAAAAAAAGTAAAAATAAATAAATAAATAATAATAATAAAAATAACAATAATCATAATAGTAAAAATAAAAATATTAATAATAATATTAATAATAATAATAACAATAATAATAATAATAATAATAATAATAATAATACGTATGGATGAAAAAACAAGAAAAAAAACTGTTGTCGAAATAAAAGAATGGTACAGTTATGTCAGTGAAAACGCTGAAAGTCAGAATAAAATTAACGAAAATCAGGATTCAACATTGCCTACTTACCAGACAGTCAGTGAAATACCAAGACCAACGCTTGCACCGATAAAATGCAAAATATAATGCACCCTTACTCTACACTCATTCCTTTCGTTACATATTTTCATTTCCATTACGCCTATGTACGATAAAAAGATCTGTAACGATAAAAGAGGAAAAGAAAAAACGCAAAATCACTGTAGTAGCCATATACATATAATATATTGATAATAATAAAAACAGAAGAAAAGCCCATGCAAGCGGTGCTACATATATGTAATTACTCGCAAAATGCACCCATCAACCCTCGTCCTTATTAAGGCAACAATCATCAAGTATGTAACGCGATAACAATATAACACAAGTCTCGTTTCGGCAAAAGAGACAGCAGCCGAGTGTACATCCTCTCTCTTCGCAACTAATTTTCGCCCCACACACGAGTCTATATACCCGAAGCGTCCATCGTATAGAAAGCAATTACACGAGCGCCTCGCGCGTGTGAATATACGCGCCTTATCGATTCCCTTCCATCTCCGCTTATAAACTACTGCGCCTAGTGTGCACTTTTTTCCGCACCGTTTGACGTACCTCGGCATTGTGTCGTACCGCAATGTGGGTATATATATATGCGTACCTGCGCGTAACATAAAGCAGAGCGTAATTGCGAGGATCCATCCTCGAGATAGAGGCATTAAAATACCTCAGAGACTAAAGTAGGAATTTTTACAAGTGCATGCAGTTCGCGTGATTTTTTAAGGAACGATCCGTGAAAATGCAAAGTTTTTTAATTGCTCGCGTCAAAATGTGCTCGGCGCTGCTTCGATGATAATCATTTTTTTTTTTTTTCCGGGGATCGAGATTTTCGTGCAAACGTAGAAATCTTCCGGTGTAATTATTATTGCACGTCCTATCTGGACGGGACTACCGGCACTCAGCGATGAATTCATCACCGGTGATATAGGCTGCACGTTTTTTTTTGTTTTTTTTTTCGAACTTATCGCAGGGCCGTCGTTTTTTTTGCCTCAACTCTCACACTGTGGTGTGGGAATGAAAAAAATCAGTCAAGGGCCCGCAAAAAATCTCAGCGCAGCGCATTGCGAGTCGGTAATAGCTCCCGCACTGATAAAGATCTACCCCACGAGCGTGTGTATATATGTAGGTTTCTCAACGAGTCGTGTGTAATAATAATTCCTAACTGACTCTCAGCTGTGCAGGTATATGTATGTATGTAGTGGGGGCATCGTTCACCCCGTCGCGTTGGTACTTTTAAAAATAAGTGCGCTCCCCTCGCGCCTGATGCCTCGGTGGGGAGGTCGACAAAAAACAACACCTCTTCGCTCTTCTTCCGTTTCGGCGTTCACTCGTGGGTAATGTTGTTATTTTTTAATTTTGAGGATTTCCAACGGATGCGGGGTTTTTTTTCGTCGTTAGACTGTGGGAGAGTATTTTTTTGCAGATGATACGCGCACTGTTTTTTACTCGTGGAAACGCGATTCGATGGGGCGATTGTGTGTTTTATGGGTGGCGTGGAAATTTTTTTTTTCTTTTTTCTAAACTTAAGGATTTATTTCACCCAGGGATCATTAAAAAATAGGATGGGAATTACGTTTTTTAAATTTATTAATTTAATGCTTCAAAAATCAGAACCGCACATTTTCAATCATTCGTCGGCTTCAAAACACGGCACCTGAAGCCACTTAATAAATTCTAATAAATCTTCTTGAATATGAATACATTTTGCGTATTTATAATATCACTTTTAACTAGATATTATTTTCAGTAGATATCTAAAAAAAAAGTTTAATAACATTTTTTTTTTAATTTTAATTACGTATTTTTTTTTTAATAATAACTGAATGACTTTTTTTTTTATAAATGGACGAAAGTAATGAAAAAATAGGAATGTGCATAAAAAAATTACTTTTTTCTAAATCAGATATTTTTAAAAATAATTTATATTGAATTTCACCATTAGATATATTTATATTGATATCTGTAGGATGAAAAATTTTGTCGACCCCAAAATCAACTTCTGCGGTAATCTCCAGCATTATCCCAGCAAAAAATGCGATCCGTCATTTTTCTACAATACAGTCGCGCACATCACTTGACACTTGTGAGACAGATAAAAAAAAAAAAAAAAAAAAAAACCAGCTGATGCAGCAACAAAATTCGTTGATCCGTCGTTTTTTCCCAAAAATCCTCTTTGCCAGTATCTCTTTCCCTCCTCTCGCAATAAACACGCGGTGCATCTATATTTAACACCGCAGCTCGCATCCGGGGGAGGTACTACACGCAATGCTCTTTTTTCCCTTGATCCCTTCCCTTTTTGAAAAAAAAGGACCCCCTGAGCGACAGCGAGTAAACGACCGGGATTTAAAGTCAACTGAAAAGGCACAAAGCTTTCTGTATACCATTTTCAATGTGAAGGTTAATGGCGTGATGCGTGCGCGAGTTAATTTTAGAATTTTCTTATGGATGAGGGTAAGTATAGTTTACGTGATTTGTGGCGTCCTCATGTATACAATTCTTGAACTTGAATTTTACTTTTTGTGTTAAAATAAGAACGCTTAATGATTACATCTGCAGAGTCGATACAATACAATTAATATAGAACGACATTAAGGATAACAAAAACCTTTACTGTTGTTAATCATCCCTCTACACGCTACATGCACAAAAATAAAAATATCACATTCAAAATTCTAAAGTTTTTCTCTCATCAAATCATTATCTGCGGAGGTCAGTGTTTTTTTTTTTTTTAATTTGTTTATAGTTAAATAGTAATTAAAACATGCTAGATCACCAAATGTGTTGAATTTATAAGTGAAAGTGAAACATTGTTTAATGTGCATTTCTTTTTTGTCAGATAATAATCACTATGATGATATTAACTTGAACAAAATTTTTTGGCAAAATAATTTTTAAATAAATACAATATATAATACTTACAATTGGGAAGGTATTATATAGATTAAAAATTTCTTATATCTGTTAACTATGTGTAATACTGCACGGTATTTTTTTTTCATGACACTAAAAACAATTTTTTTAATTTTGTTTCACACTGTGAAGTTAAAATTGTTGTAAAATTTTATTTAATATCTTCTTAACTATGTAGATTATTCTTTTTGATGAATTTAGATAAATTATAGGAAGTAAATAAATATTCCTTAATAATTTTTTTTAAATAATAATAATCATTATGTATTCAAGAGAAATCGTCAGGTTTGGAATACAGATGAGAGTTAGAGCTTTGGGATATGTTTCTCTTTATCGAAACATTAAATAGACTACAGTAATGAAGACTAGCGCTCTTTTGTTTCAAAGTTATATCAAACGATCAAATTGTACGTAATGAATGAATTTCGAGTGCTTGCACCTCTGTAGCAGAAAATGATATGATTTTCTGTCTAAACGTAAATGAATATATAGGAGAGAAAAAAATTATTAATAAATCTTGAACACTATCCAAAAGTTATATGCGTATCTTGATAAACATCAAGATGATTTACGTCGGTTTACGTCTTGCAGCTTTAGTTTTTTTATTTTAATTATTCGTAACTTTTGTACAAAAACTTCAAAATCATAGGACAATAAAAAATTCTTTTTACAAATCATGCACCATACGTTTTTTTATTTCTAGGTGCTTACGTTCGTTTTTATTGAGGTTTTTGTTTACACCTTTTGAGAACATAACATCATTAATTAAAGACCAAGTTTAATCGATGTATTTATATTCGATATTAACGTATTGGAATAAAAAATTTGTTAAAGTTTAAAACTGTGACCTGTTGAATGTTCTATCAGGAATTGTACATACAATTTTCATTTAAATTCGTAACTCATACCAGACAAGTCCACCTCATTGGTATTCTACATACAGATCACCATTGTCGTGCACTCCATTAACAAAAAAAAAATCATACTATCGTAATTATATTATTATTTTATCAAGAAAACGATAATTATCTTTCTCCATGTTTAACAAGATAAGAAATTGTTAGCCTAGAGACTCAATTATCCCATTGTAGTGCTTTACTCGTGTGTATATGTAATCATAAGACATCTGCTCTCTATTGCACGTATTGATGCACAAAACGAGAAAAACAGAGACCCACGTTGCAGCAACGTTATTGTCTTAATAGTTATGTACATATTTATTTATGTACGCGATCAAGTGCAATATTTCTTATCTGCCTACGACCCGACCTTGTGAATATTGTGCATGCATATGTTTCATGACCCCATTGTTTTAATCTTCTTTACATTCATTGTAGGTGCATAGTAAATAAATCGAGCATAAAAAAGCAGTATGTACCGCAGATGTTTAAGTGTACATACTTTGTGTGTTGTGACTCGTTCGTTATATTTTACAATTGTTGGTGGATAGCCGATACTTGTCATTATTGCAAAAAAAAAAAAAAAAAAATTATAGGAACGATTGTTGAATTTTTACATAACAAACATAAAATAAAAATCGAGCGTTAAAAATGCTAGACAGCCGGGTTTGAAAATAAATACAGTGCAAAATCGTTTCATATAGATGAATATGTCATAAATGGAAATGGAACATGGAAGTGAAAATGATTATTGTTAAATATGTAAAACTGTTAAATTTAAACGGGAACATTGTTCGAATAAATGACCTCACATTACAATTTCTGTGCACTTTTGACATCTTAATTATGGTTTTACTAATAACTAAATTTCCAAGTATGGCAATTCTAGAGGTAACATATAACTAATTATGAATATTTATACTTTTTAATAGTTTAAACTTTTCATGAAACTTCTGTAAATTATGCAGAGTCAAAAGATAAGTGACGCATTGATAAATTGTTTGGTGTATAACGATTTCGAGAAGTACAATAATATTACGTACCAGATGTGAATTAAACAATTATTAAATAATAAGCATTAGAATCTGGTTTTAAGTTTTTACAGTTTTTTCATTTTCAATCAGTCTAAGAGAAACATAAATTTTTTTTGAACGTTTCCTTTGTTTTTCATAAAATTAAGCTTACAAAACGTAAAAAAACAGCGTTGTAAGGTTTTGGGCATATATAGAACTTAAACAACTAAAAACTCGTGTCTGAAGGTTAAAAGCAATTTCTTGTGCGCAGAGTTATAAAAAAAATGTTAAGTTGAAAAATTTAATTTATAAATATTATGAAAAATAAAAACATTTATTTTCAGCTACTACTCTTTTCACATAGATGTAAAAGTGCAGATATCAGATTCGAAGCTTTAAATGTCTTTCTATTTAACGAATCATTATTCATGTCGGTGAGTATTTTTAATAATATTTGAAGAGTACATCAGCAAATCTGAAATAATTGATGCACACCAGAAAATCACTTCATGCAGTACAAAAAACAAAATATATTCTACGATATATAATTTTTACAGATGATGAGCCTAACAATATCATACTTGGTTATACTGCACACATTCTAGAGATTTCATAGTTAACGTTACGTAAAAACTGTCAAAACAGTCATGAGATATCTGCTAGCTAAATAAGCTTACAGTGTGGGTCGTTTGAATAATTCTCTATTTGTTGTCACTAAGAATTTCACATGAGATTTCATAGTACGAATATAACATTTTGACTAGTATAGTATAGTGTTTGCTTAATATTATATATATTTACAGTATACAACTACATACCGTACTAGTCTCTAGACATAGTACCTTTTTTATAATATTAAACAATTCAATAACTGTATTATGGTTACTTTAACCAGAATCTATTGTAATTAAAAAAATTTAATATTTTGTTTGGACGTACTTTGAATGTATCTATTTCTAAAATTAAAATCCAGTTATGATTAAATAAATTTTTTTTTAAATTTAATACTTCTATTGCGCCACCTATTTGGATAAATTTACCATTACTCGATATTTTAATGGTATATCTTGACAAATTGATTGTTGCAATATTAAAAAAAATAAAATAAATGTATGTTTTGTAGCCTCTCAAAATACCTGCTAAACCGAGTGATAATCCATCGAAAGATTCTGAAAATGGCAATGGTAAGAAATTCTAACAGTTTAATCCATATGAACACAAAGCAATATATTAAAAAATTTCGAAATATGTTCTTTGGGTCGATAAAATACTACACATTATCAACACTCAGGAAAATAAGAACCCTCTTACATTTTCTACGTAGAAAATGACAAGGCTGACTTGACATCGTTTTTATATTTTTACTCGTCACTTAGTGTTTTACTTGATGAGAAAAAAAAAAAAAAAAAAAAAAATTACTTTGCTGTACCTGTCTTTTTTAGTGTCACTAAATCATTTAAAGAAGTCATAAATCGATATCATTTCGTTGATTAAGAGGTTAACGAGGTTCTGTTTTTATTTTGGAATACCATTTGACTACTAGTGAGCTTTGGGGGCTAACATAAAAACTGACATTCAACTGTTAGTTGTGTAGCTCATTAATTTTTGTTTTCGTTAAAATTGTGATTACTTCTTTAATAATATTTGTATATTTCACTCAAAAAATTATTCATTCGAAAAAAAGGCTTTCAAAGTGAGTTTCAAAATTATATCGTTTGAGTGGCGAGTG
Organism: Copidosoma floridanum; assembly: GCF_036245765.1. NCBI lineage: Eukaryota > Metazoa > Arthropoda > Insecta > Hymenoptera > Encyrtidae > Copidosoma > Copidosoma floridanum. The sequence continues at coordinate 11,467,382 of NW_028321884.1, read as the reverse complement.
TTATCTAACGTTTTTCAAGAGAAATTGATTTTTCAATCAAATGAAAAACCAAAATTATTTTTATTCCACTGAGTTGTTTTTTTTTTTTTTTTTAGTTCAAAACTTCTATTGCTACGACGATCCTTAAATCAGTATCAAGAATGGGAACCAAAAACTTCAATTTTTCATTAATAAAATTGTTTTACTGTTATAATCGAGTGCTAGGATCTATAACCATGAATTTTGGAGAGATGCCGATTAAAAATAACAATTTCAAGCGCTGGTCGTTTAATTATTCTAATTTTGGAAATGCTTACAATATTTGTTTACTGGCATTCTTAATCGTGACTCAATATTTTTTTCTATTAGATGCTCTGGAAAAATTTAGTCAGTTTAAGGATTTACTAGCCGTAATTTGGGGATTTGCTTCAAAAACAATAATTTTTGTGGCAGTTGATTTTATTTCAGTTTCAACTGTTGTCAAACAAAGAGCAGCCATTACTATTTTTACAAAATTAAATGTAATTAAAGAATCAGTAGGAGGATTAGAAAAAAAGAAAAATATTAATAAATGGAGATTACAAAGCATTGCATATGCATTGATAATACTTTTTAAGTATACCATACTCATAATTATTATCATTTATTCAAAGTTTTATGCCTATGATTTAAGAAATCCACTATTTTTTTTCATAAAATTAATTCATTATATGATAATTGATGTGGTTGTATTGCAGTACATATTTTTTACTATTCTTATTAGAATTTTGTTTAAAATAATATGTTGTAATTTGAAAAATATTTTTGAAACTTCTCCCAGCAAGTCCAGCACTGGTTTATTTTATAATATCACCGAACGAAAAAAATTTCTGGCCATACTTAAATTGCAAAGAATTTTCATGTCATTGTTTAAAATATCACACAAAATATCTAGTTTTTACTCTTTACCAATTTTTTTATGTATTGCCGTGTACTCTGTATTTCTTTTATATCACACTTACATTTGTATATACTTGCTTATTGTTAGAAAGCATAGTATTGCATTATTTGTAGAACAATTATTGTTATTTTTTAATCCTTTAATCATGACTTTACTGTTGACCAAATCCGCCGAGTTAGCAAGTCAACAGGTAATACATTACTTATTTTGAGTTTTTTTTCCTTTCTCATTGCTAAAATTCCTATGAAAATGAAATTTTTGTAAATTTTATAAATTAACATAGAGTAAAAGGATTCAACGTATATTGAATAACTGTCTGATGTACAACGATGGTATCAAATACAAAAGTGTTACATATCAGGTAACAATTAAAAAACAAGGTATCCGAATTACAAACCATTAAAAAATTTAAATGTTCATTTTTAGTTATTACTATTCTCACTTCGATGCAGAAGTACAAATATTAGATTCGAAACTCTGAACGTTTTTTCACTGAACACGTCATTATTCGTATCGGTAAGTGGTTTTTAAATTACGAAATATAGTTTTGAATTCTCGAAGTGCACGAGAAAAGTATTCCATGAAGTTATAATGAACAGGATATTTGAAAAAAAAAATTTTTTCAGATGATTAGCATGATAATTTCATATGTGGTTGTACTATCCACCTTCTTTGTATCTTATTATTAAACTGTATTATTATCAGTTGATAACTATAGCTTCACAACTTTTAACTGAAGGCCTTTTAATTACTAGCTTCTTTGTAAAATTTTGTTTCAATATTTCAAAATTTCATGCAACACTGCACAGTATTTTTATTTTTGCTATCACTGACATTTTTAATGATAAAGTATTTGTGTATCTGTAAGTATCAAAATAAATATTTAATATGATTTTAAAATTTTACATGTACATCATATAGATAATTAATTTACTAACAAAAAAAAATTAATATCTACTTGTTATTGTATTATCCTGTAGCCAATAACTAATATAAACTGTAGTCGACTTGAATATTTAGTACGATAATAAGTAGCGTAGCAAAATAGTATTTAGCACACGTATTTGTGCAGTCAATCATACAGAAAAAATTCGTTTCATCCTCAATCGTTAAAACTGAACTTTTCAGTGTTATCTATGTTTTTTGTGACCAAGGTCTAGAAAATATATACTGTAACCAATATGTATTTTTATCGTTTTAAATTCAATTTTTTTATTTATTTTTTTTTTTTTAATAGCCTACTTCTTCTGATGTTAAAAAATTGTTAAGTGAGTGGTTTTTTATAGAGGAATTTTTCATCAACTAAATTTAAAAATAGGGGATTTAAAAATTAACACACAGTAGCCACATGATAATATTTACCGATGGCAACCAATTTGATGCATTTGATTTGCATATAATACATCATTGACTGGTTTATAATATGTTTATGTTTTTATAAACGCAGCATAAAAAAAAAACACGCAAGAAAAATGTCTGTGTAACAGAAATTTATCGAACCGAAGCATCGTCGATCGCGCAAAATCGACTCGCATTATGTACACGAATGACCCCCAATGTAATTCATTCCCACGCTTTCGAAGACTCGCAGCATGCACTGAATAATCGCGAGAGACAGACAGCACATATACAATGCACGAGGGAGGGGTCAGGTGCGCAAGTATCGACTGTCTGAAAAGGTGCTCCGTGTATTTCGTACGGCCAGCTGCTTGCCAATACATTATCAATCGCACGGAGCAACGTGGGAGGCTCTCTCGGTTCATTGGAACAGAAAAAAAAAAAAAAAAAAAAAAAAAAAAAAAAAAAAAAAACTGGCAACCACGCGAATTAGCCTTTCCACCCCACGCACGTATATACATATACCTTTAACTAGTAAAGGGTAGTGTATAGGAAAAAGTGCAGCCTAGGAGGTAACAGATATTCCCTCCTCTCCCATGGGGGCGCATTCGATACCCTCGTCAGGAGAGGGGATAGAATTTAAAACCACCAACAAAAGGGAAATCCAAGCTCCGCCGAGGGATCTCTAGGAGCCCCAGCTCATCTCTCATTCTCTCTTTGTCTCTGCCAGAGGTGCAAGGGTGTACACGTAACGCTACACTGCACGTTTAAATCCCGTATGTAACGTTACTCGACAAAGGGAAAAAAAGAGAGAGAAAAGAGGCTTTTGCACGATAGCCGGATGCGGAGTAACCACGTGGAGGAGTGAGCGAATATAAATACTCTTACGGCTATCCTGGTTTTTTACCCTCTTTCTGGATCGGACACACGCTTCGCGGACGGTTTTAGTGCGAGCGTTATCTCTTTTTCGGACCTGTTAGACGAGCGAACTCTCACTTTTGTTTGTACTTTTGTTGTGAATCTTTTTTTTCTCTTTTTTTTGTGCAATTCGAGGATTTTTATGTACGTACACTGTGCTTATGGCGCGATGTTTTTTCTCGGTAGGATGTGTAGTAATTCGAGACAACAGTGGGGTGGAAGTCGTATCATTTTTTATTTATTTTTTAGAGTATGAAATTTAGTCTACTATTTAATACTACAGTTATTCATCCACTTTATTTATTTATTGAAATTTTTTAACTTTTTGTTATAAATTTTCGTAAAAAATTGACAAGACCTTACTACTTTTTATTATAATTATTTTTCTGTTTTACTTATTTAAATTAATTAATTTTTTTTTAAATTTTAATGGAAATAAAAGTAAACTTATAATTTTTTATTATGATTATTCATCAATTTTATTTATTTGAATTGTTCAATTATTGTTTTAAAATTTTAATGGAAATAGGAGTGACCTTACCATTTTTATTATAATTATTTATCCACTTTATTTATTTATTTAAATTTTATTTTTAATTTTAATGGAAATAGGAGTGAGCCTTAGTCTTGGTAAAGAAAATTTTTTGAGTAGATACTTTAATTTCTTAAGTGATTATATTGGCTTACCAGATTGTAAAAAGCATTAACGCAGATTACGAAATACATACAATTACTACATTTGACGTGATAAGCAACTGAAAAATACGAAAGTTTCAGTACATCTTGTAATTTCAGTTTATTAAATGTTGTGTATTTTTTTTCGTATCTCAAAAATATTTATTTACAAACAATCGCACATCTGTATCTGATTCGTGTTAATCTCCAGTCGAATCTGAGAAAGCAATTGAAGTTGATTCGTTTTAGGCTTTTCAAAGGAACAATGTACGGCGTTATTATCAGGTGAAATTGCGCTCGACTTGCATTGGATTTCAACGCTATCGGTTTCATTGATGCACATTTATAGATGTAGATATGAGAATTGTTTTGAATTCCCCTTCGAGCGATGCTATCAAAGTACACCTTTCTGACAATATGAAAAAAAGCCATTCAGCTGAAGAAAAAAAACCCTTTTCATACATTGTTAATTTTAAACAACAATAAGATAAAATTGTAGCAATATTTTCTTATTAATCAAAAATAACATGAAAAATCAACAAATATTATACCTGAGAAAATAAATTTTATTTGGCATTTCGTATCAGCCGCAAGGCATCTGACAAAACAAAAATGAGGAAAACCACCAAAAAATATTTAAACGGAATTCATATGTGCCACTGTCGATTAAAATCGAAAGTCACAAATTTTCTAAGACGTGGCATGAAAATTATAGCGCATAAGTGCGTTCATTGCCGCTATTAAATTTTATTACCCCCGAACCCTACGGTATGTAATACACTATTTCACCTCTGAAAAGAAACATCTGTTGGACGACGAAAAAATAATGAGTATCGTATCTCAAATGCTTGAACTAATTTTGTAATGCGCATCATTGCTGAAAGCAATCGAATGACGTCTCTCTTTGATATGTTTATTTGTTTATTCGTCTGATACATCCATACGGAAAATATATAATTACTTTTTTTATGATTATCAAGAAAAGGAGGGGCATCAGGATGCGTCATGTTGGGCGTTGGCTGTAATTACTTTAAGTTAGTTCTCTAAAGTAATTAATTGAAAATACTATTTTTTTAGAATACCATTATTTTTTTAATTAATGATAATTCTTTTAACAAATTTACTATGAATGTTAATTATTATTGTTCAGGAGAAAAATCATGCAGAAAATAATTTTTTGGGTTCCCTAACATTTTGTAAGCAAACTTTTTTTCCTGATTTAAGTAGATGCTTTATGCTAAAAAAAATTGTTTTTTCATCACAATTAACAATAAGTTAAGAAAAAAAAAAACAGATGTTAGGAAAAATTTTATTTGGCAGATAAGTACAATACGTTTTTGATATTAAAGTTTATTGTAAGGTATTGGAAATCGATTATTAAAAATTAAAAAAAAAATTTTTTTTCTTCCAAATTGCAATGCATTGTATTTAAAAAAAAAAAAAAACCAAAAAATTTTATTCATGCCTAGGACTGCACACAGTGAACTTTACCATGAAACTACCGAAATGTTAAAGCGTTAGACCAGGTATAAAATCTATTACTGTAATTCACTGTTTATACACCTTTTTTCTCGAGAGTAATTGTTACCATGGTTTTGTGGTAAACATTTTTTGATTCGCATAGTATTTCAAGATTTTGCAGTTTCACGGTATAAATTACTACAGTATTCCCTACATTCACCTACACTGAAAACGAAATAGTGTACCTAGTCAACTAGAGGTAGGGCAGTTGTTACCTCGCTCACACTAAAGCAGAAGAGGCCCAAGACTAGTGATGTTGCTGCGCGAGACTTGGGCAGCAGCTGCACAAGTCGTATGGTGTACGTGTTGAGCAAACTGCATGGTGCAGCAGCAACGCTAGTCATGGGGTATTTCAAGAAAGCTACATAACAATATAAGGTAAAGTACCCTCTATTCGGACACATAATTTTAGGTAATCCACTATTTCTAACTTCACAAAGAAATTAGCTGTTTTTACGAAAAAGACGATTGACACATAGATAATAAAGTAATTTTTCTGTCACTTGAAAAAAAAAGTTCTTTGTGACCGTGTGATCATTGTTTAAAATAGTTATAAAGATTCAGTCTCAAAACCCCTATATTCGGACAATGCATTTCTAAATAGTCCGAATATAGGTCCCGTTACGACGTACACAGTAAAAAAGCTTTACTAGCGAATTGTAAAAATTTACTAAATTAAATAATGTAAAAGTACAATTTTTTTTGCAAAATTACAAAAATTTTCGTAGTTGTACAAAATTTTTGTAATTTCACTAGATTTTATGTTGGACAGAACTGCGACCCATATTAAATGTAGTAAATATACAAGTCAGATTGTAGTCCATTTTACAACTTCCTGAGTAATTTTAATACTGCGCAATAGTAAGTTTACAATCTTTTTGTAAAATAAGCTAACGGTACGTAAATGGATTTATGAATAAGATACACTATACAGTCAGACTGTAACAGTCTATACATAATACATATATCCAGGCACGAGGCACAGAGGCTGCGCATTGTGAATGTAAATATTGCGAACACAAAAGTAAGTATAAAACAACTTTTACAAGATTTAACAAAACACCACGAAGTGCTATTGCAGGCTTGCAGCTGCTCTCGGTTTTCAGTTTATTAGTGATATTCGTCGATATCGCAATGTAAGTTTCGTTCTTTCAGTTATTGTTTGCAAACTAGCGAATTACAGTTTCAAAAGTAAGGTTACAATAATTGAAGTTAATGTACAGATTGTAATAACGAATAGTTCTATTGTTACTCTAATATTTTTTTTAAAGTTTTTATTTTATTTAACGTCTCAGTAGATTGTAAGACATTAACAAAAAAGTTTTACGTTAAAGTTATCAATACAAAATAAGATTCAGAAGAAAAAAAAAAAAAAAAAAAAAAAAATTTTTCATAACGATTTGTAACCCTTTTCCCGATAAATTGTAAAACAATTTTCAGATTGTTGTTAATCGTAATAAAATTTCGTTCTTTATTCTCACTGTAGACTGAATTTATTTATCCATTTACAATTTCATTTCAAAAAATACTACAGAAGGTGTAAGTCACGCCCTCTATCATTAGTAAACTTACTATTCAAATGTTATTTTTACTACTGCAGTTGTACTTATACAAGCGCACCGTAATTTTACAAACGATACTGTAAAGTCACTACTGTATTTGTAAAAGTACGGCCGAAACATCAGTCGTACTCTGGTATTACAAGCGTCGTTGTAAACTTACCACCCTTTTTTAATATTACATTTTTTTTGTAAATATACTACATTTCATATGGGTCGCATTTCTGTCCAACATTAAATCTAGTAAATTTACAAAAAATTTTTTAATAGAAGGCATGAGTAGCAGACACCTTAAGATGCGAGTGCCACTGACGTACAAATCTGGAATGTGAGCCCCCCTGACTTGTGCAACTGCTGCACAAGTGACTGAGAATAAAAAGTATTAGGGTATTTTGTGTGATTTTTGCACGTGCTGTGGCGGAGGATGCACAATTTCATTTTCAGTGTACAAATATTAAAGTATTAATCATGAAAAAACTTGTACTTTAAGCATAAAAATTTTATCCAGACTCGAATGCCGATACAACGAGAACAGTCGGTAGAGCAATAGCACGAAGTAACTATGTTCGTCCGAGTTTTATATAGTATTTTCCGAAGATATCGACATAAAAATATGTCAATTAAAAGAAATTGTCGTCCAACTAAAGAGACCTTTTTTTGTTTAGCTAAACAAACAAACAATAAAAACGCTCTTATCATTCTTTCCAAAAAGCATCAAAAATTGGTGTGGGGAGGAGGATCCCCAAAACAACCTACCTGTGTCTAGCGGCCAGCATGTTTTCCCGCCTGAAAAGTTCAACGTTCCTCGGCTGCACAAACAGAGTATCAGGCACAACAAAAAATTCTCCTCACTTCCTTTGTATCATGTACCATCCAGCAAATCCGCAGCTCGCCACCTCGCACCAAGCACTGCAGTCACACGTGGTGCATCCGAGGTCGTCAGTCCAGCGCAATCGCCCTTATCACACACCAGAGAGAGTGAGACGATAACAAAAAAAAAAACAAAAAAAAAAAAAAAACGAAACAGTAAAACAACAAAAGATAAAATCGAAACAATCAACCTGGAGGAGAAAAGACTACGCGCCACGCATCCGGGGATCGACTGCCTCGAGGGAGACCCAACGCGCGCTCTCGATAATACGTCACCTCCTCTCCCTCCTTCACCGCGAGATGTGTATTCGTCGTCTTTTTTTATTTATTTTTTTTTTTTATTGTGCCTCGACGCGCGCGCTCGTTCAACTTGCAGTTGCTGCAGCGGGTACGTGTATTTATAGGATTGGCGCGCGCTTTCGGGGAAAAAAAGATTCGCCGTCGAAGCAGTGCAGAACCTCGTCTCTGCGGCGCGCGTGCCGATGGTGGTGAGTGATAAGCTTGAATCATCCGCGAAAATACCGCGCAGTCTTTCTTGCATCGCGAGGACGGATGGCACCCTCCTCTTCTTCGTTGTTTCTCAAACTCGACGCTGCGAAGGATACGTATTTTTCGCGGTCTTCTCCGGGTTTGAATAATTTATGTAAAAGGGACGGGTGTAGGGGATGTTAAAGGGACACGTGCTCTGGTGGGTATTTTTCATGAGATTATATGTATAGAAACCGTGTAGTTTCAAATAAAGACGTATGCGTACGTTTGAGTGATGTCGATCGGTGCAACTGTAATCCCGTATGAATCGAATGGTACCTCCACAGCTGGGGTATATACGCACGAAGCGGATCCCATTAAGGAGCGTACACCCGGAAATTTTACATCTCAATCTCACGTGGCTATTGTATGCGTGATGTCTTCAAAGCCGTCCACGTAATTTGTAATAATCTCGCTGGGTGACTTATGCAAAATCGCGTCGTAAAATTGGAGCGGCACTACAAACAGTCACGAATACATCTATAATCCTGTGTATAGCCTCACGTAATTCGGTTCAATGCCCTTTGAAGGATATGTATAATCCTGTTTTAAGGGTTTGAACCGGAACTCGATGGTGGTGACGGCATCACGTTTCCCGACCAATGTATACACAATGTCTTAAGCCTGAGAGAGAAAAATCGAAGGACAGTGGGGAAGAAGGGGACAAGCAATTTTTCGTCGCTTTCCCTCTCGGCGTTGGCTCGGGTTTTATGACTTTTCGCCGAAATCGATCCTCAAGTCGGTTCTCGTACAATGTATGAGTACATAGTGCTAAAGATTTTCCTGCTCGTTAAGTTTTTTTGACCCTACTTGAAGATCGTTACAGAAGTACGTGTTGCGTTATGACTTTACTTTTTTTTTTTCAAGATCGTAAAAATGAAGTTTTACACGAATTGAGTTCAATGAACTGTATATCCGAGTAGGAGTATTCGCTTGGTACGAAGTCCCTTAAGGGTATAATATACAGATTTTTATCGATTTTTTCGTTTCTCTACTTTTAGACATATTTATAGGTACATTGATTTGACAGCTACTACACATTTTAGTTAGAAAAATTATTGCATTACATTTTTTATTTCTCGCAAAACTTACCACAATTTATTAGAAGTACTTCATTTTTTTCAAGAACCAACTATTTTTTCGATTCTCGTTGGAACTTGATTCTATTAACGTCCATTCCTTTGTAGTCCGGAATCTAGTCTTCATTTCAAGTTAAGTAGTTTTCAGTACAACAACATTGCAATATCCACCAATAAAGACATCTTAGTTTGTCATGTTTGCACGTAGTAAACAGTACTGTATAATAAGATTGTCATAATTTTTATCAGTACGATGGTTGACAAAAATAAGTTTCATCCGTATTAATTTATGACTTATTTTATTTAATTTACGAATTGTTTTATAATTTTATGTATGTCATGGAAATGTTTTTTTTTTTTTTTTATAATTTAATAATTAGTAATCGCATTAGGTAAGGATTAAAAATTATTTTTTCTTACAAAAATCGTTCATTTTACTTTTAGAGTTAGAGTATAGATGCACTACCACGAAGCACAGCAGATGTCAAACAATTAGGTGTATCCAGTGTTTCTCTGGGAGTGAAAAATGGTCCTTTGGCTGAAACTAATAAAAGTATTTAAAAATGCCACTCCTACGGCAATCAAATCCACTTATTACTGGGCACGTCTGAGTTTCGTGCACCTCAGAAAAAAAAAAAAAAAAAAAAATCGACACCCCAAGTAACAAAAACCACAGACGAGCAGCGTGGACAGTCGACCGGTGCATGGAAGTGATTTTACGCTCGACAGGAGTCTTTCCTTATATTCTCTGCTACACGTGTACACGCCCAATAGTATAATCTATACGTATATGAACGTATACGTATGGGTACATTTGGGTGAGGCGGCCAACGACTTGCATCGGCAGCGCACTTTCATTATTTGCGTTTCGCTCGACTGTCCCTCCACACTCCCTTTTTCTCCTTCCGTGATTCCGTCAAGGAAAAGGGACGTTTATAAATCGGAGGTGACGCTCTTGCGCCTTACCGATTTTTTTTTTTTTTTTTTTCATTTCCAAGCACCCTTCGTACATTCTTTCGTAGGAGCGAAGGGAGGGAAAAGGGTAGGTGATTTTCGGGTATTTTGCGTTCGTTCGTCTTAATCACGTCTTTTTTTTTGTTTGAGGTCTCACTCGGCTTTGCGACTGGAAAATCATTCAACTTAATTTTTCACGCTTCCACGACTTTGGGGGAGCGCGTTACACCCTTTTCCTTCCGTAAGATTTATTATAATGGATTTGTGAGCTGTCATTGGTAAACATTATGTGTATTTTTCGAGACTGGGTGATTGATTTTTTTTTTTTTTTTTTTTTTTTTTTCACTCTAGAATACAAAATCAAGACCCGATGATTAATTGATTTTTTTTATTGTCTAATTTAAGACTCATCATCTTGAAAACGAATATTGAAAAATGTAATAATTCCCTCTGTAAATTTTACACAACAGAATTTGATTAAATGTATAGTATGTACACCAAGTTTGAGGGTTTGAAGATTATAAATATATTAATATTTTGTATTAAAAAATTGAAAAATTTTTCTTAAATCTTCCAACCAAGTTACATATTCATTAATTTATTTTCTTTTTTTTTCTTAGTCCTTTAATTAATACTAATTATCTCACAATAATATATTCATCAGTTTAGTTCATAGAAAAGTTATACAAGTGAAAAAACGAATCGATAAATATCGTAATCTTACTGTTTTCCACTTGTTGGGTGCTTGTTACAACAATAATACTTTGCAGCTGTGCTACTACTTACCTTAATATTTAAATTAATTTATAAAACGCAAAATATATTGTATCATAAATGTAGTTGTGAATAAACTTATTTGTAAGTAGATAAATACTAATATAAAATAATGTTACAAATAAGCAGCAATAATTATGTAAATTTTTAATAAGTAAATAAGAAATTAATTAAAAAATAAATAAAGAAAAACTGATTAGAATTTTTATAACTATTATATTAAACGGCACATATAATTTTTTTAAATAATCACTTGTAATACCAGAAACTTGTACCTCGTAATAGGTAATAACTATTTATGAAATACGAAACAAAGGTCTCTGCATAAGTGAGATTTAATACTATCCCTGCTATTAATATGCCACTCGACTGATGAAGTCTACCATTGCTTGAAACAAAAATATGGAGTAATCCAAAGAAATCCTCAGTAAGCATCACAAAAACTAACATTAGAACGTAATTTTAATCAAATTAATGTCGTAATGTATATTTATAGGACGAGGTCATTAACATTCGGCACCGAGTAACACGATTTCTTAACCGTAACTGTTCCCCAGACAAACATCCTGTTTCCTAAAGTCAGCGCTAACGGTAGAGACACTCGCTGAAAATTTTTGCTTTTTCACGCTGAGGCAAAAAAATTATTACGTACAGACGCTTTCTATCTGGAGTTCATTGTGAAATAAAAAAAAAAAAAAAAAAACCAGGCAATGTAAGATCAGTGATACTCTTATGTTTCAGGAAACATAAATTACCTGAGGCACAATGAAAGGGTGTGTGACTGACATTAGTCTGTGTGATTCGCTTGGCTGTGCACTACGTACAGTTCTAGAGTTAAAAAAAATCCCGTAGTTTACCACAGCGATAAAATGTAATTTTTTTACTGGTAAAAAAGAAATATTTTTAAAAACGTTTATTTTGTTTTATTAAACCTTTTTTTAGTACATTGAGACCTATCTTGGTCCACTGTGTTTGAAGAATGCAATAAAATAAAAAATTTTTACTAAATACCAAAAAGCTAAGTAAATAGGTTGAAAGCCAATCACTGCATCTTGGCAGATTCATTGTATCGTATGAATATTGTTACGATCCGTTACATAAATATAAGTGCGAACACGCAAGTGAAATATAATTATTATGCTCAAGAGTAATAAGGAATGTCGAATCAATTACAATCAATCTTAATTGTATAATCTATAAATAGTATACATCCAGAAAAAAAAATATTTATATTGATCAATTTTAACAAATAAAACTCATATTTGCAGATTACAAAATTATTCATCATTTTCTTATAAAATTCGAGCGTGAGACAGCAACGTAGCGTAAAAAAATACGCATATGCACAAATGTACACCTCGGATGCGGTGTGGCGGTCGTGATCCTTTGATTTTCCATACCAAGTGTAGGATTATGTACACTTTTGCGGTGCGATTCGGTCCGTCGCTCGCGTATATGCAAAGTAGGCACGTATTCGTGAGAAACAGTATGCAAGCGGTTGTCTGTGGTATTTTCTCGGTGGTTTCCAAGCTCGTCTTTCGATGGAAATTCCCAATCTGTGATGTGAAGGAACATATACTATGTAATAAAAAAAAAAATTACCCTTCTGGGATGCGATAGTCTGGGAACAACAATACTGCGAATTTTTAATGCAATTTTGTGGAAGTGCGTTTAATATTAAATATCTAAGTTTTTTTTTTAGATTTCCAAAGAGTAATAGTATTAAATTTTGAGTAAATGGTTGTTTAACGTTGTTTTATACCCTATTATGCTCTTTTTACCATTTACGTTTTTTTTTTTTTGGTATTAAACATCGCATTGCTAACTGCGTGGAAAAACATCATCTTAAAAAATATTAAAAATAATACTAACAAAAAAATTTTTTTTAATTTATCATTTAAAAAATTCTTATTGATGTTTCTGATAATTTTAAATCATACTAATAATTTGATATCTCAAAAGTTTTTGAAATGTAAAATTAAATATAAAGTTAATCAAATCTTATGTAGATGGGCGGTTCACTTAACGGAAAAATTATGGGAATTTTGAATTTTTTTATTTTTCAATTTATATTTTGCAATATTGTTTGAGATGATCGTATGTTTTTGAAATAAAATTTTGGGATGTTATACGCTGTCACACTCAATTTTTGATGTATCCATGTCAGGAATTAATTTAAAAAAAAAGATTTACGATAAAATGTAATTTTTCTTTGGATTTGACACATCAAGGTTAGACTATTACACTCTAGGGATACAGACTCATTTATAAAAAATACTTAAAATTAAATAATACCTTAAAATAATTAAAAATAATAAGTAAAATAAAACTATGTATCAAACATGCAGGTTTTCGTACACCAGCTATTTTTATTCCACATTATCAGTTTTGTAGAACTCTTCCTCTCGATATTCGTGTTTGTACTTCTCATTTTTTTTAACTTCTCTCCTTTGAAAGTATAAATTTTAATAGTTCATTGTTATATAAACAAAAAAATGTATGCAGGACTGTGTTACTATTAGTTTTATATCGACAAATTATACATTAGTATTCGATCAATAAATCAATTATTTATACTATAGCGTAGTATTAAATAATAATAAAAATAATTAGTATTTTTATTTTCATAAATTTTCCCCACAAAAAAACGTAGGATCATTGATTTGCAAATTTTCCTGCTGTACTACCCTCTAATAAAGCAAAAAAATCTATCGTGTTCGCATTAACACAAGACAAAACTGGTAATGCTCTTCACATCCATCACACTTGCATGACACACTTGCATGTATTCGCAAATTTTCTCGCCACCATCCAAAGTACACGTCTAATCCCGTTCAACATATCATTTGCACTACAAACCCCTAATACCCCAACATATGACCAACCAACTCTTCATTTCGGGTTTTTCAAGTCACAATAATGCAGGTATACCGTGTACATTAATCCAAACGACAAGACAACAGTCGAACTCCATCGCACCTCGCAGGACACACTTAATCAACTCTCCTTTCTGAAAAAGAAAGAAAGGAAGAGAGTCAAACCCCCTCAAAGGACGAGTTTTTGCGCGCCCACTTTTATAAAAATGGTATATAATGATAGCCACAATAATCGCAGTGACTTTACGGGCATCGGAGTCGAGAGGCCAATGGCTATCCTTGACTGGGCCCTTAATTAAAGCGTCGGTTGGGACAAGAGGAGGAGAACGTACAAGGGACCGACGCGCCCCTACGACTAGATCTGGTTTTATTTCTCCTTTTAGGTACCTACAGGACGGACACGCTCTCCGCTACTTGGGCCAGCGTATAAGTATGGATACACCCCGGTTATTGTGCGTATATGTGTATATATATACATATACAACGTGTGCCATATTATACATAGGTGTTTGCATTGGCGAGCATTAGGAGTCATTTGCATAAATGATGCGAGAGGCGTGCGCTCGTATGGTCCCGCAGTGAAGGGCCTCTCCTGCCATTATTCCGTTTTATTGTGGAGTTTTCAATAGGCTACAGAAGTCGGACCGAGAAGTGGTCATATATACGAAAGTCGCGCGTTATTTGCTACTTCATGTAGCAGGCGCTTGGGTATATTATACAGGGGGTTTTTCGGGTTTGTAAAATGCCTATTGATGTCAGACGGGGTCTACACGCTCGGACTGTGAGTTTTTTTATTCACCCTTTTTTTGGGGGGGGGGTGAGGGAGGAGTCCTGTTTGTGGAAGTTGTGAAATGAAAATGGAGGATTTTTCAACTGTTTTTGCAGTTATCAAACGAAAATGCTCTTATTTTTAGAGTTGGAAGTATACGCGTTTGGGAAGTTTGGAAGATAATGAGTCGTAGAACAAAAGAATTCGTATAGAGTATTTTATTTTGTATTCGTGTGTTACGATTTTGTTCTTAAATTAGTAATGATGTGTTCGAATATGAAAGTGTTTCGTTAGTCAAAAATAATTTTATTTTGAAACAATTGATGAAACAAATTTCTGAGAGTTTAGTGATGTTTTTGGAACTTTTACCAATAATAAATAACGAATATAAAGTACGAAATCAGTAATCGCTCGAAAATATGCCATGTGGCCGATTTCATATTTTTAATAATATAGTACAATATCCATTTATCACTTTAGTTACTCATTTTTTAATTAAACATCTGTAGTTAATAAAACATAGAGCACTAGTGGTCGTGTGATTAAAAAATTTAAGTTATAGAGTTGCATTGTGCAGTTGGCTTGTGTTGAATAAATTTGTTCAGGAAATCAGTTTTAACGATGTAATTTTCAAAATTTCAAAAGAAAAAAAATTCTCAGATATCAGTAAGAAATTAGAAAAATCGTCATAAAAATACATTAAAATCACATTATGTGTTTGACATCACAAAGAAATTATTCTTTTGTTCAAAAATTTAGATAAGAAATACAATTTTTTTTTATTATCCATCCACATTTCCACATATATTTCTACCACGTATCAGCAAAAAAATTATTGTTTGAAACAAAAAATTAAACTAATCAATATATATTATCATTTTAAAACGCGGCTATTAGTCAAAAAATCTTTTACTTGCTTGAAAAATTACCAAAAATTAAAAAGTGCACCAAACTAATTTTGTGCGACTCACAAGCAAGAACCTTTGGTTTGAAAAATACTTCTGAATTTAAATCTTCGGTAAGCACTACAGTCAACTAACAATTATATATTAATTATCTTAAAAAAAATGTGACTCCTACGTAGGAGGACTATAATAAACTCTTTGTACAATGACGCGAGAATTTTTGAGTGGGAGAAATATCGGCGTCTTTCATACCTTCGATCAAGCTTAATATGGGTCACGTACACCACTGAGCAGTAAACAGGTGGACGGGCTCTTTTTTTGAGAGAGTGTAGACAATATCGTCAAGCGTCGGATAGAGGGTGAGTACTTTTAGGATCTAACATAACTTTTTTCCGCGTCACTTTTTTTCTCCAACTCGATGTATATTTTCTCATACTTTTGATTTCATAAAGTCGTTTCTGGGCTTATTGTATTATAAATGTACTTTTGTGTACCTTTACAATACCTTAACTAAGTATTTCCATATTTTTCCCTAACCCTACAAACTCGAACCTTTCCACGTTTGCCCAGACTTGTATGACTATAGGGCAAAGAAAAATCCAGTAAACCTGGTGATAACAATACTGGGCGTGGTGCATACCTACAACGTGTCAACTTGTCGTTGGTATGCTAAACAGTTTTTGAACATTATTTTCGATTCTAATTTTTTTTTTTTTAATTCATCCTACATATCCATTGTTTCCGTCCTTTTGTTCATTTGTATGTATCGATCCACTTAAATTTTTCTTACGTATTTCGATTTGCTCTGAACACGTTGTTTGGTGCTAGGTTCATGGTACGAGTAATGCATTAAAAGTTTTTGAAAAAATAATGAGCTTTTACTATAAAAAAAAAAATTGCTATCACTTGATCAACACCTCAAGGCTTTGACTGACAAAAATCGACAATTTAAAAAAATGTCATTGGATAATTCTTTGCCTCTCAGGACGTCCCGAATTTTTTGCAAAATATTTTATTTTAAGAACGTGTCAACATGAGATCGAACATGCCATTTTTTACACTGACAATGAATAATTTTCCCTACTAAATTCGTTAATGTTAAAAGTTGTTCGTAATTTCTAGAACAATCGTGTTCAGCAGGTAAAAATAAGTCAGAAAATTCGCCCAAGTTCATTCAAGTTGAAAACACTACGGCTAATCCTTTGGCTCGTGGACTCACATTTTTTTTTTTTTTTACGTAAGCGTATCTACGTACTTGTTTACTTGGTTATACTCTCTCGATTCATAGGTATTCAGGACTCAGGTCTGAGCCACCAAACGAAAGATGCCAACTTTTGCAACAGCCATAGCGGCCGTGGGTCTGCTGTGCTTCGCAGCGCAGGCAGTCAAAGTGCAGAATTTCACTTACGAATACATCGAGGATTTGGGGTTCGTCAATTACGCAATATCTCGAAATATCAAGAAAAACCTCGCGTACATGACCAGATACAGCACAAAAGAGGCCCAGACGGGCGACCTGCAGTTCACGCTGAAGATAATGAATGGCACCGAAAACCACCGAATCGTGAACATAACAGTACCTAACACTCGCAACATTATTTGCGAAAGCGAAATCAAACTACTTTACACCGACGTGTTGGAGAATACGATCGTGATTGTATGGGAATCAAATTGTTACAAAGAACGGCTCGGATGGGTCAGTCTCGTCGACGAGGAAAGCCTCGACATCGTCCACAAGAAATACGTACTCGAGAAGAAGGGGAAGTTTCTTGTCCTTGTCGATCGCTTCGGCGTGAGCGTATGCATGAGTAGCAAGGTGATGTGCGGCGAGCAGCCAAATTCGTGTATGATCCGTTTCAACCGCACAGGTAATAACAAATTCATATTCCGGTAAAAGTACGGTAATCTGCATGACCCTTTGATTATTTTCAGGTGGCGAAGTCTCCAAGTTCGTCCAGTTTCGCTCGAAGAATTACGCAGTAGCCATGGTAGTGGACGAACTCGATCCGAAGAGTGGCTGGTACTTTGTTGATTTGGTCGAAAGTATAAGTTCCATGAAAACCATGATCATCAGTCATGTGAGCTACAACGGCTCCGAGACCGTGTTGGCCAGTCAATACCGATACGAAACTGGTAACCGAAACTCTGTAAGTGTTTCGAATGACAACGGGTACTTAACGCTATGCCACGAGGCCAACGAAGTTATGGATGATCCGCAGACGTGTATGCAACTGGCCTTGAATGGCAAAGTGGACGTCATCCCGTTCCGCTTTCAATTGCACAAGTGGATGCACAAGATATTCAACCAGCGCCTTGGTGGCATCATTGTCATATACTGCAAGAACCAGTGGATATTTTGCTTCAGATCTCCGGTCTGGGTGCAGTGGCTAACTACAAACGGGACGGTGTCGAGGGAGGTCGAGCTCGCCGGAGTCGAGTTGAATGGGTTGTATAAGGAGTTCATGTTTTCCAGTGTCAACTACTTGGAGACGGACACTGAGCATTGTTTTTACATTGCTCACGCATTCCAGTCGGATGCCAACTCAAAAACCAGAATCAAGTACTTCAACAAGTGCATTGACAAATGAGAGTTCGATATTTACTCTTTCTAGTACTCGTTACGAGAGTTTTAAAAATATTATTGCTATTGGTTGATTTTGCTGAATAAAAAATAGATGAGGTTCATTGCTTTTCAAGTTGATTAATTGTTTTCATGGGTTGCATGGTGGTGGTATGTAAAAATTAAAAAAATATGTATCAAGAGAATATAATATAAGGACTATCTCGAAAAGTTTATTCGTACCCTAATCTGAACCTACAAATTCTCGAAATCCTAGATCCAACATTTAGAATAATGTGTGATTACATTGATTTTTCCTCGATGAGAAAAAGACTGATGCAGTACAAAAATGGTCAATTTGTGTGTTGGAAAAAAAAACCTATTTAAAATCCTTAATTTTACTGTCTCAAATATTATTAGTAACATATAAAAAGTTAAGCAATAGGACGGAAGTTTTTTAATTTTTTCAAGACGTGTTTTCTCTTGATTACTTAGCTCATAGTCTTTATAAATGGCTCTAGTTTATTTCCTTAGAGCAGACGTACAGACATATTTTATCTTCCGATTTTAATCAAAATTTTTTTGTTATTTTGAATACAGAAACGTTACAGTGGAATTTACGTTAAATTTTCAAAACCCAAGCGTGATTTAATACAGTTTTCTTCAAGTAGTAAAGTGACAATTCGTTTATCATATAATAACATTGTTCAATAGAACCAACATCACTAAATATAAACAAGTTTAAATTGTGGTTCTTTTGTACTTACAAAACAACTTGAAAATCAAATTATCAGAGTGATAAACCGTATGTCACACCTACCAAAGAAAAATTGATCATGTACTCGCGTATCAGCAAAAACAAACCCGCTCACTTCCACATCTAAAACTCACACTTTCAAAAATAACCGACTTATTCAAATAATTATAGAGCCTAGCAAGCTGCTGCTGCTGTCTGTGTGACCTTAACGAACAAATGTACAAATAATGGTCCCTGCCGAGAGATAAAGGGCTAAAGTCGTTTTTATTTATCTATGGCGTGCGTGAAGTGGTATCGCCACTCGAGAAGAGAAGAACCCCCATTTATGGGTGTATACAGGACGAGTTTGCTCGAAAAAAAAAAAAAAGGGGGGGGAAGCGTGCAAGGGGCGCGACTCTTCTGAAACTCGAAGCGACATAATCGTTGACATCAGACCGCGCTTCTTTTATACGTGGGGTGTGTGCAGTGTATTAAATCCATTGTTGTAGTTTGGCGCCTAATATCACACTGTTGTCGTTTATAGCGTACACCTATGTACGTCGGGCAGCCCGGGATTTGCGTTTATGGAAATTAGTTGTCGCTCACGACTGGCCCTATTAGTTATGCCTTTGTGACATGACGGGTGTGGTGGGCTTGAATTTTGATTTCTTATGTTGAAAGCTTTTTATCGATTGAAAATACAATTTTTTCTAAAAATGTGTTAAGTAACAAAAAACCGAAGTGTAGGTCTGACCCTTGGAAGAAGTGAAACTTGAAAATGGTGTGTTACTCTAAACATAATATTATGAAAATGGAGTAAGAAAAGATTTACTAATGTAAGGATTTTTTCATTAAACGAAAAATTTCTGTATTAAAAAAAAAAAATTGTATTATTTTTTTACTAGTAGTCTTAGAAAAAAAAAAATTTGTTACACAAGTATTAATATTCCATGTATTCCAATATTTGAGAAAAATGTATGTTTGTGCGTGCGAGCGAGTGTACTTATGTAGATGGTTCTATGTGTACTTTATCAGTTGTATCTCAGGAATTTCATATCTTTTAACTACCCAAGACTTTAAGTCACTGGTCCATTTTTAAAAAGCAACAAATTTTTATAATTTTCAATAATTAAAATACACAAGTTCAAATATTTTGTATACATGAGGTTCAGTAAATACTGAGTTTACACAGGTGAATTATACTTATGGGAAGAGAAAAATTATATAGCCGATGTAAAACCACACATAAGTATGACTTTTCATGCGTATAGACGCATTTAAAAATAGCTAACCACTTGTTGTTGCATAAACGTATCTCATCCATAGACACGTAAAAATAGAGACCCAACATACCTAGGTCAAAAATTAAAAAGAAAGATACTGCTTTGGGGGATTCATTGTAATTAGCCACACTAGTCGTACGCCACATTTATATATGGATTAGAGAGAAAGAGAGCGCTGATCTTATCAAACCAATATTTCTCTTAGTTTCCGGCCACCAGCCGATGCTTATGTTCGATCTATACTTTTATGTATATCCATGATCTCATCAAGTGGTATGACAGAATTTTAAAAAATGGCTTTCAAATATTTTTGTATTCGACATTATCTAGAATTGTTTATACTTCTCACGTATATTCACATGAAGTGAAATAAATTTTTTTTAATTTTTCAGAGTGTCTTAAAAAGTGACTAGTATATACCTCACACTTGTAAAAAATGCCTATTAAAAAGCCATTAATGTATATCAGTAACTCGCTTGTAATGACTAGGTGAATATTAAATTGTAAAAGTATTCGCTGTTTGCCAGTTGCCACGCACAGACGGTGTACAAGCTTTTACACAGGATATTATAAAAATTTGTTGCTTGAGTTTCTGTTGCTACGTATAGGTTAATAAGTATCAGTTACATGCGTTAAGGTAAATCTTAGATGCAACTATTTCTCAACGAGCAGTGAACTTGGCAGTCCAAAGGTAAGAGTTTTCAGTTTCAAATTACATTTTTACTGTGATCCATTAGATTCTTTAACTCTAAGGTCCTAGATAAAAATCTAAATATCTTATTATTCATAAACAGCGAAAAATTTATCAAATCAGTGAGTCCTGCCGTGAATTCAACACTAGTGTAATCCATCATATCACTTGACCACTTCATGAATCGAGAACAACGATAAGGAAAGAAACTATTGAAAATATACACAAAAAAAACCAGATATTGTACAATTCCCCAGTAAATCAGTGCAAAAATGGACGACTGTCAGCAGCAAGAGCAGCACACACCTCATAATTCCGAAAAAACTATTCCCTCTTGCAGTAATTTTGTCCAACCAGGGGAGAAGCTCCACAAGTGCCTAGTGTGCTCGCAAGCTTTTAGCTGCAAGAGTTACCTCGCAAAACACAAACGGATCCACTCAAGAGAAGAGCAATTTTATTGCTCTATATGCTCCAAAAGTTTCACCCAACAGTGCTATCTCATCTCTCATGAGCGCACCCATACTGACAAGAGGCTTTTCCACTGCTTCAAATGCTCTAAAAGTTTTTCTAGAATATGTAATCTCACAACTCATGAGCGTACCCACACAGGGGAAAAGCCCTTCCACTGCTCCAGGTGCTCTAGAAATTTCAGCCAAAAGTGTCACCTCAGGACTCACGAGCGCACCCATACTGGCGAGAAGCCCTTTCATTGCTCCAAGTGCTCCAAAAAATTTACCAGAAAATATAATCTCGTACATCATGATCGTACGCACACGGGGGAGAAGCCCTTCTCCTGTTCTGTGTGCTTCAAAAATTTTACCCAAAATTCTCATTTAATATCTCATGAGCGCACCCACACAGGTGAGAAGCCATTTCACTGCTCCAAGTGCTCTACATCTTTTTTCAGAAAACATCATCTTATTTCGCACGAGCGCACCCACACGGGGGAAAAACCATTCCCCTGTTCCAAATGCACCAAAAAATTTTCCAGAAGAGATTATGTCACAGCCCACGAGCGTACCCACAAAAAGGAGAAGCCCTTCCATTGTTCCAGCAGCTCTAATAATGTTTCCAGAAAAGACCATCCGATGTCGCATGAGCGTCCCCACAAAGAGGAGAAACCCTTCCACTACTCCAGTTGCTCCAATAGTGTTTCCAGGGAAGGTACTCCTACATTACATGAGAGCACCAATACCGAGGGGAAGCCCTTCAATTGCTCCAAATGCTCTAAAAACTTTTCCAGAAAATATTATCTCATAACGCATGAGTGCACCGACATAGAGGATAAGCTATACAGTGGTCCAGCAAACTCTCAGGCCATCAGTGAACTCAAGTGTGATCTGTCGAGGCATGTACCAACTTATGAACCAAGCCATGAACTTCCATCTTCTTCACAAACGTCTGGTCATTCGGCGAAGTTTATAGACAACTGCATGGCCGAGAAGGTGTTTCAGTGCTTCATGTGCCAAAAGAACTTTGCGGAAAGACGTCACTGGGAGATACATTCGTATCAATGTTGTTAGTGCGACGAAAAAAGAATTACCATTACTTTTTTTAAACCTGCTTTTACAAGTATAACTTACGAAATTGAAATTAATTTAAAGTAAACTTTTTTATGTTATTAAGGAGGAAATTTTTTTTTTTTTTTTTTTTTATAAGTAATTATTCTGTATCAAATATGATTGAAAATATAAATGATTTTGTAAGCACTGGCAACTATAAAGCCAGTGTGATTTTTGTATAATTTGAAAAATAGTGAAGTTTTATGCGATTATGACTTTAAAATTGTATTCCTTCGTATCAACAATAATTCACGCATTTAAGTATGAATCGTGTATTTTCATACAATTAATTTTTTTTTGCACAAGTTTTTGAACAGTTCATTTCAATTATTTTCATTAACTGGAAATTAAAATTCAATTATATTAATAGATTAATTTTTTAAAATTTTTTACCTAGATCGAAAATGATTAATGTATTTTAAAGTATTACCTTCTTTATTTCAATCAATAAGGTGCAATTACTCGGATGTATTACGATTGTTTAGTCTCTTAAAATTAATTTAAAAAATTTATCTACTCCTATACTTTAAAACAGCTAATGAAATCTACTAATGGCAAAGGTTCTAAATTTTTTGAATAAGCAATTCATGAAAAAAAGCAGAAAATTAGAGTCTAAGAAAACTTTGCACAAATCAATTAGCAGCGATTTTTTTGTTGTATTTAGTGATTAATTAATTTTAAAAATTAGCAGACAAATATACGGTAGTATATATTTTACTGTAACATAACTTTTTTTTTTTTTACAAGTCAAGTATCACATTTTGAACAATGAAATTATAAAAATTTGGAACTTGATTAAGCTTTAACAAGGTTCTAGTGAAAACTAATTATACAGATAAGATGTTCGGTAGTTGACTATGTTAATTCACCTTGAAGCTTTTTAAAAATTGGCAGAGCTGCATTTATCAATGATGTCTAATAGTTTATTTTTTGTAGTACAGTTAATTAATTTGAATAAAACTGAACGACCGGTTGTCATACGACTGAAGGTTTTTTATGCGATCGATCGGATTACTGATTTCCCTGCTTATTTTAAACACTAAATACATGAAAATGTGGCAGCAATGTGGTATAAAAATGATCTAAAGTAATAATAGGAAATAGTAACTCCTTCGGAACTTCCACTTGCTCGTTTTTTGATAACCTCAACATTATTTAGGGTTTACATCAACAATAAAATACCACTTGGTTTTTCTTGCAAAAATTTTTTTTTTATTTATATACTTGTGCAAGTGTGCATACAAGTATATAAATAAAAAAATTTTTGCTCGAGAAAAAGCAAGTGGTGTTTTATTGTTGATGTAAAACCTAAACAATGATAAAGTAGTAATAGTTTGACCTTTAAAAATAAGTACCCGTATAAAAATGTATTTATTTAAAGCGAATGTAAAATTCTACTCATGATATACATAGAATAGTTCGTAAATTTTTATTGTATTTTATAATTTTATACTACTTCTCTTGTACGGCACATACGTTTTTAATTGAAAAAAAAAAAATTGTTTTTGTATGATTATTAATGTATTTACTTTAAAGTATAAAATTATTCTGAAGAGGGTATAAAAATAAAATTACAATAATTGAGATCACGCAAAACGTCTCGGACATAACTAATCATGAAAAACTTTCAATCATTGCGTGACGAAAATTTTTTGAGTAATTAAATTAATTGAAATCAAGTGCTAGTCATCTATTTCATAAAAGCATTTATATTATAATTTTTCTATAAAAAATACTATAATAATGGACAATATATTATAATTGTAATGAAAAGATTTAAAAATAATAACAATACTGATAATAATATTAATATTAGTAATAATAATATCATTAATAATAATAATAACAATAATATTAATAATAACAATATTAAGTAAGGTTGACCACTTGTTCTAATTCTTGGATTATCAAAATTGTCAATACATTTATTATGAAATAAACGGCTCAGCATAAAGTTAAAAATGAACATAACTTCTACACGAATAATAAAGGATAAAATTACAAAACACAAAAAAAAGCAATAAACACGTTTACAAGAGCGCAATAAAAAAATACTCTCAGTGGCAGCCGTTGAAAATTATTTTTTTTAATTCACCCCTAATTTTGCGCGTGAAAGAATACGCTACATTCAAGTACATCAGCACCAAACTGCCTTACCCTAACCCGCACACAGAGACCCTCATGCCAAAAAACCCGCGTACCAGATGCAGCATCGCAAGATGCATTTTCCTGCGTACAAATCTACGGCCCTTTTTTTTTATCTCCAAACCCCTATCATGTCTCGACTCTAAAGTACAACATTTTATAGACTGTGCCTAACTCGAGGAAGCAGATATGCAGTAAAAACTCTCTGACGTGCTTTCGTGTGCTCTACAGTGTGTCACAACGATCCAATGAACCCTTACGAAAAATAATGACCTTCTGCACTCGGCTCGACGTCATCGATGATGATGATACTTCGAAAATGTCGTAAACTACCGCATGAGCTTTGAGTCATGCGTGCCCCTTTTTTAATATTTTTATGTGCGCGCGTTGTTTGAGGTGCACACCTTGATTTTTGCCGTCTAGATACCTTTTTTTTCGGGACAGGAAGGGGAGAGTGTAGTTTCGTAAATTTGACGATTTGAGGGCTAGGGTGATCAATTTTCTTTTTTTTTCTTTTTTTTTTTGTGCAAAGTCAAGGAGAGGCGCGAGTGTCAGTTATTGAAGGTCTCGTATGTTACAACGCCGAACAATGGGATTGACAGTTTTCTTGGAAATAATGGAGAGATGGGGTGTGTAACGACACGTGTCAGCTGTCACATGGGGCTTTCATAGGGGGTAGTCGATTTTGTTGCTACTGAATTTCGGATTTTTGACGCTTTGTTGCCAAAATCCGTATTTTAGACAATTTTATGATTTATCGTTGAGAGATGACCAGATTATTATTATATATTATAAAAGTCGTATTTTGTGTGTAAAAGTTTAGGTATATTTAATAAATTAAGCCAGTTCCTGAGGCATAAAAATATTTTTTTTAAATAAAATAAAATAACGTTGAAAAAACTACATTTCTTTTGAATCAACAACTGTCTCTTAAAAGCTAAACTAGTGAGACTATATTGAAGAGAAAAAATATTATAGAACATTTTTACCTGTCACTAATGAGGGAGCGTAAAAAAATGTGTGTTTTTTTTTTTTTTTTAATTACTAACAATCATAACAATACTTGCTCAGCCACTCGACCATCACATCTAAAAAAAACCTCATAATCGCGTAGGGACGTAAAACGTGACATCTGTCCAAGTATAGATAATTTAAACTTTCAAAGAAACCTGTACCATCGACCTTTTCGCACAATAAATTAAAAAAAAAAAAAAAAGTAGTAACAAAAAAATACCCATGAGTCTATATCGTCACCTTCCGAAACATCATCTTCCTAAAACGACGAAAAATACCCAAATATTGTATTCATTACCTATGGTATATACGTGCTGATTTCACGTAAATGTACGTAGGCTTAGAAATACAATACACATTGACACGTAAACGCAAGATAAAGGAACCGAAGAAGAGGCACATCTTTCCTGCGCATCTGGACTGCTCGAGCGATAGGAAGCGCTCGCTATTTTAGTTAAGTTCCTCTCCTCTACGCACGCGAGCGCAACTTCTTTTTGTCGTCGCGCCTTCAACTTCTCTTGTTCTTCTCGACGGAGTGTGTAGATATACCTATTCTGTTCCTTTGAGACACGCGTGCACGCGAGGACTAAGTACGTCTTTTTGAGGATCAGCTGCCGGTGCGGAGGGAATTGTAATCGCGTGACCTGGTTTTTCTCATTTTTCCCTGCATAGTCCAATAGGACAAAGGCATTGAAGATGAGGCCAGGCGGGACATAACTGTCCGTCTCTGCTTCGCTGGATCTTCCTTTTTGTCCTCCAAAAGTGACGATTTTCGTGGAGGTTTTCGTCGTTGGCCAACTTCTGTCGGAATGTCTCTTTGTACTTGGCTTGTCGACTTCTCTTTTTTTCTCGGCCGAAGTTGGAAGTTGGCACCATGTGACCATAGTACTGGCGTCTATTTTTATAAAAGCCGGGTTAACGGGTTTCGTTTGTCTTATTTTAGGTGAAGCGCGGAGTGAAGCGTGTGTGAGGGATAAGTTGAGGAACGGATTATTCAAAGCGCCTAGTGCAGCAAACATCGACCCAACACATCTAAGAATAAAACTGTTTTATGCTCTAAAATCTTATGATTTTGAAATACGAGTCCTCGTATTCTTTTCTTTCACGTATTCAATAATTAACACGTAGAGTGCAATTTTGCTGTACTCAGTTCAAAAAATTTACGAAGAACGTAGTAAAATTATAAAGAATGTTCATTTATACTGTGTAGGATTATTTCCGTATGTGTAAAAATAAAACAAAAATATATTTTACTGAAAGGTAACACGTTCTAAAAATTTAATAAAAAGTTGGTTAGTTGGAACAAAATAGGAGAAACACAGTATAGCAGTTTAACTAATTAAATACTATTATTTAATGTAACTACAGTTCATAATTTTAAAAAATAAAAACTGAACGTCAACGAATGTTTAACACTTATTTGATAAATTCATCATCAAATCACTGTCGTTTCTATCAAAAGTTTAAAAGATATCTTGTAATTATTTTTCTAAAATTCCCTACATAAAAATTAATGTGAATAATGTTCATAACACTTTTTGATTATTGTCCAACGATTTTCTTTTAATTTGATGATAGATAACTCCTAACTTGGGGGGAACACTGTATTTTTGAGTATTTTACATAATAACATTTTATTATTTGACAATGAAAAATTAGTGTCCCGCATAATAATTAAAAAATCTGAAAAAATTTTTAATTTTATAAGTATCTCACAATCAGAATAATCATCCTTACATTATAAAATAAATTAAAAACTACTTAAATATCAAGGGGTTGATTTATTTATTAACTACATAAAACTTTCATTGTTAAAATAGTACTCAATATTTTTTAATACATTTTTATTTTATCTATATGTGAACAATTTTTATACCTAATGAATAATATTACCGCATGAATAGAAAAAAAAAATTTTTTTAATTTGATTGTCAATAAAAAAACTGAAATGTACTTAAATTAATCAAATTTGTTTTAGAAATATTTGTAGTTACATAGATATATTAATTAAAATGTTGATTCTGATTAAATTCAGTAATTTTTAATGATAGCAATAACTAATAAAAATTTTTATAAATACTAAAAATTATCTATTCATAATAAACAGCGCATACACAACAGTATGCAAAAAATGTTGGTCCTTCAGTCGTGTGTGACGTGTAATTATCTTTTTGACGATCCCAAAGAAAGCCAAATTTACAATCCAACGATTGACTGCTTTTTTCGATAACTGTAACAATCACAACTATTTTGTACCTAAAATAAATTATACAATATTTAAATTTAATGTTCAATACTTGCAAAAAAAGAAATTCAGAGGAAAATAGTCATATATAAGACAACCATCAATTAACATTATTGTTATATTTCCTAAAATAATTAAACCAATATTAACTCATTATTAGATTACAATCTTTGTACATACCTATCAAACTGTAGTGTTTGAATTTTTTTCCTGATTTCAGCTGCAGTATCAACGCTCATTTTAACTGACTCTTTGTAATTGTAGGTAAAATTTTCAAAATTTTCAGTCATAATCGCCTCTACGAGTTTGGCCACTGTATCCGGCCTAAAAACATTTTTAGAGTCAAGTCTATAACTATTCTGGTATTTAACCATCTGCATCTAGTAAAAAGTTTTAAAAAGTTATTATAAACAATAATATTGTCAAATGGTATCGTTGCCATAACTATATTAGAAATTTTGAGAATCACTGATCTTATGTATTAAACTTTAATAGAGATGTGCAGATAACTTCTGATGAGATATAATATGCATGCAATTTTTGTGCCTCAGGAAGTTGTCACGACAATAAAGATTTTCAAAGAGCATTATATAATGCAAGAGAAACTGTTGAATTTTGTAACACATCAAGAAACATACGAGGCTCTTTGAAAATTAAAAAAAAAGTGTGTTATATATTTTTTTACTATGCGTAGTTTCTTTTCGTTTTTTAGCATTGTCATCTGAATATAGTAAAATGAAGCATTAAATTTAATAAAGTAAGTAGTCTATAAACATTCTATTAACCTTCCCTTGACATGGTCTGTCAAGATAATAATTATTTGGCCCTTCTAGCGTGCAAAATTTTACTTTTTGTACTTGCTTGCAATATCTATCTTTTATTAACGTCTTACTTTAAAATTGATTAATTTTTAAAACGCCCAATAGACTAAGTTATTTCGTAATAAAAGTTTCATTACGGTTATTAAAATCCATGGATTTTACAGCATCATGTCACAAACCATTTTTATTTTATTACAAGGAGATAAGTAATATTAATATATTTAATTTATTTATTCTTACTTCATTATCTCATTATTGTCTCTTGTCATGCATGTGCATGTTCTCAAACTTGACTTAAATCTATGGATGTATATATGCTCATTGTTTTACCCACCTGGTTGTTCTCGCCACTTGCTTTGTCAATGATTTCAATATGCGTCGGCATAATTCACTTTTACGCATTTAGTATTTGCAATTAAAATGGATTTATGCAGAGTTTGCTTCCGTTCGAGTAACACCTGCCCACCGCAAAGGCATAGGCACTATATACTATTTGCGTTTCCTAGTAACCGCGATTTGATGGATCAATTTTACTTCTTGGTCTTAGTGGTATGGCTCGAGCGTAATTTTTAAGATCTGCTTCAATGATTGTAAAAAATACTTGAAAAATCTTATTTCATGACTGAAAATAGTAATATAAACTTTTTATTCTTACGAAAACAATTAGAAAATTTTTTGAGCAAAGCAAGAATGTTATACAACTGTCGCAAGTACTCCATTATTTAAATATTATATTTTGATGAAGTAGAAAAAGTTTAAAAAAATAAAAAATTACTAATCCAATAGTAGATGTTCAAATATTCTACAAAATTATTTCCACGAAAGAATTAACTAAACAATTGAAATCGATTTCCACGGAAAGAAAGAAAAACATCGGCGTTTGCACCCACAACCCTATACTCTCCAATTGGTGCTTATTATTAGAGCGTTTATTCCCGTCAGCACAAAAAATTGAGCACCGCACGGTGAAAAGTAAAATCGATATCGATCCGTTCAACAAAACGTCTGCAGCTGCTGCATATGTATACACATTCCGTTCCTCTCCTCCTCTTCCCGATCCACGAATTCGTACTCTGTATACAACCAAAACGCACGCGTCAGTTGTAAACACACACGCGGGTACATGCACAATTTTGTAATCTATATACTGCCGACTCATCGGGTATAAGCTGTATAATTAAGCTCGCCGCTCTTTTTTTTTTTTTTTTTTTCTTTTTTGTACAGGGTTGAGCGATCGGTTGCTCCAAAAGGTGGCTGAAAACATGCCTACCCCCATGGTGGTGGCACCCCTTGGTGGACACCACTATGTATATAGTTGCGCGTGTCAAAGCGGCGCGTGTACCTCTTTTTTGGGAATACCATCCAGGTGGAACATCGGTACGTTACAATTAAGTCGAGCGATCACTCGGCTGTCTAATTTGCGCCGATTTTTTGGACGCCCATTCCGTTTCAAGGGGTCAGAGCGAAAGAGAGATGAATGAGATTGTACGTGTATGAGTTTGTTTTCTTTTTCACATTTTATCACGTAACTCTTTTTCTTGTATTTTTTTCATATAAATTTGTATTGTAAACTTATTCGAGTGAAATTATTAAGATTTTTTAAATTTAAATATTTAGTCTTGATATTAATGGTAAGTGTGATTCCATGTGAAAGAAGATAATTCTCGTATGACTCTGGGCAAAAAAGTGGTACAATTTATGAAAAACATGTTATACATTTATCCCGGATGTTTAGATACAACTATCTTTTCTATATTGGAGGAGCATTTCTGATTAAATTTCACAAACAGTTTAAATTTATTAAACACTTCATGAATACCAAATGCAACTTATTGATATATCTTTCAAAATGTTTTGATTTTTAAGATTGTTTGCGATGATAGTAAATCTTTTAAATTAGTCATCAATATACGTATTAAAAGTGATTACATAAAAATATGTTTGAATTTTCAAAAACATTTTGTATTTCAAGTAAGATTTAAGAAATTCAAAAATGTTTATATAATTGTACATTAAATGTAGATATAAAAAAAAAAATCAATAAAAATTTTTAATTTAAATTTAAAATACATTTTAAATGTGCTTTAGAATTACAAACTTTTCTAGCAATGTATATGTGCACAATTTAAATTAATTTTAATTACTTATTTCTATCACAAAGTTTCGTGGCATGACTTTCATGCCTTTTACGCAAACAGTACAATATTATTTCACACTCATGGAAAATAAGAAATGTGTCATTTAAATGATGCATAGTTAACAACTGTGTGAAAATTTACAGTCGTTTTCCGACATTAAATTTGTCCCATGATAAATGTTTTAAAATAACGAGAACAACCAACCTATACAATGGTTATACGGTCGCACGAAGCGTGGCGACGAGGCGTGCTGTATAAAACTGCTGACGTCGGTTGCAAATGATACAAGTTACGATGTAAATAATAAGCGGGAAAACTTCGTGAATCACAATGGTGGCGTGACTACCGTAGTCGTCCGTACTTATAGTGTGAAGCAAAGAGTAAAACCGACGTTTGTACTTAAAATAAAAACGACACTAAAGTGTTTTTGACCCTCGTTATTTCTATACCCGATAACGCAAACTTTTCGAAAAGTTGAATGATGTACAAGTAGTGTACAACTGTGTATACTTTTTTTTGTCATCATTGGATTCTGCCGCCATTGTTATCAACCTCATCCAACAACTTACGCACAGCGAATTCAGGTATCGTTGCACCGTGATTATACTTGTATATTTAAGCACAACTAAAGGTAGAGTCAATTTTGAGTTGGATTCTTTGTTTTGCTGCCACTGACAAAATTTTAATTTCAACTCCAATAATATCGTAAATTTCTATGTTAACTGCAGCGTTCGCGTGCACTCATGAATTTACGTCACGTTGGAGTGATACGATAGCGTTTATTTATTATTCTACAGAATTATTTCAAAGCCGTGCATTTTTTATCTAATAGGTTGAACTGTATGATTGGTATGGCTCATATGTTTCTTTTTAATCTCAAAGATCTGTCCACTATTCGAGTGGACACACAAAAATTGAAAACAAAATGGTGACCGACGGCGTCCATGATTGTTTCGTGATAAGGTGATCCCCAATAGCTCTCGGATTTGCGTCAGCAATCGTAAGTATTAATATATATATATATGTATGTGTGAGTGTGAAATCTATTAGAATATTTGTAGTAATAAATGTATGTGATTATAAATAAATAATAGTAAAGCTCCCTATCTTCATCTCATTGTTATTATTATTTCAATTTTGGACAGAATTGGTGGATCAATCAAATACTTGTTCAACATGTCGAGTACTTACTTGAGCATCACAGAGAGTTTTTTTTCAAACGAAATGGTACGTACCTATTTTTATTTCAAAACATTTTCATAATAATTTTCAAATTTAACAATAAATTACGAAAAAAACGCAATGCTGTTGACTAATTTTAATCAGCATTTGTCTCCTTGTGGTTAACAAATGTTTTTCACTCCACTTCTTTTCACCATTATTTTCTGGTCAAACGTAACATTACATTAAAAATGCAAAATAATCTGTTTTTCTAATGTTATTTAATTTTCGATTTCAAAACTTAAAACATTATACGAAAAAAAGAAAAGAAAAAGAAAACAAAAATACTAATAAAGAAACAACTTTATTTTCTTTTTTTTGCTCAGAATAAGCCATAGCTTTCAATAGGTAAAAAATCTCACTTTATGGTTGATCAACGAATTACGAACAGGTCTACTCTCTTCAAATGTTAGAGAATTTTTAAAAAATTTTATACTCATAATTTTACTTATCTTTAGACATTTAAAAACTTTAAGGTATTAAAAAGTTAAAGATTCACGACACATACAATGGTTATTGCTGTTGTTGTTTTTAATATTAAAATTTTTGAAAAATATTTTAATTGTTTTGCATATACTGAAGTAACAAAAGAAAATTCGAGCATTCAAATAGCAAAAATAAAGTAGGTCTAATAGGTTATTTACTAATTTGCGATATTATTTTTTATTGTTAATAAACTTCACGGTCGCAATAATTATAGATTTTCACTCTACTAACGTTGTTATTAAAAAAATTATACTTTTCGTTTCAGACTTTTACGTAGAGTACATGTTTTAGATATTACATATAATTCAATAGGTACTTAAAGTCTGACAATCTTGTTATATAAAATTTTTAAATTGTTACATTATAATTCAAAAATTTCACTTTTTAAGAAAGTTTTGAAATTTTTTGCAACAAACAAAGTTTGTCGATTTTTTGAAGTGTAAAAAATAGTTTTTGTGAGAAGGAAGGTGCAACAAAAACAAACACACCAAAAACGTACCAGTAATTTAAAAAAGAATTTTAATAGCATATTCATTTGATTTATAAATCCTAATTTAGTATTGACTAGAAAATTATTATCCTTAACCATAAACACATTACAGTAGTTATAAAATTAGGAACTTTTGAGCAAACACTCTCTATCGAAGTTTTGTACAAACATACGATACGCGATAGCTCACATTCCATGTGAATATAAATGTATAAATGGTTGAAATTAATTAGTCTTTGGAGGCGCTGCACAAGTCGGTCCCAATGATATACATCCCGGACTCGACACTTTCAGGCTTCCGGTGAATGCGCACATACATACATATCTCACTACATAAGGTCTCTCATTTTATCGCGTACAGTCTGTGACTGCCGTTCACTCGAGCTTATTTGTTAGTGCAATAATTTCGCTGGTAATTCTTGAGCTGTCGATTACGGCAAAAGGATAACTCTCATCTTGCCAGAATCGAAGCCATACGATAATTATCGCTCGAGTTCGTGATTTTGATTCGATGATAAGTGCACGAGATGACTTTTTTACAAAAAGCCTTTAAAGCGCGTGACTATAACAGTGATTCGCTAATACATGATTTTGTTACATTCGATTGTCTAGTTGGAACATAGTGAGCACTGCTACACGTTAAAAGAAAAATCAAATAAAACGTTGTATAATTATTGTAAAAAGAAGAAGAAAAATATTAGTAACTCGTATGATTTGATTATTTGAATGGTCGTTAAAACAGCACGCGCATATATTTCCAGAAAATATTCCAGTAACAAAAAAAAAAGTATAATAAAAATTAGGTGCAACAAACGTTAGTGAAAGGATTTCCTGGAAACATATTTTTAATCCTACACCCCATCGGCTTTTCACAAATATAGTGTCAAAATTTTCATTAATCACTATTTTTTACATAGGATTACAGTACACATCTTTCAACTTACACTTAAATTACTTATTCATAAATAAAAAAAAAAAAAAAAAAAAAAAAAAAGAATAAAGGTATAATAATAATCATTTTTCAAGCGATTTTCTACACAAGACTTTAAATGCACATTGATTTTATCGCTCGGACACAGCGATTCGCTCATAGCTCTCACATTAACGATAACTCCAATTACGTTTCTCTTCACTTCTCTCTCTTTTTTTCCACAACCGTAGGTAATAAATACACTTCGCATAGTTCATCGCGCAAAAGCACATTTCAAATCGACCTGTCGAATTTCGAAGCTTGTAGCGATTTCGTCGATGGCTGAAGTAGCATTTTGTCCATTAGGTGTTGCTGCGATGTCGGGGGCTGCTGGTTGTGTTTGATTTCCGTGAGTGCACTCGAGCTGAATTTCTTTGCGGGACTGTTCTTTGTCGATCGCAGGTAATCTGTAAGAATAAGGAAAATATGTCAGAGATAGTACGATACTTATTTCATTAGTTTTTGGCTATTTTATGTCTCATCGAGTGTTGTGATTTTTTTTTTTTTTTTTTTTTTTTTTTTTTTGTGGGCAACTGTTTTTAAGCTAATTGAAAAAAAAATCTTTTTTTTTTAAATGTATGTAACGTGTCAATCAACAGATATTGTGGGCTACCCCAGTTTAGAAATAACTAAACTATAGTGTTTTCAAGGTCTCGTTAAAATCCATAATTTATCATGGCTTCGAGCAATCGACTACAGAGGTGAAATAATTTTTTCAATAAAAGCTTCAAGTTTTTTTTCCGTTCTTCGTATTAAATTACCGAAAATGACAACAAAAGTATTGAACTGAAAAATTAAAGGCAACTTTTTTGAAGAAAAATAATTTTTGTTATATTATACCTGATATTTTTTATTCAAGTTAACTTTTACAACCATTAGTTAGCTATAAAATATCGCAAACGATTTGTTTGTTAAAAATAGTGGTAAATATTTAAACGAAACTTTTACAATACTTTCTCCATCATGATCATGTAACTAAAATTTAATTCTATGTGACACCCTTAAAAATGTAATTTTTCAAAACAATTGAAACGATTTTGTTTAACAGCAATAGAAAACAACAAATATCTTGCACTTAACCAATCGTGCTGATCGCCAAGTGCCGAAAAAAATTATCTCAGCATCCCTTGATCCCGCCTTGATTAATTTTTATATTCCACATGAAAAACCCACTAAAAAAAGCTTCGGACAACCCCGATCAACTCCAAATAATCACCAAAACTTTATTTTCCAAAAAGCCCTTCCGTAAGTATACCAATACCCGGGGACGAAACTTCTCCAACTCGGCCAGAACCTCATCTCCCTTATCATATCACCCCCTTCTCTCCCAGCTTAACAACCTCCACGTGCCGGTCTCGAGAAAAAAATATATCCAGCAGCCATCTAAGTAAGTAGTTCTGCACCATCGTCGGGCAGCTCCTATATTTAGCCTTCGGCTTTCATTCTCGCTCTTCTTACAAGCGCTACATTATACTTGTGTACCAGACGACAGGTGTGCTCTCGCTCGGATCGCCATACCGGTCTCTCTCTCTCGCTCACTCGTTCGCCTCTCATTTTGCCAGAGTGGATGTGTACAGATTTTTCGTCTCTCTCTCTCTCTTTTTCTCTTTTTCTCTTTTTCTCTACAGTACAAACATGCGTGTGTGTGTATACGCAGGTCAAAAAAAGTAGTCGCTTAGTCGTCCTATTATAACTAACCGATTTTTTTTCTTTTTTTTTTTCTTTTTTATCTCTTTTTTGTCCTTTAGAGGAGAGAAGGAGTACACAAGGCACGTGGATTTTGCTTGTCTTGGCTTTTGGTGTATTATGGCAGAGAGCCCTCGGGGAGGTGGGAAAGAGAGAAGGATCGCAGGGAGCAGGTGTGCAGCATCGGTTGAATTTCGGCGGGTGTACCTTTACTGATGAGAGAAAAAAAAAATAAAAAAAAAATTGCATCTCCTCTTTTTTTTTTTTTTTTTTGACGATGGTGTTTCGTATTTTGGGCGGTTTGCAAGTTTTCGTCGTATTTATTAATATAAATCCGTGCGTCTTTGTAAATTAAATATTTTTTCATAAATTAGGGATGTCTTTTTTTTTCATTTTTGTATTAGTCGCGTGGTAAAACGTTTTTTTTCATCGAGTTTTTCGCGACAGCGTTGAACATGCACAAAGATATACAACAACGATTGCAGTTAAGAGACATATTCATTCAGGTCTTCAAAACAAAAAATTTTCAATTTTGCGATACCATGTAACAAAAAAAAAGTACTCAAGAGACATATCAAGGATATGCACAAATATTTTTTTTAAAATAATAAGTGTGTTTATTCGTATATCGTGTGTATCCAATATTCTAAACATTCTACCACAAGAATATAAACACAATCGATGGACTATGCTATCTTTCTTTTATCTCCATACCCCCGCACCTTCGCAAAACGTGTCGTCTCCTTCCTCTACGTGTACACACAGGGTAGGACAGCAGGATAGAAAAAATACCCCAAAGCTGCAACGGTCGCTACCATATGGTCCTTAGCCTTGGAGTCTCGGGTGTGTTGTACGTATAACATATATACACGTGTATATTATGAAAATCGAAGGAAACGAGAGAAAGGGCACGTGTTAATGCGCTCAACAATAATGGGCAGCGTGAGAAAGTTTGCGCGTGTGCGAGAAAATCGTGAGGGTGAGCGTTGAATACTCCATAGGTTGTGCTTTTCAAACATACAGGGATAAAATAGGGGGGGGGGCGACAACAGTAGGTGGGTTTTTGAAATTTTCCAGGATTGGTAAAAGTGTACGGGGGATAGGAGTATAAGTACGGTCGGATGTTTGAGGGAAATATGAGATTCGATGAGCTTTCGATACGACGACGGGTACGGGCTCTCGTTTGCCATATGCTGTAACTTTCTGATTGGTATGTTACTCGTCGAGAGGTGTCTCATGGAGGTGGGCCAACCTTTTTTTGTTTGAACTGATGTCGTTTTTGTGGACGTAGCTTGTTTTTTGATTTGTGTACCATATACTTCCAAATGTTTGTTGTTTCACGAAATGTATATCTATTTAGCTTTTGGCCCCTAAACCGTTTTGTTTGTAACCCAACACTAAGTTTTACAATTACAATTATTTCTAAGTAAAAAAAAAAAAATTTATTTTTAACACAGGTCAACTTCCTAGCTTTAGGAACGGTGTGGTGCACATTTTGTCACTAGTTTTGTTACCAAAATTGGATCCAAAGGTGAGAGCTAAGGAAATTTCAATTTGAGAAGATACGAGAAGTAAAAATGTATAATACTTCAATACTTTAGATTAAATTTTTAACTGTAAAAAAATTTAATTATTATATTTACAACAAAGTGCTCGAAAACAATTTTCCTAATAAAAATAAAGCATTTAATTTTTACGGAGAAAAAATTTTCAGAAAATATACTCGGAGTATATACGTGCAGTTACGAAACTCGCACTAGTACTATGCCACCTACGAATATTAATAATTTATGATTTCAACCTGCATGAAATAGCTTATGTATGTATGTATCTACTGTGTGTTTCAAGACAGACAATATTTAATTATGTTGTTTGTTAAGCATGTCGTTCTGCTCTCAGTTGTTTCCATGATGACTTGAGGATCAGTGCCTAAGCACACGATCAATAAGAGCTAATTTGGGAGTACGCATGAAAACTCCAAAAAATCAGGTGTTACTTTGAGCAACATTTTCAGTATTTAATGGTTTTTTCTGAAAGAATTCCAATTAACTTTTACCTCAAAAATTTTTTTTTTATCAATAATGTAATTATTTTACAATTACTTGGCACATCAATACACAATTAAATTAAATTGTTAATCAATGTAACTTATTAAGAGTTACATTTCTCTTGTCATTGTTTGATTGCAAAAATAAATATTTTCGAACCTTGGGAGCAACGAACGTAAAAGGGAAAAACCCCCGAAGGAAAAAAAAAAGAAGAAATGACAAAGAGAGAACGAGAAAAGCGCGCGCACTTTACGACTCACGGAGCTTTTTATTGTGTCTATACCTACAAGGCAACGTTCGTGTTTTCAAAATAATAAAAGGGAGAGGGAAGATTTTCTTTGTCACCGCGTCTCCCGGTTTTCTCTCCCTCGCTCCCTCTGGGCTTCAGGATCCTTTTTCCTCGCAACCGTACTCGTGTATACAATGCACTGGAGGAAAAAAAAAAATTCAGATGGGAGAGGCAGACGTGTCTTTTCTTCGTGTACAGTGCAGCTCTTTCGGATCCCCCACCTGCTTAAGGTATATGTATAAATGCGAATGTGCAAGTTTTTTTGGCGGGAAAGCCGCGAGGGTTTGTACCTACCTACATACAACATACCTGCTGATAGAGACGTGTGTGCACGTTTCGGTTGAGGTTTCTTTGTTTCTTTGTTGCGAAGGAATAGGCAAGTACTCGCTTGAGGGGTGGAAAATATGATCGCCAGAGAGGGAAAGATGGACGCGAATTTTCCTTTGTGACTCCGTACGACACGCGCTTCGTTGCGTTACGCCGTTGAAACTGTTTGGTCTTTGTTTCGTGTTTACGTCCTGTGCGCAGTTCGAGGGTTAAAATTTATTGTGTTGCACTGCAACGGTTTATTTTTTAATAGGCTGCTATTAAAGATTATTATTATTATTATTATTTAGTGAGTAAGAAATTAGGCATCTTTTTTAAATTAAAAATTTTTATGGCATTAATTTTTTAGCTACTCCCACCTCTGAACCCCTTAATCCAATCCCGCTTAATTTTCAATAAATTTCGATTGCATACATTTTTTTAACTGCTTCAAACTACTTGTTGGGATAGAGAGCAACATAAAATTTCCATAAACTTTACTGGCATTAATTATTCAGCTATTTTCGTCTTCTAAATCGCTTGACTATAGTCCCAAAACTCAAAAAGCCCAAACCTAATTTTTTATAAATTTAAATTGCACAGTTATCTTTAATTTATTGAAAATATTTATTTGAATAAGAACAGTGTGAATTTCTTGCTTATTTATTTTAGATCTGCAAAAACTTTTGTTTTTTGGTAAAAAAAAAAAAAATTTTGGTTCTCTATTGAAAAACTTTGGTTTTTTTCGTTAAAAAAAATGAAATAGAAAAAATCGGCTTGTAAATGTTTCAAAATCGACAATGCAGACAAAAAAACACATCACCGACCACCACAGTGCACAACCACAGAGACCAATAAAATATATAAATCTGCACCCAATGATCGGCTAATCATCGTAAAAAGCCCAGAAGTCCCGTGCATTTCCTCCCTTGTACTATTGGAGTTTTCACACGCGAACATAACAAACAAAGCAAGCGAAAATCCGCATCGACTCGGAAAAAGGAGGAACGTGACGAGGACTCGTAAAACCAGTCGTAAAAACCTTAAGTCCCATTTTTGTAAGCTTTTTTCCATGCCCATCCAAGCAGTTTCGATACACTCTGTACACCTCGAAAAACTTTAAATTGTAAAAGAGTGACGTTAACGACGAGTAAACATTTTTCATAGCCCTCCGACAGGCGCGACTTTTTAATTCATCCATCGACCGGAAGATGCTAGA
Source organism: Copidosoma floridanum (assembly GCF_036245765.1). Taxonomy (NCBI): domain Eukaryota; kingdom Metazoa; phylum Arthropoda; class Insecta; order Hymenoptera; family Encyrtidae; genus Copidosoma; species Copidosoma floridanum. The sequence continues at coordinate 11,427,787 of NW_028321884.1, read as the reverse complement.
AAGTTACCGTCTTGGAAAAAAAAAAAAAGGAAACTCGCCATCATCTGCTCTGTAGCTCCGTTTTTACGATTACCTCCTTTTACGCGTTTCGGATCTTTCTTCTGGCAGGGCTCAGAGCATCACTACTTATTTCCTTTGTATGGTATTTGTGTCCACACGCGATATGTAAAAGGAGGCGCAAGAGACTCGCGACAAAGCAAATCGGAACGAGGATCTTAGGACTCGTCTGTCGTCCGCAGATGTTTTACACGAGAGGATGAATTCATTTGTCACCAAAGCGTGTGCCTCGAATCAGCTCGTTACTTTTACGCACAAAGGGGATGGTAAAATTAAGTATGTATTGGACCTTGTGGAGTGACGGTGGAATAAACAATGTTAATGTTGAGCAAAGCACATTGGATTGCAGTAAAGTTGATGGAGAAAAATTGTTATAAATTTTTACGACTGCTACGAGCTCTCTGCATTTCATTTACGCGATTCTTCTGGGTATTGAAAAAGTAGTTGCGGTGCTTCCTCAATGTATATAGTGGCTTACGTTTATACGTAATAAAAATAGATAAATATACAGAAGACGTGATAAAAAAAAACAAAGTAAAGACACAAACGAGGAAATAAAGGGAGAAGCTTTCAAAGCTACCATTAAATTTTATCTTCCTCGACGAGATGTCTGAGAAGATTCCAAGGGTTGGTTCGTAAATGTGGACGCGTCTCTTTCTCGGTCGCTAAATTGCGCGACGACGTCAATTACGCTTCGACGAGCTTACATAAAATCTTTTTTATAGCTTCTTCTTCGAGGTACCTTTGCTCGAGGGTAAATTGCGCGTTGATTTTTACGTACCGAAACACTGACTCCTCTGGGCTTTTTTTTTTTTTGTATTTCTACTCTGTAGGGTGAGAAATGCTTTCTCGCGCATACTACACCCAAAAAACAATAATGCAGATAATTTTCAATTGCATTTGGAAATTTTTTCTTACGGAGAACGTTTATAGTTACTGAAAATAAAAGCGAACCTTAAACTCGAAAGTTCCCAAGGCTATTATAGCTAGAGCTCAATTTTCTTCTCAACGCGAGTATACTTGAAATATAAAAATCTGAGTATACTGAAAAAAAAAAAGAAAAAAAATTTTTAGAACCAAGAAAATATTAACTCAAATATCTTTTTTGTATCAAGAATATTTTCTTGAAACAATATAACATTACCTTATTTCAGACATTATTCACTTGAAATTCTCGTAAATATTTTCTTGGTTTCTAAGAAGTTTTTTTTTGTACTTGTGGTCCATTTTTTCCTCAAGGGGATAAAAACCGCTCCTAATAAAAGTATAGCTAACTAAGTAAAGCAGAAAATCATGAGAAAAGTAAGAAGATCCCCGCTAGTGATAAGCGCGCGAAAAAGCGTCGTCGATTCGTCAGGTGGCATACGACCTTCGAGTGGCCTTTCCCTCCCGCACACTCCCATCGGTCGAGCACTTGATTAAATCGTGGGAAAAATACCCATGCCTGCGTGCCTATGTGCGTATACGCGAAGGCGGTGGGGTACATATAAGTAACAGGTGTCGCGCGCTACTACTGTCCCGCTTCGCTGACTCACAAACGTTGATTCCCTCGTACGATTCCCGGTAACGAGCGCATGTCTGTCTGATGTCTGTTGATCGGGGTGGAGTTGAAAGTAATTGGCACTGAGATTATACAAGGAAAAAGGGGGAGTAGACGTGATTTTTTTTTTTTTCTCGCGTGGGTGCTAGAGGACGGTTTTTTTTGGGAAACGAGCTTTCGCACGCTTCTTGATTATTAAGGAAGAGTATAGTAGAGTACGTACGTTTGAGTTTTTTTTAATTATTTTTCAGTTGAGAAATTTTTGCCACAAGAGGTTTTTGTCGTTTTTTTTTCTGTTTTTGGAAAACCCTGTCTTTAGTTGTGAGATTTTTTTGGTCTAACAAAAAAAAAAAAAAAATCATTTGGGAAGAAAACAAATTAAATTGATTGGTAAAAAGTTTAAATTTAAATCAGAAAGATCAAGTATAAAACTAGAGAACCCAAACAAAAACCCTCGAGTCGCACATGGTATATATTATAACTTTCGCAATCAGTTTCAATAGGTTTAAAAAAAAAAAATCTGCGAAATATGCACCTTACGCTCGACTAGTTCCAAATATATCGTTCAGCAGCAACATCAAAGGACGAGTATAAGAAGACAACTACAGAGAAGTGAGAGTAAGGGAAAGGGCCCTTCGTCCGATGAATCAGACATAATATATTGTGAAGTGTATACGTGTATATAAAGGTCTTTTTAGTGAAACGATGTGCCGCCGACAGCATTGAGATCCCTGGTTCATGAGTCACTTTGTAATTTTTTTTCTTTTTTACAGTTACAAATGTGTACATGAGAAATTCCACATAAATATTCTAGCTGACCCACGACGAGGGAGATATTAATTTTTTTTCATTGTGTTTTCAGGATAAATATGTATTTTCTCACACCTACATAAATAAAAAAAGGTCTTGAATGTGCACCAACTAGCCATCTAAAACAATTCTATTTTTTTTTCAAGCTTTTATAGTATTATAACTATTTAAAATAGCTGTTGAAAATGCTGCAAGATAAATAAAACATTTTTCTAATTTCATAAAAAAACAACTTAAAAATCTTCAAAAAATTTTGTCTAAAATAAATTTGTTGTCAAAACTTGTTGAAAATTTTTTTATTTTCGAAAGAGGCTTGTTTTAGTATTTAAAAAATTTTACTCTGTTTTTTATTGAAATATCATGGTAAGAATTTTTAAATACATTTATGGGCTTATTTTGTGTAAACATATATTTAACCATTATATTCTGGACACCATTTTTTTTGTAAAAAAGTAAAATTAATGAAATACTTAGTAGAGTAATAATAATGCATATAATATGAAGTAAACAAAAATGTAATGAATAAAAAAAAAATTTTAATACAACAATAGTAACTACAGTAAGAAAATTTATTAACAACATGTATGTATTAAAAGATTATTGTTTTTACAAATGTTTTAATTAAGCAACAGGCATAAAAAAATTTCCAGACACCCCCACAAGAGTGTTTCTTTGAAAAAAATTTCTTTGAAGTTTCAGAATTTTTTGAGTGGTGATACTTTTTGTAGAATCGCTCGCATACATTTGACACAGCGTATATGATTCACGAGAAGAGTAAAGAGCCTTTCGTTGCTAAGCATATAGTTAGGATACACGTGCAGAGGGTGAAAGGCGACGACTACGTTGACCAGGTAATGTACCCGATTGTGGGATGACTAATCTCTTTTTCATTTCTTTTTTTTCGAGAAGAAGCAAGTCTTAACTTGTCTAAAGTAGAAGAGGAGGGAAGAAACGGTCAAGACGATTCACGTCCCAACTTGCTCGATGGTCCACTTCTTTAAGTGCTGTGCTGAGGTGAAGGCGTGCGTATTCTTACATCAGACATATTAGTACAATATATTAAAATTTTGTTTTTTTCCTAAATTTCATAATAAAATTTCTTTAGTGTGCATATTGCTGAAAAATAAATATTAAATAATATCTGATACGTATCTTTAAATACATTTTACTGCACAATGTGTAAAAAATTGTAAATAAATAAATAGCGTTTTTGGTCAATACTTTTTATAATTAGGTTTAGTTAACGAAAAATTAGAAAATTTTAATGTTTTTTTGTTTAATAATTTCAAACTTTTGCTGTTTGGCAATTTTCATCTACAAAACAAAAATACCATGAAAATGAGATAATTCTTAACATTTTAGCTTAAACTTTAAATGGAAAAAAAAAACACGATCAAAATGATTTTTGACACACACTTTTTTTGCGTTCAATAAAATGTGCGCACACTTACTCACATAGAATGAACACGGAGAGTAGCAACTTCCCCTCCCTTTTAACCGATTAAACTTCAGTCGTGCTAAGCGTGCCAAGCGTTAGGAACTTCCTGTACCACATCCTCCTCGTCTCCATCTCCTGCTTATACAGTATATCCGTATCCAGTCGCTCAAAACAATAAACCACGCCAACAACGAAACCTGATGCATTGCCTCGAAAATGATACATATATATATATATATAATATAATATCCTTAACAATAGTATGCGCTCTTTTCAAGCCCAGCAAAGAAAACAAAGGAGCTTCCTTGGATGTATACATGCTCTCTTCACTTCCTTGTACCCTTAAACCTTTATTCATATACATATTGTAGGGCAAGTAGAATAATGCACGTACGTGAAATGAACAAGCGATGCAGTATTTTTTTTCATCTTGGCTGACGCAAATTTGAAGAGGCTACGGCTTACATTTTTTTTCTAATTTCAATATTTTAAACACAAAATATTTTGAGGTAATGAAAAAGACTACATAGTAAAGGCCATATAAATAATTTATTTATTTTTGGATTCATGATGCAAGTTTGTAATTTACAATTTAAAAGATGTGAAGCTACGAGGTTGCATCAAAGTCTAACAATTTTTTTTTTTTTTTTTTTTTTTTTTTTTCATTTTCGATCAAACCACATGTGAATTTCCTTATAATGTAAAAGTCAATCATGAGAAGTTTAATTACCTAGCATTAAAAACAAAAAAAAAAAAAAAACAAAAAAAATAAAAAAAATAAAAAATAGAAACTGTTTTTCACGATACAGTTTAAAGATTTTTTAGGTCAATGGGAAACCCACCGTATTCTTTCCAAATACCTGCGTACTAAAACGTCGTCAAAAAAGTATAGGGTTTGGCTTCTCGGAGTCTCAATAGAAAAAAAAACCTTCGCGTAAGACAGGTAGTCGAAAACAAGCCTCCGCACGATCTCCCCATATCCTTGGGAGACCCTCAAGGAAAAAAAAAGAAAAAAAGAAGAAGAAACTGTCAGAAGACGAAGAAAAAAAAATAGAATAGAAGAGGCAGGGATCGGTAAGATAGTAGTATAATATTCAGGTTCGGTCCACGCGCGCGAAACTATTGTACAGGCCAGTTCGGGGCCCTGCAAAAGTAAAAATAGAGAAGAAGAGAAAAAGGGATGTATACGTGAAAGAAAGGCGGGAAGGAAGACGAGCGTAAAGGCAATAATACACCTAACATGTAGACGTGTTTTAGAAATAGTATTAGTAACGTGGTATGGATATAGAAAGGAGGAGTAAGGGGACGCGTGGATCATCAGCGCGCGCGCAAAAACATCGCCGAAGACAGGTTTTTCCTATATATGTATATACAAGTATGTACGTAAGGCCCAGTCGAGCCCCCTGCCATTGGCTATTTATATATATGGCTTCGCACGTGCGCGCGGGTATATACATCGACTGTATCTTCTTTTGCTTATAATACATTAGCATCAGAGCGTCCACCAGCGTGTTTGTGGCCCGCCGGACTTTCACAACCGTCAGCCTTTCCCGCCAAAACACTTGGCACGACGCGCCAATTTTTAGACACGATAGGCGTGTAACCCCCTCCCTTTCTTTACTCTCTTGATCGCGCGTTGAGTCACTTTTTTTTACAATTTTCTCCCAGAATATTAAATTTAGAGAGTTGGAGGGTGTGTAAAGTACAATACGAAAAGCTTTCGATAAGATGGACGATATTTTAAAATGCAAGCACATCCAAAGCTCCAAGCAGAAAAGTTTGAAGAAATATATATTTATAACGGAATGAATGAAATAAAAATCATGCAAGTACAGTCTAGGGTTTTTACAACAGCTGCTAACACAATACCCGAAGTTCTGATTCAAGGAAAAAAGCTCTTCGTATAGCGAGTAACACTGATATAGTGCGTTCGGTAATTTTTAAAATCTTATTTCAAAAAATTTTGAAATCAAAAGTAAGATCTTCCACGTTCCATTCACGGTAAGAGAGCACGCTTATTGCTGTACACCGGGGCCACGTGTTCGTCGAGACACTTGGCGTCTCTTTCTGGAGTTCATGTACGCCGCAGAGAGAGAGCGCATTTACGCCTTACACCTCAACTACTTGAACTGGGCGCGTGTCTCTTCACGGTGAAGATATACGAGCAAGAATAGAAATTATGCGACGTGATGCTCCAAAATGAATCACATGTTCTTTACATTGCCGTGCCCGCCTTTTTTTCTCTTATCTCTTCATTATCATTATAGGCGCGAAAACTTTTTTTTTTTTTTTTTTTTTTTTTTTCTCTTGGTACCAATAAGCCAATGTTAGTGATTGATTCGTTAAAAAATCGACATTTTCGTAATCTTCCATAAATCGTTTATTCACAGCATATTTGTATATATAGTAATTTACAATAATCAAGAGGAAAATAAATCTTGTTTACATGATTTCATGTTCTCTATAGAAAGAAAAAACTGCGCATTAAAAAAATCTTTAACATACATATAAATAATTCACAAAAAAATCAACTCAAATTTAAGTAACATTGTGTATATAAATGTTTGTAAGCGTTCGATCGTACATAGTTTCGAGTCGTTACATAAAAAAATTGCACGTAAGAAGGTAACACTTATAATTAGAAGAAGAGAAAATATTTCTTCGTGTATATATCGCTCCACAAACTTTTAACAAAGATAAAGTGCTTTCGTAAGAAATATTCAACTAAGACAAGAAGTGGCATCAGTCGAGAAGGAATCACACATTATTTTCACAACCATTGTGGAATTGTTTCCAATAAAAAATTACTCGTCTATCAGTGAATCTACACAAGCCTTAAAAACTTCATGGCGCGTCCCAAAATTTTTCGCCCATCAAAGACGAAGAAAAAAAAAAAAAAAAAAAAAGAAAAAAAAATGCACAACAGTCGTGAGAGCAACTATTAACATACAAGTTACTCACCCTGTATGCTGGTCTGCTTATTGTACGGGCAGGCAGCAGCGGCACGTCTCTTACTTGGCGTGCTCCCAAGCCGAACGACGGTGACTTTGCCACTCGTCGTGTTGTCAACGACGACCTTGTTCTCCTTGTCCTTGTCCTCGGGGACGCAAGGATCGACACCCCAACGTTTGGTAAATCGGGCCCGTTCCTCGTTGAGCGCCTCTTGGAGCATTTCCATGGTTTCGCGATGATTCGGTGGCCCGAACAGACAACGCGGCACCCGCGACGCCTGCACTCGTGTAGCCATCATCGTGCCCAAGTGCCACTCGTGGTAGAATTGCGCAGCCAGCATTTTTTGCCTCTTCCTCGGTGATCGATTTTTTTCGTTTTCTTTTTTCCAATGAGCCACTCAAGACAATATTGAGTCGGACTTAACGGTTGGGTGGTCGTAACGACGAGGAACTCCAAAAAGCGCTGGTTAGTCGAACGATGATGTTTCGGAGCTCGAAAATTTGGAGCACACAATGCGAGCAGCCACAGCGGCAGAACACATGCGCTCGTACTCGGGCAAACGTACTTTTTCAAATGCGTTCGAGAACGGCGCAATTCAAACTTCCGAACGCCACTCTTATCCGACTGTTCTCGGCTAATTAACACCACCGCTTTGCTGGAGGCTTGAACGTTACTATCTCTGACGACACCGACTGAACCTTAGACTCGAGAGCTTGGGATGTCTCAAGTCGATGTTAACCGAAGGCTGTCCAAGAACAGTCTAACTGGGGATGTTCTCAGACATTGCCTTCGTCGACGCGACAAAAACCCGCAACAGCCGTCGCACGCGCCACTGGGCGGTTACCCAAGGCGGCGCGGCTCATACCAACCCAAGCGTCGCCTAACGGCCGTATGCTGCACTTGCAAGGCTTGAGGCTTTTATGTGCGCGCCGAAAAAAAAAAAAAAAAAAAAAAAAGCGCGCGCACGGATGAATTAAGTTTGTGCGCTCGAGGCGATGGATTTTCAGTAATGAAGTGCGTGTGCGCGTTTTTCTGGAATACCTATATACTCCACCGAAGCCGATAGGTGAGATGTGCCATTAAACGCGCGCTAAAATTGAGAAATAAGTGCGCGTACAGAAAACAGAATGTCGGTTGGTGTACATTCTATTACGGAATAATGGAGGGGACAATGTGGTGGGCCCACTATACCAGCCGGATGACATTAAAATATACGTACATACATACTTACGTGTTACTGATGATAAAAGGATGCGTTTGTAAGTGCAAGAGGAGACGGAAATTCGTGGCTTGCCGTTATATAGATTTCTGTATGGTTACGGTAATGCAAAAAGTACATGCGGGAAAGGAAGTTTTTCGAGAAATTTTTGGGATCTCTTTTGTTGCGATACCATGGGAATTGCGTAATTTTTTTTTACTCACGCTACCCACTTGTTTGTACATTATTTTTGAATAGGATTCGGTTTTTTTTTTTTTCAAAAGTACGTTGTGTTTTCAAATCTTACCTATATGAATATTTTAGAAGCAATGCATTTTTTTTAGTGCAATAGTCGAACTACGATTACGTACCCAAGTAATAATTCACTATTTTTTTTCCAAATTTTTTATTATTCTTTATACACAACACTGGATTTACTTTCTTTCAAATTCGTACAGATAAGGTTTCTAGATAAAAAGTTATCAAACGATTAAAGTTAATACGAAATTAAGTGGATAATTATAAACTCAATTACAATTCGTTAGAAAACAGCATTGCCTATTAAAAAAAAAAAAAAAAATATTTTCAACTGTAGCGAAGCACAAGTGTAAGAATGAAAAAAAATATATATATGATTCAAAAATTTCACTTACAACCGACAGGAAATTTTTCAAAATTTTTTTCGTCGTAAATTTCTCAAGTAGCTACCGATAAGTGCCAACAATGTTGAAACTTTATACTTCCCACTTTTCGGTAGACCAGCACACGCAGATACATAAGTGTTTGAAGACCTTGGGATTCTCCTGCGAGTTGAAACTTGTCCTAAAAATTTTTCACAGTCAACTCCCCTGGAGTGGAAGGGTCTTGAATCTTATCTGGCGTGGCACTATTGTATATATTTTCAGCAGTCAAGAAGTTGGCCATAAATCAAGGCCAAAAATGACAGTAAATGGTCTCAAAGAACGCTTTGGAAGCAATCAAAATTCCCTTGTTACCACAATGAGGAACAGTAAAGGTTAGCAGTAAAAAATCAACGTCCTCGTGAAAGTTACATAATAGGAACGTTTGTTTACCCGAACGAGGGTCGTCATCGTTCGTACAGTGTTTCGTGCACCAAACGCTAATCCACAACCTGCTGCAGTTGCATGTCATATACTTATGTCATCCAGACAAATAAAAAAAATTTTCACATTTGTAAACAATGTTAAGTACGACGGAGGATGTATTTTTCAAGAAGCAATGTAAAAATCACGCGCCACCATCAGGTGGCACGTCAGATTTGATAAACGAGATCTCGTGCTATATAGGATTTCCTGTTTAACACTTCCATTCGTCTTTTGATTTTATTATTCAACATTCATGTATGCATACATGGTATACACAGCCTATAGTTATAAAGCACAAAAAGCACGTCGAAAGAGAGCTATAACCCTAGTCTCGCTGTAATGTCACCGATAGCATCGTATTATAGTGCAGCCGGATGCTTGCGCCGAGATTCATATATATTAATTCGCGTCACAGTTCGATACCCCTCGAAAGCAAAGACTTTTTGGCGTGGCGTGTACTTACATAACAGCGATTGTGTTCAAGTTCGTGTTTGTGTACATATAGATGCATATGTGGTTGCAGTTACGGATTTGAAAAAGGAAAAATTCTGATCGCCACGAATATGAAACAGATTCGTGAATTTAAATTAAAAAGTACAACATACATATTATATACAGCGAGAGTGAAGGTGTACTTATTCCGGGGATTCCCCGGAATGGCACTCTGATAATACGGGGGGAGACCCCCTTCCGAGCGACGTAATTACGCAGTTACCTGCAGTGTATATGTGTAGCCCCTCTTACCTACACTCCTGGAAGGCCGCAATGTGTAAGTAAAATCTTTCACGCTTGTTAGAAGCGACAGTTGTACTTATAATGGGGGTCGAAAAATGCGCGCACTCTATCGACCTCCTCTTGATGGGGGTTAGAAAACGACCGTTGCAGCTTTATTACAAGCGTGATGATGAAAATGGTCAAGGGTTATCTTGAGAGAAACAGAAACACACATGCGGGCATTAAGTTGCGTATATTCGTAAATGTATGTACAAAAAAAAGGAGAAATCAACAGGTGCGCGCGTTATTTCAACTTCCCAGGGATTTTTCGTTGTGCCCTTTTTAAGGACTAACATCACGTGCGTACAATATGCACAATGGCCTTGAATGAGGGAGTTTCGGTTGGATTTCTGTTGAATCATTCATGGTGTGTGTGGTGTGTTCTATATTCTCTTGCACGGGATTGAGGCTCATTACGTATGCGGCAATGTCCAGGGGGGCGTAATTATTGTGTTCTTTTTACCTCACTCACGTGGAACTGCTCCGGCTTCTTGGTGCGACAATTGTGCGGGGGTTGTGGTTTTTTTTTTTTTTTTATGTTTTCGCTGATTAATGAACGACTTGGTATGGGAGTGGCGGTTTTTATTCATGAGACTCTGGCGAAACGGTTGCTGCAGGGTTTTAAAAAAATATGATATATTCGTTAACCTCAACTAACCACTAAATGACATGTTGTAATTCAAACAAAACTTTGCAGTTTTCTTACAGATCTACACACACATAATGATCCTAACTATATTTCAATTGCAATTTCCAACTAACTTTCAATCACGCGGACACTCACTATCATTATTAACCTCACCCAATGTACCTTAGAAACGAGTAAAAAATATTTTTCATTATTTATGCTACTTTTTGATTTATAAATAATTTTTAAAAAAATTTAATTTTGTAAATTAAATTTATTGCCATTATGTCACTGTAGTTTTACTATTTTTATATATTTAGTATATTTTTTGTTTGTTTATTTTAATTTATTTGTACAGTCTGCTCAATTAATTTGTTACTAAGTATAATTTGTTATTGAGTATATTTTAATTAATATTAATAAATTAGTACTAACTGTTATTTTAAATTTTTCTTAAACAATAATTCATTAATTAATATTTATTTTTATCTAAAATTTCTTAGAGGAAATAAATTAAATAATTAACTAATACATAATTTATATATTCATTATAGTTATTTATTTATCAACTATTATTAATAATAAATTAATAATTTGAAAAATTAATTTTTTGGTCAATCAAATCAAATAAAAATAATTATTTTAAATATTCAAACATTTCTTAATGAATATTAATTAATTTGTTAACATTACTTATTATTTAAATTTTTTTATTTGACATAAATTAAATAACAAGTATTATTTGAATTTCTTAATAAATAACAGTTAAATAATTAATTTACATATAATTCACATATTTATTAATAATTGTATATTTATTATGTAGTATTTATTTATTAATATTAATTATAATTTAATAATAACAAAGATAATTGTTGGATAATTAAATCAAACGAAAATAAACTTTTCTATTATATTTTAAATTAGGAAATTAAATTGTCCTAGTTTATTTTATGGTTAATCTTTAGAAATTTTTGAAGTTAGTAAATATTATTTATGATTAAAAATTTCTTGAATAATAATTAATTGATTTATATAAATTATTATTTAAAATTTCTCAATAAATAATAATTAAACACTTAATAAATGTATTATTTATATATTTATTAATAAATACTTAGTAATAACAATTAATTATTATTTAATTAATTGAAAAATAAGCTTTTAACAATTAAATCAAATAAGAATAAATTTCAATTGTCCAGGTCCATTTTTTTTTTTTTTTTTTTTTTTTGTATCGGGTTACCGCGACAGCCTATTGGCCCAGTCGCCGGGGCCACCCACTCACCAGCTATGTGTGGGGGTGTATTGCCACACCCATTAAATCCTCTCTTTTTAATTGATACCATACAAATCATACCATGGGCACAGTGGAAGTATCTCCGGTGTAAAACACCTTGTCAGTTAAGCTGATACTCTCTGCACCGGGGGGAAGTGCATCGGGTCAACTCGCCACTGTGTAGCCTGGGTCCGAAGCATCGGATCCAGGCTAATTAGCATCCCCGGAGAAGCCCCATGTTTTCAGGGGCCACTCCTCGCCGGTAAGGCCGGCGATCCCTGCCTGGCATCGGGCCGGCTAATCCCTACCTATTAGGCCCTAACACTGTTTCGCATTCGCCCAGGCCCGAAGACCTATGGAGCAAGGAAAAAACCCTGGAATTACTCTGAAGGAAAATTCCACGGAAAAACCCGCCATGAAACAGCCGGGGTTGCATAGGAACTTTTTTCCGGTGAAAACAGTTTTTTGAAAAAATCTGCACTCACCGGGAATCGAACCCACGACCCCTAGAACAGCGTTGTATCAGTAGCAAGCACGCTTACCACTGAGCCAACGCCGCTCCTATTGTCCAGGTTCATATTACAGCCAATGCCCCGAAATTTCTGGAGTTATTTAGTAGGTATTAATTATCAATTAATATTTCTTAATAAGTATTAATTAAGTAATCAATATTAATTATTATTTAGGATTTTTTATGGACATAAATTAATAAATTATTTTTATTTTAATTCCTCAATAAATACTAATTACATAATTTATAAATTATTCATGTATTCATCATTAATTGTATAAAATTTAATGGACATTTATTTATTAATACATATTATTTTTTTATTGCAAGAAAATAAATGATAGTCAGTTAAATCAAATTAAAGAGATTTTTACTATCCAAGTTCATGTAATTATCAATATTCTGAAATTTGTGAAGTTACTTAGCAAGTTTAACTTATTATCAAATGTTTCTTAATAAACATTAATTAATTAATCAATATTAATTATTATTTAGAATTTTTTATGGACATAAATTAATAAATTATTTTTATTTTAATTCCTCAATAAATACTAATTACATAATTAATTTATGTTACGTGTATTCGTTATTAATGGGATAGTTTTTAATGAAGATTTATTTATTATTACGTATTATTTTTTTATATTAGGAAAATAAATGTTGGTCAGTTAAATCAAATTAAAGAGATTTTTACTGTCCAAGTTTATTTAATGATCAATAGTCTGCAATTTGTGAAGTTACTTAGTAAGCATAACTTATCATTAAATATTTCTTAATAAACATCAATTAATTAATATCATTAATTATTTGAAATTTCCTCATGAATATTAATTAATTTATTATAAATATTAATTAATTTACTATAATAATTATTCAAAATTTCTTAATAAATAATAAGTAAATAATCAATAAATTATTATTTATATATTTTTGAATGAATGTTTATTAATCAATATTAATTATTATTTAATTCACTAAAAAATAAACTTTAATTGATTCAATCAAATTAAAATGAATTTTAATAGTCCAGGTTGATATTATAAGAAATGGTCCGAAATTTCCAGAGTTATTTAGTAAGTATTAATTATTATTAAATATTTTTTAATTAATATTATTTAATTAATCAACATAAAGTATTATTTAGAATTGTTTATGAACATTTTTTAAATATTTTTATTTAAATTTCTTAATTAATATTCATTACATAATTAATTTTTAAATTTTTCATGTATTCATCATTAGTTGTATAGTTATCAGTAAACATTTATTTATTAATACATATTGTTTTTTAATAGTAAAAAAATTAATGTTGGTCAGATTAATCAAATTAAAAAAACTTTTATTATTCAAGTTCATCAAATTATCAATAATCAGAAATTTGTGAAGTTACTTAGTATGTTTTAATCATCATTTAATATTATTTAACAAATAAAAATTATTAATATTATTTATTATTTGAAACTTTCTTGTAAATATTAATGCATAATAATTATTATTTAAAATTTCTTAATAAATAATATTTAAATAATTAATAAATGTACTATTTATGAATTTATTAATAATTATATATTCATTAATGAATATTCAATAATCAATATTAATTATAATTTAATTATTTAAAAAATAAACTTTGGTAAATTAAATCAAATTAGAATGAATTTCAATTGTCCTAGTTTAAGTTATAGTCAGTGGTTAGAAATTTGTGGAATTATTTTGTAATCACTTATTATTATTAAATAATTTTCAAGAAATATTAGTCAACTAATAATTGTTTATAATTTCTTCGTAAATATTAATGAATTAATAGTAATTATGTAAAATTACTTAATAAATATTTATTAAAATACTATGTATATACTAATTAATAGTTATATTTGTTAATGAATATTTATTAATTAGTATTAATTATTATATATGATTTAAAGAATACATATTTTTTTCGATTAAACAAAATTACAATAAATTTTGAGGTAATCAGAAATTTGAAAAAAAAATTTTTTTAATTATTAATTTTTAATGACTAAATAAAAAATTTTACTTAGTATTCATCATTTTGGATTTGAAGCTACAGCTTGATATTACATTATTTTTAGTTATAAAATTCAAACTATTTTTTAAATAATTTATTAATATTAATATTATTATTATTTAAGAGGAACTAATTTTTTTGTTATTAGAATTGTAATATTTATTTTAGCAGCTATTTTTTCACTTGTAAAACTAAAATTGATGTTAAAGATTTAATATCTAATTCTTTTATAATTTAAAGTATTGAAAATTGTAGTTTCTCGATTAAAAACGCTAATTTGAAAAATAAACAACTATTCGAGAGCAATAGATCAAAGGGTAAATACGACCTTACCTTATCAATTCGACGAAACTTATCAATTCGACGATCCTACCCTGACGTGCAAAATTTCTTAGGTATACGCGTTTATTATTCTCTCACGCATGTGTGTGCATATTACACGTCCTGTCCGTTAATAAGGACCCATCCGTCCTATATTTACCATATACGTATGAGGAGGTATCCGAAACTTCTTTTTTCTCCCTAACACCCACGTGTTCACTATATACCTATATATTATGTGGGAGAAAGAAAGACACGAAGGGGGCCACTTGCCACTTTCCAGGGGGACGACTCCAAGCAGTCGACGCACTTCCGGTCATGTACACACACATATAAAAATGTAAACCGGAACGGATCCACGTAAAAATGAGGGGTCCTTAATTGTACTAGCTCGATTTTTCGTGTATACCTCTATAATACACACCCATACATATCCATAATCCCCTCCTTTTGGGATTCACTCTGCTGGGGGTTCATTTAGCTGTCTCGACGGGAGTGCACTTTTCCATTATCATTATCGTTGTCGTTATTACTATTATTATTATTATTATTATTATTATTATTATTATTATTATTATTATTATTTTTACTTATCTTTTTTGGAGAAACATGGGCTCAAGTAGCTTTGCGTGTACCAAAAAACAAGGTCGATGCACATTGCACACGGGAGTATATTTATACCACGGTTGGGATTACTGGGCTGCATTTCCTGATGTTGATTGTATGAACAATCATATAAAAAAACCCGTGATTTTTCGACCCCCTCGCAATGTGTACGACGCACACAAAAATAAAGGAGGAAGACGACCAACCGCAACGTTAGTAATTATTCGTGCTGCGGGGCCGAGGCGGATAGATTCTGAACGATTGAATGTGGAAGCAGGTGTGCGGGCGTGTAATACTTTCCTCGGTCTTTCCCTTTCGTGCCCTGGAACTTTGTAAGGGGGGTAGGCGTATATCGTCGTGTACTTGGATAATACGATAGGGGGGACGGAGAGGGCGAGGAAGGAACATCGGGGCTTGTTCTTTCCGGTGATTTCCTCCAGTCATTCCCGGGATTTCTCGAGAGGGGGGTATTTTTCATTTGGAAAAATTAGGGGGTACGTTACGTGTGGCTAAAGGTGGTCGGTTTGCGGGGGTTGGCACGAGAAAAGGGGTTTTGGGGGATATTGATAATTATCGGTGCCGACTGGTTTCGAGAACTGTTCAACGGTTTTATTTATTTTATTTTATTTTATTTTTTTTTTTTTCGTTACCTTTTATACTCGTTCAAGAAGAAGGAGAAGCTTAAAATTATTTTTCATTCAAGTATCTTGTGACGGCCACTTTATTTTGTTTCGATTGAATCGACACTCGATCACATCAACCCGCATTACCTTTCAAATCGTGAAAAAAATCATTGCTCATATACTATACAAAGACATTGATTCTATGAGGCATTCAAGGAATCACCAAATCATTTGTTCCACTGTTGAGTAAAGGCAAAGTAAATAAAACTACCGTCTTGGTTGTACAGAGCATAAACATTGGTTATACATACTATGGACATACAACTGATGTATACAGGGTTTCTTGTAGTTAGGATAAGTAAATAGGTTTTAACTGTCCCCCATTTATTTACAAATACCTCATTCATCGACCCATAATGAATAATCCCTCACTTGTAGTCATCAACAGGTGATGAATATGAAAATAACAGATCAGGAGGGAAAAGCAAATGATTTTAGCGACGAACCCCTTAAAAAGAGTATAGGTGCGTCGCAAGTAACAAACAAGCCACTCGTGTGAATTTTGCATCCATGATCCGCACCGATATACACAGGCAAAAAATACCTTTTAAAAACGCAACTTCTGCGCCCGCGTTTGACCATCGCCAAGCCAGACGTCGTGCGAAGAAGGAGGCAAGCTGGAAGCACCAGGACCCAAAGAAAGAGAGAGAAGCGTAGCGACGCCCATTGTATATGAGAGAGAGAGAGAGTCCTGCGGGCGACGCACGGCCAAAAAAGAGAACATCCACATCAGCCGATGGAGCTGCACCTGGCCACTTGCAACTCTCTCTCTCTCTCTCTCTCTTTCGTCCGATTCTCAAACCGATTCGTGCAACTATAATGCGCACTGCGACTTGGAATTCAACTCTAGGTGTTTATGTGTGCCAGTGGCTTTGTTTTACGTGGAAACAAAAACAAATCAGAGTTAATCGAGCGTAGGAGTGTACAAAAGTACGCGAGAGCCGGTAATCTCGGTGGTGGCGAGCTTCAGAAAAAAAAAAAAAAAAAAAAAAAAAAAAAAAAATTGGAGGAGCTTTGAAGTGGCCGCTCGGCACGCGTAGATACTGTGAGAAAAGGAAGAGCAACGAGATAGCAGCGTTGGTGGGCTACAACGTTGTTGGGTATAGCTTCACCGTGTCGGCGACCACTCGAAATGTTTAATCTTCGGAAATCGGCGATCGGAAGTCATTTTGGACTCTTGTTTCGTTTAAGATGCTACTTTTTCTTTTTTTTTTTTTTTTTTTTTTGACGACAAAAAAATTGTATCTCGTATAGGTATACTCGATACTCTAAATGGAAACTTTTTTGACATAGTGGCACGCCATATTTCGGGAATTATTCGTCCTCTGGTATAATAACGATGTACACGTAATTGGTGGCCCCAAACTTCTCCATCTGTAGGCACATCTGTTCTCCTTTGAGTTAATTTCACATCACGTGAATTCCACCTATGGCGTTCTCTTTGTTTATAAAATGGAACCTACGTTTTGTCGTGTTTTACACAATGGAACACTTGATCGACAGAAAAAATAAATTTTTTAAATTTACAGGGATAAGGAGGGACTTGCGGATCTTTACTTTCGAACATTAACAATTGCGAGCTACGATGGATAAACACGTTTAAAAGGAGGAGAAGAGAGAAACCCAAGCTCTGATTTTCCCGCACCCCTAGACACAAAACCCTTTGGCTCCATTATTTATTTCGTATATTTTCCCTGATGGATCAGTGCAGGGAGTGGGGCCTTTAAACATCTGCAAGCGGCTCTCTTCGTTTCGTCACATTTAGTGAGCTCGGCGACGCCAGTGCGTATTATATGTGGGCGGCTTGTTTTCGTATTCACGTTTTAGGTATATAATGGATACACACATAGAAAGAGAGTACTGTGGAGTTTTGACAAAAGAAAACTATCTCTCGTCGCATGTTAACCGTTGGGTCAACGGTTTTTTTTTTTTTTTTTTTCTATATTCTAGTCGGAAGGTAGAATCTTTGTTGTAGAATTCATTTGTTCGTATTAAATTGATGCGCTGTGGTTTGGTGTGTATTTATCTTGTATGAGATTTTTTTTTTTTTTATGATAATGAATCTTGACGACGAACTTTGTCAAAAGCTATTTAAAACAGATTAATTGTTAATCACAGCGTGGGCCTTAATTAATGTCATTCCAACAGCTCTAAGGCGTAGTTTTCGTTGAACTACATATTTCAATAGAATATACATTATATCTTTTATAGATATACTTAAATGATTACAAAGTCGTTGTCTTTATTTTTGGATACAACTCGATTAGAATTTTGAACCACAGATTTTGATTGTACTTACTAGCAGTAAATTTTTTTATTTTGCAGTTCACAGTATACATATAGAACAAAGTAGTAAAAATTTAGTGAACGTCAATAAATGAAAGAAAATTTTAATAATTTTTTTGGACATGTTTTGCCCAGTTGAGTTAGTAAGAATCATCAGATGAAAAAATCACTGCCAATTCGTAGGAGTAGTAAGCTTCTTCATTTTTTTTATCGCAACCTTTTTTTTCATAGACTTAATCTATTCTACATATTATTTTTTCATCCAATCATAACAATCTTTAATTTTTAACACATAATCTATAATATCATTTAACCACATAGCTAATTTTTTTAAATTTTATCTAAAGTGTATACATTTTTTTGTAGAAAAATGTACGATCTCTAAAAGTTTTGATCATAGAATATCTGAAAACAAAAAACCGATTTTCCAAAACCGATAAAATGAAAAAAAAACGAAATAATTAACTGATAGAATCGAATTATCACTATTTAATGATGATAGATATCTAAACACAAAAAAAATACCTCGGAATATTTATCAAAATCGGTGGAAAGAATGTGACTGATAACACGCACATTTTGACCAGAGTAGTGTATTTCGATTCTAAAAATGTATTTACGTCATGTCAACTCAAGACATGACGTTTCGTCCATCACAAAGCTCTCTCCACAGGAGGAAGCAAAAAAAAATACCGAAAAAAAATCCAAACTCCAAACGACCCCCTTCGCTTTCAAAACCCCATAGCTCCATATCTATTTCTCCAAACCCTTCATCTCCCCCATTCATCTCGATCCAAGCCATCGCTCTAGAAATCCTCCCTTCCACATATACGCCACAGACGCCTACAAAAGAGTCCCAAGATTCGTACTGACTCGAGAGAACGGCCAACTGTCCTCGCCACGAGGAAGGGCCAGTTTCGTCCTTTCAACTCGAGAAAAAGGGTTTCGCAGCGCCCATACACGCGCACCCGGTATATTTGTCAAGACGACGCATCAGCTGCTCTCCACCGATGAATTGCTCGTATGTGCGTGTTATATGCAGATGCCGTGTACTCATAGGTACATATATACGAAATTTCGTAGGTGTACAACGGCCGACCGGAGGTGTCTTTTTGCCGGACCCTCGGTCGGTTTTCGGCTTCTTGTCCGTTTTAATTTACGACACTCGTCCCATTTGTATTACTTGGTACGCGTTACAGGGTTGTGCTCGTGCGAACTTTCACGTAATTGTGCAATAAAATTTGAGTGGCGTTCATGACTGAGCGAAAAAGCCATAACTGATAACTCGTGCGAAAAAAAAAAAGGTGATGGGAAAATAAATGGAGACGATCGAGAAAAGTAATTTTGAAATTTGATGGCTGTGTACCAACTGAAAAACTTATACCTCTGGACTTTCTCACCCTTGAAACAACGACCTAATGGTAAGAGGTAACGACAAGTAGGAAATGTGGTGGACAAAGAGCAAAGAGTGTACACGTAAAAGCTCGTAGGCGCGTGTATGGGTGGTTCCATGAAAAAATGTCCTTTTTTGCAAATCTCTGAATTACAAAAAAAAATTTTTTTAAAGTACAATTTTAGGGGGTGATTTTTTCATTTTTTTCTTCAAGTGTTGTGAAGAAAGATTTTATTTTAACATTGACCAAGAAAATTTTTTCATCCGATCTCACTTGCTCAGTTAAAATAAAAACAAATTGCTCTGATCCTCAATCCCAATACAAAAACTCTAAAAGCCTCAAAAACAAATGTGCCACAACTTATTTGTATTATATTCTAGATATATATAAGAAAAACTTGATTGTTCCAGTAGTACACCTTAAGAAGGAAAATTTTTTTGTGGGATTACCAATGTACAGAAGACACTCGGGACACGTTTTACTTCGCTGACCAATTGTTTTTCGTTGCTCTCTGTGGTCGCAAGAATTTAGCGTTTAGTAAGAATTAGATGTTTACAAGTGCATTTGAGTTTTATATTGTCGACGACGAACAAAAAAGGGTGTGGGAACGAACGGAAGTGCAAGTGCACTTCGAAACAGTCGATACAGGAAACAAGACGGTTTGCTCCTGTGGGAAAAGTACAAGGTTGTTGTTAGCAGGTGTAATGAGAATTTTCACAACTACATTATTTTTTTTTTTAAATAGTTATGTCAGACACTACTTTTACAATCACATGAATACAATTACATATTTTTATATTTGCCATCAATCACGTGATTTTTTTTTATGATTTCTAATTTAAATACATATAAATAATGATTAAAAAAAAAGTTTTATCACAAAATGTTAAATACCAGGAATATTATAAAATAACAATTGTAAATCATGGCGTGTAATTTAATACTCATATTAACTTGAAATAAACAGTTTTTATCTGGTTGTTTTGTTTAAAGAATAAATAAATGAAATCAGATAATATAACTCTGTATCGTTTTAAGATCATGTTGCAACAATATTATGTATTTTATTTTTTTTTTAACTAAGCCGAGTGAACCGTGTAGTACGTCTCAATCAATCACGCAATAAATAAAGAAGTTTAAACTTTTCGTAATGACCACATCACATGACACTTTTAGACTTCATAATTATAATAGTAATTCAGGATCTCATGCTTCTTTGAATTAATATAGCAAAAATCTAAAAAAATTGCGCATTTTTTCGTGCACAGTCATGATAGTCAAATAGGAAGAAGCTACGAAAAAAAAGGGGGAAAAAAAATACAGAGAAAGAGGAAAAGAGTTGCGCAATAAAACTGCACTCGGGCGAAAACAAAGGAAGAGACTACACACAAAAGCAGAGAGAAACCCGTCATTTAGCACAGGAAGTGCACGAGCTTACATCAGTATTTTTTACACTGTATACATGTATATATACACACTGCAAAAGAGATTATGTATGTGTCGCGGGCGATGAGTATATCTGCGAGGAAAAATTTCAACGACGCGCTTGCTTGCCTGGCAACAGAGAGAAGAAAGAGAAATACCGACGAGCCGTGAAATGCGCGGGAGAAAGAAAAAAAAAAAAAAAAGAAAGATACGAACTTTTGCGGCCTCGCGGGTAATCTTGATTTCTCCGCGCCTCCTGTGCTTTTTCTTGTGTATGCAATGTGTTGTAGGTAATTTTTTTTTTTTTTTTTTTTTATTACACTACGCATATACCGTACTTTGTCGCCGTCTCGCTCGGTGCTTTTGAGCGAGCCATGCGATTGCCGATCTCTTGCCGAGCATTTGTCATCCGTTAACGAGAGTCCTTGTTTTGCTTTTCTTTGCGCTTCTTTGTCTCGAAAAAAGGCAGGCGTACGATGGACAAGATACCAACAATGAATCGAGAAATTATGTTCTGAAGTTTAAATGGCTGGGGTGAATTAATGACGGTGAAGACAAAGTTAAGATGCATATATTTATACAGTACCTAATTACGACAAAATTTAAGTATTAATGATCCACTTCTTGGAGTAAAAAAAATTTATTTAACTTCATTACATTAATACTTTCTCTTGAATAATAAAATTTAAGTAAATTGGAAGAAAATTTCATTCAATTAAGTTATTTTTTTTTTTATTCGAATTTTTTATTGCAATTTTGCGGAAAAATACTTGTTCAGGATTAACTAAATTTTTGTTGTATGCATCTTTTATTACACCAAAGTTGAGTCTCCTATACTGATACAAATCCATATGTGAGTAAAAGTGTTTAATTTTTTTTTTTTTTTTTTTTTTTTTTTCATAGTTAAATGTGTACATGCAAACCTTTTCTTATAATAAAAATTTTATTTCCCATTTTATGTAAAAAAATCTGATATAATGTATTTTATTACCCATACACACATCAACTGTGGTCAATTTTTGTTATTTTATTTTTAAGCAGTTGCCAAACTGCTATTTTTGATCTTTTATGTGTAATATCAAGGGTTGCTTTCTCCAGTATTTCTATAAACAAACTAAAATCCAAATAAATATACTTTATTGTTATATAAAAACATTGAAATAACATTTGATCAACAGTAAAAATAATTAGGTAGCAATAAAAAGAAACATCTTACGACTTTTTTTTAACATGGCCATGCATATTTAAAACAACAAGCCCGAAATGATAACATTTTGAT
Organism: Copidosoma floridanum; assembly: GCF_036245765.1. Taxonomy (NCBI): domain Eukaryota; kingdom Metazoa; phylum Arthropoda; class Insecta; order Hymenoptera; family Encyrtidae; genus Copidosoma; species Copidosoma floridanum. Next base: position 11,405,471 of record NW_028321884.1, on the reverse strand, counting down.
CGTTGCGACCTACAAATATATACATATTTTATACTTAAAAAATGGCAAATTCATTGATTATATACTAAGCGCAAGTGTTAAGGTATGTATTTTTTGTCCATTTCTCAGCCAATCGAGGCTGAAATAAATAAATGTAAGTAAAGAAAAACTACAATAATAACAATAATAATAACAATAATAATGATAATAAAAAACATTCGTCTAAACTGGATCCTGCGAATTTATTTACAAGATGAATGTAACTTATTAAACGTTCAATTAAAACCACGACCTTGTTCATCACAATACCCCACTCAAAACCCCCAGATCAGCCCAAAAAAAACCGGCAAGAAAGCCCAAACCCGATTTTTCCGCGCGCCAAGTATCCTCCCGTCCAACGGTTTTTCCATATCATCAACGACCCCGGAGAGTCCCTCCCGTGCCTGCAGCCGTTGCCCGGCCCTCTGTGTTTCTCCCTTCCTCTTTCTCTCGGCCAAAAAAAAGCCATCTAAACTCCCGAAAAGGTGCAACGCGAGCGTTAGAGACGAGAGATCCTTTTAAATATCCCGAGGGCAGTAGGAGACTTTTTTCCCTCTCTCTCTCTCTCTCTCTTTCGACGCAACAGCTGTTGTGTGCACCCCCACCTGAGGAGGACCACGCCGCGCGTGTTACTCGGGAGAGCACAAAAGATTGGTCTTTTGTACTGCGTATAAAGATATGTACGCGTTGGTGCTGTGTATGTATATGTCGACGGGACTTTGCTATTTTTTGAGAATAAGGTGCTTTGGAAGGCAACGTGGACGTTTTTATATGCACGGAGATCGGCAACCGTGGATTTTAGGCGTCATTTAGAGGAATCGCCGATTGCCGATTTTTTAACGTATTCGGGTGATCTTTCAATGAGTTACAGATAATATTAAAGGATAGAGTTTTGCAATGAAATGTATAGCCATCGGTATGGAAGCGACAAAGAAAATAGAGTATATTATACGGACAAGCCTCTAGTTGGTCACGGGAAAATCAGAGCTTGAATTTTGTTCACGGGCTACAACGCACACCTCGATTTGGCCAACGCATGCAGCAGTGGCGTTTAAAAGGCCTTTGCCGGAAATTTAAAGCGCCTCCGTCGAGCATCCCCATGTATCTGTACAAGAGTCGCTGTTGCTAGCCGCGCGTGTGGGCGAGAGAAAGAGGAGAGAGGCAGCAAGGTGGTTGCCAGGAGCGATGGCGAGGAGCAGCTGCTGCCGATCGCGCGAGTAATACCGATGAGAGCACGCGCGAGTTTATGTATAACGAGTATTTGTGGATACGTTGGTGGAAATGATGTTTTTGTCACGCCTCCGCTGCTCCTTTTTTTTCTCCGTTACGTTGTTTCCGTATCGTCATCGTTGTCAACTTTTCTTTTTTTTTTTTTTTTCACTTTCGCAAATCGACTTTTCCTTCGAGGGGGCAGGATCGGTTTGTTCTTTCCGTACGCGTCACTCAGTCGGATGCCCCTGTAGGAGGTGGAACGGGTGGAGAAGCAGAAGCCTGGATGGCTCGGTCTGCTTGAGGGGGCAGGAAGCTTCCAACGGTCGCTCGGATTCCTCCACGGAGATTTCCTCCGAAGAGGACAAGCAGGAAGGGTGGGAACTCGGGGGAGGAAGGAAGTACAGAAAGAGAACTTGGGCTTGGGAGAATCGGTTAAGATCGTTATTAGGTAAGGGATTTTTTTTTTTTTTTTTTTTTTTGGCTGTTAGAAGGTGGTTTGTACCTTTGAACGAATCTAATTATGATTCGATGATGGTAACAAACTTTAGGGGCTGAAAAATACACCACGATATGTTGGTGATTTTTTTTTTCGTGTTATTATTTTGTGCTCTCATTTTTATTGTATATACTTATTTGTTTTTATTTATTTATTTATTTTTTTTTTTTAAACACCAGTAATAAAGTATATCACAATTAATGTCGGAACATTGCAAAGAATAATTATGATCATGATACGATAGCAATAGATTTCCGGGGCTGTGAATTATTACGATCTTGTTTTTCCCTCTGTTCATTTGATGCTTTTTTATTTTTAACCATTTTTTTTTTTTTTTTTTTTTTCAATATATTTATGTTGGTACGTATATTTAAAAAGGGAGAATATTGTAGTTACTAGCGAAACAATTTAAGAAAACGTTACGAAAGTTAATCTTGTTTGTTTAATTACGTAAAAAGTTAACCAATATAATAGGTGTGGTATTTTACTATCACAAAATGTGATCGCAAACAAAAAAATTGTCACCAAACAAACTGATAAATAATTTTTATTGCAGTATAAAAAAAAAAAAAAAAAAAAAAAAACAACAACAACACAACACAATTTTCCAGTATGAAACGTATAATTGCTGTTTGTTTACCCCAGAACTAGTGAGTGCCCGTCTGCTCTTGACACGCCCACAGATGAGTAAGCAGATAGGAGAAAATTTCTCGCATTTGTATATGTATCGAGGTGAAGGTCAGTACCGTATAGCCTTGAAAGCATGTAGGCGAATAGACGCGTTTAAATGTTCAAGTGTTGAATAAATACACTAACTGTTAGCGTTACCAGATCGCTTTGTCTTTACGTACCAGACGCGTGTACTAGACGAAGACGCAACTCGTATCAGATATAATATAAGTACTCCCATAATCAAATTGCATTTGCACAAAAGTGGCAATTAAAAGAAAAAGAGGATATCCCTACACAAAAATTTCAATTCCTATACTACAGTCCTTTGAAAGTACCTGTATGGCAACCCACCCCCTAAAGTATACCATCATACACACAGACGCAGCCAAAACCCAGCATCCTCCCGTATATCAACAATTGCAATTAATTCAGCTGCTGCGGGTCCCAAAAGGCGCCACTTGCCAATAAAACATGAAAATAAAAACTCGCACGTGTTCACCGCGTAAATATCCCAAGGACGCAAAGAGAGAGAGAAAAAAAAAAAAAAAAAAAAAAGAGCAACAAGTGCCCATTGACTTGGCATAATGTATATTTCGCGCGGGTCTTCCCTTTCCCTCTCTCGATAATGTGTAACAAATCGCATGGCGGTAAAAGATTCCCGCCACTTTGGGTTTGGGCGGGAGCCCCTTGGATTGTTCCTTCCGTAACGGTCGTCTTCTCTCTCGTTTGTATGCATAGGTATATATATATACCGCGCGAAGAATGCATTGCACCAAGAAACGGCAGGTGCGAGCTCCGAAACTTCATTAAACAACAACAAAACGCAATCCCATCTGCGTCTCTTGCGCGTTCCCAGGCCCTCTCTTTCTCTCCGTGCGTTGCTGCGTGTGCCGGGGGTGAGAGAAGGAGAAGTGAAAGAGAGGAGGCGACCGGTGCGGCAACGTCTCGTGCGTTAATCGGCCCGCGTCTTGTCTGTATTGGCGTGAAAAGCGGGCGACACACACGCATACAACACTACTACCACTCGATGCAAGGCGAAAACAGTTTTAGGTGATGGAGCGTGTTTTGACGATGATAATAATGGTGCACCGGCTCTGTTATACTTTGGGCAGCTGTATTTTTCTTATATGCAGGTATATTTCAAGGTAAGAAAGGAGGGGGGGTTACTTGGGCTTTCGGTGTATCAAAATCGGTGGTTCGCTAAGAGGGAAGGTACGGAGGTTTTGGGGGTGTGGTAAGGAGGAATATCGGCAAGTACGTGATTTTTTTTTTTTTTTTTTAAGACACGGAAGTCGTCGATGGGGTGTTGGGGTGTCCATTTTTTTCCAGAGGGTGAGCTTTGAACGAGGGAACGATGTTGACTAGGGCACTTGTTTGCAGAGATAGGTATAATGTACACTAGTTTTGAAGCCACAAAGTTAAGTGGGATCATCATTTTTTTTTCTTTTGATTTTAAGGGCCATCAGGGGTTGTCGAAATTGAGCTATTTTATTTCTGTAATGACGGGGGTTGCTCATAAAGGTTTATCAAAAGATCTTGGAAAGTATGTTTTTTTAACCAAGCTATAGAATTTTATGACTTTGTCCGAGTCGAACCATGAAATATCAGCTATGATGGCATTTTTTCAAAAGTAATATAATATTAATTGAATTATGGAAAAAATTTAATGAATTAGTAAAGATATCCGACTGCGATGATCAAACATTCAATTGATTTAAAGTTTTTTATATCTAATAATATTTAGAATTACTAATACTTTTGGATATCCTTGTTTAAAACTATTTTAATTTTTTATTGTTCGGCAAACATTTTAAAAATTTAATAGTGATATAATTAATTTATCTATGGTTAATTGCTAAATCTATGTAACGTAAGATTAATGTAATGGCTCACTATTTTTACTAAACTAAGCCAGGTTGAAATATTTTTTTGCATTTTCACCTTTAGGGAATTCTATCAAAAAGTATCACGAGTTGGGCGGATGAAAACACTGTCCGAATTTGATTACAGTAATGTTTGTTTGAACAAATTAAAAATATCGCTTTTGATATCACAAAAAAAAAATTTTTTTTAACTTTCTAGGGTCTTTTTTAACGGTAATCTAAATTTTTTGTGAAATTTACCAACCCTAATTTTTAGCTCAATTATTCGTGCAGGAGTGCGATCATTAACACTGAAAGGATTATACACATGTCTATTATTCATATTGAAGGTATGATTTCAGTAAGCTTGTAAAACTACAAGGCCAAATTTATGATTGTATGATTGTAAATAGATAAATGCAAAAATATACATGGTTGAATTCGTTCCCGATTAAAAGATTTCACTTTTGTTGTTTCATTTACCATTTATCTTTCTAATAAATTAAGATATATTACAAAACTTGTAGCAATACAAAGTGTAATAATAATGGGTATAAATCCAAAGCACTTTTAACATTCAAACTAGAGTAGCCAGCGTACACAAACACGCATAAAAGAATCAGTACTGACTTAAAATGATAAAATAACATTTTAAATTTAACATTTATCTTTATAATAGTTTATGATACAATACAAAACTTGAAGCAATAAAAAGTGTAATAATACAGTAGCTCGCGTATACTAATACGCACAAAATAATCAGGACTGACTTAAAATAATAAAAAAACTTTTTCCAATGAACGAAAAATGAAAAAAAAAAAAAAATTCGAAAAAAAATATTTCGTCATTTATTCAAAACCATTTAAGATGACTTGAATCTCTAAAAACACCTATTTGATAATTAAAAATTCGGATCGTTGATCAATTAATTAGTATTGACTCGTCAAGGTATTCTTAAGAAATGATAAAATAACAGATAAAAATGATAGTAAACTCTATTAGGCCCTAATTTGGTTAATAGTTTGATTTTAACACCACAACTTGACAGTTTTAAATTCATAAATTTTAGTCAAAGGAAACATTTTACTGTCCCTAACGTTACTGAACTCTAATAGAGTTAAAATTAGTTTTTTGCAATTAACTTTTTACGTGGATATATTGGATCCTTGTAAATCTATGAAAAAATGTGAATCTCAAATAAATAATTAGTTAATATTATTAGTTAATATTATGTACTAATACATATAATAGTTACAGAGGTTGAAAAGGTCATTTTTTTTGGTGGAAAATAAATTTTTAAAAAACTAATAATAATTTTTGCAGTATCGTTATAAATTTTTATCAAATGGATATACGTGGTCAAATAATTGGAGATTTCATCAAATACGAAATTTTTTTTAAATACGCTTATACGCAAATTACAATACTGATGGACTAGGAGGCAATAAAAATTTGAAAACAAAAATAAAAAGTTTTGCCCATTACAGAATGAAACTCCATAAAGTTTTAAATACAAGGATAGGGTTTTGAAATAATATAAATTTTATATTTTTGAATGTATTTTTGAAAGATTTGTTTCGTGCTTTAAAAAGTTTTCTTCTATTTCAGATCAATATGAGGTCGAGGAAAGTTGTAAATTTTGTTCTACGTTTTTGTAATGTACGCTTATGTCATATGAACAAGACAAATTATTGAAAAGGATGAAAAAAAAAAATGTTTACAGGACGATGGGTGAATCAGAAATGAACTACATAATCAACTATAATAATGATAGAAAATGCTTTTTTATTAAAAGGAATTTTTACAACACTCTTAATATCAGCGCGTAAGTAAAAAAAAGTTACAATTCGGTATTTAATTAACGAAATAGTTAATAAACTATTGCTTAAAAAGCTGTATAAAAAAAAAAATTTACAATTACAAAAATTCGATAAAAATTAATTAATCAATATTATGTTAAAACGGCTCCTCCATTTAAATTTGAAACTTTTTATGACAATTGAATTATTAAATTGGACAAAGAGAGAACCAATTCATAGCCACATAAACTTTCGACAAAGTGATATGCTTGCCCTTGAATTATTACGACATTTCAGCTCCTAAACAACTTACTTATATCTTCGGGAACATAATTTAAACAAATTATTCGTCTGTTCTATTTCATTTCATTGTTTTAAGCATAAGCATACAAGAATATTATCATTGATTTTTTTTTTTTAAATATGTTTTTCAAAGAATTGCGACCATCGTTATATTTAATGCGCCTATTATTTAGACTATGGCGCTCAGTATGTGTTTTTAAAAGATAAGATAAAGAAAAATATTTTTTGCAAATTTAACATACTCATGGCTTTTTGTCTGTATGCGAGCGAGCATGAATTGATAAATAATGTTTTGTGGTATAAGTTTTTTCACAAACTGTACATTTGTATGGCTTTTCGCCCGTATGGGTGCGAACGTGGATTGTTAGACTGTGTTTGTGAGCAAAAGACTTGCCACAATCGTTACATTTAAAGCACCTATTGTATGGATTATGGCGATTCGTATGCTTTATTAAAGAAGAGGATTGAGAAAAAGATTTTTTACAAATTTTACATTCATATGGCTTTTCGTGTGTATGTAATCGAGTATGAATTGATAAATATTGTTTTGTGGTATAAGTTTTTTCACAAACTGTACATTTGTATGGCTTTTCGCCCGTATGCGTGTGAACGTGGATTATAAGTCTGTGTTTGTAAGCAAAAAATTTATCACAATCGTTACATTTAAAGCACCTAATGTTTGGATTATGGAGCTTTGTATGCCCATTTAAATGAGAAGATTTGGTAAAAGATTTCCCACAAATTTTACATTCGTATGGCCTTTCGTGTGTATGTAAGCGAGTATGACTTATTAAATTATGTTTTGCAGTAAAAGCTTTTTCACAAACTTCACATTTGTATGGCTTTTCGCCCGTATGGGTGCGAGTGTGGATGGTAACATCGTGTTTTCGAGCAAAAGACTTGCCACAGGCATTGCAATTGAAGCGTCTACTGTTTCTATTGTGATAACTAATATGTGCTCTTAGAGTAGAGGATTGAGTAAAAGATTTTTTACAGAATTTACATTCGTATGGCTTTTCATTAGTATGGATTCTAGTATGCTTTGTTAACTCATTTTTGCTCAAAAATGACTTAATACAATAACTACAATTATGACGTTGCCTATCCACACGTGTACGTTTGTGATTGTCCAGTTGAGTTTTACTGAATGATGTAGCATTGTCATAGTTTCCCGTAAAAATTCGCTTATTGTGATGCTTATCGACTTCCATTGTATTATTATCCATTAATTTTTCCAGTAAGTGTTGACCAGGTCTTCATTAAACGCTATGATATTTTTATTATATTCATTTGATGTTCTCTGTTAATGCAGTTTGTATCTAAATATTTTGGCTATACAAAAAAAGTTCCTGAAAATAAAAGTTGCATGCATTCAATAATACGGGAAATTATGTTCTATCCCGTAAAAGATTAAAATATTGTTATTCACATCAAACTAACATTAAAGTTTTTAAAATAGTAGTGTTTATGTTTATTTATTGTGAAAATTGGGAAAATACGAAATAAATATCGTTGTATTTAACTGACGTTTGTCAATCAAGGTATTTGAGTCTTATCTGCGTATAAATCTTCAATAATTATCAAATAAAAGAGTGATACACCAAACTTACGAAATAATTATTTTACTGCAAATATCAAATGATCAATAGTTTCACACTTTAGTTTTAAATGATATGTATTCTCGGATGTATTTTGACCAGAATTATCTATATTAAACGCACTTCGTACGATCTTATCGATTTTGGGTATTGTTGTATTCTACCTTTTATTGTTGTATTTTAATTACCTTTAGTTAAATATTGGTAATCTCTTGTTGAAATATTTTATTTGAATTATTTACTAACAACCTAAAATTGATCAACCCCATTTAAAATAAAATACCAAAGAAATATTTTTACGTATCCTATCCAACCTCACAACTTATGAAGAGGCAACGTCACGTGACAATAAATGTTGGATAAAATAAAATTACTTCAGAGTCAAAGTCAGAAAAGTATGGGATTGTCGGCTTTTATACACTTTTTCACGCAAAACGTTCTCAACAGGCATTAAATTGTTTATAATTATTCATTCCATAAATATTTTACAGATACAATTTTACTGCAGCAGTTTATGTTAAAAAAAAGAATTTAATGTTATCTTAATCTAATAAATTTTTACTACTCAAACTTGTACAATTTTTGGGACAAACAGGTCGTTTTTGCCTTCCGTTTTCTCATGAGGCAATGTTATGAAAATCAAAAAAAACCCACTGATTTTGTAACTTATTCATACGAAAAGCGCTGCACAACAGTACTGTAGACTTCCATTAAACACTAAAAACTGCTGTATGGACACATTTTCAATTTTCTGCTTAGTCTTATACTACGTCTTCTTTATAATAATAAGCATACCCATATGCTCACTTTGCACTTATTGACGTAATTGTACATCTACAAAAATATCATGAGCACCTTACAAGGTGTCGATCAACTGTACCTTACGCACTTCTTACACTGTACCAACACGCAAACTAATTTGTTGATACTAAAACTTCGATTTTCGGGAAGTAAAACTACATTATTTAGTACAAACTCACCTTATGCAGCTAAAGCACCTCACTTCTTCTCACTTTGGTAATACAATGGTACAAGAGAAAGCTGGAACTTCTCGTTGGTAAAGGTGATGTGTCACTCTACGCGTTTACGATCGCCTTAACTCGATGAATCACTAAAAGTAGAGCACAACTTATACGAGACTGTACACGCCATATTTTCGTGGTGGGAATTACAAACCTTAAACTGACCATATCCATTGAGTTTAGTTATTTTATTGAGAAGAAAATATTATTTGCTACACAATTTTCTACTTAGATCTATAGACTTAAAATAAAATTAAACTCTATAGTTGCTTGTACTTTGGGGAACTTTGGCTTCTAATTTTTTTTAATACGATATTTCGAATATTTAGCGGTTGCAAATAAGCAGTTTACTGAGTTTGGACGTTGATGATTCCGCATCACGATACCTTTAAATGGTAAATAAAGTGTTCCAGCTTTTCCTTGAATTATTATATAATACTTGAATTGTTATGTTCGTAATAGTTATAGGTTGCCGGAATACCAAATTTGTTTACATTACTTACACGGAATTTCGATTTGAAAATTGTTATAAGGTTAATAATTAAATAAAATTCTGAACCGCAGCTATTAAGACACAAGAACTACTTCTATTCAATGTACAGAAATTTGTTTTGTTGCATCCAATAAAAATTTGTTGTTGCGTCACCGAAACTTAAGTTTTTTTTTGCACGACAATATAAAAACTGATCATATCATGGTCATCATGATGTAGTCACTGATTTATTTATTGATTTTGAAATATCACTTTTATAATTTCGAAGTGCATCGATGCCTGAGTGAATAAGGGGATAGCGATACTGATACGAAAACAACGGAAAAATTGTGTTTTGTCTATGCGAGTAAAACCTACATAAAATGCTTTCAAAACATTAAATAAGACTTTTTCCATATAATTATAAAAAACACTAAAAATAAGTAAAATTTTTTAGTTTTTGTACGTAATATGTCATTCCATTTGCTGAAATAATTGCGTTTTTTAAATTTTACCATCAAGGCCATGCGACCATGTAACGCATAATGTAAAAATGTTTATTTAAATGTTCACCTTCGAAAGAGAAAGAAAAGATTTTGTTGTCAAAAATAAAAAAATTTTCAAAAGGATGCTGGGCGTGTTGAAAATAATCTACACTTATAAAAATTTGTGAAAATTGAGTTTTAATTAATTATACAACCATATTTAATAAATTAAAAGTATTTATGCGTGCATTCAAACGTTTGTATTACAAACTGCGGTAATTTTAAGGAAGTAACAGGTGTTGTTTAAATTTATGTAGATTTTCTTGCATCTTATACTTATGCAAGCAATTTTTTATGCTGCCGTCATCGTTAATGTCGCGTTTTTTTGCTAAGTGCGCGTTAAGGAAACATTGAATGCCATCAATTTTATCAGACATTTTTTAATCAACTGTTTTATAGCATAATATTTTAATTCTGAATTGTATCCACTTTAATGTAACCGAGTAAAACTTTGAGCATGTGTTTTCGAACAGTGCAATTTAATATTATACATTTACAAGAATTGTCATCGAATTTTGTCATTTAGAATTTCACTGAATATTTGCATTGTTTTAAGGGCTTCCCGGCAATTTTCGTTTTAATGAGTTCACGAACAATAGACTGCTATAATGCAATGTGGGGTCTCATCATAGGACTGATTCCAGAGTTGGCACAAAATGTGAAAACAGTAATAAGTGATTTTGAAAAAGCTCAGATTGATAGCGCAAAGAATAATTTCCCAGATGCCAGAATTGTTGGATGCTTATTTCACGCCAAACAAGTCCGTATGCATTTATAGTTACGTAAATAAATATAATATCTTAAAGAAATTAACATTCATATAATTTTTGTACAGGCCGTTACAAAAAAATGGACAAAGTTAGGTATACCTATCGAGTACGATGACATTCTTGAAAAGGTCTATGCTATCTTTCACTTACCACCAGATAAATTTGAGGACGGAATAAAGTTTGTCCAAAGTGAAATTGACAAGGTGCATCGCCGCAATGGTGTGAATCGAGATGAGCTTCAAATCCTTGCAACATACTTAATCAATGTGTGGTTACCGCTGGCAAATATAGCTTCGGTTAATAATTGTCCTATTAAAACGAACAATACGACAGAAAATTTTCACCTGAGTGCTAGCAAAAAAATGGGGATTCGACCAAACGTTTGGAGGATGTTAGGTATAATATAATATTTTTCTTACACCTACTTGTATGTACATTTTTCTCGCTTAATTTTAAAAGATGATCCCGTATCTAAAATATAATGTTAAAGTGTTTAGTTAATTTGTGCATGTATACATTTGTGTGAAACAGATGAAATGGTCAAAATCATGAATGATACCGTAGAAAGGTATAATCGTGCTGCAAGGGGGCTTCGGATACCGGACCACAGACCAGTACAACTGCAGTTAGCAGATGTGGAAATCGGTCAAGCGGAAGCGAAATTGAGAAGGAGACGGTAAAAAAGAACATTAAACGTTACACGTTATAATTCACTTTTTAAATCTATTGTACGTATACACACCTACTACGTGTGTACATTTTCATCGTATACTAATGCAATGGTTACAAGTTTTTTTGCGCTTACACCACGTGCTATTAACCTATATACATATATTTATATGCGAAGGAAAAATAAGGTATTTATTGTTATTCTATTGCAAAAAGCTTAAATGGGTTTTATATCGAAGTTTCACAATAGAGCTCGTATTGGTCGTAATGGGTCAGAGATACAAATTTGCTGTAATAAATTAAATGTTATTAAAATTGTACATCTTCGCAAGTATTGCAGAAATGGATCGACAAAGAAACCGTACTACAATACCGATATTTATTGTAATATCACACATATTTATCATTTCCAATACTTAAACTAATTACGACAATATTTTTACAGATACACTGTTGATGAATTTATCATTAGAATTGCAAGTCTGAGAAGACTCGAACTAGCAAGAGGTAAATTTTATGTGATGCAAATATATTATACGAATGTAAAGTAATAAGCATTAAACTAAGAGAAAAGTGTATTAACCAGTTAAAATTAATTGATTACATAGTGTATCTCAGGAATGCTAATGCAAGAGAAGATGAAAATTATCATGGCGATGATACAAGTGACGTCGATGATTCTAGCAGTAATAATGATTCTTCTGATGAAGACAATAACGATGATGGCACTCGTGAGAGTAATGATGAAAGTGAAAATGAGCGAGATCGGAATGTGATTCAAAATGACGATGAGGAGGTTGAACAGGATGTCGATTTTTTCAGACGAAATTTTAATCCAAATCCTGGAGCAGGTAAAATAATTAATTTTGTTAACAAAGTCATTGTGATAATTTTTTTTTTTTTTTTTGTAAATCGATAATTAAAAATAGAAAAAATTTGCAGTATGGCTTGATAAAAACCTATGAAAAGTTAGTAGACGTAAAAGTTATTATAGGGCACTGGCGGTCGGTCATGACGTGTAAAATGAAGTTTATATTTACGAAAACGTAGTAACTGCTTAAAACGTATTTTATGTTATTAAATGCACAATTTAACATTCATGAGTCCTTCATCATTATTAGGTGCAGCTTTCTAAAATGAAGTGGTAATTCGAAGAAGAAGACGTCGACTAGTGCGTAAGTGTTTGTTTTATTAATTATTCTGAAAGAGTTGATGGAGTATTCAAGACAAATGTACGGAAATTAAAAAAAATTATTGGAAAGCATTGGTTCTGCTTATTGTGATATTAAATAATATTAAAGACAAGTGCACAAACTTTCATCATTCTTACAAAAGTAACTGTAATCAATGCTTAAACATTTCATTACTTAACTATTCAAAAAGTAGTAACAAAATTTTTTGAGTGGTAGTTCCGTTAGTAAATGCAGAAATTACATAATTCGTTGTACTTTGCAGTTCGTGATGCTATGTTGCTCGGGGACGGGCAAGAGCGTGAGCTAAATGAAGTCGAGGAAGATGAGCCAGAACGTCCAGCAGCTCGGCAGAGAGGTAGACCTCGTGGAAGACGTGGAATTCGTGGTAGAGGCGCAGCTTGTGGTAGAATTGTAGCTCGTGGCAGACACGAACCTCGAGAAAGAGGTGTGCAACCAGCGGGAGGTCCACGTGTTCAAGCTTACCGAGTCCGAGGCCGAGCTGCACTACGTGCACAAGTTATAAGCGACAACGAACAACAGAGCGATAATGAATCTGTACAATCGGAAGAAATGATGGCTTTGGATGCATATGAAGAGCCAGTGGTAGAAGCTAAAAATGCTGAATTTAACAGAGATCTACAATCTCGACAGCTCTTACCAGTAGTAGCTGCAGTAGGAGATCTGGCAATGGAGCTAGATGCTCATGAAATGGATGCAGATGAAGCAGTGGATGATTTTCTTCGACAAATTCACAATGAAGAAATATCATTAAAATTGGCAGAAGAATTAGAAGGCCATAGAAGACGTCTGTCTCTGGGTTTGTAAATTTATTTTTCTTTTTTCATGTCAACCGATCGTATCCAAAATAAAATAAAGTTCAAATATTTTGTTATTGTTAATATAAAACGGTAGGTCAAAGTACGGAAAATAGAGTTGTAAATTCCGAAACTGATGGTATAGAAGAAACGCATTTTCTCAATCCAGCTGAAGCTATTGCTCCACAACTCAATGAAGTAAATATTCATCCTGCATTGCCTGAAGAAGAACAAATAGAAATTGTAGATCAACTTCCTGAGGCAGCTAATAATCAACGAGATCCAGAAGTGCTTCATGGTATTGGAAATGTGGCACCAGCTGTAAATGGTTTGTATAAATAAATATGTAATAAGTGTAAACAAGTATTCAATTTTTGAGCATATATTTACTTAATTTTTGTTCCACAGTCAATAATCAGCAGAATGAAAAAAAAAAAAAAAATTCGTCGAGCCGGTAATAAGGCCAGTAAGTAATTGTTTTTAAAATTGGTAGTTGTAAGCACTGCCACTAACAATAAATCACTTATAACAAATATTATTACAATATAACATCTACTAGCAGTCTGTAAATAGTAATGATTACGAACATTGCCTAATTCATTGATCTAATTTATTTTTATTAAATTTAAAGAATGTGTGTCTTGCTTGAGGCGCAAGAATGTGCAACTCCTGAGACCCTGAAGACATAGGCTGTGCACTTTTTGCGCAAACGAGTGGTTCAAAATGAGAAGACCCACTGGTATGACATGCCCTTACTGTAGGGGACTTGTAGAGTCATGGCTACCAAGAGCAATGATGCCTGATCTCAAGTAATAAAATATTAGCAATAAATGGAAAAAATATCAAAAATTTATCATCGATTGTTTTTAATACTAATTTTTTGTTTCAGTGCACCATTGGCTATGGAAAACAATGAAATCATTGTGATCAACTGATAACACCACATAAACAACAACAATATAAACGATAAAACTACAATTTTAGAGCTTAGTGATCCATGTAGATTGTAAGATTGCGTGTTCTACACACCATGCGCAAAAGAAAATTAACCCAAATTTTTTTATCACTGATATTTTTCAATAAAATATTTTAACACGTGTCTCATTGTAAATAAGTGTCTTATAATAGTTGTAAATGAAGAGATCCCAAAATTATTAAACGAGTACATATTTTTTCATAGTTAAAAAGTAAATAAAATGGCATTGCATTAAGTATTTGTGACGTTAATTTTTAGGAAAAGACCTGTTTCGTGCGACTCTTATGAAAAATAATTTTTGAAACGTAAACGCAATAGAAAAATAAGTTTTAATCAACTCTCATATTAACATTTTTTTTTTATGTAAATCGCTGTATAAGTTTTTATAACTTGTTCATAACTACTTATTTTTAACGCCCAAGGGTTGTTATGTAGTATTTACATAAGCAACGATTCCTAACATTTAGATAGACAGTCAACCATCAAAATTTTGAGAAAATTCAAGTATACAAGTCATGATTTCTTTCCAATTTCTGGTGACGACATTAATCAAGTAAAATAGTGGTTATAATTGAAAATTGAATGGCACAAAATAAGTGTTTTATACACATCTCCTTATTTGTTCTTCTTGACTACCATGTGTTCTAAATACTATATGAACTGAGATTCAAGGAACATTTGTTTTTTAACTTTTAGATAGTCTTTCAACGGTTAAAGTAACGAACTACATTTTTTGATATTTAAATTAAAATGTAACTTGCTAAATGTAATAATATTACTCTTGGCATGATATTTGAGGCCTATATACAACACCCAACAGAATATCTATTTCAAATCTCACATTCACGAGTTTTTATTCATAATTTTCAAGAAAAATCACAAGACTTTCAGATTGAGGAATTACTTTCCATTATTGCGTAAGATGTGTCGACGTGCAAAAACTCTCAAAAAGTAAAGGTACGGAGTTTCTAGAAGTCCAAATAAACAAATTAATTAATTAAGAATATTTTGTAATAGAGGCTTATTTCCCAAGAATCACTGTATATATGTTGATATAGTGACAATTCAGAATATCAATATACTTGTATACTGTTGTCAATCGACTATTTAACATCATAAAAGTATATATTTAAATTCATAATTCTCCGATGTTTGAATAACAAAATTTATCCTTTATATGAATGTTAATACTTTCACTTATCTGATTATGTCCCCCAAAATTTTCATTCAAGTAATTTCATTACCTTGAATGCAACAAAGTCAAGTATTGGATCCACATAATCACCTGTTATGCACATGAAAACTTAAACGCAAAGTTAGTATACGACCGTGGGAAATTGTACATGTATGTATATTTTATTTTTTGCACATATAATGATAATATGCGTCGGAAGTAACTTGTGTACAAAACGCTTTTGCATCCCGATAAAACTCTGTGTACTAAAAATGTTTTTATTACTTACCGTGTACAACATTTATCACTGAAGTGAAAAACTTATTTGATCGTGTACTAAATTTATGTATACAATTAAATCTGTGTACAAAAAAATGTGTTCAATAAATGTGATAGCTATTATTGAATGTGTACAATATTTTGTGTACGCCTTAAGATTTATTTATTTCTCGTGTAGGAAAAAAGTTGTGTTCAATATGAACGTGTTCAAATTGGACTTTATAAATTATCATGTAAACAATTGAAATACATTGTGTATAAAAGTTTTTGTGTAAATCATTGCGTATAGCTTTTACGTGTACAATTCTAACGTGTCTAATCAATACCCTGTCGATAAAATAATAGATAAAAATGATAGTAAACTCTATTAGGCCCTAATTTGGTTAGTAGTTTCATTTTCATACCACAACTTGACAGTTTTAAATTCAGAAATTTTAGTCAAAGGAAATATTTTACTATCACTAACGTTACTGAACTTTTATAGAGTTTAAATTAGTTTTTTGCAATTAACTTTTTACGTGGATATATTGGATCCTTGTAAATCTGTGAAAAAATGTGAATCTCAAATAAATAATTAGTTAATATTATTATGTACTAATACTTACATATAATAGTTACAGAGGTTAAAAAAAGTCAGTTTTTTTGGTAAAAAATAAGTTTAAACAAAACTAATAATTTTAGCAGTATCTTTTTCAATTTTTATCAAATGGATATACGTGGTCAAAAAATTGTAGATTTCATCAAATACGAAATTTTTTTTAAATACGCTTATACGCAAATTACAATACTGATGGACTAGAAGGCATTAAAAAGTTAAAAACAATAATAAAATATTTTTATCCTTTTTATTATAAAACTCCAGAAAGTTTTAAATACAAGTATAGGGTTTTAAAATAAGATAAATTTTACATTTTTGAATGTATTTTTGGAAGATTTGTTTCGTGCTTGCCATATGAACAAGACAAATTATTGAAAAAAATAAAAAAAAATGTTTACGGGACGATGGATAAATCAGAAGTGAACTACATCATCAAATAATTAATAAAAAAAAATACTTTTCTATTAAAAGGAATTTATACAATACTCTTAATACAAGCGTTTGAGTAGAAAAAAAGTTGTTTTTCGCTATTTAATTAACGAAATTTTTAATAAATAAATTGATAACAAAATTGTTGATGAACTATTGCTTTAAAAGCTGTATTAAAAAATAGTTTTACAATTAGAAAAATTCAGTAAATATTAATAATTATCAATATTTGGTTGGAAAATCTTTTTCATTTTGATTTGAAACAATTTATTACAATTGAATTATTAAATTGGAGAAAGAGAGAACCAATTCATAGCCACATAAACTTTCGACAAAGTGATATGATTGCCCTTGAATTATTACGACGTTTCAGCTCCTAAACAACTTATTAATATCGTTGGGAACATAATTCAAACAAATTATTCGTCTGTTCTATTTCATTTTATTGTTTTAAGCATAAGCATACAAGAATATTATCATTAATTTTTTTTTTTTTTAAATATGTTTTTCAAAGAATTGCGACCATCGTTATATTTAATGCGCCTATTATTTAGACTATGGCGCTCAGTATGTGTTTTTAAAAGATAAGATAAAGAAAAATATTTTTTGCAAATTCAACATACTTATGGCTTTTTGTCTGTATGCAAGCGAGTATGAAGTGATAAATTTTGTTTCTTGGAATAAGTTTTTTCACAAACTGTACATTTGTACGGCTTTTCGCCCGTATGGGTGCGAACGTGGATTGTAAGACTGCATTTCTGAGAAAAAGACTTGCCACAATCGTTACATTTAAAGCACCTATTGTTTGGATTATGGAGCTCCATATGCCTTTTCAGAGAAAAGAATTGAGAAAAAGATTTCTTACAAATTTTACATTCATATGGCTTTTCGTGTGTATGTAATCGAGTGTGAATTGATAAATATTGTTTTGTGGTATATGTTTTTTCACAAATTTCACATTTGTATGGCTTTTCGCCCGTATGGGTACGAATGTGTTTTATAAGACTGTGTTTGTGAGCAAAAGACTTGCCACAATCGTTACATTTAAAGCACCTATTGTTTTGATTATGGAGCTTTGTATGCTCATTTAAATTAGATAATTGAGCAAAATATTTCCCACAAATTTTACATTCGTAAGGCTTTTCATGTGTATGTATACGAGTATGAGATATTAAATTATATTTTACAGTAAAAGTTTTATCACAAACGTCACATTTGTATGGCTTTTCGCCCGTATGGGTGCGAATGTGTTTTATAAGACTGTGTTTGTGAGCAAAAGACTTGCCACAATCGTTACATTTAAAGCACCTATTGTTTTGATTATGGAGCTTTGTATGCTCCTTTAAATTAGATAATTGAGCAAAATATTTCCCACAAATTTTACATTCGTAAGGCTTTTCATGTGTATGTATACGAGTATGAGTTATTAAATTGTGTTTTAAAGTAAAAGTTTTATAACAAACGTCGCATTTGTATGGTTTTTCGCCCGTATGGGTGCGAATGTGGATTATAAGTCTGTGTTTGTGAGCAAAACACTTTCCACAATCGGTACAATTAAAGCATCTATCGTTTCTATTTTGATGACTAATATGTGCTTTTAGAGTAGAAGATCGAGTAAAAGATTTTTTACAGAATTTACATTCGTATGGTTTTTCATGTGTATGTATACGAGTATGATTTATTAAATTATGTTTTGCAGTAAAAGTTTTTTCACAAACTTCACATTTGTATGGTTTTTCGCCCGTATGGGTGCGAGTGTGGATGGTAAGACTGTGTTTGTAAGCAAAAGACTTGCCACAATCGTTACATTTAAAGCACCTATTGTTTGGATGATGGAGCTTTGTATGCTCATTTAAATGAGAAGATTTAGTAAAAGATTTCCCACAAATTTTACATTCGTATGGCCTTTCGTGTGTATGAAAGCGAGTATGACTTATTAAATTATGTTTTGCAGTAAAAGCTTTGTCACAAACTTCACATTTGTACGGCTTTTCGCCCGTATGGGTGCGAGTGTGTTTCATAAGACCGTATTTTCGAGCAAAAGACTTGCCACAGGCATTGCAATTGAAGCGTCTACTGTTTCTATTGTGATAACTAATATGTGTTTTTAGAGTAGAGGATTGAGTAAAAGATTTTTTACAGAATTTACATTCGTATGGCTTTTCATTTGTATGGATTCTAGTATGCTTTGTTAACTCATTTTTGCTCAAAAATGACTTAATACAATAATTACAATTATGACGTTGCCTATCCACACGTGTACGTTTGTGATTGTCCAGTTGAGTTTTACTGAATGATGTAGCATTGTCATAGTTTCCCGTAAAAATTCGCTTATTGTGATGCTTATCGACTTCCATTGTATTATTATCCATTAATTTTTCCAGTAAGTGTTGACCAGGTCTTCATTAAATGCTATGATATTTTTATTATATTCATTTGATGTTCTCTGTTAATGCAGTTTGTATCTAAATATTTTGGCTGTACAAAAAAAGTTCCTGAAAATAAAAGTTGCATACATTCAATAATACATAAAATTATGTTCCTTTGCGTAGAAAAATGAAATATTGTTTTTCACATTAAACTAGCATTCAAGTGTTTTAAAATTGTAGTGTACGTGTTAATTTAATGTGAAAATTGGGGAAATACGAAATAAATATGAACTTTTTATTGCCATAGAATTACCTTTTACATATAACAATTACCTTTCATTAAAATGTTTGTAATCTGTTGTTGAAATATTTTATTTGAATTATTTACTAACAACTTAAAATTGATCAACCCCATTTAAAATGAAATACCAAAGAAATATTTTTACGTATCCTATCCAACCTCACAACTTATGAAGAGGCAACGTCACGTGACAATAAATGTTGGATAAAATAAAATTACTTCAGAGTCAAAGTCAGAAAAGTATGGGGTTGTCGGCTTTTATATACTTTTTCACGCAAAACGTTCTCAACAGGCATTTAATTGTTTATAATTATTCATTCCAAACATATTTTACAGGTATAATTTTACTGCAGCAGTTTATGTTAAAAAAAAAAATTTAATGTTATCTTAATCTAATAAATTTTTACTACTCAAACTTGTACAATTTTTGGGACAAACAGGTCGTTTTTGCCTTCCGTTTTCTCATGAGGCAATGTTATGAAAATAAAAAAAAATCCACTGATTTTGTAACTTATTCATACGAAAAGCGCTGCACAACAGTACTGTAGACTTCCATTAAACACTAAAAACTGCTGTATGGACACAATTTCAATCTTCTGCTTAGTCTTATACTACGTCTTCTTTATAATAATAAGCATACCCATATGCTCACTTTGCACTTATTGACGTAATTGTACATCTACAAAAATATCATAAGCACCTTACAAGGTGTCGATCAACTGTACCTTACGCACTTTTTACACTGTACCAACACGCAAACTAATTTGTTGATACTAAAACTTCGATTTTCGGGAAGTAAAACTACATTATTTAGTACAAACTCACCTTACGCAGCTAAAGCACCTCACTTCTTCTCACTTTGGTAATACAATGGTACAAGAGAAAGCTGGAACTTCTCGTTGGTAAAGGTGATGTGTCACTCTACGCGTTTACGATCGCCTTAACTCGATGAATCACTAAAAGTAGAGCACAACTTATACGAGACTGTACACGCCATATTTTCGTGGTGGGAATTACAAACCTTAAACTGACCATATCCATTGAGTTTAGTTATTTTATTGAGAAGAAAATATTATTTGCTACACAATTTTCTACTTGGATCTATAGACTTAAAATAAAATTAAACTCTATAGTTGCTTGTACTTTGGGGAACTTTGGCTTCTAATTTTTTTTAATACGATATTTCGAATATTTAGCGGTTGCAAATAAGCAGTTTACTGAGTTTGGACGTTGATGATTCCGCATCACGATACCTTTCAATGGTAAATAAAGTGTTCCAGCTTTTCCTTGAATTATTATACAATACACGAATTGTTATGTTCGTAATAGTTATAGATTGCCGGAATACCAAATTTGTTTACATTACTTACACGGAATTTCGATTTGAAAATTGTTATAAGGTTAATAATTAAATAAAATCCTGAACCGCAGCTATTAAGACACAAGAACTACTTCTATTCAATGTACAGAAATTTGTTTTGTTGCATCCAATAAAAATTTGTTGTTGCGTCACCGAAACTTAAGTATTTTTTGCACGACAATATAAAAACTGATCATATCATGGTCATCATGATGTAGTCACTGATTTATTTATTGATTTTGAAATATCACTTTTATAATTTCGAAGAGCATCGATGCCTGAGTGAATAAGGGGATACGAAAACAACGGAAAAATTGTGTTTTGTCTATGCGAGTAAAACTTACATAAAATGCTTTCAAAACATTAAATAAGACTTTTTCCATATAATTATAAAAAACACTAAAAATAAGTAAAATTTTTCAGTTCTTGTACGTAATATGTCATTCCATTTGCTGAAATAATTGAGTTTTTCAAATTTTACCATCAAGGCCATGCGACCATGTAACGCATAATGTAAAAATGTTTATTTAAATGTTCACCTTTGAAAGAGAAAGAAAAGATTTTGTTGTCAAAAATAAATAAATTATTCAAAAGGATGCTGGGCTTGCTGAAAATAATCTACACTTTTAAAAATTTGTGAAAATTGAGTTTTAATTAATTATACAACCACGTTTGTCAATTAATTGACATATTAACATAATTCCTACTATTAGTACATTAAACTTAATAGATTTATTTTATTCATTTAAATATATATTTGTTCATTCATTTACGTTTTCAAATGGTTTTTAATATTAATGCGAAGACCTTATTTAGAAGTTACATTTTAATTTACCATTAAAATTATGAACTCTAAAACGCTCTGAAACTTAATTGTAAAAAACAATGTTTCCAGTTAAATTTTTGATATTTTCTTTTTTAGAGGTTGTAGAGGAAGGTTTACAGTACTCGTTGTAACATATATTTTTTTGTATCGTACTTTTGTACTATAGCTCTGAAAATAGAATCAAAACGCATTTTTCAAAACTTAGAAAACTTATTATTTTTATGTGTTGGCTTTATGTACATATATATATCAATGGTATAAACTAAAAAAGGGCTTTGATTAATTTGTTTAAAAAAAAATTTGTTGAAACAATACTTGACCATATTATTTCGATAATATTAACTATGAATTCCGGGACATTTCTGTTATGTTTTTTTGGAATTAAAAAAAAATCAAATTAAAATTAAAATGGGCGTGTTAAGTATGGCAATAGAGCCAAATAAAAAATTTCCATTTAGTTGATATTTTTGCGTGATAAAAAAATAAATAAATAAAACGAAGAATAATTTATAAACACTGAAACACTGAAAATCTAATTGAACGCTTTCAAATATCGCAGATTTTCTAAAATGACACATGCATGGATCTTATCAGTGAATTTTTTCATACCAGATGTAATGTAAATTACACATAAGACAATGGTAACTAATCATGAGGGCATGTGAAAAGTATCCCTATGAAGTGTAAGCTTGTCACCGTAAAATTAAGAGAGCAAACTCTGCGAGTTTCAAAAATATTTCCTAAAATAAAGGAAAATCGGCCGTAACACTTGTAAACTTACTTCTAAATGTCCCAAGATATATCACCTAAAATTAATTTACATTGAGAATTGATCTATTATTTTAGTTTACAACAAAATATAGTAAAAAATGTGTACATCGTCGTAGTATAAAATGGTTCAATTTTTTTGTGCATAAATATAGTTGTAAGTGATCCATTCGATAATATGATTAATAAAGGTTTTCATATAAGCCTTTTCGGACCATAAATGTGTACGAGGTTTATTTACTTTTAGGTGAAATTTCCAAGATTCTTGTGTTAAATGTTTGTAAATGATTTTTCATTTGTACGATTTTACCTTAGTATGTATAAGAGTATGATTTGCAAGGTTTTTTTTGTCAGCAAAAGATTTACCACATTCGTGGCATCTAAATGGTCTATCGCTGTTTTGGACGAGGCTATGCCATTTGGCATTACATTTTGCAAGGAAAGATTTGCCACAGATTTCGCAATCACATGGTTTTTCCGTGTGGAGATGTAGGTGCCTCAGAATCTTGTTTTTATCAGTAAAAGCCTTTCCACACTCATTGCATTCGAACATTTGTGTGTTGGCATGGCTGAGAACGTGTTCCTGATAAGTGTCCAGGTGACCGTAAGCTGTGCCGCAAATTCTACACCCATATGGCCTATATCTTATATGAGTTCGAATGTGCCGTATGATATGTTTTTTGGAAAAAAAAGTTTTACCGCAATAGAAGCACTTAAAGTAACGGTTTTTTATCGTATGTATTAGAATATGTGCTTTGAGATCGTTATCTTGAGAATAGGATTTGCCGCAGACTTTGCATTTGAATTCCTTGTAACTAAAATGGGTGCGCTCATGTGTTCTCAAGTTGGACGATTGTGTGAATCTTTTACCGCAGCTTTTACAAACCCATGGTTTTTCGCCGGTATGGATGCGCTCGTGCGTTTTCAAATAATATTTATGACTGTACGTCTTGCCGCAGATTTTACACGCGTATGGCCCTTCTCCTGTGTGGCTGATGTTGTGCAGTTTGAGATAATGCAGGGAAAAAAAAGATTGATCGCAATAACGGCATTTGTAGCACGGGTTGGCTACATTGTGGTCCAAAGTGTGTGTTTTTAATTGAGATATCAACGCGAACGATTCGCCGCATACTTCACATGTAAATAGCTTTTTAAGTGAATGTAAGCTCTCGTGCAAACTCAATTGATATGCTTCGGCAAAAGATTTATTGCAGCTTCGACAAGACCATGGCTTTGGGCTCACGTGCATAAGTTCGTGCCTTTTTAAAGTAGATGATCGGGTGAAACGTTTATCGCAAGTGTTACATGAAAATGGCCTTTCTCCCGTGTGGATGCGCGTGTGGCATGTAAGATTGTGTTTTCCGGTAAAAGACTTGCCGCAATCGTTGCATTTGAAGCGCCTGTTTGTATGAAAGTAGTCGGAAAGTGATTTTAGAAGGGCTGATCCAAAAAAGGGGTTGCTCAAGCGAATACAAGTGTGCTTTGCTAATTCACTTTCGCAAACAAACGATTTAATACAATAGTGGCATTGATAGCGTCGTATATCCATGTGTAGGTGCTTGTTAAATTCCATGTTATGACATAACATTACCAGTGAGCGTTGATGGAGACGTCAATTTAAGATATAATTGTTATATTCGGTGAGTGAAGTTAAAATCAATATGTTTTAGTAAAGCAAAAAAAAT
The DNA here is from genome assembly GCF_036245765.1 of Copidosoma floridanum. Classification (NCBI taxonomy): domain Eukaryota; kingdom Metazoa; phylum Arthropoda; class Insecta; order Hymenoptera; family Encyrtidae; genus Copidosoma; species Copidosoma floridanum. Next base: position 11,381,260 of record NW_028321884.1, on the reverse strand, counting down.
TGCGAATATCTACTTTCCGGTACAACAGCTGAAAATTAAGATAAAATTATATGTTTAATAATTTTCTACAATAAATAAGGAAATAATTACGTATATTAGAAGCGAAATAACGTAAAAGCTTTTATAGACTTTTTAAAATTAATTTTATCGCGTGAAATGCAAAATATGGCTAACTATGTCAGCGCAAGATTTGTTAATCACGACCCAAATATTGTTTAATAAAAATTGATAGATTTTTAGGAATAAATGTTGGGTAAAAATTTTAATTATCTCACGAGTTCAAAATATTTTGTAATTTCATGGATTAAATTAAGTTGTGGTGGGCCTTCACATTTTGAAAAATAAAAAAAATTATTTTACAACTATTTCAAAGTTGTAAAATTAAATGAAATGAAGTGTAAAGCGTAAATTAAAAAATAGTAAATTACCTTTTTTTTAAGATTGTTTGTGGCCATCATAGACTTTTATTCCTTCAAGTAACGTCTGTCTGTAATAACACAAAAATATTTTGCAATTACTTATTGTGATGCTAGTAATGACTCACTTATTCTACAACAATAACGGGCTGGACACACTAAATAATTTATATTAATAATCAAAGCGTTAATTACTTAAACTTACGATTTTTAGGGGCAAGCATTGAATGTTTTCTTCTTGAGCGAAGGAACCAAAATATTGAAACCCACCAGTGTTGTATCGTTACCCATACAAACGGCACTACTTGTAAGCACAATTTTAAATCCAATAACTACTGGACATAACGATAATTTTAGTCCTTCACAATTTATGTAATGCTTCGTTTTCTCCATTGCGATGTATTTACGCACATTTTGCACTTATTCTGTAATTGTATACGGATATCCTCCTTTGTATACGCGAAGCATTTTGGTGGCAGAAGAGCTACAACTTTTGTAAAATAACACGAGTTTAACTAGTATAAACTAACCTCGTATTATAGCTAAGGTACCTCACTTCTTCTCACTTTGGTAATACAATGGTACAAGAGAAAGCTAGAACTTTATATATGTAAAGTTGATGTGTCACTCTACGCTTGTACCATCGCTGAAACTCGATGAATCACTAAAAGTAGAGCATAACTTACACGAGACTGTACACGCCATATTTTCATGGTGGGAATTACAAACCTTAAACTTAGAAAAATCACGGCGTTATGTTATTTAATAAATAAGAAAAAACCAATACATTTTCTTGTAAAAAATTCCACGATCACAGCAAAAAATTGCGTTTTTTTTAAAGAACATGTAATGTGCGTATGAATTTTTCCAATACATTTTTCTAGACCTATTCGAGAAACAATATTATGTAATTTCACAAATGAACATAGATTCTCACAGGAGTCAGTTATTAAATTGTATTTAAACAACCATTTGAACAAATCAAAATTATTTTAAAAATTATTATATTTGAAAATAAATTAATAAAAAATAGTCTGACTCTAAGAAAGAAATCAACTAATAAAAATAAAAAAAAACAATCACACGAATAATCTTCCAAAAACTATAAGTCATAAATTTACGAACGTCTCAACTTTATACGAATCATGGAAAGTATTGCACGAATCGGGACGCGTTATTTTTCAAACGAAGGAGTAACAAACCCTCAACTTATATTTAAATTACTTAAATTTTCATCGAATTGCCGGTTGATGTTTCTAACTAACCAACTTACAGATCGTGTTTCAAATTGTATACAATTCACTATAGTAAACACTGTCTGGCATCTTGAGACAATTTTGAAGCAATACTTTCAAAAAAAGACAGAAGGGTGAAAGTGCGTGAGCTATCGTCTTTTTTGGCTATTTTATAATATAATTACATGTAAATGGCCACAGTATAAGTATATTACTGTCCATCTGTATATTATTTAGTATATATTGTTGTGCTATTTGAGATTCGAAATCAGCTGCCAACCCGTATACGTAAGCTCCTTTCATAAGGTGGGAAATTAGACTTTTGCAATTGTGGATGTGCTGCCCTTTGAAAAATCCCTTCATATTCGATAACAACAATTATTAATGGTAATGTGATGGACAGAGATTATATTAATAGGTAGCGGGTGGCGTAACAAGCTCTGAGCAAAAAACAAGGGCCATTACCCAATTTCGACGCAGCCAATGACAATTAGGGCTCCGAGTGATTTTTGTGTTTATCTTAGGAAGACTCACTTTACAAATTCGTACAAGTTCGTTGCACTGGCTGAAGAAAAAATTTTTAAAAAATTCTGTAATGCGCACCATCTTTATAGAATCAGAAACGTTTAAATTGGAATACCTTTAGGGTGCCTGTACATGGGCGTCTTAATGTCTTAAGACTGTAAGCCACACCTATGGCGGGTGATTCATTCAAACTGATGTTAACTGAATACCGATATAAGTTGTTTTAAACAAGGAAATAGACACTTTATTCATCATAAAACTATGTAACCTGATTACATTATAACGTTAGAACGTTTTTTAAGGCATCAATTGAAAAGTTTCTACAATTCATGTTAATACAATAATTTTGTCAACATAACCTCTCTTTTGAACGACTCAGCGTTAACAAAATTTTTTTTAGTTTTGGTGGCTAAATATCTTTCCAATATCATAATGCAATCACGTAACATAGTTTTGTTATGAACAGGATGCCTATTATCTTGTTTAAAACAAATTATATCAATATTCAGTTAACGTCAGTTTAAATTGAATCACCCGCCATAGGTTTGGCTTACAGTCTTAAGACATTAAGACGCCCATGTACAGGCACCCTAATTATCGATGACAAACCGAAGAGATAACGATAGAAACGATGTGGGAGGGGGGGGGGAAGAGAGAAAAACAGAGGTTTTGTCAACGCATAGCCAAGGCATCGTTACTTTCAAAAATATCAGTGAACAAATACCTTCTCGGTGGCTCGATTGTAGAAATGCAGTTCCGCCGGTCTCCGGAGTTAAGCATCATTTGCTGCGGTTAGTACTTGGATGGGTGACCGTTCGGTGCTCTTCGTTTCGCCCGTGATGTGTTCGTTTCGAGGACCGGTTAACTGTATCTCTGTCGTCTTGACCAGCTTGAAGGTGCAGGAGTTAGTAATCCTTGTGTCTATACGTGTAGACACTTGGACCTAACTCTTGCCGACTTTTGTCTTTTTTTTTTTATTTTTACTTTAAGATAATGTTTATCAATGTCCTTGGCATTAAATACTTTTTTACGCATGTTAAGCGAGTTTTTAAGCATACAAATTGACGTTAAACGCGTATGGCCCAACTGAGGAACACCACAGGTGTGACATTATCAGTGGGTAATAAAAACATGGTATATGGCTTCTTTTTTTTTAAGGAAATATGGTCCTGATTTATTTTGTGTAGTTAAATTTAAAAAAAAAACTTCTCTCCAGCTGGTTGGGGAAAACAAGCCTTGACGCATGCTTTTTTAAATTTTGCACGTTAGGTGTATTATTTGCGAAATATTTTATAGGTTTAGCTCTTTCTGGTTCTTATATTTATGTAAAATTTTCTAATCTAACATTTTTTAAAAACATATATTAATTTATTTGTAAAAGTAGCGACACATGTTGGTAGTACATCATGAATAATTTTTTCCTCGATATCTCACACAAAGACGTGTTACATCGAATAGTGACAATAAATTTTATTTTTCTTGATACATCGTCAGCCTCACAAAGTTGTCGGATAACAATTCAAAATCGGTCAAGTTTTTTCTCGTTTTTTAGGCGCAACATATACAGTTTGTATGGCACTCGTAGTTCTATATTGTCTTGTACTCATACATAAAAAAGTTACTTACCAATAATGATTTAGCCAAGTACTACATAAGAAATATACATTAAATAGATAAAAAGAATTACCTCACGTTTTTAGGCACGACTGATTCACACAAGTGCCCTGTATTTTTGCCAGAGTAAAAAATGTAACCGCCACTTATAAAGACATGTAAATCAACTATCTGAAAAGATGGTGCTTAGATTTGGTTTGTAGTTTCATGTTCATACCAAAACCCGACAGTTTAAAATTTCGTCGAAGGGAAAAATGTTACTAGCCCCAGGATTTGCACAATTCTGATAAATTAAAGTTATTTTTTTTCAGAACCATCTTCATGTTTGAAAAATTAAAAAACGTTGAAAAACATTAATTAAATCATTTTTTTGCTATATCTTTTAGTTTGTATTAATGGTGTGTGTGACTGTATAAGTAGTAAGAAAAAATGCAAGTCTCATCGAAGTATAACTTTTTTATATCTTTCACTTATATTCAAATAACAATCCTGATGTATACGTAAAGGCAATAAATATTTGTAAATAATTTGAAAATTGATTTCTGGCGAGTATAGTATTGAGTTGACATAATTACATCAAGTTGTAAATACAGCAGTTGTATATCTCAAAAAAATACAAACTTTTGATATTTTTGTATATTTTTTAAAAACTATTTTGATGCTCTGAAAAGTAAAGAAAATACTTTAGCAGACCAAAAAATCAGTATTTTTGGCCACACCTAATGTTTTAGATTTATGTATGGTCATAGAAAATTGTAGATCTTGTTGTGTTACGTTTTAGAATACATATTTAAACCTAAAATGTGATTTTTATGGTCTGGACATTGATAATTCACACCTCGATTCACACAAATAGCCAAAAACCGAAGTAATAGTGCTCATATTGAATAATCAAAAAAATTCGTTTAAACTTCTACTAATATAGTTGTACTTTTCGCTTAGGTAAGAGATTTTTTTTTTTAATGCACTACGTGGTATGGTTACATGGTATACTTAAGCTTATAGAACTTCTCCGCCTCGTACACATAGACGGCGGCGTGGTCAGAGTGAAAAGCTCGCACGTCGCCTTGTGTTGTGCCTTGCAGTAGCAGTTCACAAAAATCCTTACCGACATTAGCTCGGCGAACGATAACTTTATTAGAATTATATAATTTATAGGAATTAACCTTATTCCCTTATACATATATATATATATAGACTCATAATATCACACTTTATCAGATATACAAACGATGTAACCCGTTTCTTCCACTCTCATTTGAATATGAAGCAGTTAGAGGATAGGGAATCATGCACTTAAGTAATACAATTCACGAATTACACTGCCTCTAGTGTACATATATTACGGTTGTTTCGTAACTACTTTTTTAGTGCTTGCATTTTCACAAAATACTTTCTTCAAAAAGATGATTGAATTTTAAGGCACTCATTACATATACAACTACATTTAATCTTATTGTTTAATACAGATTTGTAATTTCCATTACCCATCCTCATTTAGTATTCCACCTTAATTCACTTCACCAAATTTAACTACAAATAAAAACAGTCGATTTTTCGTCAAATACATTGATATTTCTTTTACTAGCAGGCTCCACCTATGCTAATACATTTTATTAAACTGCTTGAGACAAGTATGTTTGAACAGATATGTAACATGTGCAAATTTAAAAGAGATTATTATCATGACACTTCGAGTTAAATCAATGAGAAATAAACTTACATTTGGAAATTTTGATTAATTGGGTATTTAACTGCAATCCATCAATTAATCTTTTTATGGAAAATCCTAATTTCATCTACTAATAAACTTAACAGCAAAAAAAGTTAGACAGAATGGTCTAGTTTCGCGATCAGAGACAAAAAATGTATAATTCGGCTTAATCGATTATCAGACGGATAATCATAATTACACAGAAAGTTCTGAAACAAAACTATGGTTTATAAAACGAGACTAAAATAAAACTAAACAATAAATGAAAAATATACATTGACACACATGTAACGTATTTCTAAGAAAAGAAATAACTAAGTATTCACGAAAGCAAAATGCATCAGTTTCATAAAAAAAGCCGCAAAATCCTAAGCAAATACACCTGCGGTATGATTACGAAAGATCTACCGTAGTCATTAACTATAAATCGCCGAAATAATTGAGCAAATCTAAATACATGTTTGTACCAGCAGTAATAACAAAAAACCAGCAAATTTCCAATTCAAAATTTCATCTACAAAACTACGAGTATGAAACAAATACACAAGTCTCGAATTAGTAAACGAAAAAAAAAATATGCTCAACTAGTTATGAGAGCACAAAAAAAAACATCTCAAACATGATTCAATTACTGACACAACCACTACATGCTTTGTAGCCCATTAAAAATAGCCACGTAAATAACAACCTTACGCATGTATAATATTAAAGTTAGTACAAGCATTCTATGAAATAAAGTCCGTCATGGATGAAGAAAAATTTTAAATAAGTTAAGCAATAGTCTCAGTAAGAGAAATACAAAATATAATCAGTAAAAGTAGTCAATATAATAAGCGTTGTACTTTGTGACCCAATTTTATTACCCAAAGACATTGTGTTTTTCTGTAGAAGTGTGGTATGCTCACTGGATAAAAGTAATCACAATAACTCAGATCGTGCAAAACACGATAACCATAACTAGTACTGTTAGAAATATTAATTTACTTACAGCGAACTTTAATTATAACTCCATAATTATTTTGTCAATAAAAAAAGTTAATCGTTTTTTTTTCTGTTTTTATTTTTTTATTTTTGGACGTTCACTGCATCTTCAGCAGAAAAAAGTGAACTCGTACCTCATGGGCAATACAGTGCAGGCGAGTTAGTTAATTTATTGAAAACATCCTTCGTCCACTTTCATGACGTGATAATTATAAAAAAATAGCAGAAATAGCTAAGTACATTTTGGCAAAGTAAATTATAACAGAACATACGGGGATGAAGGTCAAAAAAGTCCGTAAACCACGTTCTTTGCCATTTTCGGTGGGGAGAAAAAATTAATTGGCACAAACAAATAATAGTATGTAGAAGCGTTTAAAAAAAGAAACAATACGAGGTGTTATGCGTCTCAATCGGTCTACAACTTTTTTCATAAAAAATAAAAAACGCTTAAAATGGCCATTTTTTTGCATTTAATTACAGCTACTTAAATGGTCTTATGAACTTTTGTTGAGCTCAAACTGTAGGTATTTGTGTAATACTTTTCTCTCTCTGGTAAAAATTTTGTTAAAAATGTTTTTTGAGTTTTGTCACTATTTGCAAAAATGTAAAAAAGCTGTTTTGTTAAAATGGCGGAGAAATTGCCAAAATATATAGCTATTTCTGCGATTTGTTAGTAATTTTTCCGTCAAAAAAGTGGACAGAGGACCTTTTTAAAAAAACTAACTCTCCTGCACTTAAACAGAGCAAGCACAAGGTACTTTTTTTATTAATAAAAAAATTATAGTTGTCCTACCCACCTACCGAGGAAGAATAAACTTAAATAAGAGTCTTTGTCCACATCAGCTTTTGAAATATGCCGTTTTTTATCGAATGACTTACCTAAAAAGCGCGCAACAACTATGTGAATATTTTCATTCCATACTTGGATGTATAAACATTTTTTTCCTCTTTATTTACGTGAAATCAGATCTCATCCCTCTGCTCCTGGATAAATTTTTAAGCATAGCGATTTCTTATAATGAACATATGTGAATTTACAAATAAAGTGTTAAACATCTGATCACATTTTTTAGTATGCACTTGCAACTAGTTAACTGTGCAATAATTTGTGTATTTATAGTAACTGATATTTTTTTAAATTTAATATTAAAAATAACGACAGTTAATCAATGATATATTGGGATTGTATAATTATTGCATAGTTTCTCTGTTATAGTCATTTTCAATCTTAAATTTTAATTAGCGTTAAACAAAAAGTTTAGTTTGATACTTACTTTTTAATATTTACTTGAAACCACATTATCTATAGAAAAAAAAAAAAAAAAAGCGAACTGCTACACAAGAGGCTTGAACGAAAAGGCAAAACACAAGGCGACGTGCGAGCTTTTAACTCTGACCACGCTGCCGTCTATGTGTACGAGGCGGAGAAGTTCTATAAGCTTAAGTATACCATGTAACCATACCACGTAGTGCATTAAAAAAAAAAATCTCTTACCTAAGCGAAAAGTACAACTATATTAGTAGAAGTTTAAACGAATTTTTTTGATTATTCAATATGAGCACTATTACTTCGGTTTTTGGCTATTTGTGTGAATCGAGGTGTGAATTATCAATGTCCAGACCATAAAAATCACATTTTAGGTTTAAATATGTATTCTAAAACGTAACACAACAAGATCTACAATTTTCTATGACCATACATAAATCTAAAACATTAGGTGTGGCCAAAAATACTGATTTTTTGGTCTGCTAAAGTATTTTCTTTACTTTTCAGAGCATCAAAATAGTTTTTAAAAAATATACAAAAATATCAAAAGTTTGTATTTTTTTGAGATATACAACTGCTGTATTTACAACTTGATGTAATTATGTCAACTCAATACTATACTCGCCAGAAATCAATTTTCAAATTATTTACAAATATTTATTGCCTTTACGTATACATCAGGATTGTTATTTGAATATAAGTGAAAGATATAAAAAAGTTATACTTCGATGAGACTTGCATTTTTTCTTACTACTTATACAGTCACACACACCATTAATACAAACTAAAAGATATAGCAAAAAAATGATTTAATTAATGTTTTTCAACGTTTTTTAATTTTTCAAACATGAAGATGGTTCTGAAAAAAAATAACTTTAATTTATCAGAATTGTGCAAATCCTGGGGCTAGTAACATTTTTCCCTTCGACGAAATTTTAAACTGTCGGGTTTTGGTATGAACATGAAACTACAAACCAAATCTAAGCACCATCTTTTCAGATAGTTGATTTACATGTCTTTATAAGTGGCGGTTACATTTTTTACTCTGGCAAAAATACAGGGCACTTGTGTGAATCAGTCGTGCCTAAAAACGTGAGGTAATTCTTTTTATCTATTTAATGTATATTTCTTATGTAGTACTTGGCTAAATCATTATTGGTAAGTAACTTTTTTATGTATGAGTACAAGACAATATAGAACTACGAGTGCCATACAAACTGTATATGTTGCGCCTAAAAAACGAGAAAAAACTTGACCGATTTTGAATTGTTATCCGACAACTTTGTGAGGCTGACGATGTATCAAGAAAAATAAAATTTATTGTCACTATTCGATGTAACACGTCTTTGTGTGAGATATCGAGGAAAAAATTATTCATGATGTACTACCAACATGTGTCGCTACTTTTACAAATAAATTAATATATGTTTTTAAAAAATGTTAGATTAGAAAATTTTACATAAATATAAGAACCAGAAAGAGCTAAACCTATAAAATATTTCGCAAATAATACACCTAACGTGCAAAATTTAAAAAAGCATGCGTCAAGGCTTGTTTTCCCCAACCAGCTGGAGAGAAGTTTTTTTTTTAAATTTAACTACACAAAATAAATCAGGACCATATTTCCTTAAAAAAAAAGAAGCCATATACCATGTTTTTATTACCCACTGATAATGTCACACCTGTGGTGTTCCTCAGTTGGGCCATACGCGTTTAACGTCAATTTGTATGCTTAAAAACTCGCTTAACATGCGTAAAAAAGTATTTAATGCCAAGGACATTGATAAACATTATCTTAAAGTAAAAATAAAAAAAAAAAGACAAAAGTCGGCAAGAGTTAGGTCCAAGTGTCTACACGTATAGACACAAGGATTACTAACTCCTGCACCTTCAAGCTGGTCAAGACGACAGAGATACAGTTAACCGGTCCTCGAAACGAACACATCACGGGCGAAACGAAGAGCACCGAACGGTCACCCATCCAAGTACTAACCGCAGCAAATGATGCTTAACTCCGGAGACCGGCGGAACTGCATTTCTACAATCGAGCCACCGAGAAGGTATTTGTTCACTGATATTTTTGAAAGTAACGATGCCTTGGCTATGCGTTGACAAAACCTCTGTTTTTCTCTCTTCCCCCCCCCCCTCCCACATCGTTTCTATCGTTATCTCTTCGGTTTGTCATCGATAATTTAATACAACTGCGTGCATTAGCGAAAGCATTTTTTGCGGATGGATAAATTTTGGATTTTTCAAACTTTTGGGCCACTATATCTTCACAGCATTAAAATTAAAAAAAAAAAATGTATTTTGCATCCCTAAAATGCATAAAATTAACGCTAACATCATCTATGTGGCTCCAAAAAAATTTGTAAAGCTGCATTTTGTTTGCACACGCGTCGTCATAAGTGAAAATGTCGGACTGGCATACGAAGCCGTTACATCAATTTATCCACTCTTTTTTATACTTAATATAAATGCAATAGCTTTTTGTAATATTATTTTTGTTGAAACTTTGGCAAAAAAATTACTATTTTTTGCTCAAAAATCTCTGTAAATAGGGTATTCGACTGAGCCATGAAAAATCCATTTTTTGCAAAATGCTCAACACACGATCGTAAAAATTAAATTATGAATAAGAATTTGTACTACAATTCTCCGACTTGAATGTTTTTTTTTATTCTTAAGAACATATTTTTTCAACTCCTTTCCAAGAGAAATTGACGTGACACATTTAAGTATTGAAAACTCAAGTCTTAGTAATTTTGTTAAACAAACAAATAAATTAGAATAAATTAGAGTAAAATGGTACACTGCATACAACAATTGAGCGAACGCATATATCATGTACGTATAATAATAATACACACGGACCACTATATTTTTGCGGAAGCCCATAAAAATGAAAAAGGCACGGTAACCGAGGAAACGACCGTTAAGCATAAAAACGCTCGCCCAGCTGAACATCAGCTACCGAAAATTCTCACGATCTCGCGCGCGCGTGCAGGATGATGATGGAGGTAAAATACATATAATATATATAAATAACGTGGATGAATGGAGAAAGCTTATATATAGCCAGGGCAGCAAGTACAGCAGCTGCGACGGGGGATAAGTGAGAGGGCGTATCCATGACTGGACGTCAAGGGAGGGATTCATCATCGATTTGGTATACGTAATTGCCTTCTGTTTCCGAATAATAAATTTCTTTTCATTTTTTTTTCCTTCTATTATCCGAGCACGGCACTTTTCAAATTATTAAAGGCTGGCTTTTTTTTTTTTTTGTCAATGTCACTTACATATAAGCAAACTGAAAATTTTACAATAAACCATGGGTTTTGACAGCAATAAAACTTTGAGATGCTTTGCATTCATTTTATTATAAAACAATTTCCTTATCAAAATTGAGCTCACAATATCTTCTGTTACCCATATTAAGTTAAAGATAGTAATTTTTTATTTTATGTATTAGGTATGTATCAATCTCGCACGGTACAATATGGTATGGTACTTATGACTTTATGAATTGATTATTAAATTCAATGTACAAAATTATAATTAAAAAGTATATTTATAAATATTTACATCTCAACTCAATGTGATAATGTACTAAAATTAAATTAAACTAGACACGGTTACTTCACTAATTCCGACAGTCTTTGATGAGTCAATATCGAGACATCGAGCTGCACCTCTGGATGTAACATTTCTTTCACTGTGTATTTCATTGATTCCTCATAAGCATAGGTGACCGATGTATCTGACAATAGGATGTTGCTCTTGGTTAGACTAAAAATACAGTTCCTAAGTCGTGCACAAACTTCTCTGTTTTCTTGATTAACACGAGACAAATCCTGGGTGAAACCACCCTCCGATCTGTCCGTGTCAGCAACATTTGCTCCAATCCACACGTAGCCATTGCTTCCCAAAATCAAACAGGCTCCATTTGTTAAATTGTGAAAGTGTGTCTTTTGTCTTTTGATAAAAGCCGGAGACACTTTTAACATGACACCTTGCGACAGTTTGCCATATTTCAAAACTCTAGTGTGCAACGACAACGAGCCATCTGCAAATATACTCTGCACTTCTGCGCATATGAGGTCTCCTTCTTGTAAATACCGTCTCATGGCTTGTTCGTCTTCCACAGATCTTCTCCTCTGCAATACAACGCAACACAGTTATTACAACTCATGTGACACATAAAGGCACATTAATTGCAATACATACCAATTCACCACCAGGTAAATTCACACTCGACAGCAACAAAACAGCATCTAGTTTTGCATTGCAATCAACTTTCCATCGTTTTTGCTGTACTTCCGTTATCCTGCCAACAACAACGTCACCGATTTCTCCCTGATACCGTGTTTTGTAGGGCCTCACGGATATTAGTTTGTTGACTCTTTCCAAGCGACCAGCAACAGATGCTCTCAGCATTTCTTGCTCATCGACATAAGTACCATGACCTCTGGAATAAAATACATTTTGTTTTAATCAACTGATGACTTTTAACTCATCACTCTTTCGTTTACCTTAAAAAGTCTGGCTGAGTTGATATCTCTTCACCAGGAGTGAAAAACATCAAGTGAGGATCCGGAAGCGAGGGAAGGTGTTGATTGATACGATTCACGGCCAATCGCACGAGAATTTGGGGCTCTTCAGCTTCAGTTTGGCCGTTCATGTTTTAAAACTTTTGTTAAAAAATGATTTTAAAAATGTATTCGTCTTTGTAACACACAATCACACGTGACAGTGACACATGGAGAAACCTAACCCTTAAACCGGTGTGTTGTGTTGTTATTGTACGATTGCGATGGTCTAGGGACTTTTTTGTCTTTGATCTAGATTCTTTTTTAACACTAGATATTTGTGTGGTTACCCTAATTGCGCGCTAAATTCAAACGTGCTGTTACATGTTTTAGATGAAAATTACATTAAATCGATGTTGGTTGCATTTTTTCACTAACTTTTTATTAGCTTTCAAAAAAGGAAATTTTTAAGGAACCTAACAGTGCAGTACCTACATCTGTAGGTATCTGTATACTTTATTCGATCCATATTCTTAGCGTTGTAATTGAACTTTTGATGTAACAAAAACCGAACAGATAACACACACGTTTTGTTCCGTTTAAATTACATTTTGCACGGATTTCGTGTTAAAACTACAATAATTTTGAGTTATTTAGTCCATAGTACGCTTATTTATAATACACTATAACTTTATGTAATAAATACAACTATTTAATGTACAAAAGTACTAAAACTATTTGAAATTTCGTCAAATAATTATATCCTTTTTATTTCATCCGCAGTAAAACAAGTCGAGCGTATTGCTTGGCGAAATTCTTCAACGATCAGTTGCAATGAATTGCAAAAAAAAATTAAATTGAAATTAGCTTATCAGATAAATGTAATCCAAAGTAACGCTATTTGATTTGTTTACACTCTGAAGAAATATTTATAATTTTGAATTTAATTCCATCAAATGCTGTGCAATTTTGATTACACATTAACTGAATCAAATGTAAAAGCAACAAAAAAAATTTAATCAACTAAAAAATTTTTTACATAACTTTGTTTCGTAAAAAAACGACAACACGTGGTGACAAAAAAATTATACGATTATGTAGGTTAAAAATTATTTCAAAAAAAAAAAATTTAGGAACATATATATTTGAATTTCTGTTAATGAAATTAAATCACCATGAACTACTGAAAAAGAACCTTTTTTTCAACTAGTTTCTGTTCAAGTTATTTATGTTATTTGTATATTTTCCTATTAACAAAATGTGCATGTACTATCAACTAACAAAATTACATCGCAAAAATAAAATCCTTAATATGTACCAGTTTTATTTCGATTTTAGAGCCCTGAAAGATCCTGTAGGCCCTGTGCAAGCTGGGCAATGGCCAATTTAGAAACAGGGCTTGTTTTTTTTAATTTCACTAAAAGTTGGATAGTTTTCAATTATTTATTTTTTAATAAAATTTTTTTTCTGCTAAAAAATAGGCTATTTTTTCACCCCATAAAAGTGATTTGTTAATAAATTGTAAGAAATACAGTCAAAATTAAAAATCGAATTTTAAACGGTGTTTTCTGAAAAAATCATAATTTTTTCTGGAAATATACAACAAATCCTAATGCAGCAAGTCTCAGTAGATAGTAAGTTTATGAAAAAGTCTACTAAATTAAATTAAATTAAATTTTACTGTAAAGATAAATATTTCTAACTTTATAATGTCTGTCTCATCATTTTGAAGTATTATTGTATGAATACGTACACATGATTTTTAACATTAAACTATTCCGTCTCGAGTCGCCTGAAATACGGGACACGTTATATTTGTAATATTTGAAAATCAAAGGTTGAAATAGATAAATATTGGTTATTATGTAAAATTCTAAAACACCACTGTTGAGAAAACAGACCTCGATAGAACGGTTTACTGTAACGACTGCACATGTACTTTTATTCTTAGGTAAAAAAAAACCAACAAATAAATTACAGCTTTTTTTAAATTATTTGTTGTGAATTATATATTTATTAACAACTTCGTTGTACACGATGACTTCATGATGTTAAAAAAAAAAGAATTAAAGTAATTTTTAGTTCTCGTCTTGATTAATCAATATAGACAACAATGCCATGTTATTTTACATGTACAATATGTTAATTGCATAAGGCATACATTTATGGTACAGTCAAAATCAATTTGTTTATAAAACAGTGCACATGAAATATGCTTAAATAAACATATTTTCCCAAGTTATATTTTTTATCATTCCTAACTAAACCTCAGTCTTTTCCCGACACAAATATTTACGAATGTAATGAATAATTTTAAAAAAAATTTAAAACTTAATAAGAAAATAAAATGCAAAAGGTATAAAAATGCACGTTTTCCTTCAACACAATAACACACTCGTCATATTTACACAGCATTTAACTATCGAAACAAAAATATGCAAATTGTTTTTTGTCCAATACTATCTGAATGATTGATGGACAAAAATGGTGACGCACACAAGTCACTTTGCCGGCAAATACTCTCAAATCGACATGTTTCAATCGGGCAGTTCTGATCTGGGGTGGTTTTTTCTCTTTCGGAGTCTGTAGCACATCATAATTGCCGACAGGATCATACAAACTATTATGCCCATTATAATAATGGAGATCCACATGCCTGCCAACATCATTGTGTTAGTACATTGTTCCTCTGAAAAATAATGATACATTTTTATCATAAGGTTATTTTCAAAAATTCGCTGAAAAATTAAAATTCATGTGTATGAAGTTTTTTTTTTTTTTTTTTTTATTCTAAACAGCACCAAGTTTTCTCACCTTTTCTGTGCATGAAAACGTCTTGTTTGTCGTTGTAAGCAATGAGACTTACATTGTTTATCAACACGTCGATATCGCCGCAGGAAATTTTTACCAGAGAATTACACGTGTAAATACCACTGTTCATCGACGCAGAAAACAATTTAATCGAATGATTTTTCGTTTTATTTCCTGTTATTACTGTGTCTGTAATAGATAAAAATATCATTAGCATTGTTTTTTCACTGTACCTTGATAGGTATATATATATATATTACGTATACAAGAATATTACTCCACAAAAAGTATCCCAAATTTGTACCCCATTTTTTAATAATTTTTTTTTTTTTTTGAGACACGCCCTCAAGATTGGGCTCATTTTATTCGTAATGTCATGAAAAATGTAAAAATACAACCGTTTAAAAATTGTCAACTCGGATTTCAGTCGAGGTGACCCCTTTTATTAATACTAATGCAATTATTACATCTACATATTATTGTATCATACACAGGTACATAATTTTTGCATGTAAATTACGGAAAAAGTGTCACCTCAACTTAAACTCACCCATGACACCTAGTACATGTCCAAACACTCATTACATGACATTGTGAGATAACTAATGCCCTATCTCAAAAACGTGTGTCTTAAATGTTGTTGTGAATTGGCTCATGTATATTCAAGCGCACACATATTATTGCATTGATCTGCAGCAAATATGTTTTTTTATTAAAAAAAAAAGAAAAAGTTTGTATTGGATGAAAAAAAAAAATAAATAAATAAATAAATAAACTGTTGATTAGACATTTTTCACGTACCTAGATTTTAAAACCATTCTTAGAATTAAGGAAATCTGAGTATCCTAGTCGAAACCAACTTGCCTAGCATTTTCAAAGATTGTTTTTAAAAAAATTTTATTATGTCCTCGCGACGGAACGAGATGATAAATGTATTCACGGGAGTATTGTTATACACAAAAGTAAAATAAAGTGAAGCCAAGAAACGAAGCACTGCAGATTATGAGTTGACCCAAATTTTTAAAAAAACCGACTGTAAAAATGTTTAAAACCTAATCTCAAAAGCTTAACGTATAAAACAACAATGAACCACATTAGTTTTAGATGAACGTATACGATGCAGCAACAACGAAAAGTACAGAAAACCCAAAAAACAACTCACCTGTGCTATTTGGAAAATTGTCCTCGTCCAAGAATATCGTAACGTACACACGCTCAACGTAAAAAACTTTGTGATCGTGCGTTATCTGAAACGTGATGCTACTGTTATCGCTGCTGTTCTGCGAACCCTTCCACGCTAAAGTCATCGAGGCCGATGTACCATTGAATCCGCAATCGCCGCTCACAGTCACGTTACTCATTGGTATTTGAATTTCCTTCGTAACGATCTAAAAAAAAAAAAAAAATAAATAAAATAAAATCAAAATATCATCAAACAAATATATACTGAACTTATCGGGCTACCGATCAAAAAACGTACCTTATTGTCTACAGTGCGATAGGGAACCCTAAACGACACGTTCATGGAAGCCAAGGTGCAAAAAACATTCGCGTCCTTTGACACGAGATACTTGAAATTGTGTCTGATCGATGCGTTAGTGCTTACAACCTTGGGTTGATTTATCGACATTTCAACCGACGAGTTCGTCAATCCGGTTGGAACTTCGGTTCGCGGGTTGTCGTCTGATTCCAGCTCCGTTGGCTCTGAATTGAACGACGTAGTTGTTTTGCTACTTTCGGTTGAGGTGACCGAGTTGATATCAACTGAATTGTCCGTTAAATTTTTTTCCGTTATCGATGAATTGTCGATAGTATCGATGACATCGGTAACAGCATCATCCGATGGATCCGGTAACGTGGAATTGTCCGCTAAAGGTAAATTGGTGTCATCGCTGGTTTCGTTCTCCCTTTTTTCCTCCGAAATGACAATTGGTTGCGATGAGGATTCGACTATGTCGGTCGGACTGATGGTCGTCGAGTCGTTTTTAAAATCCAGCAAAACGGCTGTCTCTGGGGTTGTCAAATCGTTACCTTCGGTGACATCACTTTCAGTGTTATTTGCGTCCCCCGCTTCAAGTAGGATTTGATATTCTGTTAGGTTCATATCGATGTCTGGATCCTCGAATTGGTTGGACGATCCTGGAATGGTGAGGGCTTCGACGACTTCTGTAAAACCAAAATTTCATGGATACATATTTTTTTATGAGCAACTTCGGTAAAAGGTTTTGTGATACGCGTTTAGGTACAGTCAACCTTAACAGTATACTTGGTATTGGTTCGTAAAATAATTACTTGCTAGGTGTTTAATAATTCTTTTCTACGAAATTTTTGTTATCTACTCAAAGCTCATTACTTTTTTCTATATCACACATATTTTTCTTTACTTTTTTCTAGTCGACGTTTCAGATTAAAAACTTGGAGCAGAAAGTTTAATGATGTTCTGATTAGTGAATCTCGCATATAGATAACGAAATTTAATCTTCCGTTTGAGTTGCAATTATCAGACAATTTTTAACGAGATTTTTAAAATGAATATGAATTAATAACTAGTGGATAAAAAAATAAAGTAAATTTCACAGCATAGATCGCGGAGTGTCTAAAAATTCAATTGATACTCATCACAATCATCGATCCGCTAATAGAGCCATCAAAAGCACATCAATGAGTAATCAAATCATCGTTGTGGTGACCAAACGAATATGTCACGTAAATGTTTAAATTCCGAATAAACGCGTAACGGAAATATTTGAAAAATTCTTATGCGCGCTCGGTAACTATATGTCCGTGTTTTTTTAAAACAAATTCTTGCGCAAAACTACACGACACACCTGCGCACGGCAAAAAAAGAAAAGAAAAACATTACTCGCCATCCCGCGAACGTGGCAAGCAAAAGTATTTTTTGTATTCGCTGTTGAAAGTTGTAATTAAAAAATAAAAATAAAATACATAAATGTGTAAAAAATTGTAAGCTTCGACACTCACCGTCGGTTGAAATCACCATGAGGACCAAAACGGCCCCAACGACCCGAAAGAGTCCCATCTCGCAAACCGGGTCCAGGAGCAGCGATCCACCGCCTACGAGTCCAGAGACACAATACCGATGTCCCGAGAACAAATTCGGGTATGCAAAATTTTTCCCCAAAGACCCGAGCCGTGTACACAGTCGCGCGTGTCAAAGTGCTCTGCGGAGCCGACGAGAGTGAATTGATCGCCCGAGCGTGTATAGATCCGAGCGCTCGGTTTAATTAACAATTAGTCACCGAGTCAGCTGTACGGCGCTCGTGATGCGCGGCCGGCACGTGTTTGTAAGTATACGAGTAAAAGTGAAGAAGAAAGGAGAAGAAAAAATTGATGGAGTAGGTATATAATATGACATTGTGCATATATGGGAGAGCGAAGACAATGGTTTTTGCTTGCGGGAAATTCCTCGTCTCCCCTATATTACCCTTATCTCTCGTTCGAACGGTCTGCGCGGTGACGACGAGCGTAAGCCGGATGGATGGTAAAGGTCCCCGTGGAGCCCTTCGTGTCTTCCGCTGTTCCGGGCTTTTCTATATATAGGTACCCCTAATTTATACCTACCTGTCATTCATTGTGGTAAGTGCAGCGTTTTGGCCCTTGGCTGGTGGACTTTCCCGTAACGATTTTCTTTTTTTCGTTCTTTTTAATACCCGATATTTATTTTTAAAAAAAGTTATTGAAAGTAGTTAATGTTCGATAAGCAGGGACTATCTTGTTTGTCGTGCCAAAAAGTATATACGTATTGCGAAACAAGTAGAGATGGATAAAATTAAATGTTTTTTTTTGTCTCCTTTACTTTCATGATGTAATTGAAAAATCAAAATCAAAACTGTAAACAAAGCGAATAAGGTTTTTTGGCCAATTATCTTACGCACTTTCAGATACAATGGGTTAAAAAATCAGAAGAAAACAAGGTAGTTTCGTAGAGGTTCCTGTCAATAAGTTTAGAGACCGTGTCGGAATTTACGAAAAAATTTATCAAATTGTCGGCGGACGAAGGTCGCGATGGAAGCGTAATGTTTGTTCGTTAGAACGAAAAAATTCACAGAACGGATAAAACATGAAGAAAAAAAAATATGTATAAGTAGATGCTACCGATTTTTCGTTAAATGGATTAAGGAAACGTTTAAATATTTATTATTGATTATGATAAAATATTTTGCACCCCAGAGTGTTAAAAAAAAGAGCGATTTTCGGTTAGCAACGTTTCGTTTTTTTTTTTTTTTTTTTAATAAATCGCTTTTTGAAAAATTTCACTTATGGATATTTAGCTTTTGTACAATACGTAGATTTCGTACAGCAACGATACGATGACAGTCTACTATTTTCTTATCGATCCAACAGTATTTCTTTCGATAAAAAATTTAGATTGTACATTTACTAAAATGATCTTCCTTCACTTCAAAATCAAACATTTTTCTCCTACACTCTTATACCCAGATTAGAGACATAAAAGATTAATAGAATAATTGTTATTAGAAATCGTGTCAAAGTCACTCGCTTTTGTCGAATATCTTAGATGTATATGTTATACCGGTAGTATGACGTTTTGCCTCGTCTTCCATATCTTCGCAAATTTTGTTATGACAACATGAGAGAATCATTCCTATACTGATTTTCTCCATGTACAGCTCGGGTGCGCGGTGCATCTCTTTTTTGCTTACAATATTACCCACGAATTCGTGGACAATACTTCCTTCGGTTATTTTTTTTACGCTGGAATTGGAGGCTTATGAGGCAAATAACTGACAGCGAATCGTTAAGAAACCTCTTTATCTCGAAAATGTTCATTTGTATTTATTAAAAAAAAAAAAAAAAGAGAGAAGAAGACTTGTTAAATAAAAAAAAGAATGATACGATAGTATAGTTGTAGTATTAACTAAGTGGCTTTATTTGAAAGAAAAAAAAAAAAAAAAAAAAAAAAAAAGTATATTTTGTACTTAGTCACGCACGTCGCTAGGACAAGCAGGCTTAAGGGACTTGTGGAGCAGGGCCCAAGGGACTCCTTGACCTATCCTGGTTGGATGAGTAGAAGGTGCGAATACTATTGTTCCTACCAAGGGCGAGTTAAACGTCCCAAAAAAAATGCCCTAAGTAGGGGAAACACTTTTTCTCGTAAAACTTACTTAGTCATACTGGTGTAGATAGAAAAATTGTAAAATAGAGTATATAGTTTCGAATTGAGTTTTCATTTTTCAAAATAATTTTTTTTTTCCATTACATGTGTACGTGGTTGTTGAAAGACGTTGAAAAAAATGTTTAACGCGTGAGAAGTATACTATTACATTTATTAGTAAGCAATTATTAAAGATGGCTTTTCATACTTTCTATACAGAACTTTTTAATTGAGATATCGATATCTATTAAAAGGCTAGGAATTTAAAAAAAAAAAAAAAAAAAAAAGCGTGATGAACCTTATTCCCGTTTAATCTTGTAAAGTTTTTGATATCGTGATGACAATTTAATTTCAGTCACAAAATTTTAAGCTATTCAAGATCTATTCAAGCAGAAAGATAAAAATTATATTAAAACTGAACATTTTTGGTGTATATAGATTTATTAGTACTTCGTATTAACATGTATTCAAGTACATTATTTCATGCTCCGTATAATCTACAGATCTCACATAGTTTAGTGAAATGTATATTCATTAAATTTTTTTTTACTTGATACAACTATTTTTTGTAAGAAACAATAAAATTTTTTTAGTCCCGTATGATTTGGATAATTTAGAAGAAAACTATAAACTGTATGTCAAAATCTTAATAAATTACCACATTTAATATTATATCTTACCTCTTACACAATTTTCATGTTACCATCAACTGTGTGATTTTTTTTTATAACTTTTGACATAAATAATCAAGTAGTTGAAAAAAAATTTTTTTAATAAAAACGTATACGTTGTACATTACATTATGAAGTTACAGCTACGTAGAACATACAATTTAATTTAATATAAAAGTTTTACATCTATTTGTTTCTTTTGAAGATTGAACAGTACAAATTTGTCATTTTAATATTATAATGCAACAATTTAATATTTTTAGATTCAACAAAATATTCTCCTGAATAGTTCCAAGAGTAAACAACCTCTTAAAACAAGATTATATTTTCTTACTGTCGGGAAGTATTCATTTTAAATAAGAAAATATTTTTCATGTAAAAATAAAAAACTATGTTGTTTCCAGTAAATATTGTACTTATTCTGAGAATTTTTTTTTGCAGAGGGTTTCCGGAATATTTTTTCAGTAAAGCTGTAACTCTTTCCAAAACCAATATAATAACGCAACGACATCGAATAAAAAAAAAATAAATAAATAAAAAATAACCGCAATCAATGACAACTAGCCCTCAAAACGATTTCACAAACTCGCACACATACGAATGCATGCACCACACCCCGAAAATGCGGAAATTAAAAGGCACGCGCTGCAATTTGCTTCTGCGGTTTCCTATTTCACGAGCACTTGGACCCCTTTTATTCATATATTTATGTCCTTCTCATACATTCAATGTCACCCGTTGTACGTGCTTAGACCACGTAATTATACGCGACCATAATCACAGTATTTGTTCTTACCCTTCCACGTTAGACGGTAAAAAAACTCCAAACATCCAGCGGGGGGACTTTTTTTTTTTAATCCGTTATATGTAAAAGTCAAACAAATGTTAACAGACAGACAGTAATATAATGTTCCAAGCAAAAATCAAGGGGAAGAAAAATAGTAAAGGAATAAAGGAACTGCCTTCATTGCTTGTGTTTTTTTTTCTTTTATATATATATATATATATATATATGCGGCGTACTTTTTAGTTCTGGACTTTTATTTATTCGTGGATTTGTCCATTTTTCACAGATATCAATGAGGCCATTATATGTGATAAAAACCGTTGAATCTTCTCAAAATTGTAGTAATTTTCTAATTTCTAATTGAATGTATACTTTTTTTTTTTTTTTTTTATTTAAACCCACAAAAGAATTCCAATATAATAAGAAGTAGCTGAAATGCAAAAATATAAATTTGTTTATCCATGGCACGACTGCCACATTTACTGAGTAAAAAGTATGAGTACATTCGTATAAATTTAAACAAATTTTTTTGATCAATCAGACACTTCTGTGAAGTACATTTTGCCGTTAAATTTGACAGTAAAATCCCGGTACAAAGGTATCATAAATATTTGTGTAAAATATAATAGTAGAATATAATGGTTGATAAATAGGCTTAATAGAAAAAGCTGTTTACAATTTGTCTAGTTAAAAAAATGTCCTAGAAATATATTATTTAATTACAATAATCACTTTACTACCAAAATTGAAGTTACAAACGTATGCTATAGTGTTTAACCATGATTTGAAATATTGTCTTGGCTATGGTGAATTTTTAAATAAATAATTACTATGAAATTTTGTAAATTTTTTATAATCATAACAAAAAAATAAAGATTCGCCACCCAAAAATGTTGCGTTCAATAAA
Organism: Copidosoma floridanum; assembly: GCF_036245765.1. Taxonomy (NCBI): domain Eukaryota; kingdom Metazoa; phylum Arthropoda; class Insecta; order Hymenoptera; family Encyrtidae; genus Copidosoma; species Copidosoma floridanum. The sequence continues at coordinate 11,358,666 of NW_028321884.1, read as the reverse complement.
AAAAAAAAAAATCTGATGTAATATTACTTGAAGCTTTTTATTCACAAGAGTACTTTGAACAATCATTACAAAATTCTCATTTTTTCTAAGGAATGCAGCAAAAGTCCATTCACCCATCCTACGATGATAATCAACAGAAGAGGCAAAACGTCAAAAATATCAACAGGACTCACGAAATTCTTCGCCTACAAATAACAAAAAACTGCGTATTATTTTTATTATTGTAATGTTAATATGCTCGAAAAGACTGACCTCAGTTGGATGCAAAAACGATTCATTAGAAACAGCCCTTTGAAGTATACCGCTGTCTTTTATCAACGCAATGCTATTTACAAATATATAAGGTATGAAAAATGAGCAAAAATACTAAATAATGGACTTGTTTATAAAAATCCAGTTGATTCCACCTGGAAATCTACATGGATTTTAGATTTAAATATATCTAGTTACTTTTAGAAAATACACAGAACTTTTATGAAATTTTCGTAGAATCGTGATAACTTCTTCGCGTGCTTATTGCACTTATTTTCTAGCAAAATTCACGCAATATCTTAACAATAAAACGGTACAAATAATTTTTTAAATGTAAAATCCAATCACGAAACACATGATAATGTAACATATTCTACTAATCAATCAATTGAGTTCCATGTAGATTTATAAAGGTTTTTTAATGGTGTGATACAAGTTACAACCTCTGATTTTGCCGGGACTCCATTATGAAAAAGTTGTGCAAAATAATTTACGCAAAACCGTCAAGACTCTACGAGGACTTCACATGAATTAACAAAGACTCCAAGTATATTATACGTACATTAAAATAAACTCGGTATATTTCATTGTAAAATCCATAAATGTGCCCGGACAAAACCCACTGTATTATTGTAATAAGGTGTAAAAATATCATTCAATGCCATGCATACTTGTAATTAATCAATCGTAGAAATGGGCTCCCGCGCGGCACACCCATTGCCAAAGTTGACTGCATTATCGGATCCAGGGGTTCAATCAGACACGGAACTTTTTGCTTTTTCAGGGTCAACATTATATCCGAAGTCATGAAGGCGTACTTCTTTTTCGAGCACAAATTGCTGAGACCCTCCAATATGCTTCGGGGCAAATATTTTTGCTCTATCAGAATCCGCTTGAAAATTCCTTTGACAACCGCATCCGACGACGTCTATACGCGTGACGAAAGACACAATGGATTATAATTGTTGTACAATCGTAAATGTGGTTGGTTCGATTATCCGTTAGTCACCTGAAAGAACTCGTAGTCCGCGCTACTTTTCACGACCGCTAGTTTGTACGATCTGTCCTTCAGCATGCCCTTCATCGTCCGGAAGGGCACGACGTAATCGTTGACTGTCAAGTTGCTGATGAGAAAAGCCGAGTACGACGCCAATATCACCACACCGGTCAAGTGAGTGATCCAATTGATTAACCGCACCGAGTCGATTTTTGTGAATTCGTGACCTGAAATAAAAAAATTTTTAAAAAATTACATGCACCCACGAGAGAGTTAGCGTGGTGGTGGTATCACCTTGGGCGCACAGTGCGCCAAACGCGTGGAGGAACGAGTGGGAGATGGAAAAGCACTCGACTTCTTGTCCCGTGAATTCCCGTTGTTGCGACAGTATCTTGCAACCGAGTACAGTTGATACGGTGAATAGGATCAAAAAGACCGCGAGGCTCGTCCAAATGCCAGAAGAAAAGGGACTCACGTAGGCCGTCCAGTTTGTGGCCGTGTCGTAGGACTTCTTTATGAAGATGCGGTACCTGCGCGCGTTTTTTTTTTTCCATTCCATTGTCGTTAATACACATAATTTAGTTACAAGTGATCAAACATTTCTTTTTTTTAAATTTTAAATACAGCTAGAGGATGGATTATTGTGAAATCAACGTGGGTATGATAAGGATTCAATAGGGTGATTCACTACGGCTTTCACGACTCCTAGGTGATTCAGGGTTGATTAAGCGATGATTCAGGGCTGATTCCATCGTGGATTCAACGTTGAATCATTTTATACGGTAGGTTTGCCGTTGATTGATTATGCATGGCGTTCTTGTTGAATATATGTTTGCTCTTATAGGAACCTACTTGGTAAAAAAAAACGGAGAGGTGAACGCGATCACGTCCATCCTGTCCAAGCTCATGACCAGACTGGCAACCGCGAGGTCGATTTCTTCTCTGACGAGCATACCGACCATCCCGGACCACGAGCCATTCGGTTGTAAAGTACCCGCGGAGTCAGTTTTGCGGAATCTGATGCTGTAAATGAATAATTTTTCTTTCTTTTTTTTTCTTCATTTAAATAAATTTTATTGATCAGGGTGGAAGTGCTCACCTGCAATTCATGTTTTTCTCGAGAATGGAAACCACCGTCCCGAAGATACCTGTGATGCCTGTGATATTACCAGAACTATCTGTTTGGATTTCGGCCAGTGGTGGACTCTTCATCGTATAGTAAATTTCCAGCACCACCATTTATACACCATTACAAAAATTATTCGATAACCGAACTATATGATAATTTAGTTTTATCTTTTTTAAAATTAAAAAAAACAACCTCGATCCACGAAGCTCGAATTATTTGTCCTTTGAGGTCATTTCTTCGCCGGTAGAAAGACAAATGGTTCATTGTTAGTCCTTTGTCTTTGTCCCAAGATCCGAAATAATTATTTATTGATTCCCGGCCATTGGCAATATTGTAAACTTCACGAAGCTCTAGACTGTTGTTGCTGCTGTTGTCTCGAATTTTTTGTACCGTGACCAACAGACAATCCAGAGGCACGTAAATAGTCGAGAAAAATGCTGCAACGTCTGTTTCTTCGCCGAAAAAAATTATCCACTGTATGTTGTCCATCAAGAACCAGGAGTACAATGTCTCCTGTGAGTGACAAAAGTTATTTCGTCGATAAGTGATCACAGAGTCAATCTATAGTATACAAGTATGCAAGGTTTTTTTTTTTTTTTTTTTTTAACGTGTGGGACGAAAACAAATGCTTACTTTCATAAATTGTTGCATTTCTTCGGAATCGTTAATGAGCACAATCAACGTTTTTTGGATAGTCAAGTACTCATTTTTTACCTAGAAGTAAAATACGCAACAGCTCATAAGTGCGATTGTGATACGTATATATTATTTTTATGACGTATTGTATTGTATGTTTTGTATCATACTAACATTACTACTATATAATATTATTGTATGAATATTAGATGTACATTCGAATTTTGTTTCTTCTGGTGTTCACAGAGAAATCTTTTGTCCCTGTACCCAAACGAAAATAATCTCATTCGTTTAATTGTTATTAATTATTTATAAAATTAAGTTAATAAATGTATTAATAAATATAAAAAATAATAATAACAGTTAGTAAGGGTCAAAATTGAGCCTGTAATAAATATTAAAAGGTATACGTTAAAATTATTTATGATTCATAACATTTATTGTAAGATTTTTTTTTTTTCATCATCTGCGATTAGGACGAAATTTCATTTTAATTATAATAACGAATAAATAATAAATATTATTAGTTAAGATTTTAATGAGTTATCATTCATGACAGCTATTATCAGCTTTTTTAATTTTCAAGATGTCATTGAAGAATGAAATAAAAAAAAAAAAAAAAATTGTAATAATATGTGATAGTGCCCGATAAAACCAGCTATTGATTTTTATTCCAAGTCCCAAATACGCACTCAATTAATGTTCACTATCGATTATCGTCACTTATAAATCTAGTCATTTGCTAAAACGATCACCGCGTTTCCTTTTCTATAAAAAAAAAATTTTTTTAATTAAAAAAAATGCTTGAAAAATCAACTTACTTTGTTTTTGAAAAACTCGATGGTAAAAGCGAAAGTGCGAACGTGAAGCTTCGCAAAGTACAACAGAATTTCCATAAAATGTCCAGCTCTGTGAAAAGCTTACAATATACGATCAATCATTTATTGAAGGGATGTAACAACTATAATCGATTTTTAACTTACAAGGCGAATGCATGGCACTTTCGTCCGTGTACAGAAATACAATGCACTTGATGCGAAAGATGTAACGTACGCGTTCGACAATGTGCTTGTAATGATCGGATTCCATGACCAGTTGAGCTTCAGCACTACGGTTCGGGTGATAAATGGTAAGCCAGACAAGTATTGTTAAAAACGTAAATCCTAACGAGTAGCGAGGGTGTTTTGACACGATCATTTTTATTTTTGAGGCTCGAATGACATGGAGAGCGAACAAAAAACGGAGCGACGCTGCCTATTTATTTTTGCGAGCGTAAGTGACGCCGTATTTTTATTTTTACGTGCACCGATGAAATTGTTCGAACGATGTTGCTGATACAGTGCTAATTTACGGACTAAAATATCATGATAGACCATACTTATCGAACGAGTAAGGTCACGCGGTGTAAACAAAGCGAATAATAAGGGTAATGTTTATTTTTGTTATTTTAATGTCATTTGTACCAGAAAACGAAGGATAAATATGTACAATTTACGTAAATCGATGGAACTTGTGTGTCTTTTCTGGCTTTAGTTTTTTTATGGATGCCTGAGCATAAATAATTTTTATTTAAAAACGGTTATGATTTCTAAAAAAGATTATAAATAACTCGAAAATTTCACTTCAATTAATAACGAACAATAAATATTGTAAGTTAAAAGTCATAATTAGTTATTATTCATAAAAATAATAAAAAAATAATAATAAGTGATAATGACTGGTAACAACAATTATTAAATAATATTATTGGTCTCAAATGTGTACTTTATTAATTCTCATTATTGGTAATTATCACTTGTCGTTATAGTTGTTCACTGATTACGATTGTCACTTTGGTAAATTTTTTGAACGTTTAGAGGTACGTGAATGGGTGTGTGTGGGTTTAAAATTACAAAAAACTATAAGGGTTGATCATGGCATAGCTCACTAGGCCAAATCACTGTTTGATCTTCATTTGTTTATAATTGTCGTACCGTTTCAAAACCATAAGAAAAATAAAATTGTTTTTATTTTTTAACTGCTAACCATCACGAAAATTATAGTCCAAGTATCTTGAAAATGTCAGGAAGTCCAACTAGGTAAAAAATCCTTTTTTTTTTTTTGTTTAAAAAAATCTACCAAATAACACGTACATCTTCCCTAGACGAGCATTTTTCGATGAGCAAAAAAAGAAGGTTTCTAGGTCACTGTGACAATTGCAACCTCGTATACAATTTATCTTACTTTAATGCGCGTGAGTAGAATATTAAATCTTAATTAGCTTGCTTACCTGCTACATATATATGGGTAAAAACTATTAGTACGTTCATCACTACCCTTGTATAAAAAATAATAGTCAACGCTATCTGTGATCAATAAAAGGACGACATATTATGTATATCTGATTGAAATTAAAATTGCTGTGTATACATTACTTTTTTTTTTTTTTTTTTTTTTTTTTTGCAACACCGACACGCATACGAAATCAATAATAATTAATAATAATACGCATACGCGATGAAGCACTTGATGTTTTGTATTTATGCGCTTCGCGAAAAATACCAAACGTGTCTCGGTGGTGATGCGTGCGAGGTACGATCATTGTTGGAAAAAAAAAAAAAATGAGCCACACACGTTGTATTTTCAAAACAGTATATGCTCATCATCAGTAATTAAAAATTGGACGTTGCACAGCCAAGCAGAGATCTCACGCCTCGTCAAACCGTCATTTCTCAAATAAAAAAGCTGACCGACTTTGTCCAGGTGCAGAAGAAAGATTCGACTGGAAGATACCGATCATGTATCGAGCCCCTGCACGCAAAGCACCCCACGAAGTTACCTTGCTTACCCAACAAGATTTGAACTGACGAGTAAAACTCATGTAGATGATTTTTCATTATTATCAAGCAGCTGCTTCTCGTATTTCATTTTATTTTATTTCCTAATTAGATGCACACAAATCAGTGCTTTTTTTAGGCTTTCTTTTTAATTTTATGTAGTTTAATTTATTTTAATGCACACACCCTTTCTGGGCGATAGTCCAAAAAAAATGAGTGAATCAACGATTGTTCGTTTAGAGAAAATATTGCGAAGAAATCTTGCCTACATAGGATGACGAAATATAATTACAAAATGTAAAAATAAGTCAAAAGTACCTTTGATTCTTCAACGCTTGGTACCGTCAGTATGGCTCACTTGGTTCGTTCATTCTTACATAGATCATGCATGACTTTCATACCTATATACCTTGTCAACGAATTGGTACCGTATTTTGTTCGTTAGTGTATAACTTATCCATGCAATTTGTTCGTGTACAATGATATCGCGCGCGGCGGGAAGTACATGCGGGTCGAGGTGAGGTATGACTTGTAAATAAATACGTCGCAAAGCCCTTGCTGATTTTCACGCTTCGATTAACATCGCGAAGACATTCACGGGTGAACGTTTACAAAGAGATTTTATCCATACATCCGCAGTTGCAGTTGGTTACCGGTAAACTGATGACGATCGATCTCAGCAAATGAAATCACGTTTTACACTGATTTGGCTGGTTATCGCATTTTTGGACAAGGATACAATTTCAATTTTTTTTTTTTTTTTTTTTTTTACAAATGCTTAGGAATCCATAAAATAAGTGTGCTAAGTCCAAGGGTAATCAACCTGTACAACCATCAGAAGAGTATAACGAATCTTCAGACGGTACAGAATCGAGACGGATGCTCGAGGAAGCCCGTCATATTTTGAGGAAGTAAATTGATCCAATACACCAACCCAGAGGATTTCCGCTTGATGGGCTTTGCAGAATTGGGCTGCACACGTGACTCTGTGCCTTCAGTGGACTGTGTTCCCTTCACGATTGGCAGGGATGAAAAAGAGTTTTAAAATACCACGCCCGAGCGAGCAATGACCATCCGTTCAAGAAGGAAATTTTTAGAAAATGTCGATTAGGTGGGACGGGAAAAAAACGTATGCCAATAGGATTTTATGTTTAAACTATTTTCGAAATTATTTGATTTATTATATTTGGATATTTTTATAAAAGTTATAAATAGGCATTTATTTTTTATAATAAAAATACGGACACGTTTAAACTTCTATATCTACACAAACTGAATGATTTCTCCATGACAATGTTCGGTATTTCGACATTTCTATGGAAAAACACAAGTTATACTGTCATACTTAGTTGTTGGTGTATGCAATTTTCTTTAAAAAAAAAAAAAAAATTTATGCAAAAAAAATTATTCTAATAGGTACAAATTTTACAGCAACAAGCGACTAACTCGAGCGTTTAAAAACTATCGATGCCATCGATAGGAATAGTAACCGGATTGTTGGTCTGCATAACGACCCAATTGCCTGAAACGCTTACATTGCTTATGGCAACTGACTTGGCAATGTGACCCGTGACGATTTTAGCCAAATCTTCCGGTGTTTTTGTCTTGTATAGCGAGATATTGTCTTGGAGAAGGCACACATAGTCCTTGAACGGAGTGTTGTCCACAGACATTAGTACGGTCGCGTTGCAGGCCAACGAGCCTAAGGAACAAAAAACAATTGTAAGTCTTTGTTAAAATAAATCAACTAATACCGTAAAATAATCATAAAACCACACCTTTAATCTCATGTCCTCCAGCTTTGACGAACAAGACGCTCTGGACATCATTCCAAGACTGCTCGTTGACTTTTAGCCTTAATTTGTCGGCAACTTTTTGCACATTAGCGAGATTCAGTTCGTCGCTTACACGACCGGTCAACAGACCAAGCAAAAGCGCGTTTTTCGCGTACTTTTTGTCCTCCCCTCCACAAGCACAAAAATTTATTGTTATGTTTTGGTTCTTGGGGCCAATGAACTTACTGGCAATTATGCCCAGTCTTCGAGCTAGATTGACCCATGGAGGATTTTTTAAATTATTTGTCTTGATTGTTTCTGTGATCGAGTGTTCCTTAGTATTATTGTTCGAGAGCGGCAAAACTGGCTCATTTTTATAGGTCTCACCAGTTGTCGTTTCCGCCTCTACTGCTTCCTCAACTGGAAGTTTAAAGAATTTAATTAATGGCAACCTAATGTAAGTACTTGGTACACGATAAATGCACAAAGCTCGATTTTACACACAAATAGTCAATAAATGTACCATTATGGAATTCATGCGATTCATCAAAACCAAAAAATAAATTTGCTTTGATATCAGATGTCATTGAAACTTAGATTTTTTTTAATGTCAATTGGTTTTTACCCTCCTCATTGTTCTAATAAATGGTGTACCAAGCGATTACGATTCTTGTTTAAATGAATACAGCACGATAGGACAGACGGTTTTCGATTTTAAGTAGAGTAAAAACAGTTTTGAAGCATATAAATATATTTGGGATTTGACTAATTACTTAGTCATAAAATAACAGTAAAATGGCTTTCAAATAAAAAATATTCTCCTTAGTAGCTAAATACATTCCAAAAGAAAAAATATTGATAGAAGAAACTCGTTACCTAATTGTATTAAATTTGGATCCACTATTGGTTTGATATCTAGACTAGAATCGTCGCCATCGTCGCTCTGATCCACCGTAAAGGAATCTATTTGGTTTGGATTTGTTTCGTTACTGCCTACGGATTCGGCAATCAAACGTTCCGCAACTGACCGCAATCCTCGACGTTTGAACGTTGTTATGCTTGCTCCGGTATCGGCAATTAAATTTTTCGAAGTTTTCCTAAACGTGTGGCCGGTATACCGTTCTGGACTCGGTAGTCCCAGCCAAGTGGCTATTTCCTTTGGCATGGTTCCAATTTTGTTTATACCAATGGGATTGTTGGTACTCTGTCCATTGCGAGTGCACAGCAAAAGACACGGCGGTGCGAATGGTGGTCTCAGGCTCACGTACTTTTCTATAATATCAAAGTATTTGCCTTCTATCACAAAAGTCCTAGAAACACGATTGTTCGAACCGGGAATACTAACGATCACAAGGGAATTTTCAAATCTCAAATTGTCAATTTTCAATCCACGCAGTTCTTCCCTCCGACAAGCACCAGTTACACCAATTATCAGAGCAACCTACAAAAGATGGCAATTTAACATTTGAACTACTGAAATCACAGCCACTGAATGACATTACCTTTTCAGATATGAAAATGCTGTCGGGAGCTGTGGTTAAAAAACGATTCATATCCCTGGACGAAAAGACTGCTGCTCTCTTGGCCTTGTATCCCTTGTGTTTTTCTTTGAGAAAAGCCTTCAAGTTGCTGTACTTGTCGATGTCAATGTTTTTGTTTATGTTCAGCATTGTTTTCAACATCGAGTACTTTGCCCACAAAGATGCCGAATTCGTGCGCTCCGACATGTGTTTGAAGTAACTGAGCAAAGTGTTTTCTTCGAACGATTGATTATTGCTCAATTGCTGCCACTTGAGAAAATCGTTGTATCGTTTTTTGTACAATTCTTGGGATTTGATCGAAGGTACCTCCTGCGTTGAGCTCTCTATTTTGTGCACGAGCTCGGGGAGGATGTACTCCTCGAATCCGTCGTCGTCGCTCATCTTTTGGGATATATTTTAACGACAAGTTGCAACAATTGTGACGATTAATTTTTCGCGACCGACGAAGAAATTTACATTTTGTATTTGCAACACCACTGCAGGCAAACCATACAATAACAGAGATTAGTTGTAGATCTACTTATCTACTAATCTCTGGCAATAACACATACAATCACACAGCAGGTAAGGTTAGTTTGTTTTGATTTTGCTTCGCCGTTCCTGTTCCGTAATCTGGCCAGTTAAAATAGCAGCGCTTTTTATATATAGCTGTAGCGCCAGTTTAATTCAAGGTAGAGTTGACTTGTAAGATGTACGTGAAGTTACGTGTAGTAATTAATTAAAGTAATTACTACTAAGGAATGCCATATGGTCGATTTTATTAAACCATATGAATATCTATATTTTTGGAGGTAGACTTTTGGGTGGAAAATAAATTGTAAACTTGCCGCAAACAGCACAGACCACGTCAACTTTTTATTATCTATTTATAAAATTAGTTGCGGCTGGTTTATAATTGATGAAAAGGCTCTAATATAAGAAGTAATAATTATTTTAATCAGCGCCATCTAGCGGTCTTTATTTTTTGGCCAAAAGTGGCTCCTAAAATTTTCAATCAGAGCATTCAGGATTAGAGCCATTTAACCTATTATAAACCAGCCGCAACTAATCATATAGTTATAAAATGAAAAAATAACAATACATGTGTTTTTGGCGGCAAGTTAACAATCTATTTTCTACCCAAAAATTTACCTCCTATGTATTTGTACTTTTGAAGATAAATTTTCAAGCATAAAATAGATTGTTAACTTGCCGCCAAAAACACACGTATCGTTATTTTTTCATTTAATAGCTTCATCATGAGTTGCGGCTGGTTTATAATTGACTAAATGGCTCTAATCCTAAATGCTCTGATTGAGAATTTTAGGAGCCACTTTTGGCCAAAAAATAAAGACCGCTAGATGGCGCTGATCCAAATAACTATTGCTATTTACAGCAAAGTCACTTTGATAATTATAAACCAGCCGCAAATAATCTTGTTAATAGATAATAGGTAGTTGACATTTTTTGTGCTACTTGCGGCAAGTTTACAATATGTCTTTTACCTGTAAATGGACCCTGAAAAGTATAAATATTCCACTTATCTTATACGGCTCATAAAATCTACCATATTTACAAAATTAAAATACTTTAGACCTTTTATCATTAACTCGCGGAAGCACAGCCCTTTAACTTTCTAGTTTAAATAAACAGCTAACTTATATAATATGTACATACCAAGATTTGTGTTACAGAAATCTTGAACAATGATTAAATAGATACGTAAAGTAATAAGTCCAAAAGAGACAACTAAAGAAAAAAAGTTTAAAAAAGAAGTTCGGTTACACAGGAAGAGTCTCCTAAAAATGGAGCATTGGATCTCACTTAATTTAAATTACTTTACAATTTATCTTTTACCTTAAAATCGACCTCCAAAACTATCAATATTCTACTTATCTTATATGGCTCATAAAATCGACAATATTTATAAAATTACAATACTCTTGACCTTTTACCATTAACTAATGAAAGAACAGCCCTTCAACTTTAGATTTCCAATAAACAGTTGACTTATATAATATGTACATAACAAAATTTGTGTTACAGAAATCGTAAATCACGATCAAATATACACGTAAATTAATCAGTCGAACAGAGACAACTGAAGAAAAAAAGTATTAAAAGAAGCAGCCACATGAAGAGTCTCCTAGGAATGGAGCATCGGATCTCACTAATTGAAAAATACATTTATTACAGAGATGTAAATTTTAAGTGTTATAAGTAAACAAAGAACCCAACCTTCTCTGATCAAGTGAGATCCAATGCTCCATTCTTATATGAGACTTTTCGTGTGACTGTGCTTCTTTTTCAGGCCTTTTTTCTTCGGTTGTCTCTTTAATGGACTAATTAATTTGTGCTTACATGAGTTAATGGTAAAAGGTCAAGAGTATTGTAATTTTGTAAATATTGTCGATTTTATGAGCCATATAAGATATGTAGAATATTGATGTAGAAACTTGCCGCAAGTAGCACAAAAAATGTCAACTACCTATTATCTATTAACAAGATTATTTGCGGCTGGTTTATAATTATCAAAGTGACTTTGCTGTAAATAGCAATAGTTATTTGGATCAGCGCCATCTAGCGGTCTTTATTTTTTGGCCAAAAGTGGCTCCTAAAATTCTCAATCAGAGCATTTAGGATTGGAGCCATTTAGTCAATTATAAACCAGCCGCAACTCATGATGAAGCTATTAAATGAAAAAATAACGATACGTGTGTTTTTGGCGGCAAGTTAACAATCTATTTTATGCTTAAAAATTTATCTTCAAAAGTACAAATACATAGGAGGTAAATTTTTGGGTAGAAAATAGATTGTTAACTTGCCGCCAAAAACACATGTATTGTTATTTTTTCATTTTATAACTATATGATTAGTTGCGGCTGGTTTATAATAGATTAAATGGCTCTAATCCTGAATGCTCTGATTGAGAATTTTAGGAGCCACTTTTGGCCAAAAAATAAAGACCGCTAGATGGCGCTGATTAAAATAATTATTACTTCTTTTATTAGAGCCTTTTCATCAATTACAAACCAGCCGCAACTAATCTTGTAAATAGATAATAAAAAGTTGACGTGGTCTGTGCTGTTTGCGGCAAGTTTACAATTTATTTTCCACCCAAAAGTCTACCTCCAAAAATATAGATATTCATATGGTTTAATAAAATCGACCATATGGCATTCCTTAGTAGTAATTACTTTAATTAATTACTGCACATAACTTCACGTACATCTTACAAGTCAACTCTACCTTGAATTAAACTGGCGCTACAGCTATATATAAAAAGCGCTGCTATTTTAACTGGCCAGATTACGGGACAGAGCGCCAGTTAATTCAAGGTAGTTGACTTACCGACTTGATGGTAACGTAGAGTGCAACCCACCATCACTTGCTGGTGACGATTGCGGAAAACACCCCGTATCTGTAAAAAAACGCGCGCGTAACTTTGATTTTTTTTTTTTTTTTTAAAGGGACACAGTTGATTTTTACCTTTGACGTTTCGGATATTTACGTTAATAAATTTTAATACAGGAACCAAGAATAAGACGTTTTCAATTTGTCATAGCTCAATTGAAACTCTCAGAATTTCATTGACTATCTACATTTTTTCATTCTTCAGTTTATTTTTACATAAAAATCATGTTATCCATTTCAATTGCAAAAGTGAACGTATTAAAATGAGCACTTACTACCAAAAAATGGTAAATGTGATAAAAAAATCCTTTTAATACTAACAATTATACCTTATCAAACTATAGTATGTCCTATAAAAAAATAACATTATTTGTGTAAGAACCTATCTTTACAGGTATATAAATGGTTAAAGCTAAAGTTTTAAATACTTTATTTATACCAAGCTGGACTTTTGAAAGTAAATACTGGCTTAACAGGTAAAAAAAAATATACAACGATGTAATTTTGTTCTTAAACTTTATAGTTGCTTTTACTTTAATATATTTTAATTATTAAAAATATAAAATATTTTATCACTAGTTATGTATGTATCTATGTATATATATATTTATTCATTTATTTATAAACAACAAAAACACGAGATAGTAGAAATGTTTAAACTTGAACATCAACTCACATGAAATGATTTTTTTTTTCACAGGAATGTTCAGTACTTGAAAGCTATTTAGCATTTCGTGCAAGCTTCAGATAAATCATCAAAATTATTATTTTGTAAGCATGCATCATAAATACACCATATTTTCATTAATAAGTATATTATGGACAAAACTCTTGCATGATGGTGATAAAAGACTGACTGAGTGCATCAATAACTTTCGATGCCATCGATGGGAATAGTAACCGGATTGTTGGTCTGCATAACGACCCAATTGCCAGAAACGCTTACGCTGCTGATTGTGACCGATTTGTTAATGTGGCTCGATACAATTTTAGTCAAATCTTCCGGCGTTTTCGTCTTGTACAGCGAGATATTGTCTTGGAGAAGGCACACGTAGTCGTTGAACCGAGTGTTGTCCACAGACATTAGTTTACTCGAGTCACATGCCAAGGAACCTAGAAAATAAAAAACAATTGAAAACTTCGTAGTAAATCATACTTTTACAATGAATGATCGTCAACGCACCTTTAACTTCGTGCCCTCCAGCTTTAACGAACAAAACGTTCTCGCAGTCACTCCAAGACTGCTCATTGACCTTGATCTTCAGCTCATCTGCGAGGTTCTGAGCGTTGATGAGATTCAGCTCACCCTTCACGCGACCGGTCAACAGACCAAGCAAAAGCGCGGTTTTCACGTACTTTTTATCCTCCCCGCCGCAAACGCAGTAGTCCACTACTATGTTTCGATTCTTGGGTCCTATGAACTTGCTCGCAATTATGCCGAGTTTCCGGGCTAGATCGACCCACGGAGCATTCGTTGGATTGTTCGCCGCAACGAGGGATGGTGCGTTAACAATTCCCGTGATCGGAAATTCATCAGTTCTACCTGACAGCGTCAAAAATTGCTCAGCTATTTCAACTGCAACTCTCGTCTGTGCCTCTGCTGTGCTTGCACCTGGAAATTGAAATAAATTTGTATTTTCAATTGATTGATCATTAAAAATAAATACATTAAAAAAGGCTGATAACAAAATAAATTAATAATATATCTGTATAAATTAAAAAAACTATTTGATAAGTAAAAATATTTAACAATAAATAAAAATTGGTGTTCAATAACTACATTACGTGTAACAAATTAAATCATTGTTTTTATAATGAAATTTTAAATTGTAGCAAAAACCAGATGTTCCTGTAGGGAAATGTAATGCTTTTGAAGCAGGAAAAATTACAAGCTGTACCGTTGCCTAGAGGATCTTCAGCTCTCTGGGTTCTGTCTAGGTAAGAGGAATTGCCATAATTGCTTTGATTATCCTCATAAGTATTGAACTGATTGTACTTAATTCTTTTATTCCTAAAATTGTCCACAACCGGCATCAACCTTCCATTACGCTTAATCACCGCAGTGCTAGCTCCAAAGTTTGAAAGTAAAGTCTTTGAAGTGCTTCTATACGTGTGACCATTGTACTTTTCTGCACTTGGTAGTCCGAGCCATGTGGCTATTTCCTTGGGAATGGTTCCCATTTTGTTTTTACCAATCGGTTGATTAGTACACTGATCATTCTTAACATAAAGAAACAGATTGGGAGGTGCATAAGGTGGCCTGAGTTTCACGTACTTGTCTATTATGTTAAAATATTCTCCCTCAATCACAAAAGTTCTAGCCACTCGAGTCCTCGTATTTGGAATACTGATAATAAGAATGGAATTTTCAAATCTCAAGTTTTCTATTTTCAATGCACGCAATTCTTCCCTTCGACAGGCACCAGTTACACCTATGATTAAAGCAACCTACAAATATAAATCGTGCCTTTGAGAGCCTGTACTTACATGAAATATCGTATGTACAAACAGACAATTGTTTACCTTTTCGGCTAAATAGATGTGATCAGGAGCTTCAGTCAGAAATCTAGAGACGTCATTCAACGAAAAGACTTGAGCTTTCTTAGCCTTGTAGCCTCCGTGTTTTTCTTTGAGAAAAGCCTTTAATCTTTCGTATTTATCGATATCAACGTTTTTCTCGACATTCAGCATAGTCTTGAGCATCGAGTACTTGGCGTACAACGACGCTGAATTTTTGTTTTCCGATATTTCATGAAAATAAGTGAGCAGAGTGTCCTCGTCAAAGGATACGTTGTTGCTCGTCTGTTGCCAATTGATAAAATCATTGTACCTCTTTTGATACGTTTGTCGTGATTTGTCGGTGTAATTTTCCATAAGTGGACTCTCAAGTTTGAACTCGATTTCATCAGGGATGATGAACATCTCCTCCTCGGACATCTCATCTTCGTCACTCATTTTTTATGTCCAACTATTTTTGTCACGTCAAGGAACTTCAGTAATTACATTTACTTGTCATATACGCAATCAACGATTAAGTTTTATACGCATTTTTCATTGCATAATTTAATACACTTGAAAATACATGGGAGTGAGTTTAAGGTTATCACTGTCATTGTCTATGTTTTGCTTACTTCTACATGTGCAATTTTTTATTTATAATCTACGAAATACGAGTAGATAAGCACAGGTGATTATCCGTTAATACTTTACTGTGACACGAGTTCAGTAGATTATATTATTCATTAAATACTGCAGTAATTGCACTACACGAAAAAATTAATAATAATGTATGTATGTGTGCGGTGTACTGTCCTCGAAAGTTTGTGTTGTGAGCTTGATGTGAGCCAGGTATTTTTTAATTTTTTTTTGTTATAGTCAGCGCCATCTCACGTTAATGATTTTGAGTTAAAAAGTAGAACTCTCATCTCAGTTCTCAGAAAATTCTCCGCCAGAGAGCGCTCGTAGTATGTAAAACTGCAAAAATAATATTTATACTTTTGGAGGTCAATTTTCGGGTAAAAAACTAATTGTAAACTTGCCGCAAATAGCACAAACAACGTCAACTTTTTATTTTGTGTTTATAAAATGAGTTGCGGCTGGTTTATAATTGATTAAATGGCTCTACTATAAATAGTAATAATTATTTGGATCAGCGCCATCTAGCGGTCTTTATTTTTTGGCTTGGCGGTTTGGCCAAAAGTGGCTCCTAAAATTCTGAATCAGAGCAATCAGGATTAGAGCCACTTAATCAATTATAAACCAGCCGCAACTCATGACAAAGCTATAAAATAAAAATAAAACAATACGTGTGTTTTTGGCGGCAAGTCAACAATTCATCTTATGCTTGAAAATTTATCTTCAAAAGTATAAACACATAGGAGGTCAATTTTTTGATAGAAAATATATTGTTAACTTGCCGCCAAAAACACACGTATCGTTATTTTCTTATTTTATAGCTACCAAATGAGTTGCGGCTGGTTTATAATTGACTAAATGGCTCTAAGCGCTAATGCTGCGGGTCAAAAGTTTAGGGCCACTTTTTAGTTCAAAAATCCGCAACGCTAGATGGCGCTGATCCAAATAGTGATCACTATTTAAAGAAGTGCTATTTAATTAATTATAAACCAGCCGCAACTACTATCAGAGATAAATAATTAAAACTAAACACTATTGGTGCTGTTTGCGGCAAGTTTACATTTTGTCTTTTACTGAAAAATCGACTTCCAGAAGTGTAAATATTCTACTTATCTTGTTTCTTGTATTGGCATTATGCCTCTACCACGTGACCTCAGTATATATATGACTAATGTAGAGGGAAAATAACACAGGTCTTATGGGAGGAATCTTGTTTTTATTTTTTTTCGCACGTAAAAAGATCAGAATCATATCAAGGCAAACAGAGCAGAATCATAGCATCATACCCGTTAACGTTTACCAGCCCGTACCCGGTCTACTGCAGACAGCGCGTGCAGAATGCAGACTAAAATTAACACAAGGAGAGGTAGCTTTGAAGCTTCAGCGAGACCATTACACCTTGTTGGTAAACATTTGAAGCTAATTTAAGTACATATATGATATCATCACGGAGACGAGTAAACATTGAATTTTTAACCTGCCTGCAGAGACTAAATTGAGACTGCAGAGACTGAACAGAGATCAACTCAAAATTGGTCTAAAAGTGATTCTTAATCAGAAAAATCAGCAGATATTTCATATTTTAAAAACACATCGACTCTTTAGTTAGCATTATATGAAACAGTAAAAATGTATAACAAGACAGTACATACTTTTTCGATTTTCAATATACTTACCTTTAAAAAGCATCATATGATTCGTACTTTTTTTTTTTTAATATTTCAGGAACATTAAAACCATATCTGCAAAACTTACCAAGATGAGGTGTAGCAATGACTTTCGGATGCTGGATGAGTTTGAGCAGAGTCGCGCTTTTCGGGGGTTCCTCGGTGAAGACGTCCAAGCCAGCGCCACCGCAGTGCCCGCTCTCGAGGACGCTCAGAAGCCCGGACTCACTGATTATACCACCACGAGCGACGTTCACGACGCAAAAGCCTTTCTTGCACTTGAGCATGTTCTTTCCGTTCAGCAAATCTAAAAAGCGCAAAAAAAAGCAGAGTCAACGACATCGATTTTTAGTTCGAGACACGATTACAGGTTTTTGTCTTGCTGATCACGACACATCGCTTATTGAACGAAAGAAACTAATATTTGTTCTTTCTAAACAAAAATAGTTAAACATTTATTTTTTAGGATAACGGGATCAAGCTATAATTTAGGAAGGTTCATGGAGAATGGAAAAAGAGAGAAAAATGTATCACCTACATCTTTGGCTTTACTAATCTTAAGTTTTATCCATTCTGCGAAAAAGGTAAAAAATGGACCCCAAGTCATTGTAGATTAGAGAAATCAACTAGTATGTCATTAAGTCTAAATGTTGTAAAATAGGTAAAAAAAATATATTGCCTACCTTTAGTCTCCTTGATAAGCGGCGTATGGACAGTGATGTAATCCGCCCGCTCGAGCACGCCATCGACGCTGGCATTGTCGACCCCAAGTTCCCTGAATTGCCCTGGGGTGAGCAGCGGGTCATAAGCAAGGACTTTCATGCCGAAGGCCTTCATCCTTGCGGCGACTTCGCGACCAATGCGTCCGAAACCGAGGACTCCGAGGCACTTGCCCTCGAGTTCACGGCCGGCGTAGACTTTACGGTCCCAGCGGCCCTCTCGCATCGACTGGCCCGCTTGTACGACATTTCGGGCCAGGGCCATTATCATCGCGCACGTCAACTCGCAGGCGCTCGTGCTGTTGCCACCTGGTGTGCTGAAAAAAGACGGAGGGGACGTTTTTAATTGATTTGTGATCCGTTTTTATGGACTCTGGCTTCCAATTTTCAACATCTAGCACTAGCGATGGACTAATGAACAGCTATCAGTTTCATCTTTAAAAACCGGTATCTTAGCTCTGTTGTTAGTAGGTCAGAATTTTTTTGTCACGTGACCAATGCGCTAGACATGCTGAAAACTAGCGTCACATTTGTCGAGTTTACAACGCGATAACTTGTGAATTGCAACTTTTTAGTAAGCTTGTGATTTTGTAAGACCAACACAGTGTTTCTTGGAGATCGCAGATAAGGCGTAACCCACACACACACACACATCACGAGTGTGAAATTAAAAATTTGCTTATCAAAGAAACGAGATAATTTGCTCTCTTGGGGGTCCGCGTGCGTAGCTCATATACTGCCCGAGTCAAATGACGCGCTTGTAATGTAGTGAAACATATCGCAATGTACTTACTTTAGGACCAATATGCCTTGGCGCGTGGCAGCTGGGACGTCGATGTTGTCGACGCCGGTGCCGGCGCGTCCGATCATCTTGAGATTCGGGGCTGCGGCTATCACGTCGGCCGTTACTTTGGTCTCCGATCGGACGATCAGGCCATCGTGTTTCTGCACATATAGGAAAGGAAATTGATTTTTACTTGAAATATTTTCATTTTTTTTTTAGTCGACAAAAAATTTGACTCCATACCTGCAACTCTTCGATGAGCTCCTCCTTTGACAGCTTGTACTTTGTCGTGACATCTATTTCGTATCGGGTCAGTAATTTTGCGCACTGATCGTCGACGGGGTCGCTGATTAAGACGCTGTTCAAGTTGACGGCCATTTTTCTGATAAATGAAACCATATATATATACATTTTTTTATCAATAAAAAACTAGGTCGACATGTTTCGCGTTTTTTTTCCTCCACGTCTGTACGAATAATAGTTTTGTCGCACTGGAGCTCATTATAAGAATGTAATTTAACCGTGTCGCCAATTTAATTTCACTTATTGATTTCACTCTTTAATTCATTGATATTGAATTGAATTAGTCACATTGCTACTGCAATATATTTTATATATTTTTTTATCACCAATATCTGTCGTCTGATTAATTTTAAACAAACTAATAAAATCTCGCATAAAGAAGCTTCAACGCGTGGATGTATGAATCTTTTGAGAAAGGATACAAAAAAAAGTCTCGTGAATCAAATGTACGCACGTGGAATGTTTTAAAATAAGTGTGTAGCTATTTTTATCGAATATCTACGAAACGAGTGGAAAAAAAGCTCAGTTCCACACTTCAGAATTCTTTGCATGGGATTATATTACGTGATGTACAAACGATGAGATAACACGATAAGAGTATCTAAGAGAGTTTTCGTAAGTTCAAAGATGCACATTATGCTTACGAAAAAAATTTGAAAGTAATGTACGAAATCGTTAGTTTTGTTTTAATTGATCTTTTATCATCGAAAGTGTTGAGTATTTTTTATCAAAATCGGTAATAAAATCGTGTACTCGTTCATTCAAACGTACTTATATCGTTTACAGTAGCACACATTCTATGAATCTTGAAAAAACGTGATTCTTACAACTTTAAAATGTTGTTAAATAAATTTTGTAATCATATTTTACAAACATTGTAAAAATATTGAAAATGAGAAATTGGGCTAACTTAGTAGATTGTAAAAAGAAACAATTGAAAAAAACATACTTATTGCTGAAAATTATCGTAAATCAGCTCAACCTCTACCTTGAGCTGTTGTTATCCATACACAATATCAATGAAAGTTATCAGTTTCAAGCAAATTATCGAGAAAGTAACAGAGGAGAAGTGATTTCTAGTGTTTAAAAAATCATCGGGTATTTTCAACATTTTTACAATGTTTTCATAACGTCATTACAACTTGATGCCACTACGTTGTTTTTTAAAACGTTGCGTGATTTTAGGGATCGCTTTAGTTATTTCAATCTACACTATTTACGTAATATAAAAAAAAAAAAAATCATCCACCAACAACAATAGCACCTTGAAGACGTAAAAATATCGGTTGACTTCAAAAAAATATTAAAGAAAAAAAACTGGGTTTCCATTATTCCAAATACCGATACGATAACTAGAAACCGGCTTCCAGCTCCGTCGGCTCCTCCATTACAAAACCCATCCGCCTCGTGACACATCGAGCGCATCATAATTCAGTTCAGCCGAGACAAAAAAGTGCTCCGTTAAATACATATGCTAATCGCCATGAAAATAAAAATAAAAAATAAATAAAAAGTTCTATCCTCACTGCAAACTGGGACACAATAAGTACAGTTATTATAAAAGAAAAAAAAAAAAAAAAATGATGAATATAATTACCGTGTAGTCGATTTTCCTCAACACTTAACTTATGGGTGTATCCCCTCGAAAAAGCTCGCTATGCAGCACACACTGTCCGATCGCGAAACCGGCCTCGTCTGGACTGTCGAACAAGTTTATCGCACAGCAACAGCCTCACTATCCCCGTCCCCACGGGCGCAACTTGTATATAGGCATGTATATACATCGGTAACATAATGTTGTATGATACGTGCTCTCCCTCCCAAATTCTCTGTTTCTTCGGATTATCAGTCGCACTCGCGGTCAAATGTTGCTCGATCTCCCAAGCTCGCGCGGGCGTGTGTGCGTCTCTTATGCATGTATGCGAAGAGCCGGTCTTCCCTCCGACCTCCGATCTCCGATACCGATCTTCTGTGTAGGTACACATATTGTGATACTTTTAGGTATATGGGTGTCTACTTTTGTACATCATGGAATGAGATATGCTAAAAGGTGTCACGACTAGGGTATCGTGACATCAGTTTTGATACCGGTTATCACCCATATAAAATTATATCGTTATCGTGGGTATTGGAACGTCACCATAACGTCCTTTTACGTATTGCGTTAGCGCTATAAGTATATATGTTGTGTGACTTTCACTTTAGCTGTATTTTATGATGTGATGATATAAATATTATATGTAAACTTGGTTTGTGTTACGCTTTGCGAGTATGCATTGCTGACCCTTCCAATTATTGTCCGTGACCGGTATATGGCCGGTGCTTGTGTGATACGTAACTTATTTGTATTTTTCTTACGACGGGTATTAGTTCATTTCGTACTTTTACCTTTTTTTGATAAGATCGATGCATGTATATGGATGACTTATCGAAGCAAGCGAGTGTGACGAAAAATAATTTTCTTCATCCGATTCGGTGAGAGTAATATATTTTTAGTAAACATGAATTGGTTTTCGACTGATTTGAAACTTCCTAAGCGACTTTTTTATCCTTTTTAAAAAATTTCATTTTTTTTTTTAAACAAAATAGGTTCATACGTCAATTGGTATCGGTTCACCGATCGATCGGTTTTTTACAACAATTGAAACGGCCGATCAGCAGTGAAGTAGAACTCGTTTTTAATGTTTTACAGTTTCATTTTACTTGAATAAGTTTCCTTTATTTTTATGGCAATATAACAACTTGTTACGATTTCATTCGAGTAGAAAACTTTGTTCCAAATCCTTGAAAAGTTTGAGGTCGTTTATTAACAGTATTATCATGGTCTGGATATTGGCGATCGGTCAAGATTCAATGGTATACGAGCGATTTCCAATCGACCATTAAATTAAATTCGAATCGACATTATTAAATCCTCGGTAAAGAAAACAAACTCCAGATCTTTTGAAAAATGATCCACTCCAAACATTCCAATTTTTCATGACGACCATACCACGTCAAAAGTACGCCTTTGGCCTTTGGCTTGTTCATTTTTTCCATTTACAAGTACACGAAAAAAATTACTAAGCCAAAAAACATAATCAAGTTGAATAAAAACAACCATAAAATGTAATATTAAAAAACAAAAGGTAAGTTCATTAGTTCATGTATTTTATTATCTTTTTGATTGTATAATATTTTATTTATTAGTTTACAGCTTATATATATATACATTTGGAAAAATCAGCACAACGACCTCTTACCGACTAATGGTACGTTTGATGGTAGGTAACAACTGTATCGCTTTATGATATCATATTACCGGTAGGTAACTGACTAAAATACCGCATATGTTGGTATCATACAAAGTTGCATTATCGATTGAACAATTTTAAACACTTGATTTTTTTAAATGTGAATTACATAAAAATACAAACGTCACAATCATGTACAACCGATGAAGAAACGTTTTGACAATTAATTCCTTCGTAAACGCTTGAAACACAATACTTAATCAACAGGAGAACTCTTACGAAGAAGTTCAGTGTAAAAATCTGATGGAATATAAATACACAATGAGCTGCAAATAAAGCTAAGATGTGCCGAGTTGTTGCAAAGCATTTTCAATTATTCACTCGGACTGTGGTTTTCGCAAGCGACTCATAGATATGGATCATGGATGGATGGAGGACAAAAGAGAGAGAGAGAGAGAGAGGTACATTAAATATAAAAAAAAAGGGTTCAAACGTGGTGGTGGGGGGTACGACGACTCTCTCGGCGATCGCCTGCGGTATTAGTTCACGCGCAGAACGAAGCGCGTCAGTCGTCGTCTCAGTACAACGTGCGGTGGGCGTGTAAGCCCGCAGTGCCCGCACACAAGAGTTGAGTCGAGTACCTAGAGTAGTACTGCACCGAAGCACCGTAAGGAAAAAAAAGTAACAATTAACGAACAACGGAACTTGCCCACGTGCGTTAAATTATGTACAATACCAAAAACTAAAAGGTATAATAACAACCAACAAAACGTATAGACGCAGTAGTTTTTATTTAACGACGTGAGAGAAAGTGTGTCTCGCTGTTCGGTGCTCCCGAGTGTGCTGTGTGGGGCTTTTACGTGATGGTGGCCTGACAATGACAACGACGTTCAGTGAGTGTGTGTGAGTGTATATGCGTGATGTATGTATAATGTACAACCCTATCCTATACCTACTTATTAGGTAAGCGAGAGGGCGACCTAACACGAACGTGTGCTCTTTTTCGTATGGTCCTTTTGTGCCCCCTGCGCTCTACTTGTAAATATTAAACATAAATTTTGCGTGTTTGAGACTCACGACAGTAATATATGCTGCCCCAACCGAGGCTGCGGTCTTTACTTTAACAACCTATACCGTATAATAATATAAATTGTTGAGTGTTGTGCAATTGTTGGTGTTGTAAGTTGTGTTTAAAACAAAAATAATCAACGGCCCACCGATGGTTAGATAACCTGTTGGGAAACAGCAGCTGCTACTGTAGGTACTGACACACTTGGCAAGTCCAGAAGACGACGATCAAAAATTATCCAGCAAACTTGGCGTTTGCAACATTAGGCACCCTCTCCCCCGTAGTTGTAAGGTAGAAAAACAAAAAGTGACTTTGTGGCGCAACGGACGGCGCTGTGGTGAATGATGTGCGTGCCGGGAGTCTCCGGGAGGCTGTTGTCGTCTTGTAAAACTTCTTTGACGTCGTCGTCGTCGTCGTCGTCGTCGTGGTTGCGGTCCAGCTGTTCCGTCGCCGACGAGGAACCACCGCTGCAGACGACAGTAGACTGTTATTGTTATTGTTGTTGTTGACAGCTCGGGCTACGCCGACGGCGGCGACGACGACGACTCCTCACACATCAGGCTGCCGTATACTCTGGACTCTCTGGAGATAGGACTGCCCTCCGTCCGTGTGTTGCTTCTTCTCAACACACACACGACGACGTGCCGAGAGAGAGAGAAGTTATATAGTTTCGGAGTCGAAGCACACGGTAGCGAGAGAGAAAGAGAGAGAGGCGGCGCAGCACAAAATGGCTGTGTCGCGCTGAGACGGGAGCCCAGCCGAGCTTGCCTCTGCTCCACTGCTGTCCAGTCTGGCTGCGGGTCTCCCCCCCCCCCCCGAAATTTTACACCAAAACTAATTTGTAGAGGAAAAAGTCAAGGAACGGCGCGTCGTCGTCCTCCTCTTCCGAACAGTACGCGAGTGGTTTTTGTTTTTTGGTAAATAAATGTGCGCGAGAAAAACAAATTTAAACGAAATTCAAAGCCAACCTCTCAACATACAAAACGTGCAGAAGAGAAAGGCAAAACTGGAGTTGGAACAACAATAACAACGACTGTACGTTGCTGCAGGGAAGGGCCCTTGGATGAGGTGCTGTGTATAAAACACTCATAGCTCGGTGCCGGGGTCCCTGGGCGTATAGTAACAATATATGACGATGAAGCTGTAGCGAGCGTGAAAACATGAGCGGCCCGAGAACGCCGAGGCGACGATCCTTGTACCTAAGGCCCGACCTCCGCCTCCTCGTCAGCCGTTAGCCGAGAGGAGAAAGGCGAGGGAGAAAAAGGGAACGACGACGAGAATCAGCTCCGAGGGAAACCCGGCTGAGAGGAGCGAGAGGTAAGATTGATTGATTGACGCGGTGTGCAGTGCACCGGGGCTCCCTTTTTTTTTCCCGTCCCTTTTACTGCACACTCCCGAATGGGCCTTATTGCTTCTGCAGGGTCCCCTTTCCACCTCTCCTTTTTTTGTTCCTTTTAATGTCCCGGACGTGCACTGGATCGTTAACTGCTGGGACTTTCTCTCGACAATGTAGCACACGTTATATTTTTACACATTTACGTGTATTCTCATTTGCTTATAACTGTTTGGCTGCAGAAATAATGTATAACAAAAGAAAAGAAAAAAAAAATATGCACTCGATTCGAGTGACTTTGCCGTGATGACTCTTCTTTTATTTTTTTTTTTCTTTCGCTCTTATCTGGCATTTAAACCAGACGACGGCGCGTGGAAAATTTTTCACGCGCTCTCCTCTTTGAAAAGCTTCTGCAGCGAAGCGCGCACTCTCTCGCGTATACACATCATTTGCATTTATATATATATTTATTCGTGCATACTTACTTGTGCGTAAAAATCTCTCGGTGGAGTGTAATAAAAGAAGGAGAAAAATTAGAGCGCTGGCCTTTTTATTTGATGGAAGTGTAAAATTTATGCGGGCGCGAGGTCGCTCTTTTTTTACATCTACATCTGTCATGCGGGAAGGGATGTTTTTTCCATCAGTGCAAGATTTTTTGGAGCAAAAAAAAAAATGGAGAGAGAGGATGTGAGTCGTTAACGTATATTTACGAGTGCATGGCGAGCCTTTTTTTTTTTTTTTTTTTTTTTAACTGCCAAAAGGTGTATTTTTCTTTATTCAATAGCGATTTTTCGCTGTGAAACGTTATAGTGCGTATAATACATCGTTTGGTTCTTGGAAACGATGGAATCTTGGCCGAGAGAGCGTGTGCCTCTCTCGAGGGGACGGTAATATATTTTTCGCCTTTCGAGTCTGTATGAAAAGTGCGCGCTCAGATTATTATTAAACGCCTTACGCACACGTATAATATATATGCACGCGCGCGAAGATGGTTATGCGTTTTTGACGAGATACCGTTTGGTATTTGGCGTGAAACTAGGCCAGAGAGAGAGAGAGACGCGTTAAAATAAATATTTCAACATATTTATGCGGACTCGTGATGAAAAAAAAGCATTCTCGAGAGAGAATTTTTTGGAATTTTTTTCGCACATTGCTTGCAAAACCAAATATATTTTTCTTTCCAAGTCAGAAGTTTTCTCGATCGTCATTCAAAGGGGTAAACCAGTGGTGTGTTTACATGCAATGGAATGCTTGAGTTTACCCTTAACAACTATACACCCGTGCGGTTTTAAATAACAGATCATTAATTGTTTACTTCAAGCGTTGGAAAATATTCGCAAGAGGAAATTTCTCGCTGATCTCATGTCGCGTGGGCCTCCTTTTTTTTTAATTTAATCGAAAATTGATTTTACTTTACGATGAATATATACTTCGAACGAGTTGATTTTCAAAGTGGGTTTTCCATAAATCACGCGCTAACTTGGGAAAATTACTTTTCTAAACGATTTTTGTGTACTTAATCGACTAATTTATTAATTTATAGTCGAATAATCAGCACAGCTAATTTAGTCCGTACTTTCAGAACTTAATGAAATATAAAGGTTATCGGTGTAGACGTGACTTGAAACAAGGCAATCTAGCAGAAAACAATACATGCAGAACATTGTTTGTTCTTTCGCGCGTGTGCGAGGAGTAATCCAAGATTTCTTTTATCTTTCGAGCAAAGTACCACCTCGTTCTTGAACAAAAACAATTAAAATGGAAATTGAAAGGCTACGTCCCAGGGATTTCAGTAAAATTACTTCAGTCATAATTATGCGAAAAAAAAAGATTTTAAGTTGGGTGTTTTTACTAAATACGTTTGATTAACCGAAAAGCATACAGTTATCTCTAAATTTTTTTTAAAAAAAGATACCTGGAAACGTCGTAATATTAATGAAAAAAAAAAAAATAATAAAAATAAGCACGTGGTCTTTGTTCTCATGGTTGAGAAAGTTTATCAAAAAGGGGAAATTCCCGATGGCGCAGGAGCAGTAAGAGCCAAATGTGATAAAAATTCCACGAGACGTACTGTGCACGTATTTATAGTTGCGTAAAAATGTAAAATTCAAGAAAACTCGTTATCAATAGAGAGAAAAGTGGTCGATAGTCATTTGTTTTTCTGTTGTAAAAGTTGCCAAGAAGTGCTTGTAGATGAAAAGACCCACTTTGGGTTCGTATTGCTGCGTATCGTTTCTGGATTATTTACCACTATAGGTCAGCTTGCACGGGTGTACGTGAAATTTCAAAATTTACGGTTTGGAGTGAAGTTAACTTTAAGAGAGTACGAGGTAGCTCTGTTATCTAAAGTGCAATTTCCGCAGGCTGATCGTTCAATTTTGATAAGATCAAACGATTTTTGCCATCCATTTTTTTTTTCCACTGCACACAATTCATTGCACAGAGCAACAAGTTAAGGAAAAAGAAAATGAATGAAAAAAATAAACGTTGTAAATCACTCTGTAAGTACTTCTATTCATGTGTAGTACAATAAAGGCTTTATCAACAATTTTTATTTTTCCTGAAAAAAGAGATTAGATTTTCAAGGAAGTACGTCTTTCAGCTCTGCAAAGAGGAATTAGAAATTGGTTAATTGATCATATTGTTAAAGCCGTCCGTGAAAATTTACATTTTTGCTAATATAAGATTTAAAGCTCTGTAACATTGGTTCTTACGATTGATACTGATATAAGTCTCATATTGAAAGTTAATTCACGAAAAATATAAAATCGCATGCATGAATGAGCATTAATTATTAATGCAAATTAATACATGTTGACATTAAAAATAATCCCTTTTTTCATAGTGAAATTCGACTTGTAGGTTATAGGAACGGCTAAGTAACCATCAAGTAACTGAAGTTGAATCGCTTTCGTCATTACCTGTTACTATCTTTCGTTAATACGACTATTATTAATTTCTTAATTGATAAATAATCGAGTATTCAAGCGATTTTGAATTCAGTATCAAATAATTTAATTACACTTCAATTGACGAGACAGTAATCAAAATAATTAGTACTTCGACAAGAGTTTCTACCTTACCAACGGTTATATTTTTATAAATTTTAATTATTTCTCAATATAATACATCGATGTATACATCGTAAAAAGACGTACTAAAATAAATACCTTTGGAAATCGATGAAGCCAACTTTTTTTGTGTAATTTCGAATTTCATAGAAAACGACTATTGTTTGGAATCAAAAACAAACACTTGAAGTAATTTTCCGTCATAATCAGCGAAGCGAATCAACTGAAACTTACACAGACCCTATAAAATCGAAAAAACTTGAAGTGTGTTATTCTAATATTTTGTTATGGTGAAAAAAATATATTTTGTTATGATGTTGTAATGCTGATTAAAAAAATCAACGCTCAATTTTTTTAAACTGTAGGGGCCCGTTTCCTAAGTTTGTTTTCTAAAAAGAAAAAAAAGGTCATGTGGTTCTGTAAAAAATGCATCCATAAACGTAAATTTACAATAAAAATAGTCGTCAAGCGAATTTCCACGACTTCGAAACCAACAATTAAACGCGCTCGCCGCTTTTGAAATCCGCTTCAATTTGTTGACTCAGCTAAATTTTCCACAATTCGCCGCCTCTGTATTCGTGACTCTTATTATTCTATTTCGTCAGTATTAAAAATACGTACATATATCTACCGAAAATTGCAGCTATCTCTTCCTTGAAATTCATTGTTCTTTCGATCGCTCGATATATCATTTTGATATTAATTATTACCGCATGGAAACAGAAACAAAGAACAAAAAAGACAGAGAGATACGGAAAAAAAAATTTCTTCTTTTTTGAATATTCGTTTTAATGATTATTAAAAAGCCATGTCGCGGTGTGCATGTTATTGAGAGAACTTCACTTGTATGTATACATAAATATCGATTAATATCATAACACATGAGCACGAAAAACTCGTTACCCGAAGCGAGTCCGTATCGCGTACTTTTCACGCTTATTCGATTTTTAATTGCTTCTCACTCTGCCGAAGATATTACGTCGGCCTACCTGCCTGGCTGTCTGTCCGTGTTTTAAAATCGGTCGAGAAATCCGTTGTTTTTTTTTTTTTTTTTTTTTTTTTCCTCCAGAGAAACATCATTCAAGGATAAAAACGACAATCGCCGTATTTAGTTTTTAGGTACAAAGAATAATAAATTCGCCGAGTGTGCGTGTATTTTTTCCCCCTCGCAAATGCGTCGTCGTCCGACGAATATTGTTTTTTCTGATCTTTTGTGATTTTCTTTCGCTACTACTTACTCTTGAGCGCAAGAGCGTGATGCGTTCGTTTTACGTTTGAGAGATGATTTCTGACGTGCGTGCCGGTGCTAAGTGGTAGTCGCTGTGCTGTACTATCTATATTTTTTTAGCACGCGTGCTAAATAACTGGACTAAGCACAATTATTTTACGGATATCAATCGCTTTGAAGACAAATTTTTTTTTTATTACATTTTTTGCTAAAATATTTTTACACTTTAAATATGTTTTTTATCATCTAAAAATGGTACGGTATATCTTTAAAGAATAAAATTTATTACAAAACATTTAAATAGTGTACGTACTTTTTTCAAGGACCTAGACACTTTTTTCTTCCAAATTTTTTTTTCTCCTTTCAAATGACATGCACTGTTTTTGCTGGAAAAAAAATTTCTAGTATTTTATTATTACATGAAAAAAAAAAGAAACTGTTTTTTTCTAGCTTGAATGATACTTTGTGTGGCCCAAGTTGGAATTGATTAAAATTAAATCACTATTCTTTTCTTACTGCCAAATGTACAATAAATAATAAATTATTTGAATCACTTAAATTTTTTAAAGAATTTTGTAAAATTTGTGAAACATGAAAAAATGGTAGAAAAATGTTTGTAATTCTACTTTTTACGAGGTCCTCCTTGACGGTTATTAAAATTTATATAACTTTTTTTTTAGTCAACTTCCCGGTTTTCAATCAAAGCATTAAAAACAACAGCAATAAAACACAGCACAAGGTATAAAAAACTCAGCACAGGTGGGTATCCAATTAAAGGCAAAATATAAGATTTTACAAGAGAATACAATAATCGACAAGCAAAGGAAAAATAGGAAACCCGCGCATTATTGTTATTTAAATTGCGCAACAATAAAAATATATGTGTACATAATGAGCGCTCGAGCTTGTACGTAGTATCACAATGCCTTTAGCCTCTTTGTAGCAAATAACATTGCGGAGAACGTAAATTATTTAGTGGGGAGAATGAAAGTAGGTATATACTTACAGTGTAGCGTCGTTGTGTACTAACGTTCATAAGGGAGGGAGGGAAAGCGAATTGTTGTTGCATGATTTATCTACGTAAAATCTCTCTTCTTTTTTTCTTTTTCTTTTTTTTTTTTTTTTTTCAATTCTGTACTCAAAGCTATATGAGCCAATCAATTAAACAATGTAAACATACATTTTTTTGAGCAAAATTAGTAAAAACAAAATTTTTATCTGCTGACAAATTATAAGGCTTGCGTAAGATAATCGCGTATATATTATTTGAGAGTATTGTCTTTTTGTTTTCACCTCAAATATTATTAAAAAATTATTATCCTAAATTTTGAAAAATACGAATGTCTCGTTCAATAAAAAAAAAAAAAAATTGTTTCTTTATTTTTTTGTGGAGTTATATATACATTAGAAGTGTACAGTTGTGACAAAGTTTTTCTTTGCTTTCCTCATCTCGCATCCATACAAATGAGCATTTCCGTCTTCACTCGTATACATACCATCTCGTCTGCTACAAACTCCGCATCAATACTTAAAATGCAATTATCCGAGTCGAGAAGAATCGTCTTTTCTATACTTTGTTATCCTCGCTCGCGTTGTTGTTCATCCACGAGCTTCGAGTAAGTTTCCACGTACACGCATATGTACATGATGCCAAGAGAGAGGATTCTATTTCAAGCTGGGAATTACATTATTCAACTTAACGCACCCACACACACTCGGGAGTGAGAAAGCCACTTTTCTACCAAGTAAAGTTCGTGAGCGCACGTATGCGTAACTCTGAGGACGTCAAGTCTTCGTCGGAGCAGACATTACCCCCCTCTCTTTCTTTTTTTCATTTTTTTAGCCGGCTTCTTTTTTTTTCTTTTGTCTTTCTTTTGAAATTGAGTCACGGGAAAAAATGCAACCTCTCGCCGCAGCCCAGGTCAAAGTGCAATGTGCCGAATCGGTGATTTCGATTGCGTATACTATTAATGTATACCCTCGATGCGTTTTGAATCTTGCATTGCTCGAACTCGAGGACAAGCATGGGGCAAAAATTTTTGGCTTTTGAGAAATTTGAATTACTATTATTATTTCAGGAGGGTTCCGAAAGGTCTCTGTTTTTTTCGTGTAATTTCAGAGGAAAATATTTCTTTTGCACAAAAAGGCGTTCGATTTTCGTAATACTTTATACTAATGTATTTCACACAAACATATTGATTTCGATTGAATTATAATTACCAATTTTTTTGGTCACAAAATCATACTGTTAATATAGTACATCTTATCGTTAACATCAATAATTTTTACAACAACGCGTGATAAGTAAATCGATCGTAGATTGAGAGCACGAACTCGCATCAATGTGGTGGTTTTATTTTGTTAGGTGACTAAAGTATTTTTCTGCGAGTCACTATGTACTATAAGTATGTCTTTGATCCTTATACGTGACATATTTGAAAACTATTTATTATTAAACTCTCAAAGCGAGTAAAAACCCGTCTAGAATAATTTTTCGAAGCAAATATTTACAAAGACGGAGATAATTTTAATGGATCTTTTGTAATACCAGAAACAATCTAATTCGGGGGTAGATACACATCAATAAAATCCGTGTCCTGGAGGTCAGAGACAAAGTCACCTTGTAAAAACGAAACTTACCATCTGATTTCATTTCACTTACAATATTTTTTTTAAACCCATATCTCGAACCATATCAACTGGCTGCTGTCCCATGTATATAGCTCAGTAAAAATTTCTTTAATTTTTTTTTCTCAATCGCTGCCGTATCTCTGTACCACTTAATTGCTGTGATGTATGTATATAAAACAATACACTTTCTTTGACAAACCAAGCTATTTTCAGTGGTTCTTTCTAAAAAGGAAAAATCAAGAACTACCTCCGAGTCGATAACCATATAAGCAAGTGAATGAGAAAAAATATGAATATAAAAAATAAGAAAGGATTACGTCTATATGGTTCATCCGACTGTGATACATGTATAGGGACGGTCAAACGATCGAAAGAAAAACATACTTATTGTTGAGGAAACATATTCGTGGATGTTGTTGGTAGAGGATGGGAGGGAGTGCGTGTTGGAATTACGCGGAATACAATGGCCGTCGAGTCAGCCATTGCCTTTTGCGGTTTTTGCTTTCCAGTGTAAAAAAAGGATGCTCCGCTAAGAAACGGCCATGGTTGGATCCACGCTTTTTATCTCAGAATCCGCACACCTTTCAGAGATTAACTTTTGATGCGATGTAAGAAAAATTTTTTTGTTTACTTTTCAAGTTACAAAACTATATTTTTGAGAGTATAAGTGGCAACTTATACTCTGATGCTCGAGTAAAATTTAAAGAAAGTAATAATCAAACATTGGAGATAATTATGAGGCTGAATCATAAAACATTACTATTTAGATTGACACGGCTCAAAAATTTTGTTGCACATCTCGCATCTTTGATAAGTTTGACGTGATCGAAAGAGAAGACATTCCCCTCGTGTATATATAGCGGTATACAGCTTGCAGACAAGCCGCACTAAAAACCCAGATTTGCCTTATCCGCGCGAGCTCAGTACACCAAAACTTTCGAAAAAAAAAAAAAAAAAAAAAAAAAAAACTAGAGTCGAAGAGGAGAGGAGAAAATTTTCAAGACCCCCTCCCAAAAACCGCGTTCAAAAGTATATAATGCACATCCATCTGCCTGCTTCAACTTTAACGAGCGTCCCCCTCTCGGAGCACTGCAAGCATCGACGGATCCCACGGAAGGTATAGGTACAGCTCCGTGCAACTTAGGCGTCAGCCGTCCCGGCTTTCTCTCTCTCCTGTTCTTCTCCTCCCGATGGCCAGAGAGAGGAACTTATTATATATTGCACTCATTCTACTCTCCCCGGCGATCGATGCGTGCAGGTAGATTTCTCCCGGTTTTTACGGCTTAAAGGCTCGATTGCTCGCTCGTTGAATGCAAAGTGCACTTCTGCTCTGCCGCTGCGAGTTTCTTCGGGAGGAAAAAGGATCTTCGCTTCGGGACACCACCTGGTCGCGTATGAAGGAAAGAAAAAAAAAAAATAAATATGAAAGAGAGAGAAAAGCATTCCAACGCGTTTGTGGGGTAGTCGTGTATAATATATAGGTATGGGTGTGCAGAGAGAAAAACGTGCGAGGGGGAGGTGAGGTAGGTTGTGTACATCAGCCGCAGTATGGCTGCGCACACACGTGGCTTAAAATCGCTCTGCCGGCTAGCCAATCAAGGTGGAAGGACGGCTAGCTGCTCTTGGCCAATAGAGTCGAGGGAGGTGGATCCTTTTTTTTTTTGAGTTGGGAATAAATGTTTCTTTTTCGGTAAGTTGTAAAATTTAGAAAAAGCTGTGTAAAGGAATTTTTTATTTAACAAGTTGTAACTCTCACATGAGTGTTACAAAAATGTAATGAAACCGTTCGAGTTCAGTTTTATACGTTTTATATGTATATAATCAATAAAAGTTTCTTTGGTTTCAAAAATAGATTGAACTATATTTTTCACTGGATTAATTATATCCTCCTCTTCTCGATCAAAACACTGTAGCACCTACTACTAAAATCATAATCTTTCCCTCGGTGATATACAAATTTTTCAACATTAAACATGGCCTTCTCCAGGTGTGAAATAATAGGTTAGCAGTAAACATATTGCAAGGTAGTTAGAAAAAATTTAAATTATTATTGCAAAATAAGCCAGCCTAAACATCGTTTCTTGACCATCCAATGAATTTCTTTTTTTTTTTTAATCTAACGATGATGTTTTTGATTGTATTTCAATACAAAGAAAGAGATTTTTTTGCGCTGGACCAACTTGTTGGACATTCATTTTTGCCAACTGAAGCTGATTCTGATCTTCTTCTTCTTCTTGTAATGTTATTTTTTCAAAGAATTTCCCACAAATTCCAGTAAAAGATGCACATCAAGTCTATGTGTCGGTACATAGCATTGGATTAAAATAAGATCCTCCAAAAATCGTAGAGACAATTTTTATTTCAGAAAAACCCTCATAATAAATTGCTCTAATGGAAACTTTTATTAAAGAATAACTACATTTCAATTTTAGAAAGAAATCCCCCATAATCTTCAAACATACCCTTCTTCCAATCTCCATCAATTTATTTTCTCCTAGACAATTATACACCGAAAAGAGAATTCGACAGAAAGATCTTCGCCTCCTTTGCTCCGAGTTAAAAGTGCACCTTCGACAATACTACTCATACCAGGAAAGCCTGCCGTTTGAAGTTCGAGTGCCAAGAGTCACACACCAGGAAGCCGGGACCAACAGCAGCCAGAAGGGCGCGTCGTATACCTACGTGAGGAAAGAAAAGTCACATATCGAGTTAAGAAAGGCTATATAGTACCCACACACGGAGAGAAAATATTTGCTCCACTGCGATGCTGAGGATTATACAGAGAGCGACGCGACGACGAAGAACCAGCAACCGGCACGGAGTTTAAAAAAAGAGAGATGGCCTGTGGTACTTAATCTCGAGCTGCCTCCGCCCCTCAGAGTCTGGTTCATCCTCCTCGTTCGTGTGTACGCGATGTATTTCTCCATCACCCGTTGGTGGTGTGTGTAGAGAAGGCAGAGGCGTAATCCGATCTTCAGGTCGCGCCGAGAGAGTCCCGTCTCGCTTTTCTTCTGTATACATTTATATATGCGTTCCTCTTGTTCTTAGCGTCCATACAGAGAATGGGCCACTTGAACGAAAAACTTTTCAACTTCGGGGGATGCACCGCGCCGATGGTGCCAAATATATATGAGGGGTCTCCGCCCAGACTCGGGAAAATGCGGGTTTGGTCGAGCGTTTTTTTTTTTCAAAAATACGCTTTTCGACATCATTTTTCTTTAAAAAATCGTCTTTGAGAGGCTCTGTCTTTGTGTGCACTACTTTCAGTTGGGTATTTTTGGAAACAACAATGGGTGTGGTTTAAAGATAGGCTCTTCTTTTTTTCTTTTTTTTTTTTTTTTGTCTACGTACGTCCACTGCATCGGTGACAAAAATATTTGTTTCGTCCAAGGTGTTGTAATATTAATAACGATTTTTCAATATCCATGAACATCTTACATTTGATATTTTTATGTCAATCAAATTTTCTTGATTTGGTCTTTTTTTTTTTTTTTTTTTAATATACGTATTCGTTGATAGTTAATAACTAATTTTTTAAATAAAAAAATGTCACTATGTTATAAGCTTGTATTGTGCCATAGCGATGAGAGCTGAAATTGAACAGAGATTAGAGATGACGAAAAGTTCTGGGGCCACACATATAAGTAACGATTTTTTTTTTTTTTTTTTTTCAAGTCAACAGCTGCATCTCTTTTTCATGAAAGATTGATAAGTGCAAGGTAGAGTTGGTGTTCTCCTAAAAAAAAAAAAAAACTCTAAGCTCTTCGTTCCATTTAGAAAAAAAAACCCCCAAGGTTTTTCGAATCTCCGATCCAACTAATGCGCCATTGTGCGCAGTTCCAACAATCACCGGGGCTTATTCCGAGAATTGAAAAATTGAACGCACGCGGTCGACTGTAATTCCATAAAATTTATATCCTCGCAGAGCGCGAAAATTATCGCGTAATGACCAGTGGTGGGGTAATGAGAAAGCATTCCCGCGGATTATAATTGAAGCGCGCGGGGAAAAGAGATGTACCCAAGCTCGTATTATACATTACGAATTATATTTTCCAGAAATAGTTTTCCGGAGATCACACGTAAAGGGGGGGGGGTGTATTTGAATAAAAAACGGCTTTACAGTCTCTCGGTGTACACGTGCACGATCTTTGAGGTCGACGATGGTTTTTTCCTTTTTTTTTTTCTTTCATTTTCAAGATAGCGTTCATAAATTTTAATACGAGGTATATATTTTTTTTTTTTTTTTTTTCTTTGTGAAACGTTTTCTTACGTGTACGTTTAGTGAGTTGAAATTCTTATATTAGTGCATCGTGTGTTACAGTTGCTAAGGCGAGCTGTTTGTTAAAAATAAAATGCAAATGTTATGCGACGCGGTGTTGCGTCAATAACGAAGAATGCATTGAAAAACAACTGAGTAACACATTTTTCAAGCACGTGTCTTTGTTGTTTTGGTTGAGTGATAATCCTTAAATTTGCGTAAAGTTATAAAACTTTTGACGGCGTACATTGTATACTATCGATTATCAACAACGTGACCCTAGCGCGGAATGGTGTTACTTTGTACCGTTGTAGTGGGCAATCAATTTTTAATTTCGAAGTAAAAAACGTACAATTAATCATAACGCTGTTGTCACAATGAAAAATTAATGGGAATGATGACTGTACAGAGATACATTTCACGATAGAGCCGCGCGTGGGAAAAAAAAAAGAAGCATAAAAGTATGAACGTGTGGAATCGCATATTGAGATCTATAATCACCTTTGGTATGAAATTGCTATAGCTAAATGTTGAGGGACATAAAAAAGGACTATTATGAGATCGATTGGAAATTAAATGAATTTGTACACGCAGAATACAGCTATATAAAGCAGGGTTTACCAGAGGAAATTAGAGTATCTGAGTAGATGTTTTTTTATTGGGATAATTTTACTTTCCATATTTACGCAAAAGTTGATCCTTATGGTAAATATTACAGTAGTATTTTTCGGTATTGATATTATTGTCCGCAAGGTATAACTTGAATATTATAGATACAACAACGACATAAAATTACTGACAACATGAATAAATAATCTCTTGTACGAATCGTAACTCTACAACGCGAATGTCAATTTCCTTTTTATAAAAAAGAAATAAAAATTTTTATCACACTCGACACTTCACCTACATTTTCCACTTTGTCCCCTCGAATCTACCTTGTACGTGTGTGTAGTGCACAGCTACATATATTATATACTTAATCCTGTGACAGAAAGAACTCGGCCGGCACATCTCCCAAGTCTTTGATTAACGAAAGCCGACGTGGTATAGCTTTTGTCTCGCCCTCGGTCGTTCGATTCTGCCTTTCCACGTGCGCTTACATATATATAAAAGACCAAAAAAAAAAAAAAAAAAAAGTACGAGACAGTCCATTTCAAGCTTCTCTCTCGGGCTTCTTATTCCACCCGGTTTTCCTTAATACCTCGGAGGAAGAAAGAAAAAGAGGAGAGGCAGGTGATGCGTAAAGAAAAGTCGTAAAAACACATACACACGCGTAGTTTCCTCGAGGAAAATTTCTGGGAGCTCGGAAAATTTACGCCTCGCTGATACGAGTGTGGCTTTAATTTACTTCGGTGGCTCCACCCCGTCCGTTTGTTAAAAAAAAAAAAAAAAATCCAATTAACTTCCCGGGAGTGGATTTTCGGAGGGAGGAAAAAAAGCACATCTATACTCTTGCTATTGAAACCAAAAAATTAATTTTCACCCGCGATGAGGACGAGTGGCTTTCCAGAGCACCAACACCAGTGACACGTGAGATTAGCGCGATCGATTGGTCCGCGTAAGTACACGCAACACAAATAACCGTGGCGTGACGGCGTCGTCGTTCCGTGGCTTCTTTTTCTCTTCCTATGCCGATTAAGCGCAGGATTAATCGACCGTCCGATCTTGTTCTACGTGACGAAGCTCCTCTCCACCTCGTGGTTGTTGAAAGAGAGAAAAGACGGACGAGAAAAAAAAAAAAAAAAAAAAAAAAGGAGAGCTAAAATCGCGGACGCGACGAGCGCTTTTTTCTTCTTTTTGTTTCGTGTACAGAGACTGTAATACATGTGACAGACAGTAGTGTCGGCGACGAGAAGGAGAGAACGGGATGGCTTTTTTCCGCTGTGCTGCTTCCCTCGCAAGTGGGACACTCCGAGTACAAATGCGCGATCCCATCTATTCCGTATGTCGCAGACGTGCGGGGAAGCCGAAATTTCGACAATACAACGGAGCGACGTGTGTTTGTGTCATCGTTATTTTTTTTTTTTTTTTTTTTCTACTCAAAAGGATCGGGCTATTTTGAAAATCGACGCGAAAGCTGAGAGCTGCACTGTGTGTGTGTGCGGGCGCATACGTATATGAGTCACCGTTTTGTAGGTCGCGATGTCAATGTACCTTGTATAAAAGAGATGCATTTTCGCGATCCGGAGCCGTGCATTGTACGGCTTTTACGATCCATCGGAATGTCTGACGTTAGGGTCTAAGCGTTGCATTGTCATTTGGTGTTTATGAGAGTGTGTAGGTCAGAATCTGCAAATTGGAGGATGTATGTGTAAGGTGTACACAAATATTGATCGTAGATTGAATAGAATTTAAAATTATTTATTTGCTCTGCTCAATATTGTGTAATACTACGTAATTACTTAAACGTTGCAGTTGGTTGAAAAGGATGCTAGGTATCTTTCGTATCAATGTAACTCTGAAAAAGTTTTGTGTAATTGCAAGCAAATGATGTTCACTTGTATAGCCACATTTTTGGACCAATTTGTCAACCTGCCGTCAATATCGATACAAAATCCATGAAATTACTGTTCCTAAATAAACTTGCTTTCAGTATAAAACGGTATAAAACCCATCATATATTTTTGGACAATCGATGACGCGAAAAAAATGACTATTAGAATTTGTCACAAAATGTATAATGTCTACCATTATCACTTAAGTATATTTTTATCCTAGTCCCAATGAAAGACTAATTTAGATTATCCTCGGGTCCCTTCCGTTTGTTCGAACCAACTCGGACACGTTCCATTTCACGTTCTCTTGGTCAAAGTCACTCTTTATCCTCCCGTGATTGGAAAAAAGTTCTTTTTTACTTCGCTTTATTCAATGGAAAAAAAAAAATGTTCAATATCAACATTTAGTTGCTGAAACTCATTATTTTGATCCTTGCTTCTAGGAAAATAATAGTTGAAAAATCCTTAACGAGTGAACTCTCTCCCTTTGTTTCCAAAACTTGCGCAATATTGCTTTTCTCGGAGACTCATCCTCCTCCGTATAACTACGATCGTTGTCACAACAACGGGGGAGAAAAAAAATATGTAACGTTCACCCGTTACCACATAAGCATCGTACGGTCGATTAATCGATGGAGGGTCACCTCGATCCTGACTTATTCGATCCAATTCCCAAAGAAGAGGGGAAAAAAACACCTTCATTCAAGGCCGATTTCCAGCTTGGAAACTCTCGCGAACGAGTTTCTCTATACCTTTGTTGTATACACGCGCTAGCCTTTGCTATCGATTAATGTTCTGATTCGCATGACTCGCTCTACTGTATTTTGTTGGAAGAATTCGAGGTGTTTTCACACACTATGTACCTACTCGTTTGCTCCAAAGTTACAATGATTCTTACCAAGTGTTTTCAGAAATCACTATACGTTTATCCACGAAGATATTACCAACACTGGGCTAACAAAAGGTGCAGATGATGTTTTTTGCCTGTGCTAAAAATACAAAAGTCAACCGATAGTAACTTGGAGCTTGTGCAATTTTTTTTCTTTTTAGCACGTTTCACGTCGAAACATGACAAAAGACAACTGATAATCCATTTATCTTCCTTTTTTTTCTCTCCAACGCTGCACTTTTTGGCTTCATTTTTTTTTTTCACCACATTTGCCTTGTTGTTTACATACTACACGTTGTGTAAAATGAATGTACGAGCTCGGCTCGAAAGTAATCGTTAAATCAATTTTTCCAATGCTTGGCTCTCTCCCCACGGTAAAATGTATTCACGATAACTATGCATCGTCAAATATGTTATTACGTGTGCTCCTTTGTGGACAAAAGTTACAATTTAATTTTCACCTCTATCTGGTCAATGGTTTTTCATCAACGCTACTAGCATGTCCTTTTTCTAAAAACATCCAAAGCACTCGATACAAGTACTCGACTATCTTCAAATTTAGCAAGCGGTGCACCAAACTAGAATAAACAAATCCCCATCGAAACCAAATGCCATTGAAACAACGCACCGACTGAGAGTTTCCAACAGCATTCGTTAGCAATCGTTGTTTTTGTGGCGATCGAAACGAGTGCAGTATAAAGCTATACTTACTATCTATACGTGCATTGTAAGTATACGCGCGAGCGAAAAACAAGCAACGCGAGCGATAGACAGCCCATGACTAATACACCTCATTCGCGATGGAACGACATTGTATGTATATGTGTGTGTATGGTATAGTTGTTGAGCGGAAAGACAGTTGACTCATGTCGTCAGCTTGTGCGTGGGTTGTATATATACGCATCCAAACGAAGAGAAAAATATTATAAAGAGGAGCAGGAAAGTGGGTCGCGGAACTTGTGGGAAGGATCCACTCTGATGGGGATCAGGATTTAGACTGAAATCGGGGAACGTGGGGCATTTAAAAAAAAATGCTTTTTTTGTTTTGTTTCCAAAGTAAAATTACGGGCTCTGTGCGGGTGCTAGAAGTTATCAGGCTAGTGAAGGGAATACATTAAAATACCATAGAATGATGACCTCGTAGGACCTTGTATCTATCAAAAAAAAAAAATGTTTTTTAAGGATATCAGCTACAGACTTGGTAGCAAAAAAAGTGTATAATGCGTACAGATGTACTAGAAAGTGGGATTAAAAAGAGGTGAGAAGTTGTGCAAAAAGAAATAAAAGAAAAAAATTGTTAAAAAACGAACTATCTGCACGTAATTACGTAAAGTTAGTTCATGTAAATAATAAAAGAAAGAAAGGGGCGTAAAGTCAATAACAACCATAATAGTAGCAGTCGTAGTGTTGAAAAAAAACAAAAAAAAACAAGGTGTTTTGTTAAGCTACTCACAATATTTATCAATAACAGCAAGTGTAAATAAATTGACGGACAATACTGTTTAATCATTCGTTTATATACGCTTTTATTTATTACAAGTGTTTGTGTATGCAGCTTTTTGTTGTTAATACTTGTACAAACTCCATGTAACAAATAAGTATTAATAGAATTAAGTTGAGCAACTAAGTTTATGTGTGTAGGTACATTTAATTCATTGAAAAGTGACGATGCATCATAAGGGATGTTAAAATTTATTTAGAAATGAAATTAATAAATCGCAATACCCATGTCTTTTAGTCCTTGGGAAAGGTTATTACGTATCAAAAATATCGGTAAAAATAGGGAATACACGACTTTATTTTAGGGCTGAGATGATATTCGTTCACTGACGTTTCTGCACTATCGACATTTTTCATTAATGTTTTCCATTGAGGCAAAAAAAATAAATTCATTTTAAACTTCACTTCGTCATTTGCACTGAAGTGTATAAAAATACCGTTTGACGTCACATTAAATCGACTTTTTTCATACATCGCATCAAGTTGGAGTATATCACATACCACGATCAAAGATTTAATCATGGAAATTGAGGTGTACTCCAATGACATTCGATGCATTGCAAAATTGTGACATTGTCCATCTGTAAGAGGCTAAACTATCACACGAATTTGTGGTACCGGGGTATGTGGTCGTATGTGGTAGTACGACGATTGAAGAATCACAAACGCTTTGGTATAGTCTTCACTGAAGCAATACACATCTAAAACTCAAAATACGATGACGTCAAAGTAACCTAGTTTAAAAAGTGTCTTTCACCACAAGATGCCTACATGACAAAAACATATATATACACCTATGCAATTTATCGCTCACCGAAGTAGATTTTTGTTCTTTTGCAACTCTAATGCCGTCGCGATGGAATAAAAATCAAAGAGATCGATTTTTCTGCTAAAAATACATGTATGCATGAATCATATATTGGGCAAACGCGCAAACTTTCTGGTATATTGCACAACTCTTATTCGCCTGCACGATATGTATAAAATACACACACATGAGAGTCGGGCGGTGTTATTAAACGAACAAGAAGCGCGAAAGTGAATCGAAAAAAAAATTGTTATCCACACTTGGATTAGTTGTTGGGAAAAAGCGCGCTCGTATTACAGCAACAGATGAAGAGTCTCGACGCCACGTTACTTACATATCTGTATAGTATACATGAATCAAGCCTCGAAGGATGTGTATCATTATATTGGGAAATGATTGCAAGGCTCCGACGGTGCCTTTTCCTGTTTCACACTTTGCTGCATATTACACTGGCTGGTGTCTTTTCGCTTCCCTCTCCGCGTTGTTGATAATTTTATGGTCTCGAATTGGGTAAGTTCCGTATAGGTTTGTGTGAAAACTGTTGATTAACTTTTTCTTTTTTTTTTATTTACTGTACATTGGATTGTGCCTTATTGTATCATTGTAGAAGATGGAAAAATATCAAGTGAGAGCGTATAGATACAGACATTTGCGTTGAGCAGGATTTAAAATCAATAAAATCGCTTTCTTACACTTTTTGAAGAAATTGTTAATAGATTGATTTGGATTTAAATGTTTCTATATAATTGCGACAAGCGAAGCACTTGAGTGTAGTTGGTACATGAATGTCAGTTATAAATTTAACAATATAATAATTGCTTCATGGAAACAAATGAAAATGTTATTTAATTTTTTTTTTTTTTCTATAAAATTCTCGACGTTGACACTAATGACAAAACGTATTAGTCCATCAGTCGCTGTTTTATTCCATTAAGTGTACAGAGTGAGTGCATTAGCGTGTTGTACACTTATAGTGGATGGGGACAAATCAATTTACCGAGTAAAATGTGTTTCCAAAACTTTTATTCATAAAAGCGGAGTAGCAATAAGTAGATTAGAAACTCGCCAAGCGATTATTTTTTGTATCGACGAAAAAAATTCGGTGAAGTATGTAGTTAACTGAAAAATAATCATTTACTTATCGAAAGCTTATTCATCAATGAACAGAATTTTTTATGCCTACAAAAACATACAGGGGTATCAAAAATTACAAAATTATAGATATCTAGTTTGATAATTCATTAATTAGCTTTGCGTACACATTATCCCTTCTATTACAAGAAATAAAAATTATAAAAATTATTAAGCACTATTGATATAAGTTCCAAGACTGTAACATCAGTGGGGATTA
This sequence comes from Copidosoma floridanum, assembly GCF_036245765.1. Taxonomy (NCBI): domain Eukaryota; kingdom Metazoa; phylum Arthropoda; class Insecta; order Hymenoptera; family Encyrtidae; genus Copidosoma; species Copidosoma floridanum. The sequence continues at coordinate 11,315,650 of NW_028321884.1, read as the reverse complement.
TTTTAATGTTTTTCTTTCGCACACCAATTGTTATGCAAACAGGTACACGCGCACGTGTACAATATCATACATTTTAATGGTTAAAACATGAAGCACAAGTTTTTATTGAGTAACAACATATACCTCGAAAAATACATGATAGATTTAAAAGCCCGGAATGCCTTAATTTTTAATGTTGATAAAAAAATAAATCAACCCAAGACCTTCTCGTGCGTTATTTTCATGGCACTCAGTTATTATGTACATTTTTAGGCCACTCGTCGAATATCCACGTGCGAGCAATATAGCATAGCACTATATTATAGGGTAACCATCAGCAGTAAAAGGAAAAACTCCGACAATTCTCTCATTATAACTTACATACAAGAAAATCGACGTTTTTTTTTTTTCCTTCGCCTTCGCATTACGTGGGTATAATACACGCGGTGCCTGTACGCCAATCGATCGTACATACCTATCACTCCCTCGTAGAATCAGCACTTGGTAAAGCCGGCGTTGTTTTTTTCTCTGTATTATTCTTTTGTGGCAGCTATCAGAGAGAAATCGAAGGTAGAAAAGCTCGCGAACGATTTTTTTTTTTTTTTTTTTTTTCTATTGAATTCGGTGAAAACATTTAGGACTGTCGCCGCAGTGGAGCAAATAATATATATCTTTGGACCGTTGTGTTATTTCAGTCGAGGATGAGACTATGGGAGAGAGTGGTTTTTTTTTTTTTTTTCGTCTGACTCTCGTGTGCGTCGAGTTCGAAGATACAAGAGTTTTGTAAAATAAACGCTCAATTCGTGATGTTCTCTCTCTCTTTTTTCGTTTGGCATATTAACACAAGTGCAGTGTCGGAATTTTCAATGTATATTGTATAATTTATGCGTGGAATTAACTCGCCCGCTGCTATTGCACGCTGGGCTTTTTAATTCATGCAGACTTACGGAATTCATATTTGTGACGAAAAACTACCCGATCTTGTGGCTTTTCATATACTGCACGTGCAATACTTGTTTCAAGTGTACTAAACATATAACGTCTAATTAGCAATTAATTTAATCCGTGCAGTGTAGAGCGGGATTTTCCAGTTTTTGGAGTTACTTTTTACCATTTGGTAAAATTACAGTCGCTAGTAATCTATGTTTCTATGATGTGGTCAGTCAGCATAATTATTACACGATCATTATACATTAGTTGACACATTTTTAAGGGGTACTTTTTTCCTTAGAAAAAACAAGAGTAACGTTTCTTTACTAAAAATATGATCGACCAAACGTAATATGGTATGCCTCAGCCATGCAGGCACGAGCATTGTTATATGTCGGGATTTTGTCACTATAGATTGATAAATTAACGTCGATGCTACCAATTTTTATTTAAAAAAAAAACAAAAAAAAAAACTCACCTGTTTTCCATTTTTCGTTGTTTCAGGGAATGTGTGACATGTTCATCCAGCAGACGAGCAGCGTCAACAGCAGCAGCAGCAGTAGCGGCAGCGCGAGCACGACGAGCGCCTACCACCACAGTAAGAAGCGCAAGCTAGAATACGACCTCGGCCAGCCGGTCATCCAGCACGCCCTGGTCCACTCGTCCACCAACGATTACCCGACGCTCTTGGACAATTCACAACAACATCAGCAACACCATCAGCAGCAGCAACAACAACAACAACAACAACAACAGCATCTCGGCCTACCATCGTCGTCCTCGTCCTCGCATCACCATCATCACCACCATCACCATCACCATCACAGCAGCAGCAGCAGCAACAATAACAACTGTCACAGCAATCACCATCATCATCACCACAGTAGCAGCACCAGTAACAGCAACAACCATCAGCAGCACCACAGCAGTCGCTACTCTTCGTCGGGGAACAACAACACCAACAGTGGTAGTAACAGCAACATCAACAACAACAACAACAACAACAACAACAACAACAACAACAGTGGTAGTAGTGGCAGCAGCGGTAACATTGCAACTGTGTTTGGCTTGCACCACCAGCCGGCCAATAATGGCCTGCACCACCAAAAGCAGAGCCCGACATCACAGCACCAGCACCACCAGCAGCAGCAGCAGCAGCAGATCCTCGTGCGCGCCTCCACGATCAAACTCGTAGACACGTATCAGCGCTGTGGCCAAAAGGTTTGTACAATGTATTGTTTTTTTTTTTTTTTTTTTTTTTTTTTTTTTTTTACTATTCTACTTCACAGCAACCGATTCCACATGCGATAGTGTAGAATTTTTTTAGCCGAGGATGATGCGTTTGAAGTTTCAAACATTGAACTTATCTTGTTGAAGCACCAAAAATTGCCCCAGGTGACACGTGCTGTCTCTGTCCTAAATTTTTTTCTCAAGTATGAGACCGTACACTTTTTTTTCAAATATCTAATTGGTTATTGGGTTACGCGTCAGGGATACTTGTACCGACACAAATAAAATCCAATAGTTCGGAAACATTGCATCGATTATTCTTGATTTTGGACAAAGTTAGTAATCGTTATCGTGGAGCTTTTCCCAGGTGATGGGTTCGACGAAATAATGTTGACCATTGTTGAGACGCTTGAACGTACTGAGTAATGTACGAATTATCCATTTTACAAAAAAAAAAATGTTTTCAATCTATAGTATCGATTGAAAACTGACTCGAGTGTCACCTAATTGGTCTTTGGACGTTGGATACCTGTTTTCTTAGAACTTAATTTATGAAAAATTAATTATTCATTTTTCTTTAATATTTAATCAACAATACAGGGAGTGTGGCGAGGAGTATGGTGTAGTTGCAATCTATAAATTGTTTATTTATTAATTATCAAGACTCATTCTAAAATCTCAACAGCTTCTCTTAAACCTTTAACTAATGTGTACTTTTGAGGTTTTTAAAAAATCATAATTAATAATAAGAATAATGATGATAATAATTATACAGTGAATCTTTCTATGAGATTGTAGTTTCCAAAAGCGTGCACGTACCAAACTACACAAACGACCGTCCATCTATACACGTGTATAGCTGTGCATGCGATAAAAGTCTTTACGTAACGCTATACACATTTATCTACCACACTGTGCTCTTGCTGTTCTCAACGTATTTTCCTGAATTTTCCTCCTGAAAGTTTCTCGGTGAGAGTTTTCCTCGTAATTACGCGTTGCACACATTTCGCCTTTCAGCTACCCGCGTGTAAGAGAGCGAGATGATGAAAGTATGAAGATGATGCATGATTGCCTACTGGTGATGTTTTATCGAGGGAAAATCTATGGACATTTGTTTTTCCGTTTTTTCCTAGCAAACAATACGAGTAATTGTTAGGTTACTTTCTCATGTAGATTAATCAATCTTAAACAATGATTTTTTCAAAGAAAAACATAGTAGTAGAACAATTCAACTTTCGACTATAGTTAATTCTTGAGAAAAGCCATACTTTATTGTAAACTTTGAGAGTATTGCAAGATTTTTTTCTTTTAAAAAGTACAAACCAATATTATAAAAGTACCGGAATGCAGTGTCACCTTTGTTAATTTATTTAAAAATTTTTCCACCAAAATTATATGTCAACAATGTACAATATACCTGAAATTGTACGAAAAAAAAACAAATGACTTAATAGACTCTCACTATTGTATTAAAATCATGGTATTCCGACGATGTGGACAGCTGATTTTTCACCTACACTGCTGAGATGTAATTGGCATCGTCATTCACGTCATCATTGATAATCGCGTCTTTTAGATTGTTTTTCAACATGCCTCGCTCTACGCCTGTAAAAAATTTATCATCCATAAGATAATAGGTGAAATTCAAAAAGTGATTAATTAGGCTATTAGGAATTAGTACGAATTTTTTAATATTTATTACAAAGTTATTTTCTGATCTATTGAACGGTAACGTTACAAGTTACAACACAAGCTTTAAAATGAAAAAGAGTAATTCAATTTATTGTTTCAAAAAAAAATTTGTATTTTTCTGTACTTATTAAAAACAAAGTCTTAAATACATGTAGGTCATTTAGTCCCACAAAAACAAAAAACGAATACAAAAGCTAATGCAGTTCTAAACAAATGTTAGTTGGTACCATGCATTATCGAAAAGTATTTATTAAAACGTAAAAAAAGGAACTTACACGATGCACTTGAAAGATCGTTTATAAATGATTTTTTACTCAATAATATCCCTTGTACGTCGAAAAACTTTTAATATACCCAAGTAACATTTTATTTTGAAATATTTTCCTTTTAATGCCAACATTTTAAGGGAATTCCAACACCTCACCAAGAGATAAATGCTTTATTTCAAGCAGTAAATTTTCTCACATAACATTAAAAGAATTTCTTAGATTTTCTCCATTAACTTCATATTTTTTTAATATTCGTTCTTAGAAGATACCAAAAAGAGACATTGCACAAATGATTAAATGGTACTTTAAAATGATTCACATTTACTTGGACTCTAATATTGCTTTTATATATGCTTGTCACGATGTTGAATCATTTTATGTTTTTGAAAACAATTAAACATTCCGTTATTTAGGTTTAATATTTTTAGTTCATTATGCTATTAAAATTTTCATGGTAAAAGTATGTTTTTCGCGCAGCTTGGCTCACTTTACCGCGCACCCCCTCTTGCACCCCACAAACTCAATATTTTCCTGACGTTTAACGTTTGCATTGTTTAAAATGCACTATAACATTCTTCTATATTTTGCTCACCGAATAATTAAACAATAATTAACTCGTCGGTCGATTTTTTTCAATACCTTTGCATTTTTCAAAAAATTTTGTCCATTTAAGCGAGACAAAGAGGTTACTTTCCACAAGAGCCTGTGTTAATCACATGATTTTCGTTTGTATAATTCTTTTAAAAATGACCTGTAACAAATATTGAAAAAATTCATGTAAGTTTTACGTATTTTATACTATTAAGAAAACTCTATATTATTGTGATCTCTGCATTTTATTATTACTCTCCCGAACCTCCTTAATTACACATATTTTGAGCTTCAAAATAAATGCTTTGTGTATTTTTACTCCAATAGCTGTCTAAAGCTTTTATAAAGTAGTATGAAATTTTAATACAAACGTATACAGTTTGTTTATTCGTTATCTAAACAAAAAGTTGGACCTAAAAATATGAAAATATAAATAAAAAATAAATAAATAACTTGAAAAGGTAAATTATAACGCACATTTGTTTAGCTGATATAATAATAATAATCAACGTAATAAAAGTTTCCTCATTCGATATCAATACAACCAATAATTTACAAGTGTATCAGCAAAATAAGTCTAACAATTAAGTGTTATAAGACACAGTACAAATGAGTAAGTATCTTATCATTACTTTCACAGTCTACCAAAATTGTTGTTAAGAGATAAAACCTGCTGTTGTAAAAATTTCTTTTGTTATGGTGAAAGTGTGAACTTGAAAATCACTCGTCATTACGTTTGAAAAATTAACATTAGGAATATTAATTAAATAAATGAATTATTAGGAAATAGCTGTTGATGAAAGTTTGATAAAACTTTGTAACATTTCATTGGCAATGACTTTTTGTGCTACATCAAATGACTAATTTCTTATCTTTCTTGAGCTTACTACTGTAAAGATTAAATAAATAAGAAAAGGGTTGCAAGTAATGTATCAGAAACGAGAAGCATATTTAATTTCATGTTGTCACCGTATGGTTCGTACATGTAATCGATAGTTTTTGTAATTATATATAATAAGTGTTTGGTTGCGTTGGATAAAAAGTTGGTAAATATTGAACATATGTTTAACTCGAAAACCTTAGGTTCAAATATTCATTTTTCCACTATCCACGAAATGAAACGTATGATTATTTAGTCATTGTTTACAATTATTCCATTATTTTTTACTCTGAAACATGCATTGTTTTTGCTTCATTGCGTATTGTACAGTAAAAAAATAATATATAATAAATATATTTTCAATAATATTTATAAGTTGACGGTCATAATCGCCTTTTCTTATAAACATACTTTCGACGCCAACTTTTATAATACGCAAGCTATTTTCGAGCAACTCTCACTAGCAAAAATCTTTAATCTTACTTTGACCGTAAAATCAAGAGTATTAAATTCGATACGAGACTTTCCTTTGGCTAAACGTTGATAAGAAAATCGGAAAACGACAAAATTAAAAACACATTTACACATTAGTCGATAGTTAACACTGCGCCGCTGTGACGCACAGTCATAGATATACTTTCCAAAAGTGCCAACCAATTAGTCATACCGTAAATTACATATTTCTTTCTGAGATATGAAAGGATACCATCAGCCTCAAAAGTTACAGTTGAAAATTATTTTTATCTCGATTTCTATTATTATTATTAAATAATGTTAAAAATTCCTGACTCATCGTACTTGAAACGTAAATTTTCCACGAGATGAATAACAACTTTCTAGCATTTTTATGGAATTACAGCTACAGGGCTCCATAAGTATATACAATCATGGCTAAAGATGCGCATGTGCACGACATGGGTACGACCGTACGATCGTTATATAGATAATCCAATCTGAAGCGTCGATTCATTTCCCCATTCGGTCAACGACCGAACTCGTACCACCACGCTATAGTCGCAAAGCTTGTAACAACTGTGGTACTAGTTACTTACAAGCCAGAAAAAATCAGATGTAATATTTTTTTCACCCTCGTATATCTCTTTAAAATTGCCTTTTTTTTTTGCTACGGAGCTCGGAATATTTTTGTTGCTACAAAACGTGATAAACAAGTCCGTCAAGCGAGCCGTCAAGTGTATTAGTCACTTTTAGCTATTTTCTCATGACGCATCTGATACATAATGTATTAAAAAAAATCTCAGTATAACATCAGCTTGAACGGATGTCTCGTAAGATCTGTAAAAAAGAAAAAAAAAAAAAAAAACTACGATGACCTATGAAATTTCCAACGACAGCAACCAACTATACCCTACGACTCTACCTCTATTTATTTAATCCAAACAAAAAAAGTCGATTCGTTCAATAAAAAGAAGAAAAAAAAAACAAAACAAAAAAATCTGAAAGTTAAAGAGGAATCAAAGTAGAGAGAGATAGAGAAAAAACTTTCACACGCGCGTGCGAGAAGCCACGTGTCTCGTACGTGTGCGTAAAAAATAAATTTTGGGCTCTGCGAACGGACCATCGATTTTTTTCAAGGTTACACCATTGCTCTATAACTCGTACGCCACAGCAATTTATTTCATGTATTTACGCGTCGCTCTCGCACGCGTGTGTATATTCTTTTATATAAATATCGCGTATCACCGAAAGATACGAGCTTATAATATAGAGATAGAGAGGGTGTGTGCGTACACGTGTAGCCCGTATCTGTCGGTATGGTATATACATCAAGTGGGAATTTCCATGGAGATATATATACGCCCGAAGATTGTTTCGACTTTTTGTTGTTTTTGTACATTATATTCTTCTCGTATTTTTATCAAATCAAAAAATAGTTGTAGCTCTGTTTCGCCTGTGAAACGGATATTTTGAAAGTAATACATATAGTAATTAAAACGATGGTATGGTTGGCATTTGAAGACGTGATGGATGATTTTGCAAATTTATGTTTAAGGATGAATTGTAGATCTCTCTCTTTTTTTTTTTTTTTGCACATTTTTTCCAAAAAAGTTAAGTGAATGGGTCTGCCTAGAGAAATCAGCGTCTGGTCCGTAAATGGAACATGTTTCTCTAAACTTGTTTAAACATGTTCGACACGTAGGTCTAACAAAGCTCCGCGAAAGGTTTCAAAAGGGCCCGTGTTTGGTAATTTTTATTATTCCATCTAAATCTAAATAAATTGTCACAGGACTACGGAAAAATACTGTTGGTGATCTAGTAATACCAAAATTTGTAATTTTCGTGCAAATGAAAGTCCGAAAGATTCATAAAATAGTACAACAAATTGATATAGATAGCACGCAGGGGGCGGAGCCGTCTGTGCAGTATCACGAATGTGCGAAACGATCGCGTATGGTTTTGCGGACTGATACGAAATTTAGAACCGATACTTGTTCGTGTTACGGCGAAACAAATGATTTTGGACAATTTACATAAATTAAAGGAGCCCCCTAGACCTGCACATTGATGGTGACGGATACGCTTGACCAAAAATTGGTGTTCTCAAAGTGCCAACTCCCCCCCCCCTCCCTCGAGTATCATCACACTGTACAAATTTTCTAAACTAAGGCGTCCCCACCATACGGTAATAGAAAATGGCCACGTTGGACAATTAAATAACAATTACGAAGCAACCAATGACACAACGACGCTCACAACTTTCCCTTTGTACAGTGCACCGGTGAGAAAGCGGGTGCGTGTCCCATTGCTTCATTACCAATCGAAATTTCGAAGGGTTCAGTCTTCAAATCATCGAAAATTATTTCTGTGGTATATCTGTAGTATTTAAACCGAGGCGCGTACTTCTGTCCTTAAATTAATTCTGTGGCATAAGTATATCTGTAGTTTTCAAACCGACGGTTGTGTATTTCTGAACGGTGGTTTCGAGCGGTTTCGAGTGTTTCGAGTGATTGTCATCCCAAGGTGCGAGGATGAAACTGAAGGTTCTTACGGGGGTGAGACGCCCGGTACCGGTGTGGATAGGCGGTATCGTTATGGCTCGCAAACGAGCCTCTCTGGCCCGCCACAATCGAGCCCATAAGATTTTCCGGCCGTGGGAAGAAGCACGTATTTTTATTATTTACTCTCGATCATTGCTTTTTGTTTTTCCTTTTGGTGCTCGACAAGAGTTACTTTTGAACGACAGTCACATCTTTGATTTATACAATAATAAACGTAACAAAATGATATAACTGTAGTGTAACGAAATTCATGTGGTTTTTCCAAAGCAATGCATCATCACTGTTAATCCAAGCGTGTTAAAGTACACGTTGAAAGTGTGCAGAGTTGCAATTTTCGTTATTTATAAAATACATCGTGGTGGCATCGATAAGAATTTGAAGAACAACCAAATCCATGATGCATCAAGTGTTTGACCAGTTTTTCCAAACTAGAGACTTTTGAATGGAAAAACCCAATGTAGGAAAGCTATGGAATAGGCTGAATAGCTCTACAGTCTTCTTGTGTCAATCGTTGATGAAAAACAATAGTTTAGTTTAACAGAATTTAACATGAAGTAGTGTACGAAGTATGGATTTGGTTGTTCTTGAAACGTTCATCAAGACTACTATAATGCCCTTGAAACAAAAACAGAAATTTCGATTACACGCTTTGAACGTGTGCACACGTTGGATTGTACAGTGTTGTACTCTGCAGAACATGTTGATAAACGTCGAGTATTTGGTTTTTGATTGCAGAGGAGAATATTGTCCCGCGACGGTAACGCCGATGTTCTGGCGATCCAGTCAGGCAGCAGCAGCAACAACGGGAGCGGAGCGAGCGGCCTAGCGTCGTCCCATCAGCACAATCACCACGGTGGCCAGCTCCAATCCTCCACGCAGGGTAACAACACTACCCATCACTTGCACAAATCCAGCGTCATGGCGAACCATCCGAAACAAGTTAGCAACAACAACAACAACAATGGCAACAACAACAACAACAACAACAATGGCAACGGATCCAATCCTCAGGGTGATGGTGATTACCAGCTGGTCCAGCACGAGGTGCTCTACTCGATGACGAATCAGTACGAGGTCCTCGAGTTTCTCGGGCGGGGCACTTTCGGACAGGTCAGTCTTGCTCATTGACAATTAATCGTTAAAACAAGTTTGAGTTTTTGAATAAAAAGCGGTACTGTTTGGGAGTCCTTTGATTTAATTATATGTGCTGGATATCGGGAATATACCCGCGCAAATGTTTCCCTATTTATCTAGAGAAAAAAGTATTAAGATCGGTTTAAATAAAAGTCGATAGTGCGTGTACGGATTGGTCGAGGAAAAATCCTTCACAACGTGACTCTCGATTGTTCGGTGTATAACTATTGGGATTGTTTCTTGCGCCAATGCTGCAAATTCAATACTTGCCCGACCACATATAAAAGTTTTTTTTTTTTTCTTTCAATACTTAAGAGCCAAACGTAATTCATTGTACTCTCGCGCGCTGCGAAGGTCCTGCCTCTCGGAAACACCTGCTGTGTAACATGACTTGGCTGCCGAGCTTTTTCTCGTCACTTTCTTTTGCAAGTGCATTAAGCGCGCTCGAGAAAACAATTCTGTGCGTTCGCCCATGCGTGTGCTAACTTTGTTTTTCTCGTAATAATCGGATTTTAATTGAGAAAACCTTTCTTTTTTTTTTCTTTTTTTTTTCACGTCGGCAAAATTGTGCGTTACAATCAAATGGTAGAGGATTGATTTTTACGGTAAAGTGTCTGTATAGGAATGCAAACAAGTGATACAAATAACATATTTAATCATAGAACTTAATAACAATATAATAATAATAGCACTAATTAAAACGTTTTTTTAAATATTTTTGTTAAAAAAAAAGTCTCTACTGTGAATCGCGAATTTTCATAGCACAAAATAAATATCAAGGCAAAAGTTTAAAAAACGATCCTTGACCGTAATATTTCTTCGCCCCTTGATCGAATTCAAACGCTGCTTTTCGATTTTATAAGCCTTGACAAGCGCTTTTTTAAGCTCCAGCAGTGTGTGTTTTATTAGTTTTACCCAACTTTTTCGACCATAAAAAAATACCGAACTTGAGAATTGCTTTTCCTCCGTAGGTCGTCAAATGCTGGAAGAAAGGCACCAACGAGATAGTGGCCATAAAGATTTTAAAAAATCATCCATCTTATGCTCGGCAAGGTCAAATTGAGGTGAGTACACACTATGAACTCTCTCTCACACACATACATGTGTCGCTTAATTTCTAATGATTGCATTTTTTTTTTTTTTCTTTTCAATTCTACAGGTCTCCATCCTGTCTCGTCTCAGTCAGGAAAATGCGGATGAGTTCAATTTTGTGCGTGCCTACGAATGCTTTCAGCATAAATCCCACACTTGCTTAGTGTTCGAGATGCTGGAGCAGAACCTGTATGATTTTTTGAAACAAAACAAATTCTCGCCTCTGCCACTGAAATACATCAGGCCGATCCTCCAGCAAGTGCTCACGGCGCTGCTCAAACTGAAAGTGAGTAGAAGTGTTTTTTTTATTAAGTACTTATTCTTTAAAACTGTAGAAAAAAAATCACTTATAGTTTTTGTTTTTCACACAAGTAACTCGAGTTATTTTAAAAATAGAACCATTGTTGCTTCCAAGTGCATTGTTTACTAGAGAATTTTTTCACTAGAGGTAAAGAATGTGTTTTGTTTGCCTTCGCTGTAATTATAGTCGAAGAGACTAGTGAGAGCTACGACTGCTCGATGATAAATAAAATAAAAACCCAACACGTGTGCACAAGCAAATAACACAAATCTCGATGTTACAGCAACTGGGTTTGATCCACGCGGACCTGAAGCCAGAGAATATCATGTTGGTTGATCCCGTCCGACAGCCGTACCGCGTCAAAGTGATAGACTTCGGCTCGGCCTCACACGTATCGAAGGCCGTCTGCAACACATACCTCCAGTCGCGATACTACCGTGCCCCAGAGATAATACTTGGTTTGCCATTTTGCGAGGCTATTGACATGTGGTCGCTCGGCTGCGTCGTCGCCGAGCTATTCCTGGGCTGGCCTCTATACCCCGGTAGTTCGGAGTACGATCAAATTCGATATATTAGCCAGACCCAGGGTCTGCCAACCGAGCACATGCTCAACAATGCCAGCAAAACGACCAAGTTCTTCTACCGGGACATGGATAGTAAGTACTTTTCAAATGAAATTGACACGGCCGATCGTAAGTATTTTTCGTTATCTGCTGTTTAATCATTTCGCCTATTCTATACAACAACAATTGCTCATTAAGCCTCGGATTATTACATGCTAGCGTTGCGTTCGTTCTTTCAGGTACGTATCCGTTTTGGCGTCTTAAAACCCCCGAGGAACACGAAGCTGAGACCAGCATCAAGTCCAAAGAGGCCAGAAAATACATCTTCAACTGTCTCGACGACATTGGCCAAGTCAACGTCCCCACAGATCTCGAGGGAGGCCAATTGCTCGCCGAAAAGGCCGATCGACGAGAGTTCATCGACCTACTCAAGAGGATGCTCACGATGGACCAGGTAGTAATATTTAATTCGACCAATCATTACTCTCGAACGAGAGAAAGTCACTTTTCACGCAACAACAATGTAACATACAATTGTTATTTAATTTTCTAGGAGCGGAGAATAACACCAGGCGAAGCCTTAAATCACGCCTTCGTGACCCTAGCCCACCTCGTTGATTACGCCCACTGCAACAACGTCAAAGCCTCGGTGCAGATGATGGAGGTCTGCAGGCGTGCCGGTGACTTTACGGCCAGTCCGCCGCACCATCAACCCGCTCCGGCCCCACAGCCACCACCAACGTCTCTCGTGACCAACTTCCACGTACCAACATCCAACGGCACTGCCGTCACCCTCACCTTCAACAACCAAGTGCAGCGTCTGGTGCGCGAACACCGCACCGCGCAGTCTGGCTACGACGGCCTCTACCAGATCTACAGGCCAGACAACGGGCGCCGAACCACCCAGTACAGTAGCTCGTCCAGCAGCTCGACCGGCGGCCGGGGCGGGGTCCACGATTTCCCGCACCAACTGGTGCCAGGCATTCTATGCCCACCGCCTGGCTATCAGACCATGCCCAGTCCCACCAAGCACGTCGTCGTGGCGCAACCTCCCCAGGCCCAACAGACCCCGCTGCAGATACAGCCCTCCATCATTTCCCAGCAAGCGGTGGCGGCGGCTGCTGCGGCTGCGGCCACCCAGCAGTACGCGGTTCCCGTTTCGATGGTGGAAACCGGCCGGCAGATGCTTTTGACGGTAAGTAATATTACTACTGCTACTCGTGTACTCGTTGGTCTTGGACCATATCTCATGGTTATGCCTTTTGTTTTGGCGCGAAAACCTGCAGAACGCGGTGCAAACATCCTGGCCCGGTGGTAGCAGGCAGATGGCCGCGATCGTGCCTTCATGGCAGCAGATACCGCCCCAGCACGCTGCCATCCAACAGCCGCTGCTGAGCGACGCCGCGGAATGGGGCAGGCCGCTGCTGGTTGAAAGCTCGATCTTGCAGCAGAGACCAGTCTTTCCGGTTACCGAGGTCTACAACACGAGCGCCCTGGTGGACCACGCGCCTCCTCAGAATTGGGGCAAGCGTAGCGTGAGCAAACACCATCAGCACCATCTGAGCGTGCCCCAGCAGTCGCAGCACCGTAGCCACGAGCACAAAAAAGAGCAGCAGCAGCAGCAGCTTAGTCCCGTGAAGAAGCGCGTCAAGGAGAACACGCCGCCGAGCAACAGCGGCCGGGGCAGACTTCAGCACTCGCCCCTGCCGACGATACAGCCATCGTCGTCGTCGTCGTGGCAGTCGTCTTCGCAGCCGGTACTGGCCTCTCAATCCTCGGCCTCCTTGACGTCGCACCATCACCACCACCACCATCACCACCACTCGTCGTCATCGTCCTCGTCTTCGTTGTCCTCGAGCAAGCACCATCAGCACCAGCAGAACGATCATCCGGTTCAGGGGTCGTACGGAAGACAGCAAACTATCACCATTCATGACACGCCCTCGCCCGCGGCCTCTGTTATTATAATAAGCAGCGACGACGACGACGAGTCCCCGGAAAAAGGGTGAGTAACTATATTTGCTGGGTTTTGGTCCGACTTGACTGGACTTTCTCGTCAATAGCTATCTTCTTCATAAAATTTTCAACAGTATTGTACTGTTTTTCAATGACTAAACGAACCGTCAATGACAAATGATTAAGTAGCTATTGTAAAACAAGTCAAACCTATCTTTCTGAACCATATACCTGTACGTGTAAGCCATGCAAGCTCAAACAGCGTTCTACTATCATAATTAAATGTCATTGACAGCTGTGGAGACCGACAGTGCAATGCTTGTCAGAGCTTGGCACCCCGCCTGTCTGGCGATGGACGTCCTGCCCGTGAGGAGGTCATTAGAAGGTATATTTATAAAGATACGAAATACACATTGCTGTCTGATCCCCTCCCCCCCCTAAGATCAAAGATAATCAAACTAACAAAAGGATCGTTCATGCTGATAATTAGATGTGCACCATCCAGCCTCCTATGTTTTTCCCCCCTCCTAAGTTATGTTTACATTCGAGGCGCTGCATGTGTATTTCGTGTTTATTGTTTTTATACTACGCTGACTGTATTCTCTCGGCAGAGGTGGACCAGTTTTCCTTATTTTTAATTACAGGATTTCAATACTAATGCTCATTAAAAAAAGAAAGAAAAAAAAAACCATTAGCTTTTATTCTCAGACGTTTGGGTTGCACAGCTTGGAGTGAAAGTTTGTTCCTTGATTCATCGACTAACATTATTCGCACAATCTCCAACTTGAGTTCTAGTTTCATTGCGTAATCTCTGTTGAAAAAGTCGTGGATGCGAATGAATTGCAACGAAAAATAAATTCTTCAACACCACACAGCTATTTTAACACTTGATCGGTATAAGGAAGAAGATCTCGTCTAATTTGGTGTCTTTTTGTCGTTTTAAAGCACCGAGTCGACACCAAAGGCGATGCACAACAATCAGACCCAACAGGCTCATTCGACGACGAACAACGTCTCGTCTTCGTCCTCGTCGTCCCAGCGCGCTCTGCGCAAAAACGTCATCAATTGCGTGACAGTCGCGGATAGCGATGGCGAGATCAGTCCAACGAACGGTCGGATCCACCACCATCAGACGATATTCTACCCGCAGCCGTCGATCCCGCTGACTCAGCACCAGCAGCAGACGACCCAGCACATAAAGCACGAGCCGCAGCCACAGCACCATATCAAGTGAGCTAATTTTTTTTTTTTTTTTTTTTTTTTTTTAATAACACTGTTTTTGGTGTGTGTGTTTTTTTTACACGTGTTTTTTTTGTAGTTCTGGCTACTCTTCACAATCTCAAAAGAAGCGTCTGTTGGCGAAAGTACAGTCAGAGTGCAATGTGATGAACGTCCCGACGAAACCTGAGCCTGGTGTTGAGTACCTCTCGCACCCCTGTCACGCAGCCGCTTGCAAGGAAGCACCGACATATCAGGTACATTGCAAAGTCAAACCGTTTCCCACAAGTGTAGTTTCGCTTTTTCCGTCAGTCGTACTTTTTGTCCAACAGTGACACGAACCTTGCAATTTTTTTATTGAACAAATAAATCATCAGATCGCTTCAAGTGTATACTTTGCGCTGTGAAAAAGCCTAACGACTAATCTCGATGTGGTCTAATACTTTTACAGGATGACGGTGGCTATGATTACAATGAATACTCTTTACAGTACGTGACGACGAGCAACGCCCAGGTGGTACAGGCGCCGGCAGTGCTGCCACCACCCCCTCACCTGCTGGAGCAGCATATCGTTTATACGACGACGGGCGCTGACAAGCGAGTCTCGTGGCCGAGTAAGCGCGAGTATGTGCAGCCTCCAGCGGCGCATACCCGAGAAAAGTGGGCAGTTGCTGCTGCCAGCGGGGTGCACAGTTACAGGTACTGTGACAAGTTTGAGTGCCATGGCGTGGGTACTTACTACCGCAAACGCAACAGTTTCAAGCATGTGCATCTGTAAATGTCGTGATATGCCTGACTGTCGTTGGAGTATGACAAACGGATTGATAATTATTTCCAAATACTAGACGCTTGTGATTTTTTATTTTTATTTTTTGTTATCATTTGTCTGATGAGTGTGCCAGTGTGAATCTCTATTATGTTTTTTTTTTTATGTTATGTGTGTTTGATAATTTTATTTGTATCATTTTTTTATGGCTTTTGCTTGTGTGTCCAGTGTGAAATTGATGAATGTTGAAGGCGGCGGCGGTAGCGAAGTGGTTTAGGAATGCGTTTTTTGTACGTGTATATACTTGAAATGCACCTCTGAAAAACTCATTCCACATGCGCGTATTCCAATGGTTTGGAAGCCATATGTAAATAATGTAAAATAAGATTTCTTCATTGATGTGACTCAATTTATTTTCAATACTTCTGGGACGATTTGTTCCTGTGACAATGAGAATAGAAGAATAACACAGCAATACAGAGTTAAATGGACTTTACTTAGTACCTTTAAACTAGGCTGTGAAATAAAATTAAAAAAAGAAAATAAAATAATAACAATAATTTGTTTTAATTAAAAAAAAAAGAAAAAGTACTAAAAAAATCCACGATTGGTTAATCCAATTTATGGTAACATTATTGTTATTCTGTGATGTACGAATTTCTGGCTATTATTGTGACATGCTCTTATATGATTATTTTATTTATAAATTTATTTATTTGTATGACTATTTTTAGTTGCACAATTTTTGTATAATGAGTGTATTTAATTCTAAAAATTTCATGGGCATGCTGACAATTTTATTTTTACCATGAGTTATAGTGTATATCACATCAAACAACAATAAACACAAATAACACCCAAAATTTTTCTTTACACGCTTTGAGTCAATCAAACATAATTTACCCTTTCTTGGCGATTTTTTCGTATTATTATCATTATTATGATTGTTATTGTTGCTGTTTTTATAACTAAACTATATTTAGTCGATGCACGGCTAGTGGAACCACTGAAAGAAACGCAAAATGTAGTCACATGTATGTAACGCAAAATAAATCCAAAAGTCCCACCTGAAAATTCTAAAAACACAATAACGAAGTGATTATTTTTATTGTTTGCAGGCAGAGCCAAGTTGTGGGTAGCGGAGCCGTGCACCCAAGTCACGGGGTGTCGAGCCACGCGCACGTCTCGAGTGCAGCCCACCACCTGAGCCCTGGTGGCACGTCCTTGATCGGCAGCAGCAGCAGCGGCATCGGCTCGAGCTCCGGAATTCCCGTGAGCAGCGGTGGCCGTAGTCCCGGCGGAGCCGTCGCCCCAGCTATGATAGCCGCGAGCGCCCAGCACCTTGGCCAGCCGCTCTACCAAGAGTACGCCCACGCAGTGCGACCCAGGGCCCACCCGGTACCACCGCCCGTCTACGTGACCGCAGCACCGCCCAGCCAAGCGGCACCACCACCTCAACAGCAAGCGCTCCCTACCTACCAGGGATTCACACCCGGGTGGGTACCTAGACACCTAGTTGATGCATGCACGTGTGTACCACTTTTATTATCTTTTATTAGTATTTTAATTTAGTATCTAGTTACACGTTCCCGTTTCAAGGTTTTTCATGGCATTACACGAGGATTTGCATTACAATTGACTGGGATTTCCCACGTAGAGTAATTCTATATTGCATGTGATTGTATACGTGGAAATACATGAATATCCTTAAATTGGGACACATCTATGCGGTATGTGTTTGTGCGTAATGTAGATTTGTTTATACGGGTCACATTTAATAACTTGAATGCTTAAAATACGCGGTTTTCAACGTATATGACATCGTACATTGTCAAGAATTAATGCAAGTACTTTACATGCTGTGAGGTGTTTCTCTTGAGACCGTAAATATTTGTTTGGTTTGGAAACTTATTTCCAAAGCTCTCTCTTTTTTACACTATGCATTTTTGGTTTTTTCGTTACTTTTGTGAAATTGAGTTTTTATATTTAGTTTTTTTGTCACGTAGGTATGTTTTTTTTTTTTTTTTTTTTTTTTTTTTTTTTTTTTTTTTTTTTTTTTTTTCCGTAAATGATTTGTTATTCCTTGATTTAGGAAAGGCGAGCCATTTTGGGACGTAATTGTAGCAAGCACGTCAAACAGTATTAAAGTAATTTTCGTTGTTATTATCTTCAAGTTTGCATTGTAGTTTTGTTTTTTTCAGAGAAACGAGTAATAAAGTAGTATCACTATTTTTTTTTTTTACTTCTCTTGTGACGTATAAGCCTGGTAATAGTCGACAATACAATTTGAAGTTTTTTCAGATTCCCTAACAATTAAGCTCTCGGGTCACTCATTTTTCTTTCAGCGTCCCTTTACATATTTTTCCCACCAACCTCCATAGCGTAATTTACTTGTTCGTAATAATGTGCGAAAAATGGGCATTTTCCGCACTTTTTTTAGTACATAAAATTTAATTTCCTACAATGTGCGTAAAATATTTTGCGGTCTGCAGCGAAGGTCGTTTATTTTCCGGTGTTCAAAAATTTATTTTTCGTAATACTACACAAGTATGTGTAAAAGTCGAATAAAGTAGTACAATACTACTTGAGACAGCTTGATAATTATGTCACCAGCGAGCTTTACTACTGACATGCGATTAGTGCTGAATATTATCAGCAACTTCTATCTACATGATAAAACGTAGAAAATTGAGTTTAACAACATATTTGTATTTTGTTAGACTCTTTAGTCCCACAGTTAAAGAGTTAAAATAGTTTTGTATGCACACTCAATAAATTTTACTGTTTGGTTGATCCAAGGTTGAATAATGGTTACAATTCCACGTAATTATTTATTTGTACGATGGAAATTTTTTTTTTACACCCAGTTCATTTTTATACTTTTAAAAAGTGCCAGTAAAATCTTTTTTAAAAACGGTAATTTGATGTTTGTGAGCTTCGCCCTCATGCAAACCCTCCACCGAAAGCTCTGACCCTTGGACCCAGAACATCTTTTTTGGGAATCATAAACATAAGTACATACTTTACTTAAAATTTATCAGCCATTCAACTGTGGACAGAGAAACATGGATTTCTATAAATATCTTGATGTAAGGTGCAGAAACCATAAAAACCCTTTTTCATTATTGTTTTCTTGAAACTTGTGCCCATTTTTCTCGCATACATGCATTACGAAAAGTCTTGTACGCGACCCTTGCAGAATAGCCGCGTTATTTGTCGCAAGGGGGTGGGAAAAAAAAAAAAAAAAAAAAAGACTTTGTCCCTGAAATGATTTTCACAAGATATATAAGACCATAATATATATATAAAGCCGGGCAGAAAAACTTGACCTTCGAGAGACACCCCTCTGATTGCAGCTCCTCGCCGCTGGCCCTGTACGATTCGAGCCGCGCTCTACCACCGCCGGCCCACCACAGCTCGGCCCGGCCGTTGCTGGCTTCGCACGCGGCGCACCCTCTGCCCGCCCACATGCAGCCCACCGCGGTTTACGGGCTGGCCCCTTTGTCGCCCGCCAAACACCAGTACCATCAGTCCAGCTTTTGGCTGACCGAGTGAGCTGACGCCAACGAGGCTGGACACGTCCTCGTTACCCTGGACTGCCACCAGCCGTGGAGACTTGCGTAAAACAGTCGCAACCAACCCCTCACTTTTTTTTTTTTCTCTCTCTATCGTCCACACCTCTGACGAATTTACTCTTTTGGTACGGATACGATTACGTTCTAGTCTAAATTACGCGTCGAGACGGTGGACCCTTTTTTTTTTTTTGGTCCCGATGTTTATTGTATAAATTTCGTGAACAATGCATGTGTCGAAACTTTGTTTTGTTTTTTGTTTTTTTTTTTTTTTTCTTTCCAACGAGGCCAATCGTTTGTGTAAATAAAAAGAAATCGGACGAAAGATGCGGCTTTCTTGAGAAAAAAAAGTGTGTATATATGGTTTTTTTTTTTTCTTTTTCTTACCAAAAACGAATGGACGCTCATGTCAATGAATTTTGGCTCGAGAATTTGATTTTACACACGCGTATACAAATGCCTCGACTCTTCTACCAAAGTCTCGTTTGTGCACGTATCGAACATGGGAGTGATTTAATAAATGAAAAAAAAAAAAAAAAACACATCAAAATCGATGGCTTTACTCGAGAGTATAATCAAGAGTCTTAACGCATACTTGGACCATTGCGCAAAGTATCGCGGCCGGAGCTCAAAAAGCGCACGTTTTAATATAATTATATGAAAAACAAAAAACAAAAAAAAACCAAGGAGGATCCTCGAGTGTTTTTTTTTGTATATTAACTTGTCTTGACACACTCGCACGTAATCAAAGTAACCGGTATAGAAAAGAAAAAATGTGTACAACACAGCGGGGGAAGATAAAACGACACACACCGACAATCCGTCCTTTGAAGCTTCTTGAGCCAAAAGAGATCCTCCTTGCGTTGCATTACATTAATATACATGTGTAAGTCCCGCTCGCACTGCCCGTCGTGTCCGAAATCTCTCGCATTGTACACCCCCTCGTTGTAACAAATCATATTTTCATGTGTGCGCACAACGTAAGAAGACAGCACCGACGTATTTCCCTCTGCTATCCAACTTCATCCGGCCGCTTTACTTCGCGACGTGCCCACATGTATTATGTATAATAAATAAAAGAAAAGACTCTATCCTACGATATATGATATATGTATATGTGTGGATGACGTGTGATTAGCGCAACTGATGATGTAACATTGTGAGCCATTTTTAAGGGGAGAGAGATGAAATGAAGCGACGCAAAATCGAGTGACAAGAAGAAGAAACCGATCTTGCAAATGTGTACATGTATATAAATATGCGAGGGAAAAACAAAAAAAAATTGCTGTTTTTTAATTTAACGATGCGCTGCTCCTCTCTTCCGTGCATGCGCAATGGTGTACTACTCGATGCGACATGTAATCTTTCTCTCGCTGGGCGAGAGGAGCGTTTTTCTTTTCTCCCCAAGGTTCGTTCTTCGACCTATATATTATTGTGTAAAAATAAAAATTGTATTCGTGTATATATACATGTAAACGACATGCTGCGTACCCCCCCCAGAAACACCTTTGTACATAGACGATTTTTGTTTCGTTGTCTGTGGGGCAGGTGGTTGTTCGTTCGACCTATGCATGAACACGAGAGAAAAAGTTTCGGAGGAGGAACACATTTTTAGCATGGGTTTGGTTTTCCTTGCCGTTTTACTCGGTCGCAGTTGTCGAAATATTGTACGAGGGTTTAATCATGTGAACGCTCGTATACACGAAACGTAAGAGGCACGTGCGCGATCGATTGGGTACGTCGTTTGTTGTAATTAATCATACGTATAGTTGACGACTGAATTTACGAATTTTACCTTTTTTTTTCTCCTTCTTTCGACTGCACTAAAACTAATGATTATTGCTTTAATGATGTGTTTAATTAACGAACAATGGTATGATTGACGAGTATCGTTTATTCTAAGCTTTGATAAGTTTTCAATTGGAGCACTTGACGTTTTATCGATGGGGTGGAGAAAAGCAAAGGTTCGCACGTTCGTCGAAAAAAGTCAGATGATGATCGATAACTCGTTACTACTTTAAGTACATATTACAAGCTATGCTCTAATTTTCTTCGCATTGAACTGACGCTTTACAAGTGTAATATAAACGTGTAAATTTAAGAGGTTTTTTTTTCGCACATCTCTTTTTATTGATGTATAATTTAACGTATAGGTCATAGGTGTCCCGCACTTCCTTTCGGTAATGGAAGAAGATGATGATGATGATCGAGAGCTGTGTATTTATCGAGACAAATAGCGTTCACTACTAGATTATTTGACAATGAATTTTTTTTTTTTTTTTCTTACTCACACGGCACAAAACAGCACATTGATTGAGTGCTGGTGTGCTTCTTGTAAGGAGATGATTTAACTATATTCGCTGCAGGCTTGCGACTGCTACGGGGAAAAATCGTAACGGTTGATCAGACGATTTTTCGCTGCACTGCTACATTATACGAAGAAAAATCTATGTATACGTTTGTATATCATTTGATTACCTTGTTATCGAAACGTTGTTTTTACCTAACTGTACATACATGTATAGGAATATATGAATTTTCACGAGCGTAGAGAAACCGTACCCCCAATTCTCGCTCGGTGATGATTTTCAAATCAAGTATAGATTAAGATTTTTTTTTCTCCTTGGTCAATTTAATCTTTGGCATAAATATTAGATATAGAAGACACAAAGCTCACGTAATCACCATATCATCCTTATTGATGTTTTATTGTGTTGTACGAAATTAGTGATTTTTTTTTTTTCTTCTTTCGTAGTAAAAAGGTAGAAAGTTCGAGGAGAGTTATGTTTTGCCTTGTTTAATCGAGAATAGAGGGACGGAGCGTAGAATTTAAATGAAAGAGTAAGAAGAGATATTTTATTATTAAAATAAATAAACAAATAAAAGATAAATGCGCAACAGACTTTAGTAGGAGGATATACTTGTTAGTCGCGTTAAATTTACCATTTACCAAATTGCTTGCTTTTCGACGAGGAAACAGAAAATCCTGAATACGTTTTCACAATGCTTTTTTTCAAGTGCATATACGTACCACTTAATGAAGAATCCCTAGAGATTTTTTGCTTTTGTATATTTTAATCACTCGTATTTATTTATTTTGGGATGCGTATTTATAGTCGTACAGATAGGCAGTAGCGTTCGATCAAACGTTTGACACGTCATCGTTTTTCCTTAAATACAATAAAACGTATCTTTACGTACATACATCTATTGTAAATATTATATACATATATTTGTATAAATCAAAAGCACTTTTTATTTTAAACTCGAGGTAGTACCTACATTGTTTTTTCTTCTGTTTTTAATCAAGATCTTCCTTTGAATTTTCTTTATTTATTTTATTTATTTTTTTTTTTTCATTGAATTGCATTCAACTAATAATTTTGAAGCTTCCATTACAATTTTGTTGTATTATTATTTAATTGTACGAGCAGAGAGAAAGTGCTATGTTTTATTTCTGCTCGTTATTCTTGTGCAGTGGATTATGTACTACGTTAGGATGTTTAATTCAACGAGTACGTTTATCGCACGGTAATAATATATTCGCGATGTGCAGTAATGGTACAAAAAGTGAAAAAAAAACTTTTCAATTCGTGTGAAGTTGCTTTTGAAGGTATAGCTAGGGGAAGAGGGAAAAACTAAGTAATTAGCTATTATATCAAACGGACGGGGTTAATATGTCGATTGTAAGTGATATAAGCGTCCAGGACGAATAAATATTTACGTATTGTGTGTAATATATTATCGTACGATGACTATGACCGAGGAAAATTAATAAGAAAAACGTTGAAATATTTTAGAAAACACGTCACAAATATCTTAGAACATCCTTTCACTCGATAAACTTTAGTGGTTTACACACATATTTATAAGCGACAGGGCCAATAATGATCCAGAGCATGTATTATATCATACATGTGCAGTATCTATGAAACATTTGGGTCTGTATGCTTTATTTTTTTTTCTTTTTTTTTTTTTTTTTTTTTTTTTTTTGTAATATACGTCTTAAATTATTGAAAATAAATATTCAACAGAACTGCATTTTTATTGAAAGACATTTCAATTCTTTAAGCTACTGTATGTTTGTGTACGAACTTTCTTCTTTCGAGCAAACAATTGTTACGCTAATCGAAGACGAAACTATATGAATTTTACATAATTAATATTGATGGACGTTGACGTACTTGTGGTTTTTATCACATCACCTAATACTACTACATCGTACGGGAAAAAAAAAAAAAAAAAAAAAAAATTAATTAATTAATTAACCTCATCGATGTGCCTATTTAAAACGTAAATTTAATCGTACCGTAAAGACTAGCGAAGCATAAAAATGTCGGAGTTTAGGTTTATGGAGTATTACAATTGTGGATCAATGAATTGTTTGTCGTAAAAAAACAAAAAGTTTGCGCACACGTGTATAAACATTACTAATTAACGTACCTTGTTTTCCTATCCTCTTTGGTGGATATGCCGTTTCGTTCGTAATTTTAATTTAATTGTTAGTAGCTTCTGAGATGTCTTTGTAAGGAATAAGTACAACAGCTACATGTGTTTGGCTTCAATTTTTTTTCACGATATATACGTATACATGTTTATATTAATGCTTTATTTTTTAATGGAGGAAAAAAAATTAAATCCTTAGTCATTGAGTATTTTGAGTTGGTTTGTTTATTTTTTTAGTTAAATATATAATTTTCGCTAACGTTTAACGAAACATCACATTGAAAATGTGTACAACAAAAAAACTCCTACATTGTTAATGGTTAAGAAAATTAGATGAACGTAATACGGATTTTCAGATTATGAGATAAAAAAAATTAAATTAAATAATAAATAACCAATGGCACGAGTTTAATTAAGGGCTGATATTTAGTGTGTAGAAGACGGTGAATAAATATAGAATAATTGTCGTTTCTAGTTGTGATATTTTACGATAAATAATTAATAATAATATAATAAACAAAATCGTTAGTTAAGTAACATTTATAATGTTTTTTGGTAAATGGCTAGTGGGATTATAGTACATACTAAAACAAGCCAAGTTGAAAAAAAAATATATACACTTTTCCTATTGTGAATTATATATGATTATTATAAAGCCTTAATATGCGCGTTGAGGAGAGTTACTGAAAGATAATAACAAGGTACATTAAAAATTAGTCAAAAGAAATTTTTTTTTTCCGATGATTTTTATTGTACTGCTGTGTTACAAAGATTGAAAGGAAAAAAAATACAACCAAACTTAGCAAGTATACACGCAGCGAGAAACGAAAAATTGCTTGCAGGTGTATGACTTTACTTGTAAATATTTAATTAAAACTGTATGCGCACGCATATGTATTTAATTGATGTGTAAAAACAAACTGATTCATGTGAGACGTTATTTTTAACTTTGCCCGATGTGTATATGTTTCTTAAAAAAAATAAATAAACTTTTTTGTGGTATTTTTTAGGCTAGGAGTAGTGCCTAAAAAATTTTTCAGTAATTAGATAACGTAGTGACTCTAAATGATATTTAATATAATCAATAATGGGACTGAAGCTGTGGTATCGGTAAAGACTATTAGTGTCGATATTTGCGTTTAACTAAATGACTAAACAAACAAAAATATAATAATAACGATAATAATAATAATCTATGAAATTACATTGTTAGCCGGATTTTAGGTGGGTAAAGTCGTGTTATAATAGAAAACTGTCTAATAGCTCGTATAATTATTTTTTTTTTTTCGTTGCGACACACAGTAGTCCTGTTTTGATCAATTTTTCTTTTTTGTTTACTTTTACGGGCACGGAAAGTTTCAATTATAAAATTAAAAGAAAAATTACTACTCAAATTGCGATAAAAATAAGAATTTTTTTTCATTGAGTTTTAATTAATAATAATAATAATATGCTACTAAAAAACGTATGAACCTAGTTTCTTGTTTTAATTTTTTTAGAATAATATTATTGATGGTTTCTTTAAATGTAAATTTTATCTATGGACTTTAATTGATTACTTGAATTTTAAACAAAATGGTAACTATAATGTTAAATTGTGTATATCTTTTTGAAATCTAATGCCAACTTCGTAAAGGTGTCTTGAATCATTTGGTTAATGTACGTACGTGTATTCGATGAATAATAATTAAAACGCGTTCCTTTATAAATGTAACCAATCGTCACTGTATTGTAACGTTGTTGAATAACTAATGCGAGCTCGTTTCTTTAATTTTTCATGAGTAGCTATTTACTCAACATTTAAACCTATAAGTACAATGATGAATACTTTATTGCTTAGTGTGAAGAATAAATTCGTTTCTACGTACCAAAAAAAAAAAAAAAAAAAAAAAAAAAAATCGAAATAAGTATAAAAAAATTCAATTTGAGCGTTGTTATTTAACTCGGAGATTTTTTCGAATTATTAGATAACCATAAAAAGTACATTTTTCAATTAATACAAGTTTATTCGAGCTATAGAAAAATATGATCGTAATTAAATTGTAAAAAATTAGATTAGCTCTTTCCATCCGTGTCCACGCAGAAACAAAAAAAATAAGGGTTAAACTGACAAAAAAATATTAACGCAATGTGCGAGATCGCGTTGCCCAATCGTGACAATCGAAGCCGACATGTTTTAAGTTATTGAAATAGTTTTTTTTTTTACCAGTGAAAGTAGAAAGAGAAAAAAATTTTTTTTTTTAAGAGACCGAAAATAAACGGAATTTGCCCTATTTGCCTTGTCCGTGCATTGCAATTGCCAAAGCTCTGAAAAGAGATAAACGATCGCGACTTACATCAGAGTGGAGGAAAATTGTGTTAGAAACACCTAATATAAAGTGAATTTGAAAATAATTTGTTTTTGTGTTTTTTTTAGCTCTGGAATGGGTTATCATTAATAAAGTAAATAAATAAATAAAACGTTTATCGAACTGAACTGATAATTAGGAAGAAAAAAGAACTAGTAGTATATTGTATACTGTAGCATAATATTTCTTATACACTAATAATTTTAAAAAACAAAAATAATACCGTACCGTTTTAATATACTTGTAAGAAAAAGTAGATGGAAAGACAAGACGAGATAATAGAGAATATTTTTGGATTTCGATAGATGTGCGTGTTCCGTATATGCAAGGGAATATACGTGTTATATGATAGTTGTAATTACTAAAAAAAAAAAAATTAATAATTATAAACTTAATCATAAACCTTAGCCTCTTTGATTATGTATATCGTGATCACGATAATGTAGAAAAAAAATCTATACATCACGATGTAGACAAGGTGGTTTGTTCATTCTGTTGATTCAGATTGTGCACTAGAAATATGTGTTTTTTCTCTCGAGTTAGGACAGCAGGAAAAATTTTGTGATTTCGAGACGCTACGGAGCGCGAGTTGATTTTTCTCGCTTAGCTTTACCATTAACTATTATTAACAGTTTTATCACTATTACCATTCACATAACTACACGATATAAATCAACCCCCTTTTCCGCGTTGTACTATTAGTTGAACGGAAAAAAAAAATTATTTCAATACGATAAATGACGTGTGCTTAGCTTGACCAAAATTTTGAATTATTTTGTGACTTGTTGTAAAAAAATTCCCCCGTTGTAATGATTGTATTGTACGATAATCGAGAGCAAAGGGAAAAAAGTTTTTAGGGGCGTTTGATTGCTTTGAAGCTGTGAGTAGAATTTAAATCTACGAAAAAACAAATAAATATATATATATATCTTATCCGAAGATTGTAATAGCGATTTTTTGAAGAGAAAGAGCGTACATATATGTATACCCTTTAACGAAACTTACGATTTTGCGTTTTTACTAAACCTTCATTCATACCCACAAACACACGTTTTTTCCATGTCACGAGTATACCACAAATCGATGATAATGTTGTAGAAAGTTTGCATAGGACTGGTTTAATGTTTAACTTCAAAAATATACATTTTTTTTTTTTTTTTTTTTTTTTTTTTTTTTTTTTTTTTTCATTTTTTTGCGAATTAAAAAAAAAATTTTTTTTCACATCACAAGCTATATAAGATAATCTCGGGATCATCATTCTGTAAATAGTACCCAAGTCAATTGTTATTTCATGCTGGAGGAATACAAACTTTGCGAGCGTTTTAGCGAACAATTTAACGATAGTAGTAAAAATGGATTCACGAAGAAAAGTATACTTATGCGCAACAGCAATTTTTCAATTTTTACTCGTGCATGGGGATTAATATTTGTAAAGATGTAAGAGCTAAATATTACGAAGACGCTAATAACATTTGTAACATTTGCGAAGCATACTTGTTTTACTGCAACGTAAAACAATTAATTAATTTAAAAAAAAAAAAAAAAAAAGAACATGTACAATTGTAAAATATTTGATAAACGACAATTAAAATCTTGAAAACGATGCACACATGTTATTTTTTAATTTATTTAATTTTCACCTCATTTTCGTCCTTATTTTCAGTTTCCTCATACGTTTTTGTTCCTATTTTTCGCGCAACCTTATGTTATCAAATCATCCACCAGAATCATAACTACATTGGTAGGTGACTTTTTTTTATTATAATTATTTTCTATACTATTATTTTTCGTTTAATTATTTATTTTTATCAACCATCTAAATTTTTTTAATAACATATTCTTTTTAAATCAATATTTTGCCACGTTTTTAGAAAACTTTAATGAAGAAACAAGAAAAATTTAAAATCAAATGGTAAAATATTAAAAAAAAATAGTTGTATGTAGTTCTTCCGACCAAAGTACAAACGTTAGATAAAATTCGATCTCTTCATAAAATAATTCATTAATCAAACGTTGATAAATGAATCTGTCTGTGTAAGTTGTGCAAAATTAGTAAATATATATTAGGTACCTTTACTATTACCACTACTGATGTTTAAATCAAGAAAAATGTATTGATGCGTGAAATAGAAAACGCAAAAAGCTTTTGTATTTAAATGTGTGTGGAAGATGCGTCACTTCTATAAATTGTATAAAAACAGCAATGTTTCATACAATGGTCTTGCGTGGTAATATGTGCTGTATAATTTAATCAGGACGACTCAAAATTTTAACTTTGAATGGGAAATTTAATTACCATTAAATTTTTACTGTTTCATAATATTATCGGTATGTAAATTTGTTTTTTGAAAAAAATAATTCGCCGAAATCTTCATAAAAGTAAAATTAAAAAAAAAAAAATCTTTTGGAATTTTAAATGCATTATCTTGTTCTAGATTTAAAGTTTTTACTGTTTAGATATAGAAAATTTAAATATGTATAACTATTAAAACGATGGCGATTTAAAAAAAAACTCAACGATGTATCGTAGTAGGAAAAACTAAATTATTGTCCCAAGAAATTGAAATAAATTTATACGGCGTAGCATGTTCAAGGTTACTATTGTGCTATAGACTTGGAAGTAGCAGTGTTTCTACTTTAAATAGTAAGAAAGCACTTTTGCTTTCTTTTCTAAAATGTAAACGTGTATTAGAATTACAGTTGCCATTAAATCGCTTTGAGAAATACGCTAGTGTATTTTCAAGCATTGATTTTAGACAAATTTTTCATGATTAAAATTTTACAGTCAATGATTGAAAAAAAGCTTGTCAACACTTGAGAAAGTATTATTTAATACGTAATAACCGAGCTATTTTAAATACAAAGTAATAAACCAGTGTCTAATAAATACAATTTTCCTTCACATTGCGAAACATAATAGTTGATGTATGAAAATACACGCAAAAGTAATAATACCAATGGTGTAGTTTTCGTGTATTTACTAACCAACCAAGCACAAACGTTTGTGGATCGAATTAGATGTTGTAGATGAGCAAAGTTTGAATTATAAAATAATAAATTTCTAATGTACCCGGATGAGTAAAATTTATAAAAAATCAGGGTATACGAGGTATGTACTATATATATAATGTAATGTAGTTACAAAATACGTCGACGCCCTTTTGTGATGTAATGTATATTTCGAAGTGTACAGGCCGTTCTTCGTTTTTATGTATATAAATATTTAAACACGAATATATTAACAATAAAAATTTTTACCTATTGCATTTTGTCTGTGTAGAAATGCATCTTAGATGTACTTAAACGATATGTATGGTCCGACGATGATGACGTTCATTGACGAAATTCGATATTTTTATCTTTGAATCTAAAAATCATTTAAACTTGGCATGAAGTATTTTTAATTGTAAAGATATTTTAAAGATATGTGATAAAGATACGCGGTTTAAAAGTATTTTAATTTGTAAATGTTTAACTATAATTAAAATATACATTTTTGTCTGAACACTCGTCGACAAAAAAATGAAAAAAAATTCCATACGTATATTTAAATGCCCAAGTATATTATAAATAAATTTTAAATATTTTATAACAGAGACTTCTACGAAATTTTTTTTTTAAATTTTATATTTCAACTAAAACTACGTGTAATAATTAGTCAAAAATATAAAGCGAGAAATAAGAAAAATTTTAGGATGACTGAATCCCAAAAATTTTCTAATAAAAATTTTTATTTTACTTTCATTAAAATGAAAAAAAAGAAAAAAAAATTAAACTGTCCTATTTTATTTTTGATATAGCAGAATAATAATAACCGATTTCACGTACTTTTAGTTAAAACTGAAAATAATTAGGCAACACAAAATAATTTCGTAAAAGTCTCTGTTTTACAATAAGTTCGTGTATTTTACCTCTAAAATTTGCAGGTCCTTGTTTTGAATATTTTACATGGTTTAGTACCAGATGAGAATAACCCGAATATCGTTGATGAAAGTCGACTGGGTGAACACTTGAAAATTATAAAGTGCCCCTTAATAAAGCCGTGCGTTTTTCAAGTCCTGATAAGCAAAAAATTAAAACGATCCAATTTAACAACCTATGCCTTACACGTATGTATATTAGTCATGGAACTACGATAAAACATATACTTATGATATGCTAAATCAGTGTCCATTGTATCATAGATATTAAAAAGCAACGGACCAAAAATCTTTCAATTTGTTTACTATAAACAATCGTAATATTTATCAATAGTGAACTTTTTTCAGACTGTTAATAATAATAATTATGATAATTAGTAATATAATATTAATGTCACGCTTACAAAAGTGCTTCAGTTGTTTCGAATGGCTAATGTGTGTAATTATCACAAATCGTAAAAAAAATTTGGCATCATTTTTCAAAGACAATAAATGTAGAGTCAATGACGAAAAAATTTCCGAATAGTACGCATAAAATCAAAAATAATAAGACTAATTTTGATTATTAGAAACAAATGTGAAGTTTCTGCGTACTTGTACATTACTGAAGCACTGGCATTTGAGTTCACTCGCAATATGTAAGTGTTTTGTAATAATGCGATTCCATCCCAGTAATTTTTCACAGCTAAATATATAAATAAACAAAATTCAATCCTTCGTGAAAGCACAAAAGGTACTCCGAAACTCGCAAAAATCAAAAAAACTGAAAGAAAAAAAAAACCTTCGCTTTGACTTGATGAGGATATTAGGTGTATGCAAGTCTCATTTGAGCGAATATACCTAAATGGTTAAAAGTTCGTTCACATGTTAAAGTTTAGTCTCCGCTTAGAAATGAAGTAGATTATTACAGGCATCGAAGAATTTCGTGATCCTATTTTTCGAAACGACAAAATAAATAAAAATAAGACAGCCGATCTTATGTGCAGTAATCGAATCTTAGTATGAATTTGTAATTCTATGATATTTGTCAGATGTAAATGATACACATGAGAGATAGAAAAAAAAGTGATTTTAATTGTAATCAGTGGATAATAAAACGCGCAAATAAAATGAAGCAGATTTGCGTGATTAAATTCCACATTCAATTAAACGATAATAAGCAACATCGTTCGTAATGAAGAAAAAAAAAATAATAATAAAATGAATAAATGTTGCCTTTCGTCAAACAATTATAATAGTAAGTGTAAGTTTTGAATAACGTTACGTGTAGCATTTTATGTATGACACAAAAAAAAAGAAAATTTTAATGTTACGAGTACATAAAAAATCCATCATGAGCACGAGTTGTATGTATATCTTTATAATATGCATACGATGACTGGATGTGTTGCAGTTCGTGGTGGATGGTATGGTAAAATGATAGTAACAATAATGATAAATATAACTGTAATAACGAATGTGTTATAAAGATTTGAATGTCCTAATTCACTGGGACTTAATAAATCAATCAAATACTTGAAGAATTTTGCATTTATTGTATTGCATTTATTCTCTATTTCTTTTTTTTTTTTTTTTTTTAATTTTTTTAATTATACCTATTTTACAAGTTTAGTAACTTGACGATAAACCCAAAATTGGAATTTGAAATGGTTTTACCGTTCACAGTTTAAATAAATTTTTCTGGATGATCATTTAATTTTCGTCGGCAAGGTAAGTGTATCTTCTTCAATACATTTCTAAAACCTCAGTATAGGTGCAATATCCTCTACTAAAAGGCATCTAACTCATGAAAAATTTGAGAGTTCAATATGTAAAAAGGCGAAACTCTCACTCCTTTGAGATGGACATTACATTTATCATCACTTTTGATTAATAAATTATGAAAAATGTACACAATTATGTATGTATAAAATAAATTATTACAATGTTTTGTAAAAGTTCAATTTTTAAGGAATATAATTATACCGTGCTGCATTTTTTGGGATCAAAAATGTTATAAAAAGATCAACGAGCAATCAAATAATTATTATATAATATGATATTATCAATAAGACAACAGAAATTTTTTCACCGATGCAATAATTTTTTTTTTTTATTTGAAAAACTTAAAAATAATATTAAATGT
This sequence comes from Copidosoma floridanum, assembly GCF_036245765.1. Taxonomy (NCBI): domain Eukaryota; kingdom Metazoa; phylum Arthropoda; class Insecta; order Hymenoptera; family Encyrtidae; genus Copidosoma; species Copidosoma floridanum. Next base: position 11,283,621 of record NW_028321884.1, on the reverse strand, counting down.
GTTACAACTGTTTATGCATCTCGAGTATTGTAGATGGTTAATAACGTATTACTATATGTACCCTCAAAACTACGTCAAAGAGACCTTTTCATGCACTCTTTATTTTCAAGTGAATACATACCCTTCTTATGTAATAATCTTGTAGAGTTGGAGTACTATTTTTCTTTGTGAATACTGATAAAAAAACATCTCCACATCACCTACAGAAAATACCTGCCGATCGATCGGCAAAAATCGACTAAACATTTATTAAGGTTTAATTTTTTTTTTACTATGTGCACAAGGTTACTCTATGACATTTAACTTTATTCATTTAAAAAATAGCTGCTACCTCGCCAAAAGAAGAGTTGACTAGAATTCTTTGAGAAAAAAATGAGAACTAACGTATTTTGCATTACTTTTCCAATATAAAAATCTATTTTTCTCCGCGAGTTTTCAATCAATCGACTCAAATCTATAGGCTAAATCTAACATTAGATGGATAAAGAATAGGCGCACTCTCCTCTCTTTTGGCAAAAAAATAACTAATTTTTAAATCATCAATGTTATAAATTAATACTGCATGTCAAAATAACGGGGTAGGCAGCTTTAATTAAGGTTTTTAAAGTACATACACGTTTTAAAATTAAAAGAAGGTAATGTTTTTGTCAAAATACCGACGTAATGTAAGAATCGACCAGAAATTAAGGTAATAAGTACCTCCTTTAATTTACTTAATCCTTCCATTGGCTCAAAAAATAAGGCGTAGCATAGCTCAGCTATAGGGTTCATTGTTCAGTACATTTGTACAGCATAAAGTACCTAAATGAAGGTTCGCTCACACGAAAGCGTGTAAAAAATTCACGAACGAACTACATTTGTTGATTAAAAAGAGTTTTTTTTTTTTTTTTAGAAAACGATACGTTTTCTTTCGGAATACTTTACCGCACGCAGTTAGTCAACTTTCAGACTTTGAGAGAGTCAGTGAGTTACATTTTCATAGTTTCAACTTTTTAAACAACTTTTGTTTAAGTAAACATTTTTATTAATTGTTTTATTCCGTAAAAATCGACTTTTAACAGAAAAAATTTCAAAAGCAGGTATGTAGTAAAAACAAATTATTTTTCTTTTAATAAATTACCATTGGTTTTTCAGCTCAAAACTTTTATTGCTCTAAGATGTTTGGTAAATTGATATCAAGAATGGGAAGAAAAAAATTCAAGCTTTCAATGTTAAAACTATTTTACTTCTACAATCGAATGCTTGGGACAACAGCTATGAATTTTAATGAGATCTCCATTGAAAATAATATTTTTAAACGCTGGTCGTTTAATTATTCCTACGCTGGGATAGCATATAATATTCTTTTACTGACATTTCTCATTACCATGCAATATTTTACTTCACTAGAAATTTTTGTTGAAGCTTATAAGAATATGAAATTAGACAGCAGCATTAACATGGATGTTTTTTTTAAACTTACTTTTGTGACAGTCAATTTTATCTTGATGCATACTATTGTTAAACATAAAACAGCTATTACTATTTTTACAGAATTAAATTCGGTTAGAGAAACCCTTAAAGGATCGAAAAAAATATTACATAATGACAATTGGTCACTAAGATATCTGAAATACATTTCTTTCATACTGTTCAAGTGTGTTGCGTACAGCAGAGAAGTAATTTTGCCATTAAATTTTATGCTACCGGCCTTCCGTCCGTGGTACTTATTTGATCTGTTGTGTCATCTAATTAAATTGATGATACTGGACGCAATACTCCTTCAATGTGCATTGATTGTAACGTTAATTGGATGCTTATTAAAAATGATTAATTATCATTTGAAAAATAATTTCGCAATGTCATCGGGAGTGACAAGTATTGATTCATACAATCATGTAAGTGAACGAGAAAAATTACTGACACTCATAAAATTGCAAAGAATCTACGTGTCATTGGCTGACTTGTCAAAAGTTATTTTTGACTACTACTCCCTACCGATATTTTTATGTATAGTGGTGAATTTAGGGTTTCTTATGGAGTATTGTTTCACAGTTATCATATTTAGTTTTTACTTGCGCATGACTCCCGTAGGATTCTCAAGATCAGATCTCGTACAAATCTTTAATTATATAATTATGATCTTATTAATAACTCAGTGTGCAACTATGGTAATCAAACAGGTACAATATTACTAATACAAAATTTTCTTTTTTGCTGTTAATGTTTTATAAAGCTGTTATACAGTGTTATATAAATTATACAGAATGAAAGGATTAACCGTACATTGATGAATGGTTTGACGTCTCACGATAGCGTGAAACACAAAAGCATAACATATCAGGTAAGAACTTGAAAGTAATAAATTTATGTTTTAAAAATGATTGAAGAATTACAACAATTTTTTTTAGCTATTACTATTTTTGCATCAATGCAAAAGTGCAGAATTTAAATTTAATTTTGCCGACCTTTTTCAAATAAATGAAAATTTTTTTATATCGGTAAGTGTTTTCCTGCTGTTTTAAAATTACGTTAGAAAGTGAAAAACAATTAAAATACGTTAGAAAAGAATTTTGTACTAAAATGTTATAGTATGTTATATTTTTTCAGGCTATGGGTCTAATGATGTCATACATGATTTCTTATGCCTTTTTGATTTTGGAGACTGGCATGCGTAAAGGTTGATGTGACTAATCCCACCCTTATATTTTTCAGCACTGCTCTCAGAGCATTTTTTTTTTGTTTTTTTTTGTTGTTAATTATATATTATTACAGTTAAAAAGTGAAACAAATATTTTTTTCATGTATCTTTGCATTATATGTCAGAAAAGGGACTTGAATATAAGATGAACTATAAATTTGATTAAAATTTAAATAAATTATCGTAGTATTTCAATTAATTTCCTCATAACTTTAATATCAAGTATAATTTTATTTTTTTCAGTATTCACGTATGTATAAAGATGTTTTTTTTTATTTATCATACTTTTTACTTGTATCGGTCATATTTATTCAAACGTCTAAATTAATTTGTCCGACAAAAAGGACATAAAATATTTCAAACTGACTAATAACAAATTTTTTTTAATTAAGAAAAATTATCTTAGCATGTAATTTAATACCTATATCTGTTTCATATTGCTACAGCCAATGAGGTTGAGCCTTTGCAAATGAACTGAAAAAAAAAAAATAAGTAAAATGGTTTGTATCAATTATTTTGCTAATTTACCTAGATACACTAAGATGTGTAGTAATACATGATACATGTATGGATCCCCGAGAACAGCAATTGAGGGGTAAAATAAAAAAGGGGTGGGAGTAGAGAACCATAATTTGAATTTGCGCGCGGACACCGACACATATACATATACATATATTACAGTGAATATAGCAGAAGAAAAATATGCTAAGCGTAGCAGAAGAGTATTTACTGAGCGCATTTATATTTTATAGGAGCATCAGTAAAAATAAATCGGTATCTCATAATAACGTCACTGCGGCATCACGTTACTAAGCGAAAAGAAGAGGAGAACCGATCAAACGGTGCAGTGTGTGTGACGTGCGTGTTTTATCAAATAATCATAATATCACTTCATGCCTGTAATAGTGTAATCTTGCGCGCGCGCTCCCTCGGCCACACACTTGCTGCCACTGCGCCTTCTCTCCTCCTCCTCTTTTTTTCATTCCACCCGAGCTTTCGGAGTCGCTGCTTGTACTTACTGACAAACACTACCATCAGAAAGGCAAATCGTCAAAATGCTGCCGCGTTTTCTCAGGCCGACCATCACCATCGCCACCCAGAATGGCGCCAAGCAGCTGTCCACTAGCTCCCAGGTCAGTTTTTTTGGTTGCCCTTTTTTTTTCTTCCCACCAACATCTCTCCACCCGCCTCTAGAGCCTTAGCTGCAGTATCTGTGACAGTACGAGAGTTATGCAATCTGTTTTTTCCTTGACGATTTTCAAAGTTAAAAGCTATATATCCTTTACTTGAGTACTGCTTACTGACTTGGTCAAGGACGTGAGTTGATCTTAAGTGGGAGGTAAATGAGGCCTAGGCTACATATTTTGCTGTTGCTGCTGCTGCTGCTGCTGCTGCTCTAGTTCTCTTTGACCTTGTGCAACAATCGTTACAAAACGTAAAGTAATTGGTTCATTCATGAAAATTTAAACCAAGTGATTTTTCGAAATTTCATACTTGTGATGCAAGAGTAAAGCCAAGGGTTTTAATTTAGAATTTTTATTACAGCGTAATGCCAAAGTGGCCGTCATGGGTGCCAGTGGTGGCATTGGCCAGCCACTGTCCCTCTTGCTCAAGCAATCGCCACTCGTCACCGAATTGTCGCTCTACGACGTTGTAAATACACCTGGTGTAGCTGCTGATCTTTCCCACATCAACACTGCCTCCAAAGTCACAGGGTTCACCGGACCAGATGAGCTCAAGCAGTCGTTGAAGGGAGTTCAAGTAAGACGTGTATACGTGTACACGATAAAACAGCCGAGTATCTTGACGTTTCATCTGTTTTCGTGTCTAGGTCGTTGTCATTCCTGCTGGTGTGCCTCGTAAACCGGGCATGAGCCGCGATGACCTTTTCAATACAAACGCATCGATCGTGCGCGATCTCGCCCAGGCTGTTGCTGAAGTTGCGCCAAAAGCTTTCGTGGCCATCATCTCGAACCCTGTAAATAGTACCGTACCAATTGCCAGTGAAGTATTCCAGAAGGCCGGTGTATACGACCCCAATAGAATTTTCGGAGTTACCACTCTTGACATTGTTAGGGCAAACGCCTTTATTGGAGAGGCTAAGGTAAAAATTTTAATGAAAAACAAAATAAATCTTTGTCATTGCCATGTTGTGGAGGAAATTCACTCCCGTCTAAATAAACAATGTATCTTTCCAGGGATTGGATCCCCAAAAAGTTAGTGTACCTGTTATCGGAGGACACAGTGGTATTACCATTATTCCACTGATATCCCAAGCTACCCCATCAGTATCGTTCCCGCAAGACCAGCTCAAGGCCCTCACCGAGAGGATCCAGGAGGCTGGCACGGAGGTAGTCAAGGCCAAGGCTGGTACTGGCTCGGCTACTCTCTCCATGGCCTATGCAGGCGCCCGATTTGCCTTCTCCCTCATCAGAGCACTAAACGGCGAGTCGAACGTCGTCGAATGCTCTTACGTTAGGTCCAACGTCACCGAAGCCAAATACTTTTCCACCCCCGTTGTGCTGGGCGTAAGTACACATACTTTGAGAAAATTGCGTGTGTATATGAAATAAATCGAATTGAAAAATCATTCGTGTTGCAGAAAAACGGAGTTGAAAAGAACCTTGGCCTCGGCAAGCTCAGTGACTTTGAGTCGAAACTCCTCGCTGCAGCTATTCCCGAACTCAAGAAGAACATCCAAAAAGGCGAGGATTTCATTAACAAGAAGTAAATTAGAACCATTAACGAATGAACGAGAGGAAAAAAAAAAAAAAAAAAAAAAAAAACCCGTAATACGAAGCTGTTAGATTGATTTTTTTCAATCCAGGAACTTTATTGTTGACGCGAATTGCAGCATTTACATGTCAATAGTGCGATCGAGAATCATGTAATATCTTGTATTATAAAGTCGATTGATCATAAGAAAAAGAAGAAAAAAAAAAAATTCGCTAGACGAATTTTTCACATTGGCCGATATTTATAATCATCATTGTAAGCCCTTGTTAAATAAAAACCAGTTAGTTAAATAAACGTTTGTTTTCACTCTAACTTTCCCTCAATCGAATATCCTTGAAAACAAACAGTAAACATAACACACCGCGGGTTCGAAAACCCACAACAACAACAAAACAATCTCAAATTTAAGTATACGCTTGTAAGTCCATGAGTTTTAACAGTCGCGTCGAAACGTTTGAAACCATTGGAAGAATACACCTATCTCAAATCGACGTACCAATATAACTCTATAATCGTCTTTTAATTAGGAAACAAAAAAAAAAAACTAATAATGATAAGCGCCCGCAAACAAAAACCGATTAACGAATTCTCAGAGTTTCCGAGCAGCCATCTTCAGTAACCTTAAGTATACAGCTTGGAAAAACCTCGCACTGGCGTCCCAAGAGTGCACACCTCGTGGGGAGTCAATGGCACCGGGTCTGGGCTTTGATTTCCCGGAGTTGAACGACGACGACGACGACGACGACGACTCGGTGTTCGAGAAGACGATCCTGGTTGACAGCGTGTCTTTCATTGTCGATCTCACCTCGTCGTCGTCCTCGAAGGACAATTCATGCAGTAACGAGCCCAATAAGGCCAACGACAACACGTGCTTCGTCGACCTGGGGTCAATCGGTTTTGCGGAAACGCCGATGAGCACCGACCAGCTGCTACAACTACCGATCGTCGGGGACGGCGAGGTGAGTACGACAACGAGCTATGATTCTTTTTTCCCTTCGGATGATCTTTGTACCGCATATGTTTGTCGTCGGCGTTTTCACCTGCAGACGATTCCTGAGGAGCAAAAAACACCGGTCGCACCTCCGACTCCTAAACGTCATCAGAAGAAAGGCTGGGCTGTCGTAAAGCTTTGCAGCTGGTTCGTTCAAAGGTTTATCACCTGGATCAAATGGGTTCGGCTTTGAAACATATCATTACACATATGCACTTCTAAAAACATCCCAATAATTACTCGTTTGTACCCAAATAATAAATATTTACAGGGTTACGAGCACTTGGTTGCACTGGCGAGGTTCGGCAAGCGCAGGGGGGACGAGCTGGCGCAGGTCGCCACTCTGATACAACGAGAGAACTCCCTACTGTTGACCTTGTCCCGAGAAATCGCGCGGGTAATTATCTCCTCGTTGACAAATATACAATATTGTTTCGACAAAGTTGAATGGTATGTATGGTTTTTCAGCTGCGAGACAGCAACGAGGCCCTGGCCAACGAAGTCAAGGAGCTACGAGCAGACAGGGAACGGCTGATTGGTGACGTCGAGAGTAGACTGAAGCACTTCGAGGAGATGATCAGCATCAAGGCCAAGTCGGTGCCACCACCACCACCTCCACCGCCTCCACCACCGCCACCTGCACCAGGCGTTACGCCCTTGCCTCTGGTGACAAAGGGGGTGAGAAGCAGTGGCGAGGGTAAGACGTCGTTTCCCCACCGGCCTTCGATCACAGTCGAGGATCTGATGAAGGTCACGTTGAAGAAGCCATCGCAGAATCCCAAGGTGAGTGTCCCATCGTTCGGTGTGCCTGTGAATTTCCTTTGCTGAGATACGGTTGTCGTGACAGGTGATGGGAATAAATCTGGTTGTAGGAGAGCGTTCGAGGTCCCGTTGTTTCCCTGGACATGCTGCGCAACGTGAAGCTTCGGTCCGTGAAGAAACGTCGGTCCATCGACGTGAGGTCACCTCGAGCCTTCACGAGCACACCGTCGGCTCGACAGAAGCAGGCGAGCCTTAACAGCTTGTCGCCGATACACCGGAACGCCGGTTACGCGCTTATGCGTTTTCTCAATGGTGACGGCCCGGATGCCGGCAAGAGGCCCATCGAATCCGATTTTACGTGAAGTGATTTTGTCCATCGTTTTTTTTCTTTCTTCTTTGTGATACAGATCGAGTGCCTTTTTTTCCCTCCTCTGTATACATTACACGCGTGCGATGCGTTCAATTGTACAATTTTGTGTGTGTGTCATATATACAATAAGCCATTTTAGTCGATGTAACGTAAAAAAAACTCTGCTGTGATATATGTATTTGTCCGTTGGCTTTTGACATTGATTTTTACAAGAAAATGAAAGCAACAGCGTTTTTATTGTATTAGACAGTTTTTTTTTTTTTTTTTTTTGGTTTTTTTTGTTTATTTTTCAGCTTTCACGTGTGTGTGTGGCTTTTACAGTAAAAGTTTATATTATTTCGGTGTAATTGTATTTTAAACTCTAATACATGGAGCATCATATATGCATGCGGATCCAAAATACTTACGAAAAATCACTGTTTTTTTTCCCCTTCACCCCAAATTCATACTTATTGTAATTTTACTTTTTTTCTCTCTCTCTCTCCCTCGTTATCGCGATTTTGCACGAAGCGCGTCCGCGTTATCTGCACCACGCACTCCAAAGTTATTAATTTTGCTTCGAGCAAAAGCGAGTTGATTTGATTGAAAAGTCGCTTCAAACACACACGCATACACACTTATTCTTTGCCTTTGCAAGAAGCAAGAAGTAACATTTTTGCTTTTCTAATCCTGTATCTTTAGTCCCATTGTACAATTCATACCACAATCATTTTTCTTTTTTCTTTTTTATGTTTATGCTCGACTCTTTGCACAATTAAAAATATCAATAATCTTACTTTTAGCATTATCGATGATTACTTTTATACTTTATTCTGCATCAACGAGTGTTTGTCCATTTTTTGCAGTATACTTTTGTGATATAATACTTGAAAACGCGCGCGGGGTCACACGCAAAAGTACACACACACACACACACCTCAACATTGACGCGCTCTTTTGCTGATTTTTCTAATCACCTGACCTTATCTGCTGATTTTTTTTTGCCCCATTTCTTGCCTTGCAAAGCCTACGTCGAAAGTTTTAAACTTAGTTCCGTTCGCACGTGAAATCTACCATCTTAACTTGATTTTTTTTTTTTTTTTCAACAAAAATTTGCTTGTCGCGTTTTTTCTGTGTTCAAAGAAGATTGACAATCGTAGCAAATTTTTTTTTCTACATCAAATGCACAGTATTGCCATTGTCTTGTTGGAATTTTCAAAAAATATTTTATTAATACAGATTAAAGGATGGAACATGACAAATTTATGATACAACTAAAATATTAAAAAATAAAACAAATAACACAAGTAAAACGATGACCAAAAAATAGAGACAGAGTACAAAGAAACATTTATTCTGTCATTTTTTTTTTTTTTTTTTTTTTTTTTTTTAATATCATAAAACTATTTTTATCCATACAAGTTTGAAGTAAGAGAGAACGTATAGTATGCAAACGTACACAGTCGCGGAAGAGAGATCGGCTACTCGGCTAAAACCCGTTTAGTACGACCGCTACATTTGGGACAGCTTCTAAATATTCATACCTCTCGTTACTTTAATTTTTTATCATTGCTATTCCGTACGATGTACAATTTTTTTCTTTTTTTTTTTTCAAGCAGTGTAAGAACAAGAACAACCGTCACTAAGCTAGTTTTGTAGCTTGAATTCTTTCAGTCTACCATGTGATTAAATACGAAACGGTTATTCAATTTTCCTAAATTTTGCAGAGTAGTTTTTTTTTTGGGCAACGTTACCATGTGTGTCGTCAATATTAATTTTTTTCTTTCCCCTCTGAACGAATGCATACGGAAATGGAGTACGGTTACTTTGGCGATTCATTCATGAGAATATAAAAAAAAAAAAACTTGATGAATTGTTATAGTTTGATGGGCATGGGGGTGATTGGAAAATAAAAGTGTAAACGCGTTTAATTACAAAATCAAAATGTATTTCGGAGAAAATATTCAGCGGAACATTTATTATTGCTCGAATTATTTATATATATATATATATATATATATTTATATGTATGTTTGTATATAAATTATACAGTAATAAAAAAAAGAGAATCAGGCAAGGAGATAAGTGTAATAAAAAAAGGGAAATTTTTTAAATACGAACCAAAAAGTGGTTATGGCTTTTCATTTTTTAAATGCTCGACATTCGGAATTTCGATTCACTTGTTTGCTTTTAAGTCTAAACACACATTTGATAAGATGCGATACATCGTTTATTAAATTCTACAAACGAAAAAATATAGTTAATGAGACGAACATTGACATTACATTGGATTAATCGTGATCGCTAAATTTTCTCGTGTAATGCACCTCTGACGGTATTACATATATATAATTTCATCACCTCTCCACACGCACACTAGTAATATATATATATTTATATTTTGCAAAAATTCAAAGCTGAGAGATTCGTGGATAAGAGAATATCTACGTCTCTCTGTCTCAAAAATTAAAATCAAAGGAGAAAAACCATAAAGATATGCAGGCTTTGATTACTTAAAAAAAAAAAAAAAAAAAAACTAATAATTTTGGAAAATTTTAATCCAAGGCATACACTATGCAAGGACGACACTTGAAAGTTGTTACACATTATCTTTGTTCTTTTTTCTCACTGCGCTCGTGGAAAAAAAGGAAACGAAAAAACATGTTGCCGCGCCTTTTATTTTATAAATGCTTGCAATCTCACTATATCGCAGGGTGCGTGTCATTTACATTATTTTTTTTTCCGTTTCTTCATATATAATATACTTCTTTTTTTTTTTTGCTTTCCATTTCTGCGTGCTCCGTAACTCAACATGTGTGATTGGATGAATTTTTTTTTCTTTTCCATTTATAATAGCGGTTTTGTAGTTTTTGGAGTAACCGTACGTGCGTAAACATTATTAAGAGGGTCACGCAAAAAAATTGCTACAGACCTCGCATCGCTCGCTCCCTCCCTTCCCCTGTATACCCCCGATCCCACCCCAACCTCCTGCTTCTTTACTGAATTGATTTTTCATTTTATTTATTTTTTTTTATTTATTTGCTTAATAATTATTAAGAGTTTGTTGGTTGTTGTTCATCATCATCATCCCGTCTCGTATTTTTTTTTGTTGTGTATGCGCGTTTACTTTAAAACACTCACTGCAACTAGAGTTACGATACATCCTGGTCTTCCACATCCTGCAGCTGTTCTTTTTGCTCACCTTCACCTGTTAAACACAGAAAAAAAAAGAAAATCGATAAAATACGCGTGTTGTATGGAAAGGCACATAAAGAACGCAATACTGAGTATGGATTTTTTTGCGCCGTACATGTTTCTATTAAGGTGCGAAATAGCTAACCTGGAGATTTTCATGCGATAACGGGATAAATGACGGGAGATCGAGAGGAAGGAGGCTTTTAGGACTGTACACTGCTGGCCAAGTCTCTGGATGCGTTGGCTGGGACGACGGGTGGTGCTTCGGGAACGGGCTCTAAAATTTGTACTCATCCAACACTCATCAACCTTACTCTGATGTGCAGTGTACACACGCATACACCCACCTACCAACGTTGTAAAGTGCCAAGAGAGAAAAACATGATTTTTAACAAACTAACCCTCGCCCTGCATATCCGCAGTCCATAAGGTAAGATTGTCCCTGAGCAGCTGCATGATGAGCGTCGAATCTTTGTAGCTCTCCTCGGAGAGGGTGTCGAGCTCCGCGATGGCATCGTCGAAGGCTGCCTTCGCCAGGCGGCAGGCTCTGTCGGGGCTGTTGAGAATCTCGTAGTAGAATACGGAAAAGTTGAGCGCTAGCCCGAGGCGAATCGGATGGGTCGGCGGTAGCTCCGTCATGGCAATGTCGCTTGCTGCTTTGTACGCCACGAGCGAGTTCTCAGCGGCCTCCTTTCTGTCCTGGCCGATCGCGAATTCGGCCAAGTAGCGGTGGTAATCGCCCTTCCTGTCTCATCAAACAACAACATTGTCACAAAAACACATACGTATTACAGATCTACAGAGGTAGGTGTTTCAGCAAGACTTACATTTTGTAATAGAAAACTTTGGACTCGCCGGACGACGCCGATGGGATGAGGTGTTTCTCGAGTACGCCGAGTATATCGGCGCAGATGTCCTTGAGCTCCTTCTCAACCTGGGCGCGGTACTGGCGAATCATTTCGAGCTTCTCTTCTGCGCCCTTGGCCTCTTCTTTCTGCTCGATACTCGAGATGATCCGCCATGAGGCTCGTCGCGCCCCAATGACGTTTTTGTAAGCCACCGACAGGAGATTTCGCTCCTCTACCGTCAGCTCCATGTCCATGGAAGCCACCTGCTTCATCGCCTCGACCATCTCTATAAAAAACAATCAAAAGACAATCCACATTAGTTTTGCCATGTATATATACATTTAAACAGAGGATTTTGGGGGAAAAGCCGGGTTTCATAACTTATTCATTAGAGCCAAATTGGGCAATTAATCAGTCACGCGGGTGACGCGCACTGATTAGCTTTACAGTTAGTCATCGGTGGAGTTTTTCTCACGAAGCGACAGGAAAACAAGTTCATTAGCCTAACAAGCTATATCATCAATTTTTTGTTCTCTTTTCCTCTCCAAGTCCACACTGTAAAAGTACGATGGTAAAAAAAAAGACTCATGCAACGTTCTATTGTCGAAAAGCCAGAGTTGGCCCATCACGTATACAAAAGGTGAAAATTACTCGACACGCAACACAAGCTCGTTTATCCATACATTGTTATTGTTATTATGCATACACACACATAAGGTACACGGTATAGTGTACATTTGTATAGCCATGCGTCTGACGGAGGGGGTGGGCGGTAAGGCCAGGAGGGGTGGGCACAGATCAATACTTTCCCCCGAGCTCCCGTGTCGACTTCTCTCTCTCTCTCTCTTTCTCGCGCGTGCCGGCCAGACCCCCTTTTCATGCAAACGGATATCATCCCCCTTGATTTTCAATCCTTACCCCCTTACTTTTATTTTTTTGCTTTCATATGAAGCTATACACCCTCGCGGACAATTGTATACATAATGACGCTGAGACGAATAAATTAACGGAGGGAGTGTTGGCCGCGTTTTTTCATTCAAGACACCAAGAAAAAGAGAGAGAGAGAGAGAGAGTGCAGGTAAGGGCAAGGGCAGTAGGAGGAGAGCCGTATAGGTGCCAGGGGAGAAAGTGGCTTTGATCTCTTCTTTCTTTGGCGCGGAAGTCAATCTTCGGGGGGGAAAGGGGATACTGCGGTTTTTCCCCTTTCATCCGCATTTCGTGGGAAAAATAAGCCTGTCAAACAAGGCCGTACATTCAAAGAGTAACAACTCGGCGTATTATCAATTCAATTTGGAGTCCGTATACATTTGATATCTGTTGTGCTTTTATGTATATACGTACGTGCGAGGCTGATGCATATTTATATATTCCGACGTGTGCGTATGTCTGTACAACCAAAGCGCGAGGCACCTGCGACGACGACGACGGCGTGGGCGGTCGGAAAAATTTATGCCCGCGCCTCTGACTCAGTCGCTCCCGCGCTCCGTCTGTCGAGAGAGCCACCCTGTTTTTTTTTTTTTTTTTTTTTTTTTTTTTTTTTTGACCCAATAGGAATTGATGCGCACCTGATGATGCGGATATTGGAAAATTATTTTTTTAAACGTCTCGCAAACTCGATTGGTTATTTTGGAGCTTCCGCCCTTTCGATCGCTATAGATCGGTCACCCGTCCGGTGCTATGTGTACCCTCGAAGAGACTTTTCTCGAATTCTTTGGAACGCACAACCCGATTGGTCTCTGCAAAAGATAAAAATCTACTCCAACCCAGTACTGGGGAGGGAAAAAAAGGAGTTGCTCCGAAAATAACCCCCAGAGTTCCCAGTCGTGGTGCCTCCTCGAGGACATAATATGTGTATATATAGGTACACCGGTGGCGACCATTCAACGTCCCCATGAACATGACACACCTGCATGTGCTCACACACACGCGTATATTGGCAAAAAGAACGGGAAAGAAAAGGAGGAAGCACGGCTAAAGGAGAGCCACGTCCGTCTGGAGTTCCTTTTGGCCTATGGACTCTTTCCCTCTTTTACGAGAGAAATATATACATGTTATGCAGTGTGCGCGCCTCCTCCATTTCTCTCTATCCTCTGCGCTCCTTTTGCTCCATACGTTTATGGAGCCTCCTTTACGTATGTAGGTTGGGTAACATGACCGGACGATTAATGCAACGTATACACCGTCCGGCGAAATATGGGCGACAATTTTCTTTCTCTCTCTCTCTCTCTTTGTATCTCTTGGCAACCATCGTTACCCAAGTACTTATATGACTTTTCTTTGTTTCTTTTTTGTTCCTTAAATTATGCCCTACCCTCAAAAGCGGCTGCGTAATGTACATACGCTCTATGTGCAAAGGTGTATACATGGTGAGTCTCACTTTCGGAGCAGCCAGCCGCGTGGACGGAAACGCGCGTGCCTCTCTCCCTCTCTTTCTCTCCAACGTAGGTGATAAGATATACGTTGTTGTACCTATAGAAGCCTGCGGCGTCGTCTAGGCTATTTTTCTTTTTTTTTCCGCGTACCTAATTCAATTTGGGGAGCTTTGAGAGAGGAAAACTTTTGGAAAATGAGAGTTAGAAAAAGCGTGAGAGGCATCAGGAGGTGCCTATGGCGCGGATATGTGTATATATATATACAGACAGCTATACCGCGAAGCGATAGAGAGAGGGAGGAGCGACGGAGGCGTCAATCGATCGAGCTCTAGGTAGGCCCGCTCGCGTACACGCTTCTAACCCCTAACGGGCCAACTTCCCGGTTGCGACGATGATGATGATTATGACACTCGCGTTCGTGGGGTTAGAGCCGACCCATGTCTCGAGACACCGGGCGTGCAACGTAGCGAAGTATAGTCAATACACGTATCGGCCAAGCTTATGGGCTCTTAAGTATGTATGCGCGCGAGGAAGGTACATCGAAAAGAAAAAAAAAAAAAAAGAAGAAAGAAAACAACTCACCATCGTATCGTTCGGCTTGCTCGGCAAGCTTGGCCTTGTAGACGTTGTCCTCCCTGTCGTTCATCCTGGAGGCTTTACTCGACTAACGTATATTAACAACAATAATAATAGCAATCACGTTACTATCCACACAATGATCGGGGGGACCACTCTGGTTGTATACTCTCTCTCGGAAGCCGCGCGCACTTTCTCAACCTCTTCCTCGTCGATGTCGTTCTCGTACCTACTTCGTAGTCCGTAGACTCTCTTTGCACGCGCAACACACACTACTACGACCTACACCACCTCTATTGCTCCTCTCTGTGACGACGACCGACAACGACGACGACGATGATGCGAGCGCAAGCGAGAGAGCCTGATGCGTGTGCTTGATCGTTCCGTTCGTGTTCCACCGACTGTGTAGGTATGGTAGGTATACGTCCGTGTATATACCGTATTCCTATATGCTGAAGCTCCAGGTAACGCCTATAATTAATAAATGTGACAACTATTTTATCACATACGAGTATCGGGTTGGTTAAAAAATGATAAAATTGTTATCAATCACTTTGCACCGGTGTATAAATGTGGGTACTTACGTACTAAAACTAGGTGTATTTACGCCCCACCTACAGCCTGTGTCGGTCACTCTGCCAGAAATCACCCTCTGAGATGTATCTGGCGGGCGCAACGCGCAGCTGCTGCTGTTTAATATATGTATATATGTATGTGTTGTCTCCTCTGTTTTATCCGGTTCTTTTGGCGATTTTAACAATGACGCAGTTCATGGTATTATGAACATGGTGACATATGGTCGATTTTATTAAACCATATAAGTAGAATATTTATACTTTAAGAGGTCAATTTTCGGGTAAAAAATTAATTGTAAGCTAGCCGCAAATAGCACCAACATCGTCAACTTTTTATTTTGTGTTTATGAAATTAGTTGCGGCTGGTTTATAATTGATTAAATGGCACTACTATAAATAGTAATAACTATTTGGATCAGCGCCATCTAGCGGTCTTCATTTTTCGGCCAAAAGTGGCTCCTAAACTTTTGAACCAGAGCTTTAGCGCGTAGAGCTATTTAACCAATTATAAGGGTGCCTGTACATGGGCGTCTTGCAGTCTGGAGACTGCCAGCCAAAGCTTCGGCGGGCGATTCAATTCAAATTGATAGAGATCAATATTTTTTTTTTCTTGCATTCCGTACAACAGACACCTTGGTTTCAATGAAACTAGACTCTGAAGTCGTATTTTGATTTTAGAAACTGGTTTTAGTAAAAAGTTTTGAAAAATTTGGAGTCAGTATAACAAACGACTAGTCGGTAAACAGGGAAATTGCAGTAACAGGCTGCCAGCAAAAACTAGTCATTTGTTATACTTACTCGAAATTTTTTACCAAAACCAGTTTCTAAAATCAAAATACGACTTCAGAGTCTAGTTTCATTGAAAACAAGGTGTCTGTTGTACGGAATGCAAGAAAAAAAAAAATATTGATCTCTATCAATTTGAATTGAATCGCCCGCCGAAGCTTTGGCTGGCAGTCTCCAGACTGCAAGACGCCCATGTACAGGCACCCTAAACCAGCCGCAACTCATGATGAAGCTATAAAATAAAAAAATAACGATACATGTGTTTTTGGCGGCAAGTTAACAATCTATTTTCTACCAAAATTAGACCTCCTATGTATTTATACTTTTAAAGATAAATTTTCGAGTAAAAGATAAATTGTTAACTTGCCGCCAAAAACACATATATCGTTATTTTTTTAATTTATAGCTTTGTTATGAGTTGCGGCTGGTTTATAATTGATTAAGTGGCTCTAATCCTGATTGCAATGATTCAGAATTTTAGGAGCCACTTTTGGCCAAAAAAAAAAAGACCGCTAGATGGCGCTGATCCAAATAATTATTGCTACTCATAGTAGAGCCACTTAATTATTTATAAGCCAGCCGCAACTAATTTTATAAACACAAAATAAAAAAGTTAACGATATTTGTGCTATTTGCGGCAAGTTTACAATCAATTTTTTCCCCAAAAATTGACCCCCAAAAGTATAAATATTCTTCTTATAGGGTTTAACGAAATTGACCAAATGGCATTACTTAGTATCAGTGCTCTCAGATGTGACTGGCAAACTTGCGGGAAATTCAAATTGGCTATATGGAGCAAGACGCAAAACCCCAGATAACTCGACAACATTTCATACACCACAACTTGATAAATTAATCCTAAGCTATTTAACCCAATAACCCAACGCGCCTAAAGACAGTATCACAAGCTTTACTAATTAATAAAATACAATAAACAATAACGCAAGCGCCAATCCCCACACAACCCGGGGCGCTTACTGGCCGCTTTGATAATTAATTGAATAAATAAAATAACACAAGCGCCAATCACCACACAACCCGGAGCGCTTACTGACCGCTTTGTTTTTTAAAATAATAAATAAAATAACACAAGCGCCAATCACCACACAACCCGGGGCGCTTACTGGCCGCTTTGATAATTAATTGAATGAATAAAATAACACAAGCGCCAATCACCACACAACCCGGGGCGCTTACTGGCCGCTTTGATAATTAATTGAATAAATAAAATAACACAAGCGCCAATCACCACACAACCCTGAGCGCTTACTGGCCGCTTTGATAATTAATTGAATGAATAAAATAACACAAGCGCCAATCACCACACAACCCGGAGCGCTTACTGACCGCTTTGTTTTTTAAAATAATAAATAAAATAACACAAGCGCCAATCACCACACAACCCGGGGCGCTTACTGGCCGTTTTGATAATTAATTGAATAAATAAAATAACACAAGCGCCAATCACCACACAACCCGAAGCGCTTACTGACCGCTTTGTTTTTTAAAATAATAAATAAAATAACACAAGCGCCAATCACCACACAACCCGGGGCGCTTACTGGCCGCTTTGATAATTAATTGAATAAATAAAATAACACAAGCGCCAATCACCACACAACCCGGAGCGCTTACTGACCGCTTTGTTTTTTAAAATAATAAATAAAATAACACAAGCGCCAATCACCACACAACCCGGGGCGCTTACTGGCCGCTTTGATAATTAATTGAATGAATAAAATAACACAAGCGCCAATCACCACACAACCCGGAGCGCTTACTGACCGCTTTGTTTTTTAAAATAATAAATAAAATAACACAAGCGCCAATCACCACACAACCCGGGGCGCTTACTGGCCGCTTTGATAATTAATTGAATAAATAAAATAACACAAGCGCCAATCACCACACAACCCGGAGCGCTTACTGACCGCTTTGTTTTTTAAAATAATAAATAAAATAACACAAGCGCCAATCACCACACAACCCGGGGCGCTTACTGGCCGCTTTGATAATTAATTGAATGAATAAAATAACACAAGCGCCAATCACCACACAACCCGGAGCGCTTACTGACCGCTTTGTTTTTTAAAATAATAAATAAAATAACACAAGCGCCAATCACCACACAACCCGGGGCGCTTACTGGCCGCTTTGATAATTAATTGAATGAATAAAATAACACAAGCGCCAATCACCACACAACCCGGAGCGCTTACTGACCGCTTTGTTTTTTAAAATAATAAATAAAATAACACAAGCGCCAATCACCACACAACCCGGGGCGCTTACTGGCCGCTTTGATAATTGATTGAATAAATAAAATAACACAAGCGCCAATCACCACACAACCCGGAGCGCTTACTGACCGCTTTGTTTTTTAAAATAATAAATAAAATAACACAAGCGCCAATCACCACACAACCCGGGGCGCGTACTGGTTGCATTGTTTGTTTGAAGAAAGCATCAAATGATAAAAAAAGTTTTACGCAACTTGAAAGTGCTCTTTATAGTTTTGTGATGGGCATTCGTGTTATTACTTTATAAATTTTATTACTTTTCAAAATCATCATCTAGCGCTCTGGAATGTGTGGTGATTGGCGCTTGTGTTATTTTATTTATCATATTAAAAAACAAAGCGGCCAGTAAGCGCCCCGGGTTGTGTGGTGATTGGCGCTTGTGTTATTTTATTTATTCAATCAATTATCAAAGCGGCCAGTAAGCGCCCCAGGTTGTGTGGTGATTGGCGCTTGTGTTATTTTATTTATTCAATTAATTATCAAAGCGGCCAGTAAGCGCCCCGGGTTGTGTGGTGATTGGCGCTTGTGTTATTTTATTTATTATTTTAAAAAACAAAGCGGTCAGTAAGCGCCCCGGGTTGTGTGGTGATTGGCGCTTGTGTTATTTTATTTATTATTTTAAAAAACAAAGCGGTCCTTAAGCGCTCCGGGTTGTGTGGTGATTGGCGCTTGTGTTATTTTATTTATTATTTTAAAAAACAAAGCGGTCCTTAAGCGCTCCGGGTTGTGTGGTGATTGGCGCTTGTGTTATTTTATTTATTATTTTAAAAAACAAAGCGGTCAGTAAGCGCTCCGGGTTGTGTGGTGATTGGCGCTTGTGTTATTTTATTTATTCAATTAATTATCAAAGCGGCCAGTAAGCGCTCCGGGTTGTGTGGTGATTGGCGCTTGTGTTATTTTATTCATTCAATTAATTATCAAAGCGGCCAGTAAGCGCCCCGGGTTGTGTGGTGATTGGCGCTTGTGTTATTTTATTTATTATTTTAAAAAACAAAGCGGTCAGTAAGCGCTCCGGGTTGTGTGGTGATTGGCGCTTGTGTTATTTTATTTATTCAATTAATTATCAAAGCGGCCAGTAAGCGCTCCGGGTTGTGTGGTGATTGGCGCTTGTGTTATTTTATTCATTCAATTAATTATCAAAGCGGCCAGTAAGCGCCCCGGGTTGTGTGGTGATTGGCGCTTGTGTTATTTTATTTATTATTTTAAAAAACAAAGCGGTCAGTAAGCGCTCCGGGTTGTGTGGGGATTGGCGCTTGTGTTATTTTATTTATTCAATTAATTATCAAAGCGGCCAGTAAGCGCCCCAGGTTGTGTGGTGATTGGCGCTTGTGTTATTTTATTCATTCAATTAATTATCAAAGCGGCCAGTAAGCGCCCCGGGTTGTGTGGTGATTGGCACTTGTGTTATTTTATTTATTATTTTAAAAAACAAAGCGGTCAGTAAGCGCTCCGGGTTGTGTGGTGATTGGCGCTTGTGTTATTTTATTTATTCAATTAATTATCAAAGCGGCCAGTAAGCGCCCCGGGTTGTGTGGTGATTGGCGCTTGTGTTATTTTATTTATTATTTTAAAAAACAAAGCGGTCAGTAAGCGCTCCGGGTTGTGTGGTGATTGGCGCTTGTGTTATTTTATTTATTCAATTAATTATCAAAGCGGCCAGTAAGCGCCCTGGGTTGTGTGGGGATTGGCGCTTGCGTTATTGTTTATTGTATTTTATTAATTAGTAAAGCTTGTGATACTGTCTTTAGGCGCGTTGGGTTACAAAATAAAAAAGTTAACGATATTTGTGCTATTTGCGGCAAGTTTACAATCAATTTTTTCCCCAAAAATTGACCCCCAAAAGTATAAATATTCTTCTTATAGGGTTTAACGAAATTGACCAAATGGCATTACTTAGTATTGTGATTACTATAATTACTACACATAACTTCACGTATACTTAGGGTGCGTTCAGACGCAACGTCAGTAGGAGTGTGCAATGCATGCAATAAAAGCGATACTAATACTTCCAAAACAAGAGGGGGAAAAAGTATTGCCATTGCTGCCGAAAGCCATTGAACAGTTTGTCCTGTTCATGCGAGGCGTCAATACTTTTTTGTAATCCGTTTGAATGCGCGAGTGCGAGAGAGAGGGCGAATGATCCGTCATCTCTCTCGCATCTGTGCATTTAAATTGATTGCAGTTTGCTATTGATGCTCCATGAACAGGGCACTCTGTGCAATTGCTGTTTGCAGAGGAGGTAATGGAAAGATATCTGTTCGTAATGTGTCTTACGCGTATAAGGTCAAAATTAAAGTGGAGATTCATTAATTCGCGTTAGTATATGCCATGAAAAAAAAAAGATTCTCAATTGATAATGACCCACCACCGATAAGAAATTTAGCATAAGGTTCTGTTATACCGACAGGAACATGAGATCCCTGACACACCGACAGATGATAATCGGTAATACATATCCCTTATGTACCTGTCGTCTAAATTTCCGATCATCGGTGCGACAGATTTGTTAATATAACGGTACCGACAAACTTGTCGATTTTACAGGGATTTGTGATCATCGGTGTGTTTATCAATTATAAACCAGCGGCAACTGATTGTATGGTGATAAAATTAAAAGTTAACATGATATGTGCTGTTTGCGGCAAGTTTACAGTCTATCTTAAGCCCAAAAATTAACTATATATTTGTACTTTTTGAGGTCGATTTCTGGGTGAAAGATAAACTGTACACTCGCCGCAAACAGCACAAACTACGTTAATTTTTGTTTTACATTTACAAAATTAGTTGCGGCTGGTTTATAATTGGTTAAAGGACACTACTATAAATTTAGTAACAACTTGTGGGGACCCTCACTACTATTTGGATCAGCGCCATCTAGCGGTCTTTATTTTTTGGCCAAAAGTGGCTCCTAAACTTTTGAACTCGAGCTTTAGCGATTAGAGCCATTCAGTCAATTATAAACCAGCCGCAACTCATGATGTAGCTATAAAATAAAAAAATAACAATATGTGTGTTTTTGGCGGCAAGTTAACAATACGTCTTATGCTTGAAAATTTATCTTCAAAAGTACAAACACATAGGAGGTCAATTTTTGGTAGAAAATAGATTGTTAACTTGCCGCCAAAAACACATGTATCGTTATTTTTTTATTTTATAGCTTTATTATAAGTTGCGGCTGGTTTATAATTAATTAAATGGCTCTAATCGCTAAAGCTTGAGTTCAAAAGTTTAGGAGCCACTTTTGGCCAAAAAATAAAGACCGCTAGATGGCGCTGATCCAAATAGTTAGTACTATTTATGGTAGTGCCATTTAATCAATTACAAACCAGCCGCAACTAGAAACTTAGATGAAAAATAATATTTTGACGTTGTTTGTGTTGTTTGCGGCAAGTGTACAATTCATCCTCTACCCGAAAATTGACCTCCAAAAGTATAGGTACTCTACTTATATCCTTATATGGTTTAATGAAATCGACCATATGGCACTACTTAGTACCTTAGTATAGTGATTACTATTATTACTATACATAAGGATAATTTCACGTATACGTGTTTTTTTGCACTCATACTTGTACTTGTGTGTGCTTATGTGTTTTTATGCAGATGTCGTGACCGGGCTTCAGTATTTATAAAATTTTTAATAAATTTACGTATTATTATTATTTTTTTAACAGGATTTATTGTAAGTGGAGTCGAGGGATTATTAATAAAAAAAAGGTTTACAAATTTTTACATTTAACCACATTTATTGTGTTTTCTAATTACAACTACGGTTTTATTGAATAATTTTTTTTTTTTTTTTTATTTATTTGAGATATTCAAATGGGTGTTTTCAAACAAAAGTACTTGATTTTTCGCACAAAAATGACTGTTTCGATCGAACTGTATTTAATCCAATTTTTGACTATAATGAATTACATTCTTGAGCCATACGTATTAAAAAAAGTGTTTTCAACCAAACGCATTTATTGGCTATTCATTTGCAACTTGCAAAGATTTTTTTATCGGTTTGCTACATCGCTCATAAATGAAAATCAAAACAGAAAGACAAAAGCCAATTAACATAATGTAGAACTATCGATCACTAATTAACCTGTTGGCATCGATCTGCGGTGTATTGGGTACGCGCTGAATACCGTAGTACGTCATTAAAAATCTCTTTAATTCTTCGTCATCGAAAAACGGCACGTAAAAATTTCTAGCGATACTACGATACGCGTACAGTTTCACCCAATACTGTCGAACACCCGATTCCGTTATCGAGTAAAGCAACGTCGTTATCTTATCGATGTACGGCGAATGTGCCGAAAACCTCATGGTCCGGTAATAGTTGAAGGGCTCTAACGGTTCTTCGACTGTACTCAAAAAAGAACTGTCTCGAAAGTAAAATTTGTACTGTAATCTGTAGTAAATCAGGTACCCGTACTCCGCGATGCACAAATTTACGTCCGATGTGAAAAAGAAAAACGTGCAACCGGTTTCCGAAAGGGGGTGCACCTTTTGTACTTTTTTAGAGATTTCGCGCAAAGCATCGTCAGTAAGTATTTTTACTTTGCAAGTACTTGTGCGAATCGAAACTTGTTTCCAGTGCCATTTTTGCACCGATAACATCGTAGTAAGTCTTGAACTCGTAAAAATGTTTTTGAAAAAAACTTGTGCTGAATATTCCTTCCAGTGACTCCGATATGAAAGTCACGGATATGCAAATAAGAGTCAGATAAACAATTCGGTCGATACTCTTGTTCAGTGGGACGCGCACGTCACTACCGAATAAAATCATGACGAAATTATAACTGTCCGCAAGTTGTGAGTTGTAGTTAAATAATTTTTTGAAAATGACAAATGATAAAATCACAAAAAGAAACACAACAACCAAAGTGATTGACTTCCAGGGGACCTTGTTCTCATAGAAACCGTGTAGTTTGATGCACATTTGCACGTGCCAGTTGTACTTTACAAAGTACGTGCTGTACGGCCGATCGAATCTCTCTGGTATCACTTTCCACAGTCCCTCCATGTCAAGTTTGTCGAGGTACAATCTCCCCGTGACGTTGGGCTTGTCTTGGATATCAATGGAGCAATTGAACGCCTGCATTAAGTATCGGTAAAAATTTTCAAGTTCACTTTTACCTAAATACGTACGCTCTATATTTTACCTAAATATGTACGCTCTTTATTTCATATAATATTGAAAGTCTTTGTTCGTATTTAATTTAATTTTTTCTAAATGACATGGATATAAACCTAAATTTTATAATTTTTTTACTTAATACCAATTGATAATTGGTCAGACAGCTTGCTCTTAATTTTAGTGATTCTCTCGAATTATCTCTCTACATTTTTTACCTTGATACAACTTATTTAACAAGATTTTTTTATTTTCAGATTTTTAACACTGCTTGAAAATGTTGCTAGCAAATGTGATAAATCAGTATAGTCTACCGGATAAAAAAAAAATTGAAAAAAAAAATGTTCACAAAACAACAATTTATACTATATTCCGTAATGTGTACACCAACAAGAATTTACTTTTTAAATTACATTTTATAGTACTATTCCATTTTTAGTGCTACTTGAAATCAATTTCATACAACTGATGCAGTATTATCTAATGATATGAATATAAAAAAAAAATGTTTACCCCTTACAATATTGTGAGAAGTGAGAGTTTTCATCAAACGAGTATTCTGTAGTTGCAAGCCTGAAGCTATAGAGCTGTCACTCATGATACTATGCTCTTAGCATACTGTGTCTATTCATGTGGTATACGTTTTCCGACAGTAAAAGCTACACTTATTTTTCATGTCAAAAATAGTTCCTATCCTTATATGCAATTTCAAGATTTTATTGAATGTAATTGTTTATTTGACATTCATTTGAAGAACATTATAAAAATTATCGATACTTATTAAATTTTTTTTATGAGATCTTATTAAAAAATAAGGACGATTTTTTATCATTTTTCATTGCTTTATGCATTATTAACAATTTTAATATAAAATACCAATACTTACAGGTTTAAAAGTACAAAAAAAAATTGTGTATATATAATCAATATAAATATTTTTTTCAAGTTTCTATTGGTAGAAATATCTGCATAAAATAAATTATTGAAATTGAATCAATACATTTACTCAGTTTTTTGATCATGTAAAATAATCGCTATATCTTGGAAACTATAAAACTTCTTCATAATACATTGAAGTAAATAGAACTGTTTTTTTTTTAATTAATTAATTCGGCCTTTGATATTTTTAAAATTATTTTAATTCGTTTATATGAAGATACTATTTTTGTTCAAACATTAACAAAAAATGTTATTTTATAAATAAAACCATGATAATCATGCAAAACGCGTGACAAAGATAAAAACTTTGTTCGGTCATTTTCAAAATTGATTTTCACTTATTCCATAAATCATCTCGAGTGAAAAATCCAATGATACTTTATGTTAATACTTTTTACGTAACCTAATGGGCAGCAATTATTCATCTTGCAATCCCGCTTGTTTACTATATCAACCAGACTCGCAATGCCTCGAAAAGGAAGAGAAATTTTTTTCAAAAGAAAAAAAAAAAAAAAAAAAATTGGTCCGAGAGTAATTACTTAATTAAAATAATGCCGCAACGTATATGCGTGCAAAATACCATCGAGACACTCGTGAAACGATGTACGTCTTTTCACGTAAGTTATGATTTTTTAGTTAAAAAAATTAGTGACTCGCTTCTACTTCTCCTCTATAAAAATCAAAAACTCGAAAACAAAAAAAAAATAATAAAAATAAAATAAATAACCCATCCTCCTTATTCGTTGTCTCCACGTATATTCACAACGAAGAGACCGGGAAAGAAAAAAATCGAAGAGCAAAATCCGATCGCGGCATATTTTCCCGAGAGCGCGCATTACATAACGTGTGGTACGGCTTACGCGTCGTGAACCGCAATTTCACTTTCTTCGCACACGCGCATGTAAGTATAGTATATACTCGTGGTAACCGTCCGCCTGGGCGTGTTTGCGGATAAGAGAGTGGGAAAAATCACGTGTATTGTGTGGATATATCATCTCGCGCAAATTTTTGCGACCCCTAAAGGTAGTAAAATCGAGAGTCCAAATCCAATCGAGTAAAGCCAAAAAAAAAAAAAAAAAATGCCAGTGGAATCCTCAAAGGGTGGGGTAAAAAATAATAAAATCTCGAGTATATACGTATACGTGTATGAATAACGGGTGCATGTGCACATATAGCGTACCGGAGAGCCGCAACCTTGGGAGGATTAAGTATATGCACCGACTTGCGCGCTTGCACGTACATTTATGTATATGTATGTATGTATGTATGTATGTATGTATGTACATACGTGTGTATAAAAAATGATGGTGTTCGGTGGAATGTTTAACGCTGTAAATTACAAAAATGACGAAATCGGGCTGCTGCAGTGGGGAGCACGCGAGAATATAAATATGTGTATGTGTTCGACTTGCGTGTGATGCTCGCTTCGGCTGACCTCGATTTGCAGGAGTGCGGTGCCAAAAAAACGAGAGGAGCATAATACTTGTATACCCGCGGAGTTTTCTTCGAGGCGAGGCAGGTGAGCTTGAGGGAACGGAGAAGATGATTCCCAGGAGATATGCATCTGGAGAAAAGGCCGAGGTGTTGTGCACGTGGCGGGAGGAGAGGTGATGGGATTGGTTTGCACGTCGTTGAGGGAGATTGATAACTTTCGTGGGGCTTTAGAATTGTTTTTAGAGGCTAA
Organism: Copidosoma floridanum; assembly: GCF_036245765.1. NCBI lineage: Eukaryota > Metazoa > Arthropoda > Insecta > Hymenoptera > Encyrtidae > Copidosoma > Copidosoma floridanum. The sequence continues at coordinate 11,257,700 of NW_028321884.1, read as the reverse complement.
AGTAAATCTTTTGTGTCTCGGGACGGGTGTTTACCTGACGGATTGTGTGCAAGGATTTGGGAAAGTTGGCAGGGGTGAGAAAAAAAAAATTGGAGTACATTCGTTTATTTTAAGGAAGTGCGTAAGGTTTTTTTGTCCACGTTTGCATTCATTGTTAGAATTTTTTTTTATCGCCTTCAAGAAGATTAAGATCGTGTCGTTCATTGGAAATTTTATTTCAAAAAATTTGAAATTCATTAAATCAATGCAACAATTTATGTGTCAATTTTAAATCATATCATTATAAGTGGTAAATAGTAAAACGAATGCTTGTAAGTATTGAAACATTCAATGTTAATTGAAATAATTAAAAAATTTTATAAAAAAGTATTAACTTCTTAGCTTCGTGTACCAGTACCAAATAAAACAGGTCCTAAATTGTTTACTAACTAGTTGACATTGAAGCATCAATTAAGTTATTAAATGTAATAATTGAGAAATCACTTGAAATGGAATAAACAAAAGACATAATTCAAAGGCCAATTAGTTTTATTTTGCGATTACATTTTATTTTTACACACAACTCCACTCGAAACGACAAAACGATAAGATTTCATATTGTATACAATGTTGTTACAAAAAGTGATTAATAATTTAATTTTTCTGACAGAGATATCTTAGCGCATGACAACAACAAAAAATGGTAAAAACGCACAGCCACTTTGGCCTTATCCAAATTTACTGCTCGTCCGGTCAAAAAACTCTCGCCTTATCCCAGTGCGCGCATAAAAATTCAGTCCTGCATTCTTTCCGCAGCTAAATAAGGAGTACGATTTAATTAAATTTTTTATGAATTATTTTTTGTGCATAAAATTGGGCGACTCGATAAAAACCTAAAAGAGAGATAATCCAGATCAGCGAAAACAATCAAGGTGCAAAAATATATTCTCACGGAAAAGTTAGAAGGACGCGCGCTGCCCGAATTGCCAGTACTGATGGCAACATGCTGCACCGAATCTCTCAAGAGCAACACACTAAAAGTGCTGGTTGAGTCGGATATATCCAAAGTTTGGAAAAAAAAAAAAAATACTCGTACCTTGCAAGGATGAATTTAAGAGCAGTACATTTATAGGTGCAATTCAAGCGTTGCAAAAATTTAAATGAAATTCCGCATCTAACGAGCACAATTAAGTTATCGAAAGCTATAAAACGTGGTAAATTAAAAAAAAAAAAATTATATATTCCATACTTTATTTACTTTTTTTTTTTTTTTTTTTTTTTTTTTTTTTATTTGAAGGTCACGGAAAGAGAGCAGTACACCTTACGACATCAGCACACGATGCGCACCTCAACTGTCTGGACACAAAGACTTTGATTTTCGTCATCCGTTCGTGTCCGTCGTAAAAAAAAAGAACTTTCGATACCGGGCAGTTAATACATACATTATTATATAACGTTCCATCAACGGCTCATGACTTTCCCTTCTGCCTAACGCTCTTCTAAAAGAGGCACACGCGCGCCTTGTGACGTCCGAAGCGAGTGTATTATGTATACGCTCGCATTGATCTTCTGGTAGGCCACATCATAAAAATTTCTCAACATATCGGTACGTACATCATAAGATACCCAAAAACAGTTGTAACAATGTGATCACCGTCTTTAGGCAGCATTCCGATGAAAGGAAAACGGATGTACTATCGATACGAAAACGGATGTACATTCGACGCACGAAAAAAAAAAAAACCCGTAATAATGTTATAATAATTTATTTGTGACTCCAATTATAAAAATATAGTGAACATTGTAACTACTACAATCACAAAAAAAGGATAACAATGGAAAGTAATAAAGTCCAAGGAGTTGTGAACTTGTAATATTCAAATTGTTTAATAAGCACGTGACTTTCCGTATAACTGTGTACAAAATACGTACTTAAGAAAACGATATCTAAGTTATTTGGTATGGTCTATTCAATTTCCTATCATATCAATTACTTCACGAACAAACATACTATTAGCTTCCTTTTTAGTCATGTGGTAGTGTTTATTAAACAAAGAATAAATAATATTAAATGTGCAATGTAAATTATTTTTGAACGTATTTCGTTCCATAACTTCAGAAAACTTTGTCAAAGTACGTTTAACAGTTAGATTTCTTTCAAATTCCGTTACATCCGTTGTTAAAAGTAAAAAATTGTTCTTTGATAAGTAGTTTCTATCATCTTGAAGCTGTACTTGAAAGCTTTGTTTTATTTTTTGTTATGATTGTTACATACTTTAAGTCTAAATCTGTTTCTAAGTTGCTTGAAATGAGCCGCCAAATCCCTAAATCTGTTATCTATCAATACGCGACATAAAAGTAATGTATTAGTGATTGCTTTAATTAGTTAAGGCTCTTTTAATGCTACTTTTAAGTGCTGTTACGTTCAGAAAATATTAAGGTTTACTTATTATCGTACAGCTTTTGAAACTCACACATTCGATGCAAAAAAAGGACTAAAAAAGTATTCTCATTATTAAAGTAGTTTGAACTATCAAAGCTTGAAATTATAAATGGTATACGTTCGTAGACACTATCATTAACTTAATGTTCGTTTTAAAAAATTACTTCTGGAAGTTTTAGTGACATTGATTATTGGCAAAGCAAAGGAATTTTGGTTTGGGTCTTTCATTTTATCTTTCGCTGTTATGGGCAACATTTTAATGTTTTTTTTGCTGTCGAAATTTTTTTGCAGCTTTTCAACTTCGAAGCGCTCGGCGATAATGTATTTGATGTAAGGATATCATGTATGGTATAACTAGACCCATCATCTTAAAAAAAAAAAAATATATATATATATATGCAAATTTTTTCTTGGGTCTTAATTTTACATTTTTCCATGTAAATTTAAATTAGTTAAAAAATACTCACTGATAAAAATAATGATTCATTTATTTGAATAGCGTTGAAAACTTCGAACTTAATGTCTATACTTTCGTATTGATGCAAAAATAGTAATAGCTAAAAAAAATTGTTGTAATTCTTCAATCATTTTTAAAACATAAATTTATTACTTTTAAGTTCTTACTTGATATGTTGTGCGTTTGCATTTTTCGCTGTCGGTATACTTCAAACACTTGACCAACCTATCATGAATCCTTTTATTCTGTGTGATTTATGAAAACTTTACAAAATTTAAATAATTAAAATGTAAATTTTAGATTAGTAATGTTTTACCTGTTTAATTACCAAAGATGCATACTGAGTTATTAGTAAGATCATAATAAAGGTATCAAAGAAGTCTCTATAGCCCCATCGAGAGAAGAAAATCATGTTGTTGTGACGAATACTTTGTTCAATCATATCTAAGGATGTATAAAATACTACCCAATTCTTCACTAAGCAAAGAAATATTGGTATAGAGTAATAATTAAAAATAGCGTTTGATACGTTAACCAACGACATGTGGATTTTTTGTAATTTTATGAGTATCAATAATTTTTCTTGTTCACTTGTACGATTGTATGCAGCAATACTAGCCACGCCAGTAGACTTTCCAAAAATATTTTTCAAATGGTGGTCGATTGTTTTCAATAAATCACTTACCTCGATGGTAAATAGTATACATTGAAACGACATCACATCTACTATTATAATTTCAGTGAAGCGATAAGTTATATAATATAACCACCTTATATTGTTATGAAGTCTATTAAAAAAATCAAAACGTATTAAATAGTAATATACAATAAACTTGAACATAATAAAAAAAAAGTATTTCAGATATCGTAATGACCAATTGTCATTATGTATGCTTTTTTTCAATCTATCAAGTGTTTCTCGAACCGAATTTAATTTTGTAAAAATAGCAATAGCCGTTTTATGTTTAACAATAGTATGAATCAAAATGTAATTAGATGTGACAATAGTGGTTAAGTTTACAGTGTGATTGTCCATATATAAGAAATATGACAGAGAAAATGTACAATACGCTTTCAAGTGACTATATTCAGATTTGATGATACCTGCCAGGAAACAAATGTTATAGACCATCCCTATGTAGGAGTAACTAAACGACCATCGTTTAAAACCATTATTTTCAATGGAGATCTGATTAAAATTCATCGTTATGGTGCCAAACATTCGATTTAAGAAGTAAAACAATTTAATTAACGGAAGCTTGAATTTTTTCGTTTTCAATCGTGATATCAATTCGCGAAACATCGTAGCAATTAATATTTTGAGCTGTAAAATGAAAGGTTATCAATTGAAAGAAAAACAATTCGTTATTAGCATGTACCTACTTTTGTTGTTCTTCCTGATGAACATCCGTTTTAACGGAGTAGAGTAATGCAACGTACAAGCAAATAACTAATCGGCCTCGGCAACACAATGGCTTAAGCTGCAGTTCTTGTAGTTCGGGGGCAAAGTAACACACGCTTACACGAGTTCGAGACTTGATCTTTTACTCACTTGACTCGCACCTCCGCAAAATGAATTTCTTACTTCCAAGTGTGGTCCAATTGTTCGGGAGCCACGTAAAATAAGATTGTCATTTATTACTTGCTGAACAAGTGATTAATGTCACAATGAAATCTGAGGTGGTTTTTCAATATGCCTATAACAATACCATGTATACATATATGCGAAGTACCACAGCAATGTATAGAGCTGTTGCACGAATTTGTCAGAATGGACTGTAAAATGTAAAAAAAAAAACTTAGCTAATTCTAATTTTGACTTAAATAAAAGCTGTTAAAAAGTTGAACCTATGAAAATGTGACTCACACTCTCGATGTCTCAAAGCTGACTAACTGTGTGGTAAAGTATTTCGAAAGAATACCACAATTTCGAAATTAACCATACATACTTCAGTGACAGCCAATGCTTGTAATATAGTGACCTTTACTTAGGTACTTTAAGTGATAAAAGTGAGTAACGAGTAAATTAAAAGAGTAATTGTACTAGTCACCCCTCAAAATTGAATAATAAATTACAATAGAATCTATGGTGTATCTTGTTTTTAGAGGACCCTTAGTAGGAGACACGAAATTGGGAAATTTCCTGTCATGTCAATTGCTGATGACATTAAAGATTACCTTTAAATTTTCCGATGTGAAACATATTTGAAAGACTTGAAACTTGAATTACAAACTTTTTATCTGAAATTAAATTGCTTAGGTTTATCACGTTGACTGTTTGGAGATGATTACTTAAAAACTGATATGTTTATACAGCTATGACTCGCAAAAATAAACGTGGAAGTGTCGTGACTTCTTTTATAGGTTGTAGGTACATGTTGAACCTTTAATGTCATTTCTTCTAATTCTCTACTAAATTATCAAACCTATAAACCTTTTTCTTCTTTTTGGATTACATAAAAAGATTAATGAAATTGAAGAAAGTCCCCATTATTTTGATTGTTGATAGACAGTTATACGACACGCATTGGTACTTTGACTGAAAACATTACATTTTAATTGTCCGAAGCAAAACACATTTTGATAAGTTCGAGGTAAAACCGAAGTAGATTCTCTTAAAAAAATTTTTGTATAGGAACGATTATATGCAATTAAAGATTTGTAATTGGCGAGTGAAGAGTATTTAGTTAACATTAGCTTTATATGGGTTTATTGCGTTTTCTTTAGAAGAGGTAATAAAAATCGATGTACGTTTACAGCTATACTATCATCAATAACGAACGTGAGAGTATCACGAGATATACATTAAATATTTCAACTTGTGGTAAAACTTTTGAGCATGATATTTTAAATACCAAAATAAGCAGTGGAGGAGATTAATCAGTTTGAAAAGTTGGTACGTAAAAATGATGGATAAGATTAAAAAAGTCGGTCGATACGAAAACGAAGTGAGCACGTGCCCGATAAATTTGAATTTAACGAAAATTTTCTTTTCTATCTTAAAAAAACGATGGGTCACGCGATGAAGTCTGTTTTTTGTCGTGTGATTGGCTGAGACTAATCAAGTGACAGTAGATTTGATAATGAGATTTCGAAAAATCAGTGAAAAGTCATTTAAATTTTCAAGTTGATAAATATTACAATATTGCGTGTTACGAGAAAGATATCGTTATTTTATTTTTCTTTAAAAATATAGTAAATAAATGTTTGATTAAATATTGGTGATTGACGCTTGAAGCGCGCAGGGGGCGCAACCCCTTATTAAAAAAAAACTCAGTAACTCGTATATTATTGTTTATACTTTCGAGGTTGTCCGTAAAAAATAAAACATATTTTATTAAAGTTTCGCGAATCAACTAACAATTTACAACATTTTACTACATAAACCATAATGACACGATCATTTAGCAACGCTAAAGACCAGCTTGTGGAGCACAATCTCATTTTCTAACGAAAAATCGAAGAATCTTTTACCAATCGCACATTTCCATTGCTCGATACAGATAATACGTGAAAAAAAAAAAAAAAATCGTTAACACCCTACCGATTAGTAAGTTGTATCGCCTCTAAAAGTAAGTTTTCCCAGAAAGACTATATAATATGGTACTAGTCACGTCACAGTAACATATCTCATCAGCCATACCCGGAAACCCCATCAGCCCCTTCCAATAAAAGCCAAGACAGATCATTTCAGCGCAGCCAAGCTCGCCGGGCAGGATACACACTCGAATGCAAATATATATACTCACATCTGCGCGTTCTAGCACCACGTTACGTGTAACCGTGTACTTGTTACCGGACTCGCGTAACAAAAATGCATTTTCGCTTCGAAAATCCTCGATGCTCGTAAAAATGAACCCTCGTCCATTCGGATTTTTTCCCCCGAGCTATTATCCTTTTTTTTCCACTCGATAGGGCTCGTAAATTTTCGCTTGTCTTACATAACGTAGCGCAGCGCGTATTGACAATTAACTTCTCGTAAAACAGTGGACGATTTTCGGAAGTCCATTACGGAAGCTCGAGAATTCACGGCAGTATACCGCACGTATAAATAACACGATTTTTCACAAGAGCGTATAGCGAAGGTCTGCGGGCTATACATCTAAGTCCGTGAAAACAGGTTTTTTCGAGTCCCCCAAATGATTTTAAACCCATTCGAATAAGTTACGAAAAGACTTTGAACGTCACTTTAAGTTATCAGAAGTCATGCAATGGATTTTGAAAGATTTTGAAGTCGTGTATGAATTTTTCAATTTATTCATAAATTTAATAAACTTGAAAAAAGTTTAAAAATCGGCAAAACTTACTTGACGTTACCTTAAGTCTCTGTAAAGCACCCAATAATTTCAAACTTATAATAAGCCATTTAGAGAGAGATTCACAATTTTTGTAAGACTTTCATTGTCATTTGAATTTGCTGCAAGTTACACAAAGGCCTTAAAGACATGTAAAAACGTTAAAGACTTTGAAAGTCGTATAAAGTCTTTTTTAGCCCTCCCATTGTTGTTAAATTCATCGAATGAGGCACGAAAAAATTAACGTCATCAGAAGTCACGTGAAATACCGAAAGGCTTTGAAATACTTTTATTTATTTATGAATTTCAAGTCTTTCGAAAATTCCAAAAGTCACCGAAGGTAATTTGAAGTCACGTAAAGAAGTTCTAAATCCTCCAATGGTTTTAAACTCTTTCGAAGGAATCAGTAGACTTTGAGTATCTTTACAAGACTTTAATTGTCGTTTCAATTTCTAAATCATCCAAAAACAATTAAAACTTGGAAAGCCGTTTAAAGGTATTCCGAGTCACCCAAACGATTTCACACCGTTTCCAAGTCCTTGTAAGACTGTGGACGTCATTATAAGTTGTCAGAAGTCACGCGAAAGACTTGGAAAGTCTCCAAAGGACTTGGAAGTTTTCATTGAAATTTTGAAGCGCGCAGCTCCTAGTCGGGGAATGTGTAACTGTACAAACTGCTTTATCGAAAGATGATCCCGCTCCATAGGAGAGAAGGTACACGTATTTTTGTATACTTTATTCCTTGGGATTCGCTCACCTGCCAAAGCGATCCCGACTGTCCGACTAAATCCATCCTCCTCCCCCCTTTACCTGAAAAAGAAGCTGCACCCACGCAACGAACCAACAACTGTATATATATACTCCACTACACCCCCACACCCTGCACGTACATGCAACAGCATATTCAGCTGTCCCGTTAAAATCGCTCGGGTCCCAGAGCACGTATACAACCCACAGCACACACGCGCGCGCGCGGTCCAAAAGGAGGGCCGCCGGCAACGAGAGCCCAAGCTCCTTTTTTCCTCTTCTCCTGCCGACGACGACCTGCCCGTCCCTCCTCTCCCTCCCATGTTCAAACGAGCGCTCTCCGCTCCCCGTTTCGTACCTATCCTAAGGTGGGTGCACGTATACCTCGCGGCGACAGAAACTTTCAGTTTCTTCGGCGCCGCCGGTCGACGACGTGCTCGGCCAGCCCCTCCGTTCGCTTTGCCCGCGAATCGTGCACCAAGTATACATCACGAGTGCCTACCGTGTCCCCGGTGCTGCACACGCGTGAAAGTTTGGTTTTTTTGGAAAAATTTTTCGCCGGTTTTTTTTATTTTTTTTTATTTGGGCGAATGAGTGCTCGGTTCGTTCTGGATGGCTGATCGGCGTCGCACGAGATGATGCACCGAGGCCAGTGTAAGTTTTTTTCCAGACTCCGTCAACCTTTTTTTTCTTTTTTTTTGCCCTGCCGCTCGTTGGGGTAGGAGACTTAGAAAAAACTGCTCACGCACTCCCTCTCGGTCTTCAATCGATGATTTTCAATTGGGGTTTTTTTCTTTCAATTTTTTAGCAACGGGACTGATATTACAAGAGCAATGTGTAGACACGTAATATATTGATTTGTGGGAAAAACAATTTTTAACTGTCACTTCAATCTAATTTCTTATTTAGTCATAGATTTTTTGAAAAGGCACATTTCTTCATTCAAGTTTTTACTATAATCAAATATGTTTACAAAATAATAAAAATAACAATAAAAAATAAAACCTAAAAATCTATTGTCACACCTTCCCTGTGAAGGTAGAAGCTGTTATTTCTCAATTACGAGAAAGTCCTGTCCACATCCTTGAGGGTATACCCAACACGCGCTAAACAATTTTGACAATGGGTGTCAGCTCGGGGAGTCGTTGGATTTTGCAAGAGACCCTTTGTGTATGTATTTTTGCATAATATAATATATTGTAACCCGTATGCTGTGCATGTATGGTAAGTGTGTACACAAGTAGCTCGTTTGCCCTGCACAGTGCGTCGAAAACTGTTTGGCGCATGATTTTTGTTTTCTTCTTCTTTTGCCCGCTTTGATTTTCATGCTCGGAAGTTTGGCAAAGAAGAAGAAGATTTTTGTCTAATTTCACGCTGAGACGTTACGAATCGGCGAGTCGTTATCCATATAGTATATATAGTGTTTCCCTCGAGAAAGTGCCAGCGCGTCTCCGTGCGCGAGAAAAATGTCACTTCCTCCTTTTAACAACCAACTACTTAATTGCCCGCAGGCGGGGAGAGACGAGGCACTTTTATTTCATTTTTTTTAAACGTACATTTTTAAACATCATCCTTTGCTTGGGCTTTTTTTTAAATATTGTATTCTGGAAAATTATACGCAACTCGTTCGTTATGACGAGTAGAAAAATAATAAAAACGTCGAAGACGGCAAAAAAAATCCGTTAACGAATCAAATTCAAACAGTACAACACCTATGCAAATGTATAACGCGAGGATGTGTGTGAGTGTAAGGTGAAGGTCCTTAGGAAAAGGAAAGGTGAGGTAATTCTGGGACACCGTTTGAGCGCGGTAAAAATTACCCTGGGAAAATATAGAGGAAAAGATCGTAGCGAGTGACGTTGTAGTAACTAAAGGGTCGCTTGCGATAACTTACCGGAATTTTACTAAAAAAAAAAAAAACTTTTATTTACTATTAACGTCCACATTCGGAAGAAGAGAAGAATTGATTTAAAAAACCCCTATCACGCGATTGTCATCGTTTATACTTACAGAGTTCGCGCGAGAGTTGCCGACCACTTGCACAACACTCTCTTTCTCTTTCTCCTAATGCTAATTAATCAAAAGTTTTACTCAAAGAGAAAAGAAAAACGAAGGTCCCATAGCGCACACGCGCACTCGCTTGAGTAATCCCTCCTCGCGCTATGGCAATTAAAATAATGCATGTATATACGTGTACATATCGTGTCGTTACAATGCATCGGGGCACGTTTTATAATAGAGGCTCCTCTCTCTCTCTCTCTTTATCTGAGATTTCAAGTCGAATCTCCTCTTCTGGTGTTTTACGCCTAATAATTCATTGACGCGTTCCAGCGTTGCGCCCGGCAACAGTGTGGAGTTTGCCTGTATGTATATATATATGTACACCCACTCCTTCGCATCGCCAGTTGTTCCTGACACAATTTTCATTTTTATTTTCATTTTTTCAATCAGAGAAATAGATATACATCGTTTACGCTCACACCGAGGGTGTATCATATTTTGCGATTAAAAAAATGTGCGTTACATCTTTGCATGTATACACATATTTTTACAATATATCGTGGTTTGAGAGTTACATATTGTACCGCACGATATCCTCGTGTGTCTTGTGCCGGTGCATTATGTTTGTTCTCGGGACACGTACCTACGTAGGTACGTCGTACCTGTGCACTTGCGAGACTGTATACTTAAATGCATATCGCAGTGGAGAAAGAGAAGAGTATGTCTCTTTCTTTTATCTGGATTTTTTTTTTTTTGCATGTATGAAAAATTCCCCCGCGGCCACGGAGTACGAGGTATACCTACCTTTACGTGCAGTGTACCACGGAGAGAGAATAAGAAGAACAAGAAGCTCTTATACGTATGTATGTACCTGCAATGCATGTGCATTCCCTCGCATGCGAGGGAAAAAGCGTCGGCTTCGGCTCTTCTGGTTGTACATTTACTGTACACGTACGTGTGTATAATACTTGAGCGGTTGCACGAAAAATCGTCATCCGGTAGATCGGTAAACGACCCTTGAGAAATGGATAAAGTTTTTTTTCTTTGGGGGGGTTTTAAATTAATTTACTTTTTACCAGGACTTTAAGAGTGTCGATAGCTTTGAATTATAAAAAAATACTTTAAAAGTCATTCTAAGTCTTTCAAAGACTTCAGACTTTTTACCAGGACTTCAAGAGCGCATATAGCTTTGAATCATAAAAAAAATACTTTAAAAGTCATTCTAAGTCTTTCAAAGACTTCAGACTTTTTACCAGGACTTCAAGAGCGCATATAGCTTTGAATCATAAAAAAAATACTTTAAAAGTCATTCTAAGTCTTTCAAAGACTTCAGACTTTTTACCAGGACTTCAAGAGCGCATATAGCTTTGAATCATAAAAAAATACTTTAAAAGTCATTCTAAGTCTTTCAAAGACTTCAGACTTTTTACCAGGACTTCAAGAGCGCATATAGCTTTGAATCATAAAAAAATACTTTAAAAGTTATTCTAAGTCTTTCAAAGACTTCAGACTTTTTACCAGGACTTCAAGAGCGCATATAGCTTTGAATCATAAAAAAATACTTTAAAAGTCATTCTAAGTCTTTCAAAGACTTCAGACTTTTTACCAGGACTTCAAGAGCGCATATAGCTTTGAATCATAAAAAAATACTTTAAAAGTTATTCTAAGTCTTTCAAAGACTTCAGACTTTTTACCAGGACTTCAAGAGTGTCGATAGCTTTGAATCATAAAAAAATACTTTAAAAGTCATTCTAAGTCTTTCAAAGACTTCAGACTTTTTACCAGGACTTCAAGAGTGTCGATAGCTTTGAATCGTAAAAAAATACTTTAAAAGTCATTCTAAGTCTTTCAAAGACTTCAGACTTTTTACCAGGACTTCAAGAGCGCATATAGCTTTGAATCATAAAAAAATACTTTAAAAGTCATTCTAAGTCTTTCAAAGACTTCAGACTTTTTACCAGGACTTCAAGAGCGCATATAGCTTTGAATCATAAAAAAATACTTTAAAAGTTATTCTAAGTCTTTCAAAGACTTCAGACTTTTTACCAGGACTTCAAGAGTGTCGATAGCTTTGAATCGTAAAAAAATACTTTAAAAGTTATTCTAAGTCTTTCAAAGACTTCAGACTTTTTACCAGGACTTCAAGAGTGTCGATAGCTTTGAATCGTAAAAAAATACTTTAAAAGTCATTCTAAGTCTTTCAAAGACTTCAGACTTTTTACCAGGACTTCAAGAGCGCATATAGCTTTGAATCATAAAAAAATACTTTAAAAGTCATTCTAAGTCTTTCAAAGACTTCAGACTTTTTACCAGGACTTTAATAGTGTCGATAGCTTTGAATCATAAAAAAATACTTCAAAAGTCATTCTAAGTCTTTCAAAGACTTCAGACTTTTTACCAGGACTTAAAGTCATTAAAAAAGACTTTATAAGTCATTCTAAGTCTTTCAAAGACTTCAGACTTTTTACCAGGACTTCAAGAGCGCATATAGCTTTGAATCATAAAAAAATACTTTAAAAGTCATTCTAAGTCTTTCAAAGATCCCAGAAGTCTCCAAAAGACTTCAGAGTGCGCGGCCCCTCGGTCTTTCAGGGAGTTGAACCTCGTCAGATCAATGGTTAACATAGACAAAAACCCCATGTTTTTTGAAAAACCACTCATTTTCCATTTTCAAAAACAGCGTCGCACATCGAACACTAATTATCGAGGGGAGTTTTTCTTGCATCTATAAAATTCGTATGAATAAAAAAAAACTTTATCCAACAAACCCCTCCGCACGCACGCATTGTACAACACCCGAGATTTTTTGCGTAACTACATACACTTGCACACCCATGCACACCCAACAAGAGTCGTGAGAAGCGCATACTTATATCCAAGTCTTTTTTTTTTTTTTTTTTTTTTTTCGTGCACACAGTAAGTACTCGCACATTGCACGTACACCAGAGAGCGAGGGGGAGGAGGGAAGGGACCCGACCTCTCGGATAAACTTCTCCTCCTCCTCCCCTTTGGCTGGATCACATATTTATACACACGCGTCGCTGCACGGCGCTGGTTTTTCTCCGGTCGTCTCTCTTTCTCCGTTTCTTCTCTCTTTGCGTCCCTCCTTCTCTCCCTGCTGCAGCTCCGTTTCAATGACCCGGGCCTCATATACCCTCCTCCCTCGTGTGTGTACGTGGGTGGCGGCAAAGCGCGGCTCTCGGAAAAATATGTGTAATTCATATCCGGCGACTCGTCGTGTGGGGTTAATGCTCGACTTTTTCATGCGGAATGAATAGGAGGCTTTTTTTCTTTTTTTTTTTTTTTTTTTTTCATTTCAAATCCACTCCGCGGATGGAGTTTTTTCGCGAAAAAAAGGAGGGGGGCCCTCAACGCCCAGAGCTTCGTGGGGCTGCGAGAGCTTGGGAGCGCGCGAGCTAGACATGGAAAATATTATGACTACGGTTTTTTTTCCTTAATTTACTCAAAGCGAAAAGCTACAAGGATGACTTGGATTTAACGCGAAACTTGATATTAAATGTGCTCTATGAAATCGAGAGGCACAACGAGCAGGACATTATCTGGGTTTCGGATCTGCTCATCCACGTCGAGAGTCGCTTCTCTCGTTGTATGTGTGTGCACAAGTGCTTCGTGTGCACACCAGTGTTCTCTTCAAAATCGCACGTGTGCGGTGCCGACTTTCGTCGTTAATTGGGTGCACACGCGAGTGAGTGTTTATACATATAGGTATGCTTATGAATGAGAAAGAGAGAGCACGCGGGTGAAAACTGGAGAATCGGTTTATTCATTGCAACCGAAAGAGGTCTGTTTTGTCTCTCTCGACAATTAATTTTGATCCATGTCAGTTCACAATGTTGCTGTAACGAGTAAGGGCAACCAATTGAAATATAACGAAACAATACAAGTACCTGTCTCTGCTTGTTTATTGTCACCCTACACAGCCTTGTGTGCAATGAATTTACCGATATCAACAGTACGTCAGAAAAACGTACGTACAAGTCAAAATGGCAACTTTGGGCAAAAATCTATATGGGTTATTGGGTTCCATCACCGGCGAATCAATGAGATCCACTTATTTTGGAAGTTACAAACCAACGTGTAAGCGATCGAGTGTGTCATGGACACGAAAACAAGGTGTAATGGATGTACAATTTGGTTGGTTGTACATGGATTTTATCGTGTAATTCAATGGACAAAACGGGGCTCCTATTCTAAAAGAGCAATGTATGGCTGTACAAATTTATGGTCCACACACGTGAATGGTATGTAGGTATACATATATTACGTGTGCTCCGGAGAGTCCATATATTTATTGTACGGGGTCGCAGTACGTGCCTTTGCCATATAAAATAAAGTGCACAATAAAATAATAATGAATGCCCGCGTACATCTGTACCTACCGGTTGCTCTAACAAGCCGTTCTAACCTATAAATGGATACATATATGAGGATCTAATATTCCACTTGACACATGATGCGTGAGGCGTAAAGAATATTATTGTCCAAAGTGATGATTCGAAATGTCAAATCAGATTCTAGAGTGAAAACAAAATCCCTACACTTGCTTACGTTGAAGAAAACTAGGCAGCCGCGATCGCCGGCCGGCAGAGGTATATTTATATAGTTCCCCCAAGTGTCACGTCTTTGGCGCTCGTTTGGACTATATATTTGCGCAAGCTCTGGCGGTACTGCATGGTGTTAAAAAAAAAAAAAAAAAAAAAAAAAAGAGAGAGAGAGAGTGACGCACGTGTGTGGGATAACGAAATACACGTTTACAGTTGGGGCAAGAATATAACGCTGCGCTGGCTTAATTAATCGGCCTCCTCCCTTTGGGTCTTTTTCCTTTTTCTTTTCCTACGGTCCACGGACAGGTGGGCGCGGGTTTTTTTTTTTTTTTTACAGTGACCCGCGAAGTCACTCGGCTGGTTTGTAGGGAGATAGATCTTTTGATTGTGGAATGTTTATGTTGCTCTTTGCAGACGGACGTTCGGGATTTTTATTTTTGATGGTACACGTACACGGTTCAGTGACCCCGAAAGAATAACAATGTGTGTGTGATGGCTATGCGAAAAGATTGAATAATAATGTTTGGATTTGAGGATTATACATTGGGTTGAGCGTGACTTTTGTTGAAATAACTTTACCCGGCGAGTCGTAACAATATACGAGAGTTTTGTGTTTTTTTTTATTGTAAAAGGAAAATATTTAATATGATCACCTTAAGTCAGGGCTTAATTTTTTTTGTGCTTTTTCATTTTCCTTTAAAATAAAATTATATTTGCTAATTTCATAAAAATTTGAAACAATTATTTGAATAAACAGGATATCGTTGGGGATGGATGCACGTATTCGTGCTTAATTGTAATTCAAATGATACGCAAAATTTATTCAAATCTGCGCGTTTTTATCTTTCGTCTCGCTGCATCATTCCTCTTCCTGCTTTCTCTTGTAATGTAAATTAATGGTGATTCTGAATTCTCGCCTCTGGATGCTATACCTATTTGGTTCGTATGAAAAATCACGTTGATCTATTACCGATGTATCTTTTCTAATGACGAAGCAAGAAACAGAAGAAATCACATACTTGTTCACACGTATGTATGTATGTACACACGTTGCGGTATGGAAACTATTATTACGTATCCATAATTTATTAGATTTGAAAAAAAAATTGCGTGTTTTATGTAACATTGTTTCACGTTTAATAACAATCAATGGAAGATTATTACGCGTTAATCGCATATTCATGAAGAAATGTAATTAGAGAGTGCGCGATATAAATAAACTAGCGAGTATAATTTATAGACAACTGTACATTAAATTTAAGTAAGAATAACAAAAAAAAGGTCACGCCATTATCTGGAACAAATTGTGAGTCGCTCTTGCGTGGCCTTCTGCATGTACAACTAATTATAATATGTGATTGGAAGCGAAGGAAAAATGTATTCGAGTCAGTCGCAAGAAAAGATCGTGTTATAGTTAAACGAAACGTACAATGTGCGAGTGCACTTCCTGCGTTTTAATTAAATGCATTTATTTACGTTCAATAAATAAACATATTCAAATCAGATACGGACATGCAATCATGAGTACATTATAATAAAGATTTTTCACTCGCGATGGTGAAAAAATCGAGGAAATCGGTCGAAATCGCGTTCAATGACACCGAGGAAATAATGTTTATTGTATTATCGAACCTACAAGCGAAATTCAATGCTCGATTTTATATTATTTTTTATTGTTTAAGGTCGTTTGAGAAAATATCGATTCAATGCCTGAATGGAGTCAATTGTCTTTGATGACAAAACACTTTGTAAAAACAAAAATGCCGTACTTCAATATTACTGATTGGGCACACACTTGAGTTGGCATACCTATACTTGAGAAAAGAAAATACTCCACGCGACATGTTTGTAAATAGCATAATCGCTCACGCGTCCCCTGAAAACTGTTTACGTCTCAATTCAGTAGCACGAAAACTTTCGAATCTTCAAACTCGATTACCGAAATTACCGATCCTAAGGCGATTTTGAAGTTTTATTTTAGTGGACGAAATAAAATAGATGGCCAGAAAAATATCATAATTTCATACCGATTTACATGCAAATTTACCAATTGTGTTTCCAAAGACTCTGAAACTCCCTGTCTTTTTCCTAAGGCAATTTTGGAGGGTAGGTTTAGCAAACTAGAATAGATAGACCAAAAAAAAAAAAAAAAATTAGCAAAACGCACAAACGTGCCAATCATTTTATGCCCCGATATACATGCAAATCGAGTACACCCGGTGTCTCCGAAGACTCATCCTTCTCGCTCCGGATATATCTCTGTGGCGAACATAATGATACACCGGCTACGCAAAAAGGAAGAGGGAAAGAAAATAAATCGATTTGCATAGCGTACGAGTGATTCACGTGAGCCGTGCGTATACTCATATTAATCACGAATGCATCATCCGTCCATACTCTCTCGTGCATTCATCCTTGCGTGTACAGACGCATCTGTATACACACATTAGCAGGTATAAAAGAAGAAAACCCGCGCGCTCTCCAATTACCGATGCCACACGTGTATGTAATATATACAATAGCCAGCGTAGAAATGAAACGACACACCGCGCAAGTATTATATACTTTTTTTTTTTTTTTTTCCTACATCTTTCTCTCATTACGTCGCGATTGCATCGTTACAAAGAGAGAAAACGACAAAATTGCAATAACCATCGAGCCGAGAGTGTCACGTATATGTATGAAGTATTAGCTTTTCGTCTTCGTGCCTCGCCTCTTTGTACTCGAATCCATATGCCCGTGCACGTGAAGCACCACACACACTACGGAGATTTCATTACAAGACACCGACTCATTTCGTCATGCTCGAGGCGTCGGTGCACAAGCCGCGCCGGTGGCAGTTTTAAAGAGGGACACGCGCGCGACGCTCTTTCGCGTAGAGGACTTACCGATACTTGTACCTATACACTCGAAATAATAGTATTCCCTTCGATACCGCACTACTTATGAAGGTACAATAATGTACCATAAGTAAACTGTATCGATACAGTGGTCACAATGATGGTTTTTCACACGGTGGAGTGTTTCGTGTTGTTTTGTTGGTATGCCACACGTACTGGCGTGAAGAGAGAGAGAAACGGGGGAATCCCCCAACTGCCTACTATAGGCACTGATTACTTTACTTGCGAAAGTCAAAGTGTATAGGCGCGAAAGTGAGAGCGCGAAGGACGAAGATAATTTGATAAACGCCGTCGCCTCTACGAGTGCTGGTACACATTGTGTACGCGGCTATACCTACTCTCTTGTATAGGTTATACGTGTGAGGACTATTCTTACCGTTGGGGGTTACCGGGCACAGATTATTCCCGAAATGTTGCGGGTGGTTGGATCGAAATTATTTCGATCGGAGGTGAGGTTATTTTTACTCGCTTTGGATTTTGCTTGTGAAATGCTGTTGTAGGGTTTTTGGTGATGGACGAGATTGGGGAAATTGAGGTTGTTAGCGCGAACAGTTCGGCGGGTCTTAATGGGATAGAACGCGATGGTTTTTGGGAGATTTGCCGCGGCGACGGTGTTTTGAATGGGTATTGATGCGTCTGCTGATTTGGTGTTGTTGGATTAGGGGGAACAGGAGTATCGTGACTGCATGGGTTGTATTTTTTTTTTTTTTTTTTTTTTAGTGTCTCAGTGAACGATTCGAGCAAGACAAGTTGGAAAATTTTTTTTTTCTCATAAAATTAAATAATTTTACCAATAGTTTTAAAACATTGTTTTAAACGTATGAACACAATTTCTTTCGGTTAATTTAAAAGACGTGAAAATAAATCGCTAAGTAGGTTAGTTACGTTTGCCATAAAACTGAACTATTTTTTTTCAGCTACAGGAAACATTTCTTCATAAACGGTGATTATTTTAATAAATATAAATCTTTTAAAGGTGCAAAACAGGCATTTTTTTACTTATGTAAGTTTTTTATTAAACGTATGAATAAATTAGAAAAAAAGGATCTACAGTACGAGGCTCACTATCAGACACACGCGAGCTTTCTAAAAATAAAAACAATTCGATTTTCAAACAGTTCCTTTTTTACGCTGAATATAGGGAAAATATGAGATTTAATGGAGAGCAAAAAAAAAATTTTCAGCGGTTAATGGCCTTTAACGCCGAGTGCAAATTTTTTTTTCCGCGAGTCCCTCGATATACCTCCAATGACGTTTTTCAACATTAATCTCTTACAACACGCACATCGCGTTTCATATGCATATATATATTTCCGTGACATCGACCGAAATTCGCCGTCCGGAGAAATCCAGTTTTCGTATGCATGTGTTGTTGATACAGTTACGATCGTTACATAATTTAATTTAATTGTAAAACTGCTCTCAAAAACCAGCCCAGCCTCATTTTCATGCGGGAGATTTTTTAAATGCGACTCTACTTAAAAAAAAAAAAATAAAATAAAATAAATTAAACATTTTGTCTGGAAAAAATATTTCCGCAGTAATAAAATTGTTTATTTATTTATTTCATACCTGGTATCTTTACGCTAATTGATACTATTGGTTGAAGGTTAATGATAAATTAAATCTTTTTTCATGTTATTTTTATCTGATTTGTAAAATGAGTTCAATTGTACAGACTTGAATTCCGTAAACAAAATAATATAAAATGTTAATTTTTCCGAAACTTATTTATAAACTTGTAATAATTTCCTTAATAAAAAATTAAATCCTCAAGATTATGTAATAAATATTTAATAATTGCGCCAATAATAATATTTTATCAAACATAAGAAAACAAAAAAATCAATTACTTTGTTTACGAATTGTCGAGTACGAAGATAATAAACTAGACATGAGGTAACAGAAAAACAAAAAAAAGAAATAAAATAAAATGAATTCCCCGATGTTGCTTAAATAGCAAACGTTCCTTCGGATACCGAATCGACAAATTTATTGCCAAATGAAATACGCCTCAGACATTTTTCTCGTGTTTCTCTACGTACACTGCATATGTTGCGCTATTGCAATAGTCGTCAATTGTTTCAAGTTTTAAAATACCAAAACTCTTTTCCCCGAATTTTTATCAAAAATGTAAACGTGTGATTCGCAAAAAAATTTAAAAAATGTATTGGACACTAAGATAAAATATATTTATTACAAATTCGTGAAATTCCACGTAAAAAAATGTTATTAAATTATCAATACGTGAAATTCCTCGGACGAATGGAACAAAATTTCTTAAATGGTGTTGATCTATCATACGTTACTTCACGAGAGTAAAATTTTTTGTACAATTAATTATTGGAAAGTTAAGTGTCTTTTAACCAATGTGTACCGCGTCCTACTTCAGCGCACCCAGCGAATGACGAAATTAATTTGCAATTATACTTACGCATTATCCAATCAACTATGAAATAGTCGTGAAAACAACTAAACACGTGGTACCCACATTTCTTAAAACGAAACGTGAAATTGCTCTCCTTCCTAACTCATGTTACTAATCGTTGCGTAACCACAGGCCCGATTCTAATGGTAATCGATAGTTTTCGTCCTCAGCTATTAAAACCCGTACATTCATATTCATTTGGAAGAGCCAAAAATATACTTAATTCCTAAAACAAAAATGAAAAAAAAAAAAAAAAAAACGGGATATTAACTTTCTTCTGGTAGTTCAGCTTCTCCTACTGCCGAACAATTCGGCGTAAAAACACACCCAGACGAGAGATAGAGAGAACTTTCTCTCGGAATTTCAAGATCAGCCGATCGGAGTGGAGGGAAAAAAAAAAATTTCGGGGACACGGGCGTTACGTAACGTCTTGTGCGTGCGGGTCTGCAAGAACCTGCGTAGAAAGTTTTCATCGCTGCGTGTGGTGTGTTATACGTACGCGCGCCGAGAGTCGGACCTGTATATATGCTCGTGGCGTTAGATCCTCGGGCTGAATTTAAAAAATGAGCCATTCGGGGGATTAGAGGGACGCTTAGGAGAGTTTAGTCTTGATGGTTTTATTCTACTGTGAAACTATAATTTTTTTTATTTTTTTTTTTTTTTATAATATTACCTCTGATGAAATTTTCTAAATTAATGGCTTTTCAGGAACAAATGTTACAATTTTTAATTCGAGTTTCATAAAATTAATGATTTAATAAGGTTCTTTCAGAAAATTTTTACTTTTTAATCAAATCATTTATTTGTATCGAAAATATTATATTAAATATATCTACAATGTAAATTAGAAGTTCCATGGTTGAGTGCTTGTTTTTTTTCTTACTCTTATAAAAACTTCTGTGTTTGAGGTATTAAAAGTGATTAAATAATAAAAGTATGAATGTATTCAAAGTCTGTAACACAAACTTTTATCGTTAGTATAATTATAAAAAACGGCTAAAATCGCATAAATCGTTAAAAAAGTTTAAAGTATAACATTCATTTATGCCACAGTAATACAAAGACATACCTAATATGAACCTTTCGATGAAAAATATTGCTTTTTGAAAATGATGTATTAATTTTATGTTAACAATAGTTAAACTTTGTATTTTAAAAACAATTGAAAAATTTTTTGCTGGCAGCCTTACAAAGTAAAAAAAAAATCATCAGACACCTGTACTGTAAAAATTATTTTTCTAAACACTCATTCGTCCCCTTGCAATCGGATCATGCATGGATATACGCGAATCATAACTTTCCCAATAATAATCGATAATTGGACGCAGTACCTAAAACGTTTCCCGAACGAAAGCTCCTGACATTGAATAATTAATCCACAAGTTTCTATACGCTCTCTTTCAGGGATAATTAGTTCCGAGTCCACGGGTTTCCTTGCGCAATTGGCGCGTGCACGCGGCCAACACGAAAGTAAAATCCGCAAGGAAAAAAAAAAAAAAAAAAAAAAACACCAAAACTCATTATCAGCATGATAGCATTTATCGACACCGTTTTTCCCCTCACCCGGTATATACGTATATATTTACACTCTTGCGTGTCTTCCTTGGAAAAAAAAGGAGAAGAAGGAAGGTCTCGGCCTGTACGCGTATACCCTCAAAGGCCCAACTTCCGCACTTTCAATTGTAATAAGTTACGCGAAGCTCTATAAAGTCTCTACACACGTGTATACATGACGCGTGAGTGTATAGACGCGCATTTAACGGAACTTACGCAAGGGGGACGACTTTCATAAAAATCCATATCTACGTCGCACGCGTAAACGCGGATCGAGAGAGATCACGAGGAACGGTTGATTGTTCGGAAAACCGAGGGAATTTAATTTTCTCGAAGGAGGAAAGAAACATTAACAGCAAAGATCGTCCGAGGGAAAAAAGACATTAATTACATCAAGCGGTACTGTATAACTCGGGAAGGGGGGGAAAAAGTGAAGAAGAAATGTTTCCAACTATATAGACACGGGCACATTTGTGTACACGCGGAGAAGAGGATGTCACTGGGCCGCCTCGTCGATGATGATGCTCGTTACCATGCATACCATGCGTGTATTTGCGTATACAAAAGCTCCCGCAGGTGCATATACACGTGAGTGCATGGGCCGACTCTCGGTAATGTATATCCCCATGCACGCGGGTGACGTAACTCTCGGCACTTTTCACTCTGCAGCGGCAGGTTGTTTGGCTGGCAAAGGAGCAATTGTCATTTTTTGCACTTTCTCCTTCGTACTGATGCTGATCTGCAGTACTTCGGATGAAGGATGGAGAAAAAGAAAGTGAATAAGCTCCTAGTCGTTCGTTCCTTCCTATGTTTTTCGACCCCCCCCCCTTGATCTGGAGCTCCTCCTTTTTCCCTCGGGCAATGTATTTTTGGAGAGCTGTTTTGACTTTTTCTTCATTTGCATTTTTAGGATGTCGTTTTTTTTTTTTTTTTTTTTTTTTTTTTTCGATTCTCCGGTGCCTTGGAAGATAAGACGTAGAATTGTTCCGTGAGGCATCTGTTTGCACTTTCGGCCGTTGTCGCACGCGTTTGCGTTATCCGTACCTGGAACTTGCGCCGATTCGGTTTCTCCAGCTGGCTGTGTTTGCACTTTCTTCTTCAGATTTTTTTTTTTCCAAAGATTTTTGAGATCAAAGAAGACAGGATCTCTTTTTTTTAGACGTCCTTTATACCAAAGACGAATCATTTTTCGGTGCGAATGAGATCGAGGGTGGAGGAATTTCGTAATTAAAAATCTGTTATTCCAGTATGCATTTTTTTGGTTGTACATCCATAAATTTCAGGGTCTGAGAAAGTTGTGAGCCGGTACATATAGATTTTTTGACACTTAAGTAATGTGTGAAGTTCAACTTCTCGTGCCTCCGCGGAATATATAAAGTTCCCAAATCTAGTAATTATTTTAATACTATGTGCCCACAAATCAACTTACCTTTTCTACATAGAGTACGTAAAACTCTCTATTCTAGTACCATTGATGATGTAATTTTTCTTCAATGCACAATACGTGAAGTTCAACTTCTCGTGCTTAGACGTAATGGAAAAAAGTGACCGATTCTAGCACCGCAAGTAAAGCAATTTCTTTAAGACTCTGTGCGTGAAATTTAATTTACCTTTCCTGTACAGACTCCCGATTCTAGCACCGTTAATCAAGTATTTTTTTTAATGCACATTATGTGAAGTTTAACTTCTTATGTCTATAACAAGTAATGTAAAAAGTGACCGATTCTAGCACCGCGAGTGAAGTAATGTTTTGGGACACTCCATTTTTACTTCACGCTTTCATCTTAAAAACTATGTAAAAAATATAGAAACTCGTGCGAGAAACGCCAACTTTGAGGCCGTATTTACTCCCACATACTCGTCACGTAATATATAGGTACTATTTTTGTGCAATTGTTGCGTAATATACGAGATGCGACTTTATCTGCATACTTTATCTTATTTGAATTTTCCATCCTAAATCTGTTCGCGATTGGCGCAGATGAACGTAATCTTGCATCGCAACACCTGTAATTTACTCGTTACTATGGTACAAATTTTTCAATTCTCATGAATTCACGGATTCCAGCATGAAAAAAAAAAAAAAAAAAAAATGTACAAAAAGATCACAAAGCCAATCGATTCCAAAGGCACGCGTTTACAGTAATAAATCCTCGATGGAGGAAAAAAAAAACGCTCTCTCTCGCGCTCGTGGCGCTATTTAACCGCAATTTACACTCATTGGAAGCCCTGCGATCTGATGCATCTTTCCTCGCTCTCGTAACTACTCTCTTACCCACGTATAGCATGCACGCGTGTGTAAATTACTGGGGGGAGAACAAAAAAAGAAGAAACAAAATGCATCACAAAGAAAGTCTTTTTCACTGCACTTACCTGTACAAGTGTTCGAGAGAGATCTTGCGTAACTTAACGAGGACTCAAACATACACGTGTACAATATATACACATATAAGCACAAAAGGAAGAGACGCACGCGAGAGAGTCAGTGTGTATACGAGAACGATTAGATCCTCGTCAGGTATTATGTGGCTTTTCCAAACAAAAAGTCTCTCGGCTGAACAATCTGCTTTTCGTAAATGCACGTACGACCGACTCCTTTGTCGCCACTATGCGCTATGTTGCAAATTTGCGTGTGTTTTTTTTTTTTTTTTTTTTTTTTCTCCCCTCAAGGGGCTTCGCGTATCGAGGCGAAAAAGTGTTACGACGCGAACTTTCTTTCGGCAAACATGAAATTATCGGTTCTCTCGTGCACGCACATGTACACATTTGGCTGCCGATGGTTGCGCAATAACGAGTTGAATCGGTTTTGGGCTGGTTCAACCTTTTTTTTATTGTTTATTTTTCGTCTCGTGTGCTTGGAAAACTCGCATCTCTCTTTTGATTCCACAGTCTTGATTGGTCGAGAGAGATGATCGTTTAGCGATCGGTAAAAGGTTTTTTGTTTTCTTATACTGAAAAATAAAATGTGTGTCTGTTGTTGTAGTCAATCGTTAGCCAAACAAGTCCATTAGCCACATGCTCAATGGCGCAATCTCAATTAATACAGCCATAATAATTGAAATGTGATTTATGGAATCGGTATGGCTGTAATTATTTTCATGCACCACGCGCATACGTAGCGAAATAATGAAAAAACAGACTTTTCGGAAAAAAACACTCCATTGTTTCGAGCTGAACTTGAATCGTGTAACAACGAATAACGAAACACTTGCAAACGTCTCGGTAAAATTTAATACACATTTCACGTAAAGGAATATCAACGGCCCGAGTTGCATCATCGCGGGGAAGCCGATTTATATTTCCGGCGACCCGCAATGAACTTCCCAATAACCCCAAACTATACGTATATTTTTCTACAGAAGAATTTCCACAAATCTTTCCCGCGGCGCCAGCTTCTAAACTCGGAGGAAGCACACCTATCGCTCACAATATACGCGGACAACGACATTACGCGATCGCTTTCTCGAGAACCCAACGCCGAATCTTAATTACAAGATATCCCGATCTGCGGCCACGCGTGGAGCGCGCTATATGTAAACCAGACGCTATGGGGGAAAAAAATAAAATATGTTTACCGATCTGCCGAAGCGTTGATTTATATATCGCCCGTGTGTAACGCGTGGGACGTACACCCGATGACGTGGTTTCCGTGTACGGACGAATGGAGAAATTGTTGCGGCGCTTATGCCTATACATCTTTTAAAAAGCCACGGACTTTATGGGGGAGGGGGGGGCAAATGGAAGGACATCTGTATTCCTTGAGCGTGTACGATTTCCTGTGCCGTATACGTCAGATCTTATAGGCGAGTCGGGAGGAAAAGTTCAAACGCCGGTCCGAATTTTTTTTGAGCCCGCGACGCCGTGGCTTCGAAGAGAAAGAGAGTCCACATAGAGAGAGGAAGATTTCCACCGCCGATAGCGATTCGCTCTCTCGGCTTCTCGTGACGCAACGACCGGTACCCATACGTACTTGGTTGGAATAAAAGTGTATATTTTATCCAAGTGCCGAAAGTCGTTCGCCGAGGAGTTATCGGTTTCGTGGGTAAATCGGTATTGACAAATAACACATATATATATACAGTGTATACTTGGTTAACAGGTGCGCGAATCGGGGGGATCCTTTGAGGATTCGAGTTAGGGGCTCGCGCGGCGCGATGACTTTCTTTGATACTGACACTTTGTGCGAGCGGTATATATATATATACTATAATGTATACAAACGCGGTAATGGTAATGCAGATCGGTTTGGCTGATTTATGGACTCGCTATTAGGAACGAGGTGTCTTTGCCGTACTGCATGTAGCTGGCATTGGCGCGTACGCGCGATATATACGTTACACGCGTCCAGAGTTTATATTATATGGTATCACTTTCCGATGCGGCTGATGTTTTTATCGATACGTAAAGGCTGTATCATAGGAAACTTGTCTTTTTTTAAAACGATTTTAATCAAAAATCGAAGAAACGTTTATGGAACGTTGTTAAAACGCCCAAAAAATGTATGCGCTGTTAAATTTGCCATGAAATGTTTTGTTGAGCCGTTAGAAAAACGTTTGTTAAACTCTTGAAATTCGTTGGTGAAGCATCATCTAATATTTAAAACCATTGAATGCAAAATTGTATGTAAACGTTACCAAAACAATATTTGAAACGATGCAGAATTACCATATAATGTTTGCAAAACGTTGTTGAAATTTATGCGCTGTACAATGTCGTATGAAACGTTTTGTGTGACGGTTAGAAAATCGTTGTTAAAATCATGGAATTGGCTGTAAAAGCATTATCTAATTTTTAAAAAAACGTTAGAGTTAACATTTTATGTAAACTTAATAGATAGGCGAAACGTTACAAATGCACCGTATTACATTTAAAAAACGTTGGCTCTTGAGAAAAATTTCTTAAAAAAAAGTTTGAATAAAAACTGTGCAAAGTTTGAAATGTTTGGCGCCGAGATATCGTTGGGATCATCCACAATAATGCAAAGTAACGGTTAAAAACAACGTTAGGATAAGAGACGACAAGGAGCGTACATGAATACCCAACTATTTTTTTTAACACTCGCTTGCGCAATCCGCCGTATAATAACGCGGTCGTGCAGCGCATCTTTGTATGCTACCGGCGTTGCGCTACCTATATATATGCATAACACACACACACACATCATGTGGGTACGGGCCGTACATACAAATATATATTTAACAACGCGTAATGCAGTATCATCATCAGAGAGTGCGAGCTCGTTATCGCGCACCCGACAATTTCTCCGAGGCCCATCATAAGTATGTGGGTAGGCCATTATTCGGATCCTCGAGTTGGTATGATCTCGCGGCTTACATCACATACGCCGAATATAAATCACTCACGGAGCTATTTTACTGTTTGGTTGATCGCGCGGAAATTGAATGTTTAAAAAATAAACGACTCGACGGTGTGTACATCGGTTCATCGGATCTGAATGGATCTCCCGTTTTAGAAAGTTGATGGATGGCTCTTTTTTTCCCCGCAGTGACAACAGACACGTGATACCCGAATGTATAATATATAAAGTATGGGCTTTATCGTAAAGTATAATGGTACATCGGAGGAATTGAAAAGAATAATGACAACGACCGAGAGATTATGAACTTTCTCCTTTCGTAAGCCGGTGATATTTAAAAACAATAATCAGAGGCGACAATGACTCGAGCCGTTACAATGAACTTTGAGGCGCAGGTGTTAAATGTTATTCGAGGATTACGTGTGTACGCGAGTCGAGGGAGTAAGTAGTGCGCATTGATACAATGTTATACGCCGCTGGAGTGCCGAGAACGTAATAGTTAAAGCCTATAGGCTGTACGCGCTCTTTCACTTTCTTTTTACAGGTGTTCTCATTGGAAGAGAGAGAAAAAAAATACATCGTGTGCTTTTGTAGAGTCGAAAATTTTTTGGTTCAAGTTTTTCCACTGAGGCATGCCTTGTATTCTTATATTGGCGCTATACCTAATAGTGTAACGAGATATCCATCTTTCGATTGAAAATTAAACAAAACCATGTACGATTGATTAGTTTTTTTCTTAGTTTAATCATGTACAGGCACCTTATAGTATATGAATAAGTAAAAAAAAAAATTCATACAAGATTATTGTTAAATTATAAAGGATTTGTAAAAAATAAATAAAATTTTTTAGTACTGATTTATTGGGTAATCATATTTTTTATTGTGTTACAGGCGGACTTTGAATACCCATTGGGATATCTATGAGCTTTGACTAGTCGTATGCCGAATAGAAGAGGAGGTTGCTTTCGTTAAAAAAAAAAAGGTATGGTTAATTGAAGTATAATAATTAAAATACCATAATATCCTTAGCGTTATATTATTATACACTTTTAAATACTCTATGTAATAAAAAAAATATTATAAAAAAGTGTACCTACGTCACACAGTTTTAATGAATTATTTTTTTAATAAACCTTTTTTTTTTCTCCAACTTGTGAGTCAAATATTTGTTGATTAGTCTTAGCAAATTTTTTACTCTATAAAATTAGTGACTTACGACACAAATGTCTAAGAACATTCATTGTTTATATTTTGAAAATTTTCTAGCATCAAAAATTCTATCAGAGAAAAATTTTTTTTTTTAGAAAAAAATACCTTAAATTTACATGGAATGCTACATAAATTGTAAAGTGAAAATTTATGTATATGCTCACTCTTGACATAATACGTCCATAAAGTTTCAAAAATTTGCTCAATGCGATTCATGAATGTGTCTTTCAATACTGATCATATTCACGATTACATAAATCATGAATTAGGAGCTTATGTACATATATTTAAAAATAAAATGCACATAAAATTATGGCATGGTTACAAACAGTAACTCACGTCATTCATCTAGTAAAAAAAACTTTTTTTCGAATCAAGAGAATGAGAAAACTAATAAATTTTCTTGAATACCATTAAATTATAAAAAAAAAAATTAACGAATTAGCAACGATTATCACTGTTATAAATACTATGTCGCTGCCAAAATTAAGTATTAGTAATAAAATAGCTAAAAATCTAACACTCGCACAAATGTTATAACAGTGCTTTGCATTCACTTTTAACTCTATTACATTTTAATTCTATTCATAATTTCTTGGTCGCATCGAAACGCAAACGTCAAAAACACAACGTTTTTAATGATGACGTCAAAAAATCTCGTTTAATTGAAACTGACGCCCAACCGAATCTTGAAATTCAATCAAGGACCAAGGCTATCCTGCAGCACTAAAAAAAAAAAAAAAAAAAAAAAAAAACCAACAGCTAAATTGACCACTCACACCGTGGCAATTGAAAAATCATTAATCTCCTCCCCCTTAAAAGAATCCAATAAAACGCCACGCGGTAAATAAAAGACCATCTTCGAAACAAAAAACCCGAAGCGCCGCTTCCACGAGAGGGGAAAAAAAAAGAAAGAAGCCACAGCAGGAGTCTGTGCAAAGAAAATACTCGATATTCAAGGATTCCCATGTAGGCTCGTTAATAACAGCACTGCACCAAGATGGGGTGCCCGTGTATGAAATAAAAAGGAAAAAAAAGGGGGGGGGGGAGCCATTACGATCGCACAATGAACGTAAATAACGATTTTATACTCGTACGTGTACCCTATGCTCTCTCTCTCTCTCTCCATGCGAGGGAGAGCGTAATTTATACATTACCCGTGTACAGTATAACACAGACTCGGCAAAGAAGGATGTCAAAGACGGCGCGTATATATACATGCGGCTGAAAGCGAAAAAATGTATATATACACATCCCTGTACACATCCTCCATACCGCGCGCCGATGAAGGTCCCGCGAGCGATTAAACGCGAGTGTTTTCCATATACACGTACCAACCCGCGTTGTTGTTGGTTGACTGCTCCGGCCCGTAATTATATTAAAAAGAAAAAAGAAAAAAAAAAAAAAAAAAAAGAACGAAGGCTCACCAGTGTACTTATTATACCTTAAGGTTCTTTGATCTTTTGAAACCGCAAGTAGCGGGTTTTCGCAAAAGCCACCCCCCATCCCGGCTTGGGTTGTCGTACCAGTGAGAGTGAAAGTTATACCCGCGAGGATATTTTTAATATAACGTACATGAATGTGATACTTTGTATGGTGTGGGATGCGCGGGTCTGCGCGTGTGTGTGAGAATTTGGCCATCACCAGGTATACATTTATACTGTATGTCGTCCCGCGAGACGACGCCTCCGCATGGCCCGTTTGTCCGTGTTATGTTATATGACGCTCGCGTGTTGCGTGAGCGTTGCGAGTGTACATCGCGTGCGCAAGTGGATTTTTGATGTACGTGTCCGCGTGTACGTGCGTAAATATATGTATGTAGTCGATAAATCTGGTGCCATTTTCCTTTGTGTTTTTACGCCTGGCTGACGTGCGTGATTTCCTTTTTTTTAAGAGAAATGTAGCTATTGTCGAAAAAAATAATCCATTGACCAGGTAGAGGAAAACTGTGCGTAGGGATTTTTGTTTTCACCAGATGCGAGGGGGTGAAACAAGCGTTGAACAAATTGTAAATGAGAGAAAAAGGAGGATTTTTAAAATTATTTGTTAATCTACATGATAAACGGGTTTGGCTCGTGATTAAGTATGGTGTGCAAGTTTTGGCGCGTATGCATCATTCAGAATTTACATAATAAAGGTATGGAGTAACCCATTGTGTGTAACGAAGCGGTCAGATTTATTGAATATTATGTAGCAACTGGTTGAAATAGCTTGGAAAATATAAAATTTTGAGCACCATGGCCACACGGAATAAATTGTTAAAAATCATCAGCCGTACTCGTGCAGACATGTATTTTAAATATATAAAAAAAAACAACTATTTTTACGTTGACTTTTATTAAAATAACAAAAAAAAATTTATACTCAAGTACAAAATAAGTTTTGCAAATAATTAAAGTGTTTAATAAAAAAAAATATATATATATATATATATATATATATATAAATATAAATAAATAAATAGTGAAAAAAGAAACACCACCCCTTTTTTGACCTAAAAATAAAAATACTGCTCTTTTTTCTCAATAACATAAAAAATGGCACTTTTCTCACATGTACGCGTAAAAAGGCACATACTCCAAAGAAGGAGGAAAAAAACCCTTTCACATTTACCGTAGGATTCACTTGCGGTTAATTACTTCATCTGATTTTTTTGTTTGTCTTTTGGCACATTACTCTACCCTCACTCACCGAGTGTTGTATATCCAATCGGTAAAGAATGAAAAAAAAAAAAAAAAAAAAAAAAAAAAAAAAAAACTTCGAAAAATGCCGTACACCCGACAAGGCACGTAATAGCCGGCCGTGAGCCCGCATGTATCACTGGGTTATTATGAAATTTTCGGTTCGATAACTAATTTGACGTACACGCGTACATTAATATGCAGAGCAAATTGTTTGTGTGTACAAATACACAGCGTTGATGCTGGAAGTGATGTTGTAATTGACGCAATACGTCGGGGGGATAGGCGCACTTGTGATTCATGTATACTTGCCGATTACGTTGGAAGTTTGAACGTAATGCACGTAATGTTGTAGCGATAAGGACCGATTAGGACATTACGTTGCCGTTACGCCGTGCGTGGGCGAGGAGAGATGGATTTTTCTATTATATGGGACGCGTTGTGCAATTGTTGTACCTCTGCGCATTGAAATGTGCAGCAGAGCCGAACTTGTGCACTGTGTACGTCTACTGAATTTGAGTGGTTTCGCTCTATGCGTCAAAATTACACGTATCCTTTTGCTGGAAAAATATATAACTGTGTTGTTTGCACCTCTTACTTTATTACTCATTTTTTTTTTTATTCTATGTTTATTACCTATTATATTTAAATATACATATTTTTTTTATATTTCGTGCATACTACAGGGTAATTAATTATACCATGTATTTTTTTCTTTTTTCATTTTTCTCTTTATTGAAAACATAGGTATTGTAAACTTTGATAATTATATTTGATTATGTCACCACACCTTAAAAACAAAGAGACACTGCAAGTATGGTAATATCTTATGAATGTTGAAGACAAATTTTATACACACGTATCAATTAAAAAAAATTGATTTTTCGAGTACTCGCTCTAGTTTAGTCTAATTTAAATAAGCAAATTAAAAAACAATTGTTTATTTTTTTGTTAACGTCCAACTTAATCATTGCAAACTTATAAATCATATGATCGTGCATTTCCTTCCAAATGAAACATCTGCTTAATATTGTTATCTTTAAAAAATGTACTGATTTAACTAATTTTTCAGCTGTACTCGTACAATTGTATTTTTTAATTTACAATTAGTCAAAAATAAAAATAAATTGTCCGAGTCCAAAGATAAACCTTTACAAACATATCCATTTGAAAATTTTTTCCTCAATATTCTTACTGTCCATTAATTATTTTTTAATACGTAATATTAAAATGAATGAGAAAAGCAGCAGCAGCAGTTTTTTTTTCGATCATTAATGCACCAAAGTCGAAGAAATGCAAACATCAACATCCAAATAATTTCTTCGGTGAAAAAAAATTTCTAGTAATATCTCATTACAACAAATGCTAGTCTTCGATAAAAGAAGGCCTAAACAAATATCTACTCGCACCATAAACGCACATAAAAATTCCCAAAACATCAATTCAATCTGAATTTGGTATTCATACCTGCACCATTTACCCAACACAGATTCCCCAACGATCGATAATATATTTTACCTTTGGAACATTTATCTCCACGCGCATGAATCGATGCACGAAAAATCGCCGATCTCCGGGGCTTTTCCATCGGGAGCCATTTCACCGATGCCACGCGATGTTGTCTTATCGTTCGCGCATACCAGACATCGAAACCCACTTTCGATTCAAAAGATTTTTCGAAACCGACCCCTTTCTATAACCGCAGGTGCCTGGCATCGATCATTGCACAGACGCGGGCACAATTATTTTTTCTGTCTTGACTACTAAACTCATACGAAATAATGCACAGCAATTTGATTTTATTTTTTTAATAATCACCGATACAAGTGATATTTAGATAAAATGTTTAAACAAGTACTTTTTTTTTCTTTTGGTTCAACCCCAACCTACTCAACAATACTCGGCCCGAGCAATGATCAATGCCGGATGGAGGTATACTTTTAATTGCTGCAAAATTCATTCATATAATATACCCATAGTCCACGAGGCGGCCCCAAACCCCGCGAGACTCAATCGTACGCATAGGCAATCATACATACATCCTCGAAGAGAAAAAAAAAAGAAAAGAAAAAAGAAAAAGTTCCCTTGTATGGCACTACGATCGTCAAAAGTGTAACCCCTTGGTTTTATTTTCCCTCTTGTAAACACATCAGGTAGGTGTATATACGTATATGTACCCCTTGCACGATATGTGGCAACTGCAGAGCTCGTAAAAATCTTGCAAGCATATATATACACCGCGTGCTCTCTTGCGCAGCATCGAAGGTCCGACTCGTCGTCGGGGAATGAGAAACGATTCTCCTCTCGCGGCACAAAGCCATCGCGTATTCCCGCGGTTCACCCGCGCAGGTGTATATGTATATGGTTGTACAAAACGACAGAGCATCATCAGAGATCTGATGTATCCTCGTCATCTTGTGCGATGCGCGTGAGCATAGTCATCGGCAAGTAAGACGGAGGACGCGTTAACCGATCGATCGGTGAATCACGTACATTGGTAAGTAAGTACATACGCGCGATACAAATACACGCGTGCAGGAATGCACCGTCGAGTTTACTGTTTTTGTTCTTTCCTCCTCTCGTTTGCATCGGCAGCGCGCGCGTCGTTATCCGTTCGGAGGTGCGAGGGTCCAAGGCAGATGAGCGCGTGTCGATGATGGGTCTGTGGAAACTTGCGTTGGGGGGGGGGAGGAGGGGGGCTTCCCATGGCCTTTTTATCGCTTCGCGCGAGCGCGAGGGGGTGTTTACGTAACGCGCGATGCGAGCCCGGGGAGAAAGAGAGCGCGAGCGGGTACATGGACTCTTTAATGTCAGGGTCTCGCTGTGCGGGACGTTCACTCTTTTTTTTTTTCTTCTTCTTCTTTTTTTTCGTTTGCGTTTTTTGTTCAACCCAAGCTGGATTCTTACACGTTTTTGTTCGATAAGCTTGTGATGGTGGTGTGATTCGTTGATTTTTCGGTGGGGGCACGTGGTTTGGTGCTTTTAAGGGGAAAATCGTAATTGAAGCGATAGGAAACATCACCTCCCAAAGGTGTTTAAACTCCAAAAATATACCATAGGAGAGTTTGGGGGGTCTCAATTTGCGCTTCGATGCGCTGAATCATATTCAAGATCGGTTGTAACGTTATACGTAAAGAAAAGAGGATTGTTATCAACAAATTAATCTTGAAAGATCGACTGCAGTTTCTGTAAAAAAAAATCTGCAAAATTACCTATAAATTTTTTTCGCCCAGTTGCACGTGTATTTCTCAAAGTACTGAATCGGACCCTAGAACTGGGGTAACAGGTAAAATCGTAGGTTTTTTTTTCTCGTCCAACAATCGCCAGTGTGAAGTAAGATACATGTGACAAATCATCAAATTAAATTCTCACAGTCTCCACAGTATAAAATTAAAAAAGACTTCCCAAAAGCAGCTTTCCTTGCATTTCTTTTTACTGAAAAAAGTGCACCCTGTTCATCTGCAAAAAAATTCCACCACACAAGTATACCCACTACATTCTTTCAACAGCCGGCAACTATAGGACTTAAAAATCCCACAAAACCTATACATTAAAAAAAACAAATCCATATCAGAAACCAGTCTACTTCCACCGTACCCGACCGTACCCACATGAATTATGACGATATGAAGATATCACTAATTTCATCTCTCTCTCTCTCTCTCTATACCTGGTGCAATAAAAAAAAAAGCTCTGCGCCATAGCTCCACGTATTTTGTGTACTTTCTACTGCCCAACAAGCGAAGTTTCTCTCCGAAACGTGTACACGTGGGTATATATAAATCATCGGACTCGTTACACCTCCTCCCCCTTTCATATATCCTGTCTTTTGTACGAAAAGCTAAAGAAGAAAAAAATTTTTCAATTCATTTCAATCCAATATACTATTTTATAATCAATAGTGTTTTAATCACCACCCCAATGGGGTACACGAATCATGGTATAAAGTTGGTCTATTCGCGCAACAATAGATTCACCGTAGGTATACACAAGTACACATAAAAGGAGAAAGAAATAAAAGCCCATCGCATCTCTTGTTACCTCCAATTGCACACTTAGCCTTACATTTGATCGGCTGCACGCGAGATCCACGCAACGATATAACAATTACAACGACGACGAGTCGGAGCGCGCTTGTCTACGTTGATTAACGCGATAAATTAACCGAAGCCGGTGTGTGTGTGTGTACCTCCGAACCCTCATCATAATTTTCTCCGTATCGCTGTATCTTCTTCTGACCTCGTCCAGGAGGCGAAAAAAAAAAAGTCACGACCTAATATCCTGGAGTTTCGGCACGAGCGGGCAACACGAAAAATGCAAAAACCGATCCTCGTCTCTGTCTGGTCTAGTCGTGCCGAGCGGATCTAACGGCGACGACACACATCCCCCTTGCACATATATGTATATTATATAGGGCATACCTGCAGAGTGAGAGAGTATATATATATAGGATCGACCGAAATCTCTCGGATAGGCTCTTGGCTAATCTCGTCGTGGCATCGATATACAATGAAGAAGACTGTATATATATATATATGCGGACGGAGGAGTAGGCGAAGGTTTATTATTTCGCCTTTCTCTCGTGTGTGGTGTCGGACGTGTCCCTCTTTTGTTCTCCGTCTCACGGTTTCGCTGGGTAGTTGCGAGAGTGAAAAATCGGATCCACTTTTTTTTGAGGCATAGTACAATTTTTTTTTTGTATATCATTAAGTGACACTGTCTCTGATGGTTGTAAGGGTGTCGATATATGGTGTAGAAGCCTAAACGGAGAAAAGGTAAATTGTATTGTGGTTGGTGTGATTGAAAAAATGGTGTGCGATGAAAAAATAAGGTCTAGCTGCAAGTATGTTTTTTTTGCTTCTTCCCTAAGAAATTTTTAATAAATAAATAAAAAAAAAAAAATTTTCAATGGAAAACGAAAGTGGTGAAAATTTTATAAATATTTGACGTGCCATTTTCGAGATAGTTAGCTTTTAATTTGCATAATTTAACCTAAAGTCTTATGAGCTATCATAGCAAAATATCATAATACAGCTAGAAAATAATAATTCAGATTAATGTTAATTTTCATGAAAATATGAATGCACAGTATGAAAGGTACGTTTAACAAAATAAAAATACTTTTTCTTCAAGTATAGTATATTTTTATTGACCAGAGATAAAGTTAACTGGAGATGGTAATTAAAATACTACAGTAAGATATTTAAAATTAATTTATTAATACTGTTATTGTAACAAGAAATAAGTTGCTTTGCTGAATTACGCGCAACATAGAGATATCATAGACAATTATATCAAGACCAACATTTTAAACTTTTAACCGCAAAATGGGATGCAACATAGCTACGTACGATCCTACCAGTCCTATCATCTAAAAAAAAAAAAATAAATAAAATACAATATACTTGCTATTCACAAATATACAATACTAATTTACACTTTGCGTGTAATTGTATTGTTTTACACTTAATAAATGTAATTTTATAAAATTTAAATGATACTTACCGACACAAATAATGATTCGTTTATTTGAAAAACTTTGAGTACTTCGAAATTGATATCTGTGCTTTTGTATCGATACGAAAATAGTAATAGCTGAAAATAATTATTTTCATTCGTTAACTACATGTTTAACAAAAACTTGTTACTTTTACATTCTTACCTGATATGTTATATTTTTGTATTTCACACTGTCATGAGACATCAAACAATTGATCAATGTATAGTTAATCCTTTCATTCTGTGTGGTTTATAAGATATTTGAAAAATTTGAGTGTTAAAAATACAAATTTTTTATTAGTAATATTTATTATTACCTGTTTGATTAATAAACTTGCAGACTGAGTTAATAGTACGACCATAATAAGTGCATCAATGATTCGTATGAAATTTGATGTTGAAAGTAATAATAGAGGGTCGATATAGAACATCAAAGTTATTTGGCTGCCGCAATATTGCCAAAGCACCCCAAAATACACTGCTATGCATACAAATATCGACGGAGAGTAGTAATCAAAAAAATCATTTGATATTTCAACCAATGACGTGTACATTTGTTGCAATTTTTTGAGTGCCACTAATTTTTCTTGTTCACTGACACAATTAAATGAATCGATACTTTTCAAGCTGGAAGACTTTCCAAAAATATTTTTTAAATAACGATCAATCATTTTTAACAAATCTCTACTTAAGATGATAAATAATACACATTGAAACAACATCGCGTCTATCATCATGAGCTCAAGGAATCCAAATAACAAAAAAAATACCTGCCATAAATCGAAGGTATACAACAATGAATAAAACACAGGAATGGCTTCGCTACTGTACACAACACACTTAATCAGTATTAAAAAAATGTATTTTTTGTCTAGTAATGGTTGATTGTTATTATTTATGATTTTTTTCAATCCTCCAAATTTTTCTAATACTAAATTTAATTTTGTAAAAATTGTAACAGCTGTTTTTTGTTCAACAATAGTTATGATTAAAATAAAATCAACTGCCACAAAAATAAGTGCATTGACAGCAAGTATGTAAAATCTGAAGAACAATTGCATTGACAGTTTAACAAATAAAAATAAGGTAAAATATTGCGTTATCATGAAGCCTGTCAGTAAACAAAAATTGTAGACTATTCCAACGTACGAGTAATTGAACGACCAGCGTTTAAAACTATTATTTTCAACGGAGATCTGATTAAAATTCATTGTTATGGTCCCAAGAATTCGATTGTAAAGGTAAAACAGTTTCATTAATGAAGGCTTAAATTTTTCTCTTCCCATTATCAATTTACCGAACATTGTATATCAATAAAAATTTTACATAAAAATAGTTTAATTATTTTTAGTAGATTTATTTACGAAGATTTCTTAAAGTAAGGATGGTTTTTGGCGGATTATGGTATTGCAATGTTTTAAGAATCATGAGAATATTTTACTTAAAAACAAGTCAATGAATTCACAGTATTAACGGTTATTTAAAACAATTTTATTTTGATCACTATGGTCTGACTCTCTTCAACTCCCAAAGTCTAAAAGCTTACTGAATAACTAGTCTACCATTTTGGTAATAACCTTTTCTAACGGACAAATGAAGGTATATTGATTTTTTATTTTTTACATACGTATAAATTGGGATGCACTATAGGAGACTACTTTTACTTTTTGTTGATTAAACTAATGAGTAACGAATAAACTAATAAGTAATCATAGTTGCTCGTCACTTCCTAAATTTTTCTACTAAATTATGAAACCTGTAAGCCTTTTTCTTCTTTTTGGATTACATAAAAAGATAAATGAAATTGAGGAAAGTCCCCATTATTTTGATTGTTGATAGACAGGTACATGACGTTTACGCCTATACGTCACGCATTGGCACTTTGACTGAAAACATTACATTTTAATTGTCCGAAGAAAAACACATTTTGATAAGTTCGAGGTAAAACCGAAGTAGATTCTCTTAAAAAAATTTTTGTATAGGAATGATTATATGCAATTAAAGATTCGTAGTTGGCGTGTGAAGACTATATTTATTCAGCATTAGCTTTATATGGGTTTATTGTGTTTTCTTTAGAAGAGGTAATAAAAAATCGATGTACGTTTACAGCTACTATCATTAATAATGAGTGTGAGAGTATCAAAAGTCACGCAAAGGATTAAAAAAAAATTTAAAGTAATGTATGAATTTTTTAATTTATTCAAAAATTTAAAAAACTTGAAAAAAGTTTGAAAATCAGCAAAATTTACTTGACGTTACCTTTAGTCTCTGTAAAGCACCCAACAGTTTTAAACTTATCATAAGCCATTTAGAGAGAGATTCACAATTTTTGTAAGACTTTCATTGTTATTTGAATTTGCTACTTGTTACACAAAGTTGAACATATCACAATTACAAAAAAAAGTATAACGATGGAAAGTAATTAAGTCGAAGGGCTTGTATACTTGTAATATCCATTTTGTTTGATAAACAATTGTAGTCCATAATAATTTACTATAAAATATGTACTAAATGGAACGGCATCTAAGGTATTTGGTATGGTTATCCAATTTTCTATCATATCAATTACTTCACGAACAAACATACTATTAGCTTCCTTTTTAGTCATGTGGTAGTGTTTATTAAACATAGAATAAATAATATTATATGTGCAATGTAAATTATTTTTAAACGTATTTCGTTCCAAAAATTCAGAAAACTTTGTCAAAGTACGTTTAACAGTTAGATTTCTTTCAAATTCCGTTACATCTGTTGTTAAAAGTAAAAAATTGTTCTTTGATAAGTAGTTTCTATCATCTTGAAGCTGTACTTGAAAGCTTTGTTTTATTTTTTGTTATGATTGTTACATACTTTAAGTCTAAATCTGTTTCTAAGTTGCTTGAAATTAGCCGCCAAATCCCTAAATCTGTTATCTATCAATACGCGACATAAAAGTAATGTATTAGCGATTGCTTTAATTAGTTAAGGCTCTTTTAATGCTACTTTTAAGTGCTGTTACGTTCAGAAAATATTAAGGTTTACTTATTATTGTACAGCTTTTGAAACTCACACATTCGATGCAAAAAAAGGACTAAAAAAGTATTCTCATTATTATTAAAGTAGTTTGAACTATCAAAGCTTGAAATTATAAATGGTATACTACTAGACGCTATCAATAACTTAGTGTTCATTTGAAAAAAATCACTTCTGAAAGTTTAAGTGACATTGATTATTGGCAAAGCAAAGGAATTTTGGTTTGGGTCTTTCATTTTATCTTTCGCTGTTATGGGCAACATTTTAATGTTTTTTTTGCTGTCGAAATTTTTTTGCAGCTTTTCAACTTCGAAGCGCTCGGCGACAAAGTATTTGATGTAAGGATATCATGTATGGTATAACTAGACCCATCATCTTAAAAAAAAAAAAATATATATATATATATATATATATATATATGCAAATTTTTTCTTGGGTCTTAATTTTACATTTTTCCATGTAAATTTAAATTAGTTAAAAAATACTCACTGATAAAAATAATGATTCATTTATTTGAATAACACTGAAAACTTCGAACTTAATGTCTATACTTTCGTATTGATGCAAAAATAGTAATAGCTAAAAAAAATTGTTGTAATTCTTCAATCATCATTTTTAAAACATAAATTTATTACTTTCAAGTTCTTACTTGATATGTTGTGCGTTTGTATTTTTCGCTGTCGGTATACTTCAAACACTTGACCAACCTATCATGAATCCTTTTATTCTGTGTGATTTATAAAAACTTTACAAAACTTAAATAATTAAAATGTAAATTTTAGATTAGTAATGTTTTACCTGTTTATTTACCAAAGATGCATACTGAGTTATTAATAAGATCATAATAAAGTTATCAAATAAGTCTCTATAGTCCCATCGAGCGAACCAAATCTCGTGTTTGTAACGAATGCTTTGTCCAATCGGATCAAAGGATGCATAAAATACTACCCAATTCTTCACCAAGCAAAGAAATATTGGTATAGAGTAATAATTAAAAATAGCGTTTGATACGTTAACCAACGACATGTGGATTTTTTGTAATTTTATGAGTATCAATAATTTTTCTTGTTCACTTGTACGATTGTATGCAGCAATACTAGCCACGCCAGTAGACTTTCCAAAAATATTTTTCAAATGGTGATCGATTGTTTTCAATAAATCACTTACCTCGATGGTAAATAGTATACATTGAAACGACATCACATCTACTATTATAATTTCAGTGAAGCGATAAGTTATATAATATAACCACCTTATATTGTTATGAAGTCTATTAAAAAAATCAAAACGTAATAAATAGTAATATACAATAAACTTGAACATAATAAAAAAAAAGTATTTCAGATATCGTAATGACCAATTGTCATTATGTATGCTTTTTTTCAATCTATCAAGTGTTTCTCGAACCGAATTTAATTTTGTAAAAATAGCAATAGCCGTTTTATGTTTAACAATAGTATGAATCAAAATGTAATTAGATGCGACAATAGTGGTTAAGTTTATAGTCTCATAGTCTATATATAAGAAATATAACGGAGAAGATGTACAATACACTTTCAAGAAACTATATTCAGATTTGATGATACCTGCCAGTAAACAAATGTTATAGACCATCCCTATGTAGGAGTAACTAAACGACCATCGTTTAAAACCATTACTTCTAATGGAGATCTGATTAAAATTCATCGTTATGGTGCCAAACATTCGATTTAAGAAGTAAAACAATTTAATTAACGGAAGCTTGAATTTTTTCATTTCCAATCGTGATATCAATTCGCGAAACATCGTAGCAATTAATATTTTGAGCTGTAAAATAAAAGGTTATCAATTAAAAGAAAAACAATTCGTTATTAGCATGTACCTACTTTTGTTGTTCTTCCTGATGAACATCCGTTTTAACGGAGTAGAGTAATGCAACGTACAAGCAAATAACTAATCGGCCTCGGCAACACAATGGCTTAAGCTGCAGTTCTTGTAGTTCGGGGGCAAAGTAACACACGCTTACACGAGTTCGAGACTTGATCTTTTACTCACTTGACTCGCACCTCCGCAAAATGAATTTCTTACTTCCAAGTGTGGTCCAATTGTTCGGGAGCCACGTAAAATGAGATGGTCATTACTTGCTGTACAAGTGATTGATGTTACAATGAAATCTGAGGCGGTTTTTTAATATGCCAATAACAAT
This sequence comes from Copidosoma floridanum, assembly GCF_036245765.1. Lineage (NCBI taxonomy): Eukaryota > Metazoa > Arthropoda > Insecta > Hymenoptera > Encyrtidae > Copidosoma > Copidosoma floridanum. Next base: position 11,216,428 of record NW_028321884.1, on the reverse strand, counting down.
ACCATACATGCATATATGCGAAGGAACACAGCAATGCAGAGCTGTTGTACGAACAGTTTGTTAGAATGGACTGTAAAATGTAAAAAAAAAAAACTTAGCTAATTCTAATTTTGACTTAAATAAAAGTTGTTAAAAAGTTGAACCTATGAAAATGTGACTCACACTCTCGATGTCTCAAAGCTGACTAACTGTGTGGTAAAGTATTTCGAAAGAATACCACAATTTCGAAATTAACCATACATACTTCAGTGACAGCCAATGCTTGTAATATAGTGACCTTTACTTAGGTACTTTAAGTGATAAAAGTGAGTAACGAGTAAATTAAAAGAGTAATTGTACTAGTCACCCCTCAAAATTGAATAATAAATTACAATAGAATCTATGGTGTATCTTGTTTTTAGAGGACCCTTAGTAGGAGACACGAAATTGGGAAATTTCCTGTTATGTTAATTGCTGATGACATTAAAGATTACCTTCAAATTTTCGGATGTGAAACATATTTGAAAGACTTGAAACTTGAATTACAAACTTTTTATCTGAAATTAAATTGCTTAGGTTTATCACGTTGACTGTTTGGAGATGATTACTTAAAAACTGATATGTTAATACAGCTATGACTCGTAAAAATAAACGTGGAAGTGTCGTGACTTCTTTTATAGGTTGTAGGTACATGTTGAACCTTTAATATAACTTCTCCAAATTCTCTACTAAATTATCAAACCTATAAACCTTTTTCTTCTTTTTGGATTACATAAAAAGATAAATGAAATTGAGGAAAGTCCCCATTATTTTGATTGTTGATAGACAGTTACATGACGTTTACGCCTATACGTCACGCATTGGCACTTTGACTGAAAACATTACATTTTAATTGTCCGAAGAAAAACACATTTTGATAAGTTCGAGGTAAAACCGAAGTAGATTCTTTTAAAAAAATTTTTGGATAGGAATGAGTATATGCAATTAAAGATTTGTAATTGGCGAGTGAAGAGTATTTAGTTAACATAAGCTTTATATGGGTTTTTATTACTGACGGATTTACAATAGGTATGGATGATAGAAGAATAAAGCAGGTGATGAGGAAAATAAATTATATGTTGATCTTATTGCGAGTGTGTACTGTACATTGTTTTAGCTTCCTGCTAGGAAGTTTTTATTAATTAAAAAAAATGTACAGCTTTGCAACAATTTGTTTCTTGCTACAAGATATAGTTGCGTTTCTTAATTTAATAGAATAAATCCTACGCATTTAAAACAGATCGTACACGTTTCTGTTTCAACGATTTTTAATGCGATGTAGGAACATCGTGTATGATATGATCAGACCCATCATCTAAAAAAATGTATAAAATATTATAACGTGTTGCGTAGGATTCTATATATGTAAAATTTTTTTGAATACTAATTATTTATTTTTTCATGTAAATTTGTATTAGTTGAAAAATACTCACTGATAAAAATAATGATTCGTTGATTTGAAAGACATTGAAAACTTCGAACTTAATTTGTACACTTTCGCACTGATGCAAAAATAATAACTACAATTATAAAATGTTTTTATTAGTTTTATCACATAAATCTTCTAGGATTAAAATTGATTAATATATGGTTAACCCAATTAATATTAAAATAAATTCTATCTATGAGAAGTTATTACCTGTATCATTAAGTTACCTATGATAAAAAAGTTTCGTTAATTGTAAAATGTGTAAAATACTATTACTAAAATGGGGATGTACTTAAAAATAAGAAATTTGTAGCTGTCAATGAAGGTGTGAAAAAGCTTTGCGCCAATCTATGAGCAGCAGTTTTTTTTATTTTCTATGGCTGATGGTCAAGGTATTTTAGTCTAACGATCTTTTTTCTTGGCTATCAAAGTCTCAAAACTTAAGCGTAACGTGAATTCGATATATTTGTGATTGCACGTGTGGTGGTATAACTACTGGAGCAGTTAGTACGACAGAGGACCTTATTTTTACGGGTGTTTGGATTTTTGAGAGAAAGACTACTTTTTACAATGATACTACACGTATACTTAACACATATTTGAATAATGCATTGGGTTTTATTTGAGCATCACTTTGGAGAAGATACAAACGAAATTTCAATATTTGACTTTGCACGAGAGTCAGTTTACTCGCATAACATTGACTCATTGGACTTTCATGTACTTTAAGATTCGCTGATGTCTGTATTAATCACTGGTACACATTGAGAACAATGTATACCTTTTTCTAGTCAATTCACACATTTCTGTGAATTTTTGTAGGAGCCTTGCAATAGACAAAAATTTAATATCAGGATAACCAGTTGTACTTGGATAGATGTTCTCTTTGTCTACAATGAAAATAAATTACTTTCTTACAAATAATCCTTCTGAATTTTTTATGTGTAGGAGATAACAGGTACGCTTTGCAAAATAAAAATACTTTTAATTCTTAAGTAGAATGTATCTTTATTTTTCAGAAAAAATTCATACAAGTACAAGGAAATCAATTCAAATATTATAGGAATCCAAATGTGTATAGTATTAAAATTTTTTTTCGAGGTCGTAAAAAACTGTGTGATGTATTGATTGGTTCAAAGATAAACTGAAATGACAATTATTTAAAAGACCTTTAGTTTAGAATTGTCAAGCGAGCGATCATCTCGTAATTATTTAACTTGGCATCATTAATGAATTTCATCATAGAAAGTGTACAGTATAATTAATTAAGTACGATATCACCAAACTTATCATCTGAAAAAATTGTACAATTAAACATTTGGTTTAGTTCTTGCATACTTTTCTCTTCTCTTGTTTCGAATTTGAAGATGTGATTTTTGAATTAAAAAAAAAACTTACCGATACCAACAACGATTCATTCAATTGAAATATTTTCAGAACTTCAAAGCTTATATCTGTATTTTTGCATCGATTTGAAAATAGTAGCAGCTAAAAAAAGGGTTTTTTAAATTATTATTCGTTGCTCAACTTGGTCATTTACAAATTATTACCTGACATGTTAGATTATGGTACTTCACACTATCATTGTACATCAAACACTTCATCAACGAATGGTTAATCTTTTTGCTCTGTAAATTTACGAAATTTCAGTTTGAACAGAAAATTTTTAAAAATTAGCAATGTACAATACCTGTTTGATCGTTGAACTTGCGGATTTGGTTAATAAAAAAAACATGACTGACATGTCAAAAATCGATAAAAATAGTGGTGCATGAAATAAAACAGCCTTGTAAAATTTACTATTAACAAGGTGTATAAGCAGGTCAATATGGTCCAAAACAGACACAAAGTATGCGCCAAGGCATACAAATATCGACGAAGAATAAAAGTCAGACACAGCTCGTGATATTTTGACTAACGACACGTACGCTTTCGCCAATTTGTGTACGGTGAGCACTTTTTCTTGTTCACTCACGCGATTACATGAATCGATACTTGCTACACCAGTGGGCTTTTCAAAAACATTTTCCAAATGATGACAAAGCAATTTGAACAAAACTCTAATTGTAATAGTTAAAAATACATATTGCAATACTATTACATCTAGTACCATATCATGAATTAGTTTTACCAAAAGACGTTTGTACCGTTGTTCATAATAATCGTACAGTATAAAATAAATCATCATGATCACGTATATAATATACTTTAAGGGTATGAAAAACAAATTTTTTATCTCTTGTAATATCCAATCATCAACATTTGAGGTTTTTTTAAATCTATTTATCGATTTTTTTACTAAATTTAATTTTGTTAAAATAGCAATAGCTGTTTTTTGTTTAACAACAGTTGTGATTAAAATAAAATCGACTGCCACAAAAGTGATTATGAAAGTAATCAATACGTAAATTTTGTAAATAGAAGTATTATTTAAAACAAATTCTAACACATTCGTAGATTCTAAATAATACCATAGTGACACAATTGAGACTGGTAATAAAAAAATATTGTAGACCATTCCAGTGTAAGAATAACTGAACGACCAGCTTTTAATACTATTTTTTTTATTTGAAATTTCTTTAACATCCATTGTCATAGTCCCAAGCATTCGATTGTAGAAGTAAAATAATTTGAATAATAAAATTTTCAAAACATTTTTTCCCATTTTTGCCGTTAATTTATTAAAAATCGTAATAATTAGAGTTCTAAGCTGAAAAATAATTTAATTTAAGAAAAGGATTTGTTGTTTAGTATTATTACTTTAGTAGCTTTCTTCAAGTCTAATATTGAGTTTGCTGAATATAATTATAAAATTTTATGAGTAATAAAAATGGCAAGGCCAACACAACGAATGAGCTACACAATATTAAATATGTTTTTACATAATTAGTAAACTGCACCAATAGAAGTCCCATTAACTTGAACTTTCAAACTCCCAAAGCTGACTGATAATAGTCTGGTAATCGGAATAACAATGAAAGCTCATTGATTTCTCAATAACTTTTTTCAATTAACAAATTACATCGATTCATAAATTCTTACAATACTTCAAAGACATCATGTACAATGGAGCTCAGTGCACTCAAGTTCTATAGACAAGACATGAGTGACGAGTAACAAAAATGACATGTATTCGTAATTGCTTGGCCTTTCTTGAAATTTGATCCTTAATTATTAAGCCTAGCTATACTGTGTTGTTTCTATTTTTACGGATGTAGAGCTATTGTATTTTATCGATATGATAGGCGTAAAATACATCACCTGTCTGCCCTTTGATGATAAATTTTGACTTAGAATTTGTGTACAAAACACATTTTGAGGCTGCCGACAAAAAAAAATTTTCATCTGTAGATCTATAAAGATGTTACATATAAATATTCCAGGACAAACAGCAATAAAATTAAAAAAAAAATTTGTTTAATTTTTAATAAAAATACAATTTTTATCAAATAAAAAAAATGTAAATCCATTAGAAACCATACCTATCTACTCTGTTATATATAAAATGAAAATGTGAAAGGTGTATTTCTAAAGTTATTTTTTGTACGATAAGTATTGAAAAGTACTATTTCGTAATTTTGAGCGAAATCTTGGTGTACAAAAAAATTATCTTTTTTTAGTTAATTTTTATTTATTTCAGTGTAAACACATTTTTCGTAATAAAATACTCAAAATAGTTAATGCCATTGATGATGTATTAGTATTATAAGTATTTTTTTCTGTAGTGAAAGATATAGTAGACATGCTTCTAGTTTTTTTACTGTAATTTTAACTATTTATTAAATGCCTTAAGAGAACGTTTAAAAAATGAAATGTAATGTAGACAGGTATACGTGATGAGTTTTATTGCAACGTATTTATACATGGTTATTTTATCATAAAAAATATTTTTGCCTAATTTTAAAAACTGTATAAATTAGTACAAAATTTTATCAAGCAATATTCTTCCGAGTAAAAAAAAATTGAATGTTTTGGTTGTCATCATAAGAAAATAAACACGAAAAGGTCTAAATCATTAAAATCCTTTGGTATATTGCTGAGGTGTGACTAATTATTTTAAAAAATTGATTATCTTGAAAATAATTTGAAATAAAATTAAAAAAATTTTTTTGATCAATTTACAATTAATTATATACATTAAATAGAAGCTCCGCGTTGCATTAATTTACCAAATTCTCAGAAAATTGGTTTGACATGAACAGAAAAGTATTGTAATAAACTTAATTTAAATAACAATTATTGTAATAATGATAATACAATGATAACGATAGTAATAAGAAGAAACATTTCCAGTAAATAAATTATTTGTGTAAAAATATTAGAGATAAAGTATTGAGATAAGTACTACACAGAATTAACAAGATAACGAACGCCGTATCTTGAAAAAAAAAAAAAAAAAAAAAAAAATCAGTATCTCACAACACATTCCACTGCAGTGACAAACAAATCCATGCATGCATTAAAGTCGCCTGATGCATCTGTTCTGCGAAGTACAAAACCGAAACTCGCTCGCACGAACGTTCCTGTTTATCCTCTCGTTTTAATTAAAAATACACGCGTATCCGTGTAGACACGTTATATTATGTACGAGCAAAAAAAAAAAAAAAAGACACCACCAGCTCCACTTTCAACTATAAAAGGTAGGTAGTACACGCAAAAAACAAATGGTATGCACCAGCTCCAAGGTTGACGAGCGCTTATCTTTATAGTTTGAAATATAATAAATGTAGCGAGTGCCACGAGCTAATATAATAATGCTCGCGTGTGTTTTTCGGGCACATTTTTTCTTCCCATGTAAAATATTTATGTGCATCTCTACTACAGCATAGGCACCTGATTTATATTTAAAGTAGGACTCGCGATTTGCTAGGTGATACGAGATCGCGATGATAAATCGTTGGGTCGCTGGTGGTTGTATCCTGTTTATTTTCTTCTTTTTTTTTTTTTTTTTTTTTTTTTACATTTTGTTGTAAGTTTGCTTGCTCGTTGCATCCGGAAGACGAGGTCACCCTTCTCTCATCCCCAACGTTGATGCTCTTTGTTATAAATTATTTCATGGAACACAATTTAATGATTACATTATTGTCAATTGAAATTGTTTTGTTGCAATATCATTAGATAAAGTAAAAAAAAAACTATAAATAAGTCGATCGATCGCTATTATTATGTATTTATCATATGTATAGTAAAGATTTTTTTACGCATTTAATGTTCATTGTAGCGTTACAGTCACCAGCCATGGATGGCCGATGGCGTGCAAGGTCACAAAGACTTCCGTGCACGTTACAGAAAAAAATCGGGAGTCTGTAAAAAAAAAAAAAAAAAAAAAAAAAGGGCCACACCCCCCTTTCCACGAAAACCACACGGAAGTCTCAATTTCTGCGAAAACTTCAGCAGATTAACTGCACCGCCCCCCCAAAAAAAGGTCCCAGAAACGCATTAGCTCGATCGCAAATGACGAAACGGCGAGTATTACTTCCAAACGTATCTCGACGAGTCATCGTGCCTATGCATTACATACGAATCACAATGAAATTAGCGCGAAACGCACGGCTGAAAATTGCACGTCATTAATACGGTAACTCCATATACGACACCTTCAATTTACCGGGCGTTACTTTACCGTATATATACATACATATATATTCGTCGGCGACACGGATGCGAGTGTGTACGGGTGTATTGCCATCACTTAGCCGCGCGTGGAAGATATCGCATTACCCAAGAGGGGCCTGAAGCCTATAACAAGCAAACTTGTAATGAAGTAATTTTTTTTTTTCTCTTTTTTCTCTTCTGCCCCCGACAGAAGCGCTGGTGCGAAAGACGGCGCGTGACCTTATATACCTCCTTTGATTGTCCGCAAAAACTCGGGAATGAAACTCGATGACGCGCGTCGGACGCGTTATCCGCGCGGGTGAAAAATCGATCGATCCCACGAGGGAGGGGAGCTGAAAAATGACAAAAAGATTCTTGAGGCCGCAGAAACTCGACTCTCTTTCTTTCGGGATCTCTCTCTATCTCTCCCTCGCGGGTATATAATATACATGTGGTTGGTTGTCGGCGCGAGGCGTGAAAACGGCCAGTGCAGCTTCAAAAGCGTACATATATATACATATATGTCCTTATGCATTGTCTGTATATACGTATACTAAGACTGTCGCAATTGATCGTCTCTCGCTTGGTTTTTCGCCGAGCACGTATAGGTACGCGCGTGTCTTACCCGTATAGCTTCTGGAATTTGGGTTGAGACCGGCCGGCGCGTGTACGTGGTTTTCCCCGACTCTCGGCGAGCCGCGTTGGAAGGCGTTAGAGATTCGCGGGGCGCGAGGATGAGCAGCTCTTTGTAAAAGAGAGCCGCCGCGGATTGGAAAAGACGAGTGCAGCCGTTAACAAATTAACCAATCAGCTTTACACGGCTAATTAAGGAATTTCGTCGGTTTGATGAGGATGACGGTGGCGCGGTACGTTTGGATTGTTTTTTTTTTTTTTTTTTTTTTTTTTTTTTTCGGACCAGTGTGTAAATATAGTGCTGTGTTGTTTCAGTTGATGGTTATACAAACGAGATTTATGATGTAGTGGAAGAGGGAGTTTTTTTCCCTTCCCAGCTGTTTTTTGTCAGAGCAATGTATACTTATCTGCTCGAAAGTCCTCAAATGTCGTTAAAAAAATTTCATCTGTGGAAAGAGTTTTTTTCGTATCTTTCGTGCACCTTTAGGATGATGGCACTTTTAAAAGCTTTATCTATATTGAATGCATCTGTTTTTAATTAATATATGGGGACACGTTGGTCTACATGGCTTCGGACTTGTGTACGCATTCATCGCCAGAACTACATATAAGTTTCATTGCAACAACATGTTAACACTTGTTACAAAAGTATTCATATTTTGTATTTGATTCTTTGTCATGAAATGTACAATGAAATTTTAGTGAAGGTCAAACAGTTTTTTTTTGTAATTTTAAAAACAATAATGTCCTTCGGAACACACACCTACTGATTTAGTTGAAGATACTGGAAATATTAATTTCATACACTTTGTAAAGAAATTTTTTTTATCATAGTTATTATCAAATCCCATGTCACGGAAATTTACAACAGTAATTTTTTTATTACTAATATTTGTATTTAAACTATTAAAATACAGGGTACCGGGTGCGATTGTGTTTTGCATCGAACACGTCAGTCGTCACAGCTCGACCAATCTGTCGATAAAGTAAAATAGAAAATTTTAACTAAAATAAAAAAAATGATCGAAATTGTTGCTCATGTGTTACTTTTGATGTGCACTGTTAATAGCTTGACTGATTTCAAAATTTTACAGCACGTTTCAAGCTACTTTAAAAAAGATTTAGACTTGAAGTCCGTGACCATCGTAGTGAGTGATAAAAAGCAGCTTTCCATGACATCCGACGAGATAATAGAAAATATTGAAAAACACTTTTCCATTTTATTGTTGACGACAAAGATAGTGAACTCGAGAGACAACCACAGCATGAATCGCACGTTGCAACTATTTTCTGGATCATCGGAACGCAATACTTAAAAAAAATTAAATTAAATTTGAAGCATGTTAATTAAAAATAAAAATAATTTTGGGCCATTTCTTTTTTTTTTTTTTTTTTCGCCACAAGTATTTTTATAACTATTTGTTATTCGTTTTTGAAGTAAAAATAGCCTCAAGCGTGAGATAACAATAGGCAATACACGATTATACAGCATAAAAATAACTTCTGATGTCCTTTGAATAATGTGCATGCGCATATCATTAAATTTGATGTTAAGTAATCGGCCGCTTTGTGCTATGTAATTAAATATTCTAAGCAGTACACGCTTGGAATTCTTATCGCGTTACCTTACGCGTACGTGTACCCATAGCCTATTTTCAATTTCCCCGAGAAACTATTTTCTCTCGCATTTTTGACTCAATGATCTTATTTTTCAACTTCCATAAACTCTAGCTATACATCATCCAATTTTTTTTCCGCGACATGAATTTGTCACGATTATACAATACGAAGACAGGTTTCTTGTATGTTAGAGATTCAAGTTTTACTACCTTATACCCAAACGCAGAGTATTGTAGTAAATCCCTGAGCAATAAACGACCACTCGAAAATACATTCGCGCTCATTACGTAAAATTTATTTTCACGCAAAGTCGACAGGAGGGATAAGACGCTATATAGTACACGAGCTGTTGGAACAATGGAGCTTACATGTACGCGTATACACAGTTGCAATACCCACAGGCGGAAGGTGTAAAAAGTGCGAATCGTCAAATTCGCAGTTAACGAAACGAAATTCTCGCGATGGAGCAGTAAAATCCGGAAGAGAAAGCATCGAGAGTCTCCGCGTGTACCTGCACAAGACACAAAAGCTTGTCCGTGTCTGAATAGCTGTAAAGTATATTTGTGTACAAGTGCAAAGGAAAAGGACAAAGTCCGTTTAAACGAAAGAGATCCATCAGCGTATTAGCAGTTAAAGCTGTAATATAGCTTTTGAAAAATCGTTTTTTATGTACGTATATGTATATACCTATACTTCCGATGTGGTTTTGCGTGAGAAAGAGAGAAAAAGATCTGAGTCATTGACTTTCACCTTCCGGATCTTTTTTCTCGCACGCGGCTTACATAAAAAAAAAAAAAAAAAAAAAAAAAAAGAACTATGCTGTCAAATATGGATGTAAGAACAATACGAGCTTACGATGGCTCATAACTCAGACGCTGGTGCGATGGCACTTTGGGTACAATTATTATGTTTGGATTTTAGTTATGTTAGATCACCGTGAGGTGGTAGGGATGTAAAAAAAAATCGATGAATAAAAAATAGTTATATCTTTATATTTTTTATTAAAAGTACCAAAATGCAAAGCATACTAATTATTTGTTGGGATAGGCAAGTGAAATTTGGAGTAAATATAATTTAATTTTAACTGTAGAATGGCACAGGTGAGGTATTTTTGCAAGACATGAATAACAAAATTTTAAGTTATTTACAAAGTATCAAACTTTTTTTGACACCAAGTGGAATTGTTATAATTACAAGTTAGTTGAGTTATATAATCACAAAGTAAAAAAAATGCAAGATAAAAATTTTCTAGGTCTACATTATTTTGGCACAATGGAGAAGGGATACGACGTAGAACGTGGGAAAATTAAAATTTATATTGCTTAAGCAAATTTTTTTAAGGCAAAAAGATTGTACGATTATGTTAAATTAATATAAGTATAGATGCTTCAATGAGCATTCTAATATTAAAAAAAAAAAAAAAATAGAATACATTGAATACAATATTATTTATGTAATATTGATAACTATAAATATGCCATCGATATTTTTTGTAAATATGTAATGATAATGGTGTCGATTTATTATTAAAAAAAAATTTTTTTAACACATTAGCATAAACGAACTCTCTCTGCGCGAGCAATTAAAATTAAGCAGTGAATGTACATCAAGCTATTAGAAGATAAAGGGCAAATTATTCCTACGTAATAAAAAAACAAATACTTTTTCCGTGTGTATCCCAAACATCTATATTTGTTCATACATCAAACTATGTTAAATCGGAAAATCGATCTTTGGTCTCAATAATATTGATACTTTTTTAAATTTACAATACACAAATTTTTTCTTTTCTTTTAATTTATGCACCTTTCGGTAAAGTATCAGTAAAAAGATTATAGTTTCATTTGAATTCAAGATCATCACTGGATACAAAAAAAAAAAAAAAAATATCGACCAGACCCATCGAGTTGCGTCGAATTGCATAATCCACACTTTAGCATTGATCCCACGTCCAAAAACGATCGAGGAACCAAAAAACCGGACAGTAGCACACGTAACGCGCCGATGCGAAAAACAAAAACCTGCTTCCAGTAAAAATCGCCCGGGAGCAGATAAATCTATGATCGCACAAAGGAATGCAGGACGAGGAAAAAAAAAAAAAGAAAAAGCCCACGCTACAATAAAAGCAGCCTCGGGAGCGAGATCGGGAGGAAAAAAAAAAAGGCACACCGCGAGTTTATTTTCGTACGCGCACGCGAGGCGCCCGGACTTACGCCCCGAGTTAATAAAGACCGGGCTATTTTTAGCCGATCCTCGAAATTCTCCCGAGTCTGTTTCTTCATTTTATCGATTCATTCGAATCCCTTGGGCGCGGGAGGGCGAGAATAATGATCGAAAAAAACAATGAGACCCCCCCCCCAAAAAAAAAAACGGACGAGATAAGCAGGCGCGCGACGTTGGCTGCGGAAAGCAGTGCCCCTCGACGCGTAGATAAGCCGCGGACAAAGAAAGTTAAGCTTCGCCCCCTTTTATCTCCAAAACAAACAAACAAACGAATAAATATAAAAGGCCCCGGCTTATCTCCCGGTTGTCCTGACGCTGGGCTTTAAGTGACGCGAAGGTGAGAATAAGAGAATTCCAGATCGGAGATACGCCCGGGGAGTTAACAGTTAAGATACGCTTCGTTGTCAGAGGCTGCTTTTCGCCGGGATTATTGCACAGCGCGAGGTGCAACGCTTCCCCCCCCCGGACTCCGAGGTTGGAGGGGGGGGGGGGAAGAGGAGGTTTTTAAAGGCCGTTCGGCGACCTAGGCCCACATTATTTCGGCGCCTATGAGGCTCTTTTACCGTCAAGCTTGAATCAGATGGCGCCAGGGCACGTCGCGGCTGTCATACTTACACACCGTCAAATTTACAGTTGTGTATTGTGTCCGTGAGCCTATCTGTGTGATGAGCAAAGCAGAAGACATAACCTTTGTAAATGATTGCTGTTGTTTGCAGACAATTTTTGTTTGCATTTACGTTTAAAGATAGTAGGAAAAATGAAGTGCAGTGTAATATTCTGCGATAAGAAAGTGAAATTTAAATTTTCTTCTGATTGTGTGATAAAAAAAGTGGCTCGAAGCAATTGGGAGACCAACATTTTTGCCGCTCCCAAGTCGTGGCTTACCTGTCCACGAGTTCTGCTTTTCTTTCACTGACTCTTGCTCCTTTCCCTTTTAAAAGCTTTTTTAATTCTGAAACTTTTAAGCTCCCATAATATTTTTTCTTGTCTTCCTTATTCATTTCAAAATTTCAAATATTGCGCTTCACCACTACACTTTAATTTCCTATGTACATACAATACTGAAAAGTAATGTTGTGTGAGTGAGACGGCCATGACAGCCGCGACGTGCCCTGGCGCCATCTGATTCAAGCTTGACGGTAAAAGAGCCTCATAGCCCCCACTGGCTGGCGTCTGGAAGCTCTTTCTCGCCAACAATAATAATCCTTTTTTCTTTTTATTTTTACTTTGGCTCCGCTTTTCGCGCCGATACACGAGTAATCGGCAAAGATCGAATCTCCCTTTTTTTTTTTTTTTTTTTTTTTTTTTTTTTTTTTTTTTTTCTCACAGTTGGCTCATTAGTTGTGATATTAAAAATTTTACGTGCCTGCGCTGAGGTGAGGCAACAGTAGCAGCTAGAGACATATTCTGTACGACGACCCGGCGACCCTCGCCCGATTCGCGTTACTTGTATTTATACCCGCGACTCTTTGCTACTTAAGTCCCCCCCCCCCTTTCAAGTGTAATAACACGAGACCTCCGTCTGCAATGACTAGACCGCGCGTTCGTGTTATAATGGTAAGTGTGTACCCTTTTTTTTTTTTTTTTTTTTCCATCTCGTGAGCACATAAGCTGGCGCGGTTATGCAAATTGCACGAGAGTGCAAGTACAAATTCCGTCGTTTTCATTGCACTCCACGTACTCGAGATGTGTATTTTTTTTATTATTATTATTATTATTATTATTATATTCATTCGCAATAATCTCACGCGTGACGTACACGACTATCGGCGCGAGGTTGTCCACTTTGAGCGTGTGCTCGTGCATTTGGGTGGTGAGACTAGTATGGGCCCAAGTTGTGAAATCTGTCTAGTTTGCGAATGAAATGATGCATGATGTGTTAGACGTGGTATCAAAATTCTAGGGACTTTTAAAAAAAAAATTTTTTTTTAACACTCGATGGGTTGAGAAATTAATATTTTATGCAAAATTTATAGAGTTATGATACTCTCGGATGGAGACGTGAAATTTAGACAACGGAGAGGAAGACGGAATACTTTGCATTCCAATGTCCTTTCGAAAATATAGTCCATTATTTGTGCGGGATTTTTTTTTTTTTTTTTATCATTTATTGCAGAGTATTAAATCAATTTTTTTAAACAAAAATAATGCGTTATATTTCAAAGGAAAAAACAAGTAATAATAAATAAATAAAATGTCGATAAATTCGAAACAAGTGTTAAAATAAAGTGTCATTTAAAACAAGTAGTATCCGTTGATGAGTAACCAGTTTGGAATTTGCGGTCCGAGCATTTTTAGCCACAACGTAAGACCGTATGTAAATGATAAAGGAAAAAATAGATAATTCAGGTATATAAGCATAGAGGAGCGTTACCCTTGAGATTGCGGCTTTTGTACGCGCTTCGAGATTACGATGATAATCATAATAACAACAGAAACTACGACGACTCGACTCATCACCGAGCGATGAAATTCTAGCACGCGCTGCTAATGCAAATGCGCGCCGGTGCAATTTTCTCTCGAGCGTTAACTTTATTACCGAGAATGGACGTTCATTGAATTAATTTAACGCGCTATTAATGATTTTTCACGGGTACGAGCATCCAGTTTTTGAAAAATCGTAGTTGGAAACGAGTGTGGCTTTTTTTTCATTCGTCTGGAAATTTTTTACTCATTATGAATCTTTAGGGTGGAGAAGTGAAATGTGAAGTGCAGTCATAATGAAGGTGGTCCTCAGCTAAGTCAATTAAAGTTTTTTTTTATGGATTTGAAGTTGCCATTTATTTATAATTGCTCTTGTTAGTTTTTATGGCTTGGTACAAAAATCTTTTCGTAAACGACATTATTTTAATTGAAATAAACAATTACTGTACCTTAATTTTGTTATTCAGTGATTTATAAATCTGAATAATAATTTAAAAAACTTAGTCGAAAACAAAAATATTATTTCTGGAATAAACAATTGAATGAAAATAATAATTCAATTAATTAATAGGAATTAATTAATTTATGGGAACCGTTTCATCATAACACATTTTGATATTGATAAATTTAAAAAGAATGGAAGTTTTACTAAAATGAAATATTTATTTAATTAATAATACGAATTGTTCTTTTTTTATTTTTAATTAATTTATGTATGAATTTTAGTTTATTTTTAACATAATAAAATGTCGTATAATATAACAAATATTTACTTAGAGTGCATAATACTGGTTAATATTATAATTGTTAATTAATAAAATAAATTTACAAAAATTAAGTAATTATTTTTAAAATGAAAAAAATTTGGGGAGAAATAAAACAAAAATATGCCAAGGACGATGTTAATCAATGGTTGATTTTACTAAATTACTATTTTGATGTAAAATATAAAAAAAAAATTAATACGGCCATTTCACGACCTTAGAACGCGTGTACATTCTGCATCCATGCTATACGTGCATTCGAGTGGCACTGGATCTTCCTGTGTCAAACTGGTCGCGCACCTTGCCTTTTTCGTCACTCGTCGCACTGACCCAAATAGCTCCACGTGCTCCACTACGCCTAGAATGCCATAAATTATTAAGAATCCCCGTTTAAACAATTCCTGGGAAACAAACCGAAACATTTGTTCGAACAAAAAAAAAATAATTTTTTTCATCTCCCCCTCCCCCCACCAATCGATCCTTGATTGCAGGCCATTTTTAGCATACGCACAACCCAAACTATGCCATTTGCGTTCACCACGTATACAAACGACAGGCGTGTCACGCGTGAAATTCCTAAAATTTTTCCGCCGCGCGACATCGACAGCTCGTTAAAATAACGAGCCTTTTTTTTTTGCACATGCGGAAAGGAAAGGGTCTCAATTAATACGTGCCCCGCGTACGCGCTCAAAATTCGCTCTCATTAAAGCCCTTTTAACGAACCCTTTTCCCCTTCCATCGGAGGAAAAATTTCAATAAAAGCCCCTACGTTTGTATATTAAAATGAGCTCGCGGTTCTCATATCATTATAAAATAATGACGAATATAAACAGGATCCAACAGAAAAAAAAAAAAAAAGAAAAAAAGAAAAGAAAAGGATCGCGGTAAAGGTCTTAATTATTTTCCAGTACTCGACAGAAATGACAATCGGTCGAACTCTCGTATTAACAATGAAAAATAAACTACCCGCGATCGACCCTGACTTTGTCCTTATGTTTTCCTCGTAGTCCGCGAACGCGATACTCGAGAGACAAGAGCGCTAATTTTGGCCCGACTGACTGACAGTGTGTGAAATTGAAACGTAAACCGCGCCCAATAACACTAATAACAACGACGCGTGACAACAAAAACGCAGGCCAATTTAATCAGCTAAAAAAGAAAAAAAGCTTTTTTTTTTTTTTTTCTTCGCAAAATTACACATATCTTACGCGCGTGCTGGTACTTAATGAGAAGTCGATGCTTCGAATACGCTGTGAGCTCCGTATACATATACACGTGATATTACAAAAAGCGCGGAAAGAAGGGGAGGAAATTAAATAAAAGTTAGCCTCTAAGAGAGAGAGAGAGAGAGGTAAAGTAAGCTCATTACAATCGCGAGTCTTGAACTTGCGCAACACACGGGACACGTGGGCACAATACAACCCCGGCGCTCTCGGAATAACGTGTAGTATATAAATATACAGGCATGCATATGTATAAATGGCCCGATTGCAGAAATAATGAGGCAAGGATGTGTCTTTTACGACCGATGTTGGTATACGTGTATGCATATATATTTATTATATTAGTGTACGTGCAAAGGCAATTCTTTACTCAATTTTTTTCTTTTTTTTGTAACAAAGACGCGACTTTAAGTATCGTAAACACGTATAAACGCAACGCCAAGAAAGTGCATTCTGCTGCCCCGCTCGTATAGTGTAATTTTGAGCAGTCGCGGGGAGCTGGTAAAAGCACCCACCGGCCCTATTCTAGTAAAGTGTGTTCGTAAATGTCCCTCCGTCTCGTTACCCTGAGTTGAAGAAAAAAAAAAAAAAAAAAAGGAATATTGAGACCAAAAAACCGCGACCGAGAGGTGAGGGTGATGGGAGAGTTTTTGCGCAATACTTTTTGCCTGTCGTCATTTTATGTCTTCTCGCGAGTTGAGTGCTGTGCTATCAGCGATGATTTTCTCTCGCATGTATACGTATATGATGGCGCAGGAAGGGCGTTACAAAACGAGGAAACGGCCCGCATGTATATTATTCGTCCTGTTATATTTTACACGTTACATTTGTACATTTTAGACATGTCTCAGAAACGTTGATTGTGTTGTGCACATCAATTAAAAGATTTTAAAAGTATTTTGGAATTCAATAAAAATATATTATAATTTTTTACATATTTTAAACATTGTAGAAATTACACTTTGCACAAGATACATCATACATGTCAGAGGTAAGCTACTTGGACTTCTCTGAAAAATATTTGAGAATAAACATTGGTATTTTTACAACTCTAAATCTTTCAGCATAATTAATTTTTAAAACAATACTTTAATATGTTTCCACAGTATTGAAAAAAAAATGAATCGTATATTCTAATAGGTAAGTTGAGCATAGCACAGCTAAATTTCATAATTTAGTATACAATTTAAAAAAGTGGCACTCAATTACAAGGCTGATGTTTCACCTTTCATAAGATCTCCTTCTTTATTTTGATCAATTTTAACTATGTCGTAATTAATCATGTTGCAACCAATTTAATTTTAATACAAACAATAGTTATATAAAAAATAGCCTTAATTACATCTGAAAAAAATTGTAAATACTAGTGGATATTTTGATGCACGAAAATATATTTTTTTTTTTTATAATTTGAAATATATTCTAGTATAAATTTAAAACATTTATTTTTCTTGATAAAAGTTTATAAAGTTTTAAATATTTACTCAGAATAAAAAAATCAACTGTACTTTGATTAATTATTTGATGTGCAACGACAGTATGAAAGACAAAAATATGTCATATTAGGCTCGAATAAAAAAATAATTAATTTTATTTAAAAATAATTAAAAAATATAATTATCATATTTTTGCTAATGTTAAAAATCACAAGTGTGCAACAATTGAAGTTTGCTAGAAAATACTCCGTACATCATAAATGCTAATAAAATATATTTATTTTCAGATGATTAGCAGGATAATATCATATTTTGTTGTAATATTAACATTTTTTTCGATTATGGATTGTTGTAATATTCCATTCATACGACAGTAATTACGGAAACGTTGCAGCCCAACAACTTTGATTATTATCCAAGATATATTTATTCGATATGACTGACTTATAAAATAATGTAGTACACTTACACCGACAAAACTTTCTGTTCTTTTTGGATATTATTGAAATAATATCAGAAATATAACCTACGTATTTTTTTGTTGCATAATAACCCAAAATATTCGGGAGATTCACAGACTCGTTATCCTCCCGCTCATTCATAACCACTGGATGCTCGGTTGGGACGAAAATCTCTGACGGAGCTCGATTTACTAGACGAATCCCGAAAAGAGACAAGAGCGAGAGTTAATGACACACGCAGAGTCATCGTCATCGTACGTAGTGTTATACGGTCGTGGGAGTTGCGAAATAAAACGTGGCGAACGAGGCAAGAGAATAAGTCCTTCAGAGGTCGCAAGGCCGTTTCAGGTCAGACGTGTCGAAGAATTTCAGCCTAGCGCGCGCGCTCGTCGTGACGTTTCTTTTTTTTTTTTCCCCCTTTTCTTTTATTTTCTCGATCGGCTTCGCCGCGGATCTTCTTCTTTTTCTCCTTCGACGAGAGATGCAATATACACTCATTTCGAGGATCGATCGTTCTCAGAAGAACAGATGTTACGTGCAGCGTTGGGGAGGGTAATCGATGCACCGCCTCACGCCAACAGCTTCGCTCGAATCATCATATTCGTTACCTTCGTATACCGTGTGTTGGAAAAATTGGCTTTTTTATTTTTCCATCGATTCTCCCCTCCTCGTTGTGGATTAGTAATGAACATTTTATGAAACGCAACTTTTAGCTAAACTTTAAAAGTGTACATCTTGTAAAAAGCATAACAATACAATCATTGTCCATGTATCTATAGTGTACAAGCCCCAATATGGGAATGAGACATTCTATTGGGCCATTAGGGAGTAGCTTCATTTTCACACCATAAAGTGATAATAACCACAAATCCAGTAAGTCTTAACGAAGGAGAAACGTAATTTTGGTAGTACTAATGTTACATAATTGTGAAATGAAATGAAAATGAAAAAAAAAAAAATCAAGTTTTGCTTGAACATTCTTCTTTGACACGACAGATCGACGTATATAGTTAATATTTCTCACATCACAAACTTTTTGTATTAGAAATTCTTATGTAAGCCATGTAGTCCTTCATGTTGTGAATGACAGAATACATTAGGAATTATGATATGAAAAAGATGTTTTTTCCCTGCATCGTAGCAAAAATTTTTCGAGCCAAACGATTTTGAAACATATTTTCATCCCAAGTAACGGCTTTTCAGATCAATTAACTTTTACTGACCAGTTTTTTAAGAGTTTTTTACCACGAGATTTTTTTTACAGCCTCCCGACCCCTCTATCTGTAAATTTTTACAACTGTACCCGCGGATACTTGCAATCTCTACGAGTGTAACACCTCGAGCAACGAGCATTAGACAACAAAGGACCGATAAATAATTTCATCCCGGCACTCGATTAAAATTACCAATCAAGCGTCCGAAACACGCAAAATCCATCAACGAGACGTATATTAGGAAAATAGATGCGGCTCGCTCTCCCTTACACCATCGCAACAACCTCGAAGTCTTCTTGCTTGCGCGCGCCTTTCCGCGCGAGTGGTGTGAAAAAATGACTTTTCCCATGTATATCCCTGCCTATACCTGCATCTTGGGTATAAACATATAATAACAAGTCCCGTCTCTCCTTTGCGCGGTGCGAGAGATGCGCATACAATGTAAGCCCATAGAAGTGTGTATATATGTACAGGTTGGATGTAATGAGCATACCAATCACAATCGCATATCTTTGGAAAAAAAGAAAAAGAAAAAAAAAAAAAAAAAAAAGTGTGTAACCCACGTATACAAAAATACACTCCGCATCAGTGACGTCCTTGTTTCGGACAGCCGAGAGGGAGAGAAGTGGCGCCCGGCTCACGACGACAACGACGTCACGACGCGCCCGTTCTCCTGCACTGCTGCTACCGTACTTACAGTGTCTTTTACTTGTTGTTTCCCAACATCTCCCGTCCCTTCTCTCTCGGGGACCACGTGCTCACTCGACTACCCAAGACACCATACTACCGATGCTGTGTTCCTTCTCCGTTGTTTTTTTTTTCCCCCCTCGCATTTTTTTTTTTTTTTTTTTTTTTTTACTTTGCATGCACAGGCTACGTGCATAAGGACAAGCAGGGGCCCATTGTGCACCGTATAGTCCGGTAGTTTTATTGCAAACTCCGTGTGGTGCACATAAGGCCCTTTTTTTTCTTTTTCACCGGGGATGTGCCCCCACGCGGGCACGGGGCTAATTTTATTTTTGTCGCGTTTTTTTTTTCTCCGGCTGAGCTTACACGCGACGTGGGTGCGGTTGGGGCTTAAATTAGGCCTTCCTTGCTCAGGTCTCCGCTGTGCCTCTCGATTTTTTCTTCTTTTTTTTTTTATCCTCTACGTAAGGGATTTCAATTTCAGTACCGTGTGGCCTCTCTCTTTTTTGATGCGCATAATGATCATATTAATGCGATGTGTTTGAGAGGTTTTCATCTTTTTTTTTTTTTTTTTTTGGCAAGGAGGGCTTTATTGTTTTTGAGTGTAAGGTCGTGCTAAATTGGATGTAACCCGAGTTTGTCCCGCTGGAAAATAAGTCATGAATTCGCGATGCCGATTCTCCCGACTCCTTTCTTTTTTTTCGCTCGGACACGTACTCGCAGGGGGACTATTTTTTTGATAAACGACGAGAGTGCAGAGTCCGTGTGTATTTTCATTTTTTTTTTCTCCCCCTAATTGAAATGATTTATTGCACGACAGTAACGCGCGATGTATATTTCAAATCGAGAGTAAGGCGGTAAAAATAGATTCGATCTCTCGCGCTCGGGTGCCCTTTGTCGCCGTGTGTTCGCGACGTAACAATAAGCAATTATATATCGAGCGCGCGACCCGCTTGCGAGGGAGAGAGAAAAAATCCAAAACAATGCCCCTCTCGAATTACATGTTGTTATTCCATTCATGTAACGATTTGGCGTTCCTCGCCATGCCTCATTTAAATTTTTAACACTAGATACATATATATATATAATTTTATATACCTTGACGAGCAATTTTAACACGATAAAGAAAAAAAAAAGGAAATACTTCCAATTAAAAGTAAGTACTCCATAGCGGTGCACACGAGTGTTCTTCAGGAGCGATTCTTTGAATTCATCTTTTTCTCGAGCCAACAGCTTTTGAATATGCATAAGTAGATAGTGGTCGAGATTGGTCGGACACAATGGTCAGACGCAAAGTGACTGGATTCCCGGAATTCTTTTGCTTGCGCTATAGGTAGACGTGCAGTTATGATGGCTTGTCCTTCGGTGAATTTGTACTCTCCTGTATACCAGAATTTGTCAATTAAATCGGGAGTCATGAAGGGTCACAGGAATCTGGGATGAAAAAAAGGGGCACAGCCCCTTCAAAGTTTCCGTACAGACTCCGAAAAGTCGAAATACTTTGAGAGAATTTACAGTATTTGCAGTCATTCAAAGCTAATTTTCTGATTATTTCAAATGAGTTTAGAAGAGTCTAATGTGCTTGTACATTTTCCACCCTCACCTTAATCAACAAACCTAGAATACAAGGTATTTTATTTTATTGAATGTATCGTCGAAAGTACGGTATGAATTTCTAAGTGATTATAAATCTTTGATAATCATTAAATGACTTTATTTGTAATAGAAGGTTAGTAATTAACCTATTCAAAATCATACTGAAAGTAATACAAATGGCTTTTGTAATTCTACAAAACTACTATCTTCAAACTTCAAGTGACATTTGAAAGACACTAAAAGTATTTGTTTATTGACTTCTTTCGGTAAAAATAGGGGCACAGCCCCACAAAAACCTTTGAGTTTGAAATGAGGTTATGGTAACTGGGTTTTTTATTGTTCGAAATCTTAAAATGCACACTCTATGTGAAAAAAAACTCTGCACTGTTCAAAGTCCTTAAAAATTCCAAATCACATCTAATAAGCAGTCTCTTGGCTTTTACGAGCTATCACTTGGAGCAAAAAATTCAGCATCCCCATGCCTTATGCAACTATTACGCACAAGAGCAATTTTTTTTCTTCTCAACAAGAAAAAAAAGGTTTACCAGCCTCACCGTAATATACCAGCAGACAAAAAAAAGATACTTTACGCACGTACACACAAGCTTGCCCGTAAAAAAACAGAGTAGTGAAATAAAAACCCTCTTACCGTAATCTCTGTGCAACTCGTAACTGCATGTACTTGCCTAACGTAATTTCCAGTGAAACTACAGGCGTTGATCTCCATCCGAGCGATAAAATTATATTTCCTCGCATCGTGACGCCGAAAACAGAAGAAAAAGAAAAAAAAAAAAAAAAAAAAAAAACTAGCGGCAGAGAAAAAAAACACACATTTCCAAACGCGAGCCATCTCTGGGACATATCCCATTGGTGGCAACCATGTTATATAACAACGAGGTATTCCACGGAGCACCTTTTTTCTTCCCCCTCGACCCATCGGCTCTCCAAAAGGAAAAAAAGAAAAATCTTCGTCAGTTGTATGCCCATTCATAGCTAGTTCTCGGGCTACAGCTGAAAAAATTCTGTCGAAAGAAGATGAGGAGCAGGAGGAGAAAAAATGCACGTACCCGTATACATACCTCGCTGGAGATGGCTCCCGTTGGATTGCGGAACCCCCGCTTCGAGGCAACAGCGACACTATATAACCCAGAGAGAGCGCATTAAAAGCTATATGCGAGATCTCGTCTAATCTCCTTCTCCCTCGAAGAGAGCGGTTAACTAGATTATACGAGCTGCTACTGGATCTCATCCTTCTGTATACGTGTGTGTGGAACTTCCTACTCTTCTCCCGCTATGTGTTCTCCGCTCGTAGAAGCTTTCTCTCCTTAAGCGATGGACTTTCTCCCTTTGCTTCCGCCTTTTTTTTCCATCCCCTTCAAAAATACATCTTTATTTGAGTGTTGTGTTTTAAAGGGCCATTTTGGGGTTTTTCGTTAACAATTTGGATTACCACGCACGCGAGCTGCGTTAGTAATTTTTTGGCACCTATTAGGTGAAACTTTGTATGCATCCGAGTAGACCCAAGAAGTTGAACTTCAAACACTAAAGGTCTAAAAAAATTAATTTGAAAAATGGCACACTTTTTTTACGGAACATAAAAGTGACCAAATTCAAATGCAATAAAGACACCTAAAGTTAATATAATGTGATAAAACCGTACGATATTTTTCACGTGTTTCAGGAAGGACTGAGGATCCCGACCAACAGATTCTCGAAGAAAAAAAAAAAAAAAAAGAAAGAAAGAAAAAAAAACCATGAAGCCCCAAAGCAACCCAACATCGTCAACCAGATTATCAGCATCGAGTTCGCAGCCCCGACTGGCAAGCCACTGCTCGATTCGGGGCTGATTATGCCGCCGCAGTCCCGGAACAGGTCCGCACCGCAGCCGGTCCGCCGAGAACCGGCCAACCATCCCACCTCAGAACCAACACCGCCAGTCCCACCCCATAAGCACGAGGAAAGATAGCAAAGAAGGCAAGGGAAGGGGAAAAAAAAAAGAAAGAAAATAGCGACTGGGCTAATTGATGAAGGGCCCAGCGCGCATTCGGCAACAGCAGCCAGCCGGAGCTGCTGTCAAGCACCACCAGCAGCATCACAGGCAGTTGTCGTCGCCGTGCAGTAGCGCCAGCAGCAATTCACCGGACCACGTTAAGTTCAAAGGGCTGCCTTGCAATGCCGCGGGCGCGGCTAAACAGAGACGGGCGGGAGGGGTACTTTGCGCCCTCGCGACGACGACGACGACGGCGGCGGTGCAGCCGAGCGAATGGTCAGTTCTTTGTTTGTATCCCTTCGGCCTTACTTTCGAGTGCCAATGTTACTTTGACGGAGGAGGGATGAGGAGGGTTACTTACTTTTTCTTTTTTTTTTTTTTTTCTTTTTTCGGGCTGGTGCATTTGCGCAGTTGTTTTTGTTAAGCTCATGGGAAGCTTAACGATCGGTAGGAGAGATGTATGTAAATCCGCGTACGCATTGGTTGGTTACTTTATGCCTTTTTTTTTCGGGTAAGGAGATTTTGATGCTCGGGGAAGGACGCGTTGCTTTATGGGTATCCAATTACGTGGATTTATTTTTTTAAGGAGGGGAAGGGACACGCGTGCATGTTTTTTGGTTTGAAGAGGCTTTGCTGCTGCTCGGGACAAGGGCAAAAACAACGGGTGCGTAACGAGGCGTGGTTGCGTTAATGTTGTTGACTGGCTGGGGGATTTTTTCTTTTTTTTTTCGAAAAAAAAAAAAAAATCATCGCTGGGGCTTTTTTGAGCGAGGAAACGTATATTTTTACTTAGAGGTCGTCGAGAAACCTCACGAGGAGATTGGGTAGAAATGGAGCGGAAAAAAACAATGCACACCTGCTTCTGGTGCACCGCAGAGGGGGATTGTTCGTGGAAATATTATCGCCGTGACGCGACGTGTGAATTGATGGTGTTAATGTCAGGGAAGCATTTTTTTCTCTTGGAATGCCGTGATACTTTACTGGATGGGAGTCAATGGGCTTAGCGAGGATGTTTATTTGGAAAATAAATTTTTTTACGTAACTATTTGGAATCTGTTTTTAAAATACAATTTTTGATTTATAAGTGTTTCAGTTTAGTATGATACCATCACCTCTTACGAAAACAAATACCTACGATTCAGATTTTTTTTTCAATTCTTTTGTTTCGATAAATTATAAAAAAATTTTTTTAATTATTAACCACCTATTTACATTTTTAGAAAATCAACAAGTTAATTTTGAATGCATAAAAAATGTTCACATAATTATAAAAATTTTCTAAAAATTAATTTATTTTAATAAATTGAATCGCAATTTTTTTGTAAGTGGTAAATATATTATTGTTGCACTTTTTTTTATTCACCGCTTATTTATTTTTTTTTTATTTTGATTCTAAAGCTATAATTGTAATTTTATAAATACTTAAAAATGTTATGAACATTCTAGTTAATAATAACCGTTGCTACTTTAATTTCTACAATTTTTTTTTCAGAACTCAATTAAAAATTTTAATTTTTATGAATGTTAATCCCTTTACAAAAATTAACTAAATGCACTGAAACAAGGCCCAATTGAATTCTTAAGATTTTTTTTATTTGAGAATTTAAAATTAATAATTAATATAAAAAATTGAAATTTAAAAAAAAAAATAAAAATTTAATATTAAATTAATTGTATAATTTTTTCGTGAAACTAAATTTACTATTTGTGCTGCAATTATTTTTGTTTAATTTATAATACTAAAAAAAATTTTTTTCAGCAATTTTTCCAAACGGTTTAAAAATCATACAATAATTCAAGTAAATATTTTACAACAATACTTAGACATTTTTACTATTTTAAATTCTTACAAAATAATGCACATTATTTGCATAGGGAAAATTAAACGTAAATAAAGCATTATTCGTTGGGAAAAAATTAAGAACCAAAGTATTTGGAAGAATATCCACGTGTTTTGTCAACAAAAGTTTTCATCGTTCCAAATATTTTTTATTGTTGCTGTTTGCAAAATTTCTTCTCACCCATGGCTATCATGTTTTTATTTATTTTTACTCTCGTCCACGCAGTCTCCACTCGTATTTTCGAAACATCGCACATTCACCACCCTACCCCTCACCTAACGTACCCATTTTCGTTTCACATTCGTTTGTTTTGTTTTTCGTCCATTCCCACCACTTAAAACTTCACTCGCGATAGTAACCGTCCGCAACACTTTAAGTGCAAAGGTGTCTTTCAATTGTCTGTCAGCCACAAACATTCCGCAGACGTTATCGGCTCTCGCACGCACCAACACGTGCTCTGGTTCCCCAAAAGTGATTGTCCGTCTCGTTGCAGCACTCGGATGCTTATCTGCACTTCCAAATTGATAGCCTCTGAATTGATCCACTTTAAAAACAACGCGCGAAAAGAGACCCACGAATAAAAGGAACCAAACCGTGTCGAGTAATAACAACGTTCTCGCGCGGTATCAATCGAAGGTGTACCATAATCGCGATGGCCTTTTCTATCTAAAATCGTAAAGTGTGCACGTGAGAGCTCGGGAAGGTCGCGGCATTGGCATTATAGACACACCTATACCCATGTGCGTTTACCAACACCCGTGTAACCGCGTAGCTGTTAAAAGGATGTGACAGATTAATTAAGGGCACGTGGATTTAATGCGTCGCGCTGGACTTTAATTACGCTTGACTACTCGGAGCGCCTCGTCGAGTGTAAAGGCGAGGGCTGTGGTTTATTATCTACCGAATCGCGGGTGGAAAAAATATTGATTGAGGAATTTTTTTTTAATTAAAAACGCATTTTTTTTTTTTTTTTTTTTTTTTCATTTCGATTTAATTTTCCGTGTATTTAATTGATATGGAAATAATCAAACTTTGATCAGTGAGAGAGTGAATTAATTGAGAACTGAGATGTTTGACACGTTTCTGGAAAAATCAATTCAGTTGTTATTTTTTACGGATTTTTAATTATTTTTGACATCCAGTCGTAATTAAACTTCAGGCTCAAAATTTGTGTTGTATTTTATTTTTTTACTATCGTAATACGACGTAAAATTGGATAAAAGTGACGTTGTATACTGTTTTAAATGACTAATTTAGTTTAAGCAATCGATGCGATATTGCATAATAATCTATAGTGTACGATCATTTAAGTAATAAAAAAAAACCACAAAGAAGTAAAAAAATTATTCAAACTCGTATCAAAGTAAAGTCTGGTTATAAAAAAGTCATTACGTCAGTTGGATACAATATAATTCTATAGCTGTTCGCGCACGTTGAATAACCAAAATCTAATCTAGAAGTGCTTACTCACTTGAGAGTAGGAGATCATTGCTCTTCTGAATTAAGACAGTATAATGCTCTTTAGACTAATTCTTTTTATGTTTATTATTTATTTATTGTCCAAATTTAAATTGATTACCAATTCATTAAATCAGTTAAGGACTACAAATTTATATTAATTATTATTGATAAAATTTATTTTATTAATAAATTAATTTAAAATTAAAATAAAGTGTTTGAGTTTTTTAAATTTATTAGATGCTACTCCGTTATTTAAAAGTGTATTTTATTTTAATTATTAATAACGATTGAAATAAAAATTTATTTTTGAATCACAGCGCAGCATTTAATGAATCAAAAAAGCCCTGGGACACTTTTTTGTATTTTAAATTAAGTTATTAATAATCTAAATATATTATCCAAGTTTTGAAAAAATTTACATATATTTTTATATATTTTATGTAGTAAATACAAGTTTCAATTAGATTTTTTAACAAACTTTGTACTTAAAAAAATACTTTAAATATTTAAATTATGAACTACAAAAATTCTAATTACTCTGTTTTATACAGATGATTTACAATATTTTGTTTTATATTAAAATATAATATTTGTTAAAATATTTCATTTGAAGTAAATTATTATAATTACAATTATTTAGGCAAATTATTTAAAAAATCTTTACAGAATAAGCTTGCAGCTGACCAAACTAAACACTTTGATTAACTGGAATGGCATTTAATTTTGAATAATAAAAATATTTATTTACTGTAAAAAAAATATTTATTAAATTTTTTAAAATAATGTACAGTATGATTAAGATTTTTGTCTTTATTTATTGAATAACCGAGAAACCCACGTAATAATAGTCACACTAGAATTTTATTTTTTTAAATGATTATTTGCTCAATCCAGCACTATAAAGTTAAGAGAGCTAAAAAATGACTAACGACAAATCATTGCCCCAAAAATGTATCACTGATCTAAGTAAAAAAACCGCAAAAATTTAATTCTTATTGTGATGCATGAACTAGAAACTGTTAACCGTTTGGTCAGTAATTATTCCAGCTCGTATAGTGATTTTTACTCTGATGTTTAAGCAACACGCATTACGATCGCAGGACAAAGTAATTTTTGTTTTTCATTAATTAAAGAACAGTGTATGCTTGAAGAATGAAATATATCTTTCAGGATCGAGACGGACTCCCTCGACGGGGATGTATCCCAGCTGGTAACCGGCAACCATCGCCACCAGCCCACAGCCAAAGTAACACCATCGCCATCAGCAGCAGCAACGAAAAAGATCAGCGTCAAACGGTGTTGCAAGAACTCACTCAGCTCCGGCTACTCGAGCCACTCGCCCCCGCTATCGTCCACCACCGTCTCCTACGCTGCCGCGACACCGACCAATCCCACCATCAATCGCAACCATAACAACCTCAATCACAACCACCACCATCACCACCACCACCACCACCATCCCAACACCCGTAACAACAGCCATAATAATAATAATAACAATGGTAGTGCCACCATTGGTACCTCGGCCAAGGCCCTCGCACCGATACGCGAGGGTGAGATAATACCGAGGCCCATTTGGCCGATGTCACCGAGTGATGACTCGTCCGTCGAGAACTCCTCCCCGGACACGGCTTCGAGCGATGATGCTGGACGCGAGGGTAATAATCGCAGACAAGAGAGTTAGTAATTACTGATACATTTTTTTGCTTTTTTTTTTCTTTTTTTAGTTTAAGCACAAATTTTCGGTTATGTGGTGGGAATACGGAAATTTTTACGGTTAAAACTACTGTAGTTATTTTCTCCGGATAAATTTATCCGGAATCTATGGTTCAATCGGTAGGTCGAAATTATGTTCCGAAGTATGTTTTCATGGTAGGTTTTGAATCTTAATATTGAAATTTAACTTATTTCTGGACAAAACTTTTTTTTTGTTAAATTGAGTCACGTCAAACAAATTTCTAGCATTAATGCACGAAATGATTTTAATAAATTTTTTTCCATTTTTCCTCGTGTAGTAAAGTTTTTGTTTTCCCGAGCATCGTCTAGACACTTTTCTCCTTACAAAAAAACTTTCTCGCACATAAATATGTGTCAGGAAAAAAAAAAAAAAAAAAAAAAAAAAAAAAAAAAACACCAAAAATGAACTAAAACCACAAACTGAGTCAAAAGGCAGCATCCATTATCCTGCACACGTCCGCAAATCTGTTGCTCTCAAAGACGCGGTAGCCCTGACTTTTGACGTTTTTTTTTTCTCACCCGAAAATAAAAGAAAACCCATATCCTCTCGCCACAAGGCCAACGCCAATTTCACGAACGCCCCGCGAGATCCCTCGCTCACCGACCGTCAACCACCTAATGCCATACCCAGAATTAAAATTTCACGCCCGTAAAGACCAGCACTTAACTCGGCTGTTTCACTCGTCGCAAATCACACGGTGTGCCTACGTGGTGCCGCGCGCTGCCCGTGTATAATCACAATTCCCCTACAAAACCACAAACGCTTTGCCAAAAAAAAAAAAAATATTTATATGTATATATATACCTCGCCACTTGTGTGTCTCTTGATGCAACGAACAACAAAACTGCGGCCTCAACCTTTGCGAAGAAAAATCAAAATGATTGCCTTGTCACACCACGTTTGTGCGGGACAAAATTTTTCCCGGGATTTCTCGCCTCGTTTCAAAATATTTTACATCTCGTCCCAAAACGAAAACAATAAAGAACCATTTTCAAATGTGTAAGGAACAATTTTTTTTTTTTTTTCTACCACGAGATTTAAATTTCTCTGAAAAATATCGGGTTAATGGAAATTCGTGATTGTTCTGAATGTCCAGCTACTGCTTTATGCTGTCCTAAATAAAATTTTTAATTCAGTACGATTAATTTTAATGGCAACGAATCTCTTATAACTGAATAAGAACTTTCAAGTTTACGGACACTAATTTTAATAAAAAATGAAATTAAAAAACTAAAGATTTTACGTAAAATTCAAATACATGGCATACATATAAATTATGTTTGCGAGAACTCCGGAACTTTAATTTAACGTAACTGTTTTTTATGATTTTACTGGAAAAATTAAATGATTGAATAATTTTGTATGTTTATTTAAAAAATCTCACTTAATTGTACCATCTCCAAAATCAGTCGGGTGACAATAGATCTTTTGTAACGTATATTTGGTTTTGATCGCTCAACATAAATCTATATGTAAATGTAGCGAAATTACAATTAAGTAAACACATAATTTTTGAGACTTGAAAAAAAAAAAAGTAACAATGTAAAAAAACCTACACAGGTCTGTACGGCTCGGCCGGCTACCGCAGCAGCTGCGAAGCGAGCAGCAGCGACTACGGAGGCGCGTCCAACAGCAGCGGCGCCCTGTCGGCCCGCGACGTCCTCCTGGAGCTGTCCCGGACCCTAAGCTCGGTGCTCGAGGGTGACTGTCCCAAGAGCGATGAGGAGATACTCAGGGACATCACGCGGACCGTGGCAGTGGCCCAAGTCGTGGGTGCGGCCGGTGCCGGTGGGGCCGATGCCGAAGGCGACGATGGCGGCAGAAGGGCCTCCCCGTCGATCTACGAGGAGATATACAGGAACAATGCGGGATCACTGGCCAGTAGCGCCAGGGAGTCGAGCTCGACTGCTGGGATGAACCCCATCAATTCGAGACTCTATGGGCATAGGTGAGTTTTTTTTTTTTCCTTACTTTTTTTGGCTGGGAGAGGGAATTTTTTTGTTTTATTATGTAGTACGTGTTGAGAAATCGTTAAAGTCAAGGGGATTGGTTTTGGGTATCGGAGCTGTATTCGGATTTGACGTTTGAAGGAGAGTAGGTTACAAGGAGCCGAGCGTTTTACTATTGCGGAAAAGCGCTGTCTGGTGTATTACGTAAAACAGTATAATTTATGGGAGCTGTTTATTAAAATAAACACTCGATCGACGTGTTGTGTGTGGATAAAGAAGCAAAAACATGCATGATGTGAAAGTGATTACATATAAAAAAAATATTTGTCTCACCAGAGTCCCCAGAAGTTGAGGAGAGTTTTTGTCGAGGCACAACACGGTATGAAAATGGTCCCCTTCAGAAATGAGAGAGAATTTATTCCTGAATAATTCATAGATTAGATGTAAAACAATGTTTTTAGTTTGTTTTTCTTTAGTTTTTTACTAAATGTAATTTATTTTTTTAAATTAATTTTCTAAATTTTATAAAATATTCTCATTACTTTTTTCAATTTTAGGGTGATAAAATCGATATTTACAAATTTTCGTTGCTTATTGTATTTAGTATAAAATTTATGTTAGATTTATTTTAAATCTCATAGTTTGTTAAAAAAAATTCACTGTGCTCAGTAAAGCGTTTTTTTTTAAACTTTGCCTATTTTTAACTACTGAAGCAAGGATTTTATGAATAAATCGACGAGATCGCTGTTCCTGTATTTATTTATTTATTTTTTTTTTTTGTTTAAATTCATCCCTAAGATATAAAAAAAAAACGTTTTTATTGCAAAATTAGGTTAGAAAATTATTCCTCAAAATTTTGGTAACATCATCTAAAAAATGTAAAAAAGCCGATAAAATCGTATCACAAATTTATCAATGTTCATGTACTCCTAAAGGCCCACGGAAGATGACGATATGCCCTGCAAGTGTATGAAAAAAAAAAACAAAAAAAAAAAAAAAATCTAAAAGAAAATTGTGAAATTTCTCACATCTAAGAAGATAAACAAAAATTATTTTTTGCCCAGCTGTTGAGCGAGTACTATTTAAAACGCGTAATGAAAATCATGGAAAACCCGATCTAGTTGAAAAAAAAAAAAAAAATTAAAAAAAATTAAAAAAAATTAAGAACCTCACCTACATCTCTCTTTTGCCATGCAATAAGTTCACTTGCATGACGAAACGAAATGTACACTTGAACGTTGCTTTCTATTGCCAGGCGGATACCTCTACTTATAACTGGTAAGAGAGAGAAAGAGAGAGAGACCTTGGGATTTCGTAAAAGTCAGGACAGAGCGAACCGCAGTCAAATGCAGCTTACACTAGCTATACATCACATCCGGGTACTTGTGGGCACATATATATATAGTGTGCATAAGTATGCCCTCACGTGATGGATACAACATAATTTTACAAACGCATGCTCGTAGAGCGGAGGAAGGAGTTGCGCGTAGGTGTTCCCATGCAGGTATATATACATGTACAACTCATGTGGGCATTGCCAATTTTTTTACGAGCGCACTCGTGGGCTCAGCGGGTCGGTTTTCTTATATATGGCCTCTCGGGGCTCGCCTCTGCAATGCTAAACGAACGCTTTATAGGTGGTGCGGGTACGTATAATGTAACACAAAGAACTTGGCCAGACAGATACGTGCACTCAGCTGCGCATGTAATTCAGCATTGTCTCGATTTTTCCTTCTAATTATTGCCCTGGATGCCGTTACTTTTACTCTTATGCGTCGTTATTTTTTTTTTTTTTTTTTTTTTTTTTTTTTTTTTTTTTTTTTTTTTTGAGTGGACAAAAGTACATAATTTTCACACCTAATCTTGTAAATGAAACGTTTTTCAATCAAGCGTACATCGCTACGAATAGTCATACGTACTGTCATAAATCTTTTATTATTATATTACAATGAATAACTTAATTTAATTCAACCTTTATCTTTAACTTTTAATTATTAAAGTAGCTTTGAAACTAAAAGGTGATTCATTTTACTTTGGTAGTGAAGGAAAAAAAAAATAATAATAATAATAAAAAAATTAATAATCAACAAACTTTATTAAAATAAAAAAAAGTGTAACGAAAAGGAGGGTTATATTTATTACACTATATTTTTTATCCCACAAACGAATTGAACCTTCAAAAATCTTCATCCAATTAAATTTTTTCATACCTTAATTAAAGCTTTAAAATAAATTATTTAACTTTGTTTTATTCACCCTATTTATTTATTCAAAAACATACGAAAAAATGTTCAAAACAACACGATTATAAAACAACTGAACCTTTCTTTTTTATTGTGAAAGAAATTCTTCAATACCTCATAAGATTGGAGCCCAACTCAATTTTTTATCTCCCCATGATATTTTTTACGACATTTTGAAAAACGCAACAAACGAAATCTGCGATTTTCCTTAATTTTTCCCTAGATGCTACTGCGAAAGGAGCGTTTTATGCCAGAGTCGCCCGGGCTCGGTCCAACCGTCCCCAAAATCGGCCGATCGCAAGGCCCAATGCCCACCGAGCGTCTATCTTCTCCGGGGCGCGGAAAACAGCTTCGTCACGTGCAATTGCAAGGGCTACGACAACGGCCCCCAGCAGGACCGATCCCCCGGAAAGAAGGGCCCTTGCAAACAGTCGAGAAACAATCAAAACGACGGGCGTCCCGACAAAGATGCGAGGTTCAATTACCCCTCCATCGCCGAGCATGAATATACCACGGTGAGTATAAAAGGGATGAGTAATTCGAAGCTTTCTTTGGTGACTCTCGGAAAAATTGTTCCTTAACTGCGAGATACAAAGAAAAAAAAAAGAATTACTAGTGTGTTGGTAAAACAAGGTTTATCTAATCTAAAGTGATTATTTTAATGCTTGATAATCTGTACTCAACAAGTTGAATGGAGTTAAAAAATTGCAAATAAAACATAACGATTAATTTGGTAGGTCGACAAACGTATTGATTAACGTACATCGCATACACACTTTAAAATTTGAATGGGTGTAGAGTCTTTGATTCCTTGTATCGTGTTTTTGTATTAAATCCATCAATGTTCATATCTTTAGATATAAAAATTTAATAATTATTCTTTGATGATAATTAAATTTTGTATCAATTTTGGTCCATATCACTAAATTAAATTTCTATATTTATTTTTATTGGTGATCATTAAACCGATGCTACATATAATGTAATTAATGGTACTATTTGTTTGTAATTTTCCAATTATAAATGGAAAAAAGATAAGTTACAAGAATTTCTACCCATGAAAAGTAAAGTAAAGTTGGCTAAATTACAAAGATTTTTGTACAAAATATCATAAAGTTAATCGTGAAAGTGCTACAGTATTTACTGATTATTAACAGCAAATTAATAGCAAGTAAATTGTTACGAATGAATTATTTTTTAATTCTTAAAATCCATTAAAATCCTTCCATCAAAAATTTTCCATCAGAGAAAAAATTTTACGGTAGAACACATAGTTATCTCGGGGCACATTGTGATCTCAACATGAAAAGTAAGCAAGTCGTTAATCGATAAAAAAAAAATTTCAGCTCCAGTGCAGCGACGAGTACTCATCGTCGTCGGCGACGAGCAACCACGACGGCTCGAAAAGCAACACCTGGAACAAGGACTTCCGCGGCTTCGACAAGAACCTCGACTTCACCCTCGACGCCCTCCACGCCGAGCGCCTCGGCCGCGCCATTGCCCGCGCCAAGCGACGCAGACGCTGGTGCTGCGTCTTCGTTATCGTCTTCGGCCTCGTCTTCTTCGTCCTCGTCGTCATCGTCGTGTCCCTGGCTGTCACCAAAGGCCGCAAAGTCTTCGGTAGTATGTGATAAATAACCGTTACGATCTTATTGTTGTGTATTATTATTATTATTACTATTTTATTCGTATTCGTATTATTATTTTCTTTTTTAAGTCCGTCTTTTAGGTTTTTCGAAGGAACGATTTTTCCTTTTTTTTTTATCTTCGAAAGAGACTGCGCATATGTACTCATGTATTGTGTATCGCTACTGATGTTTTTTTTTTTTTACTTTTATTTCTTTCACTGTACCTATACATTTTGCGTTTAATCGAGTCTTGTAATTTGACAAAGTTGAAGTGGAGTTACGTTTGGTGATACGCGCTATAAATCATTACATTATTATATGACAACTATTATCAACATTATTATTATTATATAACTAATCGAAAGACTTTGTGAATTGTAAGACGTAGCGTTCAAATAAAAAAACATTATTAGTTGAAAATTTAGAACACGTACGTATTTGTCCGTTTAATGCAATAAAGTGATATTATATCAATATAACCGAATTACTCTATTGTTTTGTCATCACCTTATATCATGTTTTCCTTCTTGTATGATTAGTTTGGAGTGAAAAGTTGAAGTTTTGAATTCATTCGTTTGTAGCTTTTATATTTTTATTTCATGGTAAATACATGTAATTGTAATTTTTGTAAGAAAATTCAAAAAAATCGTAGAAAGCTTCAATAACGCTAAGTTGTTAGCTTTGTAGCCACCTAATCTGCAAATATCCAAACAGTTGAGGTTTTCCTCGATTTTTTTTTCTATTTACGAAGAACCCAGCTTTATATATTTAAGCAATGTTACCAATAAAAGCAACACATTTTTGTCTGTAACCCTTGAAAGTGACGACCAAGACTGCGCCATTACATACTACATGGGTTATCGACAGAAAAATGAAGTTCACACGATATGCCGTTTACTAGCTTAAAGCTCCTGTATCCTGTATGTAAAAAATCCACTTGTCCGATTTTTAAAACGATTAACAGATTTTTCTGGATAACTCTGGTGGCTTCCTTTTGAGGGAAGACAACGACTGGCTAGCTCAGTCGGTTTATTCAAGAGAGATATAGGTCGCGTTTCCACTATTAACAGTTAGACTCAGAAAAAAAAAAAAAAGAAATCCCAGTACCAGTACGATATAGATGGGGTGAAGATATCCTTCCATAAAGCTGCAAATGGATGTGTCAAAGAAGGCTTTACACCGTAGGACTCGCACGAAGACTCGCATACCTTAGGAACAAGAAGGGATATGTCTAGAAACAAAATACAAATAAAAAAAAACATGTATTTGTTTTAAGTTGCGATAGTTTTTTTTAAATCTCTTAGGGAAATCGTGAAATAAATATTTTTCGCCGATTTTTGTAATAACTACAACTATTGTATTATCATCAAGATGATGCATTAGACGTTTCTGGTACCAAAACTTCTTCTCCAAATTGATTCAATAATCTCGCTGACTCCCGGTCTTCCGATATAACGAATTTAAGATTTTTAACATCACTTGGATACTTATAAAATGCATTGAACCATTTTTTAAGTCCATTTTCATAAAATCCGGGTAAAGGCTCAAGCTTTGCTTGTTCAATGAGACACTTTAAATACAGCCAGTGCACGTCGCCCAAATTGTGATAATCCTTTTTCCTCTGATTCTCCTGCAATTTAATATCTTCCATCATCACCTCTCGCGATGGCAGCTTTAGCGTCCCTTTTAGAACTGATACGAAGAGCTGCACCTATTTTCGTAAAATTAATGCATTTGAAACAAATTTTACTATTCAAGATGTATGTATGTATGCATGTATGTATATAAGCACGAAAAAAAATCACCTGCATATGCGAAGTTATAAAAGGTATGACGTCGTTGGGCAGATTGATAAAACACATTGTTGGATGGTTTATGTTTATCATGTGTCTGTAGAGAGGCGTGATGTAGTTGTCATCAAGTTCAATACCACATTCGTTGTCTAAAAAGGGAAAACTGTAAAGATATCCCGTACAGTAGATGAAGCTGTCCACTGTGAGAACAGTTGAATCCTTATCCTTGAGGTAAACACTATTTCCGTTGATTTTGGCTACTCCCGGCACTTGGATTATATTTTCAGGGAGCTGGTATTTCAATCTGGATATAAAATTTGGCAAAGTGCTGTAAAGTAAATTTTATATTTTAAGTACATTACAATGGGAAAAAATTTAACTTTTCTTTTTCGTGGCTCAAGTAAACTTGGGAGGCGTATTTCGTTAATTCCAGGGCAATATCGATTCCGGAGTAGTTAGCTCCCAGCAACAGTACTTTTTCGTCACGAAATTCCTCGGGTCTTCTGTAAGAGTGGCTGTGTAACATTTTTCCTGCAAACGTTTCTGAACCGATTATTTTCGGCACATGAGGGACAGAGTGATGCCTGTACAAACACAAAAATGTACATTTTTATTGACTTTTTTTTATGATTTTTTATGACCATCTCACCCGATACAAATCATCACTGCATCAAACTGTAGCTCTTCGGTTGATTTATTTTCTAAATTCTTTACTTTAACATTCCACGTTTCAGTGTTTTCGTTGTTGGACTTTGGCATTGGACGAATATTTTCGACCAAAATGTTGAACTATAAACAATAGTTGAAAAAGAATTTTGGATGTACCAAAGTAAATGTCTTTTTAATTGTGAAAAAAAAAAAAAAAAAAAATGTACCTTTATATATTTTCTTATTTCAAAATGAGACGTGTAGTCTTGCAAATAGTTCAGAAACACTTCGTGATGTACGCAGCAATGGTCAGCATTGTCGTCCCCTACTTTTGGAAAATCGGGAGAACCCATCACTTCCTTTGGAATATTCGTTCTGAAATGTTTCAAGGTTCGTACAAATAAATTTTTGGACATTATTTTGCTACTATGAGGATTGATTTAGATGTTACTCAATAGATCAAAATAAATCATCATTGGCAATCAGTAAAAAGAGATGAATGTTTTATTACTGGAATTTTAAGAAGTTTCCGGCAAAGATAAAAATTGTTAGATAAAACTTTAAAAAATTACGTTCTTATCAAGAACATTATGATATATGTGCGTATGAATTTTATCAATATTTTTTTACAGACGCATTTTCAAGAAGAAAAAAATTTTACTATTTAATATAGTCTCTTGTGGAGTCGGTTATTTAATTGTATTCAAAGTAACATTTAAATAAATTAAAACTTTTAAATAAAATTTCCCAGAGTTAAAGAAAAGTTAATTCAAAATGAAAAAAGAATAAACGAATTTTAAAAAACCATACGAAACATCTTTAAAAAACTTACATTGAATATAATTAACCCACATAAAAGTCTATGTTAAATTGTGAAATTAATTGATTTTTTTTTTTTTACAAAAATACGCCTGCAAAAAATATTGAAAAAATTCATTTAACTAACATTCTTTTTTTCCAGAACCTCCTTAACCTTCGTACCTCAAATTTTTATACATGCTTGAGTGTATTGGCAAGCCATGTTCATCGTGACCAATGTTTTCACTGTAAATCCAAGTGCCTCCGATGTCTTTGTTTTTCTCAAAAACCACAAAATCAAACGTCTCCGGATAGGCGGCTAAAAATCGAGCCGAGCACAAGCCAGCAATTCCTGCTCCAACCACGCAAACTTTTTTCTTTGTATTATCTTTAAACATTTTTGCACAGAAAGTGGCCGGTTGTTTTTATTTTTTTTTTTCACGCATTAACACACCATCAATTTTTTTTAAATTATTAAAATATCCTACATACAATGACCCATCACTTTCCTGTTTTGTATGTGAGAATTTTTCAACCACGAATTGTAATACAATGAATTTTTTTCAATTTAAAAAAAAGTAATTTAATTAAAAAATAATATAGTGATTAAAGTATTAGACTGTATACTAGTGATGATTTTTGTAACTACGAATAATTCTTACTTGATGAACTTTTCAAAGCAACTTCACGAATTATACTGACTTCTTTATCGGAGCAGCAGAGTTTCGAGGGAGTAAAATCAAGAGAAACAAGGCGTAAATTATATACATCATCTGAAAATAATCATATCTCGAGTGTCATTATCATTGTTGGTTGAGCGCATGTTTTGAAATGATAAGTAACAACATAAGGTATTACGTTTCAGTTACATCAGTATTTTACAAAAATTTCATACAACTTTATAAATTTTTTGTATAAGAAAATAAAAATTTTTTGTACATGCTCAAGAAATATTTTCCATGTATACTTTCGACAAGTGTTTTTTTCCTTATGAAAATTAATATGGGATAGTTTTATTATTTAGTTTTGAAAAAAAAATAACTGTTGTAGGTGATTCGATGGAATCTTAATAAGTATACTTAAGCTTTGATTTTATTTTTAATATTTTGCGTAAAAGATGGATTTAACAATTAATTAATTATCTATGAAGTATAATGTAGAATCCATCATTTTTCATAACATTTTGACATTTCATTTACTATTTTATCAATTAAGTAATATGTTTGCATTTTTAAGACGTTTTAATATTATTTACTTATTTACCACAACAAAGACACTATTTAAATTGATTTAAATAATAACTAGTTATTTGAAGTAATTTGAAGTTTTATTCATTTTTTTAAATGTATTTTTTTTATTTTAACTTTATTTACGGAGTACATAAAGTACAAAAATTAATAATAATCATCTCTTTAAAAAGGTATCAAAAAAATTTTTGCATGGGTCCGATAACAAGGAATAATATCATACATTGTTTTTATTATGCTGTTTGTGTTGCATTACAGTTTTTGGATAATATGTTAGTATACTTGCGATATTTAAAAATTATTTTCTTAATTATCCATCACAGTTTAGATACATTATTTATATTGTACATATTTTTTTACAAAATAACATTAAATATTTATTTGAAAAAAAAGTTAAGTTAAAATTAAAATGTTTAGAATTAAAACATAAGTGAACACATGATGTGATGAAATGTGTATTGGATTACAGATAATATTGATACAGAATTTGTACCTGCAAAAATTGTACCTAGTTAGATTTGCACTATTCACTGATATTGCCGAGGGTGTCAATATCAACTGCGTAAAATACAATGAAATCAATAATGTATTATAAATTTTAGATAATTTTTATTAATATTATTTAATATACTGAATATTATCTAAGTTGCTAAAATCTATAAGAACATCGTTATCATACCTATACGTACTTCTAAGAACTACTTTCTTTCGTACCTAATTTTCTAATACCTACTTACTTCGACTGTTTCACTGCCATCGGGTCATTAACTCCTAAATTGGCAACATGTCGAATAAAATAAAATCTTTGAAAATATTTTCGTAAACGTGTGTGACAAGAGAAAAAAAAAAACCGATTTTTCATCAGTTGGTCGCATATCGGTCTAGTGGAAAATACTCTTAATATCTATATTCGATGGTCACCCCCTAAAGCAGCAACAGCCCAATCCACTTGATGACTTTCCATGCGTAGCGAGTAAATTTTTTAACTGCCGCGTCGTCAATCTTGAAGTAATGAATCGTCTTGTGACAGTCATCTTGAGAGATATCACTAACTTTGGAGGTGTCAAGTGCGAGGCTGGAGAATTTACGATGTATTTTTTCGACGTACGTCTGGTCGAGGGTGCGGTCGCGCGATAGTATCATGACCGACCGGCGATGGAATATCGTGAGATTCCAGAATTGCTGGCAAGCGAAGATGGCAGCGTAATTCTTGTAATCCGTGTCTATGACCGTGTGAGATGCGCTACCTGCTAGTTCTAAAATAAAAGTGTTGGCTGTGAAATGCTTGAACCGGCATAGCTTTCAATTGTTCTTTGAATTTGCTTTTGTGCAAAAAAAAAAAAATTAGATTCTTATAACTTTGGTGATTTTAAACAAGAAAATTTAAGTAATGTTATCATACTTGACAATGAGGCTTATTAAATGGTAAATTAATTTAAAATTACCGACACAATTACATTTTTCATGTGATTAAATGAAAAAAAATAGATCATAACCTTTGAGAAGTAATTTAGAAGGTAATAGGTTAGCAAATTTTTAATTTAAAGTTGAGAAAAATTTCACTGATAATTTTACGGTCCGTTTCACGAGCAATGCAATGCTTTGATTAGATGTGTGAAGAGAAATTTGTAATATTTAACGTTTAAAATTTTTTAGTTTAGCATTTTTCGTTTCAGAAAAACTTTTGATTTTTCACGTTAAAAACATGCATTGAATCATCTAATGTTGAAAAGTTTTAGTATTGCCAATTCTTTTGATCCTAATACATGTCAAGTAAAATAAAAAAATACATTGCTTTGGTCGTGGATAAAAGAAAGGCATTTTAAAAAATTGCATGCTGCAAACTTGTATTTAATTTTGAATTTTCAGAACTGACGACTAATCGATTAAATAAGTTGAAATTAAATTTCTAAATAAATGGGTAGGGGTAAAGGGTACAGTTGTTGACCACCCGATAGTGATTGACCGCCACATGCATTTTTAAATGGAGTCCTTACATACAGATATACAAATTATACAGGGGTCAATCACTACCTTAAGGTGTCAATAACTATACATTTTACCCCTATGTAATAAATCTACAAAACGGGTAAAAATAGACATATTAATATACATACTTTTACTGATAGGAAAGACTGCGGTCATGTGAGCGGCTTTTTTGGTATTCCCAGTACGTAAGGTACCTATGAAGCTAAAACCTGCAACAAAAATTTAAAAAAGCAATAAAATTGGTCATGAAATATATAGGATAAATATATACAAACAACACATACATATTGGGTAAGAGTTTTTTAGTCTTAATATTTTTGCTAAACATTTTAATAATGTGTCTCTGTATTGATTTTATAACGCATAAAAAAGGTTAGTAAATATAAAAAATAAAATGAAAAAATGATTGAACTGAATTCTATATCTTACCAATAAATTGCATCATTGGTACTGTTTTGTGGGTGATCCTGTAATGACCTGGAGTGCTACTTTGCTCGTACTCGTATGCGATGCATTTGCTCTTTGTTGACGTC
Source organism: Copidosoma floridanum (assembly GCF_036245765.1). Lineage (NCBI taxonomy): Eukaryota > Metazoa > Arthropoda > Insecta > Hymenoptera > Encyrtidae > Copidosoma > Copidosoma floridanum. The sequence continues at coordinate 11,175,247 of NW_028321884.1, read as the reverse complement.
TTTTGAATTACATACCAGTTTCCAAGAAACTAAAAAAAAATTTTAATACTTCGATAATTAGATTTTGTTTGATGGATAACAAAAACATTCTACTTTTTTATCACCTTAGGATCTATGTATATTCGTAGAGTATCGAACATCATTTATGTATACATTTTCAGAAGTTTATAAAATTTATAAAAAACTTATTAGAAGGGAATGTTTCTATATTTTAAGACTATGGTAAGTAAGGTGTAAAAAAAAAAAAAAAAAATCAAAATACAAAATGAAATGTATATGTAAACTACCCGAAACAAATATTTTTTTTTAATTCTCAAATAATTATTTTTGCGAAACATATAACTTTAAAATGAGCAAACCACAATTCACCTCTTTCATTTGAAATTTGAGCATCGGCTTGGCAGTTGGACAGGCACCCAAATGGTAGGAATAAGCAGCACTCAAGGCAAGATATGCCATAAAAACGACGATGCTTAGCACGTGTGAATTCATCTGATGAATATCATAAACATTAGTACATTGTATTTATTTTATTGTTCCTTACAATAATTGAAGATAAAAATACCACTCTTTTGCTAGATAAAACAAACAAATGGTTATACAAAGACTTACTTTTTTCAAGTATCGATGATCGGAATACTTCAATCGGTACACAAAATGTACATCAATATTAGAAACAAATCAACAATAAACAAACGAAAAAGCTTATAAGTTGCTTTTTGCCAGTGGCACCTCTACGGTGAACTATTTTTAACTCATGGAGCAGTACTTCACGATGATGTTCCGTTATTAAAATGTAGTGACCCTCTGTTGTTGTGAAGATGCGTGGCCTATAAATACAATTGAGCAAAGGAGTGCAAAACAAGTGACTCCTTCGTTTGTCATAATTAGCAAGAGAAAGCTAGAAGTCATTCATTCCAGGTAAAGTGATAAGTACTTGAATAACAAGGGCGGCACTGCACATTTCAAATAACTATATATACTTACTATAAGCATTTTTCAAAACACCCAATGAGAATCACAAATTGTATTATTATATTGCATTTTCTTGTTAGTCGATATTTACACGTAGATATCTCCAAACAAGTTATTCATGTAATTTAAATTGAACTTGACAAGAAGTTTGTTTGATTTGCAATCGTGTCACAATATTTTTTAAACCTATTTGTACTTTAAAGTGGCAAACCTGTTTTTTTTTTGTTTTGTTGAAAAAAAAAAAAAAAAGTGATGTAATATAGTAATCATGGCTCTGGATTTATGTTAAGTGGCTTCAAAGTCATGGTGCATGTTGCACCTGCCATGTGTATAAAACTTTTTTTATCTCATGTAGTCATGTATGATTGAAATATCCAAGTTTATGATTTTTGTGTCGAAAATTATTGAGTTTTATTTTCCTCGGACCTCTCAAAATCCATTCAGTGACGTGATTTCACTTGAATGACTCAGAGTTTCTCTCATATTGGGGACAACGTCACGTGTTTCACTGAACACACAAATTTTGGCGTATAGAATGCTCCTCCCAACTTTTAGCAGTAAATTAGTCCTACTATAAGTATTGCTTAAGCTTTAAACCTGAGATATAGTTGGTGAAAGTTCAGTCACTGTTACAAAGGCGTTAATTGTTTAATAATGGAACTTGGTCACTTCTATCAACGCTGAGCTGTCGTTTTCGCGTTTTACCCTCGTTGAAAGTTCAGTCCAAGCCCGATGAATGTTTTTAAACTTTTTAATGTTTAAACTTTCAAATACAGTTTTTTAACCTACTTTAAGTATTTTATAATCATTACCAAATAAATCAAACACCATCACTCAATATTATTTTAATATCACGTTGCAGAAATTTAATGCATTTGTATGCAGACTAATTTTAACCAATAATACAACGAATAGAAATTCTTGAGACACGTGAAAAAATAATTTGCTAATTTTCACACTTAAATTACTTAGTAAAGTCGACAACGTTGTCGTTAAGTACTTATTTAATGAAATTGACGTATGTATTGAAATGGACATACTTGAGAACTGTAATCATAAAATATATAATGAAAATGAAAGATTCTTAAAAATAACCTTTTTACCTTCCAAGTTTGAAAAATTACCTTCTTGCCTCACATTTTAAAAAGTAGACTTTGTTCATGCACTTCGAAAAGTAACTTTTTTTTTGTTAGGCCGACAAATTATACTTTGTTTTAAGAACTTTTTGAAATTTTTTTCCATTCTTAAAACAATTATCACGACGTTAACAGCAGCTCTAAGTATGTTTCAAACGAAGATTAAACACGTAATGGTTATTTATTCCCCATGAATTAAAAATATTTTTTACGTTATACATGAATTAATAAAATTTACCCACTAGTGATAATTATTTTTTAAAGAAAAAAAATATTTAAATAATAAATATACTGTACCAATATCTTGGTACGCTCTTGGCATTTTAACACGTGAAGGTATACTTGATAATGAAACACATTAAAACTTGTACGGAGCTGATTAGATAGCAGTAATAGTTATTATTTTACGAAAGAAAATAAATTTCTCAAGGTGAGTAGTAAACGTCAAACGCTTAAGCAATTAGTACATAGTAGCTACTATTTTTGAGGCTCGTGAGCTGTGAACTAAACGTGTTGATTCCGACTGAAAATATAAAGCTGGATAATGGTGAGACTAATAACGTTAAAAAATACAAATAAAATTAAGTTAACAAAATAAATAATATTATAATAAGCTATACCTTTGTCAGCATTTAATAAGTAAAAAATAAATTTAATTCATACTAGAGAACGTGAATGTAAATAATATATATAAAGATTAATACCATGACAATGTTTTTTTTTTTTTCTGTGAAACATTTTTCTGTTACTTTATTCAGGGGAAATGCATTTCTAAACTAATATAAGCATATCCAATCACTTATATTCTGTGATTCTTATTACGTCTACCCCGTATTATTGTCGAAAAATATTCAACGCGTGTTTTTTTTTTTTTTTATTCAACACCTAAACAAAATCTGACCAAAATGTGCATCCCAACATTAACGCCCGATGTCACCCAAATTTCTAGGATTTGTATAATTTTCTTGTCAACATAATTCATAAACCAAGATGTTAAACACGTGTTAATGTTTTAAATGGTTAATATTGTTTAAAAAAACAATGTATTTCCACATTGAAAGGACGGAATATCAGTGTCAACGAGCCATCAGAACAGGGAAAGCCTCGACGAAGCGATTCGCTCCGGAAACTGTGGGAAAGTTCACGCACTTTTAAAAAGGTAATTTTTCATTTCAAGACGCAAAAAAAAAGTTATACTTGTCACGTTTATATTCCTCAATATACTCAAGGAATCCACGTTGCGGCAACGTTTGGAACCTCAACTTCAAAGCGCCCTTGTTCACGGTGTACGACCACGTAGACGCGAACGGCCCCGCACAGGACGACGACAGGCTGGCGATAATGAAGTTGCTCGTCGATAACGGCGCAAACGTGAACGTGCGGGACATAGACACGTACGACTCGGCCCTCATCGTGGCGGTGACGAAGCGACAGGTACAATATTGCCCGTTGGTTGCAAAACCCCACATGGGAATGTCAAAACTTTTGGAAAACCCACAGGTCAACGGAGCGCGGTTTCTTCTCGAAAACGGAGCCGATCCCAACGCGCGCAACATGCACGGGCGCACGGCTTTGTGGATCGCCGCGCACCTCGGCCTCGAGGACATTGTACAACTGTTGCTCAACCACAAGGCGGATGCCAACATTGAAAGTTCGAGAGGCAACACGCCGCTTGACGCTGCCATTTCGGCGTACAGGGTTCGCTCGGCGGAAAAGCTCGTCAAAGCCGGGTTGGTAATTCAAAACTTGAGCGGTGAATTCCAATCGTGATACATTTTTTTTTTTTTTTAGGGCAAAGAGCAATAATTTCTATCAGAGTCTACTGGCTGCGTGCAGGAACACCCCCAGGGTGCCGGACGAGCTGCGGCACAAGGATTTTGTGGAGCGCGTATTGGACGTCCACGGGAGCTTTTCGCCGGAGGTTCTGGTGTGCCACATGGAGTTCAAAAGGCACGACAGGTGTCATCAAAGTGGAGAGGAATGTTGGTTGGAGTCGCTGTGCGAGCGGGTCAACAACGACAACTGCGATGTCAGGGGTGACTCGGGGTTGCACGTGGCCGTCGGTGGTGGGAACGTTGCCAAGATCGAGGCTCTCCTTCGGAGCGGGGCCAACGTTAATTTGAAGAATAAATTCGGCGATACGCCCTTGCATGTCGCTTTGAGGCTGAAGAAACGGGGATTCAGCGCCGAGTACTGCAAGATCATTGATCTGCTTGTCGATTACGGTGAATAATACAATTTTTTTTTTTTTTTTCCTCAAGTGCCAACTTGATGCGTGGCGAACACTTTTTTCCGCTCATTCTGTTGCGATTGTAAGAACAATACGTTGATGTCTTACTCTCTCCACTTTTAATAGTGATACAACTTTTTTTAAATAGCGCGTATGCGAATTTACACCGTTTAAACAGTCGATTTCACACTATTTCAAAGAATTATACTTTTAACTCATATGAACTAGCGAATATTCATGGATTTTATCGCGAAATGATGAATATTTATACTACTTCTATTGATTTGACGTTTTACTATAAAAATAGGTTGGTTAACTTGTTGTTTGTACCACTCGGCATAATGTGTATTCGTTCATTCGGATTGAGATCGTTAATTGGATTACCGATACATATTTTGAATTAAAATTTATATGGACGGGGTACGAATGGACGATCTTAATTCTTCACAATTTCGCCAGTGAAAATCTTGCTCACTTGAGCAAATGATGGATTCAATTTTCACGATTTCAAATTTAGAGAGTAGATTTTTATATAAAACTAGATAGATTCGTAACTGCGGAAATAGGGCAAAAAGTAATCGTTGAGTCAAAGAAAAGGGCACAAAAACAAAAATAAAGATGCGCATCTGAACTTAGCGATTGGTAGTTTGCATAAACAAATACATACATAAAAAAACATTGAACACCTTGTTTTTAAACAAAAGCTGATGGGGATAAAAGCTCGTAAAAATTCATTGTATCGCAGTGCAGTGAGTTTTACATATGGACACCTGCTCATGAATTTTCATGCTTTTTATTTCGATCAGTCTTTGTTTAAGTAAAAGATGAAGAGGTTGGACCGAATGGATTTTATCTAATTGGAACCGAAAGTGACACAGACAGTACTTACAATCAGTGTAAAAAAAAGAAATAATGTATACAGTAACAGTATGCTTTGAGTATTGCATGTCCATGTTTTGTCTGCAAAAACAGTGAAAGAAAAGACGTTTCAATAAGTAACAAGATTATTCTTGATTATTCGTACTTTTTCTTGCAGGAGCGGGTCTTTGTATGCCCAACAATTTCGATGAGACGCCGATTTTTTTGGCAGCGAAACGACAAAACGTAAAACTGATGAATCTAATACTGGCGAGAATCACAAGAGTCGACCACAAGACACTCGGAAGACCGGTTGTAGGAAGCAATTTTGCGAAAGGAATTCATTTCAATAAGAATAAACCCCAATACCACGAACTCATCGTTGCCATTAATTTGGGTCACGAACAAATTGTCGATGGCTTGCTCGACATAATCGATGCAAAGGAACGTAAAAACTGTGGCCGATACACCAACAGAGTTATACACGTGGCTTTTATGGCGTGCCGATACAGCATCGTCAAGATGCTCCTGGAAGCTGGTTTTCGATCCGAGAGGTTTGCCACATTTGACCAGAAAAAAAAAAAGGTCCAAAGATATTTGCCGATCGAATAATCTCATTTTCAACCAACAGGTGCTACCCCGAATCCATTGTGCAGTTTTATTCCTCGAGTAATCATAACGAGGACGCGTTGAAAGTGGCGTGCCTACTTTGGGAATTTAATGACATTGGATCGATTTACACCGGAATAGCTTGGGCTTTTCATTACATTTTTAAGGAGTCGACCCCCGAGGAATTGGTGTACTTGCTGACGTTTTATTACGTCATTCTAACGCGATTGAACCGATCAATCGGATGCTTGGATCTGGCGCAAGGACTATTTGAGTCGATGCCCAAAGTTCTCTTGGACTGTAACCGCGTGCTGGACATATTGGAGGTGCTCAAAGTGGGCGACATGTCCATTTATAGGATCATCACGATGCCATTCGAATCGTTTGTGAAAATATTGAACAACGAGAGTTATCTCCATGAATTTACGAGTATAAGCTCGAAACTTGATAAAAAATGTAAACTCCAGTATTACCAGTGTGCATTGAAAATCCGCATTGATTTGGCCATTGAAAAGAAGGTGTTGCTGGATGTTGTTAAAGAGCATTTGAATGATGTTTTTCAAAGTGTTCTCAGCAAAACGGACTTTCAACAATGTTTGCCCAACAAAGTTATGTCCAATATAACTGACTACCTCAACGCGAGGGATTTGAAAAGACTTGCGATAACTATGATGCATGAGACCAGTCGTATGTGTCTGGAATAATATTAAAGGCCATTGGACTTTTTTTTTTTTTTTTTCATAATAAAGTGCAAGAAAATGGACGCCTTTCACGTGGTTTTCTAGTGTGGAAAATGAAATTTTTCATGACGTTTATAAAACAAGTGTACGCGGGTAAAACTATGCATAGAGTATAGTAGCCTCTGTAGGTATCGTACAGATACAAGTGTACAACACAAAAAAATGTTTTTTTTTTTTTTTTTGGTATAAATACATTATCTTTCGAATATCTTTCTTTTTGTATAAACTGTATCAAACTATGTTGAATTATAAAGTTATTATATTTATATGGTGAAAGAACAATTTTGTGAATACATATTTTGGCTATTCGAAGCTGAATGATTGCATGTGATGTAATTATTATTTAGTGTGAAAAATATTTTTTTTTGAAACTGCAAAATTAAAACGTAACCAAATTTTATGTTATCAAGGCATGCCAATAAATTGTTTTTTTATTTTTCTTCAAAGATCACTTGTCTGGAGATCTTGTGGAACACCAATCGAGGTAAGCGGCGAACAAACCTACAGGATTAACTATTTTTTTTTGGAACTGAAAAAATAAAAATAAAAATAGAAATACGGTATTTCGCTAGTAAATTACAATATTCATTATTTACAATAGTTTTTCATTGAATTCTACTACATGGGGGTACACTAACTGTTACCAGTTAACAATTGAATGTCTTTTATATAAAAACAATAGAATTTCCTTGTAAAAGCCTCAAGTGTACCTCGAACGTTTGCAAACTGGTTGGTAAATCTTCAACAAAATAGAAATCAAGAGTGCATCACATGGACGTTCTTTGAAGGAAATTAAAAACCGAGTACGATGTTTTCAATATCTGAAAAGCCGTATAAAATCCCAAGTGACACGATTATTGTTCACTCGATAATTAACGGTAGAAGGAAATAATGCTTACTTTGCAATAAGAGTCAATGGACAAATTGATGAGGAAGCTACTGGTGAACTTGATGGGTTTTCGCACGAGTATCATCATCCGAAGTAAATTCTTTTTGTCATCTATGCCAAACACGGTCCAATCCATCGCGTACATGGCACCGACGAGATCGCTGCTCTGATTGGGAGGCAAAAAAAGAAAAAAACAAAAAAAATTGCTTACTCACGCGCACGTATATACTCGTGGTTGGCCATTACATACCTGTAAAATGACCTCGTTGCCGTACCAGCAGAACAAAAATATCTGGTAGAGCATGCAGGACAGGTAGAGCGACAGCGACATGAAGTGCACGCTGAGCAAAGTCATCCTCGACAGGAGGTACACGCTCGAGCACAACACCAGCGAGCTGGTCACGAATTGAAAGAAAATTATGACGTTGAAGGTGCCGTTCAGTTTGGCGCTAAACCTGAAACAATTGGCATTGGTTCAGCTGTGCGTGCACCTCTCGTCACGCAATGGAGAGAAAAAAAAAAAAAAAAAAAAGACCCAACAGTTTGATGCACCGGTGGTGCTCGATACAGTCGACCAGACGCTTCAGCCGGTCATCTCCGTCCGCCGATCTCGCCGATTCCTCGGTTATTACTCGATACCGGTGCTTCAGAACTTCGAGTTGGGCCGAGGCGTGTATCAGTAGTCCGCAAATGAGGGTTTCGTTGGCGATTTGCACGTTGGCAGCTCCCACGTGGGCGATCGTTTGGTGGAGGAACGTCAGCCAGTACCGGGTGATCGAGCCCTCCGTGGCGTACGGTATCCAAGCCTTGAACGGCAGTATCTTGTGGGGGGTGAGGAAAAAAGTGCGCACCGTTATCAGCATGCAAGTCGTCTCCGTCAGGGCTAGGTAGAACAGCGTTACGAGCCTGTTGCGGGGATCAGAGAGAACATTGGTTTGGACGCGCGGGAACGAAATACGAGAACCTTAAGAATGAGCCACATTTGTAAGGACCGCGTGAAATTTTGCCCAAATTTTTCACGTGGAGTTCTCATGATTATTCTTCGGGGATTTTTTCATGTGGAAAATCCATGGAAAACACATATATATATACGTTCAAATAATCAAAATGATCAATTGTATAAATCAACGCTGAAGTCAATCGTAAATTATATTGTCGATTCCACGTTTAATCAATGCCGATTTTATTTAGCTGCGACGCTAACGTGGAAAAAAAACAACTTCGTTTTGAAGTTAACTACTAATATTCTTCAACTTAAATCAACGCTGATTCAACATGGAATCAACGTAGAATCAACGGTGTAGTTGACGACTGATTTCAGCATTGATGTCCTTGATAGGGTGTCAAATATTTTTGATGCATGAATCAGAAAGATTAAAAGAGTGCCTGGAACAAAGACAACAAGTTAACCAGCACAATGCATGCTTTTAATTATTTATTCTCGTTTGTATTTTCATCCAATCCTGTACGGTTATTAAATCAATGAAGTTACAAACGGCTTCGATCGGCATGTAATGCAGTTAAAAAATATTACCTGGCCTTGTTGTGGTTCCTGAGCTGTATGTCTCGCTCAACCGAGTCTCTAGCAACGCAGTAACCAGTTTCCAGGATGTTCGTCAACTCCGCGATACCACGGTGGAAGTAAAGGATGTTGATTATTTTGCAGCAAACGTTGAGCATCGACAGGAGCATGAAACAACTACCGGTCAGTCCCTCAAAGTCTTGGGCGCTGATGACTATACCGACCAAGTGGCTCAGGGTGAACGTGTAGATCAAAAAAACGGCAAAGCACGAGAAACAATTGTACGCGTGTTTGGCTATGAAGTTCGGCTCGAGGCTCGCGGGTCGCCAGAACCCGCAAATCGTCAGGATTGCCAAGGGTATTGGGAGTATTTTCATTTTTAACCGTATAGGTGCACCTTCACGGGTGTTTGCGGGTATACGCAAGAGCAGAACCAAGGGGGATACGCGCGACTATCGATCGGAAAACTATACATTTAAGGAGGTACGGGGACTTTAATCGGAAAAAACAGGCATATGTATAGGGGTAATTTAGTAATGAGCTCGTTTAATCATACACCCTCCACACTTGGTATATATCCCTACTCTGTCAAACCGATACTTACGCGGCCATTGTATCAAGTATGCGAGAGCTTGTAATAAGTGGTCTCGGGTAAGACATGATTGGCGAGTAAAGGCTTGTTACCGAGAGATGCGCTGAATATGTCATGAATCGGATTATTTCCGAACTGATGGGTATATATATATGTATATATGGGTGACCATGGAGACCCAAGTGTACGCAAGTCGACAAGTGCAGAGTGAAACTTGTCGAAGCTAACCGAGACATCGTTGACTCCAATAATTTCATTACTTTGGTATTGTGGTGCATTTTTGGAACAAAGTTAATTCTTACGTTGTATGGATCATAATTTGTTGGAAAAAAGTGGAGAAAACGTCACGATACTGCAATGGTATTTTTTTTTTTTCCTTGTACAAAGAACATATATATATATATATATATATATATATAAGCTCAACTACGTATTTGATTGAGTTACGCCATACGTTGCATGAAGTTGAACGCAGAGTAGGAGGTCTTCATTATCTGAAACCGAAGAACAATACGTGCAATGGATATTAACTGTTCAATGTGAACATATATGATAATCTTCAATCGACCTTTGCGAAAGATGACATGGACAAATGAATGATCCATCCGGTTTTCATTTCTATGGGTTTCCTCGATCTGGCCATCATGACCAACAAACTTTTCTTTGTCTCCGAATCCAGGTGGGTCCAGTCCACGTCCAAAGTAATGCTGCTCACGTTGACACTCTACACGACAAAACAATCATGCATAAGTGATGTGTCACGCGATGTACTTAAGAAATGACGTAATTGTTAATATATAGCAATAAAGTTCACTTGGGTGGAGACTGCATCGCCGTACCAACAGTAAAGGAAAATCTGCGCGACGACGCAAATCAGGTAAGAGAGTAACGTAAAGAACCTCGAGCTGAACAGTTGCATTTTCGACAGCTGGAAGACACTCGAGCCCGTAACCAGTGCCGCGATCAAAAACTGAGTGACCATCATCATGGAAAAGGTGGCGTTGAAGATTTTACAGAATCTGTGTGTGGGGGAAAGAAATGTGTCATATCGTTTCGTTTTAAAAGTTATACTGCACGTTCCAACAATTTTTTACCGATATATGCAGTCGTGGTGCCGTATAATGTCCCCAAGCTCTTCGGGTTGCCGGTACCTCCTTTTTTCCCAGCACATCCTACGAGCGTTTTCACTTCGAAGTCCATCGGGTAGCTTTTTCATGCGACTCTGCAAAATCTCGAGTTGGGCGCAAATTTGTATCATCATGCCCGTCACGAGAGTATCGCTGCCGACGTGTAGGAAAGCCGAGGTGATGTTACCCATCAGCTGATGGAAGTAAGACGCGACGTAGACGTCGGTCCTTCTGGTGTAGTTGTAAGGGTGCCAAGATGGGAAGGGCAGTCTCCTTTCGGGTACGGTGTTGAACAAGGACTGCAGGGTTACCATCACGGCGCTCAATGATATCATTCCCGAGTAGACAATGGTGTTGAATCTTATTGGGCCAGGGATTTTCGAGGGATGCGCATGAAATGCAAATTTTTTATTTATCCAAAGACTTTATTGCTTTGGGATTATCTTTAACCGAGGGTTCGGGTTTACCGATGAGCAACAACAAATTACTCGAGGACTGGAATAATGGTAAATGAATCACTTCAAAATATTTTTATACTGTTATAACAATATTTTTGTTTTAGGAGCACATTAATTTTCATCACGTTTTTTTTTTTTTTTAACAGAAATAAAACGAAATAATGAAAATATGTATTGCGTAACAACATAAACGTTAAGACTAAAACTAACATTTCAACCTTGTTTGGGTAACAACCTGAGGGTACTCTAATTTTTAAAATTAATTTTTGGACTCTAGGTGCAACATTAATTACAGAAAAATGAGGCTTGAAAAAAAAAAAAAAAAAAAAAAAACCTCTCGAATGATTCAATGAATTTTTTTGTATGCGACACAAACCTCGCAGTGCTGTCAAACTTTCGTTGGATTTTTTCTTCGTCATCATCGCGGTATTTGTACAAACCACCGAGCAAGGTGTTGGTCAATTCGATGAGGTCGTTACGTTTCAGCAATAAATTGAGCACCTTCAAACAAGCGCTCATTATCGACAAACACAAAAACGAGCTCTCGGTGATTTCGTCCACGTTTTGGGCGTTGAAAAGTATACTCAGAATCTGCGACAGTGCGAACGTGGCGTTGAGCGTATACATGAAAATGGTAAAAGCGTTGTAAATGAGAATCGAAGCCCTCGATTTCCAAGCTGGCGGTCGCCAAAAGCCAAAAATTTGGAAAATTAAAAAGGTCAGTGGGAGTACTCGCATCATTTTCGCCTCCCTGAAATAACTTTGTATCTTGTGGGTGTATGGACAACGTCAGCTCTTACATACAAGAATATTAGTTTATACGTAATATCGACATCAGGTCGTAGAATGCAACTATTAAAAGTTGTCGATTGATAATTACACGCAACGACGCAAAGTATATTATGTGCTTCCCTTCGTCGGAGTCATGTGTATGTAATTAAGGGTAATATCTAGAATAAAGCGAGTTGAATTGGAGACGAAGGGGAGACTATACTTTATTCACTATTTGTTTTATTATGAGGCTTGGAAACGCAATAAATACTGGCTTAGTTTCAAAAGTCATAACGTGAATAGATGAATAATTAAATTTATATTTTACACAAATATATTTTTGTTTATGTGTACTGCCGTTGTGTTTTTTCACATTATAAATTACATTTTGTGTTTTTTTTCTATTTGTTCCGCGCCCCTGTATCGGTATCTGCGTTGCTTTTTACGGGCAAAAATTATCATTAATTATTGTAAAATTCTAATGTGTATCTAATAAAAAAATAAAAAAATATATACAATGGAAGAAGCATAAATTAATAAATTAAATAATCGTTAAAAAAATAAACGCGTAAACAAATAATAAAAAAAAAACAACGAAAGAAACGTAAATAAATCAATAAATTCATAGTTAACTAAACAGTTAAATAAATGAACGCATAAATAAATAACGGTAACACTAGTGTTTGATGAGTTTATCGTTTGTGCAATACGAGTAAGCGCTAAAGGTATAACTTGGTATTAATTGCTGTTAAAAATACAATTTAGATCTGAAAAAAAAGCAAAAACTAATAATGCAGGTAAAAATTACTGTAGAAGAGTACTTGGACCTCAATAAACTGTAAACAAGGTACAATATGCCATAGTTGAATGCTTGTACTTGTAATACATGCTTACAAGTATTAAAGTAGTCATTAAAAAAGTAATGAAAAATGATGATTTGATTAATAAGTAAATAAAATGAAAACATACGTGCAGTATATATTATTCGTATGTATTTTGTCTAAATTTAAACTAAACTTCAACAACAGATAACTTTCAACAGGTTTACACCGAGAGAACGTTGTACACGGAGTATGACGTTTTGACGATCTGAAAGGAAAGCAATAACCACATTACAAGTTAAAAAATTTAATATCACAAATGTATATGTATGTATACTCACACTAGTGAAAGCAACGTTTGACAATGTTATTACGTATCCGCTGCTCATGATTATTGGCTTGGTCGTTCGGTGGCAGATGATCATCAGATGTTTTATTCCAGTTTGGCTCAAGTGTCTCCAATCCGTGAGGAGTATGTTATTTCCCAAATCTGTGCTCTGGAACAGCGAGAGAGAGGAAAAAATCCATCACAAAGATAATTTTTCCAAGGTATAAATATGTTATTCATTGTAAAAAAAAAAAAAAAAAAAAAAAAAAAAATGAAAAACAAATCAAATGTAAAAGGAACACAATTCTTTTTTATTGCATATATTTATAATCCTCATAAAAGAACATAGAAGGGTAAAAACTCACCCTCAAAGTTATCTCGTTACCGTACCAAGTGTAGAGAAAAATTTGCAACAGCATGCAGGATTGGAACAACAAAAGGGTTACAAAGTCGCTGTTGACGGATGGGCAGAGGGCCAAATTGTACGTGCATACGCACAAAACGACGATACTCGCGACAAATTGGAACAGAATGACAAAAACGTATATGTCGTTGAGCAATTCAGCCATCCTGCAATCGTGTATTAAGTAATATTACATATCATTTCTGGCCTGCAATAACAAATCACTGTTTTACTTGAAATAAATAATTTAGTTTCTTCAGCTTCTCTCATTTCTATTTTAGATTTATTACCTACATTATTTTATAAAAACAACGTATAATTGAAAAAATCGTTTGAAAAATATGGATAAAAAATTTATTGTCCATGAATTTAAAAAAATATTGCCACGCAATTGCCGATCTGTCATGGATATGGCTAGTAAGTTTTGAAATAGTCTAACAAAAAATAAATGTTTTATTTCCATGTAATGAGAAAATTAGGGACAACAAGCAAGTCGTAACCCTTGGAATATTTATACTTTCTTTTTTTTTTTTTTATTTAACTATACAGCAAATTAGTATAAAAAAAAAAAAAAACTTTCATTGACCACAAACATGAATTTAAAAAGTATCTTTTACGTACTTTCATATTTTCATTCTTGAGGTTGTACTAATATTTTGCACGGTACAAAGAAGCGAAAATTAATTTAATCTAGTGTGAAAAAGTGATGCTGTACAGAGACCTGCCATATTTTTTCGAGGATAGAATAAAATTCATTATTCACGGCAAGCTCTGCTTCCACCAAAAAAAAAAAAAAAAAAAAAAAAAAAACTCACTCGAAAATCTTCAGGTGGTGTTGTATAAGTTTGACGAGCAACTTCTTCTCCTCGGCAAAGACCAGCCCCTCGTCCACACCCTCGTCCCTCATGGCCTTGACCGTTTGCGTCAAACGGGCGAAGCGCTCCTCCAGTATCCGGAACTGCGCGCATATCTGTATCATGAAACCACTGACCAACACCTCCGTGGACGCGTTGACCGAGGCCGCGATGGTCACCGCCCACGCCTGGTGCAGGTAAGCTATGCGATAGTTCCTGACGCTGTCGAGGGAATAGGGGAGCCAGCCGCGGTAGGGCAACACTCGGTCCTCGATGTCCGAGATGAAGTAGGGCATGTACACGAAGGTGATCACCGATATCGAGTACAGACCGGCCAGCTTGTGGGTGTTGCTCCTACAGGATATATATTTATTATCATCCTCGGGTGGGTCGAATAATGCATTTTTTGCTTTTTATATATTTTAATACACATTAATTTTATAATCTACGTATCACAATCTACGTAGGGCATGTACACGAAGGTGATCACCGATATCGAGTACAGACCGGCCAGCTTGTGGGTGTTGCTCCTACAGGATATATATTTATCATCATCCTCGGGTGGGTCGAATAATGCATTTTTTGCTTTTTATATATTTTAATACACATTAATTTTATAATCTACGTATCACAATCTACGTAGGGCATGTACACGAAGGTGATCACCGATATCGAGTACAGACCGGCCAGCTTGTGGGTGTTGCTCCTACAGGATATATATTTATTATCATCCTCGGGTGGGTCGAATAATGCATTTTTTGCTTTTTATATATTTTAATACACATTAATTTTATAATCTACGTATCACAATCTACGTAGGGCATGTACACGAAGGTGATCACCGATATCGAGTACAGACCGGCCAGCTTGTGGGTGTTGCTCCAACAGGATATATATTTATTATCATCCTCGGGTGGGTCGAATAATGCATTTTTTGCTTTTTATATATTTTAATACACATTAATTTTATAATCTACGTATCACAATCTACGTAGGGCATGTACACGAAGGTGATCACCGATATCGAGTACAGACCGGCCAGCTTGTGGGTGTTGCTCCTACAGGATATATATTTATTATCATCCTCGGGTGGGTCAAATAATGCATTTTTTGCTTTTTATATATTTTAATACACATTAATTTTATAATCTACGTATCACAATCTACGTAGGGCATGTACACGAAGGAGATCACCGATATCGAGTACAGACCGGCCAGCTTGTGGGTGTTGCTCCTACAGGATATATATTTATTATCATCCTCGGGTGGGTCAAATAATGCATTTTTTGCTTTTTATATATTTTAATACAAATTAATTTTATAATCTACGTATCACAATCTACGTAGGGCATGTATACGAAGGTGATCACCGATATCGAGTACAGACCGGCCAGCTTGTGGGTGTTGCTCCTACAGGATATATATTTATTATCATCCTCGGGTGGGTCGAATAATGCATTTTTTGCTTTTTATATATTTTAATACACATTAATTTTATAATCTACGTATCACAATCTACGTAGGGCATGTACACGAAGGTGATCACCGATATCGAGTACAGACCGGCCAGCTTGTGGTTGTTGCTCCTACAGGATATATATTTATTATCATCCTCGGGTGGGTCGAATAATGCATTTTTTGCTTTTTATATATTTTAATACACATTAATTTTATAATCTACGTATCACAATCTACGTAGGGCATGTACACGAAGGTGATCACCGATATCGAGTACAGACCGGCCAGCTTGTGGGTGTTGCTCCTACAGGATATATATTTATTATCATCCTCGGGTGGGTCAAATAATGCATTTTTTGCTTTTTATATATTTTAATACACATTAATTTTATAATCTACGTATCACAATCTACGTAGGGCATGTACACGAAGGTGATCACCGATATCGAGTACAGACCGGCCAGCTTGTGGGTGTTGCTCCTACAGGATATATATTTATTATCATCCTCGGGTGGGTCAAATAATGCATTTTTTGCTTTTTATATATTTTAATACACATTAATTTTATAATCTACGTATCACAATCTACGTAGGGCATGTACACGAAGGAGATCACCGATATCGAGTACAGACCGGCCAGCTTGTGGGTGTTGCTCCTACAGGATATATATTTATTATCATCCTCGGGTGGGTCAAATAATGCATTTTTTGCTTTTTATATATTTTAATACAAATTAATTTTATAATCTACGTATCACAATCTACGTAGGGCATGTATACGAAGGTGATCACCGATATCGAGTACAGACCGGCCAGCTTGTGGGTGTTGCTCCTACAGGATATATATTTATTATCATCCTCGGGTGGGTCGAATAATGCATTTTTTGCTTTTTATATATTTTAATACACATTAATTTTATAATCTACGTATCACAATCTACGTAGGGCATGTACACGAAGGTGATCACCGATATCGAGTACAGACCGGCCAGCTTGTGGGTGTTGCTCCTACAGGATATATATTTATTATCATCCTCGGGTGGGTCAAATAATGCATTTTTTGCTTTTTATATATTTTAATACACATTAATTTTATAATCTACGTATCACAATCTACGTAGGGCATGTACACGAAGGTGATCACCGATATCGAGTACAGACCGGCCAGCTTGTGGGTGTTGCTCCTACAGGATATATATTTATTATCATCCTCGGGTGGGTCGAATAATGCATTTTTTGCTTTTTATATATTTTAATACACATTAATTTTATAATCTACGTATCACAATCTACGTAGGGCATGTACACGAAGGTGATCACCGATATCGAGTACAGACCGGCCAGCTTGTGGGTGTTGCTCCTACAGGATATATATTTATTATCATCCTCGGGTGGGTCAAATAATGCATTTTTTGCTTTTTATATATTTTAATACACATTAATTTTATAATCTACGTATCACAATCTACGTAGGGCATGTACACGAAGGTGATCACCGATATCGAGTACAGACCGGCCAGCTTGTGGGTGTTGCTCCTACAGGATATATATTTATTATCATCCTCGGGTGGGTCAAATAATGCATTTTTTGCTTTTTATATATTTTAATACACATTAATTTTATAATCTACGTATCACAATCTACGTAGGGCATGTACACGAAGGTGATCACCGATATCGAGTACAGACCGGCCAGCTTGTGGGTGTTGCTCCTACAGGATATATATTTATTATCATCCTCGGGTGGGTCGAATAATGCATTTTTGGCTTTTTATATATTTTAATACACATTAATTGTATAATCTACGTATCACAATCTACGTAGGGCATGTACACGAAGGTGATCACCGATATCGAGTACAGACCGGCCAGCTTGTGGGTGTTGCTCCTACAGGATATATATTTATTATCATCCTCGGGTGGGTCGAATAATGCATTTTTTGCTTTTTATATATTTTAATACACATTAATTTTATAATCTACGTATCACAATCTACGTAGGGCATGTACACGAAGGTGATCACCGATATCGAGTACAGACCGGCCAGCTTGTGGGTGTTGCTCCTACAGGATATATATTTATTATCATCCTCGGGTGGGTCGAATAATGCATTTTTTGCTTTTTATATATTTTAATACACATTACTTTTATAATCTACGTATCACAATCTACGTAGGGCATGTACACGAAGGTGATCACCGATATCGAGTACAGACCGGCCAGCTTGTGGGTGTTGCTCCTACAGGATATATATTTATTATCATCCTCGGGTGGGTCGAATAATGCATTTTTTGCTTTTTATATATTTTAATACACATTAATTGTATAATCTACGTATCACAATCTACGTAGGGCATGTACACGAAGGTGATCACCGATATCGAGTACAGACCGGCCAGCTTGTGGGTGTTGCTCCTACAGGATATATATTTATTATCATCCTCGGGTGGGTCAAATAATGCATTTTTTGCTTTTTATATATTTTAATACACATTAATTTTATAATCTACGTATCACAATCTACGTAGGGCATGTACACGAAGGTGATCACCGATATCGAGTACAGACCGGCCAGCTTGTGGGTGTTGCTCCTACAGGATATATATTTATTATCATCCTCGGGTGGATCAAATAATGCATTTTTTGCTTTTTATATATTTTAATACACATTAATTTTATAATCTACGTATCACAATCTACGTAGGGCATGTACACGAAGGTGATCACCGATATCGAGTACAGACCGGCCAGCTTGTGGGTGTTGCTCCTACAGGATATATATTTATTATCATCCTCGGGTGGGTCGAATAATGCATTTTTTGCTTTTTATATATTTTAATACACATTAATTTTATAATCTACGTATCATATACGTATATGTATGGTTATTTGTACATTTTGATATAATAACGTCTATTATTGTATATTATCAACACGTTTTTAATATATATGTTACATGTATAATTCGTACATTTTTATTAAATTATCATATATATATACATATTATTGTAGATTTTTATGTAATAGTATACATGTGTCTCTCAGTTTGAGGGGTTTTCTTTTTCTTCGCAAACACGTCAAGCAAATCACAAGAGAATAATAATCCTTTCAAATTAAATTAATTTAAGATTACGTCACCAACTTTCTATTAGAAAGTTCACCTCTTAGTGGGGGCACTTATGATAAGCAAATGATTATTTTCCATTGTTTTTATTCCCAGAAATGGCAAATCGTCAAATTTTTATTTATCTTACTATTTTTATTAAATTTTTTCAACCAAGTATTTTTGATATTTTTCTTTTTATGGGTACAGGCTATCCCCAATTAACGCAAAACGCCGAAAGAAGTTGTTTTTACAACTCAGAGTTGTATAAATGTTGAAAATGTGTCCGTTACTTTTAGAAATAATTTATGTGCTCCTAATTGCGTCAATTTGCAAGTAATTAGTGGCCAGCTCGAGTATAAATCAAAGGGACATCTAAATTGGGGAAACAGCCGTTTAATACTTTAGTTCACGCCCCATTTGAGCATCCCTACCCCAATCACAAAAGAGTACAACAAAGAGGGTATCACTTGATACGAGGATGACAAATACAAACTACGTCACAATTGGCGGTGATTTCACGATTCGAGAAAGTATTCGTGTTGAGTTGTTAAGTATACGAAAACTATTAATGGGCCCTGTAAATACTATGGTGACTTGATTTCTCTCGATTACTGTTCAAAAGTGTAGTCATCAAGGTAGCAATAAGTTTTGGTTTTTGCTCAAGAGAAGAAACGTTGTTCCCCCAGTTGTTGGTGCACACTTTTACTTTACATATTTCAACAAAAAAAAAGAAAATCATCGCTTGCCAGTATGTCATCGTGTCAGTTGCATGCTTACATAAATAATAAAAATTACGATCTCTTACGCTTGGCTTTGGAAAAAAAATTGTGGCCCATCGACGAATTGAACGATTTTAACGAGACACCCCTTGATTTGGCCGCTCGCAACGGTGATCTTCGGGCGGTTGAAATTTTGTTTGAATATGGTGCCAAACCGACCATCGAATATAGCACCGAGAGACCGACAATCACGCTGGCCAAGTCCTTTGTTGGAAAGAATTTGAACGTGATAAAAAAGTTGATCGAACACGGCTGTGATCCTAACGTACAATTGGACAATCACGAAGTACAAGACAACACAACGTGGGATGTAGTTGTAGCTCTGGACAACGCTGAGGTAAGTCTTGATCATACGCATGATATTCTCGTTTCACGTAAGAATTTATTGTACCCCATTTCTTTGACACCCAATGAAATGTGAAGTTCAACTTCTTTCGCGCCTACCCAAAGTGTACATACACTTTGTGCGCGGAGCAGTCTTTTTAACGACCACTTGGCTTACCGATACATTTTCTGAACGCGCGCCAACACCTGAAGTTGAACTTCATTCTCCGAATGTCCACGAATCGGGGAAACAAAAAAACAAAAGTCGCGCTACTGAATACTCGATGAAACCATCGAATACCCCAAGCTTTTACGTTAAACTCGTTAAAAAATCCTTGCAGATAATGGAGTACTTGCTGGAGCTACACCCCGGCAATAAGCAGGACGCGCAGTTTCTCTCGAGCGTGTTGATCTCAGCGAGTAGAAAATCGAAAAAAATCGTCCGGTACCTACTCGGCGAGTTTGGCGACCGGTTGCGCGGTACGACCGACGAATCGGGCGAATCCACCTACTACCGCGCCATCGCGGACTGCCAAAGCGACACGATATTCGTAGCTCTGGTGGGTGTCAGTAAGGAAGTCCTGTCCGAGGTGGGCATCGACGGCCAAAGCCTCGCGCACAAGGCCGTGGCCGGGAACAACAAAGCCCTACTGGCCAAGCTCATACGCCACGGCGTCGACCCCAACAGAGTCGACGCCCACGGCAAGACACCGCTGCACTACGCCGTGGACCAGGGCCTCGACGAGCTGGCCCTCCTGCTGCTGGACCGCGGCGCCGACCCCAGCATCCCTGACCAAGCCGGGGACACGGCTCTGCACCTGTTTCTCCAACACGGCGAGAGTTTACGATTGCTCCGCAAGTTGGCCAAGGGGACCGATCTCTACGGAAGGAACTCCCGTGGCTTGGCGCCGCTGCACTTGGCCGTTGGCGCGGCTGACGAGTTGGTCTTCCAGCAGATGGCCATGCGGTACTGCGAGTCCATCGATTACCCGGACGGTGGGGGCAAAACTGCCCTGCATTACGCCGTGGAGGGCAGGAAGCTCGGCGCAGTGGAGTTTTTGTTGGACGTGGGGGCGCGGGTGGAGGGTCTGCTCGAGGATGGGGCGCCGCTGGTGGACGAGCCCGTGAAGGCTTGCGTCGCGAGGGCTTTGGTCAAGAGGGCCGTGGCTGGGATGCGCGTCGGCTCGAGGTTGGCCGGGGTGTTTGGGGGTGGCGAGTCGGACTTCGCGGACCTTTGCTTGGAGGAGGTGCGGAGGATGAAGGAGACCAGGATCAGAAGGGAGAGCAGAAGCGTGTACGATTTTCTGGTGGCCGAGAGGCACTTGTCGGTGGTTCTCGTGGGGGAGCCGTTTATCGGCAAAATGGTCCGGCAGGGAGATAGGCGCAAGGTGTTGGTGGTGGACGCGCGCTTTCCCATTTACAAGGCCATGCTGCAGAAGCAGTATTGGATCGGCTGTAGGTATTGTTCTTGTTACGATCTGGCGGCTACGTATTTGTACACGTTGAGTCGTTGCTGCCTCCCGGCCAGGGTATTGCACAAGATCATGTCGTTTTTGGGCGAGAGCGACATGCGGAACGTCATTGAATGCGGGGAGTCGTTCAATCGCTTCGAGCGTAATTTTTTCCAACTGAATCCCGGAATGAACGACTTTTTTGATAACATGGACAAGAGGGCTGGAAAAAGAAAAGTTTTTACTGCAACCCCATAGGTATTGTGTGTCTTTAAAGTGGCAAAAAAAAAAAAAATTACTGTGTTAGCTCTACAACCTGGTGTGATTTCGTCTTTTTTCGTCTGTTTACGATTGAATTTTAAATGTTTTTTTTTCTTTTTTATTAATTGAACATTAATACTTTGGAAAAATTGCAACAAAAAATAGTTTTTATTGTTACAAGATTGTCTAATAGATTTTTTAAGACATTCTACGTACACCTTGAAATATAAAATCGAACTAAAATTTTTAAGCGATTTTTTAACAATTATAAGTTTATTAAAATGTAAAATAAATAGAATAAGAAAACGACTGTAGATGTCAAATAAATTTTGTTACAAGATAGTTATAACTTGCGCTGAAAAATATATTTTTACTTAATTGGTTTTATTATTGAATGTATTTTTAGTTTTGTACAATTATTATAATTTGGAGAGTGCAGAAGTACTATTGTTTTTTTTGTTTTTTTGTTTTTGTATAATGTAATCTCAACTATTTAAAAAATTCAAACTCCATACCCTAATAATACTATGTACTATGAAACTCAAAATCATGATATAAATTTTTTCACTAAGGCAACAAATCGCTACCGTGAAAAATCGTTATCATAACCCTTTACAAAAAAAATTTAATGCGTAATAAATGTAGCTTAATTATTCAATAATCCTTAAAATTTATTGTATTTTTTTTTCTCGGTGCATAAAAAATTTCATTATTAATACATGGCTAAAAATAAATAAAATTTTCTGAAATTACTTTTTTATATTTTTATTAAGAGAAAATGAAAATCATAACGAAACCGCTTCATTTCGACATTAATTTTATGTTTTTTCTACACAACCATTAATTAAAACACTACTTTGTTTATCTCCTTCAGAAATTTTTTTACGTTTTCACAACATATTTTTAATCAACCATTTCACGAGCTTTCTGTTAAAATTAAAAAAAAAATAGGCCCAAGTGTAATCGTTTCGTGAAAGCTCCCAACTCATCATGTATGAAAAAAAAACATTTTTTCATTTTGATCAACTAAAAATAAACTCTGCATTACTTAAAAAATCATATTACCTAGACTCGTCATCGAATTTCTTCTGAATGGCCTCCTCCTCGGGGGTCTGCGGCAGAGCGACGTCGTCGAAAAACATGTCGATGAACCGAATGATTTTTTTCCTTTTCGACAAAAAAGAGAAACTCTTCTGCGTGACGTTAGTTATGTTGATCAGCTGTATCATGTTTTCCATGATTTGCTGCACGTTTTCGGCGAGAAGTATAATATCCAGTATTTCGGATATCATGAACGTGTAGTAAACGATCAGCGAGACCACAGTGTACAGCGAGTACAGTGTCACGGCGAGACTCGAGGACCATTTTTTCGGACGCCATATGCTCACTAGTGACAATAGGACGAAAGGCTGAAGCTGCATTTTGACGGCGAATAATTTTATTTTATTTTTTCGCTCTCCGCAAGTCAGACAACGAAAGGGGACACTCGTACTTTTTTATTCAGCTAATGATCCTGGCTGCAACCTGGTATTACAATGTAGCATGCAATTGTTTTAAATAGATGGGGGTCGCTGCTATGGAAAAGTAACTTTGTGCAGAAGTACGTAGTTTGTACTTAAAAGTTAAATGACACGTGTCGAGTTGGAAACTTTTTACTGCACATACATCTCATTTGGTAATGGCTAGTTTCAATTTGCTACACTTTTGCGTAGTGTGTGTTCACGGTCGGAAATTCACAGTCACAACAAGTTTAATCTAACGATCATTTATTTGATAAACAACAATGGTTTTATACAATTGGTTTTGCACAGTCAATTGGACAACAAATCGATATAAACGGTAAAAAAAACTCATAGTAGTACAATTCACGCAAGGGGTGATTTAAAAACATCAATGTCTTGACGCAATAAGAGGCGAGAAAAAAAATTTGATATTTAAAACTTAATTATCAACTCACTTTGAAATGAGTTGATGAAATTTTCGTTATTTAATGATATACGCGTGTTTATCAAAAATACTTTGAAAAAATGTACATATTTATAAAATTTCTTAATTACAAGTACAACGAAGCTGCGAACACAATATCCCTCTTCAGCAGCTTGATGGCTTCGCTAAATTTGTTTTCTAAATCAGTGTTGCCGATATTTTTAGCTGCTTGTAATAGCTGTCGAAGTACTTCCTCCAATCGACGCATGCATCTGATGATTGAACCTGAAACGATATTGGGTATGAAATAAAAAAACAAAAACACAAGACAAATAAAGCGTTCTTGGGTGCGAAAAAAGTTTTACTACCTTCAAAGATGTCTGTCATTTTGCAAACCTGCAAAAATGTTGCACCTTTGCACCAGGCATACACAACATCCATTAAAAACGGCTTAAATTTCTCAACGTATTGTTCTTCGTTCAATTCAAGATTGGACTCAGTTGATATTTTCGCAATTTTTTTTGCGATCTCTTGCATCTGCCTCAACGGTCCACTCAACTCTTCTATGCTCTTGGGCATTTCACTGGATTTATCGTCGCACACGAAACAACTAATCAACGCCGTCATCTGTGGAACCGTCAATGAGTTAAACAGACCGTTGAAGATCATTTCAGTCATCAAAAGTTCATCTGCGCCATGCAGCTCACAAGCCACTCGTCCTTTCAACTCAATGACATCTGCAGGAGTACAGTAGACTAATCGACGTAACACTCTCTTTCGGCACTTCAACTCGTCCATTTGAAGTACGGATTTCGCGCGTTTTAGATCTGCTTTGGCATTTACTAGTTTTTTGCAAACCTCTTCCTTGACCAAAAATTGTTCGTACAAACTATTCAGATCAGGGTCCTTAAAACAATTTTTAAAAAGTTGTTATTTTCACCTTTCAGCGCATAAAATAAAGCATCGTAAAATATCACAAAGAAATGTACCTTGTGCATTGGATGCTCAAACAGCCTTTGTTCCAAAGTCTCTATTCTCTTGATTATATCTTTAAACTCGGGATCGTCAATTTTCATATCTGTGATGGGATTTAGTAGGGGTGGACCCTCTGGGAATCTTTTTTTCACTTCTTGTATTATTTTGTACACATTTTTTCTGTTGTCTGGTGGTCTCAAATCTAATGGGTACTTAATCCTGATGGCACTGATTTGGGATATTAGCGTGTACAGTACAGGAACTACTTCTACTTCACCATCTTGGCCCTCTGGACACGGAATCGGCGCATTTTCCGTCGATTCTTTGGAGACGTGGAGCAGGACATCTACGACGATCGTTGCAGTCTCTTTTTCGGGATTTTTCGGATTTTTTTTCTTAAAATTAACCACTATACCCCAGTCAAACGTATCCTTCTCGTTCTTTATCTGTAAACATTGAACGTACATTATTTTAATCATCCTAGTGTGCAAAATACCACAATTTTGATAATAAAGAATCACTAACTTTTATTAATCTACCAGGTGTGAGAAATGGAAGTAAATATTCCGGCTTTGTCAAGAACGATCTAAACTCAACACTAAGGCGTTCCAGCTGTTCTCTCACATCGTGGTACGACGTCATTTCTTGAAATTTATCAAACTTAATACCGTCGTATTCACTTTGTATTTGTTTTACCTCTGTAAAACAACACATTAAATTTAAGCAATGCATTCTGCAATACAAAATGATGAATAGGAAAAAAAAAACTGACTGTTAAATAGGTCCGGAATAGTAGCCTGGTTTTGGAATTGGTAAAAACTCCTTTCCAGCATGTACTCAGGATTGATTTCTTCAACTCTTAAGAGATTCAACACCATGTTGTAAGTCAAGTGGAAAGCTGAGTTGATTGGATCTGCTTTGCCCTGAACGATCTCTTTGCAAGTAACAGGGTTAACTTGCTCGTCGATCATCAGAATGACAATACCTTTCTCATCCAAACCTCTTCGGCCTGCTCTCCCTGACATTTGGATGTATTCTCCCGACGTGATCCACCTAAAGTCCTTACCATCGAATTTTTTTGACGAGGTAAACAATACTGTTCTGGCAGGCATGTTCAGTCCCATGGCAAAGGTCTCGGTGGCAAACAACGCCTTGATGAGACCTTCACCAAACAAAATCTCAACAGTTTCCTTTAAAATCGGCAACAATCCACCATGATGTATCCCAATACCGCGTCTCAACAATGGCAACACGTTCTCTACTTGTGGTAATTTACGATCATCTTCGTTCAATACATCCATGGCATTATTAAAAACTTCGTCGACCAATCTCTTCTCTTCAGCTGTATTCAGATCGAGTTTGGCAAGTTGCATGGCGTAAATTTCGCAGTCTTTTTTCGAAAAGCTGAAAATTATGACTGGTGCAAAGTTCCTTTCCATTATCATTTTAACGATTTTGAATATGTTTGCTTGGCCCGCGTTAGTCTTGAGCATACCGCCTTTGCGGCCTCTTGTGTCACCCTTCGAAGCGTCACCTTGAAGACAAGCCATTGCCCTGTTAAAGTTATCTTCTTTGAATTGGCCAAACTCGTCAACTACCTACACACATCAAGAAATTTATCAAAAACTTCTTTAAACGAGTATTGCAGTATAATTTACTGTTGACTCAAATTACCAAATGAATCCCATCTCCTCCGGCAGGGAAGATGTAGTGCTGTAGAGGTGTAGGTCTGTAGTCTGTGTAGACAACATGACACGGCTGATGATGCAAATGAGCTACCCACTCGGCAAACTGCCGAGCGTTGGGGATAGTAGCAGAAAGGAATACATAGTGAACGTTGTCCGGCAAGAGAATTAACGTCTCTTCCCACACTACTCCTCTTTCCTTATCCCTCATGTAGTGAATCTCATCAAATATCACCCAACCTACCTCTCTCATTACCTACAAAACCAAGATATGTTAATCTATCCATAGAAATTTATTCATGAATTATAATATAAAAACTTTACTTCGGAGCCTCTATAGAGCATATTCCTTAAAATTTCTGTAGTCATGATTAAAATACTGGCAGTAGGATTGATTGTCACATCACCAGTAACCAGACCCACATCTTTGAACTCCTCATAAAATTCTCTGTACTTTTGGTTACTCAAAGCTTTTATCGGCGTTGTGTAAATAACCCTTTGTTTATCTCTTAATGAACATGCAATGGCATACCTGAAACAGATTTACATGTAAGATAACAAATTAAAAATAAAAATAGTTTTATGATACTGTAAACAATACAGTGACATCAATCGACTTACTCTGCCACAACAGTTTTTCCTGCAGAAGTGTGAGCAGACACCAACACGGATTGATTATTTTCTATGCAAAGTATGGCTTCCTTTTGAAAAGGATCCAAAACAAACTTGTACTCCTTGGCCGGCTTTTTATAGCTTATCTCCAGAGGGACGTACTCTTGATCCGGTGGCACTGCTACCTCATGCGTGCAAGATTCAATGGTCTCAATACTGTGTACGTTTATCCTGGACGCAATTTCATTCAAACTGCAAGCAAAAACATACAATGAGCATCACCAGAGCTGTAGCTCAGTAAACACAGAACTACTTACTTGATGTCTTCCAAGAGAGCATCGATCTTGAGTCTCTTCACGACGACCTCTTCCTTCACTTCGTCGTCTAATTCGCGTTTGACGCCAGTGCATTTCCTGAAAAATAGTTGAATACTCGATAGGTGTTGTATTGCCTCTCTCAAAACAATAACCGGCAGATCTAAGGTTATCTTGACAACGCTATTACGCTTCAACGAAAGCTGGTGATGGGGAATAAAAAAAATTGCGTACCTGGACTCGGATTCCTCGTCGTTCGTTTCCTCAAAGGCACCAAACAAATCGTCAACGTCTGCCATTGTTTATCGCTGTGTCTATTCGCACCAAATCCACGTAATTACGTGGATATAAGGTTAGGAATTTTAAAGAAAAACCAAAAACGCTACTTTTTCAAATGAAGTATGCAGCGGGCACGTAATATATATATATATATATATATATATATATATATATATATATATATACACGTTGTATTTCTCCGCCAGACGACAGCGTGGTACGGCTGCGAAAAGGACAATTTTTTTTCAGATTACGAACAAGGACAACAGGATACTTTAGAGTTCAAAATCAGCCGCGTCACTAATCTAACAATCAGCAAGTAATTCCAAACTAAAAAAAACACCATATTTTCTTTAAGAAAAATTTCCTTAGTGGCAATGAGTAGGTATAGGCTAGTGAAAATTCCTCGCCTACAGCGAACAGCGGATGCATCATGCATGTATGTAATATATATATATATATATATATATATATATATATATATATATATATATATATATATATATATATATATATATATACACACATATATATATATAAACATTAATTACAGGGGTCTGTCACACCGATAATCGCAAATCCCTCTAATATCGACAAATTTGTCGGTACCGTTTTATTAACAAGACTCTGTCGTACCGACAGTCGGAAATTTACACGGCAGGTGCAAAAGGGCTCTGTGGCCACTGCTTACCGATCCTCACCTTTCGGTACGACACGTACAGCAGGGATCTCGTGTTCTTGTCAGTATGACAGTACCCTATTCCTCTGCAAACAGCAATTGCACAGAGTGCTCTGTTCTTGGAGCATTAATAGCAATCTGCAATCAATTTAAATGCACAGATGCGAGAGAGATGACGGATCATTCGCCCTCTCTCTCGCACTCACGCATTCAAACGGTTTACAAAAAAGTATTGACGCCTCACATGAACAGGACAAACTGTTCAATGGCTTTCAGCAGCAATGGCAATACTTTTTCCCCCTCTTGTTTTGGAAGTATTAGTATCGCTTTTATTGCATGCATTGCACACTCCTACTGACGTTGCGTCTGAACGCACCCTAAGTATACGTGAAGTTATGTGTAGTAATTATAGTAATCACAATACTAAGTAGTGCCATTTGGTCAATTTCGTTAAACCCTATTGGCGTCGAACCTACCGTGTGTGACGTCATCAGTAATGACGTCACTACCGACTCGTTGTAGGGAAAATACGTTAGCAGCATAGGGGCGGAGTAAGGTTTTATTTATTTTCTCGACAACAAAGGTAAGAATCAATGTGATTTTTATTGTGATTTGTAAAGTGATGAAAATCCCTTAACATAAAATTTTGAAAGTTTAATAATTATAGTGACAAGAGTAATATCTATGTAAAAGTCCCTCATAACCTCTCCCAATATTTGTTTGTATTTCCAGTAACGTGCAAAGTCCATCAATTATCAATGCATCTGCCTATGTCTGCAATTTGTCAATTTGGAAAGTGCACCATTTCCAGTCGGAATTATGTTGAAGGAGAAAAGTTGCTGAACGCTAATCATATTTTTAAGTGCGGGAAAATGTCAGAGATGGGAAATGTCATTCGCATTACAGCTTATTGCCTTCAAACGACTGATATAAATGGAAAACCACATGAAATCAGAGGAGAAATATTGTTAGATGGCAGTATAAAATCTTTTTTTTGTTCCTGCAAGGCTGGATTAAGTCAAAAATGCAAATACGTGCTGGCTGTTTTGCTATACTGCTGCAGGTAAAATTCAATTAATTTTTTTTTGTCATTTCAATGAATAATAATTTCCTAATTGCAGGAACACAAAAAAGATTTTATACTGCCATCTAACAATATTTCTCCTCTGATTTCATGTGGTTTTCCATTTATATCAGTCGTTTGAAGGCAATAAGCTGTAATGCGAATGACATTTCCCATCTCTGACATTTTCCCGCACTTAAAAATATGATTAGCGTTCAGCAACTTTTCTCCTTCAACATAATTCCGACTGGAAATGGTGCACTTTCCAAATTGACAAATTGCAGACATAGGCAGATGCATTGATAATTGATGGACTTTGCACGTTACTGGAAATACAAACAAATATTGGGAGAGGTTATGAGGGACTTTTACATAGATATTACTCTTGTCACTATAATTATTAAACTTTCAAAATTTTATGTTAAGGGATTTTCATCACTTTACAAATCACAATAAAAATCACATTGATTCTTACCTTTGTTGTCGAGAAAATAAATAAAACCTTACTCCGCCCCTATGCTGCTAACGTATTTTCCCTACAACGAGTCGGTAGTGACGTCATTACTGATGACGTCACACACGGTAGGTTCGACGCCAATAAGAAGAATATTTATACTTTTGGGGGTCAATTTTTGGGGAAAAAATTGATTGTAAAATTGCCGCAAAAGGCACAAATGACATTAACTTTTTATTTTGTGTTAATAGAATTAGTTGCGGCTGGTTTATAGTTAATAAAGTGGCTTTACTATGAGTAGTAATAATTATTTGGATCAGCGCCGTCTAGCGGTCTTTATTTTTTGGCCAAAAGTGGCTCCTAAACTTTTGAACTTGAGCTTTAGCGCGTAGAGCTATTTAACCAATTATAAACCAGCCGCAACTCATGATGAAGCTATAAAATGAAAAAATAACGATATATGTGTTTTTGGCGGCAAGTTAACAATCTATTTTCTACCAAAATTAGACCTTCCATGTATTTATACTTTTAAAGATGAATTTTCGAGTAAAAGATCAATTGTTAACTTGCCGCCAAAAACACATGTATCGTTATTTTTTTATTTTATAGCTTCATCATGAGTTGCGGCTGGTTTATAATTGGTTAAATAGCTCTACGCGCTAAAGCTCAAGTTCAAAAGTTTAGGAGCCACTTTTGGCCGAAAAATGAAGACCGCTAGATGGCGCTGATCCAAATAATTATTACTACTCATAGTAAAGCCACTTTATTAACTATAAACCAGCCGCAACTAATTCTATTAACACAAAATAAAAAGTTAATGTCATTTGTGCCTTTTGCGGCAATTTTACAATCAATTTTTTCCCCAAAAATTGACCCCCAAAAGTATAAATATTCTTCTTATAGGGTTTAACGAAATTGACCAAATGGCACTACTTAGTATTGTGATTACACTGATTACTAAGTATAATTACTACACATAACTTCACGTAGATACTTAGGGTGCGTTCGGACGCAACGTCAGTAGGAGTGTGCAATGCATGCAATAAAAGCGATACTAATACTTCCAAAACAAGAGGGGGAAAAAGTATTGCCATTGCTGCCGAAAGCCATTGAACAGTTAGACCTGTTCATGTGAGGCGTCAATACTTTTTTGTAATCCGTTTGAATGCGCGAGTGCGAGAGAGAGGGCGAATGATCCGTCATCTCTCTCCGCTGACTCCGCTCTCTCGCAGTGCTATATAGCTCGCAGTTGTGCATTCAAATGGAATGCAGATTGCCATTGATGTTGCATCTGAACGCACCGTAACTATAATTTGTGTGATTGATAACAAATTTTTTCAGATTAAGTATTGCTGAAACGATGGAAGACTTTGACGATTTGTTTGACGCGTTTGACGAGTGCAACGATCAAGCGGCTTCAAGGTAAATTAGTTCTCGTTTTCGTGATCAAAGGGTTGTGAAATGGTTAAAACACGTGGTGTTGCTCTTATGATAATCATGCAGCTGTCACGTTATACGTACGTGCTTTTCGTTAATTAGAAAAATTTTTATTTTTCAGAGCAATAACTGGTGCGAAGCGCCAAGGTGACGATGTTAATAGTAACTCATTGTTTAAAAAGTTAAAAACTGATGTTTCCGTGGATGACATCAAGTAAGTGGTTTCTGTGCATACGTCGTTTTAAAATATGGAATATGGTATATTTTTGAATTTTCTTTCCAACAGCTTAGAAAGTATCGTTGCCAGAATAAGGATTCATAAAATAGATACATTGGAATCTTGCACTCACGAAGTGGCAGTGCCAGCGGAGAAGGAGTACATTCCATTAGAAAATGTTTCCAAAGCTCCGGCTAAAGAGTATAAATTTACTCTTGATTCTTTTCAAAAGGAAGCTATTTTGTGCATTGAAAATAACCAGTCTGTTTTGGTATCAGCCCACACGTCTGCGGGAAAAACTGTTGTTGCCGAGTATGTTTCAATAGTGTGCATTTTTCCCAATCTCACAATACCACTCGTCTTATAAATATTATTTTTCACTTGTACGTATCTTTTCAGGTATGCCATTGCCTGTTCGCTGAGAGCTAAGCAAAGAGTCATTTATACAACCCCAATAAAAGCACTGAGCAATCAAAAATTCAGAGAGTTCAGTGAAGAGTTCAAAGATGTTGGTCTGATGACTGGTGACATCACAATCAATCCCACAGCCAGCATTTTAATCATGACGACGGAAATTTTGAGAAATATGCTCTACAGAGGCTCAGAGGTAAATGAATTTTATTTCCAGGCATCATCGGTAACTGTTCATGGAAAACTCTATTAAAAATTTTTCCTACTGCAATTTTTTAGGTAATGAGAGAAGTAGGTTGGGTGATATTTGATGAGATTCACTACATGAGGGATAAGGAAAGAGGAGTAGTGTGGGAAGAGACGTTAATTCTTTTGCCGGACAACGTTCACTATGTATTCCTTTCCGCTACTATCCCCAATGCTCGGCAATTCGCAGAATGGATAGTTCACTTGCATCACCAGCCGTGTCATGTTGTCTACACAGACTACAGACCTACACCTCTACAGCACTACATCTTCCCTGCCGGAGGAGATGGGATTCATTTGGTAAGTAATATTTGTGTTAACCATGAATATCATTATGTACAACTGAGAAATTAAAGAATCATGTTTTACAGGTGGTTGATGAAAGCGGTCAGTTCAAAGAAGATAACTTTAACAAGGCTATAAATTGCTTGCAAGGTGGTTCTGTAGAAAAAAATGATATTTCAAAGAATCGCAGAAGTGGCTCACAAAAGAAGAACTTTGGACAGTCTAGTATTTTTAAAATTGTCAAAATGATCATGGAGCACAATTTCGCCCCTGTAATTATTTTTAGTTTCTCAAAGAGGGATTGCGAAGCCTATGCGTTACAGCTCGCCAAGCTCGATCTAAACACTACCGAAGAAAAAAAACTAGTGGACGAAATTTTCAAGAACGCTATCGAAGTCCTGAGCGAGGACGATCGAAAAATACCACAAATTCAACAAATCTTACCACTGTTGAGACGTGGTATTGGTGTACATCATGGTGGCTTATTGCCAATTATAAAGGAAACTGTTGAGATTTTGTTTGGTGAAGGTCTCATCAAGGCGTTGTTTGCCACCGAGACCTTTGCTATGGGACTGAACATGCCTGCCAGGACAGTCGTGTTTGCGGCGCCAAAAAAATTCGATGGCAAGGACTTTAGGATGATCACATCGGGAGAATACATCCAAATGTCAGGGAGAGCAGGCCGAAGAGGTTTGGATAAAAAGGGAATCGTTATCCTGATGATTGACGAGCAAGTCAGCCCTACTGTTTGCAAGGAGATTGTTCAGGGCAAAGCAGATCCAATGAATTCAGCTTTCCACTTGACTTACAACATGGTTTTGAATCTCTTGAGAGTCGAGGATATTAATCCTGAATTCATGCTTGAGAAAAGTTTTTATCAATTTCAAAATGAAGCCTCGATTCCGGATATATTTGACAGTGAGTATTATTTTTTTCAAGATAACATGGTATACTGAAACAATAAATTTAATGTAACAATGTATTGTAGGGGTAAAGAATTTGCAAGAAAAGTACGAGGAAATTGAGATCGATCAATTGCAGTATCGAAATTTAGAGGAGTATCATAAGATAAAAGAACAGCTGGAATTTCTCAATGCAGATTTCAGATCGTTTTTGACTAAACCAAAGTATTTGAGTCCATTTTGCGTGCCGGGCCGATTAATACAGGTGAAAAACATTTTTCTTTTAAGTTTTGATATATATCTCACGAAACCTCACTTGACACGTACTTTTAATTTTTTAGATACAAAATGATAAAGGCTCGTTTGGTTGGGGCGTGCTGATAAAATTTAAAAAGAAAAAACCGAAAGAATCTAAAGAAATAGAGCAATCAAAAATTACCTTAGATGTTTTACTCAATATTTCTAAAGACTGCATAAAAGAGTCTCCCGTTCCCTGCCCAGAAGATGAGGAAGGAAAAGTGGAGGTAGTTTCCGTATTACTTACAAATGTAGCCAAAATAAGTGAAGTAAGGATGAAGTTCCCATCCGACATACGGCGAGAACCAAAATGTAGGAAAGACTTGTACAGATTAGTACAACAGTTGAAGAATAGATTTCCTCAAGGTATACCTTTGTTGGACCCCATCAAGGACATGCGTATAAAAGAAACGGAGTTCAAAGAAATCGTTAAAAAAATCAAGGCCTTGGAGAAAAAGTTAAAAGGATATCCGGTTCACCAGGTACTTTGATTTTTATTACTCTATAAATTTCATGTCTTGATTCAATTTTGTATTTTATCTGAAAGGAACCCAATGCGAATGAGCTGTATAAAAAATATATGCTAAAAGAAGAAATCGGTAAAAAACTAGATGCCGCTAAGACAGAGTTAAAACGAGCGAAATCGATACTACAGATGGATGAACTGAGGCACCGAAAACGAGTACTGCGTCGCTTAGTCTACTGTACGGCATCAGACGTCATAGAAATCAAGGGCCGCGTGGCTTGCGAACTTAACGGAGCTGACGAGTTGCTACTCACAGAAATGATTTTCAATGGACTGTTCAATTCGATGACTGTACCACAGATGACGTCCTTGATTAGTTGTTTCGTGTGCGACGAAAAATCCACTGAAATGCCCAAGAGCGTAGAAGAACTTAGTGAACCTTTGAGGCAGATGCACGACATTGCCAGAAGGATCGCTAAAATTTCAGCAGAATCGAATATCGACATTGATGAAGATGCGTACATTGAGAGATTCAAGCCGTTTTTAATGGATGTTGTGTATGCCTGGTGCAAAGGTGCAACGTTTTTGCAGATCAGTCAGATGACTGATATTTACGAAGGTGATTTTTATTTAACACTGGATCGTTTTTTTTTTTTTTTTTGTCTCGGATCGATAATTCAAACGTTTCAATTTGTTTCAGGTTCAATCATCAGATGCATGCGACGGTTGGAGGAAGTTTTGCGTCAACTTTCACAAGCAGCCAAGAGTATAGGTAACACTGATCTAGAGAACAAATTCTGTGAAGCGATTAAATTAATCAAGAGAGACATTATTTTTGCCGCTTCGCTTTATTTATGAGTGAACAATTGGTAAAGTTGAGCATTTTTCTACTCATTTAGGTAGAATAATTTACGAAAGAAAAAAAAAATTGTACAAACAACGATGAAATAATTGCGTAGAAAACTTATTTTTGTTTGATGATACGTTACTTGATTATTTAAGACATTATGCCACGTTATTTGGTGTAATAATATTTGGTATCGTCATCAAAACGTATTTATTTAAGGATATATGACTATTTCAATTATCAAGTAACACTGTATTTTTGTACATATGATACAAAAAATAAACTTGTACGGAAATCAATTCATTTTTGTGAATATTTTTACCGAAGACTTGGCCTTAAATGTTTTTTTTTTTTTTTTTAAGGGTTGGAGAAGCAACAAAAAATATTTAACGATCTTTACAATCTAATTTATTCATTTTGTTAATTTGAATTGTACAATTTTCCAAGCATGAAAATCATTATTCGCGAAATTTATCTTTATAAAAGAACTACGTTCACCACTTGGTATTACTGTATGTATAAAAAGAGCACTGCATACAAACGTAGTTGTTTAGTAAACAGACAAAAAATTTTTTACTTTTATCCAACTAAGAAAATTGTTTAATAAATACTCGGTACACGAACAATGCTCAGTTCTGTTAAATTTCGAATTTAATTCAAGTTTAAACTCCGGGTATTTATCGCTCCTCCAAGATTAAGGTCTCTTGTGGGGAGAAATTCAATTCATTTAGCGTCTGATTCGTGTCTATACTTGTGAGCTGAAACAAAGACGTAATAATAAGTTAAAAATATAAACATGTAAGGTAGGATAAAGTTTGAGTAAAGAATACATAAACTCTTTACTTACATCCCTTCTGGGCCAGCTGATCAACTTGTAGTCTTCCGTGGGATAGTTCTTAACAATCAAAAAATTCAAAACTGTCTGGAGCTTAGCGTTCTTGGTAAACCTTCGCTCCAAAAACTTGCCAGACGGAAGGCGTATCTTTATCTTTAAAACACCTGGCGCGTCTTCCGACGGTTCATCTGTTAAACACGATTCTACAGCCAACCTGCGAGCCTCTTTCTTGGCTTGATCAGCAAGTCTCTCGTTTTCTGCTCGTTCTTTCTTTTCCTTCTCAATTTTCTCTTGCAGTTGCTTGCGTTTCTCCTTGGCTCTGTAACATTGATATGTTTCAATACTACTATCAGCTAATAAATTTTATTCAATACTCACCTGTCAGCAGCTAAACTTTCATAGTAGGCTTGGTCTTGCTCTTCTTTGACTCTTTCTCTAGCTTGCCGCTCGTCTTCAAATTCAACGTCATTTTGTCTTTGTTCCTAAAATACATAAACTTTCACATCAGTAAAATGAACAAACTGTTTTCTCTGGTAATCAGATTTGATAAATACCTGGAACACATCTACAGCTTCTATAAGGTTAGTAAGTAGTTCGTTAACTCCGACATTTCCATGCACAATGGTGAAAACATCTGTGTTGGATCTAGATCGCATAATTATAATCATCACAGGCATAGTATCAACATCGATACCCCTGACAGTCGTGTGTACGCCTAATCCTAACAATTGTTGAATCGAAGTCAAGAATCTAAATTAATCAAAGTTTTAGTAAATAAATAGTTTCTTTAAAACGTTAAAAAACAACCATAATTTTTTCGACTGACCTTTGTTTATTGGATTCGTAAGTGCAATCCCATCCCCAAACTACAAAATTAGCCGACAGAAGTTGCAAAACTGTTTCAAAGCCTAATAATTGTGTACAAAAGACGTTCGCCAAGATACTGTTGTCGTGATGTAAGTATACTGCTAATAACTTTCTCTGCGTCACAACAAAACTTGGGATTAATAATAATGAAATAGCAATTAATATCAAATACCAGACATTGTTTTTACATCTCTCGGCGGCTTGGAGCAAGATTCTGCCATCGCGTCTTCAAGGGTGCCGGTAAAAAAGTTAGGGTGATTTGGTCCATATCGCTTTTTGTACTCTTCCAAGAAATGTAACGTACCAACAACTTCGTCATCAACGTGATCGGGAACTAGAAAAAAATTTTCAATCATTGATTAGGGATGCCTTTGTCAGTGATACATAATTTTAGCAGTTTCCAAGTATTACTTAAGTGTTGAATTTTCGAAGTTTGAACTTGATCGATAAAAATATCATCGTCCATTTGGAACGATTCTGGCACATCTTCAAAATCATCGTTGTCTTCCTCAGGAGAGCTGTCTGTGTCGATGAGATTAACCAGTTCCTATAATTCAACGAGCAAACGATTATTTGTGAAAAATTGCTTTTCAAAATCAAATACTACCTTTTTCGTCTCCTTTGTAGATGATAATTTAGAAACAAAGAGTGTGCTACCCGAAATAGGTATACCGCTGCCCGCCAATGTCACCGCGTCGTTTTTAACTTGCGGCGGCCATCCTTTCCACACTTGATACCTAACTGGTACCTCGTTGAGCGTGTATATGTTGCTCTTCAAATCTTGAATCGTCGTTGTGCCAGGGAAATTTAGGTCATAAGTTGTACATTTAACTTCATCCTTTATTTTTAGTCGAAACGTACTGGCTGCGCGGTCTGACAGCTTAACTCTGCAAGAAAAAAAAAATTTTTGTTTACTTTCGTAAGACTAGTTAAATGCATACAGATGTTAAACTTACGCTGGCGAAGCCGTGTCTCCTATTTCCGACACAGACGACATGTACAAGTCATTCTCACGCGGCAAGTCGAGGGACTTTAAAACAGTATCATCGTCTTTAGGCTCTTTTTTCCATCCGTGCAATTGTTGCTGACACGGTGCGACTTTTGTGAGACTGTATATTAGTATTTTTAAGTCCCCTGTGAAATAACCAAAAACAATGATCAGCAACTTTATTTCTTCGAAACCAAGTAATAACCAAATTCTGTAAATACAGACCTAGTGTGCAAGTATCTTTTATGTCGACGGGATAAACGGAGGACTGGTAGTGTACAGTAAACATGAGTTGCTTTGGAAGCGTTTTTGTGCGCGCCAAGTTTGCCTGAACCCTGGTGTTCATCCTCGAGTTGTTACTACTTGTCCCAGGCATGACTTCAACAATGTCTTCGGAGGGACTGCAGACTATTGGTTGGCGAGGCTTGGTTTCATCGATCATTTCCACATCCCGGTTCATCTCAGACGGCAACTGCTGTGAATTCTGTGGCATGGCATTGTTGATTGCCGCCTGTGACAAATATACACAAAGAAAGTTTATAAAACCCATTGCACAGAAAAATATCCAAGACTCCAAACAATATGTTTGATTCTCACCAGCAGGTCCCAGTTCGATGTTTCCAGGTGCAAAATCGCCAGGCCAACGTCGTCGATGTCAGTGCAAGCCTGTAAAAGTAAAAACAAACAAGTTAGGCTTTATTTCTTCCTGTGGGCAACGGTTTGGCTACAGCAGAGACACTCAGTGACATGCAGCTTTGCGTCGTGGCTATTGCATCTCGGTAACAAAGAAAATTAGTCATGCTCCGCCAGTGATTCCCCTAAACGAAATCAAATACTTATATGTACCTCTACCCGGAATTTTATCTAACGCTCGAGTGAAAGCTTTTTTTTTCACGATTCATCCCCACAACAAACCTTAAATCCAATTCAACACAATTGTCATATATTCCACGAGAGTTTAAAATTGTTCCTCGAAAAACCTTCAAGCTTACATCTGCACTCGTCAATGTCATTCCCGCAACAATAAATACATGAAAGACCCATCGGTTTACTAACCTCATCCTACGGAGCTTTACAGGAAAGCACAAGCACCGGTTATCAAGAGCACAATGCGCGGATGGACATGAAGCTCACCTGAAAGTCCGCGAGGATGACATCGCGATTGACGGCGTCCATCCTTGCCTCCAGGCAGCACGTGTTGTCTTCCTCTCCCCCTACTCTCTATCTGTTTTTTCCTCTGATGATGATGACGATATGGTCTCGACCGTACTGATGCTCGTGGTGTTCCTGTACACTTTTCTCTGTACAAACGTATTGTTATTGTTCAAGTAAATCGGAGCATGTAACGTTTTGTTCTTTGTTTAGAAGTAAGTAAATACCTGTCTCTCGAATTCTCGAAAACGGCGTCGCAGTCGCGCACACAACTCAACTCGCGTTCTCTTTCTCAAATACACATACCTTATCGTGCAGCACTGCAGCTGGTGTTTGAGTTCTAGATCTAGACGAAGGATGACGATGTTATAAAAATGTTGGCGCAGAGATGCTACATAGGTATACATGGGTCGTATACGTATATACTATACATATTATGCCTTGCATATACAACACTTAGGGTTCGTTTGGGAACCGAGTGATCGGAGCATCAGAGCAGAGAGTGCAGGATTCCCCACTCTGCTCAATATTTTTTTTATTGCAAATGTAAAATATTTTGTGGACTAGGGTCGGGGTGGTGGATTCCCCTAGTACCTTACTTGATACTTTTGTTATCCCTATACCAATTATTTGCAAAAATAAAAGTGTAAGCGTCGCGACAATTATTATTGAAAATATTTTATTTTTCAATGTTAATTTTTTCTACGTTACGAGTTCTTACGGACGTGACGGCGTGACATGAAGTATTTGTCGATGATATAGGTTTCGGGGCTAAACAAAGGATGGGTGTAATCCGCAATCGCCGCCAGCAGTTACATATGTACGACGTGACAACGTTGCGTGGTTGGGGGCGCTACTGTCGATTTACTGGTGATGTGATCCGCAATCTCACCAGCAGTAAAGCAGACGACGTCGGTCTACCATAACTCTTTTTCGTGACATTTTCTGATTGTAAACAAAGCAAAGCAGACGATAGAATGTCGGAAAATGTCACGAAAAAGAGCAAGTATACTATGGGTGTATTCCGCAAATGCTGCCAGCAGTTAAGTTACGTAGGTCGTGGTAACGCCGCATGGTCGGGTAGCGCTAGCGTCAACCTGTACTAACTGTCGGTGGGTTCCGCATGTCAACAAACTTTGATATTTTTTACTGTTTTCGCTCCCATGCCATCTGATATTTCGGAGTTTGTTGACATGCGCGGAACCCACCGACAGTTAGTACAGGTTGACGCTAGCGCTACCCGACCATGCGGCGTTACCACGACCTACGTAACTTAACTGCTGGCAGCATTTGCGGAATACACCCATAGTCCGCAGGCTAAGTATACGTCCTTAACCGCCTTTTTCACTAACGTTTAGAATAATGATTGAGACAATCAATGATTGTATCATGAGTTTTTGTATAAAGTTCAATTTATACAAA
This sequence comes from Copidosoma floridanum, assembly GCF_036245765.1. Taxonomy (NCBI): domain Eukaryota; kingdom Metazoa; phylum Arthropoda; class Insecta; order Hymenoptera; family Encyrtidae; genus Copidosoma; species Copidosoma floridanum. The sequence continues at coordinate 11,135,195 of NW_028321884.1, read as the reverse complement.
TAAGTTGGTAAATATAGGCACACATGATTAATATTTAAACATTTTAAGCTGTATAAATTTATAACATAGATTCCAAATATGCATTATTACCGCTGGAATATGCTAACAAAACCAAATATCCGTCTTTCTCACCCAGCAAAATAATAGGTATCTGTATAATCCTGTATCAATTTATTGCACACATGCGAAATGTTCAATGACAGTAAACAATGACATAATTTCAAACTTTACTTTTAACTCTTCATTTCACACGTAATTTTACAATGCAATTGATAAATTATTATTCATACAAAAGTATTAATATTCTTTTAGGAGGTCGATTTTCAGGCAAAAGATTATTTGTAAACTTGCCGTAAACAGCACAGCCAATGTCAACTTTTTATTTTCTATCTACACAACTAGTTGCGGCTGGTTTTAGCGTTTCAGATTTCTAAACTAAAAAGTGGCCCTAAAATTCTGAAGGAAAGCTTTAGATATTTTAGGCCCTAGAGCCATGTTGTCAATTATAAACCAGCCGCAACTAATTTCATATATACAAAATAAAAAGTTAACGTTGTTTGCACTGTTTGCGTCAAGTTTACAATTCATCTATTACCCAAAAGTGTAAATATAAGGGAGATCGATATTGGTGTAAAACATACACTGCAAACTTGCCGCAAGTAGCACAAACATCGTTAATTATTTATTTTGTATCTATTTCAAGAGTTGCGGCTGGTTTATAAGTGATTAAACGGCTCCAGGGCTAAGCTGCCTAAAGCTCTCCATCAGAATTTCAGAAGCAATTTTTGGCCAAAAAAATCACTACCGCTAGATGGCGCTGATCCAAATGATTATTACTACTTGTAGTAGAGCCATTTGATCAATTATAAACCAGCCGCAACTGATTTTGTAAATACAAAATAAAAAGTTAACATTGTTCGTGCTGTTTGCGGCAAGTTTGCAATGTATCTTTCACCCGAAAGTATAAATATATAGGAAGTCAATATTCGTATAAAAGGTGCTTTGCAAACTTGCCGCAAACAGCACAAACAATGTTAACTTTTCATTTTGTATTTACAAAATCAGTTGCGGCTGGTTTATAATTGATCAAATGGCTCTACTACAAGTAGTAATAATCATTTGGATCAGCGCCATCTAGCGGTAGTGATTTTTTTGGCCAAAAATTGCTTCTGAAATTCTGAAAGAGAGCTTTAGGCAGCTTAGCCCTAGAGCCATTTAATTACTTATAAACCAGCCGCAACTAAATTCGTAAATATAAAATAAAAAGTTAACGTTGTTTGTGCTGTTTGCGGCAAGTTTACAATTTATTTATTACCCAAAAGTATAAATATATATGAGGTTGATATTCGTATAAAACATACACTGCAAACTTGTCGCAAGTAGCACAATTATCTTTAACTATTTATTTTGTATCTACGAAATTAGTTGCGGCTGGTTTATAATTGATCAAATGGCTCTACTACAAGTAGTAATAATCATTTGGATCAGCGCCATCTAGCGGTAGTGATTTTTTTGGCCAAAAATTGCTTCTGAAATTCTGAAGGAGAGCTTTAGGCAGCTTAGCCCTAGAGCCATTTAGTCACTTATAAACCAGCCGCAACTGATTTCGTAAATACAAAATGAAAAGTTAACATTGTTTGTGCTACTTGCGGCAAGTTTGCAGTGTATGTTTTACACCAATATCGACCTCCCTTATATTTACACTTTCGGGTAATAGATGAATTGTAAACTTGCCGCAAACAGCACAAACAACGTTAACTTTTTATTTTATATTTACGAATTTAGTTGCGGCTGGTTTATAAGTAATTAAATGGCTCTAGGGCTAAGCTGCCTAAAGCTCTCTTTCAGAATTTCAGAAGCAATTTTTGGCCAAAAAAATCACTACCGCTAGATGGCGCTGATCCAAATGATTATTACTACTTGTAGTAGAGCCATTTGATCAATTATAAACCAGCCGCAACTGATTTTGTAAATACAAAATGAAAAGTTAACATTGTTTGTGCTGTTTGCGGCAAGTTTGCAAAGCACCTTTTATACGAATATTGACTTCCTATATATTTATACTTTCGGGTGAAAGATACATTGCAAACTTGCCGCAAACAGCACGAACAATGTTAACTTTTTATTTTGTATTTACAAAATCAGTTGCGGCTGGTTTATAATTGATCAAATGGCTCTACTACAAGTAGTAATAATCATTTGGATCAGCGCCATCTAGCGGTAGTGATTTTTTTGGCCAAAAATTGCTTCTGAAATTCTGATGGAGAGCTTTAGGCAGCTTAGCCCTGGAGCCGTTTAATCACTTATAAACCAGCCGCAACTCTTGAAATAGATACAAAATAAATAATTAACGATGTTTGTGCTACTTGCGGCAAGTTTGCAGTGTATGTTTTACACCAATATCGATCTCCCTTATATTTACACTTTTGGGTAATAGATGAATTGTAAACTTGACGCAAACAGTGCAAACAACGTTAACTTTTTATTTTGTATATATGAAATTAGTTGCGGCTGGTTTATAATTGACAACATGGCTCTAGGGCCTAAAATATCTAAAGCTTTCCTTCAGAATTTTAGGGCCACTTTTTAGTTTAGAAATCTGAAACGCTAAAACCAGCCGCAACTAGTTGTGTAGATAGAAAATAAAAAGTTGACATTGGCTGTGCTGTTTACGGCAAGTTTACAAATAATCTTTTGCCTGAAAATCGACCTCCTAAAAGAATATTAATACTTTTGTATGAATAATAATTTATCAATTGCATTGTAAAATTACGTGTGAAATGAAGAGTTAAAAGTAAAGTTTGAAATTATGTCATTGTTTACTGTCATTGAACATTTCGCATGTGTGCAATAAATTGATACAGGATTATACAGATACCTATTATTTTGCTGGGTGAGAAAGACGGATATTTGGTTTTGTTAGCATATTCCAGCGGTAATAATGCATATTTGGAATCTATGTTATAAATTTATACAGCTTAAAATGTTTAAATATTAATCATGTGTGCCTATATTTACCAACTTATTTGTATAAATTGAACTTTATACAAAAACTCATGATACAATCATTGATTGTCTCAATCATTATTCTAAACGTTAGTGAAAAAGGCGGTTAAGGACGTATACTTAGCCTGCGGACTATGGGTGTATTCCGCAAATGCTGCCAGCAGTTAAGTTACGTAGGTCGTGGTAACGCCGCATGGTCGGGTAGCGCTAGCGTCAACCTGTACTAACTGTCGGTGGGTTCCGCGCATGTCAACAAACTCCGAAATATCAGATGGCATGGGAGCGAAAACAGTAAAAAATATCAAAGTTTGTTGACATGCGGAACCCACCGACAGTTAGTACAGGTTGACGCTAGCGCTACCCGACCATGCGGCGTTACCACGACCTACGTAACTTAACTGCTGGCAGCATTTGCGGAATACACCCATAGTATACTTGCTCTTTTTCGTGACATTTTCCGACATTCTATCGTCTGCTTTGCTTTGTTTACAATCAGAAAATGTCACGAAAAAGAGTTATGGTAGACCGACGTCGTCTGCTTTACTGCTGGTGAGATTGCGGATCACATCACCAGTAAATCGACAGTAGCGCCCCCAACCACGCAACGTTGTCACGTCGTACATATGTAACTGCTGGCGGCGATTGCGGATTACACCCGATGATACGATATAAACTTATCAAATCCCATGTGTCCAAAGCAACCGACTTCTGGCCGTTATGGAACGTCTAAATGTATGTGTAATATATGTCCGAAAAGTATCGTTCGTTCAAAAATTGCAAAGAAAAATTCAGGCAAAATGTAGACTAAGGGTTGTGTGGGTGAGATTAGACAGTCTGCAGACTTCGATGTAATCTCACCCTTACTTTATGCACTGAGTGCAAATTATTTTTAAATGCAACTAAGTATTTGTAAGGAAATACAGTCGCATAAGCGTATTATACATGGGTTATTTGACAAATAAATGTATTATACCTTTAGTACTATACTTATATTCATTTCGTATACATATCGCACGTGCAGAACTGTGATTGTGCCCTGAACTCCAAAAGTAAAACGTGTACTTATGTATAGGTACCTGACAATGTAAACAAAAACAGTAGTATTTTCTATTGACAAGTATCATGACATAAAGTGGCATTAAAAATCGAAGCCTTGATGAGAGACCTATTTAGGTGTGATGTAAGTCTTTAGAGGTAATATGAGCATTCTGAATTTTTTACGAGCAAGAGGGTTACAGAACGTATTCTAAACGAGTACTTGAATATTTGTCAACTACTTATGAACAGGAAGCTTAAAAGTTGCATTGACGGTTCAAAACTCAGGAATACTTAGTCAAATATTTGATTTTGTCATCTCAATCCCACACTGCCTGGAATAATAGCGGTGTGATACGACTGTTCCAAGTTAATATGTAAGTGTTACTATTTTCATAACCTATAACTTTGTATGATTGCAGTCTGCAAGAATTTCTTGTTTTTTTTTTTTACTGGCTTTTTTTAAATTTTAAAAGCTAACTTGGTAAGGATAGAAACGTGTGAAGGAAAAAATCGTCGATCAACAACTTTTATTTAAAGTCTCTTTAATATATAAACAGTATAATAATAACACAAACAGTTTACAATGCCTTTTAGTCAATAACAGTGCAAAAGTTTTTTTTTTTTTTTTTTTTTTTAATTTTTGTTATTTTCTAAATCATTTATTTAACAGTGTATATAATTTTTACAGTGCATCAGTATAATTAAACACAAAATCGTATACATGTTTTTTTTAATTTTCTTTGCTCAAGCATACTCTTCCTTTACTTGGAAATTCCTTTCAAAGGAATAAGTTTCAATTGTCTAGCGCAACAATACAAAAACGTACTTTACATGCTAAAATGTCAGCTAGATTAATGCATCAGAGTGAAGGAAAAAATTTTTGTTTGTTAATAATGTAACAAAAAGAACAAATCGCAGCCAATAACCATTTGTATTAAAAAAAGAAGAAAATATCTTACAAATCAATAGAAAAACGACAAAAAGTAAAGTAATGTATGGTTTTTTTTCTGTTTCCGAATAAAATATCACTTGGCTCATATAACAACAAAGCCTATATTTGCTCAGTTTTGCTTATCGAGTATATAATATTATGTCAGTATATTTGCTTTGTTAGATTATTCTTGTTTCAAACTATCAAAATTTACTTTGCTTACATAATTATTATTATTATTATTATTATTATTATTATTATTATTATTAATGTACTTTTAATTATTCTCTTTGGATCAGCATTTATCCGCGTGCCTTTGGTCTCAACCTAATTCAGCCAACACAGAATCCAAATCTTCTTGCAACGAAAGACTTTCTTCCCGCTGTTTAGCTAGGTCATCCTTTAGTCTGTCCACTTGGGCCTTGAGCAAATAGTTGCCCTTCTTTAGTGCTCCCAATCTGTTTTCGTGTCTCTTGACGCGATTCTGGAACAATTCACCCCATTACTCACAACACTGTCACCACGAAAAATAAATGCCATAGCCACACTTACCTGCAATTTGTCTTTGCGCTGCTCTACAGGTTTCTCTTCGTCGTCAGTTTCAGAGTCCTCCTCATCCTCCGACTCCTCGGACTCTGAGTCCTCTTCGGATTCCGTCTCCTCTTCCTCCTCGTCCTCCTCTTCTTCCTCGTCCTCGTTCTCTTCCGTGTCTGCCATCAGTTTGGCCATTTTGTCCACCTCCTTCTGGAGACTCTTGAACTTCTTCTTCTCGTCCTTCAGGAACTTTTGCTGCTGCTTTATTTGTTCTTTCAGTGCTTGTCTCTCCTTCTTGGAATTGACAGTCTTGTCCCTGTATGAGCAAATATTTCACTTTCAGAACCAAAAAGAACAACAAAGAAAGAAAGAAAGAAAGAAAGAAAGAAGATGAGGAAGGACACAAACTTGAAATTCCTGATCTTGGTCTTCATGAGCTTGAGCTCCCTTTGCTGGCGCTTCTCCTCGGCCACTTTGGGATCCTCCTCCTCGCTGCTCTCCTCCTCGCTGCTCTCTTCCTCCTCGCTCTCCTCGCTCTCCTCGGGCTCCGGCTTGTCCATGCTCTTCTGGGAGGCTATCCTCGCCACGTCCTTGGCGCTGGGGCAGCCGGCCAGTGCCATTCCTGAAACATCCCACCAACCGGCTGTCGATTCTGCCTCGCTGTCCGTCGCCGGCAACTCGACTATTGGCTCGGCATCGAGCTGCTGCGGGTTGTTAGCGCCATGCGAAGCAAAGCCGTTTTGAAGCTTGTGGTACAGAGGACTGGCGCTTTTTTTACCGCCAACGGGGGAAGAGGAGGACGAGGACTCGTCCTCTCCTTCGTCTCCTTCGTTTTCCACGGAGGATTCTGGAGTTGCCGGCATGTTAGCTGAAGCAAGCAGAGCCGGAGAAAGCCAGAGGTACTTTTGTTAGTTTTGCTAAGCAGTGGCAGAAGCGGCAGGTGTTGTTATTAGCGTGTTTGGATTATTGTTACAGCCGAGAGCGGTAACTTGGTTAGTTATTTCGATTGTTGCCCAAACGACGAGACTTTGCAAATTCATTAAGAAATATTTAAAATTGTATTAGAACTTGTCTCTTGGTCTGTAATGTCGTTTGAGAACCTTTGAAATATTTCTAAAAGACTCTGATTTCAAACGAGCCAAGTTTTAAAAAAAAAAGGCTCGATGGTTAGCTGATCTTGCAAGTAAATGAAAGTAACTGTTTATCCAAAAAAGATATATAAAACCGTAAAAATCTCAAACACGAGTTAAATTTAAATTGTATACGTTTAAGTGTGTATTAATGAGTTTTAAATTATTTCAATCTCTGTTGTTTCGATTCTACCCCGAGAACAATGTAGCCTACATTGGACAGAAAAAGATTAGTTTTTGTATAACACTCGTGGAGATATTATACTATAGCTAAGAAAATGTCATAGTTTGGTCTTGTGACAATCGGTGCGGGAAATAAAATTTTTCCCATGGCAGTGAAGTACTGTTTAGCGCCAATCACTTCACGCATGGGTATACTTGATTTGAAAAAAAAAGCTTGGGCCCTCCCGTATAAGCACAGCGATGGCAAGCAAAAAAGAAAACTGACCAGCTTTCATGCGCTTCTCCAGATTGCTGTACATGCGCTTCATCTCCTCGAGCTCGTTCTTGGCCCTGTCCCTCTCCTCGGCCGCGCTTGCAAAGTCCTTCTCGAGCCTCTCGGCGTCCCGGCGCGCCTGGTCCGCCTCGCGCTTCAACGACTCGGTGAGCTTCTCGTCCTTCTGCCCGCTGCTGTCCGGCTTCACCGACGTTTTCCCCGAGCGCTCCTGCTCGAGCTCCACCTCGAGGTTCAGGATCCTCGCCTGCGAGCGAACATTTTCACGCTGTAGCTCGACTAGATGCGCTTCGGGGCTTTTTCTACCTAAGGGACTCTGCAATTTTTTTTACCAGTTTTTGTTGTTGTTGTTGTTGTTTTCTTGGGAAAGGACAAAAAAATTGGACTGCCTCTTTGTTTGTTATTGCGGAAAAACTCGCTGTTCGTTGCACGGCCGCTTGGACTAATCGCGCGTTAGAGATTGTTGAGATGGCGCAGGCGGTGGCAGCTTTTGCACGAAGATGTATACATACAGTTAGGGGTTTTATTTGTGTGTGTGTGTGTGTTTGCTTTTGCCAAATGCACTACTTGAAGCTGTCGATTTCGGTGAATATCCGATTGAACGAAAAAATGTGGTGGAGTACTTGTAATCGATATTTTTTTTTTTTTTAATTTGTATTTCGATTGGCGTGAGATGGGTCTTGGAACTTTGACTACTTCGACGAACTATTGGTATTCCTACATACGAGTAAAAGAGATTTCAAATAAAAAATTATAAGTATTCTGTTCTCCGGAGGATGATGGAAAAATATGTGGACAGTACATGTATTTACGTGAGGCGTAGTTTCAGCTGTGAAATGAGATTTCGTTACTGAACATTTTTTTTTAATTACAATAAATTGTTTCTTTTATCAACAAATAATTTAAAAAAAATCCTAATTTAACGCGTGAGAGTTTTTTTTTGTCGTTACAATTATTGTGAAGAACAAAATCCACGGTTTTTTTTCTTCTGTCTATGATCGGAGAAATTTTTTTGCTGCATAGTTTAATTGAACAACATATTACAGACAATAAAAAGTAATTAAAGGGCTTTTATGTTGCCACCCTAATTTTTTGCTGTACAATCTAAAATTGGTGAAAAAAGTAAAAGCGTGATTGAAATTATTATTATTTTTTTAACCGTAGACGAGTTCGAAAAGTAAACAAACAATTGAAAGTACGCGCACGCGCGTGTGTGTATGTGTGTTAAGTACAAAAAATGTGGATGTGAATGTAAGTGTCGTATGTTTTGGTTAAATTGCAGAGCCACTTGTAGCACATTTTTTATTCCACTGATTGTGATAAATTATAATTCCAGTCGCATTATACAAATGATACAACAAAATGTAGAAAAAAAAAGAAAAAAAAAAAGTCCATGTAATGAAGTAAAACAAGAAAAACACCTAAGTATTCTTCGCGCGTGCACGCACCTGCAACCTTTTGTTCTCCCTCTCGAGGGCCTCCTTGTTCCTGAGCTCGAGGGCGAGCATTTGCTTGGTGCTCTGGAGATCGTCGCGCACCGCGTCTATGTCGTCCATCTCGTCGGCGATGGGTTCCTGCTCGGGCGCGTGCTCTGCCTTTTGCATCTGTTCCTCTATCGTCAGTTGCCGGCGGAACTTCCGCAGACCCTCGAGCACCGGCTTGGATCTGTCGTTTGTTTTGACGCTGCGCAGCTTCACGCCCTCCTGGATCTGCTTCAGTAGCTTGTTGTGCATGTTCGACTTCTCCGAGTCGAAGACAAAGTGCGCCTCTCCTGCTTAAGTTTTTTATTTTTTTTTAATTTTTTTTTTTTTTTTCTATCTTTATCGGTTTAACCAGTTTTTTTTTTTTTTTTTTTTTCGAGGGTTTTGTGCTAGATTCAGGGGCAGTTGTTTTAGTTCTTTCCAAACAATTCTACATTGAATTTTTCCCGAAAATACTGTGCACTTTTTTAGTTGGAAAATTGTTTTTCATCACCGTACTTTGAAAAAAATATCAGCGATAATAGTGGGATATATTTCAAGGAAACAAAGTTCATTATTAAGTATTTTAACCATTTTTTTTTTTTTTTTTCAATACTTTCATTACTTTACTTCTCAATTTTTTAAAACTTTAAATACATAATGAATCATTTGCCCTGAAATTCTGTCGAGTACTGTATTATAAATAGTAATAAAGAAAATAACAATTTCAGTGCAATGTGATTCATAACTTTTTTTACAAAAATAAAAATAAGTACTTGAAAAAATGTTTGTACCCAAGTCTACTTGCATACTTGAGCATGGATAGTTTTTTGCTAATTTAATTCCTTTTTTTTTTAAAGTTTAAAAATCTCTAAACTAGATGTGCCCAGGTCTGTCTATTTGTAAACATTGTTTTCATTTGAAAAAAAAAAAAAAAAAAAAAAAAAAAAACACTGTACTGTAATTTGGTACGGTTATCGTTATTTATACCTTCACCTATGATATTGAAGAAAACAACAGAGAAAGTTTCTTAAAGTATCGCGCATTTATTTTCATCCGTTTCTCTTTTTTCGTTTTCATCGTTGTTTTATTTAGCTTCGCAAAAATAAACGCGACCCATTCGTCTTATGAAAAATGGTCCAACGAAACCTCCGTACCCAAATTTTTATTTTGATTTTCACGAAAAACAACAACAATGACGAACAAACAAAAAAAAAAAAACAGTACCGATCCAAACCTATGTATAGGCAAAAACCCATATCACACACATATATAATATATTCGTAAATTTATTTTCGTGTATCATTAACGCCGATTTGGTCCCCGGCCAATTGATCCAGTTTCAAACGAATTGATATCCAAACGAAATCATTAACCACACATCGGATGCGCACTGTCGTTTTTGCCTCTCTTCCTCAAGACACCCGCGGGTTCGTCCCGAGTCACTTATAATATACACCAAATAAAAAAAAAAAAAAAAAAGTATCACCTTCCGGATCGGCCGTGACTTTGGTAACCTTGACGCGCTCAATGAGCGGGGCGCTCCTGTCGTTGCACTGTACATGCCTGAGCTTTTTGCCGCTCTCGACCTCCTTCATCATGTCACCCCAGTCGGGGCGCTTCCTCGGCCGGGACTTGAGCATCTCGAGGGTCATCTTCTGGTTCTCCGTCAGGGGGGGCAGGTCCTTCAGCACCGGCACCACTACACGCGAAGGTGGCGGCGGCGGAGGCCGTGGAGGCGGCGGTGGCGGGATGTTGGCCCGCGAGGCGCTCTTCGACAACGTTGGCGCTCCTTTTTTATTCACAATTTTTTTAATTATTTATTAATTATATGATTGCATTGGGTTTCAGGTCTTAACAGCACGCCTGTGCACCGGACACTGGGTCGCGAGAGCGCTGTTTTTCTTTTGTCATCCCCCTCTCGTGGCAGAGGAATCGTGCGAGGCAGGGTGGGCGTGGGGATTAAAAAAAGAACGACATCAGCTCGCACGGGGGAGGGAAAAAAAAAGAAAAGAAAAGCCGCTCCCGAGGAATAGTAGAGGTGTACACTTGCCGGTTGTGGTTGTGCTTTCGCTCTTGGCGAGGGGCAAGGGCTCGCCGCGCGACCTCGATTTTTCGACCCGCACCTGGCGCTCGAGCTGGGGCCTGGCGCTCGACGGCTCCGGTCGGCCGTTTTCGCGCACCTTTGTGCTCGCCGTAGTCGTCGTTGCTGCTGCCGCTGCATTTTTGTCGCTCTTCGGCTGTGACGGTACTATTGTGATTTTGCTCGTCTTTCGGCCGCCTTCGCTCTTGCTTCCTGTCGATTGGCTCTCCGATGGATTTATGTCAGCCGGCTTCGGTACGCTCTGCAAGGCACAGTATTACAATTAGAATTTGAAGTGAAGTTTTTTTATTTTTTTATTTTTACTTTCTACTTATTTATTTATTTATTTTTTTTTTTAATAGAATTAAGGGTTTTTATATGTATCGGTTGTGGGAAACGATCTTTACCAAATTTTTTGTTACGTAAAAGTGGTCTTTGGGAGTGGGTTAATATAACAGGGATGAGGTGCTGGATTAATGTTTTGATTCATTCGTGAAGCATCAGAGCCTAGAATGCTGAATTTTTTTTTTTTTTTTTTTTTTTTTATAAAAATAAAGATAAGTATATGGTTTATTTTTATAATTGAAAAATCAAAGACTAGCGTGAATTTACTTATTAATTTTTAAATTAAGTTTTTCTGATAAAAATTTCGTTCATACTCTACTCGTGTGTGAAACAATAATTTTATTCGCGCAAATAAAAATTTTTCAAATTTATTTTTTACGTAATCCGTTTTTATATTTCAGCATCCGATTCAACCCTTTCATTAAAAAATTCGAATAGATAAGTCGTAAAGTTTTTCAGATAAATCAAAAACTTTAAAAAAATCGGTTGTAATAAGATAAATTTACAAATTGTAAAAAAAATCGAATTTTGCTTATATTACTCTATATTACCACCATCATCGTCACGATCGTTTGGCAAAGCAGCCGATGTCTTTTATACACGTGTGTACACATACGCGCACAAATTTAATTATATCTCTAAAGACACCCAGCGGAAGTATTTCTATCTTTTTTTACTTTTCTCATTTGCGGATTTTCTCCGTGACTCGATACGAACTTGCACGTGAATTAAATATTGTATACATACAAAAAAACTTGTCTCCCGTCTCATTGACGCAATTCTTTTCGCACGCAAAAAAATTCATACAAAAATAAAAACTCTGACGTAGAATATCGAGGAGACATCGGGAAAAAAAAAAAAAAAAGTTTTGACATAACGTGCGTCAGTGGAAAAATTTTATCCGTGGTTTTGTTTACTGTAGTTTTGATGTGTTTTTGACGAGGTTTAATTATTAACGAACTTGACGGGCTCGTGTTCGAATAACGTATCATGTGTGAGTTCTTTTAAACCGTTAAATAATAAAAAATAATTTTTTAAATTTTTTTTCACCGCAACTGCTGTCTCAAAAGATAAAATTCGTTAAAAGATTAATTTTTTTATGCATAAAGTTGAAAAATTTAATTTTAACGTCATTATTATTAGTGAAATAAAAAAAAATTTTTTCATTCAATTTAATAAAGCGCATAAATAGTCCCGATTACACTATAAATAATGAATTATTTAGTTGATACATTTTTTCTCAATCAAATTTTTTAAAAGTCTTTTTAGTTTATTAATTGGCACCTGTTTTTTTAATCGTCTTAATTTTTGAAAAATTAAGTGAATATTTAGCATTTTTTTAAATTTATTTATTTATCATAAATTAATCAAAAAGAGAGGTTCAATTTTTTTATATTAATTTAATAAACCGTAAATAAATCTAGTAATTCGATTCATTGCATAAAAACTTCTATAATAATAATTTATTTTATTTTCAATAAATTTATTATAAATTTAAAATGAATTGGAAAAATTTTTTAATGTAAAAAGCGTGCAACATTGTAATGCTGTAAAACAAACTGTTAAACAAATTTACATATCTACTATTAAACAAACTGATCAAGTAAAAGATTGAAGTATAGTTGTAGGAGTAATATCAAAGTCAAAGAGCTACAAGTTTCGCGAGGTAACTTATAATAAATTATGATTATAATACTACGATAGTTGTGTAAGTAACCCACGTGTCAAAAGTATTTTGATTAATTTAAGAAAAGAAAAAAAAGTAATAACAACCAAAACGGATGTGAAATTATTAGAGTACACATTTTTAATACGAAAAGAACAAATTGCAATACGGGAAGAAAGAAGGGGGTTGCTGAAGCGACGGAGAGGTTTCACGCGAGTCGCGGCTTTGTAAGTAGGTATATACATATGGCGAATAACTGACAGAAAGCGCAGCTGGTGGAGCCGGACATTTGAGATGGATGCGCGTCTTTAAATAATCGTGACCCAGAGGGGTTTCGTGTATAATATGTATACATCGCGGAGCGCGATGCAAATGAGAGCTCAGCGGGAAACGGTTCACGTTACCGACGCCACAAATTTTCCGTCAAACTTTTGTGGGTGTTTGATTGTTGGTACACTCACGCACACGAGGAAATCATCGTGTTTTTTTGCATCCGCGCACGTGTACTGATTGTCGAGGGTGATTACATCAGTTATATGTGAGGTAAATAAATGTATACTAATTAACAGGATACGAGAGAATTATTGTTACTGAACGTCGTTTACTAATTAATAAATAGTGAGTACTGTAAAAACATAAGGTCTGTTTTATGAATAAATTTTTTCTAAATCATTTTTTTTTTTTTTTCATTCTTGCAGCTAATTAATTGGTGGCTATTTTTTTAATCGTCTTGATCTTTGAAAAACAAAGGGAATACAGCAGTTAAAACTATTTTCATTAAATGTTTAGATTATCGTTCTAAATCTACAACTATTTAGAAAAAAACTTTAATTTTTTTTAATTAAAAAATATCAATATAATTTAATCAAACAGTGTAATTAGATGAATATCAATTTTTTTAAAGTACGTAATAATTAATATGTAGTATAAACAAATGTTTTTAAAGTATTAATCAAATAAATAATCCAATATAATGTCTTATTTAACAAAACAATTATTTAACAAATAAACAAGCGTTGATAGGTTGATTAGTAGTGTCTCTTGTTATTAACTTTATTTGACAAATAATTGCCGTCGTTTAGATCATCATTTTTTATCCCATATAATTTGAATTATAATATTGATTGATTTTATTTTATTTCAGAACGATATAAATATTTTAATATTTTAATAAAAATTGTTTTAAAAATGTAATAAAGAGTTGAAATTTGTTTTCAAATAAACGTAAAAAAACGTCTTACTTCATTTATCGCATAAAAATTCTGATTATAAGGGTGTGCGTCTGTTTTTTGGGACAAGAAGATTTCTTGTGCTAATTAATTAAATCTTCGTTTATTATGTAAAATTATAATATTCTTCAGTTCTTTTCACATAAAGTATATCGGTTGAAAAACCTTATAGTATATTTCCTGAAGCACTACAGGACGTAACATTTTTTTTTTTTTTTTTTTTTTTAAATTAATGGATCGAGAAAAGCATATACCTTGAGAGTAATTTTGGTGAAGGCCGGTGCATCGTCCGCGGGGGTGTTTGAATCCCTCCGCGAGTTGAGAGTCCAAGGTGCCGTCGGCATCGGTATCGGCGGCGGTCCATCTTTCACCCAAGGAGGTCTGAACGTCGTCCGTTGGGGCGGTTGACCCCCCGCGCCAGGCATTCTCACTCTTCTGTTGGATTCGCTCTTCCTGCGGGTTTATTTCTTTTTTCCTCTTTTTTTTATGTATATGTCTACCCTCAAATGTTTGTTCAGCTGAACCACCAGAAACCTATCAAAGAAATTTCTCGTTTACTCATTTAGAATAACAGTGTACTGGAATTGTTTCGTTTTTTGTTTATTGATTTTTAAACGCTTGATTTTGCTCATTCGGAGAGCAACTTTGAACTATTATTGGAAGCGTTGGATTTTGTTGAAAGTTTGTAGCGGAATGTTGTTAAATTATCATTCAAGTATGAACAATTACACAGCATGTAATTATTCACAAAAATATTATGGGGTCTTGGCTTAAATGATAATATTATTCGACTTGAATAAATATTTATTTTATTCAAATACATATTTTTTTTTTGTATTTAAATAAACATTTGTTTGGATTGACGAAAATTTTTAGTTGTAGGTAAACAAGAAAATAGTGGTGTTTTTTTCTACAAGTCGTAACTTAGTAACATGTAACTTAGTTAGTCACTTAAAAAATAACATTTAGATGTAATGGTTATAAAAAAAAACTTCATAGGTTTTCCTTCCATTAAAAAAAATGACTGCTGAACTTTTTTCAAGAAAGATTTGGATTCAAAAGCCTAAAATGCATTGAAAATAATGAGTCTAGTCATACGAAATAAACAATTGTTTTGAAGCTGTGTTATCACCTTGTGAACGTTTGTTGTTACATAAAAATTACATGCAGTGTATTTGTTTGATACATTGGAAATTAAAAAAAATTTTTTTGGAATATTCTCAAGTCGAGATTGTTACCAAATTTTCCAGAAAGAGTCGTAATATGCTAAGCGGATACTATTTCGAGAAAAAAAGAGAGAATCTGGGTATATTTTTGGGTTTTCGTTATGATCCAAATTTAAAATTCAAAATAATGCCCGACGTTTCAACCGATGCTAAATTTGTATCGGCACAAAGCAAGCGTAAAAGTTTGTTAAATCCTGATTAATGTCATTTTTTTTTCTACTGTAACGTTGTCAGGGCTAAGTTTTTGAAGAAAAAAGAAAAAAAAAAAAAGTGCAACTAGTTAAAAATATTCAGCAGAACTAAAAAAGCTACATTAAAATTTATTCAAATAAAACTTGATTGTATCTTAACAAAAGTGTCACGTTTCGTAATAATAATAACAATAAAAAAAACTTGATCATCCGTCAGAAAATGAAGTAAAAAAAGAGTTACTTTTAACCGTTAACCCTCTAAAAACTTTCGAAATACTAAAATACGACGAAATCATAAAAATCGAAAGAAAAAAAATGACTCGTTAAAATCTTCATAACTTTCCGGGACTCCAAAAATCCTCCCCTCCTCCCCTTATTCGCCTCAATGGATCTGGATATCACGACCACCCATAAGACAAAAAAAAAAAATGAGCGAGAGTAATTAACGCACCCACCGATACAAAAATATCACACGCGCGCATGGAGACGCGAAATCGTGTCATCCTCGTCGTTGAGTTGCGCATTTGACGAGAAAAACCCCAAATTCAAAAATAAACGCGCAACTCGCACTCACGCACGCACACACACACACACACACACTCACGTATATACCCCAACCCCCCTCGTTCTCGATGCATGTGCACGTCGGGCACCGTCACATATATAATTGTATTCTACGTACTTTGACACGATTAAAAAAAAAAAAAAAAAAAAAAAAAGAAAGAAAAAAACCAAAAGTTACTATATTATTGCAAACAACAATCATATATTATATGGTCGTTGGGATCGATGTATCGTGTACCTACATACACGCACTCTCACTCCAACCACTGAATTACCACTTTTGTGTTTAGAAAAAAGCTCGCTGTTGTCGTCCCCACTCCGAAGCTCGGCTAGAAAAAAAAAATCGGCAACCTTAGGGGCTCAGCCCCTCACGGGGGTCGTCACAGTCCTTAATCTTCACTTTTCCAATTCACGATGTACAAAGACAGGAGAAAAAAAAAAAAAAAAAAAACAACAACAACAACAACAACAACAACAAAACACTGAAAGAAGATCAGCTTGTTTTTATTCTTCTTGTAATTTTTCGCTGACGTGTATCCTCGGCGAAGACGATTTTCTCCTCCCCAGTATCGGCACTGTACTGTCGGCGCTGCCACCGCGGCCGCCGGAAGGTGCCGGATATTATTTTCGTACCCGGTGTGACGTCACGCGCCGCAAGTACGGAAATAGCGAGACTCGACCAGAGCTTTTATTCTTCCTCCGCGTGTCTCTCTGGCTTTGAGCTTTTTGGGGACGAGCCATCGGTCCCTCCTCCTTTCTCGTTTTCAACGCCGAGCTTTTGGGGAAAATCGGCAATACTCGACCGACCGATGTATTTTCTTTTTTTTTTTTTTTGCGCTTTCGCGACTATTGTAACACCGACGCGCTTGCTCTTCTCCGAAAGTTACCGATTCGTTGCCCTCTTTGGCCGTTTTTACTTCTCGATCTCTCTGATGGTTCATTCCCAGGTTCGTTGTGATTAAGTTTGTAAATAAACCAAGTAAACTAATGCATTTTTTTTTTTCCCAAGTATTTGTGTGTCTGCAGATTTTTAATGATTTTTTTCAGGGACTATACGCTGCAGATTAACAGATTCAGTTTATTATTTTACTTTAAGCAAACATTTACTGAACGGAGCAATCCTCTCTTGAGCTTGTATTTTTTTTTCTTGAAATTACAGTTAAATTGGATAAATCGTTGACACGATTGCATGTTTCTCTTTGAGTACCTGTACGTATATCGGAACTCGCGGACGATGCCATTTACTTTATGCGATTTTATCTCAAGTTGGCGATTACGTCGTATTGGAGGATAATAAATTACGCCCCAACTACATTTGCGATGATTTATTTGAATAGGGTTTTTGAGGCCAAAGGTATACGATAAATTGTACATTTGCGCGATTATTCTGCAATTATTTGCGAGGCCGTGGTTTTCGTGGGTACAGTTTCTAACTCTATCGATGTCTTTCAATGTTAATAGTTTATTTTCAACATTTTAAAATGATGTGCCGAAAAATCTTCGCAGCGTCCCAACAAATTGGCCTATATGCGAGACACTTGCGATGTTCTAAATATTTTTTTATGCAAAATTTAAACAAGTTTGGACGGAGTATTTAAATACGTGCAATCACTATTTTGAATATTATTTAAAAAAAAATAGCAATAATAATAATAATAAACTATTAAATACTGATGGAGAACTCCTTGGGGTAATCTCGTTTCTCTTGTTATCAAATGAGCTTCGGGCGTAGGGATTTTTATTATTGTTAAAATGCAATCTACGATACATGGCATTGTTGAAATTACCATAAAATTCCGACGTTTCGAATAACGTTTGTTTAACCCATGACGCTTTTATTTGTGTACACATTAGTTTTTGTTTTTCGTTTCCGTAATAGGAGACGTATTCATGTTGATAAATCATAAGAATAAACGGTAATGAGATGAAATCACAGGTAAAGATTTTTTTACAAGTCCAACGCAAATTTTTTAATGCAGCTATCATATGCATTGAACAATCATCCGTAACAAAGTATCCTATAGCATATCGTCTGTTAATCCCTACATATTTCAAAAACAATATGCAGTTAAAAAAAAAAAAAAGCCATAAAAAAATTTTTCCGTTGCATTTGAAAATAAGCCAGCTGAGACATAAATAAGTACAGGGATGAACAAAAGATTTTGCACGAAGAGAAAAACTTGAATTATTCTCGAAAAAGTCGTGCTCAATTGTTTGTACACGTATACGTGCAATCGTGCGAGACACGAAAAAAAAAAAAAAAAAAAAACAAAAAACAAAAACAAAAAACAAAAAAAACAACCACCAAAACCCGAGCGCAGCGAACTGAGCTCCGGATGGAGGAAACAACCAATAAACCCGAAAATCTCTCCCCGAGACAGTAAAAAAGAAAAAAAGAAAAGAAAAAAAAAATCCCCCAGGTCTAAGCTGCGGGAGCGTCAGTACCAGCAGCAAGCCCAGCGCCGGCACGAGGACAACCTGCGCCACGACTACTACCAGCGCACGGCGCGGTACTTTGAGCGCGAAACCGAGGCGGCCCGGCAGTTCGCCTCGTGGACGACGCGCGGCCCCGAGGCGTACAAGCGGCACGTGGAAAGGAAGCGCAAGGAGGAACAGTTGCAAGAAAGGAGGGAAAAGCTGCGCAAGCTGCTCCAGGAGGAGGAGGAGGGGTACAGGAGGGAGCTGGAGGAGCTGGAGAGGGCGAGGAAACAGAGGAGAACGAGGCAGTCGGGGGAGCTCCCGGCGCCGGTTATCGACAAGCTCTTGGACCAGCAGAGCTTGACCAACGGCTGCAGGAGGAGGTTCATCAGGACACCCTCGGAGAGCCCGCTTGGTTTTGCTCCGGAATCCACGCTTCGACCGGACAGTGGGGATAGGTCAGTCGCGCAAAACGACACGATACAGTTTTTTCGCTTCACTGGACAATGTGCTTTATTTTTACTCTCACCGGGTACTTTAATACTTATTCTATTAAATTCATTCAAGCTGTTGAACTAAAACATCATTCATTTGTCTTTGTTTATTTAATTCAAAAAGAGCCATTGGGGGCCATTCTGTTTGAAAAATTTGAGGGTTGTGTAACTTAACGCGTCAATTACACGAATTACATTTTCGACGTAGCGTACACGAGTTGTGTCACAAATACATACTACACGGCGCCGCATGGCCTCATATAGATATTTCAACGGTTTTATTTGTCGGGGAGAGCGAGAATTTTAACCTTAAAAAGTGCACACTTTTGTTAGTTACGATCGTAAAGGAGTTCCGGTTACTTTGCTTGTAAGTATTTGTTTTTTATTAGTATTTATACTCATATTTGAAGCTAACATGATCATACAAGTCGCGAATTGAAAGCGTTTTACCGCGTAAGTAGAGTGTCTTTTTTACATTAGTCAGTGAAAATATAGTATCAAAATAATGTAAAATGTGTACTAAGGCTTCGTAGAGTATATTTATACAGTCGTTACTTATCGATTCAAACTGTTTTAGTTGTTACCTTTTTGTGTGATTGTCATTACGTTTTACATCACATCCTTTTTCCATAGTTTTCCAGGATTCATGAATAATTTCTGTGTTTATTTATTCGTCCGTGGGATGTATATGGTTGTTATTTGTCAATTTAAACTATTTTATACCTTTTATGTGATACCTCCTGGTCCAAATGATCTTTTGAAACTTTTACTAAGTACCTATATATATCGATGGTCCAGGGGAAGACAATTCCAGCGTGACGTATAACCCCATTTGAAATAACACGGAGTGACGTCACGCTGGAATTGTCTTCCTCTCAACCATCGATATATCACAGGACTAAAGTACACAACTGTCTGTTTCTATGTATACCTGCACGATTTTCGTAACTTAGTATCAAAAATTATGTGTAATATGGTCAATTTTTCTACTGCTGTCATTCGTCTGGTTTAATTTATACTCGTGAAACAGAGATTCAATACTCTGATTGAAAGTTGTCATCGAGTTAGTCAAATGTAAAATATCAGGTAGTTATCTCTTGTTCGAGCAATCAAGCGTGGACTAAATTAAAATTCTTTATTGATCATCTTGACATAAAAGTACTGCTAGCTATAGCTTCAATAGTTATTACTTGATTCTATCATAACTGATTAATAACTCTTGATCATTAATTAATGAAATCATCTTTTTTTCAGCAGCCAGAAACAAACTCGTTTCTCAACGAGCTCATCGCCATACAATACCTTGGTGAACAACAGTAAAATCATGTCAGCCCAGAACCAGCAGAGCTTAAGCCCCAAATCATCGGGCTCGTCGTTGAACGGCACCCAAAGTAGCAACTTGAGATACGCGGCCCGCCAGTCCACTTACGCGCCTAGTCTCAGCAACACTAACATGCGCGACGACAAAGTTGAAGATCAATCCGACGCATCCAGTCAGGCTTCAGAACATTGCGATGTTTTGTCGGTTCAGCAACAAGAGAACGAATCTAGAATGGAAAGAATGGAATCGAGATTAAAACAGATGGAATTGAAAAGTAAGAACGAAGAGTCGAATCAGCACACGGAAGTGGATTGCGTTTCGGAGAAACACACCACTGGCCTGGAAACAGAGTTCTGTCGTATACCGACACCGAGCCAGAAAAGTGTCTCTGACCAGGATCAGGCGCCATCCTCCCGACCAGGTTCGGAGCATCTTCAGTGCGCACCCTTTGATTTCGAAACAATCGGGCACAGGGTCTCAACCATGGACAATCGAATTCCCGAACACAATCAAGTGAGTCTTGACAATCCGGTCGGCGATCCCAATCTCTATTTCTCAAGCAAAGGGTTACTGAAGGATGACAAATCGACGATGCGATGCTATCGCTACCTTAAAAACAATGACCTCAAGACTAAGATACTGGATCTCTGCAAGCGTGAGCAGTTTGCAGTTGCCAAACAATCGTGGGATGAAGCGCTTAGAATCAGAGAAATGAGGAATGAGCTGATACTGCTGAAGAATAAGAATCTGTACGACAACAAAGATCTTGATCTCGACGATGAGGTGAGGAAGTCTGCACTAAAGCTTATTGAAATGCGGGAAGATACACGCAAGAAGAGAGAGAAGATGTGCAACTACTCCATGTACAGGTATAACTTTTGGTTGTTATTTCGCATGTGTGTTGCCATTAACTAAAACTTTGATTTGAGTGAACGGCACTTGGAAAGCGAGTGCTTTTGAGTCATCTATTGCTCGTTATGAATAAGAGCGCAAATTAATTTATTTTAGTTCATCTTTGGTATCCCCGGTAACGAGTAAAATTATAGAAGCTTTAAATTAATATTATTATAATATGCATCTCGCGTATTTTTTGTTCTTGGCATCGTACGTTATTTGGCAGGTTGCCATCTTAAATTCGGAGAAACAGGAAAACATTTTTCGTCTTGTGTTTCTCCTTATGTACCAGTAAAGCAATTTTTTAATTTTTAACGCTTACTTTTGAAGTTTCAAAAGTTGATTAATATTATTGTCGAAAGGAAAATCTAGTATAGGAACTTTAATTTTATTCTCACATTAGTAGTAATGTTTTTGCGATTTATTTTACACCTTTGAAGAGCACATTTTAAGTATATGTACAAACCCCATCATACCTTATTTCTTTGTATTTACGATATCTACTGTGACGATTATGGTACATACATTAAAAGATAAAATCAAATCGATGACAAGATTTCATCTCAACAATGCCTTTTCCGCATTGTATTGAACACAAGCATGAGTCATTCTAAGACCCACTAGAGAATTTCTAGAGAAATGGGCAAAAACTCAAGTATCTATTGATGTAGCGATATACTTTTATTTTTATGATCAGCCCAACAAATAAAATTATTTTGTAATGGCCCTTAAAATGGTAAAAAAATGTGCTTTCAAAAAAATTAATTGATTAGCTTGATGGAGTGCAGAAAAAACGTAGCCAAAGATAAATGAGCAGAAGATATAAGAGCATCAGTTAACATTATTGTGGTTAAATCAAGTAGTTAGCTGACAGCAACAAACTGTGGTATCTCGTAAACTCATGAAAAGTCACCAATAATTACACAAAATTTTTAACATTTGCGCCACGCCAGCTAACAGGATAAAAGTGAGGATAGTCGGCAAAGTGACACTTTTCGATATTTATTCTCTTGGCTTTATCACTTTTCTCTATATGATTCTCTATTTGTGTACCCCGTTTGACATTGGCCGGGGTCCAATCACACACCACCCCAGCCAACCATCAGAATTTATTAAAAAAGAAAAATCACCCCACACTGCATGCTCCTTCGAAGAAGCCTCAATCATTGACAGAAAGAAAACATCTTAAAACAAATGAATTCATTTACAAAGTGCATCGACACTCGTACTTTATACACTCCTACATTAGCGAACTTCTTTGCGGTCCAATGCCAAGGGTCTAGGGCGCCTCGTACGTGTACCTATCTGCGTGTAAATGGGCGCATTATTATTAGTACACATGGCGCGTTACGCAAAAAGCATTGAATCACACGTAACTTACGATGATAGTACTTACTCCTCCGCGCCAGCTGTTGAGAAAACGCGTGCCAAATTTACCGTCGTCACGCGTCGTTTATGGCAGTTTGGCTCTCTGTATTAACAATCAAATGCACTAGCTGTCGTTTCGTTGAGATTGCAAGTGTGATGTTTTTTTGCGAGTATGGAGACGTTTATGTTGTTTCCTCTCTTTTATTTAACAGCTTGTGGTTCACCATTTTCTTTTTATTCATTGCCATATTTTTTGTCTTTGCAAACTTTACGCCCCCATTTATTAACTTTCAATCTATACCTCCTTGGTTTTTAAATCAATATCCATCCTCAAACCTTAATTTCTCAAATTCGGTATCATAAACCTGTATAATCTTTTTATCAATGATCATCCAACGAGAATTTCTTTCAATTAATTTTACATGAGTAAAAAAGAAAACAAAATCTTGCTTAATCTTCGCAGTGAGGAAGCAAAAGATATGTGGAAACAGTGGGTGCAGGAGGACGAAAAGTTCTCGAAAATGGAGACTGACGGCTCGGCAGACGAGTTCCTAAAGAAAATCGAAGAGGACTGGAAGCAACTCGAGATGCGAGACAAGCAGCGGATGTTCGAGCTCTACAATTACTTGATTAATCATTCCGAGTCTCAGGACGAGCAGCACTTGGCCGCTGCCTTTCGTAACGCAAACGGACGCCAACGACGATACTCTGACTTGTTTGAGTCTTGAAAATGTACATTTTTACCACTCAAGTTAGGAAGGCGAGTTTTAAATTTACTGTTGTCGTTTCGATGTATAT
The DNA here is from genome assembly GCF_036245765.1 of Copidosoma floridanum. NCBI lineage: Eukaryota > Metazoa > Arthropoda > Insecta > Hymenoptera > Encyrtidae > Copidosoma > Copidosoma floridanum. The sequence goes on along the minus strand of NW_028321884.1, from coordinate 11,112,045 downwards.
TTTAATCATAAGCTGAATTTTATAGTGCCAGATTACGCTAACTTATTACTTACGATGATATTAAGCATCAACGCAGTGCTCAAATTTATCTATTGAATACAAAATTATATTGTATACTGTTTCAACTATAAACGAGATTTTCAAAAATATGTATTTTATCAAACCTAATTCTATCAACGACGTTTTTGAGTGCAAAATTTGCACTATCTGCTTTATAGTCAGTATTATATTTTTTTACATTTTGGCCAGTTTAATCTTAGTATTCGAGCACTATAATCAACAACATATTTTTGTAATTTAAAAGTTACTTCAATATTTACATCTATTAGGTTAGTCATAAATGTGCCTTTGCAAAACGCGATGTTGTACCTTTATTTAAGAAAAATCGATCAGTTACTGTCACATTGTACTTTTCCCAAACGTCATTGGTTTAATTAATTCATATTAACGTAAGATTACATTTGGATTGTAAAGCTGCGTATTTGTATAAGTTTTTTTTTTTTAATTCGAAAAAGTACTTAATTATTATATTTCATTACCTGATACCTACATAGTTATCGCATGTACCTTTTTTGAATTATTTGTTCTGCTCCTCCAAGATTAAAAAAGCTCGCTCGTGCAGTTGGTAAAGTAGATCAGAAGCTTGTGCGACGTTAGTTCCGTCAGACTTTGTAAGATGGAGTTACTTGCATCTTGACAGTCCGACGAGTGCATATGTTTTTTGAGTTTTCACATTAATTTCGATTTAGTTAACAATTTTCAACTTGGGTCTTTCATTACAACATTACTTACATTATCGAAAAATAAAAGTTGTTTCCCTGAATTTTTCAAGCTAATTATTGTTGGGTTTTGAACAAAACAATTTTTTTTTCTGGTAAATATACCAACAAAAATATAAACTTGTGTTGATTGACAAAATTTTTTCCTTTATGTTCAATTAATTTTCTTTTATTTCATTGAGTACTACGAATTTCAATTTTTTCCTATACGTCGCACCAGCGCACAAATAATTCGTATCTTTTTTTTTCAATAATAAATGTTAATATAATCTTTTTGAACTTTCAACATTATTCAAGTTAAAAGCTAGGAATAATACCATCTTAATACGATTATGATTTTACGCGTCAATTGTTATGAAATATTTCTGTTGTAGCGTATGATAATAGTATTAAAAATCAATAAAAATCAATAAATTTCTTCAAAAAGCGTAAAATTTATTATTTTACATTTCAATACAAACCTCTCGATTAGTACCAATAGACAGACTTAAGTAAAATTATTATGTGGATTTTCAAACACTTTTAAATAAAATTGTTTTCTCGTGATTAAAGTGATTTATTTTTTTTGAATTTTTGAAAATATTTCTTATTTATCATTATACGCAGTGCAATATTAAGAAAACTTTCTTATTTCAAATAAGTGCCTGTAATCTTAGATATTAAAGTTCATTGGAAAGTATTTAAAATAAAATATAAATAATTTTTCTTCAATTATTTTATTTATATTTTGTTTATTTTTTTCTAAGCTACAATGAATTTTTAAAATTAAAATATTTTTCAGTATAGATAAAACAGTACATATCAGCAAAAAATTGTATTACAAAAAAAAATGGAAAAGTATTGAGGCCTAAGTCTGCCGATAGCTTATCAATCTCGTATACATTAAAATGTATTTTTCCAAGTCTGCCGATAGCTTATCAATCTCATATACATTAAAATGTATTTTTCCAAGTCTGCCGACGGATTACTAATCCTAATTATACCATATCAAAAAACTAATGTGTATTTTGTCACATTTGGATTAAATAAGTCGTCACTGAGGAGTTGATAAAAAAAAAAAGGAGTCAAATTTAGAAAATATAAATGCCCACTCGATAATGAAAAATGAAAAGAAGCGAGTGTCAAATTAAATCGGTGCTTGTTTGCCCCTTTTTTCTTTGGAAGGGAAAAAAAAAAAAAAAAACGGGAGGAGAGCTAGCCGTCACAGGATTTTAATCTCCCGTTGCGGACAGTCCCCGGGACGATGTATATGCGGTGACGGCATCATTCGTGCAGTATATCCTGGAAATCATCACTCAACGCGCACACGGAGTCTTTTTCTCCGTTCAAGAGAAAAAGAAAACTTCAACAACCCGCGCGCACATGGTCCCCGCGCCTCTATTTCCTCTTTTCAATTTTCCCCGGACACTCTCAGCTATATATTGTACACAACGGTGGTAATAGTCAATGCCACGCGCCGCTTGTTTTCCCCTTATTTTTCACATCTCCTTTGCCCGGGGACGTGAGAACACTCGTGTCTTGTCGCGCGCCGCCTGACGTGTCATGACGATGATTGTGAGGTTTTCGATTATTGTGTACGCTATATATGTGAGGTATCGTATACACGCGAGAGGGAGAGAGAAAAAAAAGGATCGAAAACGCAGTCCAGACAGACTGTAGGTATAACTATGAGGGAGGGTGCCATGGGAGGAAACGAATTAACGCGGTTTGTCACTTTGGATGAATTGGCTTGAGGTACACGCATATTTATAGTTGTAAGGGCAGGGGAAGATGGAGAGGAAATGAATATACATGTAAAAGTAATACACATTGGGTGTGTATATCATGTGGATGACTTGTCGGTGGATTACAAACGGACTGTGTGTGACTTTGACAAAACTACTTATGGATTTTTTTTTTCTTCCGAGGCTTAACACGGTAGGGGTATTATTATCATTATCTTACCCTCGAATGGAAACTCTAGGATTATATTTTTTTTGTCCGAAGGAAAACCGAGGAAAACTGTTACGTTATATGAAATATAAATTTGAGCAAAGCAAATTTTTGGAAAAACAAATTTTTTGCAGATAAGTGTAGTGATGTATCAAAATTTTTTTACCATCATAAGTTGTAGAAACTTGAATATAAGTGTAGCATGCAATTTGTTTTCATTTTAAAAAATCGTCATGTTGAAGCAAATGAAAAAAATCTAAAGCCGTTTGTCTGGAAAACAATTTTTTTATGACCTAATTTTCATACCACGTTGGCTAGAAATTTTTATTATGCAAATAGTATGGATTATCCCACAACGAAAATGCTTTAAAAATTATCACACAAACAGTGATTAATTTCTAGACAGAAAAATGTCAAATTACTATTCTAACAGGGTCAGTAATTTTTATAATTTTTGTCTCTCAGTGTAAGTTTCTACGATTAGAAATAAATATGTAAACAAATAAAAAAAAATTTTTTTGCATTAAATGATGAGTAGTACGTGCTTAAAAAAATAATTCACACAATTTTTATTTTAGAAAAATCTCTTGCTACTTTCAGTAGATTTTCTTGTGATATTTTTATTTATAAAAACACCTTGATCATTCGTATTGTGCATTCCTTCATGAAGTGATATAAAAGCCGCAGATAAAATAAAACAATGTCATATTTTAATGTACTATAAAATACTTTTAAATTTTTTGTGGCCCAATTATACTCGAGACACTTTAACAATTTCAGTACAATGCGTGAACAAAAAAAAAACAACTAATATATTTCAAACCAAATGCATCAACTAAGAGACAAGTAGCAATGTGGGGCATGATTTATTTATTTTTTTTCGAATTCAGAACCCCCTGTATGAATAACACGTCGCCAGTATATTTTTTTTGCGAAACACTAAACGGTTGACTTTAATTCAAAAAAACTTTTTCCAAAATACATCCTGCTTTTAAATTTCATCGCCCAGAGAAATCCATCAAGTCGACGGAGGGAGAAAAAAAAATCACACCCCTTTAACCCCGCGCTCGAAAAACCCCCTTTGCACACGCGACCCGAACAAAATGGGCATAGGTATACTCAAATCTAATTAAAATGAAAAAACAACGACGACTCCCAAGACGAGAATAACACATCTAGAAAAAAATAAAAAATAAAAAATAAAGAGATAAAAGGTCGAAAGGGGTGGCTGCCGAGTCTTTAACGCTGAGCCCCTGGCTCTTCGTCGTACGGGACGTGTTATTAGCCCCCTTTTCTCTCTCTCTCTCTGGACTCCCAATTCCTTCGTCGCCGGACGCATCCTTTTTCCTCTCTTAATGGTCCTTTTTTTTTATTTTTCGCCCGCGCGTCTGAATCTCATCTAACCCTTGTCTCTCTCTCTCTCTTAGCTTCTTTCTTTTCTCCTCGCGTTTAATTAACATAGCTATAAGAACTGCACCAGCCAACAGATATCTCTCGTGTCAGAGAAACGCGCCGGCTGACTGGCTGCCTGAACAGCGTTTCACGAGCCATTGCACGTTACGCGCACACGCATTTTCTGCATATTATATATATGTACGCGCGCGTGCAGCGAGAGCTAACATGTGTACACCTATACGACTTGCAGCAGGCGTGGTCCAATTTTCTTTCTGTCCGAGCTCTCTTTATAAATGTACGTGCAAACGCGCGACTTTGCTTTTTTTTTTTTTTTTTTTTTTTACTTCACGCAACTTGCTACTATATACACGTACGCGTGTAATATTGTTATTTGCATGTACTGTAAAAAGTGTGTAGAAATCTTTGCTTCTCTAGTGCGATCGAAAAATCGAGTGCTTTACAACGGAAATATAATTAAATGATTGTCTTCTTACTTTGATGTTAAAATTTAATTGTACACTGAGAGAAAAAAATAATAAAAATTATAGAGAAATTTCAGCAAAAATTACCATTCTGCACATTTAATCAAATGCAAGGTGGCAACAAAGGAAACAAATTTTATTTTTATAATATCAAAGATTATAGTTTTAAAAGTAAAAATTGTAGTTGGAATAGTTAGAATTAGGGTCAGAACAGTAAAAATTACCGTGCTGGAACAGTAAACCTTGATAATATCGGTTAATACATTGTACTTTCCCGCACAGAAATTTTTACTGTTGTAACCATAATTTTTAGTTTTCGAACCATAATTTTAACAATAAAAACAATAATTTTTACTGGTAAAAATAGTAAATTTTTCCTTTTCTGCTAGCTTGCATTTGATTTACTGGGCGGATGGTCATTTTTACTGGAATTTCTCTATAATTTTCATTATCATTTTTCTCTCAGTGTATACTATTACAGTTGTGTTGGCGAGAGTTGACGGTAAACCAGCAACACTCGAATAAATGTTGACCAAGGATTTTTAATGCAGCTGTTTATTCTCATGATTTATTTACAAGTAGGATAAGTACAAAAATTTACGAACTTGATAAATAGAGCTGGAAATTAATAAGAATTTTTTTTACATTAAATTATGGGTGTACAATAATTTCCAAATGGAAAAATACGTGGTTTCAACAGTCTTATTAAACTTCCCAAACTAGTTTTGGGATTCATTTTGTTACTATTATGTTGGCGCTTCGGTAGTCATCTTCAGGACAATAGTCATGAACATTATTAAATATGTAAAAAATAACATGTGAAAATTTTACTTTTATACAAACTACATGAAAGTTGTTCGACTTCAGTCTCGAAGATGCCGTTTAAGACGCCCGAAATTTGGCACCTCTTAAAAATTAGTTTGTTCCTGTAGTTTACTCAGTAATTTTTATATTTACAACATAACGTAAAGAAAAAAAAAAACATCATTAAATAACTATACATGGTTTAACTGAACATTCTTTGATACGTCTGTTTTTCAAACAGCAAGTGGGATTTTATTTTCTTTTTTAAATCATTTATTTCCGCCACGATACTTTTTTCACTTGGATTTTCCGCCAGAGCTTTCTCGAGAAAATCAAGTCCCTTGCTGTACTCGTTCAAGCCCACGTAAGCTTGACCAGTTCGAAACAAAGCTTTGCAATTTTTTTCATCCGCATCCAATACTTTTTTGCACAAATTCAAAGTATCGCGATATTCGCACCGACGCAATTTAACATTCGCTATGTTGAGTAAAATGGATTGCTCGAGTTTTTTGACACTTGGATCATCCTGGCCAACGCCTTGCAATTCCGACAAACACGCGTAATACCTCAAGGCTTTTTTGTATTTTTTTTCGGCCGTACTAAGCTGGTCCCTCGAAAAGTAACTATTACCCACAGCTTTGACTTTGTTGATTATGTCGATTAATTCCTCACGGGTGAGCTTGTTCTCCGGAACAATGAGATCCCAATCCTCCGGATAGGGACAATAAACGTCCTCGCCGTCTTTGTCCTCGATACCCCACTCGCTGCAACCAGTCAACTCCCCGCAATCGACGATGTTGACTTTTTCGAGCACTTTGTGCCTTTCCTCCTCATTCGTACGTACGTGGCTCAAATCTTCCATGACACCGAGGCCTTTGCGAACAGTACCAAACACAACGTTTTTGTTGTTCAGTTGGGAGCACGTGTCCATCGTCACGATGAATTGGGAGCTGTTGGTGTTGGGTCTGCCGGCGTTGACCATACTGAGGAGGCCCTTTGCGTCGTGGCTCGCGCTCAAGTCCTCGTCCTCGAAGTACTCCCCGTAAATGCTCTCGCCGCCCGAGCCATCCAAGTTCACGATGTCCCCGCCCACCATCATCACGCTGGGGATGATGCGGTGGATGAAGCAGCCCTTGAAGTGCAAGGGTTTGCCGAATCGGCCGATTCCCTTTTCGCCGGTGCACAAGGCCCGAAAGTTTTCGGCCGTCCTGGGGACGCGGTCCTTGAACAGTTCGATCACCACTCGGCCCAGCTTCTCGCCCTCGTGGGCTATGTCGAGGAAAACAATGGGATTCCCACCCATGGCTTATCTCTTTTCGTCTCTTGGGCCAATTTGACCGACTGCCTTGCCAAGACGACTTTTGGTGTGTCTTGACAGCACTTTCACAACCACTACAATGACAATGTTTGTTATCACGACACACCAAGCCACTGGTAATTTATATAACTTGTGATGTTTGATGTTTGATCTGGTAGAGTTTAAGAGATTTAAGAATATTTAACTGACCCTTTATTTTTCGTCTCTTGGGCCAATTTGACCGACTGCCTTGCCAAGACGACTTTTGGTGTGTCTTGACAGCACTTTCACAACCACTACAATGACAATGTTTGTTATCACGACACACCAAGCACTGGTAATTTATATAACTTGTGATGTTTGATGTTTGATCTGGTAGAGTTTAAGAGATTTAAGAATATTTAACTGACCCTTTATTTTTCGTCTTTTGGGCCAATTTGACCGACTGCCTTGCCAAGACGACTTTTGGTGTGTCTTGACAGCACTTTCACAACCACTACAATGACAATGTTTGTTATCACGACACACCAAGCCACTGGTAATTTATATAACTTGTGATGTTTGATGTTTGATCTGGTAGAGTTTAAGAGATTTAAGAATATTTAACTGACCCTTTATTTTTCGTCTTTTGGGCCAATTTGACCGACTGCCTTGCCAAGACGACTTTTGGTGTGTCTTGACAGCACTTTCACAACCACTACAATGACAATGTTTGTTATCACGACACACCAAGCACTGGTAATTTATATAACTTGTGATGTTTGATGTTTGATCTGGTAGAGTTTAAGAGATTTAAGAATATTTAACTGACCCTTTATTTTTTATTTATTTTTTTTTATTCCGAGCCGGTACTTTAATTATTGGATATGAAACTACATTAAAAGGTGATTTCGTATCTCTAGTTTACTTGGAAAAAGAAAGTCATCAGATGCTGAGCTGGAAAACAAGGTCTGTACACGAAAAGTACAAATATAAGAGTTTTTCTACAGCACTGGGTTGGTTACTTAGAAAGTTACTAGAATTGGTTCCAGAGCTCGCAGAAACTGCACTAGAATCCCGCGAAATTCAAAAATCTGAGTGCGGGGAAATAAAAAAAACTCATGTCTAAAACCACTTAAAATTATGTTGTTTTAAACCCCGTCATCTTACATTAGCCAGCCTTTTGAACCTTTTAAAATTAAGAGCCATTAATTACATATTTAATAGTTGTGCAAAATACACTGTATTTTTCTGAACAGCTCGTATTTATTTTTACAGTTTTTTAAATGGTTTTTTATGATTGTTTATTTTGGTAATAATGTTACAATCAGTCAATAAATTATTCACACAATTTTTATTCGCAATAAAGTTATTTTGAAAAATAGTTATAGGCAGTATAAAAATTGCTAAACAAATTTATATTTTTTAAGACAAAGCTGTTCAAAACTATGTAAATATACCATTAAATTTTTTAAATATTTGTACGTGCAGATGTGGACATATTTATTTTAAGGGTTTAAAATATTTAAAAAAGAAATTTTATTTTTCTGAATAGAGTTTAATATGTTACCTGAAAAATGTACTTATTTATCACTATTGAATACACAAAACTGAAAAAAAAAATTTTCTAACAGATAAGTGCAATGCATAATAATTTGTAATGATTAATAATTTATAAAATATTAATTTTGATACTTAGTTTCATGATAGTAGGTTTTATTTTACTTCAAACAGTTGTTATTCTTTCTTGCACAATAAAAAAATTAGTAGATTAAATAAAAAAAAAAAAAAATTCATCAATACTAATTCAACGTTTCCTTCTTATTTTTCAAGTATAGGTATGTGGTTTTTCTGATTGATTCATAAATATAAAGGTTTATTCTAATGTATGCCTACGACTTTTTTTTTAATTCAAACTCTCATCCTACATTAAAAAATGTAATATTGCTGACAAAAAATTTTCCACTAACATAATGTATTGTTTAAAAATTCTTAGGAATTACCAGTGTATTATAATGCAAGTAATGTTAATAAAAAGCTAGGCTTGCTAATATTCTTTGATGTTTCATGTTTGTAATATTGAAATCTGCTAGTTGAGCAACAATTCAGGGAATGTATTACTAGTAAAAAATTTTTACTTTCTTTGCTAAAATTTTATAAATCACGCATAGTAAATTACGTAGGTATTAATCAATTGTTTGACATACAACAATATTGTGGAGTACAAAAATATAACACATAAGGTATGGTTAATTCAAATTACAAGTGACAAATCATCAAAGAAATGAATTATTTGTCAGTTTCTAGTAAACAAATCATTATTGGTGTTGGTAAGTACAACTTTAAATATTATTAAATTACATGATGTAATTTAAAATAATTCAAGTACCTGTGCAATAAGAGTCTTTCATGCACGATAATTAAAAAAATTTTTTTTTTCCGAAGATAAAGATGTCAATATAATATTTAGGATTTCATTCCTGCGTCCTTTGATTTACAAAAAATTGTCTTACATGAAAACACGCAAGCATGTGTAATACTAAGAATTTTTAAATAAAAAAATTATGCACATACACTCATAATTACAACAACATGAACTTTAGAACTATACATCAATTAAATGAATTCTTTTAATTACACATCAATTACATAGAAATTTATTTTTGAAATTTTATCATTTTTTCCGTAAAGATTTTTCGTTTGGATTTCATTGTTTCGATTTAGAAGTATACTTGGAAGCTGGTACATTGTTCTGTCGTACTAATACACCATTATTTTTCATCACCTCTAGCGAACATCGCGATATTTCCCACGGTTGTGTTATTTTGTTTGATTTTACTTGTTTTTTACACGAGTGTCGAGACCAAAAGAATGTCGGAACGAGGCGGATTAAAAAGTCCAGCCATCACGGGCACGCGAAGAAATGTATAAGAAAAAGAGAGAAAGAGAGAGAGTAAGAAGTAGCCATGGTAATAACACTCGCCTCTGTCCCCGCAAACGTCCCTTTTTTTATTCTCTCCCACGAGAAAGAGTCGCGAACAAGATTGCGTTTGCGCAGAAAACGACCAACAGAGGCGAGACTCTTGTATGCACAGCAAGTATTATGTATACATGTGTACGCACGTCGTGAGGAACATTGATGGTTTTTTTTTTTTTTTTTTTTTCGTCCCTCTAATTTCGTGCGTAATATTGGTGCTTGCGGTCACGAGACGATGCACTAGCAAGTTTCTTTTGCCCGATTTCATTTTTTCTCCGCTTGCATGGGTTTATTGCGCGTTAAGTGTCGTGCGAAAAGTTGCTATAGCAGATATATCTATTCCATTATGGACGTATAACTAGGGAAAGAAAATATTACGTACAAGTGTGCTTTGAATTGACTTTTAATTCTGTAATTACTACGAGTTTTTTTTTTTTTTTCTTACGAAAACGCGAAGTTTCGTATTATTTTGTCATCTCCCCTCCCTCTATCGTCAAAGTTTTTTTTTTACATTGAATGATTGTTTATTAGCAGTATAATAATGTTTTGAATAGATTTTGGTGGAAAAACTGTCGAAAAAGAGGTAAAAACCTCCTGTTGAATATACAATCTTTATTTTAGAATATCGTTAACAGGTGCTGTATACATGGTTTCATAAAGAGTGCTTGATTTGGGCACAGATTAAAAAAAATTTTTTTGAACCACAGTTTTTTGCTAAAAGTATAATTATTTGTGCTAAGTTTAAAAAACATTTTTTGTGAGCAAAAACAATGAATTAGAAAAAAAAATTTTAAGTTTAAAAAAAAGTATTAAAATAGTTGCTTTCAAATACTTCTAATGAACTGTAATGAATAAAATGTTTCGCAATTATCTCCTAGAAAAAGAATATTTCTAACATTGTATTGTAGACAGTTACAGCCGAAAGTTTTTTCATCAAAAATAATTTAGTTTATGTAAGAAAAATAAATTTCTTGTAAGTGTAAAAAATCCATAAAATAATTGTGCCCAGGTCTGGATGTATTTTCTTCGTACTCTCAGTGTAATGTTTAAAAGCTTTGATAAAAAAAAAATCAACATGAATAAATAATACCACAATGCATTTACTACGTATTATAATAACACAACTCACAAATTTTTTAAGTAACATTAAAAATACTATTACTGATTGTCTCCACATGCACAATTTATTTGATGGAGGGAAATAACAAATAAGAACTTGAAATATTTTATGTATTCAAAATAGTAAATTTTAACACTTAGACTGCCAAGTTGAACTTATCGAAACAAAAACGTCAATCATCCCAATCCACTGCATATGTGCGATGCGAGAGTCGTAATCAAATTGAACGTCGTTGCTCAAGTGCAAGTACTGCCGAAGGGATTCCTCGTAAAATTGAAGTCTAAAAATACGAGCGCAGTTACTTCGTCAACCGAAAAGTACCACCCAAAACACACGTACCTACATATTACCGGCAAAACGCACGCAGTGTGATATAGTAAGGGACAAAAAACCACGTCACGGCTGTCTAAACGCGTAAAGAGGGGAAGACTGATTTGTTTTCCGAAAAATGGGACTACCACCTTATCCCCCTCTACCACGACATTGAAAAAAAAAAAAAAAAAAAAAGGATCACGCCGTCACACAACTAAGCGTAGATCTGTAGCGCGTCCCTTTCAAGAAGCAATTAACACCACACGTGTCCAACTAACTCGGCAGCCACTTAATCATCTGCACTCGCGCGTATAGTATACGTACACGTAAAATATCCCGGGCCGATTGAGCGTCACCTATACACGCTACGATGTAAGATCTCCTCGCGTATATGCACGAGTATGACTAATGGCCTCATTATCGCTCGACTTTTCTACTGTGTGCCACATTATGCCCCTATGGATGCACCCGTCGCTCGCTTCCTACGATGCACGCGCTATTCGTCATGACTGACGCAAATGACACGATAGCGCCAAACGCAGCTACAGGCGCCCACCCTTTTTTTTTTTTTTTTTTTTTTTTGCTACAACCCCTGTGTCTTCCCCTCGACTTTTTTCTCTTCCGATTACTCGTTGGTGGGTCGCTTTCTATGAATATTTCTAATTTTTATGAGTGCACTTCGGGAAATTAATTTCATGTCGTCGCCAACCTCCACTGTTATTGTTGTGCTTTGCGCTATGGTATATAATATATACGTACGTAATTGAGAAATATGAGGCACGTCACGAATATTTTTGCTTTTTTGTCTAATTGACGTGTAGCTTAGCTGGAACGAGACATACTTTTTTTTGTGCCTTTTTCTTTTTCAATGCGAACCATGAGAGTACTGTGTGGAATAATTATTAAAAAATTTATTTTCTTTTTTTTTAAGCGAGAGTCAAATCATTTTTTTTTTCTACTTCTTGCTTTTTCAACTCGCAAAAACTACTTTTTTCACTACAAAATCCATCTTTTTTTCAGACGTATAAAAGTTACACCATTACATTAATTTCTTAAAACGAGGAAGTGCAATAATGAAAAAAATAAAATGAAATAAATTGTTCCGGTATACTGCAGTTGAATGAAAAATTTGGCCAACAAAACAACAATGTCGAAAAAAAACACCTTCCCTTCATTCGAGATGTTTTTTCTCATCTCTCCGTGTTTCTCTACATTTTCGTAAAAATATCGTAGGTATCATTTGCAAGAAAATGATCCAAGTTGGAATTGAAGCAAGACGTATACATATTATTTCCTCCTCCCCATCTAAAGTCCATCAGAACTGAATCCAACTTTCTTTCCCTTCAATGAAGCTTCGTATCAAAAGAAACAGCACCACCCGGAACCCCCAACTGCAACCTTCCCGCGACAATTCACAAAAAAAATCTTCTCCACCTACATTTATTTGGACTAAATAATAAATGGGAAGCAAAAAAAAGAAAAAGAAAAGTTTTTGTAAAAAAAACAATCATTGCTCTCTCATCCACGGGTATATATACTTAAACATACGCAACGACAACCACCTCACGCACACGACTCCCTCTGTTGGTATAAGCTACGCATAATATGCATCAGGCGTTTATGCACTTGTACGCGTGTATGTTAACACACAGCTCGGAGCAACAGCAGCAACATCGAAAAAAAAAAAAAAAATAAAAAAAAAATAACAAAAAGGTAGCAAGTATACGCGTATAGGGGAGGGAGGGGGAGTATAATGGCGAGGCGTGTTACAATACGCAACTACACGTATACCTGCTCCGGTGCTTCGAGCGAAAGAGGGAGAGAGTTTGGGTGAGTTGCGATGCCCACCACAGCATCACATAATTTATATACACCCATATATACGTGTATATACCTACACGTGTATAGCTAGCAGGCAGAGAGAGTACAGAGAGAAGAAAGGGTGGAGGGGAGCGAAATGGACGAGGGTGGGTTACCGGCTGGCTCTCTATATATATATACATCTGTACGTCCATGCAAGTACGTATAGGTATGCATTTACAAGCCAAATGGTAAACGAGAGGGTAGACGTCGCTCCCGGACTCCTCTCTCCCTCTGTCTCTTTCTCGCTGCCTCCGAGTGCAACTATCCCGTAAGAGTCGGTGTGTAAGGGGTGTCGCTTAAGTAAGGTATACGCGCGGGCTACTACTACTCTTTTCTCCCTCTGTACTCGAGTAAGGATACTCACTTTACTTTGACATTTTTTTTTTCCTCCTTGGTTTTCCGCGATTCTTTCTTCCTATGTTCCATTTCATTTGGTTTTTGTTGCCGAGGAGCTTTCCCGCACTTTCTCGAGGTGAATGGCAAAAAGCCGCGCTTTTCCTCCAAATCTCCCTCACAGCAATGGAAGGATATTTTCCCTTCGTCCTGGATTCGACAGTTTTTTTTTTTTTTTTTTTTTTTTTTTTTTTTTTTTTTTTTTTTTTTCATTGAACGTATCTCACAAAGCGTGCACATCTCATATTCTTTTGTTGCTCGTCACTTTATTCTTTATTTTAATATAAATAAAAAGCAAGCACAGAGTATTACATGCGCAATGGATCAGTTCGTACAACCGTTGACCAAACCAATCGTATGCATTGTTTTTCTTAAAGTACTCGAGGAAAAAAAAACCTACAGAAAAGTTACTGGTCTCCATTGTTACTACTGCAGAAAGCAAAACGAGCCAATGCATATATACCCTCAAACTACCCACGAGTATACGCATTTATGTGCTTATCGATCACCAGACTCTCCCAATATACAAACGAGAGAGTTACACTGAAATTCTCCCGCTCGCGCACGTAGGTACGACCATCGTTGCAACTCTCGTTACATCGTAAACTTTTCCAATATGGGTAACCTGCACGAACGAACCACCCAATGCGAACTTCAATAGGGGGCGAAACAGTTGGCCAAACAGAAGCAATGGGGCTCACGAGTTCCAGTTACCTCCTCTCTAATGGACTCTGCTCTCGCTCTGTATACTTATCCCGCGGGGGAAAAAAAAAAAAGTCGCGAGTGACCGAGATCACTCTCTTCTTCGGTTCTGAATGAGACGAGCGAGAAGGCATCGATTAACTTGATCGTAGCAATAAAGACTCCAACGCGTGTGCCATCGATCTCTGGGGTGTGTGCTTTCTTCCTTTCCTTCGGGGACGATTTTTTACTTTCGGCAAAGCTGTAGGGTATAAGAGGAATATTGAGCTGTATCGTGTTTTAGAACAACTAAATTGGGAGCCGTTTATAAATATTGCTACGATTTTTTTTTTCTTTTCCAGTGGAGAGCTTAAAAAAAAAAAAAAAAAAAAAAGTGAATAATAAAATTGTTTTTCTCTTCCAATGCGCGTACTTTATTTTTAATCAGTTATGATCGAAATAACTAACAACAACATAAATTCATAAGGTTTGATTTGAAATGATACCGGTGGTATTCGTTGATGGTGTAGATCGGTCGGTAAAACAAGGTGGTCTCGTTTTATGAATCCAAGATTCGATTCGAATCAATGTGTCAAAGAATGGTAACGAGTTCGTTTTAACAACTTAAACTTTTATCTTTCCAACAATAAATGAATGATCTCATCTAATTTACTTGCATTCATTTTACAAGCAATGTTTCGAATCTCATTTTCTTGATCCAAAAATTATTGATTAACTGCTTCCATGAGAACGATTTTCAACATTATTTATTTCGTCGATACGAGGATAGATGAAATTTTACGCTGCAGCAATAAGAATAATGGGAACACTTATTTTTTTCTGTTCATCCAAATGCTTCAATAACAAGAGACATAGCTCACGAATAGGTTTCATAATTTAGTGAAGAATTTTCGTGAGTGACGATTAAGCAATTACAACGTTTTAGTTAATCGTCACTCCTTTGCTTCGTATACCCCTGGAACTTGAACGCACTTTGCTCTTTCTGTCAATAGAGATGTAAATAATTTACAAATTGAAAAAGGTTATTAGGGAATTGATGGGTTTCTGTTGTCCTTTCAAAACACCTTACTACAATCAGTCAGCTTTGGGAGATCAAGTGACTCCAACTGTCATTCGAAGAGTATAACAGTTAATATTTTTTAGCTCATCGATTTTTGTCAAAGTAAACATTTTCGTTTTCATTAGTTAGACCGAAAAACTATCTTTTAGTTAGAAAAAAAGGTACTAAAATTAAATGAAAACTGATGTCTTTGAATGAGCGGCCTTTTTTACTTTCAGTTCTAAATTATTTTCGATAATTTGCAATTGTGTCAAAAATGGAAACGAGAAATTTCAAACCTTCGTTATTAAAATTATTTTACTTCTGCAATCGCATGCTCGGGACCAAATCTCTCAACTTCAAAGAGACCCCCATTGGACACAACAGTTTTATGAAACGTTGGTCGTTTAATTACTCCTACACTGGGATGTTCTATAACATTTGCTTGCTGGCTCTTCTCATCCCAGCAAAATGCTACTGGTTACGAGAATGTATTGAATTTGTGTTTGGAGATGAGCGTAAATCATTTCTCCACATTTACATACTGTTCATCTACAGAAATTCCTTTACGTTACTGTCAGTCGATTACATTTTGATTCAAACTGTCTTCAACCAAAAAACAGCTATTAATATTTTTACAAAATTGAATTCTGTAAAAGAGTCAATAGGTGGATTGAAAAAAAAACCTCAATTATTACAAATGGATACTGCCAGATGTGAAATACGTTCATTTTATATGTTTGAAATATTTTTTGGATGTGTTTCTCCGGATTATTACCAGCATATTTCAGAATTATATGAACTTGGATTTCGTAATTGGTAGAACAATTTTGGTAACTCATCCCATGGTTATTGACATGATAGTGTTGCAGTACGTATTTTCCACCATTTTAATCCGAGTTTTATTCAAAATGATTGACCAACACTTACAAGAAATTTTCAAAAAGTCCACTGGCGTGGTGGCAGGTATCGATGTACTCGATGCCAATGAGCAAGAAAAATTACGGAAACTCCTGAGACTGCAAAGAATGTTCGTGTCATTAACTGAGGTATCGAAAGATTTGTCCGACTTTTACTCCGTGCCGATATTTTTATGCATCGCCTCGTACTTTGTTGATCTTTTGAGTTTCGGTTATCGGTTGCTTGAATTTTTTTCGACTGTCCCTTCGTTGTATGTCCATACGCAACGTTTGTTACAACTCTCCAACTGCTTGGTAGTGATTTGGTTTTTAACCGAATCTTCTAGTATAGCAACAGAACAGGTGAATATATTTTTAATAGAAAAATTTTTTATTTTAAGTCATAAGGTTTTCCACTACTTTTATTGATACTGATTGGAAACATCAACCATACATTGATAAATTGTTTAATCTACAATGATAGTGCGAAATGCAAAAGTATAACATACCAGGTAAGATTTTGAACTTAATTAACAAGTGATAATTGAAACTACTTTTGTTTTAATCGATTTTTATATAAATATACGTGAAAATCAATTAAAACTCAATTTGTTTCAAGTATAACCTTTTCTATTTATGACATTATTACACAACTAACTTTAAAATGCAAAGTGTAACTTGAGGTGTAAACACTACTTGTAAACGAAGTGTGGGAGGATAATAATTTTAACAAGGCGTAGTAAACTGTTGAAACAATTAAATACCTCGTGAGGTGTGAAGTAAGTGAACATTGAAAGCTCATATTATCTTGAAAACTACACGAACAATGGTTCTAAAATTTTAACACGTGTTTAACTGTAATCAAACGAGGTTTTGGTCCAAATTTCGAAAGAATCCAATGGAAGTCGGTTTCTTGAGAAACTCTCTTGAAAAAGCTGGAAGGAGACAAATAAAAGAACATAGAGTCGGGGAAGCGTGTCGAAGGGCTCAGATGGTCGCGAGATCGGTATCGTCGAGTTCGCGCACACGTGCATGAGTACGAAATTGAATTGCCAGCCCCAGCGCGTATCGCCATAAAGCAGCGCTCAAATTGCATGCAAATTCACGTGCAGCAACCGAGGCTCGTCCTGATTGAGTTACGTCGGCGAGTTTCCTGCCACTGACCTTATACCATCAACGACAATCGGCATTTCGAGAGATTGCTTTTTTTCCTACTCCTGGTGAGATGGGCACTTATTTTCTAATTTTTTCTCGTTAAAGCACAGCAAACATTCAAGGACCAAAAAATGCGCTCTGAGTGGTAACAACATACTTCAAAACATTCTGATGATGTTTACATTTTAGTATTGATAAGTTGAAACATTATTTAATATATTTTTTTGACAGTTAAAAACGTTCTTCCTATATTTTTACATTTATTTGGTATTCTTTGCTTACCTTCTACGAAGAGTATATCAGCCGTTAGTATCTGATATTCTAGAGTCTTTTCGTCAATTCCATAAAATTTACGTGTCATAGGGTTTGAAAAATTTCTCATAAGTATATACATGTGCAATACCGAGTCGAATGCTTCGAGACTTCTCGTCTCAAAATGTTTTTCAAAGTCTCGTCTCAGTCTAGTTTTGAAGTTTCAAACATAAAAGCTAAAGCAATAACATTTTTTTTCGTAACGTTTTAAATTAGATTTTCTTTACCTGCAGATGACTGACAAAAATCTTCTATGCCTTTAATATATTTGAAAGTAATTGAAACGTGTGATATTTTTTGTTATTCACTATCGCTCAATAAGCTGATGTTTCTGTTTTTGTACTTTGTCACTTTACATTTGACCTGTATATATTTAACGGAATATTCCATCACATCTTTTCACTTAAGTATGCAAAGAGAGTCATGAATCGATGTGCATTTATAAATTAAAAACAATGATGAAGAAATCGATTTTTTGTTTTCTGGCTTCTGTTCCTTTCGGAGTGTTTTACCAGAGTCAGTCATCTTAGTACTTTACATCGACAGCGTACGTAGATCATCAGCTTTAGCTATAGTAAATATACCATCTTTAAATTGTTGTTATTATACTCGGTAAAAACCACCTTTTACTGAAAAAAGCTATCAAAGTAAGTGTACTAAACAATTTTGTCTTTTAAAATTGGTCTCTCCTATTTTCAGTTGAAAACTTCTATTGCAACGATGTTTGATAGATTAATTTCAAGAATAGGAAATAAAAAATTGCAGTTTACATTGGTAAAACTCTTTTACTTCTGCAATCGGATGCTTGGGACTACAGCTGTGAATTTCGACGAGATCCCGATAGAAAATAATAGTTTTAAACACTGGTCATTTAGTTATTGTTACATTGGAATAGCATATAATTTTTCTTTTTTAATAATAATAGTCATTATACAATACATTGATCTACGACAAGGATCCTATGATGGCAATTTCAACTCATTGTTTTTTTCGTTGTTCTTTTTTATTGTTAATGGCGATGTTGTTATTTATGTAGCAGTCGATATTATTTTAATTTTAACAATTATTAAACACAAAAAAGCGATAATTATATTCACGAAGTTTAACTTAGTCAAAATTTCAATAGGAGAATTTAAACAAAACATGAATGTTGATAAATGGATGTCACGGTATAAAAAAATTTTTGTATTGGTAATTTTCAAATATCTTTTGCAAATAAATAGGATAATTTATTCATGGGATGACTACGTTACGACAATCCCTCGATTACTGCCATTATTAAATAACATGATAATAGATTTAGTAGCGTTACAATACTTATTTTTCACTGTCTTGATCAGAGTTTTATTTAAATTAATTTGTTATAATTTAAAATATGTCTTTCAAAAATCTAAGAATTCGACAGTTGTTGATTCATTTGATTCTGTGAATAAACGAGAAAAATTTATGATACTTTTGAAATTGCAAAGAATGTTCATGTCATTGGTTAAAATATCAAATAATCTTTCTGATTTTTACTCTTTGACAATTTTTTTATGCATGAAAGTATATTTATTTTTTATTTTTCGTAGTTGTTACTATACTATGAATTATTTACTTGATAATGGTACTTTAACACCGGACTTAGTAGAATTGGTAATATACGTATTTGATACTTTAATAATGTTCTTTTTATTAACTCAATCTGCTGGCTCAACAATTAAACAGGTAATACAATATTAATTTAAAAAATTTATTCTATAACTGTTGAATATGTATAAAACTTTGATTAACCACACAGAAGGAAAGGATTAACCGTACATTGATTAATGTTTTGATACACAACGATTGTGTGAAGGAAAAAAATATAACATATCAGGTACAAAGACAGAAATGATAAACTTGAGTTATGAATAATCAAAAAAGTGTGTTGTCTGTTTTAAGCTGCTGTTATTTTCTTATCGATGCAGAAGTGCAGACATCAGATTCGAAATTCTGAATGTGTTTCCAATAAACGAATCATTATTTGTATCAGTAAGTTTATTTTTAAATTGATTTATAATATAATTGAAATTAAAAAAAAAGTATTTTGTACGTAATGAATAGTGTATTACACTGTATCTATTTTTAGATGATAAGTGCGATAATATCATACTTGGTTATGTTTTACACATTGTTAAAGGCATCATATAGAAATGTTTGGATACAAAATTATTCTTTTTACTACGAAGTTTAACTGAAACAAAATCCTCGAAAATGGAGAAAGTTATATTCAACTCGTTGGAACTCAAGAGTTATGTACTATAATGCAACTGAGAAAATTCAAGAATATTATTAAACTTGTAATTGATTTTTGCCTGTCATTTAAAAGTAGTAAAAAAACCCTTATTGTATAATTTCACCATAGTTGAAAATACTAGATAAGTTATAAGATTTTTAGACAATGCCGTTTTGAAGTAAAAAATGATCAATATTTCAATTGCCTTGGTATTTTTCTTCTGCTTATAATTCGAAAATCGAAAAATTCTCATCACTGTCATAAAAAGCAACGCATGGTGATCCTATATGCAACTTAAATGTGCAATGGTGTCAAGTACGAAATGTCGACAAGGAAAAACCATACTTCGAAACATTGTGATGATGTTTAATTGATTTTATTCATTACGTTATTCTATCTTTTTATTTTATTCAAATTGAACATCAATAATCTTGTTTCTTGACGATTCGAAAAAGTCTCACCTTCTTTTAAAATTTATTTTATATTTGATTGCCTTGTGGTTACCTCGAATGTGGTCAGCTAGCAATTTAAGGGATAACGTCTGTATAATTGTTCCATCAAATTTAAATTTAAGGTTGACAAGTTAGTCTTTGCTATTATTTGTTTTCATTTAAGGAAAAATGCTTATGTGCATTAAACATTGTGTGATATGTTTTGTACATATTATCGATATGCAGTAATCAACAAGTAGTGAAGGAATATAGAGAAAAGTTTTATTATTTTTATCTACACATATACTCTCATAATAAAGTACAGCATAGCACAGCTGAAGTACATAATTTAGTAGACAATTTACGAAAGTGGCACTCAATCATAAGTTTCATAGTTCTGGTAAATTTTTACTTTTATGTTATGTAGAACCTATATATGTACGTGACCATACATTGCACCTTGACATTACAGTAGGTGAGTACGCAAGAAAGTCGTAAATTGACGTACATATATAAATTATAAAGGTTCATCGAGACATCGATTTTTTTGTCTTTCGGCTTCTATTCCTTTCAGGATAGTTTACCAGAGTCGGTCAGTTTAGGACTTTACATTGCCATCGTACGTATACCTTATCAACTTAAGCCATAGTAAACGTACTAATTGTTCGTATTGTAAAATAAATCTTTTGTAAAAACACTTTTCTTCAAATAGTTGCCGAAGCGTATGTGGCATTGACAAGGTTTGGCATTGACATTTAGTTAAAAACTTGCAATGATGTTTTATCAACTAGTATAAAGAATGGAAGCAAAAAAGTTTAGGCTTACTTTAATAAAACTGTTTTACTTTTGTAATCGAATTATTGTTTGATTTTCGATCAATCGAATTTTGATCAGTTGCATCAAATTTACAAGCTATGGAATTTATAAATTTACACGTCTAGAAAAAACTTTTCGAGACTTCCCTGAAAGGACTTGTAAAGTTTTTCTAACCCCTGAGTGTCAAAAAGTATGTAGAATTTTCCTCGATACCGTCGAACCTTTTTTTTTAGACTTCAAGAGAGACCGAGACAAGTCGAGATTTTATTAAGTCTCGTTTAGATATGTTTTTATTGAAACCGTCTCATCCCATCTGGAATGAAGTATTACATAGTCATACTACTGAATATCATATTTTCAAATGGGAAAAATCAAGTATGATGTGTATTTTCTTCATTACCGAACAAAACTACGGCACGTCAGCAATAAACGTAATGGAATGATACCATTTTTTGTATGTATCAATACACTCTTACAACAGAATACAGCAGAGCACGGCCAAGTTAAATAATTTAAAATATAATTTTTGAAAGTGGCACTTACTTACAAGGTTGGTATTTTTATTCTTGTATGTTGTCAGTTTTACGTTTCTCCTATAAAATCTTAATGTACTTGATCATAACTTGTATTTCGTCACTAAAGTACGTAATTGTGTTGTCAATCGATGTACATTTATGAATCAGAAAGACTTGGAGGAATCGATTTTTGTTATTCATTGGCTTTCTAAATACTGAAAATCCAAAATAATAGTATAATGTGTTATTTTTTTTTTCAGATGATAAGTGTAGTAATATCATATGTACTCATATTTTGCCAAGTAAGTGAAATACATGAAATGTAGTATACAAGTCATTTGACTCATCAATTACGACACACGTCATTTTTTCATCAAAAATTTCATCACATTGTTACCCCACGACTAATCAAATTACGCTTTATTATGGGTAATGACACACTAGTGTACACCGCGAACTCGACGTTATTTGCATTTTTATAAGCCCCCGAAGAAAATTGTTTTAAACACACTCCTCAAAGTCGATGTATTCATTGAAAATTTGAATAATCATCCCAAACTCGTCAGGTTGTAACCTGGGTGTAGTACATCAATACATCATAATACTCGCTCTATAGAGTATACTCAATTCACGTTCAACTTTGTACACACAGTTGTTTTTCAAAATTCATGCCGTATGAAATACGCTCGAACGTGAGATGGAAAAAAAAAACAACCCCAAAAGCTCACCGCAAAATTCCTCCCGTTCCATAAAGACAAAAACCAAAAAAAAAAAAAAAAAACCCCAACTCACATCCCCAAGCCCGAAAAACGATGGAAAAAAAAAAAGAAAAAGAAAATAAAGCCGAAATTTCCACGCGAGCCTGCACCCGTTATATAGGCCTTAGCGTCGCAAGCTCGCCACTACCGCGCGTACATATACGTATATATATACAAGCGAGCCCCGGTGGGTAGACGTCGGCCCCGGAGCACAACTCTCCGCGCGATCCGGCGACGTCGACCCACCGAGTTGATAGGTTGTTCCAGCCGAGCCAGCAGCACCAGCAGCGGCAAAGAGCGAGAGATAGAATTAGAGAAGGACGGAGCTGGCTTCCCTCCCCCCTCCCTCTGCGTGTGTATATGTATATATACGTGTGGGTATACGTACAGCGGCTCTGGAACGAAATAAGCCCGGGGAGGCGAGAGGGAGGGGAAAAATGGAGGCGCGAGCGAAAGAGAAAAAAGAGCTTTTTGGCTTGACAGGACGCCGAGCGAGAGAGGAGGAGGAGGAGGAGGAGGAGGAAGGAGGTGGAGCGAAGATCGAACGAGAGAGGCTTGGTATGGTAGCAGTTGGTGGTGGTGTATGCGCGAGGCTATATATAGGCATGTGCACGTAGAAATGAGAAGCGCGAGGAGGAGGTAGTGAATGAAGGTAGGAAAGAAATGAAAAAAAAAAAAAATAAAAAAATAAAAAATAAAAAAAAGGACGAAGAGGAGAACGCTCTGCTGATGCTGCTACCGCCGAGCGACCCTTCTTGAGAGAGAGAGGCTCCCCGTTTTCTTCCGAACCACCTCCTCCTTCCGTACACTATGCCTTGCCTCCTACTTTTTTTTTTTTTT
Organism: Copidosoma floridanum; assembly: GCF_036245765.1. Lineage (NCBI taxonomy): Eukaryota > Metazoa > Arthropoda > Insecta > Hymenoptera > Encyrtidae > Copidosoma > Copidosoma floridanum. The sequence goes on along the minus strand of NW_028321884.1, from coordinate 11,088,988 downwards.
ACTTTCGTATACGCGCACATGGGGCCGTACGTACACCCTCTCCCCGTCTCTTTTTCTCTCCTTCGTTTTCTTCGCCTTCGACGTGTATACACACGCGCGCGAGCTCTGGCTTACTTTCCTCCGGAATTGCCAACTTTCCGGGAAAATTATTTCCCCCCCCCCACCCCAACCCCCTTTCTTTATTGATTGTCGTCGACGTCTTCGCTCCGAAAGCTCTCTCTCTCTCTGCGTCTGAAGCGCTTTTGCCGGATTCGAGATATCCCTCTGTGGGTGTGCTTTCTCTTCTAACCAGTGCAAACACCGCCAGGGATCGGGGGTCCTCCTTTCCGTAGCTGCGATTTACAGAAAATACCCTTTTTTCCCCCAAGTTTGCGTTTTCCTTAATACGGTTCGTCTTGATGAACAAATGCACCGGGGTAGGCTTGTCTTGATTGCCTTTTTTTTTCTCGTTTCGGCTGTAACTTTCTAAATTTGAAATAGTAGACAATCGTCGTTGTTTCCAGGTTGGGAGTGTATTACAATAGATGTACATTGGATACATGTTGCGCATTGGATTGGTATTCAAGTTTTTCCCATTCCAACTGCTTAGTAAGGACTTTTTTTTGCAAAAAAAATGATGGTTAATGTAAAATGGTATACCCAATAGTCAAACGCAATATTTCATGCTGCGTCATGCGTAGTAAACGGTTTCTCATGTGATCGAACGCCATCCCGTGAGATAATAATTAAAAAGTTCTTTTTGGTACGGCTGATGAAGTATTCGGTACCTTTGACAAGGCACCACAGCTACGTGTGTCAATTACATTTTGTAAAAGAACAAAAAGATATATAAATAACGTAACATCACTGTATAGAACCATTTTTTTGCTAGATTAAGTATTGTTTTTGTACGGAGGAATTTTTACTGATTAAAAACTGAAACATTCACCAGGAATACTGATGCTCGATTGGGGCCAATGCTTTGATTTTACTCAAAAACGACTTGCAAAATTAAATTTACTATGGACAAGTCACGCGCTCCTTAAAAATCATATCATGAAGTAATACAGGGTGCGGCAACTGAAGATAATATCAATTATACTGTGATTGTCAAAAAAATTCTCCATACACACAAATTCTTGCTGTTTAACATAGTGATTATCTTTCTACTGATTATCCATGGTACCTTTATGTTAAATCGCTTCATGAACTATTTAATAAAAAATTATTGAGCTATACCTCATGTATTCGGTCGCAAAATGAGTAACTCGACAGGAAACCTTTTATTGTAACATGTAAGAAAAATTTTTCTATGGCTATTGCATTTTATTCATATTTATATTTTCACAGCTTAACCGGTTTTTTTCTTTTTTTTTTTTTTTTTTTAACGGAATTAAACACAGTAAAACTACTGAATTCAGTGTGATGATCATCACAAGTTTTTTATTTAGTTGTTTAAATAAGAATGTGCCCCATAAATGGCTCGAAACAATCGTCTTCTACTGTAGTGATTCTCCAAAATTGCGGTACTTTGCATTCACCGACAAAAAAACTTGAAAATCATCGTTTGAATATATTCCAAGTTGTTTTAATTCAAAACGAAACGCAAGACCTATGCAGTATCCAAAAAAACTTGGAAATAAAAATCCAAGAGGCAAAATCTATTGCACGTTCAGTTCGACGCAAAACTTGCCACGGCACAGAGGCAGGAAGCGGGAAAGATATAGCTTGTGGAATCAGACCGGGTTTTCGGGCTAATTACAAAGAAGCAGAGGGAGCTCCGAGCGGAGTTTCGGAACGATAATCGTTAATCGATCGGAGTAGTCGGGGGGCCCCAACAGGTGGGCAGCGCAGGGGTACATCCGATCGCCAGCCCATACGCGGCGACCGTGCAATTCTGCTCCCCTCAACAGCAGCGGCGGCGGCGTCTCTGAGAAACTCACGTGTCATAATATACAGATATATACGTTCGATTTGGAATTCGGAGCTTCCGATTCTTTTGCTATTCTGTGCGGGGAAATTGGAAATTGCGCGATCGGCTTACTTTGTCGGTGGAAAGGCTCGATAATGTGTGTACGGTCGTTGATGGGATTCCGAAAATCGATACGCAAAAATGGGTTTACGATTATTTAGCCGATGCTGAATTGGCTTTCAATTGCTCGTGGAAAATTGCTCGTGCGCAGAGGTGCGGGTACACTTTTTCGAACAATTTGTGTTACAACGTTTTTTTTTAGTCCTGGAAAAATTTGTTCTATTACTCCTTGTAACAATGTATTTCAACGTTTATTTGGATACAAAAAAATATTCATTTCAATAAAATAAATGTTTCGTTCAATCTATTACATGTTACCTTATAAAGAAATCGTTTGTTTGAGTTCAATAAAAAACATTTTGTTTGTATCCAAATAAATGTTTATTTGGATTCGCGATTTTTTTTTTTTTTTACTGTAAAAAAAAAGAAAAGCTAAAAATTTTAGAAAAAGTGTTTGAATATTGTTTCAAATACAGAAAAATTTTTTTTTTAGTATTTTACAACATAAGTGTTTGTGAATGAAAGGCTCTAACGAAAAAATTTTTGCTTTGAGTAATTTAAAAATCTATAAAACCATTGTACTCAAATTTATATGTTGGTTCTACTATCACTTGGTATTTTTTAATCAGGAATTGAAAAAAAAAATTTACTTTTCTTTTCTCGAACAGATGCACCACAAAAGTGTCAATCAATATAACAAATCGATTTTTTTTTTTAAGTTGAACCTATACGTTTGATAGCAAAAGTCTGAAATTTTTAAATATTAATAAATAATACAATATATGACTTCTTGCTATAGAAATAAAAGTTACCAACATCAAAATTTAATTGCTCCCACACTCCCCATCTCGTTGAATAAATTTTGTTCGTCAAATTTCTTTGATTCCAAGGTAATCGCAAAAACCACGTATTACAAACGTTTGAAAGAAAACATTAAAGGTACACACCTCTATTTTAATATCCTCGTGTCTCCCATAAGACCACAAACAAACTGCCCCAGCCACGCTTACTGTCAGATTAAGATGTGTCCTCGAAATCCCAAATTACCCAAGAATTTACATAATTGCACTCCGCCCGTGTAAACCTGCTCGCGATACCGGTCACGTAAACCAAAATTTAATGCAACTAGTGTTGCGGTTCGATCTGCACAAGACTCAAAAAAACTTCTTCCCACACGCAAGTGCGAGCAAAGTGTTTAATACATTTTCGAAAAGTCATGGCGATGCGAAAGAAAAAAATCGGTACTTACCGATTTCTAAAGCCGATCCCTTTCAGCGTCCCCCCAACATATCGTTCGATTTACGTATACACACACACGTATCTCTGAAATTTCAGCGCGCGCATGTGTATTTGCATCCGCACGCGAAAAGATCGGCAAACGATCGGTATACCATATAATACAAGAGGAGGCAGCGAGCCAAGGGAAAAAAAGAGCCTCAACGCTCGTAAAATCGAGAGGCGCGTCGAGGTAAAAAGGGCCGCTGTCGGCGTATCGTCCGCGTATATACCTTTCCGCCTCCCGCGCCAGTAACGAGGGCCACAGACCAATGAAGGAAATCGTAAAGCGCCTAGCCTCGACTCGTAAAATCTCGTCCCTCTAATTTCTGGGGCGCTTTTTTCCCTCCCCCCTCTCTTTTTTTTTTTTTTTTTTTTTTTTTTAATTTCTTTGTCCGGTCCCCCTTTCCGTTCCGATACATCGCGTAAACAGCGTACGTAGGTACTAATACACCACGTGGCGCCGATTTCCGCTCAACAGAGTCGTCGTCGTCTTTGGAATTGCGCAACGAGCGGGATGAGCTGCCGGTAATTCCGAGCTTTCGGCAGTCGAGTGATAATCACCGGCGTTCGGTGCCCGTGGGCGGGCTAATGCTACCTTTTTTTTTTTTTTTTTTTTTTTTTTTTTCGGGTTTTATTTGGAAACGCGGGTGAGCGCCGGATGTCGAGGAGCTGTTTGTCCACCACTCGTTTTTTGCGCCGCTCCGGCGTTGGATTATTTACCGCCGCGTTGGGCTTTCAAGACTTTTTTTTTTCTTTTTCTCATCTGGACGGAGGAGGGATAGTTTTAAATTGGCGCGACGTTTATGTTTGGCTAATTCGATCGTTAGCTTTCTTTTGCGCCCGTCGAGATTTAATAAGAAGTTTTTACGGGCGTGATAAATTTCGCGGATCGGCGGTGATTTTCTTTTCTTTCTTTTTTCCTCGCGCTCTTAAAGTCAGAAGTGATGATACTCGCGTGCGCTCCTGTGATTTTTGGCTTTTGTTGCTCGGGTGCATGTATCCAACGAAAAATCAAGGAGGTGGTTTTTCTGGGGCGTTAAAACAAATGTCAAGTAAAGTTAAATATTTCGTTATGATATATTTTAGACCTGTCACGATGATTCAGGTGATTGTTTTTTTTTTTCCTTCAATTAAAATATGCTTTTGCGTGTTTACAAGTGACAATAAAAATATCTGACATTAATTTACATATGTAACAGAAGACTAAAAACGACCCTACAACACGTAATTTACTAATGTACATATGTATTTGCGTCGTTTATTCGTGGTCAACGTTGTTTCGAACCCAATTCAAGAATCATATGATGTATCATTGAGTCGAACCTTGTAAGCCTATACCGACCAATCCAAATCAGTAGGTATTTTGTGAATAAAAATAATGGGAGGCACTAGTATTGAAGAACATATCCATTTCGGCACTTCAATCGTCGTGGGATAATAACGAACAATTGTTTTTTTATCAAAATCAGTGACTGTGGGTAAAAAAAAAAAGAAAAAAAAATGAATTTTTATTGTAAAAACCTTTGGTACATCGACAATGAGACACAGGCGTTGTAGGCCACTTTGAGTCGCAGACAGAAGCTCGAATCGGTATACACATACCTTCGAGAGATACGATCTCGACGAGAGCAATACGCCGACGGACTCCCTGCGCTTCCTCGGGGACACACCCACGCGTCTACGGCTCCTCTTTTCTCTCGTACCACATTTTTCATTACAATAATAATCGAGCCAAGATGAACTAGGGGGGGGTTCCCTTCCGGAATCCAAAATGCAAATAGCCGAGTCCGTCGGATGCACGTATATCATATAATCTCGATGAACAAGCGAGTCCCACGAGGCTTCCGCCGACTCGGATGCGCGAGATGCTGGTGATAATGGGATGCTTCGAGGTGTGGAAGGGATTTACCCGCGATATCGGAATCCGACCCGTCACGAGGATTCTTTGTTGTTTTCGTGTGTGTTGTTTATGTTTGTCCGAGATTTGTATAAGCTCTGTGCGAACGCAACGAGTTGACGGTTCTCCGTGGGGTTATTTATATACACACTGGTGTTGTACGTCGGAGTCGGAAAATTTTTGCTCCTCAAACCAAAATGGGAATCTATATCAGGATGGTGTCAAAGTCTCTCTCTTTTGTTCTTACAGGTATCTTCATCAAGCCAGTTTGGGGTATAGCTATACGCGAAATTAACTCTATGAACGTCCGTTTGGCCAATTTTGCTATTTAAACGAAGGAAGGAAAAAAAAAACATTACAACAACTTCGAGAAGTAACCTCGATCTCGCGTTACCTTCGCCAGTCCATCATGAAATATATGACTTTCAGAAAAAAAAGCAAAAAAACTCATCTCCATAGCCGTACACCGACGCGTATATCTATAGCCTATATATATGTACAGCACATCAAAAGAGTTCAAGGCTTGCTACCTCCTCCTTCGAATAAGTCACGACACGGTAATCCCTCGGCAGTGGGTAGACAACTGCACGCATATATAAACGTGTCGAAGCTGTACACAGGTACTACCTCTATACTCTAGGCAATTTGCGACTCGGACTCGGTAGTCTCGTACTAACTCCTTTTTCTTTTTTTTGTTCTTCCTTTTGCTCGCTATCTCCGATCGAGATCGCGGCCGTACCTTCTGGTATTTTCTCGCTAATGGGGCTCTCTATTCGCTCGCTGTGGAATCGCGGACGAGAGTACGAAACTGTGGGGTATATACCGTCGGTCGGGAGATGGTTTCGCTTGTCGTTTTTTTTTTTTTTTTTTTTTTTTTTTTTTTTTTTTTTTTTTACTTTTACTTGATGTGCCATAAGGCTACACTTTCTAAGTTCTAGTTTTAGATTTTCAAAGAGGAGACTCGGTTCACCGTCTTTTGCATCTTGTCCTTTCGATTGTAAAGTCAAGAGACTTGCGTGTTGATTTTTTTTTTTCTACAAGTTCCAACTAATCATTATTCCGTAAAAATCTATGCAACGACAAAATATACATATGGAATTGAAGTTAGTTTGTAGGATGGAGTTTTGAAAAATCTGTTGATTTTCCTATGGTTTACTCAGTACACATGGAAGTCGAGAATACATGAAAATCCGAATCGTTAAAATGCAACGAATATATAATTTTATCGCGTTTCATGATTAGCTAGTAGTGCTCGCATGGTGTAGACTTGTACGTATTCCATTTCATGATTTCTTGGAGTAACGACTTGTATGCAATTTGTTTTTTTACGTATCTTTTTACGTACAGTCCTTTTGTACACGTAATTGGTAAAAAAAACATCAGAAAAAAAAAAAATTCAGTCTACACAACTAATAAATTTAACAGAACGTGTCTCCAATTACAGAAGATTCACATTCTAGTGGAGTAAATAAAATAATACTGAGTTTTAAAGATTGGAAATTTCAACACTTTATAAAAATATTATCGTACGTCACATATGTGTCGTTTTACTCGATCTCCAGATGAATTATTTTTATTGTAACTGATTTTGTTTTGTTCCAGATTTTTAATTACTATACTTGAGAATATTCATGTGTGATTTGAAGCTCAGACAAAACAATAATCTAATCTATCGAAATCAATATAATTTCGTACGAAAAATTTTGTCCACTTTTTCAACTACCTGCCAGCTTGCCTCTGCAGTGATGTAATTATTGATTTTATATTACATTATCAAAGAGCGCATAACGTGATAAGCCACGCGCAAATAAAACTCCAACAACGAATGACATGAAACAATTGGCTTTACGACAGTAGCACTCCATTTATACATGTATCAAGTGTACATGTAAAATATCAAACTCACGCGTACATCCCGAAATGTTGCTTCTATCGCAGTCAATCTCAGACGCCCAAAAGAATGGAGGAACAAAAAAAAATGCAACGATAAGGGAGGCGAACGCACAAAGAAAGACGAAAAAAAAACTCTCTCTCTCCCCCTTGTGCGTATATGCTTTTTCCTTTTTTTTACCTCCTGTTCATCGAGAGGCAGAGAAAGAGAGAGAGCTGTGGCCTCCGGGGGCCAAAAAGTTACGTAGGAAACTGACGGACAGGTGACGCTGACGAATGTTCCTCATTTGTCTCGGCTTCAAAGATCGGCGTTGCGTTGTGTATCGTATGGTTTTGTGCTGCAGGTCAATAAAAAAACGAAAAGAAAAGAAGAAAAAAACAACACAAAGGACAGAAGAAAAGAGAGGAGTCTGTCGAAGGTGGGCAGGAACAAGACAAAGTTGCGCCTCGTGTGTATATATATATACTGTTGATTCTCGCACGGTACGTGTGTGCACTCGATATGTTTTATCGATTCGGTTTTCTTTCTCCTCGAGAAGGAGGAGTGACGTCGCGAGTTTTTCACGGCGAGGAGGTGCGACAAAAAAAAAAAAAAAAAAAAAATATTGCCGCTTGCGCGACGCTTTGATCGGCGGGGCCCGATTGCATTGTCTTGAGAAAAGCTGTCTCGGGGCGCGAGCGGCTTATCTCGTTTCGCTGGAAAAGGATACACGTGCGTATGTACACGGCGATTCTCGGAAGCTCCTTGGGTCTCGGAGATTTTTGACTTATTGCGCTTGTCCGAGGGACGATGATTTGTGTCCAGCTGTATAAATCAAGAATCGAGTCGTGCCCGAATGAAAAGTGTTGGCTTAGCTTATTTGTGCCTTGGAAATGATTGCCGGTGGGGATATATAGGCTTTAGGTTTTCGGTGAATAATGAAGGTGTACATTACGTTGTTTGACACTTTTCTGAGAGTTTACACTTTGTGTTTTAAAAAATATCAGTCATCATCCAAACTTTTTGTACTATTTTTTTCACAATAAAATACTTGTTGAAAATGAATTCAAAGGGTATACTCATATCGATCAAAGTATTGACTACAGTAGATCTCGTTTTTTAATTGATGTATATATAATGTGTTAACTGTTGGTCTAAAACTTTGGTGGTTGTTAAAACGTTTAACTGTAGGGTTTCATCGGAAAAAAAAAAAAAAAAAAAACTTGTCTTTTTTCATATCGTTGATGTTTCTCGTGTAATATAATTAGATATGTGAACAAATTAAGAAGAAAACAGCTTAACGTGATAGCCTATGACATTTGGTTGAATTTTACAAGTATTGTATTGTGTATACCTATTAAAAAAATATAATCGTGCATCTTAAAATTTAAGTCACAAGGCCAAGGCAATGTCGAGACAAAATAAGTGTTAATAATATGAGGCTAATTCAACTTTACTGCAAACTTACATGAACTTCGGTACCTACAAATCTAAAACACGCAAAACAATTCGTAATCATACAATCATGCGAAAAATGGTATACCGTAATGGGATTTTTCGAGCAACCAAATAAACTATTTTTCCCAAATAAATAAGTGTAGTTAGGATTGGTCATCAAAATGGTCCCAACAGTAATTATTACTTTCGTGCGAAACAGAATGTTATTTCTGAAAAAAAAAAAAAAAAAAAAAAAAATCCACGTGGGCCCGCATTTTTGTACCACGGACGCGTCAATATTCGTATGAACGTAAAAAATACCAACCATCATCGCCGACTGGAGAAACTCCTCCCTTCCGCCTCGCGAAATCCATCATCCACCTAATCCCGTTTCGGTCACCGAGCCCCATCATACTTTTTTGCGCCAATCAATCCTGCGCACCTCAAACAACCACACGCCGTACTTTGCATCCCAAGATTCCTCCCCGACAAAAAACAGTTCCATCACCCGAGAGAGCGAGTCGAGAGCACCTCCTCGCCAATACGACACCCAACCCCAATAAAAAAAACTTTGCACGCGCGTGTACAACGGGGATTTTCATGTTCTCTTTTTTCCGTACATCGCGAGAAAACGCGGGGAGATGGGACCAAAAAAAACAACCACCAAAGATAACGAACCCAACCCCCCCCCCAGGAAAAAAAGATGGGGGAAGGAAAAAGAAACAAAGGCCAAAAAGGAGGCGCGCAAGGAGCGAGTGCAAAAAGAGCATCTAGGAAAAATTAAGAAAAGAAAGGGAGAGAGCAAACGAGCGCGTGTATATATTATATGCCCCGCTAACTTATGGATATCCATAGCAACCAAGTCAAAGCCATTAATAACTCCCGGGAACGCCCCGTCCTCCTCTCATTTTATACCTTTTCTCTTAAAGTCGAGAGCCCGCCGTTCGCACCGCATTCATGTGTATATGCATATATATATATATATATATATATATATATACCCACTCCTCTCTCTCACTTTTGTATTAAGAGCGAATTTACGCGCACCTTTTTCCTTCGTGCGTGTGTATCCACACCTAGCGCCCAAACAGGTAGAGGACCCACGTATACGTGTATCGGAATACCTATGAGAAATTTATAGTGGCCCGACACTAAATTTCACCGGCGTGACTCCGCATGTGTGTGGGTGTGTGTGTGTGTGGTTTGGGACGGATCGATGGGGCCCTCCGAAGCGCTTTCAGCACTTGGCTCTCGGGTGCCCGCCGGCTACTCCCACGCGTCGCTCCTGCCAGACAGACGGACACCGTACTCCCTGCCACCCCCCCTTTTCTTTTCTTTCCCTCTATACTCGGGGTTCTTTGTTGCGTTTCGACTTTCCTTCGGCCTTTTCTCATCTCGCGTTGCATTTTGGCTACTGCCGCCCGAGTTAATGATCGTGGGCTCGTTGTTTATGCATGTATAGAGGGGCAGGCTATGATCGCGGTGATTCGATACACCGATATACGCTCGTACATGTAGTAATGATCGGTCTTTGGATATAGCGCGAGGCTCACTTCGCCGTTCCTTTCTTCCTTCGTCGGTACACGTATATCGAAAGCTAAGATTGGGTTATGAGAATAGGTATATATTTCCGGTAGTGATCGGAGCCGTTGTTTTGTTTTTTTTTTTTTTTTTTTCACTGTTTTCCGGTGCGGGCGATCGAGGTGGATCTATGGGAATCGCTAATGACACTTTATTGGGCTACAGTGAGTTGCGTTTTCTTTTTCTTTTTTTTTTTGCGCTTCAGATGAGATTTTTTCCTTTGCTTGGGTGATTGTTCGTAAAAAACACATTCATATACGAGCGAAACGGTGATTTTCTTTTTTTTTTTTTTTTTTCATGGTATCTGGTAAGTTTGTACATATCCTGTACATATTCTGGTGATGATGATGCAGGTCCCATCAGCTAATTTTCCATTAAAATCAATCAATTGTTATAAAAATTGTACAAGTGAAGTTGAAAATTTTTACTGAATACCCCGTTACAAAAAAAAAGCATCTATACTCATTTTAAACATTCATGTCAGAGACCTGTTAAGATACTTGGCATGCCCTCACTGCGCATCGAGAGTCGGCAAAGTCGTGTGACATTTTTCGATAACGAGAGCATGATTTTCATGAAACTCACGCAACGGGAGTTTACTCAGTTTTTTCCGGCAAAACACGTCACTGTGCCAATCCCTGGACATATACACCCACCTTCGGCACCTCCGGCCGTCGAACATCTGCTAATGACAGGCCGAGAGAAAAAGGAAGCCCGCCATGCCCCCGAAAATCTGTCGCTTATCACAATAATTATTCCACCCGCGGGGAGCATACACAGGGGCTGAAATAGTATACGCAGTCACCAAATGACGAATAAAATGACGCGACGGCGATGAGGAAGAGGAAAAAAAAAAAAAAAAAAAAAAAAAAGAAAGGGGTGTCGGCGCACGGCGGGTGATCGGCGCGTCACAGTGGGCGAGAAGGACTTTGTCAACGCGCACTTGTTCAAGCGCCGAGTTTCGAGGGGGAGGGGAGGCGCCCCGTCGCGGAAGTCCGACGGTGTAAGTGGGCGCGGACCTGATGCTTTCCGAGCCCGTACACTCGAAGGAGTGACCTTTTTTTTTTTTTTTTTTTTTTTTTTTTTTTAAGGGGTGCTTGTAATTTTACAGTTGTTTTAAGCTACGAGTGGAGCACTGTTGTGTTGCTCAGTTTTGAGTTTTTTTGGCAAGTGTTACGGGGTCGGTGCCAATAGAGTGATTTTTGTTGCTTTGGATGGTCAAAAATTTGGAGTAATTGGTCATATTGGTCGATAGAAGACTTATGGGTACGAATACTTTATAGATTTCACAATAATAAAAAACACATTCTTCAGCACATAGTAGGGCAGTATATCGTTAGAGAATCTAATTCATTGTTCAATTTTTTTTTTTTTTTTTTTGAATATGTGACACGTTTTTTATAAAATACGTTTCGTTAAGTATACTGTTACTGCACAAACAATACACTGTAATTTTATAAAAAAAAAAAAAATTGTGATGCAAAATATTTGAAAAAGTAGTATCCTTGTCCTTGAACCCAATAACCCGATGGAAATAAATATATATAAAAAAAAAAAAAAAACAATTTTCATAGAAGTATGACATAAATCTTGGTGGTTACGGGAAGGTCTTGCAAACAAACGAATTTTTTCCACCTTCTTATCTCGGGAACGTAAAGTCTCTCACGACAATTCGTTCCAGCCGATCGGTCTCCTACACACGCACGCACACACCCGCGGTCGAGCAGAGGCAATTTGTTTTGTTTTTGCAGGTTTTCGACAAAGCCATCATTTTTTTTACTACCATTTTTTACATCGCCACGCGATTATGCTAATAAGCTCTCTCGCTGGTTCACGGGAACACGAGCTCTCCCACGTGCGAGTGCAATTAAAAAAAAAAAGAAAAAAAAGTTATACGATTGCAGCAATTAGGTGGGATGATTAATTGCATTTGCTCGCAATATCTATGATTTTTTTTTATAGTTCTGTAGAATTAATGTCTTTTATGGCGTAGGTATGTAAAACATTAAAGTTACGCATGTAAGCGTAACAAGCAGGGCCTCGTGCCTTTGTTGGATCCCATGAACCAACGACTATATACAAGCGTATCAACCTTCAAGTCCATTCTGGTCATAAAATTATTTTTCGCTACACGGACGTTTTGCAATTTTTCAACAAGCTCTCTTCCATTGCGACCGTACCTTTCTCTCTTTAAGGTGCAGGTATGTGCTTGACAGCTTTTCGACTGTAAGACTTTTCAAATAGTACACGAGTGTATCCGCCGGTGCTCAGAGATGAGTTTTTTTTTTCAATTACTACACCATATACCATTTGTGATAATGATCATTTGTCTTTTTTATTTGAACTACTCGATTTTACACATAATGTGTCCACCAGCCTGAACAACAAATAGGTAAATTGTAATTGCCGCACCCCCTGTTGCAACATGAAAAATCTCAAAAGAATCCCAAACGAAAGCGAGCACCGCGTCTTGTTGCAAGTGGAAAAAAAATTAAGTATCTTCGACTCGTAAACCCATGCATAAATCCAAGCATTGCATTACTCGAGCCAAACGCCCCCCCCCTGCCGTTACCCACATGGGTACGCGCGCGGGAGACGCGTCCATAAATTAGCCCGAGCTGGAACATCGAAGGGGCTGGCAGTCGCGGCTACCCACCACCTTATCATCGATGAAAAAGAAAAAAGGAAAAACCTGCAGCTACCACCGCTCGCTCTCACGATTATTTCCACGATTTATCAAGGAGGCAGGGCTAGGAGTCGAGATATTGTAGGAAAAAATGGCCCCTGCGCGTATACGTCATGTATATATATGACGAGTTATCGCGCGCTATGAGCGCGTGATCGAGGGGTCGAGTATATATTATACAGGGGAGATGATAATCCAAGCGCATCGATCGGTGCAGAAGCGCACAGGAAAAAGGCCATCGCGTATATATATACACCTATATAAATATATATATATATACACGTATACATAATACACAAGCGCGGAGAAGATAAAGCTCTTTCGCACCCCCGCGTCCGCGCTTTGGTGCGTATAGACCTACCTATATGTACGTGTATATGTGTGTGTATACAAGGAAACGCACACAGAGGGTCGAGAGAGAGAGAGAGCAGTGCGCACACGTATATATATATATATATATATATATATATAAGAATAAGAAGAGAGAGGGAGGGAGGGAGCGACTGATCATCGCATGCATTTAAATTGGTTCATTAAAGCCTCCTCCTGCCCACCCACCCCTTGAGAGCTGCTGCCCCGTGTGTATTTATATACGTGTACCCTTTTCCTCTCTCGTTCGCTTCGTTGTTACGTGCGTTATGCGGTTTTTGGACCAGCCCTCGCGTCCCTCGCGGCCCAACTGCTACCACATAAGTATATATATAACGCGTGCATCACGTGCACGAGAGTGGCTTCCATTCATGCCGAGGATGCGCTCTTCTTCTTCTTCTTCTCTCTTGGCTCTGTTTCTCTGTTTTTTTGCACCAAGTACCATCATCCACACAGCGGAGCTATAATGCGCCCGTATGTATATGAACCCGACGCGGTGTGTTTTACACGCGGATCGTCGGAATCACGCTGCAGGTACATTGTACTTACCGATACGATTCGGTTTGTACGCACGAGAGAGTAAAAGGTCATTATGCCAGGGATTCTTTTGTATTTTTGCGTTGTTTTATATAAATCGGCGACCGGTGTGGGCTTACTTTACTTTTAACTGGTTAATGGTACAAGTTTTTTTTTTTTTTTTTTTTTCTAAAATACGTTGTTTAACGAGGTGCTCTCAGCGTGCCAAGTTCATCCTCGCGACCTTCGACGTGTCACACCACGAACATGAGTGTTGAAAAATAAGTGCTCGCTTGGTACACGCACTCATCTGTACGTATAGTATAAAAACCACATTCTTCAAGGACATCCGTACATTTTTCCGGAAAAACAATCGTGTCCACGAGACTGTGGCTACAAAAACATAAAAAAAAAAACAAAAAAACGAGCAAGCGATCAAAGAGGGGCGTGGAAAATATTATCATCCGGCAAATTACGGGCTCGGCTAACAAAACGCCGTCGAAAATTGCACTTCCGCGCGGCCCGTATCTCGTGCGATCGCTCGCTCGATAAAGGCAAAAAATCGCAAACTCACGCGCCCACCGCAACGTATATACACTGTAAAAAATGCTGTAGTAAAATCACTATGCTCAACATAGGTGAAGTAAAGACCTATGCTCAGCATAGGGATTTTACTATCGATTCGTAAAACGTTTTTCCCGGATAGTAAAATTAAATGTCAAGATAGTAATTTTCAGCGAAGCCGATATCATCAGAAATTTTTTGCGATCGCTTAGTAATTTTACCATCCCAAGCGTAAAAGTCATATCTTGGATATGAGAAGCACTATCGTACTGTTCGTAGTTCCATTTTCACTACAAGGGTTATGTTATTATTTCTTCACATCACAGACACATCTTCACATACTTACAATTGAGAAATGAGATGATTTGTAGAGATCCGAAATATTTAGCTATTGGTCTACTAAGGTGTATACCCACGATGTCGTGAAATGATACACAACCTGAAAAGTGTTTACTTTCCAGAATGCTTTCGCTATATATAAAATATACCTAATACTAACTAATTACGAATTTGTAAGAGCACTGATGATAAATTTACTTTTAATCCTCATTACAATTATTGATTATAGTGCGAGAGCGCGAAGTACGAACCGTAAATTAGGTAGAAATATACATGTACAATAATGTAGTCCATTCGAGATTCCCTTACCCCCATCAAGAGTAATAGCTGCATGTAACTTTAATACTAGATATTACTTTTACTATCTCGTGTAATTTGGATCACTGTACTTTTACCATCGGAGCGCAATATTACTATCATCTCGTATTTTTCTGAAGGATGTTAAACGTATTTTTATTATTACCTTACCTATGCTGAGCATATTAATTTTAATAGCGGATAGTAATATCAATACATTGCTAGTGAAGTTACGATGCTCAAGACATAGTTTTCGCTATCAGATATCACAATCACTGTGCTCAGGATAGTAAAAAAAGTTACTATCCGCTAGTGATTTTACTACAGCATTTTTTACAGTGTATGTATGAAAAAACAAAAAAAAAAAACGCGATCCTCCGAGTAGATAAGAAAATCCATCGGCGTGGTGGTTCGCCGGAAAAATTCGTTAACGAGCCGAGAGCGTGACCTACTGGTGACACGCTTTTTCTTTCCTTCCGACACTCGCGTGCATACATTACCATTTGCCTACACTGCATGTACTGTCGATAGACACTTGTGCAGCAATGACACGCAGTAAAGAATAATCCTTCGTAACGTCTAAAAAAAAAAGGAGAGAAGGAAGCGGCGGTTATTATTCGCCGTGCGGCCGACGAAATGAGCCGCAAGTCGAGGAACGAGAGCCTATACGTATATACATCCGGTCGGGCTCGGTGGGCGCGAATTCATTAGTCCACCGGCGGAGCGATAAATCAGCCGAGGCTCGAATAAGAAAAAGCTGGCCCTCTCGGGCGCTCTTTCCTCGAGTACATATACATGTGGGTATCCCCGAGGGGGTTCGGGGGACGCTGTGGGTCAAACTCGGATCGTAATCGCCCCGACACCTCGCGCGATCGCTTGTCGCTTTTTTCTTCGAATTTTCATGCCTAAAGCGAGGAGAGAATTTTTACTGCCATTGTCTCTCAGCACGAGTGTTTTTTTTTTTTTTTTTTTTTTTTTCACCCCGTGAAGCGCCGATTGGTAATTAGGGGACTCGCGGACCGCGTCCCGTTTACATTTCGTTTTGATGAAAAACCGGGCTGGTAGTCGTGGTGGTGTTCATTTTCGCTCCCATCTGAAATTTAATATTTCCATTGGTTATTCTGCACATGCATACTCTTTCAGAAAACTTTTTTTTTTTTTTCTTTTTAATTAATTCATCCAATAGTCGACAACAGTATTTGGGACTCGATGCTCCACATCATGTCTGACCATACGAGGCTCGTTCTACTTACCAAGTGCCGATGTACTCCAAACTCCCCCCGAGCATTAAAAAATCAAACTTTTAGTTCCATCACCACATAACACATTAATTTTCCTTATCAATCACAAGTTTTATTTTGACAAGTCCATCTCATCAGGCCTCGATACCCGCGTGTTCCTGAAAAGCAGAAATTACCCCAACGACCGACCACCCATTCTCTCGGGGGGGGGGGGGGAAGACCATCCACGCCGTGTAATCCCCGTGCAAGCACGATGAAGCCGATCAAGCGCTCCCGTCCAAACCACAAACTCCCCCCAACATTACAATCAACGAAACTATACGTAATATATACATGCACAAACAACAGAAAAAGGCAGCTCAGAAACAGAGAGTGCCAAAAGAAAGGCAAGGAAGCAAAAAAAGCCTTACATGACGTATCATGCGGACAGGCCGTGCGAGGGGGGGGGAGCGAAGAAGAAGGGAACGTCAAAACAAGAAAGGGCCATAGGGGAAAAAAAAAAAAAAAAAAAACAACAACAACAACGAGTTTCCTGCCTTTGGAACAACGCCGTACACGACGAGCGTGCATTGCGTGGGTGTACGGGTCTGACGTGCGCCGGACGTGTGTATCGCGAAATTCGCGAGTCCCAGGGTTGGGGGGGGGGGTGATTCTCCGTGTACGAAACAGCACGTGGACGTATATATAAGTTATAGCTCGTTTCCCACGTGTTTGGCGCGCGATCGCGTGCTCGCGTCGGTGTGTCCGTCAGTCGGTTAGTCGGGGTTTTCACGAGAAAAAGGGATCAAGAAGTCCCGAGCCGAGAAGGGCCTCCTCCTCCTCCCCCGCAAGCTCGGATGATGACTGTTTGCGCCGTTGGGGTGTTTTATATATCCCTCGGTCTATATCGCCGTCTGCGTGACGATAACTACCCAGTGTGGGGCTCTCTTTTTGATGGACGGGCACGAAAGAGAGGCGCCCGCCCACGCCCTTACACCCATACACGTGCACGCGTTTGCTTGTCCGTCGTCGCGATTTTCAGGATTAGTGGTCACATCATGTACATATACCTCGGGTGTACGTGGTGAGCCCACGTGGGATTGAGGTATGGTTTTTGCCACGACGATTGCACGCGGGGCAGAGCTTTGGCCAAGCACGGAGTGGTGGATTGATCGAGGCTTCCCTCTTAAATATGCATGGTTGCAACTATTGTTACAGGCCCGCAGTGCTAAGAAATTTTTCCACTCCCACAATCCATATCTTCCTGTATTCTGTATTACACTGCTTTGACATTGATGCCCCAATGACCTAGTTGTTACCCGCTGGATTGTCACTATTTTTCAGTAAAGTCAACCCCACTCGAGCTGAAATTCACGGAAGTGAAAATCAATTTTCTAGGCTGGTACTTTGTTATTTTAACACGTCACTTGTGCGTTTCACTCGGAGAGCCTTAACGTATACTCCGATGTGTCTTATACACATTGCTACTAAAGTACGTAAGGAATTCATGAAATAATGCACGTTCGCTAATTGAAAAAGGAATGAATGAGTTTCTGTTTTTTTTTTTTTTCTCGTAAAACTCTCGAATTTCGTCAGTAAACTTTGGGGCTTCGTTCAAGTTAATCGGACTTTTCTTAATGTTACAAAGTAATTTAACAATAACAGTTGATGTTGCCCACGGCTCGTAAATTATTTTTGTTCGCAAGAGAATTCTTAAGCAATACTTACTTCGTATGAAAACAATTTTTTACTTGCACTAATTCGTGAGTGTAAGTGTACTCAACAAAAATTACTTTTCTTTTGGTAAAACACTTTTCTTGCTTTCAGCTTGAAACGTCTATTGCTGCAATGTTCAGTAAATTAATATCAAGAATGAGAAAAACAAAACAAGAGCTTTCGTTATTAAAACTATTTTACTTTTTCAATCGAATGCTTGGGACTATCACTATGAATTTTAAAGAGATTGACATTGAAAGTAACATTTTTAATCGCTGGTCGTTTAGCTATTCTTACTGGGGAATCATTTATAATATATTTTTTACAACATTCTTAATCAACATGGCATACGATTTCTGGTTCCACTATCGTTTAAAAACTTCGGATCAGTCGTTTCGGATGTCTCCGATCGTCAAAGTTTACATGATTTTTCGTGATCTACTTATCTTCGTAGCAGCCTATTGCATTTTAATTCAAGCCACTATTAAACAAAAAACAGCCATTACTATTTATGCAAAGTTAAATTCAGTAAAAGAATCAGTAGGGGAATTAGGAAGAAATATAAGAAATAATAAATGGATACTGCGAGACATCAAATACGTTTCTTTTGTATTTATTAAACATGTGATTTTTATGATCATAGTTCTACATGCGTTGTCTGCTCAAAAATGGTCTTCAATAATATCAGCCGTGAAACAGATACATTTAATGATAATAGATGTAACAATAATACAATATGTATATTTCACTATTGTGATTCAAAATTTATTCAAAATTATTCTTTATTGTCTGAACAACATTTTTGATCAAAGTACTACATTACCAAGTACTGACTTATTTAATATTATCAGTAAACGTGAAAAATTGGCAACTTTACTACAATTACAAAAAATGTACATGTCATTGATTGAAATATCCAACGATCTATGTGACTTTTATTCTACATCTATATTCCTATGCATTGCTGTATATTTTTTTTATTTTTTATGGGATTTTCAGTTAATTTTTATTTTTCATTACATGAATGAAATTAATTCATTATTTAACGTAATAATACGTTTGGTTAATATTTTCTATTCTTTAATTATGATCTTATTTTTAAGTAAATTTTCTGGCTCTGCAATTAAACAGGTAAAACATTACAAATTAAAGTGTTTTATTTTCATTGCTGAAATTTTATAAAACGTTTCAAATTTCACAGAAAACAAAGATTAATTATACATTAGTGAATATTTTAATGCACAACGATAGTATCAAATACAAAAATATTGCGTTTCAGGTAATAATATAAAGAAATAATTTCCGGTTTTAACGAATTTCCAAATTTAAATATTCCTTTTTAGCTACTACTATTTTCGTATCGATGCCACAATACACAGCTCAAACTTGAAGCTCTAAATATTTTACCATTAAACGAATCATTATTTGAATCGGTGAGTGCTTCACAAAATTTTCCAAAATTATTATTATCAATTACCCTAAAATAAAATTATGTAAGAAAAATTCCCTCTGTAATAATTAAAAAAAATTTTTCCTACCCCCGCTGTAAGATGGATTTTTCTATATTTACACATCTTAGCTAAAAAATGAACTGCAACTCCTCTCATTCACACTATATTCTAGTACATTTTTTTCAGTTTGTATGTTTGGTGACATCGTATGGAATTATGCTACTCACATTGCAACTGAACGAGCTTAAAGCACTACAGAAATGTGCCTCACTACAAAATAATTAAACATTCGTTAGCTATACTTAAGAATAAAGTTTTAGGAAATTAAATGTATAATTATAAACTACTATGTAATCTCAAATTAGTGTAAAATTTAAATAAATATTTTTTTTTATTGTATTCATTTTTTTCGTTTATCAATAAAGATGATTTACTTTAATTATTAAAATATTCTTACTCTGTTAAATTTACCGTCATTTTACGTGTTTATAACGAGAAAATTTTAATAACCTTAAAAAGTTGTTTTAATATTTTACGTACCAGTATTATTGCAATACACTTTATTAGCTCTAGAAATTCATAATAAGCTCATTACTATTATTATTAACAGAAACTTATTTTTTCTTCATATATAAATATATATATGATGGTTACGAGGTAAGTACTTTTAGCCCCCTCTATACTATTTTAAACTTATGACTGAAGCTTTGGGAAACATTGGAAAATTTTACAAAAATACCTTTTATTCAGAAAACTTTTAAATGTCATTAGTTTTAATGAATTCGATTCTTTGAAAAACTATACTTTTGTTTCAGTTTGTATCTGATTTCCTGTTTAATATTAAAATATTATAATATTAGACATTTTCACATGCAACACACGTAATGTTATTGTGATTTACTACTTCCCACGGACTTGGTGAGGTGAGGAAAAGCGGAAAACGCGGCTTAAATACAAAATTCCAATTATTCTGTAAAATAAATTAAAATATACTAATATTAGTAAAATCTAATAAACGCAAAGTTTAATTTGATAAAGACTTAAATGTCCGAAAATCATCCATTTTTTTCAGCTTAGTTGCTTTCGTCCTTTTTTTATTCCCTCCAACGACTTGCGCGGTGCAAATAAGAACACAGTCATTTTTCGACATTGATCCATTTATGCTTTAGTAACAAGATATTAGTAAAATGAGATTTAATAATTTAGTATACAATTTAAGTAAGTGTCAAGCCATTACAAGGCATGTATTTCGTTATTCCAAGTCGTGACTCACACGTTTTACTTGTGCAAACACAACGTACTTTACTCTATATCGGATACTGTCACTGAAGCTTTCAAAAAAATTGATGTACTTTTTGATATTAAAAGAGTTGATTAGATGTCGATAGGTTTCCATTCTTCCAGAGCAGTATTTGCCAGTCAACTTTGGGGCTACGCTCGAGTAAATCAGACTTTTATTAGTTAATAAAATAAAAAATAATAACTTTTAATATTAATAGATCATAGTTTTTGTCTAAGTAAACATACTTATTTTTTCATTGAAAAATGCTTTTAATAAAACCAATCTTTTGCTGCAAAGTGAACTGAAAAGTAAATATTCATAACAAATAGTTTTATTATTATTATTTTTAATAATCAATCTCTCTTGTTTCCAGCCTAACATTTTTATTGCAACGATGTTCAGTAAATTAATATCTAGAATCAGAACAAAAACCTTCCAACTTTTATTAATAAAACTATTTTACTTCTTAAACCGGATTCTCGGTACCATGACTCTAAATTTAAAAAGCATTTCAAATGTCAATAGTAGTTATAAACATTGGTTACTTGGTTATTGTTACAATGGGATGACGTACAATATTTGTTTTCTTATAATTTTAATTATAATACAATATTTTTATCTAGAGAAAATACTACATTTTTTTAGTAATTTTTTAACTTTAAAAGTTTGCACAATCATTGGTGAACCACTAATTTTTTTAGCAGTCGATTTTATTTTAATTATAACTGTCGTCAAACAAAAAAAAGGTGTCAGTATTTTTACAAAATTTAAGATACTAAAAGCATCAGTAGAAGAATTACAAGAAAACGTAAATGACAGTAACTGGATAATAGAAAAAATAAAACTTTTTTCTTTTGTATTTGTGATGTATATTATTTTCATGGTTATACTGATTTGTTATTTTTTTTATGTCTACAATCTAAGGTACCTAATAATTTCTTCAGTGAGATTAGTTCATTGCATGATAATAGATGTGATAGTGCTGCAATACATATTTTTTAGCATCTCAATTAGTGCTTTACTAAAAATTACTTGTCACCAGTTAAAAAAAGTTTTTAAAAGCTCTATTAACGTTATAAGTATTGATTCATTCCGTCGTGTCAGTGAACAAGAAAAACTGATTATTATACTAAAGTTGCAAGAAATCTACATGTCAATAGTTGAAATATCTAATGATCTTTCAAATTTTTACTCTCCATCAATATTTGTATGCATCTTGGTGTATTTTGAGAGTATTTTGCGCAATATTACATCGAATTTATGGGCGTATGCATACATAGAGGGTAAATTATTCGCATCAATAGAAGATTATGCAGTGATTATTTATGTCCTAATCATGGCATTCCTACTAACTAAGTTTTCAACGACAGCTGTTGAACAGGTTATTAATACATTTTAAAATTTTTATTTTGCTGTGCAAATTTCATAAAATATTTTGTTTATCCCACAGAAAGAGAGAATCATTTATACATTGATCAATTGTTTAATATACAACGATAATAACAAATCAAAAAGTATAACATATCAGGTAAAAAGTATTTAAAAAATCAATCCAAGATATAAATGATGGATGAATTTAAACAATTATTTTTAGCTATTACTATTTTTTTATCGATGCAAAACTACAGATATCAGATTTGAAGTTCTGAATATTTTTGTAATAAACGAATCATTATTTGTAACGGTGAGTATAAAATTCAAATATTAATTTTTTTATTCAATGAAGTGTACAAGAAGTGCGAATTTAATTGTCTGTATATTTTAATCCACCTACATACGTTTTTTTTAGATGATAGGTACCATGATATCATACATTATTATAATATTTACATTCTTTTCATTATCAGTGATTCTTGCGATGTGCCTTATAAAAGATTATTACGGTGACTAGTAGCTACATAATGTTGTGTAAGTACCATTTAAATACTGATACAGTATATAATTGTAGTTAACATCGTTACTATCCTTTATGATGATGAAAATCCTTTCATAGCATTAGGCTCTGTTAATTTTAAATGATTGTTAAAATTAATACTATTCTTATAATATAGATTTTTAACCATGGTTAATAAAAAGGTTTAAATATTTTGCGTTTATATTTAATTACATCGAAATATATCACAATTACTTATTAATGGAGTATTTTCATTGACAACATATTGCTTCGTATTTCCGTATTCTACAAAAAAAAAAAAAAAAAAAAAAACTTAATATTAAATCGTCACGTTATTGCATTTCATTAGAAGATTACTTTAAAGCATCGTAAAATATACCACGAATATATCAGGTGTTTTACTATTTTTAGTCAATGGTATACTTGTTTGTTGCTAGTATTTTAAAATACAAATATTAAAAATTTTTGATTACATATATTTAATTTAAAAAAAAAGCTAACGCTACAAAAAAAAGTAAAGTAAACAAAAGATTGTTTTCTTCCAACAAATTAAAATGTGTTTTTATATTTTTTTTTAAGGTTCTTGACTTAGTAAACAAAGACGATGTAAAAAAACTTACAAAAACTCAATTTTAAATAAAAAATATAAAAAAAATTTTTTAAAGAGATTATCAAAATTAAAAAATTTATAGAAAACCCCTTTTTAAATGGAATAACAAAAATAATTTTTCAACAAAATAGACATTTTTTTGTTTAACCATGAATTGTTTTTCATATTTAAAAAAATAGAGAAACAGGTGTAAAAACTAAAAAAAACTGCGATAAACGCAAAAAAGGTTTCGTAAGACTTGTTGAATTAGGTTTTTGAATTATTAAAAAAAAAATTTTTTTGTTTGTTATTTGTCGTAGTGACAATGGGTAAAAACGCCAAAAGTGGCAGTTTTTTTATTTTTTTGGACCTGTTCCACCACTTGAACAAATTTTTAAAATTCACACTCATAGAAAAAAAAATGTGTATCCTTGGAAAAATTTTACATACACCACTCGTAAATACGGTGTTTTTTTAGAATTTTGTTCAAATTTTGGACGTTTCTAAAAATTTTAATCAGTGCAAAAAATTCTTCAAAAATTTCTTTGTATTTTTTGTTATCCAAAAGTCCAATTTTTAAAAATTTCATCAGGTTTTTTGCTTACTAAGCCGATAAAAAAAAAAAAAAAAAAAAAAACTTTCATACCCGGCTAGACCTTTTGAATTAGTAACCTCTCCTTGAAGCTCAAAATCTGAAAAATTTAACCCCCGCTAAAATTACCCGATCTAACTACCCTCACTCGCATACCAACCCTTGGAAGACCAAAAAAACCACTCTGCAAAAAAAAAAAAAAAAAAAAAAAAAAAACCCTCTCAAACCCTGGGCTAAGTAACTTGCGCACGTTAACCCTATCTTTTTGCACGTCAGCCAGTTTGGCGCTAGCTCAACGAGGGGGGGCGGACAGTAGGCGGCCGTTTGCTTTGACGAGCCACCAGAAAGACAGCCACACTTTGTATACGCACGCCAACATCACTGGACTCACAGTCGCGTGCATTACAATGTATATAAAAGCACCTCGTGCGTATATGTATACATATATATATGTACCGCGGGCGTGTGCTGAGGGTCACTGCCACACGGCGATCATCCCCCTGCGAGGGTGCGTGCACGGGACAGGCCCGTCAAACGCTCCCGAATGCTCAGATGTCCCCCGCGTTTCTATCTACATGAGAGTACACTGGTATTGTGCGCCAATACGTGTATGCGCCGATGGGTATAATCCTCGCGTTTGGTACACACATGCTCGCACACGTGCGATTGAACTGTATATACATACATGTGCGTATATACACGGGAGATCTGGAGACTTTGCTGTGAGATCGGAAACCGTGGATGCTGGGTGCAGTACATAGCCCGGAATGTGTACACACGCTCGTACACGAGCTATGAATTGCATTAGGTTCCGATTGGAGTGCGAATCCACTCTTACGTGCTCTCCGATTACGTACGTGTGTGTACGTACACAAGACGCCGGAGATCAAGGGTATAATGGCATTGGCATTGCGTGTATGTGTACGTATAGGTTCGTGGTGGAGCGACGACGCCCCCGAGGCTTGTTTGGGCAAATGGTTTTGTCGACGACTCGGAGGAGTAACGTGGCTTTGCCCAGCAAATGCACCTTTAATACCGAGACAAATATTGGCCGTCTCTCGAGTATATAAGGTGGGGGCTAGCCTCTGCACTTGCCTATATGCTGTACACACGTTTCGTCCTTTCACGGGATAAGGGGGAGCTTTTCTTCGGGAGGCTCGAGCTTATTTTGCTGTTTTGAAGCTATATTGATTTTGGCTTGCCTTTGACGAAATTTTCACTTTGCGCAAGAGATCGTCCTCCGTACCCAACTTTGGAATTTCATACTCATACCTACCGATATTTCTGGTGTTTTGTTCTGTTCTGAAGAATATAGGACATTTACAAGTTGTCAGTGTTTTTGGTCATCAGTAGTATACTTATACAATGGAATTTGAATCATCTCATCCGTAAGGATACGTTGGTGGACTAATGAATATGGAATTTCGAACAGAGTATCCGCCCTCTTCGACAAACATTTGGTACAAGTGAATATTGTACTGGTTCAAGTTTAAATATCGCGATCCGTAAAACCACATATGACTCTCGATACCAACAATAAAGATGGTGTACGTGAAAAAAGACTTTTCGAGAATTTGGCAGTTGTCGCAAGTTATCCAAAGTCTTTAGAAATTGTTTATTGGTCAAAGAATCGTCACTCGAGGCTTATAGATTATGCAAATTCGATTCCAAAAAGTATCATCCAGATGCTTTCTTTGTTCAAAGCTAGTAGGTAGAAGAGCTTTGCAAAATCTTAAAGTTCCCTGAATACTTACAAAATACCCATAAAAACTTGAGGTTTCCATCGATCCCTGTATATGAGCTGGTACACATGTTTGGAATCCTCGGTCGATTCAAATATCCTCCCATCTACATCGCACGCATGGCTTTCGCCAATAAATTACAGTCTCGTAGGAAACGAGAAGGCGCTCGCCACCGTCAGCCATTACCAAAAATTCAAAACGAGTCGAGGAAAAAAAAAAAAAAAAAAACAACCCGTGAATTCTTAATTAGAACACCAACGAGTGGCGGGAACGCACAAGGTTATCGGTCAAACGGTCGCGCGTGCCCTCCGATCCATCACCAAAAAAGAAGCCACGTTATATTATACCCAACGACGCGAGCCGGAAAAACAAGGAGGGAAAATCTACGTGTACTTAACCGTCGAGCAAAAGCGCCATATGACGGTATAGCTCCCTGTATCCCTCGTAACCCATCCTAAAACCGGGATCTCACGTGCGTGGGACGACATCAACGGAAAAAGAGCGCTTTCGTAGAAACAAACGGGACGACTGAAGTGGTGGTGAAAAAGAAAAAAAGAAAATTTTTGGAAAAGAAGGAGGCGCTGGAGTCTATATATATATATGTACGCACAGACGAGTGGGAGGACCCGAGAGAGCGACGATGACTGCTGATGTTCTCGATGATGATGATGCCCCGTGAAAAGAGAGAGAGAGAGAGATTGTATACGTATACACTCAGGCGAGCGGCGGCGCGGATCCAAAAGGCTCTCTCTCTCTCTCTTCTCCTCGGAGTCGAGAGAGAGAGAGAGAGAAACACACGCGGGCCCCTAATTATCGCCCCGGGGGTTCCCCTTTCGCCCGCGGCTCCGATCCTTCTCCCTATATACACACACGCGTACGTAATACAAAACTCCTCGCCACGGGGTGCTCGCCCGCACCTCCTCCTCCTTATTGCTCTCTGTGGCCGTAATGTATATATATATATACACACACTCCACCAATAACCATATAATATCGAGAGCTCGCGTCTCTGCGCAGAAAAGGGGAATCAATTGCAGTTTTTCTTTGCCGGACCATATATGGTTTGTTTCACTCGCCGATCATGCGGGCCGTCCCATTGTGCGCGTAACCAATTCTCCCTGTGGGTCACGCAAGTGTAACAATATCATCGATAGGATATAATGTTCGAGTGGCGTGTTTATCATTTTTTATTTTTCAAGGCCCCGCGCGCGTGGGAGGTAACGAAAGTTAATCGACCTCTCGGACGAGGAATCTGTTGTGACAGAGGGCTGTGTAGAGCCTGGAAGCTGACATAACGGGCAAGTTGAGTAATTTGAGAGGCTTTGGAAAATTTCTGATGGACTCCGGGTTGTGACGAATGGCAACAGTGCCCGTGCGTGCGCGTGGAATATTTGTGATGTAGCGCGTCCGAGGTAAAATGAACTCATTACGTTGTACAAATCGATGTGCAAATTGTTATGGCCACGCAGCTATACATCATCTACGTATACTCGTGAACAGTGGTTTATTTGGACGTTCGGTACATCCGGAGGATCGTAGGAGCTGGATTGTCACCAGTTGCGTGCAGGATATAGTTTCAGACTCCATTCCATATATTGGTTGAGACAAACTGTATCGGTATGACGTTTATGGGAAAATAACATTGTCCATCGAACGATCAATCGAAATCAATACTCAAAGGATATGTGTTGGATGAACAAGTTTTCCGTTGTGTCACGTAACGAAGCTCGATGAAAAAAAAGTTGAGGGTACGTTTATCACTCAAAAAACCGAAGACCAAAGGAAACAATGGTTACAGCATCGGAGCGCGTATACCCAACAAAAGGATTAAACCAGCCGAGGATGAGGAGCCCCGCGTGGCGTCCGTCCGTCTTCCCCGTACACACAAGCGATCCGCCGCGGACCCGTGCCACCTGTCCGTCCGTCAAATCGTCCCCTCTGCCCTCTTTTTTTTCTCCCCCCTTTCTCCATTGTGGCTTCCTTTTTTGTTCCGGCGTATAATATGTATATACACGCCCGTCAGAAGCGCCCGACAACAGTTCCACTTGATTAACTCGAGTTTGTGCGCCTCTGCACTTTTTCCGAACCGTCCATGTCTCCGACCGCGAGCGAGTGTACAAACTGCCGCGCCTACCGGGCTATGGAAAGTATAAGGGTACAAGGAAAGATGTTGGACATGTTATACCTAAAGGCAACGCTGACGGTGTCATTAGAAATTTCGTGTAGTGATTAGTGTGTGTATTGTTTATCGAGTTCTCGATGCCTGCAAACGCGTACTTGTTCCTCCTCACAAAAAATTAGAAACCTGGTGGAAAAAACAATAATTGTTCTCACGGAATCTGTATTTCCCAATGGCTTAGCTCCGTAACAGAGTAACACATTGGAAATATTGTGTGTGTACTGTACAAACAACAATGGCATGCCAAACAACAATTACGTGGAGTGTCACACAATGGATGGAATAAATTAATAATAATAATTTTGATTTGCTGGCGAATAACTTCAAATGAGTCTTGATCCTTGTGTGTCTGTGTGCCACCATGAAAATTCGCACAAGTAAATCTTGTTGTTATTATTAACGATATACTTGACGTTTAAAATGGTATTTGGTGGTCCTTGGTCAATTAATTTCTACTCGACACTTTTGCTTCTTACACGCCCATCTATCGTTATCGTTATTTTTGGTGCAATAATTAACAAATTTAATCCTTTTTTTGTACAATCTCTGTGCAAAATGCCCTTTTTTGTAAAAAAAAAAAATTCAACCCCCTTTTCTTTGCACTTACTGTCACGTGCAAGTGATAGATAAGTGTATTATACGTACTGCGTAGGAGTTATACAAGTATTTTTTATCATTTCTGCTCGCAACTTATCATCCCTAAATAAGAGATAAACAATACATTTACGTAGAAATTATTTATTTACTTTTTTTTTTTTTGGAGGGCGGAAGGGATAATTAAATAAGACTACATCGACGGTTTTTTAGACGTATATAAGTATACAACCCGTGTGTATACATGTATATTCGGTGGGCCGCTCCCGGATCGTCCACACCATATCTCTCGAAAATAGATTTTAACGCCAAAAAATGACAAAAGTCCCCCCCCCCCCCACCTCCTGCGAGCAACAATTGAAATATCTAAATCTGAAATCGTCTCTTCTTTTTCTCCCACACGCAGCACCAAAGCCAAGAGAGAGAGAGAGAGAGCGCAAGTACAGTGTACGTTTACGATCCGACGATCCGTCAAGCCGGAGCTCTTTCTGTCGTTTGGCTGATAAATCTGACCCATAAGTTATACAGAGAGAGAGAGAGAAGGAGGAGCGGGGGAGCCAAGCATTTTCGTGGGAGGAATCGGAGCGAGATATTAATATACACGCAGGAGAAGGGAAATCGTTGTATATACGAGGGAAAGTCCCCCCGATCGGCCAATGAGCTCGGGGTAACCTGGTATATCAAGATCCTCCTTTTTGCGTTTCAATGCATATATATATACATGTACAAGGGCAGGGGTGCAGAGGCTTCGCGCTTATCTCGGCGCGTGCTATTCCCGAAGGGGATCGTCTCCGCTGTCACACGCGCCTGGGAGCTGCCAGATAACGCGCTCGTCTTTCTCTTCTTTCTCTCCACCCCACCCCCTCCTTCTCTTGAACTTCGATTCACTGCGTGTACTCGGGTGTTGCGGGTGTCGAAGACTGACGGTGGCGGAGGTGCGCTTTTTCGTGCGGACTCTGGGACTACCACTACGAGGATCGTGTAGTTGCCGGTGCCGATGTGTTCTCGAAGACGTTGGGTTATTGGGGTTTTTTTTTTCCGAAGATGTACGTTCGAATGTTTTGCTGGTCAGTTAGATGGTGTAGATCGTATACTTTGGGGTTGAATATAGTAAAGGTTAAATAAATGTATCAATTTTTTTTTTTTTTTTTATGTATTGGATAAAGAAAAAAACTTAAAATCTTTCAGTATCATTCTCGTGAAGAGACAATTGCCACGAGATTAAAGCTTTTTTTGTTTGTCATTGCGTGATTAGTTGACGTGGTTTTTTGGGAAATGGAAAACAACGTATATATTTAAATAGTAATTATATAAATTGAAAGGTTAAAACCATTTGGTCTATGTGGAAACTCGACATTTCATTAATCTCGAAAAATCGTGAAAACTAAAAACACGTGGTTAAAGTTGAAGGGTTGGGCTACGAAACCCCCATTGGTTGACCCTCCACCCTTATCCTCCCGAAAACATACCGCGGATCAGTGGAAAATTTCTATTTGATTTTATTTTGCGTTACAACGTACAGCTGATGGAGTTTTCGTGCCGACGAGTGCGGTGCATGTGGAAGAGCCTCGGAGCGCTTATATACGGGCCGCAGTCTCTGGGTACACACACACTACCCACTTCGAAAGCTCCTTTCCCGCGGATTAATTGTACAAATTCGGCTAAGCCCGGGCATCAAGCTCCGCTGCACGTCCCCCCTGAGCCGGTGCTTGTATATCCTATACCCTACACCATACATCTATCTCTCTCGGCTACACAGTTATACTTCATGTACACTGTGTATGACCAAATTTTCAATTCACGATGCGTTTTTTCTTTTGTTCGATCATCAAAGTATATGTATATACAAAGTCAACGATTTATACATGAATAATATTCCAATGAGTGGTGAAGCTCAAATAAGCAATGTTTGAGCACTATAAAACTTCTTTTTTTTTTTTTTTTTTTTTTTTTTTTCCAACAACAATCGTAGACGCTCAGAAGCGTTTTGGCAAAGAAAACCACGCACACGTACGTGTCTTTTCCTTCTGCCCAAACAAAAAGCACACGAGAGCTCGCGCAATCTCAGCGACGGGAGACACACAAACGCGGTTGGTCGGGCAATTCCACGCGACCCTCCCTCGTCTATATTATATATATATATATACGTGTACCTACGGTCCTGCGGGACTCGGCTCGGCCAAGATAAGAGGGACCACCCTCCTCCTGCACGCGCTCTTGCCTATCTCCCGCTTTTATTTATTTTTCTCTCTCCCACTTTCTACTCTAGCGCGCCTTCGGTCCGTATACCCATTATCCCGCTCTCTCTTCCAGCATCTCTATTTTTTATTTTATTTCTTTTCATTCCTGTTTTCGCTCGACGCTTCCCTCCATCCCCTTTTTTCTTTTTTTTTTTTTATTCTACTTATTATCTTTTCCTCTTTCGAAAAGGAGGGGGGGGGGGAAAGATCGAGCCTCGCGAATTCATTCATCGGTTCGAGGCTCCTCTACGATGCCAAAGTGTGACGTATACGCTCGCCTAGCGGAAATTTATACTTTATTCATTAATTGGACGTCGAGCCCTTCACCTCCGCCTCCTCATCGTTTCATAAAAAAAAAAAACAACAACAACAACAACCATGCGCCGATCTGCATTTTAAAATATTGCACGGGCCTGCATAAATCGTTGTTCTTCGCCTTGGTTTTTCAATTTTTTTCTTTCCTTTCGCCTCCTCCGGTCTGCTTGGATTATCGATGCTTTTTGCCATTAGAATAAAAAACAAATCAATCTGGGTTCGGAGTTTACTTTTGATCCCAGTCTGCGCAGTGATTTTTGAAGTTTAAGGAAAACAATAATATATACGATGGTTTTATATGTATGACATTACGAGGTTTCGGCTGAAAATTCGATGCTTACGTGAGAAACAAAAACAGTTTTATTTTCTGTCGAAGATGTGTTTATTTTGATGCATTTGCATCGTATCCCACGTTGTGCGTCACTGGGTTTTTTTCATGATGATTTTTTTTTTTTTTATCATTAACCAAATTGTATCGAATTATTCGAGTTAAAATAGGTATTTTATTTTATTACTTACACCGTTTTTTAAAATAAAAAAAAAACACACTCTTGCTTTTGATTCCAATAAATTTTTCCAACATTTAAAATGAAACAACGTTTCTTCAAAGTCTCCAAACAAACGATCTCTGCTCTAATTCAAGCTTGTTCCATCTCATTAAAACCGCATCAAAATCCAAATCATCGACACGAGCATCTGCAATTATTTCCCAACCAAATCCTCCTGAGCTACCAGTACCTCATCTGCTCGGATCACTTTCAACCCTTGATGACCTACACCCCATTACCCCAATGACGAAAACGGTATACATCCACACCAGATGACCCATTGCATCCTATAAATGCACCCTACATTTCCCTAAAAAAAAAAAAAAGAAACTTTCCCGAAACCCATTCACCCCCTATCGGTCGTGAAAATTCGTAGAAATTACGAGCCCTATCGTTTCCGAGAGCCCCCATCAATTTTCTCACACACAACCCACTGCTCTTTAAGACTCGCAGAGCAACGGGGCAGCTTCTCTCTCTTGGCGTTTCGACTCGAAGCAGGGGTTTGTCGTACCGAAAGAAGAGGGTGGGGGGGGGGGTGCAAGACTCCCTCAAGGGGTGCTGGTCGCTCGCTCGTGAAATAAGCTCCGCAGCGCCGGGGGTTTCGGCTCTGCTGTTGTTGTTGTTGTTGCGTGCGTGTGTGTATGTGTATACGCTCTGCAGAGGCGTTGGAGGCCCCTTTCCCCCCTGGAAAAAAAAGGCAGCCCCTTCGGGGCTAGTGCATGTACGTGGCTGTACGTTCCTCTGACGTGTGCGCGCCCGAGCGGATTCCAGCTGCCGATGACGTTTCCACGTGGCTAGCCGCGAGGATCGCGTGTTTTCGACGGGTCTCTCTCTCTCTCCCTCTCTCTAGTTTGTACGTATGCACGTGTGCAGGAGTACAATGCGCGTTATGCGATTCTCTCTCTCTCTCTCTCTCTCTCTCTGGATTTTTATTTATTTTTGTACGCTAGAGATTTTCGGGGGATCGAGAGAGTGATAGGTATAAAATCGAGCGTTCGCGCAATGAAATTGTTAGTCGCACTAGGGCATTTTATTCTTTATTTTTATTTTTATTTTTTATTTTTTTTATACATGTAAACAACGTCAAGTTTTCATCGGATCTCTCGAGGCAATGCTTGTCCAAACGATGCTCAAAAGGATCGTCAGTCTTTTTTTTATTGTTAGGAATTTAAAAAAAATAAGTCAATAAACTGACATCTGTTGTATTGTTCGTTCGATTACAATTACTGTTTGTAGCTTGGCGAGCTCGAAAAATTAAAAAGTAGTTAGCACGTGATAAATAAAAAATAGAGACACGTAAAAACCGAAAATTACTGTGTCTTTATTTATTATAAGATAAAAGACTGATTTCATTGCTCATAATACTACAACTATGATACCCTGCAATATTAGTCACGTAGAGGCTAGTCCGTTTTTTGAGCCTTACTTTTTCTAAATTTCTTTTTTCTTGGGTAATACTTTAATTTTTCAATGAAAAATGCAAACGACAACAAAGTCTAACAGTTAGGTACATCTGTGACAGGGTGTTTTACGTCATGTGGCCTTTGTGCCATTTATATTTAATGTTCAACGTGGTACGATGCGATGGAATTTATATTCGGTTGATGTAGTTATTTCTCAACGTGATATATATTTCGTAGGAGAATTAATGTGTGAAAATTCGATTAAAACACACACTGTGCCACCAATACAGTGTGTTGACGTAATTTCTTTTTTTTTCCCCCCATTTTTCTAACGATACCCAATCACTCGAACAATTACCGCACAGACTCCAGTGAGCCAAACAAAACGACTCTAACGAATCATTAGCGCAACCTGCAACTTTCAGACCACCGTAACGTGAACGAGAAAAACAAAAACATTGGGCCTCACGCAAGCCGTGTACCGCGTCTCTAACGTTTTTTACCGCAAGTTTTTTTTTTTTTTTTTTTTTTTTTTCCCTCGCTAATAGTCCACCTCCAAACAATCCCGATCTCCCGAGACAGGCGGAACGAATGTCCAAATCGGCGCAAAAAATAAATTAATGGACGGAAAAAAAAAGTCATACCCATGGATGTAGATGAGTCGAGCCGATAGGGATGCATCGACACGCGTTGGTCTCCTCTAGGAAGCGGCGACGGCGGTAGCGGCTTCCCCGACGCGGAAGAGATTGGCTCGTCCAGCGGGAGCACGCGCTGATGGACACCACGGGGGTCTCTCTTTCTCCCGGTTTTAGATGCTTATCGCTGTAGTGTCTCCCCTCGTGTGTATATATACGCGCAGATGCTATGCGCGGGATGACTTTTGTCACTTGGTCGAAATCGTCCCGATGAGCTTTGGTTTATTTTTGACGATTGTAAGCGGACGGGCTCGATGTTATTATACATGGGAGCGCGTGGGTGCGCTCGATCCTTCTACTCGGAAGCCACAGTAGCGTATACGCGATGAGGTTTTGTCGTCGTAATTTTTTTTCTTTCTTTTCATCCCGCAGCGTGGTCTGGAAATGTTTTTTTTCCGGAAAAGCTTACCTCGAGATCAATAAAGGAGCTTTGCATGAAATACTTTCATTACTTCTCTGGTGATGACTTTTGTTAGGAAATAAATATATTTTCGTGTTCTACTGATGATTCGCATCAATAAAATTGTTTAACAAATTCACGTGCCCCATTTCTTTGAACCAAAAAAGTGTTTCTTCATCCTTTTTAATCTTTTTTTTTTTTTTTCAATTAGAAAAGTTTGAGTGTATTAAAAAAAAAATTTGTACGCGCTTAGTTAATTTTTTAAATGTTTTCATTACTTTCAATTTCATGAAACAAAATATTTTTCCAATAAACTTGAATTTTTTTAATTGAAAAAAATACTAAACCGAGTAAGGGTTAAAAATAAAAAATTTTGTTTTTAAAAAATCGGGCGTCAAGTGTGTATATAAAATACATATTTACTAATATGAAATGTTAGAAAACTTCGATAAAGATATTAAAAAGTACACCGGATCGTGATATCCAGGACCAATCTTAAAATCCTGATCGCAAAAATTGTTCGAATGATAGAATCTACCCTCGCGGATCCCCCGAAAAGCTAATTTCTCAAAACTCCTTTGGCTGAATTGCAATCTTCCACACACACACACACAAAAAAAAAAAAAAAAAAAACTGCAATCAAAAGCACGAGCGGCAGTGACGACTTATAATGTAGCCCCCCTCTTTCTCTTGAAATTATAGCAAAACTAATCAGCGACGCAGCTGCAAAGAAACACAAAACGCGAACCACCATCGCTCGAGAGCTTCCGAAATCCTCTCTCTCTCTCTCTCATCCCCATCCTCGCGTCCGATAATCAAAAGTGCATGTACACGTCCGCACACACACTCACACTTGCATACACACGAGCGAGAGACCGCAAAGCCTCCAACTTTCAAAGTAAGGCGCACTTTTCTTTCTCTCTCCCGTGTGCAATGCCCTTCCGAATAATGGGCTTTATTATACGCGAGCGTGCTCCCTCGCACAACGTGCATCCACGTACATATATAATATATCCCCGACGTTGATTGCACGAGAGCGCTAATCTCGCGCGGGGGCGTGGCGCCTGCCTCTCTCTCTCTCTCTCTTTTTCTCCCTGGTGTTGCTGCCGATCAAACTTGGCTTATTATGTATATACCCTTACGCGTACCTCGCTTGCAACTGTTGTTGTTGTTGTCGGAGCCTCGTGCGAAATGAAATTCACTCGGCAGAAGAGTTATGTATACGTTTTGTTGCATGCATGCATTTCTGGGGGAAAAAAGTTGGGCTTCCCCCGAAGAGTGTGCACCGCATCGGTTACTATTTTTTTACTGGCGTGCCTTTTCGATGTACGAGGTTTTTTTTCAATTTATTGCCTCTACTGTGATGTTTTTACGCTGGGATAAAAAAAGAAAAAAGAAGGGTTTTGTTGATTCGAATGAACGTTTGCACGGGTATGGCGTTGAGAAATACATGATTTTCATCGTTTTCGTTTCGTTTTTTCAGAAATTAATTTTTCACATACTTACCGTTTTAAATAACGATAAAGTAATTTAATACATTTTTCACAGTCACATCATATTGAGAAATGTAAAGCTCTACATATTGAGAATATTAGGGAGTGACCCCGAAATTGTTATGTGTTGATATGTCCGTGAATCCGTGAGAACAAATAAGCGCATGACGTGTGTCAATCGTGTCAATAAGCTCAATGATCGCTACCGACGGTCATTATAAATATACACTTTCAAGGATACATTTATGCACATGCAAATGCATAGAAATTTTAAGCATACATCCCCTACTAGAACTGGACACACATTTGGTATAAAGTATAGTCCATACACAGACGGAATGAATATTAAATTAATAAATATAACTTATTTTATGTGTTAATAGACATAAGGAAAATCTGTTAATTTTTATAATTTATCATTCAAACAGGTATGTCATGTTATTTTTTTGCTCGACAAGTTCATTGCATTGATGTACAATGCATGTTAATTATTTCTGACAGGTTGCGTTAAACTTGCTGATAATAGATTATTTTTTCATTTTTAACTGGTTCCTCGAAAACATTATAAATATATAAATTAGTCGTTAATTGTCACTACTAGATAAGGTGAATAAAAAATTTTTTATTTTACCGAAAGGAATTACATACTGGTCAATGTAAGCACAAGAGTTTTTTTAAATCATTGTGGATTGTTAACTCTTTCGTCGTGGACGCACATTACTAGTCTCAATACAGTTTACGTCTGAAATTACCGCCAATCTACTTTTTTCGTGCTGAATGTAGTCTGTACAATTGGACCCGAGATCTGTTTCTGTCTGTGAATCCAAAACTGGCGATCCATAACTACAGAACTGAAGAAAGGTTTTCCGAGCCAGTGGTCCAGTTCGGAAAGTAACAGGTGAGGAAGCTTTAAATTCCGAGTGGCAATGGATAAAAGCGAAAATCAAGTTTTTTACTCGAAGTAGCTTCTATATAAATCAACGATGCCAACTTCAGATGAGCCCTTATCGTGAATACACTTAGGTATTTATCGTTCTTTTTTTAAAATCATAATGGTCTTCAACTCCATAAAATATAATTTTAAAATTCGGTTGAAGTTATTTTAGTAAAAAAATCATTACTGATAAAATGTATTGTTAGGTGACGATCAAAGCATTTGAAAGACGTCCCACTGTCTCTCTCTCATTAGTTTTTGATAATTATACTATTTAAACACGATTTTGTAAATCAATCTAAGGTTTTTCATTTGTACTCTCTATAGTACTTTTATTAATTTTTCTTAAAATTTCGCGATTCCTTACATATTTGGGAAACAGTCACAGTTAATTCAAGTGTAATAAAGTACACATTTGATGGGTACAGTTGAAATTGATCCTTTTTTATCAAATCTGTTGAGGTTGTGTTGATGAAAATTTTAAAAGCAACTACTATCTAGTTCTGCTAAATTTTTCATTTTTAACGGGAAAAATTACTGGAAGGCAGTGGAGTGCAAAACTTGGCTATTACAGATTTGAAACATGTACAAGTGTGTTAAATGTGTTAATTAAAATTAATTAGAAGTGATTTACTATCAATAGCTTTCTTGTGTCCATTAAAAAAAAAAAAAAAAAACTTGTTCCGTTCAATAGAACAGACGAAATAGTTGATTATCAAACATCATTTATCACAAATTCTTGAAACAATTCTGTTATAAATTTTATAAAAAACAGGAATTTAATTTACACCGATTTAACGTGTATCTAACTATACTTGAATGTATAGTGAACTAATGTCAATATGGTATGCTGATTTAGGACCAAAATAATTCTACATTGCGAAAAACCACGTTATTTGCAACTATCGTTTTACAAAAGAATCGCTGCAATATACGAACGTCTGTCTAACCATACGTTTTACCATTACATGTTTCAAGAATATAGCAGCTATTATTGGTAAAACACACTTGTACAAAAACATAAAAGATCGTGTGATAATTTTTTGTAAAAATAGTGCTATTTTATCTTTTACATTTAAAATTAGAATTGTTACCTAATCACCACATGCAAGACTAAACATAATACAGGCTTTTCTAAATATTTTAAGACACCAAATACATCTCTTTGCGTATCAATTGAATTCAACTTAAAAAATAATGATAACAACAAAAATAATAATAACAATAGTATATAATTGTAAAAAAAGTAATGATGTTATTCATGATAAGAATAACGATTATAATAACACTAGAATTAATGATAATAACAAAAATAATTATAATAACTGTCATGATACTAAAGTGTAAAATGATATGCAAAA
Organism: Copidosoma floridanum; assembly: GCF_036245765.1. Lineage (NCBI taxonomy): Eukaryota > Metazoa > Arthropoda > Insecta > Hymenoptera > Encyrtidae > Copidosoma > Copidosoma floridanum. The sequence continues at coordinate 11,051,495 of NW_028321884.1, read as the reverse complement.
GCTTGAAAGCTTGCGAAACTTCAGCAATAGTTTAATGGTAGTAATGAATAAAACAGTCAGTGTCTTTGGTAAAAAGATTATCTCAATTTGTTTCTTCTACAAACAGCAAACATCTCTTCAATACCAGCCACCAAAATCGAAAACAGCGCCGAAGAGAGCCATGGATTCGCAGTTGTTCTCTTGGGGTTGCAGCCAGTGCGCGAAGACGTTCGAAGACTTTGACCAGCTGGACCAGCACCAAATCAGCCATCGATCATTCATTTGTTCCTTATGCCAACAAGTTTTTTATAAAAACAGCGATCTGACAAGGCACACGCGCACCCACGCAGAGGAAAGGCCCTATCGCTGCTCCATATGCCCAAGAGCCTTCAAACAAAACTACAACCTCACAGCCCACCTTCGCATCCACACAAACGAGCGCCCCCATCGCTGCTCCCTTTGCCCAAAATCGTACATCACGCTCAGCAACCTCAGAGTCCACACGCGGACTTGTCACGCAAAGGAGAGACCTCATCGATTCTCGGTGTGCGACGGAGCTGTCGGCTCGTCCAACCATTTGGCAACGCACATGGGCTCACCCGCGGGCGAACGACCCCATCAATGCCCCACGTGTCAACAGTCATTCAACCACAAGTCCAACCTAACAAGGCACATGCTCACCCACACGACGAACCGCCCCCACGGCTGTTCCACGTGCCAAAAAACCTTTTCCCGATGTTCCGAACTAACGAATCACCAGCGCACCCACACGGCCGAGCGCCCCTACAGCTGCCCCACGTGCCCCAAGTCCTTCAATCAAAAGTCCAACCTCACAAGGCACGTCCGTACTCACAATCCAGAGGGGCGCCGCTATCGTTGTTCCATGTGCCAAAAAACCTTCGACCATACTTCCGACGTTACGAGACACTTGCGTACCCACACGGGCGAGGGGGGTCCCCACTGTTGCTCCATGTGTAAAAGATCATTCAGTACGACGACCCACCTGAGGCTGCACGTCAGAACCCACACGAACGAGCGCCCCTACGGTTGCTCCGTGTGCCAAAAAACGTTTGGCATTAGGGGCAATCTTACGAGGCACATGCGTATACACACCCGTAAAAAGCCTCGTGCCAGGGCTCCGTGTGCCAACGAGCTTTCAGAGACCATGGAAATCTGACAAGGGTAGTACAGTTGTTTCAAAGTTATTTTTCTATAACCAGAACAAGGAGCAACAAGTGTAACATACTGATGAGTTGTGAAAATTTTGAAATCCACAATAACATGTAATTGTAAGTGTAATCTTGGAATAAAATTTTTAAAGAGATCGTCTTTTGTTTATATTTATTACCATTTGTATGGTCAATTAATTTTTTAATCATACATCATTTATCTTATGAAAAGGGTATGTACATTCAAATACATTTATACAATTATTTATGATATAACTGCAGCGCTTATATCTAAAATCTGCACCAAGAATTAAAGAATAATTAAAATGCAAATGAATTAGGGGATAAATTTATTACACTCCATGAAAACATAAAAAAAAAATTTTTAATAGTTTTTTTGTGTGATGAATTTTTATTTATAAACGTATTTAGAGGAGGAGGGTGGAGCCCACTATGAGGGACGAAGCCCCACTTGTATATATTATATAGTATCATACAATTGTAAAATAATGTCGATAACTTTCTTTCGTACAAATTTTACCACTTTCTAGAAACTATAAGTTGGTCTGTGATCTATGTTTTGCTCATTTAGCTACATTTTAAGTGTGATTTGACACATTTAGTTTTTATTACTAATGAATGATGTTGATTTATATCATTGTTATTGTTTTCTGTGCATGATACGATAAAATAAATTTATGATAAAATTAAATCCATCTCTATTTTGCTATTAAATTAATCTCTGTTTTTTTTTTTACTTTTATTGAAATGATTTAATTGTTTTCAATAATTTTAAGCTTGACAGATGCATATGATGGAGTTGTCGTCGAAACGAGGCTGAAAATTCATTGATATCTTACAATAAACTGACCAAATTGACACAAATTGAACAATTGCACATGTCTGACTGATAGCCAATTACAATAGCTAATAATCGAATTATGAAATTTCTCTTTTTCACCATACCATGAATAATAAAAACTTAGAAATCTAAAAAATCAAATTCAAGTTGCCTAAACACTCAATAATAGCAAAAGAATCATCGATCCCCGATACATGAACCGCACCACCAGCAGTATAAATATTAATAAGCACAATCTTCCACGATGAACTAATAATTGTTCGCTTCATGGCTACACAAAACATCTACCTCTTGTATGAGAAACAAAAAAAAAAAAAACAAAAAAAAAGGAAGAAAAAACAAAACAACAATACGAACCCTCCATCCACTTCTCCTACGGGTAAGCCCCGAGGGTCTGATAATCGCCGTTTTCGCAAGCCCAACCTGACTACCGACGGATGCACCAAAACGCCCGAAAGAGAACGAGGGAGACAGCACGTACCCGTCCGCCCCCGTCATAACTGGTTTCCGGCTAATTTTTTTTTCCCTTTTTTCTCTCTTTTTTTTTTTTTTTTCTAGTTAATAATCAAGGGCCCCGAGAGGCTATTACTAAAGCGAGCAGCCGCAGTAGTAGCATCCTCCCGAGGGCTTGCCTCTCCGCGCCTACTGTTGTGCGTTGTCCGACCCGAGTCTACATAATACGCGCAAAGGTCGGCATATACATACAAGGGTGTGCGCGCGATTAGCTTTCCTAGCCGCCTCTTCTCAGTTCTATCTCTTTTTTTCTCTCTTCGTCTTGCTTCTTTTTTTTTTTTTTTTTTTTTTTTAATTTCTACTACTTTGCCATATATCTTCCTCGCCTCTATTTCGAAGCCAACACGTCTAGCCTCTCGAGAAGGAGATCTGACTGATATGGTATTTCAAAGTGTATACCTTGTACTGCATGTGAATGAAGGTACAGGTACACTGTATAGGTGTGTAGCCTTCATTGTCGCTGAGGGCGTATTTGCATATATGTTGCAGGTAGAATCACAACTGTATATACATATAATACACAGTACAATTGAAAGACGGATGTCACCAGCAGGATAATGTATAACAGAGGTAGAGTTGTCGAGGAGACGCTGTCCGAGATAGACTTCCGGGAATCGATAAGCAGTGGAAAGAGAGCCCACACCCACGCCTTGCCTTCTCTTTTCTCGGGCTGACTGATGTGTTTTTTCTCTCTACCTTTTTTTTATTACCTTGAGAAAAATTGTTTTGTTATTTTTCATCTTCTCGGTGTGACTGTCGTCTTCGTTTTCGATTTTCGACGTCGAGTCGTAAAAGTCGTGTCGTTGTTTTTGCAATACACCGCGCTTTTTGCCCTTTTGAGTGATAAAGGAGAAAAGGAAAGGAAAAATAAAAAGTGTTATCATAATAATTCACGTTTTTGCGGTTTTTCTCTTGTCGTACCATGTATCGTGAACTCAAGGTGTGCATTGCACAAAGGTAAATGGAACTCACCCATGTCCGTCTGACTTGGTCCACGAGTCGATTAATCAATGCTAAAATATGACAAGTATTACCATTTTTTTTCTCTTTTTATATACATGCGTTGTTTGTTCATACGGCAGTGTTTGAAGCTGATAGAAGTGGAATTTATGCGCTTGTTAGAAGAATGTCGTTGTCCACGATCACGGTAGTTTCGTTCCTTGGAGTCGGTATTTTTTGAAAAAAAAATTCCAAATACAACAACATTTAGAAGCCGCCAGTTATTTAATTGATATAAAATGGTATCTCTTTGTTCCGAGTATAAGATTTATCATAAATAACTTAATGACTGAAGGTGAGCATTCCAAAAATATTTATATAGATCTAAGCTATTATCGATGTGTCGTTACGAAATTATCACCTTTAGTAATTCTATTTTTATGAAAACGTTATCTAAACGTTATCAGTCTCAAATTTTCACTTTTCTCAAAAAAGGTCATCCACCTATTTTTATGTATTTATTTTTCCAAGGAATTACAAACATTTTTTTAACTGATAAATATTATTTATTCTCTATTTAAAAGATTTTGTACGTTAAATGATTATTTATAACTTTTAAATAATAATAAGTCTCTTGAGAAATTATAACACGAACCAATTATCATAATCTTTTGTTGTGTTAATGACAGCTTTTGTACCAATTAAAAAAAATGTACATATATATATATATATATATATATATATATATATATATATATATATTATAATGCAAATGATAGTTAAAACAATTATACTGGTTATTTATAAATCTAATGAGAAGACTAATGATTGTAACTATTATTTAAACTACTATTGTATGGAGTCAAGTAAAGTCATAATTTACATCTACATTTGGTAAATATTTTTTTTTAGGAATTACGTATACATTTTTAGTTCGTCTTTATAAAATCATTGTTACAAATAAAAACCTCGGTCACTTATTCATTAAAGCATTTTTTATGAAAATTTTTAAAGTAAAGAAAATTAATACAAAATTTTTCTTGTGTTCCATTAGACTACCTAAAAGTGAGTGTCTCTGACTAATTTTTTATCAGCAGTAATTAAAGTTTATCATTCAAATTATAAAAATTTAATGTGAACTCTTTAGTTCTGCTAAATATAAATTTTAAGTATTTTTTAAGTTGAAAAGAATATTGTAAACAACTACAAATTAAAATTAAAAAAAAAAAAAAATGTATTGGACATAAATAATTCGAAGCCGTAAGTAACAGACCCAATTATCTTGTACGGTGTAAAAATGTTAATATACGTACCAGTGCATGATACAACCAAAGTTTCGAGCAGTAGTTATACACTGTAAATAGGCCTTTTACATCATCCAAAAAGGGTGATAATAATTTTACATCGAGAAGTCCATAAAAGTTGTTGAGATTCGAAAATATGAAAATTGGTCGTCGATAACGGGTGCCACTCGTGTCATCTTTATTATCCCGCGCATAACTGATAATTTAGACGTCAAGTGTCTCGTTCGGGATACTCGTATATAATGCATGATTATTCAAATTTCGGGGGATATGAATTCCCGTTGACAGCAATGGGTGTATCCTCGATACCCTTGAATGTGAAATATTTATTGATAACTTGCATGGATTGTGCGCAAAAACGTCACGTGCATACTTATGTGTTTTTGTCAATGCATTCAACGAGGTGACATTATTTACGGTTTGAGTCTCAAGAAAAAAAAAAAAAAAAAATCTTGGTAAGGGTCATAGTCCGACAATCATGAAATCTTTTTTTTTCGGACTTATTTGATCTCCCTAAAATAAAAAATCATTAAAATTATGTCTATTGTTTATTAATATGTACTATTTTCTAAGTATAATTTTTAAAAATTTTCAAATTTCTTTTAACGTTTATTGTAACCATTGAAATAATTTTGATGTAATAATATTTAAACTACGTAAAATTGTATTTCAACAAAAAAATGTCACAGTAATATTTCTGACTCTAACGGTATTAAAACTTTTTTTCAATTTTCTATAATTTATTAGGAAATAATTTGTTTTGTTTGTTTTAATTCATGAAAAATTTTGAAAGGATCATTCATTGTTCTCACAACGTTACTGTCTAAAAATATTTTTCGATAAATTTTACTCATAAAATTACTTTAAAAAAAAAATTTCTTGTACAAATACTAGAGTTTGATATTTTATAAGAATAAAACAAAGATTAAACATCTGACTGCTCTTCATGAGTTGTTAACGTTATATTTTTTCTTAAATTCTATAATTTGATTTTCCTACCCATCATCCGTAAAATGCAAATGAATAAAATTACCAGCGCTCGCCGGATGGAAGTCTAACTACGATAATTTTGCTTGCACATATCGGTATACAATGGATATGGCCATGCACGGACCCGCGCATAGATTACCGAATAATTGTGCAATCAAAGGACGCAGTAAGTAGGGTTCAAAATTTTATAATGGAAATTGCTCCTGAACTTCCCTTCCGAGAATCAATGATGCTCTCCGGCTCTATGGCTCCTGCCGTCAGCTTGGCAGAGGAAGAGAGAAGGACTCGACCTTCCCTCTTTTTTTTCTCCCTTCTTCGTTTTTTACAAATTACATCCGGCTTCTATTGGAATAATAGCGAAATGTTGTAATTTATCACCCATGTGATTATATCAATTATTTAATTTGCCGCGTTTCGATAAAAATTTCGGCAGACCCGAGTAAAATAGTTTAATAAGCATGAGAATAATTTTTATGTGCTCCCGTGAATTTTCGATTATTATACATTATACAGTTTTTTCTCTTGTCTAACAACCAAACGATATAAAACTTATTCTGCCTGGATATTATCTGTTTTAGTTGAAAATACTTTCAGCGTTGAAAATTGAGATACTTGTTTAACCAAAATATGATGTAATGTTTAAAGCTGTATCGATCTCACTATGTAATATACATATTTGTGTTGTCGCATATAATAAATCAATTACCGTTAAAATACTCAATGTCTTGCACAAAAACGATAAAATAAACCGCGTGCGTCTTTAACGATACAGGAAAAACATAATTTTTTTAAACCTTAAATTTGTCGTGTACCATTAATTTGATTTTCACTATTTTATCTTTGGTAAAATAAATATTATTGTTAAGATATATTTTTGATTCTTATATTTGATACATATTTAATAGAATTGAGGTAGCAAAGTGTTGATAAAAAAAAAAACGAAACAATCGATCATGCTATTTCCAAAAAAGTCGATGCAGCTCGTACTATGCGATTTCTACAAAAAAACGTAATCTTAAATGTAATAACTCCTATATATGCCCCAGACCAAAACAAGAGCCGGACATTGTGAGTCTCACGTACCATAGTAGCCGTCGGCGGCTGCTGCGCCACAACTCTGCTACATCAGCGCAAAGGAAGGTGTATACCAGTCCTCCGTCGGCAAGGAAACAATGAGCTCCTACGAAGTCACCATCGGGAGAAAAAACAATGGGGCGAAAGTAGCCACGAACAGGTACAACAGAGACCCAAGAGGGTCACGTACCAGTGTCTCTCTCTCATCAACGGCGCGTAGTCCTTCGGCATTACACACACGTATTATAGGCGTACAGCGCGTAAGGTGGACCGCGAGCTGCTGCACACACGGGGCCTTAATCACGGGGGCTATCACAGTCCTTAAGTGGGCTTCCTGGGCCGCCTCGGAATTATAGATAATGTCAGATAATAATAAAGAAGCGCAAGGGGCCCACTTCCCCCTCCCCTCCCCCTCTCGTCATCGTCATCGTCGTCGTCGTCGTCGTCGTGCTGCCACACATATTATATACAATATCCACAGGGCCCACGGGGCAGTAAGTATAAGGTAACGCGGCGATATGGCCGCCGGCGGTATTAGTAGGAGGATATATCCCACGTAAGTATAGGCTGCCTGCGCACAACCGAGGATAAGAGAGAGAGAGAGAGAGAGGGTATAAGGAGGTAAAAAGCCAGTGGGCCTCACTCCATATCGCTCCGAGCACCTTCCTCCCGGCACACATATATTTATATATATACAGTGCCCGTGAGCGAGCGATCGCGAGATATATATATATATATATATATATATCCGTCTGCAATGTGCGCTCGGCTGCTGTTGCAGTAGGCCCCGTATCGATATATATACGTGCCTGGGCCACGGGGTCATATCCCCCTCCTCTCTCTCTCTCTCTCCACCCACTACCACGTACACGGTCGTTCCGTGTACACGAGAGTCCGTTCATTCGCTCGCGCTCTCGTAAGTATATCTCTCTGATCTTTTTTACTCCTCCTGTGGATGCTTGCTCGCGAGGTATAAATTTCTTTCGGCTCGCCGCGGTGGAAAACCTGTTTTTTTGCGCCTTCGCATTTTTCTCTCCACCCCCTCCCCCCCCCCACCAGCCCCTCGTTTCTTAGCTGACGCGGCTCACGGTTTTTTCCTTTTCTTTTTTCGGTCTTGCAAGTACTCTCATGAGCCGCGTCGTGCTGGCCTTTCTTCCGCGCACGATCACATAAATATATGTGTACATATACATGGATGGGGCACGCGGTCGAGGATTGAAGACTTATTTGAGGTTTCGAGCTGTCGCGCAGAGAGAGAGAGAGAGGGTCGTTTCATTTTTTTTTTTTTTTACTCGTTTTCGTGGGTGCGTGCTTTTTGGTTGGTCAAAAATTAACGGGGGTTTTTTCGTTTTGAGGCTGAGCCCCTTTTGCGGCAGGGCTGCCCAAGTTGGGTTTATAGTTGTTTAATGGATTGCCCCGTCGATTACTGATCAATGAAACCTCGTTGCGTTACGATAACTGTCTATCATCAATCTTTCGAATCGGTGTGTCTTATTCCGATGCTGTGGTTGATATTGGCAATCGATTTTCGAGATATGGGGTATCGTGCTTACCGAGGGGCTGTGCCCTTTTGAAGTCATTGGTACAGGGAAAAACAACTTTAAGGTTGGGCCAATGATCTTAAAGTCATTACGGAGTATACATGACAGCTTTCGGTGGCTTTCAAGAATTTTTAAAATCTTGTTGATGTATCTTCAAAGAGCACAGTTATCTAATTAGATTTTTTTTAATTCGACCTAAAATTTGCGCGGAAAGTCTTACGAAATCTTCAGATGTCATGGACAAGTTATTCAAAAACCTAAGAAGAATCATTCAGAACTTGATTTTTTTAAGGCTTTAGAAATGATCAAAATCATTAAATAACCCTTTTAAAATGTATATTGTCTTCAAAGTTATTATGATAAAACTCATAACGAGACGAGTAATTGAAAAGTTTTGCACTCTTGAAGTTAATATAAAAAAGAAAAAGACTCAAAATCGTCGAAAGTTATTCCAAATCGTCAAAATTGATAGAACTCTCTTATTAAGAACGACTTACTGACTTCAAAAGGATATTTTGCAGTAATATAGCTAGTGCTGCTGATTCCTAATTCAAGCATTACTTTTGATTTTATTACGATTATAATTCTAAGCCATCAAAAGCCGTTTGAATTCGTCAAAAATTGGTCTTATAGAGAATACTTCTGATGACTTTGAGATTCTTTGATTTATGACTCCGCAAAATTTGGAGCGAAGAGGGTTTTTCTCAAAAAATGTTCACACTTTACAATACCCTTCCCCGACAATCGTACAGCAAAATCCATCAGTCGCACTTTACGAGATAATTAATGAACCTACGCGCATCCGTGCACGTGTGCGATCGATTACGCTCGAGCAGTAGTCATCCATACAGAGCTTCCTAATTGACACTGCTCTATGGTTCAGCACGTGTTCGCGGGATGATGAATCAAGACATCAACAGCTGCTCCATTCATTACGACCTCCCATGCGTCTTTGTCGCACTTGTTACGTATATACGCCAATTGCAACAACGATGCTCTACCTACACCAATCATAAAAAAAAAAAAAATCTCAACAACAAGCGAAATCTCAACAGTGCGAACACCCCAAGAATCATCATTCCTCTGCGGGACCATTATCGCACGTACATATAGCCAAAGTACAAAACGCCGTGGTCGTATCATACAGCCACGCGTCAATTCCCAGAACACGTCGCGCTTCGACTCGAGTGCGGACGCGTGGAGCATCCCAAAGTATATACATATACGACTATATGTACCCACCGATGCATGATATTATTATTATTATTGTTATTATTCACCCCCCTCGGCAATTCTGCCACCCTCTCTAATGTACGGAACGACCCTCGATTAGCCGGGGCAGGCGCGCGTATATACGCACCCACTTTATTGTTGCCGAACACCTGTTCTTGTACGTATATATATGTTTCATACACTCAATGCAATAACAAAAAAAAGCCCTCTCGCGCGATTACGTCCTCTCCCCTCAGCGGTCAAATTGACCGATCCTCGTACATTTGCCGTTCATCTCTTTTTATTATTAATCTTCGATGCTGCCGCACCTCCCCCTTTTTCATACGTTTCCCGAAGATACCGATCACGCGCGTTCGCGCTCACGCGCGTGTAACGACCGATACGTGTACCCGATCGAGCTTTTGCGCGGATGATGGCTTTTACGAGAGCCATTGTCTCTCGCGTAATTCGAGCTCCAGAGGCTCTCCTTTGGCTACCGATTAACGTGGCATTGCTCCCGCGGAGGATCTCGAGTTTCGGACAGAGTGACCCCGCACAGGTGCTTGCGGCGAAATTGGGGATTAGGTGGCCCTTTTTTTCCATTTCATTTTGTTTAATCGAAATTGAAGGTTGCGCAAACGGTAACGGCTGAGAGCGCGCGATTTGGTACGATTATTTTAACGAAATTACCCTCGTAGCCCTTACCATACCGAGGACGATATTGCGTTTCCTAACCTCAAAAAGTATGACCCCACGTACGTTTATTATACGCAATTACGCGCGAAAGTGTAAAATAAACTTTACCACGAAAATATACATGAAAATACTAATATCCCGAACGTACAATGATAATAATTGCAGCGAAACGAGAGAGAAACGGGAGTGTAGGAAGTAGGTGTATAGCCCCCCTCAAATATAATCGATCGAAACAGTAACAGACCTCGTAACGCGATAATTCAAATCCACCTAATTTACAGTAGACGACGACATGTGCGCGAATACAGACGAGTATTCTCGCGGTTATATCGTAATTATTGCTTGCGGGCTGTGTGATTCCCGCCCACTTTTGGCGACACCCTCTACCCCCCCCCCCACCGCCTTTTTATGACACATCGCGCGCATTTGTACACACAAGTCGTTACCATTATGTGAGCGGCTTCTGTGACATTTTCAACCTGCCATCCTCATCCTTCTTTTTTCCTCGTAGGTGTGTGTGTGTGTGTGTGTACGTGTCCCCATTCGATATGACGATGAATAATGTACGGAATATACAAGAGAGGGAGGACGCTTGTAGATGGGTACTTATACACACGATATTCTGGGGGCCGAGCTGCAAATCATGACCGACGGATGGGACATTCGTGGTGTGCGCCTCGCTCTCCCCTCGAGGCTTCTTTGTGCGCGAAAGAGAGACGCGCAAAGTAGAGCATTAGAGAAGTCGTTGGTTTGGCCTGTGATTTAGCTGGACTCTTTTGGCCATTGGTTTGGGGTACGCGTCTTTGTGCCGCGTTGTGGGTGGGACTGTGGGCGAATACGATCTGGCTGGTTACGTGGATGGGAAGTTAATTTTCTTTTCTGAGGAGTTAATTGCTTATGTGATTTTTGCTGGTGTAGGGGTGACAGTGGGTCGTGTTGTAGGGTGGGTTTTAGGGGGCTCGTTTTGGCCGAAGGGAGTTTCGTTTGAATTTTCTGTTTATTTTCCATGAAAAAGGGCTATTTTTAAAAATCCCCAGTTACAACAGACGTGATTCATATTTGGAAAATGTTTTGTGTAACCTGTTCGCAATCAAGCCACGTGATCAGTCAGCCAATCACGTAACTAATGAACACGTAAGGTTTCGGTCACGTGGAAATCAATCTTTTTAAAAAAAGGATCGATGTTTGCTGTGACGGAGTCTTTGATCGTAGATGGCTTTATTCCATTCAACAATTAATGAGTGCATTCAGTTTCGTTTTCAATAGAAATTCTCAAAGTTGTGACGTTCTAATTAAAATAAGACAAATAAATCTAATCGAACAAAAACAAACAAACTGTTGTTGGAAATATTTGCAAATGATCAAAGCATTTGATAATTCATGTCAATTTGCAACTAGAGATGTTTTCTTGGAGCTTAGAACTTAGAAGTCTCTGCAGTGGTGATTGGAAGTCACTTAATCATTCATATGACATTGAGGATTTCGTAAAAACTACCATTGACTTTGACCTAAGTTGGAAGTCCTGAATTTTTGCAATGATGTTATTATAATTTCTACAAGTTTTGAAAAGCTAAATCAATGTCCAAAAGCTACATGTCAAACATGTCACCAAACATTTGATACGGTTTCAAGTCCGTTTAATCTGTGACAGGAATGTTTCACACTCCACAGCATTAGTGTACCAATGGTTTGAGAAAGAAAATGGCCAGTTGAGCTGGAAAAATAGTCAATAATATGTCGGTCTGATTCATTTTGAGAAAGTATGTCAACGACACCCCTTGAACATGTAACTTTAATTTACAGTGACGACTCTTAAAACCTTATAGTCAGTTAAATGTCTAAAAACACATACTGAGCACTACATGAACATACCGGAATAAAAAATCTCCTTAAACATTGTCCACTTCTAAACGGCACAATACATTATCGTCCCCCAATCCTCAAAAAAATTACCCAGTGCGAATCATTATGTGTGGTCCAAGACCACGGGTGTAGTCAGAAAAATCGGTAAGCCCAGAACCCTCACCCGTACAAGCACACCACGAGTATAATAATAATTACAACAGTGGCAGAGAGGAGTGAGAGAGCATGTGCACACACACGGTACCTCACCTATGAAAAAATCTTTCGCGGGGGTCGAGCGTCGAAGAGCAGAGTGAGAGAGAGAAATACCCGGAGTGCACATATGGGAGGCGTGTTATACCTATCTGAGCCTCGCCGTTCGCTCGCTCGCGCGCCTACGTACTACACACATGCGCCTACATACACACGTCCACTTTATTCCGACGTGCGCGCACGCTGTACCATAAAACCCGCCTCCCTTTCTCGTTCCTCCTCCCTCTTTCTCTGTCTCTTGCCTTTTTTTCTAATTTTTTTTTTTTTTTTTTTTTTCTTCATCTTCCGAGCAACTCCTGTGCATAAAACGCACGCTTATACCTATACGCATAGGAGTGATTGCTCCCTTCGCGCGCACGTATGCTGTGGAAAAGCGAGAAGGTTGCCCCGCGAGGAGATCGCTGATGCTGCACTTGCGGTGCCTTCTGTTGCACGTTATATATATACCTGTAGGAGGAGCGCAGCCGTGTAGAGACTCCTCGTGAAAGTGAAAAGATTTTTCTCGACGGTTTCTTTCGCAATCTATCTCTGGCAGGCTTTGTGGCTTGCGAGGTGGGATTTTTTATTTTTTTATTTTTTTTTTATTTTGAATTAAAGGATCGTGTTTCGAATGCAGATGAAATATTGTATCGATACAACGATCTCCACCGAGTGCTTAGATTGTTGCTTGGTTTATTGTTTCCATCGTTAATTGCAAACATATTGCCGTCACAAGTAAGGAGTTGCGGATTGTATTTTGCGATTTTTAGATCAATGTGACGTTCAGTGTTTTATGCGATTAATAATAAAAAAAAAGTAATCAATACTTATTGGAAAAATAAAAAATAATTTTTCGAGTTGTCATTTTGGCCTAGAAACTACAAAGTACGCGTTGCATCCAAAAATTACAACTAATATTACAAAAAAATACTGAAGTTGCCACCAAAAATTCTTGTGAAAAGATTCTTACTCACGAAAAATAATCTATGTCATCTTCGAAAATTTTGCATTCAGCTAAAAGGATTATTATTCAACCAGGTAGATTCAACATGGAAAATTCTAATTTTTAATGTAGATTCCAGCACAGCCCAGAATCCTCATTTATGTTGTGTAATCTGACTTATCTTTGAAGATTCTAACTCAGCTAACATGACCATAATTTATCCCACAAGATTCTTAATTGATCAGGAGATTCTAATTTATGGTGCAGATTCTAGCTAGGCTTCAGAGATTTTAATCCATTCCGTAATTTTTACATGTATTGCAGAGGTTTTCCATTCAGCTGAAAGGATTATTATTCAACCAGGTAGATTATACATGCCATGGAAAATTCTAATTTATAATGTAGATTCCAGCACAGCCCAAAATCCTAATTCATGATGTGTCATCTAACTTATCTTCGGTGATTTTAAATCAGCTATCAGGATGAGAATTCAGTCTGAAGGATTTTTAACTGTTTAGAGGAGCTCAATTAACAAATTCTGTGACCACCCGTTCTTTCAATCTTAAGGATTCTAATTCTTCTTCATCAAAATGCACTGAACATAATTTAGTGAGCGTCTGTTTTACCACATAATGTAAAAACCAAATTATTTGTCGTAAAAACAAGCATTGACCCAGTGACAAAAGTAAACGCTTTAAAAAAAAAAAAAAAAAAATGAAATAAAACCCCACACTTCCCCCTGCAGCAAACGCCGGAGCGCCGAAAGGATTCAACGACTGTCTCGTGTCATCGTCACAATACTCGCACGCAGTCCAAAAACTCATGTATCGGTCGACAATCGTTGACGCGCACATCGTCTCCTATATACGTCTTCTTTGGCATCTATGTCGCATTGTTCCACACTCGCGTGCCAACAATGGGGTCCACGTGCGCATGTCTTGTGGTGACAGATCGCGTCAGGCCTGAAATTAGAGAAATTAGAAGCCGCTCAACGCAGCGCTGCGGGGGGTACTTACGTACTTGGGTGAGAAGCACGTGTCCGAAGCCCGTCACGAGGGAATACAAAAGTATATCTATCTATATCGGTTGGAGCAAAAATCGCGGGAGTAGCTCGCCACTCGATCTCTCGTCCCGTGATGTTTGTACATCTCGTGTAAAGGGAAACAGAGAGAGAGAGAGAGAGATGTAAAAAGGGGGGCTTTGAACTGTATAGGCCGCGCTGTGTTTGGGGGGGGGGCGAGTTTCTGCAAGTGTGTCGTGTACAATTGGGGAGAAAAAGGAATGGATATACAGGAAAGAGCGTGTACGTAGTACAGTATATACTCTTGTGTGTGCGGATCTTTGTAATTGCATTAGGTACTGCGTGCGGCAGAAGCCTGTAAACGTTTCCTTCCAACGTGTGTGGATACACTCGAAGTGAAGGGCCGTGCGGGTGTTTGTTCGCTTTTTGAGCGACTGATGATTTTTTTTTTTTTTTTCTCTTTTGATGTTTCCGTGGACCAACGAGAGAAAAGATCAGGAGTGCGGGTTAAGTGACTATCGTCTTCTTGTGTACACTTATCGGGCTTCCTTTTCACTTGTGTTATTGCTTTTGTATGGTGGTTCTCGCGCGATAAAAAAAAATAGATTGTTGAGGTATCAAAATTAATGATTTTTGCTGACAATTTTATTTAACGTGTAATCGATGCAGTAGTTTTTATACTAAAAATTAAAAATATTGTAAAATTAATTTCGTCAATCCAAATAAACGTTTATTTGAATACAAACAAAAACATATTTGTTCGAATAAAATATATGTTTATTCAAATAAAATAAACATTTTTTATAACGTCATATTTAATAGATTTAATTACATATTTATATTATTCAAATAAATATTTTTTGTGTGTATCCAAATAAACATTCAGTTGGATTGACAAAATTTGGTTTTCACTGTATCGTTTTGCCTATCAAATCAAAACAACTCCGTTGCTGATAATCCTATCATACCGTACATGTTTTCTTTCTCCAAGTATAAAGCATTTTAAAAAAGATTATGTTTTAGATTTTCCCAACTTAAGAAATATTAACGCATACATCCAATTCTTTACCCATTTTAGCATCTTTTTTTTTTCACAAAGCTATTATACGCGTGTTGTACACTATTCCAAAATAGGATCCTTGGCAAACGTGACGTCATTCGGACAAACGACTTTCTAATCAGGAAAAAAGCACTAATCGTACATGAAAAAAGATAAATTTTAATTAAAAAAAAAAAAAAGCTCCTGATAAATGGCCAAGTCAAGTATATGGGCCCGTAAAATAGTCACCGCGTATCTTTATACGCGGCCCTAAAAGCTCGAGCTAGCGATAACGCGCCCACGCGTAATGGAAAACGGAGAGAATAACGGGCTCGAGAGATAAGCCGAAGGAAGTGAACGAACTGTTGTGCGGATGAAAAAAAAAAAAAGAAAAGAAAAAAAAAAGAAACAACGATGAGAGAAAGAAGGGCCAGGGGTAATCACGTGAGAAAGGTAGTGTTTGCCGGAGAAGAGCAGCGTCGGTCACCACCACTTGACTGCATGTGCACTCCGTCGCACCCCATCGCCCAAGTTCGATTTCGTGAAAATTTACCCTGAGTCACGGGATGATTCTCGAGTGCAGCCGTCTCTGTCTACGTGGGTCCATATGCTACGCGATCTGTACACGCACTCGTCAAGTGGAACCGATTGGTGTGTACATATGCATGTACGGGGGATGAAGAAGAGAAAAGCCCTTCGACTCGCCGTGGCGTTAAATTTGCCCGTCACTGCTCGCGCCGGAATTATTGATGGCTCAAAGGGTGAAATTGACGGCCGTGTACCTATACGCTTGTTTCCCGAAGCTATTAATTTTTGACCGATTTTTCGAGATCGGTCTCTTTCAGGCGACTGATGGGAAATTAAATGCTTTTCACGCGTACACTGCAACGCGTTTGGTTAAACCTTTGAGCTTTTACGCGTGATGGCAACGACAATGGCCACTGTTGTGCGCTTAATTACGAATTAACGAGTCGATCGAGTTTTTTGTTCAACGTTATTTTGATTGTGTTTCTCTATTTTTTTTTCCAACAGTCACTATATGTTATTTATTTTGTAACATACATCGAAATTTTTTTTTTTTTTTTCGTTTTTTCCCAATTTAGTTTTTTTAATTGCCCGACTGTACTATTGGGGCCTTCTGAACATTTATGTATTGACCCCATTGAAATATTTTTTTAATTACTATATTATACTACATCTGTTTCCTTAGATAAACAGATTTGAATTCATGAAAAATTCTTTGTTCACATCTCGGACAAAATTTTTCTTAGACAACTTTTTCGATATAATTTATTTTTTTTTTGTCTAATTTTACATACGCTTATTAATTTTCGTAATTTTCTTTCTTTCTTCATTTTCTATACTATTTCAAGTTACCCTACTCCTGCGTACGAGAACAGGTTGTACTTTTTAACCGAATAAATGATAATTACTAACATCTCGTATGAATGTATGATAATATAAGGTAATTTTTCAAATTATCTACAATGAACAATAAATAAACGAAAAAAATTTTACTGTACATTTTATTGATTATTTTTATTTACTTTATCCTATTGACTGCTATCATGCACTCGGGGTCGCTGATCAAAACACATTAAATTATACCTCGCGACAGCTATACAATCAATATGAACCGTGAATACGAAAGACAGTCGGAGCGAACAAACGCTGCGTTCGAGCGCTTGAAATTTATTTTTAAAAATCCGCAATGCACGTCTAATCTCAGGCGCAAAAGTACCCCTCGAGTCTGCTGAAAAAACACCTCGGTCCACCGAACAAGCCAACCATATAATATACACCCATCCAAAAACCCGCGCGTACAAAGCGAAACAAAAACAAAATGCTCTCGCGCGCCGGAAAAATCGCACCACACGCGAGACGTGTGCAAAAAAAGGGGGGGATGAAAGAAAAACTCTGTGCACTACTCGCCCGAGGGGCATTATACATAATGCACAGCCCTATCCCGCATATAATAACTCAAATAGAGTCGGGCTTGCGGAATAAGCTCACCCCCCCCCCCCCTAGAATCAACATCATCGCGGGAACGTCATCGGCTCTTGCACTCGAGATTGCACGAACAAAGGGAGAAACAATGGTCATTCGTCGAGGGGGTATCGGTAGCCCATCACCTGCGCGCCCGTAATCTGACTCCGTGCCAAGACTTCCGTGAAATCCGCGCTCTCACCGACGCGAATCTGAATATTTAAGTCATCCTTACACTCTTCGAGTATATGATACGTGTAGGACGGGGACGAGGAGGGAGCCGAGATTGCGTGCGTTTACAGAGCAAATGGCTTGAAAATAAGCAAGTGCGTGATGCGTTTGCCCCCGCGGGCCTTGAACGCGTGGTTATACACAGATACACACTTACGTGTATATATATATATATATATATATATGGGTACCGCTGGACCGAGGGAGGAAAAAGGGAGCCCTATGTACATGGCAGTGTAGTCGAGATAAACGCGTTGCGAGAAAGATGCCAGCAGCAGCAGAGTAGAGCAGAGCACGGGGGGTCGGTATATAATCGATGCGGACATGTGCAGTTCCCTCGGGAGGGGGTGGCCGACCCCTAACTCGCCCAAACCTATTTATACAACAATAGGACGGTGGTGCGCTCTACTGCCACTGCAGGGTATATGTGTATACGTGTATACACCGTGCGTTAGTCAGACTAAACCCCCTCCCCATCACCCTATGGCTCTCGTTCCTCTTCTGGCGTTGATCGGCGCTCTGTCTCTGTTTTACGAGCTCCGCGGAGAGTTTGTCCGGAGAAGAGCGTGTTATGTATGTATAGGTACTTATAACCGTGTGGACGGGCGATTCGGATGACGCGAGGGTGTTGGGCGGTGATGGGCTGTATATACGCTTTTGAGATGTTGCGGCAAGACGGTGGTCTTGGTGGACTTGAGAAGCCGATGTTGTTGTGTTAGGGGATGACGTTTTTTTTAATCATTAATGGCCGGTTTTTGTTTTTTAACTTTGGGTCACCGTTCATACGTTGAATGCCATCGATATCTATACTTTTGTAATCCATTGTTGGTTTGATTGGTTCATTTTAAATTGAGTATTGACGTAAATATATTTTTTCGAGTGTCTTGAATCTCCATGGTTTTTGTCAGTATTTTCCATGTAGACTTTTATAAAATACATTAATGTTTAAGTTACTCTCTAAAGTTAGATCAGTCGAATTAGTCAATATTGACTAATTATAAGTGAAAAGTCGCTTACTTATTGTGATAAGTAAACGACATTTTACTGATTTGCAGTAAAATTTGACTGATTCAACTTTAGAGAGTAAGCTTTTTACCTAGATAGGGTACTTGTGGTAGTTAACCTCAATTTATTTTTTCACGTGGCACAAAAAATATGCAAAAACGAAAACAAAGTATAGATGCATGGTAAACGAGGTACTTCTCTTCGCCTCTCTGTTACGTGATTACTTGATCATCCTGGAAATATTCTCAACCTCAAAGTGAAAAAACAACTGTTTTTACTTGTTTTTGAGGTTATGTCGTACCCTAGATAAGTTTATAACCTCAGAAATTCAGATAAATAAGTATGTCTGAGGAAAAAAAAGTCGTGCAAGAATTAAAAAAGAAAAAAGAATGAATACATTAAAAACTGATAAAGCCTCTAAAAAAACCTTCTAAATCATCGTTTACACGTAAAAACATCCCCTTTTTTTCTTTGAAACCTTGAAATCTCTCATGTCTCAAATTTCTCAAGGCTCAAACCAACAGTAAAAATATCCTCAACGCGGACGATTCGTCAATTCTCCACTCACTCGGTCCAAAGGTCCTTTACTCCTTTTTCCCCACTGGATTAGCCTTGGCCCTCTAACCTCAAAAACCCCCGTCTCCCCCGACCGAAAAATATATAACCCATCACATAGCCTCGCGCTCAAGAGCCGCCGTATAGAGCATCAAAAGGCGAAACTCCGAAAAGAAAAACAACACGTACGAACAACAGCCTGTGGACGCAGGCTCGTCGTACATAATACATGTAATATACACGCTCAAACCGAGGCCGATAAGCAGCGAAGCGTGATACGCCACCGATCGGAATGGCAAGAGCGCGTGTCCCCCCCCTCCCCGTATTACGTATGTACACACTTACATGCGCACTTGAGGGGGTATGGATGGAAAGGGGGGGGGGCAAGGGCGACGGAGCGAGAAAAAGATAGCAAGCCACCCTTCGATCCAGCATCCCCCGCCCCTTCTTCCCTTGTGTGTGTATATACTTATACATACCAGCCGAAGGCGATGTACGGTCCCCGTTGGTTTTATAATCAACCCCTCCCTCGTGTACACATTACGTATACGTATACGCGCGAGCGCGCGCCGAACAGTTTATCTTGGATTCGAAGCCCACGAGCGCGTGTATAAATGGGGGAGGCTGCCGTTGCTCGTGGGCCCTTGGGGTGGCTGCTGGTATTTTAAATAGCGAATACTTACTTATCTCGACGACCTGTACCCCGTTTGAGAACACGCGTGGCTGTGTGTATCGTGTATGTACACTGTGTACCGAAGTACCGGGGGGCCGGAGGGGGGGGGGATGGGGAGGCTGACGGGTCTCTCTTATCGTTCGGTGCCCATCGTCGCTGTTGCTGCTGATGCTGTTGTTGTTGCTCCCAAGGCGGACTTTTGCGCGTGACGCAATCGTCGTGTATGGCTTTGTGTGTACTTATACTCGTGGTTTTGGGAAATTTATGCCATTTTTTTTCGGGAGCTCGTTTTTTTCATCTGCCCCTCGATGCTGGTTTTATCTATTTTTTATTTCACTCGTTCTCCATTGTTTCAACACTTGAAAAGTAAGGCTCGTATGGCGGAAAAGTTCTCCGTTTGGAAGACTGTCGTCCGAAAAATGTAAAATGTTATTGACGATGGAAAACAAATTTATTAAAAGCACGAAATGTGTCTTTAACGAAGGACGCAAAGGACTCCTGAATTCGATGATGTGCAGTGGATTAAAAAAAAAATTTTTAAATGGCACTATTATTTAGAACTTGGAGAAAATTAGAAAACAGTTGATATGGATATAAATTTTGAAGATATTTAAAGACTTTTTTAAAGTATATAAAGTTATTTCAAACCATCTTGCTTTAATTTTAATAGTGGCCTTCTAGCCGCTTCCATTTAATACTACAAAATTTATCGAAAAATTCTTAAAAATGGTACTTTTAGAGATACATCCACTTAGAACGCTAAAAATATCACTTTTTTCAACGCGAGGTTTGTATGACGATTTAATCAGAAAATTTAAGCATCGCAGTAATTTGTATTTATGCATGTACAAGAAACAACAACAACAATCTTACTTCTATATAAAAAAAAAAAAAAAAAAAAAAAAAAAAAAAACTAAAATCACAAGTTATAAGAAAGAAAAAAAAAATCTTAACAACGATACAACCTCACAAAAGCAATCACCGTGTGCACAGCCCAGCCTTCAAGAGTCCAACAGCTCTCGGAGACAAGATAACGAGCGCACGCACATTATATACAAAGGAATAAAAAAACAAAGCCTCCCACTTGCCTCGCACACGCAAAGCTTGCACGACGAGCACGAGGCGCAAAGCGAGTGTCAAACAGATAACAAACACCAGCATCAGAGGAAGGAGGGGAAAAAAGGACCCGAAGGATAAACCACGTGAGAAACCAGCTAAAGAGTTGAAAATGCCAGTGAGGCACAATGGAAAACGTCAAGCTGAGGAGGGAGAGAGCTCTGTGTATCTCTCTCCTCCTTTGCATATATATATACTTACACGGATCCGACCTTTTATTTTTGACTGTCGTTTTCACGCACACAGTATACATGTAAAATCAAAAAGACACGCGTACCTATGTGCCCCGCTAATCCAAAATCCGGATTAAGTATTACCCAAAGCCATCAGCGCCAGCCGGCTGACTGCTTTCGAGTTTACTCTACTTTCTCTCCTGTTTTTTTTTTTTTTTTTTTTTTTTTTATGTTAATCCACAGCCACCCCACGGCTAGGCTAAAAAGGATATCATATACGCTTGAGGATTTCTTTTTTTTTTTTTTTTTTCTATCTCGGGTTCAAGGGACGCCTCGAGATTTTTGCGGAACGAGCGCTTTCGAGGTGGAGACACTGGGTGTCGGTTTTGCGCTCCGGTGCCTCGTGACAGGTGTTTGCTATCTGTTTGGAACTGCTTGGGGTACGAGCGAAACTGGGACTGGATTCACTTGAATTTTATGAATATTTACATTGAGAGATTTTTTACGAGTATTGGTAGATTTTTATCAGCTGTCAGTATATATTATATCAGTGGTGTATTTCGTCAAAGGCGTCAAAAATGATGATTTGCTATAAATTTCTAAATCAAAGTTTTTTCACAGTGATTCGAGGTGTACGATGTACCAGTCCCTACAAAATATAAACTCATGTCAAAAGAATAAATTTTTAAACTTAAAAAACTACACTGGTATAATCGTTTCGAAATTATAACATATCCTAGTAAATGACAAGATTTGTCTTTAGACCAAATATCAAGAAAATCTGCGAGTCCTCAACTAGACAATGAGAGATAGACAATTTCAAGGTGTCTCATATGGATAAATGTAATTCAGTAACCAACCAAGAATGCAAGCGATGTATCCAAGCCGACAAGACACGCTTATCCGAAAGATCGTGTACACTTTTAACGAGATAAGATCCGCAAGTAACTCTATATACATAATTATATATACAGGAATAAAGATAAGTGTATGGTAGATAAACTTTAACATATCACATCACGTATTCCAGCATAAATCAGCGAAATAAACGTTAATACACCGAGACTCGCGTCAATTATACTTATATGGTCTTTTCAGCATCGCTGAAAGTGTCATCGTGTCGTTTCACGCTACATTTAACCCGGGGACGGTGGCCCTTTCGCTTTTTTTTTTTTTTTTTTTTTTTTTTGTTGTCCCAGCTACCTTCCTTTTTTTTCCTCGCTCTGGCATTTTTTCTCTTTCAAAGCTCTACGTCTTTTTTTCACGGGTGTATGTATACGCTGCGATCGATCGGTATTTCGGGGAATTTTCCTTTCTTTTCATTTCTTTTTGTGCCCAGAAGAGTCAATGTAGCTATGGATGTTTTGATTCAGAAAATTAGAACTACACAGCTTTATTTTTATTTGATTTTTTTTTTTTCATAAGATTTCCTCAAAAATCCGTAGATTAATTGGTAGAGTAACATGACGGTATGAAGAGATCGAAAAAATTAAAAAGTACTTTCTAAGTGCAACGATAATTTTTGTCTATTGAAACTTGGCGGAAAAAAATGACAAAAACGTACGTTTAAATTGAATTTATCATAGTAAGTCCTTTGTTTATTCCTGTAATGTAATGATCGAAACCTTTTTTTTTCCTAATAAAATAAAAAAGACAATAGCGCCACTACGGACTGAAAGAGAAAAAAAAAAACCCTCCGAGTTATCGCTTTCTTTGACCGAGGCGTCGAACTCACCACACCTTAATTTTTATCAGCTAATGTTTCTAGAGTCATAACAAAAAAAACAAAAAAAAAAAAAAAAAAAACCAGCCCATCGGACCGTAGCTTCGAAAATAAATATTTCCCGAATAATCGAGCCGGCCTTTCTTAATCGACGCACGTGACTGCTGGCCGGGCGAGTGTTGTCCGCCATAAAAATGATTTATCGTCACGAAACTTTTTCTCAAAAGCGAGCCGCTCGCCGATGCCGTGGCCCTCGTCCGTATCATAACGCCCCGTCATGAAAGGAGGAACGGAGAGCGGCGCTCCGGCGTAAGACAAAAGGACCTGGCCGGCCGTGCGTGTATATATAATATATACACTCGCATCATTTATTTCTTTTGAAGGATCACCACATGTGTATATGCGTGTATACGTGTCTGACGGATATACGAGTGGATTTATCCTTTTTCACTGCTTTTGTTCGAGCGATACATCGATGCACTGCAGCTAATATACGCAAAGGCCCTTTCTCGGGGATGCTCGGCAATGACAATCTAAATTTTCACAACCCGACGGTGGTATGATGTAAAAATCGGAGAACCAACTCACTGGCAGAGTTTACGCGACCCCACAAAACAAAAATGTATCCGTTACAGCGAATGTACTTTGGATCGGTGTCAGAATTCATGGCGGATCTTCTTTTATTATTAATATTAAATAAAAAAATTCCTCGGAAAATTCACGAAAACTACATGAATTACGTAGTGAAAAAACGAGACCCGACAAAAGACATTGATTCAGTGACCCAATAACGGGATTTATCGATCCATTGCGTGGAAATAAAAAAAAAAAAAGAAAAGAAAGTCCTTTCCACGACGACAATAATTGTCAATTAATCATAACGCACTACAGCACCAAGTGCAGATCGTATCGCGAAATCTCTTTCACACGCCCACACCAGTTAGAGGAGGTCAATAACAATGATTGGTGAAATTCGGTCCGGGTTAATTCGAGTTGCTCGGAGAGGCACGTATACAATCGCGCTTTAAACGCACATCACCCCCGGTGCACTTACACAAACTCCATACGTCCCATTCGTAAGGCTTCGCATTTCACAGTCCCGCTCTCTTTTTTTTTTTTTTTTTTTTTTGCATGTCCCGCACGTCCCTTTAAACGAGGGCTCACACGTATGTAGGGGTGTGTATGGAAACAGTCTTACTTAACCGGACGGCCGCAGTGTACCACCAGCGTACACGAAATACACAGGGGGGGTAGGTTGGTTGATCGGCGTGTGTTGTACATTACGTATTCGTCGCCGTTACAATAGGTCGGACACGTGTCCGCGCACGTGAGTCTCACGCGCAAATTCGCACACACGTCGTTGGGCGCTAACGTACCACGTTTCTAATTTTTTTTTTTTTTTTTTTTTTTTCCTCGTAACGTAGCCCTTTTGGTTTTCGAGCTGCCACTTCGCACTGCGAGTAGGTATATTTATGGCAGAGGAATCATATAAAAGTCGTCTTATCGAGATGCTCTGGCTCGCGGGCGTCGTAAAGGATGGCGGTATGGAGTGGAAGCAATGCGTATTCTTGACTCGACGTCTCGGGAGGAGGTGAGTTTCACGCGTTGCGTCGGGACGTGCGATGAGCGTATATATTGTGCACAAGAACGAAAGGTTGCGTGATTTGTGTGATGGTGTATGTATGGACTCGGTTGCTGGGCGTACGGATGGTTTTTCAAAACGAACGTGGAAACGACGGGACTTACGTGAGAGCTGGGGTGAAAAAAAAAGTGATGGACATAAACGAATTTTTTTTTTAAATTGGTGAATGGTATATGTAAATTTTTTTTTTTTTTTTTTAATTTATTCTAGTAATATATGTGGTTTAGAAGAGCATGATAATAATTGGTACTCATAGAAAAATTGCAAAATTTTATATAAAAAGCTTTTAAGAGCGTTTGTACGTATACAAGTCAGCCGTAGCATCGGCAAAAGACAAAAATTGTTGTGACATAGGGTATCATAATTATTTATCATATGGGCTTAACTCCCAGAGTATTATTAAGTACAGGCAATTGTGCACACCCCCGTGCTCAATTTTTTGGATTCGTAACAAGTTGAATAAACTTTCCGACCAACTTTTGCACCGTTTCACGTACTTTTCGGAAGCTTAATCAACTTCAAAGGAGTTTAAAATACGGTCCAATTTTTTCCGGGTGACCCTCACACGTAACCCTCAACCCTCTGAAAAACCCCCACCAGAAAACTCATCAAAAAGTTATTAACCAAGACAAACATACACGAGAAAAGACGATAAAAAAAATACAGCCTCCACAAATTACAAAACCTCCCCCTATTAAGGATGTACCAACCCTCCTCGCTCGATCACCCCCTACTTACACCCCCGACAAAAGCCCAACATTTAACTCGCATCAACGCGTAAAACTGCATCGCCCCCGTATAAAAATTTTCCCCAACTGGTGCGGGGTAGTTTTCAGACAGTCTCATTGGAATCTTGTTTACGCGCCGGAGAGAAAGACCCATATGTACGACTGCACGTACACGCGCGCGTTTACGTACAAAAGAAGAGCGTCGCGAATCCTCCGACGGACGCAAGATTTATAGCAGCTCCATCCACGTGTGATACATATACACATAAGTGCAAGTATACACAAGTAGTATACACTTGCAGGAGCAATTCCAAGCTCATCAATCGTCGCCCTTCCCGCATCAGGATCCAGGACGATGCGCGTACACATGCATCACACATCCCCGACGAATCGATTTTAGCGCCCGCCTCGCGCGCTCATATATATATATTGTATGTAGTAGTGGGCACACACAGGCGCCTCGCCGACACTTTTGTCCGCGCCCGCCGATCCCTGGGGAGCAGAGAAGCTCCGAGACCCGCCTCCGCGCATCTGTCGACTCTCTCTCTCTCTCTCTCTCCATCTATCTTTCTCTCTGGTTTTATCGTCTCTCGCTGTATACATACACGCACGCGATTTTCCTCCCCCCCCCTCTCTGTATTTTTGAGGGTCCATGTATGCTCTCGTTTTTACGAGCTTTTTCCGTGTACAGACATGGCAAACAAACCCGTCGAGGGTTCGTATACGATCAAGAAGCTACTGTATTATTTATGACATGTGTATTTTCAAAAAAACAAGTACACCGTACATGGATGATTGTGCGTATTATTTGTATAGTCACAATGAGTATAATTTTTTAAGTATTTTCCATGAATTTGGCTAAGACTCCAAAAGAGACACTTGCAAAGAACCCCCCGGCAGCAGGTGAGCGCTGATCCAACACCCCAAGGGGTGGGGGGGGGCTCTCGACGGGGGGTTCTTCGGGAGACAAGACACCCTTCGTTCTCTATGACTCTCCTAGCTTGCATCGAAATCGAATGTACATCCAGCAGATGTCCAGCGAAACCGAGAACATACTATACACACGAGGCCCCCCCTTCGAGAAGGGACTAAACGTTCTCATCCCCCCCCCTTTACCTCGTTCCTTGGGGGGATGGTACGCGCGGATCGGCCGAGCGTGTGATGACGACTCGATGGTAATTGCGACTCTTTCTCCGAATTTGCGCGCGACACTTTATTAGCGATGCCGGTCCCTCGAGGATGCTGGGTGTGTAAGGCTTCCGGATAAACACGCGGGATATTTTATTATGGCTAAGTACTTTTGCGCCCCCCTAACCTCGTATATATTATACTCACCACTTCTGCTCGCCTGGGGATTCTTCTTCGTTTGATGTGCGCCGTCGCTTCGGGGATACGTGTATTATGGTGGATATCCTTTCTTTGCCCAACGAGGTCCGAAATGATAGCGACTCCTTTTCTTGCGCTGGAGGGTCGGGGTGTACGCAATCGCATTTGCAGAGAATAAAAAGCAGTGATATACGCGCACGGAAATCCGTTGGATAGATGCCATTTTGGGTAAGAATGATGGAGTTGGATGGTTGGTTTTTTAAGTTATTTTTTTTTCAATTTTTAACATCTAATTTCGATGACTCTCACTTTTTAGGTTATGGGCTTGGAAGATTTAGGATTGAGAAAAACGTTAGGTCTCTGGCTAGCTAAATATCAAATACAGGAAAATCTTCGTTTTGTTGTATCAAGTAATGATGAATTTATTAATTTAAGCAGGCTCCTCAGTTACGATGGCAAAGGTGAAAAAGATGTGGAGTTTCAACTACTTTGAGGTTATGTATGCACGTGCATCTCCCATGATTTAACGATGATCGACTTTAACATCAAAGGTTTTTAGAGATGGTCCGGAGAATGTTATTATCATTTCTCTTTTTTTTTTTTTTTTTTTTGCAAAAGCCTACATTAAAATAGGATGGTTTCTTCTTATCGAGATCCTAAGACCTTGAAACTGTAAAAGAATTGGGCTTTTATCAACTGGAGTAAGCTTCTTAATTATTTTTTAATAAAATAAAAATTATTACACTGAGGCGAAACAAGGGATGACAAAGCAAATAGACGTGTACGGAAATACATGGTTGTTTATTATAATTACATGTATAATCATCATATGCGTCGGTGATCGGTGGGCCCTGAACAGTAGTAGCCCATCCCATCCTGTGTGTACATGTGTGTGTGTTTTCATGAAAGTACTTTCTGTATCTGCGACATGTATGTAAGTATCAAGTGTCTCGTACATTGAATTCATCTTTGAGTGTGTGCATACACTAAAGAGCAAACAATTCCATTCCACTGACTTCACATCACAATTCACCATCAGATGATACATATATTATAAGAATCACTTACTCCCAAGTGCAGTCATGCCTTGAATCTGCAATAAAATTTTTAAGTACCGCGCAACAAAAAAAAAATTATTCCTCAAATTCGCTTCGTTTCTACCCATTTGTGTTAATGGTAATAATGATAATAATAATAATAAAAATAATAATAATAATACATCGGTTTTTTTATTTTAATTTTTCATCAAAACCCCATTTTTTTTTGTTTTCTTATATCGACTATCGTCCGCTTCGTCAACACGATAATATTCTCCTAATCCTATTAAAATTAAACTCCATTTCGCACATTCATGTACATCGATCGCCTTAACAATTGAGTTAGTGCTTTCTTTTTTTTTTGTCCTATTTAATTTATCCGTAATAGTATACACCCTATAATTATTTATCGAATAAATGTATGTAGCTTTGCGCGCAGGCGATTCGGTTTTGTTATATTTCCGATCACCGCTGCCTGCGCGTCTTTTGACTTTCATGTTATTCTGCGATTCGTTTCGTCCGTGGAAATCAATAAAGCTCTGAGTTTCTCCTCTTTTTTTCCGATGAGAGGATCACTTTTTCGGCGATTGTGGTATAGATATTTTTCTCTTTTTATTTACTTAAAAATTTTGGCTATGATCGTTCAAACAAATGAAGATCTGACAACGTTCTATACATTCATGAAAATTTGTGGAAAAAAAAAAAAAAAAAAAAAAATCATGTGGGACACAGTCATGTCTAAATTGAAGTCAATAACAACGAGACTTTGAAAAAGTTTATAATAATATAGACATCATCGGCATTTGATTCATCTATATCACACGACATATTACTTTTGTGCGCGCACATCAATATTACAATTATACGTAGTCTATTTATATTGTATAATAGTCAATAAAAATTGCCACTTTCTTTTTTTTTCATAAGCTTGATATATTTTCTTCATCATAACCAGTTAACGGAATATACATAGCATACGCTACGAATATGCACATACCTTTTTTTCCCTAGGAGATGACTTTGACCAATACATCAATGTGTTATGTTTTCCATTGTTTCATAACACACGTAATAACTCATCGTGTCTACATTGAGTGATTTTGCGAAATTAAATTACTTATCAACTCTATTTTTTTTTTCGTTCTTAAACTAATCAACAGTGGGGGAGAGGGTACAATATTACACTGGGTTGAAAATTTTTATGCACAATATTAATAATTACAATAAAATCAATAGTCATAATAATCAAAATTTAACTGAAAGGATTCGTCAGAGACATTAATAGCAATGAGAATGATTATAATCAATGTAATAATTAATATCGAGTTTTTAATAAAATAATAATAGTAATGATAATGATTAATGGCAAATACCAATAATAAAAAAAAATAATAATATTCAAAAGCTTCGAGAATTTGACGCACAGTAATAATAAAATAATTGGCAATTGCAATGCTTTCGGCCTATCATACACTCGACGACGATGAAATGATGAATGAAAAGAAAAAGTCAGCGGCGATGCTGTCGTTTCATCGTCGTATATGACAGCCTTTTTCTCTCGCTCCGTATCTCCACCCCGTATCGTTGCCCTGTAAAAAGCCCAATAAGGGGCATGACCCGTGACTTGAAAAAAACGGATTTATAATATATTCTCCATCGTTTTCAGGGATAGAGAATTACGCACGTGTACATCTCTAGAACGAAAAGAGACGTTCATATAGTGATATTGAGCCGTGGCTTGTGGCTGCTGGTGTTTTCGTCTACCAGACGAGGCCTTCATTTTGCTGCATCTGATGGGGCTCTGGAAAACCAGGGCCACCAGGGCCCCCTGCGTTGTTGCCGTTGTTTGGGTTACCCTGTCCACCCGCACCTGTGGGTGATCAACAGAGAATGATAATGACAGTCGTGTTTAGACTTTTTTTTCGAATAAATTTTTATCGGGTATGCGGGTTTGTAAAAGACTTGGTTTTGGACGGGATTTTGGGGTGCTTTAAAAAAATTGTGACAGTAACAAAAATATTCAACTTAACATTTAATATTCTATTAAATATTGAATTACATAGTGATTATGCAAATTTATTGTATAAAGGTATATACTTTATCATATTATTATTTATTTGTTTATGCAACTAATAAAATTTATAAATTTTTTTATATTTATTCAAAATGTCAAATATTTTTTACAATTACGTACTAAGAAATATTAAAAAAAAATATTTATTTGTATTAAAATATTAATTAATTTAAAATAATTTTTTTTTTAATTTACTCATATATGTATTAATGCTACAGTATTCTATGTATTAACTTTTCAATAAAATTTTTTGTAGAGTTATTTTTGTAGTATCTTGTATTTTCAATTTTTTTTTTTACAGTGATTTATACATTATTTTATATTTTAGATATTTTTATTAATTCATTCATAAACATATTTGTGTTATAAAAATTTTCACCCATTTTTACATTAATTATTTTCATACACTTACTTTTATTTTATTTTATTTAATTGTACATTCAATATTTTTGTACTTTTCTGAACGTTGGTTTGGATTTTTCATTTTGCTTTTTTTTTATCACTTTTTAAGAAGATTTCCTTATAAATATTATATTCTTAAGGATCATGTGATCAAAATTAAAAAATATTGTAAATATTTTGAAAAATTACTAACTTACATTAAAACATAAAATAATTGGAAAAAATTTTTTTTTAATTGATGTATACATTTGTTTATTGTAACTGTATTTGTAATAACTTTTAAATAAAAAAAATTTTTTATAGTTATTTTGTCATTCCCTTATATTTGAAAAATGTTTATAAATTTATTTATAAGTTTATTGGTATTTCTTAAATAATTTTACCCGTTCTTATATTAATTTATATTATAAATGTTTTAATAAATTTATTTAAAAATGTTGTTGTATTAAAAAATTTTCTTTTACTCATTTACGTATTGTTTTGTATTTTGGACAATTTTTAAAATTTGCTAATAAATTTTATTGTATTTTAAATATTTTTTTTTCATTATTCACACATTATTTTGTATTTTACATTTTTTTTTTTTTTTTTTTTTTTTTTTTTTTTTTTTTTT
The DNA here is from genome assembly GCF_036245765.1 of Copidosoma floridanum. Lineage (NCBI taxonomy): Eukaryota > Metazoa > Arthropoda > Insecta > Hymenoptera > Encyrtidae > Copidosoma > Copidosoma floridanum. Next base: position 11,020,835 of record NW_028321884.1, on the reverse strand, counting down.
TATTGTCACATTTTATGTAGATGTACCAGTATAAATCATATTTCTACAGGCTATGCGATTAAAATTTAAAAACTCTGTTAATGTTTTGAAAAATTATTTATTATACGATCTAAGCTATTTTAAATTAAAATTTTTTATTTAATTGATCCATACATTCGTTTATGGTGACTGTTTTTGTATTTACTTTTTAATATAAAATTTTTTTATAGTTATTTTGACATTTCCTTATACTTAAAAAATGTTTTTAAATTAATTTATAAGTTTATTGGTACTTCCTTGATCATTTTACTCTTTTTTATATTAATTTGTATTTTAAATATTTTTATAAATTTAGTTATGAATGCTATTGTGTTATTAATGAATGATGTAGTGTTTTTTGTATTTACTTTTAAATAAAAACTTTGCTTAGGATTATTTTTTTTACCTTATACTTTAAATACTTTTTTACATTGAGTTATATATTACTTTTTTTATAATATTTATAATATTATACATTCGAAAAATTTTATACTAATAAATATGCAATTGTTTTTATCATCATCATTATCATCATCGTTATTGTTATCATTATTGCCGTTACTAACATTATCATATTTAAAAATTATATTTTCATATTCAAGGTTAAGGTTACTTCCGTTCGTTTATTTCGTATTTCAAATCTAAACAACGTTTTGGTCCTTTTCCATTTTATCACAATAAGATAGTATCAGTAGAGCCAATAAACTTTAAATTTTCACTTCACAATAGCTTGAGGTATTATTATTAAAATTTACTGGTTAAAATTCTCAGGACATTGACAGAATAGATTTTAGTAATTCTCAAATTTCATTAAAATGAAATGGCTATGATTATTTAAAAATAAATAAAAAATCTCGTAACGGAATTTAAATCATACAGCGATGAATTAAGAAATCTCGTTCAGGCTAAGGCTAAAAAAAAAAGGAAGCTTCTTATAAACTCAAACCTAATTCTTTTCTTTTTTTGAACCTTTTTTCACGAGTCGTGATTGTATAATATATTCATACAGATGGTGCTGGCACCCGTATAATGTGGTTAACAAATCGTGGCTGGATGCTCCCTTATTCGTTGTTTTGTATACGCACTTATTATCAGATAAATTATACGTATTCGTATGGAAATTATTAATCCCATTCGTGTATATCTCAATTATATTTCAGGCATACAATGGATCCGATAAGTGATTTCTGAATCGGTGCGACGCGCGAGTCCAATTTGTCATTGGGCGAAGCACACACCTCGTTCCAAACGGGGGGAAAAAAGGAACCGAATGAAATCAGTGCTTGGAATTTAAAAGGATCCGAGAGTCGAATTAAAAAAAGGCTTGATTCACGTATACCTATACTAAAAACGCTGTGGTGTTGCAAAAAAAAAAAAAAAAAGAAAGAAAAAATAATAAACAGGTGACTCTGACGAATTGACCGTATAGTAGGAGCTTCCAATGCTCCCATTGAGGAAGAATATTTTATATGTATATTATAGTGTCACACGCAATAAAGCGAAGCACGACCGTATGGCATGTGTCCCAGAACGAGAAATATGTCTACAGGTCGGCAAAGGGAACGCATGTATAGACACGTTATTAAGGGAGAAGACTCGAAAATTAGTCGCTACTTCATGTACACACTCGTATACATTCGCAAGTTGATAAATCACAAAAATTGACAAAGGACAAAATCAAACAGGCTCACGGGGTATAGCTGGTTTTAGATTTTTTTAATAAGGTACCACTAAACGTATATAACACGCACGGATTATCATGATAATGGTGGGCACCAGAATGACAAGGGATCGAGAACTTTATGCCTTGCCGGCTTGAAGTTACGATGTCCGACCGTATAAGAAATCAAACGGGAATCTTTCTGATTTTTTTTTTTTTTTTTTAGTAAGCGCGTAATATATACGTATAATATACACGAGGTGTCAATGGCACGGGCGGGTGGGCATGTTCTTTAGATTTTGACGGGGGGCTTCGTAGTGCCTTGCGGAAGGTTTATCGGTATTTTATTGTTACGTGAGGCACATTTTTTGGATTCCGTTTCTTAGGCTGGCGATGTGTATAGTCTTGATCTGACAGACGATGCGAGTGACCGGACGGTATAATTATATGGGCGGCTCTGATGCTGTTTTTTCTCTGTTTCTTCTGCTTCTTCTGGTGAATTGTGGGAGGAGAAGATGTTTATGAAAGCTGCCCCTTTTGGTTTTTTTTTTTTTTTTTTTTTTTTTTTTTTGGGGAGCAAGAATTTTTTGACGAGTTCAATATTTTTCGCGCGATTGATGTTGATTTTTTTATGATTATACGTGTAATGACTTAATTTACCGCGTTTTTGTGTAGCCTTGGAAAACAACTTTAACCACAACCACTGGGTGATAAATTGAAAAATTTTAATACCATTTTTTTTTTATGATATTAAAAAATTAATTTCACTTCTGTAGCTTGTTCTAACGTAGCAGGCTAATCAAATAAGATTTGTTTTTTCATATCATTATTATTTTCTTTGAAAAATCTTTTATTTAAAAAAAATACAATTTGCATGTAAAACGTCGAATTAAACGTGGCGAAAATTATTCTCTTTCATCGCACATTATTCTATATGAAGAAGATTAATTTTTTGAAGATCTGTACGATTCTTCTTTGCAATTACTCAGAAGTAAAAATTATTTGAACAATTTGAAATTTATTCAAATGATAAACAACACTCTTGCTTCAATAAAGATGGCTAAAATACGCGTTAAGTCGATACACAAGGAAAAAAAAAAAAAAAAAAAAAAAAAAGAGTCACTTTACAATTCGGTAGCCAAAATAACCACGTATCACCCTATACCTCCCAAAAACCCTGGCGCGGTCTAATTTGAAGGCGCACCATCGCCTCCTCTCCCTCCTCTACAATCAACTCGACTCCCGCCGCACAATGCAGAGCAACAGCGCCGCTCGAAAAGTGAAAAATAACAATGTCCCGAGGGCGAAGTTTCAGAACTACCGTTTCGCAACTCCCTCAAAATCACCATAAACGATCGTTGCGCGGCTCGCGCGTGGTATCATAACTCACGCGACCGTATACACGTTCACGAGAGTGGCCGATAATGGGTGGTAAGCAGAGAAGAACAAAGAAGGTGTGGACGAGCGCGTGTGTGTGTGTATATATTATATGGACACACGTGTAAAGGATAAAGACGCCTCTTGGAGGAGGAGGAGGAGAAAAAAGGTGTGTACGTACCTGTAGGCGCTAGAAACTCGCCGGGACTGCCAGCCGAGGGTACGGGCGGACCCTGGCCCGGTGGGCCTGGCAGGAATTCGGGCGGCCCCGCTCCGGCCCCGGGCGGTGGGTATTCGCCGGTCACGGCTGCCGCTGCCGCCATGCCGGCTATACTCGCTGGATCCAGGCCTGTCGTCAACATGTAAGCGTGCAGTTCTGATTTGTGAGTGCATTTGTTGAACTTTGCGGGCTGACCGGGTAAGGAGGGTTCATTGTGGAAGGTTTTTGGAAGATGTTAGTTGAGATGATTTTTTTTTTCTGTTGGGTTTAGGTTAAGTAAATGGGACTTTATTGAAGTGCGGTGGTTCATCCTGACTCTTGTTCTTAATATTTAGAGATTGAAATTTTTTTTTTTTTATAAATATTATTTGTGTGTTTTTTAATAGTATTAATAGTATTGAATATGCAAAGTTGTAAGAAATGTAATGGAAGCCCTCCAAACCCGAAAGGGACGAAGTATGAAATAAATAAATAACAAATAAATTATTTGTCTGTTCATCACAACAGCCTACTGTAATTCGACATAAAATGGTTGAATAATGTCTCTATATATTATTAAAAAGATCAATAAAAATATTAACAAAGATAAGACATTCTGGAAGAAAACTCTACGTAGTTAAAATAAATTAAAATCGTGTGTTTTTAAAAGAAAATTTTTTAGTTGTGTCTCTAATCATTGAAGAGAAATCGTTGATAAAAAAGTCTCGCCAGTCAACATGCATACATTACAAAAATTTTAGAAAAAAAGTTTAAAAATGCTCTCAAGGGCCTCCATATCTTCCTCATGGGTGAAAATGTCGAAAGAAATCGGATCCAAATATTAAAAATCCTGTCATTAAAAAAAGAATTTAGTGAGTACCAAAAAAACAGTCCTCGGACAAGAGTCACCAATGCAAAAGAAAAAAAAACAAACGAAACGAACCACCACTCTCCAAGCTTGAGGTAGGGAGAAAAAATTCTCTACTCACCAGGATTACCAGGCCCGCCGAAGGGCGGCCCGTGCGGGTGCGGGGGCGGATGGGCGCCGAAGAACTCGTGATGGAAGGCCACGGGCGCTCCGTAGCCGTAGTCGGCGAATTTGTCAGCGAAGAAGGAGAAGCCCGGCGGTGGTCCGTCCTCGCCGCCCAAGAGCCCGTGGTTCGGGTTGAGCGGGAAGCCGCGCATCTTGCGCGAACCACCGAAAAATGGACTCCTGCCCATCGACGTCAATTGCTTCAGCCGGCGCTCTTTGCTGCGCTTGTTCTGAAACCAGACCTGGGAAAAATCGTACGACGGTGGTGAGACTCTTTGCTTCTGTGTGTATACGCACGTGTTACGCGATACTGGGGGACCGTCCTTTTTTTTTTTTTTTTTTTTTTTTTTGGGTGTGAATTACTTTTTTTAGACACTGGTAAATTTTGGTTTGAGGTGTTTTTTACGGTGGTAAGGTGTTGGGTGCACTTTTTCGGTTGGGATGTTGAATTATGGATCTAGTTAGTGTCCATGAGCAAGGATTGAGGGTATGAAGTGTTTGATCGCCGTGAGAAATATTTTTGGGATTACACGCGAAAAAGGTGTGTGGCAATTGTGATCATAACGACATATATTTCTCGAATAGAGATTCCGGGGAACGGATTTTTACGAGACTTTGACAGATGGGCCCTGATATCTCACGATGAAAGGAAGATACTCGAGATATCACACGTTTTTGTTGATTTTTGTCGCACTAGTATTGATTTTTTTTAAATTTTATGTTAACAGTTGAGCTGTAGTGAATGGCAGAGAACAATGAATACGATTTGAGGACGTATTGATTTTTATTAAAAAAAAAATAAAGTATGAGAAGAACCCAATGTCTCATAGTTCATTACCGATCTCATGTCACGGGTAACATTTCATGCAAGTACCGTGTCGTGCAACTTCCATAACTCTGAACTTATAGTTCACTATAACTTAACTGTATGAGCACAAACAATTACAATAATTTTCATGAAAAATTAATAAAGAAGTGAAAGATCTCGAGTATTGTGATATCCTTTAACAAATTAATTTTTTTATTTAAGGATACTACAAGTAATCCACCAAACTATCAGCCAAATCTCTTTTACACGCTCTCATATATATATATTTAGATTTTAAAAAATGAGCGACCTTAACTAATAAAAAAACTCTTAAAACGAAATGTTTTTCATGTCACCTTTGATTTTTTTCTTAAAAAAAAAGAAAATTACCAGCCCTTCGGTAACCAAAAGCTTGTACGTATATAGTCTCGAGGAAAAAAAAAAGTATACACACCTGGATGACACGCATGGGCAGTCCCGTTTCCTTGGCCAGCTGTTCGCGTATGTGCCTCGTCGGCTTGGGCGTCTGCGAGAAGGCGGTCTTGAGTATCTCGAGCTGCTTGGCTTTGATCGTCGTCCTGGGACCCCGGCGCTTCGAGCCAGCCCCGCCGTCCCCGCTACCACCGCCAGCACCACCGTCGGGGCTCTTGTTGTCCGTCTGGCTGTCCCGCGTCTCCGCGTCGCCGTCTATTGAACCTGCACAGCGGACGTTGCGTGGTGTTGGTCGAATTATTCTCGAGTACGAAATTATGTGGGTAGTACATTAAACGAGAGGGAACGCGGCGTTGTCGATTGAATTTTACGCGGGGTATATGTGCCAGAGATAAGGTACAAGTTATGCGTTCGGGTTGTTACCCACTTATGTCGCATTAAAGTCACTTGGGCGCGTAAATTGCAATGCCACCGCATCGTTATTATGCCTACGTATTTACAAATTAAACTCTTAGCACAACACCTTGTTGAATTTATACAAAAAGAAAGGACTACGCTCTTGTGTGTGTATTACAAGACGCGACTGATGTGTATTCGACACCTGAGGAAAAAGCTTGATTACAATGAAGATTGTTGTCCACTGTTGTGTTTTTTTTTTTTTTTTTTTTTTTGCATTACAGAGCACGTCATTTAAAAAAAAAAAAAAAAACTTTGTGAGCTAAATAACTTTTTTTTATTTAACATTTGTTATAGATTTACAACTTTTTACACTATTTAGCAGGTTGAAAACCAATTTCTTATACATTTTTTCATTCTTTTTGCAATCTAGAGAGTTAATTTGATTTTTTAAATAATTCCAAATTTTTTTTTTAAGTTCCCTCGATAATTCCAATAGAAAACTTAAATGTTTCGTATTAACACGGAAGCATCTTCTTAATTTCAGATCAATAGCATAACAATTTCCTGAGATAAGTCTTAAAAATTTTGTACGTACAGCATCGTTTAGACACGAAATATAATAATAATAAAAAAAACCATCAACTAATAATATTTTAATTTAATAAAATATCAAAATTTTAATTATAAATAAATACATTTATATAAAATAAAAAATTATTGATATACATATAACAGAAGCATAAAAAATGTAAATTATTAAAATTTCAATAATATTGTAATAAAAATATATTGCATAAAACCACCCACATCGCACCACCCTTGGATTAAAAATTTCTTTCTTGAAGATTTGCTTCTCTTTTACACTTTTGAACAGAAACACTTGAAGGATAATCCTCACATTTATGTAATAAACAGAAACCAAACCAATTTTCTTTTAAGCACATACATATTATATCGATGTGACACCAATAACCCCCTATCAAACCCACGTATAACGATCATCCTCGAAGGCTTGTTCCAACAACCGGAAAAACAGAACCATCATCGCTCCTAAGCCAAAAAGTGAAACGGATCTTTCACCACCCCCCTCCCTGCGTATATTTGACGAGAAAATTAACTTCCCGTAAGGGCCCGTTCGCACTTGGCTCCCAACCCCCCAAGCCACACACAAAACGCTCGACAAACAGGATCAAGCCGTCCTATATGGTAAAAGGATCCCAATGTCTCTGACCCGCTCTCTATACCCGTACAAACGAAATACTCTCAAGTGCAGTATCCCCCTTCCCCTTTGCCCTGCATTTTCCGGTGTGCATCACACCCCCCGCCCCTAAAAAACATAGAAAAAGCAAGGGAGAGAGATCGTCCATTGTACACCCATCCGTATATATACTGCACGCACAAAGACACGCACTCGATGACTCGGCTCTCCTCGAGAAGAGGACAAACAAGCCCCCCCAATAACCCCGAAGAAATAGAGACCAGAGAGCGACGACAGCAGGTAGGCATACACACACGCTTGGAGATGGGTGTATATACAGCTTCTTCTTCGTCAATCAGTCCCCCCCCCCCCATGTGTGTCTGTATCGAAGGAAAGAGTGGCTCGGGGGGCGCACATTATGCTCCCGGGGACACTAACAAAACAGAGCGCGCACACCCCTGACGCTGTATAGGATGTGCTCTACTCGAAGCGCCTCCTCCCTCCGGGCTATAGATTACCCCCCCCCTCATCTCTCTGTCTCTTGAACTTATTATTCCGATCTGAAATCTATACGTGTGAGGCTTTGGGCCGGTAAGCCGGGCGCGATTGCAGTTGGCCCGCGTGGGGACAAAGGACAATGTTTGGACAGCGTCTGGTCTCTCGGCTCTTCGAGACTTGCGCGCGTGATGGGTATACGCGTCGATGCGACAGGATATGCTTGGAAAATTATATACATATATATCTGTATGTGAAACTTGGGAGATTCATCACTGTCGCGGGTCACGGCTGCAGTAAAACGGAGGTGTAGTGGGTAATGGGGGGACCCTGTACACAGCGTGGCGGATTAACGGCGCGTGGCCTCCTTTTTCCCGAGCCTCCGTGTCTCGTTTTCTCGGCTGAGCTGTAATCAGGCGCGGGGTGCACCCACAGCCCAAGGCGAAGCTCGTGATCTTTCGTCTCGAGGCTAGACCGCTCTGTATTGTGTGGGTGTATTGCATTGGTGCACGTGAAGTGAGTGGGATCATCGTGCTCGGTTTATTGGCACTGATGCTTATTTCTTTCGTGGCCTGTTGAGGTACAGTATAAGTATACGCGTTGGTTTTGTAAAATCGGTGGCATTGCAATTACGTTGGCGCGGTGCCTTGTCGGCAAAATACAAACTTTCAGTGGGGATCGACAGACACGCGAGACATGGTGACGTTACCTTGGTCCTCGGAGTCCTCCTGTTTGCAGGGATCGGTGCCGAGTGGCAAATCGCCGCCGGGCCCGACTACCTGATCCCCAGGGCCGCCCGGGCCCATACCGTGGATGCCGAGGTGCGGCACGCCAACACCGCCGGGATGCTGGTGGCCCATCCCGCTGCCATCATCGTCCTCGTCCTCGGAGCCGGAACCCATTAGCGAGTCGCCACCTGCAAGCAGAAACATGACAAGTTCCTTATTTCATTGTTATTCTATTTTCGGCTCATGGTTTTTGTTTGGAAAAGTTGATAACGTTTTTTCATGCAGAAAAAAAAAAGGGATCTCTGTACTTCCAACGGTGTTTCTGAGACGCATTATTTATTCTTTTATTTCCACTATATCTTTCACAAAGCTGTGGCGTCTCTGCCTCGTTACACATTTCGTGATCGACGCGTGCAAGTCTCGAACACTCTTGCGAACGCGCGAGGAGACTCTGTCCCGACCAAGTAACCTATACCGGGTCCGACGCTTTGGACGGAACCAAAACTCGATGGGACAAAAACGTTTTCGATTCATCCAAGGAAAAAAGCTCGCGGAAGCAGGTGTCGGATAGCGTACGTTTATACAACAAACGCGCAGGTGTCCTCGCGACGAGTGGCAAAAAAAAAAAGAAGCAATTGACCATCGGCCGAGATATGGATCGGGCAACTTTTAAATTTTGCCATAAAGCCCCCTTCCCTTGTTTCGCCTCGACCCTTTTACCTCTTCCAGGTATCACCCTCCGAAGCTCTTTTCACTCATTTTTACATCGCTCGCTGCTCTTTCATCGTTTTCAGCCACAAAATATCAAAATTTACTCTCTACTGTACGGTAAAACATGTTACCCATTGTCGATGACAACAACCAACAGAGAAAAGAAACACCGATCGACGCAATCGGCAATCGTATACATACACAACGAAAAGTCATCAGCGTACAATTCTTTTTTTTTTTTCCATCGATCACCTTAGCGCTCAAAAGACGGCTACCACCCACCGTCGTTCCTCAATCTCGCGAAGAAAGCCAACACCTCCGCGCATCACAATATACATCCAAGAGAAAAAGAGTACAGGCGCGTCGAATCCCCGGGTCGATTAGTCGGGGCTTACCTGAAATAACACGCGCTAATAACGCTATGATAACCGTGTATACACCTTCCCGGGAGGCCCGTGCGTGTACCATGGCCCACAATAATTATTGTTCTTTCTTATTACACACGCGCCCAATGGACGTGCGGTATGTATAAAAACATGTATGTATTGTATAGGGTTCGTTGCTCAGCTTGCGGTTGCACGCGCTGTATACGGTCGGCGCGCCGACAAAAGGAACCCGCTGCGTAACGTAACGACCTTCGCTTCTCGTTCCCTCTGCTCTCCTCCTCGTCGTTACAAAACGCTTCTATCTCTCTCCCTCTTTTTTTTTTTTTTTTTTTTTTTTTTTTTTCGAGGGAGCATATACATGTGTACCATTGACTGTTACAGTGTACGCGGTCCGCGCGAAAAAATCGTCGCAGAAGAGACGCCCTAATAAAACACACTCGCCAAGGTGCAGGGCCATCGGTGCTTATTTTCACAGCTTGCCTTGCGCGTCCCCCGAGATGAAGAAAAAAAAAAAAAAAGAAAAAAGACTTTGACCCGGCATCGATTCCACACCCTGCCGCGTTGTGTTATACCCTCCTCTTTCTCTCTCTCTTCGCGCCTTCTCCGTGTCTTTTATTCTTTCCCTTGATTTTTTTCCGACGCGTACCATATATGTACCACTGTTGACTTTTTTTGTGACGTGCAGTTCATCTCTCGTGTAACAGCAACTGAATCTGTGTCGAGAAAGTTACTTTTTTGACGAGCCGGTGTGCACTTCTCGTGTACTCCGTGAAAAGTAAAAATCTCATATACAAAAACCCGCACCTGTACTTGTTGCGTAATGTATTATACGTATGACTATTGGCAAAGGCGTCGATCGTTAATAACAACCCCTTGGGGATGAAAAATCCTTGGCCGAGCGAGCGACAATAAATAAAGCGTGTCCCTCACGATTTATCGTCTCCCCCGTCCGCGCGTCTTCTTTTTTACCTTATATTACACGCCATTACGTCGATAAATTTGAGGGGGGCTCGTTTGTTTTTTTCTTTTCTCTCCTCTTTCTGCGAGAACGTGCGGACAAATTCGTCGAGTATACGCGAGAGATGCATGTGCACTTTGAACCCACGGCCGGTGTATTTATGGCCCTCACGTGCGTGTTTCAGATGTTATTTACTGGGTTTTATCACGCGTGTGGACCCAATCGATAAGTACACAGGACTCTGTTGAGAAAACTCGAAAAGGAGGAGGACTCAAAAAAAGGCACTCTCGAGAAAAAGAAGCACAAAATACCCCAGCGATTTTTTTTTATGTATACACGGGGAGGGGGGGCAAGGGGAGAAAAGGGGGGCCGACCTTTTGTCTCAATTTTTCACGCTCTCCCCTGCGTTGTACGCGCATTCCCTTTTTTTCCCTTCCATATGTTACTCGAGTCTATCGGGCCCCGAGAAATCTCGGTTCTCGCTTCGCGTTGAACTGTGACCCTCTCCGCCTCCTCTCTCCCCCCCCTTCTTTGACCCTCCGCGTGTGCCGTATAGGAAAGATGAAGCCAGTGCAGCGTGAAACTCCCGAGTTTTCTTGTCTCTCCACCTCTTTTTCTTCCTCCGCGGCGAGAGAGAAAAATGTCGGGTCGCCCTTCCTTCTCCCGTAAGCGCCTTTGTGTACGGGGAAACAAACTCGACCGCAAAGCGCACACAAACGGCTCTATCGCGGAGTGGCACGCGTTCGTGTGGCACATTTTTTTTTTTTTTTTTTTTTTTTTTCATTCCAAGAGAGAAAAAAAATAGGGAGCAACGGTCCCCCCCTCCTCGCTTGGCAGAACTGTCAGTCAGATACAGAGACCCCGTATACTTCGTTCCCGTATCGTACTTTTTTCGGAAGCTCGTCAAGTGTCGCGTGACACGTCTCCGGCAAACTTGACTATTACAAATTAGCCTCGCCACTGCTGCTGGTGTGTTTGGTAACGTTGAGTCCCTCTCGCGTCTGTACCTATACGTACGCTCTTTTTTTTCCTTCTATGAATTGGTATCCATGGGGTGTCGGGCTGTACGATCGCGACATTCACTCGGAATGATCCCTATACGGTATATGACTCGTGGATTATTGCAATGTACATGTGATACCGTTGGAAAATGTAGTTAATATAAAATACAAAAAAAAAACAGACCTCACACCAATGCAGTAATTTTATGATTTTTATTTTGGCCATTGGTGAGTTTTACTATTCTCGAACCTTACAGAAATAATGTGTGGTCCTAAGGCACAAACATGTTTTACCAATCGAACCATGCGTCACTCGGTACTGAATCAAATGCATCAGTTGTCATACAGAATTAAAACACGATATTTAACTTTTCTTATCATCGCAGTTATTTGATTATTTACTTTTTTTACGGTGTGCACCGTCATTTATAAAAAATTATAACATTTCGTAGGTATTTGCTTCCAAAACGATTGACAACAACATAAACAAAGATATCGGACTAAAGACCTATACAATTTTGAAGAAGATATGAGATGGGTCAGGATGAGCTATAACATCGATGTATATGTATATTATTTACTAATAATAACTTGAATAAATGCCTTAAGGTTTTCGTGTGGTTAACAAAAATGTTTTAAAACATGTGTAATAGTAATAATTAAAAAAAAAAACCATCAGTCACGTAATGGTGCCACTTACCGTGTCGTCCGTGCATGTGGTGGCCGATTGGCAAAGGCTTTCCCGATAGGTAGTCTTCTTTGCAGACGAAGGTGTTGTCGTCGAGTACGTACAACTCCTCGCCCGTGCTCATTTGTTTTCTGCACACGAGACACGTGAAGCAGTTCAGGTGGAAGACCTTGTCGCGAGCCTTTCGCACCAGATCCTGCGGGTTGATGCCTTGAGCGCAGCCGCCGCATTTTGTGCCGTAACGCCTGCAATTAATGGTAAAACAACAAAACAAAAAAAAGCAATGTTATTATTCAATGTTCATCAATTAATTATTGCTTTGAATATTTTTTTTTTTGGTATTTAGCATTGGGTCACTAATAATTCCTGAATCAATATTACGTATATTTCAACAGTCACCAATTCATTTTTGTATTGTCTAATATATTCTTGCTAATAAAAACGCAATTAAAAAAAAAAATTTCATTATCTTTTAACATAGATGTTGGACGATTAAGCATTGCTTCTGTAAAACACATTTTGATTGTTTATTAGTGCGGTTTGTTTTTTAAAATATCTTCTCTATACCATATGCTTAACTCCTAAATCCGAATTTCACAATTTTTTGTTCTGCAAAACCCTTCGGTAAAATCTTAGAAAACCCAAGTAAAAAAATCACCCAACCGACATCTCCATGCCACCGTAATTGCCTTCATCAACCAATCACTCGACAAAAAAAAAAAAAAAAGACCTCTTTACGTGAAACGGCAACAATACATCAGAGCTCGCGAAACTCGTTTGCAACGACGAGCGCGTCTATTAATAACGCCGGGCAAAAGAAGACTGTAAACAAAACCCCAGCCAACTCTTCATACGTACATCCCCGATTTTCCCTCGTAAGCTCGATATTTTTATTACCCCCCCCCCCTTGATCAAAAGCTCGGATCGTTCCCAAAAAAGAAAAAATCTCTATATATACGTATGGTCTAATGAACGACGTCGTCATCGAGGGAGCCCCACACACACAGGCGGCGTCAAGCCGAAAAGCCAAGCGCGTCGGTGGCGCTTGCTCGTCGGGCGGCCTTTTTCTTTTCAAGTCTCCCGCTCGGCCTATTCACGTTTCCAGGAGAGCCGGGATGAATATATACACGCGCCCGTGGCAAGAGGCAAAAAGGACCATATATACATACGCGGCTCGCGGAGCCGTAAAGATCATTAATAGACTGCTTTACGGTCCTCCCCCCCCCCCTCCTAGAATATAATGCCATGCAGCGAAATACTGCCGGGTGTTATATGTGCCTCTCTTTTTTACTTCTTCTCGCGAGAGGAGCTTGGGGAGTCGTACAGGTATACGGACGCGACGTGAATTTATGGGATTTATGAACTTGAAGTGCAGGTATATATTATTATACGACGGGGAGAGCCAGGAGGTGGAAAAGGCTAGCCTTTTTTCTTTTCTTTTTTTTTATTTATTTTTTTTATTTTCTTTTTTTTCGTCTTTTTCTTCTTCGTGTGTGTATATAAGTACGGGGGCGCGGAAAACTTGGGAAATTTTCACGCGGCGAAAAAGCTCACGTGGCGAGGATGTAGCTGATGGGTATGGGTGTTTCGTCGGGGGCCGAGGAGCTGATGGGTAATAAAAACTTGGTCGTTTCTGTTTCTCCTTGGCCAAATCGTTGTTGCCCGCCTCCGGAGCGTTTCGGGTTATAATAACAATATGTATAGGTGTACAAGGGGTGACGCAACCTCAAACCACCGCATATATATATTTATACACCCGCCGGGGGTTCCCATCGTTAAAGTTCGACGTTGACAAGAGCAAATTGATGATTATGCGCGAGCTGTTGAGGGCTAAGTCGGTATGGAAGCTGAAGAAAAATGTTTAAAAAAAAACAAAAGGAATAAATAGCTGCGGTAGCTTTTGCTCGCATTCCTCGCGTTTCCAGTTACGGAGGTGCGATAAATCTTTCGCCCGGGCAATGTAAATGTGTACGTGTCGAAATGCGTGGGTTGGAGCTCATTTATTGGTTGTGCAAAGAGTTTTGTTGTTGCGGCTCTGATGGTTCGTCGATTCTTTCAAGTCATTCGCCAAGTACAAAGTACATCTTCGTTAGCGTGCGAGGATATCAGCTCATGTGGGTCTTTAATGGTTTGGTCGGTTCTTTCCATAAAAATGTAATAATCGGTTTATCAAACAAGTAAGTATCAAATACTTTTTTAGGGGTGTAAAAATATCACAACTGATATATCTTCGCACTACAATAAAGGTGTATTTTGTACTTGGTAAATAAATTATTATAATTATGCAGAAAGAATCGATCGATTTGATATCGAATCTCTGATAATTAATCGATTCTTTCTACAAAATTGAAAACAATTTATTATTTATCGAGTACAAAAATATGCACCTATGTAAATATATCGATCGTATTGTCTTTACTGTTTGATCGATTACAACAATTTGGTTTACCTTGTTTTGACACGGTGCCTCGCAACAAGTGTTTCACGGCTCTCGAAGCAAAGTTCGCAAAGCACGAAAGCTCCCTCTCATCCATACAAGTATACCAGTGGGTGTACCCAAAAAAATGAACTTTTCTCGTCTCAAAAGGGGGGCTAAAACTCAAACAAATCCGGGTGCAGTGTACGCGTCGCGATTATTCGCGGGCGCGAAAACCATACACACCCGCGACGAATCGAACGTGGGGGATGAGCCGAAAGGACAAGAGGCACACGTAGAGAGAGATGGACAGAAAAGTCTTCCGAGAACGGTATAAGAAGAAGAGAGAGAGAGAGAGCGAAAGGTCTGCGCGGCGTCACGCCCATATACCTGCAGGCCCGTCGAGCGTCACGGCACATTTGTAATGTTTCCACGTTCGAGGGCTCCTTGCCTCTCTCTCTCTCTCTCTCTCGTTCTCTCTTTTGTATACGTATAGAGGTCCATGCCGTGCGTGTGTGTGTACGCGATGCAGTGTATGGGTGAGCCGGCAGGCTCCCACGACTCCCCTCTGGACCTCTCTCTCTTTTTATGTGTCTCGAGAGCTCTGGACGCCTCTCTCGCCTCCTCCTGCTGCTGTTTCTTTTTTTTTTTTCTTTTTTTTTTTTTTTTTTTTTTTTTTTCCCTTCTCTCGACTTTCTGCAGCGGTGATTTTATGTACAGCTGTAATATTCGAGAGCGAGTGCGCCAAGCTTTTGCGGCTCGCGCGCAAGATCCGATCGTCCAGATATATGTTGGGGGAGTTTGCGGTGTTTCGGGACTTTTGGGCCGCGGCGGGGGTCTTTGCCGTGATTTGCCGCGCTGATCGGATTTTGCGCGATAGGAAGAGCGAACTTTGCCGGACGGAAGTGCGTTCGGGGAAAGTCGGGGTTTCTTTTCTTTTTTTTTTTTTTTTTTTTTTTTTTCTTACCATCACGGATTGCCGTTATGGGTCACTGAATGGCTGATAGGGTATTTTTGGTAGAGTTTCGATATTCAAAGGGTTAAACAAGTGTAACTGAGTCTATGTAAAATTCCCATTGTTTTGCAGCTAATGGTTAAAAGATCCCCACACAAGGGATACCAATCGAACTAAAGGTAAGTGTACCTATATCAAACATGGATCACTGAAAATCTTATACACGAACGAAACATTTTAAAAGGTTTTTTTTTTTTTTAAACTGCAGTACAATATTCTTAAAACAAATAAAATAAACGGTGTGCTGGTGTTACCGTACTTGTGTACCTATTACCGCAAAAGTAATCATTTACTCAATAAATACACAAATGTTTATCTTTGAATTTCATCGAAATTGACGTCCTTTTTCATCTTCAACGTTGGAAAGTTATTTTATAACCATAACTCCTTAGTTTGAGGAAGTAAGTATTGGTTTACACTAACTATCGAGTACTTCGGGCAAGTACCTCTGTGATTTTTCACATGTGCTTTTTCACCACGCAATGAACCTCGAGGAGGGTTTAGGCGACCTTCTCGCAGCAAAAATTGCCTAATTTCCCCTTTCTTTAATGGGAGGCCTCCCATCCCTTTCCTTATCCCTTTCCCAAGTGCTAAGTGCCCATAGTAGTGCCCTTATTAAAGGAGCCGGACGTAGAGCACTATAATATAAAAAAAAAAAAAAACTATCGAGTACACTTACCCCTCAAAAATTTTTTGGGGCATGCGAGCTAACGCATGTTGTTTTAAACAGAAAGAAAAAAAAAGAAAAAAAAAAAAAATTGTGCAAAAACATTAATAACGCCCAACTTGTCGTTTCCCCTTGAAAATGGCCACAAATCACCATCGACCCTCAAACCTTTCCCCGATGCACAATCACTCGCCAGTAAAAGAAGAAACGCCGAAAAAAAAAAAAAAAGTCCCAACGCGTTAGCACACCCATGCGGAGGTTTGTATATACATACATCACCGTGCAATAACTCAAAACCTAATTGATTCCCCGCAAAACGGCAAATTACGCGGGTGACCAATGGCACGCCATACATATGTTTTTCGACCCACACAGCAAGTAGCCTCGCCACCTCACGCTAAAGCAACGAAGCGCATCCCGAAGATCATCGCGAAACCAAGACGCGATTTATTCCTCGACGGAACAGAGAGAGAGAGAGAAGTGGCCGGGACTTTTTCGCACCGAAAGAAGCGGAGGGAAAAAAAAAGGAGACACCCAGCCGCTCTCGCTCACACGCTCCTTCTCTCCCTGAGAAACTCTCGCCCGAGCCTCACTCGCGTCTTACCAACAAGTCGAGTACGAGTACATCCATACCTGCACACACGCGTGTATAATATCCCTCAGAGGCGCGGTGTAGGTGTATACCTACGCCCGAGTTTTTTAATCGGTTAACTGGTTTAGCTGCTCGTTCGCGGCGAAGACACGCAGGATTATAAATACACGCCGAGGGGGACACGTGTATATATACAGCGACACGGGGCAAGCTGAAAAAGGGACACTCGAAAAAATAAAAATGGGGAGAGGCGCTACCTGTTCCCCATAGGCTCCTTCCCCCCCCCCCTCTTTGATCTTGTTTTCGTTTTAATCGCATTAAACCGCCACCGAACGGTGTATATTATAACAAGTCGAGTGTGGTGTCTTTTTTTTTTCCAAAGGAGCTTCTTGAGAGTTACAGCGAAGGATCTCCGTGTCAGGACTCGTTCGCGGGTGTCAATGAGCAGTTTGGTGTCTTGTTTTTGGTGGGATGTTACCGTTGTCTCAGTGGTGGTTGAGTCGCGTATAATATGTACGCCTTTAATCGTTGAATTAAAGTTGGATCGATGATATTGCAGTGGTGATCGATAAAGCGTGTGTTTTCGTTGGTTTGAGAAAATTGTAGTATCGGATACGGGGTGAAAATAAATGTGTTGGGGCACAGTGGAACGTTATCGCTCGTCATTCTTTTGACTCTTCCCTTTTGTGGCTTCAGATCCTGCCCTGGCCACTTTAACCCCCCGTTTTACCACAAGGAGTAGGTCAATACTTTCATCAATTTCAAATTCAATTGTATCATCCCATGCATCAATGTAAAACGTTTGATTCATGGAAGAGCATCGTATAGCACCAACAAAGGTAAAATATCAGTCTTTGGTTGTTGAAGCTTAAATAAAGTCACGAAAATCAAATTTAACGGAAAGCAGCTTTTCTTGCTGATTTCCATCTACTTACACTTTGATCCACTCTCTATCTTTTTTCATAATTTCTGCTTTATTAAAAAAAAAAAAAAAGCAACCTTTTAGAAGTAATATAAATTACCAGGCACGGCATTTTTGTTTTTGTTTTTTATAGCGTGGAAAACACCTACAAGTGAGCCATCTAACACTGTAACTGGGCTCTTCGGCAAAATGAAGGCTGTATTCGATAAAAAATCAAATTATTTACCAAACGCTTATGATCATTGCTACACTGAAGTACAGGATTAATGAACAATGGATACAAATGAAAAAATATTGTTGGTTTGGGTGATGGAAATTTTGTCGCATCCGGTCACAAAAACGATGTATGATACCGTTGTTGTTATAGTTGTTAAACAATTGTTCATCGCATAAATAGACACTCCGGAAAAAAAAGGAGAAAAAGAACTTTTGACGCAAATCCCCAAAAACTGAAGAAAGGAAAATCAACGATCCCATAGGAAAATCGCACGTAGTTATAAACCACTTCCCAGCACCAGGGAAAGAAAAAAGCATCCACGTACAAACACTTGCCCCGGCGTTGAATAAAACTCCCCTGCATCTCTCTCGCGTTAACCCATCGTCCGGTCCAAGCAAAATTGTGTTGCACGCGTATATAAAAAAGTGAGACTTTGGTGGTGTATACATCGTCCCACAACGCCGGGGATAGCTAATGATAATCCTCCGTCGTCATTACCTCCCGAAGGGGGCGCGCACGCGGACGGGCACATAATACCCGCGCACCGAAAATTTTACGGCATAGAGAAAGGGTAATGCCGTTTCTTCGACTCCTCTCCCTGTATACCACCGTAGCTTGGTATAATCGTCCGATATACGTAGGGGGGGGGGCATCCGGCCGAGGGGCCTTTTGTTTTTTATTTTCGGACCCGAGAGAGGAGGGAGATGCGGTCCCGATTATTGGCAATTTATTCTAATCTCTCCGGGAGGAGAAAAACGGGTCTCCACACGTATACACGTAGTGTTCGCCGATTTTCGTCGTTGTTTCCATTATTGTCGTTGCTTGTCGCGTGCCAATTGCTGTGAAAATAAATCGTGCAAGTATATAAACCTTTACGCGTTTAATTTGGTGTGCAGACAGAAACTACAGGGCATCCCTCACTCCGAAACGCCTTTGTAATGATACACCCTTCGACGGAGCAACCAAAGAGAAAAAAAAAACATGACGATTTTCAACTCTGAAATAAATACGCGCTCTCGGGCTCGTAAACGAAAATATCGGTGCCCGGTAACCTTCAATTTTACACCTGCAACATTATATATATTTTCCCAAGGCGTGCACGCGCCTTTGGAGCATTGAAATATCATTTGCGTAACTATTATCGTTAAAGCCTTGCGAACTGGTTATCTCTCTCTCTCTGTGTGTGCACGCATAGGTTGCAATTAACGCGAAAAAAAAAAATAAAACATCATGAAAAGCGATCGAGATGAAATAAAGCAGGTGGTACGTGGTACGTTGTGTGTACTTATGATCATGTGTAAGGCACAGAATTGAAATTTACGAGTTTACGTTAAATCGTACGTATGTGTATTGAAGTGTTTACATTGAACGATATTGTGTGTGTACGTGTTCGAATGATCGCGAGATTTAAGAAGCCATTACCATTCCATGGTTTTTCGGATTGATCGAACGGTGCAATAATACTTTCATCGCCGCATACCTACATTTTTTATGCTGCTTGTTTAGGTACTCGTTCCTAACTAGATTGGTGTCAACGCCATGTGAAAAAATATATTATATGATGTCCCGTTCTAGAACCCTATGAATATATGAATTATGAATTGTAACGGTATATACCACGCGTATTTGTGTCTCTGGAGATTTTTCATCTCTCATCGGCGGACCCGATTTGTGAAATCCACGTGATCAAATGGGCGTATGTAAATATTGAGACTTTTGGTCGGATTTAAAAATAAATAAAAAAAAAAAAAAAAAAGAAACCACACACACGCATCGCGTATACAGAAAAAGAAGCACCAGCTGAATAAATTGAACAAACTTTCGATATCGTTCAAAATAAATATGTATTTAATTCAAGGGACGATATTGCCATACAAGGGTATTTCCACTATACGCTCTACAAATATATGTATATATGTGCGTACCTAAGACAGCCGCTGCCGCATTTCAGTCCACTTTTTTTCTTTTTTTTTTTTTTCCTTCCATTCATTCGCTCCTCCTCGTCAGACGCGCGCGCGCGTTATTTATGAAACGAGAAATTATAAAATCGGTAAAATACGCCGTTTTTAACAAAACCGACGTGGATCCGGAGTCCTCGAGTTACGGCGCTGACGACTGAATTTGAATTTTAGATTTCAAAGTTATTGCGGCGTATCCTCCTCTGTTTTTTGTTTTTTTCTTCATTTCAAATCTCTACTGTGAGTTTCGTGCGCTGAAGCTTTTAGGTGCTCATGCCGAACTTTTTCTTTTCCATTCCTAGTTGACCAAATTAGTTGTGAATTTAATATATACTACTACTTGACGGAAAAGAGTACAGACGGAAATATTCTACACCTACACAGAGACAAATTAAATCTTTAATCCCTTGTTTTTGCAAATTTTCATCCAAAATGGCACAACTTCTTTTGAAACCCTCCGACAGGCATATGCGCCAAAATGGCCCATCGCAAAACCCTATCCATCTCGCCCCATCGCCACGTTGATTTTGCAGCGCATGCGTATATCATTTCGAATTTGTACACAATA
Source organism: Copidosoma floridanum (assembly GCF_036245765.1). Lineage (NCBI taxonomy): Eukaryota > Metazoa > Arthropoda > Insecta > Hymenoptera > Encyrtidae > Copidosoma > Copidosoma floridanum. Next base: position 11,000,389 of record NW_028321884.1, on the reverse strand, counting down.
GGCAACGCACGGTGGAAATCTCGCCAACATCCGCGGTAGCTCGCAATTTTATAACACGGGGGGAGTGCCCGATGAATTTTTCATAAGGCATATATATATATACTCACAGCATAGCATATGCATATGCAAAAATCAGCGACTCATAAGGCACACACGAGGACAGGCTCTCGTACCACAAATTGCGGGTATGGCGAAGGAGTGACGAAGGACCTGGTCCTTCGTGTGTATATTTTACGCGGTAGGCCCCCGAGGCGCATAGAAGACGTATCGTACGTCCTCCTCGAGGAGTATAGCTACTCAATAACGTCTTGGGCCGGACGAGGTGCGTGTTTATTTGAGCTTTGATAGGAGACGGAGAAATAATGTGTTTTTAGTTAATTGGCCTGTGATTACTCTCATTGTAAAATTCAAGTGCGTCCAAGTATACGCAATCAAAGCTTTTAATTGTAGTCGAATTTTGTGTTTTTTCGATTCGGCCAAGTCGACTGATGATTCGTTAAATCTGTGTGAAGCCAATTTTTTTACTCTACAAATTTTCCACATTGGGTTTTCCCCGTTAAAAAATGCCAAATTTGTAGAACCAGATGGTGCACCGTACATTTAGTTATTCTGAAAATTCTTGTCCACACACCTGCAATGCAACCGATGAAAAAAAAAAAAAAAAAGAGGAATTTTAAACTACACGCTTTACACACTTGTACTTTGAACACACACTTGAATTTACAGTGGCGTCAGAATAAACTACACCGTAGTTATTTATACTTCGTGAGGCAAAACTACCTTGGAATAGCAGATAAACTCGTGCAGTCCCTTAACATACAAGTATACGCGCGACCTCCCTATCTCGCGTAATTACATATAGATCCTAAAGCTAAATTACCGACCTCCGTACAGGCGTATAATAACCGTGTAACAAAGAGTTATCTTTTTCACGTCATGTATTACCACGGGATTTCCTTGTACCGTACCCTGTATGCACGTACACTTGTACGCTCTCTTAAATCACGTAAACGAAGCAAATAGCAACAACAGTCCAATCTACAAATTTTTATTTTTCCAACAACAACCAAACTCAGACAAGTACAGCAACAGAGTGGGTTATCTGCCACACGGAGCGAAATCCCGATTGCACTTTTCACGCTCTGTGCGCAAGGGAGAGTAAAGAAAAAAAAAAAAAAAAAACAGCCACTCTTTCAACTGCGGCCTGCAGAGCGTAAAAAGAGAGTGCGTGCGACCTACAGAGGGTGGGCTGCGGTCTAGATGCATCTGCGGTCGCGGGAGGAGGAGCCCGACGAATGTCAAGGACTCCGGGCGATTCGACGCGCACCGCTGACGGGCCAGCCGATCGTTCTCGGCGAGAATCGCACATGCAAGGGAGCCCGAGGATTTATACATGAGCGGACGCGAGGTGTGTGGCGGTGAATATCGATTGTTTCTCCATTGGGACTAATTTAGGTTTTTTTTTTTTTTTTTTTTTCCTCCATGTGAGCAGGCTATCGGAGGGCAATTGTTTGTTAATGAGATTTCGGTGCCTTTGGTGTACAAGACCAAACAATTGTTACTACATGTGGATCGAGCAGAGTCTAATTTAATCGGTAAGTACATTACCGATCTCGCGTCTACCTGTTGAAACGAAGGGATCCGAAACTCCTTCAAAAAGTAAAACCAACTGGTGTGTAGTACTTTGTACGTATAGGTGTACGCGTGATTTTTGTTTCGTTTTTTTTCTATTTCAACGTACCTATGTATAGCGTAAAAAAGTAAAATTTTAAAAATCACTCGGCGAAAGCGCCCAAGTCGCAAAATCTCCAACGTACAGCCGTCGACACCGAAACGAAGCTACAGGAGTGCGTGTAATCCGCCTGTAATTTTGTCAGGTGGATGGACAAACGGCTCGCAAGCGGAACAACGTCCTTTCGCACCATCGACACGCGTCACCTTTTCTTCTGCGCATGTATAACACGTGCACACTAATAACATAACGATCCTTGTTCCGGGAGCGACGAAGGGTGCGAGACAAGGATCTCTTTCCGAGGGAGATGTGTGTATAATTTTTCGAGAGCGTGATACCATCGTTGGCTCTTGTCGGGAAAAAAAACGCGTCACGCCGATAAGATCGTTTCCTCGCGCGCTTGTATACTCGTTTAATCCGAGGGAGAAGGGAGGGGGGGGGGTGAGAAGTGGTAAAAAGAGACTCACTTGAAAAAGTCGTTTCTGCAGAAGAGCTTGGCCTCCCTCGAGAAGCACTTGTCCTGCAGGGGATTTCGGCACTCGCAGCAGCGTACGCAGTCCGCGTGCCAGGCACGGTCCAGTACGTTGAACAGAAACTTGTCCATGATCGGCTTGTCGCATCCCGCACATGACAGGAGCATCGCCAAGCCACACCTGCCTGCAACAGATGCCCAAGAGCTTGCGTTGTACGACACGTGTGTTTTACCTTTTTTTTTTTTTTTCCATGCGGCGTTTTTTTACAATTACGTCGAAATATATAGTCTTATGCAAGACTATTTCTGTTGTTTTTATTTTAGCCGACAGTACGTGAAACGATTGGGAAAAAATGTACTCATCGTAAGGAAGAAAAGAATAAAAAAGTTTAAAAAAGACAATCGCCGTTCACAAAATTTTTTACTTTTCTGTGACGTATTTTTTAAGACCAATTATTTTACGTACTTTCTGCTGACAGTAAAAAACAAATCAGATAAACTTTTTTTCATTATTAGTTTTGGCCACGGTATAATTTATGTACAAGTAAAATTTTAGTTTATTACATAATAATATGTGTCGTCAATTACCGTGTAAAATGATTCAACTAATAATATTTTCAATGGGTTTTAAATTAAAATAAATAAAAAGCACACGGTTTTCACTGGAGATCGATTGCAAGGATAAATTATTCATCGCCGCGTTTAAACACCAAAAGCAATGAATGCCACATGGCGTTACAAAAATATACATGTCAAACAATGAATAATGATGCTGGACAGAAAAATTGCGTGCGATTATATTCGCGTATCACGTTTTATCACCTCCACGCATTTGTTAAGAATATTACGTATCTATTGTGCAATCAACAAACGCTTTAGTTTTTTTTTCAATTCATTCAAGCGTCATTAGTTTTCAATTAATCAAACAAATTCAATAAGCACAGTAGCCATTTTTCTTAAAAACCACCATATCACCATTGTACAATATATTGTTACGATCAATCACAATTAGATTCAACAATGATCAAAGCATCAAAAAAAGCACTTGCTCCATGATTAATTTACACACTTGCATGTGGACAGAAGTAAGTGTTTGCGATCGTTTCAGAAAACTCCCAATGACAACAACTTTCCGGCAAAATGATTAACGCCTCGACAAGTCGCGCTTAACAAATTAAATTCGACCAACTTTTCCATCATGCACTACAGAAAAGATAAAAGAAACCTAAGCCCCTCCGCGAGAAAAAACAAAAAGCACTCAGCACCACTTAATGTACGTATACCAGTGGTGTTGTTTTTTTTTTTTTTTTTTTCGCTCGCGATGCTCAACTTTACCTAAAAGAAGAAGAACAACAAAACCCTCCCCCACTCGTGAAACAATAAAAAGCTTCTTCTCATTGAACGAGAGAGAGAGAGAGAGAGAGGAATCTATTACCACAGCCAAACCCAAAGGGAAAAAAAGAAGAAGAAGAAACTTCCACGCTCGAGCGCGCTCTTGTCTCTCTCGCGAAAAATTGAAACAGAAAAAAACAGAAAAACAACCAAAAAAAAAGGGGAGGGGGGTGGGAAAAAAGAAAGTTTTCCCGAAGGCTTATCGCCATCGCGCAGCCCTGTATGAATTTTTCGCCGCTTCCTTCGATGGGCGGAGCACGTCGCGGGCACATACATTCGCGCACATTGATCCGAGCACCCAAAGACAGGCCTGTCGAGCCACCCTCCCCTACGGCCCACCCCCACACGGCTACTACCCTTGACTTCGATCTCGCCCGCGGAGCGAACCCTCACTTTCTCTCCGGCGCGAGGAGCGTCTCCCCTTTCACCGGCCATTTGAATGGAGGAGCGAGCTTATGCCGGCTTGATGGACCGCTTGATTGAACTTGAACGGTTTTTTCAAGCTCCTTTTGCAACGGGAGGAGCTTTTTTTTTTGTAGCAATTTTATGTGGCGTAGGGGGGTTGTCAGGCCTGAAGTTTTTCATGAGAACAAACAGAACCGCGAGAGAACATTTTTTTAGGATCAAGTGGAGTACATTTGCATGGTTTTCTGTTATACGTGGACGAGAATTGCAAGGAAAAGTGAAATTTTTCATTTCATTGCCTGTACCGATTTGTAAAATTACAACTTTGGTAGGGATTGTTCCTTGAAAACTTTAGCGTTACACTTTACGGTGGTCAACAATGGTATGTATAGTTGGATGTATTTGTTAAAAACTCGAGCTAATAAATTGTGGGTAGACCTTTGTTTTCACCCCGATTTCAACAAATAAACCGTACAACGTTCAAATTCTCCATTCGTCAACATTAATTGAGCCATCATCGTATGGGACATGTTTTTGCAAAACACAATGAGGAGCAAAATACACCGAGAACACGCGAGTACGCATTTATACGTTGATTTAATACAATAGCTGCTATTGGCGCGTTTATTAATTCATGCTTTAATACTACACTGTAAGTACAAGTGCGTTGAAATGTATATCTACCTATACGTTGAAGCGTGTATGGTTGAAATGATTGATTAGAATTTTAAAAATAACCAAATTTATAGTAGTGCAATTATTATTTTAATATATTTTCTACTGACAATAAATACTTTTCAAACGAGAAAAAGTCAAAGAAGAAACGCTGTACAGGGTACAAGTCTGTGTCAACTATTTTGCTAACTACAGTTTTTTTGTGTCAATTGTTAAAGAAAAAAAAAAAAAATTATTCGATTAGGTAGGGATGGTGAAACAGTTGACTAATGCGAAGGGTTTTATAATAACCCCGAATTTAAACTACACACCCTTTAAACATGTACTTTTACACATATAGATTTTACGGTGTATGCAACTTGTGGTGTGTATCTGCTGCTTATTTGGGTTTTGTTTATCTTTTAAGTAGAATTCCCGTATAATAAACAACCAAGCGTCAATAAGCCGTAGAATTCAATAAATGTACTCGTATATTTCAATGACAGATAAGTATAAATTTTCTGCATATAAATAGCTTTATTTATTCGTAAACCACATTGATTCAAGACGCAATTTTCGCTATAAAATGCACTGCAATAAACATAATTACTATAGTTGCCACTAAGAAGAAGGAATGCTCACTTAATTAGCACGAATTCTGGTTTTTCAATGAAGCATCGTAACAGTAAACATGAAAAAGGTATAGTCAGGAAATTTTACTCTCTTACGACAAAAAACATGCTTTGATCATGCCTATTTTATCCTTTAAAAATTGAAGCAGTGTCTGATGCTTTGATCGTCCATTGTGATTATTCGATTGGTTTTGTAACTTCGTACATGTAGAAAGGATGAAGTGTAAAATCAACAAAAAAGTATTCATTCCCTACAAATAATACAGCCATGTTAAATTGTACAGAAGAATAAACAAAGCAAAATAAGTATACTAGAAAAGTTTCTCAAATACGTACAGCAAAAATTACATCAAGCGGAGGTACACAATAAAGGGAAAAAAAGCGAGAAATTGACGTGTACTATCATACACATAAATAAAGGGTAATATTACGAAGAAAAAAAAAACAGAATCGATAATCTGGTTACTGGCTTACCTATACCTATGTTGTGTGCCTGGGTGACGGGCAGGGGGGCACAGCAAGACGACCCGAGGGCCGCGACCCTGATCCTGGGGGTGCCTTGCGCGAGCTGCCCCCCAGGGGCCCCGACCCCCCCGGGCCCCCCTTGGGCCCCGTAGGCCTCCACCTCCCCAACGACGGGCGCCGCCGCCGCCGCCGCCGCCACCTGGTTTGCAGCGCCGACGCCAGCGCCTCCTCCTCCACCGCCGCCCCCGCAAGCAACCGCACCACCTACCCCCACCACAGCTGCTGTTACGGCTGCTGTCGCTAAAACTGCTGCCGCTGATGCTGCAGTCGCCGCTGACTCGGTGCCGCAGGGTCCGGCCTCCGCCGCTGCTACCTCGGCAGCTGCAGACCCACCCGCGAAACGGCCGTACGCCCCCGTGGGCCCCAGCGCTAGCACCCACTTCTACTACTACGGCTATACTATACTGTACAGTTGCTACTATCGGCTTGCTTTTGATTTTGCCCTTTTTCCTTTCCTTATCGTTGCACTTGGCCTTTCGCACGGAGTCGTCTCTTTATGCTGATCGCTATACCCCCCGCACCCCCACCACAACAACCCCCACTACTACTACTACTACCACCACCACCACCACCACCAACGAGCTTGCAGTAAATTAGCCCACAATGATGATTACGTGCCAAAGTGTGAGCGACAACGATCATCGACACCGTGCATCGTCACCATCACCACCATCACCACCACCACCAACACCCCCACTGTCACGGCATCGGAAGCAGCTTTAACAACGACGGGCCCTTTGCTTCTTAATGAAAACTGTGACAATGAATCATCGACAGCGCCCAAAGTGTGCGTCAATGACATTGAGCTCGGCCGCGCCGATGAAATGAATTGTTTGGTTGTAAATGAATTATTTACGCACGCGAACTCACACTGACAAGCAAATCGTCGCCGTCGCGTTGCAGCCGACCGTTCCCGGCTGCCCCGGTCTTTCTCCTGCTGGTGCCACGTGACGCCACCCTCGACGCGGACCTCGTTTCCCTCTTTCTCCGTCCTTGTCCAATGCTCTTGTTCTCATCCGCGTTGTCGGAGTACCCGTCGCGACTCGGCTTCACCGCACTCGGGGCGACGCTGGCCGTCGGACCGACCGGTCGCCGCCACCTGAACATTCGAGCCTCTGCGCCACGGCACCCTCGCTATTTTTTTCCCCCCAATCTTGGCTGGGTCCCGCTGTACAACTCGCGGGTTGTCGGGGGAAAAAAAAAAGCACAGCTCAGCTCGACAGCTTGCGAGCCACACGGTACGTAGCACTTCCAACTCGCCGGGCAAGGCTGTCACGTACAGCCTCAATTTGGCTTTTTTTTTTTCTCCCAACTCTAGTGATTTTTTTTCTTCTTTGGGACACACTTGTGGCGGACGACCCAAAAGTTTTAACTGCGGCTAAGTGGGCTATCACCAAACGAAAACACCGTGAAAAAGAGTGTACGCGCGAGGGGTTGAAAATTCCATGCGGGCATCACACGCGCGGGCGTACCGTACGCTCGCAAGCTCGCCAGCCAACTGCCAAAGGGGCCCCCGCACCTGCGAGCGAACCGAGGCTGTGGGCTAGCGATACATCACCACGCAATCGTTCGTTTGCCCCCTCCCCTATTGCCCACCTTCTCCGTCTGTCGCGCAAGGCCAGTCAGCGCGCGGTGTTGCTCTCCCTCTCTTTCTGCCATCCCCTCCACTGTGGCCGTCGGTTTCAGCGCTTCCGATTGGTTGCTCGGGCGTGGGGTAGCACCCACTTTGGCAAGAGCAACCCCAAGTGCTGGACGCTGATACGCTCGTTGCGGTGGTGGGGGGATGGGGCTCCTCCCACCGTGGAAGTCAGGCATGGCTGCCGCGGTGTGAGGTGTGCGAGGACAAGGGAGACGGAGAAGGCGAGCGGAGACGCGATGGGTAGTTACTCTCTGTGTGGAGAGTATGGAGGTGCCACGCGCGAGGTGGTTTAAAGGAAGCAGCTGGGGCTCAAGTTTCAGTAGTTCTCCAATCCAGTGACTTTTTATTTATTTTTTTTATTTATTTATTTTTTTTTTTTTTTCAACATTAATACATTAGAGATGCAGGGGGGGTTATTTTAATGTTGACAATAATTTTTATCCGAGGTTTGATTACCGATGGCAATTTTTTTTTCTTTTTTTTTTTAATCGTTTAAACGATGTTTACGGATATAATGTTGGATCTCTTGAATCTGTTTTAAAGAAAATCAGCCATCAAAATTAAGAATAATTACAAAGGAAAAGTGAAGCTTGATGGAAGCTTTTCTGGCATGAGTATTGTTTGTTCAAAATAAAAGCTCCCTGCGTCATTTGGTTAAATACCCGGACTGTACGTAACACCAATACTATTATTTATTAAGAGCCAACATAAGAGAAATGGAAACCAACAATGTGCATATTGGTATTTAATTTTACAGCGTACCCCATAAAAGTATTAAATTTGTTTTTGTCTTTATTATGTCGATCATTTGCGTGTTTATTATTAAATAAAAAATCAGAAGAAAAATAAAATTTTATTTGAAAAGCTCTCTCTTGCCGGTTAGTTTGAAAAGACTTTTGCGCTAACCCGACGATGTATAAATTTCCAATGAAAGTTAGTATTATGATGCTGTATCATCAATGTGAGATTATTGTAACTGTTTTCCGATGCAAAATTGTAAAAAGAAGTTGCAAAATAACGGGTTGTACGAGGAAAAGGATTCAATTTTCGGACGAGTGAGGTAGAAAGGATGTATTCATGTACGCGGTTATTCGAGCGATGAAAGGGGATCGAGTGGAGCTTTGATGTTGCTCTTTGGGGAAAATCTAGCGCTTTTATGAATTTAAGCGTTGCTTGATGAAACCGTGGGATTATATTTTTTGCGCATGCCTGAGTTTGGTATTCAATTTTTTGACTTGTTTAAATTTCTCGACTCGTGTTTTCACGTTTTCGATGAAAATAAAGTATCAAAGGAAATTAAAAGTTTACAAAAGGAAATGAGACTCAAGCAAAAACATGTGGCCGAGATCACTTTGTAAACTTAAAAAAAAAATGGTCACTATACACCCTGTACATCATGAATTATTCTTTTTAAAAAACTTAACAATGTGCAGAATTTTTCAAATACATTTCATTACATTGTTTTTGCATTTATGTTTAAATTCCGTTGACACAACACATCACACAGTTAAACACGTATCAAGTATATATTTCATTTGCACTGCTGATAGAAAGATGTGTCTCCAAGGACTCACCAATACACCCTCAATAAAAACCTGCGTCCACAAGTAACATCCAACAACGAAAGTCATCAAACTCGAGCAAAAATCATCCGGCATTTGAAAATAAAAAGTTTCCCGAGCCAACGCAGTGCCCGCAATCCCAAGCGACTGTTCAGCAAATCAAAAGCACTGGCTTCAACTTCATCCCTTGTCGTCGTGTGTAACGTCAGACTCCAAGGGACGCACGGGGGGAATCGATCTCCCACCCGGTGGCGGGAATTCCTCCACTCGAAAAGCTCGTGTACCTACCCTAGCTCTCCCTCTGTTTGCGCGAGACCCTTCGTATACCATCCCTGGGGAATGAAAACAGCTCCATCCGTACGCGTGTGTATATATATGTGTTACTACACGGTGTGCCCGAGCTTTTCCGAAAAGACTCGTCGCGCGTCGAATGAGCATTGGTGTGATGTGCATACGCAGTGTGTGCAAGGACACCAAGTTTTATGGCTTTTTTCACGAGCTACAGGTTTATGCCTGTGTCAACAGCCTTGATTTTTTTTTTTTTTTTTTCCTTCATTTTTTCTACTTGCTATATGTGGTAGAAAACTCAAGAATAAATGTAATAAGCCGTTCTCGACTTTTATAACTATAAAAGTATATACTCCAATGGTACCGTATGGCTTCTTTTTTTAAAAAAATTGGATGATTTACAGGTAATTGGTCTTAAATTTTTAGATTTATCGTGGATCAATATGTCGTCATTCTTTACTTCTCTATCTTGTTTTAAAACTTTCGAAAATCAAGGAGACCACCCCCCGTTCAGTATAGTTATTTAAGAGTACTCTACAATCTATACAAAAAAAAGAAATATATTTTGTAGAGAACTTAAGTACGAGGATCTATCGTTGTTGTATAATTTTATGGTGTAGGAGTGAAAAAATGTAAAGATAAGTAGGAGGGAAACAAAAAAGAAAAATGTGGAACGTTTTAGAGTTAGGCGAATTAAAAAAAATATTGAAAAGGAAATTGAAGTAATATGTATTTTTTCAAAAATCATGATAAAAACTGGTAAAATATATTAAATATTTATGACTCGTGAAGAAATACGGTTGCACTCGAATGGAAAACGTATACGTCATGATTGAGTGTAAACTAATTTTATTTTTAAACCAAACTTAATTCAAGATTATAAAGGTAAAATTTATGGATAATATGATGTTGAATTCTCGATATTCAGTTGATAATGGCTTTGCGTATGCTACTAAAAATACCCTATTTTTTTAAGCTTGTGCGATAACGTGTGTCTGAGTCTAAGGCACATCGGAAATATTTTTCGGCTCAATGAGCTAGAAAGACTAGCTAATAATGCTTCGATGCGTAGATAGTAGATTGGTATACCTATGCAGGAGATGTTGATTTATCGCTCTCACACGAGTATATAATTTTTGATCTATAATACATATTATAGTAAAGCTGTTTATTTTTTTCTAGTTTTTGACAATCAATGTATACTTTGTGAATTAAAAAAAAAAAAAAAATTGATGCTTCGTTGATAAATACTGGTGTACTCCATACATGACATATATTTTTCTAATTAAAAGAAAAAAGTGTAACCACATTATAATAAAAAGTATATAAATACAAAATCGTTCGATTTTTTTTTACATATTATAAGAAAATATGTACTAAGTAAGTATAGCATAAATGAACAGAAAAGTTACAGATTTAAAAAAAAAAGAAAAGAAAAAAAAAATGTTTTTGTATTAGTTATATATTTTATACAATGTTTTCATGAGGATGAAATGATCAACGAATAATTTAATCACAAAATACGTCTTTTCATTATAAACCATGTATAAAAATCTTCAGTAAATAAAATTTAACATTTTATCACTATTTTTATTGTACAGTTTGCTATTTAACATGGTAATCGTGCCTTGCATGCGAAACGTTGTCTAATTAAGATAGCTGTATAGAAATTGATGAATGACACGTTTTTATCGTACTTTGTTATATATAATATATTATGATTTGAATAAAAAAATTTTTTCCGTCTTTGGAAGTAACAACATTAGAATCGTTTTAATAAGGACCTCCTCATTCCCTATTCATACGTTGCAATAAAATGTTACATTAATTTAAAAAAGGAGTAAGAATCCAAGTTATTGACACCTTACCTTCTTCTTTTGATGTTTCGGACGATTTTCAAAGATTTTTCTCACAGCAGCGACGTTGCACAATGAGCTGTCAAGAAAATACACATGTCGTTTATTCGTCTCTGTCTCTCTCTCTGCGCTCTCGTGACTGACATTTTACTAGATTGTAAAAAATTTTCTTTCCATGTACATGTTGAGCGAAAAAATTTTTTCAATCTCGAGCGTTGTTTAACTGTTTTGTAGTTTATTATTTTCTCACAAGCAAGAGTGATAATATGATTTCACATATGATATGAAGAAAATGAGTTGTTCGCAACGTTACTTTTTATCTATTATACCGAGACGAAAGTAAAATTCCTTCAAGAAATTCTGAGAGTAAGAATCACGCTGGTATTAATTTTTCATTGCAATACATAAATATAATATGTATATTTTTTTTTTATTAACAACACTTTTTAAGTGATTGCTCAGATGAATTGTTATTTATATCTCTACGAACCAATGGATGCAATGGAATATTTTTCTCAATAACTCGTTTATCAGATGACAAAAAAAATCGTTCAATGCATGATCATACTGTGAAATGAAAAATGATAACATATCAAATAGGATTTTAAAAATGTTATGTTGAAGTTATGAATAATTGAAAAATAAAAAAAATTATTTCTAGCTATACATGCGTAAGGATAAATATTTATAGATTCGAAGGTCTGAATGTTTTTAAAATAATCGAATCATTATTTGTATAATATCAGTGAGTATTGCTTAGATTTACTACGATTTTTTAATTATACAAAAATTAATTAATTAAAGTATTAACTCCCAATATTAACTAAAGTAATAAATTACATGTTGTAAATAATAGCTCTAACTGTATCATATTCTACTTCTACCTATGTAATACCATCTCTGATGAAAATTTTTTTTACTTTAGATTTGAATGCCAAAAGATAAAATAATGATAATAGTTAAATAAATAATTACACGTACAGTTCTTGATGTATAATTAATTTTTATCCCAACTGTATTTAAATGCACTTGCTTTTTACATCCAACTGTATCTGTTCAGGAAACAAACGAATCGAACGTTAAATGATTCGATTTTTTTCACATAGTAAACTCATTTTATATTAATTACTGCTTACTTGTAAATAATTTTTTTTTAAATAGCATTCAATCTCTGAAGGAAAAGTTTACTTTCCATGTTTTTATTGTTTCGTTAAAATATTTTTCTGTGATATATTGATTGTTGCAAAAATAAATGTAGCTTTACTATAATTTTACTAAATTAAAAACACTATTGTAAAAGAACTTTTAATACAGTATTTTATGTACTTAACGAGAGATTTAGTCAAAAAATAAAAATACAAACAAATTGTTTAGAATTTATAAAAAAAAAGTACTTAAAAAAAATATACATTAAACATACCAAAAAATAAATAATCAAGTAAAGTATTTGCTTTTAACTCTGATTTCATTGTAACGTTAAATTGTGGTTTTAATTTATTGATTACATAAAATAATTCATTCATATAACAATAGGGATTTTTAGTAACGAACTTTTATAAAAATAGTTAACGATATATATTTATTTATGCATGATACTTTCATTGAACACTTAAAGAGGCAAATTTCATTATTTTAATACATATATCTACAAGTTTAGAGTGCTAGGCACTAAAGTAGTAGCTTAAACTTTTAATACTTTATTTTCCTTCGACATTTTTATAAATGATACAAAATATGGAATGCTAAAAACTTTAAAAAAAGACTCAACTTTGGTTTTTTGTTTATGCTCCAGGCATGGTCTAATAAATTTAATAAATCTAACAAATTTTATACGCCATTCCTTTTCAACTTGAAATATTATATGGAATTAAAATTAAATATTCCTGTAAGTTTGCTGTTATCTTTTGATTACATTAGGTATAACATTAATTGTAAGCTGTAAAAATATATTTTCAGTTTTTACAAAACAAATATTTAAAGATTAAATTACAATTTTAATTATTACATAAAATTGCGTGCACAATAAAATTTAAAACATGTATATAAAAATATATTTTAATAATCTTTAACATTCATGATTGGGAAAAATTTCAAAAAGTTTTACATCACACTGTGCCAATCGTTGGTATAAATAGTATTGTCTCACAACTGTCAGGTGCATAGCTGACAATTACGTCAAAATATGGCAAAGTATTAAAAGTTCATTGTACACACGATTACATTGTAAATAGAGAATCATCAATCCCATCCTCATGTAACTTTTCTCAGTACTTTAAACCTTCAATTACAATAATCTAAAGGCTTTTTTTGCTATAGAGAGTTTCTACAATTTCGTACAATACGTGATACTTTGAATTCCTAAGACTTCAGTGGCTTGTAGCCGGTCCACTCTCTAAAAGTAGCGTTCATAGAATTCTCAACTAACAAATCTATAGGGTGAATTATCACAGGTATGGATGCCAGACCTATCACAGTTGAAATCCAAGGACTCCGTAGCATTGGTTTTACAGACTTGTTTTGTGCGAAGCGAACAGCCGCACAAAGCCTATTTATTGTCAAACCTGGTATTATGACCGATGCAAATCCCTGCCACAGTAGTGTGTCCGCTGTCGAGAGACATATGCGTTTTGTCCTGTTTGGTGAGGTGTCAACCTAAAATTGGTATGATAAATAGAGAAATTAATACATCGATTTTGATTGGTGAACATTTAAGACATACTTTGAAGGCAAGCAGTCCTTTGTCGAATGTGTCTGCAAGCACATATCCACAGGCAACCACGTAGCTGCCCCACACAATGGATTTTGGGACAATACTTCTGAATGCCTCTCCAACTTCATTGGTGTAACCTACAAGCGGAGATAAAAATTATACAGGATGAAGAGCTATTGTGTTTTTACATGTACTGTTGATGATTTTATGTGCACTTGAACCAATATTATAATTTTAGCAAAACAAAAAAAAAAGGACTATTGAATTAAGTGAGGTGATTTAATGAATATGAATAATTACCTAAATATCTGATGTAGGTATCACGAAAAATGTCAACCTCGGCCTTGTTATCGTTTTCAACCATGCCAACGTCCTGATGTTAGACAGCAATACGTGTTTGTCCCAATAACAATAAATACACTTTTCAAACTCCAAAGAGTGGTATGATCCAGTGTTTCAACTCGTCTTTGTGATTAACGATGTTGTCGTTCGTTTATTTTTACAGCTGACAAACTGTGATAAATTGGAAAAATCGATTATCTCTACTTTAAGTACAGGTTTTACGCACAATTAACTTTGAGCACCAACAAAATCACATACTAAGATCCAGTAGGTGATCAATAATAAAAAATAAACTTTATTGGCGCGCGACTGCTGACAGTGTACTGACGACGTGACCACAAGACCATGTATTAAAAAATGCATGATGATGGACTCAATGGTAAATTTGTGTTGGTTTATTGTTGTGTTTGTTTTTTTTAAAATTATTTTGTCAAAAAAAAGCGTTTCATTGGCTCTACAAAGTGTAATAGACTCTCAATTGCAAATTTGTACTTTATTTCAAAATAATATATAATTAGTTTTAAAACCAACGTAGATTAATATCAATTGAGTTGAACTTTGCTCATAAAACTGATGAAATACATTTCATTATAAAATTCTATAAAAATATGTACAACACAATTTACAAAATCTGAGGCCATTAGACATAATACTTATATTATACATGTTATCTTAACATTGATTCATGACATGTCACGAGAATAGTGACAGTTGGTATATAACAATCCTGCCAAAGAAATCAGTGCTGGTTTCAAAAACTATTTTAAACACTTTGGACTTCACTGGTGAACTTAATTTAAACTCCTGGATAGAATTTATGTCTTCTGGATATATATTTTCAACATGACCCAAATCTTTGGTATCTGGACCAGCTTCCAGATAACACTTTAGACCAGCAAAACCACCTTGGAATTGAATTTGTACGAGAGACAAACAAACTTCTTCTGGGAAACTTACTAGAACCCATTGTGGACTTCCCTGTTGATGTACTTTTTTATTAGGTATTATCATAATTAAAAGTATTAAAATGTAACAGATGATTTAAATGTCTTTAAAAAAAAGGAGAAATAAATCCTTCACTTACAGAATCAGAGTTCCAACAGGTTTCACTGTCACTGTCAAACATAAACTGCTTTCCATAGCTTTTTACGTTTTTGTTTAAAACAGAGCTAACTCTAAAAGTACAGGTAATGAATATTACCAAGTTGTTAATTCATTTTTCAGTAATTTATTAAATAAAAGCAAATTTAATAGAAAAATATTTTTGGTTAGACTTGACAAGACAAGAAAATAAAATTTAAAACACAACTCTTACCGACATTCAAATTTTTTTTTATCCAATAAAGTTGTCATTTCAACAAATTTTAATTGATTTTATTAAGTGTTTTGAAAATATGTTAATAAAATAAAAAAAATGTAGACAGACGGATTCCAGACTCCGGCATGCATTTGACATAGGCAGGGCAGGCGATTAGTTTACGATCAGCGCCATCTCGTGATTCTGCTATTAAATATTAAATTAAAAGTTTTAGGGGTACCGACAAAACATTAATAATACTGACATCGTATGGATATGGATGTCAAATTGTGTGAAGATAACATTTTGACAACTGATAACTAAAAGATGTCTTAGTGATAGAATTTGGCATCAATTTGGCATCCATACGATGTTAATCAATCATTGTTTTGTGAGGTAAATCTTAGAAAAGAGTCAAAGAGAAGAGGCTGCTCTTCTGAAGAGCACAGTGTAAGACATACGTGAAGTGATGTGTAGTAATATAGTAATCACTGTCACTACTAAGTAGTGCCATATAGTCGATTTTATTAAACCATATAAGTAGAATATTTATACTTTTGGACGTCAATTTTCCAGTAAAAAATAATTTGTAAACTTGCCGCAAATAGCACAGACAATGTCAACTTTTTATTTTGTATCTATTAAATAAGTTGCGGCTGGTTTATGATAATTTAAATGGCTCTACTATAAATAGTAATAATTATTTGGATCAGCGCCATCTAGCGGTCTTTATTTTTTGGCCAAAAGTGGCTCCTAAACTTTTGAACCCGAGCTTTAGCGATTAGAGCCATTTAGTCAATTATAAACCAGCCGCAACTCGTGATTAAGCTATAAAATAAAAAATAAACAATACGTGTGTTTTTGGCGGCAAGTTAACAATCTATTTTCTACTAAAAAATCGACATCTTATGTATTCATACTTTTGAAGATAAATTTTCGAGCATAAGATAAATTATTAATTTGCCGCCAAAAACACATGTATCGTTATTTTTTCATTTTATAGCTTCACCATGAGTTGCGGCTGGTTTATAATTCATTAAATGGCTCTAATCGCTAAAGCTCGAGTTCAAAAGTTTAGGAGCCACTTTTGGCCAAAAAATAAAGACCGCTAGATGGCGCTGATCCAAATAATTATTACTATCTATAGTAGAGCCATTTAAGTTATTATAAACCAGCCGCAATTGATTGTATGGTTGTAAAATAAAATGTTAACGTTATTTGAGTTATTTGCGGCGAGTTTACAATATATCTTTCACTCGAAAAAATTAAAGAGAAACAATGCATCCTCTGCAGGTACGTTAAGCGACGTTTCAGGTTACTTTTCAACAATATTAACTTAAAAAGCTTACAAAGTTAATGAATGCCATCAACAAAAAGGAGCAGACTATCCAACTTCATTAAACGTTTCGACCACCAATAAATGAGTACGCTTTTTGTGTTTGAGAGCAACAATCCAGTAATTGAGACAACCGACAACATTTGCTGGAACTATTTGTCTTCTTGTCCATCATTAATTCCTATAGAGAATTAATAATTGAATTGTGATGGCTTTGTTTCATTCAAATGTTTCTTATCTTAAAAATTTTGTAGCATCAATTGGAAAATTGATACCTTTATTCAAAATACTAATAAGTGACAAGGAAGTTCATACTAATTATTATTAAAGTATACAAGTATCTATAAGCTTGACGAATAATGGGATAAAAACATCGTTTATTCATGTAACTCAATAAATATACTGTGCCAATGATTTACATGCATAAGTATATGGCTAATAGTATAAAAAAAGAAAGTCAACCACTTTTTTTCTTTTAATATCTAATGTGAACAATGCTCCAGTTTCTTAATGAATTTTTTTCTGCAATAAATTATCACAAAATTAATGAAAAAATTAAAAATGTTTTTAAATGTATAACTATTATGTTATATCTACCATTGAGCTGAAGATTTCAACAATCAAATCTGGTCTTGTAGCTTTTAGCTTTTCATATCCTGCTGTTCCCGTCACTTGTGCTATTATACATTCAAAGCAATATACTCCATGACCTTTATTTTCAATGTGCTGGCATCGTGATCAACTGCTGTCAACAAAAGGCTTAAATCATTAGAAATATTTAATCCATGGAGAAAATTATTAGTATTCGATTCAAGATTTTCAACTTTGACACTATAGATGTAATTTAATATTTTTCACACATCACCTCATAAATAAAACCATTGATTTCTCACAGTGCTTCACAGTCACACGAAGAGTCTCCTAAGAATGGAGCATTACATCTCACCAAATAAAAAATACATTTATTTGATTTATTACAGAGAAGTAAATTTCAAGTGTCATAAATAAACAAAGAACCCAACCTCCATTCGTTAACCGCCAATTGTAAACTTGCCGCAAATAGCACAGACAATGTCAACTTTTTATTTTGTATCTATTAAATAAGTTGCGGCTGGTTTATGATAATTTAAATGGCTCTACTATAAATAGTAATAATTATTCGGATCAGCGCCATCTAGCGGTCTTTATTTTTTGGCCAAAAGTGGCTCCTAAAATTCTCAATCAGAGCAGTCAGGATTAGAGCCACTTAATCAATTATAAACCAGCCGCAACTTATGATGAAGCTATAAAATAAAAAAATAACAATACATGTGTTTTTGGCGGCAAGTTAACAATCTATTTTCTGCCAAAATTAGACCTCCTATGTATTTATACTTTTAAAGATAAATTTTCGAGCATACAATAGATTGTTAACTTGCCGCCAAAAACACATGTATTGTTATTTTTTTATTTTATAGCTTCATCATAAGTTGCGGCTGGTTTATAATTGATTAAGTGGCTCTAATCCTGACTGCTCTGATTGAGAATTTTAGGAGCCACTTTTGGCCAAAAAATAAAGACCGCTAGATGGCGCTGATCCAAATAATTATTACTATTTATAGTAGAGCCATTTAAATTATCATAAACCAGCCGCAACTTATTTAATAGATACAAAATAAAAAGTTGACATTGTCTGTGCTATTTGCGGCAAGTTTACAATTGGCGGTTAACGAATGGAGGTTGGGTTCTTTGTTTATTTATGACACTTGAAATTTACTTCTCTGTAATAAATCAAATAAATGTATTTTTTATTTGGTGAGATGTAATGCTCCATTCTTAGGAGACTCTTCGTGTGACTGTGAAGCACTGTGAGAAATCAATGGTTTTATTTATGAGGTGATGTGTGAAAAATATTAAATTACATCTATAGTGTCAAAGTTGAAAATCTTGAATCGAATACTAATAATTTTCTCCATGGATTAAATATTTCTAATGATTTAAGCCTTTTGTTGACAGCAGTTGATCACGATGCCAGCACATTGAAAATAAAGGTCATGGAGTATATTGCTTTGAATGTATAATAGCACAAGTGACGGGAACAGCAGGATATGAAAAGCTAAAAGCTACAAGACCAGATTTGATTGTTGAAATCTTCAGCTCAATGGTAGATATAACATAATAGTTATACATTTAAAAACATTTTTAATTTTTTCATTAATTTTGTGATAATTTATTGCAGAAAAAAATTCATTAAGAAACTGGAGCATTGTTCACATTAGATATTAAAAGAAAAAAAGTGGTTGACTTTCTTTTTTTATACTATTAGCCATATACTTATGCATGTAAATCATTGGCACAGTATATTTATTGAGTTACATGAATAAACGATGTTTTTATCCCATTATTCGTCAAGCTTATAGATACTTGTATACTTTAATAATAATTAGTATGAACTTCCTTGTCACTTATTAGTATTTTGAATAAAGGTATCAATTTTCCAATTGATGCTACAAAATTTTTAAGATAAGAAACATTTGAATGAAACAAAGCCATCACAATTCAATTATTAATTCTCTATAGGAATTAATGATGGACAAGAAGACAAATAGTTCCAGCAAATGTTGTCGGTTGTCTCAATTACTGGATTGTTGCTCTCAAACACAAAAAGCGTACTCATTTATTGGTGGTCGAAACGTTTAATGAAGTTGGATAGTCTGCTCCTTTTTGTTGATGGCATTCATTAACTTTGTAAGCTTTTTAAGTTAATATTGTTGAAAAGTAACCTGAAACGTCGCTTAACGTACCTGCAGAGGATGCATTGTTTCTCTTTAATTTTTTCGAGTGAAAGATATATTGTAAACTCGCCGCAAATAACTCAAATAACGTTAACATTTTATTTTACAACCATACAATCAATTGCGGCTGGTTTATAATAACTTAAATGGCTCTACTATAGATAGTAATAATTATTTGGATCAGCGCCATCTAGCGGTCTTTATTTTTTGGCCAAAAGTGGCTCCTAAACTTTTGAACTCGAGCTTTAGCGATTAGAGCCATTTAATGAATTATAAACCAGCCGCAACTCATGGTGAAGCTATAAAATGAAAAAATAACGATACATGTGTTTTTGGCGGCAAATTAATAATTTATCTTATGCTCGAAAATTTATCTTCAAAAGTATGAATACATAAGATGTCGATTTTTTAGTAGAAAATAGATTGTTAACTTGCCGCCAAAAACACACGTATTGTTTATTTTTTATTTTATAGCTTAATCACGAGTTGCGGCTGGTTTATAATTGACTAAATGGCTCTAATCGCTAAAGCTCGGGTTCAAAAGTTTAGGAGCCACTTTTGGCCAAAAAATAAAGACCGCTAGATGGCGCTGATCCAAATAATTATTACTATTTATAGTAGAGCCATTTAAATTATCATAAACCAGCCGCAACTTATTTAATAGATACAAAATAAAAAGTTGACATTGTCTGTGCTATTTGCGGCAAGTTTACAAATTATTTTTTACTGGAAAATTGACGTCCAAAAGTATAAATATTCTACTTATATGGTTTAATAAAATCGACTATTTGGCATTACTATAGTACTATTTTGGTACATCATACTTTTTCATTAGATAAGTGCACATCGATTCGTGAAATACATGGATGCTCCAGTGACAGCACACAAGATACAGCAACGTCAATTTAGGTTTCACAGGTAAAACGTATGGGTGATAGTCACAAAAGCACCTATTAGTCTTGTAATCACTTAATACCCACCTCCTGAACTTCTATACTAAATTATGAAAAATATTGCTGTGCTTTGCAGCAGATTGTTATTTAAGCATTTAAGTAGAACAATAAAAATAAAGTTATTTCTAATATTTCGTACTATTGATGGACTATTGTGTAATATCGATGTACAAAAAAAATTAAAAATTAAAAACGTACCAAATACTTTTTCAACTAACAATTACAGATACTTAGCAACAACTTTTCCAATAAATGGAATAAATATAAAAATAGGTATCTCTGAAATGATACTTTATTAGTATGTCAAAGCAACTACTTTATTTTTATACACGTGCAATATTAGCAAATAATCCACATTTGTTTGGTATATACTACTTCGGCAATCTATTAACAGTTACATTTTTTATACATAACTGTGTGCATTGAACTCGAATTCTTAAGTGCTTAGCCACAAAGCCTGACTATATATATTATGTTCACTGCGGTTTTCTAAACAGCTCAATAACAAATGCCATTGTGTTTAAACAAAAAAAAAATGTTGACATTGTTTGACTTCTTTCAAGCTAACGATCATACGTAGGATTACCTAATTTTGCAGTTAAATAATATTTCCTTTGTTAGTAAAATACTAAGATATTAATGAAGCTTTAGGATGATTTTAAAATATATATGCAAAAAGGGAGAAATAGAACATACAATAGAGTAAAGCTATTTGTCATGTTCTAACTAATTTATATTGCTTAACGAAGTACAAAAATGTAGGTAATGATGAGGATATGTATAATACCAATTCATACTAACTATTTAAGAGTCATAAATTTTTTTACGTAAAAATTTTTTTTGTACATTATAAGAGGGATATTGAGGTTTTCAAAGTATGATAAATCTAAGATTACTTCCAAGAGTCACATTTTAGAATTTTGTAGTTAGCAATTCTCTGATGATGATTTTGATACGATACTACTCCAGAAATGTATGTATTATAACTATGTATGATATTGTCGTACCGACCATCTGAAAACAATAACACAATAAACACTTTCCTCGCATGTTTCCATTACTTGGAACTATCTTATTTTATTTCATTTAAAAAATCACGTACCGCTACGAGTAATGATTCATTTATTTGAAAAGTATCCACAACTTTAAATCTGATATCTGTAGTTTGGCATCGATAAGAAAATAGTAACAGCTAAAAACAAACGTTTTGATTTTTGAATTACTTCTAATTATCAGGTTTTGTTTTTAATTTTTACCTGATACGCTACACTTCTGTCTTTCACTCCATCATTGTACATCAAACAATTGATCAACGTCTGGTTGATCCTTCGGTTCTGCGTAATTTATAATTATTGTATATGATGGGTGTCACTATGATAAAAGTCTTAAATTAATAATTTTGTATCACCTGTTCGATAGCTGAACCAGCAGACGTTGTTAATAAATAGGTCATAATTAAGATGTCGGAAAATATTATTGGATCTGACATAGATGTTATTAATAGATGACCATTGTACATTAAAACTATAGCGCTATAAGAGCAACGCAAAAGAGTCAAGAAATACACAGCGATGCAAAGAAATATTAACAAAGAATAAAAATTCGATAGCTCTTTCGATACTTTGGATAATGACGTATACATTGTTTGCAATTTTAGTAGTGTCAGCAATTTTTCTTCTTCGTTGATAGAAATTAATAAGTCAGTATTTGCCGTGTTAGTAGACTTGTCAAAAATATTTTTCAAATCATGACAAATTATTTTGAGTAAACCTCTAATTAAGGTGGTAAAAAAAATATGTTGTAACACTACCACATCTATTATTACACGATGAATAAGTTCTCTTGAAAAATATTTATGTTCCCATACATTTTTATTATACGAATGATAAATCAGTAATAAAAGGTATAAAATATGCTTGAAAAGTACAAAAAAAACATATGTTATACCTCGTAACGTCCATTTATCAGTATTCATCTTCTTTTTTAATCCTAATAATTCTATGACTGAAATAAGTTTTGCATAAGTAGTAACAGTTGTTTTTTGCTTAACAAGAGCTGTAACTAAAAGAATATCGACTGCTACGAAAATAATTGTATCACTCGTTACCATAACCGAATAAGCTTTAAAAAATAATGTATCTTTACTTCGGAAAAGGTATTTCACCATACCTCGTAAGGTAAAATATTGTATTATGATTAAAAATGATAGGAAACACATAGTATAGACCATCCCCGTGTACGAGTAACTAAACGACCAACGTTTAAAACCATTATTCACAACTGATATCTCGTTAAAATTTATAACTATTGTTCCAAGTGTACGATTGTACAAATAAAATACTTTTGGGAATGAAAGCTTGAAGTTTTTTTTCCCCAATCTTGATATTAATTTACTGAACATTGTAGCAATACAAGTTTTGAGTCATAAAAAGTAAAAGTAACTTATTTAAAGAAAAATTGGTTTACTCGAGTTTATTCACTTTTGCAGCTTTTTTATAAGTATAAATTAATTATTTACAAAGTAAAGTTATTTTATAATTAACTTTACGAACAATTAGACCGTTCGTATTTGCAAAAAGTTGATAAGCTACACAATACTAAGTGTTCTTGTTGAATTTCTGTATTTTACTGGTAACGTCCGACTAACCGAAATGCTTGCTGACTGATTGTGATCGAGTATTATAGAAGAATGATATAGAAGCCCTTTAATTTTTTTAGGAACAGTTTTTCATCTACAAATGTAAATCGATTTATAAATTCTTCAAATTCTTGAGTAACAGTATTCAATATGCAGTGAAGTAAATTTTTTATTAATCTGTAAAATGCATGAGTCATGAGTAAAATAAAAATTAATTATCGGCCTCGAATGACTTGGCACCGCATAAAAGTCGAAAATTAAATTATAAGGCCAGCTGTTTTACTTTTTATTAAAATATACCGACAAATTAATGTGGAACGAGTTATATTGCTTTTTTTACATTTTTATTATTAATGTACTGTTGTATCATATCGTTATTATTCATCAAATACTTGCAAAAAACTATTTTTAAATAAAAATTTTTAGGTTTTAAAAATATTTAACTTACAAATAAATATATATTTCTTAGTAGATCTAATTTTTATTATTTAATGAAATAAGCATATTAAACTAACGGTCTCGCTAACGGTATGTGTATACATTTAAAAAAAATTTTAATAATTATGAAGACAAAGATTATTTTGTCAACAACACAAAAAATACAGTGCTATTGTACGAAGTGGAAAAACGTAACAATATAGTGATAATTTAAATGTCACACATTTCAAACGTATGTAGCTATCAATCATCTGACACTTATTATAACATGGCACCTACAGGAATTTAGTGTTGACATTCAACTGTTTATGATATTACACATATCATCTGAAAAATGAAGTAGTGTATCCTCCACCTAGTGCCCGTCAAATCAGAGCAAGCACAAAAAGTTCCTTGGGTCCTTGACCTGGTGAAATGCGTCTCCAGGTACGAAAATTACTATTTTTCCTTCATGAATACAAAATTGATGATTTTTGAACAGTTGAAATTTTATAATTCAGTTGTACTTAACAATGTATCTATTGTTTGATGTTTTAAATTGTTTAATCTTCCATGAAAAGCATAACATGCATCATTTCTTTTGAAGAATTATTTCCTCAGTAAGTTTTTGGATGGTTAAAATTAAATTTGAAATGTCACTCAACAAACAAAGCAATTTTAACGCAAAAAATATTCATCATCCACCTTAAAGTTTTTAGTGCAGATACTAGTGGCACTGCGTATTATATCTATAAAAATGGCAGGAATTCGTATATTAAAATCGAATATGATATAAGTAAACTTATAATCTGAAAAAAATAATGCAGAATAATAATTTATACAGAATTATGTTTTTCTTTTAGTTCCAATTTAAAATGTAATAATTAAAATGGACTCTTACCGACGCAAATAATAATAAGTTTAATTGAAAAACATTCAGGATTCCGAATCTCAAACTTGTAGATCTGCATCGATATGAAAAAAGTAACAGCTAAAAATAAATAAGTTAATTTATCAGTATATGCTTGGATGAATTATTTTTTAATTCTTACCTGATACGTTATACTTTTGTATTCCGTAGTACTGTTTTCAATTAGACATTTGACCAACGTATGGCTAATCCTTTCGCACTATACGACATACAAAAACTATGTTAATTTTTCGTCATACAAATAAAAAATTTGACTTTTTTCAAAGAATAACCTGTTCGATTGCTGCACTTGCACTTTTCGTTAGTAAAAATAACATAATGAAGGAGTCAGGAATTATTACTAGAACTGGCAATAAGGCTAGTATTTCGTCAATATAATTATGGTAAGATAATATTACAAGAATTGAGTGAGCCTCACTCAAGATGTTAATAAAATAAACAGCAATACATAAAAATACTAATAAAGAGTAAAAATCTGAAAAATTATGCGATATTTCGACCAATGACGTATACATTCTTTGTAGTTCCATTAATGTTGCCAATTTTTCTTGCTCGTTAATGCGATCGCATAATGTAATACTTGGCATGTTCGTAGATTTTTTAAAAGTTTTATTTAAATCATAACGAATTTTTTTGAATAAAAATTTGACTAAGATGTTAAATAATATATACTGTAATACTATCGCATCAATTATCATGCGATTAATTAGTTCTACTGCACAAGTTATGGCCACCCGTAATTCAATACCATATAATGCTAAATAAATGACTAATTTTACGTAATGAATATATTTGAGAAGTATAATTGAAACGTATTTGATTTCTTTTAGTATGCGTTTATTATTCCTTTTATTTATATTTACTACGCTCACTGATTCTATTAGTAAATTCAATTTTGTAAAAAAAGTAATGGCCGCTTTTTGTTTAACAATTGCTCTAATAAGAATAAAGTCGACTGTTATAAACAAATATGTTTCAAGAAGTAATGTATAAATTTTTATGATCAGATTTGTCATGCTAGGCAGCGTTAGGAAGGCATCATGCAGGTAAGCGTACTGTAAAATTATCAAAAGTATTAACAAACAAATATTATAGACTATTCCAATATAAGAATAACTAAACGTCCACCGTTTGAAAATATTATTTTTTATGGAAATCTCCTTAAAATTTAAAGTTGTCGTGCCAAGGACTCGATTATAAAAATAAAACAGTTTTAGTAATGAAAGCTTGCAACTCGTTATTTTCATTTTTGACATTAATTTATCAAACATCGTAGTAATAGAAGTTTATAACTGAGAACTAGTGAGATAATTTATTTTAAGAAAAATAATTTTTGTTTACTATACTATCTGTTACAGTGTTTTTTTTGAATAAAAGATACTTTTTATACAATATAAGTTTTACTTTATAAAAATAAGAGTGGACATAACAAAAAAAAAAAAATTGCCAAGCTTCGCAAAAAATTAACTGATATTATTGAACATTGTATTATACAGATGACGGTATGGCCCACTTGAACAAAGTCCTGAACTTGACTGATTATCGAATAGTCTATCAAAAGAACACAAGCTTATTGATTTCTGAAAACACTTTTAATAAGAAATTTTACTTACTTGAACTTATTAATTATTTACTATTACAAGTGACAATGTGTAGGAAACCCGAAAATACATTCAGGTTTAAGTGGTAAAACGCACGAGTGATGAGTTACAATAAGTGGTAAGAGCCTTTTAATTATACTTGCCACTTTTCTGAATTGTATAATAAATTATGAAACCCAGTAAGTACATCAGTGTTGTGCTGAGTCTTATTATTAGAGACCACGTATGTACACAAAAAATACATGTGTTGCTACTATTCTTGGGCGCTGCTGATGGACTGGTGCATTGTGTAGTATAGATGTAAAAAAACATCGATTGTACCATTCGGTTTTGAAGAAAAAAAAAAAAAAAAAAAAAATCACCACCATTACACCTTTGGACTAAAATTATTTCATTTAAAAATTATCGCACTAGGTGCGAACTCTATTTTTCCTACTGAGAGCGCAGTAAACATCCGAAGGTGAAAAAAACGTCCAAAGTAGGAAAAATAGTATTCCTCTTCATTCAAGGTCAGATGAAGAACTTTTCAAAGGATGAGTTGGTACAAATAGCCTCGATTAATGGTAATTTACGCTCAAGTCTCAATTGTGATAGCATTCACTGTTTCATAAATCTTTAAATGATCCATTGATAAAACAAGAAAAATTGAAAATTTTTTTTTCTGATGAAATGTATAGCAATATAACGTGAATTTAAAATACTGAAATAATGATTGCGCTTTATTTTACTGTTAATAACATGTAAATAAATAAAACGCAGTTAAATTCTCGGATACGAAAACTATGACATAAAAAGCCATTGTTAAATTGTCTATTGGTTCCTACAACATAACATTAAGGTACAATATGACCACACAATGAAGATAAGGTAAAAATCTAAAGTTTTGTTTTTTTTCAACCAATGATAAGTATATTTTTCACAATTTCGGTATGATCATCAATTTTTCTTGTTCATTGACATGACAGAGAAAATAAATACCCTAACAGCCTTTTCAAAAATAATGCTGATGAAATGATGAATAATTTTGAGTAAATCGTTAATTAGGATGGTAAAAAATATATATTGCAGCACTGTTACATCTGTTGTCATTTTATTGAGGAAAGTATTGTACAAGCCTTCTTATTCATGGTAGAATTATCTCGAGAATCACTTAAGACAGATCACGAGATTTGTCGGCTATGTTTTTAAAAAATCAACTAAACTAAATTGTTATAAAATTTAAAATAAAATAAATTTATACCATGATAATGATTTCTTATACTATTTCATTTGTATCTATTGGTCTAGTTGTCCTTTGAAAAAAACAGCTGGACAAAAAATTGCGTTGGTTTAAAGTTTGTATAATTTGAAATAATACGTAATGTAGAATTATATTTTTTATAAGTACATTTATAATAATTCTGATACGTGATGTATATGATTGAAAAATACTTTTACATTATTTATTATTTATTTAAATTATATAATAAAAGTTAAAAATTGTTTGAAAAATATTTGCATTATTGTTGGAAACGTCAAAATTATATAGGTAAAAGTGTATACGTTTGCCTAGACGAAAAATTGTGAGTATAATTGTTTATGTTTTCGTGTATTGTGGTGTATTATTATTAAGATGGTAAGATACTGATTCTATAGTTAAATGAAATTTATCAAAAATAGCAATAGTTGGTGTTTGTTCCACAGCAGTTACTTAAAAAATAAAGTCGACCACTACAAAATTTTGTGGCTCAGAAACCATTGCGAAAATTTTCAAAACCGTTAACGTAAAAAATATTCATCATCCACCTTAAAGTTTTTAGTGCAGATACTAGTGCCACTGCGTTTTCCATCTGTAAAAATGTGATGATTTTTCCAAAAAACTGACATGAATTAAATGGTTCAGATACTTACAATAAGAAACATAGTATTCATCTTAATATGGCTGGAATTTATGTACTACAATCAAGTATGATATGAGTAAACTTATCATCTGAAAAAAATAATGCAGGCTAATATTTTAATAAATTTACACAGAATTATGCTCTTCTTTAACGTACTCGATTTTCTTTTGATTTTAAAATTAGATGAGTGAAAAAATTCTTACCGACACAAATAATGATAAGTTTAATTGAAAAACATTCAGGATTCCGAATCTCAAACTTTTCGATCTGCATCGATATGAAAAAAGTAACAGCTAAAATTAAATAAGTTAATTTATTAGTATATGCTTGGATTAATTATTTTTTAATTCTTACCCGATACGTTATACTTTTGTATTCCGTAGCACTGTTTTCAATTAGACACTTGATCAACGTATGGCTAATCCTTTCGCACTATACGACATACAAAAACTATGTTAATTTTTCGTCATACAAATAAAAAATTTGACTTTTTTCAAAGAATAACCTGTTCGATTGCTGCACTTGCACTTTTCCTTAGTAAAAATAACATAATGAAGGAGTCAGGAATTATTACTAAATCTGGCATGTAGAATAATATTTTGGTGTCGTAATCATCATAAGCTAACCACGTAAGAATATAGTGGCCACAACTTAAGTTAGTCATAAAATATACAACTATACATGATAATATTGGTATTGAGTAAAAAACCGAAAAATCTTTGGATATTTCAATCAATGACGTATACGTTTTTTGTAATTTCATCAACGCTGCCAAGTTTTCTTGCTCGTTATCGCGATCGCATAATGTAGTACTTGACATGTTCGTGGATTTTTCAAAAGTTTCATTTATATTATAACGAATTTTTTTGCATAAAACTTTGACTAAGATGTTGAAAAATATATAGTTAAGTACTATCACATCTATTATCATAGGTTGAATAAGTGTAATTGCAAGCTTTATTGAAATTCTCGAACTACGAAATTCTACATAAATTACCCTCATCACGTAATAAATATGTTTGAAAAGTATAATAGAAACATATTTGATTTCTTTAAATACGCATCTATTGATGCTAGCATTTTTATTCAATCCTCCCACTGATTCTTTCACTGAATTTAATTTTGTCAAAATAGTCATGGCTGTTTTTTGTTTAAGAATGGCTTGAATTAAGATGAAGTCGACAGCTGCATAAAAATTTGTATCAGTAAGTATTGAGTAAATTTTCATGATCTGATTTCTTGTCGTATATGGTTCATAGTCATCGTGCAGGTAGCCGTATCGAGAAATGATAAAAAATGTCAACAAACAAATATTATAGACTATTCCAATATAATATATAAAAATTTTACAATTACAGTTGCAAACAAAAATTATTTTATTATTGAATTTTATCCAAGAAAAATTTATATCTTAAACTTTTGGGGTTGACTGCATCAACTCGTTTATATGATTGTGATTTTATTCGAATGATTCAGGTATTTTTTCTATGAATTGTTTATTAAGAATAATTTATTAAATAACATAAATATAGCGGTAGTTTATCGGACTCAAATAACTGATGTTATGCGAGTTATACATTAAAAATTGTACAATGTTATTATAGAACTTGAATTATTTATCTACGCTTCACGTAATAACAATGACACGCAGTGAGGGAGGAAAAAGAGAAAGGCAATGATTGAGAGTTAAAAAAAACAGAAACTAA
This sequence comes from Copidosoma floridanum, assembly GCF_036245765.1. Classification (NCBI taxonomy): domain Eukaryota; kingdom Metazoa; phylum Arthropoda; class Insecta; order Hymenoptera; family Encyrtidae; genus Copidosoma; species Copidosoma floridanum. The sequence continues at coordinate 10,970,647 of NW_028321884.1, read as the reverse complement.
TAAATTTAGCAGATTTATGCAGCATGAAATTTGTAGATGATGGTAAAAGTGAAAAAATACCACAATAAAAGAGATATTAGGTTAGGTACATAACTTATTTTCCATCAAGTAGCTACTTACCCTAACAATTTCAAAAATTAATTGTGACTTTAAAAGGGTTTTTTTTTTCAATCCGATTTAAAAAGAGCATCAATGAACGAGAAATTAAGTAATTAAGGAGTGAACCTAGGTGTTTAAGAGTAAATCATATGATTACTCACACTAAAAAGTTTTGAGAATAAAAATTATTTCTTTAAACTTCTTTTTCACTAAAAAGAGTTCGAGATTCCTGCAGAATGGCACCCTCATGATGTAGCACTTTTGCTTAGCTGAGACTTAATTGAGATAGTACTTGTCTTTTTCCTTATCTTTGAACAACCATACAACAAAACAATAATAATTATATGTTTATTGTTACTCTTTGCATAGTAATTTGATGAGAATTCAAAGTACTGCAACAACAATAGTGTTTTGTTTTAATTTTAGTGAAATGTGAACAAAAAAGAAATATTTTTCATTTGTATCTTTATTCACCTAATCCATGAATTTATACAATTGCAACCATATACATGTAAATGTTACAACAATATCAAATTTTTTTACATTTTTATTTGAAAAACAATTGAAACTATAATATACAGCGTAGAATACTGATCATGCTATATAGTATGCGAGGTGTAAATGCTATGAAAAAAGTAAAACCGAAAAATAAAAGCTTCATAGTAGAAGGATACATTTAAAAAAACTAAAATTACTTACACATAACTAGATTAATACTAAACAAAAATTAATTTTTCAAATGTTACTAAACAACGTATTGTAAAATTATGAATTTACAGTTAATGTACAGCTATTTAGAAGACAATTTTAAAATTGTGTAGCTTCGGATGAAATCTCGTTATTGTTTCAACATGGCGTTATTCAGAATTTGAGAACTGAGACGTAAAAACTGTATACGTTGCTATTATACTTACCATCTAAAAATATAAAAAAATATTCTTTTCAGTACAGATGTAATAATTTTCTTGTATACTTTAACTTAGTATTAAGAGCTGTGTAAAGTTTTTTAAGATTATTACTCACCGATACAAAAAGCGATTCATTTATCTCAAAAATATTTAGAGCTTCGAAACGTATATTTGTACTTCTGCATTGATATGAAAACAGTAAAAGCTAAAAAAAAATTGTATAACTATTAAATTATATACAACTTCAATTCTTAATTTTCGTACTAGTACCTGATTTGTTATAGTGCTGTATTTCATGCTGTCGTTATTGATCAAACAATTATTTAATGTATGATTAATCCTTTCACTCTAAATCGTTTATAAGTTTTGAAAAATTTCATCAATAAAAACAGTTAATGAATAATAGTTATTTGTTACCTGTTCTATTGCTAAACCAGCACTCTTCATAAGTAAATAGGTCATAGTAAAGATGTAATAAACTGTTAGGATTTCTAGCTTTGCGTATAATACTAAAGAAAAATTGTTTTTAAACGTCTGGAAGATATTGTCGCAACAATTCCATAGAGTCATAAAATAAGTCGCAAGACAGAAAAATATTGATGGAGAGTAAAAATCAGAAAGATCCTTTGATATTACAGCCAAAGACATGTACATGTCTTGCAATTTTTTTATGGTTGCAATTTTTTCTTGTACCCTGACAGGGTCAATGCTTAACGCGTTAGTAGAATTTTCAAAAACATTTTCCAAGTGATGACGAATTATTTTAAATAAAACCCTAACTAAGATAGAAAAACATACATATTGCCATACTACGGCATCTATTATCAAACCATGAGCGAATTTTATTAAAACAAACCTTAGTGATTCTGAATCGTTAATCACAAACAGAATAATAATTTTTGAAATGTACTCAAAAAATACAAAATATAAGTGTTTCAAGTCTTTAAATATCCATTTATCAGTATTTACAGTAGTTTTCAGTTCTTGAATCGATAGTTTTAATGAGTTCAATTTTATAAAAATACTGATGGCTGTTTTTTGTTTGAAGATTGCTTGAATTAAAATAAAATTGACCGCAAAAAACATGATTATGTAGCTAATTGCATTGTAAAGTCTGAGAAGCGGGTGGCCCATTTTAAAAACCGATCCTATAAAATCTTTTAAATAAACATATTGCGTTATGATTAGGAATATAAGTAAGACAATATTATATGCTATACCCAAATAAGAATAACTAAACGACCAATGTTTAAAATAATTCCCAGTTACAGAAACGTCATTGAAATTCATAGTTACAACTCCAAGTATTCGATTATACAAGTAAAATGGTCTTATTAACGAAAGCCTGAAGTTTTTTGTTTTCATTCTTGACCAATTTACTGAACACCGAGCAATATGACTTTTGAGCTAAAACAAATGTAGATTATTTAAAAATACAATTTTTTTTTATTAAATACACTTACTCTTGAAGCTTTTTGGAATAAAAAGTAGTTTCCAGACTGCATGCATTTGGTTGTATTCATCTATAAATAGTTTAATTATTTATTTTAACAAACGCTTATTGGCTGCACGCAATATTAACAGGCGTTTATTCATTCTTATTTCTCTTGTATTGTATCAATAAAAGTCCGACTTTCCGATACTCTCGAAGCTGACTATTTGAACAAACTATTATTCCTAAGGAGTATAGAAGCCAATCAATTACTTTGTAGCGTTTTCTAATAAGCGAATGTACATCGATTAATTATTCTTTTAATGCTTTAATAGAAGTGCGTAAGGCACAGTTACAGGCACATTTAAGTTTTGTGGGAAAACGTGCGAGTAAAGCGTTACAAAAATAAGATATGAACGTAGTTATCGATTGTTACCCGACACAATTTTTTAGTAATCAATTAAACCTTACTGATCCATGCCTCGAGCCGTGTGTTTTGTTATTACATTACATCTTCATAATTGTATATTGACTTTGGTGTATGGACGCGTTAGGTTTCGCTTTTTAGTGTTTTTACGACACAAGTACATTACATTTGAAATTTTCGATGAAAAATATACTCGGAATAATTTTTTTTTTTTTTGCTTCTATATTTACGAACAAAAAATATAACTTTTTAAAATCGTTTGACAAAACATTTTATATAAAAATTTTTTACCAAAAAATAGAATGCATTGATTTTTACAGTATACATTATCTAATCATAAATAAAATATTGCGATTCAGTATCAAATTAAAGACTTGGTGTATTCCATTAAGCCCCATGTTTTATCAAATTTACCGGAGTTGGTTGAACTATATTATCGTGGGCTGATCATGTATTTATTTTATGACAAGGGGTCAATAGAATAAATAAAAAGAAAATTTATAGTTAGTTACATTTAGCACCGAGCATAGTGCGTTAATGGTTGTCTTGAAAGGATTGATTAGTAACTGCAAGATGTAAGACTAATTGTCTACTCTTCAAGTCATAATAAATTAAAAAGACAATAATTTACTAATTAAATAAATAGACATTAAAAAGCTCTTAATGTCAGATGAACGAGGAAAGTAGAAAAATTCTTAGCCGACAAACCAATTATATTAATTTTTTTTTTTTTTTTTTTTATTTAGTCTCAATGAGATCAAATATGAATGAGGTTGCTGAGACTTTATAACATGTATGAGTAAAAAACTTCATGCTGAGATCATGCGATGTATATATCTATTCGATGTTAAAAAATTTTGTTCTGCTAAACTCTCATGCAGGACTCCAGAGTCAAAGGTGAAATAGAAAAATAAATTTTATTTAAAGTTGTCAAAATTTAAAAAATTTAATGAAATATTTTTTGTATACAGAAAGATTTTTTGATATGCCTGTCGAAGACATGTACAATTGTTGCAGTTGTTGTACACTATATATGCTTGCCACGCTTAAATACTTAAACTCTATGGTAAAAAGTACATTGCCACACTAAAATATCTATTGCTAAACCATGAGAGATTTTTATTAAATGAGGTATCAGTGTTGTTGTTATGTTAGATTCCATAAGAATAATTAGGTGTAAAGTACACCCAAAAACTGTAAAAGATACATATATTTCGAAGCTTTTGGTGTATATTTATCAGTGTATGTAATTGTGCTTAATCTTCCCAGTAATTTATTTATTAAATTTAATTTTATAAAAATAGTAGTGGCAGTTTTTTTAGTAACAGTAGTTTTCATTAAAAAAAAATTCACTGAAAACTTGAAGTTGTTTGTTTCCATTCTTGATGGTAATTTATCAAAAACTATATCATTAGCAATTAGTAGCTAACACAAACGACAGGAGACTTATCTAAATCATCCCAACTAGCAACTATAACGTTTTCCCATTTTATCACCTATTTTTTTTTCATTATTCTCGGTAATGGACGCACGATGCCACAAATCTGTAGTTGGTCAAAACTTTTAAATCCCAAAACCAAATATTTCGAGACATATATGATTGCTCCAAAAAAATGTATGATCATATTTGATGGAAACGAAATAACTGACGCGCTTCACACGAGAAGCCAAAAATCGATTGATTCATCGACAGTCGCGTACATTTACGTTAAAAAAAAAAAAAAAAAAATCAACAAATATTCTATAAAGCCCAAAACACTCTGTAACAATATATCTCTCATTTGTACAAGTACATTATTCGCGTGTACTATTCAGCAAAGAGATTCGTTGCGCTGCCGCGTTTGATGTTTTGCAATGCTAATTCGAAAAATTCACGCGCTACTTGCGAGCATAATGCACTGCTCCTCTGGGCGTGATGTCATTGCAGCCGCCGCCGCCGCCGTACATCACGTCTAATTTTAAGATGAAGCTTTTTGCGCGTCGCTCTTTTCCTGTCGTCTTGTTTGTCAATCAAGATTTTAGCTCAAAAACCATCGCTCGAACGCATCGCCAACGAGACTCGGAGCTTTTCAAGCTCTAAAGCTTTTTAGGTTGATTCTTTTGGCCCGAGCCATTACTATGGTAAATATTTATAATTATAAAAGGTTTTTTTTTCAATGGACGATAATTGTTGTTCACTGACCGTTTAATGGAAATAATTGTTTCACATGTAATTTGTTATAGTTGAATGACAATATTCTCTCAAAATACTACAAATTATTAAAGCATACTTGTATGGAAAATTACGTTAGATTCGAGAAAAATTTCCAAAAATTAGATCATCCACCCTACATGTGAATCGTATACAGTATTGTTCTATAAATGTGCACACATAAATCGGCATGCCGATCTTTGGTGCATACATATACGTCTCTACTTCCCTTTTAGATTTTATGCGACGATACATAAATTCGTTCCATCTAATATAATATTTCCGAGTTGTAAGGAACGAACAGTAAACGCGACCCATCTCGCATTGCTGTACATTCAATTTACCTATACTTTTAGACAAAAGGGCCCTAGTAGCCTGGTCCGACTATGATGCGGTAAAATTCTGGATAATGAAAATTTTGCCGGGTTTTTTCAGTGTTTTATTATAGTTCTCAAATAAAAGTTACAAATGAAGTTTTTTTTACCTTTCGTTACATGTATACTGTAAATAGATGTACTAACAGATTGAGTACTCAGAAACGACAATTAGTGTATTAAATAAAACATTAGTTTTTTTATGAATTTGGGAAAATTGGAAAATTAACTTTTTATTTATTTTTATTAGGAACTCGTTTCTTTTGCACGACTTAAAATATACCTTATGATTATAATAAAATTTTTTAAGCTCATAAATTAAAATCATTGTAAATAGATAAGCAATATTTGTAAAGATGATAGTAATAGTTAATGAACGCAGGATTAACATAATTATCATTACAATCTTTTCGATGCTCACTTACAGTCCATTCATTTATTATTAGAATAAAATTCTGATTTTTGTTGATACATCCAACTAGTAGAAACAATACTTTATACAACGAAGTCGTGGCAAAAACGAGTCGTGAAAATTCTAAGACATTAATCAGTGTACAAAGTTGCTTCTATTCCAAGACAAAATTATTTTTTGGCATTACGAATACGTTAAATGTAAATAAATAACAAATTACTTAAAAATCATACATTTTAATTATTTTCAAATTATGAATAAACCCTCAATTTGCACAAATGAAATTCAAGAAACACTGTCCATCGCTCAAATTAATTAAAATTAATCCGAGTCAAACAGACTGGCACTTGTTTTTTGACAAACCAAAGCCAGACGTATTATTTTTTACACGGGAGTTGGAAAAAAATAAAAAAAATCTTTTACCCCCTAAATTACCCTCCAGATTCACACGAAATCCAGCCAACGCCACGGTGTCAGACACCACCGACCGGTCATCGATCGCCTCGTTCCGCACGCGATTGTCATCTCTCGCTCCTCCTCCTCTTTCGAGCCGCGACCCAGTATTTTTACGGCCGACCAACGCCTATACACAATCCAAGCCCAACCCCACGATCGATACATCTACCGATCGACAACGCGCAGAATTTTCATTCATTTACCACAATAGAAAAAAAAAAAAAAAAAAAAAAAAAAAAAAGAAAGAAAGTAAAAGGAAAAAAAAATTCTTCGCTGCAGCAAGCACGTAATTTGAAAAATCGGTTCCGCAATACCTCGCCAAGAGAGACTTTTCTCTCTGCACAGATCCGCGCTCCGCAACGAAGAGAGAGAGAGAGGGAGAAGGCCGAGTTTCCCGCTCGTAAGAGAGATAGCCAGGGAGGGGGGGGAGGGGGAAGAAAACGCAGAAAAGAGCACACACAACACAGTAGAGCCTCGGAGGTGGAGGAGGAGGACGGCTTCCCCTCCTCGTTTTGTACACGCAGCATCGGCGGCGAAGCAGCTGAGAGCGCGCGCTCGTTCAAAGCCGCTCTGTTGCTCCGCGCTTGTACTATACCTCAGCTCGCGGTGTACCGATTTTTGTGCTCCGATCGCGTTGAAGGTTTCGATTTCACGAGTTTTCGCGTGTGACGAACAGATCCGCGATGATGTGAAAAAAAAAAAAAAAAAAAAAAAAAATAGAAAAATAGAAAAGAGAGGACTTAGTGTGTTTTGAAGGACGCGTTCGCGGTGTTGGTTGTTTCCCAAGATGCCGGACGACGGGTTGGTATTGTATTGAAATCTTATTTGCGTCCCATATAGATGGAGGTTCGATGATTCGTGAAGCTCTTTTCCCCGCGTTGCCGCAAGCTCGGTTTGGTTTTATAGCGCTCCGTGACGGCGGCCGCGCTAAAAATAGGCCTTGTAAATAAATTGGCCGCTACGCGTGTGTGTGTGTGTGTGTGTACACGCGGGCTTTGGTGGAACTTTTCCAAACGCGGGGCCTTTCCGACAATTGGCGATGAATCAATTTCGCCGATGGGGAAAAAAAGTTAGCGGAAAATGGGAGAGTTTGTTGTTGAAACGACTCGCGCCTTTGGATCTTTTTGTGGATTTTCCTGAGCACTTGATTTTTTAACTTGGCTTTCTACTCTCGTGAATGACAAGTCGAGCCTTTTTTTTTCTTTCTCAAAGACAAGATGAAAAAAAAAAAATAATAATAAAGTGGGCCCACGCTCAGCGCGTTGGAAGACGTGTGTATACACAAGAGTTTCGAGTATGCAGATGATTTCGCAATGCGCGCAATAAGCGCTGACGTCGCGGAGTGTTTTCAAGCGAGGCGTGCGCGACGCGTAGGCAGGTATTATAGAGGTGCGATCGAGTCAATGGGACTCCCACTTGAGCGCTTAATGGGTATTTGCTTGGGAAGAAAGAGAAAAATAATTATAGATCGGCGGCACGATCAGAGTGCTCCTTATTTTTTCGTATCCGTCTGCATGGAATTCTGATGATTTTTTTTTTTTTTTTTTTTTTTCTCAATGAACGCGAATCTAATGTAGATTGATTGATAAATGGGTACTAGCATGACTACGCGATTGAGTGACAGGGTATGAAATAATTACTAATGTACTAGTTTTTTTTTTTTTTTTTTTTTTTTTTTCCCCAAGACCTTGAAAACGCAAGTTCTCTGTCACTTGATCCGATAAATATCTTCTGTTGACAAACTGACCAGCTAATGGACGGTTTAATCTCACGAGTCTCAATTACTTCTTTTTATAAACGAGCATGCTAGGTAAAACGTTTTCCAACAATAAATACAAAGCACCTCGACCGACAAAACAATAAAAAAACTTGTACTATAAAAAATAAAATTGAAGTTTAACAATATGCCGATTTTGAAGTTCAACTTTATTATCTACATGGCCATATATTTTGCACAGTTGAAGACGTAATCGACACATGACTATTTCCCTAATGAAACCACTAACAAAATTGTCGTCTACGAGCCGAACTAAAACAACAATACCTTGCTTCTTCAACTTCTATTACTCACTGCATCCAAGTTCCACCACACCTATCAAAAGCTCGATCAATTACGCGCCTCGTCATCGAACCATTTCGAATGAAAAAAAAAAAAAAAAAAAGGCAGAACCCAAGGCTCGTCCATCAAGAGACACGCGACCGATTGACAGGCCATCTCGGCAAAGTAGGCGAACGGAAATTAAAAGCTTGGGCGCGTGTCCCAAATAGCTTAACAATACCAAAGAAGGACGACAACGCAACCATCGAAACACACCACGCACGAGACGCCGAAACCCTTTTATCGATCCCCAATCAGCGCTCTCTGTCGACCTCCAAAGGTCAACCTGTGTATTTTCACTAACGAATTTTTCTCTCCACAGCCCGATGACACGCCGATCGCTCGACCTTGCCGTTCGTTCGCTCGCGTCCTTCCGATCGAACCGATTTTCTCTCCAAGATCGACAAACAGCCCCGATCTTGTGTATTTTTGCTCGGGTTGCTTTTTACCGTGCCACGCTCGTGCGCGCACACGTGTGTGTATTTTGCCCTCTTAGTCAGTGCCTAAAATTAACGTCATTTCTCGCCAATCGGGAAGCTGGTGATGGAAAAACGAGCGCACAACGTGCGTAAACGCGTCGAAAAAATTGGCGGCTCGCGCTTTAGCTTCGGAAGTGGCGCGTTGCGTAATGTACACCGAGAGAAGTATAGTACCATAATTGCCGTCAACAGTGAAAACGATCGAAAGAATGGCGCTCGAAATAGCACCTTTCTTTCCCTCCTCCCAAAAGAGGCGTCGAGAAAAACCCATAATCGAGAGAATCGGTGTCTATAAAAAAAAAAGAAAAAAAGGTCTCCGAGAAAACAGCTGCCGCGCGATCGAAAGAAGGAAAAAAAAAAAGAGAAATCAGCCGGGTATACTATTTTGGTGTGTATAATCCATTGTACGCGCCTTTTCCAACCGGCGCCTGTCGCTACATAACTCACGGATCAACTCCCCCCTCCATTCTATTCTCGTACGTGCGTCGATCGAGCCACTTGAACTATAATACTACATACCGATTAAGGATGAGTGATGCGAAAACACCATTATCCGCCCGAAGTGAGCGCTACATGGAAGTAAAAATCGGCAAAGAGCAACGATGAAAAAAATCGGCTTCTCGTCTAATACCGTGAACCGCGAGTGGGAGTGACTGGCCTGTGCTGTATTTCGTAACGATCGTGGGCGTCGTTTCGTTACCGATCTCACGTATCGTTACAATGCGCATCGGGGAAGTCATACGCGCGAGATCGAGAGACGCGAGGCAGCAATAAACTTTTTCCCGACACGCGCTCTCCGCGGTAGCCGTGTGGTGACGAGGTGGGTTTTTTTTTTGCGTGAGGTGAACCAGCAGTCCTCGATCTTGCCGTAGATGGAAGGCCCACGGTCGCGTGAGCTTTGTTGTGATGCTCGTTGATTTTTATCTTTATTTTTTTCAATTTTATTTTGTTTAGAATATCAATCAATCGATGCTGGTTTGATTTTTTTTTCAATTGTTATTTGGAGTTTGAAACTCGATACCTCGGAGAATTATTTTTGAGATATAATTCTGCCGCGCTTCTTGAAATTACTGTTTCTCTACGATGATTCCCGCGAAAAATGCTCATCACGTAGTCCACACTTGCTATACAAATATAATTTTCGCTGGAATAAGTAATGATTTCCAAAACAGCGTGAGATACCGAGTATATACACCGATAAAAGGATGCCGGTTTCGGTTATTCTTTTCACACCTATTTTGATGCGTTGACTCCAAAATAATTAGTATCTTACAAAATACGTTGTTTGCAACATGGAAAAAAATTATTTTAGTGCCATTATAATAATATGTGTTTCACCATCGTAATGGTCCTCAAAATGCGTCATTAGCAAAATAAAACATTGACGAAGTGGCTTTACAGTCTGCAAAGTTGTTTTTTATTTCTTTAACGACATAAGTGCACACAATGGTGAAATAAAAAGATGACAAAGAAAACACGAAACACAATACTAATAAACAATAGCTATGTGTGGGTGCCTTTTTTTTTTAAAGTTAAAACTACTTTGTAAATCACAGTTAGGAACCCTAAAATAAACAACTTGATGCAACCATAATCATTTCATTTAATTCTCATCGTCCAAACTCGCCCCCCACGAGAAACGCACCCTCTCCTGTACCCCGGACATCTCTTTCCAAACGCATGTCGCTAACAATGGAGCGCTAATCAAATTAAAAACCCCGAGCCACGTATATATTTATATAGGCACGGCGAAGCTTTCGTTTTTAGCGCCCGCGCTCTATGTATTACGATCTCGGGTGTGCGTTGCACTCGGGGAGAAAAATCGACGATAGGCACAGCCGGTCGTTTCCTCGATTGCGCAACGAGAAAGACGACATAACTGCATCAGCCGGGGACGTTGTATATATGTATATGTACACGGCTGCAAAAAAGCCGTCTACCATCGCGTGCGGAAGCTCGTTCTTGAGTTCATTGATGAACGCAACCGACGTTCCAGCTAAACAATACACGTATCATGACATGTGTAAACCGTGTGGCTGCGATTACGTGAATCTGGGGGCGCAGCGAAAGGCGGTCGAAATCGTTTGCACCCGCGATTTATGACGTTTGTGCATAATAGGTATACCCTATAATGGCTGTGAGGTTCTCACGGCGAACGGATGTAAATGTACGGAGTTTAGCCATAGATATATACGATGCATACATATACATATTATTTAGGACACACGTTACGCGAAAAAGAGAGAGAGAGAGGGATAAATACGTGATGTAGGTATAATAGTATATGCATGTACGTGCGCCCGGAGGAGTCGGTTTGCGGGGACTATACAGTCGCGCGGGGCCCGATTTCCTTTCTCTCGGCCGCAGAGACCGTAAGAGAGAGAGAGAGAGAGAGAAGAGAAAGATCGTCCGTACATGTACATAAGAGATGGTGACCTTAACCGCCTGCACTCGAGAGAGCGACCCGGCTATATCTTGTGGATGTACGTGCATACCCGTTGTGTGGGTGAAAAAAGCCGCGATAGCCAACCTGGATAAATAATACACGCGCGACGAGGAGAGATGCTGCGGGGGTTGGTGTTGTTACACGTATACACACTGCATACGTGTGTTCCCTGTGTGGTTTTAATTTAAGCTGCAGCGCTGATGTGCGTTTTTGTAACTCGCTCCTCCTCTCCTTTACTGTATGCAAGTATTACGCGTTTGAATGTGCACATATGCGTACACATCTCTATTCGCGTACAACTACGGATGCATGAGAGCATTCAAATGTACTTACATGTATTGTGTTACGTGCAGCCTCCTCTCTCTCTCTCTCTCTCTCTCTCTCTGGGTTTCTAGCTTTCTGTGTGGTCGACTCGAGGTGTATTGTGGTTTAAATGATGCGTTAGGTGCAACAACGTGGGACGTTTTTTTTTTTTTTTTTTTTCAAATTAAAATATAAAAATCTGTGGAAGCAGAGAGAAATCTCATGCTGAAGTTCTTTCAATATTTTCCTCAGTAGTAACTCAATCGATGGTGTAATCGAAAGGTGTGGATGTAGTTTTTATTACAAGTCCGAAACAAAGTGTACAGTTTCGAGAACAGGTGCAAATTAAATCCACGACGGAGGTGCAATGAAACCTGTCGATATTGACGATAGGGACGCGTTAAATCGGTACGCGTATCCAGAAGCAAGTCGCGTTTCGAGAATCATAGCGGTAAATCGGTGCTCGAGTGTGCCAATTTATTCTGTACGAGCGATCAATCCTATACCGATCGAGCAAACTGCGCCTTTACTACGATTACTAGAAAAAACAAAAAAAAAAAAAACAAAAAAAAAACACTCACGTTTCAGCCAAAGATGTAAAATCCGCGTCAAACACGCAAAGAGAAAAAATAAAAACCCAACAATCATCTCTCCACATCCTACATCGCCTGATTAAAGTTCATCAAAGTGCAGCACAAAAGAGTTCACCACCTCTTGTCCCCCAAGATAAGACCGAACCGGAAGAAGCCACTCTCTGCCCGTCCAATCGACCAAATCACCCCTGATGTCCGCAATCAATAAAACAACGGTAGAAGCAGTCCACCGGAGGGCCTCAATCTGTTTGATCGACAACAACGACAGAGGCTCCATTGTGCACATAGTGTGGAGTAAGTGCATCTGTCGCGCGGGCCGGGGAGTAATAGAGAAAAACGAGAGACGCGCGAAACGGAGCGAAATGAGAGAGGAAGGTCAGTGCAGCCGCGGCTTGCCCAAGACCGATCCGAAATTAAACCTTCGTCCCCTCGCGAGAGAAAATCCAGAATAGAGAACGAAAACGAAATCGACACTGACCCATATTCGCGCAGACACTCGCGTGTGGGCGCCCGAGTGTCCGTATATACGATGTACGAGCTGAGGAGGAGCTCTGACACTTGCTCGTTGCATGTTATGCGTGTACATGCTATATGCGTCGTGCATATGCGTAACTTTTATTTTGGATGCGCGGGGGCTCGAGGGAGCTTAGAGATTACAATTCTTTTTTTTTTTTTTTTCCTTGAATTTTCGTTGCCGGCAATTTTTGGATCTTGTGGGAATTATTCGTGTGATTGTGAGTATATGCAATTGCTTGGATGGAAATAGTACTAGAGTCACGGAAATGTAACTTTTCGACTGTTATTCATTGCACTAGTTTTCAAGCACCAATACTTTGGACGATCGGTTGAATATTGGCGATAATTACAATGGTATCTCCTTGAGAAAGGAAAAAAAAAAAAATAAATAAAGGAGCTATAAGTGCAGATATTTGGCTGTAAATTATACGGGTTCTATAATTAAAAGTATTAAAAAATGTAATGATAAAAAAAAAAATGAATAATTTTCTTTTGCAGCTTTCGATTGACGGCATGTTGCGCGTGTTTTCCACTCAGAGTGGGGACCATTTTCAGCGGAGTATGGTGCATCGTAAGTACCAAAAGCATAAAAATTAATTTAAAAAACAATCGTGACCATTAATTTCGTGGTTCTGCGCAGGTACTGTCGGTCGTGACGATCATACTCCTCTTTACTGCAGAAAATCTTGAATTCCACACAATAATCATGAAAGTCGACACGACGACGACCAAAATCATTTTAGCGTTAAATTTGGTCATGACGATTATAGTTTCAACGTTGATGATAATCGGAGCCTTAACGGTAAATGCAGTATTAATAGTTGACGAAAAGGCGAAAAAAAAAAAAAAAAAAAAAATGAATTTCAATGATTTTACTTGTCTCTTTAGAAACGGACGACTTTAATGTTGCCGTGGATAGTTCTGGGCATCCTTATAGTCATCGGTCTTCTTGTCAGTGTGCTTTTCACATCGATAACATTGTTCTTGAAAGATGACGAAGTCAATCGCTACTTGTACGGATCATTTTTCTTGGTATTCGGCCTCATTTCAGTTGGTGAGTGAATTTCGACGCTACTTGTATTTTTTTTACTCAGATAATAATTCTTTAATAGTATACTTTTACTTTGGGAATTGAGTTGTATCTTTGGATGCTATCGGATTATTTTTTTCCCAATTCTAACTGACATTTTTATGGAAGATAATTAGTTAACAATGCATTGTAAATTAAGAATAATTTTCTGATAGATAAAATGAAATAAAAGGGTTGTTTTTTCCTTAATAACACCAATATGGCGAGATAGATAAAGTAAATATTTTTGTCCCACTGTTCAGTAAATTTTTCTTCTTTTTTGCGACATAATTTTACAAAATTTTATAATTTTATACAAGTGCTTCGTGAAAATTGACGTAATTTTTCTGTATTCTTTTCATAGGTATTTTTTAAATTTATTTACCAACTTTTAATATTCCAGTGATCTACGCGTATTTCTGGTTCGTAGTCTACAGTTACTATCAACAGCTGAGAATTGAAAAGTCGAGCTTCAGAGTTGGTCCGTATGGCAGACCGTATTGTTACCAGCGACGTTGAAACCAAAAAAAGTATCAAATTCTCCTCGCCTCCAGCTTATATTTATAAGTGTCAGTACCAAGACTTAATACTTTAGTCCAGCTTGATTATATTTTGTTTTTTTTATCTTTGTTTCATAAATAAGTAACACAGACAAGAGTTTTATACAACTATATTTTATTTTTATAGAAAAAAAGCATTTCTTACAGTGCAATTATCAAATAATACATTATGAAAATGACAAAAAGTTAACGATTAGTATGTAAATAATATTTTACTAAAACTTAAATTCATAAGCTAGATCAGTCACTATTTGTTACTAATCAATCGTTGTTCAAAATAGTGGTGAATTTTTAGCTTTTACGAAAACATTACTATTTTAATTGTATCAAATATATTTACATATTAATACCAGTAGCGCTACTACAATAAACATGAGAGTTTGGAAAAATGTAAAATAAAAATTACTCAAAAAATTTTCACACAAAAAATAAAAATAACGTTTTACAATGAATCTCCAGCTATTTATTTCTATCAGTATTATGAGTACTAAAAACGCGATTATTATTGTACTTATATTTTTCAAGATTTAATGTATAACAGAACTACTTCTACATTACTAACCTATTGTGGGTATTTAAACTTTCCTTTATTATTTAAACATACCCGAATCGCTTTTACGTCGTGTACTGTATTATCATTATAATCCTTATTGAGAAATCACCATAAAAATTATTTATTTTTCAATCGATTTATTACTTTCAACTTAAATTGCAAAGCCTAATCCTATTTCGGTTTCATGGATGTGATACCTGGCAAAAACCATCACAAAAAAAATCTGAGAGCGCCCTGACCAGAAATCGAACTCACAACCCCTATATAGAGAGCTGTGTTGTTTCAATGGCTAGCACCCAAACCACCTGAGCCAACGACGAGCTCATGGCTGGTATGGTGGAATTTGTCGAGATCAGCATGTAGAGCGATTTTTTCAGAAGTGAACTCCGTTGAAATTAATTTTTTATGGTACATAGCTTTCAAATAGGAGGTGACATGAAACATTTATGTGTGTAATCATATTTTTATTATTTTTATTTTTAAAAGGACATTAATGATTATATGTACAGGTATACATGATACACAAACATAACATAAATATTAATACATACATATTCATGCATGTATAAGTTTAACAAAAGCAGACTAAACAATATCTTCAATAAAAATAAAGTGAACAAATTTATAACTTTTTTTTGAAAAATCCTTCAATTTTTTCAAAAATATCATCAGAAACCTTATTATAAAATTATATAAATTTTAAAAAGAAAAAAGGAACCTTTGAATGAGTACTTTTAATTATATGAGCATTTTTTTAAATTACTAAAAATTACGTAAAAAAGTTTAAACCTTCCAAAAAGTAAAGACATACTTGAATAGTATTCTCAGGATTTTTCGACACAAATTTTTGAAACTGAATATAACTCGAATCATTTATGGAACCGTCATCGTTTCCACATCTTTACGAATCATTAAGGCTAAAGCAGCGGCTGCAAGTCCAGTTGTATGATTGATGCATTTAAAATCAGTGAAGCTTCCGGCTCTCTTCTGACGAATTTTCACATCACTATAAAATTTTAGTTATTAAAAATTATTTTAATTATTTTAATGAACAATTTTTAATGGTGGTGACTTACCTGAATCCACGATAACATCCACTGTCATGTTGCCAATCCAGGATCAGTTGCTCGTAATGCTCGCTGAGAAAGTCTAAGTATCCTTCCATACCACACAAAAAAACTGCAACAATGAATGAATGTTAAAGCTGGTATTATTAAATTCTTTTTTTTTTTTTTTTTTTTTTTTAGTATAACTTTGTTCCAAGGCTAAATCTCTGCCGATGTCTGGAAATCCCACAGCTTCTAAACTCATCAAATCGTGTAGAATTTGATAGCACAAGATGTATCCAAGGTATGGCGAAAATCTCGAGATGCTTGTGTTACATTGAAGCTAAATTTTAAAATTTTATGAGCTGTAAACATTTTTTTCCCAAAAAAGAGCCATTTGACAATCATTAAAAAATTAAGCTACAGTTTCAACTCACAGCACTGATGGTTTGCTTGATAAGTAATCTATGGGTTAACGAATATCCAGTAGTACTGCTGCTATTGTCGTTAACCACAAGCTTACGGCATTTATGAGACAACTCGCAATTATTTATCAAATCTAAAAGACACTTGTCGCTCTCGTCAGCTGTAGGATGCCCGCTGAAGAACGACGTCACGACATCCGATGTCGTTAAATTTGGGTTGGGCTTAAAATGATTTTCTAGCACCATTTTCCTCCACGTTATTGGTTTTAGCCAAATGTGCGGTATATTAAGACCTGCACTTACTGAAAAAAATATTAAATATTAGTAAAAAAAATTTTGAAATATTTAATAAACTAAAAATTATATTTACGTCTCGCTTCAGCTTCGCTTGACAATGTTTCACCTTTATGAATCATATTTCGAGTGTTTTTGGACAATAGTAATGCCATTTCGAGAAAATGTTTTTGATGAGATTTTACGAACATTATGTTTGAATGTTGAAGAGCAGCTTTTAGATTAACTAAAAAAAAAAAAAAAAAAAAAAAATTATAAAAATATTATTTTGCGCCTCTGTAAATTTTGATGTGAGCTTGAAATAATTATATTCCATATATCACCTTCAGCAAAAGTTACGCCAACTGTAGTATCAATATTCATTTGTTGCGGCCTTTTTTGTATGTATTCCAAAACTTTTATCAAAGCAAGTATCTTTTTATCTTGAACAATTAAAATTATTAACTTACACAAATAAAATTGAGTACTTTATTTATTGCTAATTTGTTTGATAATAAAAATATAATGAATTGCGTAATAAAAACTATTAAAAAAGTGTTCATGAATTAAAAAAATTAGAATTCAATTGTGAAATGCAAGTTGTAAAAAAAATTTTTTTCTATATGTTGTAAATTTAACGTTTTATAAATATTAGGCTCAAAAATATTCTTAGTGATTGTTAAATAATTTATAAATTACAAGGTCACTTACCAAGCTTTCTGTAATCCAACCGAGCACACGAAAATTGTAGTGTTATTAAAAACGTACAAACTAAAAGACAAAGACTATGTTTCAAAATCATTTTTAATGGGTTTAAAAATTAGGTTTGTTAATAAACAATAAAAATTTTTATTTATTATTCACTACAGTGTTGTTCCAACGGGAATCGAAAGGAGACTGTAGTAGCACTGGCAAGTCTACGTTTTTTCACAAATAAGTGCGTCAATCCCTCGTCCCTTCTCCGTTTTCCACTTGTAATCCTGAAAAATGGGAGGCGATTTTTCCAAGTTCAATCCTATTTGCGTCTAAGAGTTAGATTAAATGTACACGTACGCAATATAAAATAAAGATTTGCTACACATTTTAGATCGGATAATAGTTTGTTGTAATAATATGTACATAAATATACATTTTATTGTTAATCCTTTTTTTTTTTGAACGTTACTTCGTTTTTCTGACTTGCATCTGATTTATAAAAAATCTGTAATACCTCGAAACTTTTTAATAAATGTGATTTTAATTAGTAAGATACTTATTAATTAATATACAAAGTAGAAATAAACTGTGAAAACTTTGACTATCAGAAAGATATCATATATATGATGATGAAATTTTTTCATTAAATACTTTACAAATAAAATTTTTTTTATTTTGTATGCATTTAATATAAATTATGTTTGAATAAAATAATTATTAGTTTTAAAACATGTAAAAAAACAAGACATTGACGTTTTTAAGAAAAATATTTTGTTTTATTAAATCTTCATACAACTTAGCACTTATCAATTAATATAAGTATATTATATTATAGGCAAATAATACAACATTATCACTTATATGTAAAATAATAGTTCAATTATCCATTTAGTAACAATGATATGCCGATATTTGTGCTTTGTTTTAATTGTGCTTCAACCTCAAACTTTCACTCTAAATCAACGTTTATTTTTCCAGCCAATACCCACACAATTTTTCTAAGTAGAAATCAACACAACACAAGCCTAAAAAAAATAATATGCGATTTATGTTAATACAACAGTTGCATAAAGTCACAAGTATCATACGTTTTGCAACGCTAAAGAATTAAAATTTGTAATCTGAAAAAGAATTAAAAAATACCATCACAATTCTTTTGTAAACATAAAAATAAGCGGGTCCTTAAACCTAAGTCCATATTTGTCTACGAAATCGATAACCACACGAAAATTAAAAAAAAAAAAAAAAAAAAAAAAAAAAGAGTAAAACAGTCTTTTCTTTCGGTTCATTGTGTAGAATCTGGTTGTAATATTTATTCTATCCTCCAATGTCCACATCGATCTCGAGCCTCATCCTCACGTTCATGGTCATAATGGCAAAGAAAATAAGGATCGGCAATCTTATGCGCGCCTGCCAGCCAAGGTTTAGCGAGAAAAGCATGGCTCGGTGTAAAATTCCGCCGCAGCCGAAGAAAAACAGCTCCCGCGACATCTTCTTGCGCGGCTGGGTACTTGGTTCTTTTCGTCGAAAACCGGCTGAGCCAACGATGGAAGCAGCTGTTTTGCTTCGATTTTGACGTTTATCTCTCTCTTTCTCCACGAAATCGAAGTTAACCTTAAAATTGTAATGTTTCGTACGAAATTATAAAAGAACTTTTAATTTTTATTGGATAGCGGACAATAATGTTAAGTTCTCGTTCAAAACTAGATCATTACATACGAGCAGCTTAGATTCAATGAAAAAAAACAATTATTGTTATTATACTCATTAGCAAAAAAAATAAAGTAAAGCACTTAAGTATCATTTTTACGTATAAAATTAAACAAATTGGCGTAAAAAACTTATTTTTTCGCGTTTTATCGTTAAAAGTTTTGCCACAAAGATTTTATTTACGATTACTGAAACTTTATCGAGTTTAACGAAAAGAAAAAAGAAAAAAAAACTAAAATTGTCAATTATTCCTTACCTGGACCAGCGAATGTCAAAGGGCCTCAATCATGTTCGCGACATCCACCTCGACGTCAAACATTTGCCGATGTTCGGGAACTCTTATCACTTATTATTACAATAACCGAGAACTCCGGCTGACAGTCGTCCTTCGACGGCTCGCCCACCATGACTTGTTTGGGTATATGTGCAGTGGGTTAATAATACAACAAAAACAACATAGTAAAGATAACAAATTGTTATGAGACCTCCACCTTATCGGTCAGCATTTTATACAACAATCGTTTTGTTCCAAAATCTATCTACAGATGACTCTTGCGTAGTTTTCGGTTTGAAAAATATGAAATCAAATGACAACTGTTTATTAATATTTACTTACATGGTTTTTTAATAGTTTATTGTGAAAAAATTGTATTTTGTGGTGAAAAAATTTAAATTGCGGGGCGTTCATTTGTTTATTAAAAATGTAAAAGCGTTTTGCATTCGTTTATTTAGAGGTGACCTCAAACATGTATTAAATACACCAAAGAGAGATTGATTTATTAGTTACGTAAATGGCAAATCAAAGTTGGACATAATATACGTGACTTGATATGATAAAGAGATCGAAACTTAAACCAGACCCAGTGCCACTGAAGTCGCATCGCACGGACGGACATACCGTAAGGTATTTTTTTTTTTTTTTTTTGTTAAAACAAAATTCAATTTCTTTAATTATTTATAGATAAATCTAGCTTTTTTTATGATTTTAAAAAAATTAAGTTTTAGTAATGAAATTGGAAATGTTGTTGAAAATTACAAAAAGAACCACCGACAATTTCTAAAAATTCAATAGATATCAATAATCAGAGTCATAAAATTTATCTACAAAAGTTTCTGCTCTAGGTACAAATGAAAAATAAACGACGCCGCAATGCATCGACCTTGTCCTTGATTTATTCGTAAAACGCGCACCTTATCACCGCTTGAGAAAAAAAAAAAAAAAAAAAAAAAAAGTACTATCATTTATTGCACTTTGGCAAAGACGGAGTTTAAATGTTTACAACCCTGTGAAACGTTGAATTTTCATCCTCCAATATTCTTTGTCATTAGGTGTAAATTAGCCTCCATCGTCGTTTGTTCTGTTCAACTAAAGTGCAGCTATGAATATCAGTTTCGAAGGAAAGCGCATCCTCGTCACCGGAGCTGGTCAAGGTACCACATGTCATTTTCTAATTTTCAAACCCCCTGCCAAAATAAACTAAAAATATCGTAATATACACGAATCATCAGGAATCGGTCGAGAAACGGCTCTCCGGCTCTCGAAATTCAACGGCACGGTCGTAGCTCTGTCGAAAACCCAAGCGAACCTTGATTCTCTGAAAAAGGAAGACCCGAAAATCCAGACTGTCTGCGTCAACCTCCGAGACTGGGACGCGACGAAAAAGGCCGTTTCAACTGTACTACCGATCGATCTGTTGGTCAACAACGCCGGGATCGCGATTCTTGACCCGTTCCTCAATCTCAAGCCTGATGACTTTGACGCCACTCTCAATGTCAATGTCAAGTCTTACATCAACGTGTCGCAGATCGTAGCGAAAGACATGATTAATAGAAAAGTTCCAGGAAGTATCGTCAACCTGTCGTCCGCTGCTAGTCTGGTAGCTGTGAAAGACCACGCGACGTATTGCTCGACGAAGGCCTGCTTGGATATGTTGACAAAGTTGGTTGACAATCATGATTTTCTTTTTTTTTTTTTTTTCCATACACTATAATAACATACAACATTCCTCCAACTTTGTTCATCCGAATTTTGTTTAAAAAAATCGTTTGACATTTTTTTATACTTTTTTTTCATTGGTCCACAGAAATACTGAATTATTTTTGTTTATCGCAAATTACTTAAGGCGAAACACGCATTTATTTGTAGAAAAACGTTACGAACGACTGTTTATTGAAAATCGAAGAACAGGCGTGTCGATCTTCTTAAGGTACAATACTAAATGTTGATTTTTTCATCATTACAGAAAAAAAAAAAAATTACTGGCTACGGATTTAAAAAATCCAAGTTTAGAGGCATGATCATTTAATTATGTTTATATACATATATCCGCGTATTAATACAGTATCACAAAAACTTGAAATATTTTGGAAAATTGTAGTGTGTCAACCCGACTTTGAACTCATTCTACAAAAAAACAATACTCCCTAAAAATTGAAAGCAGACATTTTAATATTCAAGCGTACTATTGTGGAAAAAGGGGATTTTTTGGGATGCATAAATTTGTTTTTTAAATTAATGCTACTCAATATTATTGGTAAATAAAAAAATTGCTTTAAGAAGAAATATTAAAATAATTGTGATTTTATGGCCAGAGTTATGGCTTTGGAGTTGGCCCCTTACAACATCCGAGTTAACACGGTTAATCCAACGCTTGTCATGACAGCGATGGGAAAAGCGAATTGGAGCGATCCGGATAAGGCTGCCACTTTAAGGGTGAAAATTCCGATGGATCGATTTGCAGGCAAGATATGAACATTATTACCTCAGTTGTTGCTGGATTTTGATGGTTATTAAATAATTATGTAAAATCCGTTTTCTTGTAGAACCTTGTGAGGTTGTGGATTCTATAGTATTTCTTCTGAGTGACAGAAGCGCGATGACTACCGGTTCTGCGGTGGTCATTGACGGAGGGTACCATATACAGTAAATTTGCACCATACTCGAAGTGTAAACCAAGTCGAAAATATTGTAATATTATTGTTAAAAAAAAAAAAATTCCATAAATGTAATTGAATTGAATTAAATGTAAAAAAAAAATGAACTCAAAAATTTTTAAAACACTATGACATGGCTTCTAATAATTTCCCGCAAGAATAATTAATTTATCAATTAATTCGTTAAATAATTTGAACAAGTGTTAGATAAGAAAGTCATGAATTTCAAGACAGATAATTGTCATGAAGTATAAAATTGTATTCAAAAATGGGTAAAAAACGCAAAAATGGCACACATTAATCAGTATTTGCTCTCTTGTCTTTAGAATTGTATGCAAGGCGAGCCTAGTACTGGGATGAGTGTAAGCAAATATTACGTCAATAAGGACATTAAAGCGCCCGACGCAGCTCAGGTAATAACGCTGCTTACTACGATATGGTAGATAAAAATTTTTTTTACGTCAGACACCACAATCTCATAGATTTTATAGATAATGATCTTGATACGTTGGAGGAAAATGTAATAGCATATAATATTGAGATAGACCAATTGCTTTGACATAAAAAAAATATCCTTATATTCCATGAACTTGTTAACTACTATACTGCACGTATAAAGAGTTTTGGCAATATTTAGTTAATTATTAAAATTATAATGTCCATGTAATGTTTTAATACATTTTTTTTATGCGGAGGATAAGAAAAATTTAAGAGAAATCAAAGCAAGCAAAGTAACACGGGATTAACGTTAATTAATATTACAATTACTTATTACGAATGATTATTTTACTTGTTTCCCAATTTAGTTTCAAGAAAAGCAATTCTAGTAGAGAGTAAGTACGTAAAGGTTTGTTTTACTAACACGGCAAAGTACGAAAGTTCTCAACTGTCTGACCACATCGAGTCTGTACTACTTCGCTCAACTGAACGCCTTCAAAAATTTAGTTATTCACCTATTGCCACATGTGTCACTACGTAACACATTTTTTAGACAACAAAATTTTAGATCTACAAAAAAAGACAGGAGATTAAAAATTGGTAGTATAGCATTGCAGCGATTCAGACGTCAAATTTCATAAAAAAATTTTCGTCAAGTTTTTCTGATAATTGACAAATATATTTTTTTAATAGCTAGATGCCCAAATAAAATTTTTTAAGCTCCACTCTTTTAGTTTTGTTTATTCTTTTACTTAATTTAATGTTCATTAAATTTTCAAAAAACATATTTACGTAATTGATTTATTTTCATTTTTCAAGTTGTCTATACATATACTTGTTGAGCAAGCATTGATTAGTGGTTATTGGAAAAAAAATTTTCGACATCTGTATCAAACGTAAGGAGCTGATAGTGAACATTCATTTTGAGAATTGCAGTTAAATTACAATTAAATTAAATTATCTAGAATCCTGGCCAGGTCTCATTGTGTTAATGAGTAGACCGAAAAATAACATTTAACATTTAAAATTTAAATAATTTTTACTTCAGGACAATGGGACCATCTTACCAACTGTTAGTGTGGCGGAATCAAACAAATGAAAAACAGATATTAAATATAACAGAGTTTGTATATTTGTATAATAAATAATGAAAATTTCATAGAACTGAATAATTTTGATTTTTTTAATTTATCGAAAATAACAATTATTATTACATGAAAAAATATTGAAAATAAAAATTTTGTATTATAAATAATACGTACAACTCACAATCAGCTCAACGATTTGTTGCCTTCAGGAGTTTGTATCACAAAAACCAAAAGTTTAAGAATATTTTCAAAAAAATTATGTAAACCAACAATCGTGTTCTGATTAGCATATTATCGTTTCAGTCACCTTAGCTTTACGATTTCCGTAAAATTAATAATTTTTTTCTGTGAGGGTCGTATTTTTCTAGTTGAAATCAGTAAAAAAACTATTTTTCTCATAATAGTATGTGTTAAAGAAATAATTTATTTCTCGAAAACAATAGAACTGGAGTATATAAAATTTTAATATATTACTCTAAATATGTTTATAATTTTATACTAATTTTATTGAGGAATTCTTAATTTTTTTCGTGATAGAATTCTATATAGGCATATTTTTCGAAGACAATAACAATAAAAACGTAATTAGAAATCAAGTGTTAGCTAATTCCCTGGATCATGTTGTGCAATATATTTAGACGCAAGTTTAAATAAATGAATATTTATAAAAATTTTGAATAGGTATTGTTCGTAGATACATAAACTCATATCAATGAATGACTTATAACAACATATCAATTAATAACTAGCATATCATGAAGAACTACTATAATATTTAAATATCTATAAACATTACAATTATAATAGTTGAAGAATAATTTTTTTATTTACAATAATTTGTAATATTTTTTATAAGTTATTGCAATGATCACTGTATTTATTACATAGATTATTTAATTTTTATCTGTGAAATGATTAAAAATATATCAATTTAAATAAGTAAATAAGTTTACGGAACACTAGTTAATAAAAATCATCTTACAAGCAATATTAGTCTTGTATGGTAGTAAAATGTTTAAAAATATTATAAAATAAATATCTATTACTTATTGAAAAAACTTTTTTTTCTGTAAAATATACAATCATCATAAGCATAAATCTGTCAAGGTCTTAATAAAATTTTTTTTTCTATTTTTATGAAGGTTTTCATAATTTATAATTAAGTACTAATGTAGTAGCTTGATTTTTACAATACATGTGATGAACTTATATTTCGAGTCATATTTTTGATAAGAATGTTTATAAAATAATGTTTCTCGTCTAAATCAATAACGTTTTTCGCTTGAAATTTTTTAAAGGTAAAGTTATTGGTTAAAAATTTTAAATTACTTTTGTTTCTTATTTGGAAAAAGTAATTCTTTGTCTGTAAATAATAAAGATACACTTTCTTTGTTTGGGACGTGGATGCAACAACACGCATATGTATCATTAAAAATATATATGTCAGTTGACGAGAAAAATCGTAAATTGCTATTTATCTCTTTTTTATCCCTATCAGCACCAACGAAGTAAACAAAAGTTGTTGAAGAATTCTTTATTGAAAGCTTTCACTTCAGTCAGCTCTTACCGTACACCATGAATATCGCTTTCGACAACAAACGTGTTCTTGTAACTGGCGGTTGCGAAGGTAATTATTTAGATACTTAACAATACCGATAAACTAATAAACATATCATAAGTATCACGACAGTGTACATATCATTAAATCTTTTCATTCAGACACGCGTAAGCAAAACAACATTTAATTAAACAACCAAAATTATCCTTTAAGGTATTGGTAGAGAAATATGTTTGCGCCTATCAAAGTACAAAGGCACAGTTATTGCACTATCGAACAACAAAGAAAATCTCGAAAAATTGGCAAAAGAGCATCCCGAAATTAAAACAGTTTGCGTCGATTTTCTGGACTGGGGAGCAACGAAAGAAGCTGTCAAAAGTGTCCTCCCCATCGATTTGTTGGTAAACTGTGCTGGTATTACAATCCTGGCACCTTGTCTCGCTTTGACAGAAGAAGAATGCGATCTGACCTTTGGCTTGAATTTCAAAGCGATTCTGAACGTGTCCCAAGTGGTTGCCCAAAATTTGATCGACAGAAAAGTGCCGGGCAGCATCGTCAACATATCGTCCACAGGCAGTAAAGCCGCTTACTGGGAATACGCAGTTTACGGAGCTTCTAAATCAGCTGTCAATATGTTAACCAAGTTAGTTTGGACTGACAAGTATTGAGGGGTTGTCGTGAAAGTTGTGCTTACACGTTTATGTAATTTTTAATTTAGGTCCATGGCACTGGAGTTGGGGCCCAACAAGATACGAGTCAACTGTGTCCTGCCAACTGTTGTCATGACGGAATTGGCAAGAAATCAGTGGAGTGATCCAGAAAAGGCTGACCTCCTCAAAAATCTCACTCCGTTGCATCGATTTGCAGGTCAATCGGTTTCAAATTTTTTTTGTTTTTTTTTGTTTTTGTTTTTTTTTTTCATTAAAAGTAACAAATCGATAAAACACTAAACTTTCGAAATGTTTTCATGGCAAATAATGTATAAATTTTGTGTTTACTTTGCAGAAATAAACGAGGTAGTTGATACCGTTGCGTTTCTTCTCAGCGACAGAAGTTCCATGATCACGGGAGTTGAACTTCCAGTTGATGGTGGCTACCTTGCGTGTTAAAAAAATCAAACCATGGATGAGATTGTTGCACAAATTTTCTGTACTTATATTTGGCAGATGCTCATGAACTTTTATTATTTTACTCTTTTTTTTTCAGTGTAGTCAAAACTATTTCCTGTCAGCAGTTTAAAAGTGTTACAGATCGAATATTATTTATTATACGTGTGTTGGTGATAAATGCAAACACAGCTAGTTTTAAGCCATACAACTATTATAAATAAATTAAATGTATAATGTATGATTTTTTAAATTGAATTATCCCTGTCCAATGTGTTATAATTGTTTGACTTAATTGATGATAACTAATACGTAATTTAACTCTTTTAGCCGAATATTATAATCAATTTCAGTGATTAGTTTCGAAGAAAATGTGTTAAACATAATTTTTTTGTACCATAAAAAACTAATTAAAATGACAAATAGGCTTTAACTTATAGTATCTCTTTTGTATTTTGTTTGTATAGGTTATTTAGAAAAAATGTTTTTCAAGCTCACGTATTAAAAAAAAAAAAATGCCAAAAATGTTAATATTTTTGGAATGCTGGTACATGAATTTTTCTAAGAAAATTAGGCATACAGTTATAATAATCATACGTCTCAGATATCGTGTTATCATGTATAGCTGCGTATAAAACGTTATCCACTGGCGATGATAAATTACACATTTAGCAACAAAAATGTACATATCATATCGTGCAAAAAATTGTACATTTTTTTTAGTTTTTTTTTTTATCGCAATCAGCTCGCATGAAGTAAACAAAACTTTGAAGAATTTTTTATCGAGTACACTTTGGCTTCAGTCGGTTCTGACACTACATCATGAACATAAGTTTCGAAAACAAGCGTATTCTCGTCACAGGTGGTTGCCAGGGTAAACATGAAATTTTATTTACGATCCAAAAACTTTATAATCTGCATTTTACGGAACTGAAAAAATTTACTTAAAGGTATTGGCAAGGAGATATGTTTGCGCCTATCAAAGTACAAAGGCACAGTTATTGCACTATCGAACAACAAAGAAAATCTCGACAAATTGTCAAAAGAATATCCTGAAATACAAACAATTTTTGTTGATCTTCTGGACTGGGATGCCACAAGAGCTGCTGTCAAAACCATCTTGCCAATCGATTTGTTGGTAAACAATGCTGGGATTGGAATATTTGCACCTTGTCTAACAGCGTCGCCGGAGGACTTTGATTTGACGTTTGGCGTCAACGTCAGGGCAATGTTGAACGTGTCACAGGTTGTGGGACAAAATTTGGTCGAGAGAGCATCGCCCGGCAGCATAGTTAATCTGTCGTCTCAAACCAGCCGTGGAGCTATTCACAACAGCCTTATCTACTGTTCGTCCAAGGCTGCTGTTAACATGTTGACCAAGTAAGAATTTGTTTGGCATATAAAAAAAAATTTTAACTTCATTGTTAATTAAATACATCATTTTTGAAGTTGTTATAACAAAATGAAAAAAATTTTATAACCGTTTAGGACAATGGCATTAGAACTGGGGCCGAAGAATATTCGCGTCAATTGTGTGCTACCAACTGTGTGTTTGACGGGTTTAGGAAAACTTTTTATCGACGATGAAAAAAGATCCAACATGATGAAAAATCGCATTCCACTCGATCGGTTCGTAGGTAAATATTTTAGTGCTAGTACCATTTGATTATGAAATAAAAATAATGTCAGATAAATTTATCTATGCTTCACAGAACCCAACGAAATAGTCGACGCAGTGATATTTTTACTTAGCGATAGGAGTTCAATGATAACTGGAGTTGAACTTCCAATCGATGGTGGATTCTTGGCTACATGAGGCTTATTATTTTTAATGTCTTTGTTACAAGATTTTTCATTTTTGTACGAAACAATAACGAAATTTTTTTGTTAGCAACATGCGTTCACTCGTTTAAGAGTTGAGTTAGTAACACTTTGTATATAAAATAATAACGAATAATAATATAAGCAAAATGTGTTAAAAGCATGGAAATAAGAGTGTAAATTTAAATTCATGATTACGTAAGTTTATGGATTTTATTTTTTCCCCAAGATTACTGACTCAAAAAATGTATATTTTAAACTCGAAGATATATAAATTAAACTCACAATAAAAATCAAGATCGTTACTCTTATCAAGTAGTATTTATTCGCGAGCTTATTTTAAAAAACTGCTAGTTGTTTTACGGATTTCATTACTCGCTTTGTTTGTTGCCACGACGCAACGTATTGTTGAAAAAAACAAGCAAAAACATGAATATCACTTTCGAAAACAAACGTATTCTGGTGACAGGTGGTTGCCAAGGTAAGCATCACGACTCGTACGAGGCACTTTGTACTTATTCACGATAACCCGAAATTTATCACTTTAGGTATTGGTAAGGGAATATGCCTACGATTGTCCGAGTACAAGGGCACAGTCATCGCGTTGTCCAACAACAGAGACAACCTCGCCAAACTGTCCCAAGAGTACCCAAACATCCGGACCGTGTGCGTGAATCTACTCGATTGGGATGCGACGAGAGAAGCCGTGAAAAGTGTCCTGCCCATCGATCTGCTGGTGAACAATGCCGGGATAGGATCTCACGGGTCTTGGCTGGAGGTGACGTCCAAAGATTTCGACGACACGTTTGGGGTGAACGTCAAGGCGATGTTCAACGTATCTCAAGTTGTCGCGCAAAATATGATCGAGAGAAACGTAAAATCAGGTGCCATTGTCAATTTGTCGTCGCAAGCTGGTGTATCAGTGCTTAAGGATTGCACCGTTTATTGCTCCACAAAAGCTGCTGTGAACATGTTGACAATGTGAGTCTTAATTTAATTTCAAGTTTTTATTTATTCAATTAGTTTTATTTTCTATCAACCACTTTGCAGGTCACTGGCACAGGATTTGGGACCTCACAATATTCGAGTTAACTGCGTACAACCTACTGTGGTGATGGCAGGTATGGGAAAAATTTTTATCACAGATTGTAAAGAAGCCGAGGATATGAAGAACAGAATTCCCTTGGGTCGCTTTGCAGGTACATACGGATTTATGTTTTTCTCCGTCAATGTGAAATTATTTTTGAGGAACAAAAATGGTCATGTAAATAAAAAATTACAGAAGTAGAAGATGTTGTTGATGCTGTGGTATACCTTCTGAGTGACCGGAGTTCGATGATAACTGGGGCTGGACTACCCGTGGATGGTGGATATCTTACTAAGTAAAAAATGTGAATATCCTTATGTGGCTGTGAAATCCTTGTTTGGTCTAGTTGATATATTTTCAATGATGGAAAACACTCAGTCGCACAGTCTGAGATTGATGTTTTTGAACGAACAAATTTTCGTTCAATATCTTTTTGTACAAATTAATAAATGTCTCATCTCTAAAATAATAATGCGTTATTTATCAGTTATCATTTGTGCAAAGACAAAAGTGTATTATCTCTCCACGTATTTGCTTAAAATACTTCTTATCGGAGATTACATTCAATAATAACATTGCAACTGCGATTCTAAGATTAAGGACTAAAAATAACACGATATAATTGATTGGAAACAATACATGTTCAAACTTAACAGCTTCAACAGTTTTATTGTTATTGAATTCATTCAAAGTCCATCGAAACGTACTCAAATGGACATTTCTTTTGAAAACAAGCGAATACTTGTAACAGGCGGTTGTCAAGGTATGTGAATTGATGTTTCCGAAATCGTTTCAATTTCCATTAAATAACTAAGTGGATTAATTAGTAAATTTTTTAAATTGTTTGCAACCAAATAAATATTAGTTCGTTTGACTTACGCAGGTATTGGCAAAGAAGTATGTTTGCGCCTATCAAAGTACAAAGGCACAGTTATTGCACTATCGAACAACAAAGAAAATCTCGAAAAATTGGCAAAAGAATATCCTGAAATACAAATAATTTTTGTTGATCTTCTCGACTGGGATGCCACAAGAGCTGCTGTCAAAAACGTCCTCCCAATCGATTTATTGGTAAACAACGCCGGAGTTGCCATTTTGGCGCCCTGTTTGAAAGCACCACCGCAACACTTCGATACTGTGTTTGGCGTCAATGTCAAAGCGATGCTAAATGTTTCTCAGATCGTAGGACAGAACATGATTGAACGTAAAGTGTCTGGTCGCATTGTCAATTTGTCGTCTCAGGCTAGCGAAGCAGCCCTGGAGGACCACGTGGTTTATTGTTCGTCGAAGGCAGCTGTTACCATGTTGACCAAGTAAGTGTGGTTCGACCGAGAAATTTAAATTTCTCATAAAAAAATCTTTTGGCTCGAGGTAAGATACAGAATTTTTTTTTTCATAGAAACAATAATTTACAAAAATGAAATGCTTACAAGTCCAGGAGTGGGAGGCGGTGACGTAACGTATCCCCACTCCCAACCTGATCACGATCTAAGCTCTACATTTGTTAATGTTTGTTCCTATAAAAAAAAATTAAATACTTAATATTGTTTAATAACCTGTCTGGCAGATAAAATAGACTAGAACATTTTTTTCATGCAACATTGCAATTTACGTTCTGTGATACAGGTGCCTGGCACTCGAACTGGGTCGACACAATATTCGCGTCAACTGCGTGCAGCCAACTGTTGTTCTGACTGAGTTAGGAAGAAAAATTTGGAGCAAAGAAGACAAAGTTGCCGAGATGAAGAGAAAAATTCCACTGGGAAGATTTGCAGGTGAATGATTACTCTGGTTTGGTTGGTCGCATTAGGGCTATTACCATCAGGAGTCACATATACAAATGATACGATCGAAGCTATATATGTACTATTTTGTAATTTACAGAGGTAGAGGAGGTAGTGGATGCAATCGTTTATTTACTCAGCGATCGAAGCTCGATGGTAACTGGAATTGCTTTACCCGTCGATGGAGGATTTCTTGGTACATGAACATGTACATAGTAGATATAAAGAAATTGCATATTTTATAAACTATTTTTTTCATTTTCAAACGTAGATGATGCGCTGATTACGCGTGTTAAATATTTTTCATTATATTCTGTAAAAAAATAATAATTAGTTTAAATTTCAAGTCATATCCAAACCCATATCGAGTGGTATGATGTCAGAAATTCTGAATTTTCTAGGGTCGGTTTTTAAAGGTTTCTAAAATGACGTCTTATTCAAAGTTTTACATTGCACAACGGAAAGGTAATAAATCACAAAAAATTTAGAACTGAAATCATAATCAGATGATATCGATTTGAATGAAAATTTGATGATAACGCAAAGAAAATTTTTTTTTTTCTTGATTTACTTGTTATTTATTGACAGTATCATAATCAATGTATATTCAATTAGGAAAACTTTACTGATAGAAAGTATTAATTGACTGAATCCTGCTGCATGTAAGTTCTTTATTACATAGCTGTATGATTTTGATTAGCAGTCACATGCGTAAACAAGCTAAGGAAACACTAAAAAAAAATGAAAAAACAAATAAATAAAAAAAATTTGTCAAATAAATTTATTTTGAGAATACCATAGAGTAGTTATAAGAGGACTTTTAAATTCTGCATATTATTAACAATTTGCTGACTTTGTAAGATTAAATATAAATAAGTTATCAAAAATATCAATTTATACTATAAGATAAATGCGGCTTATTTATAAATTCATTAACAATCTTCTGCTGAGTCTGCAGTACAGTAACATATCATAAGAATAAGTTATGGAACTATGTGCATTCGAGGGCGATTTTAAGGTAAAACTGACTTGTACTACTAGAATTTCGTTAAAAATCTTTCAAAGTTGAATTCTGTCTAAACAATCTGAAAATATCAAGTCCAGCTTTACCATAATTTTTAAAAAATTTAAGATAGTTTGAGTTTACTTGTATAGTAAGCTGTAAAAATGGGTAACTGCAATAAAAGTTATCATTATTGTGGGATACTGTAATTACTTATGATTATACTCTTACCTCACTAGTGTTTAGAAATATTTTTTTAGTTTTCCAAAGCCTAGATTCACTTCAGTAAAATTACGGCAACTCCTAAAGTTAAGAGCAAGTTTGTAAGAGTAATACTTTCGTAAACAACAATGAACTTAACATGTACAGGATTAAGAATATGTAAATGAACCATGTAATTAATAATTTATTAATTTAATCGGAAAATTTTTTCACCAGTGATTTCATAAAATGAAGATAATACTATTTAACTTACAAAAAAATTCGTATCTTCGTTCTTATCTAGTTGTTTTCACGCACGAGCCTGTAATATAAAGCAACTGCTTGTTTGTTAATTTCATTACTCGCTTTATTTGTTGCCACGACGCAACGTATTGTTGAAAAAAACAAGCAAAAACATGAATATCACTTTCGAAAACAAACGTATTCTGGTGACAGGTGGTTGCCAAGGTAAGCATCACGACTCGTACGAGGCACTTTGTACTTATTCACGATAACCCGAAATTTATCACTTAAGGTATTGGTAAGGGAATATGCCTACGATTGTCCGAGTACAAGGGAACAGTCATCGCGTTGTCCAACAACCAAGACAACCTCGCCAAATTGTCCCAAGAGTACCCAAACATCCGGACCGTGTGCGTGAATCTACTCGATTGGGATGCGACGAGAGACGCCGTGAAAAGTGTCCTGCCCATCGATCTGCTGGTGAACAATGCCGGGATAGGATCTCACGGGTCTTGGCTGGAGGTGACGTCCAAAGATTTCGACGACACGTTTGGGGTGAACGTCAAGGCGATGTTCAACGTATCTCAAGTTGTCGCGCAAAATATGATCGAGAGAAACGTGAAATCAGGTGCCATTGTCAATTTGTCGTCGCAAGCTGGTGTATCAGTGCTTAAGGATTGCACCGTTTATTGCTCCACAAAAGCTGCTGTGAACATGTTGACAAAGTGAGGGTAGTAAGAAGAGATCTATAAAGCAACTTATTCGAATCGGTCATAAAACCGAATAACTAGACTTTGAGCTGAACAGCCAGGCGCGTTCGCAGTGCTGACACCTGACCTATACGCAAATTATGACAGTAACTATGAGACGCTAAAAGTTAATGCTTTACTGAACTTTAGAATTGTAAAGTCGATGAAGTATAGAAACGCAAAAGTCACGACAATAAACGGACGATCTTAGACTTTACCTCACTGTCCTAAGTTTGGATCATAAGGTTATCAGGTTTACGTAGCTTAAGCCTAAATTAATTTCTGTAGTAAGTCTCGCATGTGTCAGTTGCTAGCATTGCGTATAAGTACAGTACACATCCGATATCCGGCTAGTCGGTTTTACGTATCATCGCCCAAAGTTTAATGCTTAAGTCATAAGTTCTTAAAAATTATTCGTTTATTTTTTAACTCGACAAAATTTTGTAGGTCACTTGCACGGGAGTTGGGACCTCACAATATTCGAGTTAACTGCGTACAACCAACTTTGGTGATGACGGATTTGACAAAAAATTTTATCAAAGATATTAAAAAAGCCGAGGATATGAAGAACAGAATTCCCTTGGGTCGCTTTGCAGGTACATACGGATTTATGTTTTTCTCCGTCAATGTGAAATTATTTTTGAGGAACAAAAATGGTCATGTAAATAAAAAATTACAGAAGTAGAAGATGTTGTTGATGCTGTGGTATACCTCCTGAGTGACCGGAGTTCGATGATAACTGGGGCTGGACTACCCGTGGATGGTGGATATCTTACTACGTAAGTTTCCGTAAAAACTGGGAATGCCTTCATGAATCATGGAAGGTAAGGATTTAATCGTTTTTTGTTCCAGTAAATCTATTTTGGACAATGTAAAACATTAGGGCTCACTATTTTTAGATAAAAATATTTGTAAAAGATATACCTTAAACAGATTAATAAAACTTGCAACTATGGAAATATGTTAAATGTGTATTGAAAATTAATCCTCTGTTGACGTTGTATATTTAAAAATAGAAAGATAATCAAAGGATGTTAAAATAACAGTTACTAAAAACTGGATATTGTTGATTCTTCGATTTATCAACTCACACCCAAACAAAATTCGGTTTGTATAACGAAGCCGTTATCAAACATCTACTGAGACTGTAGTAAAGTGTCACCTTCGAAAATAAACTTGAAACTGTTAGTGACGGGTTGTTTTTCAGATAAGTTTTTTTTATCATTGCATTTCATTCTTTTTATCCATCAATTTGTTGGATGGAGGGAGAATTAAAAATTTAATCCAACATTCAGCGTTGATTCCTTGGTACAAAGTGTTACAATATACATTATGTACATACAAAATCGTCGGATGATAAGAGGTGTTGAAATATAATGACTGTAACAAACGAATAAATTACGTTACCCAAATTCAAAAAATCATGCAATAAAATACTATAAGTCTGATTTTGAATCGTAGATGATTTATGGTTGATTGTACACGAAAATCTGCTGCTACGTTATTATCATCTTTATCTCAAGTAAACTTGACCTCTTGGTTCTCAGTTACATAGACACACACATAACGTGTCTCCGTTGTACCAATGACTGATCTCCTCACTCCTCACCATACGTACTATTGGTCTCCCTTTCCATCAGCACATTTTACTCACACAAAAGCAAGATTCTCATAGCAGTAATACACACAGTGCAGCTCTATAGAGTTGGAAAGTTTGGTGTTTTTAGTGTGAAGAATTTCCTTAAATTAGACAAAATGAACATTTCCTTTGAGGGCAAGCGAATCCTTGTCACGGGAGCCGGTCAAGGTAACGTTGCTGAATATACAGTTTATCTTCATTGTTCGTTGACTATTGACGTTTGTTGGATGCACGTGTATTTACTGTAAATTAATACCGTTTTCAGTTTTACAATCCTTTTTGTAATTCATCTTTTTAAACACACGAGAGTTGAAAAAAACAAAAAAACAAAAAGATAGATGCTTATTGCAAATGGCTTTCAATGTACATTGCTGCTCTTACATTTTTAGTATAGAGTAACGATATTGTAGTATACACATATCGGTGATCCACATTCAAAAAATGTATATTTCAGTCGTAGAAATCCGATTGGTTCAAGCAAAAAAAAAATTCCAAATGAATATCATTTTAGTGAATGACTAATGATATATGAGAATTAATAAAGTCTATATTTGAAACCGAGAGTAAAACTTAATAACTGTAACTGTTATTTGTTTATTTATTATTTTTTTTTTCAATTTTTGTCTTTAAATTATAGTCTGAAATCCAATTTTTATTCATTGTTATTTTTAATTATGAATTTTTTTCGTCCTAAATGACATCTCAAAAAGTAAAAAAAAAGTTTTAATAAAAAAATTAATAAATAAAGACCAATAACTGTTATAGTTCATAACTAATTAAAACTGATAACTTATAATGATTATTCATTATAATTATTTATTTATCATTGAATAATATGAAATTTTTGAATCACTAATAATAACTGTTATAAATAACATCCAATTGTTTATAAATATTATTTAATTATTAAATTAAATTACATTTTTTAATTTACATTTCACAAATAACTGATATTATTTATTTATCCTGAATAATATGTCAGAAATTAAAAAAAAAAAACATTTCTGAAAACTGATAATTATTATGAATTATAACCACATTGAAAGCTATTAGCTTATAACATTAATTATTTTTTATTAATTACTATGAAATTTTGGAATAAGTGATAAAATTTTTTTACAAACTGTATCTGTTCTAAAAATTTTTATTTTGTCATTTAATTACGGAACTAAATTATGTTTTTAATTCAGATTTTGAATGTAAAAAAAAAAAAAAAAAAAATTCGACTGATAATAATTATTGTAAATATTTATTAGAAGCATATAATAAATCGAAGATAAATATTATTATTATTATTATAGTCTCATATCTAAGCTTTATAAGTTGTGATAAGTTATTACTTTTTACCTTTTTCATAAATAAATAAATAATAATTACATGAATAAGATTATTTTTGCTTGGCCCATAGTGAAAATAATTTTAGTAAATAATTAACAATAAATAATAGCAACCAAAGATAAGAATTAACAAAGATTTTAACCTGAGAATAGAAACAAATTTTTAAAGGTTTAAAAAGGTTTAAAATTTTGTTTTCGTCTTATATAATATCCGAGGAAGTAAAAAATAAAAATAAAAAATAGAAATAAAAATAGCTTCTGTGAATTGTAACTAATTAAAACATTTAGTTAATGTTTATCTTTTTTTAAATTATTATAAAATTTTTGAATTAGAAATAAAAACTTTTATAGGTTACATCTGATGGTTTATAAAAATTTTTCAGTAACTTTATTTAACTAACAAATTAAATTACATTTTTAATGTAGACTCAAATGGAGTAAAAAAAGTGATAATAACCAGTGTAAATATTTATTATTAGCGTGTAATAAATCCATGATAAATATTTTTATTGTTGCCTCAGACCTTAGCTGTATGAGTTATTATAAGTTATTAATTGTTACCATTTTCATGAATAAATAATAATTGAATGAATAAGATTAATTTTCCTTGAACCAAAGTGAAAATAATTTTAGAAAATAACTAACAATAAATAATAACAACGAAAGATCAAAATTAATAAAGTTAAGATTTTAGACTGAGAATAATAACAACGAATTGGAGATAAAAATTTTTATAAATTACATCTGATTTTTTCTAAAAATTTTTGCTGACAGTATTTAGTTAATGAATTTAATTACGTTTATAATTAAGATATTAAATGTGTTGCGTGGGGTTTTATGGCTGTTGTACGTAACAAATGTAAAAAAAATTGTTTGATGATAACTATTGTAAATATTTAATTTAAGGATGTAACAAATCAATAAAAAATATTTTTACCACAGCCACAAACCTGAGCTGTATGAGTTATTATTTATTACCATTTTTATAAATAAATAATTGAATAAATAAGATAATTTTATTTTGGCCCAAGTGACAATAATTATGGTGAATAACTAACAATACATAACAGCAACCAATGAAAAAAATTAATACAGTAAAGATTTTAGACTGAGAATATAATTAAATTAAAAAATAAAAATAAAACTTGATAATAACTATTATGAACCGTAATTAATTGAAACTTATAGCTACTAATATTTGTATATTTTTTAAACTATTATAAAATTTTTAAATCAGCGATAAAAATTGTCATAAACTACATCAGATAGCTTAAAGAGATTTTTGTTGATATTATTTACCTAACGAATTAAATTGTATTTTTTAAATTCAGATTTCAAGTATACAAAAAAACATATTAATAAATGGTAATAATTATTGTAAATATTAATTAATAGCATGTTATAAATCAATGATAAATATTTTTGTTAAAGACTCAAAACTGAGCGGTATGAGTTGTTTTGATAAGCTTTTATTTGTCACCTTTTTTATAAATAAATAATAATTGAATATAAAAGATATAGTTTTGCTCAGGCCGAAGTGACAATAATGATGGTAAATAACTAACAATAAATAATAACAATTAATGATAAAAATTAATAAAGTAAGGTTTCTAGATTGAGAATAAAATCGAATAATGTTTACAAACTTTTTTTTTGGTCTTCTATGATATTGGGAAAAGTAAAAAATAAAAACAAAATCTGATATTAACTGTTATGAGTCATAAACTATTAAGACTTAGAACTCATAATGTTTATCATTACTTAAATACTGTATTTAGTTTTTTGAATTGGCGTTAAAATTTTTTACAAACTATATTTGATTGTTTATAATAATTGTTTATAGTCGTTATTTAACTACGGAATGTAATTGTAATTTGAATTTATATTTCATACATAAAAAAAAAACAATTTTTGTAAATATATCAATATTAAATACTTTTTAAGTCTTAAATCTGAACTCATTACTATCGTTCATTTGTAATCTTTTCTTGTAAATTAAACAATTGTTGAATAAATAATACATTGCAAGATAAATATAAGAGATAAATTTTTAAAACCATGGGATTTCCAATAAAATTAGAACCAACGCGATCATTAAAGAAAAATTAGACAAACACATACCTACCTACTTTGGATTTTCAAAAATACCGAAGTCTGATGTATCTCACTCAAATACCTGCGCAGGAATCGGCAAAGACTTAGCCCTGCACCTGTCACGGGCGAAAGCGACAGTGATCGCACTATCAAAAACGAAAGAGAACCTAGATGCCCTGACCAAACTCGACCCAACGATCCAAACGGTCTGCGTGAACCTTCGAGACTGGAATATGACCCAAAAAGCCGTCGAAAGCGTACTACCTATTGATCTACTGGTTAACAACGCCGGAGTCGCTTGTCTCAAGCCTTTTGTAAACGCCACTCTGGAGGACTGCGACCTGACGTTCGACGTCAATGTCAAGTCCATCGTCAGCGTGTCGCAGGTCGTTGTCAAAGACATGATCAGGAGGAAGGTTCCGGGAAGTATCGTCAACGTTTCGTCCCAGGCCAGTCACTGTGCGCTCAAGGATCACGCGATCTATTGCGCGTCGAAGGGTGCCGTTGATATGCTGACCAAGTAAGGGTCATTGAGTTATTGGTTGATGAATTGATTGAATTTTCGTTTTTTTTTTGCATAGGACGATGGCTCTCGAGCTTGGGCCTCACAATATTCGAGTGAATACTGTTAATCCCACGGTGGTGATGACGGAGATGGGAAAACTCGGGTGGAGCGATGCGAACAAGGCCAAAGAGATGCTGAGCAAAATTCCTCTTGGACGCTTTGCGGGTGAGGTTTCTTAAAAAATTTTCGCAAGCGTGAAAATTAATTTGCATCATTTTGATTGTCCTTACTTGTGTGTTTTTAGAAATCAAAGAGGTGAACGATGCTATTGTTTTTCTCCTTAGCGATTACAGTTCTATGACGACGGGGGCTGCGTTTCCGGTTGAAGGTGGATTTCTTGCAGCGTGATTTTATTTTATTTTAGATACATTAGTTTTGTGGGGCATTTTAATAGAAATATTTATCTTCCTGCATAGAGGTGAAGAAATTAAAAAAAAAAAAAAAAAAAAAAAATACTTGTAAATACAATTATGTGGTTATTAAAAAACTAAACTTTTATTCCATGGCTATGTGATTTTTATCAAAATTTCTAGTATTTTATAAAACTATATATACATCAAAGTATTGTGTTTAATTGGTGACGAATTCAACATCTGAAAAGTCATGGAAATCGTATGACAGTGTTGGAAACGTGCGTACCCCCAATTATGACTACAGCACCTTTAAAATAAACGCAAGAACAAACGCAACGAAAATTACGACAATGAAGAGACATCTTGTCGACCCACACATTCCCAAAACTTTTTCTTTTTCCCATTACTCAAGGACTAATAATAGAAATGATTCATTAAGATGCTATTGAGGTAGCTCTTGCAGACAGAACTATATTATTGTACTGAATGAAAAAAAATTTATATAAATTAATACACAAAGTCGATAAGTGTTGATCGTACTCCTGCGTATATGCAAATCTGGTGTAACTTCGTTTATTCTACATGCTATTAAAAAAAGTAAAAACAAGAAAGATAAGTGTGAAAAATCATATAATATAAAACTATGAACTCAAGTGTTGTCAGAATCGATAAAAATCGTTTTTATTTTGTATTATTATAATTATTTTTTTTTTCTTTTTATTTCAATTCTAAAATTTATTTTATTTACTAAAAAATTTTTCGAAACTTAGAATACTCAAGTTAAAGTTTCAATGTTAAAAAAAATGAATACTTTATCAACTAACATAATTCATCGAAATTAAAAAACAGTGATGAAAAAATAGAAGCAAATAATGAAGCGTGATAAGGAAGGTTGAAATAATCAATATTGGCGATTGAACTTTTTGTTTTATTTCACAGCATATAAATTCAATTTTACGAAATATATTTTATTTTTACTATCAAGGGTAAAAGTAAATGTTTTTAATCCTAGACATTTCGCTGTCAAATTAAATTACGCAATTTTAAATGACAACTCTTTGTTTTCATTTTTTTATTCATTTTTTTTTGTCA
Source organism: Copidosoma floridanum (assembly GCF_036245765.1). NCBI lineage: Eukaryota > Metazoa > Arthropoda > Insecta > Hymenoptera > Encyrtidae > Copidosoma > Copidosoma floridanum. Next base: position 10,930,489 of record NW_028321884.1, on the reverse strand, counting down.
GTGTCCATCACTTGTTTATTTTTGTTTTGTTTTTTTGTTGGTTTTTTTTTTATTATTAAATTTTTTTTTTTTTTTTTAATTAATATCGTTGGATAAACAGCGCCACTGATCCTGACATTCACACAACATAATTTTTAATGTATAAATCGATAGTTGTCATCGTTAACGATCAAACCTTGCATTTTAATCAGTGATCAACGATCAGCAATGCAATCAACCGTTCGTCTTTCATGTATTATTATAATTACGGACTTTGCAAATGAAATTATTGCAAACCCAAATCGTCACGGTATTATTCGTAAAAAGAAGAAAAGAGCCTTAAAAAACGTCGTCGATAAAAAAAAAAAAAAAATTGAAAAAAAAAAAAAAATACATGCGTGTAGAAAGTTAAGTGCGACGATAGCTCGTCCTATAAAAACGAAAGTAAGAAAGTATATATTATATCTCAAAACCACTGCAAGGCTTCGCTCGACTGGAATTCGAGAAAATTTCCACTGATTCCGAGCACATTCGGAACGATTATACGCGACATAGTTAATACAAAATATCCACAAAGACGCGCACGGAAATCACTTAAAATTTGTATACACGCACGAAAGCTTTAGCCGCACTTTTTTATAGAGGGACGACACGTATATCGATAGAGCGCTCGTACCCACGCACGTAAAGCGAATAATTCTCGTCGAAACGCGCACGTGTCGACTCAGCGAAACCTCCATACTTTGTAATAGTTATTTTTGTTTTGTTGCAATTTTTTTGCTTTTCTTTTTTTTCTCCCTTGGGTCATTTATTTTACACGATATTAATTTTTTTTTTCTTATTTATACTCGCGTTAAATTACACTTTCGAAAGGAATAAAAAATAGAAAAAAATAAAATGACATAAAAATACACACGCACTGCGCATCTATTCATTCAACACCCTATTAAATGTATATAGTTTTGAACACGCTCTCACTCACGCGAAATCATTTTTTTTTCTTTCTTTCACTTTTTTTTTTTTTTTTTTTTTTTTTTGCTTATGCAGTATATCCTGGAAGCGCATAAAAATCTATACAAAAGGACGAGTCGATTTTCCATCACGTGTATACTCTCCTCCCCTTCGTCGCAATAGGAAAAAAGGCCGCTCTTCCTTGTTTTCCTTGCACGAGGAATAAATAAAAAAAAAAAAGGTCCATGTACCCACGTCAGGTGTACCATGCACACGTAGGTACACCAAGGAGAGTTTGATAAAAGCCATATGAAATAGAATGGTGCAGCCAAGCCTGGTTGGATTGGCCATTGAATTTTTATTAGGGCGTATTACGTAACGAGATGCGTGTGGAGTGGCGGCGGATACATCGACGCGTCAGGCCTTCCTTTGTCCCTCTTCGCGTCAATAACAACGTACGAATTGAGCTTCCAAAGCGTGCTTTCCCTCATGCTTTTTCGCGTACACACACACACACTCTCTCTCTCACACTCGTCGTCAAAATCGGTATTACTTCCTTATCGCCTAACTATTTATATATGTATATTTATAAATTCATATTTATAATTATTATTTATAATCATATGTATAATGTATAATTCCTCCTTTTTTTTGTTTGTTGTTGTTTTGTTTCATTTCTTTTTCTTCTCCCTTTCACATTCTCGTTCAAACGGTCTCGATCTTCGTGTCATTGTACATCGTGTTGAGTCGTGTGTGGGTGTGTATACGTATATATGTGTGTCAGGGTAAAAATATGAGAGGGAGACAAACAGCCACGCGCACACACACACACACACACTCTGTCCGTTTAAACTGGCACACATGCGTGCTTGCAACTAAAAAAAAAGCTCCGCGTGTGGACGCACGTGTTTTTGCGGTGTATCGGTATAGTACTTATGAATAATGGTGGTAGTGGTGGTGGTGGTGTGGTAAAAGTGTAGTCGTGGTGGTATAGGGTACGTCAGGTATACGCTGCCCTCCCTTGAGTTCGGCTTCACTTGCGAGCGTATCGATTGTTGCCCAGCTGTTGTTGCTGCTGCTGCTGTAGTTGGAGCTGCTGCTGCTGCTGGCTTACTTGTTGTGCTGAACGCTTGCCCGCCTGGTGGCCGCCAGGTTGGCTGCTGCCATTGCCGTCGCATTGGCGCTTCCAAAACAAAAGACACAAAGAAAAAAAATAGCGACATTAGCGCGCACCCCGACCTCCTTTCTCTATTTTTTTTCTCCCCCCCCTCCCTCGTCTTTTCACCTACGCTTATGTATAATTTACATTATGGTTCTTTGCACCTGTGGCTACGTCAGTTGTATGGTAAATACAGTTTACTCGGGAATTACATTTAAATAAAATTAACAATTGCGTGGTTAGCGCGTTTACATATCGTTTTGTCCTCCTCACGCTGCACTCGATTTTTTTTTTTTTTTTTTAGATAACTATTTTATAACTACACTTACAAACTACAAAGAAGCTTTACTGTACATCAGAGCATATAACATGTATATCAACGAACGCGTCAATTAAATATAGCTACCTTAGGATCTATTGGTACGATATTAGTGCACTATGAAAAACTCTTGTCATTACGGTCGATCATTGTTATTCCCTAGAAGTACATTTGTTTGTTTGTTTTGCTCGGGCGTACCCTCTTTGACTCCCACTTTCGTTGAATTGAAATATATATTATTTAAATCGACGAAAATAACATTGAGACCGCTAGTGCTTCTTACCGATGCAATAAAAAAAAAAAAAAAAAAAAAAATCTCATGACGCACACACGAGCAAGGGATTCGAGAAAATGAGAGTCGAAGAGAGTATTTGGTCTGCGTTGATAGTAGTTCGTAACATGTTAAGAGGTAAAAAAAAAAAAAAAAAAAAAAAAAAAAAAAAAAAAAAAAAAAAAAAAAACACACGTGACTTGATTTATCTGCCGTGGCACAGGAGCACTCGACATTGTCCTGTTGGAATATAAAAACGACAAAATGTCCCCTTCGCTCATCGAATCAATCAAAATTTGCACGTACTTGCGTAACTGCGCTCACGAGCACGTGGCCTATATAAGCACGTTAGTTTTCGGCTTACCTGAAAAATCAATGAAAACAAAATACACCAAAAAAAAAAAAAAAATGTGATTTTCAATGTATGTACTACATGGTTTGAGCCAGACAACCAAATTAAAAAGCCCGAGTTACATTATCAAAAAATAGAGTGCCAAACCAGAGACACTTTTGTTTTTCTTTCCAAATATTTATTACAATAAAAAATACCATGTTACTTTTGCATGCAGTGTCCCAATGAGACTGGATCACATTTGAGCTTTTATACAATGTAGTGGTACTACTAAAATGTGAGCCTAGAGTGAAGGGAATGTTTCGATTTACTATGTACATTGCACTAAAAGATGAGCCCTTTCTTTATGTGCTTGGATGATACCCAGTAACACAAGTCACATGCAAAAAGATTGTATCAATATTTTTTTCCTGTACAAATTATTATTTGACCCAAGTTTAATTGTCATAATAAATACCAGATTAAAGGAGGGATGACATTTTTCGTTTTCGTACATAATAAATATGTTCATGGGTTCATACCTCAGCGAGGTCAGAACCTTTAAACAAAAAAAATATACATTCATAGACTTTATGTGCAATAAAAAATAAAAAAATTAAAATTATAAAGGACGACTGTGCCACTGCAAAAATTCAATTCATGTTGCAAAATATTTATTTACAATTAAATATTGTGGTTGCAAAATTTATTTTATTACGTTTGAAGAAAAGAGAGCAAAACACAAACAATTGGAATTATAAAAAATCAGCACTCATATCGTCATCGAAACAGTTAACTGACAAAAATTTTCATGTTAGTACTGTAGAGTATTAAACTATACTACCATAAATGTTATTGTAAAGCTGAAATGTGCAATGTGATGGTGTAAAAATTAAAAGTTTTTGTTAATCGTTGAATGCTCACACGTATACCATCAGGCCCTATTCCGTAGTATTGTAAGCAATAAAAAAAATTTTAATTTTAATAAAACATAGTCGTATTAAAGCATAAATATATTTAAGTTTTTACTTATAAACGTACAACTGTGTGGTTATGAGCATTCAGTTATCTAAGACCTTTGTTAAACGTGATAAAAAAAATTATTAGTAGATATATTAGAAGCTGTTATTTCCATAAAAAAACATTTTAACAAATTTATTTCTAAATGTGGTTTAATGATTAGTAAAAATATAAATATGGCCACAAAATAACAAACTCTGTTAATTACGGAAATTAAAGTACCATTCTTAGTTTGAAGACCACAAACGAATCCAAAATGCCCCAATATCGTCGCAAAAGACCCCAGTACAAAAAATTTATTGTAATTTCGATGAAATTGTAAAAGCAACTCACTTGGATTTAGGTGGCATGTCACCCACAGCCGCCGCCGCCGCCGCTGCGGCTGCGTTACCGCGATGCGTCAGTCGTACGCTGACCCTTCGCTCCTGGCCGACTCCACCCGAAACTGAAAAAAACATCAAGTGAGATAAACATTATTTTTCATCCTTTTTCATTCGTAAAGTTTTTTTTTTTTTTTTTTTTACTTTTGAGCGCAATATTTTCAGTCGCTCGCGAAACCGTATCGTTGTTTCGACTAAGGTAGTTTGACAAAAGAGAGCAAACACTTTTTTAAAAAAAAATTTTTTTTCAAGAAAACTATTATCCGCTGGCTTGGATTTTTTATTTATTAATTTTCGAGTAAAAATCTTTAACAAAACAAAAATGTTTTGACTAGTGCGAAAAGTCAGTGACGATAGCTTTCTTTTGATTTTTGTTAATGCGATTGGGCATTTTGTAGTCGCAATTACAACATTAAAATTTTGAGTATTGTGCAAGTTTAAAACACTACTTTAAATTTTTTCAAACGCCCAATTTCATTAGAAAATTTTATAGAAAAATCTTAATAAAAAAATTATTGATTTGATAAATAGGTTTACACAAACGTATGTGCACATAGATTTTAATTTTTTCCATACGTTTGTAAGCATTTTTTTAACACACAAGAAATATATTTTTCAAACATAATCCATCGAAAAATCGTGTAATGATTATTTTTTGTATGAAAAATGAGAAGCAAGAAAAAAAAATAAAAACAACATTTCAACAAAGGAAAAATTGAAGAAAAAAAAAAAAAGTTAATAAATCAATGAAAAATGTGACAGAGAAAGACACTCAAGAGGAGCAAAAAAAAGACAGTGCTGAAAATACGTTGTATATTATACCCACCGTCACTTTACCCCACACCACTTAAAAAATGCAATAATGTTGGCACTAGCGTGGAACGAGCTTCCGTTGCAGACATTACAAATGCATAACCATTAACTTGATGTTTCATTCTTAAAATAAAAACTTTCATATTTTTCACTTTTTTACTTTCTACAAAATAAAAATCATTATGTTCTTGTCTGCGTTGTTCCGTATAATGTGAGATTCATTCTTAGTTGAAAATTTTTTTAATAAATGTTTGTAGTGATGAATATTTATTGTTTGGATTAGTGAATTAAAAAAAAATACGGTTTTTTTCTTTTTGCGAAATCAACGAATCCCACGTTATAAAGGACAACGGTAAGGATGATCTTTCACGCTTGGCCATTGAAATGGAAAAATTAACGAAACAAAATATGAATCGTATGAATAAAAACCGAATTAAAGCTGAATAGTGAAAATGTTAATGCCATTAAAATAATGAAAGCTGCTTCATGATAAAGATGTACACAAAGAAAAAGGCCTAGAGCAATGTATTTTTATTTTTTACTGTGAAAACCACAAGTTTTCTGTTAAAATAATCTTTTCAAGAGTTTTTAGTTAAATTTACCAAAAAATACGGCAGTTTTCCCAGTATGCTGTTCGTTTCAAAATCCTTATCAACAAAAAGGTCATTGACTTGATTTGTTTTGTTGATAAAAGTTTTCACGTTAGCAATATCACTCGAAATAAGTCACTCATGGTGGTAAGATAATCAGCAGAAAATTTTAGCAATTTTTTTGATAAATTTTATCTTCAAACCGCGTTAATCTTTACCAAAAACTCAAGTTAACATTATTGTAATAGAAATGACGTCCCAAAATTTGAAGCAATATTCACAGTAAGCATTACCGTAAGCCTTTTCTCTGGGTACAATATAAGAAAAATATATACATTAGAATCGTTGACAAAGCGATATTGAATTGGCGACAATGATAATAATATTATAATGCGAATAAAACATATTTACGCGAACGATTAAACAATTACATGATTTTATAACATGTAAAACGAAAAAATCGGCATCCGATTTTTCAAGGATTCTTCACCAATATTTATTGATTGGGTTTGATGAACAAAGTTACCTTTAAAAGTAACAAATGAATTATCAACATAAAATAAAGAATCGCAAAATAACCGGACGTGCCTTTTTTATGTACATAACAATCGTTGTTATTATTATTTTTAAAAACATAAATCAATCGCGTAGGTTTTTCCATTCAAGCCAAGTGAGAGAGAAAATTTTGAAATGAGTGGTGTGAATAAATAAAAAAACAGGCCAGTCCTTGAATGGAAAAACATTTATTTTTACTTTTTTCTTCTCAGCATCATCATAATAAGAACAGTCTATAATTTACCATTAAAAAAAAAAACGAAAAAACCGTGATTACATTAGGTGGATGAGGCAAAAAGAAGAGCATGTTTATAAATCGGTAAAGGAAACAAAACATCGTTTATAATTCAAGTGCAAAAAAAAAAAAATCAAGTTTGGGTAAAAGAATAAACCAAACAGAATAATAGTAATAAAAAACAGATGGGAAAAACAACTCGATGGGCATATAAATATATATGTGTGTGAATGTATATAGCATATGTAGAAAGCTGTCGAGTTGCAATGACAAATTAGTTTGCTTGCTTTTTTTTTCTTTTTTTTTTTTTTCTTCATTCGTGACGATAATAAGTATATACTTCATACGACATTAATGATAATCTTATGGAAACATTTCGATTTTCATTCTCTCACTGGATGTATATAAATATATTGCAACCCGCTATGTTTGCGTGGCGGGTATACATTGTAGCCTTATACAAAAATATGATCGAAAAGCGTTTTCTGAAGTTAAAAATGCTCTTCTTCACTCTTATACACACTGCAAGTTGGTTCGATATGACACATGTAATTCGTAAATAGTTTCTTTGATCTCCTCATTGAGAGGGAAAAACAAAACAAAAAAAGGTGGGAGGAGAGGAAAACCTCGCTGGCAATTGCCCAAGAGAAAACAACAAAAAACGTGATCCCTTTTGTTTCGACGCTCGTACTTATATATTATACTCAAGGATACGTACGCGAGTGAGCGCGAGACCAAATCAGAAGCACAGCGGCTTTTTTAGTTTGCAAAAGAGAAAATGTAAAATAAGCACACTCGATCAGTGTATATGCGTTTGACTATTTTGTGTGTGTGTATGGGTTACAATACGTATATCTTAAACTTTGGTAAACGGGAAAAAAAGGGGGAGAATGACTTTCGTTCTCGCACTTAACCGGTAGGTGTACAAGTTACAAATAAAAAAGGCTTGACTGTACAAAAATCCGCAAAAGATCACGTGTAAGTATACGATACGAGAAGTGGAGGAAAAAATTTCGGTGAGAAATCTTAAATGCACCGTAGTTACTTGATTGCGCACGGGGTGAAATTGAAATAGATCGCAAAACATATATAAGAACCATTTCATCAGACTTTTGGGTTTGACCTTTAAGTAGGCATTGTGTATGATTAGTTCTAAAAATTGCATTTTTCGCGCGTTCAGTCTCTGGAATAGTTGGGCACTCGTGTTAGTAAATGACTCGGTTGGCAGTACAAAGTTTGTTAAAAGTGGAACAACTAATGTATAAAAAAAAAAATTCTAAACAAAGACTTGTCTTCCTTGGTCAAGGAGAAAGACCAACGGATTCAATTCCAAGAAAATAATAATAGTTTTGCAACGCTTCGTCGATTAATCGACAAAAGTCCACACGTGCCGAGGCGTACATGGGAGCACACAGAAGGCCAATCACTTATCAGGCAACACATTTCACCTAAACCGTACTGTTAACGCCGCCTCGTCCGGTTTCAGCTTTTCACTAACACAATATTACATAATATTACAGGTTTGAGTATAATTTACGGATGCAAGAGCATCGCGCACAGAAGTGTAACAATTATAATATAATATGGTATAATAGTTATGATAATGATTAACACGTAAAATCATGACAACCAAGTGACACTTGTAAATCATTTTTTTTGTTTGTCTTTTTTCAAGTGTACGTATGCAACACGGAGAATGACCATGTTTGAGTATTTAATAAACTAATGAAATGGTATTAGCTAGCCTTAATCGTAATATGCATGAACTGTTTTTCTCCTCTTCTTTTTTTTTTTAAACCAACAATAGCCTTAGTCGAGGGGACATCACGTACAGGAAAAACAAAAACACGTTACAATGGTGATAATTATAGTAATAGTAGTTACATCAATCCTAAGAGGGAACAAAACAAAAAAGAAAAGAAAGATCTCTGTCAAGAGTCTCGGACTCAGGTGACAGTAGTGACCGCGAGCAGCAGTAGCAGCATCTCAGACGCAGATGCAGACAAATATGTCGAACAGTATGCCCTTGAGTATGTCCAGCTTGCCCTGAGGCTTCGAGTGCCCCAGCGACGAGTCGCTGATCGAGTCCAGATCCACCTTTTTAATCCAGCCTAAGCACCGATCCCAGCTCTGCTCGCCGTTGTGCTCGCACTTATCCACCTGGTGCTGCTTGCACAGCCTGCCCAGCTGGCTGATCGAGTAGCCGATCTCCAGACTATCCTTGTTGGCGCTATTGCTGCCGAGCAGGCTCGCCTGTTGCTGATGTCGGTGCTCCTGGTCCTCCAGACAGGTCGTCTGGGAATCGTCGCCGGGGTCGGGCTCGCCGTCAGTTCGCGGCGAGGCTCGGCCAAAAAAATCCTCCCCGTTGTTTTGAACGCCTGCGAGCGGCGGGGTGGCGCTGTTGCTGTCGCCAGGGCTCGACTCCGGCTTAGCGCTAGTGGCGACTAGCTCTCGCGCGGTCCGCTCGCGCGGCGGCTTGGCTAAAAAATGAAAACTACGACCGATCCTCTGGAGAATGCTGGGCCTGGCCGGGCTCTGTTTGCCCGTTGAGTCGAGGCTCTTCTGTTTCCTGTGCTTGATCGGTGTCGCGAGCGCCGACTCGCAACGCTCGTCCGGCAACAGATCGAGACTGCGAGCCTCCCCGGGGACGACGGGCGAGGCCCAGGCTCGGTCCAGCGACTCGAGGCTCTTGTAATTGTACTTGTGGGCTTTCTCGCGAGAACGGAAGGACGACAGGTTGCGCCTGCGCAGGACCGAGGACGAGCTCGCCTGCTCCTCGAGAAGGTCGTTGCTGCTCTTGCGAAAGATCTCGCCCTCCTTCTCCGTGAACTCGACGTTGCCCGACAACGGTCGTTGGTTCTGCTGCTGGTGCTGCCTGCGCTCGACACTCCCGAAACAGTTCATGGAAGTGTGCTGCTGTTGCTGCTGTTGTTGTTGTTGTTGATGATGCTGATGATGATGATAGTTGTGCTCGAGGTCTAGCTCTTTCTCAGTTTTATGCCCATGAAAAAAATACGTCTGCTTGTCATGTTGGCGCTGCTCAGGATCTGTGTGCTCATGTACGCGCTGCTGTTGCTGTTGGAAGGAACGGGGCGACTGTTGCGACTGTTGTTGTTGCTGTTGTTGCTGCTGCTGCTGCTGTTGCTCGGGTCTAGGGCTCGTCGAGTGGTTGTACTCGTCGCGCTGACGTCCCAGACTAAGGCTCGCGAGGTCGAGTGAGTTTGCTTGTTGCTCGAGAAGGCCGCACGGGGTAGCCGTAGAGCGGCTTACGAGAACGACACCACAACCGCCGCCACCGGCAAGGTTGGACGACTTGAAAGTGCTAAAGTGACAGGGTGCTCCCGTAAGGGGTGGCTTGCCCATACCAGCGTTGGTGGCGACGGCGGTGGCGCAACGAAGGCTATTATTGTTATTATTTTTATTATTATCATTATTATTACTGTGACTATTATTGTGGTTCGGAGTCTGCGAGGAAGTGGGTGCAGGTGGTAACTGCTGCTGCTGCTGCTGCTTCATCGGAGTGACCGGTGATGACCTGTACGCCACTGCGTTCGGAGCTGTAGTAGTGTGAGTTGTAGTGAGGCTTGTTTGCGAAGCAAGTTTACCTTGGAGCTCGCTTTTGTCGGGCGCCGTGGAGTCACCGACGATTTGCTCGGCGTTTCCTCGCGCCACGTCCAAAACGCCGTCCACGACGCCGCTGTACTTGTTCTGCTGGTGCTGCTGCTGCCGACTACGGCCCGAGGTCCCGACGAGACCCGCGCCAACTCCACCGATGACTCCTGACGACGCGTTCGCTAGGCACTGGCGTGTGTACGGCCTGAAATGTTGACGAGGTCAACGCACACTCTATACATAATTATCGCTCGTTCATTCACTCTCTTCTTTTGTTATTAAGTATTTATACTCAGCGACTCGGTGCAACGATGAGAACCTCGCATTCTTCAAACACTCGAGGGCGCGTGTCTTAACACCACGGTATTTTTCTCTTGTGATGATTTAATAAAATTTTCTTAGCATTGATTACTTTATTTTCATTTTTTTTTCTTTTTCTTTTTTTTTTCTTATACGTAAGTTGGATTCCTCTGCGATGAAAAGTATGAAACTCGAGATGGAATTCGTGAGAAAAATTTATGAATAAAACGTGAAGATGTATGATAATAACGACTTGATGAAGAACAAATGGATAAAAAATAAAGGGGGTGGAAATTGTAAGACAAATAAAAAAAGAAATGCTTGTTTTATGATTTAATCTTCTATTTATGTTATGACTTGGTTTTTTAACACACTTTGCTTTATTTTACAGTACACATAATTCGTGAACATGATATTTGTGATAGTAAAAACAACAAGTTGATTCGAGGGTTGCTTATCCAGAGATCTTAACTTAACTACTTTTGTTTATTTTTGTTATATTTTACAAAAATTCCATTAAACTGGTTTTTGCGTTATTTTTACAGTGCTATTCATGGAACACAACAAGTTGCACGAAATTCGTATTAGTCATTATTACAGTCGCTCGCGATTCGAAATGCATCAAATAAACACAACAACTTGTTAAATATGATAGAAAAAAATTAAGCCACCATTAACTTGCTCTTACATGAAAAGTTGTAAAATTCAATACATATAGCTTATTTTAGTGAAAATTACATTTACGACTGAGAACCAGTATAATGTACATAAAGTTTATTTATACATTTCACTCCAGTCTAGATGAAAGCAACCCTTTAACAAATTGAAATAACTTTGTTAATGATGTTATGACAAAATCGTTAAGATCATTATTTGTAACTATAATGTATCAGAGAATCCATTAACTAGAAAAAAAAAAAAAAAAAAAAACAATGAAAAATCATGAATTAAAGCATGGTGTGGAAAAAAAAAAAGAATGAAAAAAGAAAAAACAAAAACAAAAACAAAAAAAAGGTATGGAAATAAATTACGGCAACAATGAGCAAACATTTTGTTTTTGTTATCGGTCAATTTAAAGTACACATACTGTTATGTGAAATATATTTTTCTTGTGAATCTTCCAATGCAGGGATCTTGCAAGGAGAGTCTCATGTGATAAAAGCCAGAAGGGGAGAGAAAAAAAAAAACAAAAGTCTTGCAAGATACTCATCTCGATTGGCACGTAACTCTCTCGAGCGCAAGTCTGAGGCACAGACGAAGAAGAGGTAGTGCGTGACAGCGAAGTAGTGGTAGAAGAAGAAGGGGTTGCCGCCGAGAATAGAAGAAGATGGCAGAGCGTTTTTCTCTCTCGATCTCGCTTATCTCGCACTAACCGAGAGATGACCAAACTATTTATAAACACACAAGGGACGTTCGTTGCAGGGAACGCTCGTCGTCGCTTTCCTGCTGATTTTATTGCATCATCAAAAGACCTGTGGTGTGTTTGTGTATACGTGCGCTGATTGCGCTACCCTCGTACACTCACATACGCACAACAGACACAGCTCACTCTTTTTCCCGATCCTCTCACTCTCGCTCGCAAGACGGAGAGAAGCATCAACAGACAAGTTTCGTTCTCCCCGTCCTCGCGAGCACTGGACCCACGCTAGAGATAACTAATGCCGTGCCGGCGGCGCAGGTGCGGCACGCCGGAATACTGACCTCGATCGGTGCTCCTGCTCGTTGTTGCCGAGGCCCGCGGAGTTGTTCGGCACCTGTTGTGAATGCGCTGCTGCTGCTGCGGCCGCTGCAGCTGCCGCCGCTGCCGAGTGTTGCTGTTGCTGCTGGGCAAGGGGCAACGCGGCTGGCTGCCTCGCGTTGCCAAACTTAAGCATGTTCCAGTCGAACACGTAGTCGTACGTGAAGCCTTGACTGTGGAACAGGGTACGGAACAGTTGACGTAGGTACGAGTAGTCGGGCTTTTCCTCGAATCGCAACTCCTTGCAGTATCTCAGGTACTTTGCGAATTCGCCTGCAATGTTAGCCAAGTGTGATCGATTAACCGCCCACAATGTGTAGAGATCATCATTTCCAGTTCCTTTTCTGGGTGTTCACTTACCTGGATAGCCTTTGCACAGCTCCTCGGTCGGCGTGGACATTTTCTTTTCCGAGATGCGCTCGTACTTTTGTCTCTTTGTGGCAGCCTTGAGTCCCTGCCAGGGAAGACTGCCTCTGTTAAAGTACATGAGCACGTAGCCCAACGACTCGAGATCGTCTCTTCGCGACTGTTCCACTCCTAGATGTGTGTTTACGCTTGCGTATCTGCAATGTATGGAATAGCAATGAGCATTACTCGCGTTGAAAGTAGAAACGGTTAGCTTGAATATGGTATAAATGAGTATGCCTGACCTGGCCGTGCCAGTTAGATTTTTGTTTTCCCGGTAGGGTATGTGCGTATTGGTTCGCACATCACGATACTTTTTCGCCAGTCCAAAGTCTATAATGTACACAAGATTGCCTTTTTTTCCCAGCCCCATCAGAAAATTATCCGGTTTGATATCTCGATGGATAAAACTACGACTGTGTATGTAATCCGTTCTACTGATCTGTAAAAAAAGAAAAAAAATTTTGTTATTCATAAGTATGGTAAACGTAAACAATATCCAAGACTTTAATTGCTGATTACGTATAACAAATGAAAATGTTAGTGCCTATAACGATAGCGTTGATATGATTTATGAATGTGGCTGTGATGCATCTCATGAGGTCAATAGCTGTGTCGATTGCTCGTAATAAATGAGAGGATGATTTTATAAAATAAACGTGGAAACTTTACTTTGCTGGAAGCTTTTATTTCAAAAAAAGTCAGGGATTCTTAGAAAGTCAAGTTTTAACTTGTTATATTTGATAAAAATTGTTTATCAACAACGATAACGGGCCTAATTGAATGTTTCTTCAAACTTGGATAAGTAGTACTGATAATATATTATAGGTGTAACGGAAAATACAACTTTGTTTTCTTCGCTGACGAATCTATATTTAACAGTTCTATATTTATCAAAGATGTGGTTCATTTTTGTTTCTTTTGAAGAAAGTGTTTTTTAAAAATCGTTTACCCAGCAAAAATAGCTGGATACAATTAAGGTACGTTCTCAACTACCAAAATTCCAGACTAAATTTATCAAACTAATTTTTATCTTTGTTTAATTTTAAAGAAAAAAGAAATTAAAGTGTCAAAATGACCCACTTGGAGAGCTCGGTAAGTGGAGCGCAACTTTGATAATATTACACATGCACCAGTACTATTAATATTAAAATCGAGGAGAGGGGGGCACTAACTTTTGGATTTGTCAAAATACATCGTGCTTGAGAGTAACGCCGCAACATTATAGAGAGCAAACTTACCAGCTGATCGGCAAGCAGTAGAACAGTCTTTAACGAGAAGCGTCGAGAACAAAAGTTAAAGAGATCTTCCAACGAGGGACCCAGGAGCTCCATCACCATGACATTGTAGTCACCCTCTGATCCACACCACTTTATGGTGGGTATTCCAACTGTACGAACACAAACAATAATCAATGAAGCAACAAAAGGAGTTGAAAGACTAACAGACCCAAAAATGTTTCCAAGTCTCACCTCCACCTTGCATCATTCTGTAAAATTTGGATTCTATATGGAGCTGTGGATGCCTCGTTTTGATGCATTCCAATTTGATAGCGACCTCTTCCCCGGTGGAAATGTTTGTGCCTGAAATCCGGAAACGAAACAAGAACCATGTCGATTAGAAAACGGCGAATAAAATAAAATAAAATATAAGCGGAAGATTAGGGGCAGTTTACCAAGATATATGTCGCCGAAGGAGCCGCTGCCGATTTTGCGGCCAAGCCGGAACTTGTTGCCGACGCGCAGCTCCATTGTGCCACTCGTCGTCGTCGTCGTCTTGGCCGTCTTGGCAGCAACCACAGCTCTCGTCCTCGTCGTCGTGGTTTTTTTGGTGGTCTCCAGCGGATTGCTTGTCTTCCACTTTCTCCTTCTTAGCTCCAGGCGAAAGGGGAGGGGGAGAGGGTGGGCAACTCACTCGAAGAAGAGGCTCCTCCCGATGACGTGGGTCGACTCGTGTTTTATTTTTTTTTTTATTTTTTTTTTTTCCTAGCCCTACGGCCTATCGCCGCTATACTGCTCTGCCAATACGGTGATGTGCTATGCTGTGGATAATGTAACATAAACGGCAATACCAAATAGGCAACGCACCACAGTCCACACACGCATAGCACAGACACACAGCATCTCACACGCACACACACACGCGCGCGCAGACGACGACGGCGACGACAATGGTATTCCTCGCTACAACACACTGAGCCTACACGTATCTTCTCGCGTGTTTATTGCGCAAAACCCTCTCCTGGGTGAGCTAGGGTTAGACGGAGCTAACCAATGCAGACTGGACGGCCTGCGTACAGCTGGACCATCTCTTGGCTCAATTCTTCTTTGGGCTGCTGCTCTTCTTGCTCTTGCAATTTGTTGCGCGGCTTCTCCCTTCTTCCTCCTCGGACTTTGGACGGAAAAGGAGAACTAACACACCGCACACACACCGCCTGGAGCTCCGGATCGCCCGCGGGCTCTACATGCAGAGGCTCGTTTCTTCTCCTCCTGGACGGCTCCGCTCTAGCCGTATACTTAGCGCAGCTCGCGCGCCACAAGGGGCCAAGGCTCTCCTTGGCTAAGTATATATCTTTCTCGGTGCTCCCTTTCGTCTCGCACTCGCAGAGAGAGAGAGCCAAACTATTATAGCGCGACGAGAACAGGGGGCAAGGTAGGGCGAGGGGAGAGCTGCCCAAGTATCGGACACGCAACGCACTGCTGCACGCAGTCACGCACGCAGAGAAATGTGTGTGTGCGTGATGTATATACAGGGTTATTACTGGAACTGCTGCTACAACGACGCGCGACGATGCTCGTGTTTTCGCCCGCGGCCTGAGGGCCACCTGAGACTGCACCTCTTTGACTTGATAAATATGTATTACTGACAAGTATTATACGCACAGGTTACGCCGTTAAGAAAGGAAAAAGATGAACACATACACACACACGCAACGCGCGCGGACGAAACGGCACCTTTCGCTCTCCCGTTTTTTTTCTCACGTCGCACCTTTTTTTTTTAGGTCCTCCTCTTTTCTCTCTCTCTAGGCCACCATCATATCACCATCAGCTTGTTTTTCGAATGATAAACGCACGTTGGGGGCGCCACAGTCCGGGCGTGTACCTATATATATCAATATGTAGAGTTAGTAGAGTCAGAGTTGACAGAGATAGGCAGTGTACAGAGAGTTTGTAAGAGCCGCCATTTTTGAAGAAACACTGAGCGAGAATTTCAAAATTATAAAATGATTCTTCCGCACCAGCGAACGAGATTTTGTTTATTTATTGTGTTTTTTTTACTTTTTTCAAAGCTTACATATTAACGTATTGTTTAGCTACTCCTTTGTTCGTGTAAAAGGATGAATCTTTTTAATTCCACAGCAGAAAGTTCGCAGTATAGTATTTATGTACGAGAGAAAAATTTGTTAGATTAACAGTAAGTTTTTGCAATTGTGATGGATAGGAAGGATACATATATCAAGTTGTGTATTACTATATATGCGAATTGCAAGTAATGTTTCAAAGAATAAGCTGTTAAACAAGTATATATTTATAATTTATGAGTACTACTAGTTTTAAAAAAATATCAATTAAACGAAAATAATTTATGGTATTGCATGATTGACCAACAACGTTACTTGTAAGAAACATGGAATTTATTGAGAAACAATTCCTTTTGTTTAAGAAAAATCAATGCCAACTGATACGTGTGAGTAGTTACATAAGCCAATAATTAGTAATAAAAATATGTATAAAGTAAACCTTAAGGAGAAGTATATTAGAAATATACCCATAATTAATTTAAAAACAATTTAACCTCAAGAATCATAAAATTCTTTTGTCAATTAAATCACGATCATTCAACTTTTGTTTTTCTCTAATTAAAATTTTTATAGTAAAATTTATTGATCAAATTATTTGAATCTGTGAAAAGATCACAGCAGTTCAATTATTATCGACGAAACGATCATCAACATCGAGATGTCAAATCGTTCTCTCTATATCGAATGTAGCACAAATAATTAAATTTGAAAACTTGAAGTTTCTCCAGTTCGTGTAAAATTTTGTAATCATCTTTGAAAAAAATAGGTTAATGTACAACAAAATAAACAAATTGTTTAAACTTGATTCAGTTAACATTTTTTAGTCAATTATTTGCCGCTTCAGCACACAAGCGCAATAAAGGTCCATATCCGATGAATTTGAAAAAAAAATTTTTCGCTTTACTAAAAAATTAAAGTTTGGTAAACCGACCCAATAACACAAAAAAACAATAACAAAAAAAAAAAAAAAAAAATCAGCGCTAGCTTCGACTTTCGCAAAGCACATTATATACCCTCCGAAACTCAAAGACGAGGGCGTACAGGTCATATACATACATAGCGCATCATCGCGAGCGATTCATTAAATTTTAATTTATATACTCGGTAAGACGCGCGCTGCCTGGCGGCTGTCATCGAGACCATTTATTTTTATTGTAATCCTGCCCCGAATAAGATGCTTTTGCGTCTCGAAGCTTACGTAAGACAATAATTTTTCCAAACACTTGCCTCCCATTTCCCCCCTCGTAACACTGTGTACTACACTTTACCATTTTTCACCTGACCGTATTTTTTCATTCGTGTTAACACATGTAATATTTGTCCGAAATGATTCATGTGTTACTTGACGACTAAAACTAAATAAAATCATCATGTATTTTTTAAATTCTGGAATGAAAAGTTTTTTTAATGACATTTTTCCGTGTTTTTTGTGACATTTTTTAAAGTAAATTTTTTTTTTGTAATTTTCTACCATCACAAGTTTATTACAAATCGTAAATTACAAAACTAGGTGATATAAACTTTAGCGAATAATACATGTGGTTTGCATTCTTGTTTATAAAAACGTTAATGGCGTACCATTTGACAATACATTGAAAACTAAAAGATAACCAAATATTTGAGTTCTGAACTTGAGTTTCATGCAATATAGCTTTCAGTTTTGTTTATTGTTTTTATAATTTCTTCGGTTCATAACATTTTAAACGCCTTTATTGATACAGGTTGCAGTTTAAACACGTGCGCCTCCACTGATTGTTTAACAGTATATCTATATTATTGCTCGGAACTTGACCTTAGGCGTATAATTATAGTCACGAATGTTAGCCATGACTCAGATCGATAAATTAGTTTGTGTTGCTTTTTTTTAAGCTACGTCCATTGCTTGAATAATAATTTAACGATCGAAATGCAACAGGTACCATCAGGCAGTACTCGTATGAAATATAGAAATTACGAGTTTAAAAAGCTTGGGTACAAAGTTTTGTTTTTATTTGTGTACAAAACAAATTCGCGCATGAGAAATTGAACGAAAAAGATTTTTCTTGCTTTTTCAATGTCGTATAAAATTTTAAATATCCGTATATGAATGAATCATATTTAGAGATACAAGTAACTAGTGTCTTAATTAATACAAAACCTAAATTGCCACAGATAATACTATATTTAATTTTATAAAATAGTAAGCACATTATGCCATATTTTTTCCAAGAAAAAAAATATAACTAAAATATAGGTGATGTTGATAATTTTGATGAATTTCTCATACTTACGTAATGCGAGTCATTTTGTTAAACTCATTGGTGTTTTTTACTAATTTTTATCGTTAATCGAAATTTCAGCTGTTGTAACTCTAATCTTTATAAGTTCAAAAAAGATCTCTCAAAGTATTTTTAAAAAATCGGTGAATTTTTATCAAAAGAGTAAAACTGAAGTTTTATTTGTATTGATATATAGTTAAACTTCGTATGGTTTTTTTCACGAGTAAATCTTTTTTTTTTATTTGTATCAATTTTTTAAATCGTTAATTTAATGATAAAATTAATTAATTACTTTGAAAAGTACCATTCAAAAATATTTTTATATTATTTTTGAATCTTTCCATTTAAACTTTGTAAGATTTTATTAAATGTTATTTTGGTTATTTTGTACACCCCATGTAACTTTAAAACAAATCAATATTTTTCAACTGTAACTAATGTGTGAATAATTTTATGATTGACTACAAAAGAGAGTAGTTCAATACTAACTGTGATAACATTAAAAATAAAAAAAAATATACTATCGATATGCATAATTTCTTTTTTTTTTTAAATTGTTCATTTTATCTTAACTTTTATTGCATTGGTCAAACATGTCTAAATTGTTTACGAAGAAAAAAGGTCTTAAAACTCATAAGACAAATAAGTACTTTACAAAAGACTACTTTAATATGTTAATAATTAAAAAAAAATTTTGTATTCAGTTTAAAAAGAAGAAAAAACAATTTTAATTAAATTTTATACATTTTTTAAAAAATTCATATGTTTTTTCAGTAAAGTGCTTAATTGCTATGGATTTTTTATAACTTTCAAGAGACCAACACTCAGTTTTCCGAAAAATGTAAACGTTATTACTTTCACACTTTCAATTTTCTTACTCAATCCAAATACGCCGTCTATGATAAATTTTTTTTCACCACGAAACCAAATTTCCATGATTTATTTAATATTATTATAATACGTGTATTGTATCTACACTAAACAATGCAGGTGTGGTGTCGTAAAAATATTTTTTTACTGATTTTTACGTTGATTTTAACCGAAAATTTAAGGTTTGAAGCTAATTTCTAATTCAATTTGTTGAAATTGAGAAGTCGAGACAACCTCTAGTTAGACTATTAATATCAGGTTCAAAAGTAGTTTACCAACATAAATATCGATTTCATGCATTGCTGCTCTGTTAAAAAACAGGAAAACCCTTTCTGTAGCCATACGTGTTTCAAACAAAAACTTCGAACGTAAAACTCCACTCCTTGCAACTACCACCTCTTACTTCAATGGTGACTATTTCCTTACGATTCCACTAATAGAATTGATTCAACAAATGACACTCACTGCACTCACATTTATTTCAGAACTGACGTACTAGCAAAAATCAAAGCTCACCAATGACGGCACGTACAAATGATCGCGCAATCCTTTCTCCATCACCTGCAACAGATCATCGATAGCAATTGCAACTGAAACAAACACAATGAGCAGCAACTTTGTGTCCCCCGCTCAGCACAATTACCGGACCGACAACCCGGTAAACCACCAAAGATACCGCTACGACGACGACGACTACGAGTCAAGATACGAGTCCCTGAAAGACGCAATCTTGCACAAGGACAGGGGCTCCATCATGTGGCTGATGAACGAGGGCTGCCCAATCAACATACCCGAGCTGGACAAAGGGTCCGAGAGCCCGTTGCACGTGGCCGTGTTCGCCAACGATCTCCAAACCGCGAGAGTTCTATTGTCGGCCGGTGCCGAGGTCAACAGTCTCAACGCCCTGAAACAGACGCCCCTGCACATGGCCTTCGAAATGCGGAACAGGAAGATGATCGATCTGCTGCTGCAGCGGTGCGACGGCTCCGTCAACCCATTCACCGTGTACGGTCTGTCCCACTTCCACATATCCTGCGTAAGGAACAACTGGCAAGTGGCCCACGCCTTCCTCCAGCGGGGCGTCAACGCCAACGTCTACCTGGAGAAGTGCTTCTACGGCAGGGACTACGTGTTCTACCGGCCGTTGCACCTGGCCGTCAAGTACGAGAACTTCGAGGTGGCCGAGTTGCTGCTTAGATACGGTGCCAACGTCAACGCCAGGGACAGGTACAAGCGAACGCCGCTCCACTTGGCGTGCCGGTACAATTACAAGCGAATCTGCGAAGCCATCGGCAACGAGGATCTCCAGAGCGTGGACGACCTCGTGCATTTCGTCAAGGGTAAAAACGACCAGCTGGACATTGTCAGGCTGTTGCTGAGGTACGGCGGGGAGGTGGACGCGTTGGACGCCAACAACACCCCACCGTTGTTCCACACCTTCAAGTCTGACTTTGACGGGATTAGGAGCGCGATCGGGGACAAAATGGACGTCCAGGATTCAACGTGGAAGGGTCTGTTGAAGGAGTTCAAGATCGTGCAGAAGGAGAAGTTCTACGTTCTGGTGGAGAACGGCGCCGACGTCAAATTCGCCAACGAGTCCAAAGAGACGTTGATACATCTAGTGATAGATGGCAAGAGATTGTTCACCAATTACATCGGTTCGATGCACACGAAAGACAAGGACCTTGGAGACGAGGACAAAGCTGAAATTGTGGACTCGCTGCTCCAGTACGGCGCGGATTCAGACGCGAAGAACGCTAATGGACAGACACCACTCCAGCTGGCCATATCTTCGTATTACGTTCACATCGTTAGAACACTCCTCGACTACTACGCTTCCATGGACAGCGTGAGTTTTTTTCACTACAAAGTGCCAAGGAAAGACGTCATGGTCAATTGCAGCTTTGAGTTCTCCGACATGGAGAACTTCCTTGACATAATCGCGCTGATGCTCGAGCGCAAGGAGGAACTGGACATCAATTGCAGTAATGAGCTACTGATGCTGCGATACTTGGCCAGAGATTCGAAGGTCCGGCATTTGGAGAACTGTAGTATCGCAGATCTGCGTCGACTTCTAGACTTTAGCGACATCAACCGGATAAACCTGGCGTTTTTGACGTCCGAGAATTCGATGCTTTTTAACAGAGAAAAGTTGAATATCGTCTTCGAACATGTGGTCAAGCTCGAGATTGCGGGCTTCCCGATTGAGAACCGCGTGAGACGGCAGTTTCTGAGGTCCGATGTCCTTAATTCCATGTCACGTCACTGCCGAGCTCATGTAGAGCGTTGTAAAGATGAAATCGAACGGTTGCAGAGCACGTGGGTCGATAGGTACGCGTCTTTTTACGATTTGATGTTCCTTGGTGTCAACGAAATCGCAGTGAGGGTGAAAAACGAGGACTTTAGACGGGCTATTAGGTCAATTCCTCGGCTAAAGTTTCATTTGTACGGAAATATAATCGTTAGGCAATTTTTGAAGGGTCTGCTGAGATCGATCGTTTTTGACTCGTCGAAGGAGTATTTATTGTACATCATTGAACAAGATTTGCCGGATCCGTGTTTGGAAGCCATTCTTGGGCATTTGAAGAATGAAGATTTGTGCAATCTGTCTTTGGCTTTTGTAAAGTAAAACATTTTTCGAATTACGATTTGTACATAAAAGAGTTGATACGGATTTTTGTATAAATAAATACGTTTTTTCATTAGAGCTTGTTTCATTTCACCACTTTGATGATAATATTAAGAAGCCACAGAGGTCTTTGCTGAGAAAAATCAAATTATTGAATGCTTAATAGTAGTACAGAAACATTAAAAACTTAATATGAAGAAAATAGACGAATTTTTCCACATTTTCTGAAGAGTTATGGGGATGCCAGGTGATGAGTGGAAAAGGCGCCATTTAAATCCTAATATAATGCGTGAAGATGTGTATGATGTCAAACTTTGTTGTTTAAAATTTAATTTTCTATTAGAAAATTATAAAAAGTTTGGTTTGGTAATTAGTGTTTATAGTTTATCATCAATAATCATAAACTTTTGAGAACAAACTTTTTAAATTACGTTTTATTATTACGTAGCACATTGTCCTGACCGATTAAATATTATTAATGAATATCAATATATCTTAGAAAATATATAACGTTGGGATATTGTCTATTACCATAAAAATATTTTAAGAAGACTTAGTTATAACATAATAATTTACCCAAGCCATGAATCAGTATTCTAACATCAAACTTGTGATGGCGATAAAAAACATGAGTATGATTTTTATATGAAATTGTATTTTGAATAGTTTTTAATTAATTTATAAAAAGATATATATACATCATTAAAACGATATCTATAATCATACAACAGATACCTTTTATTCAATTAAAAAAAAAAATAAGTAAATAAATAACTTTCCTCCATGAGATACGTAAATTACATTTTCAATTGTTGTAAATACTTTTTTAGTACATTTAAACAGTGGAATACAAGACTGTCTTGCACTTCGTGATATCCATTTATTATTTTTCACATAAATTTTTGATTCTTCTACTAAATAATTTAAGTCTTTTGGTTTTTGATAATTCTTTTAAAAAATAATTTTAAATCAACTTTCTATTCATTAACACTTTTATAACAGTATGCAAATTACAGCAGAGTACATTGAAATTCGTTAGGTGCTACAAAGTGAGGAGTCATGAAAGTAATACATTGATTTTGTAATCATTTTTCACTTCCCTAAATTGTGAACTTATGTAAACAAAGTATTTTAAATATCTTTGTTTTAGAACTTTACTGTCATTAATGAATAAATAAAAAAAAATAAATAAAAACATTTTTTTCAGACATGTATTTCTATTGTAAAAAACTGAAAGACGACATAAATCAACAACACACTAATATTTATTGAAATGTACTCAATAAACTGATTGCGTGTTTCAAATAATTAATGAAAAACACTTGGACACATATACTTTACACGGCAATTTTTTTCTTCTAAATTTGTGCGGGGAATTTTGGTATTACTACGTATAATAGAGAACTTCAAAAAAAATTTTCTAATAAAGTCAATGCACTATACTTTCGTAAAAAAAAATTGTCAATGTACCTAAGAACAGTATACAAATATCTATAGGAAGACTTAAGAACAATACTTTTTGGACACGAAAATGTACTGCAATTTTTTGCCAGTATTTTTTTACCAGAAAGTGCCTTTCAGAATGGCAGAAAGAATGGAAAATAAACATAAAAGTGTACATCTAATTTTTCTCTTTTTTATTGTACCTACAAGTGATTATCTTATTACCGATTCCAATTCATTTAAATATATCAGAAGGCCCAGAACTACATCACATACAATTATAAAAGGTATCATTAACGAAATAGTAATCAATTTTTAACCATAAGCAGCTCATCAAAGACAAATATACATTTAGATACTATAAATTACTGAATGTGTGCAATAGTATAAAACTCATACTTCGCATATAGAAAAAGTCATGCAATATAATATTATACAATATTATAAAAAATCCCACACTGGAACATTACGTAGCGAGAAACCATACGATGATTTTTTGCCCATAGCATGGTTATGTAACTATCTCGAAACCGGCAGTATAATGACCTCATATGTTATAACGCCACAGATGACCTAAAAATGTAGTATCATGTACACTTTGCTCGTCATTTAAAACATGTATTTCTGCATACTAATAGTATTTTTAATGTTTTAATGTAATTAAAGAGCATTTGAAAACACTTACCGAGACAAGCAAATATTCATTTATTCGAAAAACATCTAAAGCCTCGAATCTAATTTCTGAACTTTTGCAGCGATAGGAAAATAGTAACAGCTGAAATAAATGTTTTAATTTTTTAGTTACTCATAAATAAAATATACCATCTTTACTTACTTACCTGATATGTTAAAGTCTTAGATTTCACACTATCATTATACATCAAACAATTGACTAATACGTCGTGAATATTTTTAGTCTGAATAAAAGAAAAAGTTTTATATTAGCAATGAAACAACAATTTTTAATTAGTTTTGTATTACCTGTTGGAGTACTGAGCTCGTAGACTTAGTTAATAGTAAGAGCATAATAAGGACGTAAATAGTGGTTATTAATAATGGTATAAGAAAGTCTATTCTAGTAAAAATGTATAAAACCGACGACATAATAAAGCGAGTACAACTCAAAATTGTTGTAAAATAATATCCAATGCACAAAAAGATTGATAAAGAGTAAAAATTGGCTATTTCATTTGATACTTCAACTAATAATGTGTATTTTTTTTGCAATTTCACTATGGTAAGTATTTTTTCTCGTTCACTTGCATAATCCAATAAATCCAATCTCGTGACTCTAGTAGACGATTGAAAAGTGCTTTTTAGATGATGAGAAATCATTTCAAATGATTCTTTAATAAAAGTGCAAAAAAAGATATACTGTAACACAATGGCATCTATTATCATACATCTTATTTCTTGTGATAAATCATAAATAATCCATTGCGGTTTTGAAAGTTCATACAGCACAAGTTTTAAGTGAAGATATACATTGAATAAGTATTGTATCAGTGGGATACAAACGTAACATACACTTAGTGTTATCAATTTATTATCTTTCACATAATTTTTCGATGCATCTACTGATTTTTTAATTAAATTAAGTTTTGTGATAACAGTGACAGCTGTTTTGTGTTTTATAATTAATTGAATTAGAATAAAATTTATTGCCATAACGTTGAATGTATACGTAGCGATAGAGTAAACTTTCATGATTACAAATTTATCCTGAACTGAACTATTTAGTAAAATATCTGGCATAGAAAAATAAATATCCATGCATAGAAATAACAATAAACAAATATTGTAAGCAATTCCAATATAAGAAATGCCAAATGACCAGCGTTTCAAATTATTATTAGTAATTCTTGGGATCTCTTTAAAATTTATAGCTGTGGTCCCCAGCATTCGATTGTAGAAGTAAAATAATTTTATGAATGAAATCTTCAAGTTTTTGTTTCCTATCCTTGACATCAATTCTGCAAACATCGTAGCTATATTAGTTATCAGCTAAAACATAGAATTACTTTAGTTACAAAATAACCCTCTATTTTATAACTATGCTTACTTCTGCAAACTTTTTCGTGTAATAAGCGGTTAATTAGAACTGAGTTACGTTATTAATTATTTTAATGTAAACTTCAACGAAAGTTGACGAGCTACATTACATAGTATAATATTTAAAATCAACTATTAAACGGTTTTTTTAACGATAAAAAACTGACCCACTAGAAAGGTGCCCTGGAATTGACTGATCATCGAACAGTTTTCTAAAGAAACAGTAGAAACTCATATTTTGTTTAATCATCACATGTATATCAATTAAGTATCCTTTATATACTTCAATGGCAGTATGTAAAATGTAGTGAAGTGCACTTAGATTATTAGATGAGAGATAGTGACGAGTCACAAAAATGAAATATGAACTTTGTAAGCATTGGCCACTTTTGTCAATTGCATACTAAGTTATTAAACCCAGCTGTGCTACGCTATATATGCTGTCTTATTTTCAGATCTCATAGAAGGGTAGAGAAAACGTCACACTTTGATGATTAATGTTAACAAATGAGAATACTAAATTACTTTTATTTACATACACAGTAAAAAATAGTTTTGCAAGTTATTGTCCTTGATGTTTTATTAAACGCCAACCGTATAAGCATTGTTTTAAACATTTGTTTATAAAAAAAATAGAGGGTATGAGAATTTTTCAGCTTGATTTTTTTTTGTACCAATAGTATAGGTGTTACTTCGCCACTATTTACTAACTCGTATGTTACTTCAGTAGAAAACATCAATTCCTTGACATTTTGCACATACAATAGGGACAGTTTGGGACGTAAAAAATTTTCTAGATCGAGATTCTTTTACGCTAAAGTGTCTTATGAAAAAAAAAAATTTTGCTATTGAACCCACTTGGTACATCATCAAAGAATACTTTATATAAATTTTTCACTTTTTGTGTCGAAGGATATGAAGGAAATCTCAACCACTTATTGTTTTTTATTTTCTACTTTAGTTAAGAGCACCAAGTAAGATTATTTTCTTAAGTAAAAGTGGTAAAAAAATGTTTGCCCTTTCGATGTTTACTTTTTTTAATTACACGTTTACCTTAAACATCAAAGTGTTATGTTTTTTCTAACTTTCTGTAGAGGCTCCAAAAACAAGATAACAAGATAGCATACATAGCGTAGCACAACTACGTTTAATAATTTAATATTTAATTCACAAAAGTGGCCAATGCTTATAAAGTTCACATTTTATGGTAGTGACTCGACACTTTTTGGTTTGTCTAATAATCCACAATGTACTCCACTGTACTTTGCACACTGTCATTAAAGTGTGTGAAGGATAAGTTAATTGCTTTGCATTTGCTAATTAGAAAAATTATCAAAAATTTAATAGGCTTCTACTATTTCTTCGGAATACTGCTCAATAATCAGTCGATTCTAGAGCATCGTTCAAATGAGTCAGTATTTCAACCTTTAAAAAAAAAATCCGTTTTATTAAACTATTGTTACTGTTTTTTATTACATTTTTTTATATAGCTCATCAACTTTAATAAAGTTAACATTATTAAACAGTACAACTCCAATTTGCATTGACCGTTTGTTACTTGACAAAGTTTGCAAAAGTAAGTGTAGTCATAAAAGAGAGTGTGTTTCTATAATTAAATTACCCCTTGGTTTTTAGCTGATAACTACTATGGCTACGATGTTTGCTAAATTCATGTCAGCAATAAAAAACAAAAATTTGAAGATTTCATTCATAAAATTATTTTACTTCTACAATCGAATGCTGGGGACCACAGCTATAACTTTTAAAGAGATCCCAAGAATTACTAATAATAATATGAAACGCTGGTCATTTGGCTTTTCTTACATTGGGATTGCCTACAATATTTGTTTATTATCATATCTAAACATACATAATTATTTTGATGCCTACGATTTATTATCACGTGTAACAGCTGTGGATTTGCCATTGATCATGAAAGCGTACTCGAGAATAACATATACATTCGAAATGGTGGCAGTTAATTTTATAGTGATTCAATTAATTATTAAACGCAACGCAGCTATTACTGTTTTCACAAAATTAGATTTAGTAAACAAAGCAGTAGATATATCTAAAAATTATATTAAAGACAAGAAATTTATAATTCCAAACATAGGAACTGTTTTTGTTCCACTGATGGGGTATATTTTACAATTATTTTTTTTTGTCAAAAATAAAGGATTTTCATCGTATGGTTGGCAAGTCTTAATTTTTTTTTTATCACGAGGGATTAATAGATTGATAATAGATGCCATTGTGTTACAGTATATCTTTTTTTGCACTTTTATTAAAGAATCATTTGAAATGATTTCTCATCATCTAAAAAGCACTTTTCAATCGTCTACTAGAGTCACGAGATTGGATTTATTGGATTATGCAAGTGAACGAGAAAAAATACTTACCATAGTGAAATTACAAAAAAAATACACATTATTAGTTGAAGTATCAAATGAAATAGCCAATTTTTACTCTTTATCAATCTTTCTGTGCATCACAGATTGTTTTTTAATCCTTTTAAATTATATTCGCCACCTCGTGATACCGTTAATATATTGTTCTCCTACAATAGTACGTCTTATAAAATTATCAATATTCATTTTTCACAGCTTTATTATTTTATTCCTATTATCTAAGTCTACGAGCTCAGTACTCCAACAGGTAATACAAAACTAATTAAAAATTGTTGTTTCATTGCTAATATAAAACTTTTTCTTTTATTCAGACTAAAAATATTCACGACGTATTAGTCAATTGTTTGATGTATAATGATAGTGTGAAATCTAAGACTTTAACATATCAGGTAAGTAAGTAAAGATGGTATATTTTATTTATGAGTAACTAAAAAATTAAAACATTTATTTCAGCTGTTACTATTTTCCTATCGCTGCAAAAGTTCAGAAATTAGATTCGAGGCTTTAGATGTTTTTCGAATAAATGAATATTTGCTTGTCTCGGTAAGTGTTTTCAAATGCTCTTTAATTACATTAAAACATTAAAAATACTATTAGTATGCAGAAATACATGTTTTAAATGACGAGCAAAGTGTGTATTTTTAGATGATAAGTGTTATAATATCATACGTGGCAATAATGATACCAATCTCGTAAAGTTTGTAGTTACGCTGTATAGAAATAGTCATCTTACGATTTCTATCTACAAAATATTCAAGAGTTAGCCTTTTTTTTATCATCTGTTTGTTTGTCTTACCTAAAATTACACGCAATATAGTGTTGTATTATTTTTACTGTATGTGAAATATAAGTTTTATACTCTCACGCAATAAAGTATATTTGTTAGTTTTTGATAGACTTACTTGATAAATCATAATAAGTCATTTTCGGAAGATGCCTGTGTATGAGCACATATGCGTGATAAATCATTAATCAAAACTCATTTATTGATTTTAAATATTTTTTGGCTCACAATTTTCGTTTATGAATTATTTGGCAGCAGAAAAATTAAAATGTAATCATACATCTCTTTATGGTTTTTTAAAATAAATTTATTTTTTTTTAAATAGTTTTTTTTAGATATTCATGTTTAACTCTGACATTTTTCCTTTTCATCGATTTTTTTTGACATGAAAAAAAATTTATGTGAAATATTCTTTGTTATTTTACCTAGTGGATTAAATAGCATATAAAATTATTTCTCATGCCATACTTATTCCAATCAACGATGTAAAAATCTTGCGTTTCCAATAAAAAATTGATAGACATAACTGAATGGCCTAAATTACTTATTTTTAACTAAAAATACTATTTCAAAAATTTGTTTTTTACTTTTTAACCAGTTTTCCAAAACAAATCGACAAGCAATCATTTTTCTTCACACTTATCCATCCTGACAAGAAATCCCAAAATGCACTACACTATACGGGGTCAAGAGTCAAGAGTAGTAAAAAAGCTTCAGATCTTACCTCCTACTCTGAATGTAATGTCCATACGTGTGATTGTGTACAATTATAACTTTTTCTTTTAGATGTGTTATGATTTCTGTTTAGACTTTTTTTTAAAATTTTTGTGCCATGAATAATTAAATAAAAACCAACATAACTTATTTGAACGTTTATTTCTTTAAGCTTTGTAGCGTTACAAAAAATTTACCATTACAATCTTAAGTGCTTATTCTGCATCTGTCATTGGATTTACAGATTTAATTTAATCTTATGCGACGCATTTAAGTAATTGTGATCTCACTTACAATACATAAGCCATTTAAGGCGTTGCAAGTTATTATGTAGTTAACGACAATGAGCGGGTTCACATGTGAATATATAAGTAAAAAAAGATTGTAATTGTTAGAAAGAAAATAATTGTTTTATGTACTCATTAAAACAAAAAATTTAAAAGATATGTTTTATTTACTGTCGGAGATTGAGCCACGTACGAATAATTTTCCATCTTTGCACTTACAATCTATAATATACGAACATACGACGAAAAAAATGACAAATGGCATTAATTTTTAATTTAAATGCGTGATAACGATGAAAAGTTATTGTTACAGTTGTCATCACTATTTTACAGTGTACAATATAACTAAATATGGATGAGGCTTAATACTCTTAATTGATCATAAATATATGATTGTACTGACGATAACTTTTTTTTGTATATACTTATCTTAAGAAAGGGACTGCAAATAACCGAATTGTGTTGGCCTTGCCACTAACATAACTCATAAATAGATTTTTCATATTTTCTCCATTTAGTTTTATCTTTGTACTATATATATATAACCATAAGGCACTTCAGTAGAGAGAGAAAACAAAAATATCAATCATTCTTCATCAGGTACAAATGAGAACACAAAATTATTTTTATTTGACATACACAATATAAAATAATTTTGCAAATTATGTTCCTCAATGTTTTATTGAACGCCAATCATAAGTATTATTTAAAAATTTTTTTTTGTAAACAAATAGAGGAAAAAATAATTTTTCTGCTAAATTGTTTTTGTACCTATATAGTATAGGTGTTGCTTCAATAGTGTACTATCTGGCCTTTAGTTTCGGTAGAAAACAGCAGCCCCTTGACATTGTTTGCACGTACAACACGTTTATAACGTATGTAAAAGATGTTCTAGATGGAGATTCTTTTTTTATTGCAGTGAATAAAAAAGTTACATTTATAAACAATACGTTAAAAAGTCTTATGAGAAAAAAAAACTATGTACTTGGTGAATTAAGTACGTGCTATGATTGGTAGCAGACTTGAGCACGAATACTTTTTTTTTAATTTGACATTACACTTTTTTTCAAATTTGTCCTGCTATTTCCAAAGTTGATATTTTTTTTATTACGACCTGTACAACAGAACTAATAAAAAATGTTTTTAGTAAACTTAATACGTTATGTTTTTGCAAAATTGTTTATTTTATAAAAAAAAAACAAAAAAAAACTTATTTTACTTTTCTTTGCTGTATAAAAAATTTTTTAAAGTATCATGTTACAAGTATTGATAAAAAAAAAAAAATTTCCAGTAAGATTAGTGGATCGCTTTTTTGAAAAAAAAAAAAAAAAAAAAAAAGTGTTTAACACTACTCCAACGATATGATTTTGGCAGTGTATTATTAACAGAAAATTCAAGGAGTACTTTTACAAAACTCATTTTGACGTAACTAACAAAACCGAATGGAATACAAACACGCACTGCATAAAATCTGTTAAAAAAAAAAAAAAAATAGAATTATCTCTCCTGTCTCAAGACCATTTTACGGAATAAGACAACGAAACTCGCTAGAACATCTTTTTGAGAGTGACATACACGACAGAGACGTAGTTACAATTTATTGACAGAGAGAGAGAGAGAAGGGAATGGGGGGGGGGGTGAATACACCCCGGCATCTTATGCCTCGCCTCTGAAAGTGAAGACGGCATCGACCAGAAACAGAACGCCCTCGATCACGGCAAGGATACCTCGGACCATGTGCTTGACGCGCTGGTTGTTGAAGATCATGATACCGGTCACAATGAACAGGACGCAACCGACTAGGGTGAAATAGAGGTCCTGTAAGGATGAGCAAGCAATATGTTGATACAATATTTGAATAAGTGAGTGGATCGTCTGAGGTAATATCTTACGATTCGTCGGTTGACGGGAGTGCCGGTTGTCGCACCGGCGAAGATACCGATCAGAATGATGAGGTAGCCACCGAACGCCGTCATTGAGAGCAGCTCTTCGTACGAGTTGCCGTTGACTGTGTCATAGTGCAACACCAGGAGCACGATGACCAGAATCTGGAAATATTTATTTATGTTTAATGGTTCATCGTAAGTGACGGTTTTCGGGTTCATTTGATACGAGTCAGGGTTATAATGGTTTATGAGACGTGCATATTATGGGGGAATTTTTTTTCATCGCCACATGTCAATGGTTAAGAAATGTTAATTTAAACCCTTTTTTACAAACATGTCATTTGAGCCAAGGGTAATGTTACAACTTTTTTTTTTTTCAACCGCGAGTGAAGGAAAACTGTATAAGTTACGTATACAATTTACAATTCAAAGAAAATTTACGCTAGAAAAGCAGCTACGATGACAGAAAATGTGTATACTTCGCAGGATAATAAGAATCAGAGGATCCTTGAATATTCGCTTGTAGCTAGGCTGAAATCGAAGTGTGGTATTCATGTCTAATTTTGCGATTTCATTGAAACTTCGCTGCAAACAGACTCTGGTTTTTTTTTCTTTTTCAACTCGATGAGAATAATTTTCACAACACATTCATTTTCCTCGAAAATCTTTGTCCGTCAAGTCTTTAAAACACATACATGTATATTAACACACGCTACATCTCATTCATTGTTCGTAGCTGGTGTTTGTATACGCGTAAAAGCAGCACACAACTTCCACCTCCGTAAAGTTCGTATAAATAAATAATGATCTGCCGACATCGGAGTTACAAGACTTTATTCTTATACATACAGAGATATCGACGCAAGAGCGCTTCTTTTTTTCTTTTGAACTTTTAGTTTTCCTCATTTATTATCTCTTTGCGCCATTGGAGGGATCTTCAGTTCATCCGAGTTCATCGAGTAAAGGTTTATTTTGGACTATTTATGTATAGAAGCTTTTTTCGTGCGTTTACGATGTTTGGTGAGAAGACGAGCACATCTAAACCATTCGTTTATTTTAAATCGATTGTAAGCAAATAGAAGGCAATTACACAATTTTAAACCCGTGTTTGTGATTTATTTTTATTATCAATGCATTACTAATTTGATTGCTAACACGTAAACAAAGGATAGCTTTTTTATACATAATGTAAATGGTTTAAACTTATTACATGACTCCATATCAAGTTGAATTTTTTTTTTTTTAATTACACAATATCAGTTGTAACTATTAACATGTTTGACTTGGGTCTATGATTTTTGGTTGGACAAATAACGAGACATAAATTATGCTGAAGTACAACAATGTTTTTTGTTTTTTTATGAAAAAAAAACTTGTATGCCTTGTATAAATAAAATAATGAAAAATCAAAAAAATTTCCTAGAGAACTAACACTTTATCCGATCTGTGAAAAAACATCTGACATAACGCACGTGTCATAAATATGGAATGTTATCATCAGCATTGCGATAATTTTAGATTTCAGCTCACAGCGCTAGGCAGGAAACGTTTACCGCAGATATGACGGAATCATAATCGTTCCAACGACACGTATCTTTTTTTTTGCGGTTAATCATTAATCGCATAGTTTACTGTTTCTGATTTTTCATCATTAGGTAATTCTTTCAAGAATACAAAAAATGTCTATTATTATTATAATTACTAGGGTTGACAAAAACATCAATACTCACCAATCGTTGTAATTATTATTATAATTAATTAAATCAACTATAAATTACAAATACAACAACCAATTATTTAGTAATGTAATTCAACTAAAAATAAATAATATGTATTATTATTATCATTATTTTTTTAAAATTATTTTTATTATTATTTATTTATCATTATACTATTACTATTTACAGTAATATATTATTACTATTTTTATTCAGTCACATAAATGGGCTTAAATTTATTTTCGTATTTTTTGTGGCAATTGCTTTCTACAATCACAGCGCATAATTTGCAAAGAAAAAAATTTTTCACTACTATTTTTAATGCATTACTCATCGTTTTTTAGAGTGTTTTATTACAAATAGTAATAAAAAATATTTCAAACAAAAATAATCCTTTACATTTCCGATAAACGTTTTATTCGAAATGTATGTAATATTATCGCGCTCACATCTGATTATAATAGTAATAATAATAATTATTATTTCCTGTCTTCATAATCATTGATATTTTTATAATGGTAAATATTTACCATCATCGGAACTATTATTTAATATTATTGTAATTCAGCATCTAATTTTAAACATCACAGAGTCAAGTACACCCATACGGGGTAAGCAACAACGAAGGCTCAGGTTGCTATCCTCAACCTTAACTTTTTCAGAGCACAAAACCCGTTCTCCGCGACCTCGTTCCTCGCAGTCTGACAGCACTGCCGTGTCGGCTCCAAAGTATACATACAAGTATATACGAAGTCTCGAATTTCGCGGCCAACGTTTTAAAACCGATACGCGGTGGCATTTTTACTCCTCTCCTCCGGTTTTTTTTTTTTTTTTTTTTTTTTGCACGTGTCGGCGTTGCATTATCGCAGCGACTCGCAGGTGGGATGTGTGTCAGGTCAAGCGAGAGAGTTTGCGCTCCTTCAACTGGGCGATCTGCCT
Organism: Copidosoma floridanum; assembly: GCF_036245765.1. Lineage (NCBI taxonomy): Eukaryota > Metazoa > Arthropoda > Insecta > Hymenoptera > Encyrtidae > Copidosoma > Copidosoma floridanum. The sequence continues at coordinate 10,896,539 of NW_028321884.1, read as the reverse complement.
CTCTCGGGCTGACCGATTTCCAGCGGCGATTCCAACGTGTCCGATTTAACGGGATCGTTGCACTTTCGGGAATTTTTGTTATTCCACATCGTTTGTTTTTACTTTATTTTTATTTTGTTTTTTTCTTCGAAACGCTCAGGCTTCCAAGTTCAATTAATTTTCTTTAATTTTTAACTTTCTGCGTCTACAAATTTAATCGCAGGAAAGGGTGAATTTAATAATACTGTATTAGCGAATGCCGAGGTTATTTTTTATAAAAATATAAAATAAAACTGTTATCGAGCGCCAGAAAATTATAATATTAAATCGAGTACGCGGTTCTACCCTTCGGGTGTACAGCTGTGAGTATTTAACACGGTATAACATTTTCATCGATCACTTCAAGACCCCCCAAGAAGTACTATCTAGATGCGACGGGAAAACCGTGCTACCGCCTATACATAAATGTTACTATAAATATGTTTTAGCTTATACCCTCATGTAGAGCTCGATTGACGTACTGTGTCAACTTACGTACGTTCGTACGTTGCAAAATAAAAATATCATTCAGATTTTTCGAAAATACCGTGTTTTTTGTTGAATTCTCCTGTGCAAAAGAAGGTTATCAATTATTACTCAACTACGTAATTTTCCGAGGGTAAAAATAATCCGTGTGTAGTTGTAATAATTTAAAAGAAATAAAATTGAAAATCGAAAATCATATACAGCAACAACAGCATAATGTATACAAAGCACGTGTTAATCAAAGAAAATGAAAGGCCGTTCGATTTCATCCCCGGTTAAAGTGCTGCAACAAAATAATCATTCGACGCCCGACTGCTACGTGTTGTGCATAATATTATGTGCTCGTACATCGCATTCTGGAGCGACGCACTCTATTGAATATGCAATTGTTTTTTTTTTTTTTTTTTTTTTTTTCTACATGGAATAAGTAAGCATACAAGCAATATTCATTGTTGTCTCGGCTTGTGCTGCCTTTCTTGTTTCGGGTGTGATGTTCTATTGGGAAGTGACTTTTCCCTCAAATAATTTTAAATGTTGGTTTTGAACTGTTTGACAGGTGATAGTTGATTTTCATGCTTTTCTTTTGTTAAAATTGTTCCAATGTGATTTTTGTTGAAACGTCACTCAATCGTATATTATGCATGTGAAAACAACGGTAATTTTTAATTTAATTTTTGACAAATTTTAAAAATACATGTAACTTTGATAAATTTTATAAATATAATATCTGATATTTATCTTTATGTAAACATTTATAATTAATTAAAGCTTTCATACTCTCCACACAAAGGTACATTTTGTAAAATCATTGAATGCTATTTTATATTTTTTGATAAAAATCACATGCCAGAGGAAAAAAAATAGAAAAAAAACATTAAAAAACCTGAAAGTAATTTTCTCATAATCGTATAAAAAATTACTCATCATGCAATTAAATACTAAAAATGAATCACGTGTCATAGTTTGATGACGACAAAAAACTCATCTTTCACGGTTGTATTATTTACATGCTTACTGATTTTATCGGGTGCAAATGAGATAATCGATCGATAAACTTCTCTTCAACGATGACTCATTTTTTGGATTATTAAATTTCAAGGTGCGTATATTTATACACATCCATTCATGCGTCACCTGCATCTTCGAGAATCGATTTATTAAATATTAAAATTCTTTATAAGGTTGGAAATGTAGCGATAACCAGTATTGATACGGAGTACGAAGAATAAAAAAAAGTAATATTTTTTGGAGAGGATATCTGAGAATCAAGTGTGGAATGACGTAAAGAACAATGTCATACAAAATAAACATGATATACTTACGAGCTCGATGAGCTTGATTATGGTGAGTTTCGTGAGAGCTGCCATCTTTTAACTTGTCTGAAAATGAAGAAAAAAAAAAATTATTAATTACTTGGTGTTGGGTTTCATTCGAGATTTTTTTTCTTGCGTTTGTGAGAGCTTTAAAAGTCTCGGGTAAAATTTTTACTTAATTCTCAATTTCACAAGAGGGATGTTTTTGAGTGCCAGAGCTCACCCGAGCTTGTTTATCCAGTTTATTACTTTTAATTGCCACAGAATAAAAATAAAAAAGACTTTTTCGTACATTGGTCGTGTCTATAAAGCGAACAAAGACACTTTCTTCAATTACTGTACTTATGAATTAATATGGTAATTTTATTAACTGTGTGCATACCCAGTTATTAACAAACTATGAAAAAATGATTTTATAAATTTTATATCTCTTCAGTACAAAATTTTTTAACGAAACTGTCTTGTACTCTTTTTTACTGGAATTTTTTTTTTCATCAATACTTACAATAAATAATTATTATAAATACTTTTAACCAAAAACAGTGTGATGAATTATGAGATAGTATTTTTGTTACATAGTAAGTTACTAAAAAAGTATCTGAATTAATACGCAAATATTTTTAAAAATTTCTTTTATTATCATCTAAATGTTTTCCTCCACAAAAAAAAAAAAAAAAAAGATACTGTATAAGCATGTGAAAGTAAAAAGTAAAAAATCATTTTAAAATTAACTTTAAATTATACTTTTAAAAAAAAACTGTTAAAAAAAGGATCGATGCCCAAGCTTGCTAATTAACAACACGTTCTTTTTATTTTACCTGAATGATTTTGAGAACCATAAACAATTTTCCTAATAAAAAAAAGTAGTCTAACTACAACTGGTGAACTTATTTTCACTCTAGCACATAAAAAATCTTCGACCAGCACCCCATAAACCGTCTCTAGAAACAAAAAGTAGGTCAGCAATAGTATGTGCTTTAAGTTCGTTAAAAAAAAAAAAAATGTCTAAGAGGGATGACGCTTTGTTCAGCTATTCGTACACGTATAGTGTGTCTAGACCATAAGTCTCGATCGATGTATTCAATGTAAAGACGCGTGTTTATTAGGTACACGCGTCGATCGATAGGATCTACCTTCCCTGGCCTATATTAGTTACACGGGACGTCGCGTATAAGTGTGTAGTTGGCATAGTTTGACTATTAAAGTGCCTTACGCGGCTACAAGTAAAGTGCCAAGAAAAAAAGGGAGGGCCTCTCACAATATTTTTTTTCATGCGATTAGATGTGTAGATTTTTCTTCTTTTTTTTTTTTTTTTTTTTTCTTTTTTTATGTGAGAAACTTTAATTTTAGTAGGTGTTTTTTTATTTTCAGACTGGCTGGCTTGAAAATTCAATGATATTAACAATGAGACATTGAAGGGAGATAAAATTTACTTCAATTACAGAACAGCGAGTGTAATGTCGTGACTCATAATGCGTTTATCAGCGTATTTAAGTATCATGTGATAATTTTTCTTCATTTATTATTATTAATATTTTTTTTTCTTTAAACATCATATTGACATTGATTTATTAGCATCAATACGAGCGTACACATTTGTTTTGACTTTGATAAGAAAAATAAAAACCTAAAGATCTTGAACTTGGATCTTAATTAAATTAGGCACAACAAAATTTTAGGTGAAGAAAGAACAAGATTATCGAGGTGATTATCAAGCTGTCGTGCAGACTGTAGCGATTTGTCGAACTAAAATTAGTCGATCGACTTATATCATGGGCTAGGTAGCCTCGATCTGAATGCGTCTCGACCATTACTAGACACAATGGATGAGAACCTTGCTTTTGTGAATTTTCTTTTTTTTTTTTTTTTTTTTCTAAATGGAAAAAAAATCCAAGGACATGAGAATTTTATACACCAAGTAAATATTTATGTCTGAGAACTTTTTATTCATGCGAAAGTTACAAGATTTAAAATTGCTTTATGATTCTTGGGTACAAATAATAGATTTTTTGACCGAAATAAATCATGTAATACCTATAATGGGCTTCTAAATAAAAGGTTTAAATAAGTATATTAAACGTGAAATTGGTTCAACTTTTTACATCACCAATAACTTTTTTACATTACCATAGATTATTAAAGTAAAAAAAAAAAAAAAATATAACTATTATTTCAAATATTGCTTCAAAATCTACGATCATTAAAAATGTATATCTTTTAATGATTTGTCGTAAGCATAAAATATTGAAACTATTCACACTTGAGCGTTGAGGCTATACGGCTTATTCTGCTGAATCATTAAATTTTTTATCATCTGTTATAATACCACGGTATATTTTGAAAATTGTCTTTGTTTTCATGAGGACTCGTTTAAATATATAAATGTGGACAAGTTTCAAGAAAACGAAAGCAAATAAAATTCGCGTGCCTGGCAGAATTGAAATTGATATATTTTCTTACTTAACATGGATCCAATGTTCGCTTGTTATTTTTATCTTTATTTATTATATCCAACTTTTCCAGCAGACGCTTGTCATAATAGTTATGACGAAAGGCTTTTGAGATAGCTGAGCTCACGAGTACGAATAAAAATTAATCAGCAACGCAGCTTTTTTTGCTTCAAAAGATTTGTAAACTATCACATTTACGTAAATGCAGTATGTTGAAGTATTTGTTTTTTTTTTGTAACGTGACGATCGCTACTGACAAAAAAAAAAAAAAAATAATTATAAATTTTATTTGAACGAAATCTAAGAGTAATATCTCTAATTTTATCGATTATACGATGGTTTATGTTATTTTTTAATCATACATGTGCATCAAAGCGGTAAAAAAATTGCAACTGAGTGATGGATGATTTAAAATTAAATACTGAATCAACAAACAACAATAAAAATCATATCTGAAATAGTGGATATCGTAAAGAGGAAAAAAACAGGAAGTTAGGTACCAGCGGAGGAGATACTTAAAAGCAACATCTATCCCACGAGATTGTAGTCATTGTGTAACACCAGTGCGATCATAAGCAATAGCACACAAAAGTGTGATCATGAAAAGCAGCTGCTCGGAAAAAAAAATCGTGTCCAATAACACACTCCAATCTTTCGCACAAGAAGTAATACGTACATTTGTATTCCCTTGATCAAGCATATAACTGTCAAGCAAAGCGGGAGTAGACCATGTGTATACATAAAAAAATTGACCGTCATCAGCGCTATATTTGTTTCATCTGACTCACACGCGATTAAATCCCCTTGTCTCTGTACTCACTTGACTTGCACACTATATCGATGGTTATATGTGTGCTTTGACCATTTCGACCCACTTTTTTCTCTATTTTTTTGCAATCGTAATTATTTTTTGCTTTATAAAGGGCACAGAGGTCGTTGCGGTGTATAGAGGTTTTGTGCTGGAAAATGAGTGTGATGATGACTATATTCACCTTCACATGGGTTTTTCATTTTCAAGCAGCAATGGACAAAGATAAAATTAGTATTTGAGAAATTTAGAATATATAATTGTGTTGAAAAAAAAAAAAAATTCATTTGAATCACTTTGATCGGAAATATAAATGGCTGTAAATTTATTTTAATTCTAGTATGCGTTATCTATTTATAAATTATATAGTCTAAATTTCTCGATACTGTACATAAAATTAATGAAATTTTTTATTTTTAATTAATTTATTCAAAAAGATTAGTAAAATTTTTCATATAAAAAAAAAAGTTTTTATTTAATACATTTTTCATAAAAAAAAAACCTTTTCGAGATACTTTCGAGACTTTCCAGATCGGACTTTACGAACGTGAACAGACAACTTTACTGCCTCGAGTAAATCATCGGCGATTATTAACCTTTTTCCGAGAAATACTCTGGTGCTGCCTCAGTATCTCACAGTTAAACTCTTTACATTCTCGGATGTATTTTTTTCTTGTAAGTATTTCGCACATTTTACTTTTTTCGGCGATACTTTCAATAAAATACATATTTAAATAAACTAAAAATAATTTAAGTGAATTTGGAACTTTTAAGTATCAACGTTGATGTTAACGTAACAAAAGCACGAATAAAAAAAAGAAAAAAATCAAACACACGTCAGCTACGACAAAGCATGCGTCTGAACTATATTTCGCACTGATAAGAGCCAACCAATATATATATCACCTGTCGACCCGAGAGAAATCTTATCAGCCTACATAAAATCAACAGAAGCTAATTCTTCTAGTCGCGTGAAATCGGAGGTAAGATCGACTTTCTGTTTTTCACCGAAGTCCGATCAAAGTCGCCTTGTTTCTTTCGGTCAAATCGGCGATGCTCTTCTACTCGAGGAAATTCCAGTATTATTCGTACGGTCGCCGCGCAGAATTCTATTTTTGCTTCGCTCAAACGGCTCTCTGCGTTAATATTTCAAGCACGAAATCGGCGGAAAGAACAAAAAATATTTCAAGTTGTATTTATGGTGAATCTGAATTTTTTTTTTTTTTTCTGTATAATAATCATAAATGTAACGAAATTCAAGCAAATTCAACAAAAGAGGCAGTTTCGAGTAATTGTTATCTCAATTCAACCAATTTAATTTATCAAATCATGGGACTCGCTTACCCAACAACAGGACATTGCCAGTGAAATCGCGCTTGTTGTGAATACATTTTTTTATTCGCCGCCTTTCTCCCAGAGAGGCACACGAGACGCGCCAAAGTAAGAGCGGAAACCTACACGGCGCGACAGCTTATACACTCGTTAGCCAAAAATGGAAGGCGACAAAACACGAGAGTATAGGTATTACACGCTGAAGCAATGGGTGGACAAAACACTCAAAGTGTGCCAGGTGTCCACCTTTCGTATATACAGTGTGAGGTGCCCGACGGGAACTAATAACGATTTTTGTTTCTCTAATGAAGTATGGCTCGTGTACTTAATAACAGTCCTTTCGAATAATGATGAGTGAGAAAGCGATTTTTAATTTTTATTCGAGTAAACGGTTTTTTTTTTATTATTTACGGGAATCGGCATAGAACACGAAGAACAGTTAAATTTAGGAAAGGATACTTTTTCAATTTTTTTTATCATAACTTTTTTTATTAACAGTGTAATGTGTATTATACGAGCTAAAAAAATGTTTTTTTCAATTAAAACCAGCAAAAAAATATTTAAAGAATAAAAAAGATTCAAGGTACTTAAAATACAATATAAATATTTCATTTTAAACAATTTCTAAAATATATTGCATTCATCTGCCGGATTTTTTTTTTTTTTTTTCTAATTGTCTTGTTAATAGTGATGAAAATAAAAAAAATTTTCAGCAAAAAAACGCGCTTTATATTTAGAAGAAATAATTTTCTTCTAAATCGTTTCAAAAATCCACAATATTCCCTAGTCCGAGAACAGTACTGCATTTTTTAAGCTTACATAAATTTCCAAGCATATAGTTAGATATAAATAAAAAATTGTTTTTTTACCTTCAAATCTACAATTAGTACAGCTAAAAAAAAAAAAAAAAAAAAAAAGAATCAATCGATTACTTATTGATATTTACATCAAGTCCTCAATCAAAAGACCGAACAGCAGTGAGACAGTACTACATTGTCTTGTCAAATTATCGGATAAATGAAAGAAGTAACTGAACGGCAGCCACAGAACAGACAAGCACAGAGGACCAACTCGTTTACGATAACGATACGAAGACCCCTATTTATAGGCCCCCCCCCCTGCCCTGTTTTTCATTTTCGGAAGTAGAGAGAGAAAAAAGCACCGTAAGCACACAAATTACACACACGGCAGCTGGTATGCCTCAACGGAAAACTCTGTGCCCGCGCACGTGTTCTACAATACACATCACCCGCAACAGGGTATATATATATATCTATAAACATAATGCAGGGACTGAAATTTCCATGAAAAGCAACAGCCACATTACAAGCATCCGTTTTTTCACGACATGTATAATTGTATACGCACGTGCAACCGCATACTGTACGTATAACGAGACTGACTGACTTTGAGCTTGAGGCCCTTTGTTGAGGGGCGTGTGGGTATTATGTTAGCCGTCCCGGCTTGCGTTTCGGAAACTGGATCCCGGATGGATATTTATACGCAAGCTTATGCGTGTTTACGCGCACTGTCTGCCTATACTCGGCTCCTTTTGGGTGCAACGGGGTGTGTGGGAGAACGTTTTGGGTACGCGCTATACGCGCGGACTTTGGAACGATTGTTTTGTTGATTTTTCAATACTCGAAGAAAAAAAAAATTATTTTAGTGTATTTTTGTTGGAAAACAATTTTTTTTTTTTTTTTTTTTTCGTTAACTAGTACAAGACATGGTTCGTGACACAATAATTTTTATTAATTGGAATGAAAAAAATTGATTTTTCTCAGAATAAATTGTTTGAATATGTCAACAATACACTTGTTTCGTAAGTTCTTTTCCCTGTACGAAATTTCAGTTACATTATTTTTCCTGGGAACATTGTTGAAATACTGAATTATTGCTTTTAATGAGCAAGAAAAAATGTTTTTTTAGAGAAAAACAATTGTGTAATGAATGATTTGATATACGTAGTAATTTTCCGATTTATTTTTGATAAATCCAGATTAGATTTCTCCCAAGCTACAAGGACACGGACCCATACGAGTATCACTCGCATCGTGCAAACAAGACGTTTTAAAACACAGTGTATCCTCGAAAAATCGGTAAGCCAAAAAGGGCCGATCGTCAGCCCAACGACGCAAATACACGAACACGGCAAGGCCAATTACTTCCCACAGCCACGTCGCCCAATCAAACTTGATTAAAACCCCGCGCGAGACGACCAAAAAACTCTTTCATTAAACAGCCTCGCCTCCGCAAGTTCATTGCTCAAGAGAGAGAAAAAAAATATATAACCCATAATGCGCGCATTACGAAGGAAAGAGCGGACGCATCAACTCTCTCGCGAGGGGGCCGCGCCTCTCCGTCATTCTCTTCCCTCTGCCCTTCCCCTCATTCTTATCTCTTTTGCAACAAGAGCCAGAGCCGGTCCATATGCAGTTCCTTGTACGAATATACCCAACGCGAAGGCGTCCCTAAGAACACAAACAAATATTGTTCTCCACGCACGTATCGCTGCGAGTTGCTATATGTAACATGTATTTTTATTGTAAATGATAAAAAAAAACTCGAGCATGAAAGTACGGATGTCTCGAAAAAACACCCCGAGTGTAAGTACTGCCATGATATTATTGTGTCTCCGCGCTTGGCTGACCGATCACGACGAAAGGAAGCAGCCGAGCAGAGGAGTCAGGATTTTTCTCTTACACGCAGCCGCGCCTTTCGCCCTCTCTCTCTCTTTCGCCGATACCTACGCTTCCTCCTCCGTCCTTTTCCCTCCGCTTTTGTGTACACACAAGCATCCAAACGAGCGGGGGAAAGAGCCACGCCTCGGCGTCGTAAACATTGCGAGCGTTATTTTTTTTTCTTTTTTGTTTTGTTTTTTCTACCCGATCAATTTCTAAATCTCTCGAAACGTCACTTTTTTTTCCCCGAGGGTGCAAAAGCTTCGCACTTATAACCGGTAAATAGCGTCCAAGGCTTGAATAATTAAAAAATCGGCTAGCCGTGCAGGGGGTGTGTGTACAATCGACCTCGACACAAACTCCGTGCGCGAAGCTTTCGTCAAAGAGTGGACGCCATCCGATTTTCCATACCCTTCCGAAGGGCCATTTTGGGATGAACTGCGCGTCCGTTCATCTCGACCGATCTTCGCACTTTCGATGTCGATCCTCGGATCATTCGCGTGTATCGTGAACGGCAAAACATGCGGTGTAGGGTTTCGCGAGCGAAAACAAAAAAAAAGAATCGACGCTCGTAATCCGATCGCACCAAAACACACGGAGAGTCAAGGTCGCCCGTGGAAGCGCAACAGGTATATATACGTATACGTATACAACGAGGCAAAAAGGACGCCGCGTCGTAATATCCCTCGAAAGAAAAATCGGTAAGTGAAATAAAATACTCACTCGGTTGGCAGGAAAAATCGAAAAATCGGTAGTACGTGGGTAAGATTTGTCCCTGGAAAAGAGGTGGATCTGCTGAGCGCGTGTGGCGATGTACGTGATAACCAATTGCCGGCTGGAGAACGACTGCGTCGTAGCGCGGTACCGATTCCGGCTAAAAGCGTATACATGTACGTGTGTGTTACGTGTACGCGCCTCCTCCGTGGCGTCGCTTCTCCTCTTTTTTTTCCCTCTTCTTCGTCTTCTTCTTCGTCTGCCCACCCCCTTTTCTCATTCTTTCCCTCCCCCCACCCCTCCCACGACCTCTGCTACAAACGCGTTACGGTGTGTACGTGTATATAATTCTGCGAGTCTCTTCTTCCTTTTCCTCTATTTTTTTTTCCTTTCTTCTTTCTCTCTCTGATGTGTTTTTAGTTTCGGTATGTGTGTAAGTACACCTCTGGGATCTGGGATTGTTTTTCCTACTCGGACCACGCCACATGTACTTTGTATGGGCCTTTTTCCGATCCCCGTGTATACGTGTATACTCATGCATATATAACATGTAGGGATGTTTGAACAAGAGCGCGCTGTTTGTTTCCCTAATGAGATCGGTTCGATTGATCGGGGAATCGCTCGTTGGGTGTTGCGAGTCCTGCAGAATATTATAACGATCGTTTGATTTTTTCCACCCCCGAGACCATTTTTTTTCCAGTTGGAAAAGCCGCGCGTGTGTCCGTCGTTTTTGCCGGTGACGTGAAAAAAAATTTCGCTCAAGAGGTTACGGGGGTGTGGCGGCAAGAATTGACTCAGAGACATTGTTTTCTTGGAAAAATGTATTGATAACTTTGCTCTGACTTTTATTACGATTTTTGTTGTAGGGTCACATATTTTTTTACACCTCAATTTTTTTTTTTCTTTTTTTTTTTTTTATCTAGTTATAGAATAAATTCGTCTGTGTATTGTGGTGTGTTGCGTATATCTCATACTTTGGTGCTGCAAATTTTTTTTTTTCTGTAGAATAACAATGTCACGCGAGAAACTCGAAAAAAAAAAATATATATTTATACTTCCACTCCAACAGGACAGTTGTAAGCCTCACGAATTTGCTCAAGTTGTATATTTGCCATGAAAAAAATAAAAAAATTAACGACAAATGTGTATCACCTCAATGTATTCTATGCATCACATGTGAAAAAGTAAATCGGACATGTATTTTTTTATATCGATTTTATGTTATCTGGAAAAAAAAAAGTAATACCATAGCGTTATTCCTCCAGAAAATATTAAATAATTCAGTGTAACGTAGGCGCTATAGAAAATCAAAGGCAGTACGCTAGGCACATGTGTACAGTGGGTCTCCGGTCTCCGGACAAAGAACTATATAGATACGTTTGTGCGCGTCTCTCTAGCTTGGAATGCTCAGTTGTTTTCGCTCGAGGCTCCTTTGGCCGACAATTACTATTCCTTTACGGTCCTGACGCATACTTATCTCTCACTGTGACTTGGAGAGGACGGAAATTCCAAAATATGTTTTTGCGATTTTTGTACACTCTATATACCAAAGAACTTTTATTCTCGGGGTCGAATATTGCAATGCTTGGAACATAAAGCTTAAAATTTCTTCATGAGCTTTTCTAATGATAAAAAAAAATTAAAAAAAAAAAAAAAATAAACATCAATGAACTCAGAAGTAATAATTTTATATTGTTATTTATGTCCCGTTTTTTGTCCATTTTTCGTCCAATTTTAGTCCATAAGATTCAACATGGGAATGTCTTGAAAAAAAAGTACATCGCCTAACTCGAAGAAAGTTACTAAAGTTGTAGCAAATGCAGAAGTACATATATTTATAATTAATAGAATACGGTCTTCATGTGATCATATTGTTAATCTAAGATAACCTTTCACTAAATTGTTTATCAAGAGCACTTAATTCCGAAAATATTTCAGTTTCTCATGAATAATAAACCGAACGTACGATGAAAATACTCGTTGAGTTGATTTTAAATCTGCCAATACCGTAAAAATGTACAAGTGTCAATGTGCTGTTGCTGCAATTGAAGCTGGTTAGATATCACCGGTGATGTCATACAATATTATCATGCAGTTGACGGTGTTTAACATATCGCAGAAAACTTGCGAAATGGACAAGGCAACTCAAGAGCCGTCTTTATCGTCGATTAACGCTTTTTTACCAACACTGAAAAATACATGTTAATCTTTGGTTTTTGTGATTCTTCTCAAATAAAACTTAATTTGTTAAACACTTCCTCATAAATTAAAAAAAATTTAGGTTTGAATATTTTCCAGTACAGTATTAGCGTTGATAAAAATCTTATACATCATTATTTTATACAAAATAGACTCATATAATAATAAAAACATGTAACACTGAATATTTCAATAACAGATAATATCTCTTGGTTTGTATTACCAAAGATAATTTTACAAAATAATTTTTTAAAGATTATTTTTATATGAAATAAAATTGTAGGTGTAGAGAACATTTTTTTAATTTTGTAATACGTAATACTTGGATTTTGCACTTATCGAATTTATTATTATTATTATTATTTTTTTTTTTTTCATAATCGATGAAAAAACATTTGTTTCCACCAACTCAAGATAACTAAGCGGACGTACAGTCGTAGGACTTAACGTATGTCGGTAATATATCTTGAGAAGATAAGTTTTTATTTATCAATGTTTACCACCAAGTTAAATTATTATTATTAATCTTATTTTTATATTAAAAATGTGACATGATATTAATTCAGAAAATATAAATTTCATTATCTGTCAAAGTAAACTTTTTTTTGTGAACCATTATTTTTATAGTACCAAAATATTTAAGTAAAACATTGTTCAAACCATCTTAGTGGATTTAAACTAATTACAATTTATACTGGGTTATCTACTTAAAGGATACACAAAGAATTATTACTACAGTTTATATTTCTCCTTAAAATCTATTGCAGAAAAAAGAGGAGATTTATTCAGCCCACTTTTGAAATATAAAATTAATATTATATTTTTCTATTTTTAGTTCTCAAATAATCTTATTTTTAAGAGTTGCTGAGCTACATTTTTAATTGAAATTTTTTGACATTTGTTAAAATATTTCAAAAATAATTTTTTTACACTCATTTATTTAACTCACACTACACATAATAAGGTGAGCGTAAAAACTTTATCCTGAGATGCGATACTATTTTTTTATAAATATTTTTAAATTTCGCTGCAAAAAAAATTTTTTTTTAATAATTTAAGGAAAACTAATCTTCAAGTAAAACTGATGTCTAAGAAAAGGCACTATAAAAAATGTAAAAATGTGTACCCAAACAAATAAATAAATTAATAAACATTAAATAGTATTTACGGACTCACAGACATTATTCTTAAAAATATTGTTCGACTATGACACTAGTTGTGTATAAAGTAAATAATTATTTATAAAAATTAACATTAATATCAGCTTTATAATTTACACTACATCACTTGAATCACAACAAACTCGTGGGCCAAATTTTCTGGGTATGAAGAAGATTTTAAATATCTGTAATAATCAATACAGCAGCAGTGCAAAATAACTGGCTCGTCCTGCACATTCTAAATTATAAAAATTCCTTACGTACATTAAAGCTTAAACATTTGAATATTTTTAAACTTAAATGCTTTATGAATGCTTTGCAATTTTTTTGCATGAAAAAATACCATTAAAAATTACCTTATTCGTCACTTGAAGTCGCGCTGGAGAAGATTTTCGCGATTCGTGTATCGGACTGTGATTTGTTGGCGGGTTGCATTTACATTTTTTTCGACTGTTTGGACTTGTGTTCGTCTGTTGCTTTGAATTTTTGTCCTTGAAATTAAATTTGCAATGACGCGTTAACATTAAATTACTTTCGTTGCATAATTTATACGCAACGAATAATTCAAGTTACCCATTTGTGAGCGTCGTACAAAATCCAAGCCGGTATGAAATAAAAAATCATCCCGCAAATGGAGATGATGCACATTACAAAGTTGTGGATGAACGTGGGATGAGTGAGTAATTCTTCGTCGGATACCTCATTGAGGTTTATGTGTTTTCCGGCGTGTCGCATCGCCCAAATCCCACCAGTTATCATCATAAGTCCTCCCAATCCATTTCCAAGAAGAACCTTTTGTAGTGAATTTTTTTAAACATTAGGGTCATAAACTAATCATCGTGAAATAATAAGAAAAATGAACGTACGATGATAGGTTTGCGGTTGAATATTTTGGTAGTCAACCAAAGAATTCCGAAAAAAAAACTGATTGCCATGCAAACTGGGTAGACGTAAAAAACTGGATTTCTTTCTTCTGGCACTTCTGGGATCGCTGGATTTGATTCACGCATCTTACGATTGATTGAGTGATGCACGTGGTGAAATACTTCGTCCGTAAGTGCTGTTAACTGAAATTAAGGAATTGAAGATGAATTTTTTAGTGATTTTTCATACTAAAATTTTTTAGGGCAAAACTATAAAAATATTAAATTAAATATTTCAAAGTTGTCAAAACAGTTATAATTTTTTTTTTTAATCTTTGAGAAGTTGTAGTACTTAAATAGTAGGCAGAGAATAATTATTGAGGATCTAAATTTTTTATTTCAAGGACTAAATAATATTTTTTTCTACGACACTATTTCAGTATGTATAACCACTACCTTTCGTGTAATATTTTGTCAATTCAAATAATAAAAAAAAGTCCTTTGTGTGATAATTAAGGTAATTTTAACTGTAAAGAAAAAGTTTTTTCAAACTTAAACCTACAAATTGGGCTAGATGAAACAATGCATGCACAATGTGAGATAACTTCTTATTTCTCTTAAACTCCTGACGAGACGCGAGCTGGTCGTTGGCTAATTGCGCCGCTTCCTGAAGTCTGAGGAGTTCCAAAGCTGCTGCTCGATCGTTGCTCAATGAAAATTTTTGCTCCGAGTTTCTCATTCTTTAATTCGATCGAAGACTTTGAAGTTTTACGCTACGTTTATTACAAAAGTTAATTTTTCTAACCTCAGATACTATTTTCCATGGAGTGAATTATGTATTTGTTTGTACCCATGCAAAAAATTTTTTTTTTAATTTTAAAAGTAAAATATTATACCATAACTATTCCTGTAAAAAAGCATAATTAATAATGTAATGATATTAAAAGGATACCCACAATTTGTGACCAATAACCTAAGACTTTTGACCACTTAAAATAACCAATAACGATTTCACAACAGCACTGTAAAAATTGTGTGTGAATTTTTATTTTGATAAAAATAAGTAATGTTTGAGGAACACTTTCCATGTCAAGTATACGTGTTAACAGACTTGGGCATAATTATTTTACAATTTTGTTTTCCTTAATGAAATCATACATTTATTGCAGAAAAAATTTATTATTCATCACGATTCACAATACAATATTAAGAAAATTTTTTTTTCTTATAGATAAGTGCAATACGTCTTGAATATTGAAGTTTATTGCAAAGTATTTGATATTAAATACTTAAATACTTAAATTTAAATATTTTTACTATATTTTTTTTTAATTGTTTTATTTACAATGCATTGTTATTTCTGAAAAAAAATTTTTTTTTAAACTATGTTGTAATTACTACTTGAAAAAAAAATTTTTCATAACAAGAAATGTATTGCAGTTTTAGCAAAAAATTGTAGTAGAAAAAAATAAAAAAATGTATCCGTCCAAGTATGCGTGTTTTTTTATCCGTCACATACGACGCATTAAATTCATGATTCAAATGTATTACTGACTTTTTTTTTAAAATTATTTCTAAATATTCCAAGCCTTTTTTTGCACAGTTATTATCTTAATTCTCGGAAAAATATAAAGATCCAAAAATAAAACTAACAATGAATTGTTCAACACATCATTGGAATGAAAAATATTATTCGTAGTCATGAAAATACGATAAATTCAATATCAATACAATTGGATGATGTTGATAAAAATAAAAATAACAAACACCAGTTAAACTACGTGGAAATGAAATTATAGCTGACAAAACATTGATCTAACTACGCATTGGCGGCTGAATGTCATCGAGAACGAAAACGCGATGGATGCCGTCAATTTCTGAAAATCTAATCGAATCACCGAGGATTTTCGTCAAACGCCACACCTCACCCTCTCCGAGTCCGCACATCTGTCATTGGCCACGCGATCGCCCATTAGCCCAGTGTTTGAAAAACCCATCGAAATCAACTTGCATCAGCCAATAAGCTGCGCGAGGCCAAGCTCCCTTCGCTAAAACCATAACAGATCCCATGGCCCTATAACTCTCGCCCCCAACAAAGCAACCCCAACTGCGATATCCTTCCAAAGCCTCGTAAATGCACGCGCAGTCGGATATTCACTCCGAATCGATTAACTCCACCGATTGTTGCCGGACTCCCTTCTCCCATGTATATGCATTCGACCAATCTGCTACTAATAAATATACACACAAGGCTGGTATATCGAGCAAATGTTCAACTTTCTCAAATATGTAGGTATATATATTTACAATGTAGGGTGACTTTCCGGAATTCCAACGAGATTTTCTGCAACCTGTGCTTGTTTTTCGTACCACAAACTTTTTTTTTTATTTCTTGATATTTGAATATGAATTTTACCAGTACAACACAAGTATTAAATTGTTGATTGAATCCAGTATTTGATGCGCAATGCATTGTCGACATTAAAGGAAAAACATTTTGATTATTCGAGCGCATGCAAATTCACAACTAGTGTGTCTCTATTCGCGTTGGCGTGTCCCAGTTCTGTCGGGGAAATCACAGCCACCGATCGTCCCTTTGATTGCTACGCTGTCATCGATTGCAACATATCCTCTTAAACACATATATTGGCACTTTGCGATTGTCAGTCAAATCACGTGGAAATGCAATCTGATTGAAATATATTTTTTGACTTTTATTATTTTTTTTTTCGCACCGATGTAGCATCATATAAATTTGTATATGATGAGGTGATCCACGTATCGGTAAACAGAATTTTCTTAATTTTATAAAAATAACACAATAGTCGTACGGAGTGTACTGGGGCGAAAAAAAAAAAAAAATTAGTCTAGGAAGCAACAGTAGCTCTAGTCGATACAAAAACGGGCTGTACCACTATACATCAGAGAGAGAGAGAGAATAATAGACACTCGCGCCTATCGGCTGAACGTGCCCCTCTTGTCTCTCGCGAGCGCAAGATTTATTTGGAGAGGGGAAAAAAAAAAAAAAAAAAATGGAGAGATGCATGCAGATGTTTAACTTTCGAGGGCCAATTAAAACAAACCTCCGTTCGGCGAAATTGCGCTTCGGGTAAAAGAGAGCGGGATGCATCGGAGAGCTCGTCACGGAAATAGATGGCATGCGAAATGTGAGCCGAAGGAGTACCCGCCGATGATTGTTTTGCACTTTGTGTGCTCTGTACGAAAAAATGTTTGGGCGTTATTTTAAAATAATCGTCATCTTATACGGAGGTCTGAAATCAGCGCCCAACGCGTAGTTTGTATGAGACTCAACGTGGATAGTCTCGAAAAATGAAAGTAGTGCCAAAGTTGCACTCTATGGATACTTTAAACAAATTAATGGTTCACAAAAGTACTGTTTCACGAGTCGAGTCTTTAGAAAAAAAGTTTTTAAAAAATTACGAAAAAATTGTACTGTGTACATTACTTTTATAATTGTTATTTATTTTAGAAAAAATCTTATTTCAGTACTTATTTCATACACCAGCAAATTGTATGTGCAAAAAGTTGTGAGAAAAATTGTAAATTTAGTATCACAATCAAAAATATTCTCACACAAATGTAAAATCAATTACATTTTCCACCAAATAAAACAAACATAAATGTAGTTTTCTCCCTGAATTTTAAAACATTTATTGTATGAACGTACCCAACAAATCGTCACGAGCTCTCGATCACTGAAAAAGTAGAAGTGCACTTTTATGAAAGTTGGTCCAATAGAAAAATCTCTGATTTTCATTTTTTGCTACAATGGCGTATACTTACTACAGAAATCAAAGTAGTATAAATGTACGGGAAGGTTTTTCCATTTCCTGTACACACTTGCCCCTTATAATATTCTTCCAACAATGTACTAATAATATTTTTTTTTCTCATAGAATCGCTGTTCGAGGGAACCGTTAAGTGTGTATGTGTTTTTTTTTAACAAATTTTTCACAGATGCGACATAAAACGTATAGTATTTCAGTGCTGGTGTATTAAATGAAAACTCCTTTCACAACAAAAGACACACCGCGTCACTCATGCGTCCAAACATAAGTCAGAGAAAACTAATCATCACCGCGTAGTAAATTTTCCTTTTGTTTTTTTTTTTTTTTTTTTTTTTTTTTTTTTTTTTCATTAAAAAAATCTCTCATTCGCACACACAAAAACACGCGCACGCATCAACAAAACACCAGCAGCAAAAACATTGAGTTAAAAAGCCTTTGACGCGACATCAAAGCCCATATCCATCAACACCCTCGGGGGGATCCATTAACTTCCTTAAAAGTCCCTCTCTCTCGGCATCAGCAAGAAATGCCTCCCCTTCCGCGTACACGTGTGCGATTTATCTCTGAGCATCAAACGCGCGGTTGTCCGGCGATAAATGACGAGTCATCGCACCATGTAACAAATTACCCTCGCGCTCACCGGATACATAATAGATACACGTGCGTGTGGACGCGAGCTTTGATCAGAGGCGCGTCGAAAGCTCGCGTCGTGCTTGCGCGTGTTTGAAAAATAAACACGGGCCCGTGGAGTGGCGGACGTGCGAATTACGCTGCGAGAGAGAACGAGTTTGTCCGTGAGAGCCTGGGATCGTTGGTCTTTTTACAGCTATACTGTGTGTGGCTGTACACGCTTTTGCAAGATTTATAAGGTGGAACTTGGGGGTGTACCGCAGTTATCGTATGGGGTTTTTTTTTTTATTTATTTTTTTTATTTTGCTGCCGGTTGTTTTAGTTCGATGGCTTGGAGTATCTTTGTTGGCTCATGGGGGGTGCAAGACAGGATGTTGTCACAGTGCTTCAATTTATGCGACTTTTGGAAGATTTAAACATTTTTTTTTTCCTTACTTTTTTTTTCTGGAATATTTTTTTTTTTACTTCACTACTCATAACACAATGCCTGAAAGACACAAATTTTTCTGATAAAATTATGTAGTGTGTTTTTAAATTAAATAACTTTTTACCTGTCCAAGTATAAAAAACGTGTTTAAATATTTTTTTAAATATCGTTGTAATGAATTTCTTGAAAAAAATTTTTATTCCTGGATACATCAAATGTTTAAATATTTACGAAATAATTGCACTTTGTCGAATTATATAACATTTATAATTGTAATTAAATTAATGTTACGATTTAATCGCTTATCAAAAGACCATTAAGTGATTTTTATGTATTGAAAAAGAAAACTTGATATTAAAAAAATTGTTATAAAATTATTACCTGATGATTAAAGTTCAAATCATTTTCACTGCATCAGTAGTAGACGTCACAGTGATAACAATCATAGACAACGTAACGCCTTTAAAACATAATTAATTTTGCCTTTCTCTCAGTTTAATATTACACGCAAACGAAATTCTTGATGCTGAAATCAGATTTTTATGCAGGTGAAATTACATCACGCCTACAAAAAAAAAAAAAAAAAAAATTATCCATCAGTAAATGATGAAAAAACTTAAAATCCAGTGACTCTACCCAACGTATACAGTAACAACACAACAACCAACAAAGATCGTCGCACTGATGGGGGCTGCAAAAAGAGTATAGCATATATATTATATGTACGTCGAGGGAGAGAATGGCCCGCGGGGGAAACCGAGAGAAGAAGAATCGTAACAGAGGGTGAACATCCAGCGCCTAAAAAGGACATTACGAGGACTGATGGTGCAAATGGCAGTTTATAACATACGCGGGTAGAATGGGCTGGTGGTGTATTCCAATCGAGTAAAACGGAGTAAGACGAGGATGAGGTGCAACAACCCGGTCCTTCGTCGTATTGATTCTCGTTGTGCTTGATAAAAGTTCGGTTGGTTCGATGGGGGGCGTTGGCGAAAAATAAAAATTAACATTTTTCAATGAGCCCGTACGTATGCCCCGTGGGGTTGAGAAAAACCGGGGAAAAATTCCAATTAAAAAGTTGAAGCGGCACAGAAAAAGGTAAAACTGTACCGAGCGTGGATACGAAAGTGAGGCCTTGAAAAATGCAAGAGGCACTTCGTTAGGAGTCCCACGGGTAACCGTCAAACGCCGCGGGTCGTTAATTATCCCGGGCGTACTTTAAACTTTGCCTGTATAAAGTATATGATTGCACGCGGGAGTATAGAGGTGGTGAGCCTGCATATTAAGCTTTTTGGCGAATATACATGTACACGTATACCAAAAGGAGGGAGATAGTCAAGTTGGAAGTGCAGTTAATAATTCAGTGTCAATATTCCCTCGTTCCTCTCTCTCTCTCTCTCTTGCGTTCGATCTCATCTCGGCTTCGTTAATGTTAACGTGTACACTCTGGGATCTTCATCTTTGGGCGTGTAATTTATACCCGTGTCGATTAGTTTCGGTGTATACCAAAAGTTGTTTTATCATTTTCATGACTATGTGATGGTGACTCGCAGCATCGTATTCGTGATGAAAAAAATTAATGCGATGAAAGTCAATATTTTTTCAAGGAATATAGGGATACTCTTTTTCTATGAAAAATTACGCAAGTTACGGATATTTGAGGATTTTAAAGCCTCTTGAAATTTGATTTTTTTTTTCGAAAATGTAAAGCTCAAAGTATAGTGAAAACTTTTTGTTTTGTTTCTAACGCCACATTTAACGATGGTTTTTCAAGAAAAAATGTTTTAACAAAGTATTCAAAAAAGAATTCATGTGAAAAATTTTTTACCTTGATCCTATCAAGTGATTATAATTTCCATACGTACATAACAACATTTTTCATAACTTGAATTTATCTCCCTATTTCTCAAAAATACAATTTTTTTCTTACACTATTTGGAGCGTGGCAACAATTTACAATCAGTTTAAAAAGGCAGAAATAAATTGATCGTTTTTTAATAGTAGCCTTCATTGAAAATTTCAATTTCAGAGAAGCACTTCTAAATTGAAAGATCGCATTCCAAGTAAGCATTGGACGATGTTGGCTTGAAGTGGATTGAAACGAGACGCGTGTATGTCGAGACGATGCGCCTAAAGTGCCAAGATTGACCTTCCGCATTGTCTAGCCCCGAAGCCACGTTTCTTGCATCGAACCGAACTGACGGTGTCGATAGTTGTATCAGTGATGCTTTGACTGACTAAATTGTATAAATGCTTGTAAGTAGTCAATAAGAATCAAACTATTTTTCTCAACACTGTGTAGTTACCAAATAATAAGAAAAAGAATGATTGAAATTTTTCATAAGCAAAAATGGCTGTTTTTTGTTTAACAATAGCATTAATCAAAATGATATCGACTGTTAAAAAAGTGAGTAAGCCACCAATAGTTTTGTAAACTTTGACGATCGGATGGCCATAGATACTATTCTGATAATCATGTAGGCTGTAATAATAAGTCATGGTTATTAAGAATAATAGCAAAAAAATATTATAAAGAATTCCAGTGTGAGAATAGCTAAACGACCAGCGTTTTAAAATATTATTTTCAATTGAAATCTCCTTAAAATCAATTGTTGTAGATCCGAGCATTCGATTGTAGAAGTAAAACAGTTTCAATAATGAAAGGTTGCAGTTTTTTGTTCTCAATCTTGATTTTAATATATGAAATATTACGGCAATTAAAATTTTTTTACTAAAAATATAGAGATAAGTTTATTTAAGTAAAATTTATTTTTATTTTGTATTTATGACTTTTTCAAGCAAAAGACAATTTTTTCGGTTAAAATAAAATTATATCTTGAACAGTAAAAATAGTTTTACGTGAGCTCATAAGCACAAAATATTAACTGTTATTTCTATTGAAATATTAGACTCGTTTGAACAAATTCCAAAACTTAACTAATGCTGGTAAAGTATTTCTAAAGAATAACAAAAGCCCGATGAGTCATTAATACTCCTATTTGATTAATAAATATCTCCATGATAAATTATCTATATACTTCAGCAACAGTATTTGAGGTCAGCAACGCCTATTTAGATCCCATTAGGCACAATTAAGGTAAAATGTATTAATGTAACGAGTTACAAAAATAAGATACCAGTCGAAATTATTTGATTGTCACTCTCCGAAATTTCACTCTAAATTATGGAAGCTAACTATGTTATGCTGCATTTTTTTCTTAGAGTCCGTTTTGCAGAAAACAATTACATTTTAATTTCACGATGAGAATAATACATTTCGAAGCCGTGACAAAAAAAATTAAATGTATGTACTTAAGTATTTTTAAATAAAAAGACCACACTTGGAATAGTAGGAGTGAAAAATTCAACCTAAAAGTTTACCGATTCACGTGTTTTAAATTTTTTGTGTATAATATGTTGTCTTTCTCAAAAACTGTGACTAATTTCGTGGTTTGATTGAAGGTAATAATTATAAAATTATTAGAGCATAGTGAGTACTTGTGTATTAAATGTTGTGAGTGATTATTACAAGACTATTTGTCTACTATATTTGATGAATTTTAGAAAAGGGAATAATCACTTTTTTCGGAGATTGTAGCGTCCCTTCACTGGCTATAAGTGACGATGTGGTAAGAGTTTATTTCTTATACATTTGTGTTAAAAAATTTGGTTTAACTTAGTTTTAACTTTAATTGGGCAGTTTGTCAACGGATTTCAATGTGCATTCAAGTTTTTACTTGGTACAGTCAATAGTTTGATATAAATGTACATAATGCTGTATTTGAATTTTATGAAAAAAATATAAATAAATGCCATGTTTTTGCATAATGTTGTAGATTAAAACAGGTTTTTTTGTAAAGAAAACTATAAGTAAATTTGTAAGTAAACTGATGTAATACTGTAACTAAGACTTACCTACCATTTCATAAATCATATAATTAAACAGTGCTTTACTAGCACATAATACCAGTAAAAAGTAAAAAATAAGGAGAGTACCACAGGTGTCGTATATTAAGTATGCTGCACCAGAAAACAATGACTTTTTATACATTTTGATTTCACAACTTTGCAAGACTGTCGATATTAAAAAAAATAAAAAATATTGTGATTGTAAAAGTACTTTAGAAGCTTCTAATAATTTTTATCTTAACACTTCAAACTTACCTGACTTTTGACTGTACTTAGAGGTAAGTTTTATAGGGATTTTAAATTGATATCAAACTTCTTAAATAGGAAATGAAAAAAATTACGTTAAATTTAACAAAATAAGAATGAAGATTTTTCTTCGAAGTAATGTATGTTTATTAATTGATGATAAAAATATACACAAGGAAAAATGTATTAGTTTAAGTGTCACAATATTCTAAAGTTAAAGCGAAGTGCTGTTTTCCGTGGAAGTAATTAGTTCAAAAATCTTAACTTGACAATAATGTATCGAACAGATATTTGATTGTCGTATAATACAGCATAATTTATGGTTCCAAATTGTGTTCTAAAACTGCGTATGTTATCATCATACTTATTAGCTGAAAAAAATAATGTAGAAAGAGTGTATTGTTTTATCATCTATGTCAAAGTGGTGGTTCACTTTCTAGTAGAGATGCGTATACATTTTTTTGTTTTCACACCCTAGGTTTGTTTTACTGAATAATTGTTAAGCTATGCTATACAAATGCAGAAAACTCAAACTTTTAGCGGAAGTATGCATCATCTACATAATTCTTTTGGCATAATCTAAATTAAAAAAATATTATAAATTACTCACAGATACGCATAATGATTCGTTCAATCGTAGAACATTCAGAGCTTCGAATCTGATTTTTGCATTTTGGCATCGGTATGAAAAAAGTAGTAGCTAAACACCAAAATTTAAATGAGGTGTATAGTAAAAGTAAAAATTGTTAATATTTTATTATTACCTGGAACATAATACTTTTACATTTAACACCTTCACAATGCACCAAACTATATGCTAATGCATAATTAATTCTTGTAATCTGTAATATTAGTGAAATTTACATAAATTTTCATCAATAAAAATAAGATATGTTAATTATTGATTTATCACCTGTTTAGTTACTGAACCTGAAAATTTACATAAAAGTAAGATCATAATCGAACTTTCGAGTTTTAATTCAGTTATCATGTAGCTTGAGAGTAATTCAATGCGATCCACATGTATATCAATGTAAGAAATGTTATAATAAAAAATATCCATAAAAATAAAACAATAAACAGCAATGCATAAAAATATAGGCAAAGAATACAAATCAGATAATTCGTTGGATATTTCAACCAACGACATGTACATTTTTTGTAATTGTAGTAATGTTGCCAATTTTTCTTGTTCATCGACACTATTGAGTGAATCATTACTTGGCAAACTAATAGACGTTGTATTATAAATGTTTTTTAAATTATGAAGAATAATTATTAATAAATCTTTAATCACAATAGTGAAAAATATATACTGTATTATTACAGCATCTATTATCATCCAATGGATTAGATTTTCAATACGAGTTATAATAGAGTTTATTCTATACCTATCCAATATTAAACAAACTATCCCAAAAATATCAATACTATACTTAAAAAACACAAAAGAAACATGTTTTATGTCTCGTAGTATCCATTTATTGTTACTTACATTTCTTTCTAATTCTCCTAATATTTCTTTAATTGAATTTAATTTTGCATAAACAGAAATGGTTGTTTTTTGTTTAATGATGGCTCGAATTATAATGCAATAAGCTGCTACGAAAAGAAGTAAATCATGAAATGCCATTAAAACTTTAATAATCGGGTTTTCGTAAGTTAAAAGTTTAAAGTAATTTTGAAAGTATTCATAATACATTATGGTTATTAATACTGAGACCAAAAAAATATTATAAAGAATTCCAGTGTGAGAATAGCTAAACGACCAGCGTTTAAAAATATTATTTTCAATGGAGATCTCCTTAAAATCAATTGTTGTAGATCCAAGCATTCGATTGTAGAAGTAAAATAGTTTCAATAATGAAAGGTTGCAGTTTTTTGTTCTCATTCTTGATAGTAATTTATCATAAGTAGATGTTGTAAACTGAAAAAATAGAGATAATTTTTAAAAATTTAAATTACTTTTTCTTTACATGTAGGGTTTATTAAAAAAAAAAAAAAAAAAAAAATACACCCTCAATGTATTGAGATTAAAATAATATTAAATCTTAAAAATTAAAAATGTCTAATCTAATATGAATGTAAAAGGACAAAAAAATTGGTGTTATTATTATTAAATTAACGAAAGCCTGGCTAGTTTGAACAAAGTTTTAATTTTGACTAATGATGGTAAAGTATTTCCAAAGAATCACAAGAGATAATTAATATTATAATAATACTTTTTAATTGACAAATATTTACATATAAATTATTTACATACTTCAGTTACAGCATTTGAGATCAGCAACGTACGTTTGGATCCCATCAGGAACGACTAAGGTATGACGTATTAATGTAACGAGTTACAAAAATAAGATACCAGTCGAAATTATTTGATTGTCACTCTCCGAAATTTCACACTAAATTATGAAAACTAACTATGTTACGCTGCATTTTTTTGGAGTACTTAAGTGGATATAGAAAAAAAATCTACCGCTGACGTGCTCCATTAATGGCAAAGATGTAAAACATTACGTGTCAGTTTTGAAGAAAACCAATATATTTTAATTTCACGATTGAGACTCACATATATCGAAGCAGTGACAAAAAATATTGAATGTACGTAAGTAGAAAAAAAAAAAAATTGTATTTTTAATACCAAGTGTAAAAAATAGGAATTAATAATTTAACGACCCTGTTTTGAATTTTTGTGTAAAATAAATCATCTTTTTTAAAAGATCGATGGATTTCGTAACGGATCTTCTTACACTGATGATTTGATTTTGCCCATACTGAGACTGAAAGGGTGCTTCGTTTGAAGGTAATATTCAAAAAATTATATAAAATAAATCGTATGAATCACAATACTTTGTATTTGAGCATCGTGAGTACTTGTTCATCAATTATTGTGATTGGTCCTTAAAAAAAAAAGACTATTTGTCTACTTTTTACGTAGCAGTTGTGAGTTTAAAAAAAATTAGATTGATGGATTAATCATAGTTGTCTGTAGAAAAACAATTAAGGTAGAAAATTCGTAATCTGACAGATGAATACTAATAATTTCCCATAAATTGAAGAATCAGGTTACGACCTTGGAATACTTGAACGCAGTGCATTGAGAAATACATAAAATTATATCAATTTTGGAATTCCATTTCGTTATCATCGCAATATTCTTAATTGTATTTTGATTACCATTTTTAAAAATAGTTCTTCCTCTTTTTTTTTTTTTTTTTTTTTTTTTTTTGCAAGAAACCTGTTTTTTTTTTATACATTAAGTATGAAGGTACAAGGGACCTTGTAAACTTTATAAATGTATGTAAGATGGACAACAAAATTTCTATCCATTTTCTAATTACCATTAAGTATACAAACTTTACATGCTTTGTACATGCATAACATTTACAAAATTGAAATATATATCTAAATGACGGTGGCACACTACTTGCGAAAATTTTTTGGGGTAAAAATCCTAACTGCTGTTTGCATTTGCGATCTGAAAAATCACCGCTGACAGAAGTCCCTATTTGATTCACATTTGGTGTGAATTCCAACCATTTTTTTTTGTTACTGTTATATTAAGGATACACAAAAAATCTTTGTGAAAATAAATCAGCTTGCATGAATTGGTTTATCAGCTTTTTTTAAAAAAAAAACCTTGTAATTCTGAGTGACAATCACATTAACATTCAGTAAAATTATTTTTCAACTTGAAACCTTTGTTATTGTAATATAAAAGAATTCTTTTTCAATAAGTAATTACATTTACCGTTAAATAATTGTTATCGGGTATTAAGTCGTTAGATAATTTTTTGTTTTGCTTTATGCACTTTTAACGGAGTTTATCCCTTTTTCATTGGTTTTTCACATTTGAATCAAGCGCGCGTGAAAATTGTTGAATGTACCAACCTCACATTACCAAGAACACTCTCTCTCACAAGTTCTAGTAACATCTAGTGACATTTCACTCTTCGCGCGATAGAGTTTCCTCCCCATTTGGGGGAATAGACCTATTTTTCAATGTTTGGGTCAATTCAGCAGACAGCAACACGTGCTGTCAAATATGCTTACATGCCTACAAAGGTGCCTTTATCAATTGTCTCCTCGTTTATTGTAAAAAAAAACGAGAAATGCAGTCTAAAAATGATTTGATCCTCGGCTCCAGTATCCGAAAACGGTGAGTTAAAGTCAGGAATTATACATTTTGGCTTATTTTCTTGTTGTCACGAGAGTATACTGCGATAAATACAACAATCTTAAACAAATTGACGTAACTTTTTCAAGTAAATTTTCTTTATCAAATATATTTTCATCGCAGAAAGTTTGATGAAACAATTTCACATGAGAAGGTCCAAGAGAATGTATCAAAAAAACATTCATCATCACAAAGTTCAAGTGACAATACTGCGTATGACAAACGGGTCTTCTTACAAAATGTAAAAATATTAAGAAATAAAGACAAATTTCTTTTGATTGACGTGGGACACTCCGCTGACAGTGCAGTGCACTTGAAACAGTTAGGACCAGACGAACCTTTAATTCTCATTACTCATGATTTAAGTCAAATAATAGAAGTTAAAGTTGCAAATTTTGATGAAAAAGATTGCGCAAAAAATTGTATCTTATTAGAACCAGCGAAACAGGTAGTCGTAACACGAGACATGTGCAACTGCAATTACATTTTAAAGGATTTTGATTCGTTTTACAATTGTGTGAAATCATTGAAAGTTTTCAAAAACACCAACTTTCCGATGAATAATGGTTTTATTAGCACTGAAAACTGGATGGAACCACCTTATTACTTGAAATATGTACATAATTTAAAGTACAAAAACAATTTGCTGTTACCAATAAAGTCTCATGGAGTATGGCCAAGTGCCCATGATTTTGGACTCGACAACTCGCAGTTTAAGGCATTGAAAAGTGTGTAATGATTGAAGGACTACCAGGTACTGGAAAGACACATCTTGCATCAAAAATTGTTCAGATATTGATGGAAAATAAAGAACATTGGTCAAAGTATGGTCCAATGCTTATTTTAAGTCCTTCGAATGACAACTTGGATAAGAACTTACAAAGCGTTTTCCCCCACACCAAGTCTTTTGTTCGTATTGCCAGTCAGCCTCAAAAAACGTTTTTAAAGACATCTTCGTTGAATGATAAGTACAAAGAAATGTTGACTGAGAAAAAATCTGAGATTGAAACGATCATTAAAAGTATAAAGACCCATTGCTTGAGTATTGTTTATTTAACGATGCCGAATATCATTGTACCTCTTGATTTTCTTTCCAAGGATTTTTTCGAGGTGACATTTAAATCGAACAACGAATTTTTTCATTGGCTCACTGGTATACCCATAAACTCTATAAATGGTTCAAGTACGTTTGAAAATATCACAAAAATCATCGAAGAATCTGAGAAATTGTTTAATGGTAACAAAAGTCGTTCAGAAGCTGACTTTTTGTTTGACTATGCAAGTATTAAAGTTGATTTTGTGAAACCATTTTTTCCATTACTTTATTTTGAAAAACAATGGGAATCTGTAAAAAATGATATTGACTCTGTCGAAAATCTGGGTAAACTGGCAGAAAATGTAAAAATCATTGGACAAAAAAAATCAATGATGGAGGTAAACCCAAGTTTCCATTATACTCTGAAATTATAAATCAATTTGTTGATCAATATGTTATTCAATTGTAGAATCAGCTTAAGCAACATCCGTTATTAAATCCACTAACACTTGCATGTAAAAATCAACGCTGGGAGAAGTACTGGTCATTGGTCAAACTTAGTCATCAGCAAGCTATTGAAGGAAAAGCAAAATTAGAAGAAGAGTACCAAAAGAAAATCTCAGAATTAAATGCAATGATTCTATGCACTAATTTAGAAGTGCTTGGAAAACATGAAGTTATAGGCGTAACAACGTCGAATGCCACAAAAATACAATCGTCCCTATCTGACCTCCGTGCATCAATTGGTGAACATGAAAATACGATAAACTTGTATATGTAAAAAACTAACGCCTTCGATTTTTGTAGTATTGGTGGAAGAAACGGAAAAAATGCGAGAAGCCGAAAATCTTCTTTGCTCAGTAACCAAGGATTGTCAGCACATAATTTTTCTTGGAAACAAGCAATTCAAAACAGAAATCGCTTCACCCTCGAGGACCAGCTCGGATTTAACTTTATTTGAAAGGATGAGCAATATTGGAAAAAAGAGGAATCAATTGACTGATCAGCATCGAATGCAGCCACAGATAGCAAAATTGTTCACTTTACGTTTCAATGGAGAATTCAGCAGTAACGTGTCCACTGGCAATTCATCAGGTGTAAAAGGGTTGGAGAAGAGTATTTTCTTCATCCATCACAGCTCGGATTTAGGTGACGACACCACCGCAATCCAGCCCGTCCAAGACGTAAGCGAGTCCAACGTCTCCTCAACAGTGACGATCGGTACAAACGAAAACATGGTCAGCGAGGCGGCACCATTGGCCCAAAGCCCAGTCTGGTGTGGCTTTGTCGTAATGTTGGACGAGGCCAAATTTTGCGTGACCTTGGAGAACGTCAGCGGCAACGCCAACGAACACATGAAGGGTTTGTGCAACTCCTTGGAGATTATAGGGCGCTTGAGGCCACGCGATGTCTGGAACCAGATCAACAGGACACGCAACATGTCCAACAAAGAGATAGTCATCGTCAAGCTGACGTTGGCTGACGACAAAGACATCGAACCGTACATGGCTGTATACAATCACTTGAACAGTCGCGACAGGCTCGGCGTCGTTGGCAAGATCTCACCTAAGATCAAGGACTTTTACGTCTTGTCTTTGCCCAGTTCGCGTAAGCTGCCCTCGGCGCTGCTTCCACTCGAGGGCCCGGGTCTCGAGGAAGGCCAGGAGCATTTGCTGCTTGGCATCATCGTCGTGCACCTCCCACCTAATAAACGACTAAAGCGATCTACCGTCACCGACTCGGTGTCGCCTGAGGAGCCGCAACCAAGCGACACCGCTCCTACAGTCAATCTGTGCCGCTACCCGCCGTTAACCCGGCAGCCGTTGGCAACTGACAACAATGAGGCGGTCTTGGAACGGCGTTTCTCTGCAGCTTCTAGTGACGCTAGTCGCCAATACGAAGTACAGTTCCTCCTGTGGCTGTCGAAACATTTACTGGGACGAGGATACGATCCCTCTGACATTGCAATACTCTGTACGACAAACAAACAGTTGTTGCTTTTCAAAAGTGTAAGCTTTGTCGTCAATAATTCATTTTGAATGCTATAATGATGCCATCGAAGTAACTTTTTACATTGAGATTTTTTAGGAAGCAGTTGAAGATGAGTTGCTTAAAAAAGTGCCCCTAAACACCGTCAAAAATCATCAAGGCAACGAAAACAAGATTGTCCTATTGTCTTTAGCTCACGATGGTGGCAAGGAAAATGATGATTTTGTTTGCGATAAAAGCACCATGTACGTAGCAATGTCACGTGCTCGCGAAGGTTTATACATTATTGGAAATATGGATGGTCTTTGTTCGAGAGATACATTTTGGATCAAAGTGAAGGATGTTTTTGAAAAAGAAAAGTGCATTGGCAAATCTCTCTCAATGAGGTGTCAAAAACATAAGGGTGAATTCATCAAGGTTATAACTATTGAATTTATGCGTAGTTGTACTTAGAGTTTAAACAAACTGTCGTTAAAATTATATTTTATCAACACGCGTCAACAGGTTTTACATGATGGATGTACAAAGACGTGTGGTTTTTTGTTATCGTGTGGACATTGTTGTGCTGACCTATGCCACGTATCTGATCCAGAACACAAAGAATACTTATGCCGGCAATTGGTGAAAAAAAAGTTTCTTGTAGCATCAATGCACAAAGTACCTATTTATTAATCTAAAATTTACTTTTATCTTTTTATTCTAGGTTGAAGTGTTTTTAGAGAAATGCGGTCATACGACTCAAAAGCCATGCCACGTTACCATGGAAGAATACAATTGCTCGTATGATTGCAAGAGCCGATTGAATTGTGGACATGTTTGTAGATTGAATTGTGGCCATTCCGATCCTGATCACGAGCAGGTAAAGTACATGTGCATTTTGAAGTTGTATGGCATTTTTATTTTTTTTTATTTTATATTCCCAGTACAAATGTCAGAAAAAATGTGCGAAAATCAGTCCAGGATGTCTTAACAATCATATTTGTCAGAAGCAATGTTATGAAGAATGTGGTCCCTGCACTGTTGTCGTCAACAAGCAATTGCCTTGTGGACACATACTCGAAAACGTTGAGTGTTCAACGAACGTGGACGAGTATTATTGTGAGCAAATTTGTAATCGCACGTTAAGTTGTGGCCACAAATGCCCCAACAAGTGCTCACAGAGTTGTATGGTAAATTGCACCTTCATGGTACCGTTGAGTAACGGAGCGTGCGGACACACTTTTTCAATACACTGTCATCTAAAACACACTGGTAACACACCAAATGTTTTTTTTGTTTTTTTTTTTTTTTTTCATTCACAACTTTGGCGTGATTAACATCTGAAGTGATATTTTTCAGCGTCAACTTCGCCAAGATCGGTGTTAGAGTTATGCACGGAACCGTGCAATTTCGTGTTAGCATGCGGGCATGCTTGCAGCGGTACCTGCGGTACCTGCTTCCAAGGACGCTTTCACACTCCTTGCAGCAATCCGTGCAACAACATTTTAATATGCAAACATCGGTAATTTAGACTCCATTTCACAGGCATCATTCTTTTTTCTACCAATGATTGAATTTCCAGGTGTGAAATACCATGTGATAAGGCATGTCAGCCGTGCAAGAAACCGTGCGAGCTCAAATGTCGGCACAGTCGGTGCACAAAAACATGTGGCGAGCCTTGCGTGCCCTGTCAAGTACGTATAGATTGTGTTTTTCGAAGAAATTTTATTTTCCAGCGTCTCACGAGAGCATATTTATTTTGTTGCGTTGACAGGAAAAATGTGATTGGGGATGCAAGCACAGCCGTTGTAGCAAACTTTGCTACGAGCCGTGTGACATCGAGCCGTGCACCAAAGCGTGTAAAAATGTCCTCAAGTGCGGACATTTGTGCATAGGCTTCTGCGGAGATCCGTGTCCGCCTTATTGCAAAATTTGCAACAGAGAATTGCTGAAAACGTTTTCTGACAATTACAATACGACCTGCAGTTACGCAAGGTGTGTCATGAATTTTCTTATGATTTTGGTGTTTGCTTTCAATACAAAAATTATATTATTTGAAAAATTATAGGGTAATTAACCTGTTTGACGGTATAAGGGCTGTAACACCTTGCTCTGATCTTTGCAGAGTGTGCAACTATACCGAGAAAAGTTTCAGCGATGACTCAAATGCAAGGTATCCCCCCCTTATTTCTGTCTGAATGTCTCATTTTTTAAAAATAATAATAAAAAATAAAAAAAAATCATAGATACATATTGCTGCCTGATTGTAACCACGTCATGGAGAGCATTCGTTTTATGGAATACATCAGGGGCTTCAGTCGTGACAATAGGATTCAAATAATATCTTGTCCCACGTGTGAAACACCTATAAACACTTGCATGAGAGGTATGAATCTGGTAAAGAAGAATTTGAATGACTTTGGACTGGTTAAGAGAAAAATATATTTCAAGGATGTGGAAAATAAGTTGAAAGTCGAGTACACGAAATACATGGAAGTCATGAAAAGTTTGGAAAACGATCCAATCGTAAAAGGTACTTTTATCATGCAATTTTCTCTATTTGTTTTTCGAAATAAGCATTAATCTTTATTAAAACTTGTTTCACAGAATTATCAGTTTTATCAAATTCCATAAAACTGTTGAAAAACGAATTAAACTCGAGCAAAAGACCGTTAGATTTTAACGAAACGCAATCTTTCATCGTAATTTTGGAGATATTCTCAGAAGTCGTCAAAATCATAAAATTGATAGAGGATATAGATGTTATTAAAAAATCGAAAAATTCCAAAATCTCGTCCTGCGTGAGAGAAGTGATACGTTTCATTCCATCGAAACTATCGATTTCTCCTCAAAGACTGACTGACATTAAACTAGAACTGAAACGTTTGTATTTAAACGTAAGTTTATTTAAACATCAGGTTCACAGTATAATTTTTATTTCAATTTAACCAACTGTGAATTTAAAATTGTAATCGTAGGTAAAACTACCCAATTACGACAAACACTGCAAGGAATTAACGATTCAAGATAGAAACCGGTTGACAAGTATATTGTCCGACGTGCACAGATACTCCAAAGCCAAAGAGAGCCAGGTGTTCAAAATATTGAAATCGAGGGACGCGTGTAAAGTGAAGAATATCGAAATAACCAAAGGACCGGACATCCACAATTGGTTCAAGAGTGACAAGGGAGACTATTACTCATTAAATATTTGTGAGTGAACATACGTCGTACGGCGTTAGATTAAAAAGTGTAGATTTACGTACACATTTATCGTTTGTAATAAACATTACACTGCTATTTTTATACACTTGAAATCGTCATCAAAGTATTGTTTTTTTAACCATTTAAGTTCCCGCCCACTTGGTAATGATAGCGCAATTAAAAATGCACGTTCAATCAACAAACAAAGGGATCCTACTCTCTTGTACTGTTGTTTATCCAACCGCGCACGTGTGTATTTATCGTCAAACCTATAACGTGACGTGCAACTCCCACGATGTACCCTACAACGGCATAACCGAGAGAACAGGAGGAGGAATAAACATATACACGTGGAGGGGACGTGTGGCATGAGAAGTACGACATCGCCGTCCAAACTCCACGGGAAGCGTGTACACGTATACATGTACACACGAATTTAATAGAATAATAAATGGACGGGCTCGGCAACCCCTTCGTTCTGTCTCGCGTCGTGGGAGGAGAGAGACACCGAAGACTTTGTTGTACGACCGATCTCTCTTCTTTCTCTGTTTATTCAACTTTTGCGCGCCCACAGGGTGGTTTTTCCTTTTTTGTTGTATTTTCACGGAAGATCGATCAAAGAGCGAATTTTCCAGCTCGTGGTCTCGGAAAAGCCGACTCTTGGCGGTTCGATTAATTATACCGACGAGTTTCTTGGCTCGGGGTTTCCAAGATTTTCAATTAGCGGAGGCTACGAGCTCGACGGAAGCGCCTCGGGCCTGTGGTTCGATGTTCGCTCGGTTTTTGGGCTTTAACGATGTTAAAAAGTCTCCTTCCCTTAATTTTACCTCTAAAAGTTCTTTGATTTTTTTTTCTTTTCATAAAAATCATGCCAAAATCATAATTCATTTACAAGTCACTTTTAATAACTATAATACAAATTATATATACAAAAAAATATAGTAAGCTTAATTGCATGTCTTGAATACATTATTTTAATTAGCTATTGTAATTTTTTTAAGCAAAAAAAAAAAATGCTTGATCTTTCATCACTATCGTATGTTTTTTGCTCAATTTTTATTATTTTTTCATTGTAATCATATCGATTTCGCTAAAGCCGACACGTACAGTTTTTGATAGGTTTTTGTATAATATTTTTATTTCGAAAAGAAAAATTCTTTGTTGCTGCAAAAAACACGTAATTTTCAATGTCCTCGCGTTACATACACTTTTCCGAGAACATCATTAATTGTTGTTTCAAAAAAAAAAAAACTGAAACGCAAGGATGTCTTTCCATCGGCCCATTAGTATTGTTAATCAACCCTTAAACGATCCACGCGTCACTACTTCTTTTCAAGCTAAAATCGCGATACGTGATGTCATAATTTGAAGAACTGAAAACGCCATTGAGATCAATGTGTGCATAAATTGCAGCAACACTGCACGCCTGATGTACGTCGCTGATGCGCTGGAAAGAACTGCCGAGTGCGTCGGAATACATTGCCATACAAGTGAACCCTTGGGTTTTATTCTTGGAAATAATTTACTTTTTTTTTATCTTTTCATTTATCACACCAATAATCATTACAAAAAACGTCGACACCTTGAGAGAAATCACAGATACCCTAAAATAATTTGTGCGCACTCCCTTGCCGATCGATTCGGTTGAAATCATATACTTGAGTCATGGAAAAAAAGAGCCTCTTCATTAATAAGGTGAGAAGAGAAAGAAAAGACTCACTCTCGAGCGTGCACTCCATCTCTTTGACGAAATAAATAAGGGCATCGTAAGCGTCCTCTCAAAGGCACGTGTTCACTTGTTGACGTTTTTTTTTTTTTTTTTTTTTTTTTTTTTTTTTTCACGCAATTACGTACAATGAGGTGAAAAAGCCGGTGCGATTATGCGAAATAAAGTGCGCGGCTGTGGCCCCGCGTCTGCACCCTATGTACTTATGTTGCGGCGTGCAATTGTCTGTATGTCAGTGGGACTTTCTGCGTTTTATTGTCCGTTTGAAGGGGCGAGTACAAGAAAGAGAGAGAGAGATACGAGTTGTTCGAGTTGGAGTTGAAGCACGTGTGAACCTTCGTGTGCGAATGCATGTTGGCCGTGCTACATACAAAAGTGCATCACGAGTTATCTATGCTGGGATGTAAAGAGGTATGGGGGGGGAGAAGGAAAATACATGCTAAGGAATTTTTTTGTTGGGTTTTTTCTCGAAACTAGTTGCCTTTTTACAATGTGGAAATATATTTATTCATTTTTTTTTTTTTTTTTTTTTTTTTTTTTGTGTCATATAAAAAGATGCGTTACCCATATAGTTTGCTTTTTGAAAGTCGAAGAGGAACATTTAGAATCACGTGCGGTTTGCTTAGTGGTCGAGTTGCAATGGAAAAGTGGGCAAAGGGGAAGTGTAATAATATATTCTTGTCCATGCATTGGGTTTTACTTTATTTTTTTTTTTTTCATTTTTTTGCTCGATCCACATCCCATGTTTTGAAGTGAAAGGCAAGCCTATATTTACGCACGTACCTGTAGATCTAACGTGTATTTAAAATACGTGTGTTTATAAAAACATACAAAATATTTGAAAGATTCTACAAAAAAAAAAAAACTTGATTTTCTTACACCTTCTCAGCGAGCATTGAAAAATTTGTGAACGAAACGTAAACGATGTGTGAAACACTTTATACGAGCTTTTTTCAATTTCAGGTGTTAAACATGTTTTAGCTTGTTTTTTATTGAAATAAGTATCAAACATACAGGTAACGAAGAAGAAAAATTTTATATAAATTTTTTTATTTGTTTTTTTTTTTAGCAAAAATTGTGAAAAATGACGTTTTTTGAAAGTAGAAGTTTTTAATTTAAATTGAAAATATTTTTTTTTGTTTATGCTTATCTAGAGAATTAAGAAAATAATAATAATACAAGTACGTCAATAAAAAATATTCAAAATTTTTGGTTTGTCTGAAACGTGCAACTTGAAATAATTTTTTTATTTTATTTCGGATACTCCTATAACTAGAGTTGTTTTTTCATGGACTCGCTCGTGTAACACTTGAAGAAAGAATCTCGCGCACAACAAAAGTAAAAGTGGAACAAAAGCAATCGAGCGTGTGCATGAATGTCAGTACATAAAACATATTATGTACTTGTACATGGTGAGTTACGAGTTCGAGTATGTACTTATACTATACGATTTATTGCTTATTTTGTTTCATCAAAACCACAGTTGATGCAACCTTTTTTTTTTTAATGGTTGACTTCATTTACGTTGAAGTATTTGAAAAATTCTACAAGAAGTAGTTACGTTTCTTAATTAATAAATTTTTATACAAGAAAATAAAGCTGAACGTCGTGTTTTTACAAATAATCTCGACACCATTAAAAATTCAATAGAAAACCATAATTTCCCTTATTTAAAAAAAAAGCTCGAGCTTTGACAAATGTAGAGCATATTGTGCCACGTATGTATACCCTAAATTGATATCAGAAACATAAAACTGTACCAAATATTTATTAACTAAACATTATAAATTAAATTGTTGAAAATTTGGTGATTTTAAATATCAACAACAAATGTTCATCACTGATTAGTCAAGATGTTATTGATACACCAATCACCCCAAATAAAAAAAATGTTGAAATTGTGTTTTTGTTATTTACTATTAGTAATCATATGCAGCGAACATGGAAAACTCAAAGGCCCCATTATCGAGAGTTTGAGCGAATATGACCAACTAAATTGTCATTCGATACACGTTTGTAAAGTAAATAACGCCACTTTAAATAGTGACTCTAACTCTTCTGAAAAAAAAAAAAAAAAAAAAAAAAAAAACATACAATTTACTGCGAAACGTAAGAGCAAAACACCTGAGCTGTATATACCTAATAAAAATTCATAGATTTTGAAAACAAGCATAAAACCGACCGAAAGAAACCGCAGCGATAAATTTTCCCTCGCACATCCATATATACACAAAGGAGAGTCAGCCCCTTCCCGAAACTGCGCACCACGGCACGGCCAACTGCAGCCCCGACAAAGCAAATATATAAATTCGGGTTATTAGCAAAAATGCTCCCTCCCTTTCTCTCTTCGCACTGCAGCGTGGAAGTGTATACGTACTTACCCCTGGAGCCGGCACAGACGTTTCCCTGATATATTCCCCAGAGCGTGCTATACACAGCTCCACTCCAGTCGCAGATGTGCGAGAGGCCGCCCATTAAATCCCACCTCGGGACGACGACTCTGTAATGCGCGTATTTCCTTCTGTCTCTCTGTATGCGTAGCTGAGCTGTTCCGGGGGGGTCCGTGTGGAGCCGACAAGCTTGGTTAGCCACCCCAAGTAAGGCCTTCCTTTGCCTCCCTCCGTCTCTCCGCTCTCGGGAAGAATCAAAGCGAAAAGTGGACGGGCACGAGGTGCGTATGACGTGAATTTTCACCCGGTAGGGTTTTTTTTTTTTTTTTTTTTTTTTTTCGGGGACTACGGTGCAAGGGTTCTAGTATACTAATTCCATCAGGAGTGTGGGCGAGGACTACGAGATTTGCAAGGCAAAGTGCTTTCATACAGGTACTTTGGCGGGTAAAAAAAATCATTAGTTGGATTTTCGAAAATTTGCATGTACTGTAGATAATCACAAGCACGATCAACCAATGCAGGAGCACGAGCTTTCAATATTACTTTGCAAGCTCAACTGGAGTTGGGATCTACGAAAGTTCGTGAGGCAGATAAAATAAAAATTGTAAACAATGATTTTTGCGATGCGTATATGTATCCCCTTTCGAATTCAAGGCCTTTCTTTGTCAGGGCTTTCATTGAA
The DNA here is from genome assembly GCF_036245765.1 of Copidosoma floridanum. NCBI lineage: Eukaryota > Metazoa > Arthropoda > Insecta > Hymenoptera > Encyrtidae > Copidosoma > Copidosoma floridanum. The sequence continues at coordinate 10,858,311 of NW_028321884.1, read as the reverse complement.
GCTCGTAAATTGTAACAAAGTGGAGCTTTTCGTGTTTTTCCATGCCTAGTATATATTTTGCAGATGATACACGAAGCCTACCAAAGGAACACTTGAAAATTCTTCAGTTGGAAATAATAACAAAATATTATAGTTGCATCAAAATTTTCACGTGTACAGAAAAATACGCACTAGCGCCTGATGAGGTAAGTGTGTACCTATTAGTAAGCTGCTTTCAAATATAATTTATTTCCACTTTTAAAATCATATATGTTTACGAAACGTGGCTGAAACTGACATAACATTATTCCTATAAAAAAACGTAGTGTGTACACTTGAAGAAAAAAAAGAAATTTACGTGTAATAGTTTTCCGTAAAATAAGAATATGAGCCTGAAACAGGTACACCTACTCTACATACCTAAGTATGTATCCCTACGAGGGTCGCGTTCATTCACACAAAAAATCCACGTAGGTAAGAACACGATAAATTAAACAATACACGCCACCGCGTTCCTTTTATTCCACCCAACACCGGGGCACGATAATAATTCTGTACATTATTGCTTGCGCTCCCGTTCTCCTTCCTTCTCTCACATGTTAAGTACACACACGTACATATGTACGTTCGAGAATAAAAAAAAAAAAAAAACAACGCTTTATTCCCCCTTCAGCTGCCGCAGGCGCGACAAAACATATAATAATAGCTTCCGGGCTTGCTTGATTTACACCGTATTACACCAGCTCTCCTCCTCTCTCCATCCCTCGCCCAAAAAGTGCCTCCCTCTGACTCCGCGTATATAAGCAGCACGTGCGCCTACTATATATTTATTTTACTCCCATAACACGGGACGGGCGCGCGTCAGGTGCGCGCAAAGTGTCTCGCGCGCGTTGTGCCCCCCCCCCCACCCCACCTCACCTCGTGGCTATAAATATAAACTTCCGACCCTCCGACCTGCTCCTTATTCGAGTTTGCACTCTGCGATCGGCCCACCCCCCCCCCTTTTTTTGGATTTTTAATCAAACCCCTCCCTACCTCTGTGATTATTATTATTATTCACCGGTATAATAAACAACAAGCGCAAAAATACGGCTAATTAAATTTACCTTCGTGCACTCGAGGAAGAAGAAAAATGGATTTCAGGGAGAGAGAGAGAGAGAGCTTGTAGAGCTTCGCCACTTGAGGAGTCAACAGCTTTTAGCTCGAGCTTGCGACAAGACGCTGCTTCTCTGGCACAAAGGCTTCGAGGAGCTATACCCTCCCCCGTTTTTTTTTTTTTTTTTTTTTTTTTTTTTTTTTTTTTTGCGGTTGTGTGTTACATTGGGGCTTGCGTAATCGCCGGCTTTGTGTGTTATTGGGTTATATGTGCGGGATCGAAAGTATACGCGTGTCATGACGAGGAAATTGCGTGCGCGCAGAGCAAAAACAAAGGCGATGACAATTCATCCAAAGTGGGTCGAGTTTGCCGGTGATGCACATTTTCCGTGGAAGAAAACGGGCCATCTCTCGCGCCGTGGAACAAAAAGCATAAAAAGTTGTTTGGTCTCTCGCCGCGATGCGTCGAATAATAACGACGTTGTTTTCCTTTTGTCGTTATTACCTATACGCTCCGACGCGGATGAAAAAATGCTCCTTGGGTTTTTCTGCGACGCGCGAGAGGCTATGCTTTGTTTGCTAAAGTGGAATAATGTGCGGTTAGAGGAGGAAGGGAAAAAATTTCCGTAGTGACAACGCTCGATTACGAAAATCCAATAATTTAGTCATACCAAATTGGAGGAAAGAGAAGAAGAACAAACAAAAAAAAAAAAAAAAAAAAAAGGGTCGTAAATCATCGAAAAACGCCGTTGCGATCGGTCAAAGTCAACTTAGTTATATGTACGGGTTGTAATACTACGTCGCACCGAGTGCAGGGACCAAAAGCACAATCGGGCTCGCGGACAATCCACTTAAGACTCCCCCGAAAAAAAAAGGTGGAACGATGCGTGCACGGGGAATAATAATAATAATAATAATAATAAATATGCGAGGGAGCGAACAAGGGCGTGCCCTCCTTTTTGCGGGATTAGCCGTGCGGCGGAGACTGCGCGGGGACGGGTCTTTGGGGACGAGCGCGAATTTGCGTGCAATAAAACGTTGCTGTATATACGGGGGCCGGACTCTCTCGAGGGATTATTCGAGAGGGTCGCGCGATGTCCGTTGGATTTCGATGCTTTCCACGAAAGTCTATGCGACCCGTTGTATCGTTTTTTCAATGACTCATCGTTTGAGAAACAAACGCGGAATTCTTGCTTGCACCGCAAAGTGTACAGGTTTGGGGGGGCGTTCATGAGCCATTTTCATCAGTAACAAAATCTATGACAACATCAATCATATTTGGCCATTTCTGTACTGTGAAACTTTGTCACTTTTGTCAATTTGTCTGCCACGCGTAAATTAAGTGACAAAAAATGCTCTACTCCATGCAGCTTTTCTACGTGTCAATCGTTTAGTTCAATGCAAGTGTGGCGAAATAGCTTTACCAAGTGTCGATTTGGTGCTGTTCATTTTCATGCATTTTGTAAAAAAAAGCACTACCCTCTAAACGCGTGCTTCAACTCACTGCGTATGCTTGGATTTACAGTAATTGGTATAGGATGTTTAAACCTTTGCAGTGTATAATATATTATTACAGCGTTGCTCAATCCCACGATATCTGCCAGTGCGCGTGTATGCACAAAGGGCCCGAAGCGGGGGAGACCTTTTAATTATTAGCATAACTCAATTGCACGGAGCGCATATATTAACCAGTCCCTTCCCCCTTTTTTTTTTTTAAACTCAAATTGAATTTCTTCGTGTCCCCCCAGCGTTTGATCGTTCGAAAGGACTTTTTGCTTGATTAGCTCCGTTTGGGCCTCGGGTGCATCAACGAAATTTAATTTCACTCAACGACCGGAAGTATAATATGTTTGTATGTGTGTTGTCCTCCCTCGGTGACAGCCGAGAGTATTTTTGTTCACAGGGTCCCCCCGTGTGTACAATTGGCTCATCGTGATGTTACGAAACTTTTCCATCCATTCCCCCGCACACACATGCATAATATATAGGGACTTTTTTTTTTTTTTTTTTTTTTTCATTATCTTATCTTCTCGTTTCCCGTGGTTTACTCCAGTGCACCTGTTACCTTTTTTTTTTTTTTTTTACCGGAGCCAAAACGATGGCATCAATTTTCAAACGAAAAAGCCCCCCAACAAATACTAAATTCATCACGTTCTCCACGCAAAACATCTCGAGCCAGTCTTGTGATTATTTTCCCTCATTACATTACGTGCATCGCAAAAAGTGAGTAACAACATTTCAATACTTGCACGCTCCCTCTCTCCCACGGCTCTTATGGGGTGTAGAGGGTTGTGTGTATATGTAGGCGCTGCACACACACAGGAAAAGGAGACGAAGGGAGTTTCAGAGTCGTCCTTCCTCATTACGCATTACGTTTTCCATCCTCGGCTACTCTTGTATACACACACAATCCTCATCTCTCTCGGTTTTCCCCTGCTCTCTCTCTCTCTCTCTGCTCCTCTTCCATGGGTACGTATGCATATATATAGACCACCTGTATATATAACTTACCTCCGCGCTCATCTCTTCCCAGTCTTTCACTTTTCCCTTCTCACCGTGTGCACCTATTCCTTATTAACTCTCTCTCTCCCTCTTTCTGTTCGTTCCTCTCTCCCGCATAATTTACAGGTCTCTATCTCCCAGCAGCAGCTCTTTCTCTCGGGAACAGAGAGAGAGAGAGAGGAAAAAGGGGGGTCGGGGGGAGCCGCGCGCGTGCAGCATACATATATATATATATATTATATATATATATACGTACAGCCGGCGCTGCGGAAAGCAGCGGGCGGCCGGAGAGAGAAAGAGAGAGAGAGAAGCTCGAGCAAGCCGCGAGCTGAGCGCCAGCCACCGAGCCAGTCGGCCACTCGACGCCTGTCCATGTGGTGCACCACCGAGTACACAATACACCCGAGCCCAGCGCGATTTTCTTCCTTTCACGCGTATTTTTGCTTGTTTGTTTTTTTTGGTTTTTTTTTTTTTTCATCGTGCATAGGCACACATCGAAGTAGCGACGATTGCCGCGTGATATCTATCGCCAACGATTTTTTACCGATCGGCGAGAGATCGGTAAGGACTGTCAGCGCGCCCGACCGATCGAACCGTCCCTGGACGCGACTCGGTAAGATGTGAGAGAGCCCCGGGATCGCTCGATCTCCCGTAGTGTCCGTCCGATACCGCGGACGAGGGGAGATCGGTATATACGGAAAATCGGCGACGCGTGTCCGCCAGTCGATAAGGAGCCAAGAGGAAGGGCAGCTGCCCACTCGCGCTTCCCGGTGATAAGCAACGCCGGCCAATATAGGCGCGTTTTACGCGCGATCGGCCCCTCTGTGAGCGCGAAGGTGAAAGTGGACCGTCGTCGGAGCGATAGTACAATTGCCAGAGGGGGGCGTGAAAAAAAAAAAAAATATATACAGGAGCGCCGGTGTTTCGAAATTTGCGCTTATACGTGTGGGGGACAGCTGCGAGGATCATTGGGAGTGTTGAGAGCGATGGAAAAAGCTCGGGGCTAGCCGCGGAAAAAAAAAAAGGGAGAGGAAAAGTTGTACGCGGTACGCTGCTTCTATCCCTCTCGAGTGGGAACAACTGCACGGAGAACTGGATTCGTATGTGGAAATGCGTGCTTGTGAGTTTTACAAGTCGTACATCGGCGAGGAAGCTTGACTCACATTATACACGTGTGTGTGTGTTTATACTATTTTTTTTTCTTTCTTTTTTTTTTTTTTTTTTTTCGCTCTTACTCTGTGGAAGCAAGAGTTGGATGTAAGGAAGGAAGGAAAAAAAAAAGAAAAGTGACAGTGCGGTTGTTTTAGTGGTGGTTTTGTTGTGGCTTCAGTATTTTTGATTTGTGAACCGGATTAAAGGAAGATTATCCGTAGCTTTGGTCACCCCCCCTTTTTTTTGCTGGAGGAACTCTACTACCACTGGACGGATGATCAGTTTCTTCTGGACTCAGTAGACTGCAAGGGTAAGTGTGGTTTTGCTTTCATTTTTTTTTTTTTTTTTTTTTTTTTAGGGGATGAAAAATTTTTGCGATACAAAACATGTAAACTAATAAAATAATCGCAAAGTACCTTGTAAAGCGATACACACGTCTCGGCGCGCGACGTTTGTTTTGTTTCGCGAATGCGATGTTTGCCTTACTGTACTCGTCGGCGAATAAGCGCTACCGTGAATAACAATTTGGGCTCGAGTGCGCTCAAACAACCGTTTATCCTAACTCGAGTGCATTTTCTCATGCAACTTGCAACTTTATTTCTGACGTGCATATATTATATATACTATATCCTCTTCCGCTCGTATTTTCATAATCGAGACAATATGTGTATACATACTTGTTGTGCTTTAACGCAGTCCAATTATTACTTCAACAACTGTACAAACGCGATGAAACGATATCGTGGAATTGTTCTCGTGCATACCCACGTAACACTAATTTACTTTGGAGAAAAAAAATTAATAAACAAAATAAGGACAGCAAAATTGAAAGACTCTCACACTTGATGCGCCGAGAAAAGACAATATTGCGTGAGTTATATTAATTGCTCGTGCAGCCCCGTGTGAAGAGCGAAAAACTAGTTTTCAGACTCATCTGCGTGTATACATCCAATCAAAGGCAAACATATGTGGGTGCTCTTGTTTATAATCTTAGTCTTTGAAAGGCGCGTTATTTTTCCTTCTTTTTCCACTATCAACTTTGGACAAAAGTACTTTCGATCCACAAAATGATTGAAAAAAATTAGTGTAAACACCCATCGGCCTTTTATTTTATTTTTTTCAAAGTTCACCTTGAAAAGTCGCGTCCGGATTTTCGCTTATTTTTCCGAGCGCAACATCAACATCCTGCTCCCGAAAAACAAACCGATCTCGCTAGTAGCATCTGCTCATTGGCGCTTTTGAGAAAAAAAAAAAAAAAAAAAAAAAAAAAAAAAAAAAAAATCCTTCCGTTCTCGCGATAAGTCCCATGCATTGATCTTCTTTCCCATGGGGCTTAGGGACGGCGATCGCCGGGATTAGCGCCAGATCATATTTCCGAGACGAAGGGGCTTTGTTTCAAGACGACGTATATTCTTCGACACTTCGACGCTTGGCGCTTTTCTTTTCATTTTTTTTTCCCCCCTCGCTGCAGGTGACTTTGAGAGAAAAGAGAAAACGCAAAAGAAAAAACAAAAGCACCCCCCACCTGCGATAAGTACAACCCACACCCCCCGATGGAAACGTGCGGTACATCGCGGCATAAATTACCCCCGATTGTAAATCTCGTTTTCTACCCTCTCGTATATTTGCAGAGTCGAAAAAAAAAGGAAAAAGAAAAAAGATTAGCTTACAAGCATACCGTTAAAATCAGAGCCGGAGTATACCTGTGTACAATATACATTATTATGGGAAAAAAAGATGAAAACGAGTCTCTGCACGCCGGTACCTCCCGAGCGCCGGGGCGCCGATCAAAAAAGTAACGGCACTCCAGCCTAAACTGCGTGAGATCGGCTCCGCGTTCATATACCCCATAAGTGAAACAAAGACCCCCCGTTCCGCGACCGATGACCCTCTCGTGGAACACTCCAGCCAAGATTTTCCCAAACGATTCCCAGAGAGCAATAACCAAAACAACAGCCCTTCCTTCCTCGGATGCAAATGGCACATTGGAAACCCGATGTATCGATCCCACCGCAACCACGCGGCGAACAGAGAGAGAGAGAGAGAGAGATCTCTGGGTGTATACAATCAGAATCCCAGAGCAGCCCGACACGGAATCGTAATTAAAGCCCGCGGCGTCGTATACCCCCCTACCCCCCGTTATCTCGGAAGGAGACGCCGACGCGAAGCGATAGGACTCCCCCGGCGACCTTGGCAAATCGGTATCGGTACTCTCGTGCGTACATGCGCCTACCCTAATAAGCTTTCTGCGTTTGGATTCGCGAAATGGGTGCTCGGTGTATATCGTCGCATTTGCGTATACACTGCCACATCCATCGGTTGAACCGTATTTATCTACATGTCATCGGTTTCAATGAAAATGACATCGGGGTGGAATCGAGGTCCAGCCTGAGTCTTATTTTGGAACGGTACCTTACACACTGTTGCTTAGGTATACGGGACAAATCTCTCGATCGCGTCCGCCGACCAACCCTTGGTATTCCATGTCTGCGTTGTAGATAATAATAAACCACAGAAAAAATAAAAGAAATACCGATCAAGACTGCGCGGCGATTTTCCGAAAAGACAAATCTACACGGGTGTATATATAGTCTCGAAGACAAAGAGGAGGAGGAGGAGGAGGAGGAAGAAGCATGGCAAAAGAGAGGAGGAAGGGAGTGAGAAGAAGAGAAAAAAAAAAAACGAAGGAGCAAGTAGAAGCAGATACACATACATAGAGAGGGGAATCGGGGCCAGTCCGCGGTGGCTGCGGCGTTGGATTCGTGTCGCAACTCCCCGAGCCTATTTATAAGCCGAGATGTATGGTATACGTGTGTGTGTGTGTGTGTGTAATAGCCGCGCGGCCGCGCGTGGCGTACAATAGACCGGAGAGAAAGAAGGCAACTATATTTACAGGGAATCGGCTTCTATATACTTACTGTACGTATGGGTAACGCACAACCAGTTGTGTGGCCGGTCCGACGCGCACTTCTTGTGTAAGTGCAGCGCATATAGATGTGTTACGTATAGAATACACCTCGAGCTTGCCTAGGAGGCTATGGGATTCCAGGTTGGCGGGGGAAATGAGATCGGGTCGGCATCGAAACAGGTGCAGTGGATCGAGTCCTTCCTGTCCCCCGATATAATATATCGGCTTGGGGTCATCGGCGAGTGAAAGGAGGCGGGGAACTCTTGTGGGTAAATGTTGAAGGTGTCCTTTACTCTTTTACTTAAAAATCGGTATAGATTCGGGTTGTCTTTGGAGGGAAAAAAAAGCAGCTTGAGAAATTCTACTTTGTTTCGGAATCGAGAGAGAGAGAGAGAGATCGGTATACGAGTGCGATGAGTTGCGTCATTACTTTTTTTTTTTCCCTTCCCTCGACTGAGAACTTGATTACTCGATAAATTCGCTAAGCTCCATTTCGCTGATGCTGTCACCCACCGCACCGAAACGAAGAAAGACCTTAGACGACGGACATTGTACTACACAAAAAACAAAGCTCACGGCCGATCACATCGCGAATCCGCAACAAGGAAGATTCATCATCATCGTATTTTATTCCTTTGCGATCGCGTATACGCACTTTTGCGCGAACCTTGACACGTTTTCGATTGCCGAACGCGCTCTCGACTCTTTTCTTGTTCTTTTTTTCTTTTTTTTTTTTTTTTTGTTACGCCATTCGAGCTTCAAAATGCCCGTGTACACCATCACGCGGTTGTTTAGCTTCGATAAATGCCTCTTTTGTTTTTCTCTTCCAAAGGGCTCCTGTATAGCCACCACCCCTGATCATCAATGTAGCCGTAATCGGTTGAGAATCGAGCTTTTTGCAAAACGTTCACCCATGTACTTATTTTCTCGTTGTTTATGCACTCATGTTGCGGTGATTTACGATTCGTGAGGTGTAGGATGAAACGTGATTCACTCGTGGCTATGTGATTAAGTTTTAAGGTGTATTTTCTTACTTTGAGGTAAAGTTTGATTGTAGTGCCGCTTGGAAAACACGGCAACATAAAGATGGAAACAATAAAGCTCTGGATGCAGAAATCTTAATAAAAGTATATTTAAAATTTTTTATTTGCCAGATTTGCGGATCTTACAACAAAAAGATGAATACAATTCAGTGGATGGACCATCGTGTATGTTATTGCTACTTATTCGGCAACTTTGGCCAATGAAACAAAATTTCTGGCTCGCGGTGTCTCGAGAAAACATAATCTATCAAACGGGCGTTGTACGAAAAAGAGCAAAAAGTATCCCCCCTGAATTAACACCTTACGCCACCTTGATTAACATCTCAATTTTTGTTGAAACTTTATCCAATTGACCCCACATTATTATTATTATATGGATCTCAAAGTATATACCTCATCATCACCACCACCGCAAACAAATCCGAGCCATAAACGAATCATTTAAGCAAGTGACCTTCCCTCTTTACCATATATCAATTAAAACAACGACGACAAAACGACCTGTCGCACCTGCTGCCGTGCACTATATCTCCGCTTATATATATGATGTTCCTCTTTGTTCGCGGCGAGTACATACGAAAGTGTATGGGTGTGTATATATTATATATATACACAGAAAGTATGGAGATGATGGGGGAGGGGGAAAGTCACAAGAGCTGCTCAGGGCCTCTGGTTGTTCAATTTCAAAACGAAAGGAGCGTACTGGATGCGCAATTGCTGCACTCGACGAAGGACTCGGGATCTTCGATCGAGTGCCGGATCTCGACAAAGTGCTGGATATGCGTTTTCTCGAGTCAAGGGGTGCGGTTGTAAAATTTATTCTTAAACAGCTTACTCGCGGACGCGAATTTTTTTTTTTTTTTACGAAAAAAAGAAAAAAAAAATAGAGACTGTAAAGCCTCTGCGCAAGAAGAACGAAAGAGCAGAGACACCTTTCACCTCTCGAGATCTCCCGTGTGTACGAATACATATGTATATATATATATTGTACTCGCAAGCGGATACACGTAGACACACACAAACGCATCGTCTCGTGGATCACCTGATAAAAGCGAGTCCCTTGTATATTACGAGTAACCACTGCTCTTCGTATGCGTCTTGCATACTCTTTTTCGTTTTATTTTTTTTTTTTTTTTTAAGCTGTACATATACGTTCCCTGAGAAACATATGCATATGGTGTGGACGCGTCTGTTGTACTTATACCCTATACGAACTCGCAGCTGTTCGTGGCTTCGGTCATTGTCTTCGCTGTTGTTGTTATCGATATTTTCACTGGCTCTATATGGATTATACTATACTTTTTTGTGGGGAGAAAGAGAGGAAAAAAACAATATTAATGACACGAGCAGGAAACGTGAAAAGGCTGTCATTGTGGCCTAATTGGCAGCGTATACAGTACAATATATAATACGCGTGTGTAGCGGGACTACTTTTATTTTATTTTTTTTTATTTTCCTGGTATAGTTTTTTCATGATGGAGTTAATCAAGGTTAATTATGGAGAACAGTGAGGTTCCAAGAGCGGAAATTCAACAAAAGTTGCAAATGACGACGAGCACGTTTAGTTTGACCTGCGTACGGTATGTACTATCGTACAGGAAATGTAACGAATGAATCGACAAAAATGCTAAGTTTGCCCACATTTGAATAGCTTGTCGAGTTTTTGTTGTTGTTGATACCTCACAAAATAATAAAATAAAATGTAAAATCACGCCACGGACAAGGTGCATATACGAGCAACCATATTTACGTTTTAAATTGAAAAAAAAAAAAAAAAAATGTTCAATCACCCGAAACAATGTAATTTCAACCGAGGCTCGATCAGCGCTAAAACTTTGCACTGTTTGAAAACACTGGCTCTCGTGATCGACAATATTATCAAGATCCACGATGCGCTCGGTCACATACTTGCGTTTATGATATGCTACTCCAAATAAAAATATAAAGTTCCAATCAACTTACTTTATACTCGCGCCGATCGATGCACGCAAAGTTCTTTGACACCTCGACGACCCGCATCGATTGTCATCCAGGCGAGGAAAGTAAGTATGTACCCAACAAACGAATAAGAACAGCAGAGAAAACATCCACCGAGTCATGAAAGTTCCATTTTCCCATCCGCGGCAAAGAGAGAGAGCCACGTCGTGTCATTACCGTCACGACAATTACACAATATATATACCTCTGTACATACCCCTCCGCGATGCACGACAACTCGGACCTTGATCGTGAAATTCACGTTTGCCTTTGCACGCGCTCTCGCTCTCATGTGGCAGCATGAGGTTGTAAGTACAGCTCGCGCTCTTCGGAACAGCTGACGCGTGACGTCCGCCTTTTTTTTCTCTCTTCCCTTCCTTCTCTTATTCTCGCGTTAATGAACACGTTTTTTTTTTTTTTGTTTCTCAAAATGTGTATAGTGACACGTGCATTATTCTTTGGTGCTTTTCAATAGTTCCCTCTTCTAATTCCCCTCGAAAATTGAATCAAAAACATAAAAGGTCCCTTCCCCGATACGCGGAAACGATTTACCTATCCGATGCAATCAACGCAAAATTATTATAGGTACACACTTGGAGTGCATACACATTGCGTTACGTAACCGAACCAGCTGTAAGTTACGTTCGTGTGTACGTACATTACGCGGTCGTTGTACTCCTCCGTGCATATGTACATATGTATATCGTATGTAATGTGAGCGCGAGCGCGGGTGCAAGTAGCTTTTGCGCGGATCTTACGCTGTAGCTGCATCGGCTATACGTGAAGCTGCACAAAACGAAGAGACTATCGACCATTTCTTCCGTATTGTCGACGAGGTATGATGGGTATACAGCTTGAGTTTTTATTTTTTTTTTATGTCATATGGAGAGGGTAGTGGTCAAGGAACCGATTTATACGAGTACCCTAAAAGAGACGCGTCATTGGTGCAACAGTCCATACATGTACCACAACGACGAACAGTACATGTTAAAAACGAAAAAGGAAAACATTGATTTTTTTTCCTCTCCGAGCCCCAGGAGGGACATCCTGGACATTACGCAACGCGGGTCCGGCTCGTATAAATATCATACCGATTTTTTTCTTATTTCTTTGTCCCAAGCGCTCGTGTTTGCTCGCGCGAAAAGTGGAGCTGCTAATTTGGGCGTTAAAAAAAAAGAGTTTTCGGCTTCATCCTCCAGACGCGTAGTTGTTGCGTATACGTATTATTTTTTGGAGTGCTCGGTACAATATCGGTATACCCTAAGATCATCGATGAGAAGCGGGAGAGTTTCCGATCGATTGTACATACAAAACATACGTGGGAAAAATCGGGCGTTCGAGAAAGTTTGAATATTAATCAAGCTGTTTACTCGCGGGTGTTTAAGTATTACGAAACCGAGCGCTATCGCTAAGCGAAAAAGAAGAGAAGGAAAAAAAAAAAAAAATAGAAAACGAATAATCGCGTACTATACGCTCGACACGGCCGTGTGGTACGAAAGGTTGATTACCATATAGACAAACAGTCAAGCGTTCCATATTATATATATACTTGGGTGCATTTGAAAATAGTCATGTATATATACGCGCAGGTCTCGAGATTTCTTATCAAGACTGGTTTGTTAATGTTACACGTGATACGTAGTAAAAACGCAAAGTGAGCGCAGTAAATAAACATACATATATCCGAAAGGGTTTTACGGAAAATCAAGGTATATACGTGTACATTGGGAAAAACTTTTTTTTTTTTAAATCAGATAAATCGTGTGATCGGCGCTACGAGAAGAAGAAAAAGAAAAAAAAGTTGAAACGTCAAGTGTCTTTAATACCGATTTCTTTTTCATCGACTCTCAGGTGTAAGTAAGTGTACGCCCGACGACTGGATTTTCTAATTTATCACCTTGTTGTTATAAAACTCTCGAGTCACGGATTTTCGAAAGTTTCCTTTGCCTCCTCCCCTATACACACTTGCGGCAGTAAAGTGTATATACATGTATGTAAACGCGGAGGATTATGTATATACATGTATAGTTTTTCCAAACCGAAGAGGAGGAGAAGCCACAAATCTCGTACTCCCGTGCACCTGTCAGGTAAAACAATTACGCCCCCCACACAACACTGACGGCCGTGTGCATTACACCTTAACAAACTTTTTCCTCTACTTTTTTTTTTTTTTTTTTTTTTTTTTCCCCTCCCTAACCCAGGACGTGTACCTGTATACATGCATTGTCCATTGCACCTTTGAAGAGTCGAGGGGGAAAAAAGGGAGCGTATAATATACAGGGTGTACATGGGAATACGCATCCCTGCGAAAACTCTCGAGACCTGGAAAATTCTGGGGAGCCGGGTCGATTTTGACACCTTGAAGTCCCTTCTTTGTTCGCCACCTGCCTTCGGCTCTTTTATTTATTTCCCCCTGGGCGAGATTTTCCGAAGCTCACGAAGGTCGACCAATACATACATACACATACAATACACGTACAGAGTTTAGGGAGTGAGGGGGGGGGAGGAGGGTAAACAACAGACGCTGTGGGCGGTGAAATCGGGCTGCATGGGAAATATGAGGTTTCGGGGTACTTGCGTGGGGTTTTTGGTCAACCTATTTGCTGGGAGTAAAATATATACATACATACGAGTTGCAGGTTGTACGATTACTTAGAGACACCACTCGTTATAAATTTGTTACATTGTTGACGTTGCAATTATACAAGAGTATACCAAAGCGGAGCTGTTTTATTTTTTCACCAAATGTGTCAACTATACAAATTATAAGATCCACGTTGTATGGGCAATTCAAGTGACGTAAAATCATTTGTTACGGAGGAGCTGTTGTACAGGTCAGTGAGTACAGTAGCTCTACCAAAAGGATGTACCTATATAATATAGCGGGGCTTAAAACTCAATTTCTACCAAAAACCGTAAACTCTCCCCTACTAATGCACTATAGTTGGGTAATTTTTCTTTTTTTTTTTTTTACATCTCACGAATATTCATAGTACAAAGACTGTAGATTTTTCCAAGTAACCCCTCCAAGATCCACGAATTTCTCTAATGATCTGTCCCTTTGCAATTGCACTCAAGTGATACACGTACAGCGTCCAATTGAGCGATTCGGGGAATGCGCTTCTATGCAAGTGCACATCTTCTAGTAAATCGTCGCTCCTCTCCGCGAACAGAAAAATGACGACTCGCGACTAATAAATACGTACGAATCTCTCGGTACTCCATGTTACGAGGGTTGGGGGGTGGGGGGCAAAAGGATGATGAATGACAGATTGGTGTGGACGCGAGTTGCGAGATCTTTCTGATGATGCGTGTATTGGACAATCGGTAGAGAACAGCAAGCTGGTCGGCTTAGTTGAGTGTGGGACTCGTGCACAACTAGACCAAAGAGTGTTTCGTTCGTGGCACGAGCTTTGACAGAAACAAAAATGCCCATTAAAATTACTGACGCAGACGTACCGAAACTAAATTAACCCTGCAAAACAAACGTATTAAAAAGGAACAATTTTTTTTTTTTTTTGGTGGATCGTCGTATCGGCACTATTTTTAAATAACCGCGTGGGCGTATGACGCGTCATGTACGCAAACTACACCTAAGTCGTTTACAGTAAGAGCGTTGCAATCGACTTTCGCGGCGAGGATTTTGTATATGCATCTCACACGCGTGACGCACACGAGAGGCGGATCGAACTTTCCACGAGCCGGCACACTCGGATTACCGTAACGACGTCCGCCAGAAAAAACACCTCTGCGCCTTTTTTCTGACACTCTCTTTTTTTCCCTCTCGAGCGAGAGCTCGCAGGTTTTTTTTTTTTATGTACATAGGTGACGTTGAAAAACGAAAATGGGAGAAGAAAAAAAGCAGAGGAGAGAGAGAAAAAAAACGAGTTTGGAAGGATGAGGGTTTTGCTGTTTTTCTTTCGTCCTCCCCGTTTAGTGGTCGGCCAACGACGCGCGATGGTCTTCCGCATTGGGCTCGAGATTTTTCGACCCGCGGCTCGTGCGTTGATCTGAAAGTGGGTTACACGCGTAAAACCGAGGGGACCCCCCCTTTGGCTCTGTACAATAATGCATGCTCGTGTTTTATACTTTTCCTTCCTTTTGCTCCGAAAGCGAGCAGGGCTACAGTCCATGGCTTGCCGATTTTTCTCCAAATTAACGACTCTCGGATGTTTTCAACTTAGATTTTTGCGCCCCAAAGTGTAAATGATGTAATTTAATTTTGTGATGATTATAACTTGTATTGCAAAATCAATGTGTCCGGCTCTTACGCGCGAAATAGAAATCGGAAATCCCAGTGTGCACGTGACCGCGTGTGTTTTCTGCCGATCGGCAGGTGAAAATTGACCTTTCGCAATATCGGTGGTGAACGCGGGCGGGAGAGTACAACATGTTTGCAATTCAAAGCGGCTCTTTGGGCGTGCGAAAATCGACCCACATCTCGGTGACGATGACGAGGTGTGTGTCGAAGATCGACCCCTTTCAAGCCTCTCGAGTTTGCCTTGACGGGTGTAGGTAATCGGAGAACCTGCGACGGGAGTAGTTTAACGGAAGTGACTTTTTTTTTTCATGAACTACGACACTCGTGATGGTGGACACACTTTGCGCGTAATTTCTTTGATTGTGGAATACCAAAGATTTGACTTTCCGATTGAAGTTGAACTTCTTATGTTACAAATAAAATAATTTTTAAAAAAGAACTGACATGTTTCTGCGATTTCGCGTGAAAGGGTATCCTCGATCACATCACGAATAAATAAACGCCAATGGAAATTATTCCCATTTCTCTCGTAATATGAAGTGGAACTTTGTTTTTTTCTTCAAAAAAGTGAGCGATTACGATTCAGCTTATAACGCGTTAATTGTTTTTTTTTTTTTTTCAATGACGCGTTTTTTGTGTAAAAATAAAACGTCTCCACGATCACACAACCCTGCAGTTCCACTCGGTTGAAAGTACATATTTCGAGAAAAAAGAAACTATGGTACAAAGGCTGACGCCCGCAAACAGTGGAATGAAATAAAGGGACACTCGCGTCCGGCTCTATACCTGGAGACAACCGTACGGTAATCCATACCGATTTTTGCGTTCGGCATACTTGTAAGAGCCATCGACGCAGCGGCTCTTGACTACAATGGTGCATCGACGGCCGTGAGCTTACTTCTCTCTGCGACATAAAATCCGTGCGAAACTGCGCATTTTTGTACTCGTAACTTCACAAAAGACGGTGCTCATCGTCAAAGAAAGATCTGACTCTTTGGCACTGACCCACACGCGCTGACCGGCAGCACCAACCACCGGCTATACAACTAAATACCCACACCTTGACGTGTAAGCCTATACTGTACACATATGCAGTTTGGCCCACTTTGGTGGGCGCCGTCATCGCGAAATATGTATATACGCGTGTGGTCGGTGTACGGCTTCGCGGTACACGTATAATATCTTTATCCGGTGATGATGCGCCCCGTGTCTCCGGTTATTTATTTATTTATTTATTTTTTTCCACTTGCAAAATGTTGGGTGTCAAGGAAAAGACGAGGGTATGTTTTTTCAAGTGCGCAGGTATATATTTAGCAAAATGAAAGTAGGCATACATGGCGCGAGAGGATAGGGTTGCGACGTATTTTCGCACGTCCCGGGTGCCATTATATTGTGCGGATGTCGTAAATTTTTACGACGGCATGGGTATATGATGGGTACCAACCTGTGCTTCCTATGACTAAGGATTTCCGTGGTTAACATGGGGGGGGGGGGCTCTCGTAGGTCTAATCCGCCTTTTGTTTGAACGAGCGAAGGGTTCTTTGAAGTGTCATTTATTTATTTATTTCTCAACTACTGGTTGGTGATGTATATTTATTGTGCTTCAAGCGAGTAAAATTAACCATGGATACATTGCAAATTAGTATACATTTATTATGCAGTATAAAGTTTTTTTCTAACATATTTATGCCATGGTACCATAGACAGAATGCAATTGAATTTTTACCATCGCCTATTGTGTGCTGTTACTCCAAATGTAACTCCAATGCTTGGTTGCATAAAACATAGCAAGTCAACATTATAAGGTACAAGTGGAAATCGATTTTTGATACAAATGCCGTGGAAACAAACAAGGCGAGAAACAGTCAATAAAATCTATTATTTAAACATCTTGATCGTCGTTTCTGAGAAATCTACAAACAAACAAAAAATTGATGATCTGACAATGTTTAGTTGGTTTAGTAATTGATTTAATGCAATTAAAACCAAAAAAAGAAAACATTGTTTTACATTTACGTTATTAATAAAAAAAAAAATAAAAAAATGTATGTACACACATTCATATGTATATATTTATCTTGTTACAAATGTAACGAAAAAGAAAATCTTGATCGGCAATTCAGATACACAAAGTGGAACAATGTGACGAATGTAAATGATTCGTGCGCGTTTTATACGACGTACAGTAGCGTAAGTATATAGCAGTGAGGCCTTGGCGAAAAAAAAAAAAAAAAAAAAAAACACCAGCGGCACGCCGAGACAGAGAGATACAAGTACACATTGTAATAAGTATGGCTCAAGAGTCCTAATTGTCGCAGTAGCGATATCGCGCGTCATTAATCTCGCGAGGCGTCGTCGTCGGCATTGGCTTCTTGTAAATATTATTATCTCGAATCTCTTGCACTGTAAGTTTGATGAAACTAGATATGGTATTTATAATATATGCTTGTCTTGCCTGACGCGAACGAAGGACTTGAACTGTTACGCACGTTTATGACATCGCGTGCAAACAATATACGCACTTCCTCGATTTCGTGTACAAAAATAGGTAATCTGTTACCGATTTTTCGCCTAAATTCAGCTACACGATCGATTTATCTCTCCAGAGCCAAATGACCCACTACGAAGTATCGTACGTAAATCATCGTTTTCTATGTAGCTGTACACCGCAACAAGCCGAGCCTTAACGATCAAGGGAATCGTGTACAGAACTTCCTCCTGCAGCTCAAAGTCGTATCGGATCGGAGAGTAAAACCCGACCCCACAAACATACGTGTACAATATATATGCATAAGAGAACCTCACATGTACAGCCAAGAGAGTAATCCAGAGACGAGCGCATAATATCATATCCAAGTATACTTATGTACACTTATAGCGAGCAGCGATGATGATGGCCTTAGGCTGTCGGTCACTGACACTGTTTCTTAAACCAGTGCGCTACTGCTCCCTTGCGCTCCTATACTCGAATACTTGTGTTTCCTCTCACACAGCGGCATCGTCTTCTTCGCTTCTTATAATTATACATTCCTTCTTTAGATATACTTGCATTATATATTTATATGAAAAAATTACACACGCATCTCCGTTTGCGTGCGAAACCGTGTCGTGTATGTACGAATCTGTAGGCTTACGTGTGTAGTATTATGGGTAGAGGATATGTTATACCAAGAATTTTCTTTTATGATTTCTTTTGTATTAAAAATGAAAAAATTGATTATTTCGAGAAGCACAAAGCGAAAACGCTTTTTTATCTCTAAAATGTCCTATTGCCCTTTAAACTTGAAACAGAGACGGTGTAATTTTGTTTTCTACCAAAGCTTTAATACCACCACATAAACTTAACACCAATAGAATTTACCATGAACTATAACTACACTGTTTAGTTTGAAATTAAATAAGTTACCAATCCCTTTTTTCCTTTTTTTTCAGACCACGGGGCATCTGATCGGATTGTCAATAACTCAAATGGTAAGTTAGATTTATAAATTGCATTTCTTTGTGGGGAAAAAATAACCGAGAAGCAGTACAGAGAAATAATGAAAAAGAAAATGAAACTGCTGCCGATTGATTAGTACAATTGTTAGTGCATATTTTTTGGGTGAATGAGGAATCTGCGTTTAAATTAAATTGTTTTAAAAAAAAGATATAAATGCACGAGCCGTTTCTTCGTGTAGAATTAAAAGACACATCACGTATTTAAAAAAAATATTTATGCAATGTATGTACAATGGTTGTATACACCATTGCTCTATAAAAGAGCAAAAAGTAGTTCATTATAACTATGATAACCATAGTGGGGTAATCTTAACCAATTATATAAATAATTAAATATCTTGTAATAATTCAAGTTGCATATTACGACACAATCTTCTTCATTTCTCAATAACGGACTGATTGATCCATCATTCAAGTGGGGTTTCCCAACCGGCACTCGACGTTCTTTTCAATCTCTTGGAATTAAGATGCTTGAAATAGTGACAATCGCGATTTTCCACACCAAAATACTTAAGCCTGATATCCGGCGATATGTATTTCTGCCATGCTGTCAATTCCTGCACACTTTCTGAAACCCCCAAAAATTAGCTTTATAAATACACTTTAGAAAAATTGCCAAAACAATGAGTACCTTGAGTCAAGTATAGAGTCTCCGACCTATCGTCAGTGTTGTTTGCAGGAATACTATCAATTTTGTGATAATTTGTCCCTTGCTTTTGCGCTGCTGCAGCCTTGACCTGCTGTGCGAAAATTGAAATAAAAGTTTTGCATGATCCTACATTCAAAAATTTCATTAGCTGGGTAAAAATTATTAACTAATCTTGGATTCCACCTTATTTTTCATTTTTAATGCTTGCTTCCGTTTTTCCAACTCTTGCTCTTGGCGTTTCAGTTCAGCAAGTAATCTTTCTTGCTCCTCCTGATCTTGCAGACGCTGCAAGCGTATCAGCTCTTCCTGTCTTCGCTTCTCTTCTTTCTCCTGTAACGATTTCAAATAGTTTTGAGAAGTGCATGCAATAAATTTATTAACAAAGCATACCTGTGCCCTCTGCACTTGAAGCAAGCGTCTTCTCTCCATCAGTACCTTCTGTTTGTCTTGCATTTGCTGGGCTAACTTTGCTTTTTCTTCCTTTTCTCTCTTAGCTTTAAGCCTTTTCTCAAGCTCTAATTTCTCTTGAGCTTCCCTAGACAACTTGTTTCTCAACTCTTTTTCTTCTCTTTTTCTAAAACAAATTCCATAGATGTCCAATGTTACAACTGCTGCAACTTACAGAAATCATCAAAATACCTTTTCTTTTCTTCGGCGTCGAGTTTAAGAAGCGCTTCCCGCTTTTGTCGCGCATCTTCGTTATGGGCGTGTCTTTTTTTTTCTTCAGATGCTTTATTTACAGAATTTGAAGATGATTTTGTTGCTTGAATAGGCGCGTCAACGCGCGTTACATTATCTACACAAGATCTGTTTAAAAGCTACACATCGAGTTTTGTCATTTTAAAATTTAAATAAACAAACAGTTGAATGAAAAAAGGAATAAAAAATTATTGTCTAGTAATTATGAGGCAATTGTTAAAAAAAACTTACGATATTAATGACAGTTTGAGCTTTAGAGGGCGTGAGTAGGTGATTTTTACTTGTTAAGATTTGTCCGAGCAAGAGACGTCTTTTGCAGTATGGATTAGCTTTTAGTTGACGTTTTTTCTCACATTTTTCACTTATACTTTGTACTTCTGTAGGGCTTTCAAAAGTTTCAGCTAGGGCACGTGTATTTTTTCTAGTATTTTTTGCCACACACCCAGTTTCAACTTTTTTTGGACTAACAGCAACTTCCTCAAAAGCTTGGACTCTCTTTTTAACAGAATTTGGGGCATAAGGATTAAATAGTACCTTTGGTTTGTATCCAGATTTGACCTCGCATATCGACTTTAAGCCTTTTTGCTTAGGTGGAGTACCTTGAACTTCATCTACATCACTCACCAAGAAGCTATTATTAAAGGTAGCATTGCGCCTTTGCAGCAATGACTGACGTCCTTCTGGTAATGCATTATCTGTATTACGATGATTAACTTGGCTCAAACGTTTTTTTTGTTCAAGAACTATTATGCTCTTTGATGATCCTCTTGAATTTTTCAAACCTGCCGAGGCTCCATCATCTTGAGAAACTCTTGTTTCTGACCTATTCCGGCTAGTATTATTCAGCATACTAAGTTCTTTAAGTACAGTATTTGTAATCATGAAAGTCTGGTTCGCCGACTTTTTGAAGGAAGGCAAGGGTTCTATCAAAACAGTCGCATAATTAACTCTGCTTTGTTTTTTCTCGCAGTTTGTATTTCCGATGGGCGTGCCTGTTACATCTTTGTTTATTGCAGCCAAACTTATATCAGCATTATTGACACCCACAGATCCATTAACCTGTCTTGTATTAGTGTTTTGTTCCTTTGAAGACGAATATGTAAGGCGTAGTCTCTTGGAGGCACGCTCAGTTGGTTTTTCAGACATTGAAATGGAATCATGATCCGTATCCTGACCATTCAACTTACGTTTGTGCGACTCTCTCTTTTTTATTTCTTCAACTATTTGATTTTTCTTGTTCAAACTCATTTTCATTTGCTCAGAAGGTCTGACATTTTCACAGCTTCCAAATGATTTCTTGGAATTTCTTGCTTCACTTTTCTTGATGGTTTTAAGTATAGGAATATCATTACAAGACTCATGCATAAAATTAAAAAATACATATAAAAGCAACGAAACTTACCTTCCTGGTTAATAACTCATCATCCTCTTTGGATGGCCTTCTCAATTTGTCATTTATGTGTATCGACTGCTGCATTTTTATTTTATCAGTCGCCTTTATGGATGCTCCTCTTTTTGCTCTACCAGAGCAAGCATTAGATACTTCCAAAATGAGCTCTGTGTTGTTGCAAGCGGAGGACAATGAGAGGAGTTCTATTTCTTCATTTTCTGGAATCATTTGAATACTGCTGCTTATGTTTCTTATGTTCGAAACATTTGGAGTTTTTGCAACTACTATCAACGAGCCAGATTTCACTTGAGCAAGCAGATCTTTCATGTATTCCCTCACGTCTTCCTCGGAATCTTTCATTTGCTTTGATAAATTACTCCTTTCCCTACAAATTTGAACAAAATCGCTCTGCATCATCTGAATAACCGTACTCTTGTCCATCATGACCGGCATGATTTTGTAGGATGTGTGCACAAAACTCTGAACCCTGAAGCACATAAAAAAAATGAGAATTAAATAAGTTGAGATCCAATAATGTCCACGATAAAAAAATAAAGATTCGCAGTTAACTTTGCCTGCTCTAAAGTAAAGTCTGAATCATCTGCATGTTTTTTAGTCAAGACAAACTGTAAACTTGTTTTGAGATGACGGTAAACAAGGAAACGTCTGGTTTTTAGGTTATGGCACCTTGATAAAATTAACTCTAACCTATGCAAGCAATGGGAAACCCCCTTAAAAATAATTAATTATTATCATCTATGATACTGATGACATTTTCTATGATTAGTCTGAATCGTCAAAATATTAGATAACTTATATCATTCGAGAGCAGAATGTTAAGTATATATACCAACAGTTAAATCGTGTGTCAGGATAGCAGACTTCACCGAAACATCGGTTTGGAAATGTTGAACCATCTGAGGATCGAATGAGTATAAATAACGATGTAAAGATTAAACAACTTACAAGTAAAATTATTGTTGCGGCTGCACAATATTGTTTTTTCGTGAGGACTTGAATGTGACTGTTAAAATCTAAAGTGCATGTGTAAATAACGTAATGTAAACAAGACATATATGCATACAGGCTCGCGGCAAACATATAGGAAGTACCAATACACTGACAGCCACGTGAAATGTCACTATGAAATGAGCCAACTGTCAGGTATTTTAGTTAATTTATCACTATAACCTCAGTATATATGGTAAAAAAGTCTAGCAAAACCAAAAATTAATTTGACAATGATAACAGCAAACTGAAAAAAGTTTTGCACCGAAAAATGACTGTGTATTACTTTATTGGCAAAAAAAGAAAATGTTTGACGTATAAACCACTTACAATAGATAATAATATACGTAAATGTATCCTGATATAATATGACATCAAAGTGCCATTTTCTTTGATTCATTCCAATTACACCTGCGTATAAACTTTATCCAAGATATAGATATTCAATTTTAAAAGTTAGTCTCTCTATTAAAGTTGCAAAATGTATTGTCCACTTGCGCTCGTAACGGGTATGTATCATTACAACTAGTGTCATTTTTTTGGCCCAAGGGACGATAAAGTACTATAATATATATTATTTTCGCAATTACGTGCTTTACGCCCTGGCCCAGAAAAGGTAGTTGAACGCAGGCACTCAGACCATGGGTACCATAATACGTGACCTTTCATGCCAACATAAATAAAATAAATAAACATTTCAAAAGAACAACGGCCAATTTTTCATGTTCGCTGCACATAAAGATTCATCTGTAAGAAAAGGAATCGCGACGGCGAAACCTCTGGAATTTCGAACGAAAGAGAAGATCGAAAGCTCTCTCGGTGCACCCGCATAAAGAAATTGACAACCGATGGGGGAAAAAGATCGGTAGGGTGTACAACACGTGAGAGGGCAGATACGAGTTCGCGGGGTCGGTAGAGCGCGAAATCGAGCGGAAACTGTGATGGCTCCGTACACAAGGTACACCTAATCTTTTTTTTTTTTTTTTTTTTTCTTGCAATTTTGTTCTATCAGAATATAAATATTTCGTGCACAGCATCTTTGGTGCGGCCAAAGATTCCGGAAATTGAATTCCACAGCCATTCCAACGGATAGCCCGCACGACGTAGAGCTTGGCCCTTTTTTTTCTTGTTTGATGCTCCCAGGCCAGCTTTTCCTCTCTGGGTGCTCATCGACGTTTTATGATTCAATTTGTTTTTCTTTTCAACGCACATTACCCAATGTACTTTTACCACCGATACACGTGGCTGTTGAACCACGTGCAAGAGAAATCATCGGCGCTACATGCAAAAACGCGTTTTAACATCGGAATTCAAAAAAGCTGGGGTATAAATTAGCTGCAGGAAAAAAAAGAAAAAACCCTTGGCCGAACAAAAAAGAGATCACGGGCGCCCGAGCTGTTGTTATATGGCGCCAAATTGAGAATCTTTGATTTTTCATACCGGCGGGAGAGGGAAAAGTGAAGAAAAAAAAATAAAAGGCGTTTTCACGTGTTTATCTTATCGCCTCCTTTGTGCGGAGGGTAATTTATCTCCGCTTCGTTACGCCGATTCTGCGCGGTTGGAGCAAATAAAGAAAAGAAACAAACGCACTCTCGTATTTTAAACACGTGTGGGGATCGATAAATTTTTAGTTTTTTCTTTTCTTTCCCTCCTTCGCTTGATTCCGCAAAGATCAACGTCCTCGCTTTTATCGCGCGAATTTTTCATTGAATCATCAAAAGTGCATACTTATCGACGCGCGTGAATTTTCGGACGTAAAAATGATGAAATCATTGAAGCGACGCAGTTAGTAAAATTGAAAATCGGTATTTTTAATTGCAAGTAAAAAAAAAAAAAGAAAAGTCAGTCGGTGGATATACGTGTATAGCAGCAAAGTCCGCACAGCAACAGGGAATGTTCTTCAAGTTTTTCGCGCAACCTTGGGGTGGTGTGCTGTTGCTCTCTCGTAAATCGCCAGCCGAGCACGAAATGCTTACTTTCTCTCTAGCTTCTTTTTTTTTCATTTTATTTTCTTTTTCTTTTTTTTCTATTCCGGGAGCAAGACGAAGTGGGGAAGGAAAGGAGGAAGGAATAAAAAAAGAAGACGAATGTAATTTTTATTCCCGAGAGAATGATTGGAGGTACTCGGGGAAAAGCGAGCGCGCCGGAGTCTTGACGACGTTACTTGATGTACTCGTACCTACTTGCTCCGTGTATTAAATTGAATGTGCTTTTCGTTGATTCTTTGGACATTCGATTTTCGATGGACAACTTTTTCTTTCGAGGCATGAAAAAAAAAAAAAACAAACAAAATGCACCATTGAAACGAAACACGAGATTTTGTAACGATTAATTTTTATTTATTATTATTATTTTTTTTTCAAACCACAAGCACAAATTCAATAATTATTATTTTTTAGTAAAAACCTGGAAAAGTTGTATTTTTTCGACGGTATTTAGGGAACTGAAATCATCATTTTTTTCATACATCAAGTCATTAAATTTTTTTCACGGCTGTAGCTATAGCGATCTAAGATGTCAACTTAAAAAACTGATGTAAATTAAATTTTACGTAAGTACACACACTTGTTCTTTCATGCGGGCCAAAAAATTGTTCTTTTTATCAAACTTTACTCTCAAATTTCACCTGTTACCCTTACAAAACTACCAAAGACACTTTCACGAAGTTGTTATGGCCTGAAAACCTTCGCGGGTAAATTTTTAAAAACTACCGCTGTAGTCCACTTGAACCAGGCACTTTTCGAAAAGTGAAGGAACAAAATAAGCACTCGTGAGCAGCCAAAAGTTTCCCTCTACCCGACTACTTAAAAAAAAAAAGCCAAACGAGCACCTAAAGGAGCCGACTCTTGCAAAATCTTCAAAAAACGGGGAAGTATAAGTAAGCACTTCTCGAGACTCGTCACAGTATAATTTTCGTCTTGACGTTTTTGAGCGAAAAACTTGAAGAAAAAAAGACATGCGCTATTTTTCCGTGACGAGCTCGTTATTCACGAGAAACAGAGGCGAAAAATCTAAATCGTTAGGGGCACAACCCCTACAGAACAAACCCGACAATTTAATATGTATGTCAAGAAGAGATGCGCCCCTCTCACTCAAGGTGATCGAGTTAACACGATTGATAGTATTGCACCCTTCTCTCTTTATCCTTTTTTTAATGTATCTTTTTTTTTTCAACCCCTAGCTCATCTATACCTTATAGCTACGATGCAAAAAACTTTACGTCGCGAAATGGTCGAAAAACTTTTCTGCCCATTGGAAATCGATTCGATGTGTAAAAAAAGACCAACAGAATATTGTCATAAAACCGGTAGTTCCCGGACTCGTCGAGATCCAACTGCCGACTGATAAATCCATCTCTGAGTCAGCGTAACGAATAACCCCAGAGGTCGCATAAAGGAGCAAAATCCGTTCCCATCAGAGTACATAGAGCAAAGGTATAAGGAAAAAAGAGATAAACACACGGGGCTACGAGGAATCGCGAAGAAAAGCCAACGGAGTTGTCGAGCTCGTCCCGAGGGTCTTGGACGCTGGTCCACAGCTCTCCAGGGGATGAATCACCTTATCTCCTGTGTACCAGCGAGGCACCGTGGGAAAAACAGAGGAAAGGAAGTCGTGGCGCGGCATATCGGATGATGAGTGCTGTTACAATTATATACCTGTGCAGCCGCGCTGGGAGTCTTATATATATGGACGAGGATAAAAGTGTACGTGCAGGCGGTCTTCGAAGAAAACTCACCTGCTCATCCCAATCTCTTTTCGACTTGTCCAAGCGATGAATCAGCCTTTAAACCAAAGTCATTTTAGAATTCCTTTCCAACTCGTTAATCCTCCAATTAGTTTATGATTATAGAGAAAGTAGACACGCCAAAGTGATTACGACAATACTTTGTGAGGTGCCAATCTATTTATAGAATTTCGTAAGCTTTTTTTTTTTTTTTTAATTATTGTAATGTAATTGTGGTTGTATCGTACGCATCTTCTTTTTGTTATTTTAAATTGAACAAGTATCACCACAATATTTATGCTGGGGAGCTTGGAAAAATTTTAAATTTTTTAAACGGTAGTTTGTTTTTTCATTACATTTTCACATTTGTCATTATTCGTATTAATAAAAGTCCTTGATAATTATTTCTTCGGCAAAATGGTTAATCAAATATTTCGTATGTAACCAAAACATACCTTTCACACACACGAGATTTTGAAAATTATTTTTGTCCATTTTAAAGTCTATATAAGGTAGAAAAGAGTTACTGGTTTTGTAATTTGTTTTGTTTAAATTTCAAAGTGATACCTCGTTTTCTTCATCATATATACTTTCTAACTTATAATCAATAGTAACTATTACGTATTGAGCAATAAATAAACAAAATTCACATCAGCCATCGTAAGCAAATTTAAATTTTCAAAGCTGCTTGATGTTAAATAGAAAATGAATTTCTCCACGGGTCTTTCAACAGTTCATATTACTTGGTAAACATTATCAGAGCACTCATCGAATACATAACATCGGTGCTGATTTCCCGTATGTAGAAGCACACGTTGACGAAGTAAATGGACACTGCGTGGCCTACTTTTCGAGATTTTGATTAGTTCGACGGAAGCCTGATGAAAAGCCATTTCCTGCATTGGAAATGAAAACTGCTTTTCGTGTAGAAACGTCCGCACCGATGGACAGCTCCGATTATGTTTGTCACTCTCTCGTTCAACTTGCTACGCTGTAAAATTTATTTTTGTGGTCACAAATCTCGTTTCCATTCACAATATAATTTATCTAAAAATGATCATTTAGATATTTAATTTTCAGTTTTTTGTAGAGCCAAGTTGTACCCACGTACCATGTGGGATTCAATTACCCTATACCTTGTCGAGTGGAACACTATTATTTTCGATTAATCAAGCTTTAGAGTCCACGTGAGAAAATCTTTATGGAAAATTATGCATAATTACATACTTTCACTATCCAATTATCCCGAAAACCAGGATTGAAATTACACTCTTACAGTGTACACTTACCTCGAGAAAAAAACGCACGTATATAGGCAAGTCACAATTTACGATTAGTTGCCCGTCCAATCTTCTACGTAACTCCATCAGATACGGCAACTCGATTCCGGCCAAAAAATACTCCCAGCACGTATGAGAACCACAGGTCACTCGCATGCGAGGATTCTGAGCTTTCGAGGCGTCCATGATACTTTGCTTAGGCTAAGGTATATTATACAGTACATGGTGGATAATATCCCCGAGAGACGTGCACCTTGGCTCGAAAGTAGATGTATAAACGTGCTTGGCGAAAGTAACAAGAAGGTCAGGATAGAGTGTATAAAGAGGAAGAAAAAGGAGAAGAGGTGAATGGCTTTTTTTTTCGTTTCTCCTCAAACAACAACAAAAGGGAAGGGGTCACTGCCGTGAGAGGGCATGTAGAGAGAGAGAGAGAGAGTCACGCTCTTGAGAGATAAAATAAAAGAGAAGGAGGGAGAGGAAGGAAGGAAGAGAAGATTGTTAGCCAGGAAATTTCCCACGCGGAAGAGGAGGATATAATATTTACGCGCCGGCTGGCTTACTTCCTACATATATACATTTGGCTGCTGCTTTGTTAAAACCCAGTCGTGACACTGTACATACAACGCGAAACAGGAAAAAAACAGATGCTTTTTTTTTAATACTTGAATCTTCTCTTTGAATCATCATACTACGTCAGGTCAATGACGACGGTTTATAGGTTATGTGTGTGACTATTCTCCTCTGAAGATTATATCATTGCTTAATTAAAGAAGTAAAAAATGTGGAATACTTATATACTTACCTTTGTTTTAAGAAGGAGAAGGTGAAAAGTTTGGTCCTTCTTCCAAAACATAACCATCATTTCGTTAACCCCTTCTATCTTACATCACAACGAAATCTCTATTTATACGGACTGTGTATACATACACATTACAAAGTAAATAAAGTAAATACACGTAGAAAGGTGTATCAGATAAAGGTAGAGGGAGAGGAGGGGTGCATGTTTTTGTTGCACCGACGAGTGCAATGGAAAACGCCGGCCGGCATCGCACCGGCAAAGCGCGCCGTGGCCGAATGATCGAATTCGAATTGAATTACCGTGCGTTCAACCACGCGAATTCTCAACGCGAATAGCTCGGCTTGTCTACCCCAGTCCCTTTGGGCTTTTTTTTCTGCAATTTAATTACGAGCCGCAAAGCGGAGGATGCGCGTGTGCGGTATAGAGCTGTGTTCCGCTGAAGCGAAGATTAAATGGAGCTGCGGGGAACTACGGGGCGCGGAATGTGCTGTGTGTGCGCTTTCGAGCTTTTGTAGAGAGAATTGGGTTTCGTTGATACTTTACGAAAGAGGATGGACCGTCTTGAGCGATTTAATTGTCTTTTACCTTTTCCTCATTTGTACGATTACTTAAAGGAAAAGGGTGAGGGGGTTGACGTGGGGCCCGGAAATTACTGTTCTACTTTCTATGAAGGCTTGTTGCATAAAAGTCATTTTTTTATTAGTCAAACTGATATTGGTTTATAGAAAAAAAAAAAAAAAAAAAAAAAAATTAATAAATAAATAAAAAATACATGGAACTGTTGATAATTCGATTCAAACGACATTTATTTGTGCTAATACGATTCTTACGTGTTATAGCGTGATTATATTGATCAGAGTTTAAATTACTGGTAAAGTTAGCTAATAAGTCAAAATCGAGAAGCTGAAAAGCGCCAGTCTCCAATTGAGTCTCTCTTTTTTTTTCAGAGCCGTTACTTTTAAATAGTCATATTTTACAAAAACACACCCTAAAATAAGTCCATCTTAATGAAATTAATTAGAATTTGAGTAAATCGTTTGAAAATCATTAAATCGCACACTGTGATATATTATTCAAAAGCCCTTCTCTATCGCAAAGTCAACTAAATCCAATTTTGAGAAAAGATAGCACGACGACAAGAGTTACATCGCTAGAAAGATAATCTAAGATCGGGGAAAAACACAAATTCCCTACCGATACTTTCTCCTAATTTTTTTGTTTTTGTTTTTTTCAATACTTTCACTGAAAATTCAAATGGTCCACGCATACTTATTCATGTACCGTAGAAAAATCGACAAACCCAAGGCTCGTAAAAAGAAGAAGCCGAACTAAAGAAGAAGCAGGTACTTAGCACGAGCCGCAAGCACGAGTATTACGTACACGTAGTGCGCCGTGGCCTCCAGACGCGACTAATTTGTTCAATGACAGAAAACGTGTGTACTATTAACAAAGCGAGGAAAGAAAAACAAGACTATGACAAATAGCCGGAGCACAGGTCAATTGATCGACGTGCTCGGGGTTGAAGTGGCACAACCGATTGATTCAGGATTCGGTTAAGCGAATTAAATAAGCGAGACATACGAATTTTTATTGTGAACAGTGGCCCTTTGAAGTTGAACATTGACAAAAATAATGTATTATCGTTTTCAAAATAATAATACAAAGATACTCAATGCATCGCTGATTGAAAAACTCTTCCATAGATTATTCACAAATATTATTAATTCGACGATGGTACTATCATAATCGATCTTTTATTTTAATACGTATGAAGAATATATTGCTCAAAGAGCGATTTTCAAGTGACTTGCATCAAAGCCACGCGGAGTCGCTGTCAAAATCTTTCCATATGAAGTGCCACTTTAACTATTATTCCTCTTTTTGTTTTCCTCTCTCTTTTGCAAGTAGGTAAACTCGATGACCATCGTAGCTCCACTCTCGGGATTATCTTTTGTAAAAAAATCGCATGACGTCGCAGTGCACCCACTACACCACAGCACACCTATATATATAGCGTTGCCCACATATTCACATCAAGTGGAGCCTCTTTAGCGCAACGAAGGGGAGAGGGCGAATCGATGGGAGAGGGAAAGAGAAGAAAGAGAGGCCGCGAGAAAAAAATCGCACGCCGGCTGCGTTTGTCTTCTCCGCGTGTAGTACTTACCTTTGTACTTACATGCGAGTGCGCACTGCATACGCTTATGGTAACATGTGGAAAATACGCGCCAGAGCTAGCATACGAATGGATATCTCCTTTTTTTTATGGCGTACCGCTTTGATGAGGATGTTTTTTACTTTTTCCTCTTGTTTGAGTCGAACCAGTGTGGTTTTGGAAAATTCCAAACTTCCATTACTCTCACATGTTGCCATTGTCATAAGAACTCGACTGTCCTACTTTGATTTAAAAAAAAAATGCACCTCAACCCTGAGGCGCGAGCTATATTTATGGAGTTGAAGCTCCTTTTCCGTCCAGCCGCGAAAATCAAGTGTCTAATAATAGCACTTGGAAGCCCACCGTGCCATGATCCGTCATTGTCACGCGACATCCCGAGAATCATCCATCTCAGCCTTGGCGCGTGTGGGAAGAGAAAAGGAAAAAGTCAACCAGAACTGGATCGAGAATCCAAACGGAATTGGATTGTTGGCACTATCGTTGCCGAGCTTCAAAGATCTGACAAACCAATACCTCAAGAGCGCGTTCCAGTAGCGATCGATTTACCGATCCGAGCCGATTTT
The DNA here is from genome assembly GCF_036245765.1 of Copidosoma floridanum. Classification (NCBI taxonomy): domain Eukaryota; kingdom Metazoa; phylum Arthropoda; class Insecta; order Hymenoptera; family Encyrtidae; genus Copidosoma; species Copidosoma floridanum. The sequence continues at coordinate 10,827,611 of NW_028321884.1, read as the reverse complement.
CGGCATATTATCTCGAAAAGGCCGCAGAAAACAGTATTTTCCGTCCTCCTCGGCGCTTCATCGATCGACCGAGCCTGCGAATTCCTCCACCCCCTCCCCGCAATAACAAGCCCGCCCACGCGTGTTTTCCTTCCATCCGAAGAGAGCCCCTGTATAATACGCACCGGTTGATGCCTGCAACTCGTCGGGCCAAACTAAATTTACTTGCTCCCTCGCGGCGCAAATGAGCCGGCGTTTGTATATTGCATGCTTATGTGTGTGTATATTGTGCATCAGCTAAAGTGTCGCTCTAGAATTCCGGGGCGATGATCGGGGCGGCGCCGGGCACTTCAAAGAACGCGGTGTGCTTCTCGTCGCGTTATACTTTTTGCGCGTGTATATGCATATATATATGTATACATATGCGAGCTGATCTCGATCTTTTGTGTTTCACAATTGTTGCACGAGGCGCCGCTCCGGGGCTGCTGGCTTTCGTCTTATTATACATTGTTTGGGGTGTGTGTACACTTTGCAGTGGGTTCCTTTGTGTTTGGTATCTGGCCCCTAATTGGGCGTTCCTCATTGGGCAATGAGTGGTGATTTTCGGTGGTTTAGCCAATTGTAAGTATACTGCACGCAGGTTGATTTTTTGGTCGAAAATCAGCAAAGACGCATACACCTCGCGTACGAAGGTTTTTATTTATGGTATACCGGAGAAATAATCGTTTTTTTGCCAAGCAAAGGTATATGTATATATATACACCAGAATTAATTTTCAGCGTCTGAAATAATAAGACAACTTTGTTGTTGGTGACGATAAATCCAATGACAAGGGCAACGACGAAAGACCCTGAAGCATCTTATTCCTCCCTAATCTCATTTAAATTTTAATGACCTTTTCACCCCAACAAAATGCACTGTCTACTGTTTTATCTCCATACGTAATGTTGTGTATCTACCCCTGAAACGGCTGTACTACTGTGGGAGTAAATTGAAAAACAACAACGACTGTGATGGGCGGAGAGAGGGTGGCTTGTGTGAATTGTATTCGTTTCCGTATACATACAGTCCACGACTGTAAGGGGATTTGTGCTTTTCAAGCTTTACAATACTTGAAAGCTCCGTCGCCTTGGCTAACATTCCCATAGAATACATACATTAAGCAAAAAGTGACGACCCAAACAAGATGGAAAATCATTTTCAATGAAAGAGCACCAAAGTTACGTATACCACTGGTATATGTACGTATTATGTCATTGAAAGCTCCCCGATAAGCTTTGCCTTTTTTCGGCGTCGTGAATTACTTATCTGGCGCGTTAGCGTGTAATCGTAATTATAGGAAACAGGAAGCGCGAGATAAGATAGGGAGGAACGACGCAAAATGTTCGTACAGAGTCGCTGGCGAACGCTGGAGGAAAACAAAAAATCAATTCTCCACCCATCCGTATTGCATATATATTTATGAATTAAAAGCTTTGAGACAAGCGGGAAACAAAACAAAAAAAAACAAAAAAAAGAAAAACAATATAAAAGCACAAGTTAGCTGCAAAGCAAACAACGCATCGAGCAAATAATAACTTGGAATAATGCTTGGCTGCGGAGGCCGAGCCCAACTAACAATTAAGTGGAGGCGTTTGCAAAGAACACGGGAAAACACTCGAGACGAGCATCGGAGTTTATGAAACACTATAATTGCCCGGTGCCACGTGGTAAGCATCAGAGTTGAGATCCTGTTGTTGTTGTTGTTGGTTTTCATCTCCCTTTTTTCCATCGGCGTCCAGTTGTATCACTCGAGAATCTCCGTTTCCTTCAACCCCATCCAATTCAATTGTTCCCTCGCCACAATTGTGTACAAAGGCTTCAAAAAAAAAAAAAAAAAAAAAAAAAAAAAAAATGTAGGGGCCTAAAAGGTACACAGTAAACCCGAATTTCCAAAACCCACCACCGCTGTAGAGCAAAGTTCGTCAAAGTGCACGGAGCCAACTATACATACGGATACACCCGCGGCGTAAACCAACAACACAGCGGCATCGGCAAACTGTACATATATACACACTCGCGGCTGCAGCCCGCAGCGATCGGCATGTACGCGGAGGGAAAGAGAGCTCAAAGGAGGCCCGGAAGTTTGCCCTCGGGGTGTGTTATAACGCGGTTACAGGGGCTTCGGTGCATCGCATACATATACACGCGCGAACCCTGAACGCATAGGAGCGAGATTTTGGAGCTCGGCCAGAACTTTCCAGACAGTTCGGCGCATCATCTACTCTCGTTGCCGTTACTTCCGAGATGTTATCCCCCCCCCTCCGTGGTTTTCCGAATCCCGCGGAAATGGTATTTGGGTTTCTTTTGCCTCCCTTGAAAATTCGCCCGACCCTTCATTCGGGGATTCCCCGGTTACTCCCTCCGAACCCCGTGGACACCAAGAGAGAGAGAGGGAGAGCTAAAAATCACCACGCGAATTGGGGATACAAGGAGCTTCGAGTCAAGAGCTTGCGGAGCTTTTTTTCAATGTCGGCGTGTACGCGAGCCTAATCGTCTGGATCCACAAATATTATTATCTCAGGAGACGAAGAGAGGGGAAACAGTCTGCCGAACTACGGGAGTGCATGTGAAAGAACAACGGGCGAAAGAGGAGACGGTCGAGAATCGGAAGAAATGAGTTCTTTTACCCTCCCTCTCTTTTCGTTTGTATGGAAATTGCAAAATCAAAATAACAAAGTCGGAAGGATAGTTTGTTCTTGGCAGTATACTGTTTAGAGTGTCGACAAAAAAAAAAAAAAAAAAACGAGAGTACTCGTATGAGCAACTCGAGCACGTGACCATTGGCTTAAACTTCTTTTTGCTGGTTGTATAGCTGGACCGTTAAGGATGAAAGAAAAACCTTTGCTCCATCAAAATAACCAAATTTACATTAGCTCGTAAAATATAAAAAAAAAAATAAAAGCAAAAAACAGAGAGAACATCGGAGAAAAATAAAACCATAAACAAATGGCCCCCCGAGATCGTGGCTCTTCCCATCCCCATGCGTGCAAACTCATCATCGCGCAGTTATGCGAAAAAACGGAAGCGCTGTACGGAGAGAGATTACGCGCTCGCAGATCGTTCGAAAGCATCGTCAGCATCCGCGAAACGAGAAGAAAACAACTTTCCCCCGTACACCTATATGTATATATACACTACCACAAGCGCGATTCCTGCAACGAGCAAACAGCGGCCTCCTCCTCCTCCTACGCGCGCAAACACGAGCGTTTGTATAGTATTAGAGAGAGAGAGAGAGGAAGGGAAAAAGCGCGCCGGCGAGTTCATTGGCACGTCTGTTGTTGCTGTGCGGTCTTTTCTTCATCTTCCTCCTCCTCCTCGAGTGTGCGCTTAATGTATGTGCGGACGCGCGCGTAATGCATCGAGATCGGAAAGCGCGAAAGCTCTCCCCGCGTGGCTGATGGGGACGATCCGTTTGAGCGGTTGGATGTGCCCCGCGTTGTTCGGGTCGGATCTGCAATCGAGGTGACCCCCCGAAAATTGGATAAGTTTTTCCCCTCTTTTTTTTTTTTTTTTTTTTTTTTGCAACTAAGCTTTTGTTTTTGAGTGTGTTTGTAAGCGCGTGGGTAGGCGACTACGATCTTCCTTTCTCCGGCGCCTGGGGGGAACTTTGGGTGTGCGACTAAAGCGTGTATCCTATATATAATTTTCATATTCGGAAATGACAATAGGGTGGATGGTACATAGTTGACGTGGTCCGCCTATACACTCTTGATGATGATTTTTGGTGGACAATTTTTTTGGTTTAGCGATGGAGTATAAGATTGATCGATCATTATATTTTACGTTTTCATTTTGAATGTACATTAATTTGCAAACTTGTACGGAAATAACCTTGCATTGTCCATACTTCTCTTATCCCAATGTAATGACTTGAAAAAATGTATACTTAAAACAAATATTTAGTGGTCTAATCACAAATCACCTAATTATTTAATATACTGACACGTTCGAGAACCATGAAACGTCCCATCGCTCAAAAAATCATGGCTCATCAGTCTCAATCATGGCAATGGTGCGGCAAAAGTTTCGCTCGTCTATTTCAATAAAGACTAGGAGTGTATACCTGCGACAAAAACTAACGTAATAAAAGATGTCCCCTCCACCACGTCGATCCGACAAGTTACGACACCCTACACGCATACACGTCCTCGAAACTTTGTTTTCTCGTCCAATCATATTATGCGATCGATGCGATCAAAGTCCAATGGTCGAAGCCAACGCGAAAACTTTTCCATCGCCATCGACAAATGGACAGTCGGAGGAAAAACTTGGACCCATCGGACGGAATCCGTACACCCCCCGGTGCTCGGGCGAAAATATTTCGAGCACCACCACCTCGCGGAACGCGGTCCTTGCCTCCTTCTCTCCCTTCCCTCTTGTTCGTGCGCAAACCCGACGCCCGAGCTTGCGGGGACTCCCCCCTTTTTCCTCTCGTTTCGTGCTTTCTCGATGCAAAGTTATTCCGCACTTCTTTTCAATTTTCTCGGTTGTAGCTATACCCTTCCTCTACCTCGATTGTGTACACTCGCCGTTGTTGTTTCTAAAGGTGGTTTCGTATACTTAAAGCAAACAAAAGTGTACACTTATTTTCATTGTGATGCTTTAAGTATATTCGTCGATACTGAAATTGGATTGTCCAATGTTTTGTGTTTTTTTTTTTTTTTATCGAGTTTGTGCAAGTGTTGTGAAAAACAGCATTGGCCCTCGTCGACTGGCACAGCTCGGTCGGTGGAATAAGTAAAGACGTTGTCGAGTCTGAAAAGGTTCGAGACAATAAAGTAGGAGGTTACCAGTAACCGATGACGATAAAAAATAAAGAAAGTATATGGTATCACTGTGAGACAGAAATAAGATGCATAATTTTTTTTTTATCCAAGAATGAGGGTATAGTGGTTTGTTTGACGTGTCTTGACGACTTACCGTTAATGCTGCAATTTTTAAACTCGATTTCAAACTCTTATAATATGTGAAACAATTTGGTTAATGGATAGTAAAATTGTTGACTCCACAGAAGTAGTTGCAACTAGTTGCCCTCTCAAAAAATAATAGTCGAATTTCGTTATACGTTCGACTATTCCCCATTTGGGATCACATCTTTTGAAGCATTTAATTAATTTACCTTGTGGGCAGCACTAAATTATTCAAACCAAGTATATGACATAATTTTATTTGAAAAAAAAAAAAAAAAAAAAAACAAATGGTTGAAAACTACATTATTGACTAAAATTGAAAAGATAAGAAAAAAAAACTAGAAAAGAAGCGGGCAGCCCTTAGCTCATGACTTGAAGAGCCGTCGAAGAGGATAATTACCTAGGCCCATTCAGAGGAAAATTACTCGGGAGAGTGTATAAAGTGCTCGTTAAACCCAGGTGTAATTGCAGCCCCTTCTTCAACTTTTCACCGAGACTTTTTGCATCTCTTCGCCGGGCTGGGAATTTTAAAAGCCAACTCGGTTTTTTTTTTTTTTTTTTTTTTTTTTTTTTTAATTGTTTAAAAATGTTATTTCGCGCGTCTGCGTTCACGATTTCCGGGCAAACTCGTTAATTTCCATTTTTTCCGCGGGACAGTTTCCACAAAATCTCGGGGCTGTTTAGCATAATGTTCCTCGTTCGCTTGGAAGAGAAGAGGATTCAGGGTATAGGAGCAAAACTGAATAATACGGAAGCGCGCGTGAATGGCCATTTTAACGAGGGAATTTAAATGAGTTGAGAGAAAAATCGGGGAGGGGGGGGCAAGTAAAAGGAGCTTTCATCTCAACGCGTACACGCTCCCAGTTATTTATCGCTGTCCCGTAAATCAGCGGCCGATATTGTTGCTTTTGTTTGCTTGTTCATTTTTTTTCTTTTTTCCACCTCCTGTGGGAGATTTTGCGAGCCGAGGCTCGATTAGTTTATCGATCGCGCGAGAGCGCCTGAGAAAAATTCGAAAAGCGCATTGAATGTTTTTTTTTTTTTTTTTCCAATAAGATGAGGTTTCGCAACGCAAACTTTTTCTTTGTAAAAAAGCATCAACTCGTGTAAGACGAAAACGGGCCATTTTCCTTTTCTCGTTGCGTAAGTGCACCAACGCGCAGCCAATGTCCATTTACGGTCAAAGACAATGCGTCGTTGTTATTTATTTTCTCCTTCGGCAAAAGATGTGCGGTGTTTATTATAATTACGCAACGCTGAAAAAATCGCACTTGTTGTTGTATAGGATAATTTCAAAACGCGGCTCTACAATCCACGACGCGAGAGAGAGAGGAAAATATGAGTGTATGGCAAAACTAATGGGTGGTTGAATGCTTGTTTCGTTTTTTTTTTTTTTTTTTTTTTTCTTTTTATCATTGCGATAAACGCGCTTACGGGCGTTGTTTATAATCTTGATTCTCATGGAGCAAAACTGTGTACTCACCTCGTGTCCGATAAATAAAAGAAAAACCAGATAGTTTCCCACGTGGTGATTTTTATGTGTATTCGTTTTACGAGCACAATGCTTGTTAAAGTTGAAAGGTTAGATAAAACCCTCGTAGCTTAGAGGTAATTTTCTTTGATCAAAAATCAATTGTGTGTTTCGTTTAACGTGTTTGATAATTAAAAGTTGAAAAAAAAGTTGTAAATGCACTAAAAATTGTTTTTTCTTTTCTTTGTGTTTATTTTCATAATTTCTGTGATCGCAGGTTTAACATGTACTTAATAATAAAAATTTAAAGGAAAAAAGTAGCAAAACAATGAAAAACGTAACTTTCAAATGTTAAGATACGAAAGAGTATTGATATTCCTCCGATATTATAGCACGAGAAAGTCTGAAAAAAAGAAAATTCAATTTTACTGCAGTGAAATCGCAGCTAAGACGAATTTTTTTCCCTCTTTTTTTGTCAAATACTAAATAAACGACGCACTCGTGTGTGTACAAAAAAAATGATCAAAAACCAGGTACCTGCATATTATTGAATGTACACCTGAGGGTCAATGAAAAAAAACAATCGAGACATGTCAGTGGAGCAATTACGAGTCGATAATCGGGTCCCTGAGTTTCGATTACCGCGAAGTATACGAATCATTAGGCCAATTTTGCCGTGTGTGCCATTGGAACGAGGCTTGCGTGATGTGGGCCAAGCTCGTTTGGGTGCACGCGTATACGGTATACATACAAAGGCTCAGTGAGCTTTTGGCGTTTGGAAGCTATCTGGATTTACACACACAGCTGAATGGTCGCTTTGGGTTTCAGTGCAAGGTTCAACTGTTGGACAGAGTCAACACTTTTACCGAAAAACCCACCGAGGTGTGTAACGATTTTTCAAAACCGGCTTACCGATCTTTTGATTATATGTTCGGTCTCTCAGCGAATTTTCGAAAACAACGACTAGAATAAAAAACTGTACTTGGGTTGTCAATCAGTGTACCATTTAAACGCAATGATCGAATCGTTGCTCTATTTACCAACTATAATATTTAAGTGGACACCTATCCGATTTCGTTAAACCGAGTAAAAGGACAAAAGCTCCATAAAAACTCCTGTAAACCACGAAAAGTTTCACCGTTCCTATCCTATCACTAAACGTTGCACCGACGCGCAGCAGAGCTCATACACGTATATATATATACGTCGTTAAAAGCTCTCGGGGCGCTTTCGTCACAGTATCCGTCGTCTCGGGGAAAAAAGAGGGGCAACGAAATTGATTATGCACCGACTCGTGTTTGTAACTTTTCTCGTTGCCCGAAAGTTCGTCCCGATGCCTTTTTTTCCCCGTTACTTCCTTCTACGCTTGACTTTGGCAGTCATCTCGTTAGGACGTTTTTCCAACGCGAGGCTGAGAAAAGTGCATTTTTCAATGTTATAGAGAGTCGCAGGTACCCGAGGGAGAAATAGAGAGGTCAGTGCTCCCAAGTCGAGCGCTGATCATTTTTTTTTTCCTTTTCCACAGGATAATGTATACAATATAATCATCGTTACGTCACAACAGAGAAACAGTAGGTATACATAATATACACTGGAGGTACTCGGACGAGTTATGGGCCGGGGCAAAGCGATGGAATGTTTAATATCGAAAGTTCGTGCACTTGGCGAAAAGTTGTTTTGCCGGATGCTCGGAGCCATATAATATATATGTATACACATAAGTTGGATCGAGGGTACGTCAGGGTGTTTGGGATAAAACTGTTGAATATCGAATAATGCATGGATCGCTTTGGGGGGGAGGTTGCTTTGCGAGGGTAAAAGTTTCTCCCTCAAAAAGTGGGAGCTTTTTTATTTTTCTCGAGCATATTACACACACGTAAATATATATTATTAAAAAATAAAGCTATGTGTAACGTAACTAAATTTCCCGGCGCGCGTTTCCAACGGATCGCAGCGCGAAAGGCGTCTCTTCTCGATAAAAAATAATCTCGAATCGTAACTCCACGTATAGCTGTTATATAGTATATACATTATACTTGAAGCTCGAGACGTAGATGACTGTTTATCTCTCGAACTGTCGTATACATAATGATTTACGAGCGGCGTATGGATGCGCGAGAAAAAAACTTTTCCGATCTCTCAAATGTGGGTACAAGGTGTATGTGATGGGCGAGGAAGCCCATACGCAACTTACGACGTATATATCGTAAAGTGACGAGTGAAACGATGGTGTTTGTTACCGATCCAGTCGGAGAGTAGTTTGAAATTATTTTTTTATTGAGTCACACAAGTTGCAATTACAACTGTATCCCTTACGTGGTACTACTCATGGAAACCTACGTGCACATTTTTCATCGTATGGATCGTGTCGAGAGTATTGGTTCCTCGTGATTTTGTGAACACTGATGGACACATAGGCTTAGATACCACGTTATCTTTCATGGCTTGCGTTTTTTTAATTTTTTTTTTTTGTCAAAGTTTAACTTTGAAAAAAGAGCGTCATCATTAAACCGATTACCGATACAACTCATTTGTAATTCTAGATGTTAAAAAAAAATTACATTTCGTAAATTACAGCGGGTGAAACGCAAAATCCGCAAAATATCGGCAATCGAAACCATATCACGTATTTTCCTTTGTACGACTCATTCTTTCGTAATTCACCGCGGTGCACGCATAATGTGTCACTTGTACACACACGCAACTGTTGTATATTACCATTACTCAGCCGCATTAGCGAGGAAAAAAAAAAAAAAAAAAAAAGTACGCGCCTGTTATCGGTATCCTACGCTTATGAACGAAAAATTCCAGCATTGATTTTATCGCTTTTCTGAAGGGACGATTTGTATAAACAAAGAAAGTGCCCCAACGACGATATACAAAACGGGAATGGAGGACGTTTTCGTGAAATCACGACCGGTGCTTTTACGAGCTTTTTTTCGTCCCCCTCCTCCTCCCCTTCGTCATCTTCGGGTGTGAATAATAAACGCCCGCTCGGGCTTTTATTCGACATCAAAGACAATAACAACAATAATGACTTAACGATCGAACCCGAGATTATTATTATTATTATTATTATTATTATTATTATTATTATTTCCATGCGCTGGGGATTTCCTTTGTGCTTTTCGATCCTATACACATGTACATGCTATACGCGCTCGAGAGATTTTACGCCTTTCATTTGAGGATCAATGAATCATTGCTCTCGTGAGCTTTTTCCGTGTGCGTGATTTTTTTTTTTTTTTTTTGGGGTGTATGGTTTTCGTTGTGGCGTACAGCGTTTGTAGAACGAGAGTATAATCCCTGAATAGTTTCGTTGACCTGGTGTTTCCACGATTTTTTTTACATTAGTTCATTGAGAAAGTGAAAATCGATGAAATAGATAAATACTCCATTCGTCCGTATGCATCTAGTAATTTTGAAACAAACACGTAAAGGTCGTAAAAATAGTGTAAATATCAACCACATTGTGCGAGATGTAATCAACCGAGCAACACGCCTACTTGATCTAATTAATCACTTCATTTCTCATGGTAAATCCCAAGAATTATCTTGCCCTAGCCAACAATGTATCGGAATAATCGAGCACCTGAAAGTCATTGTTTGGATGTGAAAAAAAAAGAATATTTCATTTATCGTGCACTTAATCGCTGCGGATCTCGGTGTCTATACGGTATATTGTATGTGCTCACGTGAGAAAGTATGAAAAAAAAGGCTGCTAGTTCAAGGTAAAGGCGTTATCGCGCGCGGAAAAAAAAGGCTTTTAGCGAACCGCACAATAATTTCCACTTCCTCTGTGTATAGGTATACTGCGCGCGCTACCGGAAAGCAAAGCGGCTACTGTGTGACTCGACGCATAATTAAGCGTATAGGCTTCCTGTCGAGGAAAAAAAAAAAAAAAATCCAAGCGTCGAACGGTAGCCGAAAACGGGAGGTCCATCTGCGTATAAATGGCCAGAGATAAGGCTCCCCGGATCTTACACTTTTTTCATAAATTCAAAACGACGTCCCATCCATGAAGAAGAAAAAAAGGGGCGAATATTTCCAAAGTGTATATTTTTAGTCAGTGAAATGAAAAAAAAAAAAAAAAATCCTTTGGATACACTTTCATCGTTTTTTTTGTCATCTTACCGTAAGCCATACAACGTGGGCGCGCTCGTTTTATTCATCTCCCTTTTTTTCCAAATAAAATAAAAAAAACTCGATATTGCCTTTTAATCCGCGTCCCGTTAAACTTCCGCTCTGGACGCGACTGGAGATGAAAATTCCAGAGTTCGTTTTACGCGTGTACCATATAATATATAAATGTATATATACATGTATGAATTCGTCCTTTGCTCGATTGCGATTTTACAAGCAAAGGAATTATTTATCGAATGGCAGATTGAAAAAGTACGGGAGTATGTGCACCGGGTAAATGGATTTATTGGAAACTACTATATGCCTGCGCATTTACTATATAGGTTTTATACACTCGCGGATATTATTGCTTTTACGTGTATTTTTTTTTTTTTTTTTTTTTTTCCCAACATGACTCGGTAATGGAAACGCCGCTTGCGAAAATGCATTAGCTTTTTTTCTCTCGAATACATGTTTTGTTGGGAAATTCAGATAAATAGGTAATTATTTTATTCCGCGTATACAAACAACGCAGGGGAGTTTTTACCGCGAGTATTAAATCTCGAGAGCAAAAACGAACGAGCCAAGTTTGTTATTCTCGAATTGACGGTCATTGGGATTCTTTTGTAATACCTCATTGTGCGTTTTTATTTTCTTTTCTATCGATGTACAAAAACATTGTACCGTATTCTTGGGAAGGAAAATTTTTTCCGTGGAAACGTTTGCCAAGTGAATTCTCGTACTTGTGTACCCATAAAAGAGAGCAATCGTTAATCGACTTCCTTGGTAATTGAGTTTATCAGAGGTTTTCTTAATTAACACTTCCAGAGACTTAAGGATAATTAGTTTATGCAATTATTTTTTGCTTGAATTTTTTTTTTTTTATTCAAAAACTGTTTTTCTAGCTAATAAGTGCAATACATTTTATACACTTATTTCATTGTAAGATCTTTGAAATCAAATGTTTGAATACTTTTTCAAATTTTTTGACTATTTTTTTTTTTTCCAAGTAATTTTTCTCTCCAATTTTATGCACTGTTTTTGCTGAAAATATTTTTCTTAAGCACTATTTTGTAAGTAATGATTAAATCATTTTTATTAGCATTTATTATGAATTGTTTAAATTGTATGGGTTTGAGTCAGATCAACATTGATAGAAAATTTACATTAATTTGTTGAGAGAATAAAAAATACTTGGGAATATTCTTACCTTGGCGTATTTATGAGTCAGAATTTGTATAGTTACGATCCGATAATCTTTGCTTTTACTCATAAAATTTTACGATACTCTGATCGCACTTAAAAAAACTTTCATAAGTTGCACTTATGTTACTAAACGGTTTTTATTTTTTTTTGCATATATTTATGCTTCGGGAAAAAATTCATTTCTCCAGTAAGCGTGTTTTTCATGATTACAGTATCGATTGGTATTAGTGTCCTAATGATATCTTACCGTCAAACTTACCGTGGCACTGATCGTGTCGTTTAAATTGAAAAAAAAAAAATAATAATATGAAATATTTTAGATCGACACATCGAATTTTAAAATAAACTATTACTCGTTAAAACTTGCCATTTTTCATTTTACATCAATACACTTCTCGTAAACATTAAATCCTTGGGTCGCTTCATCTTTTTTAAAATATTTCTGCTTCCAATAACAGTTACAATATTACTCCAGAGCCCAATTGTTATTCTTAGCGAAAAGATCACAAAGCCAAATATTGTCCCCTTTTTTATTCCAAATGACCATAAATACAATATATTTCACGGTCTAGACGCGTGAAAATAAAACTCACTCACCAACCACGCACCTCAACTTTGTACAAAAATGTCCACCCATCCCTTCTTGAAAAGCTATATACATCGTATGAAAATAAAAGACAGGAGCCTCTTCCTTTTAAATCCATATCGATATTACAACGACAAGCGCACGAATCAAAAAATGAATCAAACACAAAAAAAAATTAAAAAACAGCACCCACACACCTCAAGGGATATCGGCTGATGTATGTCTATATAGAATGTAATTGCAGTCAAACTATAAGAGTACTATTTGGTACAGGTACACTATTGCGATACAGTATGGATTGTACACACGCTGTCACAGCAGCCGATCGGCAGAGGAGAAAATAATAAGATGTTACACTTGTAGTACCTAGTAGTGGTAAGGTGCATTGAGACGATATAGGCAGATACAATATACGTAGGTGTATAACGAAGAGAAAGAGACGTGTCCAGCTAAGAGGGCAAGAATATGTTTTTTACACGCTAGACGAAGCCTCCTTTCCGTAAAATAATGACAATGTACCTATATGATGATAATAACGAAGCCCCCCCCCTTTTCTTCCCATTCTTCTGTGAGCTTCTCATCTTCGATCGAAGGTATATTATTCCCGATGATCTTTCACTCTTTGCACGCGTGTGTATCACGAAGCATAGATGCTCTTTTTTTTTTTTTTTTTTTTTTATTTTTTTTTTTTATTGCCGCTTCGATCGCGGGTTGGATAACGCTTGTAAATTATAGGTTTTTCGGGCGACTCGGTGTGCGCGGGTACGGTTGATGAGCGCGAGAAAACAAATCGCCACTACACGACTGTATGTACTTTAACGCGCGGGCCGGAGGAGGAGCGACGAGTTTGATTGGCGAGTGTGGCTTTTTTTAGACTCGAAGGTTCTTTTTGCTCTTTCAATTGACCGTTGGGGAGAGAAAACTCTGGCTCGCGGTTCCCCCGGTATCAGCTCAACGAGCTTCGGCCGAATGTTTGGATCAAACGGAGTTTTTTTTTGAGCTTAACTTTTTTTTTTTTTTTCATTTATCACACATGTTTAGTTTTAAGTTTAATAAATAAGTAAAACAAATAGCTAAATTAATATGTTACTTTACGGTTTTTAAAACAATGAGGTTCTACTATTTCAAAATTAATGTTTGAAGCAAATACACAACTGCACTTGTAAACACGTTCTTCATTTTGTTAACACTTCAAGGTCGCGGTAAATCACTTGAATCTCCTGTCGGGCATCACATGTTGAAAGCTAAATATTTATTATCACTCACTCTATATCATTATTTTTTCCTCTGTCGTAGATAGAAATTACGTTTCTCGAAATCGTACTTGGAAATTGAGCTTAATGGCAACGTTAAAAAACATTCGTTTTTGGAAACGTTCCAAAAAAAAATCTTCCAAAATGTTGCGTAAAATTTACAAGTATTTTGTTGTTGGCTTTTATAAAAAAAATTATAGTTTGTTTGGTAATAGAAAACGACATAAATTGATCCTGTAATTAGAAATGAAAAGTAGTTTTAAAGTTCATTACATTTAAAGAAATCCAATAAAAATCATAAACTCACTTTTTTGTTGTTTTCAACACATGTTTTTATCGCCATGGCAGCTCTATTTCCAAATGCAATTATTGATTGAAAAAGTACTAAATACATGTGAAAAATTCGCTTTTCACTCAATCGACAATTGCAATCCAATTAAACTCCCAAAATGAGCACATTAGAAGCTTACAGATTTTTCGGGCGAGTCGTCTCCATCTCACTCCATACGAGAGTATCTTCCCCTTGCTTAGCACGAGCTTGGCGGAGATCGATGGCCCGGATTGAATTATTTCGCGTTACTGACTCTTGAAATAACGGAAAGTTATTGCCCTTCATCTTTTCCCACTAAAATCTCATTTAATGCATAAATACGAAATTAAACTTGAAACAAAATTTTGTGTAAAAATTAAGTTTTTGTGAAAATTGTTTACTTGTATGGAATATTTAAAAAAATTTCTTTTGTCATATAAAGTGTTATAGAATCGTTTCAAGTAAACAATTTATTGAAATAATATCATCACTCTAAGAAAATATTCTTTATAAATAAGAAAATTTTTAAAATATAAAAAATGATTACGCTGTTTCAAGAGAATATTAACTTGGTATTATTCTAGTTAATATTTTCTTACTTTTAAAGAATTTTTTCTCTCGGTTCAAAACGATGGAATAAAAAAAATAAACAAAAAAAATAATAGTAATAATAAATAAATACAACAAGAAAATACCTCTTATCTTTTATAAGAGTTTTATTAAAATTGAAAAAATTAATGAGGTATCTGACATCGTACGTACTAGAAATCAATTTTTTTTTTTTTACAGTTATCAACACATTTTATTTTTTGATTCAACAAATAATTTCTAAAAAAATTAATGAAATTAATGTGCGTTTTTATTTAAAAAAAATGTCTCTCTGCCGATTGCTCGTTTCCATCAAAATATCTTCATTTATCTATTTATTTGCTACTGGTACGTGTTCGGAAGCTACTAAAAAAAAAAATCTGATTCATACAAGTTCATCCGTTGTTTTTATTTTACAAACCCTCAAAGTGTTTAACCCACTTTGTTTTTAAATTATTTATTTTTTTCCAAACCAGTGTCCTCCTCTTACGTAAGTGCAACAACGATCACAGTTTGACTTTTAATTTTCCGCCCCGACGAGTCTAATCGTACATTTCCGTCATCCACTGGGTGCACTGATCACACGCCAGACACCCAAGCGATGGATTAAAGATTAAATTTATTTAAGGCTAAGGACTCAGGGTCCTTAATAGCCTAAGCATTACACAAGGCTCAAAATATGAGCAATCTACTTGTGCTTGCAAAGACATGGTCAGCAAAGCGACACTGCAGCCAGCTCAGATAGATATACGTGAGCGCCTAAACAAGTGAACACGTGCAGCAGGTGTATAACTTGAACAACACAAGACCTGTATTTCTTCTTCCCTGCCGGGTACATGTATAGATTAAGGAGACGTCGTCAGATGAACAGTCGGGTAAATTCTGTTTGATGATACCGTCAACTATTTCGTCCTTTGAAAAGGTAACCGGTATATCGTGTACTATAATACGTGGCAATAGCTTATCTTCTTTCTTCACTTCAAGTCCAATGTCTTTAAGAGCAGAGCAGGTAGCTAAGGCTGCAAGTCCCTCTCCTTCAATGACAAAATTCTTCTTAGCCAACATGTTCACACGATCTACACGAATTTTTAGGTTCGACGCTTTCACTTTACCCATCAGCGTACTCCGTGTATCTTGAGCAGAGTTTGAATTTGTCAAATTCGTTAGTGCTAGGGCCAATTACTATACGTTCAGATTTATTGATTGGTATTGCTTTTTACCTCCACTAAGTAGCAATTTACGGCCACTCTGGCGGTCAGAGGAGGATGGCCCATCACGACATCCACTAGCCAGAACACTGGCATAAGATGGAAAAGCAGGCGCTCCATCACCTGCTGCTTTACCCGTTAACTGTGTTAAATTATCAGCTGCCCGCGATACAGAGTAGCAAATCTCACGAAGCTCGGCTTTGCACGTGTGAGAGGAGCGATCCTCAGCTAATTGTACAGTATAAGCAACAGAAATTTTGTTTATAGCATCACAGACAGAACAGAATGGAGAGAGAGAGAGAGAGAGAGAGAGAGAGAGGACGGCGTAATATAAATTGATAATTAATTTGCAAGTGAGACGAAGCTTGTAACAATATCGTGCGCGTTGCATGTGTGGGTATACGCATAAATTACGAAAGAAGAAGAAAAGAGGGAATCCGGTTCACTTGTTATTACAGCAACAGTTCTCGGTCAAAGTTCGCATATAAATGTGTGTAATAATATGGACATGAAAAAAATCTCAAAGAAAGAACAGGGACGCGCTACTAACTGGAGTGTCTTTTCGGAGGCTTATTTTTAAACCAGAGGAGGGAGTGGATTTAGAAAAAAAAAAAAAAAAAAAAAAAAAAAAAAAAAAAAAAAATAGAACGAGCCCTGCACGCGAGAAGGGGCCCCCGTGATACGTTCGTGACAGTGCCTCGGTATATTCGTATATTTATATGTGTGGGAGTATAGAAAGAGGAAGCTTTACGATGTGTAGAGGCGTTTTGAGTTATGGCCCGCATAAAGTATTTTTTCTTTTTTTTTCTCCTTCGTCTCTTCGATTTTTTATTATACTTACTTGTTCCGCTCTCGCGAACCTGTATTTTTTTTTTTTTTTTTTTTTTTTTTTTTTTTTTTTTTTTGTTTTGTTTGTTAAAGAGGAGAGATTCATCGCGATCTTTGTCTCCCCTCGCGGGCTTAAACTCTTTCTTATGGATATATATACATATCTGCAGCGTTTAATTGAATGCACTGGTTTATGAGAAATTACTTGGAGGTGTAAATTGTACACGTGTTTCATATATGTGTTTATAAATATTGTCGTGGGTGTGGTGAATAGTTATTTGTAAATCGTATAGGTGTAAGTGGATGTACAATGTACGCTTGTGGGATACTCTTTTTGCAATTAATTACAATGTTTAAGGATTTTTTGTTGATAGATTGAAAATCTTTTTGTTTGTATTTTTACTTTTTTTCGGTTTAAAATTTGTTTAAACAGATTTTACAAGAATAGCACTCCTTTTTTGCTCCAACACTAATTCTAAGCTATATTACCATTGTTACCTTTTCTCTAAATTCGAAATAGTTATAAAAGTCTACAAAATAATTAAAATAGTCCTTGATACATACATTGTTCAACTAGTACCAATAAAGTTTTTCGTGGTGTAATTTCACCATTCGAATGCAGTGTCAGTTATAATTTAACTGTTTCCTTGTTGTATACTCATAACTTGTAAAAATACTGAATTATTTATCCTACAAAATAGTGAAATATTTAACATATCACTGATAAAAATTTGATATAAAAAATTACAGTAGCTAAGTGCAAATAACATTTTTTTTTTCTAGCTAGTAAAAATCTCGTTCAGAGTTGAAATATCGATAGGTACACTTGTACTTGAAAATGGTAATATACGCTTTAAAGAGCGAGCATACAAAGGCCATCATCCAAATAGAAAATTAGGAAACGAGATTTAGAGATAGAGAAGAGTTGGCGAGTCGCGTGCCCGAGCACGCGAATCGACTCTCGGAATAACGCACGAGACGGAATTTAGAAGCCTTTCGAAGAGGCGGGTATGTATATAAGTAGGTGCACCAACTCGTTCGCGAAATATACATGCACCGTAGTAGAGGAGAAAAAAAAAAAAAAAAAAAAGAAAAAGAAAGGATATACGTGCACCTAATACCCTAAGCGCATTCCGGTCGGCTGTTTTGCAATTGCTCTAATACCGGGCACATAATATATAGGTATGGGCCTGTAAGCTCTAGCTTGATCGTACACGAGTGCTCCAGTTGTCTGTTGTATATAGTTGACGCTTTTATACCGCGGTTCTGGACTATTGGGTGATTTTCGTGGTCGCGAACCGTATACGTGTATGGACGATTAATTTTCATACTTTATTGAGCAAAGAAATATTGATTTTGACGATGCTTTAGTGCGTGATTTTATATAATATATTACCAGTTCTGATTGAGAACTATGTTATATAAAAATGTTGCGAACATGTGATGTATGAATTTTATCGATTGCACCGCTGTACGTTATGGGTGTATATTATACAATAGTGACTCGTCATCGCACGCATTTTGATCGTATTGTTTGTGTAGAAAATTTATTTAAAAAATTTAACGTATTAATTGTGCTGAAAAATTTTGTATAAAACAGTGCTCAACGTGTGAATTGAAATTTCAAAAGATAAAGCACTGTAGAAGAAAATAAAAAGCAAAGTATACATTTGAAAACAACTTCAATATTTTATTTTATTTCATAGATGAATTGTACTTATTTTTATTGTAAAAAATTACTGTTTAATTCTTAACAAAGACCCATCGTACTTTTTTTTTTATCATATAACATGAAGATCACTTCAATCATGCGTCTTCATTCGACAGTCAGCGATGTGCAAACAGATTAATAAACACTCACACGTATACTTATTTAGACACCACAACAAACAAACTTGAACAATAACACTCAAACGTCACACTGTCTCTCGGTCCAATGTATCAAGCAGAGACGACATAAATCACAAAATTCACCATTATTATAAGCTCCCCACCGAAAATTTTTCGGCACCCATGAAACGCCGATCCCACAAAGTATAGGTACAACCTTACACACATGCAATTTTTTCTTCTTTTTTTTTTTTTTTAATTCACACTTACACGCAAGCGGCAGCCTCCGTAAATCAATTACCAGGCCAACGAGCTGTCCCTCCACCGTTTACACACACACACACACAAGCGCGTGCCCCATCTCGTTCTTCCTCTCATCCTCATCTCTTTCTTTTTTTTTTGTATAGTTATACACATGTAGGTACGTGCGCCAAAGTGTGTCAGAAGAGAGCGACCGACGACGACACTCTTGCGGTCAATTCGAGCGTCCGAGAAAAAGAGCGTCCACGTACATTACATGCAATATATGTACCCTCTCGAGGGCATCAATTTCCTTTCGCGGACGACACTTCCGCTCGCGATTTTCAGGCTATATACATTATACTTTACGCACTTGTGAACTCGTGCGCTCTCGTTTCCACTCCCCCCCAACATTTTATTAAACCCTATTAATTGAAAAGCCGCATAATCATGTTTACTCGCTGTATCGCAGGTTTTTTTTTCGTTTCCTCGCAATCTTCGAATTAACTCGTTCTTTTTCTCAATGGCTATACATGTATGTTCCGCGCACGTGATATCTGTAATTGACCCATGTATGTATACCATCGCTGCTGCAGACGAGGGGCGGGCCAATAAAACGAAAAAGAGAGCGCGGCGGATAAACAAATTGGGCTTCCTCGGGAGGAGGGAGACGATTGATCGGTACATTGTTCTTTCATTTTTTTTTTTTTCCCCCTTGCCTATAATTCGTTCGCACGCGTTTTCATCGGAGTTGTGTGGTTCGGCTCTCCTTTCGGGGCGGTGGTGCGGCGCGTGAGAAAAATGACCGACAGCCGGCAGTCGACTTTCGAATGCCTCGACGTGCGCAGCTGAGGGAAACGAGTGCGTCCATTGTTGTTGTTTTTGTTGTGCTCGTTGTCGTGGTTTTACCAGCCGAATTTACGTAATATACACCAACACAGTTGCTCCTCGTTACTCCTGTAACAATACAACATCACGTCGTACAATCGTGTCCCGTGTGAGTAAACTATTGAATTAATTTTATACTGTGTCTATAGTCCGTTACTTGCTGCAAAATCTATTTTCTCCCTCGGAATGTCATCGTTTGAGGAATCACCAATTTACCTTCCTTGTATCGTTTGCACGACAAAAATTGTTTTTATCGCAAAAATAATGAATAAAATTAAAAAATATTTTCAAAAAAGTGTTGACTACTTCATAGTGATGTCGATCTAAAGGTGATCTAATTAATAGACTCACAAGTGCTTGTAATTGTAAACAAACGCCTTTTCGATGTATATATTATAATTTTGTTTCAACTCATATACGCTTTGTCAAACAAAAACAACAACGATTTTAAAATCAATCAATTGGACAAACAATTTGTTAATATTTTGAATAATGTGTTGTGAAATTATTTGATATACCGTAGATTAACGTGTTTATGATCGGTTTATAGATTGTATCGGTATGCAGTCTTCGGTTCTACCGAATAAGTATGCGGTCATTTGTTGTTTCGTTGCGAGGATTGATTGCATTTTAATTGGAGTGAAGTTATTCTTAATCGTTCTCGGAAGATAAAACAATGAATTTGGCAGACACGAAAACACTTTCTACTTTTACTTTATTATCTTGCGGTTTCAGTACACAATCGTTGCAAAGAGATACCATGAGTACATAATACTCGCTCGTCTTATCAAATTTTGTAAATGGCTAATGGTGTAGTTAAGTGTTGTGCGCGATGAAAAAAAGATTTTTTCATTCAACGCTTCGAAGGAAGTATAAATTATTAAAGCACCGATGAATAATCGATGGATAAAACGAAACTATCGACTTTGCGCGGAACAATATATATTAATTTATAAATAGAATCCTCGGTGCGCTGCGATAAACGGTAAGATGAGTAATTGCGCGTGTTTCAATTTAAGCTCGTCAACAAATTCATCCTTGAAAGTGAGTGCATTTCGTGTGAATTTAATTAATTATTTTCAACCGCAACTCGTCGTTCTTTGTTACACAAATTTCCATCTAAAAATGTATATAGCTGCAATTTCACTACATTGTACTGTACGTACAATCCACAGTCCTTGTTATAATCGAGATAAAAGAAAAAAAAAAAAAAAAAATCCTTAAGAAAAAGTAAACTCCGCGAATCCCCATGGAATGTAATTATACGTAGCCCGCGGGTTGTGGCGCCGATACCCGCTGCCCATTATACGTATGTAAAAAAAAAGTTTTCATCGATAGCGGCAACAAAGCGCTGGACGAAAAAAAAGTAAACAATCGAAGAGGAAAAAAAAAGCTCCTGGAAGCCCCGGCGGGTTGTTTCTTTCTCTCCCCGCGCTCAATTACGACCAACGTCTGCAGCGTGACGGAACGAGAATAAAAAAAAAAAAAAGAAAAAAAAAGAGGGAGAGTCTCAATCTTCCTCGCCCTGAGATAGTGACGCTTGGCTTTTTTTTTCATCGACGCGGGGGTGGAGGGGAGAATAAGATATGTGCCGGCGGCCGATGAAGCTGGGAGATAAGGAGGAGAGCCCAGGGGTCAACGGAATCTCGGAGATGTGCGTGTGTATACGTTGTATCCCTGGGAGCCGGAAGGAGGAAAAAGCTCGACGCGCGTAGTTGGATGGTGGTACACTTGGGGTAGTTTTTTCGTGGTGTGCACGTGTATACATGATATGTACACTCTCACGCATGGTCATGATCTTGAGACGCTGAGACTAGCTGCGATGGTAATTTGTCTTGTAGTAATTTTGTCGGTTATTCGCTTGATTATGAAATGAGGATTACATTTTTACAAGAGTTTATTAAAAGTGCAGAGATAGGATACATGTATGTGTTGGTGATTTTTAAATAAGTTTTAAAAATATCAAAATTGTAAAAAGATGTAGAATTTTATAAAATCCATGTAGACTTTATTAAAAGCACGAAAAATCCTATGCAAAATGTGGATTTTGAAAACAGTTAATCTACACAAATTTTAACGTAATACCTTAGGCATAAAAATTATGTTGGGATATATACATATAGGTACGTTAATGACAGTAAGTTACAAGAGGCAAGTTACTTGGCAAGTAAAATAACAAATTTTAATGCAATCAATCCTAACATAATAAATCTTCCATGGAGAATAAATGTAAATAGTATTTTAAGCAGGAAAAAATTCTGAAAAATTCGCAAAAATGTATTTTCAAAGAACAAACACATAAATTTTTTTTTATTTTTGGCGTCAAATTCAAATTTTCAGAGCAGTTTAAAATTTTAAAAAAATTCTAGAAAAAACTTTTTTCAAGTAGTACAACAAAAAATTTTTTCAACATAATACATATTTTTCCGTATCGCCATAAATTTTTTTAGATTTTTTGAAGTCGTAAAACAGGTTCAAAAAGATAAAAAAAATGATTATTTGATGTTTTTCCGCATTATCGCTACGATAAATAAATATAAAAAAACTCCATAAAATTTCTATTGAAAATAGGCTCATAGTAATGGTTTAAAGAGTCATTTTTATTTATTTTGCGCACTGATAATGCATAAAATAGCAGAAAACGCAATTTTTATATTTTTTTTTAATCTGTTTATCCACTTTGAAAAATCTGAAAAAATTTACGGCTGTACGAAAAAAAATATGTGTTATTTAAAAAAACAGTTTTATAGTCATACCACTCAAAAAAAGATTTTTCTAGAATTTTTAAAAATTTTGAATGTCTCTAAAAATTCGAATGTGACGCCAAAAATTTTGAAAAAAGTTTTTACACATTTTTAATTTAATAGCGCATTTTTTAACATTTTTTAATTTTTTTTCGCTTACTAAGTCGAGAAATGGAAAAAAAAAAAAAAATGGAAAAACACGTTTTGACCGATCTTACCTACCGGCAGTAGTCTTTGAATGCTTTAAGATTCATTGGCACTTAAAAATAGTTGATTCTATAATGATCCATTGCGCAGTGCATTAACCAGAGTACACATGTCTAAGTATTTGGCGCCAAAGCGAGAGCGCCACTCGAATGAGAGACGGCTCGCATGAAAGACGGACAGCCCCCAGAGAGAGTAAACGAACCCTCGTACAAGCTATCGTTGTAAAAAAAAAAAATAGTTTGCTGATGTACATGCGTGTACGTACTCGGTGCAAGATATGCAAGGAGAGAGAAAAATAAAGAAACGAGCGTCCAGACGCATTAGTCTCTAAAGAGCCCGAGCAGGTGGCAATGATTTAACAGCGGTTTGTATTTACCTCTCTTCCGATGGAGACGAGCCAGAGCGCCGAGAGGACGAGACCCAGACGCCGACGCCGATTTTTGGCTTTTGACCTTTTCGTCTTTTTCTCACCTCTCGAGCGCCGTATCTTTCTCTTGTAGGTATATACTGCACGCGGTGCAACCTCCTTGGCCCGCGGCCAAAGATTATACGGGCAAAACAGCAGCGTAGGCGCGGACGGCGGAGACGATGGCCTTACATTCGAGAGCTTTTGCATTCGGGTCGCGTCACGGCTAGAGCTCTATACTGCGTTTGGGGGGTCTCTCTTTTGCAAAAGTAAAAGTTTTACCAAACCGATTTTTTCGTGAATTCCCGATCGATGCTCGAAACCCTCGAAAATTAGCAAAGACCATACGTTCAGTCACGTCAGATACTATTACGCCACGCTCTTACATATTATTACACGCGCGCGCGGGCCTTGACTCCGCGGTGATTCTCGATCCTTGAATCGAGCTCCATCAAGGATTCGCTTCGAGTTTCCACATTTTTTCCCTCTTTTTTTTTTTTTTTTTTTTTTTTTTTTTGCAACTGCATCGAACTCGAAGACGATATGATGAATTTTCAATCTCAGCCCATCAAGAGATGCTCTTTGGTGCGCGCGAAGCGGATGCGTGTAATGTGATACGACGCGAGCAGTCTTGCGTTAGGAATCCCAGCGTTTCGAGGAATCCGAGGGTTTCGAGCGAATCTCCTTGTTTTATTTCTTTCTTCAACGTCTCTCGAGCGTATGTAGTACGTAATGCAATTGCGAAATAGCATCGAAATATTTTACCAAAAAAAAAAAAAAGAAAAAAAAAAAAGATCGTTCAAATATACGGGTGGTGCACTTGAAAAATTTTACCTGCTATATTCTTTGCTTGTTTTTTTTCCTTTTTTTTGGAGTATCTTACCCTTTCGTTTGTACATTGAGCAAGCGATTGTGTTTAGTTTATGGGTTAAGTTTTTTCTTAAACAAAATCGGTATCGATAGCCATACCGATCGATCGTGAAACTTTAAACGACGTCGCCAAAGTTATATCAAGTGCCTCTTTGGTCAGAATTATCTTTTCAAATCACTCTACTGTTTCACGTGATCTCGATCTGTGAGACACTAAAAAAAAGAAAAAAAGTGCGTTAGGGACACGAGGGAGAAAACAAAAAGATCGAGACGATCGAATGTAAGTAAGTCGCGACAGGTCGGGGCGCCAGAGCGCCGCCGAGTATACGCATGTAACGCAAAGTACCTTGCACAGAGCTAGTTCTGTCCATCCAGACCCGGTTATACCGTACCACACATGTACCAGAACACATTACATACAAACTACACGTATGCGCGTACAATTTTTCCTTTTGTTTTTTTTTTTCCTCACTAATATATACGTATTACATATACGCCGTACAGAAGAGCAGGGGGGGGGGGGGAAACCGGCACCTGCAGTATCGGGGACCGGAAAATACGTATCTACAACGCGAGCCCTTGGATAATAAGCGACACTGGACTACTGGAGGAGTCCGATACTCGTTAAAGGATTAGCGCGTGCTTTCCTTTTCTTCGGGAGTCGCATTTTTCTTGTAAACGCGATAAGAGCCTCGTGCATATCGGTGAGTTACCGCTCAACTGCTGTGTGTGTGGGGGAAGGGAGTTGATGGCAAAAGGGCCATTTTCGACTTATTGGACTATCGAGAACTGATATTCCTTTGTCAAAGCGCGAGTGGGATGCAAAAGGCACGAAACCCGATGACGATCATAGATCGGCAATTTCCCATTATTTTTTTCTCACGGCACAAGAGAGGGGAGAAAAAACATCGGTTTTATCGGCAGATGCGCTCCTGTTTTTTCGTTCAGACGCTTTTTCCGCGGGGGAGGACTTGACGTATAGGTATATATACAGAGGTCTCCGTGCTTTTTCGCGATAATAATGAGTTTTGCCTGTCGATAAGGGAAATTGCATTTTTCGTGCCTTTGTGCTTCGCGTGTTTTAGCGGCGCCTGGGGAACCGTTCTCGAGTTTTCTCGCTTGGCGTCTAGGGAAATACACACAAGCAAGGCGAAGATGCTTTTTCTTCGCGTTAACTTTTTAGTTGGAAAACATGATGTGTGGTTGTGTACACGGCAAGAGATTGCAAATGATTTCCCGCCGGTTTGATCAAGATCGTGTCACTCCTTTCTAATCCCTCGAGCTGTGGCTCAGGTGTAAGGCAATTATACCGCGAGTACCTCTTACCGATCTTTTCTCTTTCTCCCAGCAGAGTGTTGCGTAATGGTGCACTAAAAAAAAAAAAAAAAGTAGCTGTCTCTCTGTCGCTTTCGAGTTTATTATGTATTTGTCTCGAGTGCTCTCCAACTGTCGTCGTCGTCGGCGGGAAAAACCCGGTGTATTTCTTTCTTTTTTTTATGAGACTCGCATTTTTTCGTTCAGCGATTTATAGTAGTATAGTTTTTTTCTCTACCTCCGTCTTTGTTGACATTGCGGATTATAAGAGCACCGAAAGATGACAAAATTGCAAAATTTTACTATTATGTCTCTATTATTATCGTGTATAAAAAAAAATATATATATATTTAATTAAGTAACGTGGCGCCACGTGAGAGATGTAATTTTGTTTGCCGCATTACTCGTATGTGTACCACGTGTTCCATTTTTGATTGTACGCGGAGCAAAGGTATCAGAAATTCAATTAACATTTCACGCTTTACTTAATATGGAATTCCTCTTGCGCAACGCGTTTGAATAAATTCACTCGAATTGTTTTCTCAAGTGTAACGCGTCGTTTAGGGAAAAAAAGAAACTAGGGGCAACGACCCGTAATCTTTACGTAACTGAGATAACTAATGGAAAATCAAAATCGTGCATTACAAAAGAGTGAAAATTTCATCGATGCTCGATTCCCCCTCCATCCCCCCGGGAGGCAAACATCTTTTGTAAGAAAAGTTCAAACTCCTAATTAACCAAAACTCCGAAGTCATGAGTTATCGGATTCATTTTCTTTTCCCAGTAAATGAGTAACCTACGAAAGGTGAAAGTACTGATAAATTTCAGTACGGATTTCTGACCGTTTGTGACAAATGGTACTTAGAAAAGAACGTATTCTATTTTGGTGAAGTTGTCAATTGTGTAGATAGGGTTCTTAACCCTGATCAATTCGACATCCCCTCCTTTCGCACGTGATAAACATTCCATTATTGTATATGTTGATTGCAAAAAGTAAAAATTCATACTTTGAGTAGCATTCCTTTATTTCCACCTCCCTCTCCAAGACATTGAATGTGCACCCCACGTCACGCGTAAACATTCCCTATACACAAGGAGCACCTGTTGGCCACTTTTCATTTTCTCTACGCCGGCGCCGGTGGATTTTCCTCTCTCGCTACCGTGTACATAAGTATTACACACACGCCCCTCGTCTCCCAAAGCAGATACACGCGCCGATATTGCAGTAGTTTTAATCGCGCGTGCCCTTTATATGTATAGTTTAATGTACAAGTTGGTCGCTGCACTCGTATGGCGCCTTCGTTTACTTTTAGTCGTCGCGTCGTTGGCGCGTGTAATATATGGGATTTGGTACCCCCCCCCCCACTCGCTGCTTTAGTAATTACAACGTACACGTCAGCGTATAATTACGTACGCGCGTAGCGTTCAGTACACCTATGCCCGCGCTTCAGGCTCGAAGAGGTCATTATTGATTTTTACGACTCCACTTTCTGACGGATCTTGATTGAGTTGTCGCGTCCTGCTGCTTTTGAGGCGTCACGGATTGTTTCCCAGGGGCTGTGAGTAACTTATTGGCTTTGATTTTTTATTTTCTTTTCAACTACAATATGACTCTTTTTTTTTTTTCCTTCAAATATTCGCAAAGACAAACATGCTACATCCAACGCGATACACCGTGGCCGTAAGCTTCGAGGGACATTTATTAACGGGTGTACCATGAAGAAACCACTACATTAAATGCTTTTTATTCGATTATCAATAGGTGCCGATGCGTGCCATCTATTTAAAATAGATACAGCGTTGCGAGCATCTACCGATATAATTTGGCTGTTCGGAATGGGGCTGGAACGTCATGTTTTTACATTTACGAATTGGAACACCTCCAAGTAACAAAAATGTCCGAGAACGAGGAAGCAAAACGGCCCTCGGAGACTCCCATCGCACGGAAACAGCCGAAAGACACTTGAACCCCGTCGTTTGTGCATACGCGCCACCTCGAGCGTTCGGGGTGCCACTTGAAACCCCGGGAATCCATAATCCATCGAGTCGTGCCAATTTCTAAATGTTAATGTGACGTTTCAGCTCCACTCGTATATTACACCAAATTCATATTAGGAGAAACCCTGCGTGGGTATTACGTGAATTCAAACTAGTTGAATATCACATGTATATACGTTAATCCCGCTAAAGTTCGAGGTCTCTCATTACAGTGTTGTTTTTTTTTTTTTTTTTTTTTTCCATAAGCGCCAAGCGATCCGCTCTCTTTTCCTTATCTTCTCTCTACTCTTTTTTTTCCCCCCCAGCCATCTGTACCATGTAATATGTATATAGGCACACGTACACGTGTTGTCCCCTTCACCCGCGTGATATAACACCGTCGTACGTATATATACGCTCTCTGTGTGCCAGCAAGTGCTTGCGCATATTTACTTCATGTCTTTTCTTTTTTGTTCCGAAATCGATCCAAAAGAGTGTACACGAGATAAAAAAGACGAGCGCAGGCTATTGTGTGACTTTTGTTACTTTGTGTTTTTATAGTATACTATGTACGAGTAGACGAGAGCTCTTTGAGAAAGCTGATTCTTGTTGTGTAGGAAGAGGACAGCTGTGCTCCAATTCCACATGCATGTATTTCAATATTATCTCGAGAATGCGGAGAACCGATTTTTTTTTTTAGACTTTTGGGACCATTTTTTAAATTCGGGCCATATTCTAGATTGCAAGTATTGGGATGGTTTCGTAATTTTTCTGTGAAAATGGGAGGAAGTTACTAAAAGCGGTGTTATTACGTTCAACGAAAAGCACCTCTAGCAAACCAAATTATCACAAGCTCGCTTCTTTTAGCCCATTTTTTTTACCAAACGAATTTCAATTAAGTTGAACGAAAGGCAATAAAAAAAAACGAAAGAAAAGAAGACGGAGTATTTAGCCCATAGAACCTACATTATCAGCAAAAACAAACTCGCTCCGCGCAGAGCGTAATAGTACGAAGGAAAGAGAAACCCAAAGCTCGGCTCTCTCGGAGCGGATAATACTACTCTGCTCCGCGGCCTTTGGAATGCAAACAGACCATTATTTCACCACCAGCGTAATCCCTTTAATCCCCCGGAGATTAATGCTTTCTGCGAGATTAATACCGATCTCCCCCTCCTCTACAGTCCTCCTTTGTACCTAATACCGATTCCTCTTCTTTTTACCTCTCGAGCTTTCACCGTGTGTACATATACTCATTCGCCAAGTGTGTTCTCATCCTTCAACTCCTTCTTGCGACTATGTATAGCTATAGGTGCATCGCATCCACAACACTTTCCCTGGATTTTATGGAATAAAAGTCGCGAGTGCACTTTACGTTCCAAACGCGACTGCACGATAGTTTCCTTATTTGCCCGTATGTTGGTTCTGTATAGGCTTCTGTGTTTGTTTTCTCACGACTCCTTTGTGTGTAACAAAACCTATTAGCCGAAATATTGGGTAGTTTTGTACGATTGTTACATCTAATGCTATACATTTGACGATTACATAGATTAATATAAGATTTACCAATCTAGATTCAAAGCAAACGGAAAATTAATGTCAACCCAATATGTTTCAGGCATCGCCGATGCATCTCTCGCCAGTGGACAGCAGGTGACGCTCCAACCGCACCACCTAGCGACCTACCGATCGACCAATCCAGCCAGCCCAAGTGTCACGAAGAAAACGTTCGCCACAGCGAGCCGAAGAGATGTTGCGTCCGAGCAGTCGTCCAAGACGACGCCTCGTCCTTAGGCTCACGTGCCTCGCGATCCTCTCTCTTGCGATGTTACCGATGAGCCTCTGCTTACCCATAGTCGCCGTCGACAACAACAGATATCGTTTCCTACTCGACGAACCATCGACCCTACTGCCACAACAACCGGAATCTCCAACGAAGATACGTTTCCCGGCCGAGTACTCGGCGCCAACGACGACACCTCTGGTCCCGCGGAGGGAGTCAGGCCACACCTTGCAATCCCTACCACCCGAGTCATCCTGGAGCAGCTGGCTGCAGCCTGACAGGGATTTCGAGCAAACATCCCTCGACCACCAGAACAAGGGACACAAAATCATGGCCAAGAGCATATTCGTAGCTCCGGACTACACGCCCACCTGCAAGAACGGACTTGTCTACTCGGAACGGTTCAAGCAGTGCGTGGCCAACGTGTACGTCAACGTTAAGGCCATCCACGACCAGCTCCTACTGTCCCGGCTGAATAAGCACTATTTCCCGAATGGGACCAGGATCAAGCCGACGAGAACAACGTACCGGCCGGTGAAGCTTCCAAAACCGGTAATGTCCGACCCACCACTCAACCAGCCCGTGAATTTAGCCAATCGGTTCGTGGTACCTCCTGCTATATCCGAGCCCACCCGAGTAGAACCGAGCAAGGAACAAGAGCCGGTTGTGATGGTCTTGAACGAGGAGAAGGCCAACCGCACGAAGGAGGAGGTAAACATAACCTCGGACGCCCCCGACTACAACACCGCGGCCAGCGCAAGACCTGAGGTTTTGGATCGAACGACGGAAGAGAGTACCGGATCGTCGACCGAAAAGAAGGAAATCAGTGAGGATCCAATCGAAGACGTTGTCACGATGCCAACGACCTCGGCTACGAGCGCAGCTTCCTACTCCGAGTACGAGTCGTCGGAGGTCGATAAGCTAACGACGCGACAGGAGCTCGGTCGGCGCGAGAGCACGACGTATACAGAGGGATCCGAAGAGGAGACGAGGTTCGAGACCGACACGACCATACACACCGTCGCCCCCCTCGAATTGGAGACCTCGGTCGATCAAGTAGGTATCACTTTGACGAGTACACAGAAAGCCTATCCAGAAGACAGGCTGGTGGATGAGGATGACGACTACGTGGACGAAGAGACTCAGTCGAAGCACACGTTCAATGACTATGACAGGTACTACGACACGACCGAGGAACCGGATTCGGAGTCTGTCGAGAGCAGGGATGAGCTTCTGGAACCCAGCGAGGCCGGAATGACGATACCGGCAAAGGTTAACCATCATTGGCCAACGACGGCGGATTTCGAGGTAGCAGCTTCTACAACATTTGAAGAGTCGACTGTCGTACCATCAGCCTCGACGAGAGATGTCCAGACCACATACTCCGACGCCGACAGCACGACCAAATCCGGGCCCATGGATTATGTAACTAGTACCGTGATGTCTGATATTTCGACGGACGCGACCACGGAGACCGACGAAGAGGAGAGTATCACGACTCCCAAAGCCGAAAATTTGGTAAAAAGCACGACGGGAATTCACACGACGCAAGCGATTCCCGTGATAACAACCGCAGAGAACAAGGATACGATCGATGTCGACAGAGATCTTCTCACGGAGTCCGCAGTCACGTCCGATCCACGCAGTACCGGTACAACGACAACGACGACGTCCTTCAGGAGCAAAGGGCCCACGAACCCTGACAAAACGATGGATGAGGACATCTCGCAGTTGTGGGCTAACAACGACAACGATGAGTCAAACCGGGGGGCCGAGCGTATCTCGATGCCGGAATTCCTCCTCCGGCGCGAGCGTCCAGGTACCGGCGAGCCGGCCGGCTCGAAGAACGACAGCAACATTCCTTCGGAATTCAAAGACCAGATGGCCAAGCTGTCAAGATTTGTACTCCCGGAGTTTAGGCGTGACTCGACGAGCGGTGTAGCCGACGAGTCCAACGACGAGGTTAACAGCATCCACAGCCAAAGCACCTACAAGGAGCATCTACTGTCGGCTTACCCTTCGAGCAACCCGTCGACGAGGAGCAATCAGCTGGCCCGACAGAAACAAGCCTCGGGCAGTAGACGCAACTCGCAACCAGCTCTAAGGACAAATCGCCAGCAGTCCAAGGAGGGCTCGAGAAATCAGCGCAAACCACCCACGTTCTGGGACTTTTGGAAGACGTTGCCCCACAAGAAGGAACTCGGCTTGTATCCGGTGATGGATCTTGGTTTGAAGAACGCGCCGGCCGGGGCCCACGATTAGGACGTCTTCGGCACGGAAGGGAATTACTTCGACGCACGCGTTATGCGTGGATTTAGGGAAACAGTGCCAAATACTTATGCGCGAAGCCGAGAATAGGCGAGTCACAGACTTCGGGGCCTATCGGTAGATCTTTCGATTAATGAAGTTTATATATACCGAATTGAGGTTATGAAGCTGTTTTTTTTTTTTTTTTTTCAAACACGATCCTTCGCATCCCCATAGCGATGGGAATGGCGAATGGAATCGAGCTCACTGCATACACACAGTATGAATTATGTGTCCGTTAAGTTGTACATACGAATATTATATTATAGATTCTTTAGCGCGCTCTATTAACGATTTGCAAAATAATTTGCAGGAAGCACGGCAGTGGCTTCAGTAAAAGCTTCCTTTTTCTCTCTCTCTCGCCCTTTTTTCTTTTTATTTGTACATCTGAAAGTCGTTCTTTAATTAATATTATTGGTCCTTCTTTTTTCACGTGTGAACAAACATGTACCTAAACTACGTATGAAAACATCAACAATAGTCACTGGTGGCGAATGTTTTAGGAAAACGTGCACGTGATCGTTGAAACTTTGTTCAAGATTTCCACCTCGCAAGTAGAATTAAGAAAGTGTTGAAAAGCTTGTGTCAACGGAAGAACTGCACTGTACATCGGTATTTGAAAAATTGGCTTGTGTTTTCTATGAAAAAAGAGAGGGAGAGAGATTGCGGATTGGTTCTTCTTTTTTCTTTGTCACCTCAAATGTGTGGATCAAAATACTTATGATTGTCAAATAAATTCCTCCACACGTATGGAACGGCTTTGTAACCCAACGATACTGGGGTCTCATATCTCTGCCATACCACCTTTTACTGCATGAAGCTCTTCTGAGCCCCAAAATTGGGAATGATACTCGCACGACTGAAGTTTTTTTTTTTTTGTCATTCATTCATTTTATTTTCGAAAAAATTTTGCAATGAAATTTTGCGTTTGAACGTGTTTGAATTTCAACGACAAACCATTAATTGTCCATTCGATAAGTTTTGAAAAATGAATCTTTTATATCGCTTGTAACTTAATGTTATGAACGTGCCCTGACTACATGCTTCCATATTTCTCGCTGCTTCGCTACAAAAACGCACAATACGCACTACTTAAACTTGCACATCATTTCATACGCGTGAAATAACAAAAAAGAAAAATTTCTGGCTAATATTGTACCATGGAAAAATTCATGTTGTAACACATACACAAACCGTGCGTCCAAGCTTAAATATACCAATTTCCAATCAATTTCGTGAGGCTTCCAATGTAGCTATACGATGAAAAATTAAAATCTACGTCACATACACCACCACATCTGTAATCGCATACATTTATATTACAAAAGAGGCAGACTGATAAAATAGCGAGTAGATGAAACATTTTTAACAGTTGGAAAAAAAAAAAAAAAAAAAACAACCTATTAAAAAAATTCAGACGGACAACTTTAGTGATGTGCATGCGTGTGAAAGGGCGTCAGAGAAAGAGAGAAATATTTCGAGCATTATTCGATGATATTGTCCCTGATAGCACAAAACGTTTGAAAAACTTGCTATTGGGGTCACGAAAGGTATTTATCCATTTTTCAATGAAATAGTTATTGAAAATAAAAAAATTTGAATGATCGATGTCTTACTATATGCTTTTTCTACAAATTTTTCACAAAAACATAAAAAAAGAAAAAAAAGGATCATGTAGTACTTTTGAGAGTGTTAAATGTTAACATGTATGTACTTCTATTTTTTTTTATTTTTTACATAGAACCTCGT
Organism: Copidosoma floridanum; assembly: GCF_036245765.1. Lineage (NCBI taxonomy): Eukaryota > Metazoa > Arthropoda > Insecta > Hymenoptera > Encyrtidae > Copidosoma > Copidosoma floridanum. The sequence continues at coordinate 10,794,796 of NW_028321884.1, read as the reverse complement.
AACTTTAATAATTATGTCTGCGAATCGTCGTTCTTCCGGATAGTAATGTGTATATATTAAAATATAACTATATATAATAATAATATTTTAACAATTATTATGATTATTATCATTACGACTATGTATGTATATTTATTGTAATAATAACAGATAACGAATAACAAAGTCATATCGCTGTTATTATGTAGTAACAAAAATGTGTTACTTCTTCGAATAATGAAATAGTACGTATAGTAACAAAAGTCGAAAATAGTATCTGTATGTGTTTGTTATCATTTTTGCATAATATAAAAGAATAACAAAAAAATTGTTGTCTATTAAACGTAATATTATGATGTTCTGTGTAAGTAGTTGAGATGAAAATAAATATTTATAAGACTCGTATAGTTTATGTAGGGACAGAAGACCAACGTGAGATTAAACGTACGTATTACATAATAATACGCTAAAGCCCCTCTTTTGTACACTTGCATGATTATCTTATACGAAAAATAAATTATCAAGTAAAAACAAATTGAAATTCATTTTGTTACAACTACAAGCATTAAAACGCTGAAGCATTTACTACAACAAAAATTGTCAAGTAGATTACTGTGTAATTTTTTTTGTAACTCAAGCGAAGAATCTTTTTTTTTTTTTTTTTCGAAAAATTACTGTGTTGAAGTACGTAATATTAAAAAAATATATATATATATATATATATTTTACATGTTGCGCATCATCTCTTAAGAATTCTTACGCAAAAAAGGGAAAAAAAACAACGAAATTGCCGAAACGAAAATTCCAATGGGTCATGCAATTAATCAATTGCTATGGTATACATCAGTTAATTTACATAATGTGTATATACATTTTGTGTTTGTTACTTATATAGTATAAATTGCGTCTTATTTATGACTTATTCGTGTCTAATTGTACAAACTAATTTAACTTAATAATTTTTTTTAGACGTACCACTATTATAGAGAATCGATTTATTTGAAAGAAAAAAAAATATTGTACATATTTAATTCTGACATTTGCAACAAAAGGGCCGGGATCATATTCATTTTCCATTTTCTTCGATAATACCGATCTATTGTTGATAAATAAAAAAGGCCAAAAAGATCCAATCCAATATTTAATACGAGGAAACGCCGATGAATTAGAGAAAAAAAAAAAAAAAAAATAAAAGAGCGAATTATGATGTTTGTACGCACATACATATTGAATAAATGGAATTCATTATGAATTTAATAATCATCGCAAACATGAAATCACAAAACTGACAATGCGGCCATAAACGGACACATATTCTGCATCTTTTTGTAATAATTCGGACTTTGTCCGATGTACTTGATAAACGAATAAACAATTTCATATCGTTTGCTACAATTTTTCCATAGTTTGTATATTTTTCCGTTCGACGTGCTGTGTAAAGAATGACGATGTTTTGTAAATATTCAATTATCCATTATGTATTAGTTGCAATAAATCATTAATACATCCAAAAGCGTAGATGTAGAGAGAATAAAAGGCATAAAGCGCAGATTTGTATATAAAAATAAATAAATAAGAAAAAAACGTAACGGTATAAGTGTTAATTCTATCGTAAAGATGTATTAAATGTAACTGTATTAAATAATTATTGTATTATTTATAATATATATATATATATATATATCGATGTATATTGCCTATATAAATTGTGTTTCTTCATTTTCCTCGTCTCCTAGCTGCACTGTCTTATTAATAAATGGTTTTAAATAATCATGTGACAAGAGGAAAAATGTTATTTTGATTTATTAACTTGATTCAAAAATAAAATTTAATTTTTCCATTAAGTTCAAAATGATTTTCACGCCACTCATTTGAAATTTTTAAATTCTCTAATAAAAAAAAAAAAAAAAAGGAATAAGCTAAAGGTAAAATTTATAATTTATTTTGAAAACGTTATCATACTCTCTTCATACAAACAAACTATGATGCAAAATAGTAACTTTCTTATGTTGTAAATGATAAGTATCGTCGTACTTACTATATTTTTCTATTACTTCAGCGAAATCGGATGGCTACTCATTGAAAATGGTGAATGAAAAGTTTATCGATTTTTAAATACGAGTGATTATTCACACCCATGGGTCCATTACATAATTACTAGTGTGATTTTTTCAAACATTTATTTCAATCATTTTACATACTTCAATAATGATGTTATATGTACTTAAAAGTACGCTATGATGTGATGCACTGAGGAAATTTTACAAACAATATTTTACAAAATTTTATTATACAAATGTACAAGATGTCACAAATCACTGTAGTTGCTGATCCAATCAGCACATACGTTTTGGTATTTACAAACAAAATTCATTTTTTAGGCATTTCTATCACAATTGCCTTGTATTCCCTTCGGAGCAAAAAGTATGAATTATTATACATGAGACGTTTATTTTTTGTGTGAAACAACAAAGTATGAGTAAATGAAAGTAGATATATATGTAGGTCTAACATCTTAAAAAATACACATTCAATTGGGCTAAAATTTTTTAGTGTTAAAAACATGACTATATCATACTTTTACGATGTATATGAATTATTTTCTTACACATCTGCCCGACATTAAAAGATACATCTTTGCGCTCTTAAAAAAAAGGTCGGTTGCACTTAGGGCACAAACATACAAAAACCCTGCCCTTTGGTCGAGATTTTTTTACTTTGCAAATCCCATGAAAACTTCTAATTAATCATCGCTAAGTAAATGAATTTGATTACAACCAAATTTAAAAAATACACTAAATCGTATTCTGTTACAATTGTAGAATTTTAATCCTGAAGAGGTTGTCAGCAGGACAGCGAAATATTGAATATAAATGAAATATCAATAAATAGTCATGCTCCATGATACCGAGTTTATTTCTTAATAATAATTATGATTAAGGAGCGAGGAGAGGTACATTGCTACGTAAAAATTTTAAAAAATTAGTAAATAAATAATATAATTTGTCTCATATGAAAGAAATGACGATGATCTTATTATTCGTTAGCAGGAGGTGTTTTAATTTATTACGTAGAAATTCATCCATGATTTTTTAATTAGAATTAATTTTTAGGAAATATTTATTTTTACAAATATACATTTTTTAAGGGCCGACTTGCGTGCACTAGACTGCTTCCGTCAAACTCTATTTTATTTAGCCACGAACGCCAATTACAGAAGATAGATGCTGCAGAGAATAACAGGAGTCGTCAATACGACAAGTTAAAAATAAAAAAACGAATGGATGTCCAAGTTACGTCTGCACGTCAGCGAAATAAATATCACCTGCACGAACTGATTGTTGCAAGTGGTTTTGGATATAAACAGAAAATTTATCGCTTACTCGACATGGATGACGATCTTAACGATGTCAAAGAAAATTTTCGTCAAGATGTTTACAGAGCACTGAGAGCACCTTTTTAGTTGGAAAAATACGTCGCTGTCAAAATACTATTAGAGGCAGGTTTCCGATCTGATAGGTTTGTCCACGTGTTTGCGAAACGTTACATGATTGTCATCATGAACGTTTATTAGTTATTGACCCAATACTTTTTTATTTGCAGGAACTTGATAAACGACAAACCAATTTTTCAACTTAGTAAAAGTTATGTATATAATTAAGATGTGATTTGCATATTCTGGGTGTTCAATGAGAGCAACTGTTGACCAAGTGATAGTCAATATGGTCGTTAATTCTGTTGATTATCCCCTGGAAATTAAGTGCTCTTACTTCGTTATTCTTTAGTATACAATTTATGTACTTTTAAATAAATGAAGTGGAAATTTACTTCCGATGCAAGGAATTTTAAAATTACATAGACGCTTAGGAAAATATACTCCAAGTGTAAAACTACTTTACGTCAGTTAAAAGAAATCAAAGTTGGCAATGTCACCTACTATGACGCAATAACTATGCACCAAGATGCATTTGTGCAATTATTGTGTGATGAAAAGCACCTTAGTGCTTGTAAAAAATTGCTTTCGTCACTTTAAGTTGAAGGAAATCTAAAGTATTACGAATACGCCATGAAAACGAGTATTATCTTATCGATGGAGAAGCGGAGAGTGTTGGATGCTGCAAAAGATTTCTTCGATGAAATTTTAGTGGATGTCATGGGATTAACGAATTTTAAGAGTATGCCTGATAAAGTATCGTGGAACATATTATCTTATCTCACACGGGAGTACTGAAAAAACTCTGAAAGAATAAATTAGAGGAATTCAATGTCAACAATCTATTTTGGATATCTATAAGATGAGCTCAGTGTAATTTTACACTAGTTGAGAGAGGACGTAGGTGTATCGTGTTTAGCGATAAAGTCATACACTCCTTTTTCAGGAAAAGCGAATGTGAGGCCATCCTATTCATCGGGATCGTTTACAACTTCAGTGAAGTGAGAAGTAATATATCCGGAGGCCCTGACTATCGGTGAGTTATTATCTCCCGTTGTCCCGCAGGATAAGGTACTCGCTCGTCAACAAGCTAACGAGGTTTTCAACCGGTGCCTAGATTATATCTGGGATCACGAGGCGGGATTCGTGCGAGCCAACCCTAGATCGACATGGTTCCTGCAGTATCGTACGGCAGAGGCAGCACGAACAGCTGCTGATGCGGCGGCAAACCAGCAAGTTCCAGACGAGAAGTCCAATATGGTCGTTAATTCTGTTGATTATCCCCTGGAAGTTATGGCAATTTATGTACATTTAAATAAATGAAGTGGAAATTTACTTCCGATGCAAGGAATTTTAAAATTACATAGACGCTTAGGAAAATATACTCCAAGTGTAAAACTACTTTACGTCAGTTAAAAGAAATCAAAGTTGGCAATGTCACCTACTTTGACGCAATAACGATGCACCAAGATGCATTTGTGCAATTATTGTGTGATGAAAAGCACCTTAGTGCTTGTAAAAAATTGCTTTCGTCACTTTAAGTTGAAGGAAATCTAAAGTATTACGAATACGCCATGAAAACGAGTATTATCTTATCGATGGAGAAGCGGAGAGTGTTGGATGCTGCAAAAGATTTCTTCGATGAAATTTTAGTGGATGTCATGGGATTAACGAATTTTAAGAGTATGCCTGATAAAGTATCGTGGAACATATTATCTTATCTCACACGGGAGTACTGAAAAAACTCTGAAAGAATAAATTAGAGGAATTCAATGTCAACAATCTATTTTGGATATCTATAAGATGAGCTCAGTGTAATTTTACACTAGTTGAGAGAGGACGTAGGTGTATCGTGTTTAGCGATAAAGTCATACACTCCTTTTTCAGGAAAAGCGAATGTGAGGCCATCCTATTCATCGGGATCGTTTACAACTTCAGTGAAGTGAGAAGTAATATATCCGGAGGCCCTGACTATCGGTGAGTTATTATCTCCCGTTGTCCCGCAGGATAAGGTACTCGCTCGTCAACAAGCTAACGAGGTTTTCAACCGGTGCCTCGATTATATCTGGGATCACGAGGCGGGATTCGTGCGAGCCAACCCTAGATCGACATGGTTCCTGCAGTATCGTACGGCAGAGGCAGCACGAACAGCTGCTGATGCGGCGGCAAACCAGCAAGTTCCAGACGAGAAGTCCAATATGGTCGTTAATTCTGTTGATTATCCCCTGGAAGTTATGGCAATTTATGTACATTTAAATAAATGAAGTGGAAATTTACTTCCGATGCAAGGAATTTTAAAATTACATGGACGCTTAGGAAAATATACTCCAAGTGTAAAACTACTTTACGTCAGTTAAAAGAAATCAAAGTTGGCAATGTCACCTACTTTGACGCAATAACGATGCACCAAGATGCATTTGTGCAATTATTGTGTGATGAAAAGCACCTTAGTGCTTGTAAAAAATTGCTTTCGTCACTTTAAGTTGAAGGAAATCTAAAGTATTACGAATACGCCATGAAAACGAGTATTATCTTATCGATGGAGAAGCGGAGAGTGTTGGATGCTGCAAAAGATTTCTTCGATGAAATTTTAGTGGATGTCATGGGATTAACGAATTTTAAGAGTATGCCTGATAAAGTATCGTGGAACATATTATCTTATCTCACACGGGAGTACTGAAAAAACTCTGAAAGAATAAATTAGAGGAATTCAATGTCAACAATCTATTTTGGATATCTATAAGATGAGCTCAGTGTAATTTTACACTAGTTGAGAGAGGACGTAGGTGTATCGTGTTTAGCGATAAAGTCATACACTCCTTTTTCAGGAAAAGCGAATGTGAGGCCATCCTATTCATCGGGATCGTTTACAACTTCAGTGAAGTGAGAAGTAATATATCCGGAGGCCCTGACTATCGGTGAGTTATTATCTCCCGTTGTCCCGCAGGATAAGGTACTCGCTCGTCAACAAGCTAACGAGGTTTTCAACCGGTGCCTAGATTATATCTGGGATCACGAGGCGGGATTCGTGCGAGCAAACCCTAGATCGACATGGTTCCTGCAGTATCGTACGGCAGAGGCAGCACGAACAGCTGCTGATGCGGCGGCAAACCAGCAAGTTCCAGACGAGAAGTCCAATATGGTCGTTAATTCTGTTGATTATCCCCTGGAAGTTATGGCAATTTATGTACATTTAAATAAATGAAGTGGAAATTTACTTCCGATGCAAGGAATTTTAAAATTACATAGACGCTTAGGAAAATATACTCCAAGTGTAAAACTACTTTACGTCAGTTAAAAGAAATCAAAGTTGGCAATGTCACCTACTTTGACGCAATAACGATGCACCAAGATGCATTTGTGCAATTATTGTGTGATGAAAAGCACCTTAGTGCTTGTAAAAAATTGCTTTCGTCACTTTAAGTTGAAGGAAATCTAAAGTATTACGAATACGCCATGAAAACGAGTATTATCTTATCGATGGAGAAGCGGAGAGTGTTGGATGCTGCAAAAGATTTCTTCGATGAAATTTTAGTGGATGTCATGGGATTAACGAATTTTAAGAGTATGCCTGATAAAGTATCGTGGAACATATTATCTTATCTCACACGGGAGTACTGAAAAAACTCTGAAAGAATAAATTAGAGGAATTCAATGTCAACAATCTATTTTGGATATCTATAAGATGAGCTCAGTGTAATTTTACACTAGTTGAGAGAGGACGTAGGTGTATCGTGTTTAGCGATAAAGTCATACACTCCTTTTTCAGGAAAAGCGAATGTGAGGCCATCCTATTCATCGGGATCGTTTACAACTTCAGTGAAGTGAGAAGTAATATATCCGGAGGCCCTGACTATCGGTGAGTTATTATCTCCCGTTGTCCCGCAGGATAAGGTACTCGCTCGTCAACAAGCTAACGAGGTTTTCAACCGGTGCCTAGATTATATCTGGGATCACGAGGCGGGATTCGTGCGAGCAAACCCTAGATCGACATGGTTCCTGCAGTATCGTACGGCAGAGGCAGCACGAACAGCTGCTGATGCGGCGGCAAACCAGCAAGTTCCAGACGAGAAGTCCAATATGGTCGTTAATTCTGTTGATTATCCCCTGGAAGTTATGGCAATTTATGTACATTTAAATAAATGAAGTGGAAATTTACTTCCGATGCAAGGAATTTTAAAATTACATAGACGCTTAGGAAAATATACTCCAAGTGTAAAACTACTTTACGTCAGTTAAAAGAAATCAAAGTTGGCAATGTCACCTACTTTGACGCAATAACGATGCACCAAGATGCATTTGTGCAATTATTGTGTGATGAAAAGCACCTTAGTGCTTGTAAAAAATTGCTTTCGTCACTTTAAGTTGAAGGAAATCTAAAGTATTACGAATACGCCATGAAAACGAGTATTATCTTATCGATGGAGAAGCGGAGAGTGTTGGATGCTGCAAAAGATTTCTTCGATGAAATTTTAGTGGATGTCATGGGATTAACGAATTTTAAGAGTATGCCTGATAAAGTATCGTGGAACATATTATCTTATCTCACACGGGAGTACTGAAAAAACTCTGAAAGAATAAATTAGAGGAATTCAATGTCAACAATCTATTTTGGATATCTATAAGATGAGCTCAGTGTAATTTTACACTAGTTGAGAGAGGACGTAGGTGTATCGTGTTTAGCGATAAAGTCATACACTCCTTTTTCAGGAAAAGCGAATGTGAGGCCATCCTATTCATCGGGATCGTTTACAACTTCAGTGAAGTGAGAAGTAATATATCCGGAGGCCCTGACTATCGGTGAGTTATTATCTCCCGTTGTCCCGCAGGATAAGGTACTCGCTCGTCAACAAGCTAACGAGGTTTTCAACCGGTGCCTCGATTATATCTGGGATCACGAGGCGGGATTCGTGCGAGCCAACCCTAGATCGACATGGTTCCTGCAGTATCGTACGGCAGAGGCAGCACGAACAGCTGCTGATGCGGCGGCAAACCAGCAAGTTCCAGACGAGAAGTCCAATATGGTCGTTAATTCTGTTGATTATCCCCTGGAAATTATGGCAATTTATGTACATTTAAATAAATGAAGTGGAAATTTACTTCCGATGCAAGGAATTTTAAAATTACATAGACGCTTAGGAAAATATACTCCAAGTGTAAAACTACTTTACGTCAGTTAAAAGAAATCAAAGTTGGCAATGTCACCTACTTTGACGCAATAACGATGCACCAAGATGCATTTGTGCAATTATTGTGTGATGAAAAGCACCTTAGTGCTTGTAAAAAATTGCTTTCGTCACTTTAAGTTGAAGGAAATCTAAAGTATTACGAATACGCCATGAAAACGAGTATTATCTTATCGATGGAGAAGCGGAGAGTGTTGGATGCTGCAAAAGATTTCTTCGATGAAATTTTAGTGGATGTCATGGGATTAACGAATTTTAAGAGTATGCCTGATAAAGTATCGTGGAACATATTATCTTATCTCACACGGGAGTACTGAAAAAACTCTGAAAGAATAAATTAGAGGAATTCAATGTCAACAATCTATTTTGGATATCTATAAGATGAGCTCAGTGTAATTTTACACTAGTTGAGAGAGGACGTAGGTGTATCGTGTTTAGCGATAAAGTCATACACTCCTTTTTCAGGAAAAGCGAATGTGAGGCCATCCTATTCATCGGGATCGTTTACAACTTCAGTGAAGTGAGAAGTAATATATCCGGAGGCCCTGACTATCGGTGAGTTATTATCTCCCGTTGTCCCGCAGGATAAGGTACTCGCTCGTCAACAAGCTAACGAGGTTTTCAACCGGTGCCTAGATTATATCTGGGATCACGAGGCGGGATTCGTGCGAGCCAACCCTAGATCGACATGGTTCCTGCAGTATCGTACGGCAGAGGCAGCACGAACAGCTGCTGATGCGGCGGCAAACCAGCAAGTTCCTGACGAAGAGTATCGAAACTGGACAGAGGATACGGTCACTACTGGATAAATGGATACCTGGACTCATTACACGCAAAATAGGCGACTTGCATTATGAGATTGAATTAGACGGTAAACGCTCTAAACGGCACGTCGACCAATCCAGATTCGTCAAGAGAGTAAGGAAATCCAAGGGCCGGCACCAAGTGTTGTAGACCGTAAAACTGCGGCAGTGCAGATGAAAAAGCACCTCACGCGATTCTATGAGCAGGCAGATGCACCCGAGCATCTGGAAGACAACTCAACGCCAGGAAGTCCAGTGCCGTCACCACAACCACCTTCTCCAGGACCGTCACCACCTCGGACTCCATCACCGAACGGCGTTCCTGTTCCACTACATCGATCGACACGAGAGCGACGTCTACCACAGCGCTTTGCTTCCTACAGTTATCAAGCTCGATTGTTAAAGAAAGGAGGAAATGTTGTGTCTATGGTTTAAAAGAGTAGTGTTGGCGCGCATCGACCACGGGTTATCTAGCCTCATCTGAGTAGCAGCAGTGAGTTAGTTAGGAGTAACCGAGAGACCCGCACGACACACAGCTCATAATCTACCATTATATACCTAATCTTATTAGTTAATTTTGTTGTATTGTGATCAGTTAAAATATATTTACTTAACTCTACGAGTAAATACGTTTCATTTCATACCCACATACATGACATTGATTAAAATAAAAGATGTTAAAAATTTTATGAGCAGACAATTTTTTTTGTATAATTGTTCCCCAGAGGTCCAATTTTGATTCTCGTATTTTACATTTTTATAGTAAAATATTATGTGTAATCAAAGCCGTAATGGTTCCATATAATATTGATAAAGTTTCTTTGCAAAATTTAATATTTAGTGTTGGTTGATTGATAAAATAATATATTGCCCCCGCACTGAAAATTAAGTTATTACTAGGTTATTAATAGGCGCACAAGTAAAAGAAATTTAAGATGTGATCGATCACGTCACACATGTACCTTAGTCAAACGCCTATTTCAATGATAAACTCGAAGAAACTAAATTTTTCGTCCATTACAAAGCTTCATCCATGATGAAACAATAAAACCAATCACTAATGACAATTCGCATAAAAACCACAATGTAACCATAATTATTTGTAAAAAAAAAAAAAAAATAAAATAAACAACACTAAAGAGCAGAGTGATAATTTTTGTTTGCACGCATGTACAAGAGCATCAGAGAAAGAGATTAAGAGTGAGCCTTGATTCCCTTAAAGCCTTGAGCAAGAATAAACTTTTCAGATGACTCATCTCTAGTAGCATCAGGCCTGGCTATTTTCACATTCCTATAGTATTTTTTAATATTCGCTTCCAATTCATTTGCCATATTCCCATCCCATACTTTAACTATAAAAGTGGCACCATTACGAGATACCGTAATAGCAAACTTCAGTGCTGAATAAGCAAGTTTTATAATTTTTTCATGATCTAATTGCCTCATACCCACAGAATTAGGCGCCATATCGGACATTACAAGATCAGCAAACTTCCCTTCCAAAGCTGCTTTCAAATTTTCTTGGGCTAGATCACTTGTGAAGTCCATACTTCCCAGAGTTATTGCTCCCTCAATCGGATGTATAGGCAGCTTGTCAATGGCGACCACTTTGCCTAGTTGTTTGTCCATCATTTTGCCATCTGCATTGGTCAATCGAACAGCAACTTGAGTCCAACTACCAGGAGCTGCACCGCAGTCGACTACATTCAAGCCAGGAGTAAATATTTTGTGTCTTTCGTTCAATTCTAAAAGTTTGAAGGCACTGCGACATCTGTAACTGTATTGCTTCGCCTTTTCTACATATGGATCCTTTAACTGTCGTACAATCCAATTTTGGGAACTAAGTTTCTTACCCTTAAGATTCTTTGGTGTTTCTTTTAATAAAGTTTGAAATGTGTGTATTTTTCTGACCATCATGTTGCTGCTATAAGTTGTTAAGAGCTGTAAATAATAATAAAGCACATATTTGATAAAATGAGTTAACTCTCTACAATTTACCATAGTGAGAAAGTGTATACTTACTAATGAGATTCAAAGTAATTATTTTGCATTTTCTGATACTTGATAGCTGAAAAAGTTAACAATGATTTCTGATACTTGATAACTGAAAAAGTTAAAAATGATATAATTCACATCAACGAATCGTGTACTACTTTAAATTTTTATTGGGAATGATGCAAACAAAAACATTAACGTAGATTGTTCTTTAAAGAACAGTTTACCGGGCTGTATCAAAATCAAGGAAAAATGTGCGATGACATTGATTAAAAACAATGCATGTTTCTACTCGTAAATTGTTCTAAACAATTTGGAGTCAAATACTTATGAACAAACATAGGTTAGAATGTTCAAAAAATTATCCGCACACCACTTCACTAAAAGAAAAGAATTAACACTCACTTACTCAAATAATCAAATAACGATGACATATTGGATGCCGATCGGGATTTCATTAATGTCATCTTAACTTCACAATTTTTTAATTACGAACAAAACATTTAACGTGTTACATGCCACACGTGCAAGAGGTTAAGTAACTGAGCACGCGGTCGATCGTCGATCGCCTTTCCCGAGCATGGGGCTTGGGGCTTGGGCTAGTGTGTTTAATGATCAGCGCCATCTCGCGTTGCGATCCCAAACCAAAAACTAAAACTCAGAATCCACACAGCGCTGGTGGTAAGACATACAGATTGTTTTCTTTAGACAAGACAACTTGTAACTAAAAGACGTCTTAGTGATGGAATTTGGCATCAATTTGGCATCTATACGATGTTAGTCATAATCATTGTTTGTGGGGTAAATAAAGAATAATGAGTCAAAGAGAAGAGGCTGCTCTTCTAAAGAGCACGGTGTAAGACATACGTGAAGTAATATGTAGTAATATAGTAATCACTATCGCTACTAAATAGTGCCATATGGTCGAATTTATTAAACGTGAGTAGAATATCTATACTTTTGGAGGTCAATTTTTAGATAAAAAAATTATTGTAAACTTGCCGCAAATAGCACAAGCAACGTCTACTTTTTATTTTGTATCTATAAAATAAGTTGCGGCTGGTTTAAAACAATTTAAATGGCTCTACTATAAATAGTAATAATTATTTGGATCAGCGCCATCTAGCGGTCTTCATTTTTTAGCGAAAAGTGGCCTCTAAAATTCTCAATCAGAGCAATCAGGCTGAGAGCTATTTATTCAATTATAAACCAGCCGCAACTCATGATGAAGCTATAAAATGAAAAAATAACAATACATGTGTTTTTGGCGGCAAGTTAACAATCTATTTTATACCAAAAAATCGACCTCCTGTGTATTCATACGTTTTAAGATGAATTTTCGAGCATAAGGTAGATTGTTAACTTGCCGCCAAAAACACACGTATTGTTATTCCTTTATTCTATAGCTTCATCATAAGTTGCGGCTGGTTTATAATTGACTAAATGGCTCTTATCGCTAAAGCTCGAGTTCAAAAGTTTAGGAGCCACTTTTGGCCAAAAAATAAAGACCGCTAGATGGCGCTGATCCAAATAATTATTACTATCCAGCGTTGGGTGAAGAGGATTCCCGCAGCGAAAATTACGGTCAGTAACATAAAAGTTACTGTCACTAACAAACCTATCTATAGAGAGTTGGAGAAGTGATAGTCAGAGGAGTGGGGAGCATTCCAGAGGTTCTCATCTCTGTTGACTAAACATAATAGTGAAACTTATACTTATGTTGGATTATATAAACAATGAAATCTTTTAATTTTTAATTTTATCTATTTTTAAACCAAAACCGTCACCATTCATTTAATTAAGAAATCAAGAAATGGATGTGCCAAATGAAGGATTATTGACATGAAGTATTTTAATCTATAGAATCAGATAAGTAAAATGCATTTATTTCAACATTTGACTCAACCATCACTAACTAAGAATTCAATTCATCATTAATTAAATATAGTCATTAATTTCTGTATTATAAATTTATGAAAGAATTCAAACTTTGTATATGTATATACTTTCCAACAATCGAACCTGTTACTTTGTGCTAAATTACAATTTCAGATATCCAGAATGACAAGGTTCAATATTTGTTCCTAATGTACCTCGTGAAGAACAAGATCAAGTGCAAGATTTCATCAGAGATGCATACATTTCTCACAATTATCATCTTTGTTTACCAAGTTTAAGTGAATTTTTACATTATAGTGCATAGTAATTTAACCGGTGCCAAAGGGCCTGAATAAGGATGCAAGTCCAGGATGACAAGATCTAATGAGAGTATTCTAGGAGTGACTTTTGAGAAAAAAAAGCTGCAACTTATTTGCAGTAAGTTTTTGTTTTCAAAATATTTTCAGAGACATGAGTGTGATTCCAGTTGTGTACTTTTCTCATTGATTATAAAAGCTGTTTATTTACATTTACACATTAGTTATAAAGAGGAAAAATTAGGTATGGTCTAATTTTTATTATATTTAGTATTAAGTCGTGTTTTTTACTCTCAAAGCATTACATCTTTGTTTTCAGTTTCCTTCGGGTGCATTTTTACATTATGATGCAAAATAATTTCATCGATGTCCAATGTCCAAGATGACAAGAATTGATGAATTCATCCCAGGAGTGACTTTTGCTTTGACCAGGGTAAAAATTCTGCAACCAATGTACAGTGAGTATTTGGTTGCAAAAAGTTTCTACATGAGTTTAATTCAAATTTTATGAATGTATTTAGGTACTTTTTTCATATATTGTAAAAGCTTCTTATTTTCATTAATTATGAAGAAGATAAATTAGGTATGGTCTGATGTTTATTACATTTAGTACGTATTTACATTTTCATTCTAAAATCATGACATTTTTTTTGTAGATGCCTTCGGACAATGTTCAATTGATTCTTGGTGTACGTATACTTACCAAGTTTCTATACGAAGAGAGATAATATGAACTTCAATTTGTTTGACGAAATACTTTCAAACAATCTCTATATTATGAGAGAAGCTCTCTCAGTCTCATGTATCTTTCTCTCTCTCCCTCCCTCTCTCTCTCTCTCTCACTAATAAAAAGCCAAAATTATCGAATAGGAAATATTTATTTTCGAATTTCTTGTTTGTAAGCTTTTGAAAGATAATAAGAGTAAAAGCCTCTTATAGTATCCATAATATATTTCTTGCCTTCCTTTTTCTTTATACTGTGTACTCAATTTGGTACAGCAGTCGTGCAAAAAGTATAAATAAAGAAATATTGAAGTATACTGAGCATCGATAACTATTATTAGATTTAGTTGCATAATATAGGCACAAAATTTTTTAAATATTTTAGTATTACTAAAGGAAAAAATAAAAATGCTATGTAAGTATCAGTAGAAACTATTTTTTATTTAAGTTAAATGATGATAGCATCGATTCATGGTCTCATAGGCATAGATTAAAAATAAACCAAATATTTTAGAGTGTAAAGTAACCAAATAAAAATTACCCATGGTCAAGCAAGCATTACTTGTAAATAAACCAAGTGGTTTAACATATTAAGAAGGATAATATTCGTTTTCAAGCAGGCGAGCATTGGCAATAAATAGTTTCTGAATTTATCTTATTGTTAGTATTATTCAATAATAAGATGTTTTTTCAAGGCAAAATAAGGTTGGTGATTAGGAACTTAAGATTTAATTAGTACTATTTATTAATTTTTTTTTAGGCGTAAAGTCATCGACGATTACAAATTTCACTGTTTTATGGTAGTTATCATTATTAAAATTTGTTCTTAGCCGATTATTTATCAATAATTATAAGAAACCTAATAGTATTTTTTAATAATAATATGGGAAAACCACGAAATTATTAATTAGTATATTTTTTTTTAGTTAAGCAATCATTGGTGGTTAAGAACCGGAATTTCTTAAGTATTGTTTATTACTAAAATGTGCCTTTAGGTAAGTAAGTATCGTCAATAAACACTCAAATGAATTTTGGTATTCTTTATTACTACCATCAGCTATGATGCTCGTTTACCTGAGGGCACGTTAAATTTATTAATAATAATAAAAATCAGTTGGATTTCTCATCGCCCCGCCGATGCTTGCTTATCTGAGGACACGTTTGATTAATAAACACTCACATCCAAAATTTTTAATTAATTTATACATGACCGATGCTTGCGTGCCGTAGAATCAATAATGTTTTAGTTTCGTTCTCAGAAACAATTTGTTTATTGCCTGCTTAAAAACGAATATCATCGTTTTTAATGTGTAAAACCAGTTTATTAATTCGCAACTAACGTTTGCTTGACCATGAGTATTTTTGTTGTTGCTTATACTCGAAAATATTTGATTTATTAGTAATCTATGCTTCTCTGAGACCATGAATTCATGTTATCATTATTCAACATCATAAAAATAGTTTTTACCCCTACCTACAGAGTATTTAAATTTTTTCTTTTAGTAATGCCAAAGTATTAAAAAAATGTTGTGCCTATACTGTACAACTGAATCTAATAGTAGTTATTGATGTTCAGTACTTACATGTACTTATATTCATACTTTTTACACGACAGCTGCATCAAATCGAGAGTACACAGTATAACGAAAAAGGAAGGCAAGGAACATTCATTGGATACTTGAAGTTGCATTTAGTCACATTATCTCTCAAAACTTCACAAATATGAGTTTCGGAAATAAAAAGTAAATTATTGAAACTCATACTTCACTATTTTTTTATAGGTTTTACTGCAAGGATAAATATTTTTGAACTTTGTCTCTGAATTATGTATGCACTACTATGTAAACATTAATTGTGAATATAACTATAAGTATATTACTATTCATACTCATATGAACATTTTTTTGGATTTTTTTATGTGAGAGTAGTTAATTTTGACATTTTCTTAAGTATATATAGTAATTAATATTAGTGTTTAAATTTTCAATGAATAAACGAAAATTCATGTACATCAAATAATTGTTTTAACCAGTCATTTTGATTAATTATGAAAGTAAAGCTTAATAATCAATGGATTTTTATTTTTATTTTTTATTTTTGATTTTGGCTTTTTTATTAAAGATATTCAGCGAGAGAGAGAGAGAGAGAGAGGGACATAGAGAAATACATGAGACTGAGAGAGCTTTTCTTATAATAGAAAGATTGTTTGAAAATATTTCTCCAAACAAATTATAATTTACATTATCTCTCTTTATATGGAAACTTAACAGGTGTACGTACACCAAGAATCGATCCAACATCATCCGAAGGCATCTACAAAAAAAATGGCATATTTTTAGAGTAAAAACATGAATACATACTATAACAGTTAATGGAGGGGGCTCACAGGGCAGATTTAAATGAATCTGAAATGTAAGACCAGTTAAAAAAATACTTTTTTATTACTAATAATATAAATTTTCTTAAAAATGTTAATAAAAAAAAGGTTTTTTATTTTTAATTTGAAAACTATTAATTACGTCTCCTTTTTTCAATTACGTTCATCACTGTTTTTCTTATTTCTTTTTCCTTTCTTATTCTTCTTCTTATAACGTTTTTCCTCATTCTCTTCTGTCTTCTTGTCACTGTTATTTCCACGAAAGCGGGATTGGTTTTGGTACACTAGAAAACAAGGTATCTTCATGTATACAAAATATTTATAAATTGCGTAGTTTTATGGTTTTGGGATACGGGATGCTTTATCTAATTATTAGAAAATGAATAGTCTAATAAAAATAAATTCAAATTCAACGCAGTATAACAATAATCAATTTTTGCATTAAAATAAATAATTAAACTCCATTAGTTTTCTATATAGAGAGACGTAATCAAATGTTCATGTAAGTTAATCATTGGTTTGATAAAGTTGATTTTGATAAGATGTTCCTGACGCATGTTATTAACAAATTAGCGTTTTTATCGGTTATTCAATAATTATTTAATTTACTGACTCCAATAAATTTTTCTTCTCAAATAATTTTAAAAATTACTGTATTCAAAAAACCACTAAATAATTTTTTTTTTAATTTCGTTCTCACAGGCATTCCCATAGGTGCATTCATATTGCTAAAAAACTTGCATAAATGCGCCGCAATATGAATAATGTCCAAATTTTTCCTTCAGATTAACCCTGTCTACTATCAGGTAAGATTTCAACTGAGAGTTCAGGTAACCATCACCCTCATACCAGGTTCAAAATTTGTTTTATATCAAAATTTTTTTTTTTGTAAAATTTAAATAGCATATGCTAAAACTCACTTTGATTTTGGTGCACTTCTGCAACAGCTTCGCCATAGATGCTTGAGAGGTACAAGCCCTGCCTTCTAATTAGCTCACTGAATCGCATGTCAGCCGACGATGCCATTCGCGCACAGCTTCTCGCAAAGCCCCGCATTTTTCGATATCGAACGAATCGTCCGCCGCGGTTTCTATTTCTTTTGGTGTTTTTGTTGTTGGTGCTGTTGTTACCGCTGATGCTGCTACTGCCGGAGCCAGTACCTTGGTTCGCTATTAAACATAACTAATTAATAACTAGGAGAAAATCACGTTCAAAAAATATCGTTCGTTACTTGAATCGTTCATTCCACTGTTACAAAGAAACATTAACTCAGTATGGAGCGAGTACTCTGTTGTTACTATAACGTATGAAATATTCTGTACATTTTTGGAAAAAAAATCCATGTAACGAACGGTAATTTTCACGCCGGCTCAATGTTTCTTGTGCAGAAAAATATGCCGATATTAATACTTTTCATTTATAGCTATTTAGGTGGCTTGGGTGGTTGGTACCGTATCTACGGTAGGGTGCTATAAGGGCCCCTAAAAAATCAACGCTTTTTGAAAGTAAATTTTTTAATAAATATAGTTACTCCGATAAAACCAACGTTAAGGATCAAGAAATTGCCAGAAGAGTACCGTGAAATTATAATTGTAAAAATTGGGAGATGTTGCGAGACAAGCAAGATTAATATTTCATACTCTTCTGATTTTCTCTTAAGTTAAGTCGTTGACCCTATATTTTTAAGAATTTAATAGATTCTTTGTAAAAAAATACACAAGAACTATTTTACATTTTTGAGGTTAATCAAAGATTTCCGAAGATATAGTCGATTTTGTGACCACTGTCCATAAGAATAGGTGTTCAATTGGTGAATTTTCAGTAGCGATTTGTGAAAAAATTAAGTCGTTGATCCCAGTATTTTATTATCGCACATGAATTTGGCATACTTTATTTACATAACTCCAGAATTTCAGAGGTTTTGATCAAGCCGATAAAAATCGCCCATGCCACCTTAAGGGTTATTACAGCTGTAATAACAATAACAGCTCATTATAGGTATTTCCCGGACACGACAAAAAAAATCTATTTTGCTGCACGTTTTTCAGAAGAAAAAAATTGGTTTATCCGCTACAGAACTTTCCCAGAAAAATTTAGCAGTTACTTTACCAATAACGTCTAATAAGCCACAATGGAACATTTTAAATTTTGATTGATGCCATGGCTTTGTAATTGTTTGGAATGATTTAGTAATTTTAAATGGATACCATTTTTAAGGGCTTCTTCTGCGCGTCGCTTTTTCTCTGTCTCCCATTCCTGTAGCGCCCTTCTCTCTTTTTCTTCTTCTAGTTTTGCCATTCTTTTTTTCTGTTCCTCGGTCTCCCACTCAATCCTTTCTCTTTGATCTTTCTCTTCCTCTTTCTGTCTTCTCTTTTCTCTCATCTCTTCTAATTCTTTCTCTAACATTTTTATTGTTTCCCTCTCCTCGTCAATTTCTTTTTGTATACCTTCGGGATCCTGTGAAAAAAAACGGGTTATGGGACCCACGATTAGAACTTAAATTTTTGTTAAGGAAATTCAGTATATTGTCCGTAGTTTCTACATTACTCACTACTTCACTTTGGTAAATTTTTTTTATCATTCAATTAAAGAGTTGATTTCATACGAAACAAAAAAAAAATACCCGCTAAGATGGTACTTTTAGGAATCTCTAAAGTCCACATTTATTGCATTCCGTTGCTAATTGAAAGCGAAAAGTTGTATATCAAAATCATGATAGATTACTTTGAAAAGTATTTAGGTGCACATCATATCTCGAGTACCTTTTTTTCAATAAATAACTCATTAAATAGTCCACAATTTCAACTATATTTCTAATATAATAAAACGAAAGCGGGTTTTCATAGTTTTGTAAATATTTGGTTTGGAAACTAAAGTTTTATTTTCGCCAGTTATACATAATATACAAATTTATAGATGTAGAAACATTTTATTTTTCAAATAACATGTTTACATAACACCTTGAAAAGACTCACATTCGTTTTATTATTTAGAATTCCTGTTCAAATTGCAGGTAATTCTATGTGTTACAATTGATAAAAGTTACATTCCATACCTTCATACTATTTTGTGATTGCGAGATAAGTATAATTTTTATCTTTCTGCTCGCAACTGGTTCTGGTTACAATAAATATGTGTTTGTTTTAATCGTAAAAGTATCAGATTGGCGGGTAAGATAAATGTGCCGGTACTTGGTCACCAGTAAGTCCATACACGAAATTCCCGTTTACGATTAGAAATTAATGTTTCTTAAATTATTTTTTAACGTTATTCAAAATATAATGATCCATTCACTCAATTAAATAGTTATTGACACCTTTCACACATTTACAAAAGAATAAACACGTATTACGTGAAGTAATCGAATATCATAGTACTAAGCCAAGCAAAATGGAATCTATCCCGGTTGCGTGAATTTCAAGTCCCAGTACTGGTTTGCGTCCAACTTTATTTTACAATGCAAAACATTTTAGAAGATCGCCTTTTTAAAATAATTAACAATTGTGGTGTATAAAAATTGATGAAACTTATCCGAAAATTTTAGAAAAAGTACAAGCTACAATTAATACAAAAGTAGGCGACAATTAACAAACGCGTAAACTAACATTTGATCTTCCGTTCCAAATGTAATTTTACATGCTCGCTCACATTAAAGGCAACCTTCCGAAGTAATAAAAAATTTTATTCTTATAAAAAAAGGGATATTACGAATAAAACTAAATAATATGGAATTTATAATTTCTAATGAACTTTGTTACAACTAATTTTATAAATAAAGGGTTCAACAGTGACATTAAGACTTTTTACAAATGTTGTACCTAAATTGTACCCTATATTTTTTCTTCTGTAATATTTCTATAATATTCTATTTCCGCTTTTGCAATTCATTGATAGGTCAATTACTGGGAAAAAAGGTTATGTTTATGCGGGGCCTAGTACTTGGCTAGTTCTCGGTTTAACAGCTTATTCACGTACCTTTAGTTGGATACTACAATTTTAATACAAAAATAGTTAATTACTTGGAAATTGGTATAATATGCTTTTAAGCAAACACTTTGTAAGGTGATACTTAAATTGCGCCGAATTTGAATCTGTTTACAAATTTGCTGTGTAGTCGTGGATATTATTAATCGAATAACTGTGTTAGTGGCCAAGTATTGGGATAGTTTTTGACCTTGGACAAGTACTAGTGCATTCACCTGATTTTCATTATTTTATGTTTAAAGAGCTATAAAAAAATGAATTAATAATTAAACATCGAAGTGAAGAAGTAGGTAAGGAATGAATCGTCGGGTATATACTGAATACTTACAGTCTTTTTTAAATGTAATGCTTTCTTCCACATGTTATTTTAGTATGAAGTACGTTTTAAAAAAAATGTTACACAATTGTACTAATATAACAATTCTATAAATTTTAAATTGTAAGTTATATTTATGTATTATTAGTTGTAAGTATCATATCAATACATAATTTACATGTCAAATGTATGCCTGTACATAATTGTATAGTAATAACAATGGCATTTAATTTAAAGTAGTACTGTGAGATACCTAAACTACGGTTCACTACGGTGAAATTGACGTTCCGAACGAATTGCGACCAGTACATAATGTGTATTTAAAAAAATTTTTCTTCAAAAGCGAGGGTAGACTTTTTTAATATTTTTAAGGATTAACTATTAAAAATACGCATACATATACGTATACATATATACACACGCACGTCGTTAACTGCATCACACATGCACGTTTAGCGATTAATTGAAAGATGTGATATGATCACTTTAAATGTTTCTATCCCGGCGAAGTATCTACTAAACGTAGGGTTTTAGTATATTTTTTACAATACAGGACCATAAATCATACCACGAAAACATGTTTGGAATTAATAAACAGTAATATTGCAAGTATTGATTATTATTATGTACGTACCGACTTTTCAAGATGTGTTTCCATGTTTGATAATCTAAAAAAAAATAATTTCTTTAAATATATTATAGTAGTGTAAGTTCATCAGATGATTAGTATATAATATGCCTAACTGAAAACGCGTACTTTTCATTGATATTTCAGTATTTCGATTTGTTTCACATTGAATAGCAGGCATGCATATGCATGAATAGCATGCTCCTCATCTGTGTTACTCAATAAAGCGTTTGGTGGTCCACAAATTTTTGTGTGATTTATATAATTCATAAGAATTAAGTCTTACAAAAAATGACGATCTTGTACAACTGTATTGATGGTCATTTTTGACGGATTTCATATCGCTTGGATGATTTTGACGTAATTGAAAATTACAGATAGTCATCAAGTTTTCGACTGTCAGAAGCATTTTGTATCGTAGAAACAATTTTTTTGTGCTCTGTTGTATACCGTATCATAAAAAAGTATTTTCTATATGGTATCTTAAATGTTAACAAGTTTTCGACAATACGTAATATAATCAAAATTTAGTAATTTAACAAAAACACAGTAACGTTTTAATAATTTGCAATGATTTTTTTCTATAAAATATTGTATCGATAG
The DNA here is from genome assembly GCF_036245765.1 of Copidosoma floridanum. Taxonomy (NCBI): domain Eukaryota; kingdom Metazoa; phylum Arthropoda; class Insecta; order Hymenoptera; family Encyrtidae; genus Copidosoma; species Copidosoma floridanum. The sequence goes on along the minus strand of NW_028321884.1, from coordinate 10,772,574 downwards.
TTTATACGTAAACTACAGCCCGCTATATTTTCGGAAAAAAGTGTACAGTTTTCGTATGTATGTCCCATAGATGTCTTTGATGCATTACTTATGTTATGGTACATATGTTAGAACGTTGTACAATTTCGAGAACGAAAAAAAAAATAAGTGACTAAATGCATGTACAACATTTCATCTTGCATGTGAGGCATGACCAATCTATGAGGTGCCAAAGAAAAAAGAGGATTCAATGCTGATATTATTGTTATTATATCCAAGTAATATGTAGTATCAATACGATTAGGTAAAAGTACCGACGCCGAAACGCACTTTTTAATTCTATACCCATGATGAAACAAGTAGTGACTAATAAATCCTTGAGAATTTTGACATACAAAAATTTATTACAGATTTTTAAAGTGGTATCTTAGTATATCAACATAACTTATTATGTATTTTTAATTGCGTTAGAATAAGAAATAAATGTTTGAAAATAACTGTTTCATTATAAGTACGATTCAAAACATAACCTCAAATTTCAAATGTCCCGTTGGTGAAACACATATATTACATTGAAATTACGTATACGTTTCGCCATTGAGAAATCACGTACCACTGTTAGCACATGCATCCTCAATGGTGTTTCACGTTAGGTACACCATGACATAGTAAGTTTTTATTCAATTACAATTAATTGTTGTTAAGATAAAACTATAAAACAATTGTATGATAAGTAGAAACAAAAAATATATAAATAATAATTCAAATATTCATGTTATCTCCTAAATTCGATAGTGCAAAACGATTTTGTTAAAAATTTTGAACGATTTTTTAAGATTAAATCATTGCGAAAGGTCTTCAGAGAAAAACTTACTGTACAAAAAAATTTCATTTTCATGAGCTCTACAACTTTTCTACTTCAGGTTCTGTTGTGGAATTGAATTTAATTCTGTAACAGGCAAAATACATATTGCTTTATAGAGAGTCTGCATTTCGATCTCGAGCAAAATGTATTACATCAAAAAGTTGTATTTTAACGAGATCTACAACTCCATTTTTGATCGCGAACGTTTAAAAACTGTTTTTTTCGTCTCAGAGCGCTGCACTACAAATGTCGTCAAAATTTTTCCTTTTGATGAAACTTGCTCAAATGTAAACCATCAGCTTAGATATGTAACTGGAATCTACGAACATCATGTCAGTCCATTTGGATCACAATTACTTAAGTTATTCGGAAACCTTGATAACGTGCATACATACTTCCAGACATACAATATGTGACCAACTTAGATCACCTTCATACTAGATTCAAAATTTGTTTTATATTAAAACTATACGATTTGTATGTAGTTCAACTTTTTGCTCTGATAAAATTATAATTCACGCTCATACATTGGTCGTGCCTAATTACTGAAACTGATGTGCAGGAATACTTTCTCATGATAATCGTACAAAACAGCTTTAATATCCAAATATTTTAAGTAACATATTTACTGTTTATTCTTCGACAACGCTATAAATTAAACATTTAATTATCACAAATACTACTAACAGTTAAACAAAAGGTTTATATTTAATCCCATCCTACTTCTATGGTTTCGATTCCCTTTCTCGACACCCCACCTTAAAAATATCTAGGAGGATTTCAAGTTAAAATTTACGAGGAATTTTTTTAATGGGGTATTATGCCTATGATTTCATCTCTTCCTGAAAGAAAGAGTGGCATGACACGAAGCCGAGTATAAATGCCAGAGCGATATTATTTGAAATACTTGCAGCTTGTAACTTGCTAAGAAGTCTATGCATATTTCAGTATCGCTCATCCATTCACAATATGAAATAAACGTTAACATAGTTGTTGAACTAATCATTTGTTAACATTATTAACATGAGATGTTATTTATTTTTCGAGATGCTTATGACACTTGTGAATGTGGGCGTTTACATACTTGTAACGCCTAACTCGTCAAACTATGTGCTTGAAGATTGATACTTCCACAATGTACATTAGTTCCAAAAACACTTGTTATCTATAATTTTGTGTATCAATTTTTTCAATGTCTCCACCATTAATGACTTGGACTGGATTTATTAAACTAGCGTTTAATAACATGTATGAACAACAACACTAGTAGTAGATATCATATAATGATGTAGTATGTGCGCTTCTTAGAACAAAATCATTTTTAAAAAACGTATAGTGTTACAAAAAGAGTTCAACGATCAATGACGGCATGTTACTTTTTGCAGTAATACTGATATACTTAAGTTGCACAATGTATGTTGCTTAAAAAATACGCAGTTTTTACTTTAAAGAATAATGTTTTACTATTTTTTCCAAAAATACTTTTTTTACGGTACTCTATTATCAATATTCAAGCACAAATAGATGCGCGGCTTCGTTTTTAAGAGGTATAATCGTTGAATGCCACGTTCACATTGACAAAAGCAAACTTTTGCATAATGTCACCGGCTACCTGTAACGTTTCATGATGACATAAGACACACATTGTCTTCGTGATGAGTTCTATGAATGTTTTATCCATGCTAGCGTCTCGGTAAATACAAAATAGTGCTCAGTGATTAGCAGTACTATTCACTTCATTACTACTGTAGTAAGTACAATTACGTACGCACCATTGATAGACGTAAAGAACCCACAAACTGTCTATTTAATACCAGTGGCTTTGCCTGAATGATAAGATACGGTAAATGTGGGGCTTCCTTTACTTAGTTACATTGACGATGTAATGCGCAGTTCTAACTAAGTACGTATTCCTCATACAAGAACTGCCATTAATGACATTTTAAGTGTCAGAAACAATGCTCTAGACACACTACAGATGAAGAAGCCATCGTATTTCTCTACGTGTACTACCGAGCTTGGCGACTTCAAATGTAGGCGAAGCTAACATAATTTGTTGAATACAATAAACTCATTTATTTACTGTGAACATTAGTCAGCCCACTACATTGTGGTTTCACACATTATTAACGCATCAATATAGACATGGTCTTTGGAACAGTATTCGATGGTTGCATAAAGGTAGAGGGGAGGGCTGGCGCCACATGTCATTTTAACATGTAGTCTTAAGGAAATTGCCTTCGAAAAAGTCGGCGGTGGCCACTTCAACTAATTTACTCCATAAGATTTAACATGGGAAATCCTCTGAAATGAGGGCAGCACCTGTTCTGCAACCAGCCAATAAGTATAACAATACTCGTACATAGACCATGCAATTATTTTTGCTTTAAGTGACATATTTTTTTACACACACAAGACATAATTTATATGTCGCCATTTCATCTAACTCGTGCTTATTTAAGCAATTTTTATGAACAAATCGTTGGCACAGGTCACACGACAAAAGTGGACAGTTTTTTACTCGAAAACAGCGCAAGCAAGTCTCTTTGATCGATTGTTGTAATAACTGTTTCGCTACAGTACGTCTAAACTTTGTTGGATCAAATTTCGCATCAAACAAAGATCTACGACCAATAATATCCATGTAATACATAACATATACGCCACAGTTGTTGCTATCAGCATCTGGCTGCAAAGGTCTTGATTTACTGCAAATAATGTGTTTCCACTCAATCGAAGCGAGACTGTTTTTCTTATTTATTTTTCTACATTCGTTCAAATATGTTAAAAAATTTTCAAACAAGTGCGCAGAACGATCTTCTTTTTCTTGCTCTGATGTTTGAATGTATTTCGGGTCGAGGTGGTACACGACTTTATCTTTGGGATCTACAACTACTAAGGTCCAATGCCTACCGTTACAAAGTGGAAACAAAACGATTTCAGATATTTGTTTTTTGATATGGAACATAGTCCAATTTTCTGGGGGAACTTGGTTTTTGATTTCTAATAAAGTAACGGAAGCCAGTCTACTTGGAACCGCTACAGTATCCCTCCATTCGTCTCGTCGCACTTCGGCATAAGCATCTATCACATCGCCATCAATCCACGTGACACCAAATAAAGTATTGTATTCAGGTGAAAACAATAACAGTCTAGCACCTTTATGATACATAACTATGTCTTTGTGCGTACTGGTGTTCTGCCTTTGATCCCTTATAGGATGATCTGCCTTTCCTTTATATTTACCAACAGTAATAATAATATCTTGAAAACCTTCATAATGACTCGGTTGTAAAGCAACATCGGCATTTATAGCATTTATCAGCATTATCGGTTCATTAAGTAGTGTCAGTGTTTCTTCTTTATTTTTAGGTCTGGCGTATGTTACAGGCGGTGATGTCGTCGTCAACTCTGTATTTGACATCATTTTACTATCATTTGGAGCTTGTACATTGCCAGCATCCTCATTCGCGATACTCATTCCGTGGAAGACTTGTGTTAAACCGTTTGACATGGAATACGCAGACATATCACTTTCCAACTTTGACATTCGTTTCATTTGTTTTGGTGGACTACAACTTTCGTCACTACTACACAATTCTATGTCAGATATTTTACAAGTATGTTGGTACTTAACAGAAAAAAGTTTTTCTTCCTGTAGACATAGTTGTAGTAATTTCGAACTAATTTCTATATCCCCGTAATCCAACGGTTCATCTTCATGGACGGTATCATATATGCCAACATCGGAGACAGTGATGTCAGAGCACAAACTATCGTCATTTTCGTCATCATTTTTTTTTTTCGTTTTGAGTAATTTCTCAAATTCATGAACCATTTCTTCTGAAGGTCGAAAGAGCAGCGAACCCCCGATATCTCTCACTAGTTGCGTGGACAGAAGGATTCCCCGCATACTATCAAAGTTTAATCTGTTTCGGCATGGAGTTTTTTCCATGTTATATCGACTCCACTGTCTTTCGGGCGATGCATTGGAGTTTGGGATACAGAGAACTTTTATTGCGAACTCAGCTATATTTTTAAATATATGTTGACTTCCTATTTTTATGCCTCTCACCATATTCCAAAACTCGTCAACATGCATAAAGTCGATATCATCATGACAAAATTCATACTCTAACAGACTCTTCCATTCTTCATTTATTTTATCCTTCTTACTGGATGTTTCATTGTCCATAAAAGGAAAAGTTAAAAATATGTCGTTTAGATCTGGATAGGCAGCGTGGAAATCTTTGTTTAAAGCATTAGTGGGATGAACACATCGAGAATTAATCAATGTCTCATCTTTCAAGTCGAGTCGCTGTTTTAGTTGAATACAAATTTCGACAAGAAATTGTACACAATTTTTTTTGAATTCAGTTTTTACATCGTCATCAACATCACTTGTAGACAATACTTTCAAAGTAACATCACCAATGAATACATCATCCAAACTTTTAAAATATTGTGTGTTAGTCGGATCAACAATGTCTAAGTCAGTTTTAGACAAATACTCTTCGACCATGTACATTTTCAAGAAATCAGTGTACAATTGTCTCATGTGGTCTACATCTATTGATACGAGTGGTTCAACTGTCTGCAACGTTTCGTTGGTTTTTACAAGTCGACCTAATACTGCCTCTAAAAACGTCAAGTAGCTTAGCATTATTGAATTATTTAAGTATTCTAGTATCAGATCTACTTTATCATCATTACAATTTTTTAATTTTTCATTTTCAAAGAAAACTTTCAATGCAGTATGTCTACGCAAAGTTCTGCGAACAGCCTGATAATATGACAACCAACGCGTAAATATTGGCTTTAGTATTGACAATGGTCGTAATTTAAGTTTACGTTGACAAACTTTCCACATGTGCATTCTTTTAGCACTTCCGGCAATATAACCGTAAAGGATGCTAGTAAAATCATTGCATGGCAAAACATCCATTGCATATTCTGCAGTCTTATGTGCAATATGACAATTGCAGTACACAATAATAATCTTCGGAGATATTTCTTGAAGTTTGGTGGTAACGGAATTTTTGCAACCTTTCATAACGTTACAATTATCTGAACAAAAAGCTATAACGTTTGTTAAGGGGATATCATACTTGGCAAATGAAGTTGTTATACAATTTACTATGGTATCAGCATTAGCAACTGAGTTTTCATCCCCATCATACAGGTTGACTAAGTCCCATAACGATTCGCACATTTTTCCTTTTTCAGAGTCGAAATAGCGAACAACGATACACATTGAATGAACATTACTGATATCGGTAGCTTCATCAATGAGTACACTGAACGGTCCGTTTTTTAAAAATTCAGCTAGCCTCTTTTGTTGAGCGGTCGCCAAAACATTAACAGCAATATTGCGCACTTCTTTTCGGTCCATAGAAACATTGTTAAAAGAGGTGGAGTCCGGTACTAACAACTTTATAAATGGAACCAAATCTTCCGTCAAGTTAAATGACAAGTTGTGTTCGACAATGAAAGCAGCTATTTTCAATTTAGCTGTCAACGTATCGTAGTACCCCTTTTTACCGAGAATATGTGATTGACTGCCTCTGTGTTTCATGAGTACATTTGTTTTTGCTGTCAGTATTTCATCACAATGGGAACATTTTGCTTTAGTGGGATCCTCTTTAACTGGTTCAACCCAATCTTTGAAATCATCCACTTCCAACCAACGGTTTTGAAATTTTGGCTTGTACCTGTAACGACGTTTTCTATGTTTTATTGTACAACTGTCAATTTTTTGTTGTGCTGCATTATCAACTTCCGTTGAAAACTTCATTTCTTCATTACACTCTGGGACGTTACAACATTTAATTGAAGTTGTTTTTCCAGTATTATCAAAAAGTACATCAGCTTTATCATGATCAATAATTGAATGGAGTCCATCGTCACTTTCTGCAGATTCATTGTTTTCTAAAGTGGTTGTTTCTTCTGCAGTGCTGCCACTCTTGTTGGATCCTAAATTATCATTTTTATTTATCGTCGATCTAGTATATGATAAGGAATTCGCATCGCTCTGTACATCAATTGTAGGCGAATCTGGTGGTACAATTGGCACCATTTTTTTGCTTCCGGCATTTTCTATGCCCAATTTTTTCATTTTTTTGTGATGATCTTGTGTTTTGCAATGCTGTTCTAACTTATGTAAAAGCATCTTTGTATGGCAAGCATTACAAAAGCCATTTATTCCGTCTGCATCTCTGGTCAAGCACGGATTGGAGCGAAGTATGTTCCTCCAATGTTGTTCGTATCTGTCACTCATTGTACAGAATGTACGAGTGTAAAGTAACCAGTATATTTCACCAACAACCAGGTTTATGCAACTATAACGTATATTTAAAAATCGTACTAAGTAAACTGTACAACTATTTATGAAAAAAACAACGATATCCCAGAACTGGTCTATAACAAAAAGAAAATTAAACTTGGTGACAACAAGTGTAAGAAAGAAATGTTTTATTCCTTCAAACAGGAAATTTAGTATCGCTAATACGTGAGATAGATCTTAAAAAAATTTAGGAATATTTCGTACAGTGTCCGATGTATATATAAATACCTATGTTATATATTTTTATGGATAAAAGTGAGTCTCAGCTCCCCTGCTCCCTCCGATCCCCCTTAGCTCCTCACCAGCTACCCCTCAATTCACATAGTTTTTCGCTCGTTTTTACGTGATTTTTGATAAAAGTATTTTTGAGCAAGCTCCCCGCCTTTCTCGCTCCCCCTCAACCTTCTTCCATTTGTGAAAACTCTTTCAAAAACATCTTTAGTGTTTCCAAAGATCAAATTTTTGGTTCATCGATAATTCAATTAAACACAATTTTAATAATACTTTTTAATTAAAAAAAAAAACCAATTAAGCTTTTTGATAAATAATTATATCTATATATAATATGTATGTATAATGTGTTTCGAAAATTTCGCTTCAAGACATTTATCACACATAATTTTTTGATAAATGTTTTTTAAACATCTAACTTATATTCGTTGTAAAATAAAAAATACCCACCAAAAATTGCAGATTGTTTAACTGTACCGTTTTTTAAGCGTTAAATTTTAAAAAAATATTAATTTATTCTGTAACCTTACGAAAGAATCACATAACGTTACATTTATGAAGAAATGATGTGTAGAAAATTTCGAATTCTTTGTGTGATATATTACTATGAGATAAAATAATTAAATTTTGAACGGTCCACAAGTGACTATTTTAATAAAATAAGAATGAAAGGGTCGAGTATACATAAAAGCGTATGTATAGGTATACATCCATATGACGATAGTAATTGCCTGCGTTGCTGCATATTTGCGCTCCTCTCACCTTTCTGCAGATCTTATTCACCCAGCTAACTGTAATGAATTTCCTTAAGTAAAAGAGTCACGTTAGTTCTGAATGACTGATTGTTAAAGAATAAAAACAGAATAAAAATAAATTAATATATTAATGGAACCATGTATAAGTAAATCATTAAGGAGGTTCGGTAGTGTTAGCGGGGGGAAATCTCAGAGAGGCAAGGGGAGGGAGAGCGTCTGGCAACGTTGTGAATTTTTTCGGCTGCTGACATGTCGTTTACTGTTGTTGTCGTCGTCTACTGATGACAGTGTACTTATTTATTCGGTTGAATTTTTTATGATTAAATTTTCAATTACAAAAGGAGTTTTAACTATTTATTACATTTCAAAGCGCGCTCCAAGAGCAGCGTTGCCAAGTCGTCTGCTGCGAGCACATTTTTTGCTGTTTTTTAATAGAAATTTGTGGTAGGGCTCTCTCAAACTTTGAAAAAATATTATTTTGACAATATTCTTTCATTTTAAAAAAAAAAAAAGCAAGTTCATTTAGCCGTTTTTTTTTTATGTGAAATTTAAGTGATTTCTCCATAAGCCTACATGTTAAAATATTGTTTTTTCAGGTCAATATATCTTGAAAACGGTGTGGTTAAACCCTTCAAAAATTTAGCTGTAATTTGATACTATTATCCTAAACAACATATCGAAATTTCAAAAATTTTCATCATAAAAAATTATCACTACCGAACCTCCTTAATAGAAAAAAGGTTAAAAAATTTATAAACTGTTTAAAAACTGCTGGAAAATTATAGAACAAAATGAAACAATGGTATGAACAATCATTAAATTATTTATTTTAACACTAAGAAATTAACAAAAATTAAGTAAATATTCATCAATGTATTGAAAATCGGCTCCAAAAAAATAGTTATTTCTGAGTTTTGGAAAGAGTTATTAAATAATATAAATAACAAAAGTAGTCACTTTAATGAATAATTTATAATTGATGTGATGTATAATCGAACGTAATTAATTAATAAACTGTAAATGAATATCAAAATTAGAGATACGTTATGAACCATAACATAACAAAGAGATACAGGTTAATCTGTAAGAAGGATCGCTTGCAGCAAACTGCAGAGCATACTCAGCTAAAGTGCAGAAGATAACTCGTTCGATTTTCGAGGAGAGTGTTTTTTGGTTTTTCTTTTTTTTTTTTTTTTTGAGAACTACGTGTGGAATAAAGACTCACATTAAATAAAGTTCTTTCTTCGCATATGTGCTTTAGTGGTGTGGTGTATAACGATGGGGTTGGTGAGATAAAAAGAAAAGTTCACTTTCATAACAAATTTTTTTATAATCACCAATCTGAAATCGTTAGTTTTAAAAATCTTGGTCCCCTGTACCCCCGCAAAATAAGGACAATTTTTATTTTCTCCCTTATTCGTATGTACTTCATTTGCTTTCGAGTCCTGCCAATCCCCCTTCCGCCAATTTCTACAAGTTCCCCCCGCAACCTCTGTCATGACGAATTTCACCGCTCTCCACATCAGTTAGTTTTCTCCTTAAATTACACTTTTTATTTGAACTAAACTGTTACGTTTTCCTGAAGCTCCTTATTTCTTACTATTATATTTTGTTCAAGGGATCCATACGATTCCAAGAGTCAGAATAATCGTAGCATACGTATAAATGTATAATTATTAATTTTTGCTTATTTTTAAGGTGTACAACTAGATTCACTACTTCAAGACTATAATCTGAAAAATACAGCATATGCAAAGTGATGAAGATTTTTATAATAAAATGTAATAAAAATCTGAGAAAAAAAAATTGTCGGAGCTCTGCAAGTGTCTTTCAATTTTATGTAGTTTTTTGTGTAGGACATTCTACACAACCCCTCACCCCCCACAGTCACCCTAAAAAATAAGATGACACTGAAGTTCGGAACGTTCCGGGAACGAAATTTGATAACTAAATTAATCACTTTAAAATAGAGTGAAAATGAAACAGAACAACTAAAAACAGCATAAGACACTGCCAATCATATATATAAGTCGTAAAAATAATAATTTTCCATGATTATACCCGGACCAAAAAATATCATATATGTGCCTATGCTAACTTCCAACTCATTCAAACTTCTAAATTTCATAACTCGAAATCCAGAACGAAGGCCCCGCCAAAAATAATACACATTATTTATAATTACATAAAAAATGTATAAAAATTTTAATATCAGAAAAAAAACGAAGGGGCGGGTTGGTTTTCAGCGATTTTCCACCTCACGCGCATATCGAGAACGGCCAAAGTGCGGCTTCTGGAATTCATAACTCGAAATCCAGAACGAAGGCCCCGCCAAAAATGATACACATTATTTATAATTACATAAACAATGTATAAAAATTTTAATATCAAAAAAAAAACGAAGGGGCGGGTAGGTTTTCAGCGATTTTCCACCTCACGCGCATATCGAGAACGGCCAAAGTGCGGCTTCTGGAGTTCATAACTCGAAATCCAGAACGAAGGCCCCGCCAAAAATGATGCACATTGTTAATTATTACATAAACAACGTATAAAAAATTTTATATTACAAAAAAAACGAAGGGGCGGAAAAGTTTTCGGCAATTTTCCACCTCACGCGTATATCGCGAACAACCAAAGTGCGACTTCTGGATTTTCTAACTCAAAATCCAGAACGAAGGCCCCGCCAAAAATGATACACATTGTTTATTATTACATAAACAATGTATAAAAATTTTAATAGCGAAAAAAAAACGAAGGGGCGGGTAGGTTTTCAGCGATTTTCCGGCTCATGCGCATATCGAGAACAGCCAAAGTGTGGCTTCTGGATTTCATAACTCGAAATCCAGAACGAAGGCCCCGCCAAAAATGATGTACATTGTTCATTATTACATAAACAACGTATAAAAAATTTTATATATCATTTTTGGCGGGGCCTTCGTTCTGGATTTCGAGTTATAAAATCCAGGAGTCGCACTTTGGCCGTTCGCGATATGCGCGTGAGGTGGAAAATCGCTGAAAACCTACCCGCCCCTTCGTTTTTTTTTTTGATATGAAAATTTTCATACATTGTTTATGTTATTATAAATAATGTGTATCATTTTTGGCGGGGCCTTCGTTCTGGATTTCGAGTTATGAATTCCAGAAGCCGCACTTTGGCCGTTCTCGATATGCGCGTGAGGTGGAAAATCGCTGAAAACCTACCCGCCCCTTCGTTTTTTTTCTGATATTAAAATTTTTATACATTTTTTATGTAATTATAAATAATGTGTATCATTTTTGGCGGGGCCTTCGTTCTGGATTTCGAGTTATGAAATTTAGAAGTTTGAATGAGTTGGAAGTTAGCATAGGCACATATATGATATTTTTTGGTCCGGGTATAATCATGGAAAATTATTATTTTTACGACTTATATATATGATTGGCAGTGTCTTATGCTGTTTTTAGTTGTTCTGTTTCATTTTCACTCTATTTTAAAGTGATTAATTAAGTTATCAAATTTCGTTCCCGGAACGTTCCGAACTTCAGTGTCATAAAATAAGCTAATACTCCATATTTTTCTCCGTTATTTCGACCAAGCACATTTTTTGCTTCAACACCGCACCACCCCCCTCAAAATTTTTTGTAACCGCCCGTGACTATCCATTTTTAAGAAACCTTACTAACCCACTACTAATGTTCATGCACCCTGATGCATACACACATATGTATACATATTATTTCATTTTTAAATTTATTATATTATCAAATAACAATAAGACGTAACTGTCCCGACACTATTGCAAATTAGACTTATCGTACTTAGTATCTGTAAATAATTTTTTAAATATATTAACACATACGTGTACATATATAAGTAGATATTACATACTTGTAACATATGTACGAGTAACATGGTGGAGGTACGCGGATGTCATATCGGTGAAAGTAACATAAAATAAAAATCACCTTTAAATAAATACATTTAGAAAAAATTCATCGTATTACATAAGAAACAATCGCATAATTTCAGCCAAAGGTTTATCTGTTCATTTATTTTGTACATTAAATTGAAGATTTTCAGCTAAAAATATGATTTCAATGTATTTCAGTATCGTAAGCATAAATATTTGTGAAAAAAGTTTTCAGTAAAAAACCCTTTTTTTTTCCTTCACGGGGCTTATACGAAGTTGCCGAATTAATCAGGAGCACCATTTGCAATTTTCAAAAGTTAATGTATAAGAATAAATATACAGTGAGTGACCAAAATAAGCAACATCGGTAAAATAAGGGAAACTTAAGTTTTCTTTTTAATATTTTGGCTTATATAAATTGTTTATCAAGACACCAGACTGCTCTCCACCGATCCTATATTTACTTGTAAATACTGCATATGTGTGTATATATATAAAATATCTATAAAAATATATACATTACTACCTTAAAATATAACTAAACAAATTAGTTAAAAAGGCATTGATATCTTTTTGTTGAACTCCTCGTTTTGCTCTCCAGTATAGAATAAATGTGTGGATTCGTACAGGGGTACGAGACCATCCGAGAGCTGGGTGAGGAGCAAATAAGAACTCAAAAATGTCGAAGAATAATCTTGAGCGACGTTTCGTTGGGCTTAATTATACCAATCGACGCTGACACCTAAGTGCGAGTGTACCTCTGTATAAAAAGGCTTTTTCTTTTAGTTTAAGAAGACTTTATTCTGCCCGAAAATTTAAAAAGGCTCTTTCTTGACTTTTACTCTAAAAAGACTCTTTCTTGCACTCACCCGATGGTATCATTGTTAAAAGTATTACGATGCTTTTCCTGCATTCAATATAAATGATTAAACTTACTTTATAATCTACAGACTAAAAATATGTTTATTACAATCATCACCCTTAAAGGTAATTCATTTTTTTTTTTTTTTTTCTAACAAAATACTGCGGTATTATAAAAAATGTTTAGTCTCAGAATCTTGCCGAATAAATTTTATTACTTATTCATCGAACTGTTTCATTCATTATTGTTCTTCTGGCTGTCTAAAAATAAATAAAAGTAGCACACCTTATTAAAGATTTGCAAACAATTTTAAAATATTTACAAAACTATTTTGTATTGTGTTCATCAAATTTATTTACTGATTAAAATTTCAACATTAAGTAAATAGCAGTAAACGGGCGGCTTTTTTTTGTCGTAAATAGGATGTTCACAATTTCTTAGGAGTTTTAGAATACACAAATTATGTTAAAATCCTTAAAAGTTATTTTAGTATTATAAAATTATAGAATTGCCTTGTATCAAAGTAACAATATTAATTTAATTTGTTTTGATGTATCCGAAAAAAATGTTGACTACATATATATAAATATATATTTTTAACGAAACATAAATAAAAGAAATGAAGACAAAATGATACATTAAATAAAAAAAAAATAAAAAAAAATCTACCATGAAGTGGATTTGAACCCTTAAGTGCAAAACAATCTATAAAGGGGCATAAGCCTTAACCATCTTAGCTATTCGAAGGACGGAAGGTGACCCTTTCGAAGTCACATATGTTCATGGATATCCTCCGGAGCTTGTCCTACAGTTTACAGCAGTTAGGATGTGTGAAATTAATAAATTAGTGGTTAATTTTTTGAAAACATAAATGGATTTGGGAATTTTAAGAGTACGGGAAAGTTAAAAAATAATGTATTGAAATCAAAATTCTGTGTATATAATTAATGAGCATTTAGTTCCACGATTTAATTAAATAAGATTTATAGATAACATTGAAGCCAGAGCGAGAGCAAGTCAGTTAAATATATACATAGTACTCGGTTGCAGAGTCAAAAGACTCTCAAAAAAGAAAAACTCGTATCGTCGCTTGCTTTGGCTGTGCGTTCAGATATATACAGCTATATATATAGCCGACATTTCCACTCCTCTCCTCGTAGGCGCACATTCGGTATACCCCTTCCACGCGTCTCCAAAATGTGCGCCTATATGGACATTTCCACGCGAATCCACTCTTCTCATACCCCTACCGTGCTTCGCAAATAAAAAAAAAAATGTGCGCCTGGTTCGGCCGCTTGGCCGCGGCGGGGCGCTCGAACCACTGGAAAAAAGTGGGCACACTCCGCAGCATGGCAGTCAGCAATCTTCCTACTAATCTCTGTCCCTGCCTGGCATCGGGCCCACTAATCCCTACCTATTAGGCCCTAACACTGTTTCGCATTCACCCAGGCCCGAAGACCTGTGGAGCAAGGAAAAAACCCTGGAATTACTCTGAAGGAAAATTCCACGGAAAAACCCGCCCCGAAACAGCCGGGGATACATAGGAACTTTTTCCGGTGAAAACATTTTTTGAAAAAATTTGCACTCACCGGGAATCGAACCCACGACCCCTAGAACAGCGTTGTATCAGTAGCAAGCACGCTTACCACTGAGCCAACGCCGCTCTTAATAAGTAATTTATTATTTGTTACTTTTAAAATAAATAAATAATTATTAGTACAATTTTTCATCATTTAGCAATTTTCAAAATTTTTTCTTACATTATAGAAACACATACATAGATGTGTTTGCTTTTTGTTCTTTCATAATTTTTCCATTCGTGATTGAGGTGATTTTTTGGTTTAAGGACGTGCATCACTGTTACCGGGGAAAAAGTTCAGAGGTAAAGAGGAGCGCGAATATGTGCAGCAAAATTGAAAATTGTTTTTCTTATGTGGATATATTAGTTTTTTAAGCATTGTATCCTTGAAATACATCTTTTCTTCACGACCGAGTAGATTTACAATGGAATATAGGGAAAAAATTGATACACTTGAACCAAAGTGTTTTATTTTTGTAATGCACTGGTTACTTCAAAGTAGACTTAGCAAATTTTTTGTTCATCCCAAAGAGGGCATGAAAATAATAGCAGCTGCAGGAAAAATCGCATAACTTGTACAGAAATGTGTAAATATTGCTAAGGTAAACATTACTCGAATGTCGAACTCGTTGAAGACAAATGCGACAATGCGTTAAATATACCTTTAACCGTGGATGAAGTACTGGACAGAATGAACGAAGAAACTTATTCCGATCCAACGCAAAAGTTTGTAGACGATGACGACTGTACGTATGCAATGATCGATGGTGCAGCAGGTAGCGAGACAGATGATACTTATTGCGGACATATTTCATCAAAAGAAGCTAAATTTTAATGCATCAAAAAATTTTGAAAAGGAATATATACAAAAATTTGAATACATATATTTATTTTACAATTAGTTTTTGTATTGAATTTGTTAATAAAGCATATTCAATGTATAATACTAAGTTTTTAACTGTTCAATCATGTACAACTTATTTAAATTCAAACATCAGCCGCAGCCCGTGTTTTGCCCCATGCGCACTGCAACCGGTCGGTCACCTAGTCGCAAGAGAAGGATCTAGATGAGAGCGCAGAGCTGCCACCGGTTGATATAATAAGACATTTTTTATTTTTTTTTGTGCTTCCTTTTCATTAAAATTGATAAAGTGCTCTCGCAGTATGATGTAGGTATACATGAAGATGAAACACATTGTTTCGCAATGTTGCCAAGAAGTTAAAAAAAAAAAAAAAATTGTTTCGCAATAAAAAAACGTAACTGTTAGTCCGTTATTGCAAAAAAAAAAAGTAAATTTCCTATATCCCACCTTCAGAGTAAGCTACAGTATTCTTTTTTTTTTTTTTTTTTTTTTTTTTTATGACGAATACAATGCCGTTTGTTGCAACCAAAAACATGCAAAATTGACTGAGAGATTGAAATTGACATGATAGTTTTTTTCCTACGTCGATCGAAAGGTTTTAGGTATAAAAATTTTTTTTCGCACTTTTTCGCCCTTAACGTGTTATTAACAATAAATAATGCATTTTAAAAAAGTGTCCATTTCATAGGAAATATGACACAAATTGGTGGTTGAAAAATTTCACTAAGAGCAATAGAAGCGGAGATGCAAGCAAAAACCTGAATAAAAAATTGGCATTTTTTCTTAAATGGTTAAATAAATAAATGAATCTGACGGTTGATTTGGACAAAAGTATTTTTCTCGTATTCCTGGGGAAATTCTGTATGGGAATTACTATTTTTTTTTCTACTGGTAAACATAAGATTAAAAAATCCTCCGGGCCATGGACTACTTGGCGCACAAAGCGCGTGCACGTGCATGTATGTGTCATCATATCGATTACCGTCGATTTCACGTTATAGCATATTACAACTTCGTTTAAGGAGATATTGATCTCGAAACTCTTAGATACTCCATGAGAATTACTATCAGAAGAAGCTAATGGTAAAACGCAATTTAGATCATGAATAAGTACATCTAAAGAATGAAGTAACTCTAAAGAATCTAATGTATCTTTATAATGTATTTGATTGTGTACTCTGAAGGCGATAAGTTTATGTGTGACTTTCACGTACTCGTATAAGTGCAAGGGTGACATTTAATTTCTGTTTCAATGTATGTAAAAGAATCCATGGTACCCATTCTTGTGCTTAGAGCCCCTAACGTTATGTCGTAACGATATAATACGTTATATATTCAAAAAGTTTCTTAAGAAAGAAAAAAAAAAATACTATTAAAAAAATAATAAATCGTGTGAAAAACTGTTACAGGCTGCAATATGAATAAATACAACGAAAAACACAAAAAATACGCACTGGTAAGTACCCCGAGAAGTCAGGAAGTAAAATTATCTAAAGTACTGGAAACAATTTTTGCAGGGGTATCAGATAAAATAAGAGTTAAATTAACAGAACAATTGAATCGTAGCAGCTTGGGTGAAGACAAAATTAATAAAAATAGATATAATAAACCCTGGGATATGGCTTAAGTACTATTTGCTAAGAAGACCAAGTTGAAGGGTATAGATGATGAAGATGTGATGAAATTTTTATCCAGCCTAGAAGAATATTAATAAATGTCGTCTCTATTAAAAGATAAATTATTAAAAGCGTTTTCATCCTTGAATAATTTGGAAAGATTATACAACATACAAGCACATTTGCAAGATCCAATAGAAAATGTCACGTATTAAAAATGTTGTTGTAGAATTTGAGTTCATTTCTTTAACAGGCAAAAAATGATTTTTTCGCTGTTTCCGCTTTATTTTTGTCTTTTACTTTATAGAGCATCTGCATTGCAATCTAGTGCAAAGTGTATTGTACAAAAATGTATTATATCCGACATTTTGTAACATCTTTTTCTGGTTAATAATTAGATAGTCAACTTCAAAAAAATGTGAAGGAAAGGCCAAATCTAATCATTTACAAATATGTTTCATGTAAATTATCCTACTTAACCGGAAAAAAGTTTTTAAAAAATGTATTAACAATTATTAATAACCAGTGACAAACGTAATACTATAAAGGTTACTATTTGCACATTTGTATGAATAAACGAAAACATCAGACCATGTTTCATGACGTTATATCCAAAGAAATTAAATTGGTCTTATGGACTACTGCAATCAATACATTGATTCAAACCAATTTGTATATTTCAGCTGGTAAAGTAGCTTCACTTTCATAAGCATTTTCTGTAGGGGAGATGCAATGTGAAACTTTACAAGTGATGGCTCATAGAAATGTATTTAGTCCATGCATACGGATATAAATCAAATACATTAACGATGAAAATGGAAAAGTTTGAATTTAACTTAAAACTGTTTTTTCTCATGATATCACAGGAAACATGTTAAGCTTTGGTTTCATCAACATCACAGGTAGTTTCTCATAGTAACGCATGTAGTCCATGCGTACGGATGTAAATTGTTGTAGGGGGAGCGGAGGTTCATTTACAGTACAACACATTTTTACTCAAAAAAACTACAAGATGCATGTTGTATTTTCGAGACAATATGTCATTCTATTTGAGAATTTTATATTTTTAAAGACCATGTCACCATGACGAAAGATCCTTATATGTTGTGAATCACTATGTACTTGTTGGGAATGCTATTTTCACGTAACTGAAAATAAATTAAACTAAAATAAATAAATCATCTTGGCTTATATTGATGCTACATAACATGTTTGTTTGAACATGTATAAAAATACCTGTACCTAAGCTGTAATGATTATGTAATAATACGTTTATAACTTTTTCAGATATTTCAAGAAATAAAAACTTTAAAAATGGCACATTTATGGGATACTAATTCAGGACTGATAAATAAAGATAATAATAATAAGCCATATACGCTCACTGTCTAAACGTAACATATAATTCTCGAGCGTAATAAGTATTACCTTAATTTTTCACACTTATTTTTGCTTTTTTGTTCAAAATTAAAAATAAAATAAAATTTGGCCGGTCTCGAAAATAATACATTATTATTGAAGTAAATAATGACTCAAATTCCATTAAAGTAGTCTTAAATTTTTAAGATTCCTACTACTTACAGTTAAAAAATTAGTTCAATACAGGCAATTGTGATGCCGTTGGAGAAAGTTTCTAAAAACTCCATATTTTGATGTACTTTCGTATTGCAACGATAACTTGAGCATGCTACAAATATCAAAATGTGAATAACTTTTAGAACCACTATTTAAACAGTACTAACTACTAAGTTTAACTGTGTTAAAACCTATGCGTAACGAAGTGAAAAGAAATCTCATTGTACGTACATCCACCAGCCTAAATGTTGCTATCCTTTAAATATGAATCAGCACAGCTGCCTCAAAGACATTGCGAAAAACACATTTTATCAACTTATATTATACAAAACTGAATGTTAGTTTTTAATCAACTTATAGTATCCAGACGAAAATGCCCAATAGATTTTTCAAGCACGCAATATCGCTTTTTAAAAGTATCCTCAACCTCATAAAACATCGCATGAGCCAGTTTAGAGTATTGACATATTACATACTCTCCTGAATCATTGCACTAGATGCCACAACTGCTAATTTGGCTGTATAGTTAAAAAAGCAACGTTTTCATCTTTTTTAATGTGCATCAACTCAATTTCCCAAAAAATACAGGTAGAAAACATTCCTTCAGCTTGAATGGCACAAAACTAAATAAATGAATGGTTTTTTAAGCACAATGTACTGGGCAGCTGTGTTGATGCACATTAAAAAGATGAAAACATTGCTTTTTTAACTATACAGCCAAATAAGCAGTTGTGGCATCTAGTACAATGATTCAGGAGAGTACGTAATATGTCAATACACCAGTGGCTCATGCGATGAATTGAACTGTTGTGGATGGTCTCAGAAAGGGGCATTGGCAGCTATAAAAATCTTTAGGGCATTCATGCTTCAATGTTTTATTCTTAATCGACTCAAGGTATGTAGTTAAGAATGCCTAAGAGGTTTGGCGAGCTGCCAATCTCCCTTTCTGAGACCATCCACAACAGAACAATTCATCGCATGAGCCACTGGTGTATTGACATATGACATACTCTCCTGAATCATTGCACTAGATGCAACAACTGATTATTTGGCTGTATAGTTAAAAAAGCAACGTTTTCATCTTTTTTAATGTGCATCAACTCAGTTTCCCAAAAGATACAGGTAGAAAACATTCCTTCAGCTTGAATGGCACAAAACTAAATAAATGAATGGTTTTTTAAGCACAATGTACTGGGCAGCTGTGTTGATGCACATTAAAAAGATGAAAACATTGCTTTTTTAACTATACAGCCAAATAAGCAGTTGTGGCATCTAGTACAATGATTCAGGAGAGTACGTAATATGTCAATACACCAGTGGCTCATGCGATGAATTGAACTGTTGTGGATGGTCTCAGAAAGGGGCATTGGCAGCTATAAAAATCTTTAGGGCATTCATGCTTCAATGTTTTATTCTTAATCGACTCAAGGTATGTAGTTAAGAATGCCTAAGAGGTTTGGCGAGCTGCCAATCTCCCTTTCTGAGACCATCCACAACAGAACAATTCATCGCATGAGCCACTGGTGTATTGACATATGACATACTCTCCTGAATCATTGCACTAGATGCAACAACTGATTATTTGGCTGTATAGTTAAAAAAGCAACGTTTTCATCTTTTTTAATGTGCATCAACTCAGTTTCCCAAAAGATACAGGTAGAAAACATTCCTTCAGCTTGAATGGCACAAAACTAAATAAATGAATGGTTTTTTAAGCACAATGTACTGGGCAGCTGTGTTGATGCACATTAAAAAGATGAAAACATTGCTTTTTTAACTATACAGCCAAATAAGCAGTTGTGGCATCTAGTACAATGATTCAGGAGAGTACGTAATATGTCAATACACCAGTGGCTCATGCGATGAATTGTTCTGTTTTGGATGGTCTCAGATAGGGACATTGGCAGCTAGAAAAATCTTTTGGGCATTCATGCTTCAATGTTTTATTCTGAATCAACTCGAGGTATGTAGTTAAGAATGCCTAAGAGGTTTGGCGAGCTGCCAATCTCCCTTTCTGAGACCATCCACAACAGAACAATTCATCGCATGAGCCACTGGTGTATTGACATATGACATACTCTCCTGAATCATTGTACTAGATTTTACAACTGTTTATTTGGCTGTATAGTTAAAAAAGCAATGTTTTGATCTTTTCAATGTGCATCAACACAGCTGCCCAGTACATTGTGCTTAAAAAACCATTCATTTATTTAGTTTTGTGCCATTCAAGCTGAAGGAATGTTTTCTACCTGTATCTTTTGGGAAACTGAGTTGATGCACATTAAAAAAGATGAAAACATTGCTTTTTTAACTATACAGCCAAATAAGCAGTTGTGGCCTCTAGTACAATGATTCAGGAGAGTACGTAATATGTCAATATACCAGTGGCTCATGCAATGAATTGTTCTGTTGTGGATGGTCTCAGAAAGGGACATTGGCAGCTTGAAAAATCTTTTGGGCATTTATGCTTCAATGTATGCATGAGCCACTGGTGCATTGACATATGACATACTCTTCTGAATCATTGTACTAGATTTCACAACTGTTTATTTGGCTGTATAGTTAAAAAAGCAATGTTTTGATCTTTTCAATGTGCATTAACACAGCTGCCCAGTACATTGTGCTTAAAAAACCATTCATTTGTTTAGTTTTGTGCCATTCAAGCTGAAGGAATGTTTTCTACCTGTATCTTTTGGGAAACTGAGTTGATGCACATTAAAAAAGATGAAAACATTGCTTTTTTAACTATACAGCCAAATAAGCAGTTGTGGCCTCTAGTACAATGATTCAGGAGAGTACGTAATATGTCAATACACCAGTGGCTCATGCGATGAATTGTTCTGTTGTGGATGGTCTCAGAAAGGGACATTGGCAGCTTGAAAAATCTTTTGGGCATTTATGCTTCAATGTTTTATTCTTAATCGACTCGAGGTATGTAGTTAAGAATGCCTAAGAGGTTATGCAAAATAACGCTTCTTTTAAAAATAGAATGTTCTTGGGGTATGGATGAAAAGAGAGAAGCAAGAAAGTGTAAATGAATAATTAAATATTAATTACGGTGTTAAGGGTAGAGACTTATACAATCCTCTTCGTCTTTGACCTTGATGTTTTTGGAAGCTTTTTTTTTCACGTGTTCTAATGAACTGGATCAGCAAATAAATTTCAGGAAAATACTCTGTGGCTCTTTTACTTACTGGTCGACAAAGTTGAGAACCTCATCTGTCCCCCCTACTCTGCTATTAAAGCGTCTCTGCAACATTCTATCTAAGGATACTATATATATGTTAGTGACAGTAACTTTTATGTTACTGACCGTAATTTTCGCTGCGGGAATCCTCTTCACCCAACGCTGTTACTATCCATAGTAGAGCCATTTAAATTATTATAAACCAGCCGCAACTTATTTTATAGATACAAAATAAAAAAGTTGACATTGTCTGTGCTATTTACGGCAAGTTTACAATTGGTGGTTAACAAATGGAGGTTGGGATCTTATTTATTTATGACACTTGAAATTTACTTCTCTGTAATAAATGTATTTTTTATTTGGTAAGATGTAATGTTCCATTCTTAGGAGCACTGTGAGAAATCAATGGTTTTATTTATGAGGTGATGTGTGAAAAATATTAAATTACATCTATAGTGGCAAAGTTGAAAATCTTGAATCGAATATTCTTGAGTTATTAGCTGCTGCAAATAGCTTTGATTTAAAATGACTGAAACTGATGTGTGAAAATAATTTCCTCCATGGATTAAATATTTCCAATGCTTCAAGCCTTTTGTTGACATCAGATGATCACGATGCCAGCACATTGAAATTAAAGGTCATGGAGTATATTGCTTTGAATGTAGCACAAGTGACGGAAACAGCATGATATGAAAAGCTACCAGACCATATTTGATTGTTTAAATCTTCAGCTCAATGGTAGATATAACATAAAAGTTGAATATTTAAAAACATTTTTAATTTTTTCAACAATTTTGTGATAATTTATTGCAGAACAAAATTCATCAAGAAACTGGAGCATTGTTCACATTAGATATTAAAAGAAAAAAAGTGGTTGACTTTATTTTATTAGCCATATACTTATGCATGTAAATCATTGGCACAGTATATTTATTGAGTTACATGAATAAACGATGTTTTTATCCCATTATTCGTCAATTTTATAGATTATTGTATACTTTAATAATAATTAGTATGAACTTCCTTGTCACTTATTAGTATTTTGAATAAAGGTATCAATTTTCCAATTGATGCTACAAAATTTTCAAGATGAAAAACATTTTAATGAAACAAAGCCATCACAATTCAATTATTAATTCTCTATAGAAATTAATGATGGACAAGAACACAAATAGTTCCAGCAAATGTTGTCGGTTCTCTCAATTACTGGATTGTTGCTCTCAAACACAAAAAGCGTACTCATTTATTGGTGGTCGAAACGTTTAATGAAGTTGGATAGTCTGCTCCTTTTTGTTGATGGCATTCATTAACTTTCTAAGCTTTTTAAGTTAATATTGTTGAAAAGTAACCTGAAACGTCGCTTAACGTACCTGCAGAGGATGCATTGTTTCTCTTTAATTTTTCTCGAGTAAAAGATATATTGTTAACTTGCCGCAAATAACCTAAATACCGTTAAAATTTTATTTTACAACCATACAATCAGTTGCGGCTGGTTTATAATAATTTAAATGGCTCCACTATGGATAGTTAATAGTAATAATTCTTTGGATCAGCGCCATCTTGCGGTCTTTATTTTTTGGCCAAAAGTGGCTCCTAAACTTTTGAACTCGAGCTTTAGCGATTAGAGCCATTTAGTCAATTATAAACCAGCCGCAACTCACGATGGAGCTATAAAATGAAAAAATAACATTACATGTGTTTTTGGCGGCAAGTTAACAATCTATTTTCTACCAAAAAATTAACCTCCTAAGTGTTTGTACTTTTAAAGATAAATTTTCAAGTATAAGACGGATTGTTAACTTGCCGCCAAAAACACATGTAATGTTATTTTTTCATTTTATAGCTCCATCGTGAGTTGCGGCTGGTTTATAATTGACTAAATGGCTCTAATCGCTAAAGCTCGAGTTCAAAAGTTTAGGAGCCACTTTTGGCCAAAAAATAAAGACCGCAAGATGGCGCTGATCCAAAGAATTATTACTATTAACTATCCATAGTGGAGCCATTTAAATTATTATAAACCAGCCGCAACTGATTGTATGGTTGTAAAATAAAATTTTAACGGTATTTAGGTTATTTGCGGCAAGTTAACAATATATCTTTTACTCGAGAAAAATTAAAGAGAAACAATGCATCCTCTGCAGGTACGTTAAGCGACGTTTCAGGTTACTTTTCAACAATATTAACTTAAAAAGCTTAGAAAGTTAATGAATGCCATCAACAAAAAGGAGCAGACTATCCAACTTCATTAAACGTTTCGACCACCAATAAATGAGTACGCTTTTTGTGTTTGAGAGCAACAATCCAGTAATTGAGAGAACCGACAACATTTGCTGGAACTATTTGTGTTCTTGTCCATCATTAATTTCTATAGAGAATTAATAATTGAATTGTGATGGCTTTGTTTCATTAAAATGTTTTTCATCTTGAAAATTTTGTAGCATCAATTGGAAAATTGATACCTTTATTCAAAATACTAATAAGTGACAAGGAAGTTCATACTAATTATTATTAAAGTATACAATAATCTATAAAATTGACGAATAATGGGATAAAAACATCGTTTATTCATGTAACTCAATAAATATACTGTGCCAATGATTTACATGCATAAGTATATGGCTAATAAAATAAAGTCAACCACTTTTTTTCTTTTAATATCTAATGTGAACAATGCTCCAGTTTCTTGATGAATTTTGTTCTGCAATAAATTATCACAAAATTGTTGAAAAAATTAAAAATGTTTTTAAATATTCAACTTTTATGTTATATCTACCATTGAGCTGAAGATTTAAACAATCAAATATGGTCTGGTAGCTTTTCATATCATGCTGTTTCCGTCACTTGTGCTACATTCAAAGCAATATACTCCATGACCTTTAATTTCAATGTGCTGGCATCGTGATCATCTGATGTCAACAAAAGGCTTGAAGCATTGGAAATATTTAATCCATGGAGGAAATTATTTTCACACATCAGTTTCAGTCATTTTAAATCAAAGCTATTTGCAGCAGCTAATAACTCAAGAATATTCGATTCAAGATTTTCAACTTTGCCACTATAGATGTAATTTAATATTTTTCACACATCACCTCATAAATAAAACCATTGATTTCTCACAGTGCTCCTAAGAATGGAACATTACATCTTACCAAATAAAAAATACATTTATTACAGAGAAGTAAATTTCAAGTGTCATAAATAAATAAGATCCCAACCTCCATTTGTTAACCACCAATTGTAAACTTGCCGTAAATAGCACAGACAATGTCAACTTTTTTATTTTGTATCTATAAAATAAGTTGCGGCTGGTTTATAATAATTTAAATGGCTCTACTATGGATAGTAATAATTATTTGGATCAGCGCCATCTAGCGGTCTTTATTTTTTGGCCAAAAGTGGCTCCTAAACTTTTGAACTCGAGCTTTAGCGATAAGAGCCATTTAGTCAATTATAAACCAGCCGCAACTTATGATGAAGCTATAGAATAAAGGAATAACAATACGTGTGTTTTTGGCGGCAAGTTAACAATCTACCTTATGCTCGAAAATTCATCTTAAAACGTATGAATACACAGGAGGTCGATTTTTTGGTATAAAATAGATTGTTAACTTGCCGCCAAAAACACATGTATTGTTATTTTTTCATTTTATAGCTTCATCATGAGTTGCGGCTGGTTTATAATTGAATAAATAGCTCTCAGCCTGATTGCTCTGATTGAGAATTTTAGAGGCCACTTTTCGCTAAAAAATGAAGACCGCTAGATGGCGCTGATCCAAATAATTATTACTATTTATAGTAGAGCCATTTAAATTGTTTTAAACCAGCCGCAACTTATTTTATAGATACAAAATAAAAAGTAGACGTTGCTTGTGCTATTTGCGGCAAGTTTACAATAATTTTTTTATCTAAAAATTGACCTCCAAAAGTATAGATATTCTACTCACGTTTAATAAATTCGACCATATGGCACTATTTAGTAGCGATAGTGATTACTATACTTAATTACTATAATTACTACACATATCTTCACGTATATCGTACACCGTGCTCTCTTTACTAAAATGATAAAATTAAAAATCTATCTGTTGCGTTGATTGTAAACAAATGTAGGGGGTCAAAAAGTGTATTGTCGCATGCACTGTACGTGTGTACCAGAGATGGTGACATCGACACGAAGCTCTGACTTCCGCGGGTAAAGTCATATTTTTTGTCAAGGGGGTAATTGACCTCGTACGTCAACAAAACGTAAAATTTCACAGGAAGGTAACATCTGCCGAAGCACTGAGGAATCCTTTAAACGATGCTCACGTGGATTCAATTGTTTAAAATCCGATAAACACGATACGCAAGAGCTGTGAGAGTTGTGACTGTGTATAGTTTTTTGTGTTTGTTTTTCTCCGTATCGCAGCGGCGGAACTGTTAACGTGGACGGCTACGACGACAACACGCAGCTATGAACCTTACGGCTGGAAATCCCAACAACAACGGCCTTCTTTTCGCCGCCTTCAATCAGGATCAAGGTATTTAGGTCTAAGTTGAAGTTTTTATAACAAGTGTCTTCATTGGATTCGGCCTGACCTCTTTTTATTCTTCCCATCCTTTGAGGATCAAGGCCTTGCAATTTTTTTGGAGTTGAACGTTGTTGCAAACGACGTTGCCTACATACAGCTGCTTGTTTTTTTGCCAACTTCTCAATCTGATTTTATTGCTGAGTGCTCTCTGATCGACCTTGTCCATGTTTTTTTAAATACTTGTACTATAAGTACACCAAACCTCTTTTCATTAGAGTTATTTATGTCTTCCCAAATAAATCTTCGAATGTCCTCGATTTTTATGTAATCCAATGCCTGCTTGATCTGTATTCAGGAATGATCCAGTTTCTTGATTATATTTTTGTGACCTAATTTTTTACTAACAGTCAAACCACTAATCTTTTATAGTATTTATTTTCTGTTCTGTAATCAAATACATCAAAGTATTTTGATTTATATATTTTCGAAACATAAGAAACATATTGTCTATCTAGAAATAAAGTATAAAACTTGAACCTACCATACGACAATGATATTCCTATATTTGCCAGTAAAATATTTCGATAAGCTAATTGAATTACAGATCAATGAATAAATGAAACATACCCTAGAATTTATCTTGACTCATTAAAAGTTTTTCTTACGCGTGTAAGAAATAAACTTTTAGTAAACAGATATACTTTATCTCATGTCTTGTTTGATTTAATTGTGCAGGATGTTTTGCGTGTGGGATGGAAAACGGCTACAGAGTCTTCAACTGCGATCCTCTGAGGGAAAAAGAGAGACACAATTTTGCACAAGGTGGCCTAGGATACGTTGAGATGCTCTTCAGGTGTAATTATTTGGCAATAATCGGGGGAGGAAAAAATCCAATGTTCCCTACAAACAAAGGTAAGATGAATAAGCAGTCACGACATGGTTCAAAAAGAAAATTGTGATCATGAAATTATTCGTTTTAGCTGTAATATGGGACGACATCAAGAAAACAGCTGCTATTATTATGGAATTCAGCACAACTGTTAAAGGAGTCAGATTGAGAAGAGACAGGATCGTCATAATCTTGGAAGGGATTATAAAAGTCTACACGTTTACTCAGACCCCTCAACAGTTGCATGTCTTTGAAACAAATCCGAATCCCAAAGGCTTGTGTGTCCTCAGCCCTAACAGCAGTAACTCTTTGCTGGCGTTCCCTGGAAGAAAAGATGGCCATGTGCAAAGTAATATTTATTTTAACTAGTAAAAAAATTAATTGTGAAACTTTGGAACCCAAATAATCTGTATAAATTACAGTTGTAGACTTGGCAAACACGGAAAAACAGCCTTTGAACATAGAAGCACATGAAACACCTCTGTCATGTATAGCGTTGAATTTACAAGGAACTCGGTTGGCAACAGCCTCAGAAAAAGGAACGCTAATAAGGATATTTGACACACAAAGTGGTCAGATGGTCAATGAGTTTAGACGAGGAGCTCATCATGCCAATATTTATTGGTAATTTTATTTTTCAAGTCGCATCTAAAATTGTAATTTTAATATAAATTTTTCATGTCATTTTTTAATACAGCATCAACTTCAATCATGACTCAACGATGCTGTGTGTGGCCAGTGATCACGGGACCGTTCACATCTTTGCGGTAGAAGATCCCAAATTGAATCGACAATCAAGTTTAGCCTCCGCCACGTTTTTACCCAAGTACTTTGCTTCTCATTGGAGTTTTTGCAAGTTCGAGGTTCCTGGCGGACCTCAGTGCATATGTGCTTTTGGGACCGACAACAACAGCATCATTGGTAACAAATAACGATTTGTCGACAACAATTGCTCCATATTCCATAAAATTATATAAATACAATTTCAGTGATCTGCGCGGACGGCAGTTACTACAAGTTCGTATTCAACAACAAGGGCGAATGCAAGAGAGACGTCTACGAGCAGTTCCTGGAGATGAGCGATGACAAGCTGTGATTCTCCATAGCCGATTTTATGCCCAAGACAAGAGATATAGACTCCTGCGTGCGTAAAACGACATGAGAAACTGTGATTGCTGCAAACGCGCGCTCAGCAGCTTATACACACACATATATACGTCGCTTCCGTTTTGCGCTCGATCATTCGCTATACAGCTTAAACGAATACGTAATGATATGTCTGTTGTTGAAATGTTTATACGATATAAATATATACATATATACATCCGTTTTATCAAAGCCAGCATGATTGAATTGTTGATGGACGCGTTATATATACGAGAGCGTCTGGTCATCGATATGTTGTTATTATAATAGTTCATAAGTTCAAAAAAAATGTTTTTTGTTGCATGTGCAGTATTCGAGTTTATGTCGAAATTTTTTATGAAAGTTTTTCCGATCGATTAAAGTGTGTACGAAAAATGATAATTAACGTCAAAATGATTTATTTGAGCCTGATACTCATAAATTACACACAACAAGTATGAAACATACTGTATTGTGAACCAATATTTGCGAATATATCATGATTAAAATGTTGAGAATCATTTTTAATTACAAATGACAAGTTTGGCCAAGTACGGAACGTATGTCGTTAGCCAATAGAAACACTTAGCATGAAAAATCGCTCTTGTCGAAATCATATCAATTGAAAATGGTTGGATCATGAAGCGTGTGATAAAATTGTTTAAGGACCCTACTTAGAACTTGGATTTACATTGCGTCCCATGGATGTAAGAGGTACCGTCACAACCAGTTGCAGTGATGCTGCTTAACCAAGTGTGTCTTATTCAGTTCAATTTAAATGCGAAGACTTTATATTTGAATTAATAGTAGAACGACTTTCCCTACCTTTTTCTGTGTCCGAAGCTCTTTGCCAGCCCAATCACGACCACATGTTCATACTGTGACGTAGTCTTGGTGATTCATTATCTTACAGCTACTACGATACAAATGTACTTAGTAATGAGGAAAGTGACTGTAAGCGCCCTTGTTTGACGATTTGTGTACGATCTGCGGGATCGTCGCAAAAAATCGCATAATAAAACGCTTTGCGAAAGGTTTTTTTACTCAACATTTTTTTTCTTATTTTATTATTAAAACATCTCAAGAAATTCAGTAATTCTTTGTCTGTGTGATTCAACACAATCGATAATAAAATAGATGCCTCAACAGATACTCTGATGGTGTAGGGTATCATCTTTGGTCATTTACAGTGTTTTTAGGTTCTTATTCGGCTTACCTTTTAGCTTCACCACCGAAAAATCCTTTCAACGTTCTTTTCCTAATTTTTTTGTCATAGACATCCAGTTTAATCAGAATCGAAGACCTCTAAATGGTAACAAAAAAAAAATTATATAAATTTGTGCGATAGACGCACGTTTCACTGATAGGGTCGTTATGTTCCAGAATCTTGAAAGTATCGAAATGTTATCATGTAAATAAAAATGTTTATTACAGCCTGTGCAGTATTTAAGTTTGTGTCGAAATTTATATGAAAGTTTTGCCGATCGATGAAAATGTATACGAAAAATTGAAATTACCATAAATTAGATTCATTAGATTATGTGGAACATAGTGTATTGTGAATCGATATTTACGAAAACAGCGTCATTAAAAAGTTTAGAATCATTTGAAATTACAAATAACAAGTTTAGCCAAGTACAGAAATGGTATCGTTAGCCAATAGAAACGCACTCGATCGTAGGAAAAGTATTGCTCTCTCGTTCATATCAAATGACAACTGTTCGAAAAAATGAAGCATATATAGAATGATAAAGACTGTTGACGTTTAACTTTAACAATGGTAGGATTGCACGAAAGTTATGAACGATTCACCACGATTTTTTGGCACCGATAAATTGTGATTATATAAGTCACCAATTTCACACTTGTTTAAAATCCGATTTTTATTTTATCGTCGTTAATTACATATTTGCTATACGTTTGACTGACTGCAAATGAATAATCAAATTTCGTTCAGTCACAACACATTTTTGTCAATTTCAACTTTTTTTTTATATCGAACAGAAATAAATTTTTTATCGATATTTCCTTGGGAACTGTCAATGTTGTATTAAAATGATGTGTAACAATGGTTTTTAAAAAAAATTGCAAATAAATGACGAAAAAAACAAATAACTAAAAAACATTTTTGTTCACCCTCCCCTTGAAATAATTTAATTTCCATAGTGGTTAAATTGATTAAAATTGTTTATTCAGAACAGTTACACATATACACATGAGAATTCGATTAGTTGCGTGTGGATACTGCAAGTTTTTATTTTCTTTCGTCTCTTTATTCGTGTATTTGCGATCAACATGTGCGTTATTCCATTGATCAAATCAAATAATTGTTCTTTTTGACTGTTGCTGTTTGGTAAGAAACGTAACATTTATTTTGAATTTTTTAGACACCACTTCTCGAGACTGCCTTACATTTTTGTGGAAGCCAAAAGTGTAACTAACAAAAAAAACTAATCATAATAAGATACAAAATTTTTTGCATAATATAAAAGGAGGCGTGATAAGATGTGTGTATTTGATTAGAGCTGAGGGTATGGATCTTAAAAAAAAAGAAATTACTTTTTTGTATGAGTTGTCTACGTAACGACAAATAAACATTTGCAAATAAAAAAAATTAATTTATAATGGCACAGAAATAGTTTAAAAAAATCAGATTTAAAAACATTTTTTTAGCAATTATTCAGAATATATTTTTTAACCAAGTCAACGTTGTTGATTAAAAAAAATTTATTTTACATGAAATAGATGTACCTAATAAGGAAAAAAAAAAAAATTAAGAAACATTACATGTAGTAAAGTTACACTTTTTCCTCTAGTAAAAAAAATGTAGCAGTTGTGCCTCAAATGTAAAAGTGTATTTTTTTACATAAATTAAGTCATTTGTGTTTGAATAAACAACAGCAACTTTGTCCGTTACAAGACATGTTGATACAGTCCGACATATTGCATGCACAATATATTATATATTAAGTTTCACGATAGTATTTATAAAAAAATACTGTTTTCCGCGTATTTTTTTTTTCATACGTCCTACATTTAAATAATAATCAAGTAGCGACTGTCAATCAAATTAATGTTTGTGTTCAAACACGTAATAATCGAAACTACCGAGAATGTTTATATGAATAAGAAGTGTTTATTGTATATGATACTGCAATTTTTCTGGTATATTATAATTTTTAACAAATGAACAACAGTAGCAACAATTGTGTTCATTTTAAATTCAAACTAATTATAATATGTATTGTCAATATCGATAAAAAAAACGTTAATATGCAACAGAAACAATTTTTTATTTTAAATACGCAATTACTTAATAAGAAAATTAACAAGAAGTGCGCTTGTCAGCAATAATACTTTTCTTACGAAATAACCATACATTTTTTTTAGAAACTATTATAAAAAAAAAAAAAAAAAAAAAAAAAAACATGTGCGCATAATACATAATAATTTAATAAAACTATACATACTTAATTTCAACAATTTTGGTGTATATGTACAAATTACAATACTTTTCGAGATCATTTCGCTTCGAATGAGGTTTACCATACTTAATCACCTCAAACATAAAAAAATCGCATAAAAGAGATTATCGTACAAAGCAGTAACAAAAAAAAATCAACAATCACCTAAACCCGACCTATAATTGTGGAATCGCCGAAAAAAAAAAAAAAAAAAAAAAAATTATCACTCAAAGTTGGATGATTTTTTACCCTCCACCCCCTACAATTAAACAAAAAAAATCACCATAAGTTTGAAACTTGCACGACAATGCCCTAGCTACATGATATAGTTCCACACTTATCCACGTAATGACGATTATTACTTTTAAAAGATATGAGGATATTATTATCATTTTCCACGTAATATATATTAAAATACACGTTTTACCGCAATTATTGTTCTTCTCCTCTTTCGCGACGTGCGTCAAGCGGCGTACAACACATTTATGTATATAATTATACACACCGACGCGTACAAGACAGCAACTCGCGAGCGACACCCAAGTACCAAAAATATATAACGTTTATGTATTATATTATGTATATGTCACGTATATAGCAGCTTTACCATTTTTTCCCGTGCAGCACCTGCATATCATACTTGCGACACAACCCCTCCTAACTTACAAGAGTAAAAATCGACTTCCATTTATTCGCCAAAGCGATGAGAGAAGAAAAAAAAAAAAAAAGCCTCGTGCATCCATCCTTCGTATAGTCAGAAAAATATCTCGAGAAACTCCTTAAGCCCTTCAAACGTCGTACGGTTCGTTCAAAGAGACGTGCTGCCTCTGAGCTTTTCGCCCGTCGCTGCTGACGAGTCCCTTGCTCGTGGCGCGCGTGTACCGTTTGTTGTCCCCCACGGTGTGCACCTCGTGGATTATCCCGCCCCGTTTGATCTCGAGGACGCGGTACGTGCTGTACACCACCAGCCACATGTAGAAGCAGATCAAGGCGAGCGTCAGCACCAGCAGACCTTCGGTCGAGGGATACATTTACGTTTTACCTTTTTATTTATTTAATTTTTTTTTTTTTTTTTTTTTCGCGATATACGTACGGTCGATTACGTTGGCTCGTCCGCCTATGAGGGCGATGAACGGGCAGTCTTCCTGGACTAGGAAGAGAGTTATTATCAGGGCCACGATCACCGTCATCATCACCATCATCCACGGGGTCATCAGGTAGCGATTGTTCTGTAGATAAAATTTTTTTTTTTTTTTTTTTTCAAGGGTTTTTTTCGGTAAATATTTTTACACCACCGTATGTACCATTAGCGCGCCGTAGAGTAGACACAGGGTCGATGTAAAGTGCACGATGACGATCACGAGGCCGCAGTAGACCAAGTAGACTCTTTCTGTGGATCGGGTAAAATTATTGTTTTATCGTATGGAATTGAGTTTTTGGTAGAAACAAGAAGGGATGGAGGAGCCTGTACCGGCCACGTTGTGGTGGGCGAGTTCCATTCGGTGGCTGTTGATGTGCTTGGAGGTGATCTCCTCGAGGGCCTCGCGTTCGAGCACGTCGGCTCGGTCGCGCGCTATCATTTCTTGGATCCCGGCCTCGTGGGTCAGCCCGAGAACGAAGAATACCAGTATGTAGCTGGATAGTACCTGGTTGGTGTGGGGAAAATTGATTTTTTTCCTTTTTTTAATATTTTTTTTTTTCAGGTTTTAAGCCAATCGTAAAGTTTATCTGTAATTTGCAAGCGACCCATGCAAATGCAAGTTTTTATGAATCATCCGCAAGTATTCTTAATTTAAAGTATACCTTTTTTTCTATTGCCTCATAAAATAGGTAATTATTGTAACTATTTGATTGAATAAAAAGATTTTTTTTTTTGAGAACTCACTTTTCTTCGTTCATATATATTTTAACATTAAAATTAAATTAAACTACAATTTTCAAAGTATGGATAAAGTTGTTAATTTACTCGTTCAAATGTTAAGTGGTAAAAATGTTTTCAGCAGAAAAATAAAAGAAAATGTTATCTCGGTACAGCGTTAACCTATGCTCTTCAGAATAGTGCAATGCAATTCATTTTTATACTGCACCATCTGAAATGATTTGTTTTATTGTGTAAAACCTTCACATACTAAATTAAATTTAACCTAAAAGTATATACTAATAATATAATACAGTTTTATATTTAGCAATAATAATTTATCTAATTACAAATTTGTTAAATAAATATATCCAGTGTATTATTATATGAAGAAAATTCATTGAAAATAGCAGGTTTTCTGGGGTATAATTTTCAATTATCAAAACTTTGACCTTGAAAATTTCTGATGATTATGATGATTATAAAAAAAGCTAATGCGAATGGAAATTGTTTTTCGTGCACAGTAAAAGCCAGTGGCAAAAAATTTTCGAAAAAACGAAAAATCTTTCTTAATATTATTTTAATATTTATTCTTTTAAAATGTAAATACTTTTATTTGTTTCATCTACTCCCTTGTCAGTTGCACAATCAATGCTGAAGTAAGTTACTAATTTTCCTTGCATATTACTTGGAATTGTTTTGTTAAAAAATTTGTATATAGTAGTTGTGAAATATTAATATAGTTATTGATTCAACACAAATGATAATTTACAGATATTTTGCAAATACGATTTTACTGCCAAATCAGCTTTTTCAATTTAATAAATCTGAAAGACTATAAAAACGCGCCCTTAATTCATCACAGCTATTGCAAGATAAAGTAAAATTTTTTTTTTGTACAAATAAAAATTAAATTTCAATTTTTCTCTCACCAGCTGCAGTATAGCGATAAGGATGGTTCCCTGCCTCAGATGAAAGTAATACAGAAAACTTTTCAACAGTCGGATCTTCATCTTGACGGAAGAAAAATTCGATTAAATCCAGAAGTGGAATGCCAAATCGAATTCTCGTTTCACGGATAATTAGATCTTCAACTTCTTTCAGTCGCTTTTTTTAACGTGTTTACCTGCAAGAAATTCAAAAGTTACATCATTTTATCGTAATTACAGTACAAAAATTAAACAAATTGTTTTTTTCATTCCATTCTAAAAATTGTTTTTTTTTTGTCACTTGTCTGCTTACTAAAAAGTTTTTCCAGCTTGACTTTGTGTTAAATTTCTACAAAGAATCATGATTCTTATAAAGTAATAACTTGTGCTAATTTAACTGAAAACTGCCATTATTAAACTTGAGCAATTTTGTTTCCCTTTTAAATAATCTTGAAAGCATTTATCAATTTTTAAAAAATCATGTGAAGAAAAAAAAAATACAATTCAGCCAACAAATATTTTGAAAAATTAATATTTTAAAAACTTTGTGTAACAAATTTAAATACAGTTTTTTAATCCCATTAAACAGACTGAGCAGAGGCAACATTGAGCTTGCAATCATCTTGATTTAGCGTTACATAATTATAACAGGCTACTCTCGATGTTTCGATCGATTATTCACAGGGTAAGGTATAATAAAGGTATTTAGCGTGGTTGCATGGAAACTTTTATTTTTTCACATGTATTCTCACTCCTCTTGGTCAAGTAAAAAATTTTTCCACTGGCTTGCTAGTTAATAAAGCTATTAATAAGTATCAGTTTATTTTTTAACAATTTTACATTTTTTATTAATTAATTGTGAAACTGATTTAAAAAATGATCACAATATACTATGAGGCATAATCAAATTTTTTTTTTTCTATTGCATAAAAATTGATATCCCAACGAGATACAAAAATAGAATGGCATACATAAAATATAAGACTATATTAATTTTTTATAATTTTTAATTTCGTTTGATTAAAAGATGTGTTGAGTAGATTATTAAATAATGTAAAATGGACTTTAACTATTTCGGTTACATCGACCACTGTCGTTGATACCGTAGAAAAAGGGGAAAAAATTAACTATTACAGTTACTTTTGAAAAAACTTTACTTGTACCGTATAAAATAAATTACTAGGGTTACAATAAATAATAATAATGGTTGTAAAATAATAAATTATCGTAATTAACATAAAAATAATAAGTAGTATTCACAAAAGCGTAAGTATAAAATAACATTTATTCGAAAAGTAGTACTGCCTGAATTTATATTCACCTACGATCGCACTTCAAGTCTATTAATTCGTACAACAAAACCTAATTGACCTGTACATAGTACGTATTACATCCAACTAAACTGTCGTTTTTCTCTTTTCCCGCAACATTTAATGTTAATTCGAAAAAATGCATATTTAAGGTAACCAAAGCAGGTTATGAAATAAGATGCACAATATCATGCAAAAAAGCCCTTTGATCATAGTATTAAACTCGATCAACACAAGAAAACACACCACACCGAAGTAACAGCTGATTGAAGTATGAAAAGCTCGTAAGTACGAGAAAGAAGTCGAATGCACCTGAAAAATCTCGCCAAACTTCGAAAATAACAACAACATGCACCACCCGGTGATCGAACCCACGTAACTCACATCAGCCGCGCGCAATCATAAGCGGCAATCCATACGTCGCTCGCAGGCCCAGCCTTCACCTTGCACCCGATAAACCCCCCCCCCCTTGAAAAACTGGAACATCCCACTCAACACCGTTCAAACACCCTCTTACCCCCCCCTTTAGCCCTACTTGACATAATTGCGCATACAGGTTGTAAAAATAATAATTTTTTCTTCACCCTCGAAGGAAGCTCACCCCTTTTCGCAAAAAAAGACGTCCTTCTCCCATTCGAGCCGATGGAAAAAAGCTCCCCGCAAGCTCCACCAGCCGCCGTTGTTGTCGACGCCAGAGAGGCAAATCAATAATTCTCGCGCGTGCAGTCGATCGGAGCGCACTCCTATTACCCCTTTTGAGTACACGTGTGCAATATTTTCTCACATTTAATTACAACGGCTACATATTATGTGGGTATAGACGCGCGCGACAGGCGGGCTTAAACGCGAGAAGGAAAAAAAAAAAAAAAGAAAAGTAAATAAACCAACTTACACATGCACAAGGGAAAAACAAAAGTGGAGTACTGGAGCAAGGCGTCGATGTTTGCAGGGTAGGTGGGGTGTGTCGTTAAGGGAGGCGATGCTTCTCGGCGTGCTTGCGAGCCTCGACTGAGGGACTGCGGAGGGTATACGCTACTCCCGCCCTCGAGCGACCCCCTTTTTCACCGTTACGCTGTGGGTTTATTCATGCGCTCTTGATACACTTTTTTCCTTCCTTCATAAAGCTGAGCCATTTTTTTTTTCGCTACTACCAATTATTATGTTTTTATTTTTTTTTTTTTTTGTGCAATGTTGCTTTTGAACTTGGAAAGGATTGGGGATCTACTGTCGATGCGCAGGAGCTTTTTGCCACTTTTGAGCATGCGAGGGAAGAGGAAAATTAAACTACGCTTTTTTTTTAAATTCCATTACGTTTCATCCGCATTTAACATTCAATAGTTATAAAATTTTTTTTTTACTTTTAAAAAAAAAAATACTTACACGTAGACTGGCACGAGTCGTAGAGTAAAGTTCCTCAACTGCGGTCCTAATTGCACGTAAATGTCCTTATCAGAGAGAATCAGGAGCGACAAGGCGAAAGTTAGTTCGATCGGGCGTCGAGCACACGAGGCAGGGACTCGAATACAACTTTTGAGTAGTCATAGAAACGTCGGCGTTCAAATTGAATGCGTGCAAACCTAATGTGCCCACTTACTCCCTTTACCAACCAATTGTCCCCTCTTTGAACTTCAGTTCAGTCTCGGTTCGCGCACACGTTGACAAGACTTTATTGTTTTACAAATATATAGTGAACCTTCGAACTTTTTTTTTATTTTTTTTTATTTGTTTTTTTAAGTTTTTAGATATTTGGTGTGTTAAAGCGATTTCTAAAAAGAAGCGATAGACATTTGATTTTAACGATGGATCGAAAGGTGCAGAGAGTCGCGATCGGAGAGGGAGCTTTCCACAATCCCCCGAAAGCTGCTTACAGCGAGGAAACGAAGAATTTGATCAAACGCAAGTATTTATAACCTTACCGATTTTTTTTCTCTACACGCTGTTCAGAAATTTTTTTATGTTACCGATTTTTTTTTTTTTTTTTACTTGTTTCGAGATACAAATTGGTCCTTTTTTTTTGCAAAAAAGCTCATTTAGTTGTTTCATTCATATACTATTATAGTGTTGATGGAAGAATCAAAGCTGTCGATGATGCAAAGGAAAACGATCCAAGACGCGGTTAACAGAGGCGATTCTTTGCCATCTACCACGCCAATAGCCAAGAAAGAAAAGGAGCAATCGGATAACGTACAAGTACCGTTAATAACGATGTTTTTATTTGTTTGATTGTTTTTTTTTGCATACGTATAGTGTAGCTGTGAAGTTAAAAAAAAAAAAACAAAAAAAAAAAAAAAAAACAATTTTACGCATAATTTTTCATAGGTCCAATATCCTTCTGTTTGGAAGAGACGATCTAAGGACATGATCTTAAGCAGCGGAGCTTACGAAAGGGAACAATATCGGCGTACATCGCCTCTACGTAAGGATATCCCACGTTTTGTTAAAGCAATTCTTTTTGTATAACACACAGTTATTGTGTGAATATATATATATCGTCTGAAATCGTTATAAGAAAAACAAAGTCACGCTTTGTACTTACATATATTGAAGCTAACAAAGAAAAGCAAAAGAGACACTTGGCCTGCATAATGACTTATGGCAAAGAAATGCCGCCCACACCCCGGGAGACACCGGCAATGCTCAGACCCAAGAAACTTTTTCCACTTCCGGACGACGAGGATCCTTTCAAGGATCGTAAGTACAACAGCATTTTAATCGCACGAGTAACTCGTAAACGAAAAAATCAATCCCGTGAAAAAATGATACCTCCTCCCCAAATGCAGTCGTCCAAGGCATCCGTGAGAGAATCGAGTTTCTGCACGACATGGAATGCCTGGGTCTCGGCAAAAGGTACAGGCCCATCATACACCAGGAGATCGCCCAGAAGATACGGCTGATCGAGTCGATAGACAAGAGCAGGACGTCGGAGATTAACAACGAAATCGAGAAGTTTAAAGTCGAACGACCACCACCCAAGCCCTTTCCTCTTGGCGAACTGGATGATAATTATTAGGATTGATTATACCTTGGGTGTGACTCACTAAATTTTTTTTTTTTTTTTTTTTTTTTTACCAAAACAAGTGTGATTTGGTTTGGACAGGGGATGAATAAATCAAATTTGGCGATGGGTATTTTCAGTTATTAATATTGGGGGATTCTTTTGGGACGAGAATAAATTTTATCATGTGTATCGTGTAAGTACTCGTATAGTTTTAAAATGCCCAAATTTATCAATGGAAAGTTTTGAAGTTACTTATTGAGTTCACTGAGTATACGTATACAAGTTTTTAATAAATTTTATGTATTTTACCTTATGCGCACTCAATATTTTCAAATTATTGTAATTATTTTGCTAGCAAGTCTGTCCTCGATTTAAACGATACTAAAAATTTATTATTATTTTAGAAAACAATGATTTTGGTATTTTACAATTATACACGCGTAAAAAAAAATACGAAAATTTTGTTTTTCAATTAACGTGATGTACCAAAGTTTTCTGATTTCCTGCAGTATGTTAATCATTAAATGCATTCAGTAATTTATTTAAATGATAAAAAAAAACAAAAAAAATTTTTGTCAGAAGTGGGATTCGAACCCACGCCCTCATTGAGGACCAGAATTCCCAGTTCCACTCGATACGAAGCTCGAGAAGGTTATTAGCCTTGAGTCTGGCGCCTTAGACCACTCGGCCATCCTGACAGATATCTATAGTGGCAAACTAGCGAGTAATACCAAACAGGTAATTTACTCACAAACTGTGTATAATATAGAGCACGAGCGATCAGATTAATCAAACAATTATCATCGAAAAACAATATTTAACTGTTGAATCGTAAAAGATTTGGTAAAAAAACTGTTTTTTTTGGTCGATGGATCGGGTAAAAATATATTTAAAGAGATTTTCTTTTTTTTTTAAGAAATGCACGTCAGTAGTAAATTAATTATTTTCATCAATTTATAGAAATTGTTCACACGAACTGCTTGTACTCAAAGTATTAATAGCGATGCATCGAAAGTTGAGTGTCAATAAAATTGTTTCAATAAATCAAGTAAAAATCCCCGTATTGGCCAAATTACAGTCTAAGCTACTTTGGTAAAAATAAAAAAATTCTCTGATCCCAGTATCACGTGTTTTTTTTACATTAATAATAAAAAAAAGTCTTCTTACATTTATAACAAGCATATAGTTACCAAACGTTGTTCAGCAAGTATCCTATACTACCCGACTCTGCCGCAGAGAGAGAGAGAGCGCGGCCACATTTGAAAAAAAATTCCCCGCAGCACCGACAACTATATTATAATTATACCCTCGTAATGATTGCAAATTTTAACCCCCGTTTTCAATTGATGTATATCCATAAAAAGTACGTACGCTTACGTAATAAACCAAGTGCGAAACGTGTAAAAATGTGTCAATAACCAATGTAAAAAAAAAAAGTGAAAAATCGGAGTAAAAAAAAAAAAAAAAAAAAAAGAATTGTATGAAAATCAAAGAGCATATATATTATTCACCGGGCCATAAACTGAGCCATAAAACGCCTACACGTATCTGTACAATGCCCCGTGTTGCAGTGCATAAGTAGGTACCTTTCCGACTTAACGGCTCGGCAGACAAGCCAGCGATGGCAAAAGAAAGAACGAAAAAGCTAGAGAGAGTAGAGTGGAGCCGTCACATGTACTTTAACGCGCACATGCACCGCGATATGTTTTTTCAGAGGTCTCGCGTTCCCCTCCTTTATACACTTAGGTTAGTCGTCGCGCGGCGATGTCGCTGTAACGTGCGGTGCACATTATTGCAACTCCACACGATATCTTTCCGCACATAATACATGTATACACGGAGCAGTGCACCGGAATATAATTATAGCTGCACGTGCATCTGTGCTTTGTAATTTGCAAAACTCACCCCTTTTGCCGATTTTTTTTCAAATTTCACCCGTTGGGGATTTTTCACCGCGACAGCACGACTCGATTGTCATATCTTTTTTTTTTTTTTTTTTTTTTTTCATAGTGACTCCTTCAAAGTTTATATAAAAAATAAATTTAAATAACTTTGATTTCTTGGAGCAGTGTACAAGTGTATTAAAAAAAAAAATTCGGGCATAAATGTACAGCTGTACGGGCTGCGTGTGACGCACCGATCGTCTACCGGATAGCAGCGGTGTGCAGAGGTATCATTAAAAGGAGCATCGGGAGAAGGTCGTAAAAGTAAAAAATAAAATTAGAAAAAAAAGGATAAGCGCCAAAAGAAGAGGAAGGAAGGGAATGTATCCCGGATGATCTGCTGGTGATCCAACATGGCGTCGACCGACCTGTCGTTCGGTAAATACATATATTGTGGCCTCCGTGTAAAAGTATGTATGCGCATATATACGTGTGGAAGGAAGGGTCTTGCGGGATACATAATATTTGTGATTATGTCCATGTACCTGTAAACGTCCTTATGCTGGGTACGGTTGGGATGTTGTTGACACCTGTTGCCGATCAGCCGATTTTTTTTTTTCATCCGATCCCCCTTTTGTCGGTCGTTTGTCCAATATAATACTTACCGATTGCTACCGATTTTCCCAACATCTTCGGGGGAGATTTATTATCTTTGGAATGAAAATACATGCCACTGCTCTGTATTTTTTTTTTTTTGAATATACTGCGTTATAAATAAATATGTATACGTGCACGCAGATATTTATGTATATGTTTTTGCCTTATCGCCAGCGCTGGGGGGCGTTTTTTGTTTTCAATGTACTCACTGGGGAAATTTTAAGTTTTTTTTTTTCTTTTCTCATAGCACTGCCCTTTACCATATGCGATTGGGTTGTCATGGTTTAACGAGCCGTAGCAATCTCATATTTTTGAATTAGGTACAAGGTGACGGTAAAAAACGACCTGTCAAAATATTCAACGATATGACAACAATGTCGCAACAGATGAACCCGCATATACTGTACCCGCGTGAGTATCGTCGTTTGTACAAAAAACTCTTTTTATCGCCCGATAAATTTTGTATTTTTTTTTTTGCAAACCCAGGAAATAGTTCTTTTTTTTTTTTTTACTTCAATATTCAAAAAATCCTCCTTTCTATGCTGTTGTCAGATTCCATGGATCGATTTTTCTCAACTCACGCTCATATAAGTATGGGAGAAAGTATTCGCACTTGTGCTCGCTTCCTGTACGTTGTTGCGGTAAAACGTGACACCTTCAAAAAGTCATCGATAAAAGCACCGCATTCAAGTTCAATCGGCCGGAAAATCTATTGTGATCATGTTTCACTAGGGGTGAGAAAATTCAGAAATTGTTCTCAAACGTGGCTTTGAGTAGTTAACAAAGTACTATTTATTCTAATTAAAAAAATTAATGTTCATTGATAAAAGTATTTCCCATACTCATAAAATTATTTTTTCCAAAACGTTTTTTTTAAAATATTAATTTCGCGGGATAAAGTATTTTTTTCCAATTAAATTAAATTTTTTCAATTAATGAAAATACCAAACCGAACGAGGGTAAATAAATATTTTTTTTTTGTTTCAAAGAAACCGAGCTTTAAGTGATAAAAATATAAGATTCTTCATTTAGTATTCATAAGTATATAATCGATTAAAAATTGCCTATCACACTTCCACGGGGCAAAACCGCTATGTTATTTCGACACGATGAAAATTGTACCGAAATTCGACAGTACAAAATATAATACATTAAAATTAGCGGATCATACACTTGTAGCCCCTCTGCCGAAAACAAAGTCGCGACCAAGTGTCATCCCATAATCAAACCGAGCCCACATCCTTCTCCCCTACATGATATATCCGCCGACGAAAATACACTCGCCCGCGTCTCTGTCGCCAGTCGCAGCTCCTCATCATCATCATCTTTCAAAGCGCTATTATATACACACACACACGCACTGACCATATGTTGAACACATTATCCGTAACAAGTAGTGGTAAACCCTATCCACATGTGTAGGTATACATAACGAACATTACGCGAGCGGATATTGTCCATCTTCCGTAACGATCGTGGAGGCTCTCTCTCTCTCTCTCTCTCCCTTTTTCGTGCAGTTGACTCCGAAAAATCGCATGCCAATATATACCGCGTAGATGTTACAGCGAGTGCAAGAAACCCTGAGTTTTATCGTTTTATGCGACTGTATACAATAGGTCTTGTAGGTACTGCCTACGTGTACACTTTTGTATCGATTTGGCTCTATGGCATTGCGGATTTCGCACAGGTTCAAGAAGTTTGTTCAAAGTTGTGTGTCGAGTAGGTAAAGCGTGGTTATTTATAATTAATTTCAGGCCAGCTCAAGTGGCCTGATTCATGAGGTGGGAGTTAACGCGTTGCGTATAGCAAAATCAATAAAACAAAAAGAAAAAGTTTTTCAACAGGTGGAAGAAATTTTTTTTATTTTCTTAAGTGAGTATTGTACTAAAAAAAAATTTGCGACGTAACAATAATCGTTAGACACCTGTAACGAGCTTTCGTGTGCTGTGAAATTCGTTTCGTTACATATACACGTTGGTACTTAAGTCATTTGTTACGCTTAAATTATGTGTTCCTACAATTTCGTAACAGTAAAAAAAATTCCAATGTATTACATCATTATTTTCTTTGCTATAAAATAGATTCGAGTACCAGTGGTACTTTTATGATTTTTGTTGAAAGTGTAATGCATTATTTTGTCATAAACAATTATGTTTTGATACAATCACTTACAACTACACTGTTTTATAAAATTTTTTCCAGCAAAAACAATCCATTACAATTTTACAGAAAAAGGCGATGGAAACAAAAAAAATGTCAATCAATGTAATTAAAAAAATATTTAAATATTATACTTATTTTAGAAAATTTCTTGCACTTACCTGCCAGAAACAAATTTTTCTAATATTTTATTGAGAATAGTGGTGGATTAACAACTTTTTCAATCAAAAGA
Source organism: Copidosoma floridanum (assembly GCF_036245765.1). Taxonomy (NCBI): domain Eukaryota; kingdom Metazoa; phylum Arthropoda; class Insecta; order Hymenoptera; family Encyrtidae; genus Copidosoma; species Copidosoma floridanum. Next base: position 10,728,813 of record NW_028321884.1, on the reverse strand, counting down.
ATAAACTTTGTTAAAGAAAAAGAACTGTATATTTTTTTTTTTAATACAACGGATCTCTACGAATTTTTTTCTTTTTCAAGGATAATTTTTTAGTTCCAAAGGATTTCACGCTACAGCTTCAATCTCACAATACAAAATATATGCAACAGACTACAACATCACCATTTCGAGCATAAATTAAATTTAAAAAAAAATCCCACTAGTATACATGAAAGGAAACAACAGCAAAAAATCTCGTAAAATGTACTTATAAATGGCGGGATCCGCGACATCCGTATTATGATTTCCTTTATCGCGTTGTGATTCTCAAAAAAAAGGAAGCGATTAAAAAAAATCATCATATCAGCATGAAACTCGAATGCAAAATAATAAAATAAAAAACTGTTCACAGGCTCCATACCGGCTTACTACCGGGACGTCTACGAGAAGATAAGCTCGCCGTCGAGCGGCAACGTAGAGAAGGAGGTCTTCAAGTTCCTCCTCGTCAAATCTCAGCTCAGCAGCAACGTCCTCAGTCAGGTAAGCTTGACTTGCTTTTATAAATGTATAAATGTAATTTTTTATTTATGTAGAGCAAGCGGTGCTCCCATCGACAGCTGATGCAAGAAATAAAACAAACGCTTGCCAATTAAACTCCCAAGCGCACGCACACTCGGTTCTTGGAGCAGAAAACGTGTGCGAGGCGTGAGAATTCCTTTTTTTTTTTTTTTTTTTTTTTTTTTTTTTTTTGTTCGCTATGAGCGTGTGATTAGTACGTGTGGAGAATTTCTTATTTCGTTGTATTCTTTACATGCCATCGTTTGTTTCCTCACTATCTACTTACTTGTCTCCTCGTGGTAATTTCTACTCATTCCACCTAATTGTTAGTGTGAGAGTTGCGAGTTGTTTCTTCGTTGGAACTCTACATTAATATTTAACAAAGTAGATAAAAAAAAAGTAAGAAAATTTATAAAATGCACTTGTTACTTTTTACCATGAATTAAAATAAAAAATAAAAAATAAATAAAAAAAACCATTTCGTAACTCTATGAGTGTATGCGATAAGACTGGTTACACTGTTGGGATATCGTCAGTTGTTGTTGTTGTTGTTTTTTTTTTTTTTCACCTTTCACTTTCAAAGTCGTTTCGCTACTCAAACAAGAACTGCGCACTTAGACAGTGTCCAGTGTTTTATTTTTTTTCATTTCATTTTTTCTCTGTGTTATTCGAAGGGTATATATACCTTTTGTTTGCCAGTGGAAACATCCACGTATTTGACTACTTGCTACTGTTCCTCATAATGACTATATTCATCCCTACAATTTTACGATAGTTTACTCAAGTGGTTCAAATGTCGATAAATTTGTCAGTTGACGTGAGTTGAGTTCATAGTCAACAGAGTTAAAGGTCGTTGTGACACTGTGCTCATCTCCATCAAGTTCAAGACAAACCTATTTTAATGATATAGGTAAAGTACAGGGATAAGGTCAGCAGTGCGTTAAGTACACACTTAAATGACTCATCTACTCAACTTTGATCATTACTACATTACGTAGGATTTAGTTAAACAATTTTTCTTTTTTTTTTTCAAAAGTGTATTTGTGGTACAGTGGCGCTGTTTTTACTATACTTACTTACATTTCTGAAAAAAATAAAAAAATATTTTAGAACAAACTTTCTTCGTGAAAGACACAGCACTCACGCTCGAGTCCTTGTTAACGTTAAAACTTCTTGGAATTCGATGATGAGCCAACAAAGTTTGTTGTGTGTATGAAACGATGAAATTCAATCCTCGCGTCGGATAAGAACTTGTATACGTAATTAACCGAAAAAGATATTTTGGTACGGGCCACTTAATGTTTACGTTATTTTTCCGCCGTATCATGCTAAATAAACTTTTTTTAAATAATCATTATTCAAGTTTGTATAAAAATTTTTTTTTTTTTTTTTTTAGATACATACGTAAAAGTTCTTTTGTTCAAACAATTGCATAAGAAGACAGAAATAATTTTTACAAGTGTTCGTCAACACAACCTTGTATAATCACAAAAAACAATTTTTTATTTTTTACAAAAACGAATATGGTTACACATTGTTATTTTAAGTAAGCCAATAACGTTATACAAATAAAAGCTATACGTTGCAAGAGATAATCCAACTTCATAAACACCACAAACGTAAATATGCTGATAAATGAAAATAAAATCATGGTGTATAGAATTGTCGCACTTCCTCTCTCGTTGAACTACACATGTACCTCGTTATCAAAATAAATCTATCTACTCTTAAAAAATTAAACTATCCATCGTCCCCCAAATTCATCCTAATGCACGCATTAGCGTAGTAACGTTGACGCGTACATACTTATCTCGGATCATAGCTGCCGATGTTTCATACACGAGCGTCGATTCAACGAGCTATTTTGGCTTTTGCCCTCATTAATAGGATAAGCACTTACGCTAGTTGTTTGGGGTATTATCGAGGCGAAATTATCAATATGACTAACGTTTGTAGAATAGAGTTCAAAAGTATTTGTGACTTTGAAAACTTGATGTTTTCTACAGTACACCCTGAAAAATATATCATTTTGTCGTGGTTTCAAATTTCGTATGAGTGAACCCAGTCATCCTGATATTTTTTGAAAGTTTCCAGACTTGTATGCATGTATGTGGTATAGTGTTATCTGGTATACTCTAAAAATAAACGGACACGTGTTGTAGTTTGTATGGCGGATGCTTGATTAATTTAATGCGGGTAGCAGCATACCTTTGAGCTTTGAACAACAGAATAATAACTTTTTTTTTTAATCAGTATGTAACTGAACTGTTTTGTTGTGAAGTAATCGTTTGAGCGATTTGGCAATATAACTAGGTCTTCCAGAATAAAAAAAAAGTTTTTTTCGACTTACAGGTAATCGAGACATTGAGTTTTCGTCACTTTCATACTTTTAAGGATGTTTGAAAATTTAAAAAAATATAATACCAAATAAGTGTTGTATTAATTAAGCATTTTAACATCATGAATATAAATAAAGTTTTTAATTTTTCTCCAAGAGGTAATGCAATTTTTTAAAAGTTATTTCGACTAACGCTAAACAAAAAATAATTCTCTCTCATTTTTTTCTTAAATATCGCAGATACTTTTTAAATGAAAAAAAATTCATGTTTTCAGAAAACGCCATTTTTGTTGAGTAATAGAGTATCAAGTATATTGTATCGTCTTTTTTTTCTGTTAAGCATAACACTTTTGTTTTAAATCTCAAAATTAGCGCAAAACTAATTGAAAATAAAGAAGTTAAAAAACTAAGTGAAACAATTAAATTCTTCACGACTTTCTTCATCAATTTCAGGAGGCATGTGTAGTAGAGTTGAAACTCTTTTTCTTCTAAGTATTATCTTCAAAAAAATTTCATTTTTGATTTCAGAGAACTCTTCTACAGCTTTTTTTGTGAAACTACTCATTATAAAAGTCATAAAAGTATTGTACTTATCAGCCAAGTTTTGATAATTTCCTACCCTCATCAGCAGATGAGTTGTGCACTCGGCAAATAAATTATTTTGCCACTGTTAAGATCCAAAAATTCATCAACTGTAATACATCCAAACGTATGCCCTCCAAAATGGTAATGCGACCAATTAATATTCACCAAGTATCCAGTTCCTCTGAAACCTCGATAAATAACACATTTTACACCACAGCTGGTCTGATCGCTCCTCCCCATAATGTGCTCGTGCGAAAGTATATGTGATGTAAAAAAAAAAAAAAATAAAAAAATGAAATGACGCACACTCTTGTCGCAGCCAAGGTTAGATAATGTAGCTGCCTGCGCTCGCAGTGCAATTGCCGTCTAATGATGATAACCGCGCTCTTTCTCTCGTGCTCGTTCGCTCTTATACATGATGTAAGCGTGGGTTTGTAAATTTCAATTTTAATGTGCACGTTTGCTTCTGTATTGTGGAAAAAAAAATCATTCTCGCCTTTCTTTCTCTTTTGATTTCGCTGCAAACGATCTCAGCGATGCTGGTAATTTATGCTTCCTTTTTTCCTTATGCTTCCAACATCCATGGGTCTGGGATTTTTCTTCGTATTGTCTCATTGAAATGGACATAACGACGGAGGTTCCAGAGATGCCATCAAACTATTAATTTTGCCGTCCTCAATTGGATATTTTTCACAAGTTTTTTTTTTATTTTTACATTCAACAAGATTTCGTACTTTGGGACTTTTAAACTATATTATGAGAGTAAATAATACAAATTACTACAAAATCAGAGAATTACGCAGAGATGGTTGTAGACGAGTTGTACAAGGAAAATACACTGTGTTTGATAGTGCTGTTGAAGAAACTTTGAATTAACCCTGAAATTTTCCAAGCATTAATTGTTGTTAGTTTCTACCTTTTAGTACGTAAAGTTTGAAAAATGTTTTTTTTTAACTGTACAAAATTATTTAAAAAATACCAAAACAAAAAACTCTACGATTTGAGGAAATATTTGGTAGGGGCTCAATTTCCCAAAACTGATTTTTCCAAATTTTTTTTCCACTTTATTGCATTCCCAGTCCATTTCCTTCAATTACATTTTATTCGGTGCTTATTTTTTCCAAGTGCAGGATCCAACAGTCCGAGCATATAATTTATTTCTTGACACTATTACACAATTAATAATAACATTGGGAAAAAATATTTTGGAAAAACCTACGCATTGGGAAAATCAAATATTTATTTTATCAACAACAAGCACACTCGGTAGTGCCAAACTACGAAAGAAATTTATTTTAAGACACAAAATACTCTTGGTATTAAATGATTTATCTATTGTTAAATATTACTGAGTGATTAATTTAATACAATTCTTTTAATGTACAAAACTGGTTACGCAATTAAACAATCGTTACGAATCCCAGCATGAATAGAAAAAATTTTGAGCGGCACTACCAAGACGAATAACCCGAGTCACGAAAAAGTGAATCAGCACAGTTGAGCTCACTACTTACAATTTGATACAACTGATAATTCGTTTGGTTTGTAATTTCTCAAACAATGCACGATTGCGTTGTGATGTCCAGCTCTTGTGGATCAAGCGATAGAGTACAGCCGGCTAGAATGACAAAACTAAAAGTATATATATATATATATTCTTGAAACATTTCCTTGGACATTTAAATGAAAAACCGAAATGTTTTTCCCTCCTGTACTATTGTACATTTGCCACTGCAAGCACCAACTTTTTAACACCCCGCCTTTCTGTAAAAGAGCCGGTGAACAACCCGCTCGCCGGACGCGCCCGAGATCTGGAAAAACCCGTTTTCGTTACTCTCCCTCTCTCTCTCTACAGATAGTCGGAAGCGCCGTTCTGGACTTTGGTGAGGAATATTGTATACGCTCATCCGAAGGAAATCCACGCCACCAAGTCGATAAACTGGTCGGAGGATCGTCAAGCCTTTGTTCCCTCCTCATCCGATGTGGTGGACGTATACACTACCTGGTACATTTAAACGTCGCGTCGTTTGTTCTCGTATCTTGCTTCTACACCGGCAAAAATTGAAAATATAAATAAATCGATAAATATCACGCCCAATCCCCAAAAAAAGCCGTACTCACAAGGTATAGACGGGGGAAACCCCGTGAATTAATTATTGGACAAGAATTTTTAAGTTACGTGTACACTCGGTCGCGGAAAGTAATGCTCGAAGCATTTCATCACTGCCCGTTATAATTGTACGCTTCGAGAGTTTTTGGGACTCCTGTTTTGTAATTAATTCAATTCGGGTGTGAATGGTAAGTAAACACCATTGGGAGCCTCTCTGGACAACTCATTTGGCTCGACATCATCGCGAGCTTCCTTCGAGTGGCTCAGTTGTACTCACCCGATGTGCATCGCGTGTAAACTCACGGTGGACGGCGATGAAAGGGGCAGTGACGAGAAACCGGCGCCTTGGCTTTTACAGAGTACATAATATTATACACAGAGGAGCGGGAAAGTCCGAGGAATGCCGAGAGCGTTACTCTTGTAAGGTGGACGGTACTTTTTTTTTTTTTTTTTTTTTTTTTACTTTGAGTAAATTTTTCTTTCATTGCAATGGAGGTTCGGAGAAATCTGGGGAACGTTAACAGTGAGAGATTTCGTCTGTGCGACTAATTTCGATTGTTTGTCCAATGCACGTGTGTTATTTCAACCAGCTTAAAAACTTTTGCACAAAAAATTACACTCGAAAATGTGTAAAATTACACTCGGGTGTAAACGTGTTAAAAGTGCTGCAGCATAGAATGGGTTGAAATAACTTCACTTGGTGCTTTTGTACAGCGATTAACAAAAAATCGTTAATAATCATTACCGATTTTTCAATGCTAGGTAGATGACACCCAACAGTTTCGACTCTTGTATCATGCAAACAATTTATCTTTCAAAAAGCTCACCTGCTACTAATCGAAAGGAAAGTAGGAAAGTAGTTAGCAAAAAAAAAAAAAAAAAAGGAAAATAATTTTCCTTTCCAGATATGGGACCTGGTCGACAGCAAAACGGGATACCTGACCAGGAGCGGACTGTACAAGGGGTTGGCGCTCGTCGCACTGGCTCAGCAGGGAAAACAGCCGAGCGACAAACTCCTGGAAAACACGGAATCTCAAGGTAAATCACATCATTGCCCCACAGTGAGTGTCCCTAATTACGAGTCTCCTGTGCACTTTAGTTTTTCACTACCCACTTTTTTTTTAAATTTTTTGATACAACCAAATGCAGCCATTTGAGATTTTTCGATAGTCACAGTCACGAATGCAGGTGACACATGGTTGCAATGTTTTTAATCCGATCAATATTATGAGGACTAAGAATTAAAATGTATCTAAATATATTATTCAAGCATCAAACTGATTGTTCTTAAATACACAAGCAAACTAATTTTCATTCCGTGTAATGTATAGAGTTATACATTTTATAAAGAATTTATTACATAATTCATACAATGTGATACAATGATATGGAATTTATATAATCTCTGACCACAGCAGCCAAGTATTTAACGATTCCACCGTAAATACCGTTAAAACCTAATGGCCATCGATTTACCTTGTTTTTGCGATTCTTCCAATACCCGTCGAACCTCGCACTCTCGAGCTCTTCTTCCATCTCCTCCGAGGGAGCTCATGCGGAGTGAAATAAATTCAACAGATCGGAGATAATTCCCAAGCGCGAGGGGGACCGAAAACCCGGGTATAGGCATTTCACGTTATTATTCACCTGTAGCTCGAATCGGACCGAGTCGTGCATCCACGAGAGGTTCTATTGTGCGCGTCCGTAAATAGACGCCGAATAGTTGTCGTTCCAAAGCGACACGATCGTGTCGCGGAAAATCTTCGGGGAATTGCAATGCGCACACGGTATGCCTTATCTAAAGTGCATCTCTCGACTTTCTATGTGCGCATATACATATGCGCTCTTAGCGATTTGAATAGGATGGAAAATCCAATGCATACATGTACCAATGTAGTAGAACGAGACTGTAGCATTTTTTTTTTTTTTTTTTTTTTTTAATAATAATAATAAAAAATGCCTTTTTTCAGAACTACCGGTACCAGCGCTGGGTGACCTGTCCGAGGTCGCGTCGCTCGCTCAGCGCGTTCACAGGGGCTACGACGCGACGAAGCTCAATCTCGCCTACACGGACATATGTAACATAGACACGATCGAGGTCAACCTCGTGCCCGAGAAAAAGGGCATCTTCCTCAAGCACGTCGAGTATCAGGTCACGAGTAAGGTGAGAGTTTGATTTTTTTTTTGTTTTTTTTTTTTGTTCGCCTCAACTAAATACAGATGTGCTTTTTTTTCTATTTTCAGAGGTTCAACTCGATGGTGTACAGGCGATACAACGATTTCGTCTCGTTGCACGAGTTGCTGCTAGCGAGGTTTCCCTACAGGCTAATACCGAGGTTGCCGCCGAAAAAAATTGTCGGAGGTGAGTTATGCATCTTATTATTATCACTTTATTGCTCAGATACAAAATATTTTTTTACTGTGGCACCGTTGTTCGAACAATTTTATAAACGCGTTACTATTTTCTTGTCGAAATTAACGTTTTTTAACATCTTTGAAAAAAGAAACGAACAGTTTTTTTTACAATTAAAAATATTTTTCGAAGTCACCACCAGTTTTAATGAGGATTGTAAAATATTTAATTTTGTAAGTAAAATATAATAACTAAACTTAAGTCTGTTAAATTTAACTCTTGAATCAAATTGATAAATGCTTTAATAATTATTGTAAATGATAATTATTAAATAATTATTAAAATAATTTAATTTAACAACCATTCAACAATGAAATTATCATTATGTTTATGGATTAATTTTAATAAATAAATAAAAATATGTTTGGACGTAAATTCAGGATTAAAAAAATTAATTTTTTAAAAATTATCCATATTGTATTAAAATTGACATGTCAGTTTGAAATTAATAATAAAGTTGCTAAAATTATAAATGAGCTTCAATGTGATGTAAACAAATGATTTAATAATTTAATTTAAAATTGATATTCAAATAAATAAAAATTATAAAATAATAAATAAAAAATAATTTAATTTCTACGTAAATTAATTTTTTTAGAAAAGTATTTTCAATTGCATTAATAATTAAAGGTGAAATAAAAAATAAAGAGTAAAACTTAAATTTGTGAAAGTGCATTCCATAGCCTTTGAAGCAAACATTTGTAATAATTGAATTAAATTGTTTTCTGAAATAACTCTCAATCGTTGCAGTTTACAATGACATTAAATTCTTTATAGTAATCATCACCTTACACTAACATTCAAATTTAATTATTCACCATTGTGATATTCAGTTAGGAAATATATAAATTAAAAAAAACGCACAAATAATTAATTAAAATTTTTTAGCTACAACTCGTTCCACTCGAGGTTAAGCTAAATTATTCCAAATCCTAGTTTTAACCATATATTACCAAATAATATATTATAAACACTTTTACAGCAAAGTAAGACGAATTTTCAATAAGCTTGAATAACCTTGCTACAAACACACAACGCGTCAAATTAATGTTAATATAAGAAAAAAAAAACTTATCCAAGCATCTCATGTACAGCGGACTCCCAATTCCTCGAGGAGCGGCGTCGATCCCTACTGCGCTTTCTCACCCTGATAGCCCGACACCCGGTCCTGAGCCAAGACCCGATAGTCCATTTTTTCTTCACGCACACGGGAGACGAGACGCAACACAAGATCCGCGAGAATTTCCGCCGGCTGCCCGACGAGTTCGCCACCTCGGAGCTGTCGAGCCGCGCCAAGGAGCTCGTGCCCTCGGAGACCCTCACCGAGTTCGGCGTCGCCCGCGACCAGATACGCGTCATACTCCAGGGAATCACGAGGCTCAAGGTGATCGCCGATAGTTTGGCTGCGAGGTCGCACAATTACGCCACCGACATGGCCGAGCTTGGGGCTCAGCTCAACAGCCTTGCCAACGAGCCGCACGAGACCAGCTCTTGGGCCACCGGAGGGTCGACGCTCTGGCAGGACATGAAAAAGGGCTTCCAGGTCATCTCCAAGTGAGATTCTCTCTTTTTATTTTTTTTTTTTTTTTTTTTTTTTTCTGCGCGGTCTCGAAAATTTTAAAGTTTTTGACAATTTCCCATAGAACGCGAGCGGGGTTATTTTCTTGAGATTTAAAATGAAAACTCGGTTGAGCTTTTAATTTTCGTTGATTTTTTCCATTTGTAGCATGGATGATTCATTTTTATATCACACCGTTAAAAACAAATAAAAATTCGTTGTTCGATAATCGTACCGTAATTACCTTGCAATTTTTTTGTTTCAATAAATTGGGGGATTTTTGATCGACGATAGGGCAGTAGTTGTATAAAAATCGAAAATGACCGATTTTCAAAACAAAAAGTAAGTGGTGACTCGCGATTTTTTAGGGAATTCAATCGGCTGTCGACGAGGGCACTCGAGCAGGCAGTTCGCGAAGAGACGATGGTGTGCGAGAGGCTGAATCTTCTGATGGACCTGCTGATAGCCCACAAAACGCTGTGCGAGAGGCACGAGCGTGGCGTGAGTGCCGATCACCAGCGAGCGCTTTCTACAATGTTGTCACTCAAGAAGCGTCAAATGCAGGGAGTCATACGCGGTACTGACGTATGTGCTCTGAATTTTTAATTGTTTTCATTTTTTTTTCGAAAATATAATATGATATATTTTGATTCCAATTTTTTAAATACATTTTTAAAGAATAAAATTTATCATTGGGCAATTTTAAAAAAGAATCAAATAGTTTGACACATTTTTCTTCTAAAAATTTATTACTTTTTAAAATATGGTACATTCTTTTTTGCTGGAAAAATTTTTAGTATTGTAAGCAGTAATAAACAATATTTCTAGCTCAAAATAATGCACCATATTTTTTTTTTTATGAAAAAGTTACAAAGTATTTAAAAAAATATCCATGCCCAAGTACATCAATATCTATTTAGTAATGTGCACGAAAAAAAAAAAAAAAAAAAAAAAAACTAAATAAATTTTTCTTAGGCGGACACGGTCGAGCACATGGAGAACAAAATGGTAGCCCAAGAGTCGGTGATCGCCAACGTGGAGTTGAGGAACCAGTTTTCCCTGCACTGCCTGCACATGGAGACGCAGTTGGTTCACGCGCACCTGGAAATCCTGGCGACTGTTCTGCAGAGCCTCGTCAGGGTACAGCGCTGCGGTCACTCGGAGGTTTTTGTCTTTTATTACTCATACCAATAAATTGTTACATAATCTGTGGTGACATTATCGTGACTTTTTTTTTGTTTTTTAATTCACATTTCAGCTGGTCGAGGTTTGGAAGTCGATCGAGCCGACCATCATGAAATGCTTGCCCGAAAAGTCGTGCGACAATTCAAATGGATTTTCTTGAGACAAATCGTACGCAACTTGTCAACGACGATGACAAAAGAAAAATTCTCTCGAGTCAATTATCACTCTATTGATCATTAACCGTAAGACTAATGAAATGATATTTTTTAGTTATATCCGTAAAGATGCTGGGATTGTTAAAGTTTTGCATCGAAGCGCGTAGATGGGCATAATCACCGTCGATATTACGATTGATAGAATTTTATGTTTTGTTTTAATTGTAAATTTATTGAATTTTCTATAAATTTTAAAATTTCCAAGGAAAAATTATATACCGTGCATATATCGCAAGAGCGTACGAAGAGATCGTGTGATATGTATTATTATGCTTGATTAATAATGTTATATGAAAAAAGTGCCTTGTAATCTAAAATAAATGTGAATAATGTGCAAAGCAATATTTACGATGAAAATAAAGAGCAAACAAAGTCTCATACACGTATATGTGTGCGTATGTTGAGAAAACCGGTAACTTTTGCAATCAAATTCCAATTAATTCACACAGTCCGATGTTTTCGATTCGTAAGTATAAAATTTTTATTCTCAAGACATTCCAAGTACTTAATTGAAATGAAAGTTTGATTTTTTTTTATTTTAATGAAAACGAATGCAAGTGCCGATTCCAGTGTTCGATATTAAAAAAGTTATTGCGATGTGCGATGCAATAAAAATTATTATAAATACAAGTTTATATATACATTGTTGTGCGTAATTATTTTATAACGCTTATGTGGTTATTATTATTATTATTATTTTTTTTTTTTTATAAAAGATTGTACAAAAGATCATGATTAAAACAGTTATTAATTTTAAATTGCCCAATTTATTTGGCTCACCAAACTAATTTACAAAATTTTCTTATGTCTTTGCTAAATTTGTTATTTTAACCGAAATTGTACTTAAGCTTCCCCATTTTTTCCTCTAAAATCCTTATCCCGTCCATTTAATGGTCAGCTAAAATGAAACAATAAAAAAACAGTGGAAAAGCAGTTACTTCAAAGATTGTGACCGTAAAAGGCTCAATATATATATTTCATAATGATTTTAGACCATAGACAGTTAATAGTCCATGTACCTTCCTTGTCCTTGCCGGAGACTTCGCGGAGTGTGAGATTTAGCCTAAAGCTAAAATACTTGCATGTAATAAATATGTACATTACAATTTAATTTTTACTGGATTTAATTTATACATAATAGCACACTTGGCTCTTAAAAAAGTGTACTGTACTGGATTGTTATCGTTGCGAAAAAGGATATTATGGCTTTCAATATCTTCAGACTTGTTTCTTCCTACTTTTCCTCCAAGTAAATATTATTTTAGTGAATAACTAATGATTAGTGATAATAACTGATGGTAAAAACTTTAGAAAGCCCAGATTCCAGATTAAGAATAAAACTTAATTTTATAACTATGATAACTATTAGTTATTATTAGTTACCGTCAGTTATTACTTTCTTTTGTCCTAATTGACCGCTCAGAAAATAAAAGCTTATTAATTACAACTGTGATTAATTATCATTTATTGAAACTTATACCTTAAAATATTAATCATCTTTTATTAATTGCTATAAAAATTTCGACCAACTGATGATAGTTATTATTAATTATATCAGATTGTTCATAAAAGTTATTCATCATCATTATTTAATTACGAATTTATTTATATTTTTTAATTTTGATTTTACCAATAAAAAAAAATGATAACTTACAACTATTCGAAAAATTTAGTCTTATCGCAATAAATCAATAAATCAATAAATCAATAATTAATATTACAGTCTCGAATCTAATCTTTATTAATTGTTGATATGAGTTTTTATCATTTGTTTTATAAATAATTTATTGAATGATATTTTTTCTTATGTCCTACGATACGTGTGCGTTTGTAGGATTTTTCGTGTGCATATATTATATAAAAATTATTTTTTTTCATGCTTATAGATTTTTTCTTCATTTTTTTATCTCTTCAATAGCTTTTTGTATTAAATTTTTACACAATGCTCTCCAAAGACAATTGACACGATTTAACCCACGAAGATGTCAAATATACATACTTTTGAAACTACACATTTCACATAAACTTTATATTTTAATACCCACTTAATTAATTATACTTTTGCTCTTTGAATCCCACACGGTAGTTACAGTCCTTATGATAATTACCAAATAATAAGCTCATTGTTTGCTTGCGCTGTTAATTCTAAAATAGTTGCTCAGTTCAACTTGTTAAGTCTCTGTCCCTCTCTCTCTCGATTTCTGAAAATTTTTCAGTTGATTTTTTTTTAAACGAGTCGTACTTACAGTTAGATTTTTTGTGGATTTATGTACTTATACCAACCTTACAAAGGTTAGAGAGAGAATCACCAATCAGTTACACCAATTTAGTAATAATAAAAAAAAAATTCACCAACATCATACTAATTACATAGTGTACACGGAGTGGGGATAGAGAGGCGGCAAAGTGGGGGAGGGGGGGGGAAAGAATACGAAATTTAAAGCGGAATATCGGAGCATTCGGAGCCTGCGGAGCAGCAGAGGAAAAGAGAGAGAAGAACACAAAAAAATAAAGGAATTGAAGAAAACTTAATAGGCTAACGCGTGCGTGCAAGTGCAAAAGAAGAGCGCGCCGAGCGAGACAAATAATATATGCATTGCTGTATATACCTATATATGTTTATCAGCGCCTGGTCTTTGTGCGTGCGCGCCGCGTGTGCCTTGGTGCCTTTCTTGATATGTTCGTACAGTGATAAGTACAGTCTGCAGTGTGTGTGTAGAGTTGCGGAGGTGCTGATCGGACTACTCCGAGTCATCGGATCATCGCCGTGGCCGTAATAATACCTAGTGTCGCGGTGCCAAGATTTGGCTGATATAAGTCTGTTTGTTCTTATATATCTGTACATATACTGTGTATGTAAGTACATCGGGAATGTTTTTCTGCTCCCAGCGCTGCTTCTTCTGCTAGTGAGTGCGGGGAACGTCGTCTTCGGGTAGAACGATCTCCTAGACCTAAAACATGTGTCCACTCGAAGCTCGAATTAAAATGAGTGTGTGCGCGACGTCTTGTGGTTAACTTCGTCGCTTCCTGCAGATCTGGACGAAGCAACGAAACTTCCTTCTCTCGGTGCGTGGCCTCGACCCATAGAAAAAACAGGAACTCGAGAATTGTGAAACAAGAATTGGCTGAATAGAAGAGTCAACAGTCACCACTGCGATACACCATCAGGGAGAGAGCTGGAGCGTACCCTGGGGGAGAGGACAAGAGTGAAAGAAACAACGACGACCTAACCTCACTTCAGGTAAATACCTTTTGCTTGTACGAGCAGTGTCTGATTGTAGCACTGCAGCGCTCCGTAGCCCGAGGTACGCTCACCTCGAGGACGAGATCGGCAAAACAACCGTGCCAGCCATACAGATAGAGCACGAAGACAGCTCGAGGTACTTGCATACGTTACTTGGTGTGCCTCGATAGAGTTGAGATAAATTTTTTCTCTTTTTTCTTCAAATACTTATGTATGAGAATTGCTCTCTGTGATCTCGGAGTGGGCGAGAACAAAAATATAAGTATACATATGTACATGTACCTTACAGGCAGGACATCAGGCAGCGTGGATGCCGTGGATGGTCATCGTTATCGGCAAGCGAAACAGAGTGCATGTGTGTGCGTAGCAGCAGTGCGAGGTCGTCGGTCGTCGCCACGTAGGACAAGAGTAAAAGGTGTACGCGCACGTTGGCCTCGGGGAAGTTGTTGCCGCAGTCGAGGACAATAACCATCAAGGTGGAAGCCTGGGGAGTGTGTAAAGTTGTGGGTTAGTGAGTGTTGGTGCGCGACAGAGGAGCCATGAGCGAGGACAAGAGCGACGAGGACTTTTGGGTGTCGAATTTCGAGCAGCAGTACGTGGACACGATCAGTGCCGAGCCAGACTACGAGAACCAGCTGCACAACGAGAAGGAGCTCTATTGCCAGCAGATCTGGTCGAATTTTCAGACGACGGCGACCGCCATCGCCCAGCTTTACAAAGGCGAGGTTTTTTTTCAACGTTAATTTTTTTTTTTTTTTTTTTTTTTTTTTTTTTTTATCATCTCTTTTTCAAGTATTTTTATCACTGATACCCCGTTTCAAAATTTTTATATTTTGTCTCTTATCATTATTATTATTATTATCATTTTTTTTCATAGTTTTAATTGATACGTTTCTGAGTAGTGGTGCTATTAGCTAATCTCGGCAATAGTGAAGTGATGTAAACAATCATGATAATGGGCATTGCTTATTGGATTGCCTACAACTAATTTTTTGTGCCCGCTTGCTGTAGATGTGCATTGAATTTTACGTGTCCATTGTATAAGCGAGTTTTTATTACTAGTCACAAATCTGTTTTTAGATTCTAATGAATATTTTTCCGTCTCTCTTAGTCAGTAGTGTTGGGTTGGGTCTCTCAGCACATCCAAAGCTTGGGTTATGTTGAAAGAATAAGTAATGTTACTTTATTTAGTAACAGGAAGAAGAAGAGTTCAAGTTTGTTTTTCTCAATGCTATTAGCAACGTAGCGATGGCACTTCATTTATCTTTTTATTGTTCTCATTAATGTCTTTACTCTTCACTTGCATAAGCTTAAACTTTTACTGGGGCCTTTATGTGCTAACTTGAATTCTTTATTTTATTCTTTTTTATGATTTAATTTATTTTTTGTCACAATCGAAATCCAAATAATAATTTAACGTTTGTTAAAAAAATTAATTGTTGTGCAAATTTGTTAATTTACATCTAAATTCATTATTATTAACAATTTTTTAGGTTTATCTCGATCACAGTGTTGCTAGTTATTGTATATTGTTTTACAATGAAAGATCTTATCATTTGCTCAGGTCAGGTTGTGGTTCCAGTCAATGTATTTGTAATATCTGTGGTTTGCTTTGTTTTCCTTGTAATAAGATAAGATCGAAAGAGTTGAAGGTTTAAGTTTTTGTTTTCATTCAAGTTAATCCATTTCAATCTTTTTGAAATTAATTTTATTTTAAAGTTTCTGTTTAATCAAGTTATTTTGAAAACTTTTTGTTTGGGTTTGTTTACTTTACTCAAAAGTAAGTCAATTAGCTATCACTAGCACACTGTGTTTTAAGGCCACTAGTTGTTTATTGGGTCGATTCTTCCACCTAATTAAATTTTGTATACAAAGTATTGCTAAAAAAATCATAAATTCTTTCTTTACTTTTGCAGATATCAGTTTCATTCAATGTTATATTGTGGACCAACATGTGCTCGTCGGAATAATCCTAAATCACAACAGTATCAGTTTCACAAAAAATTCCTTTCCCAGGAAGGAAATCATGCTGAAAGCTTGTTTAATTGTCAAGCCATCTCTCAACGTCAACAATTCGTGAACAAACATAGCTCGCGCACACAAATCACCCCGCATCTCCGTGAGTACACGCCTCTGGGTCTCCGACTGATTGCTTCCAGCTCATTCGATCTCTTCAGCCGCGCTGTGCTTCAGGGGTACACGTATACACGCGTCCTCGAGGCACATTGTTGTGCTTTCGCTTTCTTTATATCTCTCTCGGATGCTCCAATGGTCTCTCCTCGTCGAGCGCTCACGGCATGTAAAAAGTCTCTCTCTTTCATGCTGTTGCGGCAAAATGTACATACGTAGGGCATGAGGCTTATACCCATACTACGCGTGTGTACGTGTATGTATATATTTTCTTCTTCTCTCGGCTCGTGCGAGTGATGCCATTTTGCTCGACATCCATTTTCTTGTTCACACAGACGAAGGTTTTTTTTTTTTGCCCTTTTAAACCCACTTCTTCTTTTCTCTTCTGTAAGAGTATCTCTTTTTTTCAGCCCACACCATTTTCTCGCTCTTTATGTATAAAAGTTTCTTATGAACCAAAAAAAACCTTTGTTGAGTATTTACAATTATTGAATAAAAAAATAAAACCTAAGGTTTTACCATTAACCAACAATGCAGTGGAAAATAATAAGTTCCCAGTCAAAGTAGAGTAGACGCGCTTGGGGCGTTCGAAATTCCGAGCGCTTTTTCCCCTTATCTCTCAACGTAATGTATATGTATGTTCCTCTGCTGCAAATACACCCACTACTTGTATACGTACAAAAGCATATCGATCAGTCGTCAGTCGCTAACCGCCCTCTCTTTTTACAGATCGCTCGCAGGGCACATCTTTCTGGTCGCCCTTTCAGACGGCTGCCGGCACAGTCACCTCCATGTACAAAGGTATGTATTTTTCTTTTTCCTCAAGGACCATCACCTGCCGCGCTACGAGCTCGCTGGTTTCCTCTGTTCATTGCCCTTTTCCTTTTCCATGCCGCGTGGTTTTCTCTCTTTTTTTTTTTTTTTCCCAAGCCTACCGTAACGGCGTGGTTTTGTAACTTTTTTTTTAAAAACTCGTTCCTAACGTATTCCCTTGCGAAATACTTGGCGCGCTGTAGCTATTAATTTTTTTTTTTCCTAATATTTGACACTCGTGCGGTAGGAAATTTTATTCTAGATCTCCGGCATCGTCGATTTCTGCAAACAGGAGTGCAAAGCCCACGAAAACACAGAGCCAAAAATAACCTTGGAATCAATAATCGAAACATTTTTCGACCTCCGAATAACGTCACCTTCACAAGTATCTGAAAAAGGTCTCTCGGAGTTTCTAGACTCTCCTTTTTTTTTCGGTTCTCGTGCAAAGTAAACTATACAGATTCAATACACCTATCGACGCCTCAACTTTTTTTTCTTTTTTTTTATCGTGAGAAAAAAAAAAAAACACACCTGTGTGTAAAAGTTCTCAGACATATTTTCGCGTCATTTAAAAACCAGTTGTATGATTTTTATCGCGATGTAAACACTCGAAATTTAATAAATTCAATAGACACTCTAATCTTTAAAGCCTACAAGTTCAGCGCCAAAATATGTCACGTTTTCTATTTCCAAAACTTCTTAACTTGTGATTATCCTTATCATCGTTGCTGGAAATTTTGCCAACAAAAGTGACTCCACATCATGTAATACTCACACTCATTTCCCGTATCGGCAACTAGATCGTGTAAAAGTAATTTTGGAAATAACTCAACTAACACTTGGATTGTTTTAAAAAATCCATCCGAAAGAAGTACCTCCCACACCTGAAAAACATTAACAAAAGGAAATAAAAATTAAAAAATAGAAAAGAAAGAAATATTCAAGTTTCAGTTTTATTTCTCCTGCCATGTATAAGCACGCAACAGAAAAAAACCAAGCGCTTATCCGACCCTAGAGCGAGAGATTTTGAAATTCCAACAATACCCTTTTCCCCCTTCCTCTTTCTGTATAGCCCCTCCTTCCTCTTCCACACACGTACACTCATACACATTCACTTATTCCTCGCGTATAGCGCGCAAGCGCGAGTCGTCAACAGCTGACCTTCGCGGGGCCGGTCAGCTGTTTGGGGGAGGGGAGGAGGAGCTCGTCGTCGGGAGCGCTGTCCCCTTCTATATTGTCGCTCATGCTACTGTAATTGCCAAGTATTTTTTTGTTCCAGTGGCTTTCAAAACTTTTTTTTTTTTTCTTATTTATGATGCTAAGGTTTTAGCAATGCAAATTTTTCCTCGCAAACGATAAGCCCAACGCGATGAATCGCTTTTTTAATTGACTCCGAGAGTTAAGAGCGCGCATCCTCATCCCAAATTCAAAGAGAGAGTACATACTTTGATTTGCAGAGTCGACGAGCAACATCCGACGGTGTAGCGAATTGGGCATGGAAGCCGGGAGACAAAAATGCAGCAGAGAAATCATGAATTGGGCAAAGAAAAAACGACGGATGATTCGCCGGGAGGACCTCTTGGCGTATCTCGCTGGCAAACCACCGCCTCCACGGCACTCGCATCGGTAAGCTATTTTTTTTAATTTTCTCTTTATTGCAAAAGAAATAAGAGATGATAAATATTGGAAATGATTTTTAGAAGCTCGCCCAAGCCGCGTATGATGATCTGCGGGTCACCACCGTCGCAAGGGCCGGCTGCGAGTATGGTGGTGTCGTCGACACCTCCCCCTGGTAACGAGCCGGAAACAGAACTGCACACATTTCGGGAAGCTCTCTCGGGTGAGTTTTATTTAGAATACCAGGAAAAATTACTGTCACTCTGTTACTCTGAGCTCCTTTCTTCATTTTTTTTCGTAGTATTATTTCCTTTCCACATTTAAGTTAAACTTATTGAAATCGCATAGCCTGTGAGTTGCTCTATGATTAAAATTTTTTTTTTTCATAATAGAAAAAAAAAGAGTACAGTTGCCCTATTTTTCTCTAAAAATAGAAAAAAAAAAAAAAAAAGAACAATCTAATGTGTATAAATAAACATGTGCAGGCTCACCGATGTCCCGGCGCACGGGTCGACAGACGGAACTCTCAGCTTTCATCAGCAGTGAATTCGCCCGGCACGTCAAGCGGCCCGCAAGCCACGACGTCGACATGGGCTCGCCCACGCACAAGAAGACGCGCTTCATGTAACAGTGCGCTAAACCTTCCCGTCTTCGTCGTGCAACCGATGCCACCGGCAATAGCAACAGCAGCAAAAGCAGCCACGCGCAAACTTACTGCAGCAGCTCGCACGGGAAGCAGCAGCAGCAACAGTTATCTCACGCCAAACGAGAGTGTCGTTCCAGAGTCGAGTGCTGAGCACAGTAGCGCGGCCCAGGTATACGCGGTCCTGAGGCCGATGCTCGATTGGTGACCTATCCCATGTGGGATACTCACTGTCGCACGAGCAGGACGAACCGGACGAAGAGTCTTTACGGAGAGAAGAGGGCGATGACGATGTCGATTCCGATGAAGTGCTGCGTGCGTACACGCATGACTTTGGGCGGTGTCGCCGGAATCGCCGCACTCCCCTCTACTCTTCAACGTTGTTTATTTAAATGCGAAACGGTAAATCTTACTTTCGTAAGGAAAATTATGGCTCCTTTTCTACTTTTTTTTTTTCTTTTTTTTTTTTCTTCTGTTACGCTCCGATTTGTGATTGTAATGTAATTAGTTGTATCTATACGTGTTTACTTGATTACTTAGGTATAATCAGTTATTAGGAGCTTTGTACAATTAATTGTTGTTTATAAAAATATTCAAATTAAATTTTGTAAATTTCTTTTTGAAAGAATTTATCATTATGTATTTAAGTAATTGTAAGTGTTGATTTAATTTTCCTGTGATGGACAAATTTTTCAAAATTTGTACAGTTTCCACTACTATCTTATGACACTAGGAGAATGAGTATTTTCTTGAAAGAAAAAAAAATACCGTGTAAATGATCTTTTTATTTCTCATAAAAAATTGTAAAACTTATCGAAATTAAAAGTTCATTAAGATTAAATTGTTTCCTTATTACTTTCATGAAAAGTCCAATCTTTGTTCCATTGAATTATATACCTTGTCAAAGTAATTTAAACAACAAATAAGTATACTTTATTTCACGATACTGGAATTATAATACAAAAAATACACATTTTTTGCATGTACACTACTGTGTAAATTAAACTATTTTTTTTTTCTCAAAGGATTTTTACATCATCAAAAGTCTATTGTTACCGAGTAAAATTTTTCAAGTGTAAGCAACATTTGTGTTTTTAATTCTTTGTAAATTGCAATTATAAATCAAAGTATTTTGAAATAAAACCTTTCCCCCAAGTTTACTTAGCGCGTAGGAAGTGTGACTTGAACTTCTCTGTAAATAATGAACAAAAATTTGTTTGCAGTGAAACTCTTTGTACGGTACCATAGCTTTTTACAACAAGAAGTCTATATCACCTGCAATGACTTCTTTGCGATGTCAGCGCGCTACTTCGGGCATCTTGGATATGGAACGACGCGAACGTGGGTGCGGTCTTGCGTGAGCTTATTACTCTATACATAAATACATATACGTATACATACTTTCGTACTCCTCCCCAACGTTAATTTAATAGAAAATAAAAAAATCGATTCGATACTATCGTGTATCATATTTTTTCCTTTTTTTTTTTTTTTTTAACACTTAAGTATACCTTAAAAAGTTAATTGTGAATGAAATTGAAGAAAATTACAATAAAGAGATCTTAGATTCGAGATATCGGACTAATAAAACAATTGTATAAATGTGTGAGTGAGTGTGAGAAAAAAAAATTGAAAAGAGCGCGTTTGTTCTATTGCCTCTGGCATTTTTTTCTTACAATGTAATTAATCATACTTGAACGCGCCGTTGTATAAGTTTTCATTATTGACCAGATGATAATCAAGTTACCAAAGAAGCACTAACGGGTCGAACGACAAATGCACTACAAGTAAAATTACCAGGACAACTATGGTTCTGCCCCTGCCTATGTTGCCGAGAAATTTTTTCTTTAAATTGGTTATTTGTTATAAAGCAATAAATTGTAAGTTAAAGTTATTTTGTTAGTTATAAATTGTAAGCATATTACACGATTCATTTTCCCTTTTTTTTTTTGATTAATTATAGTGTCCTTTTTCTCTTTTTTTTTTTAAAAAAAATTAATAGCTGCGTGAACGATTGGTCGCGAGATCTGTAACATTAATTAATTTGGAGGTGTCCAATGTCTGTGATCTGTCACTTGGCGATGTTAATCAATTATTGGAAATTGAAAACATTGTTGGGTAGCGCCGAATGTGAAGTAATACTTATAAATACGCATATTTTTAAGTAGAATATTTTCGTGTTCACTTCTTATTTAGGTACTCAAAAAAAATCGCAATTTTTAGAATTTAAAGTGCTTGCATAAATATTTGTTGTTCGTTCGTCGAATTCTTTGAGTGATTGACAAATAGGCAATCAAGTTCAAATGCTGAAAAAAAATATTAAAAATTGTCATTCTATTTTTTCATGCAGAAACTGAGTTTTTATATGGGTCTGGGTTTTTGTTACAGATTTAGGGAAAAATGATGTAATAATTTTAAATTAATTAAAAAATTAACATATTAATTTCATACTATTAAATTTTAATAGTAATGTAACAACGATTATGAGATGGAAAAATTACTTCAAATTTTTTTTACTCAAACTAATTTAATTACAGTGTTATAAATTTTTTTTATTATTATTATTTCTCATCATAGTGATAAAACAGAATGACTTGCTGGGCTGTGATTGTGTCTGTTAATAAAAATTGAAACAGTGAAAATATTTTTTGATCAGTTTACTGATTGTATATTTTGAAAAATGTAAAATTCAATTTTTTTAAATTATTTTACAGATTAAAATATTTCAATTTTTCAGAAAATTATATGTTACATAAAAGACAAGAAAAAAGATTCACGATTTTTTAAAAATTGGTTCATTGTGTCTAAAAAATTATTAATGTAACAAATTTTTTTGAAATAGAACGTTCAAAATTTTCTATAACAAAAAAATTTAGTATATAAATTAATTGTTATCCTGTAAAAGGATCAATATAAATATCGGTGCTGCTTAATATAAAACTATGAAAAATAAAAAAAAAATAAAAGATGTAAATACACCAGTAATTTTTGTTAAAAAACAAATAAAAAGAAAAATTGTAAAAAATTTTCGATATTTATATACTATTTTTAATGGCCAAGAAAGACGAAAAAAAATGTTCATGAATGTAAAAATTACACATTCCCATGAAAATCACAGTGCCAAAGTTTATTTTATAATACTGGCACAAAACTTTTTTTTATTGAAATGTGGGACGTAAAAAAACATGTTATGTGCTGACGACAAAATGATGAAACTGTAGCTAACATGAAAAAATTTTACTGGCATTTACATACCTGAATATTACGAATTATTACCATAGATTCTCAAAATTTTACTTAACCCATGTTAACTTTAAAGGGAATGAAGTCGAGATTGCACATCTTAAAATTAATCACAGTGACTTTTTCTTTCGTCAAAAATCAGGCTATTATAAATATTATATGGCA
This sequence comes from Copidosoma floridanum, assembly GCF_036245765.1. Taxonomy (NCBI): domain Eukaryota; kingdom Metazoa; phylum Arthropoda; class Insecta; order Hymenoptera; family Encyrtidae; genus Copidosoma; species Copidosoma floridanum. The sequence goes on along the minus strand of NW_028321884.1, from coordinate 10,706,017 downwards.
AGCGATGATGAAATGTAATGATGATTGTGAGAAGAGCACAGATTTTTCATCGAAGTACAAAATATCTAATTTATGGGCGTAGAACTTACCCTTGTTGTAGATGGCGTATTTTTGTTTGAAGTCAGTCCCGACAAAATACTTCTTACGTACTTTGATGGGAAAACAAAAAACGAATCCCATTTTTGTCCTCATACGAATTTTTTCTGCTATAAAATGAACATTTATAAAAACTCTGTAAATATAGGTATATTTTATGAATGAAATTGAAATTAATTATACAGTTAATACACCTATGGAAGTGCTTTGTTATTAATATTAAAAGCGAAGCTTGCATAGATTTAAGTACTGAGCGATATATGAGATTTTTTTCTGACATAGCAAATGCACAAAAAAATCATGATTTCCATATTTGCGTATACTGAGATTATATTTAAAAATTTTTGTTAGCTATGGAAACTATTTACCGTTTATTATTATTTTTTTGTCTTTATGACAAGCCTCAGTTTTCTTCTATAAATTAAAAAAATACGAGCAAATAGTTTTCATTGGCAATGTAACTGTACACACATTGCAATAAAAGGCGCACTTATGCAAAAACGAGATAAATATTATGGTACGTATGGAAATGCACAGAAAAAAAAACACTAAAATACCATACGTTTTTTTTTTTTTAACGCAGGAAATAATCGATACATCCTTTTTTCAAATGTAGTGTTGTGAACCTATGGAAGTGGGCAGTATAATTATGAAGACAGAAAACGTGTAAGGCTTTTTTACTTGCTTCCAAATCGACGCTTTGTTATAAAAAAAAAAAAAACTTATCCATTTACATTCAATACAATATGCCTACGAAGATATGTGTTCAAGTATTTTTAAACATTTTTTTAAGATTAATGAAAATTTTTAATCGAATTTTTGAGATATGGGAAGGTTATACAAAGTAGAGTTTTAAATGGTTTTTTTACTCTCTATGTTTCTATTCACGTAATCATATGTCATGATTTTTATGTAAAGCCTCTTTTTTACAGTGGTGAAAGGTAACCACTGCATGCAGTATCTTAAAAATGTTTGTGCCCGTGATTTAAAGAACAAAATAAATTTTTTAAATATAATTTTTTGGTACCAGTATTACTTTAGAAAATCGTAACACATGCATAATATATTTGAAAGTCAAATAAGGTAAATATTTCTGGTAAATAAGTCCCATGCAAGCAATTATATAAAATTATTTTATCATATACGTAGATAAGTGCGAATAGCTGATAGAGACAATTAAAATAGTTTCTAACTACTAATGGATTTTGTGCAAACCCCCCTCGTTAAGTTTCTATTTGTTTCGTTGTTTTTCGAAAACTGTGACAAAATCAGTTATTTAGATGGACAAAGAGTTGTTGTTCAGTTGTAAATACTAGTTTTACGCAGCTAATTAAAGTTAGTCAAAGTAAAAAAGTTTTAGATAATAATGGTCTATTATTAGTATGAATTAATATTAACATCGTTTGTAAAAAAATGTAATATCATTGATTGTATTCATTGAACGGTTGAATTACGAAATTTATTTTATTTTTTATTTTTAAGTAACAAGATTTTTTCCTTTTATGATGAGTTAAGTAAACAAATCAAAATCAAAGTTGCCATATTTATAATTATTATTTATATTTATGATAACAAAGATATGACTGAATTTGTTGAGATACTTTTTTAATCTATAACTTTAATTAAAATTATTATTTTTAGAACATCTCGTAATATTTTCGTAATGAATTTCATTTACGTACTGAAAACGTTTTAGTTATGAATTATTTTTACATAAAAGACATTTATTTAATTAAATTAAAATACAAACATCACACTAACATTCCTGCGCTTTTGTGAGAAGCGTATTTTGGTTGCCAAATAAAGACACAAAAATAAACAAAAGAAAAGATCAAGAAAAAAAAAGGTTTTTAGCGTATTTTTTAAATTATATGAATTTTGGCGATTGACGATAAAAATCGAAAATAATAAATGTTTTCTGCTATTTTTGCATGTGAAATGTTTCATTATGTATTAAAAAAATTTGTAAAGTAGATTTTTTAGAAATAATAAAAAATATACTATTCAAATTGTAAAAAAAATTAATTGATCGACAATTGCCTCGTCTATTTATTAGAAAATTAAATCCACATCTAAACAGCAGCATTGAAAATATTAATTTTCTGAGCTAACTGAACACATTTTTTTGTATACTTAAAATTTTAAGTGATTCGTTAAATAAAAATATGTAGAAGAAGAATCTCTTACACCCCGATTTAAGTATATTATCAAAAGTAATATTTTCCACGAGATCAATGTTCATCCATTACATCGATTTAGCGGTGTAAATTGTATAAATTTATACAATGTATGATTTTTAGTTAACATAGGAAGTTTATGTGTAAATAAATAAATATTTTTGAAAAACAGAAAAACATTTTTTTTAATACCTATACCATTAAAATAATTATATCGAGTTTTGGTAGAGAAAAAATATTTCAATGAAGAAAAAAAATGTTCAGTGCAACAACAATACTTTTTAGTAAAGTTTATTCAAATAGTAAAGGTTTATTTACATTCTTCATTTTATTTATTAAAAATAACGTTATTTATTAAAGTTACAGGTCTAATGTGAAATTGTTTGTTCAATGTCATCATATGAAACTACTAAATCATAACACAATAACAGACTGACAAAAAAAATATCAGCATCATCGAATTAATTTAACACAATAAATCATCGTACATTTCAAAAATTTCAGTCTGTAAAGTTAATACACAATTTCGCTGCAGTAAGTACGTACAAAATGTCTCCAAAAATCATTAAAAAAGCGCGTATCACATTTTTTATTCATTTAAAGTACAATCTACGCTTAAAATTAATACACAAAAAAAGAAAAATACTCAAAGTTGCGCAAAAAAGCCACAGTCACGCATTACGAGGAAATATAAAATCCACCGCGCTCCTCTTGATCCCACACACGATCCTCTCAACTTTTAACTTCTCAATCTTCGTCAACTTTTTGTCGTTGTTATTATTTTCGTCATTACCCTTGTTCCCGACTTTGATCCTGATCACCAGATCCCTTTGACCTATGTCTCATAATTTAATGTCTTTAATGACGGTCTCTTGCGTCTCGAGCGCCTTTTTTCGACTGGCAATCGCGTGTAGGAGTTTCCGTCTTGGGCCCAGAGGAAGTTTGAGAGCTGCCACGTCGGATTCCGTGAGGAGCATCAAGGCTTCGAGGTCTATCTGTTCGGACTCCAGGATCGCGTGGATAGAGGACAGGTTGTTGGCCACGAGAAATCGCTGCAGTGGCGTCCACTCCTCGTCCGTCTCGTCCTCCTCTACATGATTTTTACGAAAATTAACCATCGAGATGTACGTGCATGTTTAACGCGTTAATTGTATTCTTAGTATACGAGGAGTTATCAAAGTATTAAAATTATTTAAAAAAAAATTTTTTTCTTCAAATAATATAAATAAATGAATCAATGAAAAATATTTAATCATTTATACGAATGCAACACTCACACAAAAGCTTTTTTTCTTTCTACAATAACGGATGTAATTATAAATAAATTAAGGGAATTTTTTTTTTTTGGAATCACAGAATTTATTCTGAATGACAAAAAAAGACAAATCAATATAAAATAAATACAACAAACATCACGAAACACCGTCAAATGCAATGAAAATAAAACGAAAAAGCTCACCGAAGGATCCTGTAAAAATACAGGTAACCAGCTTATTGTTGAATCATCGATTGCGCGAGCGAAAGAGAAAAATTAGTACAAGCGAACCAGGGACAATAGATTTTTTTCTTGCCTGTACAATAGAAAGCACTTAACAACAGCAGTCGAAAGCCCCCATCAGCAACGCGCCGATGAACCCGCACGCGCACAACGAGGAAAGGGAAAAAATGTGTCCGATGGTATTAATTTTTCTAGCTCACAGCAAAATACACCAGGTGCTTTGCAATTAAAAAAAAAAAAAAAGAAAAGGGGAAAAAAAAGTGAAGGGCGACATACGCACCGGAAAGCAAGTCATCGTCCCACATGCTCTGCCTGCGGGCCAAGCTTCCGGCGCTTCCTATGCTGATCTCCTCGTTGTTGTGACCGCCACCGCAGCCGTTGCTACTACTGCTACCGTTACTGTGACTGTGGCTGTAGTTGATATTGTTGTGTTTGTTGCTCATACCGTTGTTGTTGTTATTGTTGTTGTTGTTCATGATATTTCCATTGTTGTTATTATTAGACAAGCCATTTTTGTGCAAATTCTCGCCGTTCGTCAAACCATTCGGATAGAGGTGCTCACCGTTCGGTTGGCGGTGGACCTCCACTTGGGTCACCGGCAAATTGTCCAGCGTAGCCGCGATCTACCAAAGTTAGGAGAACATATTATACTGTGGTTTAAAAAAAAATTATTTTGCAATATTATATTTTATTTATATTTTTATTGTATCATCTTGGGTACACATTCACCATTAAATCGTTGAGAATAATATATATCAGAGCCGTAACAAAACGCGCTCCACCTCCGAGCCGATACAAATACCCGATAAATGTATATCATTTGTATTGCACACAGCGACTACACTCATCACCATCCAATCATCCTTTGGAGCGTACATAGACGAGCTCCTTTCGTTTTCTCTTTTCGAATGATTCACGGACCTTCTCCGAAGACTATTATTTTTTTTTTCTCGGAGACGCGCCTTTGGATCGAGGTGATTGTAACGTACGAGAAAGAAGAGTTGAAAAAAAAAAAAAAAAATGTAGAGGAACCTTGAAATTGTTCTATTCGTTGTAGACAATCGGATGTCCTTGGCTTTGTAACTATTCCTCGTCAGATTTGATTGCACGTATAGTTATCAATAATCCCGTTATTGAACCATTATAGTTTCGTCACTATAGCTTCATGATCGGTAAAAATAGAGTATATCACTACAGCCCTTAGCACTTTAGCCGTTCAGCGACTTCGCGAACTAGCACAGATTTGCCCTACAGAAAACCACAGCCACAGCACTTTGCTCGATAATTGCGAGTGAAGTGAATTTCCTCTAATCGCTCGAAATTATCCGTCTTTACGACGAAACTGCTGGCTTGCCTTCGCGAGTGTAGGTATACCGAAAATCGTCCCCTTCCGCGCGATCGATCCGCGATAAAAAGGCCATTGTAAGCCAAACAGCGAACAATGCACGCGAGTGTCCTCCGTTATTCTCCACGAGCTGTACCTTCGTATTGTACGGATGAAAGAAAACTTACCGATCGCCTAAAGGCAACCGATCCAAAGCCCGGTCGGTTGAATATGCTCGCTGGTTCTTGCAGCTGCATCGGCGTGCCCCTGGTGCAGTGATTCAAGCCCCATTCGACCACGCTCGAGCGCTCGTCGTTTTCCTCGTCCTCCTCGTCCTCCTCCTCCTCCAAACACCGATCGCCCAACAGGTCCGGGGTACTGCGGGCCCTGTTCAACGTGCCCCACACGTCCGAGATCTTGCCCCGTCTGAGTATCTGTTGGGCTTGGTTTTCGCTCTGAGGCTGCTGTTGCTGGTGGTGCACAGGCCGATTAAGGTTTTGGCTGCTCTGGAACACCGAGCGGCTCGAGTTGAGCATCGTGCCCGCGTGACTGTTGTTGTACGCCCCCACGTACATAACTTCGTTGTCGCGGCGTAGGCCTTGCAGGCTGCGCACCGATTTCTTCCCGTCCACTTCGATCTGGGCTCGAGAGTTTGTGGTTTCGGAATTAAAGCGGTTGTTTCGAGCAAAAGAGATACTTTAAGAGTTGTACGTGTATAAAAAAAAAAAAAAAAAAACAAACGTGCCTCCCAAACAGTGTCATTTACTTATTTGGGAAATCTATGAATGCAGGAAAACTCTTTTATAAATGTAAGATCTTAAATAGACCCCAATCGTTCTTTTCACCCATCACAGGTATCCACCGAAAAGCACGACCAAGAGAAAAAGTTGGAGGGAACTACGAGCACCTATCATCAGTACCATCGCATGCTCATGTGTATACAGGTATAGATACACGTACAGCCTTCTCGACGCGAAGAATGCAAATAAAAAGGAAAAACAGAAATCTCACCTCGACGACCTTGAAATCATCGACGGCCCTCCTAGCCAGCGCCTTCTTCCCAACAGCGCCAATGGGCCGCCTCGTGGTAGCCGTGCCAACGATATCGCTGTAAGTCGGCGGGGGCTTCGTCCTGCCCTTGAAGGTGCAGGCCACCGATCCCGGCCTCGCAAAGCCCTGCGGATCGCCGTTGTTCTCCCCGAGGCGCGCCTTCAACAGTTTCTTCTGCTCCTTTTCCACCCGCGATTCTATCACCTTCTGCCGCTTCACGTAGTCCTTTAATCTGGAAACCGATGCGTATGTTTTATAATGAAAGTCATGGGGCGAAAGGATTCGAAGCTTGCTCGGTATATTATGTAGTGCCAATGTAGATCTGCGGGTTAAAATTTCAAGACTTCCCAAGGACTTTCGAACCTTAAAAGTTGTGTATCGAATGTCTTTGGAAATCTTTTTTTTTTTTTTTTTTTTTTTTTTTTATCGACTTTGGGAGTTTGCATTCGCTCGCAAAAGTAACACATAGCGAAATAAATCTCTTAATGGTGTTTGCGCGCATTAAGTCGACCACAAATATAAGACTTCCCCCGCTTTTTCGCTCAATTCTCGGTTGTACTTGTTGCTCCACATGCACCATCCATAAATTAATCATCTGCACGCACACGCTATAGTCCTCGTTCAAATTTTTAATTCCACTGCACGCGCTTACCGTTAGCTCTAATTTTTTTTTTTTTTTTTTCATCCAATTAGCAGTGCTTGTAAAAACTTATTGAGCAATGAAAAAAAAGCTTCTCGCTACCTAAAAATCACCGTTGTTCGTTACATGTATGTATGTATTCGTCGACGAAACAAAATTTACCGACTTTTGCTTTCGCTCTCGTTTGGTGAAAAAGTAGGGAAAAAAAGCGCGCATGACGTGTACTTCTTTGTGAGCCCGTATACTTTTGTTTTTCATCGCCACAGTCGTACATTGTTGAAATTCAACGTGAAAGGTGAGTGGTATGCTTTTTTTCACACTGTGTTTCTGGCTTCACTGCTCTGGATTATAATTTCATCAATTTTTCCGTTTTATTTCTCGATGTGATGGATATTGTTGCCTTTGGGACGTCATAAAGACTGAGAGGTCGAGATTTTTTTGGAGATCTGCGAAGACGATGTGCGTATAGCTAAGCTTTTAGTATACAAATAAAGCGAGATAATGTATGACGATTAGTTATCACCTTTTATTATTATTCCATTTCGTAAGTTTATTTCTAAAAGCGTGTAATTATTTGTAAATGACAAAAAAAAAAGAAATAATATAAAATTAAATTTTAAAAAATAAATTAGATTATCATACCACTCCATAAATTCTATACAGTTTATTTTTACCGATACTCGTTAAGTACTGAAACTTTGAGATTTTCCGATTGAACAAAATCCACTAATGTCAGTCAGGCTACAAAAATCAGAAAAAAAATCTTTTACAAATTAAAAATTCACGTTTTTTTAAAAAAAAGCATTTTCGTACATTTTATTAAATATTTTAAATTAAAATGTCATACATTTCTGCAGAACAAATTTCACGCATATCCTTGAAGTACACGCATGTGGCTTTTTGTTAACACGGGTTGTGAACGCGTTAACGGTCCCACCTTGAAACGAGTCAAATGAGAAAAGTATAGAATCCAAGATCTTTTTCGATGAAAGTTACACAACTGCCCGAATCTCAATCGGAGAATATAGAATATGTCTCACATTTTCTGTGTCAATTACACAGGTATATGCGCGCAAACAACCAACCAATTATCGTTCCTCACCATCAGCCCGGCCAAAACACTCCTCATGTACACTCCAAAGAGGACATAGTATACGTATATAAAAATCAACGGCTCACCTCTTCTCGGCGTCCTTCTCCGCCTTCTCCTTCATCAACCGGCTCTTCTTGCGGTTGTTGATCTCCTGATCGGCCTGGGCCATGTCCAGGAACTGCAGGATGCGCTCGTGGCAGTTTATCGCGGCCAATTCACGAGCGGAGTGCCGGTCAATGTCCAGGGACCAAATGTTGCAGCCGAACTTGACAAGGAAGCGCACACAGAGCTCGTGGCCCCGCGCCGACGACAGATGCAGCGCCGTGTTCCCGAAGTAATCGGCCTTGTCCGGCTCGCCGCTGGGGAATTTTTTAATATTATTTTTTCTTTTATTACAGTATATGTGACGAAAGTTATCGCCAACTTGTGGATGGATTGGCCAGTTATCGGGTTATATTGACTCCGCAAACTTTAACATTCAAATTTATTACGAGCTCACGATCCCGCTTACCGATCAATCTCCCGTTGTCGTATACGAGTAAACGATTCGTAAGTCCCTTGTTTATCCATAGAAATCATTGCAACAAGTTACATTGACTCAGAGATACACATATTATGTTTGCCAATCGCTATCCATCTCGCGGTATGAAAGAGGTGACACGTGCTTGCAATCACTTGACGCAAGTAAATACATAAGTATAGCCATTAGAGACGCGTATATCTTATCGATTTGCACATGACGTTATCTGCAATTTATCATTGGACAGGTATACTCGTATATACAACAGCGTTCACTCACGCGAGAGGAGGCAATAAATGAATAAATAAATAAATATTGGAAGCCATTGTTGATACTATTGTTTCTTATTTGTTTGTTGGAAAATAAAGACTGCGTTGGGCAAAACAATTCAAAAGTACAAAAGAACACACAATCTGTGGCCTCTCTGTGCTCGAGCCAAGAGTCGGTCTCTCCGTAAAAACGTGCAAACTTGGGTGGACGATAGTCGCAAAAACGGCACCCACGAGAGGAAAATAATGTATACATATACAGCTGAAGCACACATTATATACATATATTATATACACGGGTGGTACAACATCCTGGTTAAAAAAGGTGCGCGCGTGTGCGGAGCTCGCCGAACTTCCGGTCACGCTACACATAATGCGTGTAGGTATATAAAAGAGGAGCCCATACGGCGGTTGCAGCGAGCCCGATGCTGCTGTTATATGCTAATCCGATCCGGCGTCTCTCTCGTTATATCTGCAGAGTGTAACGAGTATACACTGGTGGTGTTTCCATGGAAGACCTCGGGAGTTTGGGCTTTCCTTTTATTTGCTGATTTTGCTCTTTGGATGAACTGATTTTTTTTTGGGGGGGGGGGATTTTTTCTTTTTCAGAGGGTTTTATTGTCCGCGTACGAGCCAGTGGAAATGAGCGATATGCGGAAGGAACACGAGGAAGGAAGTGGTTCGCGTGCTCGCTACCCGTATCGAAGGTTACTCGTGCGTATGGAGAGCCTCGTTTACGCGTGTCTGCAGGTACGTGGGGGCTCTCGGTTTTTTTTTTTTTTTTTTTTTTTTTTTTTTTTTTTTTTTTTTTTCGTTCAAGCTGGATATTTCAGGGTCATTTTTACACGAGAAGGGAGGGGGTCGTGTTTTTAACATATTTTTTTGGGGGGGGGGGAGAAAATTTGATACGTCTCGTGTAAAGATCACTAAAATAGGTAGCTTCGCGTGATTGGGTTTTACGAGTCTTACGAGTACATTTTTTCATCAAGTGTCTTTTTTATTGTTCCCCACCACGGCATATTATGGGGAATAATCACTTAATCACTTGCACTTGATGATAAAAAAAAAAAAAAAAAATCCAAGGCGTGTGATCGAGGGCAATAAAAAAAATGACACGACCACCCATTGCACAATCTATTGTTTACGATTTCATCGATTCTTTATAAAACTGAAATTTTGTGATACCCTGTGTACACATGGAGAAAGAAAAAAAAATTTTCTTTATGTTGTGAGCACATCCGTGTCCACCGGTAGATCTGCATTCAACAATTACTCTCTCGTTCGCGTCGTTTCTTCGGAATGCAATGCTGTTGATCCGCATATAATATTACTCTAAGACCTAGCACCCATACAACCTCTACTGTGACAATTGTTGATAAGATATTTGTGATCCACAAACGGAGCACAATGAATTATTCCGACGAATCACTCTTTTGACTTGCTCGCCTTTTTTCATTACTATATAGATACACATATATTATTATTATACGTATATTTAAAAGTACAAGTGCGTGCATTCATATCAGCGCGTTGCACCCTCACGGTACAACATATGTAAGCGGGCGGTTCCGTTGGCGAGCCCATCTGTCGCTTGACCACCAACTTGGGATCTACTTTTGTGATACTCGCAGTGCTGGGGTTGGGTTTTTTTTTTTTTTTTTTTTTTTTTTTTTCGGGAAGGGACAGCTGGATTATATAAATGGGAATGTAGGCCAGTTAAGTTTGGCTGATCCTTTTTTTTTCCTTCAAGTGAGTTTTAAAATACGCTAAATTTTTGAAAGCATTTAATTTAAACTTTGGTATGTTAATGTAATGCTTGAAAATTACCTAGTATCGTAGTTGGTATTTTATTTTACATTTAAATAAAACAAAAAAAGAAAAGGATTTTTTACATCACAACATGATATTCCAGTGATACTTTAGCACAAAAAAATGATAGCAGTTATAAAGCATGTACACGTAAAATTACGACAATCATATTTCCTGCTCTGCGTTTTTCTAGTAAAATATATATTTCTCAGCTCACAGAATGAAACCCTACCCTCGTTTGCTCGGGAGTGCACTGCTAAGCAGAGATGATAATTTACTTCTCGTGCACTGTAATCGTAAAAGAGCACCAAACTCTCCTCTGCACCGACGTACGAAGGAATTTTATCATTGTGTGTCGCATTTGTTCGGTGCAATATTTTTCATAATTAAATTTTATGCGTGACGCGAAGTGGTTTGTCATTTTTTCAAAATCCTGCATCGAGAAAAATCTTTCAGAAACATCACTTGGCCGACAAAAAAGAATATTATTTGTTTTGCAAAGTTAGCGAGAGCTACTTCATGACAATATTTATTCAAGTGCGAACGTCAGATTTTATACTTTACCGCACTAATTGCAACATATTTCCTACAAGTATTTTTTCAAATTTCACTTCAAACCCACCGAAGACTAAAATTATCATACGATTCGATGTTCCGGTAGAGGAAATGAATAAAAAAAAAAAAGGCAAAGTTATTATTTACCCTCTAGCTACGAGGAGTCTCAAAGCATCTATGTGACCTTCGTAAGCTGCCCATAACGTCGGCGTCATTCCACTGTCATCTCTGGTGTTGCAGTCTTTTCTCGAAGTTTCCTTCAGAATCTCCAGTATGTTGTCTTTTGCTGCCCTGAAAATTTTTTATTATATGTTACAAACAATATGGTACACAGTCTTAGGGAAAACAATGTTTACAGCATCAGAATATTGGTTTTTGATAAAGTAATCAAATTTTACATTTAAGTTTGTTGCCCCTATACGTGCTCGTGTGTTTTTCTCGTACTTGCATCAATTGAATACAAATGTACGAACTGATTGGTATTGTGAAATTTAGAATTTTAACAAATGAATGTTATTATTGTAGTAAAGTTCTGATATGGGTGTAGGATCAATACCGAAATATTAAAATTGTACGTGATTTTTGTGATTCATTAAAATATAGTCACGCTTAAATAGTAAATTGTATTTTAATTTAAAGAAAAATTATTATTACAATATTTATTAAAAATACTATGGTAAATATGGATAGATGTGAAAAAAAAACAAAAAACAAAAGGTGACTTTGCTGTACCTTTTGTGGCTCAGACCCCAGTGTAACTATATGCGACTCAATGTTAAGTATGTCACTGTATAGTATTATTGAAAATGAAGTGAAGCGTCGTGTAAAAACATAGATAAGTATTGATTTGAGAAAAAACAAAAAAAAAATTGCAGAGAAATCAACTGCCATTGCTCGAAGAATCCGTCAGACGCATTCAACGATCTTCATTTGCCATTTGCCCTAGAAAAGACAACTCCCGTGCGCGTTTCACCGACAAAGCCTCTACTTCACGGCGTGCACGAAAAAAAAAAAAACGTCTGTGCGATCGACAATCGAGAAAACCGCCAAGGCGATAACGCGATTTTACCACGAAAAACTTTTCCTCTCCGCGTCATTGTGGGAGCGCGCTCGCGAAATACCATGAGTCACATTGTTTGCACTTCTATGGCTCTGCAGGAATAAATACATTGCAGGCGCTCGACTTTCCACTCGATAAGCGCGCCTATAAGCGACTCCTCCGGTTTCCCGCATGTGAAAATTTTAATTTTCCGAGTGATACTTTTTTTTTATTTTTAATACAGGTACGTGTGTGTATACACGACCTTTATTTCGCGCTCGAATTCCTTATCTCTTTTTATGCCCGCTGCTTTTGTTGACGCGAGCTGAGTTTATGTATATACGTTTGGAGCTGGAAAAGTTGAGCGGGAGGACGCGCTGTTTCGCCGAAAGGATTTTAATTTGATGAAAAACACATTACTCGGCTACGTTGCTCGTTTTTTTTTTTCTTTTTTTTTTGTTTTGTTTCGTTTTGAGGAATTTCGTGATGTCGGTTATGAGGATATCACTGTAGTACGAAGAGTTTTTTTTTGTCCCTTTTTGATGTGAAATTAAATTTGGTGCGCTAAGTTTTGGAATTATTTTCGCTTTTTATGATAAAATGCAATGTATTTATGCCTTTTTTTAAAAGCCCATAAATTCTCTTTTCTTACAATTGTTGCCTTTTTTGTCACGAGGAAGCTTTTTGTTTGTCCAAAAGAAAGTTCTCCAAGTGACAATATTTTATGGCAGAATGGGAACAGAATTAAATAAAACTTGAAAACAGTTTTGATGAAATTAAAAGAAACTTTTTCTCAGAATTTTAGTCGAGGTTAAACAGCGAGAGCAGTAATTTTTCGATGTTGATTTCATATAATATTATAGTTTTACTAAGCAATGAAATAAAAATAGTAAAAAAGAAATGTTATTTGCTTCATAATTATTCAACTAAAAATCTAAAAACTATAGTATATTAATTATATAAAAAGAAACACTCAAGTTCACAGACTTACATATTCCAAGCCAAAAATTGCATAGGAAACTATATATCGTCCGCTGATCTTTGTTAGATTCGACAGTAGTATTTTTATTTTATTTTATTTTTTTTATAAACAATATTTTTTTAATAAACAATATATATTCTTTTATGTAATCAAAATTTATCACCCGAAAAAAATCCATCCGAATCAATGTTACTACATTAGACTTTTTAATTTCAGTGCGCTAATTTCTAGCATCATTACAATTAAAAATATTACGTAGAATTGAAATGAAACTGATCCTTCGATTTTTAAAATTATTAAAAATAATTTTTTTTGCACATCAGTCTTGTTCAATTTCATTTAATTCCACTTCTTTCCATGTTAATAATACCAGCAGTTTGAGTTTGGGTGATTGAAATCGTTGAGTAAAATTATAATTGAAATTAAATTTTAATGTTGAATGTTATTAGAGAAATATCGTAAAAAATGTTGACTTCAGTTGTAAAAAAGATACGAAAATATTAAATCAAATTTAAAAATACTATTTTAATAATATTTAGTGTTAAAAAAATATAATTTTGGAATGAAAAAAAAAAAAAAAACAAATTCGAAAACATTAAAACAAGTGTCAGCAACTTGTCACACTGGTCACTTTGATAATCCTTACAGCCTGCCACCACTCTCAAATCCATTGAGCTCCTATAATCTCAATACGTCACACCTCATATCCTAACGTTACATATCTTAAGCCAAAAAAAAAAAAAATCCCCAAGCATTTTCAGCAATGCACATTACGCAAAACACCAAAGAAACATACCAGCTCTTACCAACTCCCCAGCATCGACGCTCAATTAAACGGGAGCATCCGTCTCTTCCTCGACGACACTACTCTTCCCCGAAACGCTCTTCTACGCTTTAATTGCCCCTTTTCTCCAATTAGCATCCCCTCCTCAACCCATTACCTTGGCTTCGCGTGTGCTCTCCTCACAGGACTTTCCTCCTCCTTCTATATATACTTACTCCCACGTAACGAGATAAACGATTCAATTTTCAGAGCTGGTTTCACGGAACGGCTTTTCAGGGCTCCTCGCATTTGTATGCTGCCTTTCAGCTGTCACTATACTTGCTTTCTTTCTCCGTACATTTTTTTTTTTTTTTTTTCACTTTCTTCAACTATTGTATCCCAACAAAGTACAACTCCAATAGTTGGAGGAGCTCACCTCTGCGTTGGAAAAACCATCATTATGTGTTTTCAAAATGCATTCTTTCGCCAGTGCCTGTTACTTTATTTACTCATAGCTATGTACATCCAGTAAGTTTCATTTGCATGAAACGTCGGCTAGTTTGAACGCATCAAAGTTACAACTGGAGTAATTTCAACTTTGGCAAGGATGTTCCTCTCACTCGTTAACCTTCTCTGGCAAATTGAAGTTTCGAGAGGGGCCCTCGAGCTGCTTACAAAGTTGAAATTAGCGAAACTGCAGCCTCTCGAAATTTTCGAAAACCAAGTGAAAGATTTAATTTTTACATCAACATTAGTATTATTTTGATTGATATTATCTTTTTCTTGTCATCATGGCCATCGCCCCAATACACGCAAACGACCAAATCCAATGCTATTGAATTAAAATATCTTAGGAAATCATTAATTTAGCCGTTCGAATTATTTTTAATGCTGTCCAAGTAAAGTTGGAATTATCCACTTTATTTTATATTGCCTTTTATGAGCCAAAAAAAACTTTTAAGATAATCCTACAAAATTTTGTTGACCTCAAGCTCTACTCAATGTTATATAACATTTTTTAAGCGAATTAAAAAAAAAAAAAAAAGTTCAACTTTTTCGAATCGTTATCACGTTACTTGGATCAAAAAATCAAAATGCACCTGACGGTACGTGTTAATGTAATTTTTGTTGGAATTAAATTATTGTGATTTTCATTTGAGGCTATACTAATAAAAAAAACTCAGTGGGTTTATGACTAAAAAATAAAAAAAAATCAATTACACACCCGCACGTACGATAGAATAAACGTCATTGATCTCCATACAAAATTACTATACGTTATAGTCTTGCTCAACACGAATCCTCGAGAGAGTCTTCTCTTCGTATATGGATGGAAAGTCAAGCTCGTGACAGTCAGCTACTATTTTGTTAGTTGAGCATCACCCATACTTGCATGTTGAGCACACAATGTGTGAAATGCACGAGCAAAGTTCACCTCCCCCTCTCTCTATCTCACTCTCCCACTCGAGTTCACATATTGCGCCTTTTGTATTGTGTGCACTTAGTGCACCTTGTATACCATGCCCCTGTTTGCCTCTTGCTTAATAATTATTCATGGCACGTGCATGCAACCCCATGGCCCACTTTTTTCCCCCCCCCCAAGTCATTCGACATTTCAAGAGACTCGAAATAAATTAATAGTCAGAGCTCATGTATATACTGTACACACAAGTGATAGGGGGACGAACACGTAATTATGCGGATTACTTTGTGATTATGCGTTATTTCGACCGAATTAAGTAAGTATGTTGAAAAGTATTATCCGTATGCACTCTATCATTTATTGAATGATTTTTTTTTTGTTGCAGTTTATCATAATTATTATACGATTAAACCAGCTGTTATCATGAAATCGGCAATCATCCAAAATGATCGGTCGTGCACGTGTGCTTCTATCGATTAAACGTGTCATCGTAAATAGACGCAGTATACTTGGATAATAAAAAGTGTATCGTCGCGCGTCCACGCGATTAAAATTGATTGCCGATAAATATTATTTACCCAGTTGTACGAAGTACAATAGGTACTGTTTTCCACAACTTTACAGAATTTCCAACACTTTTGTTGTTCCCTGTCAAATGCTGTACTATAAATCCTAAAGCGCAACCATTACCGTCGTCTGATGTGCTTCACGTGCAGAGTCGTGCATCGCATAAATCCATCAACAGCCAGGAGTGTGTGTTGGCGAAGGGAAATGGAAAAAAAGCTCTCGTCTACGTAAATCTTTCCAGTTTGTTCGCGGTACCCGATAAAGTTCACGAATTTACTGCACGTCTGTTTGAGCTTTTTTTTTTTCACCACCTGTGCGTAAAACCATCACAAAGTTGTTAACATACAAAAATGAGCGAGCAACTTTCTTTTTCACCCATAGCGTGTACGTTCTCACCTAAAAAAACACGAAACAGCGTTACCTACCCCTGCACGAAACGCAGTTCGGTTCTTGCGTAATATATGTGTATATACGCCTCTCCCCCTCGCAGTTCCCCAGGTAATTCGACATTATCGATTCTCGACCGAAACTTTTTTTTTTCCTTATTTTTCTATTGTTTCTCCTCCTTCGTTCTCTAGAAGGGGCCTCCACCCACTGGGTTCCAGTTGTATTGCTTTTCTTTCGTAAGTTTACGACCCGCTATGTTTGACTGCGATCGGTTTCCTTCGTTCGTTCACTGTACAAACGTGTCTCTATGTAACTTTTATTACCCATTTCATTTTTGATGGTGGAATAATTTTTCCAATGATTCCCCTGCACCGTGCGAATCGTTTAACCACAAGAAGAAGTCCCAGCAACTTAAATAACTGCACGACATTGCTCAATAAAAAACAGATCAGCTGTTTGAAATCGCTCGACCGCGGAGATCGAGTGATCCTGAGTAGATGTCCGTAATACCTACTCGTCCGTTTGGCTTGTGAGCCTCTAAGATGTACAATTTTACGGCATTCGTAGCGGGCTTATCTCGACAATTTACTTTGTACTCAATAATATTATGTTGCAAGGGATTGTAAAGATGGAAATAAAAGATGTTTTAAATTAAAAAAAAAACTCAGGTTGATTAAACCTAAAGTAATATTTCATACTTACTCGTTATGCTAAGCGCGCATCGTGTGATGTAAATTATTATGACTACTTTCACATTTATTATTCACTACTAACCAAAAGTAAACACGATGTGGTTAACGTTTTTTAGCTTATTTTTCAACCTTTGCCAATGTACATACTAATTATTAGATATGCAACCTTTACATTGCCACTGATTATGAAAATATTTTTCTTACGAAAAGTCTTAATTCAAATGTCAGCATATAAATTAGTAAATAATAATTTAAAAACATTTTTTGTAAACAAAAGTGTATTTAACATAATATTTGTACCATGTAAGAGGAAATTTTGAAATTACGTGTAATTATTTTATTTCATCTTAACTTCAATCAAAGTTTTTTGGTCGAAATATTTTTCTATAGTATAAGCAAATAAAATAGTATTACTCTCAATTGTATTCAAACAGTTAACTTATTTGATTTTAATTTTTTGTGTGATTCAAAGCAAATGATTTTTGAATAATCTCGTCAAACAATTCACTCTACCTGCTTCCATCAATCACGTATAATTTGTAATGGTCCAGAAGAGGCTGGAATAAAATACACTGAAAAACTCGTCGCATGGTAACCAGCTCAGTTCTTATCTTTTAATTTTCAATGAAAGATGACACGTGTATTAATGTGTATTATAACGAGCAAAAAGCTCGACGAAATCCTTACAGCGACTTTTTTTTCTATCGCTTCCGGCAAAAACGTCCAAGTCTCGGTCCCTCTCTGCTGCAATTGCGCTTTCGTTTCCACTGTGTAACAGCTCACGGCCAATTTGCATCTCCTGCCAGCCCCGTTTTTTAAACCTATACGGCAAAGAGGCTTGATTTGCCCTGCCATTGTTCGCGATTTACTTGCTGCGTCAAGAAAAACGTTGCTGCGTCGCTTTTTTTTTTCACGAAGCGCACAAGAGTCGGAATATCCGTTGAGTGGCAGAAAGCGAATTATAGATTATCGCGCGTGGGATCTTGGCGAGTTGGGTGTATCTTTGAAGAGTTTATTACAATGTTTTCACCTCCGAATAATATAATTTTAATTGATGACAAAAGAAAACTGACCATTTTATAACTTGGCAAGTAGTAAATTTTTACTGAGTGCAACAAAAAAATAAAATTAATAAAATACAACAGTATATGTTTCTTTGGAATTTTAATTTTTACAAAAAACGTAATTTTTGGGATTATCTGGCAACGTGAGTTATATTCAATTTTTTCTTTGAATTTATCCATATACTTGGGCACCAAAACCTCTCTGATGTATTATGAAGATGTACAGGTTTATGGAACTCTAGGTGAGGAGGTAATAATAATCATGAGTTCGACTGTACTCTACCGTCTGAACTACGCCACACACAGATTCGGTTAACAAAATTGCGCATTAAGGTAATGTAAGAGGTATACATAATGACAAGATACCTTGAATTATATTCCTTTGAACCCATGTAAAGATTATCGAGCACATAACAATTATCTCAGCTGGAAGTGTCGCGTGGATGCTCAACTATATTACTTTTTTTTTTTTTTTATCTCGTGACCATCATTCGCGTTAAGATAAGCGGAGTATTTTCTCGGATTGCGAATGCGTGCGCGCGCGTGAAAAAAGCTTATTTAAAGGCGATAAACTCTGGAAAAACCTCGTACTACGATATCTCTTCAGGCCGTAAAGATTTATCTAGTGGTGGTCATCGTTGATCGAAATGGGCAGTTTTCTCGTATCGGCTCGGAAAATCGGAAGTAGAGTACTTAAAATTTTTATCAACGCCGCTCAATCGCGATTGGAATTCAACCACATTCGACATGCTTAGTTATGTGAATGAATAAAATTTTTAATTATTTTATGATGGCTCGGATCTTTATAGATATTGAAGCTTTAATTGTTGTATGATTATAAATTAAGAAAAAAATTAACAGTTAAATCTCTTATGCACGTATTTGGGTGGTACCGAAATATTTTAATATTGATAAAAGAAGACTATGGCACTAATTTTTATAAGATTTTAACTTACTTTTAAATAAAGTTGTTTTTTCCCCCTAAAATACAATGCAATAATTTCGATCGAATTTCAGCATAATTAGTGCATTGCATTTCAGGAAAAAGTTATTATGCAGGGCATTAAAAAAATAACGCTATCCAAGTCTTCATAGCAAGATCGTATCCATAAACAGGTCTCTCATCCAAACCCATCATAAAGACATTCAATTGAAGAAAGACAACTAACAAATACATCTTTTCATGCTACCGAAAAAAAGAAAAAGTCACACAACAAAACTTTTTTATACATTCGTCCATTTCAACCTCAAAATATCAGTATGCTTCACATTAAAAAAATCATGCTCCTCCAACACTAGCAAAACGCAAACTTAACCCGTCCCCGATTCATCGAAAGCTAAAAAAAAAAGGAAAAAAAGAAATAAACCGGAGCACAGAAAATCGGTAAGGGTCACTCACTTGTGAAACCGTTCGGACGACATCTTTCCTCTAATCTCCTCTCAGGGCTCGCCACCGGTCACTTGCATCGGCCACTTTCCAGTCAACTTGGCGCACCAGCTCTCGGAACTCACAACGAGGAAAAAACCCGACTGGCAGAACGACTCTGCTCTTTTCCGGTCACTACCGATTTTTTGTCTCTCCCACCGATCATCTGCGACGAATTGCCCAGCACTCGCACACGTACAAACAACACACTCTGCCCAAAAACAACTTTCACACACCCAATATACAACCTTACGTAAAAGGGCGTATATACTGTAAAAATTTCGCGCGATGAAAAAAAAAAAAAAATTGAATACGGGACACCCACTCGCAGCGGACAAACTGGCCGATCGGTTCTCCACGCTATGGAGTCCGGCAGAGCACTGGCGCGTCGTTATTACAGCGATCGGCATACCGGCCAGGGCAGGAGAGTTGCTCGATAAGCCGCCGACTCCCCTTTCTCTTCGTCGTCGTCGCAGTGCATTAAAAAAAATAGTATACACGCCGTGCACATACGTATACGCATCTTGTGTGTACATTGCCGATCGGTTCCTCTCACCTGCTGGGTGTTGCTGCTGCCGTGACCAGGTGGCCTCTGGGCTGCTTTATCGGTCGAGTTTCAGCGTTTATATACTATTTTATAGTGAATAATTATGTAATATTAAAAGGTTCCGGAGGGGAGATTGAGAAAATCGGTTCGCTGCTCTTGTTTTCGTTTATTTCCTTATTATTGATATGCCACGACAATCAGCATGCACATATTATACAGTAATTCACAATTTTACAACAGTTTGGTTTTTTTCTTATTTTTTATTATTATTATTATTATTTTTTTTTTTTACACCATTACAATATATATAATTCACTCTGCTGGCCTGAGTCTGTATCTAACAAATACGTTTTTCCCGATTTTTTTGTTCTTGAGCGAAATCATGCGCTCGACGTGTGTTTCGATCACAGTTTGGATTATGTTTACGTTTGGTTTGTTCGTGCAAAATGTGAATAAACGGTTTTTCGGTAATTTTTTATAACGTGTCACGTTTTCGATACTGTTCGATCAAGACAAATTAAGTGTGATGCAATTTATTTCTTTTTTTTTTGTTTTTTTTTTACAAAAGTACGAATTTTTTTATTTCCGTAAATAATTGTGAAAAATGTTATTTGGCACTATGAGCAGACTTGGGTATTATTAATTAAATACATTTTTTCACTACTTGATGTACAATGTATAATAAAATTATTTTCAGCGAAAAATAGAATATTACAATATTTGTAATATTTTTTTAATTGTTATTGAATTATTTAGTTTTAGTTAAATAACTTAAATATTCAAACAGTGTAAGTTATATTTAAATTATACTTATTGTAAATTATATTAAAATTATTCCTATTATTAATATTTTATTAAATGATTATTTAAAATATTAATTATAATAGTATGATTTAAATATTCATTAAAATTGTAAATATACATATTTTTCTGAGTAATTCTTTTTTCTTTGAAAATATAAATGAATTTTTTGTAAAAAATTTTTTTGATCATGTGACTAGTAAAAAAATTCCCTTTCTGCACAAAAGATGTATTTTCTTAGAAAAAAAAATTTTTCAATATTCAAAAAAGTAATTACACCCAAGTCTGACGATGGATAAAATCAAATCATCGTCAACCGTTTTTGGATTGGAATTTTCCATCGCTGTTGGAACTCTGAAAAATTTGTCGTATTTTTCCGTCAATACTGGAAAGCTGAAAGTTTAAACGATCCAATGGTATCTTGTGGAAAAAAAGTTTCCAGCTTCAATTGTAACAAGATAACGTGAAATCGATGTAGGCGTCCAATACAATTTTTATCGGATCGTACAAACCTCTGTATCTATTGGATTTCAGTGACCAAACTCGAGGTACATCGATACAAAAATCAACGTTCAACAGTCCGCTCCGATGAACTTTGTTCAATCAAAGGGGATGTAATATAATATTTAATTTCTTTTATATTATTTTAAAAATTTTCAATTGGAATATCAACCACAACATTTGCTAATGGTTAATTTCCTATCAACAATTATTAAAGACTCGAAGGTACGAACAGTATATGTATATAGTTATTAATATAAAGTTACACACGGAAGGTATAAACAAATATATATTTTTTTGCATCGGAGGCAAAGAGTATACATTAGGACGATGACAAGTCAACGCCATCAGGTATGTCAACAATTTTTTTTTTTTTTTTTCTCATTATCAACGCTAAATCTCGATTGTTGTAGTAAAAAAGGCATGAAAGTCACTAGAACGATGATTCATAGAACGCGATGGTCTAAATATAGGCCATTTAAATAACATCCAAGTAGCAAAGTTTTTTCACCTACAACAATTGTCATCGGCAAACAATGCCATCATCGCCAACTCGTTTTATTTTTTTCCCAACATATATTACTATTAACAAGGTGTCGCATCATAACAGCATGATTGTCTCGATAAAAAACGCAATTCAACAAGTGACACTTTAGATATTATTGACAGAGCTATATATGGTATACAGTTCTAGGAGTTATCGAGAAGGCAAGTGTGCGTTTTAAAGTGATAGCATAAACAATAGACGATCATTGTAAGATACGAACGACATTCAGGTACGTGTTTCGAAAGTTGACTAAAATGACGAATGAATTGACAGTACGTGAGCGTCCGAGCAGTATTCTAAAGATAGAGCTACTCTTACATTGCTACTCTATTATGTTTCTTGAAATTTTATTACACAAAGGAAATATCTTATCTATTATTTGCACCAATGTACAAGTTTCACTTTACGTTTCGCATTGTATTAGGGGACAATTTTTAAAAAATTCTCAATATTTTATTGTTCTTATGGACTTCAATTTTTCATTTTTTAATACTGTTTTCACAAAAGTAAACAAATTTCAGAATATTCTGTATTTAATAAATACTAATGGTGTAGTATTTCATGGGAAAAAAAATTATCAATACTCTGTGATTATAAAACTGTATAATTTTAGTTAAAACAATTTAAATTTAATAAAAATGCAGATTTTTCATAAAATTTGCTTGTCAATACTAATATAAAAAACAATTATTTCCAATTTAAATGTTTTAAAAATATAAAAAACTTATGAGTTACGTTTACTTACAGTAAAATAATGAATGTAGAGAATAATAATCGAATACATCCAAATGTTGAATAAAAACATTGCCGTTACCATACTTACTTCAGTGGGCCAACAAATTGTATTGCAATAACAAACTTTTTTTTCTCACATTAAATCTAATTATCAATACAACCTTTAATTTTACAAAATATTTATTCCTCTGGTACGTCCACGATCGTGTCCCTCGTAACACTCTGTTCTGTGACCACCACCTCTTCTTCCATTATCTCCTCCACCTCTGGCATGTCCCCATCGTTGGCCGTCGACTCTATCTGGACAAGCGTCTCGTAAATAGACTCCTCCGGGCTGAGCGTCTCTTGCTTGGCGTAGTGGGCCGAATTTCTCCTGTCCAGTTTCCTTTCCACGACAACCGGCACCGGCTCGAAATCGTTGTCGGTCAGGTTCTCCAGCTCCGGCTCTTCGAGGAGGGCGTCTGCGGGGCCATCCGAAAGTATGGACGGGGTGGCCAAGACGTCCTCGTAGTCGTGGAATCGGCTGTCATCCGAGTTGTCGCAGCGGCTCTCCTCCGTATCCAGGGACGTTGCTGTGAAGTACTTCAGCTCGTAGTCACCCCCTGCTGAGCCTCTGTCTTCTATCACCACCTGTTGTGAGGTTTGTTTTATTTTTTTTTATTTTTTTTATACTGGCAAAACAATGAGTTTTGATGCGAAATTGTGAAAATATGTTAAACCGACTAATGAATTTATTTTTTTAACATTATTTTTTTTGTACAAAAACAGTGTTTACATACATAAAAAAAAAGAATATTTTCAAGCTTATCCGTATATTTCAAAGTGTATTTTGACGATTTTTTAGTTATAAAAAAAGTTAATATATAAATTTATATGAAAAAATTATAAATATATTACTATAAATATATTATCTTAGTAAACTTTAGAGATTTTTCTAAATTTTAACAATAATTTAAAATACTTATAACAATAAAAATTTATTTTAATTTACTGTAAAGTTAAAAAAAAATTATATTTTAATTTGATGTTTCTTCAAATGTACGATCATAAAATTAGTAGGATTATTATTCTCAAAATTAAAATCACTAGAATATTCTGAGAAAAAAAATAAAAATTAATAACAACCATATAAAATCATACTTATTTATTCAAATAATTTTTTAATATCCTCAAAACGCTAGTATTATATTAATAACACTTTTTGTATATATCAGAGTTAAAATGAATAAATAATAAAATAAATACTGCTCTGATTAAAAAAAATTTTTTAATTTCAGCTAGTAAATTTTTTTTTTAAATCTTCGGGATTTCTCTTTAGTACCTTTTTTCTATTTATTTAATTTTTGTAGATATATTTTTAAGTCCACAAAAATTTTTTTAAAGTGTCTTTTAAAGTGCGAAACGGTACCAAATTATACTAACGTAGATTGTCTCCTTTAAAAAAAAAAAATCTCACCTGTGTATTCAGAGAATAGCGGCTGGATTGCGAATCACCCCGATGCCGATCGAAAGATCGGCGCCGATTGTCGTCGGAGCGCGAGTGGTAAAGTTTCGGGTGGCGTGGCCTCCGCTGTAGATTCTCGCCACTATTGGCCCGAGCTTTGCCCTCGAGCCCTTCTGCGAGATATTTCGCGCAGTCAGCCGTGAAGCGCTCGATCGAGTACTTTCTGTAGTTTACAAGTTCAGTTTGAGTCGCGTACACGACTTGTGCATTTAAAGTTTTAATACAACATCGCGAAGGATGATTTATTTTTTTGACAGATATGCGTTGATACTCAGTTCTCAGAATTTTTCAATTTATTTAAATACTATTTTTTATGAACCAACTATCGTTGTTAACAATAAAATATATAACAGCATAGTTATAGTTAATTCTCATTATTTACAATTCTAAGATCGTGACTAAACAAAATATGTTTATATGCATAAAAAAATAGCTACATTAAAAAAAGGTTTAAAGGACTAATTATAATTTCTATAATTTCAATTAATTCATTGAAAATATTCTCACCTATAGTCAGATTTTCTCAAATCCGGACTTCGCCTAGACTCCAAGCTCGCCTTTCTCGAGCCCAGTGTTTTCTCCAATCGGCGCTCACCACCTATTCGGTCCAAAGACATTTTTCCAAAATTGGGTGACGAAATCTTTCGAAAATCACGGGGCGAGACTTTAGCCAAATCTCTAGTTGTTAGATCCTCGAGTATACGCATGTCTATGGAGCTCCTTTTTCGTGGTACAAAATCGTCGGGATATCTTATTGTAGAGCCTAAAAATCATTTATTATACTCTGGTATTTTAAGTTACACATTTTTAATTGATAATATTCAAATATCTGGTTGGTGTAAAATTTTTACAGTGATAAATGAATTAAAAAAGTTAATTTATAATTATTTCTATCATTAATAATTAATTCAAACAATAAATAATTATATAAATTAAGAAATAAAAAAATTCGAATGAAGTACCTAAAAAAAAAAAAAGATTACTCAACAATTTATTAGAATAATTACAATTCTACCAATTCTGCCATAATTTAAAAATAATTTAATGAATCAAAAAGTATTGTCAAAGAATAAAATTTAGTAATTTTCAAGAAATTTTTTTATTTTTTTTTAAAAAATAGAATATAATAGTATTAAAACATTTAAAACAAATTACTAACGTCTCCAAAACTTTGAGGCAAATAATAATTCTTATTATAATAATATAATTAAAATTAAATATAAATAATAGTTAAAATAACAATAGTACTAGTAGTAGTAATAATAATAATAATAATAGTAATAATAATAATAATAATAATAATAACAACAATAAGAAAATTATAGAATAATAAAAAAAAAATTTTATGACGATGTTTGATAATTAGACTGACAAAAAAGTAATTATTAATTAATTTTTACTAATATGTTTAAATAAATAATACAAAAAAAATAAACATAAATTTTGTTAATACTTTAAAAATGAGATTTAATAAGCCCGGATTTTTCTACACCACTTATGTACACGAATTAGCGAAAACTATTAAAATAATACGAAACAATTAAAATCAAAGATTCCAGCGTAATTGTGTTTATGAAAAAAAAATAAAAAAAAAAATTTAGACACAAGAAAACATACTTGAAAGCTTAGTAGACAAATTTCGGTTGAGGGCCGCGGTTTTCTTCGCCTCCTCGAGATCTTCGGCGTCCTCGATCTTTGTCTGACGAGCCAACTGGTGTCGCCTAGCCGTGTCGGACCGGTCCTTTATTTTCAACGTCACCGGACCCTTTGTACTCGGGATGTGCAGATCCATGGCCATCGAAACTTGGCTCCCGTTTAACCTCTGGAGCTCGAAGTTTTCGCGACTCGTCTGTACATATAGAAATGGGTTTCAAATTCTCGTTTATCTGCTCTTGTTAAGTCATGATTGAGGAACGTTCCGACAGTTATAAAGTGTCTCAGGTAAAAACCCTATAGGCATATAATTTCGGCTGTAGTGGAGTTTGCGTAGTTGGTAAAGTTACTGCTCAGAAATTCTGAGCACACTTATTCATAAGTCCACTTTTACTTTTGTATAGTAAGTCCAAGTGTGTTACAATAACGTTTTAACCGCATAGTTAAAAATAGCGATTTTACAAAATTCGATATGTCAATTTTAATAAGAATTTTTTAAATATCTAAAATGATTTTTTAAATAACCATTTTGTTAGCTCTGTCAAATAACAATCCATTTTATTAATTTTTTGTGTAACTGTTTATAATAATAAAATATTATTTTTCTTAATTTAATTATAAATGAACTTTTTGAATAATTCTGTTTAGTTATGTGTTATTAGTGCACTGTTGGAAAATAAACTTAAAATCAATATGTATCTAATGAATATTCCAATTTATTGTTATTTCTCTTCCAAAACGTAATGCAGTATCTCCAGAAAAAAAAAAAAAAAAAATCATTATTTAGCAAAATAGATTTTTTAAACTTTATTACAAGCTCGTGTGAACGCGTCGAAATCCAAACGCCCCATCACACGATCAACCGCGTGGAAGAAAAAAAATTTTTTGTCGCAAGCTGCCCACCTGGTGTGGACTGTACCCCGGATTGTCCACCGAAATGGCGTGTCTCTTGAGCAGCTCGGGGTTGAGTAGGGCGCACCCGCCAGCGGTGGACGAAGCGGCGTACCTGCCGGACTGTCTCGCCCCGCGGGCCGTGCCCAGCCTCGTGGGTGACTTTTTGTGGGCGTCGAGGACAGGAGCACTGGGACTCCTCTTCATGGGCCTGGTGACCCCGCGGTCCTCGAGGGCCTTGGAAAACTGGACGAACTCGGCGGTGAGCAGCTGCCGGCGTCGCGAGGACTCGCGCAGGCTCGGGCTCGGGCTGCGGTTAGTCCGAAACAGCCCGAGCTGGTGGTCCCACTTGCTCGTCTGGCTCGAGGTGGACTTGCGGCTGCGCTGGTGGCTCTTGGCCCCGGTTTTCACGCTTTGGGTCTGCTGGGCGTTGTTGAACCGGAAACGCGCTGGCATGACCTTGGCTGCGCTGTCGCGGGCCTCGAACGTCATCACGCACGCCGCGACGACTATGAAACCTGCACGTGGGGATTCAACGGTAAGGATTATGTTATATATTGGCGTTGGATCAACAAAGCTGGGAAACGGGCCAACTTTGCGGCCTTTGTTCGTGAGCTTGTGTGCCGTGGGTCGAACTTTTAATTGAGTTTGCCGAAGGAATACTGGTTGCGTGCCGGTATAGGGAGTTTGTTCGAAAAAGGCTAGTTATCGCATTTACAATTTTATACATTAGTTAATTAATATGCTTGATGCAATTTTACAAACCCTTCTTTATTAATCAATTTGCTAATATGGAGTAAAACTGCGAGTAAAACGAGTTTTTCAAAATCCTCAAGAATAATATTTATTTTTCGTTTAATTTAAGCTTTTTTTTGAACGATCGCCCACAATATTGGCAAAGTGATTTTGTAAAAGTAGAAATTTCATTGTTTGTACCGCAACGAGTAAACATTTAAGACTATCAGAAATTAAGAATAAAACAAATAGTTTTTCCAATATTTTAAAGTGAATTTTTTAATTTTCAACAATTATAAAATTTGGTATGGTATTTCTGAAAACTCCTGTTTCGTATTGAACAATTTCCCTGTTATCAAACATCAAAGTAAATAGCAACCTAATTAAAATTACTACAAATATTGAAGCATATACGAGAACCCCTAAGATGTACACCCTTTTCGTTTCTGTGGTTTTCAAAATTCCCGTGGTACCTCAATTACAAAATTAAATTCTTTTTTTTATATCATAACGGCACAGTTAACCGATAACAATCGCTGTAATTAAGCGCTCTTTGCTACTGTTTTTCTCTCCCCTTTTCAACATTCGACTCGCCCACCTATCGTTGGACCACCGATCCATCACGAACCACAAAAAAAAAGAAAAATTCTATAATCAAAAAATCATGAATATTATCAAAGATACACAACATACACGAAGTGCCAGACAGATGTACCTATAGTCCACAGGTAGACCTCTTATCGCGTGTGGGAGACACCTGCGGGCACTCTCTCTCTCTCTCTCTCTCTCTCTAGCGTTATATTTGGGATTCGCAGGTGTTTGCCGAGCGCTCATCCTCTGCTAAATAAACGTGCCCGCACGTACAGCTCCAGATAAGCGACAGACGTCGTCGCTTTCTACCCTATACGGTTACCGTATGTGTAATAACGAGGATGAGACAGTTGGATGCGACGTGTGGGCTCGCGGGATTGCAATTATGGCTGGTGGCTTTGCCTATATATTACTACGTGTGCGTGGATTGCCGAGCTTGACACGCGAATGGTTTCTTGGGAATTAAATCATGAGAGGTTTTCGGAGGTCAGGTTTGTTTAATCAGTACGCGGTCCCTAGTAAATTCGTAGTCATTAAGCTACCCTTATTTGTAAAGAGGATGGACTGAGTCCAAAAGACTGGGCGTTTATTTGTTGAATATTCAGTGTTTTACAATCATTTTCAACTTGTTTATTGAGATATTTAATCCACATGTTCGGCGAGTGTCATAGCTCAGTCGATAGAACGACAACTTTGTCATTTGTAGCTATAACTTGGTTCGGTACTTATACAATACCGATGGATAGTCTTGCTCTCATTGACACGAATAAATTAAATAGATTATCTACAACTTAAGTGATTTACTTATACCTTTTTGTTTTACTGATTGCAATACGATGATATACCTAATATGTAAAATTCCTATCATTATAATTTTTTAGTCACATGTATTTTTATTCTATTACAATGATAATAATTATAAAAAAAAATTATAATAACAATAACACTTAAGATGGGAAAAGATTTTTTCATTTTTTTTTTTTTCTGTAATATCCAATATTTTTCACGATTGTTAAATAAAATGTGAAGGGAAGATAGTTATTTAATCAACTACATCCAGTTACCGTATGTAGACTAATTATCAGCAAAGGTGGGTACGAATACATTTTAAAACAATTTGTTAACAATTTTGTTCAGTAATAATTTTTCAATTGAGAAAAGTTTGATTATTCCTGCTTTAAACTACAGTACTAGATTAAATTGGTTCTTAAAATAATAATAATAAAACAAAATAATAATAAAACAATAATTATAAGAATAAAAAATGATAATTATAGTAATAAAATAAATATAATTTTAATAGTAAAAATAATAAAAAAATGTTTCAAAAAATTATAACAATAAAGTAAGCATAACTTTAATAGTAAAAATAACAAAAAAATAAAAAAATAATTATAATAATAAAAATAAAATAATAACAATAAAATAATAACAATAATTGTAATAATCGTAAAAATAATAATAGTAATAATTATGCATTATATTTTGAAAGGAATAAAAATTTTGTAAAATACAGATATTGAAATATTTGTCCGAATACATAATATTAAATAAAATTTTTTAAAAATGTACTTAAAACAACATTTTGCTAGAAAATTTTTTATTAATTATTGTATTTATATAAAATCTCCCAAGAAAAACAGTGTGTTTATATTGAAAAAAAAAATTGTACTATTAATTATTCAAAAATAATTGTAATAAATATGACCAAGTTTTTTTACAAGCGTAACAGTGTGGTATAATGAATTTACGTTTATTAACAAAAATAAAAAAAATATTTCTTAAGAAAAAAGAAGAGGAAATAAAATTTTTAAACGATTACAAAAATATTCTTACAGAGAAAAAAATTAATAAATAAAAAACCCCGAAAAACCTTAAAATAATAAGTGTTGATCATTCTCCCGAAGCACCTCCTTACCAATATCTTCCCTACTTAACAATGGAAAAAAAATCACAAGAAAAGCCATCTCTGAGCCCAAAAACAGGATCGTCCACAGCATTGGGCTCCGACTGCGCTGCCCGCAACCGCCTCTATAGCTCAGGGGTTAGAGCACTGGTCTTGTAAACCAGGGGTCGAGAGTTCAAATCTCTCTAGGGGCAATTTTTTTTCTAATTTTACCTGTCACCCCCTCAGCCAACCCTGTCGAATCGTCCAACTTTCGCGACGCTTAATCAACCCTTTGTACCTCAACTTACGCATTATCTTCCAAGCGCCTGTTGTACATCCACCGCACATACCTACACGCGTCGTATATGCTCTCTCGCAGTTACCATAGCTTATTGTATAGGGTATACGTGTACATAAAACGCACCACCACCACGTGCGCTCGATCGATCGACGTATAGGTATACGCGTCGCGAGAGTCCCGGCCTACTTTCCCCCTCGCAGCGGCAGCTTATTTTCCAGACGCCTGTCGCTCCGCTCCGTTTTATATTGTTGTGTACCATTATGCTCTCTCTTTGGTACTGTCCGCGTTGCCCCACCTCTCCCCATTGTTCTCAACTAGATCGCGATTAGCTCAGAGCCTTTACGCTGCAGTTGTATCTATGTATGCATGTATACGTTCAACAGAAGCGCTTGGATGGAAATACACGAGCTTTTGCTGCGGATCGAGACTGCTGAGTTTGCAACGTTTGAGCTTTACGATTGTTCTCTCCCTCCCACCATCTGCTTGGAAGTACTGTTGTATGATCCATAATCCTATATTATGTCACGTACAATAAGGGGAAGAATAAATTGAATTGGGATTTGAGGGGTGGGATAAGGGGTGGTGGTTGTTGTTGCTGCTCCACTTACCTCCGAAGCCCATGACTATGGGTCCAGCGTAGCTGAGGTTGTTGAGGTGAATACCTCGAGACTCGTTCTTGACTCTTACCGTCAAGTTGCCGCGGATCTCTTGCGCTACGGACAACTGATCTGCGTAATAACCTGTTTGACAAAAGGAAAAAAAAGTTTTCTTCTTTTTTTTTTTTATGATTATTGATTGATTGATTGATTGCTACGAAGAAAGCCTTTGTGTGCATCCCCTTTTTGAAAACTCGCATTATTTTCAATTTACATTTTTCCGCTTTTTCCTTTAATAGAGTTCACCATCAAATTTTTCTGATAAAACTTTGATTTTAAATCGATCTGCTGGTCGCAGCATTTATCATACCGGCTACTGTTAAACTCTTTACACACTTCCGTTAGCAAGTATTGGATTTACTCGTACTAAATCCCTGTTTATTAGCTCGATGCGAGATGATTAATAGCAGAGATACCAAAGCCGCGTTGATTAATCTACTTTGCTCGAATTTGTTATTTATGCCTTCGTACAACGACGTAATATTTGACGAGCAAGGAGGGTTCTCCCGAAACGAGATGAGACAAAAAAAATATTCTTTTGTTTCTACATTCAGCGTTACCCGCAAGCGTATTAAAAGCAACAATAATTGGATTCACGAGATAAACCAATTTGATATTCCTTGCAAACATAATCACGTTCAACGATAAACGGCAGAATGGCAAAATAACACGTCCAAGCAAATATTGCACGCAAAGCCCATCATCAGCTGTCATCAGCACGTATACCATCCTCGTTGGTTGGGCATATAATTACCAATGGTAGCCATACAGGCGCCCAGCAGCATGAGCAGCAAACCAACCCCTAGAGCCTTGCAGGCATGCCAGAGACAGCGCGTTGTTGCCTTGCTCCTCACCACCTGTACGCACACGTATACTCATATTAATTTGGATGATTTGCTTGTTGTACCGGATGATCAGCACCTCGTCTTACAGAGCATCTTTGGCTACGGCACGCGCGTGAGAGGGTCGTGTCGAGTGTGGATTAACGCGGATGATGCTCCTTTTTTTTGTACCCCCCCTCCCCCCCCACCTGGGTTGTGTGCGAGAGCGGGGGATCGATATCGAGGTGGAGTGTATGGTATCATCGGGCTTCTGCGAGCTGTTTGCGGTAGCGCGTGCTAACGAGACGGGAAGTGTGTTGCTCGGTTTTCGAGGACCCGGATGTGAGGGGGAGGGAGTGGTGTTTTTTTCCTCACCGAGGATGCTGGGGTGGCTTTGTTCATCGATCTGGATTTTTCGGGTAGGTAAACAAGTGGTTGGGCTTTTCGTCGTGGGAACTTGTTGTTGTGGGCTTTTGTGGAATTATTGATAGGTACTGGACACGTCGGGTAAGCTCTTTTCATGTTTTCTTGGGGTGTTCCAATAATTTTTTTTTTTTTTTTTTTCATTGCGGCATTGGTTCTTTTTAGTTTTTACTTTCATTCGTTTCAACTGTGTGTTAAAATAAAGAAATTCACTCAAACTATTTTTTAACATTTTA
Source organism: Copidosoma floridanum (assembly GCF_036245765.1). Classification (NCBI taxonomy): domain Eukaryota; kingdom Metazoa; phylum Arthropoda; class Insecta; order Hymenoptera; family Encyrtidae; genus Copidosoma; species Copidosoma floridanum. The sequence goes on along the minus strand of NW_028321884.1, from coordinate 10,673,813 downwards.
TATGAGTCGTTAGTTTTATGAATAATAACACTTTAGCCATGCAAGAAAACAAAAATTAATTCATAGCAATTAATGCATGATAAAACTTTATGAAACAATAAATAAGTAAACTAGTTACTTTAAAAAATTCAAATAGCAATCGTGATTAATATTTTAAAAATACCGTATTTTTTAAAATTTATTATATTATCGTTGAGTTTCATTTTAACCATAAAATTAACAAAATAATATTCAATTTTTTATTTTAACTTATTATATTTTATGTTTGGATGTGATAAATAAAAAAAAATAATCAACAAATTCTTAGCATTTTTTGATTTTGTACGAAATTTTCAAGTTTTTTGGCGAGTAGTCAGACGGGGTTAGTTAATATGAATCGTACATAATAGTACTTATCTCTTTTTAATCAAAGATAATTTATGTGATAAAAAGTAAATTTAATTCTTTTGATTTAGTAGAAAAAAAGGTATACCGTATAATTTTTAGCTAAATAATAAAAACAAATTTTCTTAACCACAGTCACCTCTTTGTTTTCTACCAAATTAAAAACAATACGAAAAAATAAATTATTTTCAACCATTAAATCTGACAGTAACGAGACCCTCTTAGCCCCCTCATCAGCGAATAGAAAATCCCAACATATAAATACGCACAAAATCCTACATTTAATCAAATAAACCCCAAGTATTAGTAATTAAAAAAAAAAAGAAAAGAAAATCCAAGTTATCATTTACGTGCTCGCGTTAGATGGGCGTTGGATTAAAATGGAAATTCGAGGACGTAGGAATAAACTCGCATGTGTGATTGTTATAATTCTCCTCGAATTTGGGGGTCACCGGAGTATTTAGGAAATTACTTAGACAGGAAAAAGCTCAACTGTCGTGGCTGCCTTTTTTTTGTTTTACCTCGTTGCCCGTGATAGTTGGGACGTACACATGGCTGGTCAGTTTTTTTGCCATTGTTCTCTCGAACAGTGCGCGAGAAGTTACTTCTTTGTCATTAGTACTTTTAGGAAAGGTAAAGAGTTTGTAAACTTGGTCTTTCGGAAGCTGCTCCTTTTCTTGTGTAAGAGTTCGGCTGACTTGATTTTTTTTTTTTTTTTAATTGTGGAGAAGTTTGTGTGACATTTTTGTCGATATCCATTTTGCGGAAAAAAATTCTGAGATAATTAAAACTGCTCACCGATATGAATTCGAAGAGTGAGATTGTATTTAAAACTGTGTATATAGGAGGGAGAAAAAGGTCACGTTGAATTTTTAATAGAGTTAAGAGAACCTTCCAGTTTCAGAATAGTTAAAGTTGTACTTGTGGGCATGATTTTTAAATTATTCCAGGGAGCTTTCCGAGAGTCCAGAAAATTTTATGAATTTTATTTTTCCCCTCTTCAGAAATGAATGCAAAAAACGTGGAAAAAAAAAGATATTGGGATACCAAAATGAAATATAAAAAAAACACACTTTAATTAATTACGAATTACCAATTTGTAATTATTTAGTATCTATGCTTTTACTCTGAAAGTTAAATCTTTATGGCCATTTGATTTTTTACAATTCTATATTAAGTACGAGAACTAGAGTCACCGATCAAATAACAAATTATTTTACTGATGTAGACCGATACAGTTGAGATGAATCAAATAAAAAATATTTAAATATAATTCGTAATCGAAAATAGTGCGCAGTATCCTATCAAGCAAGTGTACCAATAAATAATGCATCTCACGCCTCAACAGAGCACTCTGCTCACGTATCTCTAAAAGCCACAAAAAATACGAGTCCATTGTACAGATTGACCGCGATAAAATTTTATTCCTCCAACTTCGTACCTGAACATTCCAATTGGCTCCTGGAGCGTAGGCTCGTCTCTGGGTTCCTTGCCAGTGTAAACTGCCCTGTGTCATCCTGCGGTTCTCGGCACTGGACCTTTTCATAAAAAAAAAAAATCTTATTTCTACGAAAAAAACAACACCCTGGAGCCCGTGCCTTGATTTTTTGATAAAGAAATGCCCCACGGGAAAAATAACCAAAACCATTGACCCAAAAAACTGTACTCTTCGGCCACGTAACCCTCGATCGGTGGAAAAGTGTCCTCTTTTATTGCTTTTTATCAGGCAGTGATGAAAAAAAGAAAAAAAAAATGCTTTTCTCCAACTTCCTTTATAACGGCCGCAGGGGCCAACAAAGTTTTTATTCAACCACCGATAGCTTTTGGGGTACATATGTGACGAAAGTTTTCATACTCGTTGACAAATGAAAACCAGCCCCCAATTCATGTGTAGTTGTTTGCTGTTCGATTGGATTTTTATAAGTATCATTTTAAATTAAATCTCGCATTTACGGTGTACGTACGCAACACTGATGGCGCAAATGTTTCGGAAAAGTGAGTCATCGCAGTGAAAAGTGTCCGAAGGTAATGGCTCACGTAAACCACAAACGAGACGTTTCCAACGCGATGTTGCGGATTAAATTTGTAAATATACGATTGGCTTTAACGGTCCACGTGCGCTGTTATCTCGTGTTTTATGGACCACAGGAATACGTGAAATAGATTGTTTGTTTGGAGATTTTTTTAGGAGTGGTGCGATTTTTTTTTTTTCAACGCAGATGTTCGTAATGGATAAAGTTTCGTTTCAGGGGAATCACCGCGATAAAGCAAGTTACCCAAGCAATCGTATTTTAGTTCTCTTAAGCAGGTTCTCTTATAAAGTTTTCACGCGGACGATTTCGATAAAGTTTTATCGTTCATGTAGGAACTGATCATATTTACTGGCCTTTTTATTATAATTTTTCACATTTTTTTTTACACTAATGGTTCCTTTCATTTTTTTCTGTCAACGATATAAACAAGGTGATTTTCTTATGGTAATGTCGAAACTTTAAATATACATGGAAAGCCTAGGAAGTTTAAATTTTGCTACTTTCACCATCTGTTCCAAGAAATTTCAATGTCCAATGGAATGTAAGTACACGAAAGTCATAGTTTACCATTTTTGTTATCTATAAGATAAAAGTGAACATGATGGCACTATAACGGTACGACCACCGGATGACAGTGAAAAAGACAGATAGATATATTGTTATAAATCAGATAAAGTATTTGCATGAGGTTTTGCTATATATGATACAATGCGGCTCGTCATTGTACTTATACTGTGGTCTAACTGTAGTGTAGTATAATAAAGCTCCTCTCGGTTATTGGCTATGAATAAATCACTTGAAACGTAATCTCCAACCGAACACCGCACTGTGAGAAATTAAAATCTCCAAGATCTCCGTTAGTTTTTTATAATTGGACTCTGAAATTTTAATGAACGCGCCGATCGGTCTTTATTTAAATGGTTGCTGATTGATTTTTATTAGTATTTTTTTTTTTTTACTTTTTATGAAAAAGAGAGAAGCTTCATTGGTGTGAGGGTATCGAAGAGTTGCGAAAATAAAGATTAGACTTTGGAGGAAAATTTTTCGCTCGATCGTGATATGCTTACGCGATGGAGGTGCACACGTGAGCTGAAGCTCGAAGCGTATCGATGAACTAGTTTCTTCTGCTCGTCGATTCTCCAATGGACTGTTAATGAAAACGTGATACTAACACGTGATCCAGTTTGTGGGTAATTCACTGTCATAATGTTCAACACCCTTTGATTGGTCGTTATTTGTAACCAAATTATATAAGTTGTGCTTTTTTTTTTGAAAAGTTTTGATTATCATTATCTTGATTATTTATCATATACGTTTTTTTTTATCAATCAATGCAGAATAAATGAAAACTTTAGCACACAAAATCTGTCCTCCAAGAAAGGACAGTGTTTGTACATTGAATGTTGACAGTAGTTAACTACGTTATTCGCGAACTTGCGTCTGTTACTGCTGTGGTAGTTAATACTATGATAGTAAATCGATGGTTACGAGCGAGAAAGAGCAGTACGCTGTACCTAGTTTCGGAGTTTGTAGCTAAAAGCAGTTAGTTCAAATTCTCATGAGAAAAAGTGCTGTTTCGGAAGTTCTTTGGGTGAGAAGCAGCTCAGTAAGATGGTTTTTAAACTTGGCAATGTTAATAAGTCTGTTGCTTTATTTCGAATATAAATAAGTGGCCAAATTTAAGGTAATGACTGAATTTTTTGCTCACATTTTTCACTAGAGCCAAAAGTGTAATTGTAATAAATATGATATTAATAATTTTCTTTTTCAAATAGAAAGAAAATTTTCCAAATTAATACTAAGCACCATATTATTTTTCCATGATTTTTTTTGTACTTTTAGAGAACGAGAATAATTAATTTTTTTTAAATCAAAATACAATAAAAGAGATCTTACTATGTGGATAAAGTTTTTACTATGTATAAAAAAATTAGAAAAGGATTTTATTTGCAATTTTTTTGCAGATGACTGAATTAAACGGTTTCTAGCAGGATTAAATCGTGTATGACAAATCATATCCAGTTTTCTGTTTAAAAATGTGTACTTATTTTGTAACCAATAAATTGTAGCATAGTTTTATTTAACATGTACATGTAACTCTGAAAATCATGTAATTTATTAATTAATTATTATTTTTTGGTGCACAAATGAGAAGACAAAAATATTCAACTAATTTAATTTTACAAAAAAAAAAACCCTACGAACTGAAGATAATATCTTTGTAAAGGTTAGCTTTTGAGATAAATTAAATATCGAAATTAAAACATTTTTTAATTATTATCTTGTCAGCAAACTAACAAAATTATTGAAATTGGTTGCTTTTTGGCCGGAAACTTAACTAATATTATTACCCGCAATGATCAAAATTCGTGCTAGTTAATGTAAATTTTTTTAAAATTATTTAAGCATTAGTCAGTACTAGATGCTTGAATGATTATATACCATTCTTACACAAATTTAATATAAGATGTATAACAAACAGGTTAATTACAATGTTATTTAACACAAATTTTATTCTGTTAATGTTCTTAGAAAACTATGCCTCATACAAATTTGAATTCTATGGGTGTTTTTCAAAATTTTTTTATCACAAAAAACACATGAGGAGAGTTTTCAAAGAGTTATGTAAAATCTGTTTTTTTCCCACAGTATTTTGAAAAGTATACGTTGGACGGAACTTTGTTACAGTATGTTTCGTAAGTCATAATGAGCTTCATGTTTTGTTTAGTACAGTTTTTAAAGTGCACTTTTAAAGCTCGAAGTTTGGATCCATAATCATAGAACAGCGTAATTTATAATCCTATTAGTAGCTTATACAGTAATTGAATAATAATTTTGCGTGTTTGTAAAGTTTTAATGGAAAATAAATTTATAATAACTATATTTAATATCCATGATTTTAGAGTTTTGATGGAAAATAAATTTATAATAAATATATTTAAAATCTTCAAAACTCAAACTTTTGATAATTGAACAAAAAATCTAAAGAAATATGACCTTGTTTCAATTTAGTTATACGAAACAATGTAAAACGTGTAAACATGTAATCTGTGGGTATGAGTTGTTTTCGAAATTCTAAGCTCGCAAGAGTACACATCTTATGCAGATGAGCATCTCTGGGGCACTGATAGTAGTACCTTTTGATTTAGATACTTACTAAAAAATAAAAAAAATAAAAATCATAAAAAATATTTAAACAGCTGCTTTAACTATTTTAATGGTAAAAAAAGAGAACACAATCTTTTAACAATTTTTTTATTTAGCTAAAATAATATAATAAACAAGTTTAATTAAAAAATAATTAGGTACAGTGACAAATTTTAATCATTTAGTTTCAATAATAATAATTATAGTAATAATAATAAAAATAATAATAATCATAATTTCTTCACCGATTTTTCAAGTATTAATTAGTTAAATCAACTCAAATACAGCTTCATACATATATTTTCTTACTCGAACAGAAAATGAATAAAAACTTTAATCGTCAGTCATCCATCTAAATTAATACGTTGAATTTAGTCTCTAAATTTTGACAATGAAGCCAAGTATTATTTAAAATTTTATTCACATAGTTTTATTATAATTTTTTTTCTTTTTGGAATGGAATATTTAATATTAACTTCTGTTACATGGATTCAAGAACGTTTTTTCTTGCAAATTAAAAAAACACATTAGATTTTTTGTTCTAACTTTTTGTTTTAAGTTTGTAAGAAATAAAAATTCGTATTTTAGATTCAAATGAACGCTCTTGATTTTGATTGAAAATAAATAATTTTTGCCAAGTCATTCCTTACTCAATTATTATCAAAAAAAGGTAGCGAAAAACCAAACAGTCTCGGAAAAAGATGCTTTATATGTCCAACTCACCTCCGGGCCACCGCTGAATCTCGAGCATCAAATCATCTTATCCTAGTCTCTTTTAAAAAAAATCCAAGATCCTCTTTCACTTCCGATCATGTAAAATTACATCTGTGAATACTCTTGCAAATGAGGATAAAAGCTCTCTCTCCATTTCAGCGTCACATCGAGCAACGCTGATATCCGCGAATACGGTATTCTTCGTTTCCTCATTACTCCGCTAATAACAATATCTTTTCTTGAGTGCTGTGCATTTTTTTTTCTGATATTTTTTTTTTTTTTTTTTTTTTTCTCAAATGAAACTTTTAACACAAAAGTTGTCACAGCTATTTTATCTTTGTTTTAATTTTAATTACGTTCGAAGTATCGTACACTCGAGAATTTCAATTTTAATGATCCCCGGAAACAAGAACCTCTATTTACGAGCGGTTCGATCGAAAGAGCCTTTAATTAAACGAATATCGATAGCCGAGGGTGAAAAATTGACGAGCGAGCCGATTCGGGTACTGGAAGATAAGAGTTTGTTTATTCCAACGTCACGTGCACTTTTCAGGTGGCAATTCTTCACCCGCGAATCGACGGATTATTTTCGGACCTTAAATCTTTGATAAAGCCAATTCGTATTTTCATCCCAGCCCCGGCGTGCCACTTTTCCAGCCCCCTCGACTCGCGATACAGACAAAGGAAATTTTCCCGAGATCACCTGAATCCCTCGCAGCCTCAAATCGATTCATGACCACCATAAAAATAGAACACCTGAGAAGTCGAAGGCAAAGAAAAGCCCCACTCACTCAGAGTCACGTTTCCCCGAAGCGCAAACAAGCACAAGAGCACGTTTCCCCGCACCACATCGACTAATCTTCCTTTCCACCACATCAACAGCCACGAAAAAGCTCTCTCCTGTACTGTCTAAAAAAAAAAAAGAAAAAAAAAGCACACCGCCAACAACAACAACAAAGGGACACGCCGAAAGAGCTGCGGGCCAAGCGCTCAGCTCGTCTGACCAAACGCGTAGTGCAACCACTCGAGCAACCCTCCAAGCTGTACTCCTTGCCCCCTCTGCTCTTGCAAGCCCGTCCAGGGAGTGCCTCATCCCCCTTTCGAGCTTGCAGCAACAACAGTAGCAGCAGCATCATCATCGCATCACCTGTTGGTTCGTTGGCTGCCGTGCCAACTTGTCGACGGTCCAGCTGCGACGGCAGCGACCCCCACAGCCGAGCTTTTGCGCTTCTGTGCTGCACGCAGGCGCCGATCGATCTATAGGCAGCTCTTTTCCCGTTGTGTATTTATTACTTGGCTTGCTTTTTTTTTTTTTTTTTTTTTTTTTTTCTAAGCTGTCGAGCGTTGAGACCACAAATTTTCGGCTACCGATAGTTCTTTCGGGGCTTTTGGTTAAGCTTAAGGTTTAAGCTGTTCGACTCTCTTGGCTTTTAAGTTTTTCGCTGTTTCTTTTAGTTTGGCGATTTTTTTTTTTTTTTTTTAATGATGAAAATAACTGCTTAAAAGAAATAGGGGAAACAATATTATTACTAAGCTTGATTGATGAACGTGATGTTTGCTGTACATTTTTTTGAGTGTAAAATCTTCCTGTAACTAGTTTTTTGTTTCAAAAGTATGATAAAAAATATTCATATTTATTACCGTGGGTTGAATTTTTTGCATTTCCACGAATCATCAAATACTGAATATACACTTGGTGACATCTTCATGTCGCTGTTTGAATCATCTTATTTATACGTTTTGTACCTCCAATAGGTATGGATCCAATAATTCAAGAGTATCTGGCTATCACGAATATATTCCTACTACTGGTACATTATTATGTTCGTTGTCTTCTTAGCAGTAACGTAAAAATCTAAGTTGCCATTACGTTTTTCTGTTACTTGTACTCATGTATTTCTGATAAAGAATTTATTTTTTTTTATTAACATGTCATACGCGAGTTTTTACTAAATAATGTGAATTTTTTAATATTTTTGAAGGTAAATAATTGCTTATTATTTTTTATTTATATCGAGTACCACCAACTCGAGAACTACTACACACTAAAAAGTGTTTGATTATCATTAACTTATTACGCAATGAAACATTTCATAGTTAATTCATAAAAGAATTAAGTACAGCATTAGAAAATTGTCTTATTCGTTATTTTACTAAATAATTTAAATTATAATTTAGAACCAAATTGTTTTTATCGCTGAATCAAACCTATAAATATTGCATAATTTTATCTTAAATATGAAATCAATTTTACAAATAAATTTAAAAAATTGTCAGCAAAATAGTATGCAAATTGGCAAGTAAAATCATCAAAACCTACGAGAATAAAAATTATTTTTATTGGTAAAAATGAATTAGAAAATTAAAAGCATGTTGAAACTAGATTTAGCTTAGAAATTAACAAGAAATTCATTTATATCGAAAGTATTTGAGAACAAAAGTTTGTTAATGATTTAATTCTTCTCGGCAGTTGAAAATGATTGTTTTCGTATTTACATATATATATATATATATATATATATATAAAATAATAATAAATAAACTAATTATCGAATCATATATTTTTAATAAGAATTTAATTAACTATGTAATCTGTCAAAAACCCACTACGTACGGTTAAATATACATCGTATGATAATTAAATCATTCGAATACTTAATTTTTTATTTTTATATAAAATACGAAGCGTTAACAAACTACCCAAGATTTCTTAATTAGCAATACGTTACATGAAACCGAGGAAGTGGCATGTACTTAAAACGAATTTCATGAGTCAGTTCTTCCGCAGCTTCACACCAATAAACACTACTGTCTGCTTATTTTCCTCTTACAAAAATGATACTAAAGTCAAGTTCACTTTCATTTGTTATTGCAGTTTTGGTGTTTTATATAGTGGAATATAGTTCTGCTCATATAAAAATTAGTTTAAACAAACACAGGAGTCATTCTTACGCTACTTTATTAGCTAGAAATCAGCAAAACTTCAATGTCCAACAAACAAATGTCGAATGGGTTTGTACAAATCCAAAAACGAACGATATGGTAAGTAAACTTTTTTTTTTTTACATAAATAAATCGAATTTAAAAATCAAAGTAACATCTTGAAGTAAAGCGCAATATCGAATGTTATTGATTGACATAAGATTTATCAATCAGGAATTCTTTATTTTCTTAGATTGACCTTGTATATAATGGCAATGAGGAAAGTAAAAATAAAATAAAATTTTTTACTAGTTAAAACGTAGAAATTATTAATAAAAATGTTGAATTACTGATAATAAAAAAAAAAAAAAAAAAAAAAAAAAAAAAAAAAAAAAAAAAATTGAAAGTTGTTTGTCTTGTAATGCACACCTCGTGACATTGTATGTCCGTCGTAATCTAGCAAAGTTTTCCAATTATGTTAGTAAAAAAAAAAAAAAAAAAACGAATCATCAACAAATTTTTCCAGATGATTATTACATCAGAAGATGCTCCAAGATTTGGAGGTCAAAGTGTGCCCCAACCGTGGCCACAATCAAATTATCCTCAGGTTCAGATACCGACACACAATCAACCGATAAAAGTTCAACCAGTGGATCCTCAAACTCAGCAATGGGCTCAGACCGGATCACAGATTAATCCAACGTACCAAAAAGTAGCAAACATTCCGATTAACGTAGGACAAACGCAAAACCCACAGCCAATTGTAAATGATCCACAGCAGTGTACGTGCACCCCAATGATTATTAAAATAATATTAGCTTTCGTTTTTTTCACATGACTGCTTTTAAACATATTACGTTATCGAATGTCACTTCAACTTTATTATTTCAGATCCGAAAAACACTGACGGAGACGGCCTTATTGACATCAGAATGGGACATTAACGAACTTTTAACAATAATAAATAATGAGTAAAAATTATTCATTGAAAATATACTTGTTATTAAAGTAAAATCAAAGAATTTTTTTATTTGAAAATCAATATTTGTGTAGCTGGTCTTACGATACTTCCAAAATGATTGAACTCAACAAATTAATCAGGTCAATGTAAACACATACATCAATGTTAATGCAAGTATACTTTGAATGCGCATACTAACTAAGCACGCATAAGGTGAACTAAATGAGCCCATTTCACCGTTTTTTTTTTTTCCTTGAACTAACTGTATAAGAAGTATTACAAAATTAAAATAAATATCATTTTTAAAGACCATTTTAGTTAATTTTCTGTACATTAATGTTGTACGAAAATGAATGAAAAATGGTAAAGGAAACCAATTATTTAAAATAAATATGTTGATCAATTGGAATTTAGTTGATTTATTAAAACTTTCTATTATTATATCATCTTAGTTTCTTTGAATCTGCGCTTCTGTACATTTTAACCTTCGCTACAATTGCATTTTTTTAATCTTTCGTCTTACGTCACGGGCATATCTTTGCATACACCACATTTCGGAGATTTATTTATCCTTTATTTTATAATCTTATAACGGAGAAAAAAAATTAGTTTTTCATCAATATACTTGTAAATCTTCGAATCGCAAGATTTGCTAGTCTCACGTTTTATTTTTAAAATTTAATTAATTTACTATTTTACTTAAAAAATCTTACTGTTGGTTATTAATGCTGTCACACGTACCAATAAAAGTTTCTTCCACACTATTTTATTTGATAACAGTCGTACAACGCGAAATCTATCATTTTTTTAAACGGAGAAGTGTAACAAAAATATTCATCATTTAAATAACATAATTATGTCCTGTTAAATAAATTTTTTTTTTCTACGATAAATATTAAAAATATTTCTTATGTCACGTAATACTGATAACATAAAGTTGTTACATATTATTATTTCATAAAAAATTGTGTTCAAATGTACTAAGGGAAAATTTAATAAACTACTACTTCGCATATTCATTATTCTTATAGAAGTTAATTTTTTATATGACACATCTAATTAAGTTGCTTACGTACTTATTTGCTATGAAAAATTATCAACATAGTTATAAGTGTAAATTTTCTCGTTCTTTTTCGATGGTCGATAAATAAAATTTCTTTGCTATCTTGCGATTCGAAAAGTCATTGTACCTATTGCTACAAGAGAAACTCATAGATGTCCTTTAATCTTATTTTTCCTTATACAACATTTTTTTATACAATATCATTCTTATCGAATACAGCAATTTAATTTTCTTTTATATCACAAGTTTTTATGAATCAAGCAATGTAATAAAATTTATCCTACGCTATGAACAATTTAATTTTTATAATATTCTTTAACGATTTACATTATACGTGTTTTTAACTTTCAGATACTGACATTTCATCCACTTAAAGGGAATTAAAACAGTCTAACAAATTTTTCACGCTTTCTCGGACGTTTTTTATCAACAAAATTTACTTTATGAATAATCAACATAAATCATCTTCACTTACGAACATAATTGCCCAAACGAAAAATTTTTATCAACATTCCATCTCGTTATCCTTGCTCCAAATCATTTGTAGACGATATCATTTTAAATGGAATTTTTTTATACATTAAACTTTGTAATACTAACAAAAGCCATCTTAGCGAGACAGTAATTTTTTCGCTATGAGGATACACACTCATTCAATTTTATCTTTTTTAATTTTAACATCCTAAAGATTGTTTACACTTATCGAACGGTCGCTATACGTCGTACCCCTCGAGGAAAAGTTGCTATTTTTCTTTAGCAATAACGCTCCGAAAAAATTATACTAAATTCTTGTTCATCTTTATTTCGCTCACATTTTTTTTTATACTTCTATGATTTCTCATTCAGTGTGAATTTTCACGCTTACCAGAACTTTAATATGTACATCGATATACTCATATATTTCTCCAAACTTGTCATTTGTGCGTTTGGACTTTTACTACAGAATTAATTATTTGAGATCCAGGCAGTGCGTGGGTTGGTCGCGCTTACATTGATATTACCTTTGCTCATCTTTTGCTTGGTAATAATCATAATTTCTTTTTTACTGATTTTAACGTGATCTTTGCGTGTATTCATAAATTTATTTTTTATTTTTTCGTTAAGAGCTATTAAAACATTTTAACACAAAAAGTACCTTAAAGATCACTTAGCACGATTAACATTTTAAATAAAGGTAATTTATTTATTATTTTTTCTTCCAAACTTGATCTTTGTTTTTAATAATGGCTTTATTTTTTTTCAGCTAAGAATTCTTTTTGACAAATTAATAACCGGATTTTAGAATTTTTTTTTTACTTTAAAAAAAATTTTATTTTTGTGTCAACGTACGCACTAGACTTTTTTTTTATCGTAATCATTTTGACTTTATAACATGAGGTAAGAGGTACAGTAGATAGCTCAAAAATGTTGGCATTTAGCATTTGGCATCTTGATTTAACACTTTTTCAATTGGTCAATCACAAAATATACAATTAAATTGGTGCATCTTTCAAATTAGAAGCATTGATTAAATTAAGAGCAAACGGATCAATCAATCATGAGTAGATAACTAAAAATATTGATTTAAAACTGAGTAAATATATATTTTTCATATTTTTCTACTTAGTCGCATCCACTCGTTTACACGGTATGACACACATTCTCGTAATGATTATCTAGCTTTTTATTTTATCAAAGTGATTATTTCATATTTATAAATTTTTTTCGTACCACGAGTTGACTTAGGAAATCGTTTTGATTGATGTCATTTTAATTGTATAATTTACATACGCAACTATAGCTGGCTTAAATAAAAAAAAATTTTTTTTCGTTCTCTTGAGAAACTTTTAGTACAATATCACGGTAATGTATTTTTCTTTGAAATTTTGTTTGAAAATCACAGGTATTAATTTATAAAAAAGAACTATTTATAAACTTCAATCAAAACGATTTCTCAACTCTATCGCTTTTTTAAAATCTCATCATGTGGTTATTAAGTTAATTTACAGGTACCTAAAAATGCTTTACATTCCCGTTATTCCCATTAGAAGTAAGAAAAGTTCATCATCATAATCGTACATGTGATATTCTACGAGATATTTTGGTAATTTATTCTCTTTAATGTACTTATTAATTCGTTTACTTAATAATTTATCATTTTTTAATGGAAGTGTAGATGTATCTTTTAATTAAATTTTCACTCGCTAATGAAGTGATAAAAACTTTAGCAATACTGAAAAAATGATCGTTTGAAAATAATTGGCAGCTTATTTATCTCCAAGTTTTCATACACTTCATATTATTTTCTCTATGTTAACTTCCACCTCTTTGAACTCGCTACTTTTGACTCAAAGATAGAACTTACTTTTGTTTTTTTGCTTTAATCCCTGGTAATATATTAGTGAGGATTGTGATACTTTTTATTTATTATTAATTTTTTACAACGCTCATTTAATACGATCGTCGTATAATCTATATTCATTTTTTCCCCGACCACCCTTTTTCCTTACTTTTTTTTATAACTTTAAGATTGCGTAATCTTTGTAAAACGTTATGCCTTTTCAGGCATATAGTAATTTACATGTATTTTCTACATATACTTTGATCAATTTTATCGATTATTCTGTCTTTACAACTCTAATTGGCATTTATTTTGTAATGTTAGCAACTTCAAAAAAAAATTTCATAAGTTATTTTTAAAGCGATACGAAATTTTTTTTGCTCCATTATTAGTATAAACGTTACTCAAACATTTGATAATACTCATTGTCACATTTATTATTTAAAAGTTTTAGCCATCACCATTTATTACATCAAAATTGATTGTTCATTGTTTCTTTTTGTGTAAATTATAAAAAACTCTTATAAAAATCGCCATGATACTCTTACATAAAATTCAATAATTTACAAAAAATTTGGTCATTCAAATTACACATTAAATTTTATAAATTTGTTTCTTTTTACATTTAACAGTTTCGTATCACTTTAATTATCATCTATTTTCACCTATAAAGTTAAACTCGCTTTAGAATCAATCGATTTACTTACAATATCAGTCTAGTATGGCAAGCAGGTTATTTTTATGCAGCTTTTAAGGAATTCGAGTTAAACTTTCAATTCTACATTTTCCAGGTCTTAAAAATCTGGAATTTTTTATTGCCAACTTAATAAAAATTATTTGAACGCTTGTTTTTTTTTTTCGATATGAAAACAGTATTTTTTGTGGGTAATTGGCAGTTAGGGTTGAATTGTGAAAAACAAATTGCATGTAATTTTATACTCATATCATTGATTTTAGTACATTTTAACGCATTTTATTTTTGTTATCTCTTGGAAGAATTGTTTTTATTCAAATTTTTTTTTAATAAAGATATATTAATGATTTTTAATAGACTGAACCGGTTTCTCAAATGTGTATATAATATGATAATGAGGTTTGAATATTATTTAAGATTTTTCAGCAAATTAAGTTTTACTTGAAAATATTTTTGTTAAGTATTATGTTAATTATATAAATGCGTGTAATGAATCTTTTTTTTTTTCGTTATTTTTTTTATGCTATTTGCTTTTCACAAATTGCCTGACAATTTGGCACTTGAACAGTATTTTTCCTTGCGTTTACATTGTTTCGTCACTATTAGTAATAGCATCTATAAATTTTATCAACAAATTGTTCCAATACACAGTACAACATTTTTAATTAATTCAGTAAAATTTAACATACGAAGAAAAAGGTTCATTTTATTACAGTTTTTTAAATTAACTTATGATTTTTATAGTTATTTCAAAATGTTTATTACAAGCGGAAAATTTGTTATTTCAAACACATAAAACATAATGAACACTAGGTGTATTGATTGTGTCAATGGTACAATTTTTAATACTGGAAATGTATTTTATATAATTTTGGAAGTGTAACGTAGGATCGATCGTGCGAAGAAACAATTTTTGCTTAAATGAATTTTCGCACTTATTTTCCTTTTACCAATAACGTATGAATTAGGGTATTTATTTTAAAATAACTGAATTAATAAATTAACTGGTATGATAAAAATTGTGAGTGATCAGCAAAAATCGTCCAACACAATTAAAACACACAAAATAAAAAAAAATATTGACGATCGATTCCACGTCACTCCGAAGCCGTTAATACTTTACATAAAAAAGTGCTGACGAGGAAAAAGCGCGCTTGTTACAAAATTCATTACAAAAACACCAAAAACCATCGGGGCTACGAAAAATCGTGCTCAATACATTGGTCGAACGCTAACCGCATTTAAGACGATCTTGGATAAAAAAAAAAAAAAAAAAAAAAAAAGGATCCAGGAACTATTGTAGCCGGCCTATCATCCTTTCTCCACGTGGTCCTCAACTTCGGCGAAAGCTCTCATCATTCGTTCTGTAGTGCTGGTGAAGAAAATCCACTAGCTGGGACTCGGGAGGGCGAGTACGTTGCTTTAAGGCGATCAGGACGCGCCGTAGGCACAGGCCGAGTTGTCCGGTGGACTGATCTTCTCGACCGGCAGCACCGCCGCCTTCTGCCACTCGTCCCTCACCTACATGGCATCATTAAATTATCCAGTTAGTCGTTGGCCCTTGAGGAGAAAAAAAAAATTTTTAAGGAAGGTCAAAGTGCATTATTTACCTGCTCGACTTTTCCAAAGACCCTGAGGAGGTTCAGGCCAGCGAGCTTTTTTAAGTCGTCCTCTGACCACTTTGGATCCTCTAGCAGTGAGGCTAACAGGTGGGGGTACTTTGACACGTCCTCCAAGCCCACGGGTGTACTATAACGCGAGGAGACACGAAATTATACTCGTCAGTGACAATTTCTTTTAGATGGTAGTAAGGACTGTTTTTTCGGACATACGTGAAATAAAAGGCGGAAATTGGATGGGTATGAAAAACGTTTGATCAAATAAGTGAAAAATCTGTTGATTTTGTCATTGAAAGTTATATTCTCGCAACCGAATCAGTGAAACTAATTTAACCGATTGCTGTAATTAAATTTCAGTATCATCAGTCAGTGTGTAGTCACTGGAAAAATCAATGGACATTCAAACAGGCTTGGGCCCAATTTATTTAATGATTATCAAACACAGTAAAATAAAATTATTTTTTCCTGAAATAGTGCATATTATATAATTGAAAACATTTTTTATTCATCACATTTCACTGTACAATATTGAGAAAATTTGTTTTTCTGTCATATAAGTGCAACACATTTTTCAAACAAGTATTATAATATTTTTAAGTACTTTGAATTTTTTTTATTTTATACAGTAAATGCATTGTTTTTGATGGAAAAAATTTTGTTAAGTTCTGTTTTGTAAGTAGTAATTAAAAAATTTTTTTTCAGCATGATTGAATGCGAAAGTTATGTTAAAAATATATCCGTGCCAAAGACTGTATCTAAATTCACTCCGTTCACGGAGAGGTCAGTGATTATGTTGGTTTTCCTGATTTTTCTAGTGCATTATTTACCGATTCGAGGTGACTTTATTTTAACTATTTTGATCAGTAAATATTGACCGTGAATCAATGAAATTTCGCTGATTCAGTTTAATAAACGAAAAAATAACTGAATTAGAGAGAGCTTACGATTCACAGTCAACTGCTTTTACAATTATCTGCGAGGGTAGTTTAAATGGAAAATAAAACTCTGGAGATGCATTCCATGCTTTATAAACTATTGATAAACAACGCTTGATAAACAAAACAACAATAATCACGACACTTTTTATTGAAAAAGGCTCCGATCAAAAATAATTGTTTCATGCTCATTGATTTCAAAATATTTAGTTACAGTAAATTAACAAATACTGTCAGACCATCTACATCAACCCCTTATATTGATAATAAAAAAGAAGAAAACACTTTTTAGGACTACAAAAAAGCTTCTAACCCCGAAAAACCAAAATTTCCTCCAACAATAAAGAATCGAACAATAGAAAGGCCCCCCCCCCCAAAAAAAAAACCATTCCGAGCATCAAAGCGAGCAACGCAACTGTATTCCAGCCGCGATCTACGATCTACGGAAATCACAGAGAACAGAAGTAGCAGGAGGAGGAGGAGGAGCAGAGGAAGCGCATGCACATGTAGAACTGCGTACACGCAGTGAGCAAAGCCGGGCACACGTGCAGGACGAAGAGCAAAGAGGGGGTAGGAGGGGGTTGGCGTTGGGCGATAGTTACAAATTTATTCCATCGAATCCGGCGCCGATGCCGACGTGATCGATGCCAGCCACGTTCCGTATGTGATTGATGTGCGCTGAAAATAAAACGCCAACCGTCAGACCACCATATATATACAGCATTTCGGACTCTGTCTAAGCCCACCCACGCGTCTGCTCGTTAGTTCGTTTTCTCCATGTGTGCAGTGTATGTATACGCGAGGGGTGCAATTTTTCTTTTTTTCCTTTTTTTTTTTTTTTTTCACGCACGTGCGTGTACCGCCACGGCTCGGGGTTTTATCCGTCGATTGGAGGAACGGCCATCGGGATTTGCATTTAAATTCGACGCGCGATGTCAAATGTGGTTCTGTTTCGTCATTTGTATTATACATACAAATGTGGGAAGTGGAAATTACACCGTCTTTGTAACGCTTTGCGTGCACGAAAAGTACTTTTGCCTATGGAGAAAACGCAGTGTTTTGGCTTTGTTTTCGCAGAGTCTTTGGAGAGTGGTTGCTGTACCCTCTCTGGAGACACGAGCACATAAAAGTGCTGGAAAGTTTTTTTTGAAAAAATTTAGCTCTGCGCTGGTAACTCGTTAGAAATGAAGCTTAATGTATTTAGTGCAAAGGTTGTCTTACCAATCACGTCCTTGATGGTCGCCGAGTTGTTGCACGTTATGAAGTAAGTATAAAAAGGTACCATGATAATGCCACCGTTTTTTTTCTGAAACACAAAACGTTGGACGTTTTAGCTTGTTTTGTAGTAGCAGAGGAATTACTTGTTTGGTTTCCGTTGGTATGGATTCGTAGAGCTTCACCATTGTAAAATTGTATCGTGATTTTACAAGGTGTGTTTGTCAACAGTCTCTATAAGAGTCAAACCGCACCAAGGCAGCTGTAACGTTTTTAAACATGAAAGTTGAGTTCACTTATTTTATTTGTTTTCTCTTTATTTGATACTTACTCCCACGCACGCCTTTTTATTTTTTGATAAGAGATATAATTCACGACTTGTAAATTCAATAGGGGGTTGAAGTAATAATAAGAGCTCGTGCTTGAGTTATACCCCAGGTACACAAGTGGTTGTATCTTTTGTTTGTCAGTTTAGGCAATATCATCCTAATATGAGCTCAGGAGACAATGATCTGAAGGCGATTGTACTTACTGACGAAGAGGAGGACGAGGTCAAAAAAGCTAATGCCGATCTGTAGGAGTGATGTGCAACTAAAATAGTTTTGACTTATCATATTTATCATCGAATGTACTATCAAAGGGTATATATCATCATATTGTAAAATACTACATGATTTTATGAAAATTACCTAATAAAGATAATTTTTTATTAATCTCTTTTCATACCTTGTGATTTTTTTTCTTTTACGACTATTATTTTGGTCATGCGAGTCACATGCAAATCAACGCAACAACCGTGTGATGACCAAGTTCATGTTAACCAACAAAAAATGTTTCAATAGCTGGTAGCAAAAAACAAAAAAAAAAAACAAAAAAAAAAAAAAAGATGGCACTTACGATGCAGAATTTAGTTATCAATTGTTAACGCTCCAACTCATTGAAAAATACGAGTATAGTTATACCAAAGTACCTTTTTTCCATGTTTCTTCCATGTATATCTACATTACACTGTACTAAAATACTAAAAAAATCAATTGTCATGTTCAAAGAATTAATTACGGATGTACACAGAACTCAATCGAGCTCTTTACGAGCTTTTAACTTTCAAATTAATCAGAAACAGCACGATCCCGTCATATAATTACCACCTTTAGGACGCACGTACTGCACGTGATCAATCCCTTTGTCACAATCTCTCCGCAGTCAAAACAAGAGCTACTGTTTTGTGATTTCCAAAAGCAATCACTCGAGCCATTTTTCCGGCATCTCGCGCTGTTATTGTCGCAGCAAACAAAGTTGGATCATTGTTTCGCCAGTGTAACGAGGGACTCGATAATCGGACTGCAAAATCAAGGGCTTTTGTCCGATAATGCTCGACTCTCGACGAGGCGCTCGATCCGAACCTCGATTTGGCTTGTTTGTTTGGCGCAAATTGCAAAAAATAACCCTCACGTGGTAAAATGCGGGAGCTTCATTATGGATGATTGCACGGCGCATCAAGCTACCACCGACTATACACTTAATATTTGAAGTGAATTTAAAAAAAAAAAAAAAAAAAAGAAAAGAAAAAAGCTTATCTTTTACTTGAAAAAAAAAGGGGGAATAAATGCACACTCGTTAGGCGTTAAATATCTTCCGTTTGGCGTAACTTTTACGCGTACGAAATACTGCGGACCTTTCACATTGTTACTATATACTGCAGTTGCCGGTTAATGCGGCTATGATTTACATTTTTAGAAAAGCAAAACTCTTTTAGCGTTTCCTTGGGGCTTATTGTCGTGTAGTGGGAAAGGGTAACCTTTTGGGGGGGGGGGAAGGAGAGATACATGCCAACGAAATGGGGGAAAAAAAGGACGTGCTCACGGGGAGCAAAGGTACCTGCGAATCGACCCAAATTGTACAGCTGGTTAGTGCATAATTATTCACATCTCGCGAAGCTCGCTGCTGCCGGCGGTCCAGATATAAGCTTGTACTTATGGAAATTAATATTATTTCACGTACGTGTACGTTTAACGAACGGGAAGGGGAGAGAAAAATGTGCACCCGAGCGTAACTGTGCACACGTTTAATACGGGTATGCGTTGTTGGCAGCTCCAGTTGCGTTATTTTTAATTTAGTAATTGTTGCTGTCTGCAGATCATATGAATCCAAATGCTATAGTTATTGGTTTTTTTATAGTTTATTTTTGCAACTCTAGTCAAACAATGGGCATACTTTTATGACTGAATGTATATCCTATGTATTTTGGTTTAGGATTATAAAGTGTACATTTGTTATTGAAAAGGAATGAAGTTTTATAAATAGCTCGTGATTTTATAATATTTTTAAAAACCAATGGAATACGTGCAAAAATAAAAACTGTTCGCCAATTAGTTATACAGTCAAAAAAATAGCTTCAAGTACTTGACCTACAGATGCTGTATAGCACACAGATTGTTTTTAATTTAACATGTACCTTCAACCATTGGGTTAGTGGGTATCGCTACTGTAAAACATGTCTTTCAGTGGTTTTGCGTCTGGTATACACCACTATAAAATTTTGATGGTATAAAGTGATTCAAAACAGATACAAAAACTACCAAATAAATCCAGAACAATTTTTATGAAAATCCTTCTATGACTTGTAATTTACTAGGATGATGGGTGATATCGTCATTTATGGCGTCATGCACCGCCTGTAGATTTTTGCATCACGAGCGCACGCTCGAAACTTTGGAAATTTCCAAGTTGCAGTCGAGTATTTGATCACAAAAGCTGGGGGAGGACGAAAAACACGAGGACCTTACACTCATTCCTTGGAAGTAGAACATGGGAACTGACAAGAGAGAAAAAAAAAAGAAGAAATTTTTCACTCGGCAAAGGTAGTGCGGCAAAGATGCGCCACCAAGGGCATATTAAAAAAGTTACGGAAAAATTTCTGATGCTCGCGAGTTTGCGTGCGTTATGTGCGGTGCCGGAAAGTTTGAAGAAGCTCTCAACAAATGGCGCGCTCGTGTCTCTTGTAGGCCACTTTTTGAGATCAATATTCAAATTTTCCTTCTCCTTTTTTTTTCTCGTTACCGCGACCAAAGTTTCGAGCATCCTGTCTATGTAGAACATGTAAGTACCAAAGCTATATGTAGTGTTCGTCGCGGAACAGTTGTTTATTGTTTTTTAGTTATTCGAGCTCGTACACTGTTTTTTTATACGTATGTAAATATATTAATTATATGATGCAACTAGATTTATAGCTTCGGAGCGTTATTTAGATTTTCAGACAAACTTTCTTTATTTCCACGAGAATTGGATACTTATTGTTTGCCTCTACAAGGATGACTCACATAAAGTGTCCCATCAGGACCATAGAACGTGCAGTAAGGTAAAGCTAATATTATCTTTATTACTTATAAAAATATCTAAAACAACTTTTTATTATTTATTTTACAGCCATTTTCAGATGTTGGCAGAGGTAATCAGTATTTGGCAAAGCTAAAATACTCAGTCATATTCTAATTAAGTTTTAGTTCTAGTTATTTAAATGTATTTAATAATTTTATTCGAGTGAAATATCTTAATAGAATACTAAACTTTTTGTTGCATCTGTAATCGTAGCTTAAATAAAGTAAAGTATCAACTGTTTTATTTAAATTTATCTATTCTAAAAATTAAAATTTTTGTATGAAAATAATTATTTACATTTCCACAATATTTGAGAGTTTTTTTTTCAAACAAATAAATTAAATATAATATATATTAACCACAGCAAATATTAAATACAATATTTGAATTGAAGTATTTTAAATACTTTATTCGTATGAAATACATGTGTATTTTACTAAAGTATTTCAAATGTGTGCCTGGCATACATATGTACTTACTTGAATATTTTGATCAAATACACTTGTCTTTGATACTGTATTTAACGTAATGTACTTCAGATACAAATAACATAAATTATATTTGAAGTTTTTAAGATCGAAAATAATGTATTAATAATTTTTGAGACATTGTATTTTATGTATTTAAAAAACTTAAATTCAATTATTACAAATATTTGTTGAAATGATTTGAAATACTTGTATTCAAAATTGTACGCAACTACTATTTTATTTTAAATACCACACCAACTATTAACAAATTTCCAAAGTAGTAATACGTCATCACTTATTTTACCTACTATAGCCACGAGTGAAACGTGCTCATCAGATAAGAATACTCAGAGGTGCGAGCTATAAGCAATATACATTTTGAAATACTCATAATTAGTGTGTCTGTGTTACCTATGCAAGTCCAGTCGTGTGCTACACGATATCCAATTTGAACTATACTGTACTAACGTGGCCGTTCACTCAATTGATGATAAGGTATTATATGCATATATCACTAATGAGCTCACCGTTTCTTCGACTCCTCTTACTTGTGTTTTTCTGGCAGTACTGTTTTCAACTCTAACAGAGCTACTTCTACATACGTATCGGCATACCATCCTATTTTTAAATAGTTTTTGGTGATTTTCTGCTGCTTATTCGATACAAATTGGCGTTTTTACAGAAGAAAGAAGATAAAATGGAAAATTTATTAGTGGAAGATGTTCAGGATAACGAGGTCGAGGAAGCAAGCCTTCACGAGGCAGTACTTTCTGGCGACGTGGCAGCAGTTGATGAAATTTTGCAGAGGTAATTTTTCGGTTGATAATTGAACAAAACGGCATTAATTTCTTTGACTCGTCATATTTTTATTGATTTCCTAGTGATCCAAATTGTGCAAACGATTGGAACCTCGACTTCGCGACACCTTTACATTTGGTCTACCTCCACGTGGACGAAAACAATCCAATTCAAGCCGACGACCGATTGCACATTGTGCAGTTGCTCGTGGAGTACGGAGCAAATGTTAATCTGCGAGAGCTCCGTAAATTCGACACGGTCCTAAACATAGCGGTGCGAAAGCAGCAGGTAACGCTACAATAAAATAAAAATCTTAAGAGTAAATGATAATCAATTGAAATCCAAAGATCAACGGAGTGAAATTCCTACTGAAAAACGGTGCCGATCCGAACATTGCCAACTACCACGGCTACACAGCTTTGTATTATGCGGTGATGAAAAACAACACAGAGTTGGTAGAGCTACTTTTAGCTGAAAAAGCAGACCCCAACGTTTTTTATCCGCCGTTGAATGATGCCATTTCCAATCACATGTTCGACTGTACCAAGATACTCGCTAGAGAGGGGTAGGTTTATCGAATTTTTATTAAAATTTTCACGTTGGTTCGATCGGTGCAACGATTTTACTTTCGTATTGATGGGTATTTTTCAGTGCACAGAGTATAAATATATACGAGTGTATAATGAATGCGTGTCTTGGGGTGAAACAAACTGAAGATGAGGCCTTTATGGAGTACGTACTAGAACATGCCGCCAAATTCGACAAACATGGAAAATTTACGGTGGAAGGTCTTTCTTACCACGCCCAATCCGAACAACACGAAAAGCGTCACAAAGAGGACGAACGGTGCTTTCTCTTTGAAACGCTTTCCAAGCAAGTCACCGGTTGTACGAAAGACTCGGAACTCCATCAAGCCGTCCATGACATGGATGAGTCAAAGATTAAGGCTCTCCTGGAAAAAGGAGCGGATGTTAACGTAAGAAATGTATGCAGTGATACACCGTTGCATTGTTTGTTGAAAAATGTGGGTCACCCTCATTCGGAAGGCTCTGACGCAGAGAGCTCGGACTTGGAGAACTCGGGACCGAGGGAATTACCCAATGAATCAGCTCAAAACCAACGCTTCAGGATTGCCAGTCTGCTCATCGAAAGTGGTAAATCAAAGTTTATCTATTTAAAATATCAGTTTGAAAACGAGGGGATGTTTATACCTGTAACACAAAGGGCTCCAGGTTATTTTTGATGACAAAATTTTTCTTCACTTTACAATCGTTTTCCAATCATTTATTGTTGATTTCAAAATAATATGATGTATCAAAGTAATTTCACGGTATTGAAAAAAATAAAATATAATAAATGGTATTATCTGTGCAGGGGACATATATAATTAGATTTAACTTGAAGTAGTTTCAATTACACAAGGAGTATTCAAATGAACCCTGTAAAATAAATGTATATTTCAATAAAATCCACCGGAGTGCCTTAAAAGTTTATCCATTTTTGAAGTCATGCTTCTATAGGCGCGTTATGCGCGAGGGTAAATCAACCATTTCAGGTTCTGACCTTGAGAAAAAGTGTGACAGAAGTGGATTTTGCGTGTTACTCCCCCTTCACCCTATACCCCTCGTTACGTACTTCCGGTCCCCTCCGCGCTAAACCCCACGTGTATCGGAAAAAGGATGTCTCCCTCACTAAACCTCGTGTTCAAAATATTTTTTCTCATAGTACATGGCATTACGAGTAAAATGCGCCCGGTTTCAAGGGTGTGCTTCAAAAAAACTTTTTTTATTAAAATGGGGGAGAAAAACGGAATATTTTTTGTGGATTTTCTCATGTACAATGAGTTTCAATTTTTTACTCTGCCTCATGCAACCACCAATAATTGGTGTTTTTGTAAATCTTTTCCAAAGTACTTTTGGCAGGCATTGACATATTGTACAACGCAGGTAAAATGTTAGTGCTGTTTGGAACTTTTTTGTTTCTTTGGTGGCGAGACCAATGGTATATCATCAGAATATTTTCAATATGTTGTATCAGTCTTTGCCGATCCAGCAGCAGAAAAGTGTCAGGTGGAACGATGTCACTATTTTTACATTTTTCATGGTATCTCTCGCGTAGGCTAACAAGATTGTTACAAATTTTAGAGCTATCAACCTTTTTGCAATTTACAAAGTAATTTCCAATTAGTCGATAATAAATGTATCCATTCTAGATGTGCCCGCAGTGTTGTAGAGTGTTGTGTTTCTAACATATACTTTATGTATACGTTCGCGGGGTTTTTGTACGTGCTTAGGCACGCCCTTAAGCATTTTCGTTCGAACACTCGAGTTCTCTCCATAGTGGAGGCACTTTCGTTCAACTAAATTGGTGCTGCCTACGTTAATATTGGTCTCATTATTAAACAGTAACGGACGACTTTTGCTTTTTTAGATATAAATCTGTTGTAGAATAATCCCCCCAGTGCTTGGATGGCTTTATTCGCCTTTTGTAGTTGTAACAGAGGGTGCTCATGCAATCACAATAGATAGTCAATCGGCGTTCCTAAATATTTGATCGATTTTTTGTGCGCTATGTCTACGACTTGATTATTTCCTGCTTCAAACTGTATTTTAAATAAAGTCTTTAAATTTTTTTCCCTCTCTGCTCAGCCTATTTTGCACCACCGTTGTACACAATATTGTATCAAAGAAGGTATTTTTATACTCATAACTGTAGTGTATTCCATATAATTTTGTAGACGTATAATTTAATACTTGGGTACCCAAGCACCCACTGTTCACTGGTTTTTTTTTAAATATTTTAAAATAAGTATACTTTTTTTATTTTCCTGCACTAAAGATTACGCAATTGATCTCAACCACGTCTGTCAGCAAAGTTTTTTTTTTTTTTTTTTTATGAATTTAATTCCACGTTCGCTTAAACTGTGTTAACATAATAAGTTTGGATTTTTAGAAAATATTTATTTCATAACTGTAGATTGTTCATCAGTTATAGTTTGGCTGATGAATTTCGCCACTTGTTTCTAGATTTCATCAACAGGCAAAATCTTTAAAAAACATGGATCCTTGTTACACTATGTGTTTTAGGGGCTGATTTGCGCGCATACAACTTCATCCACGAAACGCCATTTACTTTGGCTGCAAAAGAACGCAGCGGGTACTTGGCGAATTTGATGCTGCAGAAAATCACCGGAATCGCCAACAAGTTGGGTTACAATGCAGGCGTAGAATGTATATTCGCCCAGGTTCCTACGTTATATACTCACTTCGACGACAACAACCATTACCTCCACGAATTGAGGATTGCCAGTGTTTTCGGTTACAAAGAAATAGTCGATCGGTTGCTCGACATGCATGACAACATCGATGACGTTAAGATAAACTTTCGCCTGGACATGACCAGAGCACTGAGAGAAACTGCTTTAGCGAAGCAATACGGTATCGTCAAGATGCTCTTGGAAGCGGGTTTTCGAACTGATGGGTTTGTCGACTCTTGTGCAAAATATTAATCCATTTTTTGTTATTATTTAGTTATTTACGTTACATTTCTTTCATTTGCAGACGTTTCATTTTCGATGTACCCTTTTTTTATTTTTTCACATGGAGATCGGAAGTGACATGCTTACTCTGGGAGTTCAACGACAGAGCAAGCTTAGATCGAATGATCATCGATGTAGTCTGGCAAATGGTCGATTGTTCAACCGAAAGCCCGTACATCCACTTGTTGCTTTTTTTCTATGCCGTTTATTCACATTTGAACAAGTTGAATGGAAATTTACTGCCATTGCAAGGGATTTTAAAGTCGCACAACCAGCTGCAGGACATTTACTTTAAGTGTCAAACCAAGATATGCGCATTGAAGGAAATCAAAGTTGGCAACGTCACCTACTTTGACGCAATAACGATGCACCAAGATGCATTTGTGCAGTTATTGTGTGATGAGAAGCACCTTAGTGCTTGTAAAGAATTGCTTACATCTTTCGAAGAAAAAGGAAGACTAAAATATTACGAATACGTCATGAAAATGCGTATTACCTTGTCGATGGAGAAGAGAAATGCATTGGATGCCGCAAAAGATTTCTTAGATGAAATTTCAGTGGATGTCCTGAGATTTACGAATTTTGAGAGTTTACCCGACGAAATTTTGTGGAAGATTTTTTCTCACCTCGATATGAGAGCATTGAAAAAACTTGCAATGAATAAATTATAAAAAATTAAACGTTACAATTTCATGGAATCTTTATGAGCTGTAACTTTGCACTGGCTGAATCGAGTACAAGATTTTTGTAACACAACAGACAGTAATTTTTTACAAATATTATTTTATCTACTATGTTATGAATTTTGTAATTTGCCTCTCAAAAAAAAAAATAAATTAAAAAAAAAAATAATTGTGGAAGTTTTTTCTAGCTTGTTACTTCAACAATAGTTTTCTTTTTTTTTATATCAAAACTTGATACTTGTGGACACTTGGAGCATACTTTTTTACGTTGCAAATGTTGTGATTTAAAAATATTGTAAAACATGCTCGTTTGTAAATTTTATGAGGGAAAAAATTGTAAAAAATAAAGCTGCTTCATTTGAAGTGCAACAATCTGAACAAGCTTATCACTAGTATCTGGTAGACGAACGTGGTGTACGTTTTATCTGATGGCCAATAAATTTTTAATAAAATTTAATAATTATATAAAAGAATAAGTACTACTTTTCTATCTTGGAGCCAAAAAAGAAGTTTTATCTGTCTCATTTTAACAATTTGATACTCTCTTGTACCTTCTACCTCAAGTTTTCGAATTTTATTACAATACTCACCACTGCCATTGTCATAAGTATGTTAGTATCATTTGAACATATCTCATTGTACGGTAGCAAGTTACATTTCTCAGCTGAGACATTAACTATTATTTTATTTTATTTCTAAACTAAAATCTTTTATGATATCTGGTATTGTTTAGGTTGAATTTCATCGTTATTAAAACCGCATTCTAACCCTTAATTTTGTCAAAAACAATTATCCCAAGGACTCGTTAAGCCAAAACATTCGGGCGTAAAGTCCATTCCCGCACAAACAACGGTACAAAAACGACACTTCACAAACGAACAAAAAGAACAACATTAACTTTCCGTGGGAAAAGAGGAAAAAAAAAAAAAATCCAAACCAAAAACTCCCATTGATCCACTTTTTAACGAGAGCCCAACTCACCCGCGCCCTCATTCTCCCGGCCGCCGCCTAATAATTCCCGGACGCCGCTCTCCCCGGCTCGCAAACAAGGCTCGCAACATAAATTCCCGAATTCCCCGAACTTTTTTCTAATTCCCTCTCCCCCCTGACCCTCTCTCGGTTGCGAGAGTTACGCGCCCGCCCGCGTTTGTAAATACGCCGAGTAGTGCTGCCGGGCGAGGGCACTCCAATATACGTATACACACACGCATATTCCCCGCAGCAGTGAGAGAACTGGGCCGGCAGTAAACGTCCGTCCGTGGGTTATGATTTAGCCTCTTCAGTTTCGCAACTAGCGCCGACTCCGCGCGGGTACGGTATGTACATGCCCAGCAAATCTGCGAGCTTTTGCTTTTCTTCTCCCCCGATTTTTTGCGCCGGGGCGAGGGTAACATAAAATGCTCCGGGTAGCTGATGGCAAACGCTTTTAATGGATACTTCTATGTCTCTCGCTCGCCTGTTTCCGAATCTCGCGCGGAAAACTCTGGCCTTTCCTCCACCCCCCCCTCCCCTTTTTTTTTTCAAACCGGCTAATGCGAGCCTTGGGATGAAAGTTGAGCTTACGGCCGTAGAAAGCTTGTTTGCGGGGCTGGACTTGGGTTTTTTGCTCTCGGCTTTAATTTGTTGTCCTACCTTTGGAAATGCGACTATGGAATCGGCTTTTTCGAGGATAAAAGAGCGTGGAAACGCGGGATTTCAACAAGTTTTTTTTTTTTTTTTTTCGTTTGGCCTGTGATCATAGCGCACTTTACGCACCAACTCCCGTAGGCTTTGACCAAACGTGTATACAATTGTTTCTAAAATTATTCACTAAGAAATTGTGATACCTGCTCCTTTTGAAATCCTATTTGAACACCCATTTCCATCCTCACTGAAAAAAAAAAAAAAAAAAAATTGAAAAATCTTTCAAACTCCTCTCCGGT
Organism: Copidosoma floridanum; assembly: GCF_036245765.1. Lineage (NCBI taxonomy): Eukaryota > Metazoa > Arthropoda > Insecta > Hymenoptera > Encyrtidae > Copidosoma > Copidosoma floridanum. The sequence continues at coordinate 10,645,017 of NW_028321884.1, read as the reverse complement.
GCGCAAAGCACAATCTTCGAGCCTCTGATTGATCGCGTTAGCTTGTCGAAGCACGTGCTTGGCCCCGCCAACTCGTTCGCGCTCGGGATAATGGCCCATTGTGTTTTATTATCAATCACAAGGCACCCTCTCTGTGCTAATTAACCTCGAGGAAGCGAAGACATGATTTCACAGCTTCGCAGTTATAGATCCAGCGTGGGAGGAACGAAGTCGAGAAGCGTATTATACCTGCACGTGGGAGGGGTTGGGGGCAAATACCAGCTCCTGGAGATCCTTGGCGCAACGATAGCAAAAGGAGAGAGAGAGGAGACGTCTTATCAGAGCTTCCTCTATCCCTTTGCTGTCATCCTCTACCATGCACCGGACCAAAGGGATCGATAATGGAGCCTCGCCTCGGCTGCATTTACCCTTTTCCTTCCTTACACCCCCTCCCCCCTCTTTTTTTTTTCGTTCTCCTCGTGAGAGCAGTGCTCTCTGATGTCTTTCGTGGGGAGAAAATTGACCGATTCGATTGCACCACCGGCGGGAACGAAAATCTTTTAGGACGTCGTTCTCGAGAATCGCTCTATATGTACTCTCTGCCTCCCGAGGAGATGGTTGGCCGAGATTCGTATAAGCTTCCTTTCTCACGTGAAGGAGTGAAAAATGATAGTGCAAAAAAAGGGGGAGGGGAGGTTTGCACCTTACGGGGAAAAAAAGAAGCGGGGTTGGGTTGAGAATTTTTTTTTTTGTCGTTGCTTACGGGGAGTTTGTGATTTTTTATTTCCTTTTTTCGTTGAGAATGTCGATCAAGGGTGTGTTTTTTTTTAGTTCCACTAGAATATATTTTAAGGGAAATCGCTTTTTAAATTCATTTTTGAAGTGTACAGTGCCTTGCGAGTGCGATGAAAGAAAATTAGGTGAGATTGTTACGGGGACGTCCTTTTTTCTTTTTTTTTTTTCGTAGTCTACCGAAACTAGAAATTGCATGGGAAAAAAGTTTAGCTGCTCGCAAATGCTTTCCTGAAAGTTACGGATGTTATAGCAAGGGGACAAACATTTTTCCTGATTTTTCCTTTTTTTTTTGTTTTTTGTTTTTTGTTTTTTAAGTAATGGGGAAAATTGCCATGCTTGTGATACAATTTTGTGCACTTAGAGCAAAGCGTCACATTCGTCGTAATTTTTACGGTAAAGTTACTCCAGTGGAAACTTTTAGCGTGGAGCAACGGTAGAAACCTTCGCAGAAAAAGTAAATTTTTTCAAAACTTTGCTACAAAAATTGCACTGAACTCATTTTCCGGTGTATAATATTTCATTATTCTCAACGAAGGCACAATAAACAAGCGAATCGCTTGATTAAAATCGGGAGTCGTATATTTTGTCAAGTGAAAAAAGCGCCTCTGATTAATTATTCCGCTATTTCCTCATGGAAAACAAAAAAAAAAAAAAACTGGCACTCGAAAACAAAGACACTAAAGGCAAAGCCAAACGAGCGGTAAGACAGTAGAACAACTCCGCCTATAGTCAGACCGAGCGTAAAGAGAGAGCGCAAGACGGTAAAAAAGAAGCCATCAGGCTTTGTACGGGAGGGAAAGAGGATGAGAAAAAAAAGTCAAAAAGCGGGCCAGAGAGAGAGAGAGAGAGAAATAAGAGGAATAAAAAAGAGATATCGTATGCGCGAACGAGCTGAGAGGAGCAAAAGTTTTCCAAGTGCCGCAGTTTCGCTGAGGGGGGAGGAGGAGAGCTATCGCTTTATTCGCTTTTTACGGACCAGCGCATCGCATCGGCCTTTTTGCTCTTCTTTTCTCTCTACTTTTCGGGGGTTTTTGTGTGTATTTATGTGCATTGTATCTGGAGAGGGACGGGAATTATTTTGCAGTGACACCGCCAGACAACGGTTTCATGATCAATTTTCTAGACCAAATAAACTGACAATGGACCGAATGGAAAAAAGACCACGGCATGTGCAGTAGCAGAGTTATTTTTGGTTCAAAATAGCTTTTTTTCAAAGATTTTATTTAAAAGTTCGGCATGCGGATGGACGTGCGGTCATTGTTCGATTTTCCGAGACTGGTATATACGACTTCGGGTGAATTGATGTTTTTATTTTTTTAGGATTCAAATTCCAGAATACTTTTTCTTTCTCAATTTTTTCAGTACACGTTATGGAACCCATAGTTGTTGAATATTGATACAACCAGAATTGGGTATGGATTTTTTTTTTTTTTTTAATATAACGCACTATTTGCGTTGGAAAACAACTTTTAGGCTTGAAAAAAAAAATAAGAAGAAAAATCGTCTGAGAAAAAAGTATTCAAACATTTGTTAAAACATATTTTAAATAATTTTTATTTTACATTCACTACAAAATTTGTGTCAAATATTTTGAAGAAAGTATTTGAATATTTGCATATTGAAAAAATGGTACTAATTTCATAGAAAAAAAAAAAAAAAAAACCATAATATTATTTTAAAATACTGAAAATCCTATGAAGTAATTATATTCAGTCTGCATGTAACGTATTGAGAACCTGAAATTGGATTTTAGTTGATTGGGATGATCTTCAACCATTAATTAGTGCATTAAATCAGGTAATAACCTTCAATTTAATTAAAAAAATTTTTTTTCACGCAAAACCCTTTCTCAAATAAAATTTTAACAAATGATTCAAACGTCAACCTCATTACCGAATGATTCGTTATCAAAAAAATATTCTATGACGATGACAAAGCAGAGAAGCTGGTTTTTTTTTTGTTCTTCCAACGGAAGCAGTTAAGTGCCACGTACGTTTCCGTGCACAAATAACCATCAGAAGCAGCCAATCAATTAATTTTCATGAGTACACGCAGCTCCATTTTAATCCTCAGCTGATCAGAATCGCATCCCTCGACATGGACGAAAGCCCAAAGTTTTCAACAAAATCGCAACCTGATGAAAAATAACCCACCCAAAGATCCAACGTCCAAGACACGACGTACTTCAACCGCACGAGGGAAGCGAAATTTTGCGAACCATTTCCCTCAGAGGAGAGAGAGAGATCGGCTGCAGTTTCAATCAAGTTACAATTAAGATAAGTGGAGGAGAGTAGCCGCGAGGGGTGGACAGCACTGCTGAAGATGCTACCTCTTTGGAACTTGGATGACTCTAGCTCTGGAGAGAGACAGTAGTGCAGTTACCCAGGCAACTCACGTCGATTTTATCAGTGTGACCCCTGGCGCGTATGACGGCAACTGTTATCATGTGTCTGTGTCTACGCACACGAGCTGGAATGATTGGACAAGCTGTGACACCATCCCACCCTCCTGGCTCGTTCGATTAAATTTTTTTATTTTATTCTCTTACGCGTCGGGATTAATTAGAAATTTTCGTAACAAGCCACTGTACAATATGTTTCCTTCAATCTCCGTATACTTTTTATTCTTCTCTGTTTCTCTGAATTCCCTCATTTTAGGTATAATGTTTTTTTTTCTGCAAAGTGTTTCATGTAATCTTGAAGGCTTTTACTTTAAACCCGAAATGAAATTGTTTTCATTGTTCGCTCCGTTACAATTTGAATGCTCATCTTTTACCTCCCATTAACTTTATTTGATGCCTGGAGTGGTTGTTTCACGGGATTAGCTCTTTTTGAAATTTCTCCTATTATTGTAATGCTTGTCAGAATTACGCATCCGTAAAAAATTATTTTTTTATATCATTAGCTAAATTACATATTTTTCTCTTTGCAGGGTTATTTTTTGCATATTTATTTTAACCTTAGCATATTTTAATACGATTTTTCATTAATATTTCATTAATACATAACTAGTAAATATAACAAAAAGTATCTGTTGAAACACATAATTATACGATGAACTGTATTATACGATGTACTCCAACATTTGCATATGTATATACACCAATGGTAATATTGAGATACAGTAAGATTAAATAAGACCATGCATTAATCCAAATAAATATATATTATAATAAAAATGTAAAATCTATAAGCAATAGAGGAACATTATTTGGATCGCTTAGGTGATCTCTACTAACTTTAACCTTCCCGCCAGTGAATCAATTAATATTTGTATTAAAACACAGGCAAAGGCAATTTCTATTAGTTCAGTGCACCTACACAGTCCACGAACAAAGAGCCCAACTGAAATGGCAACCCAAAAAGCGATTACAAGAAAAAAAAAAAAAAAGAAAGAAAAGAAAAGAAAAAAGTTCTTTTCACCCCACCATTGCAATTGTAATGTCGATAAATTAAAAATTACCAATAATTTTTTCCCCGCTCATTCGTAAGGAAATCTCCATGTAGATTTGAAAGAAATTCGAGCAAGGACCCACGTGCATCCGAAAAGAGGCATGAATCACCTGCAAGTTACTCGTAGCTGCAGCACGATGACCAACTGTGATTCATGCACATGCACGAGGGCCTATGCTGACCGGAAACAACGAGCAAAGTAAAAACGAAATAATTATGAAAATCAATGGATGCAATAGTTCAACTAGGAACAGCTGCGCTGAAGTTTAATATTAGATATTAGTATATATAGATTGAGTTTAAGAGACGCGATGTTAAAAACTAGGATAACTTAGAGTTAAGACCCATAGACTAAGTGAGAATATTAGCAAATGCTAGAATTATTACATATGGCTAATACAACTTGTACACCATTAGCCAGCAACAATATTACATAAACCTACGAAAGCAATCTTATTGACTTTCAAAGAATTATCCGATTTTTACCATTCATGTTCGCAGGCTCATGGTTTGCTGTACAACCCTTTTGTATCTCGTTAACAATTTCATAAACATACTGCAATAGCCCAAATTGTAATCTTGTTAAAAACTGTCACTGTTTCAAATGTAAAGGTCAACGGGAAAGTTATGGTACTTTCCCCTTTTCCTGACGCAGAGATGTCGAGAGAGAGTCCGCACTCTTGCCCCCAACACGGGTAACGGAATTCCCGATTCCCCAGGGCACTCCGAGCCGACTTCCTCTCATATAAGTCAGCAGTGGCACCGCAACGCCTACCCACCCGCGGTACACACAATCATATCAGCGATTCGCGTGGCGTCTCAGATTACTCTTTGAGCCCTTTTCCGACTTCAAAGATATACATACAAATTTTTTGCCACGGGAATTCCACGAGTCCGTCTCCACTTTCCCGCGCAGAAAGAGAGCTCCTCTTCCACCCCCACCGACCCTATTACTCTTCCATCAAAGCAGCTCCTCTCCATTTCCCGGACCTTTTTCCCCCTGCCACTCTGCACACGCGTACCCTTCCACTCCTCACTCCTACGTGGTAGTGGCACGTGGTTTTTTTTTTTTCCTTTTCATCCCCCTTAGATTCACAGGGTCCATTTGCTAATTGACCCCGAGAACCTTTCGCGCTCTGTGATCCTTTTTTTTTTTTACACGGACACCAGGCGCAGTGCATTGTACCGGCCTTCCCTTGTGATCACCTAGACTGCCGAATTTGCATCTTATTTGGCTCGGACGTACCCGCTTCCTTATTCTTTTTTTATTTTTTTTCCCCACCCCGTTTCCTTCTTGATAAAGAAAAATTTTCCATTTACGTGTACAGCGAGGTTTATAAATTTTTATACCCCCGTAATCGCGGAGCCGGCGGTACAGAAGCTCACGGGGAGGGAGTCAAAGACGACCACGTACCAGCTGCTGCCGGTCCCAGCCAACGCGCGAGAGCGTGCTTTTTATATTAAAACGGAAAAACGCGAGCTTCGTGGTGTACACGTGTATGTATAGGTGCTGGAGTTGCACGAGACACGCCTGGTACGTGCGATGTATCGAGCATATACGGGGGTGACTGGGAGGGATTGACGCTGAATTTGTAAACGCATGGTTTTGGTGAAAAAAAAAAAAAAAAAAAAAAAAAAGAATATAATTATAAATATACGTAGTTGTAAGATTGGAGAAAAGATGATAAACAGGGAGTACAACACTCACCAGAGTCCTGAGCACGTCGTCGGGCACGTTTCTGCTGGAATTGCACAGCGCCCTGGCCGCGCTGTGGGAGAAAATGACCGGCGCCCTGGTCGTCTGGAGGGCGGCGTTCATCGTGCGCGTCGAGACGTGCGACAGATCGACCAGCATGCCCAATCTATTCAGCTCCCTCACGACTGCCTGTACACACACACACACATATGAAGTCAAATCAATGCCCTTTGGATTGTACATGCGGGCACGCTCCTTGCTTGCGTTGCGTTCTGTCAAGGATATACATTCGTAGAGAGAGAGGGAGGGGGATATATGCGGTACAGTAGTCGCATCGAATGGCATTATTAGAGCACGAGCACGTGGGTACGCGTCGGGCGCTCTTTGCTCGGCGTATGGGGTCTGATACACTTGTGTTGCCGTCTCTCGTTGTCCGCATTAATTTCAGGGGTGTATATAGGAGCACACACACGGCGCGTATTTAGTTATGTCAGTGGCTCCATTGTGCCCCCTCTATTATTAGTCAAATGAATATTACATGGGCTCTCGAGGTGATTTGGGCATTCATTGTGCAACGTCGACGTTTCAGTTTCCGATGGTGTGTTTGTTTCGGCGATTCAAAGATGATGATACAGGTGATTCGAATAACGATATTGTTTTCAAATTAAAATTGAGCTCTCATGATGTTTGGATCAATAGTACCAATCACCTTTTTTTCTACCTTGTACAATGATCTTTGCTGTCAAGTCCATACGAGTCATTTTCTTTTATCCTGGCCACTTTGGCTCGACGAGTCTGCCCTTTGTGCCCCAAATCCGTGAGGATATGGAGTCCAGTGAACCCTGCACTCAACAGATTGCGTCATCATTGCCGGCCAATATCGTAAGAGTGACCCAGCCCTCTCGATAAAAAAATTACATCCTACCGATCGTTAATCCTCAGTGGGTTAGCCAATGAAAAGAAAAAAAAAATTCTGATGAAATAAATCAACGCAAACACCGCAAAGCGTCTTTAGAGAGAAATCGAATTCTGTTCGGGTCAAGTGCGTCTCTGCTCTTGCATCGGTACAAGGCCAACTTTGGACGACGATTCGTAATTTCGAGACCAAATGGAATTCAATCGTAAATATCGGCCACCCCCGCACTCTGTGCATACACGCACACTACGAGCAAGCAACTCTGTTGCCACAGGAACTCTCCGAGTGTATAGTAAAGGAAGGGGTTGGGCGTGGGCGAGGTCAAACAGCGCTGCACTTCAATAAATCGAATCTACGGAGAAACAACTTCGAAGCTATATGTATATAAGAGAGAAGGAGGGGACAATTAGTTGGCCGAGTTTCCCTTGGCGTTGGCGATTCAATGGGATCAGCGCATTGTGGGACCTCCTTTGGTTCTCCGTTCAATGAAAGCTGGCCCCTTTCGTCCATGTGCACGAGAGAACGAACGAGTGAGGCAAATAGTTGAAATATCGAAGCCTCCGTCGTGACGATCGGCCGATGGATTATTCATCCGTTACGTGGAGCCTTTTTCAATCCTGTGAGGGGGGGGGCGTTACTGTTTGCTCACTCCCGTGTAATTATGACGAGTGCGTTATAACCGAGAATTTTTTTCCTTTTCCCTCGCGAAGTGCACTGAGTTTGTTCAAAACGCGAGATGGGTTTCCCAATTTTTTTTTTCTTTTTTTTTCATCCGCACAATCGAGAGGGCTAAAAGTGTATTTTTTTTTCTATGGCTTCTACCAGCCAATGTTATATAGAAATACAGTTTTAAGCTCTTTCACCTCTCTCTCTCTCTTAGGTATACACGGAGTGCAAAGTGAAGTATGAAATGTTTTTTTCCATATTTTTTACACGGCGAATAGTCTACTAAAACTGGATTTTTTCATTTCGATCTGCTAACCGATGTATCGAAAATTGAAAAAAAAAAAAAAAAAAAAAAAAAAAAACGGACACACGGTCTCTAAAACTTTATACAACAGGCAACAACACTCTGCCAACGCTCCCATTATGGTGACGTGACGAAAAATCACGTTAATTAAAGCCGCCCGTCAAAACCTTCGGGTGGGGAAAAAAACAAAAAATCCTGCAGCACACGTAGGGAGGAAAAATAGCACCGGACGCACAAAAGCCATTCCTCGGCAAAAAGGCCGTACTTTTCCACCCTCGTTTCTAATCGGAAACATTGTCCAAAGTGCTCCCTCCGTGCCATTCATGCACCCGTCAATTCGCCAGAGTGAACACGGCTGACCGGTCAGCTGTGCGTGCGCCCCTTTTTTTTTTCCTCCGCAGAAAGAGCGCGCATTGAAAAAAAAACACGCACGAGCGAGAAAAACAGAAACGAAGACGAGCTTGCTCATACGCGGAAAATTGGCCAATTTTAATTGCTGCGTGTAATAACGAGATGGAATGCGTTGCCAGCGAGGGTCTCGTTGCTTTCAGTAGTACGGGTCGGTGTATAGTCAGCCGGCTCGATACGTATGAATACGCGGAACTGTAGAGAAATACCTCTTTTTTTCTCTTCCTCTCTCTGTTTCTGTTTTTCAAAAGAACTCTGGTGGAAATATTCCTGACCTCAAAATGCATCCGTATATCTCTTGACCCGAACCACGTGTCATAGAAAAAAAAAAAAAAAAAAAAAACACGAAATCCTGAATGATGAACAATGTCAAAGACCAGCTTGCGCTCGAAATAATTTGATCATTCATGCGTTGAAGGACAGAAAGATTAATGAAGGAAAAGCTCCCCACACCACTGACTGTACGTTGGATTGGAGCTGGATATCGAGACTGGCTGGCGGACAAATATGCAATGAACTCGGCTGCCCGAAAGTGGGGCAGGCACACATGGACACAATACCTCGGGAGAACTATCGAATATCGGGTGGAATTTGTTTGTTTGGCTTTCTTTGAGAAACTTGTTTGCTCTTTCTCTCTTTCGGTTTGTGCCTCTTATTGGAATATTGCACGGAAAGGCATGTTGTTTCGGAGGAAAATGCAATCGGGGCTTTGTTGTGTGTATTTGCGAAGATTTGGTCTCGCAGGCGGTGCTGCGATTTTGCTCTGTATTTTTTGGTTGTACCGTTTCATGAATTTCGATTTACCTGACGAGTTTGGACGTGTACATTAACGATTGTTTTAATGTGGAACGCTTTTTATCCATGGAATAAAAAATCTTGCCCTGATTTTCACCTACGAATCAATGCAGAGTAAAATTTATCTTTTTGAATTTTTTCGAGTAGAATTCGGGTCCTCAAGCCACGTCACGCCGAGTCACTTAAAAAATCTGAGTAAAAAAAAAAAATCAAACGAAAAACCCTGAAAAAGAAAACACCCGCAACGAAAATCACGCGATGGAGCGGATTTCTGGATTTATTCCACTGCACCGCAAACTGTCTTTGATGCCAAACAAGTTATCCAACGCGACAAGAGGAGGAGGAGGAAAAAAGCAAACCTCAGCTCTCGCCAACACGTCAGCTCTCAAAGCAACATGAAAAATATCCGATCGCGATTCCTCGACCTCGTCGCGTGTGTTGTCCTTTACAAACGAGCCGAACGTCTCTATGATAACACGAGATCCCGAAAACCGTCCATTCCTCCTCCTCCTCCTATTCATTTTGTCTTCTATACCTTTTATCTGCGAGACTTTGTTTTTTTTTACCTCCTCCTATGGTATGTACTTTGGGTCGACCTACATTTGGTTCGCGATTTATTATTACTTTTTCCGCGTTCGATAGGAGGATGCGGAGCTATATTATACGCGGTAGGAAATGGCGTAACGATTATTTGCCTAATTTACGGTATTTGGTGACGTTTGGAGGTTTCATTTACTGGCCACAGTGTCGGTGTATACCCTTAGATTTATAGAACACATCCGGGGGGCGATGCATCACCAGCGACATTTTTAGCCGAAAACAAACACTTTGGTTTCAATACGTCTTTTCGATCGACAAAAGTATCTTAGAGATAAACTATTTTTCGTTACCACTAGAAGGATTTTTTATACGTCAGATTTTGCATTGAATAAAGTCAAATCGAATGGAAGAATTGCATTTTATTTGTATCTTGATCAGTGTGGCGATAAACTGCCTGTGAAATTTTTAGAGTGATCTAGTGAATATTTTTTTAAAACAAATCACGGAGACATAATGCATTGAAATCGCGTCTCGTAAAATGTTTTGATGAAAAATTTCCGTACAGAAATCTATTAAAGACCGACCCGAGTATACTCATTGAATCCCACTATGATATCGTTTCACACATCTCTAAAAAAAATTTTATTTTGTTATATACAGGTGACCGAGTTCAATTAATCGAAACGCATTAGCACTACAAGATTCGTCCCCTCGAAGCTTTATTATACAGTATCTAGGTGGGGTGAGCTACGCGCATACGTAATTATCGCGCGCAGCAGCAGATGCTGAAAAAAGGAAAAAAAAAGGAAGCAGAGAAAACAGAGAAAATCAACGAAGGGGAAGCTTAATTAACAATGTAAAAACGGGACGGGAAAAAAAAAAGATATTGCACGCCCACCCAACGTATGTACCAAAGTTGTGTGATGCGTGCACAGAGGCGCTCGAAGGGGCATAATGGAAGCGTTTCCGGAGCCTCCTCTAACGAGGGGGGCTTGATGTGCTCGCGTTTTCTTATTTCCACCCACCACCCTCCTCGTTCTTTACGCGTGATTTTACACCGAAAGAGCACTAAAGGGAAATTATGAATGCCAGGGCGCGCTCGGCCTGATTTTCGAGCCCGTTGGATACCCACCCCCGGCCCTAATGATGGAACTTGGCAATAAAAATTTCGCGGATAGGACTCTCAATGTGGTCTCGTGCGGAGGATTTTCCTTTTTTTTCGTCTTTAAACGGGTCGAGGGCTGTAATATAACGCTCCGTTTGAGCTCTCGAATGGATGTGGTTTTTTTTTTCCTAAGGGGCCGGGTGTGCATTAACCGCGCTCGTTTAGTTCGTAAGGGTGCTCTTTTCTCGCCGAGTTCTTTTGCGTGCTGGCGCGGGGGTGTTGCTCTGATTACGGAAACGGGAGCATTGAGAACGGTTTGATGGGGGCCTCCGTTTTTGCTATTAAAGATACATCGTAGTTAAAGGGTGGCCATTAAACGGTCATAGGAGTCTTGGATTTTGTACATCTTTGCACTCTGCGAATTTTTCTGTACAAAAAAAAATGTATGCATATAAATTTCCGGATCTTTAATATGGCTGTATAGAGTTCAGTGGTGTAGCTTTTAGTTTAGTCGTTGTCGCGAGAGCTTACAGTCTTAAGCATAACAGGATTTATCGTTTGGGTGATGAGTCGCTGGAACGAGTGATTAATTATTTTTGCACTATACGGGACTTGATAGTAAAGGACGTTTCTGGTATGTTGAAGGTACGTGTGTTTATTTTTTTTTTATTAAAGCACAATATTGTGTAAATCGATTCATTTTATCCTTAAAGTGCTGACAAAATATTTCGTACTTGAAGTAATGATCAAAAATCTATGTAGACGCGTAAAAAAATAATCAAAATTCACAATGGACGAAAGAGCAAAGTGTTTCCCACGAATGGTTTGAAAAAAATAAATCACGACTCGTTGCAGCCAGGTAGTATCAATCATCCGAGGAAAACAGAAACTCCAAAACTCCACTGAATCTAGTGGAGACAAAAAAAAAGAGATCCAGCTTTCCCATGAACATCACATCACGGTTTCTCTGTATTGGCCACTATGGAGCAACAAAGCACGACCGGCAAGAGCTGGGTTCTTAAAAAAAAAAAAAAAAAAAAAAAAAAAAAACAAGAGAGAGGATCCCATCCGGTGTACGCGGTGGGTTTATAAATTTACCCAGATAGAGATTTCATCGACGAAGATATAGACCCACGCGATCGTTAACCTGCTTTTTTTTCCCGCGGCCACTATCATCAAATATCACCGTCTGCATGTACATACAACGCGGAAGAGCTTCGAGAATATTCGGCTATACGGAACGTACATAGCGGCGGGAGCGAGAGCCAATATACACCCAGACACAGGGGGAGAAAGCGCATTTCGATTTGCACCGATATTTACTCGGGAGAAATGTATGCCCGCTCGCGGTTTGTTCCCTCCGTCTCCGCACATACATCCGAGCCAATGGCTTCTGCAGCGTTAGGCAGGGAAGGGAGAGAGAGAGAGAGAGAAAAAAATAAATACCGTATGCAGCCCAGAAGGAAGCCAAACACGCGCGACCCCGGGAGTTATTACATCCGCAGCATTGACGAGACGCGGTTTATTTTGCCAAGTCAGCCCTGGTGTTTGACGCCGTGCCATTGCCCGGATTTTTTTTGGGGAATATTCGGCCTATATGGTATCCGGCTCGCGTGTACATATTGGATTTTCTTTCGGGGGTATAATTACTTTAATGCATCGTACAGCAGAGGGAAGTTGAATTTTGGGTCAGCGGGACTATGTTTTGGCACTGCAGGGTTTCGAGGTGGGCAACGTCGTGTCTTTTTTACTGGTGAGCTTTCGCGTCTGGTGAATTAAAAAAAAAAAAAAATTGCACGCCGGTGTTGGGTACCGACGAGGATTGGATTTTTCGAATGGAACGTGAGATTATTATTTTAATGAAGAGAGCGCACAGTTTTCGGGAAAGAGATTTTAATGAAATTGTTGTGCGTGATGTTTAGTACCGTACCTCTAGTATTTATGCTTGAAATATTCAACATCTAATTAAATTTTTTAAACACGTTGATTTGGTTGTCTGGGTGTCGCATGACCTGAAAATCCTGAATTTACTCTCGAGACATACCAAGGCATCGTTCACTTTGGCTTCGTGAGAAATAATTTTTAAAAATTGTTAATTCACGTGGTCTTTAGGTACTAGGACCTAATACAAAAATCACTTTCGAAACCATTTCAGATAATATAGAACTAGCAAGTTAGAGTTGAGCCGAAAGATTGAAACGATCGCCCATAGTCCGCACCACGTGAAAAAGCGAGCCTCAACTTTCCGGGGAACAATGCGACCGCTCGGCGATTAATAAAACATTCCGTGGGCGAGCCGAGGGCGTGCAGGTGCAGTTTTATTGAAAAAACTGGCCGACCTTCCGAAAACAAAAACAAAGAAGGAAACCGGTCGGAAACAACGCGCACCCGCGTCCCCCTAAATCACCAGCATGTTTCGAATATCGGTCGAGCGTTTCCTCTTTTTCCGGGGGTCCGGGAAAGTCGATTCTGCCGGAAAGGGGGGAAAAATGTACATACACGCTCACGCGGGGGCTGATGGAAATTCAGCCGCGAATCAAGTATTCCATTCGCGATTTTTCGATTTTTTTTTTTACCCGTACGTGGTGGTGGTGGTAAAGAAAATTGGGTTTCTTCTTTTTCCCTTGATTGACGAGTTCGCTTTTTCTTCGGGTGGTGATGGCCGTTTTTAGAGACCGGCTGGAACTTTCGGATGGTTCTTCGTTGCTTAAACTGATGCGAAATTAATTTACGGGCTCGTTGGATCTCATTTAGCGAGTGTAGGCTAATTAAGTCAAAAATGGTTTTTTTAGTGTATTCAAACTTCAGATTGATTCGACTTATCTGCTCTCTGAACCGAAAATGGGGGAAAATTTTATTTCAAAGTTTTAGTATAAAAGTAAATAGAGCAATCAAGCACTTTCACTTTGTAAGAGGGAAACTTTTTTTTAAGGAAAGTAACGGAAAAAATTTGGTGCTTAAGAGACAATCCTAATAAATTATGCTTCTCAATACAGTTTCCATTTTCTCATGTGAGCTTATATGATTTACTAATAAATAATTAAAAAATCATTTTAAAATAAAAGAGTCAAAGTATTTGAACATTTAATATCAGTTACTTTGTCGCAAAAAAAATTTCCTTTGTATTGGATTATAAACAAGGACCAATGAAAAACTTTCATAAAAATGTACGAAGAAAATACTTATTCAGTAAAAATTTCACAGACACCATCACCAAATCTTCCTCAATAGTCACTTTTCATATCTCGTGAATCGTTTTTCCTTTTTCTCAATCCATGAATCGAAGCGAGATTCGAGAAATAAGAAATCACCATCAATAATTCCAGCCTCGGTCTTTGACACTTCCCGAAGCGATAAATAAAAGCTGGATATCCAATTTAAAAGGAAAAAAATACACTCTAAAATCCATAAATCAACGATCAAGCGCTCCCCTCATTTTCCACCCCAACCCCCTATGGGATTTCTCATTTTCTCAAAGTTCGAGGAGCTTCCTGAAAAATTCACGGAAGAAGCTCTCCATCCCTACCGCGAACCGATGGAATATTAGAATCACACGGGCCACGTGTCCATTTATCACCTTATTGCCGTATGACCCGAATTACAGTAAACGAAATAAATGTAGTACCAGTGCGTGCAAACGAAAAAAGCAAATCATGGGAATATCAAGAGAGAATCTCGTCATACCGGCGTATTTATACGTAAACCCAAACATCCCCAGAGAGTAGACAGCGGGCGCTCAATTTTTTTTCTTCTCTCTGCTCACATTTCGTTTTTTTTTTTTTTTTTTTATGATGTCGTTTCGCAATGAGAAATCGAGAAAATCACACCTACAACCCCCTCACCCCCTATTGCACTTCCGATCAGCCAATCGTGAGTTATTGCCTCATACACACCCCCTCCCAGCGCTCTCTCGAGAAGAACAGGTAAAAAAAAAAAATGAATAAAAAAGTAGAGGCTCGCTCGTTCGGGTGGAAAGTGCTGGCTTCATCACACCTGAAAAATCGTTTATCACGATCGCCCCCCATACCCTCACGCCCGTTAATGCTTAATTCTCCCGGAAACGATATTTGCTGTCTTATGTGTCTATCGATGCGTCTGCTCGACGAGAGATCGTGACTAGGCGGGGATTACACGCCGTGCATTTGTGAAATTTTTCTTCCCTTCCGTTCGGATGATTGTCGAGCGAGACGAGCGCTGCACGGGTGAATTTATCGTTGCTGCGGATTTTCACCCTTTCTTTTCATCTTCTGTAATTATTGTTAAAAGATTCGGCGTTATCGAGATGGATTGCTTTGGATTTCGCGCTTGGATTGTTAGCAGTTGCCCGTTGTGATTCGTGACACGCTTTTTACAGTATTTTTAATTGACTGATTTTGTCGATCAAAAAGTCTGATGAGGTAGATTTTACGCAATGAAGACACACACGTGAATAAATATCCTACAGTCGAGATGTTTAGGCCATTAGAAGCAATTTCAAGTTATTGAATGATCTCTCGAGGAGTTGCGTACTTTAGTCTTGATGAAAACTCTGTAGTTTTTATAAGTCTTCTATAGGATTATTTGAGACTTTTGATAGCTGCAAAGACTTTTTTTAAGTCATTCAAAGATCTCAAAGGCTTCTTGTGAGTTCAAGTGGCTTTTGATATATTTAGAAGTCGTTTAAAGTCATTGAGTCACGTGTAAGTCTTTCTTGATCCTTAAAAAATATTTTATAAAATTTCAAAAGACCAACATCATCTAGAAATGTCGAAGACCTTTGATGACTTCAAGGTTCAACGACTTAAAAAATCTCTACATCATTTTGAATGGTTAAATCAAGCGAATAGCTCTAAATGACCCTAAAATTATTGCATCGGATCTTGAAGACTTTAAATTTTCATGATTTTCTAAGACGTTCATATCTCACTTATTTCAAGAGTGGGCAATGAATTTGATCATCTGAAACCATCCAAGACTTTTAAAGGTTTTTTGGTCTTTCAAGGTCTTGAAATTACTTCAAAATCCTTATCGAGACCCCCAAGAGCTTAGTCCCTCGAGGTAGAAGCTACTCCTCCGCAGGATATCCTTTAATTGCTGAATACACCGAGTCCAAGTGCACCAGCCAAAGGAAAATATGAGCGAGTGAAAACCTTCGACAACAAAAAGATCCTTTCAAAATACGACCCGTTGCCCCACCCTCCTTCTCGTAAATCTCAAAAGCAAGCCAAGACCCATAAAACGCACTCGAAAACGAACGAGCCGCACCTCCTCTGGCAGCGAAAACACTCGTGCCCCGAACAAAGGGCCGCAATATTGAATAAACAGAGACAGAGCGCGTCCTTTCAAAATTTTCCGGGACACATCTCCCGGAAAAGCAAACCTCCGAGGATATCTGTACATGCATCCTCTTACCCTCTCTCTCTATGGTGGGTGGGTTTGTCCTTTTGTGAGGAATAAAACGTGTACGATGATATATATGTATGTGAAACACACTCACCTTTCCGAATTCGCTGAGGCCGGGCGTCGAGTCCTGGGTGGCGTTCGTCTCTCCAACCGAACAGACTGCCCTGCCGGAGAAATGTTTGTTTGAATAATATACCTTATCTCCCTCGACGAGGGGAATATGCTGCTCTTTCGCAGAGAGATAATATTGGGTGGGAAAATGCTGGGTCAGATATTTTTTTTTCGGGGGTGGTGGAAGCATGTGTTTGGAAAACAGGAGAAATATCTGGGATCGGCGATTTAAGGGCGGACTTTTTTTTTTTTTTTTTACTCGAACCATGGGGGCGTTGCGCATGAATCGAGAATCATGGTTTAATTTTGGATTCAGTACCAATTTCAATCTTGGAATAACGCCTTCGTATTTTGAAGTTTATGTATGCTAAGCACACGTCTGGTGGCATTACGTTACTTACAACAAAGAATATTGTGTCTGTGTGCCATTATTGTTTTTCGTATTAATGGGGGATGTACATACGTCTGATGTTGAAAAAATTGTATACCCTAGATATACATATACTTACGTTTTTTTGAGTGTTTGTGACTAAGAAGCGATAACACAAAAGTGCATCTCTTGTAAAAATTGTTTTGTCACGTTTGACTCCGTTGTTTCGTCGTATAATTATGTAAAGCGGGACACTTTAAGTTGTAAAGCTACAGCATAGTGTATGTACACCTTTCACATTAGTATTTCAAATGATCTTTTAGTCACCCCCGAGTATCTATACTTTTACTTACGTGGAGATTATTTTTTATATACTATTTCTTTGAAAACTAGGCCATGAATTCAGCTCAAAACATTGATGGCTAAACTACATTATTTTCATTTTATTTTTTACCAAACTATGAAAAAATTTAATATTCAAAACACAAGCACAATCAATATTCATCACCTACAAGTTGGGGAACGAAAAAAGCAAAATTCCAAGCAGGGAGCTCAATTTTACTCTGCCCTTCTTTCGATTTTCATTTACTTCCACGTGCGCCCCTGCCATAAGGTTCTATGGCCATCTGCTAAATCCTCTCGCAGTCAAAGAGCAGAACCATAGGGAGCATCTTGGAAAATAAACCACCCATGCATCCATCATGCAGCGGGGGAAAAGTGGTTACAGGGAGGCAGGGCCGTAAAAGCTGAAAGGAGGGCGAAATCACGAGTTGCTCCTCTTCTGCATCCCTTCCTCGGGCTGACATTTTTTTCTGGACGATGAAATTTTGCCGGTTCTCGTCCACTTTTTCTATAACGCAAGCTGACGCGTAGCTCAGAATTTGTGGGGGAGAAAAAACGAGGGATGGACTCGGGAGATGTTTACTCGGCAAAAGTTGCTGCAGTGGCTTTCCGTGCATACGCGTCCGCTTGTTTGTGCAAACTCGATAAAAGCGAGGTGAGTGTATTTTCGAGGGGGAGGAGGGTATCTTGGTCGCAGCTTTTTTTAATTTAAAACTTTTGCGTAGTGTGATGCTCGAGTTTTTTAGGATATCAAATTTTACTTGGATTCCCATTGTTGTGTTTTTTGATAATTCGGTGTGTTGATTAGGTACATCGATCAAGTTGCGGAACTCATGTGTCTGACTTAACGTACGTTGCACTACTGAAAGTACTTTGTTCATCATCATTATCTTTTTCAAGTGTGAAAAAAAAAAATTGAAGAGATAAAGAATTTTTATGGCTTATACTTTGTACACCAATTTGATCTTTTACGAGGACAAATGAAAATTTGAATGTTGTGGAATTAACTAAAGCACAAGACTTTATTTATTATTATTTTTAAAGGATGTTCTTAATCATTATTTGTTGATATGTTCCTTTCAGTTAAAAAAAAGGTATACAGCATTTTATTGTATAAGAATTTTAAAATTCCATGTCTGACCAAACATGTATTATACTACTGAAAATACCTTACAAGAGGGGTTTTTTTCATTTTTGAGATCGAATAGTAATCAGACAGTTGCAGAATTTGAATGAACAGTTTTTTACTTTGATTTACAAGGAATCTTATAAATTTTGTTTAGAAAAAAAGATACCTACTTGTTTTATCACCACCATCTGACGCAACATACCTTGTACTACTGAAATTTGTTCCTTCAAGATGTTGCTCATTCTAAATATGTATAGAATATTCTTCTAAAATCGTTTCAGAAAAAAACTACGTTAAGACAAGTTTAGTACTGATATTTCAAGTTTTTAAATTGAACTTTCCAACAAATGGGAACGCCCGTAATTTGAATATCAAGTACACGAGAAACACTCTTGGACCCTTCTTGCGCTAAAAAACGAAAACAAAAACTTTAATAAATGTTTCACTTTGCTGACTCATCTATTTCCAACCATGTGTTGTATCATTGAATGAACACCCCCGTCGGCTTCCGACCCCTCTCGACCGACTGTAATCGCTCATCGTTCCACCTGTCATGGATCCCTCAATTTTTTAAAATACCCTCGAATAACTTCCCACAGTTATGTTGTAATCAAGCTAAGAATAAGAATTTTCTTCTTTCCAAAAGACTTCCTGACTCCAAATTCCTCACAAGATCCCCCTTTAGTTTCCCATCCACGTACCTCTAGAAAAAAAAAACTCAGCCATCCCTCGGTATCCGAGCCATCGTTCAACAATCGATCCCCACCGGTCCGAAAAATCGAGCTCCACTACCCATAGAAATTCCACCCTCGTGCAGGCGTCCGTCAGGAGAGAAAATCAGGTCCCGGCGAATTAGCTGGCCTCTCCGGACGAGTTCGAAGGAGCGCACCCACCTCAGCTGGGCCAAAAAAGGAAGGCCACGCTCCCTGAAATTCTGAGTGAGGCTGCAGGAAAAATTCAATCGCACTCTCTACAATCGTTGCAATCCCTCGTCCCCAGCCCCGCAGAGATGGGCATTAGGCCCGAAGAGCACGTTCGAAAGCAATTTCGATAGTGTCCCAATAAAGGGGAGGGGGGGCGCGTCCGAGGCGAACGGAGGGATTCCCGGGTGAAGTGGCTCCTCCTGATCTTTACGACTCGACGCGCAGAGTGTCAGATGGGTACGCGTGTGTAGTACAGCATTATCGTAAACTCGAGAATGTGCAAGGAGCAGGAGAGGACTTTCTAATGCCGTGCATTGCATTGCCCGCGTGTTTTCTCTTCTCTCCTGATGGTCACTGAATACCGGCTGCAAACATTGCGATTACATGGGGGACAATGTGTTTCGGCCACTGTTCGATTTACCCGTGCACTTACGGGGGCGCACTTGCCCTCTGGGTATGGAGGAGCGTTTTCGAAGGCTATTGCGAATCTTGAGGATGGAGGCTAGGGGGGTGGGGTGCTATCTTTGTCGGGGAATTGGTTCGAGTGATAGGGGTAATTTGCTGGTGGAAGGGGGAAGGTGAGAGCCTTATAGCGCTCGGTTCGACGCCCTATCCCCTTTGGAAATTATACACCGATGGAGGCTGAATGCATTTGTGCCGAATTGTACGGGTGATTTTGACTGTTATGTATAAATCGTTGTAGGTATCGATAAAGGAAATCGTGAAACATTTAATTAGAATTGTTTTAACTACTGGAGACACGGGAGGAAACAGTTTTACAAAAAAGCAACAAACAAATGTGGATATTATTTTATATTAGGCTAATAAAAGGAATAACTTTTAATAAAGGCTGCATATATGTGTGATAATGAATGTTTGAGTTGCTTGATAGTATTTAATGACAGAAATATCGTATGGCACAAAATTAGAGTACTCCGTGTTTGAAAGTTGAATTTGGTTATTTCGTGGACAGTTGTTAAATAATTATACGTGAATCCAGAAACAGGAGCTTTATGCGGCAAATTGGTACTAACTGCTCGTATCAAAGTGAAAATATTCGTCATTATATTCTCGAGCAGAAATAACTCTCATACGTTTATTTCAACAATTTTATCTTCTGCTGGAATTCAAATTTCCACCCCCAGCCTTAGCTATCTCGGATGATGATATGGAAGTTATTTCTATCAATATATTTGATAACGCAGAGCAAGTATCGACTGATAGAAAATCTTAGCATACTAATAGGTATGAAATAGTCTGTTGCAGGAATTCGTTTCCTCTGCAAGCTAAGAGTGAAAATAAAAAACATTTACGGATAACTCTCACCCCATCTGCTTTTCCATGTCCATTCCAATACCTTCATCCAATCCTATTTTGTTGGCTGGTCTTTTCTCCACACAATCGTTTTGCCTTTTCCGTATAAATGTGTATTTACGGTTTCGCATAAAAGATTTTGAGTGCAAGTGACAAATAAAAGGTAGGGATGTGCCGTACACGTGCGTACCACATTTCTAGAGAAAGACGAGAATACGTCGAGGTATAAAACCCAGCTAGCCCAAGTTTGTAAACAACTTTTTTTTCCAAAATAAAACGAAGATTTAGTGCGTGCATTTGTATGGGGCGTTGTTGTGCCCAGTGGGAAATGGGGTAATGCGATTTCTCACCCCTAGGTGAGATTTTTTTTTTCGTGCTCCGTAACCAGAATCTTTGTTGTCATGTTTGCTGTTTTCTCTTTTGATTCCTTCTGACACGCGCTTGCGTAATTTTTTTTTTCTCCCATCTCGTGGAATTTGTTGGAGTTTGGAGTATTATTACGAAAATCACGAAAGTACTTCATTTTCGAGTACCTTTTGCTCTTTTCTATCTCTTTCAATTTTTCTAGTTATCTCGGCTTGTGATCCTATTTTCTCCATTTTTTTCTGTTATTGTTAACTTCATAAAATTCATACTTTAATTCTCTCGTGATAAATTTGGGTCTTTTTGTCACTTGACTTTTTTAACTTTTTTTTTTTTTTTTCGTCAATTGTAATTTTATTAATATTATTTTTTTATTTAATTCAAACGTTTGCTTGACAATATACATTTTTATAAAACAGCAACTGAAAATTCGTCGATTTATTTATCCATCGTTTTTAAAATTTGTTTTATTTTGTGATTCATTCGATAGAGTGAATTATGTACTAAAATTTTTTTTTCAAAATAATTTTAAATTCAGTTAAAAGCATATCAAATGTTTGATGTTAAAACCATCGTCGAAAAATCCCGTAATTTACAAGTTTTTGTTTTTCCAAGCACAAAATAGCGTTCAAACTTGTTCTGGCAGCGTAAATTTTGGTGCAATACGACAAAAAATTAAATGGAGTGAGTAAGGGAAAGAGAGAGCAAAGTCCATCCGTAAACATTTGGCAGCGGGCTCTCGCTTGATTTTTTATCTCGGCATCAGCTTGAGGCCTTTTATCTTGATGTGACTCAGGGAGCAAACTGCCAGAAACTCACTCCACCTCCATCTTAAGATGTATCTCCTTCTTTCTTTCTTTCTAGTAATGGACGTAAATTATGACATGGCTTACGTAGTACAATGTACCCGTATAAATGCGGCTTGTTGTATGTGTATTATACTAGTCGTGCACGAGAGGAACATTTTTTTAGAAATATCTAATTTTTACAATTGCTGGTTAATTAATCACTTTTTCGTTATTCAAAGTGTAGCCAGGGAGTGGCATAGTTTAAAAAATTTTACACACTTCAATTACTTTCTTTGCATCAAATATAACAATTACATGAAACACACTAACTATTGTTACAATTTGTAATAAAATGTTAAGAAAATTAATAATTTCGAGTAAAGTCATTTGAATTTTTTTTATTTTTACTGTGAAATTCATGTGTTTTATTTTAAATGCACTATTTTAATTACTTTCTTTGAAATACGGTGATTGTGTTACTAGAAAAGTGAAACTAAAATTGGATTGGTTTCATTGTTTGCAATAAATTATCTTTTCTTTATAAATCCTAACTTCTGATTTAAAACAATTTCAATTTTACAATTTTTTCGAAAAAGTCGAGAAAAGCTTCAAAAATCAAGCGTTAAAATGACTTTGACACTCTCCATAACATCAATACGTAATATTGCGTTATATTCATCACTTGTTGCAACACCCCATACGTATATCGGCCATGATGTTGCGACCAACGTGTTTTTGTCCCTCTATTTTTCAATTAACTAACCCCCAACAACAAGCAAGGGCAAAATAACTGTTAACAGTCCCCCTGCCGACCCTCGCAAAAAACCCACTGGTCAGAACTGCAACAACTGCTGTTGTACTTTCATTTCGTGTCATCCGAGTTCCGGGAGCCATTAACGGGGGCAAAAAAACTTTGGCCAGCGAAACCGGGAAAGACAAGAAAGGACTGAAAAAAAATAGTGCAAAAGCCCAAAGGAACTTTGGAAAGAAGCAAAAAAAAAAAAAAATCTTCACCCCCAGTTTCTCACGTGGCAATAATTTTAACGGCCCGCTCTCGGCTGATTGAAGGCATAAATCCACCCCCAGCAGCAGCAGTTGTCTCCGCATCTGCGCCCCGTACACCAAGTATAATTCACCCAAGACCCCGAGTCTTGCAATTTTCTCGCGGCGAGCTTTTTCCTACCTCCCTCCCCCCACGAGGAGCAATTTTCATCTAACCTCCGAAAAACAGCACTGTAAAGCATTACTGAATAAAAAAAAAGGGGTGGAAATAGAGAGAAACGTACTCTTGGCGCGTCTTTATTTACAACCTCGTGCGAGAGAGAGAGAGAGAGAGACCAACTCCGGGGACGCGTAAAACGTGGTGTATGTGTGTGTCTCCACGTGGTAGGGGATTGAAAACCGCAAGAAACTCGCCTCGAAGTTTACGGCCAGTGCTGCTGTGACTCCTCGCGTGTGCCCTGAGAGAGAGAGAAACTCCCCTGCGGAAGCATAAGCAGGGTATTAGAGGACACCGCGATGGGCATCTCTTTCTCGTTCTCTGCAGGGGAGGGATGAAAAATGGACAAGGGATGGTTGCTGTTGTATTATGGGTGTGGTATCGAGAGAGGCGCTGCTTGGAAATTGATCGCGCCGAGGTGTGTGGACCGGCACACGGGCGTTGTCGTGAATTATACCTACGTCCAAGGGCTGGGCTTTTGTTGTTGTTAGATTGTACCATTGGTTTACTCTGGCCAAATTTGGGAGACTGGATTATATACCTAGTGCCGATGTTTGCCTCGAGTTTGCCATTATCTCGGGAAAAATGATAGCGTTTGAGCTTACGTTTACCGATGATCACTCGAGCTTTTTAGAGGTTTTACAGGTAGCATATACTATATACTTAATTGTAATCGATTTAAGCAACTAAAATCGAGCAAGAGTAGTTTTTTCCATGTCAACATAGATATTAATGTATTAGTTTTATTGATAAAAGAGCTCGTAATTTTGAAAAAATACAAATATTGTAGAGATCCAAATCCCTCTCATTGCTATAGTCCACTTGATAATTTTTTAATTTAGATTCTGCAACAATACCGAAAGGTTGGACAAGTAGAAACACGTGTCGTTGTCCTAATGGGAGACGTGAGATTCGAGTCCCTATCTCTGTCTACTCATCTAGCTTGACGAGCATATACAAGAAGGACTACGAAATTCCGTACATGACGATAAATGAAGTGAAAAATATATATTGAGCATTTAGTAAACTTAAAGACATTTTATTTTTTCTTTTAATTTTAATAGAAAAGCCATTCGGAATGATAAAAGTAGAAAACTTTGAAGAAACAAAGCCGATAGAGAGGGGGAGCGACTCGTGTCCGCGTTATACGAAATATATAAATTTTGGACCATCTCCAGCACAAAGCTACCGAGGCCCAAAGGAAAGCCTGGGAACATAGGCTGAGAGGAGCAAAAGGACTGGCTGTAGGGGCGCAAGCCCGGCCAATGGGTCTCTCGCGAGATCGCTCCATTACGGGGTGGCTGCTGTAGGGTGTATCACTTATTTTTCCTGGAGGATTATTTCGGTCGTTCGTTTTACGGCTCACGCATGTTTCGTTCGCGGAAATTTTTCGCTGCCCAACCAAACGGCCCTTGGGAAAATGGGTTTGAGGAAGGGAAAAATGCGCGAGGAGTTTTTTACTCTTTTATTTTCCTTCCTGCTCCCCTGGGGTCTAGAGCTTGTGTGGGATGGTAAAAAGTGTGCTCGATAGGATTTTTGGCTGCGAGGACGATGGATATGTATTAAAGAAAAAAACTTTTTTTCATTGCAGATGAGTGACTGGTTACATAGACATGGGTATTTGTTCTTTGTGGAATACTTATTTATAGAGCAGATGGAGTTTTAATTTGAGAGGATGTTTTTGATGATATCAATAAAGTTTTTGTCGGTAGAACTTATGGAAAAATATGATTGAATTTGATGATTGAAACGTGATGATAGAATTATTCGCATTGTTCGACTAAATTTTAATAGTTATTAAATTAAAACTGGTATTAAATTTTTTTATTATTTCGAAAATGTTTAGTTTTAATAATTTAATTTTCATCAAAGTAATGTCAAAACCTGTAATTCATTTGTCAGTTAAAATACTTAAACTGAGCTCATTGCAAAGATTAAATCATATTACGATTTCACTGTTCCAGCCAGTGAATTTTCAGTGTTAAAAAAAAATTTAACGTATGACCGTCGTTCTTTCTTTGGTTTGAAATATTGCCGGATACACGTGTTTTATACTCCACATTAAGCATGTGCTACAGTTGATATACGGATTTCGTAGTTAATCCGAGACCGTATGTGGATCAGTTCCTTGGAGAAAACGTATTAAATGAATAAATCATACGCTTACCTCCTTTTGCGGAATAAAACATTTTTTAATCCTGATAAACGACAGATAATTGAAGATAACTAATTTTAAAAACTTTGAAAGGGCATAGAATTATAGCATAGTGACTATTTTTCTGTCGGATTACGTCGCTTTCAGCACTTGAGTGAGATCATAATTTTTTTTTTTTAATTTTACACAAAATCAAATAAAATCCAACGACCCTAGATAAAACTGGGTCATGATAAATTTTGATAAAGATTATTTGCGAAACTTCAATTCCATTCGATATTGACTAAAAACTGTATTTGTTTACTTTTATTTGTTGACTCAAGCATCAATTTTCTTATCGAACACGATAAAAAAAAATATATATTTCGAGACAATGGAGTTCGACTCTTTTAAAGAATGAAATTGCGTAAACGTAATTTGTCATACACCGAATTTTACATTTCATAAAACAGAATTAAATTCTCTATTAAATGTACTTTGCGATCGTTACATAAAAACAAAAAAAGTGTTGTACAAATGGCAGCAAAAAATATATTTCCAGTGCAATGATAATTATAAGCAATGTACTATATATCCAATGCAATTTGGATGTTGATTTACATAGACCAGCTGACTCGAATATTCAATAAATGTGACGGGAGAGAAATGCGGTGGATGCGCCGAGGGGGAGAAAAATTCATATTCATGGTTGCGTTCCTCGCGGCATCAGACGTTTTGAATGGTATAAATAAATACAGTTAAGGTGGCATTTTTTTCTCTTTTATTCAGTTTCATAAAATATACATTTCAATGTTGATATAACTTTTCCACTTTTAGAGTTATAATTCAGAGAGTGATAAAATTAAATTCAGATTTTTCAATTCACTCCCGACGTATGAAACAGCGACTGTACCTACATGTTTTATACGAGTGAAATGAAGACTGGACATAAAAAGTATAAAATAACTATCGTAAATAAATGAAATAAATCATACAAATACGTAAATTAAATTAAATTTTAAAAAATGAAGAAAACAGTTAACGAAAAAATACAATAAACAAAACAAATTATTTAAACTATGAAAAAAAATTTTTTTAAATTAGTACGTAAAAAATTAAATAGCCTCACAATTCCCTAAAGTACTAAGAAACTAATAAATAAAACAACAATTGAGTAAATTCATTAACAAATAAATAAATAATTTAATAAATATATTAGTCAAAAATGTGTAAATGACGAAACAAATTGAGTATTAACGTTGTTCATTGAATATAAAATATACATTCCAGTAGCATATCAAAATCCAAACGGCCTTTTGTAAACGTCAAAAGACTCGATTTGAGAAAACCACTCCTTATTACTTGCAAAAGCATTAATGCAGTCTCTCCACTTCCTTCTGCTCCATACCTCCCTCGATTAAGCATGAAAAAGGAAGATCTTCCGATACATAATCTATTAACCAATCTCCGCACAATAAAACTACGCAACAGCTTAGTAGTAACTTTCTCACGGAATATAGAAAAAAAGCTTCCGTCCCATCTGAGGAATAAATTAACGGCTAAAAGCGATTTACTTGTTGTCTTCCTTTTTTCTCGCGTATATACACCTGCATCGGTGATCAAGATGGAGTAACGAGTGTTTAGGGAGGATTCCTTTTCTTCCGCGAAGGGAAAATAACCTAATCCCATGGGCAAGGGAACAAGTCTCGCGCGGCACTCGTGCGTCAAATGAACAAAGTGAAAAAAAAAAAATAAATAAATAAAAAAAATAATGGATCCCATGGTTACCCGCCCACATGGGGGAATTCAAATTTTTAGTGGCACTGGCGTGTCTCTTACCCTGTTTATGGGTGTCGCCAAAGGAAAAAGTGTAGAGGGAGGTAGTGGAGGAGAAAAAAAAAACAGAGTATATGTTGTATCCACACTCACCAGGAAGTATCGCAGGCGTGGGTGAGTGTGAGGTAACGGGCGCCGAGGCCGTAAAATGTCCTGAGCACTCCGAGCGAGTTCCCGAGGGAGTGGCCGCCCTCGACCCCAATCAGGCTTGCGATTTTTCCATCGCGGTGAGCCTCGATGAGACCTGTAAAGAAGAAGAAAAAGGTGTGACGTGTTACGCTTTTTTTCTCTCCCAGTCGTTCTTGAGATTTTTGGTCGGCTGTGTAGTGTCTTTGATGGATTATTTATGTAACATTTTGTTTCCTTTCCATTTCTGTTGCTTGGGAAAAAAAGAGAAGTTTGGCGTTATAGCAAAGATTTCATCTGTGAATTTTTTTTTTTTTCTTTTTATTTGTATGAGAAATTTGTTATTTTGGTTATGTCGCAGCACCCAAAATTTCTCTTTTTATCTAGTATTTTAGACTGTTTAATTTTTTGCTCGAGAAATTTTAATAAAGTTTGACGCGTGAAGTGCATTATTTTGCTTTTAAGTTATTAGCGAGGATTATTAAAAAAGCAAAAAAAAAAAAAAAAAAATACATGCAGATTATCACGTCGGTGAAGCAAAATTATTAAACATGAAATAATAAAACAGTGAAAAATATCGATGAAGGGGGCACGGTATAAATCAAAATACAATTTTTCACATCAACCCCTGGAAAAGCCTTACTTCCCGATTTAAATTCAATTATTAAAGCGTTTCGCTCACGCAACACTGTCATTTTCCCATAAACCTCGTAAAAACACCGCTTCCAGTAAAAATAGCAATTTACATTTTAATGTACATTAAAATCTTTTTTTTTTCTTTTTGAGAAGGGGGGCTAAAAAAAATATGCTGTATAAAAAAAGCTCCTCTCGCGAGTTAATATCCTCCATCCGACTACCACCACCGCTTCAACCACTACCGCTGCCGAGAGCGGTATGAGCGATGAGGACGAGATGAAGGCCGCGAGAAAGCGAATCAGGAAATTTGACTCTCAAGTTTTCCGGGCAAACTCGGGATGCATACACGCGCCTTGGTCTGACTATACGCGTACTCATACTACTGCAACTCTTATGGGAATCGCTCTTCTTCACCGCTCTTGGATAATTTTTCCCTCTAACTTCAAACCATCTTCCATCAGGCATCCATTACTTTTATTTCACCCGGATTATCCACACGCACACTATTCATCTCAAAAGTTGCACGAGGTAATACAATACATCGGCGCAGCTCGGCGAAATCGAATATTCTGAAAATCAGCTGCGGATGATGCATTAGCTCCCGCTTCCCTTTGGATCGATTTTTCCTTGCACCGTATACTTTATACGCGTATAAAAGAGTGAAAAAAAAAATATTTCAAAAGTGTTGGCTTATGAAGAAAAAAAAAAAAAAAAAAAAAAACGAAAACAGCGTTGGTTTGTCGAGTTCAAAAAAGGATGTACGTGTGGGAGAAAGGATGAAAAAAAAGTGTTGCGTCCATGGGAGGCAAAAAATAAAAGTGCACGGGCGCGCGTGAAAAATTCCTCGCCAAAGGCGTACCCGTTGGTGCGAAAATTTTCATGCCGCATAAGCACAATTACGAAGGCGTAGCTACAACCATGCCCGGGGCTGCGTGTCTCGTTCGTCATTAATTTACTTGTTAATGAACGTGACTTTGGGCTTGCAAGCAATTTTAAGGGCGTTATTGGCGTTATTTGGCGTGGACGGCTTTTTTCGGATGGTACATACTCATAAAACGGTCTGTTACGGTGTCTCGCTCGGCAGAAATGTACGCTGGTATGGGAAAATAATGGAAAACAGGGGGACGTCAGTGGACAGAGGGTTGATGCATGCTACTCGTTTTGGATCGTGATATGTCGAGGTTGTGGATGTGCGTGGCAGACAAAAAAATTTTTTTTTTTCATTTAAATTGTGAAATTTATGGTCAAAGCGATGGAAGTGTTTTGATAAGTATGCAAATATGTTTTGCGTCGTTTGTATGCGGGTTGAGCTGGTGAGAAAATACAATTGTTATATAAATTGAATAATTGAAGGATCGTCGGTGTTTGATGTCGTACGTACTGATTTAAAAAGTCCAAATGAAAGAGAAAGAAAAATCTATGCGTTTGTAGTTTTTTTTTTCAAGATAATCACCGGCACTTCACTTTTATATTTTTCTATAAAATTTAGTTATTTTTACAGAATAAAAAAAATTACACATATAGTGTTTAAGAAAGTTATTACATTTCCATAGTTATTTTCACAGTCCAGCAACTAATTTCTGTTGCTCGATTTAATAATTGATCCATCGTGAAAGGTGTTAATAATTTGTACTATCCCAATATTACGTATAAAAAAACATGCTACTTCAATCCATGTTACAAAGTATAAAATAAGATTTGTAGTACATACACCCATGAAAACGGTTCGTACAACCGAATAATGACTCAGCGAAACAAGCCGTAGTCAATCCACGTATCTCTCATCCGCAAGCACACATACGTACAAATACACAGAGGAAAGGAGGGAGGGAGGGAGGGGCGTAATCGTCTGTCAGTGGCAACTGCATCCTCCGCAAATGCAGCCCAAATCTCTCGATCTCCTCAAGTCCAACATACATATTATGTACGTGCCTGTATATACACTTTATACCCTCATACTGCACGACTCCTATCAGATTGGAGTTCAATCAGACGAGAACAACATGTTCAGGCGAAGGGGTACTTATTGCTGTTTCGAAGCCCTCGGGGCTCTCTGTCGCTCTTACGGTACATTTCACGTGTCTGCGTTTACCAAGTCGTGCGCGCACGTATACAGACAACTTCTTTTGGGAAATCACAGGCGCACTGACCTGGATTTATTTAATTCACAAGCAGCTTTTGTTCGGCGCATTCGAGTGATTTTTTCCCGTTTTTTCGTTTGGCAGGTCATGCGTGATGGCTTTTTTCCTGTGGGTATTTAATTTATTGTTTCATAGTGAGTTTGTGCGTTTGAAACGAACAAGGAGACCCACGTGACAGGGCACTCGCTGCTGTGAAGTTTGATTATAATAATAAGTTACTCCACTCGCGACTGTACGTGAGGAAGTACAGACTAAGACCCGAGTTTCAGGCTAACTAGATTTTGCAAACTACCCTCGATGTCGCGTGAAGTATCGGCTCGAGGATTCGCTTTGACGGGTTTCGCGACTTTCCGTGTTTTACATCAAGAGGAACTTGACTTTTCCCGTATAGTTTCTGGCGTTGCACTTTATGTGTGCGTGTTGAATTGCTAAAGTTTAATTTGAAATTGTAATTTGGGTTTTAGTTACGATGGCACGCGGATGTGTTACTTATGTAGAGTTAAGCGTTGAGTTTCCTATGAATAAAACTTTTTATTGGCTTTCGATTGTGATACTATTGTATTCGGTGGCATGAGGTATTTTTGATTGATATCAAAAAGTTTTTAGTGACAAAGGCCTTGGAGCTAGAGTTTATAGATGGTTCAAGTAGAACAACCCGAGTTTGCTCAGACTACCCGTGGATTATGGTGGAATAATTTTGTGTATGTTTTGCAATTAAAAAACTAATTTAATTTCCTAAAAATTTTTCCTGAATTGTCAATGATAAAAAAATTTTAATGAAACCATATCATTCTGGTCAATTTATACCACCTAGTTACGCTATGGTTTGTTACTTTCATTAACAAATTAAATTAAATTAATTGGATGTTGATGTATTAGTGACGACAAATATTGTTAATAGATGTTAAAAAATGTAAGTCTCATTAAGTTAATGTGTAGGTACACCATTCAATTGCTTCATTTGTTCAAAGAAGTAGAACAACTCGAGTTTGGTCAGACATCGGTCGAAGATTCATTTGACTTTTTTTTTACGTTTCACAATGGAAAAGTATCTTTAGCTTCTTAGGAATTTTTTTTTGCTCTGCAAACATTTACAAAGATACACGTCTTAGATTTTTTTTATAAAATATGTCAAATTAGTAGAGTGCATCTTCAAGTTACACTGTAATATTTTAGCTAAGTGAGTTTGATGCTACCATTTCTAGTGATAAAAAAATTTTTGATTCATGTTAACAGTCTTACTATGATAATATCTGAATAAATTGGAGTCCATTGATGCTATTTGTTGAGTTTTTTCGACATTTTAAGTAGAACTGCTCAAGTTTTGTAAGACAGACGTTAAATTTTGAAAAACTTTTTTTTTTATGTAAATGTCCTTTAAGATGAATGTTCTAGTTACTTTGAAACTATGTTCGATTTAATTCATTTACACAGCTTGGATACAAATTAGAGACCTGGGAGAGCAAAGTTGATGGGTGTATCGTACGTTTTATGTGGTGGTTTTAAGCAGAATAACATGATTTTAGTCAGACACTCACAAAACTTTTCTTATGTCTCTTTTATAACTGGAAAGAAAGTTGTAGTTCTTACAGTTTGTTTTATTGTGTAAATAATAATAAACATCCAAATGATAAACTTTAAGAATCATGTCATTTCATTCAATTTGAACGACTTAATCACATGGTAATTACTTGTGCTATCACATTTTATGCTGTTTTATGTATAATGACTGTAAATCATGGATTAAGGTCAACAATCTATAATTAGATAGGTTTGACAGATTCGCGTTCATGGGTGATTTGCGTCTGTGTGATCTATTCAGTAATACAAGTAGTACAACTCTGCTTTGGTCAGACGTTTTATAAAAAGTCTATGTAAAGAGTGAGTCTTTGTTGTGATTTTTTTTTTAAAACAGATAGATCTTGAGATACTTCATTAAGAAAATTTGATAATTTTGTGTTTGATGACTAGGTATATTACTGATCACTGTCCTATAACTTATCATGACAATAGCTTGAAAAAAAGAGGGTTCACAAGAGTAATTGGTGTATTTCGTGCGATAATAATTCGAGTTTGGTCAGACATTCCTGAGAGAGATCATCATCCCATTTTCTTTTTATCTGTTTTACAATTGCTAAGCGTATTCCAGTAATTACGTATATATATATATATATATATATATATTTGTTCCTATTATAAATGCTTACAAAGATTTATTCTACGATTATTAATAAATAACAAGTAAAAAAATTCAGCTACACCTTCCAACAACAATAGAAAGATGTAAAAATCAGACGCACGTGCGTCTCCTTGCTCGGCCTTTTCCAACATCTCGTCCTTCCATACACACATATCTCCATTCTTTATTATTCGGCACAAGGTAGCAACAGCCCAGCCCAGCAGCAAAAATTCCACACGAATCTCAAGTTCTTTTTGTAAATTCAGCGGAGCTCGCGCAAAGCCACCAATAACTGTGCCGGAATCCACTGGCTGCTCGACGCGCTCGGGTAGAAAAACCGTGCAAAGAGCAGGGGTGCGCTAAAGGAAGCCAAAGGGAGAAAATGCAACAGCGCTCCGCGTAGGTAGTGCAGCACAGAGCGAGACTTCCTCGTATGTATATATATACTTATGGACCAAATTCACGGCACGCAGTCTGCGAAAAATTGCTCCCCCGCCCTTCTTCTGGCCTCGTTGGCTGGCAAAGGAATCAGTCAAGTTTCTTTTTTCCGGAAGCTGAATCGAACCGCGACCCTCTTTCTTCTCGAGAGCAACGCGTGGCACGCCCCGCCCCCACTATTTCGAAGAAAGAGGGATTGCCAAAGAGCAGCTGTTGTGTTTCCAACGAAACTCCCGTTATTATCGCGTTCCCTTTCCTTTTTGCTTTTCTGCACGTGTTTTCTCCCTTTACCATTCTTAGGTGGTATTTTCGCCGCTTTCCCTCAATCGGTGTATTTCCGCCGGGTATTGTTTTTTTATAATTATTCGACGCTTTCATCTCGCTTCAGCAATTTTTGTCTACTAAACACCATTTTTTTGCAATCCACATTATTTTTTCCAACTCATCCTGTTGTACTCGACAAAAATCATGACTTTCATTCCTCCCTTCGAGCAATCGATTTCTCATTTCACAGTCTAAGAGAAGCAAAAGGTCTCAGGGGGGGGGGGTATTAAAATAAGCGAGACGACGTTATTGAATCACGCGCTGTTATACTGTCCCCGGGACTCGGGCGTGCATTTAAAGTTTTGTCTCTCTACCAAGCGCTGGCGGTGGTAGCTGCGGTGGCGCCGATACCATGATGGAACGATTGATATTAAAAGTTGGAGGTATACTGCTTCGATACTGCGAAATAGTTTGATGATTCTAGTTGAATGAACGCTAAAGGGTTTTTCAAACTTTTCATTGGTTTTAATGATAGATCAGTTAGCCTCTTGATTAAGAAAAAAAAATGTTTCCTACGATTATTCCCATAAAACACGAGACCCAAGTACTTAAGGATGAGGGATTCATGAAAAAAAAAAGATCGAGCAACAGTGACGCAAAAATTGTTCAAAGCAAGATAAATGAAGCACGCGCCTCCAATGCAGGAAAACACCGAGCACGAGTCATAGGTATATATATGCTATACACAAGGAGCGGCACTTATTATTCTGTCCCCCTTCTCTCCCCAACGACGACGGCAGCTGTGAGCCTCTCCCCCGGAAAAAGCGAGCGGCCCATAAATTTCGCGCGCTTGAAGAGACGCGCCGCGAAATTAAGCTGCTCCCTTTCCTTCCTCCTCGACGACCTTCCCTCTCTCTCGACTCTCCCCTTCCCCTTCTTAGCCTCTTTTCTGCGACTACACGACTGTGATTAATTCGCCAAGATTGGTCTTGAGAATCGTCTTCCTTTTTCTGTGCTCGGGCTATTATTATGGTCTGCCCGTTTGCGCGTGACGGATGTGCGTACGTGGTGTACTTTGGGGTTGACTGTTATTAACTATTTATCATTCGAGGTACAGGGGACAGATGTTCTTTTAGTTATCGAAGATTTCTCAATCGAGCTCTCGTTTACATGTAAACTGCAGTTTTACGAGTCTTTTTTTTTGTTTGCTAACGATCTACACTTTTTTTATATTCATTGCACGTATGGATAAATTTTGTGCATAATTTTAGAGGATGAGGGTTTGAAATAATTTTTACATTTTGTTTTAACAAGTGTACAGGATAATTGATCATTTCTCATTAAAATTTAAGGCCCTGAAATTTGTACGTTTTAGAAAAATGTAATTTAGGCTTGTATCATTTGAATAATTGTACAATTTTCTGGTATAAAAACTTTTAGATGTTAATACTTAATTTTTATGCACGAATCAGAAAACAATTTTTAAATCTTATTTATTACTTCATATATTTTGTAGTATGTATATTAATAAATTATTAATTCACATAAATTATTACATTTCTTTTTAATACGACGTATGAATTGTAGGGATATTATATCTGTTAAATCATCATTACGAAGCAGAACTCACGGGAAAATTTATACTTCAAAGAGTTTCCAATATAACGAGCAATCAGTAATTATACAGGATGGAATTTTGGTCCCACCAGTTTACGTCAGGTATAACGAGATGAATATTTCCGGTCAATAAAATGTCAATTAAAAACTCCTCAAAATGATATTTTTTAATGTAACTGGCTCGAAGAATTCGTTTGATGGAGTATAGTATTAGCACAAATGCCAAATGTGCATTGATACTGTTAAAGTTTATGCAAATAAAGCTTGCACAGTAAGTACAAAAAATTAATGATAATAATAATAATATTTACCTTTCACGGAGGTGACGAGCGTCAGGTGCTGGGAGTTCAT
Organism: Copidosoma floridanum; assembly: GCF_036245765.1. NCBI lineage: Eukaryota > Metazoa > Arthropoda > Insecta > Hymenoptera > Encyrtidae > Copidosoma > Copidosoma floridanum. The sequence goes on along the minus strand of NW_028321884.1, from coordinate 10,610,698 downwards.
TTCGGTGAGCCTGCGTATCACGTCTATTTGCTCCAAGGAGAGTTGAACGGCGTTCAGTTGGGCTGCACCGCATGGCACGTACGCCGACCAGAACTGTAATAAAATAAAAAAAGCGTTTTTTCTTTTTTACAACCATCCGTTTAAACACTTACCATAAGTAATAAGTTATTTTTTAATATTACACCATAGGATGTCGGTAAAAATTAACTCTACTCTAATATCAATAAATAGTGCGCAAAGGCACCGCTAAAACTGTATACCACAACGCTACCATAACAGTACGATATACAATTAGCCACTACCATCTATTTCGTCACCTCAACTCAAAAATGGCCCGTACCCCATTGAGCTAAAACACGACTAGTAAGCTCATAATTGTGCTTAATCATGCCACTCTCTGTCTTTCCTATCCGCAAGCTCACCATTCACGCAGCGGAGCATCAGACATTTGGCGCGCTATGGGCAATTGGAGGCGAGCGAGGGTCTCCCTGTGGAGTCGCGAAAACCGCAGTCAGGAGCGATTACGACTACCCCGAGTTACGCCGAGGACGCTGCAACTATATACAAGGGGTGCACCGGTGGGTGCCGCTAAGTACTATTTTTAAAGTTGAGCTTTCGGGAGGAGGGTACGACCGCAGAACTGCTGCAAGCTCGTCGTTAGTACTTTGGCGGTCAACTTGGCCGCTGTCCCCCGAGAGGGAAGTATGGTATTTAACGCGGAAAGGTGATTAAAGGAGGATCAGAGTATCCCAAGTAAGTTATTTTCCCTGGTTTGGAGAATATATATTTTTGTTTTGCGGGGCAAAAAGCAGGGCGAATTTTCAATTTGATTTTCCCTCGCAAAGCGGAGATGACGGAAAATTTTGCGCGAGGGTCTGCAGAAAATAATCCTCGAGCAATTATGCGGTTGCAATTTGAGCTGCCTCCAATTTCAGCTGTACTCTGACACGCTCTTCGTCAGTTACCGCTGACTCAGCTTTTACAACCTGTCGACTCTCGGTGCGTGCACCCTCTTTATTAAAGTTGCGGCACAATAAATGTCGGGATTCATGCCCTTATTACTTTTATCGATGAATCTTATTTTATGAGAAATGGACGTTTCAGTGGGGTTTCAATATTATTATTATTATTATTATTATTATTTTTTTTTTTTTAACTAACAACATGTTATGAATTGTTAAATTGTTACCTATATGTATTTGTGATGAGTGTGTTGTCACTTACAAGTTGGAAAAGTGTCCGATATTTTTTGTTTGTTTAAAGCTACTAGAGCGTTTTTGGTTGAAAATTATAACAGTAGTAAGTCACTGAATCGAACGACAAGTTATAATGATAATTAATAAATCCATTACAACAACTACAAATTACAGAAACAATTTGAAATTAAAAAAATTTCTAAAAAAATTGACTTTACCAAAACTGTTACGAGTCCATGAAACAAAGTCCTTCTCTCACAAGTACCATTAAAAGCTTAAAAGCTCTGAAAAGTGCAGTCCCCCCCCCTTTCCTGTACTCGTGTAAAAGCTTTCACAATAGTATGAAATCAACAATTCCGGCAAATTTGCCCACCAAATCCTCTCATCAAATACACATCGTCAATAAAAAACGGGCCATCAACAATTAAAAACAACCAGAATCATCTACCGTAACGAAGCTTTCAAACCCCACCCACCACCGATCATTTCGTACGGAACTGAAAATAATCAAGTACCGAGAATCAGCGATTCCCGGTGCAAACATACACGAGCGTACACGTAAAAGCCCAAACACGCCAAATAACCATCAGTTCAAGCGCTATCCGCACTAAAATCTCTTGGTCCAAATGAACAGCTCAAAAATCATTACTTTGAACAAAACCGACCCTTGATTAATTTCCATTTATATCACCGTCGCTTCAGTACACTTCCACCCTCTCTCGTGTAGACTCGATGCCCGTGTCACTCGCAAACTACCACCAACCATCCAAGCCCACCGTATATATATATATATATATATATATATATATATATATACGCAAACTCAACTTTCAACGTCAATCTCACGCTCCTCATTTATATTTCACGGCTCATTTCCCGAGGCTTGCTCCAGTCTCCCGATCATATCCGTGGCGCGCTACGTATACAATACGACCACGGTATTTAATCCCAAACTCGTAAATAACGCGCGATCAATTATTACCACGTGAAAATTATTCGACGACGACTCGTACATGTTTCGTCCAACCACGGGGTCACCCCTCGATCAATCATATCCCACTATCCCGCTATGGGGGAAGAAAAAAAAACCCACCCCCTCGCGATCAAAGCGCACCCTTTGAGCCGGCCAATCGCCTTAAATCAGCTAATTAACTCGTGCAAGGGACTCCACGTGCCTATATACGTATACATACGTGTGCATGAATATTTACCTAACGCCCGCATGTGTGCACGTATACGGTGCTCCGTGCGACTGGGATGGATTTGCATAATGTATAGACTCTGTTATGCTTGGGAGTGATGTGCGGCGTTACTTGGGAATCGGAAAGCAATGGCTTTGACTGAGATTCAATATTTACTCGTATACCATGGCTGGGGGTAATCAGACGATGGTTGATTTCTAATGCCTCAACAGCGCCTTGTCCACAGCGAGTGTAATCTTTATCCATCGGGCTCTCGCGAGGAGTTTTATTTAACTTACTCAGGGTGCGGCTCAAAATTAAAATTACACCAGGTGTGCGTTTGTCGGTTCGGTGCATGGCTTTGGGGGTTGAAAAATCGACGCCACGCGTGATTCTCTTCTCCAAATCACGGCTAATATTCAAAAAGCAACCGATTAAGCTGTACTATCGATCACCGGCGCTGCGAACGTTTGTTTGTTTGTTTGTTTGTTCCCTCCTCGTTTATCGATGGGTTAGAGTTTGCTCAGAGCTCTCTGTGGCTTTGGTTTAATTGCGTTTCGCTGTACCCTGTTTGCATTGATTATGTTTCATGTACAAACTGCTATGTTTTTATTTGCATCGGTGTACGTCAGTCGGTTAGGTCAACGGGATTGAAGAACAATTGAAAGTATCTCGATAGTTCAAGCCCCTCTAACTGACACACGACCATATTTTGTGGTAAGGAGACAAACAGCATTGTTCACTTGAATATGTACATTATGAAATCAATGGTAGCATAATTCCGTATGATGATTTTTTTTTTCCTGAAGGAAATAAAGTTTATTATTCGTTTGTGTACAACATACGTTAGATCCTACGATGTAACAGAGAGGCACACTTTCGCTTGGTATGAAATTGACTGATTAGTGCATCACAGTAAACTTTACCTAGTTATTTCCTAGTTATACACTTACAGTTTGTCGAAATAGTAGATTATTTTCACCATCGAATACTTAATAATCGCTATATTAATTGGTTCAAGTTCCACGTGTTTGATGAACTAACTTATTATGCTGGTGGCACCAAAAGTAATATTCTAGGGCTATGTGACTCTCATCGATGAGATCGAGATGTCTCCCTTGATCACCGATAAACATTTGTCAAGAGAAATTATAGATTTGAGCGCAGGTAAATACCACTTTTTTTTGTGAAATCATGTTTGCTGAGAAAACAGTAAGAATTCTAACTACCTCAAATTCATATAGGTACAAGTATGCGTGCAAAGTAAGTTGAGGAGTTTCAATCCCGTGATGAACAATAAATAAATAAATAATTCGATTGGCAAATAAATGTAAAAAGAAGCAAACGAGTAAGTAAAGTAATGACACTAAAAGAAAGAAAAAAAAAACTCCTACCAAAAGTAAAGCGACCGATTTATATTTCGAGTAGTTCTTCCTAAACTCAGACATAAAGTGCTCACGCGAAAACTGCACCCTCGTCATCTGCGCTCGATCCTCGATATAATATACTCCCCCGTCCGCACTTCCCATCGGCCAAACTCCCCGAATCGTCAAACCCATCACGGTTCGCGGAAACTGATCTCAAACTCCTCAACTCACGAGTACACCCGAGAACTCGACTCCTCGGGACTCCTTGGATTTCTTTGCTCTTATACATACTTACTCGTCCCTCTACAATAAGTTGGCAGCACCGAGTCATAAATCACATTACGAGCAAGTATACACCAAAGAGGGGGGAGGCTCGATAACTTGTCACGAGCTTCTAATGTGGGACATACGATTTTCGGGTACTCCCTCGAGGAGACAGAGTCCCCTTTGATTGATCGTGTCCGTACTTTTGAGGAGGGAAAAATTAGTCTCGCTTAAGATGGTAAACAAAATTTTAAAAAAATAAATAAAAAAACACAGCTCTCTTTTTCCACGTATTAGTCGGCTAACGCGTCGTATATCCGTAAAAACCCGCGTAACCACCAGAAGCTATTCCGTCAGCTCGTATATTTCACCCCCCGCCCTCCCCTGAAACGATGCTTACAGGCAGCGATCGTATATTTCAAAAAAATCAAGCACCAATAAAACCGTAAAAGCCATTTTACACCCTTGCACGGCGAATACGAAATTTCACCCGTACGCGTAGCCCCGAAGATACGCCGACTCGATTTATAATTTTCCATGTACCCCTCGCGGAGGGAAGGGGGGGGTGCAAAGTTAAACCCGCGCGAGTTCTCGGGAGCAAACGATCCCCCCGAAAGCGAGCCCTCACATCCATCTCAATGAGCGGGAGGCAGCGCTCCGACAGATCTCGGGATTCCTACTCGTCTGGGAGATGAAGAAGTACAAAGTGGGCCATGCATATATATATATGTACCCTCGGCAGAAAGTCAAGATATATGTGTGTGGGTTACGACGAATGTAAAACACCGCACGCACTATCGTGTTCACGGTCGGCTGGAGTCATACGTCCCGGCAGCGGTGGTGCATATATATATGTACGGGACACCCGAGGGTACACATCGAGTGGTTCAGGCGCGGCCAGCAATGCGGGCACGGCTGCGTGTAATGGTATTATAGTTGGGGGGTGGGGGTGGAGAATCGTTCGGTCCTCTCTGGGTCTCACCTATTGAAAATGGAAAATTTAATGGGCCGATCGGGGTGAGAGTCGTAAATGGTCTCTCTGGCCGGCTGCGGGCACGTACGGGGCAAGGGTAACGGATGAGTGTGTCGCGGAGGGGAGGGGGGGTGGGGGCTATTTCGAGGTTTCGCGCCGGGCCAGTAGTCCAGAAGGGAGACTGATAATGCACGGGCTGTGCTCTTACTGCCCTTTACTTTCTGACCAAAGAGCAGCGTGGGCGGGGTGAGAGTGGGCGGCTGATTCGCGGATGGTATTTGCATCAAGGGTGGCGGGGATACGGGAGCTTTGGAATATTGCATGCGTGCGGCGATTGATGCTACGGTGGAGGGATGTGGTTGGGAGGTAGGAGTCAGAGGTGAGAATCTTTTTTTTTTTTTTTTGTGAAAAGTGATTTTTGTTTGTTTGTTGTCATTTGGATTCTATGTGGATGATTGAGGAACTGAAAAGAAAGATGGGTTGTTGGTGTATTTATTAATTCGAATTATAAGAAGACTAAAGTTTAAACTTAAGATTATCTGTAATGCTTGGTGCTTGTAATTCTCTTTAGGTGAAAAAAAAAAAAAAAAAAAAAAAAATTAATAATTTATAGAGGCAGGTCGATAATAGTCGGTCTTGTAAAATATTTTCTATCATTTTTTCATATACGTTTCCTTCTGTGACTTATTTATAACAATTAGAAGTACCAAAAATTCAAGACCTACAAGTTTTCTTAATTTTTGGCTAACTGTAAAAATGTTACTTGAAGACAATTGATCTTATCAGCTATTTTTTACGTTAAAAGTCGTAAAAATCATCGATTTTCGCCAACAGATAGTATCCGGTTTTTGCATCCATAATTTTTCAGAAATATCAGTTTGTTGAAGCAAAGGGCAAAAATCTCTCTATCGCTATTTGTTAAGATACCTGCCATTTCAGAGGATCCAAATCATAAAATTGGTAAAATCCATGACTTTTTCAAATACTAAACGAATCTAAAGTGTAAAAAATCGATGGTATGTCCAAAAAACGATTTTTACAGTATTTTTCAATATTTTTTCTAATTTTCAACTCTAAAGGTGACTTTTAAAAAATACGCAAGAAAAGATAGAAAAAAATTTATTACCTTTATCTAAAAACACTAGCATACACGAATCGATGAATAAAGAAAAAAACATCATCCGTCACGATCGAACAAAAATAAAAAATACGCGTACGAGTCGTCGTCTGGAAAAACATGATTGTAAGCAATATCAAAGGGTCCTACGGTTCCTCCTTCGATAAATACTTTGCTCGGAGCTCAAAGAGACTGTACAAACACACACCCCACGAGCGTGACGTATCTCGGCTCTCCTTTGCAGACCTTTTTTTTCCCTCCCCCTCTCCGCGTATGAAAACTAAACACACTCGAGGACCTACAGGAGCCTTTTATCACACGTGTCGTCTTTCTTTTCCCAGTCAAAGGCTACCGCGCGTGTATACACGGGGTGTATAGGGAGAGGGGGACAAAAAAATCGAGCCTGAAAGAGCAGCTCGTGAATTATGAATCGACCCTCCACACAGCGTGTAGATGGTAGTGCTTGATGATCCCATCGGTGTAAGTGATATAGGAATTGATGTCATGGATTTTTTTTTTTTTTACTTCCAATTTGAATGGGCGTAATTTGGAAAAGCGGCAAAAGTTCGAGTGGGTTGTAATTTAGAGTGCTTTTTTGGGATGAATCAAAGTTGGAATCAAATTTTCGGTTCGTCGATGAGTACAGGAGTTTTTTTTCGTTAATTGGATTCGTTTTGCGGATCAGAGTCGCGGTCGGAAATTACTGAGGATGTTGTTATTTTAATTGGAACTTTTTTTCCAGCCCCGTTGAAATTAATTGCACTTGGGGTGTAGCGATTCATTTAAATGGAATGCTGATTGGTTTTTTGATGGCATTTAATCAATTTTTTGGACATTCCACAACATCAGATATATTTATTGCCGAACGAGAGCTTTTGTTAATTTAATTTGGAACGGTTGATGGGATTCTTTCTGGAATCATAAGCAATGTATTTTCAAATTTTCTCCCCTCTGTGTTTATGAAATTAATTTGTAAAATATTACAAATAAATAACGAAGGAAACAAAAAATTTTATATTAAATCAAAATGAAAAAAAAATAGAATCTTAAAAAATTTTAATTATCAAACTGATTTGATAAATTGGTGAGACTCTAAGTATAGACAAAGTCTCTGTTAAAAGTAACATAAAGATGTGGGTATTCATATAAATGTATCGTAGTCATGTTTTACATTCTTTCTAGTTTAAGATTCATTTATACAGCTCTTCCATATCAAAAAGATATTTCATCGATATCTACCAAAAATTAGAAAAATTTTTTTTTATACAAAATAACTTAACGATATATCTGTGAACGTTTTCTTTTGCATTTTCAAAAAGTGTACTATTGAGATAGGATGTGAAATACTTTTGGAAAAATCAATGTTTCGTGAGAAACAGTTTATTTAGTGCTTGGTTAAATTTTTTTGGAACAAATCAACTCAAGCGCGTATTTCAAAACATTTTCGAGATGTAATCAAGTACTTATTTGAAAGTTTATGAATATATTTATATATTTTATTATTAAACAAATTATCTGAACAGTAGTCGAACTTCGTCTAATATTTTAAAAGTGAAAAGAAGGATAAAATAAGTAAAAACCAATGAACCTAAAATAAATAAAAAAAAAGAAAAATTCTATTAAAATTATAACTAAATGTAAATAAATGAAAATAACCAGAAATAAATTCAAAAAAGCTCCAGATGGAATGATTGGCAGCGATCCCTTTTAGTCGTCCAATAAACTTCGATCCCTCAACTCTTACACTTTGTTCGACAATCCAATTTTCTATCTTCAAATTAAACCTCATACCTACCCCAGCCGGACAAACAAACAAACCAATAAACAACGAAAGCGCCACTTCCGCGTGTACACATGTACCAACTACGCGAAAGAAGACCGCGTTTATGAGCCAGAGAAAGTAGTCTTTTCCTCTTTCGTCCTTATCCTCTTCTCCGCAACTGCTTATACTCTCGAGTGCGGAGAAAAGGGGGCGGGCAGCAGCTCCCAGCCAACAAAATTCGAACAACAGCCCATCACCGGGCCATACGAGAGGCACTTTGGAATCGCTGATTACCTCTTATCTCTCTGTCGTCGAGTCTTTTTTTTTTTTTTTTTTTTTTTTCTTCTTTCTCCTCTCCTGTTTATAAAAGTGCAGCTGCACGCGCGCTTCCCTTCTTCTTTTCCGATGACTCGGCGCTCCTCTTGTATATACCACCGCACGTGCATCGTTCGCCGCTCATTCCACCGATGCATCGGCTTTATTTATTTTTTTTCCCTTCTTTCTTCTGTACTACAGCCTCCCCGTGCTAGAGCCCGTACAATATCGCGTCCACTGCATTGTTTTACGAGCGGCTCTTTTACTTTTTTATCGTTTTTAGTTCGGGTATCTTTTACATTCAGATTTTTTATTGGGCCTGGCGTTTAGTTTTACAATGGGCTAGGGAGGGTGGGACATTTTAGGGTGCTCTTGAAACTTGATTTTGTAACCTTTTTCAAGATAGGGCAAAAGTATTTTCCGGGGAAATTTACAATTCATCCAGTGATGTTAGTCGGATTCCCGAAATTTTCTGCTTATTTGGAAAAATATGAGTCAGTCGTGAAATGATATTTTCGGAAAGTAATATGAATCTTTGCGATTGAATGGCTTAAGTGGATGGGTGAATTCAAGTGTACTTTGGCCTACTTCCTACACTTGATTTGATTTTGAATTATTTAAAGTCAAAAAATTTCAATCGTAAATCCATACATATTTTTTGGATTATTTTTATTATAATTCTAGTCTACGCTTCATGGGCTCTCAAAGGAGAAAAGAGCAAATACATGTTACTAAAATTACTTTAGTACAAATTATATATGGGAGCTTTTATAATTTTCTTTGATGGTATTCTAATTAATAATAAAAAAAATAGTAATAAGACCAAAAATTGTGATTACTAAAAATTATAAATAATGAAATATTTTTTTTTTTTTTTTGAATTAATTATTTTTTTTTATTTATTGAATGTATTAAATGCTAATTACCATAATTTTAAATTGAAATAAGTTTTACAGTATAAATTAAAAATTAAGTTATAGAAAACAAGATAGTAATTAAGAATAGCACATAATTTGAAAACTAAATTTACGTGTAAAAATTAAAAAAATTAAAATAATTATTTAATTCTATCACTTTCGAGAAAAACTCGCTTAAAAATAATTTTGATTAATTCAAATAAAAAATGTATTCATTTTTAATAAATTTTAATTTATTATAAAGTTACTTTTTAACATAGAATAAATTGAATTCTTTTCCTAACACCAATTATTTTACATTTCAATAATGAAGATTAAAATTTTTGTTATTAAATACTTATCTATCAAAAATGAACTCGTAGTATCTCTGCCAGCTAATTAATTAAAAACGTTTTGTGCCGACTTCAATCTAAATTGGCCTCTTTTTGGAGATAGATATAAATTACTAAAAAAAATTTCACATATTGAAGATGTCGTTATTTTTAATATATTTTTAATAATCATAACAATCATCATCCCAATTAATCCAAGTTACCGTGAATCCCTAATTCGCTAAAACAGATTTCAAAGCCGTTTTTCTAAAAACCCACTCCCCCTCATTACGCGTAAACAGAACAGACTATCGCTCGAGAGAGAAACGGAGGGGATTTTGCAATAACGGGAGTTAATGTATTCCATTCAAACTCGAGTAGCAGGATTTCCTCTCCCTGTACCCCTGTACGCTTCCTCGTTTTCCTTTTTCGCTCTATTTGAGTGAAATTCCGCGCTCCGGACCGTGTATTTTGAAAGTTCATTTCCTCAAATTTCCTTCCATCCGAGCTCCCGCTGCAATTATTGGTCGTTTACACGGCTCTCCCCTCTTTTCTTATTTCCACCTGTTTAATGAAAATTGACGCCCCAGCGCCGCGTGACTCCCCTCCGTCTCTCCCTCCCATTTATTTCTCCACCGGCGTGGGACTGCCAAATAGCGCCAGCCTCGCAAAGTTTCTTCGACCAGCTTTACTCTCAAATCTTCTTCCTTCTCCCCTTTTCCGTTACATCCGAGAATTTTCCAGCATCCCGAAGAAGATTTTCTTTCGTCAAGGGCTTTTCTCCAAACGCTATTATTTTTCTTACACGCAATGTACAACATAATAATAATAAAAATTATAACACAATGTGACCCATTTCTCTGAAAATGGTAAATCGTAGGTACAACAGGTGACATGAAAACTATAGATTCCAATCCACGTCACTAAATGGGGTCGATTCTAAGTACAACTGCTGTCATGTAAGAGCACAAGTGACCCCACCGTAGCAGTTGTGACAGTAATATACTTCATCACATTGACAATGAAGTTATTATATGAAAATTTGGTGACTCCTGAGTAGTCATTGGAACTTTTTTTTATTTTTGATTTACCCATGCGCATTTGTAAGACAAGCGTCCCACAGAAAAGACGTGGATTTTTTTTTTACTTTCTTGGTAAAGCAATACAATTTGGTTTGAATAAATCTCAGGTGTATTTGACGAAATTCTGTGAAGCAATTAACCATAAAAAAAAAAATAATGATTTTTTATTGAGACCAAAATGTAATATGAAATATGCTTTAGCTCATTGGAATATTAAAAGGAACGCAATACAACGCAAACTTCATAAGGTCCTGGAGAATAAACTGCGCATGAAAATGATATCAATAGATGAAAACAAAAAGGAAAAGAAAAGGAAAAGAAAGCGTCAGTGGGGCGCTTGAGCCTTTCATTTGTCCCCTCCCGCTTCCTCTTGTCCTTTTTTTTACATCCCCCCTTTTATTCCAAGCAGTGACTTTGATCCTTTCAATATTAAAGCAGCGGGCATTTGAGTCCCATTCACCGAGCGACTCTCTGATTAGCCTCTGCCTCCGTTTTCTTCCTCCCTTTTGCTTCCCCGGACAATGGCGGAACACCGGCCAGGGGGTAAGGAGGATGAAGAGCAAAAGGAGGCCAAAGGAGGAAAAAAGCCATCACGTTGCATGTGTATTATATACACACCGAAGAGTCCGCCCGAGATTGCGTCTCAATAATTGAATTGTGCGCCAAGATAGGGGGGGGGGATCGGCGGGGCGTCGCAGAGTCGAGCGCGCGCTGAGAATTTCAGATGGCCGTCCGTGGCTGATGCTTTTGTCCCTCCACCCCCCAGCCGCTTCTTCTTCTTCCTCTTCGTCTTTCAGAAGAGGCGATTACAGAAAATTCGATGCGATCGGGTAAATTGATTGCTGTCGCTTTTGTGTGCTCGATAAAGCGTGGATGATGAACCGGGGGCTGGAAGAGTTGATTTTTGCCTCTAGTGCGAGTTTGATGTCTGATCGTGGACCAACGATGTTCTTGCTGTCAATTTGCGCGTTGTGAATTTGACTCGCTAGATTTTACCCATTTACACGCTATGACCTTATCTTTTGTTGGCCATTTTTTGTAAAGGAAGATTAGAGCTAAAGTGAAGCTAAAGTTACAAAGAGCCTGAAATGTAGAAAAAGACAAATTACTTGCTTTTACTATGTGAGTAGGTTTACTTCGACAAACAAGTTTCTCTGATAAATTGAGTCTCTAATCTAACATACACGTCTCATTATGAGATTATGCCAGCTGATGTGCACAAAATCGTTTTTCCGAAGTTAAAAATTACTTTGAAGTTTATTTTTAAGCACCACCACGATTTTAAAAATTGCAGGTAAGCACGTAACAACGTTAAAACAAGAACACTAAGTATGGTCAACTACGTACATTTGAGGCAACTTAATGTTTTTCCACCTAACCGGTATGAAAAAGACACAAAGTGTCTCCACCACTCGCAAAATGACTGAAAGAGCAGGGCGTAACTTAAAATAATTTATCTTAACGCAGCCCTCAAAAAGTTGCACGTGGAGGTACGACTCTTGCCCAAGCCTTTGAATTTATGATTGCATGCGCACTTGGGGCCGTGCACGCGAGAGAGATAGCGTAGGGAGACAGCAGTGAAAAAGGCAAATTAAACAAAAATATGCTCCACTGGCTGCGTGGGGAAACAAACCGGGGGCCAGGAGATAAGGGAGTGTGCAACGACACGGAGGGACAGATAAGTCATACTCCGCGCGAGGCAGCATCGAAAGCAGTGCTGCCGCTGGCTCATTTCCGTTTTATCTTTCGGTACGGTTTTTTTCGTCCTGCCGTGCCATTTCCTCTATCTCGAAGGTGAAGGGAGGGGTTGACACGCTGCGTCGGGATTTTTTTTTTTTTTTTCTTCGGCTTCGTTACTATGTCAGCCACGCGCGTGCGGAGCACCGAGCTTGCGGGCTGTCAAGTGGATTCATGGGGGCAACCGAGCTTTCCAGGACTTGTGTAGGTTCCACTCCTGTCCGGCCACGGGGTCTTTTGATTAGTTCGTGACTCGCATGCTCGGTGGTGTTGGCGTGTTTGCTTTGGGACGAAAATTGCGGCAACCAGGAGGGGGATCTGCAAGTTTTTGATCCCTAAATTGCGTCAGAGGATTACGCCTGGCGTTTTATTGGCGTGGTTTGAATATACTTTCTAAGTATCGCATGACTCTTGGAATGTTGTATGGTTTCTTATGTCATTTCTTAAAAGTCCGTGTAACCATTTTCTTTTCTTGCTGTAAAAACATTCATAAGCTAGTAACCGGGGGGCCCCGCACTCTTGAAGTCTCGATAAAAAGTTTGCAGACTTTTGCAGTCTTTGAAATACTGTAAATCATATTTTCTGTCATTTTTAATGACTTTAAGAGTGCTCAGCCTCTCGGCTAGAACATCAAATGAAAATGAAGGTCCACACAAAATCAGTATTGGTGTCAGCTCATGCACGCTTATTTTATTCTCCAAAATGTACAAACATTGCGAGTAACTTCTCACATATCAACTTTATATTTTAAATATGTAGGAATGTTGTTTCAATCAACGAGTCCAAGCTGTGAAATGGATTAATTTTCTCCTCAAGACTCAGTCCATCATTCATCATTCAAAGAAACCTACGTTCGCACTAGTCTCCATGAAATGTGACGTATGTGCACGCAAAAACCCTCGAGTCGTCTTCCCCGCGTCATCAGCCAACCATCACCGGTAAGCACTTGCTAGATCAGCCCCGACCCCTTCGATTATCGCAGTCCTGCATCAAACTCCAATCGCGCCCACGCACATACGTGCAGCAGCCATAGTCGAGAATTACGAAACTCCGCACTCGAGCGAATTCGATCAATCGTATAGGCGCGCCCTACTACAGCAGCCACGAAGGGGTGGGCGGAGAAGTCAAGCGGCCTCGTTAATAATTTCACGTGGCGTTACTCCCCCAACTCCCTTGCCCTCCTTTCCACGCACATGACGACCTATCATGAGCCATAATAACGCGACGTCGTTAATTCCTCCGAACGGCTGGCTGGTGCACGTGTCCCCGTAATTGTGGAAACGCAACGCGAGGGGATGACTCCGGAGTTGCCGTCGAGATGTCGTACAGTACTGGGATGTGTATGCGACGCAAAGCTTTTTTCACCCCCAAAAAACAATCACAGCGATAATGAATGTTTTTTTTTTTTCCTTTCCACGTGAAATATGAAGGGAAAAAAATCAAGGTCCCGGCAATGCTCTCAAAGAGGCCTATTTCGTTCGTCTCGTTTTTACCCGCTGCCAAAAACCCTTTGCTCTCCAATTTTCCTCCAATAGCCCAGCTCGAGATTTCCGCCCTCTATCCTAAATACATTCCGCCTGTACTCGCACGAGCATACGAAAATCCCCTTTTCCCGGAGCATCGATGACGAAGACAAACATCTGAAATGAACTCGGCGCTCTCGTTCCCTAAGCCGCTCTGGGCGAAAGAAAAGCGCCGGGAGAAACTTCGATTTCCCGGGGATGGAAACTGGCTCTGTGTTTGCACGTCCTGGGAGTGGGGGAAAAAAAGCAATTAAGTTTCCGAGTATACGGAAATAAGCGGGGATGCGTTTTTCAGGGGGTGTAATGGTGTTGATTTTCGAGGTGGGGGTGGTAGTAGTGGTGGTCGTGGTGTTATCTAATTACATCAAGGGGCATGGAAATGGTTGGTGGGGGGTTGTGTATCGCTTTTAATAGAAATGGAATGGTATTTGGATAGATTGTGGTGATCGAGTTATACGGGGGATGAAAAATTGGGAGGGAAGCTCAAACAAAGCAACATCGGCAGATGGGTAAGTGTTTTTGGAGGGGAAACTGATCTCCGTGTTGTGTCGTTCTGAGGGATGTTTGTGCGATTCGTGGAAAACATATTCATGGAATGATGAGAAATTTAAACTAAGCTCTTTTGAGTAGAGATTGTTGGAAATTCGTACGTGTTTTCTTACTCAACAAATATAATTTATAAATTTGGTTCTTTGTACTCCACCGTAACTGCTTATGTATTTAATTTTACGTATTTGAATTACAATATATTATTGGAAAAACATTGGTTGAGTCAAAGTGTATCGCATCCATTTCATTTTTACTGATCACGATACAAAATTAGAGGGGGATGAAAATTTTTATTCGATTACATTCACGAACCATGTAAAAAACAATTTCTGGGAATTTTTTTTCCATACTTTGAAACCTAATTAAAAAATCTTAATAACATCTAAAAATTATGATTTAAAAGACGTATAATAGAGACGTCTTACTCTTAAAGTGCATTTTATACGAAAATAAACAATAATATTAACTTATTTATGAACTATTATTAAAAGGCCAGTCGTTGAATTTCGCCATGGGACAAGTGCTAGCGATATATTTCGTAATTGCTCGTCCAAAATTAATTGGTCTTATTTCCCCCGAAACTTATCGTACGGGAAAACGCATTAAACATAATTTTACGGCCTCCAGCTTCTCGGAAACTTTTCAGTCTCGAAGTAATTTTCATAGCCCACTCGGCCGTGCCGAAGGAGAAGTTTTAAAAAAGCTATTATTATGCCTCACGACGGAATTTAATTATAAATTGACGAGGACGAGAATTTATTTTTATCAGCAAAAGAAGCTATTCCTAATTTCATTTAACCAACTGAACTATACATATTCTTGAACGAAAATTAAAAAAAAAAATATAGAGTATCAGGTAAGAAGAAAAAAAAAATCAACTAACCTATTCGCCAAAAAAAATAACTTTGAGATCGATCAATTGGCACCATCTCTCGGAATCGAAGAGGAAAAAAGGCCCAACAGCAAACAAACTTCGTACACGTGCGGCTGATTTTTCTCGAGAACCAAGCCTTGGAAAATCGAGTGTCTCGAAAAGTGAGCAGATGGATACCTTCGTGGGTACTCCCCCCACCCCAAAACTTTTACTCCGTCTCGGGGGCGCGAGTAGAAAACTTTGCCGCAAAACAAGGTCCATCGAGCTTACACGTGAACTTACCAGCGAACGAGAGAATTACTCAGAAGGGGAAAAAAAGCCGGGTAGTTTCACGGAACGCCAGTTCGCAGATTCTCCCCATTCAATTCGCTCGCTGGGATCGTTTCGTGCTAATGGACACGGGATGACGCTGAACTGAAAATGGGCTTTTTTTCTGGGTTTTTGGGCCAATATAACTGGAGAACTATTATTTGATATTGTCTATGCAGTTAGTTTGGACTTGTACGTGGGCGAATGCATCAACTTGAGCTGATGAATGGGTAGAGGGACTCACTCGCATAGTCGAAGCGAAGTTTGATGGTTTGAGATATATTTGCCCTGGTAATTGGATGGAGGTGTGAAAGACCAGTTGTCACACGATGATGTAAATGGCTGATGAAACATGTAAATAAAATGACGTGTATGATTTTTCTTATTTTTCTCTAAAATATCAGCATCTTTATACTCTTCTAATTATAACTGAGTCAAAACTTTTCACTGCTGTTTATAAAAAATTTTAAGATCCGTGACCTGACTCTCACTAGTCCAATATTTGTTGACAGACGTTAATGCTATTTTTTGTCTATAAATAAATATGTTTAAAATTAAAGAGAAATTTAATTGCGCCAATGACGAGTGTACATATTTGTTTTATACGAATTCAAAGTAGTTATTTGTACATCAATTTTATGGATGTCTAAGGCGCTCGATACAGATAACAAAGGTAGTAAAAAAAAAACTTAAACTTTCGAATCACCCACCGAACTACGAGGGTACTGATAAAAACAATCGTTTTCTTACCGATCATTCGGACGATCAATACCTTACTCACACGATGTTATTTACAAATTCCAACGTCATTCCAACAAAAGGCCCCACCTCCTCTCCATCCACATATTTTTCCCATCGAACGTCTTCCAAGTGAACAGAGATTTATCTTTTTACCTCGAAAGTTGGAAATACCGCTCGTTGTCTTCTTTTCTCCCTCTCCGCGAGTACGAGAATTCCATTCGACTGTTAACCCCAGCCCCGACGAAGGTACATAAACTTTTTTAATTTATCACGCGACCGACTTGCATGAAATATTTTG
This sequence comes from Copidosoma floridanum, assembly GCF_036245765.1. Taxonomy (NCBI): domain Eukaryota; kingdom Metazoa; phylum Arthropoda; class Insecta; order Hymenoptera; family Encyrtidae; genus Copidosoma; species Copidosoma floridanum. The sequence continues at coordinate 10,594,182 of NW_028321884.1, read as the reverse complement.
AAAGTCCCGTGCCAATGGATTAAAAAACTTTCCTGCATGTAGGTCCCAGCATCGTCAACGCGAGCGGTAAATGTGCCAAGCCGAGGGTCTATTCTCGTCCGTCTGAAAGCCAAGCTCGTACGTTATCCCCCCGGAAAAAAAGGAAGAGCTGCGTCTCCCGAAAAAGAAAACAGGTCAGCAACTTTTCCTCCCCGAAAAATAAAGAAGCCGGCGATCGATGCTTGTACACCCATATTCCAGCAATGTTTTCGCCTCTGGGGCGAAATTTAAATCTGTCAGCGACGTCGACGACTCGAGCACGCTGTCAGCTGTCGATAGTAAACATATGCACGCACGAAACGATCGACCGGCTCTCCGGGGTCTCGAGTGCGTGCTGCTTTGGAATGACGGGCGGACGCGTCGAGCGATCGAGCGTGTGAACGAGTCTCCGTTCCGGGGTAAGGGGCGATGGATTTTCGATTCCAGGCTAAGGAGGAGATAGGCAATTTATTTATTATGATGTAGAAGACGGAGGCGGGACCTGCACTCGACGTGTGCCTACTCATGAAGTTGTGCATTTTCCTAATAGAAATCCTTCTGGATAACTTGGCTGGCAATTCTCACAAAACGAAGCAGTTAATCCTTCTACTTGTCATCAGTACAGTTGGCATTTCGCATTTTTATTGGCAAAGGCTATCGATGCACGGTTTGTAGTGAATAAATCTACTACCAATCGATCCATTCAAGACAAATTGACCTAGGGATGGACGTTTTCTACATCGTCATTTTGTTCTTACAAATACAAATTATGTAGTCCTCGATCAAAGCTCAAATGGTTCATCGACGCGTCGACAATGACCGGCCCCCTTTCACTCTGTCTCCGTGTACACTCGATGACGCAAAGCAGCCCGATAAGCCGTCGAACGGAGACCCACTCGGTCAACTGCTAATCATCGTCAGCTCCACGCATTATGTCGTACAGCATCACCGATGGGTGTACATAGCTAAGCACCATTGAAAATCCCTTCAATGTCCCCTTCCAACGAAAAGTCCCATCTCTCTAGCTGCCAGTCAAATTTACATGGGTTCGCAGTATATGTACCCCGAACCAGATAAAATTACCGCGTTAATGCGATTTGCGTTGTTCGGTAATTTGAGATGCGATCAAAACATCTAATGGATTTACGGTCGTAATTCCGTTACGTAGAAGGGTACATTGGAATCTGGTTTGCTAGAATACTTCATGAAAAATGCATTCATTGGATAACGTCAAGGTATTCCAGATGCTAAATGACAAGTGTACGCTAGTGAAAAGTCCACATATGAGTAGTAGGACGAGTTATACCGATGGAAAGTACAGCCCAAATTATTTCGAGCAACATCATAGCAACGCACATGTGTGGAGTGATGAAACATTTACAGCTCGAGATTGGGGAGTTAATCAAGCACGCGACCCGTGCAGAATGAATTGGTAATAAACCACGTGGTGTCTATATAGCTGCCTCGGACCTACTGGGGATGTATAATACAGATGCGATTCCCGGAGAAACGAGGGTGGAGGGAAAAAAGCCCGATCCTCGAGTGGGTCATCATAAAGTGATGCGCGCACGGGAGTTTATCCCGAATCCTTCGTCGAAAAGTATGGGTGGGAGGGGATCGGTTCGTGAGTTACACGACAAACTACTCCTCCACCGACCTTCCCCACTACAATGCCTGTGTACGCAGAGATTGCCTTCTGTGTGTATCGTGAGGAATCGCGCCTGGCTTGCATATTCCCCACAGGCGCAACTACCCTTCGTTTATGTCGAATGTGTGTTGAACGAGTGTTTCTACGGGATGTATCGTCGAGTTTCTCGTGCGATTTCTCGGACCTTGGGCTGTTGACGGAACTTTGGCTCGTGACGTGCTGTGTTAGTTTTATTTGGGACGCTGGATGGTTCAGCTAGTAGAGTTTGTTGAGTTTTCCATGGCTGACGATTGTTTTGTTGTTGTTGTTGTTGTTTCGTTGATGGTTGGTTCAGTTTGATCGATAGAGCCACGGTTCATCCAAAAGTAACACCAATGATATCTGAGGTTATTAATCAACGATACTTATTCTGATCGTCTAGTTAATAATTAGAATTTTCCATTGGTAGATATTCAAACAAACAAAGTAATAATCACTTAAAATCTCCAAAAAGTGTGGTTTCTTTATTACGTTTTTACGAAATTCTTTGGACAACGGCATTGTCCACTCTTACTGCATTGTTCTGGTGATAATGTTGTTATTATTATTGAACTACTTTAAGGTAAATATTCTAATAATGGTGGAATATTGATTGTCATGATACAAATTTCGCACTGCAGCAAAAGCTCAAACGGAGAACCCCTGGGCCAAACTTCCGACCGCAGACTCGCAGCGAAATAGCACGAATTCGAGCACCGCGCCCCAACTCGAAATTTCCCCGTGCAATCTGACAAGTTGCTCCTCAAGCATCAGCTACTTCTCTCGAGAGCCGTAGACGTCTTGATCAAAGCATTCAAAACAATGAGCAAAGTTCCAAGATTGGTCATCCATTTTGTACTCAACGACCCTTGGCATACCTCCCCTCGCCGGAGAACTAGTCCACGCCTCACAGCGTGGACCACACCTATAAACTTGCTCTCGTTCAACTTATTTACCAGAAACTCTCTCTCTCTCTCTCTCTCTCTCTTACTTCAACCGTGAGAGCACTAATCAAGCATCTCAATGTAATGTATCCACACAGTAGCTTCTTTGGCGTATGCACGTATACGCGGCAACAGAATCCCTCTCTGCAGGCATTTGCGTGTACTCGTAAACACAAAGAAGAGAGATGTAGAGCGGAGCTGCTGATATTGATGGTCCTTGGGGTGCGTTTCGCGACATACAGCCAATTTCGCTAGAGGAAGGATAGCATCAATGGGTATAGATGAGGCCAGAGGGTGGGGGAGAGAACATAGCCAGTTATGTTGGCCTAATCAGCTGAAACCCGAGAGCAGTAGCCCTCCCCGCCTTCCACCCACTGCTGGGCTATTCACTTTGTGCGCCAAGCGATCCCACTTGCACTGCCGATAGATCCGCTTACCTGCAGTTATCGCAATTAGCAGGGTTTACATCTCCACCTTTATGTTCGTGTTTAATGTCGAGGAAGAGGAGGAGGAAGGGACGTGGCGGAGTGGTCAGGATACGTAACAGGATTAACTCCATTTGTCATTGGTGGGAGAACAGAAGAGAGATCGAAAAGAAAAGAGAGCCAGTCGGAGGTGAGGGAAGTAATTTCTAATGCACGATGAGTCTTCGGGGATAGTTCGGACAACAAACTCCATCGACTGTAATAGGTGTGGTGATTGTGCCAGTGCACCTCCTCCCGAGGAACAATGGACCTTTTGAGGAAGGCAGTTTAACTAGAACGTTGCCGAATGCAATTTTGCGAGTTAGTTCCGGTGTAGTGGTGGTCGCGAATCTCGCCTAACAATTATTCAATCTATGAATACCCCGGGTCAGCTTCCTTTGCGTTTCGTGATTTCGGTATCTCATTGTACATGTATCGCGAGTGTTTCGTTCTTGAATACGGTTGTCGAGGATTTAAATCTACTTCAAAAATGAATAGTTTGACTCGCGATAGTTTGACCTTTGTAGAAAATATTCTTGTTAGTGGTGTACATTCCTTGTTTTAATTCAATGCAAATGCGTGGAGCTCCTTAAATAGTAGGAACTATTACCACAAGAGTATTATGACCCTTTCATGTCATCATACGAGACACACCTGCGTACAGACAAATTAAGCCGAGGGACTTGTAGTTCAAGCCTATACTCGAGTTCCACTTAGTCCTTTAGTTCTAACTTTGGAAACTAGCGCGTCACTTCGCGGGACTTGAGTAAGGTAACTGGATCCAACAACATGTAACACTCTCCAAAGTAGGTGCGCAACTGTAACAGACTTTCCTTGCGGCTTTGAGGTTGACAGTGTCGATCGTGATTCGCGATTGTCAAACAGAATGGGGAATTTCAAAGTATCATGAGACGAATTTGCTTGGAAAAAAACTACGATACATTTCAGGTTGTACCTACGAAGGATTCCCATACTACTGACTGTATTAGCATTTTTCCGTGTGGAGCTGTTGTTAAACCCGTTGCATCATTCGATAATGCTACGAGAGCCATATTAGATTTCCTCTTAAGCCCATGTATCTCGGAGTGTTTACATCGTGTGCCAAGACCGGAGTGTAGAAAACACCAGAAGGGTCTTCTTCCCATCCTGTTTTACTTTGGCTTTGCCGTACTAGTCTGTAGTTTACAAAGATAGCCAGACACGAATGGAACTTCCTCCCCCCAAAGAAAGAAGAAAGAAGAGATGAGCTCAAGTTTCTCCTATTCCATGGTTGTATGAATCTCGGACCACTGGCCTTTTTCACGAACATAAATCTTTACTAGCGTTTCATACGCACACTGCTTTTAATGCCACTGTTGATGTTGGCTGACGTATATTCGGTTCTACCTGGAGTAATAATTCACGATTTTTGCGAGAAAATACATTTTATTCCTTCTTTATATGACTCTGTAAAGTATGGTTAGGCGTAAAAATGGCGAAAAATATGGAACATAACCTCAAAAACCGAAAATAAACCTACAAATGGTCGAAAAATCATCAATTCCAACGTACGAGAGTTTTCTTCCTCCCCAATTTTTCGCGGAGAAACGTGAATACACCCACTGCGGCTGCTGACAAAGTCTCTTATAAATAACAATATCATTCATTGTGCTCTCATTGAATCATGAAAACTGGGACACGCGCTCCGTACGTGGCACCATACATGTGTAAATATCGCCATTAATCTGGACCTTCTCGAGAGTTAATCCGGTCGGCCCCTTCGATTCCCACGAGAGCAGGGGGCGGGCGAGCGTGTCTCTTGCAATTTTCAGAACTACACCGCTTCTACCGAACTGGTAGCCTAGTTTTGCGATTTCCAAGAGAGAAAGGGCGAGGTTGGGGAAGAATCTGTCTTACTTAAACTCTATGTTGGGGGGGTATGATGCATACGTAAACTGTTTCAGCGAGATCAAAATTTATGGGATGCGCTCTTTAGGCCATTGTGGATTCCATTCAAATTCATGATCACACGAGTGTCTGAGTAGACAGCTTTGAAAATCAATCGATTCTTTTCAAGCCTCCGTTACAAATGAAAATGGCACAATAATCATAACTGCGTTTCATTGTAGTGCAACCAGAAAACAAGGGGGGAGCACGCGAGAGCAATTTGGCCTTTTCCTCCTTCATGGCGAGTCTTGGTTTTATCGGCCTTGGAAGTCATGGAGCCCCGAATTCATGGGTCTCGTTAATGCGATTCAAATTATTCTCCCCTGCATTGGAGCATAGGGGGGTGAGGTCGTGCACGTGTCTTTCGCCCGTGGACCTTTACGAGGGCTCCATACGATGCTCATTTCTGTTTCATGCAAATCTTCCGTAAGCCGCTTTTGGCACACATGTATACCTGTAGTACGGACGTGTGTTGTGTGCACCCTGGCTCCTCCTTCTCCTATTTCTGTTGTATTGTATCTGTGGTACAGTGGTCGGGACAGGTCTGGTTTCTTTCGTTTTTCGCTTGTAAACGCTTTAATGAGCGGCTTGTGCGTCTGTGCTCCAAAGGGTTGGAAATTTTTTGTGTTGGCTTGCGGGTCTGGTAGGAAATCTTAGTTAAAGGTTGGCCTTGCTTGTTTGGAGAACAATCGTGGGTTTATCAGTATTAATTGTGGACCGTAATGCATGAGTATGAATGACAATATTAGCACTACTGGTATCATTGTTAAAATAAAGCAAAAAATTTGAAGGACTAAAATTAAACAGCAAAAATTACCATTTTATTTTGGGACTAGTATTGACTGGTATTGATGAATCGTAATAACTGTGTGTGTGTGTCTATTGTTTCATTTTCATTAGAAAAATTAATAATGAATTGTAACAACTAACATAATGTATTAACGATTCAATTTAAAATAGTCTGATAATTTTAGTACGACAAACCAATAACTGATTTTAAGCCCATTTTATCATAAAGATTAATAAAAATAATAATGAATCACGTGATAATGACTCACTTTGATTAATATCAAACGTTTCATTACGAGTTGATAAGTTAAGTAGTATATTTTGGAGGAATTTAAAACAAATAATTTATTTGTAGTTTAAGTAAAGATAACGAGTATCTGCGTGAGAAAGATAATTATTAACTTCTCTTAGGAGGCTTTTCTAAAGTAAACACGTGTGATTAAAGTCACGGACTACGCCAGGTTTATCGAGCTAATGAACAGGTACTAAGCGCTCAAAAAAGTAAGAATTTTTTTTTTCCGTTTTTTCTTAAATTATGTTCATCATAATTTTTATCAAAATAATTTTTAATTGCAGGTTCAACGGTAGTGACGTTCATTCAAGATAACGGTCCAACTAAAATAAACTTGTTTAAAAGATTGCCATACTTTTTCCCTGAGGCTAAAACTACGTCACTTACCTTTTGTAAGAATGGATTTAATAATAAAAATTAACAAAAAGCATGAGGAGGGGGATAAGGAAAAGAGATAAAGTCAGTCTCATCTTTAGCAAGAGAAACTATCTGTCTTTCCAGAGCTCTGACATCCAGTGTAATATTCCGTGACTTTCGCTTTGCTCATCAAAGACACAAGCTCGTTAGGGTAAAAGTTTTTTTGCTGTCCTTCTCCTACAAATGCTGGTTGTTGTCGCGTTGACGGGATGCAGAAGAAGAAGAAGCAGCAGCGCCCAAGCTGAAGCCAGAGAGCGAGATAGAAGACGTGGGATAAAATGAAGCGGAACGAGAAACAGGTAGGAAGTGAGAATCCAAGCGATAACTGATCTCGTTATCTCTTCCACGCTTCCGCTTTTTGGCAATTATTGCGAGTTCTCTCTCCCATCGTTCTGTTGGGATATTTTTTTTTTCCTCTTCCTCGACTGAAATTCTAACGACTTCGGTTATTCTCTCCTAGGTGTGGATACAGCAATAAATTTTCCTCAAACTTTAATTAACACTTTGCTTATTGTCTTTGTATTGCAATTTACGGATCAAAAATAATGTTTTCCTTCAAAAATATTAATTTTTGTTTGTTTGTTCACTAAAAATAATTTAAAACATAACTCCTTCGGTTTTGTATGTTTACTAATAAATGTGTAGTTTCATAATGATTTTGGGCAACATCACCAATGCTAATCGAGTAACATCAATGTCCATAATTGAATATCTTACGTGTAATGACAAACTTATGATGATAACTTCCAAAGCAACTTTTCTACAGGTTAAGATACACAATCAAAAATATTTTGAACAAACCAAATGGTAATCAATAATGTGAGAGAAGAAAAGGACATGACCAATTCAATAAATACCGTTCAATAAATGAATGCTCCACCGACGATTTTCTCCCAAAATAAAAATAACGTGCACCAAATAGCACCTAGTACGAACGAATCTACATGTACTTATCCATATCCACCAATCAGTCTATACATATTTCATAAAGCTTCCGGCCCCGGCATTCGTATCATTCCATCCGGCATCCAAAGCAATAACCATCCATCACCCACCGGCCCCGCAACCAAATGATGCATTCCAAAGTCTCAAAGGCAAAGATAGAGAGCCAGAGCCCATCGACAAACGTGAGATCCCTCAGCTGTCCACAGTGTCACGTTTGGAATTCGTCCTTGGCAAAGGCACGCGCGCGCACACACATACACGGGAATGTCGGAGCCCTCCACCTATAATTAGCTCTCCTTTCCCTCGCGCTTCACTCCAAGTCGCAAGTCTCTTGATGAATATTCCCGTGCCCGAATTTCTACGCGACCAGCACGCAAGTCCCGGGGAAGTAAGACTCAATAAGGCACAAGGAGTCCCTGATAACGAAGCAGGAGCCTCGAAAGCAATCGAACATATCCTTTGATTCGGGGCATGGAGGGCTCCAATACATAGAGCTATGGCGTGCGTCCTCGTTCGCCTCTCCGGAGAGAGACCGGCAAACCATCTCATGATTTAACGCTCGGCTGTTTGAAAACTATCGATTGGTTTGTGTGACTGAGTGCTTGTAGTTTCTTCTTCCCTTACCTCAGCTCCCCTCCGGCTCTGGATGCCAGTGACTTGTGATTGAAATCGAAATTCAGGAGTTTGCACGTCGCGCTCCTTCTCTTCGCTTGGAATCGAGTTGCCCGAGAGTAAGGGTAAGTAATCAGTTGGCCATTCGAACGGAATCGCTAAGCTGCTTTGGATGACGAAAGTTTGTTGGTCGAGCGTGTGTGCGCGCGTTTGTCAACCGGATTTGAATTTCATGGATCGATGCAGGTTGATGAAGATTTTTTTCGGCATGATTTCCATTCCTAAATTGATGTACGAGTGTTATTTGAGTTTCAATTTTTTCCAGTAAACCTTTTGATCATTGGTCCATCTGGTGAGCTTTTTATTTTGTCATTTTGAATTTTTTAGTAAATGAGGAATCGTATAAACAAACTAGTTTAATGATTGTGATCAATTAGTATGACCAAGTCATCTAAATTAATCATAATATTCAGTCAGTCGTAGGTTGATCCAATATAAATTCTACACATACTCAATACCAGAACTATCTAACACTTGTTCGACCCAGAAAACCAAAAAATCCAATATAAATCCTAGTGAAGAAAAAAAAAAAAAAAAAAACCTGATATAATCCTCTTACCAGTGTACAAACGCCAGTCCGATCAGCTTTACACTCTTGGTCCAATTACCTCCGTCAACTCACAAACTTCGGTTGTCCGCAAAGGAACGGCCGATCCACCTCTCTTTGACCAAATTCCAACCGAGAGGGATAAGTCGTGGAGAAATCGTCGTGTACACACAACGACCAATTCCACCACCACTGCACGACACATATAAAGTACATAGAAGAGCCAGAGGAGGACGGAGATCTGTGGCGCAAACATCGAGTAATGCCTACGACGAAGACCCCTTTTTCGTCCGCCCGTAAGAGTTACCACGCCACTTGTTAACTTACTTCGCGCCGATTGTAACTTATTGGATGCTGTGGCTGGGAGGACTAAAATCTCGAAGGGGCGTGTAACGTGAGACGGTAAACGTGGAAATACCGCTGGATTGGTTTATTTTCTCACCCTACCCGGGCGTTGCGTCAAGTTCCACGGAAGGTGACGCGCAAGGATTCTTCTCAAACAATGAATTACAAATGACGACAAACGTACGGAGTACAAGGGAAAGGACGCCATGAGCACAAAAAAAATCAAATTAATCAACCCCACAGCGTACCCCGTACCAAAAAACAATCAATAATGGCAGGTTTTTCTTGTCAGTGTCCCCTACCCCCCGAAATTCCTCCAGACGACACGATTGTACATCCATCACGCATACACCTAATAGCGAGTGAATTTGTCTTTCAGCCAAGGTACCGCAAGCTCGTGCTTCGGAACAACCCTAGCCGAGCCATGGACAAACCCACCCTCTCTGGCTGTCTCTCTCTCATCCCTTGAACACACGCGTATCGTCCCGAGCGCTTCTTCAAACAAAGTCCCGCCCCGCGTACGTACACATAACGTGGAGCAGATTTTCCTTTGGCTCCACGCGGCAAACCGCAGCAGAGAGATCCCTCATACGTACGCTATCGATTAGCCAGTAAATTTAGCAGGTAGCCCGTGTATGGCTTCTCTTGCTCTTTCGGCTGCACGTAGTCGGGGAGTTGGTAGTTTGTCGAGAAGTGCAAAGTTCCTAGCTCTGCCGGGGGATCGGATCGTTGTCTTGTCCTTTTTTTTTCTGTTACTGGCAACCCCTTTTGGCTTAGTTATTTTTTTTATTTTTTTTTTTTTTTGGCACGACTGTGGAGGTGAAAAAGAGCTTTGCTGAATTTTTTTAGCGTGGGCGAGCTTTTTTTCTTTTTTTTTTGTCTTTTCGGCTTTTGTGCGGATTAGTTCGGAGTCTAGTGTACTTGGGACTCATTAATAACCGAGTGGATCTCGAGGACGCTGCTTTTTAGGTATTCCGTGAAAGGTTTTCTTTCAACGTTGCGAAAGAAGGTTTCGAGCTGTGGTTGATTGATGAAAAGCAGTGCTTACTTATATACAATCTTTTTTTGTGTTTACGATCCCTTTGAGCTTATAGCTGTCAAATGGACAGTCCATTATTTAATCAAAGCAAGAATCTTAAAAATTGATAAGGTCAAAGCACATCTCCCTCAAAATAATAAACTCGAGACTCCAGCCGAACTGTACAAGCTCCGATACAAAATGAGCTGCTTTTTCCCCAACAAATTTTCTCTAAAAATGCACATTTTAATAACTAGTTTGAACTCCCCGGATGCGCACCAGCACATACATCCATGTCGAGCCAACCCGGCTTCCGTCTATAAATTCCGATAACCCCACTGGGGGTTTGAGTATAATCCCGCCCCTTCCTGGCCAGGAAAATCAAACAATTACCATATCAAAGGCTCCATTATCGAGACACGCGAAAATTCCAACTAAATCCCCTATCAGCTTACTCGTAAGACTTGTCAGCCTCATCTCCCTCTCGCTCCCGGTTACCCGCACACCCGTACGACCGAGGCCTCTCGCAACAACTTAACGAACGTGCCGTAGTGCTCGCGCAATTAAAGCTTACACCACGATCGACCCGTCCCTCCCACCCGTCTCTGCTGTTGCTGCTTTGGGTAATGGATTATTTAAATGACCCGGCCTTCATTAAGCTCTCGTCTCAACCAACCGAAAGCTAGAGAATTAAGCAGTCATAAACTCCCCCCCCCCACCGTGCGTGTGTGTGTGTGTGTGTACGCGAGTGCCTCGTAAATTCTTGTTTCCGGTCGGTGGATACGCCTCGATGTCTAAGAAGGCGCTACACGGCGTACCTTGTGGGGACTCCATCCGTGTTAGGGAGTTGCGGTTAAGTGTACTTTTAGCGCGAGCGTTGGGTTAATTTAGGGAGGTCTTGAGCTAGGGAGGGCGGGCTCGTATGTTTGTGAGAGAGAGAGAGAGAAGGTGCTTTGTTTTGGATTCAATTTTAAGAACCGCGTTAGTGGTGTACCGTCGTGTCCTTTTTGGGACGTCGTTTGACGAGGTTATCCAAGGTGGGTTGCAAAGTTGTATTTACATCAGAAATGGAGCGGCGAGAGCTGAAAGTTTACGCGGTAATGTTTGTTCTTCGAAGGAGCTTTCTTTTTCATTCGTGTCTTAAACTAAAATACGTTTTGTCAAATTATTATACATTGACCTCTTTCCATCTCAATTGCGTTATGTATATTTTTTATAGAAAACGTGACGTTCCAATTTAGATGGAAAGAGGTCAATGTATAATAATTTGACATAATACTTACCCATCGATTAATAACATCAATATCTAAAATACGTTTTGTTTTACTCAACTTTCAAGGATAATGTACTTTTAAAGTGATTAAAAGTTCCGTGAGAACGAGATGGGGTTCAAGTGCGTATGTATACTTATTTTTCATTTAAGTAAAAGTGCAGTGCAACAAGTTTCTGACTTTCTTTCGAAGGTTTTTTTCTTTTTTCATTCAACTTGCCAAAGTTCTCTTTTCAGAAGTAAGAAAAGCTCGCCAACATTTTTGCAAAATGTAGCAAACTTACGTGGAGGGTATATTTTTTTTATTTCAATCGTTGCGTTTTAAACTATGGGCATCGTACGTTGATTATCTAAACCGAAGAGAAAAGTAGTTTTAAAATAAGACAAAGAAGAGCGGCCATTAGAGTAATACCAATAGAAAACAGTAACGTTTCAGAGTAAGCTTTACTTTCATATTCCCCCTTCGTATACTTGAACTCACGGATCGTACAATCCAGAGAATTACTTAATGGCCGCTAATTGAATAGATTACTGGGAGTAACGAAAAAAAAAAAAAAAGAAACCTTCTTTCAACTCTTAATTGCCAGGCATTCTGAAAGAATCTAAATCGAGCTTGGAAACTTTTAATCCCTATACCCTCTGCCATAATAATTTGCATTTTAATTTTCGATGCGCAAAACGCGGATCGTAAAAATACCCAGTTCCCCCCTTATTATCCTTCCGCTTTCATCGCGAGCAGCTTCGAGAGAAGCGAAGGTTGGATCTTAATGAAATTCACAGCGAGTTTCACATCCTCCTGCTCTTACACCTCAAGGTGTACATATTTATAGATTTGTCTTTCATACATACAAATGTGGATCTCACTAACCTGTGCACCAACGCGTCCCTTTCTCAGCCTCGGCACGTCCGTATGGCTCCAGTCTGACTTGGCCCAGGGCTCGACCCTGCCCAAGTCACTGCTCAGATTCACCTCTCCCAATTGATTGTGTACGAATTTTCTGACGTTCCAGGGCAAATCGTTATGCCTGCAAAGAAAAATGAAGCATGAGCGCGGTGGGGTCCACCACTACTGCTGATTGAATCTTTGAGAGTAATGGATTTTTATTTGCAGGAAGGTATTGGCTTCGAGTTAAAAAAAAGCTCAAAGAAATTAGTTCGATGAGCCGGTGGACGGAGATTAATTGGGCATCGTGCTGAAGACAGCTTTTATTGAGTGAACGGCCGATTTAATGCTGCAAGGATCACGTTTCATTACTCTCTGCCTGTTCGATTTGACAACTAATCTCTGGGTTGTTGGTGAACGTGAAGATGACACGAGTACTCAAGTTGATTTTAATTGAATTTATTTTCACTAAAGGGAGCTATTTGACATTTTTAATACCTTTACTGAAAAGAGCTTTTTTCCCGGGTTTATCTAAATAACTAAATGGTAAACTTTTTTGTGTGTCTGTTTTTATTCCATTATTACTACAGTATTTACTGCAGTAGGTACATTTGATAATAATATAAATATTTTATCATCACTGTTTAAAAAACTCATATGCTCATTTACTTGTTTATTTTATAATTTAAGCATAATAATATTATCTATAAAATATGTCTGACCATACATAGTCATACATCATTTCGTATATATGTTTATTTATTTAAGCAGAAACTCGATACTTGACTGATACCTGCTTATAGATATCACACTCTACTCATAATGTATTATATAACTGTATTTATTTATTTATTTGTTCAGTGTGTATTTATGTATCAATCTGTTTATTTATTTATTTCTGCGTTCATATTTATTGAAGTAAAACGAAAATACCTAATAATAATGCTTGATCATACATGATTTATTCTACATCATACTTATTTTATTTATTGATTTAGTTTGCTCTTGTATTTACTCGTTTGTGTATTCATTAAAATCAAATAAAAACATATAAGAGACATGCTAAAAAAAGTTATTTGACTTAGTACGACTTATTTTATGTAGAATTCACATTTTGTTTTGCATAGAACGTATAATCATAATCATACGGATTAATTCTTTCGAAGTGATTTATTAGTTTATTAAATTATTTGATCATTCATGAATTTGAGTAAATTAACATCACATAAGAATAATGTATGACTTGGCATACGTTTCTATAGTTGGGAATCATGGACAATCACACAAAAGTAATGTCTGACTAAAATAGACTTGTTCTACTTGTGAGAAAGAATGAGACCGTACAGAATTAGTGTTGAATAATAAATATTTTTATTCGATTGGAAAATTAGTATTGAGACTGGATATTCAACACTCTTGGTAAATATGAGACTGTTAGTTCAAAAAAACTGAGTGTAGCATGTAAAGAAGTTGATAAATAAAGATTACCATACCTACTCATAAATAGATACTATAAGCTTATTACTATTAGTGTAGATAGTTTTTCTTACTTTCAAATTAAAAAGTTATAAAATAAATGTACTTAATACTAATAATTTAGGGGTACAAAAGCATGTACTAGCAGTGTCTGACCATGTATGACTTGTTCTACTTAATAGACATGATATAATTTTTTACAGAAATGAAATCACGTAGGAGTTGTGTCTGGACATATGTATCTTACTTTTGTCACAAATCAAAATTAAATCACATATGTATAGTTTATGTATAACTATAAAGTATGTGAAACTTCAATGAAAAGAAAGCACTGTCTATCACTAAAGCTTCCGTCAAACTATCAAAGCTAAAGGATTGGATAGTTGTCCATTCAATTCGTGAAGTAACCAGAGAAGCAGCTACTCCAATAAATTTACAAAAGAGCTATTCAGTCAATGCCATCACATCAAGCCAACCGTATCCTTTGAGCTCAATTCCTTTTCCCTTAACCACTCCATACATCCCAAAAAAAACCAACAAGCACCCAATACACATGAAAGAAATCACTCACCCGTCAATCAGAGGCACTTCGGAGAGAATCCTGTAGACCACGAGCAGTCGCTCCTCGTGGGTTATTGGCGCGGACTGTAGGAGCAGGGGCAGGAAGAAGCCACCGAAAAATAGGGCCACGACCAGAAGGACGATCGGTGCTATGAGCTTACACTTGCGTCGGGGACTGTTGCTGTCGTCATCTCGTCGCTCCTTGCTGCTGCTGCCGCTGCTCGGCGAGTCCTCGCACGGAGGTGGCAACCGCACTGTGCCGTTGCACGGCGCCACGTCTGGCAGTTCGGTTAGGCACGTTGTCTGCAACAGAGAGCCATCAAGGTGAGATAAATTAGACAAACCGATGACTTATGAAAGTTGCTAATGTATTAAAAATTATATTGTCTTGTGCTTGAATTTTTGTTTAACAGGTGGCAATTGTGTAATTTTGGGGTGTTGGTCATATTTCATAATTTTAAGGCAAATTAACAATTTAATTTTTCTATTAAAGTAAAGATAATACATTAAGGAACATTAAGAATTCAAATTAACAACACGATTAAAAATGTTTCGTAATGGTATTAAATTTTGCGAAAACTTAAATGGATCGAGGAACTTTTAATGGAACTAAAACCGATTGATTTCGCTTCAGTAATTTCAGGAGGGAAATGGCTTCTTTTTCAAGGTAAAGTTTAAAGTTTTACCTTCGCTCTAATTGAGAGATAACTGATTGAAATCCCAGTTGGAAGGAATTTTCTGCTGCTTAGCAATTGTTGAAAATTTCTCTGGAATTACTCTTAACGATACAACTTTATTCAATTGCTTCTAATTGTATAAGTTTGATAGGTAAAAATAACAAAAGATAAATCTGCTTCGTAATTATTTTGAAGATATTTTTGCATGGTATGGGGGAAACGAAAAACCCTTGAAATTCTTATAGACAAAGTGTAAAATATTTCAGTTTATAAAAAAATTACGTAATGTTATTTAAAACTCATCGAGCATCGTTTAAACCGACCTTGAAAATGTTTCGACCGTTTCGACCTTGAAAATGAAATGATGATGCTGATAGAATTAAAACTCTCCTCTCTAAAAAAAAATCACCTCTGCTCCCCATTGTAACCTCTAGTAAAAGCAATAGTTGAAAATTATCGAGCAAATCGTTCCCTTCATCCGCACCAAACTTAATCCACACCCCAGCTATTAATCGGTTTCTCGTCATAAGTACGCGCTGCAATTACCAGTTCATCTGAAATGCACTTTGAGACGAAAAATCATCTGTGGCCGACCCTTCACGGCAAAGTAGGCTTTCACGGGTACGCGAATAATGAAAGCCCACTCGGAGTAGCAGGGATTACTCATCCAAGGCTGCAGAGGAGCAGAAAGAAGTGAAAATTTTTCAATCGTCCAAAGAGAGACGTGCTGAATCTTTTAATACTGAGCTCCCGACACGGCTTCAGAGTCGCGGGGACCGAAAAAAAGGAGGAAGCTCAAGGATGACGCGGGACGCGCGTGGAGGATTTTCGAAGCGTGAAAAGTAGATGATCGCGTAATCCCGGGGTGGACTCTCGGAAGGCATAATAACAGAATTAAACTATCAGCCAGGCGGACGGAGTGGGATTGGAGCTGGCGAACTTTCCCTCTGGAACTCCTTGGAAATGTCACCTGCTCTGAAATCTTTTTCCCCACCTCCCGGTTCTCTGTTTTTTTTTTGCTCGTCAGTTGCGTTTCTTTACCTTTTCTTGCTTTGATCCTTTGATTTCAACCTGTGGCGTTTTTATGCCAGGTTTTTTTCGTACTTTTACTTCCACTTCCACTATTTTACTTTTTATCTCGAGTATTTTAAGCTTCTTGATGCATCTCTGTTCGAATTGCTTCTCTGGGCTATAAAAGTTATGTTTCCTGTCTACGCTGTCGGAAAGACGCGCGAGGAGATGTTTATTTTTGCTCCCTTCTTTATGGAGCTTCGTGGTGAATTACTCCATAAAAATGTATTTTACAGAAGCTTCAACTGCTATGGCAATTATTTCAATAAATCATTCTGATCTCATGATACTTTCGGTTATTTAGCCTTTATTTTAAGACTGCGGTTATTGAGGATTTAAAGTTAATCTTCGTATATTTTGAGGGTGCATTTTCATGGGGTAGTTTATGTGATTTATTACCTCGTTTAGGGCTCTGATTTTTATGCAGAAATACACGCTGAATTACATCCAATAAATATTCACATGATCCTTTCAAAACATTGCACGCAAAAGCTGAAAAGCTTTTATTTTCCCTTTTACTTCCACGAAAGTTTCCTCCGTTGTATCTCTTAAGATTGTATTTTGTTTTTCGAATCGTCGTCCACAGTTAAATTCCCTGTCTTGAACATGCAAATGTTTTCTCTTCCGCGTAAGCTTTCCGCGCATCCGTTTTATTCCTCGTTCTTACCTCAACTGCCTTTTACTTGGAATACATATTTTTTCTCAGTGTCGTGTTGTTTTTACCATTTCTGTTGGTATTTTTTCACTTCCGCAGTATATAAATTTGTGAAAAGACTATTTTACGTGAATAAGAATGTGAATTTCCAAGCCTTCTGATTACTAATCCGTGAAATCATGGATATCCTATTTAAAAGTTTCAAGTTCCAAATCTCGTTTCGAAGTTTTTTAGTACTCGATTATTTGTTTATTTAAGTAAAATAAAATCACTCACAAAAGATTGGCCAAACTTTTTTTTAACGTAGTATGAAGTGCAAATGCTTATTCACGTATTGATGTATCAACCTGCGTGTTCATTCATTCACTTGAGTAAAATAAAGTCACACATAAGCAATGTCTGACTTTAAATACCTTGTTCTACTTACTATGTATTGTAAAATAGCACTGATTTATTTTATTATTTGTTAATTATTTGTATTTTTTTATTCGTGTTTTCATTTATTTAACTTAAATAACATGAACAGCTAGTGTTGTCTGACCACACGTAGTTTATACTACTTAGAAGAAATTATTTATCTTTCTTCTGCGTTTATTCGTCTATTAACTCTTTAATTACTCAAATTGAATAAAACTACACAAAACTTATCTCTGATCACATACAGCTTATTTTACTTAGAATGTATTGTGAAGTATTCCTTTGCTCAAATAACTTGTCTATTTATCTCTTGGTTTTTATGTTTGTTTCTGCATTATTTAAGAAAAAAATATCATCATCTAAGGGTCATGTATGACCATACACAGTTTTCTATTCAGTACGTATTATAAATTTGTGTTTATTTGTTAAAACTAACTGTTTCTTTATCTCCTTATTTTTCTACCTGCTTATTTATTTATTTTATTAAAATAAAAGCACATAAGAATAAGTGACGATACATGTCTTATTCCATGTGTGGTGAAATATTAAATATTCTAGCTTCAATAATTTGTTAAATTTTTTGTTTATTGATCGTTTTCAGTAAAAGGAAACTACTCTAGAGCTATGGCTGACCATACATAGTATATTATACTTAGGAAATATAATTGAGCTATACGTATTAATTCATTAATAATCTTGTTAGTAGAGAATATCTGATAGAAAATAACTGTATTTAAATATTGTAAATCTAAGTTTTACAGTGTACTTTTATTGAATGTACTTATTCACAAGAATAAAAAAAAAACGCAATAGCGATATATTCAATGTTACTCAATTTTAAAGTCACTTTCTAAACTAAATGAACCAGATCATATGAGACGCATTGCAGCAACTACTTCGTCACAGCATTTTTCAAAATATGTCCGTAGTTACGTCAGAATTACCCAACCATAGCTTTTCTCGACATTTTTTTTTTTTTTTTTTTCTGTCACACTATTGTTCTATATCCAGCTAATGAACACCACGGCGCCAACGTTGTACACGTAAAAAGCCCTGTTGCGAAGGAAACGGGGAAAACACAAACCAACAAAAACGTAAAACAGAGCGAAGTGTTTTTTTTTTGTTTTACTCATCTCGCAGGATATCGGAGCAGGCGTTAATTAACGGACGCAGAGCCGGCAGATCAAAAGCCAACGTGCAACGGGGAGGAAAGTCCCTCGCTCGAGCGTGCTTCCGCCTCGGCTTTTTTTATAAAAGCTTTGTTGAGTCGTTGACGCGTAAGTTGTATCGATGAAAACGCGAGCGGAGAATTTCCCCGTTGATACCTACGCAGCTTGAAGGAACAGTGCGAAAAAAAAAAAAAAAAAAAAAAAAAAAATACTAAAAGAACAATGGATGAGGCGAAGCGAGTGATATAACAGAGTTTGCACAAAAACGAGGGTGTATATTTCCTAACGGTAAAAACTTTTATCCCCCAATAACGTGCAGCCGTTTGTGGTGCGAGTTTAACGATCTCGAATGCATCTTGCTCGCGTTTTACTGCGCGAATAATAATCATACTCGATGTCGGAACGAGGGGAAAAATAAAAATTTTACGCCCACGCCGATGAGCGAAATTCTTGCGGCCTTACGCATTCGCTTTCGAGCGTGTTATTGTTCAATGCGATTCGCGTGTATATTTGACCATCGGTAGCGTAAATACTTTATCGGCTTACTCTTTCAATACGATCCAATAGGAAACTTTTGATAACTGTTTTACTTCTCTCTTACTAGTAATGACTAAAGTGAATGGAAAGAAGTAATAACAGAATGCAATTTTTTAAATGACTTCTAGTTGCAAATGTTTTTCTAAAATTACAGTGCGTTATTTGGGCTAAAACTCTTGTATTTTTCTAATTGCAAGTATTACTTGAAACTTAAAATAAAGGAGTAAATTTGCAATGAAAACTCAGAAAAAAAGTGTCAAAGTATTGAAAAATATAATTAAAATGTTCATTGAAATACTTTATAAATATAATTATTCTAGCTCGAAAAAATTCGTGCTGATTGTGGTATTATAAGCAGCAATGAGAAAAAAAGCAATATTTCTAGCACTAAGAGTGCATGGCGTTTAAACGTCTACAGAACTATGTCCAAATGTGATGATACCCGAGTTTTTCGTTAAAAACCTGCGAAAAAGAATTAACACAGCCGTGCACGAGTGTGGCACGCAGGCTCTTGCATTTTTTCCTCGCGTAGAACTGCAAAAGTACTGGGGTCGATATTTTCCACTATAATGGAATTTCCTTTCATTACTCGATTTGGAGGAAAGCGGGAGACACGAGGCCTGATAACGAGAAAAGTGGCATAGGCTCGATGCGGGATAAAGCCTTCTTCCCCCTCCCTCCCACCGTGTCACCACCTATAGTACAGCACAGTCACTTTTTGTAATCGAATTCCAGAGTTATATGCGCATAGTCTAGCTGCACGTGCCTTGAACTCCTGCTCTGTAGCCCACACACGCGAAGGGGTGAAGGGCTGAAGTTTCAGTACAGCAGCCTCACGGGCTCGAATTTATCGTCGCAAGTTAATACGCAGGGTGTATCTACTTAGGGAGGCACGTGTGCGCCTACTTCCCTTTGTGTGTGGTGGCAGGTGTGTATGGGTACTCTCGGTCGGCACGTACGCAGGAAACAGTAAAATCGCGGGGGTAGGGAAAGTCGAAGCGCGATTGTAGTCGATTTAGCTGCAAAGTTCATAAAACACGCGACACTTGAAAAGGTTTCGGGGCCCTGTGTGGCTTTGCGGGTGGATTTCGGAGTAGAGCGCGATACGTGGATGGGGTATTGAATTACGTGTGCTGGGCGGAGTTTCATTATTAATACCTTTAAATGTGTATATTAGACGATTATTGAACGATGATACTTTTGTAATAAAATAAGCAAAATGTTTCTAGATAGTAAATGAAATTGTGGAGATAGAAAATTGATAACGGGAACATGAACATTTTTTTTGTAAAATTCTTCACTAGCGATGTATGGTTTTTTTTTTCTTTTCAATATTGGAAATTCCTATCAGTACCGAGATCTGAGAGTATGGAATAAAAAATTGAAACTGACGGTCCAAATATTGAGTGAAATTCACATGTAATAGAATACTCGAACAAATGGTCAAGGGTTTATTAAAATGAAAAAATTTTACATGGTCAACATTGAAATAAAAAATTTCAGAGATCCTAACTTGAAACTGGGATATCATATTTTAGAATGAACACAAAAAGTTTTTAAAAATACTTATAATTCGTATAATATCCATTAACGTTTTGCACTCCATTCATCCATCAAAAGTATTAATAACGGAACTTCAAATCGATAATTCGATGGTACTTTTACATCAATAGCAAAAGTAAAAATAAACTGCTTTAGCAAAAATTTCACCAGCAATGCTGTTAACAAACTTTATTACTAACTGTTATTTGACCGAATTCCTCTGATATTCAATGTGATACTAAAATAATGATATTAAGGAATATACTGAAAATAACGCGTTGTTATTGCTCAAGAAACACCGGAAGAAAATTTAAATAAATGACCTAAAGAGATTTTTTTAATGAACATCTACACACATAATTTTCGACTGAAACGTGTATAAAAACACACATCACGCCTGATAAATCAAATTTGCTCACGTGCAACCGATCAACAATTATTGCACCGAGAAGACAGCCAACTTACTAGCCCTTCTCGGAACCACTGGCCCAAAAACCGACTGTTTCAGATAACTATGTCAAGCTCGGGTATGTGTACGGAAATTTCAAAACAGCAGCTGGCACGTGCACGTGCATATAATGCGCACGTAACTCGACAGAGAGAGAAAGGCCTTACTCGTGAGGCTACCTCATTTCCATCGGAGTAGAGAGCTGGCACTCAAAGGCCGGCTTTATTTCGTGCAGAGACGAACCTTTCGGAGCGAGCGCAAAGTTGGTTGACCGTTTGCCAAGTGTGCTGGTTTTTTTCATTCTTTCTTTTTTTTTCCAGTTTGGCGTTCGTTTTTCTTTTCCTTTTTGTTGCAGGAAATAGAGCTGAAACGCTACTTTTTTGGCTCCCGTTGGTGTTGCTGTCGAAAGTAGTTTAATCATCACTACAGCCGGATGGATTCGGACATTTTTTCCAAATACTTGATACTTGAAGGGGATAACACCATGCAATGGTATGGTACTGGAATCGCTATCATTCCACCGGAGAAACGGTGCGTAATTAGCGGATTCCAAAATTTTGCATCTTTAGAATTCACGTGAATCCGGATAATGAGGATCAAAGCGTTTGTTTATTAAACCGCATCACGGGAATGCAGCTCTAAGCATACCCAAATCCACACACGTGCCCGACATAATACCCATTTCCCAGGAAACAGAAGCAGTGGCAGCTGCATGGACGAAGTAATCATCATGCAACAGAACGCGTTGTTATTGCGTTGGAAAATTAATGGGCCTGCCTTTCTTCGCTCGCGTTGGATAATTCACACTTGGGAAACAACGTTTCGACAAGTCAATGAATGTTAACTGCTTGCGCTTGTTTCGAGGGTCACTCTCTGTTTATTTTCTACGAGAGACGAAATTTTCAGTAGAGTAGATCGCGATGTGGTCAGACACATTGAAAAACTCCCTCTGTGGTTTTGATGGCTGTAAATGAGTTTTTTCTTGACATTTATAGATAAAAATAGTAACTTATAGTTGACCCAAGACTCATTCACTCTATTTACTATATTAGTCAAAAGTAACACGTACAATTTAGTTGTAATGAAGCGTAAAGCGAAAAAGTAAAAAAAAAATGTCAAAAAAATAAAAAAATTTTTTTTCCATGTAACACTTTATTACTTTTCATTATTTTGTGTAGTCAACGTATAATGTCAGTGAACGTGACTAAACTTTTGACTTTCACGTGTGGTCCAACAGTGATTGTTTGCTTTTCATGTAAATTTATCCTCATAATAATTAACATCATTTCACATACATTAGAAAGATGTAGATTTAAGTAGATCATTACGGAGAATGTGGTTTAAGCTATCAACAGTCATTTTTTCGTTCATCTTTCAGTCATGAAAATTGACATCTCTCAAACCTTGATTTTTATAAAATTTTTTCGAAAAGCAATGCTCAAATTAGTAGTAGAGATTCACTACGACCCTATAAACAATACTTGCTCGTTTTAATACTGTGGTGGTGTTAATATTCATCACCAACTTTTAAGTATACACCTGTTAATGATAAAGTTTACATTTCACCCTCCGTTAAACAACACGACTCAACTACTGAACAAACACCTGAGCTCAACTTATCCGCCTTTCCGATTTTGAAAAAGTTTCCCATCAAAACTCAAAACCCGCTCAACTCCCAACGACAACAGGACCCATTATTCACCCCCCCCCCCAGTAAGCCCCACCACACAAGGAAAAAATAAAAAACTTCCAAGCGTCAAGCTCAGAAGCGCAGAGCCCCGTAAATAACTCGGCTCCCCTCTAAGCGGAAACCAACTCACTGCACCGAATAATCTTACCCCGACCGTCAGAGAAGCGGCTCCCCTCTTCGTCTCTCATTATATACCTAGGCCACCGTGTGTCCCAGTCGACCACGCGATACACCCACCCACCCTCACACTGGCATATATGACGCACAGAGCGATCGGTAAGTGCTTTTGCGCACCGCGAGCCAGAGGAGCTTAATTACGGCCGACAGAGCGCGTGGAGGCGGAAAGGCGCTCCTTTGCCTCGAACAAAGTTGCCGTAGGCCAGAGGAGACGATCACCTCCAAGACACCCTATTTCACCCTCTTTGGGCTACGTGTATATGCATCGGTCACAAAGGACGCTGCAGAGAAGGAAGAGGGATCTTATTGAAGACGCGACGCGTCTGCCAGCCGGGCGCGATTGATCGATTAATCTAGTTAGTTCGCGTTTCCAGTGTTAAAGTGATTTTTATAGAGATCGTTTGGTAAGTGGAGAGCTTGTGGGATGCTTTTTTCTTGGGTGGATCTTGTGGGAGAGGGAGATTAGGTTAATTGCTTGTTTTTACTCCAGAATGGAATTTTTTTCTTTGTAAAAAGGGGGAGACGCTTATTTGATTTTTTTTACTCGCTTTTGATGTTACCATTAATCGAACAACGAATGCATGAGCGTTTGTATGGATGAAAAATTTTGTCAAGAATTTTTGTTTATCATTATTCAAGGCTTACGTTGACTTTTATATTCGTGCTTTGTTTTTAGGTATGCAAAAATTATGTCTTAACAATAATCATCTGTTTCTAGTGTTTAAAGAATTTTTACAGTTTTTTAAAATAGTTTAATCGTCCGAGTAAATAATTTACAATTACAGATGACAAGTATCAGAAAAAAGTCATTTTAAATACTCGTACTGCTGAGCTGTGACGAAAAGATTGTTTTATTTTATCAGCATTTCTATAATTGATGTTTTGTACAAGTATACATTTCATAATGATAAGAAGGATGCAATACAATTAGAAAAATAGTTAAAAAATAATGAATGAAATCTTATCGGAAAAAATAGCAACATAACACATTACTTTTACTGAACTAACTAAGAAATTAGTGAAACTCCGTATAAAGCTTGGTGTAAAAATTTGTCTTAATTTCAATAATTTATGATCCAAATTTTTTTGCAAATTCACTTAAATCAATATTATTTTGAAATTCCTACATGTAAAAAATAAAAATGAAATAATTTCCTCATCGTTAAAGCTCATCACTTTTAATACGACAATCGTACTCTCCATCTTTTCCTCCAAGCACCCGTTGCTAAAGCTTTTGTCTCCCCCCGCGTCCTCTCGTGGGACCAAATGAGCGCCACTAATTTCTCATGCTCGCAAGGCCGTTAGAGCCTCCAGCTATACCCCCGTACTTGGACACGCATTCAGCAACACCAGAGGTAGTACTAGCGGCAGAAAATATGATATAATTAAACAGTACACGGGAGCTTGCGTAAGTGTAGGTCAGACTCGAGAAAAAGGAGTGTTTTCGTGTGGGTGAATGTTTTATTGTGGTTTTAAGCGTCCATTTGAATTTCGAGGCGCTAAATGAGCGGAATTTACATGAATGCATGAATTTCAAAGCAGGAGTGTGTTTCCTTTCTTCCGCTTTTTTTTTTTTTTTTTTTTTTTTTTGCATTTTTAAAGGGTAAAATACGCAGCTTATAGCGATTGTCTGCTTAACTATCCTCCGGAGAATGTATATGTATATGGATACACGTGCGTTCGCAAAGCATTTGATTATGCGGAATTTCGAGTACTTCGCGGGCTTTTGAAATTATAATCAGTCCTGAGTCTCTATTGAGTGTTATAAATGCCTAGGTGATTTATCAGCTTTTGTTGGAGTGGTGAGCTCTGACGATTACTTGTTGGAGGATGTTTTTTTTTTTTTTTTACTTTACACTTATTCATTCTGAAAGGGTCACTAAATCGTATAATTGAGTCGATTTTCATTCTAAGTGGGCAGACAATTTTATTAATTTTTAATAATTTTTTAGTTTTTTTATAAAACTGTAATGCAATACATTTTCTAGAAAATTTTGTTCTTGCTTCTTTTTGTAATGCAATGATCAGCTAAAATTTTTCTTAAAAGAAATAGAGCAAAGTGTTATCTGGGAATGAAGTTTATTACGGAGTATTTGAACAGATATTTTAATATTAAAATATTTTTTTCTCTTTAATTTTTTTTACCATAACAATCGTAATTTTTTTTTGGTCCTCGGAAATTTTTTTTGCCCAAGCCTGTTTGTAACAAATTAAACAAAAATAATATTTCTAGCTTAGTAAAGTCACAAAGTATTTGAAAAACAATCCTTGCCCAAGTCTAATGTTTCCTTCAGTTGAAAAATGTATTATTTCAAAAACTTGGTTTTCGTTTCGACCAAAATCTATTCAGTTACCATACTAAAGTGCCTTATTAAGAATCCGAAACCACAGGAAAAAACTGCAAGTGTTTAAAAAACTACCGGGTCGCAGTGTGTAATTCAAAAAGAAGTCCCTCGCGCTGGAATTAAACAAAAATTACCTCGGGTGCAATTCGCCGAATTAAAGAAGAAAATTCCCAACGAGATTCAGCGGAAGGGGAAGATTTACAGCTGTATCTTTATTACGGCAGTAATTCACGGGGTCTCCGCTCGCGAGGAAATAAAGAAAAAAAAAAAAAAAAAAAAAAAAAAAAAAGGATAAAATAATGAATTATGAGGCCGGGGGAAAAAAGCGTAACAAAGGGAAAAAAGGAACTAGATAACAGAAAAGCAGCAAAAAGGGGTGGAACAAAAAAACAACAAGAACCACGAGCACAGAGACGAATAAGAAAAACGGGGAGGGGGGGTGGAAGAAAGCGATGAAAGATAAGAAAGCACGCGCAGATGGAGATACCAACCGAGGCGCAACTGCGCGGAAATAGACACCGAGAGGGATTCGCCTCCAAACTATCTCAAGCTTCGTCCCTCCCTTTCTTTCTTTTCCCCTCGGGAAAACTGATGCGGCCCGTCTTTGTCGGCCCCTTCCAACTGGAGGCAGCAGCAGCTGCTGGCGCGCCATCTCGACTCTTTTGAATTTACGCCGGGAAGAAATTTATACGAAAACTCGACAATGCTCCCGCTGCTTGCTTACTGGGGCTTCCCTCGTTCTCCGAACGCTTGAATTCATTTTCCCTCTCCCCGGCTCGTTTTCCCTTTGAGCCCGAGCGTGCGGTATTTTCCATGTGCCTTCGACCCCTTTTTGCTTTTACCTTTGCCGAGGAGCTTTGGCGATTTTTTTTGTGTTTTTTAATGACGGCCACTGGCGAGCTTTTCGAAAATGGGGTTGGGATGTTCTATTTGGGGAATAATATCACTACTTTACGATCAGCTGGTCGGAGGATGAAAGCTATTGGGTGAGCAAAAGCTCCTAGAAAGTATTGGGTGCAAGGCTTCATATTTTTGCTGTTTTTTCAAAAAATTTTCCTATTTAAACATAGTTTTAACGACTTTTTTTTTTACTAACTTATCAACAATTATTTTACTCGTTTTTTTTTTTATAGTATACAGTAAAAGAAATTAATATTATTTTTAATTAAAAATTTATAATTCACAAAAAGCAATTGAAAGCTCGTCGTAAGGCTTTTATCTCAAGTTAATTGTATCACCTTTCAAATGCCTGTTGACACACAATGATTTTTAATATTCTTTAAAAAGTTATTTATGACTAGTAAGGATTAAATCCCAAACTTTTTTCGTTCATTGCTAAGTTTTCTCCGCTTGCAAGTATAACATTAATTATCAATCCTCTTCTGCTAACTATCAAAATCGCTTTTTTTTCTAATTACCAATTTTTCAATCCATAAAAAATCACTGCCTTACTTCTTATCATAATTATCTCGTGTAACAAATTATACCACATCTAAACGTCCAATCTTTCGAACAAAACACGCGTCCAATCCGACATAATTAACCTCATCCGGATGAAAGAAGCGGAATCCTCATCGTCAAAGTTAATTGGACGGTGTTATAATTAACTAGCCAGTCTGGGCCGATGCTCCATCGAAACTTGCATCACTTAGGGGCGTACGCGAGACGAGCCCTAGGCTGCAACGAGATCAAATTTTAACTCGCTAATAGGATTCAAGGGGAAGTACACTGTTGTACACAGTTCGGACGATGACTACGCGACGGCGTGACGAGGGTATAGTTGTTAACGAAAGACGCGGGGTGTATCCGTAATCATCGGGCCGTCAACTTGCTTTGGAAAACCAGCAGATAAGTCCCTCCTTGGCGGTGACAGACGCAAAAGGGGAAAAAAAGCTTATCACTCAGTTGCGCTGTACACCGTCTCCTCTAACTTTCTCCCTCTCTCTTTTACCATCCGTACAAATAGCGTTGCATCGTATCCTTTTTCTCTAGCGTGTTCCTCTGCACTTTATTCCGAGAACTGCACCTGCCCGGCTCTCCTCCTTTTTCTACGCTCCGAAGCTTTTTACGTAGGTTCCAGGAGTTATTTAACGAAATGTATACGCGTTGTCTGCGCTTACTGCGAGAGGACAAATTGTTCTATACCAAGAATTGCTTGCTTACAAACAAGGTAAATAGGAAAATGGAATCATAAAATAATGATGTGGCAAAGCTTCTGGTTGCAAAACCAGCTGTTTATTGTTTGACGATTACAAAAGTTATTGCTGGTTGCTTCGTTTTTCCCAACTAGATGTAATCCATGGTCTTCATAGGAACAAATTCAACGCTGCACGTCTGCGTTTAACGCGCTAACGATTTTTCCTCCCACCCAGACTCGTTTTGAGTACGCAGTACCACCAAACACGCAAAATCACACACCTTTATCACTCGGGCGTAACGTGTAGCGTTCAACGTCATACGAATCGTAAATGCGATTCATCCTACATCGAAAAACCTCGTATGGATCGACAAAGGGTACGGCAGCTGCGGGAATTCCGTGGTTGCGTGGCAAACATCTTTCCCCCGTCAGGAGGAGGAGGAGGAGCTCGGCGTGCGTACAAAGTGAAAATTTTCCAACGCGGCTTATAAACTTTGCCGTGCCGGGAGGGGGTGCAAAAAGCCGGGTGCGCGTAAAAAATTCATTTTCCGAAAGCCCCTCATTATCGCCCTCGTGAAAGCCGCTGTGGAGCGAGTAGCTGCGGGGGAAAAAGAATAAGAAGAAGAAGCGCCAGGAAAAATAAAAGGGGGGCTGAAAACCTTGAGAGGCTCCGTGATGTGTGTGTGCGCGCGGGCGTCGAGTGGCAAGGGCAAGGTGGGAGAGTAAGCATCAAGCGTCTGGAGGTGAGTGAGTTCGGGGAAGCGTTGAATGGGCGTCTTTGTGTGTAAAGAGGAGGTGGGAGGGGCTTTTTTTGCTTTTCGCGGTCGCTTGGGCGGTTATTGCTCGGTAAATAATTTAGCGCGAGGCGACGGCCGCTGCGGCTTCTTCTTCTTCTTCTTCTGCTTGATGACGGTGTGGCTGGTGGTGTTCGAGGCTACCTTTCTTTCTTACGAGCTCGTCAAAGGAGTCGCTTGGGAGGAAACAATGGGCGCGTCGTGTGGAAGTGGCAGGGGGACAGTGTAGGCGTCTGATAGTGTATCGCTGCGGTGACGAGGTGGGAAGATAATGGAGATATCAAGACTTTTTTTTTTTTTTTTTTTTTTTTAGTCACGTTGGGCGCTATTTTAAAATAAGTTTTTAAGCAAATCTTGTAGCTCTGTCAGTGTATAATACATTGGGCAAAAGTGTGATTGGTTACTATGCAAAATTGGTTACAATATTTAAACAATCAAAAATAATAATCATGTGACAAAATAATTAAGTATAAGTTCAATCATTATAATCAATGACATTGTAAATAATGAAAAATTTCAATAGTCATAATAGGACTCAGTCCTAAATACTTCAATTAGTTTTGATGCAATGAATCTTTAATTGACGGACTAAAATTATAAGAGATTTTTTAAACATTTTGTTTCTTAATACGTATATGTTTAGTCTCCTGTCAATTTTTTGTCTTATTTAATTCGATAGATATTATTGACACAACTCTCGTTGTGGATCAAAGAATAATACACGTATGATTAAACAAATTATTACTGATGGTGGAATATGATTTGTAAATAAAATACTGAGATAATCGTGATGGATTTTCGTATTTATAAACATGCAAACGTAACAAATCGTAAATATTGTATCCAATGAAACAAAATTTCTTCTTTGTACTTTGAGAAATACATATTTATTGATAAAAGAAACAATTTATTCTATAATAAACATTAATTAAACAATGCCTAAGTATGATATTAATTTTTATATTACAATCATTTGAATTAAATCTAACAAACTGAGTATCATTTAAGAAAATTTTCGAAATTTATATTACTAGATACATCATTAAATCATTTTGATAAAACTTTTATAGTAAGATTACCAAAAAGTTTCACGCAAGACAAAATAGTATGTTATGGTCATACCTGACATCTGAAAAACACGATACAAAAAAATTATAATTCATTGTGTAAATGTATGACGTTTATATTAACGCATACTTGAATTATTTAAATTATGTATAGCAATTATAGAAATCTTAGAAAATTTACTTACCGAAATTAATAAAGATTCGTTCAATGGAAAAATATTAAGAACTTCGAATCGAATATCTGTACGCATACATTGATACGAAAATTGTAAGAGCTAAAACATAATTTTTGAATGTTTATTTCATAACTCGCCAATTGTGATGTACTAATAAGCTTTGAACTCTACCTGTAATGTTATACTCTTGCATTTCACACCATCGTTATACTGTAAACATTTGTTCAATGTGAAGATGATCTTATGACTCTATGTGATTTATAAAAAGTTTTCAAAAATTTTAACAATAAAAATTAAATTTTAACATGTACATTTGTTACCTGTTTAATTGCTGAACTAGCAGAGTTAGTTAATAGTGCCATCATAATGAATATATCAGAGATTAATATCAAGAACAGAACCATCACTGAAGTGATTTCTTGGTTGTATATAATACTTAAAATTTCTTGACCATAATTCACAATGTAGACAAAGTATACAGCAATGCAAAAAAATATTGATGGAGCGTAATAATCGGATATATCTTGTGATATTTCAAACAATGACATGTATATTCTCTGCAATTTGGCTATAGTCAGACATTTCTCTCGCATTCTAACATGGTCCAATGAATTGACATTTGCCACTCTGGGAGACTTTTCAAACATATTTTTTAAATGATGACGAATCCTTTTAAGTAAAACTCTGATTAGGTTGGTAGAAGATACGTATTGCAAAACTATCACATCAATTATCATATCATGAATCAGTTTGAACAACAAATACTCTGTGAACCACACATAATGGGAATATAAAATTATATTGGTAAGCGCATCCGTAACGTACTTTAAAAGTACAATAGATATATATTTCATTTGTAAGAGGATCCATTTGTCATTTGTATTTATTTTAACTTCTTTTACTAATTCTCTTACTGAATTTACTTTTGTATAAATACTAATGGCTGTTTTTTGATTGACAATTGTTCGAATCAAAATAAAATCAACTGCTACCCAAATAAATGTATCGCCCATGAGTGTGCAGAATTTGCTAAATAGACTGGGAAGATAATCCAAAATCTGCAGAGAATCTGGTGGATGAAAATATTGAAATGTAATTATACATGTTAGTAAAAAAATATTATAGACTGTTCCAGTGCGCGAATGACTAAACGACCATCGACTAAAGCTATTGTTTCTCACTGATATCTCTTTAAAATTGATAGTTATAGTACCAAGCATTCGATTATAAATGTAAAACAGTTTAACGAATGAAAGCTGAAAGTTTCTTGCTTCCCTTATTGATATTAACTTATCGAACATTGCAGCAAAAATTGTTTTGAGCTGAAAAAAGAAAAGTAACTTACTGAATTGTAAAATTTTTTGTGTATTTTACTTATTGTTTTGCTCCCTTCGATTAACAGATAGTTTTAACGTAGGTAATATAATGATGTTATTGTATATACGCTTACATTTTCTAACAAAAATGACGAGCTACGTACAATAGCGACTCTTATTAGTACTTTATTCTACCCTATTTGAGCAAGAGTTAAGAGTTGCCTTTTATCACTTACAAAGCAGACTGGTTATGAAGTGGTATAGTAAAAGAGAAATAGAAGCTTATCGATTTCTAAATGACTATTTTCAATCAATTAATACACGTTAATTTCTGAATTCTTTACGCACTTAAGTGTTAACAAAATTATTTATGCAAGATGCAACAAAGAAAATTGAAGTTCTATAAGTAAATTGTATTGGTAATGACTCACAAAAATATGATATCAGCTTTGTAATATACTAATTGACAATTTCCGAAATTGTATTCTAAATTATGAATCCTAGCTATGCTACTATATTTTAACTTGTTATTCAGAGCACATGTAATTGTGTAGAAACAAACAGAGTCTAATGCGGTTTGTTTTATCTTTGTTGTTAATATATTGTTTTATTGAATCAATTATATGTGTTTCTACATTGTCAGAAAAAACCATTGCGTCTTAAAATTTTCGGTTAAAGATCATTATCATTTTATATTTTATAACTGAAATGGTCTGTTATGCAACTTGAATCATTGTACTACTCTTCTATAGACAGCAATCATATGATGATACATTTAGGTCAAGCACAGATTATTTTTTTAGTGCCATAGTGTATTTAGAGTAGCAAGATAAAATGTTCCTGATGCACCTATCATCTGAAAAAATTAAATTGTACAGTTTTAGTTCGTAATGTTTGGAAAACTTGTTTCGTATATCTCAAATACTGGTAGTTGACTAGTATAACTTCAGAAATTTAAAAAACAATACCAACCGATATCAATAGTGATGCGTTTAACGAAAGAATATTTAAAACTTTAAACTCGATATCTGAACTTCTGCTTCGACAAAAAAACAGTAGAAGCTACAAATAGTTTTTTTAATTTTTGTTATTTCAAAATTAGATTCATTATTGCTTAATTAATGGCTCTGCTAAAATATCCTGCAGCACGAGTTTCTCGTTACCTTAGGTAATTGGAAATCGTGACTTATAACATACGCAACGTTTTTATACTCTCTTCCAACAACTTCTCCATATTCTCTCCCCTCATGTTTCCGTACAACCCTCTTCGTGCCACAGAATACTATAGAGCATAAATACATCCTTACCT
The DNA here is from genome assembly GCF_036245765.1 of Copidosoma floridanum. Classification (NCBI taxonomy): domain Eukaryota; kingdom Metazoa; phylum Arthropoda; class Insecta; order Hymenoptera; family Encyrtidae; genus Copidosoma; species Copidosoma floridanum. The sequence continues at coordinate 10,562,422 of NW_028321884.1, read as the reverse complement.
GATAAGTTATAGTTCCGTTTTTTACAACATCATTATACATCAAACAATTATTTAAAGTGTAAGGAATCTTCTTATTCTGTGTAATTTATGAAAGCTTTAGAATCTTTGAGATAGAAAAATCATAATTTAAAATAAGCAACATATTACCTGTTTGGTGGCTAAGCCAACCGAATTAGTTAACAGAGAGACCATAACTGAGATATCAAATATAACAAATAAATACAGTACTAACTGTGGAGAGATGGATCCTTCGAGAGTAAATTTGTTAAGAGTATAGTGCCAATAATGAAAATAATACACTAAATATACAGCGATGCATAACAATATCGATGGAGAGTAATAAGTTGATATATCTTGTGAGATTTCAAGTAGTGCCATGTACATTTTTTGCAATTTTTGTAAAACCAGCAATTTCTCTCTTACATTTATACGATAAAATGAATTAATACTTGCTACACTAGAAGACTTATTGACAATTTTTTTTAAGTGATAGCGAATTATTTTCAACAAAATTTTAATTAGAATGTTAATATATACATATTGTAACACTATCGCATCTATTATCATACGATGGAATAGTTCTTTTGAAAAATATCTCTTTTCAGATGTATCGTAACCATGTAAATTCGGAAAAATCAATGAAATTATGTACACAACATACTTACATAGAATAAAAGAAATATATTTTGTATTTTTGGTTATCCATTTATCAAAATTTTTATTTTCTCTTAATCCTCCTATTAGTTCTTTCACTGAATTAAGTTTTGTGAAAAGAGTTACGGCTACTTTTTGTTTTAAAACAGTTAGAATTAAAACTAAATAGGCTGCCACGAAAATAAATGTATAATAAATAATGAAAACTTGTAGGACTAAATTATCAAAAGAAAATAGTACTCTGAGATATTTTTGTAGATAGAAATATTGAGTTATAATTAGGAATGTCAATAAACAAATATTATAAACGATTCCGCTGAGAGAATAACTAAACGACCAACGTTTGAAACTATTATTTTTAATTGAAGTCTCCTCAAAATTTATAGTCGTAGTCCCAAGTATTCGATTGTAAAAGTAAAACAGTCTTGTTAATGAAGGCTTGATGTATTTCAATCTCATTATTTATACTTTTTGATATCTTAGCAATGCAAGTTTTGAACTGAAAAAAGGTAGGCATTTTGCTTTAAAAAAAAGCAATGATATTTTTACCCTCCCCCTTCCCATTCGGAAAAATGAGTTTTCAATTAATTTCCGATCAGTATACTTACTTTTTCAACTTTTGTGAGTCCGAGACTGTATTCACAAGGTACAATATTGTATTGTTTATTGAATGGTTAAAATATTACTGTAATTTAACTGTAACAACAGTTTGATAATTCTTACTGTTGTATGAAATTATAGTTTCGTACCGATGGAAATCTAACTCACTTAAGCCCTTCAAGTTCAAAAACTGACTTGTTATGCAGTAGCGTTCTCAAAGAAAAACCCAAGCCCATTTGTTCTCAATAACTTTTGTTAATCAATAAACGTACATGAAATCGTTAATCTTTTGACGTGCTTGAATGACAGCATCGATGATACATCAAAATACTTTGATATTCCATTTGGTAAAGTCCAACAGTGATGAGTTACAAAAACATGACGACAGCCGTTTAATTGCTTGTCACTTTGGTAAATTGTACATTAAAGCTTATGGAGGAATATCAATGTATGAAAAATACTTTTTTTTTGTTATAGTTGTCGATGTACCGTTTTATTACGTAAACCATGTAGACAAAGCTCTATGCGTTTATTTTTCGACGAAATAAAATTCTAATTTCTGATTTCTAAATATACTTCAAAGCCTATCATATTCCATCCCTAATGCTTCGTACCACACAAAATGACACTTACTATATTCAAACTCTGCTCTGCTGTACACTTGCCACTTAACACCGAAAACCTAAATCAATAAAGGTTCTCCCTTCTTTCCTTCGTTTCTTTTTTTTCACTACTGAATAACACCAGTATCCGTTTCAACTCTTCTTCACAAACTCTTCAGCGATTCACGATCCACGAGCTCTACTGCTTCTCTTTCTCTCTCACACACTTCATGGGTGCCGCAATATCCAATATTTTCACTGTGCATTCAACGTCACTCCCTCTCTCTCTTTCTCTCACTGTATTGCTTGCGAACTCTCTTAATTATATACTCTGCTGCCCAAATCAACCCTTACCATAACCTGGTCCTTCCATTTTCTCTGATCACTTCTCCAGTGCTCTCCGTCAACGCTTAACTTTCTCACGAGCTTGGACAGTGTAGCCGAAGACTAGGGATCCAAGGGAAGTAGGTGAGGTGGTTCACGGGGGTCGGTTGACTCAATAGCTAAAAAATCCCTATTCACTGAGTAGTTTGGTAAGTAATAGCTGCAGATCACTGGCCTCCTGATGCGCACATAGGTTTGATCCCACGCAATAGTTTTCGGCCATTTTTCCTCTCCCTCACTCGTGTACTTACTACAGGTTTCTTTGAGGTCATCCAGATTATAAAAGGAAAAATTGGCCCAATTATTTAACTCATGATAAAAAAATATCTCTCGTATAACCGTGTCTCTAATAGACTAACTTTTCTTTGTCGAAATTTTCATTCTATGAGGAAAAAAAACCAAATGGCAATATAAATCATTTCAAGAATAATAGCGAACGCTTATCTTTTGTACGATGGAAGACTCCATCCCAAAGAAGAAACAACAAAAATTAATCACGAGTTCATTACGGTGAGTTAGTCGTGGTCTCACGACGAGCCGCAGAGATAAATTCCCCAGGGGACGAGTCAAGCGTGCGCCTAGCGGAAAATATACGAATAATTATCGTGATATACTGCGTGTACCCATTGAAAGTACGGATACCCATCTCCCGACCTTCGGGGGTTGCACGCGTACAAGTGGAGAAACAGAAAAATTGCTCCGGCTGGGAGCTTCTCTGCTTTTGAGGCAGGAACGTCGAAGCAAAAGATTCAAACGCACAGGTGCGTGCCAGTACTTTCGAAATAGATTACAGCCATACGAGCACTTAGTAGCTGTGTATGCGCGTATTTACGTCGATTTTTCTTTACAACGTGCGGTCATCGCTCGCTTTGAGGCATGAATTATTGAGCAGGGGAGGAAAGTTTGCGTGGCTGGGAGCCCCTGAGTTTTTGGCAGCGGCCACTTTCAGGAGCTTCAGCTTGTAATATTGTGGGAAGCTTTTGCCTCTGCACCAGCAAAGGTAAGTTAGTGGTTTACAAAATTTAATGCTCCGAGTGACTGGTAATTTTAATTTAAAATTTGAAAAATTGTATTCTCAAATGATATATACATGTGCACAAACAGTACAGAAAAATTATGGTTACGAGTAAAGACGTATCAATTTTTTTAAATTTCTTTGATAATTTTTGTATTATATGATACTTTTTTTGGACAGAAGAATTAACGTTGGGTTATTAATTACGCTGAATATACGTGAACTGTCACTACTGATTTTTTTTGGTCCACACGATGATATCTTCTCTTCCGATTGATACTACTTTTTGGAAAAAATGTAGTATTTTACTTTTAGATTTTACCATATAGTTGGAAATTCAAATGAACAGAAAAAATTCTATGACATGATAGTTTTGTAAGTAATCTAATCAAAAATTTATTTATACTACCTCGTTTTTTTAGAACAGAGTTGTTTACGTCAAATTATACATCTGTCTGACCACATGTGGACTCTTACTATTAATTTTATTGCTTAAAAGAGGATCACATGTTTTTTGATTCGAAATATTTCTTAGAGGCTTTTTAAATATATTTTTACGCTTTTTTCATAAAGATTCAAATGTTAATGGAGAAACACATGAATTGTGAGGTTTGTAATTTGTGTAGTTTAATCAAAATTACTTTTAATAAACAGTCACATCCGTTTTCAGTGCATTTTTAAGGTGTCTGACCATTTGCGAACTCGCACTACTGATTTTCTCGTCTTGAAGTCTTTCGAAAGTTTACCTTTTTTACAAGGATTAGAACGTTTTGTTTTAACATTTCTATAGGTCCTATGTATCAATCTTTTAAGTCTTTTTTGGTAATTTTTGTACGGTATTGTACTTGGAAATTCAATTTTAAAATACTGCTTTTACTGGAACAAATTTTCGTTACTTACTTGACCAAGTAAAATTTTACTTTTCATCTAATTTTACTATTGGACAAATTCCAAGCACAGGATATCCTATCTGCATACATGAAATAATCTTATTTATTTTTTCATGAATTTTTAATACTTACATTATTTTTTATTTTAACAAATACTTTCAATCCAGCTACATGTACTCTAAGCACATATCTATCCATGTATCTAATGTATTTAACGTATCGATGTATATTTGCTTTTACACCAATGTGAGCACCAAAACGTTAGTTTTAGTCAATGTTATAATATTATTTTTTATTCTAAATTTAAACTAAGATAAAAACTAGCCTATGATGCAAAAAAAATAAAATTCATTGCAACTGTTTCTCACTTCCGAAAAAAATAATTCTTCTTTCATTGGCACGTAAAATTTTCATCACGAAATGAGTCCTTTTACAGCAATTTAACGATCCCGGGTGGCGTATGATTCATGAATCCCAGTCGGCGATTTGAATTTTATACTCGCAGAGCAACCAGTATAGACGTATTTTTTCCCCACTGCCGTGTCGTAATGAATAATAATCCCTGTACAGTACGGATCAGCGCTAACAAATGTTGGACGAATTACAACAGTTTTCTAATTAGGATGAAAAACTCCACTGCCCTTTAAGATTTCGTGTTTTGCACGTGGCAATTGTTTTCAGGGAAATTCTGCTCAACTCAAGACTCCTCATGAATTTCTACTCAGCCCAAGGTCCCTACATCGCGCACACATGTCTCGCGAAAATCGAAGACGAGAAAAAAAAAAGAAGACCGATCCTTCCTCATCGTTCATCTTCGTTTTTCCCTCGCCATTTGCGACTAAAACAGTCGGGTGAGGGCACTTTTTCTGCGCTGCTCGACCGAGTGGTGCGCCTCGGATCTTTCGTGTTCTCGAGATTGCGAGGGAGGAAGCGAGGACCAGGGGGGGATGATAGCTTTTCAATGGACCCGCGGTACAGGCGGCGATAATGTTTTATGCATCTTCGGCGGCTGCGCTTTCGACTTTGTGACAATAAAAAATGAGGCCTCGTCGGGATTTATCCCTGGCAGCGGTGGGAACTCGTTATTCATTCGCCGGTACGAAATAGAGGATAACGGGGGGAACGTAGCCATCAGAAAATTAGTGCGAGCAGCGGCTGGTGCGCGAGACGTGCGGAGAAAGTGAAGCGGAGGCTGAGATATTGAGATTGCCTTGGGAAAAACGAAGGTGGGGGTGGGTGAGGGTCGTTTGCGAATTTTTTTCACGTTTTCAATTTCATGAAGTTTTCGCGGACTAATGCTCGTGATTCTGCGACGAAGGGGGGCAAGGATATTACGGACACTGGGAGCCGGGATTTTTCGCTCTCGTTGGCGCTCGAGTTTCATTTGGTTGAGCACGATGGCGATTTTTTACGAGGACAAACTTGGGTTACGGAAGATACTTGTGTTATTCACGAAATTGAATTCAACTTAAGTAGGTATTTTGTAGAAAACATTGTTAACGGCTTTTTCATATGTTTTTCATTGTGGTGTTTACAATTTAGTTTTCAAATGGGGGGTACATGTTAATTTTTTCCAAATTAGGTTTAAATTAATACAAGCATCAAATAGGATTTTTAGCATTTAATTATATGTAACATGTAAGTTAAGTGGTTTTCGTAAAAAAGTAGAAAATAGTCTTATAAGGCATCATCATGTACGCATCTTGAAAAAGACTCTCAACTTTCCTGATTTTGACTTCTCTCCAAAAGCCAGGTATGAGTTTTAGCCTTCAAAATTTATTAGTATTACTATTGTGTATTAACTTGTGTTCAGTTTCATAAGGAATTTATTTCGAAGAAAATCTTCCGTTTGTGTGTATACTAACGTTAGTCAATTTAAGTTTCACCTCAAACCAAGTCAGAAATCATCTCTCTCACTCAATGTTTAAAGACTCATCCATTTATAACGAGGGAATTTATTATCCTTCGGTAAAATCGAATAAAAAGCCAGTAGTTCACAACATTTATCAATCAATACCTTGGATCCGAATCGCAAGTTGAAAGTCCTTAAGTATCCCTTAAATAAGCAAACAAACAAAAGTTTTGTCATCATTATATTCATTCAGCTCAATCCAGATTTCCTTCCTTGGATCTCTAGAAATCAACGAACTCGAAGAGCGTAATAATTTTCCTTTTCCCCTAGACTCCTCCTTTGCATAAACTTTCCGCTCAATGCACTTTTCTCTTATTCTTCCATAAAATCGAGTCCCAAAAGCAGGACGACACTCGAATTGCTCTCTATGCTTCACACACCGGTGAGCTTCGGTAACTTTCTTAATTAATAAAAACTCCAAACAGCAACAGACACACAAAGTCAGACTACCATCATCCTAATAATATCTTCCTCCGAATGTGTCTCTCTCTCTCTCTCTCTCTTTCTCTCTCCACTCGCTTCTTGAGAAGGGCTGGGAGACACTCGAAACAACCGTAACAAGCTCGAAAGCTACGAGTTGGAGAGCAGGCGCGAGACATAATTTTCTCACTCCCTCGTGGCAAAACACGTCGCTGCTAGTCTTGCTCCTCCCAACTTGTTGTCGTCGCGGGAGGGGTACCATTGCCTCCTTGTCGCTTTCGTCCTTTCGACTTTCCACCTTCTCTCCTGTCCTTGCTTCTAGCCGTGCTTGTTTTTCTCCGGGGATTCTATTTCTCGTGTCTCTTTGTGTTCCAAGCTGTATTTGTCTGACTTAAATTTATCTGTACTACTTTGCTTGTACACGATAAAGGCGTTTCGTCGGATCGTGGAGGTGGCTGACTATACGTTTACTTGTGCTACCGATTTTCTTGCTTTCAAGGAGATCAGGTCTCTTACCATCAGTACTTTTTTTTGAAAGGCCTTGAGTATATTATCATAATACATAACTATCATCCTCCCGATCAGAGATGCAAGTGTAAGTAAATTAGTTTGTATAATTTTATAATGTATTTTTTTTATTAGTACTTTCAAGACAGAGCTGTTTTTATCGAAGTTTATAGATGTCTGACATTACGTAGACTTAAACTACTATTTCTGAGGAGAATGTAGTGGTTTTTTATTTTTACACTGTATTATCATTGTAATAAGATACTTAAGAATTAATGAACGAATTCATAGAGCCAAAGTTTTGTAAACCATTTTATTCAACTGTGCTGTACTACTGTATATTTGTACTACTAATGTTATTTTTTAAAATAAGTAGTTTGGTTGAAGTGTAGATACATCTGACTACATGTGATTGGCCATATTGATTTTCTCGACCAAATCGTATTTCTGCTGATTAGTAAATTTTCTTGAGAAAATTATGTATCTTTTAAAAATCCTTTTATCGATTAGTAATTTAAACTTCAGAAGGCGAATTCATCGAATTGAACGATCATTATTTAAATTCATTTCTTTAACTACTTAACCTTTTAAGGGTATTTTCATCGAGTTGTGAAGGTGTATGCCTATACTCTTACTCATACTACTGGTTTCTCCGTCAAAAGGTATTGCGTATCTCATGATGAATATTCTTCCTCTTGTATGATCTTAAATGCTTTTTTTTTTATTACATTATCCTACTTGTAATCAATGATATAAGTTCAAGTAAAAGAATCTACGTTATTTCACGCTCATTAATTCGCCTGACTTAAATTTACCTATACTACTTTATTTTTTACAGACAGCGGGATTATCGTCAGATTATGAATGAGGCTGATCATACATTAACTGTTACTACTGATTTTTTTTTGTCTACTCGATGATATCTTTTCTTCTGATTGATACTACTTTTTGGGAAAAATGTAGTGTTTTACTTTTTGATTTTACCTTATCGTTGATACATGGTAGTTTTGTAAATAACCTAACCCAAATTTATCTATACTACTTCATTTTTTAAAACAGAGTCGTTTATTTCAAATTATACAAACCACACGTGGAATTTTACTATTAATTTTCTTGCTTAAAAGAGGATCGCATGTCTTTTGACTAAAAATATTTCTTAGAGGCTTTTTAAAAATTTTTTCATTCTTTTTTGATAAAGGTTCAAATGTAAATAGTGTAACACATGAAATATTTGAACACATGAGGTTTGTAATTTGTGTAGTTTATTCAAAATTACTTTTAATAAACAATCACAGACGTTTTCAGTGCATTTTTAAGGTGTCTGACCATTCGCGGACTCGCACTACTGATTTTCTGGTCTTAAAGTCTTTCGAAAGTTTACCTTTTTTACAAGGATTAACGTTTTGTTTTCCCATTTCCTTATATTTCTACATATTTACTATGAGTTATCCAAACGTGAGTAATAAAAATTCACAAGTTTAATCGTTTTAATGGACAAGTTGCAGTCCAGTACTTTAAATAATACGTAAAAATTGCAGTTTTACCAAAAACACTAATAAGAAAAAGTTAAAAAATAAAAAATAAAATGTTCCAACGCGTCGGCCGCCCACTAACGAAATCTCAAAAACCTGAAACAGTCTCCTCGGTCCCTTAGTAGCATCTGAAAGCCAATAAGCATCACAGCAGAGACTCCCAGCCGCTGCTCAGCTCCACCATCTCATATACGCGTATACGTACACGTGACTTCTTTCACGTACGTTCTTAGACTATTTTTTTTCTTTTTCTTCTTCCTCTTCTCCCTGACACTTTTCCCTCTACAGTGGCCTCATCTCTCCACTCCATCCCTTAGCTTGACGAGGCCGTCGAAATAACGCTCCCGAGAAAGCCCACTATACAACGCCCGCAAGTAGCTCTCCCCGTGCGGCGATAGCTTTGCCGAGGGTACACACACGTATGCAATCCCCGTGAGCGTAACTCATATTTATATATGTATGTACACGCGGCTCGGAGGCTCGTTCTTCGGATACGCGAGCGGGAAGTGGGTTCAACGTGCCCTCGCGTACCTTACCTCGGAGCCTTAGCTCGTCCTCTCGTGAATGCATGAGAATGAGCTGGCTGTACACACACATAAGGCACGAGAGCTTGCCTCTGTATACCTACTGAGAGAGAAAGAGAGGGAACATCGAGTTTGCGGGTAGTATGTGTGCGGGCTTGCACGAGATTTGCACGGACGACTCTGAGCTTCGCGTTCTTCTTGCCATCCCTCGCCACCTTGTAGATACCTCTTTGCAAGCCTGCAGATGCAAGCTTCATTTGGATCTGGTTTCTGAATTACTCGCTGTACCCTCTTCCTCTTTGCATGGGCGTGTTTACATTGACTGTGACGTGTTCAGTTTTACTGTAGACGGTTATTGCGCGGAAGGTTTGATGATTTAGCAGTGGAGAAGATGTGTATTTTGTTGAATTTTTATTTAAAAAAAAAAGTTGCGAAAGCGTTTGATGGAAACTGTAGGTGGACAGTGGATGAAATTTCGTTGAGATGGAGCAACACATCTGTCACTTGCATATTTGCAAAAATTCAACTCTCCTCAACTCTTTACCCATTTTGCAATAACAATGATCTACAAAATTTAAAATTTGATAGATTCCATCACTTTGTCGCATTTGCCATGCATATGCAAAACCGACCTTTCCACTCGGCTGGGAGTGTTAATCGCATGCGCATCATATAGCGAGCATAATTTTCCTACAGAGCTCACCTTCTCTGCTTCATCTTTCACGTAAGATGCACAATAACAACAACAATGATCTGTATAACATATTCCCTTAGGCCAACTACATCAAAACTGTGCACGTCGCTCCGTCATTTATTATTCAACGAGCGACGTTACATTTTCCGATTTTCCGAAAATTTCCCTCCTCCCCACGGCTTTTAATTCATTCCCGTTTCAAGCTGTCGTCGTGTAGCAACAACGACAGCGACGAACAACGTGGGACTCGCTAACGAGTCGTACCAGTGATACCCCCCGTTCCTCGTCGAAATCGCGTGTAAATTATAAATTACTCGCATAACAGTTTCTAATTCCGAGATCTAATTTAGTCAGTCGTCCGTCCTCACTTCGCTGGGAAAATCCACCTGCGCACACGTACGCTCGCGAGTTTTTAACTTCGAAGAGTGTGTAACTAGCTGGATTGGTCTAACTAAAACGCGCAAGTCAACTCCGTCTCTGTCATTCGAGTGTTTGCTCGGGGTGAGTGCTACCCTCTGCCATAGGTCTTTTTGAGCTGATGAGGGTGACGGTGTGCCATTTTTTTCTTTCAAAACTTTCAGTTTAAGGCTGTACAGTTTGTTTTTTACTGTAAAATTAAACCTTTTTTTTTTAAAACCATATATTATATGCATGTGCACTGAAGAGGCATATGGGTAGCCAATCAGTAATTGCAAGCACCTTTAGACACCTAGGAATTCTAGGGGGACGTGTGTGTTGGTACCTTCAAAGGCGTTGGGTGCTTTGAGAGATAATTAATTAAGAGTAATCGAGTCAAGCATGTGTTGACACAGCATGGGAATGTTAATTGGCTTGTATCAGTGTGAATTTGGAGCTGTTTGTTTTGTATTACATATGCATGAGGAATGTGTAATATTAAAAAAAGAAATGTAGTGTTCTGGATGAGGTTACCTTGCTCGTGGTGTGAGCGTTTTTAGTTCTCCTTACCTGAAAGCAGAAAAAAATCAATCATGAGTATATGGTGGATTAAATAATTTCAAAATAAATTTCAAATGATGGATACATGTATTTTTTGTGCAGGAGATAAATGATATTTAAAGAATCATTAAAACTTTGTTTTTTCAACACGCCTTGGATCGAAAGCGATCTTGTTACATGGAAAGACAACCATCAACAACAGTCAGAAAAAAAGAACTTTTTTTCAGTTCCACCGTAAGAAAGAGCTAGGAGAAAGGGAATCTAATCCCAGAGACCTTCAAGGAAGGGGGAGTAACAAAAAAATAAGGAAGAGTAAGAGTCCGAGGACGCCATGAAATAAATCTTCGGCGTGAGCTGCACGGGATCCTTTTTCGAATCCAGAGGATGAGCGAGACACTGCAGTTTTTCTCTCTGTTTCTCTTTCACTAGCTCGTGTATGCGTGTAGGCGCAGGTGAGAAGTGCAAAGCGACGTCAAGAGAGTAGGGTTGGAGGGTCCTTAATTTGCATTTTCCATCCCTCGATGTCCTTGTCCACTTAACCGAGGAGTTTTCAAGTCACCTCGAGCGAGAAAAAGATCAGCCCAGGGGTTGCGAGGGGGGTATCGACAAGTGCTTGGGGTGTGAGTGGGTTGGGTATGGTTGTCGTCCTATCCTGCAGGCTAATGTAGTCGTTACATCGAGAAGGAGGATCCGGGCATGGGGTAATGTCGGGAGTGCAGCTACAGACGCTTGCTAGAGAGCTTTAAGCTCATGTGTGGGATTATAGTATCGGAAAAAAGTTTGGTATTACCTGATTTTTAATGGTTATTATTTGGAAAAAGGAGTTGTTCTTAAATTTTTCAATTATTTTTTTTCAGGTATTTATTGGGGAGAAGTTAAGTTAGTTGTAAAGTTATTGTGACTGATTTATTTATAATAAATTATATCTAATAAATAATGGTTGTATCTTCTATAATAAAAAAAATGGACAAAGAAATTGAAACAATAACTATGACAATAAGATTTATAATAGTTATTTGTACATTCATTCAATAAAATTACAAAAAGTTATGTCGTCCTTTCCTTACATCCAATCACACTTTACTTTGAAGTTTGAAGTTTTTTAAGTGCCAAAAAAAAAAAAAAAAAAAAAAAAAGTAGCTTTTTCATCAGCACTCAAAGAGACTAGCTAGCTGTAATGGTCCAAGTTTCACCAGCATCCGTCTCAAGACGTAGAAAGTTGCCTCAGCAGCGTGCCTACCAATATTAGCTCATCCCTCCAAAATTCTTAGAGACACTCTCGCGCAAACTCAAACAGTCGCATCCGCGCGCGTGCACTCGACACCTCCAAATATTTTCCCTTTCGGAAAAAAAACTTCAGCACGTTCGTCCTGGTTTTCGAGCAACGCCTCTCTTCTTTTTTTCCATCTGCCTGTATTCTCACCGGCACTTTGAAATTCACACTACGCCGTGGGATCGGACTGTGTCGGTAGCTACAGTTACTCCAAAGAAAAGGACGACTCTCGCACGCGAGGAAGAAAAAAGGAAGAAAGACCGAAAGTGGGAAACATACCAGGGATAACGCGGCCTAGTGCCGGAAGCCACGCTAGCGGGGGCTACTTTGAGCTCGAGTTCCATCTATCCGTATTTTTTTTCTTTTTTTTCAGAAAAGAGTTTGGAGGGATAACCCGGAGGCCGCGCACTTTTGGCCCCCTTTCCACGCTTTTTACTTCGCCATTGCCACTGAAATCCATCCCACTTTACGAATTTCCTTGTTGTTTGCGTCGTAGTACCACAGCCTGCTCCTCCCCCTTTTTTTTCATCCCACAACTTTAAAAAAAAATGCGAGTATCGAAAGTGTTTTACTTCAAGTATTATACAATTGAAGATTCCTGGGTTTGCAACATTTATATTTCCATCCAATAAATATGAAGCAAACAACTTCAATCAAACCACTCGACTAAGCCAAGACTTACAACAAAATCCGGCACCGTCGAAACATCCAAAATTCAACCAGCCACCACTGCGCGCCAGCACACGCTCTCGTATACGCATTTCACACTTTTTCGCAAAACACCAGAGTTTCCTGCACTTCACGAAACTTTAACTTTATCCTTTCTCCCCACCACAGCAGCTTCATCGTCTACTTTCTGGCCTGGCAAGCTCTTCCCGGTGGATATTTCTGTTTCGTACTTCGCCTCTTCGTCAACTTCCTCCTTCCGTTTTGGCTTGGCTTGACGAGTGTTCCAAGTGCGGAGGTGCTCTGCGTTTTGGCACTGCGACTCTCATCTGCCCCTGTCTGGCGAGACCTGGAGAAAAATCAAAAACGCAAAGACGATGCCAAAAATCTCGTGCGAGCCAGCCCAGATAATCTGTCAGGAACCTCCAAGACGCAAGTGTAGACGTTTCACCTTCTTTTTTTTTCATTTTGAAAGATGAGACTCTTTTCATCTCGCACGTTTTTTCAGTCTGGATCAATGTTCTTCTTAAAATAGAAAAAGATTTCATTGAAACTTACTCGGTCGACTTTAGTCGATATTATTTCCCGTGAATAGCACTGCACTTCATCAATGTTGCAACAAGTTGAGGCGACGGGTCTATTGAAAGCCCTGCTGTATAGCTGACTTTGGCTTGCAAACCAAGTCCCACGATTGGACTCTATCAGAAACCTAATTTACGATCACGTTGAGAGCCTTATTCTAGTCAAATGTAGCGCAAAACACCACGAAACCGAAGGCTGGTTTATCGATCACACCTCGGCCATGTAGATACAAACGGGGTCAATCAGCTCCGGCGATTTTGCTCCTGTTAAACGACTCTCGCCACTGCAGCTGTTTACCAGAAAAGGGAGAGTGTCGGCTGGATAAATTTTTCAGCGATCGAGCTCGTTTAAATTATTTTAAAGATTGACTTGGTTGCGTTTGACGAGCTCAAATTCACTGGAATGGCAATGTTATCGCAACGCCTACGTGCAGTTTCTGTGGCTTCGGGTTGATTTGCGCGAACCGACTATACCCTCATCCTTTGACACGGACACGTACGCTCGTTTTAATTGAATTCGCGTGAAAGGATATACGTGTTGGTGGGGTGAATTAACTAGGGGATGGGGGGCTATTGAATTTGCTGAGCGTTTCGTTTTAAAACAAATGCCGATGTTCTTTCGATGGGGTTCCGGTGCTGGATCGATATCGGTGATTACGATGTTGTTGATGGTGATGATGCGCGAGGGGTTGTTGCGTTTTATGATGTCATATTTTGAGGGCCACGGGTGGTGCGGCGCGAGAAATTGTGTTTGATGCTGTTGCGAAGGCTGCTTTATTAGGTTCGGAGTAGTGGTGGGAAGGGAGTTTTACGATGGGTATTAGATGAGTAGATGTTCTCGTGATTTACGAGATTTTGACAAGGGAATTTTTTGGGGATTAATTTGATAGAGGATAGTAGTTTATTGAGAAATCGCACCGTTAATGAAGGTGCTGCTTCCACTTGTTTTTATCGCTTAAGTGCTTACTATTCATTGTAACAACTACTTGTTATAACGTGTTGACTCTAATTAAGCTGTTGAATGAATTCGATGTTAAGTGATGATCAAAACTTTTATTTGCTCGATGAAACGTATGGTTATTCCATTTAATTAATAAATGTCAAAAACAGATTAAGTAGGTTTCATATTATTTGAAAAAAAAAAAATTATAATAATAATAATCAAAATATGTATGATGAATAAATAATTAAAATAATAATAACGAGTGAGCCACGTAACTCCTAAAAATCCTCTCATCAAGATTCAAGTGTACTAAGCAATATGTCAGTTTTTGCGACACAGTTTGACTGTTTCATGACGCAGAGTATAGAAAAAAAATGACTCTCCCCTTCGTAAATTCAAAGAAAATCTAGTAATACACAAAACAAAAGTCTTTTATTAACTTTTTCGTAAAAACAAGAAGCTAGTCGTTAAACTCTCAAACTATTTTTTTACTCTCTATCAGTCCCCAAATTCGATCACCATCGACAAAAATTTCCTTTTCTTCTTTTCAACAAAAAAATATTACGTGACGCTAAAAAAATTAGCCTGTTTACGAGGTGCGACACCATTACTCCTTATACGACCTGATCAGCCAATAAATACATTCTCACCTTGGCAACTTTTATCCTCCTCCTCCTCCACCACCGACAAATCCTCGGTGTCGCCCCGGCGTTCAAGACGCCTACATCGATTCCGTCACCAAGGACGTCGCCCGGGACCTCTAATGGCCTGTACTCTTGTTTTTTACGAGCTAGCGCCGAACAGCAGCCTCCTTTCCTTTTTTTTTTTCATCCACTCGTGCTCCTTCCTATCCTACTGTCTCTTTTTTTTCAGTTTTATTCTCTTAAGGGGAGACAGTGAGTTACGCTACCGAAGCACCGAGCCCCACGAGGGTAAAGGCTCTATCACCCTGCCGAATTAGCATGCAAACTTTTCTTTTTCCATCTTATTCTTTCATTTGTTTGTTTTTCTCGTTTTCTGTAAGGATACTCTATTGGGGGTGTAAATTGAGGGGGATCGTGGAATTCTGATGGGAAAATACCCTCCTCCCTATCGTACTTCGGAGATCGCCTGTGTTCGGCTCTGTTTGATGGTTTCACAAACGTAATTCTATCACGAAATTCCCAAAGGAACACCCCTGTTTTACACATCCCTACCCTACCATGAAGGAAAAAAAAAAAAAAAAAATTAGTTACAGTAGTCGAACAACAGATAAAGAAAAAAAAGCTAACGCATCTGGTTTCACGAGCAGCAATTTTGCTCCCACGAGTTCCCGAACTGTCCGGTTATTGCGCTCGGTTTATTTTCATTCGCAGCTAACGACGAGCATTACCATCCTGTGCCGAAAGTTCCACACCTCTTCTAAAAAAAAAAAAAAAAAAAAAAATACATGTTCATGCCCAAGCCCATTTTTCTTTTGTAGACGCAGCGCTGGATCACATTTTCTCCGGCGTAAGTACATAATTACGTCGTCCATGGATCGATGGTCGAGTGTTGTAGCCGTAACCTTGTCGCGCTAACCTTCGACTATCGATCACGAGACTGGTACCAAAGCGACGGGCTGTCGGTGTTTTATCGACCCTATTTATGTTTAATTTGAAAAACTTTTAATCCCTCTGATGTCCTCGAGCGAACACCAAATTTTAACCGGAGATTTGTAGGACCCTCGTGGACTATAGATCTATTTGTGGATCGCTAACTATTTCCGAGAGCTGTTTAACCTCACGTAAGCTTGGGAGGGAAAAAAAGATCTCCCGGAGTTTGCTTTGAAAGCAAAAAAAAAATTGCACTAAACAGGCCTCCCTTCGCGTCCGAGAGCGAGAATTGAAAATGCACAGGACACACACTGGGTATACCCCGCGGTGGTGTTACCGAAAGAGGATAGGAGAGAGAACACGGAAAAAAAGCGTAGGTACCCCGTGTATATTTGCACGGGCGCGTACGCCTCGTTTACCTTTTTTTTTTTTTGCGTGTTTACGTGTGGGTCGCGCGCGTTGGAGTCGAGCACTTTCGCTCCCGGGAATCGTGACGGAGAACATGTCGTTGTTTGTCTTTTGCCTTCGTTGCGCTTGTTTGCTTGGTATTTTTAATCAAGTGCCGCGGCAAATCGGATTTCGTTATGAGCTCGGTTGAATTTAGAGGGCCGGGCGAGCTTGCGAATTTGATTTACGTGGGCCGTCGTTGCAAATGGATTTTTCTTTTCATGTTTCGTTACCTAGTTGAACAGAAATGAAAATGACATTGGGTAGATGGATCAAGCTTTTATTTAACTAATTTTTACTGATTTGCAGTTCTTTTGCATATATACACCTCCAAATGTCCTTGTGTAAACTTGATGATTAAAAAAAAAAAAAAAAAAAAATTCATAACTAATGGAGGTACTGTTTGACTACATCATCCTTTATGTGGTATTAATCAAGATGTTAGTCTTCTTGAGGGCAACTGCACATAGTTCCGTTCCAGTACTGACAGCCCAGGCCCCCGTTGGTGCAGCACCATTCTTCGATACATAATTCGCCGAAAGCCACTACAACGAAAGTAAATGTTCAAAGTTAAGGGAACGTAAAAAAAGTTTAAAATCTTTTGCGTTGAGATGCTTCAGTCGAGTACAAAGGATTAATATACCCTTAGTTTTATTAAAGATTTTATTGACTGCGTATTGCATCAAAGTTTTACAGCGACAAACACACGTGAATTCCATTACTTATCCTAATAAAATGCAATGACAAACGTTAAAGTTATACAATCAACACGATTACTTACTATGAAAAAAAATCGGAATAGTTGATAGAATTGCTTTTAGGAACACCCAGATGGATACCATTTTGTTTAAAAGAATTTTACAGCCACTAGATACTTTGCTAAGGGTTGGAGCAATACTGGTCGCTTTGACCATGTGCACGGAAGCATCGACATGAACGTAAAAATGCTACCGGAGCACTAAAGCTCCTAATGGATACGAGCAGTGAAATGGTTTTCCAATAGAACTCAATTTACGTGGTTATGATGATTTTACTGAAGTATTCGGCAAACACGAAAACTGTTTAATTGTAAGCACTGTCAATTTCTAAGGATTATAGCTTTTCTGAATCCTTAAATTTTTTAAAACATAAAATATAACTATTGATTCATAAGGTGTTTTAAGACTACTTATGTTCTTTATGTAGTTAAAAACTAGCTAATTATCAATCTATTTAATTTTAAGCAAGAGAATTTAATTATGTTTCAAGTAGTACGAGTCAACGGTTTGTCAGACAAGTAAGGTTACGTGATTGATTGACGTATTATTAAGAAAAACTGATTCACATTCTTAAATATAGAAGAAATAGTCTTCTATTGGATAATTTGACAAGTTGACAGAGTATATTGAAGCAATTTAACATTCGAAAGTCATAGCCTATGTCAGTCTAGTGTACAATGTGCAAGTGTTATTTTGTAACTATTTAATTGTGCTATGTAATATTACAAAGCATACAGTTTACACTCATATTTTACAGTATAAATCCAGTAAATTCTGCGCAGAGGTATCCCAATTCGCACAAATTTTTTAAGTAGTACAAGTCAATGTTGTGTCAGACACAATATCGCACACTATAAATTAGACACACTGTGGAAAGTTAAATTATTTGAAAATTGTTATTGAGTCTTTGTCATTGAATTATGTACTATACTCATACCTTACAACCATATTTCTAATGGGAAAAACACTGAGAGCATACAAATTTTAAGACATTATTTCTTACTTTATCAGAAAAATAAAATTTAAAAAACCATTCCTGGGTTCATCTCACCCATTCCAACTCAACAACATGAAACCTTGCGAAAAAAATCACCCCTCCTCTCTATCCCCTACGATTGAAACGCCCCAAAGAAGATTTTCCAGCACCTTAAAATTTTACCCTCGTGCAAAGAGTCCAAATCTTCCATGCCCTCCCCCCGAACACACATCCAGCTCACTGGCTCGACAGCTCTCGGGTATGTCTACATACTGTACACCTTACCCTTGGCATCGATGGCTCGGCACGCTAGGTAGGAGGGGGGTCAGGGTGTCGGGGGTTGTTGGAGCGACGACCATAATACGCTTGGGCAAAGGTTTGCTCACAAGGCCGGCAGTAATGCACGGGAGTCGAGGCCTCCGCCAACATTACGTAAGACCGACAGTGTACGCGTACACACATCAGCTCGACGAGGTGTGAAGAAAGGGAGATATTCTTCCACCCCGTCTGCGCCAATGCCTCGGCATCGTCCGTCTGCCCCTCCCCCCCTTTTTTCCTTCCCTCCCTCCATGTGTCTTACACGTGCTCGCACATGGCTCAAACGACGGCGCATACTTTCCTCCGCTCGGTTTTTACTCTCTTTTTTTCATTGCTGCTTTTCCTGCTTTTCTACATCACACTTAATGTCGCCTATTGTCAGCTGGGGTCCGCGCTACGCTCTGTTGGTGACTTCAAAGCGGAATTCGAGTGGACATTCTTTGGCAAGGCGAGTTGTGCAGTCGCGCACTTTGTGCCTCGAATCTTGTCGTTTGAACCTTTTGATACGGCTCTCGGTTTGTTTTCCGATGAATGGGTCTCAGCGAGTGTGGGATAGATCGTGGGTTGTTTAATAAACGTACAATTCATGTATACTGTTGACAGCCCTTGAAGTAAGCTTTTCATCGCGTATTCGAGGAAAATAAGCTCAAGTACTATCGTATTGTTGAGAAAGTTGTTTGAAAAATATTTTTTTCTTTCATCTTGTTTTGACGATCGAAAAACCCCCTAAAGCTTCCTCAGACATACTCCATCGACGAACAGATTGCAAAATTATAATAATACGAGTAATGATTGTATGATCCTCAAAATCGCATCAGCTACTTGTAGCACAAATTCCAAACATTGATTTTAATGCAATCCCCTCGACTATCACCGCAAATAAGCGGAGATATATTTGTCTACAACCTTCAAGAGCAATAGTAGCTATCTACGCGTTTCTCAAACCCCGAAGGCACGAGGATTTTATTGCACAATAGTGAGATTTTTTTATGCAAGCTAAGCTTGCTTGCTTTTTGATGGATTTTATTATGCCAACACGACGCGCTTACACCACCAAGTGAGCTCAATAATTTATTGGTTCACTGTTTTGTGTTATCTAAAAACGGTTAGGAGAGATTGTACCATTTTACGAAGCATCAGTAAATTATTTATAAAATTTATACGAAAAGATTAGATGATTCTATGTGAAGCTTGGTAATTATATTTTCTATAAATTGGTTTCCATGGATATGAAAGTTTAAAAAAAAGTATTTTCCATAGTTATAACTATCACAAATGATAATAAAAGTTATGGTCACAGAAAAAATAATCTCGATCGATAGGACGCTAATAGTTTTCATACGCTTGGGACATGCATAATTCATGCTTTTAATCATCCTACATTTTCGAAAAATGAGAACCAACGCTTCGGTCAAAATTTATGAGCAAACAATAGAGCCGTGTCCATGTACGCATATAGTACATGTATCCATGTATAGGTGTAAAGGGCGCATAAATCAAGCGGCTCTCAATGAAAAATCGACGCTCACCAGGCCCTTTATCACACGAAATTTTTTATTTTTAATCTACCTGACCACCTGTCTTGGTTTGCTTTTATAATCTATTGTCCGGCTCAGTAGAGAGTACAGCCTGACGTGTGTATAATAGCGCTTTGGTCTTGAATTCCATGCTTACGTGAAATGTGAGATTTTTCAAAGTAGAGATACTAAATGATATTGGTTTCCAATCTTTCATGAGTAGTTAAGGAGATTCAATGATATTCATATAATAAATAAACAACAAGACTTGCTTCATTTACTTTTAATTAAATTTTAGTAAAACTTTGTACATAAATTTTTCTCTCGGTAATACATAGCTTTTCTAAAGTGTTCAATGACTCTATAAAATAACAATCAAATGACATGCACAGTTTTCTTTCATCATGTATTTAATCCTCATTTTACTCTGTTGAAAAAAAGCACTCCTCAATTAATAACAATTTCGTTACGTATTTTCCGATCGTTAATGAATATAGTCGTTTGCAAACTCCACTCCTACAGACTTCACCTTTTCACCTCACCAATCTGCAGTGAGTGAAAAAAAAAAAAAAAAGAACCGGACAAGATTACATGCAATATACGCCATTTCCATGCCGAAAGCGACGCGCTTCAGCCAGATCGGCAATTTGCTTTTTTTCCCCATGTCCCAGGGTGAGAGCCCGAAATGAAGTTGGACACTGTAATATGATTTTTCCGAGCCAACAGGAGGGGCTATCAGAAATACCATTTCGGAAAATCAGATCCCCGATCGTTGGGCGCATTTTGGACGCAATAACCGACGCATCGGATGTTGCCAGGCGCGGATGTACCAGTGGGGTGGCGGCGATTTATCGTGCCTTTATCGCCATTTTATCGACGATGAGATGCGATAATGCACACGCGGGGACGCGAAATTTGCATGCGCGTAGGTGTGGTTTTTTTCCCCCGATTTTCGCTGATACATCGCTGCATGGCTCGTTTTTCCGGTTTCACGCGACTAATGAACTGGAAATATATGGCTCCGTTGCAGTCGTTAACGATAAACGAAGAGGAGGGTAGCTCCCGTTGTTTTTCCCGTCTTTTTTTACATTTCCTAATTTATGTCACGTTTAGAGCGCTCGTGCAATTACTGTATTTGGTTTATCGGCCCCTCGAAAGCTGTGATGCTTTAAAAAATCGAATGTGAGGTGTCCAACGTTAAAGCACTACTATATAAAAAACAGAATCTATAATGTGTGTTTCACACTCATCAAGATGATTCTAATATTGGTCATGCATGATTATTAAAAATTGTTAGCCTTTAAGTTTAGTGGTGAAAAATATAAGGCCCAACATAAAATAATAAAATGCACGTATGCATATGTACTAATGTTTACATATACATGTGTATTGTATGTATTGATATTGTGTGCGATGATAATAGTAAAAGCGTGGATGACGAGAAATGTCGACCGTAGGGCTGCACGATATCTCAAGAGTACTCTTCATATTGTCTTGTCTTGTCTTGTTTTTCAAGACAATATTCAAGACAAGATACAATTTAAAATTTCAAGACGATACCGAGATAATGTTCTCAAAAATATTAGTCTTGACAATACACAGTTTTAATACACAGTAATAATGCACAGTTTTAATAACCTGATATCACATGGAATAAGGATGGCGCACCCTTGAAGATATCAGACCAATTTAGTTTAGCAGAAAATAAACAAAAATTAATAATAAAACACCTTCTGGATAGTGGAAATTATTCTTGTCTTGCTGAAAATCGCTTTGGAAAAATGCGAAAATCTATAAAACTTATAATTAATGTTAAGGAAATTTCAAACTTTACTATTAAAGTTTTATTGCAATAGAATTTTAAACTAATAAATTAGATACATGCTAAAAATTATCTCATTTAAACATTTTATTTTTTCAGGTGCTAAAAATCATTTTAGACTTTACATTTTTGAAAGGATTCAAAATATCAAAAACTAAAATTAAATTTAATTGACTATAAAATAATTTGGAATTGAATACTATTTAATTGTATGAGTGTTCATAAAATTTCAGACAGACATGCGATAATATTGAAGATGTAATCACACGGACTTGTGTTAATGTGTTACTAACTGGACCTTGTGTCATTAATTTATTTATGTAGCGCATATTAATTATACAAATTTAGTATTACCTATGGTTTAATTATATTGGGTGTTATTGACTAGACTCCTTTCAAATGATAAAAGTTAAAGGAAACTAAAACAACTACATGTTTATTGTTGTTGGATTGCCTACATGAGATTTGAAAAATGACTTAAGGATAAATAAAAAAAGGGAATTTTTAAATAATTAATAGTTTTTATCCTGTCAAATATATCAGTATTAAAAATTAATTTCGCGCTTCTCATTTTTATTGGAAAAAAAATTATTGGACTACAAACAAAAATTTAAGATAGTAATTTTTTAAGAAAGTCTTGTATCGGCGGTTAAATAAAAATAATTAAAAGTTAAATTTACAAAAAAAAATTTTCTCTACTGCAATAAGAATATTTAAAAAAAAACGTAATTTAAATTTAATTTTTGATTCTCAAATTATCACAGAGAGCTGTCGATCACAAAGGTAAGATAACCAAAATCTGCAGAATATAAATTTAAATAGGTACAGCCAATGCCATTTTCTTAAAGATAAGGAACATACTATCGATGAGTACCCTTAAAATTGATGATCTGATTTTTAATCAAAACCAACTCAATAACAAAAATTTAAGATACTACCCGTCAGTAAAGTAAGCACAAAATCAAACATGTAAAGTTAAACTGTTTGATAGGTGAGGAGGTTCCCTATACTTGAGCAATAGGAAATTTTATAAGTCGTTAACTGGTGTAAACAAAGTTATAGATCAAAATAAATGCTTAGACCGACTGGCCCAGGAGTCCAATTCACTATATTTCTCAGCTTATCATTTCTTGTTCTTGGTGAGAAAAAAAATTGTAATGACATTTTAATAATATAGTATCGACACACTAATGATGATCTCATCATCGACAAACTAGAAAAATGATATAGAAAAGTTAGTTAAAAAAGCCTTAAAATTCTGGTGATGTAACTTTTGGAAACCAATTGTGCAAAAAATTACATGCAAGAAAACATAGACAAGAAGTAGAAAACCAGGAGCTTTCTCCTACATCGTGAATCGCACCATCACACATGTACGCTCACCTTATCGCTAGTATTTTCTCTAAAAATCTACATGAAGCGAAACCATTTTTCCTCCTCACATTCTAATAAGGAAACCGTAATAAATTACTGTAATGCTTATCAACACAATTACTATTCAAAGATGTTCCTTTAAATTTATAAGTGCAGTAGAATCAAATTGTACATAACTAATTCAGAACTTCCATAAAATATGGTGATGAAGTTTTTTGAAAACAGTAGTATATTTAAATTTTTATAAAAACCAGATAAATCTTTGATTTCAAAGTAAAAGTTTAAACTGACAAACAAGAAATGATTAGTTATAAATGCCGATGTAGAAAAAAAATTATACATATCGGGTATCCAATTTTTTTTTAAAGTTTTGCGTTTAAATGAGGTGATGAAATTATCACGAGCCCTCTATATTACTTATCATCGTCACGAGGTTTAATTGTTGTTTAATTAATAAGCTATCCTAATTCGTACGTTAATAACGATTTATTTCACTCCTTTGTTTGATTTTCTGTACCGGAGTGATTTCAACACACTAAATGTTAAAAAAAAATAACTTATTTTTAATCGGTGACCACGAGTGTGGCAACAGCTTTCACATCCATTTAATTTTTATTAAACACGTGGCTGTGTCTCACAGGCTATATAAGTTAAGCGTATACGCTGCAAAAAAACCAGACCATACAGTGCACGATGTCGAGATATCAAGGATGGAAGAACCTCGCAGTACTTCTGCAGTTAACAGCACTTGCCCTTTTTCTCGATCTACTTTCAGGTAAGTCATTCAAAGTTACTGTTTATACTTCACTAATACTTTCGTTAATAGTCAATAATACTGTATGGGCTGTACTTAGTTCTAAAATATTTTTAAACTTAAAGGGCTGTTGTTCCTTAATAAACTGAAACTTTATTTTTTGACTCGTAAGAAAATGCTATTAAAATTTTTCTGTAATGTAACAAAAGTATACATACTTCTTAAAGAATTTATTTAATTGTATTC
Source organism: Copidosoma floridanum (assembly GCF_036245765.1). Classification (NCBI taxonomy): domain Eukaryota; kingdom Metazoa; phylum Arthropoda; class Insecta; order Hymenoptera; family Encyrtidae; genus Copidosoma; species Copidosoma floridanum. Next base: position 10,538,482 of record NW_028321884.1, on the reverse strand, counting down.
TAGGGTCACATTATGAGAATCAATTTACAATTTTACTATGAACTATTTCAATTCAATATGGAGAAGAAGATTCGTAAATGATAAACCCTGCGTGGTTTGCCACATTAGGCTAATCATTGCAGGGCTAAGAAAAACTCTCTCGCATTGAGCTACTTTATTTAACAATTAAAACATATAAAAAATAAGTAAATTAGGTAACATATACTGCTTAAAGATATTTTGTATAGTCTTCGATCTTTAGTGCTCTTCTCTGATTGGTTTTAACCAGGCAAAAGTAGTTAAGTGATCCGTTGAAAAAAAAATTGAATAATCTACTACTTTATCTCTTTTTTTTTTTTTTGCTAATTTTCATTTTTTTAATTAAACATACGAGTATTAGTTTTCGTAATATGATACTCCCAACGGATCTCTAAATATCTCACTCTGGTTCATTTTTTGTTGTTTTAAGGTACACGACATAACACCTGTTTCATTACATACCATGCTTATCTTTATATTTTCTTATGCGGAAGATCATAACTACATTCAAATGATTACATCGATTACATCAATAACATTCAATAAATATACTGTACAGGCTGTCATGGACACAAACTCCAGCTCCATCAAAGTTTTACAGAGTTAAAGATAAACGAGGGAGAAGCTCTAGAAATTACTTGCAATAGCAGTGGTTTAATTTCGTTTAAATTCCCAGACAAAAATGAAGACGATGTAAGTTATATGATTGTGCTACCTTACAGTGATTAGATTTTAATGTTATTATGTATAAAACATTTAGAAAACAAAACTTTTTCAACAAACAGTGAAACTGTGGTGTGTAGGTGCCAATACGGCAAGAGTTTTTTCATCGCAGTAACTAGCTTGAATGAAGTGATTGTCTGTAAAATTTTAAATGTGTAAGACTTTTGTTCACAATATAAGTGTTGCTGTAATTTTAAACTCAAAAAATTTTCGATTTTGGATTAATCTCACTAAATTTGACAGTCTGGCTTTAATCGTATTACATAAACAGCTGGTTATTTTACAGTAATAAAGGTAATCTTCTGGATTAGTTTGAGTCACTTGGTGCTTCCTTAGTTTAATCAATAATTGTAGTACACTTTACTTTAAGATCATAATAATTACCATATTCAGAGACAAGAAGTAAAAAAAATGTTACTGAAGATCAAAAATTGAAAAAAAATTAAAAAATTATCCAATTGTTACAGCATTAAAAGATTGATTCACCTTCAATTAACTAATCAACGATAATATTCTACTATTTTTCTTCTCATAAGGGAAATTTTACCAATAATAGTTCATTTTCTTGTCAATGTTATAAAAAATAATAAGACTTAACTGTTTTATTTTTTAATAGATAACAAGATCCGACAATTACAGTACTTATAATCAGGACGGAAAAATTATATTTCGAAAGTTGTCATCTGTATTTGGTGACACCGGCTGGTACAACTGCACGAATACAAAATATGGGATATTCACTACAGACTTTGAAGATTCAAATGGCCCTTGGATGTACGTTTATGTCAAATGTATGTTAATAGTGTTTTTGCTTTTGATCTCTTTAGACTTTTATACTATATTATGAAAAACAAGCAAATTACTAAATGTAATACAACATTTTTTTCTATTGCAGCCAATAAAAGTGCATTTGTTCAAAGTACTAAAGATACCTTAAAAATCAAAGTACGTGTTGGTGATCAGGCAATTCTCCCATGCCGTCCAACTTCTCCTGAACTCAATGTGACGCTTAAAACTCTCGACGGTCATGTATGTACTTGATTTTAGTACGCCGATTTTTACTCACTACTTACAAGTATATAGTATTTTTTCAATTGAATAATTCAGGAGCCACATCCGTTGGTCAGCAAAAGGATAAGTTTCGATCCAAAATGGGGTTTTATCGTCGAAAAATCTGAATTTACGGATAGTGGAAACTACACTTGTCAAGTTAACCAAGATGGTTTCAATCAAAAAATAGACGTTGACCTGTTGATCATTAAAAAAGAGCAAAAAAAACCAGTGATTACGATAGATGGCCTGAAACACGTCGTCGCAGGCTCGACATTAAATATTAACTGCAAAGCTGAAATCGAAAAGGATAACTCTATCAACCTCTCGTGGGCAACTCCTCGTGATTCGGTAAGATACATGAAATTCGTACTCTTCATTTACTATGAAAAGCATTTTTCAATGATAAAAAAAGTTTTAGTAGCTGATTATTGAATTTACAATCATCAAAAGCATATTGTTATTAATATTACTAGTAAAATAAACATAAAATTTAGAGTGTTACATATAATTTGTGTGCATAAGAATTCCAGGGAAATTCACAATTTTGTTGATGAAAACCAAAGCTCTACTATGTTAGTCACGTCTAAACTTATCCTGACCAATATCACTTACGATGATGCGGGTTATTATACATGCAAAATAAGTTCATTGTTTAGTGAAGATCAGAGTACTGATATTTATATAAAAATACACGGTAAGTTATAAGCTATGCGTATTTTCTTTACATTTACGTATTATTTTAATGTATATATACTAAAATGCAAATTCCTGCTACTGCCTGTTTTTACAGATCCCACCAATACATACATTAACTTGACGCATTACAAAGCGAAAAAATACTTTGTAGTAGAAGAAGGCTCTTCAGTAACTTTCACAGCTAACATTGATGCAAATCCGATGCCAACTCTTCAATGGTAATAGATTATCTTCGAAAATGATAGAACTGCTTCATAAAATATACATTTTTTACAATAATATTTAAAAAACTATATGTATATAAAACCTTTTAAGGCTACGTCCCAACAATGATGTCATTAAATCTGAAGGTAATTATATTATCTCCAATACCACATCGACGTGTAGTTTGGTAATAAAGAAAGTTAAAAGACGTAATAGTGGTATATATGCTCTTGGAGCAAGCAATGGAGGCCAAAATAAACACTTGATTTTTCGCCTCAAAGTTCAGGGTACATATTTTTAATGCTCTCATTATATTTTGACTTTTCTGTATCTAATTGCATGGAATTATTTGTTGTTAAATGTTTTAATTCTATAGCACGAATGAATTTGCCACTGACCCATCTTCTCCCTGTTAGTAAATCTTCATTGTATTACACAATTAACAAAAACGCAACGTTTAAATGTACGAGTACTAGTTATCCTCAGCCTAATATAACGTGGACTTACAAACGATGCCCAAAGTATGATTCAACTGATGGTTGCGAGACATCTGAGTTAAAGGTTGGTTATGCTTGGTAACAAAGAAATATTAATGCACGTGGTTTTAATTGAACAATATTGAAACATGATTATAGTATAAGATTTTCACAATTACACGTAATGCAAGCAAAATCTCTGAAGGTGTTAAAAATACTATGAGATTTATATTGATAAAACTATTAAAGAGATGAGTTTAAAAAAAATCCGTTTTAACTCTTACAGTATTTGATTTTTATCACAGTTAAATATCTCTAAGTATATTCCACAATTTTTCCAAGCATCTAGTTTATGTTTGGAACTGGTATTTTTTGCATTCAGAAAAGGAGACATATATGAATTGAGTTAAATACGTTTTTTGAGGGTTAAATTTTTTATACCTTCTGCTGTTTGAAGAAGCATCCGAAAATTCTTGCATAGGAAAAAAACAGTGATCTTATTATTATTTCTTTTATTAGGCTGAAGAAGTAGAATATCAGTTTGGAAATACAACGACCTCGAAAATCACAGTTAATATTACTATGTTTGGCCAATTAAAGTGCACCGCCTGCGATCCTCATCGTTGTAACTCACGAGAAAAGAAAATTCTCATTATTGGTATGTCACTGTGTTTATAGTACTATAACTTGGTTATTTCGAATGGGATATCTTTTTCTTAAACTAATCAAACTCGATTTCTTAATGGACTCTATGTATTATAAAGATGTGGAGTCCATGAATGAACCATTCAAACTTGACCGCCACCATAGAATGTTATATGAAAGTGAAAATGTTACTGTAACGTGTACTGTAGTGAACTACGAATATTCCAATGTTAGATGGCTAAAGAAAACAGGTTTCCGTGACAGTCGTGGTAAGTTATTAAAGCATTTGCTTGAAAAATATAAATTTTAAAACAAAGACAGAAATTTTAACCCTTTTTTATCTAATTATAGAACCAATTGATTTTACTTGGAAAAACACCACCTACATGGCTAATGCTATTTTCTCATTGAAAAACGTGAAGAGATCTGATCAAGGGAACTACTATTGTACAGCTTGGAGTAATCATTATAAGAGAGTCTCTCAAAGAACTCTTAGTATCAGGGTTCATGGTAATGATAATGAGTATGCATTTATATATAACAAATACAATAATCTTTGTTCGTTAGCTCTTGGGGTTGTCTTTGGTTCTTTTGAATAAAAAACCATTGCCAATTCATGGACACAAAAGATTTTGATGTATCTTTTGTTTTAATATATTTTTTTTAGGACTTCATGTATTTTATAAATCATAAGTTAATCAAATATACCAAATACTCAAATTTTAATAACAAAGCAACAGTAGTATGTGTGATACAAGTATATATGCTCTATGAAATTTAGTGACTTGACTAATTGTAAACATGTGCCTATTCATGCTCACAATGATTTTTGTTGTATCCTAGAGTAAGAATAAAGCGCTAAAATACTGATTTTTCAGTCTCTGAGACGTTTTTTAGAACATTTGATCGGGTAAAAACGGGATATTTTTGTGGTTTTCCTTATATTTATAATGCACTTACACACACCTACAGATTTTTTGAATATTATAATCTCAATAAATTTATCTTCTAAGTTACTAGTTGTGTTAAAAGCGCTTCACGTGATGTGACCTATTACGACTACTTTTATACTTAATATTATTATTTAATTTGCGTACTACATTACATAAGGAGAAAATAAGTAATTTAGCTCAATTTTCCCGTATTTCTAAACGTATACATAAGCACTCTAAATCTTACCCTTGCAACATTTATGGTGTCACTAATTACACAAATTTTTTTTTTTTAAATACAACTCTTAGTTTAAATGCCATTTTGTCATGTAAATAATTAAGTGATTATTCAAAAATATTTTTTATGATAAAACTGTATGTGGTACAATATAATCAATGTAGAGGTATTATCTTTTAAGTATCAACAAATCAAGTCAAGTTTAATTAGACACATAAGTGCCACCTAACTCCGGCTATTCTATGATCCCTCAGGCGAAAAAATAACTCAAAATATCCCTGGTGGCGATGGTGCTTATCTGACGAAAACTATATTTCTAACCTGCTGGGTGCTAAAGGTAACTGTCCCTTTTCTCCCTCAAGCTAAATTTTGAACCCTTACAATCCATGGCATCCATAGACAGAAAATTAATTGCATTTTTCGGCCTTGGTAAGAAAAACAATACAGGTGACTCAGGCACAAAGGTAGTTTTCATCACAAAAGCGTCATCTCCACCGAGATTCTTTCGCCACTCAGGAGATCGTAGAGTAACTTCGGTTTGATGGCGTTTAAGTGGAAAACACTATTTTTCCTATACTAAGGGTGTAGTAAACTTCCAAATGTTACAAAAAACATCTTGAGGTAGGAAAACGTAAAATAACTACGCTTTTTCGGGTGCTGAAGTCTGTACTTTGTACGCTAGTGACGTAATATACTATTTCTCCTAATGAAACATTCTGCATATTTAACATAAAATACTCAATTTTTCACATAATTTACAAGAATTAGTTTTGGTACAGCTAAAATATGTTTTCATTTACAGATTTGGAAGTACCTAAAATTATTGAAACTAACATGAATGCAGATACAGAAATAATTCTGTTTGAAAGGAATGATTCGAGTGTTATTAATTTATGGTGTAATGCTAAAGGAAGTCCATACCCAAATATTACCTGGTACAAGGATGGTACACTCTTAAATTCATCGAAGCAATTTAGTTTTGAGGATGATAACCAAAAATTGACCGTAAATTATATTTTGGAAAGTGATAGTGGAATTTTTTCGTGTCTTGCCAAAAATCGATTTGGAGAAGCAAGAAAACATCAAAAGTTAGTTGTTAAAGGTAATAATACCCAGGTATTAAGTATCACACTTCTCTTAAGTCAAAGATTCATATATTCTATACATCATACTCACCGTTACTTAAATAACCAATTCAATTTTTTTAATATAAGGAGCAAGAAAGTCTTGGTTCCTGATTGCAATAATATCTTCAGCACTTACCGATTTTATGTTGCTTTTAATGTACTTTTGGATAAAAATAAGACATGAAAAGGTGAAAAATATTATTCATAGATTCAAAATATTTTGAAATATAATTAAAATATCAAATTTTAATTCTTTACCTTAAATAATAATTCTTTGAAGATGAAGAATCAGCTAATGACAGAACGCCTTATTGAGTTTGAGGAAGGAGCATTACACCTGATAAATCCAGAGTTATCAGTACAAGATCAAGCAGAACTTCTTCCGTATGATAAAAAATGGGAATTCCCTAAAGAGAAACTCAAGTTTGGTATGCAATGCCAAAATTTGGCATATATTAAACTAGTTTTATAAATTAACGGTGTAAAGGATGACTTTTTTTAAATGTATATATATATATATATATATGTATATATATATATATATATATATATATATATATATATATAATGTTACTATAAAAAATTACTTTATCGGGAGCTAATATTTAATATACAGTAACATTGTGCAAAAATGTGTATTATACCTTTACATTCACACGCATTGGTACTTCTTTTTTAGACCTTTTTTCCTGAACTTCTTAAGCTTACCAAAAAAAATCTGTCAAATACCGTATTGAATCTATGGTAAATTTGACTTGATGCGTAAGTAAAGGTATGATACGCATTCTGACATAGCCTATGAATATTTTTTTCGACATAGCGTGTAGTAGATAGATTTATCCCATAACGATTTTAATCTGTAAAATCCGATTACATGCACGCTATTACATATTAATACCTGTTGCTTATGTAATATGATCATACTTTAGCTACGTACTCGACACACTCGAGCCAGCGCGAAGCATGCTTATGTCTACAAAATAATTAAAATGTAAAAAAAATGTCGTTCACACCTTGGGCACAAATGTACAATTATACCTTTACAGCGTCAGAGTCGAATTTTCTACTCATGATATATATAGATTTATATTATTTTATATTACATTTATAAATTTTAGAGTGTATATATATATATATTATGATACTATAATTTACCATTTTAAGGGAAACAGTTAGGAAGTGGAGAATTTGGGGTTGTGATAAAAGCAACAGCGTATGGTATATGTGCCCATGAGGACTTTACAACTGTGGCCGTCAAGACAATCGACAGTAGAGTCGAATCAATTTATCTTCGACTTTTAGAGCGTGAGTTGAAAATTATGACTCACCTGGGAAACCATTTAAACGTTGTGAATCTTCTTGGTGCTTGTACCACAAATATTGTTAGACGTAAGTATTAATTAAAACATTTACATAATACTTACTTTGATTGACACTTGCGTTTAAAATTTTTGTACACGTTCTTCAGGTGAGCTGCTAATTATTGTAGAATACTGCAGATATGGGAATTTACATGATTTGCTTTTACGTTACCGGGAAAAGGTCATGGATCAAATCAATACACCTTCTAACCAAACTTTTTCGTTGGATGGACAGGAATTAAAGTAATTTTTTTTTCTTTTTTCTTATCTCATTACATCACTCATTATATTCTTTGCATGATATGAGTCAATAATATTAATTCTTGTAATGATTTCTACTACAACATTGTACATGACTAATGAATTTGACAACATGTCATACTAAGCAAGCGACTAAATGTATGCAAAAAATTAAATAGTTGCACCAAAGACACGACTGCTACATTTTTTACTATAAATATAAGAAAAAATATTTAAAAAAAAACAAGAACAATACACATTTTTTTAAGGTTTATAGCTTTAAACAAAAATGAAGTTATAAGCAATTTCTAAGGATCAATAAAAATCATTCATCAAATAATCGTTCTTTACAATATTTCATGATGGATAATTAGAAGTTTTCCTTAGAGATAGCAGATAACTGTATTTTTATTAAAGTAAAATAAGACGACACTCTGCTTTTTCACTAATAACCTTTAACTTTTGAACTCATCACTTTGTGTTTTAATGCCAACTTTATACTGTAATAGGCAACAACCTTATTTTTACCGTTTTCAGATATTTATTGCCTTATAATTTTCATAAAAATGTAACCTTCTTTTTAATACAGATATGTAATTTTTTTACTTTTTATATATACCCAAGAAAAATATTTTTGTAAGCTATGTACTATTTTTTTTTTTTTTTTTTTTTTTTTTAAGACATGAAAGTATCTTTTTTTGAGTCCTTATACTTTGAAAAATGTTGTTTTGTCGATATCTAAATTTTTTTATTTACTATGTATGGATCTGAAATAAATCCACATAAACAGTTATATGCAAAAACCTATTTAAATTTCTCAGAATAATGAAATCGTGGGGCTGGTAAAATTTTTTTTTAACGAAATTTTTTTCAATTATAACTATCAGATTGTGGTATAAAAATGAAGCTACAAGCTAAATTTGATTTTGGAGCTCAATTGGATGTAAGGTTTTGAAGATAGTCCATTTATGTCTTCATAAGTATTTGTTACACTTTTTGCTTAGGCAAAAATATAAGTCACTTCTGTGAAGCCATCCTATCTAAGACAAGAAAACATTTGTATGCTTTTAAATTCATACAGTGTAATTTATGTGAAACTGACTGTAAATTCTGAAATCAATCATACCGAAAAATAGTTCTTGTACACGTGATAAATTATTATTTTTTTGGTTAACAGCAACCAGAAAGAAGAGCTAGATTTTTCTAGCAAAAGTAGCTACACCTCAAGCAATTCATCTGTTGTCTACAGTTCTGACTTAAAGAATGGTATGAGTGATGTTACGGAATTAAAAGCTAACCTTAAATACAGTCACTCCCAACCAGGTTGGCAATCTAACTACAAAGGTGATTGCGATGAAGAAAATCTGCAACCTATAGGCTCTCAGGATCTTCTCTTTTGGGCATTTCAAGTTGCTCACGGAATGGAATATCTGTCCAAAAGAAAGGTATGTATACACGATTGATTTCTTTTTTCATATCCTGTACGGGATGACTAAGTTACTTGACTTTCATACATGGATATCTACATCAACATACACAGGTAATCCATGCTGATTTGGCAGCGAGAAATATCCTATTGGCAGAAAATAACATCGTCAAAATTTGCGACTTTGGTCTAGCTAAGATGATTTACCAAGATGGGATTTATAGAAAACAGAGCGATGTAAAGGTACCCGTGGCATGGATGGCTATTGAGTCAATCAGAAATGGAATATTTTCGAGTAAATCTGATGTTTGGTCATTTGGTGTAGTGCTTTGGGAGTTTTTTACTTTCGCAGATACACCTTACCCTAAAATGGGAGTTATGGAACTGTTAAAAAAACTTATCAGGGGTTACAGGATGGAAAAGCCCGTATATGCAAGCAGCGAAATGTAAGTTAAATAAATAGCTTATGATTTTCTTTTTCGTTTCGTGTAAATAATTGCTTCGTATCATTTAACGCTATTCTAGTTACGATGTAATGCTTCGCTGTTGGAGTTATGAGCCAAATCTGAGGCCATCATTCACGGAACTAATTATTATCATTGACAAGCTTTTAGGGGATGATGTTAAAAACCATTATAAGGAGCTGAACAACGTGCATGAGAGTATAAATAAAACACACAGTTCAGAGGAAAAGTATGACTACCTTGCCATGATGTCATCACCGGATCATCCAATATTGCTCTCAACTAATCATGAATAAGCTAATGATATGCCTCAGACTGAAAAACCGTTATACACTAACACTACAAATGCCTGAGAGGAATTCTACTTCTTAATGATATAATTACTTTACTTTTAAATCGTAAAAAATTCTTTCTTTAACTCTAGCATTAATATTTAGTTATAACTGCTGTACCCTGAAAACTCAAATTTGTTTAGAATACAAAGTTCATGGTAGCAGTTATGTGTGTATACATACATGTTAAGCAACTATACGATGTATATTTTTACACGATACGTACTTAAATTTAAAACGTACTTTTTGTATCTTTTTTAGCTTAAGGGAAAGCTGTTTCTGTATTCGACACGTCTCGAAGGTTTTGACTCATAAAAAGGGTTTTGAGGTCCACGGGATACAATTAAATTTTTGCATCTTCAAAAGCTTATTATTATTCCAAAAATTATTATTGTAATAAAAATGGGTTCAAATAATTCTGAGAGAAACAATTATAATAAAAATCATGGGTCTTAATTTACAAAATAATTAATTTGAAATTTATGAGAAATGCTAATTTTCTGAGAACTCGAGAAAAAATTTGAGAATATCCAGATGAGCTCTGATTTAAATGCAATATTAAAAAAAAATACTTGTTTTGTTTTATTTACTTGTATCTTTGATATAAATACGCTACGAAAAGTTAGAAAGCACTAAAATACCCTACTTACATATTTCTTGCTATGCAATCAACTAGATAATGAAGTTCGAAATAATGTTATACTGAATTACGCCTTGGATTATATTATAGGATAAAGATATGGAGGTATTTTTTCAAAACATGATTCGACCAAACAACAATACATGATTAACAAACTGCGAAACATGAAAAATTAATTATTTAAAACTTCGGGCCGCAAAATAGCCCCAAAGACGACGACACTTATCCGACGAAAACTACTATTAAAAAGTCTTGTATTCTGAGTTAAATAAAAATAAAATTTAAAAAGTTAAATCATTACTAAACTTTCCTATAATAAAAATCTGAAAAAACATAATTTTAATTTAATTTTACAAGGGTAAGGTATAACCAAAATATGTACAGTATAAATTAAAATGGGTACAGTGGATGTAATTTTCTTAAAGCTTAGTGGCAAACTATTGACGAGTACATTTGAAAATTACTTATTTAATTTTTAACGAAGACCAATTCAATTACGAAAATTGAAGATACTACTCGTCACTAAAGTAAGCTAAAAATCGAATATATAAGTTTAAACAGTTTAATTGGTGAGGAGGTTCCCTATACTTGAGCAATCGGAAATCTTATAAGTCGTTAAATGGTGTAAATGAAGTAATAGACCAAAATAAATGCTTAGACCGACTGGCCCAGAAGTCCAATTCACTATATTTCTCAGCTTATCGTTTCTTGTTCTTAGTGACAAAAGAATTGTAATGATATTTTAATAATATAGTATCGACACACTAGTGATGATCTCATCATTGACGAACTAAAAAAATAATCCGGAAAAGTCAGTTAATTAAGCCTTAAAATTCTGGTGATGTAACTTTTGGAAACCGATTGTGCAAAGAAATCACATTCAAGAGAAAATATAAATAGATAGTAGAAAAGCAGGAGCTTCCTCCTTTATTGTGAATCGCACCATCACACATGTACACTCGCCTTATGGCTAGTATCTTCTCTGAAAATCTACATGTAGAGAAACCATTTTCTCTAAAGTTTATCAACACAAAAACTTTTCAAAGATGTACTTTTAAACTTATATGTGCTGTAGAATCAAACTGTACATAACTAATTCAGGACTTTCACGCTTGTAAAGTTTTTTGAAAACAGAAGTATGTTTAAATTATTACAAAAACCAGATAAATCATTTATTCAACAATAAAAATTTACGCTGACAAATGAGAAATAAATAGTTGTAAATGCCGATGTGGTAAAAAAATTATGCATGTCGGGTATCAAATTTTTTTTTTTTTTTTAAGTTTTGCGTTTAAATAAGGTGATGAAGTTATCACGAGTCCTCTATATTACTTATCATCGTCACGAGGTTTAATTATTGTTTCATTAATAAGCTATCCTAATCGGTACGTTACCAACGATTTATTTCACTCCTTTGTTTGATTTTCTGTACCGGAGTGATTTCAACACACTAAATGTTAAAAAAAAAACAACTTATTTTTAATCGGTGACCACGAGTGTGGCAACAGCTTCTTCATCGGTTTAACTTTTAGTTCACACGTGGCTGTGTCTCACAGGCTATATAAGTTAAGCGTATACGCTGCAACAAAACCAGACCATACAGTGCACGATGTCGAGATATCAAGGATGGAAGAACCTCGCAGTACTTCTGCAGTTAGCAGCACTTGCCCTTTTTCTCGATCTACTTTCAGGTAAGTCATTCAAAGTTACTGTTTATACTTCACTAATACTTTCGTTAATAGTCAATAATACTGTCTGGGCTGTACTTAGTTCTTAAATATTTTTGAACTTAAAGGGCTGTTGTTCCTCAATAAACTGAAACTTTATTTTTTGACTCGCAAGAAAATGCTATTAGAATTTTTCTGTAATGTAACAAAAGTATACATACTTCTTAAAGAATTTATTTAATTATATTTTAGGGTCACATTATGAGAATCAATTTACAATTTTACTATTAACTATTTCATTTCAATATGGAGAAGGAAATTTGTCAATCATACACCTGACGTGGTTTGCCACATTGGTCTAATCATTGTAGGGCTAAGAAAAACCCTCTGACTTGGCATTAAGCTACTTTATTAAACAATTAAAAAAAAAAAATAAGTAAATTAGGTAATATATACTGCTTAAAGATATTTTGTATAGTATTCGATCCTTAGTGCCCTTCTCTCATTTGTTTTTAACCAGGCAAAAGCAGTTAAGTGATCTGTTGAAAGAAAGATTTAATAATCCTGATCCCTACATCTCTACTACTTTTTCTCTTTTTTTGTTGCTAATTTCCCTTTTTTATATTGCACATACGACTATTAGTTTTCGTAACTACCAAACAAGATTTACAAAATTTTTTTTTTTAATATTCAGTTCGTTATGATTTTGCGAAAAATCGATAACCAATATTAGGACTATTGTGCGTAGCATCGTAATACTGTCACGAAGAGCGACGGAAACGTCATATTGTAAAAAATGATTAAGAAAAATACTCAACGTATTCGCTCCGAGCCGATGCAGAGGTTGCGCCGCCTCTAGCCAAAATCAGGCAAAATTTCTTGCATGTAAACAAACGGCTTAGAGCATATATACATGCGTACAGCTGCTTGTGATTGGCACTTGGCAGGCTAGAGAGAGAACGACGATCCTCTCCTGCTGTCTTATTCAGCCAATCACAAGCAGCTGTACGCATGTATATATGCTCTAAGCCGTTTGTTTACATGCAAGAAATTTTTCCTGATTTTGGCTAGAGGGGGCGCAACCTCTGTATCGGCTCGGAGCGAATATTAATTTCTTTTATATCACACTCCCAACGGATCTCTCATTGTCTTACTCTGGCTCATTTTTTTAAATTATTTTTGCAACACGATATAACCCCTATTTCATTACATACTATGCTTATCTTTATATTTTCTTATGCGGAAGATCATACCTACATTCGAATAATTACATCGATTACATCAATAACGTTCAATAAATATACTGTACAGGCTGTCATGGACACAAACCCCAGCTCCATCAAAGTTTTACAGAGTTAAAGATAAACGAGGGAGATGCTCTAGAAATTACTTGCAATAGCAGTGGTTTAATTTCGTTTAAATTCCCAGACAAAAATGAAGACGATGTAAGTTATATGATTGTGCTACCTTACAGTGATTAGATTTTAATGTTATTATGTATAAAACATTTAGAAAACAAAACTTTTTCAACAAACAGTGAAACTGTGGAATGTAGGTGCCAATACGGCAAGAGTTTTTTCATCGCAGTAACTAGCTTGAATGAAGTGATTGTCTGTAAAATTTTAAATGTGTAAGACTTTTGTTCACAATATAAGTGTTGCTGTAATTTTAAACTCAAAAAATTTTCGATTTTGGATTAATCTCACTAAATTTGACAGTCTGGCTTTAATCGTTTTACATGAACAGCTGGTTATTTTACAGTAATAAAGGTAATCTTCTGAATTAGTTTGAGTCACTTGGTGCTTCCTTAGTTTAATCAAAAATTGCAGTACACTTTACTTGAAGATCATAATAATTACCATATTCAGAGACAAGAAGTAAAAAAAATGGTACTGAAGGTCAAGAATGAAAAAAAAAAAAAAATCGTCCACTTATTGCAACATTGAAAGATTGATTTACCTTCAATTAACTAATCAATCATAATATTTTACAATGTTTTTCCTAATGGGGGAAATTCCAACGATAATAGTTAATTTACTTGACAAGATTGTGAAAAGAAAATTAAACTAAACAGTTTCCATTTTTTAATAGATTACAAGATCCAACCATTACAGTACTTATAATCAGGACGGAAAAATTATATTTCGAAAGTTGTCATCTGTATTTGGTGACACCGGCTGGTACAACTGCACGAATACAAAATATGGGATATTCACTACAGACTTTGAAGATTCAAATGGCCCTTGGATGTACGTTTATGTCAAATGTATGTTAATAGTGTTTTTGCTTTTGATCTCTTTAGACTTTTATACTATATTATGAAAAAAGCAAATTACTAAATGTAATACAACATTTTTTTCTAATGCAGCCAATAAAAGTGCATTTGTTCAAAGTACTAAAGATACCTTAAAAATCAAAGTACGTGTTGGTGATCAGGCAATTCTCCCATGCCGTCCAACTTCTCCTGAACTCAATGTGACGCTTAAAACTCTCGACGGTCATGTATGTACTTGATTTTAGTACGCCAATTTTTACTCACTACTTGCAAGTATATAGTATTTTTTCAATTGAATAATTCAGGAGCCACATCCGTTGGTCAGCAAAAGGATAAGTTTCGATCCAAAATGGGGTTTTATCGTCGAAAAATCTGAATTTACAGATAGTGGAAACTACACTTGTCAAGTTAACCAAGATGGTTTCAATCAAAAAATAGACGTTGACCTGTTGATCATTAAAAAAGAGCAAAAAAAACCAGTGATTGCGATGGATGGCCTGAAACACATCTTCGCAGGCTCGACATTAAATATTAACTGCAAAGCTGAAATCGAAAAGGATAACTCTTTCAACCTCTCGTGGGCAACTCCTCGTGATTCGGTAAGATACATGAAATTCGTACTCTTCATTTACTATGAAAAGCATTTTTCAATGATAAAAAAAGTTTTAGTAGCTGATTATTGAATTTACAATCATCAAAAGCATATTGTTATTAATATTACTAGTAAAATAAACATAAAATTTAGAGTGTTACATATGATTTGTGTGCATAAGAATTCCAGGGAAATTCACAATTTTGTTGATGAAAACCAAAGCTCTACTATGTTAGTCACGTCTAAACTTATCCTGACCAATATCACTTACGATGACGCGGGTTATTATACATGCAAAATAAGTTCATTGTTTAGTGAAGATCAGAGTACTGATATTTATATAAAGATACACGGTAAGTTATAAGCTATGCGTATTTTCTTTACATTTACGTATTATTTTAATGTATATATACTAAAATGCAAATTCCTGCTACTGCCTGTTTTTACAGATCCCACCAATACATACGTTAACTTAGCGTATGACAAAGCAAAAAAATACTTTGTAGTAGAAGAAGGCTCTTCAGTAACTTTTATAGCTGATGTTGATGCATATCCCATGCCAACTCTTCAATGGTAATTAATTGTTCTTGCAAAGATAATCCTGTCGTATAAAATATACACTTTCAATAATAATACTTAAAATACTATACGTGCATGAAACCTTTTAAGGTTAAATCCCGAGAAATTTTTAATTTCATCAGATGGTAATTTTATTATATCTCATACCACATCCACGAGTAGTATGGTGATAAAGAAAGTTACACGACATAATCATGGCATATATACTCTTCGAGCAAGCAATGGAGCCCAACTAAAATTCTTAAGTTTTAGTGTCAAAGCTTACGGTACATTTATTCCTCCAATTATATTTTTTCTTTTCCACGCATAATTGTATGCAATTATTTATTGTTAAATTTTTTAATTCTTTCAGCACCAATTAATTCGCCAACTGTCTCTCTTCTTCCTACTGATGCAGCTTTATCGTATTACACAATTAACAGAAACGCAACGTTTACATGTACGAGTACTAGTTATCCTCAGCCTAATATAACGTGGACTTACAAACGATGCCCAAAGTATGATTCAACTGATGGTTGCGAGACATCTGAGTTAAAGGTTGGTTATGCTTAGTAACAGAAAAATATCAATGCATGTAGTATTACTTTAAGAATTTAAAGCATGATTTTAGTAAAAGATTTTTAGAGTTACATTTAATGCAAACAAGACCTCTTGTGATGTGAAACATACCTTTGAAATAATATTGATGATACTATTGCAGAGAGAAACAAAAAAAATTTTGTCTTAACTTTTTTGCATTTAAGAAAGCAAACATATATTACCTACTTAGGTTCAACACGTGTTTTAACTGTTAAATCTCTCAGATCTTCTGTTCTTTGTAGAAGCATTCGAAAACTCTGACAGACGAAAAAAAAAGTGATTTTATTAATATTTTTCTTATTAGGCTGAAGAAGTAGAATATCAATTTGAAGATACAACGACCTCAAAAATCACAGTTAACATCACTATGTTTGGCCAGATAAAGTGCACAGCCTGCAATCCTTATTCTTGTATTTCACAAGAAAAGAATATTTTTATCATTGGTATCCAATTGTCTTTATAATGCATAAATTAATTTTTTTTTTTTTTTTTGGTGTAACTTTTTTTTCTTGAACTAATCATACTTGATTTTTAAATGTACTCTTTTTATTATGAAGATGTGGAATCCATGAAAGAACCATTCAAAGTTGACCAGCGGTATAGAATGTTATATGAACGTGATAATGTTACTGCAACGTGTACTGTAGTGAACTACGAATATTCTAATGTAAGATGGCTAAAGAAAATAGGTTTCCTTAACAGATTTGGTAACTTTTAAATTAATTCGATTGAAAAACATAAACTTTAAAACAAAGACAGAAATTTTACTTCTTTTTTACCTAATTATAGAACCAATTGATTTTACTTGGGAAAACACTACCTATATTACTAATGCTGTTCTCTCATTGAAAAACGTGAAGAGATCTGATCAAGGGAACTACTATTGTACAGCTTGGAATAATAATTTTAAGAGAAACTTCTACAGAATCGTATTTTTCAGAGTTCATGGTAATGATATATGTGTAGCAATAGTAATAAAAATAACAAAGACGAATAATAATAATGATGATAATATTAATAAAAGTTACAATAATAATAGCAATAATAATACTAGTAATAACTACAATAATAATTTTTTTGGCTTATTGTTGCTGTCATTACATCAATAGCCGAGTGTGGTAAATTTCACTGTAACTTATGGCAACTTTTTCTTTTACTTCAGAAAAATATTATGAAACTTTGGTAAAATTATGAGACACTTTAGTCATGGGGACGATTTTTTATTTGACGCTTTTATATTAATCTAAATAAATGATTTAATTTGGCTAACTAATGCATTCTTGGACACTTGGAACAAATCATTTTTTAGCAGTGACAAAAACACCGTCAATTTTGATATTTCGATTCCAAGTCTCAGGTGGCTAGACAGAGGATATTTCCTGACATGAAATAAGCTTTTATTTCTGTATTGCATGATGTGGTGTTTTTAATAATTAACCAGGTGATCATAGTGTACAACAACATCTGGCAAAGAATTTGCTAAAAAACTATCACTATAGTAATGACAGGTTTATCATCACCCTTTTTAATGTGATCTTTTGAATTAAAAAAAAAAAAAAAAAAAAATTCTATAACTCAAAGCACGCAGTATTTTTAACGTAACCCACGTATATATTTTTATTCTGAAATCATTGTGTTTCATAATTTGTTTTCCTCTGAAGATCAATGAAATTTCTACCACTACATATTTTTTATTACTTTGTCACGTACTCTTAAATTATTAAATCAGTACTGAATCTCAGAAAGATGTCAACTTTCTTGGGAATTGGTTCATCAATTTATTTTAAAAATATAGTATCCACCTGAATTAAAAAAAAAGTTGTACTAAGATGAAATTTAAAAAACCGTTTTTTTTGGGTACAGTTTTCTAGCAGTAATTTTGTTAGGTAAAACGTGTCTTAAAACGCATATTTAAAAGGTAATTTTCTTTACTTACAGAAGGAGAAGTACCGAAAATTGTTGAAACCAACATGAATGACACGGAAATGATTTTATTTGAAAGGAATGATTTGAGTGTCATTAACTTATTGTGCAAGGCTAAAGGGGTACCAAAACCAGATGTTACGTGGTACAAGGATGGTTCACCTTTAGAGTTATCCAAGCAATTCAGTATGGCAGATAATAACGAGACATTGACAATACATTATCCATTGCTTAGTGATAGCGGAAATTATTCGTGTCTTGTTAAAAATCGTTTCGGAGAGGCACGAAAATCTGTAAAGTTCACCGTTCAAGGTCATAATTAAAATTTAATCACGAATACTTTTCGTACGTTAGAAATTTTCTTGTTAATAAATTATATGTACTCACGTCACTAGAGAAGCATTCAAGGTTAAGTGATCGTTTTCTTGAGAGACTTTTGGTATCAGGATTGTCAGGAGATGAAGTGGGCTATTGATCTAGTTGCTTTCTAATGATGTTTAGGTATTCTTATTTAAATTTGTTGTCTTGTTATAACAGTTTTTTAATAATATACTGTGTAACTGTAACAATTTTAAACATTATATTCTTAAATTGAATTTATTTAAGTATATATTAGGAATAATGAAAAGTTAGAATATAAAAGTACTATTACTTTGCTTTGACTTTTTAAGTGTGCATACATATACTTACTAAGCATCGGTAGTAAATTGTAACTGTTTGATGCAATGGAAAAATAATAAATTAGTCAATAAATAAAGGTTGAATCAAATATGTGCATAATTTTTGTGAACTTTAATAATTACCTTTTATGACTCTTTATCCAGAGAGCATGGTGCAAACAGACCTATTTTTAAAAAACGCAGTAGATGCAGAAAAAAATTGTATTTATATATATACACGTATAAATAACGATTAAAAAAAAATGTTTTCTTCTGTTTCCTTTCTACCCCACTAAAAAGGTCACGAAAAATTAAAAAAAAACTTTAAAGGCGAAAGACTGTACAATTATTTCTTTAAAAAAAATTATTAAAATTTTCAAATAAATCAATACTTCTTATTAAAATTTTTCTGTTAAAAAATAAGGTAGAATAAAAAAAATTATGATTGTCTATCGCTTAAACAATCGTCTAAAAATTCAACGCATAAAATGGACCATTGAATCCTTCCATGTCTGATACTAAAAAGAAACACGTTAATTTGATAGTGGCCTAACTTGACATACCACAAGGAGGATGTATAACATCAACATTTTTTAAGGAAACACCAAACACAATTTTAATAAAAATTTTGTTCATCCTCTTAACAGAAGCGTGAATACAGCAACGTCGTTTTCACTCTTGGGTACTGGATGGTGATGTCGATGAGGAGTGAGGAGAAATAAAGGGCCGTTTGTTGGGCGTTAGGGAAGCTCTGATTCGAGGTTGAGTTCGACGTTTAATCAGTAGAACACAACATTACCAGATGAAAATATATTATCTGCATTCGTATTGTTTTTTTTTTTTTTTTTTTTTTTTTTTTTTTTTCGAAAAATATCAAAAAATATGAGAGATAATTTCTGAATTTACGGAGTACCATAAATATTTCTACTAGCAAAAAAGAATGAATTTTTTATAAAATATTAATATAACTGATGGAATGGTTCTTCAAATAAATCAGAAAAGTCTCAAGTGTTCATAACCATTTTAGGGGCGGAATTCACCCTTTTAATTGAAATGTAAAGGAGAAAAACTTTTGAGATGAAAATAATTGTACTGAGGCTCATTACTTTTTCAACTTACTATTTCTTTTCTAATGGTATTGAAATAATTAAGCAACTGTAAGCCGTCAAAAAAAAATTCTGGTTCTCACCACCGACACTTTTACTTTAAAAGGATCGAAATAAACTACAGCAATTTCATTCGAACTATGGCTTGCAAGCTGTTTAAAAAACATGTACGTCTTTCAAAAAAACTATTATTTTTATAGGAAAAAATTTTAAAATTTTTTTCAATAATATATTAGATAAATTTACGTTACAGCTGTTTCAGTAATGTGTACTATCTTTAGATACTGTACATTTAGACTGACAATACGTTCGAGCTAACAAGAGCTCCCATGGCTAAGTGGTAAATGTGTTAGCCTTTTAGCCGGATATACCCAAGGGGTCATGTATTCGCATCTCTACGAAAGTTATCAAGATTATTTTCTCGGTCTTCTCCACTTTATATCTGATTTCTAAAACAGATATTTCATTTTTCTGGTAATGTCTGGACCCCCAGCCACCAACACCTGGCTAGCTCACCGGCTAAAAGTCACTCCCGCGTAAAAAAAATCAAGTTTAAAAAATTAAAAAAAAAGTTTTTTGTTCTTGTTCAGATAAAGTTTTTTAAAAGTTTTTTCTTGAGACAGAGCGAAACTTGGTCAGAACTTTAAACGCTAGTTTAAAAAAAGGTTCTCAGTACTTTGTAAAAAGTTTTTTTCCGCCCTCGGGTGGTTTTGAGGGGCTGGTACTTCCTCGGACAAAAAAGCAGTTTTCCGATACTCGTTCGAAAAGTCTCCTTTACGAACCTCGTTACGGACCTCGCCTTCGGCTCGGGCCGCAAACCTCTCGGTTTGCCAAACAAAGACTTTTCAAACTCGTAGGAAAACTACTATTTCTCAATTTAATAAATTCTTTTTGGCTTTTCGTCAATCAACTTTCTCTAAATTATAAGTAAATGTATCTAAAAAAAAGTTAAACAAATTTTTTATAAAGTTCAAATGGAACATATTAAAGCTCATACTATAACGTTACTTTAAAAAAAGTTTGAAAAAATTTATTTATAAGTTTATTCAAAGTTTATACTCAAGCTTATGAAATAAACAATATATTTATTGCATGTGATATATTGTATTAATACAGTATACAATAATTATTGTGCAAAATGTGAATTTTAACTTTAAGAATTATAAATTACATATATTCAACGCATTTAACTACGCGTATTCTTATGTGCCTAATGCTAATAATAGCAACAAACAGTCGTCACGTACAAGCAGCTCATAAAAAGAACAAAAACGTAAGCAATAATCATCTCAAATTATTAAATTCTTCCTATCGTGTTGCTTGAAATTATTTTTTTTTTTAACTCCTTCCAACAAGTTTGGCGAAACTTTCCTAAAACTTGAGTTTAAAGTTCTGACCAAGTTTCGCTCTGTCTCAAGATAGAATTAAAAAAAAACTTTTGCTGAACATGAACAAAAAAACTTTTTTTAAGTTTTTTAAACTTGATTTTCTTTACGCGAGCTGTCGGTTATTAAAAGGTTGGTACAGCGAGTTGGATGGTTTATTGGGAAATATCATTCAATTAGACTTTATAATATCTGGGGAGTGCTTGAGACAAATGCTGTGAACAGCAAAAATAGTACTTCGTAGGATGAATGACCACGTCAGCTGAGGGGAACTTTGCAAGGGGTCTACACGAAAGACTCGAATACTTGGGAAAAAAATTATGGTAATCACGGAAAAAAGGACATGAAAGGGTAGAGATTAGAGACGTAGGACACCTCGAAACTCTGCAATGGGTGTACACTGTATGTTAGCATCTTAATACTTACTAATCGACATCCAACTAATAAGCAGACACTAACTTACTTTGATAAAGTTATTTATTGTCATACATATTTCCAAAATAATGCATCATCAGATTGCAGCTCATGTGATCAAAATAATGTCGACTTTTGAAAAATTAGTCATAGGGTGTGTCGAAATCTTTAAACGTTTAGTTTTATAATAAAAAGACATACTCATCCAATATACCACTAAACAGTTAATGTAATGTTAATATAATTCTTCTTTGTTGCACTTAAATGTGAAATTTTATGATTAAAAGACAAAAAAGAGAAATTTCAAAGTCAAGTTATTAAACATTTGTTTTGCAGACTTAGCTCAATACTTAACTATTTTCTAACACGTATAATAGATATGAAAATTAGCGCTGACATGAAAGAATCGATAAAGCAAAACAGCATCAAAAACAAAAGACAACAAGCAAACAAGAAAAGAAGCAAAGAACGACGAAGGAATATAGTCAGGATCCTTCTATCATCTCGTGTCGTCGTGACGTAGGCCAATAAAATTCTTCTCTGCGAACGAAGAGTCTTTAACTCTTGACCTGCATGTAAGGCGGGACAACCTTTTATTCAAATAATTAATAATTTTCATCTTACCAGATAAATTGGTTTTGAAAATTTGCTATGCATTTCTAATTTTTACTGGGAAAAATTATTTAACTACAAAGAAAAATTTAAGATAGTACTTTTTTTTAGGTCTTGTATTGTGAGTTAAATAAAACTTACATTTTAAAAGTTGAATGAATAAAAAAAGTTAACTCTGTTGCATTAAAAATACTTATAAAAATTTAATTTCTACTTCTCCAATTACAACGAAGATTTGTCAATTAGAAAGGCAAGGTAACCAATTTCTAAAGAGTATGAATGTAACTGAGTATAGCTGATGCAATTTTCCTAATGATTACTGACATACTACCGATGTTTACATTTTAAACTATTGGTCTGATTTTCAATGAATGCCAAACCAATAACAAAAGTGTTGGATACTGTAGTCGTAAGTAAAGCAAGCTAAGCACGTTTTGGTTCAGTTTGTACTGATATCCAACATGTAGGGTTGAACTGGTTGATGGGTGTAGAGGTTCCCTATTCTGAAGCATACCAAATTTTATTAGTTGCTAACTGTTGAAAATGAAGCAATGGACCGAAATAAATGCTTAGATCGATTAACCCAGGGGTCCAATGTACTGTCTTTCTCGGCTAATCATTTCTCTTTATTGGTGACAAAAGAATCGTAATGACATTTTAATATCTTATCGACACACTTACGATGAACACATTGTTAATGAACAAAAAAATTATTTTTGAACTACACCGTCACACAGACAAAGTCACCTTTTCGAAAATGTTTTCTCTGAAAATCAACATACTTCCTTTCAGGGCAAATATTTTGGTTATTTAAGCTAGACCTATAATAACACATTTCTATTGGTAACTAAACCCTTTCTCCACCTCACATGCCAAATAGAAAACCACTATATATTATTCTAAGGATTATCAACATGATTGCGTATCGCAGATGTACTTTTGAATTCTTACGTGCAGTAGATTCAAACTGCACATATCCAATTCGGGATTCTCATAAAATATGGTGATGAATCCCATGTCAACAAATAAGACATTAAAAGTTTAATAAACTTTGCATGTAAGGTGTCATATTTGTAGTTAAGACAGTTTTGAGTTTAAAAAAGGCGAAAAAATAATCACGAGTCCTCTATCTAACATCGCACCGTAGTTATAGTGTCAGTGAGAACTTAATCGGTACGTCGACACTAATTAATGCCTGTCTTTCGTTTGATATTCTGTACCAGAGTGATTTCTATTCACATTTTATGGTTAAACAAAAAAATCTTATTCTTAATCGTCAACCATGAGTTAACAGCTAGTTTAAGGTTTAACTTTCAGTTCATACGTAGCTGTCTCTCACAAGCTACGTAAGTTAGGAGTATACGCTGCAACAAAACCAGACCAGACAGTGCACGATGTCGAGATATCAAGGATGGAAGAAACTCGCGGTACTTTTGCAGTATTTGCTCTTTTTCTTGACCTACTTTCAGGTTAGTCATTCAAAGTTACCGTTTACACTTCACTAATAATTTTGTTAATAGTCAATGATACCGTATAATTATGCGATGAGGATAATTCTATAATGTTTTAAAAGTTATAGAGCTTTTGTTCCTTAATAAACTGGAACTTTATTTTTTAAAATCGTAAGAAAATGCTATTAAAACTTTTTTGTTATGTAGGAAAAGAAGACTTACTTTTCAATAAATTAAAAAAAAAACTTGTTAGTTTAATACCCTAATTACATATTTCTTGCTATGCAATCAACTAGATAATGAAGTTCGAAAAAATGTTATGCTGAATTACGCCTTGGATTATATTATAAGATAAAGCTATGGTGGTATTTTTTCAAAACATGATTCGACCAAACAACAATACATGATTAACGAACTGCGAAACATGAAAAATCAATTATTTAAAACTTCGGGCCGCAAAACAGCCCCAAAGACGATGACACTTGTCCGACGAAAACTACTATTAAAAAGTCTTGTATTCTGAGTTAAATAAAAATAAAATATAAAAAGTTAAATCATTACTAAACATTCCTATAATAAAAATCTGAAAAAACATAATTTTAACTTAATTTTAGAAGGGTAAGGTATAACCAAAATATGTACAGTATAAATTAAAACGGGTACAGTGAGTATGATTTTCTAAAAGACTAGTGGCAAACTATTGACAAGTACTTTTGAAAATTACCTATTTGATTTTTAATGAAAACGAATTCAATTACGAAAATTTAAGATACTACCCGTCAGTGAAGTAAGCTAAAAATCAAACATGTAAAGTTAAACTGTTTGATAGGTGAGGAGGTTCCCCATACTTGAGCAATCGGAAATCTTATAAGTCGTTAACTGGTGTAAATGAAGTAATAGACCAAAATAAATGCTTAGACCGACTGGCCTAGAAGTCAAATTCACTATATTTCTCAGCTTATCATTTCTTGTTCTTAGTGACAAAAGAATTGTAATGACATTTTAATAATATAGTATCGACACACTAGTAATGATCTCATCATTGACGAACTAAAAAAATAATCCGGAAAAGTTAGTTAATTAAGCCTTAAAATTCTGGTGATGTAACTTTTGGAAACCGATTGTGCAAAGAAATCACATTCAAGAGAAAATATAAATATATAGTAGAAAAGCAGGAGCTTCCTCCTTTATTGTGAATCGCACCATCACACATGTACACTCGCCTTATGGCTAGTATCTTCTCTGAAAATCTACATGTAGAGAAACCATTTTCTCTAAAGTTTATCAACACAAGAACTTTTCAAAGATGTACTTTTAAACTTATATGTGCAGTAGAATCAAACTGTACATAACTAATTCAGGACTTTCACGCTTGTAAAGTTTTTTTAAAACAGAAGTATGTTTAAATTATTACAAAAACCAGATAAATCATTTATTCAACAATAAAAATTTACGCTGACAAATGAGAAATCAATAGTTGTAAATGCCGATGTGGTAAAAAAATTATGCATGTCGGGTATCAAATTTTTTTTTTTTTTTTAATTTTGCGTTTAAATGAGGTGATGAAGTTATCACGAGTCCTCTATATTACTTATCATCATCACACGGTTTAATTATTGTTTCATAATAAGCTATCCTAATCGGTACGTTACTAACGATTTATTTCAATCCTTTGTTTGATTTTCTGTGCCGGAGTGATTTCAACACACTAAATGTTAAAAAAAAATAACTTATTTTTAATCGGTGACCACGAGTGTGGCAACAGCTTTCACATCCATTTAATTTTTATTAAACACGTGGCTGTGTCTCACAGGCTATATAAGTTAAGCGTATACGCTGCAACAAAACCAGACCATACAGTGCACGATGTCGAGATATCAAGGATGGAAGAACCTCGCAGTACTTCTGCAGTTAACAGCACTTGCCCTTTTTCTCGATCTACTCTCAGGTAAGTCATTCAAAGTTACTGTTTATACTTCACTAATACTTTCGTTAATAGTCAATAATACTGTATGGGCTGTACTTAGTTCTAAAATATTTTTAAACTTAAAGGGCTGTTGTTCCTCAATAAACTGAAACTTTATTTTTTGACTCGCAAGAAAATGCTATTAGAATTTTTCTGTAATGTAACAAAAGTATACATACTTCTTAAAGAATTTATTTAATTGTATTCTAGGGTCACATTATAAGAATAAATTTACAATTTTACTATGAACTATTTCAATTCAATATGGAGAAGAAGATTCGTAAATGATAAACCCTGCGTGGTTTGCCACATTAGGCTAATCATTGCAGGGCTAAGAAAAACTCTCTCGCATTGAGCTACTTTATTTAACAATTAAAACATATAAAAAATAAGTAAATTAGGTAACATACACTGCTTAAAGATATTTTGTATAGTCTTCGATCTTTAGTGCTCTTCTCTGATTGGTTTTAACCAGGCAAAAGTAGTTAAGTGATCCGTTAAAAGAAAAATTGAATAATCTACTACTTTATCTCTTTTTTTTTTTTTTGCTAATTTCCATTTTTTTATTAAACATACGAGTATTAGTTTTCGTAACTACCAAAGTAGATTTACTAAATTTTTTTTTAATATTCGGTTCGTTATGATTTTGTGAAAAATCGATAACTAATATTAGGACTATTGTGCGTAGCATCGTAATACTGTCACAAAGAGCCATGGAAACATCATATTGTAAAAAATAATTGAGAAAAAGATTCAACGTGCATTAATTTCCTCTATGTAACCCTCCCAACGGATCTCTAATTATCTTACTCTGGTTCATTTTTTTTATAATTTTTGCTACACGACAAAACTCCTGTTTCATTACATACTATGCTTATCTTTATATTTTCTTATTCAAACGATCATAACTACATTCAAATGATTACATCGATTACATCAATAACATTCAATAAATATACTGTACAGGCTGTCATGGACACAAACCCCAGCTCCATCAAAGTTTTACAGAGTTGAACATAAACGAGGGAGATGCTCTAGAAATTACTTGCAATAGCAGTGGTTTAATTTCGTTTAAATTCCCAGACAAAAATGAAGACGATGTAAGTTGTATGACTATGCTACCTTATACTGATTATATTTTCATATTAATATGTATAAAACATTTAGAAAACAAAACTTTTTCAACAAACAGTGAAACTGTGGAATGTAGGTGCCAATACGGCAAGAGTTTTTTCATCGCAGTAACTAGCTTGAATGAAGTGATTGTCTGTAAAATTTTAACTGCGTAAAACTTTTGTTCACAATATAAGTGTTGCTGTAATTTTAAACTCAAAAAATTTTCGATTTTGGATTAATCTCACTAAATTTGACAGTCTGGCTTTAATCGTTTTACATGAACGGCTGGTTATTTTACAGTTATAAAGGTAATCTTCTGGATTAGTTTGAGTCACTTGGTGCTTCCTTAGTTTAATCAATAATTGTAGTACACTTTACTTCAAGATCATAATAATTACCATATTCAGAGACAAGAAGTAAAAAAAAATGGTACTGAAGATAAAGAATTAAAAACAAAAATCGTCCACTTATTGCAACATTCAAAGATTGATTCACCTTCAATTAACTAATCAATCATAATATTTTAGAATTTTTTTTCTAATGAGGAAAATTTCAACGATAATAGTTAATTTACTTGACAAGGTTGCGAAAAAAATATTAGACTAAACAGTTTTCATTTTTTAATAGATTACAAGATCCAACCATTACAGTACTTATAATCACGACGGAAAAATCATATTTCGAAGGTCGTCAACTGTTTTTGGTGACACTGGCTGGTACAACTGCACGAATACAAAATATGGGATATCCAGTACAGACTTTAAAAATTCAAATGGCTCTTGGATGTACGTTTATGTCAAATGTATGTTAATAGTGTTTTTGTTTTTGATCTTTTTAGACTTTTATACCATATTATGAAAAAAAGCAAATTACTAAATGTAATACAACATTTTTTTCTATTGCAGCCAATAAAAGTGCATTTGTTCAAAGTACTAAAGATACCTTAAAAATCAAAGTACGTGTTGGTGATCAGGCAATTCTCCCATGCCGTCCAACTTCTCCTGAACTCAATGTGACGCTTAAAACTCTCGACGGTCATGTATGTACTTGATTTTAGTACGCCGATTTTTACTCACTACTTGCAAGTATATAGTATTTTTTCAATTGAATAATTCAGGAGCCACATCCGTTGGTCAGCAAAAGGATAAGTTTCGATCCAAAATGGGGTTTTATCGTCGAAAAATCTGAATTTACGGATAGTGGAAACTACACTTGTCCAGTTAACCAAGATGGTTTCAATCAAAAAATAGACGTTGACCTGTTGATCATTAAAAAAGAGCAAAAAAAACCAGTGATTACGATAGATGGCCTGAAACACATCTTCGCAGGCTCGACATTAAATATTAACTGCAAAGCTGAAATCGAAAAGGATAACTCTTTCAACCTCTCGTGGGCAACTCCTCGTGATTCGGTAAGATACATGAAATTCGTACTCTTCATTTACTATGAAAAGCATTTTTCAATGATAAAAAAAGTTTTAATAGCCGATTATTGAATTTACAATCATCAAAAGCATATTGTTATTAATATTACTAGTAAAATAAACATAAAATTTAGAGTGTTACATATGATTTGTGTGCATAAGAATTCCAGGGAAATTCACAATTTTGTTGATGAAAACCAAAGCTCTACTATGTTAGTCACGTCTAAACTTATCCTGACCAATATCACTTACGATGACGCGGGTTATTATACATGCAAAATAAGTTCATTGTTTAGTGAAGATCAGAGTACTGATATTTATATAAAGATACACGGTAAGTTATAAGCTATACGTATTTTCTTTACATTAACGTATTATTTTAATGTATATATACTAAAATGCAAATTCCTGTTACTGCCTGTTTTTACAGATCCCACCAATACACATATCAACTTGACGCATTACAAAGCGAAACAGGACTTCAATGTAGAAGAAGGCTCGTCAGTAACTTTCACAGCTAACATTGATGCATATCCGATGCCAACTCTTCAATGGTAATAGATTGTCTCCGAAAATGATAGAACTGCTTCATAAAATATACATTTTTTACAACAATATTTAAAAAACTATATGTATGTAAAACCTTTTAAGGCTACGTCCCAACAATGATGTCATTGAATCTGAAGGTAATTTTATTATCTCCAATACCACATCGACGTGTAGTTTGAAAATAAAGAAAGTTAAACGACTTAATAGTGGTATATATGCTCTTGGAGCAAGCAATGGAGCCCAAAATAAACATTTGATCTTTCGTCTTAAAGTTCACGGTACATTTTATGCTCCCAATATATTTTGACTTTCCTGTATCTAATTGTATGGAATTATTCGTTATTAAATGTTTTTATTTTTTTAGCACGATCGAATTTACCAAGTACCTATTTTCACCCTGGCGATGCACCTATATCGTATTACACAATTAACAAAAACGCAACGTTTAAATGTACGAGTACTAGTTATCCTCAGCCTAATATAACGTGGACTTACAAACGATGCCCAAAGTATGATTCAACTGATGGTTGCGAGACATCTGAGTTAAAGGTTGGTTATGCTTGGTAATAAAGAAATATCAATGCACGTGGTTTTAATTGAAAAATATTGAAACATGATTTTGGTATAAGATTTTCACAATTACACGTAATGCAAGCAAAATCTCTGAAGGTGTTAAAAATACTATTAGATTTATATTGATAAAACTATTAAAGAGATGAGTTTAAAAAAAATCCGTTTTAACTCTTACAGTATTTGATTTTTATCACAGTTAAATATCTCTAAGTATATTCCACAATTTTTCCAAGCATCTAGTTTATGTTTGGAACTAATATTTTTTACATTAAGAAAAGGAAGCATATATGAGTTGAGTTGAACACGTATTTTGAGGGTCAAATTTCTTGTACCTTCTGCTGTTTGAAGAAGCATCCGAAAATTCTTGCATAGGAAAAAAACAGTGATCTTATTATTATTTCTTTTATTAGGCTGAAGAAGTAGAATATCAGTTTGGAAATACAACGACCTCGAAAATCACAGTTAATATTACTATGTTTGGCCAAATAAAGTGCACCGCCTGCGATCTTCATCGTTGTAACTCACGAGGAAAGAATATTTTGATCATTGGTAAATAACTGTGTTTATTATACTTTAACTTAGTTACTTTCTGTTACATATCTTTTTCTTAAACTAATCAAACTCGATTTCTTAATGGACTCTATGTATTATAAAGATATGGAGTCCATGAAAGAACCATTCAAAGTTGACCAGCCGTATAAAATGATAGCTGAAAGTGATGATGTTACTGCAACGTGTACTGTAGTGAACTACAAGTACTCCAATGTAAGATGGCTAAGGAAAAAAGGTTTCCTTAACAGATTTGGTAACTTTTAAATTAATTCGATTGAAAAACATAAACTTTAAAACAAAGACAGAAATTTTACTTCTCTTTTATCTAATTATAGAACCAATTGATTTTACTTGGGAAAACACTACCTATATTACTAATGCTGTTCTCTCATTGAAAAACGTGAAGATATCTGATCAAGGGAACTACTATTGTATAGCTTGGAATAATAATTTTAAGAGAGACTTCCGCAGAGTTGTTTCTCTCAGAGTTTATGGTAATGATATATGTGCAACAATAGTAATAACAATAACAAAAACATATAATAATAATGATAGTATAAATAAGAGTTATAATAATAATAGCGATAATATTACTAGTAATAACAACAATAATAATTCTTTGGTATTATTTTGCTGTCATTACATCGATAGCCAAGTGTGGTAAATTTCACTGTAACTTATGGCAACTTTTTCTTTTACTTCAGAAAAATACTATAAAATTTTGGTAAAATTATGAGACACTTTAGTCATGGGGACGATTTTTTATTTGACGCTTTTATATTAATCTAAATAAATGATTTAATTTGGCTAACTAATGCATTCTTGGACACTTGGAACAAATCATTTTTTAGCAGTGACAAAAACACCGTCAATTTTGATATTTTGATTCCAAGTCTCAGGTGGCTAGACAGAGGATATTTCCTGACATAAAATAAGCTTTTATTTCTGTATTGCATGATGTGGTGTTTTTAATAATTAACCAGGTGATCATAGTGTACAACAACATCTGGCAAAGAATTTGCTAAAAAACTATCACTGTAGTAATGAAAGGTTTATCATCATCCTTTTTAATGTGATCTTTTGAACTAAAAAAAAAAAAAAAATAATTCAATAACTTAAAGCATGCAATATTTGTAAGTAGCCAACATGTACATTTCTTACTACTTTGTGACATACTTTGAAATTATTAAATCAGTACTGAGTCTTAGGCAGATGTAAGTTTTCTTGAAATTTGGTTAATAAGTTTGTTATAAAAATATAGTATCCACATGAATTAAAAAAAAAAGTTGTACTAGGCATGCCTAACGAATTTCATTTCCTATGTTAAGACTAAAAAAAAAATATATAAAACACCTATTTTCGGATACAATTTTTTAGTAGTAATTTTGTAAGGTGAAACGTGACTAAAAACGCATATTTTAAATATATTTTTGTTATTTACAGAGTTCAAAATACCCAAAATTGTTGAAACCAATATGAATGACACGGAAATGATTTTAGTTGAAAGGAATGATTTGAGTGTCATTAACTTATTGTGCAAGGCTAAAGGGGTACCAAAACCAGATGTTACGTGGTACAAGGATGGTTCACCTTTAGAGTTATCCAAGCAATTCAGTATGGCAGATAATAACGAGACATTGACAATACATTATCTATTGCTTAGTGATAGCGGAAATTATTCATGTCTTGCTAAAAATCGTTTCGGAGAGGCACGAAAATCTGTAAAGTTCACCGTTCAAAGTAATAATTAAAATTCAATTATTAATATTTTTTTTACGTTAGAGATTTTTTTTATCCGAATGAATTATATGCATTAACGTTTGAAGTAATCTCATGAAAATTTGTTCTTTAATTGCAGAGACTGAAGAACCATGCAAGCGCAAGCGTTCGTGTGCTTGATATATTTTTGGTATCAGGATTGTCAGAAGATGAAGTGGGCTGATCTAGTTGCTTTCTAATGATGCTTGGGTATTCTTACTCATATTTGTTCTCTTTTTGTAACAGTTTTTTGATAATATAATGAGTAGCTATAGCAATACAACATACTTATTACATTGTCAAATTTAATTTATCTCAGTACAGGAATTATACGAAGTTGAAATATATAAGTACTGTCATTCTGCTTAAACTATCTCTCTTAAATGGTGTATACGTACTTACTTGTAAGCATGTAGAATAAACTACAACTATTTGTTGTATAAAAAAATAATGAAATGGTAAATAAATAAATGTTGATTTGAATATGTGCATAATTCTTACGAATGTAAACCTAATTTTATAAAACGCAGTCGATGCAGGAAAAGTTTTATTTATTCGTATACACGTATAAATAACGATTAAAAAAAAAAGTTTTATCCGTTTTCTTTAAAAGAGTGACGTTAAACGAGAAAGACTGTTTAATAATTCATCAAAAAAATTATTGAAACTTTCAAAAAACCTAATACTCCTTACAAAAATTCTTTTATTAAGAAATGAAGTAGAAAAAATAAAATTTTGATTTTTCATCACTGAATTAATCATCCAAAAATTTAACACATAAAATGGACCATTGAATTCTTCAATGTCTGATACTAAAGAGAAAAATAGCAATTTGATAGTGGCCTAACTTTACATACCACAAGGAGGATGTATAACATCAACATTTTTCGAGGAAACACCAAACGCATTTTCAACAAAAGTTTTGTTTATCCTCTTAACCGAAGCGCGAATACAGCAATGTCGTTTTTACTAAAAGGTACTGGATGGTCATGGGGGATACACAAAGGGCCGCGTCAGCGGAAAAACTTTAAAAAGAAAAAAATAAATATGTCACGAGAAAAATGGAAAAAAATAGCATTGGAAAGCAATGACAACTCATCGCTCGGCTTGCGAATCGGATCAGCGAAAGCGTGAGGGAGAAAAAAGATAGGGCAGCCCGCTCTTCTTTTTTCAAGACCAGGAGAATCACCAAAATCAAATTTGTCCCCTGCAAGGGTTGACCAATCGTGTGGGTTCGGGGGAAATGTCAAACTGTCAGGTATTTGGAATAGTGTTGTGTGCATGTTTGGCTGCTTTATTGAATTACTTTTTTCAGAGGCCTCGTTTTTTTCTTCCCATGGAAATCCTTTTTTTTCCTACTCGGTTAAGTAATTTGTTGTATGTGAGGGTAGCTCGGATTCGAGGGTGAATTCGACGTTTAATCAGTATAACACAAAGTTACCAGATGGAAAGATATTTTCTGCTTGCGTGTTGTTTTATTTTTTTCGAAAAATATTAGAAAATATCAAAGAAAATTACGGAATTTACGGATTACGGTAAGTTTTCATCAGCCAAAAGTAATTATTTTCCAGAATTGTTAAAGTAACTGCATGTAATGGATTTCGAAATAAATCAGAAAAATCTCAAGTGTTAGTAACGTTTTGTGGGTGGAGTTTTCCCCTTCAATTAAAATGTAAACGAAGTAAACATTAAAAATGCAAATAAAAGTATTTTTGTTAATTATTTTCTCAACCCACTATCTCTCTAATGGCGTTGAATTAATTACTCAACCGTAAAGCGTAAAAAAAAAATTCGGTTCTCACCACCGACACTTTTGCTTCAGTAGGGTGGAAATAAATTACAGCAATTTAATTTAAACTACGACTTGCAAGCAGTTTACATTATATGTACGTTTGGCCGACCAGTTGCATCATGAATTTACACTACTTTTGAACCTATTTACGTACGATTGATTTTCCTTCCTTGTACGAACAAACAATTACTTTTGAAAAAGAAAAGTTATGAAAATAATCTTCAGTACTTCATTACATAATTTCACGTTACAGTTGTTTTAGTAGTGGGTACTATCGTTGGATAATGCGGATTTTAAACCAACAATATATTCGCACTAACTAATAGGCATACACCAACAATGTTTATAAAGTTGTTTATTGTCATAAGTTTTTTAAAATTAAGAAAATCACATTAAGTCGATATTAAAAAAATGTATTTTTTATAAATTAGATTGTGGTTTACGCGATCAAGTGAATGTGGATTTATTAAAAAAAAAATCATAAGTTATGTGAAAATTTTTAAGTATTCATTTTTATGATAAAGACGTATAATTGAGTTTGTTTCGAATTTCAGAAATTAATTAACATAAAAGATCCAAAATACCATTGAATAGTTAACTTAATTTCAATCATTTTTCTTTGATTCACTTAATCGTCAAAATTTATGACTAAAAACCGTAAAAACGGAAAATTTCAAAGTCAAGTTTTTAAAAGTTCGTTTTACAGACACAATCCATGTAATATTGATTTTTTTCTAATTCGGTCCAAAAAAACAAAATTACAAAAACCATTTATGTACATGTATGATATATTATAAAAATTAATGCTTGACATGAATAAATTTATAAGAGTAGAAAGCATCTAAAATATAAGAAAACGAGGAAACAAGAGGAGAGAAGGAAAGAACGAAGAAAAATATAGTCAAGACACTTGACCTTCCATCATCTCGTGTCGTCGTGATGCAGGCCAATAAAGTTCTTCTCGGCGAACGAAGAGCCCTCGACTCCCGACACGCGAGTGGAGCGCGACACCTCTTTTTCCCCTGTATCGAGAAAATGACCTTCGATTTTTTTCGCTTTCATCTCTATTAGAAGGAGTGATCGCATTCTTCTTCGACACCGTCGACCATCAATTCAAACATTTCATCAAGTGTCATCTGCATCGTTTAGAATTTTAGCATATTGAGTTTTTTATGCTTACAAGTTACGTATTACATAAAATTAATCAAAATATCTTATTAGTATTATTATTATTATTATTATTATTATTATTATTATTATTATTATTATTATTATTATTATTATTATTATTATTATTATTATTATTATTATTATTATTATTATTATTATTATTTGTACAACTTTGCTAGACAACTATTAAAGAAATAAAAAATATACTTGTGTGACATGTGGTGAAGCTCTAAGCTAATTACTATCGTAACGTAATTGAAATTACTTGTATGAAAGTAGTATTATTATAAAATACCAATTTACAATTAATCAATTTTAGCAATGGCATTATAGTGTGCGCTAATTTTCCCTTGTGAATGTCAATTGATAGAGACAATTTTCTAGTGTTAATCGTTATCGTGTTGACGGATGGCTTGTAACTTAAGTTTTGAAGTTTTACAACTTTGGGCTTGAAAGCGTTATTGACACTCATTTTATTATTACTTATAGACATTTCTATATTTTAATATCTAATAAATACGCACGAGTAAGAAATAAAAATGTAATTGCATTTTTTGATTCTTTTTCAAATGGCTTAAAAAATGTACGTTTTGTACAAATAAAGAAATATTGCAATAATACAAAATTCAATAAAAATATATACTTTTCACATTAGAGATACTATAAAATCAAACACTGTTGTTTTACATTATTTTAATATTACACAACAAATAAAAAGGCTTCAGTCATGTAACAATCCCCTAAACTAGGATTTTTAATAATTTTACTATACGTAACCGTAAAAATAGAAACTTGATATTTTTCCAAGGCATACCTATCACTTTAGACGATCCAATCGTATTTATTTAAACACATTTCCAAATCACTTCGGTCTACTCTAAAATAAAAAGTGGAAAAAGAAAGCCAACGAATACCCTTGAATCGAAAATCGACGGCCCATTGTTTTTTTCCTCCCATCCCTGCTCTTCCCAGGCCTTCAATAAAACTGCAGCGCCAGACGTCAATACCAGCCCCGAAAGAAAGCTCAACAAAAGTCGCGCATCAGTGTGAAAGAGACAAAAGGCAAATAAGCTCCGAGCGAATATTTTGCCCGTCCACCGAACGGAAAAGGAGTAGAGAAAAAAAAAAAAAAACGAGATCACAAGAAGCGACAAAAAAAACATCAGCTCTGCCTGGGATAAATCCGGGGTTCGTGCAGCACACAGTAGCAGGGCAGAGCGCGCGGTGGCTCGGTCGGCTGGGTCGTGGATTGGCACGCGGGAGACCGTGGTTCAATTCCCGGCCAGTGCGACTTTCGGGCAAGTACCTCTGTGAGTCTCACATGTGCTTTTTCACCACGCAATGCTCCTCGAGGAGGGTATAGGCGACCTCCTCGCAGCATAATTGCCAAATTTCCCCCTACCCCCCTCCCAGTAATGGGAGGCCTCCCATCCCTCTTCCCT
This sequence comes from Copidosoma floridanum, assembly GCF_036245765.1. NCBI lineage: Eukaryota > Metazoa > Arthropoda > Insecta > Hymenoptera > Encyrtidae > Copidosoma > Copidosoma floridanum. The sequence continues at coordinate 10,502,324 of NW_028321884.1, read as the reverse complement.
TCCTTCTCCAAAGTGCTAAGTGCCCTCAGTAGTACCCTTATTAAAGGAGCCGGACGTAGAGCACTATAATATAAAAAAAAAAAAAAAAAAAAAAAAACAGTAGCAGGGCAAATAAATTACCGGAAATAAATTTTGGCCCGCACACGCGCACACACAGTTCCGATATCTGGATAACTTCCAACGTCGATATTCCTCCGGTTTGCCCGGCGGAGCGAAGTTACGCCACGCAATCGCCAGTACCTCGCTACACCCCGAACTTTACTCGGTATAAAATAATATTCAATCTTCTCGCAGAGTCGATTTTCGCGGGACGCGTTATGGGCCCAAGTAACTTCCTTGTGTACCATACCCGGCTGTACAACCCCCATGAATATTAAATGTCAATAAGTGACTCTGTACACTCGAAGCCCACACATCGCGTGGACTAGGTTGTACCCATAGTGCGTAGCTTTTCCAAAGTCGACTTGTCATGAATAGTAATGCGAGTGATAATCCTCCACCCCTAGACGTCACGTGTTAATTCAACCCTTCTGCGTATGGTTGGTTGCTTATCTTTGCTCTCGTATCTATACTTTCGACAGCTTGGATTTTTTTCGCACGAATAATCGAAGAAAAAGAAATGTATCTGGTGGTGTAGATCGATCTGCTCCTTTGTTTCATTGGTTACCTTTTACGTTGTAAAAAAAAAAAAAAAAAAAAAAAAAAAATCCGAATAAATACGATTTCCATTATTCAACGATTCAGCCACAACAGCGGGAGCAAAGTATATAATTAAAAGGGTATATTTTATCGACAAGGACACGGTGCTGAAGAGATGTGTATATTTAAATGAATTTAAATTCGATTCTGGTGTGTGTACTCCAGGGGGTAGTGACCCTTCTTTTTCTTCTACGGCGCTCTGGACGACCAGAAGGGAGTAGACGAGGGGATCAACAATCTTTACTCATCGGAGTGCGAAAAGCCTCTTGCGATCACGGAGTTACGCGCTTACCTCTGTGTATACGTGTGTTTCACTTTTTCACGGAAGCGGTGAGGAGGGGGGAGAGTCAGAGGGCTCGTGAAGAATAAAAGAGGGACTGAAATGGGTTTCGGGGTCGTTGGCCTTTTCGCGCGAGCTTTTTTTTTCGGAGGACAGAGAGAGGGAAAAAAAGCACGTCCACTAACACGCTTATGCGGCGAGCTTGTTCGGGCCGTCGAGCGTGTGATGCTGTTAGGTCCGACGTACCAAGCAACGGGGAGAGGCTTTTACGTGTGTGGGGGAGGGTTGATGATGTGCATGAAGGAGAAAAAAAACAAGATTACGCGAAGTTTGGGTGTGTTCACCAGTGGAAATTTGTTGTTTGGTGACATGTTTTTTTTTTTTTTTTTTTTTTTTTTTTTTATCGTAATCGTTTTTTGCGTAGACAAGTGTCATGTTTGATAGAAACAGTTGTTATTTTGTCTCAACAAAAAAAAAGGGGGATCCCCAAATACGAAGTGTCATGTTTTACCAGCTGAAAAAAAACCTGATCCATAAATCTCTGTTAGAGACACAGGATGAAAATGTCAGGAAATTTTCGTCAGAATCTAAATGAACGGGTGCAGTTTCAAAGTGCACCACAGCACGTGGCTACAAATAAACCAAAGTCAGACGAGAAACATCAGTCGGAAAGGTAAAGGCGAGGAAACGTTCATTTTGAGAGCTTGATTGTTTCTCGGTTGGTTTTTAGGGAGGTACACGAAAGACGGAAAATCACACGTGCACCCGCAGTTGGCAACTTTGTATACACGTGTGTGCTTTTGCGTTGGTGGATAGGCTCGCGTATCTCTCCTTTGGGAGGATTCTCGTCGAGGGGTCAATTTCACGCTTCGATTTCTCTCGACGGGTCAACGCTACAATTCCATCCCTCTGTGGTTCTTTGACGTTGTTCGTTTCGAGGTTTCTGGACACGCTCGCGTGAGCGGAATCATTTGTTATATTTCATCGTATTGTTTTCGTGGTTGCTACTGAATTGGGTATTCTTCCGAAAGTTTTGGCTAATTAACAATGTCGGAATTAGTTAGTTAATGATGAAATAAATAATGTTTAATGAATTAGTATGTATTAATTCGTGGTTTTTTGAATTTGTATGGAACGTAAAAATACGTGTTCTGATTAGCATGTCTGTAGGGGATGATTGTTAATAAAATGGTAATTATGACGTTTCAATGAGTAGACATGAATATAAAATAAACCTTATTTATCCTGATGGTGATACGAGATTTGGAGTTTGTATAAAACGTAATGATACGTCGCAGAAGTTGATGTATCTTCAATGGGATAATTGTGAAGGAAACGGCAATGACGAAACCTTAATGAGTAGTAATCAGTTTGAATTGAGGTGACAAAAAAAGTTATTGATCTGTAGCTGATCAAACATTTTTTTTACCGATTGAAACGTATAAAAACAGTCTGGTGATTGGGGTAACGTATTGTGGAAATAGTATGAAGAAAGCAGTAATGGTAAAACCTCTATAAAAAGTAATAGTTATTAACTATTTTTTCTAAAGTTGATTTGTGATATTTTAACATCATGTTTGAAGTGGAAAGCTACACGATGGAGTTAAAAAAATCAACAGGAAAGAGATTTTTATATTCTGAACTAAAATTTTGATCTAGAACAAAATAAAAACTTGCACGTGATTAAATAACCATGAAAATTGCTTAAAATTGCTGGTCCATGCCCCCATTTTCGTCGAACGAAGAAGAAAAAAAAACAAGTTGGCATACGAGACTGAGTCGGGATATCACTCGCGCATCTCTGATAATTAGGCAAAAGTTTGGGATCACGAGGCAATAGCAGGAATTTCCGGTCCAACGCTAACGCCAGTGAGTGCACGCTACGGCGCAAAACAGGAAACTGGAGCAAACAAAATTGCGAACCTGCTCACTGTACCTAATTTGCGAGAGCACGCGCATTACTAAAAATATACCCTCACACACGTGATACACGTGCACGTGCAGACTACTAATGATATGATTTCGAACCCACTTGACCTACGTTTGGCTGTTTGGTTGGCAATATATACAACGTGTGTCGAGAATTGATCCGCACGTGTATACAACATGGTTCATACACATCTTCCGATACACATGCCCTCTTTTTGCGTGCAGATTGATGAATATGTGAAAACTTTTTATACCTAGTCCAAACAAACAAAGTACAGAACGAAACTCTGATTACCTTGTTGTATTTCCAGACGTATAGTGTTGGTTACACCAACAATAATACTCTTGATCCTCTGTTGTAAATGTGGTACATTTTACATGAAATTGAAAAGTTGTTATTGTCAATAAACGTCGAGTTTTTGACAGGACGGTTATTTGATATTGCGTGTTTTTTAACGAAATCCTACGCTTTCCATCCCTGACACGGTAAATTCGTGACAAAGCTGTCACGTGTTGTACATGTGTACCTCAAATTCGTTTTAAAAATAAGCCTCATTTGAATATCGAGGATCGACAGAAATAAAGAGAACAATGGCGTCAAAATGTAAATATAATAATGAATATATCAAAATGAAAATAAAATAGACAATGTATATTTTTGTGGACTGTCGATAGAAAAAAAAAAAAAAAAAAAAAAAAAAAAAAAAAAAATCTTTATCCTCTTCAGCTGACTATTGATACAGTCGATTGTTCAATGACGTGGTATGGAATTGAAGTTATTAATATTCATCGCACGCACATACATCCATATTGTAGCACTGATTCAGTGTACTAGCTCTCACACGATTCTGATTCCTTCGAGATCCTTGCGGCTAGCAAACATGCATGATTCGTGGTTCATTTACATACCCGCGTGTGCGGTGAAAAGGTAAACAGAGAAACCAACCCCGTCGCACGTGAAAACCCTCCTACACCTCATTCCCTCGTGTTTTCTCGGAATCTCTCAATCCTCCGTCCCACTGTCTACCCTCGCGCTCACTCTTTTTCCAGGATGCCCAGTTTTGAAATATGGACGCGCCTTGCTCCATCACCTATACACTATGCGCTACGCATCCTTTTTTTCCATCTTTCTCTCTTTGTTTTTGCTCTTCTCTGTACACCCACACGCATAAGTATGGCTCTCCCATGAGCGCGTGTGTCTGCCGGGCCCATAAATATCGCAACGCCAGCCCGAGCTCGGACTCTGTCTTCATAACTCTTTCGATGCGCGTCGTCCCCCACACTCTCGCCTGCCTCTTCGAATATTTCGAATGATATCGAGCAGAGTATGGGGAGCGTTTATTGTTTTTCTCTTTTTTCATATCGCAGAGCTGGCATGTATTTAAATCAACCCCGTTGTCTTTGGGCACTAGAGTGTCGATTGTTCAGGTTTTTTAGGGTAATTATTACATTTTCGCTCACTTCAACTTTTTCTGAGAAGCTTCCCACTCGTTGAGCATTGACAAAGACTGCAAAAGTCCCTAAAAGAATTTTAAGTTATTTGACCTTGGATAAAATCATCGGAAGTCTAAGATTTTACGGCAATCCATGTCTTTTCTAATCATGCATGACTTTGGATGCCCTTAAATTTACCAAAAGTCTTTCAAAGACTAAAAAAGTCTTTAACAGACTTTCAAGACATTGGAGGACACACAGAGTCTTTACTAATTTCTACTTTACTAATTTTTGAAAAATTTTTCAATATCAAAAAAATTTCGGACTTTTGATCTGGATTTTCAAGTGCACAACCCCTTGGACGTATGTTCATTGAAAACGCTGACTTTGTGGAGTTTTTTACATAAAATTTATTCTGAAAAATTAAATTTGTTTTCTAAATATTGCATTGTAAATAATTAAGTGTTTTGAAACGCGTGAGTGTGTACTAGAGAACTCATTAATAGTATTTAAACCGTAGATCGGAGTATGATTAAGCACTAAATTACCTCACTACTTCGTGTTTGGTATGGACTAATATATTGCATTAACGATATCGTGTAACTAGTCAACAAACAGCGAGATATTCAGTAGCACCTTATTGGATATCGTATAATACACAAACGATAACTAATCAAATAGTGTATGAAATCCGTCGCAATGGCTCTCTCTCTCTCTCTCTATTTAATACGCGTTTGATTGATTGGTGGTGCTATTGGTCGAGCAATATTGCCATTGAAATTCGGCTGAATACGACGGCTTTCATAAAGAGGATCCGTATTTGATATTTAGACTACAAATGATGCATATATTTTCGAAATTCGATAGTACACACTGATTTGTTATAAATTACCCGTGTTTTTATTGCAAATCATCGACAAAATTTTGCCCAATGCAGCTTTTGGTGATTTCAACGTGTGCTAATTTGGCGATAAAACGTAGCTCTTGTATAATTAAATGAATTGTGTCGTACATTATTAAAGTTTCAAAAATCATCTCAAAAGTTATCTACAGTTGCTGAGAAAAAAAAGCTGTTTTCAATATTTCCGCGAACCAACTTCCGTGGGAAATCCAACCCTCGTAAAATCCCATAAAAATCAAGAGTCGACAAAAAATCGAAACCACAAACGCGTACGCTCTTCCTCGCTTTCAATGGCCCAACAATCGCCATCGGCTCGTAATACCCGAGATATGGGTCAAAAAGTCCCCCCCATCATCCACACACCGGGACCGGCGACGCGGAAAAAAAAGAAGGAGCGAAGGACGGGCGTGTTAACGCCGGAAAAAACAAAGCACGTGTACGTACGAGATACGGCGTACAAAGCTCGAGTAACGATGAAATGAAAAACCAGAGGCACTCCTGTGAAGAGCTTGGAAAAAAAAAACATCGAAGCCACGAAAATCCCGGCAAAGTACATCCAGCGAGCAATTAATTTACTGTCAACGCCGTTTGGGGGTGGTTTGCCCGACAAATAACGGCATTGGCGGGGCGGTCATTGCACACCGGCGGCTAAAGCCCAACTTTGCCGGGCCAACTCGTACATTCTCTTTACCTTCACCATGTGTGTGTGTGTGTGTGTGTGTGTGTGTGTGTGTGTGTGTACCTACTTGTTTTCGCCGAAGCGTTTGCGGGAAAGAAGGAGATAGTGCTGCCGGAGGCGCGTCCGTGCCCAGCGAGGGTGTGCGTTTGTTGTATCTTTGATTAATTGGCCGAGTTGTTGTTGTATACTTGCGGTCGTGTGGACATATCCTGCGCCTGTTTGTATCGGGGAACACGGACTATCTCCTATTCTGTTTCCACGGGGTCGGGAAAAGTTGTTGGTTCATTGTCAAATTTCGTGTGATTTAATGAATAGGCTGTGTGCCGGAGGGAAGTTGTAAATTGTTCTTGAAGAATAAATAAAACAACATCCTCCCTCCTGTTTATTTCGGAAAATTAAAAGGGTAAAAAGAAATATCTATATCTCAGAAATAAAATTTTTTTGTGTATTTGACTCTATATATCTACCTGCACTATATTAACAGGACGTGGCACAGTTCTTTGTACGTATGCATTTCTGTGACACTTTTTGTCTCGGATCAAGTTTTGTTTGGTTGCAAAAATAACCTCGAATAAGATGATTGTGCAAGTTAAAGTCACCCGCAGCTCCCAATTGATGGTAAATAAAATTCATCGACAAGGTGGAAAAATTCCATTAAAATAAATTGGATTCTGCGGATTATCGATAACTCAGAAAGGCAAAGCTATTTGGAGCTCCACCGCAAATTGGCTTATAATTTTGATAAAACGGCAAATCCTGAAGGTACATTATGCGACCCGGCGTTATTTACGGAAATTCAATACCAGCACCGGATGAAAGCTAAATATTTTGTATTATGCGTGCATTGGTAATGATCAAACCGACACCGATGCTAAATTTTTCGCGTTTCTTTGAAAATTCCGCGAAATCCATCCATCACACGGAGAATTCATCGCTCCACACCTCAGCCAAGGCAAATAAATGCGATAAATGATGCAACTCAGCAAACGTATCCCACGTGTTTTGGTCCCCTGCAAGTGCGCGATGAATGGGAGAAAAATGTGTCTCTTGCGCGTGAAATGCACCTCAACTTATATATTCCATGCGGCATTCTCGCTTTTCTCGAGACACGAAAGCTCTTCCTCGGATATTATTAATATTTACGTGCCTTGCCTTTTCCGTAGAAACACGTTCTTACGTATCTCATGACGTACAATTTATTCACAAACATTCGCACATCCCAGAGATAAGTTTTCAAAAGCAAAAAAAAAAAAATTTCCTTCGTACCGGTGACTCGAAATTTTCTCCAGCCATGGAATATTGTCTTTGATGAGCCGCACAGTACATGCACGCGTCACCACACAACATCCAAGTACTTTGTCCGACGCTGTGCACTCGTCGGAGAGTAAGTGGAAAAAAAAATGAGGCAGTAGCAGTACTCTCGAGGCACAGTAGATGATGTACGTGTAGCGTCAGACGCATGCAGGGGTGAGCCGTGCGTTCCCCTTTTCACGACGTGCAGATTAAAAATAACGCCCGAGCGCAGGTTTTTGCGTATTAATGAGAGGATGCCCGCGAACGAGCTGTTGTGTTTTTGAATTTATTGCCGAAGAGAAAAGAGCGATGTAGTTTTTTTTTGGACGAGCTTTTCGTCCCTGAATTTTTTTCAAGACTCGACATTTTTTACCTTAGATTTCTGAATAATAACATTTTTATTGTACCATAAAAAATGTTGTATGGAGATTTTTTTTTTCCCCACAGCTAAAGCTGGTTTCGGAGAGAATTATGTAAATTTACGACCTTCCCCGCACAGCCTAAATTAAAGCTGATTATAGCACGATAAAAACAAGTTTAATCGGATTATACGTTTGGCGTTAAAACGCTCATCAAATGATAAAATCGTGATGGTTATAGCTTCTTAATGTTGCAATAAAAAAAAATGTGCCAATAACAGATTACAAATAAAAGACAACACCATGTTTATCCCAAAAGTTGTTGAAAGAACAGCAAAATTAAAATTTCGTCAACCCTCGCAAACCCTCTTTCGTCCACTTCCAATCAAAAACGCGCCACTCCACTCCAACCGTTGCCCAACACACACTTAGCATCAATTACGAGACGCGGCCCTTGGGAAAAAGCGCACACCCAATATTCTACCAAAAAGACAGAGAAGTGTAAAAAAAAGAGCACTTCCGTTACCCCGCTGGCACGAAATTCGCGAGAACTTTGCCGCTTATGCTAACCGAACGGAGTTTGGCTCGGACCCTTTTATGACGGCGAATTTTCAGAAATCGTCCCTTCCTCGCCTTTTCCACCTCCACGGGGAATTCACAAAACTTGCTGGGCTCTGACACTCATACATTCAGGGGTCACAGCGATAAAACGAAGCGTACCTTGATCTTCCCAACTTGATCAATAAAAATAACAACCCCTCGTTTACACGTTTAGTTTAGAAGAAAATTTCTCTCCGTAATAGCAGATTTATGCAACACAAGGAATAATATTCGTACCAAAAAGTAGTGGCAACCCCCGAATCATCCAACTTTTCTCCATATTAAAGACACACTCGCGCAAAAACAACACACGAGACGTGTCAAGAAGCAATTTTCACCCAACAAATCGGCATCTCTACACGCTACACCGTGAGATCCTCCCCATTGTCTCTCTAAATATTCTTCTTTGTCAGCCCCCTCTCGCGGTTCATGTGGATCTTCCTTCCAAAGACTATTCCCTCAGAGACACCGTAGCGCACCCCCTGAGTTCATTTTTTTGAATTTCACCCCCGAGCGGTACAGGTCTCCCCTGCTCGTGTCTTCTCCCTCGTCATAGGGGTCGTTTGGCAATCGAGGCCGAACATTTTACGAGCTCGCGCGCGCGTCCCCCGACACTTTCCGTATGAGCGAAGGATCGCCCGTCTGTCAGTGTCTCTTTTTTTTTTCCTTCGTACTCGGCGAGCGTGCATGTATACCATATGGGGACATATGTTTCACGGCTGACGGGCCCTCCTGCGAGAAAAGGGGGGCTCTTGTTACACTAATGCGCGTCCTCCCTCCCTTTTTCCCTGTTTTCGGGGAAAAATAGCGCGAGTCGACAAATGACCGACGAGAGGCGTAGGAGGCACAGATTAGAGTAGCAGCGCCGGGGCTCCGAGAAAATAGGCAAAGGGAAATTGTTTCTTCCAAAAGACAGTGCGACGTCGGGTGAGATCTGTCCTCTGGAAGTGACTTGGTAAATCTGGAAATTATTTCGGGGTGGATCCAATAGTATGTATGGCCCTATAAATATTGTTTGAATGTGTTAAGGAAATTTTTAGTGGTGTATCAATAAATTGCTGTTGTAAAAATAAATGAAAAAATAAAGGTTGATTTATTGGTGTACACTTTATTGGTGGATTTTGATCGAAAAAGTACAATTTACAGTAGCTCGTTTCCATGAGAACTTTATTTTTTAAAGAATTATTCGTTGTATGCACATGGAAAGCAGTCAGAAGGTGAGGGTTGAAACAGTGGACATCTCAGAAAAATATTAATTGTTATCACTGTTACGTTGTCATTGAAAACCAAAAAATTTTCTTCTCATAACGCGTATTGCTCCATCATAAGAAGGATACTTGATAAATCGATGGGTGTAAATAATTTTTGTTTTTTTTAACGTAATACATTTTTTTTAATGAGGCATCAAACAAAAATGAGCCAAAATTTTTCAAATGTACCGCCTCTTCCTTCATTTTGAATCTTGTGTGCCAGAGCCTTTAAAGACATATATACTTAAAGAAGATAGGGAGAGAGAGGTAGACGAAGGACAATAAAACTCTGCTACAACGTGCTCGAAAGAATGTTTCAGTGCTCCATTTCGAATACTGCGTGCGTTCAAATGTTAGCCTAACAATAGGACCTTGTATAGTGAGATGTGTATCAAGACATATTATTGCAAGTATTTTATAAAAAATAATACATACGTTTATAATTCCTGAAAAAAATTTGTTATTTACATTAGTGTCTTGATTAATTTATCCGATTGATATTAGTAACATACATATTGACAAACGATAACGTGGTCGATAATAAACAAATAACTTTGTGTTTGTACAAGACTCATTTTTTACTCCGTTGAAAGTGTAAACTATCGATAACTATATCACTAAGGATTCAAAAAGATATTTCAAATAAGCATAACCTTAAAGCGATACAATATCATTTTAATTTTTTTTTTTAAGTTAAAAAGTATTTCAAAAAATTTTTTTACAAGTTAGTTTATGTTATTCTTTTTTATCAAAAATTTTGCATTGCGGTCAACTTTTTGGTGAGTAAAAGTCAACTATTAACATAAATTTTTTTTCATGCTTGTGTTATTTTATTATGGTGTCATTTTATTTTTTCGTTATTTTTTTTCTATTTCCTTCCAACAAAGTCTCAACTTTTAAACCTAGTGATAACTTATTCTAATAAAAATAAAAAAAAACCAACGTAAACAAAAAAATTTAATTTAGACTGTATTTTTTTATGTTTTTCTAAAATATACTAAGAATTGGTTTTTAGCTCGTCCTAGTTGAAAAATAATTTTATCATCTAAAATTTTTTTGTTGACTTTTGTTTGTAAGATTCTCTGATTGTGTATCAAAAATAAATATTATTTTTAATTTAATGAGTAAGATTTAAAAAACGTTGCAAGTCCTAATATTTTTTTTTACTTTGTACGACTATATTTTTGTTCCGAGGTGGCATTTATTTTGTCCTTACGTAGAATTGCTATACACCAAGAACCGCCACATGCTTTGTGTACGATAAACACTTAAGAGGTATAGACGTGAAATAATGTGCGCAGTTGTAATCTCACATTAGTCATCGTGGTCACATTTCATATAACTAAAAGTAGGCTTCAAACTATTTTCACAACCCGAAAAAAATTTGGTAGTGTACAAGTTTGTGTATAATATTATGAAATTTGACGTTTTTTAATATTATAAACAATTATTTGAGTGAAAAAATTGTATTTTGGTATCTTTGACTAATGTTTAATTTTTTTAAGGTCTTACGCATAAGTGTAAGAATAATTAGAATCTAAAATCTTCAAGTTAATTTTTAAATAATGATAATTCTAGGAAGTTAAATTTATGAGTGAAACCCCTTAGTCGTTAGACTCAAACTATTTAAACTTAACTTAATGACACGTTTACTCAACTTGAACAATTCTCATAACTCTTTGACCTGAGCCTTTTCAATTCATATATTTTTCAGCTGAATGAACAAAAATAAATTATGAATTTTTCATGCATAACTGGTAACGGTACTAGCGTAAGAACCAACGAAAGTAGTAATTTTACTAGTTTTGAGATGCATCGTTGCACATTGTCTATATGGAAATACAGTAGATTGGAATTTTCATGTGTTAGGAATACAGAACTTCTTCTTTATAACACTTTTACTTAGAATTCTAAAAAATATCATCGAGGTATATTGAATCTAAATTATTGAAACTCTACTACTACCTGATTACTCCAATTTAAAAGTTTCTCATCAATTTTTTATCATACTTTTTGAGGTCAATCCCTCCTTAAAAAAATTATTTATTAAAAAATTAAAATTAATTTATTCATGCGTACTTTGTTTCGATATTCATCTACAACATGAAGACTGGCATGCGAAGTGTCTATAACACTCATAAGTACAAAATAATATTAATGTATAAAAAAATATACAAGTAACTATTAAAAAGTCTGTTCCAGTACCTAAAAATATCTCTTTTTAGATATGGCACATTGTTTCCACATTTTTTGTAAATTCAAATGGTAAATACTGCTTTGGGATAGACATGAGGTAATAAAAAAAATAAATAAAAACTGTTTGTGGCGTTATGTTCATCATATACTGGAATAAATAACTTAAATACAGATAATTGTTCAAATAAATTTTAGACAGATGGCCCTCGTATTTAAGATCTTAAAATATTTCTAAAAACTAATGTAATATTATTGTTTGTTAAATTATTTTATCGTAATTTCCTTAAGCATTCATTATTCAACTAATGAACGATGAGTGTCAATTTTTTCTGAATGAAAAAAATCGATAAACAAAGTTGATTGCTGTAATAAAACAATCTTTTTTTGCCCTTTGAAGTCCACTATCAATTTCTTACTCCACATGAAATATAAGTGGGTAATATTATTATTATATAGTGAACAATATTTTTATCGTTGGAAATTTAGTAGACTCCATTGTTGGATTAATTTATTGTAAAAAATAAATAAATAAATAAACATATGCATGTATAAATTACTTATTATTATAATAAATAATGAAAGCTATTTACGCAATAATGTAAATCAATATACAATCATATTTATTATTCGTCAAGTTTATTATTGACCTTGTGCAGTAATTACATACTAAGGGCTTAAACCATAAGTCTCACGGAAAGAAGTTAATATACAAAATAACAATAATAATACTTATGCAAGATTACAGCGTATCGTAATTAATACATGTGCTAAGAAAATTAGACGATTATAAACATTTTTAGTTAATTTAATATTACTCTTTGTATACCTTCAATAAATAAATATTGAACACTTGTAAAACTTGTAATCTAATAAGAGAATCAAGTTTCACTTTACTGTTTTAAAGTAACTTTTTTTAAAAAATTTTTTTCTTTCACAAATAAATTTCATTTATTTCAGAGACTGAAGTGATCTCACTTGAAATAACGATGGAATTTTTAATTTTTTCAGATTTAGAGAATGAAACTGAATGATATATAAAAGAAAGATAGTAACCAATCACCTGCAAAAATTTTGAATAGAACTACATCTCAAATTTTATTCAAATTTATTACTATAAAGTTCAGAGGTCTTGAGTTAATAAAATTATTATTTTATGTATTTGCAGTTACAGTACTTGAGGGTATTATCTTACATTAAATCTGCAAAAACGAGGTGCACTTGAAGGTAGTAATTTTTTAGTTTTTTAATTCTTAAATACGAAAAGGTTTAAAGCTATTTAAAGACAATTGATTGTGCATTCGTGAATTTTAGGATTTTAAGAGTTAAAAGAAATAAAAATGAACAAAATAAACAAAAGCAGCCTCCACGAGGCAGCTCGCTCCGGTGACATTGTATCAGCTTGTCAAATTCTACAAAGGTAATTAGTATGATTTTGAAAATTTTAAATAAAAAAATAGTCTTTTGTGCAATGCTTTCGTAAATTTTTCAGAGACCCAACATGTGTAAATGATTGGAATGTAGACTTCAAAACACCTCTGCAGATGGTCTATGACGCCTTAGATTTTGAAAACGACGCGCAAGCCGACGACAGACTCGCAATGATGAATTTACTGATTGATCATGGAGCAGATGTGAATGTACGAGGACCCAATTTGCAGTCAGCACTGCACTTGGCCGTTGAAAAATACCAGGTAACATTTAAATTCGGAGAAAGTTGTTGTTACTACTACTCGTGTGAATTTTAATACTTTCAAATTTAAAGACCCATGGTGCCAGGTTTCTTTTGGAAAACAAAGCTGATCCGAACATCCAAGACAAATTTGGTGACACCCCGTTGCATCGGTCGATGTGTAAAAACGTCGGGCTGGTGAAGCTGTTGCTGCATCATCGAGCGGATCCCAACATTCTGAATTCCAGGAACGAGACTCTACTAGACAGAGCCATTTGGGGTTTGAATTACAACTTGTCAAAGACGCTCATTAGATACGGGTAAAGTTTTTTACGTTTCATCTGCATGTCCTTCGAATACCTTGACTCGGGGTGACAATTTGATAATACTCAAACGGCATTTTGGTAGGGCTAGGTGCATGAATATCTACAAAAACCTACTGGATTCCTGCAGCTACTATTCCATAGGTGGCTGTAAGAACGAGTGCGACAGACTGGAGAGCGAACTGTTGATTATGTCTACGCTGAGTAACGCGACTCAAATAGACATGCACGGTAATTTTTCGCTGAAAAGTTTGATGTACTACGCGGTAACTAAACAGCATAAGCAACGGAGTCACGCAATCAACAAGAACTGCCTGGTCTTTGATATATTGCGTAAAATAGGCATCGATTCTAAAGACGACATTGGCAACTCAGAACTGCATCTAGCCGTCCGAGACATGGATGAGTCGAAGGTCAATAATCTTCTTCAAAGTGGAGCCAACGTCAATGTAACCAATCACTTTCTCGACTCGCCGTTGCATTTGTTACTAAAAAAATTAGACTTTTCTGGCAAAGGACGCGCGCAAGCTGAGGAAAAGTGCGGTAGAATTGCCAGATTACTCATTGAAAATGGTAATTTGACGTTGATTTAATTTTGTCAAAACATCCATGTTATTGTATAGTTGCACGAGGCAATGAATCGAATATACATGTATATTTTTGCAGGAAGTGATTTACGTGCTCTCAACTGTGTGAATAAGACACCGTTTTACTTAGCAGCGAAGAAAAATGACAAGGAATTGGTCGAACTAATGCTGGCAAAAATCGTGGGAGTCGACGAGGCGACACTGAAAAGGTCAGTTTCAGGAGTCATCCCTTGGTTAATCGATCACAACGACGAGCACGAGCCTCTGCTGCACGAACTCATAGTGGCTGGTGGCTTAGGCCACGAGAAAATTGTCCATCACCTGCTTGACGAAAATTACATCGACAAAACGAAAATGATCCGCAGTCAACAAATCAACACAGCGTTGGATGCAGCCATCGGTTCGCACAGATATAACATCGTTAAAATGCTTCTCGAGGCTGACTTTCGGGGAGACAGGTTTGTTGTTGTATCGCAAAAACACGTATTTTTCGGCGATTCACACCCGATATTAACGAAACAATGCTCTTTTGTCGTCAACAGGCGTTTCGGCAGCGTACCTAATTTGCCCATTCAATCGTGTTACCAAAGCCACTTGAGAATCGCATGCTTGTTCTGGGAATTCAACGACACGGAGACTATGGATGAAGCGATAATCGATGCCTTCCATTGCGTGGTTCACGACTCAGAAGCGAACAAATTCGTGTACCTGTTGATATTTTATTACGCCATTTACTTGCGTACAAACAAGTTAAATGCAAATCTGTTACCGGCAAAGGGACTTTTCAAATCTCATAAAAAGTTATCCAAGATTCTGTCCGAATGCAACAAAAAGTGTGACGAATTGAAAGAGATGAAAGCAGGTGACTTTACTATTTTCGACGCCATGACGATGCCGTTGAACTCGTTTGTTTTGATATTGGACACTAGAAGTAAAATCAAAGCTGTGCAAAAAGTTTGCTTGCCGCTGAAAAAGAAGAAGCTGAAGTATTACGAGTACGCGGTGAAAGCTCGCGTCGATATGGCAACGGAGAGAGTCATAATATTTCACAGAGCAAAGGATGTTTTGAACAAAGCTCTCCAAGGTACACTCGAGCCAACAAATTTTAAAAGCCTACCCGATGAAATTGTATGGAATATTTTAACTCGTCTTAACATTAGACACTTGAAAAAAATTGCGAATATTTCTTAAATTTTATTTTCATTTTTAACATTTATTTGCCCATTTATACATTATATAACGTGTATCTATCCACCATAACTATAAGACAAAAAAGTTAGACTTTAGTATGTAGCTCAGTTTGTGTTTTAACATGAGTAAATATGTTCCCAAGTTTCATTCTTCTCCATGTACTCAGCCTGACAAGTTTACCCACCTAAATAAAAATATGCAACAAAACAGAGATCGAGACTTAAATTAAGTATCTTTAGAGTGTAATACACCTTATTGTGTCAAATACAATTTATTTTATATTGAAAATAGATACAATAAATGACGTTAAATCATGAGACAATGATTATAATGCTTTTAATCAACAATAATGTTTTCTTATTCTTCAGTATGAAAGATCTATTAATAAAATAAACTATAAATAATTTAGACGTACTTGTAATTACTATACCAGTAAAAAAATCAAACCTTTTCTGTAGTATTCAAGAGTTAAAAAAATGAGTACCTTAAACGTTAGAAAATTTTTTTTTTTTTAGTTAAGAAATAATTGATTTAGCCTTGAAGATTAAAATTAATCCTTTTTATTTCATACTCACAATAGTCTTGGATCAAGAGATACTGCCAAAGGTAATAATCTTACGGTGTTTAAATACGCACCTGCAACATAAAACAACAAATTGTACATTAGAAAATCGGATTGGTACAAATCAGACTGTGTATGTAAATCAAATAAAACTATGTATTCAAATCAAAATATCACAGTTTCCGTAAACGATCAAATACCATAAAAATTACATAAATGTCCCAAAGGACAATAGCAAAAATTTACGATTCTATGATACTAGGGTCCAAGAGCCAGCTGAGGAGTCAATAGAATAGAATCATCATTCTCGACCAATAAGAAGAAAATCCCGCTCCCATATATGTATCCACGGTATTTTTCCACCCTACACTGTATACCTACGTGTATAGATGGTACACACGTGCGGGGGTGTACAATCAAAGCTTCTCTGCTTGAACTTCCGCAAAGCCGTTTTCCTTTTTGTCCCCTTCGACACTACAAACTCGTGTCTCGTTTCCCGTTCTCACTTCCAGTTCGGCGCTTGTTGCCCCCCCCCCCTCTTCCCACGACAACGTAACGCGCGTGTGTCAGTTCTCTATCTCTCCCCACAACGACTCTGACGATTGCCACCGCCTTTGGCGTCGGAGCTTGTCGGAGCTTATGTTTCTTTGATCTCTCGCCTTCTTTTGGGCCTCCATCGCTGCTTTTTATGGTTTCGTGGGAAATTTGATGAAACGAGCCTTCTTTTTGCGAAAATCATCCTTACTGTATAGGAGATGGATGTTTACAAAGGTAAACATCGTTGTTCCGTCAACATTGTAGCTGTGGTGTGTTATGGTTTCAATACAATCTTATACTGTAGGTATTTGAGGAAGAATATGACGCGGAGATGAAGAAATGTTTATTATTGAATCACAGATGCCTCAATCAAAATAGAATAGCTTATAACATTTAATACCATGAAATAAGTTGATTCCTACTGTATGAGTGTTGTTGTAAAGTTGGTACCAACAAATGTTCATCCATTTTCACGCAAGTTGGCGTGTAAAAAATCCAGAAAGTAGTTACAAAAAGCAGAGGAAATCCTCAAAATTTTAAAAACGTTTTTACAACTTATTTATTGGCTTTTCAAAGAAATGAAAATAACGTTACTCCAAACGTCATATTAAAATACATTGGGGCAACGTATGGGACTGATAAATTTTCAACAATTGTAGTAAAAAAAAACTATATAAAATTGATTTAATGTTGAAAATTCACGTAAGAGAAAGAAAATATTTCGATGAAATATCTGTGATGGAGTAGTAAATACGACATGGCTCAATTTTGATGCAATAAATACGAATGGATTATTTATGTCTGGACACCTTTGGCATCCCTAGAGCAAACAATCACGGAAAATAAAACGTTTCACGTAACGGCAGTAAACTTTTCTACATCGCGTTATCGGCCGTACAAATGTTTTATCTTGATCCTCACGCTAAACGTAAACTCGCGTCCTTGTACTATTTATCAGCCCAAAAAAAGTATCCATTAACTACGTGATAACGTCGCTCTACATCACCCACTTGTCGCATTTTGACATTTGGATTCACGAAGCAACTTGCGTTCGGACGATAAAACGAAAAACTTTGACGTAACGACGGCATAAAAGTAACGTATCGTTTACACCCTGATGGTTCGATAATTGACAAACGACACCCTTATGAGCATCACTTTCCTAACAAGCCAACACTCCCGAAGTCGTAAAACTCCTTTGTAAAAACCCAAGAACAATATCTAATCTCAAGATTGAGATTTGAAAGAAAATCTCAAAAAAAAACCAACCCCCTCCATACCAGATTTCTGGATCAAGTGGCCTCGTCTCGCGTCTATCCACCCCCTTCGTCAGCTGGCTCCACGTCACCGTCTCACTTCCCCTTTTCTGCAGCAAAGATCGCGGGGGTGTCGGTGCAAACTCATCCACACCTATCGATATTCGCTTATCGCGTCTTCGCATCTTTGCTTAGCTCGCGCGAGATCGCCTCCCCCCAGCTTTTTCATACTCCCCCACAACGACGTCGCTTTCGCGCCTCACCTCGTGCTACACATCCAGCTGCGCGAGTGGCTTGAATTTATAATAGCTATGCATTGTCGCTTATACACGTGTCTCCCGGTGTCGTTCGATGGTACCCGTACGCCGATCGGATATTAGCTCTACAAGTGTACTCTCTGCGTGGGTGTGTACTACGCCCGCACGTATGTTCCATTTGATGGAAGCGTTTTTTGTGTCGGCGGATTTCTTTTGTTGGTTCCACATAAAGCTGGAAAAATTTATTTGGCGGATAAAACGTTTGACAATTCGAGCGCGTAAACGACGGGAGTATCGATTGTACGGTTCTTTTTTTTTTTTTTTTTTTTTTTTTTTTTCGTAAAATCCATATACGCTTTGGGCGATAAAAAAAAAGATTACCAGCGAAACGCGTCGTTGCGCTCGTATGCGTTGGATTAATGGTGCTGAGCGATGTGGCTCCCCCCATTTTTTTTGTTGTACGCGCGAATAAAGTAAATGTCAAGCGTATACGAATTTATACGTATCAACTGATAAATAAAGCATGTCGTTGAGCTCGTGACAATATTAGCTCTTCATTATTCAAATTGAACTCACACGCTTTTTTTATACGTACGTGTATCTGTGGAACGTAGGTGTGCATACACCGGAGGGCAGTGCAAATATTTAATTTAATTTGAGCCGGCTGTCGTTGGAGGCTGTACTGTGTGTACTGGACCGTGGAAATCGGCTAAAAATAATTAATGTGAATTATTTTAATGCAAGCGCCCGGTGTCAAAAGTGCCGATCGGTCTTTCGGTACGTGCAGTGGGTGTAAATTGTGCGCGCGGATGGGCAAAGATATAGGCACGGGGGAGCCCTCATTGGCTTACGTGCTTTAATTAAATTTCTGCTGAATAGCCAATGAAAATCAAATATTTGAGTACCGTATAATTTGAGGCTAGCGGTTTTTACGCGGCGTGCACGCCGAGGGCTATTTTACTGAGGGATTTTTTTTTTATTTTTTTTTTTTCGTTATTCATGTTTTCGATTGCAGGTAGATGGATGATTTGTTAATTTATTGTTCACTGTGATCGTATTAATGCTTAAGGAGTGCAGGGGGAAACTAGGAGCAGCGAAACTTTAACTTTTTATACGAAGCCTAATTAATTTTTTTTCTATATTGTGAAAAATTAGGGTTCGCTTGTTTTTATAACAGTTTTGGGGTCACAAAATATTTTGACTAGGTACTTGCCATTCAAAATTTATCGTTCACAACTAAATGAAACTAGACACATTCCCACTTTTATTACCAACGTACAAGTTCTATTATTTTAAAGTTTTTACTGACTCAATTCAAATTCTTTTGTGAATCCAAATACTTGCAGTAGCAGTATAGCCACATATAGTGCGATACAAAAAAGATTTTATTTCTCGGTACATCTGTACGATACATTGAAAATATTTTTTATGATTCGACAATACCTCCAACTGCTTGTGTATACTCCAAATAACACGTGTTTGATATCGTTTGCGTTTCACGTGTTGATTGATACTTGAGCAGATGCTTATTAAAAGTATATCTCTTGTTTATATCGTAAATATTTGTAGAGTAAGTGCAAATCCATTAAAATGTATAAACATAAGAAAAAAAATACTGTGTAACTGATAAATTATTGTATAATAAAAATACAAATGATGAAGTACTGGAAGCAAAGGTACACATAAAAGAACGAGATGAAAAAAAAAAGAACCTTAGACCACAGAGCGAAGAGAAATGAACGCCCGGAAAGGCATAAAGAAGGACAAACACAAGGAAACGAGCCATCGGACAAGTGGATTGATGCTGATCTTTTTTTTTTCCGAAAAGGAGAAAGACGCTGATCCACGGGTACTACGAGATTAATGACACGGGGCTGCACTCTACGTGTACGCACACAAGCTATATATACGCCCACTTAAAGCGATCGCGTGTATAGAAACGACGGGTGGGTGGCGAGAATTCATAAGACTGTTCAGGAAGTGTTTGAGATATTGTTGTAGAAACGATGATGGTTATGCTCTTCGATTAGCAGATTCTAGATCCACACGAACAGGGATGACAGTGGATGTATTTTTTTTCTACTCTCTAAGCTCTTTCTATCAAAGACTAATGAATCATAGGGGGCCTTTCACGGAACAATGTGGTATCGAATATGCTTTTGTTATCGAATTATCGTCCACACGTACCTCTTTGCGCGTGCAATTACCTTTTCCCCTGTGGGTGCGATAAATATCGCGATGGCAATTATAAACGTTGTGCACGTGGTATTAACTTTTTAATGAAGCAAAATAAGTGGACAAAAAGGCGAAAAAAAAGAGTTGAATCGTGGGAATTATCAAAGTCGTTACTCGTATTGTTGAAAAACCGCATACGTGTGCGGTGTGGCGGTAAAAAAGAGGACGAAAAAAAATAAATCTACCTTCTTTTGCTTGCTCATGTATGCGCATACGTAAATAATTGCACGACCCGAGAGTATCTAAAAAAAAAAGAAAGAAAAATAAAAAAAAGGAATCTGACCGTAGCGCAAAAAATACCTATCTCTGCGTGAATTGCACGGCCAACTTTTGCAAGCTCTACTCTGTATGTGTGTGTACACGAGTGGAGGGTACGATAATTCGAGGCGAAAATAATTTCTGTACCGTATCCGGAGTTGCTCGCTTCCGATAGGAGGTGGACGTCGCATAATTGAGGGCGCGGCGTCTATTATTCGCGGAAATAATTATAAGAGCCGTTCGTGGTCCGAGCTTGAATTATAGTGTCCCTTTGTACAACGTGTAATGAAGGACGACCAAATGTATTGATTACCAGTTTTTTGACACAACGGTGAAAAATGTAACTCCTTTTTTGGCTTATGTTGTTTTAGTGCATTAATTAAAACAAAGCTTTTTTTACCTAGTACCAAATTATTATTTACACAATAAAGTAATGCTTGTAAATAGAAAATGTAGTAAAACCATTAAGGATAAAAAAAAATACATGAGCAAAAAAAAGAGTTTCCTATTCGTAAAAACTTAAATTATAGAGCATAAAATATCCTTTTAAGCTTTAATACACTTTGTTGGGCATAAAAAACTGTAAACACTCGCACAAAAGGGGTGCAATCTTTGAAAAACTTATTAATCATATGACGAAATTGTACGACCAGGGCGCGTAAAACTATTAACTTCGTAATGGAGTTTTGGGCTTTACCTCGTAGCCAAGCAAAATTCATTATTACCCTCCCTTGGCCTCTCATTCTCTTCCGCAAGCTCATAACATTGTCCGCGCATAAACAACAATCGACGTTTTCAATTTCCTGCCTCTGCCTCGAACTGATTTGGTTGCTGCTTAAAAGCTCACGAAAGCACGCCGTCGACAATTTCGCGTTTAAAATAAAGTTTGATTTTTATTTCCACTCTTGAACTTTTTTTTTTTTTTGCCAAGTTAAAATGTTATGTCATTTTAATGCGTAGTAGAGAGGGATAATACAATGAGACGCTATTTGAGCTGGGATGCTGTCATATATTAAAAAGTAACAATATGTGAAAATGCGAGAACTTGGAAAAAAAGTCTGATGGTTTGAAATCTGGACGAATTTTAACACAGAAATAAGGTAAAATATCGTCTTATGATGTGAATTATGTGCAGTCGATGGATAAATTGCGTGTGAGATTTTTGTAAAAAAAAAAAAATGATGCACATATTTTTTCGTTCAAATTTTTTGGAGAGACTACAAGTTACTATATTGTGAATGACAGTAAAATTGTGTATTTTAACCGTAGTGTCTTTATGAAGATGACACGTATTTTGAATTTTTTTAAGAACTTTAATTGTCAGTTAAAAAAGTAAGCTGCTTAAAATAAAAATTCCATACAATATTGGCGTTTTACCATACAATTCGCATTATTTTTTTAGATTTTGCGTATGTAAGAATATTTTTATTTATAAGATTTTTTTTCTGCATCATTAAAATAAAATATAAACTCAGAAAGTACCAAAGAACCGAGTGAAAGAAGAAGAGAAAATGACAAGCGCGACAACAGTTAAGGGGACAAAGGAGGAGGGTCGGATTAAAACATCCTGGGGATCGAGATGTTTTATCTCACGCCAAGTGCGCCACTGCGTCGCGTGTGCCGGTCCCGTTATTATTGGCAACTTTTCTTCCCTTAATATCAGCGACGATGGAAAATGACTTTTAATCTCGGCGACGCGTTTGACGCTAGGAGAAGCCCCAAGATCTACGGGGGATGCTTTTATTTTGCCATCCAGGAATATTGCGATGTCATCAGTGAGACGCCGTTTTTTTTCTTTGCAGCAAGATTATCTTCACCGGGGTGGTTTGACTTTTTTTGCGCAATACTTTCGACTCTTCGTCAAAGGGTTTTATGAAAGTTTTGAATCACGGCTAATTGGAGGCAAATAATCAACGACGTGGCTAACTTTGAGGACGACCGTTCTTTGATAAGCATTTTAATGAAAATTTAATATCAAGTTATGACGCACTTTGCCGCACCGGCTCTGATGATTCGCAGGGATGGGCTTGCCATTGGCATGTCGTGTCTAAATTTGATGTAAAAACAATTGGGTCGACGATTCGAGTGAAATAAGAGAGGGAGAAAAAATTGTATTTTCCGATGTATAGTGATTGCTCAATAAATCGATCAATAGCAATGCCAATGAGTTGCGAAAACTGGAGGTTTGTATTCAATCCAGTTTATAATTGAAATCGCAGTGGTGCCTGCATATGGAAATCAATAGTGCATACGTGGCAATCTGGAATCTAGGTTAGCAACTGGATTTTTTCTTTTTTTTAATTTTATTTATTTCTTCAACTTTGTTTGGATTCCAAAGAATTCAATGAGGATTTTTCGATGAAAACAATACATAAATAAATACCCAAGAAGTATTAAAAGTTCACAGTAATTAACAACTTCATTTTTAATTATAAAATGTAATTTGTAACTGTATGCAAATAAATATTAGTATTTTTCTTGTTTTCCCACATTAATTATCATTTATTCAATGTTACGATTTTTTTTGTATCTTTTTTTAATGGAAATTTATTTGATATTATTTAAAGTTATTCCGAGCATTTTTTGTGGTACAATTTCACTCGAGTTTCAAATAAAAAAATTAAACATATTTTACCCATTAAATTTTATGAAATAAGCAAAAAAACAAATATGCACGCAACAATGAAATTTGAGAAAAATCAGTATAATTATCAACCTCGAAAATTAGTAAATCGTAATTTGAATTCCAAAGTTTTGAAAGAGCTGTAAGCCCCGTCCTAATCGGATAAAAGGGCCGTAGCGAGGAGGTGGCCCCTTGAAGCTACAGCTTCTCTCAACTATCTCAGGACACTGCGATACTCATGTTAGCGTTTTACAACGTATCCCTTGATATTACCAATAAGTTGTATAAGTAGTTGCAGGTGTACGCAGGAATCGCTCCACCTCTCGCGTGTGCAGCCAATTCTACATTATTATAGACTTGTTTGAAATTATAATTTCCCGTAAGTTTAGAATTAAAAATTTTTTTAGAAGATTTTTAAACGATATACAACTCTTTATCGTGGAAAAATTATATAAACGTAAAACCATAGTTCGCTCTTTCAATCTTAATTTGAGCGCACATTAAAGAGCATCCATTTTCTTTATGGATATGCAGAAAAAGAGAAATAGAAAAATCGGTAAAGCCACGAAAAACCTATAAGCCCAAGAGGCAGCCAAGGTACCATAAAAAGACCCCATTGTCGGTAAAGAGTAGAATAGTGTAAGAAGCGGAAGAGGATGATGGAAAACACATCGAGGAAAGAAACGTCGGCGTCGACGACAACTACGGGTGGTTTGGTCGCTCATAGTCGTTTTCGTGGCGGACGAGCCGAAACGACCTTTCGTCGCGTCTTGTCGCATAATCCTTTGACTGGGCTTTTTTCTTTCTTCTCTACACTTTGTTTCGCTTTCAGACACTTTTATTCTCGCGCCACTGTACGTTACTCTTATCTATTTCTTGAAAAAAAGGCTTTTTTCATCGTTCGACTCGCGTGCACTCAGTCGTCTTCTCTTCACTTGGATTCTTAATATTTAATGCGCCAGACGGTGCGGGTACAAGGAGTGAAAGATAGCGCTCGCTCGGATCTTGAAGTTCCAGCTAAAGAAAGCGGAAAATGGATAAAAGCGTCTTTTAGAAACGATTTGTCTTGAGCTCATTGAATTTAAGAAAACGGGAGAGAAGAAAGTGTCGAGGAAAATTTTCGTTTCCCTATCGTTTGTCATTTTTAGAATGACGCGAATGAGAGGAAGAAGAAGAAAAAGGAATAAACATGTATTATTCACGGGCAATCGTAATTGAAATGTTGACAGAAAGCGCTTTTAGCTTTTAATTGCATCGCAAAAAGCTCCCACGAAGAGGTAGGAATTATGGACTCTGCGATAAATCTTTTTAGTCACCTAAGATCTCTGGATATCTTTCTTAACTGTCGACGCTAACATATATATTACTCTGACGTAATTTTTTCTCTCTCTATGTTTGACCTAAAATTTAAAGTTTTGGAGCTTCAAATGTAGTACAAATTTAAAAAGAAACTGCAAAATTATCCGCTTCAACTACAAATATAAATTTTTTTATTTACACAATGCTACTTTTTACTTTCTTTCAAGTTATTAAAACAGACCATTAAGTTTTACTCTATGATAAAGTGGTAGCATTAAGGCTGACTATAATATCTTTGCCTTACTAGTAAAGTCTTTTTTCATTTACAAATTTCTACCATTTTCTTTTAGTTTATTGAAACAGTTTAATAAATCTTACTCAATAACAAAGTGGCAGCATTAAGGCTGACTATAATCTGTTTAAACTACTTTTATGGTATTTTTTCATTCACACATTTATACCATTACACTTTTTTTAGCTATGAAAACAGTTCATTAAATTTTACTTAATAATAAAGTGATAGCATCAAGGCTGACTATAATCTGTTTGTACTACTTGTATGGATTTTTTTTCATTTACACATTTTTACCATTTACAATTTTCTTTTAGTTCATTAAAAAAGTTGAAAATTTACATGCGTTAAACTGATTACATTTCAAACAAAGCCGTTAAGCATAAGAAACGGAACGCCGCTTACAGATGGGAAAATAATGAGAGCTGGAGACTCTCTCTCTCTCTTTCTTTTACGTAATCACACGCTGTAGCGATTTCAAAGTGGATTCCTGCGACTGACGTTTATAATTAAGATTAAGAACGTACATTACGTTGGTATTCGAGCGAATACTAGGAAATGAATAATCTTGCACGTGACTGCATTACGAGAAATAATATTCGTTTCGCTGTTTCCACCGTAAAAATGGAAAAAAAAGTTTTAAAATACAGAGACTCAATACTATTGTCTTTTACACGTTTAATTATTCTAAATATATGCATCCAACAAAATAAACAAAATCAGTTGTCCAGTGGTTTGTCATGCGAAATAAAAAACTTTTTTAATAAAAAAGATTATGATTTATTCTTTATTGTACTGAGTTATTATTACTTCAAAAACGTTTATGCTTAAACGACAGCTCTTGACTCGATCCGTCATAATTTTTCAGCCCACTAAATATTCCATTGAATTCAGTTGTCATGGTATATAGTAAATAGATTTTTTTTTACTGTAGTGAAACAATAACGAGTGAGATTATATTTTGAAAAAAATAAATTTAAGACAAAACGTTAGCTCGAAAAATCCATGGAATGTGTAACGGAGAAAGGTGGTGAGACGAAGGTAAGACAAAAAGCTTGCCCAACGTGGGCGAGGCTGAGAAAAAAAGAGTAGCACCTATATAAGAGAAAAGAAAGAAAGAAAGAAAGATTTCAGCCGTCAAGTTGAGGGGTGCTTGTACAGAGAAAGTAGACGGAGCAAAAGAGGAGAACAAGAAAAAAAAACGGGAGAAGAGAAGAAACCAACCACTTTAGCGCGGAAAAAAGAGAAGAGATTAAGAGGGTGCGTGGAAAGGCGTGTGCAAGCGCGTGGTTACTGTTTCCTCGGGCAATGGAGATGGGAAGGGCGTGAAATCGCGAGGAAACGTATTTGCGGAGAGTAAAGCGCGCTATGTAAGTTCACGAAGTACAAGGACTACTACCGGCTGTCAGCTGCGTTAGGTGTGTACGTAGGGCGGAATCTTGTACACGCATTTACTCGCATTCAAGAGGAAACACTCGAACATCGTGGCTCTGTGTTGTGTATAAATTCACGGGATTGGCCCAATCGCTCCTTCTATTGAGGTTTTCATTGTGGTCGGCCTACAAACGATTGGCCGCTACGAGAGGACAGCAATCACTCCAGCATGACCATTTGCCACTTGTGGTGTTTATACATGGGTGTTTACACATGAGTGTTTTTCTCTCGTGTAGTCTATATAGTTCTTTCAGCTTTTATCATCTGGATAATTTCATTAGAAGTATCCTGCTAAGAGACTTTTTGTTGTTTCTTGTTTTTCCTAGAGAAATAAAGGATTCTCTTGGTTATTATCGATATTGGAAACAGAACAGTATTGAAAAAGATACCAGATCTGTTTTTACAATTTTTTTTTTTTTCAATTTCATATGGAAAGAAAACCATTCCAAGTTATCGCTTTCTGCTAAAAAAAAACGAGGGATGCTGCTATTTCCTCTGAGATACCCATGTGTAAATGTATCATGAAAATAGTATTAAAAAATCCTGTCCAAATAGACTTGTATATGGTCAAAATGCTTCCTCTCTCTAAAAATATAAGAGAGCAGTCATACCTCACAAGCACAGTGAAGCCGAGACGAAAAAAAAATTTAGTAACGCACGTTGGATATGTAGAGTCACAAGGTGTCTTTAGAGTGGGTGGTAGTTTCCTCTCGTTCGGAGGAGGGGGTGAGACTCACCACCTGTTGGCTCGTATTTATCCAGTAGTCAAATTCGCCGCAGGGAATTTCTGGCTGCTCAAATTCCGGAGACCAGTCCCGCCCATTGCATGCCCCGTCGTGATTCAAAACGAATTTGTAAGAGCGTTTAGTGGGTCGAGGGTTTGCAGCGCGAGTGAAGAAACGAAGAAAAATGATGCTGCTCCGCTAGAGATCAGGGAGAAATTCTTTGAGTTGCAATAATGGAGGGGTGACGCAACAATAGTATGCATGTCACTCTCGTTTCAACGAATGAAATTTTTTTTTTCATCATCCCCCAAAAAAATTGGGTTTACTTAGCCAATTGAAGAGCCATACAACTACAAAGATATACGACTGGAGTAATTAAAAATCGTTCCTACGAGGATGTTACATTTCTCGAGGTAATTTAATCAAGGCTTGAAATTTAGATTAAATTAAAACAATTAATTAAAACGGACACTCGCCACAAAGGACGGCGGAGGGGGGGGCCAAAAACCGAAAAAAAAGACACTTGGAATTTAATATTGAAAGTACCTGGACGGAAAGCGGAATCGCAGCCTCAAACGCAGCTCGTTAATGTAATTAAAAGTAAAAGGACGGAGAAAGAGGTATTACACAAACGATCCCACGATAAAAGAACAACATTCCCCACGGCTCAGCGGCACATTAATCTTCTACCCCCCCTCCCCCCGGGGAGTCGAAAAAGCGATAAACTTTTCTCTCCACCGATAATCTTGCCTTAATCTCGAGTAATCTTTTTAACTGACTGGCGCTCTTTAAATACGGACGGGGGGGCGGCTTTTGCTCTTGCAGTTGGGGTTGCTCCGCAAAACAGTACACTTGCAAGAGGCTACGTAAACTCGGCCGGCTTTTGAGCGAGAGCGGAGTGAAGAAATGTCCCCGGGGAGCTCGCGTCGTTGGCTCGAGCTTGCAAAACTCCGAGTGTTGGATGAATAGGGACTTTGAGCTTGGTTTGATGGAACGTGTAGCAAGAAATTAGTCGGGCTTATTAGTATCACGGTGGTAACGCGTGTACGTTAGATATGTTTCAATGAAACGATACTCTGGATGAAAGGTAAAGTAAATTGAATTTTTCTGATTTCTTGCTACTCATGTTGATTTATTTTTTCAAGAAAATCTTACAAAATTTCAATTGACATAATCGGCCAATATGATTTTTGAATGATTATCTTCTTAAAATATTAAAATCAAAAGGTGAATGTTCCCAACGATAATTACTCAGAACAACTACAGAATAACTATTAATATACATAATTATTATTTACATAAGTGCCATATAAAGTTATAATTCACATCCATACTCAAATTTTTCTTGCAAATAGAGTGAAATTTGTAGTTCTAGTTTCAAAAAATTTTCAAGAATAGTAATTTATCCGAGAACGTCTTGAATACATAACGCAGGTCTGTAAAAAAAAACAACAAAAATTACCTGCTTACTCAGACTATCTTTTTAATAAGTAAACGACTACGGTGAGTATTCAGGACTGAATATGCAATGTAACATTTGGTTTTTCTTTTAATCTCAAAAATCAGAAAAAACAGTGAAAATCATTAAAAACTGTATGATTCCTTAATTTTCCAATCTTAAGACCTCACAACTTTGTAACCCTGCAAGATTATTAATTTCAAAATAAAAAAGATACTGAGATATTAACTAATCAAGCCTAATGATATTTTTGAGCTAATCATTTTGAATGTTAACATTTTATATTTTTTCAGGGGCTACAAAAAAATTCCAAGGTGATTTAGATCACTAAGTTATTTTTTTTATTTTGTATTCTTTGGAGCTGTGTAATTAACGGAACAAGAATATCCTTCAAAATCGTCATTTTACTTTGAAAATCCGCTCCTTTTCTTTCTCCTTCAAGGATTATCACTAATGAAAAGCTCATTGCAACTTCCTCCTTTTATAATAGCTCCGATGCCACTGGAACATTTTCAATTCAATTTCACGACCCCTTGGCAGGTTGTATAATTCGTTCTCGAAAAAACACTGGAGAAACTTTTGAGTTGCCAAAAAAAAATTTCGAAAAATAAAAAAAAACAGCTTCCGCACCAAAGTTTTTAACAGCTTCGCACTTTCCCCCCCCCCCCCCCCCGTCGTTCCGACTGAGCGCTTTTTCGCTCACTCGTAACTTTTTCCAAAGTTCGGCTCTTTTTTTTACTCTTGACCGCATCATGGATGACTGCTCGAGTAAGAGAAAAACGCGTTTTTCTCACAACTACATTTACAATACACATACTATGGTATAACACGAGTCTAATGCGAGTAGACCGAATTGTCTATTCCTCTCGCGCGTGTACACTTAGGTATGGCCTCTTGTGCCGCGTAATACGTAAACGCGCGTGCACTCGAGGGGCCCCGTTCGAGCATGTGCTTCAACTTACACGGCAACGAGGCAGGAAGCGAGAGGAGTGGATCGTCCCCGATTTGCCGGCTAATGACGTTAGACAGGCGGCAACTGGAAAGCTCGGGTTCTCTTATTCACGCTTAATTTTCCGGGAGAGAATAATTGCTCTTGGAAGCAGTGGTGTGCGATTTTCGTAATTTCGGGATGAAAATGCTTCCTGGAAGTGACTTTTTTTTCATGTGGGCATCGCGTTCATGAATAATAGCTTCTCCAATGTTGATCGAGGCATGTTTATTTAGCTTGGAAAAAATACGTTGGTGAACGCGAGTTTTAAAGATTTATTTGAACTTTGAAGCGTCGGTTTATGAATTTTTAAAATAATTTCAGTATTAAATAAATACGAATTTTCAGCTTTCACGGTTCGGGGGGTAGTTGTAATGAAATGTTTACAAAGAGCCCTTTCATTTTAACGATTCAAGATACAAAGGTTGTTTTAATTAAAATTGAATTCGACTCGACTCGAGAGAAATTCAATTTGCTTTGGGTGGAAGGGAGAAGCTAGTACATTCAAATTGCATTCACTTTGACCCATTTTTACGTAAGAGTGGAGAAAAAAAGCATTTATTACCTTGCTATACAATTTTTCCTACAAACGTTTCCGGTTCCCTGAAACTCTCGCCTAATCGAAATTCGACACTCGAAATGATAAAATTCATTGGCTCGATAAACTATGCTATTTCAAATGACCACTACGCTGGAAATTCCCGACCTCTTTCTCCACCCTTGACCCAAAGCCCTGTCCACTATCCCACGTACTCGAAAAAGGATCTCTTCGAGTTCTCGGTCCACTTTTTCCGAGCACAACCTCATGAGACACACCCCGATCTTCGAGAACTGCTCAACACGAGTTCAAGGTCACGTATGTCACTGACCAGCTTGAAGTCATCATTTACTTTTGGAATTGATGTTTCTCTGTTTCAAGGACTTCCAGTATAGGTGTAATTTTCTCGACAACCTAGAAATTATGGTACAAGTGTGTTGAGGTTAATGGTGGTAAGAAGAAAAACGTCTTTGAATTTCACGAGAACTTTGAATATTAGAGCCTTGATCCTAATTTACTATTCTGCATGAATGTACTTGATGATGACATGTGACGATGAGGTTGTTTCCGTAAAATGTAGGGCGTATTTGTTAAGAAAAATGTTCCTTCCGTAAATCTACTTAAAAAATTTGAAAATTGAAAAAAAAAGAATCAATTACATTACAGCAGCAGCAAAGCCTTTTGGTAAATATTTCCAAAGCTCCTCTCCAAATCCAGAGCAGTTTTCCTCCCTCGTTTGATTATCTCCCTCATCTTCCCTTCTACGAAATCCTCCATCCGCATTTCAAGCCCCATCGCGCGCACAAACACGAAGAGAGTCGCTGACTCGCAATATCGTCCTTTCTCGTAACAACTGTCCATACACACACCCCCAAACAACGTCCGTCCTCTGTTGCTCCATCCACGCGCAAACAGCTATATTGTCACCCGCAACCCAAGACAGCGAGGGCATTGTCTGCCCCTCATTTGGCTCAGCCCGGATTTTCCAACAGCGCGTTAGTTAATTTTCGGAAAATCGATCCGAGATTCAGGGAGCTTTCCATGCACATAATATATATATATACACGCGTACAGGACCCACGTTGGCGTTTGGCTGGCACTTCTGGTGCCATTGTCCTTTTCTTTGGCAATTCCCTATTGTCCGATCTACGGCTTGAATGATGCGTGGCGTAATAGACTTCGATTTATCGATTATTCTGGCAGGGTCTTGGGCGTGCATGGATGCAGGGGACTGCCTTTTTGTTCCGCAGTCGATATTAATGGCTTATTAAAAGTTTTCGGGTTAAACAATGATGTCCAGAAGTTCGCGGAATGATGATGAGGATGGCCATTGTTGCTTCGATGATTGAGACCTTTGGAGGTAAATACACGCTGAAGTTTCATTATTTTTACGTAAATCAAAATTTCGAGATCTTATTTGTTTTTCTTTATTTAAAAAAAAGGTCCTACTCGATCTCATGAAACGAGGTTTTGTCTTGCTAATACACAATTTACTCCCAAAACACGTACCTACTACAATTCCAACATATCCTTCATAGAAACCAAAACACCCGGTAGGGACATAAACTATCATCGTCGCATTGTTTAACAATGAAAAAACCGAACCTCCCCTAAAATTTCACTTTTCACCGAGTACTGTGAAAAAAATCCCCCCATCTCCAGAGCATCGTTTTGAATTCTCCCCAGCCTTCTCCTTCCTACGCATACTTCATTAAACCTCACTCGCGCAAAACTGCTTCAGCCACTTCATTCCACGTCCCACACCCCCGCCCTTCTCCCCTTCGAGTTCATTACGGCAACGTACACCTCCCTCTCGTCAACATTTCCTGTACTTCGGCTGCTTCTCGCTCTCGTTTCGCAGCAGCCATCCACGCGTCTACGCCTACACCGGCTTCTGTTTCCAACTACAAGTCATCCGTCTTTATAATCGCTGGCTCTGCTCCCGACGACAACGACATCGCGCGCGGAACATCGTTGCAGCCGAAGACGACCGACTCCACCAGCGGCGCCGGCTTACACCTGTACGCGCGCGGATTATTCATTAAGATTAATGGTAAGAGGTTTTCGGTTCACGCGAGGGAAGCGACGAGTACTCGTATTGGTATTGCTTGCTTTGGGTAAATGTGTACGTGCACGGTCTTTTTAATTGCACACAGCGTGGTTGGTGGGCTCTTTCATCCTGCAGATCCTCGCCAGGACTCGTAGGCGCCAAAGGTTTGAAGCTTGGATTGACAATCGTGCCCTGTAAAATAGTTTTCTCAAGGGCTTGGTACACCCAAAAAATAACATAATCACAGAGAACCCAATGTGCATAAAAAGCTTACATTGTCCGTAAGCCTATCCAATACTCGAGTTTCCTCAATCTAAGACTCGGACCATTTCTGTGCTCCACCCATGTACTCATGCAAATCAAAGAAAGAGAACATCTCTTTGATATTCTAAAAGAAAGAGGAGCTTGTAAGTATAGGTGTAATTCACGTATAACCCGTGGAAGCTAGAATATTATATCGCTTACCGTGTCCAGCAGGGCGTTGGACTGACCGACAGGAGCACGTGTGTTTATTTGCTCATTTGCATGGAGGCATCCGTTTGACCTCCCCACACCCCCCTCTAGCTTGTTTCCTTGCACCCACACGCCCTTATAAGTACCGAAGCAACACTACTGTACCCCGAGAAGGGAGCTTGCAACGTGTACATAACTTATTATGCATGCGGATGCTCGTGCATGTGTCTGATGCAGCGCTTCGCCGAGTCGTGCATGTATAAATATGCGCCCGAACAAATACAGGCGAGGGAGCGTGGAAAGTGGAGTTTCGCTCGTGCCGGGGAGTTGGAAAGAAAAATCCAAAGACCGGCATTTATTTTATCCAACACTCGTTTTTTTATCGTTTGAAACCAATTGATTCCTTTGGAATAAAAAAATTGCCTTTGGTAAGGAATTATGGTAAACGACCTAAAACTTGGGGTGCGACGCAGAAGGGTAGGGATACTTTTGGTCCGTACCAAGTACTCGACATGGCGTTTTCGCTCACCACGAGTGCACTCGAGCGAGCAAACATTTCATCATCGAGTCCGTACATACATTAATACGCGGGTGCATCAAACAGCCAAGCTTTTCAACAAACCCATGGAATAGCACACAATATCCCTTGCATAACAACTCGAGAGTTATCGAAACTTGATCCATCCACGTCCACACGAGTACAGCTTCCTGCCAATTTATTTTTATTTATTTATTTTTTTATTTTTTTTTTTTTTTTGGTATAAGAACTCAGCTCGCATTGCCGCGTTTGTTTTTCAAGCTGCGCTACCTCCCCTGCGTGTGCTATACTATTCCGACCTTTCCCGGTTGCTGAAAAATTTCCACACTCACACATGCAGGGATGTATACCCATACAAATGCCGGAGAAGCCGTAGAAATATCCTACCGTGTGTTCAGCCGAAAGAGGAGTGATATCGCGATGATGTAGTGCTCCGACTCGCTCTTCATTTTTTTCAGCACTGACCCACTGCCGTTTTGCTCTCGTATTATAACCAGACGGTATTATTTTCTTCTTTTTTTTTCACTTCCATTTCATGGTGGAATGAGGGAGGCTTGACTGCACGGGGTGAGCACATGCAAAGAGAGACAGAGAGCTTGGCATGTGTCCAGGATGGAGGAGCTCTGCAACTGCACACACACACACACACGGGTATTTTGCACCACACCATCGGGGAACAAACAGCATTCCGAAAGCAGATTTTTCGGTCTACATGGCAATGAGGTAGAAAAAGAAAATCAAGTCGGCAAGGGGCAGGGGGGGAGATAAGTGGAGGGCTGGTGAAAGAGTATTGATTGGCATCGGCTCGGGGGAAGAAGCTCTATACGTGCGCGTCCGATTACTTTGCGATGGGCTGGATAAGCCGCGCTCTGAGAGACCTCTCCCTTCCCGTTTTTTTTTTTCTTCTCGGCCCTGACAATGCTATACACGGAGTACGCAAGCTGCGATCTTTTTTTCCTCCTTCCTTCCTTTGTACCCATTTTTTTTTTTTTTTTTTTTTTTAATGTGTAACATTTATTGGTATTGCGTGGATCTTCGAAAGAAGAGCGATACATTCTGGCACGTGTAATTAGCGGCAGCCGATCGATACCTCTGATGGACTTTCTACCCCGCGACCTTTTACGGGATAAAATTTTTCTTTTTTTTTTTTTTTTTTTTTCTTTTTAACGGGGTATTGTGTGGGTTCCGATGGCGTGGAAATGCAGTGCAAACGGGGAGAGTCGCAGAGTGAAATCGTATTAGTCAGTGTAGGCGCGGGCAGCTTGCGCGCAGAGGCCGTAAAAATTTTTATACCGGCGAGTCGTAATTTTGGCAAGTCGTAAATGTCCCGTCGTCACGGCAAAACGAAATTGAGGCGTATCGATTATTGTCGTTGTTGTTTATATTGTTTTTGCGATCGGATAGAAGCGTGTCTTCTTGTAAGAGCATTGTCAGCGAATTTCTTTTTTTTTTTTTTTTTTTTCGTTTCGTTGTGTGCAAGATTAGCTTTGTAGAAAACGTGATCGTCACCCGTAAATCGTAAATTGTATGAAGGCCACATTGGTATCAGTGTGACTCTATAGCCAAGAAAATGTGAGTAAAATTTTTCAAGGATTAACCCCATGAACAGTGATATTTTTGATAAAAGATGATTTTTTGCAGATACAATCAAAGGTGTATTGTGATTTGGCGTGTTTAAAAGATGAATTCAGAATAACGTTTCGCATTATTTTGTAACACCAATGCCACGCTTTCTCTTTAGCGTGCCAAAAATTCGATGAAATATTTATATGTGCCGTAACGAAAGGACCATAAAAGTGTCCCTTAAAAAAGTACAAATTTCCGTTGCGCTCGAGTATACATGCATAAAGGCAACACATTTTCCAACGCAGTACTTTTTTCCAACTTTCCCTCCCTTCTCTCCGTTTCTTTTTCACCGGAGCTTGCAAGCTCTTACGTATTCTATTTGTCTTTTGTTCCTCAACGCCTTCTTTCCCTACTTCATCGTTTTTTTTTTTTTTTTTTTCGCTTTTTCTAGAAAGAATCTCGGCGTAATGGGAAAAGTTAGACTCGAAAGCGAAGGTTTTTGATGCCGTCGATTTCCCGAGTAACAAAAGATTTTAGAGGCGATACGAAGAACGTAACACCGTTGTCGGCTCATTTAAACGCGTAGTGAGAAGTGCCTCGAGTTATGCAGGGAAAATGACCCCATTATATATAGAGTCCTATTTCCATTGCCAAAGGGTTTGAGTTGCTATTACATGGCATGGTATTGGTTCTCTATTCGATTTATCAAGTGATTTCAGCTCAAATGGAAGCAAAAGTTTGATGAAAGTAACTTTTAAAATTTACAGAGACTTTCAGTGAAATTTTATGTGCAAAAAAAAAAGTAAAAAAAGTATTCATTCTGGTGAGCACAAGTGTTACATCACTTTTGATTATACGATTTAATTTCTGCATTTTGGTGTCCTTGTCTCAGTTACTACTTGTTTCCCGTACTCGTATCTCTATACCTCTCTTTTCATGTCATATTCTTGAGATTTTTCATCCATATTTTACTACCTCTTTACTCTTTTTTGTCTCTCTGAATCCTTATTTCTGTATTCGTATTTATTTTATTTTATTTTATTTTTCTAACGAAATCAGTTTTTATACACTCTCGTTCTTGTATTTTTGTCTCTGCATACACCTTTCCTCGTGCCACATGAACCTCTTCTATATTTTATATCTCACACATACCTCCCTTAATCAATGAAAAAGTTGTACTTTACGAAAAAGGGGCTACAGGAGATGGGAGAATGATTCTAGTCTAGAGTGACTGATGGATAAAAATTAACCAAAATATGGTGATGATACCACATTAGACAAAATTACGGCGATAGACGAAGAAAAAGAAAAATGAATAGCCAAAAAAAAAAGAGGAAAAGAAAGAAAATCGAAACGAGTAAAGAGAAACCGAGATCGGGAGCGTAGAAAGGAACGAGAACTTATTACCGGTGCGTGTCCATCAATCGACGCCAAGCGATCTCGCGAAGATTAACGAACTCGCGTTCGTCTTTGCCGATGCGCATCCATTACTACACACGTACACCACTGCCGATGCCAACCGCAGCCTGTTTTCCACCCCCCCACGCCTATACGCACACCTCCAGCTTTCAAACACCCGCTCGATTTACCAGCGGCACAAACTTCTCGGTACGTACACGATCAGTCCATATACCTTCAGACCGGCAACGTACGGAGCCGTGGCTCGATTTGGAAATCAATCTTTCTATCGAGTTGCTCGTTGTGTACCTCGTGTATTGCACCGAACGCAGTTGCGCCGGAGAAAAGGGAAAATGCTGAACGCAGTGCTTTCTGGCTTGATAAGCTTAAAACTCGCTGCCATTGGCCCTTTTACTTACGCTGATGTCTGTCGGGGACATTTTATGCAATTAATAACGCTGTAGCACCTAGAGAGGGGGGGGGAGTTGGTAGGGAATTGAAGGAGCTGCGGAGCAAGGGATGGAGGAGAAGGAAGAGCGGAGATGCAATTATCGCTAATTGCGTTATATTATTACACGCGCAATGTAAATACATCACTCGTAAAGGTGAAGCGGGAGTCGACGTTTAACCATATTGTTGGAATTATTTTTTATTCTGTTTTTTCTCTTTTTCTTGCTAAATAAACGCTTATCCTGTTACTTTGTCTTGTAATAGTTTGTTTACCAGTAAGGCATGACATAATAATTTTACTCCTGACGATCGAATATCCTTTTGATTTTACATGGTATATATACTTTATGTTCATGTAAACGATTTTATAAATTTATTTTTGATGCAAATAATTTATTTTTTTCTTAGTATTATCGAGCTGTTTTATTCAAATCATTGCACTTGTGTATCGTTACATAAGGAGAACAATTAATAATATCCTTCGTAACTTTGTCAAGGACTTTATTTAAGTAAACAATATTTCAGTAATCAATTGTGTTTCATTAACTTATGAATAACTGGTTTTTTTCAATAATACTGATTCTAAGAGTGAAAAGCACAGTTTTATGATGAATCTAGTACTCTAACATAAATCCAACTTATTTGATGTACATCCAGAGGGACAGTGAGGACAACTACGACAAGAACGACGAACTTCAAGGATGTCATTTGCCTGTCTTTTCTTCCGTTCGACCAATTTCATCTTGTGTTTAAGCTAAAGTGACACGCAGCACCACCAGCCCTCCGCTTCACTGACACGCCATGAGTAAAATAACAGTGTTTTACGTACACTCCTCTCTCATCTGTACGTTTACTAACTCTGTACATAATAGTTGTGAGGGCATTTCGAAACGTTGTGGAAGCAATGAGTCTGAGACATAGTCGCACAATGTTTTGTTTCAGTTGTTGGAATTACGCTCTCAGGACGATACCGTGATTGCTCTTTAGTACCAAAAAGGTGGTGAAATGGTAAGTTTTCAAATCTTTTGTACAGTGACGGTTGCCCTTTTTTTTAATACTAAACCAAATGAAACTGAGCTAGTTTTGATGTTTAATTCTTGCAAATGATTGCACTACATCATTGCCAGGCACTTACTTGTACATTTAATGAAAAGTAACGTTTAAGAAATACAAGAATGTTTCATGAAGTGGTTATTTTCTGATATCTATATTGAGCTTGCAAAAACCAAATAGCAGAAATAAAAGTCCGGCCCTTGGAGAAATCATGAGTGCACAGATTTTTCAGCCATACGCAAGGACAAAGGATGTGTTGGACTTTAAGCACGTTTTTGTGGTCCTCGTAATGGTACCTAAACCTCCAGTGAGTAAAAATGTCGTTTACAAAAGTATCAAACAGAACCCACAGAGGAAATAACGAAGGTGACGGCAAAGACTCTTTCCTTGAAGCTCACAAGAATCATCAATTAATAGCGTCAAAAACGAATCAACCCATTTTCTGTCGAATAAAACATTCACTCCGTGAAAATGTACACAATTAATTTTTTTATCTCTTATTCTCTCTTAGGAAGACCATTGTTCACCGAACCGGAGCTGCCTGCATTTTTTTTGCCTTCACGTGCCGTGGTCTTGATGCTTTGTCGTCTTTTCATACGTAGGAATGCGTCTTCTCCTTCGTCGCTTGCGTGGAATATCTTTTGTGCGAAAATGCACGTACAAATATACATACGTGTACACAAAAAGGGAAAAATGATCGCGCGATGAAAAGACGAGCCAGCGACGTAGAAGTAGATGAAGGCATTTGAGGAGGAGGTATGGAAGGATCGGAGTTGTACGTGTATTTTACCCATTTTTTTTTATTTTCCATTTCTGTTCGCAACGAAAAATGGATTCCTGCATTATATGTTTTTTTGAATTTGTACTGTTTTTCCGCGTATATTCGCAAGATTTCACTTCTTTCCTTGCAACTTTTGCAATTTAAAGTTTGAAAGAAGATGTGAGAACTGGAAGGTTAAGGGAGTAAAAAAAAGTGCTGCTCCAGATTACGGAATTATCGTTTCGTGTTCTTTCTTCCTGCCTGTGGCTCACTTTTTTTTCTGGAGGCGTATACGTTTGTGAATGCTCGTGTGTGCACGTGCAGTTTTTAACATCGATGTAGGTCACAAGTTTACGAGATGAGCCGTGGTAGGGTGCTTGCAGGACGAGGCATTCAAAATTCATGTGGAAATGATAAAAATAAACCTTTTTCTTCTCACTGTTCGCTTATTTCATTGTGCCTCTACTTTTTTCCAAACAATTTGGTTTGTGTGTGATATATTTGATTACAATCGTCCAATGGGATCAAAAAATTCATAAGTAGTATTGAAAATTACAAAAATAAAATTGAACTTTGCCTGGAATATTTTCAACATTTACGACTCGCATGTTATCGGCCCCGTGCTTCCATATTTCATGCGTTTCAAGAGCAGTTTGTATTGTTTGTGTTTCAAGTAAAAAATCAATAGTCAGATTGCATCGGTTGCACATGGTATTTTGAAAAAAAAAAAGAAAAAAAAGCTAAAAAAATTATTTTCCTCCCCGTAGGTACAAATAGATTAAACGTATATTCAACGTAATGGCTCACGCATCAATGATTTAATTAAAGTAAAAAAAAATAGTACCCTCTCAAAAAGCCACGATAACAACCAGACATAAAGAACAGTTGAATCACCTGCCGCACCTCATTAACCCCAAACTATGAAGCCTCGACGTCCGCGGAGACAGACGGAAGGCAAGAGAGGAATAATACATAGAGAGTGCATCGACGAGCATCAATAAATGAGCCCTACCTACGTGTGATATGTTCCCTGCGAACTCACGCGCCAAAGCTGATTTCAGCGCCAACCACCCACCCACACCCCTTGCACACAGCACGCGTGCACACACCGTAGCATCGAAGCCCGAGGCATGAATGAGGCGACCGGACGCCACCGACGCGACGGTGCACGGCCTTTCTCTCCCCCCGGTTCTCCCAGCCGTGAGGCGCGATTATTTCCGGTTCAGCGCGGTGGTAGCCTAGTTTCTCTCTTTCCCCTCTCCCACTCTGGGGTATATAATCACCTTGACGCGCGAACGCCAACACGTATCTACACACGTGCGAGCTGGCCTCTGTACCTGCCGTATACGCGAGTTCGACTGCAAGCCTGCCAGTCTTGTGTAGATGTATGGGTGCGTATACAACGCGGTGAGCAAGGAACGATGGAATGTACGACGTATACTTACGTGTTTGGAAAAAATCGAGGGAAAATGATGTTCTTGCTTGAAGGGTCGTTATCTCTGAGGAGTTTTATGGATGCCCCATGAAAATGATCGTCATGAGAGCAAGTGAAGACTAACGAAAATGTCTTTGAAACAATAAATAATACCTTTCTCTCTTTTTTTTTTTCAATTTCTTTTT
Source organism: Copidosoma floridanum (assembly GCF_036245765.1). Lineage (NCBI taxonomy): Eukaryota > Metazoa > Arthropoda > Insecta > Hymenoptera > Encyrtidae > Copidosoma > Copidosoma floridanum. The sequence goes on along the minus strand of NW_028321884.1, from coordinate 10,462,583 downwards.
AAAAGTTATTATACAGACAATATATGAATTTCCAACAAGTACTCCTTTAATTGTTATATAGTAATGCTAACAGGGGTAGTTTTTGTGTCTCTGCATGTCGACATCAGCTTAGTTTTACTGTTAATGAATTAAACTGCACAAATGACGTTTACAATAATAATAGTAATAAAAATATTGATTCAACCGTTGTTAGTATCCATTTTTTTTTCATGCTGTGTATCTCTCATTTCTAACTTATTGTATTGTATCGTCAGTTGTTTCTTGAGACATAACGCAAAATAATAAGTGTTTACAGATATTCTATTGTCTAGGTATACATAGTAACACAATAAATACTCAAATGAGTGGGCTGTGCAAGATAGTTTCCGAAAAAGCACATATTTGAGTGATGCTTAAATTATTTGTAAGGGAATATTAACTCTCGTATTTATTAAAAATATTTACCCTCTTTAGATTTTTCAAACACAATTTAAGGATAAGGTCACTGTAGACAAAGCCAGTTTTGTAATTGGGTGAGTAAAAAATAAATCTAAATCCATTCAAAAATATTTAAGTTAATGAGTAATCTACTAAAATTGAAAAAACACGAAAAAATATATATATTTTATAGATAAATTCACACGGAGTCGTACGATCTCGCTGTGACCAAGTCCGTTGAGAGAACGAACTAATTAACTCTCTTTTCCCAGCGAATATTCAACGCTGATGACAAAGCAAAACATTGACGGACAAACAAGCACAGCCCGAGGCAAAGAATGACGGATGGCCAATTAAAGAGATTTTTAATTGGACCTGGTGCACGAAACAATGGAAAAAAAAGCATTATTCGACAGATGCAAAAGAAAACTTTTGCAAAAACAAGGAAAAATACGAGCTGCTTATTGAACTTTTTTAATGAACATCGACGGTGGCACGGATTTTCCGATGAGAGAAATTAATGCAACTCGGCGTCAAAAGGGCAAAATCAATAGACGCTCTCTGAATTTTCGACGCATTTGACATTTTCGTTTGCAGCTTGATGGAAGGGGAAAAAAGAAAATATTTAATCACACCGCGAATCCTTTGCGAAAAATTTTTTCCATCGGCAGCAGAGCTTGTTAATCATTCAGTGCCCGCGTGGCGATTTGATGGATGGAGGAGAGAGAAGCGCAAATAATGGGATTCGCCGGCCACTTTTCTGCCCCTCCGAGCCAATCTTCTTTCTCCCTTTGGCGCACGAGAGTGCACGGGCGTATACGTGCGAGCACCGGCGTCTGCCTCTACTCTAGTGTGCCCCGGCTTTTGACGTTTCGACGGGTTATTGATCTCTCTCTCTCTCTCTTGATACCCTGCTCGCGGATTAACGCGTCTGGATTTTTAAAAGTGCTTATCCGTTTGATGTATGATCCCCGGGATTGTTTTGTGATTTTTAAAAATTTCCTTTTGATTGCTCGATCCTTCATTCCCAACAGTGAACGCTGGCGCGTGATTTGCAGCTCGATATCGTTAATTTTTACCTTTAAATCCTTTAGTTCGGAAATTTTGCAGCAAGAAAAAACACAAAGCGACTTATCGTGTCACTAGTAGATAAAAAAATCAACTCACCTCTCAAGGATCGCTTCTGTGGCATCTACCGAAGATGGATTGGACGTTTGCGATAACGAAGGTTTGAGATACATTGTTTATTTTGATGTACAGTTGGTAGCTTGACTTTTTTTTTAATCACATTTTCATTACTTCATGTTTACAGTTGTGAACAAAAATTTTTTTTTAACTTTGATGTCTGGATGTAACTATAAGTCCAAGTTGTTTCATCTCACTTTTTGTATGCAAGTAATTTCACATGTTTATATGTGCAATTTTTCATTAATCTGTAAAAATAGTTTATTTCTCTCATTTCAAGAGTGATGCAAGTCTATAAAAAAATGTTATAACTTTATGTGTTTGGTGTGAGTTGAAATAACTCACTTGGAGTTGCAATTTACGCACATTACACATTACGCACTTCTACTGTTGTTAGCACATATAATTCTAACGTCAAATATGATCCACGTTGAAACAAACAGTTGGCGCAAGAAAATAAAACATTTACTGATCCTCGTACACTTTGAGTGCAATCAACAACAAACCATACGAACGTTTCCACTGCAGCTAAAAGCTGTTCAAATATCGATTACCTATCGAGAGCATAACTCGCCATTTTGATGCTTAATTCCCATCGTCATGTACTACACGCAAAGTTCACGATTGAATTTCCGAACAAAAAGCTTTACGAATCTTGGCACGGTCATCACAAGCTCTCCAATCCCCGCTCGTTAGAATCTAAAAATGATCCACTTCCACGTAATTCCGTTCAACATCCACACGAAACCTGTACATGCAAAATCAGCCCGCAGGGCAACACCGCAGTTGTAATCAAAACGGGAGGCGCGCCCCGTATAAATGACATGCACGTAACGCTGCTCTCGTTTCACTGGAAACAGCTTTTCCGAGCAAATATGCCGCAATCTGATCGTTGCTTCGATTTTTAAAACTAAGAAATTAATTACACGCGCTCTCGCTTGGGTACTGTGTATGCCAATCGTGGTTGTATAATCCAAGCATCGCGATGAGGAAAAAATACGCACGTAGTGCGAAAGAGTTGAAAGCGCACGGATGTGATATTCGATCGCGCTGAAACTCGACACTGCAAACTCTTTTTTTGTCCCTAGTATTTATTTTGTGTCAGAGATCTTCATTCCTCTTTCCGTCCCTTTTTTTTCTCATCCTTTTCCCTTCCGAGTCTTACGAACGCACTCTAATGCATTCCATTTCCTCCGAATCCATTACGATTGTCTCGAGTAGTCTATACTTTCCCGGCGCTTCCCTATTCCCTTTTCATCGCTTACTTTGCTGGGCTTCCTGTTGTAGACTTTATTTTATGCTCCAGTAACAGTATACACGTATATACACCCCCTTTCAATATATATGAGTGATTATGTACAGTGACCCTTTAATTCGCCTTTCTTCGTCCCTTGACGGAGACTCGTAGTATTTTTCAATTATTCCCGTGTAGTAAACTGCAGGTAAAAAAATCCTTACGTGTTTCTTAAAGACCTAACTGGTGCTGGTGCACACTACTTTACGCACAAACTGAATGTAATTTTTTTCTTTTCTTTTTTTAATACTCCCGCTCGCAGTTTACGCACTCGGTCCGTTTACACCCACAGCATGAATAATCCTAGGAGATAAGAGGATGGTATCACTCAACGTAATTAGCCAAAATAAAAAGCTCGGGTGTACTTGCCTGTTGAGTTTCGCACTGTGTGCTCTAGGGAACGTAATTACAGGCGCGCAATATTTGAACATCCCGCGTGGAGCCGAGTGAAAACAGCGCTCGGAGAGATACGTGCCGTGTGTCGGAGAAGAAAAAAAATAGTAGAGTATATACGTGACGTCTTGTGAAGGGAGTGATGTCTTTTTTCTTTTTGGTCGTGGCTTTTCCAACCTTTGTGCGAAGCTTCAAAGTCAAGCGTGAAATGCATATATACACGGAAGATGAGACGCGACGGAAAAAGCAAAGGGTGTCTTTGTGGATAAGTTGGATAGCCGGTGTTAAGCGAAATTATGATTTCTTGCTGCTTTGAGATGCTCTACTTCTGTGAGTCAGGCTTTGTGGAATCATTTTTCCAGGATAATAATTTTTTGGGTCTTGGGAGTTTCTTTTTATTCCTTGTTGGATAAAGAAGAATTTTTACTTCAAACTTGTTTGCCATGTATCGATACTGGGATAGATTTGCTTTTGTACTGATTGGAATGTTCATTTTTTATACGAATGACAATGTATATTTATTCTTTTATTATGTGTATAGATGATTACAGGTTTATTTAGATACAAATCCGGTGAGGTCACTTTAATTTTACCTTTCGTCAATGACGCGTCTGACCTCACTCGGCTGTTTCTACTTAATTTAGTAGACCATGACGTTTTGTGGGTTATACATCGCAGGGATTTGTTGCTACAGCTATAATATCAATATTTACGGTTTGATGCATTGCTAGTGTAGTTGTTTTCCATCTTTATTAATCAGCGTATGATACATAACTACTTTTTAGTGCATAAGGAAAAGCGTATCTGCATCATTCAATCTTTTTTTTTTTTTTTTTTTCATTAAAATTTTTTTTTTTTTTTTTTAAGTATCAAAGATTATAAAGTACAAGTAAATAGAGACACACTACATTTCTTAATTTACGATTTTTTCAATTACTGTCAATCAATGAGTACAAATATATCTGAATTATGTTTTAGCATTTTGCATTGATGTAAGGATTGTACTTAGCTTTTTCAAACGATACACGACAAAATTTTGTGACACTTGTATTTTTGAAGCATCGGCACGCAAAAATACTTGAGGCGCATGTTTTATAGTTTTCTTCATGGCCAGGGTGGCGTCTATGACGCCTCGAGTACTACATTATTGACCAAGCCTTAGATCAATCACACATGAACAACTCCATATGCACAAGTAAAACATTATTAAGCTAAGAAAATGTGACGAATAAACTCACCTGATAGTCCATGTAGTTTCCGAAGCCCATGTGGCTGCAGGTGCACGCGCAAGCCTGTATGTGCCTGCGCATGTCGAGCTCGAGCTCCTCACCGCAAATACCGCGACCCATCATCGTGTCGCCCATGCAGTAGCCGTCCGGACAGTACAGTCTCGGGTCCGACTGGGCCAGATAGCTACCACCACCACCACCACCACCACCACCACCGACACCCACTCCACCAACACTAACACCACCGACACCACCGTTACCACTACCACCGCCTCCTCCACCTCCACCACCCCCACCAGAGTCATCGTAGCCGATGATGCCCATGCGACTCGGGCAACGGGAATCCGTACCGTAGATGCCCGCCAGTCGCGACTGAGGCCTCGGCTGCTGGCTCTGATTCTGCTGCTGATGGTTGCTTTGCGGTTGCTGTTGCTCCTCGCCGTAACCAGTGAGACGCGACTGGGGTCTATACCCCGAGCCAGCCATGCCATCCTGTAACCAAAGACAGACAGCATTTTCTCGTTATTCGCCTCTTGGGGATGATGTGTCTCGCTTGCTTGCCGAAATCGGACATTGCAGGGAGTCTCCGACAACGTGTGAGGTCTGCATGCGTAATGAGGACCGGACTTTGGAAGGATCGATCGGAGAGTTGGGTACATGGGGATGGTGATGTGTGTTTGTTTGACTATCAATTAAATGGAATTGCATCAAAAACTCGCTATGCTTTTGCTGGATCAATATCCACGAAACAAGAGTAGGGGGCTCACGTGTACGAAAAACATCCTTTTCAAAGGTACTTTGTTGTTAATATTGTCATCCGCAAACGTCCATATAGTCCGAGTTCAATCGCTACACGTATATATCCAGGCTTGATTATATTCGGCTCGATTTCGGAAATTCTCGGTAATGCATAAAGTACGAATATCACCGTACACGAAGCTCCATAAAATATTCAATACGTACCGTCCGATGGTCCAATCCCGGGATTCGTAAATTCCCCATCAGGTGACTACCGCCCGCCTTCTTGGGAATGGCTCGATATTAAAGAATTCATCACCCCTCCCGCCTCTATAATCCATTTCACCAATATAAAGCGCCCCATTTGGAATAACGCGCGATACATCCGATACGTATGCGTATACACATATACATACGCACTTATACACTCTCGATAGGACGAATGTAATACACCCAATACTCGGATGGAGCCCTCGTTAAAGTTGAAACGGCCCGATATGCGTGGAACACTCTGGCGTATACCTGCGTAATATTATAACCTGGAGTGCTTTGGAAGAGAGAGAAATATTGTTTCCTTGGCTTCGGCGAAGAATTTCGTACGATGGTAGGTGGCATATATTATTTGGTTTATTTGCTTGAATACGTACGCACTATAGGGTGGGTGGGAGTGTATACGTATAAGCTTGGGACTTTTGACGACTATCGCGAGTACTTCAAAGGGACCGGAGGAGGTGGATGACGCGAGCCTTGAGGCGGTTTAACCAGAGCCCACGGGTGGGAGCGTTACCACGTGTGTACACGTCTCTGCGTGATTTTTGACAAGTCACGCGAGCTTTTTATGGCAGGTTCATTGACTCCGGCGCAAAGTGTCGCGTTGAATTTTAAAAGTTTATTTAAGCATGTATTTCCCCGATTTAAATCAATGGACAAGTATACTGGTTCAAAGTGGATGTTTGCCTTTTGAACGAGTGTTAATTTGGTCACTGGGAATCAATGGATAACCTAATCACGTCGTTTTAATCCGTCAATGTTTGTTTCAAAAAATAATTAAATTTTTCATCTTTTCCATTGATTTTCCAGCAAAAGGGGGTAGATTTACTGGAATGTTCTCATTTACTCGCGTCAAAAAAGCGTATCACTACGTATTGTGGAGAATCGAGAAAATATTATCCACTTGAAATCAATCAACTGATACAATAAGTATACGCTCTGAATCAGAATAATACTTAAAATTATACATCACTAATTTCTTATGTATAGTCCACCTCTGGTATACGGTACCAGAGTTACAGTTATTAGTTTGGAATGAAAAAAGTATTAATCTGGTTCAACTTTAGTGGTTGGGCGAGCAAAAGAAGCGTCAAGATAAACGTTGGTAGTGAGAGTAAACATTGCACATAAATCTTCACTGATTTAGATTCATAAATTACGCGATAGCAGTGCTCCCTCGCCATCAACACTATGTATATGAATTCTCCAAGGGAAAATCGACGTGCAGAGAAAGACAGAGAAAAGAGAATAATAACGAGGGCTCGCACACGCGCGTGGACGGACCAACACAATACGGAAGGGGGGAAAAGGAGAACAGGAGACAGCGTCATTTCCCAGGATTCCTCTCAGCAGCACACGAGCATCGGTCATTTCCGCTCGACCCACATCCCCTCAGATTCTAATCGGCTCGTGCGCCTCCTCCTCCGGGCGCTCCTGTGACCCAGATGCCTCTTGACTGGGAGGCATCCGACACTGCTACCTCGGAGCCAGCTGTGGCGCGTGTGGAGAAAGGGAGAGGGCATACATATGTAGGTACATGCGCGAAAAACACGTCATCCCCCCAAGAGACGCTCCCTTTCTCGCTTCGACGCGCGTGTGTACAAGTGTCCCTCGGGGAGTCTCCGTTTTTTTCTCTCTCTCTCTCCCCTGCTCCCTCCCTGCACGTTGCTTTCAATCATACACTCCGAGGGACGTCTGCGCCCGCGTAACTGGCATTTTTCAGCTCCCCCCTCTCGGAGAATTGTTTTGTACGATCACGTATATCCGGTTTCTCCCGCAACGCTTTTGCAAAGGGCGTACACCTGATACTAGTCGATACGATGCTCTTCTTTTTCTGTACGCTCGCGTAACGTGATCGGCTCTCTTGGGCTGGATGATGTCGCGACCCACGGAACCTCACCCCATGCGAGCATATAGTTTTCTTTGACTGTTTCATCATCTGGTTTGGGTTTTATTGTTTATTGATTGTGATCCAAGTTGAGCAGTACTTTCTTACTCTATTGGGTATTCTAATGCAGGCTGAGAGGGAGGTTTTTCTGACTGCGTTATCATAAAAAACAAAAGAAAAGCTGAGCATGTCTCAAGGAATAAGAAGTTGAACGTGGACTCAATCTATTTTGACATGAATATATTGTATTTAAGGAATTTTATAGATCATCACTGATATTGGAGTCTTAAACAAAAGTACGATCAACTTGTAAGACTTACACTCTACCGATTGAACGACGCGGATCGATATTAATCGTTAACTAGTTTTTTTTTTTTTTTTTTTTTTTTTTTTTTTTATATATATCTTCAGGAGAACAAATGTTTCATTTTTCGTCTTCATGAGAACATCAGCATCTTAAAATCGTCAAGCCTATATTGCTCAATCAGTTATAATAATCAAGAGGTGACAATTAACATCTACAGCTTTACGAGATAAACACAGGAAAATAAACAACTATACCTACAATGCAAGTCACTTATCTCCTTCCCCCAATACATCGAGCAAGAAGCGAAAGATTTACCTGGGAATCGCCTTGAAAAGAGAAACAGTGGCACAAAATAGCAGTAGAACAAGCAGATACAGAGTAATATACATTAAAATTTCACGAAACGCGTGGTATCTGTTGAATTTAAAATGCTAACGCCCCACCACTCCCTCGAAAGTACCAAGTGCCACGAGAACAAGAACTCGCAACGTAGTTTTGAAAATCGAGTTTAGTTTTCCCGGGAAAACTCCTCCCACGCCTCCTCGTCTCCCTGTTGTTCTATGCTTTTCAAGTTAGCGATTCGCTGATGCATACACAGCCATAAGTTTGCTCGCGCTGGAAGGAAAGTGCTATTCATGGAGCTCCCGCCCTTCGTGTTTTCCCCGGGTAATTTGTTCTAGGCTCCAAAATCGCGGGAGAAAACAATGTTATCGCTCACACACGCAATACATTATACCCGAGGCTTTCCGATTCATCATCCGCACCTGCTACGATTTCGCTCTTTGTTTTGTTTTTTCTCCTACATTATCTCCCTGCGCGGAAGAAACAAAAAAAAGGTCCTCCTCAAATTATATACGATTCATTGTCGGGGTGACAAAAAAACGCGGGCACTAAATCATTTAGCTCTTAAAGCGGTACACGGGCGCTTCCTTCCCTCTCCGGAAGAGGAACCAAAAAAAAGCGCATGCGTAATAAAGCACCGTGTCACCGCAATAACAGCAGCAGCCAAAAAAAAAAAAAAAAAAAAAAAAAAAGGAGTCAATCCTGTATTCAGAGCAGCGGAGGAAAGGTTAAAAAGCGCGGTTGTAATAACTCGCGTGTACACGCGCATGCAGCGTGATAATTCAGAGCGCGAGTCTTGTCGTCGGGGGAAGACGTACAGCTTCCTGTTCCTGGCCAACTTTTTGCTCGTCTTTGGTGCGTCATGCATCCTCCCTGGCTTCCTTCTCTGGGCTTCGACATCCATACTCCCCTAAGCGACCTGACCGTGATAATAAACATTGAGGGAGCAGCGTAGAGCTTTGCGCTGTACTCGGCGCTTGCGCGTTGCGTATACTTCTTTTGAGCTTTATGCTGGAGGGAAAGAGAGCCTGACAACCGAGGCTTGAAAGGTTGCTTGTGTACAATGACCAGCGCTTTCTTTTGGAATGGACCGGCAACGCGGTTCTGACATGATGAAAGTGTGCAAGCTCTGTTGTGACGGGGATCGCTGTCCGTTTGTATTGAGGTTTTCGTGAGTCTACTGAATGGGCATGGGAAGTTTATTGTTGGATTGAAGTAGAATTTTTACTTCAAACTTGTTTACCGGCCATCGATACTGGGATACATTTGCTTCTGTACTGATTGGAATTTTCATTTTTTATACGAATGACAATGTATATTTATTATTCTATTATGTGTATAGATGATTACAGGTTTATTTGGATACAAATCCGGTGAGGTCACTTTAATTTTGCCTTTCGTCAATGACGCGTCTGACCTCACTCGGATGTTTCTACTTAATTTAGTAGACCATGACATTTTGTGGGTTATACATCGCAGGGATTTGTTGCTACAGCTATAATATCAATATTTACGGTTTGATGCATTGCTAGTGTAGTTTTTTCCATCTTCATTGATCACCACATGATACGTAATTTTTTCATTTTTAGTGCATAAGTAAAAGCGTATCTGCAGCGTTCAATCTTTTTTTAAAATTTTTTTTCATGAAGGATGTGTTTCGTCACATCAAAATAATGTGACCTCATTCAAGATACACGATCGTTCAAAAGAATGCATTAGAGAAATTTATTTTCCATGAAATTAATGTCTGCAGTTGAAATTAAAAATGAAACGTTTAATCAACCAAGTTTTTTATGGAAAATCATAGTACGTTTTTATTAACGTTGTGAACGCAACGCCTTGAGTAAAAAAAAAAAAAAAAAAAAAAAAAAAAAATAGAGTAACACGTAAATGTGCCGAGCATCATTGTCTACGAACAAAAAACGTGAGAACGTGAAAATGAAGGGTGAAGAGTGAGGGGAAGGTAAGGGGAGGGGATCGATCAATTTTGCAAATGCCAGGATTTACGATTGGTTTCACGAGTTTTCATGAACGCGAGATAGTATAGTCCCCGATACTTTGTTCCCCTCTATCTTTCTTTCTTCTTCCAGTGGAACAATACATGAATACAGACAGCTGCCATCTCTTTTACTCCGCAGAAGTATATCTCACTTTCTTTTTTTTTTTTTATCTCTTCTCTGCTTATCTGTCTTTTCTCTTTCTCTTCTTCTTCTTCATGGCAGTTTTCACATAATGGACGCAAGAATAGCGTGTTTTTGACAGTTTTGGGTTACGCGTTGCATCGACGTGGGGAAGCCTTTTGTGGTGGAAGGGCCTCCAAACCGGAATCGGATGGGTGGAAAAATTAATCGACTGTCTCGTCGGAGAAATTGAATTAAAGCTGCGTTTGAAATTGTGAAATGTTTCCTCGATCCGATTTTTTGTTTCTCCTGATTTAAAATATATTTTTTTCAAGTAGAAAAATTAACTTTTATTCTTAGAGCTAATACTTTTTAATTTACATTTTTTCTTTCATCTAGAATTTAAGATAAAAATTAAAATGAAAATTGTGCTAGAACTATAATATGAAAAAGCTATGTGATGTAGAATAAAAATGATACTTTTTTCATCTTGCACATGACAGATAAAAGTGAGGATACCCAAACCATATATTCGTTTTAAATATTATACTTTAATAAAACCCCTAATTATTTTTAACTACATGTACTATAAAACATTATTTTCTGATTTTTAGTTTGAATCAAAGTAGAAACAGACAAGTAAGGTAAGACAAGCCATCAAGAAATTTTTAGTATGGCCTTACTTGATGCCCTAGTATTCATCAGTAAAAGTATAAGCTTAATATGATACATGTATACTGTACTTACGGTGAAATCCATAATATGTACTAAGCATTTCAAACTGACACCTATTTTTCAGCTAACCAAAAAGTGAGTTGAAATTTGATAGCGAAATTCTGCCTTATCTCGTCAAAAAAAAGCCAAGCTAGATGAGTAAAAGCATATGAATTAAAATGTTAAGATTTAATGCAACCATATTGTTGATTTAGTCAAAAAAGTGAATAAAAGCTTTCAATCAACTGATAAATGTTTCCTAGAACATCACAGTTATACCTCTATCTGAATCGCGTAAGCGGAATTGTTTTCAAATATCTAAACATTTTTCGTTCAATGTAAGTAAAAATAAAGAAAGAAAAAGCCCACTATTTTTCTCAAACAATTGTGCAATCGATCGCAAAATATAATCAACTCCCTCATGAGGACGTGAATACCCACGCACGCGCAACCGCATCCGCATCATGCACCGAATCCCAAGCGCATAATATCAGGACGCAGCTATTAATTCAGAGCAGCACATTAATACCCACCTGCCCCTCCTGATAACAAATTCATTCCCCAAGTAGCAATCCTCATTTTTCGCCACAAGCATCAAAACCTCCCGGCCTACCTACATATCATACGTACACACACATAAGCAGAGGTAGATTACTGTATGACTAGCATGTAGCTGCAATGCCGCATGCAGAGCCAAGGGTTGCTGCACCACCGTAACTCACCGTGCACATTAACAATAACAAGGAATTATGAGCGAAACAATTAGCAACTCCATCCTTCCTTCCTGTGTCCATGTGCTTTCCTCTCCCAAAAGTGCAAAGTTAAGCAGAAAAATATATCGTCAACCCGTCGATTGTAAACAATACCTGTGAGATACAACGTTGACTCGAAAAAGGTACATACATACAGCCATTAACTGGAAGAGCCAGGCGTTGATTATGAAACGACTATACGCGTGACCTCCTCCTTCTCTTGTAGGTGGAAGCGGTTGGAGCACCAGTTGGAGCTGTAGATATAGAGGGAAGGAGGTGGAAGAGGGCAAGCCCTTGGACGCGCGCCAACTGCGCCAACGTTAATAAATAATACAACCGGCTGTACAGTTTGGACTTACGGACCTTTTACCTTTTCCCCGGCTGTAGGGGTGCAAAGGAGAGGAAGAGAAATAGCGGGTAAAGAGAAGTTTTTGCGGAGGACGAGGTAGAGGCCAAACTACTACACGGTACTGGTATCTTGTACTATAACTTGGCTTGGTTCGAGTCCTCTGGCTGTTGGTGTTTGTTTATGCTAACAATTGGACGATTTACAATCAAGTAAACTCATTTTTGTCAGAAGTAGTAGTGTAACTCATTATTTGGTCATCCGAATGATGTAGTTCTGATTTTCCGGCTTTATTAATATTCAAAGTATCAATTTATTCCTATTTTAAGCAAATAATTACCTACTATAAATAATCAAATGAATTTTAATTTGCAACTACTAGTAACACTCTATCTTGGGTCAGACATTTAGAGGAGTGCTTACTGTAAGCTGCAATACCAAAAATATAGTTCCACATAAGTATTATTTTAACAAATAGTAAAGTATCGTTAAACTCTGATTGTAAGGAGTAAGTAGTAATACTCAGTCTTTAGTCCAACAGACACTAGTCTAGACTCAATTTGAAGCTTGAGTTATGTATAAAGTTTCATTTTACTGTATATGAGTGAGTTTCAATGGTAAGTTTTAACTAAATAGTGAAAATTCAATGTATTTAAGTCGACAAGAGTTACTAGTTTTTGGTGAGACAAATATTCTAATGCTAATTTTAACCTGTCATAATACCTGAACTGGCATTTTATTAATGTACAAATACATTTTAATAATTGGTTAACTATGGCTCAAAAAATAAATAATTTTTAAAAAGTTAGTAGTACAACTCAATATTTAGTTAAACAATTGTTTCACTGCTAATTTCAAGCTCAAGTGATACGTAGCTAATGTATTACTTCATTTACGTACAGGTAATTTTAGCTGTTAGTAATTATTATGTAATGGAATAATCAAACAAACTAAAATGGACGAGAAAAAGTAGTATCAATCAATGATTGGTCAGACACATAATCTAAGGAAAATTTTTTTTCACGTTATTTTTAAAATAATTTATTAATGTATAAATACAATTTTTTAATTACCGTTCAATATACAAAATTAAACAAATTAATAGAAAAGAACAAGTAGTACTACTCAATATTGTGTCAGACGAATAATGTAGTATTAATTTTAAACCTAAATAATATCTAAAATATCGTTTTAGTTTCTTGTAAAAGCTATTCATAATAATTACTGCATTAGAACATGTAAGGGAGTGTAAATTGACGAAAACAAATAGTAATACTGAGTCATTAGTCAGACATGTAATAATGTACAAAATTAAGTTTTATATAATATTAAAAATATTCAAGTTATGCATAAGCAAAGACTCATAGTTACTGAATTACTACTGAGTATACATACATAAATAAACTACGATAGAAAAAAAGAAATAGTATTGCTCAATCTTATGGGAGACAAACAATCTAGTATGTATTTAAAATCCGTAATTATGTATAAAATTTAATTTTAAATATACTATTTTTAATTACTACGAAATAAAAATAATTAAATAAATTCGAATTGAAAATAAGTAGTATTACTCTGTCTTTGGTCAGACACATGATCAAGTACAAAATTAAACTTTGCAAATATGCAAAATATTTAATTTATGTATAAGTACTGCTCAAAAAGTATTAACTCACCACTTCATTTACTAAGAAAACTTGAATACAAAACAGTAGTATTACTTAAGCTTTGGTGCCACGTACAATTGAGTATTTATTTAAAGCCTACTTAATATTATATATCTAAAACATAATTTTAACTGTGTACAACTACTTTTTAACAATAAGTGACTCATCACCAACTACGAAAAATCTAAGTAAACCTGAGTCCATCGGAAGAAGTAGAATTTTTAAGTATTTATTTAGAAATTTAGTAAATCATTGAATGAATTTTGTTCAAATTTTATTGATATAGAAAATATCATTCAAACCATCCAACAAGCGGTTGCATGAGAGGGAACAAAAGATTGTTTAAACTGAATTAAAAATTTTCCTTTACTGGGATTCCAAAGCCACTGCATGACATTCAAGTACTCCGTCTAGCCGGAACGCGAGGTAATTGGGTTAACGATGACGTTACATCAATTTAAATTCAAATTAGGTTGGAGCGCAGCTCTAATAATATTAGATCGCTGTAAGCATAGCCTTGAGGGAAGATTTTGATAGCAGCGCAAGTTTATTACAGTAACGTTGGATATTTGATGTCTCGAGATTAATATAAAAATGAATTTCAGCTAGCCTACGGAAAGATTAAGCGATATTACCGGTAAAAAGGGAGGAAAAAAAATCCTGGAAAGTACCAATAAAGGTTCGGGAAGCGTGCATTGTGTCGAAGCTCTTTTGTGTATCTTATTAAATCCATGGGGGGAAAAAAAAGAAGAGCAAGTACAGGATGATGAATTGTAACCCAGTGAAAATTCTAAATCACCTCGCGAGCTTTGCATACAAATAGCCCGTGTAGCTATACGCAACGCCTAATGAGCCGTAGTAGTGGTAGCCCCCAATGGAATATCTATCAAGCAATTTGGCATTCACGAGCAGTAAGTCACGTCGTTCGCTAATTACCGTGGCAGCACAGTCACAAGCCTAGGGAGGAAATCCTCGGCTAAACCTAATATAACTCGAGAGGAAAATTAAGGGTATTCGCACAATGGGAGATTCTATTGCTCCCTTCGCATCTGGTATTTTTTTCCCAACACACTTTGCCCGTGACCTTGTGACCTTAATCTTCGTTTCGTCCATTCCTTTTTTTGACGCTCGTGCAGACACGCACACGCCCACTACGCATCTGTGCGTTGAAGAGAAGCTCACCAGGGGATGGCTGGAACTCTGAAAACCCTTCAAAGCACGCTGCTCTGAATAGTGGGTTTGGTACCGTGAGAAGATTTTGGTCTATTATGCTTGTTTTTTCTCCCTCTTCTGCGAGCACTGCATTATTTTCGCTTGTCTGAACAAATTCAAGCGCAACAAGCGTGATCGTGGATTTTTTTTCCTAGCTAAACTACTTTCCTTTTTTTTAGGTAAGAAGTTTTGAGGTGAAGAGTTAGAGGTTAGTAGGGGAGCTAGGGGTTGGTTACAATAATTTTACTTTAAATCATTTAGTATTTAAATGAAATTTTTAATTCCAACCAAATATCATTTAAAATCCAGAGGTATTATATTAGATTAAGGTAGCCCTTTTTCTATGAAGTACACTTGCTAGAGAAGTTTAGAATCCGCATTGAAGGCGTTAAAAATTTTTTTTCCATGTTCCATGAAAATTTAACTCTTCTTTAAAGCAAAAATTTTCCCTCAATAATTACAATGATTATTTTGCACTTTACCATTACACAGAAAACAAAACATTTCATGCTTTTAACTTATTTTGAAAAAAAATATCCTCAAAGTAAAAAAAGCTACCATCATAGGTAGTTACAAAATGAGGATTGTAAGAGTCCTGCTGAGTGAATAGTATTGAGGAGATTTTTAATATTTTCAAAAAATTTTCTTTCTTGATTATACTGTGTATGTTAGTATTTCAGTAAAACTTAAAAATCATTAGACACATCAATCACGTCAAGCTCGTATTCATAAAAACAAGCATCCAATCGTCTGGACCTTATTCTCCAAATTTATTGTTCATAATACAAAAAATTTCGCTCCCACCAATGCCATAGGAAAAAAACTCGGACATAAATAAGCAGCCTCGCAACCACGTCCAGAATCGCACTGCAGCAAGTGCCTTATCAACTTTTACTCAGCACTGAAAAAAAAAACAGCCTAGCGAGTAGCAACAACGCACCAGCCATTCCTCACAAAATAAAGCTTCCAGACTCATCTGCAGAGGAAAAGGGAGATAATGAAAGACCAAAGGGGTATACGCACACAACTCGCCCCCTGGACGAAATTTATGTGCGCCTGCAGTTCGGCAGAGAGCGTTACAAAAGTGGCCACTGCGGCGAATCCATTACCGGACGCTGCACGCACGCGAATAAACATGACGAAGGGCCCGAGCGCTGCGGAATCGAATTCACTGCCTTGTGAAATATCGCGGGAGTTTTGGGAGGTCTTTGGAACTTGATGCTCATTATTGGACGGACGGACATGGACTTGCTCATTTATTAACAGATTTGTCAGTATTACATGCAGAATTGCGTTCATGATCCTTTCAAAAGGATTGTATGTTTCATTTTCGTGAAAAGTTTTTTATTGCTCGTGCGATAGAGGATATTTTTTTTATTTTACACTCAAACGAAGAATAACGATTTATTGAATCCAACGATGGGTGTTGGGTCATTTTCTTGTTTTTACTAATTTTTTATGGCACCGGTATACAAAGAGTCGTCGTTACTAATCAAAGAAATATTGCAATTTGATGAGAAGTTTGATACTGCCTCGAAATATTTTATACCAAGCAAAACAATAATCCCAGGCATTCGTATTTTTGAGGATGTTTCACGAGTAATTTTCAAAAAATATTGATATTTTTTCCAATAGCGGTATTGCTTGTGCATGTTTACTTTATTACGTTTCCTTTAAAAAGAATGTTGGCAAAAATAATCTTTTTTTAAATTTTTTCAAGTAATTAAATGCATTTATCAAAGATTTGTGAATTCCTATAAAAATCATAGCTTTACAGGAGTTTTGAAGCAATATACGATATTTTACAGAAATGAAAATGATTCTCGAGCAATGTATTTGTTATTGGTGTGTTTAACAAAAATGTAACCGATACGGACAAATGAATGGTGCTTCTTTTATACAGAGCCACTGGTAGTTTCAAGCAATCAAAGTCAATTTAATAATTACAACGTCAAAGTGCTATACAGTTGGGTACTATGTTCAATATCATTATCAGACATGAATTTATTTTCTGACATATTTATCAATTCCATTTGTAATTTTGTATGCAATTAATTACATGTAGGATTTGTTTCGTTTTGGAAGACCAGCAAAACCACCAAACGCAATTATTTCAATTGATAAATATTCTTTGTTTGTTGCGGTATGTTTGCTATTTCATTTTGTGTATTTACCTGATAACAATGCTGTGGTATGTATCAAAGGTACGAATCGCTTCGAATGAAAAGGATGATGATGTAAATGTTAATATTATTATTATTTTTACCTCGTTCGGGAAATATCAAACAAATTTTTAATACTTTTAACTTAGAATTCGATAATATTTTTTGATT
Organism: Copidosoma floridanum; assembly: GCF_036245765.1. Classification (NCBI taxonomy): domain Eukaryota; kingdom Metazoa; phylum Arthropoda; class Insecta; order Hymenoptera; family Encyrtidae; genus Copidosoma; species Copidosoma floridanum. The sequence goes on along the minus strand of NW_028321884.1, from coordinate 10,445,376 downwards.
AAAATTTCGTATGCACATCATCGTTTTTTGTATTTTTGCAATTCACCTCACTTATAAGATTTCATTTTTGTTGTACCGTACGGTGATTGAATTTTATAATAAAATGCGTAAAAGCATTGATTCCGATCGACCTTTTTTTCCACATGCACTTGGTCCATTTGTACCATTATCTGTATTTGAAAAACAAGTATTTTCTCAGATACTCATGACACTGCAATGTCGAATGGTCTGTTAAATGACTCACACCCTACTAACTTTTATAAAAAAAAAAAAATCCCTCTTACCTGAGAATACGACTCATCCTGATACGGCGTTCTCCGGTTGCACTCGTCGTAGCACCTGGTGTCGTACCCGCTGGGTGGCCTCGGATACGTTTCTTGGCCAACAGCAGCTGCAGCAGCAGCAGCAGCCGCGGCCGCCGCAGCCGCCGCGCAACAATCGGGTATCTGTGCCGCGTAAGCCTCATAGGGACATTTTTCGAGCAGTCCCACGGTGACGGCCCCACTGTTACCGGTACGCCCCACCGATAATTGCTGCTGCTGGTGCACCCGCTCCTGCGGTCCTCCCAGCCCGTAGCCAACACCGCCACCCAATCCGTGATGCATCCTCCCACTCCGACCACCTCCAGCTTACCAGCCTTGTTTCTTATTTTTGTTTTTCTATTTTGTCCTTTATTTTCTAAATGGCCCTTGTACCCCCTTAGCTCGGGTACTCTAGTACTTTCGACCTTTCAGATCTCCATCGATGGTCACCAGTGTCCGATGACACCGCGACGACGCAGCTGCTACCACCAGCCAGGGCCGCGAAGTCGAGCTCCCATCGTCGCGGCCCTCGGCTGCTGCTACCGCCTCAGGACCCAACCAATCTATACTGTTCCCATCTGGGCGTACTGTTGACCTCATAGCTTCGAAGGCCATTATTGTTCTTGTCGTGAATTGTGGCTCGTTTTTTTTTTTCTTAAGTGGTACATTTACTGCACGGACACGCTACGGCTGCGACACCCAGGCCCTGCTGACGACTGACGCCCGAGTCGCTCTCTATCTTTGTTCATGCCTCCGGAGAGGGTTTTCGCGACTGCCGTGACCTGAAACAAATGAGAATTTTGGGTCATTGTATAGTTTAATTGAAAATTGTTAATGTTTTACAGTCGTATTTTGGGGTGAGATTAAATTTAAAATGGGATAATCAATAGATAAGACAATAATCGTTGGCAGCTCGAAATTGTGAAACAAAGAAACCGTCGACTTCGAAGCCAACCAACAATTGTCTCCTCATCAATATGACACGCCTACAAAACACAGCGTGTCCCACGATATCCTACTCGAGGCATATATAAGAGTCAATAAAATCAAGCGGAGTCCATAGGTACAAAAAAGCCCACCCTCTTAGCATCATTGCCGAGCAAAGCCGAGCAATAACCCCCCCGTACGAGCCAATTAACCCCATTCCTGGCTCTTGCTTAATTGATACCAAAGATGGCTCCTTTAGCCCAGAAAACATCCCAATTGCCAGCAAACAGCAACTAACGTACGTATACCCACACCTATACACACATGGAGGGTCGCATAAAGAGTACAACGGCATCGCGGTGCCGGAGCCAAGTAAATTGCGCACTCCATTCGAAAGTAATGTAATCGCGACAGAATGAACAGGCAAACAGGGCAGGAGGGGTGAAGGGAGTTCTCTCTCTCTCTCTCTCTCGTTGCATTCACGTGCCTGGAGCGAAGCAACGAGGGCAGCTTTAAGCTCTGGCTCCCCCGAACTGCATCGACCTTTCCCTCCCCGCCTTTCCGGTCGTTGCAACTCTTGGTTCAAGCTGATAGTCCGGGCTACACTCCGCACGTACCACGTACGATGTGGGCTTACTCTCTGCCGTGAACTTCTTAACGAACAATCCTCACGACTCGTCTGATCTCTCTTTTCTTGATTAGATGATCTTTCCCCGATGGCAGTGTTGGATACTGTCTCGAGCCAGTGGCCCTGGATTGCGAGCTTTTTATTTTCACCTTTTTTTTTTTTTAATTAATAACAATGTGTGTAATAGAATGAAGTTGGGAGCTTTGATATATTTATCAACTCCGATGTTACGCAGCCGGAAATACCTACACGTGGTTCACATGATCTTTTTTTCAAGTGTGAGAGTATTGTAGCCTTCGTAAATTCATATCAGATTAATTTCAACACAAAGTGAGCGTGATCTGTAACATATGTGGGTACTTGATGACATTTTGAACCAACTCGAGTGATTTATATCCAAGCTGGGGGGAAATAACATATTTGGAAGAAAGAGGCACGTCAAAAAGCATTTCGTAAAAACACCGGCACTCATTAAACCCTTACTCGTTACTTATTCCCGAAATAAAAGTCCATTCAGGACATTAGTCTTCAAAAGGAGTCTGAAGGGATGCTTTTTGTTCTTTCTAAAATTTTCAGGATTATGTGGTACATGGAATACTGTCCCACTCTCTTATGAATATTTATATGTGGTATCCATCAAAGGTAACAAGAATAGTTTTATCGATTTGATGCACCACATATATACGATGTGACGGTCGTACCTTATGTAGGTGAAACTCTACTCAAAGTTTTGCGAGCGATTGAAGTATTCATCTGTCTGTGACCTTGTTTTCAAAGTGACATCAAAGAAATTAATCCAGCCCAATTAAAAATCCTATTTCTCTTTTCTCCTTCTTTTTTAAGATAAAACTTCCCCAGTTTACAACTTTAATACCCCAATTCTAACGATGACTAAAATGTACGTCCCACAATTCACAGGGGGGGGGGAAGAGAAAAATGTGTGCGAACAGCCAAGGCTTTTTTTTTATTTATTTGTTTCATTTTACAAAATGCGTAATTCCCTCATCCCCGTGCGCGCAACGTCCCCCCAAGGGACGCCACTTGTTTTCATTATCACTCATTTCTCAAGCTCGCCTCGTCCTTCCCCCGTCGTACCTACTCCTTGTACATAAAAACACACGATCCTCCTCCTCTCCCAGACGTATACCTCAACTTTAAATTTGATATCGATTCCACTTTGTCTCAGCCCCGCTTAAGCGCCCGTCATCCGTCCATTTGTTTTCCTTTTTTTCCCCCCATCTTCATTCTTTATTATCCCTCATCATGGGGTGATGGCAACGTCGCTAAGTGGCTATTCCTCATCCAATTTCTCGAGGGACGCCAGGGAGAAGAAGCAAGTAGCAGGTACTTGGTTCGTTTCTTTCGTGTTTGTTTTTTTTTCCCCCTTTTTGCCTATATCTACCTCCATCCAGTACCACCAGTCCTCTCCCACCGCCGCAGCGACCAACTTTTCAAATTTGAAAATGTGGCCCGAGAGTGGGGCAGGCAGCGAGTTGGGGAAGCGCCACTACTGGGCTTTTTAAAAATTTAAAGTGCCCCTCCGGGGAGCTCTGGAGCCGGAGGAAAGTATTTCACGCGCAAATTTTTGTAATTGTGTTAACAAGCCGGCTTTCGAGGAACTACTTAAAACCAAGGCGAGTTCTTGAGCTTTTTTTGGCGCGCTGGTAAACTTTTCGCGGCCGAGTACTTTGCGCGCCGACTGTGACGAGATTCCACGGGACTCGGGATTTATGGGCAACGCCGGTAATTGGAAATAGGGAATGTTTTTCTATTGCATACGTGTAGCGTAGGAACTATGTGTTTTTTTGAGATATTTTTTCGGAGTGTTCGGTTACGATGGAAGCGTAGATGAAAATGGTTGAAAAATTCAAATCAACGCTGTGCGTGAAATTAAAATTTGCACAGCAGAGAGTTTTTTATGGTGGTATACTCGTTGATTGCAAATATTTATGCGACACTAACGAGCTGACCAAGGATGTTTTTTAAAAGTTTTTAATCACCTCAAAAATCTTTCGGCTTTGTTTACGCTTCATCTTCAAATTTTTATACTGCAATGGTACCCTCAACATCACAAATTCTATGAATGCATAACTCGAATTTTCTATTTTAGTTCTTTTACTTTGTTTTTTTTAGAGTCACTAGGACTCAACTTTGAAGATTAAAAATCTTGAATTCAGGTGAAATAATAATGACAGCAAAAACTTTTACGATCCAATCTTTGTACGAGATGTGCACACCACATAACCAGGGGACAATTGACGTCCAGGACGAAACTTTTCAGTTGTAAAAAATGCGAAAACATCGAAAATGGTGACTTGACAAAATTCAACACCGCAAAATTCAATGAAGCCCAACTTACGTCGCCGCCACCGGCTTCAGCCAACTTGTTACGTGTCGTGCAGTCGTATGCGGAGCTGTCGTATAATAACTCGCATGTGCATAAACTAAACGTAAAGTTTCATTGGCGGTGCGAAGTGACGCGGGTTGGGTGCTCTGAACAACAAGAATGAAACACGGCAGGAAAATTTGTTCGTCTCGAGCAAATATTGTAGAAAAGCACGCTAGAGTAGAGATGAGTTTGAGATTGACCAGTGAAGATAAACAATTTCTTTTGTGCAGTAGAATGTTTATAAGTTTTTTAAAATGTTGACTAAAATTTTCATCTAAATACACAGATAAACGATGAAAGTAATGTGATGGAGCGATAACCTTACCCTTCAAACTTTCAAGTGGATTCAGTAACATTATTTGAATACTCGAATATCAGTTCGATGAACAGTTAATTTTGGACAAACGCGTTGAGTACACAATGTTTGTCAACTCAAAAACCCGTTTTCATCTCTCTTAGTTAGCGAATATGATACTTTGGTATAAAACACAAGATACACGCCATAACGATCGCTGACCAAAAATCGGTAAAATGCAAACGAGCACGTGACACGAGGGAGCCGTAAGCCTCGAGCTTTTACGCTTACGGCGGGTGGACGCGTGACGAATAAGCAAAGAAGTCGCACGTGCCACCAGATTTCGAATTCGCCGCAGGAGATGTTTTCTTTGTCTTGTATACCACAGTCGTATGACTTACAGTAGTTTGGGCGCAATTTCAGGAGTGTCAACGTGTTCCAAAGTGTTTTAAAATCTTTTTCTTACTGGACCTGAGATTATTTTTTTATTTTTACACAAGAGTGTTACTTCTTGATAATCAACATGCGATGTTCAATTTCTCATACTTGCAGAGGTTGCTGAGTAGTATTAGCGAGCAAAATAGTTATTTTAGGCACTATTATTAAAGCTCAGATCAAAGCACTCACAGCTGAAATCTCCACTTAAAAGGAGTATGTGAAAAAGCTGAATTTCGCGCCTAGAGTGGCAAAAACGACGGGCAAGGCTATCGATCTGGTAATCGAGTGAAACGTCAAAAACACCGCAGCCCGATTAAATTTCCAAAGTTAGAAACCGGATGAGCTCCGAATTAATCGAGCTCGCGAGCGCTTGGGTACAAAAATTATAATTAAACGGCCATCCATCATCCCGCTTTGGCCAAACCCACTCCACTGATCGATAATAGTCAATTTTGCATGAACTCACCCGCCCCTTTGTTTTATCTTCACACCGTTATCGCTTCCAAAGATACACTCTTTAATCCAATAAACGATGCAAAATAACGTTCAACCCACAACGCGAGCTGATATTAAATTCAATTAACTTTCAATGCCACACAAATCGAAAAGTAATCGTGACGATACGAAATTAAATACTTATTGAAAACGCATCATACGAATGAATGGACGAGCCACGAGTTCAGCATATCGAGAGAAGCAATTAGTCCAAGATAGAATATCCTCAGAGTATCGTACACCTTGATAATGCCATCAAACACGAAGCAGCATCGATTAGCGTGCAATATTCCGTTTGCCATCGCTTAGTCCTACGAGTACGCGTTTCGATAATCCAGGCAAGACGCCCTCCCCTCCACGGGAGTATGGGTAAAAGCTCACGGGAGGGAAGGATATTTAATTCATCATCCATCTCGTCACCCTCCCTTTTTCTTGTCCATCAGCGCACGTGGAGCTTCTTCTCTTCGATTGGACGAGTGCATGCATATATCATTACGCGCGGGGAGCTCTAGAGCTTTTCCAGCGATTCGACGCTCTGGAATGGAAAAACGCGATTTGCCGCGAGGGAAGATGGTGAAATGACGTATGCGGCTGTCCGGGAAATTTGCTCGCTCAGCCTGCGAGCTCGTTCTTCTCTCTTTCCTGCGTGGTTTTATTTCTTACTTTTTTTTTTTTTTTTTTTTTTTTTTTGCTTGTTCACGTGTATGTGCGGAAAAATTCTACTTCTTTGGAATCCAGAGATGGATGTGAGCTTATTTTATTTAAAGTCCAATGGGATTTTTTTGGAGCTTATTTTGTTCTTATACTTAAATCTGCAGTGTGTGGTTTTTAAGCCAACTTGTGGTTTAATGAACTTTTGGAGAATGGATTTTTAAAAAAAAAAATGAAAAATTATTTAACACACTGAAGAAACTCAAGCTTACACCGGAATGCACACCACGTTGATAATATGTTGAGTAAAAACTTTTTTGATCCTGTGAAATAAAATTTCTTTTTATTTATTTATTTTTTTTTTTAATCCACTCTCCAAAGTCCCATTAAACTGCCAATCAGCTTAAAAATTACTCCCTGCAGATTAAATTAAAAAGAAAAAATAAAAAAAAAGCGTGCGAAATGTTTTTTATTTTTTAATTAACATAAAAACATCTAGTTTTACCTGAATTCAAACCTTTGAGTTTCAGCTTTAATGTTTCGACAAAAAAAAAAATCATTCCTGACACCGATATGTGGTAGTAAGATTTTGTCATTATTGACGTCATTTAAATACTCGTGATAAGCGCAGCATCTAATTGTTTAGAAAGCATGATGTACCCACGCAATTCACGAAGAATCCGAGTCAGACTGCACAGTTACAACTGAATAGGACTGCTAAGCAGTCCTCTCCGAAGTGCGCTATCAGAGATGCTGAGTAGTTGTACAAATTAAATATTTCCAAAGTACCATCAAAGTCGGCAGCTGCGCAACATTCGACAATTCTAGTTTTACTTGTGCACTTTAAGCGAAAATCCATTTATTCAAGCTCAAAGTTGGTGGATATACGCACATCTGTGCTCAGCAAACAGTACATATTTATACAATATCAAAAACAAGGGTAGAGTTTCCAGGAAGTTATAATGAAAATGTACGTCTCGGATTTCCGCGTAATTTACGAAATAATGTACTTTTAAGTGGATATGAGTATTATAACAGTCCCACTTTACCGCGCTATTATTCAGCCACTTTGGATGAATTTTCTCCGAGTTTACGTTATAATTGTACGAATAAATTTATCACCAAGTAGTGATCATTTTCCTCTTTTGTTTTTACATTTACTTTTGTACATTGAAAAAAAAAAAAAAAGTTCTTCACGTCGCACTCGGTGTATACACTGGAAAGTAGGTCACGTGAGCACACCTCAGTCTTTTTTCTGCTCGTTTGTACGTGCAAACAGTAAATGGAAAAAAATCGAGCCCATACGAGCGCGCAGAGTCCAACGATTCACGGATAACTTTTTCGTTTTCCCGCTCGAGTGATTCAACTATTCCCCCCCCCCCTCATTCCATAAGACGTGTCCTTCTCAAAAGATCTCTTTGACTCTCTTTTATTTTATTTTCCTCTCTTCTCCAGCTCCCAAAACGCAGCGGTAAAAAAGTTGGTTCACAGTGACAAGTTCATCCACTGTACACACTTACAAGAATCTGGTCCTTTTTTGTTGGATCCCAAAAAGCGTTTTTCTTTGTCACGTAAAATGCGATTAAAATTCTGTTCCTGTCCTGTTTGAGTTCCCTTCCCTCTCTCACTTTGAGACAAAGGATTCGCGTTAATGAGGACTAATAAATACCTAAATCACAGTTTCTGAGTTGTCTTTTTTTTACTGCATTTTGGATTTCTGGAGTTATAAGGTTGTGGGATAAGAGGTTTTAGATAATCGAGAATATGGGATTAGGACGAATACGTGAATCGAAACGCATACCTATGTTCCTTACTAATTCTTAATTCATTGGATTCTATGGTCAAGGGTTTTTTAATTCGTAGTGTTAGTTTGATACAGTCAAGTTTCAACTGGTTCAATCACAAATTCAGTAGCTTTTAATTTCAACAAAAAAAACGCGCAACCAATCATTTGCATGATAGAAAACATGTTGTGAATACCTCTTACGAGTTCACTACACTGTAATGAAAAAAAAAGAAATTCCTACGATATCTAATAAAAATCTTTACGTAACGGAAGCTTATGTAAATATATATAAATCGATAAACCACAAAGTGACTGCCAGTTTATTGACGCCGATGCGCATCGGCGGCTCATCGTGATAGCTCCGATGACACACAAGTCCCTTGACCTCGACAACAATGTGTCGTGTACGGACAGTTTGCTGACGAAGCGTTCCCCTCCCCCACACCCCTTTGAACCACACTGACCTCAATGTTTGACACCAGACCGCAGTACCTCGCACAAGATATAATGTGATATTCCTCCTGATGGACTGTGGTGCTATCAATTATTTTTCACTTTTTTCAACATCCTTCAAATCTCTGCTGAAACAAAAACTTTTTTTACGCTGTTATGGTATATTTACACGTTGGGAGTCAGTGCATTTGAAAAACGCAAATCCTTTGTACAGTAAAACGCTTGAGCGGACTTTTGATTTGTCAAGCGAAGTCACGGTGCAATTGTTTGAGCGAAAACTTTGTGATCCATGCAGCGTGTATGCGCTGGGCAATGAAAAGTTTATTGCCGGTGCTTTGCGGTTTTCGACGATGGCGCAATAAAAGAATACGTTGCTCCACGTATTGTTCGAAGTTTATTAAATGGCGTGTTCTTTTCGGGGATACAAAAACGTTGCCGTTCGCAGCGCAATCGGACGCGGGAATGGCTAACGGGTGAATGGCGATGTAAAGTAAACTTTTTCGGGCGATGCGACCGGTAGGACGCGTCGAATGAATCATTGCCCGTGTTATTGCTTTTTCTGAAATTTTAGCTCACGAGTATTTTTTCATACAGGACCACTACTCTCTTGTAGTATAAGACCACTGAGAATTACTTAGTATTAGAAATGATTTCATTATCCTTTACTTCTATATTTTTCATACTTTCTAATGATTTAAATGACCAAACATTTTCGTTATATTATCGCAAGACTCGATTTTTGTCTGCAAAAATTATTTTTTAATACATCGTTAAAAATCATGAAACGTAAGGATTACATGTTTCATTAGTTAGCAGTAATAATGACCTAAAAGTTGAAAAAGTTTGCTCAATTAAATTGAAGTCGATCTTTAAAGTTCTGAAATTCAATTGATCACGTGTACACTAAGGGAAAAGTGATGTGCTTGAATTTTCAAGTAAAGACAGCACATGCATAACATGCTATTATAAAATGTAAATTTAATCTTTTGTAAGATTTTCTATTCGAGAAGACAAAAACAACCCCAAACTTAAGCCAAAGGAAGAAATAAAATCGATGAGCCATGGTATCAACAGCCATAAATACTCGCACCCCTAAGCTGCAATCATCCGTCCACGTGTAACACGTTTTTTCACGCATCAAAAACACATGGATCCCATAAAAATAAATCTCGACCAGCATCTAACGATGAGTGACTCCCTCTTTTCCAACCACTGAAATATACGCACACGTTTGACGTACACGAATGGTTATCGTCGATGTCTGACCCAATATTGACCTGTTCCACTGACACACTATTATTCGACTCCCATCATATTTTTTAACAATTTTTTTTTCCCTACATTTTTATAACTTCATCCACTATCTTCTTAATTGCCGATTCCCACTTATTCCTTCAAAGAACGACTCAACTTCTGTTTCCACGCCGTACAAAAGAACCCATCCATTCTTCGCCCTCCGTTTCCTTCACTCTCGCTCTATCGTTCATCAATCTGCCCCTTTGTTTTTTTTTCCTCCCACCCCTCAACTCTGGACTTTTCCCACAGGAGGGAATTAAAGAAAGTTAAAGTAAGGAAGCCGGGAGTGAGCGAAAAGCTCTCTAAAAGAGCTTTTCTTCGAGGACTCGGGTCACGGGGTCAGAGAGCGGCAGCCCACTCTCTTCCTATCATCGATCGCCACGCGTTTCCCGCGCTCGGTAAGTTTTTGGAATTTGAATATCGACTCGATCGCGTGCCACTACCAAGTGTACGTAGAGGATAAGGAGGAGCTTTTTTTTTTGTTATCGCTAATGCAAGCGAGAACTTCCTCGGTACTGTTACGAGGGGACCTTGTTAATTTTATTTCCAGCTCCCGGAGCGCGGCTGGCGATAAGATGTAAATCCCGCGTTCGACTTTTCCGTCTTTTGTCGCAGCCGGGGAAGAAGTTTCTATATGGGTTTTTTTTTTATCCCTCTGCGAACGTTTTATCAGTCAAGATTACGCTGAAAACAGCTCGGATATGACAAACACTGCAACTAAAATTCGAAATTAAAGAAAAAAAAAAAAAAAAAAAAAAAAACTAATCGAATGAAAGGATCAGCTTTAAACCGGAGAAGCGGCACTTTAGCTGGTCGGACAGGTAATCTTATTAAGCCCGACAATCTTGACACGCCCGTAAAACCAAACGGTCCACCGCACTTTTCCGAACGAGTCCTTTACCTCTGGCGTACGTGTATATGTATATACGTGCCGCGATTAGCAACGGGACCTCGTGTAGCGTTTCGAAATCCCCACGACGCCCGCTCGCAGGGGGACGGGAGCTCGCGTGTCGCTCGCAGCCACTGCAATCTGGGCGTGAAACCGCACTGAGACTCGATCGACACGTTCCCTATACTGTACGCGTGTGTGTGTGGGTCTGGGCACACAGGGATGCGGAAGGCTGACTAGACTTGTGCTTCCGGATGACGGGAGATTTTCTGGCGTCCCAGCAGGGAAGGAGTCTGTTCTTCGAAAGCCACGGGGTGTATCTTGACTGATCCGATTATATCGCGGGGGGAGGTCCACTTTGGGATGGAAATGGGAGTGTGGAGTATTAAGCGAAATATCAGGGATTTGGTGAGCGATCTGTTGTCCGGGCGATGGAACTGGCTGTTTGGGGTGACTGCTGAGATGGGGGGTACGTGCGGTGGACTGTCGTGTTAACGCTTGCGGTGGAGTTGATGTGTACGAAATATTTGGTGAAAGTATATTTATGTGTTTGTTTTTGGACGGAAGTAAAGAAAAAATATGGGCAGCTGCTTGAAAATTTCTACGAAAATATTTTTGACCTCAACAACGCAGTTGCGCGAAACAAAAAAGTTTGTTTCGGTGGTCATTTCCCATGTGAATCATTCGTGGAGTTTTTTATCAATTTTATGTTTTAAGATTCGAATTTTGCGTCATTCTATATACGTATGAGTTGACTAGTTAAAAACCCAGTAGAAAAAATATTTTATCTGTAGAGCTATATGCTATTAAAATTTTATTTGCGAGTATGTCGGATGTAAACTATGAAACCGAAACATTCACAGAGTAGTATCCCTCTAGTAATAACTCAAGAACGTAATTACCGTTAAGATTATCCATCATCAAACGTTGACAATATACCTAATTAATATTCGCGCCATATTGACCATTACATTTAGGTAATGAGTTTTCAAATTACGTAAAAGCAATAACCATACATTAAACAATCAATACACCTAATGTTTCAGCAAAATATCCTGCGAATAGTACAAAAATCCATATCATTGTAGATTTCCCAAAAGAATCTCCTCCTTGCCAAACCATCCAAAGAAAAACGAGAACAAAGAAAAAGGGGAAAGATCGATAATGGGGGACCCGAGGATAAATTAAGAAAAATCCGCGCGACCACGTAAAAACGCTTTATGTAAAAAGCGTATAGCACCGGCTGGCGCGCCCCTCGCACACCTCCGCGATAATAGAAAAATACTCTCACACCACGAACCTTCCGTAAACTTACCATAACACTTTACCGCACTGTATCTGGTAGTTGTTCCGCTCTTGGGGAAAACTTATCAGACTAAGAGGCGACCGCTTAATTCCATGGTATCTGTGTGTATGTAAAAAACAGAGGAGCCGAGCAACCGCTGCTACAGTGTGCGAGGTGGTGTTGGGGAAAGTCAAGGGACTTGAAATATTCAGCAGCCAACCTCCTTAATAAACATTTTACCCTTTCTCGTCCTGGCTTTTATACACGCACGCAGCACAGCTTAACTTGTAGGCGGCTTTTTGCCTGCGAATACACAGATATTTATACGAGGCACAGGATAGAGTAACGCTTGTGTATATATGTATATAAAGGGACACTTTATTGCTTCTCTCGGCGTGTGGCACTAACGAGCAGCGGGAATATTCCAACTACGCGTACACGTGGGTATGGTCTTCGTTTCGAAGGACTTTCGCAGAGTTGGAAAGTCGTGGAGACGTTTCACACGTCTCGTCTTATCCCTCTGATTCTTCTCTCAATGTATATATGTGTGCTCCCGTTAGTACACTGATTTTTCTTTTTGTACTTCCTTCTTTTCCGCATACGCGATGATTGGTCTCTTTTTTTTTCTCTCTCCTTTGTCTTGGACCTATTTTTCTCGTATCGCTAGACACATACACACTCTCTCTGGTACACTTTGCAGTCGTAGAGGTACAAAGCGAGTGGCTCTTGCTTTTTTTTTTTTTTTTTTTTTTTTCATCCTTCCTTGTGTGCACCGCCTACCTCCTGCAGGGTCTCGCTGACCTCGTTTGAACGAGCTGCAAAGGAGAAGTCGAATTTTCGGGACTATTGGGTCATAATACCACGGCAATTAGGTCGCCTTCTTGGTTAAGTGATTTGTTTCTTTTTTTCAGCTCCTCGTTTCTTTTTTTTCCCCATTTTTGGCTATTCTTTTTTTTTTCCTGCGAAAAGATGGTTTTTCATTTGAGGGTAGGTCACGTTTGCTTTATCTCCGGCTGATTATCCGGGGTAAATGAAAAACTTTTCCGGCCACTGGTGGGCTTAAAAATTCTCATTAACTCATTAAATTAATCGGCATCTTTGTACATTAGCCTTATATTAACAATTTTTTTTCAATAGTTTTATTGTTTGATAAAAATAATACCATCATAACTTAGTTGACTCATTTGTTTAAACCAAAAGTACTCGATTATTAGCTTACATTCGGCTCGAAACAAGTTATTAGCTGCATTGAATTAAATAGAAAGAGGTTACATCGCTTCAACTTGCGGACCACCACATTATACAGTCGGAATGTTTTTCAATAAAAATTTATTAATCTAAAGAGTTAGTCGAGAAACTATTAAAGCCCATGTAACCATTTTCACCCCCTTAACAAAACTAATCTGAAATTGACTGAAATCATTGGCATTATTTATGAATATGCGATGTAAATTGTTAAATAATTCTTGCTCCTTCTCGTTAGTCATTCGACCTTTCATTACAAAATGAAATTTAAAGCAACTTGATTATTTTATACAACTTTTTTATTCCGCATGCTTTCAAAATCAGTGATGAAAATCATGACAAAATCATTTAGAAATCAGTAAAGAATTTCGGGAATCTGAAGAACTAATTAAACTTAATATATGATAAGGTTAAAAACACAAATCTTCCTATTTGACATTTCCTACAATCTTTTCTAAAACGACAATGTAGGGTTCACCAATATTTTCAACACCACATGCACCACCAGATTTCAATACACCAAATGTAAATGGAGAAAAAAACAAGGTATAAACAAGCCACCAGATATCATCCAACCTCTCGCGAGCCATCGGCACCGCCACACCCCAACATCCGGACACACACACACACCCCTCATCTTCCGCGAGGGCCGTCGTCATTTTTCAATTTCACCCGCTCGCCCCGAGCGTATTTATTTCCGCCGGCCCACCCATTCCTCTCCCGCGAAAACTCCCCCGTGCGATTTCAGAAGGTTGCCCGCACAACTCCATCCTCCGCGCTTAATGCTCTTGACGCGCGCCCGTAACTCCCGCACACACGTTCACGCGCGTATACGTTTAAAACGACACCTCATTTTTCATCGGCCGCGCGAAGTAGCGCCGTGAAGAGACGCACAGAACGGAGGGGGGTGCGAGTGGACGTGTGTATATACGCGTTGCCGCACTGCGCGTCACGCGGTTGGCGAAATAGGGACGTGGTGTGCGCGTTTTCGAAGCTACATCGCATCGGGTGTGATCCCCACCGAATCGATTGGGGAGTTTTATATACCTTGGGGTGTTTCGTAGTTAGGTGCACACCAAAGGTGTCTTGTACCATCGTTTTTTTTTTTTTTTTTTTTGTACATAAGGTTACTGCGATTCCGCGTTTTTGCCAATCATCTGAGTTATTTGATGCATACAGAGAGACTTTGATTTCTTTTTCAAAGCAGACTTTCTTTCGTCACCAGATGTGTGTGACTTGTGTCTTTAATGCTATTTTATAAGGGGAAAAAAAGTGTTGTGGACTGCAACAATCGAGCTCAAACAAAAAAAGTTGTGTAGTTCGGATAGCATGGTTGACTTTAGCACGCGTGCACGAGTGCGTGTACATGGTAGTGTTTTTGTTCTCAATTACCCATCATTGCCCTTTTTTTCGTTGCTCTGTTTCTCTACTGTTCCCCGCTCTCGTCAATTTAATGGCTCCATAAAAGCTCATGGCATGTAGAGTGAATTTTTTTTTTTTTTTCTAAAGCTCGGATGGAAAAAAAACAATTCCTCTACCCCAATACACGTGTACGATAAAATGATGTGAATACATCTATAAGACGTGTGACAAAGAAATCTAGTGGAAAAATTTTGATTGATTTTCAATGATGTACTCTATGAAGAAAAGTTTTTTATTATTTATCTTAAAACTATTTAAGAAGAAGCAATTGTACTATGAATGTTGTATAAGAGAAAATTTTATATTTAATATCAAATGAAATGTAAATAAAAATTTTTTTAAATGGCATTGCATGAAAACATAAATCCTCAGAAAATGTTGAAAACAAAAATGAGTAAAACTTTGATTAACTATCTGTACATGACGTTAATGTATTTGTTCATGTATCCAATTTATTTTAATGAAACCTTGAAACGAAATATTCAATAACAAGTGAAAAGAAAACACTAAAAAAAAAAAAAATCCAAATCCAGCTTGTAAACAGCTAGAAGAAAAGGACTAATTTCCACCCCAAGTTTCCGATTCGCCACCCTATATACAAGGGCACCACCGTTGCTCATCTCGTAAGCTCGTGACCTACATTGATGTTTTACACAACACGTACACTATGGAAAATAAAAAAAACAGCAAAGTCAGGCAGGAAGAAAGAAAATGGAACGATAATTCCGTAATCTGGAGCAGCACTTGTTTTTTCACTCAATTTTTCTCCCTTGCCCTCTTCGTTCTCGCTTTTCCTATTCAACCCTAAGCTACACGAGGAAAAGAGAAATATCTCAAACGAACGCGGGAAAATTTGTCAAAGGTATACAATTCGAAGAAGAAAAAAAAAATAAATATGAAAAACATCTGTAGCAGGAGTTTTTTTTTTTTTGCTCCGCGACCTAAGAGTGGAAATGAAAAATATACGCGTGTAACTCAATCCACCCTCTTTTATATATATCTTTTTCTGAACACCTGCTTCCCATCCTCTGTTGCTTTGAACAACTGTTTTTTCTCTACTTTCATGGATGTTTATGCTTGTACGTTTCCATATAAAAGATACTCCGTACAAAAATACGTGTTTTGCACATATGCACGAGATTGTCTTTACAATCGTATAAAGGATATTGTACTCAGAAATGGGTTAATGTAATTTTTCCAACCTCTTCTTTATCTCCTAAATATTGGTGAATTTTTCTACGCTCCACATTCATTGCTGTCACGTTGGGTATTTTATCTGTTTTGTTGAACTTATAAGGAGTTGGGGTATCATTGGGAGGATCTTGAAGGTGCAAACTAGGAATTCTGGAGAATTATTCGCTATCTATTAACGACAGTATCCTTATGTGACTCAAAAATTTAAGGGAAATGGTTAATTTTCGCATACATTCAGCCGTTTGCAACAATATTCCAATTAACGTGTAAAATATTACTATTCCTTGCGAAAATAAATGAGATCAGCAGACAGCTGTTCGACACAGCTATGTCAGTGAGACTTAATAAATAATCATCTAGATACTCTTGATCGAGGCTTTATTAAAAACAGATGTGTTTTTATATTAATTGAAAAATGGGTAAAATTTTCTTTGTTTAAAAGAAATATTCAGTCACTTATTGGCAGGCACTGTATATTTGATCTACCAGATTTTCATGACGAATATTCATTTGGCTACTAGTTTATGTTGCGTCAATTATCAAAAGCCTATATTTTTTAACTCTATAATTTTCATTTTGTTGTTTTCTCAAGGTCTACGCTGTAAATTATTGAATCGACATCGTATCCAGAAAATTATTCCACACAAAAGTTTATTGAATCTTCCTATGTGAAGTTTTAAGCCAATTTCATCTTGTTTTTTTTTTTTTTTTTTTTTTTTTTTTTTTTTTTTTTTTTTTTGTTAATATGGTAATGTACTCAATATTGGTGGCCAGTTACGCAGATAGGGTGGCTTATTTGAGTAAAATTAGTTTTTCAGAATTAAATTGAGAATCGATGTCATTTCATTCGAAGAACTCACAAAAGAACGGTGTAAATTATCGCGAACACGGCGCGAGGCAGCGCGTGGTTGGTGGCATTAACGTCGCTATTTTACTTGCGTTTTCCCGAGAGCCCCGCATTACTCATTTCACATACACACACACACACACACACACACACACACGCCCACACGTACAACTGTACCCACAGCGCGAGGAAGATGAAATATATGTAACAAGAAAAAGCGATCGCGAATCGCCCATAAATCCGATGAAATTCTGCATTTCCAAGACGCCCTTGCCATTGGCGTATAAATCCTTCTCTATGTCGAACTTCGCGTGACTTGCTGTGCTGCTTTTATATAAGCGCACTTGAGGATTTCTCGTTGAAGCACAGATACTGTATGGCATTAGCCGTTTTTTGCTCCACGTTTAAATGAGCTGGGAACGATGTGACATCGGGAGGGTGGAAAATCGACGTCATTAAACAGCTGCGTGTTTCAATCCAACTTTTCACACTTAACTGAGATTTCTTTCGAGAAATTGAGAAGCAAAGAGTGATCTATTGAGGAACAAAAAATAAATAAATTACGTCACGTCTACACACTTGGGAAGAAAAAAAAATTGTGAAGACGATGTGGATGGAAATTTGCAGGTTCTATCATGTAATGCCAAAAAATGGATTCCCCAAAGAACGGTACTCACTTTGTACACGTTTGAAATTTCAATTTTATCCCCGTTGCATAAATAAACAATTTACTTCCATGTAATTATAAAAAAAAAGCATTTCTTAGGGTTTTTATGCTAACTGTTTGATCTTTTGAATATTACTTAATCCGTGCTCGTGTACATTGGCGTACAATAAACTGTCTTCAAATTTGATATTTGATATTGATAAATTACCTCAAAAGTATTAAATTTTTGCATACTTGTGAATTAAGATGCTTACAAATACATCAATAGTTAAGAGACATCAACGAATTCGTTAAAAATCTTTCTTTGACCTATAAATCATCGATTCAAGGTTTTATTGTTCATGAATTATTCCTATGATTCCTCAACTTTTTAGCCAGGTTTAGCAGTATTATTTATTTCAATTCTTTTACACGCCACCATAATTTTTAATATTTGGTACGCAGTTGAAAAAGGGAACATCAAATTAACTCCATACGCATCCGTTATAGTGATCGAAGCGTGAATTTTCAGTGCTTGAGCTATTCAATTCGCAACCGAATACGCACTTGTATAATATCTACTATACGTGTATGGTATTACATTATGGCGCAGCAATACAGCCGAGCGCGATAACATTATTCCAATATGCGAATTGGCTATCTGAAAGCGGTTTACAGGGGGTGGACGGGGATAATGGCATAGCGCTAGAATTAGCAGCTGTTCCCGTTATCGAGTCAAAGGTCCCGTTATACCACCAACGAGGAAACATCGGCTGTTCTTTGGGGGGGGGGGAAAGAAGCAGGCCTCCTTTTGTCCGCGTTACGTACCCGAAAAAATAGTTCGCGAGTGAGCGAAGGTAAAAAGCGAAACGAGATTATTCGATGCGGCAAAAGCCTCGCGCCCTCGCCTCTGTACGTGGGCCAATTTTTTTTCGTTTGTCAATGGAGTGTCTCCCTCTCCGGTGTTCACGTCACTTTAGTGCCTTGTTTTGCAATATTAAGGCCACAGTGGCTATCGAGAGACCTTTTTTTTGTTGTCTCAAGCTTGAACTTGAATGGTTTTTGCAAAAGGTGTATAGTGTTGCTGTGCGTGCATCCCAAAACTGATACAGTGTTTGAAAATGGGTACGAGTATTGATAATCTGGGGAAACAAAAATATAGGATCCTTTGAAATTACAATGCAAAAGAAATATATTTTTTTCCATGGAAATGTAAAACTCCAAAGAAAATTTCATATAAAAGTAGTAACCCCATGCACATTTCGTAAACATTCAAAGTTCAATGACCGACCTTGTTGGACCGCCCACTCGACAGAGCCGATAAAACGTACACTCCAATGGCTTTACAAATCTATTAGTGCCTATACCCCTTTCCTTTCACCGAACCTCTCGAGCCCTGAAAAGCACCAATTCGCCGATGTGTTCTCGGAGAGCTCTGTCGGGATGCCAAAAAATGCCCTCCCCTTTTTTTTCCTCTTCCTCCCTTCTACCTCCCGCTGTCACAATATTTGCCCTCCTCTTCCAGTCCTCGACTCTTATTCTCTCTCTGAACGCCAAAGTGCGCGCCAACTGGCACGTATAGACATCATTTTTATCAAAACTTTTTGATCGAATAAATTTTTTCCCAACTCGCTACACTCCAACTTCTAATACTCTCCCTTTTCCCCTCAACCCTCCCAGAACCATTCGTTGGATGGACAAAAAAAAAGGGAAAAGCAACTTACACGAGCAGGTGTAGTTTCACGCTAAAACGGTATAGTCGACACCGATACGGATGGGCTTGATTTCACGATCGTAACTCAATTTTTCTTCGCTGCTTTTTTTCCCCCACAATGCGAATTCAACCAACTCCCACAGTTACGATAGGCAATTTGTTTGGCATATGGAATATTAGATCATCAAACCACACCTCACGTGAACCATCAACGCCCAAAGGTTCAGCTAATTACAATTTCATGTAAAACAGGAAGAAAAACTCGATGAGAAATGGAAAAAAAAGCCACCCCAATCGAAGCAGAGGGACACACGCCATACGATCTCTAATTGGACGTCCACAGCCGTGCGAACTTTCCACCTATCGCTCGAAAGTTCACAATGGGAATCATTGATTAGCGCTACTACCCACCGGTTCATTTTCCTCGCCCATATTTGACGATTCTCCCTCCACGTCGAAGGTGACTGTCCGTACCCAGCTGGTGATTACAGAATATGGATGTTTATGAATCAACTAATTAACAACCGCAATTAATTAGTCAGCAACGCTCTGGGGGGCTCGATTGTATGAGGTGATATGCGTGTCTATCGCGGTAATGCAGCCTCGTAATCGAATGTAATTAATTATAATTGGATCAACACACCTGTCACGCGTGTGCTCGGAAATTTCTACGATGACATCGACGTGGGAGAGTTAGAACCGAGGTACCGTAAAGCCACGACTATCCCGCAAGGTGGAATTGCGTCTTTTTACGCTCGCTCTTAAATTAACGTCCCACGTTAATTACGGTGACCAGTTTGGATTTCCCGTGTCCTGAAATTAAATTCCACCGGCATTCCTCCCAGCGAGTATCCCGATAAAAATGGTCCCTTGGCATTAGCAATTCAAATCCGATCAGCCGTGTGGATCCCGCACGTTTCCTAATACCTCGATCCATCATCCTCATCTAATCATAAATGTTAATGTACGTTTAAGAGACGTCCGCTCGTTTATTTCGGACGAAAGGGCACCTCAAACCTCATCAGTATTATACGCTCGACGGTGAGTATGAAAATTTACTCGAGCAGCGATTTCACGCTTCAGTCAACTTTGGGAAGTTCTCCCTCTGTGGGGTAACAACAAGCGACTTAACTCAGCACTTCTAATAACTGCAGCTACTAAAGAATCCTGTATTTCCCAACACGGTGGAAAAGTCGGTGTTACGTTGCGTCAAAAAGAAGCTCATTGTCAATGTTAATCTTAAGCTGAAAAGTAATACAATTGTTGCATAATCGTTATTTTACGAGATGAGAAAAAAGGGTTTAACTTAGTTTTCCATAAGAATTTTTCTTACGTATTGATTGAACATTTAGTATAGGCTCTGGATGGCTCTAAGAAGACTTTGATAAACATTTTCTACGATTATAATCAGTGTATCAGTCTATGAAGATCTGCCAATTTTTGTTTTGGGAAAACACTTCTTCAATTGAATGTCTCATTTTTTATAGGGTTGAAAAAATCAAGCACCTATTTTAACGAGGTAAATTGAAGAAGACGAAAGTACAGAGATTGAGTCATTAGAGCTTGGCTATCGGAAAAAATAGAGAATTCGATGGAGCTGAGCTTTCACGGTAACTCGAACGTATAGGCTGTGGGGATAAACATATGGACGAGGCCAATCAACTACAAGAACTGGCCTAGTTATATCGTTCTTGGTACGGATGAGTTACTGGAGCACAGGTCAAATAATATTCAGACAGCGTGGAATTATCAGACTCATTGATAGCGAATGTTTAATTTTTCGTGCACACAATGAAGCTTTACTCGCAAATACATCTTCAAAGTCACAAAACATAAGGATGCTAGCAGCTTACCCTTTTATCCAATCACTTTGACTTATAAATGCTCTTGACACTACAACCAAAATACCATTATGTCCTAGAAAGCAATAACGAGTATTTAATCTCTCGATCTAAAGATATCTGATTCCCAATCATTCTGTTGGCCGCGTCTTATTTAGCTCAACGCAAAGGTCATCCACAAAAAGGATAGACCGGTAGAGCGTGCACCGAAGTATCTTCTAATTAACGAAAACCTATTACTCGGTCACCCTAATTGAATCCATTGATCAGTTTGACAAAGTAGTTCGACAACGAATGGGAGAACAGTGGCCAACTAAAGAGCAGGAGGCAGTTAAAAAGTTAAAGCCGACCTGCCATCCGTCGTCCTTTCCGAATACAAGCCAACTTATTTATGACGGACACGCAAAACTCGAGGATTCCCTTATCCGGCTGTATCTACTTACTCGAACCTGCGTATAGATCGAGTTTGCAGATGGGCAGAAAAGTCCCAATAACGCCGGACCAGTCGTAAAAAGGACAAGGGAAACTTTCCACGTGGACGTTCTCAACGGAGACGGAAGTAGCTTATGGCCAGTGTAGTAAAAAAACACCAGTAGCAGTAAAGATATACACAACAAGGGTAATATAACCTCGTGGAGCGTAGAGCAACTGTCAACCTTAACGCGAGCCCGTTCGGATTTTATTGCCAGAAACGCAACGGTGGTAATGACTTCACAGCGTGTATCTCCTCAAATGATGGGTCACATAATTTTTAACACCCTTTTCCTCCTTCCGCGATATATAGAGACCAGGTCTACGTGCAACGTGAAAGCAACTACGCGTGTGTACGCTCATCAACCCAGAATGGCAAATTGATCATCAATTCTCTGTCCTCTAATCCAATGGCAAATTAAATACAGCTCGCTCGCTCGATCCTAATGACCAGCTTGTATATGTGTACCTATCACCCAATACAGCCGAGCCATTCAGCCACGCAGTCGCACGCAAACATATGGAATCACTATTGCGGTTCTACGTATACGTGGACACTTGGAACTACCACCAACCCCGTGCCATTATGGCTGCTGTACGTAATCGTTGTCGTCGTCGTTGTGAAGATACGAGGGTAATTACCATCTACGTCCTCCTCTTCTCGTACGTCGATCACATCTGCGTGGTTCGCTCGAATTCTTCGTGGATATTTTCCCTTTCATCGTGCGTTATTTTCACTTTCTCACGTGTGAAGGAATATACCATTGGACGTATATTGTGAACAATGACGTGTGTAGCTTAATTACGGGAATACAAAGTAGAGGATTCATTTCGATTCGATTGCGCTGATAAAATCTTTTCTCACGTGAGAGTGGATACTTGAGAAAAAAAGGTAACATAGAAGCCAGAACGTGAAGAACTTACGCGAGCAATTACTTTGGAGCCACATCTACCATAAATCTATGGTTGTGGCTAACAGTATACCTACTCCCCTGCTAGAGGTGAAAAGGGAACATGAATTTAACGTTGCTAATGCAACTAATGAATTTATGTTAGCGTTTTGGTACTTTTACTTGGATCAATGCCATAATTTTTCCAATGTACCATATGGACTTGAGTAACGACACTCACTTGAAAACAACGTTTATACTCATGCCTACCCGTGGATCCACAAGCGCACACAACACACATTGACGGATACACCTCAACGCCGCAATATCTCCGGGAGAACAAGAGTGAAGGAGAGCAGCTTTAATATCTCCCCCGATACCACGCTAGCAGGAGGAGAGAGGAAACGCTGATTCCCGCATAATACGCGCATGGAAATCCCGTGGCTCGTTGCAATCCACCTCCTGTACAGCCGCATCAGCACACCGAGTATATGGAACCCCCGACTCGACCCCCTTTCGTTTTTTTTTCCCCCCAGCACTCTCGAGCCACCCCCGGTATACATCCCTCCTGGCCTACTGCCACTCTTATTCCTTCCGTACACATCCATATCCTTAAGCCCTCTCTCTCTCTGTGTCTCTCAGGCGATTAAATCTCTTTTTCTACGGGATGAAGAAAGAAACGCGATGATTAATCGGGGAAAATCTCTTTTGCGACTCTCCCACGCCGATGCGCTTATACACAGGGACACGCGGTACTTTGTACCCAACGGAAAAAGAATAATGGGGGTATATCTCGTTTGTATCGCGTGATGTATGTAGGAGAACGATCCTTGGGACACCCAAGAGGTTGTCGTTGTTGTTGATGGTTGTTTTCCCTCTGGACGGAACCTTTTAGAGCTTTGTCGGGCTATGGGGTGGTGTGTTGCCGAGAAAGTGATAGATTCGAGGAGATAATTACATGTTTGGCTGTCCCAGGTGTGCGACGCGCCGGTTGTTCCACGCTGCTGCAGCGCTCGGCGCAGCGCGTGTCTTTCTCCCCGAAGTCGCGCCAAAGGAAATATCAAACTCAAACGCACTCGACTGCAAAATGAAAAAAGGAGTGAGAACGAAAAAAAAAGGGGGGGGGGGACACTGGTCGATGGGAAATCGGTTTGCGTAGAATCTACGATAAACGCGCACTGCACATGTGTTTGTTATTTTAAACGTACGTACACCCGAGCGACCAACAAGCGCGGCAACGACTCGCTCAGCCGATCCGATTTCCGCGTGAAATGCACGGCAACTTAGCACAGACACTGCAAACGAGATGTGGTTAAACGCGGACGTATATCGTCAATGGGACAAACGAAGCAGAGCGCGAGCTTGCAAGCGTGGAGGGTAGCCACGCGGGAGCTTGCAAAAGTGCGATCCGCTCTCGGCAAGCGCCGCGGCAAGACTAGGTGCTGCCCGGCCGGGTAGCTGCCATGGCAACCTCCTCCTCTGTCGACAGCGGCGCTCTCCCTCTATCTTTCGCTCTCCGGCGTGCCGCGTCTCTCCCTTCCGACGTGACCAAAGGAGCGAGAAAGATGAGGCTGTCCGACAACCGCCACTGCAGGGCAAAAGGAGGCCTGTCTTCGTGGACGCAGTGCTGGGTCACGAGTTTTCGCTTCACGTTCGTTAATCGGCTTTGCGCTGCTATTAAAAATACACGACCGATTGTTTTTCGCTTCCTCCGCACACCGGTATGCGAGTCAGTTAGATTCTTCGGTCATTTTTTTTTTTTTTTTTTTTTTTGTCTCTTTTTCTTCGAGTGTGTAAGGGTTGTTTTCGCAATTTCGGAGATGTTTTTCGTTCTCTGTGGCCTGGCATTGTCAAAATTTATTCGACACTTGTTTCTTTTGGATGTGTCTGAATCTTTGTCTTTATAGATGGTTATCCACGCTTTTTACACGCACTTGCTTTTCTGGCTTTCCAAGGTTCGCATTGTACCTTCACTTGGAAATTCTAGGCAAAAAAAATTTGTTACTCCCAATGTCAATTGAGTCTCCCCTAATTTTTTTCAAGTTGTTTCTTTTAAATAATAATTCGCACACACGAATCAAAGACCTTACTTTCATAAATAAGATGATGAACACTCGAATCGGTTGAATTAAAATTTTTATTGCCGAGCAAGATAAGTAACTCAATCAGTAAGGACTACGAGTAAATATCCCGGATGTTTCAAAACCTGACTTTTTGTTCAAATGATGGTGGTGTTGATTAAGCAAGCTTTAGTGCTGGTTCAATTAACTAATAATGTTAACTACAACAGTACTCTCAACGTAATAAATAAAAAAACTTGTAGTTATTTTCACAGTAATATATTTATTGATACTTGACACTTTAGAAAGCCAAGTTTGAAGAGATCGTTACGAGCATCTCGCATTGATTTGTTCACGTAGCGTTGCATAAAAAGTATATTTTTCTCGTGAAATTCTCCGCACGACCAAGATATCTGCTTTTCAACGGCACTTGAGTCGTATACCGACCCTTCTCCTGCAGTGCATAACAAACCGGTACAAGAACCGAGTTGATAGGAAAAAGAATCCGCTTACTCGATGGCAATTACGCAGAGATCGATAGCATTGATGCGAACAAAGTAATGAAGCCAAACCAAAAGACCGCAGTGCTCTCGTGCGTGCTTTTATTTTTCTGTTTTCTTTCCTTTGGAAAAAAAAGAGGCCATAGACCGGACAAACCTATCGAGAATGTGCGCACAGTCTAGCAATACTTAACAATGTTTTAATAAATGATTTTACTTGTTCGCTGCTTATTTTATGGGTAGTATGTTGATGATGCAACTCTTTATCAAAATATTAATTTTCGAAAAAAAGGTATTTTTCCTGTATGATATCAACGTTAACAAAAAATGGCACGTACCATCACTGATATGATTTAATTTTCCATCGTTATTCAGTTGAGCATCTTCTCAAGTGTGTACTGGAAAAAACTTTCAATATCAGCATAATTCATAAATATAAAATTAAAAATACAGATTTAATTTTTTACGAAGCAGATAAAATGAACATTTGTAAAGTTCAATAAAAGTCACAAGACCTTACTGGTAGGGTCTAATAAATAAAAAATCATACAAGTAAAAATTTAAATGAAAAAAAAAAAGAAACAAATGCGTCAAGCCAAACCAAAACTTCCGTAGGCACTTGCTCCTCATCTCTTGCACACACAACTGACAAACTTTGCGTTACCACGTGCTCGAAAAGTGGATGGAAGTAAGACCAAAAGGAAGAGAGAGAGCGAGAGAGAGAGAGAGAGAGAGAGAAATTGCAGGAAGACTCATAAAAGCGGCCGCTCCGCTCAAGGTGCAATCAGCAAGCTCGAGGTGAAGGAGCGTCTGCTCAACTATTTCATCAAGCCCTAAATCATTTCTTACACCCGGGGAGCGAGGAGCATCCCCCTTTTCATCCTTCCTCCTCCTCTCCCTGCTCAGCTGGGCGTTTAATCTCGTTCAAGTTACACGCGAGAGTTAGTGGCCCTCCCCTTTTGAAATCGTCGCGAGTATAAGCTCGAAATTCGATTAGGCAACATCGGACTTGCTCCTTTCGGGTACGCGCGTACATGTACACGTCGGAGCGGTGTAAATATCCGAGGAGGGTTGCCGTGGGAGCTTTGGACTCTTCGAGTGCCTGTTTCACCGCCGAAAGGGTAACGGGGAAGAGGGATTATCTTGGGATGTAGGCTTTTCGAAATTTCTAGCGCTATCTTGCGTAGCAGGGAGTTTGATTTGCTTATCGAGTTACGGGGCTGGCCTATGAGTTTGTTGATTACGTATGGAAGTGGTTGGTGCAAGGCTGAATTTCAAAATTTCGTAATGAAGGTATCTATGGGCTTTTTTGTGAAAAGTGTCAACTTAATAGTTAGTTTGTATCAATAGCACTATAAAATGGTAAATGCAAAAAAAAACAACTTCATTTTTAAAGGACATACAAATTTACACAATTACCAGAATACCCAATAAAATATATCTATATTATTAATGATTCAAAATATGTCTCAATTTAACAACAATTTTTTTATGTTATACAGAGAAAAATGAACATCATAAAAAATAAAACTGTGCATTATATGGGATCCGAAGGTATTACAAATAATTGAATAGTCATGAAATTATAAAAACCACGTCTTCTTAAATATGGTGTGTTGTATAATCAAATATGATATTGCCATACTTATAATCTGAAAAAATAAAATAATATATATTATTTTGTTCTATCGTTTGTATTGAATAATATTCTTATTAATTTTAATCATTTTGGACTTTTCCATGTAATTTTTTATCGTTTGTAAAATGGCTTACCGATACAACTAATGACTCATTGATTTGAAAAACGTTCAATATTTCGAATTTAAGATTTGCCCTTTACAGTGAGAATATAACTAGAATATCGATGATGCGTAAGAATAAGAATACAGAGCTTATGATTACTACTCCCGATATTTCGTCGGACTTACCAAAAATACGGTTAAAAAAAAAGTATTGCATTCTCTCGTGAGAATTTCAACATAGGTAGCCAACCATATGAATATTAATAAAGAATAAAAATCAGACAATTTCTTTGATACTTCAACTAATGCCATGTATATTTTTTGCAATTTCAAAATATTCGTCTTTTGCACACTTATATAATCAATTGAATGAATATCTGCCACTCTCGTAGATTTATTGATAGTAAGTTTTAAATGGTGACCAAGTATGATCAATAAATTTTTAATTAGAGTAGTAAATAAAACATACTGTAAAAGGAAAAACCCATTTCATACCTCCAAATATAAATTTTCTGTTGCTCATATTTTTTTTAAGTCTCCCACCATCTTTTTAACTAAATTTAATTCAGTGAAAATAGTAATTGCAGTTTTTGGTTTTACACTAGTTTGAATCAAAACAAAAGTTGCTGCCATGAAGTCAGATATGTGACGCGAATATATTTGATATTTGTAGAACAATCCTAAATGGTAAAAAAATGGCTTAAAAAACCTTCGATCTTCGAAGTATTGCATGATGATTAACACTGTTATTAAACATATATTAAAAGCTATCCCAGTGTATGAATAACTTAACAACCAGCGTTTACAACTATTACTTTTAATGTCAATCTCTTCAAAATTCATTGTTGTTGTCCCAAGCATTCGATTATATAAGAAAAATAACTTAATAAGAGATAGCTCAAAGTTTCTTAATTTTATTCTTGATATAAAATTACTAAACATTTTAGTGCTAGGAATTTTCAGCTGAAAAGTAAAACGAAATCATTAAAAAAAAAAATTTTATTTTAGTAAGTTTATTTACCTTTGCAGCTTTCTCCAAGTCAAAAAAAAAAATTGTTTACTAAACGCATACTCTTTTACGATTAAAAAAAATATTTTTATCCAAAAACTAAATGAAATACACAGTATTGTTTGTTATCACTGAAACTATTAAATTTACCGATGAATGTCTGACTAACTCAAGCTCCAAACTTAGACTGTTTTTAGTAACCTATTTTATAAAAACACTAGATGCTCAACGATTTTTGAATATTTTTTTTCAATCAACTAATGCTCATCGTTTTGGAAACTTTTTATTTGCTCTAATGACATCATTCGAGGTATGGACTAGTATATTTGTATTCCTATAGAAAAATTTTAGGGATGACGAGTAATAAAAGCTGGATATAGGCTTTTAAATTCTTTTTCACTTCCCGAAAGTGTGTATTAAATTATGAAACTAAGCTTTTATAGCTGTATTTTGTTATTTTGATGAAAAACAAAACTTCTTTCAAAAAATATATTTAGAAATAGCCGAAATGTCTCCAATTTCTTTTATTTTTCTTCGTTACACTGAAAAATATTTTTGAACTCAAGTGTGAGCTTTACTACCGATTGCTGGTCTGTAAATTTTTTTTTTCTCCTTTCTCTACCTTTTTCAAAACTTGTGTTCTCTTCTCCACCTTTATAACTTTTCCTTTTTTACGCGATTTTTTCTTCTACTTCTCATCCATCGTATATTTTATAGAGAAATATAAAAATAATGTAAAAAGTAAATGAAGGTCAAAAAATGAGCTTCCCTTATGCGTCTTTGAAAATATTGGTTACTATCAAACTGTGTAGTATTGATACTTGAACACTGAACGCTTTTGACATGGTAACTCACGTTAAAACATTTTATTGCGGTAACTCAAAGATTATAAAATGATGGGTGGATTCATTACACTTTATTACTATTGAAAAAAACCAACTAATAAAGTGGTTATAATTTTTAAATATACATTACCACTTTGGAAGATAGTAATTTTAAATTAGCATCATAGAAGTATCTAATATCAACTGAAAACGAACTGGGGAATCAGTGTTCAATGGCTATTTCGTATACTCACATCAAATTTAGGAAACAAGTTTCCAATAAAATAAATCGGTGATCGACCAAAAACCGTCAACTTGTTTTCTATTTTCCCGCTAAGCTTACCCAAAAAAATTATATATATAATTGGACGTTATCACACGCAGAAGTACCAGAAACCTATAAACCTTTAAGAATCTTGACATCCATCCATACCTCCTATTGAGTCCTACGTATAATTTCGTAACAGTAAAAACTATCAAAACAATCATCGACATAGTAATATTCGCACTCGCAATTCACTCAACGTCCCGTCTCATAATTCAACTCACAACGCACTCTGACTCTCAAATAAAAACGGGAGTGTTTGAATGACGAACTACAAGTGGTGGATTCTAGTTAGGACAACTTATTTAATCTTTTGTACCAAGAGATTTTTAATATTAAATAATACGTTTCAGCTACCTCTTTGAAAAGAGTTGTAACTTTAAAATTATCAAATTGGTCCTTGTACTAAGATATTTTGACATCATAAAATATCAAGTATCTTAGTGAAACAAAAGTTTAGGATAAGTGCAGTTGCTTAATTATTATTATTATTATTTATTTTTATTTTTTTTTTTTTTTACCTTAGTATACACAAACGCGATTGTTAATAGTTTCATACGCGAATTATTAAATTGCGCAAATTTATTTCTACTGTCTTATATCCACATGGGTGGTAAATTAACTGTCTATTTTGTGAATTAATAGATCTTCAACAAAAATTACATTAGACAAAAGATCAAATAAATAACTTAGTATTTTTTTTAATATAAAAAGTTTTTTTCCAATCTGTTAACAACAGCTGACTAAAAATTATTTTGCATCTAGTTCATCTCTCTTTTTTTCTTCAACAATCAACTACTCGATAAATATAAATACCATCACCCTTTCAAGAGGGTTATTGGAACTTTTGCAACCGGTTTCGCTTGGCAAGATATTTTTCCGTGAAAAGGACCTTTAAACTCGTATACTTTGATGCAAGTATTATCAATATCCAAGCAAATAACTCATAGTTGCATTGCAAACTTTCATTTTCATTTATTTTTACAACGAGTTTCATAGGGTTGCGACGGCGCATTGGTATTACACAAATGAATGTTGGCTTATTACTACAGTTTTACTAATATGTTGTAAAATGTGCTACTCTTATATAAATTGGCATAATGTCTGATTTTTTCCACCTTTTTTTAACATTAAGATTCATGCGAATAAACCATCAGTAAAAAAATTATTATCGTTTAGCGTTGAATATCTAATGATAAAAAATGGGAAGAGTAAAACTCCTCAAAACTCGATTGCATAGAAAGTTTCTTTTTTAATAAAATATACGACCAAATGGTCTGCTTGATGCAAATATATTAACATTAGTTTTAGTTTTACTTGAGTTTTAAAATTGTAAATGTAAAAAAAAAAATGCACATTTACCGGGATAAAACTATTTATTACACCTCTAAATAGTTCAACTTTACTATTATTGGACAACAAATATGGATAAGTAATATAACAATTTATACAATCACCAGAATACTCAACAAAATATTTCAATAGTATTCAAAATTCAAATTATGACTAAATTTAACAATTAGTTTTTCGTATTACACTCAATTAAATTGATATTACAAAAAAACCAATGTCTATTATACAGGATCCAAAGACATTAGAAGTAAACGGATGGTTATAATCATACATACCACACCGGCTTCCACATTGTGTGTTGTACAATTAAATATGATATTACCATACTTATAATCTGAAACAATGAAAGTTATTCTCTATTATTTTTTATTTTGTCATTTGTATTCAACAATATTCTAGTAAATTTTAATCATTTTGGAATTTTCAGTTAATTTTTAATCATTTAGAAAATAACTTACCGATACAACTAATGATTCATTGATTTGAAAAACGTTTAATATTTCGAATTTGAGATCTACACTTTTGCATCGATATGAAAATAGTAACAGCTAAAAACAAATATTCCAATTTTTCGATTGTTTTATGTTATACAATGAAAAATGAACATCATAAAAAATAAAACTGTGCATTATATGGGATCTGAAGGTATTACAAATAATTGAATAGTCATGAAATTATAAAAACCACGTCTTCTTAAATATGGTGTGTTGTATAATCAAATATGATATTGCCATACTTATAATCTGAAAAAATCGAGATTATACCGTATTATAATTTGTTCTGTCAATTATATTAAATAACATTCTAATAAATTGCAAATAAAAACTTTTTAATATAACTTTTAATCATTTGTAAAATGACTTACCGATATAACCAATGATTTATTGATTTCAGAAATGTTCAAAGTTTCAAATTTGAGATCTGCACTTTTACATCGACGTGAAAATAGTAACAGCTAAAAACAAATATCCCAATTTTTTAATTGGCCTAAATTAAATTTTTTTTTCCTGGAAGTCTTACCTGATATATTATATCTTTATCTTTTACACTATCGTTGTGCATCAAACAATGGATCAATACATGCTCAAGTTTTTCATTCTGTGCGATTCAAAAGTTTTTTACATTGTTTGTAATAAAAATGACGTTTTAACTAGTAATATAATACCTGCTTAACGACTGAACTTGCAGATGTGGTTAATACTGAGAGTATGAGTAGACCATCAATGATGTATAAGAATGAAAATACGGGGTTTAGAATTGCCCCTACAGATAATTTTTTGGTCTTAGTAACAGTACACAAAAAAAAAAAATTGATTTCTCTCGAAAGACTTTTAACATTCTTAGCCAACCATACGAATATAAATAAAGAATAAAAATCAGACAATTTCTTTGATACTTCAACTACTGCCATGTATATTTTTTGCAATTTCAAAATATTCGTCTTTTGCACACTTATGTAATCAATCGAATGAATATCTGCCACGCTCGTAGATTTATTGACGGTAAGTTTCAATTGGTAACAAATTATTTTTAATAAATTTTTAATTAGAATAGTGAATAATACATATTGCATCACTATCGTATCTATCAATGAGCAATGAATAAGTTTCATTGAAAATCGTTTTGGTAGACAATATTTGTAACCGTACAGCCTGTGTGTACTTATGTCAGCGATCAATAAAATATACTTAAAAAAAAAAGGAAAACCCCATTTTATATCTCTAAGTCTCCATTTTTCACAGCTCATATTTTTTTTCAATTCTACCACCATCTCTCTTACTGAATTTAATTCAGTGAAAATCGTAATTGCAGTTTTTAATTTTACACTAGTTTGAATCAAAACGAAAGTTACTACTATGAAGTCAACCATCCTATTCGAAAATAGTTGAAATTTAGAGAACAATCCAGTGGAATAAAAAGCAGGATTAAAAATCTCTTGTTCTTGGAAATAATGGATGATGATAAACATTGTCAATAAACAGACGTTATAGGCTATCCCAGCGTATGAATAACTGAACGACCAACGTTTGAAACTATTATTTTTAATTGTGATTTCTTCAAAATTCATTGTTGTTGTCCCAAGCATCCGATTATATACGTAAAATAACTTAATAAATGATAGCTCAAAAATTTTTAATTTTATTTTTGATACTAATTTACTAAACATTGTAGTAAAAGGAGTTTTTAGCTGTAAAAAAAAAAAAATTACTAAAAACAACAACAATTTTTTATAACTTTGGTTTACCTTTGCAGCTTTTTTCTGTGCAATTGAATTCTCTACCACACGAACACTCTATTACGATTCATGAAAATATATATGTAAAAAAAGTATGTAAAATACACGATATTATCAGTTATCATTGAAACCATACAATTTATCGCGGAAGGTCTGTCTCACTAAAGCTCCAAACTTTGACTGTTTGTAGTAACGTATTTGATTGGAAAAACAAGAGCTCCTCGATTATTAAATATCGATTTTTCAATCAACTAATGCTCATCGTTTTGGAAACTTTTTATTTGCTCTAATGACATCATTCGAGGGATAGATAAGTATATTTGTATTCCTATAGAAAAATTTTAGGGATGACGAGTCATAAAAGCTGGCTATAGGCTTTTTTTCATTTTTTTCATTTCCCGAAAGTGTGTATTAAATTATGAAACTAAGCTTTTATAGCTGTATTTTGTTATTATTATGTATTCAGGGGGGAGATACAGTATGAAAGGACTTGTATAATTGATACTAGGTGTGTAAAGACTAAAGAGATAACTACATCACGTTTTCACTCTTTGATAAAAATAAAAATTTCCCAAAAAATGTATTAGAAACAGCTGAAAAAAATCGATTTTATTTTTTTCTCTGACAGTCTCCTATTTGTTTTGAAATTATTCTTTATAATGCTGAAATATTTTCTTAAAATAAAATATGATATTTACCACCGTCAATCGTTTGTCTACGAGATTTTCTGTTTCTTTCCTTTCTCTCTGTTTTTTACAACTTGTGTTCTCTTTTTTAACTTTTTAATTTTTTCCTTTTTTGCTCTACTTTTTTTAACCCATCGTATATTGTACAGAGTAATGTATAAATAAAATAAAAAGTAAATGAAGGTCAAAAAATGAGCTTTCCTTATGCGTCTTTGAAAATATTGGTTACAATAAAACTATACAATATAAATACTTGAATACTGAACGCTTTTGACATGGTAACTCACGTTAAAACATTTTATGGCGGTAACTCAAAGATTATAAAATGATGAGTGAATCCATTACACTTTATTACTATTGAAAAAAACCAACTAATAAAGTGGTTATGATTTTTAAATATACATTACCACTTTGGCAGAGAGTAATTATAAATTAGCATCATAGAAGTATCTAATATCAACTGAAAACGAACTGGGGAATCAGTGTTCAATGGCTATTTCGTATACTCACATCAAATTTAGGAAACAAGTTTCTAATAAAATAAATTGGTGATCGACCAAAATCCATCAACTTATTTTCGTTAACCTCTGAAGCTTACCCGAAAAGTTAAATGTATGATTAGACGTTAGTACATGCAGAAGTATAAGAAACCTTTTAACCGGCATTAGACTCGACATCATACCTCCTTTTTAATTCCACGTACAATTAAAAAACAGAACTTGCATATTTTACTGACCTCTAAAACATCCTTCGACCATATCCAGTTTAAAGATTTTCTACTCGGAATATCCCAAAATTCAGAGACCTAGCAATTCCCAAAATATCCCGAAAATTCCTCGAGTAATCGGCGCTTGTCTCACCCCTACCCCTGCCTACAATTACAACACCCTCACCGCACCCCTTCCTCATTGTGTGTTCCTCGTATCCTTCAGCGCTTCCAGATCCTCTCATTTCCCAGCCTGTCTCCCACCTCCAACTCACTAATGGATTACACATATTGCCAAGTTGGACGGATGAAACTCGGCTCAGCTTGGCGTGCCGTTCCAGGATTTACGGGGTCACATCCTCGCGTGTATAATATGCGTATACAAACGACACCCTTTCTTGCCCCCGTTATCTCTGTCTTTGGAATGCATTAACACGAGACGAGCCCGCCCACGGCATAACATCCACAGGGAAACTTGCACGTTTAACGTGCGCGGTCGGGAGGTATAAACAATGCAATGGCCTATGTGCGGTCTCGGGACTGTTGTCGCCGGCCTGTCACGCGGTTCGGACTCTGCGGTCGTGCGTGGAAGGATTTAGCCGTTGCAGCGCACCTTTCTGCTGCCGCTGCTGCGAATCCAAGCGCTACACATACCGTTTTTGGTTGATACTGCTGTGAACGAGGGATGTTTGATTGACGAGTTTCAAGTGCTGGATCTTCGTTGGAACACCTTTTTGTAACTTTTGTAGTACAAGTTTGTATTGGGTAAATTTTATTTTTATCGCATCCAAGTAAAAAACTTTCAACTCCTATTCGAGCATTACAAAGACGTTCCTTCATTTACTGTAGCATAAGTACAGGAATTACGACATCTGGACTCTGGAGTATGAAGGCCATCAAGGATATTTTAGAGGTACTCATAAATATCCTTGTAAGGAATCGTCACCCAAATTTTGATAGAACTATTTTTCTCTTATACTTTGGAATTCTTATGATGATATTACTCAAATGAACGTTGCCTTATGACCAAAATTTTACTAATATCCCCACGAGCCCAGTACTTTTATGGTTTGCTCATGAACTAACATAGCTTGTAGGCGGTACAGCCGCTATCAGAAAGCGAATAAGTAGTTTTTTATATATATAATTAATTATAAAAAGAGGACAAATTTAACACAATGAAAAAACTTTTTTATTTTAGATAGTCTAATTTTATTAACACAGAACACAACATAATTTATAAAATCAGCAAAATACCCATTAAAATATTGTGAGATTACACAAAATTAGAATCATATTTAAGTTTACAAATTAGTTTCTGATATATTACTATATAATAGTATCATCATGCAAAAACACTTCGCATGAAATGGGAGACAAAGATTATGAACGTACGATTACTTATGTTTTAACGTTCTAAAATTTTTGTTGTGTAATCAAATATGTTACTACCATACTTATCACCTGGAAAAATAAAGACACTTCAATTATTGCCATTCACAAAGAATAATTTTCTTGTAAATTTAAATAATTTCGGATATTGTCGTTTAATTTTTCATCATTTAGAAAATTACTTACCGATACAACTAATGATTCATTGATTTGAAAAACGTTTAATATTTCGAATTTAAGATCCACACTTTGGCATCGATATGAAAATAGTAACAGCTAAAAACAAATATTCGAATTTTTTTATTGTTCTTCTTTCAATATTTTTTCATAAAAGTCTTACCTGATGTATACTTTTTTTGTCTTTTATACTATCGATGCGCATCAAGCAATGAATCAATGTATGGTCAATTTTTACATTCTGTATAATTTATAAGATTTTGAATGTGCTACAAATAAAAATAATGTTTTTAACTAGTAATGTATCACCTGCTTATCTACCGAGCTTGTAGATGTAGTTACTAATAAGACGACAAGTAGGATATCAAGGATGTCTAAGAATGCTAATACTGCAAATCCTGTTGTCTTTCCAATCTTTTCATGAATAATAAAATAAGCTAAAAAACCCAAGTATATCCAAAGCATTTGAGAATACATAGCCAACAACACAAATAATAATAAAGAATAAAAATTAAACAAGTTATTTGATACTTTAACTACTGCCATGTATATTTTTTGTAATTTCAAAATATTCGTCTTTTGCACACTTATGTGATCAATTGAATGAACATCTGCCACGCTCGTGGATTTATTAATAGTTAGTTTTAAATGGTAACAAATCATTTTTAATAAATTTTGGATTAGCATCGTAAATAAAACATATTGAATCGCTATCGTATCTATTATTATGCGATAAAAGAGTCCTAATAAACGAAATCTTGTCAAATTTAAACTGCCTGAATACAATATGCCAAAAATCATTCTAGCGATAAATATTATGTACTTAGAAAAAAAAGGAAAAATCCACTTGATCTCTTTAAATATCCATTTCCTGTTGCTCATATTTTTTTCTAATCCTCCTACCATCTCTTTTACTGAATTTAATTCTGTGAAAATATCTATTGCAGGTTTTTGTTTAACACTAGTTTGAATCAAAACAAAAATTACTGCTATGAAACCAAGAGATTGTTGCAAAAGACTTTCAACTTTGAAGAACAATGCACCAGAATGAAAAAAAAAATTTAAAAACTCTTTTCTTTCGTCCTGATCAATGATGATAAACGTTGTCAATAAACAGACGTTACAGGCTATCCCAGCGTAAGAATAACTAAACGACCAACGTTTAAAACTATTACTTTTAATGTCAATCTCTTCAAAATTCATTGTTGTTGTCCCAAGCATTCGATTATATAAGAAAAATAACTGAACAAGTGATAGCTTAAAGTTTCTTAATTTACTAAACATTGTAGTAAAAAGAATTTTCAGCTGAAAAAAAAACAAAATCACTGAAAGAAAGAATAATTTTTGGTAAGTTCATTTATTTTATCACCTCGGCAGCTTTCTCCATGTGAAAAAAAAGTTCTTGACTAAAAGTTCACTATTTTACGATTGTATGTAATGATTAAAACTATTCATTTTACCAATGAAAGTTGGGCTAACTTAAGCTCCAAAATTTGACTGTTTGTAGTAACGAATTCCATAAGAATAACAAATGCTCATCAGTTATTAAATAACTTTTTCCAATTAACTAATGCACATTATTTCGTAAACTTTTGATACGCTTCAGTAACATCATTCATTCGAGGTAAGGACAAGTACATTTATATTCCATCAAAAAAATTTCAGGAATGACGAGTAATAAAAGTAGGATATTGGTTTCGATTACACTATGAAAAAACTTTCCACGATGTATTCTAAAATTTTTTTTTGTTTGCTTTATTATTAATATTTTCTTGAACTAATTATAGAGCCTTACGACCTCCATTGGTAATATTTCAACTTTTTTATGCTTTTCCTACCTTTAATATATTATTTCAAAGTATGTGTTCAATTTTCTTTCACTTCCTAGTATATTTAAAGCGAAATATCAAATTCATCGTACACTCGTGGGATTTTTTCGTGACCGCAGGGTTCAAGGTCGTGGGAGAATATTTTGGAGAAACAGAATATATAAGTTGCAAGTGGAAGGATATTTTTTTTAAAATGCGTCAATATACCAATAGTTTCAATGTCAAAATTATAACTACGATCGATACTCAATATGTTCTCCACGAAAGCATCATCGTCACGTACAAAGCAAAGTAGAGTGAAATTAAAATGTGGCAAATGGTATATTTGTTGCAATTTTCTAAAATAAAATCAAGTACTACATCGTGTATAATTTCCTAAATCTACGTTTCCGTACAAAACTTGACTAGTGCAGTTAACTGATGACACTATTACACACGAAATGAGAAACAAACACACCCTGCACAACATCCCCTAAAAACTCAATCCTCATTGTACCTTTATTCTTACTCTTTTAGGCACAAATGATAAAGTAAGTGAGCAGCACAATCCCAAGACTCCCCTTGTCCTTGAGCTGAGCTATAGCTCATCGCAACCCCGCGGTGGCATAACCACGATAGCATTAGTCAGTACAAGAGCATAAAGTTTGCCTATTTTTTTGCACACCACATTGCCATGGCAATCAAATAAGTTTCAGGCAGGCGAGCAAGTTTTCCCAGAGACGCAAGCAGACATTACAGAGATAATACGCAGTGCGGGTAGCACACGGTATAATTGTACCCTTTGTATACACATGGCTCGTGTTACTCGTACACGGCACAGCTGCGATTGGAAAGCGAGTTAGTAGTTGTTTTGTCATCAAAGGATAGTATTAGAGTTTTGAGGGCGCTTATGGCATCATCGGCGATGTCGTTGTACTGGGTTATTGTGACATAAGCATATTTTAGGTATTGACTTAGTTGCTGATTTTTTTCTACCTCTTAAGAGTAACCATACACGCAACTAAACCACCAGTGAAGGAATAACGGAAAAAAATTGTACAGAATTCTTGACTGATAGCATACGAATGTTTTGTACTGTAGTTTAGTTAATACTAACTTTCCTGTAAGTTTTACTCGGTAATACATTTTTCCGCGTACAGTAAAAATAACTTTGACTAGACAATCTTTTAATAATTACATGTTAAAGCAATGATTAGACATTACGTTTCTTTTTTAATGAATTCTATGGTCAAACAGTCTACGAACCAAACGCAGAGGTATTGACATTCATTTTTTCAGACGTTGAAAAATAAAAATATTAATGCAAAAAAAATTTAATAATTTGTTTTCAATATTATAGAGTATAATAATTACAACGATAATAATAACAACACTAATAATAATTACCACTCATGATTAATAAAACATTAAAATAAGTAACCAACTATGAAAATATTAATAAATAATAAAAATCAGACAATTTCTTTAATACTTCAACTAATGCCATTTTTGGCAATTTTACAATAGTTATCTCCTGTACACTAACATGATCGACGGAATTTAAGTCGTACAGAAATACAAAAAAAATTTAAAATGATAAAAGTCTGAAATTTTTTGATACGTTCATAAAAATATTGGTAACTATGAAACGGTTCAGTATTTATCAATTTATGAGTAATAATCTATCAGCACTTTTTTTCTGGTTGCCCCTCAATTTAAAGCTCACCAAAAAAATGTTTGACACTTATTTGATTGTCGTTTGCAACTCTTACTATTAGTTTTACCAATTCATTGCGCACACGGATCAAGGATTTCTATTAAACCATCAACAAGGAAGCAACATACATTACCTTTTATACCTTCCCTTGCCTTTCTTACCCTAAATCCTTCAATCTACCTTCATTTACCTTCATGCAAACCAATCCTCGTACATTCGACGTATTCTTGAAAAAGTAAAGATCAATCATATGCAAGCTTTGACATCGTGATTCCCGTATCCTGTGACGAGCTTAATAAAAAAAATTTTAACCATCATCACTTACTATCCATATCCTTTGTAAACTCGGTGAAATATATTAGACGCTTTGAAATGGACTCGCTAAATATAACAAGAAAGCGAGCAGACTAATACCCACTTGAAATTCAAAAAATAATTAAAGACTCCTCCACAGAAATAACAAGGTCCCTTCTGCTGGTCCAATTGTTTCTTCATAAATGCTCTTCCGCGGTAATCTTCGAGTTTAAACATCAGAAAGGGTAAGAACGACGGTATAGTCGACATAACGGCTGTATTATATCGTTTCTCAATGCAGTTGTTGTTACAGGCTGTCTTGGATTTCCTTGAGTAAACCTCATGAAAACGAAGAAGAAGAAGAAGAGTACTCCTGGAGGATCTTGAAGGGACATTAAGAAAGAAAGGAAGGCAGAATGAATAAAAGTCAAAAGAAGATTATACACAACCGACCGGGGCGGGAAGTGTATCAAGGTTTACCAGATTATTTCGTGAGTTTGCGGCCAAGAGAGCAAGAGAGGGAAGGAGCGAGAGAGGGATGGGCACCGTGAGCTAATGGATGCGCCTGGGAGCTAAATTAAAGGGTAATTAACGTGGAGGGAAAAAGGGCGAGGCCAACCAACCGGCTATCCTGTGTCTTGATGCTCCGAATGCATCGTCTTCTCTTCGGCCGTAATACTCAAGTTCTAAAGTACGAGGCAATATTCACCATTGCGGCTTTTCTACTTTGGATATAAAATAATCGGCCCACGACTCTATATATGCCGCCACTGCCGCTGCTGGGGCTGTAAGTGGGATTAGAGCTTGGACTATGGGCCTTTATGTCTTATTAAACAGGATGCTTAGTGGATTTTCAAGATGGGATGAGATTTCTTTTTTTTTTTTTTTTTTTTTTTTTTTTTTTTCGTTTTCCTGTTTTCCTCTTGGTTCTTTTATAAGGTAAAACGAGGAGATAGGGTTACTATCGCGTTGTGATGAGATGGTTAATGTCTGAGAAGAGCTGAAACTTGGAGGAGAGTTTATTCGCCATCAAGTAGTACGTGCTTCGCGTTTCTCAGGATTAATTTTTGCATTGAAAATTTTTTGTTGCTCCCTTTTTTTAATACAATCGTTTGAAAATTTCTAATCGCGTGAATTAAATTAAATATGGTAAAAAATATCCCTTGAAGAAGAAAAAAATTTTAATTCAAATACATATCAATTCATTAGTTGATTCGCAAGTTTCAATTACTGTTAATTGAAATTTATATCTCCAGAGTGTGGACAGGTACTGAAACTCAGAAACTGAAATTAAAGAAACCAGTTCGTAAATTATATTCTCTATCAATTCAATGGATGTCGTTCCATCCACAGCGACACCAATGAAATTAGCGATACATTGCCGATTTATATATGTACATGCGCGATGGGCAACTAACTAATCATCACTGAAACCAATACGACCCGAGACGGAAATAGTAACAGGGTGGTAATAACAGCCAAGTAGGAGTCCCAATTAAATAGTCAAACGTATAACTCGGGCTTATATACATTTGTACACACACGTACACACGAGTAAAAACTTTCTCGTTTCGCGCGTGTCTACGTCGCGTGTGGATGCGGGTGCTCGAGCTTTTCCATAGGTCAAGAGAAGGATGGGAGAGCGCAGAGAGAGGAAGAGAAACACGGCAATGCGGCGACCTGCTGACCGTGTCGATTCTGAAGGTCCTTCAAGCGGAACCTATCCTCTCCTCCTCCTCCTCTTCCCATGTACGGTCCAGCCTCGTACAATTTGCAATACGAGAGTAGTACACAAACACGTACACACACGTGGACGCAAAGTCACTGGGAATCATGTTACCATCGCTGCCACCGCTACTGCTGTGCTATACTGCACCCGCAGGATCAAAGTATCTTACTGCACTATTTTTCGGGAGATGGAGCGAAATGTGAGCTTAAAATAGGTATATACCTCGCGTATGCGACCTGCCTCGTTCAATATTATTTTGATGTCATTGCTATTTACATACATGCTGCTGCTGGTGCTTTGAAAATACGCTCACATCGAGAGTTGTTCGTATTATACCGGCATTATCGGGGATAGCTTTGACGTGAAATGTAAATGGGAATAGATGAATTGGACTTTTTGATAAAGTAATTCGTGTTCGGTGGATGTTGCTTGTAATGGGAGTGGTTGTTGATTAAAATTTGTGAATAGCGCGTCAATTTGTAATTAGCAAGTGTGTCAATCAAAAGTGTTGCGATCGATATGCGTTTGATATTTACAATGTGAGATCTCATTGAGTTTTTATAGAATTAAATGCAGCTGAGCAAAAAGTAAAAAGGGAATGGGTTTATTTAATAATTGAAATGCAATTTCCTTCTTCGATAAACGAGAATAAATAGGACGCGACGTTAAAAATTTCACGTTCGAGCGAACAATGCCACCCACCCCTCCGATAAGGGATTCGTATTATTGTGTTTTCCAGCATCGAAAAATAATAATCGTACATCTCTCTCTCTCTCTCGAAACTTTGGCCAAGCTGACAATAAAATTTCCAAACTTATAATTACCAGGAATTCAAGGAGCAGCAGAGGGAGAGAGAGAAGTTTAACTTCCTTGAAAGATAAATGCGAAAAGCCATCTTCTCCTCCCCCTCTCGAAAGTTGATTGTCCAAGATCGGGTCACGCTTCGCGGATCCAATTGCAGATCCTCGGCGAACCAGCCAAAAACAAGAACGACGAGAAACCAAACAAAGAAAAAAAAAAATCGGCATCGGAGTAAAAAAAAAAAAGGAGATAAGAATGAGAGATAAAAGAAGTATAAGAACCGGGAACGACAGCAAGAGCAGGGAAAGAGACTGTGTATACTCTTGGCGAAAACAACAAGCGAAGAGAGAGAGAGAGAAAGAGGTAGGAAAAATAGAAAAAAATCAAGCCGAGATCGAAATTTAGCTGAAGCCAAGATAGGCAGGGGAGCGAGGACTACTACAGCGGCATATAAATATTTCATCGGCATATTCATTCGGAGCGCTGGGCCCGCGTGAAATTCGATTTCTCTCCTCGAGTACGTGGGGGAGGAAGGAGAGATTGCGCTAGCCGCATCGACGCGATACGTCAATCTTCCACGCCTATTTTTCACGGATATAGGCGTTGACACCCGCTTTTCCGGCATTTTGCACACCTTTTCCTTTTCCATCCCTTTCCCCCTTCTCCTCCTCCTCATCCCTCTGACCTTACCATGGACTGTTTTTTTTCTTTTCCAAGCAAGAATTTTCGTTTCTCAAAGGGAAAAAGGCTTTGGAAAAACGTTAGCCTCTGCCCTTTCGATCTGCTGCGGAAAATTCACTTGGTGGCTATGTTGTGCGAGATGATGTTGTCTGGTGTTACATGGCATGTGTTTGAATAATGTGCTTTTCTAGTGACCAAAGCAACTTATGTTCTTTGAATTTTTGTTATTGTCCTTTAGTAAGACCAAATGTATAGCAGCATCGTTAAGGAGTTGGTGAATTTTTTAAATAAAATTTTACTAAAGTTAATTTTGCAAAATAATATTATGACTAGGGAGTCAATGTAAGTCTATCAACAAACTTTTGGAGTTTTCAATTCGAAAAAAGACAAGAAAAAAAAAGAGTAAGCCCTAACCAACAGCCTCCACCATCCAATTAATCCTCAAACTTGTATTTTTGTGTCAACTTTCAATACGTATAGTGTATACGCAAAAAAAAAGATAGAAACAAGAAACTTCTCACCTACGTTTATCTTTTCGTCATCATTTTTGACACATCGCAGAGCTGTGCAATGTTCCACCCGCGAAAACTGGATAACAGACGGCAGAGTGGTGACAAAAGAGTACAGCAGCGTGTATCACACGCGACCTAATCAGCGCCGATGTCACCGTCGTCGCAAAGGTGCGATTTACGTGGTTCCGAGGAAGAAGCTCTTAAGATTTGTTGTCTGAACATATCGGGACTCTTACTACTGCCGCTGTTACGGTCCTCTTTAGCGAGAGTTGCAACTTAGTTTTCTTCTTTCTATCCTTCTCAAAGTTCGACCTACATATGTTTCTTTTTTTATTTTCTTGCTCGACTTGGTATCCTGCAATTGTGACACCGGAATTAATGGGGAAAGTAAGCTCGCAGATGTAAGTGTGAGGAAATTATTGTATTAGAAAGGAAAAAGTAAGTCCTAAATATCAAATAATATTTTTATTTTTATTTTTTTCTTAATATATTTACCTTTGCTTTTAATTTATTTTACTTGGATCTTCAACAAGTGACGACCAAAATTATTAAAGATTAATTAATCATTGATTATCAAATAAAAATCCCTTCATTTCATGAAGAAACTATATTAAGTACACATAAAAATAATTATGCACACAAAGCTAAAGAAACTTTTTTTCACCAGAAATACAGTATTCTTATATGTGGTTGTTCTTTTGTCCTCGTAAAACTGTAAGACGTTTTTATAAAATAGTCATGTCTAAAAATTTTGCTTCGTACACTATTATTATACATCAAACAATTAATTAATGTTCTGTCAATTCTTTCCCCCTAAGTTTATTTAAAATTGAGTTTTATAAAATTTTTGTTAAAGACACAAAAATTTGTAATGGATAATGGATTATTTATCTGTTTAATTGCTAAATTAGCAAACTTAGTTAATAATCCTTTTAAATAACAATCTGCTAAAAATTATGAAAATTAACAAAATAAAATTAAATGTAAGTCTATTTGTCAAATTAATTATCAGAATGTCCTTTTTGACAAACGTTGATGAGATATACGATGATAATTGGTTTTTATAAATTGATTGTCTTTTCCCCATAAATGGCTGACTCATTGTAACCTTAAAAGTTCTAAGGCTGGCTAATAATTGTTAAATAGTATTCCAATTGTCCAAGAAACCCATAGATTTATTAATGATTCTCCCCAATAAGCTAATGTGAATGGATCCATTGATTATTAACATGCTTGAACGACCTCGCCCGAAATACAGTGAAGTAAATTTAGATAAAACACGTGAGAGACGAGATACGAAAAAAAAAATCATCCTTGTAATTTTATTGCTTGCCACTCCTGTAAATTGTATACTAAATTACGAACACCTTATTGGAGTATGCAATTAAATGTAGAACAAAGAAAAATATTGTTACTGATTTTATTAAATTAATACTATAAGCAACAATACAATTACCGTGTGCTTGCTTAAAAACATTCCGAAATTTTGATGAAATAATCATATCATGAAAATTTTTCATCAGGATACATTAACTCTCGAGAAAAATTGACAGTTCGCATGAGATGAATTCATTTGGCTTGAAATCGAATTAATCACATAGTTAAATTGAACAATAGTACATATTGTTATCCATACATCAACCCCGTCTATACTTTTTTCTCAAATTAATTAAAAATTTTTAAGTATAACCGTTTATAATTTACTCCTACGTAGATTTTGAATCGTTTTGTAAATGCGGGATGAGTGAGAAGTAATTACACAGTAAGCACGATTAATGTCATATTATATTAGTTACGTTTGCTTAAATCGTCCAGCCGTGGGCTTTAACTATCTTTTTTCTTTTGTGCTTGTAAACCCTGCATATGCTACGTGACACTAAATTGAAAAATTTGAATTCTGTCATAATACGTATACTGTAAGTATTATAAAAATATCTTGAGTCATGTGTAAGTTTTTATCGCTACATTTACTCACGTGGTTCAAAGCTTATTTGATACGTACTATTAAATTACGTGTAGTCCAACAAAGTCAAGACACAAAAACTTCAAGCTGATTAACTCTTTACTCGCAAAAACGCATGAACCGATAATAATATTTCAATACATTTAACACACAAGAAAGAGGTCGTGATCAAAATACATCAACATTCGTATTGTAGGACAACAACCTCAGCTCACTTGCTAAAATTAACAAAGTAAAAGGAAAATCATGAGACGATTGGCTTGAACGCATGAACTTAGCCCCAAACTAAGGATGAAAATC
Organism: Copidosoma floridanum; assembly: GCF_036245765.1. Lineage (NCBI taxonomy): Eukaryota > Metazoa > Arthropoda > Insecta > Hymenoptera > Encyrtidae > Copidosoma > Copidosoma floridanum. Next base: position 10,400,457 of record NW_028321884.1, on the reverse strand, counting down.
AATCGAGCCCACGTATAAAAGCTCTCAAGTTACGGCTCTTGAACTTCTTGCGCGGGACCTCAGGGTGGAAAAAGTAACCATAACGACCGCTGACCCCTCGACGCATCTCCCCACAACGCAGGGCAAAAAAGCCCATGTAAGCGAAAACCAAAGCAAGAGTGCTATACAAAGAGGGAAAAAAAAAACGAAACGAAATACACGAGGCTTTCAGGCGCGCGAAACCAAGATAAGTGATTCCCCGGAGGCTTTCCTCCTATCTTTATTCCTCTCGAAAAAAACAAAAGAAAATCAAGCCAAGGAGGACCACCCAAGTTAGCCTATACCGTGGCCGGTACAAGAGATCTCACTTGCAGGGGGAAGAAAAAAAAAATCGGGATCTCGAAAAGGACCGACAAAGTACAAGAGTAAGAAGCAAAACTTGCTCCTCCAGGAGCGGAATGTACATTTGTCCGTATATATACACAGAGGTATCGTGCTCTCGAGGCTCACCCTCCCCGGTAGGATCATATCGGCCCTCGTCGTCCCTCTTACTCACCGAGTCTTCGCCGGAGCCAAGCGTTAACCTGCAGTGTCGACGTCGTCCAGTTAAGTCCGGGCAGCTGGTTCTTCTCTAAGTGAAATATACGGGAAGCAGTACAAGCGCGTATATACGTACTTGTGCCCACCAGCGACGGCTATCTCTCTGCCTTAGTGCGCGCGGAGCTCTCGAGCCGAGGCAGTCCACGTTTCTCTCATTGTTAACCTCGTATACACCCTCGAATCGTTCATGTGTACATATACTCTCTGGGTGGGCTGAAAAAGCTGTAGTACAAATCTATTTATTGAAAAATGGCACCGCGACCACCGACAGGGCTCAAAGCGGATCGGGGATTTTTTTTTTCACTTATTAAATGTTCAAATAGGTAAATAGGTGTTATCGAGGCTCAAAGCTTGGATGAAGGTTTTTATATTGTATAAGTTTAGTCGATGCTCGTCGTAATCCTAAATTTTTAATTAATTACCTAGCAATTAGGTTTCAACACACCTTTTTCCTTCGTGATCGATGACCATATAGAAAAAAAGAACAAAGGTATTTTCGAGTTCGATGGGCTAATCAGTTCTTTTTCTCCAATTAGTGGCAAAAGAGAAAAGCTGTAGCTGGATCACTGTGTGGTTAGCCAATTGCTGATTTTTATCTTCGTTTGTCGTTTCTTGAGTCCTTACTTGTATCGTTGTCTTCGACTCTGCTCATTACTTCACTTTCTTATTTCACGATGTCGTCATCTTCGTAGTTTCGCTTATTGTGGAATCACCAACTCTTACACCTTTTCACCACAACCCTACAAAGATGTACAAATGATCGTAAATTACATAAAGCTTTTAGAAAAAATGGGCCATGCTGGTTTTTTTTTTTTTACTTTTCGTTTCATTAGTAAAGAACCATCTATGGAAATGTGAGGATAGTTTGTATAATTAAGTGTGATTATCAACCTAGACGTGGTACAATAGATAATTAATAATCATCAAAGTAACCATTGATAATGATACACGTAACGTAACACCAGAAGAGTCAATCACTTCGAAATTTCAATAAAATTCACATAGTTGAGAACAGGCAAACATCGTTTAGTCTTGGAAAAAAAAAAATTACAAACGAGCCTACGATCAACTTAAAATAACTGAAATGAAAGCAACGAAAAAAAAAATGAATTTCAATAAGACCGAAAAATTGTCGGAGCTCAAGTCACCTTTGTCACTTTGACAGCGGAACACTGTCTCCAAGTCATGTGCATACACACCCCCCGTGTATCAGTGTATTCATCTGCAGAAGATGCCACACGAGGTATAAGCAAGCACGGGTGGAGAGAAAAAACGCAACTGGAAGGAAAACAAGAAAGCCATCAAAGAAAGGTACGGACGGACGGAACGAAAAAAAAAAAAAAGGAAGAATAGCAAGCAGAGGGGGAGGAAATGAAAGGGGACGGTGGTTATGTTTTATGCAGGTGGGCCGAGCGCTGATGAAAATCCAATCAAGCGAGAACTTGGCGGCGCGAAATCGGGAACGATCCAGCGGGAGGGAGGAAAAAAAAAGAGGAAGAAACAAAGACGGATGTGGAGAGCTGTAGTGACGGGCGAGTCTCCGAGATGAGGGATGGGGGGTGAGAGAGAAGGCGGTTTATTGAAATACAGCCGCCGGAAGAGGTTCGGCAGGCCGATGACAGGAGGGTTTTTTCTCGTTCCTCGGGTGGAAATTACATTCTCATTCGTCCCCGTCTGACTGATTCGATTTTTTCCAAACTTGCCGATCGGAGACGCACGGGGGTGTACCTGCGTTGGAGCTTCCGAGGCCCGAGAGGTGCCGGTGTAGCGTGGAAAGAGGAAGTTTCATTTGGGTGATGGATACAGAGAGGGTATCTGCTGATGAAAGAATGGGAACGCACCATCGAGTGGTGGGATATCGTGCATGTGCTGATTTTAAGTGACGGAACGGGACTCTCTCGTTTCGGAAAAAAATCGACAGGTTTTAACGAGGAATTTTTTTTTTTCCTTTTCATTTACTCGTGAAACCGTAAAGAAAGAATTGTTACCTAAAAAGAAAGTACGTCATTTTGAAATTAAGATTATTGTGCATAAAAGTGGTGATCTTAAAACAATGGGTGCACCTTTTTATCCTTGCGGCAAAAACTCTATTTTTATAATGTGCAATCAGTTTGCCTTTTTTTCCCTCAGCAATGAAACAAACTTTGTTGGACAACTCGTTTTAATTTTTTTCCAGACGAGTTGAGCTACTTTGTATCCAACGATAACTCCTTGGGCCAAAGATTCGTTGCGTTTCATCAACGCTTGCCCTGCTTTTTTTTATCTGCAAAAAAAAAAGGAAAAAAAAAACCAGGAGGGAAAAAAGTAAGTTTCGTAATTAAGCACTCGAATGGAAATAATAAACTCGGCAAATCAACAAAGCGGAGAGTGAAAAGAAAAAAAGGGATCCTGAAAGGGAAAAGGAGGAGATCGGGTGAAGGGAGGAAAAAAAGGGTGAAAAGAAGGAGTTCGAGTGTTCTAATGAGAGAAAATTAGAGAAATCCGAGGAAAGAGGGGCAAATGAATGAGAAATGTGCGCGTGTACCTTCGAGTTTTGCAGTTGGTCGAGTGAAAGGGGGAGATGGAAGGGGGGAAAAAGGGAAGGAGCAAAAGAAGGAAGCGGCTAACTTTGCAATAAGTAGTTGCCAAGAAAAGCCACGTTGATGAGGAGAGGAAGGTTCTTTTGATTCTATAATGATGGTCTTGGAGAGGATGCGGTGGAGAATACGCGATTCGTGTGCTCCACTTCTTCCCTTCCCCGTGTTTTTAAATGCCTCGTCGATGGTCCGAGAAACGCGAAACTCGTGTATATTTGCTAAGGGCGTGATTTCTCCATTTTTTCGAGTATTCATGGGTAACACGAGAAAATTCAATTTAATACTTATTTATACTTTTTTTCATAAACTGTACTGTAAACTGAAATGGCAAACAATTTTAGCATAACGTAGGTGTACTCGTACTACGTTTTTGAAAGTTTCTTCAAAACGACAATCTCCACTGATTGGCTCCAGTAAAAATCACGCCTATCTTCAACAACATTTCACACCCCCACCCGCGACGTTAAAAACTTTCAAGCCGGCCATACTTGCTTCTCGAAAAATGAGAGCGCGTACTTTCAACGTTTCCACCCCCTCCCCCCTTCAAACTTTAGATAGCATCTGGGAAAACTCCCAAACACAAACTACCCGGCGCGAAAAAATTTGAGGATTAAAATATGCGCTCGCAGTGGTGCGTGTGAGTGCAACAACCACTAATTCTCATGCATAAGCAACTCGAGGAGCATACAAGCTTGTGTGTGGTTCCATTGCCCGTGTAAGAGGGAGCGAATATGGAGAGCTGACGGTGTGTCGTTGCAGTGAACACAGCACATGATAATGGAACTATACATATTCAGGTGTGCGTTCAATCAGGGGTACGAACTGTGAATGAATGCCTGTACAGTGGATCGATTTTATTTGAGTGAAAGTATGCGTTTTTGAGATTACAAAATGAGGTGGAGTTGTTTATTTTTATCATCTTTTATCACCGAGCACGTTCTTTTGTAATGGCCATTCTCATGATGACCAACACACAAACATAATGGATGACGTATTGAAATGAAGAAAGGAATTACCTCTTGGATCAAATACCGGGCTAAATTCCCCGAGAAAATGGGGTTTTATCGTTCCTGCATTCAGCAACTGCATTTCTTTCATAAAATCTTTCCTCCTCCCCGCAAACGAGATTAGTACAAAGTTGTAGTTTCATTTGATTCACTTGAGCTGCAAAAATGCAGGCCAGAGACTTTTTGGGGAAATAAAAGAGAGAAGACGAGAGGGAACAGAGTAAGTATACTGTAGTGCCGAGGTTGATGATAAGCCGAGAGACACAACAACTCTTTACCTTTTCCTCTCTCTCTCTCTCTTTTTTTTTTTTTTTTTTTTTTTTCCGTGAAGGTGTGGATGAAGGGAAAAGGTGTTGCCTCCCGACTTTTGTACGTGCCCGCAGTCTCGAGTGTAATTAAAAGTCGACGACTTGATACTTACTTCCTCAACTTTGTTTCTTTCTCCCCCTGGTAGCAAAGAAATGTAAAGCTCTCATCAGTGTAATCGACATTTTTTTTCGACCTTTGCGCAATCTTGGACTTTTTCTCTCTTTCAATTGTGAATTTGACTTTCTATCTGATAATCAACGTCAAGAAAAAAAAAAAAAAAACTAGTGGCTAAAGTACAGAATCGCCAATTTTAATGATATAAGCTCGGGATAGAATAAAAAATTGCCGTTTATCTTGAGTTATAATGATCAAAAGTGTTTAATTAATCCAAATGGTAAATCAAACAGCTGCTGAAACGTTAAAAAAGCTTTTCATCTCCAGCAAACGCAATCTGAATATTTGAGCTCTTCAAATGTTTCTTCAATTTTCTCCCCAGCTGAGTACTTGAAAAAATAAAATTCCAAGTGGCTAAAGAGAAGGAAAATCCACTTACTTTGCCGAGAAAGGCATGCACATTGAATTATTCTCGTTCGGGTATGGACACACCATCATCTTGAGGTAATTTAATATAAATCTCTGTGCTTGAAAATTGGTCAAGAACTAATTAACTAATTCAAATGCAAATAGGTATCTACGCATTGAAATTATTGTCCTCGTTCTTTCTGATAAAATATATAATATTTTATCATAACTTCAGACTGAAAATAAAATTTATTAACTATTATTATTAGTTACTATCATTTACTTTTTATAATTTTTTTTTCATCCTGAAGGATACTGTTATTATAAATAATTGAAACCTATATGTAAAAATTTATCTTATTATTAGTTATAAATTGATATAAAATTTTTTGAGTGACTGAAAAAATTTTGTGAATTATAAACAATTATCATGAAAAATTGTTGTTGTTCAACGACGGCATTGAAACATATATATTTTTTAAATTAAAATTTAACACATGAAATATTATAACTGATAATAACTATTGGATAGATTAACTAATTAGCATATATAACAGATCAACGATGAGTATTATTATTTTTGTTTTTATTATTGTCTCAAATAAAAATTTTGTTAGTTATTATTATGTTTATTTTTTACCCTTTTTTTTATAAATAATTGATCATAATTAATATGATGCCATAATGATTCGTCCATTTAAGGGCACTAATGGCCTGAGGCGTATATGAATTCAACTGCTCCTTTATCAACTTGAAAAAAAAAAAAAAAAAAGTTCTAGCCTAGCAATAAAGCTCACTCGGAAAAATCATTCAACAACAGCAGCATCGCCCAAATGGTCGGGAATTCCGAAAGTCAGGCGTAGCGTTAAATGAGAAAGCGTAAGATTTTAATTCCAAGTCAAGCGGAAAACAGCGCGAAGACGTTGTTGTTGTTGTTCCAGGCCGCAATTGAAAATTCCTCGGCTGAAGAATAACGGCACAAGGGAAAAAAAAAGAGAAAAAATACCCCGTCCTCCTCCCCATGGCAGTCAAACGCTCCCAAGAGACTCTCCCACCTGCCCTCGAAAGTTTCGCTTTTCTTTCCAGCTGCTCACTCGCGATAACGAACCCCCCACGCAAATCACCGTAGCCCGGCCGGCGTCGGAGGAAATTAAAAGTAACTTACACACGCAAAGCGAGCTGCGAAACAAACGACCGTCGGCTTCATCGCGGATACAACGCCAACTTACAGCTAATAAAACTTGCCGATTCGGAAGGTGAAGAAAAAAGAAACGGAATCACCATAGCGAGCTTCGATTTTTTTCTTCCCCCTCGCGCGCGCGAGAAACTTTTACCGCTTCGAGTTTTCCCGTGGACGTATATTTTATTTGCGAGAGTACGCACTTGCGTGTCGATAAGGCGTATGTTTGCAATGGGGGAGAGATGGGTGACGGAGAAGTTGTTACAACTCGTGAGCGTCGCACGTGCTCTTATGGGATTGATGGAGATCGGCCGTTTGGGAGGAAGTTGCCGTGGATGACTCCCCACACCTCCCCTCCTCGTCTTATTGAAATCTAATCGCTATTTGGTTATACTTTTAAGGCGTCGAGGTGATGGGAATCAATTTGAATTTTATTGTTTTTTTTTCCACACTTTGATCCTCGTTATTGATTTCGGAACTGAGGTGACTATAAGACCCAATTACAGCTTAATGATTTTGCGAAAAACCTTGGTTGGAAGAAAAGCATTGCGCTCGAGATCAATGTGCATTATTCGTCGTCCAACGCGAGCGAGCCGTATGCATATCTCTCGGGAAAGGGGGTACAATAATTCTTTGATGCCCGCCAGATCCGTCGCTCGCCTCATGAAAAATCCATCCGGTCGTCGAAAGGAGGGAGAGAGAAAAGCTCCACGACCTCGACCACAACTCTCGCCGGTGCATCTCTGGGTATAATCCCGAGACTTTTCTCGCTTGTACATTATACAAACAGCAGAGTCTCGTTTGTGCTTGTTTTTTTTTTCGCCGTCAACTCTTTGTGATTGAAAAAAAAAAAAAAAAAAAAAGAAAAGAAGGAAAATTATTCCCTCGAAGGAGTCGGAGGAGGAGAAAGAGTCAAGCGCCGAGGAAACGAGCGGGAGATGGAAAACCAAACGAGGAGACAAGAAAGTACAGCGAAGGGAGGGCGTGGAGAGAAATCGCTCGATAAATTCGTGTTTACGTTGTCGGGGTCGAAGCCTCCCCCTTCCCTACTCGAGCAGGCCCTTGGAGAGAGAAAAACGATCCTTCCACCCTTAACTCTTGTCCATGTGCGTGTTTACATACACGTGGGCTCGCTTTATCCTGCCAACCTACACACCGCTCTTTTCCAAGACTCGCGTTGTTAATGCGAGGAGAGGGGGGATGGGGGTTGATTTGACAAACTTATGCTGAGTACTTGGGCAGGCGAGACGTGACGAGCGAGTGGAAGGAGCAACGAGTGTCGATATTTCGAAGCATTAGGAGAAGAAGAAGTAGAGGCAAAAGTTTCCGAGTGCCAGGGGAGGGGAGTGGGATGGGCTGACGCTGCGTTAATTACGTGGAGCGAAGGGGGTATTGGAGTCCGAAAAAATGCCAGGGAAAATGATCGAAGTTGACACGAGAGGCGTAATAAAGTTGGACCTTGTATTTTTTTTTTTTTTTTTTTGTTCAGATGGTATGGATGTGGTGTTTAAAATACAGGGTATGTAATTATAGGCTTGAATATTTGAGCTCGCCATGCGTATAAGCTTTGTTTCAATCAGTGTCCTAATTTGTTGCGTACGACAGCCAGAAATCTGGTTACTCTGAAATACACGTCAAACGCAGAATGAATCAACGTTGCAAATTTCTCGTGAAAAAGGTGTACGTTTATAGTTCCTCAGTTGCTATAAAATGTCCACGTATTCATGTCACACAGCACGTAATCGTGACTTCAAAGATCAAATTGCTTCCATGAAAATTCCACCGAGGGCTGAGTGGATACCGAAAGACATCCGTGTAATTTGATTTTTATACACGCACAGCGAGTTGTATGAATTTGTCCCGTCCTTTTTGTGAAACTCGTATATTTGTTATGGAATATTATAGAACCAGCGAAAACAAAGCTTGGAGTTATTCTTTTTGCTTACGTTTTGTTGACATAGACACAGTTACCTTTGAATGGCGTATTTTATTCGTATAATGTGATTAATTGAAGCTGATTGATCACGTGATGGCAATTCAAGGGACATTTCCAGGAAGTCAAAATAACAGAGAAAACGTTGGAAAATTTTGAGAGCTAACTAGATTAGCATCTAGAATTGTTTGAGAACAACATGTATGACTGTAATTTATATTTGATGTATTCAAATGAAAAGGGAAATAAAACAAGGCATATTTTAGGTAAAAACAAAAATAAAATTACGGAAAATTAAAAAAAAAAACAGAATAATTATAACCATGAAATTTTTATTCCCTATCTTCGATATTAGTCGAGGGTATCCTGAGATGTAACTAATTCCAGACGGATGCTTTGACACTTAAGCTGGCACATACACAGACTAGCGAGTGAGAAAAAAATAGTGAGGAATCTAAGGTTTTCTTGTAAATAGTAATTTTATGAATTGTTGCGTCTATGAATATTCTACCGTTTGATAATTCTGACGAGAACTTTCCATCTAATAGGATTAAATAATTTACAAAAAAAATTATTTCGTAACCCACATCCGGAATGAGAAGACACTAAAACACCTGTGAAACTTCTTGAATAAAAAAAAAATAAAAAACCATAGTTGTGCAAAAAAAAGACATACGTCACCAAGGCAGAAAAGGGATCCCACCTGTACCTCAGTTATTTGCGTACACGGTACATATTAAGGAAGCTATCGTCACCTGGTACACGTGCAGTGTTCACACGTCAGCTCAGGATCCAGAGGTGTGGCTGATTCTACGTACATATGCAAACATGGTATGGAAAATTAAATTGAATTAGCTACTGGCATCGTAGCTACATCCATATATATGTATTCTTCTATTTAACTACAGAGATAAAGAAAATCTTTAGCTAACTCTGATCCCACCCCTTTCCTGCTTTTCGTTCCCTCCTTGCTCCCGTGTCCTTTGGATTTCACATGAATTGTATCACATCATCCGAAGGGTGAAAAGTATGAACTCTCATAGCGAATTAAATTTTCATACAAACCTTATAAAGAATCATTACTTAATGCAGACAATGTGACATCGGTTTTCTCTCTCAAGGTTCCTAAAAATAATAGTACAAGATACAAGCAAAAGCATTTTCCAATCGATCGTGTGATCGAAGTACAAATAATTTGATATTCCAAGTGTACCTCACCATCATCTATCATAAATCAGTCGGTAAAACAAGTATCCCAGAAGCTAGAAAAAAAATACTCGTGGTTAAAAGTTGCCTTCAGCAGAAGACGAAAAAATTGGAGAACTATAAATTATGACTAAAAGAATTAATTTTTTGTTTTTTTTTTTTAATTTACAAACAACCTGCAGCAATAAGTTTCATTTATTTTTACTCCACGCAAAATGTTTTTTATAATAATAATAATTCACTAGCCGTCGACTCATCGAAGGTGAAAAACTTATCATTCGATCAACAGTCCACAGGAGGATTATTAACCACCAAATTAATCACCAACTTGGCCATGCAGCACCTCGTCAACGTTTGATCAAAAATACCGATACGGCATCGAACAACCACTTTGGCGTCCACAGTAATTCCTCGGTGGCAAAGTTCAAGATGCAATGTGAGCCAAGGAACAAGAGAACCCACGCGTCAGGCATGAAATATTCAACGAGGCGATAAGTACTCGAAAATTTCTGGCCACGTGAATCGAGAGCTGATCGTACAACACTCGCACGATGCGACGTGGCATAAGAGCAACGCACACACGCGTGCTCGGATAAGCGTCGACACGTTTTGGCAAAGTTTCTCCTCCTCGGGAAATGTTATTCGTAGAAGTACAGACACGAGATTTCGCGAAAGCGCCTCCACTTGGCCGTGGGAGGCATCAATCACCATTTGGCTGGCGTCTTTCCTCATTACCCGGTTCCTTCGCTCAAGTCCCGAACCGAGTGTATCGTTTTTCCACTTCGACTCGAATTCCTCGGCTCACACACACCCTGACAAAGTTTCACGCGCCTCGCACACGCGCCCGAGCACTCGACTAAAGACTCCTCCTTCGCTTCCACCTCGTGAACGTGACCAGCCTACCCGAGCCTCTTCTCCCTGCTAAACGCACTAAGGTACATTACCGCAAGGAAGGCTCATCACGTTTCGCAGCCCACTTGTAACACACGATCTTTGTATTTTTTTTTTTTTTTTTTTTTTTTTTTTTTTTTCGTGTCTTGGCGTGGCACAACCATTGCAGCGTGACTGATGCGTGGATGTATCGAGGAAGCCAAAGTGCTGGTTTTCCCTCTCTGTCGCCGGATTCACCCCCGGTCGTTTGTATCGGTTGTTACGCCAAGGCTTGTCGGAGTAATCGATCGCCATCGCGTGCCCGAAACGCTTTTCGAGTCTGTAACCCTCTACTGCAAAGGATATTTTTCAATTTCTCTGTTTTTCCCAGTCCAAGGCACGTTCTTATTGGTTTTGAGATAAACAAAATTACCGGTTATGGATCACACGGGCGTGTCTCAATGATGCTGTATCCAAATGAATCTTTTAGTTGAAGACATTGTTTATTCGTTGATTAAATACAACTGAATAAGTTACCATTCGAGATGAAGAACATGTATTTTCTTAAGAGCTTTATCTTTAACAAAAAAAAAATGATATCATATTACTCATGGAATGGGTACGTTTTTTCATTAGCGTTTCACTTTCATTCTGACCACTATGATTTTGAGTGTCAAACCAGAATCCATTTACTGTGATTCAATGTATTATAAACAGGAGATGAATCAAATTCAATTATCAAAAGAAAAAAATAAACTTTTCCATCTCCTTAATTACCCGCGCGACAGTCCAGTCCAGCGGAGCAGGGAATTTAAAAACGCACGAGCACTTAGCTCACAGCCGGGCGAGAGAAATCGTGAAACGACATGGAGCATCCAACGAGACCGCGCTTATGAAAAAAAAAGAGAGACAGAGAGAGAAAAAAGAAATAGAAAAAGCCTTCCAGCGAGTATTAAAGCGAGAAAAGCCAGTGGCGCTGAAAATTGACGCATTTTTAACGTCCCCTTTCTGCGCCCTCGAGCACTTCTCCCCACCCCCTCCCCCGGCATCCACGACTAGATAGAAAAAGGGAGATAGAGAGACATATCCTAGCAGCTGAAAAAGAAGAAGGATGAAGATGATGGGATCAGCTCGTCGGGAGTGACACCGGAAGCGGAAAGAAAGTTAGGAAGGGGTTTGTCGTCTCGACGTGGAGGATATGTATAAGCGCCGTGAGCGGAGAATACGCCGGGAAAAAAAAAAGTGTCTCTGTGCCCCTTTCCGCCCATCTTTCCCCCGAGCGACACGACGAACCGAGGGAAGAACGAGAGGCGAGGAGGTGGGAAAGTTGATCCTACGTAACGAGACGTCGTTGAGTAATAGCTTTGCGAGGCCGAACGAAGAAGGGAGCAAATTAAGTATAGGGGTGACGAGGACTCCTCCGCGAAAAACGTCCTGACAACAATTCTTCGCATATACACTCACAAAGCTGCTGTTGACGTCGCTGTTGGGGTTTTATGTCTAATCTTTGAAATGTTCGCTTCTCGTGTACCCACGGCTTCATTTCTAATAAACGCAATTTCGCGATGATTGCAATTTCAGGTGTTTAAGTAATTTGCTCGTGAATTTCAAGTGGAATTTTAATGGTAGATCCTTGATGATTTTTTGAAAATGAAAATCTAAAATTGCTTTCTTAGCAAATCTGGAAGCGATTAATAACATGTTTAGAAAGTAAACGTGAAACAATGCGGAATGAACAAACACATACGTCTATGTCATCGGCGTCAAATGCAAGCAAGAAAAAAAAAATCACAAAGAGAAGAAAACTCGAAAGCACAAAAAAACTGAAACACCAAGTTAAGGAGATTGAAGGAGAGAAGGGGTGGGTTCTCAGCAGAGAAGGGAAGCCCGAAGGCGCATTGGACACGGGCCAGTCCTCGTCGTCGTGTTTTAAGATATTGCTTTTCCGGCTCTACTGCGTCTGTAAACGTCGATGGCTGCCACGCGAGTAAGTAAAAAAAAAAAAAAAATACCCAAAGATTCAGCTCTCGCTCTTCCCGAAGGGAGGAAAAAAAGGGTGCCCTGTCTCTCTGCTGCATAAACTAACGAACGCGCATGTATAGGCTCCTCTCTGCTCTACTCTCCTGACATACGCGGGCTCTTTCCCAGGTATTTCAAGAGCGGCTTTCCAATTTCTTCTTCAGACCTATTTCTACTTTCTTCCCGGCAGCCTCGTTCTTGCGGGGTTGATCTATTTTTTTTTTTTTTTTTTTTTTTTATACTTGGCTGCTTTTTTACAGGATGTCTTGGTCCTATCATTGATTTTGACTGGTATATAAGCACGAAAAAGGCGGATAACGGTGCCTCGTTAAGAGTTTATGTTGTTTATTTTGAGAAATAAGTTTTCAATTTATTATTCTAGAATTCAGATGTGTAATGGTCATAAAGCTGGATTATTTTTCATTCTTACAGGATCATATGGATATACAACCTCATTCGTGACAAAATAAAGTAGTTAGATAAATAAAAGATGCGTTCAACGTTTATTGAAACTTTTAGAATAGAAGCATCACTTTTTTCAACGAAAAATTCGTGAATTTTTAAAACATGTCTGACCATACCGAGGCTATTCTACTTAATTTGATCGTAGGCCTTTTTGCAGCCTCTGAAGTTGGCCCTCAATGTAATATATATGCATGTGCTATGTATGTTGGTAATATGTAGCCTGTATTTTTGTGTATAAAAATATTTAATTGGTGATAAGCCCGTGGATTGCTGTACCTGAATTTTTTTTTTTTTTATACTTGGCTGCTTTTTTTACAGGATGTCTCGGTCCTTTTATTAAGTTTGATTGGTAATTATGTACGAAAACGAGAAATAACGATACCTAGTTAAAAGTTTATGTTGTTTACATAAAAACGTGAGTTTTCAATTCATTATCTTAGAATAAAGGTGTGTGATAATCATAAAGTCCATTTTATTTTATTCTTACAGGATCATATAGATATACAACCTCATCCGTGATAAAATAAAGTAGTTGGATAAACAAAAGATGCGTTCAACGTTTATTGAAACTTTTATAACAGATGCATCACTTTTTTCAACGAAAAATTCGTGAATTTTTAAAACATGTCTGACCATACCGAGGCTATTCTACTTAATTTAATCGTAGGCCTTTTCACAGCCTCTGAAGTTGGCCTCAGTGTAATATATATGCATGTGCTGTGTAAATTGGTAACATGTAACCTGTATTTCTGGGTTGGGTTATAAAATAGTTAGTTGGTGACAACTGCATGTACTGCCATACCTATAATTATGTTTTTTTGACACACTTCCGCATTCAGTGTTGAGAGATTTTCTACGATAATGTTATACTTTTCTCGTATCATCGTGTACTATGTAAAACATCTTTTGATATTTCTACATTTTTTAATGCATGTATTAATCTATAGTATACGGTTTGTTAGGTCTAATTTGATTCAGCTTAATTCATGTAGAAATCATAGGTAGAGACGAATCTAAGGATGGGTAATAGGACTGAGCAGTGGGAGTAGAAAAGCTACGTCTTTCAAGTTTAAACTTACAAAGGGATTTACCCGAGTTTTGCACAAAATCCAGGTGGGATGCGTGTTTTTCCCATTTAAGTTTCTCATTCGTGTGTACACGTATTCGAGAGAAAAAGTCTCCAGCACTTGGCGTTCCTTCCCCTGTTTCCCGCTCGAGAAGGGGATTTTGGAAAAGAGGGAAGGCGGGCCCTTCTTCTCTTGACTCGTAGCGAGACGCAATTGTGAATTTTTCCTTCTGCGACGAAGGGACGAGTGGAAAGGTGCGTGGGAGATGCGGCAACGCGGTGCGAGTGGAGAGTCTCGAGGAAGAGTCTCGGAGACGATGAAAAATATGATTTCTTGCGAATCACGTGGTTCGTTACTTTTGAGCGCACTACTCTCGAGAACGGAAAGTACGAGTTGGTTTATTGGTTTCGAAGATTATTAAGGAAGAACCCACATGATGGTGAAATTTTATTATTTTCCAATTTTCTTTTTTTTTATTTTATCATACGAAATATTTTACAATATCTATGTAGGTATTCGTCATGATTATTTTAGTAATCATTTAAATAACACGTGGATGTATTCTTTTGCTAATCAATCTTATCCATTCATAGCACACTAATCGTTGTTTTGCTTCATCCTTTACGATAGAAATCAAACCAATCAAGTACTTAATTTACAACACCTACGGGCAATACGGAAACATTTAATTAAAAACTTTATGACTCACTATATTTATTCGATGGATAAATGTTTTCAAGCTAAAAACAGGAGATTGAGATTGAGCTTATTGAGAATTTAGGGGAAAAAAGAAAACTTTCAGATGATTAATAAGTCAAAGATAATTACGAGTAAAATACAAAACTTACATTTTATACGGACTGCTGTTAAAGAGCAATTGATTATGACTTTTTTACCAAGACTCGCTCATTCATACTTCATTTTACTAAAGTAACGAAGCAGTACAACATTTTTAAGGTAGATTTACATGCGATAGTAACCAAAAAAATTAAAAATTTGACGTTGACTAAGTATTTTACATTCTTAAAGCAGCGGAGTATGAATTGGAGAAGTTATTGTGCAAATATTACCGCTTACTCTGACATCCTGTCAATAAATAGTCTACAAAAAACGTCCATTGTACAGTGTACAGAGGCAAAAAAGAATTCATTAATCTAGAGAAAGGAGGCTACTTTTAATAGAAAAGTCAAGCACATTTAAATGATAAAGTAAAGCCAGTCGAAGAACATAGCAAAAAAAAAAGACATTCCCACGCCTTGCAATTTCAATAATCCGGCTCGGGAGAAAAATCACCACCCCCGTTCTCACCCTCCAACCAACATTTCAGCAAAGGCGAAAGAAAAAACCTCCCGAGGAGGACAGAAAACGTGCCCGTACCCTTTCTCTCCCCTCAAGAGAACCTCCACAGCATAGCAACTTAAAAAAAAAAAAAAGAAGAAGAAGAAGCCAGACTCGAGGAAGGTTAAAGAAAAGCGACAGCATCAGACTCTTTTGAGTCAAAAAGAGGGTTGCACTCGTGTATACGCGCACAACCGTAGAGACACGCGTAAGACTAATACACTAGCGAGAACACCGGTCCTGGGCCCAGGCCAGCCGTGTCCGCAGGTATACGTGCGTGCGCCCGCTGTTGTCATGCGTGAAACAAAGTGCTCGGGCTTTGTCGAGAAAATTGCCTCTGCAATCTTCACGAAGCCTTACTTTCCTTTTCTCTCGACTACCACCCCTAACGCACGAACACGACCCGCTCGCCTTGTATCTCATTTTCCCCCCTCTCGCGCGTATACCTGTGCTTTCATCCCCCACCCCCTAACCCTCTCCAGCTCCTTTTTTCCGTTTTAGACAGCGAGTCCCTCTTTCTCTCTCTATTCTTTATTTACTTGACTTTTTTTTCATTCGCAGCGCAGGTACCCTTATCAGCTTTGTGCTCGAGTCTGCATGCGGTGCGGTTCGGTATTCCCCAACCCCCCTTTCACTCTGCAAGCTCCGTACTTCCGCGCGTAGCTCCCACACGACGTTATGCACGCGCGAATTTGCATGAGATTTGAATATTTCGTAATTAAAATTATTGCTTTTGCTCGTGGAAATTCGGCAAGATTTACTACGATCTCGAGCCTCCGCTGGAATTATATTTGTTACTGTTAGCCGTCGAGGGGAGGAGTCACTAGTCTTGATGACGCGGCTTGACTCGACGCTCATGAGGGATGGGGATGATTTTCAACCAAATGGAAAAACAATGGTTTTTCAATTTCAGAAAAGTCACAGCCACCCGATCAAACACTCAATGGCCTACACAGCTTGTTGCAATTACCCACAAATAACAACATATCCGTACCTTTTCAAAAGAACAAAGAGCAAGTAGCGTTAGCTTTGAGCAAAGTCCATATCCTGACCCCATCATTGTAGCCGGCCAGTCTCTTGGTATTTTTAACTCTGCTTTTATGGCAATTTGTCCTCGCATCCTTAAACCTTCCTCGTTGGTTCAAAGCCTTCTTCCGTACAAGTAAACTTTTCGTCTCGACGTTTCTTCCCTGACGATGCATCCTTGCACACCAAAGCAACCCTTTATGCCAACATGGAAGCCCTTGTAAGAAGCTGCCACCCTTGACTCAACAACTTTGCTTACTTACTTGCAGCTCGGTACACAATTCCTGGTTTTAATACTGAACTTGTACGATTGGCTCTCTCTGTCTCAAGCTATACGTCAAAGAAGACAATCTGATAATGCGATCTGAACCCTCTGGGAATAGTTTTTGGTCTTCCAGATAAAGTCGTTGAATATTAGTTTCTGTCAAGTTGCCGTGATGAATAATAGTACTCGCTATGTATCGCGGTACTTGGAGAGAAAATCTTCATAAATCTGTCAGTTAAATATACGTTGTATCTGTCAGTTGGATTACTTTTGTCATGAATGGTAGCTTTTATTCTTATCATGTCAAACGTCAAGGGACCAAAGTTTAAAGGAAAAAGTTTCTCAAGGGGATTTTTGAGTTCATTATTATGTAAAAAAAAAAAAAAAAGTGGATGTGCGATGGAAACAAGTTGAACAAGATAAGAACCCTAGTCCAAATAGCAGGTGACCTTAAAAATGCCTGTACATATACTTATGGGTATTGAGAGCAGCATCGTTTTGGTAACAGCTAAACCAATGTCCTTCCAGCATTCAAATAAAATGATGAAACACCTCAAAGACCAGGAGGCTAAAGTTAAAACTAAAAAAATAATTTGGAAACTTTAGGAGCATAAAAGACAAACTTGATAGACATCAAGGATGTACGGATAGTAAGTCATACATCGGAAATAATTCACCTACCCTTCTATTATCGGTACATGGATTTGAAACCAGTACAGATGGAAAATACGAATAGTAAATTATGTGTTAATTTAAATCGTAACAGTCCAACATTTTCTAGAGATAACGATATTCTCGTATATCTTTTGAAACTCAAGAGGAATCTAATTTTCGATGTTCCTCCAAACATCCGGAATATTTCACTTTCACTTCCGTACCGTTCCTTGCAATATAGAGTTAGAGAGGGAGAGAACATGCACATGTACAAACTACTAGAGTTTCCAAGCTAACTCAAAGAAATTAATCGTAAGTTCGAAATACCGATGCAATAGCGGTACCTATATTGATTTTGTCGATCTACATCACGATCGTTTGATCTATCGATGTATATTTACTGACCAACAAAAAAATGCGTAAAAAAACCAATGATTCGAGCTTGTTACTCGTATTGTTAGACTTTTTCTGAAAAACGTAATGTACAAATTTTTTACTCCAGTAATATTGCTGTACATACAATAAAGGCTCTTGTATTCTACAACTAAAGCAATATTTGGCATCAAAGAAAGACAAGAGCAGTGATAACAAAACTACAAAATAAGACGAAACATACGAATTCCATATACCTACGAGAAATGCAATTTAAAAGCATCTGCCAACTCGGAAACACTCGCGTGGAAATATTTACAATAAAGATTCGTCCCTTTCAGAAAGACGAATAAGCTCTCGTAATTTAACCCACCCTTCCCACTCACCCAAACCGACAAGTGGAGAGGGGGACCGCGTGTTTTGTCGTTTTCCTCTTCGCGTGCAAAGGTAAACGTACCATAATTGAAAAGAGATGTGGCCTCAAAGGCAACGACGCTGACAGAGCGGGGCCAAAAAGTCGTTGGTGTACACGTCGATCTGTCCCTGTTTATTGCCAAGATTTTTTGTTTCTCCTCCCTTTTTTTCTTTCTCTTCAAGGCGGCATACCTACGTAACTGTTTGTGTTCAAATTTTCTATTGCACCGCCTGTAACTCTCTTGGCATTCGTTTCTCTCGATACGTGTACTAAAACCATCTCAAGTGCACCTTTCATCTTTTCGTTCTCTTATTTTACTTTCCTTTGCTTTACACAATTTTCCCTCTCACTGTCTAAAAATCCAACTTTACCATGAAAAATCGATCAAGTGTCAATTAAAAGTAAAAAGCTGGGAGCTTCCCCATGCAATTTACAAGTAAGCTTACAAGGAGTTTTAAAACGAAAATGCAACAAAAAAAAATATGTATGTTCACGGAAATTTTGTTGTAGATGAACGATTGCACCCCATGATGAATTACATGGTGAAACTATCCCACTGAGGATTTTTTAAAATCTCAAACAAGACGAACCGGCGAAGAATCTCAAAGTCCACTCGTATGTCTCTGCTTTACTGGCCTCACCCCAATTCCCCAGCATCAGCTCAATCGAACTTGGTCCTTTCGCGGCCATTAGCCGACGGCTGCGTCGCTCTGATTCCCAACAGTATATAACTTTCTCCATCCAGCGATTCAGGGAGCAATATATATAGGGGGAAACGAGACGACCCGGAGTTGTTCTGTAGTCGTCGTGGTATCAAGCCATTTAGCTCACCTGTCGTCGCGAGGGTTGGCAAAGATCTTGGAGCGAGAGCCTGCGGAGCTACGAGGTCTCTCTCTCTCTCTCTCTCTCTCCTCTGTACCTCCGAGTGGATTGTTCGTGCGAGGGTAGGAACGAGGAGGAGCTGGGAATGGCAGTGGGAAGACGCTGCATTGGACAAGTACAAAATATTTGGTGAGTGCGCTGGACGATGACTTTATTACAATGGGTGGTGATCGATTGTCGTGTTTGCATAATGTTTGCATGATGTTGCAGTTTTAGAGGATTGTAGTGCAAGATGATGAAAAAAAAAAAAAAAAAAAACAAAAAAATATTAATCATACGCACATTACATGCCCCGACAAGAAGAAAGAAACTCTTGTCGAGAGAATAAAAACAAATCATACAAGAAAAAAAAAATATGTGATGGTAAGCTGGTATTTTTTACGATGGAAATTCAAGTGGACTGAAAAGTTAAACCAGCTATTGGATCAAGAAACACGTGCATTTCCATGGCACTATATAGGTACAATGTTATGTATCTTGGTTATTTTATGAACAATGCTTGTATAACTAGCTATAATCTTTTACAACGCGTCATTTCCAGTATTGAATTTGATTCACATGTAGAAGCAATGAACAGATGTGTCTTTAATTACTGCGTAATTGAGTACGATCGCACACGACACTGACACTATTGAAACCAAGTAAATTGATATATACCATACACGTGTATGCTCCATGTATTGAAATATTATTTTTTTTAAATCAATAAACAAAGAAAAAAGGATGAGATTAGGTGCAGAAAAAAAAAACCATCGTATTTCCCAGCGGGTCGCATACAGCCCAAAACGTCATTTTTCCCCATCGTTACGTAAAAGTACACATCCCCTACGTATACGCGCTTGGGCACAACAGAATATAAAGTAGCGCGTTAAAGTGAAAAGTCAAACATCAGCGAGCAACAACAACAGCCGTAGAAACTCGAGATAGCACCCGCGCATTCCTGCGCCATGTATATATGTGCAGCGACGAAAAGTGAGAAGCTTCTACTTTACGACCGCAGGGCAGACAGAACGATACTATACACGTATGCCCCGCGCCCCTTGTTTCCTCGGGCTTGCGAGTATGGGTGATGCACATAATATATACAGGTAGCTGCGTCAGAGAGTTAACTCACCCCCGGCGTACCCCGTAAACTAAAACGTGCGCTCGACGCGGTAACACGCGTTTCCCTCTCCTTCACCCCCCCCTGGACGTGTCTTTTCCCCCCTCGGTCTTCCCCGTTAAAACGTTGCCGCGTGATGCTTTGAAGGCCAGACGTGTACGTACGCGGTGCCGGAACGACGATTTCGACGATGATTTTATTGTCACATGTTGCTACTCACCCCTCGGTTCGCACAATTACGCCTTTCGTAGAGTAATAATGTATTCGTGTCAAGAAGTGGATTTTGTTTCCCGCAAGCACCCATTGTGCCGTCAACTTTGACAATAGTGAATGATAATTTTCAAGCTCAAAAGTCAAAGCCAATCTGTTTCTGGTGGTTTTAGTCATCTTCGGTGATCGAGTGCTTTGGTTTGAGTTTGAGGGAAAGTCAATTCGGAGCTTTTCCATTAAAAGTTACGACGCGGTGGTTTAAAGATGAGCCGAGAGGATGTATCGGAGTAAAAGCCATCGAGGCTCGATTTCCAAAACAATTTTGCCGAGCTGCTACAACTTTTGACGGTATCAAGCTGCAAAGGTTTTTTTTTTTTTTTTTCTTCGACCGAAGCCACTCGACTTTGATTTTCTCTCAAGCACATCCAAGGGACTCTCTACACCGAACGCTGTGGCTCAATTAGTTTCTCGAGTGCACATCCAAAATTAATCCTTACATGCGTCAACTGCATATACGAGCGTGTGAGATCGTTCCAAAGCCACCGTGGCCCTTAAAAATTATTCACCAATGCCAATCAAACCTCTCGACCCCATCACTCATCGGCGAAAGACACACCCCCTTGTGATGCATCAGAGGACGTGCACTTGTATGCGGTATCCACAGGCGCAATCGATCACGACGATACCGGCAAGTGGATTCCTTCGGGCGAGAAGTGAAAAATAGAGGAACAACGACGAAGGTGAGCTATATGGAGAGCGTGCGAGATGGAGACAAAAAGCCGGAGGGGGTTGCACGCGAAGGAGCAAA
Organism: Copidosoma floridanum; assembly: GCF_036245765.1. NCBI lineage: Eukaryota > Metazoa > Arthropoda > Insecta > Hymenoptera > Encyrtidae > Copidosoma > Copidosoma floridanum. The sequence continues at coordinate 10,379,652 of NW_028321884.1, read as the reverse complement.
AATAGAAAGGGTTCGCACCGTTAATTATCGCGGGCTTAGCGAGCCGAGGAGGAGGGGGAGGTCTCCTCTCGGATATACACTTGACGCCGAGAGACACTTTTTGCCCCCGGGGAGCAGGACTGCGTTGCTGTACTTGCTGGTGTTGGACGGGCGTTTTGCTCGGGATGGATTGCCGGAGTCTTTGCGTTTTTTCCTCAGCTGGTTTTTTTTTGGGGGAGGCAGGGGTTCCCCATTCGAATGGTTGATTACAAACGCCACCCGACCATCTCACCGTACTCGTGTTGAATTCGCTAATGAACCGAATATACGTATGACGGTGAATAACCGCGTGCAAGATTTTCGTTGCACCGAATCGTACGAGCTTTCAAAGGGAAAGAAAATTCGGGATTTTATGTCACTGCCCCTCTGTTTTTATCGAACCAAAGTACACACATGCATTTTTTTTTTTTCTGTCAAACAAATAAGATTTTTTATTGGACATTTCATACTGTTGCAAGTAATATACGTCAATACCAATTTCGCCACTCATGTATAAATATGGCATCTGAAATCAATCACCGTACCATCCCTCGCCATACCCATACCCAAGCTTTCCATATATTCGACGGACAAGCAGGAAACTCATTATCGTTGCGACATAAGCAGGATGAGTTCCCAATCGATACCACGGCTAAGGTGTCAAAGGCATACGGAGCACGTCACTATAGCCTTACCCCCAAGACGCACCCTCGGGATGAAACACACGTGTCTGGTCCAGACAATATTTTCTGTCTCTTTGTAGCGACCCCTACGATTTGGAGGTATTGAAAATAGGACAGATAACTAAAATATCATCGCTATAGGGTGAGATATACAAAAACATAAAAATGCAGAAAAGAATATAATAATTATGAAGCGAAAGATACAACCATCGAGACAAATGTATAGAAGCAACTACTTATAAGTATAGAGGTTCGACTGGTCAGAAATATAGAACAGAGAGCACGAAATGCCAGAGATTTAGGAACTAATGCACCGTAAAAAGGACTGAAATGCAGAGACAAAGGAAGACAAAAGCCAAGGTGTAAACTAGTTAAAGAAGCTTCACTGATACATTGATGTAATAAATTGTAGTCATTGTTACGGTTCACAAAAATTGTCATCCCATCATCCGCAAGTTTTGTTTCAATTACTCTTATGTGATCGCCAATAACCAATCTACGTTACGAATAAAAGGCTTCATTAGAAATTACCCTCCCTTTAAAGCGAATACATTCCCTTTAAATTCTCTATACCAGAACGTACAAGCAACAAACCACCCCCATTTGGTTTCAACCACGAGCTCGTCCCAAAGGTACTTCAGAAAAAAAAAAATCTTCCAACTTGGATTCATCCCTACAACAGCACGCCGTATGAATACCAGATGCACCTCGTCTTCCACGCGAATCAGCACCGTCGACGTACAGTGCGTTACGTCCATTAGGAGGCACCCTCTCCCCTCATTACCTGAACGCGGACGAGCCATACAGTGTCGCACCACTCGCCTCCTGATACAACGCGACGCATCCACCCCCAGCATGAATAAATCAGCTGCCTTATTGAATATTACGACCAGAGAGCGAGAGAACTATACCTTGGAACCTCGAGCTGCCCGCGTGGGCAACCCTCCCCCCCCCTCCCCACTCTCTGTTCCACGTGCACGTGCAATATCGTTGCTTCGAATCGTATCTCTCATTCTTGATGGCTGAAGGATAGGAATTAGCGTCATTACACCGGTCGAGCCCTGCTACAATCCGGCTGTGCGGTTACGTGCAGATGGACGTGTTGTAAAGGGTCAGCGGGGGAGGGGGTGCGAGGGAATTTTGGATCGCGAGAGGGAGAGAATCCGATGATTTTCGGGGCTTGTATTATTCATGAGGAAGGGGATATGCGATGGACAGGCAGGGGAGTTTTGGAATGTTGTTGATGGTTGTTCATATCATGTACAGAACGATTGAGCCTCTTTTTTTTTTTTTTTTTTTTTTTTTATTCATTCGATTGTAACGACTGGAAGATTGGCGAGTTGTGACACTGATTTGTTTGGGCTTTTGAGCTCGTGTGTATGGGTATAATGAAGCATAAACCGAGTTTTTGGTTGGCATTGTCCAGAATACGTGACGAGGAGACAAAAAAAAATGAAGAAAAAAAAAAAAAAAGAAAAAATTCTAGTTGAATAAACCGAGTGGAGCCAATTGTGTTTCAAGGGCATTTGACAGAGAGGCGAGATCAATAGCCGTGAGGGAGGGGGTGGTGAAGAGGCATTACGCTGATGGCGAAGAGCACATTTACGTATTGTTCGAGTGCGTCGAGAGCGCCTCGGAGGCTCGCACAAAAGATCGAGTGGCTCCGTCGCTGCTTTTATCCCTCTGTGTATGTGCGTGTGTGTGTACGTGAACGACAGAGAATTAATGAACGTCCTCGAGCAAAGGACCTTTGTAAGATGTAATTTTTTTTCTTACATTTTTTTTTTTTTCTTTTTTTTTTTCTTACCTGACATTAATTTTATCTCCGCAGTGCTGCTGGAAATCCTTGTGTTTGAAGTACCGCTAGTTGAGTTTCAAAGGCTCGTGGTTATTGCTTCGTCGCGAGGCAAGTATTTTGTTGGAATTTCATATTCCGTTAAGTTAAAACAATGTAGCGGATTGATTGAACGAACAAAAATGACCTCACGGGTATCTCTTTTTGTACGTCCCTTGATTTGATAAAAAAATTTCAAGTTGAGAGAAAAAGATCATTTCCTGGGATCGTATGTTTTATAATGATAATACAAACATGTCCGTGACATGATAGATATCAGTCACCACTGGAGACATGTATTAAACATTGGTACGACAAAAAACACGATGACGTTCAACTACAAAGCTCGAAAAACAGAGCGCGGAGTGGCGCGTGAACAAGAACTCGTGGCATTAATCTTATAATATTGTGAAGTAGATGCAACAAGAATAACGTCATTACACCGTATTATACGCGAAAAAACACGTGCATGTATATACATGAACGCAGGCGCGCTTGTTTAACCCACCTCCTCTCGAGGCAAGGGTAATTACTCACTTCAACGAAACGCGTCCTCGCCCGGGTGTACCTACCAACGAACACGTGCAAAAACGTGTAACATGACGTAAAACACAGCTCACGGTGTGGATACGTGTTCCGACAAGAGTATCCATCAATAAATGTGTTATCATAATTTTCTTTTTCTTTTTTTCCATACATTTATTACCAGTAATTTTGATCGTACAAAAATGTTACCAAGCAAAGTAATACAACCAGTTTCGATTTTGGCAGGGATAAGCTAGAGCAATGGCTGCGTAAAGGAATCGATTTGCGTGACAAGCACTTGGATTTTTATGGTCCCACGGGCACTTGAGCATTACCTCCTGTATTAATTAACAGGTGTTAACATTTTCCCGGACACTCTTAGCCCCGATTTCTCTTCTACGCCTCGATGGCTGAAATTTAAGTGATTTCCACACCAATATTATCACCATTGGCCTGACAACTTAGCAATCGTGTGTAATTTGATAGCGTAAGATTCTCCCGTTTGGATCATCATTAACGACTCATTGTCCCTTTCGTGGTTGTCAAGCGTGAAAAAAGCATCAGCGCAGCGAGTAGTACAAAAGCACACAGAAGCAAAAAGTAAAACGGGCAAGATGAGTTAAAGCGAGTGTATAATATATGTATACGTTGCCTACCACTACTGTACAGGAGGAAGAGCTTCCCTCGCACGTTTTGGGGTGTATTATACGGGCTCGTCCAACAGCGTTAAATAAATAACCGACGCGGGAGCCTGGGATGGTTTACGGGCGCGTGTTAACGAGGATGCAGTTTTGGCGGCCCGGTGCGCCCAAAGCAGCTGAGCATCGGCTATGTAGCGGAGGAAGAGGAAGTTTGCGCGCGAAGGGTGCTGGGGAGCTGCCGTGTAACGGATATTGCAATTCGGGTGAGAAGGTTTTCGGGAGTGCGTGTATGTATAATACACCCGCGTCCGTTGTTTGGCGCTTGTCTGTCATAGAGGAGTTTTGGCTTTGGGCGTGCAAAAGAGATCTTTTATTTCGAAGCGAAGCTGGGCGTTTTGGAGAAGTGTCTATTTGTCTGTCCGTTGCGCCCACGTTTGTTTCTTTGGTGTGTGTGCTTTGGCCCAAGAAACAATGGCTCTTTCGAAGTAGCCGAGAGGACCAGATGCTGATTTAACAATTCAATAACAATTTCAGATACTTGGAATATAACTTTTTTTGCCTAGTACAAAGAATAAATCACAAAATTTAATTACGTTGGTTGAAACAGTAGTTTGAACAATTTAAATTAACAAAACAAATCGGTCATAATAACGATTGTTATTCGAAATAAAAATTCCATAGTTTTTTTTACTCGTGCAACAACAGATTTCTTTTTTTAATGGATTTTATATTTTTTTTTTTTTTAATTTTAAATAGAGTATTACCTTTAAAATTTGATGGAACACTCATGATGCATTAAAGTCTATGATCTTACATTACAAAATAACTGGGTAGAAAATGTAAAATAAATGTAAACGTCAACGACGATTTCGATGCAAATTGAATCGTCTGTAATGTTTTTTCGTGGAAAGATCGTTAACAAAGATTTTGTTTTTTTTATTGCCTAAATGGTATCAAAAAGAGAGCTGAAAAAGAAAAAAAAATAAAACTGGCACATTTCCAGCGGATTTGAAACAATCGCAGATAGATAGGAGGGACGGATAAGAGCCTTTTTTCCGCGTGCGGTCATCCGATGGAGCTTGACCGATTTTTCAAATCGACACATTTACCAAAAAAGATGTAAAATTTTTGACAATGGATTTATGCGAGCGTACGTGTAGCTCCTCTTAATCTCACCCAACTTTTTTTTCGTGCTTTAGTTTTGGGATATTTTTCACTGCCTCCCCCTTTCCTCTTTTATCCATTTCCCAAACGACTGTTTGATTGTTTTTTTTCTCCCTCCCAAGTTTGCATATCACCGAATGATCGCCATCGATTTTCTGTGCACGAGCTAAAAAAGCAGAAGCACTAGCTGGACCTACCCGATCTTTCAGCTCTAAATTTAAAAAAGTCAAGATTAACTAATTTTCACTTTATAATCTCATTTACTTTATTATCGAATTTAAGGGTTTCGTTTCATTTTATAATAAATACATAATGAATTTAATAAATTCCTAAATGGATGGATACGTCAGAAATGAATGAATCGAGTTAAGTAGCAAAATAGCTTGACGTTGGAAAATTATGAAATAAGCGTCGTTATGTATAACAAAAAATAAAATAATCAATATATTAACTAATGTGATGAAAAAAAAAATTAATTATCAAATTGCTGAGTAAACTGGAAAAACAAGTAAACAAAAATGCATTTACCTGTTCAAACATATACAGTATACAAATATACAAACTTTTGTATTAATTGTGTAAAATACAATACACTTACGATACGATTTCAACATTCAGGAGACAATATCCGAAAGGTATTTTTTTTAAGGCAACAATAAACTCAATGAAAAAATTTTACGGCCGAGACAGATGCATTCCTTCGCTTCGTTCAGACATTGACAAAATGTTTTGTTCTTACAATTGAATGTTCATCGCGTTTCGAATGAATAAATCTCCTCGAACAATAGTTTCTGTTTTTCAATCCTATTTCGTTTCTGTAGTCCTTTCATTTACAGTTCTATAAAATCGAAAGAGCCTGTCTGACCTACGTCTGTCAACTTACGCCGATACGAATAGTCAACGCACCGATTGGAAATATAAAAAAATTGATTGAAAAATGGTTTTAAAATTGAAGTTTTGCAAAAAGTTGTGTTTTTTTATTCCTGAAAGTCGTAGAAATACTATTTCCGTCCATCGATGTTTAAATTGAGTTTTTTTTTTTTTTTGCTACTTTTAGTCATTTATCCAATAGTTGTACCCTGATAAAAATAAGATTCTTCTGTGAAACATGAATTTTACAAAAACACAGAAAAAAAGGCTCATTGTCTTTGGATCCCACAAGTGAAAGTGCAGGGAACTAATTTCAAGCCACAACGTTATCGTACGAAGGCAAAGTTATCTCGCAAGTTTAAGCTCCATCATAATACAGTTAGTCCCAAAACTCAATTACGCGCACGCAGAATTAATTTTACGCATAATCTCAAGTACTGAAACTATTACACTCGTTTTAGGGTAAAAAAAATTTCTTTTTTTTTTCACACTCGAAGTGGACAATTCGAACAGTGGTTTTTACTAAGACATTTCTAAAGAAAAAAAAAGCCCAGAGTAGTAAAATCGGGAACGAGGCGAGAAAATTGAATGTCAAGCGGGATAGATGGATAATATGTACGCCAAGTCGTTTGTTAGCACAACATGCGCGTCGATAAATAACTATTGTGACACATTGGATGAATCGAAAGGTCTCACCTATACCTCCAACTCGATGGGGCATGAAACCGCAAAGCAACGTAACAAAAACATGGATGTCCGTTCCTACGAAAAAACGTACGAATTAGAGTACACCTAAAAAAAAAGGAAAAAAGTGAGGAGACGCACAGGCAGTGGAGTGGTGAGGGGACAAAAATAGGGGTCGTCGAGAAAAAGGAGGCTGCCGCTATTGCTGCCAGGAGGCAAAAGAAAAGCATATAGGCACACGTACGAGCAAGCGAAAATTCAGGGAGAAAAAGATGCCGGGGAAAGGGAAGACCCGACCCGAATACGTCTACCTCGGAGCTGCACAATCCAACCGAACATCTCGGGGGTGTAGGCAACCCTATCTTTCTACACTCCTCCGCAGTCCCCTTAGCTGCGCGTATAACTGTATACGTATACGCCTGCTTCCTCGACTTTTGCTGCTCTGCGACACGACACACCATGTGCCTGCATGTATTATGTTATGACTACGCGCCGACGTATCTTCGTAAATTCCGATGGTATATTATGCACGTCCCAAATGGATTCGCAACGACAGCTTCCATTTTTAGCTCGTGCCTGCACCACCTACTTTTCTGAAAAACCCACCACTTTTCGGAGCACTGGAATTGATAACCCGATTTTTATTCGCGAAAAACTCTCGACGCGGTAATCGTCGTTGACGAGAAAATTAAGCCTCCAAACGAGGACTCGAGAAGTCCGAGACAAAAGACACGAAATGTAAAAGAGCAAAATAAAAAAAAAACAGCTGCGTACCTCCTTCGAGGACTCTTTGGGGTCGAGCAGTGATTGCGGCCAACAATGAGGCCTATTCGAGCACTACGACTCGCTACCCTTTTGCACGATGAACCGAGGAAACGGGGCGCCTCGCGAGGGGCTAATGCCGTTATGATCGCCGTCCGAAGATCACGAGAGAGCCTCGTCCCTATCGAGCATCTACATCGGCAGAGTCAGCTAACGACGGCGCCGGACGCCCTTCAATATCGGACCGACGATCGGCGGAGCGCTGCATCAGCACCGCCGAGATCTTGATTCGGTCCACTTTTTTTTTTTTTATTCGTAAAGTGGTGTCCTTCTCGTGTTTCTATTATTTTGCTTTAATTCGAATCGGGAGTGAGGGAGGAATGGCAAAAAAAAAAAAAAAAAAAGGTTTCCAACTCTCCGTCTGCACTGGCTTTTCGATGAAATTTTAAGTTATATGGGGCGCCCGTGTGTATTTATTCAGTCCTGTCCACGGCCGAAATTTACTTCTCTCCCCGTCGCGTGTACGTGACTTCGTTTCCCCGAGCCATTTTCTTTGGATTAAGCTTGAAAAATTCCCTGTGTTTTCTTTCGGGGCTATTGTGTGCAGTGTGCGTGTGCAGTTGGATTGAGAAAGTTCCTTTTTACGTTGCATTCGGTATGTACATTCCGGACATTGTACCTGTAGGTTCTGTTGATGTTTTAGTGAAGCGAGACTCGAGCAGCCTTTGGTTTATTTGCCGACGGGGATATCTTTGCAGGCTATTTACTCTGTTTTCGTTACGAATTGTTTGATTTTAGTTTCATACATTTCCTCTTTTTTTTTTTTTTTTTTTTTACTTATGTTTCTGAGATGAGCTGAAACGAAAATTTGACACAACCGAATTGTAGGTTTGTTTGAAGCTTTTATTTAATCACTCGATGCCCAACTAGTATATATTTTTGGATCAAGCGATTATTTTTTGTCTATGTTGACGTGCAAAACATTCACTCACTTGATTGATTGTTTTGTTTTATTTATTAATAAATTTTTTATTTAACTTTGTCAGATTATTCATATTAACATTATCAATTGTCTTTTATTGACTATCACGTGTTTATCATTATTAATCACAAACTTACTACAATTTGTCATTAACTAATCGTTTATTATTTTGTACTACTTGAAGTGACCGTTTACTACTCGTATGTGGTTAGTGTCGCATGTGTCGTCGCAGATTGGCATCATAAGCTTAAAAATTACTTCATGAATAAACTATGGCTAATTGTCACCTTATATATAAAATCTTGCAATAGCCATTTACAAGATCTATGATTTCTTGTAATTTCATACCAGGACAAATCGTTAACTGATTACTGCTTATCATTTAAATATATGTGCATATCATTTAAATATAGTCCCTGGATCGAGATTCAAGCTCTAGCATATTTTCCTACTAACTCATCTATGTAAAGGTTTTTTCATGAAAAAATTATTTTTCTATTTTTAAAATACAATGGCTCACTCAAAGTAATTATTTTATCATCCTTTTAACTCTTTTACGCCATTTTAATCATGAAAAACTCACACACGCGAATCCATCAACATGTCCGAATTTTGCCACCAGAAAATTTAATTTCGTTCTGATTTTCCAAGTTCAAAAGTCATTCAATAGCCCCCCTAACAATTTTAATTTCACGCCTTTGGACATTTACACTCCGTCGCGAGCATTAAAACCATCACAAACAATAAATTCAACAAAGCCGGCACAAGCATTACCGTGGAGCTAAAAATATTTTCATAAAAAATTTTGTTTTATTTATGCCCATATTTTTGTCGTCGTCCCACCCACCTCCCCCTTCTCCTCCCTGGACCCCGTGAACCTGTCAGGCGTATATTCCCTCTTTCTGGCAGTAACGCACTTTATTGGCGCTGTCACGCAAAAGTTGCTCGAGCGCACACCCGTCCGGCCACCCGTTATTTTTTCTGGTTATCTTTTTATTTATTCGATTCGCGTGCACTACCATACCCTCCCCTGCGTTGACGTAAGCGCTTGATTTTTGTTTCTGGTTTTGCTCTGTTTCATTTTTTTTTTTTTTTTTTTTTTTCCTACCCTATGCTAAGAGCTTTTGGAACAAATGACGGGGGTCATCGCGCGAAACGGCTCATTGGACGCTACTGTTGCGGGACGAGGTATAGTAACGATGCTAACGCGGTTGTTTTACTACGAGTCGAGAATTTTCAGCAATTTCTTTGGATGCTCAAAAAATTATGTAAAAAGAATCCCATTTGTGACGGATTTGACGCTTCACAAATACTTATAATCTCGCAAGTATGGGAAAAACACTGGATCGCAAATTATTTTCACTTCGCAAGTTTTTTCAGGAGAATCGTCGGGAGTTGTGAAACAAAAAAAAATAGCAGAAATCATCATCGTGTACTACGCAACTTGAGCTTATTTCTTTTTTCCTCCAATTCGCCGCACTTGTTATCAAGAGCCATGTATATGGCGCGATCGATAACGAACTCGAGTGAAGGACGCGGCTGTTCCACGGGGGATCAAATTCGCATAACAAACGGACACTAGTGTGAGTGTGTTTTGTAATACAAGCGAGCATCGATTAATTGATTATTACCAGACAATCGGAGGCTGATTCGCACGCGTGGACGCGATCACTCGGGCAAGACAAGCGATGCGCTCCGATGAAGCAGATGGGATGGACATTTGCGTTGATTATACGCCTGTTTCGGTAAAACAAAGGGAAAGGATGGCCTTTTTAAAACGTATTTGTTCGACTATGTTAAAAGAGAACGTATGTCTGACCAAACGTTTACCTAAACTACTGAAAATTATCGCTGTAGTTGAGACGACCGTTTGTGCGGTAATGCATTGTTTACACACTCTCTGTGTGTGAGGTGTTGTTATTAAATATTAAAATTTTCCCATAAAGAGTCGGAGGTAGTTTCTTTGGCTAGAGAAATTTTTCCTCTCGCTTCATAGGTGGGTCATGGACAATAATAAAAAAAATGAAGTGGCTGACCAAACGTTTACCTGAACTACTGAAAATCATTACTACAGTGGCGGTGATTGTTCATTCGGTTATGTATCGGTTACACTCTTTGTGTAAGGTCTTGTTATTGAAATGTGTGACCACAATATCGATTTGAATTTGCCTATTAAGAGTCGGAGATAGTTCCTTTGGCTAGAGAAACTTTTTCCTCTCGCTTCGTAGGTAGGTCATCAAGAATAAAAAAAATCGAGTGGCTGACCAAACGTTTACCTGAACTACTGAAAATAATTACTACAGTTGCGGTGATCGTTCATTTAGTAATGTATCGGTTACACTCTTTATGTAAGGTGTTGTTATTGAAATGTGTGACCACAATATCGATTTGAATTTGCCTATTAAGAGTCGGAGGTAGTTCCTTTGGCTAGAGAAATTTTTTTCTCTCGCTTCATAGATGGCTCATGGACAAGAATAATAAAAATGAAGTGTATGATAAAAGGTTTATCTATACTACTTAAGCTTGCTGATTCCGTGTTAATCGTTCATCAAATAAAAACTTTATTGAAAAATATATAAATAAAAAATAATTCAAAGTTTTTATATCCACAAAATATCTGTTATTAAACAAAATTCTTTCATATAACGAGCTTTTAATTTAAAACCTTACTAACAAAGTGAGATAAAAGTCGTGCTCGCAGAACAAAAACTGTTGTCTGAAAAAAAAAAAAAAAAAAAAAAAAAAAAAAAAAAAAAAAAACTAATAATCTCTGTTCATCCATTCAATCACGAGCAATTTAGTCGACTGATTTTCATAAATCTCTCCCCCTCCCCCTCCTCCGGCTCACGATGAACTAAATAAGACGAGAATTTAAAATTAAATTAATAGATCTACCTGCCTGGCCCAGGTCTCGTCTAAAGTACAGAGCCCCGGGGGAATTCAATTTAAACGATACCTGAGCCACACGCACTTGCTCGCTGTTGCCTGCCAATTAAAGCCTGGGTGGTGACAGAACGAAGGCAAAAAAGGCCAGCAGCACGTACGGGTGAATTTTTCATTATTAATGCTTGAAGGGTATTACTTACTCTACATGGGAATTGGTTGATGAATTTTCAATGTCTCTTGTATACGATTTAAATATGGAATTTTGCTTGATATTGAAGAAGCAGATCTTTAAAAATAACGCTAACGTTAAATGAGATTTTTTTTTGTATACATATAAAATCAAACTAAATAAAGAACGCAACAAAAAAATTAAATTATGTTGAGAAATAAATAGCTATTCAATAAAATCTGAACCCAAGGCTCCACAGCACCATCATAAAGTCCTTCCGATTGAAAATCTCACTGTTTGTTGCTCGTTGCGCACGTGTGACTTTGTTTTTGCATCGTTTGTACATTCAACAAACCAACAGTACCCTGGCTTCGATCTGTCAAATAAAAAACATGTCGACAAGCGTGTCAGACGCACTATACGGAATGTCAAAAAATCGAAAAACACGAATCCTCGACGCACACCTCACACACATGAACGATACACGAAACAACGTATCCGTGATACTCGAACGGAAACAGCCTCCCGCGCTAGTAAATTTTTGAAAGTGCCGTAGCACTCGCGTTGAATAAAACTATTGAGCGGCGCATCAACAACGAGAGAACGAACGAACGGTTAAAAAAAAAAGAAAAAAAAAAAAACAGAGGTGGAGAAAAATCATTTCTGGAGTTCCCAACCGAGCGCCGGAATCAGTCGACAGACTAAATGAAGCGAGCGACGCCCGATTTTTCGGATGGACGCGCGTTGCTTTCGCTCTGGAATAGCAAAGACGAGTGGCACGACTTGGTGAACGTGAAATAAAAAATACGAACGAGATTGGGACGATTTCCATAATACGTTGCGATGTAACTCGGATATCCGTTGGTGTGTGGAGTGAAATTAATTTTTACGACGAAATTGAGATCCACCACTGTCGCACGATTTTACGACTCTGTACGATTAAAAGGCTGTATTTTGTTGGAAATGAAAATGTGCTCATCGCCGCTTGCTGGGACAATTGATTTTACGCGCAACTATACACTTTTTATTTTGGACCAACACTGACATTTTCACTAAATTGGAATGGTACGAGTTTATTTTTTTTTTCTCCTCCAATTTTCAACGTAATTCGCTAGGACAGCCGTAGCAAATAAAAACCACGAAAGAAACTCATCAAACTTGAAAAAAACATTTGGTCGAGTCGAACAATTTTTCCGTGACCAATTCGTCGTTAAAAGTTTTTATTCGCCAAAAAAAAAAAAAAAAACGCGAATAAAAATAAAAAAAAAAAACCAAAGCGAATGAAATAACAGAGGAATCGGGCAGAGAGCGATTGACAAGCGAAAAGCACACATGTCCGAAAAAAAAAAAAAAAAAATATATCATTAAAAGGGAGGATGTGAGCGAGCGGAAGGTAAACGGAACAAAAACTACGAAACGAAGGGCCCAGAGGGGGATGAAGGGATTCCGGGTCTCGGAGTGTGTGAATATTTGCACGGGGCTTACAGCAGAACTGACAATTTTGCGGAGGTACGTTCGACGGGATCTATCCGGGTACGTATGCATATATGCATGTGTGCATACATTACGTCGATTAACGATTGCTAGCACGTGATTTCGTCCGTCCGTCCGTGGTGTTATGTACAATTCCGGTCTCGCGTGCCGTGACTTTTCCTTCAATTTCGACTCGTGCTCGTCGATTGTTTTTTAATTCTCTTCTGCTCCTCCTCTTACGCGGTTCCTCAGACTCGTCCCAATCGTTCGAATTGAGCACTCGTTTTTTGATTTTATCAACTCAAAGTTTCATCGTTTGATTGATTTATTGATTAATACAGGGATATCGTGATCGGAAAATCGACGTTTTTAGTAAATGCATATATAATTATAAAATAACGATTCTATAAAACAATTGTGGGTGTGACAACTGATCCATACAGATTTAAATTTTTTTTATCAAGGCTTATGTTCTCTAAGATTTTTATTTAACTGAAAATAATATTGAAGCTTCGGGTTATGATTTCTTAGGTCGTAAGATGCAACCCTTAGTCCGATGTACAGTTGATGGAAAAATAAAAACTGTTACATTAATTAATCTCAAACAACGAAATGTTTATCGAACTATTTTTGGTAAAAACAATGTTAACCTGCATTCGAATTGAAAAGTTTTATACCTCACTTCTATGTTGGCCAATTCTATGTTCTATGTTCACTTTATCAATATAATTAAACTGTGCCATCCACGGATAAACTAAATTACCAAATTTTCAGGTAGTGTGTATATAAAGGCACCCCCAATGTACAAAAAATTAAAGAAAAATCATCAAGACGACTTTCGTGAGGAATTTCAGCTGTGCGCTTTTCGATTCATCAAGAGATAATTATAATTAGAGGACATCTTTTTTCTTCCTGGAATGTTCAGCTCTCGAAAAGGTATTTCGAGCGCGTGCATAGCTCGTACACCTCGTACATTGGCAAAGCCAAAGCAAGAAATATTGAGAAATTCCGGGCGCGACGGGCGCACGTGCAAAGGATATTCAGCTGGATCTGCGAATGTATGTACGAGATAATGATAATTTATGGGTGCGTGCGGGTCCCAGTGCGTGTTGAGGAAGCGGAGCTGAGAAACAGTTGGATTGAATCGTTCTGGAGCTTGAAATCGCGCATTTATTAAAATGAAATTACAGTAGGAAATCGTTGAAGGTATCCGGCTTTGGTTTAAACGTTAACTACGCCAAACCAACGAATTTCAGAAAAGTTGTTTGGAGGCTTTTTCATGGCTAAAATTTGATTAAAATACCTACAAACCTACAATACAATTTCAATTTATTGCATTCATTGTGTACCATTTTGTTTGTCGAGCTTATGCTCTATAATTCTGAACTAGTGAAGCTACCAATTGACAGTAAATATTTAGAGACAATGATTATTAAATGCTAACGCAGATGTTCAAATTTTTATTATTTTAAAAAGTTAACAATGATGATGTACATATTTACGCAAGTTTTTCAAGTTGCAAAGTAATATGGAAAAACTGTGCTTGTAGCAAGACTATTTTTTTTTATTACACCCTACTGTATTTAACATTTGTACATATATAAAATTTAGTCAGTAATATTTATCTTTAAAAAGTTTTGAAATACCTTCAAAGCCCGTCTAAGAGGTTGTCACGCAAAATTGTTTTATATTTTATACATGGACCTATTCTGAATTTCGAGGTCACTAAGTCTTAAACTCAGGATACAGGATTTCAAAATTTCGAAGTACAAACAAAAAAAGTATTATCAAAGCAGATTCACTAATTCCAGGTCACAGGTACTTTGATTTAGAAACAAACGCTCAGAAAAATGCCGAGACATTGAAATTTAGCAACAGAGATATACAAACTACATAATTTTACAAGTAATCATGATAATGGTCAACCAGTGTAAATCAAAATTTTGACCATTTAAGCTCAAAAATTGAAGAAAAAAAAAAAAGAAGCATAAAAAAAAGTTGTGGGTATGGTAAGGTGTGCTTATTTATCGCTACATAATTTAGTTTTGTACTAATTGATAACCACATATATTCTATCGAAGCCAAACATCGCTATAGTTGATAAATATGCATGCCACTAGTTAATATGGCACAAATTAAACAAAGCCTAACACTCTGAGCGGGAAGGGGGTGCGGAACTCTAAGGGGGCCCAAGATAGCACCAAACTTTCATGACGAAATTCTATTGTTTGCTTTGATCCGAGCGGAATTCCCCAGCAGTTTGAGTAGTTTCCGAGTTCCAAAGATTCTTGTATTTCATTCTCGTGACCCGCTCCGTCTAGTAGCCCCGTGCAATAAATTTATTCCAACTCCACCCTTTGACCTTTTCCTTTCTTTAAATTATCCTCGGCCTTTTTACTCTTTACTTATGTACCGTAAGGTGGTGCAGTTTTTTGTTTGAATCAAGCAACGCTGCCACCACTCATCGATCGACATTTCTGTGATTTATAATGAAACGCCCAAAAATGTGGTTTATTATGCACATAGGACTTTTTCCCCCTTGTTAAAATTACTTAAAGCATGTAAGGGTTGCATTACCATTCACCTACAAAAGCTCCTATTCCCTTTTTACAGCTCCACTTTCATTTTTTATCCTCCAGCAAAAGTAGTGTGCGTGGCATCAATTATCGATGGTACGAGGCGTCCCGCGAAAATCTCGACAAATCGTTAACAGAGGTATAAATAACATCCCTGTCTGGGCAAACGAGGAGGGCTCGATTTATTTCCGCCAATCTCGTTTTTATAACCCAGTCGCGCGATCCTCGTCTCGAGTAATTTTCGCTCCGGTCTCGAGTAGACTGTTTCCGCTTGCCTCGGGGGTTACGGGTCCTACTGCGCCGTGCTTTTGCCCGGAGAGCTCGACAATCGGGACCAACTGACGTGGCTCTGCGGTTCCTTTTCAAAGCCCAGAGTGAGCTTATTTTAACGAGGATTGATTTTACGTACAGTCTGCTTACATGTCCACCGAACGAACGAGGTCGCGAGAGATGCGTCACTTTTTTTTTTTTTTTTTTTTTTTTTTCGGCATTTAATGTGGGTTCGCTTGCCACGGGATTGCGTTCTTAGTCCCGTCATTTGCACGTTTTGATATCGATTTTGGAATTTTTCGTTTCGTATTGAGGAAAAGAAAGGAGGAAAATTAACCGTAAGCACATTATTTATACAAGTTGAAGATTTATTACCCTACTTTCGTTATACAAAAATTATAATACATTATATACAGCATATGAAATAACTCGAGTGACTAATTATTTCGATGACGCATTCCTTAAAATATATCAGTACCATCACAGCTTTGGTTTGGAATATCGTTTTTTTTTTTTTTTTTTTTTTTTTTCGTTTTTTTGCATTGCTATTTCAGATCTTGAAAAAAATAACCTAGTATGTTTACAACACTGTACAAACTACCATAAATACTAAGCGCTATGAATTTGAAAACCACACCACGTTTTCGTTTAAAAAACATCCCCGTTGACATCGAGGAGTGAGCAATTATAATACCAAGATGCGCTTACAAAATAAACGAAATCATCAGAACTTAAGTTACTACTCCTAGTATGACTCGATGCGATAAGAAAGTTATGTACTTTCGAAGGCAATAATTTTAAGTTACCCCGGCGTATAGAAATAAAATTTAAAAAAAACCTTTTTTTGAATTAAAGCTATAAGTTCTTTTAGGAACCATCGGACTCCAATGTACAGATACAGCCGTTTGGAATGCGTACCATTGTTAACGAAATTTTCTTAGTTATCTCGTTGTAGGTTTCCAAACCAATTTTTTCTATTTTCGTTTTACATATGTAGACTTTGCTTAAAGGGGTATTTCCATCCTTGCAATATTTTTCAGCTCTAAAATTCGGAAAAAAAAAAAATGTAATGGTAGTACAGAAAATTTTATTTTTATTCCTCGACCGTATTATTGGACGACTTACATGCATTCGGTGATTTTTATCGGATGTGAAGGTATGTTAACCAAGAGAACTCGTTGGTTTCGGTCGTTCAGTGCTTCTTGGGGAAACGTTTCCTTAATCTGAAATGACAAGAAATCAAGATGATCATTAATATTGCACGTGGAAATTAAAATAAAAAAATGTATTTTCTACTTGGATCGAAAAAATTCATCGCGCCGTGTTCAACGCGTTAGTACTCGAGCGGGAAATGCAGAGTATATCTCTTTGGAGATACATTCTGTGGTCTCTGAATTTTATATTTTTACAGTGCAACATCTTTAGAGGTATATTCCACATTATCTAGTACTTGTCAAGAGAACGTAGCCAAATATCAAGGCCGCGTAATTTAACGGACGGAAAGCCAAATTTAAATCGAGAAAAATTTCACCCGAAATCTCCAATATTCTAAAATAGCTCGTCTGCATGTCATGAATATAGGTGTGAATTTTTCGATTTTAATGTTTAATAAAAAAAAAATAAATAAACGAAAATTTGAAAACTACTTTATAAAAATGAGAGCTCGCACAAGATCGATCCGCTGTGCCACGAGCTTTTCAACTATTAATTGTTTTTTCAATTTAGAATATGAAATAATTTTGCATTTAAAATTTTCCAGAGCAAGCTTTTAAAGGATGGCTCTTAGTTATTCGCCTTAAAAACAATCGAAACAACAATAATCAAACAACTCACCCGATCTTCACAATTTTTTGATTTTTTTTCACTTTTTTGACCTTTTTTGAGGTGACTTCTATGATTTTTAGAAATAGGCCGGTTCAATTTATCCTCGATCGAATCAACCATTGATCTACTCATTATTTGAGGTCTGACTTCCGCCACAGTGGGCTCAGAGTCTTCAATATCATCGGATGAAAAGCTGAACTGAAAAGAACAGTTCTCGTTAATACACCTCAGATCTTGAGCTTCGATTACACTTCATCATCGTAATCGGTATCCATTAAAAAAAATGTATTTGCTTTTTCCAGGCATTAAAGTTTATGAATATTTTTTGCAAAATTTCAATTGAATCGACAAAACGTAAGTATTTGGTGGAAAATGTTGTTCAAGAATCAAAATTTAATTTTTCAACTCGACAGGTGCATCATTTTGTGAGCGAACGATTGTTACCGCTGTCGATCAAAGTCAATATTCTGAAATACTGGACTAGATATAATGTAATGTACTCACGTCATCGTCTTCATCTCTTTCTTCTTCTATTTCTGTCCCTATTTCTTCCGGCTGGTCCTCTTTTTGTTGAGAATCTTCCACAGAATCACCGAATTTGTCAAAGTCGTTTCGTGCATATTCCCTCACGATTTCCGTTCTCTGTTCAGTGCTACTGCTCGGGATCGACACGGCAGTTACCTTGGTTCCAAACTCCCTGTCAAAAGCTTGTTGGATCACAGCCATGGGATAGTTGGGGTAGTTATCGCACGTTATTTTACCGCAAGAGGTTGGAAATATTTCATCATTCGGAGACTCCTCGGAAGTATAATTGTACGACCTTGCGCGATGTGCGGACGATGTCTTCTGCAATGACGATTGAAAATCATTGAAAATTTGCCATGAGAGATTTTATTGCGTTGCCAAAAAAGAAGTACTCACGTTATCTCCAGTATCATCTATGTGATTGGAAAAGTGATGAGAATTGAGATGCCTCACAATTTTACGGAACAACTTTTCCAATGGAATCGGCGGTTCGTTCACGTATTGATTGAGATCGGTAGAGGAACTCCATGATCTTTTTACCCTTTTTCCCAAAGATGCCGATTTCTCCGTTGGAAGAGCCAGACAAACCTGAAACCACGATCGTTTTATTTAAAAATCACCGGGTAACTCTGCACACTTATTATGTACGAGGAATAAACATTTTCAAAGGAAATTAGTGGTGCAGTAACTTACGGCAAAAAGGCAAATCGTCAGAAGCACGAAAACCCTTGAAAAAGCAGGAGGACAGTCTCGAGTCATTTCGACAACTAATTCACAACGAATGACAAAGTACAAAGTACGATATTACACACAAAAGTTTCGCGTGCTTTGGTTAAACAACGGCAACGAAAAAGACCACACAATGTGTCGCTTTGAGCCCGAAACCCGTAAACCGTGGAGTCGACGCGTTGTTGACCTAACGAAGATTTGCTCTCGTCTAACGAGCTTACTGGACCATGGCTCACTTTTTATTTGAGTCCGTTATCAGTTATCATTCGGCCGGTGTCGACGTAACGCCGATGCGTGTGGACCGTGCGTATATGTACATATACAACAGCCGCCGCGGTACTTCACATGTACGGCGCTCTCGTGTACACATTCACGCACAGGCCCCCGCGTCTGTATCGCACACACGCATTTTAATTCAATTATTTTCCGCTCCCGGTAGGCCCTCGCGCGCTTTCCGATAGTCACACATACTCCGTTTCTCTTTGTTCCTTTTGGCGCTGGGGCTACGGACCGGCCGGCCGAGAGAGACGGCGGTGGCTGTGGGTGACGTGAAAGTTGGTGCATCGAAATTCCTGATGACGTCAGTTTCGTAACGTCAAGCACGCGGACAAGATCTCAATGCAACTCAATAGAGTCATCCAGTATCTTTCTTTTTTTGTTTTTTCTACTCCACGCGTTGTTGGTGTTGTTGTTTGCCTCTCTGAGTCGTGGATGGAAACTTGTACACATTTTTACGTGGAAATTTATCAAGTACACCACTTCAGGGCCCCGGCTAACGTGTCGAAATTTTCTGCTTACTCATTGGTTTCGTCACTGCACGACCGTGATGCACATATTCCACGCGTATTTCCATGGGATGAGTAGGTGAAATAATTACGCGTATGAACAGGTAAAACCAAGAAATGCTGGGACCTCAGGAGTCACCATTGGATTTTACAATATTTTTTGGTGGCTGTTACGAGCGGAAAATTGTTTTCTTTCCTTGGAAATAAAAAAAAAAAAAAACTTGTACAAGTTACTACTCGTGCGATTCTTAACAAGTTGAAACTTCAAATAATTTAGATTATTACTATGATGTATTATCAATGGATACTATAATCTAAGCGTATCTTATCGATCTGCGCTAAATGCAAAAAAAAAACAAATCTCTTGTCGCCCAATTGTGTTGAACCAGTCTATTTTGACACTATTGCTTGTAAAAATTTAGTTTTTAAATCAATCTTATAATTATGGAGTTAAGACATTTTGATGTATCCCTTTGGCATTAAAATAATGTTAAAGATATAGTGTAGTAATGGTATTTTTAATTAGGCATTTGGCATAGGCATGGTATGAAGTGTAGTATGTCATGTACACTTTACAGGAATAAAGTTTTAATTATATACTTCAAAGTCTTTTTATGTTTATAATTTGAATTATTTAATTTGAAGTATTTAATTTGTACTTTTGTATCTAACAACTTATTTGTTTATTACTTGCATTATTTATTGTTACCCTATTGCTCCACTATACCCTTACGGCATATTTACAAGAAAAAAAAATTTTTTTTACTGTTTTTTTTGCTGGTCAACGAGTGAATCTTTAATCACCAAAATGTATTGTTTTTTTAAATATAATAACCAAGCCTTGTTTCTTGTTACTATGTACTTACAGTTATCTCTGATAAGACAGTGTTTACCAGAAATGTTGCAAAGCAACAAAAAGTTTTAGTACAGTCTATCCCCTGTGTATTATTATAATGACAAATTGTAAGAAGATAAAAATTTCCCAATTGCACTGTTTTTACGTCGAGGTAGGCAACATATCTAATGGAATATTCATCAGTTAATGTTTTATTGAAAAACATGATTTTCGTAAATAGTTAATGAAACAATTAAATATAATTAAATCTTCAGATGGTGCTGTGTCCAATTGAAGTACAACTAATAAATAATTTTAATCGTCAGAAATTACTTTTTTTTGCAACTGTTTTGAATATTGTTTTCTTATTTTTTCACTTGCGTGGAAAAAGAATCAAAGTTATGAAAACAAAAAAATAATAATAATAGCATTTATTTCAATCACATCTATTAGTCTGTTTTTACTTTCAATGCAAACCTACCCAAAATCCCTTTCATCTAAACTGTCGTCCAACGGAAAAAAAGGTATAAGTGACATTTTTGTCGAAAATGAGTACATCTACAAATTAAATATCTTATACCGTGATTGAGTAATAATTCACTGAAAATTGGAAAAATTGCTAATAATTTTTGTCAGCAATCAAAAAAAAAAAGGGTAAGTAACACAAAACGTGGAAATCGCGCTAGGTACACATCGTACGTACACTTACCCTTTTTTTACGTTGTAAAGTCGATGATCACCGCCTTTGATTCCAAATTAGAAAAAGGGTAAGCCCCATGGAATAAGCTGTATTTTTTCACTTACCCTTTTTTCACGAGGAAATTGCGCCAAGTTAGAAGGGTAAGTACAAATTTTCATAGTTCCCATCGAAAAATCGTTTTTCTTTTGTGGGAAATAGAATAATTATATAATATTTATATAAAAAACAGTTTTTCCGCGGTCCAATACCCAAATAATCATTCATTTTTTAAGACACTTAGTTGTCATCGATTTTCTCAGTTCATCATTTATGTCACTTATACCTTTTTTTCCGTTGGACGTCAGTAAAACATCAAAACTTCTACTCAAGTTCCAAAATACACGAGCTACTTGTTCGAAGATATTTACTCGTACAGGACAGTTGAGAAGACCAATTCTTCAATAATCATAGGAGAGAGAGAGAGAAATTCATGATTGAAGGTACGCCTACCACGTTTTTTTCTACGCGCACAACCTCATCGCACAAATGCTTTCAGGACTTTCTAAAACAATAGCTCTCCATTCAAAAGATTCGGCAGTTGGAAGCTATAAATAACTTTCGGTTCTGTTATCAGCCACATCCTGCAATCCAGTGGCATTCCAGCAGCCTCCCGAAATAACTCTCAGGTAGAGAAAAAAAAAAAAAAAAAAAAAAAAGAAAAAAAGAAAAAAAAAGCTTCCTCATTGCGACAATTAAAAATAGTCGAAATCAGGTTGGCCGATTCAGATCGGAGGAGGAAAAAGGTACACGCATGGGATTCCACGAAAGCAAAGTGCAGACGCACTTCCATGCAGATGATGCGCGCACGCGAGACTTTCACTTATCGTTAACGTCACTGGTGGAGGCCCGGTAACTTTTGGCGCTCATGTACAGAACCGGCCTCAGACTCCGGCTTCCTGTTTCTCTCTCCTCCGACACTCGAGAAAAAGCCCCCTCCCCTCCCCCCGTCTCTGCTATGATGCGAATATTAACGCACCATTTACGCACGTCGACGTGCCGTCCGCAATGCGCGAACGATAGCCAGTGCCAGTCCTCGTCCGGTTGTGCTTGTTGATAATGAGTCTGCGCAATAATCATCGTTTCTACACGCAGTGCGGGTGATTAGCTCTCCCTTCCCTTTTTTCTCTTGCACTAAATTAGAAAAAAAAAAAAAAAAAAAAAAAAAAAAAAAAAAAAAGGTTTCAGTTTTCATTGTTACTTGTCCCAAGTATATACTTATCACGAACGCACGTTTAACTGTTGGATAATGGATCAAGGTGTCTCTTATACAGTTTTCAAGTGTTTGCTTAGAGCATAATTTTTACAATGGTTTTCTTTTTGTGTATCACTGTTAATCCAAGCGTGTTAAAGTACACCTTCTAAGTGTGTAGTTACAATTTTTATTTTTTATATAAAATACATTATTATGGCATGGATAACGATTATAAGGACAACTGTAAATCTATGATGCACTGGCCTTCTAATATCAGCGGTTGAAGAAAAAAAAAAATTGTTTAGTTTTATGGAATAGATGAAGTAATTTACGAGGCTTCAATTTTATTTTTCTTAAAACGTTTATCAAGACTACTATACTATACAATACATTTTATAAAAACGGAAATTTTGATTGCGATTACATTACGCACTCACTGCTTACGCGCTTTAAATGTGTAAATTGAAAACTTGGATTTTACAGTAATAAAAGAATTTGTTTATATTATATAATAGAAGATTTGTTTTATAAGTATAAATAAACCTTTTTGGCACGGTATCTCGACGTCAGTTACAAGTATGTATTTCCGTATACAATACATTGTTGTTGCGTATGCCAAAGAGATACGTAAGTCCTCTTATCAAGTGATTTCAATGCTCGAGTTCGGTTGTATTTAATTGTACACACGTGTCTTCAGAAATATTTCGTACGACCAGTACATATGATACATGTGACGAAACCACTCAACCTTGACCTTTTTTTTTTTTGTTGTTACACGTTACTTCGCTTTTTCCCAATCAACTCCATGGCGTGACAAACCATCGTACCCAGATCCCCCCAAATCAAGATTCCTCTAAACGTGATTCATGAAGATGACTGGTACATTTTTTTTCCAGTATTAATGGGAAAACATCAAAAGAATCACAAGTGTCGGATAATCCCGCAAACAAATAGGCTAGTTTGAGCGTTTATGGATCATCAAGATATAACACCCCACAACGCAGCACGTATATGGACACGATGCGTAGATCATCGGTGAAGTATTAATAGGAATGTCTTTTATTTTTTCACGGCGTTCACTCGTACTTTTTTCGATGGTCAAATGTTTTCCATCTATGACTGACGCCAGTTTATCAGTTCAGGGTAGACAGTTCGTCACCACGGAGCCGTCAAACGTCACTTATCGTATTTATCAGCTTGCGTAAGACGCTTCGTACGTCGCACTCGATGGAAGCTAAATTTTAGTACGTCACACTTTGTGTCGAATGTTAACGCTCTGTAGGTTATTTTACAACTAAATACAAAATAATAAATACTACGTAACTTTTTTTATTAGATATGCAATGTTATTACCATTTGATCTTATTAAAATACATACTATTACCTACTTCTAACATAAAAATGCATCACAGATAATTATCAGCGTAGATTATACAGGGATATGAATTAATTACTAATCAAATAAAAGCTTGTGGACTGTCGAAAGGTATGCATATTGTTAACTTATACTTGTTTACATTGACTAATCTATACATTACGTTGAAAGTTGCGTTTACTTATTCGATGCTTAGGAAAACAATTACTGATAACGAGAAATTTAAAAGAGAATTATAATTCCAATCTCCGTAATTTTATCTATTCTAAATTCATTTAAAGATTTGAACAATCGTTGATAAAACATACACAACCATATTTTAAATTTTTTGTAAATAATATCACACAGTTTATATAACGACTGAACACCATTACTTGGCTTTTCAAATATTTTTTACATACAATATTTATACAGAAAATACACTTTTGACATTTTCTTTAGAAAAGAGCATTTTTTTTTTATTTGATGCTAATGATAGCAAAAAAACTTCTTTGTCTTAAATTTTATCATATCAGTTTATTGTAAACGAGGTCAATTTGATAAGTTCATTCCTACTTGTACTTACTTTCAATGTTACTTTGTTTTACTTCTAATTTCGCTAGACACCCGTTAAGTATACAAGAAAGTAAGTTACTATAAAGGACATAATTAAATAAAATACAGTATAACACTTCAAAGTTGCTAACTTTCATAATGTCACCCTTGTAAGGGTAGTGTGTACTATACTATGTACATACAATTAATGTTCTATGACTAATGTTGATAATCATTAACACCATAACATATTTATAAATTAAATCGCTAAGTGTTGAATTAAGTTCAAATTGTGTAAAATTCAACATTCGCAAAAATAAACATTGCACTCACACCAAAGGCTACAAATTTTTTTAATTCCTACAGATATCCAACGCTTCCAACAGGATATAAATATTTGACAGTGATCTCTTCAGTGTTTTTATAATAAACGTCTGGAGTTTTTCGTTTTCATTCACTTGGAAATATTCACACGTCCTCGTGTCTTCGTTTTGACCGGCAATTGCAGCCAATCGGTATGTTGAAAGGTCTTCTACTCACAGCTTTCGGCGTTATTTCCTCAGTTGTAAGAAATGCCATCAATTCAATTGTGGTATAGGCTTCATCGCAAAAATCATCGTAATTTTCTGGTGTTCTAATTTTATCCCCACATCTATCACCTTTATTGCTGAGTATGAAAGAAAAAGATAAATAAAAATAGCTTATTTTAAAGAATCGACTGTAATGTCACAATCCACATACCGGCAGAAAATGTAATTCATTTTTTGCTGATGACCCTCTACGTTAACAATATAGTAGTCTTTTCCGAAAATGTCTTTTCCTCTGATTAAAAAAAGTTCGTATCGCTGTAAAGAAATGAAAGTGAAAAATCAATATTTTTCGAGTTTCAATTCACCTCACATGTCCACCACCATCTCAATTTATTATGATGTGCTATTAAAATAGGGCTTTACGCGTTTTGCAGGGAATCCGTGGATTTTTTTTCAAAATTTCCTTCTCGTAAAAAAATTGAAAAATCCGTAGGTGCATTATTTTGGCTAGTAATGAAACCATGCTGTCATCAGCTTTTTGCATATAATTTAGCATCCATCCAACATTTTTACTTCAAAGGTACACCCGATAATTTTTCACTGCTCTTTTGTTTCTTACACATTTCAAGGAAAAACTTTTTTAAATTAATTTTTACGTTGTGAAACTATTAAATTTTACCAAAGTAAGATGGCGTATGAAAATCTATGCCCTTAAAGTTACATTATAAAAGTTACTTGATTAGCACATTAAGAGAAAACGATTAAATATAATTTGAATGTAATTTATAGTTTGAAAAACTTACATCTTCTATGCACTTAGTGTCGCCTATTCGGTGTAAGCTACAAAATGTATTAATAATTAATTTCATTCGTCTAAAAGATAAATCAGAGAATTGAATAACCAATCTCACCTCGTTTTTTTCGTTATAAAAAAAAATAAAATTATTTTCAATGCTGAAATTTACATACCTTGACATACGCGTCCTAGATGCCTTGGAAGCGGGATATTTCATGTCAGCCTTTGCTATGTTCTAAAAATATATACAGTTTATTGTAACGGATGATTAAGTGATTTTTATTCTGTACTTACATTTGTTCTCGGTGAATCTTTTCTGATTGGTTTTATTGAATTTATAGAATTGTTGTCCAATGCTTTCATAATTTCTGCAATTTTTTTGAACGGATAATCAGCTCTTCGGTATTCCTCGTGACGTTTTGAATAGTTTCTAAAGTCACGCTCATCAAGAAAATGTAATTTATTTTCCTCGACGTAGGGATTCTAAAACACGTGTTGAAACAATCATTTTTCGTTTGATATTTTGTAACTAAGTTTATTACATTATTCAGTGGATTTTTAAATCAACTTACATCATTGATATCAGGGACTTGAGCCGATTCACCACAAGCAATTTTCGTAGATACCTGTAAAGTTACAAAAAAAATTCAGTTACAGAATAAAAAAGTTAATGTCTCAATCCATATTCAATCTAATTCTCTTAGACAAGAAATGTCAAGGAATAGAAATAAAAATTTCTAAAAAAAATATATCATTCCTTCTAACACATGTCTAAGAGTATATACATTTAATGCAATACATTTGAAAATTTATGTACGAGTATAAAATATATGGTCACATGATGCCCCTAAGCTAGAAAAGTAAAAAATAGGGGTAAACGGTACAGTTGTTGACCCCCCGATAGTGATTGACCGCCACATGCATTTTTAAATGGAGCCTTTATATATAGATGTACAAATTATACAGGGGTCAATCACTACCTTAAGGTGTCAATAACTGTACCGTTTACCCCTAGTCCAGACATAATTCTAGTCGTGTATAGACCGCTGACATAAAAGTGTAATTTTTTAAGTATTACTCAAGTGTCCATAAAAAATACGATTGTGTGAACATTTTTCGTCACCATGATGATAAGTTGTGCGTTAAATGAAAAAAATTATTAATGAAAAATCATGTGTACGCTGTTGTTACAATAACTCGTAATTGTAGTACAGCGTGAAAGATATCTTCTTAAAATCAATTATCAGAAGAACGTCTTTTCTGGAAATATAATGGGATTTTAATATGCGGCACAAAGAAAACAAGCTATTAGCCGTTAATGATCTGTCTGATGCTCAAACTTTAAAAAATATATCTTTAATGTGTTCCGAAATTGTTTTTTTTATTAGATATCGTAATTTCCTGTAAACATCGCCGGAATAATTTTCTAGAAACTGCTTTGGACATAGAAATCTTTTCAAAAATCCATGCACTAGATAAAATTGAAGAGCTTTGTTTAAAAAAAAATATGCTCAATCTTTGAACCGAATATATAATTTAAACTATAGTTAAGTACGATTGAAGGACTTACCAGTAGAAGCAATACGACAGTGGTACAGGAGCAGAGAAAAACGTCTACCATGTTTACAGAGCAAACAGCCAGAGATCCGCAACTTTGGCATAAAATTTAAAAAGTGGAACAAAAATTGGTAAGCCCGGCTCTAGTCGAAATCCAATTTTTCAGGAGCACCGATGTCAAGGTGAATTGCTTCTTGACACTGGTCAATCAAATCAGCAGTAACTTCAGTTGCAACCGACTTTTATTCAACCTCTTATCGTTAATCGAACAAAGCGTAACTCCCCGAACTTTTCGTGGTACAATACTGTCTCTCTTTCTTTCCTTTCCCTCGGACATGTGCGCACACATGTGACGATAATATATAAATAATAGCGCTAGACTACGAACAAGTCGGTTAATTACACTCGGGGAAGGTGGGGTGCGGAGGGTATCCAAAATCAACTTGTTAGTCGTGACAAATGTTAAATTATATACGTTAACGATGCGTTACACTGTACGAAAGCTTACAAAAAATCAACGGTATTGTTTGCTTACAGCGGGGGGAGGTGAGCGGCATAAGAAGAAGCTCACGCGGCACGTGAATTGCAAAATACGTCTATTATCTATTATCGAACGTTTTACTCTTTTTTTTTTTTTTTTTTTTTTTTTTTTTTTACACGTAAAAGTTTGGATAACGCGCCTTGACGCTGCTCAAAGTGTATACTACTTTACAACTTTTTTTCGGCATTGATATCAATTGTATAACTTATGATTTACTCGACAAGCAGCCGTGAATTAAAGTAAAAAAATTAACCTTTCAACGAGAAATTAGTTTATATAATACATAATGTATACAAAAGATTCCTAAATTGTTCATTTGATTCATATTCCAGCACGGAAACTATATTTATTTTTGTTTGTTTTTAGTGAGAACTTTTAAAAAATCCATTTGACAAAATTAATACGTAAGACAACAAAATATTAATGAAAGATATTTTAGGCCGTTGTTTCAATGTAATTTCGAAAAGATTAACACTAAAGTATGTCATTTTTTTGTAAACAAATTATTATTTTTTTTAAATATTCGATGTCAAGAAACCTACCAGCGATACCCCACTTTTCTTCATTCTCGTGAAAAATAACTGTCTTTATCTGTTATCAATTACCGTGGCTGCCGTGGCTACGACAATTAGGAAAAAAAGATTATCAGTCGAGACAATCGGTGCTCCCTGGCTTTGAACATTTTTCCCGATGTCGTCGCACTGTGATTGGTATCACCGAAAATGACACAGATAACAACTGAAGTTGAGAACTAATGAGCCACTCACCGTGTGATTTTTTTCGTCCCTCCGCTATCCGTGACATAAAAAATCTAAATTCACATGGCTACATGGACACTTTGTACGTTTCTTTCTGTTTTCAATGGCTTGTGCTCTGTCTAGATGGACCACCGTAAACATCACCAACTTTTCTTCTTTTTTCTTCGTAACTTGTGTCTTAATTCCACTTTTCCTTGTGTTACTTTAAACGATTGCGACATTGGCAAGAAAAAAGTTATTTGTCCTTATCACATGAATCGCGTGCATATCTTCCTTCTAACACATTGAAATTCCGAAATGTTAATTGAGTGAAATTTTAGATATATATTCACCGAGTGATAACGCGTGCCGTTAGACTTGAGCATGTAGCGGGTGTGCGCGTGCATGATGATTTTCGATGTATGTAGTGCATGTCTCGTCGTTTCGTCACTTTTTTCTTTTTTTTTTTTTTTTTTTTTCTCACTCACAGCAGCTGTCGCCACTGGCACAGGGTCACCGCTGCATTTTTATCAATCGAAACTCGTGCTAAATCGAAAGAGATTTAAGAATCACTCGTTATGTTGTTATTTGCCTTTCTTAACTTTATGGGAACTTTGCTTTTGTCGTGCAGAACATGAAAGAGGTTTTTATACGCCAATGCAAAGTAGAGCTCGAGTTTTTTTCATTTCGTCGTGGGAAATTTTCATGTTTGTTGTTAAAAAAAACTTTATTTCCTTGTTAATATTTTCTCAATTGACAAGTCCAACATGACTGTTATTTCAATAATAACTTATCGATAACTACTTAGAGAAAAATATTTTTTGCCTTTCTTTCTGTCATTAAAAATGCATTTCTGAATTTTAAATTGTTCATTACGAGGAAATTTAGTTTTTTTCACAAGAAATGAGTAAATACAACGTATCAATAATTACGTGTGCAAAGTACTTACTTACAAAAGTCTGTTGACACTTTGGTAAAAACTAAGTTGACCATTGCAAATTCAAGCACAGAGTTGGTGATTTACTTGGATGTATACAATTTGTGCACCGTCATCTTTAAAACTGTACAAGTCGTAGTCTCAAACACTATAAAGCGATTTCTGGATCGATGTTAGCTTATATTCAATGCCTTATCTTTCCAGTGCGTAGTTATTTTATACTTTTTTCTGTCATTGCAACATACATGTACCAATTGAATGTCGTCTCGCCTTGATGAACATTATTTTCAAGTTTGATAAAAGTGACTCATTTTTAAGAGTAGACATTGGAAATTAACTGTTTTTTTGTTTTGTTTTTTTTAATAACTATTTAAATTACTACAAATAAGAGTAATTTGAGAAGATTGAATAAATCATTCAACTCAAGTTGCTACATTTTATTGGTTATTTAAGACAAAACATACATTAACCGCAATATTTATGCACAACACTTGGATCTAAATTTTTTCATCACTTGTGCAGAATTTGTACTATAAAAATGCTCTTCATTGACACAACTCTACATCAAAAACTAATTATATGTTTTTAATTATATATGAGACAGTGTTATTGTATAAGTAATGTGCAAAAAAGAAAAATTGTAGAATTAAAGTGAACAAATTTTTTTTTGTCACAAAATAATGGGTAATATAACAGACTTGTAATGGATCAATGTATTAGGTCATAAATAAATAAAATAATGTTAGTAAACTTACCACCTTAAAAATCTGATGTATAATGAATGCAATATTTATTTTACTGCCAAATATGGGTAAATTTAAAAGTTAATTTACTGATGATTTACTGTTAATTTACAATATCTATTTTCTTTACAAATTACAGTTCGTGAGGTACCACGTACTATTGATGTTGTATAAAATGTGTTCATTTTATTTTATTTCATTTTCCAAGCCCACAGGCGTTTATTTGATCAGCCTGACTTTATGTACATTTTATAAAGTAGAAATGTCAATAAATAGTAAGAAAATTGATATTAAAAAGTAGAATTCGAAAAAAAAAAAAAAATTGTTATATCAGACTACAGTATGAGCTGATACTGTAGCAATATACTACACCAACAAACACGTTGTGAAATAAATAAATTATGCAGCAACCATTTATCATTTTGAAATAAAAAAATAGATTTTTATAATTTTCTGTTAAATTTTATGACACCTGTAGTTTACGATCTAGATGTTGTGTCATTGATACATAAACTCATACACATGTGCCCAGAGCGAAAAGCAAATCAATGCATTATTTTACATGTGTGACTCTTATTGTATAGGTCAACTTTTAATTACTTTTATTTATCATTGCAGTTCTTCAATAAAAAAAAAATCACAGACTACTTCTATTCGTATAGTATTCAATGTGTGGGTGCAATCATGTGAACTTGAACGACTCAGGTAATCAGAAAGCATATTATTTTCTTGCTTTCACGGACAATGTATTTTGAATAATATTGGACATTTACTGGCAAATAACGTATACGTGCAGTAGTTCCAAAAATATTTCAGCAGATAAGAAACACGCGTCAGTTAACATTTATCAAAACAACTGTCCTCGACGAAACATAGCAGCGTATTATGATAAAAAAAAAAATAAAATAAAAAAAATTCTATTTTAAAAGTATGAGCTTTAAATAGCACCAATAAATAGATGCCATAACCTAATTAGAAAAAATAAAGAGTTATCGAACTTACAAGCACAACTAACTGACGAGATAACGCAGAGGCAAACCATGAGCAGAGCATTCATTGGTCCCGTTTTTTTTTTTTGTTTTCGTCTCTCTATTACTGTTTTGACATTTATCATCTCCCTGACGTCAAAAAAAGGAATCTCGGTGGGATAGCAACATTTCCGGTCATACACGGTTAAAAATTTTGTATTTTGTGTAGTTTTTAATTATGCTGAAAAAAAAAAAAAAATGTACTTCCATAGTAAATACGCTGAATGAGGGGAAAAAATAATTTATTTGTTCGTCAAATAACGTAGCCCTGCAGGAGTACATTAATTTACAACTCCACGGGAACGTCATTCCGAAGCAAAGGAAACTTTTTGGAAAGTTTCGCTTTGACGAGGCATTATTACCAAGGCATCCATAGTACAAGAAAGGTCTTTTCGCACTTTTCCAAGCTCCATTCATTGCTTTGTCTCCCCTTTGGTCCCCTTTTCGAACTTTTCACGGATTCTCTTACGTCGAACACTCAAGAGTTTCCCTAAGCCTTCGCTCCTCCACCCCCTCCATTGGCTAGAAAATCTTGAGGCACTTTGCGACCTACTGCGAACAATACTGTTCCTCCACTTTTTGATTCCTGCGAATAGTACTTAAAGTCTAAGTTCATAAAAAGTGAAATTTTTTTATAAAAACGCTTATTAGTGGTGACACTCTATAAAGTTAATTCTTCAAATTAAAACGAATACGCATATTAAGTGCAAGATCACGCAAAATCTTTTTTATTGCATTCTTTTTTTAAGTTATTATTACGTGTGAAAAATGCATTAATTTTTTCATACCGTTATTATTATTCTCAAGTGTTATTAAATATCCAATAAAGATTTATGTAATGCATAAAAAAAAAGTATTATCATTTGTTGATGTGATGAGCAATTGAACAAAAACATGTGTTGTAGACTAAAATTAAATAATGGTTTTCAAGTCGGTACTTAAAATATTGAATTCTCGTTCAGTAATATTAATAATTAATTCGATAATGAGTTTGCTTTCTTTCAAACCAATTAATAACTTGATAGTAATTTCACTAGAGTCGTTTGTTATATGTTTTACTGATAAGTTATCAGATATTCTTGAAACGCTCGACAGTTCATCGTAAAATGAAAAAAATTTTAATGTAAAATACATCTTTTGGTAAAATTTACTTTTTCCAAGTATTGTAAGTGCTTCGAAACAAAACACCGAATGAAAAGGTGACAAGGCCCAGGAAAAAAACAGATCGAGAGGGAGAAAAAGATGAAGAGTCGACCAAAACGAACCAAAACTGCGTGGCCTCGATCCCATCGGCATCCGTACTTTGTTCTCTCTCTCTCGCCAAAACTTACAATTTATTTCTGAGAATATTTTCGAAATGAAGTAATGTCCGACGCTATCGCGAGTGTTACTACTTGCGGCCCTGCAGACACGAGATATATGCGGAATTTTGGCTTTGGCTTCTCTTTCGTTCTATCTTTAATGGTCCTTACAGAAGTAGAGCCTCAACTACAACGGCGATTTTATCCTTTAACATATACAACGTTTAGTCATATGCACAAAGGCTGAAGTTGTGTGTCATAATGGCATTACTGATATTTTTTTTATATAAAGTACCGACCATTTTTCTTCAGAGGGATGATACAACAATAAAGCATCGATGTTAAAATTATAAAGGTTATCATGGTGTAATTGACCATTTAGAAGTTGAAAATACCTTATGCTAAAATATTTGCTGGCGTGGGAAGAAAAAGAGATTAATCATAGAACATAAATTATACGTAAAACCTTTATTTTTACGATTATGTGACGTATTGATAATTTTTTTCAAATAATAATTTGTTCTTAGTATTACAACAATAACTTCTAGATTGACTAAATTAATTTTTTTTTTTTTTTCTTTTTTTTAATCAGTTTCAAATTTAAGTAATGCCTATCTTATTATCAATTAGGTAAAACAGTAGATAATTTTTTTACACAATATCTTTAATTCAAATGAAAAAACTCGCTTTTTCCTACTGGCTGTTTTAAAAAATAAGGGTGCTTTTCGAATTCAAACAACATATTATAGGATGGATATTTTACACAAGTTTTTCAGTCATAAAATTTGTGTCAGACATGGTTTTTAATGTGTAATCAACACTTTTAATTCCAAATAATAATGCTATGTTATAATTAAAATATTTATATCCAACCGGTTCAACAAACAGCTGTTATTGAAGTCTACGAAATAACTTACGAAAAGGAAAACCTTTTTCTTCGATTTAAGCGCCTGTTCAACTTGTGCCATGTACTCACAAACTTCAGTCGAATCTTTAAATTTTCTTGGAAAATACTTAACTTTTGACTGAAAAGGAATGCGTGTTTGTCATAAGCATTAACAACTCAATAGAAATCGTCCCCCAATGACTCAACTGATACGTCACACGAAGGAGAAGATAAGAATTATCTTCAAAAACGACTTCTTCAACATAAAGAATACTTTTTAACGTCAACACTACTGTTATTCTCGCATTCTCGCCCTGATTTTTCCCTATGAGATCCAAGTCAACCACGATTTCCGAACATCACTATGGCCTATACAGTTTCGTTCATGCCTCGAAACACCTTGTTGGCCATTTTGACTTTAAGGTACTCAACAATGCCCGTGTGTTTGCCTTCCTTAGCAAAACCCAGCGGCGTCATACCATCGGCGGTCACAGCATCAAGATCGGCTCCATTGTTGGCTATCACACGAACAACCTCGAAGTGATTGTTCTTGGCGGCGATATGCAGAGGCACCTGTCCATCGTAATTTCGTGCGGTGAGCTTGGCACCTTTCCCTACGAGAACGAGGGCAACATCCTCGGTGTCGCACTCCAAAGCCACGTGCAGAGGAGCGTTCTGACGGTGGTCGACCTTATTGACGTCCGCCCCGTGCTCCAACAGAACCTCCACCTTGTCCAGGGCGCCCTTCGCTGCAGCTTCGTACAGCGGAGTTCTACCGAGCCAATCAACCGCGTTCACGTCAGCTCCGTTTTCCACCAACAGCCGAATGACATCGGCATTGCTGTACCTCGCGGCTTCGTGCAGAGGAGTGTTTCGCCGGAAATCCCCCCAATGGTTAACGTTCGCGCCATTGTCCATCAAAACTTTCGCCACGTCCAGCAGGCTCAAGCCAACTGCCGCGTGCAAGGGTGTACCTCCGAAACTGGACGTTGCGTCCACGTTGGCCCCGTGCTCCATCAAAGTCTCGATGATGGCGACCTTGTGCCTGGGCGGCGCTTGCTTCGTCGCCACGTGCAAAGGCGTCTCCCCGTGCACGTCGGACGCGTTGACGTTGGCCATGTGGCTCGCCAGGGTTTTCACCACGCGCACGTTCCCGTATTGAATCGCGCGGTACAACGGCGTTTGTCCGATGTTGTCGGGGACGTTCACGTGCCCGCCATGCCCCAGCAGAGCCTCCAACATCCCCGGGGTGCCCCATTTGCCCACCAGGTGCAACAGAGTGTCGTCATCGTCGAACACGTGGTTCACACTGAAGTTTCCGTCGTCCTTCCATTCGTCGTACGCGTCCTTGTCCTTCCTTTGCAGCCGGTTTTTTATCTCGCCGATCACTTTCTTCCCGTCCAGGTCCGCTGTGTCGCTCATTTCCAACATTATCCTTTCCAGCTCCTTCATGCTTTTCCTTCGATGCAGCGATGGAATTACGAACAGTTGTTGTTTCTTGAGAAAACAAGTGACGTAGATCTGTAACTGAATGGTTAATTTGGAAATCAAAATCTGTCGAACATTGGGTATTTGCTTTCATACATTTGACGACTTACGTGCTGTAACTGCAGTACCATACAAAGGCGACTCGAACAACAATGCTCAAGATTAGTCGAGTAAGGCTCACTGTGGCATTGTCACGTCCTCTTATCTTGCACTTATTTGTACGTAATTTAAATATACACCACAAAAACAAGAAAGAGAGTGTATACGAACTGCGTCGGACCTTTGTCCCCCTCGCTTATATACATATGTACATACGACGCGTGCGTATAGTGACATAATCTACGCTTTGTTTTTCCTATGAACTACTTTGGGTTTAATTTGTTTGTTGTTTGCTGTGTACCACAGCTGTGGCGGCAGGAGTCAAATTATCAACCGATTATCGGAATATGAACGATTCGTTAACGTTGGTGACTATTCATATGTCGTTCTAGAGTTGTGTGACAAAATTACGCCATGAGTTGCTTTGACATATACAATTGTCGAATGTATAAATTATTGAACGTATTGTTGCAAGTAAGTAATTGGTACAGAACAATTAGACAGCTCGAGGATTTGACGCAAAGGGACAGAAAAAAAAAAAAAAAAAAAAAAAAAAAAAAAAATTCGTACGTTTAATGAACATCTTTGATGTGCTTTGGAAGCCACGCGTGCATGGCAGTACAGACATTGAGGTCTGTACAAATATCTCTCGAGGCGTGTTATATATCATAACGTACACACGGAGAATATATATCATGGGAGCGTTTGTTCGGATTCCAACTCGGCCGTGGGAGGAAACCCGCTGGCAGTGGTGTGTGGAAGAGAAAAGAGAGAGAGAGAGAGAGGGAGCACGTGGTAATTATAGAGGCTCTGGCTGAAGAACGAGGGAGAAAGACAATGCGCGGAGAAGTTCGCCGAGCAGCAGGCCCAAAGCCAAACATTTCCGGAATATATCGGATCACTACCATCTCTCTCTCTAGTTTCCGCTTATTTGTCTGCAGTTTCATACACCCGAGGTATACTTAACCCGCTTGTACGTATATAACGTTCTTGATAAATTCGAAGCCACTTATCGCATACCAGTGTCGAATCTTTGTCCCCCGGAACGAGACGCGAAAACCCTCATTTCACTCGGCGCCGCCGTAGTTTGCATCCCTCGAGATATATTCCAGATCTCAATGCTTAAACTTAATTCTGGATCCTTGGCAGGTTTTCATTTTTTTCAAGTTTACCGTATACGCGTATAAGGGATGGGCGTACATGTCGAGTGTTTATAGTTACGTAGAAAAAATATTTCTCGAGTTGAAAAATAACGTGACTTGTTGTACTTATTGGGTTTCAAAATCGGATATATTTTGTGACGGTTGGTGCGTGATTTAAATGTATTCAAGTGTGCGTATCACGGTAATTATCATTAAAGTAATCACCAATCGTGGAAATCAATCGACCACGAGGCGGTGTTTTTGTAGGTGACGATATATAAGCTTGTTTGATCGGTAAGAAATGGAGGAGGTGACTGTGCACTCTCAGTTGCATTTTTTTGTAAGGATTTTAGCTGTTACTTTTTATGCTCGTCCCTGAAAAATATTCATTAAAAAAAAAAAGAGAGAGAGGAATAAACAAAAAAGAAATTTCCGATGCGTCTTATTGTACGGAACAAATAAAACAAAGGAAAGGGAGGAGCTTTTTCATCCGTATTGGCAGACCTTCGAATTTTGTGCAAAGTTACCGTAGTTGTTGTCAGATGAATCAAATCGATTAATAGATTCTGATGAAATAATATTCATCATTACTCCTAAAGCAGTATAAAATGTGAGGCGATCCGTAAAAAAAAAAAAAAAAAAAAAAAAAAAAACCAGTTTTGAGCATTTTTTTGTTTCCAAGCCACTTCGGCACGAAAAAAGAGAAAAAAAAATTAAAAACCCAAACGAACAAAAAGCTTTTATCTGATTGCCCGATAGCACAGCAATGAATATACATCGAAACGGGGTGTGTCCATATTTAGTTTCAAAAGATAGTATCAGTCAACACAGAAACACATAAGTACAATCTATCAAACCATTCCTTTTTTCTGTGACTTTTTCTATGCCTCACCATCCTCTCGTTCGCTTCGAATGCTACAAATTCAATATTTCACGGTTACATGTATACACACACATGTGCACACGTCGAATACACAAAGTTTCAAGCTTTTACCATATGTATAATTTGACCTGTGCGATTTTCACATTTACGCTGTGGTGAAGAAGCTCCCACTTGGTTCGCATGTTAAAAGCGATAATCAATTTACCGCGACGTCGTTAACTGTGAGGGAAGAAAACACTTTTTCTTTGCGGAATACGATTTGGAAATTTACTTTTTGAGGAACAAAAAAAAAACTACCGTGTTCCCACATCTGCGTATCTGTTTGGAATTTCTGGTAACAAGAGCTAGTCATGCCTCATGCCTCGCATATTTCACGTATAAATTTTCTGTTTCATTGCGTGACTATTTAACGAAAGCACGGAAACTTGTCATGTGGGAAGTTTGAACCCAGAAAGAAATCGTGATGATGATCAGTCAATCGCACCAACAACTAATTATCGACTAGGTTTGACAACATTGATTATTTGTGGAGTAAGTGAAAATCGAATGGTTTTTTTTTTTTTATAGGCACATCAAACATTGGTTATTCATCGTAATAGATTTCTCAATCCGGATGATTTTGCTGATAGCGCAGCTCGATCTACATGATAAGATTTGCATTTTCGTTCCATGAGTGAGATTATTTCTGGATATTGTGAACGAGCCTTACCCTACCGCAAATATTTAAGTATGCCATTTCCATCAACACGGTTTTTTTCCATTCAAATCCATTGAAATATATACCTATGATTTCCCCACTATGAGCTCCTCCATCCATTAGGAGCTTTGTCGTTACTATTCTCTCTTTTTCGGGGCTTTTGTCAAATACTTCCGTGGTAAAAGATAAAACGGTGCTGAAGTAATATTTCAACAGCTGCTTAATTTCCACTCTGAACCGACGGGCGTCTAAAAAAGTCTTTTCGCTCGATTATCTTGATTTTCAAGCGTAGCGTGTGAAGGCACTTTTGTGGTTCGGTCTTGTATACTTTCGATACAATGAAAAAATTTACACAACACACGTACAATCTAATGTCAACCATCTACTTGGAGCCAACCCAACGTATGATTTCTAGATTATATTGTGTTCTAGTTCGGCATCTAATTTTACTTTGCATCTCTGTAAGGTTTCGTTTGTGCTGATCACTAAAAATATACTTCCCAACGAAACGTGAGACGACACTTGTCTTTTTATGCAATCAAAAATCCCTCGTAACAACGTCCGACAAGGTATTTGGCGAGTAAAAATCGGCCAGTGAATCGATAGATTTTTATGGCTTTCAAGGGTTACGAAATAGCTGCCGTGATCTTGACTTTTTTTTTTTTTTTTTTTTTTCTTCTTAAGAATTTATTGAATGTATTTATTTTAATGATTAGGCATCATTTATTGCGACCCAGTCTCAGTAATTTATTACTTTGAAATAAGTAGAGAGATAAAGAAAAAAAAAAAAAAAAAAGAAAAGATAAGAGTGAGCAGTTTCATTGAAAAAAGATTTTATAAACTTCATTATCTCTATGCTACAGCAGTTCTGAGATGAGTTGTGAAACTTCTACGAAAATCAAAGTTTAATGACTTTTCCATTTTAATTACAGTGCTCATCTCAAAATGAAATCAAAACAAACAAATCCTCTGCCGATAACAAGCTACTTACTCTGAATTTTAATTGACCTTATCGAGGCATTAAAATATAGAAAAAGTCAACTGAAAAGTCTAGTATTTTGAGGGTAGAGTTATATACCCTTGTGTGACCCTTACCCAGAGTATCACCAATAAGTACAAGCTTTGTTCATTTTGAAATTTGCAAAGTTCCCATTTTTTATTTGAAATTTCGATGGTTACTAATTCATCCCTCGAAAATACCTCCCCCCCTTCATCACGATCCTACGATTGAGTTTTCGATAAGCTTATATAGATGAAATCGAGTAACGATCAACACCCTTTTTATCCGTTAGAGACGGGTAAGGAAATCGTATGTTTTGATGAATTGAACGCTGTTACGTGACTCCAAAAAACGTTGAGTAATTCTTGTCTTCGGTGGCCCACACATCTGTCTCTCCCTCTTCCCGCTGCTCCCTCGTACATCCAGTCATAGGCCGTGGCAGAAGGTACAACGCAAAGAGAACGGGAGAAAGATAAAGTTGTCGGCCGGCAGTGGCGAGTGGCGACCGAGCCCGTGCTCGAATAGCTTCATTAAAGTCCCACTCGACCCATGACTACGCGCATCACCATCGCGGCTACGTCACGAAGTTGACGCATTTAAACGAGACGAAGGGGCTGCGAGTGGGTACACGTACACACTGCACACCACGGGGGGAGAAGACAAGTCGAGTCGGCCGGAAGAGCTATCTCCACGTGCCCCGGTGGTATCGCAAACTCATTCCTCCCCCTTTGTCGCACAAATGTATATGTATACACACGTGTTTGCAGACGAGACGGCAGAGAGAGAGAGAGAGAGAGTGTAGAAATTTCACGCGCGACGCGTTTATTTCCCTGGAAAATTACAAGCAAGGGGGGAGGGGGTGCAGGAACTTGCGCGGATTCGAGCTCGTCGTCACAAAGGTTGCACACCTGGAATTATCATCATCCCTCTCGGCGCAATCAGTGGTGTTACGTGTAATTTCGGTGTGTGCCATTACCACTGCCCTTTTGCATCCCTTTGATATCTTTACAATTAATTGCAGTGTGGACGGGACATTTTTAACTGACTCATCGTTTCGTGTCTTTAAATATGTGTCGATCATATAGTGGAAGACGCTACTAAATCTTTGTTTATCGAAGCTGTCGTGGCAACTATTTTTTATTTTACTGGCATGCATTGAGCACAGATATTTTTAATTTATATCACAGTGTATCTAGCGAGGTAATAAATAATATTTTTCTGCGCTACGACAGCCTCATGAGGATAAGATTAATTACGTTTTTTGAAGGTGCCTCGGATACTACTCGGATAGTAGAGGTAGATAGAAGATGATGTGGTTACGAGCATTTACGCCTAAATATTATAAAAAAGCAAGTCAATATACTGATGCAAATTTTTTGTTTGTCTCGTTTTCATTGTCTTGTCTTTCAACGGTACTTGTCAATCATTCGTCTATGTACTGTAAGTTTCCGTTACTTTTGTTCCATCTGTACTTATGTCTCTTCTTTTTTAGATCTTTTGTTGTATCTGTTCATCCCTTAGTTCTGCTTACCTGCGTGTCTACTTTTTCTGTTTATTTGAATGTCTGTGCAAAAAAACTTTAGCACACATAAACACCTTTGTACTTTCTCTTAGTTAATACAGTATCTTACTTTCTTACTTTTAGTTATTACCTTTCTTTTTACTTCGTTTTAATTGAGATTTTTCATGGTTTCAACTTCTTGTTTCTACAACATATAATATACATTTGTCTCTGACTCTAGCTCTCTGTATCTTTATTTCTTTGCCTTTCTTTGTTTTTTTCTTCCATCCAAGTCTTTGTTCAAAATTTCTATACATAAGTATCCCTCAATATCATTGAATTGATTTCGTAAAATGTAAATACGCAGACACTATACGTAAGTCTAATATTAAGTCACTAACGCACGCCCACCCCGTGATCGCGACCCTGAGGCTGTCAAGACACGCGCGACTAATAAAACCACGGGCGAAATTTAAGCTGGTAATAAGCCATTGTTTGCATTTATTTGGCTTTGACGCAGCTGCCACTATAAATACATATTCGGAGAGGACCGCAAACCCTATTGGTGTAAGCTTGAATGATTTAGTGGACGCGCCGTCGTTGTCGAGGATTGATCGAAACGTGTTTTACGGAACGTCAATTTTATATTATTGACGGCTGGTTACTGGCGCCCGATTGAGTTGGGTCGTGGGTTTTGCGGCGGATGCTCGGCACTGAGCGATCGGCGGAAATTGCGCTGCGATTGTTTCGGGGATGGGCGAGCGTTGGCTCTTATTGGCCGAGGCTTTTGTGTCATATGCACCTGCGTGGTTTTGCCCAAACGATAGTTGGAGATTTTTTTTTTTTTTTTTTATTCAGACGACTGTTTACAGTCTTTGACTGTGCATTTGAAACTTACCTAGTAATACGAAATTTAAAAAACAGTCTTTAAAACTACAAAGGACTTTTGAGTCTTTTTGCTGAAAAATAAGTTTATTCATCAGGCCAACGTCAAAAGATTAATTACCAGCATTTTATATAGCATCTGAAAATGTGTGTCAAACGTGTGCGGGCCGTCAATATTTAGATGGCATTTGAGTGCACGCATGGATTTTTTTTTTATCCCGTCCGTACTTGCAATCTTTTTTTCCAAATATTTAGAGTTAACAAAAAAAAAAGAAGAGAATTGCACTGTTTGCACTAATCCATAAAGAATTATCAATTTATGCCAAAAGGAACGATAAAACGAGGTATTTCCTGAAGGAAAAAAATGTAGGTGGATCTCAAATTCAGGTGAACTAAACGTCTGCGAAGAAAAATCTCGCTCCGGGCGAAAAAAAAGACAAAGCCTAGGAAAAGCTTGAAAGCGAAAAATTTCATTTTCTCCTGTAATGTAAACTCTGCACTTGGCTTCATATTTCATCACGATAAATTGCAACGAATGTATCGTCGATTCCATTTACTGAAAGTTTGAAAGTTTGTCTCGTATGTTTAAACAATTGGACTATATGAAATCACACTTGAGAAGATATTCAAAACCGAACGATTGCTTAACGCTGATTCCTAATTCAACCAACTCATTTACTAATTTATAAGCTTTTTTTCCTAACGACCGAATCAAAAATTTTTTTTTAATTTGAAAAAAAAAAAATTTCACCATCATGTGGGTTCTTCCTTAAAAATCTTCGAAACCAATAAGCCAACTCGTAATTTCCGTTCTCGAGAGTAGTGCGCTCAAAAGTAACGAACCACGTGATTCGCAAGAAATCATATTTTTCATCGTCTCCGAGACTCTTCCTCGAGACTCTCCACTCGCACCGCATTGCCGCATCTCCCACGCACCTTTCCACTCGTCCCTTCGTCGCAGAAGGAAAAATTCACAATTGCGTCTAGCTACGAGTCAAGAGAAGAAGGGCCCGCCTTCCCTCTTTTCCAAAATCCCCTTCTCGAGCGGGAAACAGGGGAAGGAACGCCAAGTGCTGGAGACTTTTTCTCTCGAATACGTGTACACACGAATGAGAAACTTAAATGGGAAAAACACGCATCCCACCTGGATTTGGTGCAAAACTCGGGGAAATCCCTTTGTAAGTTCAAACTCGAAAGACGTAGATTTTTCCTGCTACTACTCATCCTCGGATACATATCCCTACCATTGCTCAAAGCTACATTTTGACAGCCAACAGCATCATTTGATATTGTTACCCTAAAATATTTGATAGTTATTCTGCAGTTTTACAACCTTATTCAAAGAAGAATAACACAAAATCATTGTTCCACAAATTATATCGTACAAAGAGTTGTCTTTTACAGTAGAAGTGAGTAAGGAATAGTTTTTAAAGTTCAGTAACTACAAAGTGATTTAATTTGTTTTGTTTGATTATTACTTTTTCTATTTATAATCAATATTTTCCCTTTTAAAGGAAAATGTCAACAAAAACTCAACACTTAAAAGTTATAGTTCTTACATATACACCCACATCATGTAATTAAACGTTTCTAGTAGCAATTTATTTATAATACCTATTTGGGTCCCTTAGGATCAGCTCCATCGATGGTACTTCGATAACGTCGTCTGATTTAAATTATGCACTGCACATTCGGTTTCACTTCCATCTGGCAGTACTGGCTTTATGATTTCTAGATACTTCGACAAGGGGCATAATATTTTGCAGTCTGAAAGCCTCAAGGTCAGCTTCTTATTGGCACCCGACCACACAAATAGCTGTGAAAATGGCAAATAATGAAAGCTATGCTCTTTCTCGATTATTCAAAAAAACTGTTAAACACAAGCCGACATACCCGAATATAAATTCCATTGTCGGGTCCTCTCAGTTTTTCCATGATCACAGTGGCCCCAAATTCAAGGAGTTTGGGATACTTGAACCCATGCGATTTGAGAAATCCATTGACGTTCAGATCGTGCGCACCGTACAAGTAAATTTTTCTCTTGTCCCCCCCCTTCTCCTGATTGTCGATATTTTCAATGAATTTTTTCAACATCGCTCCAACCGCCAACTTTTTCATTTCGTTCGTCAATAATAACGCTTCGTAATAAATAGCCGCGATTTCTTTGAGCTCTTCGTAGTTACTTTCGGTCAACCACAATGGTAGAGGCCATCCCATACTTTTCTAAAAAATGGTAATATTTATTTTACACAAATATTTCCACGAAATAGTTGTTGCATTTCTCTTTCCATTCAAACTGACTTTTAATACTTACGTGGCATTCAATCATGTGGTAGTATATAAAAATCATAACTGGATTTATCATCTCCTGGCCAACATTCTCTAAAAGAAGATCTATAGTGCCACGATACTTCAAGATCCTATTTTTTATCTCATCAGAGTGTAAAACCTCACTTCTGAGCTGGAGATACCTAATAACATTATTTTTTATATTTTTATGTATTACTCTACGGGGAAAAGCAAAAAGGGACAACCACTTACAACTTACAAATCTTCTATTTTTTATGTTATACAAATTTTTAACTTAAAATGAGGATGATGTGAGTGGTACCGACCATGTTTCGCGTACACCCACCGAAGCCTTACTTAGAAACCACGAGTGAAAGAAATAAGGGGACCGTCCAATCGATTAAGCAAATAATAACTTGACAGGAAAAGCTTGATAAAAAAGGTAAACAGTAGTAGATAAGAATAAAAAATTCGTATAGAATAAGTAAAAAAAAAGCACGTGTGATCGAGAGGAATAAGATAAATTGAGACTGACCGAAGTATAATATATATGGTAGCCGTGGGATAATTAAATGAAAATAATTTTGAAAAAATACAGGGTATACTAAGAGGTTTAGGTGAAAAGAGAAGGGTAAAAAATGAAACAAGTGTAGGGGGGCCTCCATTACAGCCAATTCCAGAGAAATTGCTGCCGTAAGACGAAAAGTACCGAGTAAGTCGATGAAACACACAGTGATGATGATAAGTAACACAAAGTGGTTAAAATCACGTGATTACTTTGGGCACGCCTCTGGTGTTAGAAAAAAATCAAACTTGGACTCATTGTGATGGGAGGGAAAAGGTGTCCAGCTCACGTCTTCGGGCCA
The DNA here is from genome assembly GCF_036245765.1 of Copidosoma floridanum. Lineage (NCBI taxonomy): Eukaryota > Metazoa > Arthropoda > Insecta > Hymenoptera > Encyrtidae > Copidosoma > Copidosoma floridanum. Next base: position 10,335,671 of record NW_028321884.1, on the reverse strand, counting down.
AAATGGTACCTCGAACGTTGGGTACAGCCCAGCGAGCACCAATTGCAGTGACATCCTCGTACGATCGTAGCTCGTGCTGTACGCGTAAACCTCGTTTGAGTCGTAAGTCATGCTCAAAAAATTTCCATACCTATCTCTCAAGGCCTGGCCGACTTCGTACACTCGCTTTTTTCCAATCTACGGGTGAATAATTTTATTACATAATGTGTACTAACGCGTGTTGATGAAGTATCAATCAAATGGATTTCATTTTAAAGCGAAAATTGAAGAAAACTACAAAATAAAAGCTAAGAATCGAAAAATTTACTTTTATTCCCTTACTGAATCACGGCAACAAATCGTTTTTATAAACAATTATTTATATAATTTATTTAAAACATAAATAAATGAACTGCATATTTACATTTGTCATCTGGCCGTGGCCGAAAGGTGTGTAGATTGATTCGTTGTACGGGATTTTCATGGATATGAGGTCCAGCTCTTTTTTTCCAGGTACACGATCTCCGTGTCTAAAAATCTAAGTTTTTACGATATGAGTCAATAATGAATCAACATAACAGTCGTACTTGTATATACATTATGTTTCAGAAATGCAAGTAGTACAAGCACAAGAATAATTCGATAATCTTGAAAATTAACGTACCACTTGGACGAGCTCGACTTTGTAATCCTCCGGAATCAAAGCTGTAGTTGTAAGCCAACATTTTGTAGCAAGTGCGAAGATAAATATCATCAGAAGCATTGTAATTTGTAATTTGAATTATTTATTTGTCATGGAGAAATAGAAATGTATATTATGTTTTAAATGTTGTTCCAAAGCGTGCAAGAACTAAAATTTCACATGAGTGGTATACTTTTTCCCTCTTGTTAGTTTACAGGAAGTTAAATAATTGAGGATGCGACAACCAAATGAGGGAAACAATGATTTTTGCACGATTTAAATCCGTTTTAATCACCTTTTATCTTTAGATCTTGTTGAATAATCTTATCTTCCAGATTCTGCACAAGTGTGCTCTTCAAAGAGAAATGAAAAGAAATGTATATTTTTGATTGTACGTTACCGATGAAAGCCAAATAACGAAAATTCCATTCAATTAAGCATCGATCGTAACTTTACGGGTGACAACGCATCGCTCGAGAAATCGGGTACAAGTCCGCGGACCCGAGCGACAATTAATTTTCGCGATCCGCGAGCACCTCCACGAAGGAGCCGTCGAGAAACGCGGGATTTCCACGATCATTAAGCAAGTCCCCTTGTATATCCTCGGCCAAAGTCGTATTTCAAGCTCAAAAGGATATAAAGCCATGCGGACCACTTCACTGTTTTCGTGTGGTGCCATTTTTGCGCCGCTAAATCTTTGTAAGGGGAAAAAAAAACGCCACCCCCGCGTCTTCGCACTTTTCACCATCTTCCACTTCGACGCCGCTGTTCTTTTACTCTCTTTGTCTACATGTAGTTCATAAACTACTGCCTTTCTCGACTTTTTGTCTCTCCGTTACCCGTATAAACTTACATCAATCACTGGTGTTGAAAAACATTTTTCATTCTCTTTGAAAATGTTCGAGCATCACTTGCGAAGAAACTGCTGCTCGTTATTAGTTTGTATCCTTTGTTTACAAAATTGTCCTCGTGGTACGATGAATATATTTTCCAAACGATTGCCTCGTGCCAACGGTCGGGATGCTCTGATCATCGGGTGTTTTCAAATTTGTAACACTTGCATGCGAATCTCGCTCAGTTGAAATATCCCTCCAAATGGCAATTAAGTAATAAGTATTTTTATAAACCTGTTGCTGCAAATTACGTTCTTTATTCATTTGCATGAGATAATCGGCAGTTTGAATTATTATGCAAATACACCTTTAAATGTAACGAGGAAATTTTTTGGTACGGGGATATTTTTAATTATCGAGGAATAAAAGTATTAACATATAAAAATTCGGCATGTATTTGTTAACTACCAAAATTTACGACTTTCAAACGCGGATAAAACGTCTGTGCACCTGCACGTGTGAGCATGCACGTATATAGTCGTATGTATATGAGTTTACAGTGCACCTGTTTTATCCATCGAAATTTCTTTGTATAAGTGGATTTTGACGAACTATACGTAGAGTTAACGATTTTTGTTAACAAAACAAAAAAGCATTGCAAGAAATGATTGACTAATTATGTATACGCATATATTATGCATGTATTATCGCAATCAATAGTGCGACCAAAGAAATCATCTAACGATTAGGGATATCAGAAATTTCATCATCGAAACTTTTTTTGTTTCTTTTGTCTTACCGATAAAAAAAAGTTCTCCAGTCACTAGTGTTACCTATAAATATTGTATTTCTCGCTATCAGATCCCAATACCAGTGATTTTTTAAAGTATATTTCAGCTGAAAAATAGTTGGAAAATAAATGTAGGTAAGTATACCTTCATCGTACAAATGTTCCAACAATTACAGATATTCAAGATTTTGCGCAAAAATCTCAATTGTTAAGCTATCAAACTCCATTGATGGTAGGTATTTTGACATTTGACTATAGTTTTTTACTAGAAAAATAAATAAAGGATAAATTGAAGACGCTACTTTTACACACTTTTCTTATATCGATATAAAAAATCTTTTCATAACTAAAGGCATACACGGATTTGTAGGAAAAACTTAATCTCGTGCTGTCAGACCCCGATTATATTATTTTGAATTTTTTAACACTACTCACATATAATTCGTCAAATCTTAATTCTGACGATTGTTACGACGATACCCTCAAAAATAGAATAAAAGATGAATGTAGGTAGATACCATTGACCTACATCGTCTCATGATTAGAGATAAGTATCATCGACTTTGCACAAAAAAAAACCTTATTTTTAAGATGCAGGATCACAATTCTGGTGGTTGCTTTGACCTCTTACCATAAAAATTGAGGAAAGTACCCATCCCTCGTTTCAGTTGTCGATCATACAAATGAACAATATACGCGTGGAGTTAGAGATTTCGACTTTACCAAATTTTCGAGCTGTGGCCTCAGGAGTTAAATTGTAGATTTTCACCAGAATTTCTCTATACGTGAGGTGGAGGGAAAACTGGACGTCCAATTCCTTTCTCGGTGATCCCTGCATTGTTTATCAATCCCAAAAATCCAGCCCCGAATCTCAACTTGGATACATAATAGGAAATACTCACACCCTCGCCTGACAGGTGTACAGTTGTCCATGGATGCCCTGGATATTCACTCGCCGCTCAATAGCCAGATCCCCCAGATGCACCGAGCTGCGAGCCTCCGCTCCTTTAGGTACATAACATATCATTGCGCGTACGAGCACACATTCATGCGTGTGTATATGTTATGTCCTCGGAAGCGTGTGAATTCGGAGCTAACGAGTGACTCCTCAACCGGTGTACAGAGAGAAGAGAGAGATTTTCGGGGAAATTCGACGAGCCGGTCTATCCGTCGTGCGGAATCACTGACACGCGCGTACAACAAAAGAGCTTCCCATGGAGCGCGTGAAAAGCGGGTGTTGCGAAAAAACTTTTGGCGCGTAGCTGGGGTTTGCATTACAAAGGGCGGATGCGCTGTGGCAGTAGAATTTTTTCACTTTGACGAGCTTTTAGTTGTTTCTTTTTTCTTTACTCTACTGTATACGTAGATGGCTTTGAACTGTATCGATTTTCGAGGAGGTTTTTTTTTTTTCCCTCCCGAAACGAAGTGTTGGGATCAAATCGCTTTTTAGTACGGCAATTTTTACTCAAAGGAATGAAAAGGTAAAAGGGTCATCCGCACTGTTGGCAGGTTGATGAATGACAAATCCATCGCAGTATTTAATCCAATATAACCGCAACCGGTTTTTATAACTTACCGATCGTCTCATTCGCGCCGTTTATACGTGCGTTCAATCGTTTTCAATCAACGAAAGGAATAATATTTGTCTTACTTTTCGTTAAAAATAGGTACACGCTTACGCAAATGCGGCCTTTTCACGCGATTAGGCTCGAGGTTGTATCGAAAAGCCGTTCTCTTCGTACAACTTTTTGCCACGAACTTCTTTGCCTGGCTTTAAAAAGATGAATGTAAGAGTAATAGGGTATTTTCGAAAAGAGCTTTTTTTCACCCCTGATCTGTCTTTGTCTCTCTCAAGACTCTCGGGTTAAGTACACGTCAAAGCTCCGTTGCTCACATTAGCAACAAAGTACAAACTACTTAGGCAAGCTTTTTTTTCTTTTTTTTTTCTCCAACAAACTTTTGGGAAAAAAAAAAAAAAAACGAGTAGATGCCGATACGTCGGTTCGACATTGACAGGATAATCATAATTTGTATGTATATAAATATACTCTTGTGATAAAAGTTGTTTCTGTAATGCTCTAAGGCTCTTTAAAAAGTTTGACTTTCATCCAACCCTATAATGTGTGACTTTTCAATAAAAGATTTTTTGGCAAGTAATGACAAACACATTCTTCGGAAAACCTGTAAGACGCATCTTGCCTTTTCAAGTCAAAAAAGAAAAATATATCGCACTTGAAATCGCACGAAAGATCGAATAGCGTATACACACAATAGGCACTGCACCCGAAGCGCTGCAGTTTTCGAAATGGAGGTATATATGTATACGTGTTACATATGGGCACAATGTGCAGGGAGAGACCGAAGGGCTGCCATGTGTATACAACCCGTTATATGCACGCGAGCTATATACATATATAGGCTGAAATGCAAAATGTGTTGCACACATTACACATAGGCGTACATCGAGCGTTGAACGAGCGACAACGCGAGCGTGTACATGTATATGTATATACCTCACCGCGCTCTCGAGTACTCCAATTAAGGCTAATGATTTTACGCATTTCATACCCACCCCGTCTCTCTCTCTCTCTCTCTCTTCTATCTTCATGAACGGGGGTGTGTGCACGTGAAAGTGTCATGTGTGCATGGGATGCTGTACAAAGGGTGCGACGGTTTTGGCGATCTGCTCGAGTGCGTACGTCGGGAGAAATGATACCGATTTTTTTCTCCCCCCCCCCCCAAGATTATCTGCAGAACTCTGGGCTGGAGGTGTCGAGCACATACAGATATCAAACCATATTTTAATTCTTTTCTTTTTGAAATATCCAATTACTCGATGAGAGTCGAGATAAGTAGAATAGTGGGTTTTCACAAGAAAAAAAAAAAAAAAAAAAATTTTTACTGCAATCATGAAAAATATTATATCGCGTCACAGTTTTTTATAACTCTGGGTTGGGGGTATTTGAATACGTATGGATAACAAACAATGTCTTAAATTATTGCTTTTTGAAGTATCCAATCACTCGATCAGAGTAAAGATAGTAGATTCTTATTGAGGACCGAAGACGCAATTACAGTGGTCCCATCTAACGGTACAATGAAATTTTTTTTTTTTTTACTGCAATCGTAAAAAATGTCATTTTATATTGAGTTACACTCTGATAGTACGTCAAGTGTTGCCACGAACGAAGCCATGCACATGTTCCCAAGCAGTTAGCAAATAAAGTGTTACGCCAAACTTGGTAACGTGTGGATGAACAAAAACAAACGAAAAATCGTTATCTCCGCAAACTGCTCTAGTCTTGCAATGATATTCAAAACGTAAATCAAAACTATGCATTGCATACTCCATCGACACTGTATAATAATGGACCTTTATCGGCTTAAACCCTACTAAAATTTCTCAGGTGGGATCTCAGGTGATTTCTCATCTCAAAATCTCACCTGAGAAATACAATTTCATGCTTCTTTTTTTTCACGTTATCAACGTACTTAATTTCCGACAACTTTTGAAAAATTTAAGTCCAAAATTGACAAATTGTCCGAGTGATAAATTTACAAATATACAAACATATAATACATATCGGTACACCTTGTGGATCGAGCCTACAGTGGTGTACTGTAATATGTACACCTTAAGCCCAAAAGTTGTAAGCTCCAATGTAAACTCGAGGTGTACATCAAGTGTCGAGACGCAGGTTTATCAATAAAAAAATACAAAAGATACGAAGGGTGATTTGCCAGAAGCGTGTAGTTATACAGATTTACAAGGAAGAAAAGTAGGATTTTCTTTTGCGTGCTATGCTCTGTACTCTACAATGTCATCTCTCATCGCTCTTATCTACCGAAAAAATCATTATTAACTAATTTTTTTTTTTTTTTAATTTTAGGACAAAAGCCATAAAAGTTTTAATTAAACTTTCAGCTCAGCTGCGCCTCTTATGTGTAAAAATGTAAAAGTATTCTTTTTTTTTCACGACTGCTTGTTTTATCGCTTGGGCATAACAAACTACAAAAAATTCCCTTTCTCACTACCTCCACTTTCATCGGATCGTTTCTTTACGAAACTTTCAGCGCCATTTGATCGCGTAAGTTTTTAGATTTCCACTGTGCAGGGAGAACGAGCGCAGTGCTCTAACCGTGGTGACAAAAAAAAATTTTTCTTGAAATTTATTACGCCCATAATGCTTCCGGAAAAAACTTTTCGATCGATCGCAAAATATATACATTCCTCACGAAAAACTTTAACTTCAATTTTCTATCGATAAATCATTTCTTACTTACATTTGCAAGTGATTAAATGTAAAAAGTACGCTGTTACGGAATAAGATATGATATACCTTATTTTTTCTTGAAAAATGCATAAAAATATATTATTTTGTTATTGGTTTTTTTATGAAATAACACATAACGTATCTTATTCGTGACTTCGTAAATATAGTAGTTATAACGTATATATCGATTCGTATAAAAGAGAATATTTAAATAAATACTGATGAAAAATTTATTTAACACTAACTTTGTTTAAACATAAGCTTACGAAAATAAAAAAAGTTATCACCATTTAATGCGTTAGAAATTCCCGACGATTGTAATTAACAAAATTTAGTAATAATTCAATTTGAAAATTCATTCCGAAATAAAACATGATTTTTAAATGCTGTATTCATAATAATGACATGACAGTGGAAGTTAATTAAAAAAAAAAAAATTACTTTAAATGCCTAGATAACTTGTACGTGAATTAATATTTTATAAAGATACTTCATTATTTATTAAATCAAATTAATTTTTTACCTAAAATTTAATAACAAAAAATTACTCGGTTCGTGGAAATAAATGAATGAAGGAAAATAAACAAACCTCAGTAACGATTAGTAGCTCTTCAAGAATAAAAAGATAAAAATAATTAATAAAAATTTGTAAGGAAACAATAAAATATATAACCGGTGGATACATAATATACAATACGGTCGAATAAAATTCTTTTAGTACATAATGGACTCGAGTGAAATAAAATTATTTAATTACATCACTTTGCAACATTTACGTATACTTTACGCGTAAAGAAATTTAAAAAAATTATTCGTACGTGCAATAAGACGCCAATCAAAAAGTATTAGGACAAACTGCTACATACATGCAAATCGACGATAAGCCCTCACGGCAACCAATTTTCTCGCACATTTGCTACTTTCAATATCAAAGCCAAAATCAAACAAAATAGTGAAACAAAAACTGTCATTGTGTGCACAACAATTGCAGAGCCCCCCCCCCCCCGATTTTAATAGCGAGTATAGAAACTATGGACTCTATTGCTCAACACAGTTTGTAAACATATCCCTTATGAATATTTATAAAAGTCAAATGGTTTTCCTCATGATAAATATACTTCTTGTTTGCTTTCAAAATATTGTTTGAACTCCTACATACTTACTTTAATCTGAATTACAAGTGAAAAGATACTTATGAAAATCGTTGGAGTATCACCAACACTGGTAAATGAAAAAAATTTTTAATGAAATGGAATTAAATTTTTGAATGAAACATAATGGAACTTCTTACAAATTCCTTGTAATTTTATTAAAGAAAAAAATAGACAACTTGATTTATTTTAGAAAAAAAGTACAAAATCTGTTACAAGCTGTATTAGTATACTTGGGTTGTCAATTGTCAATTCCTAATGAACATCATTGTATCACATTACAAACTGTCGATTTTAATAAGCGCAATACATTAAGAAGACAATTGTTTACAAATATCTCATGTAATATCATAAATCCATTTTCTAGCATACACTTCACTTGGAACATTATGTCAAATCAGTTTTTTGATGCGATTTTATTGATTATTTGTGTTAACAAAGGCGATTCCTTATTGGCCATTGTCTGGAACAACTGGGTATCAACAACATCTTTCACGTGACCAGCAAAAAAGTTGAGTGCTAGTTCTTTCAAATTATTGGCATTGTAACGTTCGGCAAAGTTGAGAAGTTCAACCACATTATTAATGGACAATGTCTTGCCAAGAGCACTTTCGCAAAGCTTTTTTAAGCCTTCGAAATTGTACTTATCAGCAGCGGCCAACACCTCCTTAGTAGAATTTTCAAGATTAAGAACTTCTCCAAAGTAAATGAACCGCAGGACTTCTTCCATTACTTCGGGTCTGATATCCGTTATTTTGACAATGTTTTCATTTTTCTCATTTGTGTTGTGTCTAAACATGGCTGCAAAAACCTCACTACGAGCAGACAAGATGCATTTGTGAGCCTTGAACTGTCTTTCTTGAACCTCTAGTATGACATCACTGTGATCACCAGTAAGTAACAGTGTCTCTATATCGTCGACAACTTTCGTTTTACAATCATCTGTTTTGTTAATCGTAACATTAATGGCACAATTAAATACAATTCGATCGTGATCTAAATAACCGGAACTTTTTTGTATAGAATCAGTTCTTATCAAGCGTTTGAAGCCACATTTCTGTCCACGAGCAACGGTTTCCTTCACATCAAAATCTTTATTCGAAAATTTATTGTTGAGTAGAGAACACTTAAATTGTATTGTTAATTGAGGTTCTATACAGGACTTGACGAGTAGAAGTAGTGATAAATGATTTTTTTGCGATTCAGTAACGCCTTTGGGAAAAAGTTGTAATTGAAACTCGTACTCATTACTACCTCCAATGTGGAATACAGATGATTCTACTTTTTGTCCATATTTAAAATCACTAGTTATCTTGATAAAATCTTTAATGACCCATTTGTAGTTAGCTTTCAATACGTATTCATAATGCACTTCATTGACAAATTTTGTTTCTTTATCAGAACTAGGGCTAGTTCTTTTCTGTTTTTTGCATTCTGGTTCACCAAGCTGAAAACCATATATTGTAAATAAATATTTTCAACAGCTTTGATCACTTTTCTTTTCTTCTTTGAACACTACAAAAATACTTACGTCAGTGTCAGTAGCAGTAGTAACACTTGTATCCGATGAAGACTCAGAACTGAATGAATCATTTGAAGATTCAGAAAGAAGGTTTCCCCAAGATCTTCTCATTTTGCATCTGGGATCCTTAAAAAATATAATGCTAGTTACATAATACGCTAATAAAAAATACTCTATTAAATCTTTGGAATTTCAAGTGCGACTTTTGCTTGTAAACAAAGTTTCAATATTTGGAGGTTAAGTCAACCGAATCCTAATATGAATCGGTTAATATTAACACAATGCTTATTTCTTGTAGATTTTTGCTTTTCAACTTAAATATACATATGAATTAACTAATAAAGAAATAAATGATTACCATTGTACTGTACTGTGCGTGGGTCAGCGTCGAAATTTGGAGAAACTGTTTTGATTTGTTCAAAGAACTAGAAAAATATATCGAACAAAGTAGAAGCTAAGTACTTACTGTTACTTAAACTTAACAGTTTCAGTGATAACTGCAAAGAGGCTATAGTTGTGCGCTGTTATCCATTGTTTTCTTTTGTATCATGTCTTATCTTGGGCTCGGTCACATTTCAGTGTCACTTCATGTACATATATCACACACATCTATGTTTATATTTGCACTCAATCTTGAGTGACGCCAACTTTTCAAGAACAAAAAGCCCTACGTCTAGTAAGTATATTATACTTCAATTTAATTTAATTCAATCATACGATAAGAGAGTTGCAGATGTTAAATAAATTAAACAGTTATCTTTACTGACGAACATAATTATTCATTACACGAACTTGTTGTACGCGAACAACAGAAACAAAAAAAGTGGAAATACTACTGATTTTATTATTTTTTTCGGTCCGATCGTCAACATAAATTGTATTGTATTTTTTTTTTTTTTTTTTTCACTATACGTATACGTGAGATAAATCCGCTAAAAATTGGATGAATTTTCTGAAACTCATTGGCACAGTGCCTTATTAGTGGTGTGAAATAAATTGCAACTTGCCGCAAATAGAACAAACAATGTCAACTTTTTATTTTGTATCCGTACAATTAGTTGCGGCTGGTTTATAATTTATTACATGGCTCTGCTGTGAGTTTAAATAATTATTTGGATCAGCGCCATCTAGCGGTCTTTATTTTTTGGCCAAAAGTGGCTCCTAAACTTTTGAACTCGAGCTTTAGCAATAAGAGCCATTTAGTCAATTACAAACCAGCCGCAACTCATGATAAAGCTATAAAATGAAAAATAAACAATACGTGTGTTTTTGGCGGCAAGTTAACAATTTATTTTTTACCAAAAAATCTACCTCCTATGTATTTATACTTTTAAGATAAATTTTCGAGCATAAGATAGATTCTTGACTTGCCGCCAAAAACACATGTAATGTTATTTTTTCATTTTATAGCTTCATCATGAGTTGCGGCTGGTTTATAATTGACTAAATGGCTCTAATCGCTAAAGCTCGAGTTCAAAAGTTTAGGAGCCACTTTTGGCCAAAAAATAAAGACCGCTAGATGGCGCTGATCCAAATAATTATTACTATCTATAGTAGAGCCATTTAAGTTATTATAAACCAGCCGCAACTAATCGTGTCGGTGTTAAATAAAAAGTAAAGGTTGTTTATGCTATTTGCGGCAAATTTACGATTGGCGGTTAACAAATGGAGGTTGGGTTCTTTGTTTATTTGTGACACTTGAAATTTACTTCTCTGTAATAAATCTATTTTTTATTTGGTGAGATGTAATGCTCCATTCTTAGGAGCACTGTGAGAAGTCAATGGTTTTATTTATGAGGTGATGTGTGAAAAATATTAAATTACATCTATAGTGGCAAAGTTGAAAATCTTGAATCGAATATTCTTGAGTTATTAGCTGCTGCAAATAGCTTTGATTTAAAATGACTGAAACTTATGTGTGAAAATAATTTCCTCCATGGATTAAATATTTCCAATGCTTCAAGCCTTTTGTTGACATCAGATGATCACGATGCCAGCACATTGAAATTAAAGGTCATGGAGTATATTGCTTTGAATGTAGCACAAGTGACGGAAACAGCGGGATATGAAAAGCTAAAAGCTACAAGACCAGATTTGATTGTTTAAATCTTCAGCTCAATGGTAGATATAACGTAATAGTTATACATTTAAAAACATTTTTAATTTTTTCATTAATTTTGTGATAATTTGTTGCAGAAAAAAATTCATCAAGAAACTGGAGCATCGTTCGCATTAGATATTAAAAGAAAAAAAGTGTGTTGACTTTTCTTTTTCATACTATTAGCCATATACTTATGCATGGAAATCATTGACACAGTATATTTATTAGGTTACATGAATGAACGATGTTTTTATCCCATTATTCGTTAATCTTATGTATTATTGTATACTTTAATAATAATTAGTATAAACTTCCTTGTCACTTATTAGTATTTTGAATAAAGGTATCAATTTTTTTAATGCATGTTTCAACAGTTGATTTTTATTCCATTCATCTCCAATTGATGCTACAAAATTTTCAAGATAAAAAACATTTTAATGAAACAAAGCCATCACAATTCAATTGTTAATTCTCTATAGGAATTAATGATGGACAAAAAGACAATTAGTTCCAGCAAATGTTATCAGTTGTCTCAATTACTGGATTGTTGCTCTCAAACACATATGGTGTGTTCATTTATTAATGGTCGAAACGTTTAATGAAGTTGGATAGTTTGCTCCTATTTGTTGATGGCACTAATTAACTTTGTTAGCTTTTTAAGTTAACTTTCTTGAAAAGTAAACTGAAACTTTGCTCAACATACCTGCAGAGGATGCATTGTTTCTCTTTCATTCTTTTAAGTAAAAAATATAATGTAAATTTGCCGCAAACAGCCCAAACAACCTTAACTTTTTATTTTACAACCACACGATTAGTTGCGGCTGGTTTATAATCAATAAAGCGGCTCTACTGTAAGTTGTAATAATTATTTGGATCAGCGCCATCTAGCGGTCTTTATTTTTTGGCCAAAAGTGGCCTCTAAAATTCTCAATCAGAGCAATCAGGCTCAGAGCCATTAAGTCAATTATAAACCAGCCGCAACTCATGATGAAGCTATAAAATGAAAAAATAACATTACATGTGTTTTTGGCGGCAAGTTAACAATCTATTTTTTACCAAAAAATCGACCTCCCATGTATTTATACTTTTAAGATAAATTTTCGAGCATGAGATAAATTGTTAACTTGCCGCCAAAAACACATGTAATGTTATTTTTTCATTTTATAGCTTCATCAAGAGTTGCGGCTGGTTTATAACTGACAAAATGACTCTAAGCGCTAAAGCTAGGGTTCAAAAGTTTAGGGACACTTTTTGGCTCAGAAATTCGCAACGCTAGATGGCGCTGATACAAATAATTATTTCAACTCACAGTAGAGCCATGTAATCAGTTATAAACCAGCCGCAACTAATTGTACAGATATAAAATAAAAAGTTGACATTGTTTGTGCTATTTGCGGCACGCTTACAATTTATTTTTTATCCAAAAATCGACCTCCAAAAGTATAGATATTCTACCTACATGCTGTTATCTTTAGACAACTAATAACTACAAAACGTCTTAGTGATGGAATTTGGTATCCATACGATGTCAGTCATGATCATTGTTTTGTGGGTAGTAGTGATTACTATAAGTAATTAGGTACTCCACTTCATCACGTATATCACACACATTGTGCTCTTTTTCCGCATCTACCTTCCCCCTTACCGACACAGTTGGCGTCGGCATAAGAGAAATTGCTTTGGTTGGTTGTTGGTAGCTTATCAACAATTAACACGATACCCGTAGGTATATATGTGTATACATCAGGTACACATGACAATGGACATGTTATAGATATTGAATGAACAAACAAAATAAATAGCCGCCGCGTCAACTTCATTTTGCGCCAATATAAAATTGTAAATTCCTGACAGACTTGAAGTTTTTCATCTTTTACTCGCATTTATATGTCCTTATGTATGAAAAAGGTAAAAGAGTAAGCAAAAGTGTCTGCAGTAAAAGAAAGTAAGAAAAGATTAAAAACGCAGAGCAGAAAGGAGTGACACACGCGCGCACGTTTTTCAACGGCTCCCAAACACACAAACTCCAAAAAAATATATACTTATAGCCCAACGGCAGCTGTGTACTTATAAGTAGTAGGAAATTTTTGTTGGTTTACATATTTTTATTAAGTAAAGTACGGTGTGCAGAGAGAGTATATTCATATAGTTTTAACGTCACATACAGTGCGCGCGTGTGTGTATGCGTATAATTTAACCCCGAAAAATAAGTATAATATACTTATGCGTGTATCCAAGAGATAATAAAAAGAGTGTAGTCGGGTTGGGCGAAGAGCTGTCGCTGTGCTGCGGAAGCAGCTAGGCTGGTCGTGGTGGTGCTGTCTTGGACTGCTGGCTTCGAAGCTAAGAAGAAGAGGATGGCTGGCTTCACGGAGGGTGCCCTCGTGAAGAAGCTAATGGAGCTCAATCCGTCGCAGCAGAGCATACAGACCCTCTCCCTCTGGCTGATCCACCACAGGAAGCACCACTCGACTATTGTCAAAGTCTGGTTCAAGGAACTCTGCAAGTGTAAGTGATCTCTATTGTTTTTTTTTTTTCTACTTTCGTTTACTACCTGGAACGTCTTCCTCGGGGATGGAGTTTAGTTGTACTCAAGGGTGCTGGACGCGAGCTCGTTTCTAGGTTAGAAGCTGTTGCAGCTACTTGGTGTTTGATTTTATCATGGAGTTGTATAAAATTTTCTCTCTTTTCTAAAACTATTTTTTACGTTGAGTCTCTTTTACTACACTTTATCGCTGCATCGTAAAATTTTTCTGTTAAAAAAATGATAGATATCATTTTCACTGCAATACATTGATCAAAGCTGTCAAACTTGAACGACTCGTTTAAAACTAGATAACAGTGCACCTAATTTTAAAAAATTTGCTTATCACAGTAATTTAATACTACCCTTGTACATGGTAAACTGTGAATGGGTCGAAAGTTAATATTCATTGGTTTAGTTAACATAAAATTTATATGAACAATCTCTTGATACATCATAAATAATTATTGCTCATTATTTTTCTGATTCGCGTCTTTAAATTAAGTTACTTACGTATTTTTCATATTATCATATGTTTTTTCGTATTTCAGCTAAGGACAACCGCAAATTGATGTTCATGTATTTGGCTAACGATGTCATACAAAACAGCAAGAAAAAGGGTCCAGAATTTGGCAAGGAGTTTGCTTCTGTTTTACCAAAGGCATTTGATCACATGAAACACTTTGATGATAAAACAAGAGATAAAGCATGCAGACTAATAAGTATATGGGAGGAGAGAGGAGTTTATGATAAATCACAAATAGCAGATTTTAGAGCAGCGTTTTTCAGTCCTATTAACGATATTAAGGAACCTATTAAGGAACCTGGTACACCTCCATTGCCAAGGAAGAAACCTAGAATTGAATTGGAAAAAGTATTTGTTTCATTTATTTGAATAATGATACTGTACACGCCCGTTGTTGCGTAAAGCAAATATACGTGACATGGTAGTAATTCATAGAGTTGAAAAGCTGATTATTATGCAAAAATTTTGTCAGTAAAATTGTACAACCAGTACTCAGTAGATGTTCTTGTTTTTAGATGCTAATAAACTCAAGGTTTCACTTTGTGTACATGACAACGGGCATACACATTTCACATATTTATTTGTTATTGATTTACAATCCATGCATTAAATTTTTTTGCAGAAAGAGAAGAAAGAAAGGAAGAAATCCGAGACTGAAATCGAAGTTGATGGTACCAAAGAGCTGCATGTAACATTAAGCCCACGAACGCCAGGTGGTGATCCACCAGAAACTGAGGAACTCATCAAAGCGTTAATGGTTAATGTGATTTTTAAACTAAAAAAAATTGAAAATAAACATTTTTTAATAAATATAGACTGTCCAAACAACACAAATAAAATCTATTTCTCTTCGAAATTCATATGTCAAGTATGTTAGATTAGGGAAAAATATATAAATAGATAATTTCTACTCCTACACATTACCAATGAAGAACGTTGATTTTATCTGTTTCCTACAAAATTTTTTTCTGCAATTGTCATTGACTTCTTCAACCAGAAGCATTATATGCTGTTTCTGTGGCTCAATATTTTTTTCTCGAACATTAATTTGACATTAAGTATTTTGTTGATTTTTTGAAATTCCTTGATTTTAAACAATTTTGAATATAAACACCTGTAATTTCTTAATGTACTGTAAAATAAGTAGTTTCGTTGAACGTAAGTAAAGAAATTCATAAAAAAATTACAGGATCTTGAAAACACAGCATCATCAGATGCTGCAGTAAGAGAGCGCATAGCGTCCTTTCCACCGGAGGTCTCCGAAGTATCTCTGCTGGCAAATTTAGCAGATCGCTCGGCAGCTGATCACTTAAGCGTTGCTGTGAACGAAGCCGCAGCTTTACTTGCTGATTACAATGGACGATTGCAGGCTGAAATGGAAGACAGAAGGAGGCTACTCACAATGCTGAGGGACTACACCGTAGCCCAGCGACAACTTCTGCAGCAAGCTCAGTCAACGCTAGAGGTATTGTATAGTTTTATTTTTTTTTTTAAAGCTGATGCTTATTTAACTTTATTTGTCACTCTTTGAACCACCTTTACAGGATTACAAGGAAAAACTGAAAAAGGTCTGTTCTGTGCGAGCGGAAGTTAAATCTCACATCTCCAATCTTCCAGACTTGACGCAGTTACCAGATGTCACAGGTGGATTAGCACCATTGCCTTCAGCCGGGGACCTGTTCTCCATGCACCACTAAGCGAATGTTCAAGCCAACATATTACGAAAAAGAAAAAAAACGTTTTTACACATCAGTGGAATTCGTAAATTTAGTCGAGGTAATGGGGATGAATTGTCGCTCTTCCTGCTACACACAAGACTAGATCTAATGAACTTTGTAGAATTTAAGCTAGGAAATTTTCCTAAAGCTAGAAATTAAATTTTTATGACACTGATTTTTCAAAAAGAAAATAATGTGTGGTCCTGCGATTGGATACAGACTTGAGAAAATATTGTAAGAGTATACAGGAGTGAAAACTGAAAAAAAAAGAATGAATGTAGACGTCTTGAAAAAAAGGGTACTTTTTTTAGTCCAGTTAATTTTGACTTTTATACCCATGAGCATATCAAAAAAATCGTACTAAATGAAGATTAATGCAAAAGACGATTTAAGACATTTATTTAATTCATTTGACACAAGATCCAAGTATTGATCGTGAAAACTTTTTAAATCATTAGCTATTTATAATCTTTTATTCAATAATCATGCATTCGAGAAATTCAAAATTGACTGGGCATCTCTAATTGTTTCAGTGCGTCAATTATTTTTTAATAATTTTTTCGTCGGTTTTTTTTTATCATGTAAATAATAATTGATAATTTGTTCGTCGAAAAACATATTTTCTAAAGAACTACTACTATTGTTTAGTTTTCTTCCTTATACGTAAGCTTATGACGAGTTATTTACAATTATGTACATACATGATGCTATTTTTAAATAAGCAAATGTTAATTTTGAATTGCTTAAATCGCAATATTATGAAAACATTAAGACACAGCACACTATTAATAAATGTTTTCAACGTTAATAATTTATGCTCTTCTTTTCCTAAGTATGAAGCTTATAGAAGTGCATTGAACAACAAGATTAACTAAATAAGAAATAAATGAATCAAATTAAACAAGCTTT
This sequence comes from Copidosoma floridanum, assembly GCF_036245765.1. Taxonomy (NCBI): domain Eukaryota; kingdom Metazoa; phylum Arthropoda; class Insecta; order Hymenoptera; family Encyrtidae; genus Copidosoma; species Copidosoma floridanum. The sequence continues at coordinate 10,318,662 of NW_028321884.1, read as the reverse complement.
TCTCTCATTGATTTTTTACATGTATTTATATATTTCAATATATTTTAATAAGTCGATAAGAGAATTTATTAATCGTATACACAATAAGATCGTTTGTTTACACTACTTTTCACATTCTGCACCAAAGTTTGAAGTAATTATCTGTCCGAGTGATAAAATAATTATGTACAAAAATAAGGTAAATTACTTCAAACTATGTAGCATATATTTTGCATGTTCAAAAAGATAAAATATCATTAACTACCACAATTTCCTTTGAATCAATTCATACCAAATGAAAAAAAAAAAAAAAAGTAAATATAAACGTCCATCAACGGCATCAGAGAAAGTCAATCGCTTTTACTATTATTTGTAAAATACGAATTTTCTTTATACAATATTGTCACATTTCTACCAAGAGCTTTTGTTTTCCTGTTAAGTTTCATGAAGATGAGGTGGCCTTGTAGGTTTTAAGATCAGTTTTCCAGTGTCATCACAACTCATGTTAAAATCACCCAGGATGCTTCGAGCTCTCTGTGTAATAATACTTGGTGCTATCACTCTTCGATGAATACCCAGCATAAATAATACAACTACAAATCAAGTCAAAACATGTAATCGTGCCTTTCTTGTACTTTTGTAAATTTTCTTTCAACTTACCTAACAGTAAACTAGCTATTGTGAAAAATGGATGATTCCAGAGACTCTGAGTAAACGGCACCGCAGAAGTATTGGGATCTGTGAGCCAGTACCAAGCACCAACAGCTGTACAAATGGAAATGAAGCCCAGCAGTACTGTAAACAAATAAATATATAAGTCAAATAGGTTATGTACAAAAACATTAACTGTTTCTTACAAGCTCGACCGGCACGAAAGAACTTTCATAAATATTGAAGCAATTTGATAGTAAGAAGTCCGGTACTCGTCAAAAATAAAAGAATATTTGAAAAGAGCTTACTCCTCCACCGCAAAGTTGCTGGCTGCAAGCTCGAAATAACCTCGGTCAGTCGCCTCTCGAAAGCTTTTAAATCTGAAATCAACGGAGATAAAGGGTCAACCAAATGATTGTTATAAAGAAGATCCTGCACTTATATACTCATGAATTTCAAGCCTCTGCGCGGTTGGTCCGGTCGTAAACAAAACAGTGTAAATAAAAACACTCACCTTCACAGACAGTCTGATCGAGAGACATTTTTCTCTCTTTTCGCGATAATAAGCGTAAGTATGAAAATCTTTAGGAAACCATTTAATAGTTGTTTTATAAAAACTTTTTTAACGTTTAATTTAGGAAAGTAACAACTTTCGTAAATCAAAGCGGCTGTATCACCTATAGGTTACTTACAGCCGAATATATATATATACTGACTGCACTTATGTGTGACAGTTCTTCTGCTTCTGCTACCGCCGCCATCTTTGCTACCAACATTGAAATTTTTTTTTTACACGTTGGTACTTAACTTGATTTGGCGGAAAAGTTTAGTTTAAATGACAAACGATGGAATGTATAATAACATAAAATAATGTATATTTAACCGACGTTATTTATTATCACTTTAATTTTTGTCATTATTATAATTTTATTTTTATTATTATAAAGGATGAAAAACAGTTGTAATTGATTCAATTACTCAATTAATTCAGGTATTTATCTAAGTAATGATAAACAAAAAATACAGTAAATATAGTTTTTATTCAAAGTTTGATTATTAAAAAACTCAAGATATAATATTTAAAAACGAACGCTTTCCAAACTGTTAAACTGTTGACAAGTAACAAGTTAAAAATAGTAGAAAAATGATGAAAATCGATGATAAATAAAATGCTTACAACTATTACGGTGCTATAAAAATTGTCATTCTACGCGTACAAGAATTGCTTTTTAAATGTGTATATACGTGGGAAGAGAAAAAAATAATATTATGTCAGGAAAAAGAATCACTCTAACAAGAACATTGCACAAAATACATTGTGACATATCATTACAAAAAATGCAAAAAACAAATTCAGTTACGATAATAAACTATCTTATTTTGCTACGTCCGTTCGATCTGAGAAAAGAGTAACGGCAAGCCTTGCAACATCCTTTTTTGAATACTTCCATCTCGCACTTGTGCTTCGCTTCTTGACTTCCACTTCGTATTTTCCAACAATCCAATAGCACGTCTCGGCATTCCTTTTCTAAAAAAATTATTTTTTTTTAAATTATCGTCCGGAAATGTAAAAACCCGGTTTTCCAAACTACAAGTAGGTAAGTACATTTGATAACTAACCAACGTCATTTTCACTGTCCACATCCTTGGATTTGTTTTTGTTGCAAGAAAAATCGTTGCAGTGCCTCCTGCTCGGTGGCCTCTTTTCCTCGTCGCACTCCAACACGCTCGCGTTCATGGGAATACCATCGGGTCCGATGCATTGAACCTTACGTTTTTGGTAGCCTCGTCCACAATTTCGGGAACACTGGACCATTTACATGATTAAAAATACATCTTTTCTACTTATCATTTGAAAATGAAGAAATTCTTTTATTCCTTCATTCGGTGCTACCGTTTACGGTATACCAAAGTTTCTGTGATATATCTTTCGTAGGCAACAAGTATTTATCAAGTCATTTGGCTAAGACGAATAAATTGTATACTCTAAACGTTTTTTAAAATTTTTTTATTTGAAGGAGACTAATGATGTCGATCAACTTAAAAATACAATCTACATAGGCATCTTAAATAAAAAAAAAAGATAGATTATAATTACTCGAGTCCAGTCTGACATGAACCAAGTGGCATTGCAAGGCGGACCCATGCATCCCCTCGTTTGTTCCGGTGGATTGCCCTGGCAATTGGAAGGCTGCACGACTTTCAGGACCCCCAAGAATTTGGAAACACAAGCCACCTCTCGCGTCTCCATACCCATGTCGCACGAAGAGGAACACTAGCAAAGATGCAACCGTATTTGTATACGTAAAAATTCTATAGACATGGAGTAATTCGTCCTTACCTTCGTCCAGGGCCCGACGAACCACTGTCCGCACAACTGCTGGCTGACGCAGATTTTGTTGATCATCGGCATTTTGTCCTCGGTGCAGGTGTCGTTTTTCGTGAAATTCTCGCAATAGAGCCTTCGCGACATCATACCCGAACCACATTCGGCTGAACACTGAATAAATGGTAAGTTGGTCATTTAATACGAAAAAAATAAAACAAAATAATAAAAAATAACCCGTACGTGTCTTGAACGGAGTGTCAGCTTTTTTTACAACCGCGTCAACACTTACGATGTACATTCGGATTTCGCGGATATACGTAAAACGTAACTTTAATTTTGACAAAAGCCACCGTCCTTCGATAATTTACCTATGCTCTACCAAAGACCTAAAGCTTAACTTTCTCAAAATTAACGATCACGTTATCTCTTGCGCGAAATCGTTAAGACATTAAACCCTTGATTTACCATTGCAGCCCTCAATTTGCATATTATAGTGGACAAAGGTGGCGTGTGGCCATTTTTATAGTATACCTTACAAAGTGAAAGATCTTCTGACTTACAAAAATCATAAGCTTTTTCCAACGTTTTGCCAACTTTATTGAACTTTATTGTATCAACCTTATAAAATACGCAAAATAATTAAATTGTGTATAATAATAATAATAAAAAAAAAAAAAAAAACATGGAATACCTCGTCAGGCCACGCGCTGTACAGCCACGACATGTGAGTGAGGGCCTCGGGAATCTCGTTGCCAACGACCGACGTGGCCTTGCAGTTGCCCATACTGCAAGCTTCCTCGGTGGCTGGTTTGTCCTCCGCGTTACAACCCTTTCCCAACGCATTGATGCAGGTGACGAGCCTCGTCCTCGTGCCATTGCCGCAAGTCACAGAGCACTTCCATGTACATCATGAAATTAACAATATTGTTTATTTGAGGTGTACTCTAACTGGACCTTTGGCGAATCCCACAAAGTATCGGCGCGGTATAAGTACAAGTGGTATAGCCAACAAAAAAAAAAGACATTCGTACCGGTGACCACTTTTGAATTTTCCAGCGTGGCGAAGGGCCCAATGTTTGTTGCTTGGAAGCCAGGCTGGGCTTGGCCGTCGAGTACATGTCGCAGTCGGGCATGTGGCAGGCTTCCACGAGGGCTATTCCATCCGTGGACTGCGAGGCACAGTTGCGATCGTCGAGGCGGATCTTCAAGCTGTCCACCATCTTTTTGATGCAGTACAGTTGGCGCGTACGCGTGCCGTTGCCGCACGTTACCGAGCACTTGCTCCAAGGGGTGCCTTCCCATCTGTTTGAAAAAAAAAAGAAAAAAAGAAAATGAGTTTGCGCTATACTTTGTATGAGGGGTTGTCTGTAAACTACGTGACTTCATTTCGACCACAATCTGACGGCCCCCCTATGTAGTCCAATGTAGCTTTTACTTGGAACGTTGCTTTTTTGATATAACGTTTTTTATGCAAATGAAACTATGTCGAACTCCCCATGTCCCCCCCCCCCACTGTCATTTTGTCTCTTTTTCTGGTGTCTTGACCACGTAGTTTATGTAACAACCCCTAAATTCGCTATATGTTACATATTAAAGATTCTTCTTGCCCTTACTGAGGCTCGCAAGGGTTGTTGTTGCATCCCACGGGCTCTGATCTCGGTTTTTCCAGTGACTCGCACTTCTTGCTGGCCACGTGCTTTCGAGTACGTTGCGTCATGCAAATGTACTTTTTCGACTGAAAACCTTGGGCGATAAAAATGATAAATGTTTGAGAAGCCCAGGGGGTAGAGGTTCTTTGGTGAATGAATCTATTTGAACAATTAATCGTTTTTTAATCGATTTGTGCAAAAAAACATGCTTTTTTTTGTTTCAAGTGGGGATAGGGGGTAATTATGAAAAAACATCGTCGAATGAACACGTATTCATTTATTATTCATCAAGATACTTTGATTCATCGGAAATTATACACACTTTTTTAACGATAGTCATTAATAATATATAGTTACCACCACCACAGGGCTTGCTGCAGTTTGCGAAACCAGTGGACGTCCACATGTACTTTTTTCGCCGCCTGCGTTTCTTCGTCGGCATCGGCGTCGACGATCTCGTTTCGTCCCTCATCATTATGTTTTCGGATATTGCACTGAAAATGGGAAACTCTTGTTTTTCTGAACCATACCGATCGATGTGACGTCCATTTGTATCTTATGTTTAAATCAATTTTTACCTTTCCAAGTGTGGCGTTGGCAAGACTTCAAGATCGAAAGGTTTGGTAACGACTAAAGCAACAAAATAATTTTACTTAAAGATTCCCCGTTGCCGAAATCCACGCGATGGAATCCACGTAGAGGCTACGCGAACGCGTCTTCGTGAATGGTTGCACGTGTAACTAATTCCACGTGGACTTCAGAGACGGGGTTCGCAAAACATACGAAAAACCATTTGAAAAACCATTTGAAAAACTTTTGGGAAATCACCTTTTGGAGGTACAGTTGAGATCGTTGTGAGATGGTCGGGCAGCTCGTATTGGTAAAAAACTTCTGGCTCGCCATGTTGGTATATCAGCTACAACAATTCGTTTAATTCGATGAATTGAATCGAAAAACCCGTAATTGATATGATCCACGTACCATGACGTCGACAGCCGAGCTCAGAGGGCCAGGGGCGTAAAAAGTTTCCGGGGTGTAATCGTTACGGCGGATGTAGACGAAAGTCGTTCCGGCACCCCTGTACTTGCCCGACGAGACGATGTTGTAATCCTCGTTGAACAGGTAAGTGCCGTTTTGTAATCTCACGGCTTAACGGACAAAAATCAGTTTTCCGTTATACGTCGTAGTTCGAGACAATAAACGTTTTATTAAAAATACATATACCTAAAAAATTCCTTGTGCGAGACAATTCCGTTACGTTGATGAATTTGGCGCCCTCTGGTATCGAGGTTACAAGATAGTAGCCAGGTTGGCTTGGGTTTTTCGAAAAAATTCCCGTTTTTTGCCCTCCCGCCTGGACCTGTATCGAACGCTTAAACAATTTTGAATAAAATGAAATCTTATGCATCATCCGATTGTACAATTTTCCCTAGTAATACTAGGATACATTGTAGTGAGAGGGGAAGGGGGGGGGGTTACTGTAACCACTGATGATTTTTCAGGGCGTGATGAGTCGAGACGGGAAAATGGCAATAAAACGCGCATCGTGCGCGTGAATGAATGCGATAAATGGGAAGAGTCGCGCCCATATAGGTATATGTATTTACCTTTCCACCGGAGTAATAGAGAGAGGAGGGGACGGGGGGCATTATCGCCTGAACTGAGTATAACATGTAGGTACTAGTAGCCATTACCACTACAACTGTAAATGCTACAATGTGCCAACGTGTCTTATTCGACCGGTGATTATTGTCATTATCATTCATATTATTGTCTGGGATGGCATCTGTGTCGTGTGTGTATATAATATATGTTGTAAATGAGTGACAAGAGAAATAGGAGTAGTTGGGGAGGGGGCGTTTGTTTATATATATAGGCTCTATGAAAAGGGAGAAATAGGGGGACACGGTCAATTATCCGTGTTTTACCTGTCCGATGTTCGATTATGTGGGACAATTTTTGCGTCTGGCGCATTGTACGTATGAGTTGTAATGGTGCGATTGTTTGCTTTGAATCATCACTTTTACAACTTTTTGTGACGTACAACTTAGTTGACGGATAGAAAAATTTACAATTAAGCATTATATATTTCGTTTTTGAATTCTATGTACATAAAAAGTATATAAAGTTCTTGATCAAACAGCTTAGAAAAAATTGAAGAAAATTATAATATTATTTCCAAAAAGATTAATCAATAATTGGCGTTCACTTGTCTTTTAGATTTGACAACAGTAGTGTGCCATCAGTAAAAATAATAAATAACTTCAGACGTAAATAAATTATAAATCATTGAAATCAAAATAATTCGGGAACAATAAGTCCTATTCACGTCTCAAATGTACGTATCAATCGGTAAACCTTTTCACCGATAACAATCCTATCGGCGCGTGTTATTTAAGAAAATCCACTGATTCTCCTGCATCGTCAAAGCATCAACAACATTTTCCAGCACATCTCATTACGCGCACGCAAAAATAACAGGTCAAGAGACGAGCGAAAGTTCGGCGCATCTTTTTTTTTTTTTTTTTTTAACACACGTGCATGAATTATTTATATATTACATGCACAAAGCGCGACTTTTCAGACTCCGTGCTACTTGTAAAACCCTCGACGATAACGCCTCTCGCGTGCGTCTTCTTAAGAATACCTAATCGCTCGCTTCGTCGCCTCTTATCTCTTTTCGTCCGAAGTCTCAAATGTTTTCCGAATACCTAGCATATGTTTTTTTTTTTTTTTTTTTTGTTTTTTTTCGCGAATTCGAAAGCACACGAGCGTGTCTCTCCATCATATACCCACGTTACGTTGTATTCTCATACGTTTGCTCTATTTTTTTTACGATAAATTTATTTTACTGGATGCGTACGTGACTGACCTATGTACCCTTACTGTTGAACTGTCAATCATTTTTTGTACGTACTTGAGAAAATAAATAATAAATAGTATATATACCCTACGTGTGCAATAATTTTTGATAATCCGGATGATGGAGCCGATGGGGGATTTTTTCGCGCAACAAAGCCTCTCGTCCGCGACACAATCCGAGGGCACTTAGCGAAAAGCCGATTGGGAACGTATAAGTATGTGTGCATCAATAAAGAGCAAATAAGTGTATACCTCCGATCGATATCGATGATAAAAATAAGTATATATATACGGGTACCTACGGTGTGTAAATGTATACATGTATACATACACATGGGCGAAACCGCGCCCATCGCGTCACACGTCACGTATTTCCCATTTCTCCTTTCCGACGCGCCTCGATCCGCCGTCCCAAGTGTCCTCTCGTGTCTTTTCGCCTCGGATTAGACGAGAAAGTGGTACTTGTGATGCTGGGCTCGGGTGTACGCGTAATTGCATATGAATGGAAAAGTGTCTCCTGCATCAAAGGGGGGGGGGGCAGTCAAGTTGAAAAAAAAAAAAAAATGCCATGCAATAAACACCGTGACACGATGAGTTGGGGAAAAGTGTATGTGCGTGTGGCTTTTCAGATGGCAAAATGGTTAAGTATACGTGGGACGGGAGAGGGGTAGGAATTTGAATAATGAAAAGACGTATCACTCGCGGGTGGTATTAACTATATATGAATAGGCTTTGTAATTCATTCGAGAGGGATGAGTCGGCCAATACATGGCGAGAGAGCAGTGACCGGAGAATCGAAGATGTCGGAGTTGGCTTTTGGGTCTTTAAGGTGTATCGTCATCCAAAAATGGTGCATATGAACAAAAATCATCATTGTTTCAATCACTGTACTGAAACGTTGGACTCGCAACAAGTGAAATCAATTTCAGATGTTAGAGTTTATCCTATGGTGTTTGAGATAAAATAGTTATATATATTTTTTTTCTTAACGAATTTTTTTTTTTTTTTTTTTTTTTTTTCATTAGAATTGTAACGCATTGTTTTTACAAGTAAAAAGTTTGTTAAGCACCATACTGTAAGTATTAGTTAAACAAAAAAACTTTTACGATACATAATTTATTTAACTGTGATAAATTTATGTAATTATAAGAAAAAGTAGATCCTACAATGATACAAAATTAACTTCTAGAGATGCTTGTGTGAATGTATGAAATAACTACTATTAAAAACTTTTTTGTAAATATTATTCATTAAAACGAGTTTAATTTAATATTTCACATAAAATTCATAAAATTGCAATAATATTTGATGAATCATAATTTCATACTTATGAATCTACCATATAGGAACTAGTATCGATTGATTTTTATGAAAATAAATTGAAAACGTGCTTTATCATCACTTGTTTAAATTATATAATTAATATACATTAAAAAAAATATCTTTTGTGTAAAGTCGTGCAGACAATTTTTCATGGTGGAAATGGCATTTTTATACGATTCTAAATTAACTTTATGAGATTCCGTAAAATTCTTTCACGATTAACCACATAACATTATTTACTTTGTTAAATTCAACAAGTTCCCAATAAATATTTTACTTTTCTAATAAACGATGAAGGGTAATCTTGCAATAACGTACCTATACGGTACCGTAGCATTTATAACTAAAATAGCTGATGATCAGGCTGAATTACTCTAATTTTATACGAGACATTTTGTCATGGATATATTAAAAAATTCTTTGATTTCTCTATCTAATGATTGCGCGTGTGCTTCAACGAAACAATAAATTACAAAACTTTTCACAACGTACAGGAAGGAAGAATTAAACGCAGATGCAATGTGGGCATGTATTTTTCTATCTTGTCTTCGTCACATTCCTTTTCCGGTCAGCAAAGATCTTATTTCCGGCTGACTTTGCTCATGCACACTTACAGTGTATTATACAAGGTATACCTGCGTAATATACATATAACACAATATATTAAGAAGCGGAGGTATAAGTAGAGAGAGAGAGAATGAGATGTACACCAAGTTTGAATCGATGAGTGATTTATTACCCGAAGCGCAGGATTAATCTTGTATGGAAACACATGACCAAGCACGCCTGTGTATATAAATATACATACATTGCCATACCAAGATGATGATAAATGTTGGATGATGTTACGTGCATACTCGCATACATATATATAAGCGTGTAAGCGATGGTGATTGGAGTCTTTTGTTTTTTATTTATTTGCACGTCGAGTCAACCCTACGAGATGGTTTTCTAGGGACCGCATATTTGCGATTTCGGCAATTGTGTCTGGCAAAGTGTTTTAAACCACGTGACCAGTTGATAAATTATCACATGACATTGACGTGATAAGCGGTAACGTTTTCGTGCAATCACTCAAAATGGTAAATTATTCGGATGAATAAAATATATGGGTCGGGACCGCCTGAAGAGATCGGAAAACAGATGTGAGCTGGTACGAAAAAACAGTTATAAATAAACGTAAAAGTGGTCTAGTACGAGATTTTTTTTTTTTTTTTTTTTTTTTTTTTTTTCCCATAGCGAATCAGCACGAGCAAGGTATACTGGCATACTCCACTCGTCTTATCTGTACACTCTTCTAGTACTCTCAAGAAGTCTATAAAAAAAACTTCAATTGGGCTCCCTCTCTTTCGTTGAGACTATAATGTAAGATTTATAAAGGAAAATGAGTAAAAATAACGTGAGAAAATTTAAACAATTTTCATTTGTAATTTAATCCGAATACATTTGATGTACTGATCAAAAATATATACGGTAATAACGTGGAAAAATTTCTGAAAAATAAGTAATAAAGTTTAGGGTAACAATGACAAATGGTGACGAGTACGATAGTTATGAGTTAATATTTATTTAAAATAGTAAAGGTTGCTATAAACAGTCGCGCATTCAAGCATATCTGTAATGTTTACTGTGTGCATCTAATTTGCTTTAATTGTTGATGTTACTCATGGCTAGTTGGTATGTTGTTTTAAAATCACATTATACAATATACAGATTATTTATTGTTACATTTATAATTTTATTAATTTTTATTACTGTAGTTTTGATTTAAAAAGGGTTGCCTTTTTTCTAACAAAAACTTTGTCCACTTATTTATATACAATTAAGAAATTTAAACAGTATCACCCGTGGATTCATTTGTTATCAAATTATTAATTTATTTTGAGAACATAAATTTGATTTTTCCAATCAACAAAAAATTGTTCGAGTGAAATAACATTTTAACTGTTATATTCCCATTTTATTTTTATTCGATAATAAATTGATGATTGACTTCCTATTTTGTGTAAAAAGTTGTTTCATCACAATTCCAAAAAATTGCCATTAATAAAATTAATGTGCCATTTCTACAATGATATTGCACCTTTTGATAATTAATATATTACCTTGAAAATCATGGTTTTATCGAAAAATAGTTTTTAAATTGGGAAAAAAAACTAGATCCTGAAATGCATTTTTTAATTATGATATAAAAAGTCCTTGCTCTTCACAAACAGTCAAAACTATTTTAAACAGAAAACAACTAGAAATTGACGAAAAAAAAAAAAAAAAAAAAAAAATGAAAAAACAAAAGCACATAAGATTAGCTCAAAAGCATGTTGGAAAACAAAAATTTACGACAATCGTTACTCGAACACACGTTGGTGCAAACTTCGAGTACCGCGACGCACAATAAAATGCAACCCCAAACAACCATTCGCTGAAGCACGCGAACGAGAAAAAAAAAAAAGGAGAAACAAAATATGAGAAATCCTCAACTTACTGTCAGCAGTAAAATCAGCAGCACGTGGCATAAAGTACTGCGTGGCATTCTGGAGGGCTTCTCTAATTCAACAAAAAGACAAAGAAGACGCCCAAGGAGGAAAAGGAGAAAAAGACGCGGTAATAGTAAACTCTCGCGCTCGGCTCCTTCAGCCCTGCTGCCACTTCATTTCTCGGGCCTGCACTGGCACTTACTTTATTATGGTCTTTTTTTTTTTTTTTTTTTTTTTCTCCGACACTTTAAGCTTTTTACATGGCAAATTTTAATCGCCGACTGAAGACAGAGGGTCAATACAACACTCGAAACTGTCTGGTATCGCAGAGAATACTTGGATTATGTTTTTTAGTTTTGTTCTTTAGACCCGCTCAATTTTTCATAGGCAGTGTATCGTAGATTTTTAAGAAAAAGGTTAATCAAACGTTTGTTAAAAAAATTATTTTCTCGCACAGAGCAACGTTGTAGTTTTTATAAGCGAAATCGACTTGTTACTCTATCGGCGTGGAAACGATTTCCTGCGCTCTTCCGTAGCGTGTAATTTTCGCGCAATCAGCTTTAAATTTTAGCTCTCGAATGCACCTTCGTCGAACAGGTGCGATGCAGTCCCGAATTTTTTTTTTTTTTTTGCGAGCACTGTTGGTGTTGAATTACAAGCCGAGATTACTTGTCTGTCATCCCGGAGTAACAGTACGATACACATAAAATAAAAAAATTAATTGGAAAAAAAGATTTTTTTGTTTTAAATTACAAAAAGTGTGCTGCAAACAATTTACCATAAAATAAAAAACAAAATTTTTTTTTAATTCTCTCTACGAGACGATTTATTGAAATCAGCGCACTGCCTGGATTTTTTTTTCCTCCTTTTGTTGCGAGCTTGAAAGAAAACTGGAAAATTCGAGCACAGCAATGAGAGCGCGAGGTATTGGGCGATGGTAAATAAGAGCCGACCCTTTCGAAGCCGAAGCACTTTAACGGAGCTATGACGTTAAACTGGCGGCTCGCGTTGCACGAGTTCCGGCTTTATACGGTGTTTGCACGCGTACAAAAAGAGAGAAAGAGAAGAGAGAGAGACTTAATGCGCGGCGTCGCGGCTACACCTGGTAAATCGGTGCCTTAATTATTGTTGCATGGTTTGTGAACTTTACGAGGCATTTTTTTTTTTTTTTTTTTTTTCTTAATTTTGAGTGAAGGTTCATTACACATAGCTGTCACGAGTCCATCGGGTGATGGGTTGCTGGTGTTGATTGGAATACTGTGCTTTTTTTGGTTTGCTTTTGTTTCGGGTGACTTTTTTACGCACGGTTTATAATATTTATCAATATTTTTCTGTTACCATGGATGTTCTTCGTATTATGTTTAATTAACTATTCGTCAAAGAAATGCTCGGTTAATTGAATTAAAATTAAAATTTAATTCCTAAATTTATCTTCAAAAAAACTACTGATTAATTCATCCAGTTTCAGGAGACTCCTGGAACTGTTTGCGTTTTTCTTACAATCTTACAGTTCCGCATTTTATGAAGAAATAAACCAAGGCATGAGAAAATACAGATTTAATTATTTAAGCACACCGATAAAAAGACAAAAATCTTCCAAATTTTGTTTTAACATTTATAGCTAGAATTTGATGGTTATTCCTGAAAGATTTTTTCTAAGAAAATTTTCTAAAACTCGTAGCTTCGTTGTATGTAAAATATCCTGAATAAATGAATCACATGATCCGTTTTATTCGCACCTCGTCGCAATTTAAAATAACGCCTTTTTGTACAAGAAAAGAATACATCATAAACATAGCCCCTATTAATACATTAATACATTAACCCACAATCTGTAAACATTACAGAATCGTGAATTATTTTGGCAACTTAAGGGGGAAAAAATTAATTTTCTACCCAAATACATGTATTTTATCAGTGTATATAATATACATTTTTTTCTCGATTACCATACGTACGAAGGAAAATTATATTTTCGCGCTAAAATATTTGATTTCTCAACGAAACATTATATTAACAACTAAAATTTTATTTTCAACCAAAAGTTTCTTCCATCAAGAATAAAATAACTTTGTTAGTTGAAAGTTTTTTCAATTGATAATGAAATTTAGTTGTTAACTGAAAGTTACTGCAATTTAGAATTGAATTCAACCAATTTTTAATTATTAATTGATCTGTAACAATAAATTAAAATTTAATTGTGTTAAAAAACACGCGGTATTTGTATAGTATTTGTCTCTCTTAGGTCGGGTACGGTTACCGTACGTTACACTATGACTCTTGGAAAAATTGTAGGAGCATTAGAGGGGTTCACATTAATTAAAATTATTGAGTTCTCAGTTGCTCGAGATTACTAAGTTACTAAGCATCGTACTATCCGTTTTTCTTGTACGTAGTATGTACGTGTGAACTAGCCATATAGCTGAATTTGTTATTATGGACCAAGAGTTGGGGCCCAAGGGTGGTCGAAATCTAAACGAGCCGCCACTCTCACCGGAACCGAGAAATCTCATGATCCGTGGAGATCCGGAATATTTTTTGTTATATTTCGTTCTGGTGAAGAGTTATGTGGTAATTAAAGTAGTAACATGTAGTCAATTTTATAAACCAGCTGCAACTTTGACCAACGAATAGAATATAAAAAGTTTACAAATTTAGTGCCATTTGCGGCTAGATTAGAATTTATTTTCTACTCGAAATTTGACCTTTAAAAAAAGTATCTTAGATTGCTACATAACTCTTCACCAAAATAAAATATAATAAAAATATTTCGGATCTTTTCTAATCATACGATTTTTAAATTCTGATGAGTGTGGCGGCTGGTTTAGATTGTCTACTATCCTCGGGCCTCATCTCTTGGTCTATTAACCGCGAAGTATGAAATCCACCAGTGAAAGAGGTTATGTTACTGGAACTGGCCAATAGAAATTCAATTTTCAATCTTCCCGCTTAACGTGCTCAACCGCGAATAGTGTGCAGTAAGCAGTGTTCACTCCTTCATTCCGCCACTTTCTGCACTTGCCTCATTTTAACAATGTTTTCTTGAAGGATTTAATTGTAGTTTAATTATTAAATCAAGGAAAACTTGAAAATTCGCTCATGAAAAATTAACTTTCAAAAGAGTGTTGAAGAAACTTGGACGTTTTGCAACGTTTTCAAGGAATTTCCAATACGGATGTATTGTGAGTTACTATATATTTACAGTATTTACTATACTTGCAGTACAGTGCATAGTACATACACACCCAATGTGTTGTGCACGTGTGTATAAACTAAACTTTAATAAAGTGAAGTAATATTTTGCAGCAGATTGCAGATGTATACCTAGAGGTTAAGTAGAGTGAGAGAACACAAGATTCATATAAGTATTCAGTACATGGTGATTATTAGATAGGAGAAGATGGTTGGTTTTACAGAAGGTGCACTTGTGAAGAAGCTTATGGAGCTTAATGCCTCGCAGCAGAGCATACAGACCCTATCCCTCTGGTTGATCCATCATAGAAAACAATCCTCAGTTATTATAAAAGTCTGGTTCAAAGAGTTCTGCAAATGTAAGTATTTGTTTCAAATTCTCTTCCTTTTTTAAATTTTTTTCTCGTGCATATTAAATTTTACTCCGTAGTTTTTATTTTAATAATTTTAATCTAAACATATGATATTAAATGTAATCTGCGTTTATGTTGTATAGCTCAAGTTCGTTAACTTCTTGACTGCTACTGCTATCTAAAGCGCCATCCATATTATCAAATGCAACTACTTTTCCGCTACGCGCGTCTTTTAAAAAATCGAAAATAATACGATTAAAATAAAATGAAAATTTTTTTAGATAAAAAACATCGTGCATGTATAGATTAATCAAATAATGTTTAAAATTTCTTTAAAATATATCTTTTTTTGTTTTCCTTGCATGCGTCATTGCAAACTTAAGAGCCATGAACAACTTAAAAATGTCAAAATCCAATATCACAACTAAAACGTTGCGTACCTGCTTAGCCAAAAAATACGTTATATTCTAAAGTATCTTACATCTCGGACTTTGAGATACTACAGCGTAAAAAAATTTAAAATTCAACACGAAGTTTCTATCCATAGATAAAAATAAAAATTTGAAGAACTTTACATTAAATTGTTGATATTTTTATTTGTTTTTTAATATCCTACACCCACGCAATACTTTGAAAAAGAAATATGGTGGTTTGCATAAAATGACCCATGTACACAAATTAGCGTTTAGATAAAAAAAATCACTTTACCTTACACCAGCATATATTTTAGTATCTTCTACCTTTATCTTCAGACTTATCTCATACCATATTTATATTCCATCGACATAATAATAATAATATATGTTCAAAGCATCCTTTTAATATGTAGAATTTTTGTTATTCAGCTAAGGACAACCGCAAATTAATATTTTTGTACTTGGCAAATGACATCATACAAAACAGCAAGAAGAAAGGTCCTGAACTCAGCAAGGCATTTGCTTCTGTTTTACCAAAGGCATTTGAGCACATGAAACATTTTGACGACAAAACAAAATATAAAGCTTGTAGGTTAATAAGTATTTGGGAGGAAAGAGGAATTTACGATAAATCACAAATTACAAGGCTTAAGGCAACATTTTTCGATCCCGATTCTGAATCTAATGATGAACCTGGCACACCACCATTGCCACCACCAAAGAAAATTCGCAAAGTCGAAAATGTAAAAGTACTTGTTCATTTAATGATAAAATTTTAACGTTTTACTTATTTTAATCCATGGGGATTCGTTTGGATGTTGGTATACTGACAAATATATTTTTACAGAAAGAAAGAAAGGAACGAAAAAGATCGGAGACTGAAGTTGAGGTCGATGGTACCAAAGAATTGCATATAACGCTAAGTCCACGAACACCAAGTGACGATCCGCCTGAAACTGAGGAAGTCATCAAAGTTATGATGGTAAACTATAGTTACAGTTGATACGCTCTAGTAAAAATTACTGATAAACCAATCGTTTCAAATCATTAGTTTACTTTGATTTCAAGCTTTGACTATTCACACACGTAATTTCAAAAACAAGTCGTTTGATCAAACTTGAGTAAAAAAATTAATAATTTCACTGCAGGACCTAGAAAATGCAGCCTCATCAGATGCCGCAGTAAGAGAGCGCATAGCATCCTTGCCACCAGAAGTTTCCCAGGAGTCTCTTCTGGAAAATTTAAAGGATAACATGTCCGCTGAACGTCTTAGTCTGGCTGTAAATGAAGCGACAGCTTTGCTTGACGATTACAACGGTAGATTGCAGGCTGAAATGAAAGACAGAAAGAGATTGTCTGCGATGCTTAGGTATTACACTTTGTCCCAGCAACAGCTGCTGCAACAGGCTGAGTCAAGACTAGAGGTATTTCATTTCACTCTTTAATTATTTGATTTTACTTCAGATCGATAAGATAAGGGAGTTTGAATAAAAATCTTACTTATTTCTTAGGAATACAAACAGAAACTAAAAAAGACTCGCGCTTTGCGAGAAAAAGTCAAATCTCATGTTCCTAATCTTCCGGATTTAACACAACTGCCAGATGTCACAGGTGGACTGGCACCATTGCCTTCAGCTGGTGATCTCTTCAACATGTAGTACCAAACGAATAACTACGAGAAGAAAATATTAGTGTATTCATTGCTGCGGTGACTAAAACCAAAATTTTTCATATTTTTTAGAATTCAAGGAAAAGTATTTTATAGGTAAAAATAAAACTAAGATGTTAATGTAGAATAGAGAATTGAATGTAGATGGACGCAAGAGTGTTGTGCTGTGTGAGTGCATTTAAAAATTCGCGAGATCCAGTAAAGAAAGTATTTTTAAAAGTTTTGATTTTTTATGAAAGCTTACAAAGGCAAATCAAAAGATTATCTACAAGTGTTTAATTTAAAATGCATTCTTGTAGAAAATTTTGTCTTGACTTTTTGTACTTTTTTACTCACTTTACATGGAAAGGTTCGCAAATAGTTTGCGAATATATCCAAGCCATTCTTTATGAGCATCTGTATATATTTTTATAAGTATTTAGAAACTCGTACGAACAAAGTTGCAACAAAATTGTACAGTTTCAACAGAGAGGTTATGTTTTGAATTGCTATGTATGCCACTTAATTTAGGAACTATACTGTCATAGACATGGCTGTCACAGTAATCTTTTCCAAGTTTACCGAAATGGAAAAACTCCTTTTTTTTGTCTTTTTTTTCAGGACTGAATTATATCAAATACGTTTTAATTTTTTTTTTTTTTTTTTTTCAAGTTAACACATCACAGTGAGATTTTGGATATGTTAAAAAACATTATTTTTTTTAGTAAATATAGGTGTTACAAGTGCTTAGTTTGGTTACATTTTGTTACATTGCTTAAAGATAAAAGTTCTTTAAAGCATACATTTTTATAGAAATAACGTTGGTTTAGGCAAAATACAAATATTTGAGTGATTGATCGAATTAATTATTCAGCCACTCATCAGACGGAATGTAATTTATTTTTCACAAAATTATACCACAAACTAAGTAAATTTGTACATGTGTATACTCTAAAGTATATACTTTATAGACTTTTTGTATGATTTTGATCGATTTTACAACAAAAAATTCAGAAAACTTGCCAATTCAATTAAAAACCTTGTTCAGAATCACTTCATGTAAGAAGTATCTTTATCATACCTTGAATCAAACTTTTGTACATAACAACAAGAATATTGATATTCTATGTGCTATAAAATCTGTAATAACTTAGTATAAAATTCATGCATTGTTTTGTTATTTGTATGATATTCTAAGAAAGTGTTGGAAAATTTTAGGTTCAAAGTGCATACATAAATATATTTTTTTACTACTACAAATCAATTGTTTACTGTAATTATTAGTAGACCTTCTCCAATAGCTTACCTATTTCCATTAATGTAAAATCCTCGATGTAATTAAGTGAACCCAATGAGCTATCCTTGTTTATGCAACCCAGCAATATTGTCAGAACATCTTTTATTTAGCTACTTTTAAGTCAAATACGATTGTTTTAATTATAAAATTATTTTCAAATTTATATTGGTACTCTTGCAAAGACAGAAAAAAAATTCAATTAAACCGTAATTTCTCAACTTTAAAATACGTAGGAACCATAATAAATTTGGTTGGAAAATTAAGGTTCTTATTTGTTGTGAAACGGGGTGAATCGTTCAAACTTGGCGGTTTCATCAGAACTAAAAGATATATCCGGCGACTGAGTACCAACAAGTGATTCAGTTTTTTCTACTTGCGGTTACCGTTGCATCAAGTTAATATAGCTTGCTCCCTTGCCAATTGATGAGTTTCAAGTTTGTCAAGCATTTTTTATTATTGTTGATTTTTGAAAAAAGTTAAAAAGTACTGTTTTCCATATGAATGAACATTCGAGTAAAAAAATGGAACCATCTCGGGTCAAAACTTGAAGTAAAATAAACAACACCAAGTTGTTGGAACAAAAAAACCAACTTGTCTAGGAACCAAAGCTTATAGGCTGGTTCTGTAAATACCCAAACACCCACGGCCATTTGATTTTGTCTTCAAGCTTGACTTGGCTATGATGTGCAGGAAACAAAAAAACAAAAAAAAACTCGTAAGTATTTGTACGAAAAATCTAAAAAAATTAGCCCTGTATGGTAAAAAAAAAAAAAAAATTGTTTCTCAACCCCATGCATACGCAGGTGACATTAAAGTAAAAAAAGGAGGAGGGAGCATCGAAGCACACGTATACATATGTATATACACACACGTAAAAGCTGCAGTAACGTTCAAACCATACCAACCCCCCCGCGAACTCTCGTGACAAGCGAAAGACCGTGTCAGAGGGTAATCCCATTGGCGGAGGCCATAGCGTCGCGACATGCCGCCCTCATTGGCTGGCCTAGCTCTCGTGGGGGGCGTGGCACCCATGCCCCCCCCCTACCCCCGGATAACCAACGCGCCCCACCCTCCCGCGAATCTTTCGACTATTACTACCCCTTGACTCTTTCTCGCTCCCCTATATATATATGTACCACCCCCCCACCGTCCCCCCCAAAGCTCTCTCTCGGAGAGACACTTTGTGGGCAGACATCGCGGCCGTTCGATCTCCTTATGGGGTCGCCCGAGAACGACACCTTGATCGGGAGCCACCGCGACCACGGGGCTGCTACAACATGGCGGAGTTTCGTACACCCGGATGGCCTTATTTATATTCGTGACTCGTGACTGATGTCCAACTCGCACATGATATTGGGCTATTCGTAATATTTTTCCAGGGGTCAAGCTTAACTTTGTCTCGTTGATTTTTACGATTTTTTTTTTTTTTTTTTTTTTTTCCATAATCCATATATGTATAGTGCATGCACTGCAGTAAAAACATAATGCCGAAGATGGGGCTGCAGGGGGGTGGGGGTACGGAAAGTGACATTCACAAAGAGCTGGGAGATAAAAGGGATGAGGGCTAAATACCGAGGCGCGCGCGAGCTAGACGCGATTAAGGAAGCGTGCCTCGTTGGAAATCAGCTAATATGATTGTTCCTTCTCGTGCAGTGTAGGTATGTGTATATATATATACCATAAACGCGGTGGAAATGTCACGGGTAAAGGGGGGTACGTAATCTTCAATAGGTGCGAATGCGAAAACAGGATGGAAAACTGTACGCGTAGACGTTATGTTGGAGGTGCTCGCTGTGAGCTTTAACGATGTGAAATTAAAAACACACATTACATTTAAACGGAATTAAACGGTGAATCGGTATACTATTATACAAAGAGATGGAGATTACCTCACATCTCGAGTAGGTGAGATGATTTTATATCGGTGCATGTAGTACCGGTACGTGTCGATGCTATGCTCGTCGCTGAAATCCTACATCCCCTTTTCGCACATTATTCATATATCATGAGAAAATTGAAAATGCTCGTCGAGGTATGTTGTAGATTTTGCTTTATGTGTTGATCAAATTTTGTGTGTTTTGTTTTCTAATGATTCTAACGAGTGTTACTATTTATAATAAATATAACGTTTCTTAAGTGATGCTATTTTTATATAATTAGTAACAAAAGGGATGAAGGTACGGGGAGGGTTGAACTTGTTCGAATTATTTTAAATGTGGGTAAAAATTATTACGAAAAGGTATAAGGAAAACGTTAAGTTTTTAAAGAAAATTATTACGACGAGTTATACATTTTTGCTACAGTATACTTAGTATAGTTGTATCGGATGATAAAATTGAGTATACTCTAAGAGTTTTAGAGGTTTTTGGATATATTACAACGTCATTTACGTAGCAAAAATAAAAATTTGGTACACAATTGTGTTTGTGTGTTTTTTTTGTTAGTCGAAACAAACAATTAGTCTCTAAATCATCCATATACCAATGTATGCAAAAAGAGGAAAAATGGGCGAACCCGCAGGGATACCGTCGTCAAAAGGAGTTTTGCAATGAGTACAAATTCTTTTACAACTTTTCTTCAAACTCTTGATGATGGCACGAAGAGAAACATTTGAAATATATAAAATCATGTTTTTCAGAAATGACGCTGCGAGTTGTTGAAACGTGTGAAAAGTAACAACGAGAATTCGTTAAACATATTACACGCATGTTAAAAAGTATAAATATTGGAATCAGACTTTGTGATGGTCGGAAGAGAGTGCGTTGCCTCGTTTTAAATGGGCCAAAATACAGTGCATTAATTTACATTTATTCCACATTGAAAAATCATAATTTTCGTTGCACGATATTGCAACAACTCCCATCCCAACTGGGACGTCCCTCCCCGAAATCCTCTCAATCTTTCACTCTCCAATAATGAACCTCACCTACCGCGCAAAAGTGAGCAAGCATCATCTCTCCGCCGAGCTAAATTAATACTTCCTTATTTTTCACCTCCACCACCCCCCTGCCCAGCCCCCCACTCGCAGCAGTGACAGCAACAACCCCGACGGTGATACAGCACTCGATCCCCGGCGTCCCGAGCAACGCGCGCAAGCTCACACACCACCACCACCCCCGTATCAGCCGTGTGCGTGTTTTCCATCCCCCGTACGTACGAGCGGAGGGCGCATGCGCCAACCCCCTCGCGAAAGACGAGTCACGTTTGGCCGAGGAAAGGGCAACAGGAAGGAGGAAGAAGAAAGGGGGGGGGGCGACGCGGCACGTCAAACGTGCCGCCGCGGCTATAGGTTAAATCCTACAGCCCTCTCTCCCTCTTGGCCGCGCTTCGATGTACTTTTCCCTTTTCGCCCTCTCTCTCTTTCTCTCTCTCTGCACCCCCCCCCTCCATATCACTTGTCTCTGTGTTGTACGCGTGCACGAAAGAGCGAGCGTGCCTCCTGATCCCGCCTTCGCGAGAGCCCGGGGGTCGCGGACCAATGGGTGGCGGCGACGCCGCCCTCGAGCCACCGGGTCTACCCCGAAAATCGCCGCGGACGCTCTGGTGATGACTCGCGAGGCCGAGCTAAGCGTGTTCTTTGACTCGGCCGATACCGGAGTGTATACACACGCGTTGCTCCTTATTGCGCCCTGTGGTTGCGCGCCGGGGGTTGTTGTTGTTGTTGTTGTTGTTTTTTCCCCCCATTGCGCGTGGTTTTTGATCCCCCTACCCCGATAGAGTCGAGGATGACGAGGTGCACCGGTGGTCGATCCTCGTTGCCGAGGACAGTGTTGTTGTTGTTTTCCGCTCGGTGGTGAGGCAGCGCCGTCGGATTGTGCGTATATTTTTGTGCTGTCTCGCGTGGTTCGACGAAGAAGGACGGCGTCGCGCGCTCGACCGATGCTGTTGAAAAAACTGATTGGGGTACGAGTATTGTGTTCCACTGAATACAGGATCGGCACTCGCGTCGGGTAGGTTGTTGGGTCTGTTTTTTTTTTTTTTTTTTTTTTTTCATTTGTTGTCGCGTCATTCTATTCCAATGGGAATCGTGGGGATTTTAGTTCATGTCAACTCGGGCCATTTACATTGGCCCTTGACGTCGATGAGTTGCTCTTTCGTTGCTCAAGTGTCATCTGGAATGATCGTGTGGTACATTCGAGTTTCTGTTGAATCTTGAAAAAAAAGTAATGTGAAAAACCTCGTAACGAACCCATGGGTTCAATAAATACGTGTTCGGATAAGATGTCGGTTACGTCTAAAATACAACACGTTCAATAATGAAAATTGATACCGGTTTCGCAGGCAACGTTGTTATTATACTTCGCACTGTCATCCGCAAAATGTTTGAAATGCTGTAATTTTTGCAGTGTACTGCTGGTACGAACATGAATGATATCGCCACGATGGGATCGTCGGAAGAGCACCACATTCATCACCAGCAAAACGATACCAGCTCCGAGCACCCAAGAAGTCCTTCGAGTCCATTGAGTATTCGTCACGGTAAATACAAGTTGTTCTTTTTTTCTTTTTTCTCTTCGAATTTCAATGTTAATCCGGACTATGGTAAAATCCAACTCGTGTTTTAACCAATTGTTTAACCCTTAGTTTAGATTGTTTCCTTTATTTTATATCAGATGAGAGGTACCGAGCAAAAAATGCATCTCAATCACGTATTTACAATCAGATATCCATCAAAACCCGTGCTTATCTCTGCGAACAAAGTCCCCATAAACGCACACTCTCGCGATGTAAAATCAATGGCCCACCCGATAAGTAAATCCGAAAAACGTGTCTGCAACGAGTATAAGTGTACCAGCGTCGCGCAAGTACATAATACAAAGTCGTCAACGCCCCGGAAGCACACCCCACGTCGGCCGGTCAATTTGAAAATTACCTCTCGCGGGCGTGCCTATAAAGTTCGGAGAATCAAATTACGTGATCGAAATGCCAAGTGGCGCCTTTAGGCCGTCGCAGTATCTGGCACGTGCCCGCGTGTATATAAAATAACTCCCACTCGCGTAGAGCCGCCGCCCCGTTCGTTCGCGTATAATCAACTTTACGCTGAGAAGAGGGAAATGCGGAACGACTGTACGTCGTACTTTCATAAGGATACTTTTTTTTTTTTTTTTCTTAAGGTCTTGTGCATCTTTGTGTATGTTCGTTTTTTTGCCAGTGCTTGGTGGAGCTTTTTTAATTCAACATTTTGCAAGAAACCAAAAATAGAAGTTTATTTATCATACTGGACTAAAAATGTGAAATCATAATTGTTGCCAGGTGGTTGACGGTCATTTCCGAAGTTACGTTTTCGTCGCATCTACATCCAAAGTCAATATACGTTACACCAAATATTTAAGATATTTGACGTTATATACTAGAAAAAAAAAAAAACGTCTTTTCGGGCTACTTTTCAAGTTACATACATATAAGGTATCACGTGTCAATCGGGAGATTTTTCTCCGGAAGTTGTGTCTCCTTTCACAGGAAAAATGATAAACATCTAGGCCTTGGGCTGTTACAACCCGACAATTAGATGTTATGATGTAATATTGAAATGTACATGACTTTGCCAAGGTGGAATATTAGATGGCTATTAGAGAAAAACACAGGACCGGCGTTTGATGTACAACGGATTCATATTCTCTTTCATCGACTTGATAAAATCAATTACACTCTCGTAACCCAAAATATCTCGAAACTTTAACGCTATGAGTCACTTTTAACTTCAGATTCTGATTTCACGCGAAAATAACCCTCAGCTCCCCACAATAAAACTTAGTCGTCATGCGACATACCTAATGGATTACGTATATAATCAAACCCTGATCATCTTCGTATTCACAAAACGTAAAAATGCCTTTCCCCGAGAACTCGCATCTAAAACCATATACGTTTATATATTCATAGCCCCACTCAATTACAAATCACTTATACGCAGGGGGTACACTGCACGACAATATACACTATGTATACGTAAGAGCGCGGCGCTATGCGAGCCATATTATATACACACGCACGACAAATGGTTCTGGTCCATTAGACAAATGAAATCTCTATCCATCTCTCGGTCCTTTTATACACACACACACACGTGCGCATAGGAATGTCGACCCCGAGGGGGTTGGCTAGAGTAAACAGGACGTGGGGGTGATCACACACAGTGGCGAAAACGATACAGTCGGCTCAAGGGGTTGCGTGATGGAAAGAGGGACCATAACTCAAGCAAATAAAAACGACACACTCGTGTCTACCTACAGTTGGTACACATCATTAATCTGTTTTCCGATTTTTACGGCATTTCGGGGGGGGGGGGGTTCAAACTGATTTTCGTTTTTTTTTTCTCATCTGCAAA
Source organism: Copidosoma floridanum (assembly GCF_036245765.1). NCBI lineage: Eukaryota > Metazoa > Arthropoda > Insecta > Hymenoptera > Encyrtidae > Copidosoma > Copidosoma floridanum. Next base: position 10,294,161 of record NW_028321884.1, on the reverse strand, counting down.
GTAAAAAAAATAATAACCCCAAGAATGTTTAAAACCACTTGAACGAATGAACACCCAGAGCTCATAATAACCACCACTGGGCCGCCCGGAGCCCGTATAAAAAATAGGAAAGAAAGGGCCATAATATATATATTTTCCCCGCGCACTCTCTCGGAGGTACGATAAAAGCCCACGCAAATACAACATACCGAAACACGGGCAAAATGTATGTACAGTATAAAAAAAAGCTTCCGTTCAAAGAGAGAGCGGGGGGGGTGGGGGAGAGTCCTGAGTCGCAAGAGCGAAAAAGCCCGATGGGTGTACGGAGGCAAAGTGAGAGATTGCAGGCAGCGTATATATATATAGGTACCCGGCTGTGGAAAGCAAGGGCGTCAAATTTCATTAGCATATCAATGCTGGTGCTCTCTCTCTCTCGGAGCTTTCCGCCGCACCTGCGTCACCGCTCTCTTTTTCCGTACCCACCCCCTCCTTTTGCTCTTTGTATATATACCTATTTGCCTCCGCGCCACCGACTCATCCTATTACAGGATCATTGGGGGCAGCAATGGTATATATATATATATGTATGTACGCGAAATAAATTGCCACGAGGAATGATGGCACAAGGAGACTTTGTACCTCTGTTGAAGCTACACTTTCTTCTCTTTGCTGTCGATGCTGCGTCTGTTTGCAATGTTTGATCGCCGACTTAAGTAGTGGCTATATATGGGCTTACGCGTACTTCATTGCGGCTGACATCCTCTCTTGCTTTTCTTTTTTTTTTTTTTCCAGTACTCGTAAGATGCGAGGTTTTTCTCGACATTTATCTCTTTGATGGAAACATTTTTTCCAAACATTCGGTCCTTTGGACCAAACATCAATTTTTTTTTATTGTGCCTGTACCGATTGATGAAAAATTATCCAAGGGAACACCAAACGCAAAAGTGTGGGCGTGACAAAAACAATCCGCACAAGAAAGAAGAAGAAGAAGAAAAAAGATACGAAGACGCACGAGTATCAGCCCCGAGCGAAAACAAACAAGGAGATCTACCGTGGCTTCTTTCTCTCGCAAAAGATGGATCTCCCGTCGCAATTGTTGCACGTATACCGGGTCCCCCTCCCCTCACGTCTCGAGGTGGGATTTGGGCTGTCGCGTTGTTTGACAAACGGCATTTACATGAGAAAATAAGTTGGAGAGAAAAATAAGCTCAAGAATAAGTTACACGCGGACCCTTTTCGATTCCCCGCATTTTTTTTTTCGACTGGTCTCATCCCCCAAACACCACAATCGTAGTTTCGTTAACAAATGTACCAAACACGTGCTTGCTCCTTTGTACGTGTTGTTGTTGTTGTTTTTTTTTTTTTTTTTTTTTTTCATTGCCAAAATCATTCCGAAAGTAGAAAAAAAAGAAAAGTTTCAACAAATTCATCCATCGAGTCAAAAACCCATCGCTTATCGACTTGGTCGAACGCGCGTTCTACAACGTGTCCACCCCCATCGCGCCACACACCGATTCATAAATAATACATGTGTATTCCAATTCACCGGGAAGTCTTCGAGTGCAGAGGGCAAAAAGCGAAGAGAGGCGAATCGAGCTGGAAGAAATTAGAGCTCCGTACCTATATGTACAACGACGACGTTCTTACAAATGTACATACACAGACCCAGCAGCGAAAGGGATCAGATGGAAGAGGTAGTTGTGCACGGGGAAGCCAAAAGAGCCCAGCAAACATCTGCGAGTCGTCGTGGAGGGTATATATATAGAGAGCGAAATGCGATTTCGAGGGAGACTATGGTGGTATAAGGTGGAGGGGATGGGGGTTGACGGGCCGAGGCACCATATACTCTCTCTGGGAGCACAGCCGCCACTTATTTTATTAGTCACGCTTTTCATTAGGGCGTGATTTGATGGAATTATATTTATTGTCGTCCTTGCGCCTCTCGTGGATTGCGCTGCTCCGTGTCGTATATACACAAAAGAGAACCCGCTGGGTTCTTTGCAACTGTGTACATGAGAGTAAAGTGTACATAGGGAAGGTGGCAGAGCGGACTGAGTGAATCGTAAATAAGAACGAGGATGTAACAGTGGATGGAATATTGGGTAGACGGTTACCGTGGTGGATTGCAAAAAAGATGATGTTCCGTTTTACAACACTTGAAGAGAAAAAATTAGCCGCATGTAATTGGGACAGGTGATAAAAAAAAAACATTAATCAGGTGTGATACATTCGAAGATACCCAATCAAAGTAAATATTTACATACAAAGATTAGTGCTTACCCAATACGCTTAGAACATCACGTTTGACTAAGACTATGTGCAAGTAAAACCCCTTGTTGCATTATTCGTGTCACTGATATTAAAATTTATTAACAAACGCAAGTTAAGACACCGAGCTCAGCTTACTTGGTGGAACATTCCACATTTTTTGACTTAACTTAACAACCGTTAGAATCCTCCAATCAGTTATTTATCCAATAACCTTTGGTCTGGAACAGGGTTTAATGAGATTCCACCGTAATGTCGCAACCCATCCTTAAAAAGGCACTGTACAACTTGTCGACAGATTCGGCAGAGAGTAGCGTGATCTCGCCCGGCCTGCCAGAACGCTACAGCCCATCCCTGACATCACCAACGACCGGCCCCAGTGCCAGCGGCGGCCACCAACACCATGACCCCTACGGGTCTCGCTCGGTCCAGGAGTGCCCGATACCGCTCTGCCGAGGCCTGGGTCCCGAGGCCTTTCCACTCGCCCGCTCGCCCTACCTCACGGCCCTGGAGAACGGCCACCCGCACATGCTGGCCACCCAGGTGGCCCACCACCACCCCCAGCATCCGTCACCCGTTCATCATCCCATTGTCCACCAACAGTCCAGCCACCAAACCCGGGAACAACAGCAACAACAGAACCAACAAAGCCACGGGCATCAGACCGGCAAACAACCCAGGAGCTTGGGACTGATTTGCGTCGTCTGCGGGGACACGAGCTCCGGCAAGCACTACGGGATACTGGCGTGCAACGGCTGCAGTGGCTTCTTCAAGAGGAGCGTCAGGAGGAAACTCATATACAGGTGGGTGTTTTTTTTTGTTATCAATCGTACAGGGTTGGGTCTTTGAAGCACCAAATTGACAGTCAAAGATGATTACACTCGTTCTTTTGCTTTGACCATTTATTAACATCCATACGTATATTACACGTTTCGTACGGGAGACAAAGTCGTCCACCGGTTCTGTCTAATCCTTCTCGCGAGAGGTTAAACGGTGGGTGATGGCCCATCTGGGTGCCCCTTCTCGGACAATAAAACGCCACGCTGCACGCGAGCATCGCGAACCACCGCGCACACCCAGAGAAACTGTGAACACATACACACAAAGTAAAGAGAGGGAGAGACTCCACTTGGGCCGAAAGTTGTGCATGTACACGGGGATGTATATGCGCCATGTGGCACCGTTCAAGTGGGCTTAACCCGTAGCTGGATAGCGATCTCTTCTGAAATTGATCCCCACGCGAGGTGGGCACGCGTTATATTATGGCCATGTACACACGGCGAGGCGAGGATTTTTGCGTGCCGGGCCCCCACGGGGTTCGAACTATTTAGCCTTCCCTCGGGGGAACGGACCATCCACATCCATCCATCCATCTCCATTGGATCCCTCTTAACTGAAATCACTGTCTTTTTTCCTGGGTTTTTTTTTTCTTTCTTCCTCGTTGCTGGTGTATGTTGTTGTTATTTGTATTTAATCGTCACACGTCCCTACGTGAATACAATTTTTTTAGTTTTCTTTTTTCATTGATTCTACGATAAATGGCGTATTTGATGTGTTCCCGAGACGTAACGTCGCAAGGATGGGATGTTTAAAATGTTTGAATACGCAAGTCACGCTTGAATCCCTGCGGACGGGGGGTATACAGTACTCCGAGGACCACTTGTCGATCTGGAAACAATTAACTTCCACGTAAATACAAATAGGTCCCGGCAATCGATTCGATTTTTTTTATTTCTCCGACGAGGCCTCATCGGGATGAAATAAATTGTTAATTCCCACAAAAGTGCAGGATAAACCGATTTTTCATCAAAGTCCCCGTCCACGTTGTAATAGTTCCGAAGAAAAGAAAGAAGAAGAAGAAAAAAAAAACCGGAGCAAAACCGATCATCCACATCGCCGCGTGCCGATAAGTCCCAATCCGATTATACACACACGCAGTAGCACAGAAGCGCAGCTCTCGATTAATTTGAATCTCCATCGTCATCAGAATTCAAAGCGACACCTGTTAGCCTCTCATCGCCAGCCGCATCATCCGACCGCACGCATGTATATTCTAAAGCTGTATATACCGATGGCCCAGAGATCCACATATTATACACGCGAAAGATGCGCAGATGGACGTGTTGTTGTACACTCAGGAATCACACAATGTCTGGGTATAAACGTGGTTCGTTTTTTGCCCGAGGGAGTCCTTGAATGCACAAGAAGCGTGAGATGAGCTCTACTTTTTTGATGCAATCGGCGAATCGGTAGACAAGCGGTGGTTTTGTTCGTAATTTGTCTCGAATGAAGATCGTTACGGGACTATTTGAGAAGCGTCTCACAATGGGCATCCATTTCATTACAAGGTATCTTTAGGATTCAAATTCTTTTCATTTTCCACTTAGCTTTTATTCTCTAAATGTAACCTCTTGGACCCCATAGCATGCTTGAAAATGCAAGTTCTAAATCCTTGGCGTTACGAAAGGTGTGTGGATAGGACCCTATAAAAATCGCGAGGGTAATAAAACTTGTACTGCTGCATTATAGGGAGCGACATTTAGGGTAAATTAAGCTTAAACATTTTGCGTTGTAACGAGAATTTTAGCACGTAAAATCGTGGATTATTCGAGTTAAGGGGTTGGAACACACTTTATAAAAAGGCCTACGAGGCCCCAATGATTCATTGCTCAATTTTAGATTGGTAGAAGTAAAAGTACTCTCGAGGTTGCATTTGCATTCACGGTACGAATGATTGTTTTCGCTATAAAATAACCAATTCTGTGCGTACGTATCGAACAAAAATGAAATCAAAACAATTTTATGACGCGAAAACGCCACATCCTCGCTCGCTCGAAAAGTATGTATGTATGTATATTCTGTCAAATCCTCCAGCAGCCCAAACAGTCAGATGGCCGCTTACGGGCTGAGGGCCTCTTCAGAAGCTTCGCACAGATAACCAATTATCCGAGGGATCCACGTATACGTACCCCCCCCCCTTCCGATGTATCTCGTCCATGTACGGGTAACTCTCGACTCGGCTGCTTCGACGATGCGACAGATGCGACAAAGCTATACTCGAAATCACCTTGGATTAGCGAACAGAGGTCCTGCGTTGATATTGTTTGTTTATGCAATGATTTCCGATGGGCTTTGACAGTGGGCGTGAATATTATGGGCGAGGGGATCGTCTTGGCCAACATTTTTCGTGCAAACAATGCCTGTTGGAGTGACGTTTACTCAATACTCTTTTGTTCGAGGTAAATTTCCTTTTTATTACATTGACGACCGAGATGTGGTCAAAAAACCATCCTCTACAAAATAAAATTCCTTTGAATTAAATAAAATCAAAAGTATCGCAACAAAGCGCGCAGTTTGTGCCATTTTCACGCTTGCAAAATTACAATCAAAGTATCCCCAAACAAGCTTCAACTTCCATAACGACGCTTTCTCGTGACTATTAAAATTCCACAGTTCGATGCACTCCAGTGACATCATCTATAATTTACTCGCTCTACATCACAATTTTCATTGATGTTTTTGAGTATCATCATTTTTAAAAATCCTTTGTAGGTACTATAGCACCCAAGTGTGAGCCAATAACCCTCTTAAACAGTTTAACCTGCGACTAATTGGATGCTCGAAAAACCTCCACGTTTCAGCCCATAAAAGCCAAATATTCCAACCATTTGAGAAAAAAAAAAAAAAAGATCTCGAGACGTGCACCACTCGCGAAACATACATTCCACCGTTCCACCCTTGCCGCACCATTTGACCGAGGCCATTATACACACACGTGTGCATAATGTATATGTATGAATAACCGAATGAAGAGACCGCAGTAGCGCGTTAACGCGGCAAATATGTATATCATATCGAAACAGCGCGAGCGGATCATACGCCGCCGGGCCGTAACTCGATAACGTTAACCACAAGCCCAACGGGTATACACGTATATATGTATACGTGCACGAGGGGTGGGTGGGCCGCAGGTATACAGACACCGAAACAAAAAGGGAATACGAAAAAAAAGAGTCAGAGTAGAAGAAGAAGAAGAGCTGGGAGTGTAAATGTAGAAAGGGTCGTCGGAGGCCCGAGGGCTCAGTCGGGGCGTGAACGCAAATCAATTTGCACAAGGGGGGGTTGAGAGAGTGCACACCGACTCGTGGGGTTGGAGCGCGACCCCTCCTGTGACGGATCTCTCCCTTTTATACGTTGTCCAGGGCAAAAGAGAGAGAGAGAGAGAGCGAGTTATGAGGATGGAAAGTACACACACAATGCGTTTTAATAACCGGGCTGGATGTCCGAGGCTACCCCCCACCCCCTCCCTTCGTTTCGATGATGTGTGTATATCTGCGGCTGATTTGAAGGAGATGATGCTCAAGTTGGCGGAAGCTTGTGGTTACATTGTACTGCACGTATGATGCGTGCACGTATATATATGAACTCGGATGGATGGGTTTGCCTTTGGGACGTTGACGGGGCGATTTGACGAGACGTCGCTACGGTGTATAGAGTTCGGTAATTGATTGTAACATTACGCAATCATTGGATAATTTGTTTCGAACATTTCAATAGTCACATGATTATTTGTGGTATACATATACCCAGGGTCACTAGAACACGTCCACAAGTTTGGATTTCCTACATGACTTGGAAACCCCGCGATCGTACAATGCGTCCAGGGGGTTCAAAACATTTTGACTCGAAGCAGCGTGAAAAAAAAAAAAAAAAAAAAAAAAAGGAATCAAACAAACAATAGGATAAACCTTACCACTCTCTCTCTCTTTGCTACGAGAAGATCCACGCATATACGTAATGCAGAAAACTCGTACACGCCGGAGGCACTACTGGTATACGTATATGCATACGTACCCCCAGCTGGGTCTTTTTCCTCTCGCACGAGTGTACGTCACTTTTCTGTGTCGTTTACATACACGTGACACGCTCGTGAGAGGCACGACCCCCCCGTGTATAGGTACATGCGCCCGTGAACAATGCCGTAATGACGTGGAAGAACATTTCTCGTGGCTGCTCTCTGCAGCAGCGGAGGCGTGACGGCCCTTTGGCGACGGCACACGTCTCTTATCGACACTTTTTTTTCTTTTCTTCTTCTTCTCTTTTTTTTTTTTTTTTTTTGTTGTTATAGTGGCAGAACTTGTTGTCTCGGGCATCTATTAATTGATTTGGAGTACAAAACAACCCAAATAATTGCTTGGTGCAATAAAAGTACATGAGCACATCGCTTTGTTTTGAGCTCTAGTTTTTTCCAATGTCCTCCGAACCATCATCCTTCATCAGCATCCTAATTTGACGGGTAAGTCCAAAAAGTAGTTGATATCAAGCGAGACGAATTTCATCCGAATCAATCGACACGGACAGCCTCTGTCCGTACACGTATGTATATACATACATTGGGGGATGGTTGTCGATTCTGGGGGCACTTGCCGAATCGAGAGTAGAGATGCGACGAGGCATCGGCCGAATTTAATTATATATATTCTCGTTGTTGCGGCACTAACTCCATCAGTGCGCGTGTACGTGGACATCTCGATTGTCGATTTGTTCGGAGGACGACCCTTGGAGTTGTAGCGGAAACTCGTCGGGGTTGATGGTCACGTATACCCACTTCTTATCGGCCCCGGTCTCTGTATTAGTGACGGAAAAGGACTTTTTTTGACTCTCAATACCCGCAGTGTCTTCGTTCTTCCAAGTTCCGTTTTGTGCCTTTATAACATGTTGGTCAATGCAAATGAAGTTTTAGTTTTTTCAAAGCTCTCACTTGGTTTATACCAACGAATTACAAAAGAAATGATACCTAAATCCGAATCACAATTGCGTCTTCCACCTAAATTAGAATAAGTCCATTTTGCAACCCTAAACCTTTTGATTTGTGTGTTTTATCTTAGTTGTAAAAATTACTTGTTGAATATCCATGCGATACAATTACACTTTTGAGAATACCTATTGATCTCCCGTAACTAAAAAACGATGGCAATTGATGAAAAAAAATCTTTGATCCAATATAATATAACTTTAAATAACGCTGGAAAAAAAAAAAACTTCAACGCGTGTTCAAACACTTTGTTTTGTTTCCTTGTTGCAGATGTCAAGCCGGAACGGGTCGATGCATAGTGGACAAGGCACATCGCAATCAGTGCCAGGCGTGCAGGCTGAAAAAGTGCATGCAAATGGGAATGAACAAGGACGGTGAGTACTTTTGCGAGCGTATATATATTGTTGGCAAAATAGAAATAAAAGACTGAGCGGGCGCTCGGTATCAAACGCGTCTGTCTATACTAGTAGGTACATATATATATATTATATGGTAGTCCGTTTCCCCCTACACCAGTTACCAGCTCCTCCGTTCTGTCATTTTAATTTACATACGTAATTCCTTTGAAAGGCTCGACAATGAGGTTACGTTTGATTGTAGTCCGGAGGAGGAGAGGATTATCCGCAGAGAGAAAGAGGGAAACGCGCGCGTGATGTGTGTATAATTTTTTTTTTTCTTTTTTTTCGGACTTGCGTGGGGCGCTCTATTATTGGTATAGAATCGTGGGACTAACATTCGGATGATGAATAGTTGTAGTGAGAAACGTTTTTGAAAAATCCGAAGCCAAACGGATATTTTAGAAGAAGAAAAAATATCAGTAAAAGTAAAAGAATAGACGATCAGAGCATAAAATTGGTACTTTCGATTCCTCAAACTTTAAATGTATATGAAGGTTATCTTAGTCCAACTACGAAAACTGCCGCAAAATGGTCCCTCGGACCAAATAATGAAATTTTAAAAAATATGACATATTTTCGAAAAATATACAATGACATCTTTTTTGGAGCGAAAAATTTGACCTTTTTTACACATATTAAAATACGAAATATTTATTTCAACGATTCCCGTACGCATTACCGAATGATAACTTACGGATTCAAAGACACTTTCAACGATACCTTTACTAATTCCGACCAAAGCTAGTAAACATTTGGCAAAGATTTTTAGTTTATCAATCCGCATTGAAACGCCGAAAAGGATTCACAATCGATATTTGAGCGCTCCAATACTCCTATAAAATACTATACGAGAGCCAGACTAAGAGACACATACCAGATCGTAAAAGTTAGGGACGTCACGTCGGAAGTGCTCTTCCTCTGGAGGCAATCGCAAAAATCAATCAGTTTCCGCGTAAGTGCGATAAAAGTGAAAGAAAAAGGGTGGGGGGGTAGCGCCGGGGAGAAAATCGCGATGGGGTCGAGAAACCGAGGCGAGAGGAAATAAAGCTCAGCCCGAGCTTTCGCCCCAACTTTGCCAAAGAGCCGGCATCCACCCCTGTACGCCCAGCCATTACATTATCCCTCTCTTTCTTATTTCTCTCTCGTTTTTTTTTTTACCTTTTTCCTTTTTCGCCCCTCCTGGGCGCTGTAACTTTCTTATTGCCGAACTTGATGTCGTAAAGAGGAATTGGATCGGATCCCGAGTCCCATCCCCCACGCCCCCTGTGCTTCTCTTCTTTTATCCCTCGGCGGTGGATAGATCGGGCTTTTTTGGCGGGGGGATAGAGACGGAGCTTGCAAGCTCGAAGCTTTGATGGCATTGCTGCTGCTGAGGTCGACACGGAAATGGCGTCCGTCGCCTCGATGCCGGGATGGTTCTGCCGTTTTTTTATTTCCTATTTCTATCGGGGCTGCTTTAAACAACGTTAGCCGGGGTTTACTGGTGACGTTTTCAATTGTGAATGCTTGTGGCTTTGTGACGTAAAAGATCGTCTGGCTATAGTTTACACTTGTGGATTGAGTTCTATATCCTGAAGAAATGTGGTTTTGGGTATACACCTAATTGCAACGAAAAAAAAAAAAGGTATATTAAAAACGAGATATCTTATTTAGTGGGGTGCAAAATAAAGCAATGTAATAATGTCATTTTCCATATAATTTTTTTTTCCTTTTAAATTTTGTTTATAAAGTTATTAGTATATTGTAGTAGACTGCGGTCACTACGGTTATTTATGCACGATCAAAAAAAACATCCCCTACCCTTCATAATTTTCATTATTGGTTAAAAAAACGGCACTTTGTTGGACAGAAAAATTTACGCGACTCGCAATGAAAAATAAATTTTCCTTCGTTCCTTAAAATATCACATCAGTGATCTACCAATGCCTCCAGAAAAAAAAAAAACCTCTCCCAAACCCACAACCACCCCCCGCGTATCCGCGGTCGATCATCGTCCAAAAAGTGATTCGGTCCACTGTTAACTCAGACACCGGCATAAAGCGCAATTAAGCTCATTACACGTATATAGTATCAGCACACACGTGTATACCTATGTATATACGTATATGCGTGCAACCACACGCTCGGTAAACACACGCGCGCGAAGCTGGCGGTCGTTAGCGTAACTTTGGTGTGTGCCACAGTGGTCGCGTGCACGTGTATATATACATATGACAACCCCGAACCGAGACTCCAAGGGTTAATTGGAAGAAATAAACGTATGCAGAGAAGAAAGAGGGATGCGCGTGTCTGCGGCTGGATGGCCAAAGCCGCACTGCACGACGCTTCGATCGTGATTTCGGCACGTCTGTACCTTCATGTCACTTTTTTTTTTTTTTAATCCCAAGGGATGGACGAAATTCCATGAATCGTGTCAATCGATTTCTTCGTACAGATTTCTATGAGATTTACACAAACTTGTGATTAACATGCCAATTAACAACCGAGCGTGTTTACGAGGCAAATCGGCGTTTCCTCGCGTTATTAAAATTATAATTTGTCGAGCATAAAAACCCTCTCTGAAAAAAAAAAAAAAAAAAAAAAGGTCCCCGCACCCCTTGCTTTGACCCACACGCACGCGCCGCGTCTTTCTTTCTAACTAGTTGCGCAGAAACGGACCGCCCGTCGTTCCATGCAAATTGGAGCAAAAGACCGAGCGTTTACCTCAACGCCCACCAACCGCCGACGTTGTCACCGACTGCATAACAGCCGCATCTACGCGTGAAATGCCGAGGAGGAACGAAACAAAAAGAAAAAACAAGAGAAGGGTTGGTTAGCGTGCGCACGTAGGATGAACCAAAAAAATAAGCTCGCACACGCCGAAGGAGACGAAGAAAGGGCTGGGAAAAGCCGCGGGATAAGAGAGATGCGTGCGTGCCCCGGCGCTTATTAAGTTTAGTTGCTCGGCGGACCGCAGCGGTCGAGGGGGCGGAGGCGAGCTCACGTTTTCTTCTCTCCTTTTTTTTCTTCTTTTTCATAATTATGAAGAACAAAGAATTCACATTGTGCCGAGGGAGGGGGACTTTTGCCTGGATAAGGTTTTTTTTCTCCCGCGTGGCTGCTTTGTGCTTTGAAACGTTAAAATGAGGTTTTTCCTTTGCCGAGTGGCTTTTCCAATTTTTAATTCATAAGCCCATCTTGGGGCACGTGCTTTTTCACCTGCTATACATCATTATTGTTGTTAATATGATGCAATTATTTTTAAAACACGAGTGAAAAGTTCATACGGTCCAAGGATAGCTCTTCGTTCGATTTGGCTGATGCTCTGTGATCGAAAACTTTGAAACGAGATTGCCCGTATTGTACATAACCATTGAAATAATATCTTTCAACAAGTTGCTCGCGTTCTATAACTCTTAACTGCCATGCTTCCTGCCAAGCAATTTTTTTTTTTTTTTTTAGAAAGTACGAGTTCCAATTTATTGTTCCAATAATTTAAAACATTGATAAGAAGTATCAAGTCACGAATTTTGCAAACAATGTTGTTTTGTTACTATCATTGTGGAAAAACGCCAGAGTATATTTTTCGATTTGTTTTTTGTTTTCCTGTGAATTCCAAGTCCAGCGGACAAAGACTAAAATAGCGCGCCTCGTATGACAATGGTTTACGCAACAAGCACTTGAACCGGGTTGTTTTCATCGAACGCGAGAATATTGTCGCACGAGTCGATACTTTCCCTCTGGATTACGTAAAACTTACCGCACACCTGCGAGTAGACGCTTCTTTGTGTAAAAGTATCATTGCAAAAAACATCGATATCAAAACTCTTGGGTGTGGGGGGGTCTAAGATATACATATACCTATGGCAAAAGGAGGCGATCGATGGACATCGTAATGTTTTTCCTCTCGCGTTGTTAGCTCATCTCCTCGCAACGATGAGACGCACAGTTTTTAGTACAGCGACTTGGCAGCACCAGTACAGTATAATATTAGTACACCTAATACATAACGGCGAGTTGCGCAATGACCCTCCGTACCTGCCTATACATATAAACATCCACCCCGTCGCACAATACACTGCACGTTACATACACAATGCATCTGATTTCTGTCTGGCTCTCTTTTGCGCCCTACTGTCAGAAACAGCAGTGGTCCGTATTTACCGTATACTCTCGCTGTCTTCGGATGGATACGTATATGTACATACTCCCCGTGGTTGCCTACCTCAGAGAGAGAGAGAGAGAGGGGTGGTCGTAACCGGGCGTTACGCGAACTTGACGAAAATCCGAGCAAGTTTACTCGGTCCGTCACCGAGACATCATGGACATGAAAGACGGGAGGGGTGAACGAGAATAACATATATATATATGTGAAGAAGAACCAAGTTATTGTTGTTGCGATTTGCTAAACGCCCCCGTGATGTTACGTAATGGGAGACGGGAAGGGGAAGGGAGTTATTCAAGTGCAAATATTGGCTGCTGTTTTTTTTTTAATATACTTGATGGACGAAAATTAAGTTTTTTAGAGTAAAAAAGAATTTTTTTTTTTTTTTAATCGTGGGGTGTTTTTTATGCACTGCATGTTACTATTTTTCACTGAAAGATGTATAATGCAAAATAATACAGTTTAATTAACGACAAAACCTCAGAACCGTCTCTATTATACCGAAATTCATCGGAGCACCGGTAGATCTCGAGCATCACCTCCCGAAAAACGTCAACAAGGAGATGGGGAAAAAAAAAAAACCATCCCCGATACATCCAGCAACGAGATACAATTCAACAAGCTCAAAGCATGACCCTTTCCCCCGGCACGTAACGGCTCGCCCGTCGTTTTGCGCAAGACAGCTGTAATGGAAAGCAAAGACGCCCGTGGGCTATACGCGCTCGGGAAAGAGACTCCGTCGCGTCGCCCATCGGAAATTGGATTGACTTTAATTATCGGCTTTTCGCCCCTTCCCCCCCCCCTTCTCTCTCTTTTACTCTTTAGCACACGCGCACGACGCGCTCCTAATGATCCCCGCTCCCGCGTTCACTGATTTTTCCTTCTGCCTCGCCATGAATCTTACCGTGAATCACGCCTCGATGATTTCGTTTTCCAGCCGTGCAAAACGAGAGACAGCCACGCAACACGGCGACCATAAGGCCCGAGGCGCTCGTCGAAATGGACCAGGAGCGAGCCCTGCGCGAGGCTGCGGTGGCCGTCGGTGTTTTCGGGTGAGTATACAGTTACAGTTATTATTTTTGGAATGAATTGTCAACCTCCTCGAGTAAAAATGGCCCTCCGACACATGAGAATACAAACGAAGAAGAGCGAGCCGACCTCATGGAGGGTGGAAAAGCGAGTTTGCACGCCACGTTTGATCTCGCGGTCAAGACACCTTCCGAAGCTCGGATGGGGGGGGGAGGGTCTCGTTGACGCGCCACGCTGAGCGTGATCTATCATAAAAAATTGCACCTTTGACCGGGCATGTATTTTATAATATGTGTGCTCGGAGTCGCGTTTCCATCCCTTCGGGTGGAAGTAATGGAAAATCCATATACATCGACCTAAGCGTCAGGAGGTAAAGTTGTATATGGCACTAGGTGCAGGGTGTGTGTGTGCATAATTTATATAGATCACGCAACGTGATATGTGCAGCAAATATACGTATAAGAGGCAAACGCAAGAACTGTCGAGCTCGGTCGTCTGAAAAAATATTCATCGATCGTTCGTGTATCAATGGTAAATGAAAAATGCTTTTATCGAGTAGAAACAAGTAAGTTTATTACTGCAAAATCACACGTACGTTCGTTCGCGCAATGGATTCCCTTTGTATATGTATATATGTATATATATATATATATAATAGCGTAGGTACCAACATGTAATAATAATACAAAAGTGTCTCGATTTCCCGTGACAATTTTTGTTGTGCGTCCGAACGGAAGAGAATCGACAGAGAGCGTTGTACGAGATGGACGACGGAAGGACAATTTCTCCGCATGTATTTGGTTTGCAAAAAAAAACCGAAAATCCCTACCTCAAGCGCGTGTTTATGCCCAGCAGGGCATTGCCACTGACGATGCTGGCAAATAGAGCTCTCGCCCTGTCGCTGGGCGATGGCTCGTCACCGGCGGACAATCGACGTCCAGCCGAGGACGGTAGCCTCGCGTCTCTGCCGGTACTGTAGCTCGGGGTTACCAACTGAGGCAGGGCGCTGCTCGTCTCCGCGGTGTCCCCGATGTGCCGTTCCATCCTCACGGGCTGGGCCAGCGGCTCCACGGTCGTGCGTATGTTGCCCTCGGACCTGCCGTACCTGGCGGTCAGCTGCAGCCTCGGCAGGAGCCTGTCCTCGTCCACAAAGTAGTTACCCCTCTTGAGGTTCTCCGACTTGGTCTTGCGTATTATGAGAGCGAAGCGCCGCTTTATGTCCTCGCGCAGTTGGCTCTCCTCCTCGGAGTCGACGCTGTTGTCGGTTGAGCGCCTCAGCGAGGACTCCTCGAGCATCTCGAGTAGCCGGCCGAACGACAAGCAGAGTTCCTCCATGGATTTCTGGCTTATCGACAGGTAACTCCGTGAGTCGCGCTCGCGGCGCCGTTGCGCCTCCTCCAGTTCCGATAGGTTGGATCTAGCGGCGCGTAGCTTCGACTCGGCGAATTCCCGCCGGGCGCGCTCCTCGGTCAGCGAGAGCTCGAGTCTGCGCTTGTCCTCGAGCAACTTGTCCCGCTCCTCTTGGCATTCCAGCAGCTCGTGTACGACCTGCTGGAGCCGCTGGGTTTCGGCGCTGGGCTCGTCGCCGGTCGACGTGTGTTGCGCCCGGTCGTCGGGAGCGGCGCTGACGTCGATCGCCGGCAAGCTACTGCTAACGTTGTTGTTTTGCGTCGGGTCAGCCAGAGTGTTCAGCTGGGACTGCAGGTCCAAGTGTAGGGACATCTTGGGAGTCTTGGGAGTCACCGCGGGGGGTAATAGCTGCAGCAGCTGTGGAAGCGAGAAACAAGTACTTAGGGTGAAAAGTTCTTTTTGTTGGTCGGGGTCCATACCTGTTGTGGCAGTAGTGGGGCTATTGAACGCGGAGGTGGCTTCATGGGCTGTCGACTGATTCGTTTGCTGTCGAGTACGGGGATCACGGGTAGCGTGGATTTCGTTCTCATCCTCTTGAACACCTGTGGCAGTGGCATGAGCAGAGGCTTTCTGTAGACAACGGGTGCCGGTGGCCTCTTGGCATGTCTGATGATGGCGCTCCTCGGCCTCGGGTGTCCGCTCTTGGCACCCGGACCGACTTCGTCCGACGATTTTTGTTTGCGTATGTTACCGGCGGAGACAGTGCGCTGCTTTACCGACCCCGAAGTCGACTCCTTCTGATGGGGCAGGTTCAGCCAGCGGTACTCGCTCTTTTTGCAACTCAGCTCGTTGCGCTCCAGACGCCGGGCTATGTCGGCCAAGCTGTCCGCGCGCACGTCGCTGTTCAGACGCACATCGACCACCACAAGGGTCTGGTTTTGCTCGAGGAGTTGGATGATTTCGCGGCTTATGTCATCGGTCAGGCCGCACTGCTGAAGATCCAGAGCTTTAAACCAGAGACTGTCCCTTATCGCGTCGATTATACCTGGGTGGGAATGGCAACTGTGAAAGTGGTCGATAAAGCTGCAGAAGAGCCTCTCGTCTTGCCATACGATCCCTACCGATAACAGCCTCGTTGCCGAGCTTGACGTTCCCGTTGAGCGTCAGCCTCCTCAGACCCGGCATGTTCTCCAGTTTGGGTTCCCTGTATCGCAATGACTGTTTCCAGGCGTCGTGGTACAACGACAGCTTCTGCCTCGACAGGGCCGAGGCCAGGGCGGGACCCGAGACCCCGGTCAGGTCGCAGTGGCCCAAATTAAGGGACCTTATGCTCTGGACCTCGGCTATCGCGCGGCAGACTATCTCGCAGCCGGTGTCGCCTATGTGGCATCGTTGCAGCGACACGTGCTGCAGAGACTTGTTGCCCGCGAGCCCGTGGCAAAGAACGGCCAGGCAGTCCGGGGGCCAGGGTATACCCTCGAGCTCGAGACTCGTGAGAGAGCTCGAGTTGCGCGTGCATTGGGCCAGACTGTGGGAGAGGCACTCGAGGATGTAGCGCGACAGGACAACCGGCGCCTTGCCCACCGCTCGGGCCTTTGACTCCGAGTTCGCGTGGTCGAGGTGCTTGCGGTGCTGGTTCTTGACTCGCACGCTTATCGTTCTGTGGGGCGTATTAGATATCGAGTGCCTGAGTTGGGAAGGAGCACATGGTTAAGGTTCGAACCTCAGGGTGCGGTCGAGTGACAGTGAATTTAGGATGGGCGCCCAGTCGTCCAGTTTAATGCGATCGACGGTGAAGTCGAGCGCGTGGGGCAGAGTCACGCATATCGTCGGCAAAGGTCGGAGCCTCTGTTGCCGGCACAGCTCCATGTACACTGTGGCGAAGCTGTGGTCGCTCAGCACCGCCATGTTTGGCTCTGGGCTTTAGTTTTCCTTGTTGGTTAATTAAAAAACATCGATCGATTCACGCATGATTTTTGCCATATTTTTGTAGTGATGTATCGTTACTAACCTCAAAAATATGGATCGAATTAACCTTTAACTGAACGTTTTGTGGGCTTCATAACGATCGAGGGAGATGAACGGAAAAATCGGGTGTGGTGCTCGAAAAAAGGCTCGTTTACCTCGATACACTGTCGAACAATTTTTCAAGACAATGGCGCGATCCTTGATTTTCGACAACAATCAGCTTTTCGGCCGAAATAACGGACTACCCTTCCTACCGTCATTGGCGCGATTCCCGTGACTGCGTTGAAATTTACCGATAGCGACTGAAAGACAGGTGGCATGTCATTATTACGAATAATAGGGGGGGAAGGTTTTTTCCCACGTCCAACTCACCCAAAATCTGTGACGAGCGAAAATACGGCGTAGGAATGAGAGGAAAACATGGAGTTTTCACACGCGCTGTTGTTACTTTGTGGTTTTTAAAAATATAATAATTATAGAGTTGAAATGGTGTTACGGGCAAACAAAAAGAAAATAAATATTGCGAGGTGCAAGAGCGTGAGGTCTGAAGTTGGGCGCGGAAATTCAGAGAGGGTGCTTGTATATTTTTCATTCGAAAACGTCCCCCCGATCAGCAATAGCCGACCAGTGTGCTTTAACATTCAAATCTGTCGAATCATCGATTCAAACTATCTCTATATTAGTTAATATACTTGTAACGCAACAGTACGAAAAAATATGAGGCCAATTTTACGAGGGCAACCATCAGTGTGATGATTATTTCTTTGTTTTAACACAAAGCATGTATGGTACAAACTCCATTTACATCACCAGTGGGTGAATCAAGTTATCGTTCATAATGACAACACATTTGCATAACGATAATCACTCTGATTACAGATGTGCAGCAAAAATAATGTAATGAACAAAGACTCGCGTAACCCGTGCGAATTTGTTTGTTGTTCGCAGGCCACCGGTTTCCTTTGCAATGGCGAGGTACGCTGCCCCGCTACCCTTGCACACCACCGCGCCAACGTCGAACTCGACCACAGCACCGTTGACGCCCAAACAGGACAACGATGATGGTAAATATCGTTGAAAATTATTTTCTACGGTTGATGGTAAAAATATCGCTGGCAATTGTCCCAAGACACCAAGCATGCTTTTTTCCACTCAAACATGGACAAAATGAGAAACCAATTCAAGTTCATTGTTCAAACGAATGAGCGAGTTGTAAGAAATTTGTACGTTTCGCTTGTGTGTATGCCGATGTAGGCAATGCGTCGGAGGACAGCATAGACGTGACGAACGAGGAGCCCCTGACACCTCAGCCGCAACCGCAGCAGCCGCAGCATCAGCAACAGCAGCAACAGCACCAACATCAGCGCAACTCGCATCCGCTGCCCATTCCATCCCTCATATACAACCCACCGGCTACCGTCGAGACCGTGTACGAAGCGTCGGCGAGGTTGCTCTTCATGGCTGTCAAGTGGGCCAAGAATCTTCCCTCTTTCGCTAGCCTGGCCTTTCGCGATCAGGTGATTACCATCAATTGTTTTTTTTTTGTTTTTTTTTTTTTGTTTTTTTGTTTTTTTTTTTTTTAAACCATACACGGATCTGAGATTACTTTAAATAGACTAGACTGATCAATATATTAATTTTTACCACGGGCTCTTGCGACAGTGATTTAACATTTTTCAATGTACCTGGGCATTTTTTATCGTTTGGAACTTCAATAAGATAACGTGGATTGATGCGATATAAATTTTTTTAAAGATAAAGATTTTTAACAAATGGTTAAAACGCACGATGCCACAACTTGTGAAGCATAAATAAAAAAAAAAAAAAATAAAAAATAAAAAAACTGATGAATATATACAATAAACTCCGACTACAAAGTAATTGTAACAAACGATTAATAAATACTATGGAAAATCAAAATCCTTACAAATGCATGAGTAAACAAGTATCTAAATAAGCTTGAAAATTCCTTGTGGAAATGGTCATTTTTTAGTACCAAAAAAGAGTATACGAATTAGAAAAAAAGCCCCAAACCCAATTGATTTTCTTTTACGCGCGAATGGTAGGTATAACAAACAAAAAAAAAAAAATCATTGCCGAATCCCAGGTAATCCTGCTCGAAGAGGCCTGGTCGGAGCTGTTCCTCCTGAACGCGGTGCAATGGTGCCTGCCCCTCGAGTCTCCCCCGCTGTTCAGCGCCGCCGAACTATCGGCCCTCACGTTGTCCCCGCACTCGATCCATCCGCACTCGGGCCTCCACTTGACGCCCTCGGCCAAGTCGAATCAGGTCGCCGCGGACGTCAGGTACCTCCACGACATGCTCAACCGCTACAAAGCCGTCATGGTCGATCCGGCCGAGTTCGCCTGCATGAAGGCCATCATTCTCTTTCGCCCAGGTAACATTTTCAATGATAAATGAGTATCTGTTCGTTTTCGTGGTGCGTCACCCTCTTCTTGAATGACAAAATTCATTTTTCATTAAACAATAATCGTATCAACGGTCAGACCAACCATTTCATTTCCGAGGACAAAAAAAAAAAAAAAAAAAAAAAAAAAAATGTTGACAGAAACACGTGGCCTGAAAGACTCGAGCCAAATCGAAAATCTGCAGGACCAGGCGCAGGTGATGCTGGGCCAGCACACGCGTAGCCAGCAGCCCAGCAATCCGGCGCGCTTCGGTCGGCTGTTGCTTTTGCTGCCATTGTTGAGGAACGTGCCGGCCTCGAGGGTCGAGTTGATTTATTTTCACCGGACGATCGGCAATACGCCCATGGAAAAGGTGCTCTGCGACATGTACAAGAATTAATTGATTCGTACCCACGCATATATACATACATACATATATATATATATATATATATATATATACATCATGATACACACAGTGCACGCGAATTTGGATGCAAAACATAGATATATCATGTATACGTAATATATTATTACGAAATAGGTATGCAGTTGTTTGTATATAGATATAAATTATACGTATACATTGTAGGTAGGTCGTGTAACGTGTTAGGGTATACTACTTGTACGTATTAGGAGTGGTTCGATGCTGCTGTGGTGCCACGGAAGAAGGTATAATTTATGACTTGCTGAGTAACGAAAACCAAACTAATGTACACCGACGAGGAAACTATTATTTAATTGTCGATACTACTTGGATCGCATTTATTCATGGTTTTTCGGGATGATTTCGACACGGCGATGTTGCATCGAACGAATCGAAAAACGCGACAATCAAACCGTGACTTTCTATTTACTAATGACTCGGTAAGTCTTCTTCCTGGCGCATCGAATCAGCATACAAATGACTAAATGTGTGATAGACGTTATACAGTATTCTTGATTGATAATTTCTTTTTATCGACTAGTCAAACGTTTGTTTTTAATCTATACGTCAGCCAAATGTGCTCAATCGATAGCTTAGGATTCATAGCTTAGAAAAGAAAAAAGAAAATTTTTTTTTCAATCACCCATCAACCGAAACCACCCATTTTATGTACAAAAGACCGTGCTGAATCCGAATGACAGGACCAATAGTTGGCTGTCAGGCTTTCCCCGTAATCGCATCTAAACTATTTTAAATTCGCACCCACGTAACTCTTGGCATAACTTTTTCACCTGACGTGATGAAAAAAAAAAAAAAAATTAAAAACTAGAGCCTACGACGCGGGTTCACCTCCATAACTAACGTACAATAAGGGTAGTTCGAGTCAATGGGTTCATTTATCTTTATTTTTTTTCTCTCTCTAGTAACTGTGAATGATTGTTAATTTTTTTTTTTTTTTTTTTTTTTTTTTTTTAATATCATAATTGGTCGTGCCTAACTTTAATACAGTGCGAATAAATGAAAATATACACATGTATATCTCATACTTACTTCGATAAAAAAGTATCTCGTAAGAGCGTCGTGTTGTTTACACAGAAAAAAAAAAAAGAATAATAATAATATTAATAATAATAGAATTCAACTGTAATTTTCGAACAGCAGATAAGAAAAAAATCTAAATGTAGAATATGTGGCGCAGACGGATTGTGTAATAAATGAGGAGGTCCGAAACTCCGTAGCAACGAAAATAATACATAGGTGGGCCTAAACTTGACGATACGCATAACATTAAACGAGTGAAAAAAAACCGAATCTTTTTTTCTTCAACAACTATCAATAAATTTTAATGATGAAACAAATTTCACTATTGCGAACTACTACATAATATGGCATGAAAAAAATTTGTCAAAAGTCATCTTGTTGAATGAGAAAACAGGTGACGTATTGGTATAAACATAAATAATATCGACGTCACGCGTTCGATGGGTTGTAAAAAATTAAGCGAGGAAAGATAAGGTACGATTATTCCATATTGTTGTGATAAATGACTGTCAAAAAAAATGAAAAAAAAAAAAAAAAAAAAAAAAAAAACCACAAGCTGCAAGCAAACGCGCAGTCGTGTTGGATGGAAAACTCAGTAGTGTGTAACAATCATTGTAATAAAAGTACACGAGCATAAGATAAACCAAAAACTTGTTTCATTCGGCCCCTGAAAAACCATCCCTCGACATCCCATCCTCGAAATATCAATACAAATAAAGAAGAAAAAAAAAATGTCCGAACAAATCTCCAAACGCAAAGTTATAATTCCATCCCTATATACTGCATAGATTCTCGTATAGTTGTATATAAATGTGTACGTATACAAGAGGGACAAAAAGTCATTGCAGCACCGAGGACGGGGGGTAGGGGCACACTTGCGCCCGGGCCCGCGTTTATTTATCACCCGCGCTTAATCCCATGACTTTGCCCGCCGCGGAGAGCGCCACATGGCCCAAGGATCCCGTGTATAAATTACACCGCCGTCGAGTCGTGTGTATACATATACGTATACGGTACTCGTGCGAGGGGAAGAGAGAGGCTGCTTAAGTTGTCAAAGCACCGGGATGGGCGCGAGAGCTCGCGAAAACCGCCTGTGCGCCACCCCCGGGAGAGGTGTTTGGATGGGTGTGCGTATAATAGGGGGGGCCACGCGGGATTAGAGGAACCGATCGGAATCTATTTTACCGGCAGCTTTGCCGTGTCGCTTACTGAGCGCACCAGTGACGATTAAATGCTTTTTGATTTATTTGCCTCGGTGCGAGCAAGTGCTTCGTTGTTTTTTCCCTCTCTTTTATGAATTGCTTTTGGTATTTCCTTTTTTTGGAAGGGGGGGAAAAGGGGGGTGTTTTTTTTTTTAGAGAGAGAGGGGAGTTTTGATGGGGAGATGGAGTGGTGGGTTTTGCTGGTGATTGACAATGTACGAAAAGATGAGGGAATGATGAATCACTTTTCTTGCCTTTTTTACATAGAATGTTTCTTTTTTTTTTCTTTTTTTTTTTCATTTGTGTTTGTTTTATAATAATTGTTTTAAAAATGTAAATGCAACCCTTGGCAGTGCCATTTTGCTGAGTAAAGGATACGCTATAGTGACAATGCAAAAAGAGAGATCAAGATACGATGAAAAAATGTATAACTGCACTGCCCCACGATTGTTGCAACAAAAGTGAAACCACAATTCCCCTCGAGGGTCGAGAGTTAAACGCTCAATTGACGATACAACAAGTGGCTGGAGAAAGGAAAGTTGGGCCACTGAAAAACACAATTGATAACAATCGCAAGCAGTGAAAAGAAAGATGAGCCGAAGCTGCACCGACACTTTAGCGCGTACACGTATACATATGTATACATGTGCTTGTACATAAATATACACTTGGCATCTGGCGGCCCTTGAATCTCTCCGTATGTATATACACACACGTGTGCACGTAGACTCTTAATACCCCAGGCTCGGTTTAAGGGGACGTGCGAAGGGGCGGGGGGGATCGATGAGGTATGGGCTTAATGCCTTTTCAATTACGATCTCTCCCCGGCACGGTGTTACTGTTATTATCATAAGAGCAGGACGCGGTACACTGCGGCACCGTTTGTCGGGGATTTGCGACGTGGATTGGGAGAGTTACGGGTTTTTCACGGGTTAAAGTTATACCGTGTCATTTGGTGTATTGGAGATGCGCATAAGTCGACGTCACGAGGTGATTTTGCATTTTGACGCGCGTAAGGTGCACCGTGGGTTTTGACGTGGATTAGGTGGTGGCGGGGATTCGATCGGGAATAATTGTGGGATTATGGTGTTTTGGGACGTCAAACGTCAGAACGTCATGATGCATCGAAGTGCTAGAGCTTATATATCGGTCTGGGGAATCTAAAGGAGTTTTTTATAGGATGCTTTGGTCGTATGGGCAAAGAAAATTAGATGCTTTGAAAAATAGTGGGAAACATTGGAATCGTTGTATTAATTGTTTTTAAGTATGGAGAATAAATGAGACTGGCTTTTTTTTGCATATTGTCAAAGTCCTTCAGTAACGAGTTTCAACCTCCTGTTGAAAATATAATTGTTATGAATATACATGAATTACGATAGACTATGAAACGTAAATTAATATTTTGTCAACTGTGATATTTATGGATTTTTTTGTATGATTCGTTGTCTTACTGTGCATTAAAATTTTTTTTTTTTTTTTTGGTTTTTTTTTTAAGTGCTTATTTAATTTATTTTGGACTGGATCAATCGACACTTTTTAGCTATAAAAACGGTTTGCATCAATTTCAATTTTACTAGGAATCTACTGCTTGAACGGGGGGGGAAAGTTAAATTAATGACCAAAAATTTTCAAAAATAACATAAAAATACACAAAAATGGCACTACACGCATAAAACTTATTTTTGTAACACTAAACTTGAATTCGAAGCTTGCATCGCTCCAAAAATATTATACGTGTGTTTATTTTTGTAGAGCTAAGTAATAGTTTATGGACATGTTTTCCTTCAGTTAATTTAAATAACTCGTTTGCATGTATTTTACCTTTTTTTTGTCCGGTTTTAGATATTTGTGTGACATAAATGAATGCAAAATTTGAGAAAAAGTATCTAGTGTACTTTAATTTCTAATGTAAACTATTTTTTTAATGGTATCATCGCTTGCCATAATTTACACTATACTCTGACGTTTCATCACTGCTAACCAAAAGAATGAAATTGTTGTGACATGCAGTTAAAAAAAAAAAGCACGATTTGAAAGAAAGCCAATGAAAAGAAAATTCCTCCCTTATTCAACATCAATATTCATAAAAATAAAATCCTATAAAAAAGTTAAAACTCGTGGGTGAGGGAAGAAAAAAAAAAGCAAAGCAAAAACCTCAACTCTCTCGATGAAAACCCGATACCCGACACCCCACATCAGCGAAAGCTCACAGCCAAGGAAAAGTCGCGACTCGATAGCGAAAAGCCCCACCGCCTACATCTCGACGCGCGAAACCTCAGGCACCTCAGCCCGTCGAACTTCGATTCCAGCCGATACCTCTACACGTGCATATACATATACATAAAGAACGAAGCCGTTGCGGGGGCGTCCGCGGCGCGAGTATCGA
This sequence comes from Copidosoma floridanum, assembly GCF_036245765.1. Classification (NCBI taxonomy): domain Eukaryota; kingdom Metazoa; phylum Arthropoda; class Insecta; order Hymenoptera; family Encyrtidae; genus Copidosoma; species Copidosoma floridanum. The sequence continues at coordinate 10,269,748 of NW_028321884.1, read as the reverse complement.
CTCGAGGGCGGGGTTTTCGTGCCTCCCCTTCCACACCCCTCCAGCCGGCGTGTGTGTATAGCTGCACGAAACACCCCCCCCCTCCAACCAACTACCACCCACCGCTCCATCGGTACGTGGACGTATATATATATACGTGTGGTGGCTGAGGCCGGCAATGGCGCCGGGACTTGTTGTATTTCGCTTTCGAGAGCTGAGCTGCGGAGCTTTACAACCCTCTTCCTCCCCGTCCTCTTTTCCCTCTTGCTTTTGCCACGTATACCCTCTCGGGCTCGGGACGGAGGAGACATTACCTTTCCCTCCCCTTCCGGAGCCATGACGAAAGTTGAGTCTGTCGGGCTAATGTATAGGTGCGCCTCCATGAGATTTCGATTTCTTTTGGGGGAAAAAACTTTGGCTCCGTTTTTTTTTTGTCACGGGGTGGAGCGGAGGATCAATTGATGTAGAGCTTTTTTTTTTTTGGGGGGGGGGCGGAATGGAGTGCATGCAACTGGGCGTTTTTACTGCATCGACGCGTGTTGGATGGGTAGACATAGAAATGAAGAGGACAAAAAAAAGAGAGATAGACACGACCCCCCGGCTGGAGAGTAAATTAACGTTAACGAGAGAAAGGGGACGGAAGTGACTGGGCACACGCGCAGAGGGAGGAGATGAAAAGACACCACCACGAAGGAAAAGAAATAAAGTGGCGGTCTCGTATACCCCGTCGCCCGAGTTCCTCCTTGGCATTCTTCCTTCGCTGAAGAAAGGAAAATGACAAAGAGTAGGATGGGTGGGTGGGGGTTTGGCTCCACTTATTTTATTACATTATCATACCAACTGCGGGGGTTGAGAGGAGGGTATAAGAGAGGCGCTCGATAAGTGGGGGCTTTAAAAGCGACGGTTCTCAAATCGCTTAAGGGTCTTCTTGTCTTTGATTACCGATCCACCCCCCCCCTCCCGGCCCTTTGTTGTTTCGCTCCGTCTCTCGTAAAATTCAAAGCCGGATTTTCCCACTGTGCATCCAGTGGGTACGTATACCTACACGTGTACAGCTTCCGTCGGGGAGAGAGAGAGAGAGAGATCGACCGGCTGAGCTTGCTGGCATTTTGCGTCTCGGCGCTCGATGTGATCGCAGGTGGAGTCTATGGAAAGTCAGAGTGGGAAGTCTTTGCCAAATGAATGAAAAACGAAACGGTGGGATTTGCTTTTTTTTTTTTTTTTTGTGTTTACGATGATGAACGGATTGATTAATCAAATTTGAAAATAAATCGTATTTGCTAATCGCCCTGTATTCGATGACATTTTAATCGCCACGTGTTATGTCGATCGGCGATTTGCTTTTAAAATATAATAATACTATATTTTTGTCGCCCATCTCGTAAATGGGGAACTCGAAATTCATATCGATCGTCGAATGACAGCCGGACGAGTATTCGCACACGCGAACAGTGTAAAAAAAAAAAAAAAAAAAAAAGGGGTACCAACGCGTATAGGATTGCGAGTCGCAGAGGTAAAAACAAAATTATCGTGCAATCCGCAAAAAAAAGGGCAAACACTTTGGAAAAAATGAAAAAACTAAATAATTTTCGTCCACCCCGATATCCCTCCCCCCGAAATAATCGTATTACGATATGAAACGCAAATCCCCTCTCCGCCATCATGTTTGAGCACATGCCGTGTGGCTTGTGTATTAGCGGCGGTGATGGTGGATGCGAGCATCAAAGCGAAGCCCCGGGACTTTGATCATCGCTGCTGCGAGTTAATCCGCGCCTCGCAAAATTTTCCTTGTATTTGATACTGCGTGGTGCAACCGTCAACGAATTCACTACGTCCATTTCTAATATACACATATCTGATATTTGTGGGATTTTTTGTTTGGCGAGAATCGATGTACCATTGTGATGTTTCCACTATACACACACGGGCTTAGTAACACGTGGAAGTTGATTTACATTGTTGTGAACACGTTACGTAGAGGTAAAATCACGACTGTTGGGAACTTACAATGAAAAATGCATAATTTTGCACAAAAGTGTTTTAAAAAAAACACCTCACAACATTTCTCAAGTTACTTTGTTTCGAATTTAATCTTATACTTGCACCCGTATGTTCTTCAAGTTATCAGTACATAAGAAATATGAAATAATATTGAATATGAAGGAATCTTTGTCAATGGTACTCAACTTGTTCACTTTTGATAGAAACTTGGGGTAAACAAATCATACTGAAGATCATCCATAATATTTTAAAATTTTATTCATCAAGGATTTATTCCCTCGATAGCGTCACATATACATATAGGCAATAGCTTGTAGAAGCACATATTAATACACGCATCGATAATAATAAAAAGAATATTTTTTTTTTTTTTTTCAACAACAGTTAAAATGTCGTGTGATTAACAAAAAATATGTTCTTGTTTTTTTGTTAAAGAGATTATTCACGCCTTTTTTTGAAACTCAAAAGCACACTCTGTTCAGGAATCTGGACGTAACTTTCGGTGCTGCAACTCGTGGGGAGATTAGTTTTATCGCAAACGCGAAAAGTATAATTGCGTAAAAGTGCTACCAACGCCTGCTTCGATTTTAATATGCCAAGACTCTTTGCTGAAAAAAATGGTCATAAATATTCATTAAAATTCACATTTGTCGTCCCAGACGTTTGATTTTATAAACGTTACCTATGCAGTTTCGAGGACCATCCCCAAACCCTATGTGCATGCATGTGCTCCTCGAATCCACGTTTTCCTTTGTGAAACGCTCGGGATCAAACCTGCTCGGATTCGGGTAATGTTCCGGATCGTTATGCAACCCTGACAATGAAATTAACAATCGCATACCCTTGGGAATGGTGAAATCCGAGCCAGGAATCTGAAAATCCTCTAAGCATATGCGATTCAAGAAAGCTCCCGGCGGGTGTTTTCTCAGCGTTTCTAAAACCATTTTCATTACTTCATTGTACTCTATTTTCAATGTTTCGATCCTCATCTGAGTATTAAAAACTGCACAGTTAGCCATAATGTTTACCGTTAAACACCATGTCCAAATATTGCATTTCCGAAATACAATCGTACGTCAAACCGGATGGATTTTTTTCCAGCACCGCGTCGATTTCTTGTTGTAGTTTTTGTTGTACCTCCGGATGCATAGCTAGTTCCAGCAAGCAATTGATTGACACTGCCGATGGTGTCTCAAATCCTCCCAAAAAAAATACGAAAGCCTGGGCTGCTGCTTCCTCCATGCTCAGAGGGTCAACGTCTTGAATGAAAAAAAAAAAAAAAAAAAAGGAATTTAGAAAAATTTGCCAAGTACAAAAATTTTAGTCACCACTGCGGTTCTTCTATACCTTCGATTTTATCATCGGAGGACAAAGACGAGTCGTTGTCTTCTATGTGACCCTTGTCCATGAGTTGCATCAAGAGGCTCATGAAATCTTTCCTTTCTACTTTCTCTTTGCGGCGGTGAGCCACCGATTCGATAAAAATCTTGTTGAAAAATTCCCGAATGTTCGCACCGAAAGCCGGCAGAATTATCGACTGCAGCACTTCGGGAATAAAAAAGATGAACAGCATGCTTATCCTCCCGAAATCCAGAGCTTTTATTCCATAACGGCGAAACTGATTGTCTGGGTTTTCGAAACTGTTGCAGTTGAAACCGTAAACGGTTGACGATATGACATCCACCGTATACCTGTGTCGGGACAATCAATGTTACAACAGTAATGGAAAACATAAAAATATATTGTATCATTGAAAAAAATTAATTTCTCAGAACTAAGGAAATATATATATATAATATATTTTTTTTTCTTTTGAATAATTACTCGGAGCTACTTCAAATTGTGAGAAATTTATTTTTCAGGGTATAAACATTACCTTACGAATAAATCTTTGACGTCGACAACGTCGGTCTTTTTCAACAAATCGTCGCAGGCTTTGATCATGGAGTCGCTGACTTCTTCCAACAGGGGATATATTTGCCTTAGCTTTACGGGGGAGAAACTTGGCGAAAATTTCGTCCTTAGTCTTCTCCATTTTGCGTATGGTTGGAAGAACAAGTTGGCCGACATGGGATCGACTCGTTTGTCCGTAAACCAGCCGCGGTCGGAAAATTTATGAAATTCCTTGATTAATATGGTTTGAATAAGATCCGGATCGTTTATCATCAAAACTGGCTTGTGTAAAAAGTACATGCCGTGAAATGGGTAGCGGCAAAATTTTACGTAAGAGTTTTGTATGATCTTCGCTGCAATAATTAAAGTTGGCCATAATTTTTTTGTATCAATACAGACAGACTGTAGAGCACATATACTTTTTTAATTTTTTAATATATTTTTTTGCTAACAACGTAGTGGTCTATTTATGATAAAAAAAAAAAAATTTTTTCATTTACTATTTATAACATTTCCGACAAAATTTTTTTTTAACATGAAAAAAAATACATTATAATTCGAATATATACATATAAAGAAAAAAAAAGTCAAAGTATTTAAACATTTTATTTGAAATACTTTACAATAAACTTTAATATAAATGTATATTGCACTTAGCTACCAGAAAAAGAAAAAAAAATTGGTAAAATTGTATTGCAAATAGTGGAGAACCAAAAAGTGTTGAAAAAAATCAATACATCAATTAACTATATTTTAAATAAGTTTGAAAATTTATATAAATAATCGTGCCCAAGTCCAGACACGTAAGAGTAATTTTAACGCTGAAAAATGTAAAGCACTTGCGTAACGATTCAATGACATATAATTACCTAAATGTACCCATCCAAAAAAGTATGAAACCGGCACATTGCCCAAAGGTATGGACGGATTATCGTGCGGCACATTGTATTTTTTCCAGTAATTGTAAACACAATATTTCAAATAAACGTAAATCGCGACCAACGCTGCGCTGAGAAGCATCAACTTTGTATCTATGAACTCAAACATGGCTAAAAACGCGATGAACACGAAAAGTCAATTGCCGCATTTGCAGCTGTATATGCTCGCTGTGGTGTCTCAGCGTGTACTGACATGCAATCCAAAGTTTTACAGATTTTGGCTACGCGGAATACTTACCGGCGAAGAAAAGTGACGCGATAATCGTGGACTCTTGCGTGTATACATTGTGATGCACTCTTGTACCCACGTGATATGTTGTAACCCCACTGAGGGGCAGAAACTGCAGCCATAAACATACCGATTATGTGTTTATGTACAAACTGTTTATACCGCGAGGTCAAGAGCATTGTTCGAAATTTCGAAAAAATCGCGGCAGTTCTGTTGATAAGAATTTGAACAACCCAATCCGTATGTATTATAAATTGTTCAGCCAACGGTATTAAACACAAAACGAGAAAGAACATCGCGTTATGTCCGGTGATTGTAGATACGACGACGCAGTCAATTAAAGTAACAATGCTGCATTGTTAACAATCAGAAAAATGTATGATTTTTGTACAACTAGCTGTATTCGCTGCAACTTTTTTTCTTGTTGCATATAGCTGTGTGACATACTATAGATATACACACTGGATCTGTTTGGTCTAGTTATGTGCAAGTGTATCGCAATGCAAATAATTATTGTACCCAATATACCACGGTTTCAAGCCGTAAAGCATTGTGCCACCGATTAAACATGCTTAAATTTTCGATTCGCTGAAGTCGATACAATATATTCCGCAAACTGTCGAGGTGGTTGTTTTTTAAATGCTTTTTAATACGATTATCATATACATGATAAAAAAGCATCTCAGACAAGGACACAACTGTAATCCCACGTCCACTCGATGGTAATGAAATCATTCAAGTAATCGATAACTTTAATTTAACACGATGAGTTACATTTTAAAATTGATACACACATGAGTTACATGTTGAAATTCATTAAAGTAACTATAACGTGAACGTTACGTCGCATTGCCAAAGACAAAGCTATAATCTTTTCTTTTTTTTTTTTAAAGATAAAAGACTCGCGCGTGATGAAACTTATTTATTCGCGAATCAGCAACAAACGTACGTATTTTGGTAACGCAGTCTGTTGATTAAGACGTACTTATTTTGATAATGACAGCGCTGGTAAAAATAAGAACGACGAAGCAGCTAAAATATATCTCAAACGGGTGGAAAAAAAAAGGCACACATGCCTCAACACTTCATTAAGGAAATAAAAAAAAAAAAGATATATATACGCACCAGGGACCTTGTGCATGAGCTTGGAATGCGTATATAGCCGTAGCTACCAGAAGCACGAGGGTGGACGGGGTAAATTTTTCACTTCCAAGCCGACGACGTTTGAGAAATCAAGCTCTCGGCTCACGTAGCCCCCGACTTTTCCCCTCCGCTTGGGTGTGTCTTTCGTTTTCTCGTTTTTCACTGCCCACGTCCCTCAAATCCTGGCCGAGAGAAGGAGATCGCCTAAAAAAAAGGACTCGGCCTTTTTAGCATTCGGACTGGGGTTCAGATAATATATACCTACTACACGTATGAGGAAGTCGGCGCTCGATAAACCCTTACGTTATCGGTTCGGAGGTAATGGACTCGTGAAGCGGCTCTTTGCACGTGCTCTCTTTTCATTTTGTTGCGTCAAATTTTGTTTTCCAGCTGATTATGCATGGTCTTGCATATGGAAGCTTGCACTGCGAAACAAACAATCGTGTGACATTTTACGCATCGCTTTTCAGTTTTTTTTTGTTTTTGTTTTTTTTTCCTGATGGCACAAATTAAAACGAATTAAAACTGATAGGAAGAATTTCCAACACGTGCTGTAAATCTTGCGACATACTTTTTCGTACGTTATGCACTCCAAAATAAATTTTTCCCTGACACATTTTGCATCTGATATAACACTGCTCTCAGTTTTTGACTGCATACTTGCGTATGAAAGATAAACATTGAATTTATTGTATTGCAGTACAAAAAGTTATGCACAATGGAATTTTTTAAATTAGAATGCAGCTCTTACGTTTATACGAGCATGAATGAAAAATAATTAATGGAACATTGAATTTCGTAAATATCGTATGTAATATATACAGCAGTCATGAAAAATAGTAACGTTGTATCCCCCTTCCCAAACAACAAAAATGCACTATAGTAACATTCATAGTAAAAAGTAATTGCAAAAGTAGAATCACGAGCGCCCGTTGCACCCAATTTACTCTTGTATGATTATTTTTCTTTTCTGGCAAGCTTTCATCAAATTTCGAAAACAGAGGCCAGCAAGCTCATCGTACCCGACACGCCTATACCCATCACGTACATTATGCGAATCGAGCTTCCAATCGCGACCCAAACTTCTCCCTTGTATAATACTCATGGTATGTATACACCAGGCAAAAGCTCAGCAGCAACGGCCAAGTTCTCTGGTCTGCCTCCCTCATCCGGCTCTCCTCCAAAAATCAATAGATTCAACCATCAGCTAGCCACCCACCCACCACCAGCGGCCATCGTCCGCCGCCTCTCTCTCTCTCTCTACTGTCCAATGTCCAGCCCTCCTGTGCAACGTGAAGTATATATGGATATTGGCACCGCGTTCATTTACGTACCTACATTTGGTTCCCTCCCGTGGTTAATATATTTCGTACACGAGACGTGTATGGAAATAATTTTAATATGGAAATTAAATCACGTGCATGAGCATCATTTCGTAACCATATGGGTGAATAAACTATTTTTGGGTGCACAAGAAGTATTGTTTTATCCCTGCAATGCATCCTTGATTGGCTGAAAAAGACCGACAAGACTTTTGTCTGGATGTATGTATATTATATGAAATGGTATAACGTTTAAAGGAGGTGTAACTCGCCGAGACAGTTCCGGAATATATACATATACTTGGGGAGTACAACGCAATAATAACAATCACCCGTTCCTTTTTAAGGGCTCAAAATCGTAACTTCAAAGACTCTGGCACTGCGTCTCGTTTGGGTATACATGGCATGGTTTGTTGGAGACGAAGAGAAATAAAGGATTGTCGTTGTTATGTACGTGTTGTTGAGGGGCCACAAGCCATTAGCCGGTGAAAATTGGTGCGAGCGCTAATTACAATTTGCCCATGAGGCTCCCTGTTTTGTCAATTGAGCTTTTTTTTTAAATTTTTGCTAAAAAAATCGAGACAGTAGTGGATCGGAAAAGATGTACCGATTTCATCGCATGGTTGTTTCAATCGATATATTTTAACCGATCGTTGTCTTCGTCTGAGTTTCGCCAGGTTGGCTATTTTTTATAAAATTCATCCTGTGTTTTAATATCCATCAACTATTCACTTTATTTATACACAATAATCTTACGATTCAAATAGAATTGCACTTACCTTCATGGCGTTGGTAAACATATTATCTGTACTCGGCTTTTCATCACGACGTTGGCAAGTGTATTCCTTACGTGATCGATGATCCAATTACCAACAACTGCAATAAAAAAATACGTGCACAATTGGATGAATTGATAAAAAAAATTCAAATACGTACATAAAATTGTAAAATATCACAGATTCTTGCAATGTCGTTCATTAAAAAAATTACAAGTTATTTTCACACGTTAAAAAAAATAGCAAATTTTCAAATTGCGTCCATAAAAACCAATAAAATTGACAGTAATCTGAATACTAATAAGTTCACTACAACTTAAATGCAGGAGAATATTAATACTTATAAAAGTTACAGCAAATCCCAAGTGCTCTTTCCAAGGAAAAAAAAAAACAATTATCTAAGCAGCGATACCAGGAATAATATTATTCTCCTTTCCAGCAGCTGTGTTTATTAAACAGATACTTATAATAACAAAATGAAAAAGAGAGAGAGAAAGGAGAGAAAAAGTAACATTTCCGATGCACTATATTTATGACGTTCGTAGTCCTGCAGTCATGGAGCTGCTCATCTTGTAGACGACCGTCTTGTGTGTGTTATCAAACAACAGAATATAATAACAATGTATCAGTTACGCAAAAAAAGAAGAAACCGAAGCAAGTAGACACAAAAAAAATAAAAAAACAACATCGCATTCCTTTCTGTATAGTGTTGTTATTTGTGCGACAGTATCGTGCAAAACGACGATGATATCTTTGCTGCCTCCCCATCTCTTCGGCGATATACTGTTACTGTTATCTCCAATAACCCCTTCGCTATGTTAATACAATATCTATACGTACTTGTAAAAAATGAAATCCTGACCACGGCTGAAACTCGTTTCTCTCATTTGAGCATATCATTTCTCTTATTTTGCTCTCTTTCGTTTCTTTCGTTCGATTAATGAGACCAAAGACGTTTCTGTTATTCCTCAACTATACTTACGAGGGACTGGAGGTACATACTTTAATTAACACTTGATCGGGAGGAAGATGTCTTCGTGCGCCAGCGAACTGTCCAAATCGCGCGAGTACCAGAGTTTCCGGAGTTCGGTGCCCCTTCGCAAAATTGTCGTCGACACTGATGGAATAAAGGTTAGTTTTTTAAAAGGATTTTTTGAAACAATTAAGCTTTTGATTCCCCCTCTTAAATTTTTTTACTGGTATGAAATACGTTTACATTTTCGTTACATGTACTGGATTTTGAAATTGAGAATACCATGGTAATTACAAAAGTGTAATGAACTTATGAAAATTAAATTGTTTCTGTAAAGTCCATGAAGGACCCCTTGATTTTAAGGAAATTATTTACATATCCTACAATAATCTGTAATATATGAACATCAATTGCAGGGTTGGAAAATATACGATTCTAATCCAAAAACCATAAAATGCCCACTCATTTGTCTTCCACCAGTGAGTGGAACTGCTGATATATACTACAAACAGATCTTGGGTCTTTCTGCAAAGGGATACCGAGTTATAGCTGTAAGTTTTTATGCATTATTTAACAAATCATGCATGAAACACTTGAATCATTTTTTTTTTTTTTTTTTTCAGGCAGAACCACCTGTTTATTGGAATGTTAAAGAATGGTGCGATGGCTTCAAAAAGCTATTGGACCACATGGGATTGGATAAGGTTCATTTGTTTGGAGCTTCGTTGGGTAAATTGCTATTTTTAGAAACTACGATTAATTTCCCTACAACGTAAATATTTAATTTCTCATGAATAAGTGCATGTACATGAATTACCAATAAAACATTTCCATTCTAGAGCTTTTTATTTTGTACAGGTGGCTTTCTTGCCCAAAAATTTGCAGAACTGACTTCACACTGCCCAAGAGTCGTTTCACTAGTATTGTGTAATTCCTTCACCGATACCTCAGTGTTCAGCTACAACGATTCAGCTGCTGCGTAAGTAGTAAATTCACTAATTAAACCCGTAATAATAGGACTAACTGACTTTATGCACACATATGTTTTAGATTTTGGATTATGCCGTCGTTAATGTTGAAAAAGATGGTGATGGGTAACTTTGGAACAGACAAGTTGGATGGAGAAATGATAGATGCCATTGATTTTATGGTTGAAAGGGTACAAAAATGTGATTTAGATAAAAGTTTAATGATGAATCAACCTAATTATCTAAAATTACTAATAATTTTAGTTGGAAAGTTTATCTCAGTCAGAATTAGCGTCCAGGCTTACGATTAACTGTGTAAGTAATTATGTTGAACCACAAAAGATTTGCCACTTGCCTATAACAATAATAGACGTCTTTGATGAATATGCTTTATCTAATGGCGTGAGAGAAGAATTGTACAAATGCTACCCAAGTGCTAAATTAGCACACTTAAAAAATGGCGGAAATTTTCCTTATTTGAGCAGATCTGCAGAAGTAAACTTACATTTGCAGGTATGGTATTAATGTTTTTATAAAGTATAAGTGTACATGTGTATAATACAAACAATTTTTTTTAGATTCACTTAAGACAATTTGATGGAACAGAATATGCTGCTTCTAAAAGGCAACCTTTTATTGATGAATCCACTTAAAGACTTATTCCATTCTAATTTTAGTAATAAATAACAAGTTATCTACTATGTAAATAATTTTTTATACCACATAACAGATTCATATTTACACTTTGATGAAATAAAAAAAGTATAAATAAAAAACATGTTTTTGTGTATCTGATTTTTCATAAATTTAAAATAGTCTTCAGTGGATTTTGGTCCTAACTTCTACTGAAAATAACTGAATATACTTGAAAACAGCTGCAATCAATTGTCTTCCAGGCATAGATGTAAAACAATTTTTTTTTTTTTTTTTTTTTTCAATTAACTTCTGAGAATGTGTTTGACATACCTGGGTAAAATGGTGGTCATGTAATACACCCTCTATAACTTTAATTAGAAAAATTGATTCAATAACGTACAGTGGAACTCTATTAGCAAAATTTCATTTTAGAAGAGTTATCAATTAAATAAGTAATTAAAAATTTTTGTAATCATAAAATATTTACTGTAATAAACCGAATAAAGAAAGAATTATTTGTGCATATTTTATAAACTTGCCGCAAACAGCACAGTATGAGTCAACTTTATATTTTGTATGTATAAAATTAGTTGCGGCTGGTTTATAATTAATAAAGTGACTTTACTGTAAATAGCAATAATTATTTGGATCAGCGCCATCTAGCGCTCTTTATTTTTTGGCCAAAAGTGGCTCCTAAACTTTTGAACCCGAGCTTTAGCGATTAGAGCCATTCAGTCAATTATAAACCAGCCGCAACTCGTGATTAAGCTATAAAATAAAAAATAAACAATACATGTGTTCTTGGCGGCAAGTTAACAATCTATTTTCTACTAAAAAATCGACCTCCTATGTATGTATACTTTTGAAGATAAATTTTCGAGCATAAGGTAGATTGTTAATTTGCCGCCAAAAACACATGTATTGTTTATTTTTCATTCTATGAGGCTCTTTTACCGTCAAGCTTGAATCAGATGGCGCCAGGGCACGTCGCGGCTGTCATGGCCGTCTCACTCACACAACATTACTTTTCAGTATTGTATGTACATAGGAAATTAAAGTGTAGTGGTAAAGCGCAATATTTGAAATTTTGAAATGAATAAGGAAGACAAGAAAGAATATTATGGGAGCTTAAAAGTTTCAGAATTGAAAAAGCTTTTAAAAGGGAAAGGAGCAAGAGTCAGTGAAAGAAAAGCAGAACTCGTGGACAGGTAAGCCATGACTTGGGAGCGGCAAAAATGTTGGTCTCCCAATTGCTTCGAGCCACTTTTTTTTTATCACACTATCAGAAGGAAATTTAAATTTCACTTTCTTATCGCAGGATATTACACTGCACTTCATTTTTCCTACTATCTTTAAACGTAAATGCAAACAAAAATTGTCTGCAAACAACAGCAATCATTTACAAAGGTTATGTCTTCTGCTTTGCTCATTACACAGATAGGCTCACGAACGCAATACACAACTGTAAATTTGACGGTGTGTAAGTATGACAGCCGCGACGTGCCCTGGCGCCATCTGATTCAAGCTTGACGGTAAAAGAGCCTCATAGCTTCATCATGAGTTGCGGCTGGTTTATACCCACCCACAAAACATTAGGGTGACAATAAGACATCTATACGACATCATTGAACCGTCAGCTGATATCTACCGAAGTTATCAAAACTACATCGGCAAGATGTCAAATTGACGCCTAATTATTATCGATAAGACATCGTATTGTTATCAGTTGTCAGCAAACAAACATCAGCTAATGACAACTAATTGATAACGTTTAGACGTCTGCTGTTGTCATACTAAATGTTTTTGATCTCTTATGGATGTCTTTAGAGCAAGAATTAAGGATGTCTTTTAGATATCTGTGGTGCTAAATTCAATGATATCTTACAGATATCTGCTGTGTAAATGAAATGATATCTTGAGGGTATCGTTTAAATCGTATTAAATAATAGAAGTAGCATTTACGCAACTCAAAGAACCACAGATACCTTTAAATTGAATAAATTTATAATTCATTTGAATAATGGCCTTTAAATTATAAATTAATCAATCAATTCATTAAATTCAAAGGTATCTGTAGTTCTTTAAATTGCACGATGCCTTCATTATAATAGATATTTTTAAAAGTGTATTTTTTACAATTGTTTTTTTACGATTACAAAATACTTTATACTTATGTCATACTTAAGAATCACTGGTTTAAGCACAATTAGAAAATTAATTACAACATAGGCTTTTGATTGACTCCTCTTTTTTTTTCTGCCTGTCAGATGTTCTACGCAACCAATCTTTAATGCGTTCTTGTACATCTGATACAGTAGATGCAATTTTTTTTCGTGTAGCACCTATAAAAATGTTGGCGATTAATAAATTTTTAAAAATACATAAGTTTTCAGAATCAAAATACATACTTATGATTATCGATGGAAAATGGAGATCCATTACAGCAAGAGTTCTATGAAAACCGTACCAAGTTAAGTAGTTGACGACACAGTTCATGTTATAATGGTAGGCATAATCTTATTTATAGTATTAGATAAACTTATTCCTCCCAGGCTTAAAATTTTGTTTTCCTAAAGAAAAATATTCAATGTTTTTTAGTTATAAATGCTTAAACTAGAACTAGGTAATTTGTAAACAAACCAAATACTTGCAAATTGAGATGACAAATTTTGATTTAATAGAAGGTCTCTATCAAAAGTTACTAATTCCACTTTTGAGTTGAAAGAAGAAGAGCAGAGAGCACAAAAATTAATAAAAGATTAAGTATAGATTATTGAAACAAATGACACAACCTTTTGATGATGCCTCTGACGAAGAGAGCTGGACAAAAAGCGAACGGGATCCGATGTGGCCTGCTTGACAGCTGATGCAAGAAAGAAGGAGGTTATAATCCACGTAAAATATATAAGAACCGTGCACCTCCTATATATATATATACCGCAACCAATCGCACCGCGCGGCGGCACCGGCTTTATCATAATGATGTCTGAATAAGATAAAAATATTGATATCATTTTTATTTATCGTAAATTATCGTAATGTTATCATTTTCTACATTAAATATGGTAACTCCAAAATTGTTTTTTCGATAACATTTTGACAACACTTAAAAAAGATATCGGTCAAAAAATATAACTCTAAGTTGTCTTTAAAAGTTATCACATAGACGTCTTTTATGAGACAACTATAAGGCATCTTTTCTTTCGATAATGTGGACATAACTTTAAAAATAATTTTTTCGATAACATTTTGACAACGCTTCAAAATGATACCAGTAAAAAAGATAACACTAAGTTGCCTTCTAAAGTTATCGTGTAGACGTCTGTTAAAAGACAACTACAAGACATCATTTTTCGATAACTGTTCTCTAGATAACTAATTGATATCTTTTAGATAACTATAGATGTTATCATCAAAACAGACAGTGTCGGTTGTCACCTCAATACAAAACATTAGGGTGACAATAAGACATCTATACGACATCATTGAACCGTCAGCTGATATCTACCGAAGTTATCAAAACTACATCGGCAAGATGTCAAATTGACGCCTAATTATTATCGATAAGACATCGTATTGTTATCAGTTGTCAGCAAACAAACATCAGCTAATGACAACTAATTGATAACGTTTAGACGTCTGCTGTTGTCATACTAAATGTTTTTGATCTCTTATGGATGTCTTTAGAGCAAGAATTAAGGATGTCTTTTAGATATCTGTGGTGCTAAATTCAATGATATCTTACAGATATCTGCTGTGTAAATGAAATGATATCTTGAGGGTATCGTTTAAATCGTATTAAATAATAGAAGTAGCATTTACGCAACTCAAAGAACCACAGATACCTTTAAATTGAATAAATTTATAATTCATTTGAATAATGGCCTTTAAATTATAAATTAATCAATCAATTCATTAAATTCAAAGGTATCTGTAGTTCTTTAAATTGCACGATGCCTTCATTATAATAGATATTTTTAAAAGTGTATTTTTTACAATTGTTTTTTTACGATTACAAAATACTTTATACTTATGTCATACTTAAGAATCACTGGTTTAAGCACAATTAGAAAATTAATTACAACATAGGCTTTTGATTGACTCCTCTTTTTTTTTCTGCCTGTCAGATGTTCTACGCAACCAATCTTTAATGCGTTCTTGTACATCTGATACAGTAGATGCAATTTTTTTTCGTGTAGCACCTATAAAAATGTTGGCGATTAATAAATTTTTAAAAATACATAAGTTTTCAGAATCAAAATACATACTTATGATTATCGATGGAAAATGGAGATCCATTACAGCAAGAGTTCTATGAAAACCGTACCAAGTTAAGTAGTTGACGACACAGTTCATGTTATAATGGTAGGCATAATCTTATTTATAGTATTAGATAAACTTATTCCTCCCAGGCTTAAAATTTTGTTTTCCTAAAGAAAAATATTCAATGTTTTTTAGTTATAAATGCTTAAACTAGAACTAGGTAATTTGTAAACAAACCAAATACTTGCAAATTGAGATGACAAATTTTGATTTAATAGAAGGTCTCTATCAAAAGTTACTAATTCCACTTTTGAGTTGAAAGAAGAAGAGCAGAGAGCACAAAAATTAATAAAAGATTAAGTATAGATTATTGAAACAAATGACACAACCTTTTGATGATGCCTCTGACGAAGAGAGCTGGACAAAAAGCGAACGGGATCCGATGTGGCCTGCTTGACAGCTGATGCAAGAAAGAAGGAGGTTATAATCCACGTAAAATATATAAGAACCGTGCACCTCCTATATATATATATACCGCAACCAATCGCACCGCGCGGCGGCACCGGCTTTATCATAATGATGTCTGAATAAGATAAAAATATTGATATCATTTTTATTTATCGTAAATTATCGTAATGTTATCATTTTCTACATTAAATATGGTAACTCCAAAATTGTTTTTTCGATAACATTTTGACAACACTTAAAAAAGATATCGGTCAAAAAATATAACTCTAAGTTGTCTTTAAAAGTTATCACATAGACGTCTTTTATGAGACAACTATAAGGCATCTTTTCTTTCGATAATGTGGACATAACTTTAAAAATAATTTTTTCGATAACATTTTGACAACGCTTCAAAATGATACCAGTAAAAAAGATAACACTAAGTTGCCTTCTAAAGTTATCGTGTAGACGTCTGTTAAAAGACAACTACAAGACATCATTTTTCGATAACTGTTCTCTAGATAACTAATTGATATCTTTTAGATAACTATAGATGTTATCATCAAAACAGACAGTGTCGGTTGTCACCTCAATGTTTTGTGGGTAATTGACTAAATGGCTCTGAGCCTGATTGCTCTGATTGAGAATTTTATAGGCCACTTTTGGCCAAAAAATAAAGACCGCTAGATGGCGCTGACCCAAGTAATTATTGCTATTTACAGTAAAGTCACTTTGGTAGTTATAAACCAGCCGCAAATAATTTTGTAAATAACCAATGGATAGCTGATAGTTTTGATGCTACTTGCGGCAAGTTTACAATTTATCTTTTACCTTAAAATCGACCTCCAAAACCATAAATATTCTACTTATCTTATATGGCTCATAAAATCGACAATATTTACAAAATTACAATACTCTAGACCTTTTACCATTAAGTCATGTAAGCACAAATTAATCAGTATAAAAGAGACAACTGAAGAAAAAAGGTCTGAAAATACAGTCACACGAAAAGTCTCCTAAGAATGGAGCATTGGATCTCACTTGATCAGAGAAGGTTGGGTTCTTTGTTTACTTTTAACACTTAAAATTTAGGTACATCTCTGTCATAAATGTATTTTTCAATTAGTGAGATCCGAGATCCGATGCTCCATTCCTAGGAGACTCTTCGTGTGACTGTGCTTCTTTTTAAGACCTTTTTTCTTCAGTTGTCTCTTTTAAACTGATTAATTTGCGTATGTACTTGATCGTTATTCGCGATTTCTTTAAAACAAATTTTGCTTTGTACATATTATATCAGTTAACTGTTTATTGGCAATCTAAAGTTGAAGGGCTGTTCTTTCATTAGTTAATGGTAAAAGGTCTAGAGTATTGGAATTTTGTAAATATTGTCGATTTTATGAGCCATTTAAGATAAGTAGAATATTTATGGTTTTGGAGGTTACTTTTCAGATAAAAGATAAATTGTAAACTTGCCGCAAGTAGCACGAAAAAAGTCAACTTTTTATTTTGTATGTATAAAATTAGTTGCGGCTGGTTTATAACAATGTAAATGGCACTACTATGAATAGTAATAATTATTTGGATTAGCGCCATCTAGCGTTGCGGATTTCTGAACTAAAAAGTGGCCCTAAACTTTTGAACCCTAGCTTTAGCGCTTAGAGCCATTTAGTCAACTATAAACCAGCCGCAATTTGTGATGAAGCTATAAAATAAAAAATAAACAATACATGTGTTCTTGGCGGCAAGTTAACAATCTATTTTCTACTAAAAAATCGACCTCCTATGTATGTATACTTTTGAAGATAAATTTTCGAGCATAAGGTAGATTGTTAATTTGCCGCCAAAAACACATGTATTGTTTATTTTTCATTCTATAGCTTCATCATGAGTTGCGGCTGGTTTATAATTGACTTAATGGCTCTGAGCCTGATTGCTCTGATTGAGAATTTTAGAGGCCACTTTTGGCCAAAAAATAAAGACCGCTAGATGGCGCTGACCCAAGTAATTGTTGCTATTTACAGTAGAGCCGCTTTATTGATTATAAACCAGCCGCAACTAATCGTGTGGTTGTAAAATAAAAAGTTAAGGTTATTTGGGCTGTTTGCGGCAAATTTACATTATATTTTTTACTTAAAAGAATGAAAGAGAAACAATGCATTCTCTGCAGGTATGTTGAGCAAAGTTTCAGTTTACTTTTCAAGAAAGTTAACTTAAAAAGCTAACAAAGTTAATTAATCCCATCAACAAATATGAGCAAACTATCCAACTTCATTAAACGTTTCGACCATTAATAAATGAACACACCATTTATATTTGAGAGCAACAATCCAGTAATTGAGACAACTGACAACATTTGCTGGAACTAATTGTCTTCTTGTCCATCATTAATTCCTATAGAGAATTAATAATTGAATTGTGATGGCTTTGTTTCATGAAAATGTTTTTTATCTTGAAAATTTTGTAGCATTAATTGGAGATGAATGGAATAAAAATCAACTGTTAAAATATGCATTAAAAAGAGTTGATACCTTTATTCAAAATACTAATAAGTGACAAGGAAGTTTATACTAATTATTATTAAAGTATACAATAATACATAAGATTAACGAATAATGGGATAAAAACATCGTTCATTCATGTAACTTAATAAATATACTGTGCCAATGATTTACATGCATAAGTATATGGCTAATAGTATGAAAAAGGAAAGTCAACAAACTTTTTTTCTTTTAATATCTAATGCGAACGATGCTCCAATTTCTTGATGAATTTTGTTCTGCAATAAATTATCACAAAATTGTTGAAAAAATTAAAAATGTTTTTAAATGTTCAACTTTTATGTTATATCTACCATTGAGCTGAAGATTTTAACAATCAAATCTGGTCTTGTAGCTTTTAGCTTTTCATATCCTGCTGTTTCCGTCACTTGTGCTACATTCAAAGCAATATACTCCATGACCTTTATTTTCCATGTGCTGGCATCGTGATCATCTGCTGTCAACAAAAGGCTTGAAGCATTGGAAACATTTAATCCATGGAGGAAATTATTTTCACACGATTTTCAACTTTTCCACTATAGATGTAATTTAATATTTCACACATCACCTCATAAGTAAAACCATTGACTTCTCACAGTGCTCCTAAGAATGGAGCATTACATGTACATCTCACCAAATAAAAAATACATTTATTACAGAGAAGTAAATTTCAAGTGTCATAAATAAACAAAGAACCCAACCTCCATTTGTTAACCGCCAATCGTAAATTTGCCGCAAACAACCTAAACAACCTTAACTTTTTATTTAACAACGACACGATTAGTTGCGGCTTGCGGCTGGCTTATAATAATTTAAATAGCTCTACTTTGAATGGTAATAATTATTTGGATCAGCGCCATCTAGCGTTGCGAATTTTTGAACTAAAAAGTGGCCCTAAACTTTTGAACCCTAGCTTTAGCGCGTAGAGCCATTTAGTTAATTATAAACCAGCCGCAACTCATGATGAAGCTATATAATGAAAAATAAACAATACATGTGTTCTTGGCGGCAAGTTAACAATTTATTTTATGCTCGAAAATTTATCTTAAAAGTATAAATACATGAGAGGTCGATTTTTTAGTAAAAAATAGATTGTTAACTTGCCGCCAAAAACACATGTATTGTTTATTTTCCATTCTATAGCTTAATCACGAGTTGCGGCTGGTTTATAACTGACTGAATAGCTCTAATCGCTAAAGCTCGGGTTCAAAAGTTTAGGAGCCACTTATAGCCAAAAAATAAAGACCGCTAGATGGCGCTGATCCAAATAATTATTGCTATTTACAGTAAAGTCACTTTATTAGTTATAAACCAGCCGCAACTAATTTTATACATACAAAATATAAAGTGAACATTTTTTGTGCTGTTTGCGGCAAGTTTACATTACATCTTTTATCCGAAAATTGATCCCAGAATTAATAATATTCCATTTATTTTATATGGCTTATAAAATCGACCATATTTACAAAATCACTATACTCAAGACCTTTTACCATAAACTCATGGAAGCACAGCCCTTTAACTTTATAGTTCCAATTAAGAGTTAACATATATAATATGCACATTGCAAAATTTAGCTTCGTTAATCAATATAAATTATAGTTAGAACATGACAAATAGCTTTTCTCTGTTGTATGATCTTTTTCTCCTTTTTTTCATATATATTTTAAAACTATTAAACTAAAGCTTTTATTATTATCTTGGTATTTTATTAACAAACGAAATATTATTTAACTGCAAAATTAGGTAATCCAACTTACGATCCTTAGCTTGAAAGAAGTCAAACAATGTCAACATTTTTTTTCTTCAACACAGTTTCCATAACTAAGTAGTAAAAATTGTAATTAGTATAAATTGTAAAACTACATGGAGCAGACTTGTGAAGCTGGTGCACATAATTAACGTTAAATATCGATATTTTTCAACCATTTAAGGGCTCAAACGATTAGTGCACACACGCATCCACGTTATTAATACTAATGTTCAATGTTGTCTACCTTCTACTTTGTACTTGTAGTTTTGCACGTGTAACAATTAGATGATGGTTGTAAATGTTGACATTTTAATTGTTGACAAATCCTTATGTTATATTCAGTTATGAATCTTTTGTTTCAGCTCATCATCCTATCAAAGTTCGACTTACATACCATCATTGCCATCACTATCCAGTCCATTATTACAATCGTCATCGTCATCTAGTATATGGATTTGTTATTGTCCAATTGTTTAACTAAGTATCATGTAATTTATTGATAAGTACATAGGTCGATTATTTTTAATACAAACTGTGAGTTGAAAGAAAATGTGCTAAATATTGTTATTTAACTAAGCTGCACATTCTGAAAATAAAAACATCTATAATGCCGATTTTAAAATGAAGGAAAGGTCTTATGACTGTGAGATAAAAAAATAAAAAAATTTGTACTGTTGGTAATTGCTGTTTATTTGTTTGGGCATACGAACACAGCTCGCGGTTTTTCTCGTTTACGTAGGAAAATTATCATCATATACATTTTTAAGATAAAGTTATTGGCTTGATGCTAACGCTTAAAAAATGAATGATATACTTACAATGTATTAGGTTATTAATAACATAATCAAAATAACATTGACACGTACATTCATGTATTTATACACGTAAAACTTTTATTTTTATTCTACGTATTTTACCGACTAATAAATCCTCCGATATTTATCTCTTATGCGTACACGTGAGTTATTATTAGAATCATTAAATTTTTATGCATAGACTTATAAGTGTAAATTAACTTATGTATGATATTTCGCTTTTGAGATGCTTCGCGCATCCTCGCATTTTGCCCTTTTCGTCTGTTATACCAAACGTGTCCTTGTTTTTTTCTCAATTCTTGATTTTATATCAATAAAATCTATTTGCGTACTCGTTGAAAATAATGAGAAACGTTGGTACCTGATAATAGAGTTGGTAAACCCTTTATGAAATAATTTTTTTTTTTTTTTTTTACAAAATACCATTGAATTGCTTACAAAAATTCCCGTGTTTTTTGGAGCTCCACAAAAAAAAGAAATCCCACAGTCAATAGCTTTAATTTGTATCTTAAATAATTTATTGTTTTCTACGTTAAGCGCGTGTTATTGATGGTTTTAATAAATCGTCATCTACTATTTACGGAGGAGGAAAAGAAAGGGATGTTGGTACACTTTACAAAAACACGGAAAAAATGTGTATCGGTGTAGAGTAAGAATAAGAGAAATAATATATAATACAGCGAGACTCTTTGAAAGTACGTATATAGTGTTATTATTATTCTTATCATTATTATACAATTGATTGCGTGCATCGTCACGATATAGTATTATTTATAATTTACATGTACAGTTTATTAGAGACAATAATATATTATAATATAGGCCTCGCATAAGTGTGAATACAAAGAGGGAGCGTACAAAAAAATAATCTTTCGAGTGTAAATAGTAGTTTCGACATCTACAACGCTGGCTTATACTTACATAATGTATATATTACATATAAATGTGTGCTAAGTTTTAATTTCCATCATTTTTCTTTTTTTAAGCAACGAATTGAATTTATTGTTTATTACTGATCAGATCGAGCATGATACATACATTTTTACGAGTAAACTCTTTATGAGACATCTAATGATTTTCATTTTCAAGTAAATCTTTGAATCTTTTTAGCTCATTACCAACATGCCACTCCTTGGAATAATGTCACTAACTTTGTTCAATGGTTTTTGTATAACGTGATTGTGAAAAATAATATAGTTTACTATATTAGCATCTCGTGTCGTCAACGCCAAATATACATTCGAGATAATATGTACACATCAGAGTTGTGCCAATAGTTAAAATGGTAACAAATGTAGGGAACTCGTGTTCATAACGGCGACGTATGAAAAAAAAAGATATCTACAAAACTCGCTGGATGTACACGAAAATTTTTCTACATTACTTTGTATGGAACACATCGGAAACGTGCCATATATCTCGACGAACAAATGAAATCATTGGCTAATGAAGGTGTATGATAATGGCGCGCTACATACAAATATAAGACTGCAGAATGGGGATACATATTGTTATGAGGAAGACGAGAAAGGAAAAGAAGAGCTTGTAAAAAGATGGAGGAAGAAGAGACAGAGTTTTTCATACAGATTATAACAATTATAAACTCGTGCTCTCGTTTTTTTTTTTTTTTTTTTTTTACTTTAAAAAGTGTACGTAGTACGACACCCTTTTCGTTTTGTTACATTATTATTTTCAACTTTCACAAATATAAAGCGTACAATTTTCGATTTTTTTTTGTTTTTCTCGATAACTTGCTTGCTTTTTGTCTTTCTTGTAAATACTTATTATACTTATCAACTATAGTATTTATGTACAAGCGGATATATATATGTATCGCGAAGAGCGCTGCAAAAGAAAGAACCAGTCTGTCCTCGAACGAGAGTATTGTGGAACTTGTAACCATATTTTTTTTTATTTTTTTTTTTTTTTCAAACATTTTGTTCATCATTTATTACTATTAATTCAGTACTAATAGTTTATTACCATTATCTCGCTTATTTTAATACGGCTGCCCTCGTCAATCGAGCTAGAGACGTGTGTCCTTTCTTTTTTCGGCTACGACCTCCTCGAACATTTTCTTCAACTTATATACTTAAGAGATTACATACGTGTTTGTTTTATACAGGTTTTTTTAGCTAATCAGTCTTGTATCAGAGGCGTATATGTATGTACGTACCTACATCTATTTATTTATTCGCTTATATTTCATTTATTCTCTCAAATTTATATTGCGTGGCTCGCATAGTGTAATGGTTCAGTTGATTTTTTTTTCAGATGTACTTTAACTTAATAGTTCCCTTTCGAATGCCTACAACATTCCTTATTTCGATTGAATCAAAAAACGCTAATGCTGTATTGTACGTATTTTCAAAGGTTTAAAAGAAATTTTGCTCACATTAAAAATGAACGAGATACTTTTGGGATACAAAAACAGAAACCTTTGAATAATCGTGTTCAAGCGTTACAAGAGTCATAACTTCTCTAATCAATCTTGACTCTCAACGGACTTGTAAACAGTCTGTTGTCGAAGGCGATGAAGAAGAAACAATGACGCAAATTGAGAGAAAAAGTTACATTCATAAATCGTGATTTTCATTATTTTTCTACGTAAACTGTATGATGTTTTATTTTCATTGATTTGCAGGGTACTCTCAGCACCGAGCAGCCTTTGTTTCAAAAGCAGCCTTCTAATCTTTAGGTCGATTCGAGCTGCTATTTTTAAAGAAAAAAAAAAAAAAAAAAAAAACAACCGATTGATTAATCGAAAATTGCTTTGGTATTCGATATCAACTTTTACTTCGTTTGAACTTAACAGTGATTAAATGTGAATGTGAATAGTAACTCGAATTTTTTGTTTTATGTGACTATTTGTAATTAAAACATAAATGCCGTTTAATAATAAAAGAGATAGTTCGAGATTCATGGATAATCAATTTAATGATATGAGGAGAACATTTTGTTGTAGTAGATCATGTGAAGATCCATGTGAATTTTAGCTTTTGGTAACAATCGATGAGTCAATTGTTTAACCATAATTCAAATGCACGAAGCTTATTTAAAAAACTTTTTATTTATGATTAATGAAAAAAAGACCGTGTGGTGGATAACCATAAGCTTTGTGAAAAAAAATTAAAACAAAAAGCACCACCAAAAAGCTCAACGCGACGCACTCGTGAAAAGGTTGCAACTCAGCTTGATTCAATTAAATTTCTACAAAACCTTGACACAAACAGTAAGCGCCAGATTATTTTTTATGAAAGAAAAATTTTACCGGGGAAATGAAATTTAATCAAGCGTCAGATGAGAAGCGTCTCTTTTGCTATACGTGCAATGATCAATTTGCAACCATTTCGTAGTATATAATACATATGTTTTAGTTAGTGTTTATTGTACTAAAAAAAAAAAAAAAAAAAAAAAGATTTTCCTAATCGATTAATCAGTTCAAGCGAGAAACGCTAGTGAAGAAGTTACGCATATGCGTGTATATGTTGAACTATGAAGAAGGACCAGCGTATCTTCTCGTACCGCTCGCGCGCGCATTGTCGTAGTTTTTGCATGTTGAATAAATAATTTTAAAAAAGGGATACAAGTATAAAGAGAAATTCGTGTTATATCTGTTTGTTACAATATTCATATTATTTATTTAAAATTTCAATTACTTTTTCGCATACGACAACACGAGCGCCATTTGTTTAGGTATTCATTTATATTACAATTATCGTATCTCCGTAGGATTTTCACATTTATTCTTTATTTCAAATCTTTATTTAATGAACACTTTGTGGAATTGTTGTGTCTGCTTTATTATTATTTTTATTATTTTTATTATTGTTACTATTATTGTTATTGTAATAATAATCATATTTTTTTCCACACCGACTAATTGTTGCGAAAAACGAGGATTTAAAAAAACTTTATTACATTCTTGTTGCTTAGAAATTCTTTTTTTTTTTTTTAATTTTTCTTGCACGACTATTTTCTCTCTGTGGATTTGTTTTTCTTTTTTATTTTATTTTATTTTATTTTTTTTATATATACATTTTCATCAACACTAGGCGATGTGATTTTGTAAAAAAAGAACGTGTAAAACAGTAATTAAATATATATGTGTATTTTCATATGCATAATCGATTGAGGCGTGCGATGATCCGTTAGTTGCGATTCGATTACAAATGTACAGTAACACCTTTTTTTTATTACCCCGTGAGGCTGGGGTTTTTCGGGGACAATGCGTCGCTGACGCTTTCCTACGATTAAGGGGAAACGCTAGTAAAACAGTAGGAGCTTCTGTTGAAAAAAATACAGTCTTGCTTTTTTCCTACTCGATTCTAGGAGACGGAATCAGTGAAAATACCAGAACGCGTTAATTACAATGAAATGAAATGTAATATATTTGTTTCTCTAGATTTTATCTTGATGTTAGAAAAAAAAAAAAAAAAACCAAAAGTGATAATTTTTCTTGATTTCAAAATATTTTAATCCCTAGTTTAAACGTACAAATTTATTGGCTTTTTTATAATCTTGTGATTTTTACTGTCTAATGAAAAAACTAGCTACGCGCGTTAAAACGGTGTAGTTTTAATACAGATTCTCATGTATAATTTATAGTCAACTGCATATCAATTTTCATTAAAATAATCATAGAGAAATTTTTACAACTTTTTTGCAGGGGACAAGTACTACATTTTTTTTTTTTTATATATTGTAACGTTTGAAACGAATAAAAGTTTTTAAAGTACAATATTCATAAAAGTTAAATTAATTTTTTTTTATTAAAGTGATGCCTTAATGTTAGTTATTAATATTAACAATGAGCGTTATAAATACTCTTAATTATAATAATACCGAATTACAATAACAAAATATAATGTATGGTTAAACATAATTTTCCGATAAATTTTTAATTTGATAAATTATTTTTTGTTTCCGTTCAAAAACTTACATAAAGTTTAAACTCTAATAAAACGAAAATTAAATAATTCATAAACATCAAACAATTCAATAAGATACAAATCGAATTCATTAAGCTTCCTGATCCCGTGATATTCTAGAAAACTTTTAAAAGTACGTGTCTTTCCCCCAAAAGTAAGAAAGATTAAACCTAATACATACAATAGTCAACTCAAAAAATACATCATTTCAATATACAACGCTCTGTACTCGCTTTACATTACGATAAAAACAAAGAACGAGAGTAAGAGAGTCTAAAAAAAAAACCGGGATGTTTCTTTTGTATTTTGCTTCATCGTTGAAAGAGTGAAAATCAGCGGCCCAACTTCAGCTAAATTTGTCATGTATATATAGTACATGTAGATGCACACACACGCGCGCGCGCGTATGTATAGTTATTAGTGAAAAATAAACAATTTGTTTTTTCAGTCAGCAATAGACTTCAGTCTTTCCGATGCACCAAATATTATTGGATTCACTCGTATACAAAAGCCGAAAACTCGTCAAATTCAGCCCAAGCATGACGCTGCGGCCATCAATCGAGGCTATATACATACTATTATTACGTCAGTCACGTAGCAACACAGAAATCCGCTTTACACGAGTATTGCGAGATATAGGAAATATTTAAGGAGCGCACCGAGCATCCTGAAACGAGGAGAGGGTTTACGTTACTATTCAACGGCATTAGGAAAAGGTGGCTACTACGAGAGGATTGGGCCCTCAAGTGCTGACGGGTTTGCGAACGCTGCCGGCGGCGGTGGCGGCCGGCACGCATGGCTACGTGGCCGGTCCGCCGCTTATGTACCCATTGTTCAAACTCGTCGGGACGACCGGCTGTTCCAGTTCCTGCTGCTTGCCGTCTCGCTGCTGAATGACAGACAAAGAATCCATATTGACCGTCAGCGGAGGCGTCGGCGTCGTTATCGAGGCCAAGGGCGAGGAGCTGGTGCCACGACGACGACTGCCAGCTAGATCGATCGAGTTGAGAGTATCCATCGAGGGAAAGCTACTGCCGCTGTTGCTACCACCGACTCGCAAGCTCGTGCGGCTGCCGTGAAACTGTGACGAGCCTTGCACGAGCTCGGGACTGTGGTTCTCGTAATTCGGGCTGCGGTTATCCGACTCGAGGTCAGACCGGCTGCTCGCGACTAGCGACGGGCTTGGTCTGTTTCCTATTAAATAAAACAAAGAATGATAATTTCAGTGTACACTGTGTAGGTACGAAGTACAAGAAAAACCTCTAAGTAATAAAATACCAACCGGGACTACTCGGGCCAACCATAATACTGGGGCTCTGAGGACTGAGCGACGTCCTACTGGCCGAGCGTTGGCTCACGCTGCCACGGGAAGACGACTCTTTGCGGTTGTAGGGGGAACTCTTGACCGAGCCGACGTTGTCCTCGACAAAGGGCAAATTCAGGGTGTCCTTGCTGGATGCGAGCGAGGCTGCGGCCGAAGATACGACGTCAAAGTCATCGAAGCCGGCTTTCAGTGGCGTTTTCGACGAATCGAGGTCCAGAAAACCGAGAGGAGCGCGCGGCGAGTTCGAGACTGTTTTGTGGAAGTCGAATGGCTCCATGCTGTAGTGGCTCTCCATCAATGGAGCTATGCTCGTTTCCGTGGTAGCTTTGCCGTTGTTCAACGGATCGAACGACGATGAGAAATCTTGGTTGAAGTCCTGGCGCAACGGCGAGCTCTCGCCCGCGTCCTCTGGAGCTTCGCTGTGCGTCTCGAGCATGTTCATCTGTTGGTTCCTTTTAACTGCTCGCTGATGGTTTTCCATCGCCATTTTACTGCAAAGGTGATACACATTACGCCATATTATTTCTATCAATGAGAACAATGATGGAGGTTTTTGATGTTGTAATTACTCACCTTAAATTGCCTTTGTACAGATCGTTGTGATTTTTGGCTTCTGTGCCCTCCAAGCTGTGATAAAAACTGACTTCCTTGAAAGGCTCGACATTTATGTATTCCAGAAGCTTCTCAATGAGATCGATAAAAGTCGGTCTTTCACTTGGCTTGTACATCCAAGTCTGTCTCATCAACTCGTAGATGTACAATGGACAGTTATCCGGTCGCTCCATGACACCGCCACCAATCACGTACTTCAAAGCCTACGAATAATTGGAAAAAAACGATGAAACCATTGCATCATGCTTATTAATATTCACGTTGCCAAATCCTACCTGATCGTTACTCAAGCCCTGGTAGGGCTGCGAGGCCAGAGTCACCATTTCATAAAGTACCACTCCAAAACTCCACACATCCGACATGGAGGTAAAGACACCGTCCTTCAAGCTCTCGGGTGGCATCCATCTGACGGGCAGCAGGCCTTTGGTTCCCTTTCTATAGTAATCCGTCTCGTAAATGTCCCTGGTCATGCCAAAGTCTCCTATTTTCACGGTCAGATCCTCAGAGACCATGATGTTGCGCGCCGCGAGATCACGGTGGACAAACTTCCGCGAGGCAAGGTAGGCCATGCCATCCGAGACTTCGATCGCCATCTGCATGATGCGCTCGTACGACGGCGGTGGCTCCTCGTGGCCTTCGTCAGGCCGATGGTTGCGCAGGTAAGACTTGAGATCGCCATAAAGCATCAGCTCCATCACGACCAAGGTGGGCTTGGACTCTGACACAACGCCGAGCAGTCTTACCACGTGGTGCGACTGAAAGCCCCTGCAATTGGACATGATTGCACGGTTAAACCACTGAACTAATGCAGTTAAGGGAAAAAGTGAAAAAGAGGGGGGGGGGTGAAGAATGTAATATACTAACTTCATGACAGCAGCCTCGTTGAGAAACTCGTGCTTTTGCCTATCGGAGGCATTCTCGTTGACAGTTTTGATGGCGCACCTGGTCTCGGGCTTGTCTTTGACGAGATCCCTGGCAATGCCCTCGTACACCATGCCGAAGGAGCCAGCGCCGAGCTCCTTCAGTATCTCGATTTTGTCTCGCGGCACCTCCCACTCGTCGGCCGTGTACGTTGTCACGTATTCCGGATTGACCGTGGCGATGAGCTTGACGCTACCGTTGTTGTTGGGGCCGTTTAAGAATTTACGGTTGCAGTAGTACAAGCCACCCGAGGCAGTGCCCACGACCATGGAAGTGCACAAGAATAAAACCAAGACGAACTTCCAAAGGGGCATGCTCACGGAGTAATCGGGTATGTCGAAGTAGTGGATCGGCGTGGGAGTTCCTGGCCCGGCCAAGCTCGTCGCGTGCACGCGCACCGAGTAATTGCCAGGTGCTAGGCTCGTCGGCATGGTGAACGTTCGGCCGTTCTTCAGGAACTCCTCGCTCGTTATGCACAATGTGTCCTTCTTGTGCTAAAATGAGTAAAAAATCGTTTTAATGTGACTTGTGTGGTACTCGGAGAGCTTAACGAGTGTACGCGTGTGCCATGGAATAAAGTCCTGAGAGATTGATTGTAATTAATTTTTCTTTGAAGAGCAACGATAAACGGGAAAAAAAAACTTAAGCAGGTCATGAGCTTTCGAGAGCTTAAATAAACTCACGCCAGATACGTCGACCCTCTTGTAGTCGATGTTGTACGAGACGATGATGCCATTGGGATGGGGCGGTTCCTGCCAGGTGAGCTTGATCATCGGGGTCGAATTGTTGACGAACAACTTGATCAACCGTAACGAGCCGGCCGGAATATCATCGGCGAGCATTTTGCGCAGCGTCTGGTACGACCTGACCGCCTGGTTCGAGCATTCCTTCTCGAGCTTGTTGGTGTTCGCATCACGGCAGGCCGACACCGCGATATGGTACTTGCCGTAGTTACGGAGATTGGGTATGATGAGGCGCGTCTGATTAGCCGACACTATGAAGACGAAACTCTTGCCGTTGTCGTTCATGCCAGATTCTACCGGTTTCTTCAACAGATCCGTACGATCGCGCTTCTTCGTCTCGAGATCGTCGGTTTTCTTGTTGTGACTTATCACGTCCTTCTCCTAAAATAACAATGTCGTCTCACAATGACACATATGGCAAGCATTTTAATTGAAATCCTCGAGACGCACCTGCAAGGAGTTGATGCCGCGCTTCGCCCTCACGCTCTCGAGCATGAAGCTCGTGGGAAAAGTGTCGCGCCTACGCCGGCTGTTGCGCTTGACGTAGACCTGGTTGTGCAGCGCGTCCTCGAAAGCGATAGTCGTGTAAACGTCGTTCTCCGATTGGACAGGAGTCGCCTTGGAACAAGAGCACGGAACCGACTCGGGCTCCTTGGACGCCTGCAGCTCCTTTTGGGCCTTCTCCTTGCCCTCGGCAGCTACATCTTGGGGAAGTTTGAACTCCGGCCTGATTGCTGTGAGCAGAAAAAGCCATTTGTAAGACGTTGGGTCCGGGACCCTCTCGAAAGAGAAATTACAAAAATACACATGGGCAGACTTACGCTCCTCGCAGTAGTCCCTGGACTTGAACAGATTCATGTCGTAGGTGTCGAGAACGCCGGAGACCTTGTAGTGCGTGAGTACACTGTTGGGCTCGGTGGGTGGTAGCCATTCGATCACGAGGGTGTCACTTTTGCTCGCGTAAACCGCGAGGGCTCTCACGGGGGATGGCTGACCGGGCAGGGTCCTGAAGTACTTGATCGGACTCTGGGCACCCGAGCGCTCCCCCGATATCATGTAGGTTTTCACGTAGTACGCGTACTGCGTGTGCGGCGTCAGATCGGTTAGAAACCTCTTAAGGGTGACGCTGTTGCAGAGAGAGAGAGAGAAAAGTATTTAATATTTTTATCCAACAATGTAACATGTAGCTCTTATTATTCGAGCAAATTTGCGGGAACAAAGAATAAGTATGTACTCACTTGCTGTTGTCGGTGTTGTACACCGTGGAGTTGACGTTGGTCGAGAGGTCTTCAAGCGCGTTGGCTGGTACCATGTAGGGTGTCGTATCGTCTTCGGATATAAAGTCAAGGACGCGCCAGCCGTCACCACCGCAGGCGTCACGCGACTCGTAGAGGGTAACGTTCTGAACGGGCGCGTCCTTCAGGTAGATCGTGTAACCGAGCAGTTTGCGGGCGTCGTGGTGCTTGAACGCCTCCCAGATGACAAGGGCGACTTTCGAGGTGGTATTGACAACTTCGCTCTTGAGTGTCGTGATGTTGCAGGAGGCACGGTCCCCGTTACTCGACGTCGACACCTCGATCTCGCTGAACGGATTGAGCCCGGTCTGCTCGCGCAGCTGTTCAATCGCCTGTGCTCGGTCAACAATGCAGAGGAGTGATCAACTTGCACGAGTATTTAACCGCAAAACAACAACAACAACAACAACAACAACAACAAAGAGAAAAGATCGTACCTGATAGCAGAGCTTGGAGTTGTAGTGGAAAAGCACCTTGGGCTCGTTGCCGGCCCTCGCCGAGATGTTGAGCCGCGAGCGATTGGTAAAGTCCCAGAGCTCCTGGAGGTTCGGGTTGTTGAGAACGACCAGACTGTACTCCTTCATGTCGAGGTGGTTGCCCCGTATCTCGGTGAGGCTTTTGAGAAAGTTGAGCGAGACGAGGGGAAAGTTGCGGAATATGCGGAGGTAGCCGGCTATCACCTCGATCTGACTGAGACTTATCTCGAGCTCCTTGACGACGTTAGTCGCGTCGCGAATCGCTATCTCGAGGCTACCGTTGATGAAGGTACAACCGCGCAATTTCTGGGCCGAGTTCATGTTGTCCACTACCGTGCCTTGGCACTCCTTGAAGCAACGGCCGCTGCACTTTTTGCACGAATAATTATCTGTGGAAACAATATGGTTCTTTGATTCATTGGTTTTTTTTTTTTTTTTTTTAGGGGGGGAGGGGTGTTAAATTATATCCTGTAAATTGTTCTCATTCCAACTGTACACACTGACAGAGGTGATTACAAGATAAAAATCATTACACTGTAATACCACGAATCAGTCCACGTTCAAGCACATGTGTAAAGTTATCTTTTAAAGTTGAACATCGAAATTTCGTTTTCAATGAATATACAGAGGTTTTGTGCAATGTAACTATATTTCTTTGACAAGTAAAAAAATACACCGAATTTGTAGCAAAATGATTATGTTGTACCACACTAAGGATTAAAAATAAAAAAGGCAGCACGTAGCAATGGGCCATCGGTATGATGTACGCGATATATGTGTACAGTTACGTATTTGGTGTAAACAAAAGCAAATGATAACGAGCTTACCATCGATGACGACCTCCTCATGGCCGGAGGGGCAGTCGATCTCGCACTTGCCGTTGAAGGGCTTGTAGGGATTGGAACGCTTGTCGAAGACGATCTCGCGGGGTTTTCTGATCATGCGGCACTGCTGGGCCGTCACGCATCGCCGGCTCAGATACATGTACATGCCCTCCGGGCACTTGTTAACGCAGTAATTCTCGTTGACCGTCACGTCCCGGCAAACGGTGCAATTGAACGCGGTGTCGCCGTTGCAGCCACCCAGACACGACTCGTGGCAGCACTCACCGCTCGGGGTGCACGTGCGATCACCGCACTTGCTGCATACTGCAAAAATGGCCATACATTGTAATATTTGGCAAAATATTATTTATTACGGCTGGTGGGGGTAGTGGCTTACTTTTTTGGCATTTCATTTGGTTCCAGCACAGTCTCTCGTCGGGCTTCGTTGGCCTCTCTGGGCAGCTCTTGTCGCAAACCGGACACTCGTTCGACGGTTTGTTCGTCTGTTTTGGGACATACAATACGTTGTTAGATGATTCAACACAAGATCATATTTGATGACTCATCGGGCACATAGCCATCGCAAATGGTAGCTGGGATAAAAAGTATAGCGAGCGAGTGGCGTACGAAAGGAAAAGAGGTATTTCTCGAGCTCGTATCGTTGGTGTCTTTGTTGGTTCTGCGGTCCCGATTTTTAGTAAAAATTACCATTGTAACTTTGAAAATTCATACCAGTACGTATTTATCGACATTACTTTCATTACTAATCGTTTCGATCGCCATGCGAGAGGTAAACAAAAAGCTAGTGAAGTTGCCAACCGTTGATTCGCATAAGAGATCGGTAACAAGTTTTACCGATTTTCGTGACAGAACTGCTTTTTCCATACAAAAAATGTTTCTGTAAAAACAAAAAATAAAAAAACTTCTGATATACACATAACACCTGTATTTACCGCCATACGTTTGATTTCTACTACCCCCTAACACAGGTAAACTGTTAATAAGTTCTCGCTCGCACTTTCCCGACGGTGTACGTATAATATATTGTGGCTGTCTAACATGACAGATTTCTCTCCAAACGTGCATGTATACAAGTGGAAAGTATTACAACGCGCTGCATCTGTACGGCGGTAAGTACAGCAGGCTTGATTTAACCGCGGGCGGGCGTATAGTGGCGTTTACGAGCTCGTTTAATGTTGCGTGTCACCCTTGTCTTCGCCTTACCTTTTTCGCGGCCTACAGGTGTAATTTGCAATCGTAAATCCATACTGAGCGCACGCGCCGTGTATTGGCAATTTTGTTCCTTTAGACGTAGCGAACCATCATATGTTTTTTTTCAAAAATAGTTTATAGAAGAATATAGGGTTGTTGTTGTTGTTGTTGTCTTGTGTCCAAAATACCATGTGGTCTAGGACATCTAAGCGGTTCATGTGTTTTTCCCACGAGAATTAGCTGCGCGAGAAAATTAGTCGATAATACCCCCGAGCGAGTGACGCGAGCGCGAGCTACCCATTTTTCTGTATATATATTGTTGGAGGTACACGTGCTCACGACTGTTTACCTCAATCCCACCTGATATCATTTATGTTGTTTTTTTTTTTCCTCAAAGCGTATCGGCGTAAAGTAGAGCACGTTCGAAGATAGGACGCCTCTCCTCTCCTCTCTCTCCATCTCTTTTTTTCTTTTTTATTTCACGTGCGCGCAGCTACTAAGCTACTTTGTATTAAAATATGCGCGCGTATGACGAAACTTAAATATTGATCTTGAGCATAGAGTTTCTTTCCTTGTGAACGCGTTTTTCAGAACCCGCTTATAATCTCCCTATTTCATGCCTGAAACGATAACCAAATGGTCCGGGAGTGAGTATGAAAATTTACTATTCACAGTTGTACAACGCAATTTCCTTCCTAAATTTCGTTCGAAGATAGGACGTCTCTCCTCTCCTCTCTCTCCATCTCTTTTTTCTTTTTTATTTCACGTGCGCGCAGCTACTAAGCTACTTTGTATTAAAATATGCACGCGTATGACGAAACAGTATTGTAATGCCATATATATATATTAGAGGCGGAAGGGAGGACGACCACGTGCGTGTACTTTTCATAGCTCAGCATTTTTTTTCCTTTGCTCTTTCGGTGCGGGGTAGGTGCGATCGTTTACGACTTTCAATTTCAAGACTGAGCTCTGCGAGAGAGAGAGAGAGAGAGAGGGGGGGTACAGGAACTTTGTGGTTTATTTTCACAAGTTACTGCGTCAAAACGATTGAAGGAGGAACTGCTATTATTATTATTATTCTTTTTTTTTTCACAACTGAGGATGTAAGAGCAAAGTGCGAAACAACATTGAAAGAAAGACAAAAAAATGAAAGTAAGTACCGTCGCCAATCACGCGCGTGTCCGAAAGTTCGAGACTTTTTTTTATGCTTCGATCGAAGCTCGAACGCGCAAATAGAGCGCTTATCTAATCAGCCGTGCAAAACGAAAATAAGATAAGAAGAGGCACGAGAGATGACGCGGGCTACCATGTATATATATATGTATTCTTGTAACTGGGTGGTTACGTTTATTTGCGTGTGGAGATGATTAATTAAAAAAAAACAAGAGTCCGAAATTAGAGAAGTTCGACGAAAACAACGATAAGCAGGCCAAGTTTTTGTTTTTATCCGCCCTCTCTCTCTCTCCTGCGAGAGATAATGAGTGTTGGAAAAATGCACTTTTTTCTCGCCCTTTGTCCGCGGGAGGTGCACACTTACTTATATCCGAACGAGGGGAGTGAAAACGTCAAGAGTAGCGCCCCAAAGAGAGGTCATCTCTAAATACCATACAACGACCGGCTTTTTTTGCTCGTCAAAGATACAGTGACGAGCAAACGAAAGCAAATAAAAGCAAACGGCGTCGATTCTTTTTTTTTTTCATCCACGCGCAGCTGAATCACATGTATACAATTTTACCACTTGAGCTGATCGCGCGTGTGGCGTTTTTCGTGTTTAAAGGACGCAATGCGCAGATTCGACGGAACAGAGACGATTACCGAAAAGTTGGTACGTCGCGTCATTTGCGTTCCATTGGCTGGGACTTTTGGACGTATTGGTATATACCCCTGGCAAGTTATTCTGTCTCGACGATTAATGGCTCGGTCCAAAAGTTTCTTGGCAGCGAGTCCGAATCGGCGCTCTTTCTCATTTTATTGGGTGTAATGATGTCTTTCACCGGGGCTGTGCGAAAGGTACATAAAATCATTCCAAGCAAATTTGTAGGAACCGAGAGTATGTCCAGTCAGTTTTATCGAGTTTTACTTGTGGTGGTACTGCAAAGTGCGATTGGCACTTTTAAAAAAAGTTTTTACAGTCTATCGATCGGATATCGGCTGAAAATTTATAATAGTTCAAATTTAAATGATACGCGCATCAAATGCTTGTAAAATGTAAATATTGTGTGTAATTTTAATTAATTAGCTGTAACTATTATAATTTTGATTGAAATTAATGTCAATGGGACAAGTTAGCGAATGAAAATTATCTTCACTTGAGAAATAATGAAAAAGTTGGGCACTCCCAATTTATTGATCCATCAAAAAAATATTTACGCGCCAAACTGAAAATAAATATTGATCTTGAGCATAGAGTTTCTTTCCTTGTGAACGCGTTTTTCAGAACCCGCTTATAATCTCCCTATTTCATGCCTGAAACGATAACCAAATGGTCCGGGGGTGAGTATGAAAATTTACTGTTCACAGTTTCCTTCCTAAATTTACTAGAAACTCCATAAAAATGACAAAAATATGAACAATAGGGAGTAAAAATGCTACATTCGTTCCGTATCATCTAATGATATATATGTACCGTGGAACAAAACACGGTTCCGAGTTCAAAATTCCTACGAGCTAACCATACACTTTCCGGGGATTCTCCAGTATCCTAACCATCACGTGACTCAGGGGATTCCCCGGTATTGTTTCGACTTTTATCCGGTAAACGTGCGGTTATAAACACGAGTGTTGAAACTCTGACTCACATTTACTACTGACATCAGATCATATGAAGCATGTATAGTTGTATGTATCATTGCACTCAACGACTTTTTAAATTTGAATTAAAATAAAAGGAGATATTGTACACAGTAAGTATTTCGTTTGAGCAAAATCATACACAACAGCATCCAGATAAAAAGCGCTGCAATGGATCATCCGCATGCAGATATTTCGATGAATGAAATAAAATTTCCGATACTGGTCATGTAAATCTCTGCGCAACTTCGACTCACACGTTGTAAGACTACAAACCCATTCACTCACGGTAACATAACCATTTTCTCTCGAAAAAACTACCTCTAATTTCCGGCTCCACATAACTCTGAGGAACATTTCACATACGTTTGTAGTTTAATAAAAAGGGCTTAGCCTTAATTGAAAAGCACTTATGAACTCGGTATTAAATATACGGTACACGTATCCCCACACGCGTGGAATACCTCGAGACTTTGCGCATATATGCGTCAAAACCAAAGGTGGGAACTTCCATGCAGGAGCAGGAAATTTTTCCTCGTTCCGCAAACAGGTAAGTACAGTACGACATCTCGAAGCGATTCTCGACCTCAGATAAGACGGGAATGTGAGCTCTTGTGGCTCTTTTTTTGAGCGCGGTACACACAGCACTCGAGAATAAAGGGGAAAAATTAAGTTTTATTTCTACGTTTCCACATAGCTGGGGATGCGACTAATTGGATGGTTTTTATTTTCGCGGAATTAAGAAGACGTGAAAAAGCAGAAATGTAGAGCTGTGATATGTTCATTACTTTACGGTCAATGAAGTTATGTTCCAGAGTAGTATATAGAGTAGTTTTTTTTTTATAGATAGGACATTTGAATACTTACAAACCAGTGTGTTCTGCTCTTATAAATATTATGTGCTGCAATTGGCGAGTTACGAGGTACTAATAATCCAATTTTATTGAGCTTTCGCGTGAGCTTTGATTTTGACGAGTTGCAAGCACGTGGATAGGTTTTATAGGGGTTTTTTCAGTTTCGATCCACACGTACGAGGTACGCCGAGTGAGAACATGACAATTTGAAAAATCGAAGATAAAAACTTTTACTTTACCACCTCAAAACGTAACGAAGCGATTTAATTTAACGAGGTACTATTTCCAAAAACAGGAAAGTGGAAAAAAAAGTCAGAAGAGCCAAAAAATTGAAGATGAAATGCTCTAAAGGCACACATACGTACTCGAGTATATCTTTAAAAAGGTCTGCGAGTCAATAGCGAACGAGCAAGTGCCTCGTTTGAGGGGCTCTTACGTAAATATATAGGTGCACGAAAATCTCTTTCTGGACATGTGTCTTTTTTTTCCTTCATCCCTTCGTCGTTTGCCGACTTCATCGAGGTAGAATGAGAAATTGGTTCAACAGAAGCAGACAGTGCTTTTTTAAAACGCCGCCCCCTTCTTCTCAACCACCTCTTCCACGTTGCTCTTTTGTCGCTTCAACGAGCCACGTGCTTGTATTCACTTTTATTCCGCATGATCGCGTTATCTGCTCCGCGTGGGCTATGAACGGGGTAAGTCTTGCAAGGATTTCCGTGATGAATCGACCGCAAAATTCTATTGGATGGTTTTTTCGAATTACTTCAACAAAATGCATAAGCTTTCCGTCTTTCCACGATTGTGATTGTTGCTTATAGGTGTTTTGAGTTTGTTTGTTCAAAGTTTTTTCTTTTTTTTTTTTTTAATTTCCACCATTCATTGTTACTGCAATTTTTTCTCTTTATTTCAAGGAGAACGAATAATTGTACTGGATTTTATGAAAAAAGTTGTAACAAAGGTATGCACTTACAGCTCAAGGAAGGGGAAAGAAAACTTTTATTTTTTAATATAATTTTGCAGAGGAATCACTGCTATTTTAATGAAGGGAGGAAAAAATTGTAAAGAAACATTGTAATGCTCCGAGTTTTTATATTGTTCCTACTTTAATTAAAAAGGGTTTTTTTTTTTCGAGCCATCCCTTACGAATTTACGTTACGAAGCAACGTCTCAACCAATTTAAAAAATGCATTTTCATAAAACTGTTTATTGAACTGTGCGAATCAGCCAACTTTACACGTGGAAGATTCGTTTTAAACATTATCAAATTCACATCGACAACGTACCCCATCATTCACCTAACGATTAAAAAACACTCCCACGACGCATCGAGACGTCACCACCGGGTTTTTTTTTTTTTTTAATACTCTAGCGTAGTACTTAAAAACCAAAAAAAAAAAAAAAAGAAAAACATACATTTCTACAACCTACGCTAAAACTGACAACAACAACAAAAACAGCCAAGTCTCCCCAAACGCATGCACGGCTTAACCGCAGCGCGCGTGGGATCAAACGGCACATTCCGTCCAAGGAAGGCAAAGGCGGGGGCCGGCGCGTCGAGGGAGGTACAGGGTCAAACTAGGCGCGCGCCGCAGCGGCATTTACCGGCCGCTAAACCGCGTTTTACCATACACCGTAAAATTTTAATTATCCCCCGTGCACACTCGCTCGCCCCTGCGCCGAGATTTCCTTGCGTGCCCCGTTACTCCTACTACTCGTGCATATGCACACCCCCCAGTGGCCCAGCCCCGTGTTAGCGACGCGGGGTGAAAAATTATCGCGGCACGCACGCGACACTATTATCGCTGGAAATGCTCCCCTTTTATTTTTTTTTCACCACTCGCGTGTACCCCACTGGAGGGTGCATTTATTACTCGCGCACGAAGTGCGGGTAAACACTTGTACGAGCCGACCGCCGCGCCGAGCCAAGTGTTTCTCAAAAATACGTATACGTAGGTACCATACTTTTTTTCTCGCTCGCGTCCATAATACATACACACGTAATAAATGAGTGGGCGCGGTGGTTTTAATGAGTTTTTTTTTTTTTTTTTTTTTTTTTTTTTTTCAAAAAAGGCCGTGCTTCGCGTAAAATCACAGGGCGAGGGGAGGAAGCGCCTCGACTTGGTTCCGCGACGGCTTTAATTAACCCCTTCTTTTTTTTTTTTTTTTTTTTTCCTCTTCCTTTCCTGTCTTTGGCAGTTTTTTGTACAGCGACGCGGACGAAAAGACCGCAGTGTCGATAAGCCGAGCGTGTGCAGAAGCGAGGGTGGAATTAATACATGCATATGTACGCCGCTGGAGGTATATAATTGCAACCTCACGGTGTATACGGCAATTGAATGTTACCCGCGTGAGCGTGACACGGTAGTCGTCGTCGGACGTGGAACTATACTCGCTTGTCCGATGGTTGAGATTAAAAGGCAGTCGTTTGCTTGTTGATAGGTTTATCGGTGCATTTTTTTTTTCTTTCTTTTTTTTTTTTTTTTTTTATTTATTGGAAAGATTTGTTAATTTGGTCCAGCCATACAGTGTTTCTGTTTCATTTTTATCGAGGCATCATTTTTTTTTCTAACGAGATGGTTTTTCGATATCTTTTACGCGATAAGCGACCCTTTGGTAATATAGGTACGCCCGAGCGGGCACGACGTGAGCTCACTCGTTAACTTCGGAGCTTCTTGTATAGGAAAATTTAATCCAAATTCATTTTCGTAATGTTACGAGAAATACGTGTCCGTATGAAAAAAAAACATATTTTGTTTTCTTTTTTTTTTTTAATGACGTAAAGTTAATCACGAGGAAGTTTTTGAGAAATCATCAAACTGTATACAGTTAAACTCGTGCTTACAGACTTTATTGGCGATATTTCACTTTTCGCGCAAAAACATATTTTATCTTGCCAACGTAGTATTCGTATCTGTCAAGATAACACAAATAACGTGTCGTTGAAATAATTTTTATAAACAACAAATTGCATTTACATTGCATCTTACGCAAACTAAACTAAATGTATATTTCATTTACGCAGTTACGTGCTTTGGTTGCACAAGGTCACTTGAACAAGGATATTTTAGAACAGAGAACAGATAAAATTATAATGATCGCATGGAAAGGATGATAAGCTACGGCAGTGCTTGTTTCTGAGCTGCAAAAGTTGGCCAACCGTGAGAGCCGTGTATGGGATGGTAAAAGAGAAAAAAAAAAAACAAAAAAAAAAAAAAAAGTAAAACAAATAAATAGGTAGGAAGCAGTGGACAGTGGGAGGAGGAAAAAGATAAGTGATAATGGGGAGTGGACGGAACGGCTGTCGCCTGCACGCGTGATACGTACTACGTGTGACAGCAGGAGTAGCAGGTCATTGATTGTTCGACGCCACGGCGCCCCGCAAATTGACTCATTTTCGCATGGATGTATGCGTGTACAGGTGACTCGCTCGCAGCCGCAATTATCGGCGCTACAATTAGCTCGCTGAGGAACATTATTACGATTAGGTGTTCATTTATTTCTTTGTTTGTTTGTTTTTTCCCTCCACCTGGCATTTACTGTTTTTCTCTAAGAATTTTGCACAAAATGTTTTAATTTTTCCGATCTATGAAATTGATTTGGTTCTTTAAACAACAATTTCATAAAAAATGTAACAATTTTTCATTCAGTTGAAAAAATTTTCTTTTCATATCAACAATGCTGCGCTTTTTATTTTTACATGGAACCAGTTAGTTTTTTTACGTCCATATTTTCATTTACACAATATATCATTAATTAAAAAGTTTCAGAGTACACTTGAAAATTTATGCAAAATGCAAAAAAAAAAAACTACATTGTTTAAAACATTTATATAAATAGTTATTTAGGTACGAAAGCTAAAATAACTGTTTTAAAAAATTGAATAATATCTTGAATTAATCAGTTCTACTTTGTCATTATTTAACGTCCTGATGCTTTCGTTGATATGAATAATGAATCAACTGAACGTTTTGATTGTTCTGAAAAAACTCCAGGTAGTAAATCTTGTCAGTGTTAATTTACAATAATTTTTTTTCTATTACCCCCAAATGCAAATGTTATCTTAATTTAACTATTTACTCTATAAAAACACAGTTTATTTATTAGTCATGATAAATTAATTTTGCTCTATCAAATTAATTTTGCCTAAACTTATGGAGTACACTAAGGTAGTAAAATCACTTAGCTTTTATCTAGTCTTGATAGATACATGATTAAAAAATATTTAATGAAATTAAATAACTAATAAATCAGACAAAACAAATAATCATTATAAAGTCACTGATCTGGTGAGGCAGTCACGTCATAAATGAAAATCATTGTATCCGTCAAGATTGAGATAGGGAAAATGTTAATAAGTCCAACGATGATTCAACGAAACCTGACTGTATCCTCGTCATCATCGTTATTTGTTTCCCCGAGAGCTTGTTTCGGGGGGGAAAAAAACAATTGTAAATAAAAAAAAAAAAAAAAAAAAAAAAAAAATCATAACGCGTAAAATTGGCGTGCTTAACAAGGTACGTACGCAGCACAAGTGGGTACGTAATACTGCTCACTCGGAATCGTATACCAGAGTAGGAGAAAAACAACAAGCTCGTATATGTAAGCTCTCGCTACTCGCGTGTAGATACGGACACAAGCTTCTATAATAGTATGCACTTACAACGACGTATACGCAGTACTGCAGCGCACGTGTATTAATATACCATTGTTTTCCTGGTACCTCTCGCGCGCTCTCTAGGTCGCGTTTTCTCGCCTTTTGCCGATCTGCGGGGCGATGAAAATTAAAACGCACGAGCGAGCGAAATCGAGGCCTATAGATGTTACATTTATATGTACTATAATACACATTCATCTGTGTTTGCTGAATTTGAGCGATATACCACGAATAAGATGCCGTTGTGTAGGTTGTTAGTTCTCTCAAAGTGAGGAAAAATGTGTTTTTTGTGACAAGTTTTTGGGCTAAAGACTTCTGTTAAACGCGGAAAAATCGATGAACGCAAATCATAAGTGATGCGTGGCACGCTTATTTCAAGTTCTTTTCGTAAAAATTAATACTTTTATCATTCTATAAATCGACAAGGCTTGAAACAAATTATTTCGATATCTGGGACCTTCGAGTTTATTTTTTTTGTTTTTTTGCGCGGAATTACTCTTAGTAGTTAAACGAACACCTGCAGGAGCGTATAACCGGAAACGCGATCTTTTTTGCCTCTATTTTACGTAAATACTACGTGCGTGTACATGCTGTCTTTGTACACGTGAACGCGAGACGCGATCATCTATTGATCGAGCAAGTGGCGATCGACGAACAAAAATGCCGCGCTTTTTTGGGATTCCCCTATTTTTATGCTCCAAACTCACGAAAAGCTCAACGATTCCCTTTTACTTCACACGGTCGGTGTTTCCGTACGAATATACGTTTTTCCGCGAAAAACGCAAACGCTAAACTATATATACATGACATACATATACACATACTCGTATCCTTGTGTTTTGTTTCGCAAACCGCGCACATAACGCAGCTCACTGGCAACACGAACTAGCGTGTTATTCTCTCCGGTATACATTCGTGCTTGTACATATATCTATTGTTGCTCGGTTGATTCTCTCTCTCTCTCTCTATTTTTTTTACCCCGATTTAACGAGATTGTAATTGAATTCGCGGAACTACTCCACTGCTGCGACGCAATAGTTCGCTGGCTACTTTTACAGCGGATTTCTGCGTACGCGTGTGTTGTACGTTGCAGTATGGCGAGTGAAAAATAAATTTCACGGTAGTGCGACGTGGTTGCGGTTCGTCGCGACATTTTCACGCGGATTTGAGGAGACACGTGATGCTTGATGGCTGCGCCAAGAAATTATCCGGGTGGAGATTTTTGGGTAGAACCCTCGCGTCTTGATGTATGTACATATATATTGTAACGGAAATCGTAAGCGCAGGGATGGCTGATGATTTATTTTGCGATGCTATGGCCGATGATTTTCACGGGTTAATCGAGCAATTTAATGTATCTCTGTGATTTTTAATTTTTTCCACTCACCCCGATGTAGTTCTCGCCCTTGCCTGCTTGCGCTATCATGTCCCAGTCGATGGTATCGGCGTGGCAGAGCCTCTTGTTCTTGTCTATGCGCACAGAGCCACGCACGATGTCGGTCAGCGAGTACAATCCTATCTCCTGCAGGTCCTCCATCTCGAAGGCCACCAGGGCATAGTTGTACAGTATGTGGCTGCCCCTTATCACTGCCAGGTTTGGAAACAATTGGCCGATGCTTCGCAATCCTGGCACTCTGTGGGTGTGTTTTTTGTTTTTTCGTTTTAAATTAATTTCATTCCGTTTTTTCAATGTTCAGTTAAAAAAAAGGGGTTTTTTTTTGGTACTTTCAATTTTTATCACGACAAAGTTCAAGGGTTGGCCTAATTTTCTAGAGCTTGAGTTATTTTTATCCCCACTTCGATTGCAATGGACAACAAAAAAAGTTTTCAGTCAAAAGTATTACGCAACGTTTGGCGAGGATAAAGTTCATTGTATGGTATTAAAAAATAATTTTTTTTTTAATTTTTATCTTGCAATAAATACAAAATTTTCGTAGAAAAAAAAAAAAAAAGAAATCGTCACGTTTACACAGGTATAAGTATGGGAATGAAAGGAAAAAAAAAAAAAAAACTTACCTAAAGAGCAACAGATATCCAGTGATTTCCACGAGTTCCGGAAAGATGATCTTGTCAAAAACCGCGTGGTTGGGCTCGTCGATCAGGAGGATCTGAATGAAGCCCTCGACGACCCGGCAGCCCGTCAGCTTATCGAACTCGGTCGCCCTGTTCCTTATGTCTATACTTTGGCACACTGAAAAACATCAAGGAAACAAACATCATATTAAAATTCAACCTTTAATACGTATACATATATGTCTACGTAATATATAAATTTTTTTTTTTTTATATTATAGTGCTCTACGTCCGGCTCCTTTTTAATAAGGGCACTACAATGGGCACTTAGCACTTGGGAGAAGGAAGGGAAGAGGGATGGGAAGCCTCCCATCACTGGGAGGGGGGTAGGGGGAATTAGGCAAATTTGCTGCGAGAAGGTCGCCTAAACCCTCCTCGAGGAGCATTGCGTGGTGAAAAAGCACATGTGAAAGACACAGAGGTACTTTGCCCGTAAAAGTCGCACTGGCCGGGAATTGAACCACGGTCTCCCGCGTGCCAATCCACGACCTAGCCGACCGAGCCACCGCGCGCTCGTAATATATAAATAATATGACGACAAGACAGTATACGCGTTTGACGCACGTGTGCGGAGTTTTTGTTTTTTGTTTTCATCGTGCGCGTGAAGGCTACATGGTTACCACCACCGCGTGCACGGAGCTCGGCGGCGTCGTAAAAGACTTTGTTATTATTGCTATCGGCTCTCGTAGAGATGGATACAGCTTGTTTTATTAATAGAAAACGAGGCTCGAAATAGCCGTCGCGCACAACCTTGGATGATAATTTTCCAAGTAATGCATCGGTAATAAAAGTACGAAAATTACCGATGCCGGCGAAGTTTCGTGCAGTGGGGGACTTTTTTCGTCGTTAAACACGTATACGTATATGTATGATGCAAGTATTTATCTAAGAAAAAAAAGCAATTTTAGTGAGGTCGTTGGAATATATTACATTTGTTTTACGGTCCACGAGTAAACTTTGTTGTCAAACAGGCACAAGTGGTTCTCGTATACATTTTTCAAGGCCAGAAAAAAATAAATAAATAAAAAACAATGTTTTTACGGCGTCGCATAAAAGGAGATCCTTCAGCACTTATGCTGTTCTCACAGAGTTTC
Source organism: Copidosoma floridanum (assembly GCF_036245765.1). NCBI lineage: Eukaryota > Metazoa > Arthropoda > Insecta > Hymenoptera > Encyrtidae > Copidosoma > Copidosoma floridanum. Next base: position 10,225,272 of record NW_028321884.1, on the reverse strand, counting down.
TTCTGATTTTTCGTTGCTTCAACGGATACTTTGTTGCCGTGTTTTATTGATGTGGTCGACGATACCACGATCTGATTAGGAAGTGCAATAACAATAAAATAAAATCTTATTGTAAATAAAATAAAATTGTTATAAAGTAATTGGTATAAAGTTTTTCCAACAGAGCTACATGACTTCAGAGGGCAAAGTTTAGTACAAAATATATACAAAAATGTATCCAATAACTTGACTCCTTTTTTGGAATTTTTTTCCCTCTTACAATATAATTAATTATTTTATCTGGAAAAATGTTTATCAAGTACTGTGTTATAAGCAGTACTAAAAACAACTTTTCTAGCACAAATTGATAATTTACTATATTAAAAAAAAAAAAAAAAACGTAGTTATAAATTTTCTTTTTAGAAATCAGACAACAACGACAGCAAAATTCGTTGCTACACATTTCTTTTTTTCATTATGTTTAAGTAAATGTAAAAGTTTTTTCATCTTTTCAAGAGACATTTGCCGATAGAGGCAACGATCGCGTGTATTTATACTTCAAAATTTTAAAATAACTTCCAACTAAAGTCGCAAGCGTCGAATGAAACAGAGAGAAATGAAAAAAGTAGGTCAAACGTTGGAGATAGCAAGTAATTGCGGTCTTGGTTTTTTTTTATGTATATTATTGTTGGTTTTATCTGCACTGTAAAGTTTAATGTCAAACGAAACATGCAAACAACCTACTTTGACAAGACGAGTTGGGAAAAAAATGTTTAAAGTCACGAATTATAAATCAATACATTTTTATTAGTATTTGAGGTTCGTTTAAATGATTCCAAGTAAAATTTTCAAAGTACCAGTAGCATCTTCGTAATTTGTCGCATAAAAAACAAAATCACGCGATCGACAAAAATAATCCAAAAAGTGATCTCGTTTCCAACGTGACCAAACAATACCCGGAACGTTCAAGTTACCAAGAAAAAATTCCCCGTCTATTCGAGCAAACGTCTCTCGAAAACGGTATAGCCCCGAAAGCCAGAGTCGGCTGAAAGAGGCCAAAAGTCTGCATGAATCATTAGCCGGTTCCTCCAAAAAACACCATCTCTCAACGATACTAGTTATGGTAGTTCACTGTAAAAACCAAAATTCAACCGATAAATCCCTTGATTGCATTGATATATAATTGATTGAATACACCGTCGACACCCCCTAGACGATCGAATCTTTTTCAACGGTAAAATCTGGTAAACTTATAGGAGTATTTTTCAGCAAACAATCACCGATCCATCAGTCGAACACATAGATTATTGTATTCGCAGCGAAACGACCCTGATTTATTATATACGTACATATTTTTGTCCCCTAATACGTATGATCTTCAACGAGTTATGAAACGAAATCGCATATATAGCCTATATAGGAGCAAAGCTACGTATCATCAATCAATCAATTAGCGCGACATCAGCGTAACGAAGGCGCAAAAAGACGGTAGATAGGGTGGTGATCGTCACTCGGGCGCTCACACTTCATTCCGTGACGCGGCTCATTAGGCCGGGGGTAGGGTGACGCCTCGCGCGCGTGTATACAACCCGTCCCTTGATCCCCCGCTGCAAACGGTATGGTGGCCAAACGCCGAAACGATTAGCCGAACCGCTCGCGGGGATAATCTGTATTTAATAAGCCGAGAGCCGCTGTCTTATCGTGATTTGCAACAAAAGGCGAGCGTTGCACCGGCACTCGCAAAAAAATTAAAATAAAATAAACGAGGCATGCGCCCCCGGGGTAGGCAGCAGCTTCGCTCGCATGACTGGCAACTTCCTACTTCATCAGCGGACGTATACACGGTTCAACAACTTCGGCCCAACCGCGTATTATAAACACTCTCGGGAAAAATTCCAGTGGTGATGACTCTCTCGGGGACTCCTGTCCCTCCTCCCTCCAACCCTTTTTTTTTGTACGTCGTACGGATGGTTACACGGATGGTTTAGCTACTGCCGACAGCGTTGGGTTGTTCCCAGAGGTGTACCGATTTGCGGATTGTGGAACACTTTAAACGCTTCCCTCGATCATTCAAATTCTCACCTGTGTTTGCTGAGGGGGTAGATGCTGCTTATAAACCTGAAACTACGTGTAATTTGTACGAAAAATAAACGTGAAAGTCAGACGTTGCGTCTAACTTTATTGGCTCTATTTTGAACTACCTGGAGCTCTACGATTTGTTCCGTTGCCTTGATAAAATATCGAGGTCTATTATTGTTGAATCGCTACTCTTAAATTGTAATCAGATTAATGTGGGGGAAAAAAAAAAAAATTGAAAGCCCGTCTTTTGTACAAGAGCAAGGCGTGAGAGAATGAAGTGTATTCTCCGAAGTTGTTCACTGCCACGAAGCTTCGTAATGACGAGCATCCGTAACTTTCAAACGGAACAGATGGCAGTCGGGTACGAATGATCCCCAACCACACCGGTTGATAAGTAGGTATAAAATAATCGAAGAAACTCTTTTCATCTCGGTCATCCAAGAAGAAAAAAAAAAAAAAAAAAAAAAAAACATCACAACTGTACCAAGTTACAAAAAAAAAAAACAAGTGCAAAACCGATTAAAACATCTCGCAACTTCGTTTCAAAGCTGTTGGACGTGAAATAAGGTGGGAAAGCAAGCTTCGTTAATCATCAGCTGATTAAGCAATTTGCCCTAATTGTACGGCTCATTACGCGCTTTGCTGAAACGTTCGAGCGGATATAGTAAGGCTGAACAGGGGGACTGAAGAGAAAGATCGGAACCTCAGCGCGTACTTGATCCCGGCGATCTAGAAATTACACCCCTGTCAAAGTGCCAGTCAACCTAATACGCGTGCTCTTTTCCCTTCCCTTGCGATTCTACTTCGCACAAGAAGGAGGAGAGAAGGAGGAAGCTCCGGCCAAAAAATGTACACAAGGTAGGTACCCCCGACACCAAAAGCAACGTAATCATCATAGTACACTCCATAGAGTACGAATGATCTGTCTTTTTTCTCCTTCGCTTTTTTTGAATTTTACTTGCCTGTGGCCAAACTCACGAGCAAACAACAAAAAATAAAGCACCTCGTGACTTCGGTGGGTACAATTTTACCAAGATAATAAATAAATTTTGTTTTTGAAGCAATCCTCGAAGAGAAGATGTGTTTAAAAAATGTTTTACCGCACAACCCGACGTCCAGCTTGTGCGGTACTTGGCCTTGTAAATAAATTAAGACGCGCCTTTTTTTTTTTTCTACTCGCTTTCTTTGGCCCTGCGTACTCGCAGTTTTGAACGGCGCCAAGGAGCTTCTTCGTGGGCTATACATGGCAAACGGAAGCGTTGCCTCGTAAAGTAAACTGTACGCACCGGCATGAATTTCGATGATCCGCCCGGATACAAAGAAAAAACCAATATACACCGATGGGCCTGGCAAAAGTTTAAATTGTTCAGCGGAAATCATCGTTTTCAAGATCTGACTCGGCTTACGGAAGAGGATCGTCGTCGTTAGCAGCGAAACGAGCCCACAACGTAACGTTTAAGTAAACATAAGTACAATAAATTAAAGGCCAATGCTGCTCTAATCTTTATTTGCTTATAAGTGACGACGTTTCGACTACGCTGTATAGGTAGTCCTTTTCAAGTCTTTGTTCCCCATATACACTATCAAGTAGGACAATAATAAGACGAACGAAATATTATAACGTTGTTACAAAAAATGTCCTTGTCCATCCGAAATATAGGTCTTCTTACAGTGTCCTTTACGTGTATACCATGTGTTTCCTGGTGCCAAAGGATTGGATGGACTAGGACATTTTTTGCAACAACTACAATGATAATGTTTCGACCAAAAAGTTTGTCTTATTACTGACCTAATAATACTGCACGTGGTAAACAAATACTTGAAAAGGACTACCTGTACATTGTAGTCGAAACTGGTCACCCATTCGTAAATAAAAATTTGAGCAGCATCAACATCTTTACTCGATTGATTTAACCGGCTGCTCGTGGATGCTTCGTTTCGATGACAATCGAGAGTATACCATGGCGCTGTATGTAGTCTGGCATTACACCAGTGCATGTACTGAAGCTCATTACTCGAGAAGCGTGCAATTAATAAAGGCTCAAGATTCGCGTGCGCGTAGCTTCCCCGGCGCTATATACCTTTTCCGGCGGGAGCTACTCACGATCGATTCGGACACCAGGTGTTTTTATCACCACGGAGACTCTTGTCACGGGTAAACCGGCCAATTTTCCATTAAAACTCGGTAACCTCGTCGCAAGGGAGAAAGAGAGAAACGCTCCTCATTATCGAAAAGGAGGGCTCGGCGCGAGAGCGTCGTAAATAACGACCGCGACGACAGGCAGCCGAGCCGTCTCGAAAAGTCGCTTGGGCGTCAACGGCGAAACCCTTTAGACACGGCGATCGGTCGAGCCGATAGCCTCACCCTTCCCCGACCCGTTCCTCTTTCCCATCCACACGTGCATACGAAAAAAAAAAGTAAATAAAAATGAGGAGATAATCGCCACCAACAAACAAAAAAACCGTTTATATATATATTTGTGCCAGCTTCCACTCGTCCGATTTCCATAAACACCACTGTGGCTACAACAATTTGCCCAAGTGCCTCTGTACGTGTTGCACATCCGCGAGAGGAGCGCAGTTATCGTTATTATATACACACGTGTGGGTACCTGTACAAGAGGAAAGAGGGTAAAATTTACGAAACGTCTTTTTCCGCTCTTTACCGATTGAGCCATCAATCGCCGGCCGTATCGTTTCACTTCGTTTCAACATCGCATTGCGCGTGTGTGCTTTTATTACGTTCGCGTCTGGCGAAATGGTGATGTTGCTCCGCAAGTGACACGTACGGGATATCATAAAAGAGCGCGAGATATATACGTTGGTGCGCCAAAGTGGTGAAATTGAATTAACCGCCGCGCGATATGGGGAAACCTGTCGCGTCTCGCGATGTACGTTACGTGCCTTCTCACTGGACTCCAGCAACTTCACGGGGAATTACTTTGGACCGGAAGTGGGAGACACGCGTCAGCCAACTTCAACTATACGAGCGATGCATCGAGAACTTTATTTATTTATTTATTTATTTATTTTTTTTTGTGTTACGAGGGGAAATTTTGAGTCGCGGGAAAAGATAAGCGGGTTTGTTTTTCTTTCCTGTCGTTGAATAGTACTCAAGGGGAATGAGAGAAAAAGCCTGATTTTTTGGCTCACAAAACACGATTATGGTCGTTTTTTATGAATCTCTTTTTTTTAATTCCCCGGACCACTATTTGTTTTCACTATTTTCTATACAATACTTTACTCGACGAACAAATCAAAAATGAAGAAAACAGATTAACGGCTTTTTTTGATGTATGCGTTATAACAGTATTATCATTTACTACTGCTGAGAAAAAAAAAAATTGTCCAACAACTGGAATTCCCATTCATTAGCGATCCCTGTTTGAATCATCAACTTTTTCAGTTCTAAATTGATTAAATTATGTTATGGTATAGGTAAATACTTGAGTTAAAAATTATTCTTCACGCTATAGTTTGGAGTTATTTTTTTAAATCTGTGTCAGGTGTATAATGGCCAAACGTGTCAGCTACAGTTTCAGCTTCATCGAAACCCTTATACAAGTACTGGGGCACAGATCGACAATTTCTTCAGTTCGATGACGAGCGAAGAAGAGCCACACGTCTTGCCGAGGTGTCATCAATATTCACGCGGTCTAACAATAGCAGGCCGATCGAGCGGCTCTTTGGAACGCGAACGCGGAATCAAATATTTAACTTTTGACGTCAATCGCGACGATTAGCCATGCGGCGCTCGTTCGACGCGACACAGAGACGATGGTGAACCGGGAAATTTATACTTCTCCAAATTGAAAGCGATAAGCAATTAGTTTTTTCTCGTACCAGCTACGAGTTTGTTTGGTCATAACAATAATGCCACACAGAGTGCCACTGTGTACAAAGACTTCAACGTCGAGTGCTCTGTCGTAAAGTATACTTTGGGCATCAAATCGGCAAAAATATTATTCCATGTCTACACAATAGGATCGGGCACTTGGTACTCGGTGCGCGGATGAGTTTACGAGAAGTTGAACTTGACGCACGCACGAAATGTTATTATTCAACCTGCGGGTTAAAACAAGCAAAATCTGCGCATCGGCTCTCGACGAGTCAACATACACGGAGAGCAGATGTTGAAGCCCCTTCCAAGCAGCTGCCCAAGGTATCTATATACTAATATGAGTAGAACGTCTCAATCAACACGTCATGCATGTACATGTACTGTATGCGCCATACCCATATAAATATATACATCGAATGCGGATTATCTTGCACGCGACCACGCCGCGTGAATATGAGGCAAAAAGCCGTACCGTGTGCGCGGTGTAACGGCGACAAAGGAGTGCGGGGCGCGTATACTTATGTACACTAGCACCATGGGTTCGACGACGTGATGTATGGCGATCGTCGTCGTGCACGTATAGGGGAAGTGGAAAATTCTCTAGACTGTTTTTTTTTACCACATAGTATACATTGTACACTTACGTATATGTATATTGTATATATAATATAATGTGGCCAGGTATGAGCAGGTGCGGGACGCGGCTCTGATAGATGTGTAATATATGGTATACGGTGTACAGGAAACGCGAAAAGGTGCGGAGAGTATATACGCCCTTGAGTGAAACATCAAGGGATAAGGTGATAAGCCGATAAGGGTGGTTTTTTTTTAACGTGTGGGGGAGGCGTACACAAGCTTTGGCAGAATCTGGTTTTTCATGTGACAAAAGATCAATGCGCGACTATGTAATAACATACGTATTGGTGTTGGCGGATATGACTTGTTTCTACTTTCGTTGGATTTTCCGAGTGGTCCTCAATGCCACCCCAAAGAGGGGAAATATCGACTCGGTCCTCATTTATCATCAAAGCCACGCACGCACGATGATGCATATGTATACATATTTCGGAACAACAAATACCAGAAAAATAAGAAAAAAGAAACAAATTGACCCTCCGCTCTGTTCTCTGTAATTAAACGCACACGCGTGCGCGTATAAAAAATCGCGGCAAGACTCGATAAAAGAAGAGATAATGGGTGCATATGATGTAAAAGTGAGCAGATTAGCCGAAGCCATTAATCGTTCGGTTTTTACCCAATTACGATAAAAGTTGCGCGCGAGCGCGTGGGTTCGCGTTAATGACGATCGAGCCTTTTCGCTTTAGCGCCTTCCTTCCTTCCTTCCTGTCTTTTTATTTTCTTTTTATTTTTTTTTTTATTTTTCCATCCAATACAAAAGAAAAAAAAAAAAAAAAAAGAAACCACATCACGCGTCGACTTAATTGCCGGAAAACTTATTACGGGCATTAAAACGCGTTGCGGATGTATTATGATGCATATCTGCCGGGCACGGGGAGAGAAGGAGCGAGGAGTGAAAGAGACATTAAGTCCACAAGGACTGCGGCACGGGGGAGTGTTGAAATATAAATTACAGCGTGTTGGCCTGTAGATTGCGCATCTTGAGTGCTATTTGTTTAAGTTGTTTGTTTTTCTTTGCTTCTTTTTTTTTTTTTTTTTCTTTCCTATATATAAATACCTGCGTTGGGTGAAAAACGTTGTGGAGGAGTATAATGAGTGCATACGCTGCAGTTGGTGCGCGATCAGGATCTCGGATGGTGACGACTTCATTACCAAGACAAAGCGTCTTTTGTTTTTGTTGGGGCCCATTTTGCCGGATTCACCGGTGCAGACCAACTATGTAAGTTGGATTTGAGTTTCCATGGAAATCTACACTCGAGCCGCGATTAGTTTGAGAAAAGAAAATAACGAGAACCTTTGAAAGACGAAAGTTTGGCTCGGCATCGCAGTGGTTGCCGGCATCACTCGCGTCACACAGAGTTGGCGTACCCACACGAAGAAAAAGAAAAAAAAAAAAAAAAAAAAAAAAGACACGGCACGTATACGGTGTTGCTCGCCGGTGATGGTAATTAAGCGCATACCGCGCAACCTGAAGCGTGACTTTTTAATCTATACGCAAGTGCATCATATTAGTACGTGCACACACTGGCTTATACACCGTCGGGGATTATTCGTACCCCGCACGCGTGTGCGTGTTTTAAAGAAATGCCACGATTTCGTGCATCCGTGTATACATTAACGTATATGAAAAAAAAAAAAAAAAAACCTGTCCTTCGACGAGTCGCAAAATGTAGTTTCAAATAAATTGTGCTACGACACAAAAACATGGTTTACCTATACCCATACTCTAGAAACATGTACTCAGATGAAAAAAAAAAAAAAAAAACATATACCACAAGAGATCACGAGCCAAGTCCACTCAAATTGTCAGAACCAACTTCAGACTGTGTACAATTGGATTGATTGGCCCTTCCATCGGTATGGTATGCATGTATAAGCGCGACCACCCGCGCAAACGAAGCAAACGATATCACCGTGCATGTACTTCGCCCGACAGCCCCAGTATATAACAACTTAAAATCGCTCAACTATTATAGGTGTATATATATATATATATATATATATATATATATTGGTATACTTCGATTGGTACACACACACACACACACATGCATCGGAGGGCACGCTAATGGGCGCATCTATCACACAAAGTCGAAGGCGGAACGGGGCGAAGAGGCCGACGCGTCCCAAGCGGATATACTTAAGGAGGCAAAGGGTAATGAAGTAACGATAGGAGCTGGCGCAATATATATGCTATATGCTACCGTTCTGCTCTCGCGAGCCAAGGCGAACCGAAGCTGGATGGGAAGGAATGCATCGATAATGAGTAGCTTCGCGGGGTCGCGTCCCCACCCGCTGTTTGACTCTCTGTATGCTCGAGCTATATGCTGTGGTACGACGTTTAATCGGTTATAATATAAATATATGCGCGCCCCGGGAGCCTCTTGGGCCAAGAAAACCTGCTGCTGCGATGTGTGTGTTTTTTTTCGAGTGATATATATATACGCGCGAGTAGTTTCAATGAAGCGTCTCCGTCAAGCATACACATGTACCGCGAGTATAGGTACACATCATACACAATCACGCGAAACTGCAACGCTCGGGAGACCCTGCAGACTCTCACGGCTGCAGTGTTTGGTACATGTATCTACGTGCCCCCGCAGGGGAGGACGCGCAACTTCGAGTCAAGGAAGACGCTTCAAAGGACCCCCTCCGCTTGGTTTTTCTCTTCTGCTTTTATGCTCGGGGAAACTTTACGATGCCCGTATACACACGAGGGGCATCCTCTATACAAGGAGAGCTTCAACTTCACGAGCCGTGAAAATTTCGTAGAAGAGGTGGGCGTGGCCGTTTTTTCTGTTCATCGGCCTGAGCTGTATTATATAGGAGGGGAGGAGGAGGCTTCGTAAAACGGGCAATTTACGCGCTCGGAAAACCTGTAGCTTGTAATTTTATTGGACGCGGGGGTGCTTTGTCTCGTTTACTCGGATTTTCCCACGCCGCCGGCGATCGACGCTCCAACAATATGGGAAATTTCGATTTTTCATACGTATCTTTTTCCACTGCTCAGCCAATGGGATGGGCCATAGAGCCTGCAGATCACTTGGCGTGCGCGAACATAATGTATACGATTTTGTCTGGGGAAAAAAGCTCCTTTTTTCATTACTAAAATTGAAATAATTACTTTACAACTATATATTTTGAGACAAAAAAAAATTGGAAGAAAAAAAAAAAGATTAATACAATCACTTTTATACATATGGATATGTAAGGCATTATTTCATTGCAGGTAATGAAAAAAGCATACTTCAGGAAAAATAATACAAAACATATTTCAAGGTGGAGGTTAATTTCAAAGTATTTAAAAAAAATCTTCGCATAATAATAACAACAATACGCGCTTGAAGTCTCCCGAGTCCACGCCGCACGCGAAAATTCATAAGCATTCAATTACAGACGCGTATCGAGGGTAATCTACTTTATATTCGCAAAAATCCGAAAGACCATTAAAACACATATCACGGGGGGCCTGTGGCGCGGCTGTAGCCGTGCAAGGAACTTAATTGCATCCCGAACGGGGCGCGCTTCAATTTACAAATAAAACAACAACATCCCGAGGGCGCATTATGCATTTTATGGAGCCCTTCGAGGCGTCCGCGCGAAGCACATCGTATACACGAAAGAGAGAGAGAGAGTCTCGCGTAATAAAGCACAACCCGAGAGAAAATAAAACGACGCGTTATAGAAGAGCCACGCGGCCGATGCATCGCACGAGTCTTTTACAGTTATCGAACGAATACATATTATATATATATATAAAGAAAGTGCGAGCTTGCAATTAGCGCCGAACCGAGCGTAATTGCGTTCGTTAGTTGTTAACGGCCCTTTAATTGCGCTTGTGGATATTATTTCTTTATTCTTCTTTTCGTTTTTTTGCTTCACCCCTCGGCTGCGAGCTAGTGCTAAACGAAACTCACCTATCGTCGATGCATGGATACAGATAAATAGATACACGCAATTTGTAGAAAATGTAACAATTACCACAGGTTCGTTTGACATTGTGTAACATATATAATGCACGTCGATGAATCAAGATGAATAAATATTGTTTAGTGCGAGTCTCTAATTGAGTCAGTCAGTAATTGTATAACGTATAGGTGAAAATGAGCAACTGATGGGGCTCGGATCGCTTTCTTGGCCTACACGTGACGTGTCGTCAAAGTTTCCTATAGAAAAAAACGAGGAAAAAAACGATAAAAGTGCAAGAACGAAGCAAAGGATGAAGGGATCAACCGTCGCTCGCTTCGTTCACGACCGCGAAGCTCGATTTGCATCACAACCCCCCCCCCCCCTTTCTCTCACTTGAAATCGCAACTTCGTGCGTGTATATTAAATTTACTCGAGTCGGTCCGAGTACACAGAGAGCTCCCCCTTAATTGCGATTGCCGGGCACGTGATGCACTTCCTTTTTTTTTCGTGGGTCGGTCGTATAACTTCCGACCTGGGGTGGATCGTTTTGGCCCACGTAACGATAATGGGTATTATTCGTGAAGTTTTTCGAGGTGTACTTCGGGCAAACAGACCGTGTGTGTACTAATAATAAAGTCGTTGATGCTTCAACCAAAATGTGTTCAGTGCTGCTGGTGGTTGACGTATTTACGTACACCCGCGTATACCTGTACACATGCCGTCTGGTTTTCCAATCAACAATCGAGTAAACAATTCCATTTTATACCATACTTACTACAAAAGGCCGCTGGATACGAGTTTTGTAAAACAGTTTGGTTCAACTCACCTGAAACAAGCAAAGGAAATCGGATCGTTAGAAATTATGAATTTAGGAAAATAATATGTTTATTGTTATAATCAACGTAATCGCAGATTAAATTATATATACATTTGTAATTATAGTTATAGTATAAGCTACTATCCTAGAATTGTTACAGATAAATCAACATTCAATTGATGCTTTAGAATCAAACATTGGTCCAAATGTAGAGTTCCACGGCTCAGACGGTTAGAACCTAACGACGGGCTTTGAAATCGAATCTTCTTGACAATAGAAAGACAAGCAAGGCTTCACGGGTTAGAAACGCAAAACTTTGTAAATACATGAATTGTAGAACTCACAGTTTTTTTGTTTGTACAAGACCTTCAAGGTCTACCGACTAAATTCCACGCGTCTATCGTATACACGTAAGACATTTGGTAAAAAATAATTAGAATTTATTTGATTCACGACGAATTTATATTTGGATAACATTAGAAAGTAGCTACAGGCATGATGCGATACGAAAAAAATCTCGAGATCTTCGAGACTCTTGGAAGTCTCAAAAATAAGCTCAAAACCTTCTCGCGATTTCAAAAATTTTAGATATTTTTTCATCGAGACAGTTTTATTTCGTCTTTAAGTAGGTATCGCACGGGCCTAAAGTATACATCCATGGATATTTTTAAACTTTAAAAAAAAAAAAAAAAAAAAAAAAAGAATACAGCGAAAAAAAAATTCTCTTCTCGCCCGCTTTAAAACGAATCATCACTACGCTGCGTTCATGAATGAAGACTACGTCAACCGTATACACAAGCTCATTCACGCGTCCCCTCGCACTATATACTATTCCCACCTTTTTTTGCGTCCGTAAAAACACCGTCCCCCCAACTATACGTGCTGTCGTTCCCATTTCAAGTGGCACATTTCACACACACACGGACGTGCAATAAAGAGCGAAAAACTCGAGAGAAAAATATAAACAAGAGGAAGACGAGCGCGAGCGCGTTAAAATAATTTTTGCGAAAGTTTAAAAAAAGCCAGAAGCTTCCGCTCGTTGACGCGCGTTTGCGTCTCTCCATGATGCCTTTCCATCCGCGGACGACCTTTTTTTGTTTTGTTTTTTTTTTTCAAGGGGAGGGGGGAAGCACGAGCTTACAAGCTCACTGCTGCTCTAACCGGCGACTCGTGTCGACTAATTTTAGAGCTGATGTCGCAAGCGACGCATACGCCGCCAACTATGGCGTCTAGGATAAGTGGTAATGGCGTGCGAGAGTTACTGATCGGGATGGTTTGTTTTTTTTGGAGGGAACGTGTACTTACATGGATTTGTCGAGACGAAAGGAGCGCAACTATATATATTGGTGGTGATGATAATGAAGAGGAGAAGAAAGTGGAAGTAAGGAAAACTGAGATACTTTTTTTGACATGTTTCAATGGCAAATGAAAGCTGTAAGTTACAAGTCGAGAACTTTTGATAAGAGCTCCGAAACTTTAAGTACTTTTATCACTTTCTTTAATTTTAAACATCATGTCTGTCAGTTTTTATTAAAATTTGATGATTTTTATTTTGGTCAAATTGCGAAAAAGTATCCATTGACTACTGAACTCCCGAGGTTTGTTTAATGTAGATAACTTTAATGTATTTCACGTATCGAGGGTTCCTGATGATGTGTGATATTTTTTAAACATTGACATACGACTAGGAAGGACAAAAAAAGGATTAAAGATTGGAGTTGAGCGGTTGAGAAGAGTGAAACATACTGACATGGAAAAAACAATCATCGAAAAAATAGCTGAACCTCAATTCAAATGACCCAATGAGTTTTCAATCGAAAACCATTCCCAGGTAATTTAATCAGCAGTGCCGTTTACTTTCGCAGCAGAACGTATAGCTCATCGAACCGATGACAGCCCGAATAAGAGCGAAAAGCAAGAAATATAGAAAAATTCATTGTCTCACAAGGGTGGTGGGTTGCTATACCCTCCTTCCTTTTCTTCATCTCTGGCGTTGAGAGACAAGCAGCAAATTGCTAACGCGAGAGACATACCCCGCAAATTTCCCTTGTAAATTCGAATGCCGGGGTCCTGGCCAAACGTCCCTTGCCATGGGTATAGGTACCTATTTTTTTTTTTTTTTTTTTTTTTTTTTTTTTTCGTGACGATCGGAGCAAGAAGCAGAGCAAGTAATGAACTCGTAACGCCGATGGAGCGATCCTATATATATACCCACGTTGTTTCATACCGCGTCGTGAGGATTGAGATGGTCAGTGAGTGCACGCGTGGGGTTTACAAACTCCGAGCACATTCACACCCACGGAGAAGAAAACTGGAGCGGAGAAGAGGAGGAAGACGCGAGAGAGCAGCTGAAAAATAGGCCCACGTGGAAAGTAGATCAATGTCGAAAATAGACGGCCGGCTAGGATTTCCGCCGCCCAAGTATTTTCCTCCTCCTTGCGCGCGTCTATATTTGTACGAGCGACATTCCGTTCCCTTTTCGTGTACGGTATACAGACGCGTCTGAATATACATACGTGGAAGGAGGAGAGGATGCGTATGGCCGTGTATGACACATCGAAAGATATCCTCCACCAACTCGGTTCATCGACCTCTAAAAAGCGAAAGAAAAAAAAAGAGCAGATCGAATTGCTCTTCCCCCCCCCCGTACCGCAATCGCCGACTTTGGCGAGGGAAATTGGCCCGATTTTGAAACTAGAGCCGCTAAATCGAAAGAGAATACCACACACGCACTTGGCTTTCTTTTTTTTCCCTCCATGCAGTTGATGTTCCTCTCGTCTTCCCGCGATCTCGACGTTTCTCACTTCCCTGATGCGACGCACCCCCCCCCCCCGCCCCGTTATTTATACAACGCCTTGTTTACGCTTTTCAAAGAATTAATTCAAACGATGTGTATATATCTCTCGCGACAGCAGCTGCAACCGAGTTTCATCTTCTCCCTCTCCTCTCCTTTTTTTGGGTCTACCCCGTGTAACGGAGGGCTACTTAAATCCCGGACTTGGCTATTTTCGTCCTCGTCATTCGTTGCATAAAACCGGCTACAGACGAATTGCAGAAAAAAAAAACAAATTTCTTTCCTTTTTTTCAAGACCAAACTGCTTGTCCGGTCGCGGGGGAGGAATCGTGTCTCCAAAAGACGCGAAGCTATACGTTGCTCCAAAGCTTTGGTTTCTCCCTCCCCGAATCAATCCACGAGCCGGAGTTCTTTCCGTCCCGGACTTATACACAATTTGCGAAACCGAACTTCGAACAGTCAATTGGTCCCCCCCGAGTCATCGTTGCAACGCGATGTGTGTACACGAGACGTGGATTTATTATATTTGTTCCGCTTCCCCGAAGCGTCCACAGACACGCGCAACTTCGTCTCGGTCCGCGCCAACGGGGTGTGGAAATTAAGATTGGCGCTTCGAGTGTAGATACGAGGGAAGGGGGGGGGGAGAAGTAAATTGGAAGGGGACGGTAATTAAAGGTGGCACGAACGAGGAAAAGGGTGGGGGAGATCTTCAACTTCCTCCCGAAAGAGCGGGAATCCCGCGGCGGAAACGACGTGGCAGCTACAATAACACGTACACCGAGAAAGAACCCCTCCCCCCTATACCTTCCAAAAAAACCCCGAAAAAACGAGAGAGACAGATAGCGCTGGTTGCAGCACGGAGGATCCTGCAGTCGAGGCCGTTCACCTTTGATCCTCCTCTCGTCGCGGGGCCCAAAAAACGGGGTTGAGAGGGTGGGGTGGGGAGAGAAAAAAAAAGGGCCCGAGGGCCAGGTGGTGCGCTCTCTCTCTGTTGGACGCCCCTCTATCGTGTTTCTGATCCTTTTGACGCTTGTGCTAGTTGTTGTTGTTGCTGCTGGCGGACACCGGAAGTCCACAGTCTAGACGCTTTTTTTCGTCCGCGTATTGTTACTTTGTCGTACAGTGGAGTTACCCGAAAAAGAAACCTGTTTGGTCTATCATCGGTTTTTGAATGTTCACATACCAGGTACTCACGGTTGTTTCGGGGTGAACGTACAACTTTAATTTAGAGGGGCCAGAGGCCGGGCTGTTTGCGAGTGCAGCAGGAAACGGGCCTATATTTATAATACAGAGATGTGGAATGGGTACAGTGTTGCAGCTGATAGCGCTGGTGGGGTAATGTGGTGGTAAATAATTGATAAACGCTGGATATATAGATGACGAGAGGAAAGTGCGATATGGCTTTACCTTTTTCTCGTCGAGTTAAGCTCCCGTTGGAGCAGGTGATGCGATCGAGGGGGTTTTAAGTGGCTTTTGAAAAATGGATTTAGAAACGCACGTTGCGGGGCGAGGGAAATTCTAAGATCGAGGTTACATAGATTTCACATGGCTGGTAGCTTGTGTTGGTGTGAACTCGTAATGAATTTCGAGGTGTCAATCCCGAGTGGAGACACGCAAATAAACGCCACTAATGGCTTTGCGTATTTCGAAAGTGTTGAGAGATACAGATGATTTTTTTTCTTTTTTTGGACGTAGTTCGACAACTTTCGAGTACGCGCGCGTGCGAGGAAACGGAACATACGCAACAACCAAAACAATGGCAAAACAAAAATCCCGAGTCGCGAGCGAAATGTAATTTTTTCATCATCCCTCGAGAGCGCGCTAATGCGTAGGTACGTATATACGCACTGTATAGCGACACGAATCGCGAAAGTTTCATTTCCTACTATTAGCCTTATTGAGCGAGCAAACCTTTTTTTTTGTTAAAATTTATTCGCTTTCGAATGCCGCGACGAGCGGCCACTAATTCTCCGATAGCGCGCCAACGTAACGTTTGCTCTCCGTTCATGTGCACTTGCGAGATTCCTTGTTGTGTACCGTTGCAATAATGACCTGGTACGTAAACAACAACAACAACAACAACAACAACAACAACAACAGGTTTCCGGTAGATTTCGCGATACTCGCTTTGATATTGGCAAACCTATAGCGGATTTTTGTTTTCGCGGTAATTGAAAAATGACAAAAATGAAAATGCGTACGGGCTAAACTGCGGCGAAATCGTATACGTGTAAGTATCTGAAATATATATACGTATATGCGCATGGGTTTGCGGTCAGAGCGAAAATCGTAAACACAAACGGCTTCATTTAATTAAACGGGGACATTACACGTGCATCGATACAATTTTCAGTTGCAGCTACATCCAATAAGGCGAAATAAATTGTTGCTGGGTCGAATTGCATTTTCGATTTGCGTGGGTATATATTATACTTACCATTGCTTGCACACCTTCAAGTTTCTCGATAACAAATACCGATGTATGAAAAGTTTGCGAGAAATTTTTTGCTTTTAGAATTCGCAACTAGTATAGATAATTGTACATTGATAAATATATTTCCCGTGTATTTTAAACAAAATACGATGTTTTGATTATAATTTATGAACTCGGTGCTTTTTTCTTTTTTTAATTAAGTAAGCAACCCAAAAATGTATCGTAGGCTAAGGTTTTAAAAATTATTTGAGTTTTCAACCTGAATAATTCAAAGATGTGGATGACATGATGTGGGTTATGGTATGTATTTGGGAAGCTTGGGATACAGAGAGATATTACAGTGGTTTGAATCTTGAATATTAAGAGAAAATGGATTTTTAATCTAAAGGGATTAATCTAAAATTTTAATGTATGTCCTTAAAGACGCTCCAACGAGTACAATCAACTGAAAAGTTGCTTTCCGTTGCAGCACCCCAAAGCACACGTAGAGCACATACGTTCACATTTCTCGGCTTTGCGCTTTCAATTGAAGTTCTCCCCTGCAGTAACCCCTGACTCTTTCAATAAAGCCATGGCTTTAAATCCAATCCAGAGAAACTCACTGCCAAAAACTACCTTTACGCCCAGCACACCCGTAATCCAATAAACAGCATAACAAACTCGATCCTCGGAGCAAAACACAAGGCTCAGCTTGTTAGCTCCAGAAAAAAGAAAAAAAGAATCCAATCACGTGGATTACGCTACACGTACTTGCAAAGTATCACATGGACTACAACACCCGGAGGGGCGAAGAAAAAAGGACACTCCTCTCCCTTCCGAAAAAAGAGAGAAGAGGAGCAACATGGCATTTACGTCTACCACGACCAGACCCAACATGCGCTACCTTACCGTAGGTCTCACTGCAATATGTATACACTGCAGTATATACTTATACGTATACAATGTACCACCGCATGTTGTACATATATATATATATATATATACGTGTCTGGACGCGTAACCCGAGCGCAGCAGATGGCACGCATATACATAATACACTGTGGACGTATACATAAATGAACCCAACGTACGTATATTTATATAAGTAAAGCAGCGACGAGGGCAGGACCGTATATATATATATATATATAGCTGCTGGATTCAGGTGCTTGCGCTATACTCGATGACAATGGGCGTCTGTCTGTCCGAACTAGCCCCCACGTATGCATATAATAACGGGCTGTCCACATTAATTCGCTCCATGGAGCTGCTGCTCTTCGCGTACACACACTCTCATGCTCGCGTATGGAAAGAACAAGTCCTAGGGGTGGTGTATAGGATGCCGACCCCCCTCCCTCCCTCCCTCGTAATCAGCCCGGCAGGAGTACACACATGGAGAGCCAACTTGGTAAGCCAGCGGTGTATACATGCAGTGATGCAGTGTGAAAGCCTACTCGACCCCTCCGATTATCCTTTTTGAGAACAGATGGATATCATCGTGGATTTCAACGCTGAAGCTGGACGGTGCGAGTACTCGAGAGGGATGTGGCGTTACTGTAGCGCTGGTCATCGAACCGGGACGATCGATGGGGTGTTTTTTCGGTGCGATGACTGATTTGACGTCTTTAATTGTTGCTCGAGCCATCCATCGTGGATTATGGTTTGAGTATTCGTGAGGAAGGCACCAAGGGTTTTCTGTTCAGGACAGTGTCTTTTTGATCTGGTCAAACCAACAAAAGACTATTGGTACAAATACCATTTAGTCTATCTGTGTATTGTACCTACTGACGCGAAATGGATCCAAACCTTCGTTGTATCCATCATCTGTATCTCTTCTCTTGTCCAACAACGCAGTATATCAATGTTTCAAGCTGCTACATAACAAAAACCAAAGGATCGCGCAATGAGCAAATGACAACCGCAACGCAAAAACACTGTCTATATACGTTACGCGTGTAACTATACTCTCCATAGCGAGTGAGTCAATAACATGACCATCAATAATCCACGATCGAGCGCGCACTCCATTTACCATAATAATATCCCCATACCAGCGCGATATCAAACTCATTTACAAGCGATTGGCTTATCGCGTGCCGCATTAGCCGCATACGCTTGCGCTTATATTGTACATATTCATGTGCACAACAACCACATGGGCGAGCGTTTTTCCTATCTCTCTCGAAAACTCACGCAATACACGGGGATAACCGTATATACGCGCACGGCCAATAATAAAAATAACAATAATGACAATCGTAAACCATCTCGATATGGATACGAGCTTATCGGAATCGGTGGAAAAAAAATGATAAAAATAGTTGGCGTCGATTGATATATGCAATAATGACTCGGAATCACGCGATTAGAGCGACAAGTGCGTGATGTGTAAACATATCCCGTGTTGCTTCCTGGTTCTTAACGAGCTTCGTAAGGTACAAGCACGCGATGTGGGTTTACGTGATATTACACGGGGAAGATTGGAGGTGTGGTTGTGTACTCATGATTGGATGTATTGCACATGTATAGCTCTAGTTTTAGACAAACTCGGTGGTGCGAAGGATCAGGAAAGGGGAAAAAATCGACCGAAAGTTTCGACCTCATCTGCAAGAGGCTTTGTCGGCCTTTCAGTCTTTAAAAGACTATAAGAGACTTTGAAGTCATCAAATGTCTTAGATGACTTGATGAATAAGATAGAAATCATTTATTAGACTTTCAAAGTCCTTCATACACGTTTAGAAACTTTCGAAGACTTCATGTGACAGTAAGTGATTTGAAAGTCCTTTCAAGGCTTTGGCAGTCTTTGAAAGACCTTGAGAAACTTTTAAGTCATCAAAAGTCTCAGATAGCTTCAAAGTTATTCCGTAGACTTTCAAAGTCTTTCGTAAACGTTTAGAGACTCTCAAAGCCTTTATGCTACTTCATTTTGAAGTCTTTTAGAGACTTGTAGTTTTTTTTTTTTTCAATGACTTTGAGATTACGTATCGAAGAGGTGAGAATCGAAAGACCCAGATTGATCTCGATCAACTTAGTGTTATTGAACTACCGTATCGATCCGTCGAGCGCTAAGGGGAGCGCGTGACTCTGCAAATCGGTGGTTTCTGGATGATTTTCGATCTCTTTTGAATTTTATTTGATTAAACGCCAACTCATCGACTAATGAATAGCAACGAGTACACGATACAATCGACTATTATCTTTGGGACGCGAGAAAAGCAGAGAAAATTATTCTAATACCAAAAGTAAGTATTAGAGTCAATGCAACGGAACTCGCGGCGACGAAAAAAAAAGAAAAAAATCAAAGCAGACCCGTGCGCTATTCTAAGCGCGAGAGACACGGGAGCCCTTGTTTGATCAAACAAGCGATTGGGCGGCGACGGAAAAAATAAGAAAACCAACGACAAAAGCCAGCGCAACTTTTCACGGCGCGCCGGCGTGCGATCCGACGCATTCGGGCGCGGGCGCGGTGTGCACGTGCACCGCGTGGCGCTATATACGCGAGCCAGAATGCGTTACATACGCGCGCGCATCGACATTCCTCGAGTGCCCTCCTTCCCTTGGCCATTAGCTCCTCGATCCACCAGACGAGAACAAAGAGAACCTGCGCCTCTCGACACCTTTGCATCCCGTGCGTGCACTCCGTACACCAAGTGTCCAAACTATATCGAGTTGACACGTAGCTATACCAAAGGATGATGCACTGATTTTTTGGAACCGCACTCATCTGCTGGGATAGCTTCGCAATCAATTCAGGACGCGCCGTAAGAGTTAAGTTATGGGAGATTAAAAATAAATTTTTTTTTCAAGTTCAATTATATCGAGGCGTCGTTAAAAAAAGAATTTATAGAGCCCCCCCCCCCCCTAGTTTCGTGCGTCAATACAAGCACGATGATAATCGAGTGGGGGGCTCAATTAGAAGAACACTTCGCATCAGCCTGTACTTCTTCCCCTCCCCCCCCAACCTCCTGCTCCTTTGGTTCTTCATTTTTCTTCTGCTGATATTATTATTGATCTCCCGGGTTCGGGATGAAGGAAAAAAAAAAAGTAAGCGATGTATGTATACAACTACCCGCGCCGAACGAACCACCACCGAGCTACTAGCGCCAAAGGAACAATAAAAAAAAAAAAAGAGACTTGAAGGAATTCGGGGAACAACAGCTATCCGTATGGACTTAAACTTTCGGGTCAACGTCTTCTTTGCATCTCGTTTTTTTTTTCTTCTCCCCTCGGCCCCCCTTCCCCCCACGTCTTGCTAGAACTACACGCGAGTTATACGCCCCCCAATCTCCCTCGGTCCGAGTTACAGTGTTATTAACGGGGCAAAAAAAAAAGGAGGAAGGAAGTGTATGGAGTCTGCGTGGAGCTTAAAATTGTTAGCGGACGTGCTTCGAAAGCTAAAAGCCCCCCCCTCCCTTACCTCTCGTGACAATGTATACGCTTCGCCCGAGAGGAAAAGTTTCGGCGAGGCGCGCTTCGAACTGAATATTAATTCCAACCCTCTGTCTGAGTCTCCTGCACGATACGTCGTGCGTTACGGCTTTTGTTTTTACGTTGAACAATAAGATAACTAAAGCTTTATTGAAAAAATTTGTTAAAAAATAACAGTTGCTGCGCACACGGAGAAAATATCTCGATGACGTTTTCGCGGAACAACCGAACTAGCAAACATTGAGAAAGTTCCTACGGTGATTACGCAAATAAAAGCACTTTATACACACACACACACATCCACGCAATACTCGTAAATTAATGGCAACTCAACACCCACGGGGCAACACTCAGCAACCACGGGGTTTTTGGTAAGAAAAAGAAAAAAATTTTGTTTTGTATTAATCAAGCATTATGTTGTTCACACAATCAAAACTACTACTGATAACAAATGTTATCATGAATCATTGTTCCACAATACGTACTAATTGGCAACATAACCTCAAACAGCTTCCGTTCGATTTAATGAAGTGATTGACAATAATTTCTTGTTAAATCGTAAAGAGAACAAGTTGATGAAATCCATTTAATAACTAGATCCTTTAACTTTTGTTTTATATTTCCGTTCCTAAAGCTGCTTCTTCGATATATACAGCCGTTGCGTGGGCGAGAAAGAAGTTGTAGCTTTCCCCCCACCACCAACGACAACGTTCTCCCCTCTTCCCATTTTTCCATTGGCGGACGATGGAAAGGGAGCATGAACGGGTTGGGGGGGGGGAGATGAGAGTGTACACAATATTATTTCATCGCTGCTTCAATAAACTCGAAAAGGAGAGACCGCGCGGATTTATTGGCGGCGGCAATATAGCAATTTGCATATGAAGTGAGTGAAATTGCAGACCGCGCGGGGGCCTTTTAATGGATGTTTTTTGAAGTGGAACGGTTGAGAGAGAGAGAGAGAGAGAGGAAAAGGAGCAATATGGAAAGCTATATCCGAGACGACACGTATTAGATTCTGCGTGTATCAACAGGTTGGATGGGAGGAGGGAAAAAAAACAAAAAAAAATCTTTTCGAAAACTGGGGATCTAATTTATGGGAACGAGTTTTGATTTCCCGCAAAGATAGCACTATCGTTTTTCCACGGTTTTATTATTTATTGCTATCCATACGCTACCGATTGTGGGTTTTGTCTGTCTCCCTCTCCGTTTCCCTGAATTACTCGTGGAGCGATCATCTTTTCTCTGTACGCAACTACAGTGACAAATGGTACAGGTAATCCAAAGTTTTGATCTTCCAAACGAAGACTGCAAAAACTACGATGAAAAGAAAACAACGTGTTGCGCAACCAAAAACTCGAATTTGGAATCTATTCTGTCTATTCACATAAATCATCGTGCGAACTTTTGAACGAAGAAGGGCCGGTTTGTGGGAGAAGCTATAAATATATATAAACCTATTAGAAGAAGAAGAAAAGACGGAGAGAGAAGAGAAGGGTAGAATGTCGATCGCGGCCTTTGCTGGAATTCCGCAAGCGAATGTCGTGGTAAACGTCGGGCTAACGGATTCCGCGCCGAATTTCGGAGAAAACGTCGGGTGCAGTTGGTGGTGGTGCTCAGTCGTCGACGACAACAGCGCCTCGTGCGTCGAATTAATCTGCCTTGCGGAGCTTCTTTAATAAGAGACCCGACGCTGCTGTTCTATATTATACGTGGACATATCACGAGTCTAGGTACAATATTCTCTGCGATGCTCTTGGGTGCGATTTTCATTGGCTTCGATTTCAAAGTTGCTGCACTGTCTGGCGCGCCCTGTATCATACGAACAACAGAATAAATAATTCGACTCGGTGTGAGAGGGTATTTTTGACTGACCAAACAAAAGTATGGAAAAATTGCACATTTGTTTACAAAATATATTTAATTTCAGTTTACTGTACATTTCAATTAGAAGGAAAAGATATTTTATGAAAAACGTCAATACGTAGTGGTTTTGCTTACGCCATAACGAATGAGTCAAAACAACTGTAATCGTAATAATTTATTCTTGTTAATAAACAGTTACGGTCGTTTCAACAACGATACATTCGTAACAGGCGTGACTATCGATAATTTACGATTAGCCGTGAGTGTATATTATATGCTTATAACAAAAAAAAAAACATGTTCAATGCATATAGGATTTAAATTATACATGGATGCAATGTCTTGTTTATTTTTTTCACGAGCACCAACAAGACATAAAATAATCGTAAATTTATCGAGTGTCCGACATAGTTGTTCAGACGCTTTTATATATGTATTAAAAGACGGTTACGAGCTATAAAATCGAGTAAGTTAACTTTGCTTGCGAATACAATTTTGGAGCACCGTGTAACGCATTGACTCTAAAATCGATGAAATTAAACCTACGTCGAGTTTTTTTTCTTTCGTTTAACTACGAAAATTCCAATCATCTGTCAAAGATATTTAAAATTTTGTTTAGAAAAGTCGCCAAACCATTATTGTCTTTTTTTTTTCACGAAGTTCGTGAAGTTGAGAAAGGGAGGAAGAAAAAAAAATCCACTCACCACCCAAACGTTTCATTAACAGTACGGCGCTCAAAATCTCTGGTTACGGCGATTCGTAAAAAAAAAGCACGCCCGCGTTCCCTTCTTCCGCGCGTTAAAAAGTTCAACAAACTTTAGCGTGACATTAACAAATTTGAAAGTAATCGGCTCCACACGCCACTTCGGGCGTACACAGTCAAAACCAACGCCTCCTCGTCTCCGATCCACCACGCACACATAAGCACGCACGTAATATGTAAAATACAAATAAAAAAAAAAAAAAAAAAAAAAAAAAATGAAAGAAGAAGAAGGCACGTCCCAACCATTAATTTCCAAAGGGCGTCTCTGGCGGTGGAGGGGGCGATCGAGCCCAGATATCTGCGAAGCGCACGCGCTCCGATCCGGTTAAATTTGGAAATTGAGGCGGCGAAGATCGCTTTATAAGAGGCGCGGCGTAGAAGCGGACAAAAAAAAGGAGAACCAGAAAAAAAAAAAAAGAAAAAAAAAGAGAAGAAGAATCAAAAAGGGGGAAGAGAGCCACATCACGAAGCTGCCGCGAATATTGAAGCGCGCGTAGGGCGCCCCCGATGGCGCCCCCCGACCCTTTCCACCGCAAGCCTAATTTTTAAGCTGCCGCTTCTTCTTCTTTTTCTTCTTCTCTCGGTTAGCATAATGCGGGGCTGCCGCCACCATCGCCGCAACGATATGCCATCATATAACTCCAGTGAGATATACTTATAGGGCCCAAAAGAAGGTGTAATCCGTCCTCGTGGCGAATAGTAATGATGGGCATCTCGGACGAGGGCGCGTTATAAGTACTGGGATCCTAAAAAATGCGCGGGTAATCGAGAGAGCCGATACGTCTCGATCGCCAGATGCACGAAATTGCGGCTCGTCCCCGGCCAACGGATAAGGATTACAACGAGGTGGTGGTATGCGCATAATATGAGGGCAGCCGCTCGAAACTTATCTCCCGTTTTCGGCTTGTTTTTGCGCCCCACTAATTGGCATCGCGGAGGCAAGTTTCAAATTGTGCGCAGCCGCCAAGTGATGATGGCGATGATGATGATGATGATGATGATGATGATGATGGACACAGGCCCCCGTGATTACCCTAAGGTCAAGCGATAGCCAATTGTTATTGCGCGAACGCGCGAGAAATGAACATCAGAATCAATCTATCGGACACGCTGTCTTTTTTTTTTCGGGCCAGCCCCCTGTGCATCGCATGCCTTCGTCATTGTTTTTTATCTGTATCAGAAATTAAGTCAGAATGAAGTCCAAAGTGTACGGGGGTCGCAAGTGTAACGTTAAATGTTTTTTAATGAATACTTAAAAGGATAAGGTTGAGGGGTTTTGTTTTTCCAAGGTAGCAATTATATTTTTGGTTACCCATTGGAATGGAAATAATTGTTTTGGAACATCGATAATTAGCACATAGATGAATGATAGCTTCATGGAAAAACTTCAATGGCAAAAATCAACTTTAATAAGTTTTGATTTTAAGAAACATCCTGTTTTACTGATGTGTGCTTATTTTACAAAGGGTTTGTTTAATGGATATTTAATTCTGCTACAATCATAAAAAAAAAAACTTCAATATGATTCTGTACTAACTTGAGTGATACGACACCTCATAAAATAAGATGGTTTGGTTTAATTGACCCGAATTTCATTAATTCTAGTCATTTTGAGACTCACAACGATTGAAAACATAGAAAAAAGTGTCAAAATAGATTAATAAACAGAAAAGGAACGATTGGGTTTGTTTTTTGTATGCGGACAATTCAATCATCACTGAGGTGCGACAGATGAAACATCCCAAAAAGAATGAAGTGTTCCATACTTCGTAGACAGGAATTTATCGATTTCTCTTCTCTGTTAATTGTAGGTATTTTTCACCACACACACTAAAGATGAGGATGTCAAGTGTTAATATATACGTGCGTGTGGAAAAACGCAATAGCGTGGGCGGTGAGAAAGAAGTAACTAGGAGAGCTTACTACCATTACCACCACCGACGTTGAAAAGAAAAAAGAGACACTGGCTCCTCGGGACGACATTCCAGAGCGTAAAATGCCTGCTGACCTTTCTGCTGCTGCTGTTTCGGCAGCCGTACGCTTCTCTTCGTCTCTTTTGTCTTTTCTCCTCTTTTTTTCCACGCCAGTTTTCGGGGTAGTCAACTTCCTTCGCATTCTTCGCTCCATCAAACTTCATCACATCGTTTTCTTCCCCCACTTATCGGTCTCTCTTCGTGGGTCATTGGTATTGGTTTTTTTTTTTTTTTTTTTCTCTCATCAACTCGTTTTTAGACTTCAGCGACTAAACTTTTGACTTTTGACGAAGAGATTTTTTTTTCATGTATGCGGGTGTACTTTTGTATTTGCTCGTACTTGGTTGAATAGGCAAAGACGATGAGTCCCAGATTTCGATTTGCCAAGTCACTGATCGGCACATCAGAGACTATTTACGTTCAACTCCACGCGGGTCGTGCATAGTGAAACTGTCTGGATGCGTTGGCATCAATACAAAGTTATATCTCCATTCGATAAAACTTTTTCTGCTATCCTTCTCTTCTTCCAAACCAAGGCTTATTTTTTTCTACTAAGAAAAATAGCCGTCCAAACTAGTAGAATTCTGGATAACCATTGGGTGGTATGCACGCAAGAATAATTTTAGCGAATGTGTTCGAGTGTTCTCTTTGAAACATCATTTTTTTTGGAAGTAATAGTAATACCCACTCATTCTCTCTCTCTCTCTCTCTATCATTATCTGTCTGAAATGCCAGGACAAACGAGGATTTATTGTGTGTGCAGAAACAGACTAATTATTGCTTCATCTTCTCTACCTTTCCAAATTTACTTCAACTTCAAAGTTAGATATACTTTTGAGTATTTTATCTTCTCTCGATGATGAACAGAGTATTGAGATGTTACGAACCTGAATCTAACATCTGCATTCGTAGAAATGATACTGTAATTATGAATTTCTACTTCGTGGACAATGAGAAAACTTCAGTTTGTCGGGGCTAAAACAAGAACCAGTTCTAAACACCAATTTTGGTGCTGATCTACATGTCACGACAAAAGGACAAATGTTATAGTCACCCGACCAGTGCAGCACACCAACTCACACAGTCGTAAGGTAGTTTTCAATGGCCATATGAGTTACTGATGGTGGCAGTCGTCCTGATGCATTGTACATGGGAGAGATCTTTTCGCCGAACTGAATTAATTGAAGGGCTTATTAGGCACACAGAGGAGAAAGAAAAGGGAAACAGGATAGGCGATTTTTAATGATCAAAAAAGATCCGGACCCTCTTAGCTCCAGGACTACATACGCATTTTTAATGTTCCCATGACTTGCTTCTATGCTTTCTCGTGTGCACTGTTAAATTTCCGCTTGGAGAACTGTTTGTTTGAATGAAAAAGATAATTGAAGAGCAGATTTTTATGTGCACGAGTGTTTAAGTAACTTCAAATAAAAGCTGCTTTACATTAAAGTTGGACAACACGTGATAAAATGAATCCAGATGAGTTGAGTAAATCCTTTTGACGTGCTAATTTATAATATACGACTATGATTTTGATGACAATGACACAAAAATTAATGTAAACAAAAGCTCAAAAGTAAGTAAAATGACACAGCAGTTTTTAACAGTCTCAGCTTGATACTACAAAAATTCAGAGAGATAGAGTACAGAATAATAACGAGTTTATGACCTGGTTCTTGTTGTTGTGGCTGTGTATTTTAGGTTTGAAAAAAAAAATTAATACCAGTAGACAGGCAGTCACTAGAATTTAATACCCTATAGTTGGCGTTCAATGGTTCAGAAAGTCGTAAATATCACAGCTCTGAAAGGTTCGAGACCTACAGGAAACATTAGCTTTAAAAAGAAAAAAAAAATGACGGGTAACACCTTCGAATTAGCGAGGACGAAACTGTTATCCGCGAAATTACGAGGCATTACGAGGCTTCAAATCAGCGAGAGCATAACTGTCGCTCGTAAAACGAAGTGAAGACCGTTTTACGACCGTTTTACTTGTGCTTCACGCCAACTTCTTTATCTCTTATTATCTACTTGAAGTGAACAGGAGCATGTGATCACTCAATAGTTACATAAATTTAATGAACGCACACATATAAATTATATCCCAATGTGAAGTTAAAATTGATACTTTTATGATGTTCTGACAATGATGTATTTTACTAACAATGAAGTTACGGATGTTTGAGTTACAAGTGTGACGCTGATAAGTTTGTGAGACCCTTACGTACCGAAAAACCAAGATTAAAAGGTGATCAGAACGGAAGAACTTATCATGACATTTCTGAATTTAATAAATTTACAATCTCAAATTCAATTTATACATTGTTTAAAGAACTAGGTGGTACATATTTTAAATTTATTTGCAAGATGTAATTTGAAGTGATGATGATCAAGAGGATACAATCACTGATTTGAACATGAAAAGTGGACTATATCGACGGGGTTTGATGATTACTTGAAGTACCGTGAACAACTCGAAAGTTGAAATAGGTTCAAGATAAGAGACAAAAGAAAAGAACATAGCTATAACAGCTATAACAGCTATTCGTTACACATCCTAATTTCTAACCCTCCATCAATAATTTGAAGTTCCATCGAGTATACGTATGTACATGCTTCGCAGCCTTCACACCCACACTACGATCTCAACCATGAAAGTATAAATCATCTCTCACAGAGAGTAGATTGAGGCAGGGTATGAGCTTCTCCCTCGCTTCAACCGAAAATTAATCTTCCTCATTCGCGCGCTCACTTACGTAGCCACAAGGAAGGGGGCTGCGTTCCACGTAAGAGACCGCTTCGTGCCACGGAGCCAAAAGGAACAAACGAAGTTCAAGCAATGTCTCGAGGCTGTTGCGGGTCTGCTCTCTCCTACCCGATTTTCTTCCCCTCTCCCATCCACCGCACGCCTTCCCCGTACTTTTTCTCCCACTTTCAACTTCGCGGCAAGCATTCCTTTACTTCCCCCCCCCCTTCCTCTGCTTGTCCACTTACTTTGCTTCACCTCACTAGATAATAGTTTTAGTAGGCGGTAGCTTCATGCATGCCAGAGAAGGGCGCAAAGGGGACAGACCGCTACGGGCTTCTTTTTTTCCCTCTCCTCCTCGCATCTCCTTTTTTTCTTCTTTTTAGCCTCAAGCAGCTCCTCGGTGTTTATGCATCAGCTCTGTCTTTCTTCCTCTTATTATCGTACTTCAACTTCCCCTTTCCAGCTCTTTTTTGATCCTTTTCTCGCACTTCTTATGTTACTTTGCAGGTAACTCAAACCTCTTTCAGTGCCATCTCTCTCGCCACTCTGCGCAGGCCTGTGTACGATGGCTTACCGTATTCGCCATCGACGAACAAGGGAAGGTGAAGTAGGTATAAAAAAAAAAGCTGATGCTCTGCATTGCTTTTCTTTTCTCTCTTTCCCTTAGCAGATGCACTAGTCACCCAAGGTAAATTGTTACAGCGACGGCGGCGGTAAATGTCTTAGCTTCCTCTCCGAAGTTCAGTGACTCCCCTCTCTTTTGTAAATTTATGCCCTCTCAACTCGCGCGCGCGCACACGCACAAGGGCGATGTATACTAAATGCATCCAAATTTACATATATCGCCGCGAAATTATGAGCAATGGCTCTAAACATTATATGGAAGTTATTTCATTGGGCTCGTAAACACCATAAACTTGCTCTTGAGTAGTGAAGTACGAGCGAGCGGGTGCTTATAAACGAGCCATGTGTGTACGTAGGATCGAAGTTTATGTCCTTTCACTTGCATGCTTTTTTCGTATATATACATATACGTATTCGCGAAGGGGACACGTTATTTGCCTTTTTTCCATGTCGTTCGTCATGTGCTTCGTGCGTATGTATTTTTATAATGGGTACCTGTATATATATATATGTACACTTAAGACGCGAGTAGAACCATGAATTGCCTCGAAGGGGAATATAAATGGAGACTTCCCCATTGCTCATCGGTTGTAAGTCTCTTTATTTCACCTATGCTAGAACAAAAGTTGCGGAAGATCGAAGTTCACAGTGCCTACAGTATTTACGGGAATGCGGATTTTCGCGAATCCCATTTATGTGAAGTTTGTATATGGCTGAGAGATAAATTTGAAGTTTTAATAACACTGGCACAAAGTTACTACAAATCACTATGAATTTTTATACATTTTTTAAAACTGTACGTATTATAAAATTCCTATAAACATATGAGTTCACAAAGATTCAGAACTAGATAAAGTGTTCCAGTAGAACTTCATATAAAGTTAGTGCAAATATAAATGTAATAGTGTAACAACTTTAACATGGTTTGAAGTTTTCATTGCAGTACTTCATATTAAACTCGTGTGATTACAAAATCTTGTAACAACTTCAATGTTGTTTAAAGTTTTTAATGCAGTACTTCATGTTACATTCACATGAATACACAACTTTACAGAATTTTTAACATTGTTTGAAGTTCTTGTTTCAAAACTTCATAGTACACAACCCTGTTACTACTTCAATATTGTTTAAAGTTTTTGCTTCAACACTTCAAGTTAATTTGAGTACATAAACTTAACAAATAACTTTGCAACAGCTTTAACATTGTGTGAAGTTTTACGTCAGAACTTCCCTGAAAGTTAGTTTGGACGCCTATCTTTGTAACAACTTCATTGATAAAAAACTTTGGAAAAGTAGTAGGCCATTTTCAAACTAAAAATATACAAATAAAAAATTCTTCAAGGAATTACGTGAAACATTTAAAAAGTAGTAGGTTAATTTCATCGAAGATATGTACAGGAAGGGTTCTCATTCGTTTTTGCGAAAAACCTGAACTAAGATTTTTTTTTCGTAGATTCTTTCGTGCAACACTGGCTATTACCAACACGGCAATTATAGATAATTTGAAATATAAAACAATAAAAAAAAACGTCCTGTAGACCGCGAGCATATCCACCAACGCCTTCGGTCTCTCGCCCTCCTCCACACGCTCCGTATTATCTCAGTCATCTTCCGTCACCTTTTCTCTTATTTTCTCTCTGCATTCTTTGCTGCTCCCCTCCTTTTCCACTTCGCAAAGCATATACTTGTTCTCCGACTTTCAACTTCTACTTCTTATTTTCTCCCATCCTCCTTCGGATTTTGTGCCACTTCGCTCACTTGTATTGGCCGCTTCAAGGTGGGGTACAAAAAAAAGAGGAAGAGTCTCAGCCAATAAGATAAGGAGTGCAGCGGCTCGCGTTATGGAGAATCAGAGTGGCGGGTGATATCACACGGTAAAAAGATACGCATACCCCTCGGATGAAGTTGCCGACTGCATTACTGGATATCTCGTTCGTTTACCGGAAAGAATAATGGGCGCGGCGGAAACTATGTAGTGGCGAGAGTTTATCCGGATTTGCTCGATAGGTGGTTGAGCATCTTGTTCCCGGGCATTTTTACAAAATACATGAGCAGGTTATTGATAAAAATTAAAAGTGCTGACTACTGTACGGTAAGAGAGGAATGATATCCTTATCGAGTGGTGTGTTTAGCTCTATTGCTGACCAATTTACAGGGAATTTCACATGAACAAAACTACATTCTTCGAACTATATTGCTTTACATTTTGTTCTTTCAAACGTTTTTGGGAAAAAAAAAAAAATTGTAACTCACAGCAAAAACTACTTCTATACTACGGTAAACATCACTGTAACCTGAAATGAAAT
This sequence comes from Copidosoma floridanum, assembly GCF_036245765.1. NCBI lineage: Eukaryota > Metazoa > Arthropoda > Insecta > Hymenoptera > Encyrtidae > Copidosoma > Copidosoma floridanum. The sequence goes on along the minus strand of NW_028321884.1, from coordinate 10,194,098 downwards.
TTATAGTAACTGTCGCTGCACCTAGATCTTCCGACATCCTGTTATACGGCTGGATTTCCGAGCCAGGTGTATACTTACATAAAAAAGAATAAAAGAATAAGACGAACAAGTTACGAACAAAAAAGGGAGATGTACAAAAGCCGGGAACGAGTATGCATAAAAGAGGATACAACCATAGACGTCTGATCGCTTCTTCTAGGACGTACTTCGTAGACTCCCCCTGAGTCGGATAAACTACCCAATGGGTGTACTGCGAGGATCTTGACGTCTGTTTGTATATATACAAAAGCAAAGTAGCTGTCAGACAGATACGCTATTGTGAAGTGAACGTGATGTGTGCTTCGGCTACTCGCATTTAGCCCTCCCCGTAAAGAAGCTGGAAAACATTCCAACCGAGAGAAGATAAGGAAATATTGCAGAGAGCCGAGCTGTCCAGTGATACGGGATTTTTATGGGTACACGCGCGTGACTAGGTTGGGAGTTTTGTCGAGGAAAAAAGAGGAGCTTTTGTTGTCGAAGATGTGCCCGTAATATGTAGAGGAGGGTATAAACGGGGCTAGTGGTCGTTGGTTCAATGGGTATGCACTATGGGCAGTACCTACAATAGAATAATATCGTGGTACTTTGCGGCACTTCGAATAATCCCTTTCATAAAAAGTTTGATTCCGTATGAAGTTCTAGTTTCAGGAATTTCAATGATATTTGTACGGTTAAGTTTTGTAAAAAATTTTGTATTTACGTGAATTTCACATCAACAAAACCTTTTATTTGTAATAGGTTATCATATATTGTAAATGACCAAGTGAAAGTGTGAAATCGATCGTGACATACATGGATCCATCAACCCTGGCATTAATTCGTTTCTTACGTAGTAGAACACCACATTCGCCGCATTGTTCTGTACCTTGAATGGGTAACAGTTCAGCGATAATGGCCAACTTCCTCTGGGCTTCAGTTTTTACGACCACTTCGCGCTTTGATATACTCCAGTAATTCATTATACATAGTCGTACGCTGATACACGTTCAACTGGCTTGTCTGCAGCCGGCATATAATTTTACTCCAACTACCACACTTTTTCATTACACTTCACTTGTATGTATGGGTATGGACTTCGCGTGTCGCTACGAGCAATTAAACCTTCATAAATAATCTTTTTTTTTCAAAGATCCCATAAATGATTCCTCTATAGTTATTTTATTCTGTACTAATGTGTATTTAACAGTGAGTCTGTTTTCCAGAGTCCAGTAAGGTACTGCTTCTTTATACTACTCCTACTGATGACTTATATATCATGAAGCAAAACAAAGTCCGAAACTGGTGGCGTGAAAAACAACAACAATCCAAGGCCAACGGCAAGGGCAGGGCAACATGGTTCTCACTGGTGGTGCAATGAACACAGAAAAGGTCCTTACCCACTCTGTTTTATCAAGCCTTTCACTTTTATGGCATGTAATTTATTTCACTTGGGAAACAAAGAGAGCACAAGACAAATTTGAAATGCTCCAGTGGCAGCAGTGGTGATGGTAACTAGAGACCGAAGGCGAGGTGCAAAGAAACTACAAGCTAAAACGCTGGGGATGATGGGGTCAGCTTTTGTGATCGCAAATAGCTGCCACTCGGGCGAGAAATTGAAGTAGAGGAAGGAGGGAAAGAACAGTGAAGTTTTGATTCCGACAGAGCGAGATTGTTGTGCGAGACCGGCAACCACTGCACGTCTGTAATTATTTTGAACGGAAAATTAAAACAAGTTGATAATTTTCTGCATAGAAGGGAGAAAAAGAAGAAAACTTCTGCATACGACTATACTTTTAATACTTTTACCCGAGCTTTTACCACTTATAATGGAGGGCTTCTGACCGTGTGTTTTTCTTTATGTTAGTGGGGAACGATTCCCATCATGAAGCTCGCCACGTAATATGCGCGTCTGAAATACCGAGTCGATAGCTAATACACCTGGGCATCGAAAACTTCACAGAGGCGGCAGAAACCGGATCTTGTTAACAAAGAGAGGGGGAACGCTCAACTCGCTGATGTCAGTGGTATCCGTAAAATGCAACATTTTATGGTACGATCCCGCGTGAAGCCAAAGAGTTACGATTAATAGGTTTTTTCAGCAGAGAATTGGGCATCGTGTGCCATTATTTTCTCTCCAATCTATTTTGAAAGCTGGTGCGGCGGGACAAGCTACATTAATTGGTGATTTTAAAAAATCGGCGATGCAGCTCCGTCGTGCCATTGGTTTTTTTGTTGTGGTCTGCGTTTCAGTATGACAACCATGCAGCGAAGTACATCGTTCGGGGGAACAAGACCCGAGTAGTCGTAATTTCGAGTGGACCATGGGCTTCATTCTTGGAAGGTTGATGACTTTAGGAGTATCGTTTTTTCCCGTAAGTTCCAGAAGTTGAAGCCTATTGCTGTCATGTTCCACATACCGATCCAAGGTACGGTAGGGCTATCCCGTATTTGATATATATGGCGCAAACAGAAGGTATGGGTAGAGATGAAGTAGACGTCTCCAACCGGCACCATTTTCCAACGAAAGCAGCGCCCTTATCGCCAACTGGATATGTTTTTTCCGGGAAAATGCAACAGAGCCCTGTTCGCAATAATTAATTCTCTGTAACCAGAGAAACTTCACCGCGGTCTCCAGCTGCTAACAAAACAACACGAATGCTCTCTCTCTCTTATCACCACAGTAGTGTACACACAATATCGCATTCTCTTTGTCACGTACTTTCTTCTCGCTGCATATCTCACTACAAAAACAACAAAACGGCGTACACGCGACCATTTGCATGTTTACGCTTCGGGTGGAAGTTGAAGTTCCAACGTTAGTGCTGTTGTTATTTGCAGACGTATTGTCCAGCTCGTCGTTGTGATAACTCTCGAGCTTCGCTGGGGCGAAAAACTTGGAAATTTATGCTAGGTCCGTCGCAAACATTGAACAGGTGAAGAGGAGCGACTAAAATGCTACGAAAATAGCATCTCGTCCGCGAAGTGTATCAAAGCGCGCGTACCCTCGTTGTTTGTGCAACGCATGAAGCGAGAACCCGATGAATACGAAGTGCGATTATACATCGCAAAGTGTATCATATTGTTTGTACTTCGTTGGGAAAATAATAAAGAAAAGTCCAGGCGATTTACGATTACGCTGTTAATTATAATGCAATTATCAATTAACGAATATACACGTCTCTCAACTTTGACCTACGAACAAACCGGTTACGAAGTATAAACAAACAGGGAACTCAATAGTCGCGTATGTATTCGTGAGCTCGAGGCTCGATCGTGAGGGGGGGAAAAAAATCGTGACAAAAACTTGGGAATTTTCCACCTTCGCAGCGATATTTTAAACATGAAAAAGCCGGTTTTGGTACTTGTTGAAAGAGATATACATCACGCTTTAATAAGCTTTAATTGGCGTGCACAAAGAGAACTTTCTTAAAGAAAGCGAAAGGCAGGGGTGGAGGCATACCGCAGTTCCCTTTTTTGTGCGAAGCACAATTGCAGAACCATGTAAATTGCACCGAGAGGAACACTTCACGTGCGCTCAAGGTGAAAGGGAGGCCGGACCAATGGAGCTCGCTCGCAATAACACTGAAGTTGCTTCCTCTAGTTTTTTTCCCTCCTTTTCTTCACAATCCATAAATTTATTTATGTCTCGCTCTCTCTCTCTCCCTTCATTTCAATGCGCAATAACTCATCCGCGGGCAATAATTTGAGGCGTACTAAAAGACCGATTTCTCCTCCTTCGCTTCCTCCCTCCTCTTTGGCTTATCTCTGCAACGTATGCAGGTAAATTATCTCGCTGCTGTTGCAGATCTTCTAGCAGAACAGAGGAGAGCCAGAGCTTTTCCACTTGTTCGATAAGTGGAATTGAGTCTCGACAATGTGCGCACCTGTAGTTGGGGACAAGGTAATCATTACCCAAAGGACTTACTTCATTGGAAGGAATAAGCGATCGAATCACACGGGAGTCAACTCCTCCTTTTCTTCTAAGAAAGTCATGACCGATCGCTCATGAAAGATCATTCCGTGTGCGATAAGGTCAAATAGATGATTCCACTCTTGGCTGTATGTACGCGTGTTGACGCTTTTGTCATTTCAGCTCGTTGGATTGAGATATCTTTGCATTTGTTTTCAATGCTTCACGCGTGCGAGGAAAAGGGGGATAATAATCATGGTGCTCGGGCAAATGAATTTTCAACATAGATATAAATTGCTTGGATTCTCCATCCATTAATTTATTGTAGGGCGATGAAGCACCTCCCGGAGACCTTCGTCGAGGATGAACTTCAGGGTAATAATCGAAGTAATCGGATAGGCGTTCGCAGGAAAAAGTTAAATTGCTCGGATGAAGATGCAATTAATACGAGGAGACTATCTGAGCTTTTTGCTGCGCGTAAATAACCATCTGAGGCAAGGTGATGGAATATTTTTGCGCGTCACGTTGGATCCTCGAGTATAATCGGTGTGGTGTATGTACTTTACGAAGTGCAAGAGAAACTGCGTATAAGAGAGATGCAAATGTACGTACTCTCGCGAAGTTGTGGGGGAAGTGCGAGAACGAAGTTCTTAGAATTGTACGACGGAGATGCACGGCTTTATTCTGAAGTTGCTGTGTGACGTTCATATTCTATTGTATTGATGTTGTCATGACTGTTCAAACCATTTATCACTGACTAGGAATATTTTATTTTTTACTGTTCAGTGGGTGGTCATATTAATAGTATATGGTGTTGGTTCGGAGTACGTTGATAAAAAAACATATGTAAATTTCAACTAAAATAGTCACGTCAGTAGATCTATCCTGAGACAAAAGTATATCATTTATCAATACTGTGTGATAGTGGGACTTCGCAGAATCACGTGAAGTTTGTACGGATGTGTACATTTTTCAGATCAACATGAAGTTTCACTTTAATTTTTCAAATGGAATTTGTACGAACGTATTGAAAGATTTAACGTCAGAAAAAGTGTTGCAGAAATTCACCATTTGATATTTAATTTTTTACATGAGTATGGTATGGCTTCGTTGAAAGAGAATACTCTTCATTTTAATACTCGATATTAATCCTCACAAGTCTTTAAAACTTTTTTTGTCAAGTACTTAATAATAATATAGAGTATCAGTAACATACAACTTCGGGACAGCAATATCAATACTATTAAATTATGATCACAATTATTATTAATATTGTAATGTTTGTTAAAAATTATACATAACTTAACGTTGCACAAGTATACATATTGGATTATTTTATTAACATTGTAAACAGTAGGTATTCATTAAATTGTGACTTGATATTATGTTTTGCCTTGATGCGATAACATTGGTGAGTAAAAGCACTACTACGGAATAAAAAAACATCACAGGATCGCCATCTAAGAAAATAAACAGCCTTGAACGACTCCGACACGTGTTGGTACCCTGCGCAGTCGTCATCGTTGTCATCGACGTCTTCGTCACGACGCGGACGTCCAGCGCGAAAGGCGAGGAGAGGAATTACAGGGGCCAGACGCTTTTCTCTCGTTACCTCTTACTCTTGGGCCAAGAGAGAAAATAATATACGAGGTGGTGAGCAAATGAGTTTTCAGAAAGATACAACGTGCTACATTTACTTGGCGTCCGAGATTATTTCATATTTTCGTTGTCTCTTGTTTCTGTTGTTTGTTTTTCTTGCTGACCGACTTGGAGTACGGACTACAGCGAGAGACACGTGTCGGCTTCTGCATACCTAAAATTGTTTCGCAGTTTAAATTCAACCCTCCTTCCTACCTTTATATGTATTATGATGAATTTTTAATCTATATCTTAATCGTTTGATTTATGTGTGTACATTATAAACTTGTGGGTGAAATTTTTTCTTGTTCTGAGGAGAGAAACGTTTAGTAATAGTTAGATTAGTAGTATATATATATATGTATGTATATATATATATATATATATATATATATTCATTTCAGCGTGATAATCATGTCATCTTGATGATATGAATGAAGATTATTTTCGAAATTTTATGTTTTGATGTATTGGGACCTCTAAAATTATAAACAAGTTATTTTTATCGACCAAATAATAGCATAAACGTGAAGAAAAAATCTGTGTCAGAAAAACATGTTACATCACTAGATCTGAAAAAATTTTTAATAGATTGAGAAAACGTGTCAACTGGAGACCACAATTTGTGAATTTTACGAGCTTCTTTTTTTTAACCGTAAGATTTTTTTAGGTACGTATTAAGAGCGGTCGTTAATTTTTAAAAGTAATTACACCACCAATGGAAATAACGATGAGATCTTGGCAAATTAATGCACTAGGGTTCGTAACAAGCAAAATAATATTTTTTATAGTCTTGATACTTTGAAATGGATATTTTTAATTATATGGATACTCAATATGTTCTAATTACCATATCATACAAAATAATGATGAACTTTCAACGGTATTTTTTTGTGTATTACAAGTTATATTTTTACATGAGTGTCGGAAGGAAGATAAATGATGCTACGCATTAATAAAGCGAGGGATGTAACTATCTTGAGGTAATCATTTTTTTAACAGCTACAAATTAATTTTAAAAAATTTTTCATTAGTAGTTACTAGTATTTTAATAGGTTTTAATTTTTTTTTTCTGTATCAACACAATCGTAAAAGGTAACAACAAACAAAGTTTAATATATTACTGTGCATCACGGATCGTAAATATAAAAATTGATACTGTCCTCGCACAAAGTCAAGGTTTATGGAACCACAAGAGCAATTTGATAAGAGCTTTCCATTCTATTTTTCTTTCGCTTGTTTTTTTATTTTTTTTATTGGATGCCGTCAGTCATAAAATAAACCCTGACAATGACCTAGATAACTGAAAGAAGAGTTTTTTCAAAGCTAGGGCAAGAGTCTCAAACATAATTGCATATGAATTTGGGTGGCCTTGATTTTTCGGTTGCCCAAACAATAAAAAAACACATGGAAATGTATATTACTTTTAATAATTTTCATTTTCTAATACTGATAAAATTGTTATTAATCAAAACAAAAGAAACTGAGAGATTCATCGAAAAATTCAAAAAATATATATTACTTAGTCCAGCACGAAACATTATTTAAACTATTAAAAATAATTTTCAAATTTTCCTTGTTATTATCTTTTATAAGCAATCGGGAAGAAAAAAAAAAAAATCGAATCAATAAATGACCAGAGCACAACTCTCGCAAACATCGGGTAAATTCCTTATCGCCCGGGTTGTCAGTGGATTACTCACCTGTGCGTGTTCCGTGTCGCGTCGTTGGGTACGTATTTATATTTGCTTTTGTATTTTTATACCAAATCCCCCTAATCGTGTATCAAAAAGCCAAGAGAACCAAACGTCAGTCGATTTCGTCACGTAGATATGATCTGTGACAAAAAAAAAAAAAAAAACAAAAAAAAAACCCTAAAGTGACGTGAAAAAGTGTACATACAACTGGACGATCGCAGTATCATTCGACACTTTTTTGAGTGTGTGTGCACATGCCAGTGGTAATTCCTCGTCATTGTAAACGGAGCTTATCGCTCTCGTATACCCGATTACTTCCTCCTCGTTTTTCGTGAAAGCATACGCGCATTCACGTCCAGTGTTGTATATTTATATTTGACATGCTTGTCGTTTAGGAATTTTTTTTGCTCTTTTTACCCGACTGCACTTTTTTTTCACTTGTTTCGAAGAAAAATTCAATATTTTTATCAACTCGTTTAATTTTTAAGATGTTAGTTATCAATAAATCAATGTTACACATATTTTATGCAAAATAATATTATGTATGTGGTGTGATACATTATATTATTATATTGTATTAAAATTAATAATTTTTCCAATTGTATTAAAAGTAAATTTAAAAATAATCTTTCGAATGTTAATTATGCGTGCAAAAAAACAAACCCGATCGAGAAGATTAATGAATGGACGGGTGAAAATATGATGCGTTGATTTATAAGATTTCCCTACTAACGAATGGGTAATTTAATTGCTGAATTCAAACAAATAATGTTCTTGAATACCCACACCAGAGCTCGCTTTTTTATTTTTGGAAAACAAAAAAAAACGAAAAACTATATACACATTTTCATGCACGGATTAAGCGTACAACAAAAAATAAGTAGATAATTGACGCTCCAGTGAGATTTAATTATCTTCGGAACGTGCAATTTTTATCTCGCTCTCCTTTCTGCAGCGTATTTTTTTCAATTTTTTCTTCATAATTTCGAAAAGTTGTCGCGCTTATTTGCCTATACACTTGTCAGTGAGTTAATGCGAAAATAAAAATTTCGAGCGTGACGAGTTTCGCGTCGAGTGCGGTGCCGCGCAGTTATTAAGTAAATTGATTACTTCGTTTTTTCATTTTCATTGGCGAAATAACACAATTTTTCTTAATAGTATTTTTAGGAAGGTGTAATTCGCGTGCTTGTAAAAAATTTATAATTAAGCATCACAAGTAATTGTTTTTAAAATTTATTCTGTTATAAAAAAAAAAAAAATTACTATCGTCCCAGCGATGATAATCACGCATCAGCAGCTTGCGAGGATGAATTTTTAATTTTTCACAGCTCCGAACAATAAAGTGCAAAAAAATAAATCTCATTAGTTACGCTCTGAAACTGCTAATTCCGTGTACTGCAGTGAATTTTTTTAAAATTATTCCTGAACCTTAAAAAAAAAGGATATGCCCTAATGAAATGGTAATCACCACTTGTTTTTTAATTCAAAATTTTTTAGCGGTCAGAGACAAGAGCACGGATAATTTTTCAATTATTTTGATATATTAACTACTCTATTCTTAACGTGTTATAATTTATACTTATGCTGAAAAGTAGTTTTTTCAAGTAATTTTCTTAACACAGTGCATATCAAAATTTTTTTCAGCACAGAAAATTTAGAAAAAATACTACTCAAAAATTGAATAAAGTATTTAAATAAATTACATCAAATTTCGATATCTAAAATGTTTTTCACGTATCTGCCAAAAAAAAATTTTTCTTAATATTATAAAGTAAATAGTGATAAATAAAGAATTAAAAAAAAAAAAAAAAATATGTGTGTAAATTATTAAAGAAAAAAAAATTTTTTTCCAAAGCGTTTGAAATCTGATGAAATATTTATATTAAAGTCTAACAATAGAGAAAACAACCTGCAAAAGACAAATAGGAAAAAATCAAATGGGTGCGTATATTATACCTTTACTTTACTCGCTACATCGAAGCCTCACACTTCTCCTTTTCTTGCCTAACTTACACGCGCAAAATCTATATTATACATTTATGGTTTTTGTATATAACTTGCCACAAACAAATGACTTAATGACTTCATTTTCCAACGCAATAGAAATACAATGAGTAAAAAAAGACTTACCTCGCGTCGTAATATTTTTAGTCGTCACCGGGGGATCCTCAGTCACAGCCTTGTTGAGCGCCTTGTGAAAACTAGCGCTCACCGGGCCCAGACTCAGCATCAGCAGGAGCAACGCGACCACGATTCCCCTTTGAAACGACCACCACCTGCTCCTCGTCGTCGTCGTACCGTCACCACCCCCGCGTCCGGGTCTCCATCTGACGACACTGGCAGCACAGCCAAGCCTCTCCCCGTTGTCATCGTCCTTATTACCACCACCGCTTCCACAACGACACCTCGTGGCACCGCAACTACCACCGCTGTGCACAAAAGTCCTCTGTTGCTGCTGTCGCGCACGACCACCGTCGCAACAGCCGCAAAAACACCGCGAGTTGTCCCGCACTACCCCCCCACCGTCGAGGCACCGATGCCTCTGTTCTTCCCCTTTGGGACGACGCCCCGGATTATCGTCCGGACACCACGAGCGACGGCACTCACCGCACGCGTCCACCGGCTTTGAGGTCATCGCGATAGATTCGCCGTCAGCGGCGCGCTGAGGTGACTCCCGATCGGCTGGCATGGCTCCCGGCACTTCAGAGCATCCGCTGCCGCTGGAAGAGGCCGCGAGGGTCCTCGTCGACTTTGAAGTCCCGGTGCTCGAGGAGTAGCTGGCGCCTGGATCGGGGCATCCCGCTCTGTATTTTCTCGGGGGGTTCTTCGTGAGCTCCAGGTTTTTATTTCGATGGCTTATCGCTTTTGGTGCTTAAGGTGGCTCGTTCAGAGGACGATGTCGGTGCATTCTGGAACATAAAGAGCAGTGCTTGTGATGGATTGATAAAGTTTTTTATTCGCAAGTCGATTGGCTAGGGTTTACCGCTTAACACCTCATGATTTAGGATTGTGTTTGTTGTTGTAATATGCGCATGGCACGGATTGATAATTTTTTTTTTTTGTTAGTACAAAACACTACTTATAAATATTCTGTCGTATTGAGCAAAAGCTCGAGCGGAAGTGAAGAAAAAATAAGTGCAAGCTGATAAAATGAGTTTCAGGGAAAGAAAAAATTAATGTTTCCTTCGAGCCAAGTGTGAAAGTCGATGCTTGAAAATACGCTATTTACGTATAGATAAACGCGCCAGTTAGTCTAGTCAAGTTGAGGAATAAGCGATGCGCGTAATCTCCAAAAAAAGAAATTTTTAATTTCCCCGATATTGAATTATAATCAGCAGGTAACACTTCGGCTTATCGCCCCTGGTGCATTCCAGCAGTGATACTCGCTCGATGATTTTTCTTATCATTAAAAAAAGCACTCACGAGACTCCGAGGCATCGAGTGTTTTTTCACTTTTACATCGAATTCAAGCTCTCACTGACGACACCCATGACGAACGGAAGTGACGCACACTTTGCACGCGAATCGTGGCAAAGAAAAAAAAAAAAAAACAAGCTTTTACGGCTCGCAGCATATTTTTAAGTACAAAAAAACAAAACAATTCGCAAACACTATACTTCTTTTAGTCGATATCCTACCGAGGGAAAAAAAAAAGAAATCCTCGAAGATTACTCTGTAAGCCGAGGAGGAGTGTAAAGGCTCCCTTTGAAGCAAAACAAAACAGCTCGGAGATAACGTGGGCAAAAGAAGAATCGGCGGGAGCTCATTCCCGCTCGTTTGGACGCGCGAAAGGTGATCAAGCGACGAGTGCGCGGATTTGTTTTACATCACAGTCGGCCTTACGTATTATATGTGTGTGCGTGTGTGTTGCGAGAAAGAGATTAACGAGCGGACGGACGCGTCGAGTGTCGTGTCTTCGTCTGGAGTATAAGTAACGCGAGCTTTTCCTCTGTATCTTTTTTTTCGTTTCATCTTAATTTCCTCCCTCTTGAAGATGTTGGCTATTGCGAATGACTTGTATGCGCGTGTACATGGGCTACTGTTTGCTAGTTAATCAATGAATTTAAGAAAAAATATCCCTCCTCGCCACAAGACAACGTGTGGTCACACCATGCAACTGTGAGCGTGTATTTATAGATACCATGCACGTGATATGTCAAACGCTTATCGCGAGACATAGACGACGACTACGATGACGAGTAGGTAAGCGACATCAAGAAAGACAGAACTAAAGAGTCGAATGTCGGTAGACGACGACGACACCCGAGACGAGCTAATATAATATAACATGTCTTCAATGCGAGGGAGGGTGGGATATTGAAAACCTCGTCGAGACGAGATAAGCCTTTTGGAATGTGGTTGCGGAACGGACGAAAGAGGAAGCCGGAAGTAATTTCGCGGACACGTGGTCCGTGCAAGGCGCATGTTTATTCGCGGTCCAGGCACGAGCTTTCATTTTGACGGATGGACGCGTGTGCGAGGGTATTTTTTTTGGCCGCGGTGGGGTTGGGCCATTCTTCTTTCATCGCGATCGCGGCGGGCAAGGGTCCTCTTTGGCGAGCTTTGCGGCGAGGAAATTAAATTCTGGAGGACCTTCTTGAGCGGGTACTTGTGTGTGCGAGTTCAAGTTGCCGGGAAGCTGCTTTGGGTATTACAGGGGTCTTAGGAACTGGAAATTTGGTGTTTAAAAGTATGCATCGACACACGCATGGATTTCGGAACGGATGATGTATTCCGGTTAAAAGGAGAATTTCTTTTTTCGGGGCAGTTCACGAGTTGATTTTATTTTGCTACTGATTGAAGTACTTGAAGGTGTATTACCAAATAATTTTTTGTAGAAAATGTTGAGCTATTTTAACTAAAATACACACGTACATACTTTTTCGGAAAAATATCAAAATTAGGATCCATCAGAAAAATTAATTTTGTGGCTTTTTTTTCTTACTCCATCGATATGAAATTGATAAGTAGAGAACAATAATTTGCAACAATAATTGAATAAATCAATATTAAAATGTATATTAAATTGTAAAAAAAAAACTTACTTTCAATAAAGTATAAGAAAAATTGCAAGCATCCTGATTATATCATAACTATAATATATTGTGATTAGTTTCCAGAGAGTAGCTTATTTCTGAGCAACTTAAATTTCTAACGGAAATAGGATTCCGAAAATCCTAATTTAATGAAATTTCATAAGGTCCACGTTCTACGAGAAAAACAAAGAGTCCTCCTAAGCTTTTATTTTACCAAAATCAACTATAAATATCGATAAATTTAAGGAAGAAATGAGTAACTAAAAGTTAATATTTTTTTTTACTAATAATAAATAAAGTAAGTGTTAACCAGAGTTGCGAAATAATAATTTCAAGAACACACAAATTACTCATAAAATGTTCACAATGCAATGATGGGATTATATGTAACACTAGTTGATTTATAGACTAATCACAGTAATATACAACAACAGGTCACTCTAAGCCAGAAAATCCATAAAACTAGCTAATAAAAAATTAATCTACCATCACTCCTAAACAATAGCTGCTCTCATCATCAACGCAGATGGTGAAAAAAAAAAAAAAAAAAAAAAACCATCCTTCATTAGTACCTACTGTAGTCGTTTCGAGTACCGGTTTCTCCACACATTTTGTGCATCACAAACGTATATTTATACAGCTAAAGTAGGATTCGCAAGGATAAGCAGCAGTGAAAACGACAAAGAGGAGGGTGGGGGGGGGGAGCAGAAAGAAGTAAAGAGCATTGCAAGGAGATTAAGCGTGTGTATTATAGCGTGCGACATTCTTGTCGATCCGCAGCGAGACCAAACTGGAGCAACTGAGTCTCTCTCTCTCTCTCCTTCGAGACGACGAAGAAGACGAAAAACCGGTCGATCCTTCTTCTTCTTCTTCTTTCGCAGCATCAGCGGCAGCTCGTGTGTGTCGCGCGTATTTTCACGAGCCAACGCGTGCACAACCTGCCGCCGCCGGCTGCTGTTGCGAGAAACGCCGTGAGAACGTGAATATGGCGAGTACACGCGAAGGGAGAAGCGGAGAACGAGAACGAGGATTGAATTATTGCGTGGGAGTATTATGGGCGACGCGTGTTTGCAAAAGGGGACGAAAAATAGTTGAGTTTTGCGAGAGTTACGTGCGAGCTGCACGCGCGCGAATTGGGTATGTACACAAGGAGGGTAGCATGGAAATAAACGAATGGCTGATAAGAGTGGCAAATTAGAGGGAGAGAAGAAATGTTACCATTTATATGTATATATATATTTGCGTTGTGATTTCTTTAATTATTTTTAAGTGTGATTACGGTGGGCGTTGCCGACGTACTTTGTATGAACGTTGACGAGCACGAACACCAGACTGTCGGTATAGGTGTTCGTGAATGAAAATTGTGCAGAATACGTGTTGTTTATTGGCGACGATATTATTTAAAAAAACATACTTAAACTCACACTTGAATGATTTAGTGAATTGCTAATATCTACATTGATGAAAACATCAATTTGAAATAAAAACAAAAAAAATGTCTCCCAGTGTTTAATTAATCCTTTTTTTTTTAATTCGATTGTGCTGATTGCCTTGATATTTTAAATTAAAAAGATTTGCATACTGAAGGAGGGTTTCATATAACTGGAAAAAAATGTGTATTGTTTTTGAAATTAACACAAGTTATTATTTATTTCCAGGCGTTTAAAAAAAAAAAAAATTACCAAAATGTATACCATTTGATACGTGCTTTTGTGGGAAAATTGTACACTTGTTGCCTTTTAGAAATGATCTAGAAAGTGAAACTAAATGCACGGAAGAGACATGAGCATCGTCTGCTGCATTTCTTCAAAAATTCTTCATCACGTTTTTCAGTTGAATTCATATTTTTAACTTCAATCAGACGACTAAAATATTCACATTTTCAAGAAAATATCAAAGAAACTCAAATGATGACAGTGTGAAAAATAAAATAAAGACAACAGACTCAGTTAAAAAGCAACAATCATCCAAAGTATCGACAACACTCTGAGAGTCCTCAAATTCCACGAATCCGCTAATCCGATCCGAATGGCTCTTTTGATCGTACGAACAAGCGACCCTATGGACGCGGGGACGTATCTGTGTATCTGTGACGAGATACACGATATCGTCGTCGTTACAAAGTGTCGTCGTGTCTAGACGAGATTGCAAACTTTTGCACCGTCAATGATATCACGTACACATTTTCTCGGCAAAACAATAACATCATCTCAACACGAGACACGTACATGTACGGAAAAACGAGATGAGTACTGTACTCGCAAACAGAGAAAGCGACGACATAAGAAAGCCAGTAGATATCGAGGTAGATATTGTTTCCTTTGTTTTTGTCAAACACGCGCGATCCAATTAGCAGAGGAGCCCATGCAATTTTGCGAGACAATAGTTACCAACTCCGGTGGTTTCCTTTGACGTTTGGATCCTCTCGTAACACGTACATTTCATTTCGTTAAGCTTGATGAAATGCGTTTGTAACGACAGTGTAATTCCGTTACCTCTTGTCGCGTTTTTTCATCAATTTTAATCTCAGCGAGTGGGTTGATGAACGACATCACAAAACATTATCAAAAAAGACAAAACGTAGGAAAAAAGTACGATTCAATAATATATGAGATTATCATTGACATTTAATCGAAAAAAATTGTGTACGAAAGAAAGCAGCTTTGCCATCAAATGAAATTTTCGACAAAAAAATGTATCAATGTACGATGGTAAGCAGCAGCAGCTCGACAAGACATTCAGAAAGGTACTTCAAGCACTATCAATCGCAGGTAATGGGCGCACACTCGAAGAAGTAATAAGGAGAAGAAAAAAAAAGAGAGCAAAGTTAATGGGGAAAATTGGAGCAAGAAAGAAAGAAAGAAAGAGGCGCATCGATAATAAACGCATTGCCGGCCGACTGCACACGATGCCCGTAAAGATAGTGGTGTTGTGGCGCGTGCGCCTGTCAAACTTAATGCGAGACGATTTAATTAAACGAGCCAACCGCCGCCTCCTTCTACTATACCGAGTACTATGCTATTCCTTCTCCTTATCTTTCTTTCTCTCTCATTTTTTTCTTGCTTCTTCTTTTACTCTCTCGTCCATATCATATACGTGTGCGTACTTGTTACAGTTGGCCGAAGGAAGATTTATCGACACTTGGCGGTTTGTGTACGTACATACTTTTAATGATGGAGCGAATGACCGTACCTTCGGATAACTGATGTACGAGTACGATGATGGAGTTATAAGTGCTGTGTTGATTTTTTTTTTTTTTTTCCTTACTCGTTCTGTTTTGCAGGAAATTCGTACTCGAACTTTGATTTATGCGCGCTGGGAAAGGTTCGTGTGGGTAAGTTGATTGAGTCATTCGAAGAACTATAACGAGAATTATGTATAGATGCACAAGACGAAACACGAAAATTATAAATGTGACTGTTTCCAGAAGACATGACGATTTTATACTGGTAATTACCAAATCGCCAAATTGTTCATATAAAACTTTATTTTTAATAAGGTTGATCCCATCAGTCTCTCACGGTTTGCCGAATGAGCCACCCATCATAAATTTTGGGCACGAAATTGATAAAAAAAAAAGTTTCGATGAGCATATTCACGAAAACAAAAGTGGTTTCTCAAAAACCATTCGGGCAGTTATCGGCCTGTCTGTAAAAAGGGATCCTGTCGAGCGCCCTCGGAGCTCTCGCGCAACAACACATTGTACCGAGCAAATGCTCACGGCGCGTCCCGCGAAAAAAGTAACATATAATCTGACTTTAATTACATACAATTTTTCTCGAGTCGTATCGGGTTTGAGTATCTGGAAGATGGACCTCCCAAAAAGCGGGCATGGGACCAAATTTTTGCGACACGAGAACGCAGGGGAAAAGAGTTCGGTGTACGAGATTGATCATGCGGGGATCCCACGCAAGGGTGTACGTGCTATATGAACCAACGTCACGGGAATCGGAGATTGAGAAAACCTACTGGAATGTGACGAAGCATTTTTTTTTTTTTTTTTTTTTTTTTTAATTAAAAACTTCAGTTTACGTACGTGAAAAGGTGGGATTCCAAACTGGGACCAAAAGTATCTGGACTGCAAGTCCCTCCCTCTCTATCACCCGCATAAAAAAAATTCACAACATTACGTCGATGAAACGATTGTTTCGCAAAATCAAAGCCAAGTACGTCCATACACTTAAACTGAAATCTAATAGCAGGACCTAAGCCACGCTCGCAAAGAGACTCTCCCAAACAGCATTATCAAGATCTCCCCCACGTCAATTCTTTCCTATCTAAGTTCCACAAATTGTAAAAGCCCAAGTGAAAAAAAAAAAAAAAAAAAAAAAAAAACAAAGAAATTGAGATCAAAGCTCTCCCGAAAGCTACTTTTCCAATACTCGGTAAAAGCCCACGGCATAACGGGTACGAAGCCGGGAGAGGAACGGTATATATTGCCTTTGTCACACGGGGCAAAGGGGTAAATCTTACGTGTGTATCCACAACGTCGTGCGCGCGAAAAGCCATACTCACACAGCGAGCCAAGATCCACCTAAAGCCCTTCCGGTACGGTATCTCTAAGGATCTCGGAGCCCAGTCCAGCAGGAGGAAGAGTCCCAGCAGCAGATAAGGGCCCAGCCGGAGCGCGAGAACCAAAATATACGTATATATGTACATGTATACACACATCGGTAGGGCAAAGGTGCAGCAGCGAGACTTACTCCCCAGAAGGGACCCCCGTTCGCGTGTTGTTAACCAGTGCACTATCGGCGCTTAACTGACACAACGTCCAGCGTGCTTTTAATTATTCGACAAGGAGCTGCTGCTGCTGCTGCTGCTGACTACCCGCGAGAGTCGGAGGTGGAGGAAGAATGGTCGTCCCCGTGTGTGAAACGCCGAGATAAAGAGCGAGAGAGGAGGCACACGAGAAAGGAACCGGGCAGTAGTCACGGCCTGGAGAAAAGCGAGCCACCTCTACCGGCAGTTTCTTTTCCTCCTCCTCCTCCTCCTCCTCCTCTTTCGTCTTATTCTTCTGCTCGACCACCAGTACGGCAAACAGAGAGAGAGAGAGAGAGAGAGAGAGAGAGAGAGAGAGAGAGAGAGAGAGAGAGAACGCACGACACCCACGATGTGTGAGAAAGAGAGCAGCTTTACTAGTTATTGTTGTTGTTGTTGTTGTTGTTATTGCCTTTCCTCCTCTGCTCGGCGTATCCTAATATACTGGTACTACAGCATCGATACCGTTTTGAAGCGACCACTGTAGTTACTGTTCTCTGGTTACTCGCGAGCAATTGATGGACCGTACATTACGCGAGGTGAGAAAAGAGATGCGCGTCAGGAAGGGGAAGGATGAAAGTTGGTAGTTTCAGGAAGGTATCAAGTTACATCGCCTGGCCATTATTGGTCAAATTACGGGATGAAAGGGATGGTGCAGAGGAAAGTTTGGATGTAGTCGAATGGATCATCTGGATCTCTTTGATTATTCGTTTGAAAGAGATGTCAAGTAAACAGTATAATACGCGAGGAACCTTTTGGATATTAAAAAAACACCTCAAGACTAAGGTTTAATTTATTTCAATGTGGAACACGTAAATGTCCCACCTGAGAGAACCACCAAAACAATCGAGAAGTCTAATTGGGATGAACACCAATTTGGTATCAGGAAAGAGCCATCATAACATTAGGGTTGAAAAATCGGGTTGTTTCTTAAACATTCTAGAAGCTCGTTATCGGTTCTTTCGCACCAAAAAGTCTCCATGTGACGATACGGGGCTAAAAAAGGAATACACATGAAGCTTACGCGTCATGGAGCATTGGTAAAAAGTTTTCTCAAGAAGTAACAGTCACCAACTATAACGGCTCTCGATCAATAACAAAAAAAAAAAAAAAACAGCGTCTAATTGTCCGTAAGTCGTCCCATACCGAGCCAACGACAATTCGAGCAATTAAGCCCGGCTTCTGAATAATTAGAAGTGATTCGTCGTCGTCGTCGGCCCAGGCTATTATCGAGAGCGCAGCTTTGACTTTGGACTACATGTACCAAAGTGACAGTCGGCTCGTCAGAGATTCATCGCGTTAATTTTAACAAAGGAAGCCTTTCGAAAGGTCGATTCACTTTTCTCGTTGGAGTCAAGTGCTGTTGGGTTGGTTGGTGTAAGGTTGAAAAGGCATACCTTTGCTCTGTGTATCCTTCGAGCTCTAATGACGAATGAACGTTCAAGAGTCAGTCAATTTTGGAGAACGACTCGAACAGCAGTGCAATCAGCATCCAACTATAACAGAAAACAAAAACAAGTTTTTTAAAATTTTATTTGCAATAGGAAAATGAAGAACAAGGCCAAAAAGTATGGCACTATTTTTGTACGCTTTGCGCGCTGGACGTTAAAACGAAAAGTGGTAAATGAGCCGAGTATAATTGCAAAAACTAAATGAAGCGTCACGAAGGTCTGCGTTCACGCGCTGTTCCTCTCAAGGCTGCATTGCTGCAAATAGTTTAAGAGCCAACAACTGTAATGACGATTGGGTTTGGCGAATCGTTGGTCGACGATGTGCGATTTCCAGAGAGGACCATTTGGAAATAAGAAAAAAATGTACCAAAACTATACCGCTGGATGAAGTTTGGCAAGACAAACAAAAAAGCTCCTTGCCAAATTTTGATTCGATGCGTACATGCTGTCCAAGATATCGCAGATTGAAAGTCAATGAATCTTTTTAACACTGAGTATCTCAAGGACTTTTTCAAAGCTAGAGAGTATCTTGACAATGCCGTATTAAATCAAAATTTGGTAAATAGCTTTTTGTCTCGGTTGATTAGTTAAATCTCTAAATATATAGTTTTTCTAAAACCTTAACTATTTCAAGTCTATAGTCAAATATTTAAGAGTCATTTCACGGGCAATTACCTTTGATTTGACTAATTTTACGAGCAGTTGAAAGACCACAAGTACAGTTTCTCGTGGAGCATCGTCGTAAACAACAATTAAACGAGATATAAAATTCATTAAACGCCACAATAAGCGAGGTTTACTCACACGTGTGCGGATCCTTCGACGGAGAAAATTCATTCAGTAGTCACACGATTACCTTATATATCGGCCGCACTGTGGGAATCGTTTTCATAAAGTCGCGAGAATAATTATTAGCGTAATCCCCACGTTATTGCGAGCAGGTACGTGTTACACTGAGGAGTGTGGTTTTTTGAATTCTTTTCTTTCTATACTTTTTGACTTTTTCCTTTTTTGGATTCACTTCCGATAAAGTCGAGGAGAAAAGAAAAAAAGAAGAACAAAACTGAGAGTTTCTTTCGTATCGGGTCTGCCTCTGCTAACTGATTCCACTAGTCCGAGGACAGTCGGTGTGAGATGCAATTTTGGCCGATAATGGATTTTAAAACGATTTGCTTGAAATCACTACTGATAAGTTTTCAATTATAGACTCGGTATCAGGGAATCTTAATTTGGAGAATTCGAATTTATTCGCGAGACTTATCGTCGCCGAAGCGAACAAACAAACCGAGGTACGCGTAATCAAACTTTCCGAAGTAAATTTCAAGTTTATAAATACTGCTGATGTCGATGATGGCGTTTAATGCGACCGATGATGATTCAGTCTTTTGATTATTAATTAACTCGTTAATTAACTCTTTAAGTTTGACGTTAATTAAGTCAAGAATAGACAAATTTTTGTTTTGTACAGTGGTGGATTATTTATAAATGGGATGATTACCAATGTGATTTTTTAAACATATACCTACGTAAAAAAAAAAAAAAAAAAAGATACCGATACGTCAAAGTTGGACAGATTATTACAATACATTTTATATGGAAGGATAAATCAAGGGATTCGGCAAAAAAAAAAAAACTCACAAATTTGCTAACTGCTGGGCCACAATTCCCTCATATTTGGTACCGTGAGAAGCATAAAATATGTCTCGAAGAAAATAGTGCGCCGACGAAAGTGCAAAACGGCGCTAGCGAGTAAACACACACATAAATAAGCGCAATATATACATGTATACAGTGTGCAAAGATACATACACAGCAGTAGCGGGAGTCAGACGATTCTATCTTCCTTATAATCGCCATTTCAGGGAGGAAAGGAGTCGACGTTTACTGCGCCTCGAGCACCATAAAGCACCGCTGCTGCTACTGAAGTAATTTTTCCCGACGCGAATACAACGTGTACACGTACACACACAGTTTTGATGTTTGCTTCGATTGCAAGAGTAGAAAAATTTTGCTCTGACTTTGACATTTTGGGATTTATGAAAAGGATGTGATTTTTATGTATAAAAAGACCTATCGAAAGACGTCTACCTTAGGTTAAGAGACCCTGCACCCGCGAAAATAAATCGAAACGACTGGGTGTCCGTAACACACCCAAAATTCAGCACGATTATTTTTCTTGATCGTGCACGGAGTAAGTAATAATTTTATTTGAAAGTAAAATAAAAAATCGGCATTCCTCTGGCGACAATAACCTTTATTTCCGTTCCAGCGAATTAATCACCAGCGTCCCGGTCACTTAGCATCCCGAAACGCAAAACACGCGCTCTCTCGGCGTCTGAAATGTTTGAAAGTGGCAAGATTCGCAAACGAGACTTGCCTTTCAAACAATGCGATTTACGCGGCCGCAACCACTGCAGAATTCATTGCCGCAAAAACACGATGAACGCAAGAGAGAGAGAGAGAGAGAGAGAGAGAAAAAAAAAGAAAAAAAAAGATCCAGCTCGCGATAATGAATGGAATAAGAGGGGGACGCGCGCGCGCGCGCGCATATAATTGATAGCGCCTGGGATTTGCAAGGGCTCTTTACGAGCGACGTTTATTGCCGTTCCCGTTCCAATTTCTTTTTTTTTCTCCTTTCGAATTTCATTTGATTATTTTTTTTGTTTAGAGCGTCGAAGCTCCAAGCAAAGAAGGAGAAAAAACTTACACCCGCACGCTTCTTCTCCAAAGAGCCGAAAGGAGTCAGAGATGCGCGTGACAGATGGGAATAATATACGCAAGACGGAGAGGGGGGGGAGTGTATTATGCCCAGTAGCTATACGTACTGCCGTTGGTGGCGGCAATAATCGCGAGAGTTCCTGCGCGTTATACGTTGATGACGACGATAAAAAAGATACGCCTCGCGCGGTGCTCTCTTTTCGGAGACTTAATACGCCGACACTCGGTTTTTGCCTACATATACACGCATGTACATGTCATATAGATAGTATTATGCAATCGTTTTTGGCTCGACATGACGGTCCTGCGTTAAAAGTTACGGTATACATAGGGTTTTTTTTTATTTAAATTTTTTCATCATTTTTTCAGAAAACACAAGTTTTTGTAGATCCATGGATGAGAGATTTTTGTCATTCAAAAAAACTACTACGAGGTAATGTAATAACCAAAAGATGCCGAAATACCTCCACTCGGAGAGTATGTGTACACAAAAAACAGTCCCACTCAACGGAATTAGCGAAATCACCACGAAACAACAAGCCTACTTCACGCAGTACATTAAGAGCTTAAGGGGGAAAAAGAAAAAGAAAAGACTTTTCCTTCCCACTGTACCCGAGTCTTAATCCCCGCTAGTTCTCCTCTTTTCCTCTTTCGCGACTCTACATCCGCTTAATTTCTCGCGACGGCTCTCGTTTCCTGTATTATTCTTTCCCACTGCGCCATATCACGTCCATTCAGTCGGTCTTCTCGGAGACTCGGCTTTTATACGCGTTAGATAAATTACTTTGCACCAAGTATGTCCCAAGGATAATGCACCGGTGTATATATACATACATACACGGCTACTGGTTTACATGTACAGCCCCATGTAATACACCAGACCATGTACGCCATATTGTACGTGCGAGCGCGTGAGTTATACAGGCGAGACTCCGCATATAGCATACGTGAACGAATGTACAATCCATATACTATACGGCGCCGCGGTTGAGATGTTTAGACGTATGGGTATACCCCAACTATGTATATATATACACGCGTTCGGCTCGGCTTATGGTACGCGTAGGCGCTCGCCAAGCCGTGGGAAAGCGAATTAAGTGACATGAGAAATTAATGAACTTTCCGATTAATGGGTTGTTTATAATGGTCCCCACGAGTGTTGATTTTCGCCCTGATTTTGCCCCACGCAGTTGTGTCTTACACGCGACGATTGAAAAGGGGCTTCTCCCCACTTATATATAATATAGCTCTGATTATGATTTGTTGGAATAAAGGATAAATAAATCGCCGCGACTGTGCCTTTCTTGGGATCAAACGTAATGATAGCAATCACGTGCTTTGAAATCCGAGCGTTTGCCTTGACGTTATACGATCGAATTAATTTGAATCCCCGATGATTGACGCAATCGTCGAGAGAGAATCCAATTTTCGACGCGTGAACAGAAAAAAGAAAAACAAGAAGCGTACCGTACTGGACGTAGAGACGTCGCGTGAGAAAGTAACACCAGCACACACAAGCGGGAACGAAGGGGCGCCTCTTCGGCACTCGTATCGTCCATCTCCGATCGGGAGCCGAGTTGTTGAAATAATGCCCGGGAAAACGGAGTAGCGCTCGCTGCGTGCCTATATGCGCGCGAGTGGGGAAAAAAAAAATGTTTAGAGCCGGATCACGATGTAAGTGGCCTTCCTGATGTATGTGTGTGTGTTTATGCCTGGGAAGAACATAATATAAGTACTTGTGCGAGAAAAAGTTTTGATCGAGAGATGTTGGCTTGGGCCTTTAGGAAGGAGAATCGTGAATATTTAAAGGGTCTCTGGATTTACTTGTGGGTATTGTCGAATCATTAATGGTAGGTATGCTTTTTTAGGTGCATGTTTATACCGATGCCACGATGTGAAAAAGTAGCAGCTCGAGACGCTGCTGCTTCTTCTGGTGGGAATTCATTGAAGTGGAAATTTTGACGGGAAAAAAGTAATTTTTGACAGTTGGAGATGGATTTTCGAAACTAGACGTTATCAACACTATTTTTGTAATCACTCGCAAGTATTTCCATATTGTATTACTTAGTAACGCTACCCAAAGAGTAAACAATTTTGCCAACATTTTTTTTCTCATTTCTTCATCTTTGCAATCTATGTTGTTGCCATCAAGCATCTATTTTTTGTTTCATTTTTTTCTTTCTTTTTTTACAAACAAACAAATAATTTTTAATAATGATTCAAAATCAAATGCATCACTTTATACTTTTATTTTTTAAATCAACGCATTTAACTTTTCAAAATCACCTAACACAACGAATAAAAATGCTTCAGTCACGTGGCAATCAATTTTTTGAAGTAGGATACGAATCATTAGTAGTCGATTTGTCGTGGTGTAAAGTAGTATCGAGGATCCATCCTAATGTCTACAAATGATCCACATTATTACTTTGACATTATGAAGAGACATCACGATGTGTATTTTAATAAAAAATGACAAGAGCCAAGCAATCAGCTCGGAGGAGATGAAAAAAAAAAAAAAAAACAAGCACCCAAGAATTTACATCACAACGTGGTACAGGCAACAACGAGATCGGCCCCGAAAAAAGCGCACAAACAACAATCAGCATCACTTACACACACGCAACATAAAAACCTACCAATCACGAATCATCGCATCCTCAGCGTCGCTTTGACGATAAAAACAACACCTTGCCAAGCGCCAACGCACGAGCAGCCTCGTCCCATGTGTAACCACGTACTCAATTTATACGATCAATATCAAAGTCGTACCAGCTAAATATGTGTGTATATAAAAGGTGGACAGGCGCGACAGAGTGGTACACACGTGGGTATGTACGAAGAAGGAACCGACGTGCGCGACCAGCGGGTCAAGTGTCGTCGATTGTATCAAACGTAGATGATTTTTCTCAATAACGAGCGATAATTGATTTATTGAACTCTCGTACCTTCTGCAGCGCAATACACCGCTAACTACGGCACCGTTGATCTCTTCCCGGGATCGCCCGATTAAATCACATTATGCAGCCCTGACCCGATCGGGAATCTTTGTCGAAATCACTTGTCCAAATGAAAATTCCGACGTGACACTTTGGTACTGCACGCGTTAGCCATGGGCTTATTATCACATTATACACAAAACGCTGCTACCGCCTATATGGCCCATTATACCATACACTTGTTTGTTATTGCGACGAGATATTGTTCTCGAAAGCGATGATGGATGATGGCATCGTTTTTATTGCCTGTCGGCTTTTATAGAGACAATTGTACGGATGATCGAGCTCTTTGGTGGCTAATGCGATGGTTTCAATTTACACCGGGAGGCGTTTGATTGTGCGCTTTTGTCGATTCGTGACCATTTTGGCAGATATACAAATATTTTGTCAACTTTACCACGCCGTTGACCGCGACAATGATCTAACCAACTTTCAGCGAAACGTTTTTACCAATCGAGCATATGGTTACATGTAATTACTATTTTTAGTACATATTTGGCTACGATTGCGAATTTCACAGCGTATTTTCAACTGCATGGACAAAACTGTACCATCCGCGCAAAATCCGCGCTTCCATGATAAACCATAATTCAGGACGAAAAAGGGAGGGCAGCTATACAAACGTTTTAGCCGCGATTACGCGCAAACGACATCCGACCGTGTCCCGAAATGACCCTTCGGCTATATTCACTCCCTGCACCCCCACGAGGAGGAGGAAGAGATTGACGAGGCGCCGAGGGTCTGGCCGCTGGTGAAAAAGATCTCTCCCACCCGGTCGTGGGGTAATATCGCGAAAACTCCCGAAATATGTATACACATGTGCGGGCCCCACGGTACAACCGTAAGCGCGATTTATCGGTACACAACTCGTAAACCATTGAAATGGGCATCCTTTATGGGTATACCGTACACGCGGTGTGTATAATAGTGAAGGAGCGGGAGACGCTCTTTCGAGCTCATTTGACGCTAAATCACCCGCAGACGAGGTTTATCCTTCTCCTCCTCGTGCTTCTTATCTTTATCTTGTACTTATTTTTCTTTTTCTTCTTGTCTGATTTCTGGGTAAAAGGCGATTCTATAAACGTTCGAGGAGTTATGCGGGTACCTTCGGATGTACAATGGCTATTTTTCGATTCTCCGTGTATTTTGAAACTGTTACTGGTAAGCATTCGACTCTTTGCGGATGGATGATGACCAGTCCGGTGCATTACCTAAGTGGCTCGATTGGGTGTCGATGTTGCACGATAAAGTTGTACAAACTGCGACTGTAGCTGTTAATGGCAAGTTCACTATTTTCTGCGATATGAAACTTGAAACTTCGCATCAAAAAACCCTGGGTAATATGAAGGGAGTATCGGTATGGTCTTGGGTGGGTGGTAGGGACAGACTTTCAATGTACCATCTTAGAGGACAATTCCTAATCTTTTGTTGCACTGGGCGAAAACTGAGAAAGATCACTTAAAGCCCTTATATACACTGGGTGAATAAATAAATAAATAAATAAACAAACATAATAAAAGCGATCGTTAGCAATCATTGATACAGAAATTACCAGTCAGAGGATAATTGGAAAAACGAGAGTCCATCTCAATTGTTCAAAGTTCACGAAAAAAGTTGCTAAAGACACAAAATTTAAAAAATTTATAAAGTTTCGTATCCAAGCACAACATAAACATGAAGAAAGCCAACTCTGTGCATCAAAGTGAGAGATAAACTTAAATTGTGTACGAACTGCTAAGACTATCTCTTTGAGATTCAGAAAACTTCATTGAAATATCTCAAGCGTAGTACATAAAAAAGTTGTACTATTAGGCACATCCAATTAAGATGAGGAAAAAAAAAAAAAAAAAAGACGCACACCTACGTGTAATTTTCTATACCTTTTATTTTTCTAGCGCGTTAGATATTGTAAGTTTATTAAAACCACGTGCACACCACAAACGGAAATAGCGCTTTGAGCCTTTATCACCCACTTGGCGGACGTTTTCTATGGACGCGGGACTTGATTAAATTACTCTCTCATCCATAGTGGCAGCTGTACATATTATACGCAACGCGAGTATTTTACGCACAACCTTGCTGGAACTATAACTGTGTGCTAACTACTACTTATGTGTTGTCTCATCAGAATGAACATTATGGTTATTTTTTGTTTTATTGTTTACTCTTTTTTTTTTTTTTTTTTTTTTTTTCACGTTAAACTTTTCATAAATTTTCAACGTTGTTTTTTTCCTCCTATTCATGCCAGGATCCAAGTAAGTCTAGACGCTAGTCAGTCACAGTAGCAGTATCGGTATATCTCATTTTCCTTTGTATTTTCCTATCTACAACTTATCGTATACATTTTTGTAAAATTTTATATTCTAATAAATGTTATCTAGCAAAGTTCTACAAAATCTTTTTCCTGACTCCTGTTTATGCTCGTGTTTATGTTACCATAGATACCATAATTTTGTCAATATTTCTACGTACTTCCTTTTTCTGTAATTTGTACAATGTAATTTCGACAATACTCAACCTATTCAAGATTAATCTATCTTTCCTATTGCAAGTTGTATAATATTGTCTAGTTTTCCTTTGATTTCACGAGACAGAGCAATTTAAATTGAAAAACAAGTTGGAAGGAAGTTATTTTAAGCATCACTTTGGGTATAATTCAACAATTTGTCCTCTAAAAATTTAACCCTGGCTTTCGTTTGTTTTGACTCTACTATACGTTCTTTTCTTTTTAGTCTTTGAACTTATTTCGTGAAAACCATGTGTCATTTTCAACCACGAGATTTTATTAGCGTTTAAAATCTAGTTTGCATCTTAGCTTCAGCTCCAACTTTAGTTAACGTAATGTTATCACAGCAAATTCAGAAGATGATACTATATTCTGTAACTTATAGATTGCTTCAATTATTCTCGAGACTCTACGGATCAACAACATGTAAAAACATGGAAAATTTGTATTAATTTCTTCAACAAAAATTCCACTCATATAACGAAGGAGTTAACGTGCTAATAAAAATTATAACAACACGTGTTAACAATTTAATGAAATTTTCAGTGCCTTTCTGTATACTTCAATTCATCCACGCAATACCCAAAAACCTTAAATCGACTGAACGTCTTCAAAGACAATCGGAAGAAATAATACAAAAATAACAACCACGCATCCATTACCTCAGGATTCATCATTCGGATCCCAAAAAGACGGGCGTGCGCGCAATATCGGGGCATTAGATACACGCACAGTTTGCGTAAGCGTTACGCAACAATCGATACAAATTACGCACCACCGATGCGTATAAAAAATCGTGTATCCAGTGTACATAATATGTATACAACGGGGGCACCGAAAATCCGCCATTTATCAATCACGAGAGCTACAAGTATCGACGACCTTCCAGATCATCATCCCTCGTTCAACGAAAGAGGGAGCGAGCGCGTGCACGAGGTCGCCTCCTGCGTCTCTTTATATTGTTATTATGTGTATACACACACGCACGCACGTCAGCATCCCTTCTCGGGGCTTGTGTGTACAAAAGCAGGGAAGGGGCGCACGCGTCCTCTCTCCTTATATATATGTATGTGTTTTTTTTTCAGGGTCAAAGACCTCAATTCGTCCCCGAGGAAGAAGAGGGAGATGGAAACGATGACCGGGGCAAAGCGCCAGGGAAGCGTGTAATCTTCGCGGGAGTGCGAAAAATGGACACGGTAGCTGCTGCTTCTTTTCTCCCTGCAAAAACGATTTGTCATGCGGAAACGCTGGCGTAACCTATATATCAGTTCACCCGTGTGCGTGTACATCAAGGACACACGCGGTATAACGACGTAATGGTTTACGGCCGAGGAGAGAGAGAGAGAGAGAGAGAGAGCACACACTCGTCGTGTCATAACTTTGACGCTCGCGCGCGCGCGCGCGCTTTTGATAAATGACGTGCTCCGCTGATGCTCGGAGATGGGCGAGAGGGATAAAGATGTGTACGAGGGTATATACACACGCAGGTTAGTTTCGTTCGGGCGGAAAGAGGAGGAGAGGGAGAGAGAGAGAGAGAGATCGGGGCGTATAGTTTGGCGGTGGAGAGGTTGTACGTGTGAATTAGAAGGTGGTCCTGTTGGGTTTTGCGTGATTACACGGGGGGCGGGTGATTGATCGGTCGAGTGGTTCTTAGGAATTTTTTTGCCATTTTTTTTCTTCTTTTTTTCCTTTTCATTGATACATTTTGCGATTCGTTAGTTATTTTGAAAGTAATCACTCCACACTCTAATGATAACAAATGGTATTCCAGAAAACACAATGCAAAAAGATTTTTTTTTTTTTGGTACTACAGTAAAATATTTAGTATTGTAAGAAAATATCACAACAATCAGATAGGATACCTTTATAATCTATGAAAGGATCAGTTGGCTGATAAATTACATGTACAGTAGAATTTTTTTTTTTTTTTTTTTTTTTTTTTTTTATGTGAAAGGGAAATATGTCTCCGTTTCGTCCGATTGTCAGCTCGTAACTTTGAACAGTGACTTTTTATCACTTTAAATTTAGATAGGCACGAGGATGATTAGGTAAATTGTTTCAACCATAGAAAATCAAAAATCAACCACACACGACTTATTTTCCAACGAAAAAGCGTCTCTTTTTTCTTCTAAATTGTTGTCAACGAGTTTTGATTAAAATTAATGCCACAAGTTATTAATTTATTATTAAAATTTTTCAGTACTGGTGATCACATTCCTGGTAACTAAAATAACACGGGACGTAACGGATTTCAAGACTGACACGATGGATCGAGAAGGTCTTATCTTGTCGTATGCGGATTTAAGAGTAGGTAAATTATTAGGGTGTTAAGAGAAAAAAAAAAAAAAAAAAATGTTTTCAGTACAATAGTATACCGCGTACACAAGTCACCAGTTACGTTTCAGAGACAGCAACAGATGTTCGCAACAACAGCCACAATCGGGCTTCATAAGCTCATTAATATAACTTTTTTACGGCTACGCTCCCGGGCTCGGCGCTTCTTTTTTTTTTTTTTTTGTTTTTTTTGTTTTTTTTGTTTTTTTTTTGTACAATGCCCAACACACGCCTCCGAATGGTCTACTTTAAAACTAACTCTCCAAAACTTTATTAATGACGCGAGCGAGCGCCCTTTCTATTGTATGTGTGTACATCTGCATTTTTCAGCGGTAAGACGAGAAGAAAAAGCTGTCGTGTAGACAAATGAGAAAAATTCCAAAGTACAAATATGAAGTAAAAAAAGGGGGGGGGACACCATTCCTCTCACCAAAATTACCGCGTACGCTGTGTGTACATAGCGTTCGAGGAGGGGGAGGCAAGCGTATATACACATATCCTTCCTAATTTTTCCTAATGACAGCTGATGCCAGCTGCACGTGCGCGAAGCACACGCCTCCTCGAGCAGTACAGCACACGGGGGGAAAACCTCTTTTCCCCGGAAAAAAAGAGAGAGAAGGGGAGCAAAAAAAAAAGGACGGGTGATGAATGCGAGAGTGCCGTTGCACCTGGCGATAGCGTGTAGGCACCGATGGTATTGTGGTAGTTTTGGGAGCACCGGTAGAAGGGGAGACGCGATGGCGCGGTTGTGTTTAGTGGCCTTGTTTGCAGGATACTGTGCATATGTGTGTGTACGCAGTTGAGGGATTGAATCTCGTTCGTTGCCCTTTCCGGAAGTTTTGGTGCGAGGTATATGGCTAATCATTGGATTTTCCAAGCAAACTTTTCACCAAATTTCAAGCAAACGCGTGAAGAACCGATAGTCTTTTCTAGGGTGCCTTGGTTAACTATGGAAATCGTAGTTGATTTTGTATTACTTGTATCTCAAATCCATTTCAGTAATTCTTATTTAGCTCAACTTATTTGGAACTGGGATTTATTGATTTTAATCAAATACAAATATGGTCAAGATACAAAGATAAAAAGAAGATTGCGAACAAGTGAAGAGATATTTAAACTCCCACATGCACACCTGCTAGCAGCAGTAAATTAAAGTCCAAATTTTTAGGTGACAAAGTACGTACGTGAAAGAAAGGGAAATGTTGGGAAATGTTATACGCCTATTAACTGGCCAATCAGACATATTCATATTCAGCCGTGAAGCAGCAAAAAATCATCAAACAATGTATCGTCTTAAGGATTATCGGGATCAATTCATTTCTAGAGGTTTCTACGAGCAGGATCTACTTACCTACGGTCATCGTCCAGGAGGAACAAGAAGATATAACATCCCAGCTCTGATCTTAAGAGTCGAGATCTTAAAATCGGAAGGACCAATTCAGTGGCGGAGTATAAAAAGGTTATCCAAAGGAATCCTAAAATATGACAGATTACAAGCACAAACGTATTTATTTGCCAGAGTAGTGTACTTTGATTGACATTTCCATCAGTTTATCTGGATACGTGATTTTTCGTTACAGAGCTTTTTCCATGAGAAACAATCCTGCATCCGATCGAGTCGTTTGATGCCGGCTCAGTTGAGCAGCTGAAATTATCATCACTACCACTTATAGGAAATTCCGCGGCAGAAACAAGCTCTCCCCGAGAACATGTGTGTTAATACAGCGCGACAAGCACTTTTTTCCCTCCCCTCTATTTCCTCGATTTTCCCTGCTTTGCACGCCTTATGCTTATTACGGTGTCGAAAGAAATAAAAGAACCCGAGCGGAAAAACCGACTTCTCACCCGGAGCCCGGATACGAAATTTCGTCAAGTCAACACCACCGTTTTCTCTAGCTCATTTATTTATTTTTTATTTTTTTCCCCCAGCTCCCCCGATTTCCACGAGAGAGCGAGATCGTACTTGTCTCCGCTGTCCCCCACCCCTCGGGTAGCGCAATCGACCACCACGTATAGGAAACAATGAGAAGCGATTTGTTGGGCGAAGGGAGCGATTTCCTTCTCGGGACGGAATATTGCTGATTAATCCCTCCTCCCTGTTGTATTTTCCCGTGTGATCGCTCGATACCGAACAGGGGCTCGACGAACACTCGAGATTGTAACAACACGCTGCTGCCGCGGATGACTCTTTTGTCGAGCCGTGTTTTTATAGGATTAAATTTTTACCTCTGTTTTTTTTGCGAGCTTTCGAACTGTAAGATTTTTTTTTTTTTTTTTTTTGTCGGTGCCCCGGGGTTTCCATTAACGGTGTGTTGTGTTGAGTAATGTACCTCTTTTTTTTATCATATTCACGTCAACGAGTTTTTAATGAAAGAATCGGACGAGTGTCATACTTTTTCATTAAGGTGGCATATTGATTTTAAAGCAGCTTTTGTGTGTGTGTGAGTTTTTTTTTATTGTTACACTGAGGGACAAAAATAATAAAAATCACAGAGGAATTCCAATAAAAATTACCATTTCGCAGGGTAAATCGGTTAAAAACTGACAAAAAGGGAAAAATTGTTATTTTTAACAGTAAAGATTATTGTTTTAACAGTAAAAATGACTATGCTGGAACAGTGAACCTTAAAAGTATTGGTTGATAAATTGTACTTTCCATCATAGTAATTTTTAACTTTTCTAACTATAATTTTTACTTTTCGAATTATAATTTTAACTGTTTAAACAATAATATTTGTTGTTAAAAATAATAATTTTTTTCTTTTCTGTCAACTTGCATTCGATTTACCGTGTGAAATGGTAATTTTTGCTGGAATTCCTCTATGATTTTTATTATTTTTTTCCGCTCAGTGCAGAGTATCTATACTGTATGTAATTCAACTTAAAATTTATCTGTTAACGTATCAAAAACGTAACTTTTTTTCAGAAATCAACCATCCGTAATCTGAAAAATCCATCCGAATCCCGAAACATATAGCCTCGTAGCGCATAACATTCGATTACGCAATCGAGCAGCCGAAAACAATAGCCCTTTGCCCCAATTCATTACCATCGTAGCAGAAAACTCACACTCGCGCGAGACAACCTTTTAAAAAAGGAGCCCGAGGAGCCAGACACAAAGAAAA
Source organism: Copidosoma floridanum (assembly GCF_036245765.1). Lineage (NCBI taxonomy): Eukaryota > Metazoa > Arthropoda > Insecta > Hymenoptera > Encyrtidae > Copidosoma > Copidosoma floridanum. The sequence goes on along the minus strand of NW_028321884.1, from coordinate 10,161,908 downwards.
CGAAACGAAAGCGCGTTCCAGCGTGGCAGTAGCGATTTCAGCAGCGTCATCGTGATGGTAAACAGGAAAAAGAAAAGGAATCACTAGTAATGCCCCCTCCCCACCTCCTCCTCTTTGGCTCGAACAGGAAACGACATAAGCAAGACGTCATCGTCGCTCTCCGACTCTGGTGCTGCCTGCCTGCCATGCGAGTCGTGAGCTGAAGTTGATATCGTGCAGATGCTTGTGTCTTACGTAACGAGAATCTGAAAGTGCATATACATATGCGTCTGATTACCGTTAGGACTTTACTGCAAATCTCGTGTTAATCACCTTCGTTTTGAAAAAAAAAAGTGAGCCACGTGTAATCAATATAGTGAATTTATTACCCGGGAATGTTTTAATTATTGCTCGTCCGCAAAACTCGTCTGAATTATTTCCGATAATTGCCGTTGGGTTTCGAAAAATTTTGCGCGAAACTGCACTTCGTCGGACCAATTAATTCGTGAAATTGCATGCTTCGATGGGCTATCGAGGAAAGCAGCTTTGATTTCTATCAAGTCGGCCGCAACCAGTCGACATTGGCAAATCTAGTTTAGATCCGGAATTTCAAAGCGCCTTTTTTTCGCCGAGCTCTGGAGCGTCTAATGATACAAAGACACGGTTCAGGTTCAGCTCGAATTGCTTCTTTTTTTTTGAGAGGAAATATATAATTTGATGGAATTAAAGATCCACGAGTTATAAAATACCGGAGATTCCAGAGAAACCCGGAGCAAAGTGGAGCTTGATTAATACCCCGACGTCTTCTTGAAACTTTTCAAGTTTCAAAGAATTTCCGGTTATCAAAAGTTTTGGTGGCACTTTGATGGCAATCACCAAAAGAAAAGCAATTGAAAAATTAAGTATTCTTTTAGGTATAGAAGCCAATAAAATTCGATGCTTCGGATGGTGCTCCTTGGGGATCCACGTAAAATTGCCAAATTGTAACTGACGTTTTTTACGGTTAAAAACGGCAAAAAAAAAAAAAAGGCAAATACGTAATCGGGAGTTTACAGAGAGCTTAACTAGAGCAAGGGACGGCCGCTAAAGTTCCGCTGCGTGTCACGTCATAGACACGTGTGTTCGAGTGCTGTTACAAATGGCATCGTAAAATCGTCATAGCTGTCGTCGTTTTGTCTTGTTGCACTACGATTAGTATGGAATTGATAGTGGTCGAAGAAAAAGGCTGCACGCGTGTACAGTATTGACGGCGAGTCGTGGAGTTGGTTCAGAGAGGGCTCATGGAAACCAAGTGGAGAGCAGGTGGGCCGTGCGCACGAGCGTGTTGGCATCAAAGGACGAAAGGACGGAGGGACGAGGACTCTCTTACGAGGGAGGGAGACGCGCCATCTGTTCCTTGTGTTTGTATTTCCGTGTGCGTGTGTGAGCTTTGCAAGGGAGTGATGTACGGAAGCGACGGAGAAGCGATGACCAGCTGTACGACGCTAAGGACAACGGGGGAGATTGATGGTTTCGTGATATTTTCGTACGTGCATGATGATCCACGGAAGTCGATGCCAAGAGATTATTGACCTCTTTTTTTTTTTTTTTTTTTTTTTTTTTTTTTGAGGACACTTTGGGATAAATTAGGGAGGAAATCGAGAAAAATACACAACGGAGAAGAAGCCGAGTTGATTAGTAATGTTTAGTACTATTTTTTTTTTTTTTTTTTTGATTATTATGTAAAAAACGGTATCTCTTGTTTATGCACATTACAATATTAAATAAGTAAATTAAAAAAAAAAAAAAAAAAAAAAAGTAGTTGATTAGTAGTTGATGCTAAAATAAAATTAATGACGGAAGATATATGAAAAAAAAAAAAAAAAAAAAAAAAAAACTCAAGGATGGACAAATGGAAATAAAAAGACACGAGGCTACCACAAGGATTTGCGATTTATGAATCGACTTAAGCATGCGTCTACTGTGACACTACCACTTTTACTATCAATGCTACTACCCCCGACCAGCTTACGAATTTTAATACGCTGGCTACTATATTTCAGCTTTGGATGAACGGAGCTTCGAAAAGAGTAAGTAGAGGATGAAAAAAAAGGAAGAGAGGAGAGGCATGAGGAGAAGAGGAGGAAAAAACGAGCAAACAAAACGATAGACGGAGACGGACAAGCTGAAGTTGGGGGGAGAGGATAAGGAGTATAGAGACCGAAAGGGGCTGAAAAAAATGCGGAGGAGGAGGAAAGATGCAGAAACGAGGGAAAAAAAAGGTCGCGACCGAGGGTGGGGCAGTGACGAGGGTAAAGGGGAGGGATGGAGGGAGGGAGGGGATAAAAAGGGAACGAGGATAATAAGCGCAGCGGCAGCAGCAGGTCGACGACGCTCTTTCTCGGATCAGTGCAGTGTACAGGTATACCGAGGCAACGGGAGCGAGCGAGAACGAGCGAAGACAAAGTCTGGGATGCCCTCCCCCTCTCGCGCTCTTTCCCCTTTCGCGCTCGCTAAAATTGGGGCGGGGATAGCCAGACAGTGCGGCACGCCGGAGGGAAGAACGGGGCAAAAGAGTGGGGATTAAAAGGTGGACGCGCCAACGGAGGGGAAGCAGGAGGCAGCGGGGAGGAGAGGCTTCATTCACCAGACGCTCACCTCCTCTCTCTCTCTCTCTCTCTCTGTTTTGTTTTGCACAAGCATCAGCGCCGAGGCCATTACTATACTACGACGTAGCGTGTACGCTACCGCGCTGCTGGCATGGCTGGCTTGCGAGTCTTGCGGCCGCGAGCAGAGTAACATCGGAGGCGAGGCTGCCGCGCGCACGTGAGAGCTTCTACGACGCAATTTGCGAGGTCTACGTCCATGTAACTTTTCCCACTATTCCTCCACGATTGTCAACGTGCTAGGACGGTTAATTAACTTTGCTCGCTTATGGTAGGGATTTGATTTTCTCGAAATTTTACCATTTATCCACGGATAGTCTGGAAAATATGCCATGGCGTATGTACGAGTGGAAAACACGCGCGCATCAGCAGAGATTCTCTCTGAGAGAAAGAGAAGAGGTGCGCGCGCAAAGGACCAGAAAGAGAGAGCCGGGCTCTCCGGGTTAACGCCCAAGAACTCTGTTTTCGCTCTCTCTCCTTTCCTCCGAAGGACTGGAGGATGAAAAAGGAAGACGAGAGCAGCGAGGAAGCTGTGCTGCTCCTCCTGACGATGCAGCCCGAGCCTCGTTTCGATTTCCGATGCCGAGGCTGGATTTAGAGTAGGGCTTTGTTTTCTCTTCCCCTCGATCCCCGTGACTCTGGGAATCGGCGTTTTATCATTCGGAGGTGATTAATGTGGCTATTCGACGCTGTTGAATCAGTGGGTCACTGCGTACAGGAGAATTTATGCCCGTGTGTATACCTGCAATATGGAGGATTATATTTCTGTAAGAGCAAGTAGAACAATCTTGTTGAAGCTATTATTTGTTTATTAAATTTCGATGGGTACATCCATAAGCACGACTCGGAGATTCTTTTTTTTTTTTTTTTTTTTTTTTTTTTTCATTATTCCTACGAGACCAAATTCACAAGTAAATGTGGGGAGTTAAAATGTTATTCTTTTTTTAAACTTGTTTGGAAGGAGAAAACATAACTTGTAAACCAAATTAGCTCTTTAAATCAGTTTAGAAGAGATACGTGCGCATAGGCACGTACCGACACGATGGCACTCTATAACAAGTCGTTTGAAACGGTACTTGGTCACATTTTCTTACAATGCATTGGATAAAATTAGTGTCAATTCGCATCCTCGAACGCAAAATTAAATTTGCTCGCGTATCGTACCTATTATGGTATAGTGTAGTGCAAAAATCTCACTAAATGATTTTGAGAAGAACAGTAATTTTAGAGATGAAAGCTCCGAAGTGAGAAAAAAACAGTCAGTAGTAAGTTTGCAAGAAAAAAACAAAATACATAAAGAAAAGCTAAAAATGAGGCTATAAATAAAGAAATTTTCATAAAGAATAATATGGCAAGGAACGAGACAGAAAAGTATAAAAAGAACGGTTGAGAAATTAAAAGAAGGAAGACAAGTGAGGGAAGGCACGCGATGGAAACGGAATGGGGAAAACCAGAACTTTTTCGTACAGCCAAGAATAGATGCAAAGAAAGGGAGATAAGAAAAAGAGGACATGGACTGCGGAGATTGTAAAGAAAATTTGAATGAGCCATGGCGACAAAAATAGAAAACTCAATGCGAGGCAACGCAGGAGCTGAGGCTTCAGGGGAGTATTAATTTGTGGTTCCGATAGATTCACAATAAACGTTGAGGAGGGACAATAACAAAGACCATGAGACTTGAGTACAGTGTTAAAATCAAGTTATCTGTACACAAAGGGTTGCAAGGTACAAAAACATCATGTACGTATACTTTCAAACAGCGAGACTGGTACATAAAATGTGCTTAGCGCTAAAATATAGCTTTGGTAACCGATCCCCTGGATTCATCGGGCGAGGCTAATTAAAGAACCCAATACCCTTCGTCATAATCACCGGTCCCCGTCGTTGCGAAATCCGACGCGAAATATTGTCATTGCCAACTACACTACATGCGCAACCATACTACCGATCGTCGTCTATTAATTAACTGAACTTGTGTATGCGCGATTATTAATGCGCCCCGCGCGGCTTACGTGATAAATAAGCGCGTTTATATGCTTACGCGTAATTAGGTTTAATCACCCGGTAAGCGTTTCAAGCTGATTAACAGGCGAGATAAAGCAACGCGAGTTTTGATGAGTTTCACGTGTGTACATTTGCATATGTTTGTCTGTCAGTGCGTTTGGCTCCACTGAGTTAATAATATGAGAAACGTTTTTTTTTTTTTTTTTCAGAGATACCATCTAGCAGCCATGATATTTCGTTCAGAGACGCACGTTTTTATTATTGTTATCAAAGTACGATATTTACGTTTATTCGCAGTGGCTCGTTTTTTTTTGTTAATTGTATCGTAAAAAATATTATATACGGTTAATTGGAGATGACTGGGCACTTAATACTCCAGGTGATCTCGCAAAATGTATGAATATGTTATGAAAAAGCTACGTGTATTCTACCCATGAGTTTTAAATTATATGCATACCCAATACGTACGTTTGGGAATATTGTGGGTGAGACAATGGTTATTACACATTTTTTTTCTTCTGCTCTCTACACACGACAATATTTAGAATTACAGATGCAAGAATCATGTCAATTTTATTTATAGCCAGTTTTTTTTACAAGTAGTGTAATCAATTGATAATCATGAGAGTTAAGAAAAGCCTAGCGTAGAAAAAGTAAAGTTGGACACTTTTATCTATTCACCAGAAGTGTACGAGCTGTATCATTTCGATGGTAGTTTTTGATTTCTTCACTGCGATGAATTGCGTTGGCTTATAACGAGTAGTTTTGCATCGCGAACTATGTTGCAATCTAAATTATTACCACGCCAGGAATGTGGGCGAAATTTTTTCAATAATTAGATGCTACGAGTGACGAATGGATTTTGTGTCGTACAGTTGCTAGCGTTGCAAAAAAAGTTTTTTTTTTTTAACCATGCAGTTAGATTATTTTATTGGTGTAATATTTGCTCCTTTGAATAAAAGTGTTTTTGGCTGTATTTCAATGGATTTAACAATTGCAATTCTCCGCGTATTTACCAGCCAAGTGATTGATTCGTTTGTGGCGTGCGGCCGTGTTGTTAATTCTCCTCCGAAATAAGAGAACTGGAGAAGAGAAAAAGAATCGGTTTCAGCGGTGTAAATTCGTTTGGTAAAATTGCACGGACGTCGGCACACAATCGTACAAGATTCAATTTCCGCAAACAAACGAAATCCTCAAAAAGCCCTCGTGCTAATTGTGTTTTCAATCACTTCTTCTCGATTCTCGAGCGAAACTGGAACGGAGAGAAAGAGAAGGAAAAGAAAAAAAGGAATCAAAACCAAGCAAGACGCGGTGGTGGTGGAGCTTGTCGACAGACTATTACGGAAAATGACACAACACTCGAAACGAATTGACTTCACCGTCTTCCGCTGGATAAATGCTTGCGCACGACAGTTTTTCTCTCTTTGTCTCGTTCCTTTTGGCCCCTGTTTCAAGGAGCTGTGTTTATTATGTACTCATTTAAATACAGAAAAGACCGTATGAATTTCAAGAGACAACGAAGGAATTGTTTTTCTAGTGGGTGCAGTGATTTCGTTCGCAAGTGCATTCACTTATTTGATTTTAATTTCACTCATTCTGTTAATTTTTTAAAAAATACTAATAATAATTTAATCTTGCTGTCTGTTGGAAAATCTTGATTACCATGTTAAAAAAATAAAGATTGCGAGAGATTGTACCACCCAAATAATTATACTTGAAGGAAGGTGTGGGTTGGGTGTTGTTGCTGAGTGGGTCTTGGTCTTTCATAGATCACAACATAATGATGTTCACTTCAATTTTATACATTTCAAATGTGGTTCGGATTGGATAGTGCCTTCAAAAATGCAGACATAAAGTTTCAACGAAACTGAAAGTGTTTTAAACAACTATCTCACTACTCGTGTGTATCTATTTGAAAAACGTTGATCTAACGCTACAACACCATTAGATAATTGAAAGTAATGAGGCGCAATCCTCAATAGGTCTTTGTATTTATATGCAGTCGTGCTATAATTGAATAAATATTTTCAAGAATTCCACGTTAATTGAATGCTCTAGAGTTTCCCCTTTACCCCGTTTTTCTGCTACTTGAGTTTCGTTGCGTGTCTTTTAATGTTTTCAGCGCTTCAATGAAAGAAATAGCTGAATATCTCAAGATTACCTAGGTGAAGGCACGCAGTTTAGCATTACTTAAATCCTTCGAAGTAACCTCATTAAACAAATCTAATACACCATTTCTCGTGATAAATCATTTTCTTCCTTACGTGAATTAGTACTGATGAAGACACAATGTACATAAAAATAATTATATTAGCTAATTGTTCATTCAAAAAAATGTATATTGCTGGTGGCTATCAAACTTTACGTTGTTCAAAACATAAGTAAACGTAAGCTCAGTGATGTTGCCGCAACATTTGAATTTTCGCAGTCATAGTATTTAATATAATATATATAATATAATATTAAACTATCTGGTTCTGAAACGATCGAAGATAATGAATATTACCAAAAAATTCAAGGGAATCCCTTGGATGCTCTAGTTTCCTAAAAACTTTATCAAAATTTGGAAAAAGTGCTCACTCGATCACCTAAAAGTGAAATTTTCAATATCTTTAGACAACGAAAGTGTATCATCTACGAGTATGGTGAATTACGTTTTAAAGATGTTTCACAATATGTGCCTTTTTAAGCACATTTCCTCTCTCTCCTGTTGTTTCCAAACCACTGTTGAACCACTGTACCTCACAATAAACTCTGCAGTTGAAAAATCAGGGAAAAATTTAGACATAGCCGTGGTATCATGAGGAATAGCTCATCATTGAATTTTCATTACATTGAGAAATCAGAGAGAAACCACCTTAAGACGCAATAATACGAGCGCGTGTCTGGTATATAATATACGCACGTCACGGAGGTTACTCACGCGATTCGGAGTATAGCCTATATACCTCGGCCTATACAAACGTGTGTGCAATATACTCAAATGAGCGAGCGAAAGAAGAAAGGAAAGAGGGACGGGGGAGAAAGAAGACGCTACTACTAATACGACTGTTGATATTAGTATACTACCATACTTGCTCTTTTCGACGAAACCCGACGCAGTTGTACCCGTCCGAGGCGTGCGTCGCATTTACGTCAATCAACCCCCTCCTTTCTCCCTTCTTTCCTTTGGTCTTCCCTGCCTACTTATCTTTTTTTTTTCTTCTTGTTTTTTACTTCTGCAACTTATTACTGAAGTTTCGTTCATCTTTGACGGCTTTTTTTGGGGGGGTCGACTGAGCGTTTTGATCACGACAACTTTAGTTGTTGGCAGATTTCGTAAAAAAAAAAATTGGGATTTCTCTGAAAAAAGTCGGTCTTTAGTTAATAACTATATTTTTCTCGAAGAAACTGAAGAAGCTTTCATGGCAGTTGAATTAATTGTTGCTTTCTTTATGTTCGCTTAGCAGCATCTACTACTATCACTGTTTAAAAATATTGTGGGTATAAAAAATGTTTCACGGGACATTATATGCTTTAATTAATAAATAAAAAGTAAGTAAAGAGGCCCATTTTTTAATACAAAAGTAGTCGTTGCATTTTTAATGAACTCACGTATACTATATCCGACACCTGTATGATATAAAAATGTAACAGACTGTAACTTGTAAATTGTTTTATTCGTAACACTAAGTTATGTCTGCTCTCATCAATATTAGTATTTATACATTTACTACATTTAATGTGGTTACTCTATAATATGTTCATGACAAAATTAGCTAAGCTTTAATTTTACGTTATTAATCATCATGAATTTTACTGTTGCGAGCACAATCTAGTGGTTTATCATTGATACAATACAAGATGGTGCATTAAAGATAAACAAGTGATAGCAAGAAATAGTAATACTTTCGATTCTATGTACTGTTTAAACACTCATTTCATATATAATTTATAAAAATGTCTATACGTAGGAGTACCCATGATAATAAAATTCTTTTTACATTTTTGAACAAAACTTTATGTATGCGAACGATCAAAATCGAATTTCGAAAGGGTAAAGTAATAAAATTAACACCAGCATCGGCAAGAAAAATGCGATTGATCGCCGAGACTCCAACGAGCAGGCAGACAGACAGACAGACAGACAGACAATGCTTCTTGGTATATAATTAAATGGTGTTTTCGAGATAATCGGTGTCAATTGATTTCTCGGAATCTTCCAGCACTGCACATATCACGTAGTCATTCTCTCTCTTGTGCTCTTTTTCTTTGGACAAGTACACGTAGGCATATTCTCACTGCAAGTGTTATACTGTTCTACTTAAGTGGCACGTGCCCTTTGCGATCAAATTTTCACGTCCCTTCCGAGATGGTTAACAGTACGCCAGAGTGAACGAACCAAGTGTCACTAATTTAACCTGCCTGTCTCGACTTTTTTTTTTTTTTGTTTTTTCCTCGCCGTTAATGGCAACCGTACGTAAATGTACATCGAAGGTTATTTTCGGAGAGGCTTACTTTGACGGCTGTGCTGTCGTTTCAAGCGCACGAACGTATAGAAAGGAGTGTAATAATCTTTACTCCGAGGAAGATCTTCAGTAGCCATTAAGGTATAAGTACGTATTATGGATACAAATTTCGATTGTTACGTATCATCGACCAATATTAAATAAAAAAATAGTCATATGTCCATAATTTTTGGTTTTAATAGAAGCGCTATGCTCTTCTGAACAAATTGACATTTTTGAAATGAAATTTAGATGTAAAAAAATAATTTAAAAGCAAATATTGACACGATCAAAATGTCCATAACTATGGAATAGCTAAAAAGTTGTGTCCATATTTATGAGACACAAGTCCCAATTATGAAATTTACATGTTAATTAAATGGGCTCGTGCGTTTCATAAATAGGAACATCACATATTGCAGGTTATGTTTCAAACTGTCCGTATTATGAAAACCGGATTCGTAATAATATATTTTTCAATATAATAATGTTTGAAATTGTTTACTATTTTTGTTAATTTGATACGGTAGTATTATAGAGATTCTTCAGTATATTTTATTTTTATTATTAGAATTTTCATGATTATTTAATCTTGAGTTTTCATAATATGGGCACGTTTCATATTACGTACTTTTACCTTACTCCAAATGTATCTACTAAGGTTGTACTTAATTGGATACCTTAGCACTTTCTACTTAATAAAGTGATGTAGCCGAGTTTGACATTTATACTACCAACTTGGGCTATTGCGTTTCAGTTACATAAATGTCACTAAAATGAAAAACAAGTGTATTGATTGTAAATTAATGTAATAAAAAAAAAATGTCTAAAAATTATGGACGTTTTTCAGGATATAAAGCCAATTGTATATTAATTTCTATGAAACATGAAATGTTTGCAAGTGTATGGCGTTTTCGTGACGGTATGTACAAATAATTTTTCAACGTGATTTCTACGTGTACTGCCATGACTCGTGCACGTACAATGTATGCGTACGGGTACGGCCGACCAAGGCTTTCGTGTCGTATCTACAACTACTGCGCAGTTAGGAGATAATGTTTGGTGGCATCGGTTCCCACTCTTTCTTTCGTTCTCTCCCTTTGTAAACGCGCTTACACATGGGCATACGTGCAAAGATTAAGATAAAAATAAGTTTTTGCCGCTCGAATCGCAATTATAAAATGGCAAATTGTACGAGTATGGGTGTTTTTTTTCAACTTTTCAGACATTAAAATTATAGGAAATTGCTTGATTGCCCGTGTTTTTGTGTCTGCGATGGTTTCGCTTTCGAAGTATTTCAAAAAATTTGAAAACAAAGTGAAGTTCCGAAAAAAAAAAAAAACATGCACGCACACACATAATAAGGGGGAATGAAAGCACACGCAATTACACCCCAATGATTACACTGTCCGTATTGTTGCTGCTTGAGCTTTTTTGTAATTACATATAATCCCACAGCAATTCTGAAATCGATCTGATATATAGGGATGAGAAATTACATGTGAAGTTATTAGAATACACGAACATTTCTGGACTACCACATGTCGAAATAAAAAAAAGAACACAAGGGCTTTGCACTTTAAAATTTTCTTGGTAGGTATTGCATGTAGAAATGATTGGCATTAAGATAATAATAATAATAATAATAATAATAATAATAATAATAATAATAATAATAATAATAATAATAACAAAAATTAATGAAAAATAAATGAAGAATCAAGTGCAGATCACTCTTTGACGTCTTGATAAATTTATTTTATCGACATGAAACTCAAATGAACGCTGCCACCGAGTAATTTTGTTAATCTCATAGAAACAGATATGAGTTTGTATCTTCGTGAACTAGGTGTGATAACAATTGCTAAAATATACACATTGGTTGTTAAAGTCAACCAAAAAAAGAAGAAGCCATCAGAGCAAAAGAAAAGTTTCAAGATATGTTTCAGGTAAATTTCATGTGTACGTAATGTATACTTGCATCAAAACATTCGCACGTGAGAATCATGAGGTCAGACATCACACACCCTTTTTCACCCTCCTTCCTCACTTTACACTTCACTCAAAACATAAGGTACCCATTTTTTTTTTTTATTATTATTATAATTGTCCTGCTCTTTCTCAAGAAGAGACAGAGCTCTACTGTATACTTCTCTCACTTTCTCCCTACGCACGGTATATAACGATCGTGAAGTTCGGTGTTTGGAGTGGCTCTTCTTTCTCTCTCTCTCTCTCGAGTTCAATGTACGAAGAGCGAAAACGAGAAGAGGATCGAAGGGGGCAATGGGCGCGCGCAGGACGACGAAGGGAGGCGGCTGAGCCAAGGGCGCGCGCAGGCAAAATAAATACGCAGCCACGCCACAAGATACCAAAGTTTCTCTACACTCCATAATATACCTCTCCTCCGTGTACACAAACATTGGCTTAATGTGTATCTACTATTTGGAGCCCCATGGAAATTTGGATGGCACAGACTATTTTGCTCAAGTGCCAAGATTCAGATGAATCCTTGATGAATTTGAACAAACGTAGATGTGCACGTGTACACGAGAAGGACTCCCAAAAAAGAGCGCGTACATTTGCTTGAACGAGCAGCCAAAAAAACGCGCGGGTACATTTGAAACGAGAGAAACGCGAGAGGGCGTCCTTTCCGCTTCGATGTTGGAAACGGCAGCGTGCACGACCCTTACCCCCACCCCTCCCCTCTCAGTCCCTCAACCCCCTTCCAATCCGCGAGTTCCGAGGGACGTTAACTGAATGGAAGTGGACGGTCGATATTTCCAAGGCCTCCTCCTCACGGGTCTCTCCATACTATATGACCATCAGTTGACTCGCGAGTGATCCCCACTATGGGCGCCAAAATACGTCACGATACACATAAAGTGCACTGAAGCTTGCCGCTACTTCCCCTCGTCGCGCCATCCCCCCCCTACCCCACCCAATGGCTCGACCACCCCTTCGACGGCGGCATCCTTTACCCCCACCATTATGACTCTATACACTCTCTCCTTGAGCTTTGTCGCGAGCAGTCGGCCAATGGGATGGCTTGCCCGCGTAGTCAGTCTTTTTTCGAGACTATTGTAAGCCGGGAACAACACACTTAATATATAGGTACCTATACTCTGTTGCTCCTGTTTTCGTCTCTCCCACTACGTACTATCTCACGATCTCCCCTCGCACTCTCCGACCGTCGCGATAATTCCGTCTCTGTCCGTCTGCTGCTCTTTCCCTCTTTTTAGCGCCAAGAGCTCGATCGCTGCTCTGCGGTTCGCATTCAGACGCTGTTGGCGTCTGATCCACAAGCTGCTCTCTCTCTCTCTCTCTCTCTCTCTCTCTCACTTTGCGAAAGAAAAAGTGAGATGAAAAGACGTAGCGAGCGTTTCTTCGAGATTTATCGTCGAGGTGTGACGCTACCAACATTGCCCCACCACGATGTAAACAGCCATGCGTATTTTGATACCATTTTTTTAAAGAGCGTATAGGTATAATTTTTGTAAATTTCCGTACGTATTTATCGCCCGATTGATTTTCATTAGCGCTGCAGTGGACGTGACATTCCTAGCATAATTTAATTGAGGGGACAGGAAATGTTTGCCACTCCTGTCATGAACATGGGATTTATTCCCTGCAATTTTATGCAAATAGGATTAAAATAAAAAAAAAATACATGTATACATATTGCACGGAATGACCATGCAGGCAACGGCACACCGGTTTCCATTTTGCTACATGTACTAAATTATACCCAGCCAAATCGGGATGACGGAATCTCCGTCCGAATACGGCCAGCGTAATCATCCTTCTTGTTAATCATTAGAGCTAATTATTTTAATAACCACGCGCGCGTGTCACGTTAAATAACACTGATATTACCATGTGCAAAAGTTGTCTTTTAATGAAATTCAGAGATCGACATTTAATTAAAGGATGCGATCTACGATGATGGTTCTATCACCACCAAGAAAAAGTTATGTGAAAGGGAAGAAATAAAATTTTAGCACGAGCATTCGTGTCGAGAAATTTTTTTCATTATTTAGTTAAATTGATTTTAAACGATAATCGTCAACTAAAGATTGTTTTGTTTTGTTTTATCACGTGAGATGTGTATCTTTAATGGAAAAATTTAATTTCAGTAATGCGATTACTTCGAAATGACACGCGAGCCGATCATATCTATGTTACCAAAGATAATAGATAAATTATTAACGCAGACTCATCAATGCTGACGAATCGCTAAATGAACAAAATTCTTTGAAACTGAGAATAGCTCGTAGAACGACTTTAAATTTGTAAAGATATGTGCTTACAAACAAATGCTTTTAACGTATACGAATGACGTTCATGTAATATTCACGAATCTCTTGATAAAGAGTATTTGTAGCTACCGTATTTTCACGAGCAACAAACGCAGCACTACAGCCAATTAGTAGAAATAAGCGTGAAAAACAGGGTTTTAAACCTGATGATCCTTTAACGACTATCGTTGTTTTTTTTTTTTTTTTTTTTATTTACGCGTGTATTTTCAGATAAAACGAGATTGAAGAAAAGTAAATGAGAATCTTTGTTAATGCGTAAGCAACATAATACACGGCATCAGAGAGAAAGAGAAAAAGCCTTGAACCCGAAAAAACCCGATGTGAAACACGATTGAGGCATAATGCCGTGTGTACGCCTTACCTAACAAGTCCGTATCTACTTCCGTGCAACTAAGTAAACTGACGATGTTTACGTTCATGCTATTCCATTCATGATTCGTAGTTTGGGGCGTATTTTCGTTCTCCAATATGTTAATGATACGATAAAAATATGGGAGTCATCATCACAACTTTTGGAGTATAGCTACCAATAATGTATGGTGTGTACTACAGGCTTAAATCATATGTAGGGACATTGTAGCAACTACTATTTTGCACCTTGACGAACAATACAAAATTGCAAAAACCATGGGTTTTGGGATTACGTAACACTAAACTCACGATTTTCCTTTGAAAATTAGCAACCACGCGAGGTCAATAATCCAACCTTGAGAGCAAAAACGGCCAGGTTGACGTTAGGTCATAGAGAAATGAGTGTACGAGTAGGTGTGTTTGTACAGGTGTATGTTTGTACGCAGGCGATTGGTCGTGAGATTTTAGCAGAGGTCAACGCACCTTCCACGTGTTCTCTCTGCGTCCATCGCTGTATCTATATAAACACTCTTTTTGGCCTTTTTCTCACAGATTCAGAGTTTGACGTTTGACAACTGTAGTTGAATCGTGAAGAAAATTTTGTTAAACGCTCGGGCTATCTTACAATTAATCTAAACTACTCCAAAGTTATGTATCTACTTTAAAGCATAAGCTGGTAACTTTTACAGATACGTCAGAAAATTGACGTGCTATAATGCTCGAAGTGTACTAAAATATTGCCATTTCCTCCTTTATAATTTTAAGCGATCAACTTGTCATGCGATTAGTTTCTTTTCATTAAGGTATCATAGTAAGTGTCATTGCTATCAAAATAATAATTGGACACTCATGAACCTTGCCATGTATCATATTTTGACAGAAAAAACTAGAAAAATATTACAGAAAAATTATATCAAAAATTACTGTTCTACAGATAAACTGGTTCGTAGATGAAATAAACACTGTATTAAATATGAAAGTTATAGTTTGGGCAGCAAAAATATTTTAATATTAAAATTACAGTTAGAAGAGTTGAAATTACGATGGTGACCGAGTAGTTTTTAAAGTATTCATTATAATTATTAGTTTTAAAACAATTATTTTTACTTTCTAAATTACAACTTTCGCTGTTGAAACAGTGGTTTTTCTCATCTTGTCATACAGTTTACTATGCGCAACATTAATTTTTTTTATAGAATTTCTCTATAGTTTTAATAGTTTTTGTCTCTCATTGTCCTGTTTAAAATAATCAGGAATAAGTTCAATAATTGTACATACCTCGTTCTTTATGGAACAGCAGTGGAACCTCTAAAAGCTCGAAACTGTAACAAAAAAGTGAAATATACGTGTAGTTGGAGTTTTAGTGATTGTTGCAGATATTGTTAAGAAACTCTATGAAAACTTTATGTTACTGTTTAAAATTGTGTTGTAATATTTCATAAAAATTATTTCTCGACAAAAAATCACAACTTGAACTTGCGCCACGAAATAACTTGCCAACCTTAACTATTTCGTAAAGTCAGAAAAGTAGGTACATTCTATTATTATGATCCAACTCTAAGGTAAATTAAAACCATCTCTTCTTTTAGTGAATAACTTTTGTGAGCAGAAGGAAAACCACATACCACCCCCTACGACCTTCTCTTTTTTCTTGTGTTTCAACAGGTCAACAGATGTTGTTTTTCATTATCAAAAAATAAAGGAACACATTTTTTTAACGCTAAACAAATCAAGTGTTATTAAATTTTTCATTTATTAAATCAATGTACGTTTGTGTCAGACCAAACACTAGATATATACAGTGAAATAATGCTAAAATATAAGTTTCAGAATGATCCATATTTCTGGGGATAAAACTTTGTGTAAATTCAATCTTAAAAAACATAACGAGAAAAGAAAATCATCGACATAAATGGCATGTATTCCATCCGTCTAAATTGACATGTAGTGATAAGAGTACCGTTAAACATGAAGGATAAGCGCATAATGACGGGCTTACCATGCGTGAGTGCACGCAAGGATTTATTAGAAATAGAGTAACGATAAAAAAAAAAAAATAAAATAAAAAAAAATTTCAAGAGCAGTGAAAACGTAATGATCGTGCGCGTAATTGTCGTATCTTTCGAGCATCATCGCAAATATTACTTTTGCCTCCTCCTTCTCCTCCCTATTCATTCTCTTATCGAGTCTCGGAATCGATTTAAATTGCGTGCTGCTTTCTCGTTAGCCCTGCATGTGACGTCATGTCGTATAACTTGTACAACTGGCGTGAATGGCAAATATCTCTCTTACCCCTTTTTTTCTCTTGTCGGAGAATAAATGTACTTGCAAATAGAAATAAGGACTCACAAAGCTTGACTTCAGATGATAAATCGTTGCTTTTTGAGTTTATGGGCTGAGCCCCATCTCACTTGGTGCTATGTATCGAGATGTATATAGTCTTAACACTTTTATGTTTGTACAATGCCCTGTTATATTCAAATACAAACTGTGTCACAAAATAAAATACAATAAAACAACACAATTTACGTAATACACGATCTAACTTGACTATTAGCAATAAATAAAGAAAACGTCGATGTATCTCTTTCGCTTTGAACGAAAGAACCAAGCACTACCTACTCGTTCCGTTTTCATTGTCAATCGGCAAGTCTTTGGCGTCCATAACTAGTCCATAGCAAACGCTGCAACTTGCTCTGCGTACCAAGTCGTACAGTAGAGTCCGGACGTCATGAGACCCGGAAAGTAAAAATAAAATTCCTAATAGTAGGTGGCGTTGAATCAATCATCTCCAAATAGTCCTTTGAACGTCACAAAAGCACCGCCGCAGCAAGCGCTGGGTAATCTATATTTAATCGCCCAAAGGGTTGGAACAGCGTCACGCGGCAGGAATACCGGGCATCAACGGCGGCAGTAGAGTCGAGCCCAACAAATCAGCCGAGAACAACTTAATTTGTCAAGCGGAGCGTTTAATCATAGCTTTCGCACTCAATTAACAGCGAACGGGACGTTATCAAGTCCTGCGCGTGAGTATTTGCAGAAAAGAGGGTGCGCTGAAGTTCGTACGGTTCTTCAAACAAAACTCGATGGGTTTTGGAGGGGAAAAAAAAGTAGTAGGGCTGGTGCTGATGATGCACGAAACTCCCGAGGAGTCGTTGGCCAACTACGACGACTCCGGGGCCAAGAACCTCGGAGTGAAGTGCCGATATCCGAGACGCGCAGATACATGTACGTACATATTTCAAGTGTAGCTTTGTATGGGCATATATACACAGGACGCAGGAAGAATTCGAGAGCTGCCGCGATAAGCGACCGATAACACTTGTCTGTATCGCCGTCGTCGTCGTGGTTGCGATGCACGAGCAGAGCCAAGATTCGATTTCTCGAAAGGTAACGGAGTCAAAGCTCGGTTAAAGCGCTGTAGATGGACCCGATGAGGGAAAGACGACGACGTCGACCCTAATACAATACACTGATGGTAACGTCCAGTTTTTATTTTCATGTATGGAATATTACCATCATACAATAGTATTATTTTCCATCAGAGAAACGTAGTTGTAATAATCAACGTGTAAGTCTGCGAGCCCATCACTAATTTTTGCCTTCCGTGAGGACAATGTATAAAGCCTTGGACCATGAGATCATCGATGAGAGCCTTTAGTCAGAATGAACAACTGCTACACTCTACTTACGTACGCATGCTACATTTGTAAGTGATTTAGTGCAACGAAATGGCGGCTTGTACTTTGGAGCTTTTCTTTATTTTCAACAAATATCTGTCAGATTGCAAAGGGAACCGATTGATACTGAAAGATTGCCAATAAATTCCAGGATACGCGATCAAAAAACGTCATTGCGAGCACTCGGTACCTCATCTCTCAAGCATCCGTCTCCCTCGGTTTTTCGGTTTGCAACGTTAGCAAAACGTGCACATACGGAGCAAGAAATAATCTTGAAGCCGATCTCGAGACTGTGTCTCTGCTGCGTCTGAGGAAAAAAGTATCCGATGCTCAACTCGCAAAGGGAAAAGGTACGTAAGAGTTTTTCGTCTCAAGGATCATCCGTATAGCACTTGTGATTAAATAGTTGAGCAGCGAGTAAACGATCGGCTTTCCATCCCCCTGAGGGTATGCCTGTATGTGCCTCGGATTACCCCCCGCAGTGATGGACAACTTTTTCCGCAACGAGTCACGCAGTGGCTGCTGATGTGTACTTTCTGGGAAACAATGTGACCCAGATAAGCCCCCTCGCTCTTTCGCACAGGTGCCGGCTCGCGATATTTCTAGGTTGTGTCTCTTTAGACTTCTCCAATTTTTTCTCTCTTGTCTCTCTCGTTTGAGGAGGGCGGGGGGGGTACATATTTTTTAGGACAGATGGAAAATGAAAACTGGAGAAATTCTTGCAAAATTGCGTGCTTCTTTACTTCTTTGGATGTCGAGATTTTCTTATCTTCGTACCGCCAAGGGATGTCATGCTAAAGTTTAATTAATCATTCCGAAGAGATCTTGCATCGTATTTTTGGTGCACTGTACGCGAATCTTGAAGGGTATTGAATGTTCACCGCGTCGATTTTGGAAAAAATAGGTCGCAGGAACTCTGGCACTCACTATTTAACGAGATCACATTAGCGTTCATTACTTTCACATTAATTTAAAGAATGTACGTTTGGATGATTAAAAAGACTCCACGAATTGGAGGAAAAAAAAGAGAGACACCCTCACCCGCATGTATGTACAGCAGGCTTCATTTTATCTTTCCGGCAGTAGTAAGTAAGCAGTATACATGCCGAACAGGAGCTACAGAGGAGTCTCTCTCTCCCACGTTGAAATTAATAAAGCCAAATTTATGGAAAAAAAAAGGAAGCCAAGAGCAGCTCTTCTTCCCCTTTTGGACTCCCCCAACGAAAAAAGGTATAATCGCGCGCTCGCGTACAAGAATTTAGAAACACAAAAAATGTATTTCGCATTCAGCTCGACGGGAAAAGGAAGCGCGGGCTCTCCTGTGAAACTGCGCGCACAGAGAGAGAAAGAGAGGAAGCCTCCCTTTGGAGCACCACAGAAGAATGAGCATGAAAGAGATAAAGTCGCGAATCGAAATTGGCAATGATCCCGCAATTGAGAGCAGCACGGTATAAAGGGAGAGAGAGGGAGGAGGAGCCGCCGCTGAGGAGTAACGAACAGGAAGAGAGAGAAGAGAAGGGAAAGCGAGGGAGCAATATGTATATACATACACGAAAGAAGGGAAAAAGAAGTAATAATTGAAGGGATGGTATGAAGACGGAAGCGCGACTTCCTAAAATTCTCATCGCGATTTTATTGGACTTCCCAAATAATTGACCTTTTATTGGGGGGTGGGGGGTGGGGGGGGGGGAAGTAGACACCATGGAATGCTCGTTATAAGTCCCTGTGCGTAGCCGTGACGCATCCTCCTCGACATACTTCTCGACAACTTTTCCACTCTATTCTTCCTTCTGCGCGTTTTTCGGTCTCTTGGTTCAATATACTTTGTTCAACACCGTCAAAGTGTTGACTGCGCAAGACTATTGATTTCAGGGTGTATTGAAGGGGTTATTCACTCTTCCGTTAAGGATCCAAATGGTTTTAGATTTCAAAAAGGTCTTCGTAGTTTCATATTGATTTCATTTACCGTTTCAACAATTACCTCTTCTAAATGAAGCATATTTTTTTTAAATTTATTTAAACATATAGTTGCTGATCCAATTGGTACTTTGATACAATGATTTCACGAGGTTTCGGGTAATCGCAATTGGTGGGCATTAAATTTATGAATGATGTTTTAATGATTTAAGGTTGATTTAGATAAGGAGATCCAAATAATTTAATTGAATAGCCTCTCAAGTGTGTGTACCTGCTATCGATCAGAATTTTATATCATAGTACCTGATCGCTTTGGTTTCAAAATCATTGACAGGACTGTAACCATGCCTGTGTCTTTCTCATACTCATGACATTATAGTAAAGACACAGTTAACACCGTCAATGTGAATAACCCCCCAAGCTTCTGATGTTTTATTGAACGAGTCGAATCTAATTTTCTTTCAATGAAAGTGAAATGTTTTGGTACAACTATCCATATATCAGTCCGTAATAATGAGCAACAAAATATTTATATTAATATTCAATCGACCTCAATATTGCGTAAAAGATAAAAAAAATTTATCACGGGTTGATGAAAAACTTTGTTTTATTCATTGAAAAATTTACCGCTTCGGATAAGCCTAAAAGTGGTCAGCGGTACTTGAAATATATCTTCCAACCCTTTCTTTCCCCTTCCTCCAATCACGATTTTACACACGCTCGAACGCCAAGCCAACTCAATCTCCCCGCGCCACAGCCGCCAACGCCACAAAAGCTCATTTTTCGGGGCAACAATTTAATTATTCTGTTCGTCCGCGGAGCAACGGCAGTCCAGCACAATGTAGGCTCGCAGGAGGGCTCTTCACATATTAGAAAGCCAAGGGGATGATGATAAAAGGAGCGAGAGGCTCGTTGCACACGTAACAGCCACCGCTTGAGGGTGATTGCGCGCTCGCAGGAGTGTATATGTATTATCATTGTACGGTATCCCTACTCCCTCCTCCCCTTCTTTGTGTACTGAACGGGTGTGCATGTGTATTATATACGTCAAGTCTTTATGACTCGATTCCCAATGGGCAAGGAGAGTTACGTGAAAGAGGAGCAAAGAAGAGCGGATTGGTTACCGCTCGCCACTGTTCTATTGGGACAAATTAATATGATCACTCTTCCTCCCAGGACTAGGTTTCGAGGGGGGTTGCTTTGAGATAATTGAATGTTGCTCGGGCTATTGTTTTGTCGAGTGACCGCTTTCGTACGTATTTTTAATTTTCTAATTTCGACAAATAGTTGCAAAAAGAAGTAAATATTACGCGATTCAGTCAATCGTAAAAGCTGTTTAACTAATTATTTTATTTTCATTCTGTAGTTCATGCTTGTATTTCTTACTGCTGATCCCATGATTCTCTCTCGTAAGTATTCCACTGGGAGTTTGACGTATCATTTTTGCTCATTAGTTTTTTTCTTGAATGAGAGAACACAAGCTTTGGTTGATTCACATAATTTTCATTAAAAATTCTTCTTTAAAATTTAAAACAATAACCAAACATCATCAAGAGTCTAGTGATGAAAATTCAGTACTATCCCCCTTGATATCCACTCCACAAAATGCAGTAAGCAGCAACAAGTCAATTACCAACAGTAGTTTTACGTCCTTTGTTTGGGACCGAAGAAGTTTACCCTCTTTAGATGAGTGCGCCACCTTCTCGAAGGCGCGTAATGGCACACAAAAAACTGATAAAGCCGAGAAAAGGGAGAATGGGAACACGACGTGGGAGAGGGGACTGAGGATCGTCCCCGTAAAGATCTCGTCGTCTCATAAACGCTCTTTATTTCAGCCTTGGCGCCATTTTCGGGATCTAGTGTACTTGGCGAAAGAGACGTGGGAGGACAAAAAAAAATACGCAAACAGTTTGGGAGATTAAAATTTACGGGGTGTACCCGGATGGAAATTTTCCGAGCGAGGAAAAAATGGCCCCTGCTCGCTACGCTCATATAGGTTCGAAGAAAACTTTATGACGCTGGAGTCAAAGGGTGACGGGAAACGTACGAGTTATGCAAGTTTGGTGATAAAATAACCATCACACGAGTCGATAAGCGAATGTAATAAGCTTTTACGCGTTCGCGATACCGTTTCGAGCGAAAAGAGACATCAAAAGAGAAGAACGACTTTACCAGGTGTGCTTTCTGTTAGAGGCATGTAGGTATATATTTCACGTCGTGAAGTACATTCTTTCTTTCAAACAGTTTCTAATGTACACCTCCAACTGATGTTAGTATCAAAACTTTGACTCTTTGAACATCAAGTTCCAAATAACATCATGGATCGTCACAGCTTTTTTTTCCATACCACTTGCATACGAGTTTTAAGACGGATATACTACTTTTTATGACATTTGTCATCAGTTCTGCGACTAATAACCTTAAAATTTTTATGATCTAATACTTTGTGGAAAATATATAGCACTACTCTTTAAGAACAACTTCTCTCTGCATGTATAAAACGGAGGAAGACAAAAAATTTTTTTTTCCCAGGGACTTACTACTCTTTTGTTTATACATATTCTTGGAAAGCCTGCGAGAACCATAATTTAAATTCATGCACGCACGCTGACCACGTATTGAGCCCCCGCATATATAATTAATACATATATATTCGTGGTGCTTTCATGTACTGTTGGTAAAAATTTTCCATTGTTATTATTTACCATTTTTTCACCAGTCGTTATCAAAGAGGCACATTTATATGGTACACCATAAATTGTTTAAAAAATCGTCTTGGCGCATTACTGTCGCTATAATAACACATTGCACCTCGCACAATACAAGCAAAACTGTCAATTAGCATCACATAAATGTAATTGTTTTCTTCTTAAACTCAAACTTACAAAATTGCAGTAACACAAGTTATTAAAATACATTTTTTATCATATCCAAGACATTTTTAACGAGGACGCGAGTGATTGATTGAAAAAACATCGCACCGACCTTATACACAGCCTCGAGGAGGTAAGTCATCGTCGCCTTGTTGTAATGTATATGTACTCCGCTGGGAAAGTCACGTGTTGCTTATTATTTACGAAGGCCATTGAAGTAGCCACGTATACGTTGTGTGTATATACCGTAGTATTACACCGACAGGCGCGAATCTAATGCACTTAACGCGCCACTAAATTACAATGACAAACGCACAGTACAGCGATGACACGGCTATTTTTCGTGCGCTGCTATAACAATCACCCCCTGGAATCGATCAAAAACCCCGTACGGACAACATCCACGTTATGCGTATACGAAATTCATTAATAATTTAACTTTCCGGCGCTCGGGGAAAATAATAATCGCACGTCGTTATTTTCTTTCTCCGCGTTCGATTGACGAGTGATGTATGGCTTTTGAAAACCACGAGCGTGCGTGTGGCGGGTTGTTATTATTATTTCATCACCGGCAATTTTCCCTCGCAATTTTCTCCGACCGACTTTTATGCGCCGGGGTGCATTGGAAATTCGTAATTTACGACACGACACGATCGAGGTGAGTCCTGTAAGTTCGCGCGTTATGGTCGTACTTCACGATGATTTGTTTCAACTTAACCATTGTTCTTGCGGACGCGTTTAGAAAGCAGTGCAGATGCAAAAGGTTTCGCTTATGGTCAAACGTCACGCGTAAATTTTACCAATTAACTCGCTTCGACGCAATGATAAATACACCAGCTGGTCCGATAATCGGACCATTTGGAAAATGTTCTTTGCCCGCGCGCACAGGACGACGGCCAAGTGTAAACGCTCGTGGTGCACCGCAAATTGGAAATTAAAATGAAATCATTTTCCATTTTCTGTATTTTGTATCTCGAGCTATAAACATAATCGCCCATTCGCATGCAAATGAGTAATTACCACCGCATGCTGCGAGCATTTGAAAAACCAGCTCGTGTTTGGGCACAACTCTGAGCAGATTATTTTGCACGTACGCGAGGTAAATCAATTTGTATATATCCACGTGAAACGTACTAGGCACGTACGACAAATTTTCCACTAAGAGTCCACACATCCTTTCACTCCTTGGCGTTTCAGAAAAACAAACGTGGTTTCGGTGCCGCATATTGGATTTCTCCTCTCCCTCGCAACTATTATCTCTTATCAGGGAGCTTTTACAATTACACTGAAAATCTGGGGCTATCTTGACCGGAAACTGTTGCGAGGTGCTGCCGCTACTGTGAGACCCATTAAATGAGGTACGAAATTAGAAATGGCGAGTACATAGGAAGTTTACACGCTAACGTTTTGCTCGATTTTGTACACGTCATTTATGACAAATTTTTGGCCAGAAATCAATACGATACAGGGTGTAAGGATGCGAAGGAGCACAAGGATTAAAACTTTCTACTTTTATATAACTAATTGATGAAGAAAAAAAAAAAAAAAAATCTTTTGTACAATACTTAGTAACTGATTTTTCTAGGTGCGTAACTCTGCTCAAGTTTTAGTGTTTCACCATGACGTGACCCATGCTGTACAGTGGACAGCTAATTTTTTTTAACATTTTCGCATTTAGACAGCATATCTCCCAATGTTATTTGCACATCGATGTACCTTGTTTGTGTTAAACTATGCCAATCGCCATTTTTTTTTTTTTTTTTTTTTAATTATTTGAAAATTGTACGGTTCTGATTTGACGTTCATCCTCGCGACTAAAACTTACGCAACCCAAAACAAATCGATCCCCAATCAAGCGCAGACAAACGCTCTCGCGAATGCCAGAAAAAAAAAAAAAGAAATAAGACAAACAGAGCAACCACAAAGAGTCTCTTGACCAAAATCGAGTCGGAAGCCGGTTGGCGAGTCGCGAATGATTGCCGATGAGAAACAATGCAAAAAGAAAGAGGTATATACACTCCGATATATATACGCGTCGCAGTGAGCGTCAAAGCCAATAAAAAAAGAGAGAGAGAGAGAGACTGGCGAGGTGTAACATTATAGGGGACAAAAAGGGATCACAGACGAAAGAGACAGTTGGTTACACGGAGCGCGAGTTGTGCGTCTCGATGCATCATCAGGGGGAGAAGAGTTTGCCGCGTCGTATAGTCCCAACTCGTGCAGCCCATGCGTGCGCGATCGATAAAACGCTCGTATAAGAAAGAGAAAGAGAGCGTACTTAATACATACACATATACATACTTACGGTATTCGTGGTGTACACGGTATAAGGGAAAGAAAGAGAGAGAGAGAGAAAGCCGGCTGCTCTCCCCTGCTGTTGTTTATAAATAGGCTTCGGCGAACGATAAGTCCGGCGCGGCGACGGTGGCGCGAATTTGCATAACTATAAAACTATATGCTCCGTCTGTCTGGCCGGCGGGCGCAGACGGTGCCACCGTTGCACCGTCACTATTACACGGGCGCGTAGGTAGGTAAAGTGGTGGTCGTATAGTCATGTATTTTCTTACTGAAATTAAGTATATAGAGTAGTAGTATGAAAGTAATGGGGCGCATGTATATATAAGACGCGCGAGACGATGAACGGGACTAGCTTGTATTAGCTCGGCCCTAGACAGAACGAGGCGAGGAGGGAAACGGAGGAAGGAAGGAAGGAAGGAAGGAAGGTAACGAAAGGGGCACACTATAACTACCTACCTACCCATTTCTCCCCTCCTCTTTTCCCTTTTGGCTGCTCTTATAACTATTCGGGTTAGCAGACGTGACAATATATATATACACAGACACATGTGCTCGGGTGGCTAGAAAATAGAATCGGTACACCGGTTTCGATGCGCCCCGTGATAATCCGTGAGCGTCGCCTTGGCACCCTGTACGTGTACTCACAGGAATAGAATATCTATGGCCACGGTATGTCTGTATCCACGTAACGGATGTTGTTGTTTTTGTACTACTGCCCTCGAACTACAAATAACGGGCCTCAAAGGGAGGGGGGGGGGTGTGGAGAAGGAAACGGCCGAAAGAGTAATATACTTGGATATGGTATTTGCATTCAAAACAGTCGGTGCGGCGAATGCGCGTAAACGGTGGCGGACAAAGGGTTGTTGGACACGAAGGAGTGTGCAATAATAATACCTGTACGAGAAGCGAGGAGGTAAAGCGCCGAAAATTACTGTTACTCTGGAGAATAAGCAGGAAACTCGCACAACTTTTCACGCGGGCGACAACAGCTTGTTGCGTGCCGTGAAATTAAATGTTTCGTTATATTATAGTGTATTGTGTCGATGTACACACTGTAAAGTCGTTTCGAACAAAACGACAATTTCCTCGACAATTTCGATTACGGATGATAAATATAGCATCAAGCCAAGGTTTTTTTATGAAATGGTTATTACCCTCCTCCCATACCTATCGGATAAATGGCTGTAAATACGTCGCAATTTGCGTAAAACTGTCAACGGCGCCAAAATACTGCATGAGAGACTCCTTTGTCATTATTATTGTACCTAAATAATTTGCAATAAAGAGTTCGCTAAAATCTCTTTTAGACATCTGTAACAATGTGACTTCAGTAGTGGAGTTACAGTTGCGATTTTTTGTGGAACAGGTTGGGTAGATTCTACTAATGAGTCTGTTGGACGCACCATTGAACCGTTCACTAAAACAACATGAATTTGACGAACCCAAAAAATTGTTGACAAAAAATTTATTCATGATGAATGAGCACACGACGTTGACTATTTGAAAACAACAATATAGCATACGTTTGGATAATGACATTTGAGGTTTTGACAGATTTAGCGCTATAACCACTTCAATATAACTAAAAAGGTATATATGTTTACAATATTTCTTATCAACTAAGAGACATAACCTGTGTATAGAAATATAAGTGGTAGATAATTTAAGAGATTTAGCGAGAGATTTAGGCTGCGTATACGGCCATTCGAAGTTACAAAGTCAGAGATATCGACTATGTATATATAGACATTAGAGATATCAACTATGTATGGATATAAGAGGTTTAGGCTATATGTAGACATTACAGAGATATAAGTTGATAGATTTAAACTATTTATATTACAGATATTAGAGACGTAAAGTAAGATACGTTAGCTGTGTATATAAAAAAAAAATATATTATCTTATAATTATATTGAAGTTGTGTATTGATGATATTAGAGATGTATAACTAAAAGACATAAGCTGCCTATGGATGTAAGCAACTAAGCAACATTTTTTTCAAACATATTATACTTGTGAATTAAACGTATTGCTAACAACATGATCAATGACACAACCAACGTATCTTGCATGAAAATGATTAGTTTTTCTGTAAAAATTTAGCCGCTTGATGTCATTCAAAACGACAAGACAGAAATCCTCTACGATAGATTCGTCAATGTGGCCTATTGTAATAGTACATAGATATAAACTCATGCAACTCTTATACGTATATCATCTATCATCGGCAAATTACAATCAATATGTCATCCTTTCCAATCCACGAGGATCTAACGAGGGATCGCAATGTGACTAAGCGTACAAAAAAAAAGGTCCGCGTCTATCAAGCGCTCAAAGCAGTTTCAGTTATTAATGAGACGCACGCAACACATGAAGAAAAAAAAAAAAAGAAGAAGGAGTCACACATTACGTTCTTTGCAAGCGGTGGTTCAAAGGGAGGCGTGCACACGCACCGTCACAAAGGAAAATATTCACATCGCGAAGTGGAGTAAGAATAAGATGTAACATCATGAACGGCGTGTACGCGGGCGTCATAAAGGGGCGCACAGCACCGTGCATCAAGCCATGCGGGCTACGCACGCACGCTCTTTATATTTTTCAATTTATCCTACTCCCATACATCCCTGAGGGACTGCACGTGATAATAACAAGCAGCCTGGGAAGAAAGCAGCGAGCGAAAAACGTGTGCTTGCTCCTTCTTCTTGCCTCGTAACGAACAAGTGCTTGTATATGTGTGTATATGTATATATATATATATATATATATATATATATATATATATACACACCACATCCCGTTGATGGGCTTTTGCAGCATATTCTGAAAACTACTACAAGCTGCTTTACAGTGTACCCTTACACGGGTGCTTTAAAATGTACAGAGAAGAGAGCGGATTAAGTCCTCGCGGATGATGACTCGGGGATGGGGGAGAGAGGAACGTGAGCTCCACCGATCTCCCTTGGTTGTGAAAAACTACGCGAGAAAGTACTTTGGTGGGCCGTTAAGGTGTACGCGATGGGGAGAGCTACACGCCGTTTTCGAGCTCTTACGACCTACTCACACTGTAACCCGAGCTCTACCCTTCCAAATTGATTTTCAATCGGACGCTTCGTCCAGCTTATTGGTGTCGACTTCCTTTAACATTGAGTATTTTATAGGCATATGAACAAGTAGTAGTAATAGTACATTGTTTTTTACGTTACATCGAACATTTGATGACACGCGTTCACGTGTATCTAGTTTTGGCCTTTGGAGCAAAGTTAAAACGTATCGTGAGGATATGAGCCGCAGCACAGTGGTAATAATAATAATAATAATAATAGAGTAAGTATAGTGGGAGCAAAGCACGGGCATGTATATATGATAATTGGCCACTTGAGCCTAATCCAAAGTGCACGAATCAATGGTTTATTTTCAGCACCGAGTTCGGGAGCTGCACAATAACATCGGAGTCGCCGCGAAACCCTACACGTACACGAATGTGTCTCGCATCGTATAGGTAATTGAGTAGAAAGCACATATTACACACACACACATACAACTACTTGTATTGTCTCGTATTGTCTGTTACGTTTTAGATAACATACTCGTACATAGAGGTGTAATGTGATTTCAGTATCGACTGTGTTATGGCTGTATACATGACATTGTATACTGCACTTTTATGGATCGCTGCGCGTGCAGGAACAATATATAAAGCGTATAAAGCTGTGGATAAAAACACATTGGAATAGCGTAGGCGTATCCATTAGAGAAGAAAAGGACATGATGAGCACTTCACGAAGCTCTTGTGATTTACATTCAAGACTATGTTGAGATATGTTGTAAAACAGTATGCCTGAAAATGATTTGTTCGGTTACAATTTAAATGCTCGTATTACCCACCAAGCCTGTCGTGCCCCCTTTTCCCCCAACGCGTTACCAAAAGCGGCACAACTTATGGCATGCTGATAAGACAAAAAATGAGAACACGAGTTCATAAACAAGCCGTCGACGCCACGAGGTTTTCGCATGGGAAGATAGGACGACAAACGACGCTCTAATTGGAGCGCATGCGCGTGTTGTACACACACTGTTTGTACGTGTTCAAGGGATGGAAAAGGAACGAGGGAGAGTTTAACGAAACTCGAGCTCCCAAGCTGTGGACGCCCAACAATACTGGTCGTGGAGAATCGGAAAATGGTTGGAAAAAATTAATGGGAGAGAAGAGGGGAGGGGGTAATTTATCAAAATTGCGACCCAGCTACCGGTAAATGAGAAATGGGAAGCTGCCGTAGTACGTGAATACGTGTGTGTTGTTTGATGCATGACGACGCAAACAGAAAATATTGGGGATTAAAGTGAACCTTTTCGTGGTAGGGGTGGTACTTGTTGCCCCTTGGAAAAACGGATTTTCTTTTCTTTTCGGTAGGGAAGAGCAGGCGCGGGTAAGGATTTGTATGTTACGAAAGTCATTAATTTATGGTAAACAATTAGTTTGCATGTGGGGTGGTTGTTGTTGATGAAAGGGGAGGGTGCTCATAAGGGCGTAATCGGTAGGAAATTTCCATCCCACTGCGCGTAGCAATAGGGAGAGAAACGTTACAAGTAACAAGAAATATTGCATAAATGTTTGTTCTTCGTGACAATGATAAGTCTACGAACGTGTTCGGCGTATCAGATAACTTGGTGGTTAACATGCCACACTGACAGAAAAGATTACTTGTAATTGTTAAGGGAAGATTCATCAATCATGATTCCGGGCTTTGGATTAACAACAACCAACGAAGATTAGTTGACAGTTAAAAATAGAGTTAATGAACGTGCATTTGACGTCATAACCATACTCTTTTGTAACCTCCAATACCAATGGTCATATACTTGATCCACTAATTATCAACGATTGGGTACTTACTTGTATTTAAATTGACATTTACCGATCAACAGTTGACGACTGTGCATCTCAAATGCAAGAAATCCTTTCCATGAAGTGTAGTTTCCTAGTGAAAAGGATACATCCATAACTTTTGAATGGGACATTCACCAGACATGACTTATTTTTCGGGAAATACCAATCAAGTAGTCTGGTATGTAATTCAAATTATTTGAACAAGTACCGCAATTGATCTATAGCCTCACTTCGTAAGATGAAATTCTTTTCACGAAAGGGATCCTCTAATCACCCAAAAGGTGGTTGAAGGTCCTTCAAAGTAATGTAGATAATTTTTATTGTGATTGTATTTGACTTTCATCAAAAACAAAATTGTGGTAATAAAATATACATAATATAACGCTGACCAATCACACATTCAATCCATCAATGTAACGGCACTTAAAATATATCATGTAACATCAATTGGCACGAAAAATCGGCATTGACACTCAACGTAAAGCAGCAAAGCAAAGAACCCTGAAATTCCCAGCCATTCACAAGCCCCAAGGAGCCCATACATTTGTATATAACACGAACGTAAACTTAACCTACAACGACAGAGACGCTCCCGCGATCGTAAAATATTTTTCTCGGTGTTGCTGCAATGGTACAAAAAGAAAACTCCGCAGCAAAAACCCAACGTTTTCTCTCCATCTCTTTTCCTCTTCCGATCGTATGTACGCACTGCTCTCACCAGGGATGGGTGCCGGCACTGCCGGCGCCTTTGGGGTTGACGATCTCTCTCTCTCTCTCTCTCTGAGCTACCCCTCCGGTAACCCCACCATCGCACCCCACTCTACCATAACTGTTCGGGGAACTTCCAAAGGTCTGGCAGAGAAGGAGGGTGGTCGCACACATTGAAACACACAGTTGAGTGAACCAGGGACGTGGGTGGATACAGGTGGGGGTGGACGAGCTACGTCAGGACCATGTATGTATATAATCTACGTCAGAAGTAGAGGGAGGGAGGGAGAGAGAAGAAGCTAGACTACGTTCAAGGGGAAGTGAGGGGAAGTGAGCGTCGGGCGTTGATAATACTACGACGTAGAAAACGCAGGCCGGGTTCTCGCGGCGCGACCGATCGATGCCGGCCAAAACATTGCCACATGCCTCGGCCGCCTCGTGCTGCTGTTGCTGTTCTAGCTCCAATATTACATGTATAATAATGCGGGGCGCGCGCTACAGCCAGACGTATAAAACGTTATATAGAGAAGCAGGACGCTATAACTAGGCTCTCGATACACCTCTATCTCTAGGTATATATAACGCCACGACTATTACTACTACTACCACTGCTCTCTCTCTCCCTGTTTAATAACCCGAGTGAGAGAAGAAGCTGGGGCTATGTATGGCTGTAGGGTAAGAGATAGAAAGAGAGAGAGAAACAGGGGAGGGATTGCGACCAGTTTACTACGCAGTAGAAATAGCTCTAGCGAGAGAGAGAGAGAGACCCGTTAAGGCTAGGCATATAGACGATTTTCTTTTTCTCTTTCTTTCTTTCTTGCGTACAGCATATATACGTATACAGAGTTCCTACGTTCTCCGACGATGACGATGTCTCTCTATCTCCTATAAGTATATTCTCTCTTTCCTTCTAGCGTCTGTCTTTACGAGAGGAGCTTGGGTGTTGATATACGTTGCTGATACACTCGGATACTGCTGCTCGCGGCGTCTCTGCCTTTGTGGAGCACCTCGTCAAATCATTGCTATATTGTTTATTGCTTGTTTTCAGCTGCTCGTGGGGTCCAGCGTTTCATTATTCTTTTGTTTTTATAAATTTTCATGATTGTTGTTATTTTTTTGTTTGTTTTTAGAACACTTGAACAACCACGATGAACCTTTTTGTGGCATTGTCGAATCGTTGATGGATTTTTTATCATAATTTTTTTTTGGAAATCACTAAAAATTAAAAAAATTAAAAAAAAAAAAAAACAAGGAAGAGAATAACATGGTTGCGCAACAGTGGAAGCTTGCAATAACAAACAAAATTAACAGCTCAAAGAGAAGAGAGAGGGAGATGGAGGAAGGAAGACGACGACGATAGTCGCACATGCGAGAGAATCAGCATCACCGGGGTCTTTTAAATAGCGTCTAGAGGCGCTAAAACAAATAATAGGGCGATAAATTAAACCGGGCAATTAGCAGCGCACTCGAGCAACAATAAAATAAAGAAAATAAATAAATAAAAAAAGATTCACCCATAGTCGAGAAAGAGAGAGTTGGCTCGTGGCAGCGTCATCACATGGCAGCTAGAGAGCGCGTGTCTCTGGCGGCTTTTATTTTTCTCTCCTTTGATGTTTTGGCTGCTGCTCGACTTTTTGCGCAGTTCACTCGCAGGTACGTACATATGTATACGCGCACCCTCGGTGTTGATATACGTACACATACGTGGGTATCAGTACTCAAAAGATAGAGAGAGAGGCGCGTGAAATGATGATGGATTTGTGGGCCGCTAAAGTTTGTTTAATGAATGAAGTTTCGCGCTGCTCGTAGGCGACGACAGGAGGAGGAGGAGGAGAGGGATGATGCCGGGGGGAGGAGGAAAATTATCTTTATCGTAAATAAGAGTATAGCGTACTGTAGACGTGGGGCATAAATGCGCGCGAAAGAGAGAAGAGCCCAGACAGTAGCGGCGCGCGCGCATTTGCGTCGTAGTTTCCTCGGCGAGTTGAAAGAGAGAGAGAGAGAGAGAAGGGAGGCAGGCAGGCAGGCGTGTCGGCGATCGATAATATACACGCGGGTGAAAACGTTGCGCGCGCGCGCCTATAATGACGTATATATGTGTACATATCTGTTCGGTATGGCATCACACGGGGAGCGAAAACGGCGTAGTATAAGCTCGGGGTTGTATGTGTATATATGGATCGGTGTACCTACAGCAGCGCCTATACTCGATAAATAGTGTTGAGGCCAACGCGCAAGCGAAACTGTTTAATTTTCCTCTCTCTTTTATCCGTCCGTGTAATGAAAATTCTGGGCAAATAAGGTGTGGTAGTGCCCTCTTGCGTCCACAAACACACACGTGCATGAAATGGATCTGAGGTATATAAGGAGAAGCGGGCAAGCGGTTGTGGGCTTTTTTTTTTCGGCGCCTAGGATTTTTCATCTGCGCGTATAGGTGCAGAAGTATCGGACAAGTTTATCTAGACGTTCTCTCCTGCTCTATTCGTCTACTTCAACGATTTATTGCGATTTCCGAGAGAGGGAGGGAGTAAGTGCAATGGTTTAACCGGCACGTTTTGTAACGGAGTCTCTCCTCGACACTCTCATTTCGTCTGGCTATTGGTGGTAGTAGGTACTCGCTGGTTCGTACATGCGATATTTCGCGCGAAAACTGCCCATAACAATACTATCTCACGCGGTCTATCTTTCGGAGCTGCTGATGTATTAGGTGGCCTCCTGGTGTTGGTGGTCAAACGAAAAAGAATTAGCCTCCACGTTGTCCCTCGTAGATGGTACATACGCGAGTGTTGGTTGCTCGACTCTGGTCGTATGCTGGGCCGACTAAAGTGAAAGTGGTAGCTCACCTTCCGTTCTGTTCATCGTCTGTTTGCGGTAGCTCTCTCTGGGTATCCCACTTATTAAGTTTTATTCGAGTGAGGGATACTCGATGACGTGATACTCCCATTGAATCGTATTTCTTTTTCTAGCGGGACAATTCGTACGAGTGATAAGGGATGCCTTGGAAGGTAACCATCAAGTCAACTTCTAGTTTAGCCTAATACAATATAACTTAATCCTATGGGATGGAAATCATACAATAAAGTTCAAGATAGTCGTTGATGGCTTAAAAATTGGCTAGTATCTTGGTTTATCTCGAAGGGTGGTATGAGTTTGGGTACACCTGAGTCTAATTGATAGAACAAAGTCTATTTCGTGAAAAACGTTCATCAGTTACATAAAGCCTTGTACCTAAAATGTAGACCCATGGAGTTAAATTGACGAATAAAATGTAGTCTAAACCAGTTGAAGCTCACGAATAGAATAGAGATCTAATTTGGAGATAGGAGTCATTCTAATTGATTGTTTGACATCAAATGTCAAAATAACAATCGACTAAAAGATCAACTTGGATTTGTTGTACTGCGCCAAACGCACCCTCCAAACGAGAACGAAATATATGTCTGCAAGGTTTTGGCCAGATTATGATCAAACTATACGAAAAAGCCCACGTTGCACATTTCACAAGTAAGAAAGATAAGTGAAGGCGTTATCACCTCGAGCGTACAATGGTCCTCATAAATATTGGTAGTACACCTAGGAGAGTGAAAGAGAGAGATAGAGCTCGCTTCGATGAGTGGAGGGGACTCTGGTGTATATGCACGTCCAAAGCAAAAGGAAAGGGAGAAAGGGGTCATCTCGTCGTCACTGTCATCGTTACGTATGGCCTGTAACGCCAGACATTTCCAAGCACACACGCACACACACACAGAGTCACACAGGTACAAACGGGTACAAATGCAATGGTTCAGATTGAATTCTCGACCGCAATCTTTTTATAATATCCGGTCACCTTTTACAAGCTACTCCAGCTTTACTCTTAATCAAGTGAACTGATTTTTGTATAAGTGATAATTGACGGATGTAATAGAGTTTTGCAAATACGTGTACAGAAAAAGGATATTGCCAAAGACAAGAAATGGAAAGATTATATATTTTTGTCACACTTATGGTTACATCATTCAGAGACTGTAGTGGTGATCTGATGACTGACATTATCTTATGTGCGGTGTGGAGGATGTATGGGGGGAAAACAACTCTGGTGTGGTAACAACAAGTATTAGAAAGCCTCGAAAAATAGAGCACGTTGGTATTGCGTCGCAGCTTGTGGAGGCCACTCAACACTTGTTTTTCATTACGAAATAAATTTTTGAGTCAGCAATACATATGTTACGTGGGAATTGTGGAGCTTGGGGGTGTAAGGGGATTGAATACACGTGGAAGAAAGTATATGTCCGTTGATTAGTGTCTCAAAGCGAGAGCGGTCGCGTGCGTGGCGTTAGGTTCGGAGGCTGATCGGAGAGAGAGAGAGCGGGAGAGCTGATAACGCTCGGGCCCGCCGCCGAAAGGTGACCATCATACTCTGTATCCGCGGCTCATGCGCCGTGAGAGGTGAGTCTTGGGCGCGAACTTACAAAGGCTCTAGATACTGTAAGTCACACATTAATGAATTGGTGTCAACGCGTCTGAAAAATGTTGAAAACTCAAACAGCCGTGATGATACATTCCAATTCGTTGATTAATCAGTTTTTAATTGTATTGCAATTTGTATCAGTTTGATTATACCATTGCACATACCAAAAGCTTTTATCAAAATTTATCAAGTGCTAAAACGATACCACTTAATACCACACATTCTATAACTATTTATTCATTATTATATTTAATACAATTGAAAGCTTGTGCTTTTATAATTTTGGTAATAGTTAGATGAGCCACTATCACTATCAACCAAATGGATGTATCCTGAATTGTTTTAACACTGGTTTAAAAAAAAAAAAAAAAGAAAAAAAAAAAAAAAAAAAAAAAAAAAAAAAGTATCAAAATCCACTGTCGGTTCACTTCATAGATGAAGAAATGTAAAATACATCAACTAGTAGTCTGAAAAATTATTTACAGTCAACACCGATTGAGCTAAAAATGCATAAATCATTTGCTGAACTATTAAACTAATATTTCACGAAAACTGGATAATAAAACAACAAAGACGGAACACGAAAAACAAAGGAAATGCGGTAACTTATTTGTTTTGGAAGTAACCGGAGCTCCTTAATCATTAACAGAGGTGTCCGCATTCGGCTCGGTCCGATACAGTCCGTGCCGAGTACGAGAATACATAACAGGCGACAACGACTTGGCAGCTTGCCTGCTTGCTGCAGCCCATCCATACACGCGCACAAGATCCTTTTTCTCGTCCTCATCTTCACCGAGGATTCAACTGTGCACTGGCATGGTATAAAAAAAACAAAGGGATGAACAAACAGCCAAGTTCCCTCCCGTATTTGTCTCGCGCAATGACAGCTAAGATTTCAAAATTGGTAAGCAGCAGCAGATTGATCTTGTTGTGCATCCACATTTGTGGTTGCAGCTTCTCTGGGAAGATGCGGAAGAACAGCTTCCTAGCACGAGTGGATTCGCTTTATCACGCTGATTGAGTAATTCGCGCTACCGAGCAGAGCAGCCTGCGGTGGAGTTGGGCTGTTGGATCCGGAAAACGATGGTTTTTGTTGTTCCACTCTTTTTGTTCTCTCCCCGAAAGATCTTTGATCTACCCTCTCCCCTTTTCTCTCTAGGTACATTGTATTTGGGATTCAGAAAAGAGACGATCGGTTATCCAGGAAAAAAAATTTCCTAATCAGCCAAATTGATATCAGTATCAACTCGATAGCAGGTAACGACCCATCGAGCAGTTGTCTAGGAATCAAACAGAGTATGGTTCTTTCACAACAGGAATGAAGTAATAACGCATCCGTAAGCAATTACACCTCCAATGACGAGGATAATGACGAAGATGGCGATATTTCTTTTTCATACCTTGGCTGCTGCTACATCGATACCTATATGAAATAACTCGCAACTATGGAATGTGGAGTAATAACCCGGTGAAATTCGCGCGCCGTACAGAAAATACACGCAACGTAATGTGCATGTATGTTGGTTTCAATCGGCTTAATTAACCCGCTAAGCCAATCATCGACTTCTCTTCGTACAAATGGACAGTCATTACATCACACAAAAGAAGATTCTCGATATTTTCTCCAACCCAGCTAATTGGGGTTGTAACTTTTTTTTTTTATACCACTTTTTACGGCATACCTGCCGTTGTTATCGCTCGCAAAAGTTAAAACTATTACCCACCCATTATTTCTTTCGCACTTGATGATAACGCGAATCTACGTTGAGATGACGATCGTAAAGCTGAGCTACTACGCACGTATCTCTTACGTAACAGCTGCGACATTTCTATAGTCTCAACATATGAGACAGTGCGCGTATCTTCTAACAATACATTTACCTTGCATCGAGGCAGCAGGAGATGAAGAGAAAAACAAGAGAAACAGAGAAATAAAGCAACGAGGGTGTGGGGGCAGATGCGAGTATATTTAATTTGAATCTTCTTCAGTTGGAAAAAGAGTTGTTTACGAAGATCATTTTGACCTACAAAGCGGCTCTGGTGATTTAATTAAGATTAAATGATATGGATGTAAGTGTGTCAAATTTGTTTCAATCGATGATGTTTGACGAGGTATTTTCGCTCGACAACTGTAACTTTTGGTTCATTCTTGAACTGGAGAATCGATAACTGTGTATGCGAGAAAAAAAATGTATGTACGTATACGAGCGATAAAAACTTATTATGCATGTGAAACAAAGAGTGAAAAACAGAAAGGGAGAGAGAGAAAAATCGACTTCATTGTCACAGGAGTACCATTTCATCAATATGCATGAGACAAGCACATTTTGTTTCAAGTACGCAAGTTGATGTATATGCATCAAAGTTGCGGGGATAAGTGTAATGCTACTTTAGTGCTGGTATCAATCTAAAAAAAAAGATACGAAAATATCGAAAGACTTACAAACTCGACGAGACAGAATTGTTCAGACCAAACCATCGTTTCGACATATACAACATTATATTATAATTATTTATTATCAAACAAAACCATTGGGCGTTTTAAAAAAAAACCTCGAAATTTTTCCACGTAATCAGCCATCTCGTATCATTATACTCGTTCAACGATGGATGTATGGGCACATACACGAAGCCAGAGAGGCCTCACGGGAGCCAAGTCTCACGCTCGTAGCAGACTGTGTCGGAATCGGGGGCAATTAGATCCCGATTGGAAACTAGGCGAAATCGGGCCGCCGCGACGCTCTAGACACAACTTATTCTTTGTATAAACACCGAGATATAAGGCGGACGCGAGCACGCCCGTGTGGGTGTGCGTGCGTATATGTGCGCCCCAACTCGTTACATTGATTCTCAACACTATTTTGCACGTGCGTGTAGTTTATGCACCGAGATGATCTTCCCTTAGCCTGTTGTTGTGGGCCTTTTTGCCATGTGGGCCATTTAGTCAATGACGTTTTTGATGTGCATCATACATGTCTTTTTCCTCTCAAACTCAGGGCATGAGGTAGTGAATAAAGCGATAAAAAAATGGTACCACACCTCGTCTCGTCTAGTAAATAGATTCCTGTTTGGCCTGCTAATTACGTAAATAAGTACCGATGAATGTCCAAACACTAATTATATTGTTGCTAAAGGTGACACATCGTCGCATTTGAGATAAATATGTGTGAAGAATTTCGTCGGCATGTCACCTGAGTAATTGTCAGCCAATTATAGCCATTTTCAATAAATACATCGAGGTAAGTAGATCCTGTCATCTTCCAATGTACCCAAAAAAAGATTTTCTCTTCAAAAATGAACAAGATGTTTGTCCCCGCGTGACAAACAACGAGGCTTCGCATTGAATAATACGATACGTTCCTTTGGATCGAGTTGCAGATCTGTTTGGCGCAACAAGCAACCAAGGGGATCGGAGCGCGTTATCTCTCAAGCACGCGACGATTAGAGGCATCCGTCGCTGTCGTCGGCGACTTGGGAAACCAGCAGCCAGCACGGATCAAAGCGCCCCTCCCCCCGCGATTTATCAGAGAAGCCTGTAATCACATGGAGGGAGGGCGTCGCGAATACCGATCGCCGATGAAATTGACCGATCAATTTCCGCTCTCGCGGCGCACGCGCGAACGGGCTCTATATACAACCCGGGGATTAATTTATTATTGGAACGAATGCGCGTGCGAACGATGGAAGGAGGAAAAAAAAAAAAGTCATTCAGAGCCTCGCTACTGTGTCACGCTCGCGCCGCGTTCATTCATCAAGACTTGAGCTTAGCGTTTCCTGCGCGCGCGCGCGTTACGCGAAAATCGTAAACTTGGCATACATTCGGCGCGAGGCGTAAAAACGAGGCCAAAAGGGAGGGGCAAAAAACCACTAGCCCACTGAACGAAGTTGCGATACATGGAGGGTCTCAGCCATCGATCAATATTTTACTCTCTCACTCGCAGCCCGATAATGAAGGAAAAAAAAGCTCCGTGTGTTATCCAGATCGAGACGAACGCGCTTTCGTTAATTAACACCCACGCGCGTGTGCGGTGCATAAAACACGTAAAGTACGCGGTGGCGTGAAATGGAAGGAGACACTTACTTTCTCACGCTCGGCTTCGCTAAAACGGACGTGCGTCTGCAGCCGAGTCATGACGAAACCCGCGATGTCTATCGATACCGGGTGGGTATACACAACAACAACGAGTCAGAATGACGTTGTACGCAGATTCTGGCCTCGTCATCCGCCCATTGTTTGCATGCATGGGCGAGCGTTGTGTTGTACAAGTGTGCTTAAAGTGTGCACATTCACGGGAAGCTTACGGCAGTGCCAAAGGGAGAAGACGGAAAAGCGGGTACGCGGTTATTGAGAACTAAGGGGCACGAGCATTGTCAACTAGTCTCCAATGGGGCGACTGATGATCTACGTTTGTATCATGCGTTGGCTAAAAAACCCTGTGGTGCAATGCACGTAAGCGCGAGGGGGATGTATAAGGGTGAAAAAAGCTATGGAGAGGGAGAAAGCGTATGGGTGCAAGTTAACTTTGGGAAATTTGGGTTTCGGGGCTGATGCCGGGAAGTTATAACCACGGAAGTCGTTGGTTGCTGCTCCTCGCGATTTCGCCTCGCTGCGTCTCAGGCGCGTGTTTTGCTTCGTACCAGGAAATGTGGGGGAGAGCGCAGACAACCGACGATGCATGTGTTTTGTTTTTCATTCATTCATATGAAATAAATATGAATAATGGTCTGTACGCACATGGAAAAGCCAGTGCCTCACTACCTCGATCACTACCATTAAAAAAGTTAATCACTATGTTATAATTAGATGTTGTTGTGATAACGCAAGATGAAATCCATCGGCAGACCTCCGTAAAAATGTATAGAAAAAAAAAAAAAAAAAAAACAAAGCACAAACCGATCAAACTTTCATTCTTTTCGATTCATCAAATCCACTGTGACCAAAAAAACTGCACCCATCTCTCAATCAGAGCAGCGTCAAAAAAAAAAGGTGAAAATTCGCGCGTGCGATAGGAACAAAAACAAAAAAAAAAAAAAAAAAAAAGATAAAACGTCAGCTCGCGCGTGCGAGCAAAAACAAAGTCGGTCAACGTCGAGAGAGACAGCGAGAGTGTCGGGGTCGCAGACACAACATTGTATATAGAACACAGAGCGGGAGCGACGCCCACGCGTAGCGCATGCGCCCCACTCGTCTCTCTTGAATTGTACACAAGTATATGTAAACTCGGAGTGCAAAAAGCACGTTGCACGCAACGCGGTATATATTTATACAGACCCTTGGAGAAAAAAAAAACGAGCGATGCTCTCTCGTTGCTTTGCTCCGCAGGATCATCGAAAATCGTCAAATAAGCCACACGAAAGAGAGACATACCAATTCGACTTCCCAACGATTCACAGCTACCATCCCAACAATTTGGAAGAAAAACAAGCGAACGTGAGTATCTCTTATCAGAAGCACTGATAAACAATTTCGTGCCAAGAGGTGATGCCCAAGCTGTTATTGTTTTCGTACGAATATATGTTGGTCCCGACTACAGATAAAAAGTCGTGCTCCAATGATCTACATAACTGCGCCTTCGTGAAGATAAGCACCAACTGGAGATCGCATGATGGGCATTTTTTAATCAAAATCATCGAAATCCGTTGCGATTGTCGCTCGGTAAGTACAAAGTTTAACGTGAAAAAAAATGCTGTCGACGCTAAATCTCCCTGATAGCCACGCAACGCCAACAACAGAAGCCGAACGATTTATTATTTTTTTTCTTATTTTTACCCTCGTTGCAATCAATTTGAGGGCGCAATCTGCCGAGTAGGTACTACCATACACTCGATTCAACGCTCACAACAAGAGCATCAGTTACTGTTGTGCTGTTCAGTCCCGCAACTTGATCCTTCAAAAAAGGCGGTCGTTTCGCGCGTCTCGAAAAGCCCTTCCCCAAAAAGAAGAATACACTTCAGAGAGTCGCATCGCAGATAGGGAGAGAGTGGAAGCGGCCCGGAGTCATAATTTTCGCGCGCTCGCATCCACTCGAGAGGGAGCGACTTCGCTTACCTCTCGTTTTTCGGGGGCATACAGTACACACATACCCGCACACGCGCACGCTCGTTAGAGCCGACAAAGGTGGCAGCGATAATTGGGCTCCCGTTCTCCCTCTCGGCTATTTTCTTCTGCCTACTTATTCTTCCTCGTGAATGGGTCTCTTTCTCGGAGCGCGTGTCGCACACCACCACGTGGGCTCAACCCCTTGCTGCTGTTGTCGACTCTTATTATCGTTCTTGCCGAGCCCGGAACACTTGGCTCTTCGTTTTGGGGCTCGCACAAAGAGGATGAGAGTTTTTGGGCACTTGAATTTCTCGTGACGTGAAATTACTTTCCTTAAAAGAATCCCTCGATATTTTCACGATTGAAAAGCTCCGTTAATCGAATTTCAGCTTTTCGCATCGAACACCTTCCTCTAACTTGGCCAAGCTCTTTTACGATTGTCACATTTCAGAGGTGAGCCTATACCTACCTCGATGCAGTTATCATCGTACAATAAAAGTGAGCGTAAGACGTACATGTGACACGTGACGTATATTTCATACAAGTATGCGTATACGAAATCTAAAAGGGTGTAAGAGTATATGAGGAAGGAAGGAAGGCACCCTGTATATGTGGAGCACACACAAGCGAGGGCGATCGACCAACCCCTCGGGGCTCGCTGCTACCGATGCTACCACTGCCACTGACGCCCCGGCACATCTCTGCAGCTGAGTTAACAAGCGACGACGAAGTTTTTGAGCCCCCGACTACCACTGCTGCTTTTTCTGGATTCTCCACTTGCTTACAACTCTACTACCCTCTAGGACTCGTATTCCCTCGTTTCTTCCATCTCCCTTCTTCGCTGATAGTGCAGCCGAATGACTTTTTTTTTTTTTTTTTTTTTTTTTTTTTTTTTACTGCTGGATGCTGATTCTTTCCCCACCCTGTCTATAACTTGTCGGTTCTTTGTACTTTTCCCTCCTTGCCTGATCCGCAAGCAGACTGAAATAGCTAATGTCTCGATTTTCACGTTGATAGGCAAGGGTGTCTTAATCTGTTAAGGGACTGATCGGTCTCTATTCTTAAAACAGCATGATGAATGTATTTTTTGGCATGGACTTGAAATCTTTACAAATGGTTTTTAGCTACGACCGCGGTGGTACTTCTTTTTGGGGTGATGT
Source organism: Copidosoma floridanum (assembly GCF_036245765.1). NCBI lineage: Eukaryota > Metazoa > Arthropoda > Insecta > Hymenoptera > Encyrtidae > Copidosoma > Copidosoma floridanum. Next base: position 10,120,109 of record NW_028321884.1, on the reverse strand, counting down.
GGTGGGTGGTCACGGGTAGTTCCGGAGCGGTTAATGTCATTGGCAAGTGTTATTTTCTTTTCATGGCGACAGGTGCTGATTTAATTCATCAATCGAGGGGTAAAACAATCAAAAGTATGGTGTATGGACTTACCAGCTTTGTTTTATTGACAGGATGATGATCAACTCTGAAGGAGCAGCTGATGGTGACCTGAAACGAAAACGCAATTAGTTTTCGTGATTCGTTTTTTCAAAAATAAACGAAGGTAATATATTATATATGTAATTAAATTACAACTCTTTTAAAAAAATAAAGAATCCTGCATTATTAAATATTTTTAAAAATGTGAAAGCAATCAGCAATTTTACAGCTAAGATTGATGCCTTGAACGATCAACTCCCGATTCGCTCCCAAGTTATGATCCAATCTAAGTAATTCCTTGCACCTCGGCGAGTCCACATTGTACTCGAATTAATAATACGTTTTAATCCACAGTCATGCTTCCAGACCCAACCAAGTCCTCAAAACTCTATTTGGAACGAACGTTTCTCCCAATAGCAATCCAACCCAGCATAACTATCCAGCTGCCCTCCAATTCCGCATGTTTTGCAAACCGTGGCATCGGTCCCCCGTCGACCCCCAATCTCCGGCAGCCTCCCATCCATTCTAATAATTTAACGCGATGTAAACACAACTACGACACTCTCAAAGTCTTCGACCCCCCAACCCCTAGCTCTTCTCGCACGCCCAAACAGAGTGTCCAAGAAGGAGGTGCAAGAAGAAGAAGAAGATGGGGCGGGGGAGAGCAGAGGAAGTGGAAACGTAGCGGTGTCGCGCAAACGGCCGATCGATAAGGGGACCAAGGAGTACTAGTCCGCTGAGAAACGGTGGCAGGCTGGAAGACTCATGGCCTCCTGTTTCGTTACGATAAGCAAGCCAGCTCGCAGTAACGGTGGTGGTGAAGGAGGAAGGGTAACAGACTACCGGCTTGTGCTTAAATATAGCAAGTTGTACATGGAAAAGGGGCGGACGAGGAGGAGGAGAATAACCACACGAGAGGGAAAGGGGCAGTGTGTATGGGTCGTTGTGGTGCATGTGCAGAAGTAGCCGAGACAAGAACTCTTCCTCCTCTATACCTTTTACCACTATAGGTACATGACGGCAAGGAGGTAACAAGATCACGTGAGAATGAGGAGGAGTGGCGTGGAATTGTTTGTGTTGTGTACGACGCGGGTATTACAAGGGATGATAGGTAGTGGTAGTGGTTGTCGTAAGGTGAGAAAGTGTAAAGAGAGACGCGTATGTTTTGAGGTATCTTGATACTACAGCGCGTGCTGCTGGTGGCGCGAGGTAAGCCCCTCTTGCTCGTTCTCCTCAAGTCGAGCTGGTGTTCCTTGAGACACGCGTTTAGGGGTGAGTTTGTACGGGAAAATGATGTATGGATGATAGGTAATACACTTTACTTGCGTTGCATGCCAGTAAAGTGTGTGTGTTCTTGCGTGTCTGCGTTTTCTTATGCGTCTACAGCAATACAGCAATGCGCTTTGTGGGAAACTTGGACTTGTCGTCATTTCAATCTAGGCGTGGACTTTTTGCTTGTGTTTTGTAAATATTCTAGTGGTCGCTTCATAATTTTTTTTTTTTTTTATTTAGTGATGATCTCTCTTTTACAAGAGTTGGAGAATAAAAAAAGATCAATGGCTCATTTCGTACTTCAATTTTCTAGACAAATTGGTGAGTATTCGAACGGTGAAAACAAAAAATTGATGATCAGGACAAGTACCATGAAGATTAGTTGGACAATTTTTTTCCCACCTAATCAATAATTTCACTAAGTTTCAATCTGATAGGCATAGATTTCCAACTGTATCTGTTTCACACGCGACCAGCTCTCTTTGTTTCTTTCAAATTTTGTTCTTACTCCAGCAAAATTAAAAATTAATCCAAAAACCCACCCTTGTTAGAGTGAAGGATACATAAAACGAGCAATAAAGCCACTTCCCTTGAGAAAGGACAAGGACGTAACCTAAAATAATGACTGTCCCTGCATCATCCACCCTCTGCAAGCACCGCTGTCTCAGGTGTCAGGCCTAAAGTATCCTCCTCGCACTCGAAATTCGACAGAGATTCGAAACTTTCAGGACAACGATCAGCATGTACTTCCAAATGACCCAATTTATGTCGCCACTGCAGTAGCATTCGCAGGGTACGACTCCACGTGGAGAAGCAGAGGGGAAGGGCAGTAGCAGAGGGACGCAACCGCGAAGAAGAGAGAAGCCACGTGAGCGTACCACACGACAACGACGATGAGAGGAGGATGTCTGTAGTACGTAGACAGAAAAGCGCCGCCTCATAAACAAGAGCTGCTCGCGCGAGAGGAGCAATAAAAGAGGCTCTACGGCCGCGGGAATCCGCGTAAAACGAGGGAGGTGCGCGGTTAGTACGTAAGAAGCATGTTAAGCCAGCAGTACCACCTCTTTGGGTGTTCGTTGGTTTGTTCCTCGGGTGTAAAGGTCTGAAATGTACATGTGCATGGATACGATTCGTAGAGCCGAATTGTTTCAAGATGAGCTAATCTGACGGCTTTTATTTCACTACTCCACTTTGGGCCTTTAATTTTAGATGCCGTGTGCTGCGGGAGAGGAAATTTCTTGCAATTTTTTCGGTTTACTGCTCGCGCGGGAAGAACACGAGGTTTTGCTCGGCTTTGTTTTTATAGTTTGCAGTAGAATCTTTTTTATTGTCCCGAAACTAAATAATGCACTACCAAGAGTTAACCTTATTTTGCTGCTGTACGCTTTTGGTGTGCTACACTTCGAAGACGTCTGCTTGGGTGTCTTATTTCTATGAGGTACCCTGGATTTAATTTAAACGTAGAACCACCAACAGATTTAGTCAGGTTTCGAAAGGTGGTATTTCATGCACGCTGATTTTGGCTGTACGTGAGTAATAGCGGATAACAGGAGTAGTGGTTGGTGGGTTTGGATTTTGCACAACCATGAAGGTATTTGCGGTTACCGATAAAGTCGTAGATGCACAAATTGAAAGTAAGTAATCCTAACAGATGTTAGGCACAGTCTCATCCTCTTTGTGGCTTGTGCAATGAAGGTACATACATGGTATTAAATGGTGCTAACTTATCATAGTTAGTGAAAGTTTGCCTATATGGGCGAACATTGATGTAGGATACTCAGTTTGGAATTCGTCGTGTTTCATTGGGAAAAAATAATTGAATAATACCATTTTTAACTTACTGGTGGAACCTAACAATAATTGCATACATTTAGAACAAGGGAAATTAACTGTAATGAAGTTCGGATGTCCGTAAAGTTTACCGTAAGAACCTGGATTAAGCATATTACAAACTGTGGACAATAATCCGACGATTATAAATTAATTGGCCCAAATCTATTTTTACGATAAGAAATGAACTTAGGTTTAGGATCCTTGGAGTCTGACCACCTGGATACCCTCGAAACAATGTTTTGCACCATGAGTAGACGGGATGCTATGTCATATAATTTTGCATTTTCCAATGAGTACGTGAATGAGACAAAAACAGATAGACAATACCATGGAAGAATTGCATACTGAATAGAATCTAAGGAAATAGTCGAATATGATTTCTGATGTACCAAACAGAATAATGATGTACCGCATGACTGAGTTTATTCTTCAGTCTTAGGAGACAATTTTGGAATTCTGAGAATAAATAAAATAAAAAGTGACTCCAGTTACTACATCTGTGGTCCTGGAGAACTCTTCTGGTGATAAAAATTGTACTTTCCACAAGTTATTGATTCTTTCTATGAAAAGTTCTTCAGAAAAAAAAGTTACGAAAACAAAGGAGGAGCAACCACGAGTGTATATGTGAATGTACACGTGCGTATATGGCAATGAGTGTTTTAAAGAAAAGTGATTTTGATTAGCGATAACCATGGCCCCGAGCCCCATCAAAAGTAAGTGCATCCTTGAAAATCAATTGTAGACCATTGGGCCGAACAAAGGAGGAAGAGGCATTGCAACGGCTGTGACGACGCGAGTGTACCTACGTGTACCTTTATTGAATTGCCGGGGCACATCGACGAAAAAGAGTTCGGCAAGAGAAAGAGTTTCGCTCTCGAAATGGACCTACTTTGCCCGAACAAGAAGGAAAAATAAAAAGTATCACCATAAGCCCGCAAATAGGTTTCACGAACGCTTTTTTCGTCGCTGCTCCTTTGGCTTTTGTGAGACGAGTTTTCGCGGAAATTCAAGCCAATTTATTGATACTTCATGATAACGAGCTTGTGTTTCTTTTCAATTGTAAATCTACCATTTTTTTTTTGTAGTATAATTGTTTTTTTCTCCATGGATCATTTAAAATAATTTTTCAAACAGGCTTTTCCATCACTTTGTAACAAACATTTTTCGACAGACACGAATGACGAGTATAAACATTGTTCTGGAATGTCGGAGAGTAACACGAGAAAATAATAATAGCAATGTTGTCATAATAGGAACGGACGGAAGCGAGGAAGGAAGGATGGAAGTGGAACGACGCACGGATTAGTTAATTGGAGTCTTCCGTCAACAATACAAGCACACGCAACATTGCATTCAGGACTTCACCTCAAGGCCACCATATTCTATTTCATAAATATACTTCCGAGCGCGAATTGCAATAAAATTATTTAAATCAATAAAAAAAATTTTTTTTTTAATCCAAACAACCACACTTGTTTTTAGAGCACGATTCGCCTGTCGTCCACTGTTAATCGACGCGATGGACAAAAGCGTCCCAAATAAATTAAACGACGGCGCTTATTGTCTACGTGCCATCAGCCGCGCATGTAATACACGCACATAAAGCGTACAGCTCCCGACTTATTAATATAATAATAACTGGTGTATTATACCCCGAGAGTCAGGCTCAAGAGAAAAATAAAGATCAAATATGGCGCGCGCACACACACACACCCAAGCGCACTTGAATAAAAAAAAAAGAAAAGAAAAAAGCCTAGGCATGTAAATTCGAAAGCCGATTGCGAACGACTGCTACTATCGTTCTCTCTCACACTTGCAGGGCTCGTACATTATAATACACACCGCGCTCGCTCGCTCGGAGGGGAAGAGCCGAGGCCAGACGTTCCCTCTTCGTCGCACGCGCGCGTGCCTACGTGTTCGCAAACACATAAAACCTATATTATATGCGAGACGAGGGCCACCACCTCCTCTATAGCGCTCTGCCGCTCTCCTCGTGATGTATTTCGTATACGCGTGTGACCAACACACGCGAAGATGAGCGGGATTCCTCGTTTCGGAGGCCCTCGATCTGCTCTAGCAATACTTGTAACAATACAAAAAGAGAAGAAGAGACGAGAGAAGGAAGAGGGGGCGACAGGAGGCTGCTCTGCCCTGGTGTTTTGGTATTAAAAAAAATACGCGGTCGAGGGCGCGCGCCGGCGCTCGCAGGACCCCTCCTCTCCATCCACCCCCCCCGTTTTTCTTCTTCCTTCTTCTGTTTTACACGTATACACAAGCGCGCAATATTTTTGGCTTTGCTTTCTCTCTATCTTTTATTGCATATGTGTGCGTGTACGTGCAAAGTTGGACCGAGTTGGACTGACTTGTATTATTCCTCTTCGCTACACCTTTCGAGAGGGAAAGAAATAAAGAATTGGCGGCGACGTACGGTGTAATCGCATTATTCGCCTTGAAATCGCGTGTGTGCCCGTGTTGCGCGGTTGGAGGGAAAGGGAGGGACAAAGGAGAGGAACGAGAATGGAATCCCGATTTTTTCGGCGCGTTTCTCTACCCTCTCACGCTCGGCTCCTTCCACGTATACCCTCAACATTGTACATATATGCTCTATCGCTGGTGGCTTCTTACGTGTGTGCATGTACGTGTATATTTGGTTAATGTATATAAAAGCGTGACTTTTTGCCTATTCGCGATATTCCATTTTAACGATGTCACCCGGCGTGCGCCTCTCTCTCTCTCTCTCTCTCTCTCTCTCTCTCTCTCTCTCTCTCTCTCTCTCTCTCTGCGAGCTTGCTGACTGTCTGTACAGGCTATACTCTTTTAAATGCATTTCTGTGCTGATGGTGTTCTATTTTTTTTATTTATTTATTTTTTGTTTCCTTTTTCTTTTGAGAGCTTTTTTTTTGTTTGAAGGGGAGAATTTTTGTCTAGTTAAATTTAAAAGCTTCATTCAGTGATGTACTTTTTTTTTTTTTTTTCGTACAATTAACTTTCTGCAAGGTGATGGGGAATCAGTATTTGATTTATACTTAGGATGTTAATTTTTTATAGGTACAAAAACTTTAAAGGATGCATCAGTATCGATGACATTAGACATTTACGAGGACATTTATTCACAAATAATCTTATCTAAAAAAAAAGTACATCACATGACTTGACTCTTTTATTTTTTATGTAATTGATTGAGACTAAGCACGTGGTATCGAGAGCAGACAAATTCAAAAAAGTATTTTTAAAAAATTCAAAGAAAATTAGTGAAATTTGCAGACTGAATAAAAATACAAAAATATGTGGTCTAAAAATAATTATTTTGTTTGTAAGCATAAAAACAGTGAATGTTGGATCAAGGTTAATCACGTGGTTTTTAAAGCGAGAAAATTCAAAAAATACATGTTGAGAAATCAAACGTAGATTGAAGGAAGGTAAAATAATATAAAAAAGATAATTTTGCTTGATTATAAAAAATTAGTGTTTGCTCAAATTGGTGGGAGAAGCCCACAGGGACAAAGCCCCTAGTCATAATAAAAAAAAGCATCAATTACCAATCGATTGAGCAACGAAACTATCAACATTCTCTGAAAGAGATTGATATTAATTTCCCGCTCAAAAATCTTCCCTATTTTTTCTCAAGATCCTTTCGACTCTCATTAATACCCGCCAAACTGGCGAGGAAGAAGAAGGAAGAGAAAAAAAAAAAAAAAAAAAAAAAAGTGTGTAGAAGAAGAAGCAGCAACAACAAAAACAGCAACAGCAGCATCACCGATGCGGGGCGCTTACATACCGGTTCTCCTTTTCGTGTCCCAAGCAGTATAGGTATACGTATAGCAGTGTGTTACAGGCCTACCGGCCTCTTTTTCGCATACTTACCTCGATACTTACCATCTTTAGGCTTGTACATAATAACACGGACGAAACATAGGAAGTGGAGGAGAGAAAAGCCGGGTCGGAAATGCGTTCCTCCTCTCATTCACTCGCCAACTATACTAACCATCGCCGATGTTGCTCTGCACACCCACGCAAATAGCCAACGACGAAGGCGACAAGTGTGCGGTGCGTGGCATGCAAATATCCGAGAGGGCGAGAGACAAAGACGACCTTCGCAGAACTTATTCAGCCGTGAGGAGGACGACGCTTAAGAAGAGGACTCCGTAGTTTGGAGATTTTTACCAAAGTCGTATACATATACAACTACCGGTGGGCGACCGGTGGGCGACGACGCATTAGGGTCGTGTTGTTATTTTTCACTTTCGAGCCACTTTTTTCGCTGAACAGTTTTGTTTCGCTCGATTTTTTTTTCTTTTGTCCCACTCCGAGACAACAACAAACGGAACCTATACTAACTTACCCAACGCAGCGGGGTTTGGGGCTGGTTCGGTAGTGTACGTTGTTGCACTGCAAACGGTTCAATACGAACTTTCATATCGGTAGTGATTCAGGTGTTTTATTATGACGTATCCATAGAGTTTGCCGTGATTTAATAAAGATTGAATTTTTTTTTTTTTTTTCATTCTATTAGCGTTAGTGCGTGAAAATAAAGTGATGGTCTATTTTTGTTATGCACCACATGAAATGTTAGAAACGCCATTCACATACACGAACAATCAAAAGTTCCTTACATTCAAACAATGTGTTTCAATGAATCTTAAATTTAAAAAATATGAAAAATGTTATGGGGGTTGTTAGTCCTCTATTAACTAGATAGAGAAATAAGAGAACAACGATTGATACTTAATACATCTGTACAAAGTCAGATTTTAGATACATTTTTCTTCAAACTGAAATCACGTACTGCATTTTCACAATTTTTTGCTCGATTTTTTGTGTCTGAAAAAAGTTGTGTTTCTGATGGATGCAAAGACGGTCTACAACTAGATCAACGACAAAAAACGCTGATGTTTAAAAGTGAGAATTAAAACAATTACTTTATGTTTTTGGATGACAAACGTTTTTTTTAATTTTTATAAAAAACTTTCGACTGTTGGATTGGAGCATCATTCATAGGTTTCTAGGTACGGAAGCACAAAAATGTCAGTTTTGCCCAGCATTAGAAACTTCACACGGTTCCAAACTGTTTTTACGCGCAAACTGCTTTCTACGGCGTGTTTCTGTTTTCTATGTGGTACACAAAATTCGCCACACCTGTCTGACTTTTCTCGTTTGTACTACTTATAATTATTTGCTTGTTTTGGGTCAGGGCGGGGCTTTTTGTTGTTGTCACTGCTCGCGCATCACAAGGAAAAAGAATCTTCCTTTTTTTCAAAGTACATCAAGAGATAACATACATTCTTACATTTCAACTAATGGACTCGTAATGAGTTTCATGAGGCATTAAAAGTATATTAATTTGATATAGTTTGAATAGAAAGGGGAATAATTGAATGAGCTTCAACGCGTAGATTAAATCAAGTTGGAGTACAGTTTGATGGAAAGCTTATATCAACTGTGTTGTTCTTGCACTTTGCGTATGCACATGTAAAGCAACTCCATAATCGTGACAAGTATGTGGTGCTGCTGCAGCGATTCTGAGGGAGAAACATAACGGGCGAAGCTCAGAGTACTCAAGATGAAGAAAAAAGTATGCGTATATTAGATACTGTATCTCTATACAGCGTTTTGTTGGCTGATTGGTACTTTTCGCCTAAAATGTGATTGGAAACGTAAATCTCTCAAAATATCTTTTCAACAACCAACCAAGGTGTTTTTTTCAATAGTTTAGTAAACTTTATACAGCAGCTGAATATAAAATGAAAGCACACAGTGTACACGTGTACGAACAGGCGAAAAAAAAAAAATTATTGTTAATCAACCGCAGAGGAAAGCTGTGCAGCAGCGAAAAACACTAAAAGCTTACTGCACAAACAGCCAGGAGAAACTGCGAGAAAATACTTTTCCGGAGTGCAAGTTTCGAGGTAGTATTTTTTTTCTTTATTAGCAACAACCACATAAACAAGTTTGTGACTCTTATATCTTCACTTGAGCATTCACAAAAGAAAAAAAATGCCTGAGAGTCAACCACATTTGAAGTCTAAGAAAACACTGGAAAACCGCGTAACAGAACGCGATAACAAAGTATCTCTTCAAAACACACATAGAGCAACAAGTTACAGTGACGTCAATTATCTCGGAGCCGCTTGATAAACGTAGCCCTCTCGCTCCCATTCCTCGAGAGCTGACAATTTTTATTAAAGTAATTTTCCTTCCTTTTTTTTTTTTTTTCATTTTGTGTCCCACAGCCAAAGATTTGTCGCGATATCCAATGGCGCTCGATGTTAATCAATGCTTTTTTTAGGGAGGGTCTCCCAACATTGAGACCTCCATCGCTGACACGACACATATAAGAAGAGGATTGGGTTTGATGACCGAAAATTGATTTGAATGTTTGGTGCGACATTTTCTCCACGAGCGATCCATCATTGATTTGACAAGTTTCGCGTTGACGAGGACGATGATCGCTCGGAACGAGCCCATTGAAGCAATTGCGACCAAAAATTGAAACGAAAACAAAAAATGTGTATATAAAGACAGCGAACTTCAAAGCGCGAAGTTGAAAGATGAACATCACACCACCGACGGGTCTTTCCTCCCATTAGTCACATTAACATTTTTGCAAAACTTCAAAGGAGCCGAGGCCGGGGGAGGACGAGCTTTCGCCGCCTTGTTCGGCCACTTAGCGGTCGAGGGTCGCACGGACGTGCGATTCGAGCGACGAAGGGGCACTTTGCTCGCGCATATGGCGCTTTGAAACCGACTCCGCATATATTATTGCGTGCAGGGGAGACACCGCGAGCGCAGCGAAACAAGCAGAGCAATTATCACCGAAGATTCTCTACTCCGAGAGCAATCACTCTCGACGAAGATTGTGTTACGCCTACATCCATACACAGCCTCATTACCACGAATACACCTGTGCAGAATATTTCAGAGCGTGATTAATATGACGCGGCGTTGTTTTTTCAGTTGTTGTTGGTGTTTTCCAAACGATTGCCTTGTGAATGAATGCGAAAGAAGAAGACGAATAATAAAAGTGGAGGCGCGATTGAAATCGTCATCGGAGTCATTAATCACCGGATCGGTTGAGCGCTTGCACGAGCACACACTCGCCGCGCAGAGGTAATACGTGTGCAGTCAATGATACTGTGCACCGAAAAGCGAGCCGAAAAGTGTATGAAAATTACTCTGCTCAACTATTCTAGAATAAATAGGTGAAAATAGTTTAATAGATTGTCGCCACCTGGGCTGAATTTAGAGAACGGGTCGATTTGACTTCGGGAGATGAAAAAACAGAGGTAACTAAAAAAGCCTGGATTTTGTGTATACTTTTTATTTTCTAATACATAATTCATCAGAGCCAAGTTCATGTATCCCAGTGCGGAGCTGAGTTGTTTGCCTTGTATACCTCCTCGACTATTTAAATCATGAGGAATATAGTTGTTTGTTTGTTTTAGTTGATAAAAAAAATGTCGTTGGTTTGTTCTGCTGTAATTTGTTTGTCTGAAAATTTCGCAGCCATTCACTTCGAGAGTATTTACTCAACTGTTTTTCGTGCAAGACGCTAAAAATAATTTCAAACATTTATCGCTTGACTAACAATAACAACTGCAACAGAAGTACAAAATATTGAAGAGATTACGTTCGCATTGATGCGACTGTGGAGTAATCAATAATGAAAAAAGACAAGGACCAAGAAAATACGCAGCCCTTATTTCAACACGAAAACAATAGTGACTTCCAAAGACGATAAGACTTTTCGATGCATCGTTTACATGGATATACTGCAGAGCCTCGCGAGCTCGGCAAGTTGTTTCGGATAAAAGTTGAAAACGGATCCCACTAACATGCGCGAGAAAAAAGATATTTGTAAAAAAATCTCAATTTTTCTGATTCACATGAGAATCACATACTTATCAATCTCTAATTCTTCGACGTCGATCTGGCCACGTGTCAGCACCACTCCGTTTTTTTTTTCGCGCACAAGTTACAAGATACCTCGCAAATAGGGCACCATAGAGCCAAGAGTTGAGTACTCGAGTCGGAGGGGGGGGGGGAAACGAGGATTAAACAGTGTGCTCTTCTTGCATATACAGTTTAGTGGAGGGGAGGATGGATAGCTGCATATATATAGCAACATAGGAAAGAACGAAGAGCAAGAGCGCGAAAGAAGCAGCAGAAGTTTAGTATCGGCAGTGAACCCGAGGGAGGAAAAACTGGATGCGAAGAGGAGCAAGAGAGAGAGATTCAAATATGGCGCGCGGTGGTGGTGGTGCAGCAGGAGACTCGCGTTGGAATGCGGTTGTTATACGCCGTGGGGACATTTGTTTTGGTCACTTTCGATCCGTCTTCCTCCTCCTCCCCCCCACCCCTCCCACCTTAGGTTTCGCTCGTACGTGCACCCAGACACACACACACACAAGCCCGTTCTCGCGACCGCGTGCGCATTCCCTCTTCGTTTCTCGTTCTTCTTAACTCTCTCTCTCTCTCTCTCTCGTGCCTTTTATCTCCGTTCGCCTTCTCTATACACCTCTCCCCCTCGCTGGCCACAGCTTGTGCAAAATACACAAGGAATTCGAGCGTATTATATATATATATATAAAATACCTCATGCGTTGATCACACGTGGACGCATCCGCGTATGTGCGTGCCCGTGGCTTTCCTCCTTTTCCCATAGCATTGTGACTCATCGACGTCTTCAATAAGCTAATTTACTGAGTGTGCATGGATATATCCGCCCGATGGGTGATTTATCACGGCAATAAGGTAGAAAGTTTGACAAAAAGGCACGCTACATTCGCGATGACAATCGCACACGTACACACGCGCCAAGGCTTTAAGTGGTTGGCACAGTGTGTCCGAGAGTTAACGCATAATAAAGTGATATTTTGTTTAGCAATAATACTTTACACAAGCGTGGAGTATGTACTATATGTATATATATATACACCGTAAATCCGTGCGTTCGGTGTGAGTGGCGTATGAACGAGAGGGACCGTAAATCAGGGGTAGGAAAAATGTTCTCCTCGTCGATGGCACGGATTGTAAAATCGTGGGTGGAGGGAAAAAAAAACAACAACAACGTCGTGCGCGTATAGTGGTGTCCACCACGGGATCGGATTTTTGACGAAACTTGGTAAAAGCGGAGAGAGGAAGGAAAAACACGTGGCTGTCGTGTATGCGGTGGCGAGAGGTGGTGCAGGACGCAGAAAGCCAGAGAGAGAGAGTTGAACGTGCCGAAGCTGACCTTGAACGATGTCGCTCCTGAGAGAGCGCGCGCTTCTCTATGAAGGAGTCCGAGCGAAGGGAGGCGCAAAGAGCTCCTCGATTTTTCGTGCGAGAGCTCTTCTCTTTCTCTCTCTTTTTTTTTTTTTTTTTTTTTTTCTTCCGAGGGACGATTTATTATGCTTTTCCGGGCGGATTTGGTGAGGCATCGGTTTCCTTGCTGTTTTGCTTCGCTTTTCCACAGTACATTAGTAGGTACACGCCCGAAGTAGGTCTCAGTGTTGTTGGTACGTTTCAAGAGAGGATCGATTTCGTTTCCCAATTTTGTTTAATGAACGTAAAATTTTAGTGTAACTGCCGAGGGAAACTTCAATGCCTCACGAAACGATTGGTAATTGTAAAAGTTAATGATACATATAGCACAAGAAAAGTTCATTGATTGACGTTCGTTGTACAATTGCTTTTAATTTATATACGTTTCACGGAGGGAAATAAAGTTTTTCCTCAAACACTGTACCTTTGGGACACGTAGGAAACATACAGTTTTACAACTCACCACAATAGAACCAACGAATTGAGCATTAAAATCCAGTATACTGTGAAAAAACAAGGAAAAAAAGAATAGTGAACAAATCATTTCGTGAATCAACAACTGTTTTTGAAGTAAATTGCAGTGTAGCAAGTTAGCTTTTTGCGCATACGGTTGTTAGAGACGATGATAAAAAATGTCGTGTCATTTTATGCAGCAACTGCAAAATGGGTATACGAGTTTTTTTTTCTATTTACAGAGCATTGGTATTGCTTTAGCTAAATGAAAAATACAAGAAGAAAAAAAACATCACAGTAATATTTTCTTAATAATTGTGATGTGACTGATAATATAAGTTCTACTGCGAGTTAAGGGTCATTTTTATTACAGTATTGATAATTTTTACTTTGATGAAAAATACGGAAAAATACTAGATGGATAAATGGTAAATTATTAAAATAAACTTTCAAAAACTATTTTTATCCTAAATTTTTCTAAACATGAGTTTAACTTATAACCTAAATTAGTAGAAGTTAGTAAAGAATGTATTATTATCGGGGGAAAAATGAAATTTCGCTTTGGAAGTCGTAGTAATTTTATATAAATTTTACGGTGGTAAAAATGACACACAGGCTAAACCTATCACCAAAACTTTGGTAAAAATTAGAGAAATCCGAGGAGAACTTGCCAGAGAGGATTGAAAATTTCTTCAAAATCTCTCGTAAATACGAAAGAAAAAAAAGACAATAAATGTCATCCTAGTAAACTGTTGAGCTCAAATTGAAACAAAAATAGTTGATTGGTCAACACCACCGGAGGGTAATAATTGCAATAGGCCAATTTCTGCAAGGTCGGACAATTGGATCGTGTCTCTAAATGAACCCACAATCACCACTGCTAAATATAGTTGAGTTCACTTGATAATTGGAGCACGAAAATAAAAAGACTTGTAAGGAATCGATAACAAACGAGAATCAACTATTACGAAAGTAAATGGCGTTTTTAAAAAATTCTTGAGGGTGATTATTTCCCCCAATCGAAAGTTTACATTGGTATAACATCAGTCAGGTTCAGGTATATAAAACAGGAATTGTGATAATTTATCGCCAAACTCTGAATTCGATGAACCCAAGATGGATGAGAATCGTTGGCCAAAGGTCAGGTAATTCTGTTTCAATGCATGGGGTTTCGTACTATAACTCAGATTAAGATCGAAAAAAAAGAGAGAGAGAGATATATATATATATATATATATATATATATATATGCATACATATTTATACAAGCAGGTGACGCAACGGGATAATTAGCATGGAGTTATTTTTAAAAAAGCGTCCCAAAAGCGCGGCATCCAAGGTATCCTCCACTCTCGAAAACGCTGTAAGATATAAAATTAGAAAAATATTTCTCTTTCTCGTTGCCCGATCATCGCCACGCGCGCACGTGCTCGTATACACAGTCTTAATAAATTATCTCTTTCTAATACATAAAGCGATGATGTATAGATCATCGTCAAGCGGCACCGTGGAAGAGATATTGCTTAAAAACATCTGATTACCATAATTTATTCTCTCGAGATTCGAGAATAAACGCCTGTTTACGGTTTTTTTTTTTTTTTTTTTTTGTTTAATTTATTAATGAATAAAAGGAGAAAATATGTGGATGATTCATAACAAGGTTACCCTTAAAAAGCTGATATGACACATTTTTTTTTTTTTTTTGTTAACAATTAAAATTTTTTTTTTTAAGTCATGAAAAACTGACTACTTTTCGCTTAGCAGTAGTGATACATGGCATTTTACTAAGAATTTCCAATTAAATTTGCATAATTAAATAATATTTAGATTGCTACATAACTCAAGTTTAGCCTCTGAATTTTTTCTTATTCACGAGTTATTAATTTGCCAAAATTTGACATAATTTTGAATGTTACCGGAACGTTTTAAAATCTTAAACAACGCATTTTTTTATACATTTAAAAAATTTTAACCTTACACCTCCATTAAAAACTTACACCTCCTACGAAAAAAAACTGCAATAAACAAAAACCAAATTTTTCTCATATTTACAATAGGAATAAAAAATGTTGCAAACGAACACCTATAATTGACGGGACGACGTATTAAAAAAAAATTGATCCTCCATAAGATATCCCACTACCAGCTATTTTCATCCCCCGAAAAATCGAACTGTTCCCCCCTCCCCCTAAGAAATTCCTTATAAACCGTTACAGAGAAGCAACGAGCGTCAATCAGCAGCTCCATACTTCATGCCTGGGCATGGATAACAAGCCAACTATGTACAGTCATGAAGCTGTATCAATAGGAACAAAACGAAACGGACTCATTAAAGTACATAATTGATATTATTCGCTCGATAGCAGCTGGACATAGCCGCATGCGCTGCCAAAGCGCACGAGAAGACGAGCAATCCTTTACGACGAAGCAGAGAAGGCAAGTATGTGTGTGTGTACACCGTCATGGCATTTCGTGCCTGTTAATGGACAGTGGAAAAGTATTCGGTAGGAGAAGAAGAAGCAGCTACAGCCGTTCTCTCTCTCTCTCTCTCTCTCTTGTGATTGTTTCTCACGACGGTACATATAGTAATACTTAATACATACAGATGTATATATATATATACAAGCTGCTCTATCTCTCACGTGCATTCTGCTCCTTTCGTGCGTCCAGTATCCTTTTTATCTCTCTCTCTCTCTTCTATTTCCCAGGGCGCGTTTTTCATTAGCCCTGCTTCCTCGGCACGAAACGACTAATGCTATATTAGTGGGGCAACAAGATTCCCTTATTTTTCTTCCTTTCTACCACCTACGTGGTTATTGTAACATTTGCCAAATCATTGAATTTTCGATGTCTCATTTTCACAATATTATTACTAAGCTCTTGTCAAAAAATATAGAAACACGTCCCTTCCTATATTCTCTGCTCTTATATTGGTAATTCCTTAAAAACGGACCGTGAACATTGTATCTTTAAAATCTTGTACTTGTAACTTTTTGTTATAAAGTTTTGGTGGCTTCTCCCGAATATTTTCTATGTTAATTATCACTTATGAACGAGAATTATAGCTGCAAAATCTCAGTAGTGACATTCTGAAATACCAAATCTAACGAAACATAACCTCAAAACTAAGTCACGTACATACTTCATTTTAAACATCATATTAAGACGTAGGGTATTATATTTGTCAAATCGCTGGTATGAGTATTTACAGCTGCTGGATTCATTTACCTGTCCAACACTTGGTATTCAAATATTACCGACTAACTTTGTTCCAAATAACACCTCCAGTTGACATTCTGACATACCTATTACTATGGCACAAATACTTAACACGAGTTTTTTTTTCTTATCTCCTGTTATGAAATTAGAAATATTCTATGTTTAAAAAAAAATTTTTTTTGTTACATTTCCTCGCTAAATGCATTTAGTTACTTGATTCATGTGTAATAAAAAATCCTAATTGGGCATTGTCGTTCCTAACTCAGATTATTATTCTTGCACATTGTTATAAATACAGTCAACAATTTAACATAAAAAATAGTTGTAAGTTGCAAAAAAAAGTAAAGCGGTAAACTTACGAACGAAAATTGTTGTCTGTAAATTTTTGCTGCTACTTACCTGTAACATAAAGAAAAATTACGATTTAGTTTGATTTCGTACAAAGGTACAATCTTGAATGTTATCAGTCATTAGTTTGATAAGAAGACAAAGATTGAAAGCAGCAGAAGGTATTAAAAAATTAAAATTTTTTCTCTAATCAGCCGCGCTGTATTATGTATGAGCGGTATGAAGACACCTATATATTTTTAAAGACCATTAGTATTAACAAAACACTTTGAAAACAGTTCAAACAATAGTGACAATCGTTTTCATATCCTAACGACCTTGACACTTGGTACGCATCACTTTTTACACGTCTACCGTAACTTTACGAGGGGAAATTCCATACCTTCCACTACATCGAAGTTACCCATTCCTGCAAGTAGGTGACTCAGCGATCGGGCTGCCTAGCGCGCGGGTACGTGTATAAGTGCGTAAATGAGCGACAGCGAAGGCTGATGATGGCAAAGGAACCTTATTTTGACTTCCGTCTTGAGTTTTCTTTTTTTCTTTTTTTTCCCAATTCCCCAAAAAATATAACTCGAAACTCGAGAGTGTGGACACTACAATTTCTCACTGCCAGTTATATACACTTTTGCACCACTCACAAAACACACACACACGCACACAATTCACAGCACAGAAACCTTGCAAGTTAAGATAATAAAACTCGGGGCGGAGCTGATGCACACGGGAAAAACAAGGGGACACTTGTGCTTTACATTGCAGTCGACGACTGACTCATCAATGCACGCATTCGCCGGTTCACAAAAAACAGTTTCACACGGTGCGCTTTGGCCGAAAGAGGAGTCAGCACAATCTCCGTGTAGCAACGGAGCCGCAGAGAAAACATGCGGGACAACTGATGGTCGTGAACATTACTTCGGATTTTCGGAAAATTATGGGTGCAGGTGAGTGTACTGCGACGAAAAGACAGAAAAGGACCGAAGGAGAAACAATAGGCAGTGCGGAGCAGCCACGAGAGCTACACCAACACCTGCGAAGGCACTCTTCACTCTAGCACTCTGTAAACGTCGCCGCTACAATACGTTCGTACGGTAACTCGTCACTGCGCACCTGTGGCTCGGTGCTCCTTTGCGCCGCGCGCCTGTCCGACTGCACTGACTTCTGAAATTCCCGCGAGCCGCGATTTCGTTCGCTCCAGCTGCATGACGTCGGTCACGACCGTAACTCCAAATGTGGATGGCCACGTTTTTTTTTTTTTTTTTTTTTTTTTTTTTTTTTTTTTTTTTTCAAAGATGTTTTCTTTGGTTGAAATTGAGATATCGACACTGTTCCGCGAAAATTGAGGTCATTAGGGGTTCAAGAACAACTATGATTAGCGTGTTTTTTTACTTCTGTCGAAATAAACAGATTATTGGAAAAATAAAAATAAAAAATTTCCTAACCTCGCGTTTATCTGTACACACTTTTGTTTTTTTCGTCCACAATTTAAAAACGCATCAGTCAGTTGTGTTAACAGGTCGAATTCGTGATAAAAATTTAGTTCTTTTCCGTCCTAGAACTACAAAAATTCCGTAACGCTGTAAACAAATCAAGTCACTATTACGGTATTCAGAGAAAACATTACCGTTGCTCAAGACGAGTTTCAATGTGCTTTAAGAAAAATTTTTGAAAAATATATTAATAATATGATAAGCATATTTTGAATCTAATTGTATTGAAATAATAATATAAAGTTATATAAAGGTTAAATAATAATTGGTTGTTATTGAACCATAAATGTTGATAGAACTAAGGGTTTAACTTTACAACTGATCTTAAGATAAAATGCAATCACTTTTTAAACTAATTACTGATTTTTACGAATTTATAGCAATTGATACACCTTATGGTAATAAAAATATTCACCCCAGACATTGTCAGCTCTACTAAACTAACCTGCAAACTATTTCTTGTGCATACAGTTTCTTGTTAAAAATCGAAGTTACCTTTCAAATGAAGTATAACAACATTCTGCAACACCAAATTACCTTTTTTTCTGACTGTTCTCTTACATGCACTTAAAATTGTATAAAAACATATTCACACAGGCGCGTTTATTTCCATTTATTTATCTAGTTCTTCGGGCCAATTTTGAGACGGATGAAAATAATCGACGAGAGTAAGTGATAACGATTAAAATACCTCTGCGCTTTTATTCACGTACGCGTTTATAATGGGCTCTAGCGAGGGCTCTAGATTGTGCTGCTGCGAGTGGACCGAATTATATGTTTGTATAGCGTAAATGTGCATACCTGCCGATACTCTTAATCTCACTTTTAATGTGGTTTTTGGCATAAGGAAATCTATTAGGTTAGTCAAAGAAATTTTCTCGCCTAACGTCGCAAAGGTTGTAAACTTGGTTGTTAAACTTAAGTCATAAAATCTATAATTATCATGACATCACAAGTTCCTTACCACTACTCAGGTTTGACGCACTTTATTTACGTAAGTTTTTTTTTATGTGAAACAATAAAAAAAAAGTGTCTAATATTGTTTTCGCACAAAAAATAATAGTTTTCATTAAATGGCTGGATTGATTCATTTTTTCAAAATATTTACTCGAAAAAAATCATAAGGATGCATCGGTAAGAAAAAAAATTATGGTTCAAATAACGTGAAAACGATTATTGTCATTAAAAATATTGAGTTTTTTAAAATTAATTTTTCTGTATTTTTTATCGATGCTCAGTTTGGAAAAAAAATATCGTGTATTTTTAAGTACATAATTTCAAAAATGATTATTGAGGAATTCAGTTTTGGCAAAGTGTTTATTTGGCAGTATAATAGTTGAAAAAATTTTTGTTATTGTCGATTTTCAATTTTGACGCTTAGGTACGCTACTTCATTAGAGTAGGCAACAAACAATCATACGATAAGTATTTGCCACGTAGGTGGTGGCGAAGACATATTTTCAGCACAAGCACAGATCACCTTTTTTCTTGGAACAAATTGGGTACGCAAAGCAACAGACAAACATAATATAAAGTTACGAATTGCCCCTCCACTCGCAACTAATTACACTCGGTCGCCGTGTAATCGCTGTTTTTCACTTTCCTCTTATTCTTTTTATTCTGCTGATACAGTCCGATCTTCGCGGTTTTCTCTTATCTCTCAATAACAAAAAATCTCATCAGTGAACTCGGTTTATTTTTGGATTGTTCAACTTGTCGATTATCGAATAAGATCAGCACGAGATCGTGTGATCTGTCAAAAAAAAAAAAAAAAGAAAATTAATTTTGATACACTTTGCAAGACGCGAATGTACCTACTTGATGATTATTACGTACGAAATTCTTACGTATAATATATGTACATGCGTCACGACAACTGTTCGCATAACGATTTAACGTCAACTCGGGTATATGCGCTGTATGAAAAAAAAAAAAAAAAAAAAAAAAAAAAAAAAAAAAAAATAATTTTGATACACTTTGCAAGACGCGAATGTACCTACTTGATGATGATTACGTACGAAATTCTTACGTATAATATATTTATGTACATGCGTCACGACAACTGTTCGCATAACGATATAACGTCAACTCGGGTATATGCGCTGTATAAAAAAAAAAAAAAAAAAAAAAAACGTTAAATCCTGTTACTATAGTCATCGCCAACGCCGAAGAATGTCATGTATACTTTATAAGTTTCCGTGTACGTAGTAGCCGGCGCCGCACGATTAAATCGTCATACGTCAAACAGAAACTTCTCGGAAGTGTGGGTTGGATTGTATTGGCAAGATCCTTTTTTTATGGAAGTTGATATGGACACTATGTATTGTCATTTTTAAAGTTACTTCTCATTGCGCAATTCTGTGTTATTTCACACTACACTTATTAGAGCAGCGTCAAATTTTTTTTTTTCCGTGAAAAAAGCACCCGTGTATGACTCAAAAAGACACCACGCGATAAATGAACTTTGATTGTGACTTCGGGAATCTAGTTTTAGATGAAAGAAAAACAACCGTGCCGAGATTTCATTTTTTTATTTTTTTTTTTATACTGGTAGCAAAACGATAAGATCGTATAACGATCGATTTATACGTTTCCTGACTTGGTAACGATTAGAAATACGAATTTTGATAAATTATTCCTTTGGTCAAATAAAAATTATAATTCAGCCGTACCAAAATATGTAAGCACCCACAAGGAATCAATGTGTGAACTGTCTCTGAATTTTGGCCCCGTGTGAGAAATACTAGTTAAAATAATAATTTCTCTCCGATACATATTGTATATACTGACGATTACTTGGCTAGTGTTACGCAAACTTTTTTTTTTTCATGATGATAGGAATGGTTAAACTTCAACAGGCAATGATAAATGTTGTTGCTTTGCTTTGGTTTTTTATCCAAACGTCACAGTCTACACGTATAAACATATGTGGACATTGTTATTAGCAAAAAGAAACAGAAAAGTTGATAAAAAAAGTGTTCATGGTAATACTGTGCATAAAATTTGGTTCTTACATTTTTTTACGTACCATAAAAGAGAGCCACCGTGACTCGGCACTTCAAAATGCACACCCACTACACTCTGCGCGTCATAATCATCATCGTCACGTCGAACCAACTACAAACGAGAGACACATCAAACGAGTCGTCAATACTCTGCATTATCGTCTATACGAGCGCACTCGCTCTTATATTATATACAATACCTGATGCGCGAGCGTGCACTTTTAATTTATGGCTTTTGGAGCCACTCGGATGTTTCGAGAGAGAGAGAGAGAGAGAGAGTGTGTCGGTTGCAAGTTGCGTATGACCTGCGATCCCGTTTCGCTTGAGCGTAAACAATACACTCCCGAGACCACCACGAAGAAGAAGAAGAAGAAGAAGAGGCGTCGTCCGTCGATGATACAACGCGGCAATGCTCTCTGGTCTTTGTTTTTGTCCTGTTCATTCAACGAAATCGCACGCCGCTGTTTTGTTTATTTACGACGCAAAAGAAGAAAACCAAGATTTTTATGTGTGCATATACTCATCCGATTGCATTTTATTGTACACTTACTGACGTCAGAGAGTTGAAAAACAATCATTTCGGGACCCCCCCTCCGTACTCTTTTTTCTCTATCTTTCCTTATTTGTTGTTTGATGTGTTTGGGGGGCACAGATGATTCAACCGAGTGGGAAAATATCGAGGAAAATATTTTCAAAACATGATCAAATCAGCCCCGTGAGAGGCCGAAGACTTTGGACATGTGCCGGAAGTAAAAACACGCGTGTAAGCACTTTTCGAAGCCTTCGTTATCATAGTTGTTGCAAACCCTCCGACTCTGACGTCAAACTTCGTAAGGGAGAGGGGAAGGAGAGGCTAGATTCTCGTATTACTTGTAAGGCGTTTTTTTCCCACTTCCTCGAGAGCGCAAGTGCATGCACACTGTACGTCATTTAAAAAGAGCCGCTTCTCACCACCAACCGACTCGTGGGTGTGTAATTTTGTCGTCCCAATTGTCGCGAGACGCTCGTTTTTCATTTCGCGTAATTCACGTGTGCGCCAAACTTCCCTTTTTTTTCGCCTTTCGGATGGAAAAAACGTGCGTGCATCAAGGTATACACAGACTGCCTGGTGCTCATTGTGGACGTATGAAAGTGAACTCTTTTTCTACTCGCTGAGGAAAAAAAAAAAAAAAGTTTCCACGAGGCGCCTCCTTCTGTGCTCCTTTATTTCTGCGCTTTTGCCGCGCCGAGATTGATGCGCTCTCGTGAATTCGCGTGCGCGGGTTATTATCGTGCGTTACTGCCGCCGCCGCCGCTGCTGTTAATAATGAGCTTGCGCCTGTGTGTATGTATACCCTTTGGGATTGGTGTTGATGTTTTCGTACGGAATGAGATGTGTGTGTGTTTTTTCTTTTCACTTTGTTTTGTTCCTTCTTCTTTGTGCATTTTTTTTCTTCTTCTAATTAGCAAGTATCAGAGTAAAGTGATGGAGCAAACAGTGAACTTAATTTTTTCTTTTCATTCTGATGATTCTTTAAGCACGAGTGTACCAAACGAGTAAAAAAAAAAGTCCGTACCAACGCGAGTAAGTTGGCGCAAAAAAGTTACGAAATCAACAACTCCTTTACGCTGACGATGGTGCCCCTATCTAAAAAAATTTTAATGGCTCGTGGCTGAAGCTATTTTATTTGTCTTGCTATTGGTTCGGACTGATCACGTGGTTAGTTTGGCGGTGTTTTGAATACGGTAATTGCCATATAAGTAATGCTGTTTCATGTGATTGTCCCTTTAAAAGAAACTGGTGCATCACGGACCCATTTAAATGCGAGCAGAATATATTTGAGGTGCGTGTAAATGGCCACGATCTTTGAGCGCGATATCAAATTCAAATGACGTGACGAAAAAGCTTTAAAGAGCAGAGAGCCAAGTGGCTTGCCCATACACATCACTGGCACACACCAACTGGGCAAAGGATACAGCAGTAAACCCCTAGGTATACCTTGACCAATGTATATTACGTGTATATACACTATGACGACCACGAAGACGACGACGACGACGACGATATTCAAAGAGCCATGCAGCTAAGCGCGTCGCTGGCCGACATAGTTCCACGAACTATATTTCATCTCGCCCCTGGAGCAGCGGCAGCTACTCCACTGTAAAGCTAGTGCGTATATTACACATAACAGACCTGTCTATGATATATTATATACCAGCTTCAGCGAGCCAGTAATGCAAAAGGCATTCCATTTCGCGCGCGATGTGTTTACGCGCTCGAGCGCCAACACACATTTACTTGCGCGTCCATAAGATCGTGTAAAACTTGTAGGTGCATACGTCGTGTCGCTATGTCGCGCATATATATATATATGTACACGTGTAGATGCCTTCCTCGTCATCTTCTGCTTTCTAGCTCACGGTGTAACGTCCATGCCTCGGAGCCGAAAGTGTTTTTTGATCCTTTGGAAAACAAAAGGCCTCTGAGCGGTATATTTTGAATTGTTGGTAACTTTTTTTTTCCTTCCGATTCTTTAATGGATACGAGGAAGGGAAGATTGGTCGGCCGATGAGTTACGAGAGAGATCGGCAGCAGCGTCGAGGGGGAAAGAGAAATTTGCATCGGTTGTTTTGAATACATCGGAAGTTTTTTTTTTTTTTTCTCCGCGATGTAAGTCGAGCTGCTCGTAAATCGTCGAACGAGAGATGGGCGATCGGTAGGGTCGGTTGTTGCTGCTGCGAGGTAATTTTTTTTTTTTTTTTTTTTTTTTTTTTTTTTTTTTTTTTTTTTAATTTTCTTTGTGACGACAGTTTGCGCTTAAGCAACGATTTTAATCAAATTTCTATTGTTTGGTTCTTAATCATTATTTGGACATTATCGACTACGGCCAGTTAATGAAGTATTTTTTCGGACTTTTTTAAATATTATTTTTCAAGGCAAATATCGAAGCTCCGCAATCGCCATGTTAATTCAATACAACATGTTTTTGTTGTTCCACGTGCAGGCTGTCACAAACTTTTGCACTACAGTCGTTTCGAGGCCTGTACGCACAAGAGACTTGTTTAATATTGTGTACTCAATAATGTTTGTTGATTGCATTGTCACTAATTTTACGGGGAACTCTCGAAAAAAGTGAAACTTGAATGGCGATGTGTATATAATTTTTAAAAATAAGTATAATTGCAATAGAAAAGTAAAAACGAATTTTTATTAGTTCACATGAATACGACAAAATATGATAAAAGAGGACGAAAATGAATACGATCATTTACATAAATTAACGCTATCACGAAGTTTTACTTTTCTATTGGGGATTCCCCGAGTTTTAACATAGTATTACACATATAGTTCTTTGAATTTAGATAAGCATTGTCCTTTAGAATATACAATTTGACTTACAAAAGAGCAGTTAAGTCGAAAAATTTTAATTTATTAAATGCAGTAGAATTCAGTTGAAAAGTGCTTAAATTGGTTTAAATACATGAGAAACAAGGCAAAATTCCGTTGCTCATATCTGATGTTTCATAGTTTTTTAATTTTTATTAATTTGAAAGTAAATATTTTTTAATCACCACAGCAGACAGGCAGTCTAACACCAATACCTAATCAATTTTTTTTATCACACTATCGAATCCTAGGTAACCTTTTTTTTTAACTAGGAACAATGGAGTGATTATTTTTTTTTAATCAAATTTTTTGGTACCTCGCATTATCCAAATCTTTGTTATCAGATAACTATGTAATCGCTTTTTTAAACTATACTTTAAAGTATTTTTTACCCTATTATTGTTGCAATGGTCGTGTTATCAAAGCGAAATCTTCAACACTAATTGTAAGTTGTTCGTTCTTAAGCTATACATACGATACACCAAATAAAATGCTATGATTTTAATGGTGTAATCCAAGTGAGTACAATACAAGTAAGTCACGTATCAGCGGCAGGTGTTCGTGTACGTAACGTCTCGCGTAACGTCGGTAATGGTTCCGGCATTCAAAACTAAACGAAAATTTGAAATATGCTTCGAATACCATGAAAGCGTGAACTCAACTCTACAAAAAACGACACGTGGCGAAATTGTGAGCTGGCATCCAATTATTCAGTGGAGGCACATAATATAATGTAAAATATTCAAGACACTGACAATAGTTTTGACAAATAACCGAATCGCCACCTACGAAAAAACAAAAGCGTCGTCCAATGTAACGACTTTTGGAAATGGTTTTCCTCCGTAATTTTTTTATTCTAATAACAAGAGCGAGAAACTGAGTGGATGGAAAAAGGAGTGTGAAACTCGCGCCTAATACATACGTCGGACGCACGGAGTGTTCGTGTTCAATACACATCGGTAAAAGTAAGCCACACATTAGAAAAGAGGCAATGAATGAGCGCCCATCTTCACCTCGACTTCGTACCTTACCTCGTTCGAGTTTCATTTTTCATGAGCACCAAAACATCACTATGGTGATCTTCCGAATGTGAGAGTTCAATTTGGTGAAGTACGCGCGCGTAGGTACACTTCAAAGAGATGACTCCGAGCGATACATCCAATTGATTTCAGATTGCTCGGGAAAACCCCAGAGTGACTGGATAGTTTGTTTGTGTTACGTTTTTTTTTGGTGCCGGATAGTGCCCAGGTGTCGAGAAAAACTACCGAGCTCCCATGTTGGCCCTCATACCTATTGCGACCCCAAGAAACACAGATTAATTAATTTGTTACAGTTATCGCTGCATATCCATCGTTCGCTTGGAAAATTATTGTAATTTACATTTCGAGTGGTGCTAATGGCTCCCACATACGATATTATTCGTTGATGGGCGAAGCAATAAGCGCCATGAGACTCGAGAAGTTGCTTCAAGCGTGTTCGTTTTAACAACTGTTTGGGGGGTCAGTGGCCTTGTTTATTGGGTACGTTTCGTTGTTCACGCATCGCTTCGATACCAAATGTAGTTGTTGCGTGGGAAGAATATTCCGAGCTTTTTAAACCAACGTCAATGGCTTACGATTTGGCCGTATCACTGTCGTTGATTCCATTTTTTTTTTTTTTTTTTTTTTTTTTTCTTGGTAGGCACATTCGTATTTGAAAAGTTTACGTTTGGGATAAATGAAACTGACATTATCTAGGGCTAATTTTGGCCAATATCATAGTATCTTTAATATTTATCGTTTACTCTGTTTTTTTAAACATTTTTATTTTATTTTTATTTACACGTAAGAAATGTGTATAAATTTTATATAATTACATTTCCTTCTAATTTCGATGATGATTGTGTTTAGGATATAAAATACCAGTAAATGTGGAATTTAAGAGACACTTAGGCAATTGTACCAAGTGTTAGTTGCATGGGTTGTACATAATTTTACCATCTTCATTTTGATCTCGATTTTGACGTTCATAAAATGGTAAATAATTTTTAAATTCACTTATTTTATTTCTTTCCATGGAGCGTTTGTTTTGAGATTGTTTCGTAGTTATTACTGACGTTGTAGATTTTTTGAAAAGTGAATCAATCTCGGAATCAATAGATATGGACTCACAGTTTGTATAAAATAATGGTGAAAAAAACTTGTAATTTTCCTAAAATATTTGAAATTGATGTAGGTATGTATAATTTATATATATATATATTGTGAAACCTTGCGTTGGTTACTTAGTACTCGATAAATAAAACTTCATGTATATCACGAATTATTCGTGGGTTAATAATATATAAAATACGACGACGACACCAATTTTTTTTTTTTTTTTTTTTTTCTTTTTCTTTTTATTGACGGTGAAAAGGATGCCTTCAAAAAATAAAAAACCCGGGGAAAGAACCTGCCGATCCATCAGGGGCGCGACAGAGGGCCCCCGAAAGGTAACAGATAACATCTTCGGTGAACATCGAAAGGCCATTTATTTGCGCACCCATATCCACAGATTAATTTTATTAACGCGAAGAGGCTAATGCCTCGTTACACCCCCCCCCCCCATGGGATGATTCCCCCTCCCTGGACGAAACTGCACGCGCGAGCGCGAGAGATGATAAATGAAGTCGAATTTCGCGCAAGTGCACGGAAGAGGAGTGGATGGGAGCAAGCGAGCCTGCGAGAGAGGAGGAGAATAATTAGCCGCTGGGAAGCGGATTCCCCTGTAATTCAAGATGCGCGTGTGCGAAAATTTTCGTAGTCCCCCCTCCCTTACGTATCTCGCAAGAGGGTGAGTGAAAAATCGGGACCGATGTGCTAAACGCGGGGTCGGGGATATTTTTCATCCTTCGGGTGTGTAATTGATAAGCGGCGCGTGTTTGATTTGACAGGGGGTTTTTTGGGAACAGCAACGGCTTGGTTCAGGTGGGATGCCCAACTACAGATTGGACGTTGGTTTTATTTTTCAAATTTTGCAATTGATTTTTTGGAAACAACATGGACGGGTCGTTGTCAAATATAACGCAAAGACCACGCTCGAAGCAATTTTTTCCCTTCATTTCAACTTGTGGAGTTATCAAAATACTATACGTCCTCGTTTTGAAAAAACCAAAATTGTGCGTGAGAACTCGTCGTACAAGCGGCACTTTAGACGAGTATATGTTCGTACAATTAAAGTTTCAATAGCTAAAATTTTGAAAGATAAAAAAAAGTGAAGTAACCGAACGTAAAGACACATTGGCAAGACTATTAATTTTTTTCCAGGTAAGCATTATTTCCTGTCAACTATTATCGCCCACAAAGTGATGTCACCAATTGTTTGGCTTCAAAAACATTTAATCGTAAACATCACACGCGTCACTCGATAATTCAACTTATCAAACCGTATCAAGATGAAGTTCACAATAATAACCTCGATAATAACTATTTGTGGTCATCGACATCTTTTTTTTTTTTTTTGTTTTTTTTTTCTATGAATTATCTATCGGAATTATCTTATCATACTCACGAATCAAATCATACACATCTGGTGTAGCAATAGAAAAGATTTACTTACAACTGTAAAAAAACATATTGTAAGTTCCGCATCACCCGATCTCCTTCAATATTCTTAAGGTAAAAAGTTCAGCACGTCTGCCCACAGGCCGGTTGTACGCGTGCCTTTTCGCAACAGTTTGCGGTCAGGATCAATCTATCGATCAATATCGCCATCGCCGCTTTACATTATTGATTGGTTTCGTTTTGCATGTTTATTCGACTGACTGGTGTAAGCAAGGCAACGACGGGCGTATTGAATTGCGGCTTCTCCTTCCCCCACCCGAGCCCCCTTATTATCATCACACACGCGACTTGGCTCCTTCGTTTGTTTTCACGTTTCAAAGTGTCATCGAACCTATTTTGCTTCTTTCCAAATTGCAACTCCACGTAATACCACAGGTACCTGCACGAAAAAATAAAAAGAGCTCGCGATTTTTGCGGAGGCAAGTGACGCGACGCGCAGATTACGATTGTTATTTACGAGTCGCCTCCTCTTCCTTGACACAATTACCCGTAGCTGCTCGCGGAGATGAAAGAGAGAGCGGAGCCGCAACTTCTTGCGCGAACTCTGTAGCAAAACAAACGGCGAAACAACAACAACAACAACGCCGGGTATATATGTATAAGTGATGGTGGTGGTGACAAATTTTTAGTGCGCAACAACCACACCATTTTTTTTCCCTCTTTTCAGGCGCACAGATCGCGCAATAGCTTCACGGCGATGTTGCATACGTATTGTACAAACGTAATGAAAATGGCGTTTATAATTCGACTCGATTTTTACGCCTAAAGTTTGCTAACAACAAAAACAAAATTTTTGTTCTCGCGGCGCGCTGTAATAGCGGTGGTGGCATCAGCCACGGCGTTTCGCAAAACACGACGACGCTGTGGGTTTTTTCGCGGGCACGAGCGCGTCTTGCGCAATCGTACGAATTTCCAAGAGGAGAAAACAACGCGATGACTGCATATATATAAATGTATGAGTGCACCTGAGAGTGAGACCGAATTGAAGGAAACGTAGAGAAAAGGAAAAGAAAAAAAAAAAGAGTTGAGCAAGCGGTTTTTAGCCCTGCAACGTAAACAAATTATTTTACATATAATTTTTGGGGTGCATTAATTCATGAATTCATTTTGTCATAAAAAGATATTAATAGATAAGACATGTATTGACGCGATAAGCGAATTCACAATTACAATGCGCAATTGGAGGGATTAAGGAATTCGGAAGGTATATCATAGCCTGTAGGAGAAAAAAAAATAATGTGGAGTCAACATGATGTTTGCTCATTTTGAATGTATACTATATACTATTGGTAATCATAGGTGTCTCAAGCGGTAGAGTATCATTGGCCAACTATCGTATAACCACGACGGTATGGTGTGACGTAAACAAATTGATGCCTGTCAACCGTGTACTGATATATATATATACGCTGAAAGTGACAATTTTTTCAGTTTAACGTTTTCTCTTTTGTTACACATATTGCACAAAGCCGTACTTTTCCTTAAATTTCCACCCTGAAATTACTCGAATAGCCACAACAACAAAATTTGCCATGTAACAATAAACTAACCGAAGTAGTTTTTTTTTTTTTTTTTTTTCTTACATCATCGCGTTGTTTTTCTGTAAAAAAATAAGTGAATTACGTTTATTACAGGCCGAAACCGTTAATGGAAAACAATCACGTACGTAGTCACGAAGTAAATTTTACGTCAAATGGCCCCAACTTGTTGTATACGGGTACACTATATCGCATTTATACCCCACACACAGTACCACCACTCGGCTCTCCTCCTCGGCGGCACCATGAATAATCCTCCCATTTAACGAACACCGATCGTGAGAGCTTCGCCGACGAAGGAACAATATTCAAAGCTCTCAGTCGCAAACTCTTTCCCAAAGCCCATCATTTGAGAGCCGCGAGTTATACCTCTATACGTGTATACATCCAGCTCGTTCAGGCCTCCTCGGCGACGAGGACAACAACGAGTCGAATTTTTTTCATTGTCCGATGATCGACGCCCACTTTCAATTAACAGGCGCGGCTCTGTGACTCTCGAGCTAAATGCCAAGCAGGAACAAAAAAAAGTCACCGCAAATGACTTTCTCGTCCAGGTCGCAAGTATACATCGCCCGGCGACAACTGGACTCTGAGAGTCCCCACTGCCAAAGTAGCTCGAATGGACGACAAAACAAAAAAAAGGTTCGGAAGGAGGTCGCTTGCGTGTAATTATTATAATTCGCGATTGCGCACTACTTTGACTCCATCTTCCCCCCCCCCAATAGTTCTACGGGTTATGTACTGTGCAGCAAAGCAGGGCGCCAGTGTATGTATATGTAGACACACACCGTCGTTGGTTACAGCGATAGCGCGGTGATATTACGCGCTGCCACTCTCGTGCGACGCGACGAGGACGACGTACACACGTACACGCGACTCAGTGCAGCTTGGGAAAGCAATTTAAGTTTTCCAGATCAAAGGGATCCGCTCTTTCGGAAGGGGGAGGAGGAGGAGGAGGGCAGAAAGAGGCGGAGGGGCATTAAGGAGTCGGGAGAGGATGAGGGGGGTGGGAAGAGAGAAAAGAGAGCTCTGTGCTGCTTATTAGCCTTATTTCCTCCTCCTTCTTTTCGTATCGTTTCGTGTGATAAAGCGCTTTGGGACATCGGGAGGAGGGATGAAGCTGCTGCTGCTGTTGTTACGAACGAACAGAGAAAGTCGAGGGTATAATACATAATTGGCTTAATTTGTGCCTTTCGTCAATGTTTGTTTTCGCCACACTATTAACTTTTTTTTTTCCCCGTGTTTACGACACGTAATGCGTCAGCTGTTGCGTTATTGTTGTTTACCATTGATTGGCACTCGAATTATACGGTTACAAAGAGCACAGTGAAGTTTGACTAATCTGACTTGGGTGAAAATAAATCCACTATCATTTGGATCGACATAAACTTCATAGTTTTATCGACATGTAGGTACCACGTACATATATTCCCAATTATAATATAATATTCATTTATTATTTTTAAATGTTATTTATCTCGATTCATCCCGTGTACTGTAATTACTAGTAAATGTAATGATTTATTTAAAATTCAAAATTTAACATCAATTCAACGTAATTTATCAAGTCACCACGTATAAAAGAAATTTCGACTGGTTAGCTGAGAGAGACTCTTTATAGTAATGATTACCCCAAAGTAAATCGTATAAAGCTACCATTTAGTGCTACTACTACTAAAGAGACACACGTGTGGAAATTATTACTACAATTAGTTTAATCGTGGGAATTTTATGAAGTACATTCAGGTTGTTATTTTTTTGACTTTATCGGTCTCTCTTATCTCAACCAGAACTTTAATTTCAAAAGGAGAGCTTCGCATAAATTCGTGTGGCCATCTCCGAGAAACAAATCCTTTGCTTCTACGGTACCGTACCTCGTGCACGAATTCCCACATTATCTAAAAACAACATTAACTCGTACGCACTACATCTGCGTCGTAATAAAAGATAACGAAATTTAGGAAAACCAAGTGTCGCTCTGCTTGTACCCGACGAAACCCACGGAAACCCGAAACTCGAGTGTCACCGTCAGTAAGTGCCAACAAGAGCTAACGGCATAGCAACATCATGACTATGACGAGAAAGAGCGACAAAAAAAAAAAAAAAAAAAAAAAAAAGCACTTTGTGGAATTGTAACGGGTTAGTTGTTGCGCAGAATGACAAATACGAGCGGGAGAGGGGAGCTCGATCTCGCGAGTATTACCACGGCAAACTCGATGTAATTTCGAACTACAGTGACAAACTACTGTGAATATGCAGTAGAGATATTTTGATTCATCAGTGATCATTCGGTTGTGGAACGTTAACTAATATCCTTTTTTACTTTGCAGTTAACTTTAAATTGAATTGGATTTTTTGGTCAATCAACGCGCACCTTTACGCGACGTTTCAATATACATGTATGTACGTATATAAACGGCGAGTAAAAAACGTTAAACGCGCTGATGCTCATTGTGGACTTGGACAAAGTATACGGCTATTATTGTCCGAATATTGTGCATTTACAATGGTAATGAGCTTTCTTTTGAAGCGCCCAACGCATGAGCTCGGACGCGCATCGCACAAAAGGGACCCCGTATAATAATCTCCGAGAGGTGACTGATGCTACACGTCGGCGCCTCGACGGCATTTGCATGTTCCGCGTGTATTATCATCTAATATATTAACACGGTCGTCATATTCTGGTCCTATTGCAAGAGACAAACACAAAGACACAACAGCTGCTGCTCCTCGCGTACTTGTGGAGGAGAAAAAAAAAAAAGTTTCAACAGTCCTTGTATAAGGTAGAATCTTCCAAAAAAACTTTTTTCACATATTTTTTTTTTACCTCGACCCTTGCTACAAAACTCGGGTGGACTGCAGCTTTTTTTAATCCATAATTTTTGTTACACCGGTAAGATATTTTCCTCGTCTATGTCATTTAGATGGTCCGATCTCTTCTATGACTCAAACTTATGAACCTATCAAAATTCTTGATCAGGATCCCTTTCAATGATTTCAATTCGATTTCTTCAAAAAACAGGACACCTACATATCTAAAAGTTACTTAAAAAAAAAAAAAAATAAATAAATAAATAATAATAATAATAATTGCTCCCACGTATATACACAAGCGTGTACAGTATAATCCGAGGTATAATCGCACGGTAACGGCAACCGGGTATTTTATAGCACGAGGTATATTAACATCGCGGCGCATCATAAATCAGTTGGTGGTAGCCAGGGACGCGTGTGATGGTCGAAATTCCAGGACAATTAACTTTTGGGCAACAACAACATTGAAGGGAAGCTGTATGCTCGCATATGTATGTGCTTTTACGACAAACAAGCGAGTGAATGGACGCCTCGAGGGGTCTCTCGAGTACTCTTTTTGCAGGAGGAGTATATAGGCATGGGTAGCCTTAACGGGGTCTTTTCTCTTCTCCGCTTCCTCCCCGTTTCTCCTTTGTCTTTGTTTCTTCTTAACCCGCGCGTTCTATGTAAATACGTGACGAGCGGCACGTCCTGCCGCAGACGGTGAGAAAAGCAGTGGTGGCGGCGGTAGGGGAAGTTTAGTACCTTAATGGCATAACAACAAGAAGATAAAATATAGGAGAAGAGGGCCAACATCGCGTGGACTGTATTAAACATGCATGCATTACATATATATACACCGCACGGCAAGAGAGCAGAGTCGAGGAGAAGAAAATCACGCGATCAGGTGTGTGGTGAGAGAGTGAGAAAAGCTAAGAGGGATTAGAATGGAGTGTGGGAAAAAAAATTGCAGCCCCTTCCGTTCGCAGGGAAAGGTCCGTTTTTCAATCCAATTTTGTCGGAATAATCTTGGGGATGTCATCAATGTGGGAGAGTCGTGTGCCACTGGTAAAAAGATTATTTTAATCTCGATTACATCTGTGTGAAAAAAAGTTCTCCACTCCACTAACAAAAATAGCCATTTTTCACACCTGAAAAAGCAGCAACAGTGAGCAATATGGACAGCGTAAAAAAAAAACAGAGAGACTTTCCAGGAGTCAAAAAGATGCTTTTTGAAACAGTGGATGGAAGAAAAGGTTTTACTTTTTTTCTCCGTAAAAAGGTTAGTGGTGAAAAAAAAAAAAAAAAATTCTGTAGTTCTGGATGGTCATTTAAAGACACTAACTTTTCTAAATAACCAATGTGTTTCCTCCTCCCGTACTATAATACGGTCATTTGTTGTAAACGAAAGAAGAAAAAATTAACGCATCACGGTTGTTGACGATAAAATTTATTCCGCATTTTTGCCGGAACAGCTTGAGGATGGATAATTACATCCGGTGTAATATATCATCGATGACTGAGAGACTCACACACTTCCCACCAGAATCACCTTAAGATTTTCCTCCGGGATTAAGACAGGAAAAATATCCTGTGCCTCAAATCTTTAGAAAAAGCTTTTCCTAGATTTCTCCGGATTTCTCTAATGAGTTTTTCATAAATTTTTTGGGGGCTATTCCTGTCCCTAGGGTGTAGTCTCGGGTGTAGTGTCTCAACTGGAAACGGCACCTGCTTTGAGAAAATTTGGAACAACTACTGCGGTTGTTGGAGTAAAGCTGACATATGAAGGAAAAAAAAGGATTCAGGGAAAATGAAAAACAAAGAACGCTAAATTATAGAAACGAAAAAAAAAAATAAAGTCATGTTGGAGTGACTTCGATGGACAGAAGATGAGGAAAAAAAGCAAAGTAAGGTTATGAAAAAAAACATATCTTTTCTAATCTAATCATGGTAAAATATCGTCCACATGACAATGGTACAATATAGAGTATAAAATTTTATAGGATCGAGCGAAAGGAAAGAAACTTTAGGAGGCCAGGTAAAAATTATCCAAGTGTACGTCAAATGATGTAAGGATGAATGAAAGTGAGAAGAAAGCCAAAAAGGTTCTCCAATCACCAGACGTAGTCGAGGTAGTAAAGAGAAAAAATCCGTATAAGCAAACGAGTCTTGCAGGCGTTGGTCGGGCAAGTCTGATTCAGGGAAAAAGTATTTGGGATAAAAGTGAACGGTTCGGACGAGAAAACGGATTGATATACGACAGTTGACACGAATTCGACTCACGAAAAACACGGGTAAAGGCATTCTTAAAAATACAGTAATGGTTGAAACCATAAACGCCCAACGGGGAAAGAGAAAAACAAATCACTAGCCCAAGTCGTTTGCTCTGCACTATGCCACCAAGCGTAGATGAGCTACTTAATGGAAAAGATAAGTTTCGAAACTGATAAAAAATATGGGAAGGAAAAACCCGTCAAACTGAGGTTTTACCTACGGAGAGTATAGCCGAATTATGCGTACTAAGAAAAATAACGTAAGTAATTCTGCTCGAGACTACATCACATACATGATCGTACGAATACGATCAAAGACATTTTTTTTCTCAAAGAAAAAAAAAGAAACAAATCAATAGAGCAGCTACAGAATGACAGCAAGTGCGCTTGAGCGTGAGGTGTAACAAAGTGCCACGTTTAATTAGCCGTACAGACGACAATTAAGTGTGCGCACACGATCTGCGGTCACGAGCACCTGGTGCGGTAATACAGTTTATCTATGCGCGTGTGTATGGGTGCAGGTGCGTACCTCGATGGGCTTGCATGTACGGGGTGTGCTGTGTGTTGGTGGTGGCGAAACTGTCAGGAGCGCTCGGATTTTCGAGGGTCCTAAGCAAAAGAGGCACGCGCCGGGCACTGCAGGGTCTTCGGCTAAGCAACCCAATACGCTTCTCGGATGGATGTCTTTTTTTTTTTTTTTTTTTTTTTTATCATACATTTACCGCAATCTGTAATGGGGGTTTTTGATGGTTTCGACACTTTAAACTGTAAACGAGAGATGGTATCTACACGCAGGATGATGAAGACAGTGGTAATTTATCCAAAACTAATATAAATCGACTTTTTAAAAAGTACTTCATAAATTCTCTCTTGGAATCTCTAGATATCAAACAATTTATTATATTGGTATAAAAAAGAAGTCGCTAGAGTCTTACTTCATTTGTCTTTTATGTAAATTTTACATAAAAAACCACATCATAACATGCCAAAAAGAACTGTAAGAATTGTGGTCCAAAAGCGTGAAATGGATGGACAGATTTGCTCAAGGGATAATCTCATTATGTTGTCTCGACGTACTTACACTGCACCATACTATTGGATACCAGACAAGGTATCAAGCAGATCTTCGCGTGTGCGTATGCAACACATATACTTGCCTACATACCATACTATTGCGTTCCAAGTATATTTCCCAACCTCTGAATATTTACAGTAGCTCAAAACGAAGTACGTACATACTACGTACGTATTATACACGCACAAGGCACAAGTGTCTACGATTACGCAATTGTTTTTCCAACAGCGTGTACAAGTAGACAAGGAAGGGGTACGGGGAAAGTTGGTCACACGTGCCAGAATTTTGTGGCTCGCAATATTTTGTTCTTTACACGGAGAGGTAGTTAAGAATTACCCTGGGCATTTGTTGAAAACATTTTTTTTCATTAATTATTATTTCGAAGTATGTAACCTAATTACTGGCCAGCTGTACATCCAAAATACTTTCAAGTATTGAAATAATTGGAAATATATCATTAGAGTTTTTTAAAAATAATAATTAAATTTACAACATAGCCAAGTGGTTAGGAAAAGTTTTACCTAGGGTCTAAATTTCAAGATCAAGTTAGTGGCCGTTTTTTATATTATAACGAATAACCCTTACTCGAACCCTTAGGTTAACAAATGCCCTAATACCTACGGGTCCAGTAGCTAATAGGTACGTATTAAATTATTTGTAAAAAAAATTCCTTTGACTAATTTTCCTAACAAGCAAAAAATACGACCATGATAATCTTATTTATTTTTTTTTTTTTTTGATTGGGTTCATAATTACGATATGATTGTGCTGATGGACAGATACTGAGATTGATTTTCACGAGGTAACTGACTGGATTTTCCACCTTGAAAAAAACATTTCGATACTTGCTCTTGGTCAGACCAAGGAATTTAAATGATCCATAGCCAGCAAGAGAAAATTTACGATACTTCTTGTTTCGAAGTGTAGTGCATGTTGGTTTACCTCTCTCTAATCTCTATCCTCCCCTCCCTTCGTTTCCCACACAAACATAAGGGACACTTCGCTTGCTCCCTCATCTTTGACTTCCTCGAACAATACGCTTCCTGTTTTTCCCTTATCTCAAATGATTGTATGTCGATACCTGGCGTTAACTTGATTCATCCTAACCGGCTTATTTTTCAGTTGTTATAATATGCAAGATTTCTTCGGCTGCTCTACGTACATGAGCTCGGTTTGAAAATTTAAATGCCCGATTGATGAAAGAGAAAAACTAGAAATGACGATTACATAATATTTATGACGATTACATAATTTATATTGAATAATATTTTTCAAATTCCCGCACGTGTAGTTGTTTAATATCTACTTTTTTTTCCGGTGACATTTTGCCTATTTTTCCATGAACCGACTCGATTGTATGGATTTTTATTAACTATTGAAACGATTGAAACTGTACGTTCTGTTTAACTAGACATTTTGAATCTAATGTAAACCTAAGATAATGCGAGCACATTAGATACGCAATGTAGCATAGCTCGGTAAGGCAAAACAGTTGCTCCGGGAATATTGTTTTCAACTTCGCGGGCGTCGACAAAAACATCGTAATGGCCTTATTATATCAGACCCGTTGATCGATACGACGTGTTTTATCGCTGTGTTTCAGCGATACTCATGTATTTACAATGTAAGGAACGTTGAACGACGACTTATCTTGATGGTTGTAACCTCGGTTCTAGCGATCCCGAGAAATCACTATCGTTTCGTTTGAAGATGAAGTTGACTAAAAAATCTCTCGGAAAAAGCTAAAGCGACGCTTGAAGCAAATCAAACATGGTGATAAGAAATTGTTTTAAACGATACTAAGCTAATCAATCCAAGTTAGTCGTATTTGATTGTAAACTGCACTGAGAGAAAAATATAATAAAAATTACTGTGCTGGAATGGTAATCTGGTGTCATTCCACCGTCTAGGGACTTTTTGTTTTTGCCAACCTCACGTTTACCATTCTGGACAGTAATTTCTATTGTACAACCAGTAAAAATCACTATACTTACAACAAAAATTACTGCTCTAAACACTAAAAATTATTGTTCCAATAGTAAAAAGTCTCTAGACGACCGAACAGTACCATATTCGACCAGATTACCATTCTAGCACAGTAATTTTCGAGGTAATTTTTATTATATTTTTTTCTCAGTGTGGTTTTATGTGGATTTAACGTGCTTTAAATCAATTTTGTGAAACCTTTTTGATAATTCGAACGAAATTCTTAATAATATTATCACTACAGCACAACTCTGTCAGGGACAAGTATGAATTTCGGAAACTGTGTGTCGCTCGCCAACTCCTCACATACCTCGCTGCTGCTGATACTGCCATTGTAGTTGTTGTTGTAACCTGTCTACACCTTGTACACTCATATACTACAACATTCGAACAATGCGTTGACTTTTCCCTCTCCACTGTCCATTTTATTTGACTTATATATGTTGTGTAACAACACGAATATGACAATCTATCCATCATATGCTTTCTATGTTAGTGCTCAAAACTCGAAAAAAATGTATCCAACGTGAGGGTACAAATAAAACTGTCTAAGTAAGCACAAAAAAAAAGCAGATGTTCACTTTGTGGTACACGTACAATTCATTCGCTTGAGTAGACCGACAGCAAGATTTTGACACGTGGATGGAGTGAGTGTGTCGAAGACAGTGACAGCAGTGAAGTTCACGTTCACTTAGCGGGGATCGTTGTTCGGCTCGCGAGGTCACTGACTATCCAAAACAAATATTCTGGAATGCAGCTCGTGCACACATGTTCGTTACCTCCACACATCTATCTACGTATAAGTATGCCAAGAGAAGACTTACTTTTTGTGAAAATTGCATGTGTGTGTATGCGCGCACATGTACAGAATTTTCTCGTTATGTCGTTGATATTTTTCCTCTGTATGAAAAAGTATTGTGCATACAATAATAACTTGTTTATTTCGTTGAAGAGAACTTTTTCACGAGTTACAGTTTCATTTTTAATAATCTTGGCAACTACCGTTTTGCACTTTTTTGGTAGTATAAACCAGAAAAGTATTTAAAGTATAACGATAGGATTCAGAGAAAAAAGAAAAAATTGGCGTTGTTAATTTAAACATCCTCTAGGTGCTGCATCGAGAAGTACAGACATAACTAGTATTATTAGCACCGAAATTAGCACGAGGGATAATGATGTTTATGAATTATTGCTATTCCTCCATGAAAGAAAAATATAAGCGGATTGAGGGAAAAAAATGATCTGCGTGTTGCTAATAATGTAGTGATCGATGACGAATGAAACTGTAACACTTTGTATACAACAAGAGTTTTTTAATTAACGTCATTTGTTTTCCTCTTATTTCCCTTTCTCGTTTATCCACGTACGCGATTCCTCGGGGAGGTATTTATTTGATTTGGGTACCTTTTCCACATCATCCTAGAAACAAATGCTCACCTGTACAAAAGTCCCTATACTACTTCTGTGTTGTGTGTAGGTGTGTGATCTATTTCGAAAGCTGTACTGTACTTACGTACGTTGGTTTAGTTTTGTCCTCCAGGGACTTTATCACGTAATTCGCTATATCAATGTCGACATTAGTTCTTACATTTTTATTCTTTATTCACGCAACAAAGGGAACTACTAAGACAATGACTCTATATAACAAAATTATACATTTAACAAAGCAAATAGACTTGTATAAGTACAAAAGAAAAATCAGTGTTCCAATTTTTAGGTGAACGTTTTCATGAGCCTACTTACTCTCAAATAATTTTCATCATTAATATTGAATCAGTAAATCTTTATGTAAACATCAAAAAGATGAGGGATTAAAAAAAAAAAAAAAACTTCTTAACTGTATTATTGATATTTTACACTTGAACAGCGTTTTTTAAGGCTCCTTTGGTCCTTTTGATTCGGTTCCACGCAACAATCACCGTATCGCGTAAATATTGTTTTTATCATCAATAATTTTTTCCCCTTCGTTCAACGTTTTGTTTGATCGATAACTCGCGAGTACTTACCACGCGCACTGTTTTCATGTTTACCTCTATCAAGATCGACCGTCCGAGATTTGTTTGCTTACGTTCACGATGAAATCAGGAATTGTTTTTTTTATTATTTTTACATGCTTTTATCCCTGTTGTTCTCTTCTTCTTCATACTTTCGCTCGATTCTTCAGACATTATAGAATCGGTGGGTAAAAAGCGCCAATGAAAAAAAAAAAAAAAAAAAAAAAAAAAAAAAAAAAAAACCCAGCTAGGATTTAATAATGGACTAATGTTTCCTCGATCTCTGACTCGTCGATTTTTGTTTCCTCGCTTCCACGTGCGCACGCAGGCGGGGAATCAATTCGGATGACTAGCGCGTTCCTGCGATATTACGAATCCGGGACATATCTCTCGGGGCACACCGGAAGCACGCCTAAAATCAAGAGTAACAGTACATGCCCGCGATAGATACGTGTAAGCTACAGAGAACGGACGTGCACCGCGGCAGGGAAAGAAGGAAAAAAAAGGCAGCGGTGGGGTTACCGAAAAAAAACGCCCTCTACAAAACTCCACGCGTCAATGTACGACACACAGCTATACGCACTCTTTCTCTCTGTGAGTTTGCGATTTTTCAAATGCCCGTGAAAAAAAAAGAGATTACAATAATACGCCATGAGAAAACAAGAAGGGGGGGGGGGAAGGTCAACAGCACAAGATGCTCGATAAAAAGGAAAAAAAAAGAAGCTGCGCGTTGGTTTCAAGCGAAGTATATCTATCTACAGCAGCTCTCTGCTACATTGTATCTCTATTTCTCTCTTTCTCTTTTTTCTTCTTTTCTCTAACACGTGATGCCTCCTCCTCCTCCTGCTCAAGGGGTTCCATTTTTCAAATAGCATGTATACACGCCGCACACGAAAACCACACGCACACGCCCGGGCGGGGGTCAACGCTCTCCTTCTTCTTCTCACCTCCCCGCCCGCCCCCTCCCCCTTTTTTTATCCGGCTTTTGTTTACAAAAAGAGAGGGAGATCGAGAGTTTGTGCGTAGCGGCCTTCCTTTCGGCGATGATGATGAGCGAGAAATAGATGGATGGTAGGTACGTGAAATAATATAATGTTTGCTCGCTACGTGGATAGGGATCTCTTTTGTTGCGTCGGACATTTTTGTGCGTGTATGTATGTATGTATAGCCTCCGGTAGCAGATCCGAGCAGATGATATTTCGTCGGATGATGAAAAGGAGATTTTTACGAGAGTTCGCGCGTTTACGGTGGAATTTATCAATGTTGTTTTTACGGACAGGTGCCCGGCATATTAGTACACACGCGCGAGCGATTTCCCTTTTATTTCAATCTCTCGGGGAAGAGGATTCACGAGCCACTGTATGGTTTTTACGGGGAACGAGGATAATACGAGCTAATCGAGCGAAAAATACACACTCCCTGCCTCTCTCTTCTGCTCGGATGATATTGAAAATCGATTGGGTTTTAAAGTTATTGCAACGGAAACGAGGACAGCAGCGCCACTTACATCATTGCCAATGGAATCAAACATACTTTTTTTTTTTTTTTGTCCCCTCAAATTATACATGTACCGCGCACAACTCGG
Organism: Copidosoma floridanum; assembly: GCF_036245765.1. NCBI lineage: Eukaryota > Metazoa > Arthropoda > Insecta > Hymenoptera > Encyrtidae > Copidosoma > Copidosoma floridanum. The sequence continues at coordinate 10,078,873 of NW_028321884.1, read as the reverse complement.
AAAGTCCGTAAACAAAACACACTGCACTAGTGAATTAACATACATACGCACGCGCGTACGGGAGCCCTCTGTGAAGGAAAACAACAGAGAGAGAGAGAGCCAAGTAGTTGGTCGGCCCCATGCGATATCCTCGCCGCGTAATTAAAAGTCGATCACGCGTTCTCTCTTCGGTTTCTACATATATATATATTGTACCGTATACACGAAAATCGTTCGCCTATACCCAAAAGCACTCGGTTAACTGGGTCAAGTAGAAGGGAATACAAGTGGTGGGAGTATAATACGCAGTGGGAGAAGAAATCCCCGAGTCACGAGGCGATTGTAGCTGTATTATCAGATGAGTATGTACGTGTATACACACACGGGCGAAGGGGCTGGTAGCTACCTCGGAAAATGAGGAAAAAAATAATGTAGTATGGATATATACGTACACACGCGCGTCATATTGTTACGGGGAGCTCGAGGGAGCTGCAACGTTTTGTTTCGGGGGTATGTGGAAAAATAACGTGACATTTATTTTGGAGGCTTAGTCACAACGTGCCGCCACAGGTGGCGTAGATTCGTGTAATAAATAGAAGCAAATATACAAGTGTGTGTTTTACGTGAGCTTCAGTGGATGAAATTAATATGCGATAATTGATTTGGTCTTTTGTCTGGTGATGCTACAATATTACTTTAGGTTTCTCTCAATTTTTATCAAATTAACTTTGGTGTGTAGAGCACGTGTTTTTGTTTGTGATTGGAGGGAAACGCGGATAATATTAGAAATAATTCCCTCCGAAAATGGGCTTACTGTGTAGGACACGTGTTACAAGCGCAAAACGACCCCGCGATCGTACCATGTGTAATGATAACATTTGTTTTCATTTGTTCCGTCTTTGATTACATTAAGGGGTCATTTCCTCGGTCATTTCTTACAGCTGGAAATGAAAATGTGCTTTTTCGGATGTAGTTTAATGAAAACCTGCCACACTCACCAAGAATTACTATTAACTTTCCATAACTACATGGTTGATTGATTGCACAATTTTAACATAGTTTTTCAGAACTTCAAATTCGTCAAGATTTTTTTTTATATATCGATTAGTATAACATCACAATATAATAAATGAGTAAAAATACTAAAAGATGCTCGAAAAGATGCCCATAGAGTCCAAATTCCCATAATTTACGCAAGATGGATATATTCTGTTGAGAAATTCGCGTTTGTACCATTATGCGTATGCAGAGGGTCCTTTTTATTCTGAAGTTCCTCGCATTTTGACTAGGCAAAACTGACTTGAGTTGAGGCAAGAAAATTCAAAGTTTTTCGCCTACCAAGTAAAGTCACGGCTCACTGTGCAAACACCAGTCCATACCTTTTATTTGAATTTTCGCTCAACTGGGGCACGTGATGCAAACGGTACAGAATTACCCGACAACCGGAGAACTTATCCAAATACTTACTCCTGAAGCGGAAGAAATTGTATCAAGAATAAGAAGGACCGCGAAAAAGAGCAAGGGATTCTAATACGTGCACGTAAGCCAGAAAAGAAGGGCACGATAATACGGGGGAGGGGGGAGGAGGAGAGAATATGGAGCACACGCGACGTTAAAACGTGGGTGTTTATCGTCTTTTTTTTGCGCGTCGAAGTGCGAGGTTGTCTGGGAGGAGGGCCACGTGACTGCATAGGCGCGAGGGAGAGAGTATATAAGGATCGATCGAGCGGCCCTGAATCGCTGGGTTGTCATGTGCTGCGCAGTTCTTCAACAGTGGAGGAGAAAAAATCCCTGGAATTTCGGCTGAAATCTGTACACGTATACCAACACATATCCGTATGAATTTTTTAAAAGGATATAAGGCTAGGCTTCTTAAATCTTAGAATAGTGGTTAACTTTTACGCATTTGTTTTTGATTTTGTAGAAAATAAATCAAGTTAAAAGTAAAAACATATCCTTGACAATCACTTTGCAAACGACCTCTTTGTAAGAGCCTATGTAGAAACCTAAAATCTTTGATATTTATTTAATTGATCAGAAACTATGAGCTATACTCTAAAATTTGGATATCTTATTTGAGGCGATAAAAGGAATGTGTCACAATTTATAGAAATATTTTTGACAAAAACAAAAGCTTTAGCTATCGTACGTCATAATAATGACCACCTCAATTCAAAATAATCCTAAATCATCTTCCAATCAATTTCCAACATTTATTACTTTTTTTTAATGATTGTTGCTGAAAATTATAACCATCAACATTAAAAGATTTTAAAAATTATTGACATTTAACCATACGATTAGCAAAAGCTCTATAGAACGAGTCAAGATCCAACTTCATCCCGAAATCCATTAACCTTTTAAGAATCTCCATAAGCAGCGTCGAAGAAACAGTAAATATTTGTACATGATTATGCACGAGTAAAAGCTATCCAGGGTAGGAAATGCTCGGAAAAAAATGACGTGAAATTTTTCCCGAAAAAAAAATATGACAGTCTAAAACAATATTATCCAGCGCACGTGCTTTACACGTATACGCTCGTGTACACGTGTGATGATGATACCTTCCGTTGCGCCAGAAAATCGAGCAGAAAATAATGCTGTTTACATCAACATAAGAGGCAAACAGTGTAAAAAAAAAAAAAAAAAAAAATCAATCATGATGAAACGTACACTTCGAAGAAGTTGTTTGCTCTCTCATCTCCTCTTTTTGCTCCCAGGGATCTCTGATAATCTGCACCGCGTCGACGGCGACTCTGCGACGATGACGAATTACATGATCAAGCGCACATACTCCTCTTTGGCATGTGCGAAAAAACAGATTGAATTCTACGTACAAATAAAAGGAGAACGTAATTGCCGAGATTTGCGCATGTTGTTGCAATATTAGGCCACTCTTACGGTATCCCTTGTTCCTACTAATTCTTTGTCTCATTTTTTTTTTTTTCTTCTTTTTCTTTTTCGTACGATTCCAATGGGACGATTTATTGCACCATATTCCTCCTCACGATACTCTTTAAATTAAACAGATATTAATAGTAATATTTCAATGGCGTTTTATTTAATAACACGAAGCAAGCCTTCCGTCGTTTTAAATCTTAAGCAAAGATAAAAGAAAAATTGTTTTTCAATCGCGTTCGACCAGCAAAAATCGGATGAGCTCATTTCGTTTTAACTCTGCCGCTTCTGATCGCATCACACCAATGATAGTTAGCCTCGCTGTCGTGTCTTCCGCCACACGGACAAACACGCTCGTTCCGAAAATATGCGATAGGCGTGAATTTATCCTTAATTGAGTGTTGCGCGCTAGTGCATACATACATAGCCATATAGCTAAACGCGCGCGTGGACAGACTCAACAGAGATTAAACGAACTGCAACGAGCCGCGACTGCTTGTAGCGCATGCAGTTTTAAATATAGCCGAGCGCGAGTTATTTAGACGCGAGGCTTTGCCTATTTTTAGCTGTCCCTACAACTCATATCGACGTGGACTATTTGATTGTTACGCGGGTTATGATTTCCTATGCTCTTTGAGAAATTTTTGTGGTTTTGCACAACGTTTATCCTTTCTCGAAGGATTGATTGACACGTAATGATGGACTTTGTTACGAGTTCGAGGACAAGAGAAAGTAAAAGCTACGGTTTGCGGCACCTAGAGATGTTTAATATTTTTTTAGATAATGGAAAGGCATACTTCCCTAGAACTCCTTTATCGTAATTTTTGTTTATGGACTAACAAGATATGATATCATTAGAAGGACAAAAAAAATAATAGAATCACGCGAATAAATTAATAAACATGAAAGAAATTGGTAAGTCGTAAAAAAAAAAAATCCAGCGTAATTGGTAATTTTTATTAAATGTATATCTATAGCATGGTAATTTATGTAGTTATGTATATATTTTTGCACTATATTTATAATAATGATTAAAACGTTAATAAATCACTACGTATTCTTGCTTTTAGACATGTTAAAAAACAAAAACAGTATTTTATGTTGTGCATTACAGTTTAAATTTGAATAAAACGTGCATGTAAATGGAGTTACTGAAAAAAATATTATTGTTAAAAAGATTAAATTTTTAAACTTCAAGTAAAAGATTTTTAATATTTTAAAACTTTCGACAATCTTTACTAAATATGTGGCAAATTTGAAAATAACCCAATCGTAAACATATTAGACCAAAACTTAAAAATTACCAATTCACCAATTTTATATTGAAATTATAAATTATTTGTGATGATAAAATACCTAGAACAGTAATAAAGAACTTTATTTCAACCAACAAATTAACAAATTCAAGAATCCCAATCTAGCTGGTGTTTCAAGCAACCCCCACACAGCAGCAGCATCGCTACCGCGGTGGTGGTGCCGCAAACTTTATAGTCATTGGTTACACGGGAATTGGCCGATTTTCAATTTGTAACGCGAGACCCTAGGCGCCTCAATAAATCGGTCGCTCCCTCTCTCTCTCCTTCTCTAAGCTCATCTGCCAAAAGTATTGTTTTGATACATTCTAGAGCAATACAACGAGCAGCAATGTTTGATGGCACCAATAAACTTTCGTCGCGAGAGATACACCCACAAGCAATGATGAATCACCCTGTACACTACATGTAATAACGCCGTTGTTTTCCTCATTAAAAACAAAAACAAAAAAAAACCTTAGTCGTTGCTGATGCTGCTTCGTCCATGCGCGTAATATAACACAAAGAGAAAAAATAACCTATCATAATGCAGACCACCGAATAAAAAAAAGAAGCGAAGTTTTGCCATCCAATTTTCTCATCGCCCCAACAACAGTAGCTACAGCCAACGGAGGTAATTCTCTCGCTATATTTGTCTTTTTTTTTTCTCTCTTTTACTCACACGTAAATCAGTTTTATACACAGGCAAACTTATATACGATGAAACGACAACGATACCGGCGCCATTATGCAGTCGCCGTGGTAGTTATTGCCTCATCCACCCCCTCTCCCCCCAAAAAAAACGCGGAGGAGAGGACCGTCGTTTTCTTTATCCTCCCCCCACCAACTTTTTTTTTCGCTGCGGACTACATAAGCGAACTTGCCGCCGCGTCCGGAGTCAACTCCTCTCGATGTGTACCATAAAGCAAAACCCAAATTGCCCGAGAAAGCCATTAGAGCCCCCCTCCCCGACTCCCCCGCCCGTCGCTCGGTATACGAACTATCAATTCTACGCGCGCGCGCGCGCCCTTAATTTATCGCCGGCCGTTAAATTAATTACGCGAACTTCTCCGGCATTACACATTCGAGAAAAGAGTGGGCGCACATTCGTGTCCCGTGAGCGCGAGTTGGCGCAAAAGTTTTACCCCACATATAAGTATGCGGGCCGTACAACGGTGGAGGATGAAAATTCAACGGCCGACTCTTCGGAATTCCGTACACATCCGCTATACTTACACCGTCTTACACGCTGTGTGTACCTCGGTATACTGCGTTGGCGGCGTTTCACGTAGTGTGTTGGGTAGTACACGGTCGAACAGATCAATGAGACAGAAAGAGAGGTTGCGATGTACACGTGTGTGTGTGTGTGTGGCCGTCCTACCTACGCGCCTTGGTTCTTTTGTGTGTGCGTGTCTTGCCTTTGAGTTATCCGTGAGACATATACGCGCGAGCATAACACACGCACACGCGTACATGCCTACGCGTTGAGTGTGAAACTTGGGTATGTAACTCTTGAAAGAGATAACGTCACGTGTGTATACGGCAACTGCTTGACAGGCTGAGCTAGATAATAGAGAGAGAGAGAAAAAGTTAAATAGCCAAGTGAGGGGGACGATTGTTTTTGTTACGTCATCTTACTGGGCGCTCGAGCCGTGTGAACGCGATCTCATTGTGTTGACCAAGGGTGGGTTTCAACCTTATTTATTTATTTATTTTTTTTTTGAAACTTAATATTTTAAACAAAAAAAGTTTTTTAAACTCTTTTTTTTTTCTATATCGCATGCCCTCCAAAAGTGGGGAAAAATTCGTAGGCGTGCAACAGAGTAAAAGTTGCCCAAAATTATCAATCTATTTTTGTTTCATGGTTTAAAATTTTTCTGCTGAAGTTGAAAGGTTTTTGATTATCATTTATTCTCGAGTTTCGAGATGAGAAATTAATTACATATATTTTTGAGGCCCATAATAGATGTACGACAGTTTTCCTCTATAAAATAAACGTTTTTTTAGACAAAATAAGCTTATACGACTTGACAAAACATTTTTATGTCCGAAACGGTATTATCAAAGTGTTTTAACGACGATTGAAATATCAGAATGGAGGGTGACACCTAAGTTGTTTTTGACAACTTTGTTGCATATTTAAAAATTTATTGCCTTACAGGTCAGATTAGAAAAAAAAAAAAAAAAAAAAAAAAATTGTTTGATCTAAAAGTGTGTCTAAAAGATAATTTTTTTGCTATTAAAATCGATAAAATAAGCCAATTATTGGAAACAAGTATTAGTAAAAAAATTTTTTTTTTAGTTAATTTCAATTAATTTTCTGGAAAACGTACAACATATTTACATCGAGGTGTAATACTGTTATCTAGTCGACGCGATAAAGAATCAAATTTTTACTATTCCTGATAAAGACAGAGTTACCCTCGGAGTTACCATATACTTACTCTGCTAGTTCTGATCCCAAGTATAATAGTTACGTAATAATTACGATCGAAATGAAAGCAGTAGTTATTCCCTTAAATTAATAAATTAGAGTTATATTTTCATCCTTACATACTTTCGTTTTTCCGTATAATTTTTTTTGTTCATAACTTTCAAAATAAATAAGTAGGACATAAAATAGAGTAATTAAAAATAGAATTTAATACAAAATAAAAGTTTTTTTAATACAAACCAACAGTGTATTATTTCAAGCGATAAAAAGTATATATTAACTTATATCATACGTGGAAATGACAATTTTTCTTATCGTTTACCAAAAAATGAAACAAAAAAAAAAAAAAAAAAAAAAAAAGAAACAGCATCAGACGACTTAATAAAAGGCACTTGGGTGTTTTGCAGTCATTGTCAATTTGACGAGCAAGCCTCGCTTCGCTTTTTTCTCTTTTCATTTCTGATGGATGGGTTTCACGACGCCGATGTGCACACACACACACACACACACACACACACACAACGCAAGCAAGCCTGGAAGCAAGCGAGCACTTCTTTCAGCCCTTTTTTTTTTCTTCCTCTTCTTCCCTTACTAAAAAAAAAACTCTCTTAAACTTTCTTTTTCGCACTTTCGTCACTCCAAAAGTCTTCAGGCGTTGCTTCTGCTACTGTTTAGTCGCTTTAACGCCACTACTGAAGTATTCATACATTACTTCTTTATCTTTCTCTACCTACACGCGCTGTTGAAAAACAACAAAGTTTTTTTGTTTTGTTTCAGTTTTATTGGTTTTTATAAAAGGTGATAACAGAAAGTTATTTATAGCAAGCTTCTATAAAAATTTTTTTACTGTTGATTTGGAATTAGCGGCGTATGTTTAATTTTCCAAAAATTTGGTTATTGCATTAAGAAAAAAAAAAAAAACTAAAAATAAAATACAATGAAAAAACCTGTAAATTGTTGAAACGCCGCTACACGTGTAATCATGAATTCGCCGGTAAACTTTTGCGTGGGGGTCAAGGTACGCGTGCGTTTGATATTCCGATAGAGGGTCAAGGGGGAGATGAGAGGGGGGAGAGGCGCTTATACGCGGAGAACTTGTTTTACTTCTCTTTCCTGTCTTTCTCTTTCTTTTTCCTTATAATACGCACAAGAATTTTTACGAGGGCCCGCTCGCCAGCTAAGATCCAAACGATGACGACTACTTAGGAGTTGCGCAAGCCGAGGCGCAAGCTTATGCGGTCGGTCGGTACGACGCACACACACAAAAATCAAATGAAATTCTCGATACTCGTGGCCATGTTGTTTAAGAGCTCGTTATTCCTTTTTTTTCCTTGATATTGATGCGATATTGATGCAAGTGTGTCGCGAAAATTAGCGAGAAAATTAGAACGTCGTAATAATTAACAATCACTCGCAATAAAATGAAATGAAAAAGTGTTTTGTTTTTTTTTTTTGTAATTTGTAATTTGTGTATAGAAAATCACAGGAGGTGATAATTCGTAAGTTACCATATTAAGAATGAAGAAAAGTCATTTGTAGAGATGAAATTGGGTTCAACGTACTTCTCTGCCCGCCATCATTTTTATTTCTTTTACGTTTTTTTCCATAAATATCTAGCTGTTTTTTGAGTTTGAAAAAATATCATAAAAACAGCTTTTAGAGCGTGTCATTTACTTAACATGCCAGTGAACGATACCCGCGTTTTATCGGCTGATGTCGTTACTAGTTTCTGTTGAGTTCCATCAGTAAAAATGGAGTAGTGTTATTGGCGGTCTATAATTTTATGCTGGGTCTAAAAAAAATAGACATTAAAGCTATTGACGTTATTTTATAAACTGACAAGGATTTTTTGAATTTGAGACAAAGAGTCATTAACTGTTAATAAATGTGGTCACGATATACGCAAGTAGCTAATTTTCAACTATCAATTAATCAAGTATTTGATGGTTAGTACTGGAGGTTAGCAAAGAATAAGGTTATGACATCAAATGCATGCTCCGAGGCATGCTCATAAACCATAACCATCAGTGATTCAACCATCAACGAATAGTCATTTGAGGGCTTTGCTTAAGACTCAATTTTCCTACAGTAAAATCTATGAGTTTTTTATTTTTTAGACTAAGTGAAAAGTTAGTGACATCTGTCATAGTGTGTTGTGATAACTTATTTATATTTATTGTCCTTGACATTGAGTTCAGAGTAATAATGTCGTGGTGGGTAATACATCCAAGTGTAATATCTGCCTTCTGATGATGTTGTGTAACCTTAAACATGGGCCAAGAAACTTTTTTATCTAAGAAAAACTATTCATGACCCAATTTTAAAGATATAAAAAAAGAGTAGGATTTGTTATTTCACGTTATCACTGTTGAGATCTTTGGTTTCTAGATTAACAATTATTTCATACGTAATGTGTTGGACATTGAGTTGCTGAATGTGTCGGTAAAAAAGCAAAACAAAGCATAAATTAGACTAAGCCTAAAAATATACCGATGGTCATCGCTCTAGTGGCCTCAAGAGAACATTAACAAGATTATCATGATTAGTTCATTTATTGGCCTCGGTGATAGTCAGGCATTGTAATATACATATGTCTCAATACATTGTACCATACATAAAAGCGTCTTTATTTCCGTGTCGTTCCTTGTAAAACTTACAACACTTGATTTTTGTAGCAGTTTTTGTTCAAATCTAGGGTGAAAAAAAGGCAAAAGCAAGGTTTTCTTACAGTTTTATATTGTGTTTGTATGTCATACTTTAACTGTTGAGCGACACATTTTTACGAAAAAAAATTTGGAAAAAAAAAACTAGTAATCTACAATAGGATGTTCTATCTACAGACTATGCCTACGTCTCAGGAAAATACAGCGATATCTCTTTGTAGTAAAAAAGTGATATACTAATAACACCACTGTTGTTGTGTTTAAGATGAAGAAAAAATTGACAACAAAATTGTTACTTACTTCTTAATCTGATAAAATAATCCAGGAAGTCATTAGTTTTATCATATAGTGAGTGTTTAAAAATATTTCTTGAGATGCCGTTTTTTTCCTCCGAGACATCAAGTGGGTGAAATAAAAATAAAAATAATAATCTAGTAGAGGGAAAGGTTTTTATTAAGTGTCGTGCCTGATTTAAATTGAAACGACACTTCATTTACTAAACAAACTATCAAAGTTGATCATCATTGATTATTTTAAATATTCAAAGTACTAAACTAGTAAATAAATTAAAAATTTTGTTGACATTCCCAATAAATTTGTATTACGTGTTACAGTAATGTCTGAGGTAATGTCTATGAGCAATTTATTGCGCGTATAACTAACAATGGAAAGTAACTATTGTGTATTGATTATAAAATTTTCAAAATAGAGCCTTTGTCAGGTCGTGGGAATGTGTGTGTGTGTGTTCGTGTGTGTGTGTGTGTGTGTGTTGATGCAGCCCTCAGTTCACTTGGTAAGTCTCTTGTCTTGAAGTTAGCGGGTGAACTAAAAACTAAAAACCTTAACCCTTTTCCCATTTCTTACTCGACAACAACGGGTCTGAATATTTATCTCGATATTTATTATTGACTGAACCTACCTTATGTAATAATTTTGAGCTAATGGTACATTTTGGGCAATAATCAAATCATAAGTTATAATGGTGACCCTGCATGTATATTAAAATATATTTTGCTTCATTTTCAAGCTCCTTTTTAAGAACATGGGCATTTAATGCCCATTTACAGTAATGTCTTTATAGGCTTAGTCGAGGGCTTAGTTCAAGGTCTATACAAACCAACAGCTAATATTGCTAGACATTATCTTTCACTTATATCACATCAAGATGATAAAAATATATCCGTCAAAACATTCAGTTTTTATCCTTTTTTGTAACTTTCGTGTTGTTCCGTGTTTTAAAAATGAGAAACGATGGAAAAAAAATTGAAATCCCTTTGAGCGTCAGAAAAACATGCCTGGAAGAGAATTTCATCGTCTGCAGAGAGGTATTCTTTCTCTTTTTACTCAAGGGACCAAGGAAACCATAAACAAACCATTTGAGCATTTATTTGCGCATTAAAATGAAAGAGCAGAAGATGCTGATAAAAAAAAAAAAAAAAAAAACGGAGGTAGTGAAAAAGAGAGACTAGGAAAGAGAAGGAAAAAATACAAAGCCGAAAGCTATCTTTGAAGCTACCAGATACAGGAGAAGAGAATATAAGGACGTATACAGAAGATGTACGAAGTACAGTATAGGGTGTATATTTTCGGGGGAAGGAGCACAAGCATCAACGACCTCAACTCTTTACCATTTACGAGTACTTTGTGGAATTATGTATTTTTTTTTCAAGTTTCATTCAAGTTTTTGTACCTTATTTTCCTAAACAAATAGCCAGATAGAGACGGAGACTGAAACTAGGGGTCACTGGATCGCTCTACCATTAGGGGCCATACATTAACTACGTAACACCATTTAGGGGGGGGTAGGGGTATGACAAAGTGCGACATTAAGTTATGTGGGGGAGGGGAGTTCAATTAAAAGTAACGTAACTTCACTTTATGCCACGAAAATTTAAAAAAATTAAATGCACTATTATATTTTTTCAAATAGAGCGTGTAATTGCAGGTTTCTCAGTCGTGCCACGCTAGGCGCTGTATTGTACGTATATACTAGTGACACTACTACCTACCTACTCGTATTATACGTTGATCACGCAGCAGGGTTGTGTTTTTCTTGTTGACAAGTCGCGACGAAAAAATCATACGATTTTTTTTAAATTTTAGGTAGGACATGCGATTCATGTGGAGTATATTTTGCTTAAAAAAAAAACAAAAAAACTTGCACACCAAAGAAATTCATGGAAAAGTCAATAATCAAAAGCTCGATCAAAAGCTACGTGCAAAAAAAATTTTAGCGAAAAGAGAAACAGAATTACTTTGTGAACTTGATACTCTTGAGCCAGTAATAGAGTGGCTCGAAGAAGAAGACGTAGAAATTAAATATTCTGATCTAACAAATAATGATTTTACAGATGATATAACTTCCTTTCCTGTAATCAGTGATATACACGAGTGGCTAGTAGCACCTTTTGAAAGTGCAAGTGATGTAGAGTTAAAATAAAAGTTTTATTTAATAATAAATTTAATTAATAACTCAATTTTTATTTGTTAAAAAAAAAAATTTTTTTAATAGAAAAAAATACGTAACATTTACTGGGGGAGGGGGGGTCAGGCAAAACGTTACGGTAAGTTACGTGGGGGAGGGGGGGGTCAAAAAAAGGCCAAAAACAGCGTTACGTAGTTTATGGATGGCCCCTTAGATCTATACGATTACAAGGTATGGTTTTTTTTGTATTATTAATAAGCAAATGCTTGCTTTGAGTTTTGAAGATAAAGGAAAGATGTTATGTATGTATGTTAGAGTTAATTGCGCGTACGTAGACCCAAACATAAATAAGCTCAGGCGATGTCCTGCCATGCTGTGCGAATAGATGGTGCATAAACAAACGCATGTACTGTACCACTCGGCCTAACTTATGAGCTGCTCTGTACTCTTTCTAGATGAGAAAGTTCATGCATGTAAGCTTGAATATACGTTTGCACCTTGGATTGCACAGTTCACGATAAAAAAGAATTTTTTTTTTTGCTGTAGTACACGTTTTTTTTTTAATGATAGAAATCTATGAGCTGGCTATGAGAGAAACACTCATCCAGTACCAAAATTTTTTAGATTACGTCATTATTTAACTAACTGTTTTTAATTACTGTAACCATTTTTAATCATACTGTTGAAAGATTTCTCAAAACAATCATCATGAGACTTGCGTATAGTTATTTTTTTAGCAACGATAGCATTATTCATTTATTTTACAATTTTATTTAGAATTCTTATATTTCAGTAAATTTATCGAAAAATTTTCAAAACTTTTTGGAAAGATATCTGAGTTTTTACTTGTTATTTTTGTAAGCACTTTTAAGAAATTAAAACATATAAAAAATATGGGCACAAACGTGAAAAGACCGTATGAAAATTAGGAGGAAAATCAGTGAATCGATGGTACTATTTCGTTCGATTAGGAAATATTTATTAAAAAATCGTGTAAAAAAACGAGTAAAAAAATGCAATAAATGTTGAATCACATTTCATCATAGAAATGTGCTCCTAGCTCAACGTTAAAATAATATGTTGGGAATCACTCATCATGACTAATATGTGAATTTGTACACCAAGTAATGGTAGCAGTGGAGAAAAAAATGCAAAAAATTTTTTTTTAAATTAAATGATTTTTAAATAGGTATCTCCACGCCTATTCATATATCAAAGGTCGAGAAGAAAATGCTTAATTTGTTCGAGTACCGAGAGTCCGTTTCTCTTTTGGTATGGTTAAAAAATGAAGGTCCTCGAGAGAGAGTAATCGAGAGACACAGAGCAGTGTAAGGAAAGAGGCAAGGAGTATATGGTACAAGGAATGAGAAAGAGAAGAGAGACGCAAGGAAGAAGAAAAAAAAAAAAAAAAAAAAAAAAAAAGAAAGGAAGGACGCAATAAGAATCCGGTCGCTCTCTCTTTCTCGGCGGCACAACTTGTTTACTAGAACGCGTTCGGCATGCCGGCCTCTGCCCCTCTTCTTCGAGGAGAGTCATCGCTCGTCGCTCTCCTAAATGTGTGTTGGTGTGTGTGTATTGCCGCTGGCGGCTGCGTGTATATATGTACTTCCCCTCCGAGCGCTTCTTCTTTCCCCACCGCGTTAGCAAGTGAGTATATATAATATAATATATAGTGCCAACGAAGAAGACGAAGATGGGAACGAGGTAGAGGTAGAGCGCACGACGGTGGTAGGTATAGCGGTTCTCGCTCCTCGATTGCCTACCCTGCGAGCCTACTTTGCACCACTTTTGCTGCTACTGTATGCGTGTGTGTACACCTACTTTGAGGTCGAGTAGACCAGTGTAAAGTTGTTTTTCATGATATATTACTTAAATGTATATGTATATACACTTTTGCTCGCACTTAGGTATAAAAGACAACGGTGGAACATACCTTGGAATTTCGCTCCTATTTGTCGTATTGTTCTTCGCGGTCAGAAACAAGCTAAACAATATTTTATGATGCTTTATTAAATTTAAATTTTTAATTTAAAAAAATATTTTTTCACTTTTTTGTACAAATATTAGTACAAGTAACATGAATTATCTGATAAATTATTAAAATTTAAAATCACTTAATATTTTATCAAAGAAAATAACATTCAGACATATGTTAAAGGTATTAGTTAAGATGTTGACGAACGAATCAATAAATACATAAAGGCAACACCATGGATAACACTAAAATGCATGGAGAACAAGTGTGATAAAGAATTTTTCTCAAATTAACCAGAAAAAAATAAATAAAAAAGAGTTAGTTATTTTTATTGATAATTTTGTGGGATCAAGGGTCATCAGTATTTTTTTCATAAACACTGATTCATCCATCCAGCGAAAACAAATCGCATTGATTGCTTCATCAGCAGAATGAGTAAGCTGGCTGCTGTCGATGAATGATTTTAGCACAGCCTGAATTTTTCGCCACATGGAATAAATTTTATTTAGAGTCATAAATTGTACGAGCAACCAGTTTGAGGTGTATTGTACATTTTTTTTTATAGTGCCAAAGTTTTGACCACCAAGTATATAAAAACACACGTAAATGCTGAGATATTAATCCACGATCGATTCACAAAACTATATTATCATCTAAAGTAAATAAAAAAGATATTTATTAAGTGCTGGTCATTTACCGAAGAACCAGCCGTGTTATCTCGTACCGTTTCCGGTTGTTTATTATTGTTTTTTTCTCGTTTTTTTTTCATCAGATGAAATATAGCTTGTTTAATTCTCGATTAAATCAACAAAGAAAACGTATTTTTCAGTGCAATAATGTGAAACGGAAAGTTATTTTTTCGAAATTGTCTTAAAAAAAAAAAAAAAAAAAATTCTCCCTGACTTGGTACCAAAAATGACATTTTTTTAACGCTTTATATACTTCTGATACGAATTAACGATTAGTTTGAATTATCTATTTGAGAGATAGAAAAAAAAAAAATTTTTGAAAGTCGAGTCATTATTAAAATATTTTCACACGATAAAAAGCAAGGCCAATCTAGATGTAGTCTCATATAACAACATTTTCGTTATTAGCGAGTCTCCGTTTTCGTGACATGCATACTTGAATAATACCCAAAAATGCGCGGATTTAATTGAAAAATAAATTAAAACTTTACTGTGCACTCTAATCGCCTTGAAAAAGTACGGAAAAAGGCTAGATTTTTTTTGCCGAGAATGGAATTTCAAAGCTAATTATTCTTGCATTGAAGTATGCAAAGAAAAAAAGTGTAAAGGAGAAAAAAGTAGCAAAACGCGTTTGATACATTTTTTTCCAAGGTTGCACATGGTCTCGTACATGATTAAAAAAAAAAAAAAAAAAAAAAAAAAAAAAAAAAAAAAAAAAAAAAAAAAAAAAAACTAATCAATAAAATTTTACGTTAAAAAAATAATAATTAAATGTGTTAATATTGTGAGAAATTATGTTTAATGATTCTTCGCTATACTTTCTTTTTAAATCTAAAAATTAGACACCCCACGACGAAGGTCCATTTCAAGAAATATTACGAAATTGCATCTCATTTTACCAAGTGAAACAGGAGAATCTTTTTAGAAAAACAAAAAAATGACTCATCCTTTCACATCCAGTGTACGTATAGTACGTGTACATACAGACACACCAATGCGAGCACCAATGGTACATAGAGATACAAAAAAATCTGTTCCCTAGCCAAATGCGCACATCTTTCGGACCTGCATGTTCTTCTCCTCTCAAATCAAGTGCAATTTGTCTCGCAATTTGTTGTACGCATACGCTCTCAAGCGTTGGATGTATACATGCAGCTCAAGCCACATTACAGATATTGTCGAACATACGCGAATATCCAACACACCACGATGGTGATAATAAACGATAATAACAAACACGATACACGAGAAGGTTTTTCCAAGTGTGTTTACAGTTTGAGAGAGAAAACATACTCAATAAGTGTTTCGAAGAACGTCGTCGTCGTCGTCGTCGTCGTCATCGGGGTACACGTGTTCCGCGCTTCTCTATGCGCTTATCCGGACACACTGTGGGAGCTATATTCTTTTTGTTGTCACAGTGTGCAGATAAGATATTGCAATGAATGAATGACACGCGCGCGAGCGCTCGCCGGCGTTACGCTGTATTTTTTTTTTTTTTTTTTTTTTTCGTTCTCTTCACTCGAACTATGAATGGGAATCTTGCGTGGGTGGTTCACTGTTAAACAGGAAACGTTTGATTTTTCAAAGGGATCCAGGGATCTGTACGACCTCGTGTACAACATTCATATGCTTTACTTTGTATTATTTTTGATATCAAAGATGTACCACGAAACCTAGTACTTTGATTGTGCTATCGATACATGTACAATACGTGTTTGTGGTGGTCTCATCGAGCAATAAGCCAATCGAACAAATATAAAATTTATCAGCAGTTGAAACCGAGGTTGAAACTGATTTATCGATGAGGTTGTTGCTGCGTAATCGCGCAATAGAACAAATACCGTACTTCGCGTCGCGTGTTCCGATTACCCAGAGCACACACACACAGAAAGTAAAGCGAAGGTCATTGACTTTTTATGAGGGAAAAAAAAGAAATTCCCCTCAAAAAAAGGAGCGATCCAATCTTTATACACATGTGAATGGGGGAGAGGGGGGAACTATACAGTTTCTCCAAGAAACGGAAGCTTCATTTGCATTAGCATAGAACGGAAGGCGCTCTACATGTACAGAGAATCATTACACGACACACACACACACACATACATACACGTGCATTAGGAGAACAGCAAGCAGCGACATTCCAGAGAGGAAAATGCATCAGTGCACGAAAAGAGAGACGAGGAAGAGCCTCATGTATGGCGGATCGAAAGAAAAAACGACATTTACGAGCGCATAAACTACACCCAGGGATACAATCGACTTTAGGATGAAAAAAAAAAAAGGAGCGTGCGTGTGTGTCTTGTTAATGATCATCGACTCTCGTGCTGATGGCGCTACCGCAGCGTCGTCCCTGCGCTACACGTATGCGCCCATACTTACCCAACAATAGCTCTCGAGGAGGGACTTTGTATTGTGTGTGCATCGATAGTTCTATAAATAGATCGACACGCGCTGCAGCGGGTAAGCTTGTATTATACGTGTTGGTTGTATCGTGGAAAAAGATTAGAGCGCGTGACTCCGCAAAACGATGATGGGCCCTCTCGAAACACGTATATGTATCTGGATGGGTGTAAATGCCGCCATCGTCATCGCGTCATCACCGTCTATATATACAAACGGGAAAAACCCAAAAAATCTTTGCATCATCAGCATCAGCTGCAGCTGTGTTTCTGCTGGTGGCTCTATATATACTTATTTATCTCGGGGGTGCATTCGTACGTGCAGGATGTCGGTGCAGTTTTTACGACGCACGAGTCTTTTTAAAAAGTTTTTTTTATTCATCATCTAGGGAGAAGATTACGAAGTCCGTCATTTCTATACTCACCCGTAACTAGTTACGTAGATTCACGACCCGCGAAATTCACAATCCAATTTTTTCTTTTTGGTTGGTACGTCGCATAACTTGGGGTGTATTCGGAAATGATGATGTTTTGGTCAGCTCTTAGGTTGGTATCTACCCCTACCTCTACTTAACTAACCGAGCGTGTGTTGAGGCCGGTTCAGGCACCGTAAACACCTTATAGTTAATCAGCTGATTTTTGAGCAAGTTTTGAAGTAGAACTTCTACTGTAGAAGTGAAGTCGTATTCGTATTATCTGTTTAATAAAACACTACCTTAAAATAAACAATGAAATTGAATATTTTCTGTACTACATCGTCTGCGTCCAAAACTTGCTCAAAAATCAGCTGATTAGCTAAACGGTGTTTACAGTGCCTGAACACACGCTCGGTTAGTTTAGTAGAGGTAGGGGTAGATATTAACCTAAGAGCTGACCAAAACATCATTTCCGAATACACCCATGATATAATTCTAGTGGGTGTACCTACCTACTTTTTCTTTTGTCAAATTGAACTTTAGTGAAGATTTTTATGGGGAACGCAGCACACTTAGGTGATGAAATAATGTTGCGTATTTCGCTTTTCATCGCAATACATAGTGCCTTTGTTTGTAAATTGACGTAAATCGAAAGAATTAATCTTGATAACAATGAAGAAATGTGATAATGATGGATCTTAAACGAGATGTACATATAAAAAAAAGAAGAAAAAAAATCCTCGAATAAAACACACGACGATCAGATGGAAAAGTACTAAGCGCCAATACCGTTGTTGTGGATGAGTGAGAATAAGAGGAACGAAGACTCCCGAGAATGTGTGGGTACTTGTGTATACCTATACCGAATATCGCCTTTTTTTCTCTTTATAGTATGTAAGTACGAGCAGTTCCACAAAAATCATTGGGGTTTTTTTTCTTTAATCCCCGAAGTGTTGTGGAGGCAAACGTTTTTTTTTTTTTGTACATTTGCTTTTGATTTTATAGAAAAATTGTATCGTGATTAGTACTTTAGTAAGCTTTCCATATTTTCAGCCTCGTTTTTAGCTTACAAACTATGAATCCTTGTCTCTTAGGTGTGATAAGAAAAAAAACAAAAACCTCGAGAATTTTAAAACCATGTCAATGATCGGATGTTGTGAAATCCCAAAACAAGCAGTGTATTTTTTGAGGAATTTGTCGTATGTAACGGCATCTTAGCGCTGCTTGTATACGGAAGAAGCAGGAGAAAACGAGCGAAAGACCGAGAGAAAGAGACAGTCAGTATGCCCTTTTTTTGCTACCACGTTTGCCGCACTCTCGAGAGAAATGGAAGGAAGCAGGATGAGAGGAGGCGGGAACCTAAAAAACCCGGAGCTTACCGTGTGCGTGAGCGCTTAACATTGGATACGCATATGTATGCACCTATGTAACGACCGCGTACTCTGATGGAAAAAGAAATAGAGATAATACACACGTTTATGGAGCACGAAAGTGAAATATACACACATGTGTCATATAATAGATCAGGGTCATTCCCGTTAACGACACTTTATCCTCGTTTTACGCGTTTTCGAGAAATGTTACAACGTAGAAAAATAAAAAAATAAAAAAAAAGAATAAAAAAAACACAAAAAAGAGGGGGGGTGAAGCATGTACGAACATAACATTTGGAGCACAGAGCACAGATGCTGATGGAGGTTAGGATCACCACCAGCAGAGAGGGGTGTTATCGAGGGTGTTATGTATGATGATGAGTTTTGAAGTCGTGTAGTCGACGATACAACTATCTAATAAACTATGGTTAAGCGCTGTAGCAAACTATAAAATGTTTCTCTGCTGTCTCTTCCGTGCACTGTACGGCTCCAATGATCGTAATTAATATCGCGCGTGCGAATAAACACGCGTTAAAATAGTCGAGAGAAAGCCGATGAGGGAGAGGGGAAAAAAGTAAGCGGGGGAGGTAGGTAAGGGGCGCAGCAGCGGTGAGTTTTTCCTTATTCTGCGCCTCTCTTCTTTACAACATGCATGTATATAATATACACCACGATATTTGCGTATATAGCACCTCACGCAGTGGCGGCTCGCTCGAAAACAAGTCGCCTCCTCTCTCGCACTCGATTTCGTGGAACTGCGCGAGAAGAAGAAAGAGAGAGTCAGGGGGTACCCCGAACGAGAAAGAAGATGAGATGTGAGGAGAAATAAAAAAGAAGGGCACGAGAGAGGAAAACACAACACACCAAGTTATAGATTATATACAAGACACACGACGACGACGACGAAGAGAACGACGAAGAGGAAAAGAAAAAAAAGTGGCGTCGTTGACTATATTCGCGTGCGGTGCTGCCGGAGAGAGAAAGAGAGAGCGATGCACTTTGCTTCTTCCTCTCTCTCTCTCTCGCGTTCGAGATTCGAGACGAGGTCGTTGTGTTGTTGTTATTGTCTTATATGTCTATCGGAGTGGTGGGGTATAAAGAGTATACATATGTTTTAATCGGAGGGGAAATGTCTGCTGCTTGATATCAGAAAGATAGAGCGAGAGAGAAATAATGAATAAAACATATAATATAAATAAATATATAAAGTGCACATTTTTCACATGCTGGCACACATAAAACACGTATAGAAAGGTATAAGTACTATAATGGTATACACACTTGTCACAATGCTGCTATCCACAGTACTTGTTGTTGATTCCTTTTGATTCTTTGGCGGCACTGCAGCTCCTTTTTTTTTCTTCTCTTGATGGTCGTGTATCAAGTTATAAGTGTGTGTGTATAAGAAGCCGACCGAGTTCTTCGATCGGTGTTGTTCTACCTTGGCGCGATAATCTCAATCTTAATGTATTCGCAGCCACAAAAATACATCCGCAGACGACGTCGACGAGGCCAAGGAGGAAAAGAGCATACCGTCGGCCGGGCTGGGAAGAAACAGCACGTAAACGGCAAAAACAGCGAGCAGGCAGAGATTTTTCGCGCGGACAATCATTTGCGGGCAAATGAACGCGCGTGCTCCGCTGTTTTCTTCTTTTCTTATTCCCGCTTGATTATCACCGCTACGTCAAAGTGTAAATGTGGCCTATGATTTTTCGTACCCTTGTTAAATACATTAACGCACACGTGTCGCGTGCACGCATACACTGTCACTGCACAAACAATTCACTGGCCGCAAACACACGTAAACAACAACAACAACGTACATGTGCACGCCAACTGCACGGCTGCACGCCTTACGTCGAGATGCACTCACCGTACATGTGTATAAGCGCGAAAACACTGCACTATCAAATCATCGGCAGAAGAACTGCTCTCTCGACGTGTTTTTCTTCTTCATTACACTCTCGGCGTTGTTATCGTCAACAACACCACCAACTCTCTTTGATTCTCGCCATGTAAAAATACACACACACACACACACACACACACGAAGAAAAGAAAGAGAGAGAGAGAGATAAAGAGTAGCTCAAAAGGGGAGTTAACAGGCTATGTAACTGTTGCCGCGTCGAGTAAATAACTTCTTAACGCACAGATTGACACAGAGTGAGAGTGAGAGAATGTTATGTGTGGCGATGTACGCGTAACACGTAAGACGCATATACCCTATCGATGGTAAAAATCTGCACACAAACAATATTACGATCCTCAATCGCCGCACCACCGATTAAAGATCACAAAATAGTACGCACACGCGGGCATAGCTGTATCTAGTTGTTGTCTTGGGTGGTGGTGAGGTCGTCGTGCCCACCCACAATAACAACAAACCGCAGAGAGTATAGCACACGATGCAAAACACAGACACTTTTTTTTGTTACGAATAACAACAGCAACACCATAAACACACACACACACACACACGCGTATATGTATGTAATGTACGCAGTACAATATACACACGTATATCTATAATTGATACACACGTATGTATAGGTAATGGATTAATTCGAGAGAAGGCGCGGTGGCATGATACGTGAGATACACGACCCTCCACACCAAAGCGAGCGTCGCGCGAGACTGAAGTGCGCGGTCGGTGGTGGTGGCGGTGGCGCGCGCGGCGCCCCCTTCTTTCCCTATTTCCCTTTGCGTTCGTCGATTCTCACATTTTCTTTCTCTTTCGTCGCCGGCGCTGCCAGCATACGTGTACACATTTACACAAACACACAAAAGCGCTTGTGCTTTCGCTCCGTCTCCTTTTCTCTTTCGTGTTATGCGTGGGGCTCTCTCTCTTTCTCGGAAAATCCCCCCTCCCCAACCCGAGTAGGGGAAAGAGACAAGCAAAGGAGGAGGGGCACAGCACGTACACGTATGTGTATATATTTGACTTTTATACATATACACTCACAAAGTTTACAATGAAGGGCAGAGAGAGAGGGCAGGTGGTGATGGTAACACTACACAGACTGCACACTCTCTGCGGAGGCCCGTGGCACGAGGACGACATCTCGCGGTGAGCAAGAGTAGCACTAGTAGCAGTGACGAGGAGAGGGAGAAAGCGTAGGCGTTCGAAACTGTCGGTAAGTTTGTATACAGGTATATATATTTATATAATCGTACGCGTTTCGTAGAGAAAAGGGGTTGTGTCAGTTGTGTGGATACTGTGGATCGATTGTTCCGGACACACGGCGCGGCTGCCGTACAAGATATATCATATCATAGAGGAGCGAAGGGGGGGGGAGTGTGTACGTTCGTTATATAGTGCGATTGACTGCGCGATGTGCACGGCACAAGAGAACGGCGTGCACGACGCGTGCGTTTGTTTACAGCGGCATCGGACTTGACTTGCCGTTCTCGAGCTGTTTTTTGTTGCTCTCCTTCTGCCGCTGCGCTGCGTTATGTTATATTTTATTTTGTGAGAGATAAAAGTATAGAGACAATTTGATCGATGGCTTGTGACGTGAGAATACACTTGAAAAATTAAGTGAGATTCTTTTTTTATTTTTTCGTAGACGTAGGTGTATACACATACATGTATTGATGTATGTTGTTATAATCGTATTATTTACTCTGTAGAGGTCGCCGCCGACGCCGCCCGGCCGCCACGAGCGTGGGTCGTTGACCTTCCCTCCTATACTCAAACAGGCGTGTATACACGAGGAGAAACGTGTGTATGCATTTGTTATTACGTTCGGCTGATGAAATCTGGAGGATGCGTGAGTCATGAGTGTCATGAGGAAAATTCGACCATTGTATGATGGAATGTGTGTAGGTTTTTTTCTTTTTTTTTTTCCATATTGTCAACTGTCGTGGAAAAACAGACAAGGACGCTTATTTCTGGGAAAGGGCGAGCGGTCACGGAGGTAACATGCGGTGATGAATGATGAACGTCGTGAAACGTATATGTGCGTGGGGTCAATAACTTTTTGGGGTTTTCCTTTTTATTTTCGTAAGTACGAAACAGGGAGGGTGTACGTCAATAATTTCCAGCGTATGATGTATTTTTTTTATTCCATTATCGTTATTTATTTCAATCAGCATTATCAAATCGACAAGTTTATTTGCTTACGAGACGGTCGTGTGATGAAAAATAATTACGAGCAATTGGATTAAAAATAAATAGGTTTCGAGTTTTGACAATCAATATGCGAAAAATTTTACTTATAGTTATAAAAATAATATTAATAGTCTTTGTTGTCTTTTTATTATCAACGTAGTGGCACAGTCGAGTGGAAAAAATTGCAATTGTTGAAACGCATCATGTCGTTGGTTGAAAAACAGTTAAGTATTATTATTGCCTATTTCTTAGCCATATGTAATTTACTTGTTATACTCGGTTACCAAAGGCACCTCCAACAAACATTTTACTAATAGATGTAGTTTTCTTCATTTCAACACCTAGAAGCCTTAATTAAAAATCAACAATTCACGCTTTTTATTACCTTTTAGTGAACAATGAACAAGTGACAACGATTTATCATCATCCAGCAGTCTTTAAGTGTTCAAGGTCCAAAGAATCGTCATCAGCGATATTTTACAAACTATTCAAACATTCAACTTGTTTGTTTACTTACTAAGTATTTCAACCTCTATAAACTTTCGCATATTATATTTAAATTGGCAGTCTTATAACGAAATAAAAAATGTATTGGCCAGTACAACGAAAACACAGTATAATTAACGCATGCTTTCTTTCTTATTCGATGAAAAAAAAAAAAAAAAACTGAATGCAAGAAAAAAACCTTAATTAGATGCACTTTGACACAAGCGTCAGAGTAAAGAGTCCAAGAAGCATCGAGGATGCACAGACGAGTGCCAGTGAATCGCGATTATAATTCGGGCAGGTCTCCTTGTCCAGGCACCTCCTGAAATTTGAGCGTGACGATAATCTATAAATCTCTAAATACTACTTTTATTTATCTTCTCCGACGTAAAATAATAATACTGGGGCTTTCTCTTTTACGTGAGAATATAATATATTAAAAAACGCTTTCGTGTACTATACTGTTATAATCTTAATAAGTGAGGGTACAATCAATTTCTTACCAAACCCAGTGAAAATGGCATTAATGATTAATTTTTCCGTATACAATAAACAAAATACTTTGAATCAGTGGTTTTTACTTATAAAAATCAATGGGCTACCATGTAGATTTATTCAAAAAGTTTTAATGGTATTAATTATTCCACATAACACTGGAAGTTAGGTAACATTTCATGGGGTTCCTTTGACACGATACCGCACAAAGGATGTATATACGTAGGTGTGACCCAACATGCAAAGCCGATTAATAAATACTTTCGAATAATTATACTCACGATCTCTCGATGACAAGCACAACGAGTCCCGTGACGACCTTGTCCAAGAACGTGACGATCGAGTAAACGAGAGCGCTGCTCTCGGTCCTCGATCCGATCAGATCGGCCGTGATGCTCAAGGCCGTGACCATCGTGATCGAACTTCCGGCCCCGATCAGCACCGCCGCTGTGTACATCGTTGGGCCGTTGCTCTCGGAGAACTCAACGACCACCGCTGCCAGTAGGCCTATCAGGCTGCCTAGTAGGTAGCAAAACTGTAATTTAAAAAATTTTAAGTAGGTAGAGAATCTGTAAGTATTTTTTATTTTGTATAGTTTACAGGGTTTCCACAGATCCGGGGGTACTCGGAGTTTTTTTTTTTTTTTTTTTATAGATCACGTGGAGACGGGGAAAATTCCGAAGATGAACTTTTAGACCATCTACCCATATACATTATGTGAATAAACGAGACACAAGGACATGCTTTTCTTGTAATTACACTTACAAACATTAAGTTTCATAATAATTTTTTGTTTGTTTTTAATCGATTGTAAAACTCACCGTTTTTTATTACTTTACACTACTTAAAATTGTGATACTTTGTCATATTTTTTAAATCTCACTGTGATAATTGTTCAAGTAAAATATACGAAAGAATTTTATGTTACAAGAACGTTGTTCTGCAGAGGGACAACACAACAATATTTATTTACTTTATGGTACATAGGACGAGGGTAAAAATAGTGATATTCAGGGTATATACGATTGAAACAAAGTGAGAAAAATATATTTCACAGTGTAAGAAAAGTTTTTTCACCTACGAACAGATCGAAAGTGCTACTTTATTTTTTATTAAAAAACAGAGTTGTACTATTGCAGATGTAATTATATAGTTTTTTTGGTGGGGGTAAAATACGATTTTAGATAGAGCTGTATAACAAACACTTGACCCGATTTAGTTGAAAGAAGACAAAAAAACAAACAAAAAAAAATCAACGTATACGTCGAAACGAATCATTGTAAGTAACGTAAAACTTGAAATAAATTTAAAGAGAGAGAGAGAGAGAATTATGTGCTAAATAATTTGCCAAGGTATTCCACGAACATAGATGGTTCGAAAAAACTTTATTTAGATCCAAAGACACAACATGGAGTAAGAAGTAAATCTACCGCAGCCTCTGTAAAGCCACCCTCAAACCCGCGATCCAATCACCTTGAAAGCTCATCCCGACGCACTTCGAAAACCCCAGTCGAGGCCCGACGGAACCCGCAGGTCCCCAAATGAATCAAGAAACACGACACAGCAAAGAAAAACACGCGCAAAACAAACGTCCGCTTCAGACGTGCTCTATTCTCGCTCGGCTATTGCGACCTGCGACAATAATTCAATTAGCCGACCGCTTAGCGCCGTGCGTCACTGTCCCGACGCCCACAACTTCCCGCGTATCCCCTATATATATACACACACACTCACACCCCGACAAATTTACCGTCCGACCCTACCACGTTAGACCATTTCTAAAGTATATTATAAGCTCGAAGTGCCCGAAAATAATACGCGACGTTCACCCCCCTTTTAGCGAACCTCGAGGACATGAAGTTGACGCGATGTTATACCCCATCCGTATAAATCTCTCGCGCGCTGCACTTGTATATGTATATATATATGCGCGCGCGTATGGTGGCATAGGTATAGAAGTTCGGGCCGTCGTGCGACGTGTATTTTCGCTTTGAGTTACACAAGGATGTATCTGTATATATGCGTGTATATGAGTAATGTGCCCCCCCCCCCCCTCGGACTCGCGTGTCTGGTAATATTAAAGTGAGCCGTTTATAGAAATGCGCGCATTTATACAGCGGGTGTTTTTTTTTTTCATCATGTTTTTCAGCCCGAACCCCGAGTGAAGTTGATTGAAGTGGAAGTGCGTGGTGTAGGAGAAAGTCTTCCATATATTCTAGCTTATTTTGAGTGGGCAGGAGTTTTCCCTTTCCTTTAATTTGAGGAAAGTGAATATTCATTATGCGTACGGGAAATTAGAAAAACGGAAAATCGGCACTGGTGATCGCGAAGCTCATAGTCACCGAGATTTACAGTCGAGACACTTACGGGTGTACTCACTTCTAAAATTTATATGTAAGTACTACAACTTACAAGTGCAAGTGTCCCGAGGGTCGTTAATTGGCCGGAAAATGCCATTTCAAGCGTCACGCGTCAGATCTATCATACCGATTGTGCCGATTGTGATTAGCCGATGATTGAAACTTCGTTAAACAATTTAGGTAGTTAGTGGAGGAATTTATACAACTTGTTTGTAGTGTGTGTGGCGTAATGTGTGTATAAAAATGAGATATCGGAGTTTAAACGTGTTTGTGGTTGATTAGCGCAGCTTTCGAACAAAAGGGAACAAGTGGAGCGCGGAACTTGTTTTTACCGATCGGTATTGATACGCCTCCGCTCGTAATTGGCTCTTGACGATTTTTGCCGAGACGTTGGAATGGGAGAAAAAAAAGAGAAAGTGCAAAACTTGCACGCGCGAGTGCGTCGCTCGAAAAAGTTTTTTTAAAAGATGATTAATCGATCGGCTCGGGTGTCGGACCTGGAAAAATTGATTGCCATAGAGTGGAGATCAAAGAACATCGCACGAACAAGTTGTACGAGCATGCATTAACGTGTGCAATGATGACAACAATCATTTGTCTATCTGTTATTAATGAACACTTCACGTGAAACGACCAATTTTGTATTAATGTCTTGTCAAATTGAACGAAATTGTAACTAATGATTATTCGCAATTTTCTTTCTTTTTTTTTTTTTTGCTCTTGTAATTGAATAAGCAACCAAACTCTCACTTCTCCCTAACTAGTTAGCTATAAATATTTCAATTTATAATTTATATACGAGTAATGGCTTACTTATAATATATTTCCATGATGTATTAATTGTTGCGTGTAACAGCACAATTTATTGTAAAATTAAGTTCTATTGCTCTTTGAATGATATATTGTAAAGACAAAATCTCTGTAACAACTACTTTATATCGTCCCTGGATGGAAATAATGTGATTCTTGACTCGAGAAGGCATAGATTGACGTTACGAGCCCAAACCTCATGAGGAAATTTCCACTCGTCTCATCGAAATATTTAAAGTACCATCACGAAAATCCCTACAAATCTTTTCCAACATCTGAAGAAAAGAAAAACACGTTTTCCCAACCCAAGACCGCAAACAGACGGCTTTGGCTATACTTCTTTCTTTTCTCTTGCAAACACCCCTTTGGAGCGCCATTTGATTCACCTAAGCGAACTTCAAGAACCCGTTTCACCCCGACAATCGTCCCTACGATCTTACCCTCCATGCCCCATCAGCAAGGCTTATCTTATCGTCGTTACTTCGCCTCCGCTTCTCTTTTCCACCACTTAGCCGCACGTAGATGCGATCGTATACGTACTTCGCGACGTCTAGTTCCAGCGTGTATATATATAGGCGCACTTGTTCAATACTTGTATATCTTTCCACACCATCCGACGAAGTTGCTCGAATTTTTTTTTTTTTTCTTTCTCGCTCACCCTTTTCCTTCTCGATCCCTCCAAGTGTACACGGTGCACGCGTTTCCGGAATTCGAAATTAATTGCACGCCGAGCCGAGCTAAAAATAACGACTACGTGGGGTCATGTATATATATTATACACCTTATAGATATCTACTTTAAGTGTACGCGCACATGCCGAGACGCCGCAATTTAATTGAGCAGGGCAGGGGACGCCATACAAGTATACTCGACACTGATACCCATACCTATATGGTATATACGTGAAGTACAGGTATAATTAATAAAAGGTGCGTAAGGGCTGCACTACAGAGTATAATATATATATCTCTCTCTCTCTCTCCCTATACTTCATAGGTATGTGTATATACCATGCCGGGTGGGGACTAGTAATAGCGTAATAACGCACCTCCATACTTTATCCACCTGTACGTGCTCTCTCGTGTTGCATTTATATTTTTTTCATTACTCGGTCGCTCTTTAATCAGGCCCTCGCGGACATGAAAGAAGTTTGAGCGCTCAACTTCGTCCTGGTGCATATACGCGCCTAGGTCCTGTTCAACACGCCAAAAGACATATACATATATTACCGGGCGCGGCTTCGCGTGCCGTAATTTATAGGTGGTGCGTATATATTATATACGTATACGTGCAGGTTACACTCGCGAGTTGATACTTTGATGCGATAAAAGGAAAAACGTCACGGTATTGTAGGGTGGTTGTACGGTTGGGGGTAATAGTTGCCCGAAATCGGGCTTCGCTCTTTGCATGACATTATACAAGGTGATGGCAAATATTTTCTAGTTTTTTTTATTTTATTCGTGATTTTTCGTTATTGATGTTGCCATGACGTTTCGACGTCTCTCTCGCGTCGGACGAGGTACACGCTGATCCCTCGATAAATCGAAACTTGCCTCCGCGACAAGTGGACAATACCAATAATTGCCCTCGAGAAAATAATATGAAGGATATAATAAATCCACTCATGGGAGGCGTGCAAAGAAAAATTGAGTTTTCGCTCAAACAGAAGCGAAAGAAGTATGGGTACCCATACACAGTTAGCGCATACAAACAACCAGACAGACACGCCCTCTGATTATCGCAAAGTGTTGAATAAACGTCGGACGCTGATAAATGGATGTTCCATTCACACACGTATAAAAGCAAAGACGAGGAGGTGGAGGTGAAAAAAAAAAAAAAAAAAAAAAAGTTGCAATGAACTAGGGAACCACTCGTCCTGTATCTGCGAATTTTATCGCGTACACGTAATTAATAATATGAATTTCCGTAATGATAATATGAAACTTTCATTAATACACGGACTTATGGTTTTAATTACACGTAACGAGTGGTAGTCGTGACCCCCGGGAGTCCCTATTATGGCACAACCACAGGTCTCCAACTTTTTCTTTTTCCCCCACTGTCTGAAGTATTTTGCCATCGTGTATCTGCACATATGCATTTTTTTCCCTAGTATTACCGGCGAGTCAAGAATAATTTAATTAGTTCAAAGGGGAACTTCGCGGAAAACAATACACCAACCATTAATCTTCGTTGAAGTTGAGGTGGGGCTAACGAGGGGGACTATACATACGGGGCTTGTCTCGTTTATACGTCCACGTGATGTGCACATAATTATGTCTCTGTGGGGTACACCCGTAAAAGTCCCCTTAATTTTTTTGCTGCATCGGCGGTAGTTTTTACAATTATCTCGGATGATTTATTGTTTTATGAGACATCACATTGTGGACGTTACAGAACCACTCAATCAGTTTCATCGCTATACACGGCTTTTAGCGTTGCAATTAGATATCTGACGTTTATGGATCATCTAATATTTTTTTTTCTTTTTACACCAGTTGCCATAGCCATTGGGTTTGATTTTGCTAGAGCATTCAACAGCCTCACCTTGGACCCGCACGACCGGTTGATGTGCTTGAGCAGAAAAGCGGCAAGGAATGCCGAGGCGTACGACACCATGGGCACGGTGGCCAAGGCTTGTCTGCCGCCGATGTTGGTCTCTTCGATGTATAGGGGCAAGTAAACCGTGGCCAGGGTGACAAAGAGCCTACTGGCGACGTAGAGCAGCGCGACTCGGGCGAGCAGACCGATGTCCAACCACGAGGACTTGCGTCGGCGGCTGGGCGATGACTCGCGGTAGGGCCTCTTCGAGCCGGTCACGATCGAGTCGCTCAGATCGGCTTCGATGCAGTGCACGGCTTCGTTGCTGCCCGACGACTGGCTGCTCACCTCCAGCAGCCGGGCGTTCAGGAACGCGTGAAACAGGATCGTCGAGGTCGCGCCGAACAGCGTCAGGACGACCGTTATGTTCTGCAAGAAATCGATGCCGATTTATCAGTCGATCGATCGTTTATTGTTTTAATATACCTACGCGAAATTTAATACTGTCTTGAGGTCCGATGCGCGCGACGGATTCCTCGGTGGTTGGGAGCACAGCCCACGTGACGACGAAGACAACCACGGCGGCGCTCACTTGGGCCGAGTACCTGTTGGCAGGGGATAAAATGAGTTTTCATTACCGTATACATTTTGCACCTCGTATAAAATAACATTACCCCTGCATATTTGTACAGGTTTATCGAAATTATATACGTCTGCAGGTGCGTACGATGTTGTATATAATCATTCAAGTAACGACGTGTCTTTGGAAAGCTCATTATTAATACTAATTGGCTATTCGTGGGGTGGATGAATTTATTCATAAGCACTTGTGAAAGCCAACAGCGTGGAAAAACAACGCGGGGCACGCGAAGCTGGCGATAAAAAATTTTACGAAGAAACGATAGCGAGGAAATTGTAATTGAAGGTGTTTTTTTTTTTTTTTTTTTTCTCTAATTTATACTGATAAAATATATTGATGAATCGAGTTGCCTGATAGCGGTGAGTTCGGCTCTGAGTAGGGCCGTGTGAGCCAGGGCAGGTATCATGGATAGGTGGGATATCTGCACGGCGGCCCAGCCGGTTTGGAAGACGACGATGCTGGCCACGTAGACGAGCAACTTGCTCGAGCCGGTGGGACTCGCCGTCGGCACGAAGCTGCCGAATATCACGGGAAACGACAGTCCGACCATGACGGAGCCTATGACGTGCCAGGTCTTGCGCTTCGAGTAGCGGTCCACTAGTACGCCGAACACCGGTGTCATCAGGGCGTCGGTCACTTGGCCTGTGGACGAGGACAAAAAAAAATCATTGTCGATACTTGCTCGAGTCCACTGTAAGGGAAGGATGACAATTAATACGTTGGATAATCGCAACCTCGCCCAATAATTTTTTTATCTTATTTTGTTTGTCGAATCAGTTAAAAAATACCTTATCTTATGACCATTGCGGAAAACATCAGTTTTTTAAGCTTAGGAGAAAAAAAAGAAATACAAAGTGTTCTATATAATAAAAACATTCGAATTAACGGTATTTTTGCTTTAACTTGAAACTATTTTTTCAAAATAAATCTCTATGACTTACTTGTTTGCCATTTTTGTGAATGTACATACGGAACAAGTTTGGATTTAATGCCAGTCACAATAATTGAGAAACTCTTTTTGGTCGATTTTTCGACGATGCGTTGAATCTCAATAAAAGAACCAACTTTAATATTCGACCCGATTAATATATTCCAGTTCGATGTTCCGCGTTCCGCGCACGGAAGCTTTAATTTCGGCTATGTACCTCCCGATTTACAACTCAACGAAAAAGGTACTTTTCCGCTCAGTCGCCGTACATTTGTACCAATACGAAAGTTCCCTATGAAAAGTCCCTAGCGCGATCAATTTGTGCCCCTGTGAACGCTACAACCCGTCAACCAACCGAGCAACAAGAGAAACCCAGCAGTGAGGGGCTCGAGGAGAGCCACTCGCTGGAGAAAGAGCAGCGTGTACGAGAACCACATGGCGGCGACGAGATCGTTGAACACGTGTCCGAGAGCGTAGGCCGTCCTGGTTGTCCTTGTGATCGCGCCTCCCTCGATGAGTGGGCTGCGCTCGTCGTCCAACTGCAGCAACGACATCGTCAAGCCTCTTCTAGTAAACCACCTCTTGACGCGGAATCTGTCCAACAAGCGATACGCATTCATTTTTTTATCTACGTATTCAAAGTCTTTTTTACTCATAATGCGAAGCATGACTAACATGTTAGAGGTGCTGTCAAAAATGATAACTATTAAAGAACTGTATGAATGTTGAAAATGGTGTAAACCTTTTTTTGTTGGAATCATCAGGATTGTTATTTACAGACATTCCTTATATAAATTGCACTTGTTGCGAACGATGACAAAGTATTTTAAAACTTCGTTATCGGCGTGTACTACCTTCTTGTAACTATAGTTTAGTAACGTACACAAAGTTTTTTTTTTACTGTTATCAATCTCGGGATGGTTTATAAAAAAGAAAAAAAAAAAAAAAAAAGGTATCTTCAAGCTCAACTTGTCGCATGCAGTAACGGATATGGAGGTAAGTACATTATGATCCACCACACACGACTTGGCGATGAATCAAAGGTATGACATACCGATCTTCTTGTCACGAGTCGTCGTTTCCTTTACCTGCACGTGAAACCTCGTAGCTGTTAAATATGTTTGTTCGAGTAAAATGAATGAGCGGATGTTGGTGGTGTAACCCGTGCTCAGCTATTCTTTTACGACCATTGAGAGTTTTGCCGGAAGCGCAAGAGCTTTTCGACCTGTTTACCTATTATGTTTTATCAACCTTTTTTTTTTTTTTTTTTTTGTACGTATCAATTGCCGTGACGGTTTTTCGTTTGGAAATAAATCGTCTTGAAAAGGCTACGGCCGACTCTCTTATCTTATTTTTTGGATTGTGCAACATCCCCTCGTCTTACGTCTATGGTCGCAAGTAAAAGCACTAAAAATTTTTATTTCGTTTCGTCAAGTATTATATTACCTAGTCACGTAAAAAAAAAAAAAAAAAAAAAAAAAACCTGATAAAGCTTAGGAATTTTTGCTACTGGAGTTTAACGAAAATGGCAATAAAAAGAAGAACGTTTGTATTATTCCTACATCAGTAAAACCGATTTACTAATAATTTGAATCAACGGAAAACTTACGCAGAATATCTGATCGCCCTGAAAGCCATGTCCCTCGGCAGATTAACTCGTTCCTCGCCTCAATTTTGCAAAACGGCAACAAAATCACATCTCATCGTGCTTATATCCTCCATCATCACCTCCTCCTCGCCTCCTCGCCATATCAATTGTGTATAAACAATCGAATCAAAGCGTAATTGCCGTCTTCCTATACGATTGCACGGACATACGCGTCCCAAGGGGGGTGCGCATACAATATTGCTCATACGTTTGTACAAACGCACTGTATTTTACACCTTTTTAATTCACTTTTGCGCAATTACATCGTTTGCTCCTCTTCCGAATCTCCCGATTCCCCGTGCGTTTATCGCGTTCACGTCGTGATGTGCAATATCGCTGAGTCTGTATGTATTTGTGCAAGTGTTTTGTACTTGCGTATGTATAAATAAATAAATAAATACAGATCTATATTATGTTATATGAACGCGTGTACTTTTTACCCACACGTGCGTAAACGATTTTAATTTTTTTTTATCCTTGGTGCTTTCAAATGATGCTGCACATATTATTGCAATGACGATGCTTGTAGTTTCACTCAAGAAAAAGTAAACGAATTAACGTGCAGTACTTCACATTGGCAGCAGAGCAAACCGATCTCTTGGATTTTCACGCGCGCAAACAGTACAAATCAGCCACAAACATCGGCGTTAAAACGCTATCGTCGACCACAATAAGAGCAAAAAGCACCAGACGATGCCGATCGTCACCGGTAAACTGTGCGCGCGCTACATCATATACGTGCTCTGCCAAGAGAGGAGAAAAAAAAATGCGACCGCGCTGCCAGTCGGCGCGTCGACTTCTCTCTGCTTTGGGACTCTCCGTTCGAGCCTTTCACCGATCGCGCAATCGCTATACTTCATACTCGAATGTGTATGTACGTGATATACGTGAGAAGAGGAGGAGGCCGCTGAGAGCTACAGGGTCCGTAAACGGGATGACGAGCACGAGAGAGCATTTATTTATTTTTTTTTTTTTTTCACTCTTTTTTACGGTCTTGTGAGCGCTGGGGAAAAAAATGTTTTTGATGCGATGAATCAAAGTTCGTGAGATAAATCTTTTTGTTTTTTTCATGAATACCGATCACTTGCTCGTAAGTTGGTTCTGTTTCGTATTTGGAATTGTTTCGATGATGACTATCAGTACGACGTGATGCGAGAAAGGAGAGCCGGCCGGTATATCGGTAAGAGCGTAGAGCTCGACTAACAGATACTCGATACCCTCGCGTGCCGCGACGGAAAAGCTCTTATCGAATTTCATGCACTCCCGTTCGATGATGTTTCTCAATGAAAAAATTGTTCATTCACATTTGCTTGTTCACAAACAATTTTCTCATCAATAAAACAATTTGCTGATCGATAAATCGGTAAAACATGTGATCATCATGACTGTACGAAATATCATGATTTATTACAGCTTTTTTTTACTTCGTTTGTTTTATAGATTTAATTGAATCTCACAATTTTCGAATATTCTTACGTGTTATGAAAGTTTCAGAACATAAGCAAGCGAGATAAGTGCAGCTTCTAATCTTATCGATTAATATATAATAATAATATATGAAAAAGAGCATATTTGATAAGTTTTTTTAAAGAAACGAAAATATAAATGAAACTTGTTTTAACGACAAGCACACGTCAATACATCAATAATTCCTGATGGATAAATTTTGTATAGTTTTGGAAAATGACGGTGTAGGTATACGTTCATCAGCCGCGCAAGAAATAATGTGCATCTTGATTCATGGAAAAAGTATTATGCTCGCACCGTGAGTATCGGATTTCGTTAGAGTATCGCTGAACTTTACAGGTGGTTGACTCCACAAGTATTTCATTATGTAAGATGGTAATGATGTAACTTGTGCATCATAATTTTATTTTAATGCATTTGAGACAGAATACTATAAAAGCCTATGCCGATAATTGAGGTGTCAGCAATTAGTGAGTAAAACTCATGTAAATTACATTTGACTCACCACATTACTCTGAAACTTCCAGTCACCCGATCCCATCGATGGGACGTGGAACAATGTTTGCAACTTCAATCCACTTGCTTCGTCACTCTTTGCCCAAAAGCACCAAAGTCCAACTCCGGCGAAAGAAGAGGAAAATCACAAGCGAGTCTCCTCGTGGCTCGCGGTCGCGCGTATACCACGGGTGAATCGCCTAGCTATGAAGCGCGACGTCTGAGCTTGAGCTGCTAGCCCCTAGAGCTGTCTTCTTCCGTCGTGGTCGTGGACATGCACACGTGTAACCTGAGATCACTTGGTGCAAGACAGAAAGAGCGAGTGAGAGAGAGAGAGATGGAAAAGCGGAGGTGGGAATCGATATATCTGCCTGGGCGTTGTTGTACGGTCTCGCTGAGAGTTGAGTACGTTGCATTTTACTGGCTATTCCTTGTCTTTTTTTTTCCCCTCCCCCGGAGTATTAATGATACTATAGCAGAGGGTGTAAAAATTATGCTAATTGTTGATTCAAGGGGTAGGATCAAGGACGATTTTCTGATATACATGAACATCATTTACCATCAGAAAATCTCTTCATTCTGATTTTGGGTCCTTCATCTGTATTTTTGCCAAGTTTTGCATTCTAAAAGAATAAAATACACAAAATACATCTTAGTTTAGGAATATCGCATCTAATGCACGCATGAAACAAAAAAAAACAAAACAAAAATGTTAAAAAAATATTATCAGGTTCGGGAGGATTTCCAAAAGTGCTTTACAACAATTGCGGCGTTTTTGGTAAGTTTACCATAAGGGTTGGCCTTGCATGCTTCCTTCTGACCGATACTTCTGCCACACTGTCCGACAGATACTTGGTACTATACTCTCCCGGCGAAATATTTGTTTGGCAAGAGATTCGGTCTATCTGTGTACAAACAAATATGAATGTGAATTATTTTTCAACCTTCTGTTCCAAGCTCTGTCTCACAGAGATTTGATGTGCACTTTCTCCTCTGCTGTTGAATATTGAAAATTGATAAATACTTCACCATACCAGTTGTTTGAATTTAATTCCTACATGGTCTCGATTTGATTCTCTGTTACTTGGTCATGTTGAAACTCCAGTCCAGTTTCAATGACTTTCAAGTTAGTCAACTGTTGCTCGATGATAAGAGTTATAGAGAACTACATAAAGACTTGTCTAAAGAACGAAATGAAACATTTACATTTTTGTTGACAATTTAATTATACATTTTAATTTCCATTTAGTTTTTACATTCATAAACACAATACTAAGTTAGACATACAATGTTGTAGTTAAATTAACATTTGAACTTAGATCGGTACAGAGAATGCAAGTATAAATTTACACAAACAACTTCCATTGAGTACTCATGTCGATACTTCTTTTAACATGGAACACGAAATCATTGATACATTAAATATTAGTTTGAAACATCAAAGGTCTTGACTTTACTTTTAGATTGCCAGTAGCTTTTTGTACTTGAGCTAGACAAAGATGAAGTGTTGAATGATGAATCACTTAAAGTTGTTGATGTATTTACTGAATTACTTATTTCAACCTGGAAAAATTATAAATCATCATAGGGCGTTCAGATTGTAATAAGTAGCTGATAAAATATTGTTTCAACTGTTACCATTTCATCAAAAATTTTAGTCAACATATCAGGGCTTGAAGTGTCGAATCTTGAAGTATCTATCTCTTTGACTTCTCGCATGGCTACTTTTGAAGGGAAGAATTCAACAGCATCGCTATTTATTTTAAAATTTTTCTTTACGTATCGAGTTGAAACGGAACCGCCTTGACATATTTGCTTTAATTCAGACAGATTAAATTTTTCGCGTGCAAGTAAATATTTTAAACTTTTCCACTGTAGATAAACCTGAGCACCCCAACCATTGTTTTAGTGTCAAAATCGTTGATTTCTAATACATGAAAATTGTTTCCATCAGCTGCGTGTTTTTCAAACAAATTTTTGAAAAAAGTACAGCGTGTCGCTAATATGGACTTGTGAGCAGGAAACGACTTTCCATTTATTACAAGAGTAATGTCGCTGTACTTATGTTCCATTTTGCCAAAGTGAATGGTAATCATCGACAACAGAGTCTTTGGAATCGTACTTGTTCTTGGGCGACAAGTTGTACTGTGGACTCGTTATAATGTCAACTGAACTAATAGTTAGTTTTAGGTCACAGAGGACAGTCAATGAATCATTTACTAAAAGCCTCAGAGCTGGATCATACAATTGGTTCCTGCCAATAAAATTATTAAAACCTATAGATGCTCCATTCACAAAATCTACTTCTGACATATATCCCGTGTATGCAATTCTTTTGTTTTCGTTCAACAAAAAAAATTGAAACTTGACAGACATCATGGACCGGCTATGCTTTAAAAAAAGATACAGTCCTGCAGCATTGGGATTTACGATTTCACAGGGGCAGAAATTTAAGCACCATTTAGTTTGAGTCTTAGGCTCTGTAAATTCTGGGGAGGATATGTATGCACCAGGTCGTCTTAAATTGCTGAAGTTATAAACAGTCCATACAAAGTTCGTTTTTATAACTTCCAAATTGGTGACTCCCACTTGAGGTGTAATTGACATGTTTTTTGCTAACCTAGAACACATAAAACCATTACATTGGCAATGAATGGGCGCTATACAACAACCTTGAAAAAGTTACATGAGGTAAACAATATATTCAACACCTTATACGAAAACGTAAATATCATTTAAAGTACTTATACGTGCATGACAATGTAGTTTTTTTGAATCAACTTATATTTTTTTTAAATACAAAACACTTCTTACACGCAAATTGCTAAGTATGTAGAGAATATTGAAAGTACGTTTGGGCGTGCACAAGTCGTCAAGAAAACATCAAATGACAAAGTTTTATACTTAATTACACAAATTTTATTGTTTCTTTTTTTTCTTTTTTTTTTTTATTGTAAGCCATGTAAGTTAAGTGGAATATTTGTTATTTTAGAGGTCAATTTTCGGGTAAAAGATAAATTGTGCACTTGCCGCAAATAGCACAAACAATGTCAACTTTCTGTTTTGTATCTATGAAATTAGTTGCGGCTGGTTTATAACAATTTAAATGGCACTACTATGAATAGTAATAGCTATTTGGATCAGCGCCATCTAGCGGTCTTTATGTTTTGGCCAAAAGTGGCTCCTAAACTTTTGAACCCGAGCTTTAGCGATTAGAGCCATTTAGTCAATTATAAACCAGCCGCAACTTGTGATGAAGCTATAGAATGAAAAATAAACAATACGTGTGTTTTTGGCGGCAAGTTAACAATCTATTTTCTACCGAAAAATCGACCTTATATGTATTAATACTTTTGAAGATAAATTTTCGAGCATAAGGTAGATTGCTAATTTGCCGCCAAAAACACATGTACCGTTATTTTTTCATTTTATAGCTTCATCATGAGTTGCGGCTGGTTTATAATTGACTAAATGGCTCTGAGCCTGATTGCTCTGATTGAGAATTTTAGAGGCCACTTTTGGCCACAAAATAAAGACCGCTAGATGGCGCTGACCCAAGTAATTATTGCTATTTACAGTAGAGCCGCTTTATTGATTATAAACCAGCCGCAATTAATCGTGTGGTTGTAAAATGAAAAGTTAAAGTTGTTTGTGCGGTTTGCGGCAAGGTTTCATTATATCTTTTACTTGAAAGAATCAAAGAGAAACAATGATGCATCCTCTGCAGGTATGTTGAGCGACGTTTCAGTTTACTTTTCAAGAAAGTTAACTTAAAAAGCTAACAAAGTTAATTAGTGCCATCAACAAATAGGAGCAAACTATCCAACTTCATTAAACGTTTTGACCATTAATAAATGAACACACCATTTGTGTTTGAGAGCAACAATCCAGTAATTGAGACAACTGACAACATTTGCTGGAACTAATTGTCTTCTTGTCCATCATTAATTCCTATAGAGAATTAACAATTGAATTGTGATGGCTTTGTTTCATTAAAATGTTTTTTATCTTGAAAATTTTGTAGCATCAATTGGAGATGAATGGAATAAAAATCAACTGTTGAAACATGCATTAAAAAAAATTGATACCTTTATTCAAAATACTAATAAGTGACAAGGAAGTTCATACTAATTATTATTAAAGTATACAATAATACATAAGATTAACGAATAATGGGATAAAATTATCCTTCATTCATGTAACTTAATAAATATACTGTGCCAATGATTTACATGCATAAGTATATGGCTAATAAAATAAAGTCAACCACTTTTTTTCTTTTAATATCTAATGTGAACAATGCTCCAATTTCTTAATGAATTTTTTTCTGCAATAAATTATCACAAAATTGTTGAAAAAATTAAAAATGTTTTTAAATGTATAACTATTATGTTATATCTACCATTGAGCTGAAGATTTAAACAATCAAATCTGGTCTTGTAGCTTTTAGCTTTTCATATCCTGCTGTTTCCGTCACTTGTGCTACATTCAAAGCAATATACTCCATGACCTTTATTTTCAATGTGCTGGCATCGTGATCATCTGCTGTCAACAAAAGGCTTGAAGTATTGGAAATATTTAATCCATGGAGGAAATTATTTTCACACATCAGTTTCAGTCATTTTAAATCAAAGCTATTTGCAGCAGCTAATAACTCAAGAGTATTCGATTCAAGATTTTCAACTTTTCCACTATAGATGTAATTTAATATTTTTCACACATCACCTCATAAATAAAACCATTGACTTCTCACAGTGCTCCTAAGAATGGAGCATTACATCTCACCAAATAAAAAATACATTTATTACAGAGAAGTAAATTTCAAGTGTCATAAATAAACAAAGAACCCAACCTCCATTTGTTAACCGCCAATCGTAAATTTTCCGCAAACATCCTAAACAACCTTAACTTATTATTTAACAACGACACGATTATACGTTGCGGCTGGTACATAATTGATGACACATGGCTCTACTTTGGATCAGCGCCATCTAGCGGTCTTTATTTTTTGGCCAAAAGTGGCTCCTAAACTTTTGAACCCGAGCTTTAGCGATTAGAGCCATTTAGTCAATTATAAACCAGCCGCAACTTGTGATGAAGCTATAGAATGAAAAATAAACAATACGTGTGTTTTTGGCGGCAAGTTAACAATCTATTTTCTACCAAAAAATCGACCTTCTATGTATTAATACGTTTGAAGATAAATTTTTGAGCATAAAGTGGATTGTTAATTTGCCGCCAAAAACACATGTACCGTTATTTTTTCATTCTATAGCTTCATCATGAGTTGCGGCTGGTTTATAATTTACTAAATGGCTCTGAGCCTGATTGCTCTGATTGAGAATTTTAGAGGCCACTTTTGGCCAAAAAATAAAGACCGCTAGATGGCGCTGACCCAAGTAATTATTGCTATTTACAGTAGAGCCGCTTTATTGATTATAAACCAGCCGCAACTAATTGTGTGGTTGTAAAATGAAAAGTTAAAGTTGTTTGTGCGGTTTGCGGCAAGGTTTCATTATATCTTTTACTTGAAAGAATCAAAGAGAAACAATGATGCATCCTCTGCAGGTATGTTGAGCGACGTTTCAGTTTACTTTTCAAGAAAGTTAACTTAAAAAGCTAACAAAGTTAATTAGTGCCATCAACAAATAGGAGCAAACTATCCAACTTCATTAAACGTTTTGACCATTAATAAATGAACACACCATTTGTGTTTGAGAGCAACAATCCAGTAATTGAGACAGCCGACAACATTTGCTGGAACTATTTGTCTTCTTGTCCGTCATTAATTCCTGGAGGATTAATAATTGAATTGTGATGGCTTTGTTTCATTAAAATGTTTTCTATCTTGAAAATTTTGTAGCATCAATTGGAGATGAATAGAATAAAAATCAACTGTTTAGATATGCATTTAAAAAAGTTGATACTTTTATTCAAAATACTAATAAGTGACAAGGAAGTTCATACTAATTATTATTAAAGTATACAATAATACATAAGATTAACGAATAATGGGATAAAAACATCGTTCATCCATGTAACCTAATAAATATGCTGTGTCGATGATTTACATGCATAAGTATATGGATAATAGTATGAAAAAGAAAAGTCAACACACTTTTTTTCTTTTAATATCTAATGCGAACGATGCTCCAGTTTCTTGATGAATTTTTTTCTGCAATAAATTATCACAAAATTGTTGAAAAAATTATAAATGTTTTTAAATGTTCAACTTTTATGTTATATCTACCATTGAGCTGAAGATTTCAACAATCAAATCTGGTCTTGTAGCTTTTAGCTTTTCATATCCCGCTGTTTCCGTCACTTGTGCTACATTCAAAGCAATATACTCCATGACCTTTATTTTTAATGTGCTGGCATCGTGATCATCTGCTGTCAACAAAAGGCTTGAAGCATTGGAAATATTCAATCCATGGAGGAAATTGTTTTCACACATAAGTTTCAGTCCTCTTAAATCAAATCTATTTGCAGCAGCTAATAACTCAAGAGTATTTGATTCAAGATTTTCAACTTTTCCACTATAGATGTAATTTAATATTTCACACATCACCTCATAAGTTAAACCATTGATTTCTATGACCATGGGGTTTGTATCGCAGTTTTTGGTCTGATTGTGCATTAATTTATGAAAGAAAGTACTACGAGTCGCAAGTATATTTCTGTGTACATAGCATTTTTTTTTATTTACAAGAAGTATAGCATCACTGTAAAGTCCAGTTTGCCATAAGGAAAATATATCATCAACAAGGCTAAATTTGTTATTATTTGAAGTCTCCTGTGTTGTACAGCATTTGTCAGTACTATTACCAAAGCAAATATATGATCTAACGTGGCAACAGATTATTAGTGTGTTGTTAGGCATTAACATGACTTTGTCCCGAAACAATTTTTCACGTTCAATAAATTTATTATACCCCCAGCCAGAGTTAAATGTTGTATATTCTCTTGTTGACGACCAGGGAACTTCATAAACAACATCTCCATTTTTACCTAATAGTGAAAATTTACGTTTCGCCAAAACTTTCCCTTGAGATTCGTGTCTTATATAAAGATATAAACTTAAATTGTTAGGCGCTTCTTTTTCCCCAGAAGGATACAAATTCAACTTGAAATTCAGATTCTCTTCCTTCTTGAAAATTGGTGATTGAATAGATTCACCTACACCTTCTCGGCACAAGTGAAAATTATTTATTGTCCATTTAAAACTGCTATCTATAACTTTCGCATTCTTACAACAAGTTGGCGAATGGTTACTCATGTTTTACACTTATTTTTTTGAGTGTCTCTAGTAATTATATTTCCAAGTTACTAAAGATAAAAGATGTGTGGTTAACCTGAAATCATGCTGTATCTTGATGTGAACTCAGACTTCAATTAAACAAATTAGTTTTTACATAAATCTAACAGTTTCATTACAACTTTTGTGAATGAACTTTTAGAATTATTTATTTTTTTTACTTTACAACTCCATGACAACCTTATAATCGATTTCCTTACATCAATAAATAATACTTACATCACTAAATCTTCCGGATTCAGATATGATCCAGTTTGATGGTTTAGTCATTCTACTTGTTCCACTCATTTCTACAAAGCGCGTTCCATAGTTCCACAACCATTTGTACTAAAGAGAATAACCAAAGTTGCGACTTGCGGTAATCTTCGGATTTAATAAAGGGGGAAAAAAGGACCGTTAATCTCATGCTAATCTTATCTAGAAATGCATTTTCTATAATCTTAGATGAGTGTTATAGATAAGACTAGCGTTTGAGGAGCGGTCGTTTTTCCCTCTTTATTAAATTTGTACATTGCCGACACTTTGTTGTTTGTTATCAATCATTGTATAAAACCAACCGGCAAAATTGGGGCTGGTTTTGTTTTTTTAAGAGGGGTCTATGTTTTTGAAGGTTGATTTTTCATTTTTGGGTAAAAGATAAATTCTAATTTTGCTACAAGTTGCTCTGTATGGCAATAACTTTGGATTTTCTATCAATCAGTTTAGATTGCGGCTGGTTTATAAAATTGACCACATGACACCACTTCAATTATTGCTTAACTCTTTACTAGAAACAGAATAATGAAATATAACAAAAATATTTCAGATCTCCATGGTCATGAAGGTCATCAAATCTGGTCAGTGTTGTGGCTGGTTTAAATTTTGGATTATTTTAGATAACCCCCGATACATCATTACCGTGTTTTATCATTAAAAAACTTTAATTACTCATAGAACTTAAGCAAAATAATGTTAATAGTTGCTGAAACATTATATTCGGAACGTTTCAATATAAAATTGCTTGCATACTTATAGTATACCACTTGGAATGAGTCTTTAATTTCATGATAACGATTAAAATAATAACAATACTTGGATCATCGAGACTCAGATCTTAGGCAGTAAGGTTTATTATATTGGGATTCCAAAAGGTCACGTGACTCTTGCGGTGTATATAGTCACTTGGGGGAAAAATAACAGGTCTTGTAGGTGCAATTATATATTTATTTTTTTTACACGTTCAACGATTGTAATACGATAAAAGCCTTTCGATAACATATTATTGAGGAGATGACAATACCTTAACTATTTTTTTCCAACTCTATCAGTCTTTTGCAGCTTAAAACTTTCCTTTATATAGTCGGGAACGGGAGAACTTTGTACAGGTTAAATGTGCGTTTTCGCACTTTCACGAGAGTCACGTGACCTTTTGGAATCCCAATACTATATACACGCGGTTTTTATGAAACGACAGTCTTAATATCAACCATTGGGTGGCGTATCTAATCCGCAAGAGAGATAATTAACTCGAATTATAAGTAGCTCATCCGATGCATCGAAATTGGTGGCTGCTGTTGTTGCGGCTGTAATTGTTGCTGCTGCTGTAGCTGTTGTTGCTGCTTGCGTTGATTCAACGATGCTAGAGGTGGAAGATTTAACTGAACCTCTAGCTCATCCATGTTGAAATTATCTAAAAATTGAATATAAAATAGTTATACTTAATACTAGTAATTGTACACACATATTTATACGTATATATATATAACTCATAATTAATAAATGTCTTAATAAACTTACTATGATTTTTATCACCCATTTTTATCTTCAAGTTTACGTTGGTCTTAGATCCGCTCGCTGACATTATCGGAATGGTAATTCAATGAAGACAAGTACATCGTCCGTCCTAATTATGACCTTACATCTATTCATTGACTGACATCTTAAACCCTGTTGTTGAGTACCTGGACATCATCTACAAGGACAACATCGGCTTGGGCAGCATATACTTACAAAAACCTTTTCCACGAATTGCCGTGAGTATTTCTGAGAAAATTTTTTTTTTATTTCTATAGTGATACTAAAATATATTTTCTCTTTAAAAATTAAATTAATAAAGCTATTTTGCAATGAGAATTGATGTAAATCATTTAATCGACTTTCAATAGCTTATTTTCTAAAAAATATGTTACTGGAGAATTTAAAAATAATCTTATTAAATAGTTCGGATCTATAGATTTATGTATACATATTCAATACAAATTAAACTTTTTTTTTTTTTTTTTTTTTAAATTACTTAAGAAATAAGTAGTTAATGTATCAGAAACAGCAGCGAGTGCAAAGTATCAAAAATTGAAGATTTCAATAGATTTCAACTGTCTACTGTGTTTCTCGAGTTATTCGAGTCTTCCTCAGGAAATTAACTTAAAAAAAGTAACTAATAACGGTATTACTCGAGAACAGTCTTGTAATTTC
Source organism: Copidosoma floridanum (assembly GCF_036245765.1). NCBI lineage: Eukaryota > Metazoa > Arthropoda > Insecta > Hymenoptera > Encyrtidae > Copidosoma > Copidosoma floridanum. Next base: position 10,034,580 of record NW_028321884.1, on the reverse strand, counting down.
CATGTATACGTGTCAAAAATACAATCTTGGAGCGTTATTTAGGTCATCCTCGCGCGTGCATTGTGATGATGCCGTTGTTTTTTGAGTTCGCTTTAGAAGTCATTAAGTACAACCTTTAAAAACTTATTGCTTTAGGAGGACGTATTGAGTGTAATTTAATAGCTACCAAGCTTTATGAAGTATTTTAGACTTGGAATAAATATTAACACTGACCTCATAGGCCAAAACATCAAATTATGTGCATTCCGGCACTATACAATTGCCGAATAGAAAATGGCTACTATACAATTTAAATGCGCTAAATGCGGACTCAACTTTTGTTTACTCACAATGTCCGTTATAATCCATTAAAAAGGTTATCAATGGCAACCAAGGTCAATGAGGAAATCCACGACGCAGTTCTCTCGGGTGATGTTGCTAGAGTTTGCAAAGTCCTGGATAGGTAATTTTTTTTTTTTTTTTTTTTTTTTGAGCCACAGATGCGTTGAAATTACAAAATCACACTTTTTTCGACTCTTTAGAGATCCAGGCTGCGCAAACGATTGGAATCTCAACTTAACAACGCCTCTGAACTTAGTTTACCATTACGTCAATGAACGCAACCCTGTACAGGCCGATGACAGATTGCCGATAATGAAACTGCTTGTCGACTATGGAGCAAATGTGAAAGCGCGAAGTAGAGGCGCACACTATTACGAGGTGGCACAGACAGCACTGCACCTGGCGGTGAAAAAACAACAGGTAACACGTATAAAAAACAGTTCGTCACATTTTTCGTTTCATATTTAAATTCGTATGAAGGTCAATGGAGTTAAATTTCTTCTGGAGAACAAAGCTGACCCAAACATAAAGGATGACACGTATAGAACAGCATTGTTTTTCGCGACAAATATTCATCACGAACGGATTATTCAATTGTTGCTACACCACAAAGCAGACCCAAACATTGATGATTATCATTATTGGACCCCGCTAATTCATGCCGTTAGAAATCAGGATTTCGATTCTGCCAAAAAACACTTCAGATCCGGGTGAGATGTCCCCAAACCTTCGATAAATTGTACCATTATTGATTTTTAGCTCTACGATCTCACGTTGAATAATTTCTGTTTCCTCAAGTGCATAGAGCAGTAATATCAACAGATTCATCCTAGACATGTGTATCAACTCGGGCCATCAGGAAGAGTCATTTGTCGATTTCATACTACAACTAGCGCCGGAATTCGACAATCGCGGAAATTTTTCCATCGAAAATCTACTATGTTGCGCGGAATCGATGGACCATCAAAAGCTCCACCAGAATAAAGGGAAATGCTCTCTAGTCGAGTTATTACCCGAATATGTCATCGGCTCCTCTATTGGTATGCGGGGTTGCTCAAATTTGCATGTAGCCGTTCGACACGGAAATAAGAGTGCGGTTGAAGATCTCCTGCTGAAAGGGGCTTGCGTCAATGTAAAAAATACGTTTGGCGATACCCCTTTGCACTCGTTGTTGAAGGAAATAAGCTTTGGAGAGCAGTGCAACAAGATAGCCAGGCTGCTTATTGAATATGGTAATTAAGGTTTTTACACTAACTCCATCGATTCTAAAATATGTATTTTTTTCTTGTGTGTTTAATTAAACATAAATTCTTACTCGAATTGCAGAATCTGAATTTAAAAATCACTATAGTGAAAAAATTAAAGAAAAAAAATTTGTCACTCTCAATAAGCGTTTATTTTTGAATACAATAAACATTTAGTCACATCTATCAAATGTTACGTTTTAAAGAAATTGTTTATTTAATTTAAATTAATATTAAAATAAATATCTATTTCATTCAAATGAATATTTTTGGTTCAATGTTGTATTACAATAGACATTTATTTGGATTGATAAAATTTTTTTTTTTAAGGCTTGCATCCTTCTCGTGAGTTGCAAAAAGTATTTAATAATATTAATTGGACAATGAAAAAGAAAAAGATGATAATAATTTTTACAGGAGCAAATTTGTGTGCTTGCAACAATGTGGATGAAACTCCGTTTTATCTAGCTGTGGAAAAAGGCAATGTCAAATTGGTAAACTTCATGCTGGCAAAAATCACCGACGTCGATGAGAAAACACTCGAAAACGTCGGCAAAGCTCTTCCCATTTTGAATGTCCAAAAGAATGAACATCAGCTGCACGAACTCATCGTTGCTAGCGATTTGGGTTCCGAGCAAGTGGTTGATCGTTTGCTGGAAATGTACAAATTGAACGAGTCAAGCAAAAATTGTTGCCAAGACGTCAACAAAGCTCTGTACGCAGCTGTTGAGTCGAGAAAATTCAGTATCGTCAAAATGCTCCTGGAGGCTGGTTTTCGAGCCGACAGGTTTTTCATTTACTCACCAAAGTATCAATAACTCATTTTAATTATTTTTTTTCATCGACAGGCGCTTCACCTCTGACATACCCCGGATTTTTATTCAACACCTGTGGCGAATCACTTGAAGATGTCGTGCTTATTCTGGGAGTTCAACGATAGCGCGACGATTAATCAAGCAATAGTCGACGCCCTCCACGAATACGTGAAATTATTGGTTGACAATAAATTTATGTACCTGTTAATTTTCTACTACGCAATTAATTGGCGGTCCGATAAATTGAATGCAGACTTGATACCAGCAAAAGGTCTTTTTAAATTGCACCATGGGCTGTCAAAAATTCTCTTTGATTGTAACGAGAAGCTGGACGAGTTGAAAAAAGTGAGAGCAGGCCATCTATCTCTCTTTGATATTGTTACGATACCACTGGACTCGCTCGTCAAGTTATTGAACAACGAGAATCAATTTAATGTTGGTAAAAATATCTGCTCAATCTTGGATAAGAAATCAAAACTCGATTATTACGAATATTTCCTGGAAAATCGTATTGAATTGGCAATGGAGAAAAGACAGAGTTTGGATACAGCTAAAGATGTTTTAAACGAAACTCTTCTAAGTGTATTAAAGAGAACGCATTTTACAAGTCTGCCTGATGAAATTGTGTGGAACATTTTTAATTATCTTAATATTAGAGATTTTAAAAAATTTTCGTACAATTTTGTCCGTTAGATATAAATAAAACTTGTATAACACTAGTTCTGAATGTTTTTGTGACATTTTTCTATGTATCATGTCAGAAAGTTTGTGTATAATTAATTTAAAAAACATTAAAACTCCGATTGTAGAAAGTTACACCATACTTTACTTTTCATTAAAATTCTTACCAAGAAAACCATTAAAAATTACCATCCATAATGAATTTGTTTCCACTATAAAACTATCAAAAATATTTGTACATGCATACAAATAAAAGTCAAATTTTATGGTAAAAAAAAATAAAATAAAATTTGTGTAAATAAAAACAAAAAAAATATAAGGTAATAAAATACAAAATTTCTACTTCTACAATAATTATTTATAACAGTTACTAAAAAATAATACAATGTTACTGGTGCTAATAATATATAAAATGTTGTGAGCAAATTAATAAATAAATAGTTCATACATAAGGGTGTTCTTGAAAAAAATAATATGAAATAATTTTTTCAATCACAAATAATAATAATAATGTAGGGCAACGATATTCTCACACTGAAAAAAAATTTCGTAAATCTACATAAACGTTTACTTGAATGCAAACAAAAAATAGTTATTTGAATAAAATAAATATTTAGTTAAATCTATTAAATATTAAATTATTAAGAAATCATTTCTTCAATTGAAATTAATATTATTTAATGTAAAAAAATATTTATTTTACTCAAATAAATTTTTTTTATATTAAAATAAACGTTTATTTGCATTAATCAATTTTATATGAATATTGCACGTATAAAAAACATTCTTTGTATAAATACCGTACCATATGCATACTATTAAAAATAGACTACAAATTAGTTACATTTAAAAAAAAACTATTTTAGACTCCATTACCATCTTTGCTTGTAACACAAAATTTCCTACGGAAGAAACTTTTTAAGCACTTGTAATTGTTTAGCTGCGCTTGTAAGAGTTGGTAATGACTGCAATTAAAAACAATATTTTTTCATACATATAATGTTACAAAATGGTTGATGTCATTAAAAAATATAACTCTAGACAAATGTATTATGCTAATACACTAGTTTAGATCCAAAGTTTTATTGATGGAATATATAATGTACCCGTAAATAAAATGAAATAAAAGACAACTCACCTTTTGGAAGCAGAAGCGCATACTATCTTTTCCCAGCTCACTATGTTCCGAATTGTAAAAATAAATCATTGGGGATCCTAATACTCCAGTAACATTGGTAAACCAAATGTACTGGCTAATGTTTTTGGTGAAATCAAAGCTAAAGTCTTTCAATACTGGCAATTTAACGACCAAACAATCTCCGGCATCTGGAAAGTAAGGAATCATTCCTGCCTCTTCAAAAGCATTTGTTATCATGTCTCTTTTAGTCTGCAAATTTCTGGTATTGTTGTAAAAAAATGAATTGGGCGTGCCAAGATTTTTCAACTCATTTTCCAGTACATGGGCTACGGCGTCCTTTAAAATAAAAAAAATAAAAAACGAGAAGGTTTAGTTAAAAAAAAAAAATAAAAAAAAATAAAATGTGTGAAAACCAATAGTAATTAAACCTGTTGCATAGCCGGAGCACAAATCAACATTGTGGTGTGCACTGTGGATATTTCGCTAATCAGATGTTCTGGTCCATATGCCCAGCCGATCCTCCATCCGGACAAAACGAGTGACTTACTTGCAGAACCGACGGTAACAGTCCGATCCAACATTCCCGGCAGAGAAGCTGGAAAAATACGCATATTTTTATTTTATGCCCCATAAATACAGGGGAGGAGGTAAAGTATGTACATAGTCACTAAGTCAAACTTTACCAAAATTGACGAATTTTTCTGAGCCATAAACTGTCCAACCGAAAACTTCGTCAGCTACAACGTAGACATCGTATTTTTTTACTAAATTAGCTATAAACTCTAACTCTTCGAGAGTGAATACTTTGCCGGTAGGATTGTGCGGATTGTTCACAATAATTCCTCTTGTTTTGTTGTTAAATGCCTTTTCCAAATCCGTCCGGTTCAAAAACCAGTCTTTGCCACTTATTTTTTCCTTAGTATTAGGCTAGAAAGAACACAACTTTTAGCCACCCATATTGAAATTATAATTATTATTATTTTGCGGATTGACAAATTGGGGCACAAATACTTTATCAATTACTTAAAAATAAATTATTTTCTTAAAAGCAAGATGCCCTATTCATGGTGAAAAATTTATTTAAGTAGTATTCACAAGATAGTGCTTCATTAAATTTTTTAAGCAAAAATGATGTATATAAATTCAAAAGAAAAAATGATTCAGTGGAACTAAGTAATTAAAAAAGTATTTTAATATTTTACTAAAAATACCTTACAATTAACTTTAACAACTTAATGTATTGCACTTAAAGAAGAAAAACTATAGTTCAGCAAAAAAATGCACTTAATAATTTTCTTTTTAAGAGTTTAAAAATTTATTATAAAAATTGTGACCAAGTTGTATAATACACCACAAAAAATATTAAAGTTATTATTATATTTTTTGTTGCTATTGTTATAGTTAATATTATTATCATTTGAAATATATTTTACTTACCAATTTCATATTAACATACTTAAGAACACCTCCAACAAGTTCAACCATACTCTTAAAACCGGGCCAAAATGGATCTATGATGATCCATTCATCACCTGGTGAAGTTAAGTATTGGAAAGTAGAAAATAAGGCTCCACTTGCGCCAACAGAAATAAAAATATTCTTATCAAATTCCAAATCACGATTTAGGCGTTTTGAATACAAAGCCGAGACAGCTTTTAATAGCCTCTCATCACCCTGAAAAAAAAACAGTGCCATCATTTATAGAAAGCCTTCTTACACTCTTGTTTATTAATATTGGAAAAAAATTTTTTTATTCTTTGTTATTCTATTTTTGTACTCGTGTATATGCATTCAGTAATCATCGTAAATCTGTTCGTTCCTTCTGTTTGCATATCAAGTTTTTGTTTATCGTTTGAGAGTTTAAATTTTATTATTTACATTTTTATGTAAGCAGTGTGCGAACGAAACTGATAATCATAAAACAAATAATAAAAACCCGATTCCATCAATATTGTGTAAGGAAATGTTGAGAAACAAATAGTATGATGACACGTATGTACACAACTTGCACGCGCATATTGAAATTCATGTGACTCTACTAAATTTACAGATTTGTCAGGAAAAGAAAGGAATTTAATTTTTCTATATGCTGCATGAAAAGATAGATTTTAAAATCAGTTGAATAATTTTTTGAAAAAATGTATTTGTAAATATGCTTTCCACTAACTTTTGATGGAATGTACTGGTTCAGCACAGCGATCTTCGACGCATTTATCAAAGCATTGAACACATACTCTGGAATGTTGTCATCAGTTTTATCTTGTTCCAAATCCACGTGAATCAGACGATTCAACTGTTCTCTTCACAGTCAACACATCAAAAGTCTTAACTTTTTAATATTTTTTCAAATTTAATATAAAAATAATTTATCGAACGCTTCACTTACAGATCGAGTTGTAAGTTGCTACTACTGGATGAAGCCGATATTTTTGTAACTGCAATCGCCTAAAATGTAAGTTATACGGTTATTAGCTGTTGGACATTTTTCTACTTCGGACTTGTGGAATTACGGTTATTACATTTAAAAAAAAAAAAAAAAAAAAAAAAAACGGGAACTTCCCTGGTGCGCATCGGTCCAGGGCTATTATAACAAACATCCCAGTGATTCCCCTGGAGGAGATGCGCGCCAGTGGCAAAGTCTATACTATTATTACAAAAAGTAATAGAAATTATTTATTAAAAGTTTTTATGAAATAAAAAAATTTAATAATAATAATAATAATAGTTTTGTGGCTTATTTTTACACATAATTGTACTTACCAATAAAATGATCGTGAAGAAGAAAATTTTTTTTGCAAGATTCATCCTTTTTTATTTAACAGTATAAATACACTTTCCTATAAATGTATAAATACACACTTAAGGAATCGAAGGATAATGTATTTTTGTGGCGAGGTTTAATTTAGAAACTCTATAAACTTTACGACATAGTTATAAAAAACTGATTTTAATAAAATTATATACAATATACTTGTATTTACTCCTATATATTGGATGTACAGCTAACTATTGGTGATGGTACTTGCTTATCATGATCTAATGTTATAACTTGAAATTTGATTTTTAATGCGTCTTAAGGTAGCTTCGTCAATGGAGTTGTTATGTTTACTTCTCCGAGACCAAAGCGTGACTGTAACTACGTACCTCTTAAATTTGTTGATAACACTCATAAGCCCTTGATTAGTGTTTGCTTTTTTATTATACGTTGTGTCCTTGGGTTATTTGGAATTGGTTTTTAAACCTCATGATGATAAAGTAACTAAAGATGATTTAGTCTTCAAAATTTTTTTGGAAAACTTTAAGCCTGGCTCAATTGAAATTTTTTAAAATGTTTATTTAAATAATGGCTAAAATTAACGAATCTAACTCAAAAATATGTGGATTCAATAAGATTTTATTATTATTTTATTTTACATGAAAAAGCACTACATATCAATACATTTTAGATATTCGAGAGTAAAAAAACTTTGAATGTATTTTACTGGCTGTTTAGAGTTAAGGATTTTTTTTGTACAAAGAGTTGTAAAATTATAGTTTTTTATAACATCTGTCACACAGAAAAACTTTAGAATATTTATAATAAAAATAATATTATTTGGTAAAAATGTGTCTTTTGCAGCTACATATATTTATCGGAACAAAATAAATGGTATCGTAATTTTTAGAAGAATTTCTGCAAGAAATAAAATAATACGATGCCCCTTTTTAGGTAGTGGATTAAGGCCCATTTTAAAGATGGCTGATAAATAAAGTGTAGCATGTTCAAATAATTTTTTTTTTGAATTTTCAGTAATATTTAATTACATGTTGTCATGTATTGGTACGTATTTACTATAAATTTACTAATTTTTAAACGATCTTTGACACGTTCGCACAAAAAATAGTTCTTAATAAATCACTGCACGTTAAACATTATTAGAAATTAGTAAAAAAATAAGTTATAAAAAGTATGATTTTAGTAAATACAAAAAAATTATGTGTATTTTTATTAAATTTGTCTCTATTGTTAACAATACATGTATCTCAATATGCAGTATTTAAAATAAATTTTTAAACTTCTAAGGTATCCCTCGTATGTATGGGATTAATTTCTTTGTCATCTGATAGTCAACAATCCATATTTATATCATTAGATGTTTTAAAATAATGTCAAAAAACTTCTTGTCCCTGTTAAAAAATAACCGCGTGATTTTTATGAATCGCATGGTGAGTTTAGACGAAACCACGGGGTTCACCGCATGGTTTTTAAATATATAGACTAAGAAAAAAATTGATTAGAGATTTGTATAAATTTTTGGAATTCGGAGTGGCCGGTATCCTTCAATCGGTAACGCATTCAACGTTTCTCACTTGTTTTGTGATCTCTGCTCTCAACAGATCATCCGGACGCTCAGCTATAAACGACAACGTCCTGGCTTTCAACATCGGGGCGCTGTACTTGTCGGCCAAAAATAAATACCCAAAGACATTTTCATCCCTCACCTTGTCGCAGAGTTTCAGCTCGCACAGCCGCTTCAGGTCCACCAAACCGTACTTGTCAGCAGCAACGAACAGTTTGTCCAACCTCCGGCTGTTGGCGTCGAATTTGCTCGAGTAAACAAACTCCAGAAGATCTTTCAAAGTCATCCGGTCGATGTCGTCGATTTCGACGCAACCGTCCCGGCTCTCTTTCATCCCGTGCTTGAACATGGCGTCGAACACAGGACTACGGACCGCGAGAACGCACTTGTGGGCCAAATACTCACCCCCGTCGTACGATTTCAGGATCACGTCGCTGTAAGTGCGGTCCCCGTACAGTTGATCAAAGTTGCACGAGATTTTGTCGGCCCTACCGTTCGATTTTTCGGGGTTCTTGAAGTTGCCTCTCACTTCGCCGGCCCACCTTACCCAACAGGTGATCACGAGAACGTCGCTCTTGAGCAGCGGCAGGAGCTCCTTGCGCTCGATTATCCTGGAGACGCCGGACACGTAGTCTTCCGAAAAATCGTACGTAAATACTTTCGAGGTTTTAACAATCGTGCCAGCTTTATCCTGGAGAGTAAACTGGAATTGCGCTATGGTGACGTTTTTCGGATCTCCGCAGTGAGACTGCAGGAAAATGGATACCCAGCCCTCGTTGTCTTTGTTGTAACCAATTGGATACAGCTGCAATCCCCACTGTACGTCGCTGTGTTTTGAATCTGTGAAAGGCTGAATAGAAAAAAAAAATTGCGTTAGAGATTAAAAGTATATTTCAGAACTACATTGTCAAAGCGTTTGAGTATACCATAGTCGCAACGCTGTCTTTCAATTTTTTGCCCAGATAGCTGAAATTTTTTATCTTCCATTTGAAATTCACGTGGTGGATGTGTACGTTGGTCTCGTAAACGATTTCTCCTTCGTGGCAACTATTTTTCGTGTCCATGATGAACCAAACACTTGGGTTATTCCAACACAGCTCAGTGGTTTTGAGGCGACTGGCGGTGTTATCAGGCTGATGGGTAATTAGTGAAAGTTGGTGTGATTCAGCGTTAAGTGTTGACACATTCTCTTTGGCAAACGTATTTAAAAATGAAACGAAAAGTTATAGTTTAAAGGTGCTTGAAGTTAACTTATCTCAAATCTGAGCTGGCAGACTGTTGATCACCCATTAAAATTTATTTCACAATTTTTTGAAGTTATTAGTATGCATACGACTCGGTAACTCGTTATATATTTAGCTATTCAAACTCGGTGGAGGTAGAGCTCCCTTGTACAAAATTTTAGATATCTGTTATTTTATTTGTGTATGTAGTGGAATAGCCCAAATCGAATCTTAAGCCATAACATGATAATAATGCAGAAAAACAAGATATCACAAAACTATACACATTAAAATGTTTAATACAATGAAATACGTGGATTCTCAATATATCTATGTATGTAATTTTAAGTTCAAATTTTTTTCTTTATAGTACATGACGTTATGAATAAAATGAGTCTGGTTCAAAGGGCGTGCCTCAAAAAAAAGTGCGATAGTGCATAAAAGATTTACAACAATCCAACGTAACACCTTCAATCCCACATTTATTAGTCTCCGAAATCACGAAACTTTTAACTATACGAGACAAAAGCTTCACTAATCGTCAGCTCCACCAACAAGTTCTATGAATAAATAATATCAATTAACATCAAAAATGTGATGGAATAATAACATGAATAGTTTTTTTTTTTTTTTTTTTTTTTTTTTTTTCACAAAGGAAAGGAGAAAAAGTCGACTAAAGTATATGTAAATACATTTATTAAAATTCATTTAATTTTTTTTTTATTCTTTTCATCTACTCAATATTTACCGTTAATTGTTACACAAAATTATCCTATAAAAAAAAGTTTCTCAGTATTTGTAATCTTTCAGCCGCACTTTGGAGAGTTGGTAATGACTGCAATTGAAAACAATATTGATTGATTAATAAATCATCATAAAATGTCTGATGTTTTTAAAATTTATAACTTTAGATGAATATAATGCGCCAATACAAACGGTGTACGTTAAATTTTATTAATTAAAAATATCAAGTAAGAAAATGATTTTAAAAAATACAATAACTGACCTTTTGGAAGCAAAAGCGCATATTGTCTTTTCCCAGCTCGCTGTGTTCCGGGCCGTAAAAATAATTCATCGGAAATCCTAATACTCCAGTAACATTGGTAAACCAAATGTACTGGCTGATGTTTTTTGGAAAATCAAAGCTAAAATTTTTCAATACTGGCAATTTAACGACCAAACAATCTCCGGAATCTGGAAAGTAAGGAATCATTCCTGCCTCTTCAAAAGCATTTGTTATCATGTCTCTTTTAGTCTGCAAATTTCTGGTATTGTTGTAAAAAAATGAATTGGGCGTGCCAAGATTTTTCAACTCATTTTCCAGTACATGGGCCACGGCGTCCTTTAAAATAAAAAAAATAAAAGACGAGAAGGTTTAGTTAAAAAAAAAAAAAAAAAAATTAAATAAAATGTGTGAAAACCAATAGTAATTAAACCTGTTGCATAGCCGGAGCACAAATCAACATTGTGGTGTGCACCGTGGATATTTCGCTAATCAGATGTTCTGGTCCATATGCCCAGCCGATCCTCCATCCGGACAAAACGAGTGACTTACTTGCAGAACCGACGGTAACAGTCCGATCCAACATTCCCGGCAGAGAAGCTGGAAAAATACGCATTTTTTTATTTTATGCCCCATAAATACAGGGGAGGAGGTAAAGTATGTACATAGTCACTAAGTCAAACTTTACCAAAATTGACGAATTTTTCTGAGCCATAAACTGTCCATTCAAAAACTTCGTCAGCTACGACATAGACATCGTATTTTTTTACTAAATTAGCTATAAACTCTAACTCTTCGAGAGTGAATACTTTGCCGGTAGGATTGTGCGGATTGTTCACAATAATTCCTCTTGTTTTGTTGTTAAATGCCTTTTCCAAATCCGTCCGGTTCAAAAACCAGTCTTTGCCACTTATTTTTTCCTTAGTATTAGGCTAGAAAGAACACAACTTTTAGCCACCCATATTAAAATTGTTATTATTATTATTATTATTATTAATTATTATTTTTATTTTTAATATTAATATGCAAACTTGGGTGCGGATACTTTAACGATTTTCTCTATGTATAATTTTTTTTCTCAGGTCACACATTAATTGTTGTGAAAAATTTTTTGGAAATAATTTTTTTAATACAATTCTTAAAAAAATTTTAGCCAAAAGAAATAATGCTTTACAATCGGAAATAAAAAACAACTGTAAACAAAAAAATACTTTTATTTAAATAAGTACTTAAATATTTAGTTAAAAACACTTTGCAAAAAATCCTGATAAATGTAACGTATTAAATATTTGTGTAAGAAAAATAGTTTTCCTTGGTCTTGTATTTATAGTGTGTATGTGAATAGTGATAACCAAAAAATAGATTCCTCGTTATTACAATAATTTTATTTATTATTATTATTATTATAATTATTATTATTATTAAAAATATACTTCACTCACCAATTTTAAATTAACATATTTAGGAACACCTCCAATGAGTTCAACCATACTCTTGAACTTAGGCCAAAATGGATCTATGATAATCCACTCATCACCTGGTGAAGTTAAGTATTGGAAAGTAGAAAATAAGGCTCCACTTGCGCCAACAGAAATAAAAATATTCTTATCAAATTCCAAATCACGATTTAGGCGTTTTGAATACAAAGCCGAGACAGCTTTTAATAGCCTCTCATCACCCTGAAAAAAGTGTCATTTTTTTCAACTGTAGGTTGTAATATTCAATACAATTTTTTATTGCTCTTACTAAAATAGTCTCGAAAATCGTTTAAGGAGATGCTGAGATAAAAAAAAGGGTAATTGTATGTATGCAAGCAAGCATATATACACGTGCAGGCGTGCCTTTATGAAAAGATTTGTGAGTCACAGAAAATATAATAATTCATATATTTATTACCAAGTTTTTTTTTCACGATGGGGTCATAATGAAAATTAAAAAACAATCCTAATAATTTGGTAATTATCATTTTAATCCTATTTTTTATTTTTTCATAGTCGCAGTGTAAGAAATTTGCTGGATTTTAATTTGAATTAATAATTTTAATAAATAATTTTACAATGAAACAAATTTTCTAGTGACATTTTTTTTACAAACCTTTGATGGAATGTACTGGTTCAGCACAGCGATCTTCGACGCATTTATCAAAGCATTGAACACATACTCTGGAATATAGTCGTCAGTTTTGTCTTGTCCAAGATCAGCGTGGACCAAACGTTTCAATTTTTCTCTTCACAGTCAACACATCAAAAGTCTTAACTTTTTAATATTTTATCAAATTTAATATAAAAATAATTTATCGAACACTTCACTTACAAATCGAGTTGTAAGTTGCTACTACCGGATGAAGCCGATATTTTTGTAACTGCAATCGCCTAAAATGTAAGTTATACGGTTATTAGCTGTTGGAAATTTTTCTACTTCGGACTTGTGGAATTATGGTTATTACATCTTCGATAAAAGAAAAAAAAAAAAAAAAAAAAAAAAAAAAAAAACAAAAAAAAAAAACGGGACTTCCCCTGGTGCGCATCAGTCCAGGGCTATTATAACAAACATTCCAGTGATTCCCCTGGAGGAGATGCGCGCCAGTGGCAAAGTCTATACTATTATTACAAAAAGTTATAAAAAATATTCGTTAAGAATTTCTATGAAAAAAAAAAGTTAATAATAATAATAATAATAATAATAATAATAATAATAATAATAATAATAATGATGATGATAATAATAATAATAATAATAGTTTTGAGGCTTATTTTTATACATAATTGTACTTACCAGTAAAATAATTAATGTAACGAAGAAATTTTTTTTCACGAGATTCATGATGTAACAGTACAAAAATACACGAACGCTACGGATAATTTATTTTTATGGCGATGTTTTATTTAAAAACACTTGAAGTTTCGTTACATATTAAAAACAAAGATGATTTAAAAAAAACTAAGTGTACTAAACTTTTATGACATTTACACATAAACGCGATGTGCAGCTAAATGTTAGCTGTACTTGCTCGCTCAAATCGAAATGTCTAACTTGAAATTTGACTTTTAACGTCTCACCACGTGCTCTTATCAATGGAGTTGTTATGTTCACTTCTCCGAAACCAAAGCCTTAGTGTAACCATCACGTATGTCTTTAATTTGTCGATAACACTCGTCAGCCCTTGATCAGTGCTGGCTTTACCACATACAGTGCCCTTAGGCAATATTTAAGTTTATCAAGTTCTTTTAAGATAAATTAACTTAAGATGTTTTTTCTTAGTTACGTGTTGTATACACGTATTTTAAGATACATTAAAACCTAGTCTTGCAAAACTCTCTTATGTTACCTTCTTTTTAGTTAAAACATTTTTCTCTCGACTCTTTGGGATTTCAAAAGCAGTGCACATAATATAGACTTGGGGTCGCCTGTATAACGCCGGCACTGTCCTTGATAACTCAGTATTCAGCTACTAAAATGATACACAAAGAGACGTCTGGTACATCGAGTAAAATTTGATTAAAAGTAACAACAGTGTATTATTCTAGTTTTCAATTAAACTCTCCACTTTGATGATAACAAATAAGCACTTGATCTTATCGGAGCCTCTTATTTAGGTGTAGATTCTTCACGAGAAAAAGTTTAGTTCTTTTGTTTTCGCACGTACATGTGCCAAAAAATTATTCAAAACTATTGTAATGCAAGCGTAAGATGTTTCAGAATCATACGGATTTGGATTAATACATTTTTTCATTACTCAGTGTGTCCTCATCAAATTCATCACCATACGATTGTAACTATATACACCACCAACCATTCACTGCAGTTCTTACGTAACATCCTATATAATATGATTATCAGTATACAAATAAGAATAAACTTAAAGACGTTGCGTACTGATAAAATTGTTTAGTCGTTTTGGAACTTCCTACTTATTATTTATGATTTCCGGGTGAAAGTTGACACATGATCACTGAATAAAAGTTGTATCGGAAGCTTGAAAATATTTGAGCGGAATTTAAAAACTTGCGGCAGTTGCGATAAGTATAGGTTCAACACATCAACGTGATTTCCTGCACTTCCATCTTCGACTGCCACAATACTATGCTTTGGTTGTCCCGAGCAATGAGCGCGTAAGAAAGACCAAAAATAACTCGTCAATCGACCAACGTAACGCAAACAATAGATTAAGAATACATAAAAAATGTCACGCATTTCCGTATAAATCGGAGATTGTGCTTGATAAGAAATAAACTTATCTACTGGACAAGGTCGTACAGTAAAATACGGTTAAAAATTCATGGAACAAGAATATAAGAGTTACTTTATTTGTTATTATATCCAGCACACGTAGTTGAGTCTCAAATGAAAGCACAAAAAATCGATACGTATATACCATTGAGCGTGAACGATAGCGATTTAATCGAATTCAATTATCTCAACTTAAACAAAATAGCAGTATTGTTTTTTTGGTTAAACATTTGGACCATTTGTTACGGCCCAACAGTCCTTAACAAAAATTTTCATTTCCGGAGGCGAGGGCGCTCATATATACCATTTCAACCGTATGGGCACAAAATGGCACTTTTCACCCTCGATAAGAAAATAATATAGTAAGGTTTTGTACTTGCTAGGGCATAATGTTTACCAGGGCAGTAACCGGGCCCGAAGGAGATAAGTGTATACATACATATATATTTATGCTTACTTTATGGTTGAGTATACACTACGAGCTGCGAATCTTGTTTATTCCTATCGAGGGCATACAAAAATTTTCAAATAAAAAACTGGCCGAGGTGTAACGACGTTAAGTTATGATGAAAACTACCAACTCTTAAATCTCGAAAGCTTTCAGATTTTTAACAACTAGTTGTACTTATTGATTTTTTTACGTAAGTATCGTAAATTTTGACATTGAAACGCGTATATATCTAGCCTTTATTTTGTCCTGTAAGATTTTTACTCCAAGTACATCTATCTTGATGAATACAACTGATAAAAAAAATAAATCTTGAAATAAAAACAATAGTTTTATATTCCACTTGGTGCATTATCAAAGATAAGATGTTATTATAAAATCAAGTGCGAGGGAAGCAATCAAGTATATAATCCACTTCGCAAGTACATCGTGTGCGTAAAATCTATTGGCATTGCTCTATTTTTTTATTTATTATTTCAAGGTAAGTAGCGGTACTCCTTTTCGAAAACTTATTTCGTTGAACGATTTCATCCCAATAATTGTCTTGATCTCAGAGCAGATGCTCAAAAGTTTCAGCAAATCCCTCGACAAGTTATCCGCCGATTTCGGGCAGATCAAAGCCAAACAAGAATCCACGGACGTGGTCTTCCACTCGCTCGGAGAAAAAATCCCGGCCCACTCGGCGATCTTGGACGAGCGGTGTCCCTACCTGCTGAGGGGCGTCAAACGGGCCTCGAGGAAGTGGAAGAAGCGCAGCCACCAGAAACCGTACGTCGTCAAGTCCCTCGGGAGCGCCGAAGTCGAGGGTCTCCTGCACCACTTGCTCACGTACGTGTACACGGGAAAGGTGAGCGGCATCCACCTGGTGGCCCACCGCCTCCTGGCAGTGGCTCGCGAGGATTGCTGCGACCTGCCCGAGTTGAGGAGCATATGCGGAAAGGCGCTCTGCGAGAACGTCGTACCCCAAAATTGCGTTCCCATGCTCATCATCGCCCACGAGAACAACTGCAGGGACCTCAGGATCAAGGCGATGGACGTTGTTGTGGGTAATATGGCGAGCGTCGTCGAGACCGATGAATTTGCACGGCTCTACGACTGCGGGGAGTTGTTCAAGGAGGTCATCCGCAAACTCGTTGGCGTTACGGACGCACGTGATGCGAGCGCGTATTGATTGTTTCCCTCTTATATCTCTATAATAGGTATTGAAAATCAGTTGCTGGATGTTTCATGAATATTTAATTATTGGAGTTTTTAATTTGTTCCGGCCTTCTCGTTGCTTGTTGTCAAAAAGGATATTTCATTTTTTTATTTTCAACAGCGCAATTACTCATCTCAAAAACGACTTTCAGTGTTGTCAGTTGGTACATGTCTTGAATAAAAGAAAATATCATGTGCTGAAATAATTACCAACAAAAACTATCAATGTTACTAGATGAACAAAAAAAGTTGTGAAGTATTGAAAGAAAGAAGTGATTATTTTCTTACAAAATATATATTTGACAAAACACGAGGAAAGGCTTGTCGTGATTTGACATTCAACAATTTTATACAACCAAAGTGTAAGACACAAAAGAAGTTTACCTTACAATATTTATAAGCATATGTACACATAATTCTAAGATAAATTTGACCAAATTGTGTTATTAAAAAAAATAAATTATCAATTGTATTTCTACAAAAGTAAAAAAAAATTGTATTGGCTTAAGATTTCTTGAAAAAACTCATGAGAGTAGTCTGTTTTTTGGCTTTATTATCCACTGGCTTTGCCTTGGGTGGTGGTTCTTGAACTGTCTCCTTCTCATCGTCTTCAACAGCTTCGTACACGTGTACTCTCTTTGTAACTAGATAACCTTCTTCGTCCAAGTAAGTTTTATCCACCAATTTTCTCACCATCCGTTTACCATTTTCTCGCTTTTCAGCAGGTGGTGATGGTGATCTCTTTTTAACTGGTTCTGGTGGTTCCTCTTCTATTTCCATGGGCTCCTCCTCTCGTTCGTTATCACTATTGTCAGAGTCATCTTCACTTGAATCCATTACAACGATTCGTTTTCGTTTTGATGCGTTACTTTTTTCTTGACTTCTCTGTCGCTTTTTACTTTTTGCATCACTTGCACTACTTTTACTTTTGGTTTTGGTATTAGTCTTGTTATCCGTTTTTGTCGCACTCTTAGATTTATCGTGGGATGATTGCTTCTTATCATCTTTGCCTTGGTGGCTTTTCTTATTTTCCTTTTCTTGAACTTGCTTTTGTTCCTCTTTAGTTTTGGTTACTTCTATCTTGTTATCTACACTTTCTGTGGTTTTCTTTTCTTTCTCATCGTTGCTTGAGGCTTTTTTAGATTCAGTAGACATTGGCTTGCTTGCCACTTTTCCAAAAAGATTACTAAATCCAGCTTGCTTCGAGTGAAGTGGCTTCTTAGATACCTTATCACTCTTTCCACCACTAGTTTTGACAGGAGGCGACACTTTTTTTGCTGCTGCTGCTGTTTGTGCTTCTGGTTTGGATTCTTCAACTTCCTTTTTTACCTCGGGTTTTTCTTTTTCCTTATCAGCTTTTTTCTCTTTGTTATTTTGAAAGAAACTAGTTTGCTTTGGTGCTGATTTGTCAGGAACTTTACTACTCACAGGCTTGCTTGTCACTTCTACTTTGTTCATACCCTTAGAAACATTCCCAATATATCGCAAGCCATCGATTTCATCGTCATCTCTGAGAAATTTTTCATCACATTTGATGGCACTGTAACGAAGATCCCCATCGCCAACAAGTGCTAGCAAGGAAATGTCTGGTAGGCACTTCTGTAAACTGTACAAGTGTTGACAATCAATTGTAACAAACTTCTTTTTTGCAGCATCCAAATTGGACTCCTGGACAACTTCAATGCGAATGGATCCATCTTTCAATCGGCCTATGAGCAGATAAGTAGCAACAATGTCACCTCGGCTCTGGTACTTTTCATAAAACTGTTTTAGTATGTCCTTGGCAACGTTAACGTGAATTTCCAATTCTTTGCTCAACCACTTGTAAGTAACCTAAACGATAATTAACAAATTAGATGGTGCAATAAAAATAATCAACATTTACATCAGCTTGAAATAA
Source organism: Copidosoma floridanum (assembly GCF_036245765.1). Lineage (NCBI taxonomy): Eukaryota > Metazoa > Arthropoda > Insecta > Hymenoptera > Encyrtidae > Copidosoma > Copidosoma floridanum. Next base: position 10,016,040 of record NW_028321884.1, on the reverse strand, counting down.
AATTTTTTCTTATTAACGAAATAGAGGTTAAGTACGAGTAAGCGTATTACCAGCTTATCATCGTCGTGGATGTACGATTTCAAGGTGCTCTCGTAATCACTCAGTGACATTTTTCTTCGGGAAATACACTCGATTATCGATCTTCAAGTAAACCAAAGCGAAAACAAAGTAATTTATATTTATTAGCAACTAACTCCACTTTTACGCAGAGCCTTCAGTTTGTGTTTACTTTCTACTTGCAGAAAACTAAATGCGCGCTAAAAATTAAAGTACTGCACGCGAGTGACATCTATCATGCGACAACGACAACGAAATAGCGGGAAATTTTAAATCTCGATATATGCACGGTGTACTCTTTTTTTTGACTCACTTCGGCTGCTTTATCGCCAACTGTCTTGTTCTGAATCCCTGAAGAATACAAATTCTTGTATTTAAAAAAAAAGGAACGTTCACTAACGTACAAACAGCGTTTTTCGAATTCAAAGGCTAATGTTTCGTTTAAAAATTAAATAGGTAGCTCTCTTGTTCATGCAATTCTAACGGAATCGTCCACAAAATTGCTCTCCCACGTGTTACTCTCGATACCGATTTCGGTCTATTCAAATCAATTTAAAATTGAAAACACTCGCGACCACCACACCTACTATTTTAACGATGAAGAAAAGAAACAAAACAAAAAACGAACACTAGAAAATTCCGTAAAATTCCAACGCGAGTCTGTATAGGTATTATTCGGTACAGCCAAACGTATACGCTCTCATCTTTCTCTCGCGCACCGAGAGATCGAATGACAGTTCCGTTACGCTCTCGTGTCCATACGGTACCCGTAAACTCGGCAAGAGCGCCGAGACATCATCCATCAGTTCATCGGCAGCAAAAGCGCATTTCATTTTGCAAACGTCTTGAAAAACCATACATATACACTCACACACGAAAATCCCATCGATCTTTTCTCGTGTGCCTTTGAAATCGTCCCCCTCCACCCCCCCCCAATTATACAACTTCTGCACTTATCAGCCTTGCAGTACCGGTCACCGACAACAGTATCTATACACGTATATATACATGTAGTAATGACACGTGCAATGCAATGCGGCCTCCTCTGTCCGCCTCTTTCAGAGGACCGTTTCGCGGAATGTCGAGGGAATGACCGATTTTTCGAGGTATACCTTCTGATAAATGAGGGTTTATGAAACTACTGCGCATTTGACCCGTAAGAAAAATAAGCAGTTTCCAGCGCGTGAGATTCCCTCAGTTGTGTGTAAGTAAAAACGAATGTATATAGATGAATTTTTGATTTGATTGTCGCGCGAGTGCGCACGTAAATCGGTAACGTATTTACCGATCCATCGGCAGACCCCGCGATCCATTCGCTCGTAGAGGGAATCGAGGCAAAGAACATACTAATTTTGGAAATATTACCCACTTTTTTTGTTGCGTTTTCACTTGCATACACGCGCTGCGAGAGTTTGGAAGTCGGGTAAAACGCAACCCAGATCCAGAAAAGACGGGGGAAGAGAAAATCGCGCCAAGTCTCTTTTTTCTCGGGTATGAGAGGATCATCGGGGGTACACGTATACGTGACATTTTTTAATGAGCCGCACTGTCCGTCAATCTCCCCGCCGTCTGAGAGTTAATTTCCAACGCGATGAAGGGATATTACTTTTCGGTGTACCTGGAAACTGCAAATTATCGCTTCTGACTCTCTCGAGTTTCACCATTTTAGGAGCCGAGGCAGGAAAAAAAAAAAGTATTGTCAGTATGTACACGCGAGTGCATATTTGCATAACATAATCCTTCGTTTGGGATTTTCTCAACAAAAGCGACCTCGAAAATTACGCGTGTAAGCGCACAAAAGAAAGAGAGAGAAATCCCGGCGTGTGTCGGTATTATCGTTAATTTGCCTATAATAGAAAGTGTCGGCGGTGCAATTATTTTCATTGTGCGCGAATTACAAACCATCCACACCGATGTACACATAATACACGTGATGGTCTCTGTGCAAGAAAAAATAAAAAGCTTGTATATCGAATGTGTCGGAGGAAAGCGAAATTTCTCCTCGCATCTCCTGTATAAGTATATACCTACTCATCCCCAACGGCGCGTCGAAGCCGCTAATCTGCTCGTGTGTGCATAACTTTTTCTCACAAATCGTTCGTTCTCTTGTGCGGCACATTGGAGTCTTCGCCATGTGAGGATTGTATCTCGTATATAGCGGCGATTCGTATTTAGATGAAAGTGCACTTTCTGCGCGGGGTGATTCAATCGAGGAGCGAAGATGCCGCGATGCCGATGATGTTTGCTCGGTGGAGTGTACGTATAAAGTTGGCGGCTGCTGTACTATATTTCATCCATTAGCCGCGCTTTCTTCCTCGAGCGATGTCATTCTAATCTTGGGTAATGAACTTTTACCCAAGTTTTTTTTTTTTTTTTTTTTTTTTTTTCCCAAGTAAAACTTGGTGACGAATGGCATTGAAACTCACATTTTAGTTCAAATTGTTCGTTATTTACAGTTTTTGTGAGTTTTATAAGATTAACAGGAAAATTTTACCATTATACATGGTAATTATCTGAAAGAAGTACATATATTTTTACACCCCATAAGAAACGTAGATTTTCATTGAAGTGTGTTAACTAGTAGTACGTAAAAATCACTAGATTTACGTTTGAAGATCAAAAAGAGATGTTCAGTTGCAAGCATACGTGAAGAAAACTCTCTTTGCACATGAATATGCACGCGCAGTATGCTCAAGTTTCCTTCTTCCCAACAAAAGATATATTTCGAAAGAAGAACAAACGACTTTTACAACATTGCATCGATGTATGTAATGGTCAAGAAAAATGTTTGTCCTTCAACAAAATATATTACAGATTACGACGCATGATACCCAACGACCCAGAAACTCGAAAAAGAAAAAAAAAAAAATCGTTGTGATTGCCGATTTCCGTTGACACCAGAGATATAGGAAATAACAGCACTCGCTGCACGAAAGCAGAGGAGTATAGAAAGCAACGGGGCCCATTTCGTGCCATTCTTTGCTGTACATATACGTTCAAAACCGTTAAAAGTATCTCACTGCCGATCTTCTCGACGGCAAATCGATTTCCATCCCGCTTGGCTCACTCGTACATATTATTATTAAACCCCTGGTGTCTTATAATATAATATAAGGTAATTTTGCATGTCGTTCGATGACTTGCCGATCTCTGGAGTTTGATACTCTAATAAGAAAAAGTCTTTCGATTTTTACGTTATTTTTTTTTAAATAAAAAAAGAAAAGCTTCTTAGTATTGCTAACAAAATCCGCAAAGTAATTCAGAAAAGGTTTTTACGAACAAAACGACTTTGTTGGTAACGTAAGTGAGAAACGCGCGCGGAAATTTTCACGAAAATTACTTTCTAAAAAGAGTAAGTGGATCGCATCTAATCACATGTAATACATATGTAGATGGCTGCTCACGTGTTTTGGCGTAATTCGCGTTGTTATGTCAACGACGTATTACATGTGTATACGTATATAATACCTCCATGCGGGTGCCTTTTCCTAGCCACCGTCATCGTTTTCGTCGTATATGTTACAGGGAAATCGCGAAGATACCTACACGAGCTTCCATTACACGCGAAATGACGAGGAACTTGTATGGTTTTTTTTTTTTTACTTGGAGTCGTTGTCGAGTTACATATCACTATATGAAACTCGTGAGTTTACGTGATGTTTGTTAATATTCTTTTTTTTTTTCCCCCAATTGCGTTGATGATTGCCTATTATGTAATAATTTATAAACACATGTGTGCATGGAAACTGAATTACTCGTTTGGAAATTTCGTACAAAAATATTTTTTATTTGATTTTCTACAAGAGTAATTTTCTACAAAAAATTCAACATTACCAATGAAAATTTTTGTTCAATTAGCACCTCCTACAATTTCTTTAACACTTATTATACGTTTGGGTATTAAACTTTTCATGATTTTATAATTATAATCAAGTACGTCGTACAGCACGCAAAATCACTTATAAACACAAAAAACACGAACTTTTTAAATCATTTATTGTATAAATTCAAGCAAATGATTGAAGCTTAACCGAATCGATCATAATACGTTTGAAATCTCTAGAAACATTTATATTGATGAACTAAATATCAGTATAATCATCAATGTGGTTGAATGATTTTATATATACTTAACATATCAAGGCTTAAACCTTTTCCACTTTAAAAAAAAAAACAATGTATTTTAAATCATGCATAGAGTTCGTTTAAAAAAAATTTTACTTATAAGTAACGTATTTATAATAGTTACAGTAGTTTTGATGAAAAAAATTATTACGACATATTTGACACAGATTTAAGTACATCGTAATAAAGAACTGGATTCATACCTAATAAGTTTCGAAAAGCTTCGGTTTCGAGCACTTCTTTCAGATGGATTTGTATAAAATCCAGGGAATGTTTCTTTAAAGTAATCGCTTGATGCTGATCCGACAAAAATAAATATACTGCTGCGTTTCCGATGTTTAAATTCTTGAGGCATTCCTGCTCGCACATGGCCTTCAAAAGATCAAGTGCATACTTGTCGGCAGCAGCCATTAATTCAATCAAATTGCACTGTTTTTTCTTAAATCCACTTGTATAAATAAATTCCAACATAGTTCTAAGGGTATCTCCATTAAAATCTTCTATCCTGACAATAGACTCTTGAGCCTCCCTCATGTCGTGTTTCAACATGGCAGCAAAGACAGGACTACGCGCCGCAAGAATATTCTTGTGAGCCTTAAATTTTGTACCATCATTTGCCTCTAAACTTAAATCACTAAAAATACCCTCCTTTAAAAGCTGATTAAAATCATTTGACAATTGTCTTTGAGCACCAAAGTTGTTGTTTACAAGCACTTGATTGCTACTTTTTGTAACAAAATTTGTTTCCCATTTAACAAAACAATTTATAACTAAAACGTCATCTTTAAGCAAAGAAATAAGAAGATTACGCTTGAGCCATTGTCCTGTACCCCAAGCCATCGTAGCGTCTTGAAAAGTAACTTGATGAACTCCAGACCTTGCTAAACATTTTCCACTTTGAGTTTGTAATTCAAATGTAAATTGTGTTAAAATAGTAGGCTGGTCTGTATCATAAAGCCGGAGATAGAGAAATATGTGATCTGGGCTTAGCCGTGTTCCAAGAGGATAAAAATCAATATACCACACACATTTGCTTTTATTTGGTACTGAAAATTTCTAAAAATAAAAAAATCATAGCTTTGAATGATTCTTAGATGTGTATTGGATAAAAAGTTTAATGACTAATCCGAATTTGAATTACAGAAAAATGTATTTAATTACCTGGGATGCAAGTATCTCTCCAGGTTTTACATTTAGCAAACAAAAATTTTCTATTTTCCAATAAAAATTGATTTCACAGGTTTCCACTCTTGTACAAGTTTCAATAGTATATGGTTTTGATCCCATGTCGAATTGGTAAATCTGTAACAAGCTTAAAATATTTTAAATTTTGGTGAGTTACTTCATAATTCTACAATCATCGGGTCTATAATTGTTTTAATAAACTGTATGAATGATTTTAGGAGTACCTAAATAATGTTTCAACTGTAATATTTTTAAATCTTATAATCAGTAATTATTTAAGTGCTACTGTTGTTGTTTTGGATGAAAGACACACATACTTTAATAGAGATTTTGGCAACGAATATTGGCATTACCTATTTGTTGCTTTAGGCTCACAATTGTAAACATGCAGACAAAAAGTAGGTTATACTTACTTTGATACTTCCTTTGTAACTTGCAAATCTACCAGCTGTTTAGAGGCACATTGAGGAAATGTTTAAATCTTCACAAACAATGACAAACAACTACAAACTACTTATTTCAAAGATAAAAACTTGACTTTTAAGCTACTATGCATTCAGTCCTCGATTCCACTAATCGTATAAGGACCGTATTCCGAAATTACTTTGAAAAAGCACTCCAGTCCAGATTCCAGAACCAAGGGATTGCGAAACGTTCCGATTCACATGACCGTTCCATATCAGCTATCAAAATTTAAATTGGCGTATTCATAATTTGTACGTGAGCATATTTTCATATAAAAAGTGGGTAACGGTAAAAAATGGGAAACGTGCAGGAATACATCCTTGTACATTTATAAATACGATAACTGGCCGACGTGACCTGAAATGAACGATGGAACCATAAAACGCACCCTCACTTACGTCTGCGTCGTCCGACCACATCAGCTATTCAGTTTATTTTCTCTTGTTTCCCTTGTAAGGTGCAGTATTTTTGAGCAAAGTTAATTAAATTTGCTGTCTACGCATGTACTACAATTATCTAGTTTTTCAAGCTTGTCAGGGATAAATTCTCCGGAGTCTGGTGGCCACAAGCAACTATCTAGAAATGGCCTAAAGTCAGATTATTTTTTAGTGCTTTACCTACTTACGAGCCGATTAGGTGACCGTAACAGATCATACATGCTCAAAATGAATCGATTTCGTTTAATTAATTGGTGGGCATATACGGACGCTTCTTCTTTTATTATCTTACACAATGCAAATAAGTTCAAGAATAATAACATACGTTGATAAAGATCTTGAATAAGTGAGTACTAATCGTTGAAAAAAAAAATTTCTTACGATCAAGAAAATCTTTATTAGAATAGTTGCATGCAAATAGTTTAAAAAAAATAAGATCTCACATTGAGAAAACATTTGTTTTAAATATTCTGAAATATTCTGAGTGTGAGAAAATATTATCTTCTTTCAAGAAAATGTATACTTGAAACTGTTCTAGTAAATATTTTCTTGATTTTAAGAAATTTTTTCTCTCGGTATCCAGAGCAAATTGTGGTAGTAAGAATATTCACTTAGAATCAATTTTTGATATGTATAATTTTTTTTTTTTTTTTATATTGACAGTGACAGTGAAAAACAACCTTTCGTTGATTTTTTCATCCTAATAATATAAAATTTCATACTCCACGTTATTATTACTAGTATGGTGGGGCCGTTTAATTGTTTTTCTGCAGTATGCTGTAGTGCATCCATCACGAACTGACAACGGCGCTTTTAAGAATCATTTATAGCGTGAAAAAATCAGTTAGTAGTTGAGAATAAAAAAAGTTTGTGTGTGTTTGTGTAATTAGTCATACATATGGGTTTCATCAATAAATTTGTTAGTTCGTAGCTTTAAAATTTTGTTTTAATTGCCTTCGTGATGATAGTTCAAAAGATAAATTTTATTTGTACCGTCGACCTTGATTTTTTTACTTTAAAACGGTTGTTCATTGTTTAGTTAAATGAATTTCATGGATTTTCTCATCGTATATAATAAAATATAATATGCGATGGAAAGCTTTTGGTCGTTCTGTAATTAAATCGAAAATATTTTTTTGATTTATCAATTTGAAACCGAATACGTGTATCAATGAAACTTTTACTAGATATTTTTGACAGTAAGTAACTATTTCGTTTTAAAAAAAATTTTAAATTATTTCACTGTAAATATTTTTCATTGGTATCATAGCATAGTTAGAGTGCTGCAGATATTTTATATATCTCTGAGCGACACTTTTAAAAAACAAATGCATCAACACATAATTTTTATCCCCAGACAGAAATTATTTTAAGAATACCAGTACAATACCTACTCTAGTTTAGTCTCGCCTCAAAAGTCATCAAAGGAAAAGTTGAGCAATAAATTTAGGAATATTTACTTCTAAGAAAAAAAAACGAACGAAAAAAAAATTGAAATTAATTTTTTTTTTTTATATCCATATAACAATTGCCATAAATGGCCCCTTAGAATCGGTCAAGCAAATTAATTCAGCAAAGTCGAGTAACAATTGTTTATTTGAAATTGACGGAAAAAAACTCTGAATTAATCAAAACGATCCCCGAGGCTCCAAAATTCCAATGAAATAAAAAAATAACGATTCAAATAACCCGAAAAGAAAAAAATGGCACTCTGTTGAATTCACATCGACTCCGCGGCACAGTGATTCAAAATTGCTTTTTGGTACATAGGTATATATACGAAGGTACACGCAGATATCACCCCAACATTTGCAACCGAGACAGTGCAGCCTGGGAGAGAAAGAGAGAGGTCCGAAGAAAAGAGAAAGAGAAGGGAATTAACGTGTCGTACCGGCTTGGTTACTTATAAATACATGTATATATAGAGAGAGAGACTTGGTCAAAGTAAAATAAAAAGAAAAAAGGGTTGCTGGAGCGTAGGTGGGGGAGAAAAGGAGAGGAGAGAAGCGCGGGACTCTCGGGCGAAAGGAGTAAGTATATAGTCGGCCGCGAGACTCTCTCGTGCACTTCACCAACACACGGACACCCATTTGCGTGTACTTTGTGTGTGCATGAGACATATACACACATATTTGTGCGCGCCGTAATCAAAGAGAGGAGGACTGGAGGAGGAGAGAGGCTGGCCCGCTGGTTATACTATGGTAGCAGATGGTAGTCCGGCAGTGCGCGCTGTACTGCGGATGCACGACTTCGGGTGGCGGTATAGCGCTCCTGTGTTCTTCCTCTTGTCGTCCCGAGAGAAGATAAATCTCTTGAGGATGTTGTTCTTTATATTTTTGTGTTTGTAATGTTGTTGTGTTTGTCGTCGTTGAGATCGGATGAGAAAATCGGTAAAAATCGGTACCGGTAACCGGTAAGAAACAGCATAACAAGTGAAAATCCTTCGGTGGTCTGGTTGGTGATTTGTTCGTTTGAAAATTTTGTTGTTGTTGTTGTTAAGTACTGTGAATTTTTTTTTCGTTCACCACACGAAGAAAGCATGTAGTTGTCACCTGATGAACTTACGAACACGAGGGTGCACCGGGAAGTTTTGAGAGAAACGCCAATGCGGTACGTGTGTCTGCACTTTATTAGTTTATCACTATACGTCACACATCTGCATGTAAATAACGTACGCCTAAATAAAATACATATCAGGGTAACATCGTACGTGGAGGTTGAGCGCATCTTCGTTTTTGTTTACTTTTTTTTTTTTTTTTTTTTTTCTTACCCTCCGCGGCAAATTCTATTAACTGGATTTGTGTTCACGTATTCCTAATGGGTAGAGATTTTGTGCACGTGTGTGTGTGTATTCAAGCGGGCAAATTATACCTGTATGCATATGATATACACACATCCGCGCTCACCAATCTCACCATCCCCTTTTAGCCGGCAGCAAATTTAATTAAAGTGTTATGAGGCGCGAGAGTCGTTTCCTCGTCTTCTCTGCTTTTGTACTTAACGTGTGTGTGTATGTGAGCGTGTCCGTGTCAGCAAGGGACTCGACATTGACACACATATTGCACCGGTTTTGCCATTTTTCTCTCTGTTTTCTTCTGTACTTTTTTTTTTCTCCTTCATTCCAGTATCCCTTTAGAAAGCCGATCGCTGCTGCTGTGACCTTTTTTACACCAAATACATGTGTTTATTATCTTAATTTCCGTAATAGGATAATGATTCGAAGGTTGTGCACTTACATTTTTTTTTTTTTTTTTTCATCGACGTGCTTCGGTGTGCTCAACAGTGTACCCGATAGTTAACAGAGAAGGTGTTCGCAATTTGTTACATGTTGGGGTATAGTTTTTCCTACCGATTTCACACCGATTCATCACAATTTATTTGTCCGCGCTAGAAAAAGTGTCCCATTATCGATTGTTGTCCCACATTGGATTTCAATCAATATATTATGACAGCACGTGTATGCGATCGCCACAAAAGATAAATCGTTATAGCATTTTTTCACCCTGCCCCTCGCACCGTGATGGTTACAAATGGTTGTTCCATTCATTATTACCTGGATCGGCCATTTGTTACATACGGTCCAACAACTGGAAAGAACTCGAATATACATGTGCGAAGAAACGCACTCCGAACAAGTGTGAAGATCGGTAGAAGTGTCCGTCATTTATAGATGTACCCAACAGGTTTCACACTACTTTACCTCTCGCTCGAAAAATCGGTCCACACCGGACACAGTGTGATCTTACGCGATACCGATCTTCCGATCGTTTACGTATACAGGCCAACGCAAAGCCTTCGGAAACACCCAAAAATAACCCACAACAAGATAGAGAGAGAAAGAAAAAAACAACGAAGAGCTACAAAGAAAATAAAAAAAAAAAAAAAAGAACGAGCGTCACACAAAGTGTACCGTGAAGTTTGCGACCTCGCAAACGGCCTAACTATATATATGTGCCGCGAGAGCCGCCGCCGCATCTTCCAGAGAGAGCCGCTCTTTCTCCACCGCTCGAATATTTTCAACTTAAGCGCGGATAAAATCCGGAACGTAACGGGTCCTTCCTCTCCTCTACCGACGGCCCCCTTTCTTCTCTCTCTCTCTCTCTCTCTTACGTGCGCTACGTGTACCCGTATACTCGAAAACAACAAACTCGGTGGATCTAAAAAAAAAAAAAAAAAAAAAAAAAAAATCGCGGCAATCGCGAGTGATCGGCGTAACCCGCTGGGGTATATATGTATATATGGTGGTGTGCGCCCATATACGTATACGATGTATTCGTGGATAAAATGGAGAGAATAGATCGCGAGCGCGAGGAATGTGCAGGGGACCTTTTCCCTCCCTGTACATACCCCTTTACTTTTATACAGTGCGAGAAATGTATCGGGCGACACGGCAATGTATACACACATACTCGCGTGATGCTCGGCTTTTTGGTGTATACAATAATAATAGTATATTATATACGTCTGTAATGTCGCTTCGAGGCGCGCATTGACTACGGGAAAAACGAAAACCCATACCTCCGCGGTGCAGCGGCTCGATCGCTCTCACGTTCGCTTATTCGTATGCCGATGCTGTTTGGCCCCGACAGCCCGCGAGACGCATAGGTATGGAAATTAACTATATATTTTTGTGCTCTCCCTTCCGCACCTCTTGTACCGATGAGAGTTATTTTTTTTTTTTTTTCCGTTTACGATTATACTGCGATGATCGGTATCCACTTGATGACGATTTTTTTTTTTTTTTCGTGATTGAAGCGCGTGATTAACACGTTGGATCAAGAACATTTCCTGCTAAAGTAATTGGTCACCGAAAATAATTTGTTTTCTAGTTTGCCGATATGAAAAATGGTTGCACTTTGATATTTTTTGATGAAAAATTTGGTTGTCCCTTGAAAACCTGATGCCTTTAGTCGCGAATCGTTGAAAAAAAATTTGTTTTTGTCCACAAAATAATTCTTTTTTCGTATAGCAACAAATCGGATTATTTTATGAAATAAATTGATCCAAAAATAAAGGTATTTTGTACATCACGTCCACAGGACAGCACGATATACAATTAATAATCATCTTTCGCACAAGAAATTAATCAAGATTCATTAACTCGTCCTTGTTACCATATATATTTATCAGGTAAAATTATTTATGAAAAAAAAAAAAAAAAAAAAAAAAAAAAAACAACTACCAATTCGCGAATACACTTGCTCATGCATGATATATATGCGTAAACCCGTATATTAATCCGTCGCATCGGTTGATACCGTTGCATTCCCAATATATAGGCCACGTGCTCCGCGGCAGATACGTAACGTTAACGCCTCGGTCTCCCATAGACTATCTGGCGACTGATAAATATCTCCGTGTTCCGTAAGAGTCGCTCTTTCATTCTCTTTTTATGTTTGAGCTAAGGCATCGAGTGGTTTCTCCAGTCGCGGTGTGGTAAATGAATTATTGTAGATGTTTAAAAGAAAATAAAATTAAAAAAAGCCTCCCAAGTATATAGGAGCAAGGAACTCGGCGCGTCGCGAGAGAATTCCAGGTCAGAAAACGCGTCCGCTCACTCGGCTGTGTTTCCTTGTTCTTCTTTTTCTCGTCCTTTTCTCCGTGTGTCGGTCTCGCGAGCTCCGTTTCCTCACTCCGAGCTGTACAGTAGGTATATATATAAGTAGTCGTCATCCAATTATGTCACTTTTAAAATCATCATCGAGTTGGTGCTTATATGGGGCAAACAGGTTGGCGATATATTTCATCTTACGCGTGTGTCTTTTTATCATACCTTTTTTATGACGAATACATTTTTTTTCTTCTCATTGTTGTTTTTGATGAATATTTGTATTTTGCCAACTTTAATTAATAATCATTTTTTACGTTTGTACTATTAAGTGCTTTAGAATGATGGATGAAATGTCTGGAAAAAAACAATGGTGTATAAAAAAATTGCATACTTATACTCTAAATTATTAATTGTTTGAAAACGTTTTTATATTGTCAACACATTTGCATTTTTTATTTGCCATCGAATATTTGAAATTAAAATTTTAGTAAAATTTTGGTCAATGAACCACGATAAATAAAAAAATTTTAATAAAAAAAAAAAAGCACATGAGTAAATATTTAAATTAATGTTACTTTAATTAATTTTTTTGTGGCAAGTATCACTTTATTAAAGTACTGATTAAAGTATGTTACATTTTATTAAATAATATTCTCGTCAATAATAAATTAGTTCACGTCATAAGATATATTACCATTAAAAAAAACGAATTTGTTTCTTTTTTATTTAATAAAAGTCTTTTAATGCCATCGATTGAAAATAATGTGCCTAGTTTAAGTAATGTATAATTTTAATGAGAAAGTGAATATTAAATAAATGCTAAGTAGAAAAAAAAGTTTTTAATACAATTTTTTAATTAAATGATTATCAAAAAAAAAAAGGCACCGTAAAAGCCTGCGATGGCCGGGAATCGAACCCGGATCGATTACTTGGTAGGCAACCATGATAACCTTTACACCACCATCGCCCATATAATGGGTTATAAAGGGCATAATTGAGTATAAGTGGCAAAGTAGTTTGAGATAAAGTAGTTTTTGTAACTGTAATATATTTGCATGTAGACCCGCTGGATTAAAATATTTGCAAAGTGATCATTCATAGTGGCTAAACCAGGGGAAAAAATTAAAATTTTTACTAAAAGCTTTAATCAAAAATGTATCAGCTTTTCTGCATATGAAATTGTGCTCAAAGGTACGCTTCTCTTTTCAATAAAATAACGGAATAGTGTAGTGAATGCATTAACTGCAAATTTGATCGATAATTATATTTCACGACCAAAATATTCGTGGTAAAAATTTAACGTGTGACATCGATTTATCAAACGCTTTTCGAAGTCACGATTTATGTGGCATTAATGCGATCAAACAATAACGGATGCTCCTAAATGTTGAAATAATTTTTATTACATGTCATCAGTCAAAACAGGTGGTGGAAATCACTTTCTACTATAACATAAGAGTACTATATCCTTTGGCTACACTATATTATCTGGTAATCAATATTGTAATGCAATATTGTACAAGTACATGAACAGATATCAGTTTAATATATTGTCCTTAGGTTACATGTATTTATTATTCAGATGTGCCATATTAAATATAAATATGTGTATACAGAAAAACCTCATGGGGGCAAGCAAAAAAAGTGGTCATTCGGATTTCGACTCCCCAGGGCTCCAGATTAGAGAGCAAACACTCTGATTTTTTTATAACAATTTTTATTAAAGTATTTGTTCATAATATTTTTTATAGATCCAATATGTATAAATATATACAAATTATTAACAGGCAACCTCTATCACCTTGATACTTGTATATTTGATTCTCATAAGGACTCTTTACACAAATTGATATGTTGTTATAAACACTGACCTTACATGTGTACAAGAGTACGGTAAACACGTGTTGTTGTACAGAAGATATATTTTTCTTCTCTAAATTTTCTTTTCTTCTTTTTAAGTTTAGGTTGAAAACGTTTAAAATCATTGAAAAAAATATATTTTATTATACGTTCGTAAGAGGATTGTATGTTAACTTAAAAATATGTAATCTGTAGCAACATTTTTTGAAAGTTTCGTATTTTAGTGGACTAAGGTAAAAGTATGAAAGCTCATATTATGAAAACTCAAGATTAAATAATCATGAAAATTCTAATAATAAAAATAAAATATACTGAAGAATCTCTATAATACTACCGTATCAAATTAACAAAAATAGTAAACAATTTCAAACATTATTATATTGAAAAATATATTATTACGAATCCGGTTTTCATAATACGGACAGTTTGAAACATAACCTGCAATATGTGATGTTCCTATTTATGAAACGCACGAGCCCATTTAATTAACATGTAAATTTCATAATTGGGACTTGTGTCTCATAAATATGGACACAACTTTTTAGCTATTCCATAGTTATGGACATTTTGATCGTGTCAATATTTGCTTTTAAATTATTTTTTTACATCTAAATTTCATTTCAAAAATGTCAATTTGTTCAGAAGAGCATAGCGCTTCTATTAAAACCAAATGACTATTTTTTTATTTAATATTGGTCGATCATACGTAACAATCGAAATTTGTATCCATAATACGTACTTTTACCTTGTGTAGTGGTGTTCGTATTTAAGTATTATCAAAGTGAGTATGGAAGATCGATTTCTTTAACGAAAGAAATAAATACTTAACAATTGTTATAAATAAAAATTTAAAAAATTGAAGTTTTGCTAATAAAAAAAACAAAAATACATGCGATGGCCGGGAATCGAACCCGGATCAACTGCTTGGAAGGCAACTATGCTGACCATTACACCACCATCGCACATGAGCGCACTGCCTTTCACCACCTTGCATCAATATTAAATTTAAATCAAAGCCTCGTGCATACATCTATCTGGTGAATGTAAGGAGCGGATGCTGTGCGACTGTGATGCCTGATTTTAGAGGCGTCTTTTGAATTTGTAATCGATTTTTTGGTGTTTTTGTTTTTAATGCTTAACGTTTTTTTATTTTTAAAATTATAACAAAAGAAACTGTTCTCTATATAGGTAAAAAAAAAAAAAGAAAATAAATAAATTAATAAGACTAAAAAGAAAAAGAATGATCTCCTTTCCAAAACAAATATCTGAAACTGATGTAACTAAAATTCCTAATTACGTTACAATGAAAAAGAAGAAAAAAAAATTATTGATACAATTTCCTCTTGTATTTCCTCTTTCGTATCGCGCACTCGTAGACCCGCGCCAGCTTTTAATGACGATTATCTGTCAGTTTATCAAAAGAAACAGAACCAATTATTATCAATGCCGTAAGTTTTCTTATCAAGATGCCCATGTTGAGTCTTATTAAATGATGATAATATTACGTTACAGTGAAACGAATTATGTAACACCGATCCATTTTAAACCCAAGTATTCAATTATAGATTCTGCAGCGTACTATTACTTTTATAAATATTAATAGTGGAATTTCAATAATGGTTTATACTCAATTATTTCGTCTTTTGATTCGCATACAATTTATATAAACAAGGCTAAATTTGGACGAATTTCTTGCACGTGTAAATTCATAAATTGGGATAATTAAAGTTAAAAAAAAGTACACTGTCTGATAGCGAAAATGTTCACTATTTGCTTGGTAAACAAAATTGTTGATTTCGTATTCCAATCGGTACCATTTAGTAGTCCTACACCGGTGTTCTATAATAAGACATCTTAATCCAATGAAAGTTAATTGGTGCATCCCATAAATACTATGTTGGGTGTCACTAACAAAAAAAAAAAAAAAAAAAATATAGCTACAGCTTACAAGTGATTCAATTAGTAAAACTTTAACTAAAGTAGTGGACATTAATGTAATTTAAAATTCATTCCGGCGTTAAAAGAAAAAAAAACACACATGGCAGTAGCGTGGACAGCTGTCAAGCGCGGTCGAAGGTTCCAGCTGTTGGAAAAGCCGAAAAAAATGTATCAGCTCGGGCGAGGTAGATTTTTGTGTAAAAAAAAATCTCAACGAGCGTGTAGAGATGCACGGAGAGTCGCGTGTAATCCAGTCCTATTAGCATAATAACGGAAAGAGTCACCATGTATATACTCGCACACACGAGACGAGGAGGTACATATATGTTGGTGTCACTTGTATGTATGTATATATATATACGTGAAATTAAAAAAAAGAGGAATAAGAGATCTGGTAAATAAAAACCGAGTCGGTGCTGACCGTATATTACCACCAGCCGGCGGCGCTTCCCAGGCCTCTCCCCTTATGTCACGGAACACACACGGTTCCCGCTCCCACGTGGGCTTCTTCATCTCTCGTATCGAGTTTCGATGTGTTTGTCTCGTTCGATTTTTCTATCACGTATTTCAGGATCATCTTTTTTTTTTGCCGTAGTTCGGAATGTTTAATTGTTTTAACTAAAAGAGTTTAACGATGTGCCGGGCAGATTGGCATCACTGTATTTGTGGTAGAGCATTTTAAAAATTGGACTACAAAAGTAAAAAATCGGACGAGCGTCAATGAAACAAAAAAAAAAAAAAAAAAAAAAAAAGGTTTTCCAAACGATACCGACCCCCTCGATAATTACGTCGTTTAAATCCACTCAATCACCCAACTCCTACTCTTTCCAGGGCGTGTAAACTTGACTAATGGAAAAAAAAAGTTCCCACCTAAAAGCGCAAAAGCCTGGAATTTCTCGCACCAACCTGTACTTTCGACGTCATTCTTCATCTCTCGCGAGCGAAACCAACTGACAGACGGCTGACGGCTTTCCCATTACCGATTCGAAAAAATCGCGTATTCACACGCACACGGACATCGCCAAGTGCAGTTCACCCCGAAACCTGGTCACTCGCGGGGAGCAACGAAAAACGAAGGAAAATAAATGTATAAGGAATCCAAAAAGTTTTTTGCGACTCCCCCCCTCCCTCACACACACACACAGAAAGAAAGACAGGAGCTCTAGAAACGAGGTGTACAGCGCGGTAAGAGGACGACGGCCGCAATTTGCGGTGCAAGGGGCAAAAAAAGCAGCTCGCTGCCGGGGTAAAAATGAGCAAACAAGCGAGAGACAGAAGCCAACTCGTTCGGCCTTTCACGACTAAAGATACATGTGTATATGGGATCATTCACCGCTCGCTCATTCCCAGCGTTGCGCGCAAAAGCCCGTTTTCAGTCCAGGAATGCCGAAACGCGTCGATACGTATTCCCCCTCGGGGCCAAACCTATATACACACAAGTTTTCGGGGTCCACACCCTCTCCGGACCCGTATATACGCGCATCTTCTTCTTCTTCTTCTTTTTTTTTTTTTTCTTCCTTCGCATGCATTATAGTATAAACAAGCATCACCCGCGTCGTCCCCACCTCGGGCTGTTTCCCACAAGCGAGAGCGAAAGCCAATAGACGCGGTGTGGCGCATCGGGAGGGGAAAAAAAAGTGCAAGCGAGTCGAAGCGCTGGGCCGATCCGATTTCGATTGCCGATCGAGGGAAGAGAGAGGGACTTTTTATTTGCCAATCAAAGATGCCGTTTGAATGTTATCTCTGATGCCGAAAAAAAAGAGCGCAACTGTCGGGGCTTCTTCCCCCCCCCCCCCGATGTGCAGGTACAAAGTAACCCCGTATCTATGCCGTTTGCTTCGGATGGAGCTTCTCCGAGCTCTGATCACTGTTTTCGTGTTTATGCATACGTACGAATCGTTACGATGATCGGTATGTATATACCTACGCGGCTGCGCTTATTCAAATTTCAAATATTCGAAGCTGCGGGCGGTTTTTCTGATTCGGTAGTTACATTTCTCATTCAAACGACCAGCCGAACGTATATACTTGATTGGCTTTTTGAAATTCAAGAGCCGATCGAATTTTAAATTTCGAAATTTCATCTTTTCAAGATACCCCCATAGTCGATCGCAAGGCGCATGATTCACTTATTGTGCCCAAGATCGATATGAGTATATTTTGCCTTTCGTCGCCGTAAGTATACGTTGCACAACGCGGGCACGCTTCGTAAGCCCGATAAGCCATTGAAAAATGGCGATCAGCTGGATATCGATCGATCACCGCACAGTGTGGTATACAAGTACAGACACAACCGATTCGTCATAATCCGGGGGTAGCGCGGATCAATGCCTCGTTTTCCGTGTACTAAATCAAAGCGTCTTCTCTTTGAACCAAAGTGAGTCGAACGACGGTGGAAAATCGATTTCTAATCGCCCGGCGAATCTGCAATTTGCCGGGACTCTCATTTCTCAGGCGCCGATCGCACCAATAGATACACACACGGGTATACACATAAGGTCGGCGTACACATCACATTAAGCAGCACAAGCGCGTACATTGATGGGTGTATTTTATTTTAGAAAGTAGTTCGCGAATTAGAGATGATTGCGCGAGTACCGGTTATTTTTTTTTTTTTCTTTTCCACGAGATCGGTACTCACAGTGAAGGTGAACGTTTGGCCGTTTCATTCGCCCCCCCCTCCCCCACTGATATATATTGATTTTACGAGTGCGGTAATCTGGATTGGAAGGAAATCACATGAGTCAGCTTTTCAGCCAGTATTTAAGCCATACCGATCTTCGCCGGTAAAAAAGCTTCGGATTATCAGTGAAAATTTTAACGTTTTTTCATATATTACACCGGGGGGCAACCGTAGATCCTCCGAACGCGCATGTAGTTTGTTTGTATACAGTTTCAAAAGATTAATGTCACGCGCCAAGGAGCTCCGGTGTCGCGTTAGTTCGACATAAGTATAATAATTAATCACGACGTCTCATGTGCTTCGCTCCGTTCCAAGTAGCTCTATCAACTCCAGTGAAACATACGCGCTCGGATAAATACCAAAACCTGCCGTCCAACGAAATCATTAATTTCAATGTTTGATGTAGAAGAGCACCACGAAAGAAACTCTCGTTGGCGCAAAATTACACGATACCTCTATATATACTCTATATACCGATCCATCGGAAACAAAAATCCAACGCAAGGAGATTGCGCTTATTTTGCATCTCTCGAAAATGAAAAACAAAAATTGTAAGCCCCACTCCGATAATCTTATCACCCACGGTAAACCCAATGACGGACAAGCATGTACTGTAAGCTTCAAACGAGAAACCCCCCCCCCCCGCATATTTTCCAGTTTCCTTATGACTCGTGACACGGGCACCCGAGAGTATTAGAGATGGGAGATACAGCTCGTATATCCTACACAGAGATGGGACGTTTGCCGGGATACGTGCAGCTGGCCCAGTTTGCGGTAATAGCGGGGGTATACGGTCCGCGTCCTCGATGCGAGTGCATTTACATCCCGACGTGTTCAACGCTATGTCTGATGGACGTGTGTACGGAGAGAGAGAGAGATAGCTACCGGCTCGTTCGTCGTTTAATCCTCGGAGTTGCGCAAAAAAGGGGACTAACTAGTGGGACTCTCTCTGCACCACTGGGTTTCATTTTTTTTTCTCTTTTTTTTTGCAATTTTAATTTCGCTGCGGTGGCAGTCACGAGGCAAATACATGCGAGCCGACGCGATGAGCGCTCGCGAACATCGGCGGATGATTTGTTGTGTCGATTGAGCGTGACAAATCGTCGCGATTCGCTGGACTGATGGATTGGATACCCTCGTTTCGGTACAATGATTTATTTTTTAGCTCAGGGTTGGTTTATTTTATTCGTTAATTGCATTATAGATATATGTATAGTTTGAAATTTGATTGATGACTTTTGTCGAGGAGCGTCGAACGTGTTATTTTTGGGACAGGGAAAGTTTCTAATATAATGTGAAGGTATATAAGTATGTTATATATTTACTTGACGTGTATACGTGGGGGTGTCAATTTTATCAAGTTTTTCACCTAAGTCAAGGAACAGTTGCTATCCGCTTGATTTTTTTTCCAACTTTGTAAGCACACGTTGAACAAATGTTAGCCTTCAACTGACTAGCTTACTAATTTGAAATCACAATCAAAACACTCTGTGTATGATTTTTTTCTTTGGTTGTAGATTAATCAGTCGATCGTGATTTGTATTTAAAGGCTTGGTCTCTTTCAAAAATTAAGTCACGCAGATATCCATACACTAATGTTTTATTAGCTATACAAGCATCCAACCTTTACCTCTCCACTTTGATTTACCACTCAAACTTTTATCGTTATTGTATTTTGTCATAAAAATAGCCAAGTACCGTGATCCACGACTTTCATTTAAACAATTCGAATGAAATAAAAAAAGAAATAGAGATAACATAAAGCTACAAGTTTTTTCTATGGCACATTGCAAAGTAACAAAATTTTTCTCTGATCCAGTATATTCCATTAGAAAATAATTTTGATCGAGTTCGGAACGAATTTCATGCGCACGCATTTAGATAATTCCACAGCATGCTTAGAACTTAAGGAATAAGGTACACACTTATACGTGCTCGAAGCAAATGGTAAGTGGTTTTTGAAGAATGCGCTGGGGAGGATGGGCTTTAATGAACGTTCGCTGTACCAGATAAAGCCGAAAGGCAATAACAGTTTCGTCGCGAGACTGCACAGCTTTTACTTTAATTTCAGAAAAATCGCCAGTTAACTTACCGATCTGTGTGTTCACCTTTTATGTGCTCCATTAATCCATTATCCCCTCCACGTTGCAATAAAACATGGAAAAAAAAAAATCGTTAAACAACATCCTCTCGCTCAAAAAATCATGGAAAGAAACTCCTTGGAGCATCAACGACGAACCTCCCCGCCATACCGATCGCCCACTCTGACATACATTCATACGTACTCTTACACAGAAAAAAATGCAGTTAAAAACGCAGACGCTTAAAAAGGGGCCCTCGCGAGAAAAGGCAAAATCGCTTCCCTCTTGTGCTTCTTCTTCCGTACGCGTGTATGCATATGTATTATTTATATATATATGTATAGGTACAAAGGCGCGCAGGTGTACCCTGCACACGCACGGATCGAGCCGCGAAACCGTAAAGGCGAAGCAGCCGCGGGCGGACAAACTGGTTTGAGCAACAGCAGCAGTTGCGGATCGGCTCCTTCATACCCATATTGTGTATACACACACACACACATACACACACACATACGTATATATGTATATATTGCACGCTGATGCAGTTTCCGTACAATTAAGGAGGTCGAGTTGTATATACATACCGGCGCTGCATCGCGCGGTCGATACCGATTTTTCTCCTTCGAGAGAGTTAAGGAGAATCGGGTGGGGGATACATATATATACACGGTCAGGGGCCTCTTCGGATCCTTCCCTCGCGTTGCGTATATATATATATACTTGTCTTTCGATTTATAATGGCTGGCGATTGAATGAAGCGCAGGTATATACATCGGCAAGAGAGAGGGAAGCAAGGGAGGGGACGATTAACGAGTTGCTGCCGACGTTCGCACTGATGAAAAAAAAAAAAAAAAAAAAAAACCCAAAGGTTCCTCATCCTTACCCGCGATATTCTCTCTTTTTGCCTTTCTTTCGCTCCCCAATGGTTATACACGGGCCTTTTTTTCCTCCCGCTGATTTATTTGTTTGTCCACTTTGGGGATTATTATCGCGCGGAAAGGAGATACATACATGTACCGAGTGCGCGCACACGCGGTTCGTGCGGAAGCTTGACGGGAGAGGTGAGTTTTTTGTGTTTTTGGGTCGTACACTTTACGGATGGGCTTGCAGATTTTTATGTTGTATTTTTATGGCACTGTACTTTGATTTTTAAATATTTTTTACTTTTTTTTAATACATAGAAAAAGCAGATACATTTTTTTGAAGTTTTTCCCTGACTTGGCCAATTTACAGCCAATTAACTGACTTTATTTACTTTTTTTTACACGTGTAAGGATTTTGGGACCCAATGTTTTTGACCACAAACGTTGATATTAATAATCGAACAAACTATTTTTGAAATAATAATGAACGTCATCTATTTGCACAGCACAATATGATATTAAAATGTCCTTGTCGCGTGTTTGCGCACATCAATTTGATGTACTTACTTCCGGAATCCATAAATTACCAGGAACTACCTCGCTATTATGGGGTTGAAGAGAATCAAGTAGTGGAAGGGAGAAGGAGAGAGTTGATACACAACCGGAAAGTTACACTGCACAGCGGAAGGAAAACATTTCTCTGTCTCGCTATCGAAGAGACACTTCTTGAGTGGATTTTTCTCCAGCACTCGCTCGTCGAGTTCGACGGGTTAAGTGGCTTTCGTGAACTGCCTCTGTTTATACGTCTTTCTGATTTTTAACAATTAGGGCTATTTTGTCCCTCGACCAAAAATGGATTAACTATATAGGTATCTTTATGGGAAATAAAACTTCACCCCCAACAACCCAACGTGTGGTGGCTTGGCCAGTAGAGCGAAGGCTCGATACCTCATCTAATTAAAGTGGCAAGTCTTATTATCTAATGGACGAAAATTTAAACACATTCTATACTCTATCTTTGAAAGGGAGATGGCTCGAAGGGTGCAGCCATACTGCCATCACTTTACTCGAGCTCTCATTGGTTGAGCTCATCCACCTAGAGTTTGCTTTTACAAAATTCTGTAGAGATAACGCATATTCTATCTACATATAGAGTTTTTCCCCTATAGTTACGTAAAAATACATCTTTGTAGAGGTCCGCGTACTGCTTATTTTTATCGCATTCTTTCACGAACTGTAGTAGTAAAAGAAATTCACGAATGCAAAAAAAAAGCAGCTTGTATCGGTAAGCGCTTCACGGTTGATTCACCCAAAAAAACCTCGCAAAAAACCAGACTCAATTCATCAGCGGCATCAAACATTTCAGACTCTGCGTAGCGTTAAAAAATGACCACCACTCGACTCCCACGGAGAACTATCACAACTATAGACCCGTGACTTGCGTAATCGGTGGCGGTGGCAACAACGCGTACGTGCCCCGTATAATATACAGCTCGGAAGCTTCCATGCGGACACGCTTCGTGGCCCCTCTCTCTCTCTGATTCCACTATAGCCATACGGCGCCGTTTCATTCATTAAACACCACGCTCGCGAGAAACCCTGGAATTCCGCGTCAGGTGTACCAACAAATCTACGCCACCTTATACCATGGTGTGGGTTGGGCGTGGTTTGTTATCTTGAATAAAGGGAAAAAATAAAAAAAATTTCCGTCATGTTTGGCCCGTGCAATTTTACGCTGTACGCTGATGGGTTCGCCACAACATGCGATCGGTGTTGATTTATGCAAGCGCGGGAGGAGCACTCCATTGTTTTACGGCTGGTTGAACGCGTTGCGTAATTGAAGGCGATACAGGCACGCTTAAGCGCTCGTTGTCGCTTTTGTTTGTGTTTTTTTATTGTACCTGCGTATACCGATCGTTCGTTCGATAGATCGGCAAATGGGTTCGATTAATTTTTACGGACATCGTTATCGGGTATCATTTTTTTTGGGTCAAAACTATAAACTGGCCACTCGATACGAAATAAGCATTGGTAGAGAGTTTCAGCGGAAGCTGTGCTTCCTCTTTAGAAATGGATTGGAAACAGATGGTTGGCCCACACACAGGATATCGAAACCTTTTTTCTTTCGCCTACGGGCGCTCACCGACATAATGTATAGAGTTACCCTGGTATATGGAAGACCTTGAGGATTTCGTTGGCTTGTTTTTTTTTTTTTTTTTTTTTTTAACTATACCACCTCCGATGGGAATATTAATCTTTCGTTTAGCACATTTATTTCCTTTTTTACAAAAACCGGTATGGTTTGTCAACGAACTATTCGGGAACAGGAAGCAGTTAATCAAGGCTATCCGTCATCGTTAAAGCCAAAATAATCTTGTCGAGAAAATAAAAAAACACGTTTCTCCGGCCGTGACGAAAAGCGACGCGTGTCCCCAAGTGTCCGATTCATCTGTTCGAGGGTCATTCACTCCCAAGCGGATAACGGATGATCCGAGATACTAGTTTGCTCTTTTTTCCCCCTCGTCTATAGCTCGCGAATATGTTAAAAACTTGGTCGGATCACATAATCCACACGTGTTGAATATAGCATACGCTCATCGTATCTGTAGGTCGTCAAGCCTTTTTTTTCCTTCGGTACCACCGAACGCGTCATTGCAAGTCGCAAAAATCGTTAGAGAAAAAACTACTCCTCTCACGAATTTTTCTGTACTCGTTGAAAAGAAATGTATACCAAGCAGTCATTCTCAAGCGTCGACTCCCCTTTGAGATTCCGAGCGATCCATGTTTTGTTTCTGAAGGTTTTTGCGAGATCGTCCCCAAATTACCGATACCGATTTTTTTTGCGTTCAGCTCGTAACTATACGTTGGCTTTTTAGGTGTAGGTTGGCGCAATAGACGCGGACAATAGCGAACGAGCGAGCGAATCGTTGTCTTATACGCGTATACACCATGAGATCGGTATGTCGTTTAGTCAAAGACACGTCTGTGTGTGATTGTTATTGTATTACTGAGAGTCATCTTTCGAATGATCGGGAGTCTAAAAATAGATCCCGCTCGAATGAAAGGTTGACTAGATTATTGTTTTCGAACTGTGCAGGCGACTCTGCTCGAAATCGGTCGAATAGGGGCTCTTTTTCGAACGGACTCAAAATTTTAACTTCAACAACCGGCGATCAGAGTACCGGTAGCATATCTCACATTTGTCCGCCTATCCCATATATATATATACGCGAAAATCACGTGGAAGATTGGTCACACACGTAGTGGGCATATACCCCTGTACCTGATACACCTCACAAAAGTGTATGTATATATATATCTTTAACGCGAGAGAGGAGAGGAGAAATGTGGCGCGCGATCGCTGCTGCTTACATTCTCTCCTCATCCCCGCGGCTACGAAATTCCGTTACACACCGGCCTCGCTCTGTTTGTATGCTGTGTACGTATAGTGTGTCCGCTGTGATCTATGTCTGTATAAGTGTGTATAATATACACTCGCCATCTTAGAGTACAACCACGCGCTTTCATCTCTCACTCGATGAGAAAGAGAAGCGGAGGAGAGCTATGTATTGTACAGGTACGTGGACGATGTGGGAAGAGAAAGATCCTTTCTTTTCGTTCGATTATGCGGATTAGGCTGTGCAAAGGAGCCTGATTTCGATGTGACTTTGCGTTATATTCAGTTTTTTCCAAGAGAAGTACAGTCAAGAGTTTTTCGGTCCACACCGATACATACCGATCAGTGCGCGATGTCACGTTTGTCCAATGTAATTTGTATGCAAAATTAATACCCAGTTAGACTTTTTGCACAATAAAGCGGCTCTGATTTTTATTGGCGTTTATCAATACATCTTACATGTACGTGATTTATATGACGGGAGTAAAAATGTAGTTTGCGATTTACGGGCTATCGGTAGTTTCGAGTTGGAGTATCTTGAAATCGATACCGAGAATTTTTCCGTATGTAGTTCAGAGGAAGAACAAATTAAAAAAAAAAAAAGAAAAAAAAAAGTAAATTAGCCAAGTAAAGAAAACTAGTTTCCACGCGGCACGTATTTTATACGTTATACTTCTTGTTGAAAATGGTATATACACACGCTACAGGTTTAAGTGCGAATGTCAAGTTGGTCGTTCGCAGTTTTGCTTGTGTTTTATTACTATTGAGGAAAAGCCGTTGTAAAACGCTTTTTTATTCTGTTCCTACACACATTTGCACAAAGTCCTTCCAAACTATCGTTATTAGATGATTACAGGTGGAAGAAATTTACGATCTTTTTAATGCTGTTTATTAACACACTCAAGCTACTTCAGTAGTTAACCCAATCGATTTTGACATCGAATCCGAGCCGAGTGAACATTTCTAGGTAAATGTAAATGTAAATTGATGAATAGATCGGTATGGCACAACAGCGAAATCGAAAAAATTATACACCTGCGCTTTTGGTATGCATAACAGTAAAACCAGCACAAACGAGTTCGGTTGGATAAACTCGGCCGTGATATATATAAATATATTATGTATGGGCGCAACCTATACGAGCGCGAGCTTATCGCGTCGACCAGAAACTCAAAATTTACGATTATATACCCCCAGCATCTCGAGCCCATCGCGGAGCTCTGCTCTTTTGTACACGGGCACAAACAATGGCACTATATGTATACCGATCTCTTTTCTCTCCGTACGCGAGTTCTCGATCAACAAGCGTATGTATATCGATCGACCGATAGTTGGCCTCCGGCTACGCGCATATTATACACACACGTATGGTGCTTTAAAACTACGGTGGATATACAACTTGATACAGCAGGTGCGCGAGATACGTAAACATTAACGGGCTCTTTCTCTTGCGTTACACTTAGCCTTGAACTTGTGCTTCTTCCTTTTGAAAAGTGGATTTATTGTAGGAAACATACGTACGTGCGTGTGTTTACTTTGTATTACATATGTGTGTGTGTGTGTGTGTAATTGTAAAACGTGCAAGGAGTACAGGAGTAGCGTTTTGTTGGTTTAACAGTTGGTCGCGAAGATTCTTTACGACGCTTGACACCTGCAGTTGTAGATGGATTTGTGTTGGTAGCTTGACTGATGGTTTTTGCATTTTTCATCCATAGAATCACACAAAAGAATAATATTTCATTTCTGAAAATTCAATACACTGATTTAGCCGATGGCTTTTTCGTTACTGTACGTATAATACTAATTGTAAAATACTTGATTGTTTTTTTTTCCCCTTAGAAAACACATAACGTGTTGTTTTTCATTTATATTTTTTTAAAAAGATAATTTGTCAAGTACTCTGTGGTACTAAAAAAAAAAACATATGTTTGGGTAAATAAGATCGACACGAAAGAAAAAAAAAAAAAAAAAAACAAATCCCTCCAAATAAATAATACACTGTAATTATCAGTACTAAAAAAAAAACAAAAAAAAAAACCAAACACCCATCCAAGTGACATCGATGAATATTAAGTGCACATCTCGTCAAAGCAAGAAAATTACCCGTTGTATATACACATACACAAAGGTATAATATATTCGCACAGCGTATACATATAAATAAGAAAGTCTCACGTGTACACGCGCACATTTTGTAATATAGGTACCTACGTGTGTGCTTTCTTTACGCGTGACTCTACGATAATTACGCTCGCTATTAATCTGTCATGAGCACGTCGGTCAGGCAAAACCTTTTTTTTGCGTATACATGAGTATACACCTATATATTGTGACAGTCTCCCCCCCCCCTATACTGCACACCTCAAGTAGAACAATCATCGTGTGTGTATAATGTATATGTTATATATACTGACTCTCTACCTCGTTGTAAAAGCACGAGTTTCTCCAGCACACGAGAGATGCGATTCTTTTGGTTTCCTGCTTTAGAAATCGGTTGAGAGTAATTTTTCCGAGCCGATCATATACCACGGGCTAATTGCTCTATCGAGGTTTAATAGCGTAAAGTTATTCTTGAACATTAGTGCTAAAATTGTATATATTTAAAAGTCGACGAGTACATGAAAGCTGGTATGGACTACTGGAAAGAGTCAGCTACTTACCGAGGCACGTGCCGATTTTAACGCATTACGCAACTCGTGCACTAAGAATCTCTTTGGTGATCTCAATAGTAAAAAGAAAAAAAAACACGCGCATACGAATAACAGACAAATATATATACCCAGTCTCTCGACGTCTGTATAAATTGAGCTCGCGTGTAAGTATAAGAGTATACAGACCACCAGTGTATAGGTATATACATATAGCGTGACGCCACACCGTTAAATCGGATAAGACATCCGAAAGCTCTGTGCTACCGCATCAGTTCGTTTGCATAATAAACACGTCCACGAGTGTGTAATACCTGCACAACGCGCGTAATGCAAGAGGAAAACTGCATGCATTTTGTACGCGCGTGTACTTATAAACGCGAGATCGGTATAATATGTAATCATCAGTTTTGGAGGATAATCGATCAAGTTCGAGTCACGGGGAGTATGGTATTTTTTCGTTCGGTGCTCATGTCCCTTGCAATTAAATACGATCATTGCATCCCGGAATATTTTGGGGTTGAACGAAATTGTGGGCACATTATACGAAGCGGTTAACTGCGCGGCTCTAATTTTGGGTGCTGGTTGATTGCAACGAGGTTTTTGAGGGGAAGATGGGAAACTTGATTTTTTTTTTTTTTTTTTTTTTCAGGTAAAATATAGGGGTTTTGGCGCCCACTCGATTATTTGACCGAGGCGACCGGACCCAATATAAATTGGGGCGTAATGCGAGTTTGATGAACTTGGGTGTTTCATAGGGTGTTTTATGAACTAAAAAAAGATATAAAATATTTAGTATAAATTGTGGATATTTGCTTGTAGTTTATTTGTAACTGTTTAACTGATATTTAAGTAGGTACCTTACATTCAAAAAATTAAGGATTTCAGTTTTGGTTTATAAATGAGTAAAGATGGCCTACTATGCTAATTAAGTACCAGCTCAAGTATTCATCTTCTCCTTTAATTTTTGCTTTTACTAAGCTTACCATATATTTGGGCACAATATTTTATTTTAAATATATGTAGAAAAAAATTGTTTCTTCTCCAGAATAACGTATAATCTATTTCTAGTTATTGAAATAAAATGTTCAAATACTTAAATAAACTTTTCTGTTTTTAAATTATATTTTTTTCGAATCACAATGCGTTGTTATAGAAGAATTTATGTCAAGCACTATATCGTAAAAAAAAAAATTTTTTTAAATTTTTTGACGGAAATGTTTGTAGCCGAAAATTATATTGGAAAAAAATTGAAAAAAGCATCCGAAACCAAGTAAATAAAACAGTACAACAAAAATACACATTATAGATTATTCAACATCTATTTTACGCGTATCGTACAATTACAATTCAATAACAAATTATTCAATAAACCACGTCGAAACTTAATTTTCATTTCCCAATAAACACATCTGTTGAACCAACATTGTGTATGAACATGGAAAAAAAAACATCGCGTTCCTCTTGGAAAAAAAAGAGATGTATGCCCACGAAAGTATTCGAAAGAAAGCGGTCGTCGCTTTGTAATCGCAAGCGCTCGGCTCAATGACATGTCCCACGGATCCTCTCTCCCATAGAAATGTGTATCCCCCGACGCTTCTTGACCCCATCGGTCCGCGGGAAAGAAACGAGCCTTTGCAGGCCCAAACTTTCTTCAATGCATCTCCTGTGCGCCATTACCACGCGCGCTTGGCTTAACTTGTTACTCGGCATGACAATGTAGGCGGCAAGGAATTTATGCACCACCGAGCCCAGCTGTCTTTTGATTGTAAAAGGCTTTCTAATGCTTCACAGAGGAATCTCGGACTTGGTATTTTTTTTTCCCCCTCTTAATTGGATAACTTTTCTCTCTTTATTGGGAAACTCGGTTTATTGAAAAATGTACATCTCCAATAACTCACTTGGCGCCGGTGAAAATAAACAGCACCACCGAAAATGTGAAAACCATCACAGAAATTTACTCAATTTATACATATATATTTCGTAAAAAAAAAAAAAAAAAAGATATACATTACAAAATCACTCGTTTACACGTGTAGGATCTACCATTTCTTAAATCCACGTAATCACTTCCGCTGATGGTCTTTTTTTGATATATTTCATTATAATGATAATGAATATCGCAACGTCAGGTAAAATTTCGTAATTCAAGGTTATTACATTCCTTACGATATAAACAAGACCCACAAATCTCGACGGATCGTAAATACAACGCCATCATCACTAATTTCCTTTATCACCGTTTAGATCCGACGATTTTACTTACGAGAAGATAATGAGGGAGAAAACACTGCGATTCCCGAGACACCGAGGAAACCCATTGTTGATACCATCACGTCGATTTCAATTTATCTTACATCTCTCGTGTCTCACCGCACATGATAGCATCTGTACCCGTAAATTAATCACTTGCCAAAGGCGATTCCTGTAATAATAGTATGAGCGACATTTTTCGTACCCACCAAGGTATTGACGATTTATTATTAATTTTGTAAATTGCCAATGAAGTACAGGTACAGAGAGTCAAAAAAGTTCGCGTCCGATCGGCAACCGTGTGGGGAAAAATGCCCCTCCGATCGGTGAAAAGCCCACCTTTTCGCAATTGTAAGCCCCGACTTGGGCACGCGCTCGCGTGAAAGTTTTGCACTCACGCACGTGTATAATTATACGCTGCATCGCGCCCATATGCACGTAAGATATGCATGCGCTTCTCACGATATGTTTTTCTCGGTCGCGCGAGAAAGGCGGGAAAATTTGAATACTCGTGACACGATATACATGCCTCGAGGACTTTTCCCCGTACGGCTGCTTCTTCTGCTTCGAGCTGTACGGAGATGCGAGGGGGGAAATGATGAAACCGTTAGCTCGATGAATTCACGGGCATATTTATGGAAGATAATGGGCGTGTGCGAGTGCGCATTTAATTTGCACCTTGACCTTATAAGATCCCTCCTTTCGAGAATTACACGGTACACGCACAAACCCTGTACATCTGACGGCAAAACGATAATGATTTGCTTTTATTGGAAATTTATTAACCTGGTCTGCGGAGATCGGCTATTTATTCCTACTTATGGAACATTGAAGCACAGCCAGATGCATTTAACAGTAATTTTTTTTTTTTTTTTTTTTTTTTTTTTTCTGTTGTAATCCACACTTTTTTCGTTGGTAATTTTTACCAATTCGCGAGATAAATCTTTGTCGGGGTAAAAATGACAAAAACAACTCGCACATCTTCGCGTAAATATACGGAATGGCCATGGTGCTTGGACAAATCGAGTTGCTTCAGCATCGGTATAAAATACCGTTATGCGGTAACAAACGCAGAACTCGTATACCTATAAGCACCGCGCTAAGAACGTCCAAACTACCCCGACCGACGAGACGTCTTTCGCGTTGTTGCACTCCTTCTCTCTTACATGCACTCGCGTACAGTAATTTGATGTACGTACACCCACTAACGATTTGGTAAAAAAAAAGCGCTAAACTATCGCCCTAATGAAGTATACCGCAATACAATGTATTTTTACACGAGGATAACTTAGATACGAAGAACAATTTATTTCGCTCGAGGTGAAAATATTGTTAAATCTCGTAAACGCGCTAATTTAAATGTCGAGCGTGTGTGTATGTGTGCATAATGCGATACTCAAGATTTCACGCGTTCCGTATACGTCTGGACTAAGCGTATAGAAATCAGGTTGTGTACAATGTACGAGCACACAATAGGTGCTCTGGCAAAAAGTGGCACGACAAACGGACAAATGGACGCAGAACTCGAGTTCCAAATAAGCGATTCATAAATTTTGTGGATTTATTTATATATAAACTGATTTACAACTAGTGCGATTACGTAATTAGTATACCTTATAAGCCGAGAGAACGTGTGCCTATTATTTTTTTTTTTTTCCTTTTTTTTTTATTCACGTAGTGTGACCACTGCACACGGTATCACGCAAGCGTGCACATCATGATTAGTGCATGACGGTGTGGTGGTGTCTGGTATGCGCACTGCATCGATTGTGACGGATTATTTCCTTTTTTTTCCGAATTTAGTACGAATTGTTACTTTGTCTGTGCACAGAAAAAAAAAAAATAGAAATTAGTGCTAGTGGTATAGATAATCTTCTGACCAGTGAAAATAGGGGCGAAAGTATAAAATGTCCTTAATGTAGGTACCACGAGTTCATAATCCTGTTGGCACAGTATAGTTTTCAAAATTCTTTTTCCTCATTGTGCGATGGTTTAAGTTAGGATTTATTTTATTTTATTGGAAGAATCTTTTACGTTTAAAATGGGATACTGGAGAGTGTGACGATGGAAAGGAAAATTTTGATTTTCTTTTTCTTTGCTCGCGCAAGTATCGCGTGCTCATGAGAGAAAAATTATTAACTTTTACGGTGTGGTATACTTTCTCGCTTCGTTACTCACGTTCTAATTTAATTGTGAATTTCAAAAGTGAGCGCGCATTGAGGATCTTACGTGCAAACAATAAAAGTATTTTAAGCGATAATACAAGTTTTGTAAATCGTTTGTCGTAATATATATATAAAAAAAACCAACATTATGTAACGCGATTTATGGAATGTGATGCGTACTTTGTGGCTGGAAAATTCGAGAAATTTACGAATTTTCGTAATAAAACTCGAACCTACGCACATAATCCATTATGGAAATTCAGTGATGTTTCGAAAATTCAATCATTACGTAAAATAATTATAAATGTATGTTACCTTTATGCCTTTGGAGTACAAAAATACGCATTGGAGAGAGTCTGTTGAATTTTTCGTAGTCCAAAGAAGAAATTAGTGGTCGCGATGAAAGCTTGGCCGGTATAATACGTCAGTTTGGTCGTAATGGGATTTTTCACGTATATATACAGAGACGGATAAACGTGTCACCGAAACATATACCTAGTTTCTCCGTTTCAACATAAAGTCTACCATCAAAAGACCTTTCCTCTTGCTCAATGATCCTTGAATGAATATTAATGGAATCAAAAATAATTTTCGTTTTACATTCCACATGAGGTATTTTATTCATTTTTAGATGTTAAACGTTTAGGTACGAGATCCATACTCCGATAATGAAATAAACTTTCATACAAATAACGCACTCGAGTAATTCTAGTCACGAATAGTCTGTTAACCCTGTTGGATTCACCAGAACTTAAAAAGAAAACAAACCAACTTGAAAGCCATAAACGTTGATCATGTCCAATTGTTACCACTATTGCTGCCATTTCAGGTTGTCGTATTACGGATGATACTCTTTAGTTTGGAGAAAATGGTAGTTTATACAATAAAAGATACTAAAAATAATTGGGTTTTACAAGTGTGTTTGAAAAAAATGATCGACTGAGAAATAAATTTATTGCTAATTTCAGCAGTGCAATATCGTCACGCGGATACTAAGGACAACAATACTTTTCTTCGTTTAAACTATAGTTTCATCTTTCATGTATAAGCTATTTTCTTCTCTCTACCACCCCGCGTTATTGATTTCTCGAAACAAGTGATGCGCTACTGTTTCATTGTTAATCATTTTCCTTCCATCGCTCGAGTGATGATGAATGACGGCTGTCCACGATTCGTGCCGATTATGCGCAATTCGTAGAAAAAATAAATGCAGGCCGCGTACTTACTTACCCAGAATATCATTAAAAACTGTCATTTAAACTGTTTTCAGAAAAT
Organism: Copidosoma floridanum; assembly: GCF_036245765.1. Classification (NCBI taxonomy): domain Eukaryota; kingdom Metazoa; phylum Arthropoda; class Insecta; order Hymenoptera; family Encyrtidae; genus Copidosoma; species Copidosoma floridanum. The sequence goes on along the minus strand of NW_028321884.1, from coordinate 9,983,057 downwards.
GATAACATTGAGACGAATATAATGATTCTTGAAACCGAATATTCAATGAAAAAGGAAGCAAAAACGTCTACTTTACAGTAAAACCACAATAAACCGACAACATTCGATAAAAACTCGGTCAGACATGAAGCGTACACCTTTTTTGATCTGCGAATAAAAAAAAAAAAAATTGAAAAACCAAAGATTTAACAGTCTCATAGTCTCCTACAGCCCTAGACCTTTACGAATCAGTATAATAAATATAGTCTCCTACTGAACTACACATTCACGAATCCATCCACACTTTACGTATACACAAACGAGTTGTTCTTTGAACGCGGGATGGAAAGTCACGACCCAAATCATTGTATATATCCACCGGAGAGTGCGAGAGTGCATGTATAAGATGTATATCTGTCCGTCTGACTTTCAGCTGATGGGGCAAAATATGCGGTCACAGAAGGGCATGCTAAACAATATGTAGCTCGCGTAATTACCGATCTTTTGATTAGTAATGCGCACGTGCGAGGAAAAAGTGTAAGACATGATAAGCCAAAGTTGCAGGTACGTAACTCTTTCTCCGCTTTTTCTCCAGAGGAGTCTTTAGAGAGAAGATAGCGATGATCAGTGCGTATGTCTATAAGTATATATACGTATAGGCGAACAAATGTGCGAAAGCGCCGCTGACACAGTTTTCGCGAGAGCTAAACGCTTATACACTTCTTTTGTGTGCCGCAGTGCAGTCACTGATGTATGCTTATATATATTGTGTGCATGTATGCGTATGCATTGGAGCTTTGGGACTCATACCTATACTGACATTCTCTCACGTAATTATAATCTTGGGTGTATTTTTATAATTATTGTATTTTAATGAGTTGTCTTATATTTTCGTGTTTGTTTGTGGTTTCTATGTAAACAAGTTCACAGGGAATCCAATGCCCATACAAAAATTGCAGAGGTATTCTATCGAGACTCAAGTTGTTTTTTTTTTTTTTTTTTTTATAATAATTTCATACGAGAATTTTTTCAGGGAGTTTTTTTACCGTTTTAACGACTATTTTTATTTTTCAAAACAGTAAAACAATTTTGTATAATATTATGAAGGTGTGTATGTATGTATTTTTCTCTTCAAAATTTGTTAACATTCACTGTTTCAAAAGTGTAGATCTCGTTCACTTTGGTAAATCCTTAAATTTTAACGTCACTAATAACGTCAAAATATTGCAGTATTAGTTAGGCATGATATTGAATTTTGAATGAGAAAATAAAATAAGCAAAATACGACGTATATAAAGGCATGGGACCAATGCACCTTTCGTTACTCAAACTGGCATGTATATGCAGATTCACTACCTGACAGAAATTCAATAATATCAAATTTTCAAATACCTGTCACAAAATTGTAGACTGCAATATCGCAATGATCAAAGTCTTAAAAATGGTTTGCATTAAGCGTCCAAGTACACAGAGTTGACAGCATCTTTTTAATTTGCGCGAAAGGAGGGATGTCAAAGGCGAATAACGATGATTGCACTGTTACGTGCAATACTTTGGATGACGAATAAAGGGTACACGTGTACGTGGATTTATATATACATATATAATGGTCTATAAGAATCGCTGGAAACAATAACATTGAAACGCGATCGTGGGTTGTTTTATAACTTATGTAAAAAAGACATGTCCTTCTTAATCATTCAACAAGGACTTTAATACCTTATACTCACGATCTATCGATTTTTCATTTTTTTCTATATTTTCTTTGACAAAAGTATTCCACTGTAATTTTAATATTTTAAAGATAGTAAAAATGGCACAGTTAACAATTCGAGGAGTTAACCCACGAGTAATGCTTTTAGTAAAAAATGTCAGAATATGGCTTTTTCCACTGGACAAACTAGATTATTCGATACCTCTTGGAGTTAAAGCTTCCAAACTAATCTTAATTTCTTACTAGGAGTGATTGCTTGATCTTTTTCCTTATTAACCTTTAAGATAAACCGTTTGAATCTCAATCACTTAATGTTAAAACTATTAAATTGTAGTTAGTGAGTAATCACATGTACTCCACTCAGCCAACAAGTGTTATTACCAGCAATCTTTTAGGGCTTTCCACACGGGCCACTCGCTTGTTTGGTTCCTCTAAAATAATATCAATTTTTTAGTAGGAGTAGTTGCTTGATCTTTTTACTCATTTACCTGTACGATAAACCGTTTCAATCTCAATCAAGTAATGTAAGAACTTTTAAGTTGTGGTTAGTGGGCAATCACATATACTCTAATACAATTTGATTTTAAAAATGAACTTTATTTGTCTACACAGTAACAATATCAGTGGTTTGATAACATAAACACTATTTCAAGCTAGCTTTCGATGAACCATAGGTTATGAAAATACATTACTTGACAAACAGTGTGCAAAGATATACATTAAATACACACAAACAGTAAATTTTCTAGATCCATTTCATCCTTTGAACGGACATTAATTACTTCATAGAATATCCTTATCACTAATCGTACATGGTGCTCATAACAGTAATATATGATACGGTGGTTTTCAATATCTATAAGTAAATAAAAATGCTATACAGATCATTTTATGTTTAAATATTTGTCCATACTTACCTTACCGAAATCCTCCAAGTTCATATTAAGCAATGGTCCAGCTGTTAACTGACATGCAATTGAGCTGCGCATCATCATTAAATGTATTAAGTATCGTGTTTTGATGGGTAATTTACACCAACCGCAAAAGTAACTGAATTTTAGAATAATAAAATGAAGTTAAAAAATCTTTCATTATTTTTATGATAGTTTATAACTTACAGGGACATGAAAAATTCTGTATTTTTATCGACCAATTTTTGCCCTGGCCAGCATATGTAGAACAGGTAAATAATATGCCCCAACCACATCACGATATAGCGACTGTACACAAAAGTATTGAGTATTCGTTTTGTTAACTGTAAGTTTAAATATTGCAATTTACTGCAGAAATCCACCCATGGGCTGAACAATATTTATAAAGTTTTAATACTTACCATTGCACTTCCTATACTCAAATCTATGACGACAAAAGTTATATTTAACAAGTTACTCACAGACCACGTGTGTCGAATAAGGTAAAAAAATCTGATAAATAAAAAAATACAGTTGAATTAATTCAAATAATTACTTCGATGATATTATAATGGTACGGAACTCAATTGTTTTGTTATGGAGTTTAATTGTTTGGAGAATGTAGGCGTGGATTCGATCTTCCTCAAATTTTGAATCACATTTAAATTTATCACGGGTCATTTCAAATGTTTGATCCATACGATATCTAAATTGCGTTAAATTTCGCAGATGAAAACAGTGTAAATGTAATCATTAATTGCTTGATTATTTCATATTTTATGATATCGAAAGTATATTACTTAAGAACATCGTAGAGTCCAACACAGTGACAGACGCAGTTAGCATATATCGTATCTGCAGCAGCTATAATAAATATTACGAGAATACAAACAATGAACGAGTGGGCATATATACACCAGTAGTATTCTTGTTCATCTACAAAATACTCCGTGTATATAATGAACATTTTGGGTCGTGATTCATTCGTGGGAATTATTAAGTCGAATATTTTCGGTCCCATTATAGGCATCGTCACAAAAATAATAAGGTTTTGGATAAGATACACTGCGTAGCATATTATAACTGTTGATTAAGATGCAACTTTAATCTTTTAAATTAAAAAAGTAATTCACCTATAAAAATAAGCGTAAATGTATGACCAAGTTTCCAAGATTTTCTTAAAACTTCTTTTTCCCTTTTATTTTCCATTTGTTTCCAATCGTTGGTAAAACGCTTGTAAATGTGCCGTAACTGAAATATTATTTTGTAAATCAGTAAAAATTATGTAATTATTTTAAATATGCAGCATACCTTGTGTTCCATGCGAAGATTTTGAATGTATTTTATAGTTGTTCCCGTCATAAAAATAACACCAATGATACATTCGACAAGTATTTCAAGTTTTCCATCCACCAAGAAGAGTTCCTTAAAAGCTCGGAAAACCTTAAAAAAAAAAAAAAAAAAAAAAAAGAGAGAAATGAACAACATTAATAGAAATTGAATTTTCCAGTTACCTGAGGCAAAAATGAGGATTGCAAAATCGCAATGATCAAAATCCTGCAAAAGTTTCTCATTACATGATGACTGTCGGGCCAAATACACAGAGTTGACAGCATCTTTTTATTTAGCGCGAAATAGGGGGTGTCAAAGGCATCGTTGAAATCCATGGCTGTTTTTTTGCCTTTGTCAAAAACTAACTTTAGTTTGTCAAAAGATGAATGATTACTATGATGCTTCCTTTCAACGATGTCTCGATGATGGTACTGTTACGTGCAATATTTTGTATGTCGAACGAAGGGTACACGTACACGTGGAACTCATAAATATTTGGTGTATAAGAATCACTAGAAAAAATTGCGTAGTTTCGCGACCGTAAGTTATTTTATTATTTATACAAAAAAAATTTTTTTTTGTTTTTATTATTCAGAACGGACTTTAACTCTGTACCCTCTTATTTTATTGATTTTGCTTTTTCTCCTGGATTTTCTTTTACAATAGCGTTTTTATTGTAATTTCGATATTTTCTGAGACTTTTATATAAGTATATAATATATAACAGCTATTATAACTCTAACGTTGAAAATTGTGCTAGATTCAAGCATGAATCGGTTTGTTTTTGACAGTAGTGTTATCTATTGATTAGTTTATTGTTACAATGTTTCGACTATTTACTCGTAGTGGTGCTATGATACTGTAAAATGAATTCTTTCCTAACCCAACCTTTTTAATATCACTGGAGTACTAATGAAAACATTTTTTTCTTCGTTTGAACTTGTTGCAAAAATTTATGTATAAGCCATTTCTCGATGTCCAACTCACGATATTGATTTTTCGAAACAAGTGATGCACTTTTGTTTTATTATTTTTTTCTATACCTTCAACTGCTTTAATAGTGATAAATGATGTCTGTCCACGATTCGTGTAGATTACACAGTTCACAGAAACATTGCAGGCTACAAATTTTTGTACTCTAAGTATTAGTTAAACTTTCACTGAATTTTAATGTAATGGTAAGAAAATCGTAACGCAGTCACTCACGAATCAACGAAAAGTTACCCTTCTATAGGTACGTTATAAGCAGTAGTTAATCAACGATTCTAAAATTTCCACCATCAAAAAATATGTGACGAAAGTGAATTTCTACTTTTACTTCCGGGAGTAAAAAAAAGGATTGACACAAGTGAATTTTTTATTTTCATTTCATAGTTTACTAGAAAAAAAAAAAACCTTTCCACAGGTTTTAAACTCATGTCCTCGTGCATATCCATCGTCCGTATCCACTTAGTCACAAGTAATCTTTGAGAGTGACTTAGCTCTCACTACATTTATACTGTGGTTCGTAACTTATTTTTAATTAAAATTTTTTCTTTACTTCTCGTCAATTGTTTTTTTTAACATTTTATTTTATTATATACATTAATAAATTATTTATTCAATTAAACAATTTCTTATAATACTGAAGCAAAATTATTTCTTAGCAGATTTTCTATACATAATTAATATGTTTAATTTTTTATTAATTTGTTAATTTCAAAATAAATAATAAAAAAATCTAGGTTAAGAAAATATATTATTTAACCAGCAATATAAAATAATTTATATTTAATACATATAATCCGTAAATTTTCTAGATTCTGTTTATCTTTGGAATATACATCGGCTACTTCTTAGATTATCCTCATTCTCACTTTTTGTACATGGTACTTACCAAAGTAATATATGATACAGTCGTTTTTAATATCTTTAAGTAAAAAACACTCAATGAAAAACATGTTTAATTTTAAATGTTCGTCCGTACGTACCTTACCAAAATTCTCCAAGTTTAAACTTATTAATGGTCCAGCTGTTAACTGACATGCAATTGAGCTGCGCATCATCATTAAATGTATTAAGTATCGTGTTTTGATGGGTAATTTATGCCAACCGCAAAAGTAACTGAATTTTAGAATAATAAAATTAAGTTAAAAAATCTTTTATTATTTTTATGATAGTTTATAACTTACAGGGACATAAAAAACTCTACATTTTTATCAACCAATTTTTGCCCTGGCCAGCACATATAGAACAAATAAATAAGATGCCCAGTCCATACAATCATAAATCGAATATACACAAAACTACTGACTGTTCGGATCGTCAACTGTAAATTTGGAAATTACAATGTACTGTAGAAATTAATCCATGGGCTGAACAATATTTGTAAAGTTTTAATACTTACCATTGCACTTCCTATACTCAAATTAAGGACGACCAAAAACAAACTCAAAAAAAGACTTACAGACCATACGTGTCGAATAAGATAAAAAAATCTGTCAATTAAAAAAAATGTCAGTTATAGTAGGATTTAGATAAGAATTTTGTTAGTATTATAATGGTACGAAACTCAATTGTTTTGTTATGGAGTTTAATTGTTTGGAGAATGTAGGCGTGGATTCGATCTTCCTCAAATTTTGAATCACATTTAAATTTATCACGGGTCATTTCAAATGTTTGATCCATACGATATCTAAATTGCGTTAAATTTCGCAGATGAAAACAGTGTAAATGTAGTCATTAATTGCTTGATTATTTCATATTTTATGATATCGAAAGTATATTACTTAAGAACATCGTAGAGTCCAACACAGTGACAGACGCAGTTAGCATATATCGTATCTGCAGCAGCTATAATAAATATTACGAGAATACAAACAATGAACGAGTGGGCATATATACACCAGTAGTATTCTTGTTCATCTACAAAATACTCCGTGTATATAATGAACATTTTGGGTCGTGATTCATTCGTGGGAATTATTAAGTCGAATATTTTCGGTCCCATTATAGGCATCGTCACAATAACAACGAAGCCTTGGATAATGTACACTATAAATCATTTTATGGTATGATACGATGTAGTTTTTTTTATTTCATAAAAAAAATGACTGACCTGTAAAAAAAAGTGTTAATTTATGAGCTAGTTTCCAAGATTCGCATAAAATTTCTTTCTCCCTCTTATTTTCCATTTGTTTCCAATCGTTGGTAAATCGCTTGTAAATGTGCCGTAACTGAAATATTATTTTGTAAATCAGTTAAAATTATTTAATTATTTTAAATATGCAACATACCTTGTGTTCCATGCAAAGATTTTGAATGTATCTTACAGTTATGCCCCAAATCATTATAATAAAAATAATACACTCGACAAGTATTTCAAGTTTTCCATCCACCAAGAAGAGTTCCTTAAAAGCTCGGAAAACCTTAAAAAAAAAAAAAAAAAAAAAAAGAGAGAAATGAACAACATTAATAGAAATTGAATTTTCCAGTTACCTGAGGCAAAAATGAGGATTGCAAAATCGCAATGATCAAAATCCTGCAAAAGTTTTTCATTACATGATGACTGTCGGGCCAAATACACAGAGTTGACAGCATCTTTTTATTTAGCGCGAAATAGGGGGTGTCAAAGGCATCGTTGAAATCCATGGCTGTTTTTTTGCCTTTGTCAAAAACTAACTTTAGTTTGTCAAAAGATGAATGATTACTACGATGCTTCCTTTCAACGATGTCTCGATGATTGTACTGTTACGTGCAATATTTTGTATGTCGAACGAAGGGTACATGTACACGTGGAACTCATAAATATTTGGTGTATAAGAATCACTAGAAAAAATTGCGTACTTTCGCGACCGTAAGTTATTTTATTATTTATACAAAAAAAAATTTAATTTTTTTTTTATTTCCCAGAAAGGTTTTTAATGCCGTACATTCTTATTTATGGAATACCACCTAATTGAGCGTTAGCTGATTTTCGACACCAGTGTTGTTCACAAGTCACTCGTTTTAAACAACTTCAAACGTTGTAAAGGAAATTTGTGAAACCCGGAAACTCTGTACGCAGGAATGCATGAGCATTTGTAAATCTCTTACAAAGTCTCGAGGAGGGGGAAAAAAAGTCTATTGGCCGTTAAATTATATCAATTACAAGCCGCGGGGGCTCGGGATACGTGGACTCATCTAATAAATCGAATCGATCGGCAACTGTTATCACTGGTAATCTTCGACCGGATGTGCTTTTGCTCAAACACACACGTACACAAACATACAGTCGCTCAGACAGTGAGGATAAACGACATGCCGTCCTATACACTCGAGCACCTGCCTGCATCTTCAATTTCTTTTATTTCATCCTTCCGCCGAGGCGCAACCTCGTAGCCTGCATCCACCGGTTCACAAGCTGTTTCTCGTTATCTAGCATACCCCACGACTAATATAGGATACTTGTATGTGTATGTGTACAAATACTTGTAGCGAAATGCAGTTCTGTGCTGTCCCTTTTTCTCTCTTGATGGGGAGTGGTCATGGTCGATAGGTCTTTACTCGATTTTTTTTTTTTTTTTTTTTTTTCCTGTCTTTATAAACTCTCTCTCTCTCTACGAGCGTGGGTTTGTGTGCAGTGTATTCAGTTCGACCATTAATAGCTAACATTCCAACTCTTGTGTATATACTTACTGCATAAATGTGTCAGCGATACTTTGTTGTTTTGAATTGAAATTTATTTTATGGAACATTACACGGGAAATCAGTGATCAAAATGAGATAAAGATAATTTGGGTTGGGGGTGTTGTTACATTAATTGTAATGATTGTGAAAATGATCATTGTACGTGTAGGAAATTGAGTAAATATTCCAGTTGATGCATGGGTACATTACTTATATTGTTTTTTGTTTGCAGTAAACTAAGATTTATACGGTGACATGGTATCTTTTTTTGGTTTGTTCTACATTCGATAAATCAACAGTTTAATTTGAATTTTTATTAAGAGAGACAACTACCGTGAAATAGGACAAAGACCTCTGTAAAATCTAAAATAAAACAAAAATAAATAAAAATTAACTCTGATTACTGATTGATAGTTTTCTTTCTTACGAAAGATATTACACAGGCAAAAAAAAAAAAAAATTATCGTAGTCGAGTAACTTACACGACCGCAAGTTTCGAAGTTAATTTTAATGAAGGGACCGGCTTTTAATTGACACGTGATCGAGCAGCGCATCAGCATGAAATTGATTAGAAATTTTGTTTTCGATGAAAAATTGTACCAGCCACAGAAATAGCTATGGTAATGTTTAGTTATTACATATACTAATGATAAATAGATTTCGAATGTTTTACGGGACAATGATAATAATACGTACATGGACGTGAAAAGTTCGTCATAGTTGTCAAGTAACTTTTGACCGGGCCAACTTACGTAAAACAGATCGCATATGTACCCACTCCAAAATATCATCATATTTATCATATTCAAAGGATTTGTGAGGCTCAGCGATAGCTGTAAGTACATCATACATCAGCATCTGCGATATTTATTATTAAATACAAGGAATAAAGTCTTTTGACCAACTATTATACTCCCAGCACTTATGTTCAGCAATGAAGTGCTACAACTGCCAAACAGACTTTGAGCGTAAGAACTTTGGACCAGATTTATGTATCTGTAACATCGATCCATTAACATAATTTGATACTAAAACTATGAATATTTGTTATTGATCAAAGTAATTTATTCAACCAAACCCGTAACTGTATCGTTTTATCGTGCATCTTCACCGTGTCTACGACATAGTTGTAAATCTGTTCTTCATCCAAATGTTTTCCATTTTCTGATTTTATCTGTGTAACTTTGTACACGCAACTCATGCGGTATCTGAATTTTATTATGCGTTAGCACAAGTAATAATATTAAAGGATTGAAAAAAAAAAAAAAAAAAAAAAAAATTAATTTCGTGATGAACATCTTACTTGAGAACATTGATCAGTCCAAGGGCGTGATAAACAGTACTGAAATACATATTTTCTGTGGTTGTTAAAATCAAAATGGACAAAGTACTGATAACACCAGTGTAGACAAACAGATATAAATAATATTTTTGTTGGTCAACGTAAAACTCGGTGCGTAAGCACAGATGTTTTGGTCGTGACTCATTTTTCGGTAGTACAATGTCGAGAAAAAATGGTAGCGCTGCTGGTACTGTTACAAATACCATACAATTTATCATCATGTAAACTAAAACAGTTTTAATAACAGGTGAAATCATTTCTTTTTTTTTTTTTTTTTTAAATAATTAATTAAATGCACTTTTTGATATCAAAATCTTTTTTACCTGTGGACACTGTACTTATTATGCGAGCAAAATTCCACGAACGAAGTAAAATGGCCTCTTCTTCCGCGTCTGTCATTTTATTCCAGTCTTCCGAGATTCTTTTGTATAGACGTAAAAGCTAACATCAACGAAAAATTTTCGTCAACGTGTTATGATTGATTAATGTTATAGCAATAAGTTATATTTGCCATCAAATTAGATGTTTAATAGAATCAAACGATACATTCATATTTTATTTTTTCTACCTTTTTTTCATTGCGAATATTCGTAATAAATGCATTGCAACTTCCGGAATAATATAGGAAACCACCAAATATCTCAGATAATACTTCTATTTTACAATTTTCCGAGAACCATTCTTTGAGACCTCTTATTACCTGCAAATATGTAAAATATGCTTGTCACAGAACTGTTAGGTTTTATGCTACAAAAAAAAAAAAAAAAAAAAACAATGCTTTCAATTTTTTTTGGCTATCAATTGAAAAATTGTTTATCTCAACTGTTTTGCAATACAAAATTCAAAGTTACCTGTGATATTGTTACCCAAATTATAATTATAAGGACACACGTTCGTACGAAAATTTTAAATGATCTCTTTTGATGAGGCCATATTCCAAGAGCCATCAACACTGTTTTATTTAGCATAAAGTAGCGTGTATCGAACGCTTCTTTCGAACCCATTACTTCTATCTTTTCTGAATAACTGTCAGCAATTTGACGAGAAGAGAAAATCTCTCAGTTCATATTTTATGTCCATACATCGATGGGATGCTTTGATTGCTTGTGAATATCGTAATGATGGATGACGTACGTCCACACTTTATAAATATTCTTATGCACTTTGGGGATATAGGTTGCTCGAAAAGCAGTAAAATCTTGTTTTATTATTCATGAAAACGCTTTATCATTATTTTATTTGCTTGGTACGTATATATAAATTGATAAAATTATTAATGTGTACGGTACAGGAAGGTTCAATAGGTCGAGTAAAGAAGTTTGCCTCGAATAAATTTTTTTTCGTTGGGAAAAAAAGATAGCTAAAAAAAATATTTTTATAACAAATGGCCAAAAGATTCTATTGTTGTTTCCCGTGACTTTCAGTTGATTAGAGGCAAAAAGGCCTATACATTAACCGTATCAGAAGTTACTATAGATTCCTTAATAAGAGTTTATACGAGGACAAAATCGTTGAATCAAATACTAGTGAATGTACAAGGAAACCCGATACAGTAGAACATGAAAATTCTGGTTTTGTGAACTATACACGAAAATCAAAGAAAAATCATAATTGAAAAATTAAACAAGTTACACCTGTACATAGTACCTTCTCGATACTATCATTGTTATTAACTGATATAAATAATAACACAATCAATATCATTTCAGAATTAATTACAAGCATTGACACAAATTTAAGGTAATGTTCATTGAAAAACATATATTATTTATTGAAATATCATTAATAACATTGCACATAGCTCACATTGAATTTTATTTTGATTTAATGTGAATTTGATTCAGTTACCCGATACACTGTCGTTAGGTATATTCAATCTTCTGTGATCTGGAACTTTTATCACAATGGTACATAATTTGGGGGAAAAATCGGTATACGCGTTTTTGCACAATCAGCCATTTGCTCTCCCATGAATATACAAGACTATACCTAAGATTGAGCGAACAATCAAGTTGAAAAAAAAAGCCAAAGCCTCATTTAGTAATGATCCCCACGATCACGCCAATCGCATCATAACGAAAATTTTCCTTATCGATCTGTTCCCTCACCCTCCCCAAGTATCAGCCTCTTCGTTTGGCGATGAAAAAAAAAATACCAGCCTCATCCTCCCCGCCCTCCTTCATTTTCCCTGATGGCTTATCGTAATGTACCCAATGCCAACTTGTCATTTACATTTTCGCACGCCAGCGCGCGCAGGGAGTGGCCCGACCCCCATGTATATAATAAACGATCGCTGGCCGCACGCGTTAACCGCGGCTGGTGTACAAGTGTACGGGACCGCCTCTCCTTGGACGCTCCTGCCGGGGAGAGAAAAAATGTACCTATTCCGGGATGAGAGAGAGGATTAATGGGAGCGAGTGTGTATACCCACACAGAGTCCCCTTCAACCCTGAGAAATTCGCGGCGCGTGCAACAGGTGGGTTGTTGCGCGATCGGGGAAATAAACCCTGCGTGTATGCCCATCGGTGGGAGTTGGGCCTACTTCTATTAAAGTCGGTTCTCTTTGCGTTCTCCCTCCCCTCCCTACCTCCCTCTATTTTCCTGCATCAGGCGATATCGAACGAGAGAGAAAAATGCCCCCAAGATCGGCAAGGGAGATCGGGGTAATTAAGGAGGCGCGAGTCAAGCTGATGCCTTTTCTGTCTCCCTCGTGCCACCATCTCGCGACTGTACGCCAACAGAGAGAGAGAGAGAGAGAGAGAGAAAGGTGGCCGTGCAGTGTAGAGTTTGTGTTGCGGTAGCTGTACCTACCGAGGAATTGGGTTTTCTTGGGGCACTGGCGTGGGCGAGCACATAACACGTGTATAGGTACGTGAAGCGAGCGCGGATCGGTATTCGGAAAATGCGGCCTCGATAGGTACTGTATAGGTAGGTGTACGTCTCAGAGTCTGTATTGTCCTTTTATTTTATTGTATCACGCTTTGCAGGAGGCTACATTTGGTGCTACCTCTACTGTCGAGATAGTAAATGTTTTGTTATAAATAAATTGAATACGTCACGAGGGCAATTAAGGCATTCATACTCGGTATGTGATATGTAATTGATCGACCTACGTGGTCGAATGAATTTGATTTTTTTTTTTTTTTTTTTTTTGCTTAATTGACCCGGTACAGGATGAAGTTCTTTCAAACAATGAAACAGTAATTGAGTGTGTACACGGTGTATGAATGATTATAAATTGCAGCACTCATCGCCAACTTTAGTTTTATTATTTCACAAAATTTAATCTCCCGCGTTAACGCGGCTCCGTGACGTTAGCGACATTCCTGAGTCTTTGACGCGGTTATTAAAGCGACATTTTCACTCGTACAGTGTATACTTACACTGTCATCTAGCGAGTTAAGAGTTACGAACGAAGGAGAGCGTTTGGTTGTTTCGTTGCTCGTAGTATAAAGAAGAAAATCCCAAATAATCCCTGTCTGAATGTAAGATTAATTAATAGTGATCTACAATCTACGTCTACGCAAATTAGAAAAAAAAACACCCACACAAACATATACCAATGTTTGTTGTGAATTAGTTATTGGTTTGTGGTTTAACTTCACAAGAATAGTATAATACGAGATATTAAAAGAGGAGTCAAACACAATATAATATTGTAGTTTTATTGTCTTTGGATCATTTTAATATTCTTTTATGAGCCCTTCACCGTAAATACTCACGTACTTTTATTACTTGGGTATGGTTATTTTTTAAAATATTTTGAAACATTGAAAATAAAAATTTTTTTAATAAAGTCTATGTTTCTGCTAAGATGATTTTTTAATTACCAGTATTCACAATACAAAAAAAAATTTTTTTTTTTTAGATAAGTGCAATGTATTTAATACATAACAGTTTGTTGTAAAGTATTTAAAATAAAACATTTATGTACTGTTTCAAATACTTATACTCTTTTTTTTCCTAACTGTTTTTTTATTGATACTGTGATTCATTGTCATTGCTGGAAAAAATTTTCTTGTGTACTTAAAATAATTAATTTTTTTTTTTTTGAGACTGAATAATGCATTAAATTAAAAAAAAAAAAAAAAATTGAGACAGTGTCCGTGCCCTAGTCTGACTACTCTCTGTAAATGGACTGATACATCGTATAATTTTTTTTTTCTCTACTATACATTTAGTTTTCTATTTTTTGGAACAAAGAAAACCTCAACTCGATCATTCAATCTATCTATACACAGTTAAAGCTCAACTCTTTTAAATAAAAAAAAATAAAAAAAAAAATAAAAAAAAAAATATATAAAAACTCGTTGTAAAAAACTAAAGTTCAACCATTTGCTTACAGGTCTCAGTAAAAGTCCATAAACGTCCCATCAACAATGGCCAAGTAAACATACTGACCCTTTGGGGTGGAAAAAAAGAGAATCCAGAGTCACCAACCGAAAAAATAGTACAAAACCACGAGCACACCAAAAAAAAAAAAAAAAAAAAAAAAAAAAAAAAAAAAAAAAAAAAAAAAAAAAAATGGCCACACCAGAACCCCTTGACGTACCAAACGGCCTGGCCGACGAGTTCGTGACGGTCGTGAACGTCCAGCCGACGACAGCGACGAGCTCGGCCGAGAGTTTCGTCACCGTGTTGTCGATCGGCGCGGGAAAACGAGGGGCACCGAGCGACGACAAAACACAGCCGGCGAGCAACGGAGTCGACCCCGCGCATCCCGAGGAGGAGGTCGACATTTACAGGCTGCCCGGGGAACGGCTTGGCTTCGGCTTGAAATTCGAGGGTGGGAACAAAACGTCCGAGCGCGTCAGGAGACTGTTTGTGCAGAGCTGCGCCGAGCAGAGCCCCGCGAGTAGGGCCAAGTGCTCCTGGGGTCATCTCGGCGAGGGCGACGAGGTAGGCCTTTTTTATTTTCTTAACTGATTATATCGACAATGGTCTTATACTTTACACGTTCGGCTACTGAAATTTTTAACGAGTAGAGTTTTTTATTTACCCATAAATAACGGGAACACTTGTTTTGTTTGAAAAGTTTTTTAAGCGTCTTGCATGACCAGATTTTTTTTTTTTTTTTTTTTCATCATACGAGGGATTATTTTTAAAAACTTACATTATTTTTATAAACGAAAAGTATTTAACCATCCAACGAAATTAGTCTTGAGTCTAGACAATTTCGGAAAAAAAAGTCCAAAGTAATTACAATCTGCTCGCATTCGATGAAACTTATAACGAAAGATAATATACTTTTTCCTTGTAATTTGAGTATAATATTATTTCCGAAAATTACACTCACTACACCTTACACATGAATTTTGCTTGAATGGCACCTCCCTTATAGATCATGTTAAAATAGTGACAAACCTTGATGTAGGAAAAATGGACACACATGGTATTATTCCGAAAGTTGCAGCACAATTACCTTACATTGAGAGTACAGTGTAGCACAGAGGTTGCAATTTAAAAATAATTTAAGCCCCAACCTTCACCCAAAGCCCTAATCCGATGTCCCACTTAAACCTGTGCACTCTCTCAATAATCCCAACAACCTCGCTCCCCATTAATCACGAGGTATATACCTACATATATCATGTGTTGTTTATCTACCGATCAAATCTGACGATACGCGCACACGTGTGGGCACAGGTGCTGTCCATCGATGGCGTGTCGGTGACGGAAATGACGCGGCTGGACTGCGTGCGCCGACTCAAGGAGTCGCAACTCGTCATAAAACTCCTGGTGCGCTACAGGGGCGCCCTGAGGCCCGAAGTCGTCAGTGCCGAGCGCAAACACGATCAACACCAGCAACGCAGCAAAATACCGCCCGAGTTGCCCGCGGCACCGCCACCCGTGCCACCCAGAAAGTCGAGGCATTCGACGCAGTCGGCTAATCGAGGACCTGCGGATGGAGAGGCTAGCCCAGGTACACTGAATTTTTTTTTTTTTTTTTTTTTGTTGGCGATGAGCGTTGGGGCGTAGAAAAGAGACATGGGAAACAAGTGCGGTTTTTTTCTTTCGTAGGCATTAGTAATATTTTATTGTTTAAGTCGCACTTGCATTTACAGGTGTAATTAGTCAGTTGCAAATAAGTAATATGACAGTCTGAAGGTTTTTCAAAATAATGTTACATTTGTTATCTGGTTCTTTTTCTTTATTTTAATTTTTATAATAAATAACACCAAAAATAAGGTGTACGCCCGATAGATTTAATATATCGTTGAAATTTTACACAATTAAAAGATATTTAAAGATAACGATACAAGTTTCAAAGCAATACGTCTTAATGGCTTATATGATGTCGTCAAACATTTTTTAGCTGTTAGGAATAACTTTGATACCAAGGCGAGTATTAAAAAAAAATTTTATCTCAAATAATGAAAATATTTTTTAATTTTTTGTGCTGACGTTGTAAAATATGCGAGACGTAAAGCACGTCTTGTGTACATAGTTCTACACGAAACCAAATTAAATTTCGATAATCTTCGGTATGCTCCAAGTGCTCATTATACCTAGATGTAAAAAACAAAAGCTCTGCACGTATTATTTGGTTTGATCAATTGTTTGCATAACCTACCAATTGAAAGTCAGTTATACAATCTCGTAGTATAGAAAACAATTTTTACTTTAATTTATTAAAAGTTTGTTTATATTGGACATAAACTAAAGACTACAACTACGATTTACAGGAGCCAAAAAACCCTGGGACAGCCCAAAATCGGCAGGATCGTCGCAAAATGGATCACCACAGTCGCAAGGCAGTTATCGAAGCGCAGCCAGTAGCGGCACCAGGTCCAGCACTTACGAGAGCTGCGCGTCGTCTCCGGCAAAAAGCATTCCTGGATCGAAAAACGAGAGCCCGAAAGCCCACGTGTCTCCGGTGCTCAGTAAAACAAAACAGGTTACTCAGATTTTACATTTTTTCGACAGTTTTTTTTATTTTTATTCTTTTTCCAATTATGTTTTATTCCAAGCGATTTTTACTCGTGACTTATCAGTCCAGAGATTACAGTTGTATGGATCGGTTTCAATGATTTGATTTCGGGATTCTAATCGTTGTTCGTGTTTTATTTAAAATTATGAATTTAGTTTAAAACTAACTTTTATACACTAGCTTATGAATTGACAAAAAAAAAAAATTTTTTTTAAACTTAACTTGAAAAATTCTGAAAATTCATAACGTAAAACCCGAGGAATGCCGTCACACAAAGATTTCTTCATATTCTTATACGTAGCAGTTTTTTTCGTTTTCGTTTTTTTTTTTAAACGCATCTTGGATATATATTCGCAGTACAAAGTTACCGACACAAGCCTTTACACCAAACGCTCTAATTAAACCTATTTCCCAACCACGAACATGAAAGAAAAAAAGAAAAAAAAAAACTGCGATAATCACGAAAACACCACTACCGAAAGGATTCCCCAAGACCCGGCATCACGCCTCTGTAAGTAATTGCGTCACCCCGTGTAATAGTAATCTCCGCCTCCACGGGTCTAATTGCGCTGCCCTGTATATACATAAACTACGGCGATAATAACCAACGTTTGTAAAACGAAATTCCAGGAGCCACCAGCCGAGGCGCAATGGTACCTAGACGCTCGCTCTCAGGACGGCTCGAGCACCCACGGCAGCACGTCCGACGACACGAGTAGCAGCCTATCCACCGTGGTCGATCGCTTCTCGAGCTCGGACCGTTTCTCCACAACCTCGACCGCCTCGACAACCTCCGAGCAGCAGCTCTACCACCCGGCAGACATCGCACCGGACCTCCTCGACGATGCTCTACTGACCCCGGCGACAACAGCGCCATCTGTCGCGACGACAAATGGCTGCTGCAGCGACTTGAGCAGCCCGGACTTTTTGCTCGCGCGGCTAGCCAACTCGGAGGCTCGGACGCACGTGGAGTCGCGGGGCGACGTCGAGCGTGTGACCACAGTCGTCGCCCCGAACACGGTGCTGATCGAGGAGACCCCGGCGCTGCAGCCGCCCCTCTGCTTCCAGGACGCGCCGCTGAGCTACGGGCACGAGCCAAGGCCCGGGATCTTTTACACGGCCGACCTGGCCGCCGACTCTAGGACCCACTTCCGACCCATCAAGGACGACGCCGAGATGGTGGAGAAGGTCGTTAACGGGGACAGGGTGGCGCCACCTCTGCCGGCCAGAAACCACGTCAACCGGATACCCGTCAATCAACAGATGAAACAACCGACCAATGGTGAAGAACGAAAAGAGGAGGAGGTTGAGGAGACAAAAACTAGTCCGCAGCTACCGCCCAAGCCGATGCCAAGAAAGGACGTCAAGGCCAAAAGAAAGAGGCCTCCACCGCCACCGCCACCACCTAGGCGAGAAAATCCACCGCCTGTGCCCGAGGCGCGACATTTCGACAGTTGTGGTGGTACTAAGAAGGTGGAGATGGTTAAAACCGACAGCGAAGCGGGAGAGGAAAATACCAGTCGGTTGAGCGTCGAGGTCGTCGTTGAAGATCGACAAAGGGACGAAGAGGTGGAAGCGGAGGGGACGACGAAGACGAATAAGGTGCTGGAGATCGTGGAGATGAGGAAGGCAATGGCCCTACCGCCGCAGAAGGCGCCCTCGAGGACCTCGGTTGCGGACGAGGTGCCTGAAGGAGGGGACGGTGCTTCTACAAGCCAAGGGGTTGAAGAAGGCAATGTTCATGGAGTTGAGGAGATAAGTGCCTGTCAGAGGGCGCTGCTGGAGATGCACGTGGTTAACACTGTGTCGATAGACGTGGAAGATTCGGAGGATGGTGATGGTGGGACGGAAGGATTTGAAGAGAAGAATGGGAAGAAATGGGAGGTGGAGACGGAGGACGAGGTGGCGCAGGTGGTGGATGAGGAGGAGACGAGTGGTTTTAGGGAAGAGAGGATGGAGGACGTCCAGGACATCGTTCAGTTGAATACGGTGGAAAATGTGCGGCTGTTGGACGCAATTAGGGATGGGGCCAAGGAGTCGATGGACGAGGGCGAGATCTCCGACGAGAGCGATGGCGAGGATTACTACTGGCAGAGCAATTTGGCTACCATCGGAGAGGAAGAGGAGAACAATTCTTTGGAATACGACGAAGCGTACGTTTGTAGATGTTTTTTTTAATTTTTTTTATTGTTTTTTTTAGGGAGTTTGGATATTATGGGGGGTTGAGTTATGGGTTTTTGAACCTGAAATCGGAAGATTTAAGGCTGGATAAAACACTGAATCCTTTATGGTAAAACGTTGGAATTTGTGAATTCGTATTTTTTATTTGTTGTAAAGATTTGATTACTTGTTTAAAAATGAAGTTGAATTGTCAATGTCGACGACCAATGAATCTTTTGTACGTTATCAGATTTGTTGTATAATTTCACTGTAAAACTGGACGAGAGTATTGGTTAATATTTTGTATGATTAAAATGAGAAAGTGGACATTTTTCAAGAAATATTACTGTAAACGGTGATCGTGTGTTCGACTCGCTGAGCTTATGAAGCCTTATTAGCAAAATATCAAAAATAAAATAGAATTTTCACATTATTTTTATTCATTTTGATAGTTGGTAATCTTGTTTGGATGTTTTGCTATTTTGCCGAGAAAATTAATATTTCTGTATGTTTGTACGTTATCTCAAGGCTCAGTCGTCCAATTTTAATGATTTGAAGCTTAAATTTTTTTTCTTTATAATCGCTTATAACGAATCGTTGATTTTTTTTTATTATTTAAGTACTGTATGTTTTTTTAGATAGATATGTTTTATATTTTTTTTAATGATATTTTAATGACTATTCTTACAATATTTCTAAGATTATATCGATACCTTTACGTACATATTAATTAGTGAAGAAAAAAGTTTTTCATCATCAGTAAATTTAAATTCTACATGACTTATAAAATTAAAAAGATAACTCTTGTGTTTTACCTAGTGATTTAAAAAATTTTTTAAAATCATTTTAATATTTCAATAACGATGGAATTGATTCAAAAAATTTTGAATGACCAAAAAGTTGTTTATTATATCATGTAAGTGCATCGAGAACAGAAAAATAATTATAATTACTTTAAGTAAAAAGCAGAACAGTTTTATAAATAATCTTTATTGATTTTTGAAACAGTGCATTACGAGTTAACAGCGAGTTGAAAAGTACGAGATATCTATTTAAAAAAAATTGCCAATAATAAAAGACTTATTTGGATGTAATCAGGTTTTTAGTTGTTTTATAGCATAGAGATGTATTATCGATAAGATGAAAGTACGTAAGAAAATTAATTTTGAGAATTAAACGAAAAGTAAAAGAATTTTTCAAAAATGGTTTGTGCAAGCTTACGCCAATGAAGGGAATAAATTAGTTTAAAATAAAACTAAATTTTAAAAAAAATCTAAAAAACATACAAACTTTTGCAAACATGATTCTACATATTTAAAAAACGTAAAATCTTTTACGCATTTTCTGTTAGACAACATTTATTCTGTTGAACAAAATCATATATACATCAAAAGAGTTTATACATGCTTTTCAATTACTACATGAAACAATGTAAAATATACAAATGTATATTCTCTTAGGTATTCAAAAATGCAAAATTGTTTATCAAAGTATTTGAAATTGAGAAAATTGTAAAAACCATTTTGTTTTATAGCATAGTGAATAAAGTAAAGTCTAGCAGTTAGTCTCTAGTTGGCAGAAACATTTTAATGTTTAGCAAAACAAAGTGAAATATTGTTTAAAAAGATGTACAATAATGCGTAGTAAAGATTATTGAAATCTGTTTTGATAATATTTGAATTAATGACTTTTTTTTTTAAATTTCATCAAAATTAAAATGTAAAAGCCGACAAAAAATATTTTCAATTATAAAAGTATTTCATTATTTTACGTAAAAGTGTAATCTGTCATGCTGTAATTGCTGTCATTACATTATAAAGATTAAGAATGAAAATTTGTTATATATTTTCAATATTAATTTAAATAGAGCTACGTACTATAACTATATTTTTCAGTATAACTGATAACTATTAAGTACTAAAATAATTATCAACGATTGTTATGGCAACAAAAAATGATGCGTTTCAAAAGCGTTAAGTCAAATTAAAGACTTTAATTATTTCCAACACGTTCAAAGAGAAACACTAATGATAAATTTTTCTTTAGCCTGACACGTTTTCCAGATTTCAAAAACGTTTATTTGAATGCATACAAAAAAATATTTGTTTAAACAAAATAAATATTTACTTGAATCTATTAAATATTATGTTACAAGAAAATCATTTTTATTTGATTTAAATTATTATTATTTGATTTGAATAAATATTTATTTTATTTAGATGGATATTTTTTGTTTGTATTCAAATAAACGCTTGTTATGATTGACCTAATTTTTTTTTTAGTATAAGTTGTGATAGTGCAAGTAGATATAGTTGACCTTAATCATATTTTTATTAAATATTTCCTAAAGATACGTGTTATAGGTGCATAAACTGATAAAATGATTCTTTATTTTTTTCAGCAATGAAATCTCTGTTCCTCCAGTAACGAAGCCACTCGAGAAGCCGCAGATCATAGAAGATATCGTCGAAACGGCCTTGCCAGCGTTGTCGGATAAAATTGGTAAGTTTTGTTTAATTAAGATTATTTTCACAGCAAAAGGAAACATAATAACCGTGCATATAAATAACAATTTAAAAAAGAAGCTTTTTTCCACACCATTGCAATTATTATAAGCCACACCAACAATTATGAACTTCAACCGGGGTAGGTTGCGATTCACAATTTATTGCTAATTTTCGAGACAGAAAAACTCTGTTACTCCAATAGCACCACAACAGTACTCCCATTCTTAAATCTTACCCCCAAAGAAAAATAAAATATCCACCAGCCTACAATGGATGGTCCTCAAACAACAAGGCAAGACTCTCAAAGAACCTAATGTGCATTAAGCCGTGGCACGCCAAAGAGAGTGCCTATGTAGCATGTATGAGATGAAGGAAAAAACCGCGGAAACAAACGGCTCGAGCACACGCCTATTATTATTACCTGACCCCTCGCGCCTCTCGACTCCTCTTTTGAGAAAAAAAAAGGCGAATCATTGTACCACCCATACGAAGCGAAAAAATAGTGCTGATACAAGAGCGGAAAGGGTATTTCGATGAAAAAAAAAAAAAAAAAAAAAAAAAAAGTTACGCACAAGGGAATATTATGATAAACGGTCGATTAATCCACGGGGCTGAATTAAAGGCTAGCTACATAGAGAGATCAAGCGATCAATTATCGGGACACCTATATCCCCCTGACGCGCGAACGAGTTCATAGACGTCACGTGCATGTGTAGTGTGTATATTATAATGCACGCCCACGTGTAAGCGCCACAAAGCTTACGCATTAATCATTACACCTGGGCGCCCCCTCGCGTCACCCGAGCGCACCTATATAACGCCCATTATTTATTTTTCCATCGTCCTTATTCGTTGTCAGCTCTATCGTGTGGTCAAATGTTCTTGTATGCATTGCTACACTCGTCTATTTGCTATATACGAGGTATTTTATTCGATGTGAGTTGGTTTGTAATGACGACGAAAGCGTCCTTTTAAATTGTGTCGGTCGGAGATTATTGATGGTGCAAGGAAGGGCTCTTTGGCGTTTTTAAATAAAAATTTTTTTAGAAAGGTTTAACTAACCATGTGTGTGGTACTAAGGTTTCACAGGACTGGATGACAGTTTTTCTTTATGTTTTGAAGATCAATGAAAAACATACAAACAAATTATTAAAGTATGATTACATTAATAAACCAATGGGTAGACAACAATTTACTATCGTACGCATGACTCACAAAAGCAGAGGTTACAAAATTATTTTACTATACAACATTCACCGTAAGAGACCCCCGCTGTCGTCGGTAATGCGATGGAAAAATTGTTTTCATTCTACGCTTTAATTTATTGAAAAAAAAAGGTATTTTTGTAAACTTTTATTTCATATTTCTAATTTTCAACATTTTAAATCATTTAAACACAACAATCTACAGTATCATTGATTTTTAACCAAAAATAGTTCGTAGTCTGTGAAGATAAGTAGTAACAGACGAGTAAGGTAAGACGCGCCATTGACGGGCGAGGGAATCCAAAATCCCCAACTTGATCTATACTTGAAACTTGTAATTTTCAATTTACTGCAATGGCATCCGTAATAAACAATTAAACGCTAAAAAAACTAAGTGGAACAAAAGTATTTGATGATAATACGCTAGATTCCATCGAGCGAAAGCTTCGTGAGAAACTGTACCTACTAGCGTACCCTAAAATTTTTCCATGCTCCTTTCGATACCAAAATCGTATGAAACACAAAATTTTGGTATAATGATATACATTTTGAAAGGCAAAAATAAGCAAAAAAAAAAAAAAAACTTCCCGCACGACCCGTTCACTTTGAAAAATCTCGACACCGTGCATTATAACCCATACAGGTGTGTAGTTACAACGAAACATTTCACTTTTACGAGAAATTGATAGATATCCCCTCGATCGCTATCGATACACGCAAAGATAATGTTAACCGTAATGATTACATTCGCGGGAAGTATCAATCGTATACGTTATACCGTGAGGCTTGGGTGTATTGTTCACCGGCGCAAAAAACACACGCTCGAAAGTAGGGAAGAACACGAGACACAATAACACTTAAAATCGAATAAAAGCGTGAGAATCGAGTTATAATTTTACGCGCGCGTTTATACAACGTGCCGGTTATCGCGTAATTTGTGTGCACGTATAAATTTAACGCGCGCAGAGATACATGCAATGTATAAATTCTCCTCGAAACATATTCGTGAAAATAACACACAAGTTGTGTATAGTTGAATTCAGCGCTCGCGGGAAATTTGTATTATTACGATACGTGACTTTCTTTTTCGAGCGCTAGAGAGAGAGAGAGAGAGAGCGTAGGAGCGATGTATGCATACCATGTGTAGTATGTAACACACTTTGGATTCATTCAAAGGTACAAAGTTCTCGCCACACTCTAAATCACTGCTAATTAAAACCATCTCCTTTCTCCACCAAGACAATGTTATTCGCGCTCTCTGGATCATTCAATTATCCCTTAACAAGGCGATCTCTCACCGCAACACGTTGTGCGCGCATTTCGCGTACGTGGACGACAAAAAAAAATGGCATAAGCATATAGAGAGTGACGTGTATTTCGCGTGGGTGTTTTATACGTTGTTCGAGGGGAAAGAAGGCTGGCGATGAAACTGGCACGACTTTTTGCGAAAACGCGGTCGCGCACGCGTGCGTGTACATGAGTAGTTCCTTCCGCAATGAGTATGATAGACACAGCGGATTTGTTTTTCCTCTGCAGTTTAATTTATTGCTGTTTGTTTTTTTATTTTTTTTATTTTTTTTTTTTTTAATTGAAAAAATGCGGATGAAAAATTTTGCGAAAAACAATTAGTATGGCCGTCCATTTTGTTTCAGTATTAACAAATTTAATGGATAGTTTTTATATTTATTACGTTAAAAGTTGTAAAAGAGATACATTTTACCATTAATCTTGTGCACGTGGAAGGTATTGAAGTTTTTTCAGTAGTCGATGCCATGTAAACTACTGTGCTTCAGACAGTCTTACCAAATACGGATTGTTCTACTGAAAACGATGAAATTGAAAAAAAAAAATGTAAACAATAATTCGCTCGATGAATCAAAGTTTAACATTCGATTTCATGGCAAAAGTAAATAAATCAGCCCCAAATACGCAATATAAAATGCTTCCATCATGAAAATACATGCAATTCCATCGTTTTTAATCAAAAATGAGTGGTGACTCATCGGTGAATAGCTTTGGTATTCACGCTCATTATAGGAAACTCTTGTAACGTTCGATATCTTACCTTTGAACGCACACACTAGGATTATTAAACAAAAAGGGGCATGAAAGGACAACACCGAGGAATGGTGAAGGTCGCTGGTCACTATTAACTCGATTTAACAGATCAAGCGAACCCGGAAGGGTGAAGGAATAACCCAAATAATTATAAATCGAAATTGGGGATAAGAAAAGACCATTGAGTTATACGTTTAATTTATATATTATCAGTAAACTCGTTTTCTAAAGACCATAACAGTAATCCAAATTGAACGTCGGTTATACAAAATTACTCCGTTTTGCCAATAAGGACGCTAATGGATTATAATTATGACAAACAATTTCTTTATGAAACATTTGCGTTTCAAGTATTTCCGAAGATTATGAAATAGTTAATAATGATATTAATCAACGCATGAATTAAAAGGAAGAAAGAGATTTATACAAAGTGTTGTAAGGCGCGCAACAAATGACTGCTAACAAAAACTCGATTGGAAAGAGAGGCCTCGTAGCCTTCCAAGCAAGGGAGTCAAAGTTAGAGTGTCAGGTCTCTCTTCTAGCTGCAACATGAAACTTCGGTTTTAGGGCGGTATATGAATTTTCGATGTCCTTGTTTATAATATCGATGTGCCAGAGAAAGAGACAGGTAGTCGCTTCAAGTCACATATTGTGATTCTCCCATGTAGTGCTAGCGTTAGGCTTGGTGACTGCGGCGCGGGCGACGGTACGGGATGTGCTGCGTAGCAAGCTCCCAGAAAATTACCTACTTGATGCGCGAGTGCGCTTGATATTTATGAGCGCCTAATTTTAAACTTACATCGTAACAAAAAAAAATGGATACATTTTTATGTAGTTACATGACCGATGGTCACACTCTTTTGAAAAATTTTTTCGATATCTGTAAACTGTATACAGCTTAAAGTTGTCCCTCAAAACACCATACCTGTGTGGTAATCAGAAAAACACAAAAAAACGAAATGATCAACCCCAACAGTGAACAATGACATGTAATAAACAAAACAAAAAAACACACCTCGTTTTTTCGTCCCTTCGCCCTGAAAGCTAATGTACACTCGTACAAATTATATTATGCCCGGGCAGCAGCAGCCACTCGGCTCTACATTCTCACGCAAGTTTTTCTTGATTGATTATATCCCTGCCCGCGCATCTGCGCCTCTGATTACATTTCAAAGTACAACTCGGCTGAATAATCGCGGACGAGCGGAGATCAAGTGCCATTAGTACGGTACACTCGGAAATAACACCACCACCATCGCGCACAATGTTATATATATATTTTATGGCGTATAGTTTTGGAATAATAAATTACGCTCCGTGCACTTTATATACCTGTATACTCGCGAAACACGAAACGTGTATAACACGTGTGATGTAATTGATAAAATCGTCTGCCTCGACTGACACTGGGGGTGCATCTACTTCTTTCACCAGCGCATATTATCGTTAATCAAACATTTTTCATTTTCCGCACATTGATTTTTGCTGAAAAATTCGTTATTTCGCATTGTATTGTTATGGTATGCAAAACGAGTAGGTATACATGTGTAAACAATGAGTCGAATAAGCTCGTTTGTACGCAATAGGGACAGGAACTGCGGAATTAAGATCCATTGTAAAATGAGTGCCGGACATTAATCAAACCACGACAGAAAGAAAAGCCACAAGTGGGCGAGGGATACATCTACATCGAGCGCGAGACATCACCACACTCCTATACAATAGTATGTATGACGTTAAGGTGCGATCGAGTGTTATCTCATAGGCCTCGCGCTTTACGTCAACTATGTAAAGGTACATGTATGAGTATCGGAGAGCTATACGATGGCTGTACAACAACCGCAAATGAGTAGTTTATATAATTATACGTATACGTGGGTGTGAGAAAAAGGCCCGGCCTTATTTTGCTACCTTTTGCTTGGTTTGGCTTATTGCGACGATCAGAGAGAAAGGAAAATTACCGAGAGAGAAATGAACTTTTCCGTGCGTCAAATGAAACATGTAAATAGATATCGAGCTGGTGGATATATTATAATGTACGTGCATGTATAAGTAGTGCGTTTGCGGTTTTACGAGCGTCAACGGGTTGCATATGATGCACGAAAAGCTGCAGTTGACAGAAAAATCGAGAGAGAGGGAATATGGATGCGCTTGTATGTGCAGGGGGAGGGGAGGGAGAAAAAGTTGACGAGGAGGGAAGTAGTCGGGCGGAAAGTATAAAGTTAAGCTTGTTGTTGTTTGGTTTTCCTGGATCCTCCTTTGTCGGCTCGCCGGGGCTATTTTTTCCCGAGAGTCACGCCGAGGGAGACGTTAATGGATATTTGTGCGAAGGTCGTGAGGTGATCGTTGGCGCATGAAGAAGAGGGAGGCTTACGAGCGCGCGCGCATTGATATAGCCTTTTTTTTTTTCTTTTTTCTTTTCTTTATCGCTCCATTGAGACTCGATTATCTCTTTCCTTCTCGAAGGGATGTTTTGTTACTTTTTTTTTGTTCCTCTCTTCGTTGAACTGAACTCGCGTTTGTTTTTTTTAACTAAATCTAAAAAATAAAAAAAAAAAAGTAAACCTAAAACCATTTGGCTCCTTTAAAGATACTCGCGTCCCTCCATCCGTGGTCCTGTATCGATTGCACAATCGAGTTCGCGATCGGGTTAACCGAAGGAGGTAGAAAAAAAAAAAAAAAAAGCTCGACTGATTTGCATGAGCGCGCATGCACGCGATGTATTCTTTCCGAGACTTTGCCCGGGAGGCGAATGAGCAACGCCAGCGGCGTGGATTATTAATTGACCCCTTTTGCGGCGCGATCGGTACACCATTACGTCTTTGTTTTCCCAAGGGCTGGAAAATTGATTGCAAGCGGCTTCTGCCGTTTAAAAGTCGACTTTTATTTTCGTTTTTACGCGGCATTGAGTGAAAAATTACCGGTTATTAGGGCAGTTACCGCGCACCTATGGTGTTTTCTCGCTCATTGAGACGTTGCCGCGTACACTGTGTCCGTGCGAGACACGCGACGATTGAATTACACGTTTGACGAGGTAAACAGTTGATTAGCGGTGTAACGGTAAGACGTGCCAAGTTATTATTGCACAGGTCGCGCGTAAAATGTGCGGATCAGACGTGAAGGATGAATATGTACAAACGCCGTGCTATTAAGGGAAACTGTTCATGCGCACAACCAGATTTGGGCACAATTCTCTTTCACAAAAATTATACCCACATAATCACAACGGATTCAAGATTTATCATTTGGATAAGAAATATTTGTAAGTATAATTAAAAAAAAAAAAAAAAAAAAAAAAAAAAAAAAAGAAAAAAGTAATTTTTTTGGCACGGTAGTAGCTGTTCATACCGATACCGGACAACACTTTCCAATAACCACTGTGAACGAAAGCTTTTTCGAAAAACTCCTCCAGTCAGCCGTAAAAAAAGACGGCAATGGCTTATCATCCATTGTTTTTCCAACAACCATAAATGTTTCCTTCCCTCCGATCAACAACGTCTCAATATCGCGTGAGCCCAAGCCAAGGCGCAAACAAACTATTTTCAATGCTGGCTCGATTCAAGTCCCTTGTATATGTTGTTCCGTGTAAGTACACGCGTCCAACATACGTGTACCAACGCTTCCATATAGCCTAGCTCACCCGTACCAATTGATTGACGTTTTGCTGCAAATCACGCAAAACCGCGCCGATGATGCAATGGATAAAAGTCCAACCGTAGCCGTATACGTACAGCCAAAGATGAAAAAGGTTGCACATACAACGCGAACCGGGAACAATATGACATAATCTCGGGAGTGATGTGGAGGATGAAACATGAAAAATGGAAAAGCACGCGAGAAGGATGGTTAAAAAAAAAAAACAGAGGTGAGCGCGCCAAGGGGGCAGCAGCCAAGCGGGCAAAGAGTCAAGAGGGGGTGTAGGAGGAGGAGGCAATTTTTCTCGACAATTAATCGACTCGCATAGCGATCTCTCTCTCTCTCTCTCTCTCCCGCTCTTCCTCCCCCCTCACCACCACTTTGCGCGCTCTTGCTGCTTATCTTTCGATCAGAAAAACATTTCCGGGCCGTGATTCTCTCTCTTCTGGCTCTTTCGCCCCGAGAGCCCACATGCTTACACACAAAGGTTCAACGAACGGGGCCAGTTTATTCGCGAGCACTGCTAGCTTCGTCCATCTCCGTGTGTGTGTGTGTGTGGGCACCTTTGCACAATGCAAAAGCTGTATAGGAGAGAGAGAGAGAGAGAGAGAGAGAGGAGTTAGAGGTGGGAGGAAGGATCGTGTGCATAGACAGGCACGGGAGAGTTTTCGCGGTTTTTCCCTGCCCTCGTGGAATTTCAGGGCTTTCCTCCCCCCCTTTACGGTTAATTGTGGACACGATTCTACCAGGGGGGAGGGAGGGGGGCCTTGGGGAGCGTGTAAGCATCGCGGGAGTTTGAGGCATTCGGGTTGGGATTTTTTTCTCTCTTTCACTCTCGTCGAGGGAAAAAAGAAGCGAGTTCAGCGGGGGAATGTCCGAGGGGATTTTTCCCCCTCCTCCTTTTTTTTCCAAGTTCGGGTAATGAGGGATAAGTATTTTTTGGCCAAGGACTGATGAATTTCAAAACGAAGGGATGCTGCGTATTTTTTTTTCTTTTTTTTTTTCTTTTTTTTTTGGCGCAGATTTTGGGAGCTTACGTTTAGTGGCCCAGGGCAAAAATCACCCCAGCCCTGGCAAATTCAGCGATAAACCTTTCCGAGCATCATCCCCGAGTTCTCCGCAGCATCTTCGATAGTATCCATCCCTACACGTATACGTTACAACCCACAAAAAGCACAACTTGACTCCTAACACGCGTACGTAAGTATGTAGGGTATACAAACGTACCCGTAAAACATTGTAAGGACGCGAGGTATAGCAGTATACTTGCACCACAGAGAGAGAGAGAGAGAGAGAGAGAGAGAGTAAAAAAAAGAGTTCAGTTCTCTCTGCAGTGCAACGTTATGGTGCTGTTGCGAGATGCCGCGCGCTCACTTGCTTGGCTTATACGAGAAAAGCAGAGAGAGAGAGAGCAGTTGCTGACCGCGCTCAAGGTCCTTCTCTCTCTCCGGTTTCATTCGCGAGGGGTCTCCTCCATACGCCGTGGCCCCCCTTCTTCTTAATCGCCTTCCTTTTTTCCAGATCTTTCACTCGTCTCGCTCTCTCTCTCTCTCTCTCTATACACGTCCAATCGAAGGCAATATTAACCCGAGGCTGTTATAATACACCGCTCTCGCGTGCGCGGATTATACTCATACAAGTGCACGCCGATCCCATCTGTTTTAGCGAGGGACTCGCGGCTTTTTGTTTTTCCGCCTTATTTTGGATTTTTCCCTTTTTTTTTTTTTTTTTTTATTTCCTCCTCCCCCTAAGCGGGGGGGAGCGAACGAGACGTGAATGATGAAAGAATACATTACAGGGAGAAAAGGGAGATATGCAATTTCGTGAGGTAATTCTTACGTGCCCTTCTCCAAGGTGTGTTGGGCGTCATCGGCAACACAGGAGCAGGAATTTTGGTAATTTCAGCTTGTACCGAGTATCTCCGCGTGTCTATTGTTCCCCCCCCCCCGTCCCCTTGTTTCGAGGGCCTCTCGTTAAAATTGCAACCGTAACGCGTGCGAGCCAAGTCTTGGTGCTCGTGCTATTTCAAGATTTTTGTTGCTCGTGGGGGTTATATTTTTTTTCAGATCTCTAGTCGAAGGGTTTTAGTCCAACTGTCATTTCCTTTTACTATTTCATTGAATCCGAGGTACGTGCTGCACGATTCAATCACATACATCTGTCTATATTTCGTTATTTGAATTCCACCCTTGGACTCCCGATGATGAATCTGTACGAAAAAAAAAAATATATATTACACGCGCACAACACACACACGTCAATAAATCTTTAGTGTTGGTGTATGTGCCCAAGAAAATCCATAACATTTCCAAAAGCAAAACCACGTAGGTTGTACACTCGTAAGAGCGAGCTGTCCGATCCCCTCTGCCCTGAAAGATCAAAGCCGCGACGATGTATGCACTCAAAAACCGATTTTCCATATCCCCCCCCTCGATCGGCGCATTAACGCAAACACAAAACCCATCGGCGAATGATAAACCGTCGTCTAATCCGGTCGATAATTCACGTGTGTAACGTATACACCATCGAAATTTCGCCGCGAGCGTTTCAACCCTCCCTCTGTTGCAGCATCGTCAAAAACACGCGCGTTACCTCATCGTAAAAGAAAAATCCCTCCCCCGTGCATATATGTATATATATATATATATATATATATATACACATACACCCCTTTACCGATCCAACTTACATACGGATGTACCGCGAAAAACGCGCGTTGTGTACACAACTCGGATGGTATAGCGCCGGTCTATTTACGATCACTGGTTGCATCTGCATCCCCGCAAAAATCCGAGCACGCCGAGGGTATAATATCATACACGCCCGTAGCCGACGAGAAAGAGATATAGGGGGTATGGAGGAGGGAGGAAGGAAAGGAATCCGATGGGTAGAAAAGGACGAGAGC
This sequence comes from Copidosoma floridanum, assembly GCF_036245765.1. Classification (NCBI taxonomy): domain Eukaryota; kingdom Metazoa; phylum Arthropoda; class Insecta; order Hymenoptera; family Encyrtidae; genus Copidosoma; species Copidosoma floridanum. Next base: position 9,951,730 of record NW_028321884.1, on the reverse strand, counting down.
GGGTACTTAAGTACACACGAGAGAGAGAGAGAGAGAGAGTATCGGGTTTTATATGCTCGTGTACACACGCCTGGGAGGATATTATTGTATATATTATATACACGTATGTATACGCACACGCGACATTCCATGGCGTTGTATACTACTACGCGCCGTGGAATGCGTTTCTTCGCGGGTCCATGGGTATTATATGTATATATACATGTAGGTTCATTCGTTCGGCTAGTATACTGACCCAATGATGACTCGATGCTCGTCTTCTGATTGTAAAAGGGGTGTGCGCGCGCCACATGCAGATACTTGTGTGCGACGCGCAGTCGGTGGTGCTAGTCTGCGTACCGTATATTATACACACATCGCATGTATTATCTATCCGAGAGTCCTTTTATCGAGGGGTATTGTTGTACTTGGTTGGGTGATGGGAGAGCTTAGCGTGCATCATATACCTTGTAGAAAAACTTTTACGAAAACTCGATCTTCTTTTACATTATCACTTAAAACTTTTGTACATATGAAAGGTATAACCATTGCTGTATACTCATCCAAGTTAAGGGTTGTAAATATCATTTACTACCGTATAGGTCTATGCCGTATTTTTAAGAAAATTTTATTTGTCATGGTTAAAGACCCGTAGGTCGCTTTGCTCCTTGGACGACCATCATGATCCGGAAATCTGAAAGGAAGGTGCTCCAAATAAAAAATCATCGCCTTGTATCGTGATGTGACTATACTTTTCGAGACCTAAAAGTGCACCGTGTGAGATCTCGAGTCTCCAATAACCCATGATTAATTTTAAAAAATCACTTATCGCTAGAGATGAAAAAAAAAAAAAAAAAAAAAACACGAGCGTTGCAGTATCCATACATACATATATACACCCTTGAAACCGTAGTCCTTAACGGTTGATGCCCTCCCAAAAAGCCTTGATTTCGCTTCCGATCGATCGCTCATCCACCCGTTCGTATATACATGGGCACAATAAGCATACAATCCCTGCTTTCTCGGGCGTCAATCCGAAAATCAACGCCACGGGATTGGGCGTTATCATCGCGCGGTCATTATATTTTTCCACGGACACCAGGAATGACTCGATGGGCTCTCGAGTGACGCTGCGAGAGTATACAGTATATACTTACATTCATACATGTATATATATATATGCATCACCGACGCAACAATTGTATATTCATGCGGGGTGTATGTGGGGAGGGGAAGAAAAGAAACGGCTTGTTAAGCGTCTCTTTACACGGTAGGTAGGTGTATGTGTATAAAGAGACGGATCGCGCGCAAGGACCGTTATGCGTTGCATGCAACTGACGACTGACTGACTGACTGAGTCTCTCGCTTCCTCTCTCTCTCTGAGGTGGTGTTGTTAGCGGGTGTGACTTGGCTGATGCTTCGAATGCATTAGGTATACATATATATATATGTACACCAAGTGGTTACGTATATATGGATGAGTTCGCGGAAACGACGGCCAAGTTTATGTGTACCAAGGGTTTTTTTTTGGGGGGGGAGGTATTTTTGGGATAAGATTTTTTCTCCTTTTTGTTTTGGTGTCGAGAGTTTTTATTAAAATTTTTTGCGAAAAAACGGCAATAATTTTTGATTTTTTTTATTTTTTATTAGTTTTGGGATGCAACGATTTCTCTCTTGTTGCTTAGGAGAAGAAAAAAAAAGAAATCTCAAAAAACCGGCGTTTTTTAAACTTGTTTTTGAAGGTTTTTGCTCAAAAACTGATGAGGGTTCTGGATATAAATTGCAAACGATATTTTCTAAAGAAAACAATAAATAAACAAAACAAAGTACTCAGTTTTAACAATCTCAAAACTCCAAAAATTAAAAATACTTTTCAGAATCAGCATGAAAAACCTCGAAAAAATTGTTTTTTCTGTGTTTTTTTTTGACGCGTTACGCCCTAACTATACAAGTTTTTCTCGCAGATTCGCTCATGCAGTTATACAAACGCGCACATCCCTTCTGTTTTACACGTACAAGTGTGATGCCCACCGTATGTATATACAAATGCGGTTGTTGTGCTGTATAAATTCCCGTTAGGTAAGCATATAGATGGGTACAACATGCGATTCCGGTTGACAATCAAACGAGAGTTTCTCCTTCTTTTCTCACACGAGTAATGTTCCGTGTCAGGTGTGAGATGGTGATTAGAGAGAGACGGGGCTACACTGCACAAGTGCTCGGATCGCTTGGACGTTTGATGCCGAGAGTGCCCGTATTTTTTTTTTCCTGCCATTGTTGCATACGCCTGGATCCCTACATGAGAGTGAGTGATGAAGTGTGCCGGTGAGGATGACTTTTTTTTTTTTTTTTTTTTTTTTTTTTTTCACGATCAACACACATACCCACGTCTGTCGCTTTCTTTCTTTCTTTCTCTGCATGTATCAATTCTTCTCTCTCTCTCTCTCTCTCTCTCTCTCTCTCTCTCTATGTGTTGGTTGCATTGATTGAAAATGTACCGTTAGGTGCAATCGCATGGTCACTCCGTGTTATGCGCGTCAGGGTACATGCATGTGATTCTAATGCCACGTACCGAATGATTGGTAAAAAAAAAAAAAAAAATAGATACCTTACCATTTTTGCTCGGTGAGAAAGAAGCGCATTATGATCAGGCCCAAATGACAAACTGGATGAAACGTATTGTATCACGTACAAAGGGCCCATTGTGCGTGAGTATAACGAGCTGTATCAAGTGGGACCAGAAAACAAAAAAAAGAAAAACGTAACGAAGCGAGCCCATAGCTCATATGTGCGGGGACAAAAGCCGAAAGGGATAGTAAGCGCGAAAAATGAGACAACTGAGAGGACGAGGTTGAAAAAAAAAAGTGTGCCGACCCTGAAGCTCTGGAGATGAGAGAGAGAGAGAGAGAGTCGTTCTAATTAGTAGAAACAAAACAGTCCAAGCGAGGCGCGACAAAAGGTCCGTGCAGTCTCGGGTGGAGGAAAAAAAGGACCGAAAGAAGGGAAAAAGAAAGACGACGAGACGAAGGTCCGAGAGCGAGCTTTTTCACGGTCCATAAATCGTGCACGGGCACCCAAAAAATCTATACTTATCGCGCGACACTTTGGTCCTGTTTGTTTCGTCGTGGGATGTGGGCGATGGGGGTTTTTGGGTTTGCTTTTTTTTTTTTTTTTTTTCTTACGATGCTGATGATGGAAGGAGTTTTACATAGATGAATAATAATTATCTCTCGTGCCGATTCTTAAAGAAAACTTTGGGCGACTTGTCTTTCGCACAAACGGAGAAGAATATGTGACTCGATCACATGGTTTTTACAATATTGTACGTATAAGGAATTGAATTTCACAAAATATTGATTATTGTCAGTTGGTTTTGAGGCAGTTTTCTTATTGAATGTGAGATTTTGAGGAATGAAAGGGGGACATTTTTTGATTCGTAACTACTTGATTTTCCTCGAAAAAAATCATGAAAATTAATTCTCTAATATTCTGACCAACTTTCACCGTCTTTTTTCGTGTGTAAGTATAATATATACCCAGTAAAATTCAAACCCAGTACATTAATCCCCCAACTATACAAAGCACCGAACGAAACTGTCTTATCGGCAAAATTTATACATCGCTGTCAACTCGGTGGAAAAAACTAAAAATCGTAATTACGTATACCAACAAAAAAATACTGCACTCGAGCGCCGGAACTATTGGAAAAAAAAAAAAAAAAAAAAAAAAAAAACCCAAAGTAGGTACACGTATATATATGTACTTGTGCAGCGCGCACGATGTACCCACAAAGACGGTTCATCAATAACCCCGAAAAAAAACAGACTATTTTCGCTCCTACCGACGTATCTATACATCTCTCGGATCTCAAAGATATAGAATCGCTCGATCATCGGGTTTTATTGCTCAATCGCGCGCAAGGGCCCCGATGATAATTGCGTTATTGAAAAATTATATCACTAATAGAACAAATTGCCCGCGTCGTGCGTAGGTATACGTGTGCGCTACACCTATACCCTATACCTATACGTACGTATAGGCTGAAATTACTCGAGAGATCCCCCCTCCCCCTTCCCTCGGGGATCATCTCGAGCATGGGTATGTATATTTATGGGCTGGCTGTTAAAACATCACGTGCCCCGAGTCGATCAACCAACAGAAAATTTAAAATTAAAAAAAAAAAAAAAGTGTTTACACGTACAAACCGTCCTAGTAGTACATAACACCGTGTGCGCCTACAGTATAATAAGCGCGAAATTTATTCGTAGGAGTGCTTGCGTTTTTGTTTTCTTTTTGCTTTCAATGTGTGCAATGAAAAACGAGCGGGCAGCATTAATTCATCGCCGGACACGCTTCGCGTGAGCAGTTAGGCGCCTCGACTAATTAACGCGTGTGCATATATATGTAAGTATCCCCATCCGTGCATATATATATATATATATATACATGTATGAGGGGTTGGGGGGGGGAGAACAAGCGAGACACATTTCCACTCGTCAAGCAGCCAATCGACCTATCGCCGTTACGTATCTATATATATCTTTCGCGTTTGGTAATTACGTATAGTTTTGCTTCGAGGATTGGGCTTTGGTTAGTCGGAGGAGGCGTTGCGATGGAAAATTCAAAGACAATGGGCACACGAGGTCGACACGCCGAAAGAAAAGTTGATTGGAAGCCCATACCGATCCGAGGCCCAAAGGAGACACCGAACGGTGTACTTACGCGCGATACGGGCTGTTGTGATGGATCGATTTCGTTGGCACTTGGAGGGCCATTGATCGATTGTTCGGTGCCTTACACGTGTACATAAACATATCATGGTACATACACGCCCGAGTATAATATATAGGAGGAATCTTTGCTTTTAAAAAGTTCCCATCTTTTGTTTTCGTCGAAGGCACACGCCGTAAACTGTACTGAAATTTATAAGATGTATAAAAAAAAAGCCCTCCCATAGCCTAACGCCCAACAGCTCGAGATTTTTACACCCCGATCCACTCGTGGCTCCGCGCAAAACGATCTCCCAATAAAAACCCGAAATCACATTGTTGTACCTATACATACGCGAGGGCGCGAGGCTTGATTGATGCCGGTGTACGCGCATAAACAGCGGTCCAGCCGAAAAATCGGTGAGCCGCACACGAGGGCGCATCTTCTCATTAAAGGCAAAGCCGCGTCGTAAATCCACTCGTGCATTAAACGGTAGCTTGTATAACGTTCACTACACAGGAAGGGGATGTACACTCCTCACGGCGTTTCTAAATAAGAAGACGAGGTTTTTTCGGGGTGTATAATATGTGCACGGTGAATTACGCTCATTGGGCGCTCTTTGTTGCTGGTTGTTGCGGAGAAGGGCATCCGAGCTCGGCTCTAAGCAATTTTAGTTTGTGTTATTACACGCGTGGAAAGTTCGTGGGGAGGGAGGGGCAGGAGTTGGTTTTTTTTAGTGCGGTTCCGAGTATTGCGGAACGATAAATATGCGGGGTTTATTGCGCGAGTGTGACGGATGGATGGCTGTGCACGGGTATAATGGTACAGGGTCGTAACTGCGTGTGGCGGCGAAATAAATATTAAGGTCCTTTTGGGAGAGGACTTTTTTTATTCGTATTGGACTTTTGAAAGTATATTAAATGAGAAATGGGGATGGGTGTATGCTTTTAACGCTTTAGTTTTTTTATTTGCCTGCTGACGTTGTTATATATTTACAAACGATCGCGGTGTTGGTACGGCCGGATAAAAAATAAAGGGTACATGTAAATGCGGTCTTGTCACGATATTACACCAGTTACCCGAGTCGAGGTGAAGGTAATAACGTCATATTAAAAAAAAAAAAAAAAAATAGTTGTCACTCCGGCGTACAATACGCGTTAGTCTTGGGGTAATTTTTTGGCACTGCTAATTAAAATCACACAATAGCCATTGATAGCCCATACATTTGTCCACCCCATAATTAATTATCAATACCTATAAGGTTTTTCCAATGTACATCCTATGTACACCTGAAACGAGCATAATGACAAGGACGACGACAAGCACACGATCGGCACTGCTCCAAAAGAAGCGTTTCTCCTCGACCGAGCTTTAATTACACACTTATACTTCGAAGAGACCCTATCCACTTAACCGTATGTGTTCACCTCGCTATGATGCTACATCGCAGGATTTCGACAGCTCGGCGAGAGAGAGAGGCACTTTGTGTACCGTCATTATTTAATTGCCACTGTCGTCATGACCCATCTCGTCGCACCTGCATTTTCTCTTCTACGTTATACGTGCCAACAGAGACCTATGGACCTCGTTGACTCGTTTCAGATGGACCGAAAAGTACTGAAACTCGTTCGAGATCTTTTTTTTGTCATCCAAATATCCCGTGTATGTGTACAACACTTTCCGTTCGAAATAAGAAGCCGTACAAAAGAAAAGGAGAGTGTAAAAACGCCCAATGTCCAGCGGCATAAACACGTCCGATCGCACAATGGCAGGAATTCCGGGCCCCGAACAATACGCACGGGCCCCAACGAAACAGGGAGGGAGCGAGATATATATATATATATATATATATATACGCGAGGGGGAGGAGGAGGAGGTACGTATCGTCGCCCGTAATCTTTGACCGATAAATAAAATAAAAATCAACGCGCGATAAATTCTCGCGAGGGCCCCTCCCGAGACGCATAAACATATATATATGTACATGGGCTGCTGATAAAAGAAGAAGAACAACAGTGTATATATATATATACAGGAAGGAAGGAAGGGGACGCACTTTTCGCCCGTCGAAAGAATAATCACGCGTATAATGGTTGTTACAGGACGGAGTAACAGCTGGTCGGGCGTGTAAATGTGGTGAGCAACTGAATTCCAAGCTGCCTCGTACCATATCTCGTTAGCCGATGACTTCCTTAACGGGGGTCTTTTGTTGAGGAGATGCTTGCATATATACATGCAATGGTAGAAGGGAGTAAACTGCTGTTGTTGGGATTAAAATGTTTTTTAATATTTTTCCTTTGTCTAATGTACGATCGAAAGGAAAATGTAATCTCGAAAAGGACGCGTGTGTACCCTACAATTACTTTTGGATCGATGAATTACTGCAAAACATAATACCTTACAAAGTATAAAAAAAAAAGGCTACTGTGTTTAAAAGAAAAAAAAGTTAAACTGTTTCACTAGGTTAAGCAAAAATGAGTAACTTTGTTTCACTTTTCATTAATTTGATAGGTAAACCGAATGATTTCTCAACATTTTTTTGTTGGACTTTAAAGATGCACGTGCGATTTTTAATTTGGCTGGAGATAAATCGCGTAGAGGGATGTGCGTATAATTTTAAAGGGCCTCGAGAAAAAATGCGCCAAAAGCATATAGCAAAGCCTCATCCGAGTGATCCGAACGATTTCCGAAATCTCGCCCAAAAAAAAAAGAAAAAAAAATAACCGCCGACTCCAAAAGAGAGAGGGAATTTTTTCTTGGTCCTTCTTCGAGAGTCATAGATGCCGGGTACCTCGGAATTTTCCTATACTCCTACCTGCGCCCGGTGTGCGCACATGGCAGCCGGAGAGAGGCGAGAGCAAAGAGCCCAACGCTATCGGTCGGATTCCACGGGGCGTCATTATCTCCTCGCGACGATCCAAGATCCCCTCCCCCCCTCCCGCGTCCTCCCTTTGCCGCACAGCGACGAGTTGCCTCCTTCGGCGTGTATATGCACAAGCGCAAGGGCAACGCCGATTCATTCATTCGCGCGTGCACGCACATACGTGTATACACTTCCTCTTTTCTTCTTCTCTTATATATGTATATATATGTGTGTGTGTGTGTGTGTGTGTAGGTGTACATTATACACGGACACCGTATCTCTTTCTTACACCGTACATGTGTACGTGCGCAGGTATACACATGAAATCCTGATCGTCGTTGTCCAGTTCTCCAGCGGAGAGAGAAAAAAAAGTCGAAACGAGAATGAAATCGGCTCGAGGGCGCAAAAAGCGATCCGATCGGCCGCGATAAATCAGAGAGACGCTCGGCGAGTTCTATTCGTTCTCCTCGCGTGTGTGTGTCTCTCTCTCTGTACAAGTGTGCACAAGTGTGTGTGTGTGTGTATACCCTGACTTTGACGCACGTGTCTCCTTTTTCGAGACAACGATGGCGATGCGGAAGGGATGCGCTTCGCCGATGCCCTACACCGCGCGTTTATTCGGAATGACAATAACGCCCGAGGAATCGTCGCAATTTTCGAAATTTCGATCCTTCCCCCCCCCCCATACATACATATATATATATATACACCTTCGGAGATTTAGTGCTGGGGGTTTTATCTATCGGCTTTTGTGTGTGTTTGTGTTTGGGTTTTTTGTCGTCGTCTTTGTTTCTTCCCCCATGTCACGTGCCGATTTTTCGAGAGATCGGTATTATTATCGACGCGTTTTTTTGTCAGATAATGAGGCATAAAATCAAATGGATGGCCGTGTGCAATCGTGTGGTGGAGAAAAATGCCAGCTCAGCCCCTCTCTCTAGGAAGTGCGGGTAATTTATCAGGTTTTCGCGTGATGTAGACTTTGGTGCGAGGAATGAAAAAAAGAAAGAAAGAAAAAAAATGTATATTCTCTCATACTTTGTATACAAGGTGCACCAACAAATTCGAGCAGCTTATAATGTGCACACCTAAATGGCTCAGTAACAAATAGCGAACAAATATCCTTCCCCTTCGTGGTAAAAACTATGTAGTACCGCATAACGTACAGTATATAACGTATGTGCTACAGCACCCGTTGCACTCGTACTCGTTTGAGCTTTGTAACACGTATCGGTATGGAAATGATCCAATTATATCAGGGAGAGCTCGAGTAAGGGGCGCTCGTGACTCGATAAATACCTAGATTTATGTTACATCCAACCCCAAGTGAAGATTTTTCTTCATAGGAATATAGGTATACATAGACGTGGGGTGTGTTTCTTTGTTTACGAATGAATATATAGACGTGTGATCTTTGCAAGGCTCATCTGTAATTTGAAGCCTGTAATTCACGCTTATTCACGTGATACATTGCATTAGAGGTATTGGATTTCAATAGGAATTTGAGGTAAAGAAAAAGACGCCCTGCAAAATTTTCATCGCTTTTCCTTTTTATTTGTTGTTTTTAGGACTGCACACGTGGGCTCATTAAAAGTTACGGCATTCACGAGGTATACTAAATTATACCGTCTGCCTTACACATTTGCTTCGTGCGTTACAGTTTCAATGACAACCAAAAAACCTCTCATTGCCAAAATTATTCAAGCTAAACACATCGCATGTACTTCAAATACTTAAAATATGCGGATTCAGCTTAAATGAACATCGTTCGAGTTGAAAATAAAGGGCATTGATGGCAATTCCGTTTGTGAAAAACTTTGGCATCGCGTCCACGCAAATGCACGTAAAAGCTCATAAATACAAATCACCCGACACCCGTGAGTGAAGGAAAAAAAAAAAAAACAAAAAAAAAAAAACAATCTTAGATACCTACCACGTATACAGCACGCCGTCGCGCCGGCAATTTTCCCATTTGGTCGCGCGTATCCGAGTCGTAAAACAAAAGATCGAGACACCCCTCGCGCGCACGTACACACACGTCTAATTCGAGCGTGTCGGCTCTCGCGATACCTTACGTAACGAGCCAACCACCACCACGACACGTAAGTATATATACGTAACCGGGGCGTCGTTGGTTCTCCGGTGACCGATCCTTCACGATCGGCCCACGCGACCCTGTAATTGAATGTCAAATTTTCGCGAGACGTATAGGCTGCCTCGGAGCTCTCACGTATTGCGTGTGCATATAGATACGCGCGCCCATTTGTCTCGGTTTACGGGCGCGATCTCGTTAAAAGCGCGGACGAGCAACAGGTTGTGCATATATATGCGCCGATCGGCTTATGGGGGCCGAGGAATCCAAGCCGCTTAACGAGTATTATTGACCTCATAATGTATACCATGCACGGCTCTTGGAGCCAACTCGTTGCAGCGCCCTTTGGGGCTCGAAGGTGTGCGCACTTGCTTCGGTATCATGACGTTTATCGCGAACCTATACGAGGTTTTCTTATTTTTGACACTATTATAATATACTCTCTAAATTTGAAGCAAAGAAAATTTAGTGACACGTTAACTTGGCATAGGAGTAGTGAATAGTCATTTTTTCAAATAAAGTTATAAGTATACAACGTTCGAATAGTAAAATCGCTAGTCTCGCTGTTAAAATACGCTATTTTACAGAGTATATATGCACTATTTTTAAAAAGTTGCATACTTACCACTGTTGCAAATTTGGAGAGTACGCTTGTCCCTTTAGAGTGTACTCGTTTGGAGTAGAGATATTTAGAGTTTCGTAAGTATGCTGCTCTGCAAGGCAAATTTGGTTTGAAAAAAAAAAAAAAAAAAAAAAAATCATTTTAAGTAGAAAAAGTCGTGTCTAGTCAGACACACGATGTTTTAGCTTTTGCTGTGCGGAGTGTTTATCCGAGGATGATGCAAGGATATAATGTTCTCAATGTTGGTCAGTGTAACTAGAACTGTCTTTTTTATTTATTAACGAGCTAGTAATTTTTAAAAAATGTTTAAAATGACAAATTCATCAAAATTACTAGCAAGTTTTTTTTTTACAAGAAAAAACCCTAGTATCCTGTTTTTATGGCTAACATGTATACACAGTAGCTTCACGTAGAATCAAACAAAAGTAATGGCTGTGTAAAAAAGAAAAAAAAAAAAAATTTTCAGACAAGTCGTATACATGTACCAACAAGTAAAACTCAAAGGATTTTTAGTTGATTAATTAACACGTCCGAGTCTCTTTTGATCTGTCTCTCGACTTAGTAAAGCATATTTATTAACATGCGCCCCATTGAAATGCTCGAGTCGAAAAATTAAAATCCTTCCGTTCTTCGTGCGATGATAATTCAAACTTTGAATGCTCATTTGCATTCATATGCGTCCCCGGGACTGATACAAAAAGCACAACGACGTTGTTACACGAGTCATGCATAAAGTATGCTTTCATTGGACGATTGGGTATAAATCACAAAAACTCTTATCATTGCGCTACGGCCCCGAATTTTCGTCCTCTGTTTTTTTTTTTTTTTTTTTTTTTTTTTTTTTTTGATCCCAATACAAATCCAACGATCAATTGAGGTTTCGCGTCTGCAAAAATAACGAATCAAAGTTCCCTTTGAGTGTAAAGATTTTTTTGGATCCTCGATCGGCACGAGGTATTTCCAGCCTCTGGCGCCTCAATACACTTATCAGCGTGTAGAAGCAAAAAAGCACCGCAAAGTGGTATAAATAAGAAACGTGGTTAATCATGAAGAAAAAAGGAGGGGGGAGCAAGGGAGCCCCGGCGTGTTGGTCCTGTGACACCTTTTAAAATCAATTAACCAGCCTATGAAAAAAAAACAATCGAGCCCGCGCGAGCGATTTATCACGCTCGCGCATTTGGTTGTACAGTCCGTCTCGTTAAATCCGCGAGGCTCGGGCCGCATCTGCATGTAACACGAAAATGACAAGCGCGTATTTATCACGCGCGTCCTTTGGAAACGAAGAGAAATTGGCCGATGACACGCGTCGATATACCCTACCCCCCCTTTTTTTTTTATTTTCCGCTTGTAGCTTTTGCAAAAAGGCAAAGCTCCCCTTATATTGATGTAATTTATAAAGTGCGGCCCTCGGCATCGGTTATGTATACGTACGGCTTCTCGGGTATAAATTTCGATGTAAGGGCCCCTCGGTTTACTTTTGCGTTTTGTTTCGCTTGTAATTATACCATCGGGCAGATATCGAGGATCAATAAAAACACGAACCGTCGAGTAAGTGCTTTTCTCAGTAGTACATGTGCACACACGCGCGCACACATCCTATGAATAGTAATTGCACACGTAATTAAGGACGTTTAGCCTCAATAACTACGTTGTTTCAACTACAACTAACAAATCGTAAGCCGCGCTCGGTTAGTGTTTCACAAACGTGGCAATCCTTGTCGCTGTAGAGTCGGGGACAATCAAAATTTCCACCAAGTAAAAAAAAAAAAAAAAAAAGAAAGGCAGGACTTCGCACCCTTACATGTACAAAGGAGGAGAGAGAGGGGGACAATCATAAAGCGCATTAATATCGTAACGATCGGGGGGAAGATCGGCCCCGCCCACCATCAGCAGAAGTAAAGATGAAAGAGGAGAAGGAGAGAAAGAAGGGAGAAAAAAAAAAAAAAAAAAAAACTAGTGCTCGGCAAAGGGGTGGGCAAGAGTAATGAAATATATTTACAGCCCGCCGTAAACACCGAAATTATCGACACCCATAACAGCACTAATAATCCCGCCCATATGGTACATCGCCTCCTCCTCCCTTAAATTATTTACTTCTGCACCGGCTCTCGCGCAATCTTCCGCTACCATATACGTATACATATGTATGATACAAGAAGTACGTATGTGCACTTGTAAAAAAAAAAAAAAAAAAACAAGAGTGTGCGTATATACATGTACAGACTGGCGCATCCCTCCGCCCGTACCTTATAATTTGCCTCGCTCCACCTTACGCGTCATTAGGCTGTGTATGGTGTAGACGCGCACGAGGGTGTGTATATGGAAGCGCACTGGCAGCTACCGTGCGGCTCCGTTCGGCCTCGAGCACGTGTGCATTTTTTCCAAACGGTGTGTATGTACGTATAAAGCCCAAGGGAGAGGAGGAGGAGGAGGAGAAACCGAGGCAGTGCATAAAAAAGAGGAGACATTGGCGCTTCTGTGGCGCTTCACTTTATACGGGGATACGGATGTATAAACTGCGACTATCTCGCAGCATTTGTTGTCGGAGCGGAGGACTTTAGGCTCACGAAATTAATCTCCGTGGTTGGGCCGTGGCAAGGGATCCTTTTTTTTTCTCCTCCCCCTTCAAAAGGCGGGAGGTCTTTCGACGAGGGCGGGGGTGAATTAACATTATTCTGCCACTACCGAACGAGAGTACGTACATACATGCAATACCACGAGCTTATAGATATCATCGGAGGAAATAAGTAACGTTTACGGATGAGGGTAGTAGTGGTCCACTGTCCATACGTGTTAATTAGTTTTCCTCCTCCCTATGCTGTGTATACATGTATAATGTACATGTATTGATGCGCTGGTGTATATTACACGTGATTACTTTTCATTCTACGTACAATCGAGACAGGAGGGAAAAAATGTGTATGGATTTGTTTTTCTTCATTGATTTTTGCCTGGTTGTATGATTGCTCTTAGGCCGGACAATGCAGTCGGTTATTCATTGAAAATTTATGCTTCAACCCAATAGACCCTCCTTCCCCCGCGTTTGTTGTTTCGTTGGGATTAAGAGAGGCCGATCAATGAGCGTATAGTGACGCAGTGGGGGCCGCGTGATAAATTGCGACCGAGAACAGGAATTGGATGATTCATGGGTGTCTTTTGAAAAGGTCTCAATGAGCAAGTTTGGTCGTTGCTTTAAACGCGCACGACAAAGAGATCCCGGTGACCGCGTCCGATCGAGATTACATTACATGGGCCCGTGTATACTCTCAACGTGGTTCCTTAAGCGGATTATCGCGTAAGAGCAGGTGTCGACGCAACGGTATTGTGCGCCGTAAGAGGCTTGCGTGTATACATCATCGCGTACAATGGTGCCTTGTTCTCTGTAGATCGGTATGGCGGATCGATCCTTTTTGATACAACTGTATTAAAGCTCGTGTATTGCGGGCACACATTTCCACTCGTTAGTACACGTGCCCACGCGTCGTCAATTACATTGACACGGCCAATTAAGTATTACAATATTGATTGTCCATACATATATGTTTTGTCACGTGTTCGTCACATCCGATCTCGTTGTTTTTTTTTTGCCGTGCGAATTGATACCGATTATAGATGTATACTCCTCACATCGGTCACTCCACTGTGTTGCCCAAATTTTGATATTTTACAGAATTCTGCTCGAATATACGCACACGAGATTCGACACGCGCGATCGTTTGGTTGTCGGTACAAAGTTGCAATCGGTTCGGTTTTATCAGAAATGAAAATGACTTCACGCAGGTTTTCGTTATCAAACTCCACACCGATTTATCGCTCAACCCACGCAACAATGCAATCCATAGGTTATCCAGCCAAACATTTTTCAGCACAAAAAAAAAAAAAAAAAAAAAAAAAAAAGGAAAAATCCAGAACAAACAGCAGCATGGATGTCGCTACAATTATTCACCGAAGGCCCCATCAGGGACGAGCTGTATGGCACCGAACGTAATAAACCGCGCGCGCACGCATCCACCCCAAGGTATATTCCATTAAAACGCTCCTCCGGCACGTAAAAGCTCGCGAAACTCACCCGCCGTACACACACCATGTATAATGTATATATAAATACGAGACGCGCGAATGACTCTCCATTAGAAATAAGCTAATGTTCCGCGGGCCATTCTTATCCAGCGGCGTTTGTGTGTGTGTGTACATAAGGTGTATACTTTACAAACTCTCTCTCTCTCTCTTGGCAAGGGCTCAAAAATAAAACGTAAGAGAGAGAGAGAGGCGCGTGCGCGCCCGAGCTGTGGAAAAAGTGGCCATTGTCGCGCCTTAACTCAAGCCCCGATGGGCAATAAAGAAGCGGGACACACTCGTGCGCGCGCCCGTACAGGTATAAAATAAACTCCTCCCCTTTCGGAGCACGTACATACACACGCCACTATACGTATATATCTTTCGCGTGCGCGCGTCCGCTCGCGCCAAGGGGATCCTCCGTGTGCGCGCGCAAACGTTATACTACAAGGAAATCCGAGTCGGACGTGCTGGAGTTTTTATTTTTTATTTTTTTTTTTTTTTTTTACTTTTCGGACTTGGCGTATAAGTATACCTGCAGCAGCCACCATTGACTTTTTCTTGCGCGAGATTCTCAACTTACGCGAGAGAGAGGAAGGTGTGTTTGTGTGGGTGCCTTTTTTTCCCTGCTTTTCACCATAAGGTGGCCATTGTTTCTGACGTCGGTCGGCAGTGCGACTTTTTTTTTTTCCAGCTTTAACAGCGCGAAGGAGGCGCGAGCGATTAATGGCCAAGATTCGATGCCCCACCCACCCCCCGCTGTACGGCCTAGGATGGATTTTTGTTTTTTTAATTGCTCGTTTGTCCTGTACCTGTTTTTCCCTTCGTTGGTACCCCTTTGTGCCATTAACGCGGAGATTTTGACCAACCAGCTTTTTTTTTATCCCTGAATAGAGCGGAGAGAGGACGAAAAATGTTAGGCGCTGAAAAAAAAAAAAAAAAAAAAAAATCACCCCCATTATGATCGACGGGTACCTAATCTCGCCCCCTAATGCGTCATCGGAGGCGTTACCCTGTAGGGGCTACCAGTCGCTTGCGCATTAATCGAAAAGGCAGGCGCCCCTCGTTTCGCTCCTCTCATCAACAACCTCCGAGTTGGAATCGCGAAAAACAACCACCACCATCTGGAAAACAGCAAAAAAACTTATCATCCTCGCGATCGAAAAGAAAGAAGAAAAAAAAAAAAACATCCCTCGATGGAGCATCGGAAAAAAAAATAAAAAAAAAAAAAAAAACAAGAAGTGGCGATAAGAGAGAAGGAGGTGGAAGACTAAGTAGAGGATATATAAGCGCCAGGGCGATGCCGCGATGCCGGCCAGTCGCGCCGATGAGCGATCGACGGAGGAGTAGCCTGCAATACACCATATTGGCGCTCTTTACGAACACAGAGAGAGAGAGAGGGCTATTAAAGAGCGTACTTCAAGGGGTGGGGGGGAAAAGGAGTATATACCCCGTCATTAAGTAGGTGGCGGACGTATATACACGTACTCTCTTTTTACCCCTCGCAAAGCCGCCTATGTGGTATACCAATAGGTTGGTATATGTATATATAATGTATACGCGAGTGTGCCCACCACTTGGCTTTTCTCGTCTCTAAATAAAGCACGCGTTGCATACACGTATATATATTGTACGTAAGAGAGAACAGTAGGTACAAGAACCTTCCGGCTTACACTCTTATAATATATATATGTACACGTATACGTCCTTGCACGTTTCTGGTGCTAATTTTTCTCTCTCTCGTGCACTTTTATAAATGTCCGATCCCCCGTGCACATGTGGATGTTATTTATATATATACGCTTCTGTGCCCCGATACGCGCACACCCCGAGTATAGACGGCTATATAATTATATACGCGCCGTATAACGCAGTCAGGGCATACATTTACTTTTTGTTCTTTGCACATTATATATGTATAACGCGCTCGCCACGCTGCACACGCGTTCGAGCTGAGTCAGTCCCATTGTGTATACTTATATATATATATAGTTGTAAGCTCAGTCTTGCGCTCCAACAGACCTCGTCTTTGTAGGGTGGATGCCAGTTACACTTGAGCTCGAGATGAATATGTATACATATAGTCACGGTCCATTTGGCCACTGAGAGAGCCCGCCATGGCGCCGTTTATATACACAAGTTGTACACGTGGTAGTAGGTATATTATATACTTGTACGCAAAACCAAACGGTTTACGCGATGTGCGTATGTGCTACAGCTTCGGCGAGAGATTAGACCGAACGTATACACGGTACACCGAGTCTTTTGCGGGAAATTCATCGTCCCGTACACGGTCCCCCATGTGCATATAACATACCCGTGCGGGTGAATTGATCTTGGTTGGTAGGCTGTTTTTTTTTTTTTTTTTTTTTTTTCTGCACTCTCGTCTATATACTTTCTTGCCACGCAAGTGTAGGGAATAACAGCACTCGTGGAAGCGAAAATGACGCGCGAAAGCCACGGCTAAGTTGCAAAGTCACGTGGCGATCAGTTGAAATTGTAATTTCTGGGTATAATATACGTGTACGGTCGGACGCATAGGTATGGCAGTAGTAACAGACGAGTCGAGACAGACGGGACGGGTGAACGAAACAATTCCCTTGCGGCGTGTGTGTGTATAGGTACGCAAGTACACCAAATTGACCGTATATCCAACAAGGGCCATTGGGATCGCGTATACAAAGGTCCCTGCCGATACCCCACATGCAAATTACCATAAGTTACTCCACACCCTCCCGCCCCCCTTTAAAGTATCAATATCACGCACTAGTTGCGCGCGACGGAGTAACAGAGCCGTCGTCGCGGTGCTAAAAACATTAAACCTCCTCCCCTCCACCCTATGTCACGTAGACCCAGCGCTTCGACACGAAAGTAGCGAAAACAGAGGGCTGGAGGAGGAGGATATGGCACCAGAAAAAGAGAGGGGGAAAGAAAGAAAGAAAGAAATCAAACCAAACGAACGAGCGACGGAGCGGTTGTTGTGTACTTATGCATATACATATATATATACACCTACATACAACGAAGGGGGGGAAGGGGGAATTTACATTCGCGCCTCGCCCTCGACTTGTCTCTCTGCAGTGGGTGTTTGTATGCGTGTAAATGTACGTATATATACGTGTAGCACCTTAACACGTCGCATCGCCAGACGGGGGGTGGGGGGGAGGTCCGTCTTTTTGTCTGTTTTATCCGACGTTCGGCTGCATGCTTGCGCTCTCGCAACTTGGTGAACTTTATTTCGGCTGGTTTGGTTTATTGGACTCTCCGGGGAGGTGGAACGTCGAGGTCGCGCGTAAAGTGCGCGGATGTGTAAAATATCGGCACGGGGGTCAACAAGGACTAGTTACTATGAATTTATTATCCTTGGCTTAGGTTGGATGGTAAACTTTACTATCCTTTTTTTGTTTTTTTTTGCAAGTATATCGTCCAGCTTGCAGCTTAGTCGGTAGAGTGAAGGCGTAAGTATCCGAGACTGAAACGTAGGTTCGACCCACTCAGTAGGAACGAACAAAAGTGTCTAATGATGGTTACTCTAACATGTCATAATATTGAAAAATAGTTATTATGGAATTGAGAGAATGTCATTTTTTCGTTTAACGATAAATAATAATAAAAAAGGCACTGTTGCTAATGTGGGCGAAACAACAGAAGCTTCATTTCGTTTGAACAAGCAATTAGAGATCAAATGGTAACTCAACTGGTGTATACTTACGCAAGTTTCATTTTTTACAAAATTCGACAATTACCAGATGAATAACTAGCGGGCAGTAATGTTATCGGCTTATTTCAAGAGATAAATAGAAAAACGTCCCCTCATCCCTTTTAAAACGGATGTATTGAAATTCCCCACAAAAAGTATGTTGCTTTTAGTGAAAATAAACTTCACTTCAGGAAAAAAAAAAAAAAAAAAAAAAAAAAACCAAAGTAAATACTTGTAACCAGAGAAGCATTGTCTAAAAATCCCCCCATCAAAAAAAAAAAAAAAAAAAACAATCAACAAATTATGGTACAGGAGGTGTTAAAAAACGCTGCAAAACTCTTCTTTATTGTTGGCGCGCTATCGTGCGCTCCAACATACGCGACACACCATTCTAATTAACCTCGCGTATCGATGGAAAGCGCATTCAAATTTATACAGGATTTACATACCACCGCCCGTCTATAAATAAACTCCCCCGAGCACGACGACCACGACAACGGGGTTATTTTTTAAAATTCCGAAAACACGAGGGAAAAAAGCACTACAGGACGGACGAAAAGAAAACCTTCTCGTGCAGACAACAACAGCTGCAGCGCCCAGTTTTCCTCCTCCTCCTCCTCCTTTTGTTCTCCGTCTCCCGAGTTCTTTTATTTATTTTTACCCCCCTCTCGAGACTCTCGTCGTCTCGATCCATCCCCCGATTTAAATCATGAGCGATGTATCTACCGTTGCAAGGTACGGCAACTTTTTCGCAATTAATTCACGCCTCGGCTCTCCCCGGGCAGCCAAGCGCGCCTTGATTAACAAGATCTCGTCCGAATCAGGTCTCTCTCTCTCTCTCTCTCTTCGGATCTGCATAAATACGCATGCACTGCGGCCTACACGCTCCGCAGGTATATATAAGGTACCCATAGTATGGGGGCCGGTTGAGCAAACACGGGGACGGTACACGCACACGAGCACCGGCGAAATTTCGCCGGCCGGCACTCCGACGGCATGTTAGGCTCGTTTCGACGTTTGTCCGCGCACACTCGCGCGCTTTCCTCCTCCGCCACTTCTTCGTCGTCTCTTATTTGCTCATTTGGCAGACGCCGTCCTCGCCCTTTTCTTTTTGTTGATTTTCTCTCCGATATGCGAGTGTAAAAAAAAAAAAATTAAAAAAAACGGACCCGAGATCCGAATCAATATTTATTTTGCGCCGAGTTGGACCCCCTTGTTGTCCGAGACTGATGGTGTTTTTAGGCCCCCATCCCCAGCTTGGGATTATTCGGTACTTATATACACTTTAGCAATAAAAACAAATTGATCTACCAAACGTCACAATAAACAGAGCCCCAACCCGCGAGTTTATTGCCGTTCAAAGTCGGCCTCAAAGTTAATTAGCAAAGCTCGTGCGCGGCCGGATAAATAGTTCTCGGAAAGAGAAACGGTTCAATCGATCGCAAGAGGGTGAATGTGTTTGCGCGCGGTGCCGTAAAACTTTCGGCTTGTCTCTTTATTCCGGAGAATCGAGCGCGAAAATCTGGGCTCGCGAGAATGCAGATTCCCGGCGAACTTGTATGGGCGAGTTTATACCGGTGCAATATAAAGCGACCGTTTTTTTTTTTTTTTTTCCTGTTATCATCACGAGAGAGAGAAGACCGGCAATTTGACGATCAGAACGCGGGAGTGTGCATTTCGTTTAGCTCGGAGATAAGATTTTCTTGACAGAGTGTAATGCTTTGTTTACGAGAATCCATAAAGTGTCCAGATCGATGATTGGTCGGTGCGATTTCGGAACTATATACACATGATAAATATTGCCATTTACCGGAGCACCGTAGTTAAACAAAAAGCCAGGAGTTAAATACAAGTTCCTCGGAGCGTCATCCCATTGGTTTTTCAGCAGTGTCGCCTGAAAACGAGGAACAAAAAAAGGGGGGGGGGTAGACGACAACGAGCGCGGTATGAATGCCCACGGAAAAAAAAAACGGCCCCGAGCAGGTTGGTCTCTGCCCCCCCCCCTCGTTCTCCCCGTCACGTGTAGAGAAGCCGCATGGATAATTAAACGATTCGAGGGAGCGATAAGATAAGCGTATCTAACAAGGCTAATCCCCCCCTAACGAAGGAATTATTCCTCGGCGACGACGACGACGAAATGCAGCGCAAGAAGGAGGCGAATGAAGAAACTTGTACGTATACGTGCCGAATGAGAAAATTAGTGTGTGTGTGTGTGTGTGCAAGTAGAAGGGGGTGGGAGAAAGGAAGAAAAAGTTCGGTAGCAAAAGGGAAGACGGGGGGGGGCGGAGGATACGAAAATGCAGGTGAATGAAAAAGAGCGGCGACCAGCACGGAATAGAGAAATAAACGAGTGTATGAATAAACAAAGAAATAAAGCACGAGGAGGGAGGTGGGGAGAACACGAGTTAAGCGGCAGCAGAGGAGAGATGGAAATGGAGAGTTAACAGAGAGATAGAGAGGGTGTATAGGTATGTGTTGTGCGCGGCTTCGCCAACGCAATAAACTGCGGCCAAGTGCATTTCAGCAGCAGCAAAGGAATAAAGAGAGAGAGAGAGAGATCTTACCCCGATCGAGGGGAGTCATATTCAAGTGTCTTCGGCCCTCCCCGATAGTGGATCTCTCCCCTCCTCCCCGCCTCTTATTCTTCGCGAAAAAGGCATCTTGAGGGACTATCTATAGTATCTTATAAATCTCATCCTCTTCCTCCTCTCTTGTGTGTATTCTATGGCCTCTCCCCTGTGTGTATTTTCCCTTTGCATGTGGCCGCGCGTTTTGCGTATCACCCCACGGAGAAAGAGATAGGTGTTTGCAGCAGCGTTCGTCTCTTTCCCTCACTCTCGTTGGACGTCGATCTTTTTTTCCCCACCCCCTCCCCCTTGCTCTATCATCTGCTTTTCACGGCAGTGTCCACAACGCACAACTTGGGTTTATCTGGATCGCGCGCGTTGGTACATAAATCCCAATGATGCGCCGTGGCGGTGCCGCGTGTGGGTAATAATGTGGATTGGTGAATTGCAAGCGGGTTTTGATTATTTTTTCCTCTTTTCCTTTCTTCGTTGCGATTATTTTCGGGTGTTCTCGAGGGGGGAAAAAAAAAAAACTTTTATCAGCAATGGTGCGTTCGTTGGGCGCATTTTTCCTCCATCGCTGACGGGCAGAGTGGGATGTATATATATCGGATCGGATAGTGCGAGCTATGATTATACAAACGTGTAGGGATGTTTCGTTACTTTTCCGGCCTTTTTTACAATTACACTGTTGGATTGGGCTCAAAAATCACGTGAATGAGCCGAAAAGTCATTCGAGTACACCGCGTCTACATCTTCATTGCACAATTTGCATTGTTTTTTGACAATACCTATACGCACTCTGTAGGGACAAAAACATATTTTCCTTTACTCCGCGCGAAAAAGAAACGGCTCGGACGCGTAATATCTCGGCAAGCTGTGCCAACAAAAACCACCTGTTTGCTCGCGAAGAAAAAAAAAAAAAAAAAAAAAAAAAAGCGTCGCTAACAAAGAGATAAGGCCTATACAAAACAGGGTCGCGGCTCGTTTCGAACAATGAACGAGTTTTATCTCTCGCTCGCGCTCAAAGACATGTACCGTCCAAACGAGTAATAATCGCATCGGTAGGTAATTAAAAAATTCCTCGACCCACGTAGATCACCACGTCTGGCTCACGCACCGAGTGTTTACCTACATGTACACGAGCGTTGTCCGCGAGAAGTGCTCGTCTATACGCTCGCGTAAGTATCTCATTCCGAGCACGCGTGAGCCATATCATTCACGAAATCTAGTCGCGCAGTTCTCTCTCTGTTTTGACCCGTTTGGTAAACGGATACAGGCCAACTCTTGTGTCCATCCAAGTGCGTTTTCGTGGATTTTCCAGATTCTTTTTTTTTTTTTTTTTTTTTTTCATCACTATTTTTTAAATATTTTCCATCAACATTGACCGGGAAAACGAGTTTTTTCGCGCCAGCGAGTACACTGCGGGGGGAGCCGAACGAGTTTGGCGAGAAATATAGATCGATACTCGATTTATCGATTATGTCGCGCTCTCTTATCCTTGTTTTTTTTTTTTTTTTTTTTTTACCTCCCTTTGATGTGTATGCATTGCAGGGATTTTATAGGGGGTATAAATTAAGTATTGGTTTTAAGCGGTAATTAAGTTAATTTAACGATACAGGTATACATTATAGTTTATAAGTACAGCGATATAAAGTCGTGCAGCGGCAACTATTGGAAAAATAGATTTTTTTTTTTTTCGAGCTAAAAGTACACACAAAAGCAATTGATTATATCGTTTTTGCATAAATTAATATGTGTTCGGGTTCAACGTAATTTGTAACAGGACAAGGTCGAG
Source organism: Copidosoma floridanum (assembly GCF_036245765.1). Taxonomy (NCBI): domain Eukaryota; kingdom Metazoa; phylum Arthropoda; class Insecta; order Hymenoptera; family Encyrtidae; genus Copidosoma; species Copidosoma floridanum. Next base: position 9,929,346 of record NW_028321884.1, on the reverse strand, counting down.
GCGTATTGTATGTCCTACGCGCACTATCGCAAAACGACAAAAGCCAATTGGAGCACTTGAAAAATAATCAACTCTTTATACGCCAGGCGTCAAAAAAGAAGCACAAAATAAAGAAATAGTGACTCGGTGGATTTCAGTGCCAGGCCAAGGAGGGGGTGGGGGTCTGTTAATCGAAATGAAATTACGTCCAAACGGTACATTCACGCCTCGAAACGTGCAATTATATGGCACTGTGGCGAGCTGTGGCCTCCGAAAAATAGATTTCTATCTCGAGGCCTGCGAACAGGTGGCTCCTTTAAATCTCGGATTAAACGCGTATGATGTTGCCCGTCATTCGCTAATTGAAAGATAGGAGCCTCGGATGAACGAACTCTCGGATCGATGCCCTCGATGCTTTTGTTGGTTGAGGACGCCTCGTTTAATTTTTCGCAAGTTTGGATGATGGTTTTTTTTTTTTTTTTTTTGCTGCTGTCATCGCTTGCGCAACCATTGGCACTAGAGGCTGATGATTTTCGGTTTTTTTAGCGAGCTCATAGGCCCTCGACTTTTAATTTTGATACCAACGTGGCACGTCGATGCTTGAATCACTTGTGACAAATGTCTTCTTGATATTCATTCATAAATATTGCTGTTTCTTCCTCTTGAGTGAAACTAGGCGATATTTTTATCTAACGTCGACTTTGCGAGATATTGTCAACTAAAAATCAAACTAGTGCTTTGTTATGATAAAATTTCTTGATTTTTAAGTGACATTATCTTGCAAAGTAGATATTGAATCTACGTATTTTATAATTTCTAAGCTACTCGATAGTTTCAATTTCTGGTAACACTTTATTGAATATTTTAATGACTTTTATTTTAGACACGTGCTGTTACGTATGTAAGTATTACTGTTGATGCGATCATGCTCGTATTTGTAAATAAAGCAAGTGTATGAGTGATTGTTGCTATTTTTATTACAACCATTAGGAATGACAGATATAATATATAAGATAATAGGTATTACGTGTATGATTGAAAAATCTGTAGTGTGATCAATTTATTTTGTTTAATCGAACGTATTAACAGTTAATTCGTCTGTGTCAGTGCTAGTCTCTTGACATCACTCTTTAAAATATTATTGTATAATTAATGTGGCTTGTTACGTGCCCATCAAATATTATTCAACAACCCAAAAATCTCCACTTCTCATGAGTACAAAAATAACAGATTTATAGAGCGAAATTAAACAAATAATTGTAAATTTTTGCGCTCTGTATCGCTCACCCTAAAAGCAAAAAATTGTCTTCAACAGAAATTAATTTTCCCCTAACACGAGCGAAACCCGCGCGCACGACTCGTATCAAAATTCCACGTTAAACGGAACAGTACACGCAAATACCCAGCACACCCGACAATCGCATTTTAAACAAATGAAATAAAATAACACCCTTGCGTCCTCGTGACGCAAAAACAACAAAGAAACCCCCTATATATAGGAAAAGAAGCCAAGCGAAGCTTAGTGTATACGTCGAGGGTGGAGGGGGGGGGGCAGAGGAAAACGAAAGAAGGAAGGAATAGGAAGGAAGGAACTCTCGACAGTGGCGGCAAAAGGAACGACGAGGAGCCGCTGCGGCGGCGGCTGGTAGAAAAAGGGGGGAACCCCCGGCACGGATATAGCCGCGGCGGTGCACGTTCCATTGGTTCCCTGATGTATACCGGCGCGCGTATAAGCCGAGCACTGAGAGAGACAGGCTTTCCAGAGCGCCACGGTGGTAAAGTAGCGGCGCACACAGCCCGGAGAACGGCTGTCTGTTCTCCAGTCGCTCCTCGGCCGCCGGAGCGAAAAGCCGCTCTCATTGACTATTGGGCCGTCTTATCTCGACTGCAGCTCCGAGCTTTTTTTTTTTCTCACGTAACTTACGAAAGAAATGCTTTTTATCGCAATGAAATAAATTTTCTTTTTTTTTTTCACAAACATTCCTTACTGCGTGGAGCGTTGATTTGATTTTTGGTTTATTTGCGTCATCTTGGAATACACTGTGCGCGATCGATCGGATAAAAGATACTGTGTCGAGGGGGTGAGGTATGGGGGTGCGACTGTTGAACTGTGGACCCTGTGGTGGTACCGATTTAGTGACCAGCCACTATATTTAAGTTTGGCATCGTATAGCGCACACACGTATACCGTACATAAAAGAAGGAAGCTGCGAGTCATTGCACCCCAGGTTGATCTGCCGCTTTTTTTTTTGGAGCTGTCGTCGCTGCTTCACTTTAGCTGTCGCTGGCTTTAGATCGAGTTGAGAGGGGAATGAGACAAAAGGTGAGCAAAGTGTGGTTACGTTTATTTATTTATAACGCTTTTTTTCTTCTCTCTCTCTCTTTTTTTTTTTTTTTTTTTTTTTAATGACTTTTGAGGTACACTTTGGTATGCAAATGAGTATTTTTTTTTCGAACTCGTTTCATTACTGGTGATAAGATAACGAAGAGACATTTGTTTGCTGGCGTTAGGTATTTAATGAGTTCAGTTATGAAGCGATGTCGATTTGGTATCATAGTTTGTTGTACTATGAAAAAATAAAATTGTTAATAGCTAACTTAAATAAATCATAAAATAACTTTTAAAAGGATCCCTTACATACCGAACGGAATAAAGTTTGGCTCGAGATACGAACATCAGCATTACCCTTGAAAATGACTCAAATACGAACAAGGATAATTAATCACAAAAATTAAAGAAAAAAATTCTTTTTTTTACAATTGTTTTGACTATTCCACTTGAGAAGAAAGAAAAAAGATGTCAATTCACTCTATTAGCGCCGACGTAATCGATCGTGAAAGAAAAGGTGTTAAAGTTCAGTGTTATCGCTGAGCCAGTGACGCGTAAACAAAGCACGCGTGTAATTTTCAAAGTCAGCGAGATCGGCAACATTGTGCGTTTGCACCAGCGCCATTACGATTTATCTAAAATGGCAAACAATTAAAAAAAAAAAAAAAAAAAACAATTCTCATGCACCTATGACCAGTCGATGCGAGGAAAAGAATTCGCGACTGCGTATCGTTGAGATTCGCGTGAAACGTGTCGAGTGGGCGCGTGGACACCTCCGAAAAGAAAAGGGAAACCAGCGTGAACGCGCGTAAGAAAGGAGCGATTGCTCATCGATGATTTCCGTTCCTCTCATTAATAAACATGAGACAACTCTATGTATGCGTAAGTGCCGCGAGCGCGTTTGGCCTATGATTCACGGCCTCTGTTTTCGAGAGTCTCTCCGCGCGGCCAAACACTCTCACTTGGTGTGGCCAAGGCTCTTCTCTCCAACGCTCTCGTTCGAAAGATTATTCTCACCGCGATTTATCGACTCTTGCATGAAAATGAAAATTCTCTTTCCGAATTGCACGAAAGGTATGTTATATAGATTCCTCCTCGCCGCATTCGATATAGGTATATACGTGCGCGTTTCCAAGGGAGCGTGACCAATAAATACAACCCCATCACCGGAAACGAATATAAATCAAGGCTGGGACGGTATTTTTTCGCGAAATTAATACCCAATCGCCGCGCAAACCTCAAAAATCAATTCCCGAGTCGTCGTCTCGAAACCCATCGGAGCGTATCGGGACGAATCTCACCTCATCCCCCCCTCGCTCCGGAAAAAAAAAAAAAAACAAGGGGCTCGCAAAAACGAAACCAATCGAATCATCGTAACCCGGGGAGAAGGACGAGCGTAAACGCGAGTAGAGAGCATCACACTCCCGTTCGGCCTTGACAATGCGCGGGAGCGAAAGAAACGAAAGGGCCCCTACATAAGACTGTACTCTCTCTCTCTCTCGAGGAGGGGGGGGGGCGAAAATTTAATTTCGCCGGCCGAGCAGGCGCGAGTGCAATTAAAGTGCAAAATTTACGATTCAATTTGCCCGGGAAAACTTCCCTGCCTCCATCCTCTTTTTTTTCTTGTTTCTTTTCAAGGCCATCGGATGAGAGCTCAATTTATCGGGTGCGCCGTTGTGCAACCTTCGATTACGCGCCGTTGTTCCCCCGAGACGGGGCTCGGGCTGTACGGGAGCGGACTCATTGTTTTTAATCGATTCCAATGTTAATTCACACGGCAAAGCCCGGAACAGGCTTTATGCTTACCCAACGTATCCCCATTTAGAAAGCCGTGACGTGCGAGCTGCTGTTAAGTAGTTGCGTCTGGAAATTTCACTCGGTCATCCGGCGCATGTATAATTTGGAGGTACTTAATAGCGACGCGTGAAAAACAAACGGCTCTCCCCTATGGTTGATGAGCCAAAGGTGTACCGTATATTACACGCACGCTAGCCCTACGCCTATAGTCTTGGCAAAAACACTGCCTATTGCCATTGATACGCAAGCCACCGAGGGGGCACCAACACCTTTAATTAGACGATAATACCTATATACGCTCTTCTGTACAAATCAACGCACGGGAGTCGTGAATGAGTTTGCCTATACGTACACGTGTAGGGTGTACATAGGCATCGTAAATTTACACCGTCGTTCAGCAAAAATCATCATTTTCGATGATATTTGTCGTTGGAATCGCGCGTTTGTCGCCATGGCTAAACATTTGTTTTTCACTTATCACGTTCATATAGGTTCAAGGACGCTGTCTTTTTGCTTTTTTTTTTAATTTTCTCTCACAGCTATGGTACTACACAATCACGTGGTATGTACAAAAATTTACCTCCGTTGTATCGCGAAATGGCCTCACTGCACGTATAAAAAGGTAACGGGTCCCCGCAATCGACTTCTTCTTCTTCTTCTGGTAATCGAATCGGCAACATTTCGGTGCTTCACGTAATAGCGGTAAAGTCGTAAACACGCGCGATTCTCGAAACACGGTAATCCAAATGCCAAAAAAGTAGCGTGACTTTTTTTTTCTTTCTTTTCTTTTGGAGAAAAGGGGGGAAATCCATGTGACGGGGAGAGGGAATGTGGGAGGAAAATGGCATCACATAAGAATACCCATTCGATCGGACCTATACGTATTGTTTTGGGTTGTCTCAGGCGATTATTTGCTGGACGAGACGAAGGTCCTTTTTTTATTGCAACGTGAAAAACGCTGTTTTTATTGCCTAAACGATTTAAAAAAAAAAAAAAAAGCATGACCATTGATGCCAGAAGCTCCCACAAAGACGCCCAATGATCTTATTTTGATTCATTTGGACGGCATTTTTACACACTATTTCTTATGGTTGGAGATACGAACTAACGGTCAAACTCGATTCAACGCCACCACATACATGTATCTTTGACAACTGCGCAGAGTCAGTTGATGGAGTAACGTGCCAAATTAATTTTTTCACTTTTGAATACCAAATATAATTATGTTATTATCGATAACAAAATAGCAGGGAACACACGAAAAAGAAAAAATAAAAAAAAATAATAACAATAATTACATGTGTTGCCACAAGTGCACCCGTAAAATCCAATCAAGTTTTCAATTGCTCAACGATTTTTCTTGTTTTCAAAACAATAATAATAATAATAAAAACACGAGGAGCCTCAGCTCGATTGTAATAATCATTGCACAGCTGGAGCTGCTTTACATTATTTCATTCTGACACGCCTATCGATGTTACTGTATATGTATTTTTAAACATAAAAAAAAAGTTGCGCCACGATATCACACGTGGATTGGGACGTGCGTGCCATCGGATCGAAGTGAATCTCCTACGTAAAATGAAGCTCGAGGAGGGCGATCAGTTTTTATATTTACCGGAAAAAACAAAGTTGAATATATTATGCGCGGAAGACTTTAGCCTCACATAAACATGCGTTTGCTCTCCGGCTTTCCTTTCGATTATGCGTATATAATCGTATACGTGGACGTACCGCCGCGGCTGCCAGATGTGCGTATATACATACTCATACCGATATGCTACAATATATGTACGCAGTAGCTCTTTGGCATTGAGGTTTTTTCACTCGTATACGGTATGAATGGCTCATTATGAGGTACTGCGATAATTCATTCCATATGTTGCGGCCGTGAACTGATAAATTGTTGGTAAATTTTGGAAAACCTTTGCGGGGAAAACCAAAATACTAAAGTCTAATGATTATCGGAGCGATGGATGATTATTGGGTATGGAAACAACGAAAATTCCTAGCTTATATTGTACGTCCTTTTGTCCCTTTCTTCGTCCCACAATGTCCAACTCATCGTGTACGGACAACGACCGAGTCCAGTTCGACAATCCGAGCAACGATATTGGCCAAAAGTCGCGAGATCGCTTTAGTATAAAAAAAAAAAGGGCACACAATCTTTGTCATCGCGCCCCAAAAGGGGATCCTTGTGCGAGTATAAATCAAAAAGCAGCGCTGAAAAAGAAATAACCCATCACCGCACGGGCGCCCCAAAGTCTGTGATGTCTCCCAGGATGCGCTTACTAATGCGCCTGGCACGCCGTAAACGGATATATATATATGTTTCGACGGTAGACACGAAATATAAAGAAAAAAAAGGGGGGGGCAGAAGGCGTTGAGTCACGCGAACGGGAGTTAATTTTGACCTCGAGGCACACGGACCCTCTCCAAGGGCCAAGGGTATCGTATACATGGACGAGGGGGGGAAGGTTTAGAAATAGAACGGGTTTTTATGCCCTCTGCTATACTTGTAATGGCATTTCCGAGAGCCGTTATAATTATACGCTTGTCTTATCGCCACTGTGGTTCATTTATCCTTTTTTTTTTTTTTCGTCCTTTTTGTTTGCGAGGGAGTTTGTGATTTTTCGCGAGTTTTATATACGCTCTAAAACACCGTGCAATGCAATTAAAACGCGAGATCGGGACTTGTTACGGCTTCCCCAACCCCTTTTTTTTTTGAGGAGTCATTTAGGAGACTCGTTGTACGCAAAGTCCATTCGAGTGTTTGGACGATCGAGGCAACGTGTATGTGTTGCCCAGATAAGAGGGATATTTGGCGAGGCTCTTCTAGTTCACGAATAATGTACGATAAACATGCGCGAGTACGCAGTTTCGAAAGACGCTCGGAACGTGTACATTTTTTTTTTTTTTTTTTTCTTTTCGTCGTAGTTACAAGGTTTACTCGTATAACGAATTAATATTAACGTCAGGCCGAAATGAAGCGTGTTTTTTTCGATAACGCGTCCGTGTGTTTGAGTAGCGATAAGCCGACTTCTGTGGCGCTCCTTTCCACAAAGCTCACCTTTTTCTTCTTACGAATAACTCCGGCGCTGAATAAATCGCGCAAACATTTTTTTTGTTTCCCTTTGCGCACGTAGTCGTGTGTAACGTACGTACATTACCGATCTATATCGGTATGCGTGTGAATGGAAATTTTTTTTTTTTTTTTTTCTTCACAGTCGATCTCTTGGAGACATATACAAGACGGTACTTGGGAAAAGACACATCGCGAGTTTTACGAGACAGTGTTGTGCTGTCGTCGCGTGCGCGAGCTTATTTTATTAACGGCCATCAAGTTACAATTGGCGAGACGCTTTCGCAGCGTGTACAATCGAATTGTCCACTGGAGTAGATTTTGGTGCGTGTAAAACGATCGGAGCGCGTGTGCATGCAGGGGAAAAAGAAAGAAAAAAAAAAAAAAAATTGAGTAAAGTTAGCGAGCAGGTGTGGGGCGATCATATGATTGCCAGCTGCGAAGAGAAGAAGCCCGCGCGTGTCCAGTTGGTTGGCTCGTGTGGCTCATTGGGCGTGTACATCGAGGGTGTGTGGCCTGTGGGGCTGCGACGGCGGCAGTATGGTGTTTCCGATGCCGAAATTTGGCGGGTCTCAAAGATGCGGCTGTGCGGTGAGTCATGCGGGCGCAAGGTCGCTTTTTTTTTTTTCTTCAATTAAGCGGGAGAAAGGCATTTTTACGAGCTGTTTTTATTTGCCGCGTCGATTAGGCCTTCGGACGAGTAAATCGCGGTTTGAGGAAAATTTTTTTATTTTTTGTTTTTATGACCGATAATTTTGCGAGTGATGTATTTTTTTTTTTTTTTTTTTTTTTTTTTTTTTCATCAGCCAAGACAACAGTGAGTATTAAACCAAAAATTCGTTCAAATAGCAATTAATAGACCATTATAGAAATTTGGCAAAAATGTGAAATTGTACCAACAAGTACTAGAAAAAATTTCAAATTTAAAAAAACCAGAAAAATTTGAAGCTCTGAACTTGCGTTGAGAATTGTGGCATAATAAAGCTGACTTTGAAGTCCGGATGGAAAAAAAAAAAACTATGCCCATCCGTGTAAAAACAACCCAACTGCATGCACGTGCACCTACATTTGCTTCAAGAAAACACCCACCCTCGATCTCCCCATCAGCTCTCCCGCTCCTACACGTGTGCACACGTATACACACGGTAAAGATAGCGTTCAATTGAAAATCAACGCATTAGAATAATGAGCGCACACGCGCGCGTGCAAGAGATCAACGAAAAAAAAAAAAAAAAAAAAAAAAAAAAAAAAAAAAAAAAAAAAAAAAAAACAGCACCACCTAGTAGCCCTTCTCTTACTCTCTAATGGATTTCCATTACCATTCGCAACAATGCAAATTTATCCTCTATCTAATCACGCACGCGCTTAAACTGCCCCGAAGCCCCCCGCACGCACGCGAACGTCCCCCTTGAACCGTACGAAAAAAAAAAAAAAAAAAAAAAAAAAATCTTACACCGATCGAATACCAATTGGCCGCTCGGTGCAGGCCGGGGGATTATTTTTCAAACAAAGCACACACTGCATCACGAATGCCCATTGAAGCGCAAAGTGTCCCCTCTATTAGGCTTACATTACATTTACACGCCGCGCGCGGGAGAGTGTATGTAACGAAATCGCGGTAGCACCCCCCACCCCCACTTGTCTCTCACGCAAGGTCGCGCACGCACGCACGCTCGCATGCATTCCGGTGCACTTTGAATCTTTCTTTCTTTCTTTCTTTCTTCTCCGCGGAGACTCGGTGCATCGATTAACATCGCTATACGAAGAAAAAAAAAAAAAAAAAAATCCCGGGGACCCTGCGTCGCGGGCAAAAGGGTTTTAATTAAAAGTACCTCGGGGTGCATTCCTTTTCGAGTATTTTTAAGCCGCTTCGTCTCCTCGGATTGTTTGTCTCGTTGGGAATACGTTTCTTTTTTTTTTTCTTTGCCCCCTTGTACCCCTCGAGGGACTCTCGCTCGATGGTCCTGCTCTCCACCTCCAATGGCTTCTTTACGACGTGCGGAGCGAGCCACGCTGCACCTGCCCATACGCGACAACTCGAAGATTGAAGACTTTTCGGCCGATCTGAAATCGGATAGCTTATACGTTTGGGACGGCGAGCACGAGCGGGTTTCCCTTTTTTTTTTTTTTTTTTTTTTTTTTTTTTTTTTTTTTTTTCACACCTCGGGAATTTGTGTTTACACATAATAATTTGGGAGCCCCACGTTTGACGGCCCTCTCTTTGGTGTGTAATTTTCGTCCCGTTGAGTAAACTCGAATTTTTTTTTTTTTTTTTTTTTTTCTCACGCCCTTCCACCCGCACACGTTGCGGGCGAGAAATTCCGATTCGAGCTACCATGGGATGCAGAGTATACAGTTGAAATCGGACCATACGCTAAAATACACGTGTGTCCGTACAATGTAAGGTGCACATGATATAAATATAATATGTTGGGAGTCTAATTGGGGGAAACCACGGGCACGTGAATGCGCACACATTTTTTGGGTACGTGCGAATTTTCCAGCCGACCAATTTGACTTTTAAGGCGCATGTTGTACGAGAATCATGAATAAATACATATTTGCCTACCAACGACTTGAATGTAATCCCTCTAGGGTGCACTTGTACATTTGCAACACGGGAATATATATATATTTATCATCGCGTTGCGAAATTTGGTTTGTTTTTTTTTTTTTTTTTTTTTTTTTGCATCTCCCAAGCGCAGAGTGATTTGAATAATTGTGAAGAGGAAGAAATCGGGGGCGGGGGACAAAAGGAAATTCTCTTTCTTTCGGCACGTATTCTCGTACGGGTGTTTTCCCAAAGTCCGAGGAGAAGAAAAAAAAAAAACAAAAAAAAAAAAAAGATAGACCAAGGTAAACCGCAGTGGGCGCTTGAAAAACAAGTTCAGCTCATCAAAAGAGAAATACGAGCGCCCAAGAATTTCACTCTCACCGTAACGAGCTTCTTTCTCTCTCTCTCTCCTCTGCGTGCACATATACACCTCGGCTCGTCTAGTCGAGAAAAAAAAAAAAAAAAAAAAAAAAAAAAAAAAAAAAAAAAAAAGAGGAAGCGTAGAGCGAAGCGGGCATAAATTTTGCTCCACGCGCACTTATCTCCTCCCTTTGTGCGCGTTAACCCCTTGATTTTTCACCCGTAGGTATACGTACCTACGAATGCACATCATGTGTACGGAGAGGGTCCAGTGCCCGATCCATAAATCCTTTTCGAAACGAAAATGTGTGTACAACTAATCCCGTGGCTCGCCGATGGTGTTGAGTCTACAGTCCATACGGAGGATGTGCGCGCAAAAAGAATGGAAAATCGCGTGTGTAATGAACTTTATGTTAATGGCGTGAATTATTGACTCTCGTTTGATTAGGTGTTTGGAAGGGAAACTTAAAAAAAAAAAATCGACGAGTCGAGAGATTTATCGAGTTTTGGGGAAAATATCTGAAGAAACGGTTGAGAAAAATATTGTGGTATAACAATTCACACCGTAGGCCGAACTCGGACCACACCTACGTCTCTTTTGGTCCAATACTCCTTGAATATCTTCTGATAAAACACGGGACAAATGGGGAGTATAGCCTGAGAAATTTCTTATCTCTAAGGTAGTTTGGTCGGATAAAAATCTTAGTCCCCGATGTACTTTGAAACAATAAATTTCATTTTATTTCAAGGGCACTACATGGTTTTTTTTTTTTTTTTGTTTTTTTTTTCGTAGAATCGCTCACATTTACACGCGCGTGCGAAGCCTTCAAGGAAAACCACGAAAATTTCTTTATCTTGCCCAACATCGGAAAGCATCGTATATAGGTAAACTACGCCGCATTAGCAAATGACTCTATATACCGCGCACACCACATCGCTCGTACAGATAACAAAGTAAAATCACTAGTCTCGTACACACACGTCAATTCTTTACGTTTTACCAACAATTTACACACACGTACACATACTGTAGACATCACGGCCCAAAAGCCGATTTAGATAGTTTTCCAGATATTTATCGTCCCTAATAGTCCAATGATAAGTGCGGGTTACCATATTCCCCGCATACACTCGAACAACAAAATCCAATGGTTGTATAAGGCAAGAGCAGCAGGTATATATATGTTACATTTCTCATTGTTACGCTCTCCCTCTCTCTGGGGCATATACTTACTTATTCATAATAAACACCGGCTACGGGCGCAATGCCATACACTATACGGAAATTCCTCGGCTGTACAACCCAGTTCCTACATTATATTTTATGGGTATTAACTATATGCGGTTTCTCGGGGGCACCTTACTCTCTCTCTCTCTCCGTGGGTTCTCTGCACGTTTTAACCAATGATTGTTCCCCTCTGAGTTACCGTCCTTTGTCAATGGTCCAGGGTGCATGCGCATACATCATATATCATACGAATACTTGTTTTATAGCATCGTTACTGTAATTGTTGTTTTCCGTTTATGGGATAGGTTGGCTAATCTCTCGTGTTTCATCAATGATCTGTACGTCGATGCATGTACGCGGTCATGGTGTAACGTGATGCAGGTCCCAGAGAGTGGGTGTGGATCGACGATTGAAAAGGCCATTTGCCCATGTGAACGAAATTTTCGGTGCAGGTATATTTTCGGCCTATATTGATTGATAAAATTTGTTTTCGGACTTGTCTTTTTTTTTTTTTGTTTTTTTTTTTAATTTCTCTCAACGCGAGCCGCGTCGAAGCGGGAAGATATACACAATTGGGCTTATCGCGCGAGTCGTGTTGTCACGGCAAACAGAACAAATGATCCGAGAGGAGGGCAAACATTGTACCGACCCACGAGTGCTGTATAGTCGTTGACGATTTTATACAAAAAAAAAAAAAAAAGCTTTCCTCCTCTTGCTTATCGCACCACCGATCGGATCGGTAAGTAACACATATATAACAAAGCCCTGCTGATTGCTCGATTCCTCGAAAATTCTACACACATGGCTCCGAGATACTTTGAATTCCCCGAGTACACCTCCTCCTTCTCCTTATGATTCTAAGTAATGGCCTTCTTTGTTCCTTGGCTCGCATCACGCGCGCAAAAGTGCCGGTGTTACTTATGAGGGCTTACACATACCCCAATGTATACATGTATACATATACATAAACGAGCAGTTTTCGCTTTTCGTTGTCACTCTCAATTAGCATAAAGCAAGTCTCGAGGAGGAGGATGGGACCTTGATGCTCTTATCAAGATTCGAGAGATTTCCTCCCCCCCCCCTCCTCCTTGTACGCCTATAAAAAGATATGTATCTGTTGCCTGTTTTTCTTTTTCTCCTCCACTTGTGCGTGAGCGAAGCGACATTTTCGTGTAATAATGGGTGCCTTTGTGGGCATTACTGCGGGTACACGGTGTTGGGGGACGTGGGCTCCATGGTGCATCCCGTTTGTTTCGTCTAATTGGGCCGAGGCCAATCCAGATTCGAGTTGGCTTTTGACTTTTGTTCCGTAAGCACCTTTCTCCGGACTTTTTATGTATATAGGTACCTTTTTTTTCCACGTAGTACGATCGAGCTGGAAATAATATCCAGTAAGTATGTACAATAACCTTTTAGCCGATTGTTGTCTAGTGGTACGGAGATTGGAAATTTTTCGACTCCCGCCATCAAAACAAAACGCCACAATGGGCCGGCTTTTCCACCCAAAAAAAGTCTCTGTTAATAATGGCTCTTTTTTTTTTTTTTTTTTTTTTTTTTTTTTTTTTTTTTTTTTTTTTAATTTCGGTTTCCAACTTCCATCAAAGTGCCCGAAATGAAAAACGCGCGAGATGCATCAAAACGCACTTTTTCGCCCACCCCCCGTTTTCCTCCCGGGTGGAACACAGCACAATGCAACTCATCTTAATGAGGCCTCCTTTTGTACATTAAGCACGACCGTAACCATATCACGTGCAAGAGCTCTTTCATCCGTATGGCTCGGGTTTCGCTCTCCCCGAAGAACAATAAAGCAGCAGCACTTTTTTCCCTCCGTCTGCGGACTTGGAAACGAAAATCTCACGCCCCCTACCCCACTCCCCCGTCCCTTCTTGGCCATGAATATACGAAACAATGGCACGGTTTGCTCGCCGTTTGCTCTATTAAGTCTCGGTTCTCGTTCCAATGTACCTTAAACTGCAACTGCAGGGGGTCAGAGGGAACTTTTCTTACGTATATACTGTACGTATAAACGGCCTTTTCTCATCACCCCCGAGTCCGCGTGGATAGGCAAAGCCAAGAATCCTAAGGATCTCTCGTATCGGCACGTCCCACGCGCGAGTATAGCCCAACTTATAGAAAAGCAGCCTGTCGAGGAGAAAGAAGAGAAAAGAGAGAGAGAGAGAGAGAGAGTGTAAGTACGCGTGGCGCGCGAGGCTCGGGAAATAATTTTAGTCACACAGGCTGCAGCGTTAAAGAGAGAAAAGAGGTGGATGGGGAAAGGGGGGGGGGCGGGGGATGTTCCCGAGATAAGTTCCGCGAGCGCGAGATTGCTAAGATGCGCGCGTGCTTTCGATGCCTCTTTGCTCGGGAGGAAAAAGAAGAAGGAAACTCGAGGAATGTGTGTCTGTGTGGGTATACCGTTTCGAGGGTTTTAGTGGTTGTTGCACCGCTTGTAAAGCCCGTCCTTCGCGTTGTTTATTGGACTGCCGTTTATAGATTGACGGATTGGTTTGCAAGCGCGCTCTCGTGCGCATGGTTTCATTGCATCAACGACACGCACGAAGAATTTTTTCGGGTTTTCTTGCGATTTCTTTGTTTGTTCGTTTAAATTCTATTCACCGGCTGTATGGTGACGAATTTTCGAGGGCTCGACTGTAACACACCAACAGCACGTCATCGCGACCGCGTCGAAATGCTCAATTTGGAATTTACCGCGCACAGACACAATATACAAGTGTTTCCACGCGCGGAGAGACAAGAGTACACATACCTGCCCATTAGGGCAAAAATCCCCCGAGGCAAAAAAGAAACGGGAGGTGAAAGGGGGGAGGGGGAGAAAAAAGTCTCGAGAAAACGTTAGGTTGATTGGGCTCCAGAGTCTATAGTGGCTCTGCTTCCCCTCGAAAGTGGCATTTGCGAATATCGAACGAAAACAACGAGCGCCACGAGCGTTGGGTTCCCATATATTACACGCCCGTGCACGGCTAGACAACACATATATAGAAATAAGGGGACTGCAAAAAGGAAGGGAACCTCTTGTATCCTATACTCCTCCGGGAAATACGCGTATTATGCGCGCACATTTGCCACAAGTATAATAAACACACGCATAAAAGTGAGAGCGAGCCCACATCGTGCGTCATACTCTGGAAATCGGCATCCTTCGAATGACTCGCGTCGTTTCGGCTAAGTGCTGTAGGAGAGAAGTGGGGGGGGGGGGGTGGGTGTTCAACCTATACCCTATATTAATATAATCATGCGTAAAAATCATTTGCCGATGTTTATTCGATCGCACGAATAAAGGAAGCCTGGGAAACCGGCAAATGTGTGTACGTATACAGTAGGTGTACCGATCTCGATCGATTCCTCCGCGAAATTCTTCCGCAAAACTCTCCGATAAAACAAATAAACGGTCCAACGGAGGAGGGAAAGGGGGTACACTCGGAATCGCAGCATATCATTCCGCATCGGCGATTTTAACGGTCTGTCTCTCCGACTTTCCCAAGGATCGGGGAGCCTCCCCCTTCGTCTGCTCGCGCCAACATTATTTTTCAATTTAAATGCCTTCTCCCGGCTATATGTATTGTATTCTCTCTGCACATGGGTTTTGTCTACGTGCAACTCGACACCTCCACAACCAACTCTTTTGATTATTGTACTTTTGTTTGTTTGTTTTTTTGTTCAACCCTTGCACGTATATATTATTACGTGAATACACGCGGCCCATCATGTATACACACTTATGTATCTGTGTTGTACGTGAAAGCCAAAAGGTGAAGAGAGACAACAGAGATGGTCTAGAGTATAATCAACCTCGCGGGTTATACACGGTCCAAACACTCCAAAAGCCGCGTTTTCCTCGAAAAAGCTCGCGCAACGCCGATGCAGCGGTGAAGAAGAAAACAAAACAAAAAGGCTTCACGAGCAGACAGAAGGGGTAACAACGAGCACCCGCCCATGCCGTATTGCATCAAACGTTGAAACGCTGGACTGGTGCGCATCTCCCGTTATAGCGCCTCATCGCGTCGTCCGTGATATGGGCTCAGCCCCGCGCGCCGTATACAGCCGGAAAGAAATAAAAAAAAAAAGCCACGCAGAGAAAAAGCTCGCTCTCTGGGCCATTAGCGCGCGGCCGGGCACATCATACAACGCATGTATAGGAAGAAAAGCTGCAGCCTCCGGCTTTTAATCGCCTCCCTCCTCCTCCCCTTCCACGGGTCCGTATATGTGCCTCGAGCCGTCATCGTCGCGTTTAGAGCGTCTCGCCGTCGTCGTGATCGTCCCATCCCGTTTTCTCTCTCTCTCTCTCCCTTTTGCTGTCGCTTATGGAGAGCGCCTTCGTTAGAAGAGCGGGTTTTGTATGTGTAATTTACCGTACATGTATATACACGAGTGCGCCGGCGCTGATGGGGGGGCTTGCAGGGCCCCTCGCAACGACTCTTATATGCGATTTCCCTTTTTTTGTGGACCTTCCCCCTTGCCGATCTTTTTTCCCCTGTCTTTTATATCATAGGATGGACGTATATGCATGCACCGGCTGGAGAGTAGTAGACGCATTCCGCGATGGCTGTACTTTTGCTCATGCCGGCGTGTCGCATACCTCGTTGCGTTGTTTCAAACTGTACATAATATATGTATATAAACATGTACATGTAGGTGTGCGTGGACACTGCGGAGACACGAGTTTATATTATATATGTTTGTGGACGCTCTTGCGGGCGGGGTATATATTGGCACGAGTCCTTCGTTTTTCCTTGCCTTTGTCGTATATTTATCATCCAAGGATGTCTCTATTGGTACTTTACGATCTGTTTACTTTATTGCGAGGCGTGTGAGTTGACGCGGGTTTGTTGCTGACAACGAGGAAGTACCTGTACAAAATAAAAAAAAAGGTATACGTGGTACTATCGGTTCATCCTTCGGTCGATTAATTGTAACTAATGCGCAAATATAACGCGTCCTGGGTCATCACGTAAGGGCGCAGAGCGCGTAGATATGCACAATGTATATGTGTATACAGGGGATACAATGCTCATGAAAGCTTAACGAAGCGTATATTTAGACGCCAGCAGCATCAAACGATACGAGCCCGAAATTATACGCCATCAGATGTACTTTAATCGCTTAATTGTACATGTTTATACATATAGATACACGCACGTATAGATACAATATGGTACACTGTGCTTCGTACGCGCAAATATTTATACGCTTTGTATCTGTATGTATACGTTTATCCATATGTACAACACACGCGTTCCACTCGTCATCGTTACGCTAATTGAGAAAACCCCCTTGTAGGGTGTATATCTTTATGTATGCACTCCGTAATATGCAGTGCACGCATATATATGTTTCATTATTATCGAGGAGTCGCGGTACTTATACGCGAGATATTGCACGGCGGAAGAGCCTCTGCCACAACGAAGCTGCAATTGTAATTGTATCAAAGAAAGAGAGAACCTCCTATTACATGATATACATGCTTTCTTTAATTAATCGTGAATTTATAAATTTATACAATGAACAACGCGTTCAAAGGCACAACAGAGTTTATAAACATTAATTCGGTGACAATATTGTTGTGAGAGGGAATCCAATGTTTATGGCAACGGAGTCTTGTGTTTATTACGTGACAATAGAGTGACACAGAATAACTAATAGCTTAATCGAGAGGGTCGGAAAACGAATGTTGCGTATACTTACGTCGAAATCTACGAAAAATCGGGATATGAAGGGAAGCAAATGACAAGAAGATAAAAGAAAATCCGTTTTGTCCAAATAGTATTATGGTCTTGACGCAAGATCAAACTTACGCGACGAAGCCCAAAAACTTTACATTATTAATTTTTGGTTCCATCGATTGCACAATTTTTTTTTTAAATAGATTTCTTCAAAAAAAGAAAACGAGGACGACACTGCGCGTGTTTGATATACGGTATACGCGGATAAAAATAAATCCCAACAACAGCATAGATGGAGCGTACATATATACAGCCTCTCGAAAAAGGAAAGTGGAGAGCCGATGGATAGTACGGAAAAGAGAACATTGGAAGGAATTAGAGTATGCAAGTTCCTCCTCCTCTTCCCTACGTCATACTATCTTTTTTTTTTTTTTTTTTATCTATGGTACATACCTGTGCCCGAGAGACGAGTGCGTGTAAAAATAGTGCTCCAGTTCGAGAGTCGAGGCCTCAAAGGATGAAAGAGAAAACGATGCTCCGCTATAAGTATATACCACAAGTTGTTACACTGCTCTCTCGGAATTTAATGATCGTTTTATTATTACATGTATATACCCGTTGGAATGGCTATACATACAGAGACGCTGAAATCCCAATTTCAAGTTTTTCCTTTAAACTTTCATTGCAGTGTATAAATACACCCATCCTGCATATATATATATACCTACCCACGTAAGATTGATTTAATGGGACACGCTCGTCGTCGTCGACGTAACGATTGCGCCTCGTCGTTACAATGTCCATACGTGCACACATATATTATGTAGGTATATACCCTATAGAGGAAAGGCACTCGCATGAATGAATATCGGAATTTTAATTAACATGTAGTTCGTAATTTTTACTTTCGTTGGTTGTTCATATATATATATTATATACCTACTCTCGCGAGAGATATGCTTTATGACGTCCGCGCGTGTCTCTCTTTTTCTTTTTCTCATTTCGACGCGACTTGTGTATATATACCTACACACGAGAGTAAAGAGAACAATGCGGCGGAGGAAAGCTCTTATTAATGATTTCCTTCGATCCAGCGTTTCCTCATTACGGCGCCTCGATTGAGAAAAAAAAAAAAAAAAAAAATCAGTCCACGGACGCGATAAATCATATACATCCAAAACGTACACCCAACAATAAATGTATTTCAAAAATAATCATCGTCATTGCGCATATACGTATATTTATATATGAATAGCATCAAGCAGCGCGTCCGGATTATAAAAGCTCCCATGTTCCTCGACACGCAAGTGCAGCTCTCACTTGGTGCGTAACTCAACCTCCGCCCAATCGTATGTGATGTGTAGTGAAAAAAAAAAAAAAAAAAAAGGAAGCGAGAAAAACTTTCTCGAGAAATCCATCCATACTCCGTGCGCATCGATATCGAAAAAAAGTCATCAGAGCACATGCACGTATGAAAAAAAAAAAAAAAAAAAAAAAAAGATATATGTGTCTGTGTAACGTACAAGTTATATTATACACGCAGACAGGCATCAGTTGAGCGTTTCACTGCAGAGTCGGACAGCTGCTCTCCCCCTTGCAATGGCATACGTATATATAAGTAAAACGAGAGAGGATGAGAGAGAAAAGACGTCAGAGAGAGAGAGAGAGAGAGAGAGAGTGGAGCGTGCAAGTAGGAAACCCATTGAACCCATTCATCGGTCGATGCGTGTATATTATGGGTGTGTGTGTGTGTGATATTACGAGGAAAGTGTATGGGATGTGCGTGATGAGGCCTCCGACGAGCATAATGTAATGAATTCACACCGAGGAACATCAGAGGAGATGGATTATGTACTTGAAGTTTTGAGTGTGTGTATATAATACAGGATGTGCTGGGGGAACGTGCGAGCGAGAGTTTGATTTGACGGAGGAAACTGTACGCGTGATGTGTCTTTTTGATCTTTGTTTGTTTCTTTTTTTAAGATTATTTCAAATTGAAATCAATCTATTTGATAAAAATGGCAACTTCACGTGGTCTTTTTGAGCAGTCAAGTTTCACGTTGAGCGTTAAGTGTCAGAGTTGTGGGTTTTTTCACGAAGGGTCAAATTGAAATTGAGTTTTTTTTATTCGTCATGACTACGGAAAGTACAAGATCGGTATGATCCATTCCATTGTCCATCCGATATACCGTGTTTATTGCTAATAAAAGTACTACGTGTGATAATTCAAACTTTTGTAGATCGACGCCTGAGGGCAAAAAAAACTATTATAACCCAGATGGATGGAGTTTTTCTCAAACCCCCTCATTTTAGCACTGTTATTATGTTCGTGGTTTGAAAGACTTTAACGTAAACTATGATCCAAAGGTTATTACTTAATTCATAAATATATGAAAACAAAATTTCAACTGTCTTTATGTATTCTCGAGTAGAACCCCGAGCTTTTACCTTGGGACTCAATGTTCTTCTAAAATGACAGATTTCCATGACTCTAATGGTTTTTGCCTTCGTTGAATCATAAATTGTCCATTGTAAGCAATTTTCAAAAATATCTTTCAAGTATGTATATCATCTCCAATCTCCAAAAGTATCACCATGTATCCCGGGTTATACGATGAATCCATTAATACCGCAAAAAAATCCCTGTATATAAATCACCAGTCCGTGTATTCCTTTTTCCCCGTTCATTTTGCGACCATAATCTATCTCCTCCAAGCAACAACCCTTCACCTTGTATCACTTTACAGTTGTGCACACCTTATGAGTGGCCTACCAACGCTAAAGATAGGTGTACATCGTACATAACCTCTGTGACGCCATAAGTCGTTCTCTCTTACATGAAACTTGTACCCCCTACCATATAACCTCTTTATATACCCACTCACTTGATATCTCACTGAACACGAGCACTCTTCTTTCTTCAAGATGTACTTCGCGCTCGCGTAGCCTATATATATGCGGTATAAAGCTCTATGTTATATACATATACCTATGTACATGCGTGTGAAGCAGCGATTTCGCAGCAACCCTGATTAAGAGATGGTTTCTCCGAACCGTCGTCTTCGCGCCATTTCATTTATATACCGACCGTCTCTACAGGTGGGGTTTTTTTTTTTTTTCTCGGGTTTACGAGTAAGTGTTATATACGCTCGTTAACGGAAAAATGTCAGCTCACTCGCTGCGTCGCAAGTGCAAAAGACCCGAGTAATTGTGTCTATATACGCGAGGCTGGTGCAGGAGAACAGTTTAAAATATGTGGGTTTCCGTGATTGTGGAACACCAAAGTCGCGTGCGCGAGCTTTTTCTCCCTTCTCCTTTTTTTTTCTTTTTTTTTGTAACGTCAATTAACCGGGCGCGTGTACGTTGATGAGTTTTACGGAAGAGATCGTTTCCAAATACTTTTATGAGTGTTTTTTCTTTGCATTTTACGAGTAGATTATGCTAAGGTCCATAGTAACCCAACACAATGATCTTTTCCATGTTTTCTATATGTATGCACAAAGGCATACATTATCAATGGTGAAAAGTTTGAATCGACTGGCAATGCAGCTCGTGCAATTATCAGGATCTCGCGTGTATATACGCTCGCAGTATTCGGAGCGTGCGATTATCGGCACCTGCAGCGGTTTCGTGCAGCACGTGTCCGGGGTGTATATACGAACGGGTGTGCTAATATTTGCCAATAAAACGAAATTACTCTTTTGCATAATTCATGATTTTTGTTTACTCTCCATATCGCATTACCTTGTGGATTTATAATTATATAGTTTAACAAATTTATTACTTTTTCAAAAATATATAAAAAATAATAATGCTTGTTTTCTTTGATTTCAGGTAAGTTATCACCACGACCACCCACTCGTAGCGAGCTTCGTGAGCGTAAGTATAGCGATGCATTAAATTGAAAGATTTTTCTTCGTGACGAAAAACACACCAGCACGAGCGATATTACTTCTCAAAGATACGCCCCACGTGTTGCATTAGTTGCGAAACAATCCAAAACCCATACAGTCACGCGTCGATAAAATATCCGAGCTTGCATCAGGAATAATAATGCACTTACCCTGCGAGCAGTGCCATATCGCAAATAACAAAACAGGGGGGAGAGAGAGCCCTTAAGAGCCAACCACCGGGCGAGTGGTAGTGTGATTTACAAGCCGGCCGGCGGTCCATTATCCTCCTGAAATATAAATGACCGTCGTGCAAGCCTCTGCGCGCATTAATGACCGTATGTACAGCCAAAGAGTTGGGTACGTTACCCACGCCCCAACCGAACCCATCTTACGTGTGACAGAAATGCAGAATAGAACCGTCGCCAACATTAATAACCCCGGGCTATCGCTCTACTGTGCACATAACCTATAAAAACAGGGGGAAATTTTCGCTTCTATCTCAACCCTTGGAGCATACATATACATTACGCGCGCGGCATACGTGATTTATTCCATCACGAACGTGAGGTGTGTGCGTGTACGAGTTCACGGCAAAGTGCATAAATGGACTTTCGCGCTCGGGCTGCCGGCCGGCACGTAAGTAATGCGAATATAATATCATCGCGCGCCGAGAAGTAGTCACTGCCGAGATACGCAACTCTCCGGCCTCTCCCTTCTTGACAATAATAATATCGCCCGCGTGCAATGTACACGTACACATTGTATAATAATGTATACACCCATGAAAGATGCATGGGATGGGTGGGTCTTTCTCTCTTTAGAGTACCGATACCCACCTCAACTCGGACGCTACGCGAATTTCGTATACGCGTATAAATATGACGTGCGCAGGGGCTACCGTACATGTAATACCGTACACTCTATGGGCGCGAAAAGCAGCGGCATCGCGATTTTAATAAGCTCCGAAAAAGGCGGCGCGTTATGTAAACGAGTGAGGAAATGGTAACAACAATGTATATGTTTGCATTTTTTTTTTTTTTTTCTTCGCTCGCTTCTCGTCTGGAAGAAAATTGATGGCCTCTGAGCGCGTAAAAGAGACTCGCATTCCATGGTATATACGGTATCTCCCCCTCGCCAAGATTTTATTCCACAATTCGAAAAATGGAAACTGTACTTCATTGCTCGTTGGGGCATTTGGACGCCGAGTAGTGCGTAACTATTTACGGGACTTTTTTGACACTATAGACGTATGTATTATACATAATTGTAAAAGTTTGAAACTAGTAGTAGAAACAGTACGCGTCTTACCAAAATGCATTTGCAGCGGCTTGATCTACTGAAATTTTTGTTTTCCATAATATATATTATTGCTACAGCAAGTTTTTTTTTTTTTTGTCACAAGATCGATTCATATACATACAAACACATATCTCACTTTTTCAATGGTTTAGACGAATGGTATATTTCTAAATACATCTCTTAAACGCATAACTTTGATGGTTTGATCTACCGAGTGCTGAATTAAGGACTTGACGATAACGGTTTCGAGTCCCTCTCTTCAAGCTATCGCGTCAATTCTCTGATTGATAAAGCAGTCTTGAACATTGTCCGCCTAATGATGTTAACGACATAAATGGATTCCTAATAATATTTCATTTTTTAACATGTTCACACCTCCTTTGAATCTTAACACATCGAAGCATCAGCTCACGTCCATTTGGGCGTCGTGTACGATATCTCAAGTAATAATTTGTAACTCAAAGAATCCCGAAGCTGCGAAACACTGCAAAAGTAGCAACAACAGCGCACACCCTCTCAATAATTTTTCTCCTTTGATTCCCACACGAGACACGCTCTCTTTCAAACAATGCCGCGGAGCACGTTCGCGGTCCTACTTGAGCAGCACCCGCACCCACCGCGAGACATCATCTCCCTCCTTTCTTAAAAAAAAAAAAAAAAAAAAAAAGAGTAGAAGAGTCTTACGAAGCGACAAATCCACTTAATTAAGCAATCGGCTCCCATCACCTCTATCCCAGCCGAACGAAATTCCTTTGAAGATCCCGCAAATGTGCGCTGCTCTCGCGTATAACATGCAAATAGCTTTCCAAGGGATCCCCAACCTAACTACTTTATGACGTGTTCACCCAACACTTGGGGAACTTGGAAACTCGAAGAACACTTTGTGGTAGGAAAAAAAGCGAGAATCAGCATCAACGGTAACTTGATTGAGTTGATCAAAGTAAGGTGCTCCAGGGAAACTTTTTTAATTCTACGTTCATGCCGTTTGTTTCATTAAACGGCACTATTTTAATGTGGCCGTAGTCAAGTGTTATCGTAGGTGTACGTCCTCGACCTACTGAAACACAGGTGTTGTGGTTGTTTTTTTTTGTCACTGCTGAAGAACAACGATGACAAGTACAATTTCTTACGGTATTTTTTTGGAAATTTTCAGTTGCTTTCTTGCAAATTCAAATCAATTTTTTGTGTAGGTATAATTAAAGCCACCAACTGCACGAAAGAAACCTATACACGTCGGAGGTTTCAATTAATAATCCTTAATTGCGGTTTCACGCGAACGTAAAAGTCTTGAACTATAATTATTACGCGCATAAAACCCATGCATCGCGAGAAACAAGGATTCATCATCTTTTCCAACTCCCTAATCGAATGGAAGCAAAAACCACCTGTACGGGAATCAATTGAAATGAAACAAATTTTACGTTTTGGTACACTGTACATGGTTAATCATCTCCCGGTCTTTCTCGCAAAACTACATCCACGCGGGTACATTTTCTCCCACACACTCTGTGAGATACAAAAATGAGCCATCGTCGGTCACACCCCGTGTGCGCGTCAGACCCAAACACCTGTTTATTTTAATTATTTAACACCCGGCTGACACGTATATACACGCAAGTCCACAACCATCGTGTAATAACCCATAAACGAGAAATAGCACGTGCGCGCGATGTTACACAACAGATTTTAATTTATGCATGTGGCATACACACGTATGGGCGCGCGCTTTGGGAAAACAATTTTCGTTTTCCGCAGAGGCTGGCTTGGAATTTTTTTTTTTGTCCATAGCACGGCGATGGGAAAATTAATAGCAAACCACGCGTGCGTGAGCCAGGGATAATTGTTTTAGATCGATTTGAGCTTTTCGTCGGGCTTCGTCCGTGTGCGCGTTTGGCACGCGGTGATCATAATCATACATTTTGTTAGAGACACACGTCCAATCGTCGAATTTCTGAAACCCGTTTCTTTTTTTTTCTTCTTCAAGCACCGATGAGCGCGTGGAAAAACGTTAATACCAGGCTCGGCTCCGAGGGTATATATGTGTGTGGCGAGAACAACACGGGAAATCGTCAATTACGCAAATGAAGCCGAGTGCGATGCTCCCGCGTCGATTCGTCATTATACATGTATGTGTACACTCGAGCGATGGCGCAACAAAACCGACGTTACATCATCGCGCCGATTCTTCAACATTTTTTTAAGCTTTGGCCGGAAAACGATATTCTGAAATTGCCCTACACGAATTTTCGGAAAAGCCATCATTAAGCAAAGTGCGTTTCTTTATTTCTTTCTGTCCCCGATCGGTGCTATACATGTACGCGCTTTTTGCTACCGAGCTCCGCTTTTGTTTCGCGGTAATTGCGCGGCACACGGCTCATTTGCGGTAATTACCGACGCGCGCGCGCACGCGCTTGATTGAGCCTCTCCAATCGGAGATGTTAATGCGCGCGTAAAATACCCGCCGAGCGGAGATAATGATGTTGTAAAAGTTGGAGGGAAAAGAAATTTTAAAAAAAGCATATACGTATACATACATGGTTTCGCGAGCCCAAGGAAGAAGATATAGGGTGTCTGTTCGGTGAATCGGGGGGTTTCGTTTTTTTTTTTGTTTTTTTCTTTTTTCATCTTCAAAATTAGTTTTCTCGCTATAGGTGCGTTCGTCGTACACCAATAAGGAAGAAGTCAAATCTGCAAGTAGTTACAATGCACTGCTTACTGCGCAAGATGTGAAATCCCACAATGTTTCGACAATTATTTTTTTTTGTTTTTGCATCCTACATCGCAATTTCGTGCTGAATCTAAAGGATTTAACGATGGATCTAACGTTTTTACACGAATCGATGCGAAATTAAAACTGTCAGAAACACGCAACAAAGCATGACTCTCGCTTTTCAACGTCCCTGTAACGAAACTCTTCGAGTATTCGAATGGATCAAAAATAAAAAATAGTTATTTATTCAGTATATTTAATTTCGTGCCAATGGAAGGACACCAGCATCCGTCAGCGTCATAGGTCAATAATAACTCACCAAAAAAAATTCCGGTCCCGTGAAACCAAGTAAAAATAACGCGCAAACAATTGCTCATCTCGAGCACGTATGCCATCAGCAACGAGTGTACACTATGACGCGTACCCTGCTCATCTCGGATAGTCAAACTTTCCTCCGCGCGCGGTATGGCACGCAACGACCACCTGATCAGCCCCAACAAGCGATTCGCAGTGACGTACACTCGAGCACTCGAAGAAGACGTGGGCGGGAGAAACAAGATTACTCGAGAAATTTCGTTTGTTCGATGCCAAGGCGATTGTATACCGATTGGCTATGGCTTTTCGGAGATCGGCGACCTTATTACACGTTACCGATCATCTTTCGATCCAAGTGGCCGCGGTCTCTGATTGATTAGAAAATAATGACAGAAGCCATCACGATGGCCCCTCTGTGGCATAAGTGCAAGTAAGACTTTCGACACGAACCCAAGAGACAGGGATGGGGAAAAAAAAAGCAAGGAAAAAGCAGCAACAGCAGCATTAACGATGACGAATGTCGATCGGGGCGAAAATCAACACGCCGGCTGATGAACAACATCATCGACACCCACGCGTAAAGCATATATATATAAATATACGTGTGTGTGTGTACATTGTAACGCGAGGCCGATAAATCACCAATGTCCCCACCCATCGGTTCAATTTGTTGAAGCTAGAGTGGGCTATCGTAACATGTATACATAATACATACATGGCAAAGCCAGCTTTTACCCGCATCCATGTACACATGTAATATATATCTTCGGAAATCAATCGATATTTTGTGCTCTCTCGCGTTGGCACTGGAAATTTTAATCCAACGTAACGAGAGCTATATATATTCAAATGCGGCGATACATCATTTTTGGTGTACTCGGAGCGAGTGGGGTTTTCGCGAAAACAAGGAGCGCGGGCGCGTCGAGTGCAGCGCGCGAAAAACTACAAGGATGTTATTGTGCTCATGTTTGTGCACTGGACCCCCTATAAATCAGGTCTCGGGTGGGGAGGGGGCGCAATCAAACCCACTCTCACCAGTACACGAGATTGTATTACATGATCCATTGCTGATCCGCGAAAATCTCTTTTCACGCACACGCAGGTGTAAATGTTCATGCGTAGATGTGATTTCATCTCTGTATATGTTGATGCGTTAGTTGAGTTTGAATCGAGTTTCGTGCTGGAAATTTCATCGTCGCCGTGTGCACCTCTTGGATTTCTTGTATACGCGTCGTAGAGAAAGGGAGAGTTGGTGCGTTAATATTACAGAAAGTGAGTTAGCCCTGGTGTGTCCGTGAGGTGTTAAAAATATTGGTGAGTCGACTTGATTTCTCATACAATCGTCCACGCGTGTAAGACAATGAGGCCTCTCTACTCTACTTTCATCAATTTCGAGGGCCATATGGAGAGAGATATTGTGTTATGAGTTGTACCGTGTACTTATCTCTGCCACCGATGATTCAGCTAGAGTGTGGCCTTCTTTTTTTTCCATCATCAGTGCGGGGAATGGTTATTTCTTTACGTCCCGGAATTTATTTGTAGCGCTTCAAGTGGGAAACCAAGATGATTTTATTGGGGCCTGGTGCATCGGTTTCATTACTTTTCTTTTGTTTCTTCAAGGAGGATTAACGGAAATAATGTAAAGGATCGAGTGTACTTTAACGCGTTGAATTCTAATTTTACAAAAATGGTGCACGACAGCCTCGTATATGTTAAAAAAAAAAAAAAAAAAAAAAAAAAGATGATAATAATTGACCAAAGCGCGCAATAACAATTTTCCAGCGTCTCCTTTGACACAGTTTTTCTCCCGTGCAGCGGCTACTCTTGCCTCTCAAACCTGCAGCTACACGTAAAAAGAGCTGTGCGCAAAAATCATACGAGCGCTCGCCGGTCATTTTTCTCGGGAAGGAGCTCCCCTCGCATTACGGTGTATCGCAAAACAGAGGCAAAAATCTCCAATAACCCGAGAAAATTGGAAAACCCCCGACTCCCAAAGAGCCCATCTCGGCGCGTCCTCGGCATTCCACCGCGTATACGTACATCTCCCCGGACGGGGTGTATATACATAGTTACTTCGAGTACAATGGTCTGCGAAAACACATCGTGGCCCATAAACCGTCTAGCCTACATTCGCAGCGATTCCCCCGAGGAGTTTGCCTGTACTTAGAGAGAGAGGCGGGGGGAAGGCAGGACGGGCGAAATGCCATACCTGGGATAATAATGAAAGGGAGGATGATGAAAGGAGGAGAGCGAGCGTTGTTACCTTGGCTTTTATTCTTTTTGTTTTCAATGACGCCGCGAGGGCAGTTTCAACAGAAATGTGTTGGAGGAGCTTATCGATTAATTGTAGGGGAAAAAAAAGAGGGAGAGAGGTTGACAAACAGGACGACACGAGGAGATGAAAAGTAAAAAAAAGGAAGCTAGAAGCTCGAAAATTCAAAGGCACCGAGAGGTATAGGTAGGTGAGGTATGCGGTGTGGTCTTTTTCTCCGTCATTCTGATGCGACCAGCAAAACGCATCCTTGCCGAGCTCGTATTTCCAAGGGGGGGGGGTAGGCCGCAATTTGCCGTAATTATTATATTTATCTTTCTCATTCACTTAAGTCGCGCTCCAACCTCCCGCGCGACGCGGCACCGGTGCCTTTTTTCTTCTCCCTCCTCCTCTTTTCGGGGACCTCCGCCTCTCTTTTTTTTCTCTCTCTTTCCGCCGGATTCTCCGTTTTGCCTAGCAATCTTTTTTTTTCTCCCCCTTCCACCACGACTCTAAACACACACCGCGTCCTTTTTTTTTTCCATTTATAACTTGCCATTGGGTATAATTGCCCTTCCCGTTGTTTCCCGCGCACGAGTTTACAGTTTTGTAGAAAAAAAAACATTTGATACTGAATGATGATAATTTTTTTTCCCCCTTTCAACAGATCGATTCTCGATGAAGATTTTTTATATTGTTGGTGGGCCTTTCTGTAAACAAAGCGCAATTCAATTGGTCATAAAAAGGCAATAATTTGCTTCCAAAAAGAAAGAAAAAAAAGTCACACGAATCGCTCATTATCCGGCGTGTAGTGATGTTATACATACAATGTAACAAAAGGCTCTCGGCACGGCCCCGAGGGCAATAATTACAAACGATCGGCGCCAGACGCCCCCAGAAGCACGTTATTAATCCCCGACTAAATAACACATCCCTTCGCGCGCCAGCAAAGCTAAATAAAATCAATCGCAGGGCTAGTCCGTGTACATGTATACACTCTCGATCGCTCCCCCCTTCCCCGTTGGTTTTTTAAACAACAAATCCCATCTGTAGGAAGAGAGAGAGAAAAAAAAAAAAGGCCAGGCATTTAAAACTCAGAGACAGAAAGAAAGGAGAGATCATCAGGTAGTGGTCTTTGGCGACTTTTTGCCGCGCATGGGGCTCTCTTCATTCGCGGGAGCAGCCAGAAGGAGGCCAATCGCGGCTAATTAATCTCGGCGCGGCTCGCGCATTACGCGCCCCCCTCCTCCTCGGGCATATATACATGTATACGCTATATTTTCGCCCAGAACGTGCATATGTGTATATACGTATACGCCAAAGAGAGAGAGAGAGATAATGCGGGCATTTTAGTTAATGATGACGCGATGGCTGCACCGGCTGTGCATACATACACTGGTATATACTCACTCCCTCTCGGGGTGCACTTGATTTTTTTAAGCAATTAGTGATTTATACACACGTACAAACGCGCGTGGGAGTCGTCGTCGATTTTATTTCGTATACTTGTATACTCCCGTCGAAGCGGGTGTGAATGAACGGAGGCGAAAAGTTTCTCGAAGCGTGGGCGAATGGAAATGTATACACGCCGCGCCTGATGCATTGGCGAGAGCTGTATAATTTATGTGGGCTCGAGTGTATAATATACATATATATATACGTATACGTACACCTCGTTGGTTGTTTTTTTTTTTCTTTCTTTCCTCGAGTTTTATATCACCGAATTTTATATCACCACACGTACGGCCGATGGGAATGACGATCATTAGGACGCGCGCTAATTGCGTTGGGTGAAAATCTGGGTCCTATTTCCTTTTTTTTTCTTTTTTTTTTTTCTTTTTTTTTTTTTTTTTAGAGATACTCCGCGGTTGCTGGTATACGTTTCCAACTGAAGCCGAAATCGAGAAAAAATCGCGAGGAGGAAAAAAGTAAAAAAAGGTTTGCAAATATTAATAAGCCTCATTACCAGTGTAAGGAAGGAAAAAAAAAGGAGCTCTCATTTTTTTTTTTTTTTTCTCCCAATTAACGAAACCCATGCGCGACTGATGCACGCACGGGGCTCTCGATAAATCCCCGGCAGCCGCGAGTCTCTTCCTTTTGCCCGTAACGTGTATAAACACCTCTCCCTTCCTCTCTCTCTCTGTCTTACCTTCGAATAACAAAACGAGGAGCGAAAGTGTGCGCACATACATATATCTCACCTCGCGGTCCTGTCGTTGTCGGGAGCTGTCATAAATCCACGGGTAATTAAGTGCTCTTCTTTTGCTCGCGTGCAAGGGAAACACGCCCTCAAAATAAAAAAAAACCCTGCAATAGACTCGCACTGTGCCCGATAATGTTATATATGTATATCGGCAAACAGTCCGTAAACAGCGGCACTTTGATTATAAATCGGCACCAAGTGCACATGGGCGTCTTTGATGCCGCAAATTGTACGTGAAGGTATACATTAGAGAGAGAGAGGGAGCGCCCTGTTATTACAATGATGAATATTGTTTTAGTTTGCCGGAGGTGGGAGCTAACGTATAGGACGAGACGGGGGAATGGCTAAATGGACTCGTTTATAGCGGGTGAGTGTATACGTCATATGTAGGTCCGGGGCATGGGGTTGTTCTGGGTCAGTTTTTGTGGTTTATTAGCGGAATAGTGGACGAAAAGGAGTCGGTGCTTTTGAATGTTCGGGGTCGTGGTACGCTGTACAACGTATACGGGTACTTATGTTTTTATACGAGAATTCGGGGCCATTGGCCATCACCTCGAAGGTTATCAGTGACAGCATAATTATGTGATCGAGGGTGCAAAGTAAAGAAGATAACCAGCCTGAAAAAAAATAAGGGAAAAAAACTCTCTTTGAATATATTAAAAAACGCGAGAAAAAATCGTCAGTAGATCGTCAAGAAGAGAGAGCGAAAACTCCTAGATCGGTGCCTTACACGTATATCTGCTCTGCACCGCGAAAATATAAATATATACAAGTTAAGCAGCTGGGCCCCTCTCTGCAGGGCTCACTTGTTCGCTCGCCAGTGCACAAAGTATATAGAAGAAGAAGACGAGCAAGAAGAGGCGAAGCGAGTGAGAGAACCAGAAGAAGAAGAGATGGGTCCACGGCTGCTGGCGAATACATGTATACGTATACCACCAAAGCCGGTGTGCTGTAGATAGCTACACATATATAGACAATTATGGTGGTGTTGTTGTTGATGCTGGTTTATAAGAGTATGGTTTTATATACAAAGAGTATATATAAACATATATACATATAATGGTTGGTGGTGGTAATAGTCATAGTAGCCGGCGACGCGCGCGAGCGCGATCACGGGGCCCCGGAGGTGATGACCTGCTCAAGGCCACCCGCTTGCTATGTGAGCTAGCGAACTGCAGCCGATGACCGACCAACCTCCTCCTCCTCCTCTTTTTCTTATACATGTGCAGTATGTATATGTGTGTGCGCGCGGTGGACGAGAGACACACTCTTGTTGCTCCTCTTTCGCGGGTATATACGTATATATATATGTATATGTATATATATACCCCATAGCGAAGAGTAGAGAAGAGCACTCTCTCCCCTTTTATATGCTATACGTGTATGGACCATAGAGAGAGTAGGTATACGTATCCCTTGCTATCCTCTCTGTATATTTCTCGCGATTCAGGGCTGCTGCTGTTCGCCAAAAGGAAGTATGAGTATACAGGCACACACAAGTTACTTTTTCGCGATATCGGCATCGTGTGGGTGTGTGTTGGATCCACTGGGTTCATTTGTGCACAAGGCGAGGGTATATTGTATATACATCGCATAGGTGTAGTTATAGGTCGTGATGGCGCGCTGTAAGGGTATAAATATATATATATGATGTAAAGTATTTCGCGCGTGGGTGGGTGAAGACGCCGTGTGGTATTAAAGGATGATCGTGCGCGTACGTGTCACAGTTAGCAAGGCCGCGCTTGAGAGGTATCTCAATCGATCTCTCGTTTGCGCCCCGTACACTGGTTTTTCCTTCCTATATGGATCCGGAGGGGGTATCGTTTTGCTCTTTCGAATCGCGCGCTCTCATTAACCTACGAAATCGGTAAGAGATCGGTAGGAGATCGGTAACGTTTATTGCGCTTCGTCCCGAAATCATTCCGTATACAACATTGGAAAGCTTCGTAGTGTCAAATGAAAAATCGGCTCTCCTTTGGACCCCCGTTTCCTCCTCCATTCGATTCATTGAGGGAAAATAAAAAAAAACAAAAAAAAAAAAAAAAAAAAAAACGAGAGAAAGACAGAGAAATCCCCGGTCACTCAACTCCAAAGCTCGTCGCGTCCGCGATCAAAAGCCCGCGCTCGCGATTTTCAAGTAAACCAAGCAGTTAGCGCTGGGCGAACGGCCCCATCCTCCTCCTCTTCTCGACCACTGCACGTACACACATATATATACGTGTGTATATACTTATACCGAGCACATCAACTAGCCGCTGATGCTCGCGCTTTCTTCTCGCTTGCACCTCGTCTCACACTGTGTATACGTTCGTGTATATATAGTACACATATATATATATTACATACTCCCCCTGCACTGGCGTATAGGTGCACATGCACACAAACCCTGCGGGGGACGACGACGACGGAGGACGGGTGTGCTCTCCTTGGCTCGGCCGCTCTCTCGCTCCTTATCGGTCAAGTACACCGAGGTAGCCCTGCACACCGGCATCAGCAACAGCTACCGAGGCCAAAAATAAACGTGCACGCCTTTCTTTTTCGGATACGTATACTTGTACATATATATATATATATATATATATATATATATATATATACCCTTACCACCGATGCCCCTCGACGTAACTCCATCCCCGGGTTTCTGAGCTCCAGCGCACGGCTTCTCAGAGACCAAAGTCCCCATTTGTATGCGCCACGGGTGACATTGACTCCCCCATCCCACCCCACCCTCTTTTTTTGTTGCCTCAAGTTGGTTGTGGAGAGCAAACAGAGAGAGAGAGAGAGAGAGAGAGAGAGCGATTAAGGGTCCAGGAGGAGGGTTGCGTAATTAGTCACGGGAATGGTGATGATCCGGTGTGTGTTTTATGGTGTGCCGGTGACGAGTTTTCGATCCCTAACGAATTCGGCGATCGCTTTTTTTTTTTCTTGCAACCCAATAACCCCACCACCCATGTGTTTCTTTATTCGCGGTCGAGCTGCAACGCCGGAATTTCGGGTGATTTCGTTGTTTTTGTGCTCTCGCTCGCTCGTGTATATATGTATAATCAAAGGAGCAAACAAAACCCGGTATACATCACTGCATGGTGTACGACGATGTTATTCATCTCACCCCTTGATGTTCGGATGTTTCGTAACAAAATACGCAAAACGTGCACCTAAGTGTACGGAGGAGGTCACGATTGAAGCTAAACTGTCCACCTCGTGTATGCAATGCTTTCATTAGCTCTTTCTCTCTCTCTCCCTTCCATCCCTGCTTAATTGCATGCATCCTCCTTTTTACCCCCTGTATACTATACTGTATACCCAGCGCCATTATATATATATATATTATAAACATGTACCATACACATTGTTGCGCGAATAAGCACTTTCGATCTACCAGCACCGATATAATAATATATAAATAGGTAGGTAAATGTGTGTGTGTGTGTGTGTGTGTGTGTGTGTGTGTATGTACTCGTAAGTGCATTATAACAGGCAAGCGTTCCGAGAAAACCGATCGCCAAGAAGAATGTCCCGCAGACCTTAATTTTCTTTCTTGCTCCTCTTTTCGCGTGCTCTTGCGTGTGTGTACCTATACCTACTTATATACATACCTCTCTCGCATTCCGGTCCGTTCATTCCGACCTTGTTCTAATTTGCAGAGCTTTGTCGGGGGGAGAAAACTGCTTATACTTGCTTGCTTCGTTTTGTATCTTTTTTTTTCTTTTTTTTTTTTTTCTTTTCTTTTCTTTTCTTTTCTTTTCTTCCTAGCGTCGAGGAGGGTCTATTATTAGCTCCTCTCCGGGTATTTTAGCGTCCACGGGGAGCGCAAAAGATGTCGCGGATCGTTGGGCTGGACTAACATTCGATCCGACGACTCGAGTGAGAGAAAGAGAGAGAGAAAAGGGTAACAGGTAACTATACACCTGTACAGCCATCCTGGAAAAGCCATCAGCGTATACTCCCCACTTTGATTGCACCAACCCCCGAAACGTGAATCATGTTGGGGGTTGATGAAAAACATGCGCGCAAAATTAACGCTGGATCGGATGCGTCGTGTGATGTTTTCGGTCCATGAGAGGACAATTTTGTAAATGAATAAACATAAATGTAAAAGGACCGAAAAACAAAAAAACAAAATTAAATTAATTTTTCTCCTTTCTTTTTCGTTGCAGCACGAGACGAGCCGGACTGCGTGAGCCGAATAGCAAGCGACTCCAAGACGCTGGATAAGAAACAGGATAAAAGTGAGTGCCCACCGTGTACCTTTTTTTTCGTCTCCTTCTTCTTCTTCTCATCTCCCACTATCTTTTTCGAACGCGCTTATCTACGTGCTCTTTCTCCGCCCGTTCTATATATCTGTCTTTTTATCTCTCCCTTTTTTGGGATTGGAGGGGGTTGTTTTTTTAACGGTTAACAGTTACAGGACGTTTTAAAGAGCACACACGGGGGAGGGTTCTCACAATATGTAACTAGAGATTCCGCTGTTTTGTGTTTTCCTTTACCACAAAAGTGACCAAAATTTAGAAGGCTATAACAATAAACAACTTGATTGAAAAACAAAAGTATATTTTTTGGATGTTCCGTGCACACGATTTGCCACAAACGACTATGTATTACACGAAAGGTTGGAATTCCGAAAAACTTAATATCTACACCTAGTGTATACTATCGACACGTTCGTGCCATTTGACCATTTGTAAATTATTTGATATTGATAACGAATCGTACCCGGAACAAAAGAAAAGAAAATATGTTATTTGTTTTCATCAAATCATAAATTGTCTTGAAAAATCATACCCACCCTCTCCGAGATACGCAAGGACTGACAAAGCTTCGTAATTGTCAAATCCTTTAACAAGCCAATGAAAAAAAAGGTTGAGTTGGACGCACAGAAGGTACAGATCATCTTTGCCCGGAGAAAACACGTCACGGTATTTTATACTCCCGGGTATATCGATCCCTTCGACAAAACACACACTCTTGTTGCCCCTATCGCCCATCATATAAACGGTTACAGCCGCGTGTCCAGTTGCGGGAACAAACAGCAATTTTCCCCAAAAACGATATCTTCGTAAAATCCACGCAAGGAGCCCAACAAACGCCCATGTACTCCAGGACTACCAGCAATCTTTTATAGATCTCAGCAGTGTGTATTATACATGTACGTACACACGCGCCACACCTCGCGTTACGGCGGAACGGTCCCCTCGAGATATTGGCATCGATAGGAGGGCGCGTTGTTCTGTAACCCTCGGATAAGTAATACATAACGAGCTTTCAGTTTTCACTTCCCACGTGCGTGCAATTACGTCGCTCCGTCGTAAAAGTGTGTTTTAATGATACATTATACTTTTTTGAACGCAAAATCGGTTGAAAGGAAGAGGAAAAATGGGCGAAACCACGGAGATCTTGCGTTTTGGTCCTCCAACGGGAGAAAGTATATATACCCATGTGACTCGAAACGACGCGTTTTATACGTATATGGACGTACCTTCGAGGCTCATTCGCGCCGATCTCGAGGAAATATTTTCGGGTGCAACAGACCACAAGTTGGGGTCGATGCACCTCAATCGTTTCGAGAAATCGGCAGGATTTGAGAGACGCTCGAAAAGAAAGAGGAGGAACAGAGAGACATCCCTAAACGCTCCGAGAGAGAGAGAGAAAATCGGCAAAGGCGAACGACCTGTCACCGATCCCGATCCCCTCGTCACGAGGCACCCGATACAATAAAAGCCCCCGCGATCCACCTGCGCTTGTGTGTACGTACATACACGTGGAAAAAAAAGCTACAGCTCCTTTTACGACTCCCCCCCTCCCTCGCTTATTATTACGCGCGCACGAGCCGCTTTGAATTTCGAGGGGCTTCCTTCCTTCCTTCCTTCCCCTTTTCTCGCACCGCGGTCGTACTGCAGTGCATTCTTTTTCATCTCCTCCCGCTTTTGGTAGCACTTTACGGGACATTTGCACGGAGGCTCGCTTTGATGTTGGCGCGCTTTCTGTTATCGCTGTGCTCTGTGTGTGTGTATATATATATGTGTGTTTATGCGCTCCCCCTTTGCCGTTAAAGACACAGTCTTATATATAGGGGGGGACGAGAGGAATGCAAAAGTTCGTCAAACAACGTGTGTTTACACCGCTAATCCAACCAAGTACACCGTTAAAGTGCGAGTAGTTGAACAATTTCGGTTTATTTTTTTTTTTTATTTTTTTTTTTTTTCATACATACAGTGCACCTTGTTGGGTCAATAATTGAATTGTTCGGTTCAATGGGTTTGGCGAAATATATTGTTAACGAAGCATCGATTTGCTTTTTCTTCAAATTCTTATCAGCACTACTGTAATGAACATCAAAGAATGGACATTTTACAGAAAAAAAAAAAAAAAAAAAAAAAACTAAGCCACGTCGTTCCGTTAATCGGAATCGGCCGATTTTTGAACGCTACTCAGAGTCGCGGTGCCCGATTGGAGTACACACACACACGAGCATTCGATTCGGACAAATTGACACCCAAGGATCGCGTAGATTCGTCCCAACTAGGGGGTATCCGGCTCGTACCCGTGGGTAATAACCATACTTGGACTCGCGATCGACGAAATGGGTTCCGCGAGCTCGAAACAAACAGCTTACGTCACCCGCCACGGCTACACGTATATGTAATATCCACCCCGAAGCCGATCTGCGGCAGAAAAAGAATAGCTCTGTGTCTCTCTTTTGAGTCCCTCGCAGGACCTTTTGAGCGTATAATATATAGTGTATGTACGCGACACCGTGTATCCGGATCTCGCGGGTCGAGTTACCGCTCATACCGATCCTTACGCACATAATCATAATATTTATGTGTGCACGGAGACACCACCAAAGTTAGGATTTATGACGGGGTAAACGCGAATAATGGTAATACTTTGCCGAAAGGAGGGTAAATAAAAGAACGGAGACGGACGAGAGCAGTGTGGCACCACAATGGGCCGCACATGTAAGAGTACACCGTGTATGTGTGGGGGGGGGTAAGGGCATCGCGCTTCGTTTCCGCATTCTGACGTATCTTATTTCGCTGTTGCCTATATGCGCTTTGTTGTATCGTTCTTATCCTTACAGCGCGAGTATATCCTGTAGTACAATGGGATAAAAGAGAGCGCGGGGATTTATCTCCTTCTCCGATGCGTTGGGATTACCGTCTCTATTTCGCTATCGCGGATCTTCTAGCTTTTCGACAATTTTCCGATCTCGTCGAGACGACCTGACGATAAAAACACGTATACATAATATACATATATGCTATCACTTGTCCGTTTCGGCAAATGCATTACGCAAACTGTGGGTAATTGAAAAACATAATCGCCCACCAATGGCTAAAACTTTCACTCGAGCGTTAACTACCTATATTACCATCAGCCAAGTGGAGCAACAACCACGACGAATAATAATTGATCGCCATGTAATTGCCGTCAATTAAACATTACTCGGCGCGCATGGTGTATGACAAGCGTCGTTTGCACAAAAGTATATTCATATATCTCGTGCATATATATATGTGGGTGCGCGTGCGAGATTTTTTTTTTTTCAACTATCCCGCTGTACATTAAAAAAAAAAAAAAAAAAAAAAAAAAAAAAAACTAGCTGTCACTCGTATAAATCCGTCACTAGTAGGTTACGATACGAGTGGGTAGAGGTGTACGCCAGAGAGGGCAGGTTGTGATTTACACCGAGTCGCACTTGATGCGGTTTCTCAACCGAGCGACAAACGGCAGTCCTCCTCTTTTGTATACTTTACCTTCGCGCCGAGTCGTTTTATAAGTGCCATGTATAACCGAGGTAGCCCAAATCCGTCAGTCACTCACCCTCGTATACGTCGAACGTTTGGTGTATTACCGATAAGCGCGACGTGAATCATCGCAGTTTATTGACGTATCTTTTTTGTCGCGAGCATAATACCTACACATGTTTTGTTTTGTTTGTAATACTTAATGTTATAATAGGATCTTTCAAACGAAGGTCATTCAACCGCATTCGTGTAGGGGATTGATTTATGCGGAACACGTGTGTGTGTGTGTGTGTACCTATACATACATATATATATACACGCATTTGTAGGTATATATATATATATGTGTACAAGTGCGCGCACTTGTCGTGTCTCTCCCCCTCCGTATCTTGGGGGAAAAAATGGGAGTATTTTAATTCAAGGACTCGAGTGTTGTACATCAGGAAATACGAGAAAAAGACCACGGACACTGTACACATATAGGAGGTAGGTACAGAGAGTTGTTTCGGGTCCTGCTGTTGTTCTCCGGAAAAAGAGGGCGGGAACGAGGAGGGGATTCGTTCGCGTGATTTTTTAGACTATAGGTAACGGTCTGGCTTATTGACTGATTTATTTGCAAACAAAACCAAACAAAAAGAAAAGAAGATTTTTCCATCAGTCACTGGTCTCTACACCCTCCCTCCCTTCCTAATACAGATCATATATTACCCGCGTGCTCGAAATCGATGAGATAAGAGATAACAGGACATATATATGCTCTCTTGCGTGGTATAATACACTGGTTTAAAGACCATTTGTTGTTTTTTCCAATCTCACGTGCTCTCTGTCCACAAACTTTTATCTCTCTCTCTCTCTCTCTCTGCTGTGGTTGTTTGTCCTACAAGAGTACTCTGACCGGAAATAGTTTTTCGGTGACTCAGAGTATAAATACAGGGTTTGTTTGAGATGCGCATTTTTCTGCCTCACGACGTGGTATTGAAACAAAACTATAAGGGAAAAAGTGCCGATAGGCAATATATCTCGGGACTTGTAGAGCTTCTAATCGGTCTCATCTTTGAATAACCGTTGGGTTATTACAAATTCATCAGCAATGCCACGGTGAACAAGGTTTAAGTGCACGTATTTTTTTCTCTCATCTGTAAAAGATGAAACAAGACACTGTTTCAGACTAAAAATTGTTCATTTAAGCTAAAAATCACCATAGGATTACCGGTAAAAGTTCACTCTGCACTCGAGAAACCTCCGAAATCTCCAATACACCCCCCGATCGTCCATCGGACGCCTTCTCCCCCTTTCCCTTCCCCCCAAAAAAAAGAAAATACTTTTTTCGTCCCTTTATCCTGCACCCAACCGAAACCCCCCATCCCCAAAGAAGAGAAAAGAAAATAAAAAAAAAGCCCCCAGAAACCCGCAGCGAAATCTCACATATCCACCCGAAGAACCGTTCGTTTTCCCGATACGTGTCCCATCTCTCGCACCATATAATATATATATATACTTACAAGCACGCGCTCGTGTGTAGATAAACACACGCAGAGATGCATATATATACGCGTGTACGGCCGAAATTTACCGTTCTCGCAAAGAAGAGGAAGGAGGGTGGAGGGGCGAGCATGATCGGGCGCACGAGCAATTACGCGGGAGGCCCGGGGGGGGGGGTATAAATTAACGCGCTCGTGCATCCGATCCACCGAGAGAGACAGAAAGAGAGGAAGACTTTGTCAACGTTTCGATGCATCTCGAGAGATGAGCCCACCTCCCGTCTACCGCGTTATCACGCGCACGCACGAATACCATATATATACATATGTATACCATGTACACGTACATTTGGAGAAGTGCTCGAGATTATACGTACACAGGTACATACACCCCGAGTGAAGATGCAGGTGCTCCCGGGTTTTACATTTTTAGCGAGGCATCTCTACCGCGCGAAACGACTCCATACATCGTTTGTTCTCGCGCGCGTTTCGTTGGCCGGTAGATCCGAAGCCTGTGATACAATATTGCATATATGTATATACACCTACCTAATCGCGTAATCAATTCAGCCAAACGATATAGGAACAAACAGCTTACACCGGCAATTACACTCGCGCGTATCTCTCTCTCTGTCTGTGGGTTCTCGCGAGCACGCGTGGGCGATGTGTGTAATATACGCGATCCATCCCCCCGCGGAGAGCGGGTTACGCAAGAGAGCGCGTGTGTGCGCTGTTAACAGTATGTACGGGGATCGCGTGCGACAGGAAAATTCGAGGTGTATGCACGCGGAGATCGCGGGCACGCTCCGGGAGATGGGGGTTTCTTATCTCTGCGCGTGGCTTTTTTTTTTTTTTTTTTTTTTTTTTTCGGGAGCGCAGTGCCCCGTGGATATACGTATACGTCTTTTATCCTGTTTTTTGGCGCGCGGCTGTTTCGAGGGTACCGTTAAGTCCCGGGACGAAAGGGGAGACGACTGGATTTTTTATTTATGCCCTCGCGGGACGCGGAAGAGTTTAGGGTATATAATATACATATACCTTGTACGAGCGAGGCTTCCGGGCGGCTCTGCTCGTTTTCGTTCATTTCTTACGTGTGGGTAGGTACAGCGTGCGTGTCATTCGTTTGAGCTTGGTTATTTCATGGATTTTTAGCAGGAGTCACTGCGAAAAAAAAAAAAAAAAAGGCTGAAATCATACGCTACGATTACAATGTTCCAAAAAAGGGAGAAATCTTATTTTTCGGCTCTATGGAGCTTTGTGGGATCGATGGTTTCTCAGAAATAGCGCCCAACAAAAACTGTTCTTTACGATCTCTCAATGGTATTTTCCGTAACTTAAAGAGCGCCATTGGCGCGAAAAATAATGTTCGCACAGTTCGACCAACCGGTAAAAATGAAAAATAAATAAATAAAACAATGTCACACGAAACTTTCGTCCGCATCGAGTGTACATATTATTATCTACAGGAAAAACGTTGTGTACCCATAAACACACGGTCTTAATAAAAATTACCATTACTGCACTCGCTCGGGGTCGAAAAATCCGACAAAAGCGAAGAGACCCCGAGCACGATCCTAAACTCACGAACTCCCCGAGTGCAAACGAAAGGAAAAAAAAAAAAGTATCGAGGTCAGATCCGGTTATAGACTGCACACACACGACGTCCTTTTCGTGCCCCGAAGACACGTTGTATCCTTCGAAATGAGCCCATATTCCACATTCCTCGTCCAATCTAGCCGATCGAGCTCTAATGAACCCTCGCACGCACAGTAGGCAGACAGTATTACATCCGCGATCGGTATCACTTCGACACCTTTGTGTGCTATACA
The DNA here is from genome assembly GCF_036245765.1 of Copidosoma floridanum. Lineage (NCBI taxonomy): Eukaryota > Metazoa > Arthropoda > Insecta > Hymenoptera > Encyrtidae > Copidosoma > Copidosoma floridanum. The sequence goes on along the minus strand of NW_028321884.1, from coordinate 9,888,607 downwards.
CCAACGTTACTTACGCCCCGTGGATAAAGGAAAGGAGCGATCACGCGGGAGGGATAACGAATTACTTAATGACTCGTGGCGCGCGCGTCATCGCCCCGCCTGCGTGGGAAGATCGCGTTGTGTTTACTATAGTAGCGAAAAGAATGAACCGCCCACGCCGCGATACCACGATACTTTTGTTGTTGTTTTTTCTTTACCCCCCCCCTCCCCCTTTTCGTTTTTTTCCTCCTTTCGAGTCGCGCGATTGAGTTATTACAGTCGCGCCGATTTTCGTAACGACGGATCGATGGCTTTTCTTTATCTTCGCGGTGTGTTGTTTTTTTTTTTTTTTTTTTTTTTTTGCCGCCCTCCGGGATTGACAGCTTAATGGTGCTCGGCGTTACGGCTAGCGGCTGATAATTGTTTCGAAACGACGAGAACAACTGGAGTGTAAAAACGCGTGGATGTACCTACCTCCCTCGGTAAAGGGATAAACGACGATTTGTCCGTGTAATAATTTGCGATTTTTGTTGTTGTTGTTCCGTGTGAAGCGTGAAATAGGCAAGTGAACTGATGATTTTTTTCATTTCATACCGACCTTTTAATTACGATCTCGATGTTTTTTTTTAACAGTTATTTGTTTGTTTTTTTTTTGTTTTTTTTCGAATATTAATTTATGTAATGTACAGGCGTATGTCAAGAATCGAAGGCAAACGCTCTTTGTTTTTAATGAAAATTTACAAATTTCCAACATTTTTTTTATGCATACAATTTTCGAGTATCGCTGCGCTGACGGTAATACCTGGAAATAACTAGGCATAAATTAATATTCAATGATACAAAATATAATGACGATAATATATTGTTACACGTTACTTCACACTTTGGATAACCACGTATACTCTTACATTGAACAAAAAAAAATAATAATAATTTGTTGGTCACAAATTAAAAGAGAAAAGAGAAAAAAAAAACGTAAGATCCAAATTGATAAACGCTGCACAGTAGCCGAGTAATCCGTGCGCACTCCCACGAGAGCACCACCCGATCATTTCTCTCCTTTCTCGGGAGAAATAGAAGGTGTCGAGTGGATGCTAATGCCATAACAAACTACCTTTCGCAACGCCAACCACCTCCCCCGCCCCGTGCTCCTACACCTCATACGTTGCGCAACTTGGCAAAAGCTCGTCCATTTCGGTGGTGGTACGGCAAGCTGTTTTATTATTTCGCGCGGGGCTAAATTAAATACATCGCCTCTTTGCTTAATCCTTATATAAATCTCGCCGCCTTCGTTTCTTCGTCACGTCCTCGCGCGGGCAGTTGGCCGCGTGAATTATTGTTTCCGTGTACAAATGTAACTGCGCAAGCTGGGCGTACGTACATTTTTTTCCCTCCCCTCTGATATTTCACGTAAGTTTTCGCATCCGTCTCGCTTGTGGAAAGAAAAAAAAAAAAAAAAAAAAAAAAAAAAACGGAGGGAAGGGGACATAAGCTTTTGATTCGGCGCGATTTACTGCCTCGGCTGCGCTCGGGTATTTGAGAGCGGAATTTATGAAGTTGATGATACGGCTGCTGCGGCTTGCACGAAGCTACTGCGTTTTTTTTTTTTTTTTTTTTCCTCGAGATAAACGAATGTATGGTGCTCTCGAAAAATGGACCCCGCGAACGTGATTTGCAAACGTGGTCGAGGAAAAACAAATCATCAAGACAACGTTATATGGACTCTCTCTCTCTCTCTCTTGTCCGAAAGCTCTGCAAGATTATGTGTTTTTCGTCCGCATACGAAGAGAGAAGCAAATTATCCAGGTTAATTAACGCACAGCACGAATATTTATCCCGGCGTGACCATGAATTACATATACGCAAAACAGGAGAAAATCCAACGCGCACTCGTATAATATATACATGTACATGCAGACACCTTGTAAGTAGTAACAGACGAGTCCGGGTAAGACACACGAAACTTTTATAGGCTTCGAATGAAAAAAAAAAAAAAAAAAACTACGGGCCAAAAAATCCTATACTTTTGACATTTTTTCGTTCACTGCGCCCTATGGAGCAAGCACTTGGTGCGCATCCAAGCAACGCAAGCCCGAGTCCCCCGGGCCGTACGACATGCGCCACCAGGTACGAAAACTACCACTTTTTTCCAATCGCCGTCCGATCAACTTGTAGGGCTACGAAAAAACCTAACGGTATATAATAACGAGCAAGATTTGTCAGTTGTACCGAAAGTTCACGGTCAGTCTGTAAATGTAAGGGAGCACGAGTATACGTATACATGCAATATTCGTGCGATATCCACAATTTGAATTGGACTTTACGATGCAGCTGGGCAACAAAGTTTTATCCATATACATCCACTTACACGGCGCCAAGGAATGCTCAATCGTTACGTTCTACTTTCCGCATAGACTACATGTATGTATACCTTCATCGCGCACCATACACACACCACCGGTGAGTGCTGAACTCGTTCCTTCGTTTTTGACGGGAAATCAGCTTTAATTTGTAATTAACCGTATATACCTAAACAACAGGCGCACGTATACGTATGATCTCTAATTACTATATCGTAAAGGAGAGAGGGGGGCTAATCCACGCGCAACCTTTCATAATTTTCCAACCAAGAGAGAGATCATCGTTATTGCAGGCTTGATGGTATATACGCGCGTTTGGTGAGACTCGCTTTGAGCAAACAAACGACCAATCGGTTGGGCGATAAACTCTTCATTCTCTCGTCGAGACCAACGATCCGGCCATTACCACGGGGGAATCGAAAAAGGCTCAACAAAGAGGAAGGGGCGGGAAAATCTCTTCCCCAGAGAGTGTCTTCTTCTTCTCGAATATTATATATCTATCGGCGCCATGAATCGCTGGGGGAGGTTGTTTTACGCGTTGGCGTTGCATCTTAACGGCTCCCCCATATGCATAATGGGGACTTGTGTTTTGTCCGAGATACACGATGTTCCTGGTGGGATTCGCCTCGTTTTCACAAAACAATCGAACGAAAGCGCGCTTACCAGAGTCGATTCAATATCGGTTCGTCAAATGTTTTTTTGTGAAAATAAAAAAGAATTTACGCGAAACAGAAGCACTTGCGAAGAGCAATGCAATATTTTAGCCTCGATGAAACGAGTGTCTCGAAACAACAGCAACTTTCATCGTAACTCGCATTACTTCAATGGCAGGTTCGTTGTGGGCAATTGCACGAAAAATCGGTATTATCGCTTACAACGTGACTACACGGTGTAGTGCTTTTCTTCCAAATGGACTGCCCGTCGTCGATTAGCGCCACGAAGCGTACATGTATAAAATGTAGGTGATGTACTTGTCTTTTGTTACAAAAAGCCGTACATTATTTGTTGTGTCCGTCGTAAGAACCACGCGGACGTGCCCTTTCTTTGTTTCCCCCTTTCTTTTTATCGTTTTTCAGAAAAGTCATGATTCGCTGGCTCGCGTGGGATCCATCCCCTCCTAGTCGCCATTATCATTATCACTATAAGTATAGTATAGTGAGTAGCTATGTAGAATATACGACGGCTCGTTGTTGCCGGTTGCGGTCTATCTCTCCCCTTTGCCGATTTTCGCTCGTCGATATAAGTCCCTTGGAGCGCGACTCTATACCTGTAAAAATATACATGGGTACTTACACACATTTTTTGTTTATTTTTTTCTTCTAATCGGGAAAATAAAGGGCACGAGTTCGCGGGTGTCCACAGGTTTGACTGCGCAATCGAAAAACAAACAAAAAAAGAAACATAATAAGTATAGTTTGCAGTGTTATATGAGCATGAAAAAGCCATGTACAGCCGAAAAATGATTAGTTTGGAAAAATATATATAAGTTCATTAGGAGCAGCGGAATCGGTTGGATCGGCTTTCCTTTTTTTGTTATTAATCGGCTCGCGAACAATAGCCAGTCGTATATATTCTTTCTTTTCTTACACAGTGTATACACGTCTCGTTGTGTTTCCGAGTTATGACGTATGTTACTGTTATTAGTATAAACACAAGATATAAAAGAGGGGGAGGGAAGGCACTCGAACCGATTTCTCTCGGTAAAAAGTCGCATTGTATGTGTATAGTCACTCGGTGTACTCTAACCCAAACCGATCGAGGACACACTCGACGTGTATATACCCCAAAGGAGAACGAAAATGGGGGGGGGGGTCTCGAAAATCGTGCTCCCGACTTTCTACACGCCCGCGTTTCGTCCTCCTCTTCAAAACTTTGACTTTCGTGCATTAAGCCGTCCATCTCTCTCTTCACTCTATTTTCGTTTATACGTCACGATCAAAAAAAAGAAGAAAATCGGTTCGGGAGAAAGGCATCGCCGTTCGCACCTGTGTGCACGTGTATGAGGTACTGCGCGACATTTATACTTAGAGAGGATGCCTTCTTTGTCCTTTCGGTGGCTGTCCCCGCTAATGGAGATGCTTTACGAGCTTTCTAGTCCACGTATATGCTTGTACGAAAAGACTTTGTATACCGATCGACGGAATTTACGGTAACGAGACTGCGGAGATCGGCGACACCGGATTACTCGGTTTCTTCCTCGACGGCCACGTTTTGACTTTTGTTTTCGTGCATTGTTGGGCACAGTCAATAAGCGAAATGCCGATTTACGCCGAAACGATTAGGTTTACATCGGTACTTTTGACAGTAGTATACCATTGGGGGCTTTTAGCGATGACTCTTTATAATATTCACATTGTGCTAGCTCTGCTGGAGTCGTACCATCAGTACAAGCTTCCACTATGGCTTATCATAATATGTATTACACGATTATTTCAATGATTTGATGAACACTTTACTAACGGACGTGTTATTATTTTTCTTTTGTTTCAGGTAAGTTCGCCATCAGACGCGACAATTCATTGTATGGTCAAATAATGTACGTGCAAGCATTAGTGAGTATATAGGTAATATACCCACAATCGAAAGTTACCAATTGAAGTTTAAAACTTTCCCCGCCCCCTTCGCCGTCGATTTTTTTTTCTCCGCAACTTCTCTCCTTTTAATTAAAAGTAAGAGCACCGAGGAAAAGAAAAATTGCGCGATAATAACGTACGGAGAGCCGCGGAATATCTCATTACAGTTTTAACAGCTGGCCGGAGAAATTGCTAAGCTGCTTAAAAAGATGTTCAAAAGCCGAAAACGTATGTATGTATGTGCGCGCAAAGAAAGATGGGGGCGGGCCTGGGGTTCTGAAGTAAAATTTACGGTGACCGTAAATAAAGCTACACTCATTTCGCTTTGCGTGGCGCAGTTGTTGGCGGACCTTCGGACGTCGTCGTCGGCGCTGAGTATATTGTATTCTCGGAAAAACGAGTTACGGTAGCATCTTCGGCGAGACCTTTGAGGGGGCCCCGGTGTATATCATCACACATTGTACCCGCGTGCGCGCAATAAGCACATGTAGGATCTCCAGGGCTTTTGAGATTTTCAAGGTCACCCTCGCGGGCGTTTGCGGTTGTATTATTTATGTGCGCGCGGGTATTTACGAGGAGAGTTCAAGGCCGATGGACGAAACGATTGTGCGAGACGTTGGCTACGAGCTCGGGGTTCGGCCAGGGTTGGATCTTCAACGAGACACAGGGGTAGGCTGTTTCTCGAAAAGCAGGTCCATGGAGCTTGAATTTCACGCGAAAGTACGAGGTTGGACATTTAAAAAAAATATATATATATGTGAAGAATGATCGTTGCGAGTTTGGAAACCCATGACAATAGATTTGTCGGGGTATTACGTGTGCGTTAAATACTTAGTGGTGAAAATGTAACTAATGTAGTTATCGGTATTAAGTTGATTTTAAAATAATGCAATACTTAATGTGAGTACAAGCTAAGATAATGGTACAGAGAAACGTGTAATTCAATATTTTATTGCCTTTTTACTGTAGTAGGTAGTTTTTGAGAACATGAATTAAAATTTGTTATCATGCATGTAAAATTTGTTTCAAAGCATTCAAAGCCGGTAACTATACCATAGAATTATACTTATTACTATTTTATAGAATAAATCTTTATAATAGACGAAAATCGGCAGTGCATGAATACGTAATATTTGTGTGTTTCATATCACGCTATCACCATCAGTCTGACAAGTTCATGAAATTTATTTACTTAATGTGCGGGGGAAACCGGGGAACTATGTTTTCGCATAGTCACACTCGCTCAGGTGGTATTTTCAGTTGACCAATTTTTATGTGTCTTTGGATAAGTAAATGTTGCAAACAATTTTATACGATTTTACTGGTATAGCAACGACTTTTGTTTTGCACGAAATGATCTAAATATTTTTTCAATTGAATATTTCAAATCCACGAGGCACATACAAAATAAAGACCAACACTATTAAATTAATAACCATAGTTACTATTTGCTATGAAGAAAAAACGTTATTAGAACAAGTGATAAAAAAATTATTAACTATAGCCATAATTATTTGATATCACTTTCAGATTATCTTTTAAAAGCAGAAGTTGGCTCATCACTTTGAATAAATCAGTGTCAGTCATATCTTCATATGTGACACTGTAAAGTTGATGGATTCAGTTTTTTAAGACTCGAAATCCCTTAGGTTCATACCAAATCTTTATCTCTTTCTGTAATTTTTTAAAGTCATATGGTAATTTAGGATGATGTAATTCATCTGAATCTGTGTTACTGCTTATAGTAAAAGCTGGTCCCCATTTAATCCAACATTTAACAACTAAAATTGAGTGACCACGTTTTGCACAATATTAGTCTTCCTTTACTAAAGTATACGATCATTGTATAGGTACTCATCCACGTTGGTATTTTGAGCAACCAGTGGTTCCCTCTTGGTCTCCCAAACAAATATGTTTAAAAAATAAGCTCTTTAAGGGACCAAATCGAGTTTGACTTTCATGCTGTAGATACTTATTATTATTCACAAATTTTTTGTACAGTACTTATAAAGAAATTTTTTTCGTTACATTATTGTATACAAAAAGTTAAGAATGCATTCGTAAGTTTAAAATAGTTTGCTATAAAATAAAAAAGAATTATCGTTTGTGATGAATACAAGTGCATTATACAAAAAATAAACTACCAATATTTAATTGATATTACTTTCAGAATATCTTTCAAAAGTGAAGGCTCATTGATAACTTTGAACGACTCAGCATCTATAATTTCGTTTAAATGTGACACCAAATAGTTGAGAGATTCAGTTTTTAGAGATTCGGCATTATGGTTATCCGCCAGCAAAAAGTAGTCAGCAACATTTTCAACATTTAAGTTATTAATAAGTATGGATTCACACCATGTCTTCAAATTTTCAAGATCATATTTATTAGCTGCAGCTAGTACATCTTCAATCTTGCTTTTTTCTTCGTTTAATTCACCAGTGTAAATAAAATCTAGCATAGATTGAATTGTATTTGCATTCAAATCTTCAATTTCCACAATAAGCTCTTTGTTTTCCTTCATGTCGTGTTCAAACATTGCTGCAAAAACTGAGCTACGTGCTGCAAGGATGCACTTGTGAGCAAGAAGCTTGGTACCATCTTCAGCTACAAGAGTAATATCACTGAGATTACCCCTTTCCATTAGTTTTTTAAAATCGGATGATAATTTGATCGACTGATCAGGTTGAGTAGGAGTTATTTTTTCAATGTTTGTAGTAGCACCTAATCCCCACCTCACCCAGCATTTAACAACTAAAGTATCATCAAGGAGATTGTCAAGTTCATCTCGTTTTATAAACTGTACTTGTTCTGTTGGTAGATTAGCTCGAATACTGTCTTGGTAAAATTTACGTTCTTTTAAACATTTACCATCCTTACTTTCTATTTTCATGTTATAAAAAAGGGCTATTGGTTTTCTTGTTTTTGAAGTTTTCATAAGACTAAGAGATACATAACCTTCAGACTCGTTTATTGGACCTCTACCATAAGGATGTAGCTGCAGTTGCCACTGAACTTCATTTTCATCTGGTGCTGAAAATATCTAAAAGAGCAGTAATAAAATATTTAATATTTTAAATTTAAAAAAAACTGTGGTGAAGAATTTTGTGGGTACTAGAATTTTGTAACTATTAATTTAGGATTTGAAAAACATTTATTTTGATGTAGAAATGTAATCTTAATTAATGATAGTACAAACTGAAGACTGTAATAAAAAATACTATTGGGAAAAAATTGAAGAAAGTTGTTAACAAACCTCTGACGTTAATTTTTGATTAGATGTTTTAGGGCACAGATGAAAATTTTTTATCGTCCATTTAAAGTTTTTTTCAAATGCTCTAATACATGTAGTTTTACTTTCCATCATTATTAAATGCAATGAAAGAACAATTTTACTATTGGTACCTGAAACAGATAGGATCAAACGTAATAAATAACCCAAATAACGTACAAATATATATGTATATTTTTTTTTAAGCAAGTCAATTGCAATGAAGTGAAAAGTAAGGTTAATATTTACACAAAAAAATTGGATTAAAATTACTCAAGTCAAGCACATATAAACACTGTTTGCATATAATAAGGTAATTCTCAAAAGATGCTTTAAATGTTTAAAAAATCACATAAATTCTTATTTGGAAATAATGACTGTTACACTACATAGACACATCCAATTTAAAGACAAAAGTACCATTACTATATTAAGTATGAAGTAGGTCAAGCTTTATTTTTGTACATTTAAAGAAATATATAATATCCAAAGTTAACTGTGACCTTGTTAGTGAGTAATTGACTTCGATTTTTCTTATAAACATCGAAAATACCTTAATTCAAGTTATAGATGTACATATTGTTATTGCCAAGTTATGAATTACGTTGTAAGTTATTCAAGACATGCGGCACTAAGTATGCTTTGTTCATCAAGAGAATATGTTGATGGTTTGTCTGTTATTTTAGAAGATCAAAAGAAATTATTATACTTACGCTTTTTACCCTGAGAGAAGCGAATGGCTTTCAACTTTCGTGTCTCCCAACACAAGGGATAAGAAGCGGAAAAAGTTTTTGTACACTTCCAAATGTTAAATTGTTTTTAAACACTGATCGGGTACAATTACGGATCTATGAGTATAAAGCATACGTTTTCAAGAAAAAACTCTACCAAAACTACAATTAAGCATATGTATAATATTAATATAATTTGTATGTAAACGTTCCTCAGAGTTAATTTAGATCATAAAAGACATAAATAATTAAGAAGTGTTCAATTTACAATCAGCGCCACCTCGCGTTGCGAATTTCTAACCAAAAAGTACCCCTAAAACTCTCTGATGCGAGAAAAAGGCCCTAGCATATAAGTGACATCTAGTTGATCTAGTGACACTCGGTTAGTATGATTTATTCCGGTCTACCATTAGCGCTGCCTGGCGAAGAATTTTCCGAGAGTTTTTTACTTTTTACCCACAAAACACTGATAGTAGATTTGTTCACCTTACAATCCAGGGACGGTCGGGGACAGTCTGGGCGAGTCGGAGACGAAAGTGAACAAGTGCTCTTCTCCGATCGTCCCCGATCGTCCCTGCATGACCGTCCACGATGCGCAGTTGTACACAAATTGACGCCAAATTCTATCACTAAGACGTCTTTTAGTTATCAGTTGTCTGACGATAACATTTTGACAACTGACATCTTTTAGTTATCAGTTGTCAAAATGTTATCGTCAGACAACTGATAACTAAAAGACATCATAGTGGTGGAATTTGGCGTCAATTTGACATCTTTACGATGTCAGTCATGATCATTGTTTTGTGGGTAGGGGTAGGGGCACTTTTTAGTTCGAAATTCACAACGAGAGATAGCGCTGATCGTAAATAATTGAATATAATTATATACCCTATACCCTTGCTTGATGGCTGCATAACCTATGGTCTGCCAGTAAAAATTATTAAAAATACTGTCAATGAATACAATTAAACCCCCTTTAACTGAATGTAACTGTAATTTGGGGTATTTCCAGTAATGGGTCGCACTGAGAGCTGCAAGCACGAGTGAAACTCTTTTAAATTTCTTGAAGGCTTTTGTAAGAAATTGTGTGAAAAGAGGTTTACTCCGAACGTTCAGCAAACGCTGTACTTAAATGTAGACATCAATAATAGTTAAATTTTATTGGTATAAATATTTGGGTTGTTAATAAGGAATGAATGAAAAAAGGGACTCTCCCGGGCCCAAGCTTTAATAAATATAGTAAGCTTATTACGTTGTTAAGAAAATATTGAATTTGAATCAAATTTTACGGCGTGTGTGGCGCACGATTTCACATATACTTGGGTATAATTGCTCCGCAGTTTTCTGTCTATATACAGTATATATTCCCGATCGGAAATCGTAAGTAGACGATCTTAGCTTGGCCCTACCTGTAGTTAGCCTACCGAGGTCCTAGTGGGGTCCTAACGTGTAACACTTCGTTATTGTATTATTTCATATCGTGCATCTCATACATATACATCACTAAAAGAAATGCACGTAACGATTTGCATCTTGGAAAAAACAGTTGACTGAGCGTTTCGCTGTTTATTTATTATTTTTTACAACTATAAACAATTAACTGAAATCGAGCCATTACACAACGACTATATTTCTGTGTGTTATGCAGCGCATACCCATATATATACCGATCTCCCGCAAAAAGACAAAGAGAACACAAAAGCCTCCCTTTACGCAGATCGGCAGCCCTGCACATACGAAATAATGTATATGAAAAGAAAAAGAAAAAACAACAACGTTCGCTCACCGCACGTACATGTACCCTTAATACACTCGCGCATATAAATCCCAACAGACCGCGCGAACGCAAGCTCGCGAGCTCATATAATAAATCCGCGAACAAAAAAAAAAAAAAAAAAAATCGGTGGTCGCTGCGGCCTCGCGAGAACAACGCCCACGTACACTCGCGTAAATGCCGCGATTCCCGACCGCGGCGATAAAAAAAAAAAAAGATATAATATACACATAGAGGTGGTCCTCTTATATTTACCCCCTTCTCCGGCAGTGTATATCCCACGTGTAAGGATACCGTTCATTCACAGATCGGCATTCCAGAAATTCATCCACGCGCGGGGGCACCCGACCCATGACGGAAAAAAAAATACATATATATATACATAGATGCCGATTATCATCGACGTCTGGGGGCCTTTCTTTTTCGAGCTCTCTCGTAAGCCGATCTTTTTTTCTGTTTCCCTCCCCCAACGTGTGTGTAGTATATTTACGATTGGGGAAAGAAAAAGAAAAAGAAAAAAAAAGTTGTGTTGCTGCTGTTCTGCTGCAGAGATCGAAAGTGTGCCGCGGCGAATCGAAGTGCACTATCTTTCGCGTCTGGCTTATAATATATAATACATGTACCGATGTATGTGCCCCCTTGAGATATACCCATGTACACGTATTCGCGAGTTTTACCGATGTATTATGCATTTGTATAGATGGTCGAGCGAACGACGACGTTTCCATTTTGCCTCTCGGGTATGGTGGACGTTGTACGGAATAAAAGCAAGAGTTCGAAGGAATTTTTTTTTTTTTTCCTTTCTCGATTAATGGGCGCGGGTGGTGCGTAAAAATGTGAGGAGTGGAGAGACTGTGAGTGCCGATCTCTGCTGCTCGGCGTGTTATTTGGTTTTTTATTTGTTTTGTTTTACCCGATCTTTATTTTGGAATCCAAAAAAACTATATAACAAGTCGTTGAAACTCAGAAATTCAAGGCATAATTTGAATCTCAAAAACATCCGTAACAATGCCCGGAAAAACTTCAACGGTAAAAAGCAAAACTACGTGTAAAATCTGCAAAACAAAAACGAGCTCAGACCGAGCGATACTCGGGACTGGCAATTATTCACAAAACTCGCACGGCATATCTTCCCGTAGACCAAAAGCGAGCAGGACACAGACGATTAATCTCTCCCCAAAGAGTCGGAGAAACAGCCAACCATACGGGGAGAGCAACAGCATCCTGTCACTACCGTGTGTGCATGTGCACGCTGCACTCTTGGAATCATATTTCACTCGCTCACTTGTACATTGCACGTTCGTTACACTGCATGCAGTATACAGGTACATATACATACCGTCATTTTCGTATAAGCGTACATGCAAGTGTGGATCTTGGCACACGTTGTGTGTCGAGAGAATTTGACTTTCATGACCCGGCTACCGTGTGCGAGTGAACTCCTTCGTAAAAGAACTTTTTTTTTTTTTTTTTTTTTTTTTTTTTTTTTTTAAGAGAGCGAAAGAGGAGCAACGATGTTGCTTGTACCTATATACACACTCTCTCGCGTTATTTGGCCCGTCGTGAGCGTCGTGAGCTTGGATAAGTATACAACATATACTTTTGCCGGCGAATGCGGCTTTCCCGCGCCGTGAACATTCTTCCGAGATATTTCGAACTTGAACTTGAGCTCGTTCTCTTGGGTTTGATACATATTTGGTTCGTCGATCAGAGCCTGCTTGATTTTTGTTTGAAGATGGAAATTTTCTGTAGGAAAAAAATTCGCGCTATTCGACGAGTACAAACTTTTCCAAGTTTTTATTTTCAAAGCTAAAAAACAAACCTTTATTAATATTACTACATTTTTTTTATAAAAATACTAATAAGCCGTACTTTTATCATGAGAACGTGCACTAAATGATACATAATATTTTACAAAGTGATCCCGATATAAATTATTTCTTAGCCATAATTTTAATAATATCTTGAAAAAGATGCGGATCAGTAGTTTCTAATATTTTTAGAGACCCATGGTCAGTGATATCTTTTATATGTAACGCTACAAAGTCAAGAGTATGTGTTTTTAAAAATTCAGCGTTATGTTGATCAGCCAAGCACAAGGTATTAACTGCGTTATCAATTTTTAGTTGTTCAATGAGTTTTTGTTCGCACTTGGTCTTCAAGACCTGAAGGTTATATTTATCTGCAGCAAACAGTAATTCTTCAAAACTACACTCTTTAATACTAAAATTACTTGTATAAATGAACTCTAACATGGATTTGATAGTATGTACGCTTAAATCTTCAATTTTAATGATTGACTCTATGTTCTCTTTCATGGGGTGCTTGAACATGGCAGCAAAAATTAAACTCCGGCTAGAAAGGATGCATTTATGGGCTAAAAACTTTGTTCCATCTTTAGCTACAAGAGTAACATCACTGTGATAACCTTCATTCATTACCATGTTTAAATTATCTGACAAATCAATCAGAGAATCAAGTTTTGAACAAGCCAATCCTTTTTCCATACTTATGCCGATGTTGATATCTGAATCCAGAGTAACAATACTTGACCCCCACTTCACCCAACATTTAACAATCAAAATATCATCTGGGAGATTTTCAAGTGTATCCTTTTGTATGAACTTACTATAACCCCAAAATGTAGCATAATTGTCAAAATTGTCAGTTTCTTCATGTTTCCCCAGACATTTACCATCCTTGCTTTGTATTTCAAGTTGATGAGAAGCAGTTACCTGTTCTCTCATTTTGAAAACACAATTAAGAAAGAGGGATAAATAATATTTGCTCTCTTGCTTATTGCCACAAGGATATAGCCATAGCTCCCACTGACATTCGGTTGTATCTGGGGCTGAAAATACCTATAAGTATAAAGAAATAAGTATTGAAAATAAATTTTTTCAATAATCAGTCTAACTGTAAGACAACTTAAATACAGAGCAAATTTTAATATTACTACCTTTGACTTCAGTTTTTCACCAGTCACTTGGGGGCACAGATGAAAGTTCTGTATCATCCATGTAAAACTTGCTTCTGAAGATTGAATACGTGTGATCTGGCTATTCATTGCTATACCAAAAAACGAGGAATTGTTCTCAACTGTCAGAATCTGAAATATTATACATGATTATGAGTGATAAATTCAATATTCTAAGCAAAAGATTTACTAATGAATAAGCTAATAAAAGTATACAATTTTGGTTGTTGGAACAAGTAAAAGATTACTATCCAAACAGAAGCATAAAATTTAATACATAAAATAAAAAATATGTAAGATGTAAGACTAATTGTGAAAAAAAAAAATTAATTTCGCTCCATGTTATAAAATTTATCTTAACTATGTTTCATTATGGGACAACATTTCTCACTCTAATACTGATAAAGGCTTTATAATCATTTGTTAATTCTGCTGAAATATCTCTGAAAAATAGTAGTTTTTACAATGCATACTTAGATTAGTTCGAGAATTATCATGAAAAGGACGGTATTATTAAAAATCTTATCACTATACTCTACTGAATAAAATAATCACGAGCTTCACCCCACAATAAATCTTGAATCATTCATAATAAATTGATTAAAAACTTTGATGATAATAATAATACAGACTTTTTCTTTGCTCGACGTGGCTAAAGTATAGTGTTTTCTCAATCGGAAATCTCACTTTACTCACAGCTGCGATACTAAATGATAATGTCTGATAACTGTGTGGTTACTACGTAAATTAGGATGCCGAAATAAAAGCTTAGAAATACATAATTTACACTAAAATAAGTCTTACTTATAACACAAGCTTACACAAAAAAGATTGTTTACGCTCAGATCAGACGTTCGCAATCGCAAGAACTCGTTCGATTGAATGGTTCGGTCCGTTCGTTTTCTTTTATTGGATTTGTTCCGAGTTCCAAATTTTCATCTTATGTGTTCCATGTTCCAACCGTTCCAAGCATTGACTGGAACAAGCCGAACGTGTCCGACCCGACGACTGATAAAAAAAATTGTTTTCAGTAGTCTACAATTTTTTTCCTTTTGATTGAGTGAAAAGTCACACATCATTTGCACATCAGTACAGAGTATAATCATAAGAGAGCATACGAAGAAAAAAAATTTTACTTGCATCTCGAATTTCTACGAGTGGAGTAAATGTTTTTATCATATATATCAACTCCCTGCAATGGATCAAAAAAATCAAAGCGAGAGAAAAACTTTTCGTTTTCATTGCTGCAAGTTGGCAAATTTCCACTCACTGTGATGAAAAAAAAACCGAACCGTGCAGATTTTAACGTCGCGATTAATATCTCTTGGACCTGGGGGGGGGGGGGGTGAAACCTCTCTTCCCCCATGCCTGTACCACCGGAGGTGCAATTACAGCCGATGACGCGGTCATTAACTGCTCTCGTGATCATCGCGGCTCTCGGGCGCTCTATTGCTTATTAGCGATTTTCGATAAAACCTACCCTATAAAAGTCTACGTATTACATATTATTCTTCGACTCATGGGGTAGGTTTTTACCTATTTTTCACTCCCAACGGTCTATATTATACGTGTTCTGTTTAACCGCCCATATATACCTGTATGGGCGTGCATGCACATTATAATAATAATATCGTGTTGCACATAGTTTTTACACGAAAGCGCCGGCGCCACGTAGTTTTTTGGCTGGATGAGAGCTGTGCGAAAAAAATTATACTTGTATACCTATAGGCGTGATATGAGATCGTGCACCTCGAAGATTCATGCCACTCTTGTTTTTCTTCTTTTTTTTTTGTTTGCTTCTCATCTCCTGTACTTACCTGTGTAGCTTATATAGTTGATGGAGAGAAGAGCAGCTTGCATGTACATAGTACACATACCTTCGTACCTACTTATGTAGACCAGCTGATGATGTTTTGGCGAGATAAGTAGCGACGCGACTGTTGAACCATAAGAAGGGAATCCTTGTTCTTGAATTTTTTTTTTTTTTTTTTTTTTTTTTAGGGGCATCACATAAGCGGAGAGGGTCGGGTTGCACGCGAGAACGAAAGCGTGCGCTGTACTTTTTTTTTTTGTTTTGCTTTGTTCGTCTTCCATAAGCGGACGCGAGAAAATTTCGATAAGTAAATTATGAGGAGATCGTTATGGGAGATTTACGGGTTCGTGGAAGCTATACACATACCGATGTGTACGTGGGCTTCGTGGCATCTGTTGTTGTTTAGATTTTCAATACAAACCATCTATTTTCTACATGTAATCGAATAGTAAAAAAACAAATCCATGCGCAAAATAGTTAATTCGAAAGGTATATTTTCAATCGTCAAATTTTACGTTTTTTTTTTTTTTTCAATGCATCTCGAGTTTAATTACCTTCGAATTAAAATTGAAATTCGGCAACCCCATATACGGTACAGCCGAACTATATGTGTAGGTATCGATTGAATCGGAATTTCAGATAATTGTACGGATAACATCGGCTACTGGGTGTACTTTTATACATCGGTTTCTCATTACGCAACTACGGAACTGAAACGTTTTGTTCTCGATTCATTCAAGTGCGCGGAGATAACTCTCAAGTGATTGCTCGAGGGAAAAAAAGAAGAAAAAAAAATCCTTACATCACCAGTACCGATCTCTTTTCTCGTATTATAAAGCACTTATCTCACAATTAGATAAAATGTAAACATATACATTAGTACGTATGATACACATGGGGGTTTATTGTGTACATTTTTCTCGAAGATAAGATAAGAAATCTTACAAAGCATTTTCACCGCGTGACTTAATTTCCCGGGAATTTTTCTGCGGCTCTCCCCTCAAATCGCACACACCGAAAACTATATTTTTCGACCAATCGACATCTCATCCGAAATTCCCTCCAAATATCTACATCTCTTCGTACGTTGTTGCACGAACCGACGCACCGAGATCGAACGTTTTTCAATTTTTGTTCGCGGAATACAGTCGGGAGATCGCAGATTTTTTTTTTTTTTTTTTTTTTTTTCACTGTGCGCACAAAACTCGCCAATTGATAATCGTTGGAGCGTTTTTATTGAGAAAAATTGCAGCACCGCGTGCGAGCGAATCGCTATCTTTCATCGTTGCCCGGCCAACCACTGCCCCTTTTTTTCGTGTATATAGGGATATAAACTTTTGTATCGCAAATCACTCGATCCGATACATACACACGTTTTCCACATTAACTGCGCTAACATATTATAAACCATACACAGACATACATATACATACACTCGATTGTTTTTCATGTAAATTACACAGAGGTGAAATACATATTATTTGCAATTACCAGCCAGTACACCGAGTACACATCTATCACGTTCGTGCAAACGGAAGCTTCAAATCAGGGCTTTTATTTTTTTCCAACTTTAGTAAATACATAACACTATTATGCATTGCGAGGTAATGCCACGACGGCCCAAAGTAACGAGAACTTTGGTGCCTATAATTAAACGCGACGAGAGAGCCATTACAATGAATTACAATTAGAGATGAATGGTTACAGTGCGTTATGGTGGTGCTCCATATAACTTGTGCGTGCGATGAGGAGGGATTAATACGTCGTCGCTGGTGCTTTTATTTGCTTGTTTCCTTCTTTTTGACGTGGCGAGTTACGAGCGCAGTTCCATATACATGCACTGCGTATAAGGTGTGCGGGTAACTGGGCTTTTGTACGTGTATTTTACGGTGTTTGGGCTGATGAACGGAGCCGCGTTAATTTTGGGCATTTTTTTCCCCCCTCGCGAATATACGCGCATTCGGTGCGCGTAACAGCTTCAAGCTCTGCGGAGGGAATATATGTATTTTGAGGGTGAAGCTCGAGAATTTTGCGCGGCTGCCTTGTCACGCGGTATAAATATACATACGTGTGTCGTCGAGTTGTTTTTGTTGTTAACGAGCCAACGCGCGTTGACGTTGCACGTTACTCGCGCGTTTATTTTTACTTTGGGCCGCAAGGGTTTCAAGGGCTCGCGCGAAATGCGAGGATTCCTTGGTTTTTTTTTTTTTTCACTCGTTGACTTTATTCACGGAGCGGACGAAGAAACTTGCTTTTCGCCACAAAAATAATCAGTTATATTTTACAATACATGCAGGATACATTAGTTTTGACATGATATGATAATGTAAACTCAAATAATTATCTTTACGATTAAATTGTACAATATTAATAGTAATCAAATCAAAAAATACAAAGGACTCAAATGGAAAGATTCTTGTAGTGTATAACAAAAAAAAGTGGGATAATAAGATTACAATTTTGTATACACCATGCATTATTTACAGAAAAACAACGAAAATGAAAGAATTCAATGATATACAATCGCAATGGCGGATTCAAGTATTAATTATAAAATTAAATTGTTCAAAGCTATTAATTATAGTAATAAGTATCTAAAAACCAAAGTACGTAATATGTTGATTTTGGTATTAGCTTATAACGTACTTATGGCTACTCGGATGAAGCTTGAAGAGTTTGATAAAAAAGAGTAGGATCAACCGCTGCTAGATTTTTCATTGCTTCCGTTTCAAGAACACTCTTCAAATTGTTTTTTATTAAACAAAGTGACTGTTTTTTCAAAGCTTCAGCATAGTATCGATCCCCCAACAACAAATAGTTTGCTGCGTTTTGGACACTTAGCAATTCGATAAGCTTCTGTTCACATAAAATTCTTAATTTTTTGAGGTCATACTTATCGGCTGCAGCTAGTACTTTTTCAATATCATTATTTCCATAAAATCTACTAGTATAGATAAACTCTAGCATACATTTAACGGTATTTGCATCCAAATCCTTGATTTCCACAGTCGACTCTCGCTTCTCCTTCATATCATGCTCAAACATGGCAGCAAAAATAGGACTTCGAGCGGCAAGGATGCATTTGTGAGCAAAGAACTTGGAACCATCATTTGACAAAAGAGTGACATCACTTAAGCTACTGCTAATCATGAGCTCATTGAAATCTATCAACAACTCGCTTAGCACGTCAGGTTTTTTTGTTATTGGTGAGGGTGGTTTCGTTATTGGTGGCGGTGGTTTCGTTATTGGTGTCAGTTGTTTTGTTATTAGTAGCGATTCTTCACTAGTTTCAGTCAAATATGGTGTCCATTTGATCCAGCAGTTCACATATAATGTATCATCTGGTAGATAAGGTAGAATATGCCTACGCGCCGCAAACTTTGGGAAACCTGAGATTCTCTCATCAAATATAAAATAGTGCTTAGAAAATGAACAACTTGCCAAAATTTCACCATATTTGTTTTCAAAACTAAATTTACTTCTCGAAGATGCGATTTCCTCTTCGTTTGCAATATGTTTGAGGTAAAGAGATATGTGATTTGTTGCCCTTGTATCTTTACCATAGGGATAAAGCACAAGTTGCCATTCATTGGTATCTCCATTTAATCTCGGAAATTTCTGGAATAAATAAATATCTTTTGAGTGACAAACTTGTCCCCCACAAATATTTTTTTTAAAGATCAGGTAAAAATATTTTGTTAGAACAGTATCTCTTATTTAGGATAAGTAATGAAAAAACAGATACATAGTAAATGTACTGTTGAGTAATGTTTATAAAATTTTAATTACTTTCTAACTATATAGATGAAGACTTTGTACCTTTGACATGAGAGCTTTTCCAGTAGGTAAGTCACATTCACTGAAATCTCTTATTTCCCATACAAAATGAATCTCAGCGTATTCAACATGAGAATAAGTGTCAAAATCATTTTCATTTGATCCCATGATAAATTGAAAATAATAGCCCTCTTGAAGCTTTCTATTTATTAATGAATCTTAAACAATAAAATGTTTTTAAAAATTTCAGTGGTTAACTTATTTTCGTTTATCCATATATTTAGTTACAAATTGAAATTTAAAACACATTAAAAGAGAAAATTTATAGGTTAAGTTTCTTCAGTACTTGTAAAAATTTACCGTGTATGTAACTCAGCCAACTCTTTCAAAAATTGTTGGTATTGATTAATAATACTCGTTAATGGTAACAGTAGTAGACAAGTAACCTGCAGGTATACTGCCCAAGTTTTTTTTTTAATTTGAATTTCCAATCAAAAATTTCTTCAAACTAAATACTTATCAATCCCGGCTGTATGTAATTATCATTGCAAAATGACGGCACTGGTATAGTTATCGTTTGATGATCTTCGTTTTTTTATTGATTTACAGTTTTCATTTGCAAAGTTACAGCTAGAACATATACTTGCATGTGTATATGCTGCAGAAGGCATAGAAAAATGAAAAGCTTTAAGCCGCTTCTACAAAGGTAATTAAGTACTTATCCCAATGTCTGACCGTCCCTAAGTCTAGCGTCTGTCAGAAATATACAAAGTTGTCTCTGCAGCCTTAAAAACTAGATAAACTAAAATCTTCGTGGAGTACTTATACGGATATTACGTATAGGTACTTATTTATGTAAAAAAAAAGATAAGTAAATACATGGAAGAATAAGGGCATGTTCCATTATCATCGTACGGTTCGTACCATTTCATTGTCATTCCATTCGGTTCAAGAGCTCTTCTGCCATAAAATAAACAACATTATCTTTTAAAGCGTATTTAGATCTTCTTTTTCATACTTAACACAGATTTTTATAAATAAAAGATAAGTATACTATAAGAGTATTAGCAAAAGGAATCGAAGAAACGAAACAAAAATGAAACGACTGAACCGAAACGAAACGTACGAATAGTATACGAACCGTAAGTAAGGTAATGATAGAATCCACACAATTTTCACCTTTCAGTATCCAAAACTCCTCGAGTTAATTACTAACTCAAATGCTTCGTAAATAATTTATAAAATAATTTAAAAAAAAAAAGAAATTTTCATGAGTCTACATTTTTATATTAATTTAGTAATCAATAATTAATTCTTTATTACTTGGTTGATACATTTTTCAAAATGTCATACAACAGAAGAGGTTGAGAGACTAACAAATTCTTCATACCCTCTGTTTCAAGCAGATCGTTCATACGTGTTTTTATAAACTCCAACGTTAGCGTTTTTAAAATAACGGCATTGTGTCGATCGGACAAAAGTAGGTAGTCAATGGCATTTCCAACATTCAATTCCTTGCCCAATTCTTGTTCGCACAACTCTTTTAAATCATCAAGAGCGTATTTATCAGCAGCTACCAACAATTCACGCATATCGCAGTCTTCTTTGATGAATTTTCCAGAATAAATAAATTCCAGCACGCATTTGACGGCACTTGGACCCAAATCGATGATTTTCACAATTGACTCCTTGTTTTCGCTCAAGTTGTGTGAAAACATGGCAGCAAATACCGGACTGCGGGCTGCAAGAATACACTTGTGGGCAGGGAATTTGGTACCGTCATTTGTCGAGAGGATTACGTCGCTAAGATTGCCGTCATTCACCATTTTAATGAGATCTTTTAATAGTTTGCCTTGAATATCGGGTGTGACGAGGATTTGCGGCGGCACCTCGAAGGTACCTGTGCTCCACTTAACATTGCAATCGACGATCAAGATGTCATCTTTCAAGTTGGAAACGATGTTTTTATAGTTAAGAAATCGATTTCTCCAAGTGTGGGCATCTTTTTTAAATTTATGTGAATAGCAACTTAAATCATAAAAAATAATTCCATCCGTGTTGCGCAAACTCAATTTGAAATTAGCAAATGTGTCGTCCATGTTATTATATATTAGGTAGAGGGATAAACACTTTTCCATGTTTTTAGAGTCACGGCCAATCTCAAGGTTCCAAGTCCACTTGTAGTGTTTATTTGACTTTGGGAATCTCTGGAAGAAAAAAATCACAACTTTCACACGTGCATATCATTTACGATAAAATAAAAAAATTCTGATTATTCAGGGCAACTAGTGCTTATGAGCAAGTTCTCATTGGAAAAATATCTCAAAAAGTAATAAGTATGAAAAAAACGTTGCACGTTCCATACTGTATTATTATAATTTGAGTTTGAAACTTTTCAAAATTTTTCCACAATCAAAATAATATGCATTGCAATAAAGTAAGTAAAAATACTGATGAATTAAACATTACCTGTGATTTAAGCCTTCCATAAACTCCAAAGTTGGCCGTACTCAAATTTTCAATCGTCCACGAAAAACTTGTTTCGCGGAACTGAATTTGGGTGCGAGATTCGTCATAATCTAACTTCCGTTTCATCATAAAAAATGAAAAAATTTCAATTCTAATACCCTGAAAAAAATGATGTTTTATTAACTCATAATTCTATTATTAACAACACTAGTCATATTAACTTTATTTGCAGTTAAACGAGAAAAATAAAATACAATAAAAAAACAATTTGTATTTTGCAGTTACTTAGAATGTATTTATTGAATGAGTGCTTATAAAAAACATTACATTACTAACGAATACTTAAAAAAAAAAATGATTATTTTAACTAAAAAATGAGTATGTTTTCAAATGATGCATCGTAATATAGAAATTTTTTTGCAACAGAGCATATTATAAAGTTATTATAACATTTTCTTTCTTTAATAAGTATAATAATTGTCTGCAGAACCAATACAATTTTTATGCAAAACATAGTTTAAAAAATATCGTATTGAATATTCTGATGTTTATGATCTAAAATTAATGAAAAATTTTATCCTATCATCCGTAATGATTGAACTACGAATTAATATGTATCAATGTACAAAACGTGACCTTCATTTTTTGTTTAACACAGCTCTTAAAATATCGTTAAAAAGAGGTTGAGCGCATAAAAATTTTTTCATATCTTCTGTTTCAAGTACATCAATTACACGTGTTTTTATCAACTCCAACGTTCGCGTTTTTAAAATAACGGCATTGTGTCGATCAGATAGTAATAAATATTCAACAGCGTTATTAACTTCTAATTTCTTGCAGAGTTCATGTTCGCACTTTGCTTTTAAATTGCCAAGGGCATATTTATCAGCAGCGGCCAACAAATCTGTCATCTCATTATCTTCTTTGTTGAATGTACCCGAGTACACATACTCTAGCATCGATTTAAGAGTATCTGGACTCAAATCTTGGATCTCGACCACCGACTCTTTTGTTTCTTTCATTTCATGCTCAAACATAGCAGCAAATACCGGACTACGTGCAGCCAGAATTACTTTGTGGGCGGGAAATTTGGTACCATTGTTTGCTATAAGCGTGACGTCACTGAAGCTGCCTTTATCCATCATTTGCTTGAGATCATTCGATAAATGATTTTGAGCATCTGGAACCTCAGGAAGTGGTTTTTCGAAAGTCTCTACTATATCCGTTTCCCATTTAATTGTGCAATCTATAATCAAAGTATCATCTTGTAAAGAAGACGTTATTTTATTACGCTCGATGAACTCTGGCCAACCCCAACTCATAGCATTAGCATGAAACTTTTTGAGAAAACTTTCATTCCTTTGTAAAATACGACCATCTTTACTTCGCATACATATCGTATAATTAACTATTACGCTGTCCTTTTCATTCAAAATACATCTAAGGTAGATAGCTACGTAATCTTTCAATTTTTCAAGGTTACCATGAGGGTACAACATTATTTGCCATTGACACTGGTCTTTGCTTGGTATTTCAAATTTCTGAAAGAGAAACAAAAAATTTCTGTTGAATTTTCATGTCCATGATTGCAGAACTACTGTAACCCACATACTAATTGAATAAAAAGTGAACACTGATGATGATAATTGCGTGAATAAAAATGAAATAAACACGTTTCCTACCCTTGATTGAATAAGACTCCCAGTTTCAACATTAATGAAACTAAAATTTTCAAAGGACCATGAAAAGGTAGCCTCGCAGACATTAACTCGAGTGTGTGCTTGATAGTGATGTAGTTGTTGCATAGTGGAACACTTTGATTTTTCTGAAATGGATGATAAAAAATTTTTTGTATAAACAAACCATTAATCAACAAGTAATTTCGCAGAAATTGATTAGTCTTTGAAGGTGATAATTTGATAGTTCACTGAAATTTTTTTTTTTTACTGCGTCATGTATTTTTGGCAATTTTATGTGTACATGCACATGAAAAGTTATTTTGGATAACAAATCTGTCCCTTTTTTGAACGCCTAAAAAGCGCACATAAATTTTTACATTGGCGATAGTTTAGTATGGCTTGCAATTTTACCATTTTGAGTACCGCTAGAAATGATAATAAAGTTAACTTTTTTTTTAGTAAAATTATTTTACTTATATCAGTTAAGACTTTATACAAATAAAAATTGACGAATAGTTTGGAATATTTGCAAAATAAATTTTTTTTATGTCAATATAGCTCCCTTTGTTCATCAATATAATAACATTATCAGTAAAATTTCGTGGTTACTAAAAATACTGACTGAAAATGCAATAAATCAATAGTCAGTATTTTTTGATTAAAAATTACCTGTATAAGACAGAATAAACTGTAAGTAATAATACTTAGATATTCATAGATTGAGGGCTAGATAGGGTAGGGGGTTTTTAGATGTTATGGAAATATCCTACAGTATGGGATGAGATGGATGTAAAATTAAATAATCCATAAAATTTATTGTAATAAATTTATTATTTCATGATAATAAATGTTAACACACGCAATTGTAACTTTCAGCGTTTGACATGAAAATAACCAATTAATAGAGGAAACATCAATCTGTTCTTAGCATAAATATTTGAAACAATTTTTTTTAATGGCACCTGTAGGTAGGTATTTCCCTAGTATTACCTCTCTTATTAATTTTTATATGTGTTGATGAAAAACAAGAGCAATTTCAAATAATTCTGGATAAAGTAGTTGTTTTTTTTCGAAGAGATTACAAAGTTTACGTAAAAATTTTTTTCTGACAGACATTAAAAGTTTAGT
Source organism: Copidosoma floridanum (assembly GCF_036245765.1). NCBI lineage: Eukaryota > Metazoa > Arthropoda > Insecta > Hymenoptera > Encyrtidae > Copidosoma > Copidosoma floridanum. Next base: position 9,864,076 of record NW_028321884.1, on the reverse strand, counting down.
AACATTTAAAACTTATACTTAAACAAATTTTGATCGAATTATAATTAATATTTCTTAGAAAACTAAGATCTAAGTTTAGCGAGTAAATTTGACCTATTAATCTTCTTATCTGCTACCATATCAATGTGTCTGAATTAGTAAAGTGAACAGTCTTAATTATCTTTACTGATGGTCCAACAAAGCTTTAAAAATATCAATACAAAGCGGTTGAGCGGATAAAAAAGTTTTCATGGCTTCTGTTTCAAGGACATCGTTTAAATTCCTTGTTATAAACGTAAGCACTTGTTTTTTCAAAAAATCTGCATTGTGTCGGTCAGAAAACGAAAGATAGTAAATGACATTTTCGATGTCCAATTTCTTGCACACTTCATGTTCGCACTTTGCTTTTAAATTGCCAAGGGCATATTTATCAGCAGCGGCCAACAAATCTGTCATCTCATTATCTTCTTTGTTGAATGTACCCGAGTACACATACTCTAGCATCGATTTAAGAGTATCTGGACTCAAATCTTGGACCTCGACCACCGACTCTTTTGTTTCTTTCATTTCATGCTCGAACATAGCAGCAAATACTGGACTACGTGCAGCCAGAATTACTTTGTGGGCGGGAAATTTGGTACCATTGTTTGCTATAAGCGTGACGTCACTGAAGCTGCCTTTATCCATCATTTGCTTGAGATCATTCGATAAATGATTTTGAGCATCTGGAACCTCAGGAAGTGGTTTTTCGAAAGTCTCTACTATATCCGTTTCCCATTTAATTATGCAATCTATAATCAAAGTATCATCTTGTAAAGAAGACGTTATTTTATTACGCTCGATGAACTCTGGCCAACCCCAAATCATAGCATTAGCATGAAACTTTTTGAGAAAACTTTCATTCCTTTGTAAAATACGACCATCTTTACTTCGCATACATATCGTATAATTAACTATTACGCTGTCCTTTTCATTCAAAATACATCTAAGGTAGATAGCTACGTAATCTTTCAATTTTTCAAGGTTACCATGAGGGTACAACATTATTTGCCATTGACACTGGTCTTTGCTTGGTATTTCAAATTTCTGAAAGAGAAACAAAAAATTTCTGTTGAATTTTCATGTCCATGATTGCAGAACTACTGTAACCCACATACTAATTGAATAAAAAGTGAACACTGATGATGATAATTGCGTGAATAAAAATGACATAAACACATTTACTACCTGTGATTGTATATGACTCCCAGTTTCAACATTAATGAAACTGAAATTTTCTATGGACCATGAAATGGTAGCCTCGCAGACATTGACTCGAGTGCGTGCTTGATAGTGATGTAGTTGTTGCATAGTCGAACACTTTGATTTTTCTGAAACGGATGATAAAAAATTTTTTTTGCATTAAAAAATTATTTATCAAAAACTAATTTATGAAGCTCCACGATCGTGAAGATGATTGATTGGTATTTGAAGGTGCGAATTTGAGTTTATGAAATTTTGATTGCGTCATGTATTTTATCTTGCGATTTTATGTGCACATGCACATGAAAAGTTATTTTGGATGACAAACCTGCCTCTTTTTGGGCTGCCCGAAAAACGCAGATAAATTTTTTTAATAGTTTAGTATGGCTTAAGTCTTGTAAATTTGCCTTGATGATAAAACAAATTAAAAGGTAGTGCGTTTTTATATTTAATCTTTCGATGAGCAACGTTGGCTTGGTGGTTAACGTGCTAGGTTCGATTCCCGGCGAAATTAAATTTGTTTTTGTCAAAGCTGTATTCACCCGGAAGAGCATTAATATGATCAAGCCTTAATATTACTGTATGCGAAAAGCGGTTATGTGTATGTAACGTATGTAATATTATCATGTAAAATGCGAGGTAAAATGTAATTGTCATTGGGAAATTGTAATGTAAAAGTTACGTTATACGTGTAATTAATTTACAATAAAGTGCAAAATAAATTCACTATGTAAGTAAGTATATGCATTTGGAAAAAAATCTTCATTAACTATAGCCATAAATTGATAAACAGTATATAACAACCGTCCAACCAAAGAAAAGTCACTAATAGTTTGAAAAACAGAACTTGAAAAATGTAAATCGTAAAAATATATATTTTAAATATTTTTATTCATTTTTGTAACTATCTTTGTAAAATAACGTATTGTCCAAGATGTAATCTTGATTTATAATCGTAAAATTATAGTGAAAGTGGCTTTTTGCAAAATTAGAGTGACAAATTGACATTAACTGGTAAAAAATTGTGATTCCTTAAAAACAGATCTTGATTATGTTGGCATTATATTGGTTAAAATAGTTTTTTTCTGATAAAAATAAGTAATAAAATTAATTTTTTTATAATAACATTACTGTTCACCAACTAAGATCAATGTATACAATATATATAATTAAGAAAAGTTATGAAAATTAATAAAAATTAATAAATAAAATGAATTAGTTTACAATATTTTTAAAACATTAATTTTGTATACAAACATAATCGCTACTTCTGAAACATATTTGTTCTCAATAAATTTTGTGTTCACTAAAAATACGGATTAAAAGAGACTGCAGCCAATATTTTACAAAAGTGATCACCAAACACCGTACATCAATGTAGATTTAAAACTGATAAGATTGTACCACACAAAGTTAAGCAAAAGAAAAAAAATTAAGCTGGATAGAACTTGAAATTCAAATTGTTGATTTCCATAACACAAATATAGGTACTCTACATAAAAAAAAGTCTCTAAAATATTTATGAGTACAAATTGATTATTTATCGCGCATGCACGAACACACTCTAATTTGACTGCAAAAAGCAAATAAAACTTTCCCAACGCTAGGGAAAATAAGTATTCTATAACAGACATCTGAACAGAAAAAAGCTAAAGTAATTTGTTATTTTTTATTGATAAGACCGATTATCACATCATTTGAAAGAAAATGCCTAAGAGCATGTTTACACACATACAAACATCCAGCCTAGAACTATCGAAAATATATAAAAAAGAAATATCTGTACAATAAAGTAATACTGCTGAGGATAGATGACTTTGTGATAAAATTATGTAGAAATTATGTTATCATTGCAAAAAAAAATAAAAACATAATTATTTCTGAAAATCGAACTGACATACTCAAATATTGAATATTTAGAAAAATGAAGAAAAAAAATGGAATAGTTCCACCGGAGAAATTTGTACTTTTAATTTACTGCGGTTGCAAAACTAAAGCGTTACACAAAATTTGTAAGCTCGCAAAAATGTGTGTAATATTTATAATTTTATTACTCACGTATATACTGTACATGGCGTTTTTAATAAAAAAAATTAAATTAAATAAAAAAAAAACTTGCGTCTCTAATGTATAAATAGTAACGTTGAGAAGTTTTTTTTACAAAAACTATATTTTTTTCTCTTTCAAAAAAATCGAAATACGTCAGCAAATATGTGTTTATTTATCGTCAACAAGTGATATATATATATATATATATATATATATATATATATATATATATATATATATATATATATAATTTTATAAATAAAATATGAAATACCTGTAGAGCATTCACATTTGCCAGTTAGTATAAAATATATGTACTTATGTTGTAAGATAAGCGGATTTATGTACATATTTTACTAGCTGAAGATTTACACAATGTATCAATTTTTTTTTTAATAAAATGTTCTTTAAAAAAAGGCGTCTAACGAGAGTTTATTGATACCGTCGGATGTACCGACAGGCGCGTTCGATTCGACTTGGGTTTGGTGCAAATTTGTGGCTACACTTAGTTTCCGTCTATTTCTGATTTCAAATTCAATCGCGACGTCTTTGCTTTTGCCCTGTCTTATTGTGGGTCGAGTTTGATTAAAACGGGTGGTATCTCCGTGAAGTAACCGTGTGTGGGATTCATCTGGATTGGCGATGCGGAGGTTTAGACATTATACATAAATAAACGCTATACAATAAACGCTACTGTATTCCCAACGCGTGTCTAACAAATTTGATTCAAGAATGTTCGATTATCTACTGTAACTATCACAGTCAATTTCGGTTTCGATTATCGACTATGGATACTACAATAGATATCTTTGGAGTGTTGGGCGCGACGATAATAGTTATTACTGCAACGTTTTCTTATCAAATTTTACTAATACGTTGCATTAGGTGGAACGTCCAACCGAACCTAACCTCAGAAAGGCGCATGTGTCCAAATGGGAAGACTTGAGCCTGTAAAAATTTGCTCTTGTTACGTCCGGCGCGGCGCAACAGTCGCTAATTTCGGCCCTTAGTGTTAGCGATTTATCATTTATGCGTAATAGGGTATGGTTCGATTTGGGGCCAACCAAAAAGAGGAAGAAAAATAAAAAGTACAACAGAGAAAGATGAACTTATATAAATTGGTTGGATTTATCTATTTTTGTATTTACTTACCTTGTCACACAACTGTTCCACTGGATGATGGTGAATAACGATCCAACTGACGAGGACTTGGGGGTGATGGCGGCTGGCACGAGTTCTGGTGGAGAGCGAGCGAGGATCCGACGTCGATACCGGGAGATTAACAGCCCTGGATACGCACGTACGATTTAGACACGTAAATGGCACAATGGCTCGAGTACCGAATGCGGAAGTTTTTTGGAGCGCGTGGCTGGGATGAGCGTTAAAGAGTGATTAGAGTCCGGGAAAGTAAAAGGAATATGGATGAGTGATGTGGTCGATGGTGTACTGTACGGTCATGCAAGTATACCTGCGCTAAGCACGTTACAAATTTACTGAGACGAGCGAGTACAAATGATAACGATGCTAAAAACGTACGAGAGTTTTTTGGTTGGGAAATGTATATAATTGACGCGCTAATGGATCGTGGGAGCGTGCATGTGTCTGGGTGTGGCGAACGACTGATTAAATTTCGGGAAAATAATTAATCGATTGATAGTGTGCGTCGCGTTACAAAAACTAAGCAGTAGACGTTTTTAGTTAACGGTAGCCCAAATTGTACACCTGGAGTGTTTGCGTTATCACATAAACGTTAACGCGTTCGCTTCAAATATGATTCTCGAAACCAGAAATAGAACTGCTGTCATACGCCGTCACGCTGCAAGCGAAAGAAAAATTGGGAGAGGTATTTAGGAAATTTTTAGACGTTAAGAGATAAGGAAGAAAGAAGAAAAAAAATGTGGAAATGGAAACATTTGTTCTTAACAAAAAAACATTTGTCTGAGCATTAATTGTTGCACAGCAAAATTCACCTTTTATTCTTTTTTTTTTTTTTTTCTTGATAAAAATTTTCTTACAACCAACAGTTAACTAATTGTTTTCAAAGGTCCACGATGGAGCAGATGATTGATTAGTCTTTGTAGGTACGAATTTGATACTTCACTGAAATTTGTTTTTACTGCATCATGTATTTTGTCTGGCTATTTTATGTGTATATGCAGATAAAAATTTATTTCTTATCGCAAACCTGTCCCTTTTTTGAAAGCCTAAAAAGCGTAAATAAATACTTTTATTTGTAATAGCTTAGCATGGCTTTAAATTTTACCATCTTGAGTAACATTGGTAAAAGGTAATTTATGGTAAAAAGGTAGATTTTTTTCTAGTAAAAATATTGTACATCAGATAAGTCAACTGATCACAACTGTTGTTTCTATGTTTAATATATATTGCATACCTTGTGCAGTAGAGCCATCAAGGAAGCTACAGAAGGGGATGTAGTAATAATGAAATGTGATCAATAATTACAGATTAGACGAATAAAAAAAATACCGTGTAACATGTTACTGAAAAGTAAAGGTATTTGCGAGTAACTATATACTTCCATTCACTAAAAAATTACTACGTATTCAAGTAATTTACGGACCGTGATTTTTAACTAATAACATTTAGGTCGTGTATGAGTCTAATATTAAGAAAGCGTTCATAAAAATTTTTTATTTTTATAATTTCTGATTGTTAAACTTGTGTGTTTCAAGTGGTGCCATTTATTAATGGCACTCCATTGAACGTAGGTGGGATTATTCTGTATAGTTGTACACGAATCGACATGGAAAAATTCGAAAGATAAAGAGCAAAGTACAAAGTTATCGTTGTCGCCGTCGTTTATACGCTTAAAGCGCAAACTAGCGCACGATTTCTTACAGTCGTGCACCGCAGGACGACAAGAGCAAACGAATTTTTAAAAAATTGTAATTTATCAACCACTTATGGGTTCAAGGTCCATTGCGGTACAGCACATTGCGACCATTAATAACGTATTTGGAGTTTGGTACTATTTCAGCATGTGTATTATGCGAAAAGGAGAAAGAAAAAGGGTTAGCGTTCAAAAGCGAGTGGCGACACTATACAATATGATATACCTACGCGGACAAGGTTGTTTTGCGATCAAGAAAGAGTTGGGCATTATACACGATACTTATGTGTACCATTTGCGCATACAATATCCACACGTATAGGGTATAACTGCCAAGGAGTAGTGCACGCGCGTATTTTTTTTCATACTTGGCGTTCGGATGACAATCGACCAGGAAGTCTCTTTTCTACTATACGGCACGACCGTGCCCGAAACTCACCCGAGCATTTCGTGCAATTTTCTTTTTTACACTCACATGTGACCAAACATTCATCCCGGATCTACGATTTTTTAGGACAAAAACATTTTACCCACCCACGTAAAAATTTTTACGTTTGGCCAAACTTTCGCTAAAGTTCATGTGGTCAACGTTTGGCCAAACTATGGCCAAGCTTGGGCAATGAGAAAATCCCAAACTTGGATTTTCGTTGGACTATTTTACTCAAGTTTAGCAAATGTTCTTCCAAACGTCTAAAAAATTAATTTGTTGCATCAGGATATTAGTTGGTCTGCATTATATGACTTACGAAAAATATTGAATAAAATATTCCAACTAAAATCCAAGTTTGGGATTTTCTCATTGCCCAAGCTTGGCCAAAGTTTGGCCAAACGTTGACCACATGAACTTCGGGGAAATTTTGGCTAAACGTAAAAATTTTTACGCGGGCATGTACACGATATACATACAAGCTATAACATATTGCCTCATCAAATCTATGGATGAAAAACATTTTTTTTTTTTTTTAAATAATCGGTTTCAATTAAAAGACGTCCAGCGTACCGCTTAAGTGTCAATTTCTTAGAGTCTCAATCGATCCCTTTGCCTCTGTACGTTTGCGAAAAAATTAAAACTACCGAGTAATTTTGAAAAAACGGGAAAAAAAATGTTTTTCCTCGATGAAACCGCCAAACTGCCGATTAAACTGTTAACCAAGCGAACCTGTAGTTAACTATACGCCAAACTGCATGTACGTATACACATATAAGATGAACACAAAATTCTTCGCGCGTCGCAATTGCATCTATAATAAGTGACGATTTCGCGTAAGATAATAGGTACATCGACGCGCTATCGGTGTCTATCTAATAATCTCACTTTCGTGCGAGCAGTTGAAGCAATTATTCAAAAGTGTGTGGTACATGTATCTGATAATCGACACAGATTCCAGATGCTGCATACCATATAACATTGATCTTGTATGGCCAAGTTGTAATTATATTTTTACTCCCTCAAATTATGCAATTGGTTTTCCTTGAGAAGATTCAAGTTTGCTTTTTATTTCTCTCCATTGATGCGTGACACACGCGTTACACGCGCCAAACTGTGGAGATATCATGCATAGACTATAGGGTACGGGTGTACGAGTGGCTCGACGTAATTGCCTATGTATTTCCGGCCATCATCATCACATGAACAGCATCATCGTGCCGCGTTTCTCGGAAAATTTCGATGTGCGCTCAAGAATGCCGAGCTTGTTAGATTCGCGGATGCTTGTGAGGCTCTTTCTTTCGCGCCGTTGTCGTTTTTATCGAAAACTGTTGGCTATCGGTTCAAGTATTTTGTGCGCTTTTGTTGGTGGGAAATTTCGAGAATTGAGAATTTTTTGACGACTCTTTCATTTGTAACCCCGAAGTTGATATTAAAAATAAGTATTTATGTACACATACGCAAATAAATATCAGTTTTAACATCATCGGGTGGATCATCCTATAATCTAAAACTTTCGGAAAGCAATGAATCTTTTAGGAATTTAGACAATTGGTATGGACCTGGTGTATGTAAGAAATTGTTTATCAATACTTTTACAATCAATACAATTAGAAAGTATATTAAATTATAAAGTAGGAGAGCTTAGAAAATACATATAGGCTCGTGTACTGCATCAAAAGATATTTATGCGAGTACTTTTTTTTTGATCCTCGTGTTTTTTTAAATTTAGACTTTAAACAAACGAATACATATTTTTAAAATAATCGTAATTTATACCATTTTATCATGGTATTAGCGAATTGCAAATTATCCTTGACTTAATTTACTTCTTTGGAGAAATTAACTTAAAAATATTATTTATGAAAAGTGTCTTTACAGACAAGATGTTGGTTTTTGAACAAAAAATTATCACAGTTTCATAAAAAATGCTTCAAGTGAAGCGATCCAGAGAGTAAAAAAAAGCTCGTCATTTTTCATTCAATGAACTTGCAACCGTATACATACCACCCGTTTATTTCAGGCTTCCTTGAAATAAAGACAGATATCATGAAGACATCAAATAATCACAACACCCATAAACCATAAATGATAATGAGCCCCTCGAGCAGTCGTTTTCTTTTCCGTCTCCTCGTCTCTTTCCCCATCTTGGAAATATTTCAAAAGCTCCTCGCGCGTAAAACCGAACGAGTTCCCCAAGCCCGTGCGCTTGCGCGTCTTGGAACAATAAACAACGATTCCCCCGGGAAAATGCCCCTTTGCCGCGCGAGAAAGAGAGAGAGCCTGTAATAGTATGTGCAGTTAAAACGAAGATGCAATTAAATAAATTGCGCCGGCTCCTCCGAAAGAATGAAATAAGAAATACCCGCCGCAGTAAGGCCGAGCTTTTTAAGGAAAAGGTGCGATTATGAACATTTTTTGCCACCGTTTTGGTAGAAAATCACTTCTCGTTGAGAAAAATATAAGTGCGCAACTAGGACTCTCCGCGAGAAAAAAAAAAGCAATGAATCGATTGCACGACCGCGTCCAGAGGATTTATATCACGTTTCATCCGGTAGCTTTGAAGCTGATGTTTCTTAAAGTTATCATTTTTAAAAATTGAATCATGGACACGTATGAAAAATAATTACAACCGAATCTGAATTTTTAATAGTCATTATGCACTGAGAGAAAAAAAATAAAAACTGTAGTTCTATAATGGTAATGTAGTGCCGTTTTACCGTCTAGGGACTTTTTGTTTTTGCCAAACTAATTTTTACCATTCTGGATAGAAATTTTTATAGTACAAACAGTAAAAATCACTGTACTAAACATTAAAAATGATTGTTCCAATAGTAAAAAGTATCTAGACGACCGAACAGTACCAGATTACCGATCTAGCACAGTAATGTTTATTGTTATTTTTTTCTCTCGGGTACGTATTAAATATTTTTCATCGAGCATAAATTTTCGAGGCCATCCTGGTGTAATGTTCGGGAGATGCTTTTAAAAAAATGATTTTTAAAAGACATGTAAGTACGCGGTTGGAGCACTAAAAACACATTGGTTCCGGCGAAAATCCTGCGAGGCCTTTTTTCCCCCTTAATTAAACAAAACGCAAGGGCCCTCCTTCAAACTAAAACCCGTGAAACATTGGCAAAGAAGAAGAAGGTTGCTAAACACTCGTGCCGACGAAGAAGCCGTTCCTTTCGAACCCCCGAAAAAGCACTAGAGGGAGAGGAAAAAAAGAAAAAAAAAGAGGCAGCAGCCCAAACAAAATGTCTTTTTCAGCGTTAGCTTGTACTTTCGAGAGTCGAGGGCCCAAAGAGGAAGCATTATACGGGATGGAAAAAAAAAAAAAAAGAAGAAACGCTAACCATCGAGTGGTGCAGCCGGTGCCCAAAAGAGGAGGAGGCGATACTCGTAAATTCCACGGATGGGAGCAGAACTCGCGCGCGTACGATGATGAGAAGGAGAAGGAAAAAAAAAAAAAAAAAAAAAGTGTCCCTCCATCGGAATGAATAAGTGCTCATTTGGCTTTGATTTAATGCCTAAGAGAGCGAGCCCGGCAAATATTTCGGCCGTATGGCCCTCCGGTTTTTTTTCATTTTTCTTGTACGCTCCGGCTCGGGCTTACATTATTTTTCGGCAGAAAAACAAACGCCGAGCGGATTGAGAGCTCCACGAGGAACACACGCGATACGTATCCCTTACACGCCCCTTGAGTGGGCATACATGTAATGCGCGCCTGATACACCACGGCGGCAGGTCTTGTGTGTACATTATATGAACGACGCTTGTCGTGCAAAACGGGAATGAATGGCCCAACTGGATGATTGTTCGGCTCGACTTATTATTATTCGAGTCGTGAGTTGTTGTATAAGTGTACGAGTTGGTTTCGACTTTTTAGATTCGTGATAACTGTGCTTCGTGCTCTCTCTCTTTGCGGCCTTTCGAGAGGCCAATGTGATACGTTTGTGTCGACTTTTAATATTTCGCGATTTTACATTGTTTGCATGCTTTTGGACTGAACGAACAAAAAACAAGTTGGAAAATGAATTTTTTTTCTAAAAAATACATTCTTTGGTAAGGAAAAATAATTTTCTTCTAAATCGTTTAAAAATCCACAAAATAATTGAGCCAAGTCTGCATACTTTATAAATTAAAGGTAACGTTGAGAAATTCAGTCACAAAGAAAACCAAATGTTACGTCGAATTTCAAGTAATTTGATTATCATGATTATCTTGGTAAAGAAAGGAGGGAGAAAAAAACTTACGACGATATTTTTGTTTTTCGTCTAAAATAACTATTTTATTTTATTTTTTAAATTTTTATTTAAAATTGTTTATTGTTCTTGCCTAAAAACATCATACAAATCAACACAAGAAAATTCCAAATAAAATTTTTCTGGTGTTGGTAAATAAATGATGAATGAACAAATTGAGTTAGCCGAAAAAATATTCTCTCGCACCCTTTGATTATTAAATTTCATTGATCTACTCAAGGTAACAATGGACACATGAACACCCAAACAATCGATCACTGAAATAACCAAAGAAGCAACAGAATCTGATTGTATTACAGAAACCATTCGAGTGCCCGCACCAGCGGAAATCGCAAAAAAATATCCTTTCCTCCCTCCCTCCTTTGTCAACTCAGAAGCCCACGCGCACCTTCCTTTTCACGCCCTTCGACAAAAATCGATCGAAAGTAACGAGCGACCAAGGAAAAAAAAGAAAGAAGGATTCGGTAATTCGACATCTTGGGCGCGCGGGTGTCTGAGCGAAAAAAAAAAAAAGAAAAAAAAAAAAAGAAAAATTCACGACCGGATGCGCTTGGTCGTCTTGGTCTTAACGACGCCGTTGTATTCCATAGACGCGGTATGATATAGCCGGATGTAGCGCACACACACATATTTATACAGACGCGGATCTCCGCTGATGCCGGATGTAAAGTAGTTCGTACGGGGTCCTTTGTATAAATAGAAACCCCTCGAGTGCCACGGCCTCGAGGTGATAGCGATAGCTCTGGGAGGGCTCAACGGGGCATATAAGGAACACAAGCGCGAAGGCACATGTTTCTTTTTTTTTTTTTTTTTTTCCATGGAGCCATATTTTTTGACCCGATAAATATAAAAATGAGTTGCATATGGGTATATTGTAACTCTCGTCTTATACCAGCTGATGGGGCTTTTCACGTTGGGACATCCATTATATTGGAATTGATATGTTATACTCACAAATAATTATATATACGTGCATTGTTTGTAAAATTGTACGCCATGTTAATTGAAAAGAAAAGAAGGTAACGCGAGCGACTCCCTTGTGGTGTTTCCAGGCGCGGTAAATGGTAGGATGGACAACTGCGGAGGTGGCGGCCAGCGCCTGCCCCCGGACGGGGACGAGTTTCCCGCGGCGTACCAAGAATTCACGAGCCCGAGCCAGCAGTACCAGTACGTAACGACGCGCGAGACAATGGCGGCCAACGGCGACGTCGACCGGGGCGAGTCGGTGGTGGACGGCACCAATCCCTTCCTCCCCGCGGACAAGGCAACACTCGTCACCAAAAAGGGCCGCAGCATCTTCGACAAAAAGGACATGCTGAGCGAGTTCATGCAGAAAGAAGTGGACGCGGACAAGAGGAGCTCGGTCGGTAATTACGTGATCTACAGTGCGCAGAAGAGCCTCGCGAGCGAGAAGAAGATCGAGATGGCCGGTTACTACGCAAAGGGCTCGGATGAGGGGGAGGTGGGAGCGAGCCCGCCACCCTTGCCTCTGACCGGGCCCCCCAAAGTGGAAGCTCGGGCCCAGTCGCAGGAGAGGAAGTTTGCGTCCAACAGCGACCTCTGGCGCCAGGACAACAAGTCCGAGAAATCGGTCAAGGACAAGATCGCGATGTTCTCGTCGCAGAGCAGCGCCGAGGCTCCGCTGTTCCCGACCTCGATCGTGGCAGGTAGTCCGAGGCGCTTGTCCAAGCACAAATCGTCGGACGACGTGTTTGGGGAGGACAAGAGACCGACGGTGGCCGAGCGTACGCAGAGCACCTTCGACCTGACCGACAATGGCCACCTTCGGAAGAAGGTCCCCAATTTACCCCAGACTTCGCCGCCTTCGAGTCCAGGTGGGGTCAATGGATACTCCAGCGGCGGTAGCAGTGGTTCCTCGCCCATACACCTGCAAAAGTCCCGGGAGATCAACAACTGCGACAGCAGTGGCTCGTCCATGTCCAGCAGTCCCCTGAGCTCGTACTCGACAGCCTACAGCCGCGCCATGAGTCCGAGTCTCGGCAAGAGCTACGAGGCTTCGCCTATGCCCTCACCGGTGAAGGCACCAGCTGCGTGCGCGGCCGTGCTGACGAGAGCCACGAGTTTTTCGGGATCTTTGGGTCCGTATGGCGCTGATGCGCTTCAGGTCTCGAGCAAAGTGCCGGGGGGCACGTCATCGATCGCCAGGACGACCTCGCTGGCGTCGACTTTCAAGAGACCGAGCGACGAAATGCGGAAGAGCAGCTTGAACCAGCTGATCGAGCAGAGACGGAAGGGCATGTCCAAGCTGAGAGGACTGGTCATACCGGAGAAGGACGCGGTGTCGGTGGACCAGCCGATCATCGATTTGCCGGAAATCAAATCTCGAGAATCTATTTTGGTTAATCAGGTAATGCGACCAAGAATCCTATAGGATGGATGTATCTATTCTTCTTTGTGATCGACGTTTAAGGTTTTTTTTTGATTTTTCAGGTGCCTCGGTCCAACATTCACGACAAGTGGGGCTCCCAGAGTTCACTTGCAAGCAACGCGAGCACAGTCAGCTCCTCCATGCGGACAAACACTTCCTTCAAAATGCCAGCACCCAAAATTCTATCCAGCTATTCTCCAGCTTTCAAAAGGAAAACCTTGACAAGTTACAACAACAACTCGTCAGCAATCAATGGTTCGAAAGGCAGTGCCAACACCACTACCAACAGTCAACTATCGAGTCCAGCATCCGATGCGCCCAAGAGTCTCGAGAGTATTTGCAGTCCAACGAGAAGTGATTATAGCTTTGATTTCGTATCATCTAGCGGTTCACCCGAAAATAACCATCCCGCCTCAAAGCCCAAGCTCAACTGCCAACGCAAGATTGGCAGGAACGAGTACGACGACTCGGACAACGATTCAGCTGTCAGCAGCTCCCAGAGCAGTATCTCTCGTGGTTTCAGTCCACCCGCGTCTCCAGTGCCCTCGGACAGGTCTACCATCTCTTCCGAAAGATCCTACCTATCCTCGGAGACGCACTACCAACGCCCACAACTGATAATGGATAGCAAGACTAACGGCACGACCATAGTGCCTGACAAAGTTTACAACGGCAACAACCATGTGCGTTCCACTCTGATATCGGAGCGCAGCTATTCCGTACCCGAGAAAACGACGCATCTCAAGCAAGTGCACCAACAGCAACAACCAGCTGAACAAGTCCGGTCGTCCCACATTCCCCAACGTCAGATGCTGAAACGCTCGAACAGCACCGAAACCAACTCGAGCAACTCGTCAACTCTGACCTCGGGGTCGCAAGCTAGCGCTGAATCCTTGTCCCGTCGAGTCCTCAAGCCACAGAGCGTCGAGGCCATCAACCGCAAGAACATCCTGGCAAGTGCAAGATGCCGTAGCGGACGGGATTTAAACGGTTCACCGCTGATTCAGCGCAAGTTCACGGACGAGGAGGAAGCCGGGGACCAGCAGGAGAGCGGGGTTTTCGTCAATGCTCACCGAGTATCGAATGGAAACGCCGACCACGTCAAGCCCGAGATTAAGATTGCTTACATCGAAATTGCGGAGAACGTCGAACCGGAGGATGGTAAAAAGGAGATGAACGAAGAACCAAGATTTCCACCCAAGCGGAGCGTTGTTATCCCGCAAGCCAAAAACGTGCCAATCCGTAAGTCATGTCGTGTTGAACCTTTGTGTGACGATAGATACAGTGTTTTTTTCTCTAACAATTCTCATTCTTTGCAGCAACTTCGAGGCCACCAAAGCCCGAAGCGATGGAGCCTTCCAACGATATAAAGTCGTGGGTCAGATCCGAAATGCGGAACTTGACAACCGACAGCAACGATCGAACTAATTCCTACGACAGTCGTAAGAAGACGTTGGCTGGTGACGAGGACATTTCGAGTTCACGTAACTTCAGAAGCAAGTCAACGTTAGCTCTCAACGAACAGAGCCCCTCAACAACCATGGGATCGAGGAGCCAGTCCATCGACGGCGAGGGTGACGTGGACTTGATCGACTCCATCAAACCAAAGTCCAGGTCGAATTATGCCCTGAAGAAGACCACGGACAACGATCTCTTGGCAGTATTGACAACGAAAAGTAGATCGAGGTATGTTATCCATCGTTTCGAGTGAAAGAAAAGAGTCTTCCAAAAATTGCACCCACTGAATTCCCGTGCAGGTCTGCCATCCACATGGAAGACGGCAGCTACGGCCAACTGAAGAGCCAGATGGGTCTGGAGGACATTCTAACGACCAAGGGTAGCGAGCTATCGTCTTCCAAATTACCACGCAGCCTCAGCATCAGTTCGGACACCAGAACCACGTCCGAGAAAGTCCCCGAGGCGAGCATCTACTCTTTCTCAAAGATCGAGAGGAGATCCAACTCGGCAGACCTGTGGTCCGAAGAGAAGACATCGTCTACGAAGATACCTTCGCTCAGCGGCAGAACTGGCAAGCTTTTTGCCGATAACTTGGAGAACAGTACCATCGAGACGAGCGAGTCGAGCAAGCAATCCAACAGTTGTTCCAAGATACCGATGTCGCGCAACCTTGGCAGACGAAGCGCCAGTGTCACGGACATGAAGAAGGTCTTTGAAAAGGTGGACCACAACTCGTCCACCGGTGCATACTCGCTGGGCGGTCAATCGGTGAGTACGAAGTATATCCATCATCTAATCGTCTAATTTTCCCAAGGCAACCATCTCACCTAAATCTGTTGTACAGGCCAACGTAAGCTCCCACAACCGTTTCCCTAGTCTCGACAGCAGCGTAGAGGAGAACATTCGACCCGTGGGCGGAGTGAGCGCCTGCGAGCCAGACACGGAGCGCTTCAACGGCGAGCAATTCGGGAGTATCAGCTCGCTCGCGAGCAGCACCAGTCTGATATCGCAGCAGGAGCTCGCCCAACTGGTCGAGGAGGCGAACCTCGAGGAGCCAAGAGGTAATCATCATAATCATAACACAAGATCGATCGTTGGCGCAATTCGCCCTCCTCCGCGCCATTATGTATATCTCTTTCCCTCCGATCCTGCGGTGATGCATCGCTGCCGTTGCTCTTTGCGTGTGCGAAATTATACGCACCGATATGGGTCTTTTCGAATTTCTTTTTTTTCTTTTTTTTCCCTCCTTAATGTTTTTACATATACATAATGTACTCTCTCCGTGGGTAGCGCGTACATTTTTTCAATTAATTGCAGGTAATGGCCGCCACCGAGAGGGAAAAATATATGTACCGTAAATAAATTTCGGTCGCGCGGATGATGTACGAGCGGGGCTTCGGCGCGCCGCACTTTTCGGAGATCAGTGTATGTACCCGGTGAGGAAATAAATCCCGCGTCCCTCTATTTTTTTTTTTTTCCGCGTGAAATTTAGTTTCGCCAACCGCAAGTATACAGTACGAACGGGGGGGGAAAAAAAAGTGGGCGTCCTCGTAAATATGGAATCTTTCAAGTTTGCGAGACGCGACTTAAGGGTACATGGGTAAATAATTAAGGGCCGCTATAAAACGGTTTCGGCGGAGGGGGGGGGAGACAAAATGAGCCTCTTTGTGGGACACGAGGCGTCTTTTTACGAGTCGGTAGTAAAATGTATTTTTCGGGACTTGAAACGAGGACCCTCCGTTTGACTCCATTTTTGTTACCAATCGCAACTCGGAATGTCCATGTAGGTGGCCACGACGTGGCGGTGGTGCTGCTGCACAAGGAGAACCCGACGGGCAGCGTGGGGATAATCCTGGCGGGTGGCGCCGACTGCGAGACGAAGGAGATAACGATTCACCGGGTGCTCAGCCACTCGATAGCCGACAAGGAGGGCAGCGTGCACAGGGGCGATCGCATTCTGAGCATCAACGGGCGTAGCATGCGGGGACTTACGCACCGGGAGAGCCTTGCCGTGCTGAAGCAGCCGAGGTCCGAGGTCGTGCTCGTTGTTTCCAGGGCTAAGGCCGAGGATGGCGCCAAGCCCGAGGCGACGACTGTTTCCAGGTTCAGGTCGCGCACGGAGAGCGTCAGCTCTGCAGGAGAGGGTGAGCTGATTTTTTTTTTTTTTTTTTTGACTGCGTGGTTATTTTTAAAGATATCGGGACATGTAAGTCCATCAGAGACGAGGTTTTGAAGAAAAAAAATATGCTTGGTGTTGATATTCTTCTCACCACCTGCCCAAGTGACATTTTTTCAGGGTGCCTAGTTGAAATCGGTAAAAGAAATATTCAAAGTGCCAGTAATGAATAAGCAAACAAATCAATCAAATCGGTATAAGGATGGCACTTTGTACACGTTAAAAAGAAGAAAAGAAAAAGTATGATTCATGTAATACAATCGGCAATTGTCAAACGCAGGTTACAAGACGAACGGCGTCGTGGATAACACAGCGTGGGGTCCGCCGATGGTCGTGGCAATGTACAAGGTCGGCACTGGCTTGGGCTTCAGTCTCGAGGGTGGCCACGATAGTCCGCTTGGCGACCGGCCCCTCTTAATTAAGAAGATATTCACCGGTAAGTACCACATGTTGCGTTATACACCATCGCGTGGAGATTACACGTAATGAGTGCTGCACGAGAGAAGAAGAATAACGAAACCTTTGCCACGCAAGCTATGGTATCTTATACACCGTAAACCGATGAGCCCTCCCGTTGTCTTTTTTTTTTTTTTTTCTTTTTCTTCTTTTCGCGAACATTAACTATATAGAGCTCAGCTTTTTATTTTGAATTATATTGTGCCACTCTCTCTCTCTGTCTTGCAGTTTCTTGTCTCTGATTGAGCGTTTAATCAAGATTTGATATTGGGTTACTGATGTTGAAAGACTACCGAAGAACGTTGTTGATTAGCTTAGATGTATTTTTTTACTAAAACTCAATATTTCTTCAAATTGAAAAAAAAAAAAAAATACATTTATACATAACTTATCAAGAAAAAAAAAATTTACTTGTTCGGTTGTGATTTACTTTAATAATATGAAAGTAAATCTATATAATCTCTTGCAAATTGGAAAAAAAATCAACTTGTTTTTAACAAAATCTGTGGCACAAACAAATTAAAATGTCAATAAAAACAATAAGCTAATCGATGATTTAAAAAAAAAAAAAAAAAAAGGTGGTGCTGCCGAAAAGACTGGTGCTTTGCGGGCGGGCGACGAGCTGCTCGAGGTGAACAACCGCGACGTGAGCAGGATGTCGAGGATCGAGGCTTGGTCCCTGATGAAGAAGCTACCCGACGGGGAAGTCAGTCTCCTAGTCAGACATCCTGCCACCAAATCCTCGTGAACACGACGACGCGCGGCGAAACAACGATTATCACATAAGTTTAGTCATCCGAGCGCTATTATCGCCGGTTTTTCAATCAGTACATGTAGCATTTTCGATCCTTTTTTTTTCCATTCGTTTTGACAGCTGTAACATACCCTCGTATAGCAACATGAAAGGAGAAATCGATTTTTTTTTGTTTTTTTGTTTTTTTTCGAAGTACGAAAAATATTAACGAATACAGTCGTGCGACTGTATGAATGAGTTTTATATACATACGTAAAGACAAAACATTACGATATAATGATTAGAGATAAATTTTATTGTATACATTTATGAGATTTATATGTATTAAGTAGTCGGTTGTAACAGTCAAGTGTTTGCGTATTGCGAACGACAATAATGCCCCTGTGTGCCTTTGATGATCATTATTATTATTATTATTATTATCATATATTTATATTATTACAATTATTATTTATATTACGTTTTTTTTTTTTTTTTTTTTTTTTCTTTTTTAATCATCATATTTTTGCATCTTCGCCATACTACGAGTCTTAAGTGGGGGTTGATGTATACACATATATGTATGAGATGTGGTTCGACTGTACTATCGTCAAACGAAGAGAAAAAAACGAATAAACAAGTGCTGGCAGTGCAATATTATGAGCTTATGTAAAAACAAAAAAAAAAGGAGAAAACCTTTTTTTCAATATAAAATTAAAACGAGAGAAGATAAAAATGACCACGTCATTAAAAAACTTGTACCCTCGCAATGTGCAAAGGAGAGGAGCAATAACCACTTCATTTTTGAGGAGAGAGAAGGTACACTTGCACCATGACGCAATTTTATTGTATGATTCAGTAATTTTTATGGTGTTAAAAATAAAATCCAACGTAATTTTTACTCAGTGTATCTTAATTTTCCTAAAAATTGGGGTAATATTTGTTTAACACTTTTCTCAGTTAAGGACTGTCGCTGGGAACTTTAATCTAATTGTCTCGAAAAAAACTTTAAATACATCAATTACTGATTGTCGTGGAAAATTAAAAAATGACAAGTAAATTGTAAAAAAATGAGCTTAACTTGTAAGGGACACGAAAAAAAGGGAATATTTTATATTTATTATTTCAACAGGAATAGAAGTCCTGTGTAATACTAAGTTACACATGTATGTAAAATGGAGAAGTAGAAACATGCCTTAATAGTTTTCTTTCGATCCTTTCAGTGTATCCCTAATGTTGACATTTCAACGACATACTGCATGATTTGGAATTATTTGTGCATTTTTAAGTCATCAAAAAATTATTCAAATAATATATAACGTTTATTAAACGTACCTTCACTGTAATCGAAATTTAGCCTCTAAAAGGGTCGTCTAAGATAAAAGTCAAGGGAATATCAGGACTTAGCTTTTCTTGATTTAACTAAAGGAAAATCAATAGATCATTAAACATTGATTGGTCTTCCCACGAACGTGTCTACAAGAACTGTGCAACGGTTATCCAATCAAGAAACAATAATTATTGTTCTTCCGAATTATTTTCATTAAAAATTATGTGTAAATACATAGTGAAAATATATACGTTACAGATATATGAGTGACTGAATGAATGAATGTGCCAAATACACAGTTAATATTTCAAAAAAGAAAAAAAGAAGAATGTGAATGCAAAGTTACAAGTTGACTATATTAGACTATGTTATTGAATTATTTAAATCTAAAAATCTGTTTAATCCTTTTTCTAATTTGCTTGTTTTATTGAATAAATCGTGCTGTGATAGGTGTGAGTATGTTTGTGCGCCTTTAATTAATTATAATTATCATCGAGGTTTAGCGTGAAATATTAAAGAAATTTAATGATTGTACTGTTGACTTATAATAAAAAAATAACCCTTTAGTTGACTTATTTTTACAAGCTAACCATAAACTGTAAGTTGCGATATTCAATATTATTGTATAATTTTGCGCTCAGTGTCAAACTGTTATGTATGCTTTTTTTTTCTTCTACACTAATTGTTTTTTACGTGTTGTTGATTTGTAAAACAAAAGCATTTTCAATGTAGTCTCTGGTAATAATAAATGATATTGTATCCAACTACATTCAATAAAATTGTTAATTCTAAGAATCCTTCATTCTTGTAGCAGAAAAAGTACTGTTTAAAATTTATTACAAGCAAAAGTAAATGTCATCTATTTATTTGGTAGTTTGATATAAATTTATATAACGTATACTATAAAGGTAAACGATTCCTATTTACAATGTATTTTTTAATTTTCATACAGTATTGCTGACTCAATACCAGTAAGTTGGTTTTTGAACACGGTCTTCTTTAATTCCCATTTTTTCCATTATGTCCATTTCAAAAGTTTTCAACTCAGGCTACAAAAACAATAAACGGTTCGGAATTGTAAAAGAAATGATCTTAATTTGTAATTTCGGTACACTACAGCATTCGAACTTACTTTGAAGGTAACTTTTTCAACAAGAGCCTTTAGAGTATCTTTTTCGTCGTTTTCTTTATATGATCGTGGTAGTTTGTAATCGATTGTTTCATAATGGGAAGGAGGAATCGGAATCACTCTTCCAGTTCGGAGAGAAACACGTACTTTTTCACCTTCTTCTGTATACCTCCACTCAACTTTTGTTGCTTTGCTAGAAAAAATATTTTTCAATGAAATTTTAGAATTTCAAAAAAATGTATCAACTTGTCCACACACAGTTTTACATGAAGTAATTGTATGCTTACAGATCTTGAGGATCTACTAGCTGTATATCTTCTGTGACTAGCAAAGGCATCTCTTTTCGCATGGGTATGCCAGGAAAATCTTTGTTCTTACCCACGAAATCAATAATAGTGTTTAAGCCTTCAACAATAACCCAATTTTTTTCTTCGTAGATAACTGATACAACTCCTTGTTTACCCTTATCAGGACCAGTCAAAATTTCCACCTATAAATGGCAATAAAACACCATGAGTCAGAGCCTTCTCAAAGATATATTACCATAGCAACTAGTGATGAGATTAATATGTTTTTATTAACTCTGTCGCCTCTAAAGAATGACCAGTTCAAAATGGGCTCAACATGTTCATGCTTAGGTATTTCAGATGCTGGATTCAACATTCTAAATTCATTGGTCCAAGGCCGCTCTAGACCAAAGTAAAATTTCTTTTTCTGGTGAGTTTTTGGAAGATGCCTAGGCCAACCCGGAGTTTTCCAATATATCTATGAAAATAGAGCATTACTAGTACAAACCACAAACTCGTATTGATTAAATACAAAAAGTATACACCCAAAGTAAATACTGTTGTTGATTCATTAAAAAAATAAACATTTACCCTTTCCATTTTTCTCTTGATATAACTGTCTGGTAGATTGGCATATCTCTTTGAGTTTTTGCCGATAAGTTTTAAAATATCGAATCTCATTTTGGCGATTTTTCACACCTTACACTTACACAATAAATAAAATTTTTAAAAGAACGATTGTACACAATTTATTGACACGAAGCCTCTATAACCTAAAAATTTGCACGGCTGTGCCCCTGTGTCACCCTGTGTGTCGAGCAGACACACACACCCAGGTTTTTTTCCCGAGAACGCCACCTATACATAAATTTATTGAACTACCCATAAAATCGTTGACCGCGATGGTCAAAAGATTGATCCATGTCTGATCAATTTCTACTGAAAAGTCAAGTAAGTATTGCAAAAGTTTGTTAATTAAAAAAAAATGTTTAATTACCTATACATTGAATTAAACCGTTGAAACGATAAATAAAATACCTTTACTTGCTTACACATGTAGTTTGATCAATGATCATTTAGTTATGTCAAGGAAATTTGTTTGTTTTATTTTATTCAACAACTGTATGATGAAGCTGCACATAAATATAAACCTACAAGTATAGAGAGGACGTAGTGCTGAGGCAAGACATCACGGAAGAGATGCTTTTTTCAAACTTTACAGCGTCACGCTATACTCTCTGTTAAAATAAAAAAATATGATTTCCTTATCTTTCATCTTCTAGTCTGAGTGGAAAATAATTTCTCGGTATCAAATTTTACATTCTCTTCGTAAAAAAAAAAAAAAATTGTGATTATCTAAAAACAACTTAATCATGGATGCTGGAAGCCGATGGAAGTGGCCTACATGAAAATATACCCTGAAACATACTTACAAGGGTGACGCGGACATTCAACAAGTAGCCGCAATCAAATAACATCATCCTCGAGCTCGACGCAGAGAAATGCGCAAAAGGGCATGCACGATGCACGAGATTTTTCAAAAACAACATCTATATGTATACAGAGAGGCAACGACGGTTATGCATATATATACATGTATATTGGTTCGACGTGATGAATCGAACAAGGATGATACGATCATAGAGAGGCAACGCGCCGCGCGCGCGCCGCATACGGCCATGTTACAGGAAGGAGAAAGAAGGGAGACTCGCGCCATTGTCTGCCATTGTGTCCAGCGGAGCTGACCGGATCGGATGCGCCGAGTGTACCCGCTAAGAAGTCAACTTGCCGAGCTGCACGTCCCGGGTACAATTTTAACTCGCAAAGAAAACAAAAAGGACTATGGACCAAGGGGAGAGGAAAAGTGACGAATTGGCGAGACGCAGGGCCGAGGAGTATGAGATGCAGCTGTTCGGGCTGCACTCCAGGACCGTTTTTGCTGCGAGTAAGAGGAAACTCACGCGCTCATAACACTATTTTACCCACACTGTCTTCCACAAAATACGTGTATTTTTTACCTCTTTTTTCCCCTTCAAAACGACGCGGTCTCTCGCGAGTACAAAGACCTTTTGCTCCTCCTCTGCATGCATGGCTTGCTGTATTGTATACTACGGTGTCTCCCTTTGTCTTTTGTGTTCATATTTAAAACGGTTCGTCAGAATCGCGACTTAAATATTGTAACCGCGTGATAATTTTTTTTTTTCTTCTATAACGTTTACTTGTTGAATTGAGCCGTTAAGTTTTTTCTCTGCCGATCTGGCGTACCCTCCTTTGTTCGGTGCGCGTCTTTTCCTTTCTTTTGCCATTTCTATTTTATTTTCGATGTATTGTTTTCTCTTGGTGCATCGTTGGATTTTCAGAGTTTTTTTTTTAACCAAAGTTAGATCAATCATAAGGCGGCGTTGTATCTTTGGTTTTGGCGGTTGTCTCCGGCGCTGGACGGGTGTGCTCTGGATTCATGTGGATTTTATATCGAAAGTCATGACTAGAGTTCACACTCGTCCAGCGCCTGGAACAAGTTTCTACAGAGAGTATCAATGCGCACCATGTCGCACACATAATCAAGATGTTTTTCTTCCTACCAACTTCGGTTATTGGTTCATGCTTGTTTGTTTAAGTGTAGTTTACGATTAATTTTAATTGCCATTTAAAGTAAGTCTCGTCGAGCTTCTATGTGTACATTGTAAAAGGTGTTAATTGTATAGTTAGTAATACATGTGATTTAAAGTTGTATGTGTATCATGTGGCAATGAAAATAAATTATATTCAATAAATCTTTATTTTTTTGTTCTTTGGTACATTACCCACCTTACTAAACTAGTAATCGACTATTAAGTCAAATGATAAGAAATTCAGTGCATGAATATTTACACTTATTTGATAGGCTTTATATTGACGTGAAAGAAATTGTCTTACTTGGTAATAGTACCTCTTTCATCATTTTATTTCGTGTAAATGCTTTACTTCATTGAATTTTTAATTTTATCTATTCAGTTCATGTAAACACATTCAATTTCTCTTTAAGAAATCAAAAGGTCGATGTGTACTTAAGTATCTAATGCACTTCAAAGAAGTATAAATAATAAATTATTTTTATTGTAGTACACCAGAAGATACTAGAAAACGTGGACACAAGGTGTCATAAAATGTGGGAATCTATAGAGAAAAAGTACAATCCAGAAGCAAAACAAAAAGAGTTGCTAAAGAATAACATCAAACAATTAAGGAAAACTTACAGACATAATATGAAACCTCACTTTAAAACAATAGAGGTAATTTTTATCTTCAGTAGTTAAAAATATTCGGAATCGCTCATTAAATCGAGGATAAAATAATTTCAGAATACGGTTCGTAAATTTATTTGCGTTCCTGACAATGTACTGCTAGAAGAGGACAAGTGCCAAACCACACAGTACAGCAACGAAGAAATTCAAAAGTTGGAAAAAAAATTAGAACATCTTCAACAGGAAGCAAAAAGGGTAAATATAACACTATACTTGGGGAATTTGTTAACTAATTGTTTGCAGTCATAGAAATTTGTAAAGAATATTTGAACTTCTTGAAGTCATGTTACTCAAATATGTTTTAGTAACAGTGAAAGTGAAAGCTTCCAATAAACACTAGTCTTTACTTTTTGTTAATGATAAAAATTGCTTAATAAGTTGAGTAAATCATAATGTACGTTTGTTACAGGTGACGACATTTCATGCAGCATTAAAAGAAGAAGTAGCTACAGTGGAACGAATACGGGAAAGTGAAAAATTGGCAATAAAATTGTGTAACATAACTGATAAGGGATTGTCTGCCAAAAAGTTGAAAAGCAAAAATGTAAAAGCAATTGAAAAAATAACATCTCTCACAGAATCACTAAATTCGCTGCAACCTCAAACACAAAAGGAGATTTACAATCCGAGACTGAATGAAACGGATTTAGAACAAGTTTTTCTTGACTAAATTGGTGTAACTTTACTTTGTACAGTAGAACTAAGTAAAAAATTTAAGTACTGTTACATGAGCTAAATATTTTTCCTATTATATAAATATCGTTGAACATAATTTAAAATTAAATGAAAATAATTAGTAAAAGAAATTGTTAAATTTGAATAAATTTATGTACAATGGCAATTATATAGTCTAGTAAGAAACTTTGGACCAACTGATATTTATTACTACTAAGTAGTAAAATTTTAAAATTGCTAGTGTGCATATCAACAAAAAAAAAAATTGAGAAATGTAAAAATAAGTTGAATCTTCTGACACACATTTATAGTATTGTAATATAAAAAATGCGAATCCTATATTGTATACTTACACTGGATATGTGCATTACAGGATTTCAAATGTTTTGGGAGATACATGATTTTAAGAATAAAGTGGAAAACAAATTTTATATAAATTATTGAACTCAGATTATTTCTACCCTATGTCACTTTTTTTGTAATTGTTACTACAAAGATTTACTGAAAAAAAATCATTCCAAGGGAATTAATTGAAGCATTATCATTTAGAAGTGAACTTGATAGCATTATAATATTGACAATAATGTTTTAGTGCAATTATATTCTATTAACTAAGCCTTAATCATTACATGACATCATTTTAAGCTAATAATATCACTGAACTATCAAAAGCACACATTTTATGTGGTAACACAAAATACTTACTGATTGTCTAGGAAGCTAATATGCTGAAACTCATGAAACTTAAACAGCATGATTCAAAATGTTTTTTTCAAACTAATATACATGCGCATGTGTGTGTATATATATATCAAGATTTAAGCTGAGAATTTTTGGGGATGGATCACAAAGCATGGGTAGAAACCATCAAATTTCTATAGTTGTATCTATGTATTCATCTGGTGTGTCAAAAAAGTAGAAATAGAAACAAACATAAAATACCTAGCTTGCCATGAATATTGACATACAATTATTTGTCATACTTTATTGACAAACTTTTCAACAGTACTCAAGTACATCACACTAGATACAATGCATTGCTATCATGACTAATTACACGACAACCATACATCATGTTTTATACAACTTATAAAAATTCAACATTAATTTTTAAAGAATCTTAGTGACCAAAATTCTCAAAAGGTTTTTTTTTTAATACCAGTGCAGTCAATCCGTGAAAAAATTAGTGCTTAGTGAGGGTCTTGAAAAAAAAATTCTAAAGGAGTAGGTATTAGAAATGAATTGCTTTATTTTATGAGGAAAGTATATGGGGCTCAAAGCCAATAGTATGTACGCTATTGGCGTATTATAATTTCATGACCTGCATTTTAGGTTTCTACACAGACATGCAAAAACAAAATTTACTAACCTTTGGAGACTCAGCAACTTTGAAGAAAATCGATCTTTTGTTCCAAAAGTTGATTACCAAAAAACTACTCAATAAGGCCAATAACTCATTCCTTAACTAAAATTGAACAAAGTACACCAATATATAAGATGACATTTAATGATATTTTTACTGTTCGTAACAAGAAGACAAATTAATTCAGACAAATACTTACTTAACTAGATAATTAGTAAATACTTCAACTTTAATAGAAGTAACGTGAGCAGCTTGTCTAAACTCGAAACTTTGTAAGTACATATTCTCCTCTCTCCCCTCCCTGAATTTGCGGCCGCCGACGCCGCCGCCATAACCCCTCCATTTTCGCATTTTCGCCGTTTCCACGTATCAGAGCGCAGCTTCGACGACCACGTGATCCGGAGAACTACGAAAAACGAACTTGGCCCGCTGCGATCGAAGCGCCAACTCCCTTAACTCCCATGGGAGTTGGGATGTTGCAAGTTTGCAACGGACCCGAAAATTTTTTTCTATCTCTCTCTCTTTCTCTCAGCGAGAAAAAATAACCGTCGAATAGGGTCGATTCGGCGATTCGGCCGCCAATGCCGTCCGGCTTTCTTGAATCGGATCGTGTTCGTCGCAAAGATTCGATTCCACGGTTAGTGCTGGTCGCTCCTCACATCCATTTCGACTGTTTTTAACAATTTTCGTCCACCGAAGAGTACCTGGTCGGATTTTCCGTAGTGTCGCGAGAGGTTTTCAGACGAGAGCAGGTCTTCGATACGCAGCAGTAAGTATTATTAGTACACCTAGCTCGAGATGATTGTTTTTCCAGGCAGGTTAGTCTGTTTGTTATTGACATTTCCCGACGCTTCCATCCTATGACCGTTGAACGTGTCTATACGTAAACCAATCGCGTTCTCTCGAATTCAGTGTCGCGAATTTTTTACAATTAGTACGTGCTTGGCTGTCGCGAAGGACTTTTTTTTGTTCGAAACCTAGAATAGGACTTTTTTGTTTTTTCAAGATCCTTTAGGTAAACGCAACGTACGCTCCCCGGCGTGTGTTCCCCCAAGCACGCGAGAGTTCATCATCCGAGGTAGTGCGGAAAAATGGACGCCCAACGGCGAGGAAGTGCTTCGACAGTCACCAGCAGCGTCTCCGACACTTCGACCGCGTCTAGTGAGTGTCAACTCACGCATCGTCTCCTGGAGTTGATGCACAAGACCGGCTACGATCTCGTCCAGGAGAACGGTCAGAGGCGTCTCACCGCACCCGAACTGACCGAGGAGACGCGCAAGCGTATCAAGGGCGCGGAGGTCTTCATCGGCCGAATACCCCGCGATTGCTACGAGGACGAGCTCATGCCCATCCTGGAGAGACCCGGCAGACTCATGGAGCTGAGGTTGCTGCTCGAGTTCTCCGGCATGACCAAGAAGTACGCTTTTGCGCTGTATGCCGATGCCAAGACAGCTCGCGTCGCTTGCGACGTAAGTTATTTATACATATCTTTTTAACCATATATCTGCTATGGGCTTTTTTTTTTGTGGTTAACATGTTAATCGATTGTTTTCTCATTGCAGATGCTCAACGATTACGAGATAAGACCAGGCGTTACCATTGGCGTTGTTAAGTCGACCGACAATTGTAGGCTCTTCTTTGGTGGCGTTCCCAAGTACAAAACTAAGGACGAGTTCATGGAAGAGTTAAGCAAACTCATGGATGGCATTGTGGATGTATATCTGTATCCAAGTGCACAAGATAGATCGTTGAACAGAGGTCTTATGGCAGCTCTTTTTTTTCCTCTGGTGATGAAACATAATGGGGTATTTTATGTGTGTTTTTATAAATTGCAGGTTTCATTTTTGTCGAATTCAAAGATCACAGGTCGGCAGCGATGGCCAGGCGTCAGCTCGTTCCTGGAAAAGTACTGTTATGGGACCATGAGGTTGCAGTCGATTGGGCAGATCCTGAGCCTGGTGAACCAGTCGATGATGAGATCATGAAAAGTGTGAGTTAATCGTCATGAACAATTTGGAATTAAGTAGTATACTCTTTTATTTCAGATTTTTTTTTTTTCATTATTAGTTAACAGAATCGAAAGAGACTATCTAGATTCTAATTTTATACAGAAACATTTTTTATTCCATTTTGTAGGTCACGGCACTTTTTGTAAGAAATCTGACCATGGAAATTTCTCAACAAAAAGTTAGAGATATGTTTATGAAGGCAACAAATATTTCAATTGTAAAACTGAAGAAAATAAATCACTTTGCGTTTATCCATTACGAAACTCGAGAAATGGCAGAACGAGCTATGAGCATTGTAACACGTACGTTTAAAAACCTGTTTATAAAGTAAATTTCAATCATTTAAAATTATTATTCTATTGTCTAATCGTTCAGAGCCTGGAGGTTTAGCTGAACAGGAACAGTGGGAAGTTTGCTGGGCAAAGCCCATTGGTCCTATAAAGAAAGCTGAAAGACAGCGGTGCATCAATGATGCTATGACTAGAAGTAAAAATGGCAAAAAATATGAAGATAAAAAGAATGGTCGAAAATACTCTCCAAGAGTGCGACAACCGCAATATCCAGGAAATGTAAATCACGAGGTTCTTGACTTACAACACGTTCATAGTCTCTCTGATTTTGTGGGAAGGTTCCTGCAAGCTTCTTGTACATTTGAGTGTATCCAAAGCCACAGTCCCGATGGATTTGTTTATAAGGTAAATTAATGGATTCTTATAGATGTATTTTGTTGCAACCACGTAATGCTTGAAAAAAATTTTTAATTATCGTTTGTGAAATACTTAAAAGTTTCGTGTTGTTATCTCAAACATATTTAAATGTACACAGGTTACGATCATAAGAGACAACATGGCCATCATGGTTGACTTTGGTCCTATACAGCCAACAAAGCAACTATCTTTAGATGCAGCAGTTTCTATTGTGTATCAGAAACTTCAATCGTTATATGATTCCAATGTATACTACCGTATGTATTTGCATCTATTTCCCTGAAAAATGTGAATACTAGAAACACTATAAATAATCATTTTTTAGATACCTGCTCTCCTGCAGCAATAGATGACGTTACATCTCAAATGATGAATATGAACTTCAACAATACTAACAGCTTTGGTATTCAAGGTCAGTTTGGTAGTGCTTATTAAGAATGAACTTGTCTAAAGATTTATTATGAGACGTTTCTCAAATGGTTTTAAAACATTTTAAGATCTAGACTTCAGCGTAGTTGCGTAAGAAGTTTAAACTTTTTGATTCAATGTATTTGATAAAAATTTTTTATTGACTAGAAACATCCGAAAAAACTTGAACTTTAAGAAACTTTATTGTAATGTCAAGGTTTCACAAGTGTTTTTATAACTAATACATTTTCGAATTGATTTTTTCCCAAAAGTCGGTTAATAACAGTGAATTAAATTATTACCAATAATTTATATAACTTTTTTGATTAAAAAAAATAAGCCAGATTGTTGTAGTGCAAGCAAGTTGTTTAATGAAATGTTTTCAATTAAAAGTGATTATACCCTAATAATTTACTACTTGATTAATAAAGACTAGAATAATGGCATGATGATTTACAAACGTTAAATTTATATTTAGAAAATCTCTTGACATTGCGAAGTTTCTTCGTTTAAGATGAACATTTCTGTGAAAGTGTAAACGTATATGTTACTTATTGTTAAAGAGAAGCATATACAGTTACGAATCAAAAGTCACAATAAGATGACTGCAGCTATTTTTATGAGATTAAATGATTCATCTTATCATAAAATTTCATGATATAAATTGAAAAAAGATGTTCAATCCTCTTATGTGCACTGTTTTATCAATCACAATTGATTTTATTACCAACCATTACTAAAAACTTGTGCTATTTGGATTAGTTGATAATGGATTTTTATTACCAAAATTTTTTAATGCATCAAATTCTTAGATAAATGACTTAAAGTAGTCATACCAAGAAGGTTTTTATAAATACGAAGAAAGAACATAAAAACAATGGTGAAATCGAGAAAAAAACGAATATTTTAAAATCTTGACTTGTATGGAAAATGTTTCAACATTATCCTTTATTCATAAAACAGTGCATGTTATAACCAATTTGACTTAAAAATTTGAAGATGCGCATATGTAAAAAAAGCTGTGCGTTTTAAAAACTTGTGTGTTAAACCACGTTTATACATTTTTAGACAATTTTTTTGTTAGTGCAGATATATGTTGTAATTTTTTACTAAGTGTATTTTAAGGTAGGCTAGTTGAAGTAATTAGTACAACACAAACTTTTGTAAGCTATGCCAGCTCATTTTTAATCATCGAAAAAAAAGGTTTTTAATGTTTTTGTTGTTAGGCGATTCCTTACTAAAATTACATGTAATTGTAGTAAGCTTGTATTTGTACACGTAATGTTTTTTTGTAAATATTTAAAATAATCATTGAAATCTCTGCTATATAAACAGAATTGTATTATTCGTATAATCTGAATTTTTAGTATTTTTTTCCAAGATTGGATTTTGTTATCTGAACAAGAATAAAACTCGTTTCGAATATAATACCTTTTTTATTTTATTTCTTGAATTCCAGGTAAAAGTTAACAATAAAAAAAAATTGGCGTTGATTAAGCTTAACATGATTTCATTGTTAAAAAGGTGCTCAGGAAGATTTTCTGTTAAAATGAGTTTTTATTAAGCGACCTCAATGCGTCTATGGTTTTTTTTTTTTTTTCATGTGTCTACCCTTTTACACGGATTACAGAAATTTAAAAAAATCTATTCTCTAGCTAAAGGGCTCAATTGATCGACAACCCTGAGTAACCCTACTAATTTTAGTCCTGAACTGTATAATTCAGTTAAGGAAGAAAGAAAGATGAAGCTGTGTCAACCAGTGCAAAGTGAATCCCAACTCAGTGCTTAGTAGAGAATGTTTATACTTTAGATAACTGAACTTAGCATGACTTTGGTATAAAAGAGTTAATTAGTATACCTATTCACGATAACATTATTATGAGGCAGTTGCCTTGTTACCTGTTATGGTTCAGACAGAATTTCGTACATTTACAAAACAAAAATCCATGATGAGGTTTAATTAAGTTTTCGCTAATTTCGAATTCCGGAACAGAAACTCCGAAACAATAATTAAGAGATAAAGCACACATGAGAGCACAAGCAAGACTGTTGCTAATATTAAAGCTTTTCAACCAGTCTGCACTGACGGCTGATCTTGTCCTACTAATCAGCTCATCTTTTATTTATGTATTTTTTATTTAGTGAGATCCAATACTCCATTCTTCAGAGACTTTTCATGCCACTGTGCTTCTATTTTATGCCTTTTTTCTTCAGTTGTCTCTTTTAGACTAATAAATTCACATATATATTTGATCGTTATTCAAGATTTCTGTAACACAAATTTTGCTATGTACATATTGTATAAGTTAACTTTTTATTGGAACTATAAAGTTAAAGGGCTGTGCTTCCATGAGTTTATGGTAATAGGTCTAAAGTATTGTTATTTTGTAAATGTGGTCGATTTTATAGGCCATACAAAACAAGTAGAATAATTATTGTTTTGAAGGTCAATTTTCGGGTAATAGATGAATTATAAGCTTGCCACAAATAGCAAGGTCAATGTCAATTTTGATTTCAAAATATATTGTAAACTTGCCGCAAATAGCACAGATAGTGTCAACTTTTTATTTTACAGGTATAATATTAGTTGCGGCTGGTTTATAATTGATTACACGGCTCTACTGTAAGTTGTAATAATTATTTGGATCAGCGCCATCTAGCGGTCTTCATTTTTTAGAATTTAGCGAAAAGTGGCCTCTAAAATTCTCAATCAGAGCAATCAGGCTTAGAGCTATTTAATCAATTATAAACCAGCCGCAACTCATGATAAAGCTATAAAATAAAAAAATAACGATACGTGTGTTTTTGGCGGCAAGTTAACAATCTATTTTTTACCAAAAAATCGACCTCTTATGTATTTATACTTTTGAAGATAAATTTTTGAGTATAAGATAGATTGCTAATTTGCCGCCAAAAACACATGTATCGTTATTTTTTCATTTTATAACCATATGATTAGTTGCGGCTGGTTTATAATTGAATAAATAGCTCTCAGCCTGATTGCTCTGATTGAGAATTTTAGAGGCCACTTTTCGCTAAAAACTGAAGACCGCTAGATGGCGCTGATCCAAATAATCATTGCTAAATTCTCAATCAGAGCAATCAGGCTGAGAGCTATTTATTCAATTATAAACCAGCCGCAACTAATCATATGGTTATAAAATGAAAAAATAACGATACGTGTGTTTTTGGCGGCAAATTTAAAATCTATCTTATGCTCAAAAATTTATCTTCAAAAGTATAAATACATAAGAGGTCGATTTTTTGGTAAAAAATAGATTGTTAACTTGCCGCCAAAAACACACGTATCGTTATTTTTTCATTTTATAGCTTTATCATGAGTTGCGGCTGGTTTATAATTGATTAAATAGCTCTAAGCCTGATTGCTCTGATTGAGAATTTTAGAGGCCACTTTTCGCTAAAAAATGAAGACCGCTAGATGGCGCTGATCCAAAGTAGAGCTACGTCATCAATTATAAACCAGCCGCAACTAATGTCATAGATTTGTAACAAAAATTGACATTGATATTGCCAGTTGTGGCAAGCTTATAATTTATCTATTATCCGAAAATTGACCTCCAAAAGTATGGATATGCTACTTATCTTATATGGCTTATAAAATCGACAATATTTACAAAATAACAATACTTTAGACCTTTTACTGTAAACTCATGGAAGAACAGCCCTTTAACTTTATAGTTCCAATAAAAAGTTAACTTATACAATATGTACATAGCAAAATTTGTGTTACAGAAATCTTGAATAACGATCAAATATATGTGTGAATTTATTAGTCTAAAAGAGACAACTGAAGAAAAAAGGCATAAAATAGAAGCACAGTCGCATGAAGAGTCTCTGCAGAAGAATGGAGCATTGGAGTAGTGTACTATCATGTGTATTTTAATACGACGCCAATAAATAAATTGAAATTGAATTGAATTGATGGTGATATAGGCTGCAATCCGCAAACGCTTTCAGATACATATTGTGAATATTATTAATAACAAAATTTAATTATCATTATATCTTGCACAGTGTAACATATTATCTCTCTCCCGCTCACGTAATAAATAATGTTTACTCTTCTAGGGCAGAGACAAATAATAATGTTAGAGAATTAGCTATTTTTGTGTTCGTAGGATTTATAGGTAGGGTTTAACACTTCAAACTCCGAACTCAAAACGTATTAATTTTTCTCCTTTTCTGTCAGACACAAAATTGAAATAAGGAGTAAACTCTTGATGGATTGCTCTCTAAAGCTGTAGCAATCGCTCAAAAAAATGTAATGCTACAAGAAAAAAATCTCTTCTGTCCTTGCAGAGAATTCAAAAAAGTAATATGTTAAAAATCACTCCAATTAAATAGTAAATCATTTCACAAGTGCGAATGTATCACAGATTTTGCTTGAGGTATAAATACTTAAAAAGAAGACCTGTTTTTTATTTATTTATCAATCAATACAACCACGTGATTGGACCCCTGCATGAGCTTTATACTTATTACTCTATAATATATCAGAAGTATGATATTGATATAGATAATTTGTGTAATTGTGTATCTATGAGGATAAAGCTATAGATTATTGAGGATGCAATCTGCAATGCTTGACTCGGCGTCTCTGAGGAAAGTGAGGAGCATATGAAGAGGAGGAGATCACTGCTAACAACACTGCCAACTGCATGGCTAACGAATATAGACCCACCTTATCCTTAGGCCTCCACCTCGTGGTGGAGCTCAATAGATTGTGAATGGGTATAGGTATCTTCCTGAGGAGGAAGCGAGTTATTTTTGAATCGACCATATAAGTATATACTTACGTTTGTGATAAGTAAGTGAAAAAGTGTTTATGATTGTAAGTGCATAGTGTAAGAAAGCATAGCTCTCTCTGCTGTTTGTGCCTATACCTATACTGTTATTGGATTTGTTCCAAACGACGAGTAATCTGCGTTCTGCCGTCTGCGCCTGACACCTGACACCTGACCAACGTGTACACATACACATTGGCTGAAGGTTTGTGAAAACATTTTTTTATTTTAGATTTCTAATCATTCTAATCATTGTGCCGTCATCTAATACTTACTATGCTTAAGCTTTTATTAAATCTTGTGCAACACGTGCTGTTTTAATTACGTCGCTTTGCATTTGCTCGCGAGTGTACATTTAAACCTTAGTCTGAGTGCAACAACGTGAGAAAACAGAGCTCTTGCCTAATAAGTATACTTACCCCGTAGTCGCGTTTTTATTCATTTATTTATTTTTTTTTTTCTACTATCAGACCTTGCAAAATACGGTCGGTGGGTTTTTTTCGTACTTTTGAACACAAGGCGTTATTGATAATCGAGATCTGGGAGGAAGTGGGTGTCAGCTGGCTCTAATCGCAAAGATAAACAGTGAACAATTTTTCAAGTATATCCTTTTGGTAACCAAAATAAGTGTTATTAACACGTGGAAAAAAGTTTTGGTTAGTCACTTTTAAAGTGTTTTAGATATCAGAGTGATTAATCATTACTATGTTGATAAGTTTGTGAATCGTGGAAGCTATTATATTCTCTCTTGTTTATTCCTCTACTTGTGATTCATCAATTTTGTGTAGTACTTGTACATTAATAAAAAAAAAAAAAAAATATATTGATTTCAGATTCTATTGTAAGGAGAAAGCACCAAAATGCATTGCGAATCACAAAGATTAGATACATTCAGAGAGTGGCCAGCAAATGCAGCTGTAAGCGCAGGTCGAATTGCCAAAGCTGGCTTCTTTTACACAGGACAGAGCCAAGTTGTGCAATGCTTTTTATGTGGCACTACGGTATCGGAGTGGAATTATGGAGATCAAGTCATGTCCATACACAGACAAGCAAATCCAGAGTGTCCATTTGTGCTGGATCCCACTTCCACGTGTAATGTGCCTATAATTACTCTAGCTAATGGTTCTGTTATATCGAGCTTGGAGAATGGTGGTGCTAGTGACAATGATGATGGGCAAACGTTTTTACTGGAGAAAGAAAGTCCAGAAGTTATACAAAGTTTTAAGAATTACTCCAAAAGATTGAGTACATTTAGCAACTGGCCCAAACCTGACATTGTCAAACCAGAAAATTTGGCTAAGGCTGGATTTTATTATCTCCAGAAAGATGATATGGTGAGTTTTTCAAATTAAAACTCTGTACATAATGTTGACATCAATTTTTCAAAACTGATTTTTTGCAGGTTGCATGTGTATACTGCAAGGGCGTCGTATTAAAATGGGAACCAGGTGACGAACCCGATCGAGAACACAGATTGCATTTTCCCTATTGTGACTTTTACATGCAAATTCCCATGGAAGATGGTAATTTCCGTTGACAAATGTTGACTCGTACTTTGAAATCCCATCTTTTCTTTCCTCTTTTTTCGTATTGTTAAAATCGTGTATTCTAACATCGCACAAACCTTCACCTTGCACAGCTAAAATCACAATTAACTTTACCAATGCATATGCATGCTTTCGAGCTACATACATATATGTCGACGTCAGGTTCAAGTTTATTGATAGTCAGCCAAGCGAGTCGAAGCATTCTAAATATAATCATTTTGGCAATGTCAACAAGCAAGGCTGAAGTGACTCGGTTAGCTGTTCATTAATCGTTTAAACTGATAAAATTTTTTTTTTTATTTGAGTGAAGGGTGCAACTACTGTGTGCTGAATGGGTTCAGGTATTCATTTATCGTGCCATTTTTTATTTTTCGCGAAGTTCAATCATATGCTTGTTTATTATACTATTTCTCATTTCCATTGATATTTTAACCGGCAATAAAACTTTCCTGTACTGCTTTTTTTTTTCTAACGTAGTAAAATGTTGATAAAAAAATTAATAAAAATACATGTCGAATGGTGCAGATATGTCGGTAGGAAAATTGGTTTTGGGCAATGTCAAGTTGATGCCTGGCACAACCTCCAATTTTACTGAATTGGGTATTCAGCAGCATTTGGCTGCAAAACAGTCCAAGTATGCAACGTACGAGAATAGACTGCGCACTTTCCAGGGATGGCCGAGTAACTTGCGACAAACACCAGAAATGTTAGCAGATGCTGGATTTTATTACGTCGGTGAGTAATAATATTTTGTAGCACTTTTTTGAAGGAAAAGTTATACAAAAAAATTAAATATCAATTTGTACAGGGTCAGAGGACCAAGTTAGATGTTTTCACTGCGATGGAGGATTGAGAAATTGGGAGGAGACCGACGATGCCTGGATAGAACACGCCAAGTGGTTTCCCAGGTGTGGCTATGTCGCGCTAGTCAAAGGTCCAGATTTTGTAAAACAGTGCGTGGACAACAGACCCCCGGTGGACCCAGCGGTAAACAAAATTTTTAATATTTTATTTCTGTCCAAAGGACTTTCAACAATATATACCGACAAACTCTTTTTTATCGCAGATACTGTCAAGCGTGCCAGACGACGGCGCCGACAACTCAACGCCACCAGTATCCCCTGCAACCACGCCGTCAACGCAAACGAGTCCACCTAGACGAGTCACAGATGCCGAACTGGAGAGATTACTTGGCACAGCGCCAGCTATGGTCTGTTACTCGTGTGTCTTGATTTTTATTGTGACTTTTGGCCTTTGATTCATGTTGTTTTTTTTCTCAGGCTGCCCTCGAAATTGGCTTGCACGTTGGTCGAGTTAAGATGGCATTGAAAAGGCGCATGGAACGAACAGGTCTACCGTATGCTAACGCCGATCAGCTGATAGGAGATGCAACTGATGTACAACTAGGAGAGGAAGATAATATGTTAGTATGCACTATGAATCGAGAGTTTTACGTAGTATGGATAATAGAACTTTGCTAAAAGTAACATTATTGCTTTCAGACTAAATAGAAGGATCTCTGAACCTCCGTCGGAGGAATTTACGCATCTTTTGAATCAGTTCATCACCAGCATGACCTCTGATGAGGCTGCTAGCAATTCCGTGTCCCAAAACGAAAATGTATCTCAGATTACGAGCAGCCAGGACGTTGTCACTCCTAAGAAATCGACACCTGCGGAAACGGAGTCGCGAATTAAGATAAAAACGCCAGAAAAAATTGGCAACTCTTCGGAACCAGGTGAGTTTTACTTAATTTGTGATTTTACAAAAATATTAGCAGTTATTTTTATCGATGAAAAAGTATTTGAAAATTCACCAATACACATGTATAATTTATTCAACGTCAGAATAAAAACCACACGAGTTCGCGCTTATAATGTTAATATCGTTACATAAAACTATTAAACTGAGAAATCCGTTTTCCAAAATAGTGTCCTTGGCAGAGGAAAATCGAAGACTCAGAGAAGCTAGACAGTGTAAAATTTGCATGGACCGAGAGGTTGCGGTGGTTTTCCTGCCTTGTGGTCACCTATCCACGTGCGTCTTTTGCGCTCCGTCACTCACGCACTGTCCCATGTGCAGACACGAAATTAGAGCGAACGTTCGTACGTTTTTAGCTTAAGTTAGCTGAAATTAATGTTTAATTATTCATAAAAAAAAGAGTAAATATATTGCATGGATGGTATATACAAGTGGCTGAACAGGTTTCCCTTGACATATTGACTGATGAAAAGTTGTGACAAAATTTTCTGGACAACCGCTACTTTTTTTTATAGTATTTTCTCTACCCGTGTGCCACTTGAGTGATTTTTATGGGCACCTCTACCACCTCTGTGTAAAGGATGTTTATCTAAATCCCGACTTCTGAAAACCACTTATTACTCCATCTTTGCTTACCCAACTAATTAACCCATGACTCCGGACCCAACTTCGCCCTCTACCCTTTCTCCATCTACCCTAATAATTTCCTAGCTAGTCTCGCACCTACCTAGAACACCTACGGAAACTTTACCTCCGGGCCACCCTGTGGTGCAGAACCCTTTTGTGAGACTAAATAACAAATTCTAGCGGGAAACAACTCTAAAAAAAACTGTAATTCCCGTGTTCTATTTCTTGACACTTACTAATAATTAAGTAAATCTGGAAGATAACAATTTGCTCCAAAATATTACATACAGGTGAATTAAACAGTTGCGGTTTGCACGATCATTTTTTCCTAAATTTCAGATGAATGGATTCAAACCAAAAATATAATTGGAATTTCATTACATTTTAGGGTAAAAACATTATTTTTACCATTACAAACAACCAACGTGAATCTAGCAATACGATGCATGAATGTTTTTCATTTGGAAGTCCTATGGTATACACATAACTTAAATGGATTATATTTTGTGGAATAATGTTTATGTTTTCACATCAGAGCACTGAAAATGTCAATCAGTGCCAAATTTTCATTTTAGAACTTTAAACATAAAGTAATGACCAATAACCAAGGCATTATTATACAATGAAAAACTCTTGTCAAACAGTCCGAGTAAATCGTGTCTATACGTCAGTGTACATATATATTTATCGAATATTTGAAAAAGAACACTTTGCGTTATTTTGAATTTTCGTTATTCACTCTTAGATTTAAGCTTGGTTAACCAAATATAGCATAAATAATTATTGATTGACTCTAAATAATTGAAAATTGTTACGATTTCAGGAATCGTGACTTAAATGTATACAAAAAAGAAAAAAGAATAAAAACCTTAGATGTGCACAATTTTGCTAGTCTTCAAAATTTAAAAATATTAAAAGTGTTCTTTAAATTTAGTAATAGTAAATAAAGAGTTTACAACAAGCTAGTACAAATCGTAGTAATGAGATTACTCAAATTGTATAAAAAAAAAATCACGATTAAGCATGTATCGTAATGTTAAAAATGTACTACCAATGAGTTGCTTACTATTTTTAATTAAGGAGCTCATATAGGTACATGTAACTAAAGTCGTTAAAGTTGATGATAATTTCAGTGAGATAAAAAAATTTTCTATGCAATGTATCTATCTTTGTTGCACTGCAGACAAAGGCAAACGAGATAACTTGATATGAAAATTAAATCTAGACATCACCTGACTATATGTTTCAAGTATTTGCAAATGGAACATTCTATAAGGCATAATGTTAATAAAATAGATTAAGATTAACAATTGTATTGTTTCTGCGATTGAAAATAACAGTTGATCTTAGGATGTTGCGATCATTTGTTATTAATTTTTATTTTGCAGTAAGTATACGCAAATTAATATATTTTCTATGTCCACGATGTATGAACATATTTTTCCTGACTCGTTATAATATACGTCGTCTGTAAAAAAGAAAAAAAAAAAAAAAAAAAAAATGAAGAAAAAAAACTGGAACTACTGTTCAAAGGTAATATTTTCTTTTAAGTAAAAGAGTACAAATAATACTATAGTAATTCAAGCTACATCGTGTTGTACAAATTGTATTCCATGCTTAAATGCATAGTTATTTATAAATAAACACATAAGTAGACGGTGAAAAATAAAAGGCATAAAAATGAACGTACTATTGATACACACGATACACACGAGTACTTGAGTGTTCCTCTGCAACTCAATATTGAAGTATGATGCTGTGCGCTAACACGCTTATAAAATAATAATAATCGTGATACGAAATGTGACTTTACGACGCTTAAGAATCCTATGGTAGATATTCGCTTGTATTGTTAGCAACGTAGTGCGCAAAAATTTGGCGCGACGCATAAGTATGTGACACGAATTTCATTATTTTTACAAAGTGCACGGTATTTCCTTTATTGAACTGTCACGTGGTGAGGTAACGTTGTTATAGATATTGTGTTTCTATATTAGGGTATAGGTGTAATATGACAAAGATATAATGTGCAGTAGTGTGTTGGTTGCGTACACATAAATATATGAACATTGAAATTAAGATATATCGACTTTAAAAAACTTGAGCATTATTTATTTTTGCAAGGCTGTTGGTCGCGTACACGCATGGATGTTACATGAGAAAATAACTTGGTCACTTGGAAAAAAAACAATTAAAAAAAAAAAAAAACAATTAATAAATATAATCGTAAAAAAATTAAAACGTATTCCTTATTTAATCCTCAACTAATTTCATAAATTATTAAAATCTTGTGGGATAAATTTTCAATTCAATTAAACGTACTTCATTCAATTATTCAATTCATTTTAACGTACTTGCGTAAATACATGAAACATGCGAGTTTATTTCGTTTTTTAATAAAATAACCATGAAAAAATAATGTTGAGTTGATGTAAATTTTTTTACAGCAAATAAAATAATATTACCCACAAAGTTTTATGTATATTTTTTTTTCGATTATCAATAAACAAAATTACCAGTAACGCCAAACTTTTTTTTAAAACTATGGCAGCAAATATTTTTTTATTTAATTAAACATTATTTTATTTAATTAAAAGTTTTGAACAATTATCATTGAAATTACAACTTGATCTCGAATCAAATCACGTGACGGATTAATTATTTTCACTACCATTTAAATGTAATAATTAATATATTGTTTCTTTTTTGTCCAACATTGAACAAAAAATAATCTTAAATTCCATGACATTGAATATACACCAAAATATTTTAACGTATCATAATTGACGTCTCACGTAAGAGACTAGAACATTTCCAGTATTCTCAAAAACTTGACGTGACTATGGGGTTCGGAGCAAAACTAACGGATTTCTTTGGCTTTGCAATATACTCTGGCGGTCCTTCTCCCATCCCCTTAGCCAAACGTTTTATTTCGTTGTGGGTCGGATGAGAAACGACTCTATATACCCACTGACTCTGACTAATGAATTCCTAATGCAGCAGGAATTCAGCTTATGGTACGAAAATTTACAAAACAGTATGAACCACGTAGCGTCGGAGCTCATCTTTTCTTTGGGCTTTGTAAATCGGTAAAATTAGAGAAAAAAAATCGCTTTTTAAGGTGTTTGTTGTTGCATACATACATTATTCAAATTGTATTCGTAGTACAGTTTTTTCAATTATTTTATTAAAATAATAAGAATCAATCAATT
The DNA here is from genome assembly GCF_036245765.1 of Copidosoma floridanum. Classification (NCBI taxonomy): domain Eukaryota; kingdom Metazoa; phylum Arthropoda; class Insecta; order Hymenoptera; family Encyrtidae; genus Copidosoma; species Copidosoma floridanum. The sequence goes on along the minus strand of NW_028321884.1, from coordinate 9,822,907 downwards.
AAAATTATAAAAATTGTCTACATTTTTAATTTTTGGTAATTTCAAGTAACTGAAAAAAGGTACGTTGTAAGGACTGATAAAAAAATAATGGGAGTAAAAGTCGAGGTTTGCACCTGTTTTTAACAGCTAATATTATAAAATAGCAGGTGTTCAGCTCTCGCGTCAAGTCAAGTGTATCCAAAGTCGAAAGCTGGTACCGCGTGCCACTCGCCTTACATTTACCATAACATTTTCAAACGCGTTTATTAAGCCAACTGGCTTTCCATGGAAATATTTCTTTTTTATTTATTAATTTTTCATTTTTTGTTGGAAAAGCAAAAAAAAAAAATCATATTACTAAGTATTTGAAACATTCATCATACCCACGTCGGGACGTAAGTAAACTAAAGGGAGTATAGTTTCATTTTTTTTCTTTTATTCACCTAATTGTTATTCGAATTAAAAAAAGAAATAAAACCATTACTTGCGTTGGCAAATAGATAAAAAATATATCAGTTGACTAATCGTGAAGAACAAAGTCACTTCTTCGAATCGAGTTAACGCGACATGGTAAATCACGTTTCAACGTTAAGCAACACGTACTTGCAGTGAATATCTTTTTTCTTTTTCTTTTTTTCATACCGAATCGTGCGAGAATTCAAAAACAGTCGTCGTGATTAACGAGAAAGTTATGAGATTATCCATAATTTTTTTGTCACCAACACGTTCCAATTCAGATAAATAAAAAATGTTTGGTAGCTGTACATTTAACATCCACGGGCTTGATACACTTAATGTTTATATGTCGAACTTAATGCCCACAGTAACAAGAGCTGAAAAATATTAAAAATTTTCACAATAAAAATTGTCCGCTCGAACCAACATTTTTTTTCTCTCGATCACATATCTATCGAAACAAAAGAAAGAAAAAAAAGCATCGCAAGACACGTGTGCGGGAGTAATAACTAATTTTACCATTGCATAACATTTCACCACGTATGCAAAGACTCAAACGCCAACGAACGCTGATGCACACACGCCCTGCGAACAACATCAAAGCAGAAAATACGCATCGGGTCAGATGGCATGTATATACATCGGCTAAGGGGGTTCCCTCCGGTATTTCCGGTCTCTTCGTATTTGCTGGTATTTTTGATTCGCCCAGAAGTCTTGATGTTCAACGTCCAATTTAAGTATTACGAACGGGAATTCGCAAAGGCGTTCCTGGAAATATCCTCGTGTGATTCCATCTATGAAAAAAAATTTGTTTATTCATTCATTATTATTTTAAATCCTAAAGTAAATAGGCTAGTAAATGTATTAAAATTCAACAACGGTTTACATCGTCAAATATTGAGAGGGATGCCCTCTTTCTGGGTATAATAGTCTACATAATGGGTCTATGTATACTATTCATGAGCCTATTATTGTTACTATTTTTTCCATGTTTCTTTGCGTAAATTTTTCATGCAGTCAAAATTATTTAGTTGTTTGTTCGACGCAATCGATACTTATTTGTTATTCTCAGTGGCAAAAAAGCAACGCGTTGGCAAACGAAGTGAAAAAAAATTGCATCGTCTTAGTGCAGCTCACCCAATAAAATCCCAATGTTTAAAAGTAATTCAAACAATAATAAAAAGAGTAAAACTTCGATCCATATTCGAAGCTTTGACCACCGCGAAATCGCGCTATTGTCCAACACTAATATTAATAAAGCCGATACGAGTATAACAACAATGAAATTTTTCAATTCGAGCTTTTTGGCGCGTAAAAAATCGAGGAGGCCATCATCGCTCATCAATTTCCGGTAATGGGTGTCCCACATCCATCAACTATAAATACGACGATTTCTCGCGTACTTACTCTCGTAAAAGTTGGCACACGTTTAAGTATGTGCACGTGCCATGTATCCGTTACGTATAATATACCATACACATTTTATACGATCGCATATAATTCATGCGTTTGTATATTATATTTATTATCTAAACGTTGGTGCGAGTGCTGGTACGCGTTTGAAATATGACGAGTCGTTACTCATCGAATTTTCCCGAGCGAGGCATGATAATCGTATCGGGGGTGGAGAAAAGCAAAAAAAAAAAAAAACATCACCGACTCGACGGTGTTTCGTTTTTCCACGCGGTCTCACGGAAATGGTATTTTCACATTTTATGCTACAGCATAGTTACGAAGAAACGTAAAAGGGCATATAAGAGATGTAAGTAGGTACAGGTGAGACAGACGTAAGTAGGAGGGAAGAATCCGCGCTTTTCCGCGTAAAATCGATCGCGCACGAGGAGAGGTCCGGGAAAACGCGTCCATACACATATATATATACGACACTCCAAGGTCCATGCAACACCCCAGGGAAAATCGAGCCCTTCGCCGGCTCCTCCGGCTACGCGCGCCTTCCCCTCCCTCTTTCGCGTGCTTAGGTACTTTGCTGGCCTTATCTGCGCTGCAACGCGGCCCGGACGCGCGAGGAGAGGTGTACGGGTGTATACATATAGGTCTACGTACCTTTACCTACAGACGCGCCCGGGCTGCTGCGTCGTAACGATCTTGCCCTTTTCCTCTTTCCCAGGCCAACGTCTCTCTGTGTACCTATACTATATACATGTATGGTCTAATGGCTGCGTTAGGCTTTTTCCTTCCTCTTGAGTGCCGGAACTAAAAATCGTATAGAGATCGGTATAAATCGTTATGGGATTTTTTTTTTTTTTTTTTTTTTTTTTTTATCTCTCAATCAACGATTGATTACGTGATATCACTCTTGTATAGAAGATGGAGGGAAAAAAGACATACGGTGCCCGCCTGGGTAATTTATATAAAAGAAGAACAATGCGGTTCGACGAAGAACAAAAGCTATATATGTTGTGTGTGAACGAGCGAGCGTGATGTGGAGGAAAGGAAAAAAAAAAATTATTTATGACACTTTACGACTGCGAAACAAAGCTCGGTGGGAAAAAAAAAAAATAATAATGGCCACCGGGTATTGGTACATACAAATATATAATAAATAATTCGCGCACCCGTTTCTCGGCAATCGAAACTCGCTGGGCGTATATTATACGATATGATTGTACACATCGAGCGATAAGTTTTTAAAATTCTCACGAAACCATTGTACGGCCGCACACTTGCGGAAACAAAACGAGTCAATTGTACGCCCATAGGAAATGTACCAATTACGAATTCTCGAACGATCGAATGAATCGGAGAAGAAGAAAAAAAGTGGCTAATACCCTCTCACCGAATGGAAAAAAAAAAAAAAAAAAAAAATGGTTCCCAGGGCCGGGGTGGTTTGAATTTTTAATGAAAACTCCAGCGAAAACTCCGCGAGGAAAAGAAAAAGCATATGCCCCCTCGCACGAAAGGAAAAAATAAAAATTAAAAAACGACGGCTCGTACCCTCCCCCCTTTCCTTTGGATTGTCCAAAGAAATGTAAAAAAAAAAAAAGTACCCAAGGAGTCTCGGTCGTCTTGTGCACATCCATATATATATGTGTATTACCAGCTCGGCTCCTCGTCCAGGGCGCGCAGGGCGTTACACGTCGATATAGCGAGCCTACACTTACAGCTATATATATACACAGAGCCGGTGTTGCCGCCACCACCCCACGCTGAAACCCCCAACGCGCTCGCACACCCTCAGACACTGTATAGAAAGAGGGTATGTATTATATACACATATAAGTGAAGCAGCAAAGGGGCTATCGTTGTAACAACTCGCTGCACTTTCCCTCCCTCTCTATTCCTGGGATGTAAGTACATATATGGGGCGATCGGAGGGAGAGAATCGCGCGAGCGCGCGCATCCCTTCGCCCTATATCCCTGTACCTATACCAACTATACCCTGTACGTGTACGTACCCTTGGTGAGCTGGTGTTGCGGGTTCAACCCTCTTCCAGGGGTGGCTGGGTACACGGGGGAGAAAGAAGGGGCGAAAAGTATATATGCCCTTCGAGGGACGCTCAGACTCAGCTGCGCGTGTGTATACACACACATATATACTTATGCTGTACGATGCGTTGTTGTATGTCCTTCTCTTATATTTTACGTGTATATGATTATATATACCGCGTCGCCCTTTACGAGGAGTCGATAGCTTTTTTGCACAAGAAACGCACCGGCTCGAGAGTACAACGTAAGCATCGCTACCGATCGTTCACGCGCGTTTATTTATATGCTTCCTCGTGTTTGTTTGTACTTGTATTGTTTTTTTTTTTTTTTTTTTTCTTTTTCGAATCGGATCAAGTATGGCCATTATCGTTGATTGGCTGGTGTCTTGGTTGACCATAATATAACTAGTGATGAGTGTCAAGTGGAGGGTAAAGAGCTCGTGGTTCGTGTCAATCATCGTGGACGATATGGTGGTATGAAAATGTCGAGAAAACGGTCCTTCGTTGTTAAATAGCTGGGCCAAGTGGGTGTATGTAATATGGAGTGCACGGGCCAACCGATGGCTTCTTTTTGCTAATAAGTATCCTTGTTGGGGTTGCATTTCGCTTACGGGGGGGGGGTCGGCCAAATTAAATGATGATCGGGAGCTTGCGTCAGTCGTCGGGTGTGAGCGGACTTGAGCCTTGTTTTTTCGGAAAACATAAGTAATTTGACGAAAAGTGGACGAGAGAAGGAAGGACATACGGCAGAGAGGTACAGGTATAGGTAACAAGCCGGCTGGCGAGTGTACAAAACAATAACATCATTGGATTGTACACGTATCAATATATATATATATATATATATATATATATATATATATATATATATATGCGTACATGCAAATCGTGCAACAGGAGGATGACGAAAGCTCGCGTGACGGTACTATACTATATTATACGTACGTACGTAGAAAAAACGTGACACGTTACTTAATACATATTAAATTATCTGTACGTATATGTGTATTGAAGTATAGTTGTTACCTACTTGAACCGCAGTTTCGCGTCGCACTCGCGCGAAACAAGACGTGTTTGTTTTTTTTTTGTTTTTTTTTTTTCTTTTTTTTCAAACCCGTATACCACGGGTGCGTGTTGCACAGGTAAGTAACAACGGAAGAGTCACTCTACTGTACGGGTTTTTAAATCGAGTCGTGTTTTATGGGTCAAAAAACGTCCCTTTCGTGCACGCGTAGTACACACATAAAACTTGTAACATTTAATTGATTCGGCGCACGTGTATACACGGATTTTCACTTACGAGTCCCCGTACATACAATATACGATAGATTGTTGTGAAAAGCTTTATCTCGTTCGGGCGCACGTGTCATTTTGTTAGCTTCTCTCTTGACTCGATGATACGTACATGGTATAATAAATATACGCGTCGCAAAGGTATCTTCTTACGGCTCGTTTTGCCGTAGACGAAACGCTTCTTCTGCCCTCTCGTTTTTTGGCTTTTGTCCTGCTCTCGCGAAGCGTAAGGACTGTTTTTTTTTTTTCTTTCTGTCTGCGACACTAAAAGCACACACGCGTGTACGAGTGCGTTTGAACTGCGTTTCGAGCACATAAGCGTGTGTGCGAGCTTTTGCGCAGAGAGTCGTCGGCGAGCGCGTATACTTACTGCCACGGCACCCATTGGTTTTGTTTTGTTACGGTTTTTTTTTTCTTTTTTACTGTTCTCCCATCGCAAGCAAGTAAAATCAGCGGGCCAATTATAAATCCTTTCTCTTGTACATCCGTCGCGGCGAGCTTTCGCAGCCCCACATATTTTTTTTTTTTTTTTTTTTTTTTTAAATTTTCTGTTGAAAGTGCACGTGTGGCTATGTGTTGCAGCTGAGAGAGAGATAATACATGCACACACATACGTGCGGCGCGCTAAATTTGAGGTTAACGCCGCCGCCTTCCGAGACGGTGATTCTCCAGACGGGAAACTTGGAAGTTCTATTTTCAACTCGAGGAGGAGGAGTACAAGCGTACACAAGTATATAGATGATCCGAGGAAAATCGACGAGTGCGGATAGACATACTACGAGTCCTCGTCGTTTTGTCGGACAGCTGCGCCTCTTCGCGAGAGAAGATCCACAGAAGCGCTCCTGAATTAATGCACCATTGTCATCATCATACCACACGTGTGTGCGTGCGTTGGTTGAATAATTATGCAAATGTGCCAACGCCACGAGGTTTTCAGCTCACGCGGTATAAACAAGTCGGGGATTATTGATCAACGCACGACGACTGCTGCCACTGCACGCCGGGATTTGTAAGGTGAGTTTGGGATTTTTTTCCTCTTTTTTTTTTTTTTTTTTTTTTTTAATTAGGACTTTTTTTTTGTTGGATTCGCATCTTATGGATTTAACTGGATGTTTTTATACGTGAAAGCGCGTGGTGTTTCGTAAAGCATCGGTACTTTTTTTTTTTATTATCTTCGAGATAAGTACTTGGTATTAACTTTACATGAATGCCTATTATCATTTCTGCATACCTCAAAGTACATGCGTGCGTCACAGATGGTATCAATCGCGAGTTGTTTTTTATTTTTTTTTTTTTTTTTTTTTTTTTTTTTTTTGTTGAAATGGTAAAAACAAGGGGATAAACTTAGTGATCTTATCCATCACCGTTTAGTAATCATCACGTAAGTTTTACTTATCTATTATAAATTTGGTTAATTGAGTTATCATCGATGATTAAAATTAAATTAGGAAAATCGTGATAATCATAATCGTTACCTTAGGCGCAAAACATAAAATTAAATCTAAATATACATCGCCACTCGTTTAGATTAAACGAAGAAGAAGAAAAAAAATCACACAGTCTATAGATCTGATAAACAATTTAATGCAGTTGACGTGTACCTCTCGTGCAGTGAAAATCAATTCTCAGGTAGCAACAACATTACGTAACCCAGCCGAGTCGCCAGTCAAATGGATACCGGCGAGCTTTTACCATACGTATATGTATACGTATATGCTGTTGTTACAAAACACAATTAATGACTGACCGTGCTGTTTCGGCGCTGCGGACAATAACTTTGTCCGATGAAAATTTAATTAAATCGATAACGTGTCTATGAGTATATCGAGCGCGTTACATTGTATTTTGTGGAAATTTTGGTCCTACGCGTGTGTTTTTGCACAGCCGAGCTGTCGCGAGTTTGAGCTTTATAATGTAAGTATAAATTATGTGAAAAATTTTCGTTTAAAATTTTCATTGTATTATTGTTATACTAAAATTGCCGAGAATAAGTGAAGTTTTGGGTGATACTTGATGTCTCGTGTGTAGCTTTTACTTCAAGATCTTCGTATGTTTATAAAAAAAAATCTTTTTTTTTAATAAGCAACAGAAGATGAGTACCTTCAGGGTTAGAAAATTTTTTTTTCCATGAAATTTACAATACAAGATAAGTGTTAAGTATTGATGGTAATAAAAAAAATTAACACGAATCGTGGAGACTTGATGAATTTTTAAAGCTTATTTTTTTTTAGCCAACTCGAATGTTTTTTAAGCTTGGGTACGTCCAGTGTGCATAAATAGTTAAAAGCAGATTTTAAAATGTACGTACGTACGCAGTACTGCTATTTTGATGTAAAAAATTTTTTTAAACAAAATTTACTCTTATTTCGTGCAACATGATTCATTTTTTCTACTACATCATCAAGTGATAGTGAATTATTTATCACAGAGAAAGGCGTTTTTAAGCACTAAAAACAACTTTGTTACGTAAAGAAATGTTTTTTCTATTGTCAATCATTATTGGTTCATTTTCCTATTGGAAAAGACACTTTGCAGACGATATGAATAGATAAAGGCAATAAACGGAGAAAAATTCATATGAAGCAAAGTAAACAAATTTCATTCTAAGGTTTGCTCCCAGTACAAAGATACATATTAATAAAGTGATATGGAAAAAATTATCTATGAAAAACTGTAAGATAGTTACACACAAAGTCCATTCAATAAAAGCTTGTACAATTTCTGAAAAGCGTCCATTGTCCTACAATGTGTACGTACGTAAAATAAATTTCATCAGCAAAGTATACGCGATCCCGAGAAACCGTCCCCACTCAATATCCCATACATTCAACTGTTAAATACTTTCGGCTGAGATAAAAACTGATAAGATACATTAGAAGAAGTTACGTGCTAAGTATGTGAACCATAGCGCGTCAACCAACCGTACACTGTTTTCTCTCTACTCTTTCATCATCGTAACTTCAACGAGGGCTCTTAATTGCTTCATACTGACTCTCCTTTTTTTTTTCATCTCAGGGTGATATAGGGGTCAGCAATTCAGACCAAGTCTCGTTCTCACGAATTCGTCCGTCTTTCTCTTTAATTCACATACTTATGTCGCCCACACATTGCTTCGGGGCCATTTATTCGTTAGTTCTCTGTACACTAGTCTTAGAAAGGAAACGCTTAATTTCAGATGATTATATTTTTAGTACATATATATATATATTGTACAACTGTCGATCTCAGGTTTTTAAATTAAAACGGATATGACAATATGTTACTGATTGGCCTTTTTTTACTTAGGAACCATTTTAACATGATCAATTGTACGAAAATTTATTAGTTATATGATTAAAAAATGAATTACTTTTTTTTACGCTGGTAAACTGGTTCCATATTTCTTGTAATATTACGTGACTAAGTATTGAGCTAAATCGTGGTTACTCGGAAGCTGTTTTTTTTTTACACCGTTAAAAAATGTTTCAAATTTAACGAAGAGTTACACTAATTTAAAAAGATAATATTTAGCGAGATATGGTGTTTAATTAATAAATAAAAATAAAAAAATTAAAACGTGAACTTATAGTGCTTATATAGTTGATTCTGACATTATTTTTTTATTCGTTTAATCTCTTAAATCTATCAATTAGCCTTCACTGGAAAAAGTCAATTTTTGAAATTCCAAAGTGGCTCAAAAATATTGTGTTGGATTTTTAGGATCATTAAGATTATTATGATGACCGTATCCTATATATTAAACAAAATAAGACCAATGAGTAAATCCTACAAAAAATAAATTAAATTTTTTTGCCATTCAAGCAACGAACGATTTTTCGAAGAATCGCTTGTATACACAACCATGCATGCCATTGCGTGCCATTGGTCTGTTTTGTAACAAAGCAAATGCCTCACCGTTTCTGCTCCTCTCGCATAGAGTAATAAACTGTAATTTATTTTTGAAACCTCGATAGCAGTCAATATTTCAAAACAATAACTACATTTTATCAAAACTGACGTCTTTGAAGACATAAATTTTTTTACAATGCATTAAAGATGAAACGTCTGTTTCCTGGAAGAAAAATTTTCCGTACTTATGTTCCAACATACGTCGTTATTTTTCAACGTTCCCGGCAATTCTATTATCGATGATAACGCCGCGAACTCGCTCGTACTTGTGATGATTTATTTATTTTTCAAACGAAAGAATAAGTACACAAGATACACATATTTATAGTTTGCGTCAATACAAAGTGATTAAAGTCATGTTAGCGGTTTCTTAACATTAATCTCGTTGAATTTTAAAATATTCCCCCGACAATCGCAAATAGTCTCGTCGATGTTTGATGAAAAATAAAGTTAAATAGTTGTGCCAATTAATAATTTTACATCACATAAAAAAAAACTTTTTTTAATTTTCCCCAGCTCAGTATCCTATACACAATAAACGAAGTCAAAAGAGAAATCATTATTTTTAATTACGTAAGAAACTCCCAAAGCTCGTTCGCCTCATTGTGGTACCTTCATTGTTACGTGTGCATACAGCGCCAAATTCGAAGGCAACGCGCATAAAAAACAAAAAAAAAAAAAAAAAAAAAAAATCACTTCGTCTCGCGTATTATCAAACAAACGAACGAGAAGCAAAACGAAGCGTGTACTAAAATACACGCGTAGAAAGCAAAGCCTTCGTGGGTGTGTGTAAAAGAGTCAGCGTCGCGCATGACGTAGGCCCACTTCCTGTCTGATGCTTATGCGGCCCCCGCATCTCTCCTTATCCCCATGTGTGTGCTTACAAAACACGCCTTTTACACTTTTCGAGTCCCGAGTCTTTGCACATATCCCTTATACCTTTAAATAAGCTTCGTTTCATAAACATAATATACGTGTACAGGCATGTTGCAGCTTTACCTGGTGGATAGTTGACTCCATATTATACCACACACGGGGCCTGCCACAATGCACGTATACACTCGTCTCGCTCTTTTCCGGTGCGCTAGCCAACTTTCCGTGCTTCCTTTCTCCAATCTCACTTCCTGGGGGCTGTCGGAGTCCACGTTAATGCGCACACCCACGTTTCTATACGTACCTATACCGTCCAATGCTCGTGGTGCTCGCGTGAGCGTATCGTGTTTGCGTGCATGCTATACCTTTATACGCAATTGAAAAAAGAGGGATCGGCTTGACATTTTTTTTTAACCCTTTTGGGACCTCGGTGCCGGTTTTTCGTCCAGGACAATCTCTATGCTAATCCTGATGGCGACGCTTCTTGTTTGCTCATCCATTTTTTTTTTATTTTTTAAGTTTGCCATTTCTGGGACGAATTTTGTATACCTGCCGCGCTAAAAATTTCTATAAACTCATGATTGAAAATTAAGATGAAAAACAAACATTTATTGTGGATCTATTAAGGGAGATTTTTGAACTATCTACAAAATGTCGTTTCGAAACGAGAACCAACGATGTGGTTGGAAGTAGGACTATTATCCAAACTATACATCGTACGGTTACAATGGCATTGATGAGTTATTTTAAATCAATACAAGTCAAAATATATATCAAGTGATACAAACATGAGTTTCATCTATGAAAAAAAGCCTTGCCGGTTACACCCAAGTACAGGTACCTTACCAAAAACCTATTCCCACCAAGAATGACGAGTGTAACGCAATAGAAAAAAAAAAAATAAATCATAATCTTCTGGTGGAGAAAAAAAAAGAAACATATATTCAGCCATCATATGCAAATGTTTGCAAGGTCCCTCTCAAAGTCAAATCCAGTAATGAGTCACGAGCGAAAAATGTTTTTTTTTTTCTCTCCACTGCCGTGCCGCGCTGCAACATCTTGCCAACCGAAAAACACACTTATACCGATCCGAAGGTCTTCCATTTTACTTAACGATCCGATCGCTGTGTGTTGTGCCGTGCTCGTACGAAACGGAAACCATACGCCTCCTCCATGGTCTCGGTTTTGCGTGGTATTAGATTTCTGGCGACTGGCCACTTTGGAAACGCGTTTGCGCGGTACACGACGAAATCCGTGAAAACCAATTTCTCGTCGAGCAGCTCGAAAATCGATGAAAAACAGTTTACAACATCCAAAAACGTAGGAAAGTAAATACTATTGTGTTTACCGAGTCTAAAGTAAAAAATGCATCTTTGAAGCATCAACCCAAGATTTGTTCTTTTCGCAGACCAGCTCGTAAGATAAGCGAGCAATGGGATACATTTCAAGTGTTGGTCATACACACCGAGCGCGTGCTAAGCGAAACCGTCCAGATTTTCTCCTCGAACAATGTACGCCTCTCGACCCGCCGTACCGTAAAAAAAAAAAACCACCGCGTCCGCTTTTTTCGCGAGAGAAGACGCTCGAGTCCTTGCTTCTTTTCTTTTGCGGTTCACCATTTGCACACGTCCTACATACACAAGCTCCATGTATGTGCTGCTATAACGTCTGCGTCGTAATTTTTTTTCGTTGCTTGTGGCTGTACTTTCTCGCGCTTCATGGATACGTTGTAAGCCACACACGGTTGCTACAGATGATATGCCTCGCTGGCTTAGTTTATAGCTCTACTGTACGTGATGATGTTTGATGAGGAGAACCAAGACTTTGGCTCGTTTTGTCAATCACTCTGCCAAGATAATCGTCTCAGCCTTAACAGGCTAGCTCTTGGTGTGTTTTTTTTTTTTTTTTTTTTTTTTTCAATAGCTTCTAGGAATTCTGCTCTTCTTCTTGAGATTATCTTCTCTTTTTTTCCGTGAGGATAAAACTTTGCAACGGGCGGAAAATAAAAAATGGCCGAGTGTGCCGTAAGTAGTTGCAATCCCTGTTTTTTTACAAGATGCATTGCATCAATGATTGACACTAAAAAGAAACACAGGTTCTTCCCTCTACAGCTTCCCTGTGGGTTGATTTTCTCCGACTGTAGTCGAACTGGTGAAATAGTTGGCGCACCACCCTGAAGATTATTTATCAACACTCGACAACTTTAAACGTGTAAACTTCAAAAAACGAGGGTAATGTATGTGTGGTGCTTGCATACGGTAACCCACCCATACAATTATACAGACGGACCTTTTGGAAGAGCGATTCGCGTCAATTGTAAGTTTAATGTATCGAGGTAAACGGTATTGCTTCTACGACGAATAGAAAAGTTTGGTGAAGCATACGCGTTATCGAACACAATCAATACGTACGTTTGGTCGCTATTGTACCATGTTAAAATCCCCTTGAGCACGCGAAGAAACCTTGTACGGGTCCAGAAAAAAAATGTTAATATCCATAACGTGTGTCGAAGCAACGAGACCTCCCCCCGAAAAAAAGATAGCTCTTCTGGCTGCGCCACCTCCTCGGCGTGCAGTAAGTAAAACTCGGCCGTCTCCCGAAGAGCACAAAGTCTCGAACGAAATAAACTCCGCGCAGACATGTAGCCATAGCTCTCGCTCGTTGTAAAAGCACGGCACGAACCGTGCGGTTGCCACCAGCGTTGTACAGCCTTTCGTGTACAGCTAACGCACACGCACACTCTGCGCGCTTTCTTCCTTTCCATTCGCGTGCAGTGCATTATGGCTGGGCTATGCTTATGTAGGTACAAACTGGCGCATTCCGAGCACTGTTGCCAGCTCGCCGAGAACGTCTCTCGGGCCCCGTCGTTGAGTATCACTTTTGAAAAAAAGCAGTTGTGAAAGTCGAGTCGAGAAAGAGACGGAGGGAAGATCGGCATGGTCGTTGTCCGTACTCTGGCTTCGGTGGCCAAAGCTATGAACAAAAAAATGGTCAACTCGCAAGAAACTCCGATGGTTCATGATTCATTGGCTGTATACATCTTCGTACCTTATACATACGGTTGGACTTGACTGAATGTCGTAAAAGAGAAAAATAATGACTGAATTGCAAAGTTTTCCCATCCGTTGATGTAGTACCATTGTTAACGGTCACATCGGCAGGTTTCACTTGACAACGACCCAATTCGACCCAATTCGGGTCTCTTTTTATCATAAGGATTGAACCTCTTCACCAAATTTGGCTCCCAACTGCATTTGAAGACTTTGAAGATCATGTCCAAAGACATTTTACTTGATCGATCAGTGACAAAAATATATACCTCACTCTAAAGCCCCCTTTGAGACAATTGTTTGAGGAAAACGATCCAGTAGGTACTCGGTGATGAATCGATTTAGCCCTTTGGCAAACCCTTCCACTAAATGTAGATTATTATTACAAACTATAGACGTGTGTGTTATTTTGACACACTTGGATAACACAATGTTATCATGTACATATATACGGCTATAGTTTCATCGGCATTTTTGGTTGCGTTTTATCGTACCTTTTTATCAGCTATACGTACGATATACGTACTCCGAGCGGAAACCCAGCGTACAGATAAAGCCCCGGCATGAAACATCAGTCGCGTACCATATCCCCGCAATATTATCGCGCCAGGGAACAACAACCACCATATCGCACCACCAACACACACAATCAGACACTGCTATCTGTACATTATTTCAATAGTTGTGAAATTTGTGACTTTTCAATTCGAGAGAATAGATATAATAACTCATGGGTTACCTGTTGCAGTTGGAAAAAAAAAAAAAAAAAAAAAAAAAAAAACACCTCTGACCGAAGAATCAATTTGGGTCCAATACTCGTTTTTGTTTCATACATTCGATAATCTATATAGAATACATGTACAAGGGTCTTTTAAATCATTTTAACTTAACTTCCAAATGATCGTGTGAAGAATCACACGAGCGACAACCCATGTGTAGATGCGTATACAGTCCCAAAAATACGTAAAGGATATAATATTATAGTCTTGTGTTCCATTCCATGCGGACCACTATCGGCGCAGGGAGGTATACATTACGCTACTCCAGTGCTGCGGGACCCCTACCACGTCTCTTTCTCCTTGTACGTGGGAATTTTCCCGTCCCAGGTTTTCCAGTCGCACGCTACATCGGCATTCCAGAGTGAATTACACACTCTCGCGATCACTATACACACGTTTGTGCGGAGGGATCGGCATTTCTACACGTGTGTGTGAAGGATCTCGTCTTTTTAAAAGGCTCGTGGACCACAACGAGGGGTTGGTTGTTACTCGCGTGGGAGATCTGATGCTCGATGTTTGGGAAAAAAAAAAAAAATTGCGCTTCTATACCGTATACAATATGCGATGGGTAACGTATGTAAAATAAGGTCTCGTGTGTCCATTTGTATGCACGTATAGTATCGCTTGGAAAAGTCAAGCATGCGGCTATTGTATTGTTATGACGATAATAATTTAAATGGCTTAGATTGTGCGTATATAATGATTTTGATGATGAACAACAAAAGAACAATGCGACGCTCGACTTGGAGGAATCTTGCGTGAATCATCTTCGTTAGAACGGATCGTTACTTGCGTGCTAATTTTTTTTCTTGGCAACGTTCAATATATTCATAAATTACTTATGCCGATTGTTTTTCGAGGCTATCATGGAGTTGCCAATGATATGCGAGAATCATGATTGTAATGAGCCTATATATGGTGCTTCAAACCTTCTTGATAATGGAACGAACGTATTTGTGACAATTTTGGATTACGAGTAAGTTATTAAGTAATTCACAAATTTGGTTTTGCTCCAAAGAAAAAAAAAAAACTGTTTGCGCGTTTTCTGAAGATGTGTCCGTCAACCATGGCAATTTCGAGAAGACTGAGCTCTTGAGGCAGCCAGTAATCTACTTTCAAAAATGTGACGAAGACGAGTAGAGGTCGTTGGTGTAGGTTTTTATTCGTGGCGCACTTTTTTTAATTCGGTCTCTCAAAACTACGCGGAAATAGTGTCCATCGTCAACGTTGTCTGATATTACAATTTTCAAAGGAATACATCGATTCGTCTCATTTTTCGTACATTTTTATAACCGACTACAACTGAATTTCTTGTACAACGACACGATCCAGTTTTATTATTTAATTTTATTGTAGAACGCGTGGTTATTAACAATACCTATGTTTTTAGTTACAAATGGCACACAGTCTGTAATAGTTTCAATTGAATTCGAACATAAAAGTTTGGGCTCAACTGTATATATATATATATATATATATATATAAATACAAACGTTTTCCGAGGAACGATTCGAACGATGAATGATAAAAATTCTTTTTTTTTATTTTGTTTCGCTCACACCGGATGTATGATGCAGAAACGTTTTTTCATGCTCTTGTTGATATACTCGCAGAACTGTTTAGCAAATGATTAACCGGCTCGAGTCATAGTTGGCGTGTACTTATCGCGTTACATCGTCAATTTTTATTTTGGATGTCTCATCGTTGCGAACACGCGCGAATGACCAATCCATACATTTGTTTGATTTTATTTATTTATTTTTTTAATTTTAACATAAAAATGGCTACTGTTCAATTGGTACGGATTTGGTGCGCCTTCTACGGGCGATTTAATAAAAAAAGAAAAGTATAATTCAAAAATACAAACACGTGGACTTTGATCAGACCCCGCTCGCACGTCCTCTTCTATACTCCTTGAAACAAAATCCAAGGAGTGAAAAAAACCTGTTCCCCCAGACTCCAAATGGTCCCTCGATTTACCGGACGCGAAAATGACCCTTGAAAAAAACGTCCAGCTCACGTTTTGTACACAATACGTGACGCGCAAAAGCTCGCGATTCATCCGCGCGTACAAGGCGTATACACGTTATACGCGAAAAAGCGCGTAGTAGAAAAAGCCCGCATTCATGTCTTCTGCATGAACCGACACCCCCCGAAAGCCCCTTTCATTCGCGAAAATTGGCGACTCGAGCTTTACGACGCGTAGTGAGTAACGCGTACTACACCCGCTATATTTTCCTCTTAAGCCCGCATCATTCATCAAACGGGGCTGGGGAGTAGGAAACAAACAAAAAAAAAAAAAAAAAGTGGAAAGGAAAAGCACCCTCGGAAACAATAGTCTGGGCGCACGTGAATGCGAAAACGACGCCCGCGCCCGAGATGTCTCACAAACGCCCTTTGTCCCGCAGCACCGAGAGACGACTCGTACACCCGCGCAACTATAGGTATATAAGACGATATCCTTACAACTCTCGTGCAGCGGAGACGTTCTTTCACATGTACCTAAGTATATGTACGATACTCGCGCGTTAGAAGGGCTGCTGACTTTTACTCGGCTCCGTTGCAGAAAATTCATTCTTCGCTCGGGTGTACTTGTAACTTGTGTATAAGTACATGTATGGGAGGGGGGGGGTACCGAGATCTCTCGCGCGAGAAAGAAACCACCGCGCTCTCGTAACCCAGGAGGTGCGGGGCAAGGGGAGAGCAAAGGAATTCGTGCCCTGCAGTGATGGTGGTGGGCATGTATAAGAGAGAGAGGCTGATGGTTGAACGGAGCTTGAACCGAGCGAGCACCAAGTGTATTATATGTATATATAGGTACATACCTACTACTTACAGCCGAGAGCGAGAAAATAACGCTCGTTGTGTGTAAAAGTATATGTATATGCATTCCGGATAAAAGATAAGGAGGAGGAGAGGAATGGAATCTCGTCGTGGGCGCACTCCTCTCGGGGAAGGGCAAAGAGAGAGAGAGAGAGAGAGAGAGAGACACATATATAATATATGTGCAATATACACGGAGATGCTTCTTCTTCTTCTTCTTCTTCTCGAAATGTTGGTGGTGGTGATGGTGTACTACGGGATGGCTCGCTCTCTTTCTCGCTTATTCTCGAGGAGCATGTAACGAGAGAGTCAATGGCGGAGGCTCCGGGGTTTCTTCTTCTTCTTCTTCCTTTGGGTGCAATGTTTGCCAAGCTAGCGTGGAAATTTTTTCGATGGCGCAGGGTTGATGGGTACAGTTCGTGTGGATTGGGCATTTTGTTGGTCCAGGGGTCTTGGATCCTTTTTTTTTCATGGGGGTACGCTTATGTGACTTTTTTCCCTTTTACTATTTCTATGATTCTATAGCTTTCAATGAAAATAGAGACAGTTGCAGGAAAACAAGTCAAATTTTTTTTATTTTTTTTTTTTTTATTAGACAGTTGTGAAAAATTTACTGGATCCCTCAAGTTGTTGCAAAAGGGAAATGGATTTGGTTGAAAAAGCTACGTGTAGGCTGAAGATTAAATTTTTTTCACTTCATTTTAAAGTTTGTCTTAGAAAAATAAAAGGCTCGATGCAATTTAAACTTTGGACCATATCAACAAAAACTATCAACATGCTTTTGTATCACGTTAGAAAAAAGAACTCGAGTTTATGTAGAGTTTTTATTTTTCACATTGTCTATGGTGTGGAACCTAATAATTTTCGTTTGATTAAAAATTACTAAGTAGTACCTTCGTGCTGTGTATTTTCATTTTAACCTTTAGTAAATTTTGCAGATCGGGATTTTGGGAACTACTAGGAAAGTATATTGGTATCGATTGAGTAGGTACATCGATCGGAATTGTCTAAAAATGTTTTTAAAAAATTTTTCTTGCACTACATGCGAAAATACACCATATTATATTGTAAAACTGAATCGCAGGAAGAAATTGACAAATGTAACGTTTATTAATACTAAAAAATCGCGTTTTTTGTTTGAATAATTTTAATTTTGAAGAATTTTCTTTGATCCTTAGCTTGTCAAACGTACCTTTTTACGAGCCGTTTGGATGACTGATTTGGCACCATTCCATTTAGCTGTCAACGCAGCAGTTAAGTGTCGTGTAATTAAAATTTTTTTATGTTAAACATTGCTCATCAAAGACAGAGTTGAAGAGTTAAGTTACGAAAAAAAAACTACAGGCATCATGTTGATAAAGTCCTTGTTTTATGGTTTTTACCATTCCTCTTCCTAATTTGGGACTTGGCATTCAACTTTTGAACAATTAACGGATGATGGGATGGAATGGTAAATGGGACGAAAAAACGTGCATTAATGCCTTTCAGATTATTTCGGGCTGGATGATTTATTTTTGTAACTTCTAATGTTATGCGCTTAAAACTCACCCATTTGATAAGATCCTTTTCGAGACATTTTTTATTTTCGTCTAGGAAAATAGTTTAATCCATTATTCAGAGTTTAAAATGATATTTAATTCAAGGTTTTACCCCAAAGACTCATTTTCAAAACTTGTAAGAAGCTACCAAAGTACTTGATCATTCAGAATATTCTTTCTAAATCAAGCTTAATTATTGTGAAAAAACTCTTCAACCCCATTTTTATGGAAGTGCTCGTTGTAATAAACATCCCTGGATAACTGTGAATAAGACCACTAACTGGTATCAATGAAAAAAAATCTCAAACCCTAAAATAACTGTAAAATCAACCCCCTCAAGGGTGCATACAAAAAAACCGGGTGGTTTGATTCCAGGAAAAAAAAAATCCAAAAGACATTTAAATGGTCCAAAAAGTCGGACCCATTTCCACCGGGTTTCCCAAACCAGTTGGGACCTGTTTCTCCAATTTTTCAGCTCAAACAGCCCTTTGCCGCTACAAATCCATGGTATTTGTGAAAAATTTGTTAACAACTACAGATTCCAAGTGCCTGCCTCTCTAATAACTCCAGTTTTCTCCTTTCCTCGCGGCCAAAGTATAACAGGGGCCACAGTTTTCCCACGAACGAGTACCAGAGAGAGAGATATATAGAGCGGGCAATCGCTGCGGCAACATCGCGCATGGCCCTATCATACAAACGCGCCGCGGGAGCTGTTGGCGCTTGGCAACTCTGCAGCCGCTCTCTGGTGAGGTCGTCGTCGTCGTCGTCGTCGTCGGCTGTGTGAGTGCGCGCAGAGCTCTCCAATGTATTATACATTTTCTCCATCGCTCCGCGCCTTGGCTGCGCCGCCGTACACCCCTGCCCTACCTAATACGGACTCCGAGGCAGACGAAGCTCGGTCGGCTTACCATCAACAACACCCGTGTTTGTGCGCCCAAAGAGGCTCGCTCGCGCTACTTTTTCGCGGGTACCCCTAAGTTTAGGGCAGATGTGCTTGACGGACAGGGCAACCGTTTGATATGTGTGTGATGGGTGTGTGTCTGTGACTGTGCGCGTGTTTTTGCTTTTCTTTTTCTTTTTTTTTTCATTTTTTTTTCGAGGACTCGAACCATCGTGGGTGCGGGTTCGATTCTTGGCCGTGGAGAAAAAAAAATTATTCTGGTGTTCGGTTCGAGAGTCGTTTCTTTTTGGTTCTTCCACATGGCGCTCTTTGTTTTTGCGTTGAATTCTTGTTTTTTGGAGCTTTAAAACGGACCATACAACTTCAGCACGCCCTTCGTTAACGTTAAATAGGGAAAGGAGTATCCGGCTTGTAAGATAACATACACGTACACGCAAAAAGACTGGCGACGATTCATTCTCGACCGGAGAGAGACCTTCGAAACAGACGACACGTATGAAATTCTCAGCACACGCTGCACGATTATAAAGTTCTCCCGTACAATGCTGGAAACTATGTTGATCGTACGTATCTTACAATATTTATCATTGATAAATTTCATGCATTGCTCGTTGCATTTTTCATTTTTCATTTTTCATTTTTCATTTTTCATTTTTTTTGCCCCTCATTTGTTTATTATTATAGATTTATGCATGTAAACGTTTACATATGTACATATAAATGTTTGGGCCAGAGTGTGCGAGAGAGGAGTGTCGCGTTTGCGCCCTGCGAGAGCAGCTATAGGTATTGTAAGTTACGTCGCCCAGGAAGGGCATTGATTTACAGCGCTTGCTGGGTAGGTACAGGGGGCTATATATACGTTGCCCATATATATATATATACATATATGTCCCATGCAGTGTCTCTTTTCCTCTCTCGCGGTAGGGGTACATCTGTTCGGTAGACCCCCCACCTATTATGGAACGATGGCCGCTCTTCTTTTTGTTAGGCCTTTTACCGAATTTTCGGAGTATATGTCTTTTTTGGCGCCAGGCTTTTATCTTTCTTTTTTTTTTTTTTTTTGTTCAATGCATAATAGCGACGGGCCTTTGGAAAACCGTTCACTTCGAGAATCGGTATCTTTTGTACTTCTTTGCTCCTTTTTCCTTTCTTCTTATCGCAATGAGTATACGTGCTCTCGTTGCGGACGGGGAGCGGAAAGGGAGGCCACTCTGAAGCGGTTTAATCGGCGATAAGCTCTGTGGGTGTGAAAAGGTTTAAATTACCTCGAAGGTCGGCCTTTTCTGTTTGCTTAGGGATTTTTTTTTTTTTAATTGTTTTTTTGTCTTTTTTGGAAAGGAAGATAAAAAAGAATGTTATTGTGTGCCAAATGATTCTCACAGCTGCGCAATTAGATTTCGCGCAAGCGAAATAAACAGAGCGTAAAGCTACGAAGTCTTTTTGTATACGAACCTGCAAGACTTTAGCAAGACCCCATCGATAATTTGTATGAAATTGTATGAGAAATAATGCCCTATTCAAGTCTCGATCGTTGGAACGGATGGTTGACTGAATCGCATTGTACTTGGCTCGCATTGTTCAAAAGCCAACAACGTAAGCGCGTTCTTTTTGTTCGAAGAAGGAAAACAAAAAAAAAAATAAATAAATAAATAAAAAAAAGATCCATCGAGCATTGACTAATGCTTAGCATGAAATTGCTTAGATAATCACGTGATTAGTAATAGTACGGCGCCCGCGAGGCGCCTCTCGATATGCGCTTGTGCACGAGATGGAAAACACATACCTATCGAACGGCTTTCTAAGAAAACCGATTTATACACGCATTGGTGCAAATCAAGCTTTGTGGTATAGCGCCACGGTGGCAAGTATCATAGAAATATTGTGACAATGCAGGTAGCAAATCTGTTGCTGTTCTTTGGCCCGTTATTCCTTTTAACAATAATTAGATGTTGGCATATTAAAAAAGAAAATTGCCGATTTTCCGTTAGAAAGTTCAACCCTACCCCTCCCCTCCTCGTTAAGTACACCCAAGCCTGTAAATACATAAAGTTACAACTCTCAATTAAATTTTTTTACATTGAAAGATTTTAATGGTCGTACCTAATGCATGTATTTAGCTAATTTACCAATATGGAGGGCTCACACTCGAATGATAAACCTCTTCAACAAATGGCAACCATCGACGGTATACCGAACAACAATGATTTCTTAAAATTCACGCGATAGTACTTGATGTACATCACAATGCAAGGGTATATAAATGATGTTTGGAAAAAAATTTGGTAAATTAAAGTGTGGCAAAACATACCCTGATGCAAACCATTGATTCTGTATTTGTTGATGTTCGTTGTTGTCCTGAATAAAAAAAAAAAAAAAAAAAAAAAAAAAAAAAAAAAAGAAACTCGCAACAATCATCCAATCGTACATGTGTGGATGCAATATGACACACAGAACCATTTAAGTACAGAAGTAGTTAGTTTCCCGTGTGGGTACAACAGCTGTGCTCGATTTCGCTCGGTTCGTTGCTTCATGCCGAGAGCACGGCTTTTACAACGAGCGTTGGCTTCGTGGCCATTTTGGCTCTCCGCACACTCGCTGTGTGTAAGCCAAGCTCGACTTTCCACCGAGAAGACAGAGAGAGAGAGGAACGGCTCAGACGATCAGACGCACATGTATGTATATGTACATGTCTATGAACGCACACTTGCTAACGATAAAAACAGGACGGCCAGAGAGAGCTGCAGGCCGTTCGTTCGTCCTTGCCGACTTTTTCGATACACGGCGTCTCTAGGATAATGCATGTGTCGGAAAAAAAGAGAGAGAGAGATCGGGAATGGAAAAACGAGCGGCTTGCGTGTATTTATATACGTGCGACGACGACGACCTGTCGAGGTCGCGATTTTTTTTTTCCTCCTTTTTCTAGACTCGTAATTATTATTATCACGCATGTATGCCCGTTTTCCTCACTTTTTTTTTTTTTTTTTTTCTTTTTTTTAGCTCTTTCATACTATCCTTTGGGTATTTTAAGCATCCGATGCCTTTCATATTCCTTTAACGTGCACTTATCATCCATATAATATATGCAGGAGAAGTTTTCCCTAAATGGGGAATATTATTTTCGTCAAACGAAGCTTGCGAAGAAAAAAGGAATAATTTAATTTATATGGAATTACACGTGAGTCAAGCCAAAGATATTTTAATTCTTCGAATTGTTGCTTATTGTTCGGCTTCTCTGCTACATACACTACTGGCTATGATAGCTTTTTTTTTCCATTCAAGTCACAATGACACGCTGCTGCTACTTGATCGTGAATACTTTTTTTTTTGTATACACATGTATGCATGATAAATGAAATCGCGCCAGATTATCGATGTGCATATATACAACCTCTTGGGATTGTAGATGCTGTGGCTTTTAAGAATATATCACACGTTCGGTTGAATAAGTGCTCGAAAGAAAAAACAATAAAAACTTTTCTCCCAGCCATATGGAGGGTAAAAAGTCGTATTGTTTAGTGCCTCAACCCACGCGTCCATGCAGCTGATGACCCCATCTTAAAAAAAGGGAGGGAATCGTGTGTGCATTTTATACTTTTGTTACAACAATCGAGCGACTGAATTACTCAGAAATTTCCACGAGAGATATAAGTACTCGTATACTTGTAGGCACGAACGGCTGCGCGCTTTCTCCTCCGCACAACAGCAGCAGCGCGTATATATAACAATATTATCGCCTGCTTACATGCACAAAGGCTATATACACACGAGAGTGTATTTTTAACAGCTCGGCTCGATAACACACAACAAACGTGATCTTTTGTACGATTCTTTTTATTTATTTTTTTTTTTTTCTTCGTCTTCGGACGGCAAATCGTGGAAGATTTTCGGGAGAGCCGATGACTCGACTCTCGGGGAACAAATGGCGGAGTTGTGGCTGATTTGACATAATGACCCGAGGACTGGATGTTTTAATTGATGGGTCTGCAAGGCGTTTTTTTTTTTTTTTTCATCCATCCAATTGTTATTGTTTGCACGAACCAATGAGTACATCTGGTGTACGAATCAGAATTTACGGGTTTTCCGCGTGGTTCTGCCAATTTGCGAATGAATCACTGGAATTTTAAAACTTCCCTCACGGGACTGAGCTGTTGCTTAAGGGGGACCACTGCGCCAATAGCCCGTTAGGCCATATAAAAGGGCCCTTTGAAGTATTGTATGTGTTATGCTCGTTTTGAGGATATTTTGAGCAACTCCAAGTTTGAGGAAACTTGCATTTTACGAAACGCATGAAAGTTGGTTGGTTTGAATAAATATTAAAGCACATCTTATCGTTTTTCATTGTAACTCTTATCAAATTTTCCCATCTTTCACATTGATTTACATGTAACTTTTTTCACCACTTAGTACGTTGAGCTTTGCGTAGCTGATGGTAATAAATTCACTTTTGATTAATAAGACTTAGTATTTAACTGGATTCATTTAAATATTTCTCATACAAAATCAATTTCGATTTGAGTATGTACTCCCGTAAAAAAAAATCCCTATTGACTCGACGTTTGTTAGAATCATTTTCACTGATTGGTATTATTTGGTAGGTAACGTTAACTTATAAAAAACTAATAAATCAAATAAATAAATTATAACTAATATTGGAAACATTTTCAAATCCACAATTTTCTAATGATAAAAAACAGTTCCTACCTTATCGACGCATGCTATCAGTCGGTAGGGAAGGTCACTGGTTGTTGGTAACTGAACAACCGACCTTACCTGCCAACGGTCTCTTCCGCGCAAAGTTTAAACCCAATAAAATTTACATTCATTAGACACACGAAATGACTGACAGCCCGAAAAAAAAACCCCATATCTTTGTTTTGTACCTCAGTGTGACTCACGAACGAGCAATTACAAAGGAAAATTTGACAGAAGCGCATTGAGAAGTACCTTCACTAAAACTTTTGTGAATAGACAGATATAGTATGTAGATGCGTCAAAGTTTTCCGCTGCCCTCATATCCATTAGGAGTTGAATGAAAATTCGGAAGTCCCCCTCGTAAAATAAAAACAAAAAAAGGCACCCTCTTGAGAATACGGTACTTATGGGTATAGTACGATGCATATATATATAATCATAGATACTGCACCATACACGAAAACTATGGCATCAGATCGGCAGATGCGCGACAGCCGGAGGCCGGAACCACATGTGCAGGGATGTACACACAAATGTACATGTATATATTTCAGAGGGGCGTACTTATAGTAGAAGAGGATAGAGACGACGTCGTTGTGGGTGTTGCGAAGATAAAAAGAAAAAATGCGAGTGAGACACACTATTCTCTTTAAAAGGACGCACGCCTAAGCGGAGGAGCTTTCATTACACCTTTTCTTCATGTATTGAGGATACCTACACGTTATGTTTGTCAAGCTGCGTGTATATTGCGACTCGATAAATCAATTTATCGTCGTTCTTTTCACGCTTCGAGTGAAACGTGTGTGGTTTTTAAAAATTTGCTTATCGTCGTCGTCGTCATCGTCAGAAAAAAAAAAAAAAAGCGAGGCAGGTGGATAAGCTCATGATCGTAAAAAACACTCGCGCCCACGTAGTTAGGACTTTTAATTGTTAAAGACGTCAATTAAACTCATATCTGACGATGCTTCGAGGCGTAGGTATACGTACATACATACGTACACCCACACCCGTTTTTAATTTGTTTTTAAGGTATTACACGTTCCGCATGAGCAAACGCGCACTTACAGGTTTCCTTGTTCTGTTTTTCCCCTCTGACTATTGCAACATGTCGAAACAATATTGTAACCAGACATTTGTATCTTTTTTTTTTGTTATTAATAAAAAATACTATGCTTACGTTAATTTTTCACCATGTACGTATTGCCAAGAGGACCTTGATTCAATTGCTGTGTGCGTGTAGGTATTATTCGTTTTCATCCAATTGATGGAACAATCATTCCATGTGTGCATCCTACTTCTACTTCCTGCAATCAAAGTTTCGAGTTTCAAACGTAGTTACATTGCTTACTCGCATGTGTTTGTTATTAATCTCCTTACTTGTCGTTGGAAAACCTTCTGAGCTGGAATTTCAAGTATCTGTAGATTCTGTTTCTAAAAATATAAAATTGTTTTACAAACAGTTACGTACACTTATAGCTACGCGTGAATGTAAAAAATATTTCTTCCCAGCCTTAGGTAATAAAGCTCTCTTTACGTAATCATTGCTTTTAAATATATATATAAGCCATCACGCACGCGTTCAATCGGCAATGTGATGTACATATATGTGAAACAACTGTCGCTAAATGAAAAAAAAAAAAAAAAACGTTACATAAGCCACGCGCGCGTCCTTGCATCGTTAACGAAACAAGTATATATAAGTGTACGTCACGGATTGAGTACACGCACACACCTACGCCCGCATAAAAACAGCGCTGGACAAATTTATCGGTTCGTCAAGCAAGAGAGCTATTACACGAGAGATACATATAATATATTGTTGGGAAAAAATAAAACTGCGCAGCGTTGACGCCCACGTTAGTAATTAGTGTACTTATAAGTATATACTTACAGATGCATCGTGTCGTGTAGGTATTACCTTTTAGGTGTAACATCACGTATTTCCATTAAATATCTATAGCACGCGCGTTGCCGCGTTGTTATCTTCGCTTTTTGCGCCATCGCGTATGACGTATACCCTACCGTTGTTTGTAAAGTCAATCGCAGTCGACAATCAACAAAAATACTTTTATGACGGTTTTGTGTAAAAACCACCGCACCTCGAAGATGAAATCACTATTGGCTTAACTTGTGCCGTCGGTTATTCCTTACTTTACCAAAAATCTGTTATAAACAATAACATGTTGCAATACGCGCACTCGTGAGGTTGTGCCTCTGTTTTTGTGCACGCAATTTTATTTTTCCGTTCCCCGTGTCTATATACCTATCTCTATCGCCACCGGCGACGGACCGGCCTCACCCTTCATCCTTCATCATCTGTCGCTCTTTCCTCTCCTTCTCTCTCTCGCGTATGTGCGTAATGTGCGCTGTACCACGTGTATACATATAGTTTAGACTATAGGGGTAACAGCTGCTTAGTTGCACGTTAGTCTTGCCAGATCTCGGTGAAGAGGAGAGGTGTGGCGAGCCCAAGGAAACGATCAGTAAACGTTTGGAGTTTGGACTTGATGGAGGAAGCAATTAAAAGGATTATTAAGTACTTGAATTATAGTTTGAGTTTTGCCGAGTGTGTTTTAATCACCATTTTTGTTTGAATATTCTTTTTTTTGTTCTTTACTCTTAAAAGTTTGATTTGTCGATAGTTTTCATTCTGCTGTGTGTT
Organism: Copidosoma floridanum; assembly: GCF_036245765.1. Lineage (NCBI taxonomy): Eukaryota > Metazoa > Arthropoda > Insecta > Hymenoptera > Encyrtidae > Copidosoma > Copidosoma floridanum. Next base: position 9,796,527 of record NW_028321884.1, on the reverse strand, counting down.
TGTTGTTCATGTGGTTTGTAGGTTGAGTATTGTAGAAACAATGGCTTTTGTTTTAGAAGTATAGGACTTTTGCCAAAACGAATTGCAAAATTACGAGAATCAAACTTTTTCGTGCTATTGCGTGAAACAAGGTACTTGCGTATGGATAATATAGGACAGGCAATGCAGGCTGCTAATTCATTAGTGACATCAACACGTGCTTTATAAAAATGTTTTTTTTTTCTTCGGTTTTTATACAAAAAGCAGTAATTTGCTGTACTTTTTTTTTAAATTTTTTTTTTTTTTCCCAACTCATTGTTCAAACGCGTTGGGTGTGGCAGTGCTATGAGTTACATTTCAAACTGCAACTAAGCTTTGCTGGCCTAGACCCAGTCTGTACATGTATAATAGATAAAATTACCTATACTTAGTCACTTAGGTGATGCTGATGACATAACAGCTCTATTCATTGCTATAGTTACAAAAAAATAGAGCTCTCCGACTCTGAATGTTTGCATTGGTTGGGTGTGTGCGTGAAATTCATATGGAAGGACAAGGTTGTTTTTTACATGCTTAAGTGCGGTATTATGTTGATCAGTTAACTGGTTTTACAATAAAAGTTGAATCACGACACTTGTATGAAAGGCCTTGTATGCATTGAAAACATCTCATTTTCATACTTTTTGAATTTTCCAATGACTCATGTGTATAATTAGTTTTTTATCTGCAACTGTATATCATTAAAAACTTATAACATCAAACTACGTTTTTTAAATAGAAATGTGAAAAATAGAATAATACTTATAATAATTCAACATTTTTTTTTTTTTACAGCCAAAATTCGAAAAATTCAGCGACCTGCGTCTGAAGGAGGGTAAGATGGCTGGATTGCTGGATCGCAGGGAAACCGTTTTTTCTCCATGTATACTGAAGCCAAATTCAACCCCGAGAGCGCCAACGCCTCCCCAGCCTGAAAGCAACGAAGTCGATGATGCAGGCAGTATGGACTACCGGTAAATATCGCGACCTTACGTTTTGATTGTGGTTCTTTGTGTCCATTCAAGTAAATAGATAATTTCAAGGAACTAGATAATGCTCTAAAATACGAAATCTTGAAAGAAACCTCGTGTCTCTTAGGTTCGAAGAAGCCCGTCTCCAGAGCTTCGAGAACTGGCCCTCGCCCTACGTACGCCCAGCCGACTTAGCAGCAGCAGGCTTCTATTACACGAAGCAAATCGATCGAGTGCGTTGCTTCGAGTGCAAAACTGAGATTTGCTGCTGGGAAGACGGCGATGACCCCATGTCCGAGCATCAGCGCTGGGGTGGTCGTTGTCGTTTTATTAGAAAGTTGCCTTGCGGTAACGTGCCCATTGGCGCGGATGCCAGTGCGATACCACCTCCAAGACCTCGAGGACGCGACGTTTGCGGACCTTACGGTTTAGATTACAGGCTAAGCGCTGAGGCTGATACGCATGCCGCCACCATGAATCCGTCATCCTCTTCGTCGACGGGTGAGTCGAAGGACCAGCCGCAAATGTTGCCCTCGCCTGCTAGATTGGGCACCCTTGGAATCGCGATTGCCAAGAAGCCCGACTTTCCTGACTATCAGAGTTACGAGGCTAGGTTGGCATCGTTTGCCGACTGGCCTGCTTCGATGGCTCAGACCAAGGAGAAGATGGCTGAGGCTGGCTTTTTCTATTCCGGGACTGAGGATCAGACCACTTGCTATCACTGTGGCGGTGGTTTGAAGAAGTGGGAGCCACAGGACGATCCCTGGGTCCAGCATGCCAAGTGGTTCTCGACTTGCTTTTACGTGAGGGTTGTTAAGGGACAAGAGTTTATTAATGGTGTCGTTGGAAAAGAAATGCCCTCGCTATCCGAAGAGGTAAAGATTATACTCTTATAACGATTATATAAATATTCCATGACCAATTTACCTTTAACAATGGAAAAAAAAAAAATGATTTTTCGTTTTTACAGGAAATCAGTAGGATGAACCTTCCTGGCTACATACAAAAAGTTAATGCCTCCTCGATTCTTCAAAAGCGCGAAATGAAGCAGGAACAGACTGAACAATCTCAGATGGAAGAGTCAAGCGAAAACACTGCGGGACCGAGCACCGCGTGCCCGACTCCTATGCCTCGCACTAAAGTTAATGAGACAGTAGCCACGGTTTCCATGGTAAACTCAAATAGTAGTAGCGATATTGTTGAGCAACAGCAACAAGAACAAGAACAGCCTCAGCAGGCTCAAGTTCAGCAGTTGCAACAGCAGCAGGAAAAAGCGCAGCAGGTGTTGCCCACAGAAAAGAAACCCATGGATGACGCGCGTGCCTGCAAAATCTGCTACAATGAGGAATTGGGAATCGTATTTCTTCCGTGCGGACACATTGTGGCGTGCATCAAGTGTGCCCCAGACATGACGACTTGCGCTGTCTGCAGGAAAAAGGTAGACATGATCGTGCGCGCCTTTTTCTCTTAGTACGTTTCAAAGCTGTGGGCTAGTGGTTGGCTCGGGAACAACTTTATTCGACGAGTAGTTTTCATTGTCGCTTCTGTAACGTCGTCGTCATTCGGTTGAAAAAAAAAAAAAAAAAAAAAAAAAAAAAAGAGAAAGAAAAAAAAACCATAATTAGGAAGGCTTCGTTTTGAAAGGACGTTTTTGGTGTTCTTCTCCCACCTTTCCCCACCTGACACGTAAGAAAACGAAACGTAGCCGATGAGAGTAAGACGACATTGAAGCTGATAATGACATGACCTGACTCATGCGCCTCATCTGGTATAAACTATAAACACAAAAGTGACAAACAGTTTTATTTGTGTTTATAGTTTTCCATGATTGTTGAAAATGTATTATTAATACAAAGGATGTACCTTGCGATCGACGCATGATGTCTAGTCATTTTCAGTATTAATTTAAGTTTTTTGTGATTGTATGTTTCAACCTATGTAAACTTTGGCTAAATTAAAATTGAGAACTAGTTCCATAAAATACAGGTTCGTTACGAGTACAATTTTTATGTAAAATTCTCCATGTTTTTGTCCAAGTATTGAAGACAGTAATAGCTGGGATTGTCAAAATTGTCACAAATAAGTAAAATATTGTCAAACATGTGAAAGGTAGTGTTTAGGTTGAATAGCATTTAAAATTAAAATCTCGTGCTATAAAATAAAATGTACAAATTACGTGAAAACTACGGATACACACTTTTTGGGAGTTAATATATATGTTTATATTTAAAAGAATTTTGTTATTTTTTGAATTATTTTTTTATATTTGATTTTTCAAATAAATATTCCCTCATCAGATGTGTGTCTCTGTAGTTTTCATTATCTAACATTTTGTATGTATTGAAAATAAAATTATTAAAAGAAAACTTTATATTAAACGAACTTTGGCTCTTGAATTAAAATTTAATCAGTGCCCGGTAAAAGGCTTTGTCATGAAAAATTTCACTAATGAGAAATAATATACATATGTATCTTTACTTTGCACGATTTTTCAACACTTATTCCTTCTGTACATTTAATTTGATACTATAACCAGTTATCAAATTTTTAGTAAAATAGATGAAATTATTAACATTTAGTAATAAAAGCAACAATTCCTTAATGATGCACATCAACAAATAGCAAAAACGTGATTTTAGACCTTATAAAAGAAAGTTATAAATATAGATATGCAAAAAGAGTTTATTAAAAGTTAGTGATTTTTCAATGCAATAGTTTTTAAGAAAATGTAAATTCTCCTAATTCAAGTATAAGCGACATTTATCATTTATAATTTAGGTATACACACCCGTACGAGGTGTCCTTTAAAATGGTATTGAAGTTTTGAAAAAACAAAAAGCTGCATCAATATTTTCAGCTTCATGCATGTCCCTCTAATCGAGTTTACGAAAGTATATACGTACTCATTGTAAAAAAAGACTTTTAATTTACAAATTTAAATGTAAAATTTTCAGTGTTTATACCATTTGTTTTTTTGACTCGAGTATACACTTTTACATTCAAATAATTTCCACATTGCATGTATGAAAAGTAAAAAAAAAAAAAAAAAAAAAAACAAAAAAAAAAACAAAAAAAAAACGAATAAATCATCGGTGTAAATAAACGCTCACAAATATAAGCATAAAGAATTTAGTTAGGATTTTAATTTTCTAATGAAAATAGCTACACATAGAAAATAGAACGAGAAACCCGCATTTTTCAATGTACATACATTTATGTATGATACAAATATATTGAAATAAAACAACAAAAAAAAAGGAAAAAATTATTAATATCAAAATTACCGATTTTTCATTACTCAAAATCAAAAACCAACGAAATCACTCCATCCGATCCTCATCACATCTTAAAAAATCGCCAACACCTGCGGACGCATCTGTATGAGTTTCATAAAACATCTATACTTCTCTTAAAAGTGCGGCGCACACAAGATCGTTTAATAAACAGGTTCCGCGCGCGTGCCAGCTGCTCGCGTGTGTCGGACACGCGTACGAAGGACTATATATACTTGTACCCCCGAAATGTAAGAAAAATACATCTGCCAGTTACCATAGAGCGTAGGCGCTAACCGAAGAGAGGAAAAAAAAAGTCGAAGAAAGGCAGAAACTGCGCCGTAACGATATAACGATCGGCAGCTGCTCGCATACCTTATACGTATACACTAGTGGCAAAAATAACAAAAGCCATACGAACTCGCCAGGTGAGCGTATATGCACCTTTCTCTCACTTTGATGGTCTTCATCCCTCTCGCTGCTCTTCTCGTCTATCTTCAGAGAGAGAATTCAACGAGGAGATCGGTATGGTACACCTAGCTAATCTATACGCTTGCAGCGTATACTCCTTCGAAACAAAATATGCGCCCCTTCTTCCTCCCTTGAGTCCCTCTTTTTTTTACTTTCTTTTATCGTTGCATCGCAGCAGCAACGAGTTTCTCTCTCTATACGTGTGCGTGCATATAATAAGCAGCGTGTCCATTTGTACCTCCATACCGGTTTCTCCGTGGCACGTTTTTTCGAGAAAAGAACTAAAAATGCTAGCTTTTGTTCCTTTTTCTCTTTGTTCTCAAAAAAAAAAAAAAAAAAAAGTGCAAGAGTCAAGTCGCATGCGCTGCTGCGGTTTTGAAATTCCAAGGGATGTGACTGTCATCCCAGGAGTATCAAGTGCCGTCCATCGGTAGTTTTAGTTTATTTTTTTTTTAGGTCAGCAGTAAAAATATTTTTCGAGGGTGCACAAACAATGTAGCGTTATACAGAGCTCAAATTAAAAGGCCGATTTTCACCACTAAGTTGCAAGCTTCGGTTGGAATCGGTATCCTGATGGAATTAACAGATACAACGTTTGTGGATGATGAAAATCATAAATATACGTATAAGGTTTGACATCAGCTAGCAAAAATCGGCACTCATTGCACGTAGAAAATAGTATTCCGAATCAACTGATCTTCGTTCGAGAAAAATCGGTACGCATGCAAACGTACCGATCGTGCTCCTTGGCATTCCAAAACGTCAGTCGAAGTGTATGTGTATCGTTGCAAGGCTTCAGGGAAAAGGATGAGCAAATATATACAAAGAAGAAAAAGGAAGGGTGTAGTCTCCATTCGTAAGATGTAAAATCGGCACGACGGATTCTTCAAGAATGACTCGCGTCCTGGGACTTTACACGCCTCTATAAGATATCTTCCCCTCTCTTTCTCTCGTCATTCTTTTCGACGTGATGAATGCTTGATTGTTGTGCAAGTTGCGTTTGAACAATCCGCTGATGATGTTTCACGTAAGCAACAATACACGATTGCACGGTTGAAAATCTTTACACATAAATGCAGTGATAATAATACCCACTGCTACTGCTGTTCATCATAGCATAAATAGACGTAAGATCTTTAAAGATACGCGAGCAATGCGATCTAAAACCGTAAATACATACCGATCGAATTGCAAGTGTATTACATCCCTCCAATAGCCAATACGATAACGTGAATGAGATTTTTTGAGGAGCTCTTTAATATATAAATTGTGTATTAAACATATCCGATTTTATCGTGGTACGTATGAACAAAATAACACTTACCGATTTTCGTTGCCGATCCTCTCGATCCCCTACGATACGTACATTTGTATACCGTCAAAGAAAGTTCGTTACAGCTAAAATCCACGCGCGATGTCGTCATTCGCTTGCTCGCATACTTATCTAAGATTCCTCGTGTGGTGTGAGTAGTATGATGCGTGACCGTTACCCAGAAAATCGGCAGTGCAAGTCCGTGCAGGAATCCTCCTTTTTGGGTCCAGCAACAACGAAAACCGTTGTTGTTTCTCTCTTTCATACTATAAGATACGCCCTTTCGATTCAAACGATCACGTGCGTCTCACGCGTCTGCGAGTACGTGTATATTTACGAATAGGAAGGAAAGAAAGATGGTACATTGATCTATACGTATATAATAAAGCGTATACGAAAGGAAGGAAGAGGATGCGTCACGTGTATGGGGGGAGAAAATTGAGTCAAGAAATTTTTGAGCACATAGTTTTTGTAAGATAAACAAAAAAGGAAATCGGTTGAGTGCGCGTTAACGATTTTTGGTTTTTTTCAAGTCTACTGTAGTTTCATGTTTTTTAATCTTAAATGTTGAAGAAAAAAAACGTTAAGTAAATGATGTAAAAACGATTTTCGTCGTTTAGAGCGTTGGTATGACATTGTAGCGAAGAATGTCAACTTTAAATTGTACTTTTTTAAAGGATCTACTGCTTTTACATATCCAAATACATTATCATAGAATATAACTTCATATCACATCAAATTAGTTCATTACACACATATGATACGAAATACTTTCACCTGATTTACGCATCAACAAGGTGTAGTTGAACTGTTTTTTTTTTTTTTTTTTTTTTTTTTTTTTTTTTTACAACAAGCATACCAAGAAGAAGGAAAGTTATTCCTGAAAGAAGACATCTAATTTTCAACTGTATATAGGAATATAGGAAGAGCGAATAGAGGAAACCAAATACTTGGGAGGTATGAGGTGTATAGAGGGGCGGATAAGCTCTTGAAATCAGGCAGTTTGCGTTATATAAGATATAAATCTATACATATATATATTGAAAAAAAGGTCATCGCTCGTGCCAAGGACCTTTTTTTTAGATGGGCACCCTTTTCTCTTATTTTTTGTTTTACCCATGAATGGGTCTCGGAATGGGTTCTAAGCAGCTTAACAATACTAACACATAAGGGGCACTTTTTCCAAGAAGCCATCATGCATTTCCGGCGCCCATATACCCCAGGTCTTCGTCATCAATCGTCTTCTCCGTGATGTACCAAGTTGCATTTATTTTGGAGTATTTATATTATAAAGCGCAGATTACATTCCCTGACCAAAATTTAATTTAATAAGTTGGAAATACCGTGAAGTTTACAACATGAATACCATAAGCACACGTTAAATATGTAATAACAAATAAAAGTTCACTATATGATACTGGATCTATTTGAACCCGATAATTCTACATTGGGGTGGGCGTGCCTCAGAGTAAAAGCGTGTACTTACTTATTACTTACCAATAAATTTATTTAAATAAAATATTACTGGAAAAGAGGCCTGCGAGGCGTGAACATAGTGAGCAATGAGCATCTATTGGGCAGCCGATGAAGCAATCGTTAATAACTAACGTATGTGTTTTACCGACCGTGGGTTAATACAGTGTGTATTATAGCTGCATATACGATGAATACATTTGTAAACAAACAATATAAACGTCATTTGCCATGGTCATTCCTTCAATTTGTTATAAAAAATTTGGTAGTTGTTTTGTGGTAATTTTTTAAGAATGACGGAACGAAATGTAAGTACATCAATCAACTATTGAAACTTCATTTTTTATTGAAAGACAAAATGAACTTTCTTCATAACCTTAACGGAAGTCAAAAGTTGATTTGAAAATCATGCATCGTTGTTTTTTCAAGTATTAACGCGATGATTTCATAAATTTTCAGGATATTTGTACATTGAGAGTTCTCCACTTGCCACCTGGTCTCCCAGATGAAAAACGGGACGAACTGTTCAAACTGTATGGAGCAGTGAAAACCAGAACAGTTAGAAGATCAGCAAAGTATACAACGACGTTTGTTGAATTTACGTCAAAAGAACATGCAGAAGAGGTATTTTTGAGGCTGCATCAGCTGCCAGTCAAGGGCAGAAGGCTTTCGATTGAATATGCCAAAAGAAATATATCAGATAACAAGGAAAATGATGATGTTGATGAAGAGGCTGCCAAAAAAGAGGCTGAGCTGGCAAAACAAAAAGCTAATTTTAAAGAGTTTATCAATAAATTGAACACTTGGACTCCCCATGGTATGTTGTCTCAGCCAATACCACCTAATTTGGCATATAAGTACCCAGCTCCAACAAAAATGACTCTTCTAAGGATAGCCATACAATTGAAAAAGGAACCTGCCTTTTATACTCAGGTGATATAATAAGCCATTTTGATACATTTTCGTTTGATTCAATCCTCGGTCATATTTCTAATAAAAATTGTTATATAGGTTTTGCATTTGATGAACAAGATGTGCTTACCGCCTCCATTTGAAGGTTTGGAGAAAGAATATCCTCAGCTTAAAGAATTTTACGATATGGAAAATTATAAGGATTTGTTTGATATTACAATTGTATCCCCGGATGCAGAAGGTACTTGTATTAGTCTTGACTATTGTAATTTCAATATTTAAAAAGCATTCATTTGTTATTATTTTTTAATTCTATTAGTAGAGAAAAAAATATCTGAAGACAATTTTCAACAAGTACTTGAGCAACTGGTTCAAGAAGCGTCACAAGAAATTGAAAAAAGTGACCACGAGGAAGAAGAATCGGAAATCGAATCGGATGAGGAGAGTTCCACTGGTCCAAAAATGATAATTCCAGAAAAGCGGCAAAAGCTACAATCCAAAAGGCCTCTTAAAATTCCCAAGTTCATTGATCCTCGCAAACAACTCACAGTACCATCTACTAGTACTCAAAAACATAAGCCAAAGGATGTATTTGAGAGTGTGACTGATAAACCTAATACCAAGCGAAAAATTGACGTTAAGATTTTGGCTGAAACAGCTAACAAACCTGAAGATCAAATGCCATTTGTGATACAACCAAGCGATAAAGCTGAAGGCTTTGGTCTTATATTTCCAAGAAAAGATGACAACCAGGAGCATGATAAAGAGAAGGAAAAACCAGAGTTCATTAGTACAGAGGAGTTACATAATAATAAAATTACTACTCATGGTGAGTTTGTAATAGAAATATAAATTTTTTTTCAATATTTCAACAAAATAACGAATTTTTCGTCTACTAACTTGATTTTTGTCATTATTTGTTACAGATCAAAGGCTATTGCCTGTTTTCAAGAATTATCATCCTGGAAAACCTTCTGCTCGTCTTTACATTAAAAACCTTGCCAAACAAGTAGAAGAAAGCGATTTACACTTTATTTACAAGCGATACGTATTACCAAGTTCTAGTGGAACTGAATCAGAGTATGAATATTTATTTCAATTAAGAATATACAGTTTTTATGGCAAGATTATTTAATTACTTTCCCATTTCTAGATACAATGTTCGACTTATGCAAGAAGGAAGAATGAAAGGTCAAGCATTTGTGACACTTCCAAACGTTGCCCAAGCTCAATTAGCACTTGACGAAACTAATGGATACATTTTGAAGGAGAAACCAATGGTGGTTCAGTTTGCAAAAGTTTCTAAGTAATGTAAAAATTGAAGTCTATTTGTAAATACTTATTTTTTATAAAAAAATGTACATAAGAGTGGAGTTTTTACACCGTTATAGTAGAAAATAAATGAATATTTTCCTTGTAGTTTTATTTCATTTGTTTATTGCAGCTTTGTTGACACTTAAACTTTAATATTAGAAATCATAAGAAATGTAATTTATTATGCATTTTATTTTTCGTGAGAGACGAATTTAAATTAACAACTTACCCTTTCAAAATATTGTGCGCATACAGAACATTTTGTCTCTGTGTTTGATTTAACCCTCATTATTATTTTACAGTCTTTGTGACGCCAAAAGCGGCAAGTGTCTTTGAATATGGTTTCACTTTGAATCACATTTGATGAACTGTTACTAACGCCTTCACACACTTGCATTTTATCAAAAATATGCAAAATACTCAGTAACTTTTGCGTGCTATCTAAAATATCCGGAAGAATAGTAGGGCTGTGATCAACTGGTAGTCCATGAACGGAATAATGCATGTTGGCATTTGTGTCAACTACTATACTTTTCTTCATTATTGATAAATAAACGTTGTTTTCTTTTATGATACTGGCGTTGAAAAAAACAATACATTGTTCGTTTGTTTCAGTCATCATTTCCATAACAGACCATGATTTAGGAATGATAAGGTAACGATAAGTATCCATCAGATTCAAATACGAACTGGCAATATTTACTTTGGTCATTATTTTTCTTTTCATGCTGATTTCTTTGCTTTTCTGGGCGGCTGTTAAAAATATTATTAGAATTACATAATATTGTATCAAACTGCTGAACTAAATTTTTAGAAATTACATTACCTGTCAATGGTGTTAGTTTTTGTACACGAGGTGTTATAGAAGAATTTAAATCTACAAATGAAATAATTATATCAAGCAAATGCATTGATATTAATCACTAGATATTTATGAATAGTCATACCTGTTTTGTTTACGATATTTTTATTTGAACTAATGTTAACAGAAAAACTTGGTATGGTTGGAAAATTAATCTTGGCTTTTTTATTCAGGTCCAACTTGTTGTCCAAGACTTTTGTAGGATTTTCTAAAGACTCCGTTTTGACCAATGGACCAGGTTCTTGTTTGTAGTTTGGACCAAGTATTGTTGTTTTCGAAGTAGAATTATTCGGTTTGTCTAAACAGACTGGATTATTAATAACAGGACTAGTTATAGGTTTAACATAACATGTTATATTTGTATTTTTTTTGTTAACTTTCTTTGTTTTAGAGTTGACATACACTTTTCTATCCACAAGTCTCATTTTTACATGTTCATTGGATTTTTGTACATTATGCACGATGTTGGGTACATTGCGTTTTTTTTTAAACAGTTGTTCAAGGTTTAATGGAAAAGCAGTTTCTTTTTTAGCTGACACTCTTACAGGCTCTGCATTACAAGCTATATCTAATTTTTTCTTAAGAATCGTCCGAGGTCTATGATTCAAATTTAATTTTTTGTTCAAGACAGTTATATTACCAGCAAGATTTTTTACAGTTTCAATACTACATGATACATTTGGTACTTTTGGCATGGGCTTCTTAACTTGCAGATTAGTATAAGGTTTATTAGATGAAACGGTTGAGCTTGAATTAACTAATGGCCGCTTAGAATTAAAACTTGCTGGTAATGAAAGTCGAGAAATTTTTTTTTGTTTACTACTAAAATTAATTTCAATATCACTTGACCTCTTGGTTCCCTTTGATAGTTTTGGTTGTAAAATTACAACAGGTGCGATAAAATCCTAAAAAAAACCTTGTGTAAATTAAAAGTAATAAACTAAAAAATTTTAATAAAAAAATGATTACATCTTCAACTTTAACTTTTGTCAATTTTTCCATTACGTCTTGACTTTTAATAACACTTTTTGCATCTTTTGTATCTTCAATATCTCTAGTTCTTGCAACTTTCTAATAAGAGAAAATTAGACTAAAGTAATTATTCTTTTTTAATTGTAAGTTTTATAGTTGAGGTTGTACTTACTTGGCTTATCATTATGACGCTCCTTATTTTAAAATAAGGGTTTATCTACATCACTACTTAAATAGGGACTAATGGATTTGAAAACTATAACAGATAGTTAATATCAACTCAATATAATTTACTATGTTTAGGACACACTTCAAATCGAATAGTATATAAATGCATTTTTTTATCTTGTATGATTTTTTATGACGCACAACTCGCAATCGATATTTCTAACTTTTTGTGAATGAATGTGGGTAGTATCCTACGTATTAAAGAAGTTTTCCTACCAGCTTACCAACTATTTACATGAAAGTAAGTAATAAGTTAAATTCTGGAGCACACTGAACTTACACACTTAACCAATTAAACGAAGATTAAATCACTACTTCTTAATGTAAAAATAAAATTATCAGATTAAATATATTTTTATGTACTTGTATAGAGTACGATACGAATACTTTAACACAATTATTACACATTTAGGCTTTTAAAAAATTATTTATAGAGCTTCTAGAAGTTTTCGTTTGCTCGTATACACGACCTACTTCATTACTTATAGGTTAAGTGAACGTAGACGTACTAGTTGAATTCTATTTTTTAGTCCGAGCGAATCAACTACGGAAGCCCGGTAACGACATCGTGCGTGCAGGCTTGAAAGCTAGCTTGCAAGATTGCATGCGTGAAAGGTATCGAGTTGCAAGATTGCATGCATGAAAGGTAGCGAGTTTCGTTTTACACGGAAATCTCCGTGTGTTGGTACACCTCCGGCCATATATATATGTCTAGTTTTTGTTTTGCTTAGATATCAAACGTCAATGAGAAGGCTCTAGTCTTAAGAAAAATGTATTTTTATTAATTTTTATTTGTCAAAAATGCCCAGAATGATGTCATGTGTGCAGGCTTCAAAGTTATTTTGAGATTCATAGTAACCTACATCCATTGATGAAGCTACATTTTTTTTTTCTGTTTATATCCAAATATTCCAAATTATTAATAAATTAAACAAATATTTAGAAAATTAAAATTGATTCTCTATAGAAACATTTTTTTTTGTTCGTTCGACAAATAAAAAGTAAAATAGGATCCACATGCACTATTTCTTAAACTAATCTTTGTATATATTTCTAATAAATATATTCCAACTTGAATAGATTAAATAAAATATAAGTTTTCTGTGACAGTTGTGACAGTGTTATTGTAACAGTATTGAATTATTATACTTTAACTATAATTTCATAGTGTTGACTGTAGACTTAATTGTCAACTCTACTTGGGACTCTGCACTTTTAACGTCTCTTGATTAGATTCATCTTGAAGCAAAAAGGTAAGTTTGGAATAAGTTTATGCTTTAATTATTAACGAGAAAAAAAAAGGGATCTAATATTTCAAACAGGAAAAATTAAATTATTAACCTTTTAAGTACTCATACAGTACATAACCTTCAAACTTTTTTCCTGAAACCTGATTTGGTTTTTCCTGTGTAAATATATAGGAGGTTAATATTCGTATAAAACATACACTGCAAACTTGCCGCAAGTAGCACAAACAACGTTAATTATTTATTTTGTATCTATTTCAAGAGTTGCGGCTGGTTTATAAGTGACTAAATGGCTCTAGGGCTAAGCTGCCTAAAGCTCTCCTTCAGAATTTCAGAAGCAATTTTTGGCCAAAAAAATCACGACCGCTAGATGGCGCTGATCCTAATGATTATAACTACTTATAGTAGAGCCATTTAATTAATTATAAACCAGCCGCAACTAATTTCGTAGATACAAAATAAATAGTTAAAGATAATTGTGCTACTTGCGGCAAGTTTGCAGTGTATGTTTTATACGAATATCAACCTCATATATATTTATACTTTTGGGTAATAGATATAATTGTAAACTTGACGCAAACAGTGCAAACAACGTTAACTTTTTATTTTATATTTACGAAATTAGTTGCGGCTGGTTTATAAGTAATTAAATGGCTCTAGGGCTAAGCTGCCTAAAGCTCTCTTTCCGAATTTCAGAAGCAATTTTTGGCCAAAAAAATCACTACCGCTAGATGGCGCTGATCCAAATGATTATTACTACTTGTAGTAGAGCCATTTGATCAATTATAAACCAGCCGCAACTAATTTAGTAAATACAAAATAAAAAGATAACATTGTTTGTGCTACTTGCGGCAAGTTTGCAGTGTATGTTTTACACCAATATCGACCTCCCTTATATTTACACTTTCGGGTAATAGATATATGGTAAACTTGCCGCAAACAGCACAAACATCGTTAATTATTTATTTTGTATCTATTTCAATAGTTGCGGCTGGTTTATAAGTGATTAAACGGCTCTAGGGCTAAGCTGCCTAAAGCTCTCCATCAGAATTTCAGAAGCAATTTTTGGCCAAAAAAATCACTACCGCTAGATGGCGCTGATCCAAATGATTATTACTATACTTATACTATAGCCATTTGATCAATTATAAACCAGCCGCAACTAATTTAGTAAATACAAAATAAAAAGATAACATTGTTTGTGCTACTTGCGGCAAGTTTGCAGTGTATGTTTTACACCAATATCGACCTCCTTAATATTTACACTTTCGGGTAATAGATATATTGTAAACTTGCCGCAAACAGCACAAGCATCGTTAATTATTTATTTTGTATCTGTTTCAATAGTTGCGGCTGGTTTATAAGTGATTAAACGGCTCTAGGGCTAAGCTGCCTAAAGCTCTCTATCAGAATTTCAGAAGCAATTTTTGGCCAAAAAAATCACCACCGCTAGATGGCGCTGATCCAAATGATTATTACTATACTTATACTAGAGCCATTTCATCATTTATAAATCAGCCGCAACTAATTCAATAAATACAAAATAAAAAGTGAACATTGTTCGCACTATTGGCGGCAAGTTTACAATTTACCTATTACCTGAAAGTGTAAATATAAGGGAGGTCGATATTGGTGTAAAACATACACTGCAAACTTGCCGCAAGTATCACAAACAATGTTATCTTTTTATTTTGTATTTACTAAATTAGTTGCGGCTGGTTTATAATTGATGAAATGGCTCTAGTATAAGTATAGTAATAATCATTTGGATCAGCGCCATCTAGCGGTAGTGATTTTTTTGGCCAAAAATTGCTTCTGAAATTCTGATGGAGAGCTTTAGGCAGCTTAGCCCCAGAGCCGTTTAATCACTAATAAACCAGCCGCAACTATTGAAATAGATACAAAATAAATAATTAACGATGTTTGTGCTGTTTGCGGCAAGTTTACCATATATCTATTACCCGAAAGTGTAAATATAAGGGAGGTCGATATTGGTGTAAAACATACACTGCAAACTTGCCGCAAGTAGCACAAACAATGTTATCTTTTTATTTTGTATTTACTAAATTAGTTGCGGCTGGTTTATAATTGATCAAATGGCTCTACTACAAGTAGTAATAATCATTTGGATCAGCGCCATCTAGCGGTAGTGATTTTTTTGGCCAAAAATTGCTTCTGAAATTCTGATGGAGAGCTTTAGGCAGCTTAGCCCCAGAGCCATTTAATTACTTATAAACCAGCCGCAACTAATTTCGTAAATATAAAATAAAAAGTTAACGTTGTTTGCACTGTTTGCGTCAAGTTTACAATTATATCTATTACCCAAAAGTATAAATATATATGAGGTTGATATTCGTATAAAACATACACTGCAAACTTGCCGCAAGTAGCACAATTATCTTTAACTATTTATTTTGTATCTACGAAATTAGTTGCGGCTGGTTTATAATTAATTAAATGGCTCTACTATAAGTAGTTATAATCATTAGGATCAGCGCCATCTAGCGGTCGTGATTTTTTTGGCCAAAAATTGCTTCTGAAATTCTGAAGGAGAGCTTTAGGCAGCTTAGCCCTAGAGCCATTTAGTCACTTATAAACCAGCCGCAACTCTTGAAATAGATACAAAATAAATAATTAACGATGTTTGTGCTACTTGCGGCAAGTTTGCAGTGTATGTTTTATACGAATATCAACCTCCTATATATTTATACTTTCGAGTAATAGATAAATTGTAAACTTGCCGCAAACAGCACAGAAAATGTTGAATTTTCATTTTGTATCTGTCAAATAAGTTGCGGCTGGTTTATAATTGACAACATGGCTCTAGGGCCTAAAATATCTAAAGCTTTCCTTCAGAATTTTAGGGCCACTTTTTAGTTTAGAAATCTGAAACGCTAAAACCAGCCGCAACTAGTTGTGTAGATAGAAAATAAAAAGTTGACATTGGCTGTGCTGTTTACGGCAAGTTTACAAATAATCTTTTGCCTGAAAATCGACCTCCTATAAGAATATTAATACTTTTGTATGAATAATAATTTATCAATTGCATTGTAAAATTACGTGTGAAATGAAGAGTTAAAAGTAAAGTTTGAAATTATGTCATTGTTTACTGTCATTGAACATTTCGCATGTGTGCAATAAATTGATACAGGATTATACAGATACCTATTATTTTGCTGGGTGAGAAAGACGGATATTTGGTTTTGTTAGCATATTCCAGCGGTAATAATGCATATTTGGAATCTATGTTATATATTTATACAGCTTAAAATGTTTAAATATTAATCATGTGTGCCTATATTTACAAACTTATTTGTATAAATTGAACTTTATACAAAAACTCATGATACAATCATTGATTGTCTCAATCATTATTCTAAACGTTAGTGAAAAAGGCGGTTAAGGACGTATACTTAGCCTGCGGACTATGGGTGTATTCCGCAAATGCTGCCAGCAGTTAAGTTACGTAGGTCGTGGTAACGCCGCATGGTCGGGTAGCGCTAGCGTCAACCTGTACTAACTGTCGGTGGGTTCCGCATGTCAACAAACTTTGATATTTTTTACTGTTTTCGCTCCCATGCCATCTGATATTTCGGAGTTTGTTGACATGCGGAACCCACCGACAGTTAAGTAAAGGTTGACGCTAGCGCTACCCGACCATGCGGCGTTACCACGACCTACGTAACTTAACTGCTGGCAGCATTTGCGGAATACACCCATAGTATACACTATACAGTATATAATATACTGTATAGTATATAGTATATAGTATACACTGTATACTATATACTATATACTATACAGTATATACAGTATACAGTCGTACATGTTTTTGTGCACTCATACTTGTGCGTGCTTATGCGTTTTTATATGCAGATGTCGTGACCGGGCTTCCGTAAATTAACTCTCAAAATCACACACCGAATAGAAATCTGATCTGTCAAAATATTGTCAAATATAGTCCTACTATTATAAAAAAAATTAAAACAAAAAAGGCTTCATTATAAATTAACTCTACAGTTACAAATTTATGTTTACTGAGTCGTTATTTTATAATGTTTGTAACATTAAGAAAAAAAAAAAAGTTGGCGATCAGGTATATAAAATATATCAAGATAATAGTCAAGTTTTCATAAAATTATGTTTGCTCACCCCAAAGTTTTAAAGTTGAAAAGATAATTTATTATACTTGTTGTATTAAAAACTTTTTAATGACAATTTCGAGCGCTGCAAATTGTGATATTCTGTGAAATTTGACCAGACTATTTGAGGTGTTGTATGAGATTGTAGTAGGTGATGTGATAAGGTGATATGGGCGCCATAGATATATATATAGCATCGAAAGAAAATGCACGTAAAAATAATGCATATAAGTTTACTTATATTCTTATATTCTTCCGAAAACTCGCAACGAACTAATTTATTTGTCATTTCTGTGGAAAGTCAGACATTTAGAGTTTGGGTTCCGCCGTTTTGTGTAACATGTGTCGACCGATAAATAAGTAACAAGAGTTATATACTAGGTACATTTGTTAATATTGGGTCTTGGCCAATAGTTTGACTCCTCTCTTTTTCTCTCTCTATCTTTCTCTTTCGGACTAAAAAGTTCACAAAAAAAAAAAAAAAATACTTTTTCGAGGCACACATTCATGAAGTTATTTATTATCTTTCATATATGGCCAGAAGTACGAAAAAAATCGGTAAACGTGAAAAATTTGACATAATTACTCATCAAATTTGTATATTTTCGCGTTGTTGTAGCAAAAACGTGTGATTTTGTAATGAAAACACGTAAGTATATACAGGTACTGTTTTTGTTGTACCCGTTACACTTTAAAGGGCTTTGCGGCACTTGGTTGCGACACACTTCAATACCATCAACACGCAATATCAAGTCCTGTAATTGTTATTATAGTAAAATACGTTTATTGCACCTTTGGTTGTTGTACTGCAGTTCAAGTGCAGCTGTTTATATATATATTATATTAATATGGTCAAGCAAATTGTTGGGAGAGTTTGACATAAAAAAGAAAACTTGAATGTACTATCAGTACCATTAGACTGAGTGGAATTGTTTAAGTCAAGAGGTAATATATACATGATGAATATAGTTTCTACCATGTAATAATGAGGAAAAGCGATAACTCAAAAATGCCTTGAAAACGTTGCTAACTCGGAGGTATTTTTTTTTCTAAAATTATGGTGACAGTATATTTTTTTTATGTAGATAAAAAAAAAAAATTTTTTTTTAAATATAAATAGACTTTGGAACATCATATCAATATTGCAGAAGCAAACTCTAAAAACCTTACAAACAAGCAGGGTGTGTTCCGAAAGTCAAGCTCGTCCCTTTTGATAACTTAATTATGACATATATAAGATAAGTACATTAAGACTCATTCAAGCCACCAATAAGTGATGAGCTTGACTTTCGGAGCCCAGCCTAAGTCTATTTAACAATTTATAAACATATACACCTTCATACCCAAAATATATCTGAGAATAACTATCAAAAAAATAATATATTTATTAAATTTCTCCAGATTCAGTAAATATTGATCTGGATGTTGGGAATGGCTCAGCAAGAAACACAGTGTCACGTTTGAAAGGTCTTAACGTATTTTTCGTGGAACTATTCATCTACCGATCGAACGGAGAGCCCTCCAAAGCCCAAAGTAGATCGTGTAGTTTTTACCTCATGCGCACCTACCTAGTATAGGTACATCGAATTCTTTTTCAAATCCCAAGCCCTTAATACCTGGAACTCTAAATTTTCAGCCAGCACAAAAGCCACCTGCTGGCCCCTTGTAACGTGTGTGCCCTCGCCTCGGCCCTTCTAAAAAACGTACCAAGTTGGGTATTATAAGAAAATCCGCCCAAGTCGCCAATACGCCGTCCCCGTCCGATTAATTACCGCTGCCAGCGCAGGCGCAGGTCTTATATACTTATACATACGGCCCCGGCCCCGCGGGTCGTCGCCGCCGTTGTCGAGTTATAAGTAAAAGGCAGTCCGGCCTCGACCACCGTTCAGCCGCCTGTTGTGTACAGTTGTTCTCTCGCATTTATACTTGCGCCTCTCTTCGATCCAATCTCTTCGCCAAATGGTCATATTTGAGTGTACACATTAGCACTCAGTACCGCACGGGGTAACGTAACATATATTTAACGAATCAACAATCAACAATCAGCCATGGAGTTGAGCGTGTTACTCCAGCACACGCAGTACGCGCTGCCGGTCGCCGCCACCTTCATCATCGCCATCCTTGTGTTCGTCGTTGGCATCAAGAGGGCCGAGCAGCCGTCTTTCGCCCATCTGTCCAACGTTGGGGACCCCGAGCGCAAGGTTCAGACTAAAAAGAAGAGCAAATCGAAAGAGAAGGTAATTGTATACTCACTTTTACTTACGTGCAACGTTACTTTGATGCTCAATATGTACATTATACTCACTTACAATTATTACAATATCATCTACCTGCTGCTGTATTGTTGGTTCGTGCTTCACACGGTAATCAACATAAATTTTTGCTCGCACAAACAGCTGTCGCGAGAGGATTTTTCTCGGCAATATTTAAAAACATATAGCGGTATAATTTCTCATTGGGGGGGTGGGTGATCGATACGCGGGGGGCGGCTGCTGGAGGCGAAACACCCTCGAGGTTAGGTTAGGAATTTAATCAACGTATTATATACAACAGGAGCCTAGGATTTGATATTTTGTAGTGAGTGACTCTCCTTTATGAAGTTTTTTTTTTTTTTTTTTTTCATCCTCGGAGTTATGCGAGCCACGCTGATTGATTTCCAGGTCGGCATGCGGAGCGTCTCCGCTATGCCTCTCTCTTTCCCTTCCCTCTCTCCATATGCAAGTTCACGCTGTGTTGAGTTGTAGACGTCGCGTTGCGCTTGGCTCCGATTTTTTTTTTTCTTCTTTTTTTACGTTTTGCGTTTCGGAGCTGAGGTTGTTTATTTTGTTTTATTTTTTTTCTTTCAAGTACCGTAGAGTGAATGAATCGTAAAAAAATAGAGCAAGGTTGAGCAAAGTGATATTTTTTACAAGGATAAATCATATGCAGATTCTTACTTGATAGGTGCCATATGCGTGTGAGACCATGTGACACTATGGCCCGTTTTTTCTTATGAATTCCCGAAAATGAATTATTGAAATATATAAACATATTAATAATTTTTATAGAGTTTCAAATCATTTTTCACTCCAATGCGAGCTCGATAGAAGACAAAAAAATACAATTTCTACTCATTATTCTTTTGGACTTTATGTGGGTATCATTTAAAAGTCATACATAAGCTCGGTTTCCTTCATCAATTAACATAAGTATACTCGAGCATATCGCAAGAGCTGCTTATCTGCATGCGCACTGAATTAGGTTTTAATATCGGAGACCCGAAAAATATGAAAAAAAGTGTACATGTACAGAAACGATACTGCCTGTAAATCTCTTTTTATGCATGATTCTCTGTATTTTATTATCATCGCCAAAGTCAAGGGGTCAAAGAAGTCTTAAAGATACATTATTTTCTCATACAAAGTGATGATGACTGTAAGAGAGAATGAAAGGCGACGGGCTAAACCTGTTCCCTCTCATACATTTAATATGTACATCTTCCTCTGTCTCGCTCTCTTTACCCGGAGGAAAAGGGTCGCGCAATAATTTATTTTACTTATTTTTTTACATTCTTCAGGTATATTTTTTAAACACATATATTTTTATTATTGCCATGGCAAAATCACTTGTGCATGCTATGCGAGTATGCATATTACATTACACACAATACCTGAATTGAAAGTTAGAGAGACAATAACGAAAAAAAGAGTCGCGAAGTATGCAATGCTTTTTTTCTTTCCATAAAAATAGGCGAGTAGGTTCTGCGTGCTTCGGAACAACAACAAAAATATTGCGTTTAATAAGATGGGTTTTCAACTTTATGGCACAAGCATATTTAATTAATAAACTTTTGTTTTTCCTTACGTATCGTTTAGATTTTTGTCGAAGACTGGTAAATGTTGCGGTCAAATACAAAAAAAAGACCCTGTTTATGGGTCCCCGGGTTGAACGCGCGCTGCCATATGTTTTTTCTATACATGTTGTGTGTGCCACGCACGCATGATGAAGATCCACAAGAATGTCTATATATATATAATGTACACAACACGCGCTCTTGCTCTTCTCTGACTTTTTATCTCTCCGCACAAACCATAGTAGACAGTCCATCTAATCAGCTGAGTGGGACGCAGCTTTAGCTCCAAAATATGCGTCCTTCAGCCGTTGTGATGTAACAGTTACAGTTCACTGCAACTGGATTACATATTATATACGTGTTTTTTTCACCTTTTTTTTGTACATGCAATTTTGTACTCTACTTTTTAGGAGTCTTTTATTATTGCAATCAAGAGAAATTTGAAAATTTTCTGTTAAATTTGTTAATTAGAACGTTTCATAGAATGTTTTTATGTTTCTTAACAAATAATTCTAATAAGATTGAGTAGTATTTTTACATTTATAACATTCAAATTAAAAATTGTATCCATATATTAATTAGGATGAGATTGTATTATTTGTATTTAGTTATAATTAATTACAAGTAATTGTAATTATAATTAATGCATGATAATTGTTCGATACTTTAATAAACTTGTATTTCAAAACAGTATCTAGATTTGAAGCGTCGCACAATGGCCAGATGTTAAATTTAATTCAAAGCGGTGGTGAGCTTCCAATTTTCGCTTATATTTAACCGAGCTATTTTCGTTAATTTTAGCGGGCAGCCAATGGCCAGGTGACGGCGGAGAAGAGTCCTTCGAAAAAGGCCGCTTCCGTCAAAGAAACGGTAGCCAACAACAAAAAGTCTAACAAATCAGTAGATGAGGTCGCTGAAAGCAAGCCAAAGGAGCGCAAGCAAGAAGATAACAAGCATTCAAACAAGACCCACGAAGCTGTCAAGGTTGCCAAGGAGAACAAGGTAGAACACGCAAAGAATAAGAAAAACCTGAAGAATCTGATGCAAGAAAAGCCGGTTGACTACGATGAGGGTATTTGCATTTAATTTTTTTGAATATACTTTTTCTGGTACGCGTTTTTTTATTAAATAAATGTTTTGTCTTTAGGTGACTGGGAGCAAGCATATTCACGAAAAGACAAATTGAAGAAGAAGAGGGAAGAGGAGACTACTCCATCAAAGAAGTCCAAGAAATCAAAGAAGGCTGAGTTGATTACCGAAGTTGTCAATAATAAGGAGCAAGAGAAGCCGGAGATTAAGGACAAAACTGTTAAGGAAACGGAAAATAAGGAGTTAAAAGAGAAGGATAGTCAGGAGGTTATTTTGACTCCTATTTCCAATGAAGAACTTGAAAAGGAAAAAGAAGCGAACAAGAACGAGGAGGCCCCGGCCAAGGTATGTACTAAAAGATTGATTTATACTTTAGCTTCACTGAAATTTTTTAATTATTCAATTTTTTTTGTCTTGCTGTAGCAGTCGCCAAAAGTAGAGAAAACCGAGAAGGAGGAAAAAAAATCTGGCAAAAGCAAGAAGGCCAAGAAAAACGCCGAAGTTGATGTTGCTAAGTTGACTAACGAGGCATCGCCTAAGCAGGAAAAGAAATCTACTGCCGGACCTGTAATCGAGAAAATGGCTGAAGTTGTCGTGAAAATAGAACCCATTATCGAGGCTAATGTAACTGAAAAAATCGAGCAGACAACTGGAGTTGTCGTTTTTGATGAACTTGGAGGTAACTGTTACACTTATAAAAACAATAAATAGCTTTCTTTATTACTTTAAATGACTTGAAAAATAAAAATAAAAATCTATTTCAGATGTTTGGAAAGAAGCTAAGCCTCCCAAAAAAAGCAAAAAGAAGAGTCGTAAAGATAATTGAAGAGACAAACTTTTGAAGTAAAGACAAGTTCCTTGCACTTGGGAATATCAAACGAAAAGTTTGCTTCGTGTTTCCTTGTACATAAAGACCACCTTCAATAGTAGAAATCAAGTTGTATAAGTTCGACTTTAATGAAACTGCCGTACCGGAATTTTTTCGGAAAAGGGTGAATTTTTGTTTCATGCAATACAATTTGATTCAAATGCAATTTTAAATGTTGTTTAAGTCAAGCTTAAGTCACTACAATCGAAACTTGAAATGAACGTTTTTGGTATTTTTTAGTGAATTAGGGAACAACAATCTGTTGCTCTCATAGAGCGTTTTGAAGAGGAATGTGACCGAAAGTTTTATTCACACTCCTTTTTTTTATTTTCATTGAGAATGTTTGGCTACCAGCCATGTAAAAAAAAGCATGTAAACCAATTTGAGTCTGAATGGCTTTTAGATAAAAATTTGTTGATAGATGCTTTGAAAGAAAATTTTATGTGATTGTTCAAATCTAAATTGTAAAAAAAAAATTATTCAAATGTTGAATTGATTATTGCTTCTTACTCAAAATTCTAATTCTCTTCGAATGTAATTATGAATAATGCAAGAATCATTTTTTAATGTTATTATTGATGGATATATTATAATTATTGTTATTATCAATGTTGCACATGGACTAATGATTTGGTATGATAGTCACAAGTTTATGTGTAAAAAAGTGGTGGAAGAGTGCTTGCTGGATTCTCTTTTAATTTCATTTCGTATTTTGTTGTATCACTTGTGATGTATTTTAATATTTAAATATGTAAAAATTCCTGAGACATCCGAAGTTTGAAAAAATTTCTGTAATTTTAGGAATTTTTTTTCTGCACGATTAAATATTTTATGACAATAGATTGAATATGCAGAATCCCAGCTATGTAAGTAATAGTAAGCGTTCCGATAACACTTATGTTTAGTGCATTTTAATTGTGTATGTAAAGGCTTTGGTATATGTTATTGTAATTATTTTTGTATGGAAACTGTTTGATGTGGATAAAAATCAGTAATTATGTGCGAGTAATTCTCAGTCCATCACGGATTATTATATATAAAATAGTTTTTCAATTTGTTATAAATCGAATGTAAACAACATTGTCTTTCATATGGACGCAGTGTAGAAAGTGTGTTTACTTTTACTATGTTTGTCAAGTATCAAAGTTAATCAATTTCTACCGTTCAATTGTATTTAAAGCTTATTTCACGAGAAGGTAAAATCATGTAATACATTCATTGTTATAAAATATAAATCATAGGAACACACTAACAAACAAAATTGCCAGAGGCTGTATCTAGTGTTTAAGCCGTTTATTTAAATGAAATGTAAACGTTGTTTTAGTTAAAACACGACAACGATTTCCATGTAAAAAAACCAGTGATTGCAGGGATACGAAAGTAACTCGAACGTAATTAATGAAGAGAGAAACTCCATATTTTAGTTAATCATGTCACAATTGTACATATACTAACGACGCGTGTATTGTGTGTTTTTCAAACATATTACAGTAATTGTAAATATGTAAATTAAATACAAATAGATATTCGTCAATGGGAGATTGTCTAAGGCGACGGCGGTTGCCTATTGAGACTGACATTCCATTTTTTTCATTTTTCGCTGAATTATTTAAGATATATGCGTTATGCGAACAACATAGTGACGTCATGGGCCCCGTCGTAGTCTTCTAATTTAGCATTTAGATTCGTTCAAATAAAATCAAAGTTCAGTAATTCATTTTCTGTGTGATTTAATGTATGAAACGATAAAAAAAATCAGGAATTGTGCCGAAAAAGTTTGTACCAAGATAATATATATATACATATATAATTTAATCAATTAAATATTTTGTCTAATTAAAAAATGTGTTTGTTTGAGTCTTCTTAATAGTAGTTGCATACGCGTCTCTCTTCCTCATCATGAAAGGAAAGATTGCCGTTTTCAGATTACAAAAGTATTTTTAACAACAAATATTAAGTATGCATTGCCAAATCACTTGAGGATCGAGAGGAATTAGATGAGGATTATCGAAATATCATGTGGAGATTAATCGATTTAAGTACCCATGTGCCGAGATCATTCGTTTTAATTTTTGTACAGAGTATTATAGATTTAGCCTAATAATTTGTATCCATTAATCGCTATAATTTTATATAAGTAGAAAATATTTTAAATGGAACAAGTTTCGCTTTTCTCGTGATGCTGCTTTGTTTTTCGGGACGCCAATTAAGGATATAATATATTAATCGCTGCTACAGTTATTGTAAAAGGATTTCAGGCACGATTAATATTTATTTAATTTTGATGCTCACCATCATTAATTAATGTATTTAAGACACTTCCATTATTTACACGTAACATTCAATGAAGTGCCGATGGGTAATTTTAAAAGATAGAACATAAAAGATAAATATTGGGACTTGTGAAATCATAGCCAGTTGGCTACGATGATTTTGGATATTCATTGTTGATTTGAGGATCGAGGCAATCAGCGAAGAGATTTGAGTTGTAATGCATGATTTGCTGCTAAATTGTGTGTACGAGTAAGAGTTGGCACGAGTAATTAGTGGTAGAGAAAATTGTGTACTTAATTATACGATAAAATGCAAGGAAAATATTTAATAAAGATGTTATATTTTTCCAGCATCAAATAGTTTGTTTTTTTTTATCAAAAAGTGTCTTATTTATTTTTTAGCGGTAAGATGATGAAAACTAATAAGTAAATTCACAGACATTTTATCCATTACAAACTGCGATTGCAACAGTATAATAACTAATATCGCCAACCTCTACAGCCGAATGATAACTAAAACTAAACACATATATATATAAATACATATATTATGTGGTCGTTCAATTAAAAATTCATTCCATAATTCATTCAAAATGACAAAATTAATTTCATAGTTTATAATCAGTGCCATCTCGCGTTGCGAATTTTGAACTAAAAAGTAATCCTACAAGCCTACAACCTCTTTGAGGGTTAGGTTAGGCGGCCTAACTCCTAACCTTAGAGAATATATACATATATACTTAGAAAATGTATATATTCTCTAAGGTTAGGAGTTAGGCCGCCTAACCTAACCCTCAAAAAGGTTGTAGGCTTGTAGGATTACTTTTTAGTTCGAAATTCGCAACGCGAGATGGCGCTAATTCAAATAATTATGACTATACTTATAGTAAAGCCATGTAATCAATCATAAACCAGCCGCAACTATAATTAAGCAGATATTAAATAAAAAGAAAACATTGTCTGTGCTATTTGCAGCAAGCTTAAAATTTATCTTTTACCTGATCTACCTCCAAAAGTATAAATACATAGGAGGTCAATTTTTGATAACAGATAGATTGTAAATTTGCCGCAAACAGCACAAAGAACCTTAACTTTTTATTTTATAACTAAGAAATTAGTTGCGGCAGGTTTATAATTAATTAAATTTTAAATGGTAAATAAAACATATAAGTTAAGCATTTCCAAACATTTTCAATTTTTTTTAACAATGATGTAATAATTTATTGCAGAAAAAAATTCATCAAGAAACTGGAGCATCGTTCACATTAGATATTAAAAGAAAAAAAGTGGTTGACTTTTCTTTTTCATACTATTAGCCATATACTTATGCATGTAAATCATTGACACAGTATATTTATTGAGTTACATGAATGAACAACGTTTTTATCCCATTATTCGTCAATCTTATGTATTATTGTATACTTTAATAATAATTAGTATGAACTTCCTTGTCACTTATTAGTATTTTGAATAAAGGTATCAACTTTTTTTAATGCATATTTCAACAGTTGATTTTTATTCCATTCATCTCCAATTGATGCTACAAAATTTTCAAGATAGAGAACATTTTAATGAAACAAAGCCATCACAATTCAATTATTAATCCTTCAGGAATTAATGACGGACAAGAAGACAAATAGTTCCAGCAAATGTTGTCGGTTGTCTCAATTACTGGATTGTTGCTCTCAAACACAAATGGCGTGTTCATTTATTGATGGTCGAAACATTTAATGGAGTTGGATAGTCTGCTCCTTTTTGTTGATGGCATTAATTAACTTTGTTAGCTTTTTAAGTTAACTTTCTTGAAAAGTAAACTGAAACGTCGCTCAACAAACCTGCAGAGGATGCATCGTTGTTTCTCTTTGATTTTTTCATGTAAAAGATATAATGAAAACTTGCCGCAAACAGCACAAACAACTTTAACTTTTTATTTTACAACCACACGATTAGTTGCGGCTGGTTTATAATCAATAAAGCGGCTCCACTGTAAATAGCAATAATTACTTGGGTCAGCGCCATCTAGCGGTCTTTATTTTTTGGCCAAAAGTGGCCTCTAAAATTCTCAATCAGAGCAATCAGGCTCAGAGCCATTTAGTCAATTATAAACCAGCCGCAACTCATGATGAAGCTATAGAATGAAAAAATAACGGTATATGTGTTTTTGGCGGCAAATTAACAATCTACCTTATGCTCGAAAATTTATCTTCAAAAGTATACATACATAGGAGGTCGATTTTTTAATAGAAAATAGATTGTTAACTTGCCGCCAAAAACACATATATTGTTTATTTTTTATTTTATAGCTTCATCATGGGTTGCGGCTGGTTTATAATTGACTTAATGGCTCTAATCGCTAAAGCTCGGGTTCAAAAGTTTAGGAGCCACTTTTGGCCAAAAAATAAAGACCGCTAGATGGCGCTAATCCAAATGATTATTGCTATTTACAGTCAAGTCACTTTATTAGTTATAAACCAGCCGCAATTGATCTTATTGATAAACAGTAGAAAGTTGACGTATTTTGTGTTATCTGCGGCAAGTTTACAATTTATTTTTTAGCTTTCTAGGAATCAAATGATTGTGTTAGAAAAATGATTTTCTTTGTTGTGAAAATTTTAAAATCATTCTATTTGAATAAACTAAGAGTATAATTTTTTTAAAAATCACCAGTTGGAACTTAAGATACAACATATATTCCACAATTATTTATACAAGTTTGATCGGATTTAATAAACAATCGTACTTTTTTAGCACAACAGAATACTTTTTTTCAAGTCCAATTGTTCTTCGTTATCATCACAATAATCACTTGAAATCTAACAAAAACAAAGCACACAATTTTTTAGATTTTTATTTGTAAATAAGTTATAAAATAATCTAATAGCTTCTAAAGGTAAACTGAACAAGAAACAAAAAATTTTTATTTTCGAGCGCTTGACTGTATACTTGTCAAACAAAGTAATAAACGCAGATAGTTAAATCCGTTTTGAATGAAATTCTGTACAAGGTTGTGTATACTGTATGTCATAATTTTTATTAACTATATGTAGTTTCGTATCCGTAATCTTGAAATTTTTACTAACGTTCAATTCATTCCTGCGCACTCCGAAAATTTTTTGCATACGATTTTTCGGATTTTCAAAAATCCGTCTCTTTTGAGCTTCTCATTTAGCAGCAGCGGCATTGGCCATCACCTTTTTTTTATTTAACAGTTGTATGGTTGGCACTATTAATAAGAATTGTAAAGTATAATGGTTAAAGTTTATTTGCTTCACTGATACCAAAAGGTCTCATACTACTGTCACTTAACTTTATTTTTGTATGACGACCACACAGAAAACATGGGGTGCATTTATAGAGATTATGGGTGCATTCGAAAGTCTAATTGGATTTGCAAAGATTATCTTTGCCAACTGTTAGTGAATTTCCATCTAACATTTTGTTTTTGTTTACCTATTCGAGTGTAAAAACGTAAGCTACCTTTAGGTAACATCAAAATTCTACTGGTTTTGTTTTGACACCAGATTTGCAAAATGAAGTTAAATGACTACTTATACCGAAGAAGTGGAATATTTATACTTTTACAAGTCGATTTTTGGGTCAAAAATAAACTGTAAACTTGCCGCAAATAACGCAAAAAATTTAAACTTTTTATTGTCTATCCATCAGATTAGTTGCGGCTGGTTTATAATCAATAAAGCGGCTCTACTGTAAGTTGTAATAATTATTTGGATCAGCGCCATCTAGCGGTCTTCATTTTTTAGCGAAAAGTGGCCTCTAAAATTCTCAATCCGAGCAATCAGGCTCAGAGCCATTTAGTCAATTATAAACCAGCCGCAACTCATGATGAAGCTAAAAAATGGAAAAATAACGATACGTGTGTTTTTGGTGGCAAGTTACTAATTGATTTTCTACCAAAAAATCGACCTCCTATGCATTTACACTATTGAAGATGCATTTTCGAGCAAAAGATAGATTGTTAACTTGCCGCCAAAAACACATGTATCGTTACTTTTTTATTTTATAGCTCCATCATGAGTTGCGGCTGGTTTATAATTGATTAAATAGCTCTAAGCCTGATTGCTCTGATTGAGAATTTTAGAGGCCACTTTTCGCTAAAAAATGAAGACCGCTAGATGGCGCTGATCCAAATAATTATTGCTATTTACAGTAAAGTCAATTTATTAGTTATAAACCAGCCGCAAATAATCTTATAAATAGACGATAAATATTTGACAATTTAGGTGCTGTTTGCGGCAAGTGTACAATATATCTTTTATCCGAAAATTGACCTCCAAAAGTATAGATATTCATATGGTTTAATAAAATCGACCATATGGCACTACTTAGTATAGCGATTACTACAATTACTACTCATAACATTATGTATAATCTTACACCGTGCTCTTTTTACCAAAATGATAAAATCATAGTTTGAATGAAAACTTCAAAAGCTTATTCAGGCAAGGAAACGCGAGTGCTTTGATTAAAGCTGTATTAAAGAGTTTAAGACGACAGAAAGTCTGATTTTTATGATATAAGTGGATTAATCTGAATTAAACATGATTTTTACCTACATATGCTATAAGGTTAAGGATTATTTATCATGAGTGCAAGGGAGACGGTAACATCATGGGTGTGTTCCAGTAACGCTCTCCGACAACTTACCGACAACTTAATTATGTCCTACGATATCTCGCGTCATATTGAAGTTGTCGGTAAGTTGTCGGAGAGCGTTACTGGAACACACCCTAGATTCGAGGCTGAAGAAAGTTAGTTCGGAACGCACTCAGTGTAAAACTATACAATCTAGAAATGGACAAAGTGGACGATAATATCATCATCATCATGATATATTTACGTGGATGGTGGATAGGTATACATTGAAATTCTGATGGTACCAACTAAAGATCTAACTTCCCGAACACACTTGAAAACTTTGTTTACCCTTTACCTACATCAGACGGAAAAGATCAATGCCAGTTGATCTTCTTGATCTGCTGTCAAAATGTACTGCAGTTGTGAAAATCTTTCCTTTTTTACGTACAATTAAGTTTTAAATTTTAAGAGCAGTGATCGCTCGCACTATGTGTTCACAGAACCTGCAAGTCCCAAGTGCAATGCACCAAACACAAGATTGCCATACTACCATGAATATCTCAAGTATTTGTGAGGAATACCTGCACCTGGGCTTTTCCTAACTTTTTTTCACGAAGGTGAGTAAAAATAAATAATTTTATGTGAATTTGATAACAGCATAAATTCTCAAATTCACTTGGTCTATTTTAATATAACCATCAGCCAACAATCAAGTCCTCCCTAGCAGGAGCAATGGATGACATTTGTATTCCCAAGTCACCCATTCCTGACAAGTGGGACACCACGCGCATGGAAATCATCAAGTTCAAGTACATGTGGACCATCAGCAACTTCAGCTTCTTTTGGAACAACACCCCAGGAGCCTACATGGACTCACCTGTGTTCTCGACAGGAGCCAACGACAAGATCAAGTGGCACTTGCGCCTGTACCCTAACGGCAACTACTACGCCTCGGACTACGGTAACATCGCTCTGTACCTCTACCTAAAGTGCTGCGACGCCCCAAGCATCGAGGCAAAATGCAAATTCTCCATCATCAACAGCAGAAGAGAGGAGACCAATGTCAAGAGCTCGAGATATTGTCACAGGTTCGTCAAAATCATCGACTCGCAGCGCTTCACCGGCCTCGCCAACTTTATAAGGCGAGACCACGTGATGGACCCGTTGAACGGGCTACTACCCAATGACACCTTGACCATCCTGTGCGAGATAAGAGCCTGCAGGGGCATCGTCAACATTTTGGGCCTAAACATATCGGAGCAGCTCAGGATGCCCAGAACTCAGCCAGACGATTTTGGTGCTCTCCTGGAGAGCGAGGAATTCAGCGACGTCTCGATCGTTGTGGGCTGCCGGGAGTTCAAGGTGCACAAGGCTATCCTTGCAGCGCGCAGTCCCGTTTTCATGGCCATGTTCAAACACGATATGAAGGAGCGCCACGAGAACATCGTCGAGATCCACGACATTGACGAGCGAGTGATGCGCGAGGTGTTGAGGTTCATCTACGCCGAGCGAGTCGAGAGGATCCAAGAGTTAGCCAAGGATTTGCTGGCCGCGGCTGAGATGTACTCGCTCGATGGCTTGAAGATCATGTGCGAGGAGGCCTTGTGCGGGAAATTGACGATAAACAACGCCGCGGACGTACTGGCGCTCGCTGACATGTACAACGCCGACTGCCTGAAGAGCCAGGTCATTCACTTTTTGGTGGCACACGGCAAGGATCCGTCCCTCTGGACTAAGTATCTCAATGGGAACAACAAGTCCTCGATATTCGCTGGACTGTCCGACATACTCAGCAACTATGTTAAATTGTTGATTATATCCTCGCTTTGCGCTTTCATCGCGGTACTGATGGTGCCCTACGTGTCACTGCTCGTCGATCCCATGTGCGACGTGACGGCTAAATTCTGCGCTCCGCCCAAGGAAATCGTCATGGACACTGACACTGTGTCCATGGTCCTTAAGAAGATGCAAAAGAGCGCCTCGTCCTTCCTTGAGGATCTCTATGCGTTTATATCGTATTTTTTCAGGTTGTTCTTGAATTCATTGCTCAATCCGTTTGCCGTAGAAGATAATTTCGAAAATGAAAACTAGAGGATTAGAAAATATTATGTGATACGTATACCTTAAGGATGACGTCTTAGGTTATTGGACAAGATAAATAAAATGTAACGATAGTGTAGTTGTTGCACGCTTTTTTCAAAAACTTGCATTGAATATCATGACGACGATCGGGTGATATGCGTTCCTAGGTGCAGCTTAAAATTTTATCGAAATCTATATCATAGAAAAAAGACTAAGAAAAGAAATTATATTATACAAATTAGACATTTAACGAAAACTATTCTTATAGATACACTTAAACTATTTTTGTAGGAAAGTATTACATGAAGTATTCTTAAATAATTAATACAGTAAAGTATATAGAAATTTTATCTTTAACTGATGTATTTTAAAGAAACAAATAATATTTTTAATTAGGTCTCTTCCTAAAAGCAAAAATAATTTTAAAGCATTAACAAAAGAACTAGTCCAAACGAACACATAGTTGTTTTATTGAACAGCAAGGTACAAAAAAATTTACGAATTAACAAAATTTGTTGAAATACCAATAAATATCGGCAACATCGTCTATGGTAAAAAGTTTTTTGTCAATTCAAACTTTTTCGACTTAAGTTCCGATTGAACGAATTTTTTTACAGATCTACTTATTTGTATTGTGATAACTTTTAAAAATATTTTTAAAATATTTCGTACCTGACATGAAGTATGTTCAACGATTTTCGCATAGGCTGTACAAGACTTTAAATGCATTTTTCTCATAGGCTGTTAAGGTAATTAATGAAAATTAATCATTTCACAAAGTTATTTGTCAAGTAAAGCTAAAAGTAATAACAATTCAATTATCTAAGTAATAAGACAAAAAATATCACACTCTAGAAATATGTTTTATATTTCTAGTTTAGCCATAAGTAATATCAAACTAGTGAGAGTTATTGTACTGCACAGTTATATTTTTTCGTAACAATAGAAAACCAAGCATGTTTTCAAGATGTGTAACTAAGCATCATGTGCTACAATTTGATGTAAACTAGTTTTACAAGTCCAATAAAGAGAAAACTATACACATACAACTATACACGTTTTTGCGCACTTTATACCTTCTTTGACGCATTTATTTTTAGTGCCTCGACACACACAACAGTATCACTTAATTTGTCGATCGTCGAGCAATCAATCAATTTTGATAAGCCCAAGCGAGCTGGGTCGACTTTTGACGCGCATTAGCTACCATCTAGATCCAATTGTCCCAAATACCTAAAACATGTACGTAAGCTCGCACATACCGTGTATCTTACTACATTTTTTAAATAGAGCACACAAAAGAAACGCCACTTGCAAAGGCCGGATCTGTGACTAAACAAATCGAATAATCGCAAATCTGATAAAGCTGAACTACATAGTTATCGGAAAACAAATCGGTTCACCTAGACACGTCGGCAACACTCGAACGTGACGTTGTAACTTTTAACGACTTCCGATAATTACAAAAAGCCATGAATGGATGCAGGGGAAAAAAGTGAATTGTCGGCAGATTCCTTTGGCAAACACGAGAAGAGTAAGGTTTTTTTTTTTTGTTTTTATTTTTCCATGCAAAATATCGTAGGAAATAAATTTTCCGGTGCAGCCGAGTAAGGCTACATTATGTATTGGGTCGTGGGAAATTTTCCGTTTTTCCATCACTCAAGTTCACAACAACAGCTTGTTTGTGCGACGCTGTACGAGTGTCACACGATGGATACATAAACACGTATATATTTACAATATTGCGCGACAAGTTCTTCGCACTAACTTTACAAATGATTATTCATCGACGCTAATGACAACATAAAAAAAAATACATGTTTGGCTGTGAGGTTTTTCCATTCATCACCACATGTACAATATATCATATTGGGAAACATTTTTTTCCCGTCAAATGAGTGCAATACATTTTATACATATTTACATTTAATGTGAAATATTTAAAATCAAATACCTTCAATGTTTTTTTTTCCAAAAATAATTATTTCTTTCAATTTGCTGTGCATTGCTTTTTCTGGAAAAAACTTTTACTTGAAATTGTGTTATAAACAGTACTAAAAAAATATTTTTTAAATTGAAAAAAATTGAAAATTGTCATTGCTTTAGTTTCAGTATAGCTTGTATGATGATGCCTTTTATTTTATACTGTTTTCAATAAATTGTTTACAATCAAACTATATTCTTCATTGTTTTAGGACTGGTTTAAAAAAATGTACGTACAGATTTTTTTTTTTACTAGTTTCGACACGTAGAATTGAAAAAGTGTTGTAAAAAAAGCTCATGAAACCACCGATGGTGATACGCTTTAGGCGAAGAAAGCACCTCAAACTTGGATAAACACCGTAAATAATTAACGCTCCCTTTTGAAAATACTTTCTTTTACTATGCTTAATGAAAACTTTGTCGCCGCACATAGGTATTATTGAACGAAAACAACGATTATACGCGGAAAACCGAGTGAAACTGATACAATACAAATAAAGGGGCTTTTTACGAATATCGGGAAAAAACAAGGCACGTTTTTTTTCACCGCTGCGCATACATGTGACACACACGGGACCATCATCAACGTATAACTTTTTTTTTAGCGATCAGCAGGAGTTCGTTATCAATGAGAATCACATGGGAGTAAGTTACGTACAGGTCCAGTTTGCAATTGAGCTACGCACGTACAAATTCGCAGAACAAAGAAAAAAAAAAACCATTAAAAAGTTACGCAGTCGTACGCTCGTTCTCCTACACTATATTCCGCTCTCAACGCGATAGCTCGTTTTTTTCTAGAATTCCGGGAGACTCGCTGACCGGACCAATTAAAGTTTCCCTCTTTGGATAAAAAATACAACCCTAATGTGCCCCCCTTTTCCCCCCACAAAAAATTTCAATTCACAACACACAGGGTCGACGACCCCTAGATTCACAAACAAGATTATACTCGCGCCCGTAGGTCGTTAGAAAAAAAAAAAAAAAAAAAAAAAAAGAAAAAAAAAACAGAGCCCGTAAAAGCAATCCCCGAGGCCGAACTTTGCTCTGCCCCCCTTTGACTTTTCACAGCCCCCCTCGCTCGCAGAGGAGCCCTACAGGTTTTTATATTGGAAAAGTTATCTCAACGCCCATCGACGCCTCTTTCTCTCATGTGCCGAGGAGGCGATCGAGTTCCAAAGGCCGGTCACGGTGTTCCTCGGTATCCTTAAAACATATATATATATATATATATATATATATATATATATATATATATATATATACGTGTCGAAAGGGGTGTAGGTGTAAAACATATTATACCCGTGAATAATCGAGAGACGATGACGAGTGTTTTGCCTCGGTGAGTCAAGCGCCACCCAACTCATTGTTGGCGGTACTTACTTCGTTGGCAAACAACACCAAAGACCTGACGGAGCGAGGGAAAAACATTTGGATTTTCAGACCGAGATAATATTTGGCTTTGAACTCGTACGAAGCTTCTCCGGCAGCGTTAACGCGACAGCCCCGATCTCTTTGCGCTATACGATTGTATCTCCGTCATATCGCGGGGATTTGCGTGGATGAGACGCGTATATACCTGCGCAAGCACTCGGCGATATGTTTTTATCTAATCGGTCGGGAGATACGTTTTTCGCGGTGGCTAGACTCTCCGAAGTCGATGCGAGTCCTCGAGAGAGCAGGGAAAAACAAAGGGGAAAATTTTCCACAAAGCCACAAGGAGAGCCGCGACTTTCCATCAAAACACACACAGAGAGAGATAATCAACGACAATGTAGTTTACGACGTAACTGCGCGTAAATATATATATATATATATGTATGTATCAATTACTCGTCTCAGCGCCCGAGAACTCGGACGATGACTCGTTGGGTGTGTACCGATAAATTTTTTTCTTTTTTTTTTTTTTTTTTCATTCCGATCGGCCAACAAACGCACAAACAGTCGAAAGAGAGGGATACTCCTTTCAGCCCAAGGCTACGTCTCTCGGCATCGATAACAAACAACAATTGCTCATTGTCTCCAGGGGGGGCGTTTTGGCCTGAAATTTTTCGACAAATGTACACGCGCTTATTTACTATACGCTATAGCGCATGCAGAGATCCATTGGGAAATCGAGTGGAAGGACTTTTGGACAGTAAGGTATATATGTACACGTACCCATCGATAAAAAAAAAAAAAAAGATAAACTCGTTGGCTCTCTTCCGTATACAATGGGTAAAAACAATCAAGCGCACACGTGTGCGTGTACGTGTCTCCATGGAATATCGGACGAAACACAAAATAAAAAATAGAAAGAAAAAAAAAGGAGCGCGTGCATGCGCGACTTTATCAAATATACGTATGTATGGTAAAATATATTATACAATAAAGGTAACGCGTCCTCGTGTCCAAATTTTTGCGCGCATGTTCCGACACACGTGCCCGACGACATATTCTGTGTATATATATGTGGTCGCATAATAGCAACGATGAATGGCACGCGTGATACGTATAATACGTGCACCTATATAATGTGGTGTATCCTCCTTCACGTTTATCGTAGGGTCGATGTATATACATAATGGACCAATCACACGTGAGCCATCATTTCCATCCACCCCCCCGTCGGAGGGATGATTCGCCTTGTGTACATGTTACGCGCGTGCCGCGGCGTTGCGTATATATATACATGGCACTTTTTTTTCTTTTAGAGCAACCGATCATGAGGAAGATGCACGTGCGTGGACATAAATGTATATAAAGTAGATAATATACGATGGAATAAAGAAATTCCCGGGTATGTGCAACGAGAAGTACTCTATATACAAACAAAATATTAATTGATCGCGCGGGGGAGCTAATTATGCATCACTTGGGAATGAAAGGCAATATGGTGATGCACGTGCGCAGTGCTGTGCTGATATACGAGTAATTAAGTTTTCTCTCTTCTTTCGAAAGATAAAAGAAACAATTCCTTTTAGCTGAGAATCGGTGCCGCGCGATAGGACATTTAAACCGGGGAAAATTCTTCCGTCAAAGTGGAAATTTCGCAGTGGGAGATTTGCCAAATTTTCTTTAGCCCCGCGAGAGACATATAGACGATGATAAGCTGTTTCGCGCTCTTTTGTTCCTTTGTAAAACAATTCTCCCCGACGCCCCATCATCTGATGATTAATAAAATGCATGAAAAAAAATAACCAATAAGCCTAAATGAGCGTATACACACCCTGGGGCATCGGACGAAAAAGCGCCGGGTGTATACACATAAGTAGTATCGTTACAATCGAGTGATGCGTGTGGCAAAAAAAAAAAAAGACAGGCGCACGTACATTAGCTAAATAGCGGAAAAAAAAAAATAGAAAAGGAAGAGAAAAAAAAAAGGTAGGAGATAACGAAGCAGCAAAGCAATATATATATATATATACATGTACCTATCACTCGTCCGGAACGTGCGGGTCACATGTGGGGTATATAGACGCACCACCTCCTCTCTCAGTCTCTCTGCAGGCAGCGCATGCGTCGCTCCCCCTTGGCGATAAAATCGGCGCCGCGGCTTATAAATACGAGCGGCCAAAGTCCCGTCGAACCAGTCTGTACTCTATCGGCGCAGCGCAACGATCGTGCAAGCTTTCTCTCTGTCTCTCGAAAGCTCTCACTTTCTTACGTAAGCTCATACATATACGTACACTCGAGTGTACTCGTTGCTATACGGCAAGTAGTGTGAAAAACCACCCTTAACTGTCGCTCACCGCGCTCGGGAGTGTCGAGGAAAAAATCGGTAAGACCAGTGGGACGCGTCTTTAGTGAACCTTGTATACCGATTAAAAAAAAAAAAAAAAAAAAAAAAGCAAGGATGCCGGCCGACGTAGCGATGCACACCAACTTCCTCCGATTGGACACCGGTAGCGGCGGGAGCAAGTCGAGCCCGAGCAAAGCTCAATCGAACGTCGACTCGTGCTGGAACACGGAGAACATGAGCGGCGACATGACGGTCCTGGGTCTGAACGGCCACCGGCGCTCGGTCCAGGTGAAGGTGTACCGCACGAGCGCCGAGCACTTTGCCGTCATCTACCCCCTCGAGGACAAGATGTCCCGGCCGATCGGCGTGCTCAACCTCCGCAACACGACGATCGAGCGCCTCGGGGACGAGGGCTTCGCCGTTAGCCAGCGCGGCTGCGACGACCTCATGGCCCTCACGTTCTTGCTCGACAGGCCCGAGGACATCGAGTACTGGATAACCGCCTTCACCGCCAGATCTAGCCCCCTCGTGCACCAGAGCAGTTTGCCGATCGTCGAGGAGGAGGAAATCTAAGGTCCCCCACCTACGGCCGTTATACGTATATGGAACCCCGGCCACTCGGGATCGGTTCATCACAGGGTGCAGCCGATCGCCAAAGGCGGGGAGCACAGCTGATGACTCTTGCGTCACGCGTTGCAGCATCCATCGGGACGTACTTGAGAAAAGTGATGATTGGCCACCGGAGAAGAGGATGTACATTGGCTGTTGCGTGTATAATATCATGTGTACTTGTCTCATCTGTATATGTATACACGAGTGTGACAAAGACCCTTTTTCATTTTTTAATCGAGTCGTGTCGCGATCGTTGAAGGGAAATGGGCGCGAAATGGCTCCTTTTGCGAGGTGGTTGGGAAAATGCAAGGGTGCGAGTTTGTAGGGGTAGAACAGAGGGGACGACGTGGACTATTGTCGAATAGGCGAGGAGGGGTCGTAGTGGCCCCTCTTACTCTCTCTGGTACACCCATAACCGTTGGATTTTCTAGCCACAGCAACGGACTATTTCTTTTCTTCCTTTGCATCTGCTCCTCGAAATCGTGGCCAAGATTTCATTTTGCATTTCTTCTGTTAAACTCGGGGATACAGCTATGGCCATTGTGCGAGTACTTAAACAACAACAACAACAAAAAAGATACCTTTCTTGCATCAATGAAAAAATGAAAAAAAGAAAGAAAAAAAAAGATAATAAAAAATATACACGCGTCACCCATCGCTGCGGTATGTAGATTTTAAGACTTGTCTGTGATATAATTGTAATCTTATCTAAGGAATATATCGTCGTCTTTGTAAGTTGTAAACTTTTATCAGCAAAGAGAGTGTGTGTGTGCAAGTTTTTTTTTTGTTTTTTTTTTTTTTTTTTTTGTTTCCTTTACCTTGCGAATTAAGTACATAATATATACACATATAAAATTTTGCAAAACCGATGAACTCTGTACATATACATTTAGTGAGTGTTCGATGTAAATTGAGAGGACGAATTGTTTGTGCGTCAATTTTTGCCATTGTTCTTTTGCATCGAAATTTTCTTGCTTAAACAACGCGATACTTGAGAAAAAAAAAAGCGATTACATAAAAAAAAAAAAAAAAAATGAAAGATTTCAGCACGATACGAACGAAATGATTTTGCATGAATTAATTTTGTCATACATCGATGCCATCCCCTCACAATGTGCGCCATGTACGTGAGAAGCGTGGCGTCGTTGATTATAACATTAAGAACTTTCTAATCGCATTTGCCGTACACACATCATGTATAATATCATCCACGAGGATTGAAAGTGCATACATATAGAGAAATATAATTATGTACGATTGTTTGTGTGTGTTTTTTTAAGTGTGCGTTCGTTTGAGCATCTATGCTGTCCTATCTTTGTAATAATCGATACGTTACACGAGATAATACTGTATACCATATCTGTATGTATGTAGGTAGATCCAATTGTACACACATGATTATGTTATGAAAAATATTTGGAAAAAAAAAAAAAAATAATAATAAAAATAAAATAAAATGTGAATTAAAAATAATATCCTTTGTTTCTTTAAATTTCAACAAAATCCCGAAAAATCTCACACAAGTGTTGCGCTAACGTAACGCCTTACGCGTTTCAAAGTGGCCACGTGGTTCGCAACGCGCATATTGACTTGGCATTGGCACACATGAGTATAGTACTTAAACTCTAGCTTTGACCGCTTGTGTGTGTCGAGAGACTATTAAGGCGCGTTGCTCTTCTTTTTGCCATTACATATATACCCACTATACGTATGTAGCAATGTACGGCCGTCCGCTCGTTTTTAACGCTGATCTCATTCTTTTTTGTCGTTTAATTGCTGCTTCGAGGAAACTCGCGTTTTTCCAGAACACTCGGTATCACGCGTCTCTCGTTTTCTTGTCGTTTTGATAAATTTACCGATTACCGATTTTTCGGTCGATCGGGTCATTTTAAATCAAAGTTCATTCCTATACAATATACCTTGGTGTACACTGATGTCCTTGTTATCGCCGTGTCGGAATTGGATGGACTGCACATTTAAAATCCCATTCAAACGACCATTTCGGAGGCCCGTTTTTTTCATTCTGATAAATAAAAAGAACGAAATTTAGTCAACTCGTTAGATATAAATTATCGTTCTCTCTTGCTTTTACCCCAAAACACCCCTATATAGGCCCACAGCCTGTAAAAATAATCCCAATTTAAGTAAAATCGAGCCGAAACCCCGTGACATTTCGCACACTGTACATAATTAAGTACGTGCAGCGGTACAATGTATAAGGTGGCAGTTGTTATACAGAAAACAAAAAGAAGCAGAGAAGAAGAAGAAGAAGTTGGCAAAGCGCACCGGTGGAGTACGTGTAGAATCCCGAGCAAGAGACGGCTAAATTTAGCCCTCCTATGAATTCACGCACGCTTCCCTTGAACATATTATAACCTACACACATATATACACACTTAACGCGATACGATTTTCGTTTTCCGTTCTTTTTCCTCTCGAAGCTTTTGTGTTTACCCGCGCGCGCGTGTGAGTTGATAAAATACAGCACACCCGAGTATATAGATGTATAATAATATATTATGGTCAGACGTGAAAATGGTGTAGAAAAAAAAGGGTCCCCACCTGTTTTCAACGTCTTTTTTTCATCTCTTTCTCTCTGTACTTTAGCTCGTGAACTTGTATGGGTGTGTGCAACGGTTTTTTGGTGATACAATGTGTAAGTGTACCCTGCATGTACAGGTAAAAGGATAAAGCTCTCGAAATTCAAGGTTTTCGGGGGTCGAGGGAAGGAGACGGGCAGGAGCGGTTTTGTTGGGCAGTCGGACGGGGGGGTTGTGGAACGGGACGAGAAAAAGGGATCGATTGCTCAATCCTGCAAAGGAAAGGTTCTCCATCACGTATACGTGTACACGAGAGAATTAATTACTTCTACGTAAGAAAAGTTGGGAGAGAAAACGTGTGCCCACACAAAGCTTACTTATACCCTCGCTTGAATGATTGACCATCAATTTTATCACGGTAAGAAAAAATAAGTGTTTTATTCAATTAGGTGTTTAGGACAAAGGGGTTGATTACGATGGTTTTACATTTCTTTTTTTTTTTAATTATAGTTTCTTACGCAGGTCAACTCAAATCCTAACGATCCCAAGGGCAAAAATCGTTTTTCGATAAACCAATGGAAGTGCGATTTCATTCAAAAAACTACAATTTTTTCGCACAAAGAATAACACGATGTATACGCATTGTTATTAAATTTTTTGTTCCAGTGATGAATACACGATATTTGTACCAATTGTTTTCTTTTTTTTCCAATGAATTGGATGACTTTAGGGAAAAAAGCTCGCATTTGCCTACATAGCTGCGTGTCTAACAGAATGTTTTTCGCATTGCTCGCACAGTCGGAGAGGGAAAGTTGAAAGGAAATTCGATTTTTTTTTTTTTTTTTTTTTTTTTCTTTCTCAACCGTTCCGTTCGACAAACAAAATTGTGCAAGATATTGTTGCGCAACGCGTCATTTTTGAAAAATCAAAACGCGCAAAAAATAAATGCAAAGTGAAAAAGAGTGTGCGCGTTATAAAACCGTTTAAAGGTCTTTTTAATGTCAATCGAGAAGGACGGGGCAAACGAAGATAAATACATGTAAAAATAACCTCCCGTCGTTATGTAGCTTCTACGTGCAATGAAGAATGCACTATTTTTATTATTATTATTTTTTATTTATTTACGACGGCATAAACAGGCATTTATGGTTGTTACTATCATGTCGTTGCAACTGATTAAAAAAAAAAAAAAAAAAAAAAAGGAAAAAAAAAAAGTTATTGACAAACGTTTCCCATAGCGCAAATCGCTCCTGAAATAGCTGCAATTTTGCAGATTTCGGTGCTAAAAACGAACAAATGCGTATTCCCCGAACAACCATCGCATGAACAAACAAATCGTAAAAAGCACATTGTTACCCGTAAACACGGTAAGTATCGAGCAAATAAGCCTCGAGTATAAAATACACGGTCGGTGGGTAGATGTATTACACGTGGGCTCGCAAGCACAGCGTACGTCATATACAAATACACGAATGTATTATAAATACGATACGTAGAAAAATTGGCTCGTCGCTCCGCGTCGATGTGCTATAATCAGACGTATTAATATGCATCCATACACAGACTTTGGCAAAATTATTTCGTTCATTTTCAACACTTTAAATCATAATTTTTTATTTTATTTTATTACCAATTATATGACTATACGCTCAACAACTTTGGTAATAATTGATAGAGCCATACATTTTTCGGACCTCAGAGTTTACCGTATAAAGTATTTAATAAATATTTCATTAAGTATCCCTCTCAAATATTTCTTTTTCATTCCTCTAAATTTTTTTTTTTTTTTTTTTTTTTTTTTTTTTTTTTTTTTAATATAATAGTGAGACATTCAAAGTGACGATTAAAAAAGAAAAATAATCCAAAGTATCTGACAGAGTAGCCATGCCCTAGTCTGTACAGCTACACATTCAAAGCACAAACGAAGAAATGAGACAAAAGAAAGATAGAAAAAAAAAAAAAAAAAAAGTCGTTTCAAGCACACAAAACACGTATGCGCAGATATTCTGTATAGTATTGTGCAGCTCGCGGAGCACAAAGACGGGGAGTCGAGTTCAAGAACATTTTGTGAAAAGAGAACCACAGCTACAATTGTATACGATTACGCGTTTCATTGTTCCTCAAGAAAGTAGGCTTTGT
Source organism: Copidosoma floridanum (assembly GCF_036245765.1). Taxonomy (NCBI): domain Eukaryota; kingdom Metazoa; phylum Arthropoda; class Insecta; order Hymenoptera; family Encyrtidae; genus Copidosoma; species Copidosoma floridanum. Next base: position 9,753,601 of record NW_028321884.1, on the reverse strand, counting down.
AAGCCGATATACATATTATGTACTGGGAGAAAAAGTTAGTAAAATATTAAGTTCTTCTCGTTCCTTTTTGCAATATATACCGTTATGCGGTAAACGATATGGTTGTATAACATTGCTCCTTCTCCCCGAGCGTATATATTATAACGTCCATAGTGTATAATATGTACTTGGGTAAGTATATTATGCACGTGCGCGGACAATTTTGCAGCTCACGAGACTCTGTCGAACTCACGTGCCGGGCATTGTCACATTGTGTGCGTGCACGCGAGTTTGGTTCCCATCAGCATCAGCCTTCTCGATGACAATGATTGCTTGTTCCGTTGCGTGTGTGTATAGTCTTACTAATATATAAAGCAAAGTCGCTAAAACCGTTGTAATCGCTAACCGCGAAAACTACTGAACCGATTTTGCTGAAATTTTGCACACTGATTCATGATACTTCCTAGATGGTTTTAGTATAGTTTTTATCTTAAAAAATTTAATAACAATAGCAATAAATGAGCTCAAAGTTTTGCAAAAATACGCCAGCTTTTCACTTTAGTTCAGTAAAATCCGCTAGGTGGCGTCGTCATAAAATCGAAGCTACCTGCAACATAATAAAATAAGTGTCGTTATAATACGCCGGAGCGTATCGTTAAATCTATAGTCGAGCTTCGGCAGCTCATCAAGCTGTTCAGACAATGCTGGTGATAGTCCTGCAGCTGGGTATCCCGGTTACGGACGACACTCTTCTCCAAGGGGATAGGGACCCAAGTGTCCCTTCACCCTGAATCTCGACGAGTGCAAACAAAGAAAAATAAATTAATTCCAACCGATGCCGTCTCTGCCAGAATACCAGGAGACACATTTAGCCAGAGTACAATCTGCACCAACTCTTCAGAGTTGTGTGGCAGTCCCACCATCCCACCTGTTGTAGTTAGAGAATTTGTGGCTACAAATGTAAGCAAGGAAAAACAGCTCTGATGGGCACGGGAAGCCACAACGGCTACCTTCTTGGTAGTCGCGTCCCCAACGCGCTTACCCACATGTTCCCGTCTAAAGATGAGCAATTGAGCAGTTGGTTATCCGGGGAACGACCCGAGACGAGATATTCTTTGGTCAGTGGCGTACCTCCCTCCATCACAGTCTCCGTACATCGAGACTCCCAGGGTAAGAATCAAGCAACCCGTAGCCAGCTCTTCATCATCAGGAATAATAATAAAGAATAGCCTGGAAGTTTCACCACTGGCGCTTTTTAGGGCCATTATAAGTATTTACGTTCCCTACTTAACCATCAATTTCATCGGTTCTTTTTAGGGGCCACCTTAGTGTAAACTACCTTGCCAACAAATATATTTTTATTACCATTTCCGGAAGCGATTCGTCAACTAAAAGACTATATTAACTAAAGACGGGCACTATTAAACCAAGTCAGCTATTCACTGGCAGACGTCACCTGCGGAGTTGTTCTTCGCAAGGCTGGGAAACCCGGTGACCGACGACTCTATATTACCCTCTCGACTCTAAGCATTCAACCAGGAATCACTGATCCTCTCCAAGGTCTGCGCTGGGCAAACCTATAACAGCTATAAAGGAAAAAAAAACTTGAGCCAACGGGACAGCCTCCACTGGACAAGTATCACTAACCAATCTCCCCATCTAAGATCACCAAAACAACTAAATCTGCAAAATAAAAAAAGGTGCTTTAGACACCAACGTCTTTGACGTTATACCGGGAGACGTTGGGAAAGAGCACTACAACTAGCCCCAAAGCTTCGGACTTTGTAATTTTTCTCCCAATCAGTCTGGGTCTTCAACAGTAAGCCAGAGAAGATCACCCTGAGGTATCCAGGCAGTCACAATTGCTGTTAACTGCAGTCAAGAAAGAGTTAACTTAAGAAGCTCACCGGTCTTTTTTAGGGCCATCGGACGTCGAACTACCTTGCCAACAAATGTATTAAAATTAACAAAGTTGACTGAAAATAGCCTTTAGGGGTCATAAAAGTCGTAAGCATACCAATAGTCGCAAAAGGGTATATTGGAAAGAAAACCTCAAATGTATCTAATGAATACAATTTGAGGCGTCAAGAAACTGACGCAGAAAATTTATCGAGATTGAAACAGCAGCGTCAAAATCGTCAACTTAAGAGTCCATTACGTGAGAGATCAGCTTTTCATTGTACCCTCACAGCAATCTCTGAAATCTTTAAAGATCCTACTTCAGATTTTTAAATAAGTAGAAAATGTATTTGTGTTTTTGTGGCAATAAAAATGTTGGGTTTAAGGTCCAGGACTTTGTTGCTCTGGTAATAAAATTGTGAGATATGAGAAAAAACAATTTTTTTTTAATATAAATTTTTTGGGGGTTTTAAATCTTAACAGCTTTAAAAAATAGCCCTTTTCGTGAATTACACAGAAGAAACCAAATCAACAACTTCTTATAGCCATCGATTATTTTATGGCATAAAGAACGCACAGTACTTTTCAGCATAATTATTTTTTTGAATTTGTACACCTTATTATTTGACGAAACAAACTATATGGATTCCGAAAAAATGTGTTTTTAATAAGAAGATTTTTGTTCTGAGATGTATCGGGAATATGTGTAAAATTTTCTAACTAAAAATGTTTCACATTACGTGTCAACACACTACGGTGTTTTATTTAGTAAGTCTCGGGCGAAGCCGAGACGGGGGGCTGCTAGTATATAATATAAGTGTATCGCACTGCGGCTATTGCACAACGCAACGTGGCAAAAGCGCGCCATTGGAACGTGATTCAGGAAACTTTTCGGTAAAATGCTTTTATTCCTTCTTTCCTTCGTTCGTCTCGTGCCGGCGCACTCCACTTTTATTTCTGCCTGCGTCATAATATATATTATATACTTATACTCTCGCCTGCCCGCACTCGCGCTTTCATTGTGTGCCTTTGTTGCTATGGTAGCAGATACAGAATTCTGTATTTTGTACAAGTCAAGTTTCATTTTTTTATTTAAGGAAAATTCAAAAGTCTTCGGAATCACTTTGATACGAGTGCGATTTTTCACGGATAACTGTATTTCGCTAAGGGTCCGAATAAGGTGTACATCTGTTTCACCTATTATAGTTCAAAAGTTATAATTTGTACTCCATGCGGAATTTTCACCTAAAAAAAAAAAAAAAAAAAAAATGCGTAATTATTACACAAAAGTCCTGCATGTATTTATGCAAATAAAAAATTGTGGGAATACAAGAAATGTTTTTAATTAATTATTAATTTACAGCGAACACAGCCCATTGTTAAAATTTTCTGTTTGATAAATACCGAATACAAATAAACAGATAACATAGTAAATTTTAATTATTTTTGTTATAAAATCAGTCAATACCTATAGTATCGGCTATTATACGTGCGCGCATCGTCTGTTGTTCAAGGATTCCTTCCTCCGAGTTGTCTCCTCCAGCGTAGGCAAATGTGGCGTAAAAAGCTCCCGATTTAATAAAGATACAGCCGATCGAGAGTTTGTTTTTTTGCCGGTTCACCGTCTTGTTGGAAAAATAAAAATGAAAAAAAAAAAACTTATTCACAAAGACCGCGCAGAACCGACTCCGAGCAGCAGACAGGTATAATATATACTATAATACGGGCACAAGCAGCGTGCAATTGACATTCGTGCTGTGAGTGTATATATATATATATGTATGTATGACTACTTGAGTGAAACGGAGGTAGAGCAAAAAAAGGAACATAAAGGAACACATGCGCAAACTGGTATACGAAGGAAAAAAAAGCCTTTGAATTTCCCTTACGTCAGTTGGGAGTGACAAAAGGTGTAATAACACACGAGCCTCTTTTTTTGCGACTACTCTCGTTTGACGCAAGTCTTGAATTCGAAGATGTCGACGGCGGTACTTAGAGGGAAAATTGTGCGATGAAAATTTTGAAATCCATCGGAGATGGGTGATACATTTGGGGAAACTGGGGCGCTTCGAAGTAATGTTTAAAGTTATTTAAATATTTTATTAAAAATAAAACCATTAAACGAAGTAGATATAAACAATTTTTATTTAAAATAAATTATTTTTAATCAAAAAAAATTTCAGCTGCTTTGTTTGATAACATGTGTTGAATTGAATCACTTATTTAAATACGTCTTAAAATCTACATGTATATTCTCACAAATAAATGAAAATTAATTTTATTAATTTATTTTTTTTTAAATACTTAATCAATTACAGTATAAGAAAAAAATTTTTTTTCAAGTCAACTAATACAAATAATGGATTAAAATCAAGGAAAAAAAAAAGTTTTTTCTTTTCAAGTTTTTGAAAACTCATAAAATAATTGCCATGGGGGTTTATTAACATCATTACAGTGGACAACTGTAATAAAAAAAAAAAAAAACAAAGAAAAAAATTACAATCAAGTCAGGATTAATGAAAAATATTTTTCTTTCAACGACTCTGCTTCCTGGTATATATTATAGCAGTGTTAAAGGTGTACCGAAAAAATCCCTCCCACATATTTACATTGCGACAACAGCACATACGTCAACTTTGTCCATCTCGTCATACGTCAAAGATGTAAAGTGAAAAGTGAAAAAACGCACATGATGATGACGCGTACTACATATGTACGATATTGAAGCTGATGTACATACTGTGCCAAAAAAATGCGTAGTGTTTAGCGATCGAAGGGCAGGAAAGTCTTCACACCACCAGACTATTTTACGTAAGGTGTTTGTGGTGTGGTTTGCGGTTCGGCCACGTAACATAATTATTATACAATAATAATAATAGCTCTTGCTCCTGAAGATCATCAAACGGCGCGAGTCCGCGATATTCATCTCTCGATTTTTTGTAATACTATAATATGTAGGCACTCGATATGCATATATAAATTTCAAAAAATTTGTTCAGTCGTCAAAAAAATGCACAATTTAGCATTATTTTTATTTTTTTGTTTTGGTGCATCCTCAAAACCCCGCTTTGTTAATCTGTATATGGCGTCGAGTCGATGACACTACAAAAAGGTCATGCTTTAGTGAATTTACGTCACAGATTTTTATTTCTACCGCTTGTTTTATCTGCTTGTGACAGACCGACAGTAGGAGCTATGCTGCAATATGATATAATTCAACATAAGATATTACATGATAAAATATAGCTATCGTGTTTTTTTTTTTTTTTTTTTATCGTCTTGAAAGAAAAAATTTGTGAGGTGTGAAAAAAAAATTAATCGAAATGTTTTCTCGCCAAACAAGTAGGTATACGTATCAAATATAGGGTCACGAGAAAAAAAAAATGCTTAATTACCACGTAGTGTCGCTTCGGAAATAAGACAAAAAAAAATTAATATTTATTTCCTTAAACAATACCTAGGCTTGGATGTTGATTTTCGCGGACAACATATGGAGCTTTGCATGAATTTTCTTGCACGTGGGTATACCTACTTAAAATATTATATACAAAGCGATAGCTAAAATTGAGATCGAAAGCATGTCCCGTATAGCATATATCTATAATAGATCCTATACGTGGACACAGGATAATGTGCGTATATTACTTCGATACCGTCTATGTGCGTAGAGTATACTTATTCGAGCGGTATATTGAAACTCTTTAACACACCTCTATCTGGCACCTGTTGTCTCGATTGACGTGTAGTATTTTATCCTAATCGTTAAGGAGTGTCCCCATGTACTTCATTATTTGGGAGTTGCGTGAAAAAAGTTATAACAGCCCATGATGTACCAACAAGTGACGCAAATGCTATTCGGCTCATCTTACCTATACGCGTGCTAATTCTATTTTTGCACCAGAAGGAAAAAAAAAAAAAAAAAAAAAAAAAAATTACAAGTTCAATACCCTCGCACTTGAATTTACTTTGTTCAACAGGTAATTATTGATTTTCCCGCCGCTCGATCGTATACAGTTGATGATAAAAAAAACGTCACAAGTGACACCTTTTGAACTGCTAATGTTACGTAAAGTGTTGATAAAAGTCTCATTCAATAGGATGTACTTGCAAACAAATTATCTCAAAAAAGTATGGCACTGGCAATGTGAGCATTTAAACGTAATGAAATGGATTATTGCAGGCAACATAGCAAGTTGAGAACGAAGTAGATCGAGAAAAAAGTCCTCGTAGCCCGAGTGAAAATCGGCGATCGGTATATATACACCACGTATAGCTCCTCTTTTTTTCCCTCATAGGCCATGATCCCAATGCGCGCCGATACAGCTTCCTACGTGCATTTACACCACAAAGTCCCTCCCCTTCCATCCAATTTCTCCGTCATATCCCAATTTCCGGGGGTATTACTCTTCACGTCGCAACTTCCGTCATCCTGTATTTACGAGGATGACGCAATTGACGCGCGCTTAGGTTCGCATTGGCGCGTGGGATTACTGGTAATAAACTACGGTGCATCGCGTATAGAGAGTCGTTGCGCTTTCCTGTACCTTTCGGTACTCACTGATGCTTTTTCGCGGTCTCGATTTCGAGCGACGTGACGCACAAAATTCCCATCAACGTCACCACGCGGGTTCACCCTTATTTATGCTTTTATTTTGCACATCAGACCCTAGGTATTACATTTCTGTACACAAAATTACAAGAATCGCGAACTTTCGATCAACCGATAGCGGCAATTTAGCGGATAAGTGTTTTTCTTGGCTATATGCTGTGCCAGTGTTTTCTTCCTCTAAGCCGATACAGGTTTACATATCTATGTATATATATATAGGAATCGAGGATGATGACATTGGCGATACCGATATCACGCATTCGAGTGTTTTTTTGAAACCACACGTATATATATACATTTTCGGAGTTTTAAATATAATATGATTGATTTGTTGCAAGGTGTTAGCTTTGGTGTTGAAAAACCGCCTATTAAAATCAGAGTAGAAAATGTATACTTGACCCCTTTGGTTCGATTGTCACAATTTCTCTTATTTTGCAATTTCTCCGTAGGTTGTACACGCGATGAAAATAAGAAAATTCTACGCGATTCTCCGTGTACTGAATGGTATACGCGTTTGTGTTTGATGGATCGGTAAATATATACCTACGCGGGTAATACTCGGTGCGTCAGATGCAAAGATTTTTTTAAAGTTGGACTTCTCGAGCTTTTATTCTCAAGATACATTGTGTATGCACGTAAAGAGACTGACGCAAGTCCACGAGAATCAGATGCGTATGAACCAACGAGTGTTTATAATTTTTTTTTTTTTTTTTTTTTTTTTTTTTTTTTTTTTTTTTTCTGATACTTAAACACACCAATGGAAACCCGAGCCGATGAACTCTTTCTTGTGTTTTATTTCTAGACTTCTTAGATTTGTACCATTGAGAGAAAAATGGAGCGTTAGAAAATTCATATAATCCAACGACATAATGAAAATTTATTTATTTTGTGCCATTATCATTATTACTATTTTTCACATGAGTCTCCGTAAATAGCCGATAGAGGATAACGTCGAGGTCTTATTGAAGGATATAGTCCCGCAACGTTATATTGAAGTGTTTTCCATTTGATAATCGTGTACGTGCTTGTATTGTTTTACTGGAGGGAGAGCAAGTGCTTAATTGAATTTTTTTGTGAAAATGGGAAAGTGACTCGAAATCATCGATGAAGATTACACCTATTGTTGAAAATGTTTATTCCTACTCCAAAACTATTTCGAGACATTATCTGCTTTGTGCATCAAAAAAAGAAGCAAAAAATTATCATCGACTATTGAATAACCCTCCCAACAGTTAAAGGAATGTGGTTTTAATGTCGACTAGTCTAGAAAACAATAGAGTTCAGAAACTATCCGAGCGAAGTTTAAACGAAGAAAAAAAAAACAGAAGAAGTAAGTATCATCCCCCTCGAGAGAGTCAATCGCGTCTAACGTGCGATCCCCGTTTACTTGGATGGAAAAGCAAAAGAGGCGCGTATAAGCCCGTAATGCCGCGAACTTGGCCGGGAGGAAAGGTCATCGCACAGCTTTGAGGGTCGGCGCTCTTCTAGGGATTCGATGCTCCGTCGGCCCCCGAGACTTACCCCTTGTGTTGTTACGGGGGATAACCGACCCGCGTGTACGAGTCGACGAACCCGAAAAGTTCACCCCCCCCACCTTGTATATATATACACCCACAGTTCGCGTTGGGGGAAAACGTGTACGGCTGAGGGAACAAGAGGAAAGTTGAATGCTCCTCCCTTCCGTCCGATGGACGGGCTGTGTGTGCGTTGTACAGTGTGTTTTTACTCGCAAAGTTGTACCTAATGAAAATCACATAAACATAAATTTATATATATATTTGTTTTTTGTTAAAAGATGAAGTGTGATCTTCGACCGAAGTGCGAAGGAAACATAGTTGAGGTAAATCTTTGTCATGTGAAAGAAAAAATTGTGCTCGACCTGTAAACGGGAAAAAAGGAAATGCTGAATCTACGAGTTTTTATGATAATACATTTTTTTTTTAACTGATTTTCCTTGAACTGTTTACTGAAACATTTCATTGCTTACTTTGCTTTTACCAACTTACACTTGGATAAATGCTTTTTTTTTTTTTTTTTTTTTTATCCGATAGACAAACACTAATGCTGATAATTTTAATGACTTGTTTCTTTATATAACCATTCGAAACGTAAGTTGTTTTAGTAAACCATTAAAAATAGAAAAGCACAACAGATAAGTGTTGCCTGTCAATTACCACAAATAGATTTAGCTTGACTATCGACTGCAACATCATTAGGTGAAACATTTCTAACTTTTGACTTTTCAACGCGTTATCAGTATACATAAATGTTTCAAATTTTTTATCTTAAAACTTACTGTGCAGTCATTCAGTTATTCAATTTCAATTATCTCGGTCTTTGTGTCAAATTTTCTGATTCTTATGCAAAAGCAAGTGTATTTGTTTATAATTTTGTTATTAATAGCTCGTGCACCACCTCGAAAGGCTGTTATTTCAATAAGTAACAACGTTACGCATCACCTTTGCCGTGAAAATAACATCAAAGCGGATAAGATTAAATTTGTTTTCTTTATTCGCGAAAGTCATATTACTCGGTGTACTTTGTGTTTGCGGCATAAATTACAAAATGTAAGGTACCTTCGTTTCGTTTGTCCGAGGGTTCAACGTCACTGGCAACCTTCAAAGTCATAATTCTCTTGTCGCTGCAGTTGAAACTATCGCGTGAGTTATGACACTCCGAAAATTTGTCCTAATGCATCTGATAAATCCCGAGTCGTAGGTACCATGGCCTGACCAGCACCATATACTCAAATGAGCAAAAACACGATGAAAAAAAAAAGAAAAAGCTCGGCTGCAGTGTTTTTTCGCGTCAGCCGTCCATCTCTTGTTCGAGGAATCGAGCGTCACGGATTCTGTTTTCGGCACACCCTATGTGCACGCACTTCCGAGACGCCGGCTCTAAAAAATTTCTTTCTCCCGCGCAGCAAAACGAGAGACGTTTTTTGATAAAATTTATGGCTTGACGATTAATTAAAAAAAAAAAAACATTAAAATGCACGTGCAGTGATTCGGCAAAAAACCCAATGTGCCTAGTAAATAGTATCAGTAAAAATGCTGCCGAGTGTTGAATAAAATGCGTAAATTAGCAGTTTAGTACAAAAACTAGCCGACATAAGTATTGAAAAAAAAAAAAAAAAAAAAAAAAAAAACCAGTACTGGTATACAGATCAGTAGATTTAGTTTGTTCGCCTCGTTATTTTATGCAAAGAGCAAGAATAATATGCATTTTTAGAAAAAATTATTTACTACCGTTCTATAATTTATACAATATCCCTACAATTGGCAAACTTGGCCAAGAACACGTAATGTAAATTTACGACTTGATATTTGGCTCCAGATGAATACTATATTACTATTATTTTTTAAATCACTTTACTACAGTTTAACATATTTATTTAAAAAAAAAAGGCATAACAAAGGTATTGTCACGTAAAAAAACATTCATGTGGATAAAATGATAAAATCAAACGATTTACTAAACATGAGATCCTTGAATTGTTATACTGCAGCGATACGACAATACGCAACAACCTCTAGACCATATACTTCCGTCTCTTTCATGTTTGTCCTTATCAGTCAATCTCGGCATACGGTAGAAGAAAAAGAAAAAAAAAAAAAGAAATCCAAGATGTTATATCAACGTTAAGGGCTCACGTTAAGGATTTTGCAATCGATACTGTTACCTGGCAGTGGAAAACTTACGTATTTTGCTTGGTTGGAGGGTAGCTCGTGTATAAACCGGCTTCTCTGCATTATCTCCGCAATTGTAGCTCTAGATTGAGTAACGGGACAACAAGTTAGGTAACCACCGAGAGAGCTTAGAAAGCCGAGAAAAAGCCGACTGCAGAGTTTCTCTGACACCTGCATGTATATACATATTTTACTCGTTGTGCAGGTTGATGGCGTGAAATTTCACGCATGATTTTGCCAAGTACACATGTTTGCAACACCGTAAAAGCTGATTTTTTTTTTTGTCGGATAAGCATGAAAAAAAAGTTTATAAATTGTTTTAAAAATGATTTTTTTTTTCAAGGGAATCGAAGAAACAATAATTGTAATTTAACGATCAAATGTTGATATAACATTTTCGCTCTGCCTTGACTTCTCGTTTGCGCGCGTACGAGCATCCATGTAGATACACGCGGGTATACGCTCGAGCGAATAAAACGAGTTGGGGGTCTAAAAATATCATCTCTCGCGCTGCATATTTTTCTCTTACTTTTAGCCTTTCGCCGCGCGATAACGCGCTTATGTATACGTTTGCAGATAGTATATAGTTTATGTTGAGAGAGAGAGAGCGAAAGTGTAATGTATATATTATAACGTGCACTGTACAGTTGTTGGTGGAAAAAGCATTTCTAGACGCTTGCCAACTTACACTGTATAAGTAGGTACCTTATATTTATATGTGCACGTTATTTCGCTACTTGCTTATTTATGTTGAGTAAGTAGGTTTTTTTTTTTTTTGTTTTTTTTTTTTTTTTTTTTGCTCTCGCAAGGAGAGCTACTTTTAAATGACATCGGGACTTTTGCTATGATTAAAGTATAATGGGTAAAGGTGGGGGTCTTTTCTTACGAGCTTTCCTGATTTTTTTCATCTAGAGTCTTGTATAATACTTTAAATGCTATGTTAAATAATTAAAATTTGATCACAAATCTTTCGAAACCTTTTTAGATAATTCACGAATACTCATTAAAAGCAGATATGGGAAAAATCGTGATTTGAGTGACTGAATGAAATTTGTTACATCATTATCAGACTAAAAAATGAAAATAATGCAAAAAAAATCATCATGAATAATTAAAATGTTTTTTTTTTTAAATTGAAGAAAAATTATAACTAGAAAAGATTTTTATGGCAATTAACTAATTTGATACCTATGTAATAAGTACATCTAAATTTACCAAAACATTATTTTTGAGAGGATTAAATGACAAACAATTTTAATGTTAAAAACAAAAAAAACTGAAATTTGTAAATAAAAGTAATTTTCTTAAAAAAATAAAATGACAAACACGTAAGAAAAATCACTCAATTAAAAAAACATCTAATTCCAAATATATTGTATTTTAATATCTATTTAATATTAATTATACCGATAAGAATACTAAGAATAGATTTCCAATTATACTCGTAAATAAATAATCAAAGTGTAATTTTAATGTCTTATTATTTAATGTTGAAAAATCAATAATTAAAAATTATCAATATTATTCTTTATTAAATAAAATCCAACCAAAATAATTGTCATTATAATTCATTTTAGACATTAATACTTTCAGATAATTATAATTTAAAATCGTTGCTTAACCACTGTCAAAGTCTCAAAAAATTATATTCAAAAATATTTACATAAATGTGGAGTAACGAAATAATTAAATTTTTTGCAACCGTATTGTGACGTAGGGTAAAAACTAAAAATACTATTGTTACTAACAGCTCCGAACGATGCTTATAGTTACGACTGTTAGTTGTCCGCCTCAACCGTACCCAGAGGAAAAAGTTTAATAAGCTCTCAATACCATGTTAATCGATATTATTTTATGGATTAATATCAAAATTTAATGCTTTAATTGACATAAAACAGAAAATTTTAATTTCTTTTTTGTCTTGCGAGCTCTTTTACGATAATTTTTTTCTATTATTTATTATCCCCAAAGGGCACATGTGAGTGCAATTCTCGCACTATAAATATATAATAAAATGAAAAAATAAAAGCATCGACATTGAGTTACACTGTTAAATAAATAAGATTAAAATTCTATCGAATTCACGTTACTGACTGTAATGTACGTAAAAAGAAAAATATGGTTCGATGAAATAGTGAATAGTTCATACAACTTGGCAAGTTACTCGCCTGCAACAACTGTTAGATCATATAAATAAAGAGATTCTGCCTCTCCCTGTCTCTGTCCTTCTTTCAAACACTTTGGTTCGATGATTCTCGAAAGCGATTTAGTGAGCAAACAAGAGCTAGACTAAAAATAAAGGAGCCGAAAGAGTGAGGTAGAACACCCTTCGCGTGTACACGTGTATATTATACCTATAGTGTCCTTATCTTGGAAAAACAATTGTCACGACTGCAGATAAAGTATACGCGCGCACATGCATGTAACGCTTGCATTTCATAGCTTTCAGGCGCTCGCGGATCGTTATCATGATTATTGTTAACTGTCGCAATTGTATACGAGTATTTCCACAAAAAAACTGTAGATAGAAACCCTTTACGTATCCACAAAAATGTGGAGAAATTTGTAAAATAAATTGGGTAACCAATCGTGCAAAGTATTTGGAAAAACTTAAAAAGGCTAGACAATTTTTTCTTGGGTTGCTTAGTTCGCGTTCACAAATTTTTCCATAATTCTGGAGACTCGGGGAAGCTGAAAATCATTATAAATCGATGTCCTAAAATTATGCGGCTCAAAAAAATTGTTCCGTTTCATGGGACTCTTTTTTGTTAAATCACTTATAAAGGTGTTTGTGCTCGTAGAGGAAAAAAAAAAAAAGAAAAAAAAAGAGATTAACGGAAGATATCTATTTGTGCGTAAAGAAGAAGAAGAAAAAGGGAAGAATTTCTCTCGAGTACGTCGAAACATGATAATCCACTTTGTCGTGTTATCGCTTGCGGGAGAAGTTTCGATTTCGACGACTGATAGACTTGATTGTGCTGAGAGACGGGGACGTTGACTCCTTGCGAACTTTGATATCGCTTTTTTTTTCTCAACTATATTTACGAATAAAATCAAGCGGAATCGCAAAATATAAATGTAAATGTCGTATAGGTAGTGTGCGATACGTGGTAATTTTTTTTCAAACTAATTATACATACATCCGTACAACCAATTGATTGAAATATAGATTAAAAATTAAATTTAATCGTGAATCGAAACCACTCTTATTGAGAACCGAGTAAAACTACAAACGAATTGTACATGAAACAAAAGATTTCGAAAAACGTGCCCACCAAAAGCACAGTTTTTGTCTACGCGTAATATATTATGCGTGTCAACGTATGCCATGTAAGAAAATCGGGACGATCGTCAAGGTCACTGCAATCACTCGCTACTCCAAGTACAGCTACACCAAGAAAGAGCCACAGCCTCCGTAGCCAAACGCGATGCAAATCTCGTGATTTCCGAGCTCATCAACCCTCGTCCACCGCAACTCCCACAAAAGACGCAACTCGCATATCAACGTCAATAAAAATCGGTAATCGAGACCCCCCCCAATGGAGCGCGAATCTGCAGTGGAAAAAAAATCCCCGCGAGCACCAGTATCATCCGGATTTCACGCGATCGGTATATTTACGACTTGCGCCACGTGTCATAGCTTTGGATGTACTCACATTTCACCAACTCGGCCGCGACACGACTGACGTCAGAGAGCTGGTCATCACGCGTGTACGTGTGTGGTTTGATTAACCGATGCTCACAGGTATTGTACATCGAGACGTTTCGAGGGAGCTATTTAGACAAAGGCCCGTTTCGTGTGGATCATTATAATAATAATAATAATGATGATGACGTTATTTTTTTGCGGCTAATCATCGTCGCAATTGAAAATCGGAGCTTTCGCTTGTTACGTGTTTTTCGTGTGTATTTTTTTTTCCAAGCTCCACCGACGAGCGAATTCAAGTTTAAGTCCATACTCGGAGAAAAAAAAAGCTCGTTGTAATTAAATGCAGCGGTGCTTTTGTCAAAAACCACTCGCTCGGCGCGGATGACGTCAGCGAGAGCGATTAGATTAAACCTGCGTATGTGTCATAAATGTGTATACGCGTCGCTTTTGACGAAGGAAAAAATATTATTGTGAAATGGACACAAGAAGCTTCAATGGCTATGTACTCAATTGTCAAACGTGGGGGTAAAAGTTTCCACTTTCAGCCTGGAAAATAGCCTATACCCCGAAAAAAAGGAGCAAGTGTGTCGCAATCCCGGCTTACCTAAAATAATGGCAGCCCGAAAACGCGCGCGGCTTACGAAAATCCGTCCAATTAACTTGTTTGGGTTCAAGAAGAGGGTATACATGTACGTTTGCGTGTACACACACACACACGATCTCTGCACCGGCCGAAGGAAAAAAAAAAAAAAAAAAAACGGCTTGGTTTACGAGAAAAACCTCGGGAGTGAAAGCGCCGATCGGCATAGAGATTCTAATTTCTTCAAAGGCGAACCGCAAAACGCTGTTTCTTGCTACATCAGGAATTACCGCGAGCAGCTGACGTGTTGGTGTACAGCTGTAGTACTTTGGTACTACTTTTTCTTCTAGCTCGTTTTTAAAAACATTTTTTAATTATTTATTTTTTTCTTCTAAGCTGCTGATGTTGTTTATTGAATTTATACAAATAACGTGACACTGTCAGTAAAAGTATTTATAGTTGCTTTGTTGATGACGTAGATTTTATATACTTATGTGCATTGAAAAAAAAGACATGTACGTACTTGGTAAGCTAAAAAAATGCAATAGCCATAAAACTGAAGGTTGTCATGTAACTTCCTAGATTCTTTACACGGTCGTCAACGTATTACCCAATAGCTGTGTACAAAAAAAAAAAAAAAAAAAAAATTGCTGACGATAAATAAGTAGACAAAAAACGTTGTCATTCATTGAATCGTTGTTAATCCACGTGTGCTACAATAACACGGTTAAATGATCGTTTTACATATTGTTTTTTAAAGAAAAAGTCGTATAGTTGATTAAAACACAGCTTTTTTTGCATTTACGTTACTTTTATCTAAAAAATTAAACGTAAACATTTTGCAACAGCAAATAATTAACGTTTTACGACCAATTGTTATTTAACACAATAATCTATTTAAATAATATTTTACAAAAATAAATTTGATGAGTATTTAAAGTATCAAGTAAAAGTCGTACAATCGGTCACGGTTCCGTTCTCATGGTACATAAGGACATCCTACATGCAGAGCAAAGAAAAAAAAAAAAAAAAAAAAAAAAAAAAAAAAAGAAAAAAAAGAAAAGAAAAAAACTAAAGAAGCTCACACAAGTACAGCTAAAGATGGCAAAAGGGAGCTCGAAGCGCAACGAGTCTCGAGCCGAGGGAAACTAAACTAGTCAGACCTGTATACGGAGACGTACGGAATAAGTTTCGCGCTGATGGCCCGACGTGGATATGTATACACGTATATATACATTTACGCGGAGGAAAAAAACGGACTATTTCCATGATACCGATTTTTTCATCCTCTCTATGATCCCATGTAGGGAATGTTGCCTCGAAAATCGATCCACATCATGTGTGTGTATATATATAAATAAAGCAGGTGTGTACGCGAGTTGAAACAAATTAGCGTCTTTTCAGCACATATGGTTTACTTACTCTTTCGGGCAGCGAAGAAAGCCTATATATATACACGTTGGTGTGTATATACACAAAGGTTCGATGCCTTCTCGTCGTGTCGTCTTGAAATAGCACGAGAGTCCACTCTTTTTGGCTTTTGCTTTACTCGCATACGCGTGCGCGGGACGCAAATGCATCTTTGCGGGCTCTTTCACTTTGCGAGCTTCTTTTTCAGGGGGAATTTTCGAGATTGCGTCATAAGTCTATTTTTTCTATAGCTCCGAGTGCAATCTTATTTTATGTTTTGCATGCCACATATCTTCCGTTACTTATAATAAATTTTATTTACATTTTTTTCTTTTTTATACCTACTAAAATCTCCCTTTATTGTAGCCTAAAATAACAACCCTTATAAAAAAAAATTAACTAAGGGTTTTTTACGATTTCAAGAAATCATTTTTTTATTTTGTTTTTTTTTTTTTTTTTTAGATAATTTTAATAAATTTAATTTACTTAAAAATTCATTCAACCACATTAAGTAGAGTTAGAACAATCTGTTGAATTTTGAAGATTATTTTAAAAGTAAATCTAGGAAAAATAGCAAAAAATATCTAAAAATGTAAGGTAATTTTTTAAAAATTTAGTGGATTATTCTAACACTACTTGACGTGATTTAGTAAATTTTAAGATCATTAAAAATCATTTAAACATTAAAAAAAAAAATTTTTAAAGACTATTAAGATTTTACTTTCACGTCACAATAAAGATATTTCAGTGTTTAGAAAATATTGTGTCTACTACATCACAGTAAGAGGTATGGTGTACCATACAGTATGCAATCATCTAATTCTCAACTATTTTTTCGTGGTGTTTTTTTAAAATTTTCTGTAATTTTTAGAATGGCCCGATATATAAATCTGGCGCCAACTCATCTCTCCAGTTTCAACCGAATGGCAGCCCAATATCCGATCCAGCTGTAACCAGATCTTCATATATCTCTAAGATGGACAATACACGTTTGAGCGAATTATTGAGGCTCATCGAATACATGTACGAGCAAAGATGCGCGTATTGCAATTGATTGTGCGCGTATAAGCTTACTTATCATATACGGTAAGTTAATCAGTACATGTCGAAATCCCAGGATAATCATGAGGTGCAGTGAGCCCAAAATAAATCAAAAATTAATTTTGTACAATGAGGTATTAATGTTCACATCATCGTGTGTATCTTTTAAATCATCCATACACACATTTTTTGTAAAATACACATTTTTAACCAAAAAGGTAAGCTGTAAAGTTAAATGAACCCAAAAATTTAAATCATCCTTGACAAACGAGTATTTAATCTTTATAAAAAAAAAATTTTTTGGGTTTCATTGGAATCACTCTTGTAAATTTTTTGTCACTTCTTTTTCTAGAGTAAAAATAATGGATGAACCACATAGAGTAAAACCTATGGACAAAGTTACAGACCAGGATTTCGTTGATTATACATGAAAAAATGGTTTAAAAAAATTAACTAGCAAATATCGCAATTTTGTGCGAAAAGTTTGAAAGGCTCATGTCTCAAGAATAAAAGTACGCGGCGAAAAACGTAACGTTTGCATTTTTATTATCTGTTTTTTCTGTGGTTATCAGCGTCAAAAAATTATTAGGTCAAAATTTCACCAGTGCTGTTGCGAGTGTCATTCGGTAGCTATACTTTTCCTGATCCAACGCAAGAATGAGCAAGTCAACAGATTGATTAACGGGTCAAGTGCCGGTTCAGACTTTCATAAACTTTTTTTTTGTTTTGTTTAATCACGAGAGTTTTTTTTCGATGTGTTATACATAAATACACGCGCGTAGTAAATGAAAAAGGGAAAAAACGCGATGCGTCAGTTATGTATTGATATTGCCCCCCCAGCGAATGATTGAGAGTTAAATGATCCCCTTGCTCGACAATGCCAACGACGAGGCGCTCGCTTCTGATACGCCAAGTTAAAACGTTTCTGTAAATCTATGCTCGAGGCACACGGTTCTTGAAGAACATTTTTCTTTCAATGTGCACTTTTTATTTTTATTAAAATTCACCTATAAACACCTAGTGTACGTATACATTGGGTCAAACATTTTTTTAACTTTTTTTTTATGTATAATTTGAGCTTTATGGAAAAACGGCTTCCAGCGTGAAATACTTTGGATTTAGATCCTCGAGAAATGGTGGGAGACTTATGCAAGTATTAACCCGGTACGCATCATTGATTATGCCCACGTAAATTATATGGTTAAAAAAACTCCCTCGGATGATTAATTCGATAGAATAAACAAATGGTTCGAATGCAGTAGCATATAATTATGTTGACGTAGACGTGCCGCGGGTGAATTGTACATGATAACAGTACTATACGTATATGTATAAGGTCAATTTACAATATAGCTCCAACTGATCCAAACAATAATGGAAAATTATACGCAAGATGAATTCCCGTCGCGTGTCCGTAAACCAACAGTTTACAAGGATAGGGGGCTCGAGACGTCCCCAGCAGAGATGCCTTTGAATTATATCAGATGAGAGGCTCTCGGTATCAACAATAATTGAAAGAACGTACACGTTATACCTATACACTCGGCTTTTCTCTATTAAGGCAATTAACGTGTCATCGCTATCGTCTCGGGGCAGGATATATATATGTGTAAAGGCTCGCAAAAACTCGTCACGTGGCTTTAATCAAATGTATATACGTACCTATCTGTGTATGAAGCCATGACGATATGGGGGGCTGATGTTGCGAGGAGAATGAACTTTTTTTTTACTACGTACGTGCACATCCAGCTATAAAAATTAATGTTTTTTTCCGCAAAATTTAACATTTAAATGTAGGCTGAACTAACAAGCTTAAATAAGTGTCATATTCATTTATTCTGGAATTTTTTCGTGTTTCTGAACATTTTTTTAATTTATAAATTTTTCTACAGTTGTAGAAGTTTGCGATCGCACTTTTTACAAAGAAACTTTTTGTTTTGCCATTCCAGTGGAAAACGATAAAAAAAATAGAGAACTTTTATTTTATCGGGTAATCCGTATATGCATCATCACTCTGGAATGCTGTTTTTTTTTCTTCGATCGCCTTGGGAGCCCACGTAGATGTTATTAAGTTTTTATAATAAAAGGCCCCGTGTAAATATTTTTTATGGAATTAATTTTATGAAAAGTTAACAATTTTGAATTAATTACAATTTTATAAAAGGAGGCAATTTTTTTCACATACTTTTTTTCAGAATACATTTACTTTTCACTTATAAAATACTTTTTGATCGTCGCAAATAATTTTTTTTTTTTTTTTTACTTTAAACCCTCTTATATTTTTACACAACTTAACGTCAAGGCTCCTAGTACGGGGAGGCAATTTTTTTTCATTTAGCTTATCTTTTATTTAAAAAATTTTGGCTTACTTAGTTTGAATGACAAATGTTTTATCTATTGATTGAAAAAAAAAAAAAAAAAAAAAAAAAAAAAATATTTAACCCTGTACGGAATATTTGATCGAGCAAAAGCGATCGAGGAAATAAGCAGCCACAAGTGAGGCTCCAAAGGACTTGCGAACACTTACGCAACATCACGCCTCTCCTGCAACAGTTAACATTCACACTTTCTAGGGTTATTTTTGGAACGAGGTTGGCGTACAAGCCTCAGAGTTCCTCTTTTGTAAAAGTATATTTATTGTGTGAACGAGTCGAGCTATATATATATACGAGTGGGACACACTGGCCCGACAATGTCAATATGTATATCCGTGCTCGCGGGTGTGACGTTGAAGCAGCGCCAGTCTCTGTCAAGTCTGGGTATACCTGTTTGCATAGCTGATATTAATTATTCTTCCCTTTTTTTGGTACTTACTAAGAAATGAATGGTCTTATACTTCTGTATTTTTTTTTTATTTATTTATTTATTTGTTTATTATTTTTTTTTCTCACAATTTCAGCTATGAAAAACTTCATTATTGATGATGGCGATAGAGATATTGTAAGAGAAGTTTTTACGGAATCTATACGGTCAGCGAGTTTTTATTGAGTTACGCGTGACGTAGAGCTCGGATGGAAAGGTAAACTGCTCACCGATGATGCTGCTGTTGGTGATGATGACGATGACGTCGTAAGAGAGATGAGATTATATTTATCTGCATATTACGCCAGCAGCATTGACGATGAGTAGGAAGCAGCTGATTTTTTTTTTTTTTTATTTACTTTCTCCCTGGCTCATTAAATCACCTTGACTGAGCGAAAATATTTTTATGATTATTATTATTATTTTTTTTTTTTACAATAAATTGCGTCAGGAATCTTATTTCCAGTGTGCAGAAATAAATTATTTCGTAGATCTGGGGAAATTTTGCCATATAAAATGTTTTTTTAATTTTAAAGTGTGATAAATTTTTTTTTTTTTTTTTTGACATAATTCTTGGAAAAAATAATAAAATAAAAAAATCTCGAAATATTTCTGGGCAAAAAACCAATACGTTTTTCAGTTATCATTAGTAAAAAAATTTTTTTTTAATTATTAATAACGAAAATACAAAAAGAAAATACTTGCAAAAATAATTGTTGCCAAGAAATCGAATTACCACCACAGCATGGAATAAATCCGTGGTAGATATTTCATAACTCCTTGGCTGTACTTTTAGTCCTGTTTGACACTCAATACGCTTAGTGAATCTTGCGTACAAGTAACACAAGGACATTACGTGCTTAATGGGGTTGACAAACAAATATAAAAATTTTTCGTGAAAGTGACTCGAACCCGACTCTCAACAATTTTAGAGCGTGAAAACGTGCGCTCAAGCCTACTGAGCTACGGAAGCACCAGACCATCTGCATATCGCTGGCGGACCAGATACCACTTCGGTTGTCATAATAATATAGATACAAAGAGAATAAAACACACCTTTATAAATATTGTGAGTATTATTCATTATCATCATCATTATTAATATCAATATTATTATTATTTTTATTATCATTATTTTTATTGTTATTATTATTATTATTATTATTATTATTATTATTATTATTATTATTATTACTATTACAATGTCTCTATGATTGGTACGAAATAAATTTTAGTCCTGACAATAATATGGTCCGAATAATTGTTTACATGGTATACGTGACACTGCACATAAATATATGAAAATATGTTTTGATCATCTTAAAAAGTTTAAATGTGATGGTCTAAAATTCGGCGATATGCTTCATTTTCATAAAATTAGCAAATTTTATCTGTGAATCGTGTAAGGTTTTTGCCAAATAAAAGTTTTTCTTGTTTTAAAAATAATTCAACAATTACGATTGACTTAAATTTGATAAGCAAACATAAAATGACTTTTAATTCAATTTTAATTTTTTTTTTTTTTTAATTTATGTGTTACAGATAAAAATAACTAATGACTTATGAAATCGTATGAAATTAAATTATTAACAGATATATTATTTGGACATTAGTGGATTGTATTGATAAAAAGAATTTAATGGGCTTGGCCGGTAGACAGATGTATTGGTAGATATGTTTAATGTATTATTAATTATTTGTGTGATCTACAGCGTAAAAATAAAAAATAAAAAAATTGTTCTACAGTAAATTGCTATGGCTTAACAGCTCATAAAAGTTAAAAAAAAACACCCAAGGTAGAAAAAATAATTTTTAGGTCCTCCAAATCTTTATCTCTTTTCCAAGTACCTAATCGACAAAGTAGCCATCAATCATCGTTTACAAAATACGTTTGCGAGTGTGCCGTATTTGCTATAATTGTTTTGCAACGCGTGTACAGTTAACTGAGTCATTCGATGAATTGGCGGCGTGAGACATTCTATACGCTTATATACTTGATCGGTAAAGTGCATGTGCACACCTCATGAGTGTCATACGTACTCATAATATTATGTATCGTTAGATATACCTTATAATAAATCACAGGAAAACCAACACCTTTGACGTTGTTATTTTACCTTATGTCTACGCGTATAAGTTTAGTATAAGATGAAAATAAAGCAGAGAAAATAAGATTTGTACCTATGCGTGGATCAATATTTCAATATCCACATTATCAACCAGAACACAAATTTCAAGGTGAGGCTTATAAAAAAATCAATGTTTGTTTTATCTATATTTGTATAGTAATAATCTGTGGTAAAGCTGCCATTATTTTTATAACTATCGAATCACTCGGTGATTATTATTTCGATGGTCATTAATTAACTATTTTTTACGAAGCAAAACTAGTAATTTTGCAGGTCTTGAATGTTTATGTAAAAAAAAAGAAAAAACAAAAATAAAATAGCCATCCGTGGAAGTTAATGAAAAATTTTTGGATACAAATGAATAAAAAAAATTTGAAAAATAAAACAAAAAAAATTTCGTTTGCCTAATTTTTAATTCATGACTTACGATTTTAACGTAAATTATCTTAATTTTGATTCTTGTGTTTCGAGAACTATATTGTTCTGTACAACTCAAAAATCATATGCGTGTTAATTTTAATAAACATTTTATTTTGAATAGAAAATCATCGCTGAAACACATACATACAAGCATGTCAGTCCTGTCCCACTTTTTAAAACCTCAATGACACACATCATTGTTGTGCATGGGACCTTGATGGCACTAGGCATTATATAATAGAACAACAAACATCTATTGCATATACATTTGTGTATAGTCAACAATCACGTAACGTGACACAACAACAGCATTACGACCAACGCCGTAAACATCATTGCTGCATTATTATTCATGGGCTATAACGCATTTATGAGCGATTCCATAACAGTTTTAGCTAGAAAGTTACCTCAAAAAATTAAATAAAAACTTGTTTGAAACTTGTTCTTTCGGAAGACGAAATTTCGTTTACAATATGATCTCTGAAAAAAATGCGAAATGGAAATCAAAAATTGGGAGAAATTTTTTAATATTTAAAGAAAAAATGGTTATACAACATGTACTTTGTAGTTTTTTGTGTTTCGGTTTTAAAATTAAATATGTTGCTTAGGAAAAAATTAATTAGAATATTTTCTTCTTACAATACGTCAGAGATTTAAAACAATGTACGTAATCCTGGTTTCGAGAAAATTTCAAATAAAAAAAAATAATAAAAAAGAAAATAATTCAAAAAAAATTGTCTCACCTTACTTTACTTATGTTTATTAATTTTTCTACCCCCTCATTTATATTTATTGGAGATTGTAGAAGATAAAAGGCTCTGTCCTAAACTAGATAGCGTTTTTTTTTTGTGAAATGGCTCATGTAACATAAGCTTCTTGAAATCATACCTTGTCTAGCATTTCGTCATTTTCCGGATGTCACAGGCACGCAACGACAACGACCGTCGTGCGCTTATAACTGGCACGCTCGTTCGTTCGCTATTGTTCATCATCATTACTATTAATACGAATGGGGTTTTTCAAGTGAGTGTGCCCTAAAAATGTCGTTTTTTTTTTTTTTTTTTTTTTTTCTATCAAAAGAAGTAGGTAAAATACTAGGGTAAAATTAAGTTTGGTATGAAAAACTTTCCGCACATATTTTTCAAAGTGGTGTTATTGTTATTGTTATTAAACGCTAAACCATTGAAAAAATTTATTTTTTTTGTTTACCTTTACGTACAATTACTTGAGCGATTCTGAGGATATCAAAATCATATCAACAAAGTGAATTGAGTTATCGGTGAATGATGTATTTTATTTTAAAAGATTGTTATAAAAGTGGTTATATTTAACGAGTACAGAAGATTCAGATGATTTTATATTTTACTTTGTCATTCTACTGGATGATATTCTACTTTTAAATCGGTAACAAATAAATATGTATCCCTAAGTAACGTAATTACTCACAATCAATTTTCAATACTTGTTTTGTTAATTTTTGTTAATTAAAACGCAAAAAGTCTTTCGGTTCAAAGGGAAAAATGTATTACTCATTTTTTATAGAACATCAGCTAAAATTACCATATTACCGTATACTACAATTGTCTATATATATAATGATTAATCATTTGAATAGTGTCAAATAACATAATGCAATTTATAAACCAAAGTACCCACGCACTGCTAATTTTATTTTTATTTTCGTATACTTAGGTAATATAAAAAAAAAAAAAAAAATTTTTTTAAAAACAATTTAGAAAAATGTATCATCATCAATCATCACTTTTCACCGTCAACCAGGGTAAACTGTGTACATAACATTCTGTAAAATATTTTAAATTGACCAAAGAACATTAATCCACAAGTACCTCCGATCATTACACATTCGACCGATCTCGAGTAAGAAGCAGACACTCGCTCACTAAAAAAGACTGTGGGTAAAAGAAGAAGGAAAAAAGTTTCACGGGCTAGCCCTTTTTCTCCAAGAAACAACTGTACCCAACTCAACTCCCAATGTCATTCTCAAACAAAAATATATTCACCCCTCCGGCGGTCCATCCAATTAATGACCTATTTTTTTTGTTTTTTTTTTTGTTTTTTTCACCAATCTGTCTTCGTCCTCTTGCACGTCAAAACATCGCCAGCCGCGATTACACGTCATTATTGCATCAATCCATCCACGTTAGCTGGTACACATACAACACCACTTGAATCCTCAAGGCTATCGAACTTTCGACCCAACGTGTTCCAACAATATTTGTATTATGGGCACAAAAGTTCGTCCCGCCAAGTATACGTCACAACCGGGACAGAAAGTAGGTACGTATATATATACATATATATTGTGAACGCAGAAGAATAGTGTGGCTTTAACCGAGATAGCGTCATAACAAAACATCTGACCTTGACGCCAGTTACGTTACCATCTAAAGCGTCACGTATCGTCTCGCTGCCGTGTAACACGATTTGGTGCGTGAATTAAACCGTAAGCCGACTAGACAAGTTTACCTTTTTTTTTTTTTTTTTTCTGCAAGGCCAGCGAGCGATTATCGCTGGTATATACGTGAGCTGGCGAGTTTGGGAGTTTTTTCTGGGGCGCGGGTGAGTATTAATAGAAATATTTTTTTTTTCTCTCCCTCTTATGAGGTGCACGAAATGAGAAAGAGTACATTTTTTTGCTTTCCCTCCGAGGGAGCGTGGGCTTATTCTTTTGTTACATAAATGGATTTCGTATGATTTCGGCCGGCGCGAGTTTGTACGTGCTCGTGTAATCGGAGATTAAGAGGATTTTTTTTTTCTCATCAACGCTAATCTTTCATGGTTTTTTTTTTTTTTTTTTTTTTTTCTTTAAAGTTTATTCGGCTGTGCCTTTTTGTTTTTATAAGAAAATAAATAAAAAGTGTGAGAAAGGTGCGTGTATAATATTAAGTACCTATAAAAAAAAAAAAAGAACGAGCGAGAAATTCAGGTTATTGTAACAACCAATAAACACATTTTTACTCTGACAACAAAGTTTTTTTATAATAATATTCCAAGAGCTGGTCTTGAATGTTATTTTCCAAATGTATATTTTTGCGTTGGTAACAGTCACATGTCCCTTCGTAGGTACTTTATTTGTAATGGTATTAATATTATGAATAATAATAATAATAATAATAATGAAAAGTAAATAATCATTACATCACACACAAATAAAGAAAATAATTCAAAAATGACAATTAAAAAAAAAAAAAACAAATAAATAAATAAAACACGTAGTAAGTCTCTCTGCGTTGGGCATTATTGGAAGGAAGGAAAAACACTCGGATGAATGAGCGATTGGCATGGCAAACAGGAAACCATCTTAGTGAAGAGGGATTCACTGGAGAAACAGTAGAGCACACCGAAAACAGAAGGTTTTTCAAAGCGTCCTCGAGATGAAATGCACTAAAATTATGGTAGCTGTGCAAATGAAGCGGAAAATCCGGTTTTCGATCACGCGACGTATATATATATATATATACACACACATGCGACGTGCACGCCGAGGTCCATAGTGCAGCAGCGAGCTGTGCTTGAAGACAGGAAATAATTGCGCCGTCCGCTTGGCTTTCCGGTCGTTCGGTTTAATTGTCCATGCGTGTGCTTACTTACAGGCGATTCTTCCTCCATCTTTCCCCGTTTCTTTGCTCTGTAGCCTCGGCTGAAACTGACTTTTCCTCTTTTGTAAAGGCATACAACGTGGGTGCCATGGCAGTTGCTCTGGTTTTCTTTTCTTTTCCAGTTATCTGCGGGGGCATTTCCTATTTTTCCTTTTCTTTTGCGTTTAAGCACGGCCCAATTTTGACGATCGATCGGTAGTTTTCTCAACGTCATAAATCTCCACTAAAACACGGGTGAGATTATTGAGATTTGGAGAAGCAAATTTTGATGCTTGTCTATATTTTTTTTCACGCAAGTTTATACATATTTTGTAAGTCATCACGGCAACCGATATAATACATTGCTACAGACATGGGTACAACTATTTTATACATTTGCAAGTATTTTGAAATTAAATTGTCTCTTAAAATATTGTTCATAGTTTTGTCAAGAAAATATGTTTTTTATTAATACTCATACAATAAAAAATGTTATGGTACAAAAAAATGGCACCACATATTTTTTTTTTTTTTTTAAAGAAAGTTTAAATTAGACTATTTGACCAAATGTATTAATACTTTGATAAATTTTTTCTCTATTAAAAATAAAGTGCTATATTAAAAAAAAAATTTTGTCAAGTATTTACGTTATAATATAATGAAAAAAAAATGTCATGCTCAATTCATTATATTGCTGGAAAAAAAATTGCAACGTAAACTATTTAAGACAGTCTGCCTGTATATTTTTTCAATGTTGTTTTTATTCATCATATTTTTAATTAAGATAAAAAACATGATTAATTAATTTTGCATCGTACCTTAAAAAGAAAAATTATTCGACTGCACCTAGTGTCACAGCAAATGATCTCTGCTAACCCAGAAATACGCAACCACAAATGATATGTCCACATTTATTTACTCGACATCTCAATTATACCCACTTCTGGTTTCAACGCCATCGTGCCATGCAACACTTACGAATGAAAATCACCAATCAGATCGATACTTCATTTAAACGTTTAATAAAGCATATTTGTAACGTTTCGCCGAAAACCCCTTTTACTTTTTCCGATCGCCTATAATCCAACACGTGCCAAAGCAAGATCGGCAAACAAAGCAATTGTACTCACATATCATGCCGAGCAGAGTGAAAAACAAATGGCAGAGCAGCGAATAAATTACACGTCACGTCGTAGTCCGTGTCCACGTACGATTTGTTACGTCGAAATTGAATTTTCCGGTGCGCAGTATACTTCGTGGTCTCGAAGATCGGTAGAGGAAGGACATCGATCGTTTTCCCGTACACGCGATGATATGCTTGTCGGTATAACCAGGAAGTCTATTTTCTGTCTTATTATGCTCCATTGGCTCGTATACGTAAGCTTTCGTGCTGTGTATATGGGTAAAGGTATATTGTACGTGTGCGCTTAGATGTGGGTATATTCATGGATACGGGAAAAAGTCATTGACGAGCGAAAGGCAGGCGAAAGGTTGGTTTCTTACATTAACGCGTGTACGGGTAAATGGGGACTTGTCGATGATTAAACTTTTTAATGGAGGCCGATGTACCTAAATAATCGATTTCAATCGATCGATGGCCGATAGTGTAGCGTGTATTTTTCAAATATTCAAATCGAACTTCCCTCCGTGCATATTTTGCACTTTGGGCAATTCTCAATTATCAAGTCGGCATTACCCGCTTTTCTTCACAATGGTTGGAAATGTAAGAATATCATTCGAGACCAGATGTAATCAAAATTTTTGGATAAAGATATCTTGTTTTGAAAATTTCGGGATAACCAACGTTTTTCGAAAGTTTCTAGATGGTGCTGATGTAGAAAATATGTTTTTTTCATCAGTGATTTTTATCTAATTATTCTGCCAATCCACGATGGTTAACATTTTCAATGTTTAATATTGGGATGAGGACACAATTTCTCAAATATATCAAGAATGTAATTTAATATTTCGTTACTTTATTTATTTATTATTATTATTTATTACCATTAAAATGGCTTTCTTTGGTATTCAAAATGTTCTAGTGGAAAAAGAATATTTTACGGTTGGGTACAAAATCTCAGCTGTTAAAAAATTTCGTTTGGAATGAAAACAAATATAGGGAAATTTTTTCGAGAAACAGGAAAATCCAGGTAATCTCGGGAAAGCCTTTTGAGGATGAAGAGATCTCGAAAAATTGTCCAGAGGTAAAATCTCGGGGTGGGATTTAAAATGTGTCATCCCGTCTCTGTGGCACAAGACATCATAGGTACCTATACCCGATGCACCGTGACAACAGATGGACCGATGATGACGTGTACCTGTATAAGTATATACATTCGCCCGTAACAGCACTTTCACCTTTTGTCGAGCCAAAGCTAGTATACATGTTTACGTATATAGGCATACATAAGTATACACGACCACGCGAGAGAGAGATCTCA
Source organism: Copidosoma floridanum (assembly GCF_036245765.1). Classification (NCBI taxonomy): domain Eukaryota; kingdom Metazoa; phylum Arthropoda; class Insecta; order Hymenoptera; family Encyrtidae; genus Copidosoma; species Copidosoma floridanum. Next base: position 9,725,354 of record NW_028321884.1, on the reverse strand, counting down.
GGAAATTCGTCTGTGTCAGCAATTGGGTATTTCATTGTGTTTACGAAATTGTATGGCGTCGTTACGCAAGCCCGCGTTACTTACAACGTTACAAGGGCGTGCTGCTTACCAGGAATCGTTTCGGGAGATGGTCACGGAATCGAGGGTCGATTTGACTTCCGACTCGGATTTTCTGCGCTTATGCAAACTATTTGTTGTGCCGTGAGTGCGCTTCTCGCGTGTACGGATCGATGATACGATTTCTTTTTTTTAGAAGTAACGTGATAGCGCATTAATCGAGTTTTATGTATAGTGACGCTGATTATTGTTAGTAGCCATTTCTGGTGGGTAGAAAAATTTAATAGTATTCCAAGTCATCGATGTGGAAAGCAAAGCAAGGATAACTGTTAAAACCACAGAAAAAGGCTGTACCTGTATGACGTGTCGATTAAGATGAATCACGTGATTTGTCGAGACAAGTTTTAAGGTATACTTGATCGTAGCAATTAAAATGACATAAGTTGAGCTTTTTGTTGACGATGATGGATGTTTAAAAGAAAAACCGCTTGCATGATTTTTTTAAAGCAGTTATATACCTGAAGATCATTTTAAAATAAAGATACGCGTAGCAATAAAATTATAGATACTTGAACGCTGTACACTTTGGCAAAGACAAAAAAATAAAAAGAAAAACGTAGGGAAATTGTTGTTGCCGGATCATCCCTTTAAAATTCGTGGCTCAATCCCGTGTACATTTCATACAAGTACGTGTACAATCTTGTATCGGAAAAATGGGTGGGATGCGCATATGAAAACCAATCGGTCGTCGAGAAGGAAATTCGATTGATCCGAGGCTCGCGTATTATCTCCGTGTGTCGTCCAACTCCGTATAATTGGGTTATCGGAGGAAATATTTACTCAACGCCGGTGATACCGCTGATCTCTCCTTTCTTTGGTATACCGTTTGCGATGGCCCTTTTATACGTACTGTTGTCTTTGGCCGAGCTAATGTGGTTTTTTCTTTCCTCATGCCTATATAATATATTAGCGTTGGGACGAGTGCTTGTTTGCGTTTGACTTGGGCAGCGCACGATGCGTAGGTATATTGTTTGCGTGCTGTGGGCGGAAGGGACCATTTTCGGAGTGACGATTATAAATACTTTGAGCCACGTGCCCGGTGACGAATAATTTTGTTGATTCATTGCCCAGTTCAATGATGTAATGTTGCCTTTATTTTTCTCCCTACGGTGTATGTATATACATATACCATTCAAATCAAGATTTAAAGCTATATTCGTAGACAAAAAACGCTTAGCTTGTATTTACCTTTTTATTTGGTCTGATTGGACAGCGACAACAGCCGGCACGTGCGTGTCACTCCTTTTATTTTTCCGCTTCTCTCGATTATTGTGTCGTACCGACTGCACTACCTACGTGTGTTTACGCTCGGTTTACGCGGCCAACTCGCGCGAGAAGTTTTTTTTTTCTATGAACAAGGTAACGAATAAATAGCTCATTATAATAAATTAATATCTCTCTTGGACGAATTGAAAATTAAAATTTTATAACTTTGCGTACCTCTTTTAACAAGCGATTGTAAACGTGAACAAAGTTTAAGGACAAAAAACTGAAAAGAAGCAGCATTCGGGCATGTATATACTTTTTTTAATAATCTCGACAGCTACAGCTGACTCTGTTGATTAGCGTCAAATAACAAAAATGTTGCAATTGCATGCGAATCTGCGTATAAATTTTCATACGTACATAATATTTTAAAAACAACAGCACCGGGGCTCCATTGGGAGATAAAAAATGAATTTATTGGTATGGCAGTATATACACCGTTGGCTCGGAAGAAATGGTTTTATTTATAAAAATCGCGACGGCGTTTCTTCACGTTACGCAAACTTGTGTAAGCGTTCCGATGATGAGACATAAAGTTTGCAAGCTCCAGACTTGCATGATTTACGAGAGAGTCGTTAAATGTACTTTTATTAGCGTTGTTGTTTGAAAAATCAAAATTAAACAAAAGCCCGCATGAAGCTGTAATTTAGCAACATTTTTTTTTTTTTTTTTTTTCAAACTTTTAGGTGATCTTAAACATAAAATCGTGTGTATCGAATAAACAGCCGCTCTGCTGCGTCGTTTGGGGCTTCGTCGCGCCACTCGCACATAATATACAGTTCAGTCTTATCGGGGACGTTTGTAGATATACACATACATACATACGCCCACGAAGGCTTATTTTTCACGGTGCTCTACTGACCGATATTCTAAAAATCGTGTGATTTCTCGCTTCGTAACTGTAAGTCGTCTTCTTGTTATTCGCTTCTAAAATTATATAATGAAGCCACAAATAATAGCAATAATGTATATAGTACACATTTACTTTGGCAAGTTGATTTGATTTTACACTGATGACTGCAATGTGTTTTTTTTTTAATTTATACTTACACACGTACGACTAGCATAGAGTATTTGAGTGAAAAGCTTACTTTTTTAATTTTACTTTTCAACCATTTGCACGTAGTTTAATAAAAATACAAAAATCCAATACCCAAGAGTATTATAAGGTTCGAGAAAAACACATTAATTTTACAAAATATTGAGCTGAATTTAAGTGAAGAGATAGTCTATAGTTTCGAGGTATTAGGTATAAAAACCAGTAAACAGCTAATCTGGTCAGGAGAGTTTATGATCAAACAAATGAGTACAAGTGGCAAGCTTTAATAACACTGAACAAAAACCATTTTATTATCGTCGATTTACTTTGAGTGAAATAAACACAATATAAAGAATACTCGGATGATTAAGCCAAAAGGGAAAGTGGACTTGTCGGAGGGAGCATTTTTATAGTCTTTATTTCGACTGGAAAACATAGCGCGAAGAAAATGCATAGCCAGCGTGTCTATAAATATATTTATGCGGGCCTTGGTGTAGAAGGAAGCATAACAAGGCAAAAAGATGTTTTTATTGTGTCCACGGATTTACCAGCTGTACTTATTCTTAAAGTGCGTTGAACCGATGTCTGGCAAATTACACAGAAGAAATGCCAATAATTCTCAGAATTTTTCCATCTCAATGTCACAAAAAAAAAAAGTTTTTTTTCTACATCACCGTATAAACAATTGCACGTAACTTTGGGTCAGTTCATTATTAAAAAAAAAAATTGTATCTAAAGTTACAGTAAAATTAGTTAATTAATAGTATATTACGTTACGAGGCTGTAAAGTGGCTGATGTACGGCCGCGTGGAGTGTGTCGCCCGAGGCTTATATAAGACGAATATTTATATATTATTTATCGATGAAAACTGCATGGTTTGTATTTTAGAAGTAAACTAAATGTCTCACGGGTTTGTTAAAAAAATTGCTCTAAATGGATTTTGAAAAATACCCTGAACTTGTGCCATTTCATCCAATTTCATTGGAAAAACTTATTCGGTTGAAACCTTCAAATCAAATCAAAAAAATCCTGGTCTTACATGAAACATTCGTACACGAAACTCGACGCTCTGCAGATGATGACACGAGACTTAAATTCGGGATTATTAACGAGTCTGGCACTTGATAATTGATCATCACAATTTTTTGTGCGAGTAGTTATCATAAATACAATAAAACACGTTGATCTTTGGCGCCAAGCCACAAAAGTAAGATGAATTAAAAAAGGGGAAAACTGATAATTAATGGCTCGCCACTAATTCAGTTTCTTAAAATTTTCTATTTATCTTCATACTTTATGGAGTCACATCGAAAGTATTAGTGCTAATAATAAGGAAAATGATAACAAAAAATGGTAAGATAATAAATCTTTTTTTTTTTTTTGCTAATTTATACAAAGTTTTAAATATAGCTATGATTCGTCGCGTGACGTGTCGATAGTTGAGTTGAGTAAAAGTACGATTTAATTTTAAAATCGTCTTATCTTAAAAATATTCAAAATAATACACTGTACCTCAAATTACGTGCAGAATAAACATGTCTCGTGAATTTAAGGGAAAATTGTATGATAAAAAAAAATTATTAAAAAATTTGTAAAAAATAAAAGCATTCTATAAGAATTATTTTTCTTGAGAAACAAAATATTATGTTATTAAAACAGATTTTTTTTTTAGAAAACGTTTGGATGGTGTATTTAAGACAACTCGTATTTGTAATAAATTTTCGAAATAATTTTTTTCCACACAGCAACTTATTGATGCGTAAAAAAAAAAAGTACAAAATCCATGAAATATTCCTCCACAAAATCATCAGTTGTATAACTCGAACATCGTAATTGTAAAATATTTTTAATCTCAAGAAATCTCAATAATGTATATAATAAATAAAATAAAACCGTAATACTACTGAAAAATGTCATATTGCATAAAAGCCTCAATTTTCAAGAAGAGATTAAACCAAATAAAAAACACAATAAGCCAGGCCTCGTTTTTGGGGACGCGTCCGATGATTCATACCGAACGGGATCAGCGCCGGGGGGGGCTGATGTATTTTCAGTATAACGTTTAGCACGAAAATTTTCGTCGTTGATAAAAGTCAACGTGGGCGCGTGTGAGAGTGATTTTGGGTCACGTTAATCGCGAAAACTCGATTTTGGAGGTGCGATTTCTGGGTAAACTGTCATCGCCACCGATGCTTCCACGCACACAGTTGGGAAAGTCGGTCACGCGCGCGTTGATTCGGAGAAGCGATTTTTTTTTGCTTTTTCTTTGTCCAAACGTCCCTTACCAACTCGCTTGAAAATGTTTTCTTGCGCAGGGCTATTTTTACCTCATACGGGTGTAATATTTTTTCGCGGTGAAGTGAACGCTGAATTAGTAATGCTTTAGTCTTTGATGTGCGCGAAGACATGGTCCACACGACCCCCTTTGGCAATTTATTTTATCAGATGTACTGTAATATTTTTAGAAATCGAGTCAACGCGCTATCAGCTTCGCGACAATGGACTCCGAAGCTACGAATAAAAGTACATCCAAAATATTTTATTACGATGCTTTGCATTGTATGTAAATTAAATGCCGCGTTCCTCGATACCCTTTAGAAACTCCCGTTGTATTATGTAATAGGTAGAATTTACTTGACTGGACTTCCTGTACTGGTGGTCCAGACTTGGTTGCAGACTTTTTTTTTTTTTTTTTTAATCCCTGCCTACAGTAGGTTTTAAAAGTATTTGTAAAAAGCTGAAAACATGTTTTCGATCTTGTATGTATCTTTATTTATAAAAATGTTAATTAATGATCAGGAATTTAATCTTTAATCCTAATTTAATATTTAGTCCTAATAAATAAATGCGTTAACAGCAAACAAATTATATTTAAAAAAAATCAAGGGGAACACGTGCCATGTAGAGTAGTTTACTTATTTACAAAACATTTAACTTTCTTTGATGTTATATACATTTGAATTAAGCATAATGGTAAACTACAGCCTTAAGAATGTTTATACGACCGTAAAGTGGGCATTAGCGTAATTGATTTTTGAAAAATCAAATACATAAAAATTGTTAATCTACACGTGGAAAAACCTCATTATATAAATAATACAAACAAACAAATCCTATTGTAATACTTAACAAGTTTGTATTAATTGAATATTAAATAAAAAACTCATCCTCCAGTTATCCTCGATATTTTTTGAAGCACGAGATACTTGAAAAAAAAAGGTCAAACGTCTTAAAACAAAGAAATTTTATCCAGTACGTACATTGGTGCCACTCGGAGGATGAAAAAAAAAAAAAAAAAAAAAAAAAAAAGGTTAAAGTATAGCCAATGAAAACCGGTCCACGCATGTATATGTATAGTGATAGTGTAAGAAAGGATGCAAAGCAAGATGAGTCACACGCGAGCGCCTATGCATACGTCGACTTGGATTGTTTGCACGAGAAGTGAAGAGAGTCGATGCCAGGGACAGTAATTGGGATGTGGTTATGGGTTCCTATCTTTAAAATATGAACAATACTTTAAACTTACACAATAATGCATTTTACAACAATAATTATTTTAACTGTCCTACACAGGCTACGATTATCGAGCACTTGTAAGCAGCAGTAAATTAAGACACGTAAGTACTAATAAAAATAATTATTTATTTTCTTATTAGTAAAGTTTATTACGATCTATTCAATTAGTTTAAAAAGTTTCATTAGCTTCGTACAAAATATTTTTAACTCTTACGTTTAATGATTAAAAAATTTTTGTTATACAAAATAACACATGAATGTTTATTTTAAAGTGTGAAGGGTAATAAAGTGGAAACTGATGGAAATAATTACTTAACTCCAAATAAAAAATTTTGAAAGCACATGAAATTTTAGCGCATTTTTTCCAATCATCCAGCATATGTTCATCGAGATTTCAGTCGGTGTACGAAACGAGCTTCCCCAGCCCCCCTGGATACAAACTCTTTACAGCCATCGTAATCATTTATCGTCTTAATGGCACGCATAACGCGCCTATAACGTCCAATTCCTCCGTTCCACATAAATTACCGCTCAGCGAAGAAGATTCCAATTTCCACTCGGGCGTGTAAGGATTTATGCGTTAATTTAAAATAGAAAAAAAGAAGAGGCTCATGGCCACGGGGCCCTGTACAGTCATTTTTAGTAAATCCTAATCGGCCATCAAGCTTATCTCGCGATCGGTTTAATAAGGCGTTCCCCTGCAAATTGATATTTCATCATGACTTTTTTTTCTTTCTTCGAGACTGTAAAATTACGCGTAATGTGAGGTAATTTCAGGAGTGAACGGGCGTAGCCTATTTATCTCGATTCCCGATGCCCAAGAATGATTCAATGCTCGCAACCGACAGATCTTCGATGTACAGAGATTATCAGATATCCTTGTAAAATTACCAGCCTTTGATTTTTTTTAAAACTACTTTATTGTATTTCCTTTTTTTTCAAGAATTTGTAAAAATTATTAATCAATTAAATAAAATTATTATTGTTCGTAAGTAAGCAGGACAACCGACTGACTCATCTCTGGCAGTTGCACGTTTGCCTGGACCTCGTTAAACGCACTTTGTAATGCTACCATCTCTATTCAGCTGCTGAGTCACATTATCTTTGTTGCCCAGCTGACGAGTTTTGTTGAGTGAATGTATGTGAATGTGAAATTAGCTTTTGAAAAGATGCAAGTTGGCTGGTTATTTTATTTTGAGCGTGTACCATCGGGTGCAAGAGTGAAAACTTGGATGTGTCAGATATGGAATTCCACGTCTGCTCTTATGAGACAAAACTGTTGTCATTATGGTTTTTTACCCATAAACACGTGTTTGTAAAGTGACATACTCTGTTGTAATTTAATTTAGTAAAAATAGTCTATTTGTTTGCGCTGCATTGATTTCAATTTTTAACAAAACAGGAATAATAAATTTATTAATAATCCTTTATTCACAAATTGTTTTTTTCACGCGATACTGTTCTTGTTTTTATTATTATTTTTTTTTATACCATAGTTCCAATTGTCATCTCCGTGTACCAACATTTAATTATATTTCGAACGACCAGGAAATCTTTTGTTTCTTGATGAAAAAAACTATTGTAAAAAAAAATAGAAAAAAATTTGATTGAATACCCTATGATATACATTGATATTTGAATAAATAAATTTCAATGTTAATGTATTCCCTACGGGGGGTACTCTGATCATTAGACCGTGTCATGACAACATTAATCGCGCGCACGAGTATCGAAATCACGTGTACCCCATACGTATATGGCATAAATGCGACGAATATTCCTATAGACTCACGTAATGTGTAGGTCACGTTTTTTAAGGGTACGCGAGGTGAAATTATCGCACGTCTGTTTAATTCAGGGCTTGAATGGGAAAGAGAAAACGTGAGCTTATCGTTGCGAAAGGAAAACAAAAAAAAAACAAAAAAAACATAAAATTGTACGTTACTAAGTTTTGGAAAATCAATGCAATCGATCACGCATTTTGTTTGACACATCATTTAAAATCAATGAAATTTTCTGATTAAAATTAGCGAGACTCGAAAAGTAGTAACACTATATGTTTGAAAATACCTCTTCCCCGTCGATTCGCCTAATCATCCCAACACGTAATATTATAAAAGCGAGCAGCTTTGACGCTCCAAATCCAAAATTTACGCGTGTACCCAGGCCTCGTTCGTTACAATATGAGATCAAAAAAAAAAGCAAAAAAAAAAAAAAAGCACATTGCACGGTATGTATATGTACACGTACAGTTGAAAAGAAAAAGCGCGACCTCCTGTACACGCACAATAATTTGTTTGTTCGGATGAATAACCCACGAAGAAGTGGCAAAAGGAGGGGGGAGGCTGAGAAGTAAAAAAGACAGATTGGCTCTCGATTATCGCCTAGGGGGGCGGGGGGGGGGAGTCCCAGCGGGTTCGTGTTTTTCTCTCTCGCCCAAGGTGAGACGTAAGCACATGGTACAGATACATTGCACGTGCCTGTGTGTGGGTGTGTGTGTACGTAATATTTGTGGTAACCGAGATGTAAACATATTAAATTATTCACGGGCCGATCTGTGTATTTATACATGTTACATAATTGTACTGCCGGGCAGTGGGCGCGTAAGATTCGTTTGTACAAAGTGTGTTCTGTCGAAACAAAGGAACAATATCGGCTCGGCGAGTGGAAAAAAAGAAAGACGAATCTTCCGGGGTGATCCGTATCATAGGGAGGAGGGGAAGAAGCACAGCGGGTGCAATGATGTGTAAAATCCAAGAGGTCTCGGCTGGCAAGGCTAAGGTCGAGGCTGATGTTGCGTATACTATCGATCCTCCGTTGCAGCTGACTCTGCGTGTGCTGTTGTTACGTAGTGTACCGAGAGAGAGAGAGAGAGGAGGTGAGCCTTCGCCTTTTGCAAGGACACGGGGGAGAAAAGTTTTAATGAACGGCTCGCCTGCGCGGCTGGCGGAGTGCGAATGGGAATATTGTTTGTTTTGTGGTTGGATCATGAGGGGAGATCTGGGGAATTGTGCAGAGTGAGCTTTTCAAACTTTTTTTTTTTTTCTTTTTCATAGATTAAATTAAATTAATCGGGGCTTATTGAATGGTGCCACCTATTGCATTTCACACTTAATTATAAGACTTTTTTCCCATAAAAAGGGCCCAGTGTGATTTTTTTCTTGATAAAAAATAGTTTCCATAAGTTAAAATAATCGTAAACTATCATAATCATAATAATAATAATTATTATTATTAATATTACTACGTTTAATGTATAAGAACTAGTGAATTTATTTTAAAGAATCTGATTACAAAATTTATAGTGAAAATCGTATAAAATAAAAATTCCTTGCAAAGTCGAGTTTTTGGACTAAAAGCTTTTTAGTACCTATACCTATATGAGTAACGGTAATAACTATTATAAAACCAAAAAAATTGTAGATATCAAATAACAAAAGTTGGAGAATAAATCTATGTATTAATATGCACGTGGATGGATACTAACTTTCATAAGATAATATAATAAAAACTCTGATACTAACTAACAATAAAAACTCACCAGTCATACCACATGACGGTGATACATAATAGCGATTTGCACGCTAGCAAAGATAAAGAGTATAATAATGATAATAATAATGTCTGCTTGTAATACTCGAGTTATATGTATATGTTAGTGTTGCATAATAACAGGCAAACGCAACACATATAGGTGGCAAGAATGTTCTAGAGCAGCTCGATTTCGCGCTTGATTTGCCAAGTGATTCCGTGTTATTCGCAGGAATGAGTTTCCCAGTGAAACTTTTCCGTCGCTGTTTCCCTCTCTGCTAATGGAAATTCAAGAGTTTGTTTTGCTACCGACGCGTATGTACGTGTGAACTGCGGACAAACTTTGATATTTGAGTTGATGTGTTTTCATGCCGATCGAGTATTGCGTGTCTTTTGATTTCGTTCAACAGTTTTCTTCGTACGTTTATGCGTTGGTTGTTACTTTTTATGCAGCTGTAGTTGACAGTACTAGTTTTTCGTGGCGTGTTTGTTTAGTGGCTCGGAATGTTTTGTTGACACGTCACTTTAGATCGACAACGGTGATGATTTATCATCGAGGAATTTTCGCGTTGATAATCGATGTATTCATAACGAGCGATTTTATCGAAAAATTTGGTTGCTGGTAACCGATTTTCAGATAAATTTAATACAATTTATATTATGCTTTGAGCTTTTTTAATTAAACTATATGGAGAATACTGTAACAATGACAAATAATATAGTTGAGTGTTCTTAAATAATTTTTTTAAATTTTAAACATAATTTTCGTTATTTTATTTTAACTTTTCTCTTATTATAAATAATAATAAAAATAAGATCTACAATCTGAATGAAGTAAAAAGTAATCATTTCGCTCTCAAATGAATTTACAACTGTTTTACTGTAGAGTCATATTAATAATTTAAAAAAAAATCAACAAATCTTAGTGTCATATCCAACAAACTATGCGAATCTGTACGTAGTCTTCCTATTAAATGTTGCAAAAAATTTATGTTGTCAATGATAGTAATGCCTTGATTACACGCGATGCAAATTGATACTCCTGAGCAAAGATATTACATAATCACTCCTTGTATAAGTACACAATGCTACTGAAGAAAAAAAATTTTATTTTACTTCAATGTCTCTGATAAAAAAAAGGATCTTGGCCTTATGGAAAATTCGTGGATCGAAAAAAATAAAACGACACACAGTCACCATTCGTGCAGTGATTAAAAGGACATCCATCATCGCATCATCAATCTATCCGTATCGCCTCATCGAACGTGCACATTTTTTCAATCGCAAAAAATCTTTATTCTCAACCCCGGGCCTTCACCCACAACATAGATCCCGTAATCCCAGAAGTTCCTCAAAAAACGCTTCGACGATCAATCACCACGTAGGTATATTTGATGTATGGCTACCCCGAAAAATACCTATAGCTTGACTCAATCGAGGGAGTCTATACCAAAAACAGACTGTCGTGGATCCTTTTTGGCTCGAGGAACTAGTAAAAATTCTTCCAGATCTACTAAATCAGTTTTTCGTGTCATGAATTTTTCAAGATACTTTTGTTCAATGAGTTCTTTGTGAAAAACAGTATTTTTTATACTGGTCAACAGAACATGTACCTGCAATGTCAATAAAAAATTAAAAAAGTGAAAATTAATTTTGTATGTATTTTTAAAATATTTTTTATATTAGTACGGACGGTCATTGTCATTATATTTTAGACAAATATTATGAGAATATATGTATACTTTGTAAGGTGCATATTTAAAAATTGTTTTTTTTTTTTTTTGTTATAGAGTGTTAATTTTTTTACTCAGTGCAAACACTTCATTCATTACGTATTGAAGTAATAAAGAAACAAGCATCGCCTACGATGAATTGTCATTGAACCTAAAGGTAAATTCGACTCATCAAGTTGTTTCTATTAATTTTAACTATTAACGTAAGTGAATGTATGAGCATAACGAGTATTGAAAAAAATCCAACTCAAGTATACGTTTATCATGATAAAAAAAAAAAAAACAAAGTGTAGCTTTTACGCACAGTGAGCACCTCATTCTTGTGTAAAAATACATTGTATGACGTAAAAGATTCAAACAATCGCATTCCCAACATATCTCGTATCAAACCGATTTGTAAATAAAATAAAACCAAGCGTCACTGAAAAAAAAAATAAGATAATACTTTCAGATTAATCTCAACTCCTCGAGGTTTCAGCACAAAGCAAAATGCCATTAATTCACGAGTGTGTGCACATGTATGGTAACCCTTGCGTGCATTATACATTGCATCCGGAAAGGGAGATTTTTTGTTTGGGTCCCCATGTCACATACACGAGTAAGTAAGTAATTAAAATACAAAGATGTTGTGGTTATTTTTCATTAACGATGAACACGATTTTAGTTTGAATGGTATGCTCATACGCACGAGAACTGCAAACACGCTCATCTCGTTTCGGGTCCAATTAATTATCACGCATATGAATGATCGGTGATGAAAAAAGAAAAGATCATAAAAATCACTCTTTTAATTACTAAAAAAAAAAAAAAATAAAAAAAAAAATAAAAAAAATAAATCATTCCGTCCCGTGTCGTGTACGATTGAAAGCTAATAACAGCTTCTTGGAAGTACCAGAGTGCAAGTCTACGGCCCATCCGGAGATCAGCCCAGCCTCTTTTCTACGATTCTCGGTACTGCAACTACTCCGGAGGATAGCCTCGATAGCCTCGAGGAGAAACAAGAGGAAGCAATGATGAGCTACAAGAAGCGATTCTCTCGTCCACGTCGGTATAATATACGCAGAGTGAAACTCGAAGCTCCAGCTGATACTCGTCCTCGAGGGAAATAGTTCCACGTGTTGGTATTACCTATACACTTGATACGCGTGCGTGACGTTGATACACGAGGCGTTTGAGTGATTTAAATAATAAGCATATTATTGTGATCAGATTATCTTAACGAGAGCAGAAAGAACAAAAATTGTGTTAATACATAAAAAAAAAAAAAATTTATTTCTAGAAAAATGTAGACTATTTCTTTTTTTTTTTTTTTTTTTAACAACATTTATTGATTATCGTTTCATAAGTTATGAAAAAAAATTTCTATAAATAAAATGCCGTGTGTTTTCAAAGAATAACAATCTAGAAGAAGTGTAGAAGTATTTTAAAAAATACATCAACAATTTTTGTATAAACCTTATTTTAGAGAACTTTGTTCTATACAAGTTTATTGCAATATTTTATAATTAATTTTTCTTTGTAGAGTATCGTTTTTTAGGCGGTTATTAAAAAAAATTCCAGTAAATATAATCCTTTTTACTTTCAAAGAAAAAAAAAATTTAAAAGAAAAAACGAATGTTTTATTTAACTTTATTCTATAAAGATTTATATTGCGCTGTTTGAAAAAAATTTTTTTTTGTAGATTTTTGTTTTAAAATTAATTATTAAAAAAAAATTCCTGTAAATGTAATGGTTCGTATGGAAAAAAAAAATTTGTTTTTAAATACAATCTAATAAACTCTATTCCATAAGAGTTTATTGCACTTTGTTATACTAAATAATTTTTTTGTTTGTTATCGTTTTATAAGTTACTTATTAAGTAAAAAAAAAAAAAAAAAAAAAAAAACCAAATTCGAAGTAAACGTAATGCTTTTGTATTTATATTTGTATTTTAAAAGAAACTTTACAATATAATATATTTACGAAAAGTATGTCATATCAATTTTCGTTAAGAATTTTTTTGAGATTTTCCCATAATAAATAGCGTAAGAAATAAAAAAAACAGCCTTAGAATAATCACGTATCTGTAAAAAACTATAAAAAAAGTTATAATGCCCTAGTCGGCGTACGATATTATAAACCGACCTTTTTTTTGCGCTGCCAATCTATTTATAATGTATAATACAATGTGCGTAATACAGGAGTAAACCAAAATTCCTCTCCCCCAGCAGCCTAACGCGCTAAGAATTATTCATTGTTTTCGTCCCTCACGTAACGTAGGCACAGCCCCCCAAAAAACGCAACTTTTTACGTAAACTTTCGCGTCTCAAATCAAGCTCGCAAAAACCTCCCTCTCGTGTTACGCGGTGCAAAAAACGCCCGTCTCGTCTGTACCATTTTTTCCCTTCGCCAAGTAAAAAAAAAAAAAAAATACGTAAATAAACCACACCAGGTCACTCGGTCGCGCGATGATAAAACTGCTGCTGTCGGGAAAAGGTATCGGCGCTGATATGAAAAAAAAAAAAAAGAAAAAAAAAGGAGGCCGCCAAGCTGTCTGGTTGGCGTGTGTGGCTGCGATGCAGGCCGGTTTGATCGGCAGCGAGCGATGACTGGCCTTCTTCCAAACAATTAACTTTTCTATACCATAATCTACTACTAATCATATGAACGCGGGAAAAACCAATGTTTCGAGCTTTTGTTATCTTATTGTTTGGGATTTTTTACCCGCCCGTACGCGTGTTTGATAAATTCTTTCGGCGTAAGATCCTTTGCCGATTTTCACTCGCGTGTAACATGATTATGTACTAATAAAGGATAGAATAAAAGATTGAAGTTTATCACCCACTACCTCGTACAATCAGCTTGTCTCCAATCTGTGTTTTTTCTCTTTTTTTTTTTTTTTCTTCATTTAAAGAGGTCAAATGGCTGTTTTTATCTGTGAAAAAATTAGACACGAAGGTTTCATAACGCGGAAAGCCCCGCGATTAGCTTCGATTTGTGTACTGTGAGGACGTGATTTTAAAAAAATATATAATAGTACACATATCTGTAAAAATAAGCTGTTTGAAAATACATTTCAAGGCCACTGAAAAATCGAACGACTCGTAATTAAGAAACCACCAAGTTGAAGATCGATTGCGCAGTAAAAAAAAAAAAGGAAAAGTCGTCCATGCGCTTTACATCGAAAAACGAGAGCGGGTCATCGCAATAGTCCGGGCGAACTCGTAGTTATCGTAGACCACGCGATCGCCTTGGCGGAGATGGAAGTGAGCGATCGCCGGCGATTACACCGAACGAGTCGCCAAGCGGTCTGCGTCTCCAAGACGATATTACAACTGGCCTTCGGCCAATAAGCCGCCCGACTATACGCGCATACGTATGTAGCGAAATTTTCCTCGAGCTGATCTTCAGCCCCTTGAAGCGCGTGTACACAATTTTTGTTTTCCCTTTGGGCCCAGCTTGAATTTATTCATGGTTTTTTTTTTTTTTCATGATTTTCATTATGGTGTCTATAATATTCAAAAAAGCGTAATTTAATTTTTTTAAACGAGGATCCTGCCTCCCGCACACGTTTTTAATCCAAGATGTAGCTCTTGCTCGAAATAACACCGCCGTTCGGATAAATATATACATCGGGCTATTAATTATTATTTGTTTTAAATGTAAAAAGGCGAGGCAAGGCGATGTTACTTTAATTTTAAATAAAACATTCGTAATCCAAATAAAGATAATAAATAACCAGCTTGTCGTAAGTACATTTGAACCAGATTTAATTACTATTCTATTAAAAACGAGATACCAAGGTTACTAGACTTGGGCACTTTTTCAATTTATTTGCCATAAATTTTCTGCTCGAAATGTAATGCGCTATTTATGCTGCAAAAAATGTATTAAATTACTACTTATGACACGGTGCTTGACAAAATTTTCACGCAAGAAAACGCAATCTAGAGACAGAAAAAAAAAAAAAAAAAAAAAAAAAATTTAGTCAAACAAACGTTTGATTTCAATAAAATGTATTGCCATTTACTCTGCTGAAAAAAAAAAAAAATATATTTTTCTTTCAAAGTCTGTTGAGAAAAAGAAATCGTTTCCCTTGCAATAATTGTGCCCAAGTCTGATAGGTTAAGTAAATTAAATTCGAGTGAAGCAACATACCAAGTACTACTTCACAACAAAGATCGAGTCTCCTAGCTATTTTCATCACGTCTCACGAACCGTACAATGATCCAAAGTAACAATGTTTCATCAACAGCACTTTTAAGAATGTCAAGAAAAAGGCACCAACGATAACCAAAAAATCGGCGCTCACGAGAGGAAGGAAGAAAAAAAAAAAAAAAAAAAAAAAAAGGATCATCATAGGACGCGCGAGCCGACAACATGCAACGGGGCGCGATCCAAGTGCTGCTGAGAAGCCAAAACCCGCTGCGGAAGAAAATCGTCTGGCTCGTCTACGCCGTAAGTTGACTCTTTAGCCACCAAATTACATGTTTAACACACCCTTGCACTCAAACAACCCACGCGCGAAAGAGCACAGGTCATCCTGGCCCTCGCGATCGCGGCGATAACCGGCATAGTGATGGCCACCCAGCCCGACGACCCCCAACCCACCGAGCCGATCCCCACCGACGATGACGGTCCCCCGGAGGAGAGCCTCAGGAACCTGCCCTCCCACGCGTAAGACCGCCCCCTCGGCCCCGAGCCCCACAAAAACTGCCCCTTGAAACTCTACCCCGCAGAGACGAGCGTAA
Source organism: Copidosoma floridanum (assembly GCF_036245765.1). Taxonomy (NCBI): domain Eukaryota; kingdom Metazoa; phylum Arthropoda; class Insecta; order Hymenoptera; family Encyrtidae; genus Copidosoma; species Copidosoma floridanum. The sequence continues at coordinate 9,709,421 of NW_028321884.1, read as the reverse complement.
CGAGTCGGCCCGGCTCGAGCAGATCGTCGCCTACCAGTGCCACTTCGAGCCGAGCATCAAGTAAATGCCACCCAAGTGCACACACACCCACCGATTTCCGGGCGCAAATAACCCGCATCCTCGCGATTTTAAAGAAGCTTGTCGTGGCTCGAGGGCAGCGACGAGGTGGTCACCTACCGCGACCCTGTCGACGACTCCTGGCGGACGATAAACGTGACCGACAGCTCGGCGGGTTCTTCGGAACCGAGGGAGACAACCGACACAGAGGCGGACGCGCCGGTGGCACCGCGGCACATGGCCACGCTGTGGAACTGTCCCGAGGACAACCAGTGCCGGTTCAGCGCCTACTTTTCCAGGTTCGGTCCTGGATTTTTGCTCCACCCCCTCCTATCACGACACCGCAGTATACCACCCTTCGCTATATACAGTTCCGCCGAGGAGGCCGAGCCGTCGCCGGACAGTTTGGAGCTGGTGGAGCACCTGTCGCGACTGACGGAGGGCCACTTTGGCGACTACACCTACGTGAACGACGAGACCCACGGCGAGGGCCCGAGGCGCCGGTTTGGCCGCCGCAGCGAGTACAAGATCCGCCTGCTGCCCGAGAGGGACGACCGGTTGCGTAATTCGTAAATACAAAGGAGGAACTACTCCAGTAGTTTCCATGATATATGTAGCCGGTCGTTGTTCCGCAGATCCGGGAATTCGTGCGTGGTCAGGTCGGTGGACGAGTACAGGTTCGTTTGGATCAAGGGGTCGTTCGAGCCGAAGGTACGATCGGTCGAGTAAAGCGGGGGGGGGGGGGGGGTGTTGTTTGGGGACGCGTGAGCGCACACTATAGTGTTTTCGCCAGCACATCGCGACGGTGACGCAGAGGTGCCCGGGGCACGAGATCGGCTGGACGGACGAGTACGCGTTCGAGCCGCCCGACGACCCGCGGTTCAACCTTGGGATCCCGGACGGGTCGCCAAGCGGTCTCCTGGAAAAACGGGGCACGTCAGGCAGGGAAGGACTCGGAGCGGATTTGAGGTGAGTCGAGCACGGGGCTGTAATGGCAGTATACGTATGTAATCACGGGTATACTATACGTATATAGGTACAGCCGAGCGGGGACAAGTTCACCGGACGGGGTCGTGGTATCCAGCCCCGCGCAGGAATCCGGTGGCACGCGCGACGAGCTCAAGATACACCACCAACAACAACCCGACCCCGGCCGCGGGAAACTCGGAGATTCGAGAGCCGGTAATTTCCCTCCCGTTATATATATAATAGTGTGCGTGTGTGTATGCTCGAGTAACCGGCAGCCCCCCTGACCCGGGGTTATTTTCCTCCAATTGGCCACGTGTCGCGCGGACCATTGCGCGTATATACATTGTATACATACGGGAGAGCTTCCTCCTTTGTCGTCGCGAGCCCGAGCTTTCGGAATACCGAGTGAATTCCACGTGCGCGGGGCACGTGTGTCCGGCACGTTTCGGTTGGCCGGGATCCCGGGGGACCTTCTCCTTTCCTCTGGCTCTCTCGCGCGAGAAAAGCTTTTCCCATTGGCGATACCACGCGTGGAAAAATGCTGATTGATAGTATACAGACACGGGGGGAGCAGAGTCGGTGGTGGTTTTTTTTTCTCCCCTGCTTCCGGATTCGATAGAATTTTCGCGTACATTACATGTGTAGACTACGTGAAAATCGGCGAGACCGGTTGGCTGCTCCACGCGATCCTCCAGAATCGCACGGACGGCCGGACCATCTTCAACCTGGCGCTGTCGCGGCAAGAAGCTTACGCCGAGCTTCGCTCGATGCCACGTGCCGGTGGGTCGTACAGGCCCCTCGTGAACGACGACGTCTGGGTCACCCAGGTGCTGGCAGCCCCAGTCGTCGGCGAGGACGAGGCCATGGCTTATTTCATTGCTGCGCCCCTCGACGACCTCACGCAGAGGTGACACTGCAAAGTGGGGAAGGAATATCGAGATGTACCGATGTACGATTTGTGAAAAAATGCAGGTTTCTGTACCGCGTGAAGGTAGTCTACCCTCCCCTGGAGTACAGCACTCTGGAGCCCGTGCAATGCTTGACTTGCATCGCTGGGGACACGAGCGCCTATGAACTGAGCGGCCCGGGACAGCCACCCCAGTGCTCGTGGGCCGAAATCGTCGTGCCAACCACGCCCCGACGTTACATCCTCAAGTGCAGGTCTCGCTCGTGTTTCCCCCTAACCGATCTCCGACAGACCGTACAACCAAAGTTATACCTTTACTGCAGAGGCAAGGAGGTGCCCTGGAACGTCGTGGTGTCGACGGACAGCAACCTCGTGCTTCGGCGTTTGGACTCCGTAACTGCCGATAGTCGCCCCTTGCACGAGTCCCAGGTGCGTCCGGTCGTCCGTGACTTTGAGGTTGCCCTCGAAGGTGGATACCGGGCGAAGGCTCGGCTCTACCTGCCCGCGGGTCACGGCGAGTGCGTCGAAAAATCACGGCTCATTATCGTCTTGGCCGAAAAGCAAAACGACCAGCTGGTCACCGCGGAGTTCGACCTGTCCCTGGGGACCTACTTGGCGACCGTCAAGAACTACGCTGTGCTTCGCGTGAGCGCTTTGGCTTTTTATTACATAAATTTTCTTTTTTTTTTTTTTTCTTTTTAATTGAAAACATAATAGAGGAAAAATAATATAGGCACCTCTAAGCTTTGAGCTATGAAAGCAACGTTTTACGAGATTTACTTGATCAAAATTTAGTGTCCGCAAAAATGTCAACCATCTTATAGTACTATACACCGTAAACAAAATTGTTCGTGATTGAAAGGCGGACGTGCGAGGGAGCAAGTTCAATAGCCTCGACTTCCTCGAGTTGAAGTACCGTCAGCGCGAACTGATGCAAATCGAGGATTACGCAAAAGTCGCGAGATACGTCACGGAGGGGTTTGACTGCGTCGATGGGAACGCGGGTGTCGGGGTGCTGGGCGAAGCTTACGGGGGCCACGTGGCACTTAATCTACTGATGGCCGGGCAGGGCACTGGCTTTCGGTGTGCCGTGGCCATCAGGCCCTTCGCCCCTTGGCAGTCGTACGTCTATCCGTTCGTTAAAAAGGTGCCTATTATCGTCTACTTTTACTTTTTTTTTTTTATGAATTTTCGTACTTTTTTTTAATGCAAAGAAAACATTTGCAACTCTGTAGAATTACATTTTTTAATGCTTATCTAAATTTGAGTTTGTTTCAACCGCTACTTATACGGGTATGGTAAAAATCATTAGTTTTCTTTTTTCTACCTCGGGTGTTGAAAAATGTTTAAAATTTCAATAGACCCAAAGCTACCATACTGTAAATTTTTTTTTTTTTTTTTTTTCAAACTAAAATATTAAATATTTAATTTGGACTGAGAAATTTAATTTTTGTAAAACGACAAATCACTCAATAAGTAAAACTGTTGTATAATGGTTTTTAAAACGAAAAAAAAAAATTGATTGTTTTAAATATCCATTTTGAATGTTACTGAAAAGAACTTTGCGATAAATTTGAAAAGAAAATGTAATCCCTCACTTGCAAGGTAATCACACAGCTCTTTACCGTACATTGTTATGCACGTGTACTTATATAATTTTACAATCAAGTAGTCAAAAGTAAATAAATCCTTCTAAATAACTTTTTAACGTAAAATCTACGTAAAGGCTCAAAGAAATGTTATTTGCTCAAGAAAAAAAAAAGGAAGAAAAAAAAAGAAAAAAATACAGTAGCCAGATTATAAAAGCCTGTACAACAATAACGTATACAAATAAATTTAAACTAAAATTGGGGTAGAAAAGTACAAGTTAAGAAAATAATAGCAATGAACGAAAAGTTGCATAGAAGCCTCGTGCCCTGAGAGGTGGGTGTGAAAAAAACTTTTGACACAAATGAGTAAACATTTTTTTTTTGCAAAAAAACTTGTCATTTAGTTATTGATGATTTTTCATCCATTGACACACGCATAGTCATCTGGCGAGTCGATCCAGGCGTTTCGCCGCAAGATCTACAAGTCGCGCTATCTGTCGGCTCTCGTGCGACGTTTGAAAAACGAGGGCGCGGACTTTAGCCTGCACACCGCAGCCAGCCACGATAACGAAGACGAGCACTTCTACGTGGACAGTTTGCTCGGCCTGTTGGACCGACAGGGAGTTGAGTACGAGCATTGGAGCTACGGCAACGATGACCATCACATGCAGTGCGGCACGAGATTGCTGCTGTACGAGCGCGTGATCGATTATTTCGAGCGATGTTTTGAAAAGCACCTGCACTCGCCACCGAAGGGATGAAAGCACGAGCGAGCTTTTGTGATTGGTGGTTTGTGCGGATGCTGCTATGGTAAAAGAAAAAAAAAAATTATTCCATGCACCTAATGTCAAGTTGCACTAAGGGACCATTTATAGTGGCGTCCTATGTCTCGTATCTTTCAATGCCTCGTGATAGGGCGACAAGCAGCAAACACTCCACAACAAATGGACCTTATACGTAAATCAAAGACTAGTGCCATTTTTCAATGTGGTAACCATTTATACTTATTATCTTTTACAAAGTGTTAATAATCATTTGGAATGATAAAAATCCATGAAATAAAATAAAAATTATGGATAGCTTATTTTGTTCGCGTGTCTCTGCCCATCTCAAAAATATCACAAGATAAAGAAAATGTTTAACTGCGCGTAATAATCCAGTTGAATGTTAAACGTTTCAGTCGAATAACTTGAATATCTGTATGGAAAAAAAAAATAAATAAATAAATAAAAAAAAAACAAAAATGGCACCTCAACTTTTGTGGTTAAGAAGTGGGGCCCACAAGATCGTACATAAGCATGCCCCATGCGTGTGTATTCCTTGGTCCATAAAAATGCCATCCCTGGTGGGGATCGAACCCACGACCTTTGGATTAGAAGTCCAACGCGCTATCCTCTGCGCCACAGGGACTTGGTGGCTGAGATACGAGTCGAGCGACTTTATTAACTGAGAGCCCCCGACATCTACTCATTTTCGAGTATCTGATGTTACAGTTAGGGTGCGCCAGACAGGTATAAGTATACGTATAGGCTTTTTCCAGTCAGATTCATTCAACGTGAAGAGTGAAGAGGCTCTATACTTGTTACGTAATTACGTTGCGTTTGGGTACTATAGGAAAAAGGAGAACGGCGCTGCCAGTAACAAGAATCTTTGTTACTTGCTTGTGGTACCTACCTACTTGCCATGTAAAGAAAACTCGTCGGTATTCTGAGGTCTAGCTGCTACTATGAGGTGAGCAAGTTTACCATTGTACAAGCTAGCGATTTTATCGCCAAAAAGGGAGAGGAATCGGTAAAAGTGAAACCCCGTGAAAATGAGTTTTCAATTTATTACTTACGCAGCAACAAGTGGTAGGATTTTTTTTTTTTAACTAAGGGAAACAATCATTTACTCAACGTTATGTATGTACGTATTTTTTTTTGATCTGTGAAACTCAATTGCAAATATACGTAACCGGATCGAGCATTTATGTACATTTTCAGCCCACATCCCCTAAATCGCGTCTTTGTCGTTTAAAACTATAATTTGTACCCCAATAATGTCTAAAGTGGCAAAATGGTACAGTGATTTCATCCCCCTAGCGCGCATACCTCTGCATTTTCGATAAATTGAGTTTATAATTTATACAATTTTTAAAAATGGGTATAAATCCGAGAAATGTATGCGGTTACTCTCGGTACTGGTTGTGTAATGTCCGAAATGTTTTTTAGAAAAAAAATATATATTTATTTTTACTTTTATTTAATATCTTTACGAATTCATGTGCTTAAAAAAGAAATAGAGAAAAATATCAAAGGGTTGTTGTTTATAATAAATGAAAATGAATTATTTTTAATTATAATTAATATTTGTTGAGTCTCACGGTATCTTTATTTAAAATGTAGCTGCAAAATATTAGCAAGAGCTTAGAAATTTGTTTTATTTTTTCAAGTATACATATAGTGTAAAAAAAGAATTTTTCTTCTGTATAAAATTCATTTTTACCAACAGCGTGAATTAAAAAAATAAATCAGTAATTTGTTTTAATAGTAGAACTTTTTTTTTAGAATATTATCCTAATACAGTCTCGGGTATTCTTGGGGCTTTAAGTTTCATCGAAAAATAACTTTATTTGATGATTTTTTATTTAAAATAAATAATTTCCAATATTGCGTTTTAAATGGATCGTTGGATCAATAGTTATTGAATCCCAAATCTCGTTCATGGAAATCGTGAAGATAACCCAGGTGTATAACGAATATGAGAAAAAAAAAAAAATTAATTTTCAGCTGTAAAAAAACGCCTGGAGTCGACTGGATTCTCGGTGTATCGAATTCGAAGGCAACGGCAACTCTCCAAAAACAAATTACGAAAAAAAAAGAGATCCTGGCAGTACAGTGAGGGAACTGTCATACGACACCGAATCTCTATTAATTACTGATTACACTGTAACTTTTGTATTTTTGTGGAAATAAATAAATATTTAAGTTATTGCAAAAGTAAACTTGCGACTAATTTAATGGCACATAGAGACTTTTTAAACTTTAGTACAAGACCATATCTACTTTATATAAGTAAAATACAAGCTTTAAATTTTTCTTTTGTTGAACTTTAATTATACGTTTTCATGAATAGCGATTTCCTAGGATCAAAAAATGTACTTCACCAGAATTAAATTACTCAAAAAAAGAACATTTTTCTATATCGTTTTCTAGAAAATTTATAAAATAAATCAACAAAAGAATTGGAGCCAATGAGCACAGCTGGAGTAGAACAATTGTTTTAGGATAGTGAAGCAAGACCTAATATCTCAAAAGATAAAAAGCTTTAATGTAATGAAGCATACTGCTGTCAATTCAGAAATCTAAACAATTGAACCAGTTCATTGGCACATTATATTAATCCTAGAAATATATTTTTACACGGAATTTAATCACTTCATTTGTCCACATATTTTATTTTCCTACTTTTCGTCATCACTCAAAAGTTGGTCTAATTTTTTATACCTTTTATCTTCTATTTGCTCTTTGAACTCCTTAATAAGATTTACTTTTATCTTCCAATTCTTTTGAAGCTGATACATCTACGTTAGGATACACTTCTCCAATTTTGTACACACAACTTTTTTGATTTTCCAACTGCTCCAGTCTTTGGAGTTTTTGTTCATGAGTTTTGTAAGGGCCTCCTTCACTTTCCTCTAGATACTCATCATAACAAAGCGCATCCTCTTGATAAGACTCTGGAGGTAGTTTTTCTTCTTTATTTGAACTCTGGGCTATAATTGTTTTGGATGACATGGTCCTGTAATTTCATGAACGAATTTTATTTTTCTTCATTGATTCGTTCCCACTTTTTACCTGAATAACCTAGGAGAGTTTTCATTGATACATATGTATTTTTTTTTAAATTAATGCTTCGTTTTAGGTTATAAATTTATTATTGACGTGTTAAATACCAGGAACTATTTATTTATTTGAAAATTTTAAGGATAAAACATAAGTACCTCCTTGAAAATTCTTAATACTTAGTTTTCACTACTACATACAGCATAATCTATACGTTTCTTCGTGTACTTAACTATTATATTTTTACCGAAAGATTTACCTGCCTAAAGTTTTTGTAGATAGAAATGAATGGATGATTTGTAATGTTAAAAAAGCTTCAATCAATCAATTTTTTTCCTAATTTTTCTCAATTTTGATCTGTAGTACTGAAGTATTGGCAATCGACTTTTCGATTTATAGATCTTTAAAATAATAAGTTGCGCTTGCGTCACTTGCTGTCATTCAGTCATTGAGTCATTCGTCATTGATAAAGTAGATGTTATACCTATAGGTTTTTTTTTTTTTTTTTTTTTTATATTATAGTGTAGATTCGTTCACCTTACAATCCATGGGACGGTCGGGGACAGTGTGGGCGAGTCGGAGACGAAAGTGAACAAGTGCTCTTCTCCGATCGTCCGCGATCGTCCCTGACCGTACGCGATGCGCAGTTGTACACGTTAGGTTAGGTTAATGCTGTATGTAAACAATAGTTTGTAAATAAAGAAGTGCAAATACAAAAAAGTTTGTTTACTTTTTGCATTAATCTAACCTAACGTGTACAACTGCGCATCGCGTACGGTCAGGGACGATCGCGGACGATCGGAGAAGGGGAGAAGAGCACTTGTTCACTTTCGTCTCCGACTCGCCCACACTGTCCCCGACCGTCCCTGGATTATAAGGTGAACGAATCTATTATCAAAGTTTGTTGACATGCGGAACCCACCGACAGTTAGTACAGGTTGACGCTAGCGCTACCCGACCTCCCGACCATGCGGCGTTACCACGACCTACGTAACTTAACTGCTGGCAGCATTTGCGGAATACACCCATAGTCCGCAGGCTAAGTATACGTCCTTAACCGCCTTTTTCACTAACGTTTAGAATAATGATTGAGACAATCAATGATTGTATCATGAGTTTTTGTATAAAGTTCAATTTATACAAATAAGTTGGTAAATATAGGCACACATGATTAATATTTAAACATTTTAAGCTGTATAAATATATAACATAGATTCCAAATATGCATTATTACCGCTGGAATATGCTAACAAAACCAAATATCCGTCTTTCTCACCCAGCAAAATAATAGGTATCTGTATAATCCTGTATCAATTTATTGCACACATGCGAAATGTTCAATGACAGTAAACAATGACATAATTTCAAACTTTACTTTTAACTCTTCATTTCACACGTAATTTTACAATGCAATTGATAAATTATTATTCATACAAAAGTATTAATATTCTTATAGGAGGTCGATTTTCAGGCAAAAGATTATTTGTAAACTTGCCGTAAACAGCACAGCCAATGTCAACTTTTTATTTTCTATCTACACAACTAGTTGCGGCTGGTTTTAGCGTTTCAGATTTCTAAACTAAAAAGTGGCCCTAAAATTCTGAAGGAAAGCTTTAGATATTTTAGGCCCTAGAGCCATGTTGTCAATTATAAACCAGCCGCAACTTATTTGACAGATACAAAATGAAAATTCAACATTTTCTGTGCTGTTTGCGGCAAGTTTACAATTTATCTATTACTCGAAAGTATGAATATATATAGGAGGTTAATATTCGTATAAAACATACACTGCAAACTTGCCGCAAGTAGCACAAACATCGTTAATTATTTATTTTGTATCTATTTCAAGAGTTGCGGCTGGTTTATAAGTGACTAAATGGCTCTAGGGCTAAGCTGCCTAAAGCTCTCCTTCAGAATTTCAGAAGCAATTTTTGGCCAAAAAAATCACGACCGCTAGATGGCGCTGATCCTAATGATTATAACTACTTGTAGTAGAGCCATTTGATTAATTATAAACCAGCCGCAACTAATTTTGTAGATACAAAATAAATAGTAAAGATAATTGTGCTACTTGCGGCAAGTTTGCAGTGTATGTTTTATACGAATATCAACCTCATATATATTTATACTTTTGGGTAATAGATGAATTGTAAACTTGACGCAAACAAAGCAAACAACGTTAACTTTTTATTTTATATTTATGAAATTAGTTGCGGCTGGTTTATAAGTAATTAAATGGCTCTAGGGCTAAGCTGCCTAAAGCTCTCTTTCAGAATTTCAGAAGCAATTTTTGGCCAAAAAAATCACTACCGGTAGATGGCGCTGATCCAAATGATTATTACTATACTTATACTAGAGCCATTTGATCAATTATAAACCAGCCGCAACTAATTAAGTAAATACAAAATAAAAAGATAACATTGTTTGTGCTACTTGCGGCAAGTTTGCAGTGTATGTTTTACACCATTATCGACCTCCCTTATATTTACACTTTCAGGTAATAGGTAAATTGTAACCTTGCCGCAAACAGCACAAACATCGTTAATTATTTATTTTGTATCTATTTCAATAGTTGCGGCTGGTTTATAAGTGGATAAACGGCTCTAGGGCTAAGCTGCCTAAAGCTCTCCATCAGAATTTCAGAAGCAATTTTTGGCCAAAAACCAAAAAAATCACTACCGCTAGATGGCGCTGATCCAAATGATTATTACTATACTTATACTAGAGCCATTTAATCATTTATAAATCAGCCGCAACTAATTTGATAAATACAAAATAAAAAGTGAACATTGTTAGCACTATTGGCGGCAAGTTTACAATTCATCTATTACCCAAAAGTATAAATATATATGAGGTTGATATTCGTATGAAAAAATACACTGCAAACTTGCCGCAAGTAGCAAAATTATCTTTACTATTTATTTTGTATTTACGAAATTAGTTGCGGCTGGTTTATAATTGATCAAGTGGCTCTAGTATAAGTATAGTAATAATCATTTGGATCAGCGCCATCTAGCGGTAGTGATTTTTTTGGCCAAAAATTGCTTCTGAAATTCTGAAAGAGAGCTTTAGGCAGCTTAGCCCTAGAGCCATTTAATTACTTATAAACCAGCCGCAACTAATTTCATAAATATAAAATAAAAAGTTAACGTTGTTTGCACTATTTGCGTCAAGTTTACAATTCATCTATTACCCAAAAGTATAAATATATATGAGGTTGATATTCGTATAAAACATACACTGCAAACTTGCCGCAAGTAGCACAATTATCTTTACTATTTATTTTGTATTTACGAAATTAGTTGCGGCTGGTTTATAATTGATCAAATGGCTCTAGTATAAGTATAGTAATAATCATTTGGATCAGCGCCATCTAGCGGTAGTGATTTTTTTGGCCAAAAATTGCTTCTGAAATTCTGAAAGAGAGCTTTAGGCAGCTTAGCCCTAGAGCCATTTAATTACTTATAAACCAGCCGCAACTATTGAAATAGATACAAAATAAATAATTAACGATGTTTGTGCTGTTTGCGGCAAGGTTACAATTTACCTATTACCTGAAAGTGTAAATATAAGGGAGGTCGATAATGGTGTAAAACATACACTGCAAACTTGCCGCAAGTAGCACAAACAATGTTATCTTTTTATTTTGTATTTACTTAATTAGTTGCGGCTGGTTTATAATTGATCAAATGGCTCTAGTATAAGTATAGTAATAATCATTTGGATCAGCGCCATCTACCGGTAGTGATTTTTTTGGCCAAAAATTGCTTCTGAAATTCTGAAAGAGAGCTTTAGGCAGCTTAGCCCTAGAGCCATTTAATTACTTATAAACCAGCCGCAACTAATTTCATAAATATAAAATAAAAAGTTAACGTTGTTTGCTTTGTTTGCGTCAAGTTTACAATTCATCTATTACCCAAAAGTATAAATATATATGAGGTTGATATTCGTATAAAACATACACTGCAAACTTGCCGCAAGTAGCACAATTATCTTTACTATTTATTTTGTATCTACAAAATTAGTTGCGGCTGGTTTATAATTAATCAAATGGCTCTACTACAAGTAGTTATAATCATTAGGATCAGCGCCATCTAGCGGTCGTGATTTTTTTGGCCAAAAATTGCTTCTGAAATTCTGAAGGAGAGCTTTAGGCAGCTTAGCCCTAGAGCCATTTAGTCACTTATAAACCAGCCGCAACTCTTGAAATAGATACAAAATAAATAATTAACGATGTTTGTGCTACTTGCGGCAAGTTTGCAGTGTATGTTTTATACGAATATTAACCTCCTATATATATTCATACTTTCGAGTAATAGATAAATTGTAAACTTGCCGCAAACAGCACAGAAAATGTTGAATTTTCATTTTGTATCTGTCAAATAAGTTGCGGCTGGTTTATAATTGACAACATGGCTCTAGGGCCTAAAATATCTAAAGCTTTCCTTCAGAATTTTAGGGCCACTTTTTAGTTTAGAAATCTGAAACGCTAAAACCAGCCGCAACTAGTTGTGTAGATAGAAAATAAAAAGTTGACATTGGCTGTGCTGTTTACGGCAAGTTTACAAATAATCTTTTGCCTGAAAATCGACCTCCTATAAGAATATTAATACTTTTGTATGAATAATAATTTATCAATTGCATTGTAAAATTACGTGTGAAATGAAGAGTTAAAAGTAAAGTTTGAAATTATGTCATTGTTTACTGTCATTGAACATTTCGCATGTGTGCAATAAATTGATACAGGATTATACAGATACCTATTATTTTGCTGGGTGAGAAAGACGGATATTTGGTTTTGTTAGCATATTCCAGCGGTAATAATGCATATTTGGAATCTATGTTATATATTTATACAGCTTAAAATGTTTAAATATTAATCATGTGTGCCTATATTTACCAACTTATTTGTATAAATTGAACTTTATACAAAAACTCATGATACAATCATTGATTGTCTCAATCATTATTCTAAACGTTAGTGAAAAAGGCGGTTAAGGACGTATACTTAGCCTGCGGACTATGGGTGTATTCCGCAAATGCTGCCAGCAGTTAAGTTACGTAGGTCGTGGTAACGCCGCATGGTCGGGTAGCGCTAGCGTCAACCTGTACTAACTGTCGGTGGGTTCCGCATGTCAACAAACTTTGATATTTTTTACTGTTTTCGCTCCCATGCCATCTGATATTTCGGAGTTTGTTGACATGCGGAACCCACCGACAGTTAGTACAGGTTGACGCTAGCGCCACCCGACCATGCGGCGTTACCACGACCTACGTAACTTAACTGCTGGCAGCATTTGCGGAATACACGAATACACCCTAATTTTTACTACGGAAGCCCGGTCACGACATCTACTTATCTACATAAAAACGTATAATACTGCTCATCACTGCTCATGCTCAAGGCTCAACTGCATAAATACGCGTACTACAACATTAACTACTACACATAACTTCACGTATACCTATCTTTCACCGTGCTCTCTTTACCAGAATTATAAAATCCAAAGTATATTTTTAAAATATGTATATATATACATATATTTTGTGTAGTAATTATAGTAATCAATAATAAGTAGTGCCATGTGCCATATGATTGATTTTATTAAACCATATGAGTAGAATATTTATACTTTTGGAGGTCGAGTGAAAGATAAATTATGAACTAGCCGCAAACAAAGCAGAAAACGTCAACTTTTTGATGTATTTCTACACAATTAGTTGCGGCTGGTTTATAATCGATTACATGGATCTACTGTAAGTTGTAATAGTTATTTGGATCAGCGCCATCTAGCGGTCTTCATTTTTGAGCGAAAAGTGGCCTCTAAAATTCTCAATCAGAGCAATCAGGATTAGAGCTATTTAGTCAATTATAAACCAGCCGCAACTCATTATGAAGCTATAAAATGAAAAAATAACGATATGTGTGTTTTTGGCGGCAAGTTAACAATCTATTTTCTACCAAAAAATCGACCTTTTATGTATTTACACTTTTAAAGATAAATTTTTGTGTATAAGATAGATTGTCAATTTGCCGCCAAAAACACACGTATCGTTATTTTTTTGTTTTATAGCTTTATCATAAGTTGCGGCTGGTTTATAATTGATTAAATAGCTCTAAGCCTGATTGCTCTGGTTGAGAATTTTAGAGGCCACTTTTCGCTAAAAAATGAAGACCGCTAGATGGCGCTGATCCAAATTATTATTACTATATCTTACAGCAGAGCCTTTTAATTAATTATAAACCAGCCGCAACTTTTTTTGTAGGTATAAAATAGAAAGTTGATATTGTCTGTGAAATTTGCGGCAAGCTTACAATTTATTTTTTATATGATAATTGACCTCCAAAAGTATAAATATTCCACTTATCTTATATGGCTTATAAAATTGTCGAATCTGTTTCTATGCGATTGGCAGACGACCAGACGAAAATAAAGTTAAGTGTCAGTGCTATCAGAAAAGCAATAGCAAGTGTTAACAATAGGAGAATGGAGCTTGCAGTGTCAAAGCTCGAGCCTGCAAGTCGTGGGCCGTGGCCAATGCGATTATTATAGGACTTGATTGTTGAGTGTGTATTAAACGTCGAGCAGAACAAACGATAACTGAAAAATTAAGAGAGAGAGTATTATAGAGCAGCATAGAGCAACATATGACGACAGCTCCGTGAACTCGGTGCCCTGGACCCCCCTGCAGGTATGAAAAAAGACATCCAGCAATTATATGTATACATTTATACTCATAATATCATTATCATAAGTACTAAGACTAGTAGGTTGTACTTTGGTGTTATATTACACATATTATGAGATATATTATACTCTTTTGCATGCACGTATACTTAGTAACTGAAATCGATTCACATAACTAAGTTTTTTTTTTCCTCATCCCTCCAATTCTTCCAAAGCAGAGCTGCTCCGAAACTAACCCCCGCTATAAGCTCGTCCACACACTGTATGTATGCGTATATGTGTTTGTTGTTACCCCCTTAATATCATCATCACATCCAGCAAAGCAACAGCAAGTCAAATAGCGTATACTTACCTATATAGCTTTTTGATTCGCGGATCATGAAAAAAGAAAGAGAGGGAAGCTCTGCTCTCTTGAGGGAGCTTGCACTACTGCACATTTTTTGTTGTTGTAGCGTTGTTTAACCATTGCATAAACAGCAGTGGTCAATAAAAAATGTAGCTTTTACGTGTGGTTATATTTATTAATGACTTGTCGTAGTTTGTTTATTTCTCAAAGAGACGAGGATCTTGTGTGCGAAAACTCAGAGGGAAGCTCTCCTTTGTTTTGTTGTTAGTTGTAATTTCTGATAATATGAGAGAGGTACAAGTGTAATGATGATCGAAAAGACTGTGGCGATGATTGTTGTGGCTATTGTGTTATCGTGAGAGACGATCAATAGTGATTTGGTGTAAACAAACGACGGCAGCGGCGTCTTTCTGGATGAAATCAGGTGATACGGTGTTTATGTTTACGTACAGCTCTAGATTAGGTTTATTCTTAATGATTTCGAATGATTTTTTTTTTTTTCTTTTATTAAAAAATAAGGAATACGTATTTAAAATGAAAATTAAGCTGGTTATAATCGAGCTTTGATTTATCTTAACTGTGCTTTTATAATTTATCATTTTTTATTCATTTAAATAAGTAATTTTTTCATTACTCTGTTTTTGAAAAATTGACGTTTTTTCATTGATTTCTTTCATCGTGCAGTAAAAATGTTATATTTTTTAACTTCATGAGCGTTGTACCAGTTAGAGAAAACGTTACCACAGTATCATCCATACTTTTAGGGATGTTGTCTGCCTGTGTTGCAAATTTTTCAAGTATTTGTTACTAACTAGAACAAAAAATTAATATAACGACTTATTAAATGTTTCAGGGAACATAGAGCCATGTCTACACATGGAGAATGGGCTCGATTGCTTCGGTGCTGCAGTGGCATTGCTCGGAGTGCTCTCTGATAAATCCAACGGAGGCTCCCCAATGTGCGCGCTGTGGCCAGTCACGCCTGAAGAGCGATGAAAAAATTGCGCCAAATTATCTCCTCCTTCGCGATTCCCTGACCCAGTGCTCGGCCAACCCGAGGCCGACGATCGACGCCAACAGCAAGAGGATACAAAAGAAGACAAGAAACAGTAAGTCCCGCTCGTCCTCGACCTCTTCATCGTCATCCGCGTCATCATCGTCCTCGGGATCCTCCAGTACTCCACCTACACCACCTCCAAGGTTTCATAGTCGAGGTTCTACCAGTTGCAACAACTCTGCAACTGCCAGTGCCTCGGCAACCCTCGAACCACCAAAGAAAGTACCTTTTATTGTTAGCCTGCCATCCACCTCACCAGCTGTACAAAAGAACCAGTACGAGATCTTTCTTTTACTAAGGTATGTTCAGTTGTTTCCTTTAAATAACAGACTTTAGTATCGTACTAAAGTTTAGTGAAATAATAATCTCATCTCTTTGCAGTCACAAGCAAAACGATTTGGATCCCTGTAGTGTTGCAAAAAAGCGCAGAGGCTCCTGGTCGAGTGCTAACGAAAGCAATGAGGCGCGTCTAACGAAAGCCTCGTCGTTGCCGTCGCTGGTGACCCAGTGGACATGCATTCGCTGCTTACAGGATAACCGGTGCCGTGCAGTGCCCAATTGCACGGCTTGCGGTGCCAGCTCCTCGATAACCGAGACTCAGAGAATTGGTGTGAGGAAGTGCCGGAGACTGAATACTAGGAGAAGCAACGTGCCTAAAGCTGCTACTGCTGCACGACTGGATCTAGTAACAAGGGTGACGACTGGCTCGGAGACCCGGGTCCAGGACACCAATGTTCATAATGTGATTTCACTAGTGGATAAAAGTAGTAAGCTAGAAGGTGAGAATGTTTATTCAGGAATAATTGTTTCAGAGTTTTTGCTGAAAGTAAACTTGATTTGTTTGTCAACCATTTATTAACATTTGACGAAAAAAATAATATCTAAAGGATAATGTATCATTCAGGTGATGCAGTTGACTGTGACAGTATGCATGTATTTTTTTTATTGATGTTTGAAGTCTGTAAAGAATCACCTTGACTTTATATACTAACAAGACTTAGGATTATCAGTTGTGTATATGTATATAACCATCTGCTTTGGTACTCCAAGTGGGGTTAGAGAAAAAAGTAACTCAGTTATCAACATGATGTTACAAAGCAAACGTTTTTGTGGGCTGTTTGATTTAATTTTCTCTTACTCTTGATATGTATACGGTATTAATGTTGGCGTTGCTATGTTTTGTTTTTTTGTTGTGTTTATACACAATATCGAAATATAAATTATATGCCACTAGGCTTTCTCTGCGAATTTTTACAAGTACCAATGGTAAACACATCGAAACCATTTTAATTAATTTAATTTGCATATTTTTCATGCCGTTTACAGAAATGGCTCAACTTACGAGTTTGAGTCGTAACGAGCGTACACGTGGTAGTGGCAGCAACAACCACGATGACTGGACGCTTCCATCGGTTGATGGCCTGCACTCTGGCACGTCGGCCAGCTACATCGAAAGTAGCATCGAAAATTCAAGGTACGGTAAAATTTTCATCAAATATCCGTGCAGTATGAAAACGAAATATAATGGTAATGACGGATGTTTTTCAGTCACTCATCGTCACAGCGCTCGCCAAAACGCCACAGTCCATCGATGTACGAGCGCGTCAAGTCCAAAGTCAGTCGTTCGTTATCGAATGGCTCGGTCGTGCAAAAGATCGGCAGCTCGAACACCGATCCCGGAGCCGCGGCTCGTCCAACCAGTCTCATCGTCGCCGAGATGAGCCAGATGCCGGCGGAAGAGGGTCTCTGGAGCTGCGACAACTGCACTCTCGACAACGACCCTGGACTGGAGCTGTGCGAGGCTTGCGATGCGCCTCGGAGTCCCGCGCCCTGCAGCGGAGTCGTCATCAGTGTACCTGCCTGGGAGCCACGCGCCCTAGCGTCGGCGGGGCCGTTGTCCTACAGAAGATCTTTCTCGGACATCGACTCGGTGTCGAGTGCGAGCCAACGCAAAGCGGCGAATCGCCGGAGCCTGAATGACGATGAGCCCCCCGCGGTGCCACCACACTCGGCTGGCTTCAATAGCTCCCGGACCAAGTACTCGTACATCGGTATCACAGATCCGGATCCGGACGTGCCACCACCCCTGCCCAGAAAGCAGAGTTCTAGGTCTTCGGCTTCCGTGAGCCATCAACAGCATGTAAGAAGTGAGTCGACTCGTCCCACTACCAGGGACCACTCGTTTAGCCTGCTCAAGCGCATGTGGACCTGCCGCAAGTGTTCATACGCCTATAACCCGCCCTGGTCGTCAGGCTGTGATATCTGTAGCTCCTCGAGATCGCCCCCGTCGCTCGCCCAACCCAGTCTCATCACTTTAACTGATTCCCGTGAGTTCCCAAAGAAATACGTACAATTGCAATCGATGAACGATGCGAACATTTTTAATCAATCCTTTTTACTGTTAGCCAACAAAAACGGATCGAGCACTCGCAACCATCTACAATCGCCGATTGCGATTTCGCGTGACAGTGTGCGCTACATACCACGAGCGACATTGGCCACAGCCGAGTCCGATCTCGAGGATCAGGTGGATCCACCGACCCCGGGTTCAACTAGCTCGACCAGCTTGACGTCTACCACTGCCTTGTGGACCTGCAAAAAGTGCACTTTAGTGAATCCGGTGTCGCGCTCGACGTGCGAAGCTTGCGGTGGCTCGAAACTTCGCAGCGTCAGCTGCCATCTCGAAGACCCAACGCTGCGCAAAGGCGAGTCCTGGGTCTGTCCGTCGTGCACACTGCGTAATCCTCTTTCCGCGCCAGTGTGTAATGCCTGCAAAAACTCGTCGGATCTTCTGGAACTGCCCAGGGACAGTAGAATCACGCCGAATCATCACCAACAGGTCTGTCGTAACTCGATGCCCTACACTTTTTCTTTCTTGTTACCATGATCAATGTTAGTGAGCCGTTACGTTGTTTGATTTAAGGTTGGCCAGAGGAGTCCCAGTCCTAGATTAGCTGGTGCAGTTACTGCGCCAGTTGCCAGCCCCATGCAGAAGATCGTGACTCCCAGACATAGGAATTCCGTGAGAAAAAACGGGTCGGCTGGTTCGGCAACCGGCGCATCGAGTGCGGTTAGCATAACTGAAAAAAAGCATTCAAAGAACAAAGATTCCAACAACGCGCAGGTGGTTAGTATAACTATAACGCACAAAATATATTTTTTCTATGTTTACTTGACGTATGGGTACATGGTTGCAAAATTCACGTTACAGTGGCAATGTAAATTGTGCACGTACGAAAACAAGAGCTCAAGCGTTAACTGCGAGATGTGCCAAAGTTCCAAGAGTTTATCGCAGATGGTGGGTGACAGGCCCAGGCTCCATCACGAGCCAATTACCAGCACACTCAGGATACAGCGTCAGGAGAGTGTGGTCATGGAAAACCTGCGGCAAATCGAGGAACGAGAGGCTCTCGAGAAGTGGGAGAGAATAGTTCGATACTGCAAAGAGACGAACGAACCGTTCGTCGATGACTCGTTTCCACCGGCACCAAAGTCACTCTACTACAATCCAGCAGAGACAAAGGACAATCACGTGGTGCAGTGGAAGCGGCCGCATCAGATAAATGTCGACTCGAGCATCGACGCCGATCTACCGTGGGCTGTGTTCCGAACACCCCTGCCTTCTGACATATCGCAGGGCGTCCTTGGCAACTGCTGGCTGTTATCAGCCCTGGCTGTGCTCGCCGAGAGCGACGAGCTCGTAAGACGCGTACTCGTGATGCGCGAGACATGTCCCGAGGGTGCTTATCAAGTCAGGCTGTGTAAAGACGGCAAGTGGACTACCGTACTGGTGGATGATTTGCTGCCGTGCGACAAGCGTGGTCATTTGGTGTACTCACAGGCAAAGAGAAAACAACTGTGGGTGCCGCTCATCGAAAAAGCCGTGGCCAAAATCCACGGCTGCTACGAGGCACTGGTCTCGGGTAGGGCGATCGAGGGTCTGGCTACGTTAACCGGAGCTCCGTGCGAGAGTGTGCCTTTGCAGCCGTCAGCACTGCCTAGCGAGGATGAGCTCGACAAAGATCTGATCTGGGCGCAGCTATTGTCGTCGAGGCAGGCTATGTTTTTAATGGGTGCAAGCTGTGGCGGTGGTAACATGAAGGTCGACGAGGAGGAATATCAGAGGAAGGGCCTCAGACCTAGGTGAGTCATTACATCAGGTACTTACTCAAAAGTTGTATCAAACACCATACGCCATACTTTTTTTGGGGGTTTGCAGACACGCATACTCGGTGCTGGACGTGCGCGATGTACAAGGTATCAGACTTCTCAGACTGCGCAATCCTTGGGGTCATTATAGTTGGAAGGGCGACTGGTCGGACGACAGTTCCATCTGGACGATTCAGATGCGTGAGATGTTGATGCCACAGGGTGCCTCGGACGGCATCTTTTGGATATCATTTGACGACGTGCTCAAGTACTTTGATTGCATCGACATTTGCAAAACACGGGTAGGCTGGAGCGAAGTTAGACTGAGAGGTACACTGCCGCCGTTGTCATCCCTCAGACATCTGTCCTGCGTTCTTTTGACCGTTCTTGAGCCTACCGAGACTGAGTTTACGTTGTTTCAAGAGGGACAAAGGTATTTCTTGTTTTAATTCATGTCACGATTACATGTATTAAATATTCGTAAAGTAATAAAAAATCACGATCTCTTTTCCACAGAAATTCCGAAAAGTCGCAACGTTCACAGTTAGATCTCTGCGTAGTCGTATTCAGGACGCGTTCACCAGCTGCACCAGAAGTCGGTAGACTGGTGGAACACAGCAAGCGCCAGGTACGCGGCTTCGTTGGCTGCCACAAGATGCTAGAGCGTGACCTCTACATCGTAGTCTGCCTGGCCTTCAATCATTGGCACACGGGTATGGAGGATACCTCGAGTTACCCAGAATACGTGCTCGCAATACATAGCTCGAAACGATTGCTCGTAGAGCAGATATCGCCACCAGCTTTCGTGCTTGCCGATGCAATCATTAGTCTTACCCTCGCAAAGGGCCAGAGGCATGAGGTAGGTGTATTAATATTGCAAATACATGGTTTACACTTTTTTTAGGAGATTAATTTTCATTAGATGATAATGTTCAATTGTTACAGGGTAGAGAAGGCATGACTGCTTATTATTTAACCAAAGGTTGGGCAGGTTTAGTCGTAATGGTTGAAAATCGCCACGTCAACAAGTGGATTCACGTAAAGTGTGACTGCCATGAAAGCTATAATGTTGTGTCTACGCGAGGACAACTTCGAACTGCCGACAGCGTCCCTCCTCTTCATAGGTAATTAAATAATTTGTTTTCAAACCTTACTTGAACGGCAAAACAATTTTTTTTTTTTTTTTATGTTTCAGACAAGTGATAATAGTGTTAACTCAACTCGAGGGTAGTGGCGGCTTTTCGATAGCTCACCGACTGACCCATCGGTTGGCTAACAGTGGACACCTGCACGATTGGGGTCCACCTGACACCGAGCATTGTCCTCCCATTGACACGCAAGTCGAGGGTCTTCACAGCCCACGTCTTATAACTTGAGGGCCTATTCGTTCGACGTTGTTGTTGTTGTCTGCACAACATTTTCCTCTCTTTGCTGAATCTCTCGAGGTGGGAGCTATTACGATACCAAAGTTTTTATTTTCAACGAACGCACTTGCCAAAGGTCATTCCCGTTCCCATGTGTGCTATTCCCGCGTTGTGTAGTAGGTGTTTCGTATTAGTTATCCAGCGCGGGAAGTACAACTGCGTGATTGTATTTTTTCTTCTCCTTTGAGGTAGGGAAAACAAATAAATACTTTGAGTATTTTCTTTTTTATAAAAAGCTAATCTTTCACTTTGTCTCTCTAACGAATGGACAAAACATGTCCGTTCTTCTCTTTTCTGCGTTGCACTTGTATATAAGCACAAGGTCGGTTGCAGTAGTAAATTTTTCGAGGACGTAACAATATTGCAAAACATACAGACATTCATAGTGAGCGAGGTTGTACGATGGAATTTTCGCGCAAACTAGGCTCTTACGTTTAATGTATACAATAAAAAAAAAAAAAAAATTATTTTCTCAACGTAACGTGTAATTGTTGCAAGTATAAGGAGGGTAAAAATAATCGAAAATAAAACAACTCCCAGAAAATGAAACTATTCTTCTTCTCTTGTTTGGTAAAACTGTGAATTATGGGCAAAGTATAGTGAAAAAAAATTATGGTAAGTGTATGTGTTGAAAATGAGGTGTGAACTAGAAGTAAAATACGTTTTAGTACAGTTGTAATCTATTTAAAGTAGTTGGATAAACAAAGAAAGGCTTTATCTTTAAAATAAATTTTTTAATCCAAATATTTCAAAGAGAAAAAGAGTTAAACCGTACATATTAATGTGCAAACTTTCAAGTTCTTGTGATTTTTAAACAAGTAAATATTTAAATGGATGTTTAGTCTTGAAATGAAGTGACTGGTTGATATATTTTGCAAAAAAGTAATAACTCTGAAATACAAAAAAACATATGCTAAAAATGGAACTAAGTTGTAGTCAAATCAAACGTTACTTCTTCACAATAAAGAGTAAAAAAAGTTGGTCTTGAACATTTTCACTGCCAAAATATATCCAAATGAACAATACTTATTGAATTAATAATTCCGAGTTGAGTGGACTATATTCAGTTTAAAAAGAATTATGTACAAATATTTTGGATCTTAAAAAAAATATAATATCTAGTCAAATATAGTTGGAAAACACACTCCAATAAAGTATGTTATTAAATAACTTTTGAATCTCATTGCAAAAACTTGAGGCACTTGTAGAATGAATATATTTGAATGTTTGAGAAAACAAATATAATTTTACAAAGCACTTGATAAACAAAATTATGGCCCAAAAACTTCCTAAAATTAACCTTTTTGTGCCTGTCCAAAAGAAACTTTCATCATGAGTATTTTTTTCCGGTTATAATTTCTGTTAATATTTTGATATTAAATGCACAAATACTTTGAATATGATCTTGCCAAGTTTAATTAATTTTTTTACACACGATTTCTTAAATTTATTTTTTAGCTGCCGTAGATTATTAAGTTTAGTAATTAAGTGTTGAAGATAATTTTTACTATATTGAAATAAAGACATATTTTCAATTGCATTTGAAACTCACTACAACTATGTGAATATACAGTGAATGTATTTGATGTTGTATAAAAAATTTGTAACATTTAAAAATTGAAAATTTTAATTGCATTTTGTATACATGTGTGCAGGGATTTATTTGAAATAATAAGTAAAAATTAACTTTTCAATCAAACAGCATTATCAGAAATTTTTGTTTGCGCTATAGTATGTGGAAAATAGGTGTTTTCCGCACTATTTCTAGTGCAGAAAGTCAATTTTCCCGCATAATGTAAGGCAAAAGTTTTACCGCATACTGGAATAAGATTTTGCTACACACAACACACCAGTTTTCAAAATTTATACCTATTTTACACTTATTTTCCTCACACTAATTGCGAAAAATCTTGTACGCAACTCGTGCGGGAAATCGTCTTTTCCGCACTTGTTACGTAAATTACTATTTTACGTTTTATTGAACACTATGTTTTTATGGTTATATTAATTTTTATTGGTAGGTATTTCAATGCGTGCAATCAGTATTTTAAGAACACTATGAAAAATAATGATAAATAAATAAATAAAAATTATTGATCTGTATGAATAACGTTATTTTTATTGTTCTTCACAATACCCAATTATGAAATGTCACTGCTATAGATTTATTGCTATTTTTAATACCTTATCGATGTGCATTATGCTGTTAAATAAAATTTTAATTGTCTTTTTTCAAAGCAATCAGTTTTGATACTCACAACTGTATTCCAAATACATTTGGTGCTTTCGTTCTAGCGATAAACGCCTACGATTTTTCATAAACTTTGGCACGTATTCTATATGACGAAAATTGATTTAAGATGTTTTTTTATAGTTTTCAAAACATCGAGTCTCTTTTTTTCGTTGTTTTTTTTTCAACTCTCCATACTTAACATTAATTTAGCTCACAACGCAAGTTGAGTCAAACCGCGAATTTCACCACGCACATTATTATTAGAAAAAATGTTGTTTGACCAATATCTTTCGTGACTAATCACTGTCGAATTCGTTTATCATCCGTTATATGTCGAAAAAGTTTATTTATTATTATTATTTTTTTTTTCAAGTACATTTCTCTTGTCTCCTGTACTTTGAGACCTTTGACCGACACCCTGAATCTCTACTGTTGATGCAAAGAGAAGTGCTTATTTTTTGTTCTTTGTACTAACGTTATGCATGGCCTAAGACATGTTTGCGTGTTGTGGTTTTTAATACAACTGTGAATTCGACAGAAAGGCAGGAAAACTGAATAAAAATGCGACTGAAGAGAAATTCTTGATTATATTTTTAAGAGACATTGAAAACAGCGTAAATATAAATGAAAATTACGAAAATGGATACGGACTGCACAGTATGAAAAGTGTCGATGCAAAAAATATGATGGTTATAGGATAATTTATTGTAAACAGTAAACAAAATTTAAGTGAGTAAAGGTATGACTGAACTTATTAGCAATTTATTTGTTTCATGTTAAAATTGTTTTAAGCGAAAATGAATATGCTATAATGGACAATTCATTTGATAAAAATGTATATTTATTAGCTTCGTTTTTTTTATACATAATAACTAATAGATAAATGAATAAAATGTTTCTGTGTATCGATAGAATAAATAATGTTTTGATATGTTGTGCGAAAAACCAAACAATATTTTTTACTATCAATATGGAAATAGTGACTTTGTTGTTGCATTCATACTCGTATTGAAAAAAATTGAGCTTGTAAGTGAACTTGTGAGATTCGTAAAAGTTGTATGTGTTCGTATGATAAAAAAAAAAAAAATGAATTCGTTATATACTGAACAAACGTAGGTTTATAAATTGTATATCGTTAACATGTTTTTTTAATTCAAGGTTAAAAAACAAGTAAAGTAACGAATAAAACGCTAATTACTTTTGTACTATTGCAATTAGCTATAAAAATATGCATACTAACAATTCTGCTAATAGTTTACGATTGTCACTGGAGTCCGATTACATTTTTTTGCTTGATAAATGCACAGCTAATGTGCGTTTTCCGTTTTAGATCAACCTCCTGAATTTATTCTTAAAGTTGCTACTTGTCAATTTTTTTTTTTTTTTCCAAAAAACCGTATTGCATAAAATTTATGTAAAATAAAGTGGCAAATGGTTGCATACCGTATGATTTTTGTGCACTATTCGGCGCTTACCATATAATCTGAATGATGAGAGTACAGATCTGCAACGTATCTAGTGCGATTCCATGAGATGTAAACTTGAATGGGTAGTATCAAAAAGGATTACATGATTATGTGCTGTTACTGTCAATTTGTCAATTTGGTGCGTGCATTGCCTAAGCTCGAGTTTAAACTTTGGTCAATTTAAAAAGTTTATAGAAGTTTGTGAGGAAATTTCTTTTTTTTTTTTTTTTTAATAAAAACTTAAGTTTCTTTATTATTCTGTGATCGGAGATTACTGTGAATATAATATTCTGATTCCAAGATGACAATAAAAAAAAAATAACAAACATTTGTTTCATCAGAGAGTGGAATACTTACAAAGTGAATGTATAAAAATTGCAGTTAATTAAAAAAAAATCAAAGCAGCGCATTTGCATGTCGTCGAGTTGTTGTATTCATTGTATTACTTATGTGTATCATAGGAAACAAACATAAATATATATTAAAAAAACAGAAAAAACAAAAAATAAACGAACGTGTGATCTGCCACACTTCACAATCATTGTACGATTTATATTAGATGTATTTAAATGGGAAGGGAATTCGGAAAAGCAAAACAAAATTAATAGAACTGGTACCAGGTCTTCTAAATTCGCGAAAATTGTGATTATAAAATATAATAATTGTAACGATAACGATAATATTAATGAGCGGGATAAGTAAAATACTTGTGGTACGTTAAAGAGACTTTCGACTGGATGTGTAGGTGCAAGATCGATTCTTTCGAGAGACGATTTTGACGAGTCAAATGAATCTAGTAACGATTTTAGAAGTACCTTGTACGACTTGAGACGAAATCTTTCATTAAAATTTAACTATAACAAAAAAACCAAAAATTTTGAATTTTGAAATAGTCTTTTTTGTTGTGTAAATGATGATGTGGGACGAGAAAAAAATAAAATTGATGGAGGCTAAAAATACTAACAAAACATGAAAATTACTTAAGGCCATCGATATAAGAACCAAACGGCGCAGGTAACTGTATGTACTGTATAGTTTTATTTTTTCTGTTCAGAATCACTTGCTTCATCTAATAATCCAAAATGACGTACGATCACCAATGATGTAGAAATCGTTGGACAATTAAATTTTTTAAAGCACTTAAAGTATAGGTCTATTAAATTTGTTAAAAAACAGAAAAAAAAAAAATGAGATTAGCTTTCATTTTACTTTAAAATAAAATACTAGACGATGGACTACACTAATTTGTACTGCTCCCAAATTTTTCTAAAAGTTATTTAACTAGCTGAAATCTGTGCTATTCAAGGAGGGCTCGCCTTGTAAAAATTTTAAAAAAAGAAAAAAAAAAAATAGTGTACGTGAAAAAGAGCGAAAGCGAGGAGTGTGATATTGAATATATATATATTGAGAGAAACAAAATTTGCGAATATAATAGAGTTAAAGGAGAGATTACGTATTATATATATAAGTATATATAATATTTACTATTATATATATAGAGAAACGAATACCAAAATCGTGTTGTCCTTGTAGACATATTTAGTAATAAATCGAAATATAATTCGGTGTATAGTGTCTTGAATTTTTTCTTACAACACCCTTACAATAAAGCTTGATCATAATTATTTTCTTACTTCCTAGCAACTGATGAAGACCCGAAATCATGACAATACATGTTTAGTTCACCTTACGCTTATGATGGAACATTAACTATTCTTAAAATGTTTACAGAGCATGAGTATACGTTGTGCATGTTAAATTTTTTACGGGAGTACATTTGCTTAACAGATTTTTTTTTATTTTTAATAAAAAAATATTGTTTTTTCAGTAAATTTTTTGCTTATCATTGTAACCGAAACAATGTAAAAAAAAAAAAATTATCTTACTTGTATAAAACAGCAAAATTCCAAAATTAGACTAAAAATGTTTGGATGTGAGGTAATCATTATTTTATAAAGGTATTTGTTCATTTACTTTTTGTGATATGAAAAAAAAGTGGTTATATTACTGAAAAAGTTTTTAATCATTACAACCAACTTACATACGTATTGTTTCGTACAAAATGTGTTTTTAGTTATTTTTACGGCACTTATAAAATGTTTCTTTGACTTTCTAGAGAAAAGTGTCAAAGAAAAAAAAAGTGTTTTTTCCTTACACCTCCGCCGAAAGTTCGTTCCATCTGACCCGATTTTGAGCTAGAAAAAGCCTCATATCAGTCCTGCCATATGTGCGCAGAACGAAGTGCGCATGTATATATAGTTATATATTCAGCACCAAGAAGCAGCAGTAGTTATACAATACATATATATATATACGGCTAACGGAGTTATAACCTTTAGAGTTTATACAACACAGAAAATCATCGGATATTTATTTACATAAATTATTGGATATATTTATATGTATATTTTTTTTTTGCACAATTTACATGTATATATAAATTTATTAATTTCATATCAACAGAGTATACAACACAAAATTAAAACTACCAAATTAATGTTTTTTTATCAGTTACTTTCAATCGAATGATTTATTTAGTATATAAATGTAGTATATACATGTCATATTACAAAAATAAACTATGAAATCTTTTATTTAATCGAATTATGCTTATCACAATTATAATAGTTATTGATAATAACCTGATTTATTTTGCACTTACGGATATAAACATTAGGATTTTTAAAATGATCTTTATAGGATCCATGATTCGAATTTAAACGGATTTCTCTTCCTCTCGTTTTGCCAGCACGACCAACCTGCACAAATCCGCGGCCCAATCTGATTTTATATAATATACTACAGTCTCGGCGAGCGTGTATATATAGATATACCTATACACATGTACACTCATCTACGTGCATTTAAGTGGTATTGTTCGAGCGACCGATCGATCAATAATAATGCATAATGCACTAAATCTTTGACTGGATCTTTAAACCATCATTTTTAACAAAACTAAAACCGTGGTGACGAACTTTCGGCGGAGGTGTAAGGAAAAAAAGTATACGTACCACGGCCAAAAAGTGGGGCTACATCTGACCGCGCATTACCGGCCTCGCCTTCGGCTCGGCCGATAATATAGCGCGGTCAGTAATAGCCCCACTTTCTGGCCTAGGTACGTAATATACTATTAACGACCTTGAAAATTTTTTTTTTTTGGAACACACAGTTTTGAAACCATCTCACTGCCGATCGACCGAAATTTGTTTTTCGTTTGAATTTCGTTTTGAATGTTTTCAACCATACCTACAGTTGTTGATTAAACAAAAGCGCACGTCCCACTATTAAATTACTTCAAGCGCTCAGAATACAATTAGATCCACGAAAATTTCGAAAACGCATTAAAACGTCATTACTGGGTTTTATCACTTTCTTCCTGGATAATTCTTCAAACAATTATACCGATTGCGGTGCGTAGTATTGGTTTTCGAGCCAATCAGTTCAGCTTGGCGTTTACGTTGGCTAAAGAACGTTCCGTAGTGCCGTTGAAAACAGTTTGAAGAACCAAGTGCGCGATACTGTAAGTAATTTTTTACTTTCGTGGTACGAAAAAAAAAAAAAAAGGTATCCTCTACGACTGTAAGTTGTTCGTGATTGTAATTATTGGAAATATCCACTAGATTTCGGATGAAAAAAGCAATGGAGTATTGGAAAAACAAGCCTTGCTCGTCGGGAAAAGGAGCCACTCTCTCGCGGGCAAGCGATAACGTCAAGCGCTTGGAAGAATCGTACGCTTCTGCCTCCCAAGAATGGCAAAAATACGTATGCTTGCACATCAGATGCGACTTCGTGGACGGAATGTTGGTGTAACTTTTTTTCTTCCTCATACCTTCGTTATTCATAAATTTCAACGGTAAATTTTTTTCCTCCTTTTATTTCACACAAGTGTCCAAGAGATAGTCGATTATTTCAATGGCAACATACACACGCCCGCAAGAATGTCGAAGATACAAAATTGCGCCACATGGATAGAGATTCAATCGTTCTTGCACTCCCGTTCGAGAGAAGAGTACCATTATAAGTTTTGGTTGACGATCGAGAAGATCCAAATATGGTTTTCACGTCGCAGAAGCCAGGGGATGCAGGCAAAACGAGAAAACGATGATATATCCTCGATGATGGCCAGTGTCGCGTTGACCAATGACGTGGAGGATCTCATCAGTGCATTCAATAATACAAGATTCAATTAAAATGCGTTCATTTTTTTTTTTTTTTTTTTAATCTTACGTTTGTAGCTTTAAAAAAAAAAAAAAATTGTTTCAGTTCTCGATAAGTAATCTTTGCGTGGATATAGAGTAAAATAATTTTTCAACGCAATAAACACAAACTCTTCCTTATCTCAGGGTTACTTACTGCCCCTTCGCTACTTTACACAGTATTTATATATACCGCAGCTGACTGTTGACCAAGGAATTTTATGAAATAAGTAGGTAATTTTACTGGTATTCCTGCACGCCGAAATTCAGAGGGGTACAGTGTACTACAGCAAACGCGCGATATAGGGAGGGGTGGGGAAGGGAGCGATTCGTTGCTCGCAACTCGCAACCCTCCCATACATACATACATATACATGCGCTCTGGGCACCGTCCAATCCAGAATTCCATTTTTAAAGGCATCGATCGTCTGCCGAACGTAGAACACTCGAGTAAAAGTATTTTCCCTTTTTTTTTTCTTTTCCCTTCATCCGCACACACTCCTGCACATCTGTACGTATACATACATAGAGCGCAAAGGTGCGGAGAGTGGCTCCGTGGATGCGAAGAGAGAGCAGCTGCTTAGACGCCATGTGCAAGAGTAATGTGGTGTTGGTGCGGTAAGTATTTTAGTAGTATCTAAAAATCTGTCGTTGAACAAGGACGCGCTTTTTGGAGGACTACGAAGGTAATACATCATAACACACAGGATCAACGGACATATTAGTTCGAGGTTAGCATTTTTTTCCTTTTTTTTTTTTCCTTCATTTTTCGTTTACGAACAGTCGATTTGGTGGATTGTTTTAATTAATTGCTAAGAGGAAGCAAGTGGTTTTTCAGCTTTAATTGTCTAATGTCATCGAACGAACGAAATCTTTCGTATTGTTATTTTCGTCGATTGTGATCTTTCGGGGTTTTTTCAAGTTATCAACACATTTTCGTGGACAACAAAATACGTACGGTTGATCACAATAACTTTAATTTCGATAATAAAAAATCTCGTTAAGATATATATAATAAATTGTTAAAAAAAAAAAAAAATACACGTATGATACGTGAATATTAATTGCATGCATTTGTTAATTACATCATCATGAATATCGTTATCGTTATCGTCATCGTTATCAGCACGAATTAATTTATTAATGAAATAGGTAGGTATATATGTACGAGTCGAAGGATCTCGATGGCTGAACCCAAGAATAATGGCACCCCGAAAAAGTTTAAACAACCGCAAAAACCACGTAAGCGTTATTCGTCATATGAATCGTTGAATCATTGTAGTTGTTTTTTGAAATAATTTATAAAATTAGTCATTTTTAACTGTTTTGTATCATTACCAAACATTTGTGGTGTAGCATGTGTTGCACTCGTGCCATTTTAACGATGAAAAAAAAAAAAAAAAAAAAAAATTTAACAATCCCAAAGGGCCACGTTCAAAGACGGCAACGATGATGACATCGGACTCGGACAAATGCAAGATGATACAGCAGCAGCTGCTCCTGTTCATACACGCGTTCGACTGTCAGCGCCGGGAGAACGGTCCCGAGGCCGAAACGCATAAAAATTGCGTCGTACCTTTGTGCAAAGTCATGAAGGACAAACTGAATCACCTGTCCCAGTGCCAGGAGGGCAGTAAATGTGCCGTGCCGGATTGCGCGATGTCCCGACAGATACTCGATCACTGGAGGGATTGCGCCAACAGAAGCGACTGCGTTGTCTGCTCGCCCATTTCTATCAGTGAGTAATACGATATATTTGTTTTTTCATCAATTTTTGATTTTTATTAAAAAAAAAAAAAAAAAAAAAAAAAAAAAAAAAAAAAAAAAAACAGATGCTCCAAGTGCAGGTCCACGAAAAATCGATTGGAAGAGCGCGCAGGCCAACAAGGAGTGGAAGAATCCCATCAACCGCGACCAGAGGGACAGCCTAGTGATTTTACTGTGAGTACATACACATTATATTGCTATTGGCTGTAGAGAAACTTGATGGGTTACCCGATTGTTTTTACTTTTCAGGTTTCAGGCGATATTGTCGAGCTGCGACAAAGAGACGGTATCGGAGGACAAGATGAGCCGATTGACCGAGTTTGCCAAAAACGTCGAGGCCAAAGCTTACGCCACCGCCAAATCGAACCAAGAGTACTACCATTTGCTCGTGGAGAAAGTTTACCAGATACAAAGATGCATCGGTAAGTGCAGCTACATTTGAATTTAATATAATTTGGTCGCGAAATTTATTGCTGCACGCGCGTGTTTCAGAAGAGAAGGTGCTGAAGAAGAAAAAACAAACGATTCCACTCTCGGATATCTTGCAAAGGCTTGACTTTTGTAAGATTTAAGAGGCCCATTTCTTCTACATGTTTTGGATCCCATGGAAAGTTGCGATGGACATCACAAGAAGATAATCAAGTATTACCTGGATTTTTTTTTTTTTTTTTTTTAGTCAATTTATGATCCGATTGAATGAGAAGAAATGTTTCTATGTACGATAGTCTAATAAGTATAATGTGTGCGCGTTTGAACGGTTTATTGTTGTGTGATGGTGTTTTTTTTTTTTTTTTCTCTTCTTTGGGCGTGTTAGGATTAAGTTATGAAGTACCTGCACGGGACCATTTAAATAAAATGTTAACATTTGTGTATATAACGTTTTGATATAATATTTTATGTATATATTATACTGTGCCATACGACATTACATTATTTAAAAGCAAATTTATCTGACAGCGTATGTATAAAGAGCCGTTGAAACAATCGTGAGGAGTACCTGAAAATATTACGTATGTGTAAATATATTGTGTAAATTATTCGATAAAGCAAAGTTTTGTAATCAAGTGTTGATTTATTTACCAGAGCTCCTAACATGCAAGCGGTCACTAGATTAATCATACTTCCCACGTGATGTATTTCCCGTTTGATGAACGTAATGCAACCAAAGTTTCGCATTTTTTCCGAATCAAATATTTCGAGGCACGTTAAGTTACTGTAAATAAAAATAATGAAATAAAACTTTTCAAACGACAGCAAGTACGCTCTACCTGATTCGATCGTCGAGCTCCTCCACGTAGTTCGTACAACAGGAGTGTGGCATGTAACAAACGTAAGTGCCCAAAAGATTGTTGTCCCATTTCGTCTGATCGATCTTCGTGCACCAGTCCAAAAATCCGGTGACACCGCAGCATTTGAACTGGAAATTTGCTGTTTTAAGTTTTTCCACTCGGGACAATTCATTGCAAAGAAAAAACAAAAAAAAAAAAAAAAACGACCAAATTTTCTCCCTATAATCACCGTGTCGTGAAAATAGTCCCAGCTGTCGAAGTCGTGGCTACTTTTGGCATCCGCGAGCGACTCCAAGAGTCGCGACTCGGCGCCATCCTCTATACTCCTCTGTGCCGAGTCGTGCAAAAACAAAAAGGCCACGGCCATCGCTCCAAAGACTAAAGTAACGATCGCGTGCTGCGCACCACGTGGAAACGACGAGCACGAGTCAACGTACCCTTAGTAATGAAACAAAAACGAAATGGTACCCACGTATTTGGCTCCGTGCGGTGAGCCGAGTGCAACGCACAACCCCGTTGCGGCGAGCAGCCCGAAGCCAACCGGCAGGGCGTAAAACCAAGCCAACAACGCGCCGTAAACCTCGTGGCTCATCAGAGACAACAAAACGTCCCTCGAGACGGTGAAGGTGAGCGCGCTCCCGGCGTACAGGAGACTCAGAACGAGCACGACGACGTCAAGGAAAACGCAAGCCCAGCGCAAGGTGTCGCGGACGACGACGTCACGGCTCGACAGGCAAGGTTTCCGGGACTCGTCGCGAGGCGCGTTTCTCGATTCACCTAGGCCCGGCAGGTCCGGGGTGGAGCCGATCGGGTGCAAGCCGCTAGCGCCCCGCTGAGCTGCGAGGGAATTTTCTCCGCTCATTTCGAGACTCGGGGGACTATTGGTTTTATCAACTCACGTGCGGGTAGTGCCGATGATTTCGTCTTTCGGACCGACCCGGTGGGGCACTGGTATGGCCGGTACCTCGATGTTTTCGATCGGCTACTTGGCAACTTGGGCCGAAGCCCCGCGATGCTAAGGCCGTCCATCAACTTTTGCGGAAGGAAATGAGGCCTCTTTTTTTTACTTTTTTTTTAGTATCCTTACTTACCTCTCTGACGTTGTGGCCGTGCACTCGGTGGGACGAGTTTTCGTTGCAATTCCGCATCGACCGCTCGATCGCGTTGTCCGACTCTCTTTGCAGATAATCACGCGTTAAAACGCTTTGCGAGGTGCAGGTACGCGTATACTTACATGGGCTGCGATTTTTTCGACAGAGTTATTGCGTTTCGAGAAACGCTCAGACTTTCGTTCATCGTCAAGTATAATTATCACAGTTGCGATACGTGATTCAGGTTAGAAGGGAGTTCTCCTTTG
This sequence comes from Copidosoma floridanum, assembly GCF_036245765.1. Lineage (NCBI taxonomy): Eukaryota > Metazoa > Arthropoda > Insecta > Hymenoptera > Encyrtidae > Copidosoma > Copidosoma floridanum. Next base: position 9,676,099 of record NW_028321884.1, on the reverse strand, counting down.
GGAATTTTCGGCAATTTTTCCAAGAAGCCTCGCGAACACAATGGGCTACTTAATGAATTTTTTTTTTTCCTTCTTTTTTCGTAGTCATGGACGATTACAGTTGGTTATTATTATCAACTGTCTCACGTAAGAAAATCGTAAAATAATAAGCCGAGTTTTCTAATACATCGGATAAGAAAATGGTTATGAAGAAACCAAAGATTTTAAAAAATAGATAAATGCGCGGGTATAATATTATTGACTTCTTGGCTCTTCATCCATAGATTGAATTTGCATTTAATTTTTTTTTCACTTGATGAATTTTTGAAATGAGTATACACAATTTATATATTTTTTTAAATATTTCTTTTTATTAAAAAATTGAAGAGTCTTTTCTTACTAAAATTAAGAAATAAAGAAAAATAGATAAGACATTTTTGTACAGAGAAAAAAACAATGATTTTTTTTTTTTTCACAACTCCAACGTTGATAGTGAACGAGCTTTGTGTGTTGAGAGTCCACAGTGCTTTATATACAAATAGATTGTACACACTAGGAAATTATATTTTATCTAATATAAAATGATAACAAAAAGAAATCATAAAAATAACATTACTATATATAATATAAAATGTGATTTATACACTAGTGGGAACAAAGTATGGAAATTCGTCCATACTTGAGTGAAAATATAGACGAAACTATAATTATATTTATATAAAACTCGACTTAATAAAAAATAAGAGATGTGAATATGGACAAGTTTTTTATTTTTTCATTTTATTATTATTTTTGATGTTATTGGCATGAGAACCGGCAAATTATCAATGAATAATATTTAATTTACATTAGACAGCTTGTAAAGGGCTGTTATTTTCAACAGGCTGTCAAGGAGAGGATATAAAATAACAAAAGAGAGAGAAGAGGCAAACAAGGAGTTATCTCTCTCTTGTCATTAAATCACGGATACTTATCTCCACGTTAAGATTTTAAACATTTTAAGATCGCTCGGCTATCCCCCTTTCACAAAGCGGTCTCCCTTTTTTACAAGAGCTATTACATTTATCATAAAAATTAGGAAATTCGATTATTGATGAATTCATTTACAATTATTATTATTAATATTTATTTTTATTTTATTTTTTTTTTCGCGAAAGAAACGTTTGTCGGGTGCTATTTTGATTCGCTTTCTCTAACAATCATCTGACAGTTACTACGTGAATGCCATACAAAGGCATCAAGTGAACAGCGACGTCAAATACGCACCTTCAAAACTTGCTATTGTAAGGTCTTTCGTTTTCCGGTGGCCACACATGCAGCACACTCTAACACCTTCCTCCCCGAGTTATGGCTCCCGTTTAAAGTACGGCGCTCTCTTTGTTTTTATCACTCGAGTAGTTCCCTATCCCGTCCGTATTTCCTTGATACTCATACTTCATATTTTTGTATATTTTTCACTCAATGTAGCTCCGACCAACTTTTCGTTCACGTGTTGCGTAAAAAATAAACGTCAATGATTATTAATATGGCGCGCGATCGTGTGTCTGGGTTTTTGTATCGTTTTTACATCTAAATGTATGTATTATCTTTTTTTATTTATCAATTCTTAGGGTACCAAAAAAGTGAAAAATTGAGTTTAATCAATAAAAATTTTTTTTTCAAAAATAATAAGAGTAAATACCGAGATAACAAATAATAAAGATAAATAATACCCTACGTAATAATAAAATTATCAAGAACACGCGATTTAGGACTTGGCACATTTTTTTAATATCCCCAGTAGTTCTCAACTTATGCAATAAAACAGATAATCAGTAGATTTGTTGAAGCTACGTTTTCAGAGTATGTCGGAGAGAGTTGGCGACATGTAGGTATATTGTGGTTAAATTCTTACGAGCAAAGTATATCTGCGTACATGTCACCAAGTCCCTTCGATACACTCTGAAAACGTAGCTTCGAAAAGTCTAATAATTATGTTCTTACTTATTGTTTTTTATGATCATTCAACACTAAAAACCTTAACAAACTTGACATTACAAAATTAACAAAAAAGAAAGAATAAAATTTATGAAATGACAAAAGTTGAGAATAACTGGGTCACTATATAGATGTACTAAAGGCGTAGTGAGTTTTTTTCAAAATGGCACGCGACATATTTTTTATTCTTTGGTAGATGAATCAAAGTTATATTTTACATGTACTCCTTTTATGAAAAAATCGTGAGAAAATTTTTAGTTATTTACGAAGACAGATATTTTTAAATCATTTGCTTATAAAACTTTACGCTAAAACATGCTAATTGGAAGTTAAATTTAACGGAAACGGTACTAAAAATATTCATTAAATTTAAAAAACTTATTTATGTAAACGTTAATAGCTTATATTTTAAATTTCAACAGTTTTGTAAGAAAATTATTTTTTGCGTAAAGTTCTGAAAAAATAAAAATATGTGCCAAGATCTGAATCGTTTTTTTTCTTTCTACTACCTAAAATATCGAAAAATAAAAGAAGATTTTTTTCATATTCATACGTAACGTAAGTTGATTAAAGTATTTAAAGATATATTATTATTATTATTATTATTACCATTACATATATATATATATATCCCCCTTCTGAGAAAATGTTTTGTTTAAATACATACATTTAGGTGTACAAACAATACAAAAACATAATCACGCGCGAGCACTCATATTGATAATTATTGACGTTCACTTTTTATGCAACATGTATACGAGAAGTTTTCGGGTGCTACATTGGCGAAAAGTGTATACAAAAGTTTTGAAGAAACTTGGGATAAAGAGAAGGGGTGAGAGAGAGAAAGAGACAAAGAGTGAGGTGAGTGAGGGTGTATACGGGAGATGCCGGCACTTAGTGAGATCGAAGGAACGGAGGTGATCAAGGGATTACTCTCGAGTGAATGTTAACAAAGAGAGGGTCCGTACTTTACGGGGCCATACACGGGGACTGGAAGGTGAGAGCTGTGCTGCAGTGTCCACCCAAACGAAAAAACCTCACAATTCTGCAAGTAATTGAAAGTGCATATACAACGCTAAAATATGCACCTTCAAAACTTGCTATTGTAAGGTCTTTCGTTTTCCGGTGGCCACACATGCAGCACACTCTAACACCTTCCTCCCCGAGTTATGGCTCCCGTTAAAAGTACGGCGCTCTCTTTGTTTTTATCACTCGAGTAGTTCCCTATCCCGTCCGTATTTCCTTGATACTCATACTTGATATTTTTGTATATTTTTCACTCAATGTAGCTCCGACCAACTTTTCGTTCACGTGTTGCGTAAAAAATAAACGTCAATGATTATTAATATGGCGCGCGATCGTGTGTCTGGGTTTTTGTATCGTTTTTACATCTAAATGTATGTATTATCTTTTTTTACTTATCAATTTTTAGGGTACCAAAAAAGTGAAAAATTGAGTTTAATCAATAAAAATTTTTTTTTCAAAAATAATAAGAGTAAATACCGAGATAACAAATAATAAAGATAAATAATACCCTACGTAATAATAAAATTATCAAGAACACGCGATTTAGGACTTGGCACATTTTTTTAATATCCCCAGTAGTTCTCAACTTATGCAATAAAACAGATAATCAGTAGATTTGTTGAAGCTACGTTTTCAGAGTATGTCGGAGAGAGTTGGCGACATATAGGTATATTGTGGTTAAATTCTTACGAGCAAAGTATATCTGCGTACATGTCACCAAGTCCCTTCGATACACTCTGAAAACGTAGCTTGGAAAAATCTAATAATTATGTTCTTACTTAATGTTTTTTTTTGATCATTCAACACTTAAAACCTTAACAAACTTGACATTACAAAATTAACAAAAAAGAAAGAATAAAATTTATGAAATGACAAAAGTTGAGAATAACTGGGTCACTATATAGATGTACTAAAGGCGTAGTGAGTTTTTTTCAAAATGGCACGCGACATATTTTTTATTCTTTGGTAGATGAATCAAAGTTGTATTTTACATATACTCCTTTTATGAAAAAATCGTGAGAAAATTTTTAGTTATTTACGAAGACAGATATTTTTAAATCATTTGCTTATAAAACTTTACGTTAAAACATGCTAATTGGAAGTTAAATTTAACGGAAACGGTACTACAAATATTCATAAAATTTTAAAAACTCATTTATGATAACGTTAATAGCTTATATTTTAAATTTCAACGGTTTTGTAAGATAATTATTTTTTGCATAAAGTTCTGAAAAAATAAAAATATGTGCCAAGATCTGAATCGTTATTTTTCTTTCTACTACCTAAAATATCGAAAAATAAAAGAAGATTTTTTTCATATTCATACGTTACGTAATTTGTTTTAAGAATTTAAAGATATATTATTATTATTATTAATATGTATATATATATGTTGCGATAATGTTCTGTTTTAATACATACATTTAGGTATTTAAACAATACAAAAACACAGTCACGCGCGAGCGCTCATATTGATAATTATTGACGTTCACTTTTTATGCAACATGTATACGAGAAGTTTTCGGGTGCTACATTGGCGAAAAGTGTATACAAAAGTTTTGAAGAAACTTGGGATAAAGAGAAGGGGTGAGAGAGAGAAAGAGACAAAGAGTGAGGTGAGTGAGGGTGTATACGGGAGATGCCGGCACTTAGTGAGATCGAAGGAACGGAGGTGATCAAGGGATTACTCTCGAGTGAATGTTAACAAAGAGAGGGTCCGTACTTTACGGGGCCATACACGGGGACTGGAAGGTGAGAGCTGTGCTGCAGTGTCCACCCAAACGAAAAAACCTTCCAAATCTGCAAGTCAGTGAAACCGCATATACGTCGCTGCTCTATTGATGCCCCTGTATGTGATTCATTCACGTAGTAACGATGAGATAATTGTCAAGATCGCGACATCAAAATAGCATCTGACGAAGGTTCCTTTCGCGTTCCGAAAATGTTTTCACCTTGGGCAGAAACACAAGTTGTAGTTTCTGCCCAAGGTGAGAACATTTTCGTCCCTCGGGCCCACTGCTATGCCCCAATGGCACACTCCCCGCCCGCCAATTACTTCCCGACAAAGTACGGGAAGAAACATTCTGACCCTGCCAGGCCCAAAGTTCGTTCCCGCTCTAGGGTGGAAAGTAATGGGCGGAAAGTGAGCCCTATGGCGTTATTACGCCCTAGGGCACACTTTCCACCCGCCATCTACTTTCCACCCTAGAGCGGGAACGAACTTTTCCCCCCTGGGGCATTTTTGAGGTGCCCCCAGTAGACCCGACAGGACTCGCCGCATAAGTTCCATCGCCCCGCAGCTACCTTACGTCCGCAAAAATCTGACGACGACTACCATTGGGCCTGGCAGGGCCAGAATGTTTCTTCCCGCCCGTGGGCGGAAAGTAATTGGCGGGCGGAGAGTGTGCCGTAAGGCGCACAACACTGCGCCAGAGGGGGGAAATGGTAGTTGTCGTCGGATAAGTGGGACGGCCCGAGGTAGCTGCGGACCGATGTCGCATATGCGCCGAGTCCTATACTTCCTACTGAGGGAACACCAGACTCTCAAAAATGCCTTAGGTAGGGAAGTAAAATTAATTAAATAATAATAATAATTGTAAATGAATGGCCAAAAGCGACAACCGAATATATGCTGAAGTATACCTGTACGTATATTGTATAGGTGTACCTCAGCCTATAATTGGGTATCACTTTGGCCAACGCAACCTAATGTAATACTTTTTTTTTTCTTCTCTTCAATGATGTTCCAAAAAAAAGGACGACTACTCTGTGAAAGCGGGATAACCGAGAAATCTTGACAAGCTGATATACAAGCGTAATATCAATTTGAATAATTTCATTTTTTTCTCTTTCTTCCTCACAATCTGTTTGCCTCCCGTTGTTAATTTTTTACAAAAGTCTATCCTTCCCTGTCTCTTCTATTGTTATACATCTTCTCCTTAAACCAATAACAACCCCCACAAGCACAGAAGGAAAGGACGCGATCGAGGGATATCTCTTTCGGTCGTCGATACACATAATAATAATAATAATAATCATAAAAATAATATCATCTATAGTAATGCAATTTAAAAAAAGTCGATAAGCGTCGTTGCGCTCCCTTTCCTTCTCTTGCCGCTCGTCTCTCTTACGGCTCGTATTTTTTCTTTTCTTTTTTTTTATCTACTATACGCAGTGCCTCGCGCGATTTGTTTAAACTATACCTTAATTTAAAATATATGCTCATTTATAATATGTATAAACTATATACAACATTGTCTCATGTCTCTATATAGGTATGTGAGTGCGCCCTCCTTCAGAGCCACGGGGAAGGGCGCGCGTTACGCATAATTTCTGTACTTATTTTAATTACTAATAATTACTAATTAGCAGTGGCAAGCTGGCCAGCTGGCTTGAGTCTCTATAAGCACCATATCAAGATTTCACCAGTAAAAGTCACTACAAACCCTCGACGAATTTAGATAGCTGATCCTGCGGCGTCATGGGGGTAATGTCGTTGCCGTCTTGGCCACCAACGGCAGCGTTCGCCGCCGCAGGCGACTGATGAAGGGGCAACTGGACACCCGGATGCGGTCCAGGCTGTCCTGGTTGACCACCGGCCGTCGCTTGGCTCAACTGCGACAGCATCATCTCACTGGGGCCACCGAGCTCGTGTGCCGGCGAATGTGTGGGCGTGCCGCCCGCGTGACCTGGATGATGGTGAGGCGAGGGTACGGGGCCAGCGCGGGGCGAGGGAACGGGCTGATTTCGCGGAGACGGTACCGGTTGGGGCGATCGTATAGGAGGTGGCGAGCGTACCGATTGCATCAGTTGCTGCTGCACCGAAGAGATTCCCGGAGGTCCCATCACGCCCTGGGGAGACGGGACCGGCGGTGGCGTCAGTTTAAGTCCCGGCTGTACGTAGCCCTGTTCGTTGAATCCACTGTAACCTGTGACAATGAAATCGCATTGTCATTTTCATCATCTCATTCGATTGTTTCGTTACATTATTATGTTGAAATTGAAAAAAAAAAGTTTCGACAAACTTACCCAGCATTGGAGGCCTGATGGGTCTCTGCTGGCCGTAGGGAGGTGCGGATGGCTGAGTGAAGGGCTGCGAGCCCACGACAGATGCCGCCGCCGCGGCTGCTGCCTGTTGCTGGGCAGCGTTCTGCTGCTGTTGCCTCTGTATCATGAGTAACTGTTGCTGTTTCAGCCACTGAGGATTGTGTTGCATGTTCATTTGCTGCTGGCTCTGCTGCTGTTGCTGCTGCAAAGCGAGGGCCTGCTTTTCATAAATAGTATGGGGTTTTGACACATTATTATGGATCAAGCATCGTGTTAAAGCTGCTGTTAGAATCACTTAGTAGCAATAAAAAATTTAAAAAAATATCAAATACTGCGGTAAAGTATAACTTACTTGGCGTTGTTTGATGAATGCAGCCATAAGAGGTGGGTTACTTTTGAGTATGTGCAATATTTGGTTTTGCTGCTCGGGCGTGTTGGGGCTTTTGAGTGTTTGCATCAACTGCTGCAGAGCTTGTTTTCCCGCAACATTCTGGCCCACTTGTCCCGCAGAACCCAACATACCGGGTTTCCGAGCCATTTGACCTCCAATAACAGCCATTCCTGGCTGAATTTGTTGTTGAGGCTGCGGTTGTTGCTGCTGCTGCTGTGGAGGGAGAAGCTGCGGGGCTTGCTGCCGTAGGCTAGCATTTTGTTGCATCACTGCATTTGGTTGATATCTAAAGTTCAGTGTACTATTGCTACAAGTAAAAAAATTAAATTAAAGATTAGTAATATTCATTAAAAAAAAAAAATTAAAAATTTCACGAATCAAGATTATTACCAGCCAATACTTACTTTGGCCACTGATCCATGGGTAAAAGATGTGCGCCACCGGGATTAGCCATCTGTACGGGCATTGGCCTTTGCATCTGAGGCGGAGGCATGACGCCACCTGGTTTTCCGGCAACCGCGCCCATATTAACCCCGAGACCACCAACGCCGACTCCGCCTGGCGTCACCTTGCCGTAACCGACGACATGTGGTGCTTGCTGTCTTGCTGCTTCTTCCTGCACTTGCTTAACCACCTGGAGAACGTGAGCAGGAGGCGTTTGCGTACCGGGTTTCATGCCGATACCAGGCTGATGGTGTGGCGACGGCAGTGACGTTGGACTTATGCCTGGCTTCATCGTTACGCCCGAGGGCATCGTCGTGTTCACTGGTGTCGAGCCTGTTTGCATGCTCAATTCGGAGCCTGCTGAGCGAGTATTTGTCATCACAGCCATACGTCGCCTAGAAATTTTTAAAATGTGGCCATTAAATACAATTCACTCCTTTGGAGTTACATTAGTATGACGCTTAAAGTGAAAAAGATTTTCACAATCAAGTATATTAAACGACAAACACGTAAATGGAAGCATTATATTAGTAAAGAAGATAAAAGTTATTAGGCATCAAAGAACTCAAGGATTAATAAACATTAAAACGTCGCGCGCGCATCTCAACCTTGAAGATATTTTTAGACATTTAGTGCTAATGAAATTCTCGGTTTTGCTGGCATTCAATGATACTGGTATGCAACCAAGAAATATTTTGAATCGGTATAATAAACTTGAAATCGCTTGAATTATTTTCTTTCTTCAAATTGATACCCATAGCGTTTATTTTCCCAAGAATATCTAGTAATGTATAATAAACGAAAATTACTTTATCAATTGAGCCTGCTGCAGACGGTGGTGTTGTTGTTGTTGCTTCAGTTTTTGTTTGATGTTGAAACAGTAAGGCACTGGACATTTTGGTTCAGGACAAGAGCGTGCATGATGGCAGACAAGAGCAATGAGCTGTTTGCAAATCGGACAGCCACCGTTCTTTTTTCGCTTGCACGTCTTTACGTGATTGACCACTCGCTTCATCCTCTGGCAGCTGGCTAACCGGCAATTGGCGTCTTTGCATTGACATGCGTGCACCAAAGATTGTATGCACCTTTGTAACGAAAACTTTCGCGATTCCTGTTGGCAAAACAAATTGAATGACGGTTAGATATAATTCAAACGCTAATAATTTTACTGAAAGTTAACTTTCAACGACAAAAAACATTGCATACACCTACGTACATTTAAATACAAAATAGCTATAGATGTACAAAGATGAATATGAAAATGACGGTACTGTGCGAAGAAAAAAAAAAAAAAAAAAAAAAAAAAAAAAAAAAAAAAAAAAGAAAAAAAGTTATATTAAAAACAAAATACGTACTATTGCATTTACTTGTTTTGCATCTGCCGGCGACGATCCATCGTCCAAATCCAAACCAAGTTTTTCCATGGGATGTGGATGACCTTCCGTTTCTTTACAACTTAGACATAAATCAAAATCCTGAAAAAGAATGTTGAAAGAATGTGATTTTTGTTTCCAAAGCAAAAATAATACGCTGTAGCAGACAAAAATCATACTTACATCGCAAACCGCGCAGTGATACCTTGTGTCGATGTGATCCTTACTATATATAAGTATAGCCCATTCATGCCGTGTACGAATTTTTTAAGGTAAAATTGTACGTTGGACTTGGAATGGGCAAATTACTTTAAGTCCCACTAGACACCTAAGCGTTACAATTCACACTTAGGTAACACTGGGACTAGTAACATTTTATTAATCAAACTACTACTGCTCACCTTGAAGTCCAATACTATTCGTTCTTGCATGCCCTTTTCTAGCATCTTTTTGTACCAATCTTGTAACCTTTTAGGCTTCGGTATTCTCTGATCGCCAGGATGACAGAAGAAAATATATATTTTAAAAATAATTACTACAAAAATAAGTAGACTTTTACTTGGTTCTATTGTCTTCTATTCATGCATAATATAATTACATACGGACATATCGATTGCACTTGGAGGAGGTTATTCAGATTTTTTACCCAAATTAAGAAAGCAAAATACGATAAAAAACAAAAATTTAACGATTCTTAGAATCGTAAAAATGTAAGTACGTTTGAAGAGAAAATTTTCTCCAAGGGCTTAAAGATATATCGGTTGAAATACGTACAATTTTGTATGTATGAAATCGAATATTAATAAAAAAAATGTTGGCATGAATATTTTTACTGACCTGTTCTGGTACGAGAAGTACTTAGCGTCCCTTGCTATCGTACACAATTGCTTGCCGAAACAGCACATAACTTGTGGATTGAACGTATATTTTCTGCCGCAACAGTATCCCAGCGCGTGCATCACAGGATCAATTTCTTTTTCAAAGACTTCCGATAACTGCAAAAATACAACATGTAAATGATTACAAAAAAGTTACACTATAGCATGAAAATTACCTTGAAGACACAAAATTAAAAGCTGCTTACCTTTGTACAGTATCTATAAACCTTGGAAGTCAGAGCCAAGTTTTCTAATACATCGGATAAGAAAATGGTTATGAAGAAACCAAAGATTTTAAAAAATAGATAAATGCGCGGGTATAATATTATTGACTTCTTGGCTCTTCATCCATAGATTGAATTTGCATTTAATTTTTTTTTCACTTGATGAATTTTTGAAATGAGTATACACAATTTATATATTTTTTTAAATATTTCTTTTTATTAAAAAATTGAAGAGTCTTTTCTTACTAAAATTAAGAAATAAAGAAAAATAGATAAGACATTTTTGTACAGAGAAAAAAACAATGATTTTTTTTTTTTTCACAACTCCAACGTTGATAGTGAACGAGCTTTGTGTGTTGAGAGTCCACAGTGCTTTATATACAAATAGATTGTACACACTAGGAAATTATATTTTATCTAATATAAAATGATAACAAAAAGAAATCATAAAAATAACATTACTATATATAATATAAAATGTGATTTATACACTAGTGGGAACAAAGTATGGAAATTCGTCCATACTTGAGTGAAAATATAGACGAAACTATAATTATATTTATATAAAACTCGACTTAATAAAAAATAAGAGATGTGAATATGGACAAGTTTTTTATTTTTTCATTTTATTATTATTTTTGATGTTATTGGCATGAGAACCGGCAAATTATCAATGAATAATATTTAATTTACATTAGACAGCTTGTAAAGGGCTGTTATTTTCAACAGGCTGTCAAGGAGAGGATATAAAATAACAAAAGAGAGAGAAGAGGCAAACAAGGAGTTATCTCTCTCTTGTCATTAAATCACGGATACTTATCTCCACGTTAAGATTTTAAACATTTTAAGATCGCTCGGCTATCCCCCTTTCACAAAGCGGTCTCCCTTTTTTACAAGAGCTATTACATTTATCATAAAAATTAGGAAATTCGATTATTGATGAATTCATTTACAATTATTATTATTAATATTTATTTTTATTTTATTTTTTTTTTCGCGAAAGAAACGTTTGTCGGGTGCTATTTTGATTCGCTTTCTCTAACAATCATCTGACAGTTACTACGTGAATGCCATACAAAGGCATCAAGTGAACAGCGACGTCAAATACGCACCTTCAAAACTTGCTATTGTAAGGTCTTTCGTTTTCCGGTGGCCACACATGCAGCACACTCTAACACCTTCCTCCCCGAGTTATGGCTCCCGTTTAAAGTACGGCGCTCTCTTTGTTTTTATCACTCGAGTAGTTCCCTATCCCGTCCGTATTTCCTTGATACTCATACTTCATATTTTTGTATATTTTTCACTCAATGTAGCTCCGACCAACTTTTCGTTCACGTGTTGCGTAAAAAATAAACGTCAATGATTATTAATATGGCGCGCGATCGTGTGTCTGGGTTTTTGTATCGTTTTTACATCTAAATGTATGTATTATCTTTTTTTATTTATCAATTCTTAGGGTACCAAAAAAGTGAAAAATTGAGTTTAATCAATAAAAATTTTTTTTTCAAAAATAATAAGAGTAAATACCGAGATAACAAATAATAAAGATAAATAATACCCTACGTAATAATAAAATTATCAAGAACACGCGATTTAGGACTTGGCACATTTTTTTAATATCCCCAGTAGTTCTCAACTTATGCAATAAAACAGATAATCAGTAGATTTGTTGAAGCTACGTTTTCAGAGTATGTCGGAGAGAGTTGGCGACATATAGGTATATTGTGGTTAAATTCTTACGAGCAAAGTATATCTGCGTACATGTCACCAAGTCCCTTCGATACACTCTGAAAACGTAGCTTGGAAAAATCTAATAATTATGTTCTTACTTAATGTTTTTTTTTGATCATTCAACACTTAAAACCTTAACAAACTTGACATTACAAAATTAACAAAAAAGAAAGAATAAAATTTATGAAATGACAAAAGTTGAGAATAACTGGGTCACTATATAGATGTACTAAAGGCGTAGTGAGTTTTTTTCAAAATGGCACGCGACATATTTTTTATTCTTTGGTAGATGAATCAAAGTTGTATTTTACATATACTCCTTTTATGAAAAAATCGTGAGAAAATTTTTAGTTATTTACGAAGACAGATATTTTTAAATCATTTGCTTATAAAACTTTACGTTAAAACATGCTAATTGGAAGTTAAATTTAACGGAAACGGTACTACAAATATTCATAAAATTTTAAAAACTCATTTATGATAACGTTAATAGCTTATATTTTAAATTTCAACGGTTTTGTAAGATAATTATTTTTTGCATAAAGTTCTGAAAAAATAAAAATATGTGCCAAGATCTGAATCGTTATTTTTCTTTCTACTACCTAAAATATCGAAAAATAAAAGAAGATTTTTTTCATATTCATACGTTACGTAATTTGTTTTAAGAATTTAAAGATATATTATTATTATTATTAATATGTATATATATATGTTGCGATAATGTTCTGTTTTAATACATACATTTAGGTATTTAAACAATACAAAAACACAGTCACGCGCGAGCGCTCATATTGATAATTATTGACGTTCACTTTTTATGCAACATGTATACGAGAAGTTTTCGGGTGCTACATTGGCGAAAAGTGTATACAAAAGTTTTGAAGAAACTTGGGATAAAGAGAAGGGGTGAGAGAGAGAAAGAGACAAAGAGTGAGGTGAGTGAGGGTGTATACGGGAGATGCCGGCACTTAGTGAGATCGAAGGAACGGAGGTGATCAAGGGATTACTCTCGAGTGAATGTTAACAAAGAGAGGGTCCGTACTTTACGGGGCCATACACGGGGACTGGAAGGTGAGAGCTGTGCTGCAGTGTCCACCCAAACGAAAAAACCTTCCAAATCTGCAAGTCAGTGAAACCGCATATACGTCGCTGCTCTATTGATGCCCCTGTATGTGATTCATTCACGTAGTAACGATGAGATAATTGTCAAGATCGCGACATCAAAATAGCATCTGACGAAGGTTCCTTTCGCGTTCCGAAAATGTTTTCACCTTGGGCAGAAACACAAGTTGTAGTTTCTGCCCAAGGTGAGAACATTTTCGTCCCTCGGGCCCACTGCTATGCCCCAATGGCACACTCCCCGCCCGCCAATTACTTCCCGACAAAGTACGGGAAGAAACATTCTGACCCTGCCAGGCCCAAAGTTCGTTCCCGCTCTAGGGTGGAAAGTAATGGGCGGAAAGTGAGCCCTATGGCGTTATTACGCCCTAGGGCACACTTTCCACCCGCCATCTACTTTCCACCCTAGAGCGGGAACGAACTTTTCCCCCCTGGGGCATTTTTGAGGTGCCCCCAGTAGACCCGACAGGACTCGCCGCATAAGTTCCATCGCCCCGCAGCTACCTTACGTCCGCAAAAATCTGACGACGACTACCATTGGGCCTGGCAGGGCCAGAATGTTTCTTCCCGCCCGTGGGCGGAAAGTAATTGGCGGGCGGAGAGTGTGCCGTAAGGCGCACAACACTGCGCCAGAGGGGGGAAATGGTAGTTGTCGTCGGATAAGTGGGACGGCCCGAGGTAGCTGCGGACCGATGTCGCATATGCGCCGAGTCCTATACTTCCTACTGAGGGAACACCAGACTCTCAAAAATGCCTTAGGTAGGGAAGTAAAATTAATTAAATAATAATAATAATTGTAAATGAATGGCCAAAAGCGACAACCGAATATATGCTGAAGTATACCTGTACGTATATTGTATAGGTGTACCTCAGCCTATAATTGGGTATCACTTTGGCCAACGCAACCTAATGTAATACTTTTTTTTTTCTTCTCTTCAATGATGTTCCAAAAAAAAGGACGACTACTCTGTGAAAGCGGGATAACCGAGAAATCTTGACAAGCTGATATACAAGCGTAATATCAATTTGAATAATTTCATTTTTTTCTCTTTCTTCCTCACAATCTGTTTGCCTCCCGTTGTTAATTTTTTACAAAAGTCTATCCTTCCCTGTCTCTTCTATTGTTATACATCTTCTCCTTAAACCAATAACAACCCCCACAAGCACAGAAGGAAAGGACGCGATCGAGGGATATCTCTTTCGGTCGTCGATACACATAATAATAATAATAATAATCATAAAAATAATATCATCTATAGTAATGCAATTTAAAAAAAGTCGATAAGCGTCGTTGCGCTCCCTTTCCTTCTCTTGCCGCTCGTCTCTCTTACGGCTCGTATTTTTTCTTTTCTTTTTTTTTATCTACTATACGCAGTGCCTCGCGCGATTTGTTTAAACTATACCTTAATTTAAAATATATGCTCATTTATAATATGTATAAACTATATACAACATTGTCTCATGTCTCTATATAGGTATGTGAGTGCGCCCTCCTTCAGAGCCACGGGGAAGGGCGCGCGTTACGCATAATTTCTGTACTTATTTTAATTACTAATAATTACTAATTAGCAGTGGCAAGCTGGCCAGCTGGCTTGAGTCTCTATAAGCACCATATCAAGATTTCACCAGTAAAAGTCACTACAAACCCTCGACGAATTTAGATAGCTGATCCTGCGGCGTCATGGGGGTAATGTCGTTGCCGTCTTGGCCACCAACGGCAGCGTTCGCCGCCGCAGGCGACTGATGAAGGGGCAACTGGACACCCGGATGCGGTCCAGGCTGTCCTGGTTGACCACCGGCCGTCGCTTGGCTCAACTGCGACAGCATCATCTCACTGGGGCCACCGAGCTCGTGTGCCGGCGAATGTGTGGGCGTGCCGCCCGCGTGACCTGGATGATGGTGAGGCGAGGGTACGGGGCCAGCGCGGGGCGAGGGAACGGGCTGATTTCGCGGAGACGGTACCGGTTGGGGCGATCGTATAGGAGGTGGCGAGCGTACCGATTGCATCAGTTGCTGCTGCACCGAAGAGATTCCCGGAGGTCCCATCACGCCCTGGGGAGACGGGACCGGCGGTGGCGTCAGTTTAAGTCCCGGCTGTACGTAGCCCTGTTCGTTGAATCCACTGTAACCTGTGACAATGAAATCGCATTGTCATTTTCATCATCTCATTCGATTGTTTCGTTACATTATTATGTTGAAATTGAAAAAAAAAAGTTTCGACAAACTTACCCAGCATTGGAGGCCTGATGGGTCTCTGCTGGCCGTAGGGAGGTGCGGATGGCTGAGTGAAGGGCTGCGAGCCCACGACAGATGCCGCCGCCGCGGCTGCTGCCTGTTGCTGGGCAGCGTTCTGCTGCTGTTGCCTCTGTATCATGAGTAACTGTTGCTGTTTCAGCCACTGAGGATTGTGTTGCATGTTCATTTGCTGCTGGCTCTGCTGCTGTTGCTGCTGCAAAGCGAGGGCCTGCTTTTCATAAATAGTATGGGGTTTTGACACATTATTATGGATCAAGCATCGTGTTAAAGCTGCTGTTAGAATCACTTAGTAGCAATAAAAAATTTAAAAAAATATCAAATACTGCGGTAAAGTATAACTTACTTGGCGTTGTTTGATGAATGCAGCCATAAGAGGTGGGTTACTTTTGAGTATGTGCAATATTTGGTTTTGCTGCTCGGGCGTGTTGGGGCTTTTGAGTGTTTGCATCAACTGCTGCAGAGCTTGTTTTCCCGCAACATTCTGGCCCACTTGTCCCGCAGAACCCAACATACCGGGTTTCCGAGCCATTTGACCTCCAATAACAGCCATTCCTGGCTGAATTTGTTGTTGAGGCTGCGGTTGTTGCTGCTGCTGCTGTGGAGGGAGAAGCTGCGGGGCTTGCTGCCGTAGGCTAGCATTTTGTTGCATCACTGCATTTGGTTGATATCTAAAGTTCAGTGTACTATTGCTACAAGTAAAAAAATTAAATTAAAGATTAGTAATATTCATTAAAAAAAAAAAATTAAAAATTTCACGAATCAAGATTATTACCAGCCAATACTTACTTTGGCCACTGATCCATGGGTAAAAGATGTGCGCCACCGGGATTAGCCATCTGTACGGGCATTGGCCTTTGCATCTGAGGCGGAGGCATGACGCCACCTGGTTTTCCGGCAACCGCGCCCATATTAACCCCGAGACCACCAACGCCGACTCCGCCTGGCGTCACCTTGCCGTAACCGACGACATGTGGTGCTTGCTGTCTTGCTGCTTCTTCCTGCACTTGCTTAACCACCTGGAGAACGTGAGCAGGAGGCGTTTGCGTACCGGGTTTCATGCCGATACCAGGCTGATGGTGTGGCGACGGCAGTGACGTTGGACTTATGCCTGGCTTCATCGTTACGCCCGAGGGCATCGTCGTGTTCACTGGTGTCGAGCCTGTTTGCATGCTCAATTCGGAGCCTGCTGAGCGAGTATTTGTCATCACAGCCATACGTCGCCTAGAAATTTTTAAAATGTGGCCATTAAATACAATTCACTCCTTTGGAGTTACATTAGTATGACGCTTAAAGTGAAAAAGATTTTCACAATCAAGTATATTAAACGACAAACACGTAAATGGAAGCATTATATTAGTAAAGAAGATAAAAGTTATTAGGCATCAAAGAACTCAAGGATTAATAAACATTAAAACGTCGCGCGCGCATCTCAACCTTGAAGATATTTTTAGACATTTAGTGCTAATGAAATTCTCGGTTTTGCTGGCATTCAATGATACTGGTATGCAACCAAGAAATATTTTGAATCGGTATAATAAACTTGAAATCGCTTGAATTATTTTCTTTCTTCAAATTGATACCCATAGCGTTTATTTTCCCAAGAATATCTAGTAATGTATAATAAACGAAAATTACTTTATCAATTGAGCCTGCTGCAGACGGTGGTGTTGTTGTTGTTGCTTCAGTTTTTGTTTGATGTTGAAACAGTAAGGCACTGGACATTTTGGTTCAGGACAAGAGCGTGCATGATGGCAGACAAGAGCAATGAGCTGTTTGCAAATCGGACAGCCACCGTTCTTTTTTCGCTTGCACGTCTTTACGTGATTGACCACTCGCTTCATCCTCTGGCAGCTGGCTAACCGGCAATTGGCGTCTTTGCATTGACATGCGTGCACCAAAGATTGTATGCACCTTTGTAACGAAAACTTTCGCGATTCCTGTTGGCAAAACAAATTGAATGACGGTTAGATATAATTCAAACGCTAATAATTTTACTGAAAGTTAACTTTCAACGACAAAAAACATTGCATACACCTACGTACATTTAAATACAAAATAGCTATAGATGTACAAAGATGAATATGAAAATGACGGTACTGTGAAAAAAAAAAAAAAAAAAAAAAAAAAAAAAAAAAAAAAAAAAAGAAAAAGAAAAAAAGTTATATTAAAAACAAAATACGTACTATTGCATTTACTTGTTTTGCATCTGCCGGCGACGATCCATCGTCCAAATCCAAACCAAGTTTTTCCATGGGATGTGGATGACCTTCCGTTTCTTTACAACTTAGACATAAATCAAAATCCTGAAAAAGAATGTTGAAAGAATGTGATTTTTGTTTCCAAAGCAAAAATAATACGCTGTAGCAGACAAAAATCATACTTACATCGCAAACCGCGCAGTGATACCTTGTGTCGATGTGATCCTTACTATATATAAGTATAGCCCATTCATGCCGTGTACGAATTTTTTAAGGTAAAATTGTACGTTGGACTTGGAATGGGCAAATTACTTTAAGTCCCACTAGACACCTAAGCGTTACAATTCACACTTAGGTAACACTGGGACTAGTAACATTTTATTAATCAAACTACTACTGCTCACCTTGAAGTCCAATACTATTCGTTCTTGCATGCCCTTTTCTAGCATCTTTTTGTACCAATCTTGTAACCTTTTAGGCTTCGGTATTCTCTGATCGCCAGGATGACAGAAGAAAATATATATTTTAAAAATAATTACTACAAAAATAAGTAGACTTTTACTTGGTTCTATTGTCTTCTATTCATGCATAATATAATTACATACGGACATATCGATTGCACTTGGAGGAGGTTATTCAGATTTTTTACCCAAATTAAGAAAGCAAAATACGATAAAAAACAAAAATTTAACGATTCTTAGAATCGTAAAAATGTAAGTACGTTTGAAGAGAAAATTTTCTCCAAGGGCTTAAAGATATATCGGTTGAAATACGTACAATTTTGTATGTATGAAATCGAATATTAATAAAAAAAATGTTGGCATGAATATTTTTACTGACCTGTTCTGGTACGAGAAGTACTTAGCGTCCCTTGCTATCGTACACAATTGCTTGCCGAAACAGCACATAACTTGTGGATTGAACGTATATTTTCTGCCGCAACAGTATCCCAGCGCGTGCATCACAGGATCAATTTCTTTTTCAAAGACTTCCGATAACTGCAAAAATACAACATGTAAATGATTACAAAAAAGTTACACTATAGCATGAAAATTACCTTGAAGACACAAAATTAAAAGCTGCTTACCTTTGTACAGTATCTATAAACCTTGGAAGTCAGAGCCAAGTTTTCTAATACATCGGATAAGAAAATGGTTATGAAGAAACCAAAGATTTTAAAAAATAGATAAATGCGCGGGTATAATATTATTGACTTCTTGGCTCTTCATCCATAGATTGAATTTGCATTTAATTTTTTTTTCACTTGATGAATTTTTGAAATGAGTATACACAATTTATATATTTTTTTAAATATTTCTTTTTATTAAAAAATTGAAGAGTCTTTTCTTACTAAAATTAAGAAATAAAGAAAAATAGATAAGACATTTTTGTACAGAGAAAAAAACAATGATTTTTTTTTTTTTCACAACTCCAACGTTGATAGTGAACGAGCTTTGTGTGTTGAGAGTCCACAGTGCTTTATATACAAATAGATTGTACACACTAGGAAATTATATTTTATCTAATATAAAATGATAACAAAAAGAAATCATAAAAATAACATTACTATATATAATATAAAATGTGATTTATACACTAGTGGGAACAAAGTATGGAAATTCGTCCATACTTGAGTGAAAATATAGACGAAACTATAATTATATTTATATAAAACTCGACTTAATAAAAAATAAGAGATGTGAATATGGACAAGTTTTTTATTTTTTCATTTTATTATTATTTTTGATGTTATTGGCATGAGAACCGGCAAATTATCAATGAATAATATTTAATTTACATTAGACAGCTTGTAAAGGGCTGTTATTTTCAACAGGCTGTCAAGGAGAGGATATAAAATAACAAAAGAGAGAGAAGAGGCAAACAAGGAGTTATCTCTCTCTTGTCATTAAATCACGGATACTTATCTCCACGTTAAGATTTTAAACATTTTAAGATCGCTCGGCTATCCCCCTTTCACAAAGCGGTCTCCCTTTTTTACAAGAGCTATTACATTTATCATAAAAATTAGGAAATTCGATTATTGATGAATTCATTTACAATTATTATTATTAATATTTATTTTTATTTTATTTTTTTTTTCGCGAAAGAAACGTTTGTCGGGTGCTATTTTGATTCGCTTTCTCTAACAATCATCTGACAGTTACTACGTGAATGCCATACAAAGGCATCAAGTGAACAGCGACGTCAAATACGCACCTTCAAAACTTGCTATTGTAAGGTCTTTCGTTTTCCGGTGGCCACACATGCAGCACACTCTAACACCTTCCTCCCCGAGTTATGGCTCCCGTTTAAAGTACGGCGCTCTCTTTGTTTTTATCACTCGAGTAGTTCCCTATCCCGTCCGTATTTCCTTGATACTCATACTTCATATTTTTGTATATTTTTCACTCAATGTAGCTCCGACCAACTTTTCGTTCACGTGTTGCGTAAAAAATAAACGTCAATGATTATTAATATGGCGCGCGATCGTGTGTCTGGGTTTTTGTATCGTTTTTACATCTAAATGTATGTATTATCTTTTTTTATTTATCAATTCTTAGGGTACCAAAAAAGTGAAAAATTGAGTTTAATCAATAAAAATTTTTTTTTCAAAAATAATAAGAGTAAATACCGAGATAACAAATAATAAAGATAAATAATACCCTACGTAATAATAAAATTATCAAGAACACGCGATTTAGGACTTGGCACATTTTTTTAATATCCCCAGTAGTTCTCAACTTATGCAATAAAACAGATAATCAGTAGATTTGTTGAAGCTACGTTTTCAGAGTATGTCGGAGAGAGTTGGCGACATGTAGGTATATTGTGGTTAAATTCTTACGAGCAAAGTATATCTGCGTACATGTCACCAAGTCCCTTCGATACACTCTGAAAACGTAGCTTCGAAAAGTCTAATAATTATGTTCTTACTTATTGTTTTTTATGATCATTCAACACTAAAAACCTTAACAAACTTGACATTACAAAATTAACAAAAAAGAAAGAATAAAATTTATGAAATGACAAAAGTTGAGAATAACTGGGTCACTATATAGATGTACTAAAGGCGTAGTGAGTTTTTTTCAAAATGGCACGCGACATATTTTTTATTCTTTGGTAGATGAATCAAAGTTATATTTTACATGTACTCCTTTTATGAAAAAATCGTGAGAAAATTTTTAGTTATTTACGAAGACAGATATTTTTAAATCATTTGCTTATAAAACTTTACGCTAAAACATGCTAATTGGAAGTTAAATTTAACGGAAACGGTACTAAAAATATTCATTAAATTTAAAAAACTTATTTATGTAAACGTTAATAGCTTATATTTTAAATTTCAACAGTTTTGTAAGAAAATTATTTTTTGCGTAAAGTTCTGAAAAAATAAAAATATGTGCCAAGATCTGAATCGTTTTTTTTCTTTCTACTACCTAAAATATCGAAAAATAAAAGAAGATTTTTTTCATATTCATACGTAACGTAAGTTGATTAAAGTATTTAAAGATATATTATTATTATTATTATTATTACCATTACATATATATATATATATCCCCCTTCTGAGAAAATGTTTTGTTTAAATACATACATTTAGGTGTACAAACAATACAAAAACATAATCACGCGCGAGCACTCATATTGATAATTATTGACGTTCACTTTTTATGCAACATGTATACGAGAAGTTTTCGGGTGCTACATTGGCGAAAAGTGTATACAAAAGTTTTGAAGAAACTTGGGATAAAGAGAAGGGGTGAGAGAGAGAAAGAGACAAAGAGTGAGGTGAGTGAGGGTGTATACGGGAGATGCCGGCACTTAGTGAGATCGAAGGAACGGAGGTGATCAAGGGATTACTCTCGAGTGAATGTTAACAAAGAGAGGGTCCGTACTTTACGGGGCCATACACGGGGACTGGAAGGTGAGAGCTGTGCTGCAGTGTCCACCCAAACGAAAAAACCTCACAATTCTGCAAGTAATTGAAAGTGCATATACAACGCTAAAATATGCACCTTCAAAACTTGCTATTGTAAGGTCTTTCGTTTTCCGGTGGCCACACATGCAGCACACTCTAACACCTTCCTCCCCGAGTTATGGCTCCCGTTAAAAGTACGGCGCTCTCTTTGTTTTTATCACTCGAGTAGTTCCCTATCCCGTCCGTATTTCCTTGATACTCATACTTGATATTTTTGTATATTTTTCACTCAATGTAGCTCCGACCAACTTTTCGTTCACGTGTTGCGTAAAAAATAAACGTCAATGATTATTAATATGGCGCGCGATCGTGTGTCTGGGTTTTTGTATCGTTTTTACATCTAAATGTATGTATTATCTTTTTTTACTTATCAATTTTTAGGGTACCAAAAAAGTGAAAAATTGAGTTTAATCAATAAAAATTTTTTTTTCAAAAATAATAAGAGTAAATACCGAGATAACAAATAATAAAGATAAATAATACCCTACGTAATAATAAAATTATCAAGAACACGCGATTTAGGACTTGGCACATTTTTTTAATATCCCCAGTAGTTCTCAACTTATGCAATAAAACAGATAATCAGTAGATTTGTTGAAGCTACGTTTTCAGAGTATGTCGGAGAGAGTTGGCGACATATAGGTATATTGTGGTTAAATTCTTACGAGCAAAGTATATCTGCGTACATGTCACCAAGTCCCTTCGATACACTCTGAAAACGTAGCTTGGAAAAATCTAATAATTATGTTCTTACTTAATGTTTTTTTTTGATCATTCAACACTTAAAACCTTAACAAACTTGACATTACAAAATTAACAAAAAAGAAAGAATAAAATTTATGAAATGACAAAAGTTGAGAATAACTGGGTCACTATATAGATGTACTAAAGGCGTAGTGAGTTTTTTTCAAAATGGCACGCGACATATTTTTTATTCTTTGGTAGATGAATCAAAGTTGTATTTTACATATACTCCTTTTATGAAAAAATCGTGAGAAAATTTTTAGTTATTTACGAAGACAGATATTTTTAAATCATTTGCTTATAAAACTTTACGTTAAAACATGCTAATTGGAAGTTAAATTTAACGGAAACGGTACTACAAATATTCATAAAATTTTAAAAACTCATTTATGATAACGTTAATAGCTTATATTTTAAATTTTAACGGTTTTGTAAGATAATTATTTTTTGCATAAAGTTCTGAAAAAATAAAAATATGTGCCAAGATCTGAATCGTTATTTTTCTTTCTACTACCTAAAATATCGAAAAATAAAAGAAGATTTTTTTCATATTCATACGTTACGTAATTTGTTTTAAGAATTTAAAGATATATTATTATTATTATTAATATGTATATATATATGTTGCGATAATGTTCTGTTTTAATACATACATTTAGGTATTTAAACAATACAAAAACACAGTCACGCGCGAGCGCTCATATTGATAATTATTGACGTTCACTTTTTATGCAACATGTATACGAGAAGTTTTCGGGTGCTACATTGGCGAAAAGTGTATACAAAAGTTTTGAAGAAACTTGGGATAAAGAGAAGGGGTGAGAGAGAGAAAGAGACAAAGAGTGAGGTGAGTGAGGGTGTATACGGGAGATGCCGGCACTTAGTGAGATCGAAGGAACGGAGGTGATCAAGGGATTACTCTCGAGTGAATGTTAACAAAAAGAGGGTCCGTACTTTACGGGGCCATACACGGGGACTGGAAGGTGAGAGCTGTGCTGCAGTGTCCACCCAAACGAAAAAACCTCACAATTCTGCAAGTAATTGAAAGTGCATATACAACGCTAAAATATGCACCTTCAAAACTTGCTATTGTAAGGTCTTTCGTTTTCCGGTGGCCACACATGCAGCACACTCTAACACCTTCCTCCCCGAGTTATGGCTCCCGTTAAAAGTACGGCGCTCTCTTTGTTTTTATCACTCGAGTAGTTCCCTATCCCGTCCGTATTTCCTTGATACTCATACTTGATATTTTTGTATATTTTTCACTCAATGTAGCTCCGACCAACTTTTCGTTCACGTGTTGCGTAAAAAATAAACGTCAATGATTATTAATATGGCGCGCGATCGTGTGTCTGGGTTTTTGTATCGTTTTTACATCTAAATGTATGTATTATCTTTTTTTACTTATCAATTTTTAGGGTACCAAAAAAGTGAAAAATTGAGTTTAATCAATAAAAATTTTTTTTTCAAAAATAATAAGAGTAAATACCGAGATAACAAATAATAAAGATAAATAATACCCTACGTAATAATAAAATTATCAAGAACACGCGATTTAGGACTTGGCACATTTTTTTAATATCCCCAGTAGTTCTCAACTTATGCAATAAAACAGATAATCAGTAGATTTGTTGAAGCTACGTTTTCAGAGTATGTCGGAGAGAGTTGGCGACATATAGGTATATTGTGGTTAAATTCTTACGAGCAAAGTATATCTGCGTACATGTCACCAAGTCCCTTCGATACACTCTGAAAACGTAGCTTGGAAAAATCTAATAATTATGTTCTTACTTAATGTTTTTTTTTGATCATTCAACACTTAAAACCTTAACAAACTTGACATTACAAAATTAACAAAAAAGAAAGAATAAAATTTATGAAATGACAAAAGTTGAGAATAACTGGGTCACTATATAGATGTACTAAAGGCGTAGTGAGTTTTTTTCAAAATGGCACGCGACATATTTTTTATTCTTTGGTAGATGAATCAAAGTTGTATTTTACATATACTCCTTTTATGAAAAAATCGTGAGAAAATTTTTAGTTATTTACGAAGACAGATATTTTTAAATCATTTGCTTATAAAACTTTACGTTAAAACATGCTAATTGGAAGTTAAATTTAACGGAAACGGTACTACAAATATTCATAAAATTTTAAAAACTCATTTATGATAACGTTAATAGCTTATATTTTAAATTTCAACGGTTTTGTAAGATAATTATTTTTTGCATAAAGTTCTGAAAAAATAAAAATATGTGCCAAGATCTGAATCGTTATTTTTCTTTCTACTACCTAAAATATCGAAAAATAAAAGAAGATTTTTTTCATATTCATACGTTACGTAATTTGTTTTAAGAATTTAAAGATATATTATTATTATTATTAATATGTATATATATATGTTGCGATAATGTTCTGTTTTAATACATACATTTAGGTATTTAAACAATACAAAAACACAGTCACGCGCGAGCGCTCATATTGATAATTATTGACGTTCACTTTTTATGCAACATGTATACGAGAAGTTTTCGGGTGCTGCATTGGCGAAAAGTGTATACAAAAGTTTTGAAGAAACTTGGGATAAAGAGAAGGGGTGAGAGAGAGAAAGAGACAAAGAGTGAGGTGAGTGAGGGTGTATACGGGAGATGCCGGCACTTAGTGAGATCGAAGGAACGGAGGTGATCAAGGGATTACTCTCGAGTGAATGTTAACAAAGAGAGGGTCCGTACTTTACGGGGCCATACACGGGGACTGGAAGGTGAGAGCTGTGCTGCAGTGTCCACCCAAACGAAAAAACCTTCCAAATCTGCAAGTCAGTGAAACCGCATATACGTCGCTGCTCTATTGATGCCCCTGTATGTGATTCATTCACGTAGTAACGATGAGATAATTGTCAAGATCGCGACATCAAAATAGCATCTGACGAAGGTTCCTTTCGCGTTCCGAAAATGTTTTCACCTTGGGCAGAAACACAAGTTGTAGTTTCTGCCCAAGGTGAGAACATTTTCGTCCCTCGGGCCCACTGCTATGCCCCAATGGCACACTCCCCGCCCGCCAATTACTTCCCGACAAAGTACGGGAAGAAACATTCTGACCCTGCCAGGCCCAAAGTTCGTTCCCGCTCTAGGGTGGAAAGTAATGGGCGGAAAGTGAGCCCTATGGCGTTATTACGCCCTAGGGCACACTTTCCACCCGCCATCTACTTTCCACCCTAGAGCGGGAACGAACTTTTCCCCCCTGGGGCATTTTTGAGGTGCCCCCAGTAGACCCGACAGGACTCGCCGCATAAGTTCCATCGCCCCGCAGCTACCTTACGTCCGCAAAAATCTGACGACGACTACCATTGGGCCTGGCAGGGCCAGAATGTTTCTTCCCGCCCGTGGGCGGAAAGTAATTGGCGGGCGGAGAGTGTGCCGTAAGGCGCACAACACTGCGCCAGAGGGGGGAAATGGTAGTTGTCGTCGGATAAGTGGGACGGCCCGAGGTAGCTGCGGACCGATGTCGCATATGCGCCGAGTCCTATACTTCCTACTGAGGGAACACCAGACTCTCAAAAATGCCTTAGGTAGGGAAGTAAAATTAATTAAATAATAATAATAATTGTAAATGAATGGCCAAAAGCGACAACCGAATATATGCTGAAGTATACCTGTACGTATATTGTATAGGTGTACCTCAGCCTATAATTGGGTATCACTTTGGCCAACGCAACCTAATGTAATACTTTTTTTTTTCTTCTCTTCAATGATGTTCCAAAAAAAAGGACGACTACTCTGTGAAAGCGGGATAACCGAGAAATCTTGACAAGCTGATATACAAGCGTAATATCAATTTGAATAATTTCATTTTTTTCTCTTTCTTCCTCACAATCTGTTTGCCTCCCGTTGTTAATTTTTTACAAAAGTCTATCCTTCCCTGTCTCTTCTATTGTTATACATCTTCTCCTTAAACCAATAACAACCCCCACAAGCACAGAAGGAAAGGACGCGATCGAGGGATATCTCTTTCGGTCGTCGATACACATAATAATAATAATAATAATCATAAAAATAATATCATCTATAGTAATGCAATTTAAAAAAAGTCGATAAGCGTCGTTGCGCTCCCTTTCCTTCTCTTGCCGCTCGTCTCTCTTACGGCTCGTATTTTTTCTTTTCTTTTTTTTTATCTACTATACGCAGTGCCTCGCGCGATTTGTTTAAACTATACCTTAATTTAAAATATATGCTCATTTATAATATGTATAAACTATATACAACATTGTCTCATGTCTCTATATAGGTATGTGAGTGCGCCCTCCTTCAGAGCCACGGGGAAGGGCGCGCGTTACGCATAATTTCTGTACTTATTTTAATTACTAATAATTACTAATTAGCAGTGGCAAGCTGGCCAGCTGGCTTGAGTCTCTATAAGCACCATATCAAGATTTCACCAGTAAAAGTCACTACAAACCCTCGACGAATTTAGATAGCTGATCCTGCGGCGTCATGGGGGTAATGTCGTTGCCGTCTTGGCCACCAACGGCAGCGTTCGCCGCCGCAGGCGACTGATGAAGGGGCAACTGGACACCCGGATGCGGTCCAGGCTGTCCTGGTTGACCACCGGCCGTCGCTTGGCTCAACTGCGACAGCATCATCTCACTGGGGCCACCGAGCTCGTGTGCCGGCGAATGTGTGGGCGTGCCGCCCGCGTGACCTGGATGATGGTGAGGCGAGGGTACGGGGCCAGCGCGGGGCGAGGGAACGGGCTGATTTCGCGGAGACGGTACCGGTTGGGGCGATCGTATAGGAGGTGGCGAGCGTACCGATTGCATCAGTTGCTGCTGCACCGAAGAGATTCCCGGAGGTCCCATCACGCCCTGGGGAGACGGGACCGGCGGTGGCGTCAGTTTAAGTCCCGGCTGTACGTAGCCCTGTTCGTTGAATCCACTGTAACCTGTGACAATGAAATCGCATTGTCATTTTCATCATCTCATTCGATTGTTTCGTTACATTATTATGTTGAAATTGAAAAAAAAAAGTTTCGACAAACTTACCCAGCATTGGAGGCCTGATGGGTCTCTGCTGGCCGTAGGGAGGTGCGGATGGCTGAGTGAAGGGCTGCGAGCCCACGACAGATGCCGCCGCCGCGGCTGCTGCCTGTTGCTGGGCAGCGTTCTGCTGCTGTTGCCTCTGTATCATGAGTAACTGTTGCTGTTTCAGCCACTGAGGATTGTGTTGCATGTTCATTTGCTGCTGGCTCTGCTGCTGTTGCTGCTGCAAAGCGAGGGCCTGCTTTTCATAAATAGTATGGGGTTTTGACACATTATTATGGATCAAGCATCGTGTTAAAGCTGCTGTTAGAATCACTTAGTAGCAATAAAAAATTTAAAAAAATATCAAATACTGCGGTAAAGTATAACTTACTTGGCGTTGTTTGATGAATGCAGCCATAAGAGGTGGGTTACTTTTGAGTATGTGCAATATTTGGTTTTGCTGCTCGGGCGTGTTGGGGCTTTTGAGTGTTTGCATCAACTGCTGCAGAGCTTGTTTTCCCGCAACATTCTGGCCCACTTGTCCCGCAGAACCCAACATACCGGGTTTCCGAGCCATTTGACCTCCAATAACAGCCATTCCTGGCTGAATTTGTTGTTGAGGCTGCGGTTGTTGCTGCTGCTGCTGTGGAGGGAGAAGCTGCGGGGCTTGCTGCCGTAGGCTAGCATTTTGTTGCATCACTGCATTTGGTTGATATCTAAAGTTCAGTGTACTATTGCTACAAGTAAAAAAATTAAATTAAAGATTAGTAATATTCATTAAAAAAAAAAAATTAAAAATTTCACGAATCAAGATTATTACCAGCCAATACTTACTTTGGCCACTGATCCATGGGTAAAAGATGTGCGCCACCGGGATTAGCCATCTGTACGGGCATTGGCCTTTGCATCTGAGGCGGAGGCATGACGCCACCTGGTTTTCCGGCAACCGCGCCCATATTAACCCCGAGACCACCAACGCCGACTCCGCCTGGCGTCACCTTGCCGTAACCGACGACATGTGGTGCTTGCTGTCTTGCTGCTTCTTCCTGCACTTGCTTAACCACCTGGAGAACGTGAGCAGGAGGCGTTTGCGTACCGGGTTTCATGCCGATACCAGGCTGATGGTGTGGCGACGGCAGTGACGTTGGACTTATGCCTGGCTTCATCGTTACGCCCGAGGGCATCGTCGTGTTCACTGGTGTCGAGCCTGTTTGCATGCTCAATTCGGAGCCTGCTGAGCGAGTATTTGTCATCACAGCCATACGTCGCCTAGAAATTTTTAAAATGTGGCCATTAAATACAATTCACTCCTTTGGAGTTACATTAGTATGACGCTTAAAGTGAAAAAGATTTTCACAATCAAGTATATTAAACGACAAACACGTAAATGGAAGCATTATATTAGTAAAGAAGATAAAAGTTATTAGGCATCAAAGAACTCAAGGATTAATAAACATTAAAACGTCGCGCGCGCATCTCAACCTTGAAGATATTTTTAGACATTTAGTGCTAATGAAATTCTCGGTTTTGCTGGCATTCAATGATACTGGTATGCAACCAAGAAATATTTTGAATCGGTATAATAAACTTGAAATCGCTTGAATTATTTTCTTTCTTCAAATTGATACCCATAGCGTTTATTTTCCCAAGAATATCTAGTAATGTATAATAAACGAAAATTACTTTATCAATTGAGCCTGCTGCAGACGGTGGTGTTGTTGTTGTTGCTTCAGTTTTTGTTTGATGTTGAAACAGTAAGGCACTGGACATTTTGGTTCAGGACAAGAGCGTGCATGATGGCAGACAAGAGCAATGAGCTGTTTGCAAATCGGACAGCCACCGTTCTTTTTTCGCTTGCACGTCTTTACGTGATTGACCACTCGCTTCATCCTCTGGCAGCTGGCTAACCGGCAATTGGCGTCTTTGCATTGACATGCGTGCACCAAAGATTGTATGCACCTTTGTAACGAAAACTTTCGCGATTCCTGTTGGCAAAACAAATTGAATGACGGTTAGATATAATTCAAACGCTAATAATTTTACTGAAAGTTAACTTTCAACGACAAAAAACATTGCATACACCTACGTACATTTAAATACAAAATAGCTATAGATGTACAAAGATGAATATGAAAATGACGGTACTGTGAAAAAAAAAAAAAAAAAAAAAAAAAAAAAAAAAAAAAAAAAAGAAAAAGAAAAAAAGTTATATTAAAAACAAAATACGTACTATTGCATTTACTTGTTTTGCATCTGCCGGCGACGATCCATCGTCCAAATCCAAACCAAGTTTTTCCATGGGATGTGGATGACCTTCCGTTTCTTTACAACTTAGACATAAATCAAAATCCTGAAAAAGAATGTTGAAAGAATGTGATTTTTGTTTCCAAAGCAAAAATAATACGCTGTAGCAGACAAAAATCATACTTACATCGCAAACCGCGCAGTGATACCTTGTGTCGATGTGATCCTTACTATATATAAGTATAGCCCATTCATGCCGTGTACGAATTTTTTAAGGTAAAATTGTACGTTGGACTTGGAATGGGCAAATTACTTTAAGTCCCACTAGACACCTAAGCGTTACAATTCACACTTAGGTAACACTGGGACTAGTAACATTTTATTAATCAAACTACTACTGCTCACCTTGAAGTCCAATACTATTCGTTCTTGCATGCCCTTTTCTAGCATCTTTTTGTACCAATCTTGTAACCTTTTAGGCTTCGGTATTCTCTGATCGCCAGGATGACAGAAGAAAATATATATTTTAAAAATAATTACTACAAAAATAAGTAGACTTTTACTTGGTTCTATTGTCTTCTATTCATGCATAATATAATTACATACGGACATATCGATTGCACTTGGAGGAGGTTATTCAGATTTTTTACCCAAATTAAGAAAGCAAAATACGATAAAAAACAAAAATTTAACGATTCTTAGAATCGTAAAAATGTAAGTACGTTTGAAGAGAAAATTTTCTCCAAGGGCTTAAAGATATATCGGTTGAAATACGTACAATTTTGTATGTATGAAATCGAATATTAATAAAAAAAATGTTGGCATGAATATTTTTACTGACCTGTTCTGGTACGAGAAGTACTTAGCGTCCCTTGCTATCGTACACAATTGCTTGCCGAAACAGCACATAACTTGTGGATTGAACGTATATTTTCTGCCGCAACAGTATCCCAGCGCGTGCATCACAGGATCAATTTCTTTTTCAAAGACTTCCGATAACTGCAAAAATACAACATGTAAATGATTACAAAAAAGTTACACTATAGCATGAAAATTACCTTGAAGACACAAAATTAAAAGCTGCTTACCTTTGTACAGTATCTATAAACCTTGGAAGTCAGAGCCAAGTTTTCTAATACATCGGATAAGAAAATGGTTATGAAGAAACCAAAGATTTTAAAAAATAGATAAATGCGCGGGTATAATATTATTGACTTCTTGGCTCTTCATCCATAGATTGAATTTGCATTTAATTTTTTTTTCACTTGATGAATTTTTGAAATGAGTATACACAATTTATATATTTTTTTAAATATTTCTTTTTATTAAAAAATTGAAGAGTCTTTTCTTACTAAAATTAAGAAATAAAGAAAAATAGATAAGACATTTTTGTACAGAGAAAAAAACAATGATTTTTTTTTTTTTCACAACTCCAACGTTGATAGTGAACGAGCTTTGTGTGTTGAGAGTCCACAGTGCTTTATATACAAATAGATTGTACACACTAGGAAATTATATTTTATCTAATATAAAATGATAACAAAAAGAAATCATAAAAATAACATTACTATATATAATATAAAATGTGATTTATACACTAGTGGGAACAAAGTATGGAAATTCGTCCATACTTGAGTGAAAATATAGACGAAACTATAATTATATTTATATAAAACTCGACTTAATAAAAAATAAGAGATGTGAATATGGACAAGTTTTTTATTTTTTCATTTTATTATTATTTTTGATGTTATTGGCATGAGAACCGGCAAATTATCAATGAATAATATTTAATTTACATTAGACAGCTTGTAAAGGGCTGTTATTTTCAACAGGCTGTCAAGGAGAGGATATAAAATAACAAAAGAGAGAGAAGAGGCAAACAAGGAGTTATCTCTCTCTTGTCATTAAATCACGGATACTTATCTCCACGTTAAGATTTTAAACATTTTAAGATCGCTCGGCTATCCCCCTTTCACAAAGCGGTCTCCCTTTTTTACAAGAGCTATTACATTTATCATAAAAATTAGGAAATTCGATTATTGATGAATTCATTTACAATTATTATTATTAATATTTATTTTTATTTTATTTTTTTTTTCGCGAAAGAAACGTTTGTCGGGTGCTATTTTGATTCGCTTTCTCTAACAATCATCTGACAGTTACTACGTGAATGCCATACAAAGGCATCAAGTGAACAGCGACGTCAAATACGCACCTTCAAAACTTGCTATTGTAAGGTCTTTCGTTTTCCGGTGGCCACACATGCAGCACACTCTAACACCTTCCTCCCCGAGTTATGGCTCCCGTTTAAAGTACGGCGCTCTCTTTGTTTTTATCACTCGAGTAGTTCCCTATCCCGTCCGTATTTCCTTGATACTCATACTTCATATTTTTGTATATTTTTCACTCAATGTAGCTCCGACCAACTTTTCGTTCACGTGTTGCGTAAAAAATAAACGTCAATGATTATTAATATGGCGCGCGATCGTGTGTCTGGGTTTTTGTATCGTTTTTACATCTAAATGTATGTATTATCTTTTTTTATTTATCAATTCTTAGGGTACCAAAAAAGTGAAAAATTGAGTTTAATCAATAAAAATTTTTTTTTCAAAAATAATAAGAGTAAATACCGAGATAACAAATAATAAAGATAAATAATACCCTACGTAATAATAAAATTATCAAGAACACGCGATTTAGGACTTGGCACATTTTTTTAATATCCCCAGTAGTTCTCAACTTATGCAATAAAACAGATAATCAGTAGATTTGTTGAAGCTACGTTTTCAGAGTATGTCGGAGAGAGTTGGCGACATGTAGGTATATTGTGGTTAAATTCTTACGAGCAAAGTATATCTGCGTACATGTCACCAAGTCCCTTCGATACACTCTGAAAACGTAGCTTCGAAAAGTCTAATAATTATGTTCTTACTTATTGTTTTTTATGATCATTCAACACTAAAAACCTTAACAAACTTGACATTACAAAATTAACAAAAAAGAAAGAATAAAATTTATGAAATGACAAAAGTTGAGAATAACTGGGTCACTATATAGATGTACTAAAGGCGTAGTGAGTTTTTTTCAAAATGGCACGCGACATATTTTTTATTCTTTGGTAGATGAATCAAAGTTATATTTTACATGTACTCCTTTTATGAAAAAATCGTGAGAAAATTTTTAGTTATTTACGAAGACAGATATTTTTAAATCATTTGCTTATAAAACTTTACGCTAAAACATGCTAATTGGAAGTTAAATTTAACGGAAACGGTACTAAAAATATTCATTAAATTTAAAAAACTTATTTATGTAAACGTTAATAGCTTATATTTTAAATTTCAACAGTTTTGTAAGAAAATTATTTTTTGCGTAAAGTTCTGAAAAAATAAAAATATGTGCCAAGATCTGAATCGTTTTTTTTCTTTCTACTACCTAAAATATCGAAAAATAAAAGAAGATTTTTTTCATATTCATACGTTACGTAATTTGTTTTAAGAATTTAAAGATATATTATTATTATTATTAATATGTATATATATATGTTGCGATAATGTTCTGTTTTAATACATACATTTAGGTGTACAAACAATACAAAAACATAATCACGCGCGAGCGCTCATATTGATAATTATTGACGTTCACTTTTTATGCAACATGTATACGAGAAGTTTTCGGGTGCTACATTGGCGAAAAGTGTATACAAAAGTTTTGAAGAAACTTGGGATAAAGAGAAGGGGTGAGAGAGAGAAAGAGACAAAGAGTGAGGTGAGTGAGGGTGTATACGGGAGATGCCGGCACTTAGTGAGATCGAAGGAACGGAGGTGATCAAGGGATTACTCTCGAGTGAATGTTAACAAAGAGAGGGTCCGTACTTTACGGGGCCATACACGGGGACTGGAAGGTGAGAGCTGTGCTGCAGTGTCCACCCAAACGAAAAAACCTCACAATTCTGCAAGTAATTGAAAGTGCATATACAACGCTAAAATATGCACCTTCAAAACTTGCTATTGTAAGGTCTTTCGTTTTCCGGTGGCCACACATGCAGCACACTCTAACACCTTCCTCCCCGAGTTATGGCTCCCGTTAAAAGTACGGCGCTCTCTTTGTTTTTATCACTCGAGTAGTTCCCTATCCCGTCCGTATTTCCTTGATACTCATACTTGATATTTTTGTATATTTTTCACTCAATGTAGCTCCGACCAACTTTTCGTTCACGTGTTGCGTAAAAAATAAACGTCAATGATTATTAATATGGCGCGCGATCGTGTGTCTGGGTTTTTGTATCGTTTTTACATCTAAATGTATGTATTATCTTTTTTTACTTATCAATTTTTAGGGTACCAAAAAAGTGAAAAATTGAGTTTAATCAATAAAAATTTTTTTTTCAAAAATAATAAGAGTAAATACCGAGATAACAAATAATAAAGATAAATAATACCCTACGTAATAATAAAATTATCAAGAACACGCGATTTAGGACTTGGCACATTTTTTTAATATCCCCAGTAGTTCTCAACTTATGCAATAAAACAGATAATCAGTAGATTTGTTGAAGCTACGTTTTCAGAGTATGTCGGAGAGAGTTGGCGACATATAGGTATATTGTGGTTAAATTCTTACGAGCAAAGTATATCTGCGTACATGTCACCAAGTCCCTTCGATACACTCTGAAAACGTAGCTTGGAAAAATCTAATAATTATGTTCTTACTTAATGTTTTTTTTTGATCATTCAACACTTAAAACCTTAACAAACTTGACATTACAAAATTAACAAAAAAGAAAGAATAAAATTTATGAAATGACAAAAGTTGAGAATAACTGGGTCACTATATAGATGTACTAAAGGCGTAGTGAGTTTTTTTCAAAATGGCACGCGACATATTTTTTATTCTTTGGTAGATGAATCAAAGTTGTATTTTACATATACTCCTTTTATGAAAAAATCGTGAGAAAATTTTTAGTTATTTACGAAGACAGATATTTTTAAATCATTTGCTTATAAAACTTTACGTTAAAACATGCTAATTGGAAGTTAAATTTAACGGAAACGGTACTACAAATATTCATAAAATTTTAAAAACTCATTTATGATAACGTTAATAGCTTATATTTTAAATTTTAACGGTTTTGTAAGATAATTATTTTTTGCATAAAGTTCTGAAAAAATAAAAATATGTGCCAAGATCTGAATCGTTATTTTTCTTTCTACTACCTAAAATATCGAAAAATAAAAGAAGATTTTTTTCATATTCATACGTTACGTAATTTGTTTTAAGAATTTAAAGATATATTATTATTATTATTATTAATATGTATATATATATGTTGCGATAATGTTCTGTTTTAATACATACATTTAGGTATTTAAACAATACAAAAACACAGTCACGCGCGAGCGCTCATATTGATAATTATTGACGTTCACTTTTTATGCAACATGTATACGAGAAGTTTTCGGGTGCTACATTGGCGAAAAGTGTATACAAAAGTTTTGAAGAAACTTGGGATAAAGAGAAGGGGTGAGAGAGAGAAAGAGACAAAGAGTGAGGTGAGTGAGGGTGTATACGGGAGATGCCGGCACTTAGTGAGATCGAAGGAACGGAGGTGATCAAGGGATTACTCTCGAGTGAATGTTAACAAAGAGAGGGTCCGTACTTTACGGGGCCATACACGGGGACTGGAAGGTGAGAGCTGTGCTGCAGTGTCCACCCAAACGAAAAAACCTTCCAAATCTGCAAGTCAGTGAAACCGCATATACGTCGCTGCTCTATTGATGCCCCTGTATGTGATTCATTCACGTAGTAACGATGAGATAATTGTCAAGATCGCGACATCAAAATAGCATCTGACGAAGGTTCCTTTCGCGTTCCGAAAATGTTTTCACCTTGGGCAGAAACACAAGTTGTAGTTTCTGCCCAAGGTGAGAACATTTTCGTCCCTCGGGCCCACTGCTATGCCCCAATGGCACACTCCCCGCCCGCCAATTACTTCCCGACAAAGTACGGGAAGAAACATTCTGACCCTGCCAGGCCCAAAGTTCGTTCCCGCTCTAGGGTGGAAAGTAATGGGCGGAAAGTGAGCCCTATGGCGTTATTACGCCCTAGGGCACACTTTCCACCCGCCATCTACTTTCCACCCTAGAGCGGGAACGAACTTTTCCCCCCTGGGGCATTTTTGAGGTGCCCCCAGTAGACCCGACAGGACTCGCCGCATAAGTTCCATCGCCCCGCAGCTACCTTACGTCCGCAAAAATCTGACGACGACTACCATTGGGCCTGGCAGGGCCAGAATGTTTCTTCCCGCCCGTGGGCGGAAAGTAATTGGCGGGCGGAGAGTGTGCCGTAAGGCGCACAACACTGCGCCAGAGGGGGGAAATGGTAGTTGTCGTCGGATAAGTGGGACGGCCCGAGGTAGCTGCGGACCGATGTCGCATATGCGCCGAGTCCTATACTTCCTACTGAGGGAACACCAGACTCTCAAAAATGCCTTAGGTAGGGAAGTAAAATTAATTAAATAATAATAATAATTGTAAATGAATGGCCAAAAGCGACAACCGAATATATGCTGAAGTATACCTGTACGTATATTGTATAGGTGTACCTCAGCCTATAATTGGGTATCACTTTGGCCAACGCAACCTAATGTAATACTTTTTTTTTTCTTCTCTTCAATGATGTTCCAAAAAAAAGGACGACTACTCTGTGAAAGCGGGATAACCGAGAAATCTTGACAAGCTGATATACAAGCGTAATATCAATTTGAATAATTTCATTTTTTTCTCTTTCTTCCTCACAATCTGTTTGCCTCCCGTTGTTAATTTTTTACAAAAGTCTATCCTTCCCTGTCTCTTCTATTGTTATACATCTTCTCCTTAAACCAATAACAACCCCCACAAGCACAGAAGGAAAGGACGCGATCGAGGGATATCTCTTTCGGTCGTCGATACACATAATAATAATAATAATAATCATAAAAATAATATCATCTATAGTAATGCAATTTAAAAAAAGTCGATAAGCGTCGTTGCGCTCCCTTTCCTTCTCTTGCCGCTCGTCTCTCTTACGGCTCGTATTTTTTCTTTTCTTTTTTTTTATCTACTATACGCAGTGCCTCGCGCGATTTGTTTAAACTATACCTTAATTTAAAATATATGCTCATTTATAATATGTATAAACTATATACAACATTGTCTCATGTCTCTATATAGGTATGTGAGTGCGCCCTCCTTCAGAGCCACGGGGAAGGGCGCGCGTTACGCATAATTTCTGTACTTATTTTAATTACTAATAATTACTAATTAGCAGTGGCAAGCTGGCCAGCTGGCTTGAGTCTCTATAAGCACCATATCAAGATTTCACCAGTAAAAGTCACTACAAACCCTCGACGAATTTAGATAGCTGATCCTGCGGCGTCATGGGGGTAATGTCGTTGCCGTCTTGGCCACCAACGGCAGCGTTCGCCGCCGCAGGCGACTGATGAAGGGGCAACTGGACACCCGGATGCGGTCCAGGCTGTCCTGGTTGACCACCGGCCGTCGCTTGGCTCAACTGCGACAGCATCATCTCACTGGGGCCACCGAGCTCGTGTGCCGGCGAATGTGTGGGCGTGCCGCCCGCGTGACCTGGATGATGGTGAGGCGAGGGTACGGGGCCAGCGCGGGGCGAGGGAACGGGCTGATTTCGCGGAGACGGTACCGGTTGGGGCGATCGTATAGGAGGTGGCGAGCGTACCGATTGCATCAGTTGCTGCTGCACCGAAGAGATTCCCGGAGGTCCCATCACGCCCTGGGGAGACGGGACCGGCGGTGGCGTCAGTTTAAGTCCCGGCTGTACGTAGCCCTGTTCGTTGAATCCACTGTAACCTGTGACAATGAAATCGCATTGTCATTTTCATCATCTCATTCGATTGTTTCGTTACATTATTATGTTGAAATTGAAAAAAAAAAGTTTCGACAAACTTACCCAGCATTGGAGGCCTGATGGGTCTCTGCTGGCCGTAGGGAGGTGCGGATGGCTGAGTGAAGGGCTGCGAGCCCACGACAGATGCCGCCGCCGCGGCTGCTGCCTGTTGCTGGGCAGCGTTCTGCTGCTGTTGCCTCTGTATCATGAGTAACTGTTGCTGTTTCAGCCACTGAGGATTGTGTTGCATGTTCATTTGCTGCTGGCTCTGCTGCTGTTGCTGCTGCAAAGCGAGGGCCTGCTTTTCATAAATAGTATGGGGTTTTGACACATTATTATGGATCAAGCATCGTGTTAAAGCTGCTGTTAGAATCACTTAGTAGCAATAAAAAATTTAAAAAAATATCAAATACTGCGGTAAAGTATAACTTACTTGGCGTTGTTTGATGAATGCAGCCATAAGAGGTGGGTTACTTTTGAGTATGTGCAATATTTGGTTTTGCTGCTCGGGCGTGTTGGGGCTTTTGAGTGTTTGCATCAACTGCTGCAGAGCTTGTTTTCCCGCAACATTCTGGCCCACTTGTCCCGCAGAACCCAACATACCGGGTTTCCGAGCCATTTGACCTCCAATAACAGCCATTCCTGGCTGAATTTGTTGTTGAGGCTGCGGTTGTTGCTGCTGCTGCTGTGGAGGGAGAAGCTGCGGGGCTTGCTGCCGTAGGCTAGCATTTTGTTGCATCACTGCATTTGGTTGATATCTAAAGTTCAGTGTACTATTGCTACAAGTAAAAAAATTAAATTAAAGATTAGTAATATTCATTAAAAAAAAAAAATTAAAAATTTCACGAATCAAGATTATTACCAGCCAATACTTACTTTGGCCACTGATCCATGGGTAAAAGATGTGCGCCACCGGGATTAGCCATCTGTACGGGCATTGGCCTTTGCATCTGAGGCGGAGGCATGACGCCACCTGGTTTTCCGGCAACCGCGCCCATATTAACCCCGAGACCACCAACGCCGACTCCGCCTGGCGTCACCTTGCCGTAACCGACGACATGTGGTGCTTGCTGTCTTGCTGCTTCTTCCTGCACTTGCTTAACCACCTGGAGAACGTGAGCAGGAGGCGTTTGCGTACCGGGTTTCATGCCGATACCAGGCTGATGGTGTGGCGACGGCAGTGACGTTGGACTTATGCCTGGCTTCATCGTTACGCCCGAGGGCATCGTCGTGTTCACTGGTGTCGAGCCTGTTTGCATGCTCAATTCGGAGCCTGCTGAGCGAGTATTTGTCATCACAGCCATACGTCGCCTAGAAATTTTTAAAATGTGGCCATTAAATACAATTCACTCCTTTGGAGTTACATTAGTATGACGCTTAAAGTGAAAAAGATTTTCACAATCAAGTATATTAAACGACAAACACGTAAATGGAAGCATTATATTAGTAAAGAAGATAAAAGTTATTAGGCATCAAAGAACTCAAGGATTAATAAACATTAAAACGTCGCGCGCGCATCTCAACCTTGAAGATATTTTTAGACATTTAGTGCTAATGAAATTCTCGGTTTTGCTGGCATTCAATGATACTGGTATGCAACCAAGAAATATTTTGAATCGGTATAATAAACTTGAAATCGCTTGAATTATTTTCTTTCTTCAAATTGATACCCATAGCGTTTATTTTCCCAAGAATATCTAGTAATGTATAATAAACGAAAATTACTTTATCAATTGAGCCTGCTGCAGACGGTGGTGTTGTTGTTGTTGCTTCAGTTTTTGTTTGATGTTGAAACAGTAAGGCACTGGACATTTTGGTTCAGGACAAGAGCGTGCATGATGGCAGACAAGAGCAATGAGCTGTTTGCAAATCGGACAGCCACCGTTCTTTTTTCGCTTGCACGTCTTTACGTGATTGACCACTCGCTTCATCCTCTGGCAGCTGGCTAACCGGCAATTGGCGTCTTTGCATTGACATGCGTGCACCAAAGATTGTATGCACCTTTGTAACGAAAACTTTCGCGATTCCTGTTGGCAAAACAAATTGAATGACGGTTAGATATAATTCAAACGCTAATAATTTTACTGAAAGTTAACTTTCAACGACAAAAAACATTGCATACACCTACGTACATTTAAATACAAAATAGCTATAGATGTACAAAGATGAATATGAAAATGACGGTACTGTGAAAAAAAAAAAAAAAAAAAAAAAAAAAAAAAAAAAAAAAAAAAGAAAAAGAAAAAAAGTTATATTAAAAACAAAATACGTACTATTGCATTTACTTGTTT
Source organism: Copidosoma floridanum (assembly GCF_036245765.1). NCBI lineage: Eukaryota > Metazoa > Arthropoda > Insecta > Hymenoptera > Encyrtidae > Copidosoma > Copidosoma floridanum. The sequence continues at coordinate 9,636,273 of NW_028321884.1, read as the reverse complement.
TGCATCTGCCGGCGACGATCCATCGTCCAAATCCAAACCAAGTTTTTCCATGGGATGTGGATGACCTTCCGTTTCTTTACAACTTAGACATAAATCAAAATCCTGAAAAAGAATGTTGAAAGAATGTGATTTTTGTTTCCAAAGCAAAAATAATACGCTGTAGCAGACAAAAATCATACTTACATCGCAAACCGCGCAGTGATACCTTGTGTCGATGTGATCCTTACTATATATAAGTATAGCCCATTCATGCCGTGTACGAATTTTTTAAGGTAAAATTGTACGTTGGACTTGGAATGGGCAAATTACTTTAAGTCCCACTAGACACCTAAGCGTTACAATTCACACTTAGGTAACACTGGGACTAGTAACATTTTATTAATCAAACTACTACTGCTCACCTTGAAGTCCAATACTATTCGTTCTTGCATGCCCTTTTCTAGCATCTTTTTGTACCAATCTTGTAACCTTTTAGGCTTCGGTATTCTCTGATCGCCAGGATGACAGAAGAAAATATATATTTTAAAAATAATTACTACAAAAATAAGTAGACTTTTACTTGGTTCTATTGTCTTCTATTCATGCATAATATAATTACATACGGACATATCGATTGCACTTGGAGGAGGTTATTCAGATTTTTTACCCAAATTAAGAAAGCAAAATACGATAAAAAACAAAAATTTAACGATTCTTAGAATCGTAAAAATGTAAGTACGTTTGAAGAGAAAATTTTCTCCAAGGGCTTAAAGATATATCGGTTGAAATACGTACAATTTTGTATGTATGAAATCGAATATTAATAAAAAAAATGTTGGCATGAATATTTTTACTGACCTGTTCTGGTACGAGAAGTACTTAGCGTCCCTTGCTATCGTACACAATTGCTTGCCGAAACAGCACATAACTTGTGGATTGAACGTATATTTTCTGCCGCAACAGTATCCCAGCGCGTGCATCACAGGATCAATTTCTTTTTCAAAGACTTCCGATAACTGCAAAAATACAACATGTAAATGATTACAAAAAAGTTACACTATAGCATGAAAATTACCTTGAAGACACAAAATTAAAAGCTGCTTACCTTTGTACAGTATCTATAAACCTTGGAAGTCAGAGCCAAGTTTTCTAATACATCGGATAAGAAAATGGTTATGAAGAAACCAAAGATTTTAAAAAATAGATAAATGCGCGGGTATAATATTATTGACTTCTTGGCTCTTCATCCATAGATTGAATTTGCATTTAATTTTTTTTTCACTTGATGAATTTTTGAAATGAGTATACACAATTTATATATTTTTTTAAATATTTCTTTTTATTAAAAAATTGAAGAGTCTTTTCTTACTAAAATTAAGAAATAAAGAAAAATAGATAAGACATTTTTGTACAGAGAAAAAAACAATGATTTTTTTTTTTTTCACAACTCCAACGTTGATAGTGAACGAGCTTTGTGTGTTGAGAGTCCACAGTGCTTTATATACAAATAGATTGTACACACTAGGAAATTATATTTTATCTAATATAAAATGATAACAAAAAGAAATCATAAAAATAACATTACTATATATAATATAAAATGTGATTTATACACTAGTGGGAACAAAGTATGGAAATTCGTCCATACTTGAGTGAAAATATAGACGAAACTATAATTATATTTATATAAAACTCGACTTAATAAAAAATAAGAGATGTGAATATGGACAAGTTTTTTATTTTTTCATTTTATTATTATTTTTGATGTTATTGGCATGAGAACCGGCAAATTATCAATGAATAATATTTAATTTACATTAGACAGCTTGTAAAGGGCTGTTATTTTCAACAGGCTGTCAAGGAGAGGATATAAAATAACAAAAGAGAGAGAAGAGGCAAACAAGGAGTTATCTCTCTCTTGTCATTAAATCACGGATACTTATCTCCACGTTAAGATTTTAAACATTTTAAGATCGCTCGGCTATCCCCCTTTCACAAAGCGGTCTCCCTTTTTTACAAGAGCTATTACATTTATCATAAAAATTAGGAAATTCGATTATTGATGAATTCATTTACAATTATTATTATTAATATTTATTTTTATTTTATTTTTTTTTTCGCGAAAGAAACGTTTGTCGGGTGCTATTTTGATTCGCTTTCTCTAACAATCATCTGACAGTTACTACGTGAATGCCATACAAAGGCATCAAGTGAACAGCGACGTCAAATACGCACCTTCAAAACTTGCTATTGTAAGGTCTTTCGTTTTCCGGTGGCCACACATGCAGCACACTCTAACACCTTCCTCCCCGAGTTATGGCTCCCGTTTAAAGTACGGCGCTCTCTTTGTTTTTATCACTCGAGTAGTTCCCTATCCCGTCCGTATTTCCTTGATACTCATACTTCATATTTTTGTATATTTTTCACTCAATGTAGCTCCGACCAACTTTTCGTTCACGTGTTGCGTAAAAAATAAACGTCAATGATTATTAATATGGCGCGCGATCGTGTGTCTGGGTTTTTGTATCGTTTTTACATCTAAATGTATGTATTATCTTTTTTTATTTATCAATTCTTAGGGTACCAAAAAAGTGAAAAATTGAGTTTAATCAATAAAAATTTTTTTTTCAAAAATAATAAGAGTAAATACCGAGATAACAAATAATAAAGATAAATAATACCCTACGTAATAATAAAATTATCAAGAACACGCGATTTAGGACTTGGCACATTTTTTTAATATCCCCAGTAGTTCTCAACTTATGCAATAAAACAGATAATCAGTAGATTTGTTGAAGCTACGTTTTCAGAGTATGTCGGAGAGAGTTGGCGACATGTAGGTATATTGTGGTTAAATTCTTACGAGCAAAGTATATCTGCGTACATGTCACCAAGTCCCTTCGATACACTCTGAAAACGTAGCTTCGAAAAGTCTAATAATTATGTTCTTACTTATTGTTTTTTATGATCATTCAACACTAAAAACCTTAACAAACTTGACATTACAAAATTAACAAAAAAGAAAGAATAAAATTTATGAAATGACAAAAGTTGAGAATAACTGGGTCACTATATAGATGTACTAAAGGCGTAGTGAGTTTTTTTCAAAATGGCACGCGACATATTTTTTATTCTTTGGTAGATGAATCAAAGTTATATTTTACATGTACTCCTTTTATGAAAAAATCGTGAGAAAATTTTTAGTTATTTACGAAGACAGATATTTTTAAATCATTTGCTTATAAAACTTTACGCTAAAACATGCTAATTGGAAGTTAAATTTAACGGAAACGGTACTAAAAATATTCATTAAATTTAAAAAACTTATTTATGTAAACGTTAATAGCTTATATTTTAAATTTCAACAGTTTTGTAAGAAAATTATTTTTTGCGTAAAGTTCTGAAAAAATAAAAATATGTGCCAAGATCTGAATCGTTTTTTTTCTTTCTACTACCTAAAATATCGAAAAATAAAAGAAGATTTTTTTCATATTCATACGTAACGTAAGTTGATTAAAGTATTTAAAGATATATTATTATTATTATTATTATTACCATTACATATATATATATATATCCCCCTTCTGAGAAAATGTTTTGTTTAAATACATACATTTAGGTGTACAAACAATACAAAAACATAATCACGCGCGAGCACTCATATTGATAATTATTGACGTTCACTTTTTATGCAACATGTATACGAGAAGTTTTCGGGTGCTACATTGGCGAAAAGTGTATACAAAAGTTTTGAAGAAACTTGGGATAAAGAGAAGGGGTGAGAGAGAGAAAGAGACAAAGAGTGAGGTGAGTGAGGGTGTATACGGGAGATGCCGGCACTTAGTGAGATCGAAGGAACGGAGGTGATCAAGGGATTACTCTCGAGTGAATGTTAACAAAGAGAGGGTCCGTACTTTACGGGGCCATACACGGGGACTGGAAGGTGAGAGCTGTGCTGCAGTGTCCACCCAAACGAAAAAACCTCACAATTCTGCAAGTAATTGAAAGTGCATATACAACGCTAAAATATGCACCTTCAAAACTTGCTATTGTAAGGTCTTTCGTTTTCCGGTGGCCACACATGCAGCACACTCTAACACCTTCCTCCCCGAGTTATGGCTCCCGTTAAAAGTACGGCGCTCTCTTTGTTTTTATCACTCGAGTAGTTCCCTATCCCGTCCGTATTTCCTTGATACTCATACTTGATATTTTTGTATATTTTTCACTCAATGTAGCTCCGACCAACTTTTCGTTCACGTGTTGCGTAAAAAATAAACGTCAATGATTATTAATATGGCGCGCGATCGTGTGTCTGGGTTTTTGTATCGTTTTTACATCTAAATGTATGTATTATCTTTTTTTACTTATCAATTTTTAGGGTACCAAAAAAGTGAAAAATTGAGTTTAATCAATAAAAATTTTTTTTTCAAAAATAATAAGAGTAAATACCGAGATAACAAATAATAAAGATAAATAATACCCTACGTAATAATAAAATTATCAAGAACACGCGATTTAGGACTTGGCACATTTTTTTAATATCCCCAGTAGTTCTCAACTTATGCAATAAAACAGATAATCAGTAGATTTGTTGAAGCTACGTTTTCAGAGTATGTCGGAGAGAGTTGGCGACATATAGGTATATTGTGGTTAAATTCTTACGAGCAAAGTATATCTGCGTACATGTCACCAAGTCCCTTCGATACACTCTGAAAACGTAGCTTGGAAAAATCTAATAATTATGTTCTTACTTAATGTTTTTTTTTGATCATTCAACACTTAAAACCTTAACAAACTTGACATTACAAAATTAACAAAAAAGAAAGAATAAAATTTATGAAATGACAAAAGTTGAGAATAACTGGGTCACTATATAGATGTACTAAAGGCGTAGTGAGTTTTTTTCAAAATGGCACGCGACATATTTTTTATTCTTTGGTAGATGAATCAAAGTTGTATTTTACATATACTCCTTTTATGAAAAAATCGTGAGAAAATTTTTAGTTATTTACGAAGACAGATATTTTTAAATCATTTGCTTATAAAACTTTACGTTAAAACATGCTAATTGGAAGTTAAATTTAACGGAAACGGTACTACAAATATTCATAAAATTTTAAAAACTCATTTATGATAACGTTAATAGCTTATATTTTAAATTTCAACGGTTTTGTAAGATAATTATTTTTTGCATAAAGTTCTGAAAAAATAAAAATATGTGCCAAGATCTGAATCGTTATTTTTCTTTCTACTACCTAAAATATCGAAAAATAAAAGAAGATTTTTTTCATATTCATACGTTACGTAATTTGTTTTAAGAATTTAAAGATATATTATTATTATTATTAATATGTATATATATATGTTGCGATAATGTTCTGTTTTAATACATACATTTAGGTATTTAAACAATACAAAAACACAGTCACGCGCGAGCGCTCATATTGATAATTATTGACGTTCACTTTTTATGCAACATGTATACGAGAAGTTTTCGGGTGCTACATTGGCGAAAAGTGTATACAAAAGTTTTGAAGAAACTTGGGATAAAGAGAAGGGGTGAGAGAGAGAAAGAGACAAAGAGTGAGGTGAGTGAGGGTGTATACGGGAGATGCCGGCACTTAGTGAGATCGAAGGAACGGAGGTGATCAAGGGATTACTCTCGAGTGAATGTTAACAAAGAGAGGGTCCGTACTTTACGGGGCCATACACGGGGACTGGAAGGTGAGAGCTGTGCTGCAGTGTCCACCCAAACGAAAAAACCTTCCAAATCTGCAAGTCAGTGAAACCGCATATACGTCGCTGCTCTATTGATGCCCCTGTATGTGATTCATTCACGTAGTAACGATGAGATAATTGTCAAGATCGCGACATCAAAATAGCATCTGACGAAGGTTCCTTTCGCGTTCCGAAAATGTTTTCACCTTGGGCAGAAACACAAGTTGTAGTTTCTGCCCAAGGTGAGAACATTTTCGTCCCTCGGGCCCACTGCTATGCCCCAATGGCACACTCCCCGCCCGCCAATTACTTCCCGACAAAGTACGGGAAGAAACATTCTGACCCTGCCAGGCCCAAAGTTCGTTCCCGCTCTAGGGTGGAAAGTAATGGGCGGAAAGTGAGCCCTATGGCGTTATTACGCCCTAGGGCACACTTTCCACCCGCCATCTACTTTCCACCCTAGAGCGGGAACGAACTTTTCCCCCCTGGGGCATTTTTGAGGTGCCCCCAGTAGACCCGACAGGACTCGCCGCATAAGTTCCATCGCCCCGCAGCTACCTTACGTCCGCAAAAATCTGACGACGACTACCATTGGGCCTGGCAGGGCCAGAATGTTTCTTCCCGCCCGTGGGCGGAAAGTAATTGGCGGGCGGAGAGTGTGCCGTAAGGCGCACAACACTGCGCCAGAGGGGGGAAATGGTAGTTGTCGTCGGATAAGTGGGACGGCCCGAGGTAGCTGCGGACCGATGTCGCATATGCGCCGAGTCCTATACTTCCTACTGAGGGAACACCAGACTCTCAAAAATGCCTTAGGTAGGGAAGTAAAATTAATTAAATAATAATAATAATTGTAAATGAATGGCCAAAAGCGACAACCGAATATATGCTGAAGTATACCTGTACGTATATTGTATAGGTGTACCTCAGCCTATAATTGGGTATCACTTTGGCCAACGCAACCTAATGTAATACTTTTTTTTTTCTTCTCTTCAATGATGTTCCAAAAAAAAGGACGACTACTCTGTGAAAGCGGGATAACCGAGAAATCTTGACAAGCTGATATACAAGCGTAATATCAATTTGAATAATTTCATTTTTTTCTCTTTCTTCCTCACAATCTGTTTGCCTCCCGTTGTTAATTTTTTACAAAAGTCTATCCTTCCCTGTCTCTTCTATTGTTATACATCTTCTCCTTAAACCAATAACAACCCCCACAAGCACAGAAGGAAAGGACGCGATCGAGGGATATCTCTTTCGGTCGTCGATACACATAATAATAATAATAATAATCATAAAAATAATATCATCTATAGTAATGCAATTTAAAAAAAGTCGATAAGCGTCGTTGCGCTCCCTTTCCTTCTCTTGCCGCTCGTCTCTCTTACGGCTCGTATTTTTTCTTTTCTTTTTTTTTATCTACTATACGCAGTGCCTCGCGCGATTTGTTTAAACTATACCTTAATTTAAAATATATGCTCATTTATAATATGTATAAACTATATACAACATTGTCTCATGTCTCTATATAGGTATGTGAGTGCGCCCTCCTTCAGAGCCACGGGGAAGGGCGCGCGTTACGCATAATTTCTGTACTTATTTTAATTACTAATAATTACTAATTAGCAGTGGCAAGCTGGCCAGCTGGCTTGAGTCTCTATAAGCACCATATCAAGATTTCACCAGTAAAAGTCACTACAAACCCTCGACGAATTTAGATAGCTGATCCTGCGGCGTCATGGGGGTAATGTCGTTGCCGTCTTGGCCACCAACGGCAGCGTTCGCCGCCGCAGGCGACTGATGAAGGGGCAACTGGACACCCGGATGCGGTCCAGGCTGTCCTGGTTGACCACCGGCCGTCGCTTGGCTCAACTGCGACAGCATCATCTCACTGGGGCCACCGAGCTCGTGTGCCGGCGAATGTGTGGGCGTGCCGCCCGCGTGACCTGGATGATGGTGAGGCGAGGGTACGGGGCCAGCGCGGGGCGAGGGAACGGGCTGATTTCGCGGAGACGGTACCGGTTGGGGCGATCGTATAGGAGGTGGCGAGCGTACCGATTGCATCAGTTGCTGCTGCACCGAAGAGATTCCCGGAGGTCCCATCACGCCCTGGGGAGACGGGACCGGCGGTGGCGTCAGTTTAAGTCCCGGCTGTACGTAGCCCTGTTCGTTGAATCCACTGTAACCTGTGACAATGAAATCGCATTGTCATTTTCATCATCTCATTCGATTGTTTCGTTACATTATTATGTTGAAATTGAAAAAAAAAAGTTTCGACAAACTTACCCAGCATTGGAGGCCTGATGGGTCTCTGCTGGCCGTAGGGAGGTGCGGATGGCTGAGTGAAGGGCTGCGAGCCCACGACAGATGCCGCCGCCGCGGCTGCTGCCTGTTGCTGGGCAGCGTTCTGCTGCTGTTGCCTCTGTATCATGAGTAACTGTTGCTGTTTCAGCCACTGAGGATTGTGTTGCATGTTCATTTGCTGCTGGCTCTGCTGCTGTTGCTGCTGCAAAGCGAGGGCCTGCTTTTCATAAATAGTATGGGGTTTTGACACATTATTATGGATCAAGCATCGTGTTAAAGCTGCTGTTAGAATCACTTAGTAGCAATAAAAAATTTAAAAAAATATCAAATACTGCGGTAAAGTATAACTTACTTGGCGTTGTTTGATGAATGCAGCCATAAGAGGTGGGTTACTTTTGAGTATGTGCAATATTTGGTTTTGCTGCTCGGGCGTGTTGGGGCTTTTGAGTGTTTGCATCAACTGCTGCAGAGCTTGTTTTCCCGCAACATTCTGGCCCACTTGTCCCGCAGAACCCAACATACCGGGTTTCCGAGCCATTTGACCTCCAATAACAGCCATTCCTGGCTGAATTTGTTGTTGAGGCTGCGGTTGTTGCTGCTGCTGCTGTGGAGGGAGAAGCTGCGGGGCTTGCTGCCGTAGGCTAGCATTTTGTTGCATCACTGCATTTGGTTGATATCTAAAGTTCAGTGTACTATTGCTACAAGTAAAAAAATTAAATTAAAGATTAGTAATATTCATTAAAAAAAAAAAATTAAAAATTTCACGAATCAAGATTATTACCAGCCAATACTTACTTTGGCCACTGATCCATGGGTAAAAGATGTGCGCCACCGGGATTAGCCATCTGTACGGGCATTGGCCTTTGCATCTGAGGCGGAGGCATGACGCCACCTGGTTTTCCGGCAACCGCGCCCATATTAACCCCGAGACCACCAACGCCGACTCCGCCTGGCGTCACCTTGCCGTAACCGACGACATGTGGTGCTTGCTGTCTTGCTGCTTCTTCCTGCACTTGCTTAACCACCTGGAGAACGTGAGCAGGAGGCGTTTGCGTACCGGGTTTCATGCCGATACCAGGCTGATGGTGTGGCGACGGCAGTGACGTTGGACTTATGCCTGGCTTCATCGTTACGCCCGAGGGCATCGTCGTGTTCACTGGTGTCGAGCCTGTTTGCATGCTCAATTCGGAGCCTGCTGAGCGAGTATTTGTCATCACAGCCATACGTCGCCTAGAAATTTTTAAAATGTGGCCATTAAATACAATTCACTCCTTTGGAGTTACATTAGTATGACGCTTAAAGTGAAAAAGATTTTCACAATCAAGTATATTAAACGACAAACACGTAAATGGAAGCATTATATTAGTAAAGAAGATAAAAGTTATTAGGCATCAAAGAACTCAAGGATTAATAAACATTAAAACGTCGCGCGCGCATCTCAACCTTGAAGATATTTTTAGACATTTAGTGCTAATGAAATTCTCGGTTTTGCTGGCATTCAATGATACTGGTATGCAACCAAGAAATATTTTGAATCGGTATAATAAACTTGAAATCGCTTGAATTATTTTCTTTCTTCAAATTGATACCCATAGCGTTTATTTTCCCAAGAATATCTAGTAATGTATAATAAACGAAAATTACTTTATCAATTGAGCCTGCTGCAGACGGTGGTGTTGTTGTTGTTGCTTCAGTTTTTGTTTGATGTTGAAACAGTAAGGCACTGGACATTTTGGTTCAGGACAAGAGCGTGCATGATGGCAGACAAGAGCAATGAGCTGTTTGCAAATCGGACAGCCACCGTTCTTTTTTCGCTTGCACGTCTTTACGTGATTGACCACTCGCTTCATCCTCTGGCAGCTGGCTAACCGGCAATTGGCGTCTTTGCATTGACATGCGTGCACCAAAGATTGTATGCACCTTTGTAACGAAAACTTTCGCGATTCCTGTTGGCAAAACAAATTGAATGACGGTTAGATATAATTCAAACGCTAATAATTTTACTGAAAGTTAACTTTCAACGACAAAAAACATTGCATACACCTACGTACGTTTAAATACAAAATAGCTATAGATGTACAAAGATGAATATGAAAATGACGGTACTGTGAAAAAAAAAAAAAAAAAAAAAAAAAAAAAAAAAAAAAAAAGAAAAAGAAAAAAAGTTATATTAAAAACAAAATACGTACTATTGCATTTACTTGTTTTGCATCTGCCGGCGACGATCCATCGTCCAAATCCAAACCAAGTTTTTCCATGGGATGTGGATGACCTTCCGTTTCTTTACAACTTAGACATAAATCAAAATCCTGAAAAAGAATGTTGAAAGAATGTGATTTTTGTTTCCAAAGCAAAAATAATACGCTGTAGCAGACAAAAATCATACTTACATCGCAAACCGCGCAGTGATACCTTGTGTCGATGTGATCCTTACTATATATAAGTATAGCCCATTCATGCCGTGTACGAATTTTTTAAGGTAAAATTGTACGTTGGACTTGGAATGGGCAAATTACTTTAAGTCCCACTAGACACCTAAGCGTTACAATTCACACTTAGGTAACACTGGGACTAGTAACATTTTATTAATCAAACTACTACTGCTCACCTTGAAGTCCAATACTATTCGTTCTTGCATGCCCTTTTCTAGCATCTTTTTGTACCAATCTTGTAACCTTTTAGGCTTCGGTATTCTCTGATCGCCAGGATGACAGAAGAAAATATATATTTTAAAAATAATTACTACAAAAATAAGTAGACTTTTACTTGGTTCTATTGTCTTCTATTCATGCATAATATAATTACATACGGACATATCGATTGCACTTGGAGGAGGTTATTCAGATTTTTTACCCAAATTAAGAAAGCAAAATACGATAAAAAACAAAAATTTAACGATTCTTAGAATCGTAAAAATGTAAGTACGTTTGAAGAGAAAATTTTCTCCAAGGGCTTAAAGATATATCGGTTGAAATACGTACAATTTTGTATGTATGAAATCGAATATTAATAAAAAAAATGTTGGCATGAATATTTTTACTGACCTGTTCTGGTACGAGAAGTACTTAGCGTCCCTTGCTATCGTACACAATTGCTTGCCGAAACAGCACATAACTTGTGGATTGAACGTATATTTTCTGCCGCAACAGTATCCCAGCGCGTGCATCACAGGATCAATTTCTTTTTCAAAGACTTCCGATAACTGCAAAAATACAACATGTAAATGATTACAAAAAAGTTACACTATAGCATGAAAATTACCTTGAAGACACAAAATTAAAAGCTGCTTACCTTTGTACAGTATCTATAAACCTTGGAAGTCAGAGCCAAGTTTTCTAATACATCGGATAAGAAAATGGTTATGAAGAAACCAAAGATTTTAAAAAATAGATAAATGCGCGGGTATAATATTATTGACTTCTTGGCTCTTCATCCATAGATTGAATTTGCATTTAATTTTTTTTTCACTTGATGAATTTTTGAAATGAGTATACACAATTTATATATTTTTTTAAATATTTCTTTTTATTAAAAAATTGAAGAGTCTTTTCTTACTAAAATTAAGAAATAAAGAAAAATAGATAAGACATTTTTGTACAGAGAAAAAAACAATGATTTTTTTTTTTTTCACAACTCCAACGTTGATAGTGAACGAGCTTTGTGTGTTGAGAGTCCACAGTGCTTTATATACAAATAGATTGTACACACTAGGAAATTATATTTTATCTAATATAAAATGATAACAAAAAGAAATCATAAAAATAACATTACTATATATAATATAAAATGTGATTTATACACTAGTGGGAACAAAGTATGGAAATTCGTCCATACTTGAGTGAAAATATAGACGAAACTATAATTATATTTATATAAAACTCGACTTAATAAAAAATAAGAGATGTGAATATGGACAAGTTTTTTATTTTTTCATTTTATTATTATTTTTGATGTTATTGGCATGAGAACCGGCAAATTATCAATGAATAATATTTAATTTACATTAGACAGCTTGTAAAGGGCTGTTATTTTCAACAGGCTGTCAAGGAGAGGATATAAAATAACAAAAGAGAGAGAAGAGGCAAACAAGGAGTTATCTCTCTCTTGTCATTAAATCACGGATACTTATCTCCACGTTAAGATTTTAAACATTTTAAGATCGCTCGGCTATCCCCCTTTCACAAAGCGGTCTCCCTTTTTTACAAGAGCTATTACATTTATCATAAAAATTAGGAAATTCGATTATTGATGAATTCATTTACAATTATTATTATTAATATTTATTTTTATTTTATTTTTTTTTTCGCGAAAGAAACGTTTGTCGGGTGCTATTTTGATTCGCTTTCTCTAACAATCATCTGACAGTTACTACGTGAATGCCATACAAAGGCATCAAGTGAACAGCGACGTCAAATACGCACCTTCAAAACTTGCTATTGTAAGGTCTTTCGTTTTCCGGTGGCCACACATGCAGCACACTCTAACACCTTCCTCCCCGAGTTATGGCTCCCGTTTAAAGTACGGCGCTCTCTTTGTTTTTATCACTCGAGTAGTTCCCTATCCCGTCCGTATTTCCTTGATACTCATACTTCATATTTTTGTATATTTTTCACTCAATGTAGCTCCGACCAACTTTTCGTTCACGTGTTGCGTAAAAAATAAACGTCAATGATTATTAATATAACGCGCGATCGTGTGTCTGGGTTTTTGTATCGTTTTTACATCTAAATGTATGTATTATCTTTTTTTATTTATCAATTCTTAGGGTACCAAAAAAGTGAAAAATTGAGTTTAATCAATAAAAATTTTTTTTTCAAAAATAATAAGAGTAAATACCGAGATAACAAATAATAAAGATAAATAATACCCTACGTAATAATAAAATTATCAAGAACACGCGATTTAGGACTTGGCACATTTTTTTAATATCCCCAGTAGTTCTCAACTTATGCAATAAAACAGATAATCAGTAGATTTGTTGAAGCTACGTTTTCAGAGTATGTCGGAGAGAGTTGGCGACATGTAGGTATATTGTGGTTAAATTCTTACGAGCAAAGTATATCTGCGTACATGTCACCAAGTCCCTTCGATACACTCTGAAAACGTAGCTTGGAAAAATCTAATAATTATGTTCTTACTTAATGTTTTTTTTTGATCATTCAACACTTAAAACCTTAACAAACTTGACATTACAAAATTAACAAAAAAGAAAGAATAAAATTTATGAAATGACAAAAGTTGAGAATAACTGGGTCACTATATAGATGTACTAAAGGCGTAGTGAGTTTTTTTCAAAATGGCACGCGACATATTTTTTATTCTTTGGTAGATGAATCAAAGTTATATTTTACATGTACTCCTTTTATGAAAAAATCGTGAGAAAATTTTTAGTTATTTACGAAGACAGATATTTTTAAATCATTTGCTTATAAAACTTTACGCTAAAACATGCTAATTGGAAGTTAAATTTAACGGAAACGGTACTAAAAATATTCATTAAATTTAAAAAACTTATTTATGTAAACGTTAATAGCTTATATTTTAAATTTCAACAGTTTTGTAAGAAAATTATTTTTTGCGTAAAGTTCTGAAAAAATAAAAATATGTGCCAAGATCTGAATCGTTTTTTTTCTTTCTACTACCTAAAATATCGAAAAATAAAAGAAGATTTTTTTCATATTCATACGTAACGTAAGTTGATTAAAGTATTTAAAGATATATTATTATTATTATTATTATTACCATTACATATATATATATATATCCCCCTTCTGAGAAAATGTTTTGTTTAAATACATACATTTAGGTGTACAAACAATACAAAAACATAATCACGCGCGAGCACTCATATTGATAATTATTGACGTTCACTTTTTATGCAACATGTATACGAGAAGTTTTCGGGTGCTACATTGGCGAAAAGTGTATACAAAAGTTTTGAAGAAACTTGGGATAAAGAGAAGGGGTGAGAGAGAGAAAGAGACAAAGAGTGAGGTGAGTGAGGGTGTATACGGGAGATGCCGGCACTTAGTGAGATCGAAGGAACGGAGGTGATCAAGGGATTACTCTCGAGTGAATGTTAACAAAGAGAGGGTCCGTACTTTACGGGGCCATACACGGGGACTGGAAGGTGAGAGCTGTGCTGCAGTGTCCACCCAAACGAAAAAACCTCACAATTCTGCAAGTAATTGAAAGTGCATATACAACGCTAAAATATGCACCTTCAAAACTTGCTATTGTAAGGTCTTTCGTTTTCCGGTGGCCACACATGCAGCACACTCTAACACCTTCCTCCCCGAGTTATGGCTCCCGTTAAAAGTACGGCGCTCTCTTTGTTTTTATCACTCGAGTAGTTCCCTATCCCGTCCGTATTTCCTTGATACTCATACTTGATATTTTTGTATATTTTTCACTCAATGTAGCTCCGACCAACTTTTCGTTCACGTGTTGCGTAAAAAATAAACGTCAATGATTATTAATATGGCGCGCGATCGTGTGTCTGGGTTTTTGTATCGTTTTTACATCTAAATGTATGTATTATCTTTTTTTACTTATCAATTTTTAGGGTACCAAAAAAGTGAAAAATTGAGTTTAATCAATAAAAATTTTTTTTTCAAAAATAATAAGAGTAAATACCGAGATAACAAATAATAAAGATAAATAATACCCTACGTAATAATAAAATTATCAAGAACACGCGATTTAGGACTTGGCACATTTTTTTAATATCCCCAGTAGTTCTCAACTTATGCAATAAAACAGATAATCAGTAGATTTGTTGAAGCTACGTTTTCAGAGTATGTCGGAGAGAGTTGGCGACATATAGGTATATTGTGGTTAAATTCTTACGAGCAAAGTATATCTGCGTACATGTCACCAAGTCCCTTCGATACACTCTGAAAACGTAGCTTGGAAAAATCTAATAATTATGTTCTTACTTAATGTTTTTTTTTGATCATTCAACACTTAAAACCTTAACAAACTTGACATTACAAAATTAACAAAAAAGAAAGAATAAAATTTATGAAATGACAAAAGTTGAGAATAACTGGGTCACTATATAGATGTACTAA
This sequence comes from Copidosoma floridanum, assembly GCF_036245765.1. Taxonomy (NCBI): domain Eukaryota; kingdom Metazoa; phylum Arthropoda; class Insecta; order Hymenoptera; family Encyrtidae; genus Copidosoma; species Copidosoma floridanum. Next base: position 9,621,202 of record NW_028321884.1, on the reverse strand, counting down.
AGGCGTAGTGAGTTTTTTTCAAAATGGCACGCGACATATTTTTTATTCTTTGGTAGATGAATCAAAGTTGTATTTTACATATACTCCTTTTATGAAAAAATCGTGAGAAAATTTTTAGTTATTTACGAAGACAGATATTTTTAAATCATTTGCTTATAAAACTTTACGTTAAAACATGCTAATTGGAAGTTAAATTTAACGGAAACGGTACTACAAATATTCATAAAATTTTAAAAACTCATTTATGATAACGTTAATAGCTTATATTTTAAATTTCAACGGTTTTGTAAGATAATTATTTTTTGCATAAAGTTCTGAAAAAATAAAAATATGTGCCAAGATCTGAATCGTTATTTTTCTTTCTACTACCTAAAATATCGAAAAATAAAAGAAGATTTTTTTCATATTCATACGTTACGTAATTTGTTTTAAGAATTTAAAGATATATTATTATTATTATTAATATGTATATATATATGTTGCGATAATGTTCTGTTTTAATACATACATTTAGGTATTTAAACAATACAAAAACACAGTCACGCGCGAGCGCTCATATTGATAATTATTGACGTTCACTTTTTATGCAACATGTATACGAGAAGTTTTCGGGTGCTGCATTGGCGAAAAGTGTATACAAAAGTTTTGAAGAAACTTGGGATAAAGAGAAGGGGTGAGAGAGAGAAAGAGACAAAGAGTGAGGTGAGTGAGGGTGTATACGGGAGATGCCGGCACTTAGTGAGATCGAAGGAACGGAGGTGATCAAGGGATTACTCTCGAGTGAATGTTAACAAAGAGAGGGTCCGTACTTTACGGGGCCATACACGGGGACTGGAAGGTGAGAGCTGTGCTGCAGTGTCCACCCAAACGAAAAAACCTTCCAAATCTGCAAGTCAGTGAAACCGCATATACGTCGCTGCTCTATTGATGCCCCTGTATGTGATTCATTCACGTAGTAACGATGAGATAATTGTCAAGATCGCGACATCAAAATAGCATCTGACGAAGGTTCCTTTCGCGTTCCGAAAATGTTTTCACCTTGGGCAGAAACACAAGTTGTAGTTTCTGCCCAAGGTGAGAACATTTTCGTCCCTCGGGCCCACTGCTATGCCCCAATGGCACACTCCCCGCCCGCCAATTACTTCCCGACAAAGTACGGGAAGAAACATTCTGACCCTGCCAGGCCCAAAGTTCGTTCCCGCTCTAGGGTGGAAAGTAATGGGCGGAAAGTGAGCCCTATGGCGTTATTACGCCCTAGGGCACACTTTCCACCCGCCATCTACTTTCCACCCTAGAGCGGGAACGAACTTTTCCCCCCTGGGGCATTTTTGAGGTGCCCCCAGTAGACCCGACAGGACTCGCCGCATAAGTTCCATCGCCCCGCAGCTACCTTACGTCCGCAAAAATCTGACGACGACTACCATTGGGCCTGGCAGGGCCAGAATGTTTCTTCCCGCCCGTGGGCGGAAAGTAATTGGCGGGCGGAGAGTGTGCCGTAAGGCGCACAACACTGCGCCAGAGGGGGGAAATGGTAGTTGTCGTCGGATAAGTGGGACGGCCCGAGGTAGCTGCGGACCGATGTCGCATATGCGCCGAGTCCTATACTTCCTACTGAGGGAACACCAGACTCTCAAAAATGCCTTAGGTAGGGAAGTAAAATTAATTAAATAATAATAATAATTGTAAATGAATGGCCAAAAGCGACAACCGAATATATGCTGAAGTATACCTGTACGTATATTGTATAGGTGTACCTCAGCCTATAATTGGGTATCACTTTGGCCAACGCAACCTAATGTAATACTTTTTTTTTTCTTCTCTTCAATGATGTTCCAAAAAAAAGGACGACTACTCTGTGAAAGCGGGATAACCGAGAAATCTTGACAAGCTGATATACAAGCGTAATATCAATTTGAATAATTTCATTTTTTTCTCTTTCTTCCTCACAATCTGTTTGCCTCCCGTTGTTAATTTTTTACAAAAGTCTATCATTCCCTGTCTCTTCTATTGTTATACATCTTCTCCTTAAACCAATAACAACCCCCACAAGCACAGAAGGAAAGGACGCGATCGAGGGATATCTCTTTCGGTCGTCGATACACATAATAATAATAATAATAATCATAAAAATAATAACATCTATAGTAATGCAATTTAAAAAAAGTCGATAAGCGTCGTTGCGCTCCCTTTCCTTCTCTTGCCGCTCGTCTCTCTTACGGCTCGTATTTTTTCTTTTCTTTTTTTTTATCTACTATACGCAGTGCCTCGCGCGATTTGTTTAAACTATACCTTAATTTAAAATATATGCTCATTTATAATATGTATAAACTATATACAACATTGTCTCATGTCTCTATATAGGTATGTGAGTGCGCCCTCCTTCAGAGCCACGGGGAAGGGCGCGCGTTACGCATAATTTCTGTACTTATTTTAATTACTAATAATTACTAATTAGCAGTGGCAAGCTGGCCAGCTGGCTTGAGTCTCTATAAGCACCATATCAAGATTTCACCAGTAAAAGTCACTACAAACCCTCGACGAATTTAGATAGCTGATCCTGCGGCGTCATGGGGGTAATGTCGTTGCCGTCTTGGCCACCAACGGCAGCGTTCGCCGCCGCAGGCGACTGATGAAGGGGCAACTGGACACCCGGATGCGGTCCAGGCTGTCCTGGTTGACCACCGGCCGTCGCTTGGCTCAACTGCGACAGCATCATCTCACTGGGGCCACCGAGCTCGTGTGCCGGCGAATGTGTGGGCGTGCCGCCCGCGTGACCTGGATGATGGTGAGGCGAGGGTACGGGGCCAGCGCGGGGCGAGGGAACGGGCTGATTTCGCGGAGACGGTACCGGTTGGGGCGATCGTATAGGAGGTGGCGAGCGTACCGATTGCATCAGTTGCTGCTGCACCGAAGAGATTCCCGGAGGTCCCATCACGCCCTGGGGAGACGGGACCGGCGGTGGCGTCAGTTTAAGTCCCGGCTGTACGTAGCCCTGTTCGTTGAATCCACTGTAACCTGTGACAATGAAATCGCATTGTCATTTTCATCATCTCATTCGATTGTTTCGTTACATTATTATGTTGAAATTGAAAAAAAAAAGTTTCGACAAACTTACCCAGCATTGGAGGCCTGATGGGTCTCTGCTGGCCGTAGGGAGGTGCGGATGGCTGAGTGAAGGGCTGCGAGCCCACGACAGATGCCGCCGCCGCGGCTGCTGCCTGTTGCTGGGCAGCGTTCTGCTGCTGTTGCCTCTGTATCATGAGTAACTGTTGCTGTTTCAGCCACTGAGGATTGTGTTGCATGTTCATTTGCTGCTGGCTCTGCTGCTGTTGCTGCTGCAAAGCGAGGGCCTGCTTTTCATAAATAGTATGGGGTTTTGACACATTATTATGGATCAAGCATCGTGTTAAAGCTGCTGTTAGAATCACTTAGTAGCAATAAAAAATTTAAAAAAATATCAAATACTGCGGTAAAGTATAACTTACTTGGCGTTGTTTGATGAATGCAGCCATAAGAGGTGGGTTACTTTTGAGTATGTGCAATATTTGGTTTTGCTGCTCGGGCGTGTTGGGGCTTTTGAGTGTTTGCATCAACTGCTGCAGAGCTTGTTTTCCCGCAACATTCTGGCCCACTTGTCCCGCAGAACCCAACATACCGGGTTTCCGAGCCATTTGACCTCCAATAACAGCCATTCCTGGCTGAATTTGTTGTTGAGGCTGCGGTTGTTGCTGCTGCTGCTGTGGAGGGAGAAGCTGCGGGGCTTGCTGCCGTAGGCTAGCATTTTGTTGCATCACTGCATTTGGTTGATATCTAAAGTTCAGTGTACTATTGCTACAAGTAAAAAAATTAAATTAAAGATTAGTAATATTCATTAAAAAAAAAAAATTAAAAATTTCACGAATCAAGATTATTACCAGCCAATACTTACTTTGGCCACTGATCCATGGGTAAAAGATGTGCGCCACCGGGATTAGCCATCTGTACGGGCATTGGCCTTTGCATCTGAGGCGGAGGCATGACGCCACCTGGTTTTCCGGCAACCGCGCCCATATTAACCCCGAGACCACCAACGCCGACTCCGCCTGGCGTCACCTTGCCGTAACCGACGACATGTGGTGCTTGCTGTCTTGCTGCTTCTTCCTGCACTTGCTTAACCACCTGGAGAACGTGAGCAGGAGGCGTTTGCGTACCGGGTTTCATGCCGATACCAGGCTGATGGTGTGGCGACGGCAGTGACGTTGGACTTATGCCTGGCTTCATCGTTACGCCCGAGGGCATCGTCGTGTTCACTGGTGTCGAGCCTGTTTGCATGCTCAATTCGGAGCCTGCTGAGCGAGTATTTGTCATCACAGCCATACGTCGCCTAGAAATTTTTAAAATGTGGCCATTAAATACAATTCACTCCTTTGGAGTTACATTAGTATGACGCTTAAAGTGAAAAAGATTTTCACAATCAAGTATATTAAACGACAAACACGTAAATGGAAGCATTATATTAGTAAAGAAGATAAAAGTTATTAGGCATCAAAGAACTCAAGGATTAATAAACATTAAAACGTCGCGCGCGCATCTCAACCTTGAAGATATTTTTAGACATTTAGTGCTAATGAAATTCTCGGTTTTGCTGGCATTCAATGATACTGGTATGCAACCAAGAAATATTTTGAATCGGTATAATAAACTTGAAATCGCTTGAATTATTTTCTTTCTTCAAATTGATACCCATAGCGTTTATTTTCCCAAGAATATCTAGTAATGTATAATAAACGAAAATTACTTTATCAATTGAGCCTGCTGCAGACGGTGGTGTTGTTGTTGTTGCTTCAGTTTTTGTTTGATGTTGAAACAGTAAGGCACTGGACATTTTGGTTCAGGACAAGAGCGTGCATGATGGCAGACAAGAGCAATGAGCTGTTTGCAAATCGGACAGCCACCGTTCTTTTTTCGCTTGCACGTCTTTACGTGATTGACCACTCGCTTCATCCTCTGGCAGCTGGCTAACCGGCAATTGGCGTCTTTGCATTGACATGCGTGCACCAAAGATTGTATGCACCTTTGTAACGAAAACTTTCGCGATTCCTGTTGGCAAAACAAATTGAATGACGGTTAGATATAATTCAAACGCTAATAATTTTACTGAAAGTTAACTTTCAACGACAAAAAACATTGCATACACCTACGTACATTTAAATACAAAATAGCTATAGATGTACAAAGATGAATATGAAAATGACGGTACTGTGAAAAAAAAAAAAAAAAAAAAAAAAAAAAAAAAAAAAAAAAAGAAAAAGAAAAAAAGTTATATTAAAAACAAAATACGTACTATTGCATTTACTTGTTTTGCATCTGCCGGCGACGATCCATCGTCCAAATCCAAACCAAGTTTTTCCATGGGATGTGGATGACCTTCCGTTTCTTTACAACTTAGACATAAATCAAAATCCTGAAAAAGAATGTTGAAAGAATGTGATTTTTGTTTCCAAAGCAAAAATAATACGCTGTAGCAGACAAAAATCATACTTACATCGCAAACCGCGCAGTGATACCTTGTGTCGATGTGATCCTTACTATATATAAGTATAGCCCATTCATGCCGTGTACGAATTTTTTAAGGTAAAATTGTACGTTGGACTTGGAATGGGCAAATTACTTTAAGTCCCACTAGACACCTAAGCGTTACAATTCACACTTAGGTAACACTGGGACTAGTAACATTTTATTAATCAAACTACTACTGCTCACCTTGAAGTCCAATACTATTCGTTCTTGCATGCCCTTTTCTAGCATCTTTTTGTACCAATCTTGTAACCTTTTAGGCTTCGGTATTCTCTGATCGCCAGGATGACAGAAGAAAATATATATTTTAAAAATAATTACTACAAAAATAAGTAGACTTTTACTTGGTTCTATTGTCTTCTATTCATGCATAATATAATTACATACGGACATATCGATTGCACTTGGAGGAGGTTATTCAGATTTTTTACCCAAATTAAGAAAGCAAAATACGATAAAAAACAAAAATTTAACGATTCTTAGAATCGTAAAAATGTAAGTACGTTTGAAGAGAAAATTTTCTCCAAGGGCTTAAAGATATATCGGTTGAAATACGTACAATTTTGTATGTATGAAATCGAATATTAATAAAAAAAATGTTGGCATGAATATTTTTACTGACCTGTTCTGGTACGAGAAGTACTTAGCGTCCCTTGCTATCGTACACAATTGCTTGCCGAAACAGCACATAACTTGTGGATTGAACGTATATTTTCTGCCGCAACAGTATCCCAGCGCGTGCATCACAGGATCAATTTCTTTTTCAAAGACTTCCGATAACTGCAAAAATACAACATGTAAATGATTACAAAAAAGTTACACTATAGCATGAAAATTACCTTGAAGACACAAAATTAAAAGCTGCTTACCTTTGTACAGTATCTATAAACCTTGGAAGTCAGAGCCAAGTTTTCTAATACATCGGATAAGAAAATGGTTATGAAGAAACCAAAGATTTTAAAAAATAGATAAATGCGCGGGTATAATATTATTGACTTCTTGGCTCTTCATCCATAGATTGAATTTGCATTTAATTTTTTTTTCACTTGATGAATTTTTGAAATGAGTATACACAATTTATATATTTTTTTAAATATTTCTTTTTATTAAAAAATTGAAGAGTCTTTTCTTACTAAAATTAAGAAATAAAGAAAAATAGATAAGACATTTTTGTACAGAGAAAAAAACAATGATTTTTTTTTTTTTCACAACTCCAACGTTGATAGTGAACGAGCTTTGTGTGTTGAGAGTCCACAGTGCTTTATATACAAATAGATTGTACACACTAGGAAATTATATTTTATCTAATATAAAATGATAACAAAAAGAAATCATAAAAATAACATTACTATATATAATATAAAATGTGATTTATACACTAGTGGGAACAAAGTATGGAAATTCGTCCATACTTGAGTGAAAATATAGACGAAACTATAATTATATTTATATAAAACTCGACTTAATAAAAAATAAGAGATGTGAATATGGACAAGTTTTTTATTTTTTCATTTTATTATTATTTTTGATGTTATTGGCATGAGAACCGGCAAATTATCAATGAATAATATTTAATTTACATTAGACAGCTTGTAAAGGGCTGTTATTTTCAACAGGCTGTCAAGGAGAGGATATAAAATAACAAAAGAGAGAGAAGAGGCAAACAAGGAGTTATCTCTCTCTTGTCATTAAATCACGGATACTTATCTCCACGTTAAGATTTTAAACATTTTAAGATCGCTCGGCTATCCCCCTTTCACAAAGCGGTCTCCCTTTTTTACAAGAGCTATTACATTTATCATAAAAATTAGGAAATTCGATTATTGATGAATTCATTTACAATTATTATTATTAATATTTATTTTTATTTTATTTTTTTTTTCGCGAAAGAAACGTTTGTCGGGTGCTATTTTGATTCGCTTTCTCTAACAATCATCTGACAGTTACTACGTGAATGCCATACAAAGGCATCAAGTGAACAGCGACGTCAAATACGCACCTTCAAAACTTGCTATTGTAAGGTCTTTCGTTTTCCGGTGGCCACACATGCAGCACACTCTAACACCTTCCTCCCCGAGTTATGGCTCCCGTTTAAAGTACGGCGCTCTCTTTGTTTTTATCACTCGAGTAGTTCCCTATCCCGTCCGTATTTCCTTGATACTCATACTTCATATTTTTGTATATTTTTCACTCAATGTAGCTCCGACCAACTTTTCGTTCACGTGTTGCGTAAAAAATAAACGTCAATGATTATTAATATAACGCGCGATCGTGTGTCTGGGTTTTTGTATCGTTTTTACATCTAAATGTATGTATTATCTTTTTTTATTTATCAATTCTTAGGGTACCAAAAAAGTGAAAAATTGAGTTTAATCAATAAAAATTTTTTTTTCAAAAATAATAAGAGTAAATACCGAGATAACAAATAATAAAGATAAATAATACCCTACGTAATAATAAAATTATCAAGAACACGCGATTTAGGACTTGGCACATTTTTTTAATATCCCCAGTAGTTCTCAACTTATGCAATAAAACAGATAATCAGTAGATTTGTTGAAGCTACGTTTTCAGAGTATGTCGGAGAGAGTTGGCGACATATAGGTATATTGTGGTTAAATTCTTACGAGCAAAGTATATCTGCGTACATGTCACCAAGTCCCTTCGATACACTCTGAAAACGTAGCTTGGAAAAATCTAATAATTATGTTCTTACTTAATGTTTTTTTTTGATCATTCAACACTTAAAACCTTAACAAACTTGACATTACAAAATTAACAAAAAAGAAAGAATAAAATTTATGAAATGACAAAAGTTGAGAATAACTGGGTCACTATATAGATGTACTAAAGGCGTAGTGAGTTTTTTTCAAAATGGCACGCGACATATTTTTTATTCTTTGGTAGATGAATCAAAGTTGTATTTTACATATACTCCTTTTATGAAAAAATCGTGAGAAAATTTTTAGTTATTTACGAAGACAGATATTTTTAAATCATTTGCTTATAAAACTTTACGTTAAAACATGCTAATTGGAAGTTAAATTTAACGGAAACGGTACTACAAATATTCATAAAATTTTAAAAACTCATTTATGATAACGTTAATAGCTTATATTTTAAATTTTAACGGTTTTGTAAGATAATTATTTTTTGCATAAAGTTCTGAAAAAATAAAAATATGTGCCAAGATCTGAATCGTTATTTTTCTTTCTACTACCTAAAATATCGAAAAATAAAAGAAGATTTTTTTCATATTCATACGTTACGTAATTTGTTTTAAGAATTTAAAGATATATTATTATTATTATTAATATGTATATATATATGTTGCGATAATGTTCTGTTTTAATACATACATTTAGGTATTTAAACAATACAAAAACACAGTCACGCGCGAGCGCTCATATTGATAATTATTGACGTTCACTTTTTATGCAACATGTATACGAGAAGTTTTCGGGTGCTGCATTGGCGAAAAGTGTATACAAAAGTTTTGAAGAAACTTGGGATAAAGAGAAGGGGTGAGAGAGAGAAAGAGACAAAGAGTGAGGTGAGTGAGGGTGTATACGGGAGATGCCGGCACTTAGTGAGATCGAAGGAACGGAGGTGATCAAGGGATTACTCTCGAGTGAATGTTAACAAAGAGAGGGTCCGTACTTTACGGGGCCATACACGGGGACTGGAAGGTGAGAGCTGTGCTGCAGTGTCCACCCAAACGAAAAAACCTTCCAAATCTGCAAGTCAGTGAAACCGCATATACGTCGCTGCTCTATTGATGCCCCTGTATGTGATTCATTCACGTAGTAACGATGAGATAATTGTCAAGATCGCGACATCAAAATAGCATCTGACGAAGGTTCCTTTCGCGTTCCGAAAATGTTTTCACCTTGGGCAGAAACACAAGTTGTAGTTTCTGCCCAAGGTGAGAACATTTTCGTCCCTCGGGCCCACTGCTATGCCCCAATGGCACACTCCCCGCCCGCCAATTACTTCCCGACAAAGTACGGGAAGAAACATTCTGACCCTGCCAGGCCCAAAGTTCGTTCCCGCTCTAGGGTGGAAAGTAATGGGCGGAAAGTGAGCCCTATGGCGTTATTACGCCCTAGGGCACACTTTCCACCCTCCATCTACTTTCCACCCTAGAGCGGGAACGAACTTTTCCCCCCTGGGGCATTTTTGAGGTGCCCCCAGTAGACCCGACAGGACTCGCCGCATAAGTTCCATCGCCCCGCAGCTACCTTACGTCCGCAAAAATCTGACGACGACTACCATTGGGCCTGGCAGGGCCAGAATGTTTCTTCCCGCCCGTGGGCGGAAAGTAATTGGCGGGCGGAGAGTGTGCCGTAAGGCGCACAACACTGCGCCAGAGGGGGGAAATGGTAGTTGTCGTCGGATAAGTGGGACGGCCCGAGGTAGCTGCGGACCGATGTCGCATATGCGCCGAGTCCTATACTTCCTACTGAGGGAACACCAGACTCTCAAAAATGCCTTAGGTAGGGAAGTAAAATTAATTAAATAATAATAATAATTGTAAATGAATGGCCAAAAGCGACAACCGAATATATGCTGAAGTATACCTGTACGTATATTGTATAGGTGTACCTCAGCCTATAATTGGGTATCACTTTGGCCAACGCAACCTAATGTAATACTTTTTTTTTTCTTCTCTTCAATGATGTTCCAAAAAAAAGGACGACTACTCTGTGAAAGCGGGATAACCGAGAAATCTTGACAAGCTGATATACAAGCGTAATATCAATTTGAATAATTTCATTTTTTTCTCTTTCTTCCTCACAATCTGTTTGCCTCCCGTTGTTAATTTTTTACAAAAGTCTATCCTTCCCTGTCTCTTCTATTGTTATACATCTTCTCCTTAAACCAATAACAACCCCCACAAGCACAGAAGGAAAGGACGCGATCGAGGGATATCTCTTTCGGTCGTCGATACACATAATAATAATAATAATAATCATAAAAATAATATCATCTATAGTAATGCAATTTAAAAAAAGTCGATAAGCGTCGTTGCGCTCCCTTTCCTTCTCTTGCCGCTCGTCTCTCTTACGGCTCGTATTTTTTCTTTTCTTTTTTTTTATCTACTATACGCAGTGCCTCGCGCGATTTGTTTAAACTATACCTTAATTTAAAATATATGCTCATTTATAATATGTATAAACTATATACAACATTGTCTCATGTCTCTATATAGGTATGTGAGTGCGCCCTCCTTCAGAGCCACGGGGAAGGGCGCGCGTTACGCATAATTTCTGTACTTATTTTAATTACTAATAATTACTAATTAGCAGTGGCAAGCTGGCCAGCTGGCTTGAGTCTCTATAAGCACCATATCAAGATTTCACCAGTAAAAGTCACTACAAACCCTCGACGAATTTAGATAGCTGATCCTGCGGCGTCATGGGGGTAATGTCGTTGCCGTCTTGGCCACCAACGGCAGCGTTCGCCGCCGCAGGCGACTGATGAAGGGGCAACTGGACACCCGGATGCGGTCCAGGCTGTCCTGGTTGACCACCGGCCGTCGCTTGGCTCAACTGCGACAGCATCATCTCACTGGGGCCACCGAGCTCGTGTGCCGGCGAATGTGTGGGCGTGCCGCCCGCGTGACCTGGATGATGGTGAGGCGAGGGTACGGGGCCAGCGCGGGGCGAGGGAACGGGCTGATTTCGCGGAGACGGTACCGGTTGGGGCGATCGTATAGGAGGTGGCGAGCGTACCGATTGCATCAGTTGCTGCTGCACCGAAGAGATTCCCGGAGGTCCCATCACGCCCTGGGGAGACGGGACCGGCGGTGGCGTCAGTTTAAGTCCCGGCTGTACGTAGCCCTGTTCGTTGAATCCACTGTAACCTGTGACAATGAAATCGCATTGTCATTTTCATCATCTCATTCGATTGTTTCGTTACATTATTATGTTGAAATTGAAAAAAAAAAGTTTCGACAAACTTACCCAGCATTGGAGGCCTGATGGGTCTCTGCTGGCCGTAGGGAGGTGCGGATGGCTGAGTGAAGGGCTGCGAGCCCACGACAGATGCCGCCGCCGCGGCTGCTGCCTGTTGCTGGGCAGCGTTCTGCTGCTGTTGCCTCTGTATCATGAGTAACTGTTGCTGTTTCAGCCACTGAGGATTGTGTTGCATGTTCATTTGCTGCTGGCTCTGCTGCTGTTGCTGCTGCAAAGCGAGGGCCTGCTTTTCATAAATAGTATGGGGTTTTGACACATTATTATGGATCAAGCATCGTGTTAAAGCTGCTGTTAGAATCACTTAGTAGCAATAAAAAATTTAAAAAAATATCAAATACTGCGGTAAAGTATAACTTACTTGGCGTTGTTTGATGAATGCAGCCATAAGAGGTGGGTTACTTTTGAGTATGTGCAATATTTGGTTTTGCTGCTCGGGCGTGTTGGGGCTTTTGAGTGTTTGCATCAACTGCTGCAGAGCTTGTTTTCCCGCAACATTCTGGCCCACTTGTCCCGCAGAACCCAACATACCGGGTTTCCGAGCCATTTGACCTCCAATAACAGCCATTCCTGGCTGAATTTGTTGTTGAGGCTGCGGTTGTTGCTGCTGCTGCTGTGGAGGGAGAAGCTGCGGGGCTTGCTGCCGTAGGCTAGCATTTTGTTGCATCACTGCATTTGGTTGATATCTAAAGTTCAGTGTACTATTGCTACAAGTAAAAAAATTAAATTAAAGATTAGTAATATTCATTAAAAAAAAAAAATTAAAAATTTCACGAATCAAGATTATTACCAGCCAATACTTACTTTGGCCACTGATCCATGGGTAAAAGATGTGCGCCACCGGGATTAGCCATCTGTACGGGCATTGGCCTTTGCATCTGAGGCGGAGGCATGACGCCACCTGGTTTTCCGGCAACCGCGCCCATATTAACCCCGAGACCACCAACGCCGACTCCGCCTGGCGTCACCTTGCCGTAACCGACGACATGTGGTGCTTGCTGTCTTGCTGCTTCTTCCTGCACTTGCTTAACCACCTGGAGAACGTGAGCAGGAGGCGTTTGCGTACCGGGTTTCATGCCGATACCAGGCTGATGGTGTGGCGACGGCAGTGACGTTGGACTTATGCCTGGCTTCATCGTTACGCCCGAGGGCATCGTCGTGTTCACTGGTGTCGAGCCTGTTTGCATGCTCAATTCGGAGCCTGCTGAGCGAGTATTTGTCATCACAGCCATACGTCGCCTAGAAATTTTTAAAATGTGGCCATTAAATACAATTCACTCCTTTGGAGTTACATTAGTATGACGCTTAAAGTGAAAAAGATTTTCACAATCAAGTATATTAAACGACAAACACGTAAATGGAAGCATTATATTAGTAAAGAAGATAAAAGTTATTAGGCATCAAAGAACTCAAGGATTAATAAACATTAAAACGTCGCGCGCGCATCTCAACCTTGAAGATATTTTTAGACATTTAGTGCTAATGAAATTCTCGGTTTTGCTGGCATTCAATGATACTGGTATGCAACCAAGAAATATTTTGAATCGGTATAATAAACTTGAAATCGCTTGAATTATTTTCTTTCTTCAAATTGATACCCATAGCGTTTATTTTCCCAAGAATATCTAGTAATGTATAATAAACGAAAATTACTTTATCAATTGAGCCTGCTGCAGACGGTGGTGTTGTTGTTGTTGCTTCAGTTTTTGTTTGATGTTGAAACAGTAAGGCACTGGACATTTTGGTTCAGGACAAGAGCGTGCATGATGGCAGACAAGAGCAATGAGCTGTTTGCAAATCGGACAGCCACCGTTCTTTTTTCGCTTGCACGTCTTTACGTGATTGACCACTCGCTTCATCCTCTGGCAGCTGGCTAACCGGCAATTGGCGTCTTTGCATTGACATGCGTGCACCAAAGATTGTATGCACCTTTGTAACGAAAACTTTCGCGATTCCTGTTGGCAAAACAAATTGAATGACGGTTAGATATAATTCAAACGCTAATAATTTTACTGAAAGTTAACTTTCAACGACAAAAAACATTGCATACACCTACGTACATTTAAATACAAAATAGCTATAGATGTACAAAGATGAATATGAAAATGACGGTACTGTGAAAAAAAAAAAAAAAAAAAAAAAAAAAAAAAAAAAAAAAAAGAAAAAGAAAAAAAGTTATATTAAAAACAAAATACGTACTATTGCATTTACTTGTTTTGCATCTGCCGGCGACGATCCATCGTCCAAATCCAAACCAAGTTTTTCCATGGGATGTGGATGACCTTCCGTTTCTTTACAACTTAGACATAAATCAAAATCCTGAAAAAGAATGTTGAAAGAATGTGATTTTTGTTTCCAAAGCAAAAATAATACGCTGTAGCAGACAAAAATCATACTTACATCGCAAACCGCGCAGTGATACCTTGTGTCGATGTGATCCTTACTATATATAAGTATAGCCCATTCATGCCGTGTACGAATTTTTTAAGGTAAAATTGTACGTTGGACTTGGAATGGGCAAATTACTTTAAGTCCCACTAGACACCTAAGCGTTACAATTCACACTTAGGTAACACTGGGACTAGTAACATTTTATTAATCAAACTACTACTGCTCACCTTGAAGTCCAATACTATTCGTTCTTGCATGCCCTTTTCTAGCATCTTTTTGTACCAATCTTGTAACCTTTTAGGCTTCGGTATTCTCTGATCGCCAGGATGACAGAAGAAAATATATATTTTAAAAATAATTACTACAAAAATAAGTAGACTTTTACTTGGTTCTATTGTCTTCTATTCATGCATAATATAATTACATACGGACATATCGATTGCACTTGGAGGAGGTTATTCAGATTTTTTACCCAAATTAAGAAAGCAAAATACGATAAAAAACAAAAATTTAACGATTCTTAGAATCGTAAAAATGTAAGTACGTTTGAAGAGAAAATTTTCTCCAAGGGCTTAAAGATATATCGGTTGAAATACGTACAATTTTGTATGTATGAAATCGAATATTAATAAAAAAAATGTTGGCATGAATATTTTTACTGACCTGTTCTGGTACGAGAAGTACTTAGCGTCCCTTGCTATCGTACACAATTGCTTGCCGAAACAGCACATAACTTGTGGATTGAACGTATATTTTCTGCCGCAACAGTATCCCAGCGCGTGCATCACAGGATCAATTTCTTTTTCAAAGACTTCCGATAACTGCAAAAATACAACATGTAAATGATTACAAAAAAGTTACACTATAGCATGAAAATTACCTTGAAGACACAAAATTAAAAGCTGCTTACCTTTGTACAGTATCTATAAACCTTGGAAGTCAGAGCCAAGTTTTCTAATACATCGGATAAGAAAATGGTTATGAAGAAACCAAAGATTTTAAAAAATAGATAAATGCGCGGGTATAATATTATTGACTTCTTGGCTCTTCATCCATAGATTGAATTTGCATTTAATTTTTTTTTCACTTGATGAATTTTTGAAATGAGTATACACAATTTATATATTTTTTTAAATATTTCTTTTTATTAAAAAATTGAAGAGTCTTTTCTTACTAAAATTAAGAAATAAAGAAAAATAGATAAGACATTTTTGTACAGAGAAAAAAACAATGATTTTTTTTTTTTTCACAACTCCAACGTTGATAGTGAACGAGCTTTGTGTGTTGAGAGTCCACAGTGCTTTATATACAAATAGATTGTACACACTAGGAAATTATATTTTATCTAATATAAAATGATAACAAAAAGAAATCATAAAAATAACATTACTATATATAATATAAAATGTGATTTATACACTAGTGGGAACAAAGTATGGAAATTCGTCCATACTTGAGTGAAAATATAGACGAAACTATAATTATATTTATATAAAACTCGACTTAATAAAAAATAAGAGATGTGAATATGGACAAGTTTTTTATTTTTTCATTTTATTATTATTTTTGATGTTATTGGCATGAGAACCGGCAAATTATCAATGAATAATATTTAATTTACATTAGACAGCTTGTAAAGGGCTGTTATTTTCAACAGGCTGTCAAGGAGAGGATATAAAATAACAAAAGAGAGAGAAGAGGCAAACAAGGAGTTATCTCTCTCTTGTCATTAAATCACGGATACTTATCTCCACGTTAAGATTTTAAACATTTTAAGATCGCTCGGCTATCCCCCTTTCACAAAGCGGTCTCCCTTTTTTACAAGAGCTATTACATTTATCATAAAAATTAGGAAATTCGATTATTGATGAATTCATTTACAATTATTATTATTAATATTTATTTTTATTTTATTTTTTTTTTCGCGAAAGAAACGTTTGTCGGGTGCTATTTTGATTCGCTTTCTCTAACAATCATCTGACAGTTACTACGTGAATGCCATACAAAGGCATCAAGTGAACAGCGACGTCAAATACGCACCTTCAAAACTTGCTATTGTAAGGTCTTTCGTTTTCCGGTGGCCACACATGCAGCACACTCTAACACCTTCCTCCCCGAGTTATGGCTCCCGTTTAAAGTACGGCGCTCTCTTTGTTTTTATCACTCGAGTAGTTCCCTATCCCGTCCGTATTTCCTTGATACTCATACTTCATATTTTTGTATATTTTTCACTCAATGTAGCTCCGACCAACTTTTCGTTCACGTGTTGCGTAAAAAATAAACGTCAATGATTATTAATATGGCGCGCGATCGTGTGTCTGGGTTTTTGTATCGTTTTTACATCTAAATGTATGTATTATCTTTTTTTATTTATCAATTCTTAGGGTACCAAAAAAGTGAAAAATTGAGTTTAATCAATAAAAATTTTTTTTTCAAAAATAATAAGAGTAAATACCGAGATAAAAAATAATAAAGATAAATAATACCCTACGTAATAATAAAATTATCAAGAACACGCGATTTAGGACTTGGCACATTTTTTTAATATCCCCAGTAGTTCTCAACTTATGCAATAAAACAGATAATCAGTAGATTTGTTGAAGCTACGTTTTCAGAGTATGTCGGAGAGAGTTGGCGACATGTAGGTATATTGTGGTTAAATTCTTACGAGCAAAGTATATCTGCGTACATGTCACCAAGTCCCTTCGATACACTCTGAAAACGTAGCTTGGAAAAATCTAATAATTATGTTCTTACTTAATGTTTTTTTTTGATCATTCAACACTTAAAACCTTAACAAACTTGACATTACAAAATTAACAAAAAAGAAAGAATAAAATTTATGAAATGACAAAAGTTGAGAATAACTGGGTCACTATATAGATGTACTAAAGGCGTAGTGAGTTTTTTTCAAAATGGCACGCGACATATTTTTTATTCTTTGGTAGATGAATCAAAGTTATATTTTACATGTATTCCTTTTATGAAAAAATCGTGAGAAAATTTTTAGTTATTTACGAAGACAGATATTTTTAAATCATTTGCTTATAAAACTTTACGCTAAAACATGCTAATTGGAAGTTAAATTTAACGGAAACGGTACTAAAAATATTCATTAAATTTAAAAAACTTATTTATGTAAACGTTAATAGCTTATATTTTAAATTTCAACAGTTTTGTAAGAAAATTATTTTTTGCGTAAAGTTCTGAAAAAATAAAAATATGTGCCAAGATCTGAATCGTTTTTTTTCTTTCTACTACCTAAAATATCGAAAAATAAAAGAAGATTTTTTTCATATTCATACGTAACGTAAGTTGATTAAAGTATTTAAAGATATATTATTATTATTATTATTATTACCATTACATATATATATATATATCCCCCTTCTGAGAAAATGTTTTGTTTAAATACATACATTTAGGTGTACAAACAATACAAAAACATAATCACGCGCGAGCACTCATATTGATAATTATTGACGTTCACTTTTTATGCAACATGTATACGAGAAGTTTTCGGGTGCTACATTGGCGAAAAGTGTATACAAAAGTTTTGAAGAAACTTGGGATAAAGAGAAGGGGTGAGAGAGAGAAAGAGACAAAGAGTGAGGTGAGTGAGGGTGTATACGGGAGATGCCGGCACTTAGTGAGATCGAAGGAACGGAGGTGATCAAGGGATTACTCTCGAGTGAATGTTAACAAAGAGAGGGTCCGTACTTTACGGGGCCATACACGGGGACTGGAAGGTGAGAGCTGTGCTGCAGTGTCCACCCAAACGAAAAAACCTCACAATTCTGCAAGTAATTGAAAGTGCATATACAACGCTAAAATATGCACCTTCAAAACTTGCTATTGTAAGGTCTTTCGTTTTCCGGTGGCCACACATGCAGCACACTCTAACACCTTCCTCCCCGAGTTATGGCTCCCGTTAAAAGTACGGCGCTCTCTTTGTTTTTATCACTCGAGTAGTTCCCTATCCCGTCCGTATTTCCTTGATACTCATACTTGATATTTTTGTATATTTTTCACTCAATGTAGCTCCGACCAACTTTTCGTTCACGTGTTGCGTAAAAAATAAACGTCAATGATTATTAATATGGCGCGCGATCGTGTGTCTGGGTTTTTGTATCGTTTTTACATCTAAATGTATGTATTATCTTTTTTTACTTATCAATTTTTAGGGTACCAAAAAAGTGAAAAATTGAGTTTAATCAATAAAAATTTTTTTTTCAAAAATAATAAGAGTAAATACCGAGATAACAAATAATAAAGATAAATAATACCCTACGTAATAATAAAATTATCAAGAACACGCGATTTAGGACTTGGCACATTTTTTTAATATCCCCAGTAGTTCTCAACTTATGCAATAAAACAGATAATCAGTAGATTTGTTGAAGCTACGTTTTCAGAGTATGTCGGAGAGAGTTGGCGACATATAGGTATATTGTGGTTAAATTCTTACGAGCAAAGTATATCTGCGTACATGTCACCAAGTCCCTTCGATACACTCTGAAAACGTAGCTTGGAAAAATCTAATAATTATGTTCTTACTTAATGTTTTTTTTTGATCATTCAACACTTAAAACCTTAACAAACTTGACATTACAAAATTAACAAAAAAGAAAGAATAAAATTTATGAAATGACAAAAGTTGAGAATAACTGGGTCACTATATAGATGTACTAAAGGCGTAGTGAGTTTTTTTCAAAATGGCACGCGACATATTTTTTATTCTTTGGTAGATGAATCAAAGTTGTATTTTACATATACTCCTTTTATGAAAAAATCGTGAGAAAATTTTTAGTTATTTACGAAGACAGATATTTTTAAATCATTTGCTTATAAAACTTTACGTTAAAACATGCTAATTGGAAGTTAAATTTAACGGAAACGGTACTACAAATATTCATAAAATTTTAAAAACTCATTTATGATAACGTTAATAGCTTATATTTTAAATTTCAACGGTTTTGTAAGATAATTATTTTTTGCATAAAGTTCTGAAAAAATAAAAATATGTGCCAAGATCTGAATCGTTATTTTTCTTTCTACTACCTAAAATATCGAAAAATAAAAGAAGATTTTTTTCATATTCATACGTTACGTAATTTGTTTTAAGAATTTAAAGATATATTATTATTATTATTAATATGTATATATATATGTTGCGATAATGTTCTGTTTTAATACATACATTTAGGTATTTAAACAATACAAAAACACAGTCACGCGCGAGCGCTCATATTGATAATTATTGACGTTCACTTTTTATGCAACATGTATACGAGAAGTTTTCGGGTGCTACATTGGCGAAAAGTGTATACAAAAGTTTTGAAGAAACTTGGGATAAAGAGAAGGGGTGAGAGAGAGAAAGAGACAAAGAGTGAGGTGAGTGAGGGTGTATACGGGAGATGCCGGCACTTAGTGAGATCGAAGGAACGGAGGTGATCAAGGGATTACTCTCGAGTGAATGTTAACAAAGAGAGGGTCCGTACTTTACGGGGCCATACACGGGGACTGGAAGGTGAGAGCTGTGCTGCAGTGTCCACCCAAACGAAAAAACCTTCCAAATCTGCAAGTCAGTGAAACCGCATATACGTCGCTGCTCTATTGATGCCCCTGTATGTGATTCATTCACGTAGTAACGATGAGATAATTGTCAAGATCGCGACATCAAAATAGCATCTGACGAAGGTTCCTTTCGCGTTCCGAAAATGTTTTCACCTTGGGCAGAAACACAAGTTGTAGTTTCTGCCCAAGGTGAGAACATTTTCGTCCCTCGGGCCCACTGCTATGCCCCAATGGCACACTCCCCGCCCGCCAATTACTTCCCGACAAAGTACGGGAAGAAACATTCTGACCCTGCCAGGCCCAAAGTTCGTTCCCGCTCTAGGGTGGAAAGTAATGGGCGGAAAGTGAGCCCTATGGCGTTATTACGCCCTAGGGCACACTTTCCACCCGCCATCTACTTTCCACCCTAGAGCGGGAACGAACTTTTCCCCCCTGGGGCATTTTTGAGGTGCCCCCAGTAGACCCGACAGGACTCGCCGCATAAGTTCCATCGCCCCGCAGCTACCTTACGTCCGCAAAAATCTGACGACGACTACCATTGGGCCTGGCAGGGCCAGAATGTTTCTTCCCGCCCGTGGGCGGAAAGTAATTGGCGGGCGGAGAGTGTGCCGTAAGGCGCACAACACTGCGCCAGAGGGGGGAAATGGTAGTTGTCGTCGGATAAGTGGGACGGCCCGAGGTAGCTGCGGACCGATGTCGCATATGCGCCGAGTCCTATACTTCCTACTGAGGGAACACCAGACTCTCAAAAATGCCTTAGGTAGGGAAGTAAAATTAATTAAATAATAATAATAATTGTAAATGAATGGCCAAAAGCGACAACCGAATATATGCTGAAGTATACCTGTACGTATATTGTATAGGTGTACCTCAGCCTATAATTGGGTATCACTTTGGCCAACGCAACCTAATGTAATACTTTTTTTTTTCTTCTCTTCAATGATGTTCCAAAAAAAAGGACGACTACTCTGTGAAAGCGGGATAACCGAGAAATCTTGACAAGCTGATATACAAGCGTAATATCAATTTGAATAATTTCATTTTTTTCTCTTTCTTCCTCACAATCTGTTTGCCTCCCGTTGTTAATTTTTTACAAAAGTCTATCCTTCCCTGTCTCTTCTATTGTTATACATCTTCTCCTTAAACCAATAACAACCCCCACAAGCACAGAAGGAAAGGACGCGATCGAGGGATATCTCTTTCGGTCGTCGATACACATAATAATAATAATAATAATCATAAAAATAATATCATCTATAGTAATGCAATTTAAAAAAAGTCGATAAGCGTCGTTGCGCTCCCTTTCCTTCTCTTGCCGCTCGTCTCTCTTACGGCTCGTATTTTTTCTTTTCTTTTTTTTTATCTACTATACGCAGTGCCTCGCGCGATTTGTTTAAACTATACCTTAATTTAAAATATATGCTCATTTATAATATGTATAAACTATATACAACATTGTCTCATGTCTCTATATAGGTATGTGAGTGCGCCCTCCTTCAGAGCCACGGGGAAGGGCGCGCGTTACGCATAATTTCTGTACTTATTTTAATTACTAATAATTACTAATTAGCAGTGGCAAGCTGGCCAGCTGGCTTGAGTCTCTATAAGCACCATATCAAGATTTCACCAGTAAAAGTCACTACAAACCCTCGACGAATTTAGATAGCTGATCCTGCGGCGTCATGGGGGTAATGTCGTTGCCGTCTTGGCCACCAACGGCAGCGTTCGCCGCCGCAGGCGACTGATGAAGGGGCAACTGGACACCCGGATGCGGTCCAGGCTGTCCTGGTTGACCACCGGCCGTCGCTTGGCTCAACTGCGACAGCATCATCTCACTGGGGCCACCGAGCTCGTGTGCCGGCGAATGTGTGGGCGTGCCGCCCGCGTGACCTGGATGATGGTGAGGCGAGGGTACGGGGCCAGCGCGGGGCGAGGGAACGGGCTGATTTCGCGGAGACGGTACCGGTTGGGGCGATCGTATAGGAGGTGGCGAGCGTACCGATTGCATCAGTTGCTGCTGCACCGAAGAGATTCCCGGAGGTCCCATCACGCCCTGGGGAGACGGGACCGGCGGTGGCGTCAGTTTAAGTCCCGGCTGTACGTAGCCCTGTTCGTTGAATCCACTGTAACCTGTGACAATGAAATCGCATTGTCATTTTCATCATCTCATTCGATTGTTTCGTTACATTATTATGTTGAAATTGAAAAAAAAAAGTTTCGACAAACTTACCCAGCATTGGAGGCCTGATGGGTCTCTGCTGGCCGTAGGGAGGTGCGGATGGCTGAGTGAAGGGCTGCGAGCCCACGACAGATGCCGCCGCCGCGGCTGCTGCCTGTTGCTGGGCAGCGTTCTGCTGCTGTTGCCTCTGTATCATGAGTAACTGTTGCTGTTTCAGCCACTGAGGATTGTGTTGCATGTTCATTTGCTGCTGGCTCTGCTGCTGTTGCTGCTGCAAAGCGAGGGCCTGCTTTTCATAAATAGTATGGGGTTTTGACACATTATTATGGATCAAGCATCGTGTTAAAGCTGCTGTTAGAATCACTTAGTAGCAATAAAAAATTTAAAAAAATATCAAATACTGCGGTAAAGTATAACTTACTTGGCGTTGTTTGATGAATGCAGCCATAAGAGGTGGGTTACTTTTGAGTATGTGCAATATTTGGTTTTGCTGCTCGGGCGTGTTGGGGCTTTTGAGTGTTTGCATCAACTGCTGCAGAGCTTGTTTTCCCGCAACATTCTGGCCCACTTGTCCCGCAGAACCCAACATACCGGGTTTCCGAGCCATTTGACCTCCAATAACAGCCATTCCTGGCTGAATTTGTTGTTGAGGCTGCGGTTGTTGCTGCTGCTGCTGTGGAGGGAGAAGCTGCGGGGCTTGCTGCCGTAGGCTAGCATTTTGTTGCATCACTGCATTTGGTTGATATCTAAAGTTCAGTGTACTATTGCTACAAGTAAAAAAATTAAATTAAAGATTAGTAATATTCATTAAAAAAAAAAAATTAAAAATTTCACGAATCAAGATTATTACCAGCCAATACTTACTTTGGCCACTGATCCATGGGTAAAAGATGTGCGCCACCGGGATTAGCCATCTGTACGGGCATTGGCCTTTGCATCTGAGGCGGAGGCATGACGCCACCTGGTTTTCCGGCAACCGCGCCCATATTAACCCCGAGACCACCAACGCCGACTCCGCCTGGCGTCACCTTGCCGTAACCGACGACATGTGGTGCTTGCTGTCTTGCTGCTTCTTCCTGCACTTGCTTAACCACCTGGAGAACGTGAGCAGGAGGCGTTTGCGTACCGGGTTTCATGCCGATACCAGGCTGATGGTGTGGCGACGGCAGTGACGTTGGACTTATGCCTGGCTTCATCGTTACGCCCGAGGGCATCGTCGTGTTCACTGGTGTCGAGCCTGTTTGCATGCTCAATTCGGAGCCTGCTGAGCGAGTATTTGTCATCACAGCCATACGTCGCCTAGAAATTTTTAAAATGTGGCCATTAAATACAATTCACTCCTTTGGAGTTACATTAGTATGACGCTTAAAGTGAAAAAGATTTTCACAATCAAGTATATTAAACGACAAACACGTAAATGGAAGCATTATATTAGTAAAGAAGATAAAAGTTATTAGGCATCAAAGAACTCAAGGATTAATAAACATTAAAACGTCGCGCGCGCATCTCAACCTTGAAGATATTTTTAGACATTTAGTGCTAATGAAATTCTCGGTTTTGCTGGCATTCAATGATACTGGTATGCAACCAAGAAATATTTTGAATCGGTATAATAAACTTGAAATCGCTTGAATTATTTTCTTTCTTCAAATTGATACCCATAGCGTTTATTTTCCCAAGAATATCTAGTAATGTATAATAAACGAAAATTACTTTATCAATTGAGCCTGCTGCAGACGGTGGTGTTGTTGTTGTTGCTTCAGTTTTTGTTTGATGTTGAAACAGTAAGGCACTGGACATTTTGGTTCAGGACAAGAGCGTGCATGATGGCAGACAAGAGCAATGAGCTGTTTGCAAATCGGACAGCCACCGTTCTTTTTTCGCTTGCACGTCTTTACGTGATTGACCACTCGCTTCATCCTCTGGCAGCTGGCTAACCGGCAATTGGCGTCTTTGCATTGACATGCGTGCACCAAAGATTGTATGCACCTTTGTAACGAAAACTTTCGCGATTCCTGTTGGCAAAACAAATTGAATGACGGTTAGATATAATTCAAACGCTAATAATTTTACTGAAAGTTAACTTTCAACGACAAAAAACATTGCATACACCTACGTACATTTAAATACAAAATAGCTATAGATGTACAAAGATGAATATGAAAATGACGGTACTGTGAAAAAAAAAAAAAAAAAAAAAAAAAAAAAAAAAAAAAAAAAAAGAAAAAGAAAAAAAGTTATATTAAAAACAAAATACGTACTATTGCATTTACTTGTTTTGCATCTGCCGGCGACGATCCATCGTCCAAATCCAAACCAAGTTTTTCCATGGGATGTGGATGACCTTCCGTTTCTTTACAACTTAGACATAAATCAAAATCCTGAAAAAGAATGTTGAAAGAATGTGATTTTTGTTTCCAAAGCAAAAATAATACGCTGTAGCAGACAAAAATCATACTTACATCGCAAACCGCGCAGTGATACCTTGTGTCGATGTGATCCTTACTATATATAAGTATAGCCCATTCATGCCGTGTACGAATTTTTTAAGGTAAAATTGTACGTTGGACTTGGAATGGGCAAATTACTTTAAGTCCCACTAGACACCTAAGCGTTACAATTCACACTTAGGTAACACTGGGACTAGTAACATTTTATTAATCAAACTACTACTGCTCACCTTGAAGTCCAATACTATTCGTTCTTGCATGCCCTTTTCTAGCATCTTTTTGTACCAATCTTGTAACCTTTTAGGCTTCGGTATTCTCTGATCGCCAGGATGACAGAAGAAAATATATATTTTAAAAATAATTACTACAAAAATAAGTAGACTTTTACTTGGTTCTATTGTCTTCTATTCATGCATAATATAATTACATACGGACATATCGATTGCACTTGGAGGAGGTTATTCAGATTTTTTACCCAAATTAAGAAAGCAAAATACGATAAAAAACAAAAATTTAACGATTCTTAGAATCGTAAAAATGTAAGTACGTTTGAAGAGAAAATTTTCTCCAAGGGCTTAAAGATATATCGGTTGAAATACGTACAATTTTGTATGTATGAAATCGAATATTAATAAAAAAAATGTTGGCATGAATATTTTTACTGACCTGTTCTGGTACGAGAAGTACTTAGCGTCCCTTGCTATCGTACACAATTGCTTGCCGAAACAGCACATAACTTGTGGATTGAACGTATATTTTCTGCCGCAACAGTATCCCAGCGCGTGCATCACAGGATCAATTTCTTTTTCAAAGACTTCCGATAACTGCAAAAATACAACATGTAAATGATTACAAAAAAGTTACACTATAGCATGAAAATTACCTTGAAGACACAAAATTAAAAGCTGCTTACCTTTGTACAGTATCTATAAACCTTGGAAGTCAGAGCCAAGTTTTCTAATACATCGGATAAGAAAATGGTTATGAAGAAACCAAAGATTTTAAAAAATAGATAAATGCGCGGGTATAATATTATTGACTTCTTGGCTCTTCATCCATAGATTGAATTTGCATTTAATTTTTTTTTCACTTGATGAATTTTTGAAATGAGTATACACAATTTATATATTTTTTTAAATATTTCTTTTTATTAAAAAATTGAAGAGTCTTTTCTTACTAAAATTAAGAAATAAAGAAAAATAGATAAGACATTTTTGTACAGAGAAAAAAACAATGATTTTTTTTTTTTTCACAACTCCAACGTTGATAGTGAACGAGCTTTGTGTGTTGAGAGTCCACAGTGCTTTATATACAAATAGATTGTACACACTAGGAAATTATATTTTATCTAATATAAAATGATAACAAAAAGAAATCATAAAAATAACATTACTATATATAATATAAAATGTGATTTATACACTAGTGGGAACAAAGTATGGAAATTCGTCCATACTTGAGTGAAAATATAGACGAAACTATAATTATATTTATATAAAACTCGACTTAATAAAAAATAAGAGATGTGAATATGGACAAGTTTTTTATTTTTTCATTTTATTATTATTTTTGATGTTATTGGCATGAGAACCGGCAAATTATCAATGAATAATATTTAATTTACATTAGACAGCTTGTAAAGGGCTGTTATTTTCAACAGGCTGTCAAGGAGAGGATATAAAATAACAAAAGAGAGAGAAGAGGCAAACAAGGAGTTATCTCTCTCTTGTCATTAAATCACGGATACTTATCTCCACGTTAAGATTTTAAACATTTTAAGATCGCTCGGCTATCCCCCTTTCACAAAGCGGTCTCCCTTTTTTACAAGAGCTATTACATTTATCATAAAAATTAGGAAATTCGATTATTGATGAATTCATTTACAATTATTATTATTAATATTTATTTTTATTTTATTTTTTTTTTCGCGAAAGAAACGTTTGTCGGGTGCTATTTTGATTCGCTTTCTCTAACAATCATCTGACAGTTACTACGTGAATGCCATACAAAGGCATCAAGTGAACAGCGACGTCAAATACGCACCTTCAAAACTTGCTATTGTAAGGTCTTTCGTTTTCCGGTGGCCACACATGCAGCACACTCTAACACCTTCCTCCCCGAGTTATGGCTCCCGTTTAAAGTACGGCGCTCTCTTTGTTTTTATCACTCGAGTAGTTCCCTATCCCGTCCGTATTTCCTTGATACTCATACTTCATATTTTTGTATATTTTTCACTCAATGTAGCTCCGACCAACTTTTCGTTCACGTGTTGCGTAAAAAATAAACGTCAATGATTATTAATATGGCGCGCGATCGTGTGTCTGGGTTTTTGTATCGTTTTTACATCTAAATGTATGTATTATCTTTTTTTATTTATCAATTCTTAGGGTACCAAAAAAGTGAAAAATTGAGTTTAATCAATAAAAATTTTTTTTTCAAAAATAATAAGAGTAAATACCGAGATAACAAATAATAAAGATAAATAATACCCTACGTAATAATAAAATTATCAAGAACACGCGATTTAGGACTTGGCACATTTTTTTAATATCCCCAGTAGTTCTCAACTTATGCAATAAAACAGATAATCAGTAGATTTGTTGAAGCTACGTTTTCAGAGTATGTCGGAGAGAGTTGGCGACATGTAGGTATATTGTGGTTAAATTCTTACGAGCAAAGTATATCTGCGTACATGTCACCAAGTCCCTTCGATACACTCTGAAAACGTAGCTTCGAAAAGTCTAATAATTATGTTCTTACTTATTGTTTTTTATGATCATTCAACACTAAAAACCTTAACAAACTTGACATTACAAAATTAACAAAAAAGAAAGAATAAAATTTATGAAATGACAAAAGTTGAGAATAACTGGGTCACTATATAGATGTACTAAAGGCGTAGTGAGTTTTTTTCAAAATGGCACGCGACATATTTTTTATTCTTTGGTAGATGAATCAAAGTTATATTTTACATGTACTCCTTTTATGAAAAAATCGTGAGAAAATTTTTAGTTATTTACGAAGACAGATATTTTTAAATCATTTGCTTATAAAACTTTACGCTAAAACATGCTAATTGGAAGTTAAATTTAACGGAAACGGTACTAAAAATATTCATTAAATTTAAAAAACTTATTTATGTAAACGTTAATAGCTTATATTTTAAATTTCAACAGTTTTGTAAGAAAATTATTTTTTGCGTAAAGTTCTGAAAAAATAAAAATATGTGCCAAGATCTGAATCGTTTTTTTTCTTTCTACTACCTAAAATATCGAAAAATAAAAGAAGATTTTTTTCATATTCATACGTAACGTAAGTTGATTAAAGTATTTAAAGATATATTATTATTATTATTATTATTACCATTACATATATATATATATATCCCCCTTCTGAGAAAATGTTTTGTTTAAATACATACATTTAGGTGTACAAACAATACAAAAACATAATCACGCGCGAGCACTCATATTGATAATTATTGACGTTCACTTTTTATGCAACATGTATACGAGAAGTTTTCGGGTGCTACATTGGCGAAAAGTGTATACAAAAGTTTTGAAGAAACTTGGGATAAAGAGAAGGGGTGAGAGAGAGAAAGAGACAAAGAGTGAGGTGAGTGAGGGTGTATACGGGAGATGCCGGCACTTAGTGAGATCGAAGGAACGGAGGTGATCAAGGGATTACTCTCGAGTGAATGTTAACAAAGAGAGGGTCCGTACTTTACGGGGCCATACACGGGGACTGGAAGGTGAGAGCTGTGCTGCAGTGTCCACCCAAACGAAAAAACCTCACAATTCTGCAAGTAATTGAAAGTGCATATACAACGCTAAAATATGCACCTTCAAAACTTGCTATTGTAAGGTCTTTCGTTTTCCGGTGGCCACACATGCAGCACACTCTAACACCTTCCTCCCCGAGTTATGGCTCCCGTTAAAAGTACGGCGCTCTCTTTGTTTTTATCACTCGAGTAGTTCCCTATCCCGTCCGTATTTCCTTGATACTCATACTTGATATTTTTGTATATTTTTCACTCAATGTAGCTCCGACCAACTTTTCGTTCACGTGTTGCGTAAAAAATAAACGTCAATGATTATTAATATGGCGCGCGATCGTGTGTCTGGGTTTTTGTATCGTTTTTACATCTAAATGTATGTATTATCTTTTTTTACTTATCAATTTTTAGGGTACCAAAAAAGTGAAAAATTGAGTTTAATCAATAAAAATTTTTTTTTCAAAAATAATAAGAGTAAATACCGAGATAACAAATAATAAAGATAAATAATACCCTACGTAATAATAAAATTATCAAGAACACGCGATTTAGGACTTGGCACATTTTTTTAATATCCCCAGTAGTTCTCAACTTATGCAATAAAACAGATAATCAGTAGATTTGTTGAAGCTACGTTTTCAGAGTATGTCGGAGAGAGTTGGCGACATATAGGTATATTGTGGTTAAATTCTTACGAGCAAAGTATATCTGCGTACATGTCACCAAGTCCCTTCGATACACTCTGAAAACGTAGCTTGGAAAAATCTAATAATTATGTTCTTACTTAATGTTTTTTTTTGATCATTCAACACTTAAAACCTTAACAAACTTGACATTACAAAATTAACAAAAAAGAAAGAATAAAATTTATGAAATGACAAAAGTTGAGAATAACTGGGTCACTATATAGATGTACTAAAGGCGTAGTGAGTTTTTTTCAAAATGGCACGCGACATATTTTTTATTCTTTGGTAGATGAATCAAAGTTGTATTTTACATATACTCCTTTTATGAAAAAATCGTGAGAAAATTTTTAGTTATTTACGAAGACAGATATTTTTAAATCATTTGCTTATAAAACTTTACGTTAAAACATGCTAATTGGAAGTTAAATTTAACGGAAACGGTACTACAAATATTCATAAAATTTTAAAAACTCATTTATGATAACGTTAATAGCTTATATTTTAAATTTCAACGGTTTTGTAAGATAATTATTTTTTGCATAAAGTTCTGAAAAAATAAAAATATGTGCCAAGATCTGAATCGTTATTTTTCTTTCTACTACCTAAAATATCGAAAAATAAAAGAAGATTTTTTTCATATTCATACGTTACGTAATTTGTTTTAAGAATTTAAAGATATATTATTATTATTATTAATATGTATATATATATGTTGCGATAATGTTCTGTTTTAATACATACATTTAGGTATTTAAACAATACAAAAACACAGTCACGCGCGAGCGCTCATATTGATAATTATTGACGTTCACTTTTTATGCAACATGTATACGAGAAGTTTTCGGGTGCTACATTGGCGAAAAGTGTATACAAAAGTTTTGAAGAAACTTGGGATAAAGAGAAGGGGTGAGAGAGAGAAAGAGACAAAGAGTGAGGTGAGTGAGGGTGTATACGGGAGATGCCGGCACTTAGTGAGATCGAAGGAACGGAGGTGATCAAGGGATTACTCTCGAGTGAATGTTAACAAAGAGAGGGTCCGTACTTTACGGGGCCATACACGGGGACTGGAAGGTGAGAGCTGTGCTGCAGTGTCCACCCAAACGAAAAAACCTTCCAAATCTGCAAGTCAGTGAAACCGCATATACGTCGCTGCTCTATTGATGCCCCTGTATGTGATTCATTCACGTAGTAACGATGAGATAATTGTCAAGATCGCGACATCAAAATAGCATCTGACGAAGGTTCCTTTCGCGTTCCGAAAATGTTTTCACCTTGGGCAGAAACACAAGTTGTAGTTTCTGCCCAAGGTGAGAACATTTTCGTCCCTCGGGCCCACTGCTATGCCCCAATGGCACACTCCCCGCCCGCCAATTACTTCCCGACAAAGTACGGGAAGAAACATTCTGACCCTGCCAGGCCCAAAGTTCGTTCCCGCTCTAGGGTGGAAAGTAATGGGCGGAAAGTGAGCCCTATGGCGTTATTACGCCCTAGGGCACACTTTCCACCCGCCATCTACTTTCCACCCTAGAGCGGGAACGAACTTTTCCCCCCTGGGGCATTTTTGAGGTGCCCCCAGTAGACCCGACAGGACTCGCCGCATAAGTTCCATCGCCCCGCAGCTACCTTACGTCCGCAAAAATCTGACGACGACTACCATTGGGCCTGGCAGGGCCAGAATGTTTCTTCCCGCCCGTGGGCGGAAAGTAATTGGCGGGCGGAGAGTGTGCCGTAAGGCGCACAACACTGCGCCAGAGGGGGGAAATGGTAGTTGTCGTCGGATAAGTGGGACGGCCCGAGGTAGCTGCGGACCGATGTCGCATATGCGCCGAGTCCTATACTTCCTACTGAGGGAACACCAGACTCTCAAAAATGCCTTAGGTAGGGAAGTAAAATTAATTAAATAATAATAATAATTGTAAATGAATGGCCAAAAGCGACAACCGAATATATGCTGAAGTATACCTGTACGTATATTGTATAGGTGTACCTCAGCCTATAATTGGGTATCACTTTGGCCAACGCAACCTAATGTAATACTTTTTTTTTTCTTCTCTTCAATGATGTTCCAAAAAAAAGGACGACTACTCTGTGAAAGCGGGATAACCGAGAAATCTTGACAAGCTGATATACAAGCGTAATATCAATTTGAATAATTTCATTTTTTTCTCTTTCTTCCTCACAATCTGTTTGCCTCCCGTTGTTAATTTTTTACAAAAGTCTATCCTTCCCTGTCTCTTCTATTGTTATACATCTTCTCCTTAAACCAATAACAACCCCCACAAGCACAGAAGGAAAGGACGCGATCGAGGGATATCTCTTTCGGTCGTCGATACACATAATAATAATAATAATAATCATAAAAATAATATCATCTATAGTAATGCAATTTAAAAAAAGTCGATAAGCGTCGTTGCGCTCCCTTTCCTTCTCTTGCCGCTCGTCTCTCTTACGGCTCGTATTTTTTCTTTTCTTTTTTTTTATCTACTATACGCAGTGCCTCGCGCGATTTGTTTAAACTATACCTTAATTTAAAATATATGCTCATTTATAATATGTATAAACTATATACAACATTGTCTCATGTCTCTATATAGGTATGTGAGTGCGCCCTCCTTCAGAGCCACGGGGAAGGGCGCGCGTTACGCATAATTTCTGTACTTATTTTAATTACTAATAATTACTAATTAGCAGTGGCAAGCTGGCCAGCTGGCTTGAGTCTCTATAAGCACCATATCAAGATTTCACCAGTAAAAGTCACTACAAACCCTCGACGAATTTAGATAGCTGATCCTGCGGCGTCATGGGGGTAATGTCGTTGCCGTCTTGGCCACCAACGGCAGCGTTCGCCGCCGCAGGCGACTGATGAAGGGGCAACTGGACACCCGGATGCGGTCCAGGCTGTCCTGGTTGACCACCGGCCGTCGCTTGGCTCAACTGCGACAGCATCATCTCACTGGGGCCACCGAGCTCGTGTGCCGGCGAATGTGTGGGCGTGCCGCCCGCGTGACCTGGATGATGGTGAGGCGAGGGTACGGGGCCAGCGCGGGGCGAGGGAACGGGCTGATTTCGCGGAGACGGTACCGGTTGGGGCGATCGTATAGGAGGTGGCGAGCGTACCGATTGCATCAGTTGCTGCTGCACCGAAGAGATTCCCGGAGGTCCCATCACGCCCTGGGGAGACGGGACCGGCGGTGGCGTCAGTTTAAGTCCCGGCTGTACGTAGCCCTGTTCGTTGAATCCACTGTAACCTGTGACAATGAAATCGCATTGTCATTTTCATCATCTCATTCGATTGTTTCGTTACATTATTATGTTGAAATTGAAAAAAAAAAGTTTCGACAAACTTACCCAGCATTGGAGGCCTGATGGGTCTCTGCTGGCCGTAGGGAGGTGCGGATGGCTGAGTGAAGGGCTGCGAGCCCACGACAGATGCCGCCGCCGCGGCTGCTGCCTGTTGCTGGGCAGCGTTCTGCTGCTGTTGCCTCTGTATCATGAGTAACTGTTGCTGTTTCAGCCACTGAGGATTGTGTTGCATGTTCATTTGCTGCTGGCTCTGCTGCTGTTGCTGCTGCAAAGCGAGGGCCTGCTTTTCATAAATAGTATGGGGTTTTGACACATTATTATGGATCAAGCATCGTGTTAAAGCTGCTGTTAGAATCACTTAGTAGCAATAAAAAATTTAAAAAAATATCAAATACTGCGGTAAAGTATAACTTACTTGGCGTTGTTTGATGAATGCAGCCATAAGAGGTGGGTTACTTTTGAGTATGTGCAATATTTGGTTTTGCTGCTCGGGCGTGTTGGGGCTTTTGAGTGTTTGCATCAACTGCTGCAGAGCTTGTTTTCCCGCAACATTCTGGCCCACTTGTCCCGCAGAACCCAACATACCGGGTTTCCGAGCCATTTGACCTCCAATAACAGCCATTCCTGGCTGAATTTGTTGTTGAGGCTGCGGTTGTTGCTGCTGCTGCTGTGGAGGGAGAAGCTGCGGGGCTTGCTGCCGTAGGCTAGCATTTTGTTGCATCACTGCATTTGGTTGATATCTAAAGTTCAGTGTACTATTGCTACAAGTAAAAAAATTAAATTAAAGATTAGTAATATTCATTAAAAAAAAAAAATTAAAAATTTCACGAATCAAGATTATTACCAGCCAATACTTACTTTGGCCACTGATCCATGGGTAAAAGATGTGCGCCACCGGGATTAGCCATCTGTACGGGCATTGGCCTTTGCATCTGAGGCGGAGGCATGACGCCACCTGGTTTTCCGGCAACCGCGCCCATATTAACCCCGAGACCACCAACGCCGACTCCGCCTGGCGTCACCTTGCCGTAACCGACGACATGTGGTGCTTGCTGTCTTGCTGCTTCTTCCTGCACTTGCTTAACCACCTGGAGAACGTGAGCAGGAGGCGTTTGCGTACCGGGTTTCATGCCGATACCAGGCTGATGGTGTGGCGACGGCAGTGACGTTGGACTTATGCCTGGCTTCATCGTTACGCCCGAGGGCATCGTCGTGTTCACTGGTGTCGAGCCTGTTTGCATGCTCAATTCGGAGCCTGCTGAGCGAGTATTTGTCATCACAGCCATACGTCGCCTAGAAATTTTTAAAATGTGGCCATTAAATACAATTCACTCCTTTGGAGTTACATTAGTATGACGCTTAAAGTGAAAAAGATTTTCACAATCAAGTATATTAAACGACAAACACGTAAATGGAAGCATTATATTAGTAAAGAAGATAAAAGTTATTAGGCATCAAAGAACTCAAGGATTAATAAACATTAAAACGTCGCGCGCGCATCTCAACCTTGAAGATATTTTTAGACATTTAGTGCTAATGAAATTCTCGGTTTTGCTGGCATTCAATGATACTGGTATGCAACCAAGAAATATTTTGAATCGGTATAATAAACTTGAAATCGCTTGAATTATTTTCTTTCTTCAAATTGATACCCATAGCGTTTATTTTCCCAAGAATATCTAGTAATGTATAATAAACGAAAATTACTTTATCAATTGAGCCTGCTGCAGACGGTGGTGTTGTTGTTGTTGCTTCAGTTTTTGTTTGATGTTGAAACAGTAAGGCACTGGACATTTTGGTTCAGGACAAGAGCGTGCATGATGGCAGACAAGAGCAATGAGCTGTTTGCAAATCGGACAGCCACCGTTCTTTTTTCGCTTGCACGTCTTTACGTGATTGACCACTCGCTTCATCCTCTGGCAGCTGGCTAACCGGCAATTGGCGTCTTTGCATTGACATGCGTGCACCAAAGATTGTATGCACCTTTGTAACGAAAACTTTCGCGATTCCTGTTGGCAAAACAAATTGAATGACGGTTAGATATAATTCAAACGCTAATAATTTTACTGAAAGTTAACTTTCAACGACAAAAAACATTGCATACACCTACGTACATTTAAATACAAAATAGCTATAGATGTACAAAGATGAATATGAAAATGACGGTACTGTGAAAAAAAAAAAAAAAAAAAAAAAAAAAAAAAAAAAAAAAAAAAGAAAAAGAAAAAAAGTTATATTAAAAACAAAATACGTACTATTGCATTTACTTGTTTTGCATCTGCCGGCGACGATCCATCGTCCAAATCCAAACCAAGTTTTTCCATGGGATGTGGATGACCTTCCGTTTCTTTACAACTTAGACATAAATCAAAATCCTGAAAAAGAATGTTGAAAGAATGTGATTTTTGTTTCCAAAGCAAAAATAATACGCTGTAGCAGACAAAAATCATACTTACATCGCAAACCGCGCAGTGATACCTTGTGTCGATGTGATCCTTACTATATATAAGTATAGCCCATTCATGCCGTGTACGAATTTTTTAAGGTAAAATTGTACGTTGGACTTGGAATGGGCAAATTACTTTAAGTCCCACTAGACACCTAAGCGTTACAATTCACACTTAGGTAACACTGGGACTAGTAACATTTTATTAATCAAACTACTACTGCTCACCTTGAAGTCCAATACTATTCGTTCTTGCATGCCCTTTTCTAGCATCTTTTTGTACCAATCTTGTAACCTTTTAGGCTTCGGTATTCTCTGATCGCCAGGATGACAGAAGAAAATATATATTTTAAAAATAATTACTACAAAAATAAGTAGACTTTTACTTGGTTCTATTGTCTTCTATTCATGCATAATATAATTACATACGGACATATCGATTGCACTTGGAGGAGGTTATTCAGATTTTTTACCCAAATTAAGAAAGCAAAATACGATAAAAAACAAAAATTTAACGATTCTTAGAATCGTAAAAATGTAAGTACGTTTGAAGAGAAAATTTTCTCCAAGGGCTTAAAGATATATCGGTTGAAATACGTACAATTTTGTATGTATGAAATCGAATATTAATAAAAAAAATGTTGGCATGAATATTTTTACTGACCTGTTCTGGTACGAGAAGTACTTAGCGTCCCTTGCTATCGTACACAATTGCTTGCCGAAACAGCACATAACTTGTGGATTGAACGTATATTTTCTGCCGCAACAGTATCCCAGCGCGTGCATCACAGGATCAATTTCTTTTTCAAAGACTTCCGATAACTGCAAAAATACAACATGTAAATGATTACAAAAAAGTTACACTATAGCATGAAAATTACCTTGAAGACACAAAATTAAAAGCTGCTTACCTTTGTACAGTATCTATAAACCTTGGAAGTCAGAGCCAAGTTTTCTAATACATCGGATAAGAAAATGGTTATGAAGAAACCAAAGATTTTAAAAAATAGATAAATGCGCGGGTATAATATTATTGACTTCTTGGCTCTTCATCCATAGATTGAATTTGCATTTAATTTTTTTTTCACTTGATGAATTTTTGAAATGAGTATACACAATTTATATATTTTTTTAAATATTTCTTTTTATTAAAAAATTGAAGAGTCTTTTCTTACTAAAATTAAGAAATAAAGAAAAATAGATAAGACATTTTTGTACAGAGAAAAAAACAATGATTTTTTTTTTTTTCACAACTCCAACGTTGATAGTGAACGAGCTTTGTGTGTTGAGAGTCCACAGTGCTTTATATACAAATAGATTGTACACACTAGGAAATTATATTTTATCTAATATAAAATGATAACAAAAAGAAATCATAAAAATAACATTACTATATATAATATAAAATGTGATTTATACACTAGTGGGAACAAAGTATGGAAATTCGTCCATACTTGAGTGAAAATATAGACGAAACTATAATTATATTTATATAAAACTCGACTTAATAAAAAATAAGAGATGTGAATATGGACAAGTTTTTTATTTTTTCATTTTATTATTATTTTTGATGTTATTGGCATGAGAACCGGCAAATTATCAATGAATAATATTTAATTTACATTAGACAGCTTGTAAAGGGCTGTTATTTTCAACAGGCTGTCAAGGAGAGGATATAAAATAACAAAAGAGAGAGAAGAGGCAAACAAGGAGTTATCTCTCTCTTGTCATTAAATCACGGATACTTATCTCCACGTTAAGATTTTAAACATTTTAAGATCGCTCGGCTATCCCCCTTTCACAAAGCGGTCTCCCTTTTTTACAAGAGCTATTACATTTATCATAAAAATTAGGAAATTCGATTATTGATGAATTCATTTACAATTATTATTATTAATATTTATTTTTATTTTATTTTTTTTTTCGCGAAAGAAACGTTTGTCGGGTGCTATTTTGATTCGCTTTCTCTAACAATCATCTGACAGTTACTACGTGAATGCCATACAAAGGCATCAAGTGAACAGCGACGTCAAATACGCACCTTCAAAACTTGCTATTGTAAGGTCTTTCGTTTTCCGGTGGCCACACATGCAGCACACTCTAACACCTTCCTCCCCGAGTTATGGCTCCCGTTTAAAGTACGGCGCTCTCTTTGTTTTTATCACTCGAGTAGTTCCCTATCCCGTCCGTATTTCCTTGATACTCATACTTCATATTTTTGTATATTTTTCACTCAATGTAGCTCCGACCAACTTTTCGTTCACGTGTTGCGTAAAAAATAAACGTCAATGATTATTAATATGGCGCGCGATCGTGTGTCTGGGTTTTTGTATCGTTTTTACATCTAAATGTATGTATTATCTTTTTTTACTTATCAATTTTTAGGGTACCAAAAAAGTGAAAAATTGAGTTTAATCAATAAAAATTTTTTTTTCAAAAATAATAAGAGTAAATACCGAGATAACAAATAATAAAGATAAATAATACCCTACGTAATAATAAAATTATCAAGAACACGCGATTTAGGACTTGGCACATTTTTTTAATATCCCCAGTAGTTCTCAACTTATGCAATAAAACAGATAATCAGTAGATTTGTTGAAGCTACGTTTTCAGAGTATGTCGGAGAGAGTTGGCGACATGTAGGTATATTGTGGTTAAATTCTTACGAGCAAAGTATATCTGCGTACATGTCACCAAGTCCCTTCGATACACTCTGAAAACGTAGCTTGGAAAAATCTAATAATTATGTTCTTACTTAATGTTTTTTTTTGATCATTCAACACTTAAAACCTTAACAAACTTGACATTACAAAATTAACAAAAAAGAAAGAATAAAATTTATGAAATGACAAAAGTTGAGAATAACTGGGTCACTATATAGATGTACTAAAGGCGTAGTGAGTTTTTTTCAAAATGGCACGCGACATATTTTTTATTCTTTGGTAGATGAATCAAAGTTATATTTTACATGTACTCCTTTTATGAAAAAATCGTGAGAAAATTTTTAGTTATTTACGAAGACAGATATTTTTAAATCATTTGCTTATAAAACTTTACGCTAAAACATGCTAATTGGAAGTTAAATTTAACGGAAACGGTACTAAAAATATTCATTAAATTTAAAAAACTTATTTATGTAAACGTTAATAGCTTATATTTTAAATTTCAACAGTTTTGTAAGAAAATTATTTTTTGCGTAAAGTTCTGAAAAAATAAAAATATGTGCCAAGATCTGAATCGTTTTTTTTCTTTCTACTACCTAAAATATCGAAAAATAAAAGAAGATTTTTTTCATATTCATACGTAACGTAAGTTGATTAAAGTATTTAAAGATATATTATTATTATTATTATTATTACCATTACATATATATATATATATCCCCCTTCTGAGAAAATGTTTTGTTTAAATACATACATTTAGGTGTACAAACAATACAAAAACATAATCACGCGCGAGCACTCATATTGATAATTATTGACGTTCACTTTTTATGCAACATGTATACGAGAAGTTTTCGGGTGCTACATTGGCGAAAAGTGTATACAAAAGTTTTGAAGAAACTTGGGATAAAGAGAAGGGGTGAGAGAGAGAAAGAGACAAAGAGTGAGGTGAGTGAGGGTGTATACGGGAGATGCCGGCACTTAGTGAGATCGAAGGAACGGAGGTGATCAAGGGATTACTCTCGAGTGAATGTTAACAAAGAGAGGGTCCGTACTTTACGGGGCCATACACGGGGACTGGAAGGTGAGAGCTGTGCTGCAGTGTCCACCCAAACGAAAAAACCTCACAATTCTGCAAGTAATTGAAAGTGCATATACAACGCTAAAATATGCACCTTCAAAACTTGCTATTGTAAGGTCTTTCGTTTTCCGGTGGCCACACATGCAGCACACTCTAACACCTTCCTCCCCGAGTTATGGCTCCCGTTAAAAGTACGGCGCTCTCTTTGTTTTTATCACTCGAGTAGTTCCCTATCCCGTCCGTATTTCCTTGATACTCATACTTGATATTTTTGTATATTTTTCACTCAATGTAGCTCCGACCAACTTTTCGTTCACGTGTTGCGTAAAAAATAAACGTCAATGATTATTAATATGGCGCGCGATCGTGTGTCTGGGTTTTTGTATCGTTTTTACATCTAAATGTATGTATTATCTTTTTTTACTTATCAATTTTTAGGGTACCAAAAAAGTGAAAAATTGAGTTTAATCAATAAAAATTTTTTTTTCAAAAATAATAAGAGTAAATACCGAGATAACAAATAATAAAGATAAATAATACCCTACGTAATAATAAAATTATCAAGAACACGCGATTTAGGACTTGGCACATTTTTTTAATATCCCCAGTAGTTCTCAACTTATGCAATAAAACAGATAATCAGTAGATTTGTTGAAGCTACGTTTTCAGAGTATGTCGGAGAGAGTTGGCGACATATAGGTATATTGTGGTTAAATTCTTACGAGCAAAGTATATCTGCGTACATGTCACCAAGTCCCTTCGATACACTCTGAAAACGTAGCTTGGAAAAATCTAATAATTATGTTCTTACTTAATGTTTTTTTTTGATCATTCAACACTTAAAACCTTAACAAACTTGACATTACAAAATTAACAAAAAAGAAAGAATAAAATTTATGAAATGACAAAAGTTGAGAATAACTGGGTCACTATATAGATGTACTAAAGGCGTAGTGAGTTTTTTTCAAAATGGCACGCGACATATTTTTTATTCTTTGGTAGATGAATCAAAGTTGTATTTTACATATACTCCTTTTATGAAAAAATCGTGAGAAAATTTTTAGTTATTTACGAAGACAGATATTTTTAAATCATTTGCTTATAAAACTTTACGTTAAAACATGCTAATTGGAAGTTAAATTTAACGGAAACGGTACTACAAATATTCATAAAATTTTAAAAACTCATTTATGATAACGTTAATAGCTTATATTTTAAATTTCAACGGTTTTGTAAGATAATTATTTTTTGCATAAAGTTCTGAAAAAATAAAAATATGTGCCAAGATCTGAATCGTTATTTTTCTTTCTACTACCTAAAATATCGAAAAATAAAAGAAGATTTTTTTCATATTCATACGTTACGTAATTTGTTTTAAGAATTTAAAGATATATTATTATTATTATTAATATGTATATATATATGTTGCGATAATGTTCTGTTTTAATACATACATTTAGGTATTTAAACAATACAAAAACACAGTCACGCGCGAGCGCTCATATTGATAATTATTGACGTTCACTTTTTATGCAACATGTATACGAGAAGTTTTCGGGTGCTACATTGGCGAAAAGTGTATACAAAAGTTTTGAAGAAACTTGGGATAAAGAGAAGGGGTGAGAGAGAGAAAGAGACAAAGAGTGAGGTGAGTGAGGGTGTATACGGGAGATGCCGGCACTTAGTGAGATCGAAGGAACGGAGGTGATCAAGGGATTACTCTCGAGTGAATGTTAACAAAGAGAGGGTCCGTACTTTACGGGGCCATACACGGGGACTGGAAGGTGAGAGCTGTGCTGCAGTGTCCACCCAAACGAAAAAACCTTCCAAATCTGCAAGTCAGTGAAACCGCATATACGTCGCTGCTCTATTGATGCCCCTGTATGTGATTCATTCACGTAGTAACGATGAGATAATTGTCAAGATCGCGACATCAAAATAGCATCTGACGAAGGTTCCTTTCGCGTTCCGAAAATGTTTTCACCTTGGGCAGAAACACAAGTTGTAGTTTCTGCCCAAGGTGAGAACATTTTCGTCCCTCGGGCCCACTGCTATGCCCCAATGGCACACTCCCCGCCCGCCAATTACTTCCCGACAAAGTACGGGAAGAAACATTCTGACCCTGCCAGGCCCAAAGTTCGTTCCCGCTCTAGGGTGGAAAGTAATGGGCGGAAAGTGAGCCCTATGGCGTTATTACGCCCTAGGGCACACTTTCCACCCGCCATCTACTTTCCACCCTAGAGCGGGAACGAACTTTTCCCCCCTGGGGCATTTTTGAGGTGCCCCCAGTAGACCCGACAGGACTCGCCGCATAAGTTCCATCGCCCCGCAGCTACCTTACGTCCGCAAAAATCTGACGACGACTACCATTGGGCCTGGCAGGGCCAGAATGTTTCTTCCCGCCCGTGGGCGGAAAGTAATTGGCGGGCGGAGAGTGTGCCGTAAGGCGCACAACACTGCGCCAGAGGGGGGAAATGGTAGTTGTCGTCGGATAAGTGGGACGGCCCGAGGTAGCTGCGGACCGATGTCGCATATGCGCCGAGTCCTATACTTCCTACTGAGGGAACACCAGACTCTCAAAAATGCCTTAGGTAGGGAAGTAAAATTAATTAAATAATAATAATAATTGTAAATGAATGGCCAAAAGCGACAACCGAATATATGCTGAAGTATACCTGTACGTATATTGTATAGGTGTACCTCAGCCTATAATTGGGTATCACTTTGGCCAACGCAACCTAATGTAATACTTTTTTTTTTCTTCTCTTCAATGATGTTCCAAAAAAAAGGACGACTACTCTGTGAAAGCGGGATAACCGAGAAATCTTGACAAGCTGATATACAAGCGTAATATCAATTTGAATAATTTCATTTTTTTCTCTTTCTTCCTCACAATCTGTTTGCCTCCCGTTGTTAATTTTTTACAAAAGTCTATCCTTCCCTGTCTCTTCTATTGTTATACATCTTCTCCTTAAACCAATAACAACCCCCACAAGCACAGAAGGAAAGGACGCGATCGAGGGATATCTCTTTCGGTCGTCGATACACATAATAATAATAATAATAATCATAAAAATAATATCATCTATAGTAATGCAATTTAAAAAAAGTCGATAAGCGTCGTTGCGCTCCCTTTCCTTCTCTTGCCGCTCGTCTCTCTTACGGCTCGTATTTTTTCTTTTCTTTTTTTTTATCTACTATACGCAGTGCCTCGCGCGATTTGTTTAAACTATACCTTAATTTAAAATATATGCTCATTTATAATATGTATAAACTATATACAACATTGTCTCATGTCTCTATATAGGTATGTGAGTGCGCCCTCCTTCAGAGCCACGGGGAAGGGCGCGCGTTACGCATAATTTCTGTACTTATTTTAATTACTAATAATTACTAATTAGCAGTGGCAAGCTGGCCAGCTGGCTTGAGTCTCTATAAGCACCATATCAAGATTTCACCAGTAAAAGTCACTACAAACCCTCGACGAATTTAGATAGCTGATCCTGCGGCGTCATGGGGGTAATGTCGTTGCCGTCTTGGCCACCAACGGCAGCGTTCGCCGCCGCAGGCGACTGATGAAGGGGCAACTGGACACCCGGATGCGGTCCAGGCTGTCCTGGTTGACCACCGGCCGTCGCTTGGCTCAACTGCGACAGCATCATCTCACTGGGGCCACCGAGCTCGTGTGCCGGCGAATGTGTGGGCGTGCCGCCCGCGTGACCTGGATGATGGTGAGGCGAGGGTACGGGGCCAGCGCGGGGCGAGGGAACGGGCTGATTTCGCGGAGACGGTACCGGTTGGGGCGATCGTATAGGAGGTGGCGAGCGTACCGATTGCATCAGTTGCTGCTGCACCGAAGAGATTCCCGGAGGTCCCATCACGCCCTGGGGAGACGGGACCGGCGGTGGCGTCAGTTTAAGTCCCGGCTGTACGTAGCCCTGTTCGTTGAATCCACTGTAACCTGTGACAATGAAATCGCATTGTCATTTTCATCATCTCATTCGATTGTTTCGTTACATTATTATGTTGAAATTGAAAAAAAAAAGTTTCGACAAACTTACCCAGCATTGGAGGCCTGATGGGTCTCTGCTGGCCGTAGGGAGGTGCGGATGGCTGAGTGAAGGGCTGCGAGCCCACGACAGATGCCGCCGCCGCGGCTGCTGCCTGTTGCTGGGCAGCGTTCTGCTGCTGTTGCCTCTGTATCATGAGTAACTGTTGCTGTTTCAGCCACTGAGGATTGTGTTGCATGTTCATTTGCTGCTGGCTCTGCTGCTGTTGCTGCTGCAAAGCGAGGGCCTGCTTTTCATAAATAGTATGGGGTTTTGACACATTATTATGGATCAAGCATCGTGTTAAAGCTGCTGTTAGAATCACTTAGTAGCAATAAAAAATTTAAAAAAATATCAAATACTGCGGTAAAGTATAACTTACTTGGCGTTGTTTGATGAATGCAGCCATAAGAGGTGGGTTACTTTTGAGTATGTGCAATATTTGGTTTTGCTGCTCGGGCGTGTTGGGGCTTTTGAGTGTTTGCATCAACTGCTGCAGAGCTTGTTTTCCCGCAACATTCTGGCCCACTTGTCCCGCAGAACCCAACATACCGGGTTTCC
This sequence comes from Copidosoma floridanum, assembly GCF_036245765.1. NCBI lineage: Eukaryota > Metazoa > Arthropoda > Insecta > Hymenoptera > Encyrtidae > Copidosoma > Copidosoma floridanum. Next base: position 9,578,507 of record NW_028321884.1, on the reverse strand, counting down.
GAGCCATTTGACCTCCAATAACAGCCATTCCTGGCTGAATTTGTTGTTGAGGCTGCGGTTGTTGCTGCTGCTGCTGTGGAGGGAGAAGCTGCGGGGCTTGCTGCCGTAGGCTAGCATTTTGTTGCATCACTGCATTTGGTTGATATCTAAAGTTCAGTGTACTATTGCTACAAGTAAAAAAATTAAATTAAAGATTAGTAATATTCATTAAAAAAAAAAAATTAAAAATTTCACGAATCAAGATTATTACCAGCCAATACTTACTTTGGCCACTGATCCATGGGTAAAAGATGTGCGCCACCGGGATTAGCCATCTGTACGGGCATTGGCCTTTGCATCTGAGGCGGAGGCATGACGCCACCTGGTTTTCCGGCAACCGCGCCCATATTAACCCCGAGACCACCAACGCCGACTCCGCCTGGCGTCACCTTGCCGTAACCGACGACATGTGGTGCTTGCTGTCTTGCTGCTTCTTCCTGCACTTGCTTAACCACCTGGAGAACGTGAGCAGGAGGCGTTTGCGTACCGGGTTTCATGCCGATACCAGGCTGATGGTGTGGCGACGGCAGTGACGTTGGACTTATGCCTGGCTTCATCGTTACGCCCGAGGGCATCGTCGTGTTCACTGGTGTCGAGCCTGTTTGCATGCTCAATTCGGAGCCTGCTGAGCGAGTATTTGTCATCACAGCCATACGTCGCCTAGAAATTTTTAAAATGTGGCCATTAAATACAATTCACTCCTTTGGAGTTACATTAGTATGACGCTTAAAGTGAAAAAGATTTTCACAATCAAGTATATTAAACGACAAACACGTAAATGGAAGCATTATATTAGTAAAGAAGATAAAAGTTATTAGGCATCAAAGAACTCAAGGATTAATAAACATTAAAACGTCGCGCGCGCATCTCAACCTTGAAGATATTTTTAGACATTTAGTGCTAATGAAATTCTCGGTTTTGCTGGCATTCAATGATACTGGTATGCAACCAAGAAATATTTTGAATCGGTATAATAAACTTGAAATCGCTTGAATTATTTTCTTTCTTCAAATTGATACCCATAGCGTTTATTTTCCCAAGAATATCTAGTAATGTATAATAAACGAAAATTACTTTATCAATTGAGCCTGCTGCAGACGGTGGTGTTGTTGTTGTTGCTTCAGTTTTTGTTTGATGTTGAAACAGTAAGGCACTGGACATTTTGGTTCAGGACAAGAGCGTGCATGATGGCAGACAAGAGCAATGAGCTGTTTGCAAATCGGACAGCCACCGTTCTTTTTTCGCTTGCACGTCTTTACGTGATTGACCACTCGCTTCATCCTCTGGCAGCTGGCTAACCGGCAATTGGCGTCTTTGCATTGACATGCGTGCACCAAAGATTGTATGCACCTTTGTAACGAAAACTTTCGCGATTCCTGTTGGCAAAACAAATTGAATGACGGTTAGATATAATTCAAACGCTAATAATTTTACTGAAAGTTAACTTTCAACGACAAAAAACATTGCATACACCTACGTACATTTAAATACAAAATAGCTATAGATGTACAAAGATGAATATGAAAATGACGGTACTGTGAAAAAAAAAAAAAAAAAAAAAAAAAAAAAAAAAAAAAAAAAAAGAAAAAGAAAAAAAGTTATATTAAAAACAAAATACGTACTATTGCATTTACTTGTTTTGCATCTGCCGGCGACGATCCATCGTCCAAATCCAAACCAAGTTTTTCCATGGGATGTGGATGACCTTCCGTTTCTTTACAACTTAGACATAAATCAAAATCCTGAAAAAGAATGTTGAAAGAATGTGATTTTTGTTTCCAAAGCAAAAATAATACGCTGTAGCAGACAAAAATCATACTTACATCGCAAACCGCGCAGTGATACCTTGTGTCGATGTGATCCTTACTATATATAAGTATAGCCCATTCATGCCGTGTACGAATTTTTTAAGGTAAAATTGTACGTTGGACTTGGAATGGGCAAATTACTTTAAGTCCCACTAGACACCTAAGCGTTACAATTCACACTTAGGTAACACTGGGACTAGTAACATTTTATTAATCAAACTACTACTGCTCACCTTGAAGTCCAATACTATTCGTTCTTGCATGCCCTTTTCTAGCATCTTTTTGTACCAATCTTGTAACCTTTTAGGCTTCGGTATTCTCTGATCGCCAGGATGACAGAAGAAAATATATATTTTAAAAATAATTACTACAAAAATAAGTAGACTTTTACTTGGTTCTATTGTCTTCTATTCATGCATAATATAATTACATACGGACATATCGATTGCACTTGGAGGAGGTTATTCAGATTTTTTACCCAAATTAAGAAAGCAAAATACGATAAAAAACAAAAATTTAACGATTCTTAGAATCGTAAAAATGTAAGTACGTTTGAAGAGAAAATTTTCTCCAAGGGCTTAAAGATATATCGGTTGAAATACGTACAATTTTGTATGTATGAAATCGAATATTAATAAAAAAAATGTTGGCATGAATATTTTTACTGACCTGTTCTGGTACGAGAAGTACTTAGCGTCCCTTGCTATCGTACACAATTGCTTGCCGAAACAGCACATAACTTGTGGATTGAACGTATATTTTCTGCCGCAACAGTATCCCAGCGCGTGCATCACAGGATCAATTTCTTTTTCAAAGACTTCCGATAACTGCAAAAATACAACATGTAAATGATTACAAAAAAGTTACACTATAGCATGAAAATTACCTTGAAGACACAAAATTAAAAGCTGCTTACCTTTGTACAGTATCTATAAACCTTGGAAGTCAGAGCCAAGTTTTCTAATACATCGGATAAGAAAATGGTTATGAAGAAACCAAAGATTTTAAAAAATAGATAAATGCGCGGGTATAATATTATTGACTTCTTGGCTCTTCATCCATAGATTGAATTTGCATTTAATTTTTTTTTCACTTGATGAATTTTTGAAATGAGTATACACAATTTATATATTTTTTTAAATATTTCTTTTTATTAAAAAATTGAAGAGTCTTTTCTTACTAAAATTAAGAAATAAAGAAAAATAGATAAGACATTTTTGTACAGAGAAAAAAACAATGATTTTTTTTTTTTTCACAACTCCAACGTTGATAGTGAACGAGCTTTGTGTGTTGAGAGTCCACAGTGCTTTATATACAAATAGATTGTACACACTAGGAAATTATATTTTATCTAATATAAAATGATAACAAAAAGAAATCATAAAAATAACATTACTATATATAATATAAAATGTGATTTATACACTAGTGGGAACAAAGTATGGAAATTCGTCCATACTTGAGTGAAAATATAGACGAAACTATAATTATATTTATATAAAACTCGACTTAATAAAAAATAAGAGATGTGAATATGGACAAGTTTTTTATTTTTTCATTTTATTATTATTTTTGATGTTATTGGCATGAGAACCGGCAAATTATCAATGAATAATATTTAATTTACATTAGACAGCTTGTAAAGGGCTGTTATTTTCAACAGGCTGTCAAGGAGAGGATATAAAATAACAAAAGAGAGAGAAGAGGCAAACAAGGAGTTATCTCTCTCTTGTCATTAAATCACGGATACTTATCTCCACGTTAAGATTTTAAACATTTTAAGATCGCTCGGCTATCCCCCTTTCACAAAGCGGTCTCCCTTTTTTACAAGAGCTATTACATTTATCATAAAAATTAGGAAATTCGATTATTGATGAATTCATTTACAATTATTATTATTAATATTTATTTTTATTTTATTTTTTTTTTCGCGAAAGAAACGTTTGTCGGGTGCTATTTTGATTCGCTTTCTCTAACAATCATCTGACAGTTACTACGTGAATGCCATACAAAGGCATCAAGTGAACAGCGACGTCAAATACGCACCTTCAAAACTTGCTATTGTAAGGTCTTTCGTTTTCCGGTGGCCACACATGCAGCACACTCTAACACCTTCCTCCCCGAGTTATGGCTCCCGTTTAAAGTACGGCGCTCTCTTTGTTTTTATCACTCGAGTAGTTCCCTATCCCGTCCGTATTTCCTTGATACTCATACTTCATATTTTTGTATATTTTTCACTCAATGTAGCTCCGACCAACTTTTCGTTCACGTGTTGCGTAAAAAATAAACGTCAATGATTATTAATATGGCGCGCGATCGTGTGTCTGGGTTTTTGTATCGTTTTTACATCTAAATGTATGTATTATCTTTTTTTATTTATCAATTCTTAGGGTACCAAAAAAGTGAAAAATTGAGTTTAATCAATAAAAATTTTTTTTTCAAAAATAATAAGAGTAAATACCGAGATAACAAATAATAAAGATAAATAATACCCTACGTAATAATAAAATTATCAAGAACACGCGATTTAGGACTTGGCACATTTTTTTAATATCCCCAGTAGTTCTCAACTTATGCAATAAAACAGATAATCAGTAGATTTGTTGAAGCTACGTTTTCAGAGTATGTCGGAGAGAGTTGGCGACATATAGGTATATTGTGGTTAAATTCTTACGAGCAAAGTATATCTGCGTACATGTCACCAAGTCCCTTCGATACACTCTGAAAACGTAGCTTCGAAAAGTCTAATAATTATGTTCTTACTTATTGTTTTTTATGATCATTCAACACTAAAAACCTTAACAAACTTGACATTACAAAATTAACAAAAAAGAAAGAATAAAATTTATGAAATGACAAAAGTTGAGAATAACTGGGTCACTATATAGATGTACTAAAGGCGTAGTGAGTTTTTTTCAAAATGGCACGCGACATATTTTTTATTCTTTGGTAGATGAATCAAAGTTATATTTTACATGTACTCCTTTTATGAAAAAATCGTGAGAAAATTTTTAGTTATTTACGAAGACAGATATTTTTAAATCATTTGCTTATAAAACTTTACGCTAAAACATGCTAATTGGAAGTTAAATTTAACGGAAACGGTACTAAAAATATTCATTAAATTTAAAAAACTTATTTATGTAAACGTTAATAGCTTATATTTTAAATTTCAACAGTTTTGTAAGAAAATTATTTTTTGCGTAAAGTTCTGAAAAAATAAAAATATGTGCCAAGATCTGAATCGTTTTTTTTCTTTCTACTACCTAAAATATCGAAAAATAAAAGAAGATTTTTTTCATATTCATACGTAACGTAAGTTGATTAAAGTATTTAAAGATATATTATTATTATTATTATTATTACCATTACATATATATATATATATCCCCCTTCTGAGAAAATGTTTTGTTTAAATACATACATTTAGGTGTACAAACAATACAAAAACATAATCACGCGCGAGCACTCATATTGATAATTATTGACGTTCACTTTTTATGCAACATGTATACGAGAAGTTTTCGGGTGCTACATTGGCGAAAAGTGTATACAAAAGTTTTGAAGAAACTTGGGATAAAGAGAAGGGGTGAGAGAGAGAAAGAGACAAAGAGTGAGGTGAGTGAGGGTGTATACGGGAGATGCCGGCACTTAGTGAGATCGAAGGAACGGAGGTGATCAAGGGATTACTCTCGAGTGAATGTTAACAAAGAGAGGGTCCGTACTTTACGGGGCCATACACGGGGACTGGAAGGTGAGAGCTGTGCTGCAGTGTCCACCCAAACGAAAAAACCTCACAATTCTGCAAGTAATTGAAAGTGCATATACAACGCTAAAATATGCACCTTCAAAACTTGCTATTGTAAGGTCTTTCGTTTTCCGGTGGCCACACATGCAGCACACTCTAACACCTTCCTCCCCGAGTTATGGCTCCCGTTAAAAGTACGGCGCTCTCTTTGTTTTTATCACTCGAGTAGTTCCCTATCCCGTCCGTATTTCCTTGATACTCATACTTGATATTTTTGTATATTTTTCACTCAATGTAGCTCCGACCAACTTTTCGTTCACGTGTTGCGTAAAAAATAAACGTCAATGATTATTAATATGGCGCGCGATCGTGTGTCTGGGTTTTTGTATCGTTTTTACATCTAAATGTATGTATTATCTTTTTTTACTTATCAATTTTTAGGGTACCAAAAAAGTGAAAAATTGAGTTTAATCAATAAAAATTTTTTTTTCAAAAATAATAAGAGTAAATACCGAGATAACAAATAATAAAGATAAATAATACCCTACGTAATAATAAAATTATCAAGAACACGCGATTTAGGACTTGGCACATTTTTTTAATATCCCCAGTAGTTCTCAACTTATGCAATAAAACAGATAATCAGTAGATTTGTTGAAGCTACGTTTTCAGAGTATGTCGGAGAGAGTTGGCGACATATAGGTATATTGTGGTTAAATTCTTACGAGCAAAGTATATCTGCGTACATGTCACCAAGTCCCTTCGATACACTCTGAAAACGTAGCTTGGAAAAATCTAATAATTATGTTCTTACTTAATGTTTTTTTTTGATCATTCAACACTTAAAACCTTAACAAACTTGACATTACAAAATTAACAAAAAAGAAAGAATAAAATTTATGAAATGACAAAAGTTGAGAATAACTGGGTCACTATATAGATGTACTAAAGGCGTAGTGAGTTTTTTTCAAAATGGCACGCGACATATTTTTTATTCTTTGGTAGATGAATCAAAGTTGTATTTTACATATACTCCTTTTATGAAAAAATCGTGAGAAAATTTTTAGTTATTTACGAAGACAGATATTTTTAAATCATTTGCTTATAAAACTTTACGTTAAAACATGCTAATTGGAAGTTAAATTTAACGGAAACGGTACTACAAATATTCATAAAATTTTAAAAACTCATTTATGATAACGTTAATAGCTTATATTTTAAATTTCAACGGTTTTGTAAGATAATTATTTTTTGCATAAAGTTCTGAAAAAATAAAAATATGTGCCAAGATCTGAATCGTTATTTTTCTTTCTACTACCTAAAATATCGAAAAATAAAAGAAGATTTTTTTCATATTCATACGTTACGTAATTTGTTTTAAGAATTTAAAGATATATTATTATTATTATTAATATGTATATATATATGTTGCGATAATGTTCTGTTTTAATACATACATTTAGGTATTTAAACAATACAAAAACACAGTCACGCGCGAGCGCTCATATTGATAATTATTGACGTTCACTTTTTATGCAACATGTATACGAGAAGTTTTCGGGTGCTACATTGGCGAAAAGTGTATACAAAAGTTTTGAAGAAACTTGGGATAAAGAGAAGGGGTGAGAGAGAGAAAGAGACAAAGAGTGAGGTGAGTGAGGGTGTATACGGGAGATGCCGGCACTTAGTGAGATCGAAGGAACGGAGGTGATCAAGGGATTACTCTCGAGTGAATGTTAACAAAGAGAGGGTCCGTACTTTACGGGGCCATACACGGGGACTGGAAGGTGAGAGCTGTGCTGCAGTGTCCACCCAAACGAAAAAACCTTCCAAATCTGCAAGTCAGTGAAACCGCATATACGTCGCTGCTCTATTGATGCCCCTGTATGTGATTCATTCACGTAGTAACGATGAGATAATTGTCAAGATCGCGACATCAAAATAGCATCTGACGAAGGTTCCTTTCGCGTTCCGAAAATGTTTTCACCTTGGGCAGAAACACAAGTTGTAGTTTCTGCCCAAGGTGAGAACATTTTCGTCCCTCGGGCCCACTGCTATGCCCCAATGGCACACTCCCCGCCCGCCAATTACTTCCCGACAAAGTACGGGAAGAAACATTCTGACCCTGCCAGGCCCAAAGTTCGTTCCCGCTCTAGGGTGGAAAGTAATGGGCGGAAAGTGAGCCCTATGGCGTTATTACGCCCTAGGGCACACTTTCCACCCGCCATCTACTTTCCACCCTAGAGCGGGAACGAACTTTTCCCCCCTGGGGCATTTTTGAGGTGCCCCCAGTAGACCCGACAGGACTCGCCGCATAAGTTCCATCGCCCCGCAGCTACCTTACGTCCGCAAAAATCTGACGACGACTACCATTGGGCCTGGCAGGGCCAGAATGTTTCTTCCCGCCCGTGGGCGGAAAGTAATTGGCGGGCGGAGAGTGTGCCGTAAGGCGCACAACACTGCGCCAGAGGGGGGAAATGGTAGTTGTCGTCGGATAAGTGGGACGGCCCGAGGTAGCTGCGGACCGATGTCGCATATGCGCCGAGTCCTATACTTCCTACTGAGGGAACACCAGACTCTCAAAAATGCCTTAGGTAGGGAAGTAAAATTAATTAAATAATAATAATAATTGTAAATGAATGGCCAAAAGCGACAACCGAATATATGCTGAAGTATACCTGTACGTATATTGTATAGGTGTACCTCAGCCTATAATTGGGTATCACTTTGGCCAACGCAACCTAATGTAATACTTTTTTTTTTCTTCTCTTCAATGATGTTCCAAAAAAAAGGACGACTACTCTGTGAAAGCGGGATAACCGAGAAATCTTGACAAGCTGATATACAAGCGTAATATCAATTTGAATAATTTCATTTTTTTCTCTTTCTTCCTCACAATCTGTTTGCCTCCCGTTGTTAATTTTTTACAAAAGTCTATCCTTCCCTGTCTCTTCTATTGTTATACATCTTCTCCTTAAACCAATAACAACCCCCACAAGCACAGAAGGAAAGGACGCGATCGAGGGATATCTCTTTCGGTCGTCGATACACATAATAATAATAATAATAATCATAAAAATAATATCATCTATAGTAATGCAATTTAAAAAAAGTCGATAAGCGTCGTTGCGCTCCCTTTCCTTCTCTTGCCGCTCGTCTCTCTTACGGCTCGTATTTTTTCTTTTCTTTTTTTTTATCTACTATACGCAGTGCCTCGCGCGATTTGTTTAAACTATACCTTAATTTAAAATATATGCTCATTTATAATATGTATAAACTATATACAACATTGTCTCATGTCTCTATATAGGTATGTGAGTGCGCCCTCCTTCAGAGCCACGGGGAAGGGCGCGCGTTACGCATAATTTCTGTACTTATTTTAATTACTAATAATTACTAATTAGCAGTGGCAAGCTGGCCAGCTGGCTTGAGTCTCTATAAGCACCATATCAAGATTTCACCAGTAAAAGTCACTACAAACCCTCGACGAATTTAGATAGCTGATCCTGCGGCGTCATGGGGGTAATGTCGTTGCCGTCTTGGCCACCAACGGCAGCGTTCGCCGCCGCAGGCGACTGATGAAGGGGCAACTGGACACCCGGATGCGGTCCAGGCTGTCCTGGTTGACCACCGGCCGTCGCTTGGCTCAACTGCGACAGCATCATCTCACTGGGGCCACCGAGCTCGTGTGCCGGCGAATGTGTGGGCGTGCCGCCCGCGTGACCTGGATGATGGTGAGGCGAGGGTACGGGGCCAGCGCGGGGCGAGGGAACGGGCTGATTTCGCGGAGACGGTACCAGACGGGGCGACGGGTTCGGTTGGGGCGATCGTATAGGAGGTGGCGAGCGTACCGATTGCATCAGTTGCTGCTGCACCGAAGAGATTCCCGGAGGTCCCATCACGCCCTGGGGAGACGGGACCGGCGGTGGCGTCAGTTTAAGTCCCGGCTGTACGTAGCCCTGTTCGTTGAATCCACTGTAACCTGTGACAATGAAATCGCATTGTCATTTTCATCATCTCATTCGATTGTTTCGTTACATTATTATGTTGAAATTGAAAAAAAAAAGTTTCGACAAACTTACCCAGCATTGGAGGCCTGATGGGTCTCTGCTGGCCGTAGGGAGGTGCGGATGGCTGAGTGAAGGGCTGCGAGCCCACGACAGATGCCGCCGCCGCGGCTGCTGCCTGTTGCTGGGCAGCGTTCTGCTGCTGTTGCCTCTGTATCATGAGTAACTGTTGCTGTTTCAGCCACTGAGGATTGTGTTGCATGTTCATTTGCTGCTGGCTCTGCTGCTGTTGCTGCTGCTGTTGTTGCTGACTCAATATCGCTTGAAGCTGCATTCGGTTTTGATGATTTTGCTGCTGTTGCTGTTGTTGCTGCTGCTGCTGCTGAATTATGTGCTGCAAGCCGGGCTGCTGTTGTTGCTGCTGCTGAGCTTGGTTAGGACCTAAAAGACCAGTATTGACAACGTGTTGCCCGGTTTGTTGTTGTTGCTGCTGCTGCTGTTGTTGTTGTTGTTGTTGTTGTTGTTGTTGCTGCTGTTGCTGCTGCAAAGCGAGGGCCTGCTTTTCATAAATAGTATGGGGTTTTGACACATTATTATGGATCAAGCATCGTGTTAAAGCTGCTGTTAGAATCACTCAGTAGCAATAAAAAATTAAAAAAAATATCAAATACTGCGGTAAAGTATAACTTACTTGGCGTTGTTTGATGAATGCAGCCATAAGAGGTGGGTTACTTTTGAGTATGTGCAATATTTGGTTTTGCTGCTCGGGCGTGTTGGGGCTTTTGAGTGTTTGCATCAACTGCTGCAGAGCTTGTTTTCCCGCAACATTCTGGCCCACTTGTCCCGCAGAACCCAACATACCGGGTTGCCGAGCCATTTGACCTCCAATGCCAGCCATTCCTGGCTGAATTTGTTGTTGAGGCTGCGGTGGTTGCTGCTGCTGCTGCTGCTGCTGTTGCTGCTGTGGAGGGAGAAGCTGCGGGGCTTGCTGCCGTAGGCTAGCATTTTGTTGCATCACTGCATTTGGTTGATATCTAAAGTTCAGTGTACTATTGCTACAAGTAAAAAAATTGAATTAAAGATTAGTAATATTCATTAAAAAAAAAAAATTAAAAATTTCACGAATCAAGATTATTACCAGCCAATACTTACTTTGGCCACTGATCCATGGGTAAAAGATGTGCGCCACCGGGATTAGCCATCTGTACGGGCATTGGCCTTTGCATCTGAGGCGGAGGCATGACGCCACCTGGTTTTCCGGCAACCGCGCCCATATTAACCCCGAGACCACCAACGCCGACTCCGCCTGGCGTCACCTTGCCGTAACCGACGACATGTGGTGCTTGCTGTCTTGCTGCTTCTTCCTGCACTTGCTTAACCACCTGGAGAACGTGAGCAGGAGGCGTTTGCGTACCGGGTTTCATGCCGATACCAGGCTGATGGTGTGGCGACGGCAGTGACGTTGGACTTATGCCTGGCTTCATCGTTACGCCCGAGGGCATCGTCGTGTTCACTGGTGTCGAGCCTGTTTGCATGCTCAATTCGGAGCCTGCTGAGCGAGTATTTGTCATCACAGCCATACGTCGCCTAGAAATTTTTAAAATGTGGCCATTAAATACAATTCACTCCTTTGGAGTTACATTAGTATGACGTTTAAAGTGAAAAAGATTTTCACAATCAAGTATATTAAACGACAAACACGTAAATGGAAGCATTATATTAGTAAAGAAGATAAAAGTTATTAGGCATCAAAGAACTCAAGGATTAATAAACATTAAAACGTCGCGCGCGCATCTCAACCTTGAAGATATTTTTAGACATTTAGTGCTAATGAAATTCTTGGTTTTGCTGGCATTCAATGATACTGGTATGCAACCAAGAAATATTTTGAATCGGTATAATAAACTTGAAATCGCTTGAATTATTTTCTTTCTTCAAATTGATACCCATAGCGTTTATTTTCCCAAGAATATCTAGTAATGTATAATAAACGAAAATTACTTTATCAATTGAGCCTGCTGCAGACGGTGGTGTTGTTGTTGTTGCTTCAGTTTTTGTTTGATGTTGAAACAGTAAGGCACTGGACATTTTGGTTCAGGACAAGAGCGTGCATGATGGCAGACAAGAGCAATGAGCTGTTTGCAAATCGGACAGCCACCGTTCTTTTTTCGCTTGCACGTCTTTACGTGATTGACCACTCGCTTCATCCTCTGGCAGCTGGCTAACCGGCAATTGGCGTCTTTGCATTGACATGCGTGCACCAAAGATTGTATGCACCTTTGTAACGAAAACTTTCGCGATTCCTGTTGGCAAAACAAATTGAATGACGGTTAGATATAATTCAAACGCTAATAATTTTACTGAAAGTTAACTTTCAACGACAAAAAACATTGCATACACCTACGTACATTTAAATACAAAATAGCTATAGATGTACAAAGATGAATATGAAAATGACGGTACTGTGCGAAGAAAAAAAAAAAAAAAAAAAAAAAAAAAAAAAAAAAAAAAGATGAAAAAAAGTTATATTAAAAACAAAATACGTACTATTGCATTTACTTGTTTTGCATCTGCCGGCGACGATCCATCGTCCAAATCCAAACCAAGTTTTTCCATGGGATGTGGATGACCTTCCGTTTCTTTACAACTTAGACATAAATCAAAATCCTGAAAAAGAATGTTGAAAGAATGTGATTTTTGTTTCCAAAGCAAAAATAATACGCTGTAGCAGACAAAAATCATACTTACATCGCAAACCGCGCAGTGATACCTCGTTTCGATGTGATTCTTACATTTATTACAAGTATATACGAATTTGTCTGTGCCCTGATTGTGTAACTCGTATAACATAGACATAGAACTGAATTTTGCTCGCCTAAGCGATGAGAATTCGAAATGCTTTTCTTTAGCCATTGTGAGAAAAGCATCACGCCCATCCATGAGATCGCAACTTAAAAGGGGATCCGGATCGTTGATAGGCTGTAAGCTAGCTGCACTTTGAACACTGTGTAGTCGGATTACGAAGAATACTTCTTTGTGCTTCTCCATTGTTGCGAAGATTTTAGTTTTGAGATCGCTTCCCGTCTGCGGATTGTTAGACTTTTTGCTATTTTTTCTTTGATTCGCTTTGGACTTGTTCGACTTTTTTGCTTTTTTCTGACCCTTCTTTTTGCCGTCAGGCCCAGTCTCAGAGTCCTCTGATAGCGAAAATATCTGCAATATTATTAATTTTTGTCAAATATGATAGTTTTTATTTAAATTATTCTAAATGCTTACGTTTGCAGCAGCTGCAGCAGCTTCCGCGGCCTCAGCTAGTTTTCGCTTTTCTTCCTCTTCTTGATCTAATTCTTTTATACTATCCTCAAGCACGTTAGGCCAAAAGTCACCTTCGAAATACGGTAATTCCGCTACTGATGATAAATTATCTTCCGTCGCCTGTTTCAAAATGTCCTGTAAAGAAAACCATTGATCAGTTAAGACACACGATTGGTCGCAATACTTCGTTCAAATGGATAAGTATAGCCCATTGATCCTGTGTACGAATTTTTTAAGGTAACAAGTACGTTGTATTTGAAGTGGGCAATTTACTTCAAGTCCCTTTAGACACCTAAGCGTTACAATTCACACTTAGGTAACACTGGGACTGGTAACATTTTATTACTCAAACTACTACTGCTCACCTTGAAGTCCAATACTATTCGTTCTTGCATGCCCTTTTCTAGCATCTTTTTGTACCAATCTTGTAACCTTTTAGGCTTCGGTATTCTCTGATCGCCAGGATGACAGAAGAAAATATAGTCATCACCTTCCGACGGTGGACATGCCCATATATGAGCCATGGTATAACTGAAATAGCAAAAACAAGCCATTGTTTAAACAAATGCAATTCGACTTTCGCTCTAAATGTACATCATACAGATTTTCGAGAGCAACACTCACCCAAGTTGCTTGGCGTAATCGAGATACCCAAGCAGAATCTCATGATAGACGGCTGTCCTAAACTGCTTTGGTCTGAAGAAGTGCACCGAATCGAGGTAGGCTATGTAAACGCGCCTCGTATTGGGCGGCGTGCATTCGCTTCCGTACTCCTGCACATGCATACCAAAGAAACAAATGTCGACACCGTCCACCTCTTCGAAGGCAAACAGAGCTTTGGCGCGGTAAGGAAATTCCCCGGGCATGTCGCCGTTCTCTACGAAACGACTCCTCATACCCGGTTTCACTTCGACTGTCTTGTCGCTCGACGAAACGACTCGTATTGACACCTCACCCGCACCTGCTTCTTTCTTTTTTAGGAAGTTGTTAACCCGCGTCTCAATATAAGTGCCCATTTTCGTAACCGGTAGTCGCTTCGCGCTGTATTTATTGTCTTTGCGCTTCTGGCCTTTCTTTTTCAAACAATTATCACAGGTAAATCTGTTGGAAAGCAAAGGATTCTTCGTTAGTATTACGAGTTGGAGTTTTGTTTAGGAAAGCAAGATGCATAGGTGAGAAAAAAAGCTTTACCCTTGCGGCCATATCTGTTCTATGTGCAGTACGCAGATCATGTGCACCTTTCTGCTACAATCTGTGCAAACAACAAACGGTTCTTGTTCCAAGTAATCGTTTTTCATTTCTTGGAACTCTTCCTTTTTAATGAAACTGAAATCATAAAAATTGGCAAATTCAAATACAAACCATGGATTCGAAGAAGATGTTAGGTCTTGATAGGTACTTAAACGCCCTCGAGACCAATTATTTTTCTTATTAGATTTGATAAAATGAAAAGTAAAAATTGAAAACTTACGTTTGCGGCTGAGTCGGATCGTCGCCTAACGTCACGGTATCTCCAGGAATGTCGTTGAAACATTTTTGACAGAAGGTGTATCTATCAGGAACAAGATTATACGTCTTTACACTATTTGCATTAGACATCCGAATTGCGATCCAAAATGAGCATGGTTTTTCGGACATTCGGATATAATAGTTTCAGTCACCACAAACGTGTGTTACCCGATGTGTATTTTAATCATTGTTAATTTGCAACATTCAACAATCGTTGTAAATGGGATACATAGCGTGCGTTTTCAAATAAAAGAAAAAAAAAAAAAAAAAACACATTTTAATATTATTACGTAGCCAAATAGCGTCCGTAATTAAGTTATCGTGTAAAATAAAATTAATTTTGCCGATTTCCCCATATTTTATATTTCGTTTTTTCAGTCATTCAATTTATCCGAGTGTCCAAGGAACCAATTGATTGAGCAATCGATGGTGATGGTGATGGTTGGTGGCGTGGGTTTTATTTTTTTCAGAAGCAAGATAATACGTAGGCAACACAAGAAGAAGCAAGCGGCAAACACGGGTTCGTTTGTGTGTGCGGTTGTGTGCGCAATCCGTGGATGTGTAATTTTTTTATTTGGTTTCAAGGAGGGTACATACACAAAAGAAGAGAACAAACGGTGCCATGGTTAGAAACAATACATCAAAAATCATAAGTTTAACTGTTGTTACATACATACGAAAATTTAAACGTTTAATCATATTGTAACTTTGTCGAAATAAAGTTTTCTTTGCAAGCGTTCATATGTATAGCAATGAAACTCTGTTCAGCAAAATTACACCGAAATTAATATGCTTTGTACAATCTGCAGTGTAAGCTATTAAGCGCGCATTTATATAAAAAAAAACCAAGCTCATATCAGTTTCAATTAAACTATCCGACACGACATTTTAACTTCAAACAACGTTGAGTAAAAAGAGTTTACTTCATTAACTATCTCTTCTATACTATAACTCATTACAAGGCGCATATTGAGAACCAAGGACTAGCGTTTGCTATCAGTGCATATATTTTAAAAATAATTACTACAAAAATAAGTAGACTTTTACTTGGTTCTATTGTCTTCTATTCATACATAATATAATTACATACGGACATATCGATTGCACTTGGAGGAGGTTATTCAGATTTTTTACCCAAATTAAGAAAGCAAAATACGATAAAAAACAAAAATTTAACGATTCTTAGAATCGTAAAAATGTAAGTACGTTTGAAGAGAAAATTTTCTCCAAGGGCTTAAAGATATATCGGTTGAAATACGTACAATTTTGTATGTATGAAATCGAATATTAATAAAAAAAATGTTGGCATGAATATTTTTACTGACCTGTTCTGGTACGAGAAGTACTTAGCGTCCCTTGCTATCGTACACAATTGCTTGCCGAAACAGCACATAACTTGTGGATTGAACGTATATTTTCTGCCGCAACAGTATCCCAGCGCGTGCATCACAGGATCAATTTCTTTTTCAAAGACTTCCGATAACTGCAAAAATACAACATGTAAATGATTACAAAAAAGTTACACTATAGCATGAAAATTACCTTGAAGACACAAAATTAAAAGCTGCTTACCTTTGTACAGTATCTATAAACCTTGGAAGTCTTGCGATTGTAAAGCCACGCGTTTTCAAACATCATCCACACGTCATCAACGTACTGCCATGGATCGCTATACTGCCCCGTATCTAACTTTCTTTTAATCGTGGACAGATCCATGGGCTTCTTGACAATGTCAAAGTAGTCGGGGATGCCCAGTGCTTGGGGATCTACAGGCTGTCTGAACGGCAGAGACTCGGGATCTTGACGATAGAGCTTCTCAAGAGTGGGCATGAGCGCTTGCCTCAACTCGTCGGGCTTGAACAGACAGATTGGCTTTTTGTCGCCGGTTGAGCTACCACTCGGGGTAATTGGTTCTGGTACCGATGGCTTCATGTCGCTACTCGTTGAATCTTGCCCTGGCATGCTTTCTTCTTTTATTCCCAATTCCTCCTGTTAAGCATATTTTAATTTTTTATACATACATTTGTCAACAAATTATCGACACGCACTTAAAGTGTCGACAATAAATTTACCTTGATTGTAGCATTGCCAATGTGACCGGAACACTCTTCCATGGGTTCCTGTTTGATTTCAGTCTTGCTCTGATTGCCGCTCATATCGTTACCGGCCTTGCCGCTGCCGCTCGCGGAGTCGGGTCTACTGGTAATGCCCGATCCGTCACCGATCTCGCCGTCCTGATCGATTTCCATTTTAACATTGGACTCTTCGCTTTTGATCGTGTCGAACTTGCCCTTGCTGTTGTTCATGAGCAGCGTCGGGGAGTTGTCGCGATCGAGAGCGGCGGTGATCGCAGCCATCTGTGACGACATGGAGGAAGAGCCTCTAGGCGCATTCAGAGCAGCCCGCTCTTGTGAGCTCATGCCCTTGCCGTGGTTAGCAGGGGACGGAGTCGTGCTGGAATGGGGCGGTGTCAGATTTGCGCTGGCTACCTGCGACGGTGTCATCAGAGAGGGAACGAGTGGCGTATTTGGCATCGAAGTCACCGAATGGGGACCGTTGGGTAGGGACGTGGCACTCGGACTGGGTCCGCTGGACGCTGGCGGGGGTATTGTCTGTGGCGTCGACACCGAAAGACCGTTGTCATTGGGCGTCGTGGACGAGAGCGGCCGCGACACCAGGAACTGTTGGTTTTGCTGCTGCTGCAAACTTCCAAAGGGCGATGGCGCCTGTGGTATCGTCGCAGAGACATTTTGGCCTACACTCGTAGGCTGAGTCTGTTGCTGCTGCTGCTGCTGCTGTTGTTGCTGTTGAAGCTGCTGTTGCTGAGCAGCTTGCGCCGCCGCTAGCCTGACTTTTATTATCTCATTGAACTGATTTTGGTTGTGAATCGACGAACTGTTGGACAGACCGGTCGACGTGCCGTTGGACGTTGGGAATTGACTAGCCGTCACGGTTGTCGTGGTCAAGTTCGTTTGGGAAGAAATTTGAGACTGGCCAAAGGGACTTAGGCCAGGATTCGAGACGGTATGGCCATTGGGACTCGGGCCCGCCGGTCCAACCATCATATTTTGCTGCTGGTTCTGTGCCTGCTGAGCCTGAATTTGTTGGACCTGTAGCTGCTGAGCTTGCTGGTTGAACTGCATGCGTTGATTTGGCTGCATGGCGGGCATACCGGGCAAACCAAGTTGGCCCATACCGGGAGAGTGGTCGCGTAGTGTTGGTTGAACCGCACTGACTGGCCTTGCCACGGAATTCATATTCTGGGGCACGCACGGCCTCAGACTCGGTCCTGGCGCTCCAGGAGTCTGGGGTTGTTGTTGTTGTTGTTGTTGTTGTTGTTGAGCCTGCTGTTGCATTTGTTGTTCTTTGCGTTTCTGACGTTTCTCTTCTACGTGATTGAAGTAAATAAAAAAAGTATAAGTTTGGTGTGATAACGACGTTTCAAAGGATTTCAACCTGAGAGTATACATAACAATAAAATTGGACTTACCAAGTTCTTTTTGAATTTTGTAGATTTTCTTGGCTAACAGGTGATAGTACTCCGACCTCGAATTGGCCATTTCGTACATATCACCTTCAACTTTTCTGGCGTACGCAACTAAATTGTGCATTCTTTTGTCCAACATAGCTGTGGCATCGGGGGTGGGGAAAATCGCTTGGACACTGAAATTGGAAAAAAAGCATTATTCCAACGTTCAATCACAACTACTACGACTACTGCTACCAAGTAAACGTGAGAAAGCGCATACTTACAGTTTATGTACAAGGTGATTTCTGAGATCGGGGGTGATTGACAGATGCCACTCTTTTGTACCTTGGACAGGCGTCGCGGTTACCTGGCTCGGCTGAAGTCCACCAGGGAGTTGGAGACTAGCAAGGCAGTTGCTACCATCGCCCATGAGACCGGCCGGGACGCCACCCGGCTGGCCAGATTCGCCGAGACCAAAGAGCTGCTGCTGAATATTTGCAGCCGCAGCAGCAGCCGCTGCGGATGGCTGTTGCTGCTGCTGACTGACGACAACCCCGGGTACTCCGGCACCAGGGGCTGACGTCGGAGTTGGCTGCTGCTGCTGCTGCTGCTGCTGCTGTTGATTGGCTGCAGCAGCAGCGGCCGCCGCGGCTGCCGCAGCGGCACCTGACACACCGGACGGATCCGAGCTTAGAGGCAGGGAGACGTTAGGTGCTACGACTTGGTGTGGACCGGCACCCACGACCGATGACTGATCGGGACCACCTTGAACATCGCGCTGGGGCAACCTAACGTTGCTCATCGCGCCCGGTTGCGCCTGAAGCACTGGATTCGCCATCCGCGCTTGTCTGTTGACGCCTTGTTGGGGCTGCAGGAGGCCGGGCTGCGTCGTCGCGGGCACGTTTATGCCTAGAGCGTCGTAGGCCCTCCGCGTATCCGCTAAGCCGGGATTCTGTTGATTGTTCGCTTGTGCAGCGCCCGCGTTGTTCTGCCAATTTTTTTCGGCCTGTTTTAGCGGATAACAGACCGGACAATCGGTTTTCGTGCAGTTCTTCCAGTGACCGATTATTTGTCGGGACGACGTACAATGGGGAACGTTGCAACTTCGGCCAGCCGTGCATTGGGACAAATGGTTTAGAACATTTTTCATCGTCTTACAGTGTGGCAGGTTGCACTGCCACTGTTCCCCGTTGTTGGGTGCTTGATTCTCCCGGCGCTGGCAACTGTGCGCATGCAAAAACAAAAGAAGCTGCTGCTGAATGAGCTTTCGTTTTTCTGGATCCGCGATAACTGGTCTGGCACCTGGAAGAACACACGATACCCAACAATTAATACAAGGTTGCAGTAATTTTATGAATGTAAGGACTCTGTGGCTTACGTTGTTGCTGGCTACCCGGTACTTGGGCTTGCGTAGCCTGTTGAGGCCCGGGCTGACCACCACTGGGCGCCCCACTCTGCGGCTGAGCTGGGCTCGGGGCGGGTGGTTGGGCTTGCTGTGCCATGCCACCTTCCTGGCCAACGGGCACGCCACCAGGCAACCCAGCTCCTCCTAGACCCGCTGCTCCAAGTGGGCCTGAGGCACTAGCGCCCGCTGGGCCAGCTGCTCCTGGCACACCACCGAAGCGGCCTACTTGCATCGCGGTCATCCCCGCGGCTATTGCGTTACGCTGTTGAGGCGTTACGACTGCAACTGGATTGCCCGCAACTGGGCCTGCTGGGCCACTACCTGGAGACCCTATTGTAGACAAAAGGTGCTCTTACAATCACGAAAAAAAAACTCTCTAGTATTGGAGATCAAAAGATATTTTTTATAGCCATGTGGTCGAGGTGACTGACCCATCGCGAGAAAGTAATCAAAGCGACGGGCTAATTAACCTTCCAAATTGATTTGGCGCACCGTTAGATTGGACATTTGACAATGAAGCCTTGAAGGTAACAGGTGCGCTTTGGGCAAAGTGCACGATAAGGTGTATTATAGGTATAGCGTCGACTTACCGTAACCGTAAGGACTGGCGGCGGCAGCCATCTGTCCCATGTTGGTCATATTGGACATGTTTGGGGGCACCTGCATCCTAGGTCCACCGGGCCCGGTTAGTATGCCACCCTGATGGACCTGCTGGTGGGGACTCTGCCCGCGTGCTGGACCGCTGACCATGTGAGCCGCCTGCTGCTGCATCGTCACGGTCCTGACATTCATCATGCCACCACCAGCCGGGCCATTCTGCATCTGGGCGACTCCCACGTGCTGGGTAGGGCCGACGTGGTGCATACCCCCGGGGCCACCCATCATCGTCACGGCGTTCAAAGGCTGCTTGTTCAGGCTGTTGGCCACGATGAGACCACCCCCGGCCATGCCACTCATGCTGCTACTGCTGTTATTTTTACTACTACTGCTGGGTGCTGTTGTCCCGCTCGTCATGACCAAGCCGGAGTTCATGCCCGGGGGACCCTGCATCGCCATGCCACCCGGCTGGGGACCTTGCTGACCCGGCTGTTGGCCCGGTTGGGGACCAGACTGCGGACCTGACTGTTGGTTTGGTTGGTTCGACTGCTGGACGACCGGCTGATTTGACTGGGTCTGCTGTTGCATGCCCATTGCACCTGGAGGCGCTCCTGGGCCGGCCATCGACATTGCCTGCGGCTGACCACCCGCCAACGAGCTGGCTATACTGCCCGACAGGCCCAAAGAGACGACCATTTGCTGGTCGACGACGTTTTTCGAGACCGAAACGTTTGGCGGCGACTGTAGGCTGGTCGACTTGCTACCAAGGGCGTTACTAGCCATCACGAGCGAATTCGTCACGAGGCCCTTGTTGCCCTGTTGCTGCTGTTGGAGAAGGTGGTGCGATAGCTGTTGCTGTTGAACGTGGCGCAGATCTGGATCGAGGGCGCCGTTTTGCTGCCCAGGTCCAGGACCCGTGGCTGGGGGTTTTGTGCTTTCAGGCGCAGAACCCCAGGAGCTCGTCGACAGCAGATCGTCTGGCAGATTGTCTTCAAGGTCGAACATGTCTGTGTTCGTCATGTAACCTGTGAAATTGAAAGAGAAGAAAAGGTCTTCGTTAGTTGATCCTTTATTTTTTTTTTTTTTTTTTTTTTTTCTATGGATTGTTAACATTTCGTTTTTTGTTAATCTCTTTTTATGAAGGGAATGTGTGGTGTGAATGTGTTAAAACGATAGTTGTTTTTTTTTTTTTTTTTTTTTTTCTTTCTATTTTTGTGCAATGGAGCTTTACAATGTTGAATGTATATGATACACTAAAATTGTGAACAGATCAATTAAGTGAAATATGCAATGAAGGTAGGACAGAAAAAAAATAAAATAAAAAAATTAATAAGAGTTCTGAATTGTCATCTAAATTGAAGCTTAATTATATCGAACAGTTACGTTAATTTTGATTATTGTTTTTTGTTATTATCATTAATGATTAAATAAAGGCTGTGCGGATAAGAAAAGGGCGGTTTATTTGTGCAAAATGAAAAAAAAAAAAAACCGTGGTAGATACCGAAAAAAATAAGTATAGCATGATTAGTCTATGTATACATATTGCATGGAGACAAAGTTAATACCATCACCATAACTTCGAGTTCGAAGCTTTAGTTTCTGAATATTAGAACCTTTTCATGTTTTCTTTTAGAAACTTTTCTTTTGTTTACAACAATCAACTAATATTTACAATATTTTCGTTATTTTTACGTTGTACGACTGACCATATTTGTAGACAAGAAAAAAATTGGGGTAACTTACACATATGTATATAGATTACATGATGTCCAAAAAATTATATGCAAACATCTCGTATGAGTATAAACAAACGAGTGTATCAAGTGAAAAAAAAAAAAATAAAATAAAATAAAATAAACACGAAAATAATTAAAAATTAAACACTTAATATAGGAAAAATATAAGACATGAGACATACACCGCATTAGCAAAACTGTATGCTACAGCGGAAAAATCAAAAGAAAAAAAAAATCAGTCCACAATAAACACGTGCTACAAAACTACAAAAGCTGCAAAAGCTACTAATGACAAACTTGTAATATAGTCACATGCTTAGAGACATACAATAAAATGTACAAGTTGATATCTAATTAGGACTTTCTATTATTTGCAAGCTAAAAGAATATGGTTTATTTTTACTTTTTAATAACATTTATATTGTAGTATTGTTACATTTAAATAAAATACAAGTTAAATTAGATAAAACAAGTTACGTCGGTTATTATTATTATGTTGCACTTTATTACCATCACCTTTTTTTTATTACAACCCTGTGCCAGGGTCACATCTTTGAGTAACTAGATTTTTTTTCTCTCTCTTAAATTAATATTAAAATCATACCAGTATTTGTTATTTGATTTTAATGAATCGTTTCAAATATTTCGTGTTTCTCTTATCTGTGGTTTTTTCACGTGATACGACAGCTTCACGTGAATTTATCGTTCATCGTGCACACAATTTGACATTTATTACATACAGTTGGTTAACGTTGGCGAACATTTTACACGACAAAAACTTGGTTTTTTTTTTTTTTTTTTTTTTTTTTTGGAGTTGTTTCAGCATTGGGTCAAAACTTGATAGATTGTCTGTTACTCGATCAACTTATTATTTAGCATCAAGAAGGTAACAGTGAAACATAAAATATCAGCATACATAAATACTTATATTAAACACTAACTTTTTTTTTTTTTTTTTTACTTGCCTATATGAATTTAGCTAACTACCTCTCCTTCGAGATTATCGTAGATTTTCTCTCTCTTTACAATACACAATAATGTCTCTATGCGTGTCTGCCGCATGTCTCAATGTTAAAATATCAAAGCCATTTTCTTTGCCACATTGGTCAATCGCCCTGCCTGCCCTATACTACAGTAAAAAAAAAAAAGTATACAGTTAAAGGACAAAATATTTAGTATCGATTAAAGTAAGACAAAGAAGCAGACCCGTTGCTGCTGTACTGTTATCATGAGACAAATAACTAATTTTTTTTTAATGAACTTTGATAAAGTTTATGAAATTGATGATTTGAAAATTAATGGGATGTATGAATGAAAGGAAGTAAAACGAAAAAAAAAATTTTTTTTAGTGCTCAAACAAATTTATGATTTATTTCGATTAAGAAACTTTATGATCAGTGGTGGTAAATTTTTTGAAACGTCATTTTTTGAATTAGAAAGATCAGTTTTAATTTTTTTTTTTTTTTTCGTTTTCCAACACTGAACAATGAAAATTTATACCGGATGAGAGCCCTAGAAGTCATGAAAACTTTGATATAATATGAGA
The DNA here is from genome assembly GCF_036245765.1 of Copidosoma floridanum. Taxonomy (NCBI): domain Eukaryota; kingdom Metazoa; phylum Arthropoda; class Insecta; order Hymenoptera; family Encyrtidae; genus Copidosoma; species Copidosoma floridanum. The sequence continues at coordinate 9,555,328 of NW_028321884.1, read as the reverse complement.
TTTAGGTTTAGACACACGTTTTTCGCGATTGATTATTAAAATCAACAATTTTGCTGAAAGTTTTGTTGTTGTTTTGTTTTAATATTTACTTCTTTTGCGCGTGGCACGATTGTGGTTCCAAATTGGCTGCATCTGAAGTTGTTGTAGATGATGATGATGATGGTGGTGGTGTAGTTGCATTTGTTGTATATTACCACTGCCACCTCCCCCGTAGTTTGTATAAGCATGGTGCACCATTAGAGGCGCCATACGCACTACATATGCATCACAGTTTATATCATTTTAGACTGTGCATCTTTGATTTTTGTTTTTAATAATTGTAAATATTTTTTTTTTTTTTTTCTGAAGTACACCTTAACTAAGTCGCAGAAACTATTAAACTGAGAGTTTACTTTTTTAGCTCAAGCATTAGATTTTATGTTTTTTAATATTCACAAGTTTATGGTTTTTTTTTCTCATCCATTTACCATTTTAATGTACATTTTGTAATATGCCGTTCAGTGTGATTCTTACTTTCTCTAATTTCGACTACTATAAGTATGATATGAATCATTAAAAAATTGAAAATTTCTAGATTCATCAAAATTTTACGAATTCTGCAGTGAGATGAATGAGAATCACCCTGACGCATATCAACTAAATTACACCAGCACCATTCCGTCAATCGACAATTTGTAGTACAACAAAATTTTTTTAAGTTTCTGTGACTTAGTTACAGTTTTGATTATTAAGATATTAGAATTGCCAGTTGTCATCGATTGACGGATTAATTATTTGTTTTCTGTACACTCGTACAATAATTCATTATACCACAGAAGAAGACAGACGAGATTTTTTTTTACATATTAAGGATGAAGGAGACTTTGTGTAATAACTAATTACATTTTTATCATTTACAGTAGACATAGGAGGAACAAACTAAGGGAGAAAAAAAAGTTGTTTATACATGGTTAGTGCACATACTGCATGCGAGCTTTACTCAAAATGTTTACTGCATCTCTGTAGATCAAAATTGTACCAAATGTCAAAGTGTGCTCATGCGTAACAGCATGCACTAGATTGGTAATCATGTAAATGTTACAATTAGCAATAATAATAATAATAATAATAATAATAATAATTAGCAAAAGCTAGGAAATTGCTCATGTATTAAAAATCTGTTCAACAAAAACGAAGTACAGAGAATTCTTGGATGTTGTAGTATAGTGTATAGTTGGGATTTCGTTGTGTGGTCTGATAGGTAAGTAAAAACTAATTCATTTGACATATTTTAAATAGAGACAAGTGAAAACAAACTTTCAAAGTAAGAAAGTACTAAATAACGCTTGAGTTTTTGACAGGACAGACGTAATGCAGTTACTGCAGGGTAAGAGGCAACAGAGAAGAGATTAAAGTCCCAGATATTTAGAAAATCGTATCATGAACCTCCACAATAAGTACAAGCTGTATCCCAAGTTCGAAAACCCTCTGGTTCATCTCTCGGTGATGAATCGATGATGAAAAAATTGAACAAGTCACAACCCTAAACATCCAAACAGCTGCAGCAAATGACTTGGAGCCACTATAAAATATATACCAAGATGACAAGGATGAAGGAGAGAAAAAGAACAAGACGCGCCTCGGCACACACCGCGAACCGCGATACTCCAGAGTCACCCCGAGAGAGTCCCTACACACCGCGCAAAGCAAAATGCAGAGTGAAATGAGTGAGTGGCGCAGAGAGAAAGAGAGAGCACAACAGAGCCGCGGCCAACACACATATACATACACTGCACAACATGTCAGAGTTCGCGCGCCCCGACACCAACGCCACAGCAGCCAGCCATCAGCCGTCTTTCCTTCCTTTCGCACCTCCGCGTTATTTTCGTGTTCCTCCTTTCTCTATCGCTCGACTCCTCTGTATTAGGTAAATGTACGCTATTGCCCCTGTTCTTTTCAACCCCGTCTCGGGCTTGATGGGTACTCGCGAGCTTTAACTTTAATTTTTTTTTTTTTTGGATTTCGGAGCACACAGTATTTCATGTATAGTATACCCAGAAGTAATAGAATGAAGAAGAACAACGCGGCAGCTAAAAGGAGCGCTATGGGGATGAGAAAATAGGTCAGACGCGCCTGTCCGGCGATGTAGAGTAGTAAAGTTGTTATATTACACACTTTACATAGGTACACACGTATATAATGTATATAACTACTAGCCGAACGCGCTTTTATATGGATGGAAGCTGCTTGGTATGTTGAACTCACAGCGGCGCGGACTCCACGCCGCACTGTGTATCACGTATATATAGGTGTTTTACATATATAGGCACACTTACCACCGTTCGCGGTGCTATGTTCCCTCGATAAAGCTTCGCGGGTGCCGAAATGGTTGCTGGGTGTGTACACACCTACTTGCGAGTTTTTTACCGCTTACGCGGGGATCGTGGAATGCAAGAATACAAACGTTATTCATCTCAATTGTCAGATCTATGCTTGAAACTTGGTTAAAATTTTCGTTCGAGTAGGGTAAGTTGATAGAAAAACCCATTGTGATTTATATTTTCAATGGATAAGCGACTCACTCGGTCATACGATTGGGAAGATTTGATAAACGAGATGTTTGGAGAAAGCTTTCATGTATTTTGGATGGAGAGACGACTACACTGTAACACCGATGTGCACCTGTCGAGGCATCATTGACAGTTGGTTGTCATTTTCCACCTGTTCACATTCCAATATCACATCATTTTCTGTGAATTTTGGTATTCATTGACTTTAGAAACATCAACGAAAAATACCAAAAAGAAGAAACGAATCAACTGATGAGTTGATTTTAGTACAAAGATGTGGAGAAAATGACATTTTTTGAAATCCTTCTTTTGTACTAAACAGGAGACTTAATGAAAAACTTTCAACAAAATCATTAATTTACTTGCTAACTAAAAAATTTCAAAATTAAAAATTTACTCACTGATGAAAAAAAAGTACTACGAAAAACATAAATCCTTCAACATGGTTTGTAATTCATTGCTGAATCTTTGGTAATCTTTATCAAATCGTTTACTGAAAATTTTGTAATTCATAAAATCCACTGAATCATACAAACTGTTTGTTACGTTACACTTTTCATACAACAAATTCAAAAATGAATCATTGAAAAATCAAAGTTTCGAACAAACAAGTATAAGCAAAGTTTTATACCATTGACAAGGAGAAAGAGCATAATGTAGAGAATGAGAGACAAGTCACAAGCGGCCCATGTGCTTGCAGTCATACAAGATTGGCAAAGAAAAAAAATGAAAACTCAAAGGCAATATAAACAAACGAGAAAAATGGGAGAAAAGGATGCAGTATATTTCGGAGCAGCGTAACAGAGCGAGTTCGGCAACAAATGATGTTTGTTAATGCACAATTGTACAAGTTCACCATTAAATCATCAACTCTGAATTCCATCATCCAAGCAGATACTTATAGTAGAGTAAACAGACTCGCACAAAACGTGACACTCGGCGTTGCGTCACTCTTGTTTGCTAACATCTGATTTTTCGACTATTTATCAACAGAATCAAGGAACGAATTGACACTGTCACTGATTTCGAAAAGTTGCCTGCTTGTCTCGAAAAACGTGGAAAAAAAAAAAAAAAAAAAAAAAAAAAAAAAAAAAAAAAAAAAAGAGAACAAAAAACAAACAAATGAATAAATACAACACAATCTCACAAAATCCATTGGCAAAAAATAAAATATAGAAAAATAAAACAATTGTTGATAATAAAGAAACTGGGTACTCACTCGAGGAATCCGATGAACCCTGAAAGGGATCACTGAGTTTGGGCCGTTTATTAGGCGGCCCGTCAACTAGATGGTCGGCCATCCTGCTGATGACGATGGTGCTCGTCGTTGTAAACACAATGGTCAGACGCTTCTCCTCGACAAAGCACCGACCAACTTTAATCTGCGTCTCTTTCTCGGCCTCACCGTGTCGGCCGCAGCTTCATCTAATTCGACGAGTAAAAAAAATAGTTAAACAACACACTGACACTTTGTTGAGTCTTTTTAGAGAGTGGGGTCTTCAAGTCAATATACAGTTGGGCACTGCCGTTGCTTCCGGGCAACGGCAACAGCGACGACGACGACGGCGACGTCGACGACGTCTGCTGCCCGGTCGTACGGGCCTGCCGCGTCGTCTTCCCGTGCCGACATCAGACTTTTGTGTGGACGCACGACACGCCGTGCTGCCGCAGCGCAAGTGCGCCGAGAGAGAGAGAGAGAGTCAGCGGAGCGAACAGTTCCAGAGGGCGCGGAGTTGAAAAAGCGTGAAGAAGATGGTGCCGAGGATCGTCGTCGTCTTGGTCGGGACGAGCTCGAGCAGTTTGATTTCGGTGCGCCCGCGTTAAAAGCAAGGAAAATCGGAGTCGATGTAAAAAGGGTAGGGAGAATAAAAAAAGAGAACTGTGATGTGATTTCGGAGCAGTTGGCGTGCCAGTTGTGTTTTGTTGATGTTGGGGCAAAGGGGGGGGGTCGCGTGTGTATACTGCTGTCTTTGTCGTGCAGCCAGCAGCGGCTTGCGCAGAGCCTCGGGAGCTTCTCCGCCTCCACTGCCCGGCTCCTCTTTTCTGCACACAAATTATTTCAGAGTGGCTTGGTTTTTCGTTCTGGGTATGATGCACTTGCAGTGGCTACACGTCAACGTGTGAGACTCTCCGCGATAGACACCACACACCACACTGCGGGCTAGGCGCACGTATCGTCGCTGCTGCAACAAGCAGCTGCAGGCCGCCTCGGCAGCATCAGAGAGGAGGCGCGACTATGACCTCGCGTCCTGCACGTAAACGTCATCTATACGGCACGAGCCTGGGGGAAAAGAAACAACGCCCGTTACGATTTTTGAAGCACTAGCGTCCAGTATACTGGCTAGCTAAATAAACACTCCGAGAATTTAAGTAGCTGTTGCTGCTGTTGGCACGGGCGTCTACGTTGTACTAACTACATCTGTGTGCAGTGCACGTCGTCCGAGAGAGAGAGAGAGAAAGAGAGCGCGCCTCTCGGTCAGTTCGTCTTGCTCGTGTTACTGTAGTACCTGCGCATGTTCGTGTGGGCGCACGCACACACTAAGGTTACAGTAGGTTGGTGTAATACACAAGAAAGACGAAGTGCGCCGAGAGAGTCAGCGGAGGAGCAAGCAGCTCCAGAGGGCGCGGAGCTAAATAAGCGTGAAGAAGATGGTGCTGAGGATCGGATCGTCATCGTCTTGGTCTGGACGAGCACGAGCGATTTGATTTTGGTGGGCCCGCGTTAAGAGCGAGCAAAATCGGAGTCGAAGAGAAAGAGAGCTGTGCTGTGATTTCGGAGCAGTCAGCGTGCCAGTGGTGTTTTGTTGATGTTTAGCCGCATGTGTACACTGCTGCCTTTGACATACAGCCAGCAGTGTTCACACATAAAAATCAGATGTCGGTTCAGACTTCGTGATCGGCGATTTTAGCAATGTGGAGCTGGGGCTGGGGCTGGTGAGCAGCACCAAGAGACCCGCGGCCTTTTGTAAATGGCTCGGGGTCGCAGTGCTGCTTCCTGAAGTAGGAGAAGGAATAACAAGGGAGGATTGGGAGGACAATTTGAGGGCCTCTTGGTAGCAGGAAGATGCCCAATGGTTCATATAAGCAGAGAAAAAAAATCTTACCATTTTAACTATGAACACTACTTAAAAAAAACCGCAATACTGCCACATTCATTGTTCATACACATGCAATTTTGGCAGGTATCAGAGACATTTAAAATATGAGGCTCAATTATTGTTCAATCTAATGCTACTTATACCTGTACAATACACATGTTTACATATCCAATTTTGTTGTAGTTTATTCTGAAAATAATAAAACTGTCGAAAATAAATTTATTTCATGGAACATAGAACAATGTAATAATTGTTTTGAAAGCAATTAAAATGAGTGAAACTATACACCAGGTCGGAGAAGAAAGTGAGTCATATTGCATAAAAAAATTTTTTTACAGAGGCAGGTATTTAAGAGTGCTTGGTTTTGGTGTTTGACTACTTGAAAAAATTTTTTTTCATCAATTTACTTATTTTTGGCAAACAAATAATGTAACATTTTATAGTCCACAAACTGAAAACAGTTCTCATCGATACCTGTCTATACAAAAAATTTGTTTTTAATATAAAATCACTTCTTTCTCTTACTTGTTGACTAGTGTCACTATTTTTTTTTTGGAAGAGTATACTATAATAAAATTTGAGTAGCAATAACGTGTGTTTTTGGACAATATAAGTAAGTATAAGTAATATTAGGTTGAAAAAATTAAGCCTCTTGTTTTGACTGCTTCTGACGTCACACCTGCCAAAACTATGCGTGCTCGAGCCGTTTCAACTGTACAGATACTGCACGTGGCAGCACTGCCGTTTTAACAGTGCTCCATAGCTGAAACGGTATGATGTTTTCGCATTCAAGTTCAAGAATGCATGTAGGTACAGCAGCAGCAGAAGACGATGATAAAAGTACCAGCAACCAGCAACAGAAACATCACCCGAAAAAAACGGCCGAGCATTAATACGATGAGCCGGTACGGAAAGACGACGATGCTTAACGAGCACGCACAAAACGGAGAAAAAGAAAAAAAATAAAATAAAAATGAGTATGAACGGGGGCCCGCGAAGGCGTACGATACCTGTCCATTGAGCCTGGGATGACAAGGGAGCCGTCCTCGGGGCAGAGCCTCCTCCCCCGCTGTACGAACGATACTGATCACACCAGAGCACACTGAACTGACCGATTTTTTACTCCAGGTTCTTCTCAGCTCTTCGCCCAAGCAACTATCGGCGAACGCGCTTGAGCCAACTCCGGTTTACGTGACGCGGGACGATGCTAACTGCACGGTTCCGCTGCACACTCCCGTTACTGAGCGGGTGTCTATCCGACAACTGCGGGAGCTCGGCTCGTATCTTCCAATTTATAGCATCGGAGTTGAGCAAAATGGCGGCTCTGCCCCAACGCCAGCGCCTCTCTCGAGCTTCTCGCACTGTTGATGTGCCCACAAGCCATTGGCTATACCTATATCTTATCTATAGGTATCCCTTTCTTGCGTGTGTATGCCTCGCTGACATTGGCTACTCCAGCCGCGCACGGCCGGGCGCGCACACCAGAGTACACGGGCGGGGGGGGGTGGGGGTTCGGACTGTTCGGAGCTCTCTCTTCAATGTATGCCCTTCTCACTCGCACTGCCGAAAGAGATGTTCCACAATACGGGCCCACCTGCTTGCCACGAAAAACTAGTGCGCATGTGCCGATGTTGCTGAATTAGTAAAACCGCGAAATTCAAATTGTTGAAACTACTTATCAAGATAAAACACCAGGAATTACCATAACCATAATTATAACGGTAAACACAGTCAAGATCGTGTTTTATGTTTATTTGTTATAAAACGATTGTTTAATTTAACTTGGTGGTTTGCGAAACAAGTCGTGGTTGCACTAACCACGCGCGCGGAGCGACAAAGCAAGCAGACAGACGACTGCCTGCATGATCCTGCTGACTTTTAATTAATAAATAGGTGTACTTACTTTTAATAAGTACACGTTTTAAATGACAGTCCGGGGGTGTCGGGTATATAGAGGGGGTGTGTTAAATGTGTATGCGGCATGGCATACGTCTGGCCGCCTGCTTGTCCAATGTGTGGGCTTTGGTTTAGTTAGGTACGATGATGCGCGCGACTTGTGCTGCGCGGTGACTTCAGAGTCAAATTTCAAGAGAGACGTAGCTAATTTGTAGCTATTATAGAAAGGAGCGCTCTTATCTTTTCCGCTTATCTCTTGCTTTTTAAGTATACTTCTGTAATGGCCGATTTGGACTCAAGTTAACAATTTTTTCACTATTTTTGACAAACCATGGACTCGACGGTGCGATTTGGCATCGTTTTGTACCAAATTTAGCGCCCTTTAGCAGTTTTAGGCTAATTTTGTTGTATCGATTAATATTGTCCCGAGTTCATAATACTTCTGAGATTTGATATCTCGGCCGATAGAACAGAGCAATGCAACGTTAAAATAGCTGTAAAGTCATAAAAATGCAAGTATAGGTATACTTATGTACATAAAGTGGAGTTTCGCTCGACTTGATTGCAATATCTATAGCTATACATAACAACTTGGCAAGACGCCCTTTAAATTGTCTCATGTCACGCAGTCTCATACGCCGTGTGATATTATATATATACTTATGCCGCAGCCCACAAAGAAATATATAGAAACACGTTGTCCATCGTCGTCTGCTTCGTCCTTTTAATTTTCAAGATCTATATAGATATATATTCCTTGATACACCTATCTTGTCATGTACCTCGAACTTGTTTGGACAAAAGTACTTATTTGAGTAGATGATAGTAAGAAATAACTTGCCCTCCTTTTCTCTCTTTTTACTCATGATTTTTGCCACTAAGGACAGTATAGAAGTGATATGTTTACAGCTTAGCAGAGGGAAAAACGGGAAACGAGATATAAAAAAACTTGTGTTCGAGAGTAAGTACGAGATCATGATGCTTCCAAATCGTTAAACTAAGGATCCAAGCATGTAATCGGGTGTAAGTATTCTAAAAGGGGATTCTGACGTTGCACTCATCGTACGCATATACATATAACGTTATGTTACATAAACTTTTTTTTTCTCGTCTCAACGCAATATTTGCATGGTGGATTGTTTGTATAATTGTACAGTGCGATTGATCCTCGACGCTCTTTGCGTTCCTCTTCTTCTTCGCCATATACGAAGGATAGACGTCGCGTATGCACTCTTCAGGGGGACACAAAATGGCCGCTCGACGGGTGAAAATTTCAGCTTTTGGAGCTCCGAAATTCGTGCACCCGGGAGTTGCCCTCGTCGACTCTGACTTTTAAGTATTAACCCTTTTACCGCGTACTTATTTACATGTCCTTCTGTAACTCTTTTTGTTCTTTGGTTAAAGCTTTTTTGTTGATGGGAACGATTTCTTTCGGAGTTTTATGAAGTTTTGTAGGTTAGACAAAAGTATGTCTTACTACACTATCTATATTCTACATAGTAATGGATCCTGATCATGGTTGTGTTAAAAATTAAAAAACCATGACTTAGCTTTGGCTTGTGTGCACATAACGTGTATGTATGTGTGTAATTGCACCCCTTTTTGTTCGTTTTTTGCGTTTCAAACAAAATCAGAGTACATTAAGTTTTTTATACCGTAGAGGTGCATTCTTTTTGATATTTGAAAGGGAAAGAATCGGGTACGCTGCAGTTTACATGTATGCTGAGTTACGATGTATTGTAAAGACTAATTTGCGTTTACGAATTTTGGATTTTTTAAATTAATGTCGATACCAGTGGATTTTCGATAATTGGTACCATAACCGGAAGTAGGTAAACCGTTCACGATCATTTAAATTTAACTTTGAAGCTTCAATAAAGTACAGTACACTTTTTAGTTACAATATATAGCCGTATAGTGGAAAATTATTAACAGCAAAACTTAACAGTTTGTAACGCTGTTGGTGATTCGTTTTGAAAGTTTTTAACCAAAAACTTGAGTTTTAACGTATTTTTCAAACACGTCGCTTACCAAGCTACAAAGCTCATTAAATAAACGTTAAAGCAAATATCTCAGTGATGAATCATCGTTTTTATAAGTACTTACGAATCGTATCAGTTATTCTTTTGTGTTTGAATATTTTATACTTGAAAAAGGAAAGAAAAGTTTTTGGTGAGAGAAATCTACTCTTTTTATACTTTTCTGAAATTGACATGAACAAATTTAAATTATTTTCATTCATTTATACAGCTATAAATCTGAAGTGTTAATTTTTAAATTTTTGTATACTAAAAAAAAAAAAAAAATCTTGAGCAACATTACGAAATTGTCAAAATACATCTAAACATGAATTCAACATTTGTAAATTCAATTAGTTGAATATTATATGATATTGCTTCCAATGGGGTGGCAAAACTGTATGCAGATTTAAGCACATTTTCTTATTTCTGAACGTAGGTATATATTTTGAAGTTGCAATACTTAGCACCTGTTTTATTCATAGAATTGCTCATGTGTGCAAGCTTGTCGTTTCATAAAATAGTACAAAATAAATAACAATGAAAAAAAGCAAACAAAATATTTTAGCCAAAACATTACCTATACTCAAAGGGAAAATGAATAGAGAGTATATACATATAAGTAAGTAGCGGCATGTGCCACCGGCTCTTAAATTTACCTATGTTTGCAAATACCTACACCGTGTAAGTATACTTATATACAACAAACAGCTGTAGCGAGCCGATTGCAGGTATAGAGTAGAGGGTATAGAGCTATAAGGTATATGTGCATGTAAGAGCGACAACAGCCGTTTTAGCTTCATTCAGTGGAAAAACAGGTGATCTTCTGTACCCATACATACCTACATACGTATGCCTTACATGTGCGTTGAGGGGGACCTTGTACTTTCATGCGAATGACGTTTTTAAAAGGACAATGACTTGGGTGCTTTGACTCCCCTGAAGTACCCATAGGTACAATTAGACTTTTCGAGTTTGTTATGTACATGTGCTTCAATTTTACGGGGAGAGGAGAGACCTTGACGTTTTATACCTTCTGTCATACATGTTCCTGCAGGGTCATTGTGCGAACATGTTTAATAATAAAATGGCCTTTTTAGTGTGATTTAAGATTTTTGCTTTTGTATTGTTGTTTACAGCCCTTTACACGTATACCTATAGGATACGTATATATGTACACCTTAAATAATATACTTTTTGAGAACCGGTGATGCCGAGTCGCCCACAAGTACACACTATAATACATGGCCAATTGCTCAACGATTCTCCTTCGAAAAATATAATATCTATATCTATAATTTTTTGAACTTTTTTGTAGATATACTTTTGACTTTCATTTGTCCTTGTACACGTGGATTGAATTTAGTCAAAGACTCTCGAGGTATTCAGAAATTACCGGAAAAATTTTAGTGATAAAAATTTACTTAACTACTGTTAAATCGGTAAATAATGGACGCCTGTGTTTCAGTAACGCTGATAGCCGACAAATCTCCATCAGCAACTTAAACATATAACGACACAAGAGATATATATTATTAAGTTGCTGATATATACGTTATTGTCGACCGGCGATAATTTTTTTTTAGCTTTTTCCTTATGCTCGAAATCGATCGCACCCGAGCACACTACTAAAATGTGTAAAGTAAATAAATGTCTTTCATGCTAATTTGTAAATACATAAAAATCTACGAATCGACTCGCTGCATTGGGATATATAGAGAATATTATTGCATGCTTATTAACAATAGCCTACTCTGGGTAATTAAGGAAAAAAAATTCGCTATATCTGCTGCAAAAAAAACTATTCATTAACCAAGTATTATTTACTGACTCCTATTGTGTTGCACTACCCCTAAGACAAAACAAAAAATTTATCGTCCGAATTAAATAAAAAGCATAGTCTTTGTCCATGAGGATCCCAAAAGGGCATAGTTTTCGTTCGGAATAGGATAAAAGGCATAGTTTTCGTCTGGACGTCGATATAATAATCTAAACGCGTAGTAGGTCTACGTCATCGTCCACTACCATAGGCTTGAAATTATTTTCTTTGTTCTTTATCTTACAACCTACAACGAAAAAGCAAAAGAAATAGGACAGATAGTGTAATCGCTCATTCCATGAAGTAGTGGTAAATCGTTTCACAAAAACTGATATTTTCACGTCCTAATTGAAATTTTTTAGTTTAAATTGTAAGAATTTTTTTTAGCTATTTTTTTCCAACTTATGTGAGGTATGCTGTCAACAAGTTGCCTTTGTGGCCCGACTCTATCATCATTTATGAAAAACCTTTGTTTCATTTTAAATACATTTTTTTTTAATTTTACAAAAATTTTATAACTCCGTCATTACCGTGAGGGTACTTTTTTTTGCAATTGTTAAGCCCCAAGATGGAATTTTTCAACGAAATTTCGCTTGTCACATCTGCACCCTGTATATACCCCTTCGTACACTATAGACATATAATCGATGATTTCGAATCTCTACGAGATTAGGGGTGTTACGGTAATGACCGCTTATTTTACCAGTAAAAACGCTATGCGACATTATTCTTCACGATACTACGAATTGCCACGTTCAGATTTGAAGATGCAAAAAAATTGACAATCTTCTGGTACACCTCGGATTTCAAAACGATGAATTTCAAGTGTCTGAAAATTAATCACTTGGCCAAATTAAATCATTTGTTGTGCGCTATTCAAAAGTGTCAAAAGTATATCTTCACAAACAAAATGCCCCGTACTTGAAAACAAAATTTTTTTTCGGTTCTAAACTATCAGATAAGGGGCTCAACACCTCAAACTTTTGGATAGTAAGTACGTTGTGAAAAAAAAAAAAAAAAAAAAAATACGTCTAGGCACCAGAAGCCGCACAAAGGGAAATTTGTAAACGCTTCGTGTTATGCGGTAATGACGTTTTGGTTTGTTTCAACCTCACGGCCACGCAAAAAAATGTTTCAACTTGATTACAAAGATGCTTTTAGAAAAGATTGGTTTGAAAAAGTTCCGATTGGAAATATTGAATCCGTCGTTTTTAAACATATAGGCTCAACGGAATATCGCATTTTTTGTGAAATAACCCTGGTGGTAAGTACATGGCTTGGCCCTCAACAGTCAACGCCCAAGTATAGAAGGAGACCCTTTTTTCCATCTTGCTTTTTTGTGATTTTGCCCTTTCTTAGGACAATCAACCACACGTTATAGTGTTACACACCGTACCCACATCAAATATTGATATCCGAACTCCGGAAAAGGCATAGTCAAAATTCATCATTCATTGGAGTGCAATATTGAGAATCACAGAAAAATTTATCCAAAACGAAGACTCGTATTTTCGATATTTCTACCAAGTTTTGGTACTTTTTATAATCAAAAAATCTGCTTCGCTATCATTTCTTCTCTACTTATACGTATACGAATCCGTTGTTTTCTGTGCTTAAGTATGTAAATTGTTTTTAATTCTCTCATAAATAATGAGATGGTCTTTCTTGAGCCAAAAAAGCCCCCTTATTTCAGTGTATTTGTAAATAACTTCATATATTACTACAAATATCAAACTGTTATTTATTTTAAAGTTTAAAAAATTAAGCATATTAAGATCAACCTTAGGTGAAAAATCAAACCAATAACTAAAAATTTTAGCTTCAATGACAAAACTTAATTTTTAATTTATCGTTAAAAATCATCACAATTCATTACAAAGAAAAAAAAATAGTATACTGCTAAAAAAAAAAAAATTTCACAATGCAATAAATATTGTAACAAAAAAAAAGGCATTTGCACAGCAACATTGGAACTTCAAGTTTTAGTATCAAATGAAATGGGGTAAATTACGTGCACTTTTTAGCCACAATAGTTTTGTGAATGAAGCTGTAGAGTGAATGAACGTCTGCAGGTATAGGAGTATATAGGAGGGAGCAGCGATCCTTTGCCTGACGAGAAAGAAAACGACAAAACAGGGCATACATATTATACCCACACACAAAGCCAGCCCGATTTCAAGGCTCGATTCTTATGTTGATGGTTCAGTATAATATGTACCTACCATGTGATACTGTAAGATTAGCATAAGTAATCTTTTATCTTTTCATTGAAAAAAAATTTTTTTTTCTTTTAATAAGAAATAAAATCAAGTAAGTAAGTATACAGTAAGAAGACTTGCTATCTGCTTTTAAAAAGTACGAGATGCAAAAGTGCAAGGAGTAATAGGTGATGATGGAAGAAAATAATAAAAGGTACCCTCTTAGTACGTGGATCAATTAAGGCTTTATTTTTTTTTCAGACCATACATGCTGCACCGCAAAAAATGTATATAAAGTACATAGGCATATGTACATTTACTAATAGCTCCAGGGCTATCGCTATGGCTGACAGTAGTGTATATGTATATATATATATATATATATGTAGCCGAATGGTGAGGAAGAAAATTAGGAACGGTGCGACTGCGTTTTCTTTCTTTATGTACTTATCAGTAGTCTAATCAGTTCTTCTATCTCTTTTTATTTTCTAACGCCGTTGCTTAACAATATACACGTGTACATGATTCGACGCTCTAGACGAAGACTATGCCCAGATTGGCCCTAAGCAAAAACTATGCCCTTTCCACGTCTCAGGCGAAGATTATGCCCTTTTTTCTTATCTGGATGGAAACTATGTCCTTTTTTAGTCCCAGACGAAGACTATACCGTTTTTATCATGTCCGCCCTGGTAGAAACGTCACTACATAAACTGGCTAGAAACTCGTCAACGTACATGCGTAAATGAGCTTATAACGTATACCACGTTGACGAGTTTCTAGCCAGTGTATATAGTAACGTTTCTACCAGGGCGGGTGATGGCTATTCCCTTTTCTGGCTGCCAGACGAAAACTATGCCTTTTTTTCTAGTTCAGACGAAAACTATGCTGTTTTTCCCGAGTCTGGGCTAAAACTATACCCTTTTCTCGTGTTCGCACGAAAACTAAGTTGAAAAACATCCAAATATTATTTACTGACTTCTCTTTCGTTGCACATTCCCTAAAACAAAAAAAAACATTTTAAGGTTTCGCGATACTTGGTCCCAGCGTTTATGTTATAAGTTTTATCTTTCCATGGAGATTCACATGCACGTGAATCCACAGATGCCGTTATAAAAAATACAACTCGTATTCGTTATTAGCAGATTTAGCGGCTTCATGCAGTATTTCTAGTATATGTTTGAAAAAAAAAAAGAATGAGCTTTTTTAAAAGATTTCGAAAAGTGTATAACAACTGTAGACAACAACCACTATATAAATATGTTTGATTGTATATCTAATAACAAACACAAATTTAAGGTAATAAGCTTAAATGGATTTCACTTCATCTGGGCTCCAGAAAAGATCAACATCTTTGTATGGACTCAGAGAAAATGGAATAATCTTCATCCAGACTACAAAAAAGGCATAGTTTTCGTCCAAACTAAACAAAAAGCATAGACTTCGTTCGAAATAGGATAAAAGGCATAGTTTTCGTCTGGACGTCGATATAATAATCTAAACGCGTAGTAGGTCTACGTCATCATCCACTACCATAGGCTTGAAATTATTTTCTTTGTTAATTATCTTACAACCTACAACGAAAAAGCAAAAGAAATAGGACAGATAGTGTAATCGCTCATTCCATGAAGTAGTGGTAAATCGTTTCACAAAAACTGATATTTCCACGTCCTAATTGAAATTTTTTAGTTTGAATTGTAAGAATTTTTTTTAGCTATTTTTTTCCAACTTATGTGAGTTATGCTGTCAACAAGTTGCCTGTGTGGCCCGACTCTATCATCATTTATGAAAAACCTTTGTTTCATTTTAAATACATTTTTTTTTAATTTTACAAAAATTTTATAACTTCGTCATTACCGTGAGGGTACTTTTTTTTGCAATTGTTAAGCCCCAAGATGGAATTTTTCAACGAAATTTCGCTTGTCACATCTGCACCCTGTATATACCCCTTCGTACACTATAGACATATAATCGATGATTTCGAATCTCTACGAGATTAGGGGTGTTACGGTAATGACCGCTTATTTTACCAGTAAAAACGCTATGCGACATTATTCTTCACGATACTACGAATTGCCACGTTCAGATTTGAAGATGCAAAAAAATTGACAATCTTCTGGTACACCTCGGATTTCAAAACGATGAATTTCAAGTGTCTGAAAATTAATCACTTGGCCAAATTAAATCATTTGTTGTGCGCTATTCAAAAGTGTCAAAAGTATATCTTCACAAACAAAATGCCCCGTACTTGAAAACAAAATTTTTTTTCGGTTCTAAACTATCAGATAAGGGGCTCAACACCTCAAACTTTTGGATAGTAAGTACGTTGTGAAAAAAAAAAAAAAAAAAAAAATACGTCTAGGCACCAGAAGCCGCACAAAGGGAAATTTGTAAACGCTTCGTGTTATGCGGTAATGACGTTTTGGTTTGTTTCAACCTCACGGCCACGCAAAAAAATGTTTCAACTTGATTACAAAGATGCTTTTAGAAAAGATTGGTTTGAAAAAGTTCCGATTGGAAATATTGAATCCGTCGTTTTTAAACATATAGGCTCAACGGAATATCGCATTTTTTGTGAAATAACCCTGGTGGTAAGTACATGGCTTGGCCCTCAACAGTCAACGCCCAAGTATAGAAGGAGACCCTTTTTTCCATCTTGCTTTTTTGTGATTTTGCCCTTTCTTAGGACAATCAACCACACGTTATAGTGTTACACACCGTACCCACATCAAATATTGATATCCGAACTCCGGAAAAGGCATAGTCAAAATTCATCATTCATTGGAGTGCAATATTGAGAATCACAGAAAAATTTATCCAAAACGAAGACTCGTATTTTCGATATTTCTACCAAGTTTTGGTACTTTTTATAATCAAAAAATCTGCTTCGCTATCATTTCTTCTCTACTTATACGTATACGAATCCGTTGTTTTCTGTGCTTAAGTATGTAAATTGTTTTTAATTCTCTCATAAATAATGAGATGGTCTTTCTTGAGCCAAAAAAGCCCCCTTATTTCAGTGTATTTGTAAATAACTTCATATATTACTACAAATATCAAACTGTTATTTATTTTAAAGTTTAAAAAATTAAGCATATTAAGATCAACCTTAGGTGAAAAATCAAACCAATAATTAAAAATTTTAGCTTCAATGACAAAACTTAATTTTTAATTTATCGTTAAAAATCATCACAATTCATTACAAAGAAAAAAAAATAGTATACTGCTAAAAAAAAAAAAATTTCACAATGCAATAAATATTGTAACAAAAAAAAAAGGCATTTGCACAGCAACATTGGAACTTCAAGTTTTAGTATCAAATGAAATGGGGTAAATTACGTGCACTTTTTAGCCACAATAGTTTTGTGAATGAAGCTGTAGAGTGAATGAACGTCTGCAGGTATAGGAGTATATAGGAGGGAGCAGCGATCCTTTGCCTGACGAGAAAGAAAACGACAAAACAGGGCATACATATTATACCCACACACAAAGCCAGCCCGATTTCAAGGCTCGATTCTTATGTTGATGGTTCAGTATAATATGTACCTACCATGTGATACTGTAAGATTAGCATAAGTAATCTTTTATCTTTTCATTGAAAAAAAATTTTTTTTTCTTTTAATAAGAAATAAAATCAAGTAAGTAAGTATACAGTAAGAAGACTTGCTATCTGCTTTTAAAAAGTACGAGATGCAAAAGTGCAAGGAGTAATAGGTGATGATGGAAGAAAATAATAAAAGGTACCCTCTTAGTACGTGGATCAATTAAGGCTTTATTTTTTTTTCAGACCATACATGCTGCACCGCAAAAAATGTATATAAAGTACATAGGCATATGTACATTTACTAATAGCTCCAGGGCTATCGCTATGGCTGACAGTAGTGTATATGTATATATATATATATATATATATATATATATATATATATATATATATATATATATGTAGCCGAATGGTGAGGAAGAAAATTAGGAACAGTACGACTGCGTTTTCTTTCTTTATGTACTTATCAGTAGTCTAATCAGTTCTTCTATCTCTTTTTATTTTCTAACGCCGTTGCTTAACAATATACACGTGTACATGATTCGACGCTCTAGACGAAGATTATGCCCAGATTGGCCCTAAGCAAAAACTATGCCCTTTCCACGTCTCAGGCGAAGATTATGCCCTTTTTTCTTATCTGGATGGAAACTATGTCCTTTTTTAGTCCCAGACGAAGACTATACCGTTTTTATCATGTCCGCCCTGGTAGAAACGTCACTACATAAACTGGCTAGAAACTCGTCAACGTACATGCGTAAATGAGCTTATAACGTATACCACGTTGACGAGTTTCTAGCCAGTGTATCGACGCCCCGGGCGAAGACTATTCCCTAATTGGCCCTGGAACAAAAACTATGCCCTTTAGACGTCCCGGGCGAAAACTATGCCCTTTTTTTGGTCCCGGACGAAGACTATACCCTTTTTTTCGAGCCCGGGACCAAAAAAGGGTATAGTTTTCGTCCAGAACCAAAAAAAGGGCATAGTTTTCGTCCGGGGCCAAAAAAAGGGCATAGTTTTCGCCCGGGACGTCTAAAGGGCATAGTTTTTGTTCCAGGGCCAATTAGGGAATAGTCTTCGCCCGGGGCGTCGATACACTGGCTAGAAACTCGTCAACGTGTTATAAGTTATAAGCCCATTTACGCATGTACGTTGACGAGTTTTTAGCCAGTTTATGTAGTGACGTTTCTACCAGGGCGGACATGATAAAAACGGTATAGTCTTCGTCTGGGACTAAAAAAGGACATAGTTTCCATCCAGATAAGAAAAAAGGGCATAATCTTCGCCTGAGACGTGGAAAGGGCATAGTTTTTGCTTAGGGCCAATCTGGGCATAATCTTCGTCTAGAGCGTCGAATCATGTACACGTGTATATTGTTAAGCAACGGCGTTAGAAAATAAAAAGAGATAGAAGAACTGATTAGACTACTGATAAGTACATAAAGAAAGAAAACGCAGTCGTACTGTTCCTAATTTTCTTCCTCACCATTCGGCTACATATATATATATATATATATATATATATATATATATACATATACACTACTGTCAGCCATAGCGATAGCCCTGGAGCTATTAGTAAATGTACATATGCCTATGTACTTTATATACATTTTTTGCGGTGCAGCATGTATGGTCTGAAAAAAAAATAAAGCCTTAATTGATCCACGTACTAAGAGGGTACCTTTTATTATTTTCTTCCATCATCACCTATTACTCCTTGCACTTTTGCATCTCGTACTTTTTAAAAGCAGATAGCAAGTCTTCTTACTGTATACTTACTTACTTGATTTTATTTCTTATTAAAAGAAAAAAAAATTTTTTTTCAATGAAAAGATAAAAGATTACTTATGCTAATCTTACAGTATCACATGGTAGGTACATATTATACTGAACCATCAACATAAGAATCGAGCCTTGAAATCGGGCTGGCTTTGTGTGTGGGTATAATATGTATGCCCTGTTTTGTCGTTTTCTTTCTCGTCAGGCAAAGGATCGCTGCTCCCTCCTATATACTCCTATACCTGCAGACGTTCATTCACTCTACAGCTTCATTCACAAAACTATTGTGGCTAAAAAGTGCACGTAATTTACCCCATTTCATTTGATACTAAAACTTGAAGTTCCAATGTTGCTGTGCAAATGCCTTTTTTTTTTGTTACAATATTTATTGCATTGTGAAATTTTTTTTTTTTTAGCAGTATACTATTTTTTTTTCTTTGTAATGAATTGTGATGATTTTTAACGATAAATTAAAAATTAAGTTTTGTCATTGAAGCTAAAATTTTTAATTATTGGTTTGATTTTTCACCTAAGGTTGATCTTAATATGCTTAATTTTTTAAACTTTAAAATAAATAACAGTTTGATATTTGTAGTAATATATGAAGTTATTTACAAATACACTGAAATAAGGGGGCTTTTTTGGCTCAAGAAAGACCATCTCATTATTTATGAGAGAATTAAAAACAATTTACATACTTAAGCACAGAAAACAACGGATTCGTATACGTATAAGTAGAGAAGAAATGATAGCGAAGCAGATTTTTTGATTATAAAAAGTACCAAAACTTGGTAGAAATATCGAAAATACGAGTCTTCGTTTTGGATAAATTTTTCTGTGATTCTCAATATTGCACTCCAATGAATGATGAATTTTGACTATGCCTTTTCCGGAGTTCGGATATCAATATTTGATGTGGGTACGGTGTGTAACACTATAACGTGTGGTTGATTGTCCTAAGAAAGGGCAAAATCACAAAAAAGCAAGATGGAAAAAAGGGTCTCCTTCTATACTTGGGCGTTGACTGTTGAGGGCCAAGCCATGTACTTACCACCAGGGTTATTTCACAAAAAATGCGATATTCCGTTGAGCCTATATGTTTAAAAACGACGGATTCAATATTTCCAATCGGAACTTTTTCAAACCAATCTTTTCTAAAAGCATCTTTGTAATCAAGTTGAAACATTTTTTTGCGTGGCCGTGAGGTTGAAACAAACCAAAACGTCATTACCGCATAACACGAAGCGTTTACAAATTTCCCTTTGTGCGGCTTCTGGTGCCTAGACGTATTTTTTTTTTTTTTTTTTTTTTTCACAACGTACTTACTATCCAAAAGTTTGAGGTGTTGAGCCCCTTATCTGATAGTTTAGAACCGAAAAAAAATTTTGTTTTCAAGTACGGGGCATTTTGTTTGTGAAGATATACTTTTGACACTTTTGAATAGCGCACAACAAATGATTTAATTTGGCCAAGTGATTAATTTTCAGACACTTGAAATTCATCGTTTTGAAATCCGAGGTGTACCAGAAGATTGTCAATTTTTTTGCATCTTCAAATCTGAACGTGGCAATTCGTAGTATCGTGAAGAATAATGTCGCATAGCGTTTTTACTGGTAAAATAAGCGGTCATTACCGTAACACCCCTAATCTCGTAGAGATTCGAAATCATCGATTATATGTCTATAGTGTACGAAGGGGTATATACAGGGTGCAGATGTGACAAGCGAAATTTCGTTGAAAAATTCCATCTTGGGGCTTAACAATTGCAAAAAAAAGTACCCTCACGGTAATGACGAAGTTATAAAATTTTTGTAAAATTAAAAAAAAATGTATTTAAAATGAAACAAAGGTTTTTCATAAATGATGATAGAGTCGGGCCACACAGGCAACTTGTTGACAGCATAACTCACATAAGTTGGAAAAAAATAGCTAAAAAAAATTCTTACAATTCAAACTAAAAAATTTCAATTAGGACGTGGAAATATCAGTTTTTGTGAAACGATTTACCACTACTTCATGGAATGAGCGATTACACTATCTGTCCTATTTCTTTTGCTTTTTCGTTGTAGGTTGTAAGATAATTAACAAAGAAAATAATTTCAAGCCTATGGTAGTGGATGATGACGTAGACCTACTACGCGTTTAGATTATTATATCGACGTCCAGACGAAAACTATGCCTTTTATCCTATTTCGAACGAAGTCTATGCTTTTTGTTTAGTTTGGACGAAAACTATGCCTTTTTTGTAGTCTGGATGAAGATTATTCCATTTTCTCTGAGTCCATACAAAGATGTTGATCTTTTCTGGAGCCCAGATGAAGTGAAATCCATTTAAGCTTATTACCTTAAATTTGTGTTTGTTATTAGATATACAATCAAACATATTTATATAGTGGTTGTTGTCTACAGTTGTTATACACTTTTCGAAATCTTTTAAAAAAGCTCATTCTTTTTTTTTTTCAAACATATACTAGAAATACTGCATGAAGCCGCTAAATCTGCTAATAACGAATACGAGTTGTATTTTTTATAACGGCATCTGTGGATTCACGTGCATGTGAATCTCCATGGAAAGATAAAACTTATAACATAAACGCTGGGACCAAGTATCGCGAAACCTTAAAATGTTTTTTTTTGTTTTAGGGAATGTGCAACGAAAGAGAAGTCAGTAAATAATATTTGGATGTTTTTCAACTTAGTTTTCGTGCGAACACGAGAAAAGGGTATAGTTTTAGCCCAGACTCGGGAAAAACAGCATAGTTTTCGTCTGAACTAGAAAAAAAGGCATAGTTTTCGTCTGGCAGCCAGAAAAGGGAATAGCCATCACCCGCCCTGGTAGAAACGTTACTATATACACTGGCTAGAAACTCGTCAACGTGGTATACGTTATAAGCTCATTTACGCATGTACGTTGACGAGTTTCTAGCCAGTTTATGTAGTGACGTTTCTACCAGGGCGGACATGATAAAAACGGTATAGTCTTCGTCTGGGACTAAAAAAGGACATAGTTTCCATCCAGATAAGAAAAAAGGGCATAATCTTCGCCTGAGACGTGGAAAGGGCATAGTTTTTGCTTAGGGCCAATCTGGGCATAGTCTTCGTCTAGAGCGTCGAATCATGTACACGTGTATATTGTTAAGCAACGGCGTTAGAAAATAAAAAGAGATAGAAGAACTGATTAGACTACTGATAAGTACATAAAGAAAGAAAACGCAGTCGCACCGTTCCTAATTTTCTTCCTCACCATTCGGCTACATATATATATATATATATATACATATACACTACTGTCAGCCATAGCGATAGCCCTGGAGCTATTAGTAAATGTACATATGCCTATGTACTTTATATACATTTTTTGCGGTGCAGCATGTATGGTCTGAAAAAAAAATAAAGCCTTAATTGATCCACGTACTAAGAGGGTACCTTTTATTATTTTCTTCCATCATCACCTATTACTCCTTGCACTTTTGCATCTCGTACTTTTTAAAAGCAGATAGCAAGTCTTCTTACTGTATACTTACTTACTTGATTTTATTTCTTATTAAAAGAAAAAAAAATTTTTTTTCAATGAAAAGATAAAAGATTACTTATGCTAATCTTACAGTATCACATGGTAGGTACATATTATACTGAACCATCAACATAAGAATCGAGCCTTGAAATCGGGCTGGCTTTGTGTGTGGGTATAATATGTATGCCCTGTTTTGTCGTTTTCTTTCTCGTCAGGCAAAGGATCGCTGCTCCCTCCTATATACTCCTATACCTGCAGACGTTCATTCACTCTACAGCTTCATTCACAAAACTATTGTGGCTAAAAAGTGCACGTAATTTACCCCATTTCATTTGATACTAAAACTTGAAGTTCCAATGTTGCTGTGCAAATGCCTTTTTTTTTTGTTACAATATTTATTGCATTGTGAAATTTTTTTTTTTTTAGCAGTATACTATTTTTTTTTCTTTGTAATGAATTGTGATGATTTTTAACGATAAATTAAAAATTAAGTTTTGTCATTGAAGCTAAAATTTTTAATTATTGGTTTGATTTTTCACCTAAGGTTGATCTTAATATGCTTAATTTTTTAAACTTTAAAATAAATAACAGTTTGATATTTGTAGTAATATATGAAGTTATTTACAAATACACTGAAATAAGGGGGCTTTTTTGGCTCAAGAAAGACCATCTCATTATTTATGAGAGAATTAAAAACAATTTACATACTTAAGCACAGAAAACAACGGATTCGTATACGTATAAGTAGAGAAGAAATGATAGCGAAGCAGATTTTTTTGATTATAAAAAGTACCAAAACTTGGTAGAAGTATCGAAAATACGAGTCTTCGTTTTGGATAAATTTTTCTGTGATTCTCAATATTGCACTCAATTAATAATAAAATATCCACTTTATTGTTTTTCACAAAATTTAGATGCTTACAAGTTTTTATGTGTACAATCTCGACCAATTTAAACATTATTTTCCTACAATGGAAAATGTTAAATATAAATTACAATCAAAATCACAAAATAAGATAGTAAATGACTAATAAAATTTTTATTTTTTAAATAAACAATAATTTCTCTTAAGCATTAACTCGTTAAAATACATAGCTACAATATAAAAAATTTTCAGCCATAAAAAAAAACGCTCCAGATGCATACTTTTGACCTGTGTTATGTTTGTAAAGGCCCACTGCTCTTAAAAAAACTTTGAAAGTAATATTTCCTTTAAAAAAAGGAACAAAAAGGAGAATGCACAAGCTAGGTAAACAGTCGATTAGCACAAATAAAATGCCAAAGAGGAAAGAGTAGTGTACAAGGAATTGTCAATTGATTGGAATTCTATTGTATAAATTATGTAGAATATTATAAAAAGAAAACATTATTTGCATGATGTCGCGAGCTTGTACCACTCATTAAGCTAGTACTAACGACCTATTTCTTCTAGTACAAACTACAACGACTTCAATCCTTCGTATTGTTTTTTTGTTGCACTTTTCGCTTGTACTCGATTAATGTGTAAAATATGTATGTCTATGTGTACATGTGGTAGCAAAAACATTCAACTAAACATACACAAATTTTTTGTCACGCACGACGATGATACTTCGAAAAATTTTTGTTCCTCACTTGACATCAATGTGCGTGCCACGTTCATTATTATTCGAAATTTTAGCTTGGCCCGGCATTGCAATGGTCATTCGTCTTTCTTTTCTGCATCCGCCTTCAATTCACTTTCCTGCTGGCTATCTTCTTCCTCCTCGTCAGCATAATTTGTGTGTGGCTCACCAGGCTTCAAAAGCTTACCGACGTAATCGTACCTCTCTGAAATAAAAATAAAAATTTTCAGATTTTTATTGTGTTAACGTTGAATTGTTAAATTACAACTCATATATTTTTCTCAACATGACGCGAATCACTTTTCCGGTTGGAGACATTGTGACATCAGCCTTGAACGTTGATCTCATGCATAATAAACAATTTAAGATAATTTAAAATCAGTAGACAAACTCATTTTTTCAGATCTAATAATGATAGGAATCAAAATCACGTTTTTATGAAACCAGATCAAACCACTAGTTCGTCAAAATATTTTTCCAAACACTAGAGCGTAAACATAATAAAATTCAATTATATAGTATTATTTATGAGTAAAATTATCGCAAAGAGAGTTTAAGCTCATAATACATATGGTCGAAGAATTTATTGTAAAATTAGAATTTAATTAAAGTATATGCAAATTATGCGCACATAACGAATAAAACTTGCTTACCTTTGAATTGTTCTTCCCACTCTCTAACCGAATTCATTTCATCAGAGTTTAAGTCACTGAGATCATCATATGCATCTTTACCAGGATCAATTGAAAACGTTGCTAAGCCTCGACTCGCATCCCGCCCTCCAAATGCAGAATAAGGCCCACCTGTAGAGCAAACCAAGAATATCAATAATTCAATTTCCATTAAGTTTCAATGAATTGATTCGTCATATCCTAAAATTTAGTAGTCAGAAGATTAAACTGTTAAAAAACTGGTGCTTTATATACTGTTATTAAACATTTTCAAAAACAGGCTTGTGACGGGACGTAAGAAAAATTACAGACTACCAATTCAACTCTAGAAACAATCACAAGCTCCCCACCCATTTAGTTCATCATAAATTATTCATTCATTGTTGCACAACGTCTGCAGTACCATATACATATTTTGCAAACATAATAAAGAGTTATTCATGCAAACAAGCGAAAACCTGAAAAAATGTACTATCTTATCAGTTACTTGTCAACTGCTTTCCGATAATATCTCCAAACAACTAACACTCTAGCTATCTTAGATGTCACTGATTTAGACATTTCTCATTTATTCTATGCAATAATCTGCTTCATATCAACTATAAGACTCCATCATATTTTTTTTACAAGTATTGAATCAAATAATCATTGCTCATGTAATAACTATGCAACATACCAGGTCCATAATACCTAGCGCCCTTGGTCACATCAAAGACATTGCCATTAACAGCGACCAGGATCCTGCCATCTGGTCCAGTACCATTGTATGGCTTGAGCTCCTCAACTGTGAAATCACGCCTGATTTTAGGTAGTTCTTTGACCGGTGGTGCCGGTTCGTAACGCTGATTCCTGGTCTTGTATATCTTGTACACGAGTAAAGCAATGAGACCAACTAGTGCAAGGTTCACAGGGCTGCGTACGATTTCACCCACGAAATCGTACAGTGGATCCAAGTACGACGGTGCTGCTACTGGCTGCTCCTTGGTCTCAGACATGTTTCCTTTTAATTTTACGTAGTAAGTACTGTAAACAGAGAGTGTCCTTTCGCAGAGAGAGAAAGGAACTCCACGAACACGAGGTTACACGATGATTGCTGAACTGCTACTGAGGCTATATTTGTGTTCTTGGAGAAAATTTTTGCTCTTGGTGATGATGACGAGGACGACGATGACGGCGGCAGACGTGCATACGTACGTGCGTCGTACACACGCAGTTTGATGCAGCTGACTCTGCTACCACACCTGTTAAACAAACCGCTGACGATTACAAATAGGTATAATAAATCTTGTACACGTACGTGTTCAGCACATAATATATGTATAAGCGTTAATGTTGACTTTATATGCGTATATGTTGCGAACCGGGGGGACTCCACGCGCGCGATTTTATATCGTATCTTTTTAAAGGGACGCGCTTTTACTTTTTGAAGATATAAGTAGGAAAAATAATGATGATGAAGCTTAGTCGATTTGGACATTTAAAAAATTTTGGAGCAATGAGATAGGTACCTAAGTATTTGGGTTTCCGAAAGAAATATGAAAAAATATATTACAGGTATTTGTGTTGGAGCTGGAATATATTAAAGATAGGTGAGCGCGACACGATGACTATACACAATGTGTTTCTAGCCTACTTACTGCGCCTCTTTTCTACACTTCATAATTGTTAGAACGTTTTTGTATAACTATTTGATAAAATATGGGCACTAATGTCAACACTAAACCTATATGTACCTGATGCAGTTTCAGAGTTAACTTATCATCCAAAGAAATAGTTTACGTGGCAGGTTGAATGACGACGAATGAGTCGAGCTACGTAGGTAAATATTGTTATTGCTGCAACAAAAACATTTCTATAAGAATTCCCATTGGAAAATATAGGTTTAGGGGGTGGGGGGACAACAAACACCAGGAGAAAAACGGGGAAAACAAAAACTATGCATATATACTAGGTGCCAAATTAGTAATGCATATCAAGAATCACATAAGTATAAGTGTAGAGTCAGTAATTATAAAATACAGTATTATATACAAAATTTTTGTAACTCTTATGAGTAGTGCTTACAATACAAATTGAAAATGACAAACGACGAAAACGATACTGAAGAGCCGAGGCCTGCTAAGTAAACCTGATGCTGAGCGAGGACTGTGGCACCGGTGGCACGACTGGCACGAGAGAAGAGCCGACTCTTTTTTTTCACAACGCAAAGTTTTTATTGTTAATTATTACGGAAGCCTGTTCACGACTCACGACTCACGACATCTGCATAAAAACGCATAAGTAGGCACAAGAACAAGTATGAGTGCACAAAAACACGTACGAGTGCACGAAAGCGCGCACACAACAAGTTGCAAAGCAGACGGTTTCTATTTTATCTACTTTCTATACTTAAGTATACATCCTGATGTTACATCGTTTTCGGCTGGAATACAGCCTCTGCCTCTGATTTTAACATTCTGGTAAAGAGAGCACGGTGTAAGATATACGTGAAGTTACGTGTAGTAATTACAGTAATTACTACTAAGTAGTGCCATATGGTCGATTTTATTAAACCATATTAGTAGAATATCTATTCTTTTCGAGGTCAATTTTTGGGTAAAGGATAAATTGTAAACTTGCCGCAAATAGCCCAAACGATGTCAACTTTTTACTTTGTATCTATAAAATTAATTGCGGCTGGTTTATAATCAACAAAGCGGCTCTACTGTAAGTTGTAATAATTATTTGGATCAGCGCCATCTAGCGGTCTTTATTTTTTAGCGAAAAGTGGCCTCTAAAATTCTCAATCAGAGCAATCAGGCTTAGAGCTATTCAATCAATTATAAACCAGCCGCAACTCATGACAAAGCTATAAAATGAAAAAAATAACGATATGTGTGTTTTTGGCGGCAAGTTAACAATTTATTTTCTACCAAAAAATTGACCTCCTATGCATTTATACTATTGAAGATGCATTTTTAAGCAAAAGATAGATTGTTAACTTGCCGCCAAAAACACATGTATCGTTCTTTTTTCATTTAATAGCTTCATCATGAGTTGCGGCTGGTTTATAAGTGATTAAATGGCTCTAAGCCTGATTGCTCTGATTGAGAATTTTAGAGGCCACTTTTCGCTAAAAAATGAAGACCGCTAGATGGCGCTGATCCAAATAATTATTGCTATTTACAGTAAAGTCACTTTATTAGTTATAAACCAGCCGCAAATAATTTTATAAATAGACGATAAATATTTGACAATTTAAGTGCTGTTTGCGGCAAGTGTACAATTTATATTTTACCTGAAAATCGACCTCCAAAAGTGTAGATATTCTACTTATATGGTTTAATAAAATCGACCATATGGCACTACTTAGTCGCGATTACTATAATACAACTTCTGTACTCATCACAGTTCCCAACCAAAAAAGTTTAATGTCCATTAATTTGTCTTCAGTAACGTGTATCCCTAGTAAGTAAGTACTTATTGACAATTTGTCGAGTCCAAATCACCACAGTGAATTACAGTTTGTTTTTTTATATTTCAGCAAGCTGTTACAACGGATTTGTTTAGCTTTGAATACATTTTAGTTCTATAAGTTCAGTATTGAGAGATGAGTAGGTATCTCGTTCTACATGTGTAAAACAGTAGTTATTGTTTGTCTATCAAAATATATCCAAATTGCAATATAATTATTGTAGGCAAAGAAATACTATTTTCTTACTCGTGTGAAATTTAACGGATTATTATATTATAAAGAGGCACATTGAAATAACTCTCTCTTTGACTAAATATATATGTCTGACAACTCCAACAAGCAGGTAGTTACTATAAATAACTTTCTTCATGGGAAACAAAAAATGAATTTTTTTCTTTACTCTCGATAGAAGCCGGTTTCTTTTTTCACTATCCATTCGCGTCCCGGGAGAGATCGTGACTCGTGACAACTTTTTTTCTCTTGTTTCATTGCAAGTGCAGATTATTTTAGGCTCGTCCGTGCAAAACAATAATTTTTTTTTGCATTACCGAGTCGCAGTGATACGTTTCTCTCGCAATGTCTCGCCATTAACGTTGTGATTTTTGCGCCTCCACCGAATCAATCCATCGATCAATAAATAAGTAAGTATAGGGTATAATGCGGAGCAAGATAAGATTGCGCGATTTGCCGTCAGTTTGTAGGTACAAGAACACGCCTAGCTGCCTTTATTATGTTTTAGAGTCGCCCTATATCACCTGGAAATATAAAAAAATACACTTATACACCGTTAAATATAATCAATCAAGGCATTGTCTCCAACTATTTTTTTATAAGAAGAGAACATTCTTTTTTCTTTTTAAATTTAGACAAGCAATGACGATGGCCGGAGATATATTATGTAGTTTAGTTTAGCGATCGTAGGATTGAGTTAAATAACTTGCAAACGTGCTAAGCGATATGGCCGAGTTGATCTTCATCTTCCTGCCCATCCCTGTACAATTTTTTTTTTTTTTTTTTGTATGAACGAAGAAAAAAGAAACATCGGTGTTCATTACGACATTGTTAAGAATCGTTTTCTCTTTCGTGCGTGCACAATATGTCGTCATCTTTTTCGACTTGTCAGTACATAGTTATCGGTGATTAAGTGTCTGCAGGCTTGGTATCGTAAGTGGCGACAGATAACGAAAACCTTGAAGAAAAATTGAAACTCTTGCGGTACGCGTTTGTATATTATTTCATTTTTAAAGGCGTAATGCACAACACGTATGAAGCAATTTTTCGCGCTTATCATTTTTTAACAGTATTGCCGCTATCTACGTTAAATCATGTGGTTAAAGGAGATCAGAATTTGAGACTCACGTTAGTTACTATATTTTTTTTAATATTAGAAATGCCAATGGGTGTGGATGATAGAAACGTGCGCGTTTCCAATTTATTATTATTACTTTTTTTTCTTCTAGGTCTCGACGTACGTGTTACTCGAATTTTTGAAAACTTGCTAGCAAAAGCTGCGGAAGACAACGCATGTGTATTTTTAGAAATCCAACGTGAAAAATGAGTCCTACAAAAATTTCTCCACAAGCTTACCGCCTCTGAGTGGCTTAGCTGAACAGTATTGAGACAAGGTTTTACATTTTATTATCCTGATAAACTATGCGGACACCTCGGATGTACCATGGTATCAATGTAAAAAAAAAAACAAAAAAAAAAAGAAATAAAGCCAAACAAACTGAATATCTTTCCAAAAATCAATAATTCAAATCACCGTCACAAGTAGAATGTACTACCATTTTTAAAGGAGAAAATTCATGCAGAATTGACCAAGACAAATTCAATTCCTCGCTCGATCCGTCCAAATGCAATTATCAAGCACAACTCAGCGCATTTGAGCGTCACAGTACGGTGTACGATATAATTGCCACACGGCCGCAGTCGCAATTCCAGCATTGCTCAACGAGCCTGAAAAACGGCCATGTCATATTTATGTGCCACTTATGCCTACATATATATGTTACACCAAAGCTGTGCACAAAACGCGTTCCAGTAATGACACACACACACACGTCCCCCCTACCTATACGTATATGTACTTATAAGCTATCGAAACGCGAAAATTCATCAAAAATCAGGCTACTAGTAGTTCTACGATTTTTTTTCCTCACCAAGAGAGATTTTTAACTCGTCGCCTCGATCGCGCTATCTTATCTTTGTTCACGCATCTGCAACAAAACTTTTATTTTTATACAACTGCTCATGTACTTAATCCATACCGATTTACAATTATTCGGTATACAATAGATTATTGAACTGCGCTGGGTTGTCATTCGACATCATAGATAAATTCTCGAGTACATCGCACAATCATTGTCGACAGTTGGATGCTTCATTGAACAAAAAACCAACTTACTTAACAAAAAAACAACGACGAACCGGCAAAAATCGGTCGGTCACCGATCTTGTACACTTCGACACCACACCGTACCAAAGAGACAAGTAAGTAAGATAAGTACTGCCCAACTTTGTGGATATACGGGTACCTACACCGGTTAGCGTAAAAGTCACCGTCGAACTGAGCGCGATGTCCTGCATGAAAATCGAGCGAACGTCGGTCTCTGCATCAGCGTGTGCGCCACGAGATTCTTTTTTTTTTTTTTTTTTTCCTCTTATTCTTTACAACACGGGCACACATAACATACGTATATACTTACTTTTCCTTCTTTTTGCCAGAGTCACGCTGCGACGCTGCCGGTGATTTTCACCGGTCGAGCGGTGCTGCGTAAATATTAATTCACACGAGCTCGAAACAGTCACGGTGCGCGACGACGACGACGAATCGGCTGTTTTGCTGCTGATGGATGTTATTGTGTGTATCTACGTGTAGCCGAGAGAGAAAGCCCACGAAAATGTGTGTGTTCACGAGGGGAATCTATGTTAAAGATATAGAGCTGGCATTTTATTGATTCGTTGACGCTTGCTTGCTTTTTACCCTTTCTCATCCGTATACGCATGGGTCGCTTCTTCTAATCACAACAGAGTGGGCCACGTCATCAATGACATACGTCACTGTGAAAACAACTATCGTGGATGTTGGCTATTATATATATCTCTTTAAGTTTTCGTTTCAATTTTTATTTGTACAGCACAAGTCAATCAGGCTGATGGCGAACAAGCACCGCAGTCCTTTCGACTCTTGAGATCAAACATTTGGTAATTATTAATCCTAATTGATTCTAGTTTTGGACACAATTAAAACACACCTGGCAAGTTGTACACTTGCACATAAAATATGGAACAAAAGAAATAAAAGCTCGTCACACTTGACACTGGACGGGTACTCGTTTGGAGGTCCTCGAGATCGAGTAATCCTTTAGTATTTCCCGCTTCCTCGATCTCTTCTCGTGATTGCTGTCGTATATGTATACCATGCGGTACGCATCAGGAACAACTATCAAGTCTCTACGGTTTCGTTGTTGCTGTGGAAATAGAGGTACGGGTGGATGTCCAGGTTGTTGGGTACGCTCTTCGGGTCGACGCGCTCCGAGCATATGGGACAAGTTTCGTCGGTCTCGACGATCCTGCAACACGATTTTTTTTTTTTTTTTTTATTACCATCCATTTATTACTACCTGAAAATAAATGAAACTAATAAAAAAAGGTAAAATTACTTCAAGAACTCGCTCCTTATGGCTGGAAAGTCGCACTTCGGACAGGCGGTAAAGTCATCTTCCACGATGTGCCGGCCCTACAATTGACAATGGTTATTGTTTTGTTTTTTTTTTTCTTAGTTTCCATGAAAATATCAAGCAACTCACCGTAGCTATGCAAAAGGGAATGGTGTTTTTGCACATGTCACAATTGACCTCCGTCTCGGGAAGTCGGCTCTTGCAGTAGGGACAGCTCGTGAGAGGCTCGTCTTCTTCCTTCTCTTTGGTACGCGGTGGCTTCCTCACGATAGCCTCGATTTTCTTGCTGTACTTTGCGTCGATGTGATTCCTGTGCTCGGGTCGCATCAGCATCGCGGCGAATTTGAAAGCGTCGGTCTTGAGACCCGCGCGATGGCACTCGATTACCGCCGATGTCAGGATCGGCACGACATCTGGAAAATATTAAAAAACAAAACCAATCAATTTGATTGGATCAACTAAATTGTTTTTTTTGTTTGTTTTTTTTTAGATTAATTCCACCTACGAGCTGGGAATTTCGAGATATTATCGGCCACCCTGATCAGCATTCTGGCCCCTTTCAGGTGGTCGTTTCTCTTGACGTGCAGCCGCACCAGTATATAAGAGTGCAAGAGCCGCATGTTGGTTTGCATCTCGAGGGGCGCGTTGATCTTGTTGCGCTTCAACTCTTGGTACATGCTAAACAGAACGTCGTGCGCGTTTCTGTAATTGCCTGTGAAAACGCATACGAATCGTTTTAATTGCTATAAATACTCATTTATGTATATGTATTTTATTTACCGTTGATTTGCTCCTCGTTGGCGATGATAACCGCAGTTTTCGCTGCCTCGCGATACTGCTTGCGAGCCATGTACAAACGAAACAGGTACTTTGGATCCTGTGTGAAAATCATCGCTCGTATTTTTTGGGTTGTTTTTTTTTTTGTCTTCCAATTTAAAATAAAATAATTAACCTTTGGCAAGCCGTCGCCACCCAAGAGAAAATCAATCAGTTGATGGGCCAATCTCTCATCCCGAGAGGAAGCAACCGTTTCGATAGCCAAGTTTAGTGCCTCGTCGTCGTCGGTCGTCAACTGTGCGGCTTTCAACAAGTACTTCAAGGCCTTTCCCGCGTACAAAGTAAGCATATTTCAATCGTACGTATAACACATATATATATGTTAAATATCACAGCCGAGCGCAACGAGTTTACCTTGTGGTGTTCTTTGGCGTAGTAGTAATACTTGCCAGCCAAGAGGCTGTTCTGCTGGGACTCAAAGTACATGGCGAGGCTTCGGAAATCCTCCTTTTTCACGTTGGCGTCGTCCACCTCGTTGGCCAGGATCTCACCGTACAGTTCCATCTTGCTGTGCTGACTCGCAAGCTGGAAGGCTTCGTCGTGGCAGTTGGACAGTATCAAGAACTTTATGGCGGAATTGTAGTCGTTCATTTTTTGGAAAAATCGAGCCACCATCTTCGCTCCCTCGATGCTCTTGGTCTGTTGGACAACTTCGACGCTTCGAGCTGTCAAACGCATAGATCGGGTGTTAAAATAACGACGCGTCCCTCGAATACGTTTAAAATACGTTTCAATGAAAAACTTGCCAGGATTGTTGAGGTGCTCCAAGTTGATGCGAATAATGTTGTCGTAATCCTTGGCAGTCTCGTATGCTTTGGCCGCCTCTTCGTACTTTCCCTCGGCTTCCTTGGCCTTGGCGTATTGTACGTTGATCTTTGGCGAGGATGTCTGTGATAAAAGCTGCCCGACTTTTTGCCAATTTTTCAACTTTATGTACGCCGACGCAGCCTTGTCGAAGTACTCTGCCTTCTCGTACAGCTGGGCAGCCTCGCTGAATTGCTGTAAAAAAAAAAAAAAAAAAAAAAAACCTGCAATACTTTCATCACGTTGCCGGTCTCGTTAAAAGAGCCACTTTATGGTGACGTACCTTCATGCTCTCCAAGATCTCGGCGCACTCTTTTCTCAGGTAGCGCGGGCTGTCGTGTTCCATGGCGATGGAGACGCCTCTGCGACTGTCCCCACACCTGATCGACGTGCGCGCTATACCTGCCAAACACTGGGTCTTGTGGTTTGGGTTTTGCTTTAGTAGGGCATCGCTTGTTCCCGACAGTCCACGCTCGTAATTGCTCAGAGCTTTCGGGTAGTTTCCCCTGCAAACAATATCAACGCCCACGGTTATTTGGCCCCAAAAACCAGGAAGGGCTTTTTTTATTCCTACGTGAATTCCAGCTGTTGAGCGTATTCTTTGGCGATGAACGGTATCTCATCGGGTTTCAGAGTTTGAGCCAAATTCAGTGCCTGCACCCACTGCATGAGATCCCTCCTCAAGTTGAGAGCTTCCACGGGCTCCGAGGACTGCAAAAAGTACTTTTCCGCCTCGTCGTGCTTGCCCAGCAAGGTGCACACGTGACCATTCAGCAACGCCAATTCACAAACGTTCTCCAGCTTTTGTATCGCCCAAACCATCGAGGCGTTCTCGATTCGTCGGTAAGCTTTCGTAGCTGCAGGTGGAACGGACAATTCGTCAAACCACTTGCATCGTAATTACTTTTTCATACCGATTGCTTACTTACCTGTTTCCAGTTCCAGATTCATGAGCGCGCCCTCGCCCAGTTTTATCCAGTCGCTTTCGTCGTTGAGTTTGAGGCAGGTCTCCCATGCTTGTTGGAACCTAAAATTTTTTACTCCGATCAACTCAACTAAAACAGTTGAATTATTTTACATTCATACCTTTCGCACGCCATCTGTTTCCCCAGAATTTCGCGCAACTTCTTCTTGTCGTTGACGTTCCCGATGTCCTCGTGCGACGACAAAGTGATCTGTATCAATTTGCTGCCCGCCGTCGTCAAAGTCACCTCGCCCGAGTACATGAGCGCCGGCATCGTGTCGGAGGGTAGCTTGGTGTCGCTGATCTTGTTCACCCTAGTGCCGTTCACGTGATACCTCATGAACGCGTACGTGGCCACGGTGGTGCCGTTGTAGGCCGCGAAAATCGTGCGCTCGTCGAGGTTCTGGTCCCAGAGGATGCCTTGGACGGAGTCGGGACAGTCGGGAGCGTAGTAGCTCGCCTCGTTGATGGGGTCCCACACAAAGGCTTCGAGCTTGCTGTCGATGAAACTCAGCAGGGAACCGTTGGCGTCCAGGTACAATTGCTTGATGCCGTTGTTGTGCGAGAGTTTGGTGGCTCGCTTGAATTCCTCCAGGTGAAAGTACACGATGTCGCCGAGCTGTGTTAAGTATAGGGATATACATATACCATCAGAGGCAATGATCATCAAGCTGAAGCGAGAGTTCCACTTACGTCGTCTCCGTAGACCAAGAAATCGGCAGACAGGGCGTGGCACGTGATCCTTGAGCTCAGGGCACTGTGGTCCGGAAACATTTTCGAGTCTTTTCCAGCGCTCATGAGACTGCTGTCACTTTTGATCTGACGCACGCCACACGAAAATTACATCACGAGCAATACAATGGATATCAAAACTTACCGAATGCAATTGAAGCTTGCCGTCAAAGAGCACCGAAGCGTACACTTCGTTCATGTTCATCGACTCGACGGAGGCCAAGTAATCTCTTTCAAAGTGTACCATGGACGCGCTGGTGTTTTGCCCGACGCTCAAGTTCCAAAATAGGGCTCTGTTGTTCAGCGCAACTGCCACGTGCAACGGACCGATGCTAACGATCGACGGCTCTATGATGGTGTTGATTATTTGCGGTTGCGCCTGCGTCTGGGAAAAACCTCAATTTTACTCTCCGAGCCGCTCTACCGAGCATGAACGCACCCACACGCGGTTTAAAGGAAAGCGCGCTGTACCTTGTCCAAAGTGTACAAGTACACGGCTACCTCGGTCAAACTGGCGAGCACGGCGATCCTGTTGCCGCATACGCTCATCAACTTTGGGATCCGAGCCAAGTAGATGAGGACGTTGCCGCTGTGAGTGACAGCCGCGAGCATCGAACCGTCCATGGACCACGACACCAGGCTCACCCCGGTTTCGCCGCTCACCGTTATCACCTTCTCCGTTTCCTCGCAATTTTGCAGATTGTGTATTTTCAAATTGTTGTCGCCGCACGTCACGACCTTGCCTATCGCTTGGTTGACGTCGATGTCGTTCAGGGAGTCCCGGTGGTTCTTCACTTGGAACAACTCCTGGCCCACTTCCTTTATGTGGGTCGAGATGGCCGATATGTAGCCGGCTTCGAAACCCAGCAAAATGTAACCATCCCCGTACCTGTCACACGCACATTCAATCGTCATATTGCTCACCCACACCTTCAACATACATGAACATTATATATGTATATACCATCTGTAGGACACTATGGGGCCGTATCTTTTTTGGAACGTCAGCTCTATCGGATTGTCCGGGTCCAAGATGTTGTAGAGGTACAGGGTGGACTTGCCCACGATCAGCGACACCTGAAAATCCAATTTCGCGTTATATCAATCGTCCGCACACGCGTTGCACTTGTCGTTTGATGTGTCAAAGGTGAAACTCACGGTGTTCTCCCCGCCGGCCCTTTGGTCCGTCTTCATCTCCCCGAACTGGATGTTGGAGGGGTCGCCGTGCAGTTCCACTTCCCGTCTGGTGTCCCCATCGCTCGTACTGACGCTCAGTATTCTGTCCTCGCCGGACAGGGCCAACAGACCCTCCATCGACCAAGCGGCGCAGGTGATTTTTTTCCTGTGCTTTCCCAAAATCGGCACCCTCCTGAAAGGAAACAAAGGCAATTAATCCAACGGTGACAATGGATACCAAGTATAATAACAGTATAGTGCTCACTTTGCGTTCCGATGGTCGTAGATGACGAGGTTGCCCTTGTGGGTGCCCACGGCCAGGACGCTGTGACGCTTGGCCCACTTCATGCAGCAGAGGCCGTCCCTGACCCCGGCGTCGATTTGGGACCTTTTGCCGGTCGTGGCGTCCCACAGTACGATGACCGAGGAGCTGCTCGACACCGCGGCCAACACGTCACCGTCGGCGTCCCAGCCGAAACCCGAGCACAGACCGGGCAGTTGGATGCGCTCCTGGAGCTCCCCTTGCCGGTCGACTATGGCGACTGTCGTGTCGCATCCCGTGGTCGCCAGGTGGGTGCTGTTACCCGGGCGCCAGCTCATGTACGTGCTCCCCGGACCGTGGGGCTGCTCCAGCCTGTACAGAACCTGTTGGCCGTGGTATACGTGATTACAATTTTTTTGTCCAAGTACAACCTTTTTGTTTTCCATTTGAAAAAAAAAACCCCCCTTTAACAATTGAGTAAAATTATACGTTTCATCTCGAACAAATCGATGCGGGAACTCTACACCATTCAACATTTATCGTTATTTGACTGTAGGATGAAAAATATATTCGGTTAAAAACCGTGACGATTTTACGATCAATCGAAAATTAGGTGAAAAAAGAAAAAAGAATTCAATCAGCACGAATCGATTTAAATGTACACACGCGCAAAAAAAGGGGGGGGGCTTACCATTTTACAAAATTTCTCTTATACGTGTAAACTAATATACGTAAATGTAATTGTAAAAGTATCCGATTGAATTAAGGGTTCTTGGCCTTTTAAACGCGAATTCGGGCCATTTGGGGGCAAACGTAAACAAACGCGCATCGGCAAAAGGGACGTCGGCGGCTTTCAAACGACAAATGGATCTACTATACACATATCATGCATTTGTTCATTCCGATTCAAGTTGTGTGCGTCAGGTTATGTTTAAGCGGAAAAAAAAGTTGAGGCAAAGGACGTATTGTGCAAAAACTCAAAAAGCGACACACGCGCGCCAGAAAAAAAAACAAAAAAACAAAAAAAAAAAAAAAACGGTGTTTCAACATTCACGTCGGAAATATCAAAGTAAAAAACCTTGTCCGATGACATGTCGCTGGTCCGATAATCCCTCGGCCGTCTTCTTCGGCGAACGTAGATTACATTGGCAACCGATTGTTGTGCTCCTGCTGATTCACCCTCCCGACCGCTTGTTCCAGTCGACGCCAGCGCGCTCGCCATATATATATATATATGTACACGTGCACAGGTGTAACGCGCAGGCGGAGGGTGTAAAAAAATTAAGGGGAGATAACAGCAGAGTGTGGACACTGGACACCAGTAACAACGCACGTACACCACAAACCGGTAGATCGATCGATCGGTTGTCTCTGCAGGTTTTCAGAGCTCGATTGCATACACAACTGAGGGTAACTTATGAATAAGTACTACAATGCCGATTGCGTTGTTGTGCAATGGTTGCACCGAATACTTGTGCATCATATTTTGTAGTGTTTGAGTTGTTTGGTCGATTTTGTTTGACTCCTTGACGAATCGTGATATTTCAGGATACAGGCATGCACGAGTAA
Source organism: Copidosoma floridanum (assembly GCF_036245765.1). NCBI lineage: Eukaryota > Metazoa > Arthropoda > Insecta > Hymenoptera > Encyrtidae > Copidosoma > Copidosoma floridanum. The sequence continues at coordinate 9,517,161 of NW_028321884.1, read as the reverse complement.
ATGGGTTTTTTGAGAGTAAGTACACATATATAAGGACTTGTTTGTATTATGAATGAATACTTACCTAGTGATACGAGAAATCGATCGACCGATTATATTTGCCTTATTTGTTTGGACAAATCAAATCGTTCACTGTATCTATCTGTTTGTACGACAAAAATATTACTTGGTACATAAAAAAGGAAGGAAAAGGTATATATTTTTCACATTAAATTTTAATTACAATTCATATAAATACGAAAAAAAAGTTATCTGATGCTTACCTGGTTAATTTTTCCATTTTATTTTAATGCACAGTCTCCTTAATTCAAGGATTTTAAGGTGTCATATTACATACGTGCTCGAAACAAAAAATATTATTAATTCTTTTGATGTTTCCAATAAATCTGAATAAATATTTGTGTATAACAAGCATTTCTAAAATAAGGGTTAATAACAGTAGAAATTTCGTACCAACCAATTTATTCAATAGGTTGTAATAATTATTTACAATAATAACAAAAAACAAAAATGACAATCCATTGCAACACAGCTATATCTGTACGATTGAAAATTAAAAAAAAACTATGGTTTTTGCCGATTTCCGTTGGTATTTTTGAAGATCGTTATAGAATGTTCACTCTCTCCAAGTAGAGTAGCAAAATTCCGGTCGTCCAACCCCCAAGAATAATCAGCATAAGAGGCAGAACATCGAAAATACCAAAAGGGGACACGTTGTTTATCTAAAAGTGAAGAACCGTTAGTTGTACTATTTACACGTTTGTTGTGTTAAAATTAAATAAATAAAAAAAAAAGAAAAAAAACAACTACATTAATAAACTGACCTCAACCGGTTGCAAATACGATTCGTTGATGAGAGCCCTCTGCAACACACCACTGTCTTTTATCAACGCAATGCTATCAACAAAAACGCCATTTATTTTTATAAACACGCGCGCACGTATACACATAATATCACATAAGGTGTATGTACTTATGATTGATCATGCGACGAAAGTGGCTTCCTCGTTGCACAGCCAAGGCCATGGTTGACTGCATCATCGGATCCAAAGGTTGCACGACACAGGCAATTTTCCGCCTATTCAACTCCATAGTCACATCCACGGTTATGAACGCGTATTTGTCCTTCTGGCACAAGTTGTTGAGGCCCTCCAGGTCATTTTGCGGCAATGAATCCTTGTCGACCAGGATCCGATCGAAAATTCCCTTGACTGTCGCATCCGATGAACTCTACAGCGCAACACCCGACGATGATAATTATTAAGGCAAATCAAAAGCTCAATCCAAAACAATTAAGTTCTAGTTGTCTTTCAAGTTAACGAGGTTCGACGATTTTTCAAAAATCCAGAGAAAAACGGTAAAATATACTTTATTGTTAATCAAAAACAATTACTGTAAACGCATTGCCATCCTTAAGATCTTGCGTTAAGGACTGAAATTTCACCAATGAAAAACATTCGTGGCTGAAAAATGTTGAAAAAATTCAAGTGATCACCGAACCCCCTTATAAGTACTCAATTCATCGAAACAATGATGGACGGGATGGACACCTGAAAGAACTTGTAGGTGGCGCTATTTTTCAGCACGGTCAGCTTGAACGAGCCATCGTCGAGCATGCCTTTCAAGTTACGGAAGGGCGTGAAGGGCACCTTGACCGTTAAGTTGCTGATGAAAAAGGCCGAGTAAGTCGCCAATATGACCACACCGGCCATGTGAATCGTCCAGTTGATTATTCGTATCGAGTCTACGTTTACTGACGCGTATCCTGGAACATAATCAATATTATTGCGCAATGTCTTCGACACAGAGCGTGAGGCAAAAGAAGCATTATTGGCACACGGTATGTACAATTCAATAATTATGTAAAAAAAAAAAAAAAAAAATAGCACCTTGTGCGCACAGTGCGCCAAACGCGTGAAAAATCGTGCGGGCGAACGACAAGCACTCGATGTCACATTTGTGGAAGGCCCGTCTTTGGAACAGCAACCAACAGCCTACGACAGTCACCAAGCTAAAGAGTACCAAGAATATCACCAAACTCGCCCAAATGCCAGGAGAAAATGGACTGACGTACGCGCGCCACTTGGTACCCGTGTCGTACGATTTCTTTATTACGATGTGGTACCTGTAAGGATTTATTTTTAGTTTTTCACTTGCTCGTGCCCATTGTGTACGTCGTGAGCCAAAGCGTAGCTGACTCACTTGGTCAAGAAAAACGGAGACGTGAACTCGATACTGTCCAGCCTTTCATGGGTAATGTGCATCGGGGTGCCTCCAAGGTCGATCTCTTTTTTGATGAGCAAGTCGACGATGGAGCCCGGGGAGTCGCTCTCGATGAACCTTACGCTGCGAATGCCCGATTATTCGTTTCAATCATTTCTTTTCTTTACAATCAACGGCTCACCTGCAGTTCATGTTTTTCGCGAATATAGAAAATATTGTTCCGAAGATGCCTTCCAACCCCGTCATGTTGCCGGAAGCGTCGCTCTGTATGATGGTGAATGGCGGACTCTTGATGAACAACAGTTTGTTGATTCAACGAGGGAAGGTAAGAACAAGTTTACTGTGTAAAATGATGGTTCTTTTTTTTTCCCAAGTCTTCCTGAGACGTAAAATTACCTGGTACGCCGAGACTCCGATGACATGTCCCCGAAGATCGGTTCTACGCTGGTACAAGGACAAATCGCTCACTTCGAGTCCTCCATATTCGTCCCAAGCCCCGTAATGGCTGTTTATCAGTTCTTGGTCATCGGCAATGTTGTAAACTTCGTGGAGCTTTAGACTATTTTTGCCTTCCATTTTCTGCACCGTGAGAAACAGGCAATCCAGGGGCACGTAGATGGTCGAGAAAAATACCGCAGCGTCCGTTTTTTCCCCCAAAAAGATCATCCACTGTGTACTGTCTGTCGAAAACCAGGGGGATATCTCCTGAGAGCGTGTAAGGTTATTATTAAAATATTTCTTACGACAATGTACGATTTTTTCCAGATTTTTAACAAAAGTTTCAAACTTTTACATCTACATAACAACAAACACAAGTGATGCCCACCTTTGTAAACTCTTTCATTTCGTCGGAGTCGTTTATGAGCACAATTAGGGCATTTTCCAAATTTGTGAAAGAATTATCCTTCATCTATAAGAATAAGAACAATACTTTACAAATGAAATTCCTATCATGTTGATTGGTATGATAACATTTTGTTTTTTCATAACTATTATTTTCAAATACTTATGGAAGGCAGAAAAAAGTCACGCCAAAGTAGACAAAATTTATTAATATTATAGTTACTCACTTTGTCTTCAAAAGTCTTTGTGTGAAAAGCCAATGTGCGAACGTGAATTCTTGAAAAGTAGACTAGAATTTTCATAAACTGAGCGGCTTGATGGAAAGCTTACAGTAAATTTAAAAGGATGCGATGATTTATTTTAATAATAATAAATAAAAAAACATCATAAAAATAATTAATGTTTAACTTACAAGGCGAATGCACGGCATTTTCGTCCGTGTATATAAATATAATGTATCTGTTGTAGAAAATGGAGTGTACACCTTTGATAATGTATTTGTAAAGATCTGGTTCCATAACGAGTTGTGCTTCAACACCATTATTTGAATGGATAATGATCCAGATAATCATTGCCATGAATACAAATTTTACTGCGCAGAGGGGTTTTTTCGCCATTTTTTTTTTTTTTTTTTTTTTTTTTTTTTTTTTTTTTTTTTTTTTTTTTTTTTTTACAAGTGCTTACATCAAATTTTGAAAAGAAAAAAAAAACTGTTATTAAGATGGAACAAATTTTAATTACATTTTTTTTTATCTATATGTGCTTGTACAAAGTGAAAAGTATTTTCCTCGGTATTTTTTTGAGCCACAAATAACAATTTAAATATTAAAGTTGAATTAAAAAAAATGTAATGTTGAGTAGAATAAAAAAGCTTTATTTTTTAATAATAATAATACACCTCCACGATTCTTTAATAATCATTATTAAATTTTCAAACTATGCGAAATTGAAGCGCTGCCAACTACTTATTCACCATGCAGATTGAGGCATATTATAACATTCCGCTATTGTCAGCATGGTACAATTATTTATATTCAAATATAAAACATATTTTATTTGAATGAAAATGAAGATTTTCAATGTATGATTTTGTTACAGTGGATTAAAAGCAAAATCTTTCTCACGAACTTGTTAGTTAAACATCACATGAAAATTTAGGGGTAATGCCGTATTGTGATAAAAGATCTCTAGAATTATTCGCTACAAAAAATGGCATTGTAAATTTACTGAAAGTAGCATATAAATTGACTGAGACCGAACGTAGCAAAGAGACGAATATAACTGCAATATGATGTACTCTTCTACATGGTATTTTGTACGAAATGTGTCTCACAGTCTACGTAAATGTCTGGAAGGGCAGTAAAAGTATCTAAATAATAAAAACGAGATGGATGTGTAAACAGAGTCGAGAAACCAAACAATAAATTATGGATAGTTTTTTTTCGATCGACCGTTAACCGTCAAACATAAATTGACATATTTTAATGTATAGGGTATCACTTTGTGGCGGAAATACGATTAAAATATTAGAAGAAAAATAAAAATGTACTCGAGAATTGTACACAGCAGTTATTCCATTTGGTATTTTCCAACTACATTTATGCTACATTATTTTTCCGGTTACAGTACGAAATACGTATCATAAAAGATTATCATTGACTCGGTTCAAATTTTAAGTGCTGTGATTTGTAACCGACTTAAATACATGAAAATATTGAAAATTTAATTTTTTTTTCTACGTTTAAAATAATTTATGAGAAAATAATGTATTTTTAATTTGTAAAGAGTTTTGGTTTCATTAATTAAGTCGAGTAAAATAGTCAAATTGATAAAAATTAACATGCTTTGGATTATGATACCACGAAACGTCAGAAACATTTCGAAGTTTCTACTTGAATTTAAATTTTTAATGGCTCATATTCTTACGCTTTATGGTATTTCACGCATGTATACTTTTATTAATAACTTGCTTAATAAACAATTTATCATTTTCAGATAAAAATACCGTTAAAGTTTATTTAACACCTGTCCGTCTGTTTTTTCAAATGCCATTGATGTTTATCAAAATGCTGACGGAAAAAAAAATTGGTTAGCTGAAATATTAAAGAATTTTAGAAAATAGTTGGTTCGTTACTCTAAGTGTTAAAAATAAGTTGCACATAATTTTGTCACAGATAATATAATTATGATAGGTAATATAAGTTAGTTATAGAAACTGCACCACCCAATTTTGGTTGTATTTACTTAATATTTTTCCGTACGTATAGTTTACCAGTGAGATATGCCAGAGTTAAAAAAAGTAAGCGAGAGCGGTTACTGTTCGTCAGTACTTATTCTCGGCAGTTGCCTTTTGCTTCGGGCGAGCTCCGCAAGCTGACTCCACCTCCCAGTTCATGAAGTTTTGTAATTGATTTTTTTTTTTTTTTAATTGTTATATAAAAACAAATTTTCAAGATGACGTTTAAAAACTCTAAATTATCATACTGAATACTAAAATAATTGTAGCAAATTTTTTAAAAATATATGAAATAAATATATTATGAAATAATAAAAATATCAACCAAAAAAGTGGCTATACGTAGTATTGTTTTATGAAAAAAGAAATGTATTACTTCACTGGAGATAATTTGATAAAAAATTCAAAATTTTTACTTAATACTGGATCTACTGAACGTGCTCCCACGCTTCTTGAGAAGAAGTAATTTGTTTACTAAGACTTTGAACGACATATAGAAAGCTATTTATTATTAACATAATCTCTTTGTGCTTAGGATATTTTGTAACAATTGGAATACTATATTTTCATCTATTAATTACATAAACTAGCGTTTTTTCATATTTATGAATAATTTAATGATAAAAAATATGGTCCCTAGATTGTTTATGTTTCTGAATTTATTCAGAACTGAACTAATTTTATTATAATGCAAATTACACTTATGTTCGATAAAAAATTTAATTATTGGTACTACGATCAATTTTTACAACAAGAATTACAGTAGTACATTGAGGTGATTGATACCACTTGATTTTCTCCAAGTGAGCTGAAAAATACATTTTAAAAATCGGTAAAAATCATGCTTGAAAAAGGTATTGAATTATCAGTACGTAAATTTTAATTAAGTGAAATTACATCGAAGATTTTTATAGATCATATTTTCTATTGAAATGTCCTGTTCGTATAAGCAAAATATTTATTTTCTAGAAAAAAAAACATGTTGCTACATCTACACACATGTTATTGGTACATATAGTTTAAAACATACTGCGGAAGAGAAAAAAACTTTGGCAGAGTTCCATAATTTATGAACGCACGTTCGTCTCTAAAACTAAACGATTTTGAATATCCGCAGTGTTTTATCAAAATTTACTGTCCCCAAAGTTATATTCCGACATTCAACTTGTGCAGAAAATTCAAAATTGTTCGGTAAGGGCATAATCCTACGAGTATTAATTCAACTCTGTTTACTTAATAACGCCATACAAACAGAATCACTGGAAGTAATGAATAAATTGCATCGAATGAATAAAATTTTTTTCAAAGGTATTATAATTACTCTAAATGAATTAAAATATTTTTTTCTTAAAATATTACAGAGTCATTCAAAAAATTTCGAAAGGCTATAGACACAAGTTATAGTTTACAGCTGTGTGCAACAGTAGGACTTTCGAAAAATTGGGCCTGAAAAGTTTCATGAATCAGCTCAGCCAATCACACCCTTAAATATTGATATCACCTATACATAAGTAATAATGTTTCAGTTGTTGCGACAGGGCGCTTGCGCGCTCACTTTTCATGTATTGCGTGTAAATATACGGAGACGTAGCATACACCCACATTTGCACATCCTCTCCTTTCCTCCCTCTCTTTTGCCAAAGTGCCAACATCCACATACGGTTAAATCGATAAGAAATTAATTTTAACCATGAAAAATAATTACTTTTTCCAACTTTGAATTATTAATATTTTGGATCTATATCCAATCCATACTGATATCCTACGAAGAGAGTGAAATTTTAATTTTTTAAATTAATCTTAAACTGAATAGAATTGAATAATGCAAGTTTATTTTCTTATATAATTTTTTTGCCATTTCTTACATTACTTTTTAACACTCAGATGTTAAGATGCATGTACATTTAAATAGTTCATTACCACGAACTTATATATATATACATATGATGTAGAAATATCATAAATATTTATTATAAATAAAATAGAATTAAAAAAATCGTGATTAAAAAATGTCGATCTACAAGTCATTATTCAAGGACAAAAAAAATTAAAAAAAGAATGAAAAGAAATAAAAAGAAATTTCAAGCCACCTGCCATTTAAACCGGTGAACGGAATCTCCATGTTTCTAATTATGACGCGAAAACTCGAGGAAGGAAAAAATGTACTCCTCATCAAGATCACGATTGAGAAAAAAAAAAAAAAACAGCCAGATAGCCAGCCGTGATCTTGTCAAAAAAAAAAAACTCCCGTTTGCCCCGAGCAGCGCCCGTATTACCGACTCGATTTTTTTAAGGACTTCGGCATGTAAGATACCGATCCACGCACTCGACGCGGGGGAGTACACTCCTCCACACACACAGTTCCGTTCGGAGAAAGAAAAGGAGAGAGAGAAAGAAAGTAGACGTGGAGATGAGCTACGTCATCGCCGAGAGAAAAGACACGAGTCGGCCGCGCATGTGCCGTACCGAGGACGGTGATGCGAGAGACCTAGGCAGCGCGGGGGGGCTTACAATGTGTATTATAACGCTCGAGAGAAAATAACCGCACCAGCAGTTCGACTCCTCGCGCGCACCCCGCATTACCCATGCACGTATACATACACACGACGCGCACGGCCTATCGCACGATATATTAGCGAGACTCAGTGCGTGGCTAGAATCGCCTCTTCTTCTTTTTTTTTTTCCCTCTTGCGCTCCATTTTGTTCCTTCATTGCCGAACAAAAGACCGAACGTGCGGGGGGAAGCTGCATCGTGTGTGGTTTCGTGCCCATCACGTAACTTGCCGCAGGCGCTTGGGAGCACCTATAGAATAACTAAAGCAAACAAAAAAGTTACCCCTTACGACCTACCCTCTACTACGTCGGTGTACGGTAGCTCGTGTGTACGCGATTACGTATGCCTAGCCTGTAGTTAAAATTATAAACGAGTGAATTAATTTTCAACCAACACCGCGCTCTGTCGTCGAAGCAAAAAAAAAAACAAAAAAACAAAAAAACAAAAAAAAAAGACCAAGGAAGCAAATAAACGAGACAATAATTTAAAAACTAGGAAAATAAATAAATAAGGGAAAAATCGGCCTGCGACGCTGAGTAAAAATTAAATATAAAACAAGAAAGTCCGAGAATCTTGTTGTCTGTATATACCCACGCACCTACGCAGTAACGGTATGTATATATAGCGCGTGTAGACAGCAGAGAAGTACAGCGACCAAAGTATTTCGACAGCGCTTTCCTTTCCTTTTTCTTCTCCTCCTCCTCGACAGCTCGATTATTTTTGGTTTTTTTTTTTTTTTTTTTTTTTTCTTTTCTTCATTGACACACTGAGCTCCCGACGAAATGCAGCTGAGCGTTGCGGTTTTTTAGCAGCAGCTCAATCACGGCTAGCCGGATTTTTGGTGAGTACCCGTTTCATTTATCAACATCAAATATTTATACATTTTACGTGCAGTGCTGTGGTACTTTTAATTTTTTCACATACGACTCCCGTGATGTGATCATTTCATTTCTTTTTTTTTTTTTTTTTTTTCATCGACGATGTAAAGGTTTGTCACTGTGATGTGAGAATGCGAATGTGTGTACATGGGTCTAGATGGTTTTGAAGGGAGGGTAGTTTGTTCCCGAGAGGGCATCGAGAGATGGATTTTGTATCCTACGTGATTTGAGATGTTGGTGTAGACAGGGATTTCGTGGCAGACTATATCCAGTGCACCAATGATTGTACTAATGATATTGTTTTCTCATTTTATTCACAAATTAATATTTTGTCCACATTTTTTTATGCTCGATATTGTACAAAAATCAGCGCAGTTATTGAGCACATCCCATTGACACCAAAAAAGTATTATACTTTAATTTTTTTTCACGGTAATAATGGTAATAATAATTTAATTTACAAACATTATTTTATGCATGACTATTGATGCACACGAACAAACCTTGTGTATGCGCTGAACACACAGTGATGAGGTGGCACGTGCTTTTCGTTGGAGAATGATATATATCACACGAGTGGACATGGTTGTTTCATACTAATTTTTAAAAATTGAAATAATATTATTTTCTTCTCGTCTATAAACAATTCTCTTTTTTATCATGACTTCCGATGATAAATAATTTATATTCTTCAATGCATATAAAATTGTATGAGCTTTTTGCAATGTTGCTCTATTATACTTCTGTCTTATCTTTTTTTTTTTTTGTGTAAAATTTTCATTTTCATCAATCAAATCATACAGTAAAAGATTCAAGATTAATGAAAAAATTCTCTTAAAAAAAAAAAATAATAAAAATAAAAGTGTGCCACACAAAATTATTCAATGCCCTGTACTCAGGAGACAGAAAATCAAGCGTATACATCGATAGGACACATAAGGACAAGTGCAAACGTAAAAAAAGTAAAAAAAGCGAACTCAGCACATCGTACAACATTGGCACGGAAATTTCCAACGAATCTTCCTCGTTCAATCGAATTCCCAACGAGGAGTTGTGAACAACAACAACCCCGTCTGGCCTCGTGCGTCATGTTTTGTTTGTTTGGTAAAAAAAGATCTAGCCTCTTTTGCTCCTCAAAGTTTTTGAAAAGCACTCGAACTTCAAAAGAGTGTTTGTTATTGCCATTTTTTTTTTTTTTTTTTTTTTTTTTTTCATCGAATACTGCCGAAGTAAGTGAAATTAATCGGTACGATGGCACACTCACGATGCCCTTTGCGCCCCTCGTACATATTAATATCGACTTGCAAAGATCACAAATCAACAGAATTAAAAAAAAAATTAAATAAAACGACCCACACTTCCATGATAAAGTTTTTTTTCATCAACTATTAATCTGCTAAAACTGTGAGTGCACGAACGAGAACAATTTAATGCATCTGATGCGTTTTACCGATAAAAAAAAAAAAGGAACTCGAGTCTCGTTTCCAAAAAAAAAGTAGCGTCAAAACTTTCGATCTTTTCGTAGAGGAAAAAACTCGTGATGCGCCTTTTAGTCGCGAGCATCAAAAAACTTTGCAACACTTTGCTCGAATCAAAAAAGTGCCCCTCACGCCCCGATAGTTTAAAAACACTATAAAGCAGCCAATCGCGAAATCAAAAACTTTTCACGGTAAAAAAAAAATTTATCAACCTGCCGAACGACTTTAATGGGTAATCGATCCCTCTCTGTACGTCTCGTGTGTACGTAAGGCTTCCACGCCTCGAGTTTCGATCCGTGTTATTTATAAGGGAATTACCACTTTGATATACACCACTATCGGCCAATCACGAAAAATAAGCGATAGGCGGGATCTCGTATTTTTTGAACAACAAATAATTATTTAAGTACCAACTAATAACCTGCTGAGCCACTGCGAGATAAGTTCGTTAACGCCTGTCTTGCGACACTCTTACGCTTGTTAGAGTTTTGCAATTTCTTACTCGCAAACGTGGGCGCAGTTATTTTTTCATGCAATTTTTAAAAACTGGAAAAAAAAAACGAAAAAAGTTTTTTACGCATCTCCATTTACAGTATTGAGAATTTCCCCCCCCCCCGTCAGATAAGCGTTACGCAAAAGTACTCCAAATTAAATATTTAATCTTTTTTTTATACATGACTTGTTTTTTTCTTTTAAATCACAATGCATCGTCATTGCTGGAAAAAAATTTTACTTTCAAATCATCCCCGCCCAAGTCTGCTTACTTCTGCGACGCGTCGGGGAACGCCAAGTAGCACGACGTAATTGAGCAACTTTTTTTTTATTTCGGTAATGTTTACCGTGAAATTGAGGCGGAGTTGAAACACCACGTAATTTTAGAGTCAGTTTAACGGTAAATATCACCGTAATTATTAAACACGTGTTTACGCGCACGTATGCAAAACTTAGTTAAAATCTCATTAATCTAACTTTAAGCTCGTGCACGATGTACAAGCCTCACCACATATTATATACATATAGAGAAGTAGTAGAGAGAGGGAGGGAGGGGGGGGAGTAAGAAATTTATCAATTTGTGGGAGGATGAGATATATTTCGGATCGATATGGAGGACATTCCACGTGTGTGCACCCAAGAGAGGAGGAACGGCAGTGCGGGTCACGTGTTTATAACATATTCACTTGCAGGAATCAGCTGATTCGCGCGATTACTGGTCAGCACTGCTGGGTAATGTTTATTGGATTTCGCCCTTGGAATGCGTGACTTTAAGGTAAATTTGATGATTCCTCAACTGGGGGGGTGTTTGGATGATATTACGAAAACTTTTTTCTGGAGGAGTATCGTGACTGGGTCGTATGTATATTGTGTTCGCGTGTTGTACGGGTACGGATATTTTTGTGCGAACAACCGTCACGTAGTGATTGATGGAAGGGGGGAAAAAAAAAAACTGACGTATAGCTCCCGGATGTTGTTGGGCCAAAAATCCATAGAAACGCGCTGTAGACTCGTAAATCGAGAAACCAACGGTTCGAGGAAAATTAATATCCACTTGACGAGTAGCCGATACAACAAAGGTAAACGTTATACGGTCGAAGATGCCGAACGATCGATTTTTACATCCACTGCAGGGGTGCAGTATACTTACACCCACGTACACCCGAAGCCTCTCTCTCTTTCCGTGCGAGTCGAAAAGTACCGTGGGGGGGGGGGGCTGAATTATTTTGGAGGCTCGCCAGGCTCCTTTTTAACTCCCCTCACGGAGGCCTGACCCTGAAATTTTTGCCCACTGCGACCTTATCTCCCGGTGTCTTTGTTGTTTGTACAAGGGTTGTATAGGCGTTGGGTGGGACGTATATTACAGGGATGTGAGGGAGAAAAAAAAAACACCGAAAAGAAATTGAATTTTCGGGGGCTTAGCAACAGCACACTGGTATATTTATGTTTTCGGTAGCGTGTAATGGAATTTTTTTTCCTCTTTTTTTGTAGCCCCGAATGGTTACAATGGTTACACTTACAATTTTTTTTCACGCTTACGCATTGGTTGGTGAAAACGAAACTTTTTTTTTTTGGTTCACGCGATTAATGGTTGTTCCTCGAGTTTAGTTTTTGCAAGTATTGCCCGTTGCCCGTCTACACGCTACCGTATTAACATGAGTTGGGCAAAAAAAAATTATTTATTTATGTCTCGAGAAGTTCAACAAACATTTTTTTAAGGTATTCCTTCACAACAATGCTATGCCATCACCTATACGCTGGTGTCAAGAAGTACTTGAAAAATAGAAAATGTCCTTGGACTCATGGCTCGAACTCAATAATTTTTTTACTAAATAATTTAAAAAGTCTCCTCAAAAATCTTATATTAGTTATTTTTCTAAAAAGCTATTTTCATTCCCCAAAAAGTAAAAATTGTGTTCTACGAGTACAGCAGAATTCGATACAAAGTCTTATCGAAAAAGGCTTGATTTAATTTTAAAAATATTATCCACCGAGCCTTGCTCGCAAGTTAATCTCATAAAACGCAAATCCTCACACATCATCTCTTTCGCCCCAGAAAAAGACTGATCTTTGATCGAAAATCGCCGCATCGCAAATAATCCGTGACCCACTCGGTTACTCTTCGCGGATAAAATTATTCGTCCCCCGATCCATCGGCCTCCTCTTTTACAATAAATTCCATCCTCCAATAATATCCAACTTAATTTCCCACATCGACTGTCACGCGAGCCTTGGGGGAAAAAAAAAATCGCCAACATCTAGAGTGCATACATATAACGAAGCTCATTTTATCAAAACAGCTCGGATCCCAAGAGGATTTAGCACGAGACCCGATCTCCGGAGAACTTAAATGAGTTTCGGGGGCTTTAGAGTTAGGATGATCGTTTTTGGGATCTTTGGTGGGGTTTAACGTGCATTACGTTATCGTACTGGTCAAAAGTGATCGATGCAATGTGAACTGCTATGACGCGATATATGTTTGATCGCGATGAACGTATTCGACAATGATAGCGATCGAGTGTTTTTTTTTTTTTTTTAAATCACTCACATCCCAGTGAAACGAAGCTCAAAAAAGAAAAGAATCTTTTTTTATTTCTTTCAACCAATGCAAAATCCTCGGCTTCTCGCTGCCAGTGAAGACCAGAATTTTGCATTCGAGACAAAATCGATGCACCACAAATGACTTTCGGGGGTGGGATTGGAGAGGGAAATTTTTCGGCCGTAAGAGGGTCGAGCATCTTGAGCCACGCGATTTTCATCGCACGGGTGATCGATGAGTAAATTATCAACGGCCATTGTCGCGGAGCTTATCTTTTTTATTGCTCGCATTTATGCTGTCGTGCCCGATTTTTTTGTTCCGCAGAGGCCGCGTTGCGTGCAGCGCTGGAGCTAATCATCTGCTCTCGATTATAATTAATTTGTCTTTTGATTTCGGACACGCGAGTTAAATCAAATTGGGTTACTATATTTTCACACTTGATCTCGAAGCTCATTTTGAAATTTCTTCCTCCTAATTCGCCACGTTACGACTATAGTTTTTTTTATTTTATCAACGCAATATACGAATATTACTTATATTGTAAAGATAACGAGTCATTACCTATACTAAATACAGATGGAACAATATCGACTGCACACATGCCAAGCGTAAAATATGTATAAAAATTTACCTTTGTAAATTTAATTGTCCGCGTTGATCGATTATCGGTCGATACTTTTTAGTTGGTCAAGTGCATAATCTCTATTCCCCTCTTAAAAATTTTGAAATTTGTTGTAATACGATTACAAGATCGATACACGCGTAAGTGTGAATATCCTGATTTTTTTTTTCTTATCTCTAAGAAGGTTTTTTGTTTCATTGTAATCAGTTACATAATTAATTAATGCCACATTCAATTTATTTTTTTTCATTTTTTACTCGTCGCTTTTATTTCTGAAAAAAATGTAATGTTTACTTTTAATTTATCTCCGCTATCGATTCGTTTGAAAAAAAAGGTATTTAAATTTCATTAAAATCTTATGTGTATTCACTAAACTATGTACAAGCTCGAAATGTGATTCCAGATATTTTTTTATACCGTAAAGTCCCTCCTCATTTCCCTTCCTTGCAAATTATGCAGTTTGGCAGTCTACAGCAAACGCGCAAAAAATCTCAATTTATGAATATATTAGCAAGTACACTATAGATACGTACCAAAGAGAACTGCCCATATAACATAGAGGCTCGTGCTACCTCACTATATTGCGCTTAATAATGCACATGGCCAAAATAGCACCTTGGATTGTTGGTTTTAATTTTTTTCGAAAGGCTGCAATTATCTTATGTAATATTATGCAAAAAAAAAAGGGATAAATTAACACAAAATTATTCTGTTATTTTCGTGAAATAAATTTTTTCATCAACATTCATCAAAAGTTAAAGACTTATTTGATTACGAACATCCACGTGTTATTAGTAAACTCACTCTCGAGGAGAATTTAATGTACATTAACATGCAGCACTAAGAATTACGTTAGGCAATACCGTAAAAATCTTAAATGTTACGATAAAATTTTCGCAATTACATACACTTCACCGATAAACTGTACACAAATTATGAAACACACGCGTACATGTCTCTAAATCTTATTGCGCAATGCATTAAACCAATCGAAATAATTTTTCCGATAGCTCGAACAAGCCAGTACCGCTTGCTCATTACACTAAGTGCTCACGGATGATTAATTGTCACCACGTCGATATTTACTTCTCATCTCGCTCATCAAAAATGAAGAAAATTCGCCCCACAGGAAAATAAATAAATGTACTAAAACTTGTCATATATTTGTACAATTAAATTAAAATAAAATAAAATTACATTAAATTAAAACCCACACCCGCATATGTACGTATGTATGCACTTTAATTACTCTAGTACGATTCTATTTTATTTTTGTGCAAGTACCCTCTCGAGAGGAAACTATCACGAGTGCCTTTTATGTTGAACCCACTCGCCGCCACTTGGCACTTCCCAATGAGATTGTATATGTGTATATACCTACCGGTCATTTCTTACATTATCTTTCAGCTCTCGTATAACTTCACAAGGGTAAATATCCAAAAAAAAAAAAAAAAAAAAAACAAACAAAAATCTGCGATCGTGCAAAAAATGCAAAGATTGAGAAAGCCACGAATTTTCGTCAGTGGACTTCTCGAAGGCAGACAAATTATCAGAGTCCAACAATTACTCGGAGATAAATATAAGAGTCAGAAAATTCCTTAGGTATATTGCGGATAAGGGAAATTCGAGTGTGCATTATAGTTGTGGAAATTTTTTGCTGCGACGATTGTTGATTTCGACATTGACACTGATTACATGTACAGATCAGGTGTATACACGAAAGGAAATAACAACGAGCTATACCAAAGGGGGGGGGGCGTAGGGGCATATATAAATGTTGCTGCAAAAGGCGCACTGCGCTTTGTTTATTTTAATGAATTCACTCTTCAGAATTTCCCTTTGGGCTCTTTATGTAAGTTTGAACTATATACATTTAATATTGTATTTGTTTTGTAGATTGTACTTTTTTTTTTTTTTTTTTTTTTTTTTTTTTTTTTTTTTCTAGTAAAGCTACCAACTTAACAGTATCATGTTAGTTGTAAAATTCGGTCACGGGATAATTAGATTTAGAAAAAGAAAAAAGAAAAACAAACGTCACGATTGAGCGATCGTAACGACAGATAACTCCGTAACGCACACGCAAACAGATGTAGCGGCATAGATAATGATTTATGAACCGTTTTTTTACACAATAGTATACTTACAGCCCCACGTCTGCATATAAACAAAAAAAGTACGCCATCACCGCTTGTAATGTTTTTTTCCACTTCAAAGTTTTCCCACTATATGTAACAAAGTAAAGTGAAATTGTTATTCTCGGCGTTTGGGGTGTCAGTTTTGGCAGTTTTTACCCTCGTCTAGCAAAGTAAAGACGTTGGCGTTCAAATAAACGTCACCTAAAATATACACCGGGAGAGCTTTTCGTTTATCAGCCAAGGTTTTGAATTTAAAAATGTAAACTCCCACACCCAAAAGCTCAGATAGGCGTTTTTGATTGATTCACCGTTAACGAAACGTGCAAAAAATCTAATCATTCAAACTCAACGTCTATCCATTACTTTATACTCTCGCCTTATATCCGATAAGAAAAATGCATCATTTGTATTTACAGTTTTGTTGAGATTGACTGCTTTGAAAAAAAAACAAGCACCAACTTGACCCCATGCAGCAACCAAATCTCTCACGGTCAAAGCACGTGTTTTTACGTACATACACACATGTAAGCGCGAAATCGGTAATGAAAGTGCATATCGGTTTGTCGGCAGATTCGTGCTCGTGAGCGGAAAAAAGAGAAAAGATAGGGATACATGTGTATGTGTATATAAGAATGCGGCAGAGCAAAAGTTGCCGGTGGCTATCGCATCACAGCGAAGTATTTCAGTATTAACCCGACCAGCCTCTCGCGCGCACTTGTACCGCTGGCTCCTACATCGGATGATACACATTATAATACTTTCAAACAAAATAATAATAATAATAATAATAATAATAATAATAATAATAATAACAATAGTAACAAATTGTAAAGAAACCGGTGATTAAAGTGCGCGTTCGTACGAGTGTTTGGTCACGCGGGAGGAGGGGGGGGGGGAGTAAAAATATTGTTGGATTTGTATATTTTATTGTTCGTTATCTGATAAGTAAAAAGAAGAAATGGTGCGCCGTACTCGAGGGATCGTTTTTCCGAGAATGCATCGAGACGCGCGAGAAAAGTGAGCGAAGCGGGAGAGCGAGTGCCGATTTGTTGGATAAATTATACATACTTGTTTCACGAGAGGGAGAGAGGGAGGGACAGATAACGGCCTTCCAAGATCAACTTTTCGATGTGCACGGTTATTCCTTTTGTTTTAACGCGTAGTGGATAAAAGCACGACCATAGTCGTGGGATCGAATACGTATAAATATACAGGAGGAACGCGTTGTGGCCTGAGGAGAAAAAACAAACAAAAGCGAAAGCAACAACAATCGCCGAGAGGAAGAAGAAGGGAGCTCCGACGAAAACCGCGCGCGCACCGGACTTACATTGCCGATTGTAATTATTGACGCACCCTGTATTTTTGTGCTCTCGCGTCGCCAAGTGCGTTACACGAAGCGTGAGAGATCTCGCTTCGGAGAATTTCATCTCGAATACTTGGAACGGAAATTTCAAAAAAAACAACAACGACTCACGTGTATATATACGGTGCCCAAGTTCCCCGCCAAAGAAACAATAAAGGGAGTAGTTACGGAACAGTCGGGCCCGGCTTTTCAAAAGTGTACGTAATAATTATGCGTGTGGTAATTTAGTGTAGTCGTCGATCGGGCGTCAAAGAAGCAAGCCTCTCGAGTGCCCTTACCCAAACATAATTTTCTTTTTTTGTTTTTGTGAAATTGTAGACATATACAAAATTGAACGTCAAGTGTTAATCGTCGCGTTTGTTGTACTCTCTCGACTATACATATATGTGTATAGGTACACTTGCTGGCTCGTCTACCGCTGACGATGCAGGTGATGTGTCACGCGACAGATGAGGAAATTCGGGCCAACTTTGGCTCCGTTCGCCCGTTATATACGTACACAGACGGATGAAACACAGATGAGGAGTTGGTAGCCGCGGATGCGGAAAATTTGCCAACCGAAGGCGTATTTTGTGTTCCGCGAGACCTCTGACATGTAGTGCGGCCTTCGGGTCCTGATTGTTTTCTCGCGCCAAGGTGCCTCGTACATTTCGACGATCGGTCTTCTTTTCATTTATTTTTTCCCATCAACCGCTGAAACCACAAAATACTATCATCACCGCGTGGAGCAAAGTGATTCCGGAGACGATGATGGTGCACCATTTGGAAAAGGTGATGTACATATGGTTTTAGACATTATTTATGATAACATTGACTGTGGATGATTTCCAATGTTTATGAAAAAATGTCAAGCTCCCCATTATACTTGCACGTGTATAGCGAGCAATGTGTCCCGATGTCACGTATACATATATACACACCACACAAAGCGTATATATAACGTATATACAAAAGCTCTCTCGATGAATCGGTACACTTACAACTAAATTGGGCCATATAGGACACAACGCGCTCAATCAATCATACATGTATAAGAAACAATAACAACGTATTATATTACGCGCTACGCGCTCGATGGTATAAACGAAAGCAAGAATATTTATACGTGTATATGTATACGGTAATGGGTCAATGCCGAATCACATACAGTTCTTCTGTCGTCTCCTCTTCCTCGTTAATCGCAGATACATTTTCTAAACGAATACGACTCGACGGCAATTGAAATGGAATAAACTGACAAACCCTATATACCCCTACTACACCTCTTTTTTGCCAAATAATAAATTTACATTTTTTTTTTTTTTTATGCTTACATACAGGGGACGCAGCCCCACGTGCTCATCCCTCGAGCGGGTATCGATCAACTTTATATTAAGTATATACGTATGTGCTCATAAGCGTGTATGAATGAAGATGAAACGAGAGGGCCGATCGCAGGTTCAGGGTCGCGAGAGAAGGGAAAGAGCGTATTTCACGTATATACGATCGAGAGAGAGAGAGAAAGAGAGAAAGGGGATGAGGGATCATTAGGGATGACGCTTCTCACCAATGTCGTACAGTGGGGGATAATGAAGATACGCGTGGATGCTCGTGGTGTAATAATGAAAGTTTTTTTTTTCCTTTTAGTTCAAGTTTGAATTTTATTCACCTTTATTTTTATTTTTTTATTTTTTACAAGTTTTTAAACACCTTGTAACCATAAACTTTTGCGTGTATAAGTACTTGCGTTACTTTTTCGTGGACTTTGGCTGTAAAAAATCAAGATTTTTATCACCCCCTCCCTCACGTTCGTGCATATAGCTTCAGCTAAAAATATATTCTATATACCTTAGATTTTTGTGGAATATCTGCAAATCAATCTATCATTTGGGGGGGAAAAAAATATCACATTGAGATTCACATTGGATGGGCTTTTTAAAAACCATACATGTACAGTAAACTCTCCCTCCCCTTGAAACCTCTTTTTCCCATCGCACTCAAACGGCAGTGATAAATCAATCAATAAAGGAAAAAAAAAAAAAAAACTTTTGACCTTCCGTAAGTTCATTAGGTCGGTTATACACACACATGCCCGTATCGTCACATTTAGACGATCTCGTTACTATCGCAGAACAATACATACATGTACACACACGTGTGATCGATGACTCTCGCAGAGAGTGGCATGGATCGTGTAATATATACATATATGTATTGTTGATTTGTTTCGTTAAAGGGACTGTGCGCGATGTGCGCGTTGATAAACGCATGTAACAAAGTCCTGATGCGCACGAACGCGCCTATATTGAATGCGAAAAACAAGAGGTACTTCCCTCCAACTTTTTTTTTTTTTTTTATTTATTTTTTTTTTATTTTTTCTTCACATTTGTAAAGGTTGTTCCGGGTGGAGGGTACATACATTTAAAACCTACATAATATAAAGTTGCATGTCGCGGGTTTTACATCGATTTTTGTTAAATTCACGGAAAATAATTATCGTTGATCTATTTTACTTATATTTATGAATATTATTATTTTTTTATTTAATTTTTTTTTTTTTGTTCCTTACATTCTCTTGTGCACACGTATACTTTGCATACAATGTACTTCGAGCACACGCTCTTTGCATTTATTTTTAGATACTTTGATTTATTGACTCGATTACTTATACCATATATATACTATGTATAACATATAATATAACATACGTTGTACGCTTACTTCACACACCTATGGCATGTATATATATATATATGAGTGCACGTGATTGATGATACGCGTTATCTTGGCATTTACTCGCACCTATCAGCCTATAAGTGTAGTCGCGTTGATCGGTAATCCGCGTATCGACTCTCGGGATGATATCGATTTAGGAATAATTTAGTATATTCCATCGCCGAACAATAATGTGTAATACCTTAACACCTGAAATCTCACCTCAGGACAAGCGAATATACATACAAAAAATAAAAGAAGGTACTATCGCGCACATACCTATATGTATGTGTACGCTCTGCCGATGGCATCTTATCGCGAGTGGGTTTTTTCTCTCCCCTCCGTTTGCGCTTTCAACAAACGCTTTCTCGCGCAACTTTGCGGATTATCTTTTATCTCCGAACAAAAGTGCACGTGCCGTTATAATAATAATATACACTGTCGCGCGCGTATCTGTTTGAAAAATAAACTCAATCGAGGAAAAATAAAAAAGAGGCACGATTGCTCCTCTCTTTATTTTTCCCCCTTTGCGACTTATCGACAAACGGTTTTTCGGCTCGTGTTTCGAGTAACCGCTCGACTTGTTGGGACACCTTTTTTTCCCCCCCACCCCTTTCTTTGACAACACAGTCGTCTCCACTCGAAAGGCTCAAGATAGAGCGAGTAGCTGTCTGTCTGCCGAGAGGAACGAGATTATTGACGATCCCTCTCTCGGACTATACAGTATACACGTAATGCACTCGCGTTTTTCCCGCCTGCCCGTAATTATCTTATTCATTCTCGATATGGACGCTTTCGAGGCCGACGAGCTTCTCGACTGTGCGTACGGGAAATTTGTTGCGGGACATTTGGAAAAATAGAGGCGAGACATTTTTCCCAATGAAAATATTTTTCTTGTTTTTTTTTTTCAAACTTGTAATTTAAAAAAAAAAGTCCCGTGATTATACCTCAATATATGAAAGTACAACCAAGGACTTTTTATCCATACAAGATGGATCTCTTCTTTTTTTTATATTTGCTACTTTGAAAAAAAAGAAAAAAAAAAAAAAATCCAAACTGTTAAAAACGCGACGTAGAAGCTTTTTTTTTGTTTGTTCCTCCTTTTGTTGAAAAAGAAAGCGCACTTTGTGCAAATCCGCTCTTAATGACGGCTCATCTCGAAAAAATAATAACAGTCTGACGGTCGCGGCATTGTGCGCGCAGAAATATGCGGGAACGAAAATAAAAAAAATCATACATGCGCGTGCGGAAGGACACCCCGGCATTATATTCGCATGTATGCGTGTATACATACGCGTGCGATAAAAAGAGCTTGAGTTCATCGTCAGCGAGAAAAAGTTTATTTCGAGAAACTCTCGATTCTTTCTATTTCAGCGATAACGCGTTGATGGTTCTATCACGTGTGTGCCATCAGGTATTTCAGCGTAATTTAATTAATCGTGCAATTTGAGTTTGTTCCAATAATGCCTGAATTACGTCAATGGGTGTGTTGTGGCTCAAGTTAAATGCACTTTCATCGGAACATTTGGCCAAGGAAAATTTTCATTCGCGGGGCCAAGACGCAAAGTACCTCTTTTATTTAAAAGCACACAGTCAAATTCAGTGAAAAATCAAATCGTATCACACGTATATCCATTGTCGTTTAACGGATTTAACGAACGGATGAAAATTAGCGTAATACTAACCAGTTAAAATTAAAAAAAAAATTGTTTACAACCTCTTTGATATATTTACAAAATAAGCACTTTTTTCTAGTTCAATTGAAAAAAAAAAAAAGAAAAAGAAACACGCGTCACTTGTAAAATGTCTACTCTTCTTGATAGGTCCACTACCATCGTAGTGCCGTTGTGTCGTCGCTACGAATTTAGTTTCGCGAAGGTAAAAGGCACCAAATGCCATCTGGCGCTTTGCCAGCTGTTCCACCTTTTTAGCGGAAAATCGAAAATGACCCGAGATACTCCCCAGAGAACGGAACGTGACGCACACAATGTCTCTCTCTCTCTGTACTTATACCTAATTGCAACACCTTTTTTTTCAATACTGCGTCGCTTAACTGACCATTTTTGATTTGATTTCAAATTAAGTTTTGGATTTTCAGTGACAATGTTTTCGATTAGGATGTAAATAAAGAAAAAATGAAAATTGTTTCCTCGTGTTGTTTGTACCGTATGCTCATTATATATTTGTACCGAAAAGCTCACTTGATTCTACCATAAATGACGGGTATTAAAAATATTGTAGTGTAAAAAAAAACAAAAGTTTTTAAACACAATAAATTCATTGTATCGATCTCTTTGTAATTAAATTTCATGAAAGTTTTCCCATCCGCAGAACTTCCTGAAAGGATAAAGAAAAACTTTCATCTGTGACTTTTGCTGCAATTTATTAGATTTTCCATTCAGAGAATACATATAAAGTGAAGCTTTTTGTGGTAATAATATGACGTACGAAAAGAACAAAAAACAAATTAGATGAAAAGTACTATATACATACGTGCATTATTGAAAAATATATGGTAATGGGGAACAAATTCAAACTTTTTCGTGCAGTATAACTTTGCAGTCACTTCAATATTCTCTCACGAAAACCCAATAATAACCCATTCATTGGCTGTCGTCAATTTTTAGTTGTTCCGTTTCACGCCTCACGTGTCAGAATCGCACTACTGCCTCTTTTAATTAAAAGACTCGTGTATTGGATAACTCACCTAAAGAATGGGTGCAAAAAAAAACATCCTGACTATTGACATTTTTTTTTTCGTTGAATCACTATTTTTTTGTCCAAAACGCGTTTGTGTTTGTACCACCAATAACCCAATCAAAGGCACCTTCGGCACAACAGTAGTGGCGAAACGTATAGGCCGATGCGAGCTTGTGTAAGCTACTCTATCGCTCTCACGATTAATTATGCAACGTGTTAGTGCCATTGTCAACTACTCGACTGGAACTTTTTCTTTTCTTTTTTTTTTTTTTTCCAAAGCATATCCAACCCTCTTTTGTATGATGTATTATGTAAACTTTTCTTTAGATGGTATAATTATTAATTCGAAAATTAGTTTATACGAGATAATCGTCGTTTTAATTTTACCACCGAAAGTTTCGCGCAACTACCCTTCAAAGTTCTTCCCATCTAAAAGAGAATAAGACATTAAATACATCCCTAAAACTCCCGGACCACGACATTCTCATTTTTTTTTGTACTCCTTGAAATTAGGACTCTTTCTCTCCTTGAAAACTGTAAAAGCTCACAACTCGTTATCCCAAAGTCCCTGTAGCGATTCAAACGCAATTTAAGTTTATACGCGTGCACGTGTCCGTGATGTTTACAAAATGTTCAGAAAGTTCTTACTCGTAATAAGTATATAGGCACTTGATTGCTTCATGTAGGAAAAGAAAAAGTAGAGAGAATGCGAGTGTACATGTGTATGGCGAACGAGAGTAAGGAAAAAGGAAGGAAGGAGATGCCAATCTGCGTCTTTCTTTCGATTCGAATTGTGAGCTCTTTTGCCTTTTGAATCGACACAATGGGCGCGTCATCCCCCGAATGTTGTCTCGTGACTCTACTTGTGCAGTCACGTGCAGAACCTTTTCTTCGTTTTTTTTTTTTTTTTTGTCTACGTATTTATGCACCTCAAGTGGGTATTTATGGGGGGGGGGGGATGATGCAGTCTTTGATGATTGATATGGGCACGTAAGAGGCTAACAAGGTTCTTGTGAGGCATTGAGAAGTGTCTTACGCGTATACATGTATACCTTTTGTTTTCCATCGTGCAAAAAGTTGTGTTATTACAATCATTTTGCCATCACCTTGAATTGAATAAACTTTTTTTTTTTAATTTTTATTAATTTTAATCATCGCATTCTGGCACATATATCGGGAAATGACTGAACTTGATATTTTCGCTCCATACAAAAGGAAAACAATTAGTGAAATTGGATATTACATCGATACGGTTTATTTCAACTCCACCTGATTACAGTAAAATCCGCTTTCGTTAATTGGTACATTATAACGTCACCCAAGTAGATAAAGCTGGTATATTTTAAGTTGTGATTTGTTTTTTTGTTGTCTCCCATTTTCTTCGAACAATGATTTTTTTAATTTAAATTGAAAAAAAAAAAATTAAATTTGATTGTCTCTTATCCAAATTTCTCATCTTTTCACTCGCAGCGTACCCTAGGAGAGCCGAGGAAGCCACGTTCGCCGCATGGGTGCCTGGGCTGACAGTCGTGCCGCGGCGGAGGTGGAGGAGGCAGTCGTGGCGGCTACCACGTTGAAAAGAACAAAACCATCGTCGTCGTCGTCGTCGTCGTCGTCCACCGGATCGGCTCGTAAACGACGAACCCACCAACACCAGAGCAAAACGTCAACGAGACACCAGAAGCACCCAAGGTCCCACGTCGGCCATGACGCCGGCAGTTTTAACGGCTTGTCACCGCTACGCCGACAGTTCGCGAGACAACTGTACGAGTGGCCCGCGCTCTTACCCGTACTGAGGACGAAAAACCGTTTTTACCATTAACTCCTCTGTTTTCATCCTTTCCGAGATACATATACACATATATTATAGTGTTTGCGATGATGTTTACGTGCGCGACGTGCTAAGTGTAACGAGTAGCGTCTCCGCCAAAAATGGCCGACTGGACGATGCTGAACGGCTGCGAGGAGCGCGCGGCCGAGACACTCCCGCATCAGGACTCGAGGATCATTCTCACGAGGCAGCGGGAGGACGACGCTCCAACGGTCCGCCGGTCTTTGAGCGCCGGCCGGCGTGGCCACGACGAGGACCTTGTAAGCATACTGGCGAGCGAGGAGAGCTTCGCGCCGGCCGGCAAACCGGCGGGCTACGAGGCCGGGGAGTCCGACCGGATACTGGAGCCCGTAGGGCCGGCCAACGAGGAGACCGGCGGGCAAATCAGGAGGGACGCCAGACTGGAGCTGCTGCGAGGACTGTACGGAACGGAGGAGGGGAACGGGAGGAACGGGCGGGAGCAGCACCACGTGCAGTTCAACCGGAACATATTGAACGCGAGCGAGGGTACGAAGAAGGGGGCCACCAGTCCGTCGATATCGTCGGCGTCGGGCAGCTCGGAGGAGGAGGAGGACGACAGCTTGGAGAACCTAGCGGAGGCCAGGGCCCCGGATGGGGGTTACGGCTGGGTCGTCGTGGCCGCCGCGTTCATGGTCAACCTCATCGCCGACGGGATAACCTTCTCGTTCGGGGTGATATACCACGAGTTCCTCAAGTACTTTGGCGAGGGCAAGGCGACGACCTCCTGGATCGGCTCGTTGTTCATGGCCATGCCCCTTCTGTCCGGGCCCATAGCCAGCTTCCTCACCGACCGCTACGGCTGCCGGAGGGTCACGATAGCCGGCAGCATACTGGCAACCTCGGGCTTTGTCGTCAGCTACTTTGCCACGTCCCTGGAGATGCTGATCCTGACCTTTGGGGTGCTGGCCGGGTTCGGGCTGTCCTTGTGCTTCGTGGCAGCCGTGGTCATAGTCGCGTACTACTTCGAGAAGAGGCGGTCGTTCGCGACGGGTCTGTCGGTGTGCGGCAGCGGGATCGGCACGTTCATCTTCCCACCGCTGATCCAGAGGCTGCTCGAGGAGTACGGGTGGCGCGGCACGACCCTCATCCTGTCGGGCCTGTTTTTGAACCTCGCGGTCTGCGGGGCGCTGATGAGGGACCTCGAGTGGACCCGGCCCAAGTCGAAGCTCCGCCGGCAGCTGGAGGAGGAGCGCAAGCAGAGGCTGCGGGCGGGCCATCAGCGGAGCTCGAGCGCGGACGACTCGTTCTCGGCGAGCAGCTCGGCCAACACGGCCCAGACCCTGCACGGGGGTGGCTGCCCGGACGGTGGGCCCGTTGAGGAGGTGGGGGCCCGGGAGGACGCGGACAAGCTGTTCTCGAGCCTGGTGAGTCTGCCGACCTTCGTGAAGAACGGCGAGCGGGTGCCCCTGGAGGTGCTCGAGCTGCTCAGCGCCAAGAGGAGCGTGTACAACGTGCTCGTGCAAAACTACCCGAGCCTCATGATCACGTCGAGGAGCTTCAGCGACTCGAGTGGCCTGCACGAGCCCACCAGTCCGCCCTCGGCTAGGTTCGTGCCGGTTGTCAGTCCGTTGGCTGCCGAGGACAAGCGGGAGCCCCATCACCGGGACGACAAACCCGAGCTGTTGCAACGACAGGTACATTACATTTCACGCAAACCACCATTACATATACACCTGCCTTGGGTAACTCAAAGTTTTTGAGATTTTACTTTTCAATAACATCAATAAAAAAGTGCAGTGCCATGACAACCCCTTCCGAGTGCGTATACATTGGCTAAAATTAAAGCGAGTGTGATTTGCAGGGAAAAATAACATGCATGTGTATATTGTTTTTGTGTTTGTGGGACGAAGAAGGAGGAGGAGCGTCAGGGCGAGGTGGCCGAGTGGTGGTCGAGGGACAAGCCGGAGGCGAGGCTACGCCGGTCGTCCATCGCCGCTGAGCATCCCCGGCGCTTCACGACCGCCTACCTGAAGGACATAAGGATGCACCGGCACTCGTTGACGTACCGTGGCGCCATGCTCAACATAAACAGGTACCGGCTGCGCGCCAGCAGTTGTCCCGACATCCTGCGCAACTCCATGACCACCATTGCCAAGGAGGAGGCCGGCCACTCGGGATTGCGCGAGTTCAAGGAGCTCATCGTCAACATCTTCGATTTAACGCACTTTCGCGAGCCCGTGTTCACATTGTTCGCCATGAGCAATTTTTTGCTCCACACCTGGTACGACGTGCCTTACATGTACCTCACCGACAACGCCATCGAGGTGGGCTTCAGCGAGACCGAGGCCTCCTACCTCATATCCGTCATCGGCATCATGAACATGGCCGGCGAGGTGACCTATGGATTATTACTTTTTTCCCTTTTTTTTTTTTTTTTTTTCTTTTTTTTTTTTTTCTTTTCCAACCGCCCTTTTACCCGTTTTTCACTCATCCGCGACTTTCATCCGAATCGCGACTTCCGCACGAAAACGTACACGTATGGGCGCTGGTTTTGTAATCGGATTCGTATACCTGGACTAAGCCGATGCTCTGACACTATACGCGCCGTACATATATATACATTTGAAGGACGGGGTGACTTTTGTTGTTTCGATGACGTGCGATCAAGCGAAGCAAGGGTGCAACGTTCACGAGGTTTAACGACACACGTGCAGGAAAATGAGATGTATAATCATGTAGCGTTACCGTATCCGACGCTAAAATATGATCCATGTTTTGTCGCGTTATGCTATAATGCGTACTTATATGATTTAGTGCAACAAATTAATGGTCTCGTTTGAGTTGATACGAGATGAAACTTTGGCCGATCGCTCGACCTTAACTCTTGCGCGTTGGCTCTTTATCGATTCCAAGTGACCTTGAGCATTTCGATATATTATTATACGATGGATTTCCTCTCGAATCACTTTGTCTAACGAGATTAAGTAAAACGTATGATCCTATACCTGTACTTTCAACGCGGAGTCTCGTAAATCACTCGTGATGT
Organism: Copidosoma floridanum; assembly: GCF_036245765.1. Lineage (NCBI taxonomy): Eukaryota > Metazoa > Arthropoda > Insecta > Hymenoptera > Encyrtidae > Copidosoma > Copidosoma floridanum. The sequence goes on along the minus strand of NW_028321884.1, from coordinate 9,489,566 downwards.
CGGTACAACCCCTTTTTTTGGCCTCATATTTAAGATGCTCCATCGATGGTAAAAAAAAAAAAATCATGTACAACTATAAAAAAAAAAAAAAAAAAAATCTCCCACCAATAGATCTTGCTGGGCTGGGTGGGCGATCGCGCCTGCATCAACGCGACGGTGGTCTACGCGATCTGCATGGCTATGACCGGTGGCTTCGCCGCCCTCATACCCACGGTTATCAAGTGTTACTACCTGTTGAGTGCCATTGCCGGTGCCTTTGGCTTCTTCATCGCGGCCAACTACAGCCTCACCAGCATCATACTCGTCCAGGCGATCACCATAGAACGGTTCACCAACGCCTACGGCCTGCTACTCTTTGTCCAAGGAATCGCCAATCTCATGGGGCCGCCTATTGCAGGTATATCGGTGTTTTTTTTTTTTTATCACAATTTCTCCCAAGACTAATAGGTATTGTGATGCACCGTTGTATACACACGCCAAGGTCGTTTCATAAGACGATGATGTACGGTCTCGGCAAACGTTTAATCCAACTGACAACAGAAAAAGAAATGTAATAAAACACGAAACGCATGAAAAAAAAAAAACAAAAAACAAAAAAAGCAACATGAAATATAACGAGAGTATATAAGCTTGTTCGTTAAATTACACTCGCGAGCACTTTGTCCCGCTCCATTAAACAATAATACCTCGGAATAATAAGCCACGAGCGCGTTGCTCTCGTCCATAAAAAATACAACGACGCGCGGAGCGTCAAGTTAAGGAGATGATTGGGCCCGCCTTGCAAACTGAAGCGACTCATCTGTACAGCACTCGGTATGGAATTTAGGCTTTCTTACGCCGCGAACTCGGCAAAGTTCGCCCCGGCTGACCCTGGCGAGCCTATATAGGCGCTCTACGTAAGCTCTTTCTTCCGTTCAAGTTCGCCGTTTAATGATTTTTCTTTCTTTCGCGCGTGCGTTAAGTAACGCGTAACATATGCATATATGTATACTGCGGTTGGCTTATTGCTGTTACTGTTGGCGTTTGCTCCGCAAAGTTAATGTATAGGATTATTATACAATGTATAAGGGGTTGTTCTCGCGTCTAATCGACTCCAGCCATTTTTATCCGCGGATTCGTACGTTTTCGTACACACGCGTGTGTTTTAACTCCGTGGTCGGACTTCAATTGGGTACGACTGTTCTATGGATTTTTTAAGGGTGAAATGAAAGTTTTTTTTTTTCCCAAATCATGTCAATCACTGTTCGCGTTAAACGTGTTAAGAAAAATATATATATTTGAAAAAAAATTTTTAAAAAGTATATCCGTGCCAAAATCTGTCTGTAGCCCGAATGTCACGAAGGAAATGTGAACCGCGTAAATTTCCGTTATTGGATTTCTCTGCGGAATAAGTGGATAATCGACAAAATAAGCTTAGAATTTGTCTTTTTCTTTTGTAATACACGACGGTCGATTATCATCAGTTTTGCCAACGTATACGGTAAAATTCATCTTCAGTCCCTCTCGTTGTGACCAAAATTTAAGGGTTGAGCAATTATTCACGATCGCCCTTACTAAATTTTTCTATACGTGGTAGAAAACTTTGCACCATCTTACAACCGTAACTCAGAAAAGAAACCTCGGAAGTTAACAAGTTAATAAAGCTGAGCTCGAAACAAGAGACGAGTGAGCGAAACGAATTTCACATTATAAACGAAGAGTCCGGAGGGTGGAGTTGCGCTTTTTTTCTCTATTATTCGATCAGTTAAAGTTATTTTGTGGAACCAAAAAAAAAAAAAAAAAAAACAACACACACACAACCACTTTATTTTTACGATGCAAATTAGCCGAGTGAGTGCAAGTCCGTATATGATTTCTCGCATACTGAAAAAAAGTCCCGAAAAAAGCACGCTTAAGCTCGCCGTGCACGCGACCTTCGCGAGAAGGAAGAAAACTCTCAATTGTCGGCCTCTCGAGGGATCTCGCGTGACGTCGAGAGCGATAAGAGCTCAGAAAGAGAAAAAGGTGACATGGCACAAAGGAAAACCAAAAAGAGTATGGGTTCAGGTTTTTTTTTCTTTTTCTAATTTCTTTGGACTCGGAGGTACGATTTTCAATTGTTGCCTTCTTCAAAATTTGTTATAAAAACGCTCCAATTTGTTACGTGTATTTTTTTTCTCCTTCTTCTACTCTATTGTTCATAAATGGCACTTTCAACCCTTTAACATATACGTACACATCGCGGAGTGGTCGTGTATTTTAATTATAAGTACCATATACACACGAGGCATAATGAAACGGCAGAACAACGGTCGTAAATCCCCGTCTGCCAGATGTGAACCGAAACGAAGCTATTTTCTCTTAAATCATTTGTCGACGGAAAAAAAAAACGTATGAAAATGGCACTTGTGCTCTCGTTCGCTTACCAGCACACCCAAGCTCGAAAAGTTGGATTTTGGCCAACGTGTGTGTACGCGCGCTTTGTATAACGTAACAACGCGTTATAACTGCGGTATCGATTGTTATACATAATATATATACGCGGACGAAAGGCGATACGAGTGAAAAGGGAGCGTCTGCCTCGTGGACGGTGAACGTCGGAAATGAAAAATAACGACGAATCCACGCGAGTTTTGAAGTAAAAAAAAGGGGAACTTTTCTTGTTTCTCTTCTTCTTTTGTTCGCCGCGTCCTTTTACTTGGCCAAATGGACGTTTATTATTAGAATTGTCGACGTGTTTAGTTGCATGCACTCGGGTAAGTGGAGAGTGTCTGAGGCCTCTTCTCTCTCCTCGACCGAGAGCTTGCGAGGGTATGTGTTTGTTTGTATACTTTATTTCTTTTTTTTTTTTTTTTTTCTTTTTTAATGAGACGGTAATTACTGAAATACGTGTTTATGGAAGCTGAAATTGCTTCGTTAGAGGTTCATTCTGATTTTTTTTTTCTCTTAGTGTATACGTCGATACAGGAGTGGGCATAATTACTTTTTCCCAATACTTTGCTATGGGAATTTATTTTTTTTTTTACATAAAATGCATTATTTGGGTTGGCAATTTTTTCTAGTACTTGATAAAAAAATATTCAGCAAATAAAATTTTGAAGAACCATTTCGGGAGAAAAACATACTTGACTTTTTTTTACAATGCAGTATAATAAATGGTACTAAGTAGAAAAAAATCCATCAAGTAATTGTACCCGTCTGTGATTATGGCCAGGGTCAAGTATAAATTAAACCTTTTCATACGGATTGAAAATTCCATCTCATAAGTATGAAAAAAAAATAGGGAATAAAGTATCGTTATACTTGAAACTATTGCGCTTAGCGTCTCAAGTAAACCAGATATATACAAGAGAGACATTGATTAACGGTGCATCTGTAAATATATATTTTGTTTTTTTCAACGAAAGAGCCAAGATTAAAAATGTTCTTATTCACGAAAGACAAAAAAAAAAAAAAAAAAAAGTTTCAACCAGCAATGCAAAAAAATCTCACTCTTGGTCCACGATCTCCCACAGGCTGGTTGTACGACATCACCGGCTCGTACGACCTGTCGTTCTACCTGGCGGGGGGCTTCATCACCCTGAGCGGCGCCATGCTGATCGTTACCCCGCTGATGAGGTGCTACCGGAAGCTCAAGGAGAAGGCGGTGGCGCGAGGACGCGCCAACCACAGCAGCAGCGCCTCGGGTCGCGACTTTTCCGGCGTCAACATCGTCTGAGGCAACGGTGCAAATGCTTTACCGTTAAATTAAGGGAGTACTGCGTGCATCGGAGGTTGCAAAAAGAAATACAAATTAATTTTTGTATAGCCATTCAAACCTATTAATGTTTCGAAAGGAAAAAAGAAACGGAGGAATATCCGATTGGACGCTCGGAGATCAAAGATCACGACGTCTGGCGTGTGCTGCACTCTCGCGATCGCCTTTGCGTTGTATATTTAATAACGAAATTTGAAGTTCGCGTGTATGTGTGAGCGTGAACGTTATTTATACACGTGTATCGACATCGCCGAGAAATAAAGATATATATATATATATATACGCCTTCGCGACTGTCTTGCACTTGTCATATCAATTTTTTTGGCTCCAACCGATGGACGAGATTAATTATTTTAGAGTAGGTATTTGAGACTCTCTTTCATCAATTATGCCTCTCTCTGTTACGTCTTTTTTTTTTTTTTTTTATAATTTCTTGTTTCGTTTGTCTTTTGTGACAAACACGAGCGATGGGTGAGATTAACAAACTTACTAGGGTCGGTCGATCAACAAAGGTTTAAGTTGACTTGAAATTAGATGAGTTTTTCTTGTGTATTTGTTTGCAATGGTATAATTGTTATTATTAGGGTGATGCCGATTACTATTATTTTTAAATTATTTTTGCATGCGTTGGTTAAAGTAGCGTCAGCAATATAAAATTTAGCAATATCATTACTTTTTAAAAACTCGTGATATCAACATGTTCATTAAATTTATGGTTTTTATAGTCGTATCGGTATAATTTTTCAGAACGAGCTTTGCTTGTTTGACCGGCCTTGAAAAATATGCCATTCCTCTAAGAAGAATAAATAATTAGCTAGTAATAGTAGTAATAAAAGATTTAAAAAATAAATACGTTTTTTAACCTTCTTTCGGTAGTTCCAGTAGACTTTCGGGGGTCATTGGAAAAATTCATGGAAAAACCAAAGTTTTCTTCCAATTATCGAAAGTCGGCTGTAGTTCAAGTCTCTAATAGGGACGATTTTTTGGGCTTATATACAAAGTATGTATATTACATTATACACTTATAAAAACAAATATATATAAATAGGCAGATATAATAACAATTAGCATAAATTGTGTAGGAGAAGAAAATGTATGAAAAAAAAAAAAATTTATAGCGTGTGCGTACAGTAGAGACGAATCCGTGGGTGCTGCGTCAAATGCAGTGTTTTCGACTCGAGCAATGTACAAATGTGTGACCAAACATTTTTTTACCATTCGTTTGTATATATCCAATGAAAATCATATTTTTGTAACGCTTAACGTTTTGTAAGTAAAAAAGCTATGATTGTCTTATTTTCTCTTACCTATACTATATGTAAATAAAAAAAATTGTTGCAAGAAAACTCCATAAATATTTGATGAATGTAGTATCACCCAATCAATCGCTTATTGGACCAGTTGCAAAAAAAATATTGCAATATTAATATTCAGTTGATATAACACTTTTTCCACTCACAATCAATCTGTATCCTCCTTAACGTTTTTAAATCGCTAACTTTGATGGATATGCGTATACTCTTTTAGCATAATCATAGTGTATCTTGTGATCGCTCGAGAAGATTCACTGTAAATCGATTCGAATCTCAGGATTTCTTAAATAAAATGTGTGTTACGATATTCAAATCTTATTCAAAACTTACTTTTCAAACATACAATTTTTTAATGGTCTAAAAAAAAAAATATGTGGTTTTAATTTAAAATTTAATTGTTATTCCAGCTAGATAATTGAACATTTTTTAGTGATTATTGTTAGATGGAAATTTTGTACAGTTGATATACCTATAATATTCATTATTTTTAAGAAGTATGTTCCTGAGTTACAATTTTTCACTTTTTTTATCATCACATATTTTCTGTTTAATTACTGTGTAAACGAGTGTAAAAAAAAAAAAAAAAAAAAAAAAAAGAAAAAAAAAAAAAAAGAAACCGATGATGCGATGACTAAACAGGAGAATAAAGAAACAAAACAATTATTTTTGTATAAATCTGCCAAGTATTTTTTATTGAATACGTATGGGATAAGTATGACTAGTACGAAACAACGACTCTATGTTATGAATCATTTGTAAATATAACTATAGAGAGAGAAAGCATCCAATACTAGTCAATAATTGGGGTGCTAAGCATTAATAATTAATAATAATAATGATGATGATGATAGTTCACTTTTCGTAATAACGTAAGTGCATACATGCCTTTGTGTGTGCCCTCAGAGGCACTCCAACTTCCGGAATTGAAAATTTTTCTCGTTCAAGCGGAATTCATATTTACAATATTAGTACATAAAATTACGAAACTTTTTTTTCACCAATTTTAAAGTATTAAAACTATGTAAAGTTATAACATCAAATTCAGCAGTATCAATACATTTGAAAATAGGATTGTTTTGGAAGGGAATTTTTTTTTTTTTTTTTTTTTTAATATCCACCCGTTTGTGATATATACTTTTTGAATTAAGATTTCACTTTTCATTCCCTCGATAATACGTAGTAAGTAAATCTCGTAGCAAAATAATAATATCCAAGGATATGATGATTTTTATAGATGTACAAAGTTACTTCTTTCTATTGCATATTTGATGGTCGAATGAAAAATGATTGCGAGGATTAGGTCGACATCTTGAAGTAATGCGATGCAAGTTTTTGCATGTTGTACAATGATTGCATTTTCCTCGAATTATCGAAGCACTTTCTCACTTTTAAAATTTTCGTAGTTCAAAGTGCTATGTTACTTATGCAATCCTCATCGGTTGTTTCGAGTGTGCATTCAATGATTCTTCTTCTTTGACGGACATTTCCAGAGTGTAAAATAAATATTGAAAAATTTTTATAAAAATATTTTCAAGCATTGCAGAGGCATCCCATGTACGTGTAATGAAAATTTTACGAGTCCTGTAAAGCAATATTTTTAAATATATTAACAGAAAATAAAAAAGAATAATAGAGTAATAATTGTAAAATTTGAAAAGTGATCCCATGCATTTCCACACAAGTAATATTGTAATCTATAGTTTGAAGTGAGGAAGAGATTGAGAGAAAAGCTTGTAAATAAGTAAAGGTATGCAGACAAAAAAAATAAGCAAACCGATGGAAATTTTTTGGCTCTATTTTCGAACGGTGCGTAAGAGTTACGTGAAAACTGTGGAGGTACGAGTGCGATAATGACGAAAGTATACACACAAGTGAAGAACTGTGAACGAGACACGAAAAGTCTCAGCGTATCAACCTGTGTAGGCTTAAGGTTTAGCGCTTTGAAATGCTGTGAAAACTATTTTCTATAAAAGGTATTAAACGTAAAGTAACTTTTTCACGCAAAAAAGAAAAGTTTTTTGGTGACACAATATTGTAAAAAATGGTTGTAAAAATTACATTGGCTTAGAGTCTTGTGAACTTTGTGTGCGACGTAAAAGTAATTTATACTTAGAAGAATTTCTTTCATCGTATACTTTTTTTCAAAAATTAAGATAATCATGATTATATTGTCGCAGTTTTTAATTTGCATGCGGTCCTCAAGTTTTTTGAAACGAGGACCCTAGATAGGTGCGATTGGCGTCAATATCAAAACAAAACATTGCCACTCCCGAGGAAAAATTGTTAAGACCCAAGGCGTATATTTACATACGTGAGGGTGTAAAAGCATGTGCATATTGTAATGATAATAAAAGGAAAAAAAAAAAAAAAATTAAAATTGAAAAGTTAATTTGTGTACAATAATTTTCAAAATTTTTCTCCTCTACATTTAATACACATTTCGTTTGCTTGAACCAACAAACAGCACAAGCGCGACGATTTCAACGTATACAGTAGTCAAAATGTATTTATCTGTAAAATTATCGATTAAACCCACTTGAAATCAGACGCAGCTACCTCGCATATTACGAGTACAATGCGTATAAATCACAACAATGCTATACGACAGATAAAATCTGCGTTCGGATTTTTATCACTCGCAGTTCTTTCGCGTATACACTTACGATTTTTTATATATTTCTCTCTGGTATACGCGTCATCAACGTCTGTGACGTCTGAATAATGAATACAAGTGGTATTAGCATTTCTGAGAAAAACATTGTTTGCCGTGAAATTTATTGTTACCTCTAGTTTTTTGGAGCTTTCCGTTGCCTTCTTTGTTGGCAATTACGTTTCAACGCAAAGTTTTCGACAAAAAAATTCCGTTTGTTTTCTAGTAGTATCTAGTATCAAATTAAGATTAGGCCAAATCGTAGTAATTTTCGTGACCGAATTTAAAACGGGCGCCTCGACAACCTCGAACTGCCGATTTTTCACAAAATATCGTTCTTATCTCAAAAGCCACTCGATTGAACTATTAGTGCTCGCACTCGTCAACGTCACAGTTGACGAGCAAACTTGGATAGCAAGCTCTTTTTAATCTTTCTACATTATTGACTGTTAAGATTTTCGAAATGTATATACGTGTACAGCCCCTCTTTTATATAAGCCCCTGCAAACGGGAATCAAGAAAAAAAGGAGGTACGTACCGAAGCCCCTCAATTATTTAAATCAAAGAAAATTTTTTTATCCTTGTGTTGTCAAGCATATTCTCTAAATGGAAAGAAAAGAGTGTTTCATACAAATTAAACGAAGAATTTTTCAATGAAATAAAAAATATTAGATTTAATTAAATATTTGTGTCAGTCAATTTACATTCTTTAAAATGAAACAAACAAAAAAAAATTTCTTTTGTTTTAAAAACTCTTTTTTCAACCAAAGAAAGCTCATCTGCACGAAAAAAAATACCATTGATTTTTGTGTTTCTACTTGAAAAAAAACGCGTCATCTAATCCTCGCGAAAGCCCTCCTCGAGGCGGGAAAAAACATTCAAAGTCGAGCTTTCGCGGACTCGAGTAACCCAATAAGACACCGCAGCTTGGGAGGAAGCCTCCAAAAATCAGAGCTTGCAACAACTACTATCATTACACAAAGATCAATGAAAAAACAAAAAGAAAAATAATCATAAAAAAAAAAAAAAAAATCCGAGTGTATGTACATTATAATAATAAACGCACATGCGCCCTGACCACCAGCGCGAGTCTCTCTCTCCCTCCAGGTGCAAGAGAGCACTTTTATCTCCCTCCCTCGCGCAATCGCAGTCCTCGCGCATCTATATCGGCTGGATAGAGATAGAGCCGGGGCCGAAGAAACAAGTGTGTGTATACATGGCACTCAGTCTCGCCGCGGAAAACGCCCGAAACGCTTCGTCGTCCACCACCTCCCTATTCTCCGGTTACCCATCAACACACGCTATCTGTCTATTCTCGGCCGTGTAATTGTCGAGCAACGAGCAAAACGTTCCCTCAACCGGTCGATCATCGGATGTTTGAAAAACCACCCACACGCAAGTGCAAAAGCTCGGAGCTTCCTTGCCACCCCCACCCTATAGTCGAGCTTTCGAGCTTATAAAGTTGATTCGGACAAACGGAAGGGAAAAAAAGAATAAAAGGATCATCAAGAATCTAACCAGTGCCAAGTTACTACCCGTCATACGATTACGAGGCGCCGTCCTGCTCCCGAGCGCTGTCTCGTCCTCCCCCCGGGTCCCGGTAAGTGTACAGTCGACAGAGCCACCCTTACGCACATGCACACTATCACGTACGCGCGAAAGCTCTCTCTGTCTCTCTGGTGGTTGGTTATCGATTCTACCGACCCTTTCTCATTTTTGTACCTACCAAACATCGGGGCCCAGCTCTCGCTGGGCTCACACCTGTAAACTCCAACGGGGGGGTGCTTGCGAGAGCTTTTTTTCCTTCTGCCGAGAGATAGAGAGGGGGACGGGGGGAGGGCCGAGCTTTGGTGAATGAATCGAGGCTCTCTCGTCGGCTCGGACGTGTTTTATATCGTAGGGTGTCGTAATGTGCATGAACAGTAGTTTTTTTTTTTTTTTTTATCTATTAGCGTTGATTTCATTATTTTTCGTTTTTGTCGAATAAATAGTGAAATTTCAATTTGATGCTTGAAATATTTGATTCGTTTGTAGGATTTCTTTTTTTTTTTTTTTTTTTTTTTTTTTTTTTTTTTTAATCAACGAAACTCAAACAAAACAAAAAATCAGTCCCAAACGACAATGACAACAGCATAATGTATAAGCTCACTCGTGCGTCATCATCACACCCAACGACCCAACTTTTCTCACTGCACACGGATCACGCATATATACATATATAAATCTGCACTTATACACATTTATACATATATTATGATGGGCACCCCTTCGTAGATGTACGTATCAACGTATTAGAAAAAGTGCACGCCACCCCTATCGCGAGCACATCTTCACCTGATCGTCGTAGAAAAGAAAAAAAAAAAAAATAAATAATGCCGATGCTGCATGTTCCGTCCTGACGACGATATGATTGTACATCTACCCTGCATTCAACTGTATCGGTAATCACCGTCAGCCTGTACCAAAAAAGATGCCGATTACAAGGTGACAAAGCTGCACATGTATCTACTATTATTATTATTTATTTATTATTATTTTTTTTTACTTTCTCTACGAATTGTTTGTTTGTTTTTATTGTTCCCACTGTCCCCTCTTCTTTATGTTTTCTTGGAGAAGCAGCGTTTCAAAGAACATTATGTACTTTTTTTCCCCCAATTATTGGCGCGAAGATAACTTGCGGTATTAAATACAAAAAGGGCGACGCGCGAGGGTCTAAAAAGCAGCTCATTAGCCCCGGAAAGTAAAAATAGCCCTTTTGTTGCCGTCGTCTCGAGACATTTTTAGCAACTCTCTCTTTCTCTCTCCCCGTGTGCACATATACATGTATGTATGTACATAAACACAGGGTTAAACGTAACGGGAAATTGGCGCGCGCGATGACGTCACACTGGCCCGAGCGAGAGAGAAAAGGGGGTGTTCCCTCGACGTCACGTTACGATTCAATACATGGTATTATATAGTCTTTGTTCACCAGCACCACCACCACCGCCGCGTGTCCAGTGTAAACACGAACGATTTAAAATAAATGCACATGTGAACTGCCAAGGCAACGTTGTCGCCATTGTGGGATTATTGCAAGTATTTTGTGCGTGTATAAGCAAAATTTTAATTTAATTGGGGGAAAAAAAATTTTGGGCTAATATTGATTGGATCACAGCCGAACCTTCAGACAACGGATCTACCACTTGAGTATTTTATTTTGATCTTTGAAACACTGTTTCTTTTTTTCCCCTTTTTCTTTTGCGTAACTTTCATTGTCTTTGATTTACCACATTTTTTCCACGTTACTATTACAAGGAATACAGTCTCATACAACTCCAAATACGTTCACGATGTAATCTCTTTCACAGCTTATGCCAGATTATTAATATTATTATTGTTGTTGTTATTATTTTTAGGATTAATTGTACGTGCATGACGTAATAGCCAATCGACTGAACAATGTGTTAATTTTATACGTTATTTGTAAAATACTTTGACTTTTTTTTTTTTTTTTTTTTTTTTTTAGATACACCTTGCATGATTAATGATGCTGAAAATACTTTTCCAAACATTCGTTGCAAAAAAAAAAAAAAAAAAAAAATGTATGCACCCTTAATGTACATAGCATTAAGGAATTTGTACGAAAATGATAACCACCAATGCTCCCTACACATTAGGTACATGTATTATATCTCAAAACTGTCAGACGACACAGTGTCAACACTTTCATTGGGTGAACAATTAATTCGTTTCTTACATCATAAGCGCGTGATGCCACCGCATTTTGCACAAGTCAGTTGCATAAAAAATAAACAGACTGTGTTATATGCACACGTACGCGTATACATTATACCTGCATATATAGGCAGATAGAGTGCGTATGTACACGAAACTCTGTGAATTTGCATGATTTATGCGTTCGTTCGATCGAAACTGTGTCGGAGCACGTGAACGCTTAAAATAAGAGGAAATAATGTCGCTTCTTCGGCTTCACGTTCGGTTTCACGCGTGGCGATGTCGTCGACTTGTGTTTCGGTCTAAAAAAAAAATCAAATCAACCGTAAGGTAAATCTATATGGTGTAGGTACTTGAAAATAAAAATTGTAAAAAAGAAAAAAAAAAAACAAAATCCATACATCGCCACGGCCCGTCTCGAATGAAATTACAACCGAGCGGTGAAAAATTTGCCGAACGATAATCGTTGTCAGAATGTCAAGGCGATTTTGAATAAACGGAAAGTCCAACGTGCGATTGAATCGCTTCTTTCCCAATTCACGTATGGATTGATAAGCAGCCCACACGATCTTTGACGCGTGAGGTGACACGAGGAAAAAAAAAAAAAAAGGAAAAAAAACGAGGGGAAAACAAGGTCTTCGGCCCCTGCTTTGATTTTTCGTAAAGTCGATGCTCTTGTTGTTATTTTCGGCCCGCACGGCTCAGGTTCAAGATCAAGATCGGTGTCTTTTGTGACGCGCGCAGTGCAACAACACCTTTTTCTCCCAGAGCAGGAGGGGATTACGTGTATACGTTTAGCGCGGACATTGCTTCACGATTATATCACTACCTCGACGGGTAAGTAGCTCGTTTTATTGTTCACCATTTCGCGTATAGTACATGGAGCGGTGTACAGTTGATGATAACGATCTTTCGATACTCTTCGTTGGGGTTATTGTTACTCGAGTCTACAGTGGCCTTGGGACGTATTATTTTTATCCAATGGTTAAAATACCTGACGATTCGTGCTCTCGGCTGGCGAAAAGATTTTTTGTTTTGTTGGCACCGCTTTTCATATTCGGAGAGTTATGCTTTTTTATATGTATGATAAAAAAAAAAAAAAAAAAAAAAATGGCTTTCTACCGATTAAGTTTAAAGTTTTACTATGCACCCTGCAAAGTGCGTTGTTAGGAAAAAATGCTTGTCCTTCTCGGAAGGAAATAAGTCGACTTGCACGCGGTACTGTGTCTTTGTGTCATAATTATTTGAAAATTTAATTTAAAATATTATGTGTTCGAATGATTGTTTTTTTTTCTTTTCTGTCTAATATACAAATTCGTGTGTTGCAACGATACCTAAATAATCATCCAAATTAGTGTAACTATTCGAGGATAAAAAAAAGGGGACAAGTATAAATTTTCGATGTACAATAAAATGTAACGGTAAAAAAAAAAGTTATACGTCAACGTTAGGAAAAACTAAATTATATTTTGTTTCTAAATTTCTATCTGTTTATTTTAAATCATCCAGGACAACTAATAATAATAATTTTAAAAAGCCGTAAAAAAAAATAAAAATCATAAATTATTGAAAAAATAATGGCAAAAAAATATTATTATGGAAAACAAGGGAAAGTACATTAACAGTATTTTTGTTTATCAAACATTGTACGATGCGTATCGCTCTGCTTACGCATTGCATGAAAAATTACCATTAGTCAATGCAATTATCTTGAAAAAAAATATAAATTTGGGCACTTTCCAAGAATATCCAGCTTCTTGTAATATATTGATTTCTTAAACAACTATTTCATCAATTGCATTAAATAATCAGTTTTCTGCATTAACTTTCTTTGCATAAAATTGACTACAAATTTCATAAAAAAAAAAAAAAAAAAAAAAAAAAAAAAACCCGATTCAAGGTAATACACAAATAAACAAATAATGAGACGCCTTGGCAACTCTCGTGTACGCATGATTTCAATAAAAAGCAAATTACACCCGAACTGGCGTTCAATCGTATTAATAATTCAAGAGTTTGAAACTGAAAAGGGGGAAACTCACGTGTCGGGAGAAATAAAATTCCGAATACGCGTGATGAATTATTTTCAACTTTTGTACGCTATAAGCGGTATCGCCGTACACACGTCGAAATTGAATATAAAAAAAAATCACCCTTAATATTCTCAACTCGCAGAGCACGAAATCTAAAATCTCTTCCTCGTTGGAACCACCTACGGCACGTGACACGCGTACAATCGCACCCGCGACTCTGCCTCTTTTTTCGCAATTTATTTTAGAATTAGAGCCACACCATCAGTTGAAATTCGCTATTTAGTCATCAAATGGCACCGCCATATAAAAAAGTATACCGCACAAATAAACGGTTCCGTCAACCCAAAACTTTCAATCACGAAGAGTCTAGCGACTGTAGACGAAAAAAAGGGGAAAGGGGGAAAATGGCAAATTGATAAGAAACGAGACGCTCTTTTATCTTTCGTCTCGTCAAAGTCTCCCTGTCATCTTTCACCGACGAGGCGCCGCGACAAACCCGTCACTGTAAATCAGCCGTTCCACCTCAGCCCTGCATACGTGATTTACAATCGCGCACACGTGTCTTCTTTACCCGATCAAACAATTTATTTATTTATTTTTTTTTTTAAATAATATACCCTCCATTGGCTAATTTATATGTAAATATTAAACGAATATAGCATTAAGGGGAGAGTCAAACCTTAAAAGGCCGCGCGGGCTTAGTTTGAAGGACTCGGCAAAAGTCACGGCCCCCTTTTTTTACTTTCGCTCTTTCTCGAGCAAATCTCGCGCGTCACGTAAGTAATAATATAAGCCCGAGAGAGACTCTCTTCACTCTTTTTACGTGGTACATGCATGCGCCAAACTATGATTTTCTTATGAATTAACACATAGTACATAAGTATCGATGTGTGTCACAAAGGTTTTTCAAAAATTATTCGCTGTCAAAACGTACACACCTATTGTACAAAAAAAGGGTCGATAACGGGGGTTGGGAAGGAATGTAACGGTTGATGCGTCCGTAAGACCATTAACAAAGGGATGTTGCGTGCGTATCTTTAAAAGAACTTTCATCCCCGAAAAAAGAAAACTCGAGGAATCAGGTGCAACAATAGACCCTTTTTTATGATGCACACACATGCATGTAAGGTTGGCGTTTGTCGAAAAAAGGGGGAGTATAGAGGAGAAGAAGCACAGGTCGGTTGTCATGACGACCAGCGGCAGGTCACCCTCCCCCCCGGTTCCTCCTCCTCCCCCGTCATCGTCGTCTTCGTCGTTGTTGACGTCACGACCGACCGACCAGCAGCACCGCTGCGTACAAAGATATACCTATACCTACCGATGACGTAACGGGCTGGGCTGGACGTTATACGTATACCATGCACCCTTTTCTGGGACGATGCCGTGTTTACATCATCTGATTTTTTGTGGTTTTTATTAAGTTGGTTTTTTTTTTTTTTTTTTTTTTTTTGTTTTTCTCGAAGAAGAGTAGGATGCGCGTTACTAGAACTTTCTCAAATATTCAGCAATTTTCAAACGTAAATTACATTGATTTAGTATTTTATGCTCTTTTTTTCACGCGGGCGCTTTTTCCGTCGTTAAGACGAATATGGGTAATCGAGGCTCGATATCAAATGATATAGTTGCAAAAAGAGGCATTTCGGGTGTAGGTGTATATTTAACATCTCTAGACCTATTATTAACCCAACTCCCCTACCCTTTTTTTCTTATTTTCTTTCTAATGCTACACACGTGTATATATAAATATGTGGTTGTCGCAGTTTAATTACCAATTAACTTTACCTCGATTAGCCCGATTATTATTATTAATTATTCATCGTAGCTGTAAGTTGTACGGATGTTAATTACACGGCACCCTGTGGCATTAACATGTATATACTTTCTCAAGGTTACAACAAAACAATATGAATGTATGAGCGACCAACCCTCGCAGTATATGTATAATGGTACCGCACCCAATCAATATCTCTCTCTCTCTCTCTCTCTCTCTGACCCCCGTTTGCTAATTAAGTACTTTCGTTGAAAAACTCGGAAAATGATAAATAACCCAACTTGTGGTGAGTTTGTTACTTGCGCGGCCTTCGCCCGAGCTTGCAAGCACAACGACTCCGGGGCGACCATCCGCCTTAATCAATCACGTCGGTCGGGTGCGTTACGATGGTATATGGATACAAAATTATTGATACACGCACGGGAGGTGTAAGGTTTTTTTTGGTTTTTTTTGCTTGTGCGCCGAGTTGGGTTCGACTGGTTATTAGATCCAAACCAAATTCAAAGTAATTCTGAACAAAGAAAAAAAAAATACTCTAAATGTGGCAAAGATGCGCTAGGAGTTCACAGATAAGGCTCTTTTGCACGTTCACGGTGAGATATAAATCACAGCATTTTGATCCTCGCGCAGAGCTATACAAAAAAAATCGGGTTTGTTTGATTTATAGATTTTTTTTCTTTTTTTTTTTTTTATCAACTGATGCTGGGGAGCACTGATGGTTTTGAGATTATTTTTTTTTTCAAATAAATGACAAATCACGCGCATTGCTCCAACTGCTTCTCTTCGTGGCTAATATTACACCTTTTTATTTTCAGCACTATAATGTACCATCTACACCTATACTGCGATGTAACTAATTGTCTCTTTTATTTTCAGCTAACATGTATATTATTCTTTTTAAATTTTGTAATTACTTTCTTGCACGCAATATTACTTGTGTAAATAATACACAATGCCATGCACGCTGCCACGTATACCTCGTACCACAATTATTTTATTACATTTGTTACATGTATAATACATATATATATATATATATATATATATTGTGCACCTTTATCTCGTATACGTAATACATATATAGTATATAGATGTGTGTACACGATAAGCTTGATTGAATTGAATTATCGAGTGTTAATGTCATATGGCTAATAATAACAAATCGCTCACGTCCGGTTATCGCATGCACTTTCCTACGCCCAAACACGACTGTGCACGACCAATAAGAACGTCATTTTGCATATTACCCCGATGGTGAGTGACAGCAAATTATTTACTTATTTTACTGTTTGTTATTTCTCTGCTCTTTTTTTTTTTTTTTTTCTTCTTTGTAGTCAGTAGATTAATAAACATTTTGCACGAGTATAGTGTTTATAAGTATAGAGCTTTACTATTTGTACACGTAATCTAGTGCGCTATTATTAAATGATTGGTGTATCTAATGTGATGTACAATCATTTCCCAACACCCCCTATACCGATAACCCAACAAGTTTGACCGCAATAAAAAAAAAAAAAAAAAAAAAAAAAAAAAATCAAACCAAAGTAAATGTATAACACTTGTCATCCTCATCACAGGACTCGCAAGCCAACAAGACCAACGAAGGGTGCATGCTGAGGAGGAGCCGGCCGGCTTCGACTGCACCACCCGCCGGGAAGAATCGGCTCTCGGGGCCCGGCTTTCGTAATCGGTGGTGCGAGCGCCCAGCAGCGATCCTTATGGTAGGTGAAGGCCGCAGCAACGACTCACCCGGCGAGGAGATCCAAGGTCTCAAGGGCTGGCCGCGCCGCTGGAGCCAATCGGGCACAAGCAACACGTACATTTAGAGAAGCCGCCCAACCATCCCACATAATACACTTACTTATACTGTACAGTTAGAATCTCGCGCCCGATACGATTATACATACCGATATATATATAAATATACTCTCTTCTCGCTGTCGTCGTACTTGTAGCCCCCCTAACATCGACCCTCGACAAGTAGCCGCGCATCACGAAAAACCGGCCGGTCGATCGAGTGATGGCCGATCGCAATCGAAACTTTTTACGCGACAGTCTGAGCGATCGTCCATCCGCCAGATCGAACAACCACCAACACCACAAGAAGCAACAAGCGGCGGTAGGGACAACGCAGAACAACAACACCACCACCACCACCACCACCACCACCACCGAGGCTAACGGTACACCGGTGGGTCCACGAAAAGAGGGCATCTACGCGAAAAAGGAAAACAGCAATTACCAGAGATTCGTCGAGTACCCGACCAAGGTGAAAAAGTCCCCGGATGAGAACGGAGCGCAGGACCAGCGTGTGGTTGGCGCGAGGAGGGGCCCGGCTCCACTCGTCGGTTGGCACAATGGCAGCCCAACCTTGTTCCCGAGCTCGCCGACCGAGGAGTCGTCGAACGCCGTGTCGCCACCTGTCGCCGCGGTGCCGGTCGAGACCCCGTCCGAGAGTTCGGGCATCGGCCGGGACGACGACGACGACGAAAACACGGAGAACCTCAGCAGCATAGCCGACGAGCGGGGCGTGCCGTCGACCCCAGGCTTGACGATCGACAAGAGCTTGGAGTCCTTCTCGCAGGACATGGCCGACCTGTCACTGGCCACGGGCTCGAATCCCGAGCTCGAGCACGACGACGAGCCACTGGCGTACTTTCAGTCCCCGAGCAGCGACAGGACCGAGGAGCGCGTCTACGCCACGCCGACCAGGAGCTACCTCAGCTCACCTAACCTCACTGTCGGCATCAGTCCCACCGACAAGCCGGCCAATAACCAACAACTCGAGGGTAGCCCCGACACGGGAGCGACGCAGCAGGGTATTCTCGTGAAGAGACAGTACTCAGAGTCGGAGACGGTGCCGAGCTCGTTGGTCCACAAGAGACAGGAGGAGAAGGAGGAGGACAATAAGAGAGGAGACCGGCCGGCACCCGAGAAGGACTCGATCGAATCGGACGCGATGCTCGAAATCTACGACGACGAGGAGGAGGGGGAGGAAAACAACGAGGACGAGGACTCGTCGGACAACGGAGAAGCGGGAGTCGGCAGGGGCAGGAAGAAAAGGCCCAAGATACCGGACGGCGGGTGGGGCTGGGTGGTGGTGGTGTCCTCGCTGTGCATATCCATGATAGCCGACGGGGTGTCGTTTAGCTTTGGTCTGCTGTACATCGAGTTTTTGTACGAGTTCGAGGAGTCGAAGGCGACGACCGCGTGGATCGGGTCGTTGTTCATGGCCGTGCCCCTGCTGTCGGGGCCCATCATGTCGGCCCTGGTCGACCGTTACGGGTGCCGCAAGATGACGATCGCCGGGGGCATTATATCGGGCGCGGGCTTCGTCCTGTCGAGCTTCGTCCGGAGCATCGGGGTAATGTACCTGACCTTCGGTCTGATAGCCGGTCTGGGTCTGGGTCTGTGCTACGTAACCGCGGTCGTGAGCATAGCCTTTTGGTTCGACAAGAAGCGCACCCTGGCCGTGGGCTTGGGCGCCTGCGGCACGGGCATAGGGACCTTCGTCTACGCGCCAATGACGACCTTCTTCATCGAGGAGTACGGCTGGCGAGGATGCGTCCTCCTGCTGGCCGGCACGTTTTTCAACATGATAGTCTGCGGCACGGTGATGAGGGACCCCGAGTGGTGGATACAGGAGCAAAAGAAGCAACAACAGTCGAGCGTCGTATCCCCCAAGAAGAGCCAATCGGGGGGTAATAACCACCACGGGAGCAACAGCGGGGCCAACGAGAGGTCCCAGAGTAGCACGGGACCCGGGGGGGACGAGGACTTCCCGGGGGTCGAGGAGTTGAGGAGGCTGATGAAGAGCGGCAAGGCGCCCGAGTATCTTCTGCAGAGTCTGAGGACCAGCACCGAGACGAGGTGCGCCCCGGACGGAAACCCGGCCTTCCGGAGCGTCGTCAATCTACCGACCTTTGTTAGGCAAAGCGAGAAGGTAAGTAATTATACATATATCAACCGGCAACTTTCTCTCCTTTTTATTTTTGTCCATACTATACCGTGGCCCATATTGGTATATCGACTCGGGAAACAGAGGCGTGCGTAATTTGTGGGCTCTGCCACCCCCTCCCCCCACACATGCCGGTCAATTTCGTTTGAAACAGTACGAGGCGAAGAAAAAAAACATCCCTCGAAAAAAAAAAAAAAAAAAAGATTTGGCCTTTACATTATACGTATACCCATTACCTCCCCTTTGTATTATTAGGTATGTGTATGTATGCGTGAGTGCACAAACGTGTTGCCTCGCCTTAAGCCCTGAACTTTACCTCCGTGTGACCTTGGGTTTACATGTATACATATAATTATACGATACATCATGTTCGAGTCAAGCCTTTTCGCTGCACGTACCCATGTATGCGCGTGTATATGGTATACCAACAGCGCGTGATGCGTGTTTTAAAATCAATCTTGTCAAGGTCCCGCTAAAGCCGACCACCCTTGTATATAAATATATGCTCCTCGCCCCCTCGAGGAGCTTTAATGCGGAATTTGTTAATATTCATAACTGTGGGGGGGTGGGGGACAATTTGTCGCCGTTTGGAATTTTTATGAGAGCGCGTGCCCAGTTTCCTGATCGGTTACTGTGCTCCATTTTTTTTGGCTTGGAAAAAAAAAAAAAAAAAAAAAAAAAAAAAAAGTACGTACCTTATGATTCAAGGTCCCTTTGGAGGTGCTGGAGTCCCTGTCGTCGAATTCGCGGGTCTACAACGTCATCCTGGAGAACTACCCGAGTTTGCTGCTGTGCAGAAGCGCGTCGGACAAGAAGCTGGACGAATCGAACTGCGACGTGAACAAGACCGGAGTCACCATGTCGATGAGGTTGCACGACTGGTATCTAATGTGTACACGCACCCCCCCCCCCGTTGCACCCTATTTTTTTTCATTTCTTACGTATACTATTGGCACAAGCACGCAACCCTTTGAAATAACCCTCTGTCCATTCGAATGGTCCCACCTTTATTTGTTTGCAATCGATAATCTAAAGAGGATCCATCTCGTGAACAACAAATGTTTTTCCTACACGCTCGCACGCGATTGTATAGGCTCAAGCAAGCAAAGGACAAAGGGAAAAAGACGCAGTCGCGAGGGGGATCCGCGCACGCCTCTACCAAGGTGCTCGCCGCCAGGAGGATGTCGCGCAAGGACCTGGAGGAAACCAACCCTCTGTTGGCTCTGGAGATCGCTCAGGCTGTAAGTTTTGCCGTAAACAAACAAAAAAGAAAAAGAAAAAGACAAATCGACCCTTCCGTCTTCAAACAGCCGGCCAAGGGGCTAATCGCTTGTGTTTGCGTATGGCAAACGTAGCACTCGTCGAGTCGCATCGTCTTTGCGTACCTGGATGTGTTTTTTTAATCGATCCACGTGTACGCGCGACCAAAGTCTCTCGCGAGCGTGTGCTTGTACTATGCGTATACATACGTACACACAGGCGCGTCGCTCTTTGTTGGCCAAACAAAGTCTCCGATGCTTAATTGCCTCGGTTATGTTTTCATCAAAAATATCCCCTATGTGTGTACATCCGTGAAAAAACAAAGAAATATAATCCAACGTGCCAACAGATCGCCGACGCGGAAAGAGCAAAATCGGTATCCCGTCACCACCTGCCCGGCCACCAGGGGGGCGTCGTGCGCACCGATTCCTTGCCTTGGCTGCGTCGGCAATTCAGCACCAACACCCATTACTTCAAGGACATACGCGTGCACCGCAACAGCGTCATGTACCGCGGGGCCGTGCTCAATTTGCACAAGTACAGGCTCAGGGCCAGCAGCTGTCCCAACATCTACCGGAACAGCATGACCACCCTCGCCAGGGAGAACGAAGAGGTGACCACACCCTACGTAATAATATATAATCTATATACACGTGTACCGATATATTGTCATTTATTGTTTCTCTCCACTCACAGAAATGGTACAGCGAGCTGGTTGATCTGCTCCGGGGCATGATGGACTTTTCAATGTTCTCGGAGCTCCACTTTCTCCTACTCTCCCTGTCGACGATACTCCTCTTCACTTGGTTCATCGTGCCTTATTTTTACCTAGCCGAGCATCTCACCCGACTTGGCTACCCCGAGAGCCTGGCCGCCAACTTGCTCAGCTACATCGGCATCACCAACACCATAGGAATGGTAATTGTTATATGTGTACACCAATGAGGCTCGCGTCAACATTAACATCCCTTTCTTATACCTTTTTTTCTTTTGCGGTAGATCGGTTTAGGTTGGGCGGGCGACCAGCCTTGGATGAACGTCACCAAGACTTACACGGTTTGCCTGGTTGCTTGCGGCATCTCTACCATCCTCATGCCGATCTTCACCCACAATTATTACGCCCTCGTTGTCACCTGTTGCTGCTTCGGCCTGTTTTTCGCGAGCAACTTTAGCTTCACGCCCGTCATTCTCGTCGAGATAATACCCCTCGAGCGTTTCACCACCGCCTACGGGCTGAGCCTGCTCTGTCAGGGTATCGGTAACCTGCTCGGGCCGCCCATCGCCGGCTGGATATTCGACATGACCGGCCACTGGGATCCGTCCTTTTTCATGGCCGGTGGCTGGATCATCGTCTCCGGGCTCCTCATGGGGATCATTCCCGTCACCAAGAACCGCAAGATCTGGGGCACCGGACCTGTTGAGATCGAGAAGGATCGCGGCGACTTTTTCGCTTGAAACAAAAAACACGTAAAAGTACTTGTTTAAAGGGTCACTTTTTTTTCCACCTTCTTTCTTTTTTGCTCAAAAGTGGGACAGGATGATGGTGCTTCGCTGGTGCTTCTGGAGCTATACGAGTCACACACGCAAGTCTCGGTTCTTGGGGGGGGGGGGATATTTATGCATGTACGAGTGCTGTACTTAAACTGTCAGCTGAACGGGATCACGAGTAATGGTATGTTGTTTTTTTATTTATTTTTAAAAAATGGTTAAAAACGAAGCTAGTCGTTCTTCCATTCAGTTGACGCGACTCTGAGCTTACAGAATGCTGGATTATGATAGGGTACCTCTTAAATCAAAATACGTATACATGAATATATACTTTAGTTAGAGATTGCAGATCGATTGATTTAAAAAATAATAATAATAATAATAAATTGATTATTTTAATTCCATCAGAGTTGAAAATCTATCGTTGACTTTGATGCAGTGGAACCCTCGCTTCTAGTAGAAGTGTATTGATATTATTTTTTTTTTTTCGTACGGGCTATTGGGAGTGAAATCTCTCGTTCTTGGGTACTCTCTTGTTTTCTTATCGTTTCATTACTACATTTGTGCGATATTTAACAGTAATGATAATGACGCATCAAATAGTCTGAAATGGTCAACAGTGACTTAAAACTTTTATGCATCGTATGAAATATATACAAATGAAGAAAAAAAAAACAGCGTTTGTAACCGAAAGAATTTAATAAGTGCGATTAGATCATTTCTTCTTTTTTGTCACACCAGAAACAATAAAAATTTGTTGATTACTATTGTTTGTCCAAAAAAAAATTGTCGATGCAAAATGCCAGTAAAACAAAATGTATCTTTATGAGGATTTGAAGTAATCATCCAACTAGTTAAACCAACGTGTATACATATATACTTATAGTGTACTCTGTATTTATACTGTTTTATAATTTAGTTCAAAATTTTAGTAAAAGTTTGAGGGTAGTTCGTTGAAGTTACGTATAGTACGTAAATTGTTGATTTATAGTAAAATGAAAACTAAATATTGAATTTTTTGTTACCTCGATACGTACTTAATTTGTAAAATCGAAAAAAATTTGCTAAATCGGATATTGTCTTCCATTATTGATGAAGAATTGGTAAGCGGCTATGTTTTTTTACTTTAATTTACACAAATACGTAATAATCGCATGTACATGGGATTTTATAACTTGATTGCATTACCCGAGTCGTTGTTTTGTTGTTTATTGCAAAAGTATTATCTACTATATGTATAGATAACGTGAAACGTTTTCCGACTGTTTTTCTAAGAACGTTTGGATTTTTATACATTTTTATGCGAATATCCGATAAAATGTAGAGATCCCAACTTTTCCAGAGAAATCACGTAACAACATGTTTCATGTTTCACGCCTTAAATTTAGTCGTCGTTTGTATAGAACCAAAGAAAATCAGTTTAGCAAATCTTTTTCCTCCTAATTTACAAAAAAAAAACGTACCACACATATATTTTTTCGCACAAAAAAAAGTTGAAATTGTCTTCGTGGTGTCATTCAGCAAATTTTTCAAGACCAAAAGCACTCATTGTTTACGCGCGTATAACGTTATATAGTGTACATATGGTTGAACAAAGTGTTGAAACGAAAAATATTTCGTAGCAAAGTGTACACCACTACCGTCATTATTTGCGCTCTAAGCGATTAAAAATATTAAGCGAAAGTTTCTGTTATACGTTACGACGAATAATAATTCGTCTCGTTAGGCAATTGTACATAAAAAAAAAAAAAATCAAAGTCTCATCGTATACACGAGTGTCGGATAAAGAGAGTACCTTAATTGTTTTTTTACTAGTCTAAATAAAAGTTAACTGTCTCGTATGCGTCGACGTTGCGTTGCAATAATTTTAAAACGGCGTTTTATCTCGCATGTGAGCAAAAGTTATCATTTCGCAGAGATAAAAATCATTTTTAATATTATTTGCGACATCGTAATCTTAAGTTTTATCCAAGTTCGGGATACGTTGTTTTTTAATTTCTAAGTTTTTAACTAATTGTATGTATTACATCGAGCTTTTCGATCGAGAGTTATTTTATTAAGGCTTATAGATTTTTTTTTTTTTTTTTTGTTATACAAAACGTGGCATCGATATCAACGTATATAGGCTGCCAATAATTGTTGAACGGACAAAGTATTAAAATAGAGCCATTACCGGTTGCATTTTTTTTTTTTTTTTTTTCAATCAAAAGTAAATATTTTTTTAATAAACTGTTGTAGTAAATTTATTTAGTACAATTAATCAATTTGTATATGTTAATATGTAAATGGATGTGTATATTACTATTATATTACTATGTAATGTTAGGTTGAATGTATGCGTATAAGCATGTATTAAGCAGTCGTTCAACGAACGTTGCCGTGCTAAATGAGACGTATCGTCAGTGATCTGCTGTACGTGTGTGTGTGTGTAGACGTACACCTCATACCGCTTTTTGCGTACTAGCCCTGTATATAAGTATATTGAATAAAGTTAACGCTCCTGTATTCCTTAAGCCTCTACCTTTTTTTTCTTCACCGGCCCTGGACTTCCTACTTTGCTTAAATATATAAACGAGGTTTCCGTTGATATTTCGTTCGTATTACAAAAAATCCAGTCGAACATTCGTCATATATTTAACGCGACAATGGAAAAAGGTACACTCGGAACGTCACCCTCTGTAATAATTGAATGTTCAATGTATCCAAGTGTTCTTAAAACTTTTAGTGAAAAAAAACCACGCCAGATAAGTACGTAATGAAAATACGAATTTTGACGAGAAATACAATATTGATAATAGGCACGCGTGCGTGTGTGTGTGTGTGTGTGGAAACAATCGCGCGAATGGCCTTTTCCGATGATAATACCGAAAAATAGTAATAACAAAACTATATCGTAACAATGATAATGTGTAACCAACTAGTGCAAATCAAACACGTGTTGTATGAAAAATATTCCTATATAGAAGAAAATACACTACTTTTTATTTACATTGAAAAAAAAAATAAAATAAAAAAATAACACCATTATACATTCCATGTACTTACAAAGTATACGCATACCTGTAGCAGGTGTATAACCATATACAAATTTATGTATGATTTCTACGTATATGAAAAAAAAGAAAATAAAATTTATAAAATTCCAATTGAAAAAACAAATACAAAATGTATATCACTAGCCTTTTCTTCCCTCCTCGGTCAAAAAAAAAAAGAGCCATCTCCTCTTGCGTTTGTCCTAAGTGGATGAAAAAAAAAAAAAAAAAAACCACGAACGATCAGTAGTCGGCAGCGATCGAAGGACTGGAACTGCGGCTCATCGTCTCCTCGATTCTCTAAACCCCCAGGGTGCGAGCCAGCTTCTCGATGCTACGTGGAAAGGCGCTCGTTATGGCCGCATGCTGGGGCCCAATGATCGCGTCTCCCATCACCCCGAGTCTCACCGCTTTGCCGTGCCGGTGCAGCGTCATCGACAAGCCTACACCCACGAGGATGATGATTGTACATCAGGTAAAGGACGTTTTTCCATTTTACAACACATATACGTACAGCAGTTGCCTTGGGGGGGCTTCCAGAAAACTGCCGAGTGGACACCGTCGACCGGCAAGTCGCCGTCGACGTGGGTCAACGATATGCGGTATCTCCTGGTCAGGTGGTTCAGGACAACCTTGAGAAAGACATAGGGCAGACAGGAGGTCAAGAAGCCAGAGGCGGTCTCCACCGCGGTTATCCCGTAGATGGCGCGTTGCTTGCGCCTGGCCTCCCCGACGTTGCTCTGGACGACCTGGAGTATCTCGACGAGGTCGTCGTCAAAGTGCGGCGTCTGAGTCGGCAGGGCGAGGCACAGCAAGCCGTTGGCCTCGCCGCTCGCGACGTACAACGACCGCTGACTGGCGAACTTGACCGTCGCCAGGACCTCGTTGGGTATCGTTTGCCCGGAACACCTGACGAGGCGATTACGTACAAAATTGTACACTCTCTCGCATAATATATATATACCTTTACACGCGATGTACAAAAAGTGCCGGTGAATACGCATGTGTATGTATAACCGACCTGAAGTACTCCCTGAGCGAGTCGACGCTGGCGGCGAGGAGGATCTCGGCGTCGCACGCCCCGCTGACGGCTGCGATCTTTTGCAGGAGCCCGAGCTCGATCTCCTCGGACCAGGCCACGACCTTCCTCCCGCTCTGCGAGACGCTGCGAAAGTCCTCGGTGGAGGTGCGGGACCGAAAGAGTTCCTCCGCTATGGCGAACGGAGCGCTAACCGCCATGGCCAGGATCGAGAAGACCTCCAGGATCGCCTGACGCGCAAAATCGGCAAATCAAAGGATCGAGATGCACGAATCACCTACAGGTGTATGGTGATGACAAACTCACCCTGAACACGAGGGGCAGGTAGCAAGAAAGAATGGAGACGAGGCTGTCCGGGTAGTAGTGGTGCTCGTGGAGGAGGCTGGCGGCGCGGATCTCGCGCCAGACGAGGATCGGTACCTTGAGGCTCGCGCAGATCGCCAAGTACCAGAGCCAGGCGGCGGTGGTTCGCAGGATTTCCACGGGATTCAGGAGATTCAGGATGGCTTGGAAAATCACCGGCCACGCAAAGTGACGCTTGTGCGCCTCCCGGACGTAAATCGGCCACAGGTCGCGCGCTCCCAAGCCCTCTTTGCGATGGTATTGCCTGTACGTGTACGCGTGACGGTGAGCATGAGTTGTAAGCCATATTAAAAGTGAGGGCACACTCACCTGGTGATCTCCTTCGCAGTGGAGAAGCACACGATGACGGCTATCTTGGCGCACTGCCACAGGCTGATGCGTCTCTTGAATATCTCGGGCCGCTCGGTCGGCTCGTTGTTGCAGAGAAACTCGTTCCAGACGTTGCTGAAGCTCTCGGTGAGCTTCTGGTGCAGCTTTGGTAGGGCGGACGGCTCGGCGTACAGGTTGGCGAAGGGCGAGTCGAGGACGCGCTCCCGGCTGGCCGAGCACGAGGACCAGCGCGCCCGCTCGAGCGGCAAAAAATCCCCGAGGACCATGTGCTCTTGGTGGAGGACCAGGTGGTGCGCCCGCACCAGGCAGTACCGGCCCAGGATCACGTGGACCTGCCAGGGCGAGTGGTTAGCTGCCAGGTACTTTGACGTCGCGTCGCTCACGTAGTCCTGGGGAGAAGCATTTTTCCTTTTTTTTTTTTTCTCTCACATTACAATTCTCACGACATACAAGTACGTAAGGTTTGGGGAGCAGATAAGACATTTTGTGCATATATACAGTTGTATACATATATATGATGGCTGTGATCTGCGATTTGTTTTTTTACCGATATTATCAAATAATTTTATGTATAATATCAATTACTGAGCTTTTCAATCCTTAAAATGTTGAGAGGATACCCTCATTATGAGTAGAAAAGCTCGTCAGAGAGTGTTATATAGGGTTTGCAGTGAGGTTTCCGGGGGTAGGTATACCTGAACGTTGAGCTCAGTGATGGGCCTGCCCTTGAAAAGGCCAGGCGAGACGATCAGGTGATTGTCCACGGAGAAGTTCTCGAGCTCGTCCCAAGTGTAGCGGTACGCCTTGGTCGTGAGTGCCATGCGCAGCAGTGGCTTTGCACCAGCCAGATGTACCAAGTGATTCCTCAGGTGTTCGGTCACCATCGACGGCCAATCGACCAGCAGCGTGTAAATACCCTGTACGATGATAAAATTAAATGTGCAGTGCGCGACCATGGATAACACGATGACGATAACAATCGGCAAATTATACTTGATTTCTGCCCTGGTCCAGTATACTGCGGATACTGCTCTCCTCGACGACGATGCTCCTCGGGTACTTCCATTTGACGAAGCGCACCCAGCAACGCCTTGTCCATTGACAAACTGTCGGTATTTTGCCGAAGTTGAACCACACATAATAAATAAAAATAATAAAAGCAAGCGAGGAAATTAAACGGCACCGTGTGGATATCGAATTACGTAAGTTTGGATGAAAATATATCAGAAATACTTGCTGTATTTTTCTTGGAAAATGATTATTTATAGCTTTTATTACGTGGCTGCTTTATTTTATCATCAGTTGCGTGTATTATCGCACCCATCGTACACGTACAAAGTCAATATTAAAATTTTCCGTAGGGAATTCGAGATCGAAGATGAGTGGAACAGTTATCGGTGAGTGAAAAAAAAAAAAAAAAAAAAAAAAAAAAAAACGATTCGACGAAGATTACAAATTCATGTGGAGAGTATCTCACTTCCGATCACCACGAGATCGAGGACTAAAGGTACCTGGATAACTGAGCAGCAGAGTCGGCAAGAGAACGAGGGTAAATACCACAGCGACGAGGGTGTCGACGCCGAAAAAGCCGGCCCAGACACCTCGCAGCACCACCTCCATCCTCGCGCACCACCTTCGTCCGTGAACTTGGACTATTTATTATTTTTTTGCATTCGGCATAATTAAGCTCGCTTATTTCGTCCCAACGATCGGTCACGAATAATATAGCGAGGGAACTAATCTCGGGCGCAGAGAAAGACCGACTGCGACCCTTGATCTCCTCCTCCGCTCTTCGGTGCGCAGAGATTGTGCGAGAGCCACGTAATGGTTTTATCGCAATTTTTGTTTCATTTTATTTTTCTTATTCGCCGTCTTCGAGTGATTGATCAATGTTTTTTTTTTCTTTTTTTTTTTTTTTTAAAGACTGTTTTGCTCCAACGAAAGCCATTTGTAGGCGCTTGATTTTAAAGTACGAAAACTCAACGTGATGTTGAGCCCTATGCTTTGGCTCGAT
Organism: Copidosoma floridanum; assembly: GCF_036245765.1. NCBI lineage: Eukaryota > Metazoa > Arthropoda > Insecta > Hymenoptera > Encyrtidae > Copidosoma > Copidosoma floridanum. The sequence goes on along the minus strand of NW_028321884.1, from coordinate 9,460,862 downwards.
AAGTCCTTCTAAGCTGCGTGGAAAAAAAAAGTACGGGGCGGTGTAAGATATTTGGTCGTTTATTGATTAAATATTTGAAACTTGTGAGCAGCAGCAGCACAAGTACAATGATTTTTTTAAATCGTTTGAATGCTCGCAAGATTTTGCAAGAAAAAACAAAACAAAAAAAAAACAAAAAAAAACTAGTTGTAAAATAAAACACAAGGCAACGTAACGACGATGGAACGTATTCCGTCATAAGTTTTTGAAATTTTTTTAAAGATTTAAGAAATTTAAAAATACAAAAAAACAATTTTCATTGCTTCAAACTAGAAGTAAGTTAAACAGTGCTACATCCTAAATTGATCGTTGTACACGAACAATCAATGATTACTAAAGAAATATAATAGCAATGCATACATAACGTTTAAATGGTAATTTTTTCATTAGATTTCCATTGTAATCTATATTACAAGCCACAAGCTTTCTTGTGAGATCGAAATTTTGGTATGTCAAAGATGATCAACAAGACTCGATTCTTTTATCTCGTAACGCTTATTAGATTCACAAATGGCGAATCAGCTGTTGGCCATTAGTTGTTGACTCGATCCCAGTAAAAAAATAAAAACTGCTTTGAAAATAAAATCTATGGAACGTGAGGAACAATCTATCGTAGTAATGGCTTGAGAGTTGAAGGAACGCAGAACAGCATGTAATCACGCTGAAGCTGCTGCTTCGTGTTTTAAGACAGAATTGGCAAGGCGACGATGAATACATGGTTTCTCGACGTTGCAGTTGCGACTACTACAACGAAGATGACCCGGCAGCCGCTTCATTCCATATATGTTCCAGTTCATTTTTAAAATATTTGCAACGGCCTTTAATTATAAAAACATACTCAACATTAGTACTGATTGAATAACACTTGAATTTCTGCAATTCAACAAATAATACTTACCAGTATTTTATGAAATTCTACTGACTTATAACTTAGTCTAGACTCAGGAGCTAAAGTGAAAGGTTCTTCATAATCTGAAAAATAAACGGTAAAACAATTAATAAACTACGTGTATCATTCGTATTAAATACATTCATTCGCAGTAAAAAACAAAATACACAAGCCCTATGGACATACCCGAGTAATAAATATTTGTTCTCAAGTTCGTAATACGATTGACAAATCTTTCTCTTCTCGACAATACCGATGCTCTATTACTATTGTTACTATTGGCTGTGTCTCGCAAGTTCCTCCATATTTCTAATCGAATTCTATTGATTCGTTGTAGAGCCAAAGCAGCTCTCTCCGGCATTATTGGCACTGGAGCTGCAGCATTTGAATTGCTGTTACTACTTATAGTCGTGTGCCATGGCGACGTCAAACATGGCTCGGAACGAGGTTCGTTACTAGTTAATATACTGTTCGACGTATATGACGATGACGTTGATGACGCTTGAGGTGAAAGAAAAAAAATTTATGAAATTTTTTCTTAATAAAAAAATTGCATCAATGGCGATGCAATAATACTGTACCTGATGGTCGGTTTGGCGGCTGAGACACAGGTTGATAGTGGTTTTGAAAAATATTTTCAAAGTAGGACAGACTAAAATCAGGTGAAACTCCAGAAGAACCAATCGTAGGATTATTACTCGGCAGTGAATTTTCTGCAGCCGTCTCGTCTCTAGGCCATGTCACGTGACTGTCGTTTTCTGGGGCTACAACGTTACTGCTACTATTTTGATTGATACTCTGACTGTCAACATAAGGATAGTTCAACAACGAATGTGCCCTATCTCGTAAATTTGTCAGATTAGGTGAAATCGCTGTACAATAATAAGTATTATTATTCAAGTATGTTTGACAATTTTTTATATGTTAAATAGATAAAATGATGTAAATCATACCTTTTTGTTCATTTGCAAGTGAAGCACATCTACTAACTATAACGTTCATGTACTCTTGTGCCGAACTTGCAGTGTTAAATACTTCTTTCTCAATTTCATTAATGATCTGTTTACATCTTCGAATGTGGTGAGTTTTCCTCAAGTTTGTAACCCTGTTGAGAAAATTATTTGTTTACATCCTAACTTTTTCTGCATAAGTTTAAAAAAAAAAAAAAAAAAAAACCACTACTTACATTCTGTGAACCATCATCTTTCTTCGAGCGCAAGTTACATTATTTTGCCATGATTTGGACCGTGCTTGACTTGTAGCTGTGTGTGGTGCTTGTGAATTTGTCATTGAGCTGGTAGAAACTACCGACTCAGGTAATGGTTGTTCATGTAAGGTAGTAGTTGCAGTGGATCTAGGTACCTGATCAAACCAACCACGTAACCGCCAACTTAACTGATCTAATCTTGGGTAAGAAGCAGTGGTGAAGGGAGTTTTACTCGAGTCTTGCTGATCGTTGAAGTGATTGTGCTGCGTTTCTTGACCTGAAAATTAAAAATTTGTCTGAGAGTATGTCTACATTGATGGAAAAATAAAAAAAATACTAGACAAATCCTACTTTTAGGAACATTAGGAATTGACGCTGCAATTGGTTGAGTATCACTTGGTAGGGACTGTGACTGCTGCAGTGCTTCAAAAAGTTCAACCTTCCAAGGTTGTACCGAGTTATAGGATTCTGGTGATTCTATTGGAGACTTTTGTTTGGCGTCTGAACTTGTCGGACTAACCATTTGAGTTTCTGTAATAAAATACATTTATCGCAAAAAACAACCAAGATAACGAATTCTGCATGTTATTTTGTGTCATTAATGATTGATTATTAAAAACTTTGTTCTCTTTGTTAAACTAATATAGAAACAAAGCATCTATCCACCAAAATAAACACGTAGTTGTAGTACTTGCACCAAACATCATAGCTAGATGTATTTGGTAAACAAATGACGCGCATGATTCATCAAGAAGCTATGGAGATAAAAAAAAATAAAAATCACCATTGGCAGTGTCAATAGGAGCAAAGGTTCTGTCATCCCTGCTGGCCGCGGATGACGAAACGTGCCGCCAGGGTGTCAGAGACGATAAGAGCGATGACGACGATGAAAAAGACGAGGGCTGGGAAGTTCTCCACGACATTTCGTAAGGACGCATCGCTCGTTCCCTATGGCGATTCCAGCTCCACGATCTCATTGGATCGTATGTATAAGAATTGTAAATTTGTCGTGGACGTGATCGGGATGCACTTTCGTGCTGTTCTTCGTCCATTTTAATAACCAAGTACTAATAAAACTCAACGTTTAACTAATCTATACGTACGTAAACCTCAAAATGTATAAGTATTTACTCGACAGTTGCATGCGAACTGTACGGAAGCCCGGTCACGACATCTGCATATAAAAACGCATAAGCACGCACAAGTATGAGTGCACAAAAACATGTACGACTGTATACTGTATATACTGTATAGTATATAGTATATAGTATACAGTGTATACTATATACTATATACTATAAAGTATATTATATACTGTATAGTGTATACTATGGGTGTATTCCGCAAATGCTGCCAGCAGTTAAGTTACGTAGGTCGTGGTAACGCCGCATGGTCGGGTAGCGCTAGCGTCAACCTGTACTAACTGTCGGTGGGTTCCGCATGTCAACAAACTTTGATATTTTTTACTGTTTTCGCTCCCATGCCATCTGATATTTCGGAGTTTGTTGACATGCGGAACCCACCGACAGTTAGTACAGGTTGACGCTAGCGCTACCCGACCATGCGGCGTTACCACGACCTACGTAACTTAACTGCTGGCAGCATTTGCGGAATACACCCATAGTCCGCAGGCTAAGTATACGTCCTTAACCGCCTTTTTCACTAACGTTTAGAATAATGATTGAGACAATCAATGATTGTATCATGAGTTTTTGTATAAAGTTCAATTTATACAAATAAGTTGGTAAATATAGGCACACATGATTAATATTTAAACATTTTAAGCTGTATAAATATATAACATAGATTCCAAATATGCATTATTACCGCTGGAATATGCTAACAAAACCAAATATCCGTCTTTCTCACCCAGCAAAATAATAGGTATCTGTATAATCCTGTATCAATTTATTGCACACATGCGAAATGTTCAATGACAGTAAACAATGACATAATTTCAAACTTTACTTTTAACTCTTCATTTCACACGTAATTTTACAATGCAATTGATAAATTATTATTCATACAAAAGTATTAATATTCTTATAGGAGGTCGATTTTCAGGCAAAAGATTATTTGTAAACTTGCCGTAAACAGCACAGCCAATGTCAACTTTTTATTTTCTATGTACACAACTAGTTGCGGCTGGTTTTAGCGTTTCAGATTTCTAAACTAAAAAGTGGCCCTAAAATTCTGAAGGAAAGCTTTAGATATTTTAGGCCCTAGAGCCACGTTGTCAATTATAAACCAGCCGCAACTTATTTGACAGATACAAAATGAAAATTCAACATTTTCTGTGCTGTTTGCGGCAAGTTTACAATTTATCTATTACTCGAAAGTATAAATATATAGGAGGTTAATATTCGTATAAAACATACACTGCAAACTTGCCGCAAGTAGCACAAACAACGTTAATTATTTATTTTGTATCTATTTCAAGAGTTGCGGCTGGTTTATAAGTGACTAAATGGCTCTAGGGCTAAGCTGCCTAAAGCTCTCCTTCAGAATTTCAGAAGCAATTTTTGGCCAAAAAAATCACGACCGCTAGATGGCGCTGATCCTAATGATTATAACTACTTATAGTAGAGCCATTTAATTAATTATAAACCAGCCGCAACTAATTTCGTAGATACAAAATAAATAGTTAAAGATAATTGTGCTACTTGCGGCAAGTTTGCAGTGTATGTTTTATACGAATATCAACCTCACATATATTTATACTTTTTGGTAATAGATATAATTGTAAACTTGACGCAAACAGTGCAAACAACGTTAACTTTTTATTTTATATTTACGAAATTAGTTGCGGCTGGTTTATAAGTAATTAAATGGCTCTAGGGCTAAGCTGCCTAAAGCTCTCTTTCAGAATTTCAGAAGCAATTTTTGGCCAAAAAAATCACTACCGCTAGATGGCGCTGATCCAAATGATTATTACTATACTTATACTAGAGCCATTTCATCAATTATAAACCAGCCGCAACTAATTTAGTAAATACAAAATAAAAAGATAACATTGTTTGTGCTACTTGCGGCAAGTTTGCAGTGTATGTTTTACACCAATATCGACCTCCCTTATATTTACACTTTCGGGTAATAGATATATTGTAAACTTGCCGCAAACAGCACAAACATCGTTAATTATTTATTTTGTATCTATTTCAATAGTTGCGGCTGGTTTATAAGTGATAAAACGGCTCTAGGGCTAAGCTGCCTAAAGCTCTCCATCAGAATTTCAGAAGCAATTTTTGGCCAAAAAAATCACTACCGCTAGATGGCGCTGATCCAAATGATTATTACTATACTTATACTAGAGCCATTTCATCAATTATAAACCAGCCGCAACTAATTTAGTAAATACAAAATAAAAAGATAACATTGTTTGTGCTACTTGCGGCAAGTTTGCAGTGTATGTTTTACACCAATATCGACCTCCCTTATATTTACACTTTCAGGTAATAGGTAAATTGTAAACTTGCCGACAATAGTGCGAACAATGTTCACTTTTTATTTTGTATTTATTGAATTAGTTGCGGCTGATTTATAAATGATGAAATGGCTCTAGTATAAGTATAGTAATAATCATTTGGATCAGCGCCATCTAGCGGTGGTGATTTTTTTGGCCAAAAATTGCTTCTGAAATTCTGATGGAGAGCTTTAGGCAGCTTAGCCCTAGAGCCGTTTAATCACTTATAAACCAGCCGCAACTCTTGAAATAGATACAAAATAAATAATTAACGTTGTTTGTGCTGTTTGCGGCAAGTTTACAATTTACCTATTACCTGAAAGTGTAAATATAAGGGAGGTTGATATTGGTGTAAAACATACACTGCAAACTTGCCGCAAGTAGCACAAACAATGTTATCTTTTTATTTTGTATTTACTAAATTAGTTGCGGCTGGTTTATAATTGATGAAATGGCTCTAGTATAAGTATAGTAATAATCATTTGGATCAGCGCCATCTAGCGGTAGTGATTTTTTTGGCCAAAAATTGCTTCTGAAATTCTGATGGAGAGCTTTAGGCAGCTTAGCCCTAGAGCCGTTTTATCACTTATAAACCAGCCGCAACTATTGAAATAGATACAAAATAAATAATTAACGATGTTTGTGCTGTTTGCGGCAAGTTTACAATATATCTATTACCCGAAAGTGTAAATATAAGGGAGGTCGATATTGGTGTAAAACATACACTGCAAACTTGCCGCAAGTAGCACAAACAATGTTATCTTTTTATTTTGTATTTACTAAATTAGTTGCGGCTGGTTTATAATTGATGAAATGGCTCTAGTATAAGTATAGTAATAATCATTTGGATCAGCGCCATCTAGCGGTAGTGATTTTTTTGGCCAAAAATTGCTTCTGAAATTCTGAAAGAGAGCTTTAGGCAGCTTAGCCCTAGAGCCATTTAATTACTTATAAACCAGCCGCAACTAATTTCGTAAATATAAAATAAAAAGTTAACGTTGTTTGCACTGTTTGCGTCAAGTTTACAATTATATCTATTACCAAAAAGTATAAATATATGTGAGGTTGATATTCGTATAAAACATACACTGCAAACTTGCCGCAAGTAGCACAATTATCTTTAACTATTTATTTTGTATCTACGAAATTAGTTGCGGCTGGTTTATAATTAATTAAATGGCTCTACTATAAGTAGTTATAATCATTAGGATCAGCGCCATCTAGCGGTCGTGATTTTTTTGGCCAAAAATTGCTTCTGAAATTCTGAAGGAGAGCTTTAGGCAGCTTAGCCCTAGAGCCATTTAGTCACTTATAAACCAGCCGCAACTCTTGAAATAGATACAAAATAAATAATTAACGTTGTTTGTGCTACTTGCGGCAAGTTTGCAGTGTATGTTTTATACGAATATTAACCTCCTATATATTTATACAGGAAAAACCAAATCAGGTTTCAGGAAAAAAGTTTGAAGGTTATGTACTGTATGAGTACTTAAAAGGTTAATAATTTAATTTTTCCTGTTTGAAATACTAGATCCCTTTTTTTTTCTCGTTAATAATTAAAGCATAAACTTATTCCAAACTTACCTTTTTGCTTCAAGATGAATCTAATCAAGAGACGTTAAAAGTGCAGAGTCCCAAGTAGAGTTGACAATTAAGTCTACAGTCAACACTATGAAATTATAGTTAAAGTATAATAATTCAATACTGTTACAATAACACTGTCACAACTGTCACAGAAAACTTATATTTTATTTAATCTATTCAAGTTGGAATATATTTATTAGAAATATATACAAAGATTAGTTTAAGAAATAGTGCATGTGGATCCTATTTTACTTTTTATTTGTCGAACGAACAAAAAAAAATGTTTCTATAGAGAATCAATTTTAATTTTCTAAATATTTGTTTAATTTATTAATAATTTGGAATATTTGGATATAAACAGAAAAAAAAAATGTAGCTTCATCAATGGATGTAGGTTACTATGAATCTCAAAATAACTTTGAAGCCTGCACACATGACATCATTCTGGGCATTTTTGACAAATAAAAATTAATAAAAATACATTTTTCTTAAGACTAGAGCCTTCTCATTGACGTTTGATATCTAAGCAAAACAAAAACTAGACATATATATATGGCCGGAGGTGTACCAACACACGGAGATTTCCGTGTAAAACGAAACTCGCTACCTTTCATGCATGCAATCTTGCAACTCGATACCTTTCACGCATGCAATCTTGCAAGCTAGCTTTGAGCTTTCAAGCCTGCACGCACGATGTCGTTACCGGGCTTCCGTAGAATACAGCATACAGCTGTCGAGCTGTCTGCTTTGCAACTTGTTTTGTTTTTGTTTTGTAAACAAACTCCGATTCGGAGATTCGTTAAAAATAACGAAGACAATTATTAATTGATAATTATTATAGTGCTTCTAAATATAAATAGTTTTTCTAAGTAGTATATATAAGTTTACATACCTTGTTTGGAAACAAATTTTGGTTATGCTAGTATGCCTTAATAAGTTTCAAAAAATGTTTCATTGTCTGGAAACAGGAACTGTATTATTAACATCTAATAAGAGTTGCCTTAAGTTGAGAATCATTTGATTACCTTTGCATGCATTTACTGGTTAGTCTACCAAATTATTTATGATTTTTATTTATTATAAGTATCTTAAAGCATTTCTCACAAAGCGATGATGGATGATGATAATGTCGATCATGATGATGCTCTAAAAATACTGTAGTAGTAATGGGAAGGTGGACATTTTATTATTCTTTTTTTTTATTCACTTTTATTAATCAGCTTTATTTATTACTTATACTTTTGCCAGGAAAGAAAACAGCAAAACTTTCAAAACTCTAGGTTTCGTTTTTATTGTTAGTTATTTATATGAGCGATGTGTACGCATCCTTTTTGTTCGTTGCTCTATCGTGGCAAACTTTTTTTTTTTTTTCACATTTTGTTTTTCATCTACAAAATCATTTTTTATATCACAAGGTTCGTTTGAGTTTATAAGATTGATTTTTTTGTTTTCCTGTCTTCTTTAAATGCAATTATATCATTGTGTGTTCTCTTTGTTTTATTGTATCTTTTTTTCTTTTCTTTTTCCATTTGGTTGGATTACAGTCTAAGAAGTTTATAGCAATCAATAACAGTTATACAAGCTTGACTGTTTTTTCTTTGTTATTTTTCTTAATTGACGGTTTGGTTGTTTTGTTTTTTGTGATAAGTTTGCAATTATACTGTAATAATTGTTGGAAAACAAATTTTATTTTGACACTATGTAAAATTAAAAGTGTTCTTATATTTAAAAAATAATACAAGTTTTACAAGTACACATACAGAATTCTATCTTCATCGTTTTTGTTTCCATTCTAATGCTATATATAATAATATTCGAACCACATAAAATCTTATAACGAATTGATGAGCATCCATTGGTTTTTTAATGACAAGATTTTCGTGAGCAATTTTTGTTTGTGTCGTAGTTGTAGATGTATTTTTGTGTGTATTAATTGCTTGTTCAGTAAATTTTTTGCATTCAAAGCACAATATTGATCTTAACAAAAAAAAAGACAAAAAAATTGGGTCGATTAAATACGATTCATTTTTGAAAATTATCCATTTACAATTCAGGAATCATATACATAGTATGAAGCCAGTACAACCCTTAACAAATTGCATCAATTATATTTAATTCAAAAATAGCCTAATTGTACGGTTATAACTTTATATCACTTATCGAAATAAATTGTCAAACAAAAACTTAAAATTTTCATTTTCACCTAGAAAAAAAAACAAACAAAACACTCTGCAGGGTCTTACACTTTGCATTCGGTATGACCTCGAGACGTTGTGTGTCATATTGATTTAAATTGCTTATTATCATTACAAACAAATTAGTACGTACGATATAATTAACATGCTGGTTGGTAAATTTTAATAAATAATCAAGTTTTTATATAATTGGTACATAAGGGCTGGATATTTGTATGCGTTTACCATTTTTAACTGAACCTTAAAGCTTCAAATGTAATTTTAAATATAAAAAAAAAATCAACAGATAACCAACTTGACATAACGAAATGAAATGTTTTTTACATGTATTAACAGGTATTTTTTTTTTTTTTTTTTCACTATTCAAATAATTACAAAAGTCAATGAAAAGGCATACAAATACAAACATCGAAACCCATGAAAACGTAGAATTCATAGTATAATAAAAAAATAGATTCTGAGTTGCGGATAACCCACGTCTATGAACTTGTACATTAAACAATTATTCTAAAAACTCACGGCATAATACATTAAGATTACGAGTCATCTTTGATCGTACGGTATTATCAGTAATTCCGGTCTTGAAAGTTTTTGTAATAATTTTCCGGAAATACGAGAATATCGAGATTACCCTAATTTTACAAATAATTAATTGGACGATTGAAAAATTTTCAGTTAAAAGCCGCTGTATTATGTTAAAAAAACAATCATGTTAATGCGACAATTTAAAATATGGCGTTTGAAGCCGAATTGCCACAACGCAATCACAAACACACGAGTTTACACGACGAGCTAGGCTTGACCGAGTTGAAAAAAAAGATTTTGCATTTTTGCCTCTTACTCTCGCTTTTGCATCCAACGTGTGCATCCGACATTGAACGCAAAAATGCGGATTATCACGCATATTATACTATTATAATTATATTAAGGGGGGGGAAAGACTAAAAATATATAATATACATGCTACACCCTAACTAAGATGATAAGTCTCGAGGGGTAAAAGGGGAAAAATTAATGTACAACGAAGTTTCATTACAAATACAAGTTCGCGCAATACAATAACGTGTATAATAAGTATGTATGTTTGTATATACCCACCGTAACGAATGAATCGAATTATCGAACGAGGAAAAAACAATAATTGTAATATGTATATATATATCAACACAAACACACCACACACACAGAGAGAGAGATTTGGTACTTCTACTTTTGTCTGATGGCCCTCTGCGCGGCGCATTCTGGTGTCTCTCGTTAATGTCTTGTTTGTTTTATGTTACACACAACGGCGATTTAACGTGATTATTATTCATGCTTCAATCGTCAGTGTCTTTTTTATAAATTGTAGCGTCGAATCAGCAGCAGCATGCGGTAGCAACGACCACAACAACGACGACGACGACGACGACGCGTAATTTTCATTTTATAAGTAGCCGCAGCAGAGTTCATGCTGTGCGCCTGTATGATCTTCGGCTCTGACTTGGATCTTTGTATAAAAATAGAAGTCGCTTTCAAAATAAACTAGCTCTATGATGAGGAACGATTTGTAGAAGAAGTATTCGCAGTTGATGTAGTAATATTTGTAGGAGTTGTAGCAGTAGATGACGAGGAGCATGATAATGTTGACGAGGTAATTGAATCATCCTGGACTCGGGGTCTCGAGACTCTGGATCGAGGCGGCGAGGCGCCGGTGGAGGCACGGCCATGAGGCGCTGCAGCTGCGTCGCGCACACCGGAACTTTTGCTCGAGACGGCCGCCGTGAGTTTTTAGGCAATTCATGATGGCCTGCGAAAGTTAATGAATCAATATCATATTTTTTTTTCCACGGAGATACTTTCGTAAAGGAGAGTATAGTTACCATAACTTGCTGATGCTCGGTGGGAGTCGCTTCTTCTTCGGGTTGAATGATGACCGGTTCATCCACGTCTGTGAAATCAACAATGAGTTAAAATTAAATGCTTTCCACAAATTAGGTAAAAACAAAAATGTCAAAAGAAACAACGTACCTTGGGCAGGACGATGCGCAGGCCTCGCGTTCTCGACAAAGAACATGTCAGACGACCGCCAAGGTGATCCGTATGGCTGGAGCCTGTCAAGGTTGCGTGCCGAAGGCATCGGGCCGAAGAGCGACGGTGCCCTGACGGGCGGCGCGTGCACGGCCACGGCTATCTGTCTCGGATTCTCGACGTACATGACTTGCTCGGACGATGCCCAGGGGTTGTTGTAGGGCGCCCGTCTCTCGTGTCCTCGGGCGACGGGGCTATTGCGGTGGGGTAGCCAAAAGCGTTGGGCGTTGCTGATGCGCCTGATCGGCTCGAGGCCGGGACTCCCGTTGCTCTCCGGGTTTCCGCGCCAGCTGCCATCGTTGTAGTTCGAGTGCCACATCGAGGCCGAGCGCGGAGTGATGCGCTGTTGTTGCTGCTGCTGCTGCTGCTGTTGTTGTTGCTCGTTACGCAACGAGGTGCCATTGGGTGGTGGACCTACCTGAGATTGATTTGTTAGTAGGCCCGAGGTCGCTGTGGATGGGTACGCTGAGCTGTTGTTGTTCATGCCGCGGCCGCCGTGTTGCCGGCGCATGAACACTGGCATCTGGCCGCCCATCTGGCCTGACGCGCTTGACGTCGTCGTCGTCGTCGCCGCTGAAGGCAGAAATCGGTGGTGGTAAGTACGGGTCGAGGCGGACCGAGGTGGTGGTGCAGAGTCTAATTTCAACATCGTAACAACAACAATGAGCGTTAGTTGATGATTGAAATATGCCTTTGGTTTTGTTTTGTCACGCACTCTGATTGCAGTTGATCGCAAAAAAAAAAAAAAAAATTTGAAATACACGAGAACGACACACAATTTGTATGGAAAATTATTGTGTAAACAAAATTTTTCCGTTTTGTCACTCTTTTCACACGTTGTGCCGTTTTTGTATATTTAATTTTTTTTTTTTTTTTTTGCGTAATCCCGTCTCTATTATCATCACTCATATATCGACGCTTCGGGAAAAGAAAGTGCTGCTTAAACATTTTTCATCAATCTTATACATCGACAACACAGTATTATCCTGAGAGTAAGAAGACTGATTATTTTTTCAACACTAAACTAAGAAATTCAGAAAAAAAATTTTCTTAAAAAATTTTAGATTGCACTCTTTTTTCTCGATCCATCGATATTGATACTTATTACTGACTCCACCAGCTCCCAACACAATAATAATTGAAAAAAACTTTTTAAAATAACACTTAAAACACTCGAATAGACCAACACTTTGAAAGAGTGACACTTACAAGGCGCCACGTTAAGGCTTCTCTCTGCCTGGTGAACGGGCAGGCACATAGAGCAGCTGGCTTCGTCGAGGGCGCAATGATTCCAATGACTGATGATGTCCTTTGTGGGACCACAGCAATTGAGGCCGATCTGACAGGTGGCCGCGTGATTGATGAGATTCTTCGTGTCCCGGCAGAACGGCACCGGGCACATCATCATCACCTCGTTGGCCTCGTTGACGCTGTTCTCGCGCTCCAGGCACTTGTAGGCGTGAGCCAGCTGCTTGATCGACTCTGGAGCAATGCTGTTCAGGTCCAAGGTACCACCTGTGACACGAAACCCGCGTGAGATAGCGATCACTAACGATAACATTACACGTTCACTCGCAGACGTACCGATTAACTGGCCGGGCTGCGTCGGCTGTCCTCGGTGAGCGAAGCCGTAAAGTGCGGGTCCGTTGGCTCCCGAGCCCATCATACCGGGCATACCACCAGGCAACGTGGCCACCGACGCCGAGGACTCATTGTTGCCATGCAAACTGCGCATGTTGCCAGCGTTGGCGTTGTTGTTATTGCTGTTGTTGCTGTTGCCGTTGTTGTTACCACTACTATTGGACGGGCCACCTGAGAACGGGTAAGCGATGCCGAGCTGCTCGTACGTGCGCCGGATGTCCGACGGGTTAATGAACTGCAGGCTGTTCGGGTTCACGTGGTTCGCTGAAAGTTTTGATTTTATTTACGTAATTATTTTTTTAGAGCATGCATTGGTGTTTTTTTGTTTCTTTACAACAACTTACATCGCTCCTTGACGATGATATGACACCGTTTAGCCATCAAATCGTAATACTGCGTCACAGAGTTGGCGTTTCGGAAAACCTCGTTCTCAACACTCGTCGCGATGCAGATGCTCTGGTGCATGCGGTTTTCCGGGATTCCACCCTGGGGATCCGGAATCGTCACGAGCATTTGGGCCCTGAAAATCGTTTGTTTTATTCCCCTTACTATGATTCATTTCTAAATATTTTCGGCTTACGTTTTTTTTTTGTTTTTTTTTAACGATACTCTAAATTCTATAAAAATCGTTAATTATCATACGTAACCGATAACGTTAATTGTTCCACGAACGCGTACAGATAACTATAGCCAATTGGGCGCAAAGCAATAAGTCACACTATCACCACTCACATCTTACGAATAAGTCGATTCCGAATATTGAAGGTAACAGACTTGTGCCACTCCTTGGATTGTATCCGGCCAGGCATCTGGGAGTTCATGATACTGCTGTTCTCCGACAGTACCCCCGGGCCGGCGTCGCTGAGTCCGAACCGCTGCTGTTGCTGCTGCGAGCTCATGGACGCCAAGGCCGAGGGTATGAACTGATTCATGGGCGGCGACATGAGGCTGTTCATCGAGTGCAGCAGATTGGACGCGAGCACCTGGTCACTCGACATGAACGGCCCTGGTTCACCGGGAAAACCTTCATTTTTCATTAAATTATTGCTGTCTCATTGACAAACAAAGAGCTTTGCGGAGCTTTTCGACTCACCGATTTGCAAGCTGTTACCGGCCAACTGGTCATGGACCATTGATCGAGGTCCCAGCTGTCTACCGTTGAACGCCTCGAACTGCTGAGGCCGAGCCGAGCCCATCGAACTCGTCACGGGTATCCGCATGCCACCGCCACCACCAACCACCGACTCGTCGGGGAACAAGTTGCCGGACGTCATCGAGTGAGCTATGCTCGCTTGGGACACGGACTCACCGAAATTGTTCGGCCCGTAATTCTGGGACATGTTGACGAGCGTCATGTTGTTGGCGGCCGAAGCCGAGGTCGTACTGCTCGACGGAGGAAATTGACTAGACATCGCGGGGAAGCCTGTTTCGAGGAAGAAAGACGTAAAAAACACATATACATATACGAACAAACGGAAGTAAAAAAAAAAAAAAAAAAAAAAAAGGGAGAAAACGGGCGTACCGTATCCCGACTGGATTTTATGAATTTCCTCCTTCAATATGTTGAAGTACTGGGCACGGGAGGCCGCTATCTTGAAAGCCTTGCCTTCGATCTTTTTAGCTGCCGCTATCCACTTTGGCGAACGGCTGTCCGAATTCTCGCCATTGCGGGTGTGGTGCAGCAACGCCTGGGATCTAAACACAAACCACGGGGGGAGGGGGGGGTCAGATACAACGACACGCTTATTACATACACGTGTTTCATTGTCATACACCTTAGGTTACAGGTGTTTATTTAATTTTTCAAAGCGAAGCCCCATTACACATCGCATTCATATTTGTCTTTTCCAACGTTCGCGCGTATCGATTAACGATTACATCGCCCCTACGCCGACTCGAGGCACACGCCCGCGTATTATACATATTCCACCCTTGATTTGCGCTTCTCCGAGGATACCGATACTACACCGACCCGGCAAAATATAATAACCAATTCCCAAGGCATGCACCGTAGACACAAAAGCAATAATACGGATACTATTCCCAAACGAAGGCTCACATCTTGTGTACGAAGCGATTCCGGCTGTCGGCCGGGATCACGTGGCGCCAGTCGATGCCTGCCAGCTGGTTGAACTCGGCCGAGTGCACGGGGTTGAGGGCCAGGTTGCCGCCCATCGGCATCGCGGCCATGTTCATGTCCACCTCGCGGTCCTGCGTCGCCACGAAGAACGGCACCATACTAGCGCGGGCATCTGTAAAACATTTTATTCATTCTTATTTCTTCATTCTTTTTTTCTTTTTTTCCTTTGCATGCATGGGCATATATACTATACCCATGCATGAATATTACATGTTAATTACGCCGATTGAGGGAGGGCTTATTGGGTTATTGTTGCGCGGTACCTGTACATTCGTACAAGGGGGAGGGGAGAAGATGATTATCGTGCACGGGGGTGGGTCGGGAAAAGGAGGGATATTGAAAAATTGGCGCTTGACATATTAATGCAGGTAAAAAGAGAGTGTACGCTCACTTTACTTGTGCATTGGGACGATGAGTTAATCTTTAAAACGCGGAGAGGAGGGGGGAGTCGCGCGACTTCTGATTCTATTATTATATATCGGCTTTAAAAAGAGTATCGCGCACTGTATACGTGTATACGTTGGGGTATACGCGCGTTTGGTATTTACGCACGCCGCGTGATTCAGGTCAGAGTTATCTGTGTGTGTCGCAATCTTTCTTTTTTTTCCCTCCCCCCCCCCACCTCTTCTTTCTTATTTCTTCTTTTCTTCTTTCATGCACGTTTGGACCATGTGTCATTGTGTGTGTATGGGGGGGGGGGGTACTTAATGTAACACGAGAAATGAAGTCGCGTGCACTTTTGATGGTTTATTTTTAAGGTTCGAGTGAAGCGAGTCGCGGTCGAGTTCATTTGTCGCCTGTGTATCAACGACATTTTAATACTTTGACCCGAAAGTCGAAGGAAAGAAGCTGCATCATTGGATCCCGAAAAGAGCACCAGAGCAACTACATAGTTTCCCCCCCCCCCCCCTTCAAGGATGAACGAGTCACACTTTAATAAACAATGCGCGTTTCCGATTGAATTTTTTACAATGCCTATTACAATTATTAATATACACATTATCTCTATGTACAGTTGTTCGCTCTATTTCGGTTCGACGATGAAAAAATTATTCAAAGAGCTCCGACGCTATATACATGCGTGATGAATTAATGCAATTATTGTTAACAAAATTTGGATTATAAATTGAACGAAAAGGGAAATGACTATAGTAGTATTTTATATATATATAAAACATATGTGTTGGCTTCCGTTCCAAGAGGCATCACCATATCCTTGCCGCCCGAAAAGAAGAAAGGAGATGAAAAAAAGAGTACCTGTAGCGTGAAAATCGGCGTACAAAAACATCACAATCGAGCCCAAATAATAAGCGTTTCTCCGAAGTAGGGATCCCCTAATTTACCGGTGCGCTATTAAAAGCCATCTCGGGCGAATAAATCCCTCTAAAACGCGCAAAAAAAAAAAAAAAAAACAAAAAAAAAAAATGAAATAGGGAACCCTCGAAGAAATCTCTTCGTTGCACACCGTTCGGGCTCCGAAGATCCGTCACCGCAAAAGTGGACCATAATACCTATGCAAGCGCGTCCAAATGGGGCCCCTTTTTTCGTGCGCGGGGGCATAATACAAAGCTCGGTAGTTCGAAGAAACCTCTTAAAAACCCAACTTCGTAGGACGTATGTATATACGAACGTCAAAAAGCCCGGCCGCCGCGTTTCTCTATCCTACACAGAAGAGAACGAAAAAAAAAAAAAAAAAAAAAAAACGAAGAGGGGCCAGATAGAGAGAGGAAAAAGGTATACACAGCAGTGACGTAGTTATATGCACTAGTAGCTCTCTACCGTACACACACGCACGCAGATGTAAAAGTCGAGGAAGAAAGAGGAAACGGGGGAAATGAATAAAAAAAAAAAAAAAGGAAAAAACTTGTGCCCTTGTGAGTGCGTCGATCGATCACCTATTTAGAAGTCCTATAGGTATGGCCTTCTCCTTCACCATCGTCGCCTGGGCAAGCGAGCTCAAGAGAGTATACGGCTCAACCTCAATCTCTCGTGCCACACGAAACTGCGCACTTTTAAGGGCCACTGCTCCGAAATGTCTCTGTTCAGATGGGAGCAGGGACGTACACCCATATATATGTATATACATATATCTATGTATTGGTAGTATGTAAAAAAATCAAATTTGCGCGTGTCTTTTGAGCACGAAGTTTTTTAGGTGATGCAAAAACAGAAGAAGACAAAGATACACGGCGAACCAGATATCTGTGCACAGCTAGAGTATACGTGCAGTGGACTCCCTTCATCCGTGCAGCAGACAGCGTCGATCGATACACGTTCTGCACGTAGTGTACCTATATATGTGCGAAAACGTGCGTGCTCGGCACGAGCATCAGAGGGAGGAAAAGAGCTAAAGAGAGAGAACACGATATAGGTATATACACGCTCCACTGGGTGATGGAGCGTGTAAGTGCAATGCCAATGCGGGGGTGCGCGCAAATGCGAGCAGTATATAGAGCACACCCGCCTCCTCGAGCAACGCCGTCCACGAGGACTGACAGATCTCTCTCTCTCTCTCTCTTTATCCTCCATGTGCATGTATGTGTGAGTGTGTGCGTAGGCGTCCGAGTTTGCGCAGAGCTACTCCGATGTTTCCTCTCTCTTGCTCTCCATCCGCCACACACCGCAGTACCGCACCATCTCCCATCCTCTCCCATGTCTATCATTTCCCCTAAAAAAGCCCAAGAGACAGAGACGACTAGACATTATATAGCGAGAGAGATCGGTAATGCCCCCTCACACACACACATAAGTACCCACTAGCGAGCTAGCGTCCACGCTCGAATACCCGTAAGCCAGAGATCCATATAATACCTATACTAGTATCTCGCTCGCTCTTATCGGACATATATACATATACGAGATCTATGCATATACACAAACGCTGCATGCGCGAAGGACATGCAGAGTTCTTCCTCTTCTTTGGGCCCGTTGTTCGACGACTCTCTCTCTCTACCTCCTTTACCTTTCTTTTCATCCAAACGGAGGAAGAGAGGCCGAGCGATTACGATGATAGAAAAAAAAAGGAGCAACAGGGACGGGTCTTTTCCTTCCTCCACGCCTGTACACTTGCACAAGGCCAATGGCAAATTAATCCGCGAATCAAGTAATTCTTTTATAAGTATTCCACAGTTCTCAAGCGTAATTTGTACCGATGAGAGCTCTCTTTTTCTCATACATAAATATACCTGCACTCGCTGAATCCGATCCCGTCACTGTAGCAGGTATACAAAGGCGCAACCGGGCGCAACGTACCATTATTCCGTGTTATTATCGCATCGAGTTGGGGGGGGGGGGGAAACAAACGAAACAAAACAAAAGAGGAAGAAGAAATAAAGGAATCGTGAGCAGCAACAGTGTTACGGTAAAATAAATGTACCCTTCTTCGAAATCGACGCAGTTGAGGGATGAAGAAAGAAAAAAAAAAAGCAACATCCATCAGTCCTCACCCAAAAAACTCGGCGAGCTTGCCTCGGCCAACCTAGGCCTCTTGTAGGCTCCTTGCAGCAAGTACTCCTCCATCCGTGCTCTCGTGTATGGTATATACCTATACGTAGGTATGTACCCTCCACCTCCTCCTCTTCCTTGTCTTCGTCGTCCTCTATATAACTCTCTCTCCCTGTCTCGTTTCTTCTCTCTTGGCTCTAGCCTAGCTCCCCTCCGCGGAAGAGAGAGAAACGGCAGTAGCCAACGTCGCCTTTGCAATGTGTACTATTACTCTATATACGTACACACACATATATGTGTATATATATATATATATAGCACTCAAACACTATACGTACAGGGGGGATCGTACGTAATGTTTCCCGTCTCGCTCGCACGCGAGTAACGGGTAATATATAGATGTATGTATGGATATGGGCTTTTAAATGTCTCGCGCACACGCGTCACTTTAACTCTCAAAAAAAAAGAAGAAGAAAAACCCGAAGAAGCGCGTATTCATGTGAACATTCTTGCATTATCACAATACTATTAAATACATGTGTGTAGGTAGTCTTCAAAGGAAGATGACGAGGGGAGCGTAAAATCGACTCCGATTTTAGGATTTTGTTTATTATGTATGCGCACTGCGGAGTTGCGGACGGTCCTTCCACTGTTGCAATTACGTACATGTGTATATATATATATATGTACAGGCACCTTCTATACCACTAGCTCGTGAAGATAGCTTAGGGGTTGCTGTAGCTGCAGCTGCTGCTGGTGCCTTGTGCGCCCGCACATTTTTTCACTCTCTTCTGCTTCTTCTTCTTCCGTTTTTACTTCTTTGCCACAACCACGCAGCACACATGTACACGCAGATGCACGAGGGCGAAGAAGAAAAAAAATGGAGCTCTGCGGTAATACGTGAAGAAAAGAAGAAATACCTCCTCTTCCGGCCTCCTTTTTTTTC
This sequence comes from Copidosoma floridanum, assembly GCF_036245765.1. Classification (NCBI taxonomy): domain Eukaryota; kingdom Metazoa; phylum Arthropoda; class Insecta; order Hymenoptera; family Encyrtidae; genus Copidosoma; species Copidosoma floridanum. The sequence continues at coordinate 9,441,247 of NW_028321884.1, read as the reverse complement.
TTACATATATATTTAAATCTTATATTTTTCGCGCAAACACTTGGGCACACACATACACACGCGCACAGCTGCTTCTGCGCGTATACCTATACCAATGCCCACATGCACGGTACACAGGTATATAAATATACATATATGTAGAGAGAGAGCAATAGCAGCAGACGAGGCGAAAGTGCCAGCTGCTCGCGCTTCTCATACAGTGTGCGTGTGCAACATATATAATATACACATGCCTTTAATAATCCACGCGCGCACTCAGATCTCTTTTATGTAGGTACTTATTTGCAAGTATGAACAACTGCACACAACACTCACGACACACAGTAACCGATCAACAACAAAACTGAAGCAATGTTTCTTCTTCGATATCGCGCACAATTTGCAAATCACCGCACCAACACCAACCAATTTATGTGATAATCGCACACCTCTACACACTTTTTATTCTTTCTTCAGCGATACAACATATTATCAGCATCAGCAGTGGGGAGCTTCTTCGAGATAAACCAAACGAGCGTAATACTACGCGCAAAAAAGAGTCGAACAATCGACTCCGATCTGCTACCACTGTCGCTGGCCGTCATGCTGGCTAACTCCTTTTTCGTCGTGCAAGTTGTACGCGCTATACTTGGTTACACAGGCGCTCATACTTATTATTGTATATAGAAGCTGATGCTAGACTGACGACTATGATGGGCTTCGTGAGCTGCTGTGCAGCTTGTGTTCCTCTTCAATTGCACTTTTATCTCGTTCAATCTCTCTCGCTCTTCTCTTCTTCGACACCCACAACGTCATCCGTCCTCTATGTATAGCATCGTTGAACGATTTTGCTTGCCGATCTTTCGTAATGAACGGACAATGCGATACACATACGCATATGTAAGCACAGGTACAACAGATGATAGAGAGGGCCAAGAGTTATACACAACTATTTATTATTTTCGTGCTTTCAACGTGCGCGCACGACACCTTCTGCTGATGACTCCGAAACTCCGAACTGAGCGAGGCGAGCCTGCACCTCTCTATCTCTATCTCTCTCTCTCTCTTTCTCTAGCGCGCACGCATATATATTTTATACACATATATACCTCTCCCCTCCACGAAAATATTATATATTACTCATTCTTGTATACCGATATACATTGAAGATATATATGCTTCGAAGCGATGATATTACAATGGGTGCTCCACTGCTGACTGCTCCCTCAGGCTTTACATTCAAGTATGCCTGTGTGCGAGAGTATAAAATCGTAAATTTTCAAAGTAGTAAGTAGTAACAAAATAGTAGAATACCGCACACGTACGTACGTACAACATTCATGCACGCACACAAAAAGCTTTGTATATTATATGTACCGTTCGAAAAGTGGGAGAATGAAGCACAGTATACGTATAATATGTATGTATATAATGGTACCACTACCTTGGGCGCAAGCAGCATGCAGCATCAGAGAGAAAGAGAGGGAAAGGCGCGCTTGCAAGCGCAAGCGAGATGGAGAGCGCGAGTGTATTTATTATGCCAGGGTCTTCCCCTCTGCTGCTTCTCTACAGCCTCTCCTCCCTCGCTCTCTCTATGTATAGGACGAAGAAAAGCTTAGCTCAGATTTAGCTATTTTAAATAACATGGAGAAATCTGAGCTAAGCTTTTCTTCCTCCGGGCCGTCTTATGTACATGTATAATCCACATGCTGTTTTTTATTACTCGTTCCTCTTGTCTCTCTTGCACTTTTTTACGTATAAACTATTGCATAGGTGTATTTATCTACTTGTGCAAAAACACAAAAATCTCTCATCTTTCCTCTTGGCGAATAAGATATTATTTACGCCGAAAGAACGTGACGAGCGTTCGAAAGACGGTTTTTCAGATTAGATAAACGTCAACCGCCAACACTCGCTTATAAGTACTTACATACGAACTTTCATGAGGCACTAGGTACGTACGTACGTTTCTCTTTTCAATAATCTTTCGTTGTTTATCATTTCTCCGTAGCGATGAACAAACTGTTAGTTTTTGTTATCCATGTGGGGGGGGAGAAAAAAAAATCAGAGCAGAGGGATCCACAGGTGTATTTTTTCGATAATTATGCGCGCATACGTGTAATACACCAATACACATGGTCGGTTTGTTTTGAAAAGAGTGTAATAAAGTGAGTGGCAGCACGTCGACAACTGAGTAACTGACCGAGTGTTTTGCCAAGCTGAAAAAGAGAGAGAAGGGGGAGACAAACAAAGCCACGATGTTGTGTAAAACACTGTTTTGTTATCTCGTATTAATTAATTTAGCGCGCGGATGACAATCTTCCGAAAGCCAATCGTCGTCGAGAGCGTGAATAATTATACGGTTGCACCGATTTTAATTTTTTTTTTTTTTTGTTTTTTTTTTAACAGTTCGCAGTACTTAGCAGTTTTTCTCGCTGTCGCTGCCGTTCCGCGAGATTAAAAGAAAAAGGTGAATAATAGAAGAATAGATGCGCTCACAATGCGTTTACACATACGTGTCTTTCGTAAGAAAAGTTGATAGCTTCTCACTTAACGGCTCAATAAAAATGTCATTAGGTATACTTACCTCACGATTTGCCTCGAATGGCTATTATTCACAAAAGGTCGATTAATATGTTGTAAATAGGTACACGTTATCTTCATCCTCGGAAAACGATTGTACTTTTTTCACATCATCAACAGCAGAGTTCTTAGTGGAAATTTTGACTCTTTTTACAAAAAGACACCCACCCCTTGTGAAACGGGGAATTTCAGGGATGCTCACTCCATACATATTATTATGTTCGTCTGGGGGAAGGGGGGCAATGACTATAAGGATGCTCAAAAAGTGCCCTGAAGGAGTTTCTTTTTTCAAGAAGGATCTGTATGGATCTCGAGTACTGTAGTAACGATGTATATGTACTATACCGATCACCTGCATCGTTCGTACGTTTTTAAAATGCATCTCTTCGTCTGGTTGTCCTAAAATCTGTCTCGTTATATCGAAAACGATAACATTATACCCGTGGTGGGAACAACAGATGACAACTTTTTAAATAAACCAATGTAATAAATTTTTGATTGGTCGATTGTATGGGGTAAACGCTTTCGGCATTTTCACTTGAAAAAAAAAAAAAAAAAAAAAAGAAGAAAAAAAGAAAAGAAAAAAGTTGGCACACGTAGACACAAAGCCGAAAGTCAATGATCCCTGCACACACATTTGCAGTTGGCGTTTAGTCAGAGTGCATCATAGGGTAAGCAAGTATTGCCTGCGCGCACGCAATACTTATAAGAGATAACACGCGGGATTTCCTACGAAGTGAAACACCATATAATATATATATTATACACGGGACAAACCAAATCCTAATATATAATATTTATGTACACATTTGTACGAGCGCTTTGTGGCAACTGCGTCGTGTGCGTTGATGTGCGTTTTTTTCTGGTACAGAAACGAGGAGACGCGCGCCTACCATGTAATATTTTGAAACTAGGTAAGTATACCTACTTATTGTCACCAAAGACAACACACGTCGAGCTGATGAGGAAATCTCTGACAAAGGAAGTATTAATTATCGAGTCTTATTTGTCTCGTTATTCCTCGCACCTCGATCCCCATCAACCCCCTGATTTTGAATTATTTTCGCGCAATTCCACGTTGAAAATACCACGAAACACGAGCTTAACGCGAGAGAGGGACCCATCCCCAACGAGCCGTCCTAGTGGCCGATGCGCTTGGAGCCAAGGGGGGGCTCGAGGTTACACCCGACTTATCCGTTACGCCGGCCCTCCGCCCTGTAGCTGGCTCGTGTTCACTTTGAAAGCTCGACCTGAGAGACGTGACATCATACATATATATTATACAATATATACATCAACGTGTATGGGCACGTAACGCGTTACTCCTCTCTTTGTCACTTCAAGATATACATATACATATATATATATTTATATCATGTACACTTGGTACGTAAAATCTACAGCTGAACAATATCGCGAAGACTATAGGGGGGGGGAGGGGGTTACGATTTTTTGCAAAATTCAAGGATGAATGAGGAGGGGGGGCGATGAGTACCATACATATGTACTTCGTACCCGAGAGCAAGATCTCCGCGCCGATCTGCAGACGGGAGAGAGAAAGAGAGGGACTCGTTAGTGGGGGGGGGGCTGCAGCCGCGTGGTGGTATATGCAACGCTATTGATTTCGTGCAGGATGCCAGCAACGCCATCAGGAGCAACCCCTGCAGCCACGAGGGACAAACGCTCTTTTGCTTCGTGTATATAGTATATACGGGTGCTCGTGCCTATGTTCTCTTCATCTCGGGGACGAACGAATGGCAAAGGATGTCTCTTTTTCCTCCTTCTCCAGCACTGGAGGGTCCTTGCTCTTTTAAAATTTTTTTTTTTCCTTCCTCCTCCCTTTTCTTTTAATTAAACGTATTTCGGAACAATTGTCGGGGTGGGTGGGTCAGCGCGGGCCGCGAGGGGGTTATATGCCTTTGAATTTTTGCGCGAGCACCGACGCCGGGGTAACCCAACTGCACGAGATGGGGTTGAAAGAAGATTGTATGGGGCACGCAACGCACGAGGGGATTTTTTTTTTCGTCTCTCTCTCTCCTTCCTCCTCTCGAGGTTCGTTAATTTATAAGCGCGGGGGTGATGCTTATATGTGCGCGTAGGCGCTCTCTCTCTCTCGTACTCTCTTGCCCTCGTGCGCAGTTACATGTATAGGTGTACGAACGCGAAGGGGAAATTTCGAGAGACAAACCGGGTGGGTGGATGTGTGCTTTGGGCCGTTTGCTTTGCCGATACCTATAGGTATAGCGTTTCGAGGGATGTAATATACCAATAAGGCATTATATATATATGTTGGTCAAAGGTCCGAATAACGAGAGAGAGAGAGAGAGAGAGAGAGAGAGAAGGAGCTTTCGAAGAATGCATACTCTCCCGACGAGGAAGAACGTTTAACTGATGCGGGGCCCGAGCCGGTCGTCGTGCGTTCCGCTTTCGGCTCTTTTGAAAAAGCTGTTGCAGGAGAGTTCAGGGCTCAACCTACACCCAACACGTACAAGTTCGTATTATACACGCCCGGGTATGGTGTGCGTGTATTTTTTTGGGTTTAAAGTGTATATGTATAGGTCGGCCTTTTTTGTCCATGTATATGTATACCTATATATAAAATACAAAGGGCGTGCTAATCGGGAATACGATTTCCACCAGCGCCTTCGATCGGCTTCGGGGCCGTGAGTCGCTTTGTTGAGTAGTGCCTATGTAGGCATATCCTCTTAGAATGTGTATTTGGGCATGTTTTTTTTTTTTTTTTTTTTTTTTTCTTTCTTCCTCTTCTGTTCTCCCTTTTCAAGGGCTTATACGAGTGTTTTTCTTCCCTCCTTGGTTAACATACGTGGGACACTGGGCCTCTGGTACTTACCGCAGTACAGTATAAGAGTACATTTTTATAATTTTCTGCGGAATGGCTCAAACAAATTGATGCAACGCCTGTTTGTGCGTTGATCGTTTGAGAAGCATTTTTTTTTCTTCCTAAGCTCGGTATACAGAGCTGATGACATATGATAGATCATTTGATATATTTTATACATCACATCCTAGCTGTTTATGAAAAACTGTACAAACGCACACTCACTTTGACACAAAGTTTACACGCGTATCACCTTGGGTACTGCGCGTGAGGATCGCTAATAACTATTGGGTGGATGTATTTTTTATGATGATCATAGTTCAACTTATTTTTCCTTTCAAAGGTATTTGATGAGGTCGTTATACTACTATACCTACCTACATTTGTTATACATATATATTATACACACTGTATTGTGTTATCAGCTCGTGATAATGTCGGTATTTTTACGTATCTTCGCTTACACGCGAGCGTACACACGCAGTGCACCGAATAACTTTAAATTTTATCGGAAAAAAATAAACTTTGTTGTAAATTCCAAGTTTTCCCTTACAAAGATATACGCTATATCTGTATAATACACAACTTCACCCAAACGAGAGAAGCGATTTTTCGATTTTTTTTTTTTTTTTAAGGCTCTGTGAGAGATGTTATCTTATCGACTTGTGTGCCCTATGCGTTATAGGAAATTTTACGAGAAATAACAGTAGCACAGATACCTACATACATGAATATATACATATGGTTGCTCAAGAGTAGGCAGCTACACATGGGAGGGTCTCGCTTTTGGAAACTCTATCTATGATCGTGGCGCTAAATCTTGCGTGGCATTTTTTTCGATTATACTCGCTTCGACGAGTCTCGAACCAGGTATAGTGTGGTCGTGCGTGCACAAGTTTTTTTTTTTTTTTTTATCGCTGAGAATTTCAGTTATTGTCGGTGGAACGGACGTTTTAAATTTCTTTCGTGGCTTTGAAAATTATTTCTAACCGCTTTTTCGTGCCTCGAATGAAAATCATGCGGCCACGTAACGAATTTTTTTCTTCTTTTTAGATTCATCCAAAGTGTGTATTTTTTAAATATTTTTAAATATTATAGAATAAAATACACTTTTTCAAGCTATACCTATATATAGAAATCATATATGTATATTCTTTCCACAACTTTCGAAATTTTTAAATTAACCAGCGCCTCGAGATCGGATAACAATAAATATTTACAAAAAAAATTACAACTCGATGAATATTTGTAACTCGAAAACTGTTTGCGAGTACGCTATATATATATTTGCTTTATGTTTGACCCAACAACATCATTACAGTTGAAAGAAAAGAGCGAAAATCTTAATTTCAAATATTACCGTATAAGAGAAAAACGGGGTATTCCCCAATTCCATTATTCCATAAATCACAAATGCCATATTCACGTATCTTTACCGCAAAAATTTAAATTTAGGTACAAACATGTATACATACAATCGCGAGCAAGAAATTTAAACAATAAAAAAGGACAATCAAAATGTCATCAGTGAACGTTAAGTTAAATGGAAATGTGGAAGCACTGATTTTCATGTAAAAGATGCGAGGTATTGAGTAAAACAGAGAAAATAAGGCCACACGTTTTCACAGACCGCACTTGTGTTTCCAGTTGAAAGTAAAGTCAGAAAAAAAAAAGATATTCGATGCACCTTGTTGTCAGGGGAGCTCAGGGAGCAGGTGGAGGGTGTGACATGGAAGCAATCGAGATTCACCCTGAGTGTACCCCATATCGATACTCGAACAGTATACCTATACAATATACTCGGTCCCACGAACGCGTCCCAAGTCCCAATACCAAAATACCTCCTTTGATGCGATGTGATGGGTAGTACACATGTACATGTGTATCTGGAATGGCAGCTGCACTAACATACCCATACCCATGTATAAATGTAGCTGATGTATGTAATGGTCCCTCTGTCGTCCAGGAGAGTTGAGAAAGACAGACTGAGAGAGACGAAACGGGGGTGGTATATATGGTACCTATATGAGATGAATCCCCCTTCATGTGCGTGGTGCAGCGTTGCGAGACTGATGCCGATCCCCTTGCGCATTCTCTCTCCGACAGTTCATTCCCCTTTTTCGAATCATGTAAAAATATAGTTACATTAAAATCAAATGAATCCGTCAATTAGGTAAGAATATAAAAGACATAAATTGATGCTGGTATAAATGAATGAGAGACGCTCGTCGATGAGCCAAAAAAGAATCTTTCGTAACAATTAAAGTCGTTTCTGAATAATGAAAACGTAAAAACAAAAAAATTACTTACTCGTGAGCTCATTTGAAGTAATTGAAAAACCATTCGTCGGTCCTCGCGCCAGACGACGCGCGTCAAGTGTTATATTTGGCCTGTACTGTCTCTATATCGGATGATAATATACGTAATATGTGCATTCCTTATTATTTGTAATTTGTAGATATAAAATGACCTCATTTCATTCATTAACTTATACACGTATGTACAGTACGAGAAAAGGGATAGAAATTATTTCTACTGGAAAAGTATCGATTTTTCATAAACCCATTATCTAGTTATACCAAATGCAGCATTAAAATTTTTGGGGCACTCCTCACATTTCACAGAGGAGCAAGTAGAATATACTAGGTATATTTCTCGTTGAGTTAGTAAAAAATTGAGCATAGCAATGCGAAAAGAAGCTTCATCGTTATTCTATATTTTGTTCTATACGTCTGAGGTTGAATGGTTATAGACTTTCGAATCGTTGAAAGAACCGTTTTCAGCAATTTTTTCACAGTTTGACATGATTGTAGATCTTTACCTCTAGGAAGTAGGCCATACAACAAGGACGTACACTCCCGATTGCAGAAACAGCAACAACAAGTAAAAAGAGTAGAAAAGATTGATTTTGTGCTACCTATTACTTTCATCCACGAAGGTTAATTGTATATAAAGATGTATAGTAATGATCTATTGATTATATATGTTGTATAGACTCGACGATTGGAGCGAGGACATGATAAAAATCACCGTGACCATGACTCAAAATCAATGTTGTATAGGTGTACTTACTTGTTTACACTCTTAGAATGAAAGTAAATAAAGAAGGAGATAGAAAAAAATGGGGCACCAATTCAGCCCTGTACTTCCTTTTGTTATGGTCGGCATATAAGTACAATTTTAAGGTAAAAAATTGTTAAGACGTTTTAGAAGCAGACAAAGTGACAGCTGTGAAAGTGAGCGAGACAGAGAGCGAGAGCGATCGTGTGCAGCCAATAGACAAGACCGCTTTCTCGCGCGGTAACGTCGCAAATGTCGCAATCCATACATTTTCATTTTTTTTTATTCAACATATACCGTGTTGGTTATCGTATAAAAAAGCCCTAGATCTGTGGGAAATTTTCCTATCTAGACGTTGATGTTTTTTGTTTTTATCGTATTTATTACCGTTGACAAAATTAATATTCGCGACACAACTCTATTTCAATAGTTATCCACTTTTGGTTCGTAAACTTTTCAATATTTTAATCGTAATCTACGAGCTTGATTACGTGTACTTAGTAACAAAAATTCCCTCTTGGAGTACATAGGTACTTAAAATTGAAATTCTAAACGATTTCTCTTGGAGTAAAAGACTCCCGTCTGCTAAAGTCACGTGATCGTTCATGATGAGTGCGAGTGAGACAACATAAAATGCGTGTGTATTGTCATCAATACGTGACAGCAGCCAAGTTAACTTATTATTTTTTTTTTTCTTGTACTCTCAATAGAAGAGAAAAATAAAAGAGAAGGAGAACAGTTTCTCATCGTCATCTCAATTTTAATATTCTTACACACGTCAGTCGTATGCGGGCTGTGCTCCTCAAGTCTCTTCTCTCTCGTCAGTTAGTAAAAAAACGTGCCTTGTCCATACCGATCCTGGTTCCAGACAAAAAAGTACCTTCAGCCAGGCAGTAAGTAAGTATAGATATCTGCACAGGTGCAAATGTGCATATTCTCTGGAGAGATTTTATTTGTGACAGATAGACAATATGCTTAATATATACCTACTTATGGGTATTATAGAGAGTTTACAGTTGATCATAAATGCATATATAAAGTGTATACGTGTGTATAAATCGCTCATACCACCTGTTGGATCACAATCAAGTTTATTTTTTTCTTTCTTAATTTTTTTACTTCGGTGTTATTTTTTCACCTGTGTTGAATAAATTTCGTCTTCAGGGATAAAAATATTTATGATTAATGAAATATTTTTCGAGTGTCGTTTTGTCAAAGAATCGTTTGTTGTTGCTGGGCTCGTGCAGTGAATTCCATGACTCAAAACTATCCTTGTGGGTAAATTGCAACGTTTAAGCTATTAAAGCTGATATAGACTCTTTTGTAAATGTGCATGCCTCGTTCTTTTGCTTGACTTTTTTGTTCTGTCATTATTCACGCTTGCTCAATGCCCATACATCACTTGGCTTATCTGTTTTTTTTTTCTCACTGCCTTAAGTATACCTAGTTACTTTATTATTTGTTACCTATTATTAGTTCGCTACTCTATGTGTTAAAAGCTGAATTTTACATTCTCCAAGCAACATTTAAATTAAAGGTGACATTTTGTTTTACCAAGTGTGTGACAGAAATATTATTCATTCTTCAATTTCAAAGTAATGTATCTTTATTACTTTACTTGCCTGTTGTATTAGTATCTTGTCACTGTTGTCAATAAAAGTTATCAAGAGCCATAACGTTTTTGTAACAGTGTTCTTTAGTTTTACATAAAAAAAAAATTATAAAAACATTATTGGGCAGGATATATTTTCCGTTTTCTTAATATTGATACGTAAATAGCAAGATGATGTTCTCACTAATTCTGATCAAAGTATTTTTGAGAAAACATAATTCGCTTGATAATGAATCACCTTATCAAAGATAACGTTTTACTTCTCGAGCTTCTTGCTCAACGTTTTTATGCACCAACAGTGTGATTTAAGCTGCTGTTGGTGTTACAAGCTCGAATTGTTAATTAAGGAAAAACCTGCATTTCCAGCTATAGCTGTAACATACAATGGAGTCTCATAACACTGAAGCTGATGGCGTGACAGATACCACAGAACTGCCTGACGATGCCACTCCAAATTTAGAGAATGCAATGTCCCATGATTCTGAGTATGACGATTTTTTGGGTGTTCCTGACTCATTGAATATAACTGTTAATGAAAATGGAGAGCCCATTAGCATTGAAGAAGGAAATGTAGATACATGTGACAGAGGTAGGTAGTATTATTGGTGCTTATACAGAACAGAGCACTTTACTTTATGTAGACTGGACATTCTGCAATTTAAAAGTAGATTCTGTGGAATGTGTTTCAGAGCTCAGGAAAGCATTGCCATTTTCCACTATTTACATTAACAATGTCAAATTTAACAACAGAAACATCTTTATTCCTGGTGAAGATGTACATGCAAAAATAATTGACATTGAGCGTAGTATTACAACTCACCCTCTAAACCCTAATCTGTACACGATTCAGTTTACTCATGGACCTTTCACGTGGACTATAAAAAAGCGATATAAACACATTCAGCAGTTGCACAATCAATTAAAAATTTATAGAGCAAGCTTAAACATTCCGTTTCCCACCAAGAGTCATCGAGAAAAAAGAAACAGCTTCAAAAGTATGGCCTCGGAAAATAAATACAATAAAGAAAAGAAAAGACGTAGAGGTGCATTGCCAAGGTAAAGTAAATTTCAAAAAACAAGTAATAATTTATTTGCTATTTTGAACGCATTATGTATTCAATGCTTTATTTAAAATTGTTTATTGAAAGGTTTCCTAGTCGACCGGAAGTACTCGTGCCGCATGAATATTTAAATCACAGAATGGCAGCTCTGGAAGAATATTTAGATACATTATTAAAAATCGAGATTTATAAACGCCATCCAGAGACGGTAAGTGTCTGATTCACGCAATTGTTAACGTTTCAACCTTTTAGATGAAGATTACGCAATTTTACGTATTAATTAATTTTATTAATGCAACTTCTTGGCTATAGGCAAACTTCCTGGAAGTCTCGCATTTGTCGTTCGTTAGCGACCTCGGTGACAAAGGCAAGGAAGGTTTGGTGAAAAAGCGCACGGGTTCTCACGCGAAAACTGGTTGTTACGCATGCGGTTTGCTCAAGTGCGTTTTTTGCATTAGATGCAGTCATTATTGCCCGCCTATCTGTGGAAAATGGCATAAACGGCACATCGTTGTGAAAGATACCTTTGTGGCTTACATAAGCCCCAAAGACGGCAGGATAAAGTCGGTGATTTTAATGGACAACAGGTTCGAGGTCAGCTCGGGTATGTACTCTACGGGATTGAGGGATGGCTTGCAAGTTGTGAATCTTAGTCGACACATAGTCATCAAATGTTGGACAAGGAGAAAAGCCAAAGAGTGGCTGGAGCACATACAACAGCTGATGCAGAACGAAGGTGATTATGCTTTTTTAACTCTTCAAACCTTGATTATCATACACGTGTCTACAATCATGATGCGTGTGTGGTGATCGTTTATTGTCTGCAACGCTTATTGTAGTTGGTCAACTTTTGTTTTTTCTTTATTTTCGTTATAGGTAGACAATTTATACAAACAAATCCCCATAAATCATTTGTTCCGTACAGATGTCCCGTTCCCGCTTGTTGGTTTGTTGACGGCGCGAGTTACATGACCGCCGTAGCCGATGCTCTTGAAAGCGCTACCGAGGAAATTTTCATTGCCGATTGGTGGCTCTCGCCAGAGATTTATATGAAGAGACCGGCCATCCATGGCGATTACTGGAGATTAGATAATATTCTGCAGAGAAAAGCCGTGAGTTTTTTTTTTTATGTACATTTATTTTAAGCTACTAGAAGTATAATATTTTTTTCGCCTTTTTAATGCTTTCCAAAAAAAGAGAGGTGAGCTTGAAAAAATATCTTTTGTTAAAATCTATTCCGTGATGCCAAATGAAAGGTCATGGCAGAAAGAATCCGCGATAAAACTGATTGATCCCAATTAATTTTTAATTTATTTGGTTCAAAGCTGTCAGGTGTCAAGGTCTTTGTGATGATCTACAAGGAGGTAGAGCTGGCATTGGGGATAAATAGTTTTTATAGCAAGCAGCGTTTAGTCGAAAAATGCCAGGAAAATATTAAAGTATTAAGACATCCAGATCACGCGAGAGTCGGTGTCCTTTTGTGGGCACATCACGAAAAGATCGTAGTTGTTGACCAAAGTATTGCTTTTCTCGGTGGCATCGATTTGTGCTATGGACGATGGGATAATCATGAGCATAGACTGACAGACATAGGTATGAACTTGAAAGTAAAATAATGTTCATATAGTTCATATAGTAATTTAACTTAATCTCTTCGGTTTTTAATTAAAGGTTCCACGCATTTATCTTCCATTTACATACCTTCAAAGGGAAAAGTAGTTAGCACTAGTAGCAAACGTGGTACAAGGACTGGGGCAAACCATGTACTTCTGCCCTTAGCAATAGCTACAAACACTGTTGCAATGGCAACTACCAAATGCATTCCAATACTGTAAGTCACTAGAAATTTTGCTACTATTAAATAATTAAAATTATGTTTATGCTGAGCAAGTGTTATTTCTATTCAAAATTAAATTAGGCCAATGGTTTGTAAAACTAAAAAAAAGCCTGAAACACCCACAATAGATATCAATGATCCAATGATCATGAATCCACCAGAGGGTCTAGAAAATTTGAAATGTAATACTCCAGATTCTCACAGGAAAAATTTATTTGACATGGCAATGAACACAGTGGACAAAGTTAAACAGAATGTTAAATTGAAAAAGAGGGAGTGGATCAATATGGTGTACAACCCACATGAAGCAAGTAGTGACGAAGAGGATACCATAGATAAGTAAGAAGTTTTGATATTACTGCATTAGAATTATCTTAGATTCACATATCTTGGAAGGTTTATGCTGCGATAATTTACAATATATATTAAAAATTTAGTTCACAAAAGATAAGTAAATACTAAACAAAAAATATTGGTTATCTCTCACAAAAACCCAGTAGCTTATCAGTAGAGGTGTATTTCATAATTTAAGGTATCTCTTTCTTCATGATAAAAATTACATTTTGCAAGACTCGTTAATAAATTTGTCCTTGCAAAAAATCTTAATCTGCTGAACAGTACATTATATGAGTATATCACAGTTAACTCTAACCACATCTTTAGTCCGTCAAAGTTAATTAAACCATTTACAAATGAGTCGTACTGTTACTGCAACTATTTCGTAGTACTAGTCTCGTTAAAACGCGGTAGCACTGGCAGGATAAGATTCCCAAAGGAGGACTCCTGAGTTATGAAATAGCCGGTGGAATGTGCGTGGGCGTTAAGAAGGGCGGCTCGTTGCATCGACGTCATGTTGGCCCCGTCCCCAGATTGCTGGGATGTAGCGGAGGATGTGATAATCGATGGAATGTTGAGCGACGAGCCAAGACTTTGTTGCACTCCTTGCTTGAGCAACATCTGTTTTTTCAGCTGAAGTTCCTCTAGGATCTTCCGATTTTGGAGTTCGCGAGAATTTGGCTGCTGAAACGTCATACTTTGTTGATCTTTTCCTCTAGTTTAACTTGCTTTTCACTACTTTATTCTGTCAAAGTTTAAGCGAAGATGTTCGGAGTTTTTTTTTTGTTTTTAACACTTTTAACCTAAAAATACGTATAGTATACGGAAGCCCGGTCACGACATCTACATAAAAACCACGAAGTAAGAGATAAGGAGATGAAACTCTGTACCTACACTATTAATCACTAAAGGAAGTCAGATTTTGCGCACAAGCGCGCACCAAAAAAAGTATGAGTGCACAAAAAAAAAACACGTACTTATTACTTAACTCAACTGCTAGCAGCATTTGCGGAATACAGCCTCTGATTCTATCATTCTGATCAAGAGAGCACGGTGTAAGATATACGTAAAGTTATGTGTAGTAATTGTAGTAATCACTACTAAGAAGTGCCATATATATAATATGGTCAATTTTATAAGCCATCTAAGATAAGTAGAATATCTATACTTTTAAAGAACAATTTTTGGGTAAAGGATAAATTGTAAACTTGCCGCAAACAGCACAAACTATGTCAACTTTTTATCTTCTATTTATATGAGTAGTTGCGGCTGGTTTATAATCAATAAAGCGGCTCTATTGTAAGTTGTAATAATTACTTGGATCAGCGCCATCTAGCGGTCTTCATTTTTTGGCCAAAAGTGACCTCTAAAATTCTCAATCAGAGCAATCAGGCTTAGAGCTATTTAATCAATTATAAACCAGCCGCAACTCATGATAAAGCTATAAAATGAAAAAATAACGATACATGTGTTTTTGGCGGCAAGGTAACAATCAATTTTCTACCAAAAAATCGACCTCCTATGCATTTATACTATTGAAGATGCATTTTCGAGCAAAAGATAGATTGTTAACATGCCGCCAAAAACACATGTATCGTTATTTTTTCATTTTATAGCTTTATCATGAGTTGCGGCTGGTTTATAATTGATTAAATAGCTCTAAGCCTGATTGCTCTGATTGAGAATTTTAGAGGCCACTTTTGGCCAAAAAATGAAGACCGCTAGATGGCGCTGATTTAAATAATTATTACAACTTACAATAGAGCCGCTTTATTGATTATAAACCAGCCGCAACTACTTATATAAATAGAAGATAAAAATTTGACATTGTTTGTGCTGTTTGCGGCAAGTTTACAATTTATCCTTTACCCGAAAATGGTTCTTTAAAAGTATAGAGATTCTACTGATATGGTTTAATTTTCTTTCTTTATTTTAAAATTTTCTTACACAAAATCGAATGAATCTAAGTTTAAGTTATATTTGCTGAATTCACTCTGAATGAAGAAACAAATTTTAGCGCAAAAGCCTTGGCAGCGATAGAAGTCGAGGAGAGTTTTTACCCCAGCTTGGAAGACTCTGACCAAGTTGACGAGGTGCCGAGCGCTGGGGCGAAACTCTGGCTGGGCAAGGACTACGTGAACTTTATCGTCCAGGACTTCAACAACCTGGAAAGTCCATACCAGGATCTGGTCGACCGCAGTACCACCCCAAGAATGCCGTGGCATGACGTCGGCGTCATGGTCCAGGGTGCGAGCGCTCGCGACGTAGCGAGACACTTTATCCAAAGGTGGAACGCCATCAAGACCGAGAAAGCCAAGTTAAACGCCACCTATCCATTTCTGTTGCCCAAATCTTACAAGGACTGCGAAAATTTTGTGCCTCGATTCGAGATCGGGGCCATGAAAAGTGTCAAGTGCCAAGTGTTGAGATCCGTGAGCTCTTGGTCGGCTGGATTTTTGGAGCCTGATACTGTCGAGCAGAGCATACACGAAGCTTACATACATGCCATCACCAAAGCCGAGAGGTACTCTATTTTTTATTTTTATAAGTCTTTAAAATCAAAAATATAAAAATGGTGAAAAATGAGTATGGAATCTTCGTTTTTCGGTAGGTTTATCTACATAGAGAATCAATTTTTCATCACTCTCTCAACTTTGGATGGTTCAATTGTTAAAAATCGAATTGGTGAGACATTGTTAAAAAGGATTTTAAGGGCGCATCGAGAGGGCACGGTGTTTAGAGTTTTCGTTATCATGCCTCTGCTTCCGGGTTTTGAGGGTGAAGTCGGTGGACCAACAGGCGCGGCTCTACGAGCCATAACGCATTGGAATTACGCCTCCATATCGAGGTAGAGACTAAAATTTACTTCCGAGCGATGATAAGTGTTTTGTACATGTTACTATAAATTTTGTGTCATTTTCAGAGGAAGACATTCGATTTACAATCAGCTGATGGAAGCGGGTATCGATGATCCTAGTGAATACATAACATTCCATGGCTTGAGAGCGCATTCGATGCTCAATGGGACGATGGTTACCGAATTAATTTACGTACATAGCAAACTGATGATTGTTGATGATAAAACTGTGATATGCGGCTCTGCCAATATCAACGATAGAAGTATGATTGCCACAAGAGATAGTGAAATAGCTGTTATAATTCATGTAAGACGAAGATTAATTTTTTTTTTTTTTTTTTATTATATCTTGGAAACTTGTGCATATTATTTTTTTTTTTTTTCAGGACACAGAATTCTACGAAAGTAGACAAAACGGTATGTCTTTCGATTCGGGAAAATTTGCAGGGTCTCTTAGGAAGCATTTGTTCCGCGAGCACTTGGGCCTTTTGTGGTCTAACGAAGATATTAGCGTTGAAGACATCGTGAGGAAATCGTTTTACCACGATATTTGGCAAGAGAGAAGCAAAGTGAATACAGTAATTTTTGAGGATGTATTTAATTGCATCCCGACAAATAAAGTAGTTAATTACCAAATGTTGAAGCAATATCAAAACGAAACTCCTCTGTGTTCCACTAATCCAAGTCTTGCTCAAAAAATGATTAAAAACGTTCAGGTACGTTAAAACAAAGGATTTCTCATAGTAAATCGTAATAAATAATAATTTTCCGTTTTTTAGGGTCATCTGGTCGATTTTCCACTAAACTTTCTCTGTAATGAATCGCTCAAGCCAGCTGCCAACACCGTTGAAGGAATCATGCCGACTTCCCTGTGGACTTGAATCAGTATTTTTGTTATGCGCTTTATATATTTATTTTAGAGAATGTGTTTTTATTGTATTACATGTAGGTAGTAAAATTAACAGTTATATTTTTATAATGAAACTTTTCTTGTAAAAGATCTAGCCACTATGCATAAGGTAGCTAACTTTCCACATAATTGTTTATTTTTTAGACAATTGACACGTATAAAATAATTTAAAAATTATATCTCCGAAATTTCAAGTTTCGCAAGAAGAAGAAGCTCGCGATATTTTTTTGGTGCTCTTTTTTACTCCACCAACCATAATTTCTGATGTCTTATTCTTGTCCCGTTGCGTATATCGCTCATCACTGTCGAGAGCTTCGGTTTCAGTTTACTGTTTTACCTGGAAATATTCTCTTGCACACTTGCAGAACAGCTTGATTGCTCATCTGTCTGCACTTATACATCAATTTGAATATTTTACCGCTCACTAGAAGCACTTGCCTTTACTATTTGTGCAAGAAAGATGTAAAGTGCCAAAAATTGATGGGCGTTTTATAATTCAAGGACAGCGTGTGAGCTTTTAACATAATGATCGATCAAGTGGGGGTGTGCAAATGTGTTTTGTCAAGCAAGGGGATTTTTTTCGTTACCCGCTACGGGATGATTTGATGCGTACGTGCAATAATGATCCAACTACAGTTACCGATAATTATTCAAGATTATCGATAATATTTTGGGATTGTTGCAGATAATTCAAAATTTTTGAAAAGTTATCGCTTATTATTTTAATTTAAAAATTCTTTTAATTACCACTAACGTATGCATTTTATTTACACATTGCATTTAACTAACGCTTTTGACAACTTTTGTATTTTTTGATTTTACGTTGTATGATTATTTAAAAATGCTCACCACAATATTATAAAAAAAAAAAAAATGTACAAAGCAAAATACTATCATGTTGTTAATCATTAAATAAAAAATAATAATTAAAAAATTTTATTTTATCCACAATAAACAGAAATACCAAAACAGTCTCAGTTTATTTTTATTTTATTAGTTTCTCTTTTCATAATATTAATACAGTACGAGGAATAAAGGTCGAAGTACGAGCAGATAACACTTGCTTTCTTTAAATGGTTAAACTTTCTCTTGCCTAGTAATAAAAAAAAAAAAAAAATTATAAACAATTGAAAATATTTGTCGCAAATAACGACAACTTGCGCGTATAAATGATTTTCAAGTCCGCTTGCTCACAGTCAAACTTTTTCGCCCACTCAAAGCTTTAATAATACGCATGTACATCAGGAATAAATCTCGACGTTTTTCTCTTTTTTTTTTTTACGTTCTCTTCTCGCAGATACACAATATTTTTAATATTTTTTGTGAAAAAAAAAATTTCACAATAGTTTTGATTTTCACGAAAAAAAAAAATAATGGACACATAGTGAGGGTGAAATTTTAGGCACAAATGCAAACTTATAATGCATGAAATATGGCCACATTTTCTTTTCTGCTGTCGTTTTTCGCACACTATACTTGCTTCAATTTTTTTTTTAAATTGACCATCGTAAATAGATGGAAAAATCACGTATCAAAACAAAGTGGATTTTATGTATAAATTGTTTTATTGTTATTACTTGTACTCGACAGAAATGGTTGCACCAAACCATCTCGATTTCGTACAATCTAATACCAAATCTTATTATTTCGTCAACAATTTCTTTTTTTTTTTTTTTCTGTTGAATTCAACAATCCAGTTGGTATAAAAAATGGTTTTCGAAATTTATTTACATAAATAAGTATTTAACTTATAAAATGAGACGCATACGTGAATAAAGGGAGATGAATTGGATTTATCAAAATTACCATTAATTTTAAATTATTTTTCTCATTTATAAACAACAAAAAACGATGTTTTCCACTCTCACGCGTTTGAGCGATTTTTTATTTTTGTTCTAAATTTTTTTTGGTCGTGCGCCCTTGACATTTCTATGCACAATTTTATGTGTGTTTTCTACGATGATAACTCGATTACGTGTATATAATTGATCTTGCGAGCTATGCTCGTGATCGAGTTTATTACGATCATCTTGTAAAATCCAACATCTTTTCTACATCGGAATTTTTTTTTTTTTTTTATTATTAGTCTTGTTTGGTTAATGTAAATTCGTGTTTTCGTTATCATTATGCCTGTTCAAATTGCTTTTATGCAGTCACGTGTTGATCCCGATTTTTTTTTTATTCTACTTCATTCGAGAGAAACAACACTTTTTCGCTGTTATAATATATCCTTTTTTTCACCTAGATTTTAGATTTTCCTTCAGTTTGTTAATTATAATTAATGGTAAGTTTTATTGGCAGTGCTACATATGTTTGTACATCTGATAATGTCGTTGATGTAAATTGTAAAATGATCAGAATGTTGTGACAGTTTTTCGATGCTTAATGATCCAAAATCACAATGAATGTAACTTGATATCGTCAGCGTTAAATGTATCGAACTGTGCATGCACCTTTAAACTTTTTTTTTTTCCTTATTTTATCTTAATTTTACAACGAAATGAACTACGAGCGCAGGTAACGCTCGCCGTGCTATCAAATATTTAATTGTAAGATTTTATTATTTACTCGCACAATAACGATTATTTATTGTTTTTTTCAACTCCTTATAAAAATTTTTACGTTGACTGCAATTTATTTTTTAAGAAAGTTCATTTCCTTAGTCGACAAACAAACACGATTCTGGCGAACCATCAATTCGTTATTTATTTAGGAAAAATCTTTTATTATCATATCTATGTTTTTTTACTCACTTCAATTACATAAACTCGATCGATCTTCGATTATATTTCAAAGTTAAAAACTCAATGACTAAAACTATATTATTCTTGAAAATGTATATAGAGATGTCATTTTTCTACACGCTATCTTTCGTTTTTTTTTTTTAGTATTCGATAAATATTACAATTATTTACATACCGAGTTTCCTCTCTTGTCCATTGATTTGAATTTTTACTGGTTATGCTATAAAAAAAAATTGTTTTATTTCTTGCGTATTTTTTTTTCAACGACATTTACAAACGAAGAGTGTCACACATTTGCTTTAACATGTATGTGCACGATTCTGCAGTATAGGCTTGATTTTTTTTTTTTTGATTCTCAAATCTTTTTGTTTTCTATTATGTGTGTTACACGTGGAAATGCAAAAAACACGATCTTCGTTGCGAGTCTTTCCTGTTTCAATAATCGTAGTCTATTATGTGTTGTCTATATTTTACAAGAAGTTGATGAATTTAGGTCCCTTTAATTAATTTTTCTTACGTTGACTTCTAAGTTGTTAATTGTATATCTGGTTCTTAATTGTTACGATGCGCCACAGTACTGATGAATCGGTAAAAATGACGTTTATTTCGGCAAAAAGAATTTTTATTCAATTTGATTTCTTTATACAAAAAATTGTTTCTAATCTTACGAGAAAAATTATAATAATAAAATCTTTATATTATAAATCGTGTAGAGATTAACACAGTATTTCATCGAAATTTCTCAAGATAGACGCGCACACTTATGGAATAAAACCTCAAAAGGCTTATTGTATATATTTTTTGCATAATCGCTTTTTATTTCTGGTGTCTCGTATAACATTGCGCTTTTGCATTTTTACATTTTTTTTTTTTTTTTTTTTTTTTTTGTAAAAAGCAATCAGTCGTGGGTACATTAATTATTTTTATCATCATCGTCATATTTCTTTGAATAACGCATTCGAAAAAACAAATAAAATACATACAAAGACAAAAAAAAGGATCAGCCAGCCTAGGCTTTGTACTTAAGACGGGTGTTCACTCAAGGAGTGGAGACAGTACTTTGAAATAAATTGTATTTTGCATCAAACTTCTGTATATCTTTATATCACACACGTGTTTAACGTTCTTGGCTTCGTTATTTCATCGTAGCTTTGACATTAATAATACATGTATAAACGCATCGAACTTTCAACTAAATTTATACAAGTCGTCTACAAGTGTAAGGGTGCATTGTATTGTTGCTCGCAATTAATCGTTCGATTCTTATTTTTTCATTAAATTTCTATTAAAGTGTAAAAAGATGTATAAAAAACTGCATTTTAGTACGCCTTTGATGTGGGTTCAAAATCGTTATCGCCTTTTTTTTCTTCACGTAAAAAAAACAATTACCAAAGTTAAGGTGTGCCTTTCAGTAATGTTATACCTTTTGATATAAAAAACAAAAAAATTATCTTACAAAAATGAGACTATAAAAAAAATGATTCTTATCAATAAACGTTTCGATATCAAAGTACATATATAGTTTACATGTGTATGGAGAACCCAAAGAACTCATACTTATACTACTTACAATCATACATTTCTGCACTTTTCAAACATTAATTATTTTATAGTTTTATTATGCATACTTTGTATAGTGTATCCAATAAAATTTCAAATAAAATATAAATACTTATTTAAATAAAATAGTTATATTAAAGTTGGTTTTATAAACTAATTAATATTTAAAAAGTATAAATCAACACAACATCGAGAAAATAATAATACACGGAAAAAAAAGTCCTCTTTCTCTTGCAATGCACTAGAAATTATAATAAATGCACAAACAAACTGTACACGATATACAAATACAATATGCCTACTTGAAATTTTCTATCCCCCTTTTCCCACCCCTTTCATCCTTACGATGAAAATTCTTAGGCTTTGAAAGATTCCATTACTTACTTTAAAAAAAAAAACTCTTGTTTTTTTTTTCTGCTTGAATATCCGAGGTTTTAAATGCCCCCTCACGTCGTTCTCTCTTTGGTTTCTCGCTCGTTTGATAAACTTATCGCGCGCTGAACTAAAGGAAATCATTTTTTTTTTTTTTTTTTTTTTTTTTTCACCAAGCCCCTCACCTGCTGCCACCACCATTTTTCTCCTCTACATTTTCCAAATAAAAGCTAAAAATACGCTGTTACGCCGAGTACTCATCCAAGACTTGTTTGTTTTTTTTCTGTATTTTTTCTTTTCGTATACAGAGCCGTTGTGCGATTGGAAAAAAAAAAAAAAAAAAAAGTTGATCATTTGAATATATACAGACACGAAAATGTTGAACCAAAAACCAACGCTACACAACCGATGGTTGTACCAGAAATTTGTCAAAACTATCAAAGGTTTGGCACCCCTCTCTCTTTACCTCCGCACCAAAAAGCTATTATCGAACGTATGAGTTGGGAATGTCAACTGAAAATAAATTATCCGAAGTGAAAAAAAAAAACGAGTATACACTTATCGCACACCTACGCGCCTCTCGATTAACGTACGGAAAGAAAAAAACGGGCGCGTAAGCGGGGACGAAAGCTCGATAATCACACAACGACTCGCTTCTTTGCCCTTTTATCCTCAGAAGAAAGAAAAAGAAAAAGAAAAAAAAAAAGGAGAGTATAGACACTCGAAAAGCCCTTAGAGCTCGGTAACGGCGTAAAGGTTGGGATCGCTGCCCTGCACTTGGCTCAACGTCGACACTTGCTGCTGCTGTTGTTGCTGTTGGTGCTGGTGGTGGTGCTTCTCGTGCCTTCTGTTGTACGTGCCGTACATGTTGGGCACTTGGGTCGCGTTACCTCCACCCACAACCGAGTGATTCGGCTCGTATCCGTTGCCCGCGTGGTGATGAGCTCGCGAGAAGTTCCGGTCCAGAGTTCGCACCTGGTCCTGCATCGATTGCTGGTGCTGCTGGGGCGGTGGTTGCTGCTGCTGCTGCTGCTGTTGATCCTGGATGCGCACACCGCTGGACTTTTGGCGCACGAGCGAGCGAAACTGGTTCATGTTGGTCTGCGAGCGCGACTCGATGTCCCAGCTGTTGTTGCCAATGTTGGGATTGGGCAGAGGCCGGCCGGTCTGGTTCCACGCGGGGGTCGGCACGCGCTTCAGGTTGGCCAGGTTCTTCGGGTCGAGGGTCTGGGTCTTGCGAGAGTCCTGGAAGGTGGCTAGGTGCTGCTGGGGGCCGCCCATGCAGCCGTGAGAGTTGTGGGCCAGAGTGCCGCCGGTGAACGAAGGCGCCCACGGCGGATCTCTTCCTAAGAATTCGACGTCGACAACAGTTCATACACCCATGTTCTCTTCCCTTTTCCGTCTTGTACTGTATGTATTGTTAAGGATTGTGACGTACCCGGTCCCGAGGGGGCGTGTCCTCAGTAGAAGTCGTTCGGCTCCAGGGTCTTGCATTGCTTGCTCAGAGTCGCGTACTGGCCAGGCTGATCCCCGAGCCCGGAACGATGGTGGTGGTCGGCTCTGCCACCCGACGACTGATTGTGCTGACTCGATTTGTGGTGATCCCCGGCTCCGTTAATGCCCCCACCTCTGTGGATTTGCCAAATTTCACGTTTTACATATGATCAACCGTGACCGTCGTTCTCAACTAATTAACGCGTTTGACTATTTTTTTTTTTTTTTTTTTCCGCTATAGAGTGTGAGTGTTTTGTACACAAAAATTAATTCGTCTGTTCTGTAATGTATTTACGAGAAAAAGAAAAAAAGAGTGCGATTTTGATGATCAATCAAACTCACGCGCGAGAGTGTAACAAATTAATATAATGTCCAATGAAAGTTTGGAATTTCCGTGACTACTTTGCGTTACTGATCTCCAAAATCACACACCCAAAATATTTATATTTTTTGTATACGTATATGTATGTAGGTACTACTGTTTTATTCTCATGAATTTGTAGTTGGTGAGCTTTGCGTGATTAATATAGAGAACAAAAAACACTTTTCTAAACATCATTGATATCTTATGAACATTCGCAACAACACTGACGATATTTAAATAAAACTGGTCCTACAGACCATCTTTTTTTGTGACGTGTGATTATTTAAATATGTTATGAAGAATGTCGAAAAAAAAAAAAAAAAAGAAAAAAAACAAACAAACAAACAACGAGCACACTAGACTTCTTTCTAATTGTGCGATGATGAAACGTAATGCATGACTCGTCAACATAAATTATATCGTCAACATATTTATATTATACGATATTAAATTTTTTGAAAGAACAATCGTTTGAAACTCACTACGAAACTATTATTTTAAGAAATAGAACTGTTTCTTCTATCTTCACTTTGTTCATGTAATTGAATACAATTTTATTTGAGAGAAAGTATGTAGGTTCTATTTCTCAATACGAAGATATGAGTAAAATGTATAAAAATATACAATGAAGCGAACATTAATAACGATCATGTACATGATGAAAAAATAGAGTTGCAGTATAATTCAAAAAACTTTGCTAGCCGAAAATTAAAATTGAAAAACAAAAAAAAAACAAAAAAAAAAAACGTGTAAAATTTGAGTGAAACATTACCTTTTGCTCTAATACAAATATATAACGAACACTAACAGCAGTTTGAAGCGCACCAATTTTGTAATAATATTTAAAAATATATTTTTAGCAGCACAAGTTAAATTGTTTTTTTTTTTATATAAAAATAATACTTAAAAACTAGCTCACATACATATTAAAAATTCTGTATGAAAAATATAATTTAAAAAACTGCCAAGCTAATTTAATTATGTTGGTATGATTATCTGATAAAATAAAAATACTCACACAGTTTACCAAGTTATGTAAATTTATATATCTAAAACTTGTTGCTCGAAAACTCGGTAAACTTTGTGAAAAAGAAAAAAAAAAAAGTAAAATAAACGAGGAAAATATTATCGACAACGTTTCAAGTATTTATCCACGTCGACTACATCAATCGTCCCGTTATCCAATTAAACTGCAAAATAAAAACGAAAACAATTCCCTTTAAACGATTGATCAATGCAATGGACAAAAATGTCACGTAATCGACGAGGGACGTTTCAACGTCACAATATTTTCCTCTCGGTGTAGGTAGACGGGTGGGAATCATCGAGGAGTAAAAGAAAGAAAAAATGAAAAAGGAAGAATATCGGGATGGACGAGGAGGAGGGCAGTGGGGTGGATAAAATTGGGTAAAAAAAAATGATGATCATGCACAAACTTGGACATGCTCTCGTGCATCTGACGTGCGCGGGCTGTCGCAGTAGCGTAAGACGGCGGGGGCGGCGTTAGCAATAGAGGCTGCTTAATTGTATGATTGCCATGAGCATTCGGATTAAGAGGAGGGGCTGTAGGCGGGTACGACCCTTGGCCTCGTGTTAGCGTCCGGGCTGCTATCGCCTGCGAGGCCGCCGACGGCGGCAAGTACGGGTCCTGCTCGTTCACCTGGTGATAATCGTTCCTGCCGAACCACACCCACGTACCATTATATATACACATAATATGGTGTCATCGACAATTATACATATTGAATTATATCAGCCGGATGGGGGATTATACCGTTTTCTTATGTAAATCCACGTGTGAGAGTCCACCCAGACGAGGATCGTGAACAAAAAGCCGGCAGCCACGCTCGCCGCGAGCATCAGCGTCAGTCCGAATCTGCAAAGTACGAGTCGTAAAGCCAAGGAGGGGGAAAAAAAAAAAAAAAAAAAAAGAGCTAAGCTTATTGTACTCACAGGCCCAAGTGGCAGAGGCTCTTGGCGGCGTGGAGGTACTGCTTGTGCAAGGGTTTGCAGTCGAGGAAGGCTGTGAGACTGGCGAGTTGTTTGTCGACGGTGTTGACGTTGTTGGCCAGCCCGTCGAACCTCGGCTGGAGCTGTTGGTCCTTGAAGAGCTTGTCGGCGAGGTGTTTGACGGTCTCTAGGCTCCGGCGCGTGTAATTGGCCGATTGTCTGGCGTCCCGCAATTGCTGGGTGAAGGGGTTCGTGCGGGCGTTCTCGCAGTGGGTGTAGTACGAGAGCACCTCGGCGGCGAGCTGGGAGCGCGCGGTTTTGCCGACGTAGCCATCGGGCGAGACGCAGAGGTCGCCCAGGGCCACGGAGCTCGCCAGGTACACCGACGCCATCAGCCACGAGGTTATCACCGCAAACAGCCCAAACACGGAGAACCTAAGCTCGACATTATGCATTTTTTTTTTTTTTTTTTTTTTTTTTTTTTTCCTTCCGAGGAAACAAAGCACAACTCGACCGAAACGTGGAAATCATTTACTTGTACATTAACCATTCGTATGATGAATTAAAAAATAGTGGGAGCATCGATAAAAAAAATTTGCACGATCCTCGATCGGTGTATGCACGTGGAAACAAGTAGAGATTGGGACTCACGTGATGAGGGCGCATCTCGAGTGTCGCGCGACGCCGACCAGCAGGACCACGCAGAGGATGAGCAGGGCGCTGAGCACGGCCATGGTGACGGGCCACCTGAGCTGCTCGACGCGCTCGGTGAGGCCCACGGCCCCGGCCAGGCTGATGCCGCTCAGCGGCTTGCGTATCTCGTAGCTGCGATTCGCGGCGAAGCTCGTGTTCAGCCTCATCGAGTTGAGCGCCTCCATCAACGCCGCGTACATCGTCTTGTTGCTCACCGGCGAGTCGAACTTGTCGCCGAGGTCTATCAGGTCGTTGAGCACCTTGCGCTTCAGCGTCAGCTCTATCGCCTCCGTCTGTTTTTTTTTTTTTATTTAATTTTTTTTATTTTTATTTTAAACGCAAGCCCTTGATCCCAGACCCCGCGTTGAAGCAGGTACACGCACATATTTATAGCTCGCGCCGAAATAGCCTCGCCAAGTTGAGGTATAAATTCACAGCGCCGGCATGGGCTTTGTATTTTTAAGCGCCCCCTCCCTCACCCTCACTCGGACCAAATATAGAGACAGCAATTAGACAAACTATAATTACACACCCTTATTGATATCTCATCGACAAGATAAAAGTGTTGTGCTTATATAGTTTGTCAAAAGGCAGGGAGCGCGATACTTGTTGAAGCTCAACCAAGCGCAAAAAAGCTCCTCAAACGGGGTAAACTTTGGGCGAGGTATGAGCTAGTAATACAATGTACATACGCATATATATATATATATATATATATATATATATATATATATGTGTGTGTGTGTGTCTCACCTGGTTCTTAACAGCCACGATGGAGTTGTCGATGTTTTTGGCCGCAGCGACAAGTTGGACGACGCCGTTGTGGACGTCGTCGTTGCCGTAGAGGCCAACGGCGACGGCGCCGCAGCAGAGTATCGCCAGTATCGCCAGGCAACACTTGAACAGGGCGATCGAGCGCCGGTGTCGGGGCTTTCGGTCGCAGCATCGCGTCACCAGGTACACGAGCAAAACCAACAGCGTCAGGATCAACAGAGCCGCTGGTATGCTGCCCAGGATGCCGAGGCTCTGCAAGTTTGTTGTTTCTTTTTTCTTTTCCTTTTTTTTTTTTTGTATTTTTTGTATTTTTTTTTTTTTTTTTTGTACCTGCACAACTGTCGCAATTATACCCTATATATTATAATATGTATGCATCAAGCACGCAAAAACCCAACAGTGCAACCCGGCGTGCCATACGAAACAAACCGATGATAAGCCGCCGAAAGACCGATGTACATATATATATTATATAAACTGCAGTTGTGCCGTCTAATTGTAATTAAGGCTATTGGTAATGGTCCATTTCCTCTTTGGAACGAGCATGTATATATATACGCATACAGTAGAGAGCCTGCATCATATATTATATATTAGATACGTATATATGTATGTACACATGGACGCACAAGTTAAAACGATCGCCTACGATCGAACGACGACGAATTGATGGCAATTAAGCGCATTTACGTTGTGCATTACCTACAACTTGATTAAAAAATTGAGCTGAAATTGAATTTGTGCGGCAGGCTTATGGGTAATATGTGCGTTGATTACAAATGAATGCAAGGAGGTTCGCATATGAAAGAAGCAGGATTTTTGGTTAACGCGTCGAACGTAGGGGGTGTGCGATGGCGATTCTTAGCTCGCCCTCTGTGCCATTTTGTCCGAAGAAAAAAGTCATCCCATGGATGTCGTAAATAACACTCTCTGGGAGCTTATGTCGCGAGAGTTATATTGGTCCGGCTGGGGGGTGATAAGAAAGCAAACTCGAGAGCGACGAGATAAGCGGGGGGGGGGGAGGGCAAAGGATCCACGCGAGTGGAAACGCGGTGGTGCTCTATCGGCTCCGATACGCCGTTCTTTTTTCCTTCTTTCCTCCGTGCGCGCGCCTCGTACGCCCCTCAGTAGGCCATCGAATTTCCTCCGCTGCCTCATCTCTTTCTACTTACTCTCGTTTCGTATACATATACATTGTCACCGTCCGAGAGACTACACAGTTAGTAAGTATATTTATGTGACTCAACGAAAGCGCGTATACGCGTATTTGAGAGAACTTTCTTCTTGGTAGTCTTTTTTTTCTTCTTCTTCTCCTGCTCGGATGGGTGTGCGAATCATTTGCGAGACTCGTTCGGGCTTCTCAATTTAATTGTTCTTTGCGACAATTTTCAACGAAAAGGGCTTTATAGAGACAATTTTCGTGCTCGTTTTGCGAATACGTTTTACCAATTTGAACGAAATTTGATGTAAAAAAAAAAAACAAAAAAAACAAACAAAAAGAGAGAAAAAAATAAACATGAAAAAGACGCGGCATCGGGAAAACGCTGCTGCCGATCCGGAGCATCGTCAGAAGTGACGCGTCGCTCCCGAGTGGCTCCTTTGGCACTCCCTCACTCGCTCAAGTTCCCAAAAGGAGGGTCGAGCGGAGGTGGGCGCAGCTTTTAGTTCCACGACGACGACGTCGACGTACTATACGTATATTTGCGAGGAGCACAGCCTCGGGCGCTTCAGCTCTCTTCGGCGTACCGGAAAATGATCGGCGTAATTGAAATTGACTTTCGCCCGGGTGCAAGAGCAGGCAGGGGGAGGGGGTTGATTTTTCGAGCACGGTTTTTTGCCTTTTTTCCAGTAAGGAAGGAAAACGTGCTTTCTTGGGAAATGAGGGACAACCTCTCGGGGACGATGACGGCGGGAGAGAGAGAGGGGGGGGTGATAGGGGACTCTATAATTGAATGAAAAATTAATTATTCTTCCGGCGTTGTCCTCCCCCTTGCCCAAACCGAGGGACGTTTTCTTTTTTTCCTTTTTTTTTTTTTTTTTTTTTTTTTTTTAATGAAAAAAAATATAACACACCATCTACATTGTTCGTTTACTTCACAAGGAAAGCTTGGGTCAAGGAAAGAAAAGAAAAGTCTCTGTCTCTTGAAAATGCAAACAAGCAAAGCCACGTACCTTCTACTCCTTGAACGATACATACATCACCTAATTTATAACGAGGAGAAAATGACGCAACAGAAGGTGCATTGAATCGTACGCCCTCCATCCCGCCTTACTCTCGAAAATTATTCAACGCTATAATCACACAAGGATAAAAACCCCCCGCGAGGATTTTCATCGTCTGAGACCATATATATATATAATATTTTCAAAGGGCGAAGTGAAATTCGAAATGGAACAAAGTAAAGAAAGAAAGGACGAGGGGGCGTAAGGGGGTATGAATTGTTGCGCGGCAGAAAGGAAGTACGGAGAGAGAGAACGAGATCAAGAGATTAGTACTTATATAATATACCACGAGCAGCTAGTGCACCCGGGGTATTATATACAGGCGCTCCGCTGGAATGCGCTTGAACGCGCGATAGAGGTCGTTCTCTATATATATATAAAATACACTATACCTCTTGCGCAAAAGAGAGAAAGGAAAACGTTGCATGTGTATATATACGTATGTATATAAATGTGCACACACACACACACACGTATAGGTGTACGAAGGTGAAGTTGAAATTGAAGAGGTATATATACACACACACGTATGTATACTTATAGAAGTATAAGGTATTGTTTTTCCATTTAATGCCCGAGAGTTGGGGAGGGAAGAATGTATATATACACCCCGTTGGCTCGCTCACGATTATTGTCATGCAAATTCGAGAGCCGCCTTTTGTACATATATACCCTACGGGTTTTCGTATAGCCGCGGACGTTGAGTGGTATTTTCCAAGTGCCATCGCCAGAGGTACGTACCAATGGGTTGTAATTTTTCGGCCCTTTTAGAAATCTTTCTCCAGCACGGGAGGGACGAAGTGAAGAAGGAAAAAAAAAAAAAAAAAAAAAACAACAACAACAACTTGGCCCGGGCAGGTGTGTGGGAGTGGACTATCCAACTGCTGGTCTTTAGCAAGAATGACTATATACACTCGAGCTGCAAATCCCAACAAGTTAATTCATCCACGCGCATTGGTATGGGTACACACGTGTCCAAAATCATCATGAAGCCTTGGAAAATTTATTAATATGTTATACTTGAAGAAAGAAAAAAAAGACCCATTATGTGTATACATTTGATGCAAAAGCCCGTCAAAACTGACCATGCAAAGCTCTGCGGATGCAAGAGGTAAGCCCAAGAGGTCGAAAAGGGGTGGGGGTGGGTGGAAAGCCAAAGAGAGTTTTCCGACACCTCGGCGAAAGCGCCGGGCAAACGAAAGCTCGGATTTAATTATCCTTTGGCGTCGGGGGAGGCGATACTCATCTTCCAAAGGGAAAATCCATTAGGGATCCAATCTCGGGAAACCCAAACCTTTCCCACACTTCTGCGCGTATCAACCTACCAAAAATAAGATCTTCTCTTGCTCCAATGCAGGAAAAAAAAAAAAAAGCTCCGATCCCATTAGAGAACATCCACCGCACGCGAACGGTGTATATGTATACAATATGTGGTTGTGGGGGGGGGGGGAAGGGCGGCAAAGCAAAAACGTATTGCGCGTGCCAAAGAGCCCGGCTGCCCGTATACGAAAAGCAAAAAAAAAAAAAAAAAAAAAAAAATCGCGGCGTCGGCCAGCTGTTGGCTTTTGTCGTTGCGTTGTGGGCCGCGGTGCACAAAGAGAAAGCGCGAACCCTTTTTCCCACTCTCTCTCTCTTGGGCTCTGGGACAACAAACGGCACGCGAGACAAAACGCGCGGAGAAGGATATACGTGTGTAGGTGGTACACAATACGCGAAACCCGAACTTATGAGAAAATGCACGCGCACACGGGCGACGGCGCGTTTTCCGCGGTGCACTTGGCGAAGGAAGAGACGACAGATCTCTGATGGTGTTCCCCTCCATTTCGCGTTTGCGAGTGTCCACGCGTCTAATATATATATATATACATGCCCAGCGCACACATTGCCGAGGGTTTTCCCGTCCACGCGAGCTTGCAATGTTTGCATACTTGCTTTCTGGCCGAGCTTTTCCTCGGCGACACACGAAGCATATATATAACGTTTACCGTATAATATAACAGCTCTCCCCCCCGTTATCTCTCGCGTGCATATTATGTTGTGCGTTTGTTTGCGAATTTATATATGCTGTATGTTATATACACAAGTATGTGCGACACCATTGTGCTCTTTGACGTATTGTACACTTTGTGTATTCATGTATCTAATTTCGGAGAGTAAGAGCGCTCCTCCTCGGCAATGGAAGGGAAAAAGGAGCAACGCGACGACGACGGCTATAGTATACGCTATATGTGACATGGATAGCGCAAGGAAGGACCTTTTTATGTTGACGCGCACCTAAAAAGTCAGCCCAAGAAAGGTATAATATACCTATTTTTTTTAATTTGTAATTTTAGTTAAAACTAACTACGAATTTTATTCCTTCAAGCCTACACGATCAAGATGATTTATGTAGGGGCTTGGCTAAGTATATATTTAAAATGTGTATTCCCAAGAAAGTGCGTGTAAAAAAACAGATGTATAGGTATGACGTAACTCACCTCGATGTAAATCTCCGAGTGCGGATTGAAGGTATTGTTGATGATGTGGAGCGTGACATTGAAGTGGGGAAACTCGTGGAAGATCTTGGCGAGCGGCGGCACCTGGTACTGCTCCGTGAATAATTGGCCGACCGCCATTTCTCAGGTTTATCGAGCAAGGCCCCTCAATGGCCGGCCGAGTGGTCAACCCGTGCGAGGTACGCGCCCCTTCTTACTTGTCAAGACATCCTAAGCTATGCTTTCCTTCTTCTTCTTCTTCACTTCTGCAACAATTTCACCAATAATCAACCATTTAAACAAAATTCTTGTTCCGTACAATATATTATTATTTATTTTTTTTTTTTTTACAACTATTATATGATTCCACTTTGCGCACAGCAGTGTCAATCTCGGCGTAAATACACCGCACTCGAATTACAAGTGCAAGAGTTGCTCGCTTGATTAACCAACTCTCGCATTTCTACAAACACGCGCGTCACGTGAATCTGCCATGTAACAATGTAACACGCGATAATTAGATCACGTCCTCGGCAGTGCGTCTCTCACGCGAGGATGAGACTTGACGGTCAAACATGTAGGTAGGTAACACACACGCACGCAAACGACGCAAAACCGAGCAAAACTGTAATCTGTATGCACACGTATGGATGAAGTTGTTGTTATTGTAACGAGAGCGTAACCGGAGATACCCAAAATTTAATTATAGCGTCTTCTCATTTCCCACCGATACCATACACACATATAATACAACGTATTTAAACAGATATGCGCGTGCTGGCAATATATTATATGTTTTGGACTTCCAAGAACAAAGAGCTATTGTCGATCTTATTCTCGTTAGCTCATTATCATCATCATCGTAACAATAATACCACGTAAACACATCCCAAGCGAAGGGGCGGGTGAAAAAACACGACTTGTACAGTATGTGGACGATGGTGGTGGATTCTTTTTCTTTTTTTTGTTTTTTTTGTTTAGGGGTTGCCCATAGGTGGGATACTAAACTCCTGGACGTCGGCATCATTTGCCGTTGAATCGGTGCGTTCATTTGAGGACAAATAAAAATAAACCAAGCCAAGAGCACTCGATGCTCGTTTGGCAGCTCCATCAATGGGGTGCCTGATTAACACGTGATTACTTATCGCGCTCCGTTATACAAATGAGTAATTGTCTCAACGAGGTGGTTATGGCGTATTGTCCAACGAAATGATGATGATAATGCGTAAAGAGAGCGAGAGAACGAAGCTTGTCACGAGTTTTTTACGGGGCGATGAAATTACGTCAGGTTCATAGTACCATCGGCCCATGTGTGTAGATGGGGAAGGTGGAGAATCCGATGGGTCGGAAATATGTCACCGACCGACTAATGGCCCCCGCACTATTATAGTTACGTCCCCGTCCGATTCTTCCACTTCGGATACATTGTATTCATGCCCAATCAAACGCCCCTCCCCCTTTTCTGTGTATATAATGTACGAGCAAAAAGGCACTTGGCACGAGCCCGTGCCAAATGTATAATTCGCGATTCGTATGAATCGCCGAAGAACCCAATAACCCATTCGAGCGTAGAAATAGCGGGAAGAGTAGCCGAATCGACGAAAAAAATAATCGTCCATAGCTGACGCGAGTTTCGTTAATTAAACGCTCGTTCGAATCGAATCTCCAAAGTTTTTTTTTTTTTTTTTTTTATCTTTGCCAAAGAAGAGAGCCCATGAACTTCGGACACTATATCTTCTGTGCAAATACGCGAAACGGATCGCTTCTTTTTTCCTAATTGGAGTGTATCAATCGAGCTTGGAGCGCTCGGCAGATCGGTTGAGCTCTCAGTTGGTACACGAGCTGAACTAATCTTGGAAAACAACCATCAATAATGTACACAACACCGCTTATACGCTCAGGTGGGACACGAGAGTTCGTTATATACACGAGACGAGACGAAATCGGTATGAGATCGTGTACACATGTACGCCCGAGAAAGCAGGGGAGATGGGTTTGCCGGTCATTGGCATTTTAGCGGAGCTACAGGATACTTAGTTGTTGGGGACGAGATTATACGGCTCCATACATGGACACATACACGTAAGTGGGATTTATTGTTCGGCTTCGGCTTTGTCTTTGCGCTCGAGGTCCAAAGTTTCACTGTATGGGTCGGGGCCGTCGAAATTTCGAGCCAATTAAACTTTGGAGTAAAATGAAAGACGACGTGGTGTACAATTTAGACTGACGTGACCCAAATGGGGATTGATGTAATTTTCGTAATTGAAAAATCACTGCTGCGTAAGTAAATATCGCGTTAGTTGGATTCGACAGAGTTCCTGCTGCTTAAAGACATAAAATTACAATCGAAATTTACCATCTGTGTTCATAACAGAGCGACAGTCGAGGAAAGTAGTCACTTGTATACATACACCGTGTGCGTGTCAGAGTTTTCGCGGCTCCGCTTCCCCTCGGAGAGGCAGATAAAAATCTCGACAACGAAAAAAAAATAATAACAATTTTTAAAAAGTAACGTCACCAAAGCGGAGTAACGTCCAGGCAGTCCACGCGTGGCTTTGGACGAGTTCGGATGTGAGATTTCGCTAGTAAAAGTAATATGAAAAGCGTCCGGCTATCGTTGCTGGTTATCATCGTCCTCGGGCTGACTCAGTGCAGCAGAGTCGCCCACGCGGCCGATAAGACGACGACATCCCAACCGGCGACGCCACCGGCGACCAAAGGCGACCGGTCCCTCTTTCGCACCAGTTCGACAGCAAATCCGGGGCGATATCCGAAAGGTATACCACATAGGGTTTTTTTTTCTCTTACATTGTTGTTAGACGCGAGAGCTTAAGAGCTGTGGGCGCTGGTACAATGAAAGGGTGCGGGTTGTTGTTTTTTTTTTTTTCACTCTGTTGGCACTAGACGTTCATTGTGCTCCGTTATTTGCGTTTAGCTGCGTGTGTTTATGATGGATTGTGTAATGGTCATTTCTTTTTTTTCCCCTACTATTATCTTGATTCGCTCCCCGCTCTGGCTCGTAATTTTTTACTTTTTACTGTGGCCTGTAACTCATTTGGCTTAGTTTTACAGCGGTTGCGTAAGCGCGAGCTTGAGCGCTTTGACTAGTCCGGAATGTTTTATGGAGTGGAGCGAATCGTTCTTTCTCACCTGCACGTTAATAACGAATGCAAGTGAAACGGGTGCAAATTGCGTATTTTTTTTTTTTTACTTTTAATAAAAATGATATCATGTGTTTCGATTGCAGCAAAATGCGGGACGACGGGCGACTGCACTCTCAACTGCCCAAAGTCCCAGTACCCATCGTGTCTTGGCAACGTTTGCATGTGCAAATTGCACTATCCGTACAGTACGTAAAATATGTGCAATTCATTAAATAAAAATGCCTGAGCAGCTTACTGTCAATTATGTCTTTCTGAGATTTTCCAAGGTCTCGATGAAACTTTTTTTGTCCTCTGTCCCACTTTGTAGTTTAATGAAAGAATCACGGCCGGGAGAGAGAGAGCCACGCACGATTTGACAAAAATAATCCATACAGACATATCCTCAAAACACTTCCTGGTGAGTGCTGATGAATAAAAGGATACGGACTCTCTAAAAAAAAAAAAAAAAAAAAAAAAAGTAGCGACAGCGGAAGAGGATGGTAGGGAGAAGGTTCTCTTGAGCTGCAATGATTGTGTATAGGATGAAAGAAAAGAAAACCAGTAACTCGATACAGCCAATTGTTGCCCGATCGTGAAAATATCGCAAAGTTCAACAATATTGTGGCGCCTGTAATCGATTGGCACTCTCTCTCTACGCGCACGCACTTTTCTTATATCATTACAATAGGATTGGACGAACTAAAAAAAAAAAAGAAAGAGAGAAAAAAAACGAGTTACATCACTGTACATGACCGTACAACTAAGCTCAGCTATAAGACACTTGGGTTTTTTCAGCATTGCGCACAATGCCTGCCCGTGGTGCTAATGAATATTCACCTGGTAAGTGTATACACAGAGCAATTCAAGAAGAAAAATAATTTCCCCGTTTAGTCCTTAAAAAAAAAAAGAAAAGAAAAAAAAAAAAACAGCACAGGGATCTTGAAACCCTCAGCACTTGCGCAAATTAAAATTCATGAAAAACAAAAAAAAAAAAAAAAAAAACCGAGCAAGCAGCAACGTCGACTAAAGAATTAATTCTTGAGCGGAGGAACAAAAGCGCGCAATCAGCGATATGAATCGGTGCCTCGCCGAGGGAGTGAGAGAAAGACAGGCAGACAAAGACGGACACACGTATATAAAACACACATACACACAAAGGGGGGGCGCGAAAGAAAAAATTAGCGCAACTGCAGTAAAAACACTCGACATCAGCAGCTGTGTGACTATGCTCTTGGCGTATATATATATATATATATATATATATATATATATATATATATATATATATATATATATATGTGTACAGTAGAAGTGGAGGAGTACTTGGATACACACACAAATACGTATATAAAATAAGTACAGAGCTATATGGAGAAACACACACAAAGCAGCAGCAGCAGCTTCGAGCAGCTTAGCATGTCAGCGCCAGCCAGCCACTCGGAACGTTAACCTTAAGCAATTCTAGAGCGCGAAATAAAGCTCTGCTCTATCTCTCCTCTCGTTCTCCCTACTACCCCTCTCTCTCTTCCCATATATACATAATAAACCTCGCGACGGCGTCGTCCTCTTTTCCATTCAGAAACAATAACGATCCACCACTGCTAAGCTTATTCGTGTACATATATATGTATATACACATACTTTTGCACAATATCATCGTCATCGTATCCATATCAGGTATACATACATGCATACATACGCCCGCACATATATCGTGTACACCTTTACCAGCACGAACTAAACGATTGCGTCACGATTCGCGATATTTATACACCCACGCCCGCGCTCTATTGCCTCCCAAGCTCCGTGGCCATTACCTCTGCTGTCCCTGTATAGGTACTCGTCTCTCCTATCAACTCAGCCCTTAACTGTATGTGGTCAGAGAACCACCGTATACCTTCATTTTACTCTCTTCTACTTACGTCTGTGCAGGTCTTTTCACAAAAAGTTGAACTTATTCACCTCCTGAATGAAGAAAAAACCGTAGTGATTATTGGTTATTCCTGTGTAGTTATACCTGAACTAAGATTCATATGTATATATGTATATTCATTTTGGAGCAGAGGCGAATTTGCTGTGGGTACCTATACCTATATACCTGCATGTATGAAATTTGCATATAGGTAAGTGGAAAAGTTCATCGGAATATACATATACATATTAATTATATTCGACACAAAGTTTGAGAACCCGCGTGTGCTCGTATTGGTGATGGATCGAAATTATTTATGGTAAACTATTGCAGAGCTTGTATATACATAACGTATATGGATATCCCCCATGCACTAAAATCACCAAGTAACCCGTGAATACTGCTACCGATGTTTCAATGCATACCGATCGATCGATCGTACATTCACTTGATTATTTCGCGAACACCTGTATACCCACACTCGTCCACAAAGTTTCCTGCCAAGAAGATATTAACACCGTTTCAACTAAATGCGCCTAATCACGCGGCTGCATTACGTATACGTATACACTTTACTTGATTCTTTGATAATCCAAGATTAATTACGCAATCAACGGGCATATATACCTACGGGAACACGATTTACATGCAAATACGTATATGAGCGCGCGATTGCGTTTTAATAATCAGCGTTGGAAACCCCACTCTTTCACCAACATGTATATACAATTTTGAGTTTCAGATCAATCGTAACTATTGATTTTTGTTGTTTGCATCCCACATTTTCTTCATTTACGCGATTTATTCTAATATGTGGTGTTAAAAGAAAACCCAGTCGCCCCCTTCTACTATACACGTCAGTTACAGGTACACTCGTAGACGCCCTCGCGGAATCTCATTTTTTTTTTTTCCCCCAAGACGCTCACACTTTTTTTGATCCAGAAAGTGTGAGTTGGTCGTCGTTTTGGAGCGCGCTCGTCGGAAAAATGCATCGTCAGCTCGCAGGGAGCAAAAAAAAGGCGTAAGCGCTTATTAAGTATAGAGCCCGTGGAAAGAAAAAAAAGAAAAAAAAATCCAAAGAGAGTCAGGGCGGATATAGGTAGTGGAAGAAGAGGCGAAAAATAGGTGAAGTACCGCCTTTTTTTTCTTCTTCTCCTTTTTTTCACGTCACTCCTATAGGCTGCACCCATTTGTTAAGAGGAGTTAACTCTCGAGCTCTAATGAGTTTTTGCGGATGCATATACTTATACGACCGGTTAATGGGATCCGATGATGATTTTTGTTGTTCGGCGTGTTATCGTTGTAAATTTTCATTAAAGATACATATACATAAAACGCGTTTACGTGAGAAATCGACCAAGGAGCTGGCAATATACACGCTCAACAGGATGTCTCGTGTCTTTTTTCCCTTCTCCTTCTCGCTAATTTACGCGACTACTAACAATTTGTTGGTAAATACATTGTGGATACTTTCCGTACATTTGTTGAATAAAATAACGATTACTTTGAGTCCTCGATGTGATGCCGTTACTCCCACTCTTGGGTATACACATTAGGTATATATACATTTTACTGTTGTGGCAGTATAAACGTGACCTCATGTATCGCGTGTTGTATGATGAATGCCTTATTGTTTTTTTTTTTGTATTATTATTACTTGCGAATGGACGGACGCCTTGATAAAAGATATTTGTAAAGTAACGCACCGCAAGACCGATATATCATCTTATACTTGTATATGCTATACATGAAACAATAGACCTCGTGAAGTAATAAAATAAAATAAAATAAAAAAATTTGATCGATTTTCCTTATCACGTTTGCGGTGTAGAGTCACGCAACAACGACATTGGGATCAGCCCAGCCTCATAATCCCCTTTGAATAAATAAAAAAAAAAAAAAAAAAAAAA
Organism: Copidosoma floridanum; assembly: GCF_036245765.1. Lineage (NCBI taxonomy): Eukaryota > Metazoa > Arthropoda > Insecta > Hymenoptera > Encyrtidae > Copidosoma > Copidosoma floridanum. The sequence goes on along the minus strand of NW_028321884.1, from coordinate 9,402,560 downwards.
TAGAGTCACACTCCTCGACCTCCCCAATTGATTCCACGTTAAACAAGCGCCCCTTGGATCTCACGCCAAGATCGAGATGGACGGAAGGAATTAGGATTGATATATATTTTTTTCCATGAAACAAAGCCCGCCCGCAGACATTGGTCCCTCGAAAAGAGAAGCGTCCATCCGTGAAACCCTGGGCAGCGAGAGGGAAGGAGAGAGGAGCCCGCATCACGTCCATACAGTGACGCTCGAAGAGCCAGTGTTCGACAAATGTATCTTTTTTTTCCTTTCTACGCACGTAACTGGCCACTCACAATGGGGGTGAGTCCGAAAGCTCGCAGCAGAGTCTCCGGCGCATACGAAGTACGGATGATGATGATACTATCACGGATTTTTCTTTGGAGCCGAGGGTAAGAGGGAAGCGTTTTCATTAGGGCTGCAGCTCGTGAATGGACAAGCGAGTGTACGGGTCGGGCAGTTGTATAAACTCGCTGCTTTTGTCTATACTTGTATATACGTGCTGCTGAGAAAGAAAGGAAGGAAGGAAGGAAGCTTTTTCTTTTTTTTTCTCCCCGCAGAGAGAGACAAGGAGGTCGGATATGTTGAAAAGAAATTCATCCGCAGCTGCGAATGAAAGAACTCGCTAAATGTCAATGAAACAATAAATGTGTATATACCTATAGGTACATCCTATCTCGAAAAAAAAAAAAAAAAAAAAAAATAAAAAAATGAACCGTATGGTGGGTCGGTTGGGCGCATCAGCAACTGCAAGTCCACTAATGCGACGACATTCCAAAACTGCACGAGCTTATCTCATCGCGTCGCATATATACTATACACCACGTTATGTGCCACTTTAACCGCACATTATATACATGCATAAACTCGGTGAACGCTGAGAGTTAGCTTGCAACATTTTTTGGCTGCACCAACAACGGAATATTTATATATACTTGTTGTTTGTTTTTTGTCGTGTACATTATATATAAATTATATACCCACTTATAGATAAATTAATGATACACGTAAGTACGTGGTAATAAATTTATTCGCTCGTTGGAATCGACTTTCTGCACAGAGCGTGGGAAATGTAATATTTATTATACGATGCAAGTTGGTAAGAAAATGTTTGGGTTTTATAAGTGTATACCTGCGAAGATTCATTGTGATGAACCTACATATACATATATTTTCAAACGTACGAAACGCACAATAGGTATAGAAACGTTTCATACTAGTGGACGAAAGACCATGTGCGCTGTACGTCACCCCCTCGGCGAAATCACACCCCTTTCATTTCGCATGGCCAAAAACTCGATTAACTTGTATTTATAATCAAATCGGCATCCCTGTAGTATAAATATACAGCAACGGTATTATATATACACATCGGTAAAGCAAAGAAAGCCGATCTCCCGTTTATTTGACACTCGAAACCCTTACTAATCATGTATACATGTAGGTATGGATTAGACCCGTCCACGTGGATCCGAGCAGAGCAAAGGAAAGGGCCTCCCCGCGATTTGTTGTCACTTCATCGATAAACATCATCGCGAGACCCCTTGAAATTATCACAACCGTCGTCGCTTGCAAATTGAGTTCTCGTGTCACATCAAATCTCTCGTCCCCCTATACTCACCCGTCCGAGTGACAAGCCGGAGCGTGCAGGGCACCACTTGACCGGAACATACACGATGATGGTCATTGCGCGATGTGGCTTGGTAATTATATAGAAATTCGTAAGAGACGAATACAATATTTTTGATTCAGGAAAATATACGTAAAGTAAAGAGCATGCGAAAAAGAGAGTGCAATGTCATAAAATAATGAATAAAAGGGGCCTAAGCAGAGAGCGCGGTGGCAATTAATTTACAGGGCTCTGCAGGCCCCCCCCCCCCACAACAACATTATGGTCGAGCTGATCGAGTTATCATCAATATCAGGTGCGGTAACTCGAGAAACGTTTTGCATACACATAAACAGGTGGCCAGGCTATATCCTATTAGCTCTTTCTAAGTGCACATGCATTCGAGAATATGTAGGTCGCCTTAATAAACGCCACCTCCCTCCCTACACGGCTCTCGCGTGTGTGAGCGTATTTTACAGTCTGTTACAACGGTGGCGGCTCTCTTTTTACAATACGAGCTCTATTCCCCTTAATACAAGCGTATACCTACTACACACAGTTTACGATCGTATATTATATAGGTACCCACACAAAGACTCTAATTCATAGCGGAATCGGCTATTACGCGAGAGAGAACTTTCTCTCTGCTATGTATTTCTTGATTAATATTATGTGTACTTACCCAATGTTGCGTGGATTTTTCTATATTTGTACATCTGCCTACAGGGCATCATACGTTTTACATTTGGGTATATATTATTACTTCGTTGTTTTTGTTGTTGCTTGCACCGCATGGGAACAATTAAATGTGGTCGCTGCTGTTTTACACGGAGGTACCTGCTTTGCTTTAATTACCATCTCCCCCGCAATAGCTGTTTCGTTCTTTTGTGTGTGCACATGTATAATATACGCGTAATATGGGTAATGGTTGTTGCAAAGTTGATGTCTCGGGTCACGTTGCGCCAATTTTTCCCACCACCCCATCCCTCCCCCACTGGAGAGATATATATATATACATGTATATGTAGCAAAAAAAAAAATAATAACAATAAATAAGTTAGAGTGGCGAGAGCATAATACATGTACGTCTGATGTATATATAACACGCCCCGCGGAGTTCGCGGAGATCGTCCGCGTGCCAGTAAGGACTGTAAAAGTGCACCGTCAGCGAGAGGAGTATGTATATATTATATGTATACCCACTATACCGATACTACAATGTATTGTAGGTACAACTCCTCTCGCTAACAGACTTTGTACGAAGAGCCAAACGAAACTCCCGCGGAGGGAGAGAGAGAGAGAGAGAGGTATCTTTCCTTCTTTTTTTTCCATCTCTCTTGTTCTGTGATGGCTCAGCTGTGCCGGGAGGAGCCAATATATTTTCCAAAGATCTCGATGCGACGGTATAACAATAGTGTACGCGCGTGTTTACCCAGAGATACATATACCTATACACGTAAATGTCCATATAGGGCCACAAAGCGGCGCTTGCATCCGCGGGGGTAAGACTGCAGAGCTCACTCCCGGATAAGAAAACGCCCTGCTGAAGCATCACCGTCGACACAAGTGGTACTTAATATCTCTTTGCCGATCGTCTCTCGTAAATCATATCGGGGACCGAGCGGAGAGGACATCGCGTTGCGTTGCGTCACACCACCGCGTATACAATATTGTATCCATCCGCCTATACGATGTACCTCGGGACTTTTTGTTTTTTTTACACGTATACACATATGTATATATATATATATGCCTATAACAATATGTCACCGATTTTTGTAGCCGGTCTTTTACTAGTGCTCATAGATATAGTGTTATTTAATGTGCAAAAACTGACGCCGGTAGTGGTGGTGGTGGTCATTGTTTAAACTATTCAAAATGTGGATGGTGATTGAGTTTTTACAACAATCGGACAGTCTAAAAGTCCGCCTTTTACAAAGATAGCGAGAGAGAGAGAGAGAGAGCGTGGTCTATAATCTCTATTGGATAAAAAAAGATGGAGGGGAAAAAAAAAATCAAGTCATCGACCGTCGCCGGTGGCTCTTTTATCGTCGTTTCGTCGATATCGCTACTCGTACAGTCATGTATAGAAGAGTGTACGGTACACAGGCGCCGGAGCCCGCACTCGTAAATTTCTAATCAGCTCCCTCGTATGGGTGTACACCTATAAACCTCGGATATAGATAATTGGAGCAGCTTGTATACATATATATATATACTCGTGGGTACACACCAACACACCTACTGTAAAACATGTTGCATGTCCGCGCGCATCCCTATATACACCCATATGTAAGTGCACTCTTATCTATTCCATTTCCAGAAGCCATACGTACCTACTGTGTTTACACCCTATGGAGGAGCCGTACAAGTCGCGTATCATCACGCGCAGCGTTAAAAAGCTCATGCGCCGCACCTATTTCCGGCTCTTCCGCGTATCCATCCATCCCTATACTATATATATGTACGGTCCTATCATCCTAGACATGTGTATATATAACATATACATCCTGTCCTTCCTCCGTCCGCCAAACTGAAAGAGACCACCATGTAGGCAATGTGCAGCCAAGGAGTGTATATGTATATATATATATAGCGAGCAAACCCTCCTCTCGGGGCATGGGTATATAAATGCCACACTTCCTCTCTCATCTGCTTTTTTCATGATGATAAAGTGTTGTATACATATGAGCACTCGTATGGTTGCAAGGTGCACCTGAACTCGTTTGGATGGACGATTTTATATTTCGTGGTGGTGATGCGCATTTGTATAGCAGCAATTCGATGGCAGAAAGAGGAAGGGTTCCCTCCGTCCCCACACTGTATACGTTCAGCTGTTGGAAGTTGGCTTGATTGTGCGATGCACCGGGGTATTGTATGGGTATGGGGTGAGACGGACGCGCGTGCCTGGCGCGTGCCGCGTCCGGTTGGACGTTCTACTGTACTTGTGGGAACGCTTCGTGATGTGGGGTTGGAACGGGAACGGCTCTCGTTCCTCTTCTACACTCAATACAGTATTTTACGATAAACTCGTTATAAATTGGTTACTTGGACTCCTGTATATGGTTCCTACTCCGGTGTCGAGATAATAAGTATTACAAGGTATAGCTTTGTTCTCAAACAATCATACGACTAGATGGATTTTTCAATGAAAGTGCGACTGTTTTAATAACTATATCTTCCATATGAATTTTTCCAAAAATAGGGGTACGATTGTACGATGAAAAAATTACCATTTTATTTGGGAAATCGTGCAGGGGTTTAACCATTTGTACGATGTATTTTTTTGACAAATACTCAACAAAATAAAGAACAAACTATGTTTAATTGTAAATTATTACAGTACATTCTCCCTCCCTCAAATGATAAAATGGTAATATTTTCACTATGCCAAACTTTTTTCTCCTCACACCCCCTTCCTTCCTGGGGAAAAAGCGCAGTTGCAATACCCCCGGTGGTGGCGTGTCGTCTCCCTCATTTTCCCAAGAGATCAACGCACACGGTGCATAAAAGTCGAAGAAAGGGGGGAGAGAGAGGGAGAGCAAATTCTCATGCAAATTACCAATATGAAAGCATCCCCCCATCGCCCATACATGTATATATACCTATATACTGCACGGCATACAAGTACAGAAGACACGAGGGTGCACGCGATAGAAAAGTAAGAAGAAACAAGAAGAGTAAAAAGAAGGAAGCCCTTCGCCGTCGTCTCTTCTTTACAAAGACGCACGAAAATCCCCATGTACGAGTGCAATGTGTATCCAAGTGTCAATAACCCAAACTAATGCGCCCCGCGTATAAAAGGAGAAGAAGAAGAAAAAAAAAAGTATACATCCCGATGCTTAGGTTTTTTTTAGGTAGATATACATATAGATACTTATGTGCGCGTATGGCTTTTTATTAACACTGCAGAGACTTTGCACTTGGACACAAAGGAGGAGAGGGAAACCATATCTCGCGCGTGTGATCTCCTCCTCGCTGCTGCTGCCTATACCATGGCACTCTCGAAGCTATAAATATATGTCTAGTACTTATACGCGGTACGTATACGTATACCTACATGGTGTACATCTTTTTCTTCCTCGCGATAATCTTTCCAGACCCAACTGCCGATCTCCCGTGTGTATATATGTTGTACCTTTTTCACTTGCGTTATACATATATATATACACGCGGGTAAGTACGGGGTGCGCGAAGCCTCGTTAGTTTCCGAGTAGAGGAGCTAAAAGGGGTGGGGGGCGAGCTACTGCCTTTTTTTTCAAGGTTTAGACGCTAAAAGCTATACATACGGGGTTATTTTTTAGCTTTTTGAAGGGAATGAAAAAAAAAAAAAAAAAATTACTTAATTGCTTTGACGCTTGCGGTCCGACGAGAAAGGCCACTCGCTTATGGGTACACGTATACGTGCAAGCTGAAGCTTTGAAATTACACGCGTGTATGTATGTGCTTCGGCGAAGATTAAAATATTCGCAGGAGGGAAAAGAGAAAAATTACGTACATTTATCGCAGTTAACGAGAGTTCCTATCGTCGTTATATAATCCTCTCGGTTTTCCAAGGTAAAAAGGGTATACATGTATATATGGGTGCGCCGCGAGAGTCAAGATTGGAGCTCGATTTAACGAGGTCAAAGGAACGCGATAGATGAGCTTCCGATGGGGCCTTTGCCTCCGTCATCGTCGTCATTATGAAGCACAAAAAACCCGGAGTAACAATAAGGGATAACAAGAAGAAGATAATCGAGGCACGCGCTGCAACTCGGGGAGGTATTAATAAACTCGTCGCATGAATATACGCTCGGAGCTATTTTTATTTTTATTCTTTTTCCCCTCTCGTGTTTTTCAATTGCTGCTACTGTTACGCGCCGAGTGGATAATGAGGTTATTAGCGAGAGAGGCCCGACGAGATTTTCGGTAAAACGCGTGGGGCGGGGTTTTATGTGCTTTTTCTTTCTTTTTTTTCCCCCTCGATTTACGCATGCGATGGATTTAAAGCGCTACGGAGCTCATCGGCGAAACAGTTTTCCTTTTCAATCGCAACAATGTACTTGTTGCAACGCACGACGAATGCGTAACTTTCGTCATACTTTCAGTATACCCATGACAGCCAAACCGGGCGAAAGAGTTTGATTTGGACATTATTTCCAACGAATGTTGCAATTTGTGTATTGCGTGGGCGCGTCACCGACCAACTTTTTACTATTGGTTTTCCAAACAGAAGGGGGGGGGGAGTACATCACCGAGAGAGCCTCTGCGATGCATCTTCTTCTCACCCGGAAATATGACAAAAGAGGGAAATAAAAGTTGCCCTAACGAGGTGCGTCCGGCCGCAAAAAAAAGCAAAGGACAGAGCCATGAAGAAGAAGTAAAAAGGGAGCCGAGGAAAAACTGTGTATTTACAGTGCAGGTATACCTACGTTAAAAAGGAAAAGGAAAAAAAAAAAAAAAAAAAAAAATTGCCGAAGCCCGGGGTGATGTATGCGACCGTCTTTTCTTTTGTCTCTGCGAGGCACTCGAACTTTTATGATGAATGCCTCCTCGTCGTGCTCGTAAAGACTCGAGTTGCGCCGCGAAATCGTGCCAGGGAGAGGATCCTCGGCGAAAAATGGGCCGGGCCAACGGCAGAAGCTCCCTGACGGATCGCCGAGCTTTTCAGCTCGAAGCGTTCGATCTTTTGTCCGAAACGTGATAACGTAGAGGCCGCGATGTTTATTTTGAGTTGGGGAGGTAATACGAGGGAGATCGAGCTATACAGGGTTGGGCGGATTTTCCGTGCCGCGTAGCTTCCAAGGAGGTTCGTCCCAAGAAACGAAAATAATTAAAAATATCGAAATAATAAGAGTCAATCAAAACAAGGGCGGGTTTTTCCTCTTATTTTTAGGGTAGTGGTTACTTTTATTGTACAATTCTTGCTTTTTCTTGCTTTCTTGCTTTGCTTGCAATATTTCACTTTGTTTCAATGTTACGCGTACAAGTGCAGCTGACGAATGAATAACAACGTGCAGGGATATGTACTTTTTAATTTGTACAAGAGTCGAGTGGATTTTTATAGTGATTCTCGACAATACACATGTAACCGAGGACGCGAAATCTGTTCACAAACTTTGTCCCCATACCCACGGAGAAAAAAAATTCAATTTAAGAACGAAAGTTCGAAAAAGTAGGGCAGTTTGTTCGCGGAAGGGATTTCGATATTTGCTGCTGAAGGCTCGCGTCTCTCCGTTTAATTTTTTCTTCCCCTTGAAAAACAACGGAGTGCACGAGAAAATTCGATTTCACCCCAGTATACCGAACGAAACGCGAATAAAATACACGACACTGCTTTTACGGTTCGTCAACTGCAGTTGTACAACATAACGAAATGATAAGCACAAAAAGATTGAATTCATCTCAAATGTGTGTGTATGTATGTGCACACATTCAACAACCAACACGGAGTATGCCGCGTAATAATATGAGAAAAGAGAGAGCAAGCGATAAATGGTTTAATGAATCGCACCACGTGCACGTGTACACGGTGTATTAGTTACAATTTTACGCAGCTCAGCAATTACTCTTGTATCGAGTTTAGTTACGACGAATTACGTATACTCACTCAGCGTTTACACATATGTATATATATATATGTGTGTGTGTGTGTATACGTTACCGCGAGTGTTGTGTTTACAAGTATATAATATACGCAGACTTTGATACGCGATAATGTTACTCTGCATTCGGAATGTAATATCACTCGGCTTGTGAAAGACGAACGACTTTGTTTGCTTGAAAAAGTTATTTGTTTGCTTATTCTGCCAAAATTTGGGCTACTCGTAAATTCAATGGAAATGGTATCATAAAATTGCATTTTCTTCTTCTTTTTTTTTTTTTGAATATTAAAATTCACATACGTATAAAATTGTTGTACCAATCGTTTTTTCACCCTTTCACCGCCTCAATTGAAAGAGCTTAGAAGAAGTAAAGGCATTTTATGAATTGGAGTTGATTCAGTAACTAGTAGTTGCAGAGACATTGGAACTTATATTCTCAGGTATATTTTAGTAATAAAAAGTTTACCTATACACTTGAATCGAGTAGACGAGGTTCTCGTAAATATAATTGTCAAGTATCCTCGAAAATTGCCGATTGTATCGTCAAAGTTCCACGCAAGCGCACCAATGAAAACAGAAAACACCCCAACCCTGTCAAACTTTACGGGTGCCAAACGTTCCCACGTGCAAGTATTACTTGTTAAAAACTCCCGAAGTAATAAGAATCCCAATTGCGATAAGCTTCCCTGGCCATTGGGGTGCATGTGGCGCTTCAAGTTCACCACGAGGCGACCGACACCCATAGGTACACAGGGCGCACGTATCGATCGTCCGCACCTATACCTATAACCGGCGACTCGAAAATGACACCCGTCCCGATCTCCCCTTCGAAGCGGTACAACGGCAGCAGGATCGGTCGAGGAAAGTTAATTTTCAAAATTGCCTGTATCCACCTCCCGTCGTCCTCGTCGGCAGATGTTACATCGATATACTGCAAAAGCAGCGGGACGTTGACTTGCACGAATGAACCTTTCAATTTTCAAAATCCACCACCAAAGCCCGAAAAACACTTATTATACACGCGTTGAACATCGCTGATCAACGCGATACGTGCAATAAAAAAACGAGCTTTCAAAGTGCACATAAGTTTCGCCCCCGTCGTAAATAAGGAAAAGGGGCATGGAGCCTCTTGAACACGTTATACCCTATACTTCTTCCCGACAGTGCCATAAGTAACCATTGTAACTCGTTCAGTGAGACATTACGTATACATATCTATACGTACGACCACCACCTTCTCTCCGAGATTTATTTTTTTCTTCAACTCTAGTGCTCCTGAAAAGTGTCCTTTTTATACATTTTCACCCTTTTTTCTTGCATATCATCGTCATTGTTATCATTTGCACTATTGTGGGTATACATATTATATAGATTTACATCGATAAAGCATTAAGAAGAAAACCTCCAACTCCTTCTCTATTAAAGTAAAGGTATATAGGGGGAGGAGCACAGCCATCAGGGGGCAAGGAGTTGGCGTCGCAAAGGGTTGTATATATATACTTAATATGTATAAAGTAGCTTCATTGTAGCGCACGCAGGGCTTTGGCTTTGCTGCCACTGCAGCTCTTGGAGAGAACAATAACATCATATAGGGCAAGGCGTGGGCGCGGTGGTGCAATAATATATTATATACTATACAAAGGCTTACGTTACGTGCACGAGGGAATTGCTTGCGAAGCGAGAAGAAACAGTTTGGGAGGGCGACGAGAGGAGGTATATTATATGTATACGTACACACCATCGGGTACCGTATATACGTGCACGTGGTATATAGCGGTAGGCTGGGGACGCGTGGTGCAGCAGTGCAGTTGAGAGTTATATCGCAAGTATATATGTTTGGGACAGGAAGAAGCCCAAGAGAGATGTGGGCCAAGGGAAAAGGAGACGAAGGAAATTAAGAAGGATGGGCCCTCTCTTTCAGTCTAGTCGTAGTTTTTTGGATAGGAGTGTCTTGTGTTTTTTTTTTTTTTTTTATTCGTCACATTAAAAAAAAGGGTAACTCTTTGTCAGATAAATTCTCGTCCCATGGATATTACGTGTACGCGATCAAATTTTTATGATAAGTCAAGTGATCATCTACTACGTGTATACTACTTTTCATTATTTTTTGAGATAACTCATCGCGTGAGAGATCAGTTTCTCAAAGTTTTTACCCATAGTTCGGAGATGGCGCACATGAACAAGAAATGGCCTACGACTCTTACTTGCACAGGATCACGATGTAACAAAATGTTCATCTAGTCTCACGTTTAATCACGCGATTCTCGACGCAGTAAAAATATTTCATAATTGATAAGAACTTAGACTTTACTTTCACCGAAACAAACAAGTCTACGTGTTCTTGGCGAGCAACAAAAAAAATTAAGGAAACAAAAACGAAGAGATCACTTGGCGAATAAAAAAAAAAAAAAAAAAAAAAAAAAAAAAAGGGGTACGAGACTAAAATTGCTCGCAATCGCCGATCAAGAAAAGAAAAGGAGACAAGAGAGAAAAAAAGTCTCTCAATGAAGCCAACACGCCCTCGAGCAACAATAGCACGTCCATGCAATACCTATAACCTATACGTAGGTATATATATATACACACATAGGTAGGTATAGATCAGAGCGATAGATGGAGGGATGCGCTATAGTAGTCTTGTAGTTCATATTCGCACGCTTGTACATTGTAGTTGTACGAGTGCAAGCGACACTCACATTTACCAAAGGGGAGGCTACATTATACGTATTGTAGCTTGTACACATTGGTGGCCGAAGGCGAAGACACGGCTGGGAAGCGGGGGAGGGCTAAATCGATTGGCGGAAGTAGCCCGACGGCTTACCTCCTTCCCCCAAACCACCTTCCCTTATATATATATATACGAGTCACCCGGGGTGCGCGACCCCGTGGCCTGCGCGTCCATGTGCGCGACCACACGTAATACCTACCACCTACGGAACTTGGATCGCGTAAGACGATGACGCGTTTAGAGAATAAGATACAACGAGTCGTTACTCCCTCGCACACGGGCCATCGGGCGAACTTACTGTAAAAAAGTACTCATGGACACGTACAAAAAATGGGTTCTCATAGGTATACGCGCGTGTATAATATGGCAGCGTGACCTCGAAGGCTCGAAATCGAGTATATATACAGGGGCGTGCCCGCTGGGAATTTCACTGGCACGTCTTTGTCGTCGGGTCAACAGCATCTCTATTTTTTTTCTCGATTTTTTCTTTTTTTGTGTCCATCCTGCTCACAATGCACGCGTGTTTCGTGCGATACGCGGATATTTCGCAACGTCTTGCTCAATTCAAATGTCTTTGCAAACAGTTTTACCATTGCTGCAGTACACCTGTAATGTACATAGTGCCGAATTTGATCTGACTTTTCTTCAAGAGTATATAGGTGTACTGTAGGTATATAATTGAATAAACAAATGCTTTTATTGAGGATGAAAATAAGGGAGAAATAGTGAACCGACATATTTATTATAACGATGTACGCGAAAATGTATATAGTCCAAAGAGGAAAAAAAGGGGGGTGGGAGAGTATGGTATATATGTTATTATTATTATTAATGTCAATTATGAAAAAAAGGGCGCCTTTGCGAAAACGGGTCGCGGGAGAGGGCGGAAAGTGTGCCGAGTCTCATTAATTAACCTTTGACTTTGAACCGGAGAGGCGTCGAATCGAGAGCCCGGAGCCTGAGAAAAGAACAAAGCGAGAGTCGACGGAAAGAAAGACGGTACGGATGAGGTACGTAGGTACGGAAAAAAAAAAGAAAATTTCTTTGTCCGAGACGATTCAAAAGGAAAGCGCTCCGGGATAACGTATATTGTCGTTGGCGAAAAAAAAAGACGATGGGCGGGGGTGTATGTATAAAGATAGAGGGTCACCAAAGTTAATTAGGTTTCATTTTTCTCTTGTTGTCGGTGGGAGCAAGATCTAAAATCCTTCGTTTTCCGGTTGCGGGAAATCGGCAAGGGAGCGACTTACGCGACCGTTTCGCGCGTAAATGAAATTGCACTGCAGACTCGAGAAAAGTTGGCCGAGTGCTTCGCAGATGTTTGGGAGAAGAAAAAAAGAAAAGGGAAGGGGGGGGGGGTAAGAACAGAGCTATACACATTCCGTGAAACGGGTCCTTCTCATTTTTTCGCAGCTCCAAAAGCCACAGCGTTTCCTCGGAAAGACAATATACGGTACGATGACGAGAGAAACCCCTTCTCGTTCGTATCTGTGCGTCTCTCTCCCTCTCTGACCTTAACGACAGGATGCACATGTATGCCTATGCGACGCGACTTTTACACTCACGTATATAAGTAACACCATGCATCTGGGGAAATACATCCTGCGGACGCGCGAGCGCGGAATTCTAAATTTAAGCCGGTATAGGGGCTTTAGAGAGGTCCTGGTGTAGCGTGTGTTCTCAGATACTTATTTCAGCTGGGCAAGAGATAACGCTTGCGCGCAGATTAACGTGTTGTGCGAGTGGTAGGTATGTATATATATACATATACACCTATACGGGAAGATAAATGATGCGCATTACCGTGGAAATAGTTTTACTTTTACCATTTTAGCTGGAAAAAGTAGAGGTAAAAGGAGATATTTCCTTTTTTTTTCTTTTTCTTTTTTTTTATAAATGATCGAATATAATACCATATTGTTTTAACTATTGGCAAAGTAATACGGTACAGCTATGATTTTCACACCATATGATCGTGGATAAGTATAACATTGTCTGGTACTACGCCAATGGTACTAAAAAAAGCTATGCACATTGAACGTAACATACAGTTTGCGTGAATAATTAAATCGTCGACAAAAATTATAATTTCAAAAAAAGGTTGTAATCAAGTACCTTTCACTTTTTTGTATTTTTAAAGGAAATATCAAACTCCAGTGTTCTAGTCCGTTGGCCAAAAGATAAGGTTACCAAAAGGAAAAAAAGTCCAACTCTGCTTACCTGCAACAGAAAAAAAAGGACACAACGTCATTAAATTTAAAACTCATACCGGTCACACCTTGCAATCGTCACACGCGCCTCAATATCACATCCTTTCCTCCCCGCCCCCTTTTATTGAGAATAACATTTTTTTTTCTCTCTCCACCCACCTTTCGGTTCTTCCCCCTCGTCTCAATTAAAGCGCCGTGCAGTGTAAGGTATATGTACATATATAACTTGCGACCGACCGATAATTTTCCCGCAGCCACTACGGAGCAATCCAGCCACAAGCACCCGGTCTTTTATATGGAAAAACGGCTTAATCCCAAGCGAACCACCCCAGCGGGAAGCTGTACAGTGGCTCTTGTGTATAAAATTAATCTTCCCCCTGGACCTCTTCGCCCCCCCCCACTTTTGATGGGGATAATTATTTGTAATTATACGTGCCATAGCGGGAGCCACGAGAGAAGAAGAGCAGATTAAAATTTTTACGCGTTACGAAAAATTATACTTCCCTTGGTGTACCTCTCTTTGGTGATCTGCTCCTTTTCATTGTTTTACGGTATACATGTATTTTCTCATCGTATGGAAAAAAAAAAGATGGAGATTGAGTGGTAATTATTTCAAAACAACTCAGCCGTGGCGTTGATTTGCATCCTCCGTCCGACGAGTCTGTGTTTTTAATGAATAGGCGCGCGTGTCTTGTACCGATGTACATCGGCACTATGGGGTATCCGTAATCACATGTATGACCAACGAAGGAGCTGTAGTAAAGTTTTCGCGCTTCGTCGAGGCTGTTATTATTTATGTTGCATACGGTTAAGCTTTGGCAAAGTATAAGTGATTATATCCAAGGTTGTTGGCACACGTCGCTCCCTTAACACGTGAGTTGAGCCACCGATTTTTGGGATAAGATCGCTTTGTTGATGTTTCACCTTGGACGGACTTGGATAAGTAGATTAAAAAAAAAAATATTTTCGTTTACTCTTATCGATGTTTAATGTATTTCTTATCATCAGTCAAAACAAAAATTTCACTCCAGTGTGGAAAACATTCCGATAGTTGGGTAACGAGCTTGTCTAAAAGCAATTTAAAGCGTAGAGATAGTGTAGTGGATTGGTTTACGTAACATCGATCGAGTTACACTTAATCGAAAGAAGATTGTGAAACTTATTACCATATATACATACATGAGACGGAGGATTTTTTTTTTTTTTTTTTTATCTTTGGGACTACGTAATCATTATCGCTTTATTGGGTATTATCTAAGCTTGTCTTTGAAAGTGAAGCCAAGTATATAACTACTTTTAAATATGAAAATAATGATATCGAAAAATTTTTAAATAGTCATAGATGAATAATTCAACACGTGATTTCTATACGATGAAAAATATGTCTCCATGCGTGCTTAGAGTACTGTTTCAAGAATAATTACAATTTATTTATATTTTGAGAGTACGTGGTAAAATAATTTTTACTCCTGTATAATATACGCTTTAGACAACTTTCGCAAGTCAACAACAACAACGTACCCTATACAATGACGTATTCTACACTTTTTCAGTAATGTCAAAAAATGATGAGCTTTGGATTATCTTTAAAAACTTATTCACGCGATGAAGCTCCATTAAAAAAAAAAAAAAAAAAAAAAAAAAAAAAAGAAAGGAAAAAAAAGTTAGTAACACACACCAAAGGCACACAATCGCCCCGAGATCTCGACTATTACGTTGCCTACATACACGCGTATTCGAGGTCAATTGCGGAGCTCGTAACTATACACTCGCCTACGCGCACGCGGTAAGTACCATAGATTTTGCAGCGCACGCGTTTTTTATCTCGTCCCATTTCTTTCTTTGCTCTTCGTTTTATTTGTCATCTTATTTTTCGTGCATTTTAAAGTTCTCCTTTTTTGTTGGCGGGGTCGATGACATTAAACGTATTCGAGGCTCTCGCATAAAACTTCTGCATTCAACAATGAAAAAAAAAAAAAAAAAAAAAACTCCCACACAACTTGGTTAATGCGACTCCTAAATTGATGTACCACACACAATACACAGCATCGGATATGACTTACTCTCGAAACGAAACAGCAATCAAACGTGGCGAAAATTCAATTCCCATAGCAGCTACACGCAATACTCATTTGTGCACTTGGTTTCATCGCCACAATGAAACTTTCGTTGAAGCAACAGTGGAAAACGCAGCCAGGGCCAAAGTTTTCATTGAATTTTCCATGCATTCCCCTCGCACGCGCTAAACGAGCTCGAAAACTCATCGCAGATGTTAATAAACGAGATAAAACGCAATGTATACATATTTATTTCAAATCCCAAAGTTCCCCCCAAGCATCACTGCGTCTCCTTTTCAAAAGACACACACAAGAGGCGAAAGAGCCATTAGGGTATAGGTAGTATAGGCAATAAAAGCCCTCTGTCTTCCGTATATATAATGTCTCCCTATGGTAGGTATATTATAGCGTCTTACATCTGCACGCATATTACGCACGCGTAGGTATACACAACAGGGAACAGCGACGCGGGGCAGATGTTGGGCTGTATACCGATGCCGATATGCCTCGTAAACGCGCTCCACGCGAAAGGTAGGGACATAATATAAGTATACGGACAACATGCGTACACGAATTTATATTCTGGCTTCGGACAAATAAAATGTGCTCACCAGATGTGTGTCCCACTGATTTCTCTCTCTTTTTCTGACTCCTCCATGGGCTAGCTAGCTTTTTTCTCGCTTTTTTCTAGTTCTATGTGCTTCGAGTTCATGGCGCACGTCTCTTTTTTTTTTAAGACTAGTTGCAACGCGCTCTATGAGGATCTTGGAAAATCCGTTTTACATGGAGGATTGGTAAAAGAGTTACCTAATTTAAATTTAAAAATAATGGCAATACGTCGAGTTTAAAATACTTTTTTTATTAAAAATACAATCGATGGTGTATACATATACGTTGCAACAGTTTTAATAAATATCGAAACAAATGAACTAAAGAGAAAGAGAGACCAGGGAGTCGCAAAAAGTAAGAATCCATCCGTACAGTCGCACACTGTAAAATCACCATCATCATCGCCAACGAAGAAAAAGAAGAAGAAAGCAAAAGTTTTTACACGCCGCGCGCACGTGAGTATACGTAGTACTATACGTGTAACACAAAGTATCATCATCGTGACGTTGCTTCTTCTCCTCGAGACCTCGTCCGCGCAACATAAAGGTATAGGAGAGAATAGACAACTCTCGTTAAAAATCAATCGCTCCATCCTAACGGTAAACCTCGAGCCGGACTCTCTCTCTCGTCCCATTGTCCGATAAAGCATATATACTTATATTCAGGTCTCGTGCAGCTGAGGGACGCACGAAGCGAGAAACAAAGAAAAAAAACAAAAAATCGACGAGCCAAAATTACAAACCCCGATTGCATCTTCGGTATATATACGCAAGAGAGCCGACTGAAATAAAAACATTGTGCCTTTTCTACCTCTGTTCCTTCTTTCCAAGCTCTCATATACTTGTTGGGTAAGAGAGCCATTTTCACGACTCACCTATACACGCCCTACTTTCAGTATGGCTATATTACATTTCGCTATCCGAAATCGGCGGAAATAAGCTCCACCCTCTATATATACGTGCATATACCGACCACTGTATACTATACACCGCGTATAAATGTGTACAAAAAACTCTTTCTCTCTCTATACCTTTCTATACTTACCCATAAACTCCGTGCTTCTTATCCTTGTCTTGATGCCAGCTGTTTTTTGTTGCTCACCGTTTCTACGGAGAGAAAGAGTTTTTTCTATATACAATCGCTTGGCGCGTTAAATCACCGCTAATGCACGGGCATCAGCGTCTAATTTCGTGATCGCCAGCTGCTACTCTGTTGTTTTTTTTTTTTTTTTTTTTTTTTTTTTAAGCCAGGGCGCGATTTAATTCGGCTGTCGGTCAGTGCTTATGTAAGCAAGCAGGCAAGGCATAGTCTGTCTGGAGGAGATCGGATCGCGATAGACCGCACACACGGACGAGGGTGGGGAGAGGAGATTAGCGAAAAGTCACGGGGCGTAGGGAGCAACCAAGTGTGACAATTAATCTCACCCTTTGTTATTTTTATTCTTTGGAATTTCGTACAAGTTATTATTTTCAACAAAGTTGAGCCGATTGCAAAGGTGGAATAACGGAACGAAAAAACAAAAAAAAAAAAAAAAATTGAGTATACACGTGTAAATTATAAGGGTAAACGGGAAATCCTTAAATTTCAGCTGCAGCTAAAGAGAGAGGGGAAAAAAGAGGGTCAACGAGCGCCGGAGCAAAGAAAATTCGTAACGAAAAAAAAAAAAAAAAAAACAACAGACACGGAAGAGGAGAGAACAAGCGCAAACTATGCCGAGAGAGAACAAAATATCCCTGTCTCTGTTGTTCGCGGAAAACCTCGGCAGCAACGCAGGCGCGCAAAGCAAAATGATGCCGAGTACGGCAGAGTGCGGGGTGGGACGGAGATATATATTTCGCACAAAGGGACACACGCGAAATATTTCACGAGCGCCCGCGAGCGTTTCTCCCCGTGTGTAGGTGCACCTGTTTTTTTTCCCCCCCTTTTCTCTTTCCCCTCCCCTCTGACGGGGTGCGTTGGAGAAAAAAAAAAAAAAAAAAAAAAAAAAACGTAAACACACAAGATTTTCAAACGCTCGCACGCGGAGCCTGCTCTTTTATTTACGCGCTTTTCCTCGAAAAACCATTTATTTGCTCCCTTAAAAAGAGACCCGGACTTTGAAGTTCCACGCGCCGTCTGTGCGCGTAACACGTGATACGATACAGCTGGCTGGCAGGGAGGGAGAAAAACAAAACAAAGAAAAGCTTCTTAATCCGATGCGGGACGCGCGATTTGATGGGTTTGGCGGGTGTGCACGCGAGGCGTCGAGAGCTTTTTTCCACAGGACTGGGCGATGTTACATTTTTGCTATCTCCGACGCACACAGAAAGAGAGGGAGGGAGTCCGCGGATAAACGGAATATAAAAGCTCCCTTTGTGCGGGCGTTTTTGTTTGAAGGGGAGCTTTTGACATTGCGATGATACCTCGGTAATTGTTATAAACCATATCAAAGCACGAAATTCGGGGCAAAGGGTACAATTCATGGACAGAGGTCCAATATCGTAGCCCAAAGCTTCCTTTAGGATTTAATTCAAGTTGAAATACAATACTTGTCTCCGCAGTGAAGTTGACGAAGTGGAGCTATGTCAAGAGATCCATAAGGTAAAATATTGTACCTACAGGTTTTATTGTTTCGGAATATTTCACCAGTATACGATTACACGTTACCTGTGTAACAAAAACAAATGCAACTTCCTGGCTTCACTCGTACAATGATCAATGACGAAGAACACGATCACTCAAATGTTCCAACGCGTCGTTTTGGTATAAATGCTCACATCTTTCGAAGGGAGGAGTATTCAGAACAATTAATTCGACCATTGCAGGATCCTTAACGTGTGCAGGACATTGAAACAAGATGATGCCATACAAGGTCTCCGTAAAGGATGGCATTGTTCTCGTCAATCTATTAACAACCAACCACATCTCGAATGTACCACATTACGACCCTTGAAAAATTATACCTCTCAAAAACTCCTCAGAGAAAACACTATCCACGAGGAAACACGTACTTATCAATTTACCTCGAAGGCGCGCCAGCTCTCGCAAAATCACTCGCCTACAAAGCGAATACTTATATCCTCAAAAGAGAAAGAGAGAGAGGGAGCAAAGAGTAAAAACCTCCCCAAGTCAGAGTCTTGGTATATTATATATAGTATGTATATAGCCTGTCAAGCGCACGCTCTCCAAAGTATATATACGAACTGCGACATGAACACGTGTATACACTTACGCACGCACACGTTATACCTTTTTCTGTGGTAGTGTACATATAGATATCAATAGATAGATATAGAATTCCAATATTGGCCAGGGTATATGTGTGTAGACCCGTGCATGCATATGAACGCCAGGCGGAAGTGACGAGAGCGGATTCAATCCCTACATGTACAGCTGCTTCGCAAAGTCCCTCTTTTGCTATATATATACATGTATGTACGTATCTACGTTAGGGAGGATACGGCTTGCTTCGCATGCCAAATGGAGATTACCCCGCATATACATACATGTAGTTGCTATCTTTCTCTCCCTTGGAATCCCAATCATGTATATATACATGCGAACGCGCCCGTATGAGCTTTGTACCATTGCCCTTTTTTTCTCCTCCCCCTCCTCCTTCTCTATTTTCGATCTTCCTTCCTATGTGCCAATTTTTTCGTTACTCGAAATCGTTGCCGAAACTCGTTATCACGCGAACTGTATTACTTTTTTTTTGTCAGTAAGGGCAGGAGGGGGGAGGGGAGGTCGAGTTAACCCATTTTTTAATAGACACGAAAGTTGGCGCGGTTAACGATACGAACCAGCTTTGGTTCTCTTATTTTTTTATTTTCTTCTCCTCGATTCTCCAATGCGCGCGGGGATCGGCCGGGATTTCGTTGGGCCAGACTCGATTTTTCAAAAAAATACGACTCCACAAACGTACCCACTGTTTCGTTGTAGATTGAAATTGCAGTGCGAGGGAAGTGATTTTTATCGGGCCAACGTATATTATGTTGTCGAGGCAAAAAAAAAAAAAAATCCTGAAATTATATCAAAGGTTTGCTCTTTAATTTTCCCCCGCTCTCTCTCTAGGAATGAATACAGAAACAAATTGGCTTGGGAGGAAAACCAAGCGCTCGTTATTTAAAAATAACAATTTCAATTACCCGCGGACGAATATTTCCAATATTTCGTAAACGAAACAAAACGGAGGAGGAGAAATCCCGTCGCTCTCTGGAGCAAGAGGTTCAACGACCTCCTCGATCCGTGAAAGAAAAGAGAGAGACGGGCAAAAAAAAAAAAAAAAAAGAAAAAAGTAGCCCACCCCTATGCTCGCGAAACGAACCCGAAACGCGCCCACCACACCGCGAGGAGGAAAAAAGAAAAGCCCCAAGCTCTTCCAGCCGATTTGAATCCTCGCGGTGTGGTTCTTTATCTCGCGCTTTGCGTGCGACTTTTTTTTTTTTTTTCCACGCACGTCCCAAGAAGAAGAAGAAGAGGGGCACGTAGAGTAAGTAGCGGCACGCGCGCGTATACGCATTAAAAATGCGCTCTGCCACTCGCGCGACTCTGGTGCTCGAAAAAAACACACACACGCCCACACATACAACTCGAGGGCCGAGCTTTTCCTCTCTTGGCGAGGACGGAAAAGCTCTCGGCACTATATATAATATACTCTCTCGCTTTGCTTCTGTACGGCTGCTGCCACTGGCGCGCAGGACCCCGTGGAAATCAATACCCATGGCGGAAGAGGAGTTTGTACAGATATATACACGGGTGGCGTAGCGGTGCAAGGCTACGATGAAAGTGAGAGAGAGAGAGAGAGCAGTGCGGGTGCAGAGTGTACGGTCGGATGGATGGATGAAGGAGAGAACTATAGCGGGCGCCGACGTGTACGAGTGTGACGAGAAAAAAAAAAAAAAAAAAAAAAAAACATTTTCCGAGCGCGAGAGTGATTTTGGTGTAGGCTCCCGGTTGTGTCTTTCTCCCTTAATTCAAGGGTGGAGGGTGAAATTTGAATTTTGTGAAAAATATGACGTTTGGATGAACAAATATGCGTTTCAAGTCAAGGTTCATTGCTCGAGTGGGTGTCTTTACTGAGAAAAGTTAAAATTCCGCATTGACCACAATTTATAAGTCTGCATCTTCAGTTAGAGTTACCAGTCGAGTACCGTTTGTCATGAATGATCATATATTTCACAAAAGGTCGATATTCGGAAGTTCTGTTTTTGTTAGTTTGTAAAGCTTTAAATTGCGTTTCATTTGTCATTGAAATTATTCTTAAAATAAAGAAATAAAAAAATAAAATAAAAAAGAGAGAGAGAGAGAGAGACACCCACCCCCGCAACAACACTATGTAGTAAAAATCAAGGAACAAACACGAGTCATTGTGCGCATTACCGATCGAATAAATGGATCCAACCCCAATTGCAGCCTCCAGAGAAAGCCAGGCCATATCAACCAAGTCGAAAGCGCGCGCGTGCACCGCACGTTCCTTCAATTTTCGCTAAGCAGCACCACACTGACGTTAATTGTCCGACAGAACACTGCAGCCGAGCCAACAAGTTAAGTATACCCACACACCTATACTATTTCATATACTGTCCCTTTCTCTCGATCATCGGGCTTTGCGTGCCGTGTATATATGTATACAGCATAGCCGTAAAACGCTTAGCACTTGCAACGACAGACTCACTATACCAAGGAGAAAAAGAAAAAAAAAATTTTTACCGTAGGCTCGTTTTTTTTTTTTTTTCGCTCACGTCCAAGCACGTGTGCAGTGTCCCGCTCTCTCGTTTTCTCCTTCGTGTCATACTCCACGTGTAACATGTATACTGTTGTACCATACATGTCGCGTGTGTGCGTTGTTGTGCAATTGATCGTACGGGAGAGCAAAAGAGTTTTTAAAAGCTCCGAGTCTGACCAAACTCTGATTGATTGACCGATTGGGGTGGCGCTCGTAAGATTTCTCTCGGTGACACCACCGTTCGCTGCCACCAGTTGTTTCAACGAATATTTATTATTAGCTCTCCCTCAAAGTACGCGCGTGTACAGTCGAGTATACGCGTATACGGTAGGTTTATTTATATATATATATATATATATATATATATATATATATATATATATATATATATATATATGTACTCGTATGTACGCTTGAAAAAATCAATTGCCAATCGTCGTCGCTGTTGCAGTGTTGGAGGGGAAATAAAAAATAGACCTTTTTTTCCTTCATCCAATCAGTCGGACGGGAAAAAAGTATCCCAATTAAAAGCTGCCACGCTCGCGCATCAGCGTGCACAACATCCGCCCAAGCGATGAGACAATTCGATATGTTTTCCGTCATCAGACCCTTGTATTGTTACGAGCTGGTGTACGTCAATATGGAGTTACAACACGTATGGATTGGAGAAACGAGATATCTCTTTTTTTTTTCTTTGTTTTTTTTTTTTTTTTTTTACAAGTTTACACTTAAAAGTCCTACGAGGTTCGGACGACAAGACAATACCAGGTTTTTTCAGCGCCTGAAACTTTTTTTCATTCGTTCGGATACACAAGGGGAATACACAAAAACCCTGCGTCAACTAAAATACGTATACTTCTCGAAACTTCGGACATTAATTTGAAAAAAAAAAAAATTATATACTTTTTTTTTTTTTTTTTTTTTTATAGGAACTCGTTGGTCTCTTTATTATGATAATATACATGTACAGCCTCGATGGTAGTGCTGTTGCCAGTGTACTAATCATGTACAAATATCATCCGTGATTTTTCTTCGCGTATCGATCTTCCTTCTATACATAAACATAGTGGCTGTACACATCAACCCGTGCCATTAATTAAGTACAACACGCTCCGGTGCTACGGCGTGCAATGTTATACGTATACATTTAATTATTGCTGCAAAGATTGCGACTGGAAACACATTTTTGTCCCTCATCGGTCTTCTCCTCTTGTTCCTCCTATTTTAAGACGCCATCAGTTGATCAGAAGAGGAGGAGGAGGAGGTGGAAAGGGAAAGGAACTTCCTTCCACAGTAGAGTATATAATATGGTACAAGTATAGTAGAAGAGCACAGTAGGCATCATCAGAGCAGAGCCGGATGTTACGGTATGCTGGAACGGCGCGATATGACCCTCCACCATCGCACCTCCATGTATATAGTAGCGTCTGCGTCTTCCGAACCAGAGAGCAATTAAGCTCCGCTGCCTTGATGCTGCTGGGCCGAATATAGATCGCAGAGTGGCGTCTCCCGTGTTTGGTGTGCACCACACCATAATGTCACATACAGGCGGGCTTTTTGATTTTACGCGCGCCTGCTTCGTGTTCCCGTTTCGATTGTTGATGGTATGCACATTGTTTTATGATTCATGCTCTTGGATATACATGTAATACCTATTAATACCGGAGTAGCGATCGAGAGTTGCAAGGATCATTTTGGGCTTCTCGAATAAGTACATGGAAACACGCGATTTATCTCGGTGTACCTACACACGTGGGCCAAAAGCTTCGTTTTAAGGAAATATATAATACAAGAGCACCGTACAAGGGACGTCTTTGTAACCGTGACTCACTGCGCTAAGTTACTCATATATTTTATGCGTCCCTAAATATTTGAGTTATTTGTTCAGAGGGAGAGGATATAAATATAAAAGCGTGAGTGTACGCATGTAGGTGGGAGGGGTCGATGACTCTGACGGGCATGTATACATATACCGTGCCGCTGAAAATTGCAGCCAGCTGCTGTTGTAAAACAAGGGCGATGTTTCGGACACGTGCGCATATACATATACGTAATACCTATCAAAGGAATCGATAAAACTGGCCCCTCCTCCACCCACGGAGCTCGAGAAACGGTGTTTACTTTTACATCCTTGGTTGGTTTTTCTTTTGCATCACAGTCACGATTTGGCTGGGGGTAAGCGGGACTGCGTGTGTCGATCGAGCTTGTGAGAAAAAGCTCCTCGAGAGATACTCTATGCTCGGTGGGCGTGAGCTCATTAATGGGTTTATTTTTGACTCGCGGCTAATTGATGAAGTTTTTTTTTTTTTTTTTTTTTTTTTTTTTCATCAAGTTTGAGAGCGAAAAAAAATGAAATTGCGGGACGAAGCGAGAGTTCAATATTGATTGTTTTACGTTTGATCTGGGTTTCACAAAAATATCCATAAAATAATTACGAGCATCATTATGAATCAAGGGAAATGAGTTTTGTTTAGAAAACTTGTAACGAGACGGAGTAAATTTTAAGGCGAATTAATGTTTTTCCCTCTCGATACGTAACGGTAAAAAGCTAATGTGCAATTTTTCCAGAAAATATAATAGTTATATTTCGTAATTGATAGTACACATGCACTATTTTTATTGACATTTTGGCACACTCGTTGTTCTCATGACCAAGGAATGAGCCACAGTTTAACAATTATTATGCGTATACTGTGCACAGTGAAACACTACGAAGGTCCAATCATTTGAAAATGCAAGTGTAAAAAATATAAGTTAATAAACGAAAAAAAAAGGTTATATAAAAACATATTAAAATAGTCATACCTGTACTCGTGTCTTTGCTACTGTTTTTTGAGAAGAAAAAAAAAAAAAAAAAAAATTCCGTACAGGTATGAGTATTTGGTATACACACAAAGGCTCAACCGGTTTTCCTAAAAGCTTAAAAAGATAAATAGATACCCACGCACGTGGGCCTTAAACAGCAAGTACATAATTAATAAATTTACCCATCACGACAGGAGCCACCCACTCTCGTTGTAATATTACCTCGGAAGACAAGTACCATGTATAACGTGTATTTATACATACTTGTACGTACGATCGAACGAAAGGTGAAAAGGTATACATATATTATAATACGTCGTGCAGAGTACCGTTTACTCTCGTGCCCGATCCGAGGTCAAGATGCACCGGCTCGTTTCTTCGAAAGTACGATTCGTTATTATGAGTTTTGTGTGTGTATACCTACTTGTAATACCAACGCGAGAGTAAATAAAAGGAAAAAAAGAGACAAAAACTCGGAGTGTCCCTGCAGTTGAGAAGGCAAAATTTTCATGAAGTATAAAATACGATTTTTTAAAACAAATATGTTACATTTTTTTTACTTTTGAATGGTTTAGTGTGTTGATTACTGTTGTGGAAAATAATAACAATACAAAAAAACTCGTGTACCAGAAGCCACCATAATATTACATTAAGTAGCGCCACATTTTTTATGCCCATTTGAAATTCAACAGCGGTACCTGTTACATATTTATATTTACACCAAAAAAACTCGATTGTTTTCGTGTGTCGTCACTCCGCCATCTGTCATCTTTTATATATATATATATATATGCACGTATTTATGCATATGTATAAGGTAATGAACAGCTTCGTGATAACGAATATCTAAATAATAATGTACAAGTGTAACGCAACCGTAGGTGTGTATACTACACTATATTTTTCGAAAAGTACATTTGAATTGCAGAGGACATCGGCACAGCTTAAGGCCATTTGAATAAATGTACTATACAGGAAAATCGTACAGCACACACAACACCACACGTATACTAAATTTTATTACGCAAACGATTGCAACGTTGTAAGTACATACGATTAATATCTGCGGCGAATGAATATTGTACGGATAACATTAAATTGCCCGAAAAATTACATGGAAAATAATCAAGGTGTTTTGCGCAATTCTTATGCGCATCTCTATCGCTCGTTTGTCATAAAGTCATCAAGTTATTGTTACTGAAGTAAAATTACGCTCAAATCGAGCTTAAAAAGTTTTGTACGATAATTATTTGGTACTGCATGTAATTTATTAAATATGAATGCTATACTTATGTAATCTATACAGATGAAATATTGTAGATTTTAACAAAGGATTTAGTTTTTTTTCCAAAGTACTTATTTGTAAAGCAAGTGAGAGACAAGATAAGCAAGGACGCCGAGAGATCCAGTCACGAAGCCGGACTTTGGTATAAAAAAAAAAGAAATTCATCGTGGGTTGATAACGATTTTGAAAAATTCGGTTTACCTCGGGGCTTGACAATACTCTCGTTATAAATAATCTTTCCGTACTTACGATACCTGCACGTACACTTGTAAAAATAGTAGTACTTTCATTCCACTGAGCGAAAAAAGGAGCAGAGAAAGAAACAAATTTAACTTTCATTTGCTCCCAAATACCCAAGCGTACGCGTATTTATGTACGGTCAAAGATCGCGAGTATCCGATTGGCTCGTGTACCACTTTTGCGATACAACTTTCAGATTAACCAAATCGATCGATTAAAAATCCGAGTACGTATATACCTATATACTTGTAACACGAGAGTACCTATATTACGTGACGTGTTCTTCGCCACACGTGTAGAATTATGATGCGAAGGTGCGTATCTCTGCGATTTTTGACGGATACGCACACGCGGGTTAAAGTCCCGGGCCACTGTTGTCGGTTGTGAGCATTAAAACATACATCAGCTCCATCGGGTGGAAGGACTGCGAGAGATATACATTATTTTTGTTCGTAAGATTGTAAGGTTCACGACCACACGGGACATTCATCTATTGACATTTGATTTCAAAAGCGATTCAAAGCACCTAAAAAAATGTGGACGGGAAAAGCGCTTATATATATATATAAAACAAACAACCCACCACGAGCCCGACAGAGATAAGCTATAGCGTACATAAAATGTCATTCGGGAATGATACACATTCGCAAAGGCGCGTAAAAATGTCGCGTAACTCTTATCTCCGTTCGCAGGCGCCTTTATCGTATCTTGCTCGAAAAAAAAAAGCGAGGAAGTTGTCAACCTTGACAAACACACACGCCATCCTCGGCGACCATGTACAGAAAATAACCCAAAAAAAGCCCAGCTTCCTCCTTCCCTCCGACAGAGCCAAAAATAAAACAAGGAACACGTATAATCCACGCAACACTAATAAATTCTCCAAAGGCTCGTAAAGAAAAAAAAAAAAAAAAAAAAAAAAAAAAAAAAAAAAAAAAACCCGACAGCTAGCGACGACAGACACAGAGAGAGAAGCACACAGTATACCATAGTCTCGAGAGTCAGTCAGATTTTCCCCAGAGCAACATTGCACGCACCCGCCCCGCGACGACGACCAGCCCCGTGTGTATATGTAGCGGTGGTGGCGTGCGCGCGCAACCCCTCCTGCCCCTACGCCACCCCCTTTTCGTCCTGCAGCTTATAAACACGCGAAACGGGCACCCTCGCCCCCCCCCCTCCAACCCGAGCGAAGCCCGGTGTTGCGACGTATACGTGTATATATAATATATATATACGTGTGCGTGGGGTGAACGTATGGGCTACATCCCCTGCCCCTCAGCGTTGGTGTATCGATCCTCGGGCGACGTAGGGTGTTATATACGAAAAGCCCGTACCCACTCCACCCCCACCCCTCCGACAACTCTCGCAAAATTATGACGGTGATGCACCCGTGAGATGGCCCTTTTTCTCTCTCTCTCCTTCGATTCCTCTCACCCTCTTTTCTTTTTTTCTCTCCTCATTCCTTCTGCCCAACAAGAGTTACGGGGATGCTGGCTCTCCTCCGTATATACGCGCAATCAGCCGCGGCTCTCGTTACCGTTGTTGTCATGCAAACGCACGATTGCGTGGGAGCGAGGCTGCACCGCGTAAGTGTATATACTTATGATGTGTGGCGACGTGTGTTTACACAGACCCTACCCCCACATATTATATACGTATAGCATTACAACAGCGAACAAGGGCTGGATATGTTTTGTACACCATCATCGCCCGCCATTTCTCCTGTCATTTTTTTCTTGTCTCCCTTTGCATTGTACTTTGCGCTGTGGGAGGAAAAAAAAAAAAAATAATAATTCATCGTCCCTTTTTTCTCTCCAAACTCTCTTTTTCTACTTCTGTATAGGTGTATAATATAATATATATGTATCGAGCCGGCGAGGAAGTTCACGGAGGGGGGCAGAGCTTCCTTCCGCAATCGGTGGAATTGATTTTCCTCTCTTTCCCGGCGAGGTTCTGCCCGCCGTTTTACCTTTTCCTTTTCGGTGGTGTCTCACTCGTTGCGGTCATATTTTTTCTTAAATTTACCAATGGTACGATCAAAGGTAAATAATACATGGACCGGAGAAGGGGGGGGGGTGCTTTTCCTCCCTTTGGATTTTTCACGCGAGGGCGGGGACCACCACCGGGCGTTTTCCCTGCCCTGTGTGTATCTGTCTCCCTCTCCGATGCTGCTCCGGCCGGCGATCGATTACATTTTTTCGCGCTTTTCCACCATCACCCGAGGAAATAAGTTTCGGCAAAATACGCATCTATGTGCTCCCGTAAGGGGCGCGTTATATGTGCCTGCCAGTGTGTTGTACAGCGATGGGTCGCGTGCGGGGAGAAAGAGAGACGAGGAGGAGGGGAGAAACCTCCTTTGTTCAACGCGCTCAGATGAGAGAGGCTGCAGCGCTGCCCCGATGCAACAGTGGCGTCCATACGTCTGCTGCGAGACGATTTTTTTTTTTTTCATTTTTTTTTTTTTTACGCGTCTTACGTTGTACAATTTCGGAGCAGACTTTCCGTTCGTTTACATATTGCGCGTATGGGGTTTTGCACTGTATCGATCATGCGTGAGTAAGATGTCTATGTTTGACACGGCTTGTAGCCAGTGCACTCACCTCGAATGATAGCCGATCGAGCAACAACACTCGTGCTGTTGCTGCTGCCAGGACACGGCAGTCTTTGGTTGTTGTTGTTGTTGTAAGTTTGTTTATACTGACGGTCGACTCCGTTTTTTTAGTTTTGGAGCAGCAATCTTAGCGACAAACTGTAGGGGAAGAACAACTCACTCGCGAATCCGATCGTTGCGGTGATGCACTGTAGGTATAACGTACCTGGAGATACATTAGCAAGTGACAGGGTCGTGTGTTGACAAACAGAGGATGATTGCACCCACGGTTTTTGATTTTTCGTGTAACGCTGACGGAGCGTTTTTTTTCCTCTTCGTTGAGGATGAATTTTTTTTTTTTTTTTCGTGAATAAATTAGGTGTGCAAATTAATACACGACACATATACCCACGCACACACACGACGCTCTTTCCACGCACGTACAAACACCCACGCTCGACGAGGAGCCGAACTCGACTGCTATGCTGAAAGCGCAGAACAGTGGATGAGGGGGAGCCGTATTAATGTTACCGAACGTTGACTAACTTCAAGTCGCTCGAGCGGCAATTCGCTTACGTGTTGAAACAACACTTGAAGTTAGCCATCGTTAGAGAATTTCGCTGTCGGCCTGTACAAGTACAGGAAACTTAAGAAAAAAAAATAATATTAGTGATCATATTAATAATAAAAGTACAGCGCATGCGTAAGCCATTGTAGAAATTTAAAGGTGGAACCTTGGGCTAAGCTCGGTTGCCACACTGCCAACCTTGCCTGACCTGGCCTCCGTGGGATTGTGACACGGTGCTGACTTGGCCTGATTTGGGCCTGACGATCGCCCAATCAACTTTCATCTGCGAATTAGCTTACACTGTGGAAAATTTTAAGTTATAGTTTATTGGCATAAATGTACGATGCGTACAGCCACGTACTCTACACAGTATTTTCATTAAGTTCAAATGAATACGTGGCAGAGACAATTATATAAATCGGAATCGTAGATTACAACATACATTTGCTTGATCGTACAACGCGTCTAAAGTTTCAATACTTACCTATAGTTTTGTTCTTTTGCGCACACTTAACTAGTATATATTTATATTTCGTTTTATTGACATGAACATACAAAATTATACATTTGTCACCTTCTATTACAGGGAAAATTAGAATAATATGGCAAAAACGCCGTGGATAACACAAAAATAATTCGTAAAAGTTACATTGTTTACTAGTTGACAATCAACAATAATTTGTTAAAAGTTTTAAATGGGCCCGCGTGCCCGCGTCACTATCTATGTATATGTCTGTACAATGCAAATGCACATATATATAATAAATAAATGGTTTAGTTTACAATCAACGCCATCTCGCGTTTCGAATTTCGAACTAAAAAGTACCCCTAAAACTCCGAGAAAAGTCCCTAGCCTAATATCACTAGTAACACTAGGCTAGTGGTTTTTGCAGTCATTAGCGTTGTCTGGCGGATAATTTTCCGGGAGAGGCGAGAGATTTAAAAACCCCTAAGTATTATGATAGATAGTGGGGAGCGCGCCCATCTAAAACATTTTACAAGTTTTTGTTGATTGGCAACTAGTAAACAATGTCATGAAGAGTCGATGTATATTTATGTTAGGTGTGACAGTTTACTATGAAAAATTAAAGATTTGAATAAACTAATCTTTAGATGTAAATATTGTAAATGTTACGATTTGTTTTCTTGTTTAATGTAATCGTGGAACTGCACTTACCGAAATTGTCGTTTACACGTCTTGTAGCGATAAATAACGTCATTGAATTATATAATTTAAGATGTTAAAAGGAAAAAAAGGTACTGAATTAACAATTTAGCAGAAGGTATACCTACGGGATGGTTTTTTTCGGAAATAATCAACATTGTAGATGAGGTAAATTCATGTTTAAAAAAATGAATAGGTATATGAGAGGTGGTTGATTAAGTGAAGAGAGCATTTATAAACTGTTACATGACAATGTTTATTCCAACAAAATCAGTGGTAATAAGAATGACAATAGTAATTATAAGAATATGATAATAATAGTTTATGTAAATAAGAATCATATCCAAAACGATAGTTAATAACAGACCAAAAGAGCTCGTAATCATCATGCACTCTTCGATTCATTTGTCTAACATATAACATCAGTCACAATCTCAAATACTCCGAAAACTTTTGTCCCCTGTATGACTAGTTGTGAAAAATTACCCCCTTTTTTTTGTAACTACAACATTTCCCCTTTGTCGTTCTGCACTCATCTTTTTATCACACTCATTGTGCATCTTTTTGTTTTCCATTTCTTTTTCACTTTAGCCATTTCTTTTTTATTTTATCTGCCCTTTTTCAATACAAACATTAAAAAAAGCTGGAATGATTATTGGAAGGTATCTTTAAAACGTTAGGTATCTAGTCTTTAGAAAAAAAAAAAACTATGCAACTACTACGTAGCGAGGTTTCAACGATTAATCCATTTTTCACTTGAGCTTGTTTGATTTTTTTTCCGTTTCAGTATCCAAAAATATGGAAAACTCTTTAAAAAGTCTATATGAGCCGTGTAAGTCTCACCTGAATATACAAGTAGTGGTTACAATGTAAGCAAAAACTATCGACTGCATTAAAAAAAATGCCGATGAACGTAACTAATACGTTTTCAAGTAACGAGAGGGAATATATTGTTTACAAGGGATCGTGTGTTATACGATACATTCGATAATCAATTATTGACAGATAAGGCCACTAGCGGGTGATTACAGATACAATATAAATATTACTTCTAAGCAAAGGCTTGGGCAGTCGTCAGCCGACCGAAATCAGGCAGGATTTGGACACTGTTTTGTTGAGAAAAAAAATGTTAAAATTTTGGATTGCACTCACTTGATATAATGTTTTATTGTCTTTGGAGATTTAAGCTTTAACTTTGTTGTTGCTTAATTAAAAGTAAAATCTATTTACTCAAAAAAATTCCCGCTACAGAATTCCGTCGGCTGATGATTGTATCGAACGCGATTTTTTTTCAAATATATATTTATATGCTTATAAATGATAAATGATTAACTAGAAGGTTTCACAATGCAATTTATTTACCACATTTATATAAACTCTTTGATGACACACTTTCATCTCAGAAAATAACTTACGCACTAGGTATATATATGTATTTTTTTTCATTTATCAGTTTTCCCTTACAATTTGTCTTGCACGTTTATATTTTTATCATCATTACTTGCTAGTATAAGTAAATTTCACGCATACGTTATACAAATATTCTGTAAATAGATTGCTCGTTTAATACCTCGAATATACGTGTGATCTATCTTTCAAAGACAGGCTTTTGTTCTACCATCGATCTACTACTTCGGTATAGAATTCGGAAAAAAAAAAAAAAAACCAACGGGGAGTCAAAAAAGAAACGTCTAACTTTTGAGATCTCTCGTTGCATTTTTGATTTGTTTTTTTTATTTTTCTTATTTATTATTTTTATTATTCTTCTTTTTTTTATCCATGATAAATATATATCTTTTCTTACAGGTTATACGAAAGAGTGTTGTTTTACACAAATTAGTAACACTAGCATCGCTCAAGTACCTTAATTCTCATAATTACAGTGTATTTTAAGAATATATCGAAGTACTGCCTTATCGACGGAGCTGTGCTATACTAACAAAAAAAAACTAATATTCTTTCATGCCACTATACACAAGTCAAAAATCCACCCACTCGTGTATCGATAACTTTCTTTTTGTTTCCACAGAGAAACAATTACACGCATTTATCCTTTGTTTAGAAAAATATATCTAAATTCTGACGGAGGCACTATTTACCCGACCTATCGTTGTCAGTAAATAATCGCATCGAAAGAGCACAGGAGTCGTGAATATCCTGGCTAAAAGAGGAACCCCATCATTTGGTTGTGTTACAGAACGCAGAATTTGAGTTGTAATGTAAAAAATTGAAAAAATATAAAATTTCTCCGTCTTTAAAGCAATAAACTTCCTATTCGCAGTGAGAAAGAGAGAATAAACAGAGCCTTAGACAATAGTGGCCGACGAACAATCGTCCTCGCGAAAGCGCCGTAACAACGCGCACAGACACACGACACGCCGAATCCAGGCACCGCTCACTTCGAGTCGCGGCTCCACCACGATGATCTGCAGGTCGCCTTGTCGTAAATAAGAAGAACGAGTACAAGGCAACCTCTCGCGGCCTTATATCGTGCGTTACAACGTCGACTCGTGGATCACCGATGCATCATGCTCGTCAATTGTGCCGTTTTGTATTATCGACCGCTCCGGATAATGTGGATAGGGCATTAACGTGATTGAAGATGTTTTCCTCAATGATTTTGGTGACGTCTGAAAATAAAAATAAGACGATCGATCGAATCACAACGTCACGAGATGAAACCACTTTCCAAATAACACCAGTCATACCCATTCGATTATGCCTGGCGCGTCATCGTTCTCGTACTCCGACTCCAAAGCCGTCTTCAGAGGTGACGACTCCTCACCATCAAGGTCAACTGTAGCGCTCCTTTTGACAGGCTGAAGAGTTGAGTAATTCCTGCCTCCCCTATTGAAATTGTTCATATTTTTCTCCTCGATGACTTTGTCCTGGCAGAGCGTCTCCTGGCTCTTGCTCAGTTGATTACTCATGTTGTTGTTATTCCCGCTGTTGTTATTATTATTGTTGTTCGTATTAGTGTTTTGTTCGTTCGTGGTATTGTTCTTGTTGTTGAAGTAAAAGGGTGGCATCTTGGATACCCAGTGGTCGAGTCCCGAGCCAGCGGACGAGGTCGACGCCGCCGATGAGTTACCCGTCGACGAGCTCGCCCGACCGCGTTTCTGGTAAAACAGAATGTAAGCGGCGTTGGTCACGAGATTCGTGTCGTTCGTAACAGGCTCGACTCGCGTGTCGTCGAAACAATACCACTGGGTGTCGTAAGGATTGCGACAGAATGCCGTGTAATGTCCACCCTGCAAAACGATCCGAATTAATTTACATGTACCAACTAACCCCAGGATAATATGGTTTACAAACAAGAAACGAACGAACCTGCAGATCTTGTCCATGATGGTTGCAAATGGCGTAGAGGTCGTACACGTTCTCGTCGTTGTTTGGTATGTTGAACTGCCGCGTCCTGGGCTTCTTCCAGGGCGACCAGCCCAAGCCTCCGGACGTCGCGACCGGCGTGTGCGTAGATTGTACCCCGTTGTGTGCCAAATGGGGCGTCATGTCGAAGCCGTAGAGTGGAAAGTCGACGAGCATCGTCAATTTCGACGTCGAGCGCTGCTTGGACTGCTGCCTGAAGCGCTTTAGGTGTATCACCAGGACGACAGGCAACGACCACAGCCCAAGTTTTTTCACGACCTCCTGCTTGCGGTTGCAGTGCGGACAGTGCCAGGCGTCCTCCACTCCCAATGTCTCCGCTCTTGTGTACAAGTCGAAGCACTCCTCCAGGGTGACTCCACCACCTGTTGGGTACATCGTTGGTCTTAGACCGAAGAAATAAAAAGGAAAAGCCGTTAGAAAACGGAAAAAAGCCTGACCCGACTCGGAGCTGTTTTTGAGCTGCTTGACGCTGGCGTGCTCCTCGATCTGGTCTGTGTCGTCGGCAATGATGTTGTACTTGGCGGTCTCGTCCCACTCGAGGATGAGCTTGACGTGCTGGGGCCCCGAGTCGTCGGCGCACAATCCCAGGGCGGTTTCAATCTGCTCGGTGTAGAGCGGGTGCTCAACGCACGGGTCGATGCACGGGTGCTCGTCCTGGGCCGGGGTGGCAGCGGGATCGGCCACGCGGATGTTGAACAGCCCCGGGCCCTGACTCGACGTTAGGACGTCGTCGGCCAAGCAAGCGTGCATCTCCTTGAGCAGGAGCTTCTGGAGATCCTCGTACGAGGTCTCACGTGACACCTGCATCGTGTACGGGCTGCCGAAACGTTGGCGCAGCTCACCCTTCACCAGCACGTTGATCCAGACCAGGAGGATGTAAGCCTGCTCGGTCGGCTCCTTCAGCTGCGGCAGCTCGATGCAGTACAGCGGATCGGTCTCCGTTATCACCGACAACGGCTGGCAGTCCGAGAACGTCCTGTGTGGAACATCAACATGGCGTGAGGTTTTTTTGTTTTTAATGAAATCTAATCAGATTTGCTCAAACTAAAGACCGGGATGATGTAATATAGTCGAGGCGTTGGTTTATCTCGTGATTCAGCCGCGCGCGTCTTCGGCCGATGACTCACGCGCTCCGGTTCGATATAAAATACCAAGTCAAAGATAGAGCTAGCTGGTATTGTGTACAAGTAATGTGTCTTTTTTTCCCCCCCCTTATACGTACACGGAGAGGGTGCAGAGATTACGATGACTGTACAGCAGCTCGAGAGGGAGGGAGTGACTCGTGAGTCGTAATAACAAGTTATTGTGGATGAGGACAAACCTGTGAAAGCCCTCGTCGTGTACTTCGGTGAGCAGCATGTGGTTCTCGTCGACCCCGGTGTCGGTGGCGAGTATCTCCCTGAGCTCCTTGACGTTGGCCGCCTGGTTGACGCTCACGCCGATGCGCACCTGTCTCGGCTGCTGGGACGTGTAGAGGACGTTCACGAAGAGGCTCATCTGGCGGTGGACTTGGGGCACGGGGACGGAGACGCAGAGAAAGGGGTCGAAGGTGTTGGACTGCTTTTGACACCGCGGACAGGTGAGGCTCGAGCGGAACTGGGCTTGGAATACCTCGTGGACGAACGAGTTGTTGCACCTTCGGTGGTTCTCGTACGTTTCGGCGGCCACGATTTCTGGTCTACCGAACGAATTCTGCGGAAAAAGCAAGAGGATGCGCATTAGCATTGCCGACGATCGTATTATAGATCGGATGGGTTTAAAGTCCAGTCGCCAGCATTGCTTATTCTATCATTTTTTTTTATGACATGAGCTCGAAGAAAAAAAAAGTCCTCATCAAAAGGGTCAATTAAACGATACACGGAATGGCTACACTGCGCCGACTATTGGGACTTGCGTTTTTTTTTTGTACTTGCAGAGATTAGCATCTCTCTACTCGAAACAATTGTCCATTTTGACGAGCTCGAGAATAATATGTATTATGGGGAGCGCTTTCAAGACGTACTCACCGGAGTAAACCTATATGTGGCCATTAGCCAAACAATGGGGTACTTTTGCGTTTCCGGATTATTTTCGTGTGTACAGCTGTACGCGGGCGGCGTTTCCGGTGCGTCGTGTGCGCCCCGCGACGACGAAATTGAAGAAAAAAAAAAAAAAAAAAGCAGCAATGGCTCGTTTACCATGGCTATTAATAACCGCGCTGATGCGTCTGCGTCTGGTACACGCGGAGGATGCGAGAGAGGGAAAAAAAAACACGTGTCTGGACGCGCGCACATGTGGGCCCTTTGTCGCCGTTGCCGCGTTTTTTTATCTCCAAGGTAACGTGGGATGTGTCGGCGCGGAAAATGGATTTTTCACTTCAGACGATGGGTTTTGTACGCGTTTCGGAATGACGGAAGACAAGGGACGCTATAGTTATTTACGGGGAAATTTTGGAGAAGTAAGGGATTGAAAAATCGGGTAAAAAATTTGGTTTTCTATGACTGATTATTTTTTTTTTTTTTGTAAATGATTGAGTATACTTTACTGATTTGATAAAATGACATACATTTTGGTAAAAATTATTGGAATCACGATCAAGTCTTTTATTAATTTATTCACGCGAGGTTCGATAAAACGATAATCCTCGGCTCGTGTGACACCGTGTATACACTGTTTTATCGCATGCAGAAAAAAAAAAAAAAAAAAAAAAAACAATCAAGACCGAGGGACGGAGGATTAATTTATCAAAAACGCAAACAGAATCGTACGAGAAAAAAAGGAGAGGCACGTGCGTACACCTCCGCAACCTTGAACCAGACGAAGACGACGATCATACGTGCATTGTACGTGTTATGTGTACATTTTCAGGCCTTTTTGGACATTTTCGCGTGTTTGTCAATACTCATGGATTTGTATTGTCAGTATATAACAAAGTAAATTGAATTTATCGTAACAAAGTCACGCCAATTTGGGGATTGGCCCGTCGACTGTGATTATACCTCTGGGAATCCCTATTTGCCCAACTAGACTGATATTTCGGTACCTATGACCGAAACTGTACCTATATAAAATTTCTATTTTTAATCATAACATATCTTCAATTGTTGACAATGTTTAACGTGTCACTTTTATTTCACCGATTTAGCTAATGACTGGGTGAGTACATGTGGTGAAAAAACTTTGAGATTAGATTTTGCACCTCTAATCACGAAATATATTCTACACGTCATCCTCGATGTTTGTATTAATTAAAAAAAAAAAAAAAAATCAAAACGGAAATCAGATTACAGAATAGAAAAAAAAAAAATTACTCGACGTGAGCACGTTCAGCGTTTCCCTATATTTCCCGAAACCTAATATACTTACAGATGTAGCTTCATCTCGTTCTGTTATCGATCGGCCGGCCTTGAAACTGTT
The DNA here is from genome assembly GCF_036245765.1 of Copidosoma floridanum. Lineage (NCBI taxonomy): Eukaryota > Metazoa > Arthropoda > Insecta > Hymenoptera > Encyrtidae > Copidosoma > Copidosoma floridanum. Next base: position 9,365,620 of record NW_028321884.1, on the reverse strand, counting down.
TCGCCGAGGACCAGAACGCGCATCAGGATGCGGCAGCGAATAAAAATTAAAAAAAAAAACTCCTCACCTTCTCCAAAAACAAAGCTCAATTTTACACAGCCCACACAAATATCACTCTCTTTTTTTCCAAAGTGTCTATCAATGCATCACGGCAGTATTATCATACAAATAATCCATTGTAAATTATCGTCCAAGATGAAACATCCTTAATTATTGTATGCATCCAATATATGTATAGGTATCCTGCATGAATTTGTTTTATTTAAATTCCAGCTGAATGCTCCCAACGCGTTATTTTACGCGCATGTAGATTCACACAGTTCCGTACACCACAGCGAGCAACTACATTTTTCATCCTTCTCGCGGAGAAGCTGCTGCCGCTGCGGTGAAAAGTGTCGCGGTGGGTTACACCACCGCTAATTCTCTTGCACTTTTCTTTTGCAACTATATCCCCCCCCCCTCTTGCTAACGTTAATACCCTGCTTTTATATTAATGTTGTTGCGCAGATTCTCCCACCCCTCCCGCCTAACCCAAGCTCGCAATTACCCGTGCCATGGCTCGCAGATTGGGTTGTTATTATTTTAAATGCATAGAGGAGACTCTCTCCCTTACGCTGCGCTGTTACGCATACACACTTTTTTAACTCTGAAAAAACGTATCTAATTAGCGAGGGCTTTTTTTTCTTCATCCCTTCGTACGAAATGTTAACGAGTCTGTCTCGAGGCACGCGAGTTTAGTTAATTCGTGATTGTTGCAATGAGCTTTAGAATTATTATACATTGTTTAATTGAAGCATAAAAACGGGAATCATCAGAAGATGATAAACGATACAATCGTTTTGCAATCGTTTCCTCATGTATAGGCGCGCGCAATTACATTACGACTTCACGGAAATACTCTCTTTTCTGTGGATGTGTTGCATACGTTTATCATTTTTGTATAAGCTTTATGATTACTATATACATAGGCCGTTTACCTTTTGTGCGGGAGGTATGAGTAAAAAAAAGTATGCGGTACGTGCAAGAATTTAATTTTTTTTTATGAAGAAATATTATTGGTGGGTATAAAAAATAGAGATAATATGAGTAATAAAAGGATGTCAACGTAGAGATATGAATGTATGTACGTATATGCGCGAATGTTGGCATCCAACAAACAGATGTATAATATGTGTGTCCAACATCGCAGGTGGAAAATGACAATTGCGGGTAGCGGATTACGCAATACAGCGCACGAAACATTGTACTTTTTCGAGTTGAACAATTGCTACTACTATTGTCTGCTGTCTGCAGTTATATTTAAATATAGACTCAACCGGTACGAGGATGTCAAAAAAAAAATTCTGTACACGTGCTGAAGTAAGAAATTATTAATTTTTCTTTTGTATTGGCGTTTGTAATAATCAATTTGTTTAATAGGAATCATTCTCACCAATAAAATGTCTTTTATTAGCGAAACAATTTTCATCCAGACGAATTTCAAAGAATAAAAGTATAAAGGCACTTAAAACCTCTTTGTTATTATTCAGTAAAATTTTAAGCCGATATAATTTTTGTAAGATTAATAAGTGTTTAGACGGTTAATTAAAATGTTAGTTGAAAAATAGATTAAGTTTTAATCTACAGCATTTGCATAGATATTGGTATTTCGTATAATCTAGTCAAAAAACACTTAAATGTGAAACGTCATCGATATAATGCACACGTATTTTTTAAACGAGATTTAATTGCTCGCAAGCTGGCAAATTAGCTAGATTTGATTGCTAATATATATCTAATGTATATTAGCGTGTTGACAATTAGTGTTGATATCATCTATTTTTTTCAGGAGTAGGTCATACTTAAAAATAATTACTTGCGAGCATTTTTTTTCTCTCGTCGCTCGCACACACGCGACAATTTTTCCGATAGCCAGTCATGATATTAATAAATTTATTGGTTGCGGGTAAAATCCATACAAGTGTAAGAAAAGTCCAAAAATACCGAGCAAACCATTACGCGAAGATTCATAATCTTTCAAATCGCAACGCGAACCACATGTACGTAAATTCTCACGAATTAGAGGAACAAAAAGAAGAAGAAGAAAAAAAAACTGATGAAGACAAAACAAGGGAGACATATATGATATAGCGATCAGTTGCGGTCGAGGTTTCTGTGTATATTACTCGATATTACTCAAGCGTGCCGTAATGTCGACTAAAGGAAAAAAACAAGCCCTACCTATAACGTTTGGTCGCGGTTTTTCTTTGATAATACACGTATACAGCACGCCCTTGTGCGAGTTTAAACTTGTTAGGTGGTGGTGATTGACCGGAAGAGAAATTTGCATATTAGAGGTCAGTGTCACGAGTTTGCCGAAATTGAGGATCATAATTGAATTAACCATTAAATGTCCAAATGTTGTTTTGGGGTAGAAAAACCTGGCATTTTCATAAAAATCAAATCGTTGAAAGTTCCGCCGGACAATTTGGTTTGAAATTTCGTGACAATTGAACAATTTGAACGAACGTTAAGCCACAAGGTGCTGACATTAGCTCAAAGGTCACGGGTTATGTTTCCAAACGGAGGAGGCAAAGGAGAGAGAGTGAAAAATCGGATTAACAGTACAGCCGCGAAATATATATATATACGTTGCGACACGTGGTATCTGATGGTGATGCAATGTTCGGGAGACTTCAATAAGGCGGTAATAGGAGCACATTGTGTGTGTACATATAAAGCGCGCTGGCAAAAAGAAGAAGTTTGTATATATGACAAGTGACGCGGAATAAGCGCGGATGGCTTCTCCTCTAATCAAATCATAAATTGCGCGCGATCGCGCATGTGTATACGCGTATTGTAGTTATTGTACCCTCCATATATACACGTGCAGCGATGACAATTAAAGTCTTTTTGACAACGTGCCTCCCGGTATAGGTGTATTATACATATAAATATAGCCTTGAAAGCGAGCGATTTGCCTTTTATGCGAATGCCCATGTGTGTAGGTACACAATACATGTATACACTTACAAACACGCAAGCCGTGCAAAGATGCATGTGTGTATTGCGACACGTGCGTTTCATTTGTATCAAGAGCAACGCGTGTAAGGTTGTCTCGCGGTTCGATTACGCGTTTGCAAAATTTTCTGCTCCCGCGAACACACGCTCGCGCGACGACGCGCAGGAAGGTCGCGTCTACTGTACTGTACATATTATATACTTATGTGACGTGTATACACCAACGAGCGTGCGTCGGATGCAACTATCATCTATGGATATTTTGTAAGCGCGAGTTCGTGTTTTTTAGCTTACCTCCTCGCTACGAATTGAAAGCTGGTTTGCAGCATCATAAAAATGACGTATCGGTGCGTATTATTAGATTGAAATTAAAAACTCACATCTGTCGATTAAATGACAAATGTAAGCTACATATTGTCGGTGGTTTTGTTGTTTCTTTAAAACAATCATCGTTTTAAAATCCAGCGTAGGGGAGAAATTAAATTTTTCGCCACGAAATTTCGACACCTTCCAAGATCCAGTTACACATACCCTAACGACTTCCTTCCCCCACGTACGACTCACTTGAACTGAAATCCAATTGTTCGTCGATTTAACGAAATAAAATATCGCGAAAAGCGTACATCGATCAACTACTCCAGCCAAACTGAGAATAGTACGTATATATGGCCTATTCGATGTACAATAAGTATAGAAGGGGGGCATCACGCGTATAGGTATTGCATTACTCGATAGAAAAGCGAAGCAGACGGGAAGTAATATATAAGTACCACCTACGCAACGGCAGCAGCAAAGTACCGACCTACCATCGTTCACCCACGCGCGCATCTACGTGTGCACTTTTTGTTACAAAAAACGTGCAGGTCAATCGGTTTGAAAAAAGAAGGAAGGCAGTGCTCTAATGAAAACCCGAAACGATAGGTATAAGGGATATGATCGTGGGATCGGGCAAAAATCCAACGACAGATCTATAAGCTTTGTACGTAGAATCTATAGTATACGTATACACGATTTGCGTAGGAGAAAAGACCAGAGTTCGGTGAATAACCTCGGGTGTACAAGAATAGACGTCCGTATACGGTCGAGAAAAAGGTGCAAAGGTGTCGATTTGATCGATCACGAGTGAGGAGACTCCGCAGCAGTGGGACAAAAAGAGTTTGAATTATATCGACTACATGATGACGTTTCCACCTTTTTTTTCCATTATCTAACTGGGTCTTGCATAAATGTATATACCAAATGTTCTACTCTTTGTATACTTTGTTGTTAACATAATGATCAATGGCGAAGCAAAACTGATTCAGTTCTTCACGTGTGTGTGGAAGGCTCTTCTCTTGGGATTTTCATTTGGAAGAGCACGTGGGCATTGCAACTCGAAGATATATATTTTATTCGTATAAAAAATCAGAGCTTGAAACTATCGGCCATTTACAAGCACATGTGATTTTTACCTGTAGATTTTATAATAAAAATTATCAAGTATCTTTTTAACAGTAAATTTTTACGAATAATACAATCAACTGATTGTTCTGAAGCGTTCGCGAGACTATAAAATAATTTGTTGCAGCCATGATAATTCACGTTAGATAAGATACACGAACAAATTTTAATGGTAATAGATTGGAAAAAATTTTCGCTACTGCTTAATCGTAAGTATTTTGATTGTATTGAATCTAAAGCTAAAGTATAGTCAAATACATCAATAGTAATGGATCAACGAGACATTTTTTTTTAAACAATAAATAAAAATAATTACACTTTGGATGTTAATACTCGCGTGTTCCCCTCAAAGTATCAAACACAGAAAATGTTATATTAAATCTAATGAGACACTGGATTATCAGTATCGTAGTAACAATAAGAAGAAAAACACAACAGCCGAGAAAGATGAGTATATACTTACAGTTAGGAACGAGAAGGAGAATAAGAGATGAAGATGATCTCGAGAGGAGGCACACAACAGTATATACCGCGGGGGGAAGGAGAGCGTGACTGCACGACACATTCCTTACGTAATTTCGTCCGCGGCACTCCTAACGGACACTATTAGCTCGCGCGGAGGGGCCTATTCTTAGACAAACACTCTCGGTGCTACTGCTACGTGTGCGTATCTCGGTTTGAAATTCCTTTGTAATTGAATGGTTGGACTATCGATCGGAGAGGAAAAAAAAAGACATCCATCGACATAAAAAGGGGATTCCCAGTGAATTATGTTTTTGAAGTATTTTTCGTTTTTTTTCAAGAGCAATCAATGATGTGGTACAGGATTAGTCATCCAAATAACAAAAGGTCGCTCATTAGACTATCCCAACAAAGAGCTACGATATCAAGCTGATGGAGCGAAAAAACGACCACATAGAATATGACATAATCCAGGAAACACAAAGGGCGCGGACGAGGAATCTGAAGCTCCGCATGATTTTCGAGTCGCATAATTGTTCAGAACCACACTGAAACCTTTATTACTGAAGGTGAGATGGTTCGTAAAAAAAAAAGGTGCCAATGACGAGAGACATCTGTCTGGAAATAAAAGCTATGCTTCTTAAATTATCTTCACGGCTTTTCAAAGGCCGTCTGCGAGGATTATCTTTTTTTTTTTTTTTTTTTTTTTTTTTTTTCGAATGCAAAAGAAGATTGATAAGCTTTTACAAGTTTAGTAGTGCACGCGTGGCTGAGTGGGATTTATTTTTTAAAACATCTAGCAGTAAATTTTCGAGGCGCGCGGTTGTGTTTGTCAATTTTGTCAAAATGATGGAATGACTTCGTCCGGGAGCAATATATACAATCGCGAAGGACGCGGTGATAAATTAACCAGAAAAAAGGGGGGGAAAAACTCATTTGATCGACGAACCAGCTGCCGTGTATCACTACACTGTGGTGTACTTATCGCGAAGATCATCCATAAACTGTAAACTACAAAACAAGGATCATAATAGAATTCCATCGCAGCGTTCTCGCACAGAAGCAAAAAAAAAACATAGTCATAAATCGTTCGACCGATGCACGATGATGTACGCAAGTGGTGGTGGTGGTGGTACATATGAGTATAGAGATGGCGAACAACATCCTCGGCTGCAGCAACAACACAACGAGGAAATATTGTAATACGTGATACAGCAAGGAAGAACCAGCATCTCGGCCATTAGGCTACTGTACGCGCGTATATGCGCGTGGGTCCATACCTATATATAATTTCATAATTGGAGGTCTTCTTTTTTTTTCTCTTCCTCTTTCGTACACACGCGCGCAAATATTTATCTCCTCCCGTTATTGAAGCAGGAGAAGAATAATAGGACGCGGCACATACATATATATACATTACTGCGCACCAAGGAGGCTCTACCTAGCGGCTGGAATGTTAAGTAAGGCGTGCGTATTATCATCTCTCGGATGCTGCGAAGAGTTGATTTTTCAATTATACAAGTATTCAACTTTTTTTTTTTTTTTTTTATACACTTGTAAGGAAGCACATCTGTGCTCGGAATGTAAGATTTGTAGGCTTGTTGTTTTCGACCAAAGAGGAGGAAAGAATTTGTCAATTTTGTAAGATAAATGTAACGAAAAAAAAAAAAAAACATTTTAATAAAAAAAAATTGTATTGTGTCTTTGGGTGGAATTGCTACAGCAATCGACGTAAACAAGGTACAGTTAATGATTTCGATAACGTTGTTTTCGTTTGGAAATTGTGATAAAAAATATAGGTTTTTAAAAATTCGGGCGACAAAAATTAAGTCTTTCACATACGCTCACCGTATCAATCTGAAATTAGTTAAAAAAAAACATTAAAGTTCGAAGAACCCTCGCTCGTGATTATTATCACTTTTTTGTTTCCTCGTACAATAATGATATTAGCACTTATCAGCCCAAACACTGGATAAGAATCGAAACCGAACTACTCGCGTTTGAGAGAGTGGCACAGCAGTTAACAAATCCGTGCTAATTGCGGCTTCTACGAGAGGCATACTTATATACCATCTTTATTTGTTGAAGCTAAAAAATATTGTCATGTACAATTGCACGTCTTAAAAGAGGAATAAAAAAAATAAATAAATAACAAAATTCGACTCGAAACCTTTCGATTCGCCATCACGTAACCCATATTTTATAGCACACATCTCAGCATCATCGACAGCATCAGCTTTTCCCACTCAAGGTGTCTCTACACGTGTGCATGAATACCTACACGAACACAAGCGCAAAGTGAACGACCGCCGAAAGACGAGAGAGAGAGAGTGACAGGCGTTCATTTATTTCCATTATAGGTCGTCGTTTTCGTCGTGTGTATAATACACACATGTAACAACATTCACACTTGCACAAGATGAGCATACAGTATTATATACACGTACACATACGAAGTAGCCGCAAATGCTAATGAAACGAGAGAAGAGGCGAATACACATAAATGTACGTGTATCCCTCAAGCCACATGAAATTCTTTTCCCACGGAGTGCAAGTCGAAGTAAAGTGTCGCCCCATATAAATTCCGCGGTGCCTTTTTTTTTTTTTTTTTTTTTTTTTGGGTCATCGAAAGGCTAATTTTGTACAATTATATTACCAATGATCATTACGGTGATTATCGCTAAAAGAGAGAGAAAAGTGAGCGGATTGTAAAATGATCTTTTTTTTTTTTTTTTTCCCGCGGTTGGTTAATTGCCACGGATTTTTCAAGCGGCTATTTAAGTTTTTTTTTTTTTTTTTTTTTTTTTACGACCACCGCGCTCCTTTAAAGGACAAGTGATTTGTTTTACCGGCCATTGTGCGCCCAGGGGCGAGAGTAAGGCTTTTTCCTCGGGTTTAATTTTAACGGAGCGCGATAAAAAGGAGAAAATTAAATTAACTTCGACGAAGCCACGTTAAAAAAAAAAAAAAAAAAAAAAGGAGAGGCCCGACGTGGATTCGGGTGTATGTACCGTGCGACGCGAAACCTCTGCATATGGGTACTTCTCCTCGAATAATACACCGCCCGGCCGCTCGTCACGGCTTTCGCGAACGTAGCGAGTGCCGTCATTACCTCGATTTTACGTCTGATTCAACGGGGGATCCCGGAGACCCATTGTCAAAGTCATTACACACCACCGCCTGCATGCACTTCCTCTTTGCTGCAGTGCGCGACTTTTCGCTGAAGATTTAATTTGGTATAGTAGCGGTTCATTTGACGGCACACGTGAGGTGTGTGGCGCGCACGCGACCGAGGGAGAAACAACAGTTATATTTGGAAACGTAAATTGAAGCAATATATATATATAGGCGAATGGCGTGGTTCAAGAGAGGGAGAGATCTTTTTTTTTTACGTTTGTTGGGATTAGGAATTTTTTTCCTCCTCCCCCCTTTCCTCCAAGTGGTACCGGTTTTGTTTTGGCCAAAGTGTGTTACGGGGAGCAGCACCGCGGCGTTCAACTGTGGTATTAATTCAGGATGCAGACTGATTTCCAAATGATTTATACATGGGGGAGGGGCCGAGGTGTTACGGCGTTCTTTTTTCCTCTCGTTTCTTTATCGCGGCTTTCTAAACTTTCGTTTTTATTTTTTACTGGTGGCTGGGTTTTTGTCATGGCAGTTTGTGAAACTCTGTGATTTAGATTTTGCCGTGGTAGTGATGAGAAGATACGGGGAAAAACCACTTGTGAGACAAAAGAGAAAATTAAAGACACAGAGTTGCTTCTTGGTAACGAGATGAAAAATGTGTACAAAATTCTACGGAGGATTGAGTATTTTTAACCCCATATCCACACAAATATATTCACAAATTTTTGGGTTTTATATATGGCCTTATCCTTACCACAGGGTCTGTTTGTTCAAAAAATAAAAGCGCCAAATAATTCGGCAGATAAGGTGTTTGAGACAGTGTGTCGAAGGTATACGTACATCAGCGACTAATGTAAATAATTTTTTTTTATTATACACAAAAAGCCTCTCTTTCCTCTGAATACACGGAGTAAGATTCTCTCTACGGTTCAGCCGAACACGGAGGCCTTCCCTCGGTGCGAGACACGTGTGCAATAAAAGTAAAACTTTGCAGCTGAGCTTTGTCACCGCTGCTGTTCCGACAGAGGCAAGGCCGGCAGATTTTCTTCTACCAATATGATGGCTTTTCTCCCCGTTTAAGCCTTGAGATCTCTCCATTGTTTTTTTTTTCTTCGTTTTTTGAAAGTTTTGCCCGTACACCAAGATTGAACGATATCGTAGCAATTACATCACGAGCGTCGTGGAATGAAAAGCTCACGGGGACTACAAAATGAAAAGCGTCAGCCTAAATTAAAAACTCACGCTCCGATCGCTGTCGACTCACACAACTGTACTTTGAAGCGCTACTATATCGCGCGCTGTATTCAATTAAATATGATTAATAGCAAAAGTCGCGCAGGAAAGGATACGGGGTACGTTTAACTATGCGTAAGTACGTGCATTCAGTTTGTCTAATTAAAATTTCAGGCCGAAGAGAAAAAAATCTCTCCCTTCTTTTTGCGATGAAAAAAATTTCTAGGGTACTTTGTGTACACACGTAGGGTATATAGGTACGGGTTGTTAGAAAATTGTAAGCGAAGCAGAGTACCGTTTGCTGACAACTTTTCCGTGGAGTCGTGAACTAATCCTTTCGTAGTTGTAAGAAAAGTTAACGTAAACACGATAATATTCATAAATTAGGGACGCACCGTTTACCCGAAAAGTCAGAGGAAAGCGTCAGTCACTCGTCGTGGCGGCAAATCCCGTCCACTTCCTTGCTCCCCTCTCTTTTTTTCTGCCTCTTTACTACCGTGTATAGCACCGTTAACTGCATTTTTTTCCGGCCCACGGAGCTTTCCTGTGGTGCCTACCCGGGGAGGAAAACTGCGCCTGTATCCGGTGCCCAGATGGCCTATTCCCTGCACTTATAGGATTGCTATGTATATGTTGGGATTGAAAGAAAACATCCACCCCCTACAGCGTCAAAAATAGTGATACGTTGCCGTTCATCTCAAATGTGCTTATGTTTAACAATTGGTGACTTTTTCTATAAAGTTTTGCCTCTCAAGCGGATCGAGTACCCAATGATCCCATAATTCGGTAAAAAGTGTCGTTCAACAACAACAACAACAACAACAACAACAACAACAACAACAACAACAACAGAAAAGCACATACGGCGTTACATTGGGCGCAAGTCGTTTGCGCGAACGCGCCTTGGGTCTTTGCATATCTTATTTGAGTCGGTCGAGCGAGAGCAATAACTAATAAAGCAGTAAATACACGACGAACACTGTGTTAAATGCTGGACGGATTGTGTTCTCAACGAGTTCGCGGCTGTCCTGGATTCTCGGCCGGACGAGTGCGCGTATGTGTATACTATATATTACACTCACTTGTCGTGCACACGCTTAGCGCTGCGTGAATGTGGGCTTTCATTTTAATAAGTACGCGTGTGCGACTCGACAACGCGAGAGCGCGAAATTCTCCTGTGCGTTTTATGCGTTTGCGAATTACGTGTTTCGAGGAATCTTTGACTCGTCGTGCGTATCAATATGTACGTGGTATCTGTCGTAAAAAAAAAAGAGGTTTAATCTCCAAAGAGACGCAATAAGATGAACGCGATGGTTACCAGGAAAGTGTGACCCTTGGCGATACGATATTAAAATGTGGGAAGGGAAAAAAAAGGGGGGCCCCTTGGCGATGTTGAATCGACGAAAAAAGAAGAAAAAAAGTCAAGCAGCGCATAGTAGCCCTTTTTCCACCTCGACAAGCAATCTCATTCATAAGCAGTTCACGCGCGCACATGAGAGCATCGGTGTACGGGGAAAATTTGTGGAGCGAGTCTTGGAAATTCGCCCGAGGCGACAATACGAAGGCCTGGAAGTGCAGCAGGAGGAGGAGGCTGGAAAAACGAGACACCTCCAAGGCCTTTGCTTTCAAGGATCGTTCGGGCTTGAGCGGAAAAACCCGAGGAGCGAGCCTTATACTCCGCTGTTACGTGTGCGTGTATTACTTATATCAAGGGCGCGTATAATGGTATTTGTTGGCAGGGCTCTTTTGTCCTTTTCAAGATACATATATGTATAGACTTTCTTAACGTGTAAACATGCATAAAAAAAAAAAAACAAATTCTTTTTCCTGAATCAAGTACTTTTTTTTTATTACATCACTATTCACAATACAATATTGAGAAAAAATTGTGTTCCTGGTATAGAAATATATACAATACATATTGTGCATTGAAGTTTATTTTTAAGTATATGCAATAAAATATTTGATTAGTTTTTTTAAGCACATTGACAATTTTTTTCTTTTTTTTTTTTTTATTCAATTTTTCAAAAAAATGTTTTTTTCAGCATAAGTTGTCCACTATAGTTTCACCAAAAAAATTAAATTTCAAAATCTGAAAAAAAGTACCCGGTTCCAAGTTACGTTTGAAATTGTTTGTCGGAAGAATTTAATACGCATACCATATCGCGTAATGAAACGCACCGTAATATGAATGGGAAATCAACATTTTTTACGATCAGAGTATGTATACACGCCTGTTGTGTGACACATTTATCGGTTGGAAAAGACATTTGGTAAAGGGAAAATATCCGGCTCGAATACCCACATTATACAGTTTACCAACTTTCCTGAAAGCGCCGTGGGTATCCAATTTGAAAAAAGAAAATCGGCAAAACTTTTTTTTCTCCGGCGACGAAGTTACTAGTAAATAAATAAATAAATGAAAGAAAAAACAACGAGACAGCGCATTGAGAAAGTCGAAAGTTTTAAGTATACGCTCGCACGCTTGATGTATTACGCGCGAAGAAAAGAAAAGAACGAAGGAGTGCGCGGGCGGTGCGTTTTCTCCCTCACCCTGAAAGCGATAATTTAACGTGAGCGCGTGGCGAAAACAATACACGTAATGCGCACGACCAGAAACCTCAAAGGACATCACGACGCGTTACTATATATGTTACGGGACACATGATACTACTGGCCGTGGAAACTCCCTATTGTTCCCTCATCTCTCTCTTTCTTAAATACCCAGTGCGGGTGGCCCCGTTGATGGAAAACGCCACGTTTCGGCACCTCATATATTTTTTCCCCTCCTTCATTTTACAAAAATTCTCGAAGCTCTCTATTCTTCCTCTTCTTACGCGCACCGACGCTGTCACGATCGTGCTGATTACCATCATTGTTCCGTTTACTCTATACGTACAGATGGCTCTTCCGATTTTTTTTTCTTTCTTTCGCCCTCAGTACCGTCATCGGGACTATACACAACGATGACTTGCGTAAAAATTATGTAAACCACGCGCTTCCGCAATTTTTTCCTTTCTTACTATTCTCGTGCCTGTATATAAGCTCGTGAACGAGCGTGGCAGCGTATAGCGCGTGATTTGTTTTCTTTTTCGCATCGATTTCAAATTCTTTCGCCAGAGCGTCATCTGCGAAACAGCTGGAACGGCCACGCCGTCAACTCTACACGTAAATCATTTTGCCCTGCTTTTCATGAATCAAACGAATAGCAATTTTACTGAGATGTTTTACATTTTTTTCGGATTATCTTAATCGAAAGAAAAATACTTATATTGAAAATCATGAAGCTTTCGATGATGACGTTATGTTATGTACTAGCAGTAAAAACCGTATCGCGCGCAGAGAGTGCAATTAAATCACGGAGTCAACGACTGACTAGACTCGCAATCGCTCATTGAATTCTAATCCCCCTGTGCTGCCCTGATGCGCCTATAACTCACACCACCCGCATCGCAAAGGACTCAAAGTCACTCCCGCTTTTTTTTTTTCTTCCCTTCTCTTATCTCGCCACGAGTAAAATGTGTGTGCCTTATCTGTACTATTCGGTTTCTCTTTCGCTACATATAGACGCGTGGTTACGTGGTTAGCCGCTTTTGTTCCATACGTTTACAAATAGAGTGATTGGGTCTTTACGTTTGGAAGAAGAATGGAGTACTTACAGTCAATGGCGCACTATTTTACCACGATACATGATTCTGTGTAGATGATTTTTTTTCTTCAACTAAATTTGTGAGCAATTCTCTGAGTGAGTCAGTTTAGTTTTTTTTTTTTTTTTTTTTTTTTTTCCTACATTCAAATCGGATTTTTCTTGAATGGATACAAAATCTATGGATGTTTTTTTTTGTTTTTATCAAGCTTAGTTGATGTGTATTTGTCAATAATAATTTCGGAAAAAATAAAATAAAACACACACGACACGTAAGTACAATTAATCGACCCACAAACTGCAAGGTAATTTTCGCAAAATAACGTGTGCGGCATAGGGTATGGGATCGCAATAGTTTATATGTGTACGTGTCCAAAATCACGTTCCGCCGATGAGGCACACGCGTATCGCACGATAATCTCCGATCCGTGAAAGGAATGCGCCAACACTATATGTATAATGTATATACAAGAGCGTCCCCGATTTTCTTTTTTTTTTTTTTTTTTTCTGTACAAAAACACAAAGTAAACAACAATAAAACAAGAGGAGTCGATCGCCTTGAATCCCCACCACCACCGTCGAGTTCTCGGACGAATTTCGTGACTCCCATGACAAAAGATCGTACTGCGCGTCTAAAGAGATAACAGGGGGACAAGGTCTCAAGAACACCGATGGGGGAAGGTGCAGGCCGATGAGAGAAGCATTAAAAATGTGCGGAACTAATTGTGAGTCACACACGCTCTGGGTGGAGCCAAACGAGGAAAAGAAATAAAACTTCCGGAGCTATGTATCGATTTTTCGCGGAACGATCGGCTGTACAATATGCGTTTACACGTATTTTAATGTGTGACTTGTACCATACACACGTGAAACGTGCTCCTTTGTGCTCAGAGCAATTACAAAACACTCGCTCTGTTTGACGTTCGTGAGTACGTGGTTGAGATTTTTGGTTGCCATATTTAAAACTCGATGTTCTTGGTTTTTATGATTTCATTTAGTTACCTACGAAGCAGTTAATTTTTAAATGCAAAGGTTTTTTTTACGAGCTCGAAAAAGAAAAAAAAAAAACGTACACCGAAGTGGTAGTTAAATTTTTACTGCGCAGCCAAGCAAGACGTATTATCAGAGCCGCAAAAACTATATAATTGAAGGTAAGTGTTTTTAATTATTAAAAAAAAAAACTTTATCGCGCAAAACAAGGAAATTGTGTGGAGGTTGAAACTGTTTTTTTGTTCGTATCCTTGAAAGTTTGTCATCACCTTTGAAACTCTATCATAAAAGCAGCGAACAACGTGCCAAACACCACCAAAATTCCCACCACAATCAATCAAAGCAAGAGTTAGGGATGGTTTTTTTCCCCCATAATTCGGGAAGCCAAAAATAACCCCTCCAGACTGAAAGCGCGAAAATAAACTCCACCCTGAAAAATCCCTTTCGCCCAATTAATCAGTCGGCCGCAATTTTTCACCGCGAAGAGGCTAAAAGGAATTTTTCCAGTCGCGTCCGAAACAAATTACCACCACGTGCGCGCGCTCTTTTCCCTTTACTCGCCCCCCGTTATCTTACCCGCGATTTTGCAAATAAAGTACAAAGCGATTGATACTAGACTGAAAATACATACTTCCGATCTAATTCCACTGTTTGCGAGTCTCAAATAATTTTTCTCTACCATTCCGAAGTATATACAGTGAATGTATTCATCATTTGGCTTTGCTTTCGTTTCCTTTTTTTGTGCAGCGCATTCCTGAGCTTATGTACATCCGCGCGTAGTTTTTAGTCTTAATCTCAGGTAACTAGTCTCTCGGAATCCGTACAAGTGCATTAACTTTTCCCATCGCATATACAGGAAGCGTCGGATAGATCTGATGTACTTGTACAGTCGAAAATAATCCATCACGAGGCAAACGAGAGCAGCTCATTTGCTCATAAGGGAGTATTTATTGCATCGGTTTCGATCGCGTGTAAAAAAAGAAAAAAGAGTAAGTGCAATCCACTTGTCTCGATTGGATGATAAATCATCGCCACGGGCGCTTTTCGATATCATACCCCATATGTGCGGTTAGTATAGTCTATGGAAGAGGGTATAATATATATTATGCGAACAGCAGTAGTTCTTTCAGAGAAAGAGAGAAAAGAAGAAGGTTGGAAAAACGTCCTTTTTCATACTGTTAAGTGTGTTGATCATTTTCAGTGTGAATTGATATTACCGATCTCTTTTATTCTCTTTTATTGATTTCCGAGATTGCATTGTACTATATACTTTTAGTAACATGGCATCATTTCTTGTACCGTTACACATTGATGATTGTATTGATTTTTCTCAATTTTTTTTACATTCACTTGATGCCTCGACCGATACAAACTGTAAAGGATGATCGGACGGTGTAGCGTTTAAACTACTTTGCTCATTGGAGTTATGGTGAAAAATCAATCGCGTGTATCGATTGGGGTGAGGCGCACAGTTTTGATGTAGGTGATCGATTAACTCGGCAAGTACCAATCAATTAAACGCAATTATTTAAAAGGATCGGTATCACCGATGATGAAATCGGTTATCATTTCATTCCGCGATTCTTATGGAGTCGTTTTTCATCTCGACCTGCGTATTCTTTCGATAAAAACATCTCGGCAGCTCGAAGGACCCTCGAACGGAGCTGCAAGAGTCCTTGAACGTCAGTTTACAATATTTACGTCGTGTGCAACGATGATATGTAATTATATTTGTACAATATCTTGCGTTAAAGCGCGAATAAATAAATAAAAAATAAAAGGAATTCAATGAAATGAGCACATTTGTTGATGTAAGAAATTATAAACGAAAGCGGAAGAAGAGGAGATAAGTAGAAAGCAGAAAGAGATTTGCGTTTCAGCAACGTCTCGATGCATTGTTTACAACTGCTGGTTCATATACCGATCGCGGAGAGGGTGTATATGCGCGCGAATATAAATAGATATGTATGAAACAAAGGTCCATCTATATAGCTAGCAATAAGATCTCATCGTCATAAGGTTACCTTCGCCGACGACAACGAGTTGTTGGTGTCTATGCCTTTCGTTTTCCTCTTCTCTTCGATGCCAATAAAATCGTTATTCCCACCCACGCGGGCTTTGCTCCTCCTCCTTTCCCTTCTTTTTTGGACTCTTCATGTACACAGGAAGAAGAAGAGAGAGGGAGGAAGAAAAGCAGACTATATTTATGCATCGTGGGCCGTACAATAGTTGGGAGAGCTTCTTCCCATATTTTTCTTTCTGTATGTCTACATGTGTATCGATGTTCGTTCACCCGATGGCTGAGACGAGATAAGCTCGAAGAGTTCAGCGATCAGATGATGATCGCCATTATAACTACCTACGATTACGACGATGATTGTCGTGCATATAGCGTGTGTGGGTGAGCGATTTCATCCGTGGGATGGTGATTTTTTTTTTTTTTACGATTCGAGCCTATAAGGAGGGAGTAGGATATACGATGAGGTGTTTATGGGCTGCGAGGTTTCAGGAACAATGATCGAGAATAAACTCTCGCGTATACGAGCGTGATATTTACACGAATTTGAGTTTGATACGAGGCCAACAAACGTACAACACACCCATACACGCGAAATTTGCCAAAGGCATCATTTCTCTCCTCGTCTGAGATTACACACGTACTTAAAACAAGAGACGTTTCTTATTGAGTGTACATATGTATGGTATTGCAATAACAAAACAAGCGATGATGGCGAGACGAAAGGGAGGAAAATAAAATAAAACATAACGTACGTCGAATCGGCGAAAAAGTGTTTTGTCCCAGTAATCAATTAAAACGAGCTCGGATTGACAAAAGCAACAATCGGCGATGAAATTAAAATAAAAATACGTCCACCCAAGCGAGACTCTATATACTTGTGCAGTATATTATATACTCAAAACGAAGTGTCAAATGACACAAAACACACACATACACCATCGTGTATTATTTTGTGTAGAGTCACAATCGTTGCTCTCTATATATTATACACCCACGAGCTCCTCTCGATTTCTCTCGACTTTGCAAAGTAAGCGAATAAAGAAAGAAAAAAAAAACATACATATATAGAGAAGCGAGAAAAGGATGAATCATCCTCATCAAGAGCACCTCCTTCTTCTCTCTCACACTGTGTACTGCACACACACACGCGCGCACATACTTAAGTGTATACGGTGGTTTATACACTCTTACGTCATTTGTTGCTGTAATCGGCCGCAGCGTCGTGTGTCGCGCGTATATAGTGGGTGTTGTAAGGTATAACCCACGATGACATTCGAGAAGCCGAAAGTTAGGTATATACGTACGAGTCAGTCGGTCTCCCTCTCTGTTGCGCTACCCCCGCCTTGCCCCTTTTCTTTGGTAGTTTCTTTTTTTTTTTTTTTTTTTTTTTTTTCGCACGTATACAAATACACACGCATATGCATGCATATAGAGACGCGAAAACAATACCTATATGGGTACGCGTCGTAAAGAATAAGAAGAGGCTCCTCCGCCTCCCGGCCCTTTTGTTTCGCGGGCTTTTTTTTTTTTTTTTATACTTTTCGTTCCTCGTCCTCCCTTTTATTTTTATCTTTTTCTTTCCTTTTTCGTTCGGCCCGCGCGCAATGGATTTCTTTCTCTCTCTCGGTGTGCTACTTTACAGTATACCCTTCGCGACCGTGGGTATAAACGCGCATAAAGGAGGTTGCGGATGGTTTTTCGGCGTGGGGGTGTATTTTTTTTTTTTTTTTTTTCCATTTCGTAACAAAAAAAAATGTTTCCTTTGAGGTAAACGCGCCGCTGAAGTAATATAATAAAAAAAAAAAAAAAAAGAAAAAAGAAACTTCTCGAGTTTTCGGAATCGATCTGTCTCGTCCCCGTTTGTGGGTACGCCTGATATAATATGCTTATAGGAGAGAAAAAAGAAAGATGTAGACCTAAAAAAAAAAAAAAAAAAACTTCGTCCTCTTCGTTTTTCGACGAAGCAATCAAGTATCCTCAAAAACTTTTCTTTTTCCCCGAGGCAAGCACTACAAAGAGTCAACTCTTCTCCCAAAAGACGAGGTGATTATTTCTTCGCAAATGTCTAATGAGCGACAGCACGTACGGAAAAGTCGTAACAAGCTGCCGGGAATAAGGAATAGGATCATTTTTTTTTTTTTTTTTTCTCCAACTTCTCCTTGGTGCTTTATTATGCGCCGACGGGAGAAGGGGCGTAAGTATATTTTCGTCGGTGCGAGACGAGACATCGATGCTGTATATCTCGCAGATATGCGCGTGTTTATTTCCGACATGAATATACATATTTGGGTTAAGGCCTTAGCTTCTTTCTTTCTCTCAGCAGCAGCAATGGAATCGGTTGTATTGCGTATATATGTCTGTACCTTTTCTCCGACTGAGCTGCTGCTGTCCTTTGATTACGTACACTCGCATGCGTGTACTAATTTAAGCAGTTGATCGGAAGAGATGTGCACTTATCATCTTTTATATTTAAATCTGATGAGGGTGAAATTTTACTCGGTACCCGTAACAGATAAATATTCAAGTATAGCGTATCCATTGATAAGCATACTAAAACAAGAGTACAGTGACAAACCCGGTCTCGCTGATTCTCCTCGGATGGCGATACCGATTACATTCGAAGCTCGAGTTGCAGCAACAAACATCTCCTTGATTATTTTATAGTAATAATTCACGTAAGTTCAACAGTATACTTGAGCATGTCTAGTTTATTTAAAACGACAACTGTCCTGGTTATTTAAAATAAACAAATTGGGTTTTACGCAACAGTTAAGAAACAAAACGATGGTACGTACACTTGTCTCTTTGGTCTCGTGATTTAGTATACGCTGCTGTACAACTCAACAGACGCATCCACATGGTATACTTAAGTAGGCCGGGGCGACAGACACGATGACCGAGCGACCAAGTGACTCTGTGCGTGCAAAAACGACCGGCGAAGAGTAGGTGGAAAAATGAAAAAAAATATAATAAAAATAAAACGGGGCGAGAGAGGAAGCTGCGTCTCATCGTGCATGTGGGTTACACTTGGAAAAAGAAAATTCCTGGCGTGTCTCTTGTTTCGCATAGGCCTGTATTTATACCTGCAGTGTAGCAAATAAAAACCTAACGGTGTTTCTTCCTACGGGTCCTCGAGCAAAATAATCTAGGATAGACTCCATGGAGCCACTTTGCACAACCGATCTCAAATTTTTTTTTTTTTTCTTTTTTTCAGACGCTCGACTTTTTTTCCCCCTAGACACACCTCGAATTTATAGATGATCTTTTTATTTTGCTTTCAATCGAGCTAATTGATTCTCTATGGTTATTGTGAATCGGTATAGGTATATATAGGTATAGTGAAAATCGAAAGATTTGTGTGTTTGTTGTTTTTTTTCTCTTTTCGTGCACAATTTATCGTCCATTGTGTAATTAAGACTGAGAAGGAAAAATAAATCACGATAAGCGGAAGATACGTACATACGTCGGATCAAACGAGTTCTTTTTATATAAAACGATGACTCAATGAATTTATAGTTCGAGACGACTGCACGGGCTCGATTAATCTCGAAATTCGCGACACATTATCGCACAAGTGATGTTATTTTAACATATTAATTTATAAACCCATCGAAAGATAAGCCATACGTAACAATTGTATGTATACACGCACTTGTGGTCGGTACTCAACGGGCACGCGCGTGTGTATTATCGCGCCTTCGGTATTTTTCCAGTGGCCGGAGCGTTGGCTTGTGAAGAAAAGAAAAAAAAAAAAAAAAAAAAAAAAAAAAAAAAAAAAAGGGTACCCTACAGCCAAAGATATTCAACCCTTGGACAAATACAGCGGCATTCCACAAACAAAAATAACACGGACAGAGAGGGGTGGAGGCGAAAGTGAAACGCGACAAGTGTACCCGACGTGTATAATATACCTGTACGTGTTAGTTTGCGAGCAATCGCTGTTGTTCATCGCACTCTGTGCAGCAGATGTAATTACTTACGTGAAGCGGCCTAAATTAAGAGCAAAACATTTTTCGAATATATACATAACTTGCTTGTCTCTGATTTTTTGTGTTTACATTGCATGCATGTTTGCTGGATGCGTACGTTTTTATTTAATTGGCATTTTTTAATAATTCGCTATCAACTTTGCTACACGCTATCGAATTTGTTTGCCAGTGTTGGCAGTGGTTGGAATTTTTTCCCCTTGTGTTGGTTTGTTACGATTGTAAAAAAAAAAAAAAAAAAAAAAAAAAAAAAATCATGTAATTTGACACGTAAGTATATGAAGTATGGAGAGGTGGGATTAAAAAAAATTATGCGATGAGTCATGATAAAATAGAACCAACAGATAACAGTATACGTAACAGGTCTCTTTTTGTGAATTTTTTGTCAAAAATTTAGACAAGGCATAGTTTTTTTAAATGCTGAAAATACTTTTGAGCTCCAAAACCATTTATCTTCATCATTCATCACGTGCAGGTATAACGACGACTTTGATGATTGTCAGGGACTTAATTGTTATAGGCTATTCATCACAAGTACACAATCGACATCGAGTTACTTTTATTTTTTTTTTTTTGCTCCAAACAAACACGAAGGCATAAGTTGCATAACATAACCTCAGAGCGAAGCCGTCGCGAAATTCAAAGCACAAAGTGTGTGTGTATATATGAATGTTGGAGAGTTCATTGTTTGATTGTACAACTTGTTGTTTATTTTGGTGAATCATACATGTTTGCCGGCTATATTGATAATATTTACTGGACTTGCTTTATTACCAAACAATTATTGAGGCTGGTCTCTAAATATTCATCATTTTGAACATGTGGACTTTTGATGCACTGATTAAGGTAAAAACTTAAAGTTCCCAAGCATTGGCTCAAAAAAGTTTAATCAATGCTCCAGATGGGAGGGGAAATAAAAACTTACCTTAATTAATTTGTACTTCTTGTTGGTGGCTTGGTTGAGCTCTTCGTGAACTTTGTCCAGCAGCCACAATAAGAATTCCTGAGCGTCATGTTGCAAATTGCCGCGGTACTGGCTACCATACTTGTCCACGACACTTTTAAAAGCAGTGCTCATCTCTGGATCGTACTGACAGCTCCAGATAGCTTTGAGCAGCAACGCCAGCTGCTCTGTGATTTCACCTTTAGTGCCATACTTTTTAGGGTTTAACTTGTACTTTTTAGACAGGTCAGCTTTGTACTGGTCCAACACAAAGTACTCTGCAAGGACGTCTGTATGCGACAAACACTGTAATACTGCATTCATGAAGCACGTATTGCCATGATTTCTTAATCCTATGACACCTGGAACTCTGTCGGGAGGTATGTGTGCTGGCCTGACAGGCGGCAGCCTTATGTCACCTGCACTCGAGCCGATCCCGTTAATGTTCACTGTTTTATTGTTTTTATCACCGACATTTGCCACACTTTTAAACTTTTCTTTAATGTACTTGCCAAACTTTCTCAATGGGGCATTGTGGCCCAACTTTTTACCACCCACCAACAGTCGATTCTGGTCTAACGTTTGCATATTGTCCTTTAGTATGACTTGTCCCTGATGCTTTGATCTTCTCTTTGGAAACTGTAACATTCTTGGTAATGTTACTGCCCTTTTAAGATTGGTCCTTCTTGTTTTAGCACAAGGATTAGCCTAAAAAAAAATAGATAACAAATAATAACAACAATTATAAAGATACTTCAATAGTTTAACCATAAATAAGTTAAAAATGATTAAAAATATTTAAATGCATTTATAATCATTATCATCCGTACGACAATTTAGTACTCTAATGCACGGTGCGTGTATACATACACAAAACAATCAACAATTGGCCCGCAACAACAGTATTTCACTCGCTCGCCACCAAAACACCCATCAAAAAATAAAAAAAAAAAAAATAAAAAAAGAGAGAAAAAAAAACGGCCAAGAACCACATGATACCCACAAAGCCGGACTCATTTATCAATAAAATCTACCCCTTAGAACACACGTATGGTATATTTGAACTCTTGTGTATATGCGTATACAAATCCTCACTTCAACAACCACCGAATCGTTGACCACGAGGACATTGGCTTTGACCTCGGCGCCGATCTCGCCGTCAGACACGGATTTCATGACGACGACGGTACCTCCTCCGAGGAGTTTATTATCACCCTGATGCTGATGATGCAGCACCACTTCTTCACTGCAAACGGGCGCTGGGCTCATCGCGGCGGCTACAGCCCCCACACCTTATATACAAAGTACTCTTTCACCGCCTCCTCCTCCTTCTTGTCATAGTTGAATATCTAAAATTACGATGACACACCATGCACTTTGACCACTTGCTACGCGAGCAACACAAACAAATTTGCTACATGCAAGACGAGCTTCCAGTAACCAACTGCTCCAACTGCTCCAAGAGAAATAATATGACGAAGATGAAGTGTCCCGATACTCCCGATATACACTGCGGATCTCCGTCCGTGCTCCGTATACTTCACTTGTTTTACAACTGTGCGCTGCTCTTACTGAAGCCGTGTTTGTCGCCGTTGCGTTTCTCTCTCTCTCTCTTTCTCTTTTTGAGGAGTTCGGTTGCTGCTATATATCCCAAATATATAAGTATACGCGGTATATACTGCTTTTAATTACTGCGGTGCTGACTGCTGTCGCTGTCGCTAGCTATCGGTCTGTCGCCATTTGCCGCCCGCACGATAGGGGGTGTAATCCGCAATCGCCGCCAGCAGTTACATATGTACGACGTGACAACGTTGCGTGGTTGGGGGCGCTACTGTCGATTTACTGGTGATGTGATCCGCAATCTCACCAGCAGTAAAGCAGACGACGTCGGTCTACTATAACTCTTTTTCGTGACATTTTCTGATTGTAAACAAAGCAAAGCAGACGATAGAATGTCGGAAAATGTCACGAAAAAGAGCAAGTATACTATGGGTGTATTCCGCAAATGCTGCCAGCAGTTAAGTTACGTAGGTCGTGGTAACGCCGCATGGTCGGGTAGCGCTAGCGTCAACCTGTACTAACTGTCGGTGGGTTCCGCATGTCAACAAACTTTGATATTTTTTACTGTTTTCGCTCCCATGCCTTCTGATATTTCGGAGTTTGTTGACATGCGGAACCCACCGACAGTTAGTACAGGTTGACGCTAGCGCTACCCGACCATGCGGCGTTACCACGACCTACGTAACTTAACTGCTGGCAGCATTTGCGGAATACACCCATAGTCCGCAGGCTAAGTATACGTCCTTAACCGCCTTTTTCACTAACGTTTAGAATAATGATTGAGACAATCAATGATTGTATCATGAGTTTTTGTATAAAGTTCAATTTATACAAATAAGTTGGTAAATATAGGCACACATGATTAATATTTAAACATTTTAAGCTGTATAAATATATAACATAGATTCCAAATATGCATTATTACCGCTGGAATATGCTAACAAAACCAAATATCCGTCTTTCTCACCCAGCAAAATAATAGGTATCTGTATAATCCTGTATCAATTTATTGCACACATGCGAAATGTTCAATGACAGTAAACAATGACATAATTTCAAACTTTACTTTTAACTCTTCATTTCACACGTAATTTTACAATGCAATTGATAAATTATTATTCATACAAAAGTATTAATATTCTTTTAGGAGGTCGATTTTCAGGCAAAAGATTATTTGTAAACTTGCCGTAAACAGCACAGCCAATGTCAACTTTTTATTTTCTATCTACACAACTAGTTGCGGCTGGTTTTAGCGTTTCAGATTTCTAAACTAAAAAGTGGCCCTAAAATTCTGAAGGAAAGCTTTAGATATTTTAGGCCCTAGAGCCATGTTGTCAATTATAAACCAGCCGCAACTAATTTCATAAATACAAAATAAAAAGTTAACGTTGTTTGCACTGTTTGCGTCAAGTTTACAATTCATCTATTACCCAAAAGTGTAAATATAAGGGAGGTCGATATTGGTGTAAAACATACACTGCAAACTTGCCGCAAGTAGCACAAACATCGTTAATTATTTATTTTGTATCTATTTCAAGAGTTGCGGCTGGTTTATAAGTGATTAAACGGCTCCAGGGCTAAGCTGCCTAAAGCTCTCCATCAGAATTTCAGAAGCAATTTTTGGCCAAAAAAATCACTACCGCTAGATGGCGCTGATCCAAATGATTATTACTACTTGTAGTAGAGCCATTTAATCAATTATAAACCAGCCGCAACTGATTTTGTAAATACAAAATAAAAAGTTAACATTGTTTGTACTGTTTGCGGCAAGTTTGCAATGTATCTTTCACCCGAAAGTATAAATATATAGGAAGTCAATATTCGTATAAAAGGTGCATTGCAAACTTGCCGCAAACAGTACAAACAATGTTAACTTTTTATTTTGTATTTACAAAATCAGTTGCGGCTGGTTTATAATTGATTAAATGGCTCTACTACAAGTAGTAATAATCATTTGGATCAGCGCCATCTAGCGGTAGTGATTTTTTTGGCCAAAAATTGCTTCTGAAATTCTGATGGAGAGCTTTAGGCAGCTTAGCCCTGGAGCCGTTTAATCACTTATAAACCAGCCGCAACTCTTGAAATAGATACAAAATAAATAATTAACGATGTTTGTGCTACTTGCGGCAAGTTTGCAGTGTATGTTTTACACCAATATCGACCTCCCTTATATTTACACTTTTGGGTAATAGATGAATTGTAAACTTGACGCAAACAGTGCAAACAACGTTAACTTTTTATTTTGTATTTATGAAATTAGTTGCGGCTGGTTTATAATTGACAACATGGCTCTAGGGCCTAAAATATCTAAAGCTTTCCTTCAGAATTTTAGGGCCACTTTTTAGTTTAGAAATCTGAAACGCTAAAACCAGCCGCAACTAGTTGTGTAGATAGAAAATAAAAAGTTGACATTGGCTGTGCTGTTTACGGCAAGTTTACAAATAATCTTTTGCCTGAAAATCGACCTCCTAAAAGAATATTAATACTTTTGTATGAATAATAATTTATCAATTGCATTGTAAAATTACGTGTGAAATGAAGAGTTAAAAGTAAAGTTTGAAATTATGTCATTGTTTACTGTCATTGAACATTTCGCATGTGTGCAATAAATTGATACAGGATTATACAGATACCTATTATTTTGCTGGGTGAGAAAGACGGATATTTGGTTTTGTTAGCATATTCCAGCGGTAATAATGCATATTTGGAATCTATGTTATATATTTATACAGCTTAAAATGTTTAAATATTAATCATGTGTGCCTATATTTACCAACTTATTTGTATAAATTGAACTTTATACAAAAACTCATGATACAATCATTGATTGTCTCAATCATTATTCTAAACGTTAGTGAAAAAGGCGGTTAAGGACGTATACTTAGCCTGCGGACTATGGGTGTATTCCGCAAATGCTGCCAGCAGTTAAGTTACGTAGGTCGTGGTAACGCCGCATGGTCGGGTAGCGCTAGCGTCAACCTGTACTAACTGTCGGTGGGTTCCGCATGTCAACAAACTCCGAAATATCAGATGGCATGGGAGCGAAAACAGTAAAAAATATCAAAGTTTGTTGACATGCGGAACCCACCGACAGTTAGTACAGGTTGACGCTAGCGCTACCCGACCATGCGGCGTTACCACGACCTACGTAACTTAACTGCTGGCAGCATTTGCGGAATACACCCATAGTATACTTGCTCTTTTTCGTGACATTTTCCGACATTCTATCGTCTGCTTTGCTTTGTTTACAATCAGAAAATGTCACGAAAAAGAGTTATAGTAGACCGACGTCGTCTGCTTTACTGCTGGTGAGATTGCGGATCACATCACCAGTAAATCGACAGTAGCGCCCCCAACCACGCAACGTTGTCACGTCGTACATATGTAACTGCTGGCGGCGATTGCGGATTACACCCAGGGTAATCGTAAATAAAACCCTAGATTTCGGTGACCTAGGGTTTTTCGCCAGAAAGAAATTACTATATACACATATACAGGCTACACATACAGTGAGCTGATACACCACTAACACCATGCACACAGAAGTTCTAAAGTCGCAACGCCATCTAGCGTTTCGGATTTCGCGGACTCGGACTGACGTGAACTATTTTCTAGGGGAACCGTCTTGGAAAAAACCCTAGATTCTAGGGATTTCTGATAGAAGTAAATCACTAGGTGTGTAAATATATGTAATGTATAGTATATATAGGTTAAAAACCAAAGACCTGTAGTAGGGTCTAATTACGTGCTTTGAAATACGCAATACTGCTCGAGATTGATGATCACATGCAAAATGTAACTACTAAATGTCACCCACGCATGCCTCGCGTTGGTTGGACTAGTGTCTAGTGGTAGAACTGCAAAAATGCACTAGCCTCTAATGGGCTTTGGGCTAGTGCATTTTAGGATCAGCGCCATCTCGCGTTGCGAATTTCGAACTAAAAAGAACCCCGATTTACCCACAAAACAAAGATCATGACTCATGACACTGAGTCACGAAAGAGTTCGAAATTCGCAACGTGAGATGGCGCTGATTGTAAACAGAAAATGCATTAAAATTTTTTTTTTACGTACCGACGTATGGAAACTTCGTATCTTTTTTATATTAGATTTGAATAATGAATTGAATGTCCAGTATTTTCCGCCGTGCAAAATATACTCTGAGCATTATATATATCTAAGAAAATTCACATCTGCATCTACACTTCTGCATAAGCGAAATACTTCAGGTATACTTAAACGTGCTCGCGTCGGCTTCTTGTATATTTTTTACTGCACAAACGCAGGGCAGAGAGTACATAATCGATGTATCGACACAGTTATCTCGCATTTTTTCAAGATTTCTTGTAGAACATAATATACTTTAGTACTTATGTCTTTCAGTAAGTAGTCTACAAGACAAGTACAAGAAATTTTGTGCACTGGGTCATGTATGCGCTAATTTTGCGACGCGCCGCCCGGAGACATGAAGCTGTGAAGCAGTTGCAGTTCTCTTGCAATTGTTCGATAATTATTTAATGGGTGCAAAGAATCCAAAAATTTTCTCAAAAGTTTCCCTCGTTTCATAACAGACCCTTTGTCGATTAAGACGATGTAATAAATTCATTGACAACTTAATTTTTCTCTCATGCTGCTAATACTTTATGTACTTCAAAAGAAACGAATTTAAGCTTAGAGTAAGAAAGCAAGAATAGTTACAGAAAACTTTAGTTGACAGCTTATATAAATTTCCAGTTTGACTGCAGCTTTTTTTTTTACTTAAAACTCCTAAGTTGTAATTTACAACAAACAATAAGAAAATATCTAAATGTGTCGAAATATCATGATTGATATTATATAATCAGTAGGTACTATGTAAAACAGTTACCTTATTTTTTATTACAATAAATTTTCCTTTTTTTTTTATTTTAATAATAACCCATTAATACCATCTCTGAATACTTTAAATTTTATTTCTCTCTCTCAAATTATCACATTTCTCGTGTCGATTCTCACTTTGAATTCAAAAGGATCAACGTATGCGCGTCTTTTCTTCTCCCCTCTTTTTCCAGATCCTTTTCCAAACGCCTCGTTGATTAATTCATCGTAACTAAATTCATCTGAAAATCCAAATAAAAATCCCCGATGAACAAACAAATCCATCGAAAGGACCCTACCGACCTGCAAACATATCTTACCGATCCCAAAGTCACGCTGGTAAGTACTCTGCAGCCTGTCGCACACGTAATATTTATTGACTTTGTCCTCGTTCGCAAGCATCGCTGTCCTTCGGCTCATCAGTGTGCCATCTCTTTTCGTCTCAATTCCACCGTACCGTTCTCTAAAATTAAAGTTGGGTTTTGTAAAAAGCCTTTAGTGGGAAAAAAAAAAAAAAAAAAAAAGATCAAATACAATGTATCATCGCACCTCTCCGGCAATCGTGTAAAGCCATCGTGAGTCTGTTCCCGGCAGACGCGCCTATCCGGCTCCAGTTGGAATATCCGCTCTCCCGTCCGCAGGGGCGGCTGCGCCGGTTTCTCGGTCAGTGCGACCAGACGCGGCCACACAAAGTCCTCGTGCGTCCGCGTTTTCTTGTAAGGACACGGCATTTCTCCTCGTCCTCCGTTCGAAGGAAAAGCATATCATGCGGTCAAACAATCCTTTCGATAGAAAAAAAAAGTATGCATACCTGTTTCGCTGAGAGAGAAAAATGGTCACGAGCCCACGGCGTCGACCTCTTCGGTCGAGTCCTCCCTGTCGATGGATCTCGGCTTCGGTACCTTTGGCTGCTGTTTCGGGGCTTGTAAGAAGGTCTCGCTCTTCTGGAATATCCAGATGATGGTCGATTTCGCGCAGAGGATCAACGCCACGGCTATTCGGTACAGGAAGTAGTGGAGCACGGCATTGAGGAAGGCTAGGGCTACGTTGATGGCGATCGATTCGCCCGAGTTTATCATTTTTTTTTTTTTCTTTTTTCTTTTCTTTCAACTATCTTGGCTCTGGATTAAACGGGAATCAAGTGTAACTGATGATTTTGACTGCGATTTTTTGTTGCCTTTGACGTGACGCGGGGAAAATGGTAAGTAGTCGAAATTTGTTAAAGCCACGCGACGCGCGTCCAAAATATCAGGCTCTTGTTTTCGTGTGAAGTTTGTTGCATTTTTGTATTTGTTTTTTTTTTTTTTTTTTTTTTTTTATTTGTAAAAGATAAATGACAGTGCGGTTGATCGAATGTTCGAGGGGTCGATCGCATACCGATCGCAAGTTCGAACGTTGTTTTTTCAGTGGACATTGTCAAGAAAATCATTAAACACCCAAAAGTCGAGGAACATGCAATCCTTGTATATTTCTCACAACACTTTGCTGTACAGTAACAGTAAAACGGTACAAAAAAAAAAAAAAAAAAAAAAAAAAAAAAAAACGTGCAAGTTGAATTTACAAATTCCAGGAAAACTTCCACTACCGATTTCTCACATTTGCCGATCCATCCCTCGTAAATCACGCCGAAAAGAGGGACAATTCGCTGGCTTTCCGCGCGGACAAAGTTCCTTTCTGCTGATCCGGCGTTTGTTTGGTTGGTGCGGGCGACGGGCTTGCCAGTCGCTGCTCGTGCGCAAACGATCTGCTCCTGAGCCTCGTCCCTCCCGAGCTGTTGGTAGGTCCAGCAGTAGTGGTCGACTGGTGGTGATTGCCCCCGACGACGAGGCGAGCGTTCGGTGCCGACATTCGCACGTGCACCTGTTGGTCTTGGGCGCAGTTGCGCCTCTGGACCTGTTGGCCGCTCGATGTCGTGAAAATTGGTCGCGTTGTTTGCTCGACGCAGCCGCAATTCAGACGCGTCACCGTTGTCATCGTACCACATGGCTCCAAACCCTGTAGGCGCGAGGATTCATTGCTGCTTGTTTTTACAGAGGTTTTTATCCGGCCAAGAATTGCGATTGTGTCTATACTTGATCGGTATTTGTACCGATCTTTGGCTTATTGTATTTCCGAGCAAAGTACACCCCACTGTCTTTCTTTGAAGTGCAATCACTGCGTGAAAAAAACAAAAGTTTATAACTCACGTCAACGACCTTGGGAGTCAACCGATCCCCGACGTAACTCGAACCATAAACCTTATTCTGTGCCCTGTTGAAGGCCGAAGGTTTCGTCTCCACGTAGTGATCGCCGATCAGTTTTCGAATTTCGTGAGAATAAAACCTCTCGGTGTAGTCACGCCTGCGCTGAAGTTCCCGGAGCCTCTGAAGTTTCTGCGCTGCCGAGGTCGCTCGGGGATCATAAATCGGTTCGTAGGCCACTCTGCTCTTTTCTACCAAACAAATCGTTTTTTTTTTTTACCTTATAGATCTCAAAAATAACAACAACAACAATGCAGACCTTTCGCGTATAAGTAATCCCTTCGCAGAGACACATCCTCGTAGTCGTCGGTAGCGTAAATCGGCACTCCCTTACCGATCGGGTGCGACGAGTAGGTGACGTTCCGTACGAGCCTCTCGCGCTCTTGCCTCGGGTCCCCAAAGTTATCCTCCGTTTCCTTAAACGCAAGCTTACATTATCTTGTACAGTCGCTCGCGTTGGATTTTTTAGGCAAACATTTAAGCGAGACCCACTCCGTTTTCGTCGTCCGGACTGACGAGGTCGCCGTAATGCGAAATCGAGCAATTGGACTCGCTCTGCTCGTCGCTCGTCTTGAAGCCTATGTCCGATGGGCTGTAAAACGTGCTGTAGTCCCGGTGCTCCGCGTAACCGGTGTTGGTTGGTGTTTCCGCGCGACCCCAGTCGCCCCTCGGCGAGCTCCTACGGCATCTTCCCGTGCCCGACTTTACTCTTTTGAACGAAAGAAACGGTGATTGCCGAGAGAGAGAGAGAGAGAGACACAACCGTTGAAAAAAACGTATAATCACCGGCTCGAGGGACTGTCGTGGCTCCGACGTCGCGCGGACATTGTCTTTGGCCTCGAATTTTCTCTCTACGCGACTATATCGCCATGACGGAAATTTCGTGTTCTCTATCAGCTCATATGCACATAAATGTACGTATAAATGGCACGTTACGGACTTGTTTGTTCACATCACCCAAAGAGAAGAACAATTTTTTTTTGTACAGGTTATAATGAGAAAAACACACGTTACAAACAAAAGAACAACACGCAGAGGGGCTTTTACACCCCCCCATCGGTATAGTGCACCCACGTATGACTTTATTGTATAAATTTGTCAACAAATGATATTCCAAACCAAAAAAAACCCTCAATCCGAGTCATTATTGGCTTCCGGCTCCTTATTGTTGCAAATCATCCTCGGCTTGAGTAGTTTCTTCAGCTTGAGAATCTCCCTCTTCCTCTTGCTCATGCTCAGCTCCTTGGCGATCTCCAGCCCCGTCTTGTTGATCTCCTCCCTGTACTCGCTCGTCCACGCGGGTATGGCGTTCTTCCTGAACTCGGGCTGGTCGCCGTCCATGGGCCGCTTCCTACGTGGCACGTGGGGCTTCACGGTGCAGGACGTCTTGGCCGCGCACTCGTCCTTTTTGGCGAGGCGTTTGCGCCGGAACATCTCGGCCCGGCCGGACATGTGCACCCGGCAATCCACCACCGGTGGCTCGGGATCGTCCAGCGGACACGGCACCCGCTTCTCCGGCAGCCCGGTCAAGTCGACCTTGTTCTGGTCCTCTGTTGTTACAAAACCGAGTTTCCAAAACATAAGCCTTGCACGATATTATGTGTTATACGTACTCGATGCTTACCCGCGTGGTTGTAGTCTGCCTGATAGGTGCTCTTGAGCCTCTCGAGGTTGAACTTTTTGAGGGCGTTCAGGGACGGCTTCTTGGGCATCAGGTGCAGCAGATTCGGGTTGTCGTCGAGCAACTGAAACAAAGAACCGTTGCATGATTCCTTTTTTCCTCGGATAGTGGATTAACAGCAAGGTATACCTTTTTCAGACAAGTATCGACAGGACTGAACTCAATGGTCTCGGTGTGGGGGCAAGGCCCGAGCCTCGCCTCGGCTGCGTCTTCGCTCTGTTTGCACACCTCGTCCGCCGTCAATGGTTGGAGGTCTTTCTCGGTCACCGGCGCCGCGACGACGCAGCCGAGGTCCACACGTGGGAAGTAAGGTTTGCGCGCTGGCCACGGGTAGTCCTTCTGGTAGACCGTGACGTAGCCCGACATCTTCGTACATAGCTTTGGGTGCGGTTGAGGGATAGGGTACGCTTTTCTACCTACGGGTGCTCTGGAATAATCGGCATCGAATGGTGTCCACGAGGATTGGTTGAGACATTTATTGTTGTTTTTTGGCGTACCTGCTTGGGTTGGCGGTTTGTCAGGTTTACTTGAAATTTCGAATGAGGGTTGGGTTTGACATGTTTTGTGGTGTGACTGTCACAGGTTAGGAATTTTTATATCCATCGTTTACGGTGTAGATTGATTGAAGTTACCATTTTCCCACTGGGTATATATATTTTTTTTTTTTTTACTTAATACCCAAATGTACAATTTATCGCTGATTTGTGACATGTGTAATTATAAAATAATGATAGTAAAACTATAGCTTGTCGTGTACTCGAGCAGCAAATAATATGTTTCGAGTAATACCGATTTTTTGCCGGTTACAAGTCTCGAGATTCGCGCGTTGCCGATCGGCCCGTAATTTAAAAAGGTGTCTGACCACACAGGGCGTATATAGTATATATATATATCTTTAATTCAAGTATCATATAAAATTGTAAAGAGGGCAATAAACCACATGAGCAGCAGTTGTTGAGACGAGAGAAACCGGTAGAGGGGATTCACGTATAAAAAATCATAGAGAGCTACATATCCTGCGGTTTTCACCGGTGGATGATGATTCTACAGCTTCCTTGCACAAAGGGAAAATGAAGGGGATGAGTTTTCTTTTTTGGGAGAGGGGAGAGAAAAGCAGCTGTTGTATGCATTGGGAGAGCCGGGGAATCGTGGGGGGCATTAGCTTTTTGGTCTGCATCACCAGTCAGTCAAACGCACGACACTCACGGGGAAGTTTCTTTGATATATATTATATACGTATACCCACTTACACGAGGGATCATACATATACAACTTTGTCGAGGCGCAAGGTAAGTTTTTGCTTACAGTTACGTGTATTTTCATCATTATATTAAAGAGACCAGTGCGGACAAATATAATGTCACCACATCGTAAACAATTGGGTTGAATAATAATTTTTGTAAGTTTACGTGAAAATTCTTAAACATAAATAGTTGTACATTGTCATATTATGTCGTACACATGTATAAAAAAAGTGCGTGTTAAATTTTATCAATTTTATGGGTGAACGTTTCAAAGTTCAAAATACAATCTAATATCGATATTAGATGTTTAATATCGATTACTTGTTGAAAACACTTACCAAAATTCTTGTAACGGAAGTAAGACTTTCACTCTGCAACGAGCGTTACGATTTAGCCGTTTCCAATGTAATAGTAAGAAGGCGCACCAAAAAAACGGTCACACCGAAAATCGGCCACCCCTTAATTTATTCATACACACAAGGGTGTGCTTTCTGTATAAAGCTAAAGTTGCTCACGTGTACCTACCAGGGATAATCCGTATACCTTGTGCAAGGCAAGGGTTATCGGACCACTTGCGCAAACCAAGTACTTGCTGATGGATGCTGGGCCATCATCATCGTGCGCAGATGATAATGATCACCTGCGAAGGTGTGCGCGCGCGAGAGAGTGTACATGGCAGAGTGTGCGAGGGGAACTGTAAAAGAGAAGGGAAAAGGGAGTAGTGCTGTGGGACAATATATATATATACATATATTATATACGTGTGAGCAAACACATGGGGAGGGAGGGGGTGAGGGTGAGGCCAGTGCCCCCTCTTGAAACGAGCGCGCAAACATATAGTTATATACACAGGCATAGGAGGGGGTGCGCACACAACAAATGTATATATCTATGGGTGAGCTACACGTATACTGTGATTGTGTAGCGGTCCATATCCTGTTCGCACGGATGCTGTTGTCCCGGTTTTCTTCTTTGGGCGTGTACTGCGGGGCCGGCAGGTAGCTCAGTTCGCGAAAAATGGCGGGGCTAGGTGGCCGCTCCGGTGATAACAGTGCCGAGGACTGCACCGCGGTGATCGAGGTAAAGCCGAGTCCCAACAAAATCACGCGCCTGGAATGTTGAGGGGAGCATCAACGACGAACCGCCCTATCGGTCACTGGGACTCTTTTCACACCGCTTTATGGAGTCAGGGCTCCTTGCATCCCTCTTCTAACCTCTATATCGGCTTGCTTGCCCCTCCCCCTCACCCATGAGTCGCCGCTGGTATAAATACTCATTAAAGGTTTGGCTACTGTTTTTAGGGGATGGCTATTGGCTTATTGCATATATATATATATATTTCACTACAACATATCCGTGTACCTATATGTACATTTATGTTTACTAACAAGTGTTTTGGGAACGGATACGAGCTTTTTTGTGGTTTAATGTATGTCATTTATTATTAATAAGTACTTCTTCTTCTCTCGGGATACGTTGGAAATTAACAACTACAACTGCACTTGCTTTTCATGCTACGAATCTTTATAATAAAAATAACAATAATCATATTTACTAAATGTCATTATAAATGAGCACTCAAGCATCGTCATGTCGAACGAGATGTTGATTAACACTAACCGTATTTTATTGTTGTAGACTAACAAGAATTATGTCAGCAGAAAATGCACAAACATTGGACAAAACTGTTTATATGCACGAAGAGTATGCACTTTTACAAGATTTAGAAGTACGCTGTAAAGCTTGTAATTTTTAAATTATACAATCGTTGGTTTTTTTTTTTTCTTTTTTTTTTTTTTTCTTTCTTTCTTTCTTTCTTTTTTTATCTTTTTGTTTTTCAAGCGTAATTATTTATACATGCACTTTCCCTTTTAGGAATATAACCAAGATATTTTAGGCGAACTGTCAGTATTAGTTAATGATAATAATTTAGATAGTACGGAGGTACAGAAGTTGGTACTTGGCGATCAATTACTTAGCACATTAACTTCCATAACTTTGTCGGACGGAACACAAGCTTTTATTGCACAAACTCCAAATTTAAACGGTAATCACACGTATACTCTTTAGTTTGGATTATGCGCTTATATGTTTCAGTCGCACTGAAAATCATACGCAATAACGGGGTGATGACGGTTTCTTTGTGGATTCTCGTACAAGTAGATATTCATGTTAAAAATAACACGGGAAAAATTTATTCCTATATACTTGCGGGCTTTTCGTGATATCTAACTTGAAAGCCGGAAATTCAAAATGTGTGTTTACCCGTGAGTCTTAATTGTCTGATAAATTAAGGCACCACAGAAACCGTAATTATGCCGAAATGACTGTTTTCTCTCTCTCTCTCTCTCTCTCACACACACACAACTGCAACCAAACACAAACTTGGCTATAGATTGGTGTATTTATTTCGCGAAGAATTATATTAAAATTTCAAAAATTTGTTTTAGATTGTGTAAGCGAGGACGCCGAGTTGAGAATAGAAAATGGTACAATACTTTTACAAGAAATCGAAGGAGTCGGCCAAGAAGCGCTGCAAATTCAATTGGATCCCGTGAATGTGAAATTCATCAACAATGATAACAACGAGTCCGAGGACGTGCAAAGTGATTGCAACCAGTTTCAAATTATAGATGGTATGTTGTGTTTCGTTACCCCTGCAGATTTACAAGAAGTACAAGTCGATAAGCCAATAAACGATGCAAACAATCAAAGCGATGAAAACAAATTAAAAAATAATCACGAATGTCCTAAGGATGATTGCACGAAAGCATACAGCACTTTACACCATTTGAAAGTAAGAAAAGTAATAGTTGTCTCGAAAAATTCATTCAACCTCATCAATTACAGTAAAAAATCAACTTTTTCAGGTTCACGAACGGACCCACGCTGAACAACGTTCATTCCCGTGCAATTATCCAACGTGTAAAAAAAGTTTTTCTACAGGTTATAGTCTTAAAGCCCATTTGCGTATTCACACTGGCGAGAAGCCGTACAAATGCACAAGTGAGGATTGTGATAAGCGTTTCAAAACTTCGGGAGATCTCTTAAAACACATAAGAACTCATACAGGAGAAAGACCTTTTGTCTGTCCCTACGAAGGCTGTGGTAGATCATTTACGACAAGTAATATTAGAAAGGTACGATTATTTTAATTCATTTTTTAGTTCAACGTTTATTTTGATGAATATTATTTTTTAGGTTCACATAAGAACGCACACGGGAGAAAGACCTTTCAAGTGTCCACAGCCGGAATGTGGCAAAGCCTTTGCCAGTTCTACGAATTACAAGAACCACGTACGTATTCACTCGGGTGAAAAACCGTACGTTTGTACGAACAAAAACTGTGGAAAGCGATTTACAGAGTACTCTAGTCTTTATAAGCACAATATAGTTCACGCCCCAGAGAAGCCTTACACGTGCGAAATTTGCCGGAGACGTTACCGACAACACAGTACGCTTGCGTTGCATGTAAAAACGGCGCATGCCATGCTCGATAGTGACCCTGACGGCGTATTGGATGTATTATTAGAAAATTCAGCTGAACTGATTGATCAGCCCGCGGTAAGATATTTAAAAAATTTTCGTACGATATTTTAAGGACGTTTTTTCACAAATATTCTTGTCACAAAAGTGTATCAAACTCAGCACGTCATTGGGAAAAGAATGTCCTTAATTATAAATTATTTGTCTGATATATTTTTTAAATAATAAAAATGCTTATCTAGGAGCTGGACTTTATTGAAAGTGAGCAAACAAACGTACCTCCAGAGGGGAATTCTCCAATTTCACTTATGGATGATCCCAGTCAATTAGTTACCCTTCAGGTTTGTGTGAAATTCACTAATTAAATTTATGACGTTTTGCTTATTTTTAAGCGATTTTTTTTTATCATACCGCAGGCAAGCAAAACTGTGAATGAGAAACACGATGTCATCGAACTTGCATTGAAAGATTTAAACATCAATATGCTGTTCAATTTAGATGAAATCAATAGAAATTAAACTACGTCTGAAATACTATCAAGCTTGCATGAAAAAAAATTTTTTTTTAGAGATGTTTGGATTGATTCACATTTTTACAAGTTTTCTCGTACAACACAATGAAAGTGGAAGTTTTTGATAGTTTAATTATAATATAGAATTTGATGGTAATGGGAAACGTTATTCTAAAAAACTTTAAACTTTGTTAAGTATCTCAAGTATTCGAATTGTAATAAATTTTGTACATCGTTTATTAAACTATTTTTAAATATATTATGAAAACACAAAACTAAATGAATACTTACTTTTTTCCCTGTAATATTACTTTTTTATTGTTTCTCCCATAGTTACTTTTTGTTACTTAAACAGCGTTGAAGTTGATAAAAAAAAAAAAAAAAAAAAAAAAACTAATTAGTTTAAAAATTACTTGCTCAACAGGACAGATAAGTAGTTTCGAAATTTATTATTTCTTTTTATTCTCTGTTGTAAAACCGCATTGGTAATATGTTGAAAACTTTGTATCGAATCAAGTTAATACTCAATGCTCGAATGATCATGATAATTCTTTATTCTATCAACAATAAGAATGTTTGGGACTTGAAAAATGGGGAGAGAGAAAGTCGCCGCGAGTAAGGGTAAAACTGTAGCCGCTCATCTCACGACATTCTCCTGACAAGCTGGCGGTATCTCAGTTCCCAGCAAAACTTTATCCTCACATGGTCGTAGACAAGCTACGTAAATACATATATATACATGCATATTATAGTGTTGATTTTTGGCGCGATTCATAAATATATTTTCGTACCTTTGAAATGTTAGAAATTTCGCTCACGAAACTGGGTGTGTGATAGTTATAAAAATCACTTTTATTTGGAGAAGAACATCGACGCCAATCGAGATGCGTGTGGTGAGTTGCCATTTTTAGTGCCATATATTAATACTATGATTTATTTGTGTACTAAAAACTGTGGTATATTATTCATAATTTTTTGAATTAAATTAAAAACATACAACGTATCCTTGCTTCTTGAAATATTTGAAAAAAATTTATAAAACTTGAAATCGTATTTCAATAACCATTTAAATCTCAAGCCTAATTAAGTCCAATTGGATTATAATTCCAACAGCGAAGAAATAGCTCTGAATTCATAAAAATTTTTCTTTCAATAATAATCAAGGCATCTGGTAAAAAGTTTCCAAGTATGAGCCGCGTAAAATATATTTGCATCGAGATAATATGCTCAATAGCCGAATGAAAAAAAACGTACATTATCATATACGAGATAATACGTTTTTAAAACAATATTTTGAGTTGAGTCATCGAATCGTACCCGCTAAAAATTTTTACTGTAAGGTGCAAACGTTTTTCACAAAAA
This sequence comes from Copidosoma floridanum, assembly GCF_036245765.1. Taxonomy (NCBI): domain Eukaryota; kingdom Metazoa; phylum Arthropoda; class Insecta; order Hymenoptera; family Encyrtidae; genus Copidosoma; species Copidosoma floridanum. The sequence goes on along the minus strand of NW_028321884.1, from coordinate 9,327,833 downwards.
GTCAAAGTCGTATGGGAAAATTGTATTGCCAAGCGCGTGCCGTGGCTTGAAATATAAAACAATAGTGTTGACAATTATACCTGATCAGTTAAAAAAAAAAAAAAAAAGTAAAATAATGATTGTTGAGTGCAATCGACACGAAACAGTAGGGAAAAAAGTCCGCTCCACTCGTTAATCCGGAAATCCTGAAAAACAAAGAGGGTAAAAACCGATCAATCGGTGGATGACAACTAACTGTATGATTGTACATAGGCATTGCCGTATAGGTACGTATAATCAGCGACACCATCCGCGCAAATGTAAACATGACAGTTCACAACGCACGTAACAAATCTCGCTAATGTCAGACTCGCCTGATCCTTGCAAACGGCAACGGGGGGAGGGGGGTGAGATATATACGAGGAGTCATGTACTTACTTGTGAGTGTCATTTCCAGCGCGTTGCATGCGCTAAAATATATATTACAGCGCAATCCTCGGAACGAATTTATAAGAGAGCGCGCGCTCCTCTCCGACGGATGCCGCAATCCACTCGGAGGCTGGGCCTTTTTTTTTTTTTTTTTTTTCTTTTTCCATTTTCTATGCTCCGAGTTTCGCGCGTGTACAAATTTTCCACGAGGTGCGAGCTCGTCGAGTTACGTGTGTACACGTCCGCGCGAGGGGAGCGTCAAACCTGCGTTATTCATGTCCCGCAGAGCCGTGGTTGCGCAAGGCGGTATTTCGGGGAAAAGTATCACAAGTATGGGTACTTTTTGTTTGATTAGACGTGAAAGTTTTCGCCCTCCTGTCTCTCTCTCTTTACTTTGCATCCACAAGTTTGTCACAAAAGAAAAAAAAAAAAAAAACATTAAAAAATTGCTTCGTTCGGATTTCAACTGTTCCCGTACACGCGAAATCGGCATCTATGGGTACGTAATGCACGTGTGCACGAGACGCTATTTTCCCTACTCCGCGTGATAAATTGCCCATCGCGAGTTCCAACGGGTTAAAATAAAAAAAAAAGCTTCGATTACTTAAGTCTCACCGCACGCGTGCTATACGGTAAAGACGAGATAAAAAAAAAAAAAAAACGAGCCCATCAGCACGCGCGTACATAAAAGAAAAAAAAAAGGTACATAAAGGCACTTTGTTACGTTATGTATACGCGTAGTCCCGCTCTCGATCGGAGGCGAAAAAACGTTTGCACTCTTGCAAGCGCACCCATACACACTTCTGATGGCTATTGTGCAAATTATTATATTATACTTACTCTTGGGCTCATATTGCCGAAGCTGAGGCGTTTAAGCCACGAGTTGCGTTAAAATTTTAATTTTTCTACAAAATACATATTGCCTCTGGTGTATATTTATAATATAATGTATAATATATACACGGTTCGCTCGTACTGTTGAAATTTCAGCTGTGCCTGAGGCTGTTGCTTGTAACGGCGTTGACGATCCGGGCGACTGTGGGCCCACCGCTCGCGCGCATCCGCGTGAGATTCGTGCAGCCGCCTTACATACAGGAGCACGGGCTCACCACGGATGGTGAAACACACGCGTCCATTGTTCCTCGTCCACTTTATTTCCATGCACCCGTTATTTTGTAATGTAACGACAAACTTGACGGGCTTTTCCTTTTCCAGGGGCGCGGATCGTCGAGCAGCAATCCTACCTGTCGGTCGCTAGAAGAAGCTCCACGCTGCTGAACTCGGGATCTGGTGAGCCACATTTTTTGTACCCTTTTAACAAAACCCACGAGCTGCGTATTCACTGCCCCGTTGGCACGATACGTGTATGATGTTCTCACAGGGTACCCAACCCGGAGTGGAGCTCGTTACTTGTCGCAAAGACCAGACGGTCCACGATTCATCGAACGAAACGACCTCAGTGCCGGGGAAGGAGGTTTTTCTCACGGACTAGGTGATACAATCACGTGCGACCCAATGAAGTTTGGTTGAATATAATTTGGGGTTTTTCTTTCTCTCAGGCCATTCGGATCCGCTGTTGCTTATCGGGGAAGCGGCACTGATCGCGGTGAAGTACTTGTACGGGAGAGGCGAGTTGTTCTTCAGCGACGTACCCCACGAGCGTGCAGTACTGAGGCACCAGGAGTTGCGGAAACTAAACGGCCTCAATGGCAATGTGCTCGGTAGTTTGAGACCGAGTTCACCGTGGTATCGCTGGGACGACGGTTTTAACGTCATTCACTGCGTGTGACTTTTTTTCTTCTTCTTTTTTAATTCTAATATTGTAGAGTAATAATAACAACAACACATTTTGGACGTTGTATTATCAAAAAAGTGTGAAGCATGTATTATTTTACATCGTGCGAAAATCTATGTTATAATATATATATATGTACACAATCATCCGACTGAATTGACTTAAAAAGAGCTATTAAAAGTAAGTGTAACACAACATAATAATCAAGGAAAAAAAAAAACAAACAAAAATTAAATTACATTCCATGCAACTTCTTCTATCTACATGTACAGTTGTTAAACCAAAATAACACGATACGAGTACGTACGGAGGTCGCGATGTATTACTTTGTGAAATTTCTCGGATACGATAGATCACCGCAAGAAAATGAGAGCTACCACGATGCCGTACAAAACCGAGATCGTGGAGGATGTGGAGGCAGCATTGCACAAATCTCCTTTACAAAAACACATGTACACGTTTTTGTAGTTCCACTTGGTAAAGGCGCATCGTTCCTCGTTATCCTCGAGGGCACGTTGGAGGCACGCACGTTCCGTAGCTACGCCGTACTCTAAAAATCAAAACATTGGAAATCATCGGTTTCGTTGAACTTAATACCATCACAGGTGAAAAAATTATGTACACATGATAAAGTTACCATTATTGAGATTTTTGCTTTCAATGATTTTGACGCACCAGCCGGAGGGACAAGGTATGCTCTCGACTCCTATTTCGGTTTCGATTTGGGTCGCGTTGAACTTGAACGGATCTTTGCATGATCCCAATTCCCCCCTCGATCTGCATTTGACGCATCTTCTCATGTGCGCTGCAACATTGTTTTTCCATTGTTATTTATTTTATTTTGAAACAACGTTGATTTTTCCTTCCCTTTGGGATTTAAGGAAATAATTTTAATTACGCACATATGCCATTCAAATGTTTTTTTTTTGCATTTGAGAATACTAGAGATAAACCTTAAACTCCAACATGAACTGTATGTTGGTGAAAAAATTTACTTATTTTTTTTTAAACTACCCAATCTCGTTCACGTGAAAACCATAAAATCTTGACAGGTCACAAATCGAAAGTAAAATTCCATACCGATCAGCCATATTTCCCATGTATACATATAGTACCTTTGCTGCCGATCGGCCGATCCACCAGTAGCATCAGGACAATCGCTACCGTGGCCAGCGTCCTCCAAACCCACATCCTCGTGAATCCGATCCTTGTTCTACGTGTAAAGTACGATTTCTCCGATATTTTCAGATCCGAAGGATGACTTTGACGCACACAGCCATTTTGCGACGAGCTGATAAAAGTTAACTCAACGTGTGCCACCACCAAGGCAGAATCCGAACGCGTCGCTGTGTACACTGTCCGTGCATCGGCACCGGGCTTCTCTCTCTCTCTCTCTCTCTCTCGTACCTTTCACTTTGTTTCTTTTTTTTTTTTTTAGAGGCCACTATACTCGGCTCCCGTACTTGTACCACTGCTGCGCTATGCTCGTGTAGCTCTTTTGTAACGATCTTTGAAAAAATGCTGATACACGCGTCTGCCGTCACTGAAAACGTTTACGACTTCATTTGCCTAACTCTTTGGATGTTGTGCAACGCCACTGGGAAATCCTTTTTTTTCCATCTTCTCTTGCGTTATTGTTCACTTTACTTGTTGGAGGTGTGTTGGAAGAAAAAAAAAGTTACGTTTAAACTTTAATCGTTACAATTTTTTTTTTTTTTTCTAATAAAATTCATTGTTTCTCATCGTGCGTAAATTATGGATGCAGAATTAAACTTCGATGAGAATGTGTGGTCGATGAAACTAAAATTCGGTATCCGACTCGTCCAGCAATTTTTTGTCCTTCCTTATCTCCTCGTAGGTCTGAATTTTGAAGTAACGTCGGTTCTTGCAAGCCTTGAAAACTCCGTAGCAGTAGCCCACCAGAGCGAGAAGGAGGACGAAACTCAAGAAATAAAAGTGCCGCACGAAGGCTGAAAAATTAAATGGTATGGTGAATCTCCGTCGTTTCAAATTTTCGCGCTCAACGGCTGTAGCTCGGAGTTCGTTGCTCCGCCGCTACGAGGCTACGAGGGGTTTTTTCGTTATCCGCAAGCGCACGGAAATTCATTGGTTAGTATATAAGGAACTTTAAGAGGCCACCGAGCGTACTTGCTTCGGCAGTACATATACTAAAATTGGAACGATACAGAGAAGATTAGCATGGCCCCTGCGCAAGGATGACACGCAAAATCGTGAAGCGTTCCACATTTTTTGTTCTTTTGAAAACATTATTATTTTTAATCTTCCTAAACTAAATTTTTAATAAAACAGACCTTGCGTCAAAAGCTTCGTCTCCGTCACGACAATTACTTTTGCTTGCATCATACGAATATCGTCGACGGTACACGTGTAACTCCCTTGCTCGTACTTAGAAATACCTAAACATAGGTTTTTCATTTTTTTTTTTAAATCAATCGTCATCACAGTTTGCATAATATATATTATATATTTGATGAACCTTTTAAATAAATGGTCATAAATATGTCGACCAAGACTCTTGGCTGCGGGTCCTTTTTACGAAACGAGTGGCCCTTGCCCTTTTCCAAAACTTTTGAATCTTTTTCCCAGACAACATTTGACTCTTCCGTTGATCTTAATGGCAAAAACATTAATTTAACGTTACATATAAGTAACTATCGGGTGATTGTGTAGCAAAAAAATAAAAACACAAGTACTCTGGACAAGTGATCGAAAGATGCGCCCCTTCTTTCAAAACGTAGCGCCTTTTGTATTTGAATTTGTTTTTTTTCTTTTTTACTTTTTTGCAGGGTTTACATGGCTCAGTGACGACAAACTCCGGCAAATACCTCGTGGCGTTACTCACGTTTGGAAATATCTCTCCGAGAATGATCGATCTAAGTTTTATACTTTAATTTCTCGAAGATAAAATATTGTTTAATACAAATATAAACACACCTGCAAGGTATCAATGGAAAATTTGCAAAAAAGTCAATTATCTCGGAAGTTTTGTTACCACTTTCTGCCTGAAACAATGATTTGCGAAACGTGTTGGATACACCCATAAACCAATTACTACAAAGGAGCTTTACTCGTATTTACATTTTCATATAAATAACTTGCAATCCTGCACAGAGCTTTTTTCTTTCTGACTCCACGATTGGCCTTGCATTCCTTGCAGTGGCTCCAGCGTCTCCATTCAGAAGTTACTTCGAGCGTCACTCCTTCTTTTCTGATTTTTACCAATTCAGTATCTTCCGAGGACTGTGTTGTACCATACATTTCAACAATCAGCATATAAATGTCAACGCAATATACATATATAACGTGATGCCATTTCAAACCGAAAACTTCGATGTGACTGGGACCAGATGCTGCTCACGATATTTCTTGTAATCAGTCTCGTCTCCCTCCATGGCTGGTTCTAGCGTTTCGTTTTTAAAAACAGCTAAAACAAAACTCCAAGGTAAGTTTACCAGAGCTCCGTTTCGTCATAGAACAAATGAGACATCATCAAAACTCAACGTTCAAGCCGATAATGATGGTACTCGCGATCGAACTTCTTGCGATTGGCGCCGAGACAACTGTAGAATCCAGCATCGCCTGGGGAGAAAACTCTCACAACCAGGGCGCCGCCAACAGTCAAGAGGATGCGGTTCAGACTGGCGTTGTTCTCCATGCCAAGCTTGACTTCTGTCGGCTCGCTCGTCCTGTTCAAATCCTGCCAGTGCCAGATTTTCGGCCGCAACAGCATCTCTTCGTTCGGGTCCTCGCTTTTTTGAAAAATTATTCAGTTGTGTAGGGCTTTCAACTGTTACAAACGGATATAAATATGCGGAACAGCTCACCAGAACTTGCACTCCAGTACAAGCATAGCGTCGACCTCGGCGTCCACGAGCAAGTACTCATCGCCAAGGTCGCCCGAGACGTTCAGTTTGGCTCTTTCCCTGCAAAACTTTTGTGGCTTGGCCGGTTCGCACTTGACGTCGTTTATCAGTACAATTGCTGCGACGATTAATAGCAGCGCTGAGCTGTACAGAAGTTTTTTACTTGACATGTGTCGATGTGTCTATAATTATAAATCAAAAAAAGACGGGAGGTATATTTTTCTTTTCTTTCCAACACAGGCATCATTGTATACTTCAATACGCAGATTAGCAAGCGTTCCGACATCCGTCATGCATGTAATGGTAATCATACGAAAATACACCTATGCAACGAAAAAAATAAATGAATAAAAAATAAAAATAAATCCAAAGATCCAATGATCCAAAACGTAAATAAAGCACGAGTGCGCACGTTTTTGGCGCAGACGCCAAAGGGAAAGAGCCAATGAAAAGCGACGAGGAAAGGCGGACGAAAACGAGCGGGGCGCATTGGCGCATATATCATCAGAGCAGAAGTAAAAAGCCAACGACGACTAGTAGCAAGAGAGAGATGAGAGATGAGAGAGAGAGAGAGAGAGCACATGCGCGTGCATAACCACATTCAGTCCAGAAGTATAAACCTATAGTGGCGACGCAACGTCAACATGGCCGACAACGAGATTACGAGTGAGTAAGAAATAACTTTCTTGATCCGGTTGCGCGGAGAGTTCGCGGGTTTCCTCGAGAGAGCCTTCGTTTCCTGGTCATCCTCGACCTCTGCTCCGGTCGTGCGTATCTGGGCCAGTGTACCACCCGACTCCCAGTTACATCTGCTACGAGAGATGTAGATTTGAAATCATCACCGTTTGAATTTCGGCTCTTTCGGGCATCTGGTATTTCAAAATTTCAAAATTACAAGACTCTACCCGAGCAGGCTAGGGTTCGTGGGAGCATCGTCGTCGGAGCCAAGGTAGCCCTGGCCCTCTGCCTCGTCCTCGTCCCCGGCGTTTTTTCGCATCTTTTCTCGCTACAGGCGAATTTACCGCGTAGACCTTTTCGCGCTCCCTTACTATATATCTCTCGATGCTTTTAGGCTTCGATCACACCAGAAAGTGTATACATATACTCAAGTGTGTGTGTGCGTGTCATAGTAGGTTTTGTAAAAAGCTATCTTGTGTTAATTGTGGGACGCTTTTTTGGTGGTTACGTCGGCTCTCGGTTATCGGATCAGCTGAGATACGAGATTTGAATTGAAAGTGTTGACAAAAGCAAAAAGGCTGCTTCAATTTGCCAATGTGCGGACAGCGCGCGAGCAAAAGTTAGAACTAAAAGTGTCACGTACGTAATTCCCTCTCGTCTCTCGCTTATTTCGCAAATTCGAAAAGTGTAATTTGTTACCTTGAGTGAGGAGGAAGAGGAGCTCACGGGCTTTGGTGGCACTTTTCTCGGGGCTCGGGGCCTCGTCAAATATATTTTCGCCAAAAAGTGTGCTGGACCAAGAGGATATAAAACATTTTCAAAAAAGCAAGATGCTCGGGCGATTCAACAGCAGCAAGCGCAAAAGTGACGTTTACTTTTATGAGGACACACTTTGAATATTATTGTTGCATGCACTTGAGTAGCGTATAGCCGTCATTTAATGCGTGAAGAGCTTTTTGCTTGTTGATTTATTCAGATTTGACGGAGATCGTAAAGTTTAGGCATTTTTTCACTTTGATTGCCGTATACTTACCAGCGAACTTGATGTTTTTTCTTTTGTGTGCGACAAGAGCTTGCAACTCTTTTCGTTAGTTTTCAAATTCGATCTGGATATCGATGCGTGATGGTTTTCATATACACTCTGTCTCTGAAATGACCTAATTTTAGTTCTTCGTTTTTTTCAACACTTGTTCTTATTTAATAAATCGCGATAACTTCGTGCTGCATATTCTATATGTATATGTATGTTCATACGCTACCAATTGATTTATTTTAATCGAATTTTACTCATTAGGTGCATACGTAATTCTGTAGTTTACCTTAATTTCATGTTGTTAGATATTTGTGGAATGTGATTTAATATGCATTGCTGTAGAAGCGTAGATTGCTGTATTAGTAGGATGTAAATGTCGCTTGATACGTATGTATTTTTTAAATTCTTAAGGTTAGGAACGTTTTTTAAAAACAGGTCTATTTATACATGTATACATACGCATATGGATGGAATGGTATTTTTATTTGAAATCATGAATATCTGGCAGATTGAATCATACTATAGTTTTAACGAGCTTTATGAGAAATCATTACTCTTCGTTCAAAATAGTTTTTATCTTTAAAATTGACGGTTTTTAAATCTTATTTAAAAACTTAATATACTACTGTGCTGAATTGTTGTTGATGAATATTTAGATAATTTATTTTTATCAATCAGAAGTGTTGAAGGCCCCATAATAAGCTAATGATAATTTCTTTTTTCTTTTTTAGAAATCCTTGATGAGTCGGCAAAGACTCTCCTGTTGATTAAAAACAAAAATATCGAAGTCAAAAACGAAATAATGGAGGAAGATATGGATATCGATGAGAACAACACGTCAAATAACAATTCTTTGGATTCTCAAATGGATACCGAAGACTTGGAACCAGTGCAAGAGTTGGGACCCGCTGCTTTGGGTCTACAAAGAGTAGGTTCCAAGCCACCTCCAAAACCAGCTGCACCTCAACCAGTTCAAGTCTTGAATCGTAGAGGGATGCCTGCGAGAATAAGAAAAAAGAATAAGCTGTTTTACGATGATATTTTAGTCAATCATCCACATCACAGGTAAATTGTCAAGCTCTTTTTCGTTTGAGCCAGTTTTGTTGAAAATAATTTTTGTTTTCTCAACAGAATAAAAAAGGATCCAGATTCTACACCAGTAAAACCGTCACCGAAAAAAATTACGAGATTGTCACCTATGAAGAGAGCCAGAATGATTTATCATGAACCCAAGAGATCAGTGTCGACACCGTCAACTCCTGTTAGTAAGCCAATTAAAATCGAAAAGCCACAGACAGCGGAAAAACATCCACCGCCGCATGCTCCCTCTTCGCCAGACAGAAAAATTGGCCAGAAAATTGGTATGAGATTACGAAATCTGTTGAAGTTACCTAAAGCTCATAAATGGGTATGCTATGAATGGTTTTACAGTAACATTGACAAGTAAGCATCTTCTTGTAGAAGATAACTTAAAATATTGAGTCTCTCAATGTTTACAAATTATTCGTTTTATTTTCAGGACACTTTTTGACGGTGACAATGATTTCATGATTTGCTTGAAAGAATCATTTCCCCAACTTAAAACGCATAAACTCACTCGCGTTGAGTGGTGCAAGATCCGAAGAATGATGGGCAAGCCTAGAAGATGTTCACAAGCTTTTTTTGAAGAAGAAAGAAAAGAATTGGAAAGGAAAAGACAAAAAATTCGCTTGTTGCAACAACGAAAAGTTTCAGATGTGCAAGCTTTCAAAGATTTGCCTTCAGAAATACCACTTCAATTGGTGATAGGAACAAAAGTGACTGCAAGATTGAGAAAACCACAAGACGGACTTTTCACTGGAAGTGTAGATGCCGTTGACACAAGCAATAATACTTATAGGATAACTTTTGATAGAGCTGGACTAGGAACTCATAGTGTGCCTGACTATGAGGTTTTGGTAAGATGGCATTCAATACATTGTTGACTTAATCCTTTTTTTTTTTAGTTGTAGAAAAACTGAATTTATCTTATTTATGAAATCATTGCAGTCAAATGATCCTCCAGAAACAATAAGTGTTGCTTCATTTACAAACAAATTCAGGCCTCGACATGTTCAATACGTTCCCTCTCCAGCTTACGAATTGAAATTGTCAAGATTAACGAATGATCCGTTAATTTCAAACGCTACTATCACGAAAAAAAACCAGATTCTTTCTAGTGGTCTTGTCAATGGTTATCCATTGAAGTTACTTGAAAGTATGGTCAAAGTGAACAAAATCTTGGTGGCAAAAAAAATTAGGATTAAAAAATTGAAAGAAATGAACAGTGAGGCTGAAAAACGGAGATCGATTGGAGAATCTTTACCTCCAGATTTTGAAAGAAAATATGCAGGGTTAGTTTTTTTAGGCATTTGAAACCTTGCTTTGTTATTTGATACTTTTTTAAATGGTGATAATATGTGGTCTTTCATTGTAGAATCGTAGTAGAATTGGAAAAAATGAATGCAGATCTCCAAGATATTTTAAATGAAGTACAATACATGTGTCAAGAAATCGCCCCTGAACCCAGTGTTGCAGCAATGCTAGCACCCTCACATCTAAGAGAAAAGTGTCGCCAGGATGCAGCTGAAATGGTGGCAAAAAATAACATGATTAATGACAGTGCTCCGTCTCAAATGAATCAGCTTGTTACAGATCTTACAGCTCTGATGCTACAAGTTAAAGTAAGCAGTATACATTTCATAACTTTTCAACTTGAAAATCGAACTGATTTGTCATAATCGATCAATCACTGTGAATTTGGCTTTTGGTACTCGGAGTGTAAAATATCGTCGCTTTTTTCAGTGCCTATCAGATTCTGATAAAAACGCATACGAGCTGAAAGTTCTACAAGGGACCATGGAACAAATCAGGACGAAACTTTCGCCGCAAAATCAGCAAGTTTTTCAAAATTGTGTTGAGATACACATGCAACATATACAACTGGGATTAGGACAAGTAGGTGCATTAACACCTTTCATGGCACAAAAAATTTAAGTATTTTGAAACTCGTTTAAGACCTTCGTGATTCAAGGTTTCTAATAAAATTTATCAATTTGTTTATTGTTTAAGTAAAGTATACATAACCTACAATAAATGAAGGGTTGCAAAAATGAGATAAATTGAATTTTTAAATATCTCAGTTGGGACTCAAAATAAATTTCGACAAAAATAAAATAAGTTTATCGCTTTTCATTGAAAGCAGTTGCTTTACAATTCAAATGAAAACCAAAAAGGTAATCCTTGAATAATTTTATGGTAAGATGAGAATCGATGCTTTCCCTAGGATTTTGCAACGGTTAATGTAGATATAGGGAAAAAAAAAAAAAAAAAAAAAAAAAAAAAAAAAAAAAAAAAAAAGAAAAAAAAAGAAAAAAAAATGTTAATGGCAAATGAGATGGTTCCTTACAGTATTAAAAATGAAAGCAAGGAACGTAAAGTAGTAATATTGTTGACTTATGACCAAGATGATGGTGATTTTTGAAAGTCAATAGTGTTTAGAGGTTGGTAGCTCATAACTATAAGAGAGAATTTATGAATAAAACTTTAGTTACATGATATACATATATATGTATATATTTACTACGTTCATGTAATTGTACATATTCGCAATTCATATGGTTCATCATAAATCGTCAATCGAAAATTAATTCACATCCATGTATGTTAAGATTAGTTGTAGATCGAGTATAGTTAGAGGAAAAATTTTTTATATCACTAACAAATAAAAGCAAATATGTATAATATGAGTGTTGATGAAAAATTTCTGCAATAAGAGAGTAGAGAAATAACTATGAAATTTATTTGAGAAATTTGTAAATTGAATCGTTAATGTAACAAAGGTTTATTTTAATTTACATAATGTAGCTAAATAGAAAGACTAAAATGTGTCCCCTCGTATTTTTAATCAGTTGTAAAAATTACATGTTTGGAAAACATATAATAATGTCAGTACATGAAAATTCTCATATGTAAAAAACCTGCATTTTGAACTTATTGCACTAATAAAATATTACATTTATAAACCCTACTATATTTACTTGTTTGAAATACCTCTTTAAAAGTTAAAAGTTGTATGAATAAAGCATATATAAGTTTTTTTAATTATCTTTATTTCCTATATTCTTGGTGTAAAAAAAAAAAGAAACATTTTTTACAATTTATCATAAAGCGTATGGTGAGCTTACGTTTACATTGAATTTGTAACTTTTTCTTATGTACAAGTGATTATTTTTTGCTGTTAATAATGAGATGTTTTGTTCATAAAATTAAGTTAAATAGAAATTAAAATGAATTCGAATTCAGTTATCACTTTTGAATTAATTATAAAATTGAAATTCGATATAAACTTGCTCAATGCACAATTTATCGATACGAGCGCACTTTTAATTATTAGGCGAAAAGTTGTACGTACAGATTAACGTTTCATTTTAAAAGGTGATGCATCCTTACCTGAATATTCCAATTCTCTAGCAGAGTATGTTGCGTACTCTCTGAAAAAATTTAAGTATATATAATACAAGAAACTGCTTCAAAGTGTATGCTCGAGATAATGCATCGTCTACATAAATATTGCATTGTTTAAATATGCTCTTTAACGTAACAACATAGTCTACATTCTTGTCTTAAGTTACATACGTCATCAAAGAGCATATTTTTTCAATACACTTAAACCTTTTTCAGATTCACAGATGCATTTTTATTCAAAAAGTTCGATTATTTTATTTCATTAATTCCTTGTCACATTACATTCATTTTCATCTACAGTAGTAGGTTTGTTCAAAACATTTTCATTAATACAACTCATTAAACCTATTATATTTAACAAATTTACTAACAATAAAATATAACAAATAAGTGTAAAAAATTTCCAATGCTCCATTTAAATGATTCAAAAATACAGAAGATACATTCTTCAATGTCTAAGATTCAGTTTAAAGACGTAAAATTTACTGAAAATGACAATGTAACATATGCAAAAATCATTAGAAGTCTTATCATGTACTAGTATTCCGTTTCTAAAAAAAAAAAACTAAAAAAAAAAAACTTAATGCCACGTTTGCTTGCTACGAATAAAATAATCCAGGGAGCATTTGAAAATTTAATATCATGTTTGGCAGAGTTGCAATAAAATGTCCTGAAGTAATCTATTACCATTAGGTGTATATGTATATGTTTATACGTTTTGCTTGAGGCATTAAGATAATTGAATTTACCAAAGAAATGGCGGTTAGCTGCGTGCAAAAAAAGAAAAAAAGGGGAAAAGTTTTATTCCACTATTTTTTATGTTTCTCAAGAGCTTCCAAAAGCGCGTCTGCTTCTTCTTCGGTCTTTACCCTGAGGAGAGTAGCGACTGGTGGTGGTTTAGCCGTTGGAAGTGGCAGGCACACTATCATTACGCTATTTTTATTCAATTTTTTCGTTGGAATGCTTTCCGTGAGCATTGTGTTCAATAAAATGTTACCCAGCGAGTTAACTGCTCGTATGATCAGTTGCATTTTGTCATTGGGAGCTGGCTTAAGAAATAGCGTGCCAACACCTCGATCGCTGTAATTTCCGTCTTTTTTAACGTAAACCTTGCATCTGTAATTTAGATTCAAAATTTATGAGCAAATTATTAATGGCCACATATATTGAATAACAAAAAAGACGTTTGACAATTATAGTGATAATACCTTTGTTCAAAAATTGATCCTTCTTCCGTAATTGGTTTAAAATCTGGTTTGGGAGGTTCGTCATCATCATCTTCTTTCTCTTCATTTTTTTTCTCCTCGCTATCTTGCGGCTTGGCTACTGCTGCGTTTCCAAAAGTGAATGGCTTGCCACTAAAATTGGATTTAAAAGATTTTTTTATTTTTTTTTTTCACAAGTACATGATAATAACAAGAAAGGTTTCTTGAACTTACCTTCCAAAACTAAACCCTGCGGATAATGTGCTGGTGGCAGAAGGGCTTTGACCAAAACTGAAGGGCCCAGAATTCGCGGTAGTTGCAGTCTGGGAAAAAGTTAGGCCAGCTGGTTTTTCCTCAACCTTTTTCGATTCTTCATCTTTTTTATTATTTTCTACAGGGGACTTGGACGAAAAAATGTTTTTGTCGCTGGATGTGTCGCTTTGAATGCCAAAAGGACATTTATTATCCGATTTTAAATTAGACGAAAACACTGATTTATCGGGATTACTCGCGCCTGCAAAAATAGAAATAGGAGACTGTCCTTCTGAGGCCGGCTTAGAGCCAGAGCTACCAAATACGAAAAGTGATGGTTTTTTTGCTTCCATAACAGCTGGTTTTTCACTTTCGGTCGTTTTTGGTGGCTCAATTTTTGTCTCTGTAACGCCCTCAGTAACTTTTGAATTTTCGTCTTTTTTCCCATGCTTCTGCTCGATATCTTTTAAATACTTTTCGTAATCACGGAATATCGGAGTCAGTATGCACACGGGGTTCACGTCGACGTGAGTTTTTATCCATTTGGCAACACCCTGGTTAAGTCCCTTCAGTTTTGCATAATACTCCGGAGGTTTACCAGAGGAGGCACTTTCTTTGTTTGTGGGAGCTGTTTTTGGTTCTGTCGAGGTCGCAGCTTTTGCAAGAGTACTCGTGCCGTTTTCTGAAACCGTTGCAGATCCATTCGTCTCTGTCTTGATAGTGTCAAGATTCGAGTTTGAAGTGGTCAAAGTACTGGCACTCGAATTTGACCTTAGAAAACTGAAAGGTGATGCAGAATTTGTTACAGCTGTTGTTTTGAACCCAGTAAATGAGCCAAACGCACTTTTGGTCGTACCCTGTAATCAAATGCGAAAAAACGTTAATAACACACGATGATTGGTTTCACAGCAATTCGGAGCTCGTGGCCATGTGAACCAACCAACTTACATCTTCAGATTGCGGAAGACGTCGTCTAGCTGTTTTCACGATCCGTCGACTCAATATATCGTCGGAGGCTTTCTCAAAAATTCCGGGTTCTGTCTTCTCCTCGTCTTGATTCCAGTTGTCGTGATTTAGCTCCGTGGTTGGTTTTCTCTTGTTTGACATTTTTCACCATGAACTTGAACCTGCCACCCTGCGTACAATAACCAAGCGATATCCACTTTCCTACCCACCGATCTCTCAAATCTAAACAACACAAAGAAATTAAGCACGAATCCGCGAACGAATTGTCGGATACTTGTAATCAGGGTTACTTAAAAACGGTGAAGCAGTGTACAACACATATACCTATACAACGGCCACTCGGGCCACTGTGCACATGCAAACTTAACCTCGAAAATTTACGCTGCAGACTCTTCAGCGGATGCTTCTCGCAAGCTCGCAACACCGGGCTTACCCTCCCTATAGACCTTCTGGTGTGCTCTCCTATAAGTATATTTGTACTTTTGGAGGTCAATTTTTGGGTCAAAAATAAATTGTAAACTTGCCGCAAACAGCCCACACTATGTCAACTTTTTACTTTAAATTTACAAGATCAATTGCGGCTGGTTTATAGTTAATAAAGTGGCTCTACTGTAAGTATAATTGGATCAGCGCCATCTAGCGTTGCGAATTTTTGAACTAAAAAGTGGCCCTAAACTTTTGAAACAGAGCAATTGAGCTCAGAGCCATTTAGTCAATTATAAACCAGCCGCAACTCATGGTGAAGCTATAAAATGAAAAAATAACGATACATGTGTTTTTGGCGGCAAGTTAACAATCTATTTTTTACCAAAAATCGACCTCCTATGTATTTATACTTTTGAAGATGCATTTTTGAGCATAATACAGATTGTTAACTTGCCGCCAAAAACACACGTATCGTTATTTTTTTATTTTATAGCTTTATCATGACTTGCGGCTGGTTTATAATTGACTAAATAGCTCTAAGCCTGATTGCTCTGATTGAGAATTTTAGAGGCCACTTTTCGCTAAAAAATGAAGACCGCTAGATGGCGCTGATCCAAATAATTATTACAACTTACAGTAGAGCCGCTTTATTGATTATAAACCAGCCGCAACTAATCTGATGGATAGACAATAAAAAGTTTAAATTTTCTGTGTTATCTGCGGCAAGTTTACAGTTTATTTTTGACCCAAAAATCGACTTGTAAAAGTATAAATATTCTACTTCTTCGGTATAAGTAGTCATTTAACTTCATTTTGCAAATCTGGTGTCAAAACAAAACCAGTAGAATTTTGATGTTACCTAAAGCTAGCTTACGTTTTTACACTCGAATAGGTAAACAAAAACAAAATGTTAGATGGAAATTCACTAACAGTTGGCAAAGATAATCTTTGCAAATCCAATTAGACTTTCGAATGCACCCATAATCTCTATAAATGCACCCCATGTTTTCTGTGTGGTCGTCATACAAAAATAAAGTTAAGTGACAGTAGTATGAGACCTTTTGGTATCAGTGAAGCAAATAAACTGGAACATAAATAAACAGTTTAACCATTATACTTTACAATTCTTATTAATAGCGCCAATCATACAACTGTTAAATAAAAAAAAGGTGATGGCCGATGCCGCTGCTGCTAAATGAGAAGCTCAAAAGAGACGGATTTTTGAAAATCCGAAAAATCGTATGCAAAAAATTTTCGGAGTGTGCAGGAATGAATTGAACGTTAGTAAAAATTTCAAGATTACGGATACGAAACTATATACAGTTAATAAAAATTATGACATACAGTATACACAACCTTGTACAGAATTTCATTCAAAACGGATTTAACTATCTGCGTTTATTACTTTGTTTGACAAGTATACAGTCAAGCGCTCGAAAATTAAAATTTTTTGTTTCTTGTTCAGTTTACCTTTAGAAGCTATTAGATTATTTTATAACTTATTTACAAATAAAAATCTAAAAAATTGTGTGCTTTGTTTTTGTTAGATTTCAAGTGACTATTGTGATGATAACGAAGAACAATTGGACTTGAAAAAAAGTATTCTGTTGTGCTAAAAAAGTACGATTGTTTATTAAATCCGATCAAACTTGTATAAATAATTGTGGAATTTATGTTGTATCTTAAGTTCCAACTGGTGATTTTTAAGAAAATTATACTCTTAGTTCATTGAAATAGAATGATTTTAAAATTTTCACAACAAAGAAAATCATTTTTCTAATACAATCATTTGATTCCTAGAAAGCTAAAAAATAAATTGTAAACTTGCCGCAAATAGCACAGAATACGTCAACTTTCTATTGTTTATCTATAAGATCAATTGCGGCTGGTTTATAGTTAATAAAGTGGCTCTACTGTAAGTATAATTGGATCAGCGCCATCTAGCGTTGCGAATTTTTGAACTAAAAAGTGGCCCTAAACTTTTGAAACAGAGCAATTAAGCTTAGAGCCATTTAGTCAATTATAAACCAGCCGCAACTCATGATGAAGCTATAAAATGAAAAAATAACGATACATGTGTTTTTGGCGGCAAGTTAACAATTTGTCTTATGCTCAAAAATGCATCTTTAAAAGTATAAATGCATAGGGGGTTGATTTTTTGGTAGAAAATTGATTGGTAACTTGCCGCCAAAAACACACGTATCGTTATTTTTTCATTTTATAGCTTCATAATGAGTTGCGGCTGGTTTATAATTGATTAAATAGCTTTAAGTCTGATTGCTCTGATTGAGAATTTTAGAGGCCACTTTTCGCTAAAAAATGAAGACCGCTAGATGGCGCTGATCCAAATAATTATTACAACTTACAGTAAAGCCTTGTAATTGATTATAAACCAGCCGCAACTAATTCTATGGATATAAAATACAAAGTTAACATAGATTATGCTGTTTGCGGCAAGTGTTTATATATGGCTCAATAAAATCGACCATATGGCACTACGTATGCGTTTTTATGCAGATGTCGTGAGTGGACTTCCTTGCCTATACCACCTATACCACATAATATAACCTTTGGAAAAATCACGCAATCACGCAATCACAAGAGAGGAAGAGAGTACAGACTATAATCTCTGCTACAGAAGTACAGAGTATAGTCGCGAGTCACAAAGTCACAATCAAACTGACGACCGTGAAAACCACTGCGCGACAAGTAAAACCATACTTTTATTATTGCCGCGATTTGAGTGTGCGAGGTTTGAATACATGTAACCTTTTCTTTTTTTCTTTTTATTTTATTTATTTAACGTTAGGAAAACTATACATATGTAACCATGAGTTTTATTCATCCAAGGTGGCGGTCGCTCGATTTATTTTGAAATCGGAATTAAAGGTGTACGTAAAAGTAACAAATGTGCACCTATATGCTACGTAATCAAGTTGACTGCTGAGGAGTGCAGGAGTATTCTGGTCTTTTGCTATACGCCTTACAATTATAAGTGAAACTGTAAGTATTGTTTAACTAAATGTAAATAGGTATGTAAGAGTATAGTATGCTTTAAAAAATAAACTCAGTAGGAGGGTACATAACTCACTCGCTCGGTAAAATAGTTAATACGCCACAAAAGGGGCTCGCATGTGCAAAAGTTTATCAGATTTTTCTCGACCGTTTGCCGACATAGTACTTGTAAAATAAATAAAAAGGGTTTTCCTCGTCTTCTCCGTGTACAAGATTGTTAGTTTGAATGGTTAGTTGCACCTAATTGTATGGTAAAGTATTCAAGTATCCCATTATTGCTTATCAATGTAATAAGTGCTCTACCTAAAACATTTTCACTTCATTCGTCACGGGTAATGCATTTTTTTAACGGTAAGAGTTTTCACGACGATGCGGTATAGATAAGAGATGTAAAAATTATAAGTATATATTGACAGCTAGTTTGAAACAAAATAGCGTATTATCAACGCCAATGTTAAACTCTTGTTTAATTAACTAATTAGTTAAACTTGGCCGGTTTAAATTGAAAAGCTATATAACAATATTAACTATGATTGAGGATATATACAATGCTTGTTAAAAGAATTGACGAAATTCACTTATGTAAAAAAGTTTTATTCACTACTCAACACACTCATTAAATAGTATTATTAACTAAAAACGCTATAGTCATCTGGCTGACTTATATATAGTAATTAAATAAGTATCATCATTGGTTTATAGTTTTACATTCGTTGCAATTACATTCGTTCAACCAGCACCTCGGCGTCGATGTTTTCGTTCATTACGCCACGACGATTAGTGTGCAGCTTATCTGTGGCCGTCTTCACCACCTCCTGAACGAGCTCCTGGACGTTGTTGTAAGCCTCGTCTCCAGTCTTCTTCAGTTCGGCCATGAGATCCTTCAGATTGACCCTTATCTCGTCTATGTCAGGCTGGGCGGCTTTGCCCTCCGCTACGACCTGCTTGTGGGCCTCCTTGGTTAGCTGCAGGAGCGCCAAACCTTTCTCCCTAATGTGCCTCAGGTTGGCGTTGTAAATCTTTTCTCCCCTTTCCTTAATTTTCTGCCAAGTAGCTTTAATCACCTCGAGGGCTTTGTAAAACTTGAGTTTCAGCTTTGCCCACGTGTCCTCGATGCTGCGCTCCTGGGACTCGCTCAACCCGTACTTTTTCTCCGACTCTGCGTTGATCTACGCGTTATGTTTGATAAATTAATAAGTTTTCTCATGATTTTACTTCACTCAGCAGTAATTGCAAAAGCTAACCGTCGAAACCTCACCTGAACATTCTTGTGGCGTACTTCTGGGGCGGCCTGCGAATCGAGTTGAACATATATTTATAAACTTTTGATTATTCGTCATTTATCGTTGTATTGGATGAAAAATCAAGCAAACGCTCTTGCACACTAAGAATTTCGTTATTTTGGTTTTGTATAAATTTACATGCGGAATAAAATTACTCACCAACACCGCGGCAGCAGCCAAGAGGACTAACAGCGCAACCTTAGCGATCATGTTTACCTTTCGATGGGTCAAGGAAGCTTGAAGCACGCTTTTTAACTTTTTTTCGATTTTCCTTTGGCATTTATATACCTACGCGCCGAAAAATCTTTAACAATCATCTCTCTTCGATTAATTTAATTGCTCGTGCAGTAGACCCGTTAATGGTTTTGCCTGTTGTTTTACAATGTTTTTTTGTTTTTTCAATTCATTTATCTTCAAATACTCTGTATTATTTTTGCAAGTGATGCGGAAGCCAGACGCACTTTAACATGTACTTTATCAGTTGTTATTATCATTGGCTTTCGGTAAAGAAAAAAAAAAAAAAAAAAAATGAGCGCATTACGTCAAAAATCATCAAGTTTTGGTATATATTACGTGAACTTGTGTCCACGAAAATCAGTGTTTTTTGAAATTATTATATATGTAAAGTTACTGAAACTATGTATTTAATTGAGTTTTCAAGTTATGCACGCACAAAAGCCATGTATTCACACGCAAAATCCATTAACGTAACTATTGCGTGTAAGTCGAGACAATATATTATACGTATGTATAGGTGGGCCATTTTTGTGAGGCCATATTTATTATATAGGGTACATGGCATTACTTACTTGGGAGCCACCAGCCAAAGTTTTTGTACTTGCAGTATGAAATGAGAATATTTTTTGTCATCGAGAAACAAATCAGAGTTTCAACTATAAATGGCAAACTGGTGATATGTAAATATGACGGCAAATCACATCTGCTTGAATTGAGAATCATATACGCAAAGATAAAAAATATAATTAAGCGAACAGCCCACAGACACACAGATTGACGTCTACAGATTGTTACGTGACGTCATTGATGTCCTCATACGTGTAAGTGTAACTTGAAAAAACGAATAAGCTTATCAACTTATGCGTTTCGAGTGTCGTATACTCATGAGTATGTATAAGGTAACTTTGAAGTACCGGCCCAACCTTTGGTAAATTTAAATTACTGATGTATATACACTCTTTTTACAGAATAGCTACAGTGATTCATTTGTTATATGTTAATTACTTTTCAATAATGATGCCCTTGCCTGTCTTGTCATGAAAGCAGTATAACTACGATAGTAGAAATACATTTAGCCAACATAATGAGTAAATCCATGATTTCATTTTTGTGTTTTCTTTTGTTGATGAAATATTAAAACGTTACAAGTTACGTATATTATCAGCACCGAATATCGGATGGAAAACCAATTGTTTTTTTTTTTTTTTTTTCAGAATTCGATCAATGAAGCGAAAAGAAACGGCATACAGGAAATCCGCTCGTACTTATACACGTTGACTTCTCGTGAACATATTTATATAATTGCATCATCGAAGGCCTGCCTCGAGAGAATCTTCTTCCGCACTACTTTTCATGATATTCTTTTCACTAGGTAACTAAGTACACACGTATGTCGTATTATCTGCAGTTTTCGTGCACAAGAGTGTTGTTGCATGTATTATAATGTACAAGAAGTTCCGAAACTTTCGAAAAGACTCTCCTTTCGATTTCTTTTCTTTTACACAAGTACATAGGCACGTACATTTGAGTTCATATTGTAATACCGGCTTGGTATATATACCTTACACATAAAAATTTACTCGAAATGTACAGTAATAATTTTAACAGCGGCAGTTTTTTTTTTTTTTTTTTATTAAATCTTTATTGAAAACGAGTCCAAGCGTGTATTTATGAAATTTGAGTTTTGTTAACATTAAACCATAGAGATAATTGCAGCAAAACTAAGTGTGCACAATTATCCAATTGAAATCATGAAAGATGAAAGTAATAAAAGAATTTTTATAGGGTAGGCAAAAGTAGAGTGGCCTGGAAACCGCCATTTACAGGATACTGTACAGAAGATTATGCTCCTACATGAATTTCCACTATTGGTCTGGTAAAAATTATTCTTTTCACATTTTGGTTATATTCTTTGTACAACTTGTATGTAAAAAGACCAACAGAAATGAATATACATTTGCAGGATGATACTAGTGTACAGTTTGCCCTGGAATTTCAAAAATCATGCAAGCGACTTGTGGTATATACTTTTCATTAACTCGTAGTACCAAGTGTACACGTATTGAAATCCATTGGGTTGCAAATAAAACAAAAAACGTACAAAAGTTACAATAAGGTATACATGAAAAGTAAAATAAATTATATTACCCCGACAGGTAATATAGTATAGGTACAAAATATACTATCATCATGCTAGCTATTATGTGTATGTGTGATCTATCTATCTATCTGTGTATACGATAACGCTACTACATGCAGCCAACTTGCCGCCGTTTTCTCTCCTTGGCTACGATACTCTCGGTTGCCGCCGCCGCCCTGAACATGCTCTTCGTTCTTTCCTCCATGTACCTATACGTGTATATACACATCTCAGCTGCTGCTGCGGCGGCGACTCGGTATATTATGTATATGTATATACTGAGTATACACCTACCCGTTTAGAAATGTGTCCGCGGCGCGGCTAGTAAGGCAACAGCACCGGTGCTCCGCATAACATTTCGCGTTGATTTTCGTGATACATATTTCGGAGCTGTGAAAAAATTTCCCTCCCCACCACCTCCCCATTTCACCTGTTTTTGTCGAGTGTTCACTGCACCAATTGGCTCTTCCTACGTGTGGTTACCTTTGAAAAAATTGTTACTTTTGCGTTTAATCAGAAGAAAGTACGTACATATATAGCCGATGTGATTGTCGCCTCCAGTATATATACATACATATATAGATGAGCAAAACGGATCAGAACACGAGCGCAAAACGGTAGTGCGAGCACTGCAGGTATACAACAACCAAATTATTTTATACATACAATATTTATACAATTTAATGTATACGTACGTGTATCATATATACATTTAAGTGTGTACACAGTGTGTCAAAAAAGGGCCCTCAAAACGTATGTATTATATATGCGTGCAGCAGCCGTCGACGTTTTGTATATACATACATGTATATATATATATATATACACAATAAATACACGCTCTCCGGAGGAGTCATGCCTCATGTGCTCTTCATGCCCCCTTCTTGTCGACCTCGTGCGTGCTCATCGCTACAAACGTATATACTTACACATGTGTAGGTAATAGGCAGCTGAGGAGTTGAGAGCCGAAAGTGCCCGATCGAAAGTTTATCGCGGATGGCTGAATTAATTCAACAAGATTGCCTATACTATTTTAAATGTAATTATACATCGCGCAATTGTATATTTGTATCACACAACTTGGGGAGCGGGGCACATAACATACATACTACAATGTATATTTTTATTCGGCTGTACAACTTTTTTTTTTTTTTTATTAAGTACAAAAATCTATAAATACGTATACCATTTCTTGGTGTGCAACCAAGTTTTGTACAATAGGTGTATTATATACGTGCATCGTCAACTTGCCCGCGGGCGGCCCACGCGTGCCTCTCTTCGAAGGCACCTAGTGTGGTCTTTGCAAACGTAAATCTTTTTTCCATTAAATTTCACGTTACACCGCGATATCGTTATTATTAAATTACACAGCTGCACGCGGGGGGATGGTCGACGCGATTAAAAAAAAAAAAAAAGAAAAAAAAAAGAGCAGTGTGCACACGCGGGGCCTTGAGAAACAATTTTCAACCGCTCCGCTCTCTCACGAGTCTAGTATAAAATATATGCATATGCATTGTATAGGTTACATGTGTATAAATATATTGTACAAACTTTTATTTTTCGGCTACAACAACTCGTACACCTTGGCCGAAACTCTTCTATAAATAAATACACAATTTACGCTTCGGATGGACTTTTTCTCTCTCTGTGTCATTATCCATTATACGTATACGCGTACGTAAAATATATACATTTACGGGTCGGTTCCATCGAACGCAACTTCATATTTGCAGTTGAAGTATATATTGTGATGAATTCGTGATTTATATACCTATCGAGAACTTTGTAATATCATGTACATGCGGGGACAAAGGCTAATTTAAAAAGTCTTTCTTGTATCACTAAAAATGTGAAAATTTTGAGGAAGACACGCATAAAAGTAAAAACACTTTGACAAAAATGACGAATAATATTTATTGTTATGATGATGATAATTACCTTATCTTAATGACACTCGTATATATAATGTACGTAGTTCGGTTAATACATACGTATATATTTATTGGAAAAAAAACTTGTAAAATCTGGTGTGTATGTACAATATATTATAATTATATTCTTAGGCGAAAAATCGAAACGGTGCACCATCGGGTCGTACCATGGATAACGTTTTCACTTGTGAAACAACTTAATGATTTTTAGTCCCACCGACACATGGTCAACAACAATGGATTCCTCTTCGTTAAAAACGTTATAGTTTTTCATCGATATCTTACATAAATTCTCTTTCGTCCCGACTCGGCTTCGTCCCTCTCTCTCTCTCTCTCTGTTGTATACACTTGCCTCCTTTTTCTCTCTCACGTATTTTCACTCACACAGACGCGCGCGCGCGCGCTTCACTATTTTTTCAGCTATCATATATAAAATATACGATTATTAATCAAAACTAATATCGGATACTTTCGTGCAAATGCCGTTTTTTTAGAATGTCCCGGCTCGTCGAAACATCGTTTTTTGTTGTTGTTTCGATACATCACCCCTAACTTTTGACCAATGAACAATCGATTGTACATACAACGTGCTACTAGTTAATAAAAATCAAAACCACGTTACACCACTGGTATAATTTCAGAGAGAGAAAAGTAATCGGTAAAAACAATTGTACTTGCAATGAAATAGTCAACTTACACATTTTGTGTACATGTATACCCTATACGCATATATTTGGCGTAATGTTGAAATGTCCATGTTAGTGCACATTCTTTATTCGTACGAAAATTGAACGAAGGGACAGTTAGTTTTTCGTGTGCTCCAGCTGATATTGGTAAATTGTTGATGCACCGTGGGTTGTTGCAATAACATGTAAAGCGGCACGTCTTAACCTTACAAGTATATAGGTATCGTGTGCCGAAGCAGTCACGTTATACACACATGTGCTCCGATTGCTTAAGCCGCGTTTAAAACGCAGCTGAGTAGTGTTAACCATTGTTTTTTTTTTTTTTATACATTTTTTTCTTTTCTTTTTTTGCTCTCTTGCATCGATAAATAGTATACGAGTACATAGAAAAGAAAAACTCCAAAACATGCGTATATATTATTGTGTTGACTGTCCAAAACACATTGCGAGAGCCGAGCACATAAAAATATTTATAATGTAACAATATCCCATACGGACGTGGTGTCCTCTTGATACTGTTTTTTTTTTTTTTTTTTTTTTTTTCAATGCAAGATTGTCGCAGATGCAAATATATTGTTCTCGCGGCACACTTGTACCTGCGGGGGGCAATTAAATTAAAACTTTTCGCTCCGATGTTTATTCCTCAACAGATTTCCCAAAGTTCCCAGTACCTATATAGTACAAACTTGGTGTACACACTATACGATTAGTATTCGTCGCATCCCCAATCAATGTGCGATAAAACAAAAAAAATCCATAACGTGTACCCCACTTTGGAAAACATATATAGGTACTTTTCTCTCCGTGTTCATAATTTTGTTTTGTTTTTTTTTTTTTTTTTTTTTTTTTTCTTTTTTCTTCCGCTGCACGCTTCCACTGCAAACCCCGACGTACATGTCTCAGGCTCATTTATTTAAAAAACTTTTTGTTACAGATGCTTACACCCACGAGTGCCACACGAGAGCAACAATGATAATAAAAATATAGTAATCGTCACCCTCGCCTTGGATTGCTTGGAGGCCTCGTGTGTCCTTTCCCCCGAAGAGCAGCGTCGACGCGCGCACATGCACACCCAGCCTTCGGAGAGGGATAGACGATAGAGAGAGCCGCTCCGGACACACACGCGCGTAAGGTATACGTGCATATATATTTATATATACGTGTATAGGACACGAGGCGGCTCTATCAACTCCTAACTTTCGGCTCTTCACGATTGTAGGTACGTACGCGGTGTTCATGCCTCCTCTGGTGCACCAGTCGGCTCGCCGCTTCCCGAGCAGCCACTCTCTCGCTGCCCCGCCGCTCGTCGTCCCCCTGCCTTGACCAAGGGTGGGATCACAATTTATAATATATATTATCACATCGCACGGTGCGGTAATTGCGTTGTTGCTGATTTGTTGTGACAAAAGCAACCGGATCGTTGGGCAAGGAGTTATGACGCTCGTCGTTTCGACGTTTGCGGACACCCGAGAGCCGAGACATTACACCAGCGTCGGGGTACCGCACCTTCAGACGGGCCATACGCTCATCGCGTAGTTGAACAATTTTGCCCCTTGCGGACCTTGGACGATCATTTTGCAAGTAAGTGCTCAATATCGTGTAATTGCTCCCGGGCTGCGGCATTTTGTTAATTTTTTGTATTTGTTTTCCAGTTGAAGGAGAAGGAAGGAAATAGTGTTTTCGGAGCACACGGCGCGGGACCAAAGTTCTTCGACCGGAAAATGGCAACTTTCGTTCCCGATCTGTTCCGAAAAGCGGAGGAGCTCAACAATCAGTTGGCTGGCGTGGTATCTGCGATAAAGGTATGTTGTTCCCCCCCTCTCCAAGTTTGAGAAATCTCTAGTTAAACCTGGTCGGTATCCGCTAACGTGACACGATCGGTTGTTCCATAACAGTTATAAGTGTACCTGTCGTTGCCGACGCACGCGTGACGCGAGTCCAAAGTTACACACGGTTCTAGCCGCTACTATACGCGTACCTACATTGTATTAAAAGTATATAAAACAATAGGTACACGGTGCACGTATGATCAGCCGGCACATGCATTTTACGAGTACAGCTCCTCCAGGTATTAGCTGAGCATTTGTCATTCCACACGTGGGTGTACCGGGAATGTGGAAATCGGTACAAAGTTATACCGCTGGAAAAATCGAGGGACGAGTTTTCACAAGTGTCCAAAGCACGTATACACAGGTATTAGCTGTAATCGGTCATCGCGTTAATAAGAAGTTCCAGTCGTTATCTCCACTTGTTCATTAGTGACGTGGGCTGTACAGCTGATTGACGCACATGTACATGGTAATGGTGAAACGTTAAAGTTGCGAGGGTGCCAAAACGTTTGTTTGTTTCGAGGAAAAGCACGACGACTTTTTTGTCATTCAACAACAATGATCGCAATCACTGATCGTTTGTTAAGTTGAAAAGTTGAAAAGATCAACTACTTCATTC
The DNA here is from genome assembly GCF_036245765.1 of Copidosoma floridanum. Classification (NCBI taxonomy): domain Eukaryota; kingdom Metazoa; phylum Arthropoda; class Insecta; order Hymenoptera; family Encyrtidae; genus Copidosoma; species Copidosoma floridanum. The sequence goes on along the minus strand of NW_028321884.1, from coordinate 9,300,961 downwards.
CTATCGTATCGTAGTTGTAAAGCGAGGGAAAAAATCCGATAAAAATACAACCACCACCTTTCTCTAATCGATTCTCACGTCAGAGTCTCTTTTGGCCCGTTCCGGCTTCTGATCAACCATAGCTATCTCGCACAGATGAGCCGATCGAGCGTCAGGCGTGTGCGCACTCATTTATTCATCCTAAATTTATCTTTCGCTGGTTATACACGCACTCTCTCGTACACCCTATCGCAGCGTATTGTCTTGTTCTACAATACATGGCGCGTGTCTCGCTTACCTTACATACATACACGTACTTAAGTATACGAGGCTCTGTGTAAAAAACACGCATCATCTCCACATGTATATAAATATGTACCTAAAATTTGTTGCGAGAGAGTCGCCAGAGAGCTGCTGCGCGCAAGCGTCGTCCGTAACATAATATATTATCGTCATCTAGTGCGAAAGAAAATCAAGACGCAGCCCAGCATCAGAGGAGCAAACTCGCATGTATCTATATTGGTTGCATTTTCTTTCGATTATCGACAATTGTCCCTCCTACCTCGATGCTCTTCTTGTCCATGGTGGACGATTTTTCCGAGATTAACTTACTCACCCTTCATCACGAGCAAACATTTTCAAGAGCGTGTATCCAATTAATGTAGGACGTGCTCGTGTGTGTGTGTGTTCAGGGTGGCGTGGAATCGAGATGCGTCACACAAGACCCGTCTTTTGTCGTCGTTTTCGCACGTACAATTTTTTTATATACTTTTTTTGCAAGTTTCCATCCCCATAGAGACAGTACCTTTGTTGCAAGCTGCACTTTTGGCCTTTTTTTTTTATTCTTAAAAATTTCAATTTTACCACATGTGTACGCAACGACAGAAATTGCAAAGTTATCACCGGTAAGGCGAAAATTCTCTGCCTCGATAAAGAAAGCCGTGTTTTTATTAATGTATTAACGTGTGCGCCATTTACACATGTACATATGTATATCAAGGTCACCGGTTTCAAGGTCTGACAAATTGTTTTGTTTTTTTTCGCATCGTTTAGCAATGATACATAAATATGATATCAGTACGACGAGCGAGCATGGGAGAAAAGTGCGCGAAAGAAAGCAGGTTCACTCTCATGCCTCGAATTTGTACCACACAAAGCGGGGGAGGGGGAGGTGAAGAAAGTTATGCTGGGTACACTTGTAGTTCTCAATTTTTTACATACACGTGTACAAAAGTACTCGCAAACAAGGAACAAAATTGTCGCGTGCATATATATATATATATATACACAACTGCAATGTATGTACAAAAAGCACCTCGGTGGCTCGGTATATACATGTATATTATAGCCTGCACTGCCGCTCCGATTTCAATTGACTGGTTAATTATCGCTCCGCGTCTCCGATGCGACCGAGCATCCACATGTACATTTATACGCGCCTATGTATGCACACATATACACGTTAATAATATTACGCAACCGAGAGCAGCGCTGGATTAGGTGTGTGTATATATACTTGTACATGTGCCGGTGTATAGGTACAGCTTTTCCTCTGCTGGCATGGTAATTGTGTAACTTTTTAAAAAACATTTTTTTCACCCCCCCCCCCCGTACTTATATGTTTGTTTGACGCCAACGTTGTATGCATGTGCCCCTGTCAAACTATTTGCTAACGTTGCATCTTTTACCATCAGCTCTGCATGTTGTTGTGTCGCAGGTACCTTATACTTGCACTGTGCGATTATTTAAATCCTATGATGTATATATAGCGCATACAGCGTTGAAATTAATTCATCCACGATACCTACCTGTACTTGTGTGCATATCTGATCGTATAAGTGAAATTAACAAACATCACTGTAAATCCAATCGTGTGTTCAAACATTTTCTTTATTTTTTTTTTCAAATTAAATATTGTAGATGTATGTCATACTAAAATCATGTCGACAATAGAGAGTCATATATTAAACACCTCCTCACAAAGTTGGATTTGGTGTAGATTGAAATTGATCGTAGTATGCCGTACATAACACACTGTGATCCAATGATTTCATAAATGTCTGGAAGTTTGATCGACGTATCGGGATTCACGGGGTGTTGTACGTTAGAGTGGCATTGGAGTGGCATCACTTGCCTCCAAATAAAATCGTTAATTGCGCATTTTATGATTTATTTTACTTTTTACGTGAAAAACCAATGGATGAATAATATTTCTCTCTTTCCTCCGTGTGCAGAAGAACAACGAGTACCTGCAGAGAAAGCCGAACGACAAGGTGCTGCTCGACATGGACTCGAGGCTGCAGAACCTGATGAAGGAGCTCACCGAGTCTCAGGTACGCAAAGACTCATGTCTCGTTCACACTCCATATGTATACCTACTGCGTCCGAGAGCCATCAAAGACAAATCCGCGATTCGCAAACGACGGCGGGATCCCATATACACAAGCCCGCAGCTGTGAACAGCAGCTGCCAATGTATGCTGTATATATATAAGCACGGACACTTTTTCTCCTCCCGGAGCCGAACGGAAAATGTGTTGGTGCGCGCGCGCTCCGCAGATATCTCTGTGCGTTTTTCTTTCTCTCGGCACTTGTACATTTTATTTATAAATCCGCGCACGAGCCCTCGCCGATAAAGCAGGTACCTGCGAGCCCAGGGAAGGGGATGACGCTCTTTTTTCGTTCTCTCTCTCACGCAGCGATGACCTTGTTACCGCATACAAGCGTATATACCTACAACACCTAGTTCGTTACACCTTGGGGGCTACATAAACTCGCTTTGAGCACGTTTGTTCTCAGTGGGTCTCTCTGGTGGGAGTGCCATGTGCCAAGGTAACATTGAACTTCCTTCCCTCGTTGGGTGGCCTATGGGTTTTGCAAATAGTTCAATATCTTACGCTGTGCATCAGGTGAAACTGTGCAATATATCCACAGGTATCCCGCATCGATACATGGTCGTGCAGTCATTTCGATAATTTGGTTGGGGAGGAGTAGAGCACCTCGTGACTATACGCAATGTATTATGCATGCATCGATCGACGCGTTTGAGTGTGAGCTCGTCGTGTGACGCTCTGATGTTACATCGATTTTTCGTCACTTTCACGCGATCGTCGAGTAACTGCGTAGTAAAAACTATTATTAATTGAACAAAAGAAAAAAAAAAAAAAAAGGTAATAGGTACCTCTGTATCTAATCGAGGAGGGTAATTGGAAACCAATCGGCCAACGAAGCACACAAATAGACCAAAGAGTCCAAGGGGGTAGAAAAAATGGGCAAGGATGTAGGTGTATACATATAGGTTCATGGATCCGGGCGAGTTCCGCTCCAAAGTTTTGGCCGAAAGTTCGGGATTGCGTATATTCTATATACCTACATGCAGCCACGGGCCCCACCAGCGCCGCTCAACTCGGTCCGGCGAGTTTCGGTATTGTTCGCTTCGTGCGTTATTGAAGGCGAAACATTATATTCGGTAACTCCGAGGGCAAATCGCTGAAGTTTCCACTTCGCGGTCCGGTCGTACAGTGTGTTGATCGCCTCCTCCGCTGTCGATAATATGAGAGCTCATACTTTTTTGCTCTTCGTTCGAGGTTGTCTGAAATTGTCTTGTCACCAGAATGAAGCTGCAACAGCTCTGAAACGACAAATGGCGAAACCTCAATAAAAGCTCACTATTTTGGCGTGCACTGTTTTTTTTTATTTATTTTTTTTTTTATTCCCACACAAAACGCGCTCTAGCCCCGCCTGTGGTCTACGTTTCCGAACATATACGTGTACCTCTTTGAACCTGCAAGTAAAACATCCGATAAGAAGCGCAAAGTCAACGACGGCGTACCCTATAATTAATTATATCATTGTGTACTCGTTTGACTAGTGGCTTCAGCTCGGAAACTTTACGGTTGTTGTTTGGCGCGTACGACTCGATTGTTGCCGAAAATGATGAAATGTTATCAACTGGAAAATCAACTGCTCGTCAACGGCGATGATTTCCAGATAACGGGCTGCTATCTCTTTGAGTTTTCCAACTCAACCGTGGGAGGAAAAGTGCTCGTTCGCGTACACGCGTCAAGCAAGTCGGGGCGAACTTTTCCACTCGGGCAATCTTTGAATCTGGTAAATCAACGATCAGCGCCGCGGTGATTACAGCGGAATAAACAATTCGCTTGTGGGTCCAAGTGTAAACATCGTGTGTAACAGATACTTGCACGTAGACAATATCGGAATGAATGAGTTGACGAAACAAAGTGACTCGGTTGCGCGACCGACGAAATCCTTGATGAAAATGACAAATCTGCCGGTTGTATGCATATATACCTTTATTGAATTGCCGTCAAACTATACATGGACACTTGCCATGTAATTTTCCCCGTCACCTGCCCTTCCCAGCTTACGTAACCATGTAGGGCATGTACACACCTGATGCACAAGTTGAGCAACATCAGCACTATACCTCCACTGCTCTCTCGCTACGTACCTATATATATATACCTGCACCCCGCATGGACTTTCGTATAAAGTTTCCAGGCAAAGTTTCCCCGAGGAGCAAGCACTGCCTCGAGCATCACCCATATACATTCAATCATGTACTTGATGTTTGTACGCGCTCGTACACCTCTCGTTGTCGCCCTTTAGACACTAAAAAAAGGACTCCGATGAATTTGCAATACGCGTAATACACCCCCCCCCCCTTAAAACCTTTAGCTTAAAGACCCTCCGCGGATATACTCATCATCGTCGCGAGTTTCAATCGGAGCGCGATGGCTTTTGCTGAATGGGCACACACTCTCTCCCTCCCTTGAATACGAGTAATTGATTCTCCAGTCCAATCGGTCGACGGTGCTCCTTCTCCCTTTGATCCTGTTTTGCCGAGGGTTCAGGTTTTTTAGGATGAAATTTAATTACGATGGTTCCCCAAAGGGTTCGTATCGTTGCAGGTCTGTAACTGGTAAGACAATCTGAAATGCCTTTTCTTTTGCCCTAAACCTCGTTGGTGTACACCCATAGGCGCCTGATTTTAATACTCGCAACAGTCAACGCTGCAGATACGCACTGTCGTCAAACCACGCAATTTGCCGCTCGCGTGAACCACATGGGTGGGGATGGACCTGCAGGGACCGCGAGAGAAAGAAAAAAAAAGAAAAAAAGAAAAAGCACATCGGCCAATATATCTCCTCAAACTGGCGCGGCGCGTGCTCGGGAACTTTTCAAAGTTTACCGAGAGCCGGGAGAGCATAGAGACAGGGGATGATAGCTCCGGCCAGACCGCCCATTGTATACCTTGTACCGCCGCGGCAAAGGGAATGTATTCCCCGGTACACCACAGTACACGCCGATGGTCCAATCATACAATTTTTTTTCTTCTTTTGTATCGATGATCGGAAAAGTCATTAGGCCCCAAAATTACACTTGGCACATTTTCCTCCTTTACCATATATAAGTACTACACGTTGGAACAAATTCCACGGACGTTCCTCGGTTGGGCATTTTCATATGCGAATCCAAAGTTTTGGAGGAGCTCTTCGGCATAGCGCACATGTCATCACAATACATCTCCAACTCGATTACACGCGCTCCTATATTTGCTTGATAAATTGACAAAATATCCACATATACACGTGCATGGGCTCGCAAGCTCCCCATCCGTAACAACGTCGGCACGTAAAAAGCCCATACGTCAGGCATACGTGTGTACGGGTATACCTACCCACACCGAGATGAAAAAAGAAAGACCCTATACCCTCGGAGACGCCCGCGCTTATATGTATACATGTATATTTGTAAGCCGGAGCTTTTCGGCCGGCGGCTGCAGTGGGACGCGGGCGCCAAGGGGCGGGCATTTATTGATCTTTCCGAGAGGAAGGCGCGTTTACGTGTACACACACGCGCACGCGAAGCAGAGCCCCGTGGGCTCGGGATTTGAATTTTAGCGCGAGCGGAGCTTTGAAGCACCCACCGTGTCGCGCGCGCATACACCCCGTCCCCCCCTGGCTCTCAAGCTCTCGCGTGTGTTGTTGTTACGTATCACTCCCTTGGCGGGGGAAAAGGGTGTTGCGAGTAGGAAAAAAAAAAATAATAAATAAATACAAGGGGATACGCAGCGATGGAAAAGTCGAGCAAAATTGACGCACCGCACCTCTCCCCCGCTTTTTTCATTTTTCACGGCGACTGCAAAGAGAAACAATGCTGGATGAACGTATAACGCGATGAGCTAAGGGGGAGAACTCACATCGAGAGATTGTTCCAAAGGGAACCTTTTACTTAGCTCCTCGTTGTACATATCCCGATGGTGACGATATTCAGCAGGACTGAAATAAAACGGCGGATTAAGTGTACCGGGATGCGGGGTATAAAGTTTCTTTCTCTAACGACTTGGATACACTTTCGAAGCGATCGCTCAGACTTGCGATTTTTTAGCCCAAGGATTCGCATAATCCGATTGTACGACATTATAATACGATGGGTATTTCAAAAGTGCCCGTTGCTGTATAGCGCAGTTATGATCATTGTAGCCCTTAAAAATGTGCTCGCACCAATTGGACCTTGATTCGAGGACAGGGTAAACGCGAACTACCCCGGGTATTTCTATACGGTCGACGTCCAAATTAAAAAAAGGACCGATCGCGTTGGTTTTTCCAGCCTCCCGAGAGATTCGGATTGTTATACGCTTCGTGTCCCTTGATAATAAACCTACTTGTTATTATTACGTTTGGGGACAAGCGATGCTTTGTTTTTTGCTGCACAATTTAAACCAACCAATTTGTAAAATCAGCTATTTACAACTTCCCTGATGTATTAACAATTTTTTGTTTGGGATGGTAAGAAAAAGTCGTTTCGAGGTGCAACCCCCCCAGCTCCTTTGCTGTTGTTGTTTTTACTCTTGATATACTTATAATTATAATAAATATATATTTGCGTTACTCATCCCGTTTTAATGGTATACGTGTATCACTTAATGGTAGTAAACGTTGTGAAAGATTTTTTTTTTTCACTATTATCGATCATTATATTTACGAACACGGTAGACCTACTGCCCGAGCTAAGCGCGATGCCAATTTGGGCCAACGTTTATTCAGACGAGGGGGTAAAAGTTGGCTCCTTTGCATTTAGGACAGCAGTTTCTTCTTCCTTCGCGTATCATACTATTATCATTTATTCACACGGGCGTTCATATACACCTAGCTACGTGTATGTCATACCGATCGACACCGATCTTCTTTCGAAACCTATGCTCTACCCTATCGATCGTCCACTTCATCAGCTGTGCACAAGCAATGAAACGTACTCTGTTAATGTTTTGGGCAAATCAATAAATTCTCATACTACAAGTACATATTATACACTCGACCAAAATCCGCACTCATTGTTCCCAATCGCTCAGTTTATGATGCCAAAACGAGCAGTCCAAAATATTTGTAGCACTCGTATTCATCGTCGCGTCCACTCATTGCTGTTCCAGAGCTTCCTCTTCGCCGAGATGCGTAAGATGGGCGTGCGACCGGCCAACGAGAATCCCGAGTACCGCAAGGAAAAGTTCGACCGGCAGGTCTGCCACTTCTACCACAAGCTCAATAACAACAACATAAAGCTGAGCAAGCTCCTGCTGGACCTCCAGGTGATCAAACTCGACGCGACCGGCAAGCCGAACCAACGTAAGCACCTGGTCAACAACGGCAACAGCCTCAACGGGGGCACCGTAGTTGTCAATGGACACCTATCTGGCCCGCACGACGACGACGAGGACCACCACCGCGGAAGCAGCTCCAAGTACGTTCCTCTATACCCTCTTTTTCTCTCACTCTCTTTGCAATGTATATTATATACTAACACACGTTCTGTCGGGTGTTTCAGCGAGGAGCTGGGGTCGTCGCAGCAGCTCAACGGGCTCGGGCTGCGAAGGCTGCCTCCCAAGAACGGATTGCGCAAGAAGGTGAGCCTCGCGGCCACGGGGAATGTAAAACTCGGCAGGAAGCGCAAGAGGAAGGAGGACAGCTTCGACCTGGTGCCCGAGATCACCCAAGCTACGGCTTTGAGCGGTGGTAGTAGCCCGATCGAGGAGGAGGAGGATGCCGACGCCGATCTGCAGATGCTGGTGCCCGGGAGCGTCAAGGTGTCGGCGAGCAACTCGGAGGCGTCGAGCAGGTCGCCCTCGCCGGGCTTCCTTGGCCAGGAGGCGGGTGATCCCAAGCTGCGCTTCATGCACGCGGTCGGGCTCTTTGGCTTCGACGAGATACCCGATTTGTTGGCCAAGGTCAAGAAGGACGCCAGAAGGAAGGTCAAGTGCTCGCGGAGGGCCGAGTACGATTACTCGAAAACCGTGAGTTCATTATTCATTGAGGTTCTGTTGTTCTCAGAGTGGTCTCTGCCAACGGGGGTGAAATTAATGTTTGCAGGTGGCCGAGAGGAAGGCAAACGCGGCGCGCTGGGAGAAGACGGAGAGCTTGAGAAAGAAGGTGCGCACACCGCTGGCCGCGGTGAAAGCCGTGACCAACGGAGATACCAAATACGAGATCGGCAGGCCGTCGACCAGTGCTGAGAGGAAACTTTTGCACAAAGTTGGAGGTGTGACGATCAAAGTAGCCACCTGTGTGGCGTGTAACAAGCCAGGTACGGCTGTACCCTCTGGGACAACCAATCGGTAGTAGAATGCGCGTGATTGATTTGTGTCTAATTTGATTGTTGTTGTGCTTACAGGTAGCGTATTAAAGTGTGACAAGTGCGAAAAGTATTTCCATGTGACGTGTCACACGGTTGACCCGCCGTCGAGCAAATGGTGCCAAGATTGCATAGGGACCATCAAAAGGCGGGTGAAGAACAAAACTCTGACAGGTACGCTTACGTTTTCTCTATACCAGAAAAAGAAAAAATGATGAGTCATTTTGCGATCGAAGATTAAAAGCAAGTTATTAAAACTCTCAATCGCAGTGTGACGATAATTATGATGAAGGAACGTAAGGCGGTAGATTATTAAAACGGATGCAAGGAAGTTTGAAGGTTTTGAATTCGTTTTTAAAAGAGTTGTTGACTTTTGAAACACGTAGTGTATAGCCCAAGTGAGAGAGGGGAGAGAGAGAAGGCAACGCATTAAGCGCGAATAAAAAATAATCTTGCAGGGGCGAGAGAACGCTTGAAATATGAACTGCGCGAGCGCAACGCAGATCTGAGAATGCAAGTCTACGAGTTGGAAATGCGCTCGCAGATGATCAACGAATCATTGCAGGTTCGTTTTGCCGTCCACACATAGAGACAGCGCACAGCAGCTCTGTATCAACATTTTTTTTTCTCTCCCTTCGCTATGAGCTACGGTAGAGGAAATTTTTTTTTTTAATTATTATTTTTACTCTTACGTGTACGTTTATGTGTACCTTTAATTTGATGATACGAGCAAAAGGCTGTGAACAAACAAACCCTACCTTTAAAGCTAAGGTTGCTTTCTCTGTTTATGCGTTTTTTTCTTTCCCGCATTAATAATATCGGCAATGAATTACATATATATATATATATAATTTTTTTTACACCTTACAAACTTACCTTGTAACTGTTTTAAGTTTTTTTTTTTCGAAATTACGGCACACTGCGCTGAATTCATTGAGAAATGTGATTTCAAACCTGGGACAATCATGAAAATTTGGTTCCTTTTATTTTCTAACAAGCAAAGTTATATAGTTATATTAGTTTGGTCTTCCACGACCCAACGATTTTGGTTTCACGATTAATAAAATTCTCTCTCCACACTCGCTATGCGTACAGGAGCAGCATCATACTCGTCGCGACCTTTTGGCGGAGCATGCAGTGACTCGGAGTTCTATCGACCGGATGCTGGGCTTTATAACGTTGATGCAGTCGGGACCGGCCAGTACCTCACCGGCGCTGCCTTTGGCTACAACCAGCTGCCCTCGTCAACCTTCCTCATACCCATTAGCGACGACAATGACGCAGCGACAGGACCACAAAGACCAAAAAGACCAACTGCAGCATCCGTGGCAGCAGCCGCAGCTGCTTCGGGCCGAGACGTCACCGTCACTGCCGTCACCAACTCTTCCTCCTTGTCTACGTCCTTTCCCCTCTCCTCCTCATCCCCGGCTGTCGTCGTAAGTGTTACGTCTTCTTTTGTTGGCTGCGCACCATTTTGCCACACAGACAGTCACCAAAAGTTTATTGTCCATCTGTTTTTTCAGCGACCAAACGTACGAGTCGGAAAGCACCGTCAGTCCTCGATTCTGCTCAATCAGCTCACGCAGCCAGCAGTCCTTAACGTATCTCCAAACTCACCGTTCCACGGCGTCTCCGGACAGTCTCGATGGCAAAGGTCAGTTTACCAGCTCCGTCAACTGTTGACCCCAAGTAATTCAACATGACTCGATAATCTAATGATTGACATTCCTAGAAGGTGGAGCTCCGATCGGCCCTCAATCCCGTCCGAAGTGTCGATACTCGATTGGTCCGAGAGCCGAGCAACCGCTCGACCATTGGAACAGCCCAACTACCACGAGGTCACCGTCGAGCTTGTCTGTAATGATAGAAACGACGACGACGTCGTCGTCGAAGATGACGGCGACAGGTCCGACGAAGGCTGTGTTTACCTCGAGGAGAACGACTCCAGAGATAGAGCTTGTGATGACGACGGCAACCCCATCGACTCTGATGACCCCGATGAGGTCAAACAGCAGCAGGCAGAGCCCGAAGTAAGTACATTTTTGGTAACCATTTCGTTGGACATTTGCCTTTATCTCAACGTAATATTTGTCAGCTTGAGTAAATTAAAAATCTATTTGTAATAATAATTATTGTAAAGAGCAAAAATTAACGTGAATTTCAACCTCAAAAGGTGCTCAACGTCTCCTCCGGCAGTTCGGAGATTCAGTCCTGTCTGTCGCCATCAGCCATCAAACGCAAGCGCGACACTTCCATCGAAACAATCAAACCCTCGACGCCACCAAGCAAGAGAAGACGCGTCGGTTGCGACAATACACGCAAAGACTTTCTCCGTTCAATCTTTCCCGGCAGATACGGCTTTAAAATCGACATCTACGACGACGATAACGACCTGTCGTCCAGCTATTCATCCTCGTCTGAGCTGCGAGATGACGACGAGGACGAGCAATCGAACGATCGGAGAGAACACCTGAAACTGGAAGAAGCGCATTTATCAGCGCCACCTGAATCAGACTTGATGATCATCTCAGACGGGGAGGAGGACGATGACGAAGAAACAAAGAGGATGACCCTCGATGAAGACGAAAACAGCTGCAGCAGCAGCAGTAGCTCCGTACAGCAGCTCGACAGCAACGCAGTTCCTGACAATAATAAGTCTGACGACGTTGTGATGGAGAATAAAAGAGAAGAGGACGGGGATTGTGAACGCTAACAGTAGGACTGGTGAGGAGGACCAGGTTGTCCTCCTCTGCTGATATTCTAATGTATAGACTGATTGATCGTTTGATGCTCATCTCTTGAAAGGGAAGGTGCGAATAAACGTTGCAGTGAAACGTTCATTGAGGATTTCGTCTGCGTGACTGGGACTTATCCCTCAAAGTTTTACGTTGTTTTTGTTTTTTGTTTTTCTTCCCGATTGAGGAGTTAAATTGAAGATCGTGCATTTTTTTCATACGGTATTCTCAATAAGCGAATCTTCACTTGTAATGAATTTTAAAAACGAAGCAAACTGCTTCTCGATCCTTCATGTTAAAGAATATACTGCGAATCGATGAACTCGAGGTCGTCTCTTTTATTTTATTAATAACATGTTGAACCACAGTATTTGCTTTCAATATGCACAAGGAAAATTTCTCAAAGACGATAGGATAATTTTTTTAGTTGTAATGGTTTTTTTTTTTTTAGTTTTAGTATTATTTTTTTTTTTTCATTGACCACACCGTGTTAAATTAGTCTGTAATGAAATCATCCAATCAGGAACGTGTCGTCATTGTGTATAATGCAGTATCAACGTGCATTAAACATGCGTCCTGACCAAAGCAAAAGAATATGCGTCACGTTGACTGTACGTACAGTGTGTTACCTTATTTGAATGCATAATTTGAAGGTACAAGAACGTCGATGGAGAACCGTTAAATCTTGTGATTGTGTACATTTTCAAGCTGTGTATCAAAGTGCTAGATTGCTCAGTAATAATGTACGAAGACACATTCCGAACGATTTTTCAGGACAAGCACACTAGGAGTGTCCTTGAAAATTTTATAGTTCAAATTTTAAAGTTTTTCTACAAACTGTATTTAACTTTGTTCGGTCGAACGTGACTGACGACGAGTTGTTGTTAAAGTTATAAAATCTTTCGTTTTGTTTTTGATTTAAGTGATATTATACATATTATCTTTGTGAGAAATCACATGACAGGTGTGTTCTGTCGCTCGACGTAGGGTGGAAAGTTGCCAAATAACAAACGTAAGAATTTCCAATATCAACTAGCTCCTACCGATTGGAAGTGAAAATTACGCACATATCCATGTACATAAGTTTGTGAGATTAATTCTTTTTTTTATTTTCATCAACTTGTTTTGTGCATCGATGAAAGTGAAGTCGCAAATGGATCTTGTCAAGTCATATAAGTATAATTTAACATTCATCGATTGATGTACGACTTATTTATTTTAGAAATTCAAATTGGTTTGTTACTTTTAATTAGCTCATTGCATTATTATTTGATTTTACTGTTAATCAAAAAATTTGTTTGATTAAGTTGATATTTTTATAAAAAAAAAAAAAAAAAACGAATACAAAAAAAAAAAAAATAAAAAAAAAATAAAATAAAAAAAAATAAAAAAAAAAAGAATTTGCAAGATCCCAATGAAATAAGTAATAAAGGTAATTTTTTAACATTTCGGTATCTTGTTCTCTAGAAACCTAAAAATGAAGCCATAATTGCCATACTGCCTTAAATCATAGTTTTTAAATGTAAGTCCCATCGAAACGAAAATATAATAAAACGAGAGAACATAAAAAAGAATAAGAAGAAGAAAAAAAAACAGAAAGTCAAACTCGCCTGCGACTTGGGTGAGTTTTTAGAGTACTATTTATTCGTGCGAGCGTGTAAAATAAATAGTGGTTAATGAAAAATGAAAAGCAACACGTAATTTTAAATGTTACCTGTCTTTTTATACTTAAGATACCGATGCCGATCACTTCGACAACGACGAGAGCGCGTGAGCTTTTTTTTTTGTTCTGTTCCACGAGTCGGCATGTGCAAGTTCAAAGAGAAAGTAACGACCAAGTATACTTTCGCATGTATATGTACGTACCAATGAGTTTGTGATACGATGTCATCGGACTTTGAAAATGTTTGTCTCCGAAACGCGAAGTCCAATACAGTTCACTTCCGCCTGATTTGACAACAGCCGATTTAATTCGTATTTTTATTAATAAAATGTGATTAAGATTGACAAAATGCCTTTTAAATCTCATTTCCTTTCCTTGTACATTCGATTCTTATTTGCAAAAAATCGAGAGACTTTGCAACGAATAACAATCTCCAAAAAAACCACCTCGAGACACCTTTTACCTTTGCAAAAATCACCAACTTTATTAAATTTGTTCGACAACAACGATACGACCAGCTTCAAAAAGCAGCTCGCTCCAGCCTGTACTTCTCGCAATCGAAGGCGCCCAAATGCCTGGCCACGATCTCCCGGAGCTTGTCCTCGACCGCCACGACGATCTCGTCCCTCCACTTCTTCGTGATCCACGTGGCCAGCTTCGACATCAACATCTTGAGCGGACCCAAGCCCGTGACCTTGACCTTGACCTTGCCGAGGTCGACGACCCGGGTGTCCAGCAAAACGGCCCTGCAAGGCCGCTCGGCGAAATCCACCGAGCCCGACGCCAACAGGCTCAGACCGTCGAAGCTCGCCGACAACTTGCCGCTCACCTTGGCCACGCCGTACCTCAGCTACCACACGCATAGGTACATATTATTATTACACGTCGAGTATATACGATATGCTCGTGTAGTTATACGTACCCCGTAGCCGCGGTAGTTCATTCTCGACACTGGCAGGGCGAAGCCACACGACGCCGAGAAGTTGGCGCCTTTTCGGGACAGGGACACGTTTCCCCTCCTCGAAATGGTGGTCAGATCTCTGCAAGCACGAGTAATTGTATCGTTTGTTTTGCTCATTGTCAAAGTTCAGAACATGACTCACTCGAAGGTGCCGTCGAAAGCCCCAAACTCTCCGGTGGTTCTCCACCAGGAGGAACCCGTCGAAAAGTTCTGGCTCAAGTCCGGGATCTCGATCTTACCCTCGTTCTTCCGTTGCATTCTCGCGGCGAGCTCGGCGACCGCCAGGTCGACGATTTTGTTGATGGCTCGCTGAAAGTGAAAAAAAACCCACAACGTCTCTTGGGGATCCAAAAAAATGGATTTCAGCTTGGTACCTGCAGTGCATCGTGTTGGCCGACGTGGTCAAGGCCCAAGTTGGTGAGGTTCGACAGCACCAGCTTCGCATCCTCGGCGCTGACTCTGTAGGACTTGGAGCGCAGGTCATCGAGATCTCCCGAGACGGCTGAGATGGAGCCGAAGCTGTAGGGATGCAGCCTGGCTCGGTCCAGATCTCGCTCCGTGACGTTGCCGATCTTCCCGTCGAGGGTGGATTTGACGCACGAGACCGCCTCGTGGATGATCTCCACCTGGACTTTTTTCGGCAGCTCCAGTTCTCTGGGGAATTTCCACGAAATTACCCACCAATCGACCTCCAAGGGGGAGAACACACTTACGCTTCTTTGCAGTTCCTCGACAAGTACAAGCTGTAATCGGTCAAAGTGCGGAGTAGGTCGTTGTTGTTGTCTCGTCTCTTCTGAGGAAATTGAATAATTATAGGCAATGTTAGTTTGACCGATTTTTCAACGAAACACCAATCGATGGGACATAGTATAGAAGTTCACCAATAGTTTCGCGAAACCAGCGATTTTGGAGTTGAAGATTTTCGATACCCTGTCAGCATCGCCCTCGACGACTTGTTCGTTCTCCGACAGCACGTGACCTGAGAAACATCGCACGCGAGCGTTGGACACATATACATATATACGTATTATGGATGTATTGTCGAATTCGTGACTTAATAAATACACCCTCACCCGAGAAGGACACGACGGTATTGTTGATGAGAATGTTAACGTCGTCGATACCAGGATACTCGTAAACCGCCAGTTCGTCCCTGTTGTACGTCACGTTGACTTGGGCATCGTGGACCAGCAATTTCTTCCCGTTTTCTAGCTCTATCGCGAGACTTTTTGGCGGATCGCATTCTGAAATTGAAAAAAAAAGAAAAATAGCTAAAGAAAACGAATTTCCGATAAACTCGCTGAGTTTTCTTTTGTGTTGATAATCGTAGCACAAAGATTTGGGTGCATCTATTTTATCAACTTTTAAATGTTTTGAAAGGAATTTTTTTTTACCAAAGAAAGTTCCTTTGTTTTGCCAAATGAAATTTCTATTTATCGCTATAATTACATGATAAAGAGAAGAAACAAATTTTATACGTGGATTGTTCCAGTTAAAAAAATAAAATTGTCAAGCACCGTGCCATACAAGTACTACTTAAAAATAATTTTGTTAGCACAAAAAAAAAAAAAAAAAATCGAAAAAGCATCCGGACCCAAGTCTGAGCGCGACAATGGCTTTGTATATAAATTATTTTGACGCGAGAGGCGTTTGACTCACCCAACCACTCGGTCGAAAGGACCGATGAACTCAATAGAGCCGTCATAATTGCCAGAATTGGGTACGAAGGTGGCCCCAACATAGCTAAATCAGAGCGTCGAAACGCAGTCACGATGGCACTTGTAAATAACAAATTTTAATGGTCCCCTATCGCTTTCTTTCTCTCAACTTTTCAACCCTCGTGCGCCCAAGTATACACTCAGTAAAAATAACAATGCTTCCTCGAGTAAACAAAGGCGTAGGCGCGCCAAACTCGGCTTTTCCCGGCCGCAGACAGATATATTGTATCTATATTGTACACGACAGCAAGGCTGACTTGGTTTCAACAACTGTAGCACACGCTTTCGAAGAGCGGGACCCATGGAAGGGGAGCGGCGAGCGTGTGTGTGTGCCATGAGCTACATCTATACGAAGGAGACGAGCATTGTAAAATAATAAAAGGGACGGACATTTGATAAATTGGACGTAACGATGACCAAAGTACCTGTAACGCCTATCGTTTCATTTTTCTAAAATTTTGCTTCATGAAAAATGTGATTGCCCACGTTTCTGTCATATACACTGCACTGCCGAGAAATCGGTAATCGGTATACGAGCACGCGTTGGACGTCGGTCAAGCACGTTTATTGTATACTTCCCAGTATAGCGCGGCGTTGCCACATTGTTTAATAAATATACAACAAGAAAGTTATGATGGTGCCATTTTTACCATTATATGCATTGTGTGGATCGCTTGGCTATATAAATGCCGAAATGACGATACGCGCGTATCGAGATACGGAGATATATAGATTAGCGAGGCAGTATATTTAGATTGTATAAATAAATACACGACATAGGCAATTCAATACGTATGCGTATACGTAAGCTCTTATCATTCGAAAAAAACCATGTGCTGAATTTATTATCGTGTGCTCACCGACTTTAGCAGATAAGAGTTGTTTTTGTGAAATGTATACCGTATATACAGGCCAACTTCATAATATGAAGTTGTTGTTATACCGTGATTTGATTCACCGCAATCGGAGATCGTTTTGGCATATATATGTATATTTATAAACATCAATAAGTATAAAAGACACACACGAGTGATTATCATAGAACTCTTTTATTCGCAATCTTTGAGATTCTTATGATCGTATTACACAGGAACTGACATGCTAAGCTACATCGTTATAGTACAATCACAATTCACCTACACAATACATCTAGAGAGCATCACCGTATACATTTTTCTACGTATAGTAAATCCTATGAATATACTTTGTTTCTACTCCTGCAACCTTATTTCTATAGTTTTTCCTTTTTTTTTCCTTCCTCTTTGTTTCTGCATATGTACAAAAGGTAAGAGTAAACCCTACAACGCTACAGCCATTCGAACCAACTGTAAGTTCATTCGTACCTAAACTTCTCGCAATCGAATTTCCTCATGTAATCCTCGACGGTGGTCCGAACTTGTTTCTCGATTTGCCCGACGATGTCGCTTTTCCACTTTTTCGTGACCCAAGACACGAGTATCGAGTAGAGCCGGTTGAACGGCCCGAGACCGGTGATGTCGACCTCGACGTCGCCGAGTTTGATCAGCCTCAGGTCCATCAGTCGTATCTGGCACGGTTTTTCGCTAAAGTCGACCACTACGGTCACAAACACCGACACTCCCTCTACTACAGCCGTCACTTTGCCGCCCAATTTCACGCCGATGTAGCTCACCTGTGGGACATCATCATGACACAATCTCGATTACTTTTGCAAAGACAAAAGACAACTGTGTATGTATACATAAATATATGGTTGTACCGAGTATTTGTTGTAACGAATATTGGCCTCGGAGAGGCCGAAGGCGCACGACGCTATGTACAGCTCGCCCGTGTGGGAAAAAGAAGCATTGCCTACCCTCGACAGCGTCGCTATGTCTCTGAAAAACCAAAAATTCGCACCAATCATTTTACTCACTCGCAAAAACGTTGTGGCCAAACAAAAACCACTGCTGGGCTTCTTTTTGAGTAAATTTGCATTAAGTGCCAAACATCTGGATGCCCATGTATGGCCACTGATCGCGTGCGAATCAACGCAGGTGTGCAAAAGTGATTTTCAGTTCAACAGCGTTTTTGAACCGTTAGAGTGTAACTTACGAAAAGTGTCCGTTGTACGCGTTGAATTTGATGCTAAGCTTCAAGATGGGACTGATGAAGCTCTCCGAGATGTCTGGGATCTTGATGGTCCCGTTGTACTCCTTCTTCATCTCCTTGACGATTTCCGCCAGTGCTATGTCCACGATCACGTTGATGGTCGACTAAAAGGAGGAAAATCGGTTGGCCTTATTTAAAATAACCACAAACAACAAAAAACCATGATTTATACCTGCAATTTGTCGTTCATCTCCTGCGGACCGACCGAGTACACGATCGGCCGCACGTTCTCGCCGTCGAGTGCCTCGACGTTGAAGTTGTCCCTCGAGCCGGCCGGTTTTTTCGACGGCACGAAAACAACATCTCCGAAATCGTACTGGCGGCCAACCCCGTTTTTCACGTCGTTCGAGTTCTCGCACACCGCCGACTCGAGGCACACCCGCGCTCGATCCAGAATCTCGGCTTGCAGATACCTCGACAGATCCCGGTCGCTGGAAAACAAAAAAATACACTTGTTGAGAGGATATATACGAATTTGCGTGTGGGTTGCTGTTTTTGTGTGTACTACTCACTCGTTTTTACGCCTAGCCAGGTACACCTTGCAGTTAGCCACGGCGTCGTTCTTTCATGAATTATTCATCGGGATTATTATCGTGAGTAATTTGAATGGTGATTTTTATCTCTACGCGAGTGTGTGGAAAAAAAAAAGATATTAGATTACCGCGAGTTGCAGAGTTCCGGCGATTTTCGTGTCGATGTCCAGCGATACTTTGGCCTTTTTGAGGTCGATTCTTTCGTCTTGAAGTATGTGCCCTTGTAAAAAAAAAAAAAAAAAATCACAACGTATACTTTTTAAAATTTTTTTTTACGTCGTCTCGTTCGAGAATCAGCTGCGTATCTGAAAGAGACAAAAATATGCTTACCCGAAAAAACGATCACGGAATCGTTGACCAAAAAATTGACTTGATTCGTATCCGCGTAATTGTACACGGCCAGCTTGCTCCTGCTGTACCTCACCGAGATTTCCGCGTCGAACACGAATATTTTTTTGTTGTCGTCCACTTTGACTTCGAAGATCGAAGGGATGTCGCAATCTACCCCCCCGAGTGTACACATAAATGAGTATTTGTGCCATTATATTAAGAACATATAGGTATATACACAAATTACTTACCGATCTGCTCGGTTGTACTGTCTGCGGAAAACAGTATCAGCAAAGCCAGGGTGAATAGCGAGTGACGGCAAACCAGTGACATTTTGTATACAATTTGTTATTTTACTTATTCATACGTACGATTAGAAATGTCTAGCCCAACCGATTTTTCGGAGGATGAAGTATCGCGAAAGAATGGAATGTGCGCCGAGGATGAATGAACCTCCGGCACTGCTGTGGGAGAGAGCGTGGTGTAACGCACACACCACCTACACAGTGCACACTAACGCCGATCGGAATAACTCGATCTTTGCAGCTCCTCCGCTCGTGTACCGATCAGCTGACGCAGCTTGGCGCGGAGAGAGAGAGAGAGAGAGTCGTGATTCACGAACGAGTTGTAAACTCTTTTCGCTACACGAGGGAGAGGGACTGAGAGCGAGAGTGTAAAAAAGACCCGAGCGTCATGTATATCCCCAGCCTAATATGCCGTGCTCTCTCGCGTGGCATTCGATTCACTATAGTCATATGTCATGTACGAGTAGAATCATAATACTCGAGCTTCACGCGCTCGACGGGTTTTGCTATGCTCAGCGTGTCGCAACCTCGATGTTTTTATCGGGGCTTCTCTCGTGATTCACTTTTTCTTTTTTTTCTTTTTTTTCTTTTTTTTTTTCCCTTACAATTGTTGTTGTTTTTCGTTGTGTGTGTTTGTGTTTTTTGAAAATCGTCCCTCGCGACGATAACAGCTGCACGACGCCGTGTCTTGTTTCTCTCGACAAAGTAAGGGGAACCTTTGTGCTACAGTTGGAGCGATTTTTTCCTAGAGTTAAAGGTGTATCAAATTTTTATTTTCACTCAAGTTGAGCCTGCGGGACTCGGGGCTAACTTATTTTTGTGACCAAAAGCGTACTTATGGAATTGATCACTTCAAACTTTACGATGAATTTTTCTTGTTTGAAAAACAAATTTGTAAACAATCTAGTTCATTACCAAGGGACTACAACAACAGGATTTTATATCTTATCTGTGGAAAAATCGGCAAAGTTTTACGCATACGTAACGATGCAAATCAGGCAACTGAATATGCGTTGGAGCTTTTTTTTATTCGATATGCTCACAAAGAAGCATAAGCTTCGGAAGCTGCTGTAATTTTTTGCTTGAAATTAATTTATTCATTCTAGTGTGCACTTGCGTGCATCTATAATTCACATGGATAATCCTCGCACTAGTTTCATATGCAAATTAACTCAAGAATATGAATAATGGTACTTTTGAGCGAATGGACATTTACGGTCTACGATAAAAACTCACTTGCTTTGTTGGAATGCGCCAGACATTATGTATCAGAAGTAATAAAACACAAAAAAAAAAAAAAAAAAAATTGATGATTGGAAAACAGCCATTTTTGCCTACATGATTTATGGCTAAATTGGGTATTACTTCGATTTTATACTGTACGGTTATCATGTAAGAATTAATTTATCTCCTTGAACTTCTCGATTAAGACATTCAACTGAATGGCACGCAATAATCTTGATTTAATGAAATAAAAAGCATAAAGAATTTAGTAATTATTAGCAGTTTGCCACAATATTAATTTTTTTAATTAAATAATTTATTTTCAATTAATAGACTTTTGATGGGTTGTTAAATGAAATTGTACAAACTCACAATTTTAATGTTAATTGTACGACCAAAACGAGTTCTTGTTTTATTAGAGTTTTATGCATGATCCTGTGCGTGTAAAAAAATCTATTTAGTTTTTTAAAAATTGTAGAAAATAATGTAATAAATTTGTCGGTATTAATTGACGTATTAATTATACTACTCTGATAATTTTTTAAATAAAAGTAAATATACTTTTAACTTTAAGTAAAATTTTAAAGTTGCAAAAAAATGGCCTGAATAAAAAACACTTGATAAATATATTTGCTGAGGATTAATAAATTGCTACATGTATAGAAGCTCCACTCTTGCATGGCATTCGATTCGCTGCTCATACACGAGAGGAATAATAATACACAAAAGTCTCAAGGATTTCTCCTACAAGCCATTTTCATCTTGATCCGATTTTCAAAACTGTTGAAGACACAACTAATTGAGCTACAGCCAGTTGTTGATTTACGTCAAAATGAATTTACGTACTCCTATTCGTTTCAGACATAAAACACGTGCTCCTACGTTTTTAACATAAATTTATATCATTTTTACTCCGGAGGTAAACTAATGCGATTAAAAATTTTGTTCAAGCCATGCAAGAGAGTACGCGACCAAAAAGTCGCTGTCATACAAATGATGTTGGAACGATCTTTGTTTCAAATGTTTCATCGATCAGGTCTGTAAAATGATGGCAAAGGAGTATATTTAATATATTTTTATTGAACCATGAAGTCTTAAAGTATGAATCTTACAAATATATGGCACTTTTAAAACAATAAACTAACAACAACGAACAATATATGTTCTTCAAGGATTCATTCACCCTTTTTTTTAACGACTCACGCAACAATAAACTGAGTAACATTATTTAAACTCGAGAAATTCAACAAACACTTACAACTCATAGTGGAGTTTTCTATATTGCTCGCAATCGATGGTACTGACTTCGGCGGCTATCAACTGTTGAGCAATTACCTCGAACTGATTGACCAGCGCGCCCGAAACTATCGCAGACACGACTCCATCGAATACTCCAAATCCAGATATGTTCAGGTCGTATTTTCCCAGATTGAGGTGGAATTCCGTTAGACTCGAAGTACACGATGCCTCGTTGAAGTGGAAAGTTATTCCTAGCTTTACTACCACGCTACTCGCCGCTGACGACACGTCGCCCTCCACATTGAATAGACCATACTTCAACTGATAAATAATACCATTTTTATTAATCGTTATTCACTTTACATATTAATTCCAAATGTCGTCACAAGCTATACTTACTTTGTAACTCTCGTAACTTAATCTCGGATTGGTCCACTTGTACTTCAGTACCAAGGTCATTTTCTTAGCTGCTTTTTGATTTTTTACAATTACATCTGCAGTTCTTTTCAGTCCTTTCAGCCCTCTACAAATTTATAATTGATTTTACATTTTTGATCGATCAAACGCACGAGTTTCTCGTACACCAGATTTTCTTACTTTATCATCCCAGATTGGACTTGGATTTTAGCATCGACTTTCCAAAAGGAATCACCAGTGGAGAATTTCGACTTGATGTTCGGGACATAATAGATGTTGCCGTCACTTGACGCGTTTCTACTGATCAGCGTAGCTACGCTGGAGTCTGCCATTGCGTTGATTTGATTCTAAATAAATAAAACAATTCATTTTATTCCAAATGATTTCCAAGACAGATGTACATTGTCATGTATACGCAATCGACGACTCACCTGTAAGTTGCCATTATTCATGCTCCGGAGTCTTTGTCCGGCAGGATATCTAGAGTTGCATTGCTTACACGTGTAAAAACTGATGCAATCCTTGGTCAATTCAACAATGGCTTGTTTAATCTCTTCCGGTGCGTCCAAGCTATACCAAATAAATTTTTATTATTAAAATACGAGGAGTGACACAATTACTTTCATTTTTAAAAATTTTTGAACACTTTTTTTACCTTAAATCAAAATTATCGATCATGCAATTGTTCAACGTTTCACCTTCGTGGACTTTCTAATGATAAAATACGAAAATGGTTTTAAGGAATTCTGATAATTATTGTTAAATGAAAATTTTGAAAAAACTAATTATTCATTGGCAATTTAAGTAAGTGATTCTTACATTCACGCATCTGGTGGGATTTGTCGTGAAATTTGCACGAGTTCGAAGACGTTCGGGTTTAATTAATATCAAAAAATCACCCCAAACACTGACGTGATAGCTGTCGTCCCCAAAGTCAATGTCAATATTAGCTTTTTTGATTTTCAAATGAAAACGTCTTTCTAAGTTAAAAGTCAATTCTCCGTTTGTTGGACATGCTAAAAAAAGAAAAAAATTTAAGTATCGAAAAGTTAGATATACAATTTTAATATCTATGATAAAAACTTACTTGCTCTGTAGGAATACGCCAGAGATATTGTCTGCAGCAACAAAATACAAAATAATGATTGGAATGGAGACATTTTGACGTATACAGAGTTATCTTCAGACGAATCGGTTACCCGGGCGCTTTTATACTTGACGATGATTATATAAAAGCGGCTTTTATATCATCTTAACAAATTTTACAACTGTTTAAACATGGACAACAAATCTGTGTTATGAGGAATTACGTGTACATTAATATAATCAAATGACTTTTATCTCGTACGGGCACTTGGAATATTTATGATGTAGTACCAACAGTCCTATAAAAATAATAGAAAAATTAAAATCATATTTAACGTTTATACTATTGTACGATACGCTTTAGTTCATTAATAATGTATGTTACGACAGTTGCTGCTCATCTGCAAAATATAAAGTTAATAGTGAAAAATAAAAAAAATAAAAATAAATTCGGTTAAACGTGAAAGAATTAATAACTAATCCTACGTTTACACAAAATTTGTAATTGATGTACTTAAAAGGGAAATAGCTTGGATAATAAAAAGCAAAACTTGTCCATTGTAATGTCACGATTAATTTGGAATTGTAAACCTATAGGATGATGGTATTTAACTTGATCTTGAGCGAATAATAATAAGCCGTGTATTTATTGTAATCATAGTAATTTGAAACAAATTAATTTGGTGTTCATTTTTGAGGAATTTATTATTTACAAAAATAATATTAGTCACTCGAACTATCACAGTATAATATTTACAATTCGTAGTGGAATTTCCTAAACTGTTCACAATCGATACTTTTTATTTCCGCAGCAATTAACTTTTTAGCGATTACATCAAACTCATTTCTCAGTGAGACAGAAAGTAACGAAGACGCTAATCCACCGAATGGTCCAAATCCAGATATTTTGAAGTCGTATTTTCCCAGGTTGAGATCGAATTCCGTCAGACTCGAGGTACACGACGCGTCATCAAAATGAAAAGTTATGCCCAACTTCATAATTACGTGATCGGATTCGCTTATCATTTTTCCTTTTAATTTCATTAATCCATAATTTAACTGAAAAGGTTTATCGTTCAAATTAATTACCATTGATTTAACCACACATCAATTACATTTAAAATATTTTTTCAAGCAGCTTACTTCATAACTTTCATAACTCAATTTTGGATTGTCCACGTGATACGTCGCTGTTATCGTTAATTTATCCTCCAGTTTTTTGTTATTTATTGTAACGTCTTTGTTTCTCGTCAATGAATTCAAGCCTCTGAAAAGAATAATAAAATTCAACATTTATACCAGTTTTCATACTTATTTTGAACAAAAAAAAAAAAAAAATCATCTTACACTATGGCTCCATTTTCAGCTCTAACTTCACCATTAACTTTCCAAAAAAATTGACCAGTAGAGAATCTGGTTGCGAAGTCTGAGATTTTCATCGTGTTGCCATCACTTGATATTTTTTCACCGATCCATGAGGATATGGCAGAATCGTACACGGTGATAACAGAATCCTAAAAAAAAAACAATCATTATTTGCTTTGATATATTTCAATTGAACGCATAAGCATCTATGCTTGAAAAACTCACATGAAGGCCATCATCATTGTCATTCCTATTTGTGGTCCGAAACCTGTTTTGGCTAGAATATCTGTGTGGCTTACACGTATAAAAACTGATGCAATCTTTAGTCAATACAATAATCGATTCTTTGATTTCTTTCGGTGCATCTAAGCTAAAAAATTGATTCGTGTTATGCAGAGCCACATCTATTGGCAATGGAGGTTTATGTATATTTCTTTACCTTATGTTTAAGTTATCTATTTCGCAATCGTTAAAAATTTTACCTCCTTTGGCTTCCTAATAAAATGTGAAAGCAAAAAATCAATTTTAATAAAGTAGGAATTTTTTAAAAACAAAGATAATTTTTTTCTCATGAACTTCCAGTTAAGAGCAATAATGTGTTTACTCACTTTATTACGTTTGGTGGGCTTTGTCGTAAAATTTACATGAGTTAAAAATTGTTTGGGATCCGTTAATGTTAAAAAGTCACCCAAAACATTCACGTAATAGTTATTATCGCTAAAGTCAATGTCAATATTGGCTTTGTTGATTTTTAAATAAAAATGTCTTTCTAAATTAAGAATTAACTCATCATTTGTCGGACACGCTGGAAAAAAAATAAAGCATTGAGAACAAAGTTGGATTTACAATTAGTATCTATGATAAAAACTTACTTGCTCTGTAGGAATACGCCAGAGACAATGTCTGAAGCAATAAGAGATAAAAAATCGATTGAAATGGAGCCATTTTTTACGTATAGTATTTCTCTGACTGGCTCAGCTGTGCATTCAGTTTTATAGTTTACGTGTTTTATGTAAGAGCGGTTTTATTATTTGTCAACATGAGATCAAATAAACTTGTAAACTGCGGTACTCAATTGAATGGCAAATCGTTATCTTGATGTTTTAAATAAATAAATGCTTAAAATTGTGAAGAGAAAAAAACTCGTATTACAGCAGTGATGCGTATTCACAAATTGTAGGAAAAATGCATATTGACCTTCGTACCGTACGTAATTTACAGCAAATAAAAATTAAAAACACATACTAATGATGGAAAAAAAAAATTGCATCAAACGTTTTCCGGTGCAAAGATACGCGTTGATTGTTTGACAAATATTATAACAATTGTTGTTTGGCCGTATTAAGTAAATTAAGCGTAATGTAAACGGAACAAAATTGATTCTTAAACATGTTCCGGTGTAAAGAATTCATTGGCTTAATCAGAAATTCCATAACTCCGTTATCTGCGTTTTTAAGGCAAATATTTTGAGTTACATTAATTGCATCATTTTTTTTTAATTACAAAAACTTTTTGTAGGTGATAGTCAAACGAGGGATATACTTACTAAGTATGTATTTAACATTAACAAAAGTTTGTTTTGATTTAACTACATTTGAAAATTGTACCTCTTGTCTTTTGATAGGCAAAACGTGTAGCGAATTCTCATACATATTAAGGATGGATTATTTATTTATTATTGAGAAAAAGTTTTAAAATCATCAGTTGAACTAATAATAAATTATTATTGGCATTATAGTTCTGCTATTTAGCAATGTCAGCCTATTTTATAGAGATTAAATGAATAATACGCTTCGTACTCGTGGGTACTCTTTCAAGTGCAACCATATACGTAAAAATACTTCACTCCTCATTCCTATTGGATTAATAACGTAAAATCTTAACAAGCAGTTCAACAAATAAAAAGTAACAAAACATTATTGCTTGATATTGGTTAAAATGTTTTCTATTTTCAAAGACTTAGTATACTACAGTTTATATTACTTATAATGTTAGCTATCAGATCTCGCGACCAACTGTGTAATTTCATTTTGATGATCCAGCTAATAAATTTTGACAGTATTTTGTTGATTATTCCAAAACCAGTCAAATGAAGATTAAACGATCGTAACGAAAGATCGTATTGCCTCATGTGGGATTTACAAGGGGATTCATTGAAGTCGAAATCCATTTCTATTTTCAAAACTATATTTTCAACTTCAGCTGTAACACTACCTTCAACACATCCTCCAAGAAATTTAACCTAAAATAATAAGGGATCAGCATACGATTTCACAAATAAATTGTTTACGTTTAAAAAATATCTTTTTCATACTGCGTAGTGACTGAAATGAACTGTTGCTTCTTCAAGTTCATACATCACTTCGATGGAAAATTGTAGATCATCATTTTTCAAAATTATGTCGTCTCTTCTTCTTAAAGACGTGAGACCCCTAAAATTTTCTAAAATTAATACTTGTTACTATTAATAATACAAGTACTGACAGGACATTGCATACAAGGAGGATAATTACACAGGTGAGATAGTTAGAATCTTTTAATAATAATTTGTCATCGAAAGTCCAAATGAATTGCTTTGAAGTTTTTCAGCTTTTTTACCTCAGAGTTCCGTTTCTTGCACTAATTTCTCCTTTTATGATTTTTGAGGCAACACCCCTGGATATTTTATGATCGATTTCTGGCAGTTCCAGTACATCGGTCCCATTCACTAAATATTTTTCAAGTATTACGTGTACACCAAAGTCCACCAACTTGTTTATTGTATTCTGAAAAGGGAGTCGATTTTTCAATAGTTTAACGTCAAACTGGTAACATAAACATTTCATTTAATCGTCAAATTTTTATTTAAAAATTAATTGCATATACCTGCGGATTATAATCTGTACTGCAGGAGCTGAAATTGTTGTTGGTTTTATGAGAAATTAACGGAGCAGTTTGAAGGTAATCATTATAATTTGAAACATCAAATTGTTCGCAAACAATTTGATTCAAACAATCTTCGGTTAATTGTTGAACTCCAGAAATAACTTGCCTAGGTAAGTCCAAACTGCATTCCGTAACAAAAAGTACAAAGTTTATTGTTGTAATAAAACTTTTGAGGATTTATTCACTAATCTTTTTTTACCTTTTAACAAAAAAATTTGATCCCTTCAGTTTGCAACTGCAGTCGTTTTGAACTTCCTGTATTTTTAACGGTACCATGAACAATAATTATCATCGAAGTAATTAAAATGTTTTCCTTAAATAAGTTACTGACCTCTATTGAAATGGTCACAGATTTTGCATCTGCATTCAAATTAACACTCGTATTATAATGCCTTTCAAAGTCAACGTACCCTGAAATGAAATGAAGCTAATTGAGGTTCCGCTCCGTTTGATATGAAAACAAAAAAATTAATGAAAAACTGAACCTGAAAACCAAAGTCTTATCTCACTCAATGTCAGTTCCGATGTCGTATCGGCAGTGTGAAAGTTATCAATATGAAAACTGAAGATTGACTTTGGTTCCCGAAATTTCACTTGATAACGCCGTTCTACAGCGTTGAGCATATCTTTTTTGAGCACACATCCTACAAAAAGATTAATTTATTAATTGTATGAAAAAATTCAAGCAGTTGCGGTAAATTTGAAAACTTACTCGCTTCGTAGGAGGTAGCGATAAATAATCTATCAAACACGAACACGTAAAAAAATATACTAAACAGCAACTTTCTCTTACACATTTTAGCTATTTAATGCTCAACGCGTTTGGTTCTCGTTTCATTACAATTGATAACTTTGTTAGCACCTGTAGTACCAGAGCTATTTATATTACTCATTTTGAACGCGTGATAATGCCGTGTGTGTACTGATAGGTATACTTTGAAATTGATCTTGATCATGAAGAAAGAAAATTGATAAATCGAACGGTTTTGAAACTCATTGATACTTTACGTGGAATCGGAGAATGAAATTGTACGGCGATTAACATCAACAACAAACTTATTTATTTAACAGTACAAAAGTATGGCTTAACAAAAGAATTTTAACAATTTTAGGGCCTAAATTTTTCGCAATTCACTTTGGCGAACGCATGATTTATTATGTTTTTCAAGTCGTTGTGCAACTTGTGTTTAATGACCCAAGAGATGGCTTTTGAAACGGGACCGTTCAAAAAACCGAGTCCGGTCAACTTTACTTCGAAATTCCCCATGTGAACCCCAAAGTTGATCAAACGCATTTGACAAAATGACGAATTGTAGTCTAATTCCACTCCTGCGTTCAATAGTATTTCGTCGATCAACACTGTCAAGTCGCCATCAACCTTTATCGTCCCATATCTTAACTGAAACCAATAAAATGCACCGATAAAATTTGATCGGATCAAAATTTCTCAGAAAGTATAAACTCACGTTGTAATAGTCAAATGTGAGCTTGGAGTTCAAGAGCTCGAAGGCCGTGTTGACGAAAAATCGATGTTTCTCGTTTTTTATAATTATATCCGATTTTCTGTTCAGATTTTCCAGTCCTCTGTAATCATGAAAAAATTGTTCGGTAATTATTCGTCTCGCTTTTGGTGAATCGAGCATGTGATATTGTTTTTTGTCATTACTCAAGTCTTCCTTTCGATGTATTAATGTCACCCGTGGTTTTCCAAAACGACGAACCCGTAGAAAAGTTTGTGAAAATCGGTGGGACCTCCAGGATGCCATCGGCACTCAAAACAAACCTATTGATTATTAGAGCTACCCCAAAGTCGGTCATTGCATTGATAGTGGCCTGCAAAATTTAAAATTGTAAACCAACTTTTACAATAGGGTTCATTTTAACTATATGAAAATGCAAAATTCAACTTACTTGTGGATTGTAAATCATGTCCGTGTTGATTTTTGTTTCAGCACAGGCACAATCAGGCTTTTTAACAGCCATGTCATGTTCTGGATTCTGTTGTACAGGTACATTTTGCGTTTCAGAATTAAGCTCTTCACAAATGTGCCATCGTAAGCAATCCTCGGCGAGATCCAAAATTTCTGATTTAAATTCCGATAAATGGCTACAAAATGGTAAATCACGTTTTAATTGAAAAAATAGTTAGTACAGTTCTTCTTGAAAGACAATAAAATTTACCTCACGTCTTCATCTTCCCAAACAGTCAATTTGCAAAAGCTGCGTTTTTCATCATTCACCGTTTCCTGTTTAGTTTTCAGTTAAAATTGTAATCAAATGCATCACAACTTGATTAATTTAACCAATTTTTTAAAAACTTACGTAGCCTTTGTAAACAGTTACACGTTTTGGACTCAAATGCACGTCAACCTTCACACTTTCGGATGATGTCTTTGGTAATATGTTTGCTAAAACGAATTTAATATTGTTATTAAATTTTTATTCTAATTAATGATTTTTTTGTTTACCTGTGAAAAAAACATCAGCATCTAGTGACATGTTGAAGTTTGATGACAATTGATTGACGCGATTGTTGCTCAGGGCATAATTGATGTCGATCTTTGTTCCAAACATTTTGAAATCGTATTTTGTAATTCTCTGGAGATCTTTTTGTAAACATTCTGAAAAATTCATGTGGTTGTAGAAAACCCCGTGTCACGAAAAAATAACTTTACTTACCCGCTTTGTGAAGACCAAAAATGGGAAAAATATAAAACGACACCAAGCATAACAATACGTGAAAGAAATACATTTTTCACAATCTTTTTTTTGTGATTTTTCTCCGTTCAATATCGACTTAAAACTTCTTTATACGTTTTTATAGCATTTCCTTATTTTTAGCAATCAATTGACATTAATTTATATGAGCATTTTCACTTACGTGATGTTTCCGATGATCAATTATGTTAATTTTTGGGATGCACACCATTTGCATATTCGAATGACATAATATAATGATCATCATTAAAAAGTTTTAGTCATAAGTAGTTGCTGAGAAAAAGGAAAATTGGTCGATTGCAGTGGAAGACGAGTACTCGATACCTTCATTGAGTTCCATGGATCTACAATTGGTCAATTTTTTTGACTTATCATAACAAAAGTGATACCAACCTTTATGTAAATTAACAAAATCTTTGTATTATAATTATGTACATGCTTTGTTTACACGATTCGGTAACAGTAAGAGATTTGACATTTTTTTTTATTTACATAAAAATTTAGTACAATAAAATTATTCAAGTGGGGATGATAAATCGTGAACAATAAGCTTTGGAGAATGAAAAATAAAAAAAAGTCAAAATATGTATGCAGAAGAAGCATTGGAGAAAAAGTAGCAACTTTGAAAATGTTTTATCTTTTCAGAAATCGTATTAATTTTAAATCAGATAAGACAGATAAGGATGTTTATTTAATCCACAAGCAAATTTAAATCTGATGATTTTGCACGTAACTAACTGTAAAAATTATAAATTGTTAATAGTATGGGAACAAAAATTAATGCCAAATTAAACGTTTGAAAATATTGCCTTTCTATGTAATCGTAACTTTGTTTAAGTGCATGCAAATGTAGTTTTCAGTGCATTAAAAGTTTATCAATGTAAAAAGATACCTAGAATCGGTGCCACTGAAGATGGTATAAAATTATGATAGCAGAGTTAGATTAGTATCTTTCAGTCTGCTCTTTGGGTAATACTATTGTTGAAAATCGTGCAAAAATCTAGTATATTTTACTACTGCATTACACTCTGTTCGAGTCATAATTTCAATAAATTATCATTACCGTTCATTTTTTGTAGCAAGTACCTAATATATTAGGTATTAGCTTGGAAAAAATTTCTTATTGGCAGAGAGTAATAATCACGAAGTTATCCTCTGTTACTAATAGATGACGCCAGCGGTCTTTCCCACAACTAGAACAGAAAGTACAATGTGCACTCTGTAAGGAATGAACATTATGCGATAAAGGATTGTGAAAAAAAAAAAAATTTTGAAACTATGGCGACATGTACTTGTATGCAAAAGCCAATAAAAACCAATCGATTTTTTTTTTTTTTTTTTTTTACGACTTTTATTGTTCCAACGGGGTTAACCGTATACATTCTGGCAATAAACAGTGAAACAATTTTCGTCAATTCAAATAAATGTTTATTTAAATACAAACAAAAGTATTTGATTAACAAAATAATTATTTATTCAGATCCAATAAATGATTCCCTGGTAACGTAACATTTAATAAATTTAACTAAATTTTTACTTTATTTCAATAAATATTTTTTTGTTTGTATTTAAATGCACGTTAATTTGTATTGGTGAAATTTTTATTTCAGGGTAAACTTTTAAAAAATTGCGAAAAAATTATTCGTTTGATCTTTAGTGTGTAGTACAATTTTTAGTTAGTACGAAATCTACAATTATTAAAATTCTTGGAGTTTTTATTTTTGCTCTATACTAACATCAATTCTTGACTGTCATAACCATGTATGTTACAATCAATCTAAATATGAAAAATTGCATATTTTAAGAAAAATAAGCTTTAGTTGTATAATTTACATAACTTATCAAAATTTCACATGATCTCATATGAGATAGATGATACGTACAATGTAGTTATAATATTTTAGCTTCAACAATAAATTATAGTTTTTAAGGATGGTGATAAATTTTGTAAATAACTCTGGTACCTGTAATGTATTTATTGATAAGAACTTTATTGCAATATGGCTGTATAAAATTTATGTTTAGCGAATAGAAAAAAACAATAAAAAATAACGATTTTTTTTTTATTCCCGAGCTGTCAAACAAATTGTCGTAGCATCGAGCTTTTAGCAGCTTTCTAATTATTAAGAAATAGTGTCATCGTCAATGTCGTGAATCCAAAAACAGTAAACTTTTTCGTCATCCCACGGATAACGAGAGCTCATTACAACTTTGTACCTCTCTTAATTTTATTTTCAAAAAAACGAGAACCGCGTAAAAAAAGTAGAATCTTCGCAACACTCCCTTGGCGGAAGCGCGTTGCGTCACGCGCACTACAATTTCACTTGGTCATAATGAAATGCTTCTTATTTTTTTTTCTTTGTTTAACGAAAGCTGGGGCAAAATCATCGCCATTAAAAAGTAAAAACGTCGCGTATTACCTCAGCGCCTGCGTAAGCCGTAATAGCACACGCACACTTACACACGTTGCACCGGGAGAGAAAGAGAAAAGCAGCCTCGGCTATTACTACCCACATTCCGCGGCAGTGCGCTAAATTAGGCGCTCGGGTAGGTACCTACTCACTTACTTACTTCATACAGGTATACCTCCGATTCGCCAAACATGTACACACCTATAAGCATGTGTATCATACTATACATTCGAACAAGAGATCCGCGCTCGCGTATATACTCGTGAAATAAAAGAAAAGGGGGGCCGTGGGGAGACAAGGGGGGCCAAATCGGCTTTGACACTCTAATTTCAAGCTGTAAGAGCTCCACGGTGCACATGTATGTATATGTATATATGGCATCGCGTTAAAGGTACGTGCGCTGTGCTATATGCACTCTCGCTTTCTGTGTATACACAATAACGTATAGCTGTAGCCGCTGGTGGGATCAGATCGGCTTTGCGCTGGCTCGCGGTCAAACGACGCATTATGTAAACCGGTAGGTAAAGGTGCTCCTTTGTATACCTCTGCAGAGATCGGCGCGCCGTTTTATAATAGAAAGGGGAGCTCTCGTGGGACTGTGGCACGTATACACACGCTCGTCCGGCGGACTGTATTTATCACGATAACGGAAGTCCATCGGTCTTTTGCCGCGTGGCACCGTCGTGTTACAGTCATTGTTGCGCGAGCAAATTCTTTTCCTTTTGTCTCTCCATCTATCTGCACACGTATACGAGGGATACACTTGTACCGATTCTTTTCCTTTTCTTTTCGCTCTGAATACGTGAGATTTTTATAGATCCCCGAGAGATCGGTCGGGTTCTGGCATGTATATTATATACGCCGCGGCTGATTGTGCCCCGTCGAGTCGATCGTTGCTCTGTTATTTATTCGAAATCTGAAGGTACGCCTATACACTGTGGGACTCGCGATAAGATTTTTCCGTCCCTTTTTTTTCCTCCTATTATCTATCCAACTTGATTTAGGACGTTTCAGCCTAAACACACACATGTACGATCTTATCTGCACTTCCATGGAAAATACAAGCGCCAATCGAGATAACAGTTTCGTACCAGCATCGATTGTGCGTATGTGTGGCTTATTGAAATTTAGGTGAACGGCGTACCCTGTAATGTACATTATGTGATCGCGTGGACGCATTTGGCTCCCATGTAAAAAAAAAAAAAAAAATTATTTCAAACAGAAAAACAAGTTTTTCAAGGAAGTCATATTCTACTCTAAAGATGTGAGTGCTCTCGTGTGCGCAACCAAACCCGTAGTTGAAAATTTCAAAGTAACCCGCGAGGTAGCGATAAAATTTTTTAATTCCTCTCACAGTGTTTATGTACGCGTGTATACGTGACATGGCTACCCCGTCGCCATAGTGGTACTTTCACGTGATTTTCAACGAAACGTCTCATCTTTTTTTTGCTTTTTTTTTTTTTAAACGCCGAGTAATTGCATAGGGCTCGCCGTTGACATAATAGCTTCTATACATAACCCACAGCCATATTACATCGATCGTACATTTTTTGCCATTTATGTGGATTAACTTAAACTTCTCGGATAAATTTTGTACAACTTTTACAAAAAAAAATTGAATCATGTAACTGGGATGGATTTTTGCTGAGAAACAAAGCCATTGCTGTTGGTAAAGGGGTAGATATCGAAATAGAGAAAACAATGAACAGCACCGGATAATGACAATAATAATGTTGAAAAGAGCAATTTATATATATATATATATATATATATATATGTGTGTGTTGAAAAATGTCCACAAGCACACGAAACTCAGTTGACAGCTTTCACTCAAGTGCGCGTATCGCTGTGGGCCGGTTGCCGATCTTCGCAACGCAAAACACGCGTAAGAGGAGTTTGGAAAAACAAAGGCGCGCCACGCGTACTTTGCATTTAAATACACATATAATGTATGTAAAGCGTCGATTACGAGTTTTCTCGGCGACTCGACTTCCTGGACTCACTGTCTCCCGTTGTTGGCGAGAAAATCGGAGCACGTATGGGGCTGTAAGTACATTACACACGCGCTGCCTTAAAACGTTAGTTGCTCGCGTCCCGGCGTTTGACCAGCGCGAAATCTCTCCTCTCCTTATTTCGTCATCAGCAATTAACTATACACTCACTCTCTACCTTTTTTTAAAGACTACTCACTATTTTTTACTCACATACGCACACACACTTTAGGTATTAATAGTAAAAATTGGAACAGCAGAATATTGTTGATCAAGTTTTCATTGTTTATAACTGAATAAAAATATTGTTCAAACAATTAACAGCACACGTGGATCCACGTGTTCAATGCTTTGTATAAAAATTGATCTCCAAAGGGTGGATTAGCTTTATTTATTATTTTTTTTTTTTTTAATAATATAATTCATTCATTCGTATGAGAGCTTGTTACTCTGTTCCTGCCTACTTCCGTAACTAATCCAATGTACTAGATAATACCATTATTTTATGACTTAATTAAACTTAAGCATTGCCTGGGAATGCCCTTTTATTATGATCTTAAGCCACGTTACTTTTTTTGCTTCGTGCGATTTGCAAACTTTTTTCCCCCCCACACTACGAATCCATGTAATCGCGTAATAACACACAGTTGCACAAAACACATCGACGGACGGTCGATCAATTTCATGATATGCACCATTAAATTGCACCATTGATTTTAATTTAGGTATTTTGCAACGAAAAAAATTGCATTGCAAGTCATGCTGAACCACATAAGGAAAAAAAAAAAATTGAAACTCAATACAAAACCTATTTTCCAGTGTACAGTGGAGAACAGAAAGCAAATTATCACCGACGAATTTGGACTGCGCAATTTCTTTTTATTATTTGTAAATATTTTGAATTGTTTTTAGCGATTAGTTAATGAATAAATATTATATATATTCTCTAAAAAAACTCCAGGATGTTTCAGGGTTTTCAGATCCAAACAATTGTTTTGGGTGGCATGAAAAAAAATAATACAATCCAAATTTAATTACCATTAAAGGGACCGATTGTTTTTTGAAAAAAAAAAAAAAAAAAAATTACCGTAATGATGTATAAAAAAATGAAAAGTCAATCACAGCAGAGGTTCGTGAGAAACATGTATCGACGCTCTGCGATATTGGGACACAACAGCAATGCATACCTTCGATTATTAGACTCTCGATGTAAATAAAGTGAGCAATGCAATGGCCAACCACGCGGTACTAAATACCCATACACGCGTACACGTACGTTGTAAAACGTCGATATGAGCCAGCTAAAAGCGAAAGCAAAGTTCCTGTCCGTCTTTTTATCCAATTTTTTTTTTTTTTTTTTTTCCTTCTTCAATGTTCATTCAGTCCAGCACGTGAAAATCGAAAGTGCGCTCGCTGACCGTGCCGCTTTTGCCACACGAACAATTCGAGGACAAACTGTCGTTGCCGAGCAAGTGTGGGACGCCTCCGCGACGATAAAGTTCTCGGCTTGGCTACATGAAAAGTTTACTCGAAGAGTGAAGCCGCCAAATTGGATTTTTCAATCTGTTTCCTAATGAAACTTTTCATATCCTGCCGCAGGCTTCGCCCGAAAGATCCGTTGACGTTGTCATTTGCTTTACATCGAAAGACGTGATAAAACAATCAAAATGAATTGGAAAACAATCCAAGCTCACGCGACTCCCAGTAGAGTCGAGAGAGGGAGACCAAATGATAAAAAAAAAAAAAAAGAAACAAAAAAAAAGTCGTGAGGGAGAGAAAGAGGGACAGAAGCGATCGTGGGAGTACAGCAGCGTGCAGGACTCTCCTCCAAAAGTCCTCGTCGATGAGTGCACGTGTATACATATATATATACATATATCTATTATATACAATGGGCACAAGCCGGGAGCGCCTAATAAGCCCGCAATCGCGAATCTCCATCTACTCGATCGGAGATTACATGCACACACACACACGTGCATAAAGATGGATGGGTGTATGGATGTATAGGAAAATACAGTATTGCTTGTTCGGTACCGCTCACATTAGAATTGAGTTAAGCAATGTACAAGCGAGCGACGCTCGAATGACCCGCCGCGATTTATACGTACCCGCGCGAGCGTGAGATTAAGAGGGAGAGAGAGGTACTTTTATCCTCGGCCGATGGCGATTATGCTTTTCTGCCGATTTTCGCAATGCCTCGACACTTTTTACCCCGTACGGTGGGCAAACCCTCCGTCTTCCTGAAAAAAAAAAAAAAAAAACACAAGTACGGTACTGTTGTAAGGGATGTTATCCTTGAAGTACGGGAGGGAGGAATTTCAGACTATAGGAAAAATACTTACAAGTGTCTTCATACGGTTAATTGAAAAATATTCATGATGGTTATTTAAACAAAATATAAAAAATTCCATTTGTGGGAGCAATTATGTCATTCAGAGATTTTGGTGTTGGGTTACCTTCATCTCGTCCTTTTGTATTTTTCAAATGATAGCTACTGTGCCAGAAATCCCCGCGCACATTTTTCATTATTTAATCCTCGGTGGGGTTGCTTTATTTGCAAACACATACATATTCCAGTCTCGAGTCAATAATAACCACAGTAGACAAACATACGGGACGAAGAGGAAAAAAAAAAAAAAAAAAAAAAAAAAGTTTCATCAAGTAACGCGATGGTATACGCATACACGTGCGTGTCATTATCGATTAGCAAACACTCGCGTCAATCAATAAATTAATATTTGCTCCCTGCCAATGTAGAAACATCGAAAACAAGTATATATTCTTGCACTTTCTTCTTGTTAATTTTATTTGCCATTGAAACGCCGTTCTTGCCCAATGGTAATAACAATCACCCGAATAATCGTGTAATGCATCATTCCATCGCATACGCACGCACGTGTTTGCGTTTAATTGGAAAATATCGCGACGCCGCGCGCAGAAAAATAAATATGAATTTCGTAAGGACCCACGATACTGCAGGTGCTCGATTGCTCGGATGGCATGGAAAAAACTCCTACTACTATACGGTACAGACCATCATTTCCAAATCGAATCTTCGTGGGCATTAATCACGATGCCAACGATAAATCACATTGTAATGAGCCTTAAAAATTTTTCGTTTTTTGACAAAAATACGTGTGATTTTTCTACGTGTGCGTACAGTATTAATAATTTGCAGTTGCGAATCGAACGCATTTACTCAACCAATAACGGGAAAAAATAAGGAGGAAATTGAAAGTGTAAAAACGGGAATTTTCGTTTAGTAACGACAGCACGTCGGGCGTAATTACAACTTTTCTATATTTCAAGCCAAGTATAAGTACTTACTAGATAAGATTCCAGTTTTTTTTTTTTTTTTTTTTTTTTTTTTTTTTTATTCATGAGGGCACGTCAGTTACGGGTGTATAGCCATATAACGTTAGCTTTGAAGCTAATATTAACTTGTGTGTCGAACATCGGCACACTTGTCTTGAAAACTTTTCTTTTCTCTTACTTGGGTCTAACTCTAAATGAAATTTAGAAAAATAAAATCAGCAGGTGGGACGTATAAGAAAACACTAATGTTGAAGAAAGTCTTGAAAAAACATAATAACTTTAACAGATTTGCTGAGACTTCAATTCAAATACCTATGTAAAAGAAAAAAAAAATTAGAAACTGAAAGTAACACTTGTATAACTACTTTGATAAACAGAAAAAAATCCAGTCATTGGGATAGAATACTGGAAGACAGTTGGAGAAAGAAAATGGATGAACAAGTAAACGGAAACAAAAAAAAAAAAATAAAAACAGGCAAAGAAAAGAAACAGTGAATCGAAGACCAAGTGATCGATGTCGAAATTTCAGGTACACGTAAGAGGGATTTTAAAAATATTTATGTATATATTATTAGTGATAAAAGACACGATAAACAAAGTTTGGGTACCATTTTTTCTCTCCAATTAAACTCTGATTTGAGATGGATATGTATGGCTGATTTGCCGAAAGAACGAATAAAAATATCTACAGGCACCCCGACGTTTTAGCGTTACTTTTGTAATTTACGAGCACATCAAGTCTCGGCGTACAAACCCACCCCGGATGATTTCATCGTGACATAACGAGCGTCCACCCAGCCGTAAGCATGAAAGATTAAAAAAAAAAAAAAAAAAAAAAAAAATATCAGGTGCTTTTGGCAAGAGCAATCGATCCGATTGTTAACTGAAGCAAGCGCGGATGCTCAATTTTTCACGTGTAATAAATTCGAACGAGGAAATTGAAAAATTGACTCAAATCGCGTGTCTAGTTTTACTCTGGCCGATACTAATCGTACAGCCCACAAAAGCGCAGTGTTCGATTGTTATTCGCGAGTCTCTCCTCTCTCATTACCCTCCCCTTCTCTCGTTGACTGCCAGCTTCGGCGAAAGACTGAAAATTTCAGTTCACTTGTAACACGTGGCTTATTTTCGCCTCCCCCTGTAACACGTGTGAGAAACTTTTTGCGAGTTACGTAATCGATATCGATCGATCTGCACGACCCGCGAACAGCGGAAGCGAACTTTTTGTGCTTGGATATAATGGATTGACGCGAGATGTAGAGCTTTTACTTTTGTACGTAAAAAAAAAAGAAAAAGAAAAGTTTTTGCCAAGTACGACGTGTTGCAAGTTAATTTCTTTCTTTTCCTTGCGATGCCTGTATACCCAAGGAAACGAGCAAGTGTTGATGGAGAGATGGTAAAAAAATGTAAAACAACAGGAAAATGACATTTTTTCTCAGCGCC
This sequence comes from Copidosoma floridanum, assembly GCF_036245765.1. NCBI lineage: Eukaryota > Metazoa > Arthropoda > Insecta > Hymenoptera > Encyrtidae > Copidosoma > Copidosoma floridanum. The sequence goes on along the minus strand of NW_028321884.1, from coordinate 9,261,822 downwards.
TTTCACACAGGCAAATGCGGTCCAGCAGCAGTAAACTTCAAGGCCATATACTCTACCGCTCTCTATGTGTACGAGCCGTGCAGCAGCATTGTAAATATTCAATTTGCACTCATTTTCTTGACAGCAAATGTTTCAACGTGCTGTTGTGGAATAATTGGACTGGTTGCAAAATAAACGCACGTTTAAATAAAAAAAAATAGATTTTATTCACACTGTTTATGCAAAGAAAATCGTACATTTGTCGTACGACACGTACGTATGTACACATGACTACGGTGTATTCGTATCTACATTAAACTTAGATTCTTTTTTTTTTTTTTTTTTTTTTTTTTTGGACGTCGAAGAGCGTCTTTGTTTCCGCAATGCTATGGAGCAGGTCTATATGTATATGCTCTTGTCATCACTCCAAGCGACAATTTAAGCGGTGACAAACCGAGACAATTTTACGTACGTATATGTATATATATATATATATATGTGTGTGTGTTGAAAAATGCGTCATTCGTGAGATCGTCGCATTTCTTGGAGGAAAGATTATCGTTGCAACTGAGGGTAAATGTACAATTTTCAGAGAAGCGTTGATTTAAAAGTGATGCCCGTATCCGTGGTCGTATCCGTGATGCTCGTGGTGCTTGATGTACACCGGGTATGGTTCCTGTTTGCAATCACATCATAAAATCATATGTTATTTTATTGTTCCTTTATCGCAATCTCTATGACTTCCTTTTTCAATCAGTTTTTAAAGGTGCAATATTTTTTTATTTCCAACGTAAATGATTTGACGATGTAATAAATTTCAAGTAACGTACCTTAACGATTTGTTTTACTGGATACGGCCGTGGGACTTCGACTACTTCTTTCACGGGCACCTGAAAATCATTCGATTGAATTACGATCGGTTTTATCGATGGAAACGTGGGAATTTGATAAACTCTATTTTATTACCTTAACTTCGTATGGGACCTTTACCGGGACCTATAAATCAACGAAAATGAAGTTACTATTTCGTTGTTTTTTTTTTTTTTTTTTTTTTTTTTTTTTTTTTTTTTTTTTCACGAGACTTTTCCCTCAAAACGAGTAAAATTTCAGCATCTCGAGAGTCAGAGAAAAGCCTCATGGATATAGAGAAAAATAATACAGTCAGTCATTATAATAGAAATGCATATAAAGGACACGTACATGGACCGGGACGTGCACGGGCACTGGTACTGGCTTCTCGTGGATTACTGGCACATGCTTAACGTGAACGACAGGGTAGGGTGCTGGCACCTAATACATTTTAATTTAAATTGATTTTTTGCAATGTAATTTACACGATTTCAATGTTAGCAAAGAGTCGATTGGTTGCAATTGCAAAACAAATTTATGTTGTAATTTGCACTTTGGTAAATAGAATTATATTGCTTCAACTTTTGAATGGAAATGATTTATTTAAAGAAGGTAACAAAAAAGTATTGAAAAAAATTTTCAAAAGTTCATAATATTCGTACGAATGAAGTAATTAAACAACTGACGTTAATTTTTTTTTTTTTTTTTTTACATAAATTCGAAAATTTACGTATTGACAAAAATACTCTTTGTATTGCAAATTTATTCTATTTTTCAAATTTGATTTCCGTCCTTCATCGTCAAAATATTTTTTTGTCAAGCATAAGTTTTTCTAATTAAATCGACAGCAAAAGGTGTTTCCCATACAGCGCATGACTCGTTATATTCTTGATGAATGGCTTCAACAGCCATAAATCAATTACTTGGTCTATGCTGTAACACTTTGAGTCTTTACTTAAATCAAAGATTATAATTTGTTATAATTATTAGTCATCTACTCACTGGTACTGGATACGGCCTATCGACCGGCACTTTGATCGGTACCTACACAAAATTTATAATTTTATTAGTAATGCCTATCAAGTTTTCACTCATGAACTAAATTTTTAAATTAAACAAAACTTTAAAGGTGGGATAAATGTATCTATATATATTAAATCTATCCGCAAGATCGAAAAATGTTAATAGCTTGCTCTTTCAGATTATTTTTTTAAATATAACTGTCAGTCAATGCCAAAGAAAAGGCTGTACAAAACAAATATTTGATTTGAAATTTTATAATTTGCGTGTGAAAGGCATTTTTTTTACCGTGAAGTTTTTTGTTTTGCTTTATAAACAATTTTTCTGCTACACCTTAGCCCACAAGGGTGGTTTTTTTCCCCCACCGAGCAGAGGAAACAAAAAATTACTTCGACTGCGATAACCATGGTAAATCAATAATTTATCCGAAACAAATAGCAAAGAATTTTAATTGATTATTCCAATAAAAAATAAAAAAAAAGTAAACGTACAAAAACCCATGAAATAGCTGCGATGAAAAAAAAAGAAAAAAAGAAAAGAAAAGTGTATACCTTGACTGGAACTCCAACGTGTTTCTCGTGGTAGACGGGGTAGGGCGCCGGAACGTGTTTGGTAAACGTGACGGTCTTGACGTGGTGGTGATCGTGATGGTAAAGGGGAACGTGGCCAAAGTCGTGGAAGCCGCCCAGTTCGCCGAAGCCCAGGTGATCGCCGAGGCTGAATTCCAGGCCGCGCTTCGACTTTTCCTCCGATTTTTTCTCTACTGGAGCCGACTCGGCCGTCGCGGGCTCGGCCTCCTGCTTCTTCTCCTCCGCCTCCGCTCGCGCGAGCGTCAGCAATCCCAAGATCAGGAGAACCTGTGGATACATCAAAATCGCTCCCTTAGATGGTGTTTTTTTTTTTTTTTTTTTTTTTTTTTTTTTTTTTTTTTTCCAAACGAGCCCACGAGTCGAGTTACATCTACCAAAGGGTTACCACACCGATTGACTCGATCCAATAGGGAATAAGAAAAAAATAGTTACTTGTTAGGCTAAAAAATTTTTTTTCGGCCAACACTATCATCCCCCTCTACCATCCCTAGTAAGAGAAAAAACTCTGTACTCTCACTCGGGGGACTCTTTGGGCTGGGCTATAGAATGAATCGATGATGAAGGAAAAAAAAAAGGAAAAAAAAAAAAAAGGAGAAGAAACCACCTACTCACTTTCAGTTTGCCTGTGCCGTCCATGCTGGTTGGCAGTGAGCACACACTGACTTTTCACCGAGGCCTACCCTCGGCTTTTATAACCAGAGCCCGTTCGCAGCGGCTCTCACGTAGTACACGGCTCACGCTCACCTCGGCACTCTCGCTCTCGCTCTAGTCTCGCCCGTGCACACACAGAAAGAACTTTGCCACGGGGACTCTCCCATACCCGGGCCCTCTCTCTCTCTCTCTATACGCCTCGGAGTGTCGAGAGGATGCGCAATCCGTGCACCGGTGCCTTTGTCTCTCTGGCCACGTCCTTGTCGATCTTTTGTCCATTTTTTTTTTTTTTTCTCACTTCGGGCGCCTCTTCGTTCCACGGAGGATAAACGTGCCGAGAAAACGTCACCGCGTGTGTTTTGAAAACGAGTGTGATCCACATCATTTTGGAACGGGGCAAAAAAAAAAAAAAAAAAATAAATAAAAATAATGGAGAAATTCCCTGGTGCGGTGGTTCCTCCCGAATCGTTAGACGCGCTCGGCGGGCAAAATCGAGGCGACCGCGATAATTACCTTATTCGCAACCGTCACCGGCAGAGCAATTTCTCGCCACGTGTACGTAATAAGGATCGGGAGCGCGGGTGTACACACACGGGGCCCACCCGGAAACACTCGCAGTTTCCACGTTTTACCCGTTGCATCCCCCGAAAGTTGTAACGACTCGGCCGTCGCGTCAAAGGCCCTCGTTCGGCTTGACTTTCGTGTGCAGCGAAACGAGGCGTCGGTGCCGCGTTGATAAATCCAAGTTTTAATTGATGCACGCTCTGGCGAGCGTGTACGAGTATAAACTTTGGATCGCGCGTAGTTGGATTAATTAATCGCACGGGGTTCGGTGCACTGGGACGATTCGGGGGCGCGAGTATTTGGCTGATTAGAAAATACTTGGAGTTTGCTGGGCCATTTTTGTTTTTTCAAACCCACGTAATTTTGTTTCTTTTTTGAGCTATAGTATTTTTGCGACTCGAGAAATTTTTGATAAATTAGGAAAAAACTGTGGCACGCTCATTTTCTTTCTAAATGATTATCATTGACTGAAAAATAACATAGTTTATCATCACACACTTCCAAACTTGAAAAAAAAATGGGAAAAGATTTAGCTGAATGTATTAACCTTATTGAATTACGGAACGTACAAAGTTGCAAGTGAAGCACATACGGATTTAACATTGAGAAATTGAAAAAAAGAAAAAAACTAATCTGAGCAATCAGTCTGTTAAATCAGTTATCGGCGAGGCTCAATAATCGTACATTTCAATATCCTCACCAACCTTGATATACAATCGTTGCAATAGCGAGCAACCTGCGCCGGACAAATCACTGCCATTTCCTTCGCTCTTTTACACCCAACAATTTCACAATCTATGGAAAACCTCGCCATCGAGCCACCTCGTCGTCGACATGTACTTTGCCGATTAAAAAAAAAAAAGAAAAGTCCGATCGAGCATCTTATAGTTAAGCATCGCGCAACTCTGATTTTGAAGGCCAGAAGGAAAGAAAGGAAGGAAAATAAGCAAACGTGGACGCACTCGGTCGTGAAGCCGCGCGACCAACGGTAAACAGTGTCTTCGGCTTTCCTTGCAAAATCCATAAATATACAAAAAAATAAGATACATCCGACTCTCTATCTCTCCTTTGCCTCGCCCCTCGTCCTTCCCAAGGTATTTCGATCGTCCACGAGTACCCACCCCCCAGCTGTAGCAGCGGGGAGAAAAGAATTGCCAGCACTCAATTAGCCCCCCCCTTCGTTGGCGAGGCTTTTTCTCCCAGGACAATCGGGCTGGTAATTAGCACCCGCAGCTGAGACAAAGTGCGATTGCTCCACCCGCTCGGCTGGCTTCGGGAGCCCACGAGAACGAAACTTCTGGCTGCCCGAAGGATTCAATTTCGGATCCATACCCGCGTGTAAAAAAAAAAAAGGGGGGGTTGCCAGATATTTTTGTTTCGTTTTTTTTCAACGCATCCCCGTACCCATATGCACACGGAATATTTCAATTCTAGTCGCAAAATCAGCCACGCGTGACTGGTTTAGCCAAAGGGCTTAAGTACATACGGGCACTCATACGCACACTCACTACCGAGCAAAGCTTCCTTCTTCTATGGAGAAACAGAAACAACGACCAACTCACACGATTGTTGCTCTCTCTCTCTGTACCGCGAGTCGTAGGCAAAAAATTAACCGATGTATCGCGTGTGTGGGGTGTAATTGTTGTTTCTCTCGTTCTGAAGCTGAATAATGTATATTTTTTCGCAACCGCGGGAAACCTTGATGATAATGATCCAGCGCGCTCGATCGCCTGATCTCATTTGCCTATACGCGGCAGGTATCGAGTGGAGAGAAAAAAAAGGAGGTTTTGCACACTGCCTATCCACGTCACGTGTAGTTTCTTCGATCGTTGAATCATTGTTCCGTCAATGGAGGTGGGTCAATCAAAAAGTTGGAAAAAAAAAAAACTAACGATAAAAAAGTGCCGTCAGAATGGCACTGGTCGAAGAGACGAAACAACGATGGCACTCTCGAGAGAGCTCCCTTGACAGTACACGCACGCTGCGGGTGAAAATAGACGCACTGCAAAAACTGGGGGGGAGAGAGAGAGAGAGAGAGATTGGAAAAGTATTGCATAAGAGGAGGAGAGTAGAGCACACAGGAGCTATTGGCTAATTGGGGCCCGAGACGTGTGAGATGCCGGGCGCGTTTCTTCTCTTTCTCCCCCTTGTGCTCGTCACACACACACATCAGTACTTGTACGTGCACGTATTCACTTTGGCTGCAATTCGTTCGGTTTTGTTTTGATCGCGAGAGCGTCTCTCTCTCTCTCTCTCCCGGCGAGTGATTTAGCGCTCGCGAGCGCGAAACTTTCTAATGCACCTATACCGGTATAGCCAAAGGGGGGGGGGGAGCGATGATTCTTGTTTTTTGTCAGCCGCACGGCGGATTGTAATTTGAGCAGCACAGGCGTTGTAAAGCGTTACGTCCTCCGTGAGTTTTCATCCATCACCATGTGTACACTGATTGTTTTTAAAAAAGAAAAAAAGCTCAGAAGGGGGAGGAAGTGCGTGCGGAGCTTTCGACAGGATATAGCCCGGTAATAAACGAAAAACGTCGCGTAACTGCCTCGTCGTCGACTTCCTTGATTTCGCAATGTACCCGCTCGATGCACCTGTCGACCCATTTACATCCAATTGACTCATTGATGTAACCGAGCCGCATTACAGGATCAACTCGGCATTCGGATGGATGAATTTTTTTTTTTCCCTCCCTTTTGAACGCTAAAACGATGAATTATACATTGTGTATATGGGCGCAAAGCTGCACCAACGGGCGTTAGAATTTAATATGGTGTAGGCGCGATTACCAGCCACCGAAAGCCGATACAGTTCTCGCATTGTGCGCGTCGAAAGCCGCTGGGATAAGCCGCGTACAATGTAAACACACCCGTTGCGGCTGGCTTTTCACTCATCGCTTCCCGGGGGAAGGGGGTAAAATTTACGGGCGCCTTATGCAAATCCACCGTTGTTCTTCCGATCCGACTTCCCTGTTTGGCTTTTCTCTCTCTCAGAAGGGGAAAAAAAAAAAAAAAAAACGGTAAGAAATGCCACTGGAGGAAGTTTGCGTGTCACGCGCGTACATACACGCCGTAACACTCGCGAAATTAGATCCTTGGAAATTGATATTATATATGCGCGCGCGTATTATAATTTACTCCAGAGCATATAATAACTCGTTAAAATCGCGCTATGTAAGCCGAACTCTGCGCAGAAAAAAAAAGATTATGTATCACCCGCGAAAGCGATATTGTACGCGTACGTGGATTGATGATTTTTTTTTTTTTTTTCCAACGAGTGTACTAAAGTTGCATAAAAACTTTCGCCCGAGTTTCTCGGTGGATCAAAAAAAAAAAAAAAAAAAAAAAAAAAAAAAAAAAAAAAAAAAAAAAACATTGAGTCGAGATTTTGGAAAATGTCCCAGCTTAGTTGCGCAACCTCCCTCTCCGCTTTGCCTTACATAAAACATATATCAACACCGTAACGCGATTTGAATATGGCAAAGCAAAACAAAGCCCCCGCGACAGTGAGAGAGAGAGAGACACGCCCGTGTCTTTCCGAAAAACCGGGCCAAAGAGTTTTTCCCCCCGAGAGACAATGAAAATGGCACGCGGGAAATATTCGCCGAGACAATAAGCGCGGCGCGAGGTAGCCCGGGGTATATCCCAAGACGAAAACGATCCCTCGGCGCGATAGGAAACGCACGTACGCAAAGATTTCGCAAAAAGAAAAAAAAAAAAAAAAAAAAAAAAGGAGGAGGAAACACGCATAGGTTTCGCGCGACTCTCCGCTCTCGTCTTTAACGAGGGTCTCCCTACTTGGCGCAAGTACCCACTTCTGGTTGACACACTGCCACACACGACTGGTTTTTGGCGAGTGACGCCGCTACATGGAGACCGAGTCCAGCTTTTGGAATTCGTCAAATGCAGAGAGCCGTTCCGGGTCAGGGTCGATTTCTGGCCGAAATTGCGAGACCCGCGCTTTTGTAACCCTCCCCGGGATGATCCTCTATACCATCTCCCATGCGCGTAGTTGCGAGAGGAAAAAACAGGTTGATTCCATTGCGTGCGTTGTGATATGTATCCATACATCATAGACAACGAGGGAAGTGTGCGGCGTATGCAAGACAACACCCGTTGAGAGAGTAAAGTCCCTCTTTCACTTTCTGCTCCACTAACCGAGTCGCGTTGCGTCGTTACCCGGGAAAGAATACACACGTTCCACGAGCAAAACTTTGTTTCCTCGTGCCAGTGTCGCTCTCCCGTGATTTACAGTTGCGCTTGGGCGGGGAAACAAAAAATTGATTTCTCCTCCTTTTTTTTCATTTTCTTCGCAAAGAAGGAAGTTGGCGCGGGACTGGCGATGAAAATTACACGCTTTTGCAACGGGGAAAAATGAAAACCGAACAATGCCATAGAGCCGACGCAAGATGCGATGGAGGAGGACACGGCGATTGTGATTGTTGTTTCGCCATCGCAGCTTCTTCCTTCGCGTTCCATTATGTCAGCGATGGCAGTGACCTCGATTACACCGCGAGATATACGCGGGGAAAATCATGAAACTCTCTCTTTCACACCCGCAATGCCGAGATTTTTCACGCCTCCCTCCCTCTCTTTCCTTATCTACGAGGTACTCTCCTGCCAATGACCTTTTTCGATGCACATCCTGCGACTTTATCTCCCGAAGGATCCTTGCGTTTTTAACAATCAATACGTACACCCAATGGGGCTCATTTTTCAAAAAAATTGCACAAATAGGGCGCACTGCCCGAGAGCCAGGAGAAGCTATAAGGCGGATAATGCGTGTTCCACATCGTCACGTCCGTAAGTTATGTGCACACGTAGCGATTAATAACACAGAGAGAAGTTTTTCGAGCTCCGTTGACGTCGGAGCCGAGGAAAGCGCTCATTATACAATGGGACTGTGCACACGTAGGTAAATATATACATGTACGGGTAAAAGAGACGGCGGGGCTATAAAACACCCGCCAGACATTGTTGCGAACCGAGGAAAATGCACGTAATGTGGGGTGTATTTGTTTTATGAATTATCGATGCGCTCCCCATCATGGGAATGATTCTTTCGCGTCGATCGAATGGTTTATAAACTTGATCAAAAGCTACCTGCCCCTTTTTTCTTTGCTACGAATACACAAGCCCTTTTAGCGCGTGACCATTTTTGTAATGTGCCGTAAGCCGAAAAGGTTTTTTGTAAAAAAAAAAAAATAGATTATCCACCCAATTAAAGTGAAAGCCTCGGCATAATATTCGTTGCGCAATCGGAAAACAATATAATTAACTCGCGGAGCGAAAAATGTTTTTCCTCGCAATAAAAACACACACGGCCTAGTTTCCGAGCAGGGGAGAGTTGGCGATATATTATCAAGCTGCTCTCTCTCTCTCCGTTTCCGTTGCAACTAAACGGTCGTACTTGTATACGTGCGAAGGGGCAAAAAAAGGCGGTCTGACCAATACTGGTCCGCATCTACTGTCTTACCGGAGGTTCCCTTTTTACACGTGTCGCGCGAGTGCGACTCGATTGATAAAAAAAAGGGAGCATCTCCCACGTGGGTTCGACACCCCCGATGGTCCATCATACAACCCATAAATTGCCATATCGTATCAATCATCGTCCCAAAATGAAGTAAATCACGACGGTCGCACCCATCCTCGCATCCATACCTCACCCGTGCACGCCGTTTGTTGGAGCAACCGTAGGGTATGTAGAGAGGGTGAAGGGAGGGGAGTAGTTGTTCTCGCGGCACTTTACGTGTCGTAAGCGAGAGCTCGCGCCCCAGTGTGAGAGACGTGTGCCCCGTGCCCGCGTGGGAAAGAGGTGGTAGACAATATGTATATATAACACGAGGTACGGGGGGAGCCGAGCTGCACGGGGTTATACGTGTGTTGGTGTGTGTGTACGTCTCGAAGGAGCCTCCAGTGCCACTGCATACGACTAGTGTGTGTGCGTCGGAGCAGGAGTTGGCGATAGAGAGAGAGAGAGAGGAGAGTGGGTACAAGTGCGCTCGTATAGGTATAGACGAGCGAAAGTGCAGGTATATAGGCGGGTGATGGTCGCGAGGTCGGGCCAGTGGATTCGTAACGTTTTCGCCATGCGAGTCCAGGTGAGAGAGACAGACTCCTCGGGAGTTACACTTGTACCCGTACCTCCTTTGCGTTACATACCATACACCTACGTGTCTTTTTTTTTTTTTTTTTTTTTTTTTTTTCTACCCGTCTGCCTGTACACCCGCGCTACTTTATCTCCGCCCGCGATCCGAAAATCATTTTATTCATCCGCTCGTTTGCACGTTACTGTTGTTGCTGTATATTATTTTGTGGTTACTGTTGCTGTTTTTGGCCAATCTTTTTTTTTTTTTTTTTTTTTTTTTTCCCACACATACGTACATTCATTTGTTTGTTTACCGGTGAGATAAACGTCAAGAGGTTTCCTGCTTTACGTGCACGAGGTTTTCTATACTGTGATTGATATCGTCGTGTCATCGGCTCGGAGGGGTGTATGCATATTAATTTTTTTTTTTTTCAAGTAAACTATAGTTTTTGGTGGTTCGTCGATTCGATCGAGGGTTGGTTATTATGTTCACGTATCGCGTAATTTTGCAAAACAATAGATAAAATATCGGTGTTTTGAAAAAAAACATACATACATATTCCCGTGCTTAATCAGCTGGAAATCTCAATTCACTCGCTACAGCAACGGTGGAGCTTGTACCCTCACCCCCACCCCCCCTATTGTTTGGTTATCTAAAATTCACACCAGAAACAATTTAATCACGCCGAGCAAACAAATTCTCGTATCCGTAAATGGCATCGATAGCCGATTATTTGCATTCATAGTGCTGTTAAATGCATTTTAAAACAAGACCAAACAGATAGAGAGAAAAAAACGCACACTAACGTATTAGCTAATACCGAATCCTGTACAGTTCGGCAATATCTCGACGCGCCGATCTATCGATGTATACATTAGACTAACTAAACCACAGGTAATAAGAAAATAAAAAAAAATAAAAAAATAAGAAAAGACACACACGCGCACGCAGCGGCCTATTCAATTACTGGAACACGACACTTGCATTCCTGCACTCGCGAGCCGTGACCATCGCGATCTTGCGAGGGGAAAAAAAAAAAAATTACCCACTTGACTTTCTCTTTCTGCCCGTGTTGCGCCGCTACTTCTCGACACCGTGATTACTGTCTCTCTAATATACATACACGATGCCGTAACTATTACTCGTACGTACGTGCACAAGATTCCCGTCTTTTTTTTTTTTTTTTTTTTTCTTCTTTTTTTTTCACTCATTCGTGGGAGCCTCCAATGGGCCACTCGTGCACTATTAGACAGGTACAATTCGACGTGGGCACTTTGATGATATTTTTCGTCGCACCGTACATTGCGTCACGCGCCTCCCTAAAACCCGCTTCCCCACAAAGTATAGGGTGTACCAATGTTGGGCCAACTGTACGTTGCAGAGCGCAGTAGTCCTGTTGGCAGTAGCGATCGCCGCGGTGTCGGCCCGGCCGGAGGAGTCCAAGAGGGCCGAGGTGGTGGCGGCCAAGGAGGACAAACAGGAGCCGGCCGGCAAGAGCAAGCGCGGCCTATTCGATCTCGGCTTGGGGCATGACTTCCACGACTTTGGGGGCCACTACGACCATGGGCACATCTCCCACGTCGCCATCACCAAGGAGGTCAAGGTGCCCGTACCCTACCCGGTAAGGTTTTTGCCGAATCGCTACTCTCGATTTTAAGATCAATCGATACAAAGGATGGATAAATGAATAAATAAATGTTTTACTTGATTCAGGTCGAGCACGTGAAACACGTCCCGGTGCCGGTGCACGTCAAGGTACAACCGATCATTCCACGCTTTAATTTTGTGCACTCGCTCGTCTTTTTTTCCTCCTCGTCCTTCTGTATCCTTCATTTTTTTTTTTTTTCATTTTTACTTTTGCATTCCCGTTACCGTCCAACCTACTCATTTCTTGTGTTCCACTTGAGGACTTTTGTGTGTCCAATAACAATGATTCCCTAGGCCTGTACAACATCTGAATCGTTGACTCTGACTATCGTACTTTGGTATTGTTCCGTTATCCCAATGCACCCTTGTTCCCTTCGACAAATGTTTATTCATCATTTTGTGCGTATAAGTGTCAATTGTATTTCCATTGTCATTGTACTAGTTTGGTGGTCAATATTTGACCTTTAATCGATCGTACCTAAATCCACGTTGGCAGTCTTTTACTAAGTCCTTAAAGTGGATCCAGATAGATTGCAATATATTTTAGAGTATTTTTCAGTAAATAAAAAAATATACTCGTCCAATTTACCATATACTCAAAACATATCATTAATTTTAACAAGCCAATTCATAGGTATTTTACAATCGTCTTTTATAAATAACTGTTTTTTTTTTTTTTTTAATTTTCCCCACGAAACTCTTTTCCCGTATTCTACGAGCCTTGTTTCACTTACTATTGTAAGTCAAATGCATTATTTTTGCTTCCTGCATCATTCAAGCTCTTCTTTATGTTTGCGATTGAACGACAGTTTGACGTTGCATCTAATTACTTGTAGTTTTTATTTTTTTTAAAAACAGTTTGCAAGTTGTCTTCTGTATCCCATATCCCATCATGTAAAATATATTGTTTCCCTTCATTTTGTCCATCATCCATTGGTCCAACCACTTGTACGTCCACAAAATCCTTTCTGTATCAATTAACAATTCCTCATTAACGATATTTATTATTTTAATAATACATTGTTCCAACTTTCCATCCTCACGAGCTTATTTACTCTTTACTTTTGTTTTTTTGCCATAAATTTATTTTTAATTCGTACATATGAATTAGGTGCCTTATGATGTACCTAGACCAGTCCACGTGCCTCACCCCGTGCCTTACCCCGTGGAGAAGGTAAAATTCCATTTTTTTTGTTTTTTATATTTGGTGTGCCAAATGACAATATCAGTACTGCCTATTGTTCAAAAATATCGTACCCAAATTTAATTTTGAAAAGTAAAATGAGTTTGAGTCAAAATCCAAAAATTACCGGACAATAGTGGTAGTGTGCCGTCGTTTAACGCACCTCAATAGCCATTTTAATAGTTTCAATAATTTAAACAAACGTAATTTGATTTAAGGTGGTGCATTTCCCGGTTGAGAAGCCAGTGGTAACTATTGCAACTGATGGATAATAACAATAATTAATTATATGTATTATTAATAATAAAATTTGAATTACAGGCTGTACCCGTGCATGTACCAGTGAAGGTAAGTTTGAAAATTTTACGAAATGGGGTTCGACGTTCCAAACGAAAGTAACAAATTTTAGCTACTCGAATACATTTTTTTATATTTTATTCAAGCTCCATCGGTAATACTCATTTCTAGTTTACATTTTTCGTTTGCAGCGTTGATTTAACCATTAAAATTTAACGTAACATCACCTCGAGTGTTAAATACCGATCAATCTGTGATTTCAGGTTCCAGTCATCGAAAAGTATCCTGTGTACGTACCTGAAAAGGTAATTAATCCATTGATTGTAATCCATTAACTTGGAGATTAAGAAAAATACAATGAAAATTAGATTAGCCAAAAGAGGATTTAAACCTACTAGACCCACAAAAAAGAGTCTACGAAAATGTAGCTTATTTGCAAACTGAGAAACATCGTTGCTTAAAATTGGATGTATGTTTCGATTAAAAGGCAACTTGTAGCCCATTTTTTTTGACCATTTAAAACATTTGTAATCCAAAATTATCCCGTAATTGAATTGAAATAACTAAAATCACGAAAATCTCATTGATCAGCACGTGGTCCACGTCGATCGCCCGTATCCCGTGGTTCACAAAGAAGTAGTGAAAGAACCGTATCCAGTGCTCATCCACGAGAAGCACCACCACGACTACGGACACTACGACCACGGCCACCTTCTCCACGGCTTCCACTGAGACACCCCCGAGACAGGAAGGGACAAACACGTGCCTATTTTGCGCCCCCCCCCCAAGTAATCATCATACGCGCACGTCGCGCTCTTCCACCCCCCACACTAGTATATATATATTCTTTGTATATACAAAATACAAATACATTATATAATGATAATAATAATATATACATACATATTATGTAATGAAAGAAAATTTTACATACTATGTGCGCGCCGATGAGGACACTGTTGTCTGTACAAAAGCTTTGGATTTTTGTTAACCCCCTTTTTCCTTCTCCACCCCTTCCCCTTCGTCCGCATCTCGTTCGAGTCGAGATAGGAGCCGAGGGACATGGGCCAAATGACAAGGTCCCACGGAAGGTGTACAAATATCCTCGGATGAAAAAAAAAAAAAACAAATCGGTATTATCCCTTGTTATTACCACGCAAGCAATCAAGCTTAGTTGTATACGAACGATGAATAAACATGTGTATTATTTTTGCTAAGTTGACTTTTGTTTCGATTTCACACGCTCCGATTCATACCTATATCCTCGTACACACACCTGAACGCTTTTAAAACTGACTCGTTGAATTTGCAGTATGCAAAAATTAAAAAAAGAAAAAAAACAAAACGTGCATTTCATTGTACATTTTCCCATGCACGTGGTACACGCGCTATCTAATCGTCGAGATCCATTGCAGATCGAACAAAGACAGGCAAGGGTGCACCTCGACAGATCCACGTAAACCATAAAATACATACATACACACACACACACACACATTTAATATACATATAATAAAACAAAGTAAAAAAATAAAGAAAATATAAGCGTAAACATATGTATGTGTGCCTGTGTATACGTATATTTTTCATCAAAGTCAGTCGAATGGGAAAATAAGCCTCATTACGGGAGTTTACTGAGAAGTCAGTGGTTGCAAAACCCGGTTGGCAGCAGCCAGCGCGCAATCTCTGATTGCTCGGCCATTAGATTGCCAGCCACTCTGCAATTCCCCCCCCCTCTCTCTCTCAAAAGTCAATTTTCCTGTTCCACGCACGTGGCAGTGGTGCATGCGGGGACCCTGAAACGATCGCTATGCGCCTGGCGACTGTTTCGACAGACAACGCGTCAAATTCGACCATCCCGCGTACACCTACGTGTGTGGGGGGGGGGGGGGTCGCGAAATTTCTTTTTTCCTTTTTTTGTTTTCGCGAGCGTTAATTGGTCAACCGGACGCGCCGCTACCTAGAAGTTGATCCTCGTAAATGAGCCGGTGCCGATCGTTTGGTAATTTTCTTGCTCAACGCGGTCTCTTTCGACAAGTGCCATCTAATTAATTGAACCTTCGTTGCTCTCTCCCCCAAGTGAACAATAAACCCCCCCCCCTTTTTTTTTTCTTCTCAATCTTGCTGGTGGGGAGGAAAAACAAAAAAAAAAAAAAAAAACGAAACGGTGCGATGCACTTTTTCCGTGGACGGTCTCGGCGGAAATCGTTTTTCGAAACGAGAAATGTAAGTATTTCGAGCTCTCGTAATTAGACTCTCGCAGAAATCCTGTACGCGCAGTGTGTATCCTGGCATTAAAAATATACATACATATACGAGGCGAGCGCTCGGCGGACTTTACGGCACAACTTAATATGCAAACGGGGCTCTACTCCCCCCCCCCCCTATTCGCCTCTCTTTAGTGTCGAAAACGGATATTAATTACCCACGCGTTAGCTAAAATATGCACACACGTGTACATAAATATATCCCACATCATCGTACTTCTTTTGCTGCTACTGCAACCGTTACGCAATTTCAGTTTGCCATACGTTTGCCGCTAATATGCCCCACTTTTGTGTCACTTTTTCTTTATTTACTCTACCTCCCCTTGTCCCCTGTCTTTTGTATACGTAAGTATTAGGCGTAGCCTATATTATCGATTTTTTTTTGTTTGCTCTCAACAACTTGGCTATTAATTGCTTATGTACTCCATCATCACATTTATACAGCGACTGCGTGGGACAATTTAATTTCACGAGGTACATCATGTTTATGTATGTAAAAGAAATTTAGGTTTTTTGTTTCCAAAATAAATCGGGTGGAACAAAAAAAGCACCGGTTGGATAATCGAAAGCGTTGAGTGTAATATCGTATCGGAGTCATCGTACCCGTACCTCTAATATATATATTTTTTTTTTTTTTTTTTTTTTTATTATAGTGCTCTACGTCCGGCTCCTTTTTAATAAGGGCACTACTATGGGCACTTAGCACTTTGGAGAAGGAAGGGAAGAGGGATGGGAGGCCTCCCATTACAGGAGGGGGGTAGGGGGAAATTAGGCAATTATGCTACGAGAAGGTCGCCTAAACCCTCCTCGAGGAGCATTGCGTGGTGAAAAAGCACATGTGAAAGACACAGGGGTACTTGCCCGAAAAAGTCGCACTGGCCGGGAATTGAACCACGGTCTCCCGCGTGCCAATCCCCGACCTAGCCGACCGAGCCACCGCGCGCTCCTAATATATATATATTCTGGCAGTGTATATGTAAGAGAAAAGGACACGAGGATGAGCCTTGTATTACGCGATTCACCAACTATATATATACATGACTATCGTAAGACGGTAGATTTAAAGGTGCAAAAGGTGTATATAGACATACATGACACAAGTACACGCACGTGTAGTAAAGGCGATAGAGCGAAGAGATTTGAGAAGAGGTACCTATATACAGTATACTCGTACACGTGTAAAATGACCTGTTTACATAACGACCGTTCGGTGGTACTTACCCATAGTATACCCGCTCGATCGCTCCGAGGATTCCCAGCGTTTCTTTTGTGCTATTAAGCACATGTATATGTATATACACACACCTACAGTCGTGACTCCCCGAAGAAGAATTTCTTCTTCCTCTCTTCTCTCACACTTGAGACTTGAAACTTTCGGCATGTACGTATTATGTTGTTACGTTGGCTTGTAGTTGTGTAGGTAACTGTTACCTGAGATCGTGCTTCTCTCGTCACCTGTGCCTGATTCACTTTTGTTCGCTTGCACTTTCGGAGGCCAATTTACGTAATCTTCTTTATGGGACGAGATTGCCGAACTTGCAGGTCGGAGCGGATTTGTTTTTGCTGGTCGTACAAGAGCTACGTGACGAAATTCATTGAATAGGGACCTTTTTTTTTTTTTTTTTTTTTTTTCTTGAGTGCGGGAAGAAGCTTTGAAAATACTCGCGTACCTTTTCTGCTGTTGATTTATTTATTTATTTATTTTTTTGAACATCACGTAGCCAAATGTAATAACACTCGACAAATTAGTATCAAATAAAACTCATTGGGACAAAAAGTAGTACGTATACGTCTAGGACAAAAGTTATCTACGTATTTGCGTCATAAAAAAGGACGAAAAATCCGGTTGATCTCCTAATGGCTTTTGTTTTTTTTTTATTGATGTCGTTTTATAAAGTACGTCACGTACACAGCTTGAATTATTGTATCAAAAAATTGCACTAGAGGGTCAAATCAAGTGAGTTTCTCATTACGACCACATGTGTAAAAGCTACTCCGTAAGGAATCCAACGAAAAAATTGAATGGTAAAACGAGCGTCGAGTAAACGGAGTGGCAAACTTGCCAAGGAAGTCGCAAACGAATTAAAACAGCAAGAAACGAGGGTACGGCGTTTCGCGAAAGGTAATCACTGATCGTTCGGCATCTCGATCGCAGCTGTATATACACAGAAACTCCCGTCGCGTATACACCCACAACTAGTTTTAATTATTACGTCTTTAGTTTTCGCGAGTGAATATTCATGAGCTCCGGCAAGTGGTTTCTGAACTCTCGTGGGATACGACGGCCAGTGTTTTCATCCATCCCCGGAGAAACACCAACGTTGTACGGACGAGTAAAAAAAAAAAAAAAAAAATCGTAAGGGATGAATTTTTTTTTTGGGTGAAATCCTCTTACGACCCCTGGTAGTATATTTTTAGCTCGTTGAAGCGCTCGCATAAAAGTTTCGATGGCTCGTTATACCAACGCGACGCGTGTAACATCGTAAAAAACTTTGAGCGCGAAACGGGGGCGTTTACACGCGTTTGCGGAACTGTAAAATTGGCTAAATGAAAATTAACGCGCCGAGACTGCGGGTGCTTTGTTTTTACTTTACCATAGTTTATCGTTTGGTATTACCTACGTAATTAAATTAACAAAAAATCTTCTATTTTTATTTTCATTTGATGCCAAAAACGAGACAAGCAAAAATATTTACAAGTCTCAGGGATGTAATATGTGCAATAGCGTGCGAGTATATTTTTAATTAACTACGACCGCAGTTCTAAACATGTTTCATAACTGCGTTAAAACGAAATCAAAGTACAAAATAAGTATACACCCAAACACAATAATTCCTTTTTTTTTTCTTCCCTCCAATGCGCCCTATCAGTGATAATACAACTTTCCACCGGCTTATATAGACTACGATTTGCAGCCCCAAGGTCGGCATATTTTCCATGCGACTTGCAGCATATTGTTTTTTTTTTCCGTCCAATACATCTCCAGTTCGCGATTGCAAATCGGGGCACCGTGGCATTAATATCCCGGCGCAAATGATCCGCGTTCCGCAAGAGCACCGGCTAACTGGTCTACACGGCACCGGCTTGCCAAACACATCCTTTATACGCTGCCTCCCCCCCTGCCCGCCTCTGATATTTTCCCACTGCGTATACATGTGCGATATGCACGCACTTTTGCGACATCGCGTTCTATCTCTCTGTCTTTGCTTCACGATCGATCGAGCGGAGCGGGACAATTGATATGCGTTTATTTATACGGGCTGTCGGGGCTGGGAAGGAAAGCGCAAGTGCTCGGGTAATGTACGACTGAATGGAAAATCAGGAGGTTGAATGGGAGACGTGTAGAGTGGTTTTTTTTTTTTTTTTTTCCCCTCTCCTTCCTTCGTTCACTGATGGCGACTGATGCAACGCGAGCGAGGGACTTTGCGGGGAAAACCGAACGTTCACCGGAAACGACAGCTAGTGTAATATGGACAGGACGCAATGGCTCGATCGCGAGTGTGGGGCAAGAGACTAGCGTGTGAGAGCTGACTAGGTGGTTTTGAAAAAAAAAAAAAAAAAAAAAAAAAGAAAAAATCGTTTTGCAACTGTAGCTGAAAATTCGGGTTGCGTTTCATTTTTTCGTTTTTTTTTCAGGGTAAAATTTGTACAGAAGCACGTCTCGTTTGGGCTTTGTTTTTTCTATGTGCATCGTTGAGAGTTGTTTGAATGTTTGGAAAAAAAAAAAAAAAAAAAAAGGTAGTATAGCGATATCGATCGGAGCAGTGAAATTGATTCGTGTTTAAAAGCATACGGGGGCTGGGTGCAAGTACGTAACGGTAGACAGACTCCCGACTGAGGATGGGTAATCGAGTAATTTATGCGCTCGCGTGTGGCTGCCTCCTCGTACAGGGAGGCCATTATCGGTTGACCCGCGAAAATATGGTGACGGGCAATATTGGCTACTGCTGGAGGCAGCTCCTACCCTTGCCCACTTTCTCTCTGCTTCGCCGGGGAGAGGTGCAAGTTTTCAACCAAAGTGTTGAATTAGTATTGTTTGGGAGCTAAAAGAAAAAAAGGGTTGAGTAGTACATGATACATTTTATTCATTTTCCTGTATGAAAATAATTAATTTATTACTTCGATGCACGCGACATCCTCAAAAACAGGATGGAGAATATAAAAGAGCAAAATGGTCTTGTAAAAGATGGTTCATCATGTTTTTCCAAACCATCTTCTGTCGTTGTAAGATAAACCCAGATCAGTAGTTGACGAAAAATTGAACAAAAGGGCATACAGCTGATTAAGAAAAAAAAAAACCAAAATGTAAAAGGATATATAAGGACCTAGTGATGCAAGTGACCTTGTAAACATTAATCAAAATGAGAAATCTACAAAAAATTTGGGAGATTGTATTGTACTAATAGTAGATAATCTCCTCCTTTTATGCCACTATGTAATAATTATTGCACGATGCATTAGGGTAATTTTGTCATGGTAAAGAGAGACAAAGAGAGGGATGACCTATGTTGGGAAGTATTTACAACCCTACCCCTTTGTTGCGTTACAATTGCACTGGTCAGTGCGTGCATGTGTGTGCCATTGCATGGCTTTGGCTAATATCAGGCGAGGGGGGACAATAATGCATAATTAACGTTCAACCAAGAGATAATGCACGTAATACTGTATATAAAAATGTATTCAACTTCAAACCAAAAATGGCACAATTAATTTACCTTTTCTCCGTATCACTTTCGATGTCAAAAGAAGATGGTATTCGACACGAATTTACACTTAATAAACAGTTTTAACGGCACGTATGTTGCATCATATGACATGGTGGACGAGTTGCATCATATCACATGACGAGGTGGACATCACAGAGCACACCCGAATTCCCACCGAAAAGGATGAAATTCCAAAAAGCATTCTCGCTTCCTGTATTTCACCGCATTTCAGCCAAACGCGGAAAACCAGCTCACTCGAATTTTTCGCTCTCCTCCTCCATTTTCATCCTCCGCATCTCGAACAGGGGGGGGCAAAAAAAAAAAATAATAAAGGAGTACGAAAATTCATTGGAATTTCGGGTCGGCAATTCCTCGGTAGCGGGATTTTTTTTTGGGTGGAAAATCGTGGGATCCTCTCTGGAGGCTTTCCTACTCGCTGCTGGTCCTTTTACTCTACCCCTTTCCCTGCACTGGCGAAGCCATAAATTTGGGATTTTTCCCTCTCCCCCCTTTTCGTACGTATACCTCCGAGTCCCGAGCGATCGAAAAGTAGCGCTCAAGTGCTTTCCCCGCCTTCTCGCCGGATCGCTCTGTTCCGGTAGTTTCCACGTTTCACTGGTGAATTTTTCAGGCTTCTAATTTTTTTTATTTTTTTTTTTTTTATTCACTGGGTTGGGCACAACTATCGTTTCTGCGGATGACCGCGTACTTGCCTATTTTTGCATACATTGGGCATACGCTTCGTGAAAGTATACGTGTACAAAGTACCTTTTGTTCGCAGTAATGACTGGTACAATGGACGTTTTTTAGTATTAATTCGTATGGACCAGCCCCGAAAGGCATTTGTGTCCGATCAGTACATTCGATCACAAATGGCATGAGTTTGTTACCGATTTTACGCTTCGGTCGATTGCATAGGTAATTGATATTGGATTCCCGAGTGATTAATACCAACCAGTGCGATGGGTATGCAGGTGATTGTAATATAACAGCAAACGCAGCGTAAAATCATCAAATTAATAATTTGCATTGCGCGAGAAGCGCCTGGCATGATGCGGGATCACAGCAGCTTCGCCTGCAGTTGTTCAAATTGACATTAGTTGAATGAGATGTGACGAAACGATACTACAACCGGGATGCGAGTTCTCCCTCTGTCAATATCCACTGTTCGAAGTACCAATCAATGCTCAAATAATAATAACAAAAAAAGACAAACATGTACACCATATCTGCCTGTTTGAGGTGCACAAACATTGTTCATCTTGATTGTTTTCTCAAAGTTTAATTTTTCAGTGCAAATAAAGGATACACCTAGTTATTATTTTTCATAGATGGCTCGCAATCATTTTATTCGCTTTCGTTAGAAAAAAATCAGAAACTAAAGAGTATATAGTTTGATTCTTATTGTTCGACTTTGGACAGAGAAAATCGGCAAACTCGGAAGCATAATACAATCAAAAATTTCTATGAGTATGTCTCGCATTGTGTTGTCTCGATTGATGTACACAAGACTTTTTGAGTTGCTCGATTAAATTTTAAAACGAATTTCAAGAAATTTTTTGTAACTACGTGTCTCAGGGTATAAAAATTTCAAGCACCGAAAGAGAAAAACGGACGTCATCGATTACAAATTCCATTAAAGTCGCTTCGACCGTTTGAAACACTTTACGGGAGCCCATAAAAACTCAGGGTTGCCTCGAGCTCCGTTCCACGTTTGTGATTTTATTACTTTGAAAGTTTTATTCGGAGAAATAATGAGTCACAAGGGTATCCGAAAAGTCATGGATTTAATCATCATGGTATGTTAAACAACTTCTTTGTCAAGTATATTTTTTCAGTAAGATGTATTAGGAAATGTAAATAATGTAGTTGTTCAGTTGGGGTTGATGAAAACAGTCCAAAAAATAAAGCAGTGACCCCAAATGGATGCATAATTAACGCAATCGAATAAAACAGAGGACGAGCGAAGGGGAGCTTTAATTCACTGAATCATTTCGTCGTGGATGGGATGTTTAATTAAATAGCCCAAGTGCAAAATGTAGAGGGGCGGCCCCGCCGGTAACCGATTATTTACGGACGATTGAATTTCGTGTTGACTGTGACTCGAGTGTAGTAGTGGCACAGCCACGCCGACAGTCGCTCGTACGCAAATCGAAATCTGCTTAATGGCGAATTAAATTTCACTGCTTCTCATTGCTGGCTATGTCTCCATACGTACACCTACAGAGGCTCATCTACTTTTTTTTCTCTCACTTGATAAGTGCACACGAATGTCGAAGTGTACACGTGAGTTTAAAAATATTTTGTAAAATAATTTAGGATTTAAAACTTGTTTTTGTAGATTTTAGGTAGAGGCATTGCAGGGACATTAGCTTAAGTTTGCGTGTCCATGGAATTTACGGTCAAAAGCATAGAAAGAGGACACCTCAAGAGAGAAGCTAACTAGTTAATGGCTGTTTCTCGATGGAGATAGTTCAGTCCAAAAGAGATCGACCTCCGAAACCTTTCAGGAAATTTGCCTTGGTGTCCATGGTTTTGTTGCTCGTTCGCCATTAGCCATCTTGACTAGCTTCCCAAAATGAATAGACTTTACCTCGTTAACTGCAATCATTTTGCAAGTGACTGAGACACGTGACGACGACATTATGACGGTATCAGTGATGGTGGGGTGAATAATGAAAAGAAAATGCCCATCAAGAGTTATGTGATAAAATAAACGGTCGATGAATTGGAAATCTGTGTGATGTTAATTTCTCTGAGTTGATCTCTTATTCAAGTCATCCTTCGTTGTCCAGGAACTACATGTTTTTAATCCAGAAGAAAGAACGAAAATCGGCAAAAAAGATCTCACAGTGTGTGGATTGTGGATGGAATCGAGGAAAAACTAATTTTCGCCTAATGCTTGAAGAGATTAATTTCAAGAGCATATCTTTTTTTGAACAAACGCGCAAGTAAAGAAAATGACTGACTTGATGGACTTTTGGAGTTAAACTGCTTTATTTTTTTGCATAAAGTCAACCAGAAAAAATAATAAACAAAAAACAAGATATCGCTATGACAACGTCTTTCTTTTTCTTCGTATACAATATCAATTTAAACATACATGCGATTGCGAGCGTCTCGGTAGCTTTCCGTCCGCAGGAAAGAATTTGTATCTTTCCCGCCCCGTAACTCCACTTTGCGGCCCCGGACGATACCAAAACCTCCTTCACCTTACGATCGCCGTGCTCGCTTAGCCTCACAATGACCACGTAATTCTCATTGTGTTGAGACTCCGCTTACAACCTTTATATTTTTCTTAAAAATATTAACTAGCTTATAAAAAAATCAAAGTAACAGGAACAATATCTATTAAGAATCAAGTATAAGCAGTTGAAACAATCAGCAACTGGAGAAAGAAGATCTGCCGCTTGAGTTGCTCTCTGGCCATCGGTAAATCACGAGCGAGTGTTTTGCAGGGGATCAGGTTGTACCCGCCAGTGCTCGAGAAATTAGAGAAGAGGGAAAAATTAAGGGAGTTTGGCTCCCTCTTTTCTTTTCGTTTCTTAATTTCGTACGACACGTCTCTTGCCTGCATCCCTGCCTTGCATATTAAAAAGTTTCAAGCTTTTACTTTGCTTCCCTCGAGTTTTCTTTTCTCGTGGTAATTTATGAGAGGCAACTGCTGGAAACGACTTGCCAATCTTATGAGAGGGAGGGTGTGAGATGTATCTTTACTTTTGTTCAATGCGGCCTTCCTTTTCTTCCCTTTGCTCTTTTTATTAGCATCAAAAGACAAATACATCGAAGTATAAAAATTGACATCAAGACTTACACTGGCAAGGGGAAAAAAAGTCAAAATTAAAATTCAATTACTAGCCAAATTATCCAACGCGAGGCGTTGAAATTACCAAGAGCCTGTTCTGTTCATTTTCAAGGCAAATTGGTGCGATGCAGCAGCCAAGGCTTTTAATGCATTTAATGTGGACGAGAGGCCCAGGCGATTGGTAATTATTCCATTAAGGAGCCATAGCGGCCGTGCAGACCCGCTGATGCTACCCTTCCTGTCCATCTCTTCCTCTAGTCTTTTTCTCTGCAGATGACTCTAGCTCAAAGGATATCTACTTTAAAAATAGTATTTCACGAAAGCAGTTCGTATCACACAAAAATTTATCATATTTTTTTTAGTGGTAAAGCGTTTTGAAACATTGAAACATATTGCTAGACCCTTTTTTCATCGATTCGAGCATGAACAAACGCCCGTGAAGTTAATTAAAATCGGTAAAATAGTTTTAATGGCTTCATAATATCTTCTTCTCTTGGATCAGTGTTGGGCGAGAAGACGACGTTGGAAAGTCAGAGAATTGTATCTCCGCGTCGTCCTCCTAGAGACGCAGATTTCCTTGGGGAGCAATTTTAGTAGCTCAACGTTTTAAACTAAAGACAAAAAGAACTTTTTCTGTCTCGCGGATGTGTTTCCTGGTTACTGTAACGTGTTGCCAAGGCTTTAAGTTCCAATTAGTCGATCTTCCGATAGTTGCTCTGTAGGAGCTTCAATTAAATTTTTTTTTTCTGTCAAATCGGAAAATTTAATTTGGCGTTTGAGTAGCTTTTTGTCACTTATTGTTGCTTCCCATTTTACTGAAATGTTAATAAACGATAGAAAGAAGAGCATCAGAAATTTATCGTAGATAAATAGTTATAATTTTTATAACTATTTAAACTGTTTTATAGATTAAAACGAATTTTGAGACTCCCCGATCAATGATTACATCCCTTTCCTTTATCTCATACAAAATAATCTTTTTGGTAGAAAACAAAACAATCCTGTACTTGCTTGACGCAGTTTATTTTACACGGAAGTTGTAAATGCTGAGAAAAAATGAAAACACCGCTGAATCCCAATTTTCAAAGTATTGATAAAAAATCAATACTCCATTCTACTATATTGCTATCGGCCACTGCTGTAAAAGTTCCACGTTAGTGATATACAGGGGAAAAAAGTATGAAAAAATAATACTCACCGAAAGAGAGGCTTGAGCGGATGATCGCTTATCGAGAATCGTTAGTTAGTCAATGAAACGCGTCGCTTTGAGCCGAGAGCTGAAAGTTTGTGCGCTGCGGGAAGCTCATTATACATACCAACTCCTTGTTAGTAATCAATCAACCACCAACCAGGAGCCTTTGATCCCTCAAACAGCTCCCGCTGACGTGACCGCATGGGGTATGTGTACGTACGAGCAATTGCAAAATAAGTCATCTCTAAAAAGCCAACGCGACACTCTTCTGTTCCAACTATTTTTTAATATTTTTTAAATATTTTTTAAAACTTTTTTGCTACAACGTTTTTCTGCTTGTTACTGATGAAATATGTGTAAAACGAAGGGTACAAACATAACTTTTAATATACATTTGCTGCGTCAAGTAGCAGTAACTTTTGTTCTTGATATAATTATCCGGATCCAACAAGTCGTACTTGAAATGATGTCCATCTAATTTCATCTGGATCCCTGAACACTGTATCAATCAATAGATATTAATACTTTCTCATGGTTGTTTGGAGTAAAAAAAAAAATCGTATATAGTATTACGAACAAAGTAAAATTAGGTCCCAACAAAGGTTTTCTAACTCTTTTGTAACTCTATACAACTGAAGATTTTTTTTTGATTATTTGTTGGTATCTCAAAAATGTGATCAGCACAGTAGTAACCAGCGACGAAGTCTGGCACTCTTATGTAACGAAATTCACCTCACCACTACAAAATTATACTTCATAAGTAGGTACGTACACTCGGTAATTAGTCGCCTCGAGAACGTGCTTTTTAAGCTTGTCTTTCTTTTTTGTTTTTGGTCATTCTAGCTCTAGACAAACAAAAAGAGGCTCGGCTATGCAAGCCACTGCTCGTTACTTTTTTTTTCCCCCCCCTGGCCCCGACAGTATTCCCGACACCACGACAAGCTGTGTGGGCGCTGATTGCGCGTCAAAGCCGTTATGCGGCGTCGGCCGAAAGCGGCACGTAATTACGTGTCACGATATCAAAAGATCGGCTTTCGTTACGAGTTTACACTTGGCAGCTCGAAAAATCACGTGCACGCGTTACACGTTGAACGTTTAATCGGCAATACTTTTTTTTTCGCCTCACGTTTCTTCCCCGTTACCTAATTAGAGAGTATCGATTATTATATTTATCGTTATTGGCTGCACCAAGACGGTGGTGTCTCGGTATCGATGTCGGTTGAAAATGACGTAACGCATACATGCCTCTTCGCGTATTTATGTCCCTCGTAAATGTGATCGGTAATGACGTGGGGCTGCTGTACGTTAACTGAATAAATCACCAGTACATTGCGGCTCGCTCGCATAAATACATAAATAACATACGCCAAGCGCGCGCATAATTTCGAACAATGACGAATCGATAACTGTACTGCACATTCGTGAAGAGAATAATTTTTTTGTTTTTCAGGAAAAAATAAACAAACGGCGCAAGTTGAGAAAAAGTTTCATCGCAGGCGTAGATCTATTACGTATTTCTGGTTGCAGGCGCTCGCTCGTCAATGCTTTTTCCCCTTTAGAGGAAAATTTTCACCGATTCCGTACGTCGTTAAAAAAGAAAGAGAAGGAAAATCTTGCTATGTGGGGTGCGAAAATAAGGGCGAGCTGGCTGGCATGGTCCGCGTGTATAGCGTAGTTGTGAAAAAAAAAAATTTATCCCCGTGCAAACGAGAAGTCTCTCGAATAAGGATCCGACCTTTTTTTCTCTCTGGCCGTCTCTTCCTCTGCTCTTTCTCTTTGCGCTTGTTCTACACATACCACCTGCAAATCCTACTTGACGCTATATTATTACAGATGCGTGTGTATATGATATCTATATCCCTTTACAGCTTTTTTTTTAGTACTTCTTGGTCGTACACAGCTGCATTCTGCGACTTGACCTTTTTTTTTTTATCCGCATTGATGAGCTTAGCGAGCTCAACTATTGGAGTGAGATTTATTATCCACGTTGGTAGCTTTTATGAAGGGAAAAAATATAAACCTTTTTAACAAAATGAAAAGTCCAAGGTTTGTTGAAAAAAATTGTTTCATACGTGAAAAAACATACGATTTTCGCTCGAGATTGCCATAGTACGAGAAAGAAAATAGTCAGACATGAATAAAAATATCAATAAGGTTTAGGTGAAAAGTCGTCGACAAACACTCGTCGGTTTTAACTTTATTGACACGTGGCCACAGCGAGAGTTCATAATGTGATGAATGTAAATCTTGTGCAGTACAAATTGTAGCCAACTAGAAGTGGCTTCATCTGTTTGGACCAGCGGATGTCGTATCTCTATGGTATTTGAAAATTAAGTAAAAAAAACGAGCAATATTGCAATTTAAGATAATTATATTTTGATATGATTTTCTTCAATGTACGACTAAAGTATTTAATAATAATGTCTCCAAGATTAAACTTTGGAAAAAAGCTCTTGAACGATAATTGTTGAGAGAAATTTTTACAAAAGATCTAGAAAATTCCTTTGAGTGTCTTTGCATTACTGGCCCCAATGAGTTTCACAATAATTTATTTCTTGTAACTACTTGTTACTTTGTTTCGAAAAAGCAACAATTGAAGTCTCCGTAGCGTAAAAAAGAGAGGAAGAAGCGTCTTTGGTTGGCATCTTCCTCGTGGGCTGCAGGAGATGCTTGTCTTTTGTTTTGCCGATACTTTTCATCGGAAATCACCTCAGGGCTCGATATTCTCAGCTTCTGGTTTTCCAAGGCAGCGAAACAAGACCAGCCGCTAAGAGCTTCCATCGAAATTCGAAGCTTCCGTGTTTCCAATGGCAAAAAAACTTGTTGTTTTGCGAGTCTTTAAAGTTTTTCTTTCGTTGTTCAATTGGATTCCAAGTACAATTTATAAAACGAAAATTCAAAGAAGCAATTTCCCTCAGCCAAGTGGACGTGCCCAGCAAAAGAACTAATCCAAGGAAACGGCATTCTTTGTCTCCCACTAGCCCTTGGGCTGTAATATTTTTCCATTGCTTTTTCTTTTACGTTCTTTCATTTACTCTTTTATAACCATGCACCTCACCTCATTATGCTCGCACATTCAATAAGGGAGACCTGGCCGGAGCCAAGGCAATTTTTGTGCCCAACACATCTGGACCAACCCGCTCTACTTTACATTAACAAGATTCCCTCCAACAGAGTTGCCTGAATTTTTTTTTTTTTTCATATCTCATTACTTTTATGCTGGAATCAACCAAACTGAGGCACCAAAATGAGAAAAGCGACCAATGTCGGCAGTTTGATTGAATTTTCTTTTTAGGATGAACTTTTTGACAACAGACGAGACAGAGCTGTCAAACAATGAAAAATCATTCGTCTACTGATAATTTTTGTTACTCATACATAAGAGTATATACCCTTCCAGAGAACTAATGCAGCACCAAATACTCATAGGTATTGTGCACGTTCCTGAATTGTTATTTCAGTGTGGCTTCCCAGACAGCCCAGCGTCTATTTTCGAAGACATCATTAGAGCCGACGCACGTACACAGATACATGTAGCACATTATCGGTTCTGTTGCACAACCCAATCAAGTTATTTTGCCGTGTACGCATCTGCGCGTAGCTTTCACTCGATGAAGTATTCGTTGACTCGCACACTTTTTCAGTGTCATCTCTGAAGAATATTTAATTTGGTAACTGTGCGAAAAATCATCGAGTGAACAAAATAATCGGCTTGTTACGTACATACGTACAGGGGCTTGGTATGATCTATAGTGGTGCGTAAATTTCGGTTCCCCAAACGATACTTAATACGCCTCAACAGAATTAGACGCAGCAGCTTGGCCATTTCTTGCAACAAAGGCTGAAAGTAGGTCATACTGGGCAAAAATTATTTTTCATAAGGATTCGCGATGGTAAACTGTGCTGGTTTACTACTCACAAATACTTACCACTCAGCAAAATTACCATTATTACTTTTTACATCAGTTTAATATCATCAAAAAAATCTTTATTCAAGCTTTTCTAGATGAAAAAAAAGATCTCTTAACTTTATTTGTTCATCGTAAGGAATGTAATATTCATGTAAAACTCGAACGGTGGATAGTAAAAGAAAGCACGACAACCAAAAAAAAAAAAAAAAAAAAAAAAGTTTACCCTAGAGGCATCGGAAAATAGAGCTCGTGCTCGAAAGAAATTTTCATTTTCCAAGCTTTAATCCCATCCCGCGTCGAAGGGAAAAAATTTACGCAAGTCCGGTGGACGTGGATCAATTTTTTTTCCTCTCTCATCCTCCCTTCGTATTATCGCATCCGAAAAAGAAAAAGACAGCACCCGAGTGCAAGGGAGAAAAGTTGGCGGCTCTCCAAAAAATCGACATTTACGGCGGAATTGACAAATCAGCCGAAAATGCCCGCTTCGACGTACGAGCGGTCATCCTTCCTTCCTTTCCTTCTCCGCCTACGTAGTCACGTACAATGGATACGTTGTGGCAGGCGGTACTTTGTGTGCGAGTCTACGTGCGCCATTTCCCCCTTTCTCCCCTGCCCTGCGTGACTCCTCGATGGTAAGGGTGCACGGAGTTCTCGGGAAAATGTTTTCCCACCGCGTCGATGATACGGCACTGTTCCAGTCGTCCAGCGAAGTTCTCTCATCTTTTTTTTTTTTTTTTTTTTTTTTTTCCCGTTCGGTAACGGAAGGAAGAGCTTTGACACGCGTCGCGTCGAGATTAGATTCCGGCTGTTTTCTTCCCTTGCGCCGTTCCCCTTCTGAATTTATATATAAACACTCGCTGCAATCGGCTTTTTATCGGTGCCGTACAACTCGGAATTTCGGTTCCAATCTGATTTTCTTCCAGGTCGAAAAATTGGCAGAACTTCCATGGTACTGAAAATTCGAAGCTAGCTTACACGCTGCGATCGAAGCTAAACAATGTCTCGAGCCAAATTTTTTGTCATTTTCAACCTTTTTTTTTTTTTTTTTTTTTTTTTTTTTTTCACGCGAATGAAATACTTTGTTACATCCGACATTCAATACGGATATTACTTCCCACCCCTTTTTTTCCTCCATCCCCTCACGCTCGTCAGCCCCGTAGTTTTCATTCAATTTTTAAATTGATCGGTACAACAAAGGGCTCGCGCCCAGTGCGAAATCTCCGCTCTCCACCGTTGGAAACATAAAATTTCAATTAGAGCTCCGCGCGACTGAAAGGCTTTTTTTCATGGAATGATTAATACGCCGCGTTATATACGAGCGTTTTATTGTTACGCTCGTGAAAAATTATGACTCCGTCATGGTTACCGGCTAATTGATTTCTTAGTATCGAAAATGCCTTTCTTGTGTATACCCACGATGGATATGGAACGTTGAAAGAGTACTGTTAATGTTCGTCCTTCCGTTTCCAAGTATTCATTGAAAAATTAATTTTTTTTTCTTCCTGGATTTGCTAATATTTGGTCAGTAGAGTTAAATTTTTATCTCAAAACTTGAATGCTTGCAGTGTGCAATCTTTCTCATTTTCCAGCTAATTAATTCGAGTGAAATTCAAACGCGGGTGAATATTTGTTTGTGCATTAGAACCATCCTTTGTTTTATGAAAACTTATAATATTGGCTGTAATCTCAGTACGAAAAGGGGAAAAAAATCCAACGGAATAATTGGTTTAAAAATAACACCATTGATTACTTAAGAGGTACTCGAATTTGGCTTAAATCAAGTTTATTTACGTATCTTTGAGGCACAGTAACATCTCGAGATCTTTCCTCGTTTGCTTTCTCACGTACAAACACCGAGAAACATAAACACCTAAAGTGAATGTTTGCAGTATGCTATTTAATGTTGCGAAATCTCTTTGTTATCGATTTAAGTATTTTAAAACATAAAATGTAATGAAAAAACACCTTCAGATTTAAGTTATTTACAAGCTCTTCCTAAGTTCTTTTTAATCTCTATTGATTAGGTATGTGTTTTGTTATTAATTCTCAAGGAGAATACACTCAAGCTGCATCATATACATTGTACTTTCATAATGGCTGACCAAATTCATGTTGTACTACTTGATATTTGTACATCAAAATATTCGTGGATGCTTTCCATTGTCATATGGAATAAATTTGAGCTAAATCGTAGGCAACGTACTTTCGTAATGTCTGACCAAACTCGCTTTTTACTACTTATTTTCTTCATTTATGAATATACTGTAGTACTCCCATTATGGCTGACAAAATTTATGTACTACTAAAATATTGTATACCATAAATATTGTATACCATTCACTATCATCTGGAGTAAACTTGCGCTGCATCATACACGTTATACTTTCATAATCGCTGACCAGATTCATATTGTACTACTTAAATTTTGTACATCAAAATATTCGTATTTGTTCTCTATTTTTATATGGAATAAATTTAAGCTGATTCGTAGGCAGCGTACTTTCCTAATGTCTGACCAAACTCGCTTTTTACTACTTATTTTCTTCATTTATAAATATACTGTAGTAATCCCATTATGGCTGACAAAATTTATGTTATACTACTAAAATATTGTATACCATTCACTATCAACTGGAGTAAATTTTAGCTGTGCCGTACACAGTGTACTTTCTTAGCGGCTAACCAAACCCATATTTTATTACTTAATTTTTTTACACCATAAAAACACTTGCGTTCGTTCTAATCGCTTGTTTTAAATTATGTACCTCACTTTTAATAGATTATGGATATGTGTAAATCTCAAAATCCTGAACTCTAAAATAGAGCTCAGCCTTTTAAGTTGCATTTTCAGCAAAATGCTAAGCTCACCAGAAAATTTGTCAGGCCCATGCAATGAACGAATTCGCTCAAACCGTTTGAATAAAATCGTAGGACAAAGAGTAAAGGAAAAAAGTGCATCTCTCGCGTGCTTTAGGCTTATAGCTTCTGGGGAGCGCAGAGTTTAAGGACGAGGGGTGGAACGGGCCTAAAATTCACTATCCAAGTGAGCGCCCGCGTTTGCACTGCATGGGAGAACTTTCTGGCATGGCGTCCCATATGTTTGCACTGCGGCTTCTCTCCTCGCCCATTCGGGAAGTGTAAGCCCTCGGGACACCGAGGAGGAAAAGGTTGGGTGGTTGCGAAACGATGGGAATGAAAATGGAGAAAAGCAGAGCTCAGGAACGAGAGGAGAGATTAACGAGAGACAAATCTCCGGTGGATTTATTGTACTGCCACAGCCGATTCCATACGCAGATGTTCTACGCCGGTGTTACAAGCACATGGGGCTAGAGTTTCCGAAATTACTTCTTTCCGCGAGTCTCGAGGACGATGTCGAAGATAGCATTTTTCAAGTGGGCGGGAAATCGTTTTTCGACTCGACGGTGTTTGCTCATCGGTGAGAGCTAAGTCAAACATTATACGTAGCAAACGAGTGATTATCCGTCGAATTTTTATTCTTAAGGATGATTTATGTTTTCTCAGAAGTATCTGTATCTCCGAGAATATAATAATCAATTAAAAATCCACGAGCAAGCTAACGAACTTTTGATTCTTTGCGAAGTTGCACGCTAGCCTCGAATCAAGACTATAATAACCCACCTTTTTACAGCTTCGTTCCACCATTACAAAAGCATTTTCGCTATTCCTCGTAAGCCTTTTGTTTTTTAGCATCAAGTCATGGCATCTGGTACATCTGTAGCCAGCAGAGATTATGAATTATCCAAGAAGATGATACAGGCGCATCGTGTGTCTCGGTTCTCATTGGGCTTCTTCTTTCGATTTATTTACCATTTTTTGCCATTTCTCCAGCTTCTGTGAAAAGAGAAACTGATGAATGGCAGAGCCACCGTATTTTCTTTCGTCTATACTGCAGCTACCTCGTTAAAACGTCATTAGATACTTTTTAGAATGTATGGTTCCACAAGAAACGTACTCGTATAAATGAATATTATTATTATTATTTTTATTTTTATTTATTTATTTTTTTTTTCACTAAAAAACAACCCTTCAGCTCGCCTGTTTCATGGTAAAGATCTAATAACTTACTTTAATTGTACTAGGAGGGAAGGTGATGTTGCAGGGGGTGTGTGAATGTAACCAGCGAGAAGTAGAGGGATAGAGGGCCAATACCGGACAACAACGATCAATTAGATTTTCGAGCATGTCTGGTGTTAACACGACTATAGCCGTGAGTGCAACTTCGTTGGCATCGTCAGACTCGTGGTATACATCACTTACGAAGACCATCACTTACTTCTTCCCTTTCCTCTGCTCAAAACTTATCGGGCATCAGTGTACACATGTACGATGTCTGATGCTCCGTCTTGGTAAGTGAGACGACGCGTCAGAGACTAATTAAATTATGGGAGGTATTGAACGCGTCTATGCACACGATTTGCCAGAAGGAGATGGAAAACGCTTTAATGGGAAAACGTGTGAAATCACGTTCGTGGAGAGGGCCCAAGTCAGTCTTAAAGAAAGTAAAAAAGGGACAAAGATTTGGTCTCCTGTTTTAAGCGAAGAGGAGGTAGTAGTCGAGGGCTTGTGAAAAGCAGCTGAAATGTATGTGCAGCAAAGTTTAATTGGATTATTTGTGGTTTCGTATAGTACATGCATCCCCACCTTACAGCTTGTTACGGTATTGAATGACTTATGCAGTGCTGTATTGCACGTTGCCTGGAAAAAAAGAGTATTGCTGTAGATGCGGACACGAGCATTGCATGGATCCTTTAACTTTCGAGGAAATACATAGATGATCCCGATGTAAGATATGCTTTGGCCCCACTTTCTTAAATTGTAAATTTTGAGATGTAAGCTTATGTACAACCTATCAATTTTCAATTTTGCTCGCAGCTTCGAATTCAAGTGTATATTGATGCTAACTAGTTTCTCTCACTCTATGGAAACTCGACAAATCAAAGTTGGATAATTTAGTCAATTGGTTGGCAAAGTGAATTAGACAATGAGGTATCTGGAAGCGATAGGCAAAGAGAGGAAGAGACA
Source organism: Copidosoma floridanum (assembly GCF_036245765.1). NCBI lineage: Eukaryota > Metazoa > Arthropoda > Insecta > Hymenoptera > Encyrtidae > Copidosoma > Copidosoma floridanum. Next base: position 9,228,030 of record NW_028321884.1, on the reverse strand, counting down.
GTGGAGAGTAGGTATATTTCGGTGGAGTGAATGGCCGAGGTTGTATAGGTGCAATACGAAATGATTTGGGAAGGGGAGCTATTCAGGCGATCACGTACTTCCATTATTCCTCAACTTCCCAAAACAATTTAGTGACTCGAATTAATTACACGCTATTTATACTGCCTCTACTAGCTCCTGATGGGTCAAACACTCCAAATTTTCATCCATATCTGATACACCTGTAGGAGTCCTCTCTGCAAGTAAAATAAAAAAAAAAACTATTGAAAAAGATTGTCAGTATGTGCATACATTTTATGTTTGCCTTAGTGTAATAAATCTCGTATATATACTTTAAAATTTAATTACTTGTTTTCTCCTGTTTGGTAAATTGCACTCAAAAATAACTTCAATTATTACGTATGCAATTTGCGTAAGAGTATCGAAATTAAAGTTGAATTTTACTGAAACGTGCCCATGGCAGTATGACGCAAAGCCACGTAACTGGGCTGGGATTAAAAGCCAGTCCCGCAGGATCGATCAGCCAACCCATCGGTGTAATAATTAGAAATATGAACTTCGAGACGTGCTCTGTGCCGGCGGCGTTAATTTCCGCGAAAGCAGTTTCTTTCTCCGCTCATCCGCCCCCTCTGTTCCCCTGCTTTTCCTGCCAGCTTCGCTGCTCAACACTGCCAAGGGGGTACTGCATGCGATGACGGTGTTGTTGAGAAAAAGTGTCACGTAAAATGCGTCGAGATGTCGTAGGAGATTAAAAACGTACCCTCTCACTGAGTAGCGCGCGTGAAGAATCCACGATAAAGAATATTAAAGTAAAAGCGAGGTATTGCTCGGAAAAAGTGATTTAAATGTCTTGATGCGAGATAAGTTGTGTAGTCGAGTATTGCAGCAATCTTGGAGGGCTTTTAATCAATTTTATTACTGTACATGCTGTGACTGTCATATATTCATGAGAAAGGAGAAAAAAAGAAAATTATCGATCGGGAGGCAAAATTACGCCACCTCGCCAAATTGAGTTTTGCATCGCTCATGTTTTTCATGAGTTTTGATTGTGCTCTTGTTGGCTACTGTGCTCTTTTGTCTACTCAAAACTCTTTTGTTGAAGGTCCACAAACAAAATAAAACAGCCTTACATTTCCGAAAGCGACGATATTACCGTAAATAGTGTCAATTTATTGGAATCAGTAGTTAGAGTCAGGATATAGTCAGACATGGTAGGTCCAAGGCGATGGAGAATTTTTGAAATCAGTTTCACGGGACTAAAATTATGAGATTGAGGGAAAAAGGTTATGATGACTTGTATTGTAAAAGGAGGATAAAGTTTCGGCAATCAAAAAAAATTATATGATCGTAAAAGATGAAAAAAAAGAGAACTCTTGAATGAGCTTTTTGCAAGCTTCTGTACTATTCATCTTCAATCCATTTTAGACCTTGTCTTATGATTTTTCAAAAACCATTTAGAGTTATCAATTTTATTTCTTACATTTCATTTTAGTCAACATTTTGACAGGTAAAGGTAGAAAATGAAGGAGCACGGACGGTGACGAGACGAGAAGGAGACAGGTAAGGAGGACGAGAAGAGACAGATGACGGATGCCCCGGAAGTTGCGAATCTCCGGGAGTTGAGGAACGATTTATGCGTATTTTGGGAGACTGCTTTTGCTCCGTCTACTTTGCCAATTTGTTTGTGTGATTGTGTGTGTGTTTGCTATTTGGCTTCCTAAGTTGGGAACCGACGAGACTAATCATAAACTACGGCGTCCAAGTTTACCTTACGTCGCATAAATTGCGGCATTACAGGCAATTAAGTTGATTTTACAAATGCGTTTCGTCAAACATCGAAGCTTGGACTGTGGCTATGGCTGAGTTTCACGGTTTTCACTTTGTCGTTGAAAGACAACATCGGATGACTGATGACTGAGTAGAAAAGTTTGGAAAAGCGATGATGCCTAGCCTGTGAACATTTACGTGCGAGTACACTTGTGTTACTTTTGTCTACTTGCTCGCCTTCAAGTATTACTATCGAATTGACCCAGTATTTTATAATTTTATGGTGCACAATCGATTAAACTTTTGATTTTGTTATTGTAATAATGTCACACCAAGTCTCATAGATTTGTCAATTATTTTTGGCATTCTTGCTGGACTAGCTCGTTACTATTGTACACACATGTAATTTGATGATCATCCGAGAGAAGCAAACAATGCCCAGTGCCCAGCTAAAGTAACAGAAAAGAGGCAGGACGAAAAACAATACCGGATACGTATAAACGTGTACTCTGGACGTCCGGTTGCAACACCCGAGTGAATATCGCTTCTGCCAAAAACATCAAATATAAAAACCCTTTTCCATTAGTTTCCTCCCCATCCCGGGCTTCCCTCGCTCCTCGATATAAATACCCACGCTGGAGGGAAAAAACGGGGAATGAGAAACTCACGCGATCCATTTGCAGCGGCGATCGACAGACTTTTTTTTCCCGCCCGCGCGTTCGAGTGTACATCAACTCCGAGGGAGAGTGCAAGTAGGTACACAAACTGGAGAGTGGAGGAGGGGGGAGTTGAGCAAAAGTTTGCTGGCAGGGTAGGAAAGGGGTGCGTCAGAGAGTGAGAAAATAACGCCAGTGGAATCGTGAAAACTTCCGTAATTATGGAGTAAGTTGGGGGAGGTAGGTATACCTCGAATGGAGCCGCTATCCTTATCTCGGACGCGGTGGATACTTTCCACCCTCGACAGGGCTGTCTAGTACCTGCTGGTGGGCAAAGCTTTTTTGAGCCACACGATTTTGCCTGAAAACCACTTGAGCCTCGGGTGGCTTGAGTTTTCGCTGTTTTGAAATTTTGTTTACAAATAAAAAAAAAAAAAAAAAAAAGAAAACAACGATCGAGAGATTCGATGGCGAGAAAAGTTCGGGCGGAAAACCAAAACAAAGCAAATTTCTCTCGACGCGTTTACACGTGTTCGCAAATTCCAGAGGCGACCATCCGTTCGTCCGTTACTCTCCAATCGGCTGATTTGAGGCAAAGAGAGAGAGGGAGTGATTCGCCTAGACATTATTCAAATGTCACACATGCACAGTTCAAAGGATGTTAGTAGTGGTGGGGGTGGGGGTTGGGGGGAGGAGCTACGTATGCTCTTCCTAAACTTTCCGCTTTGGAGGTCACGCGCGCCGCGTTTCAAACTGATTTGGATCCCCCCCTCGTGCGGTAGTCCGCGATCAAGCTGATGGGAGTATAGGGGCTAGCTAACGGGACGGAAAATTCGGACACGATTTTCAACTGTTATCTGCAAGTGTTGCCGGTAAACAATTAGGCAAAGAGTCAATTCAGAGAGTCATAAGGCATCAGCCCTAAACCCGAAAGGTATACCGTATCAGTCGGTCGGTTTTTTCAAAGCTAATTAAGCTCTGGTCAACGGTGTTGGAAAAAAAACGTTTATTCATCTGTCGAATTACATATACAGCTGCAAGTATAAAATCCTGTACATGTCGTGGTATTCTAGTACACTTTACTTTTTTTTTTTTTTGTTGGTTCTGAGCCAACAATAATCGATTCAGAACCGAGAGAAAACAGTGCATGAACTCCTTACGTCTCGACCCTAAGTGTGATAAATTATCAAGTCCGAGAGGATCGCATTAATTGGAGTAATTGCGAAACTTGGTCACCAGACAGCTCCGTAATATTTCGGGGGGAGGCAAAATTATAGAGTTGCAGTTGCCTCGAGTCTCCAACTGGGCCCAGTAAGAAAGTTGGCCCACAGTAGCTGTATGCATATACACAGTGGCTATAAGATATTTGTCCCTTCGGGTCCTCCATGAGCTTGTTTGGCTCCGAGTAAGTTGCTCCCTAGAGGCGATGTGTCCGCAAAACTCGTGCGGATTTCGGGAAGACCTCATACGTAAGCGTTTAGTGGTGCCCTTTCTCTCTTTCTCTCTCTCTCTTTGTGTCTTGCTAACAGTTGGAAAAGTTTTCACGCAGCGATGGTCTTTTCCCGAATCACTTTGTAGAGGCACAGTGGGACATTTCGGTAGTTGGCCTCTCTATTGACGCCAATCGTGTGACGTTACTGATGTCATAAATTTCTTGGAAAGCTTCGCTTTCAAAGATAATCAACAATTGAGCGACACGATGAACAGCTGATGGATGACTTGAGAGATATACCTTGATTGTACAAAAATGCGTTACTTTCACCTGAAAATTACAAGCGTAAAGAAACAAATGGCACTACTCATTATTTATTAATTTCTTTTTTCGTAATCGTAACTGTAGTATGAATTTGTTGATTAGTTTACTGAAACCGGTGACAAATACTCGCATCATGTAATGGAAGACTAATTTGTGGTGAGTAGTTATCATCTTATACGTAACGTGCACGGAGGTCTGATTGATTTCACGAGGTATTACTCCGAGTAATTAAATTCCAGCAAAAACAAGTTAGAAACGAGGTATGTACGACCATGTCGTACCACCTAGCTATTTGTCAATTTTTTCTCGAGCCAACTACCGCTGTTGCTGCTGCACTCCCCTCCTCCCCCCCCCCATAACCAACAGCAATCAATCATATTTTTCTTTGCCACAACATCTTCGGGTGTCGCGGGTATTTCTCTCCTTCTCCACCTGTCCCTCGCTTCTGCTTTGCTTTCTTGTCGCTTGCTAATGTCGCCCATAGTTGCACGGCCACGTGACAAATTAGGATGTCATGATTTTCGACGATTTTTTAAACATCAAGAAATTGTTCAAGGTCTAAGATCGACCTATAGAGTTTTCTTTTATTAGAAATGTCAATCACGTAATAAGAAATAAAAAATTTTATTTTATTGTACAGCGAAACATGAGTATAAAAAAATATTTTCTCAAAAACTTTTATTATCTGCTAATATTTTAGAAAAAAAAAGTTTCTGATTACATTATTGACAGATATGTCAATATTAATTCATATGACGAACCTCAACATTTATTTTTCACGAAAAAACATTTTTATAATAATTTTTACACGTGACTGGGCTGACTATACGTACTGCACAATTTTTACAGTCTCGACATTTCGTAGTTTATAGTTGTATAACATGTCTTACTTTTACACTAAAGTAAACGCTTAAAGTGAGACTGGGGTAGGTATACATTGGCTTGTACGCACTGTAAAAAGTTTCTCGAATCAAAAGCGACAAAAAAGTTCAATTAAAATTTATTTCCAATAACCCTTAGAAATGTGTATGCTTTATGACAAAGGTCTATTCAGATGATAATCAGGATGATTGTAATCCCCGAATCAACAGACCCAAAGATTTCCATCAATACCGTTGCCGTACGTCAAATAAACGTGTGGTACGTAGCAGCCAACATGTAAGGTGAGCTCTTCCCTCAGGCGTAAGACGCGTCATTGAATAATTGATCCTCAAGCTGCCAACCGTTCGACATCAGCTTGCAACGTAAGGTACGTATATGATCGTCAGAGGGAAACTGCGGTCTTGATATGTGTGCAGTGGATGCGCATGACAATTCAAAGGCACAGTTTGAGTTTCCAATCTTCGCTATTGTTTACTCATGTTTACCATATTCCAATTAGATTCTTGAGGGCGAACTTTACTCCCAAATTGCACTTGATCTTTTAAGTCGTTGATTGTCTTACAATATTCGTCCTTTTAATTGCTCGTCTGTTGACGTGATAACGTATTGTGTTACATACTGATCGTCTCCTTTGGCTCTGTAAAGTTTTAATCGGCCAAAATCAACGTAGCAAAATTTTCAAAATCAGAATGCGTGGAAATCACGACGTGTCATGCAAAATGTCGGTAACCCGCATGTGCTTCTGACGCGCAGTTTGGATCGAAAGGGTCAGGAGCCAAGTCAAATCATATACAGTTCCAACCATCCAATGGATCATGGGGTATTCACTACCTCTGCCTCCAGATGCTTCTCGATTAGTTGCTACGTACGTAGTTAGAATTGCAGATTTGCCAAACTTTCCGAAAGGTCAGCTGGGGGGGAACGAAGGAGCCGGGGAATTAGCATCCACCACTTGACTCTACACGCTTCGCCGCTACTGTGGATATGGGTATGCGTACGACATCAAATGTTTGCACCTTGTTTTCTCTCTCCTGCGGAGATTCATCATCCAACTAGTATTTCTCATTATCCTTCTAGTTTGTTAACTTGATTATTAGCTGTTGTTGTGATCGAGAATCGATGTATTGTAAGTCCAGAAATGTTTCGCAATAAGTACATTTGCATGTTCGATCGTCAATAGGCTATCGCGCGTAACTGCATAGTAAATGTGTCTCTCTTCCCGAAAAGTGAGGATGTATTTATTTAATCAGGAATTTCATTATGAATTATATTACACACTGCACGAACAATTGTGTCACCTCTTTTGTTCCCATCGTTCAAGAGGTATTCCCGTAAAAACCAGTTAAAAATCATAGCTAAAGGAAGAAAAGTCTCCGCTTCTCAAAGTAGGCGTGTTGGTAATAAGGTTGAGATAAAACGGAGAGAGAGATGATGCAAAAGGTCGTAAGTTGGCGCGTAGATTAGAATCCCGTAATTTCCAACACCTCGGAAAACGCAAAACAAATTGCCAAGTGGGAAACGGAGAGAAGTTAAATAAACTCGAGACGCTCCTCCATGTAGGGGCTCTTCTTTGAAATCAAAGATTTCCAAACTGTCTGAACTTTGGTGCAAAGTACGTCGGCAACCAAGTACACCTTTTGGACGGTTAAATAAAGTTAGGCCTTTCCTTTCCACTGCTTCAGCTGTTTAGTTGTCTCGCTTTCCGAAATTCGTACAACATTTCGTTGTTATTTAAAGGGAAAACCGGGAGCTTCGCGAAAATCTCCGCGACGGCTCGCGTGCCGTTGATTTTTTTTTTATTCATACTGGAGCCTTTTATATATATGCACGGCGCTTTCGGGGATGATTCATCGTTGGTGGAAGCCAGGGGAAATCCGGGTGGCCGAAAGAGATGGGAAACCAAGCGCTGGTAATGGATTCCGGATGGGCTCTGTCGGGGCTCCTGCTTTCTCTATATTTCTTTTTGTTTTACATCAAGATTTTTTTTTCTCTCGGGAGACCCGATCTCGATGCTTCCCCTTGCGAGAGGAATTCACCATTGATAAGCTCGTCGCTGGGGGTTGGACGTGGACTTTTTTGATACTTTTCCAAGACCCTTTGCACCAAGGAATAGCCAAGTTCATAACTAAATCGTAGTGAGCGTTTTTCCAATTTTTCCTTCAAGTAAACACTAGGTCGGAGGAAATGAGCTTTTATCCCAGGTATTTTTGTCAATCGAATTCCCAACGGATGAATATGCAAAATTTCACGCATTCTTGGCGCTCGGTGCGTCCGAATCCCAATAATCGTGGAACCCGGAAAATGTTACTACCACTAAGTACTGTACTACACTAATGCCCCGGCAGAGGCGCTGATGAGTTTGCGAAACACCGAAACTCCGTGAAAATTAATATTTGATGACTACGCGAAACTGGCGCAGCTGCCGTTGGTTTAATCCAATGAAAATTACCGAGCGCGCCAGGAGGATCTGGGTAATTATTCAAGAGTATACATGGGCTTATAATCGATGGATCATAATTTCGGCGAAACGATCCATTCCGGCTGTTGAATATTCAACGCCCTGTAATCAGATGCGTTTTAATGATTAGCACCGAGGATGTACGTACATATATGTACATACAAGATAATGATTTTTCGTTGTCGTTATCATTGATACTTGCACCGACCGCGTGTAATAACGATTGTTGACGCAAAACGGTGAATCGAGAACTGTAACGGAGTACGTACTATGAACTCTGCCATGACAAACAAACAAACAAACAACCCGGTGCTCGATAAACATCATTAGCATCGGTGCAATTTCGTCAATAATTTTCAGTTGCTCGAGCAAACGATAGCAACGCGAATAAACAAGTATAAACGGGATTGTTAGTCCAAAATAATACAGCTCGACCCATCAGCCAGTCTATGAAAAGAAAATGGTCAGGCTTCGTTTCGGGTGAACAACTTTAGAATACAACAAAAGTGTACACCATAGCCCTTCCAAGCACCTATACAGTGGACTCATTAGCACACGCGAACGCTGCACTTTGCGCTATCGCACACGTGGGGATCGCCTGTAAATGCGAGTTCCATCAGCACAACCACATCCGTACCAATATATCAACGCACTTGCGGCTTACGTTGGGGGTAAAAGGTCCCGAATGGGCGGCCTGATGCGTGCTCATTACGAATTCACGGTTTTATTGCGCCACGCTACGCGTCGAGCCACAAATGTGGTCGGCGACGGTACAATGTATACGCGCTCGATGCAAAATCGACTCTACGTTTAGCTGTAAATGGAGGCTCGAGATATTTTGGAATATATTTTTTTCCCCTCTCTATACGCACTCAAACGGATGTGACGTGTAAATGGAGTACGGAGCACGAAAACACGACATTGGGCCCAAAGTCAAATCATCGGTTTATGGTGAACTTTCCGCGATTAAAAAAAATTTCAGTATCTGTCACACTCGTCCAACACCGCAACTTTGTAGTTCGTCTGTCATTGGAAAAGAAGAATCTACGAGCAAAGCACATTTCACTGAAAGGAGAGAATAATCACACGGATATGTGGAAGGGGTCGATGGGCACAATCGTGGAAAACTGGATATCGATTTTTCCGACAATTTTCCTGTGTCACTTTTGCAGATTTTCTTTAGGGTTAATTGGAATTTCATCGCACGGCCGATTAATCATTGCCCGTGTTTGTTTTTGCCTCTGCACGAAATCTCCTCTCATACCATCGGATCTCTTTTTTCCCCTGTCGTGTCCATATCCCGTCCGTTCGTTTGTTTGGTTTCCGATCGAAATTTTCCGTTTATTCAATTAACATTTCGTTCGATTTGGTGCAAAGGCGCAGCTACATTGGACCAGTTGGTGAGCAGCTGGTGTGCATTGGCGATAACAGCAGCGATGATGGAGTGCGATGAAAAAGTTTCGGCCCCGTTTTGTTTCCACGCGATTCAATTACCACCGAAGCTCTCGAGCTCCTTGGTCTTTTTGAAATCAGTGATGGTTAGCGGGAGGGGGTGCAATAGAAGATTATCCAGAGAAGCAAGAGAATGAGCTAACATAGGCCATGAAGTGGTACTGATACTGTGTAACCAAGTGGCTATCATCGTTTCGTGGATAAAGAAATTGTTAAATCCTCATTGCTTATCTGTTGTTACCTCATGTTCTTTACGAAAGAATAGAGAAATTAATTTTTTCAAATAAAAAAAACTGAAGTTCTGTTTGAAATAATGAAGATAGGTACCTCAAATGATTTCGACAATTTTTAAAATGTAGTTTGAGAAAATTTTTTTTTAATCTTATGCTAAGTTATAAGTAGGGTACCATTTACTTGCTCACTTTGTAAAAGTGTGTGTCATGTTTTTAACAAAAGATTACGATACGAATGCAATGACAAACGTTTACTGTATTTTTTGTCTGCACAGCAGTACATTGTCAGCCAGCTCTAGATATGTTTCAAATTGACTGTAACAGTTATAGTACGCACTAGAAAAAAACCTCACAATTTTTGCCAAAATTTTCATTTCATCAAGTAAACAAAAAAATTTGAAATAGACCTTTTACTCTGTTTGTTATCACTCGCAACCGCATTAAAGTGACCAAATTAGCTTTATTTCAGACAAAGCAACTTGGCAGTGTACCTGTCGGTGATCCACCAACTTACCACATAACCAGCTACCCTTAGTTTCAATTATGTAATATTTCGCGTTGAGAGAAAGTTGGAGCTGTCCACGACGATTGAACCGGAAGAAATATGAAGGCCACTTCCTCCTTTACTCCAGCCCCTTTCTCACCCTCCCTCTGCTTCTCCCCCTTTCGTCTGGAGTTTGAAGGAGTCGTTGATTACGTGCGGATGTAAAACATGTTCGACGCCGCACTGCTGCTCCCAGTGGCCTTTGTATACGCGAGCTTGCATCAGCGATTGAGTCGTGTATAGGTGTTGGAGGGGGGGGGGGAGGGTAGCATGCCTGGCCAGTGGCCAACTATTCGAATTACCATGTAAATGGCATCCTCCGCACACTCTTCTCTCTCACTCTCGGGGCAACGCTTTGTTTTTGCTTTTCTCCCCACTCCGTGTACCCACTTGTGATTTATGTGCGTCGGACGCAAAAGGGCAGAGCAACTTTCCTCGTGGCCCCTCGGCTGTTAATACACCTACCCCGGTCCGAAATATCGTTTTTCCGGTTTTTCCAAAAAATTGTACGTAGCTTTTGGCGTTTTCGCGCTTTGATTTATCGCTCCTGTGTTATTTTTCCTTCGCTGTTTGCTTTACGAATATTAGGGATGTGCGTGGGTACCATTTGCATAGTCGATTGCATCGACTTTATTGATACCTCTGGAAATCGCGCGTAGCACGACATATGATGCAATAAGTATTTCGGGTGAGGGCGTCTATAGGTTCGTTTGGTTGGAAAAATAAGCTCACGCTTTGCAAGCTGATGGTTGCCGTAGGGTCTCATTTCTTTATAAATATTGGAGCATCGATTCCGAGTCGACACTGTAATAATATTTATTGCCTTTTTTGATATTGCATGTTTTTTCCAAAATTTTCGTTAGACCCTACCTGCTGTTATTCAACTCATTGAAAATAAGACTGTATTTGAACTTTTTTTTTTTTCATATAAAATCCTGCTCCCTCAACTGCTCAAAGATAAAATTACACAAATAAAAAGAAAAAAAATGTTTACGTGTACATAAACGCCTTTGAAATTATTTTTAAACTGTTCATTCTAGTCAAAGTAATTGAAAAAAATACATAGTATTGGTTTAATTACCATGTTTGCTTTTTCTTCTCTTGTTTTGAAATCAGAGTATAAACAAAATTCTACCTACATATTCGACCGAGGACAACTTTTTTCTGGTCAAAGTAATTAAATTTTACAATCAGCGTACATGAACCAAGTGCCTGCAGAAACTCAATATTTGAAAGGAAATTTTATTTTTGTTGTGTTTGCCTTCGAAAATTCTTGTAAAAACGATGCTTATTATTAAATTTTCCAGCCCCAAAGTCCAGGAAATTCATTCGAAAACCAGTAAAAGAAAAAAAAACGGAGCAAGGACTTGCAGAAAAAGTCAAAAGCGAGTTTGTAAAAATTTTTCCCCCGACTTTCGTGAATTTTCATTTCTCCGTCACCCAGCCCACGCACCCAAGCAAATTGAAAAGTTTCGATGTAAACGTCAATCATCGGGTTCCACCCATCCGAGTGACGACTCCACTTTGGCCGACTTTCGCCTTTCCATGAAATACCGTGGAAAACATATACGTATATACTCCTTTCTTCCGCCAGCCAAAGTAGGGGAATATAAGTCCAAACTATTTACGAGGGCTGTTCCGAGTTTTTTGAGTTTGCATATATACATATGCGTGGAAAAGTGCGCAGCACCACTTTTGATGATAGAATCTATGGGCGAGAGAAAACGCTTATCTCCATCGTCGCATTGCAACAAATAAAGCTTTTTTTCACCGTACCCTTCGTTTGTCAAAGATTGCAGCTCGAAAAGATAAAAAAGATAAAAAAGAAAAATCGTCAAATGGCGTTTGGCCACTGCAGAAACCTGGTCTAATCATTCGGAGCTCAAGCTTAAATTATCGAGCTTTCAGCGCGGAAGCTGTGGCTTATTTGCAGCGGCAACGACGGGCAAATTCAATGGGGGAAAATCGATTTCCGTCGATTTCTCGGCGAGGAAAAGTTTGTCCGCCCCGCGACGACGGAGACAATGAAAAACTTTGCCAGCTGCTTTCAAGGCGATTAAAAGAGAAAAGCTCGAACGCGGCGGTGGGATGGAGAAAGAACAGCCGGGCTGCTTCTTCGAGGCGGAATAATGTGGTGGGGAGGAAAAAAAAAAAAAAAAAGAGAAGCCACGCGCATTGTGTTTTTAGCTGGCTGGTTATTACGAGGCGCGTGCCCCTGCGATTTTTTTTTTTTCTTCTTCCTCCGCGAGAGTATACCTACGCGCTTCTTTTAACCCTCCCAAAGTCGGTGGTGCCGAGTTTTTCCTTACCATTACCACCACATCCAGTCGGTTGTTTCCTTTGCTTTTCTTTTCGGTCTGGCGGCGCAGCCTTTAAAGTTTAGCAGCAACGACAAAACGAACGACCGCTTTCAGATGACAATACTATTGATCACTTGATTTTTTTTTTTTACTTTACATTTTTATTTTTTTAACTGTATTTGGAGAATCGAAGAAGCAAAGTGGCGAATAAAGACGTGGCGTCAGTCGGAGGGTATCTGCAAAATGATATGTAAATCCCGCATATCTCAAAGTTTCCGTGCCTCCGAGTCTTCCTGCAAAATGTATAGGTATATGCATAGAAGCACATTACAAAGATATGCCCGATGTTCCTTCAAAGTCGCTGTCGCTGCTGGTGCTTTTCTTATTTTCATTTTTCTTTTATCTCGAGTTAGATTAACGCAATACACGTGAGATTGAAGTCGTGGTGAAGAGTAAGTAGGGTTTTTTTTAAACTTTGGAGTGAAGGATTTATTTTTGTTACGCATGTTTTTTGCATTAAAAAAAAAAAAAAAAAAAAAAAAGGCAAGAGTACACGTCGGAAGATATTTTACCGCTATGATAATTAAGGTTAAGCCTTAAACGGAGTTGTTTGTTCACAAGGAAGGGGCCCAGAGTGCTGTTATCCCTAATTTTACAGGTGAGATCCGGAAGGTCTACAACTGCACCATCTGTTTGCGGTCGTGTCGTCTGTGCCATATACATGTATTTGTACTTGGGAAGGCCATGATCTTGCAATTAGCTCTCCGGGGAAAGGAAAATGGGGCACGTACGCATGAAAATTTTAAAAATTGAAAAAAACAAACCACGTGACTCGGCTCATTCGCAATGAACAAACGTCCAGGAAATTGGAGGGTAAAAAGGTAAAAGCTCGCGAACCGCAACACTTTGCCATCACGTGTTTCCTCTCTGGTTTGGTTTTTGCCCGCGATGCGGTTTGAGTTTCCGGGCGGTGAATTCGCTCCGTTGCCGCAAAAAAGTTGATTCAGCTTTAATTTGCTTTATTTTCGGGCTCCTCTTTCCCAGGGCTGCATTATGTTTACCCACCGACGATTTTTTTTTTCCTTTTTTTTCGTGTTTGTAATTGTGTTAAATTGGGGGGTACACAAACATCACCGCTTATTAAGATCGTCTACTTCATGAACATGGATTTTTAAGCAAAATTTTCCTCCAATGACAATATTCCCTTGATTTTTTTTTTACGAAATCAACTCTGCCAAAAGCCGCTCAAGTTATTAAGTTATATCCCAGAGTGTCCGCCACTGTAGTTTCAAAGAAAATTAAAAATCAATTAGCTGAACGTGTAAGGCAATATTCGTCCCTCGCGCATCGAAAAAGTCGTACCTCCAAGCAAAATTAAAGCTCTCATGGCTAACGCGCCAAATTGAATACCTAATTACGCGCGTTGGCGTTACCCGAGCTCGTAATCCTCCCCTACGGTAAAGGCAATATTGCTCAGTATACCTTTGTAAAGCGATGCAGCAGAAACACGGCCCTTTTCAATTTCAGTCAAAATTTTATAGCGAGTAATTTCGTGGTGATGATGCTGCTGCCACTCACGGAATTTTTCATTAATCTTTTGCTTGGCAATTAAAAACCATGGGAAGTTGTGTAGTTCCTTCGAAGCAAAATAACGGACCTCTGCCGATTTGTAGATCTAACTCAGTCCGAAGAGTAGGCAAGTAAAAAAAGCTCTCGTGTGTCGCAGAGAGTGCAGTTGGACGTGTAAGAAAAAGGAAAAGGGAGTAACGCTGTGCAGAAGAGTATGAAGAATTTTCATTCCACGTTATTCGTCGCTTCTTACAATTCAAATCGAGTGATCGATATTCCCGCGAAAGCTCTCGGGAAGCCGACCCGGAATCGGGTATAACGGCGATGTGGCGCTTCACTCAAAAGTTGACTGCTAGCTCCAAAATGTTGCTTCTTCCGCACTGGATTTCATTTAAAAACTGGCGAATTCAAGAAACTTGTCCGAGGACAATTTTTACGGAGGACAGGAGTTAATCGATAGGCAGCTCTCGTTCGCAGTCGAGGAGAATAACAGTACTCCTAATATACATTCGATTAAAAAAAAGTCGTTTTTTAAGAATATAGTCACGTGTAACATGTTAATTCTTTGTAGGTATACCAATGGAAAATATATTGAAGATAGAAGCATTGAACGTCAATTTCGTGTCAATAATCAAATGCATTAGCTTTAAAAAAAGGACAAAGGGTGCTTCCAGCAGGCTCATTAAATTTACTCTCTGTCATTATAAAGTTGCCACTAGCAGAAGCGCCAAAATGAACTGTTTCAAGCAAAATAACGTGATGGTACAGTGCTACGAAGGCAAAACCGCAATTGTTGCGAACCGTGCGAGTGGTCTTTATTATATCATACGTGTATACTGTCACGTGCACATGTGGCGCGTCGATAGAAATCCGAGGTGACATTTTAATGACTTTGAATAATCCACGGCTCTCTCGAACACCTCGAGTCATAAATGGCATGTACTACATACGACTACGTGTACGCACATGGTACTCTATTTTCGTGCGTTGCTCTGCGATATAATTTAGAGCGCACGGGCTGCGATTATCCGGAATTGCTGGTAACTAATGTTTCAATTGATGGCTTTTCGAATAATTACTACCTCTATGGGCACCTGTACTCTATATGCCAAGTTTTTTTCCATGAAATTGAATCAGTTCTTTTTTATTCGATTCAAACGTTTGTTTAGTGGAGTGAAATCAGGTGGTGCCTTAGACCTGTCTTTGAGTGTTTTTAATCCTATTTATTGTACGTTTAAATTCATACATCTCCCTAAAGATCAATTATAGCGAGAACTACTGCGATGCCATGTGCCAAAGTTACGTAGTACACCAAAACTTTTCAAAAAAAGTGAAGTTACACATGAAAATGCATAATTGTCGAGGAGCACGCAGGCACTCGATTTTAATTGCCAATATTCCTTGGTGTTGGACGAAAGTTTGCTTCCGTCGTTTTGATTGATGCCACGGTGGGGATTCATCCTCCAGTTTCGGTTACGGAGCTAATCGTCGTGCGGTGTCCTCTTATTAGCCGGAAAGTTTTGATTAGATTCACCTAAACTACATTTCAGCTTGAAATTGTTAATTCCGACTCTGCCGTAGCGACAAATTGACAAAGTTCATTTGAGTCCGCATCATTGAAACGTGGAGTGATCAAATTTATTTCATTACCCCGAACAATATGCACGACATTTGATTCCATTAGCAAAGCAACTGAAACGAGTTATCATCCGTTTCCATCACAAATGTACTGTTCAACAGTACGCCATAATATTAATTACTCAGTCGTCAGCACATTGTGAGAAACTTTATTCAAACTCAATACATACTCTTCTTTCAGCGTAAATATTTGTGTAACTGAATCGTCGTGGAAAATATATTGTCCAATTTTAAGACTTTGTAAAAAAAAATTAAAAGTTTCTAGAAAATAGTGTCAAGGAGATCTAAAAAGCAAATACTAGGGCTCTACATCGTATTCTGTATATAAATTTCGAATACATACGTATCTGTTTTTATTTATACAATTATACGAGAGTAAACGTTTACTTTGACTTTCTCAACTTCAATTTTCACGTTTATTAGGGCTGTTAAATGATTAAACGTTTTATGTCACGGTGCTTAATTAATTAGATGGTTTTTTAAGCGATAAATCACACGATTCTTTTAAACACCGAGAAAGTAACGGAGTATTGAATTAATTAATGGCTGGGTACGATTTTGTCTATAAAGTGCAACAACGTTAGGTATACCAAGCCGTAAAATAAATCCTAGCAGGGCACGCGGGAAATTTATCTCATGGCATAAATCTATACGCGACCCACAGCGATTTTCCGGAAAGACATTTCGGATTTCGTTAATTAATAAAAAAAAAAAAAACACAAAGGAAGAAAAAGCATCAGGTTAGGGGTAAAAAACGTCTTCCAAATTTATAGCGCCAAACGCGTAAATCAATATGCGCGCAAAACAATCGTGGGAGGTGCACTCGTGTGCGCGTCCGATATACCTGAGCTCAGCGAAAACTCGGAGGCAGCAGAAGCTTATTGCTACGTCATTCTGCTCCCACTCTCTTTTTCCATGCTCAGCTTGTTTTCGCGAATCCCCACGTCCTAGCTCCGACAGGCCGAAGATAAGCTGCGTTTTTTCTTTTTTTTTCTTTTTTTTTTTTTGCGTTTTTTTTTTATGCCTCTTAGAAGTGACGCTGAAAACCCAATGTTGTGGGCGGATGAGTTCGTTGAAATCCGATGAAAAGATGTATGAATCAATGCTGAAATCTAAAAAAATCTTACGTCCCTTCAGGCCATTAAAATAGTGATTACATTTTGGGAAAACCCGTAATCAGTAGTATTACATGGTTTTTTCTTATTTCCAAACATGTATTAATTTTATTGTCAGCTCCTACTTAGCTTTTTACCTTAAAAATGAGTGCACCAACAATGTCGTTGTCTCTGTATAATAATCTATAATTATTGATTAAGGTTTTTGGAAAACTCCAGTG
The DNA here is from genome assembly GCF_036245765.1 of Copidosoma floridanum. Lineage (NCBI taxonomy): Eukaryota > Metazoa > Arthropoda > Insecta > Hymenoptera > Encyrtidae > Copidosoma > Copidosoma floridanum. The sequence goes on along the minus strand of NW_028321884.1, from coordinate 9,211,439 downwards.
GATGCTTCTGCAGTTTCTGGAAATTCGATTGTTGTCAAAATTAATTGGGGCACACGTACGAAACGGATAAAAAATGCCAAGTATGTATGTCAACAATGCCGTTGATTGCAATCATAATTTTGCACTTTCAGCAAAGTCAGCATTTGCGATTCAGAAGCAAGTCACGTCGTTGCGAAAAATTAGCGAAAATAATTAGTGGCGTCGCGTTATTATTACTCCTTGTAATCAAAAGATTTTTGGTAAAATGTGAATATAAAAACCAATACAACCCTTGAATGAAATTAAACACTTTGCTTTCGCTGCACTCGTGTGTACGTGAATAATATACGTGCACGTACAAATATACAGCGCCACGGCCAGTGAATTTTGAATTTCTATGCTACACTCACGCTTTATCGCTTTAATTAAATGATCCTTCGCTCCTTATCGGATGGATTAATAGACGAGAAAAAGAGAACTATGGGATAATTGGGGAAAAAATTTTTGAAAAAAAAAGAATATTTGTTTTTTCCACGTGACATCAAAAACCGCTTTACTTTAATCTCCCAATACACGCCCATTTGGCTTTTCAACTTCGTTACGGAGATTCAATGATCACTGTACACGTTATTATTACTGTAATCAGCTTTTGTGAAAAGTTAAAAATTTGAATTCCACATGGCGAACAGCACGTGCCGAAAATAATGGAGCGAGTGGAATATTTCGAGCGGTGAAAATTTCGCACCGGAAGGGGTGCCATTAACTATTGACTGCTACACCTAATTTTGGAATCGCGCTTCCACCTCTCCCGCCCTTTTTCTTGCCCGAATAATTTAGTCGATGAGCAAACTCGAATCGTATAATGAAATTTCGAAAGTGCGCCATTTCTTTTTCGAGCTCGCTAGTATGGGGCCAACACGCGAAATTATTAAAGTAACGGGTTGGGTTGAGAGCGAAGTTTCGGCTGATTTGCTCACGCCTACTCTCATTGCGCTCGAAAAGCGCTTCCCTCGATCTCCTGCTTCAAAGAGGCCCATTATTCAACGTCATGGGTGAGCTAAGCTGTCGGTAATTTATTTCCGCAAACTCGAGTTTACTTGGGCTGTCGAGGTTCCTCTAGTTTTCTCCTCCTTTGGGAGGAGGGTTCAATGCAATTGATCGGTTGGGGCAACAAAGTTATGGGCTTTTTACACTGATGAAGCTAAGAGATTTTTCGGAAGATCGAGCAAATCGTGCAAGTTTTTTCTTTTAATTCTTCGAAAAATAATTTTATGGTATGAAAGACGGTTACTTCTGGCATTTTCGGAGAAGTTTTCAATCTCTCATAGCTTCATAGCTCTCTCTAGAGAGTCAAATAACGATGATACACACTATACATGGGGTTGAGAGAATTCAAGTATCTTTGAAAATTGCATTGTTTTGGGTGTGGGGAATGATGAGCGTCGAACATGATGAATTCACCCAAAGTAGTGCCTCTGAATCAATCAATAGTACATTCATTAGTTAGCTCAGGAGTACGTTTTGGGGCGATAGTGGTAAATAATTTTCAACGATTGAGATATTAAATTATTGTGAGTAGAGCCATGCGTTTGATTAGACATGTGTTCTTCGTTCTAAGCTGTGATCAATTCACAATAAATTTTTTGTTTAACTAGTAATTCATTTGTATTAATTTTCACAAAATGAAGACTGAGTAAATAAACTCTTTTAGGTAAAATAATGGGATAAGCAGTAGTATAACCATGCCTTTGGTCAGTCATGTGTTTCACTTAGCTTGTCGTGATCGATTCACTAAAGAGTTTAAGTTAAATTGATGTCTAATATAGTATCAAAAATACTTATAGTACGTCTGATGAAATTTTCAGTAGTAAAGCCACGTGTTTGGTCAGACACATATATTTTGTCACTCGTAGCGATCAACTCACATTAGAACTTTTTGTTAAACTAGTAATTTGTTTGTACTGTTTTCACAACGTTAAGACCATATAAATACTCACATATTATATAGTCTATAGGTGTACATACATATAAGTATAATAATGGAATAAACAGTAGTGTAGCCATGTTTTTGGTCAGGCATGTTTTTTACTTAGCTTGTTGTATAACCTAGAGTTATATTTAATTTCATGTATTTATTTTGACTAAATTAAGACAGTATCAAAAATTATTTATAGTCCATCTGATGAAGTGGAAAGTAGTAAAGCTGCGCGTATGGTCAGACTTATGTATTTTGTCGCTCGTAGCGATTCATTCACATCAGAATTTTTTTATTATTCTTTTATAAAATCAATTATTTGCTAGTATTTTTATAACATTAAGATAGTATCAATAAATACTTCGGCTGAAAGAACGGACTGTACAGTAGAATATCCATAACATTAGTCAGACATGTGTTTCACTTATCTTGTGATCAATTCTGTTGAACTAGCGATTAGTTTGTATGAATTTTACACACACAAAAAAAAAAGAAAATTTTTCTCGGTGGAATAGAAGTTAGCCAAAATATTGTCAAAAAATTTTCAATTCTGATTTTAATTTTTCCGTTATCAAAACTTTTGCCAAGTGATCGCAGGACTTTTCTGAAAGAAAAAAACAGAAAAGAAGAGAGAAATAAAAAGCTAATTATTAGTTGGTCTATAAGAAAAAACTTCTCTCACTTTGTTCTTTATGATTGCATTCTTATCGACCTCCAATTCAATAATGCAATCAAGGGAAAAATGAAAGGAGTAAAAAAGTACTAATAAGTACTGTGCTTTCTCAGCTATGCTTGGCTGCTGAATCAATAAAAAGTCAGTTTACCCAATTGTGTTAAAACAAAATTGAAATATAGTCAACAGCTAACTTGCATGGGTACTTGATAATGTAGTACCAGCAGCAACAGCAGCTTGGCAAGTTTCTGCTGTAATTTGTAATAGAGCCTGCTCCTGTTCTATTGGAAGAAACCACTCCCAAGGGACGGAGGATAGTATGGTACACAGCCGCATTTCGAGCTCGTATCCAATTAAAGTATTTTCAACAGGAAAAAAAAAAGAAAATTAGAAGTAAAAAATTTGCCTCTTACATTTTTTTAAACGATATGTTGCAATTTTTCACTTGATTTTTGACCGATAAAATTTTTTTCCCATGAGTTGGCAATAGAATCAGAAGGCAGATGAAAACACGCACATAAATCTGGCCACGTCCGAGCGCCGGAATTCTTCCATTGAGCCGAGAATGGTGGGGATATTTAAGGTACCGAGCAATTGCAGAAACGTGCCCTCTTTCCTTTCCTCTGGCGCGAATGAAGATCGAGAGGAGCTGCGAAACCGCAACTTTGGCCAAACTGACTCCATTGTGATTGTTTTCACTTGCTCGATTTTTTTTTTTTTTCCTGATTTTCAGGGGGAGAGAACGAAGAAAGTTTTATCCATCGTCTGGCTCAATAACTGGCGGCGATGGGTGTACGCTTTGCACGCCGTAAATTTCTCGAGGCATTTGTTTTGTTCCATTGATTTTTTTTTTTTTTTTTTCATAGAGAAAACTGTTCATCAATTCTACGAGTTGGTGCTCTGCTCAATTGGAAGTCACTCAAGAACAGTAACCTGACTCAGTCTTTGAAATCAAAGGTATCATTTGATCACACTTTTTGCAATAAGTATAACAAACGCATTGATAAGAAAATATGTAGTAATTACTGGATTGACCAAGAGCAACTTTTCTATCAAGGCTTTAAAAAAAAAAAAAAAAGTCGCATCTGGATACTATATTATCATCTATGCAAGCGTACACGCAACTGGGGTGGAACGCGTGTTTAACAATTGATCGATATTACACACAACACAAAGTGCACCCAAAGTTTCCCGCCCAAGTGCAGCACACGTTGATAGGGAGAAGGAGGCAGAAGAGGGAGAGGCGGCCATTATCCCAAATTACATGTAATGCAGCTCGGATCTACGCGTAAACTTACTTTTAATTAACCAGCACTCGTATACTCTGTCTCTCCGGCCTTATGATCTCCACTTGAATTACACGAGCACACACGAGTGGGGGGTGCGTAGGTACTCGCAGTTGAGCCTCTCCCACGAATATATTACCCTCGCCAAATCGACACATGCAACCAGTATACCAAGTACTAGGTTCCCCGGAAACTTGGCATCCACTATTGACGCAACTTACCAATATTAGTGTGCAACTCTCGAGTAATAATGTATCACACTGCGAACAAGATTAACTAAACTCGATAGCAATGCACAAAGTTCCTCCTTCGGGTTCTGTAGTGGCACTCCGGAAGCTTCTCTCGAATCGTCCGTGCACGTAGCACCTAAATGGCCAGCGATGCCGTGACAAACAGCCTTAGTTCTCGTGGTTAATTAGAAAGCGATTATTTTAAGCTTAACATGTATAAACGTGGAAAATAAATTATTCAGGTATCGAAGGATTGTTTCACACTTTCTCCAAAAGAAATATGTGTTCATTTCGTGACTCGCGTATCCATCTCAATTAGGGATTCAATTTATCGGAAAACGATTATCGGCATCAGCTGCGGAGCTTCGTGCATTGAAACGTACGTTCGTTGCAAACTAGTTCGACGGTGCTGAATTGAATAGGTACAGTTCTCAAATCGCTATAATGTGTTACGTTTACACCGATACGTATCAATCTGCATCAAATATAAATCACCCAAACTTCTAATCTCCTTGGTAGGAAGAGCATAAATAGACAGAGGTGAGGGAGTCACCGTAGAACTAGCTCGTCACATGTTATGTATCTGGACCATCCATCGTTGGGTGTGCCTACGCCTACCTATCCAATGTCAACCGTTGAAACCACGTGCAATGCCAGCACGGGCACTTGTGCTCCAGCTAGAGACATGCGTACTTATAATGAGGAACCGTGTGTGTAGAATTTCGTGTGTACCAGCCGGACAGAGAGACTAGATTCCGCAGCTATGCAGTGGCTAAAACCAACAGAGCCCGGCTCCGGTTCTGTCCACACTCTGCTCTTTCCTTTGACGTCTGTCCCTCTCGTTGTAGTTGGCGCCCACTGTGCACCCTGCACATCCTGTATTTATAGAGGGTGTCCATTCTACCTATCTCCTGTCCCTTACTCCCACCCAAGCGATCCGTCTTTGTGCGCCATCCTCGTTTGGTTCGCTGCAACTGGACTTGATGATACTCCGCTATCGCAGTTTGCGCATAAATTTGGAGGATCAGGTCTGTTGATACCGTGTAAACACGTGGGGTTTCCTTTTTTGTTCCTGTAGATACTCGTTATCTTTGTCTCTAATGTTGAAAAGCTCGTTTTACAGCCATCCAACATTTTCCTTCCATGCAACGGTCGACCAGTGCCAACAAACGAAAACTTTGAATTTAATCCGCTACAACAAGGGGACCGCACCTATACCTCATTACCCCATCGGAAATACATTATCTTTGAGCCTTGATCCACAAAGAGCTTGCAAGCTCTGTTTTTTTTTCCGTAGAGTGCTGGGTACACTCGATCTATTGTGTTGGTGTAGCGGTGATCAAACAAACTCCGAGATGCTGTAGCATTGATAAACACTAGGCTACACTGGAATTACCGCACCAGTTAATTAACCATCCCTGTATACATTCGCGTTTGATTTCTTTAGATGCCTCAATTTTTTGTGAAATATTTTAATACGATGACACCTCTGGTAGCAAACCAATGAGAATCTCATCTAAAGTTTATCATCGATGTACGCGAGAACGAGAGAAATTATAGCCATTACTGTTGTACTGACTACATCGTGCGGCTTCCATAAATGGACCAACGCTCTTCTTGAATTCCCGCGTACTCCCCCGTGAAACTGAGTCCCCAAGGACAGGTATCTCAGTGCTGCTATTGTGTTATCCAATAATCCATTTCCGCCTCGACGAAATCGAATATTGCGATTCTCTCTTGGTCCGATGCAAAGTAGTTTCGAATTTCTGTACAATCACCGGGAGACTGAACGACGCCACGTACCTCTTTGTCCTTGAAACAGAACGCACTGGCTTTTGCCAGAATCGCTTTGTCGTTTGCCAATGGTAATCTGCACTTGACATGTGAACTCCGTGACTTCCACCTTCTCTATCAGAACTTTATCGTCTCTCAAACAGCTAAATGCCATCGTCATCTCGCATATATAACACTGTGCAACTGATCATTGTTCAAAAACTTCACATGGATACTCATCTCCAGAAACACGTTATTTAACACGCCCCACACCTATAGCCGATACTCTGCTTCTCCGTTTAGTGACGAGTCGTGAAAATCCCCTCGTAACATCTCAGCTGCAGCTGTACTCTGTTTGCTCATCCCGAGCGAAGCCTAGACTCAAAGCGCGTCTGCTCCTTGGCAAATATTGAAGCGTCTTAGTTCTACTTCTTGCCCATTCTCGGGAAGAGCTCGATGTGCAAGCATACGGGCCGCGACGAGGGAAAAAATGAAGGGCAGCCGAGTCGAGAAAAGAAAGACTAAGCTCTTTTTTCAATTTGCTGTTTCATGCCCACGCGTCAAAGGTAGGGTGGGATTCTTCTTGTTTGCCATCGTTTTGGCATGACTGACGGGAAAAATGGTGGTTCCTTTTTGAATTACAAGCGCGTGGATCTTTCCCACTACTGCGAATTTCACTGATTCGATGTAGAGAAAAGTATACGTGCAGGCTCGTGGAAGGACTGAGCTCTCGATGCGGGATGATATTAAGACGGTTTTGTCGATGAAGAAAAAAAGCACCCGCTTCTAGAAGATGAATAGGCCAAAGTACGGATTGGAGGAAACGATGGGCTGAGGGTGGGTTGATCGAGTCTGCTTTTATTCGTTTAATCGCAAAACACAAGTTTTTGACTTTTTTTCGTAGTGTTCCCGACAATCAAAAGCCTTTGAACTTACTGCATGTCGATTCGTAATACTATTAAGATGGCTCCAGTGTCCTCAACGTTAAAATTATAAATAACCCAATCTAGGTTAATAAAATTGAATTATATTCTTTGAATTCCCATCTTTCTATTCGTATAAAAAAAAATTAAGGTTGACGATGAAAATTGTAAGAAATCATGCTTACAAAATCGTAGTTTTAAGACGGGTTAGATAGGAAATGCAAGCTTACGCGATATACAACCTACTGCTGCACTTATATAAATAACCCGTAAGGTGTAAAAAACATACTATCTTGTATATATATTATTACGCAGTTTTCGATGACATGAGAAAAGTGTCTTGTTATCGAACAAAATCTTTAAATAATCGGAGACTAAGTATACAGTTGCGAGTGCAAGTCAGCTCTCAGCTGTCTGCATTCTGCAGAGTACATATATGTAGATATAACTACTCTTGAACTTAGGAGCGTACCGTAACAGTTCATCAATTAGGGCACCATAAAACTTTTTTGTTTTTTTATATTTACTCACTAAAGTAACAGATAAAATGTAGAATATGGCTAACAACAGTCTCTACGATAATTTTATACCATATTTTAAAGAAAATAATGATTAATTTTAGTCTCCCCATTTTGATACGGCACTAGGCGCTGGAGCCACCTTAAGTGTATGGGATGAATGACAAATTCTGTTGGAAATAAGACGATTACGTTAACGTGTTTTAACTCCTTTTAACGTATTTCATACTTACTGTGATATTTCAAGAATATAGGGCTTTGAGTTGTGTCATACGTAGTACTTTTTGTTGGGTACTTCAAGTGCTTTTCTATCTTTTTCGTCAAACTGTTAACATGGACGGTTGGACTTACAGATTCCGATTGGGATTAGCTTGTATTTCATTTTATTATTCAAAAAATATTGCAAAGTCTGACATCGACGCTTTTTCGTACCAAAAAATCTGAATGGCTTTTAATTCCGACTTCCAGTCGTTGATTTGTCGGAAACAACAGCTTTTTATTGCGTACAAGAAATGCAGTATAGCCAGGGAGAGAATTTTGCCAAAAAGCTAAAAGCAAAATAAACTTCGCTTTGTAATCCAGTATGTGACCAATTCTTTTTTAAGTTCTCACGGAAGGCATGAGAAGGGTTAAAAAAAAAAAGATAAAAATAAGCTGCAGCTTCGTTTCAGGGCCTAAATGGCTTCATTAATATTTGCCTGGTAAAATTGCAACAGCAAAAAAATTCTGTGGCCTAGCGAATGAACGAACCCGTGAATAATTGCATAAAAGAGAAAGAGACCAAGGGTTAATTTACGGGCTTATGCGAAAGAAGCTTTTACGGGGAAAAGTAACCGCTTTCTCGCTTGGCTGGCCGTTGGCGTGGCGAAGGAGGGAAGGAGAAGGTGGGCAACACTTGCCAGTGAGCTACTGCCGCCGCACCTTTAGCAATTAACCGTGAGGTGTTAATGCTCACTCCCACCTGACCTGCGGCTTCTTGGGCTCTCATGTGCTGCTGAAACTGTACGGCTCTCCAACGGCAGCTAATTTGGGCTTTACGTGCCATTTTTTCTCGATTGTGTTATATAAGCTGACCACAGCTACATGGCACGTATTGCGGATCGTCCATTTATGGGAACGTGAGCATTGGCTTCCCAAACCGTTCGAATTGCTGTTCGTGGTCTATTGCTAGGACTCGAATAGCAATGAGATACTTCATGGTAACAACAATGCTAATGGTAATTGATCATCCAAATTTACATAGACCCTGTGTTGTACGGCTCCTATATCATAAATATATCGTATGTTGATCTACAAATATGTTTATCTACTTTTTGTAAAATCACATTTACGGTTTTTGTAGCGTCTAAAAGTTGTAAATTTCACTCTTACAGTCACAGTTTATACTTGAATAATTTACAATTACAACATAATAATTAAAACGGCACCCATTGCATACTCTTATCGTGTACTTTATAGTATAAAACATTGGAAAAAAAATCTTTCCTTATTTATTATTATTATTAAAAAAAAAAAAAAATTAACTTACGAGCAGGATCAGTAAGATCTTTGACGTCCATTGGACTTCCGTGGCTTGCAAGCTGTACACAAGCGAAAACCGTGAAACTTTTTCTTGTGCGCTCACTTCAATTTTCTGGAGCAAAACTCGTGCACGAGTATCTGCACCCGGCACGAGCAAGAGACAGTTGGACCGAAAGTTGAGTAGATAATCCGAGAGAGCGGCAGATAGGAGCTGATGGTGATGAGCCAAAGTGGAAAGTACAAACTTGCTTTGTTCTCCCTCTATCTTTTTTTCATTTTTTTCCTTTTTTTTTTTCAATGTCTTTACACAAAATTTACATGTTGGCACTACAAAGTTTGTTTACGCAAAATAAGGAAAAGGAAAATTTAACGATAAAGAGACATCTTTCTACTTTTCTTTTCAATTAATTTATGTGACGTCGATACATTATAAAAGTGTGAATATCTTGTCTCGCGAATTCAAAGCTCATACAGAAACAAATGACATTTTCGATCTTCTTCGAAACGTATCTAAATGTTTTGTATGAAAAAAATCCTCATTTTTCCTTAATATTAATATCAAGCTCGATTACACCATGGTCTGCAGACTAATCCGAAGCATCACCCAAAGGGATAATGGTCAAGAGACACAAAGAAATTTCCTCGATTTTTCTAATTTCCGAAGCAACAACCGTACACCTCTGTATTATTTCCGGCTCCCGGGTTATTTCTTCCTCTCTCGTTCCCTCAGCATTTTACGTAATGCGAACAAGCTCGGCTGCAATATCCTCCGGACGGATAAGCTCGCGGCGAAACAACGAAATTGCTCCTTTTTTTCTGCACCACCCTCCGGCCCGCTCCCCCTTTTTCTCCTTGGATCCTCAGAATTACGAAACAGACCTTTTCTCTCTTTTTTCCTTTCTTTCTTTCCAATTTCCCTCTTAAGCTTCTCTCGTTGGATTCACCACACGTTGTGTAAGGCATCCCCGTGTTTCCTATCATAAATATTCATCGATGAAGAATCCGCACCGAACGCGCAATTTAAATAATTCTTCCGTTTCAAATTCACTAAAATTTTTTAAACTCACGAATGGTTTATCGGCGTTTAGCTACTTGCTTCGATTTTTTTTGTCACGCCCCCTTACCCTCTTACCTATAAATATTGCGATGGCCACCGAAAAAGTAGTACACCTATGTATCTAAGAAAAAAAAAACCACTCCAAGACTCTCACCAGTAAAGTTTTTTTGCTTAAATCCTTTTTTTGGCTTCCATAATAAAAAAAAATAAAAAAATAAAAAAATAGTGATTTATTCAATATAAAAAGCTTCCGCAACTAGGTAAAATATTAAAGGTCCGCAATATGCGAGCTTGGACGCGGGTACCTACGTAATGTCAGTGGGGAGCCTCACGCGTTTTATGCTCGGCTTTTTTTTTAAGAGTTATGGGCGCGCTTACGCGCTTCTGAATTTTGCAAAAACACTCGCAAGAATCCACGATTCCTGGAAAAACGGGCAGGGTAAGAGGAACATTTTTTGTAAGTTTTTTCGTCCTGTATTTAATAATTTATTATCTGGAACAAGAAGGTGGAGGGGATTGCGAATGGTTTTGCGGCTAAACGTGGCCTTGAAACATTATTATTGCTAACTGTTCCGCGCTTGAAGAAATTGGTTCATGTCACTGCTACTTTTCGTTTCGGATCTCTCCTATTTCTACTTTATTTTTATCGTTTTGCTGTCGAAACATTGTAGACTGTGTAGATTTTTTTCAATTTGTAATTTTTCCAATCATTTGGTTTAATTCATCGGTTGAAAAAATACAAGGCATATTAATTTGAAATTACATAAGTATGTATAATAATCCAAATGAATTTTCTTGAATAAAAAACGTAATATTTACCACAAGGTATTGAAACAAACATGATGAAATTTACAATAAATTGGATATTTTTTGTGTTTTAGCAAATATTCGTCCAATCTATTTGGCATTAAAAATATCGTGGCTGGATGTAATACCCAAGTGCACTTCTGACGCAATCCATTGAAGCTTCTAAAAAAACGTAGAGCCCAAAACACTTGACCCAAAAAAAAGCTCGCAAGCTTGTCCACGTCCAAAAATTTTTTCTACCCCCAGAGCAAAAGGGGGAGGTTTCCGTGAAGAGAGGAGGTAGGTCTGCAAATTATTCCAAAAAACGAGAGCTATGGGGAAAAAAAGTGTAGGAGAAGAAGGGACGGACGAAGCAGAGGAAACGAAGAATCGAGAAAAGGCAGTGCCACACGGCTAGCGTGTACTAGTCACGGGTAGGGCGCAGGCGTCAATACGCGGTGGAGGAAGGGAGTCTTAGGGGTGTCGGAGCCTGTGCGGCAATATCAACTCCACGATCGCCAGTGCGACTCGCGTCGCGACGCCTGACGCCCGCGTGGCTTCTCTACTCGTTTTCCGACTCCATTGTATAGGTATTTGTATTTGATTGTCCATCACTCGGTCTTTATTTCTACGACTTCATCGAGTCCCGCGGTTTCGTGTTTCTATTGGTAACGGATAATTGACGCTGATTGTGAGTTATTGGTGTCGATTGACCGAGTCTTACGTGCAAGTGTGTGTTGCGCTACATGTAGCGAGAGGTTTTTGACCTTCGACGGATGTCAACAGAGGAGTGCCGCGTCGAGGAGATTCCGCAAATCAGAGTAGTTCCTCCAGAGCTTCTGGGACCAAGTAACCCTTGCCTTTTCTCCTACAGCGAGAATTTCATCATCAGTTGATGGTAAATCTTTTGTTGCGTTAATTATGTGCTCTGAAAAAATCGAGTTACTTGTTGAAAATAACCTGTTCGACGCTATTGATTCTGCGACACGAACGAAACGAGCTGAAATGTGTTTGATGAATCGCGAAAGTAGGCTGGGTTATTATTAGTATAGTAGTTGGGAGGGATCGATGGTGTTAAACGGCGCACTCCAGTCTCGCATCTACGTAAAGGTGATTTATGAATTTGAATTTTCCCGCGCGCACAAGCTTGTGCAAAAGTTCGAGCCCAGCGAATTTGTGATTTGCCTGTGTCTCATTCCTTCCTTTGCAAGTAGCTACTTGTTATCGAGTAGAATTGAAAATTATGCTAATGGCAATTTTTTTGGGGCTTGTACGGTTTCCCAGATTACCATGGTCCTAACGTAGTAATTTCGATTTCACGCCCTACTCTTTAGTTTGTCTTTTGAGTCCATGGAAGGGACAATGGGGGGTGGAGGGTATTTTGGTTTATCTCTCAATTTTCTATTCCTGTAAACATTTATCATACGATTTTCGGTTTCATAATATACGTAACATGCAATCAAAAACAAGACGGGGCTATACGTACAGATATCGTACCGATTATCATCAAAACTGTATGTTAATTGAATATTTCATATAGTCGTTCGCTTAAACTCATTGGTACATCCTCTTTAACGCTCGGTCGTCACTGAGCTGTGCTGTTGATTGGAAGTAAATAATTTTCTTTGAAAGACGTAATAGAACGAATCAAAAAGCTCTTTTCTTGTGTAAAAATGTATGGAATATTTTTTTAAAGTAAATAAAGTGTGATTCATCTGTATCAATAGTTATATTCTGGGTTCCCTCACGTTACGCGTCAGTTGTCATTCCATTTTTCATGAATTTGACAGCCGTCACAAAAATTCACGAAAAAGCTTTAAATAAAGTTTTGTAAAATAAATCTACGTTAATTGTTTGTCCAAACACATTTTTTATCGTTACCTTTTACCGGACTATATCTGTAAACATGGATGAATAAAAAAGTCATCAGTCGATCAAGCGGTGCTTATCCCCATACACAAATCGCAGCTGTGCTTGGTATTCGGAGCTATCTTTTTCAAGCGAGGGGTGAGGTTTGAGTGCCGAGTACAACATATTTATATACGCATAGCAGCGATAAGCACAAATGTCCACATTAATCAAACTGAGGCCAAATTTTACCTTCAATAGCATTTTTCCTCTGTTTTTTTAAATTTATTTATTTTTTAAAAATATTATCCCACTTAAGTCTGTATTTCTCGCAGCTTGCAGGGCTTGAAGACTCAATTTGTCGGCCAAACAAAGTTCCAGCATTACTTATGTAGGTCATATTAGTTTTCCGAGTCATAACGAGGTTCCCCACTATTTTTCCAGCGGGAACTTTATATTATATTGTATACACACCCATACACATGGACAGATGCGCTACATCACATCAAAGTTCAACCCTATTTTCAGGAGACGTTCAAAGTTTTTTTACTTCATCTCCTTAAACTCATTTTTACAATTACTGTTCCCTGAATTTACATTCTCTCACTCATAATTTACGACTGGACTTCCAGGGCCTCTTTCCTTAAGGATTAACTGTTTCCTATCCAGTTAATGTCTTCCTCGAGAGTTTAAGGACTACTTCAGGACTTTTTTCAGCCAAAGAGAATAGAAGAAAATCTGACATCATCTATGTTTTTTAAAGTAGTGGTATGTTGGTATTGGATTCAAATTAATGTACGAAACTAGAGTCCCGCCCGAAACCCAGACAAATCACCAAAGGGCACCTATAGCGCTGACCCACACGGAACAGGTAAAAAGACAGAGGATGAAGATACCTCAGCCTCTGGGATCCAAAAACTTTGCCGGGGACATTCCTCTCGATCGCTACGGGCGTACCACGACAATTTCACATCTCAAGGGGCTACGGAGGAAGGGCCGAGATTTACCGCACAGCCCCTCCCTTTCCTCGGCAGGTCATGTTACTCACCGATTCACGAGAACGGCGTGGCTTAAAACATATATACCAGACTAATTCCGCCAACAAATCGAGCATCTACTGGAGCTCGAAGTTTAGATAGTCCTGGAGCTAAGAATCTGAATCATTTAGTGATTGAAGAACTATTTCAAATGAATAAAATTGAAAAATCAATACACTACTTTTCTGTGGGAAAATAAATGATAAAAAAAAGTAGGTAATTACTTTTTAAGCGAGGTTTCACAGGATTAAACAAAATTTTTATTTCATTTAATTTAGCGTGTCTCTTGTTACGCTGTTTCAACTGGAACGAAGCATTATTTGATGAGATAATACTGCACTGCATGTGATTGTTAATTTTATTTTCTCTCGTGAGTAAATTACACGAAAATTAATTAGTAGTAATCTCTCAAAGGGAAATAATTCTGACCCGCATATGAACTAGCCTTTGTTTGACAAAGGCATACCCACAAAGCAAAAAAGTAATTACTGCAACAAAAAATTGTACAATATTTAAACCAAACTGAAATAAAAATGTTTTAAAGTAAGCCTTAATTTATAAAATTCGCTTATTAGATGTCAGAGGGTAAAATCGTAAGAACGTACCATGCTTAGCAAGCCATATGGAATATTCAGTGCTCATGGAATGTAGAACAAGAGTCGAAGAGAAGACGGAAGCCAGTAGTTACAGTAACACAAGTGCATAAGCTTGTCCTACGAGTTCGTATGTAGAGTCACGTGTAGTTTGCGTCTACATGCGTACGTACACGGAGTTCCAGCTGGTCTGGCTCCTTCCACGTGTTAAGGTAGTTACGTATACTGGGCCAGAAATCGTTAATTGAACATACACTAATTTGAGCTGCTGTTAAGGACCTGAATAATTACATTTTGAAGCTGGGCTCTGGAGGTTTCTCTGTGTAATAGCTGCCTTATACGGAGCTCTTCTCCCTCCATCAGACGATAAATTATTTGGGGTACATAAGTACAATCTGACTGCTTTATGTGTTTTTCGTAGGTGTTGAGAAAGAAAAACAAAAATACTAAAATAAGATAAATCAAGATGCTAGAATATGATATTCCAGGGGAGAATGCAACACTCATGTTGGAGTTCAACTTTAACGTCGTACACATATGCGAATATGTCCGACAGCTGTCAGCAAGTATTGGGATCAGCACGTTCTAGTAGCCTCGGGTGGACGTTTTCATCCTGTCTCGTTCCCTCTACTTTCATATTACCTGACAATCTCGACGCGTGACGCGTGATGTCGCTGTTCAGATAAAAGGCATTTCGTGTACCGCGCTCCTACATGTACACGAATGCATTGTGCAGTTTTTTTTTTCTCTGCGAATGTATCTTTTTTCGTATACTGCCTAGCTAGGTTTGAAAATGTGTGATGGATTAAGGATTTGGAGGAAAAAAATTGTTTGGTACAAATGCAGTAGATGTACAACGTAACAATATTTATAAATGAAAATAATGTATGGTGTCTGACTATTTATATGCTATACTACTTAATTTCAGATTTTAAGAAGAGTACGGTATTGAAAGTAACTCGACGTCGTCTGACTATTTTTGTGTTGCACTACTTGCTTTCTATACTTTCAGAGTTAAACTTAAAGATGTATGATTATTTTCATGCCATACTACTAGTTAGTTATTTTCAAAGAATACATACTATTTCCTATATCGTTAGCGGTAATTCTTGAAAAGTTTATAAAGCTAGAGATTTTTGTTTAGTCATGAATACCTAGATGTACATGCAGTTTTCCGAGCTAAGGACAATCCACACAATATCAATTTAGGCACACAATGAGTGAACTGTAAGGAATCTCCCTTAACCAGGTCCCCCGAGGGAGGAGCAAAAATCCGGAAGAGGGAAATAAATGACCTCGAAAAATCTCAGCTACAATAGTAACGTGGAAGATAGGGGCACGTCCAAAAGAGAGACGGCCTAATCCATGCGTCGTTGGTGATAATACGGAATTGATCGGGAAAAGGGAAATTATCTCGATCGGGGAAGATTTACTAAAATTTAAGGGTTGTTCGAGCTGTGCGGCTACGGGAAGATGCCACGGCTTTGTACTGACTGAGATAAATTACCAATCGGTGAAGCGACGATTTAAGGGCCAATCCAGAAACGAAACGATGGGGGCTTTGAAAACTAAGCTGCTCAGAGTACGAGTACAGTCATAAGAGGTGAATTATTTTTTCTCATACCATTACAATTACTGAAATAGCCTTGTGTCATATGCTAAAAAACACATCATATAAAAAATTAAAGTACCTGCTTACCCGAAGCCAATAAATTAACTTTTTCTTTTATTTTTTCACTTACCAATGTCCAATTAAACAAACATCAGTAATAATTTAACAATATTTTGGGACATAGCATAATCTTTGCAGGTAATCTGATTTTCATATTAATAAGTATGATAATACTAGTATTTGCGGATAAAGAAAAATGAAAAGAGTTAAAAATAATCAGGGTATATGCGTAAGGTGCAAAAAAAAAAAAAAAAATAAAGTTGCTGCATCATCATTACCCGAGAAATTGCTTATTAGACGAAGATTTTTCATTGCTCTCCAGCGAATATTGAAGGCACGGAGCAACCGCAAGTCTAACAAGCTCAAAGCTCGTCAAATCTCAGAAAATAAGCAGACACCTAGAATGAAAATTCTTCACTAAAAAATTAATCAGGCTTCACCTGCACCAGGGAATTACAAGCTCCAGTGCTTCGCATCTATTTCTAGCTTATTAGCATCTCATAACGCCCTTAGCGGTAAAATACAACTACCACAATCCACCTCGTCTCACCACCCGCATACACATACACACACACGAGCGCGCATAGAATTCAGCGGCTGAAGGACAAGGGGCGTACGGGGTTCATCGATCGGTGCTCCCCTTCTTTCCACTCCTGAATTTAATTTAGTTGGTGTTTGCTCTTTCCTATGGGTGACGAGCTTCCATCCTCCCCCCCACTCTTTTTCCTGCCTTTGTGAATACCAATTGCGTGGCCCCATTCTTTTTGGCAGTGGACGGAGCTGGATTTGCTCCGCGACCGCAGGAACGCTTTGTCAACGAGGCGGCGTTGAAAAGAGGGTAGATCAAATATAGATTTTTCGGTTGCAATTAAAGCCCATCGAGCGCTCGGTCGGTGGCAGGGGGGGGGGGGCATCGAGAGGGTTTCATCAAAGTGCGAAAACGCCGGGCTTAATGACACGGACTCGCTGAGTGTGATTAGGATAGGTAAGCCGTGGCCACAGTCCGGCCACGAAACACCGGGTCCTCCCTTTGTGCGTCAGCCCTCGGCAGTAGCTATACGTACAGGACGAGTGGGCTCTTTTGCTTTTGTCCGTGTATGCTGACGCGGCTTTTGCGTCAAGCTTCGGTATTTTGTGTATACATTCCCGTATGGTTACGGTATTTTCGTGGATTTAATATCAAAGAGCTGGAGCTGGAACAATAGCGACAATGGTACGGAAAGTGAATGAGGGGGTTTAATGTTATTTTTGCTTCCATTCGAAGGAAAATTAAACGCACTTTTATTTCCCTTACTTCTCGTGTCACTAGTTCAACATTGTATGTATTATGATGCCAGATAAAGTCTGCCGGTTCGAGCTTTTTGTCCTTCCACTGCATCTGAATAAAGAGGAATGGATTCAATACGCATTTATAAACATTTGTTGGTACGGACGTACGGAATTGTCTGTAGCACGGATAAATATGAAACAGCCTGGACACGTAAACATGATCGTTAAAGCTTGC
The DNA here is from genome assembly GCF_036245765.1 of Copidosoma floridanum. NCBI lineage: Eukaryota > Metazoa > Arthropoda > Insecta > Hymenoptera > Encyrtidae > Copidosoma > Copidosoma floridanum. Next base: position 9,194,064 of record NW_028321884.1, on the reverse strand, counting down.
GATCCTCAAAGACTGCACATATAGCTGGAGCTATGTAGGGGGAGGGGGGGAGAGACACCGAGGTCGATGGTACACCGATGCAATGTCCAAGCCACTTTACCATCGAGCGAGTGACCTACGGATGGTTCAATGGTACAGGTATACAAGCAGAGAAATGTATATATATACGATGGCCACTTGAAATGGTCCGTTAACCCTGGCCAGCTTTCAAAGTGGGCAGGCTCTTTGTAGACTCCTCTCCTCTTTCCCTCCCTTTCGTGTCGTTTCAAGTACCGCATTGATAAGTAGTGGATGGGAGAGCTCACGTGGAGGCCCCGAAGAATAGTGATCTCTCTCTCTCTCTCTGCTGCTCAGCTTTTAGCCCAAGAAAGCTTTCAAGTTCAAGCTGTAATTGCCTATAGGCTAGGCTCAAAGTTGAGGTCTTCCCGAGAAGGACACTTGCTCTCCTGGCGCGGATCCAAGTGAGGCTCGATGCTCGATCTGATATTGGAGTTGGTGCTCGAGCTGAGACTGTTTATTGGCCAATGTCTGCGTTAATCGAGGCCTTGACTCAACGAAGGAACGGGGAAGAGCTATTTTCCAAACCATATCTAAGCTTTTCACGAAATATTTTATCTCGCAAACATTTGTGGATTGTATTTGAAAGGAAAGGAGTAAATTCTAGGTCTGACCATTTTTAAACCTTACTACTCGCCTCGGCCATCGGTAGTTACAAGATCGCGCTACTTTTTATAGCGCGCGCGCACACACAATAAAATTTTTACTGTAACCTTTTGCAGTTCTTTCCAATTCCATACGCGGTATGATAGCGTATAAGGCGCCAGACTCCGGACTCGTTAAACGAAACGACCCTTAATCTTTACGTAATCGACTTGGCTACTCTCTTTTCTTCCCTTCATTTTCTTTCTCTTCTTTTTTTCATTATATCGCAGACATCATCGAGTTATTAAAAACGAGATATCGCTTAAGATCAGTGAGCTTTCCTCCCCCTTTTCTACCCCCGCTGTCTTATCGAGCGCACGTAAGCTGGGCCATTCTCTTTACTCCCTCCCCCCCCCTCCATTGGGTTTTTCTTTTACTCAGCTGCCGCCGTTTCACGTGGATCGCCATGTCATGCATTTTAATAATAAAGTCGTTTCGCTGTGGCAATTATTGCGTTTTATTTCACGTTGCCTTCAGCGGGCAATTGTCCTTTCGGCGCACGATTAAATTTTACGATAATGGAGAACGAACCTTTTTTTTACTTTTTATCACTCGATAGCCCGCTTCCCGATGGATTTTTATGTCCCTCCGTGAATAGAAACGCCGACTTCAACGTCAACGAATTTGAAGTATTGATTTTTTTAATTGGATGAAAGTGTCAATGGATGAATTAAAATAGTTTCTACCGTTTCATACCGTATAAGCCAATAAGCAGCTCTCGTTTCGGGATTTTACACCGAAATATCATAAAGCCCAAAAGGAAATTACAAAGCCCGAAAAGCAAGCTAATTCTTTTCTCTTCGCGTAAAGTGAGCTCTTTGAGGCTAAAATGAGTTTCGAGGGTGTGATGTTGCTCGTAAAATAAATGAATGCTTCAAAAGCGTCTCTTAAAAAAGAGGATTGTTTTAATCTTTCAATAGACGCAGAAATAATTTGTATGCAATATTCTGAAAAATACTGTTGCACGTCATTACATTCTTGGAAAGTTTTTGCGTTATAAAATGAGGTAGGAAATACAGACCAAAGTTAATGTAAAGTCACGTTAACTGCATTTTTCGTTTCATATAATTGAAAGCGCGAGGGTAGGATATAAATGGACAAAGCGAGGAAGGTAGCTTTAAAAGGGTGGTTGGTAGGGTATAGGCTATGGGAAAAGTTTCAGAGGAGGTCCACAACGAGTTGATCTAATTTGCCTGCTCAGCCGGGATTTGCGAGCTCACTGCGATGAGATACGAAGTGTATACGTCCACCACGTAGTTGACATTCTAAATAGCAGTCCCTTCCTTCCTTGCAACGCGAATGTATGTGGACGTGGTCTGCTTTTTAGGGAAAGTTTGGGATTACCGTAATTTCGTGCGCTTTTATAATTTTTTCGGTAAACTATGTTTTATATCCCCAGAGAAAAAAAAATTTCTTTAAGTTTTTTTTTTTTTTTTTTTTTTTTTTTTTTTTTTTTTTTTTTTTTTTTTTTTTTTTTTTTTAAGAGGTAGAAAGAGGGCACAGGTGCAGTTTGAACAAATTGACATTTCAAGCTCGTTCTCATCGCGACGTTTACGTTACATTTGCATACATGCGGCATGGCATCCCTACTTTGTGCGCCTCGGCGATTTTAATCATCCCCTCTGCTGCCTCACTGTCCCATGAAGCTTATTCTTTCTATCTATAATCGAGGCCCGAAGCCATAGCGTCCCTTTTATATGTTTTATATTGAAGATTTTTTTTCTGTAATCACGAACGTATGGCTTTTTCGGGGTTTTCATAGTACACTTACAATTTTAACCATTTTACCCATTTTTCTCTCCTCCTCCAATCATCATTACCCTCCTTTTCTTTTCAATTCACTGCTCTAACGTATACTACAGGAGCAAAAGGAAAAATTTATATTTATTTCTGAAGCCCCTGCACGTCTAAATGGCAACGTCGTCTCAAGGCCATGTGCCAACACGTATCGAGCACCCACACCTAGACATAATGCCGAGAACAAGAGAATTGCTGATATCCCCTGCCGGCACACACAGGCGTACACATGTACGGGGTTGGATCATAAGTAGCATTTGGGGATGTGAGCTATATGGGGGGGGAGGTAGCAGGGCGACCCTCATCTTTTGCGAAAATCATGATTGACGTGGTGGCGGCGACTTTACCATCGTCGTAGGGGAGATTTTGCGTGCACCAGCGACGCCCCTGTGCCTCACTCTACAATTACAACGTCTTCTTTCCGTGCGAGTGGGTGTACGTGACCATTTTATTCTTCTTCCTTCTTTGTTGTCCGTGTATTCGTTTATATTTTTTTTTCCATCGCGTGTGTGAGTGCCCCTGTGGTACGTGATACGCAAGGGCGTACCCCCCCCCCCTCGTCTAATTGGCTTCCATTAATCAACATCTGTCCCTTAGTTGGAGATTTCATTTTTAGAGCTTGATTGCACTTTTATTTCGTGCAGCTATCTTTTTCTTTGACGAGATTTAGCTCACACAGACATGAAAGGGATGAGAGTGGAAAAAGTAGTTTAAGCGTATTTTCAAAAGATTTAATTTGTTGATAAATATTGTTGGTGTGCAGATAAAATGTAAAAAATAGAGAATTTGTTATATTTTTTCTACTTTCTCGCGAAATTCATCCATCATCAGTATTGAATATAATTATACTTTACGTATGACGAAAAATTATTTTTTATTCACATAAATGCACTCAGAATATTAATAGTGAGGGCCCCATCATGCGTGAGCACACAGCAACGGAAACCTTTTCACTTTTGCATTCACTCTAGTCTACGAAAAATCGCCTCTTGTTTCCTTCGAAACGCTTGGCATGACAAACGATTATTCTTCCAGTTACGTAAGCTCCACTCCGTCCTCCATCCAATTCTGTTTTGCTACGACGCCACTGATCCAGAGGGTAAGCTCACTTCATTTAAAATCTTTTCCCCTGAAACTTCCTCCAAGTTGCACAATCAAGAAAAAATATGCCGAGTTAATGTTCGATCAGCAGCGAGACTACAATAGCCATGAGAATAAAGTCGGTCGGTCTCCATCCCCCTATTTCCATGCATACCCGTACGTAAAAAATGTATGACACCAAAGAGGTTTCCCTAGGCTCTCCCTTCCTCCTCGCATCTACGTACGAGCTCAGATTGCACGTACAATGATAAAGTCGGACAACTACATGGTAGACGAATAATGATACAACCAAACTGGATATACAGTCAGCCAAGTCGTACGTGTTTGTATATGTATGTCTCTCTCTTCGTCTCCCACGTTGGTATACGTAAGTGGATTGCGAGTGCAGTTGGACTGGGTGACGATACCAACTAATACCATTACCGCACCACTATGAAATACTGCACTTTTACACACATTCAGATGCAGGAGGCGTGCGCTATCGAACGATCCAAAGCCGCGTCTCGACAGTATACTCACTCTTGGAAAAGTGTAACGGAGTTAGGGTCAACAAACTCTCGCTCTCTCTCTCTTTTTTCTTTTTTTAATCTAATTTCTTTTCCCCTGTACCTCCCCACGCTCTCTTCCATTGCCTCTCGTGTATCCTACTTTTTCAAACTTTGGCTTTGACGCTCACCTCGGCATCGCGCGACTTTTATTGATGCAGTGGGTATCGAGATGCGAGACACGTACGTTTGAATTAAGTACTTTTTCTCGTTTTTTGTTGAATCTACCACATGGCTATGCTATGGTGTATTCATTTTTTAGCACTTGGTGCCGATTGAACGGTGTACAGCTGTTTTTACGAGTACTAACAGTTTTACAAAAATTCTGAAAGCTTTTGTAAATATTTTTACTTTGCTGAGTTCAAACACAGGTAGGATTGATAGAAGTTTCCTCCCAAGGTATCGGAATGATAATATTTCTAGATCACCCAATTTTCCGCAAACGATGACGGTAGCGAGTTCTCCAAACAGTTGTACTCGGCTCATGGGCCAAAAATCACGTGTCCACGTATGACTCATTGATTTACATGTGAGGTAAAAAGTACAGTCCTTACAAATGTACTGCGAATAAAAATAAGTTGGAGGTCTCAATCCATATTTCACACTTACATGTACTTCGCTCGTAAATCCCATGGACACAACCGGAGAACTTTGAGGCCTGCACTGAACGTCTTTAACGTTCAAAAAGCTTATGCAGTCCCATATAACAGTGTAAGGACTAAAGCGAGAGAGGAGCTTCGATTTTATGGCACAGCCGATGATTTACACGGTAAGCTCCTATCCACGCCTTCGTTGTCAGAGCACCGGATCGCTTCTCGGAGAATTTCATGAAAGTGCTCGCGGAATTTGTTGGGTTTACAAGGACGAACGAGAAATCGGGGGTATATAGAAATGGTGGAATGTTCAGTGCAGTTCTCGCGGAAGCGACAGCCGTGGGAGTTTTTAAATTTTCATGCAACGGGGGCTGGCTAGTGGCCGCTGCTGTTACTTCAATTTTGCACATTTGTAGACTAAATCACAGTAATCCTCGCCTCAATTACTTAAATGAGTAATAAAAAAAGGGTTAAAATTTTTGTTTCAGCATTGTACACAAATTGAGGGCGTACAAACGAAGTTTTACACTATATATAGTAGGAGAGTATCATAAATTTGTATGGCCTGGCATAAACAGAATATTAAAAAATGGTTAAGTGCTTTACGGAATTCAGCTACGGGCTCCTGTTTTTTTTTCCGCTTCTTCCTCGTCCCATCTATTCTCCCATTTGTACCAAGAACCAAGGAATATCATAATGGATTCGTGAAGACATAAAATACGTGTTTATTTCAACGTAATGGTCTCTGCAGTTCCTTTGAAAATATAGAACAAATGCGAGGGGAAGGGAAATCTCGGATTCGGAGACTTTCTTTTTTTTCCTGCCCCAAACCTTAGCTGCAGAAGCAAGACGAATAAGCTTTTAACGTGAATTACTGAATCGACTCCCTTACCCTCTTAACTCCCCTAATAGCTCGGAAAGAAAGAATAAAAGAGGCGAAAAAACGAGAAAATCGTCCAGACCAAAAAGATCTGCCTCCACACTGATTTCAGCTGCAAATGACACGGCAAAAGCCCCTGCCAACATACACATTTGGCTTTCAATCACTCAAATTGTTTTTTTTTTTTTTTTTTCTCTAACCCCTCATTCTACCCTTGAAGCTATTTTGTTGAAATACCAACAACTAAATTTTTTGACGCAAACACGTTTATTTCACCCCAGCGTGACGTATTTCATTTTTTTTCTTTCGTTTTTATTCTCATGAAATCTTCAATACTCAAGTTCTCCGTAAAAAAAACGTGCGGTACAATAAATGTTTTCCAAGCAAAAACACTTACACGGCATCATCACCCCCTCGCTCCATCATCATCCAAGTATACACACCTCCGTGAAGCGTGGCAGTTTTGGGAAATCCCCCGTTTTTATCTACACCCAGGCAGACGCGTTTTTCTGCACGAATGACCATCGAAAGTTGCGTCCAATCACCAACCGCATTGGAATAAGAATGAGGAGGAACGACATGTGGTGGAAAACGTGCATCGGAAACTTTCCTACGCTCGTGTAATCGAAGTCGTGACGACGCAGAGCCCGCGCTATGCTGGTTTCTCCCACTGATATTAATATTCAAGGGACCGTAACGGGATAACGCGGGAGGTATAATTTTTTTTCCAATCTTGGCTCGACAATTTTCTGTTTTTCCTCGCGCTGACTGGAAATTACGAAGATCTCCCGATTATCAACTGGGCTTTTCCGTTCATCCGTATGATCGATCGAGCCACACGTACACGCTTCCAGGGTGATTGAGTATTGAATGGGGACAAGAAAGATGATGGAGCATTGCGCTTTATTTGCTGGCGGGCAGCTCCTTCGCAAGTTAATTTTCGAATGCTGCTTTTTTTTTTATTCTTCATTGTTTCCATGGAGCGGTGAAAAGTTACCAGAGGCGTTCAAGAGCAAATTACCATAAAAAGGAGAAAGTAACTTTGAGCGAAAAAAAGTAATTGAACGCTCTTAATTACGCGCATCAAGCGGGCTACTTTGTCTTGTTTTGCGCTTGACTTTTTAATGGCCTATCAAAAGTAAAAGGATGAAAAAGGTGTGAGTAAATTAAGGGAGAAAGTATAGCAGAGCAAAAAGGTGAAAAAATGGCGCAGGCGAGTTGTTTGAGAGTTCCTGAATTATTCTGCAGAGCAGCTTGCAATTTTCCGTAGAAATAAAACTTGGCTCTTATCTTCTTCGTAGTTTCGTGCTTGAATATGAATTAACAAAGATCCCTGTAACATTGCGTCGAGAAGATTGTAAAAAAAACTGCTCATCATACTTGGCTAAATATTTTTTTCGACAAGAATTTTCCGAGACTTTGAAATACTTTTTTGGAAAACAGACAAGATATTTTGTGGAATTTCACTGCACCAGTCACTTGACTATAGACATACTTGTCATTTTGCTTCCTTTCTCCATAGAAAATCCAAATCAAGGGAAGAACGCACGTTTACAATAATTGGTGGTATAATAATTAACGATGTATATTCATAATATTCACATTTTGTATACTTGAAAAAAATTGACAACAACTCCATTTGTATCAAATGAAATAGATCTCGATAAATTAAATCTGCAGACGATGCAGCGTAAACTTGAAAATGCACACTGGAGGACCATCACTACATTGTAAAATTCAATGCGAAAGATGAAATAAAAATAAAATGTGCTTGTTTGGCAAAGAATCGAGTATTATTTTTGCTTGTGCTCGACACAACAATCGCGAGCCAACGCCGAACAAAGTGATTACTGCAGCTCGAAAGTGCTTCTCGATGTACGAGTTATGCATCAAACTTGGAATGCTGTGCTTCGTGGGCAGAGGACGGGAGCACTTTTATCTTGCCAAAATCTCGATAAACACGAGAAAACAAACACATAAAGTCACCCCCACTCACTTTGGCTCATATATGTGTGTGTTTGTTTATTCCCTGTGGAAAATCTTTGGTGCCGGTATGGGTACTCGATTATCGGCGCACGCCACCTCGGGACGTAATGCTAAATGCAAATGAGTTTCTCTCGCACTCGTGAACGGCTTAACTTTGGACCCAACTCCCATTCCCGTATCTATTCTCTATCTCCGTTTCCTACTTGTGTACGCGGTTATGTGTATCTGCGCTGCTTTTGACTCTGATTATAAGTTTCGAGTTATGTAATCTATGAGTTTCGTGGCTTCTTTCCAGCAAAGCAGGGGACAAACTTGTTTTTATCGCGTATCACTGCATCTATACGTATAGAAATACAGCAGCATTTCTCTTTATCTTTCTGAACTACACAACTAAACTATAACCAATAATGTATACATTTTTATTTACCACAATTTGTATCGATTGATTTTAAACGAGTTTTGCCGATGTCTGACCATATCTTGATCTCATCTACTTATTCGATTCGTTAATGCAAAATTCATCCAGAGACCACTCAGAACTTATAAAAAAAAAATTATACCCACAAAGACTATGCACACAGAAAAAATATAAGAAGACTCTTGGTCCGACCCGATTTTACGAAATAGGGCTCACGAGTCGTCGACCAAGAGTTGCCTGCCACACGCAAAAGAGTAATTTAATTACTTCTAAGAGCTGCTGAAAAGAATAAAAAGGCCATACAGGCCAGCATCATCACATTCGCCGTAGCCACTCGTATAATTTTTCGACCACTTTTACCATTTTCTTTTATTTCGAGACTCTCTTTCTCTCTACTCTTTTGTATAGGTCTTTCTTTATTTCCGTCTCTTGCGCGTGTGCACATCGTAGCTTCCGTGCTGCGATCGTCTTGCCTCCAGGCTACCAGCAGTAGCTACTTTGAGAGTCCAAGTATTCTTTACACATGACCTTTTGCAACTATGAGTTTGACAAACCTCCAAAGAGACGCAGATGTGTGCCTATGTTTACTTAACGTGAAAATATCTTTAAAGTTTTATGCATTTTTTTGCGAGAGAGAGTCTCAAATTGATGAGTAAAAGAAATGTGATAAATTAAAACCCAGCTCCACTTTACCCTCTGTTTCTTCATTTATCTCTGTACCGTTTTTTTCGCAGCAGCGCACTTTGTTTTCCCAGCTAAAGCTGAAGTTGTAACAAGGGCTTGGTGGAATCGGATATTACAAAAGAAAGGGCAAAGCTCCCCTCAAAAACTTTTTCTCTCGTTACTACCGCAAGTAATAAAACTGTGAACGTGTTGAAAATTTTTTACTCACACCTCCCTCTCTCTCTCTGAACGTCTTTGTTTTCTTCTCTGTCCATTAGTATTCTCCACCACATCCCTCGTGCTTTATATGCTTCACCCATTGTTTATTACGTACCTTGTTATCACGTGCCTCGTAAATCTTGTATTATTAACTATCTTACGTGCGTGGGTACGTGCCTGATAAAAGTTATCCAGCTATAAAGCTACCGCCCCGTTTAACAAGCGTTGATGGTAATCGCGGGTTAACAGTAAGTACCCCTGTGGACGACAGCCGTACGCAAAAAGAGAAAGAATCGAGGTAGCGGGTGGAAAAAAAGTAAAGAGCTCTCGTCTCGCTCTTCGCTCCGATCGGATAAAAATCACACTTCTTGCGTCTTTTTCCTCCACGATATTGATTGCCATACCGTGCGCGATATCTCTTTCTCTCTGTCTTATTCCTGCGTTTCTTGTTGTCTCTTCTTCCGGATACTATACCTCAGCCAGTGACTGAATGGTTCGTCAGAAGGTCCCAACCAACTTGAAATCAGTACAAACGACTTGATGCTACTCACCCTACGGTTCTCCATTTTTTTTGCCCTTCCTTAGCTTGACGGTTGATTATTATTGTAATTTGTAATTTGTAATTTTTGGTACTTTTCACTTTTTCTTTCGAATATGATTTTGGCCGAGTTTTAGTTTTGGTAAATGTTTATCATCTCTAGCGTAGCTTGAGAGGAAGCGTTGCAGTAAATTTAATGTATCCGATGCAGCTGGAGCTATGTATTGAACAACATCAATTACCTTCCGCTTGTTTTTTCTCCTCCTCTTTCGCCTACACATTTTATCACCCTTTTCGTTTTTCCCCTTATGTACTTTTCTCCTCCACCCAGCGAATAATCGGACGGGAATTACCCTTCGTGACCCTGTGCCGAGTGGGGCCGTCAGTGCTCAGACGACTGTATTATTCATCGTCCCTTCGCTCAAGAATTTCAGCTCCACCCTCCGTGTTTCTATAATTTACTCGTACGAAGGTTTGTGCACGCCAACACCACCACAGAACATTTTATGCTGAGAGAGCTCTCGTGTCTTGAGTAAATAGACGTACATTTTTACTACAGCAAAAAATAGTCACCCATTGTTGCAGTTAGTTTTTAAAGAATTACAAGAAAAATTTTCTTTCCCACAAAAAGCTTGATACTTACCGTTTGTTTCGATAAAAACAGGAAGCAGTTGTTATAAAAAAAAATATATCTTAAAGTAATAAAAACAATCTTAGTGGGAGTGAAAAAAAAATGCCATATCAGCTGCAATTCGCGTATTTGTCTGTCACACGCAGAGTAATGTGGATAAAATCCACGGCGCAGAGCATTGCCCGCAAAATCTGACAAGATGCTTCCGAGCCATGCTCATAAATCCTCGTTCGCAAACGTGTTCATCATTTTTCCACTGCTCTCTTTGACACATTGGAAAATCGGAAAAAGAATATCTGTCCAGTGGCTCCTGAGTGTTATCGTGTCCATTAACTATTTGTCATCTTCACGCCCCCGCCTTTCCCCCACCCAGAGTCTTTGTAGATATTCTCCAAATAAGACGAGACTTTATCCCTATTCCTTCACTCAAACTCGCGTTAGCAGATAGAGACACTCCCTCTTCTTGAACTTGAAGGACAAGCGCGTGCAGAAATTAATTAAGTATGCACCCCTCGTTTAGAAAAAAGAGGTGCTGAGCTGGTGTCGTGCCGTGAATCAGCACCAGAGTATAAGAAAGAGGGAGCTGCCGTCACTATTTCTTTCTTCCCGGTGGCAGCGTCATGCTTGCGTTTCGATTCTTACAACACGAGAAACGGTGTGTACGTTTTTGCGACCACAATAGACGGAGTTCAGGGGAGGGTTGAGATTCCGTTTGATTTACATCCTGAGCTGGTGTGTGACTCAGAGCAAAGCAAAGGAAAGAGGGTTGGCGAGGCACGCGATGGTGCGTGGGCCACTATTGTTTTCGAATGTATAGTATATTCAATGCGTGATGATCTCATTGTCAGCAGAACGGTTTTTCCATATCCTCATCACCCTCACAGTCTATTTCTCTTTCTCCCTCTCTGGCTCGGGTTACATCCACTTTCGGCTTACTCGGATTTCAACAAACGCCGTGACTCTCTGGCTGTGCCTTTACATGCGATACTCAATTACTCGCTGTTACCATTTCATCGATCGTGTTTCTATTTGCAATGTGTTTATTGACTTTTTTTAGGTAAACAAATTTTTTCAGCAATCGGATTTTGTTATTGTATAAATATTGAAAATGTATAAATAAATTTCGCTCTCGTTATTAAGCTGACTCTATTACTGCTAGAGAACATCTACCTTGTTAAAAATCACAAATTCTTTTTTTAGCTCCATGCTTATACTCCAATAAAAATGCATGCCTCAAGGGGTATTCTTATTGTACGATGATGAAAAAAAATGTCCTAAGGGTGTGTTCCGGCCTTTATTAAATAGTATATTGTAAGGCCGTCTTTTTGAAGGGTGACGGCAGGGCTCCCATTCACCCTTGCGACATGTATAAAAGACACTGAAAGCTGAATTACGACGACACGCGTGTCTGGGTAAAGGAGAGCCTGGGGTCCCCCTTGTATTTTCCGTCAGTTAAAGGGGATATTTGATATACTTCTTTATTATGGGTGCACTACCTCCATTTTGTTATGTCAATTAGTAACTTAATACACCCAGCTCAGGTGTAGGAAATGCATTGAATTTTTGTTGTCACAAAAAGGACACAATGTAGTAAGGATTTTTTAGACGTGAAACAGTTTAACGGGTAAAAGTTAGCTCTTCAGTTTCACCTAGCTTGCATTTTACGGATGATAGAGAGCTGATTGGGATACGGATAATCTGAATTTTCGTCCGTGTAAGGTTCCACTGTGTTCCGTACACGTTACTCGAGTTCAATTTCCCGACAAAGCTGCAGCAATCAGCCAGCCTTCACTCGAAACTACATGTCAAATCACTTCTGCTCCAGATATCACGAATGTACACGTTCGAAACGACACTTTAATCTCGGTAAAAAGCCATATCTCCTTCACCTTTGTTAGGTTATTGCGTCGCGTGATAAATTGATCATGCGAGAGAGCAGATTAATTGCCGAGAAAGCCGATGGTGAAGTAAAGACAGGTTTTCCGGTAGGTGCTGGTGTCACGGTATCCGGGATGTGTTGGGTGACAGTTTCAGTAGTGCCGAGTCCCTAGAGAGAGGTGAAACTCGATTCATCATGTTTTACGTTGTCACTCCTCTGTATGTTCATGTGTTCGCGTGTGTGTACGTACGCATCGATGACAATAAATTTTCGTCGATCTGGCGTCACTAATACATCAACGTGTTGTTGTTGTCCGAGTGCCCACTAACGTCGACTCCCTTTTTCCGTCGGTGCATATTAGTTTTTCTTTTGCTTGGTTCTTACGTTTCTTTTTCAACAGATTTTTCTCTCCTTTTTTTTTGTTCGTTTTATTCTAAGCGAGTAAAAAGATACACCTTCCCATTTTAAGTAGAAATATGCGATTTTAGTCAGACCTCGGTATCTTTTTTTCACTTAAATATTTTTTTTTGCAGCTAAAAAAGTATTTTCCGATGTTTTGTTTAATATATTACCATAAATATTAGAAACGTTGATGGCTCCTCACTTAGTTTCAAGCTGGATATTGCCTAACTCAACAGCATCACTATGACGTATACTTACGTGTGCTGCATTGGAGCATCTTTTAACTGTGGGTAATTAATGATCTATGGGGAAAAGAGGAAAGCTAATCGAGAAGTCGACCCTTTCTGCATTGTTTTTAACACAATTTTCTTCGTCACTAAGCGGATTTGTGGCTTTGCAGTAAAGTATACAGGTATCAAAAAAAGATCATTTGTACACGCGATTGTTTATGAAGATATTGTGCTCGTCTTTTTATTCAACATGAAAGATATTTCTCTCGTGTAGGCTGTAAAATTTTAACCATGCGATTGCGAAACATTTAATTAGCTGGAAGTGACGTTACAAGGATATCCAAATACAATCAAAGTTCAATAATTAAATATCATATATGGCTGAAGTATTAATAAAGTTGGCATGTAGTTATAACATACCTACTTTGTTGTTGTACAACACGCGTATATGCGTTACATTAAATAAATTACATTCCGTATAAAATGAAATGACGACTGCTTATATTAAATTTCAATAGTATAGATGTATGTAAATAATGTGAAAATTTCATACAGTGGAATCGACGTTTGCTTGCATTACGAGTGTAACATGCAGTGCACCAATAATAATCAGGATTTTGCATGTCGTCTTGTGATTCGTACACCTATTTTGAAAAAATCTGAATCAATCATTATTTTTCAAATAAGTTGTTTCAAACCAAATATTTGACTGATTTTTTCAAATGAATTTTTTGCCCTATATGTATATTGCATAAACCAAAATCTCTAGTGTGAGAGAACATTCATCAAAAGCACACGACAAATCTTAACTTTTTTTTCTCATCGTACGATAACGTCAACAGTAATGGGATCTCGAATGAAGACGAATCTGCGAGGTGCATAATAAAAGCTTATCTAACCCCCAGAAAGTAATTCGTACACTACTATCGAAGAAGAGAGGAAGACTGCAATTTTCGGTACGGAAGAAGGAGTGGGTGGGATGCTTAATTTCCGCTCATCGATTTTCCTATAATTTTACGAACGAACAAGTCCTCATTGGAGCCAGGACTTATTCCCCTCGAGACTAGCTCGGCGGACGCGTCGCTACGTATGCTCTTCCACTTCCAGCTTCTCTTCCCCTTATGGGTGAGGAGAGAGAAGATACAATGCTACTCTGCCTCGCTATCGACTCTCGATCCCATTTCTCTCCCTGACGCTTCACCCTCTAATGGTGTAGCCCGTTTGGCTCCAGAAATCAAAGAGCCGCGTGAGCTCGTGATACTTTCATTCTAAATACGAAAGCTTACTGTTAATAATGATGCAGATAAGGATACAGGGGGATGGCAAAAATGGAAAATGTCAAGGCAAATGGATGACCGTGTAGGTACATTTATCATGGCAATGGGTGCTCGAGGGTATGTAGTTTTTAGTGACTCGAAGTTTAATTTTAATTTACAATAGTAACTGCAGTGTTGGATCCATACCGCTCGTATAGTACCAAGATTTAGTGTTCTATTTTGGTTTAACTATACTCGGCGAATGCTTTTTTTATCCGAGCAACTATCAAACAAGTTTGTGAAAAGTCTTTTGGTGGAATGAGCATCTGCTGGTGATGAGAGATAAATAGTGTGTAAGAGAGAAAGGTGTGACTAAGTGACTGAGCGAAGCAAGCGGACCTAAAAGAGTCAAGTTGCTCTCTCGAGCGTTGGTTGATGAAAGTCTGGAGGAGTGAGAGAAAAAAAAGCGCACGTGATTCATGAAGAGAGAAAGAAGGGTCGAGCGAAGAAAGGAAGAAAGCGCGAAAGAGACGGAAAAGTGCATTAAGAGAGAAAAAGCGCCGCTCGGCTCGAAAACTCCGAGGATTTCATTTCCTGCGATAGTCCGTCCGTGGTAGCCTATGACCCTTTTTTTCTTTCTTCCTTTTTCTTTCTCGCTATCTCGATTTTATGCCCCATTTGAAAAGTAACTTGGTGATAATTTCAAGTTGGTCTCGCTCTTCTCTCCACTCCTCGAGCACAGCTCTCTTCTCAACTGTTTTCAGAATGCCACTATCGACGCTTTTGTTGGAAACGAACTGTTTTAATTAGGTGGCTCTTCGCACTTTCACGCTTTTTACCTCTTCTCTTTCTTCGCTCGCAACGAGTTCATGAATACTTTAGCATGCGACTCGATTATCACATTTGCATGCATGAGCAGCTTTTTATCGATTTTTTTTTTATCTTCGTGGTATAATTTTTAACACGACTGAGCAAATATCGATGAATTTTAAACGTTTAATTGATGCTTCTTTAATTAGGTTAATTGTGTAAAAAAAAAATGTTAATTAAATGTATCGTGTTGTCAATGTATACCAATGTTTGACGGACAATTATTTAGGAAAATCTAAAATGTAGAAAAAAACAAGTAAAGATCGTTAACGGTTTTTCTTGCACAGATAATACTTTTGTTAAAAGTTGATTGATTTTTTGATAATTTGATCTGTGCTCTCGTCTTTTAAAACTGGATACTACAAAACTGGATATTGGACCTGACGAATCAGTCATCTGATCTGGTACAGAATCTGTTGCACAAAAATGGTTTACTGCTATTAACTTTCAGTAGTGAAAGTCAATACATAGTCAGACATCGACGAAAGTTGCAAGTGTAATTCCATTTTACTGTCACTACATTACACTTTCCTATAAGTAAAAATCCCACAGATGGATTGATAATATGCATCATAGCTTTGTAGTTGCTGGTCACATAAAATATTATATTTGTTCCAATTTCAGTACCACCCTCATCAGTGCGATATCTGCAATATCGTACCCTGTGGTAAGTCGCATCGACATGTGTACGGATGACCTTTCCTCGTTCTCTGAATGTCTTTCCGCTTTGCTGATTTAAAGTTGCGAGAAAACATTGGGTAAGGAAAAAAAACGTCCCAACGTGTATCAGACCTCCATCCAGTGACATACGGCCCAAAGAGCAAGTATAAAAGAAGAGGAAGAAGACGCAGCAAAGAGAGATGCAAATTTACCCCGAGCGTTACTTTCACTCACAGGCTGCTGTTGCATGACAAAGAGACTCTCGCTATATATCTCTCGTAATCTCTGACCTTCTGACGTCCTTCTTTCAATCTTTCTCATTCTTTTTTTTTTTTTTTTTTTTTTTTTTTTTTTTTTTTTTTTTTTTTTTTCTAATGCCAGTTTTTTGGTCTAAACCTCAGCTCTACATGTATTTGCTTCTCGTTATCTTTTTCTTTTTTTTTTTAATGACATTTTCTTCTTTACTCTTTTCTCCTTACACTTTCTTTGTAAATATGAAAGCTCTTACAAAATCGTACCTCTACTATTTTAATTTTGTAGCGTATTTTTATTATTATGTACCCTATTTTTTCAGGTATTAGTTAAATCTATCATATATATCATTTTGCAATATCCATACGAAGCAAGTAATAACAACATCGGCTTCTGTACGTCAGTTGTATTTACGTGCGCAAGAATGAGTATCCAAGTATCAAAAGCCATGCATCGTAGAAGAACCCTATTTTTCCGTGAAACTATTGTTTTATAACTTTGCAGGAAGCGCTCAGCGTAGGAAGGCATTACTTTCGCGTCAATGCAGAGGACGTGCGCAATAAAAGTAGCGTCGAGGGGGGAGGCGGACGATTCGAAAGGAAGGGCAAAATTTCAGGAGGTATTTTTTCGGTTCACATATTTTACGTACGCCACGTAATACTTTGGAAGAGTAAGAGGAAAAGGAGAAGTAGGACATTGGAAGAAAAAGGAGGCAGACCGTATACTTTGAGTACAGAAAACTGTCGTGGTGCTCCAATGTCATTCGGAGGATTTATGCATAAGCGCGGAAGCGACAGCAACAGCACTGGCTCTCTTTTCTGTTTTTTCTCTTGCTCACCCCTACGTGCGAGGATGCTAGCCATAATTTACTTTCGGATAGGCTGTTGCTCCTAGAGTTAGAGGAGGATCTTCTTCTTGGCCTCTTTTGAATTTCGTGCTTATATTTGTCGAGAGCAGAGGAAGAGGAAAAAGTCGCTCTCAAGTTCTTTGTCTGCTCGCGGGAAAAATATGTGCGGCCCAGGCAAACTTTGGCACGCAAGGAGTCACGATTCCTCACTTATATCCGGCTCGCATTCGTTGCTGTCCTGTTCCATCTCAAAAAAGTGTTTTCTCCTTTCTTTTCATAACTCCAAGTATTTCCCCTTGTAGAATGTTTAATTTTTTTTTTTTTTTTTTTTTTCTTTTTCGTTTACGGTACATAGTGTAGTGTAATTTATATGATACAGAGCAAAGCGTAAGCATCAAATACGATGAGTAAACCGTAATACATGTATTATCGTTTGATGTTATCTTGTGTGTATGTAATTAATATTTATGAGTAATTGAGAACGATTACATCAAAAGCAGGGGTAAAGTTTGAATAAGATATTTGGACCAATAAACATAAATTTCAGTAAATTTCAAACAACCCCAATAAATCAACATCACACGTAAGCTGCTTTTGAAGGTAAATTTGTTCGATTAATAGCTCGTCAGATCTGTCTCGTGGTCGAAACTATACCATTGAAATACGCGCTTAGTCGTAGTTTTAATATTCAAAGTAATTCCCAGGAATATAGCATTAAATAAGCGTAAAGTTTGGGATTATTTGTGTTTGCAATAATTTTAAAATTTTTATGAATAATTTTCGCAACGGTGATGAGACTGGTTTAACTTTGAAGTGCCTTGCATAAGTATTACCACGATTTTTTTAGTCACTCAACCATGGAATTTAATTGAAATGTATTTAAATTTATTTATTGATATTTTTTCAATGATTCATTTCAAATAAACCAAAAATGTAGTTGACTAGATTGTTTGAAGTGCAAATGTATTTTATTAAATCAATTGAAACTTGAATTCAGATACGCTTGCACACATAAGAAGAAATTTGAAATTAATCCTGAAACGTATTAGTATTTATAATTAATTATAAAATGTATAAAAATTTATCACACGTAAATCAATTGAGTACAATTATAAGTAAATTTTATGTATTTACAATTTAAGATTTAGAGCATTGTATTACAAATGAAATAATCATTTTTTATTGCAACATCGATTGCTTAGAATATTGTTACTCAAATAATTTTGATATTTTATGCAGTATCTTATATGATGGAGATTATTACTTTCAAAAATTTTATATAATTTAAAAACCATTAAACTTTTTTAAAAACTTTAAAGACCATTAAACTTTTTTTAAAAAGATTCTTCTTTTTTCAATTGTTAGACACGAATGAAAACTCTGCCAAGCTCTGATGACACGAGAAGTTATTCAATGCGTAAATACATAGTAATACGGTCGTTAATATAAATAAAATCATACGTCGATGGATGTTAAGCAAACAAGGAAAAAATTTAATTGACAAAATAATTGGCACAAAAAAAGCTGGCACTAATTGTTTCGGTAGGATTGGAGGAAAAGGCCAAATTTATTCGGTTCAAAGAACAGTTGAGTTTGTCACCGCTTCCTCGTTTCATTTAAAATTTTATCTGCAATCAAAGGGCCATTCAGTTATTGCATCGCGTTCGACAAAAAGCGCAATTTCAGTGGAACATAAATATAAATATTGATGGTTTTTGTAGCCAACAGACTGCTCACCTGGTTCACAGCTAAAATTTTTTGTTAAAAATGAAGTTATTTGAAAAAAATGAATTGATAAAATTTCTCGTTGTAAGTGTAACACATATTAGCGTAAATTAACATTCGTGTTTTGTAAATTATTTTGATTTTTAAATATCAGCCAATGTATCATTTTTGTGTTGTATGAGTTAGTGCATTTTGCTGTTAAAAACATCAAAGTAAATTTTCATTTCTGATATGCCAAAAAGCTTTTACGAGTATTTCAAAATTAAAGGAATACAAGTAAAAACAAATGCAAAAATTGTTTACAAGCATTACTTTGATGTAAAAATTTTCTGACGAATACATGTACAAGAAAACAAAAAATTTTAAAATACAAGATGAAATGATATTTATTAAGCTTGATTTTCACATTTCTGTTACGTAACTTGAAATGAAAAAAAAAAAGTTTGAATAAAATCTCATGAAAATATTTTTTCTCAAAAAATACGACGAAAGACTAATCGATTATAGTAGAACATAACAGAGGCACAGGTAAACCATTGATTTACAGTATCAGCATTGGAGGGGGAAAGGTAGCTATGAAATTCAGAGCAGTGTCAGGGGCTTCGGATGTACGGATCGGTTAGTGGAAGGACGAGAAATGAAAGGAAGGTAAGAGAGAGAGAGAGAAACCTGCGAATCATGGGGTGATCATTAGTCACCTCCCGCGAGGCTTGACAAGCAGCTCGATTGGACGCTCGGACCATCCAAATGATCCTCCCGTCAAGCCAACGAGTGTTCGGTTGCTTGCGCCAGGTGGAACGACTGACGGACATACGTACACCTTTGACCCTCGGAATTACCCGATATTATTAGATACTCGGTACCCCATGTGAATTTTACCGTTTTTTCTATTGCAATGGAAAGTTTTTTCTTTTGTTTCTTAATTCAAGATAACCTTTTTTTTTTACAACGAGCAATAATGCAGAAGTACAAAATTTTCCAAGGGGATGAAAAAAGGAGATATGTAAATGTACACAAGAGCATTATATTCCAAGGGAGTTTTCAAAACTCTCCTCCAGACATTGACTAATTTTCTACCGTAACAACAGTAATGCTAGTTAGCTATTGATTTTCGTGATTTTTTCTTTTCTCATCACGATTCTCGATTTTTTTTTTTCCTGCGTAGGTGGATCTTCTCCGGCACTTATCCCTTTTTTTACGGCCCCCAATAAGAACCCTCCACCATTCTGGGGCACCTCGCTTACAGCCCGAAATTCTCATCACGCGCTCTTATTTCTAGGAGGTCGCTATTGCTCTTTGAAGCTGGTCTTGGCTAAATTTATTCAGGCTCCGTTCGCAGAATGGGTTTTTTTTTTACTTGCACGGATGCTAGCACGCACACGTCCGTGTAGGGTGTATCAGGGCGTGGAAAGGTGATCTCGGAAATCATGGTTGGTGTAAATATTTCGGCTGGGGAAAATCAACTGTTTTTACGCTCCAGTTGCGAATTGGAATCGAACGAAAACGTGGATAAGCTGCGAAAGTGGTAGAAAATGTATAGCGGCAGCTGTCGAAAGTAAACAGTCGGCGTTCAATATCTTTTTTTGGCCCACGAGTTTACTACAATTTCTCCAGTTGTAAATACCGACCTGGTGCGTTGAAATTTTTTTTTTTTGTCTAGTTTAAAGGGTATGGGAAATAGATTAAAAAGTCGCGATGAATGATTGTGAAGAGGAGATGGGTAAGATATTAAAATCATCACGCAAAGTTGCATAACCAAAGATCTGTATAAAAGAGATAACGAAGTGCAAAATTGGGATTATGACAAGATTGACGTCCTATACGGTAACCTCATACTTGTGAATTTGTTTAAGGAGAGTTTGAAGGTGAAGGGGATCTGTAATCCAACTACCACTTTGCCAGACATGAGGTCCACCAGCCTGCCTTGCCTACTCTTGACTACCACGGACATGGTGATTTCTCTCTTCGGACCCTCAATGTCTCTCCTCTTTCCCTGTCACTCCATCATGCGGTCCTCCCCCGCCTGATTTTTTTATGGCTTTTATTTCCGTCAGGGTAACAAAAGTAATCTTGTCCTTTTTCTCCTCCATTTTTTCATCAGCTTAGAAATTGACAGCACAGCTAAAAGTTGATGGAAAATAAACTTGGTTGTTTGTTTTTAAAACTTTTCTTCGAGGGCTACCTAACCAGTGAAGGTATCGATCAATTTTCAAGATAATTTATCCCTCGTTAAAAAACAGCCAACAATAACAGCACATAGCAGTACAGTGTGGTGGCCGAGCATCTGGTGGGTTGGGTTATTTTGAGCCAAAGAGGAGGACGCATCTGCCGAGCAATTTCAATACCCTCGACCGCTAGGCCCCACTTCCCTGTCACCCAAAACCGCTGCCTCTCTCTGCAATTCTGCTCGCGACCCCCATTCCTCGCTTTCCCCTTTTCCGAGCCATCCAGTTCGGCCTTTCGAGATTTAGTGCTCGTACGCGGATATCACCCCGACGATTCCCTCTCTCTTCTCGTCCTCGTTTCCCTTTGCTGCTGCCTACCGACAGAAAATAGGGTGTACGGGACGGAGAACTGGAACACAAAATGGCTGTGTCAATGGCACGTCACTCATCCCCTTTTTTCCGATCCCTCTTTGGTTTTTGCGTTTGAACAAGCGATTGCTTGTCGATGCGCGTGTTGGCTTACGTGAATTGCTCTGGTTTTGACTATCGTGTAGCTTTTTCTTAGTGACACAACTGCAGTTATTTGATCAACTTTGAATCTCTGAGGATCGAGTTTTTTTCATCGAATTGTTTTTGTATTGCTCTATAATTGGTTTGAGAGTAAATACAGAATTGACAAAGTAACAGAAGATGGTCATCTAACCAAATATTTTTCAAAAATTGCTGGAACCATAGTATAACTTATTTAATCTCGTGAGCAAAGTTGTAATTTATGTTTTGATGCCACTGAATGTTCTTTCAAAGCTATTAAACCATATAATCAAATTGTACTTCAGTGTGGAATTTAATATCGAAAAAATTATTATTTTTTTTTAAATGTCTGACCATACTCGAGTTGCACTACTTATTTATTTTCATGCACTCTTGGCTTTGTTTCGCTTCTTGTTTCCCTGAAGCATTAAAGAGGGACGGAAAATAGCATGGAAAGGGCTATTTATCACATCAATCCAAGCAGAACTAGAGGGTCCACTCTTGGTTTACCGCTAGCGACTCTTTGCTCTTTGCTCATTAGCACGTGAGAGCAGTTCTACTTATTTCATTTAACACGGCCTCTTCTTTAGTTTGTAACTTCCATTTTCACGCATATGTCCCTGTCATCACAAAGTTTGTTTCCTCTTAGCAAAGTAAAAGTCACCCTTTGATGTCGTCAGGTGGACGTTTGCTCATACTTTAAGGCTGCAATTAGAGGTGATTCCTTGCGTTTGAGCACTCGACGTCGCTTTGCCTTTTGCCTTTTTCTCCACTTTTTAGTTACATTTGCCTTCGAATTCTTGGACTTTTAAAATGCTTCGGCAAGAAAAATTTCCAACTTGAATTACCTGGATACTATTACTCGTGTACCTTTGAAAATTAACTTTTGGATGGGGTGTCGAAAATAAAAATTCATCAGGATGATAATGTTTTTGGAAGAAATTTTAGGATTTTTTTCTTACTTCCTAATGTAATCATATTCATGTAATAGGACTTTGACAGAGCGTGTGCTCAAATCTGTGCCTCTTGTTCCAGAATAACTGGACAATAACCATACCTGTAGCAATAAAAAAAAAAAAAAATCAGATAAACAAAAACGAAATTTGGAGATGGATACCAGAGCGGCTCGACACACAAGAGCGTCCTCGTCCACAAAAGGGAAACTAAGCCAAGGGCCCTTCTGCCAAAAACAAAAGCTCTAGACTGGTCAGGCAGAGGAAGAGAGAAAGAGAGAGAAAAAAAAGGAGGCATGGTAGTGTGTAGTGGTAAAAAAAAGAAAATTGAGAACGCGAAGGTACAAAAAGGTCTGCGCGCGAGACACATGGCACGAGTAAAGCTCTCAGGGCAGCCGGTGACGCGCGTATGCAGGTCACACAGTTATAGGCTCTCCTCCACCCCCACTCGTCCGAATGGCCAAAGGGTTTTCGAATTTCCGAGGAGATCCCCGGCTTTGTGTTTTCATTGTACGAAATAGAGGGAAATAGGGACAAGGGACGTGGGGTCCACCCGCCGCGATGCACACTGGCGGAGACGAGCGTTCGCGTTCGGAATTCGATTAAATCGCCGTCCACGACACACTGGTATAGACCGAGAAGAGGGAGGAAGGGGGTTAGGGTGAGTAAGTGAGTTTCTTACGCTGCAATCCGGGAACTCTATTCTTTCGCTCGCTGCGGCCCGCTATGTCTTTTGTGGCTTTGCGCAAACTTTTGCCTCGGCTCGTTCGGCTTTTTTCTCCTTCTTTTCCTTTTTTTTTTTTTTTTATTACTTTGTGGCTTGTTTTGCTTTTCTTGCGGGCGCTTTCTTTCTCCCAATCGTTTTTTTACTCGTCGAAATACGAAATAACTTTGATAGCCGAGTTTGGCACAAATATTGAGCCAAGCCATGTGTTCAACTGAAGAGTTGGAAGGTATGTAGTTTATAAAAGGATATGTTTGGAGAGGAAATTAAAGTTGTGGAGAATAACAGTAAGAGAAGTGATCATGGGGTAGGGAACCCGTCGAAATGTAGAGTTTTTAATCTGTCCAAGCTGGTCTCATATTGAGCTTCATTCTTTTTTCCACGTAAAAATTGTATTCATTCAGGGCTGGCTGGATCGTACTTTTTTTGACGAGATTGAATTGCAGCCACGGGGCTTTTCGTACTTCGCAGTAGCTCCCCTGTATGTTGTACAGGAACGAGGAGGGATGATGATTGAAACTTTGTTGGCTGCTTTTTTATCGTCCTTCCCCACCTGCTTCTCCCTCTCTTTTTTTTTTTTTTTTTAGTACATTCTTGTTTAATAAAAGCGGAAGCCCTAGATGGATAGATGTCACGCAGGCAGGTATACTTATTTTTCTTCTCAGTGAACATTTTACAGTAACATTTCCAATTTGCTCATTTTTATCAATAGGGTGGTACGAAGGCTAAATTTCCTTACGGTACATGTCATTGAGCTATCAGTTTTGTAAGAAATTATGCAAAAGTGCGAAGCTAATTGCAGTTGGAAATTGAATGTCAGGGTAGACTTTTATCGATTTAATGTAGGCTCGCGTAAGCTCGATGGTCCTTCAGGAAATTTCCTCGCGTGCCCGAAAAAAAATGATCCGATCGATCCTACGAAATAGGAGAGGAAGAGGAATAAACTATTCGGCAAATTTACCATCCACGAACGAGGAACTTTCTGGGAAGGGTGGAAGGAGCGAAACGTGTTCCTGCCATGCTCGCCGTTCGAGAAAATTGGTCTAAGCAATCTAAGCGCCCGGACGATTAATCGATTATCTTCTGTGGTTGATAGTGGTGGCAAAATGAATTATCGAGTGGGTGGGGAGCTACCTCAACTTTTTTTTCTTTTTCTCCCAGAATTTCATTATTAAAGACAAAATGTTGATCTAGTTGAGGTTGACAATCTGCTTAATCGTTTAACAGATTTTCATTTTTAATAATTCCATTTAATCTGTGCGAAGTAGGAGCAATATTTGAAGGATTTAGAGATTAAATAAAAAAGGGTTCAAGGATGAAAGAGAAAAGTCTTGGGTGATGGAGAAAATTAGTCATGGTTTCCCCACGAGAGGATATCTGCGAATGAGAAAAGATAGCCCGAGTTGATGGTTGGCTAAGGAAAGTCTTATAATACACACACACGTGCATGGTAGTGCCCCCAGGAGCTCGATCGGCTTTCCCACCCATTCTCTTAAATCCAACAGTAACAGCGTAAGCGACTGCGGATCCTCGAATTTACATTCAGCTCACGTTGGTAGCCTCTACGGCCTCCTCTCTGGCACAGGCTAATGGTACTAGCTGCATAGGTAAATTTTTACGATGCTTATCGTCATTGCCAATTCTTGTGACTAATTTTAAATATGCATCAAACACGTCTTCTTTATTCTCTGTACCTAAAATTGTTCAGTAGTTTGCTGGTAACTGCCTGTCAAATGTGGTCAGTGTATATGTGAAGCTTTTAATAGAGAAAATCAGGGAGGAAAATGGCATTAGAGCCCTAGGTAAAAAGGATTCCTTAGCCTTCAATTTCTCACCTTAATGTACCAGTCTGATACTTGACGTGTAGATATAGGTAGATACTTTTACCATAACCCATATAGTTAATTGAATTCCAGCTCAAATTACGCGTGGAAGATATATTGAGACCAATATCGGTGTACCACAGTTATGCCTGTGGCTATCGAAGCTGGCCGCATTGAAAGCCCCTTCTTGATGTGCCTCTAATTAATACTAGTGCATGGTAGAGTAGGTGGAAACGATCGATCAAACACATGTCTTCATCGTTACATGGTTATTTGGTTCTTTCGAAAGATCAATGGACTTCTTTGTTTTTGGATCTCTAACCACATACAAGGGTGCTGATATTTAACGCGGCTTGTAGTTTCTTAAATTTTTCTCACTTTTTAGGGCAAAGGGAAGTCATAAGCCCAAAATCGTGCGTAATGCCGCACTTGAGTCAGTTCTTGCTTTTGTAACACCAGCTTTAATTATATCTAGGAGTGTCCTCCCTCGATTCTGTAATGTAGTATTGCGTATGAATTTCTCCATAAATATATGTAGTAAGGTAAACATAAGTTAAATTTTTCAAGTCTTGTTCATTCATTTATTTATTTATTTTAATAAAAAATTGTTTATTGAGAAATAAACCAACAGCTGTACCAATACGTAAATGAATAGATAAATTATTCTAAAGTTGGTTGTACCCAACCCTCCAGCTACCTCCTCCTTGTCTATTTCCTTAGTCTTTCTGTTGGCCTCGGGAATCAGACTTGTCCCAACTTCTAATGAATTATTTCCGGACGGAAGTCAGTCCCTTTCTCGGCAAGGAACGAAAGAAAAAGGAAAAGAGGGCAGACAAAAAACGCCAAGGCTAAAAGAAGTCACGAAGGGAGGAAGAGTTACTCGTTCCGGTGCTTAACGGAGGGAGAACTTTTCTCTCTCCCTTGCGTATCGCGAGTCGACGAAAGCTTTTCTTTCTGGGCTTGTGGGTGCTCCTCTGCTGTTTCTGTCTGTGGTGAATTAGAAGAGGCAGAGAGGGGAAAGCAAAAGGAGATTGCCCCAGGGAGCTGACGTTTTGAGCGTTTATTTCGTACCGACGTTCGGCACAGGCTTTTAGAGCTCTGTACTGTGCCATGGTTCACGTACATTCTGCGAGCGTTGTTTTGTCTACCCATTGAAATAATTAAACAAGCAAATGGCTTTCTACATTCCTATCTTTTTTTTTTTATTTCATAATGTAAAACGTAAAAAACCGTTTGAACCCAGTGAAAAATTGTTTCGTCAACTGGCAAAAAAGTACTTATAAAAACAGAAGAGATAACAAAAACAACGTACAAGTACATCAAGAGACTCGTAATAAAATAAAATCTTAAATTTTAGCACGATACGAAAGCCCCTCGTTAAACCAAATATCTGGAGGCACTGTTCTAAAAACATTATGGTGTCCCAACTTTTTCTGCAAGTGCGTCCATGTACATTAAACCATTTAAATAAAAAATCCTCTCTAGTTGACTCTTACTTTGAACTGTAGTTTTTTTTTCTCAAAAAGGTAATGGCCATCGCTTTTTTAATTGTAATGCTGTACTCTATATTTTATATTGCTTTTTTATTATTTGACGTTCGAATGTAAGTTAAAGAGAAGATAGCATTCCCTACGAATTAGGTCAAAAAAATAAACTGTTGATGCTGAAAAAAGATTCTTTGTGGGTGGGTAATAAAATTAAAACAATTATAAAACATTTACGTGCTTCACCCGAATAAAATGATTAAATCTTTTTAAGAGAAACAATCTTAAGTGACTTTAGCGGTGTATGTTCAAGATTGTCATTTAACAATCGAATATATACCTTAGGAGCCTACGCCAAAAATACTTGTAAGCGTATCTAAATTGAAAGGCTGTAAAGGAATCTCAAATCCTCTCTCGCAAAAACAAACAAACTCTACGAAAGCAGAAATAGTAAAATAGAAAAAATTTATAGTATTTAATTAATTCTCTGTTTGCCTTAAGGGATTAACCGTACGTGTGTCTTCTTGGTTTGTTTGCAGTCACGGAGGGAGCCCCTTGAACTGCAGCAGAAAGAGGAGGAGAAAGACGACGGCAACAAAGTTGATTACAACAGTAGCATCAGTAACAGCAGCGACAGTGGAAGCACTCGAAACCGTCCTAATTGAAAAGTTCAGGAGAAGGGTGGTTTGCAGTTGTCATTAGGACGGTAGTGGGGAAGAAGGAGGCGAAGATGATATTGAGACAACGGATCCTCGCTGATTGAAACGGCCACTCGAGATTTAGGGGGATTGGGAGAAGCGAAGGTCAGAAGAGAAAAAAGGAAGGCTCGAGAAACACTATCGAAGCTGGCGATGGCGCATCCAGGACTGTACCTCGAGCTTCTGCTGCTGCTACTACTTATGCTCAGCCACTTCTGCCACGCCCAATTTACCTGGACGCCTATCTACGTTGGTGGCGAGAGTGAGTCAAATTCTGTTTTAATTTTTTTTAAGAATGCCCAACTCACCAAGTGCTTATGACATAATCGTTACGATTATCTTCAGTAGTGCGAGTCGACTTGCGGTCAGACTAATACGTGATTTTTCAATTTCAACAGAGAAGTCAAAAAAAGGGTTCTTTAAAATATTACGCCCCCATAACATGTATCTACATGATAACCTAAAGTAGTATGGTTAAATAAATGGCCAGACTACCTTGTTGTTGATATTTTAATGAATGATATCTAAAATAATCAAGCAGGTTATTTAAAAGCTACGTATTTCAATCAAACGCATATTTGTAATAGATTGAAGTAGTACGAGTAAATAGTCAGACGAAATTGCAAATGATGATTTAAACGGATAAAAGAAATCAGTTATGTGACTTTAAAATGGTGTATTCTCATTAAACTTAGGATTTTTATTAACTTAAGGAGTAAGATTCAATATGGTCAGAAAAATCTGTTGTGGATGATGTACAATAGAAACCTTAAAAAATTCGTGGTACAGTTACTTACAACGCGCACACGACTATTTCACTGAACGCATTGATTCATTGTAGACTTGAAATCATTGTGAATTGCGATATTTGATTCCTTTTGAAATACGACGGAAAATCGAAAGATGCTTACAAGCTAATGCAAGCTGGTGAGTGAATTTTTAAGCAGTTTTTTAATTAGTTCTCAACTTTAAGAACGTTTGAGCCCTGTAAACAAAAAATTTGCTTTTTCCTCTTCACGAGACAAAGTCTGGAAAATCAATTTGCTTTGGCTCACCCCAACGTGACAGAATACCATGGCTGAGGCTTTAATCCAGGGCCATGCGTCATTTGATCAACGTATAGCAGTGGATCAAAAAGTAATCAAACGCGCTCGAGTCCACGGTTTTGCATTGGTAATCAATTCGAAACGTGCCAGAATTAACTTGATTTTCTTCTCTTGCCTCTCGGTGCTTTGCAAGCAGTATTTCGCATGTTGAGTTGCAGTGACCAGGTATTTCATGATATTCCAAAATGTAGCAGCTCCCAGATTGGCTTCGTTGTTTAATTTACGGTTTATGATGTCTAGAAACTAAATAAGTTGGAATTCGAAAGAATCAAAATCAAGTCAAAGCAAAAGAAGAATGTGAATATCTAATGAAGAGTAGTTGATCACTACTAGCAACGATATCACTTTTATTAGCACGTTTATAGTTACCCATTAATGTGCTCTATTCCAGTGAAATAGCTGGTTAAGAGAAATTATGAGCTATTAGCTTATGAGACTTTTCATGCAAATGAAATTTTAAACCTGGGACAAAAAATAATCACCGATTGTTTTACAAAATTTTTTTTTTATCGTTTGATGATTTTTTATTTTTATTTACTACTCGAGTGTAATTTAATAAAAGTATTAATTAACTACTTGACTTCTTCTCCAAACTCTCTTGCACTTTTGCTGAGTTAATAACTATTCACTTTCGTCAAGTATTTATAGCAAGTTTTGCAATCATTTCAGCCTAATTTCTCACTCCAGTAAGTTTCTGTTTTTTCTCCTTTTTTAAGTTTAAGTAAAATTCTAAAAAGTTCCCAGTGTAACTTTTTGAATTTTTATTTCAAACTTTTAACTTATATTTTTGAACCATTTCTCTTTTCTCTCAACAAGTTTTGTAAAGTAAAGGTGAAAAACATGATGAAGACTAAACTGGAAGCCATCGTACGCTATCGCTTTTTCATTTTCCTCCTCTTTTGCGACGAAATTAAAATTCAATTATATGATACGCGTAGCTGTTAGTGGTGCTTAAATGGTGGCAAACTTTACCGTGTCTCATAATAAAGTAAAATTGCCAGGTTAATGAGAAAGAGGGAGGAAATTGCGTGATGAAAGTCTAGTGCGCTATCTAAGGCGTCTCAGTAGATATGAATTTCAATGGTGGCGGTCTACCTTATACCTAAATAAAAAGAGAAGTATACTGTTTATGCAATAAACGACCAACAAACATCTAGTTAAATCTAGAAATCATTAAAAATTATTTATTTTACGGGATGGATTTATTAAAAACGAAAAAATACTCAAAACTAATTTGAAAGTTACAAGTTAAAAAGAGAAAAGTCAAAACTCACAATAAAATCTCTGAATCATCGGACTCCCACTAGACCTTCGTAATCATCAGCCATCCTAAAGTTTCAACAGAAATTTTTATTTCAAACTATTATTTAAGCTTTCCAGCAATTAGAGATCCATACCGTGGTACATTTATTCACGAGACATGTTTGTTCCAAAACCCATGTTTCGTATTGTCTCACGTCCCCCAGGGCGTCCCCGTCAATGCATCTGTCGAATTTGCATTGCACGTGCATGCGCTTCGATTCGGTTCTCTTTACGTTGGCTCAGCATTCCCTACTAGTCACGAAAATTAACCACTGGCTATACCTGAAACGCAGGTACACCGAACCAACTCCCACGTCGGCAGTTTGTAAACGTAACTGCTGTAGCCATAAATTAATTATTCGACAAACGAATGTCAGCTCGGGTCTTCCTGTATCTTGTGTCTGTTTGCGTGGTGGCTAAAACTACAGTGTACCCGTCTCCTTTTCAACTCACTCTCCAGTATCACGAAAGGTTTGTTAAGTGCAGGCAAAACAGTGTAAATACAAAGAGAAATGAAATCCGTTATCGTCCAGCAACTACTTGAGGATGCACAGTACTGCAGATGCGTTTAGCTCTTGGTTTTATTTGCTGTGTTGTTTCAATTTGTCTCTCAGCTAATAACGTTATATTTTTTTTTTTAAATGTGGGTATTTACCTTTGTATGATTTCTTAAAAAATGATCTTAAACTATAGATACAGAACTAAAACAAAAGAGGAAGTATTTGCACTGCATTTACTTGCTCGTTAACGCGAATGCACAAGTTCACTCTTCTTTTTCCGGGTTGTTTTCGTACTTTCCGATTCTCTATCTCGATCATTGTTCGCTACCAATATACAGAGAGATATGAAAGCAAAAGGGAGAAAGCCAAGTGTGCTTGCCGAAGAGTTAGAAACAGTTATCAGTCAGTAAAGTTTTCACGCCCTCTTAAAAGTAACTATGCAGCTCACTTTTTTAAATTTTGTTTTCTAAATGTGAGTCAACTTTGGCAAACAAGTGTATGCCCGACTGCAAGAGCTGTTCGATAAATCGTATTCATGATGGCAATAACCGCAGTAGCAACAGCAGTGCCGGTCTACAATATTCAATAATTTAGCTCTCGGCCTCTGCTCTGATATTCCGCTACCGTTTATTCTGGCTCTTAGTTGTTATTTTTAATGACAACAAAAAATTAAGATTTTGTTGATTATATATCAGTGATTAAGTAGTACATTTTCGAGGAATTAATTTTTAAATACTTTGTCAGTTTTACCCGTACGCAACTCGATATTTCAGTAGTCAACATCAATATATGGTCAGACGGTGGTTAAATACACGAGTTTTCAATTTTTAAATTCAAATAATTTAAGTATACCACCGTATTTATTATAATATTTCAATTATTACTAGTGAAACATTATACACATAGTAGAAAAAATTATAGTTTTCTAAATCGTACCTTATAAAACGGGTACGGTAAGGCACATAGGCCGTCGGCGCTATCGATTTCCCTTTCTGGCTGTTAGATACAACTGCGGCCCTATATGTCGAGCTTTATAGGAGCATTTGTTACTTGTGGTATAGTCTCGCTGGAGCTTTACAGTTTTGGCTCAAGCCAAGCCTAGCTTCGGCCTGGCCATGTAATTGTCGCGCATTAGAAAGCCGATGGGGCAGCGATGGTAGCAGTGGTATGTATAGCAGTAGTTCCACCGGTGTTACAGTTATACAGGTACCAATGTACTGTGAACCAGCGCTATCGAAACGGCCTAAACTCTGCATTAGCCAGCTGGCCATGTAGATATGGAGTGAGGAAGGGTCCGGCCTTTGGATCACCACATTTTCTGCAGCTTAATCTGATTTTAATCGGTGAATACTTGCAGAGTACGTGTATTTTGATATTTCAGAAAATACCTGATGCATCATCTTTACTTATCGTCATTGGAGAAGATTTATGGATTTGCAAAATAAGAACAACAATTTGAGCAGCTACGAGACATCAATATATAGACGCTTTGAAAACAGTGATCCTTTGAACTACCAGAGTTGCTGGAAGTTATTCGTACCCCAGATTCAATCACTTCCTCCACTATGGCAGTACTAGGATCAACAAAACATACACACAGAAAGGACTTCGAAGCTCACCCATGCCACCTCGGGATAATTACCATATGGTAATATCGTGGAGCGAGGGCGTCTGGTAAATTATCGCCACCCTCCATTCCTCCCTCCTTCTCTTCGTCGATTCGAATCGTCGAGATTGTGGGAATTTGAATAAAAGCTATTTCACGCCGTCGTCATTTCAGGATATTAAAGGAATTTCAATAGCACCGGAACTTTGGCTGTCGCTTCGGAAAGCGAGGCGTGTAAAACGAAGCCCGGGATCGAGTAATTTGAAGCGATAACAGAGAGCACGATTTCTCGCTCGAGAATTTCGTGCCCAAGCCGAGAGTGGGTGTGTGCATGACTGCTTTGGAAAGGGTTTGAAGGGTTGTATTATTATACAGCCCACTACTATTTGTAGGAACTTTCTGGTGGAAGTAGTCGGAGAAATTTCGTTTAGCCTCAGGATAAATACTCATATCTCCGTATCGCGTTTCCTCCACAACCAACTTACTAACTTACTTGGGAGTACGATGATGTACTTGTCTATGCATGGACCGTGTAATCCCACCACAGTACAACAACAACAACAACAACAACAACAACAACAACAACAACAACAGCATCAACAACAAGTTGCTAAAGTCTAGCCAAGATAACGGTAAAGGAAGATACGTATATATCTATCCACTAACCAATTAAAAGGATGTACATGCGTCCAGAGGATAAGGTGTGCAATCGCTGCGGGGAAGGGCCATTAGTTCGAGCCTGTACGGCTAAAACACCGGAAGCGATGCTAGACGTACTTGAATCTCTTTCCGTTCATCTGAGGAGGTATCGACTCTCCTCTTCCATCTTGGCTCCCAATCGATGACGACAATCGACTGGTATATAATATATACCTTCAACAATTCTTCAGACGAGGGGAACCTTGCCGGAGATCCTGGAGTACTGACGTTAGCTCTGATAGCTGGATGAAAAAGATGCCTGGGATTATTATACGGTTGGAGAGGAAGGGAGAGAGGGAGGGAGGGAGGAGTTTTCTAAATAATTATACTTTATGCTCTGGGACGATTGCGTCGAAGCACTTGAATGGTCCACTGCTGCTGTTCTTGGGTATGAAAAAGGGAAAGGCCTCGGAGTTGTTTGGTTGGCTTGATTGCGAGCCGAGTTTTAATTACTGGATTTTATTTGGGGTGGGCTGAGAAAGAGTGATTTCGTCTGGAGATTTGCATTTTGATGATTGTTGGGTCTTTGGACGGAGGGAGCTGTGTCTTTTGGATCAGGTTTTACGAGAGTTAAAACTTTTTTATACCCTTTAGCTTTTTTTAAGATTTTAGTGAAATTAAACTCACACAATCTCTGAAAAATGAGTTAATGACAGTTGACGCTTTTAAGCTTAATACTTACATATTTATGTCATTAGCCGTAATAATTTCAATCAATCGTTTATTTTAAGAACAAAACTTTCCATCACAATACATCCATCGCTATTATTATTATTATTATTACACGTACGTATTCGAGATTATTCAAATATATAGGTCAAACATTTTTTAAGCGCATTGGAAAATAAATAGTCACGTTAAAATACGAATAATTGCATAGTTCAATCGTAAAAATTATTTTGAAAAGTTTTTCGTTTTATTTGCGACGTATAATCTAGTGGTTAATAAAGCTGACAGTAGAATAGTCTATGTTTGGTCAGACATCTGGGCAACTTGATTGAATCAATGTATTTTTGCTTCTCAGTACATGTATGTATCCTGGTTCTGTAAATTAAATTTCGAAAAAATTATCAAGATATTATATTATAATCCCCTTCATTAAAATAGTGATAAGCTGTATAAGAACATTTTTTGAAATTTATTTCGTGGTATTCAAACGATTATCCAATGGGGTGTTACTAATTTGAGAGTAGGTAATTGTATAAGGACTTGAGATGCAATTTCGTAGCATAGTGTGTGATGTACAATGTATAGTTTAAAATAAATAGAGATACTTTAAATTCAGATTTTACTATAATAGTTATGTACGTCACATCGATAAGATTTCCTTTTTTCTATAGTGAGTCATGAATATGGGGGCTTTAAATTTCTACACAAAAATTTTGTGGTCTGCCTGCTGACAGCCTATGTACTATTACTCGTTTGGAAAAACTATTAATTTTATAACCAAGATGCTACTTTTATAGTCAAATATTTACTCACTCATTTTTATCAATAAGTCAAAAGTATAAGATTCAAACATTTCAACATAAGATCCAACTAGTTTACCACTCATTACATACGCATAATTTTTTTGTAACAAGAGTGTCCTCATATTTTTCTCAAAGTTAAAATAATCAGTTATGCAACAGAAAAACAGGATTCACATAGTTTCGCTGAAGTACCGTCTGTACTTGCAATACATGCGCGTCTACCAGCTAATAATCCTCGAGGGTAGTCTCACGCCCAGACAGCTAAGCCACGTCCCCTTGCTAATCCGCTGTTTAATGGCCTTGTAAAGCTTCGTCCCGAGGTCCGTTCGTGGTTGGTTCGTAAGTTCTGATGGATTTTTAATCCTGAGTCGAAACCACTGGTGGCTCTGAGAGGTTTGCTGTAATCCTTTTTTTTCTAAAAACACAACTGTTTTTTTTTTCTGTTTTTTACTCACAGTGCGACAGCGAGATATTTCAAATATTAAAAAATTTAAATGACATTCGCCACCACTCCTGGATGATAATGCATTTCACATTTCATATCTGTCACGAAAATTTTTATAGCACCAATAAATTGAAAAGTCACAGCTGCCACTTGAATTTAATCGAGGCACGCAAATCTGCTGGTGCACTTGACGTCGTGCAAAAAGTGAAAATTGACATCATTTTAATGTGGAAAGCTGCTTTGCGTCAGGATATATTCCTTAGGACGTTTATCGATCGCATCGCTGTCATTTGCAGATGCGACGTCTACGGCTTCAGATGTACGAGAAATCTTCGAGACGTCATCCTACCCAATGGAATCCAATCTTTTGCTTCTTAAATATTTTTAGAATTGAATGTATGCTATGAATGTAAATTTTTCTGTCAATCATCGTACATCTTTCTTTCTTATTTTATTTCACACTGACGCAACTTGTTTTTTGGATCTAAGAAATTACTAATCAAAGACGTAAAAATATCTTTCGAATTAAATTTCAATGAACTGTAGAGAATTAAAGTCATAAAATATATAAAATAAGACCGAAAAATGCACGAGAGAGATGTTCCCTTATTTCACTTTACTCTGAGATTTCCTTTAGACTCTTTTCGAGTGGCGATGTACAGCAGAACTCGATCGCTCGTACGAGATGAGAAACGAATGCTATACTCGCAACTCAAAGGATAATTTATCGAGGAGCAGCTGCGATAGGATTTCGATAACAGTGTGATATAACAAAAATAACGAATAAGGGGGAGGCAAAATCGATTATGGCATGAGCTTTTTCTAATTTTTTTTTTTGTATTAATCTAAGGGTAAATTGAATGCAAAGAAAATAAAGGTTTGCGAGAATGACATTCAAGTGTCCGCAAAAGGAAAACTTTGAATGATATACGGATTTTTAAGTTGTTCTCAAGGATACAAATAAAATAAACTTTATAGCTCCAACGACGACGTGAGTAGCGAACAGTCCACTAGAGCACCTCTCGATGATGCCACACACGTGCCCACTCTTTTCGTCTCTTTCTTTCACGTGAAACATACACGTGCCCATAAAGTTGACAACGACAGAGAATATAAAGTAGCACGTCGTGTACGAGACAGAAAATCAAGTCCAGCCACACGTTTTCCGGCGTTTCCAAGCTTTTCGGTATATTCAGTGGCTACAACTTACTCAAAATGCTTGTCGCAAGTGACCCACCAACTGGACACGTTATTTATAAATTTTCCGAATATTATCTACGAATTCTGGTAAGCATGTTTAAGAAAATTTTTTCTTCTCAATTTCGATCAGCGATCTCAAAGAGCGAAATATTTGAAGGTATCGTTTCGAAACAATCACCGAGTGCCTACAACGTGTAATCCGCTCTCGGTAGCGCAATAAAAAGCAACAGCCCACGTGGGCCATAAATACAGTTTTTTCTCTAATCACAGCTACCAGCCGCGCGAAAGAATAGGGGTTGTTGTCACGCAGCGCGAGGGAGCGTACGGTGACTGGTGGCTATGGCTGAAAAATACGGCCTCGCGAGGCTGCAGTGCAGAAGCGCAATTACGCGCTCGCGTTCCACCGCACCAACACTATGAACGAGGGCGAAGCTGGGAAAGAGCGCTTGAGGCAAATGTTCGCAGAAAAAAAGGGAGGAAAAAAGGCTTTTCGATAACGCTTGTGCAACACCAGCACTTTTCGGGGGAAAAAAAGGAAAACAGGGACGGCTTAAGCCTCCACGCGTGTGTGTGTACATGGACGCACTGGCCTTCCAATAAACCAGCCGTTTTACAGGCGGGACAAACGTGGGAGGCGAGAAGTATAGGACTCTAAATTCGGGGATCCCCTTTGGGTGGTGGAAATTTTAAGCTTCTCGCTTTTCATCCCATTTTCCCTCTCTGTCGAATCCTATGGTTACAATCGCTTTGTTCCGGGCTTTTACTTCAAAGGCTCAACTTTGCTTTTTGGTGGTTTGATTTTTTTCAGCTTTGTCACGCCCCTCGGTTTATTAAACCCACGTCTATTTATCGTCATCTCGCGTGTCAAAGTACGTCATTAAAAAAACTAACGAAAACTAACGGCTGTGGCAATTCAGCCACCAAAATTGGCAACTATATTCAGTGAAAAAAATTTTTTAAAAACGAAGGTATCTAAAGTTTTTCTAGTGCCAGCAGTGGGCTGATTTCAATGGTTAAATCACTAAAAGCTCACAGAATCAGTTTTAGTGGGTTACCCCCCTCCTCCTTGGCCCCGGATTTGCGGCTTCATCAATTACGTTTCAAAGGGACTTCACCGTATGCCAAAGGGCTCAACTTTCAAAGACCATCAGACTTTCCCCCGTTGAACCCGATGCCCGCGAAAATGATTCACTAGCGTTATCCTCAGATCAACGGATCGCTTTCACAAAGCGAAGCCCCAATAATCTTTTTCACCCCCCCCTGTCGTGTGTATATTACGTATGTAAAAAAAGTTGACATTACGTATGCGCGTATACAATCCGTTTCGCTTGAAGGCAGTATTTTCTCCTAGCCCTGGGAAAAGCCCTTTGCCCGATATCTCTTATTTTCTCGCGGTCGTGAGCGGGTGCGCAAGTTAAGCCGACTGCTGCAGATGGCCGATTGTCTGGAAAAGTGAAGAAATGGTAGAAAAAAGGAGGAAAATCCCATGGGGTTAAATTGTTGGGTTAGCGGTGAATGAGAGTCGCAGATTCATGGATTCATTTTGGTTTTTCCGATTTATTGGTGGGTACGTGAGTTTGAATAAAACAAGATGATGTTTTGGGTATCGAGTTGAGCTATAATATTTTAAGGGGATCATTGTGTTGATGTTTTTATGGTTGTAGTGAAGAAAAAAACAGAAAATTGAATTAGATAGAAGTCAAGGAAACAAAAACAATGCTGGAAATTAATAAATAGCCGAGCAAGGCTTACGAGACTTTGTGGAGTACGGTTTTTGGGGGCTACTGGAATTAGTGGCCTTTCCAAGCCTGGTCGCCCCGTTCAAAAGTTACATCAATGTATACAAATCCCAAATGAGGGGCATAAAAAGGAATAAGATAAGGGCTGGACAGGTAGGACTGTAAACTAGAGCCATAATTCAAGAGCACTTGGGTAAATTTGACTACCACCTACAGGCCCAAGTTCAAAAGTTGCTATCGGCTTCCGAGGCTGGATATAATTGATTGGCCCATACTACGCCTAGGCCTGCTTTCTCCTCTCCTCCTTCCTGAGCGAACTTCTTCGGCGTCCACAGTGTCACTACACTGAGAGAAGGATTTGTTAGTAATTAACTTCATATGTTAATTATCAACTTACGTACAGAATATATACCACGTGGTGCCATGTAACGCGGCGCAGGTTCAACGTTAATATAGTATCCGTCTGTTCCAGTTAAAATTGAAAAATTTGTAAGGAACATGTAAACTAATTTTTTGTTAACATACTTGCACGTTGACAGTAAATAAATCTTTTTTTCTGTGTACCGGAAACTCGTTCTCCCCCTTTTATTTGATTTAAGTGTATTTCTTATTGAAACCCTTTCCTATGGTAGGTACGTATAAGTACGAATAGAAAGAGATGAAGAAGCAGCTGTTTTTTTTGTATTTCGTCTACTGCCATACTTACAAGTTGTTAGTACTCTCCGTATTGGGCATTTGTCAAATGTATCAATTGTATGAGACTAGGTGGGTACTTTGATTTCAAGACAAATAAAACAATTACAATCAACTGGTTTCGAAAGAAAAGCTTGTATTAACTAGTGTTGAGTAAAATAAACAAATCGCAACCGTAAATGATTTTATTAGAAAAACAAATTATATTCAATTTTTGAAAATATGGTTTTAATCATTAATATCCACTGTTTTAAATCGATATTTGTGCGTACATATAAACACATCAAAGATATTTATAGGTACACCTACATATCGTTACTAGACAAATGATAAATGAAAAACAGGTAACATTTTCATTAAAAATCATAACCTTTTTTAATCAAGAGTTTTGAGATGTCATGGTTTTGTCAAAAAAAAAGATATCATATTTTATGTTATGAAATTTATATGTACTATTCCCTATTTAAATACAGACACAAAATATTTTAAGTATATTGCGTTAATAGAAAGTACGAGGACATATTTTTAACCACATACTCCATCGCAATTACAAAATGGATTCGATTACAACTAGGTATAATTTTTACTATAGAATTTTGGAGAGTGACAAGCAATTACAAGACTTTTAGAATTGTATTAAATTTTTGTCACTCGTCATGTTGATTGTTACACACTGCTGAAGAGCGTAAAATATTCAGTAGATGTACATTTGTTGATAAAAATTTTTTTTTATAGTCAACAAACTTCTATTGCTGTTTTGGTGGACTTCACTACAATTAGTTAGCTTCAAAACTCGAAGCAAGTCAGACTTGTCTCGTTAGAATACAATTCAGCAATGACAAATAATATTACGTATGGTTCATAACTTTGTTTCAGTGAAGATTCTCGTTATTCGCAAAGTAACATAATTGTAATCTGTAAGTATTATCCCATAAAAAAATCTGTTACAGTTAATACACTGAAAAAAAATTATTTTGCCTTGACTAAGCCACCTCTTTCTTTCAGCTCAATACATTAATTGCTACGATGATTGATAAACTATTGGCAAGGATAAAAAGAAAAAATTTCCAATTCTCCTTAATAAAATTATTTTACTTTTATAGTCGAATTCTTGGGTCTGTAACTATGAGTTTTAACGAGATCTCAATTGAAAATAATAGTTTCAAACGCTGGTTATTTGAGTATTCTTACTCAGGGATAGCTTACAACATTTTTTTACTAATATTCTTCACGGTTTTACAATTTTATATCTTACAAGAATATTTGAGAGTACCTGAACTTCGTCTAGTAGTTATCGAATTTTACGTACTGATTTCCACTTCTATGCTTATTTTTGTAGCAGTTAACATTATTTTAATTCAAACGATTGTTAATAGTAAAAAATTTGTAAATATTTTTACAAAATTCAATTCAGTAAAAGAATTAGTAGGGGGATTGAAAAAGAACATGAAAAATGATAAATGGACATCCCAAGATATAAAGTATGTTTCTTTTGTTCTTAGCAAGTATATTGCATACGTAATTATGGTGAGTTATCTTACAGAGAAATCCATGTCAAATTTTGTACTCCTGAATTACTTTAGAATGACAAATTATATGTTGATAGACGTCATAGTTTTGCAGTACGTGTATTGTACTATCTTGATCAGAGTTTTATTTAAAAGGATTCGTCAGAATTTAAAATACATTTTTCAAAAATCTAGTACAATGGAAATTGATTCATTAAATTGTGTTAATGTAGAAGAGAAATTGCTGACCATATCAAAATTGCAGAAAATGCACATGTCATTAGCTAAAGTATCACAAAAGATATCTAATTTATTTTCTCCGTTAATATTTTCATGCATCTCAGTGTATTTCGTGCTTATTTTGCGATTAAGTCATCATACCATAAATATACTTTATTATTATGAAAAGAGTGGAATCCTGGGTTCAAGTGTAGACCAATTATTATTTCACTTATTTTTTATCTTTGATTATTTAATTATGATTTTTGTATTAACCAAGTGTACCGGATTAGTTACTGAAGAGGTAATACATTACTTATTTTACATTTATCATTTGAAATGCTAACATTTTATAAGATTTTAATACATTGCCTAGAGTATAAAGATGGACCATACATTAATCAATTGTTTGATGAACTATGAAAGTGTAAAAAACTATAGCATTACACATGAGGTAAGAATTTCAAGAGAACACAAGTTGAGTAGTTTTGAAATCGGAATGTTTATTTTCAGCTATTACTTTTCTCATACCAGTGTAAAAGTACAAACATCAGATTTGAAGCACTGAATGCATTTTCAGTAAATGAAGCATTATTCGTGTCGGTAAATTTTTAAAAAGTTTTTTAAATTTAAATTTCAAAGGAAAAAATAACTAAAGAAATCAAGAACAGTTTTTTTATAATACTGCAAATTGATATTTCATGATTTATGATTTTTTAGATAATCAGTGTTACTACATCATATATGTTTATGCTGTACGGATTCCAGAAGTATTATGATTAGTGCTATGCAGAAATGTGTATCTGATCATTGTTGATATCCTTTCAAACTGGAGGTCTTTAGAAAATTCATAGCATTATCACAATATTAGATTTTACATTACGTCGCACAAAGTTTTTATGATGTCAGAAAATGGTTTTTGAATGTCATTAAACACGTTGATTACAAATAATTCTATACTTAGATTTGTATTCTCTTAATTCTTTAAATTCTTGTCATTGGCCAACCAAAATGATTTTCTTGACGTAAAAATAAATTTG
Source organism: Copidosoma floridanum (assembly GCF_036245765.1). Taxonomy (NCBI): domain Eukaryota; kingdom Metazoa; phylum Arthropoda; class Insecta; order Hymenoptera; family Encyrtidae; genus Copidosoma; species Copidosoma floridanum. The sequence continues at coordinate 9,153,963 of NW_028321884.1, read as the reverse complement.
TTTTTTCTATTCAATGATGGTTTTGTTTCTCATATTCCCTTGTCTAAGAGCATTAAAATTAATTTGAACGAAGTATCACTTTTGTATTACATTCGTTTAAGTTTTGAGTAATGAACTGTTTGGCATGTAGTGGCGACATATCAAAATTGCAGAAAATGCATATGTCATTAGCTAAAGTATCACAAAAGATATTTAATTTATTTTCTCCGTTAATATTTTCATGCATCTCAGTGTATTTCGTGCTTATTTTGCGATTATGTCATCATACCATAAATATACTTTATTATTATGAAAAGAGTGGAATCCTGGGTTCAAGTGCAGACCAATTATTATTTCACTTATTCTTTATCTTTGATTATTTAATTATGATTTTTGTATTAACCAAGTGTACCGGATTAGTTACTGAAGAGGTAATACATTACTTATTTTACATTTATCATTTGAAATGCTTAACATTTTATAAGATTTTAATACATTGCCTAGAGTATAAAGATGGACCATACATTAATCAATTGTTTGATGAACTATGAAAGTGTAAAAAACTATAGCATTACACATGAGGTGAGAGTTTTAAGAGAACATAAGTGCAAGGGAAAAATAATTAAAAAATTGTAATATTTGTTTTCAGTTATTACTATTCTCACATCAGTGCAAAAGTACAAATAATAGTTTTGAAGCACTAAATATATTTTCAGTAAATGAAGCATTATTCTTTTTGGTAGGTTGTTTTAAAAATTTTCTAAAATTAAATTTCAAAGTCAAAAGTAATTATAGAATGCAAGAAGAGGTTTGTCATAACATATTTTTTGATTTTTCGGATAATAACTGTAACTACGTCATTAGTGCTTAACAGAAATAATTATCCGATAATTATTCACATCCTTTCAAACTGGAGGGTTTTTGATGGCTCAACCACAGTATTAGATTTTACGTTACTCGCTCAAAGTTTTTCTGATATTAAAAATTGGTTTTGGATGTAATCGTACACATTAATTTTTAATAATAGAATTTAAATTTAAATACTTTGATTAATATTCCCATAATTCTTTAAATTCTTATCATCAGCCAATCAAGCTTTCGAACACACTGAGATTTGCCTACGGGCCCAAGTTCAGAATTTGCTATCAGCTTCCTAAGCTGGATATAATTGATTGGCCGATCCCACGCCTTTCGTCTGCCCCCATCCATTTTCACCTTAACTCTCTTTCTAGAATTAAAATTGTTCTAGTTTCAGCATCGTCAACGTAAAGTTTTCAAATTAATTTCACCCCTCCTCTTTTTTGTAGCTATAACACTTCGCTTGAGTTTTTTATCTCCTATTCTCTACTTTTGGACTGTTTTATTTTTAGGTTTGTTACCTGTACCGTTAATTTGATCCGAACAAGCCATGCTAATATTGCTTTTTTTCTTCATTGAACCTTTTCGAGGCTTATTTTTATTTTATCCTATACCCTATCTTAATCACCCTATTTACTATATTAACCAGTTGGCAGCACCCCATTTTTTACTAATATGAGTTTTAATTACTTCATTTAACTTGTATGTGCATACTTTTATGTAAACTCTTGCTATCGTACCAAAACAGTCAGAAACAATTCTGTATCGAGTTTGCGAGATGTGACATTCACTTTGCCGTTCGGAACTATCCTGATAAGCCCTTTTAAAGAAATAAAAAGAAGAGTAAGTATCGAATGAAGAAAAAGAGGAAGAGAAGCCCTTTTCTTTCGTTCTTTTCAGCTGACTTTCACCCCCCCCCCCCGTGCGCGAAATTACTTTCACCAAGGTCCTTGCACGGAATCTACGTAATTGCTCGTTGCCGGTCGTCTGAGTGGATTTTTTTCGCACCTCCTGATTACCCGACCGCCAGAACCTCTTTCGATCCTTAATTGAAAACGACGGTGTCTCTCTTCGCCGTACCTACTCTCCTTCCCAAGTCCATTTTATCACCTAAAATTCGTACGAGAAATCCTCAAATTAAGAAATTTCCTTTTATCTGTGACCAACCATATCTCTAAAAAGTTTCCTTAAAAAAAGAAAAGCCAACAGCAGGATCCCCATCAGGACCTTCGATCATTTTCAAAGCTGACAGAGCAAACGGTACCACTGGAAAAATTCGTGCCTGCACGTGCGCCGCTGTACTGCAAGAGTCTCCCTCGTCCGAACATCGTTTAATACGAGGGCACAATACCAATAACAGAAGTCGCGTACTATGCGAAAGTTAGCCCGAAGGATGGGAGTCTCACGAAACTGTTATTATCCTGAAAGAATCCCCCAGAGGACTCCCGCAGCAGCTGTGGGGATGTTTTTTACTGCTCGTTCGAGGTATGGGCACACATGCGTACGTATGAATGGGTTGCTTCTGTCTTCTGGTTACTTGAAACAAAAATGCCAAACACGAGTGTACACTTGTTGAAAATTACTTTGCTCGTGAAATCAATGGCCTTATGAGCTTTTCCGCTTCACCCAAAGCTTTTTTTTTGCGAGGGTTGGCAATGTGCTGTACGAGTGGACGACTGTGTGTCTTGAAAGCTTAGAAGCAAGAGAGAACCGGAGAAAGGGGCAGCCGTAATGGCTTATCATTTCATAAGATAGCAAAAAAGGAGATAGCGTCGTCATCATCATGGAGGAAGTATAGCATTACGGGATTTGCGGTGCTCTTGTTTTATTGATTTTTTTTTTTTTTAACATTCACTCTATATCTTGAAAGTTTTGCATTGTCCCTCTATATAGCTGAACAAGCTCAGGTGCTTTCATGGATTAACGCAAGGAAGACAAATGAAGAGGCATAACATACATTTTTACTATCTTCCAGACCATTGTAAAATATTTACATTTTCTCTTTCTCTTTTCTGATTGGAAGGGATTCTTAATGTTTGACAAACTCTCCCATCTATTTTTTTATTACTATACGAGACTTGAATAATTTAGTACCAGATTATTGTGGTGATTATAAAAAATCATGTACAACGGATTCTTTTTACGCGCAAGTTCTCGTCAGTTACTATTATCTACTAGTTGTACAATGCGCCATCTAAATGTCAAAACGCTGTGTTGGCTGGAAAAAAATCAGCTCCGTCGCATTAAAAACCCTCAAACTTTTATACATACCTATTATCACGGAAGTAACCTGGTGTTTGCAGGAAACTCTAGCATATAGGTAGGAAGGAAAAAAAATAATAGGTGTAAAACCGAGGCTTCCTTTTTTCGTAATCGTAACAATTATACACAGCCACAGCACTCGACAACGCAAGTAACTTTATAATGAGCGGATTTCACGTGGAAAACGGAGTAGCCAGCCTTTTCTTAAGCTGCATGAATAATAAAATGCAGTTGGCGAAAGGAGAAAAAACGAGGAAAATTCAGCCCCTGGCTTTCTTTCGAGACCACAAGCAAGTGCGAGGGTAGCTGCTGGCTTTACAATTAGCGGGTTAATAACTTTACCTCTCCCTTGGGGGCTAATCGGAAACCGATGAGTGTGAACGGACGCTGCTGGCACTGCTCTCTACAAGCTAAAAAGAAAAGAGGTTGTGATAATAACACCTTGAAGATTATACACGTAGTGCTCATTTTATAAGAAAGTCATTGATAGACCAAGTGGAGCAGAGGATGACGATACGGGTATGCTCTGTTGGACGAGTGATCTATACCATTGAGGTAAACTGTATACAAAACAACTCAAAATTTCAGTTTATTTAGGACAAAAATTAAGCTCGACCCTTTTAAGTTCAATAAAATTATTCAAAATGGATCAGTTTGTTGCTATGCAGTAGTATAACCTCGATATAGTCAGACGCCGGGAGAATGTGCGTTGCAACCCGATTTCACTTTAAATTTAATAAGAGTATTATAAATTTTAGAGAATATCATTATTTATGATTATAATCAATAAGAATATTAATAGTCATAAATTAAAATAGCAGCGTAATGTTAACAAATTGCGTACCACAACTCACGTCCTCTGATACAAAAAAACCGACATTTTTTGTGAAAATTGACTATTATTCGCAAGTTAAAAGACCAAAACTCAAGAACGAGACTATTGAAAGAAGGAATAATTGAATGAAACTTGAGATCGTAATAAAAGGAAGGAAAGGACGTAAGAAGGAGATGATCACGATAACATTGTCGCTCGATGAAACTCCACGGACTAAGCCAATTATCGAGCCACTGAAAACATGTGGGATTCTAAAGGGGGTGGCAATTTACGTTATGGCTTCCTCCCCCTCTTAACTGTATAGGTGTATATAAGCTCTAGACAATAGTGCCGACTTAATGACTACGATCTCCTTTCATGATTTAACGAGAGTAACGAAGGAAGCCACCGAATTGGCTCTGCACCAGCCAACTATTTTATTTCCTTACGACGAGTTTCTTGATTTCGCGCTTTTTTTTCATCAGGCCTTAGTTTTATACTTATGATGTTAAAATTAGGCACTTGAAACATTTACTAATGCAATTGTTTACGAGTAGCATCGATTGTGTGCTTAAGACTTAATTTGAAATCTGACACAAATAATTTAAATGTGTATTTTTGTCTCGGTTTATTTTCAATCGACTGATCAATTCAATTTTCATCAAATTTCAGGGCTTAGCACTTCAAATAAATTATATATGTATTAGAAAATTATACAAAGGTTGTCTATTTTTAAGTTTTAATTCGGCGTTGTTCTTATATCAAATTTATTCAGGCCAAAAATACAAACACCTAAAAGTACATTGCGTTACATGAAAACGAATAAAATATAAACCCATGCCGTTTGATCGTACTTGGATGCTAAATATAAACACCTGAAAGTACCTGCCTGAAAGTATAATGGATAAATCACCCATCCACCCGAGAAACGGCAATCAGACAGCATCAAGCGCAATTTACTGGCTTAACCAGTAGGAGGGTAGGATCGGTAGAGATCGGAATATTATAGGGTGATATTTATACGGATGGTTAACTGGAAGAGACATTTAACTCTTTCTGCTTCTCTTTTCGCCTCTCCCTGCCCGTCTGGAAATTTAAATGACACTAAAAGACTAAATAGACAGCTGGTGCTGCCACTGGAGGGGTAGTAAAAAGAAAGGGGGATAAATCGATTGGACGCAGGAAGCGGCGTTAATTAAAATTTACCCAGCTAAATCAGCTTTGCTTATCCCTGCTGCTGGAGGAAGCCTTTCTATCCAACGATCTGATTGGCTCTTTTTTTTTCTCTTTGTCTCGGCCCGACGAGTGAAAAATCCCATTTTTATTAAAATTTCCACCAGCGAGTTACCTTAATCGAGGCTTTATTATCTTGCCACTGCTTCCATTGGAGGGCTAATTAAATTACTGATTTTATCACGAGCGAGAGCTGAAACTCGGTGGTGTATATTTAACGATGTATCGGGTCAAATGAGTTTTTTTTATCGTACGCTTATGAACTAACTCGATGTCGAGCCATTTTTGAAACATAGGTACCTACCCATGGATTATCGTCGATGGATGGCATGAAAAATTAAATTAGGCCGTATCCATTATGAGGGTTAACGTTCCGTTTAAAACGAACGGCAGCAGCAGTAGCATATTACACTACCACCATTACTTTCCTCGTGGGCATAAAAATTCACTTATCCCCTGGAACGTTTTTCTCGATTCTGCCGCAGCCCCTTGATCCACCTCCCCTTTTTCCTTGAGAAAAATTACGGCTCCTAAAAAAAAACCTACGCCCAATAAACCTTCGAGTCTCACTTGTACTATCTGAGGTAGTTACCTTCAGCTTAAAATTGCGTATAAAAATTAATCGGTGGATCAATTTTACTTATTCAAGTCGAAGGCAAGAGCGAGGATGGAAGGCTGTCGAAGAGTGCGATCGTGCAGAATACATCACGTGTTTGTGTGTGTGCGGGTGTCACACACTCAGGGAGTTGCTGCTCCTGAATCTTTTAAGAGTTCCTCACCTATTTTTGGCTCTTGAACTTTTGGCCCGACGGGTCGAGTCGAGCTGCAGAGCAAGGGAGTCAAGAGCTAAACATACACGCACACACGAAAAGGTGAGAAAGGGTGTGGGATATTGGGTTACCTTCACTGGATAAATCGAATTATTCCTGCACGACACAACCTACCCGCTATATTGAATTTCGCTATCTATTTTGGACCACCGATGCTACGCCTCCCCCACCCTCCTCCCATCACACTCTCTCGTACTCCTGATACTTTACCTCTCCCCCTGAACTCTAGAGTGCTATTTATTTATTTATCATCGTTCAGCTTTAATTCACTCACCTCTCTCGCGAAGTTTATTTCAGGACACCAACTGGATTTCGTTCTCTACTACTTTTTTTTGTTTGCTTAATAACAAGCGTTATTGGAAAACTGTCAAAGTGCAAGGGCGATTGAAACTTTTAAACGTCTCTGATAACCAAGTTCTGACTTTCTCTTTTTTTTCGTCCAGTCCAACAATGATCCTAGAAAAAAATTAAAAGTTTCTCTTCGTTCACCGAGTACGCTCCAAAGGAGAGTCCTGGGAGTCTAGCCAACAGTGCCTTTTTTTCGTCCCCCAAGTTCTTCCATTCGTTCACTCCTCGGCCGAATAAGTGCTGAAATTTCACCTTGTTAAAAGTAGCCGGCACCTTGGTCTCACATACCTCCCGGAGCCCTGTAATGTACCGCTTGATTTTACTTCACAAGTTTTTCTTTCGATTTTTTTCCTTCCGATAAGCCTTTCTCCCTCGGTTCTTCAACTTTGCCTGTTTATCTTTTTCTCCGTGCACTCTCGGCCTTTTTCGAATTATCTTCCTTTGTTTTTATTTCTTCCAGCCCCCAGGATTTTTAACTATCCCCACCTGATCGCCAACACGACACTGCCAACCTTTTTTTTCGTCGGAGCTATGCAAGGCGTAACTTTCAACTTTTCAAATTAAACTTTCGGATGTACCATTACTTACTTTTCTTGTTACTGAAGGGAATGGCACAATGGCACGCCTACTCGAGAAAGGTCTGAAACGTTCAAATTACTCCCAGTAAATTTTATTCGTCACAACTCATGGGCCAATAAATATTCAGATATTAATTTTTGTGTAAATTCACTTTTTCTTAAAAAAATGTTAAAAAAACTAACGAACGTGATGCGAAAAGCTCTTTTAATTAATTAGCAGCATCAAAAATTGCGTCTGTTCAATACCAATTGGCACATTCATTCACTTTTCCTATACGCGACACACAGGCACTCGAGCACTTGCAACATATTTTCACACTCGAGGGAGCGGATTTAGTTACTAAAAATTAAATATCTACCCACACCTTCCAATTTATAATTAACTCCGAGCGCGCGTCGATTCTTAACTGCTGTGCAAAGGAAAACTCGAACACTCATGTAAACCTCCACTAACTCTACCTTTTTAATCACATGTTTTTGGATCCACGAAAAAAAATGATATGAAAAAAAAATCAATTAATGAAAAATAAAAGTAAAATTGAAAAAAGACCTGGCATTAAAATTTGCTGAATTTTCAGCGAGTGTGTACGAGGAGAAAGAAATTGTACAGCAGCATCCGAAGGCTTGTAATTCTTCCGAGGAAAGTGGGGCGTCTCTAAGAAGGAGGGAGATAAAGCTGGATCGTTTTTCAAGTAGCTTTTGGCTTTGCCTCGGTCCTCTGCCGGAAAATGTTGCCGAATCGTCTTTTTATTTGGAATATTTATTCCCCATTGTTATGCTCCCCACAGGTAGAGAGCAGAGGCCAGACGCTTCCACCCCTTTTTTTTCTCTCTTTTGATCCTACCATGTCCTTAGCATCTTTTGCTTCATCGGGCTAAAGACGGAAAAGACAAGGAATGCCTTGATTTTCTTTCCCACTGATGTTAGCTCGAGGATTTATCGGTGCTGTATTAGTATGGCAAAAGTTTCCGAATGTAGTTGAGGAGGTATTGCTATTGATTTATCAATACGTGTATTTCTTTTCTTTCTAGAGTTGATTGAACAAGTTGCAATTCACTGTTTCTGTAGATATAACATATTGTACCGCTACACTGGCCTGGTTTTTTGTTTTGAAAAATCATCACTCCCTGACCTCATAGGTATTAAAATAACTTGAACTCTCTCAATGCGTAGGCAATGTATTGTCGTACGCATAGGAAAATTACTCGACGACAACAACACATTTTTAAGTACAAGTACTACTTTCTGCCACTACTGGCGCATTTCCTTCTTCGCGATAAAGCCCCAACTCTACTCAAGTCGAAGTGAAGAACAGGAGGAGGATCCATTACAGCTAAACATAGCGGTTTGATGCAAGTGTCATTTGTACATGTGCGTTTGTGTACGTATGCGTCACAGAGTCATAAAAAAGTTACTCACCGTAAGTGCGGGTTTTACGATGCCATACCTCCAGAGTATATATAAGCAACGTAGATGCTATCTAGCTAAAGTTTCGATACTGCAATACCTGAGATATACGTACAACTACATTTATAAAGTTTGTAATTCGGATTAATAGCTTGGCACCTTCAACTTTCGCTTTAACAAATTTTCATTGGGGTAATGTGTTGTAGTAATGGTACCAGGTGAACAACTTGATAGTACACGTTCTTTTCAATCAAATTCTGATGATTTACAAAACACCAGTAAAAATAATAATCTTCCTTTATTGTGAAACACCAGACATCGCAAAAAAAGAAATTTTGTATTGCACCTGGTGTCATAGAAACATATCACGGCTCTATTTAAAGTGACATTATAATAAGATTTGATTAATCAATGTGAACTACAGTACGTCAACACGATCTAAATTTTGAGGGAAATGCAACATCACAGTGGTATACATATAGTAAAAAAGAAAGATAAGGATATTAAAAGTACAATTAAATTTTCCAGCCTCACCTCGCTTTGCTCATCTTATGGGCTTCAAAAGTCTCGAACGAAAATATTGCCTCGCTCCAAAAACACGCCAAGTGCAAACGTACACATTCCAGCCGGAAGTGGCACTCTCTCCGCGTCATATCCTACTTTACTGCAACACAAGCAGCCGGAGGAGGAAAAACTTTGCGTTTCTCTCGTTCCACCCCTCCGCGTTTCCACCACGTGGGTGCTACTTTTCCTGCTACTGCGTGCAGGGGCTGTGGCACAGCAGCACAAGTCGTTACTCCCCTGATATGACAATTTTGTGGTCGAGAAAATATGCCTCACCTTTCCCTCCCACCCTGTCTCCTCCTTGTGCTTACTCCGTTTTAATATTACCACTGCGGAGGATGCGTGCAATATACAGGAGCTGCAGTTGTGGCTGTTTATTACCCTCTCGAGAGTACAGAATATTTTTTTAAAATTCAAAGCACCTTTGCACGTAGATTTTTTTCTCTTCCTGCTATGTACTTTTTTTTTTTTTTAACTGTGTCCCAGCAGGTGATGCATGACATGACTAGGTCTCACGGCAGTGAATCTTCATCTATTGGGAGGTAAAACACAACTATAGAATTTTTTAGATTTAAAATATTAGAAAGTTGCTAGATTCAAGCTGTGGCAGTAAAAATCTCTTCTTTGTGGGGTCGTCCCGAGATATTTAAAAAAACTTTTTTCTCAAGCCTAATGACGGCTGTGTTGCTTTTGTATGAGTTTCACTACTGGTATAGTACAGAGTACTAGTACTAGCTCCTTATTATGGCGCTGCAGGCACGAGGCAAGGAAGAACAGCTTATGCATATGCGATATTGTACGTGGGGCTTTTCTCGTGTGACCTGGAGTGAATATACTCAAAAACACCTTTCGCTCCCTTTCCCCCTTTTTCATGGGCCATATGCTGTGCTCAACGAAGTGTGTAAAGTTCTGAACCACGTGCGCGTACGACCCACAATGGATGCATGTGGATAAATAGGTGAAGCGTTTGAAAATAAATATCTTTTTAAAAAAGTGTCGGAAGCGTCTTTATTCAAGTAAGTTTTTATTTAGATCTAATTTGAGACTACGTTTGGTAGTGACTTTAGTCGAGGGGCTGTCCACGTGATTCAGAAATATTTGATTTAAATCTTTGAATCATCATAAAAAATATTTTTTCCAAAGATTTAAGGCAAGTAGTGAGTTGGTTATTTATTTTTCATCGTTGGATTTGTTTCATCGAATCCATGTTGAATATTCTACATCTTTATTTTATCTCATCACTTTTTAAATTGTGCTTTTGATAATAATAACAAATAAGTAAAGATATGTACACATTTATATTGACATAAATTCAAATATCAACATAATATTTTTGCATTAAAAGAGATACTGTGTGCAAAGAGAGAGAGAGAGAGAGAGACGAGCAGTGAGGAAGTCATTTATATGAGCCGGAGTGCGGTTTGTTGCTCGGTTCGCCGCGCCGTAATGCGTTTTGTTGGGCAGAAGATACCTTGCAGGCAAGGAGTAATACGCCTGAGCTGCCGGTGTTGGCGATAATAAGCAACGATATTAGGATTATAAGGATGGTGGATGTTTATGTGGCTGCTGGAGCACTGTATGAGTGGGACTGTAGTGCTCCGCACTGTGTCGTCTCTCTTGGCGTGAAGGCATATGAATGTACACATGAATCTGTTTCCTCTAAAATATTGAAGCTTGCTCCTGTCAAAAATTGCCAAAAATTTGGTAAAAATAACCTATCACAGAACTTAAACCCTATAAACTTTTGTAATGAACTTGTAATAATGAATAGTAGTAATCATTTTCTTGGCAAACAAGCGATGAGCCAAGCGACAAAAGATAAAGAACCCCTTGTTCGGAGGTATTTCATAAACTCAGAGGTCTAAGCTTGGGTGTACAGCAAAAACTTATTTTTTGTTATTGTTTACGTATGAGCACTATTTGGTAGTGTAGATGTAGACTCTAGCACATAAGTTGCTGAAACTCGTATTTCATGAACTAAAAAGTTTGTTAAAAATATTTACTCTGGACAATGCTTTCACTACAACTATCTGTTCCCTAAAATATTTTTAAAAATGAAAGACATACGTCAATTAAAACGATAAGAATAAAAAAAGCTACTCGCGTACTAAGTCATTATTGTTGGAAACAAACAACAATTCAGAGCAGTTGAACAGTTTTTATTAAAAGCAAAAGAAAAATGCGTCAATACCTCACGCAAACAATTTACTCCATAAAGGAAAAAACAAACAAAAAAAACTTCAGGACAATGTGACAAGTAAACAGAAAATTATGACCACGCAGAGAAAGGTTGGGCGGATGAGGAAAAAACTCACCCGCTACTCGAAAATTGTATTCAATGGCCCCATGAATCAACCCAATGGGCCATAAAAGCCAACTATCAGATCACTACTTGCGAAACACGAGGATCCGACGCGGCAGCTGAAAAAGAAGTACACCCAAGGGACTAAGCGTGGACTGGATGTTGTATGATTTGTTAGACTCGTGTTCGAATAATTTGTTCTTGTGCTTGAGATCTTTACTGCCAGCGTGTAAATACTAAAAATGACATACGTTTTTTGCAATAGAAAAAAAAAAATCTTAGACCGTACAAAGCAATGTGGAAAATTTTTGTTTACTGTGATATTTTAACGTATTAAGGCCCTAAATGAATTAAGTATGGGAAACATCAGTGGACGGAGAAAAAATATGTCTTGATAAGCCTGTAGAGCTATAAAGAGGATTAGGAAGATATGTAGGATTTCAGAAAGCATCTTAACAAATGAGTTTACTTTTTACGGCATAAATCATGCCAAGCATCATAATTGGTCTCTCAAAGGTTCTTCTACATAAATGTAATTCTACACAATATCAAAGCTTTGTCTTCACACTTTGCTTTCATAAAAAGCACATACGTAATTACAATCGAAGAGTCTGACTTTTATCATTCGCTCTCAGTGAAGTTATTCAAGTGAATCCAAGAAATCCACATGTTAAGTAGAAAAATCAACGCATAGTCAGACGGTCTGACTTAGCGACCACCTTCACTTTCACGACGTGTCCAAAATAGATGAAAATAGACCTGAAATTCAAGGCACGAGTAACAAACAACAATCCCTGGAATTGGAAAAGTCGTTTTCCTGAAATAAAACAGCGAGAAGGACATGTTCCCGCGAAAAATCTCTCGAGTACCTTCGACAGAAATTTCGCAAGGAAGACTCGAATATCGCGATTTTTTGTGGTGGTGGAGAGAGTGTGAATTGCATAGCGAATTCAAAGGGCATAGCTGAGCTGGTTCCTTGAATTTGGTTGGTTTCTGGAATAAAACGTGGCGGCGTTGCAGGAAGAAACGATTCATGAACACGCGTCTTATTAATAATTCATGGTAGAGTCGCGACTACAAATGCTCGCAAAGCGAGACATGGAGCTTTGCACGCGTGGCTGATTTGGTTGCTGTGAAGAAGTAAAAAAAACATTTTGGCAAAAATTGTACAAAAGGGTAGCAGATCACATACAGGCTGTCGTAAGATATAATACGAAGCTATCGTATGTCATGCGAACGTCAATATTCTTTCTCTTTGGCGTATCAACTAAAACGAATATTTCCTCCTTCTGATGACAGCATTTCTCTGTTGTAAAGATTTTTCTGTTCCACGTGATTTTGGTTTTTCATGGAGAGGTGTTTCTAATTTTTCTGCAACCTTGTTCAACTTTCCCATGAAGACAGCACGTTATTGTTTACTTAAGCACTGTGACGGATAATATATTGTGTTTTTTAGTGCCAGTTCCTTTTTTTTATCACAAATGCATTTTTGAAAAAATTCGCTTCATGTGAAAATTTCTGACATCTTTACAAGGCTAGCATTGAAGCGGCATGCATATTGTATGAAAATTCAGGCCTGTTTGGTCGCTGTGCTTCAACGCGAAGGTGCCCATGGAGCAGAGTACAATATGACATATACGTTGGTAGTGGGTGGCACGTGTCTTCACTGCTAGTGCCCCTATTCAAGTCTACCCATCACGTTCGTTCTGCCTCTTGGTTTATTTTTATTTTTCGCATCACAGCGTTTTTCTTACTCTGGGCGGCAGAAGCAACGTGTCACATTTTGGGCCCTTTTTTGCGCCTCCACGTACACGTAGGCAAGTGAGGCAAGACAGAATTTCTCTTCTGTACCTCCGATGCTATGTACGTACGCTACTGTGAGCACACAAATTTTGAACAAAAAATAAGTCCAAGCAGAGACGAAAGGTACGTGATGAACATTTTAATGCCTGCGTTAAGCAAGGAACGTATGTAGGCCCTATCCCGTTCTCTTGGATTTTTATTGTTAAATTTTTAATTTTTTTTATTTTATTATTTAAGCTTTACAAGTGTAGTGGACAGTCTCTTTCAATGAGAAAAGTGAGCTAAAACAAGAAAGGTGTTGATACATCACAGTAGAAAAATCAACAGAGAAGATAATAAATCGTGCATGACGGGTGTCCTTTTTCACATATTCTTAAGCCAAAACAATCTGAGCTGGCATGTCAGACACGATGATGGCAACACAATACTGTCTTTTCACTTTTTTCTTCCAAGACAAATTCATTGATTATGCTCTCGCAGGACTACTCGCTGATCTGCAGCTTTTTCCAATTCATCTGACGTCAACGAGCTAGTCGGCTCGTCCATCTCCGTGTCACTGATAGTAAATACAGCAGATGGATGGCACTATCAGGTCCACTAAGGGGTAAGAGAGAGAAGTGAGATACTGGTCATAGATATTAAGGAAGATGGACGAGTCTCACTTCTGCCCATCATTGACATCTAAGATGAGAGACAGGATAGTGTCGAGTGAACATTCGTTAGAGTAGTTTTTTTTCTTCAAAGGTCTACAATGTGTTTATCAGCTTAGACAATTCTAAATATGTTAGTATGGTAGCTACTTATATTTTTATGTTATGGAGTCGTTAAGATGGAAAAGCTAAAGAGAATGCTTCTCTAAAAAGATCCTGTCATTTTTTTTGTCATTGTCCTTAAAGTATCAGAAATAATTACCGTCTGACCAAACGCTGAGATTTCTACTTTACGGCTAGACACTGACGTACTAAGTCGTCTCAGCTCATTTCTACTGAGTTGCTGAGCTGGTGTGCGATGGAGCGTGTGAAAAAAAATATCTGGGCTCGTGGGGAAAACGAAAAGAATAAATCTACATCCACTGACGTCAAGGACCCTTGATACCAGGTCACGGCATGTGTGTGCGTGTACAGTGACTCCAAGGGAGGTATGTAGGGATAGCACAGTACGGCAGTAGGTGGATGCATAATGTGGTGGCCAACTCTCTTCCACAGCCCCACACCAGAGTAATGACAATAGTTGATCCCTCTCCCAGAAGCCCGGGCTCGCGAAACCCTACTTTCGTGTCCTTCCATCCGTTATTTGGAAGCTGCTATCTTTCTCTTCCCCCCAAAACTTTACCCTTCGTTATTTTTCTCTTTTCCTACCCTATCCTCTCCCCCTTTAATCATATTACTCGCGCTTTTCCGGCTGTACTTTAGTGTTGTTTTGTTTTCACTTGTTTCGAGGGGGGTCTAACTTCATTTTTATGTCGCTTTTTCTTCTTACTGTTTTATCTTCCATCAGCTATTTTGACGTTAAGCTCCTGTCAACGAATAAAATTAAATGTTAAAGCTGAAATCAAGTTTGAACTGTTGCCACGGCTTTTGTTTTATCTGGATTTTTCCTATTTTTTGGCGTAAGATAAGTATTTACTTATGGTTATTGAATTACACTTTGCATGTATTAAACATTTTATTTTCACTTGTCTGCAACTCTTCAGTTCCCCTTTGATTTTTGTGTACTGCAGTATAATCTTGTTTTCGACTGGAAAACATTTCATTAAGCATAACAATGTCAGTGTTGCTGTTCGAGATTGATAATGCACATCAAAGGCTAACATTTGAAAAAGCAGCGCAGTCAGAATAAAGTTTATGCTGTTTCTAATACTCTTTTCGGTACACAATTTCATCTACAATTTACGAACGAAAAAGCGTGAAAGAGCGAACGCGTCCGTCCGCTTGTCTGGCTCTTGCGCTCGTTTTTGCCGTATTCCATTAGGGGAAACGGTCGCTGGTTGTACATTTCGACGGGATTTTCGAGCTTTTCTAGGGAAAACGAGATAGAGACAGGGAAAAATACACAAACTCGGAAATAAGCTTTCGATGAGTAATGCCTCGAATGGTTCGCTGCCCTCGTTTCGTCGTGCTTTTTCATTCCCTTTACAAACTTTTCTTTCCACCCCGCTTTGCTCGTGTATTTTGTTATTTATCATTGTTTTGGACTTTTTCCACCCGAGTGCTACTAATGAAGTCTCTGCTCTATGTGTTTTGACGACGTTTGTCCGATTTTGTTTTGATCAACGTGGAACTAAATGGAACAGTTGGACAAAAACATCTGCCGATTGTAACTACGACTTACTGTCCACTCAGTTTTTCCATTCTGTTTCGATGACAAAGTGATTATGAAACTACAAATTTATCGAGAAATTCTTACGCTACTGTCAACACGAATGCACTCGACAACATTGTGCACAAAGAGATCTATTTCTTCTTTACAAATTGATATCGTAAACACATCTTTCTGATTGTTTTTCTATTTATTCAAGTGCCCAAACCAATGTTTTTTTTTTTTTTTTTATACAATTACTGCGAAACAATGACTATACCTGAATAAAGTACTCATCGATAAATTGCTCCTGAGCGGAGTAGCAAGAGATGGAAAGAGAGAAAAAACATCCAAAAGCTCTTTTTATGCTTTAACAGTTGAGTCATTGAGTTTTCCGTGAGATATTCGTCCATGCGCTAAAGTATGAATATGAAGCATACAGGCCTCAAAAAGCAGTATAAAGAGAGTTGACTTGTCTCTTCGCTTAACTATTGTTTCTCTTTGATCGTTTTAGTTTTTGTTTTTGTTTACTTAGAGTTTTTTTTCACCGATAATTTAAAAGTTTTCTACAAAATATTACAGGAAGAAAAAAATCAAGTTAAGGTAACAAAGAGAAGCATATCAGCATTTACGAGCCTTTCATATAAAAGCCGTAAGCAAGTTTTTGAGCTACTACCACACAAAGTGTTGATCATTGGCAAAGAAGAACAAATGGCAAGCAATACCTTTCAACAGCTAAAAAACAGATAATTGGAGTGTAGACTTTTTTCCGAAAGGAGCAGCTGTATCTACAAATTTTTTTTCATAAGCAACTCTAGTCATGCACCTGCATTTCATCAGCAAAAGATAAGGTATTCGCGAGTCCTCTCAACGAAAAGAAGACACATTTATTCAAAGTGAAAATTCGTACAAGTATCAAAACATAATTCTCGTATGACTATTTTATAACCAAAAATCAAATGTCAAACACCACAATAGAATCACTTGAAAAGATATTATTTCTCAAGCACAGGTGCTCAATGAAAGTTCCACTTAAATCCGTCACAGAGTACCTACCAAGGGCGAATCATACGGTCTATTTGTCGTGGATCTTCCGTGGCCAAGGAGGAGGAGAAGGAGTAGAGTTGGCAAAGCTAGCAGAACAAATTAGATATCACACCGTTGGTTGGGAAGAGGAAAGGCATTACGGCGTAGCGAGGGCTGAAGTGGCGCAGTGGCGGTCAAACTACGGCGAGTGTTTTGGTATAAGCCCTTGGGTAATCTGGACATGCAAATCGGCTTTGTGTTTCATGCGGATGTTTGAGACTAGGCCGATCCGATTATGTCATTATCATCATCGTCGTATGAAGATCCAACTTTCGGCAGAGGGCTCCCTTATATGCCAAATTTTCTCGGCCTCCCCTTTTTTTTATATAACTTTTCGAAACGACTTACTTTTAGACTTGCGTTGTACGTATTAAAATAAAAATGAGATAGAAGCATTTAAAATTTATGATAAAAATTAAACATTTGATAACTGAGTATTATGTACTAAAGCTCTTGGATTTGCAGTGCATACGTAAGATTCATGCATCTGAACCTATAGTCTTGTAGTCATGTACCTAGTCATTCGAATTTCGGGTTTCTTACACATACATTCTGGGTACATACACGCTTACTTCACTCCGCTCAAAAGGAAATTCGTTATGCATTGCCCCAGAACGCTCTGAGCACCGAGTACCTGATTTGCTCGCAGTACGCAGCCTTGAGCAAGAAGGTATGTTCCTATCTTCCTTCAAAGGTTGTACTAATCGTTTCTTTGTGGTCTCCCTAAGATGCATAATGTAGTTACTCTGCCTCTATCACGCAAAACCCCGACAAATTTGTTTGCTGAGAATGTGGTGTGTATTTATGCGTAAAGACGATACTATTTTAGATTGAACGAGTGGCTTCAAAGTGCATTGTAGAGTGTCATGAGAAGCACGTTAAGCGATCCTCTTACATGTTTCAGTTTATAAGAAAGTATATCATATAAGGACAGTATAATCTTGTAAAGTTATTTTTGTTTGCAGATTTAGTGTAGTATTCAGAGCAAGTTATGAGTGTACCTTGAACTCTTCTGTTCCAAATGGGGACATGTTATGAGAACGAAAATTTACCGTAAAGCTCGTGAGTGCGTATGGTATATTCGCTCACCAAGGATGTAGTGGTTCAACTCTCTCTTCTTCCCTCTCATTGCTGTATTAATATTATACAACCTAATTGGCCGCTTAGAGTGTATTGTATGGAATGACCATATTGTGTATATCTTCATTGCTTATTGCTTCTATCTCTTTATTGTTAACTTTTTTTTTTCTGAAATAGAGCTTTGATGTATCGGTGAGGAAGATATTGAAATTATCGAGCCAAAAGATCATTATTGTTTTGTACTTTTCTTTTCCATGACATATCGACAGTAATAATTGAATCGTGAAATTTTGCTCACAGTCAAGCCAACGAGAAGCGAGGAGTGTAAGACGCAGCTGACGTATTTACAAGCAAAACAAGCATCGAGCCAACCAAGCAGAGCCTCCAAGGGTAAACAATGCATTCCGATCCTACCCACTCGATATATGTATATATCTATAAATGCCTCCTGTGTACATTCGAGCTCGTGTTTGATTATTTGGATGGTGCAATCTCGACGAGCTGATGCTGCTACTGCGCACAGACAGACGACAAGCATGGGAGGTTCTCCTGTCTGCGCTCGAGGCTGAATTTCGTGGTGACACTGGAAGGTCCTCTCCTTCTCTTCCTTCCACGTACCACATATACCTATACACCTTTCCTCGGCCAGTATTGCTTTTTGGCTCAACTGACTGCACATCTGCATACAAACACACAGATCCCTCCAAGCGATGCCGATTCACTCGATGATTGACGAAGATGTGGCCCTTCCTTTCTCTGTCGGTCGTATTGAGAGTCTCGGTGCTGGACGTCGAAGCAGATGGATGTCGTTGTCGAGTCGAGACACCGTCAGAGTGCAAATGTGCACTGCACACAATGGAAGTTGGGATGAGGTGGAAAGGAGAGATTTACAGATGCAGTGGAGTAAAGGGGAGTCGTAGCACCGTTGGGTGAAAAGTCCGTTTTGATGGAGTGACTTAATTGAGGACTGTCTACTGTTGATGGTGGTTAAACTCATTGTACTCAAGGTGAAGGACAAAGAAAGTCTCAACTGTACGTCTATACAATTTATCGGATTGACGCTTTTACGTTTGGAAATCAGTGTGGGGGTATTCAAACTCGGTTGAAAACAAACAAAATCGATTGTGTCAATCCAACAGAAATTTACACATTTGTTTCATACATGAAATTGCGAAAATCCTTTGGTCACACAAACGTGCAAGAGAATCAAAAATGCAGCAAATGCAGCAGCGTACCCATTAAAAGATTCAACTCCGAGCTCATAATTCACATTGAATCCTTCCCCTTCCTTTCCCTACTCCATAGTACAGTATAACGATCGAGGTAAGCCAAACGTATGGGAGTGCTGGCAGCGTCATCGAAATTCCATCATCGACTCTCAGAATCTGCATGTTGAGATATGAGAGAGAGAGAGAGAGAGAGAGAGAGAGAGAGAGAGAGAAAGAGACAGAGGGAGAACTGGGGAAGTGGAAATCCAGAGGTAAATTTTGTGAATTAGCAGGAAAGCTGACGTTCTCATCGTGTGTATGATGATGACATAGGCGTGCAAAGCGGCAACAACATCGATGATAGACGGCAAGTGGTTTGACAGTGATTGCATACAGAGGTCATTAAAATATGCATTGACTCG
Source organism: Copidosoma floridanum (assembly GCF_036245765.1). Classification (NCBI taxonomy): domain Eukaryota; kingdom Metazoa; phylum Arthropoda; class Insecta; order Hymenoptera; family Encyrtidae; genus Copidosoma; species Copidosoma floridanum. Next base: position 9,134,891 of record NW_028321884.1, on the reverse strand, counting down.
TGATACGATGTAAAATGTGACTGTCTTTCTCATTTCTTGCTCTCTGTAAAATTTATTTGCAAAAAACATGTATATTTTCTTGGTACATAAATATAAGAGGAAGAATACATGATATAGGAAATTGAATGAAAGCTAAGAGCATATTGTTATCTCTTTTCCAATTCTTTGATTTTCCTATTTTACTTCGTTGTTTATGGTCGATGAAACAACAAATTTTTTTTTTTTTTTTTTTTTTGTTTATTTAATAATTTAAGTCTCATGATTACTCAAGAAAAATTTAAACAAACCTATTCCCACTTATCTGGCTGTATATACTGCATATATATATATATATATATATATATACTGTATCAAACTCTTAAGCAATGACTGTGTATTTTATCAGTATACAAATGAACAGCTAGTTGAACACAACTCAATTTTGGAGGGATTTCCACCAGCTGTTTAAAATACTCGCCTGACCAAACGCATGGTTATACTACTGATGATTGTATCTACCTACATATTAGTATTTTTGGCGCTATTTCATCTTTGTGCAAAATGTATGAGTTTGAACGACATTTTAAATATTGATAGTAATAGATAGCTTAGAAGGTGTTATATATTTTTATTGCATTTTTTAGTATAGTATATAAGTTGTTTATGTCTTATTATGTAACTATGTACACGTACCTCTTCAATTTTATAAATTAATAAAAAAATTATACCTGCAAAAGGCTTAAATTATAACTGCTGTATACAAATAATTATTATTATGATCATAAATTGAAAAATACTCGCTACGTATAATAATTACCCATTTTATTTGTTCCAGGCCAAATCGACCTCTGGACGCAGAGCATGAGCGGCTGTTCGTGCGGCTTCAACTCATCACAAACGGCCTGCGCGTGTTGCGTACCACGAGGTGGATGCAGCTGCGGCGCCGCCATGCCCAACAGATGCACCCAGTGCGGCCTCGAAAATTACTGCTCAAAAAGTGAGTACATTTATCATCAAAATAAAAATATGCGGTTATTAAACATTTCACACGACTTGTAAATTCTGTCTTGTTATTCTACCTTAAATATTTGTGTTTTGGTAAAAGAATTTTTCTATCATCGAGGTAGCAATGTACGTCTCGTTATTCACGGTTGTATTATCATGTCATGTAATTGTTTAGTTCGTTAGAATAAACACTCATGTAAATGCCCGCAGAGAAAAGTCATCAATTTCGATAACAAAAACAAATTACGCTCACATCAGCCAAAGTTTCCATTAGCGCAGCGTTGAAATAGAGCTCCGTAGTATTTTTCTAGTGGTGCTTGATCGAGTGATTGCATTCGTGGAATTGACTCACAGCTTCTAACTAACCAGCGTCCGTAACTTCAAACTTTTCCTCCCAGCCCCGACTTCGTTACAATAATATTTCTCAAATCCCTCCTTTTCCACCCTCTTTCTGATATTCTCCGTTGTCTTGAAACACTGTAGTTACAAACATAAATCGAGCCAATTGATCACGGCTCCCTTAACTACTTGGACCTTCCCCGCCCCTCGAAGTCGATTGGTCGAGTCGATCCGAATCACTGGAGAACAATGAAAAAAGGAAAAGGTGGCAACTCGCTACTTCCTCCCTTTCATAAATCTAACGACTCTCCTGAAGTATGTCATTATACACCGGAGATCTGTACTCGTTCCGTTGAATTCCATGGCACGACTACAGATCCCTAAGAGAACAGGTACACTGACGATGTACCGTGAGAGGGTTGGTGGCAAATTGATTTTAATTGCGCCGTTTAATCACACCTTTTGTTCAGTGGGCATGATATAGAGAGCTTCTACTGACCTTTGCGATCTTATCCTATGGTCCACGTGTCATTCCAATCTTTTAAATTTATGTAGTTAGAAATCTTGGTTGCCGAGAGGTGGATAGTTAAGTCAATTATTAGCGGTACGTTAAGCTTATCTATCCTTTACACTTTGCACAATACTTAGTGTTTCGTATGCTGACTGAGATATGATACAAATCACGTCTCTTCTGTACGACCACTCAATTTTTCAACCCGCAGTATGTTGTTCTTAAAATTATATAAGAAAAAATTCTGCATAGATGCACGACTCATTTTCCTCTAGATGCTCGATTTGGAGGACTTGTGTAAAAATATAGAAGTCTCAAAAAATTTACTGCTATTACCTTTTTTCCCTCCCTCACTTATTTTTTAACAAAATTTTTAGCACACAGTTTTTCCTATCTATAAGTATTTTCCCCCTTGGTGCTGGTGTCTTTATTTTCCTCCATCTTTTTATTCTATGGGAGCTTGACTTGAGTGTTTTGCTGCGCACTGAAGTGCTTTAGAAAAGGAAAAGTACAGTAGACGCTGTTGAGGAACTAGAGCACAGGGACACGGGATAAGATCAAAGAAAAGTACGTATCCCTTTTGGCGTACATGTCATAGACATAAAAGTACAAGTGTTGCACGTGAGACAAAAAGACACGAAAAGTGAGTAATTTTATTCTTATTTTATTTTGCTTTTTTTTTTTTGTTTTGGTCCACAGTGTGCAACGTGACGCTGGACAGTAGGCAGTTGTTCAGCAAATCGGATCGGGGCTTCGGTCAAATAAAGTCCCCACAGCTGCAGGGGCCCTCTTCGTGCACCTACAGGTTCGTGCCGGATACTGGCCAACGAGTGGAGCTCCAGGTCTGGCGGATCATATCCATTGGGTGGCACAACGGCACTGCGTGAGTATATTTTTTACACAATACTTCATATGATTTTGTCTTTCTGAACTTCTTCTATAAATTATATTTCTTTTGGTTTTATTATTTTTTGTTCGGCTTCCATTCGACGTGCCACTTATACCCTTAAGAAGCTATTCCAGGATTTTCCTGCGTTTCTAACTAAACTGAAAATATTAATTATGGAAAAAAAAATTCATTTTTTTGCTGTATCTCTATTTATCTTTCCGGTTATAAAACATCTCGATGCTTCTCTCATTTTTTCAACGGGTCAGGAAGCAGCAGCTGCAGTACTGGTTTGTTCCTCGCATTACACGAGGCGATGGTTTCTTCAGTGAAAATAGCGATAACAGGGCAGGCGCGAAAAACTTGGGCGAAAGCTTCTCAAGATGCGCATTGTCGATTCGAAGACCCGTATTTTTCGAAGTGCAGAAAATGTCAGAGGAGGCAAACACAAGAGTAGAAAGGTTGCAGGTGACAATAGGATGTATGCGACAGAAGAGACTTGAACGTGTTTCAACGCGAGCCGACTTTTTCGTTGTCCAGACATGTTTGATCTTTTAGCTCGTTGGAGCGCGTGTTTTCTCATACGCGATTGCTCTTTCTATACTTTTCCATTTTTTTTTCTTCCTTTTCCCGTGCATTTGTATTGTCAATATGCTTTTACTACTCTGATTCTTACAGATGTATTCTTTTTCCATCTGGTAGAGAGGGAGCCATAAAAGTTTGTGAAACTAAGGTACAGCTGGGACACGTAGGAGCAAATGTATCCTTTTCTTCAAGTTTTTGCTGTTTACACGAGTTTCGTCATACAAGTCGTTAGCTCCTTGAGCATTGAAAGTGTTCTAGACACAGCACTATTATGATAAGTAGTTTCAGTTATAGACGTTAATTTAACGAACTTGTGAAAATATCACATAAAAGCTTGTACATAGCACAATGTGATTGATATCTTACAAAAATAATCAAGGTATTTTAGTTTTATTCTACTATGAACATCAACATGTTTTCAAATTCTTTTTGAGAGCAATAAAAAATACAATAAGTTGCATTGAAACAACAACAACATCAAACTGAAAGCAGAGGAGGAGTAGTATACATTCCCTGAACTACTAGACAGGTGAAAACAATTTCCCCGACAAATGTTGCAAATCAGGAGTAGTACCCTCCTCTCTTCTGACTCCCTGCCCGCTCCCATGCAGTAATATCATCAGGACGCGTAGCTCGACTTTCCGGCGTAAATGATGGGAGGTTGCAAGCTCGTTATACACGTCCGCGCGCTCGGCCGCGAGCTTCTGCATGCAATTAAACCTTGATGCAAGTTATACGGGTCCGGCCTTCCACCTTTCTCCCTATCGTACTTGTAACTTGTACTGTTAAGTGCGCCCGTGCCACCTACCCCCGTGTCTGACATGCAAACTGGCTTGCGTAGAGTGTTATTAAACAGCCGAGCTTTCGTTGATGCTGTTCCATAATATTGCCCACTTTGATCCTTTTTTTTCAAAATAAAACTCTACTCTTCTCTACTCTTGCAATGACATTCATGACACTGAAAATCTGCATAAATTTACCATTCTTCTATCTAAAGACTTAGAATTAGAGAAACTTTGAATGTAAAAAGAGAGTATCTTATAAAGTAAAGTCTGAGCTTTTACATGTACCCAAGAAACGATTGATGAATTCGTTGGTTTTATTGGGATTGGATAACTTACCATATTCAGAATCCAACCGAATGAAATTTCGTAACGTAATCTGCCGTTCCTGTCTCAAAAGTTTTCAATGAGGTCTTCTTCATTATGAAACGGTAAAAGGCATTCAGTGCGTAGCTTCCAGCACAACTCTTTGGGTTTTTACTCGCTCGTTTCGTGGCAGCGTCAAAAAGCTTCCCCTTTCTTAAAGGAAAAAGGCTGACCTCAACAGCACACGTTTCCTCTCGTGCTGCTGCTGCCGTTGCTGTTTTTTCCACAAAAGGAAACAGAGCGTTGACAAAAAAAAGAGGAGAAAGGTTTGCTCGTCGTGATCTCCAGTTCTGGGACACGAGTCCTCTCGAGTGGAATAACAGGCCGTCCTTCTCTTCCTTCACTCCCTTTTCTTTTGATTTGCTTCGTTTTGTACTGAAGGTAACCGGTAATTAGGTCACTCTCCTTTTTCTCCCTTACGTGTCGTTCCACCAACGTAGACACGCATTTCCTCAAAGGCTTTGATTGTATTGTCGGCTTACTAAAGTTCAAAGAAAGTGCTCTTTCTATTCCTTCGTTTCCTTCATTATCCCCACACAGCAGCTCTCTGCTCTACATCTTTATCTTCGGTCACTTTACTCACTTTCACAGCGAAACCATTTTATTTTTATAAATGCAGAAGCTCAACTTTTTCTCCATAAAATAAACAACAGTCTTAAACATTTAAAAATCACCAAAATCACTGCTTGTCACTTCGTTATGATTAATCTATCGATGATAGTGATATACCACTCGCGAAAACTCGGGGCATCAATCTTCTCCTTATTTTCCTTACTTTTCATCCTCCATAACTAGATCCTCCACTCCTTTATTTGCACTGAGCGGCAATTCGAGTGAAAATTAGTCTTGGAAGCTCTCTGACTTTTGATGGATGACTTTGATTCGGGCTAGGATTATCTTCTCCGTGGAAGAGCAAAAGGGACATTAGAATTTCATTTGAAAGTCCCGGGAAACGTGTATCGGATGGAAACAGTCTAGACCATCCGTATACTATTACAGAAATAAAATTAAAGTCTTACGAAGAATTATTATCATCAACAAGTTAATTAAGAAATACTTTAGTAGCACTAATGAATACTTGTATTCAAAATAAATTGACTACCAAAATAAAAAACTGGTAAATTTTGTAATACAATTGAATGATGTGGGGACGTATCGCATATACTTTATTGAAATACATCGAGAGCTTTAATTTCCGTGTGAGTTTTTTAAATGATACCTATGGAGAAGCTCAGTATGAAGACGCTCATGTTTCTTCACGAACCTCTCAACTCCCAGCTAATAAGAATATTAAATATGCTTTGTATAGTATAATTTTTTACAAATGAACGTATCAACCACGAACGGACAGACAGTCACAAACAAAAGTAAACAAATTTTCCGTAGCTGTAAATTATACAGGTGTTGAATGCTCCATCACAAACTATTTGCCACAAATAAACAATGTCTACAGTGCACTAAATGTAAATGCACAAACGAAGTGAATATTTTTTTTTTTTTTAAGTAACGTAAACGTACGCGTTTAAAACCGTTAAACGGCGAGTAAGCAGTTGCTGTGTACAAAACAAAACTCACATCTAGCTCCCTAACAAGCTGATAATTAAATACTTTAAACTTGTTCCGCTACTGCTTTTGCTGCTGGTGGTGCTCGTATTCTGTTCGCTCTCCCACCGCGAGACTATTGTCATTTTCAAGTGTTGCTCCACTTTGTTTGGTCGCAAATTGCAGGCACCTGCTTCTCGCTGTACCGAGCAACAAACAAATATCTCACACACGGCTTTCCTGTAGTGTATATGGTTTGGTGACAAGCTCGCCCTCATTGCTGTTGTCCATGTTCCATTCAAACAGAATTTTTAATTTTGACACGTGGAAACTTTTTTTAATTATCGCTTGTTGATGTTTCCTCATTAAAACGAGTACCTACATGTGCTTGCGGAATACGTAAAGTTGCTCTAGTCACCATTTTCTACGAAAATTATTTACATTCCACATATTATGGAACCTCATGTACGTGAATTTTCAAAATAAATCTCTACGCACCAGAGACCATGGAAAATCCACGGAAGCATAAAATTATACCGACACTGGGATCATATTTCTCCTCCACATCCATCCTTTAATTAGTGCAAATTAGCGGGCCAAAAGTCAGAGTTTAAAATATTTTCAAAAATATTAACGAGATACTCGCTACACTACATCCCCTAAAAAAAGGGTGAAGACAAAAAATCTACTTGTACTCTAAATTTATTCATACGTCCCTTTCCTTCGTACTCGCTCTCTTCAAAAGGTGGCCTCTTTCGCATTCGTTCATTTGCATTTAGCTTTTCACCTTTCCAACCCCTTTTCCCTTTCTCTTCCACTTCATAGAGCCAGCATCACTTTGATGGTTGCAAGAAACTCAGAGCGCGAGCAAAAGACCACACCACAGCAAGAGAGTCCTGCGAAAATCGCTCCAACGCCTCAGTCGTTGATTACGCAGCTGAATGAAATTCGCGTCCTCTCCTCGATTCTCACAGCTGCTGCTGCGATGTCTCCATGGGAGAGGCTAAGTCAGTTAATGGACCAACTGGTGGGAGGGTTATAGGTGTCGCTGAGCCAGCCACAGCTCCAAATTAAGAAAAGTGCCAAGCAGTCTCCTTCTGCTCCTCTGTTTCTCGTAAATTAGTAAAAAATACGAAAACTAATGCTATGACTCCCACAGCATATACATTTTTTTATTCTCAATTTTAAACGTTATCATAATATTCGAAGGTGAATCATAAACGAGAATTTGTAAAATGAGTAAAATTCGTGTCTACATCCGTACTATTTACAGAAAAATAAGTATAACATACATGCATGTGAATCAGCGCAAAGTAGGTAGATTTTTTTAACAATGAAATTTCACATTTCCTGCTCTCCTCTCCAACTTCCTTATGTGTAGAAGTAAGGGAATCATTGAGAGAAAGAATAGGTAGTTGGAATTAGGTGCGGATAACTATACTTGAGGTTAAAAAATTTGAGTACAATTGAATTTTATTGCCATTCCTCAATCGTTAGGATTGAAGAATGATGTGTTATCATGAGATCAAATTAAATTATTATTTTGATCCTTGGACGTCTACATCTTGTATTTCAGACAGTTCGTACCTGGACAACTTCACATGCGCACAATATATAATTTGCTCGTTTGTTGCTCTCTGAAGCATGCGTCTGACATGACGCTGATTCGTACTACTTCCTTTCAGGTAAACTGTAGATCACCTTTGCCTCTGTATCACTGTATGAATTTTGATTGGTTTATCAAATATTTGTCTTGATTACCTCTGTTACTTTTCTGCTCCCTGATCTGTTATGTAGGTATAAGGATTCCAAATAAGATATCGAAAGACTCTAAATACAAGCTTCTATTCGAAATTGAAATAATACTTACCCAGTTTTTTTTGTGATTTTCATGGAATAAACAACGTGCTGGGATCGCTTACAGCAGCCACATAAATTTTCAAGTCAAACAGGAGCTGGTTTCTTCAGTGACTGAGCTGTACAAGAAAATTGTACATTACCGTTTAAGAGGTCATGGAAAATAAATATAGCCAAATTTTAATGGCATATTTGCCATGCCACGTTCATCTAAAAAGTTTCCAGTTCTATCTCAGAGTCAGTAGTCAGCCTATTAAATATCTGTTGAGCTTTTTTGTCTCTCCCAGAGAAGTTGCGAGCACTGAAACATCGTCGTGTTTTTTCTCTTCGTCGTTTTCGGAGCAGTGCCAGGAAAATTTTCGCCAACCCGAGTTTACATTTAAATTTACAATTTTCCAGGTTTGCTATACCATTGCTTTTGAAAAGTAAATTGATTTTCGCGATTCCAAGCTGCTGTATGGGCGAAAAGCGCGAAACATCATTCAAGCATATACTGCTGCTGCTTGTACAGGCGCCGCTCCGTAAGTGATTTCCGGCTGAGCGAACGGGTGACTGACTGACTGGCGCTTCAACTTGTCGCTCGTGGTGTTGGGCTCGAGATTTCATTCCCCAGTTTCGTGAAAAGTGGACTGGGACTTGAGATCTACGTTTGCATCCACACATTTACCGCTACAAGATAAACCTATCCTCAATATTGTGCCCTTGAAAGATATAATGGGGAAAGAAAAATAATGTCAACATCTCCACTTGTCACTATGATTATCGATGATAGTTATTTGACTGCTTTTGAACTATCACGTGCTCAACCATACCACGGAGATTTGTTCTTTTTGTTTTTTTGAAATGACTTCGTTAGTTTGCGTTTTTGCGAGTTAATCAGCGTTAGCAGAAACTCTTAGTTTTAAACTTATTTTAACACTAGTCAAGTGAATAGCAATAACTCATGGTAAAAAAATTTCTGGTTTTCTGGATGAATTTGCTCTATCGATATTGAAAAAAATGATGCGAACAAATGAAAATGGAACCTTGAAAATAATAGGCAATTAAGAGTTAAAGATGATAGAAAATAATTCAATGTAGCCAATATCCTGCAAAGAGACCTGGATTCCCGTCCGTTTTTAATTTCGCTGCGCAGATGTGATAAAAGAGTCTCACGTTTGGGCAGTTAAGCTACAAAAAGGAGAGAAAAAAAGTGACAGATGAAGGATCGGCAGATGGAAGGGACGGGGATGCGTAATCTGAGCAAAATGAGCGAGACGTGCAGCTGAGCAGCGCCGACAGCGTGTCAGGCTTTTTCAATTATTTATGTTGGCAGGTAACTGCATGGCCAACTAGAGAGAGATGATTTGCCCACGATAAATGGGATTGAATTTTCTTGCTCTGATACAATCGGGGCTCTTTTGAGGAGGTAAAATATACAACTGTCAATTTGCCTCTGCTAAAAGAGTGACGTGATATGGTCAGGGATATTCATGGCTCATCCTTTGCTCGGAAAAATTAAAGCAAGCTATTGCTATTTTAATTAATTTTTTTTTGTGTCTGTACTTTTAGTTATTCTATAATGATTTCCTACAGCTTCTTTCAGGATCGAATTCAAGAGAAGAAAAAGGAAAAGTAGAGTAATGGATATTCATGATTTGATTGCAGGTGCGAGGGTGGATGGCTGGAATTCGAAGGTGGGCCAAGGATATGTGGACGTGACTTACGACTGCATCAACCCATTGTACTTTTCTCCGACAAACCAGAGCCGATTTTGCGTGTACAGTGAGTATTTTGTTTTTTCCTTTTTTGTTTTTTTTTACGATTTACCAGACAAAAAGTATAGTCACTAGTAACAAAGCATCTTGTACTTTATCGCTTATTTAACGATCACTTGGTTGATGCAAAGACAAAATTAGTCATAGAATTTAAAAGAAAACCCTTTATCAGAACGTCCGGAACAAAACTATGAGGAAGGAAAAGATGAAATTTCTGCAGGACAAGTTTTTCATATAAACTAATCACGACATTTAGCTGACTCGTGTCTTTCTTGAATAAGCGGCGACAACAGTTATGGTGGTGGTGGTGTGCTGGCGGTGATGTTGAAAAGAAGAGGAAGACAAAAGGGGTGGGGCCAAGCCCACTTGGCAACGAGGCCAAAACAGTCGGGCACAGCAGCTGCGGAAACTTCAGTTCAGCGGAAACGCAGTCGTTGTCGTCGTCGCCGCTCGTCACGTTGATTGAGATGCAGGGCAGCTCTCTCTCTCTCTTCAACTCCTTCTTATCTATCTTCCTGTCTGTTTCCACCCAATCCCTCATTTTTCCAAAAAAAAAAAAAAACAGAAAAAAAAGAAGCAATTCTTTGAAACGATGTTAATTTTTTTTTAGCCCTTTTTTTATTTTGACAGAGTGTACAAAAATTTATGTAACAATTAGATCCATCGAACGATGAAGTATGTATGGTAACTCAATCTCTTACACAGCCAATCCATTTATTAGCTCTTTATCTTTCCACGCGCGTCTTTTCATCCTCCCGGCCGTTCTTCTCTTCGAATTTCTCTATCGGAAAGTTGCTATATATTGTAGTGAGAAGCGAGTGCTCGCCAAGACGGGCTCATTTACATTCTTATTAAATTGTCCCGCTAAAATTACGACAAAACTTCGTGGCTGCGCTTATTTCTGGGTAAAGTCCTCCCCTACCCCCTGAACTTCCTGTATTTTTTTCCCAACCACCACTTCTTTTCACTTTTGACTTTTTCCACTCTCAGCTCTGCTGTTTTTCTGTTTTCTTGACGCAATACCTCATTTATTTTTGGATCGAACCTTCAATGCGATCGTAGGATAAGCAGTTATTGCACAGAGAAATACAAATATCGTACGGTTCTTGCGTTAAAAATAAAAATAAAAATAGAAAGTAAATGGTATTAATAATTCAGAACGGACCGATGCTGTGGGGATAAAACGATAAACACAAACAGCAAATAAGCGGCGCCTCTGTATTACTTGATTACGCGGTAGAAATTCAATATCGCGAAGGATCGTACTCGAGACAATCTGATTATCCCTCCCTTGTATTTTTCCTTCGCTCTTCGTCTGCGAACCCTAAACTCAATCACATTTTTTTTTTCGCTGACGGCAAAGTGTTTTTTTTTCGGGTGACGAGTCGTTACTGCATCAGACTGTATACATACATTTTCTTTTTAATACTTCGGGCACAATATTCAAAAATGTCAGTGCAGAGATGTGAAAAATACACATGGATGAAAAATCTAATATTTACCTACACTGAAGAAAAATTTACCAAAAAACTTTTTCCCTCAAAATATACACCAGGGAGAGGCTGACATACCGCGTCCAACCCATCTATCACCGTGAGCTACCTACATTTACACACGCACACACACGTATATGAATATTATATTTGTCTCGCCATATCCATCAGTCAGAATGGCTCTATAACTCCGGTGGATATCTCCATCTATTTCATGGCCATTGGCCCATAATGTGCTCCTCCCTGGATCGGACTTCCCTCGTATCTTTTAAAATTGCCATGCCAACACCTTGCTGCTACATCCATAGCATCGATACGATTCTGCACTTTTTTGTTAGACGTATGCAAATGCAGTCGTTCCATCACTCGAGTGATGTTGCATATGGTGGTTTTTCATGCGTTATGAGTTACGACCTATAAACACGAACATCAATTACTGATAGCACTGATGCGTATGTGTATGCAGATTTGTTTGCATTTAATTACAAATCCTTTGGTAAAATTGAAATCTCATTTGAAAATGATTTTTACACTGGGCTTTTAAATTTATCGAAGGTGCTCTATAACGAAGACATTTTTCATAGTTATCCTTGAACAACATTGAACCTTGTCTTTAAGCCAAATTTGCTTTGGAGAAGATAACAGTTAATCATCTCTTCTCGTTCTCCATAATCAGGAAGGTGTTATCCTATTAGATGGCTTCGTGTAACATTTTTTCCAACCAATTAAAAAATAATCTAGGTTTGATTTGTTGTACAAAAAATAAGAGAAACGTGGTAGGAGATGTGGGAGGGAAAAAAAAAACGAAGTGGATTATCGCAATCTGTCTTGTCGTTAAAAAATGAGCCCAGACAGTCCAGGTTGACTGCGTAATTTTTTATGCAGCTGCTATCTCATCTCGTGGAAAATAAAGCTTCTTGGAAATATGTCATGATTAAAAAAATGTAATCATAAATTCAAAGTCTGTACGCTTTATTTTACAAGAGAAAAAAATATCTACCTATCTTCCAACGTAGTAATATAATTTGAAGTAAATCAACGAACTGTTGTAGCTTTGTTGTTTAATTATAATAATTTTAAATATAAAAACACCAATACCAATCAATTAGTTTTAAATGAAGTTATTTACTGCTAATTTATGTAAAGGTTCTCGTTTCTCATAGGGATTTAATTGTTTACGTTTTTTTAACTATTAGACTATTACGTGTACTGTATCGTAGTTTTTTACCTCATACGAAAGAAAATCAAGAAGTAACGAGTTAAAAACAGAAAAATATAAAAAGTTTCGTAATTTGATGTAAAGAATAAGTGATTATACAAAAGGACTAGAAAAAATGAGTTCCACTTTAATTTTTGTCTCACAGATAATCCTATTGTCATTTTCCGAAATAACGGGGTAGTTTTATTTTCCCATTAGTTAGCATGTGCTCTATCGAAATGATTATTGTTGTTTAGCATAAGAGTTTATTTCTTGTAATATTGTACTTAGCATACAAATTAAATAAGCGTACATATACTTACACGCTAAAGTCCTTTTTCGGTCAGGCAAATTTTATCTGTTTAATCTTTTCTTCTATAATTTTTTTCATGCAGGATTTTTATAAGCCCTACTATTTCTGTCCCCACCTTCGGTATATACGTGTATTTTTTCTCTTTTTACTTTTGTCCTCGATAAAAAATGTCTCTATTGTCTGCTGTGCAGAATCCCCATAATTTGCTGTCAAATGAACTGAAGCGAGACGCAGAGGATATAAAATATAAGGGAACGTAAAGAGTGGTAGACTGAGCTCATTGCAATAGGATTTTCGGCTGATCTAATATTTTCGATCAATTTTTTTTTCTTCGCGATGCCACCTTACTGCTGTGCTCGCAGGTTTTCAGGCATCTAGCCCTGATCCGGGTATTGGGATTATTTTTAGAAATAACATTTATTCATGTGTACCACAAAAAATACATACGATTCATTAAAATTTTAAATTGAATATGATGAAACGATCGCTGGATGTTTAACTTGTAGGCAGAGGTAATTTGCGATTAAAAATTTACCCGATTTAGTGATGCAGAGGTTTTATAATATACGTGGTTGTTATGCATAATAATTTTTAACGTAATGAGGTCTCTGTGCTTATTTATGGAAATTTAAAAAGTTAATTTAGTCAGTGAGGCAAACTTTTAAAACTCTTTACCGATTATTTTGTTGAATTCTGTAATGCTGAGTTATTTTAATTGAAACTATCTGGATAACCATAATTTCTTTTGTTGTTTCATCTCTTTGTAATGGTATTATTTATTACAATGCTGAGAACTTTTGTTTTATCTCCAATGGATTTACAGAAACATTTCAGGGAAGTAGGTACAGGCAAGAGGACATTTATTAAGTTAATTGAATAGTAAACATTATCGATCACTTTTCTGAGCTTAGATAAGACCCTTAAAATTTATAAATAATGTTGGGATCAGTCAAAAGAACACAAAATTTAGGAAACAAAAAAACTTTTGTAGACAATCGTTTATCAAAAAGACTGTTTTGGCGATTTATAAAACCTTGGAACCTTTTTTAAGTATTTTTAAGTGGCTGCGTGTAATGAAAATTAAATATAAAGAATAATTGTGAATAAAAATATGAATGGAAGTTAGTTCTCAACATTCTTATCGGCAATAATTTTCAAGCAATTTTTTTTTCAATTCACTGAACGAGAAATCCTTATTTTTCTCATATAATTAATAGATTTCAATCACTTTCTCGAGGAATTTGATCGTGAAAGCTTTTCTCATTAAACGGCTACGTTTAATCTTTAGGAGCAGAAATCCAGGATGTATAGCTACGTGACATTTGATGGAGTCTGATGCTTTTTCTTTTATCTTTTTCCCCGTATGAAACCATTTCACAGAAATTAATTACTTTCCACTTCTGATATTGACTTACGAATCTTATTCCGGTTATTTTTTTCTTTTTCTTCAGTTTCACTGAAGCAATTGACATCGACCTTCAAAATTCTTCCTTAAAATGTAAGAGCGTATCAGAGGGTATAATATAATATTTTTTCGCACCATTTTACGCCCAGTGCAGGACAAAATCAGATAAAATCATTACTAAATAACTTTATCAGCTACAGTTGAGCACTTCAGATTTTGTTCAGTCTGGGCTAACTTTTTCAATTGATGAGTGCAAATATCTCCGCTTTTTCATACCACTGGTATTTTTGTTTTCGATTTGTGTTTCTGCTGTTGACGTGTATTTCAAGCCCAGTGTGTGCTCACGAACAGAGCCTAGAATGAAAAAAATGAGAGCTTCAGTTGCTTTTGAAATATCATCGTCACCTATTATGAAACTCTCCGTTACTTTCTGCCAACTTCGATAATAATGGGCTGGGACTTGTCTATCGTTAGTGAGCTTACGTAATTTTCTTTTTACCCTTTGGTTATCACTAATTCGTCACATCTCATTCTTCTTCTTTTCATTTTGAATTTTTTATTTTTGCAGGTATAAGTTTTAGATTGTTAATGATAACTATGAGGAATGCAGCACTTCACCATTTGTTTTTAACGAGCATTACGATGAAAAAAAAAAAATAATAATAATAACACTATGTATACAGCAGAGGAGGAAAAAAGATCGAGTTAACTCGAGGTAGCAGCACTTTAGCGCTTCGTGGCTTTCGATTACTTTTTTTTCCGCTCACACCTTTTCACCACCTTCTCTCTTCTTTTTTTAACGCTTCACTCTATTTTTTTCTTATCGTTCTGGCTTGTGTTCGTCAGCAAGTTGGAAACTTGGTTGTTTGTCGACGTCAACGCCATTGATTTATCGCCTCTTGAGGAAACAGGAAAAAAAAGAGGAAGAAGTAGTGGAAAGTTTCCTGGTTATGAACAGTCTTCTCCTTTTTTTATTCTAGTCTTTCTGGGAAGAAAACGACTTAAAATCTCACTAGAACTGTCATCGATAACACAAGATTGCGTGAAAATTTTTTTTCATTTGAAAAACAGGTATTCAGTCATCCCAATACAAATGACAACTTAATTGTCAAATAAAAATTTAAGCCGTTGTTTCAAAGGGTGAATGTAATTTAAACGGATCAAGTATTTGGGAAGTAATTCATTAAAGCTTTTGATACACACGCAGATACTTGAGATAGGAACTGGAAGCGCTTTGGGAAGATTTATCACAGGTGAAAGACAACGTACAAGTATAACGTCTTATCTCTGACTCCTATAAGACTAACTTTAGTAATAGTATGAGCAAAGGTGAAAGTTCAACTTCATCCCTCGGCTTTATTAACTAAATAACTGCGTGAGATGTATTAATTCCCACAAGCAAAGATCCTCTTTACAATGTTTCCATCTGAGTGTAGTAACTTTCTAAACTTCTAATTTTCAATCTTAACTGTTTTTATTAAGTTTACGAATTTGTTTTAAAAGGAAATAAAAATTGATTCCAAAAATAAATACCAACTAGTAACAACAAGAGACATTCAAAACTGCATTAACTATGTCCAACCGTATTAATTTGTTGTTTCTTAATTGTATCACTTAAGTGTATCAAAGCTAAGTAACTTTTAGTGAACTGTGAATTACATGCCTGACCAAACTCTTGTCATACTACTTATTTAATGTCAATAGAGGCATAAAAGATAACAAATTTGAGCAAGTTGTTAGTCTGACTAAACTCAGATATTACTACTTAATTATATCGGCTGAAGTATAAATAGTAAACAAGTAATAAAAATTAAAGCTATTTAGTGTCAAAAAATAAAAAATTTAATTTCAGTGAAAAGGTGTTAACCATGTGGCTGACTAAACTTGGGTATCACTACTTACAATAATTATTGATTAAAATTGTGGTACTGAGAATACGGACAAAGAGAATTTGTTTATAACTGTTTTTTATCATGTTTTACATCTTAAATAAAATTTTCTTACCACTGCCTAACTGTGTCGATCAAGTAAAATAAAGTATCATGACTGCATGGCTGATTAAACTTGGGCATTTCTACTTATCCATGAAAAATAAGAGATCCACACTGAAAAAATAAACGCTATGATTTAAAACTGTACTTAACAGCTACAAAAGAGCAACAAAACCCACTAAACATACTTGCACAATGGTTCTCGATAAATATAAATATTAGTTTTCACGGGTACGGGCTTTTGAAATTTTATCAATAGACTCCGTCTATAAATATTGGTGTATGAAAAAAGAAGGAAAAAGTGTATTGAAGGCAAAGTTCCACCTTGAAAGGTGATACAGAATTTTTCATTCTTTTGGAGCCAGTGAGTTAAAGCACACACGGGCCATTAAGCAATAAATAAGCAAAAAAGAAAAAAAAACGAATGAAAATAAATAAAACAACAGCACGAATGGAAAATAAGAAAGCGCCAACTGTTCCACACCCAAGCGTGGAAGCATTAAATCTTTAGAGGAGCGGCTGCTATAATAAATAATTCAGGTGGTAACTCGGGAAAGGGGGAAAGATATTACTAGGTGGGCGCACGCACTAAGCGCGGAAATATTTATCGTCCGCAGCTCGGTGTGGTGCTTATACTGGATGCTATTGTCACTGGTATTATACGATCTGTCACCTAAGGCCACAGGCATATTGTTAAGGGTGTGCTTTTATGTGTTTCAGGATAAACGAGAGCACTGAGAGATCGCAGGTTTACGCCTTCTACAGTTTTGCGTCCACAGCTAGCACGTCAGTTGGTTGGCCGGCCAGGGGTGGTAGGCTGCTGCCGGATACAGGTAAATTTCACCTATATAAACTTCTTAATTCGCTTTCTTTTGTTTTACAATGGCTTTTTTCATTCATTACACCTTGTTTTTTTATGAAACTAACCAAGTTTTGTGTAAACGAGTTTATGTGTGTGCGTATAAAATTACATAACCCTAATGCCTGGTTAGTATGAAAATATAATCCTTATCTCTGCGATGACAATAGGATTTACGCATCATAGGTGTATTTCACACTGCATCGCAAAGAGTGAGTGATTTTCTATATATTTGTTCAACCAGCTGTTAACATTTAATAATGATACGGAGATGAGACTCTTCTATGCTTTTTTCAAATTGACGCTCAATAAGCTTTGAGTTACAGTATACACGAGAATAGAGATTGTCGTGAATTGCACGATGGCTATTTTGATAAATCTCGTAAGTCTTAATAAAAATGAACAAATGTTGCTGTTTTATTTACCCGCTTTTTTTCTTCAGTACCAAACAGGGTTTCTCAGACAGTTCGCTCTTTAATATGACGGTACAGTGCACTAACAGCAGCACGTTTCTTTAATACCTCATACGTGTCCTTGCTCTCTTTTTCCTATGTATTTCTGTTACTGTTATATTCCTTCTCTTTTTTATGCGTATTTATGTGTGTTTGCACTACCATTCATAGCGTTAATATAAATAATCTTGTCCATTTATCACAGCGATGCTTATCGCTCGCATGGAATATTCATAATATCAGAAAAACACAAATACAAAAAAGTTATGGGATGAAGCCTGAAGTAAAATTAGCAGTCACACTTATAGCTACCCTCCATCTCAATCTTTTGAAGACGTGGGACTAAAGTATAATATAATAATTACCCTTTGGTATTTTTGAGCACCTGTTAAGACGTACACAGGAGGGCATTGTAATGGCTTCGTGCTACTATCAAAGTAGCTCTTGATAGTTGAAACCTCATCGTGTCATCGCTGTTCGAAGGAGATCTTAAACTTGAGTGTTAATGGCATAACGTCTCCGATGGTGAGCGTCGTCAACGGCAAACCGCTTCTTCCCTTCTCTCTCTCTCTCATCCCATCTCTCT
The DNA here is from genome assembly GCF_036245765.1 of Copidosoma floridanum. Lineage (NCBI taxonomy): Eukaryota > Metazoa > Arthropoda > Insecta > Hymenoptera > Encyrtidae > Copidosoma > Copidosoma floridanum. The sequence goes on along the minus strand of NW_028321884.1, from coordinate 9,116,985 downwards.
GTTTGTCTGTTCTTCGGAGAAACTAAAACCACACGATTAAATCATCGGCTAACTATACAGAGTACATAGAGGCTTTTAAAGTAGTTGTCGTCATTGTATGCATTACAGAGCTAACTTATATTAGGGCTGTAGTTGATTTTAAGCTCGATGTATATTATCCAAAAACTTGTTTTGACGCTTCCCTTGTTTACTAATGTAATCTGATTTTCGAATAATAAGTTATGAATATTCATCAAACGCTGAGCTCTTGATCTTTGATGTACTGACCTAGTACGAAAGGGGGTCGAAAAAAGATAAGTGCGAATACCGAATACCTAGAAAATCGGCCAAGCTCCGAACGAAGTCATCCCTGCAAAAAGCAATTTCACACCGAGCGCTCGAGAGCACTTGGTGGTCAGAATTTTTTCGCAGCTCCAGCCACTCACTTCGAATTCCTCTACTAAAAGTAGTGGTGGCCAGTAACTTGTTTTTGTGGTAAAAAAAAGAGAAAAAAAAAATATCTCGATGATTAGATTCTCAAAGTGAAAAAGTTTACTGCCTCCAAAAAATATAAGACAAGCTTTCAGTGGTTTCTAGCTATATGCAGCAATTCTCGATTACCTCAAAGGTAGATATACATTAGATGGAAGTGCGAGAAATAGAGGAAGGGAGTTCTACTCAGGGATCCTCATATGCGTGAAATTTGAAAACCATAGCTCACCCTCCGAGACGTAACTCTAGCAAATCTTCTTACTTCTTCTTCGTTTTATTTAATTTTTTTCCTTTTCTTATAGAGCTTTATGTTTTTTACGGAATCCTGATATTCTTTTCTGAAATAAATTTTTTTTTTTAATACGATTGGTGAATAGATTGAAATTCTGATATTCTTGGCATGATAATTTTGATAATAATGAGAATCGCCATAGAATAAAATTTATACGAGCGTGATTAGACACTTGACATGAAGTTGACATTCATTAAGACGAGTTATTCTCTTCATTTTAATGAGCACGCATATGAAATTTCCGAGAGAAAACAACGTCAGACGCATGAGAGGACAAGGGTGAGGGTAAACACGCGTTTGAAATAAGAGAAATCGGAGAAACTTCATAGTCCATCTGACAAACAGATCAATAAAGAAGCTCCTGGTTGATTAATCCCTTTCCTTTCCTCCAACGCTTATTCTGCCGCGTTGCAGCTGTGGCTAAGTGTAGCGATTTATTATTAACTGCCCTACTCCCCCTCTTAGTACCTGCAGTCCAGTACAAAGTGCGGTTACTTTTGTGGTTCGGCTCGTCCTCCCATTTGAATTGAACTATGAAAAAAAATGAAATTTAGTGCTGATAAGTACATCTCTCGTTTATTTGTCATTAAATTGTGCTTTCTTCTTTATTCATACTACTGTTTTACTGAGAGTTTTTCTTTTTCGAACACGAGTACAGAGGAAGCTGGGTCTTACAAAAATACTAACTTTACTGTAATCCACTTTAAACTCAAAAGATACTAATCATTTCATTTTCTTATATTTTGTTGCAGAGTGTGATTGGATTTACGAGGAGCACCAGTGCCACAGGGGCTGCGTTTTAGCGAGTCCCGGATACCCAGGCCTGTACCCGCCAAATTCAAGGTGTCGATATCTCATTACCTCCAATCGAACTGTCACCATCAATATCTCCTTCACTGCTGTTTTGATGCCCATGACGTAAGTAGAAAATACAATCCTCTGTTAATCCAAAGAAAGTTCCATAGACAAAAGGTACATTTGATTTTATAAATCAGGCCATTCGAAAATTCTGACAAATCCACAAATTCAGCCTTACTAAAATACTATACTTATACGAGTTTCAACTTCTGCTGTAGTTCTAATAGTTCTAAACTGACTCACTCCGTAATTTCCTTTCAATTTTTTTTTTTATTTTGAAATTTCGTATCAGAAGAGGAAATAGAGAACTGTCCACATGTTTTTTTTGTCAAGGAGATTTTAATATTCGTTTTTCCAATTATTGCACATCTCAGATTCCCGTTACTCTTGACGAGTTATATTATCAAACCAGGAATGGTAAGGAGTAGAGTAGAGTTTCAGGTTCTGGAAAATTCAATTCCCGAAGAGAACATAGCTCGAGATGAGGAAAAGGAAAAGAATATGTGGCTAACAGTTTAGAACTTGGAAGAAAGTGAGGAAGGCTGTTTTAAAAGTTCGGTGGTTGAGGAGGGCAGAAACGAGTAAGGATCGAATGTCCAATGGATCTCGCTTTTACCAAGTTAAACGTCTTCGGTTCCACGTTTCCAAGCCTGCCAGAGTTTACCCCCTTCTCTCATCTCGTTTTACAATGACTACGTTTCACGACCCAAAATAGTTGGATTCTTCTACATCTTCTTCATTTTCCTCTTTGCAGTTATATTTGACTATAATATACTCTCCTATTCTTCACCTCTTCACTCCTTCTGAATCAGGTTAATGGGATATAAAAATAAATTAAAAAAAAATCTATTACCACGTGCAGCTGAACCAGCAATTATCCAAGTCTCTGGTGTACGCTTTCACGGTATTATTCAACGCGCACAAAAGAACAATGAAGCAAAATAAGAAAGGGCTGGTGTCTAGACACTTGGGGGGCTAATGATCGTTAGTATTGCACCAATTCCCTAGCAAATGCTCGTTAAAAGGACTACTCGCAACGGCACCAGCAGCAGCCAAAGGACAGAAAAACACATAGATGCAACCTCACACCCGCAAAAGACGTTGTCTTCCTTGGCGTTCTCTCCCACGCTTTGTGCTTTCCTTCCTGCTGGGGTAGGTATATCTGGGGTGGAGGGTGGAGGGGAGGGAAATAAAAGCCAGCCCTTAAAAGGGTGCACTAGTACAGATGGCACACGCAATATTGCCGTACTGTATGTGGGGCTTCGCTTGGAAGGTGAAATGAGCGTGGGAAGAAGAAATAGACTTTCAAAAAGAAGAAAAGAGAAGATGCTCAGAAAAAGAGAAGAACATGGGATGGAAGAAGAAAAAATGTAGAGGTGCGTTGAAAAGCGCAAAGACTTTGTGCTCGCTCCTATTGACTGTGCTTCTTATGCTTCCCACTTATTTTTCGCACTTACCTCGTGATCGAAAGAAAATAAGTGATCATAATGAGCATGATATGTTACCTGTATTCAGTTGGTTATGGAGAAAAAAGCTGTTACTTTGATAATATGTACTTTATTGTAGGAATTTTTCTCCATTTAACCTTTTTTCGCCAACACGAAAAAACTGATTACATCCAAAAGTTATCAGTGATCGTCTAAATCTTTGAAACACTTATTTATACATTTTTAATGTTAAACACGACGAATGAACTTTTTTTTTCAGAAAACGAGCTTAGAGGAGTTCTCGAATTGAAAAGCATATCATTTTCCAGGATACACGTATGCATAGTACACGCTGTAAAGTGTAGTACATACAAATACAGGCAGATAAAGGGAATTCGGTGCGAGAGATAGAAAAGCTGGGCTTGAGCACACGAAAGAAATAGGTAGATAATACACTGTGGAGTGAAAAGCAAACCGGAAATGGAAGGTTGAGATGGTAGAGAGTTACAAAAGAAGAGTATGGAAACTAGAGGTGGGGTAGAAGATGCAACTAAAAAAAAAAAAAAAAAAAGGCAGAAAGGAGTTAGATGTGGTGCGCACATTCAAGTCTGAAAAGAGTGTATTCATCTCTTACGTAAATGATCCTTCGTACGAAACTTCTAACAACTCGTATCCTGAGAGAGGGAGAAGCGAGATTGTAGCGCCGCGACTGAGTCACGCGTTTTTTACGTGCCTGCAGCGTACACGCACGTGTGCATCTCAAGAACCACATATTATATTCTTTCATCTCAGAGGATTCAATATCTTGTGGAAAAAGTTTTACACGGAACGTATTCCCGTGACGATCCTGATGTTGCGTATTAGATGTACGCACATGACAAGGTACATGTATACGCGTGATCATGGAAAAAGTAAATTTACCGCTTTTTGCTTTGTTACGTGTCTCTATAACTTATTCTATATACGTACGCATGCCTCGGACGAAAACATCAAATTTTAACAAGGTGCTTCATTACTGGTAGATAGTTGGATACAGTTATAAATATGACGCACATTATATCTGGCATCGCAGCGAGTGAGAGATGGAAGAGAGGAAAAAAAAACAAAACGAAAAGATACAATAACGATGCGAGAAAATGATGATGTGTATACAGATATAGAGACAAGAGAGTTGCGAAACAGGCATAGAGGTAACCGTCATTATCGTTCGGATGGTTCATCGACCTGGTTGCCTTTTGGTATGTTGGTAAAAAAAAATTCAGAAGGAACTGCCAGTGTGGAAATTTTTCTCTCCAGGCCCTTATATTATTTACGAACTTGCATGCTACGGGCACTCGTCTCTACTTATGTATTTCTTTCTTTTTTTTTCCTTGTACTTACGTCCATCGTATCTACTTACACTGAAAAATAGTCTCCTCATATCCAGACTGATAAAGATTATGTCTTTGTTTAAGATGTATCAATCGGCCCATGGAATGTAATAACCAATGATCTATGCAGTGGTAAGCCATTGAATGTATGCAAATGTTTTGCGACAGACCTGCAGCACAGAGTCAATATGGCAGAGACAGATCAAAAAAGCCAGTAGGAGTGAAAATGTATGAATTGCATCGCGGGCACTTTGATTCGATTGATTTTGTTGTTGTGGTCGCCACCACCACCTTGGTGAGAATAGGGGTCGCGACGTGAAATGAATTTTGCCTGGCTTTCTCTGGGGGGGAAGGGGAGGATGTTGTATACCAGCACACGTACGCGAATAGGTGCTGCTCGTGCTGAAACCACGTCAATCTGCGATAGGTACGTGAATACTAAAAAGGCTTCCTCATGTCTTTTTGCAGTGCAACTGAGCCAGTGGTTGATTTTCTGCATATAGTTTCTTAAAATATTTATCCACCATGTTAAATTTACTTTCATTTTTTCACAGTTTTATAAAGGTGATCTTACATTGGTTTTGAAGGTGTATGGTTTTTAATGATAAAATTTTATAGAAACATTTTAGTGCTACCCCACTAAAAGACAAAACAAAGAGGAGGTAAAAGAAATATACATTCGACAACATCGGTGTCCATGAGTATGTAACTTTGCTTAAATATCTTTTTCTTTTCTCACTTTTTTAAAAGCAGAAATTGATTGATTCCACTGGTTATCATTTTTTTATTTTACGAAAAAAGCTAAGTACTGGTTGTTTAATAAAATAAAGTGCTGCAGAGGTTTTTATAAAAAACTAAAGAGAGAAAAATCGAAAATGGGATGCAAGCTTTCTGGATATCAAGCTTATTGCACCAAAAAATGTGTGCTTGGGCTCTGGGAATTTCCTCCTGCCGACTGACCTGGGCTGTAGAGTTAATCACCTATTTACTACAATTTTGGCCTCTTTTTTCATAAAGCATTTAAATTCTGCTCAACAAAATAATTCTTATGACTTGAGAAGCCACGAGAAATAAAGCAACGTAATAACTTTTGCGAAACACTCGGCCAAAAACAATGAAGAAAAAATAAGAACAAGAAAGCGTCAGTGGACAGTAAGGGTAAGACGGAAGAAGGGCCATTTGTCTGTCAAAAAGTTGAAAAGTCCTTTGCATTTTCTCTGTCTTACTGAAGAGGAGGTAGATGTATCTCGCAACACTCACCTGGTCTAACAATTTCATCTGAACTAGTATTTTCTCGTGCTTCCCCCTAAATCTGTGCTAGTCTCTTCTCGACCGAGTTTATTTGCCTGCTTGGGAAGAAGAGAAGCAGAGCCTCGAGGTCTTGGACCCCGGTAAACTTGGGGGATGGCTCGTGGGTTGGTAGGTAAAGTCGAGTGGCCGAGCAGACCTGGGGGAGAAACTTTCCGAGGGTGGGTATCTATGCCTTGGTGGGGAGGAAGTGCATTTAAAACTCGAAAATGTTGGGGAGAGCTCGCGGTAAATAATAACCAGCCAAGAGAGGTACGTGTCATAGTGTGCAAGTGGAGTGTGTATACGTGTATGGCTAAATTAAGTGGCCAACTTTTTCACTCCCTTTCTCTCGCGTCACTTGTTGCAAGCACTATTTTAAGTAAAAGGAGAAAAAGGGGATGGGTTGAGATGTCAGGCGATTCAATCCGAAGCGAAAATAAATTTGACTTAATTTTATTCAATATCCTTTCTCTCCCCCTAACCACACGTGCAGTCACCGAATTGAATCTCTTTCTTCTTGTTTATCCTGTACCCTTCTAGTCTCTCTTTTTTCAAAATAGTACAGATACTTTGTGCTATCTTTCTTCTCTACACGCTTTTCAACCAAGTAATTTGAAATTACCTTGAGATCCCTTGAAAACCACTTCCTCTTATTTCCAGTTTTTTAATTTTTTTTTATTTTATTAAAGTCTCATTTTTTTCAAACACTTTCGTAAAATTTTCTCTGATGAAGAATTCAATATGAAATACTAAACGACGTGGTCTTAGAGAAGGGATTTTTATTTTTCCATGCAGTTACCTACCGTTTAAAACATCGAAGGATATCGTTTTATTTGATCACTGGAGAAAAAAATATTGTCAATCTCTGAGTGTAAGCCACAGAGCGATAATTAATTAAAGCGAGGCAAAGGGAAGAAGAAGTGCGTGGCGATTTTTTCTCTCTCGCGTTTATGCAGACGTCCGGAGCAGAGTTTGCGATAACTAGAAAAGCAAAGTTGTCCCCGGCACGCTGGCTCCACTCGTAGGTATTGTTTTAAGTTTCTTATACTGGTATATTTATGTGCGGTATAAGGGACCGGCGAGTTTGTTCTTCCTGTGCTTAACGGGAAACACTGTGCGCTTGTCACAAAGCTTTATTCGAGGGTACTATTTAAGGTCCTTTTGCAAGTACACCTACATAATGAAATCAGTTACGAGAGTCCACTTGGATATGTATAAGCACTGACTGAGAATTCGTCGGGTGAACACAAAAGCATTGCTGGAATTACTCGGAAATTGACTGCACCGAGAGCAACAGAAAGGGTCTGGGCTGTGAACTCTCGAGTTATTTCTGGATATAATTGAGTGCGGCAAACAAAATAGAAGGTAGTGATTGTTTGAAGATTAACCTGGTTTAAAGCTTAGTTAAGGATTTTAACGAGAAATTTGTCCCTGTTTTTCGGGTGTACATTCTACCGTTTATGGAGTCATCGTATTGTTATTTGAGTCTTTATGTTTATACAATTATCAGAACTCCCATCTCGTCGTTCTCAATGGTTCATTTAGGGCACTTAAATTAGAGCTTTTGCAATAATACAGTTAAATCATTCTTTATTACTTCTCGAGTTAAAAGCGAGAACGAAAATTTAATTGCCGTATGGCACAAGCTGACTTTCATAACTACTTCGATGCGTAAAAATACTACTAGGAACGCCTAAAACGGAATCTTATTCGACGGAGATGTTTGCTAGTAGTGAGTTGTGTATGCAAAAGCACGTAAAATATAAACTTTGTGGCATAAACTTAATCCTCAGCTCACCTTTGCGCACAACCCACGAATTTATAAGTAATGCAAAGACGAAACCATGAGGCATAGATCGGCTGATAATCCCACGGATGATCATCAATAAGTTTGGCAAAGGAGGTGCAGCTCGTTACACGCTCTAAACCTAATCCTCCATCGGTCGTGATTTATATATGTATGTCTACACAGATGCTAATCCGATTAAACGTCGTTTATCGTTCGTCTTGCGTTTTGGTACGGCTTTGAATTTTAGCTACTTAAAATCTCTCTCAAAGGTCACGAAATGACGAAAAATACCCACTTTCTAAAGGTTTAATCTTTGTTCTCCTTGAAAGTGGTTTCACATTAAAGTGAATTGAATCCTTTCGAGTACTAATCTATTTTTATTGGAGTATTTAGCGCAAGCGCGTGCTATTTTCTTCAATAGAATTTGAGGGTGCCAAAGAAATCCTGGAATCAAATAACAGTTGGACATGTATCTCTCGTCTCTTTGCACTCGTTCTGAAACGCTGGTATGGTATAAGTAAAAATAGCGAATATTCAGCTCGTACCTATGATTCGGGAGCAAAGCTCGTAGCTGATGAAAAGCTCTTTCTCCCGTATACATCTTCCGCTCAGTGCTGCTCTCGCGTGAGTAGACTTCGCATCATTGGGAGGGGCATTAAAGTTGGAGCTTGCTCTTAAGATTCCTATGAAAGGTAGTTTCAGCAGAACACCAATTAGCACGTACATTGTTTGGCTGTCTCTCTGGAGAGTAATTACGGCAGGATCGTCGGCTCTTGCGTCATCAGAGTAATACCTGTGGGAAGAAAAGTTGTGGCTGCTGCTTGAGATGGAGCAGGCAGCTTAATGAGAAGTAGAGGTATATATGAGTATTGTAAGTGAACGCATTTGGTTTATACGTGTATCACATGGATGTGTCATACTGGCAGATGTAAAATGTGCTTTTGGTATCATGTTGCTGGTGTATTGTACGTAGATATACCTCATTTGCTTCATTAATCCTCTGGGTCACTCAACCCCTGTTTTTGATCCACCCCCCTTGTATAAGTTTTATTGCGAGTATTGCTGCCTCATTACAGCTAACTTTTTCCTGATCGAACCTATTGGACTCGTTATTGGATACTTATAGCAAGGAAACTATTTTTGACTCTTCGAGCGTGACACAATAATTACTTGCAATATTATTCTCGTTATTCCGTGATAAAACGACTGGATAATCAAGAGAAAGCATTCGGTCGATACATGATTCTAAAGGGTGAGTGCGTTCTCACGTACTATAGAAAAAGACGGGTGTACACTAGTATGTAGTCGTTAACATCTGAAGCTAAGCATACAAAAGCCTAGACAAGTATTGAGCTGAAAAGTTTTCATTTTTCTATGTGACCTTTTGCTACCTCTTTGTTTTTTTTGCCTCTTAAGCTCAAATGTATATTCACATACACGTAAGGGTTCGATGCGAAAATTTCGTGCTCAATTAATTTTTGCAAACTCAACCTCCAGGAACAAATAGCCCTGAGAAAATATAGAAAATTGAGAACGTAAGCTCCAAGTAATTCCAAGTCCAGGGTTTGCGCGAGACTGGCTTTAATTTATGCCACTAATTTGTTTTAATTTCGCTGAGGGGGTGAGGCGAAAGGGCATTATTCATTTTACGCAGCAGGGAATCCGCGAATGAAAAAGTGCCTCCCGCACCATCGGATGGAGGTAGTCAGTTTTCCTGTGCAGCTACGGTGCATTTCTTATCCCAGAGACCGCGGAAGCCCACTGGTGTACCGGACCTGCCGGTATTAGGTTATTGCAGCAAAAAGTGGAAACGGGGAACTGAAAAAACTATAACCACACCTTCCCAGCGTCTTTCGTTTTTCTCGATTCGCCTCTTCCCCAATGCCGCCAGAGAAGGAATTACGGAATGATGCGACGCAGTTTTAAACGGATTATAGCCGCTTCCTCGCGCTCGTAGCTCGTGGCTTTTTCCTCTTTTTCTTCTTCTTCCTCTTCTGGATTCAAAGTACATTAGCGATGGGGGTACTGTGTATACATACATACCGACGTATGAATGATGGCTTCCTCTCTGCCATCGGGTCAAAAATGCAAATGTGAAGAAGAGACCCTTTCCCAAAGCCTCGGTCGTACGGCTGCTTTTAAAGATAATTTACTGGGCTGCCCCACGCTTTTTGCTGTACGTATCCAACTGATGGATGCAATCTTTTAAATGGGCTCTGCTACCGTAGCGTAGTAGATTCTCTGGATTACTTTGGAATTAGTGTCCTGAAGATTCTTTTCACTTTTCTCCTTGTTTTTAATGTCACTGGGGGGATTATGAAATTTGCTCAAAATTCTGGGACATGTGTCTCTCTTTCTAAAATTCTTTCTTCCACTGCCACCTAAGTACTTTCCGTGATCGATATTTTAGATTTTAGTTTTATTGAGGTGCAGACAAAAGTTTTAGTGCATTACGAGAAATCTATTTATTCCATTTATTTTTAAATGTTACTTTATTCTTCAAACAATTTATGCGTTATTTTTATGGAAATTTTTTTACTAAAGTTCTTTACGTTTTAACTTTCATACGGAGTACAAAAAAAGTGAAAAAATTCTGGAATTCATAAATAATAAAAAAATTATTGTAAAAATCCATGATAGAGTTTACCTTGACGGTAGCCTGCTCATGCAATTGTGTACACAGGGATATTCGCAAGCTTGCCTTAATTTTCACCCGTCTTGGCGAGTTAATAGAATCATCGGAAACTTTATCCACTTGCTGTATAACACCAAGTTTTCAACACCCAATGAGAGAACTTTTAATCTTTTTACGATCCTCTCCCAAAAAAACACACACACATAAAGTTTCAAAAGCTCCGATTGATGTTTTCATTGCTTTCAAAGAGCCCAAAAAAAAGCACTAAAGCATCAAAAGAGAAAGAATGTACATAGAACAGCTCTTTTGCGCTAACCGACAAAACACACAAAGAATAACAAAGTGTCACTCCCACACAGAGCTTTTTCACGGAATTTCCCCTTTCCACCTCCCTGCAACCACATCTGTTTCATATGTGTTCGATTTTACTTCTGGCCCTTTGAAAACTACGTTTGAAAAGTTCCCGAGTACACACACACAAATAGGTTGGGGGATGAGGAGGGAAGGGACCGAGGTTATCCAATTTTCTTGGCTGAGCAACTTGTCCAGCTAGAAAATGGCCTAAAACTATTTCCCCGGGCTAGCTTTCGGGTACATGGGTGCCAGCGTTCTGTCATCTTGTGTACGTGTGACTATACTATTCGTTGCTGTTCCTGATATCTTTTGCCCGCTTCCTTTACCAACACGCTTGATCAAGGTAAACCAAATAGGCCGAAATATTTACTGCTACCCACAACGAGCAATTTCCTTGCTTATTTTTACGGCTTGTGGATAAAAAAAAGCTCTGAATGGTGTGGCACCGAAGCAAACTAGAAAGAAAGAAAAATCTCAGAAGTTAATTTATTTCAATTTTTTCCTGACAATGTTGGTGAAAAACTAAATCTCTTTCTTAACAGGGTACATGCTGGACGGCAATGAAAGAATGTTAATTGACAGAGCTGTTGCAATCAATAAATAAAATAGCTAAAAGTCAGCGTATAACATTAGTTGAGTTTAAGTTGCGGAAAATGAAAGTAACAATATTGAACAATAAACAGTATACCTTAACTAAAACGTGAGAGATGTTACTACAAGAGTTGAGATGTAAGTTTCAAGCTTTAGTCTGATATATTTATTTGAAAATGTAAAATAAAATCTATACAGACGTTGTCGAATCAATCATGATAACGTTTTTACTAAAGTCTCAGCTTTTATAGCAAAGCCGTTACGTATGAACTAAATGTAAAAGAAGTCAAATCATTTCTACAGAGAAAAGAGTTGCACACAATCATATTACACCATACAATTGCTTATGAAACATACAAACAGAGTTAAATCAAGTTTTTTAGTTAAAAAGGTGGCACTGTGTTTCTTTTGCAGACACTGTACGAGTAATTACATCGCCGTTTACGCCGGTCAGACGACGAACAGCGCACTGCTGAGGACACTGTGCGAAAAAAAGACGGGCAGTGTGGTGCACGTTGGGAGGGACCTTCTCGTTGAATTTAGGTAATTAAGTTCATATTTTCATGCTCAGCTGATTTTAGCTACCAGTCTCTTGGCAGCACAATTGAGTTGTAATTGTGTGTCTTTTGTTACCTTAATTTTTTTAATGTGTGGCTTTAGCTTGTCAAATTAATTGTAGTCAAGACAATCCAACACAACGTTGAGAAAAAAATTGTATATTTTTTAATGGATTTTTTGAAATAATTTATCCTGCATTAAAGGATCATTTAAAAAATTCGTTCTCGATTAACTATTTCCGTCAGCAATAAGTATTATAAAACTTTCATAAATGGCACCAATTTCCTCACTGTTTACAGATCTGGAGCTGAAGTTTCACCCTTTGACTACAATGGATTCGTCGCCACACTGAATTTTGTTGAAATAATGACAGAAGCACCCACGACTGCGAGCACTACAACGACTGTTGTCGAGAGCACGAGCAAAGCACGTGAGTAACGAGGAAACTTTGCATTACTTATTCTTCTTTGTACATGTCTGTTTTTGTATAAATTTAATGCTCAATTACTAAAAGCTCGTATGACGATTATAAATGGAGTAACATAAGCCACAAGTAGTATAGGTCAACATTTGGTCAGACATTGTCATTACTTGAATCCCTTGGTTTAATATGATTAGAGTAATCATTTCCTCGCGAGTCAAAGTAAAAACTGAGATACCGTAACGACACCCTCTCTCTCTCTCTGTCTCTCCTACTAGAGCTAATTCACTTGGAGAACGGCCTGGATGCGTTGGTGGACAGTCCATACTCGGTGACATCGCCAAGTGGCAGCCAACAGCAGCAGCGCAACGGCAGTACTTTAGGAGCACATCACCAGCGCTCCAACTGCGATGTCGAGGTCAGTGGTGACAAGTTGAGGATGGGCTTCCACAGTACGCGCAGTCGGACCGCGATCTTGGCTGCTCTGCCCGTCGTCTGTCGGCTCAGCCTCATCGGACGCGACTACGACACCGTCCATGTGTCTTTGGCCAACTACAGTCTCAAGTAAGCTCCTCCATACGAGGATGGGAAAGTGGGGATGGATACTTGACAGTCTGTTTTAATGTATAGTTGGAGTAAACCTTTGCCTTTTTTGTGTTTTTAAAACTTTTACCTTCACGAGGTACTTTTTGGCGAGAAAAAGCTTAAAAGACTATTTCAAAGTCATCCCACCAGGATCTTTTGGTGGTTGCGCGCGTGAATACCACATTATGCCATGGAATTTGTTTTCTTTTTATACTCAGGCACTTTCACTTTTTTATTCCATGAGCTCTGTTTGGAGACACTTCTTTTTACTTTTCCAGAGACGGAAGGTTGGTTAGTGGCTGACGTACACTGGTACACTTGGTATACCTTTGAGGGACATTAATTTTTGTATCTTTTTTACTTCATTTTGTTGGGGTGGGAGTAAAAAAAATCACATGTAATTACTCAACTACTGTTGTAATCGTGATGAATATAAATAAATTAATCTATATTAAAATTTTTCAAAATTTTTCACGATTCACACTTACGTACAAATTTACAAACGCGCTTGGAATAGTATTTCTAGTAAATCATATTATTAAAAACACTTTACCACTAACCATATTTGTCGATGAGAGGAATAACGAATTGTGAAAAAATGTACGTCCTGTAGTTTCAATAGCACTCATAAATCATATCGATGTATTTTTTTTATTGCAAAAACTTTTTCAATTCATCACCTTGCCACACTCGCTGAAAAAACGGGGATGAAAAATTGTTTGAATGCACGGCCTGGAAAAAGTGAGGAACGACAGAATTTGAAAAATGATTGAATGCGAGTTTTACCTAGACCAGAGGACGAATAATATTCAAAATATACATGAAATGTTGCAAATTTTTTTTCAATCGCCTACCCTTGCAGTTACTTCCGGTCATTGGGTGTATGTAATGATGAGTAAATATTTCTTGTAATATCTTCAAAATAATTATGAGTCTGTAAATCAGTTTGTTTAAAAGTTCTTGATGATTTTATTCTATTGTAAGCATTTGGAGTATAAAAATTACTAATTTTTCACACGAGCACACCGTTGCTGACGTGAAAAACAAACCACCAAACAGTTCACGTAGATAAAAATGAATGAAAGCTAAACAATTATAAAAAGATAATAAAAACTCCAGTTAAGTGAAATCGATATCAGAGTATAAAACAAAGGGTGCAATAAGTATAAAGTCATAATTATTGACTTGTCAGGTAAAAGTAAAGTTAGTACAACTTCGTTCACGGATATTCGATACGATCGGACGATTTAAATATGGAAATAATAATAATTCAATTGGATATGTTGTTTTTACGCAACTCTGCAAGAATAGCATGAGCTCGATAGGCATATTTGCACGAGCGAATGAGGCAGTGCGGAAAAAGAGTTTGTACAGAAACAGAGGGAGTTTGTATTTGCTCAGGCCAACGTTTGCTCGCTGCCTCGCTCATACGGAGTCCCTTCTTGTGTTGGTGTGTATAATTAGTTCTCTTATCAGTTACAAGCCGTCGAGTGAGCCCAGATATTTCTTTTTTCTTTTTCTTGCTTCAGTTTCCTTTTGGAGAGCTTGTTTGTACAGCCAACGTAAATATACCCTGTACACATACCCCGACCGTATTTACGTACACGTTTTCATTTCTAATTCATGAGACGCCAGTACATTTTAATCTTCTTTTTTCTATGTTTTTTTTTTTCTTTATGGAGGTATATTTGGGTGGAGCAGAGAGTATCTACAAGCACATGAACCACTGTCTATTGTGATGCAAGAACGAGAGAAAATAATGAACAATTCCAAGTATAATTTTGGTTTTACTGATGCTACTGTCGGTCTGTGTGAAATTCAAGCTTTGAGTAGATGGTCCCATCTTACTTACCTTAACTTTTTAATTGCAACATTGTTCTCGAGATAAAAAATGCGTCAGTGTGTTTTTGCTATTTTATATTTTCTCTATGAGAATTCAGTTTTTCATTGAATATGGAAAAACATTCCTCATTGCACTTTAAATTCATGAAAGATTTTCATCTTGGTAAAAAGGAAAATCGTATAACAGCATAAGAAGGTGGAGATTGAGGGTGAGACCCGTCAGGCGGAAAATCACTCATCGAAATGCAAGACCCAGACGCTTCCCAAACACATCAACATCCCTACTTTTGGCTTTTCTATGAAGTTGAAGTTGTGTGCGTGACTATACGTACACGTGTATACGTGCCGGTAATGCGAACCAGAGCATATCGCGCGTCTGAAAATGACACCTCCTCCATTTCCTTTCAAGCTAAGGAAATCTCGTCTTCGGAATATGACATCGCGGTGTGAGACACGAAAATTCACTCGAGCATATTTTTTTCTATCTCGAGTTCTCTTGATGGCGTACTCTAAAAAAGTACCCACCCAGAGGAGCGAGTAAGAGTTTGGATGTTCAAAGATCAATTGCATTTAGTGCAAAAATCAAAGTTAAAAGTAGCAAAAACTTCGATACAAAAAAAAATTACAATGTATTTTTAATAGCAACCAAGTGAGAAGTCAAAACATTTTACTTGATATTTGTTCTTCAAGATTATATTTACACTTCGTGGCTCTTGTCAACGAATACGTATTTGCTGTTATTCCACAAACAATAAATGCACAACGATACTTACGATGAAAAATTAATTTGCTAGCTTTTAAAACTGGTTTTTACGAGGTGTAAGTAGTATAGGAGCAGATTTAGTCAGACACATTATACGAGATTTAATTTGCGATCATAATTGGTATCATAATTGGCATGTGCATTATTTGTTAGTATTTTATGATTAGGTAAACACTAAAATCATGAAATTAAAATAAACCTGATGAAAGAAGACCCAATATTGAGTGATATACTGCATGACTTTTCGCATAAACGCAACATGTCAAATCAAACAATTAGAAAAAAAAGCTCTGAAAAAAGAAAAATAGGACAAAAAGAGACGAACATAAGTTTAGTATGCGAGGTCGTATCTGTCTATTGAGTAGAGGCTGAGCCACTTTAGCACGAATCTCAAATAGTATATTGTAAAGTATACCTCTATACTGAAAAGAAAAAGCACTTTGTATAGCCTTGGGAATACCTTATATATTCACTTACATATTTCACGAGACTACCTTTCCTGTTCGTTCTCTTTATACACGTATATATAAGAATGTAAATGGCAGGTATAGAAAGGCAGGGGCCTACAAAAAAGCGAATTTTGTTTTTTCTCCAGAAGGTGGTTTCTCTTTTCTATTGTGCTTACGTGAAACCGTAAAATTGTTTTTCCTAAACTAATCTTCTAGCTTAGTTCTTTTCACTTAAGATGGAAAGATCTGCTTTAAACGTTAATTTTATTGAAGTTGAGGTATCTCTTTTTTTCTGTTACAGCAAATCTTAGTACAATAAAATCTTTCATAGTTATTAATGAGATTTAAAAAATGTTCTGGTATTTTTACATTCATCTTTTTTTTTGCACACTTATGTAGCTTTATGAAAATAAACTTTTTTTATGTTAAAGCAATCTCTGGTATCAAAATTATAGAAATAATTGAAATACGTAAAGCAAAATCTTCCAAAAGCTCCTGCTAAGAATACTAGTTTTTATAAAGTTTTTAATTTCCTTTTTAATCCTTTATTCTTCTTCGTTTCCTCATTCCATAAAAAATTGATCCAGCGTCCCTGTCTCATATATCATATTAAAGTCGACAGTCGAGTAGAATTTTTTCTCACATCAAAAGAAAATTCAAATAAAAACAAAAAATTCATATTTATTTCAGCTTGGACTCTTGCAAGTCGCAGATAGAAGTACTCGATGGACCAATCAATGATAAAAACTCCCCGAGCCATTCCAAATCGATAGGAAAAATCTGCAGCCACGATAATCAGCTAACTCATCAGAAACAGACACCGTATAACGAGTGAGTATGACAATAATCATTGTTTAATGAGTATACATTGCACACAACAGCTGACGAATTAGTGAAACTCCTGAAAACGTACTGTTTCGCGTAAATCGCAATCAAGTCGATGTTATATTTGTAGCCCATGAAACTTCGGATCGGTGAACGATAGTACATAATAACTCGTACTGCACGCATAAACATCATAATTGACTCATTTGCACGAGGAAAGCAGTAGAATCAGCTTAATAATGCGAATAATTGATCTGTTTCTCACTCCCCAGCCGTTTTAGCTAAAACTATCAGAACCCGCATATTACTCGTGTAATTTACATACTATAACGTCCACAGGCGTCGTATTAAGGGATGATTAGTCCTTTTATTTATGAATAATATGCTAGAGGGTTAATGACTCTCTTGTATTACAAATCCGACCGTTAATGGTACTCGTATACACCTAGAAGTCAATGTGTTGTATAAAGGTGTCTACTCAGTTAAGAAATAATTCATTGACGCTATTGTATTTTAATACGTGTTTTTGGTGATAGATAAAAACTTTATTTGGTTTTTGTTTTATTCCTACTTTACTACTACACCTAATCCAAAAGAAAAACTTTTTTTAAAAGTCAGTTATACTTTTGCCTCAATTATTATTGGCTTGCAATTAAATTGAAAGCTCTCAAGATTTTCCAACATAAAGTACACCTTTAGAAAACTTATTTCTATTTTCTGTGATGTGGCCTGCACTTATTTCGGAAGGAAGAAAGGAAGCACGTGGTTCTAGAGTCGTATGTATGTATATGGAAATAGAGGAAAACGAAATTCAAAAACGATAAGGGAAGAGAGGAAACGGCAAAGGCTCGAGCTAATCTAACATGCATAGAGAGAACAGTTAACGCTGACGTTAAGTGGATCGACGTAATTGGTACCAATCAGTAAAATTATATCTTATTTTATTATAAATCATGTACATAAAAATTTATTTTGCGAAGTTCTATTTGGTAAGTCTGGTGCTCTATGCTAAAAGATAATCCTTCACGATTGTTAAATCCATTTTGAAATAAAAACCAATTTAATTGACATGACACCAATAGAACTCTCACAATCTCTATCAACTCCACTTTGACTATTCACTGATCTCATGTGGATAAAAAAGGTTTGTCTCAAAATTTAAGTAGTACGTACAAGTTATAGTCAGCCGAACTCGGTAAAGCATGAAAAAGGACTTAGGAAAAATTTAAAAAGTAGGTGAAAATTAAAGTCAAATAAAACCAGATACGCAAAGTGCTCTGTAGCACAACCTATGGTACATCAGTAAAGTTTAACTGACCACCCTCTATTTACACACATTATACACTTACTTCCACAGTTCATCTTTACCGATGCAGTATATAGTAGACCAGAGACGTAGGGGTTTTCAGAGATGTGTTGCGTACACACCTACGAATATATGTTGAATGTGGACACTAGAAACTTACACTGTTTGCCCACCCACAAACACACGGGCACTAAATGTGGACATTAAGTCCAGGAGTCTCGGAAGGGTTCATCTGTGTTGTAGTAGACATTGCTCACACGAATACGTTAACTGTGGACGATGGCTCAGCAAAGCTGAAGACATGAAACTCTAGGTGAAAACAAACAGAAACAGAGCCAAAAAGGCATCAAACCACTCACTGGGTTGCTAACTGCAAACGATGAGTCCGATATAACGGTCTATCTGTACCCGTTGGCTATACCCACTCATCAGCAGTCCTAAATAATAAGTATACCTGTGTATAGATGAATAAGAAGTATTCGAGAGATGCGCTGATTTCGTAGATACGAGGCGTCCATACATGATTATACGATTCACGTAAGGGAAGTACAAAGAGGTCGACTATCTAAGACTATTGTGAAATCCTTGGGTCGATCGATAGATATTGTATGGATATCGAATGTCTGGATTAGTAACTTTGTGTGAGATGTAGCTACTTGTGTGTACATGACAGTTACAGTAATTTAACTGTTACACTATACTTGATCGATACTAAGTTAGTCACAGGTAGAATGATAAATAATCTGTCATTTGCTAGTTTTGATTACCAACCAGAAAAATGATTAACAAATTTTGAAAATTAATCAAAAGCAAAAAAAGATGTTTTATTTTAAAAACTAAAATTTTACTTGTTGTTGCCATTAAATGATTGTATCAATTTTTTAACTCGTATGAGCAAGTTTCATTAGCCTTGGAGAACAGAGAAATAAAAAAATTGTAAGATGATTGGAAAACTTTGATGGTATGAAGTAATGACGACTGGTAATAATTAGATCCAACAGCATAGTAGATCCTCGGTCAGATGGAAATACCTGCATTGCATTTCGATTAGACTTTGATGAACGACTCGAGGATGGCGGATAATGGAAATAGTTTTCGTTATGAATTCGATCGCAGAAGTAAAAGTATGCACCGATATAGATGAAGGTATGCATATATATATTCAGAAATCGAGAGAGTGGAGCTCTTGATTTAATAAAAAATCTACAAATTAGCTACACAATTATTGTTAGCCATGGTGTTGACGATAGTAGTTACGTACTTCTGAATACTCGTTATTTCATTTTCAAGTGCAACTATACTGTTAAAAAGGATTCCAATTTCGAAAAATGGCCAATAAATGCAGTCTATCTGTGACTCCAAAAGAGACCGAGACACTTGTGTGTCTGAAAACAGTATCACGTGACCAAAATTTACATCGCGTGATTTTCCTTTTAATAGTGATCTTCTTGACTTGAAACAAAGTTGGAATATATGCTTAAGAACTAATCAATAAAATGCACCTAATATAGTCTAAATTACTTGTCTCTAAGCCAATATTTTTAATTTCAATGCAGTTTGAATAAAAGTTTATTGCAAGTACTTTAGACTGCTTTCCCAGAAGATGCAAGCAAACAACGAAAATTTTTGAATCATAATCAAATAACGATAGTTGAAAAAAATTTGATGTTTTAAGCGACAATATTCTTTGTGATGTATTTTTATAAATGATCAAACGAAATATACCAGACCAAATTGATAGATACGACAACTTGCGAAATTTTGTTTCTCGAAGATACGTCACACCAGAAATATTGTTTGCAAATTTTGTTTCTTTTAACTTACAATTTTTAAAAAATTTTGGCTTATGTATTAAAGTGAACTCGAAAGTTTAGTATTGGCTGATTATTTTGTAAACAGATGTAAAAATTGATTGTGCTAATCAATAATAACATTATGTTCTATTTTTTTATATGTTTCAGACCTAGGAGGTTCTCGTCGAGCAGTAGAAACATGACAATCATACTGACGCGAGCCAGTGACGAAGACTACTTGGATGTTTCGTACTATTTTCACAACGGTAAAATATCTTTAATTACATTTTTTTTTTTGATTGCAATTACACAAAAAAGTACATAATTTTGAGACGAGCTTTCTGATTATTTCTTGATACAACAGAGATGATGATCGAATTGTAGATATATACGGTGCTCTACGGTGTCTATTTACGGTGATTCTTAGCTTTCTCGGTAATTTTTCACTTAGTAGCTCTCCGTCAAATAGGTTTGTCCTGACTAGCTAACCGTACATATGCATATCTTGAATGCTACATACATTATATACACGACACGTCAAGTAATTACACGGAGACACGCACGAGGCATCACTTACAGTTTCGATGTCAAAGCCGTAGAGTGACGAGCCCAAAGTGCGTGTGGCCTTTGATGTTGTAGATGCCTCGTACCTCTTATACTCCGTTTACCCCGTATCGTCTTGTATGTACGAGCCAACCACTCGGTGGACACTTTGAGCGTGTGAGCATTGACGAGTCACTTGGGTAATCGACCCCCGTACCTAATCTTATTACCTACGCGTTACACAAACAGAAGGGTACCTACTTGAGGACGATGTTTTCAATTGCTTTGGTTTTAATTTAATCTCTCGTTGCACTAACTTTTGGAAAAATTTTCTGTGGATCTACCGTCAAACTTGTAAATTTGAAGAAATTCGATCGTAAAAATTTTTAATTTTTAATTTTTCCGTCGTACAAGCACAATTGAAAGAGCGTGTAGTTAAAATGTGGAAACACAGATGAGAATGACTCAGCAGGTAAAACGACCCTATGAGTCATTAGATAAACTACAGAAATTCAGGAGAAAACGTGCAAACTGCGGAAAAAAATTTTGAGAACTGAAAAATTCATGGAACATGAGGGAGAGATAGAAAAGGGTAGGTCATTATATGCAGAATATATATTACTCTGTTAACAAAGGCTAATAAGTTATGTAAACCTGAAATGGAGAACGAAAATTTAGGTACGTCAGAATTTTTATTCGTACTAATAATTTTAAAGCGAATAATACTTGCGAGCGAGATATTTGCTCTACATGTTGGTATTAAGTAGGCCGTTCTCGATTCTCGAGGTTTCGCTGGTGTCCGTAAAAATAATTTTTCCTGGAGCGAGATTTTGGCAAAAGGGCTTTTCAACATTTGTACATTCTAGATTATTTTTTATTGTCTCACGCTTTTATCTTATACTCCAGTTTGGATTTCTTTTATTCATCTAAGTATCAATTACAGTTTGTCTGACTCTGCAAGGGTAGTACTACTAGGAAACTATTTATTAATTTTTCTTACTTATGGACACCATTAATTGTATTTGATCTGAGTATGGCAGAGTATTACTACTAGTTTAGTAAATTAATTTTTCGTACCTCAGAAGAATAATATGAAATGTAGTTTGTCTGACCATGTTAGGATATTGATTTTTGTTCAGTAAATTTTTACCTGGTTTCCTCTGTACAAAGGCAATACTAGGTACAGTGGACTATGCTAGAAAATTGCTACTTGTTCAATAAATATATTTTTTTTATTAAGTTAGGGTTGGATTGAGTTTGTCTGACTATTTTGAGGTACTACTACTTATTAAGTAAACTGCTACTCCCTATTCAACAGTAGTATTAGGTGTTCGGACATTACCACTTGTTCATTGAATTGCTTTTTCTCTTGAAACAACATTACATGTAGCTTGGACGACTATGTCAGAGTATTATTACTAGTTCAATGATTTACTACTTGCGAATTTTCCTATTCGAGAACAGCATTGGAAGTCATCTGTCTGACTATATCAGGATATTACTACTTGTATCGTAAACTGGTAACTAGTCTTCCCAATTCACGTGCAGTACCAAATGTAGTTTAGCTGACTATAGCAGCATACTACTACTTATTCGGTAAACTGCTAAACCTAAATGACAATATAACCAGGTGTAATTAATACGATTGTGGAAAGATATTACTACTTGGCTTATCAGAAATCAAAGAAGAATCTCATCTAGTATAGTTAAGGGTACGAACACTACTTTAAAAAAAATTCACAAAAAATTAAATACCTTATTCATCGCTGTTAAATAAAGGAGACATAAGAAGACCAAAATATTTATTATAGAGCGTGAGTCTGGGACGCAACAACCCAAAACTCACTGCGACGTCGAGTACTACGGTCTAAGGTCGCCGAGGACGGGTAAGGTGGTACATCCCAAGGTCAACAGGTTCAGCTCGGGAAACGTCAAATGCAAGCAGTACTTTATACCAGCAGCCAACCAGGCGGTCATCATAACGGTACGTGGAAAGCACTGCACTATCAAAGAGTGAAATGTACAAATTATTATAATTTTTCAAAAATATTGTATTATTTTCCTTTGTGCTGATGACCGGCAGTTGAACAGTACAATGAACCAGACGCACGACAGCCAGTGCACGACGCAGTGCGGCGATCAGGGCTGTAGGTGCGCGAGCAACCGCTCGCTCGACGACATCGACCACCTGCTCCTCGTCTCGCGAGTCCACGGCAACACGCTGGCATGTCTCTGTGGAAACAATCGGGTGAGTCTCACTTTTTTCTG
The DNA here is from genome assembly GCF_036245765.1 of Copidosoma floridanum. Lineage (NCBI taxonomy): Eukaryota > Metazoa > Arthropoda > Insecta > Hymenoptera > Encyrtidae > Copidosoma > Copidosoma floridanum. The sequence continues at coordinate 9,094,555 of NW_028321884.1, read as the reverse complement.
AAATCCAACATATCCTTGGAAAACCATAACATGATATTAAACGGATAATTGTCATTACGTGGGTAGGATTGGCTGCCGGTCGAGTTCTGGAGCACGACACCGGTGTACATCGAGTGGTCGAGGTCGAGCCACACGAGCCTCAATCTGAGCGCAGACTACGAGTTTGCCGACGACACGTTCTGCGGCTCGTATCAGGCAATCGCCGGGAAACTCGAGGGGGAAATACGCGCCGGCTTCTCGGCCAACTTCAGCTTCGCCCTCAACCGGTACTACCAGCAAAAGTGCACTTATCTGATCGAGGTGCCAGCGAACCGAGAACTCGTCATCATGATCGAGTCTTCCCAAACGAGTGAGTCTGTCTTTCATTTTTTCTTTTTTTTCCTTCAAACCATGTTTCGATTTCATGTCAATTTTAAATAACTATAGGTGTGAAATGCCTAAAGCTAACTTCATAAAAGTGAAACTTTAAACGCTACTTTCAATGGTAGATCAGTGGAGTTTTCAACTTGTACTTAAAATCTAAAATAAGATAAATATTATTTTTTTATATAAAAAATGAGGTAATCACTGTGAAATTTATTGACGAATTTTTTACGAATTTCATATTGGTACTGATGTTAATAGGTACTATTGGACAAAAATTGATCCAAAAGCTAGCCTGTTACATTATAAAATTCTCACTCCCTTATCCCCTCATTTTACGGTCTATATAATAAGGAGCTAAACCAACACTGGCAAATAACTTCCTTGGCCGAAAAAAAAGTAAGTCATGACGTATTAAAGAGTTCTTGAATCCAAGTGGATTCGTGGGCAACGGATACTTTTAAAATAATGATAAAAATATATCAAACAACAAAACGAGTACATTAAACAAACGAAATAACGATGGTAAGATGGGATACTTTGAAGATGAGATAGAAAAAAAGTGGAAAAAATGATCCAAACGTTTAACCGCTGCAAAGTTTTACGAAATTGTTTCTTCGTAAACGAGAGTGTTTACTCACTCACTTCTACATCGTTTTTTTGGGGTTGTACGCAAAAGTTTTACGAAGTAGTGATTTATATGTAAACTATGTAAAATCTCCTTGATACTGTTGGTTTGTTTATAAATGCAAAGTAAGCGAGCTCTTGAAAAATTATCATCGGGATACTATGATGTAACTACGCTCAAAAAAAATTATTTGAAAAGAAAGTTTGATGGGTCATATTTGGAAGGCTGTTCAATTAAGATTTAATTGGTTTAAGATATTTACCTGCTTTGTTCTTAATGAGTAAATTACTAAGGATGAGTTTGAGTAGTAGTAAAAATCATTGGAGTTTTAATATGAAATAAAAATAAAAACTGTTTATTCTAAAAAGTTAATTGTTGAACAGAGTAAAAGATAAAAAATTTCTAACATAAATTCTTTACGAAAGTTTACAGATCGGCGTGCAAAGCGCGCTGGGACGGAGCTTTCTTGTATTGAAAAAGGACATTAAGAGATCGTTATCTAGATTCTTCAAGCGAAATACGTGCAGTGCGTCTGACGTAGGATATTAATGTGCATATATATTTGCGTGTTCGCAGGACCGTGTACAGCTTGGAATCTGACGGTGCACGAGTACAACAAGACCAGCGCAAACAACGAGGGCCCGAGGCTGCACACCTTCTGCTCCCGGGACATTGCGAGGAACTTCACCATCGGCCAGGAGAAGCGCTCCGTCATCGTCAAGTGAGTTTTCTTCCTTCCATTGTCGTTTCTTCCATAATTTCACGTATCCACGTCCTTGCCTTGCTTTGGCATCCCTTCGCCTCCTTTAAAATTCTTGAATACAGTTCGAATGTATTACTTGCGCGTGCAGGTTGCAAGCGCTGGGCCGTACGGTGCCACAGTACGTGCTGAGGTGGCGAAGCCAAAGCGCATTAAAGTCACGCAAAAAAAATTCGCCTAACAGTAGCATCAACGTGGCGATGGTCAGCTCCTCGGTGAGTCCCAGCCTTGGTGGGTCCACGTTATTCTTGCTGCTGTTGGTACTAAAGGTTTTGGTAACCACCTGATTGTAGCCAACATCGATATCTAAGTCATCAGCTCCTTCTCACCTCTTTGCCGTGTTGTACATAATGTATGATAAAATGTGTTTGTCTTGCACCTACATGATAAGGTGCATCTACCTGTAACTACGAATCTTCAGAAATAAACACGTAAGTGTTCATGTACTATATAAAAATACACCCAAACACGATATAGATTTTTGTAAGTTGTTGCAAGATGATATAAAACGAGAGGTCGAAAAACGTTTGCTACTGATTGTTTGGATTGTCTGAACTATTTATGATGATGAAAATTTTTTATGATACTAAATATGTGCGGGCCATTTTGACGATGAATTTAAGACGCTTATTTTAAGTAACAAGTAGTGCAGACGAATGATGGATGTTCCAAACAACGAGCCGTAACGTTTAAGGTAAAAGCCGCAATGTTATCTTTAACAAGTATAAAGTGACTGCCTCTTTTATTGTTGACGACTGTACTCCTGTACGCTTATTTCATAAAATTTTACATTTTTTGCCATTTTTGTGACATTACTAACAATTTTAAAGGACTATAGTTGCTTTGAGCATTAAATGTCCACTAACTGTAGATCTACATCTCTCTTGAAAATTAAATTTAATTGAATACTTAATGTTCTTTTTGACAAGCTTCTCCTTCACGGATCTAGTCGTAAATGAGCAGAAGTAAAGCAGTCACCTTACCCATACACACACATACCATAAATGTTTTTTTACAAGATAAGTTTTTGTTTGATCTACTAAGTTATTGACATAATCTCATGTCATCAATTTTGCTTCAGATTATTTGACACCCAGAATAAATCTGATATTAAAGAATTTTTGTTATTTTTGGATGAAAAATATTTTTTAATGTTTTTAAAACAAATATCATTTTTGAAACTTTTTAAATTATTAAAACTATTAATGCGTTGAAAAAAAAACAACGTAAAAACAAAAAAACTCAGCAAATTAAAGTGATTTAACTGACCATTATTCAATTTTTACGTACAACAACACTGTTATTGGCACAGGTCCACGAACATGTACATAAAAGTAAAAATTTGTACATAGACAATACGTACCAAGCACTTATTGTTGCTAAACTGGACAAAAACTTCTTTTTCGATTGAAGGCTTATTTATGAATGTTCGACAAAGACGAAAAAAACCTTTTTTATTTTATTTATGTAACTATTTATTTTATTAACATTAAATACTTTGGAAATATGTATAAAAGTAGATGATGCAAATCTAGTTTTCCATTAAAGCTTTTTTATTTTTACTGATACGTAAATTAAAACGTTATTGTGTTTTTTAAAACAAAAGGTTCTGACATTTCAAGTACGATTATTCTTCAGCGAAATAGAAGCAGTAAACTTTGAACGTTTTACTCTCTCCACCATTTTTTGTTTTAATCATGTATAATTATTTTTTAATCCATGTACATACTTAGCTAGTAGGTTAATAAATTAACCTAGATAGTGTACATAACGAAAATGTTTTTTTGCACTTCCAGAAGGTCAGAAGTTATTAAACTTTTGAAAATGTGTAAAAATGACCGTAGACTAGTTAGTACATTATACAATAAATTATAATTAAAGGTGGTATAGGATTATTATAAGAAATCACGGAAATAATTCGTGTTTAATTAATTGTCATGATAAGTGTTTATAGACATTAGTAATAATACTGAAGAAACAAAAGTATTTTAACGAGCGAGCTTGGTCCGACTATGGTAACTGTCAATTTTATTACCAACGAATTTATTGATCGATCGAATGACCTTTTTTAAAAATGTTTTAAACAATGTTGGATTACTGAAATAATTTTAATTATAAACGATACTGGCAATGAACCCAATAAAGAAAGCCTCCGTTAAATATAAACATATATATAACTTTATGATGTATAACAACAATAAATATTTATTAACATTATAAGAACTCATAAGCTCCTAACAGAATATTTTGAAATTAAATTGAATTAACATGTTTAAAATGAGTTTTTTTAGTTAAATATTACAGTTCATTAACTATGCCTGACTTAATTAAAATCTACGTATCAGATACACGTGATTGTGATAGTTTACCACTAGTTTCGTCAATTCTTGGTATTGTAATTCAATTGATTAAAATATATTTTAATTCAGTTTTCTACAGTTTATTGGTTGATTGGAATAAAATAATTGAAACTAACGAGTGTGATTAAATTGATTGATCGATATTTTTAATGTCGATAAACTTATCTTGTGCCTTGTAATAGAAATAGTCATAAAACGCTTGTTGTCCATCGGAAGCGTGTCTACGACTATGGATTTCACGATCATGGGCCACCTCCTCTGCGGCCACCACTAAGCCCTCGATTAGAGGCACGTGCCTGTTTTGCGCTCGAAGTAATTGTTATGCGCCCATGTGAAACTTAATTCGTATCTCATTATTATACATCGTATAGTTATATTTTAATATTTTTTGTAAATACATTATTATATAAATATGTACCAAACGAAATTTTACATATTACGTGCGCAACGATAAAATACATGTGTACAAAATTTGTGTGTTATTACTTTTCCTAACATCTCCTGGTCCAAATCTCAATTAATTCAAGACGGGAGCTTAGGGGTGGATGTAGAGCTCTTACTTGGCTTAAACTGTCGGTTCTGAGGCCTTGGAGTGAACAATATTAACTGAAAATCAGAGTTTTTTAGAATACTAATTTATATTGTAAGTATGGTGATTTTGATCTAGATATATTGGAATTTCTTTATGACTAACGTTTTACATAAAATTTTATAAATTCAAAGTTTGTTGCTTGTTATAACTTTATCAATAGATAAATGAAAAATTCATTGAGTTGTGGTGTTAAAATGTAATGCATAAATCAAGTCCTGAAAAATGAATCGTGTTCGAAAATGGTTGCATAGTTAACGTAATTGAATAAAACCGACGCGGTGATGAGCAAAGGGGAGCTTTAATTCTCTGTACTATTACGCTGTGGATCGAATGTTTAATTAAACAGTCCGAGCGCATAATGTAGAAGGGTAGCACTGATGGTGACAGATTATTTACGGACGATTGAATTTTGTATTAATTCTAATAAAATAGTAGTACCACAGCCGAACCGATTGTTACCAGCACACAAAATCGGAATCTGCTTAATGGTGACTTGAAATTTACGATTTTGCTTTTTTATAGGTATACTTGTAGAATTTTATTATTCGTGATGATATTTTTTTTTTACACCCGTAACATCATTACAAAGAGAATAACTACTGCAATATTTTCTATATTTTTAACTAATCGGTTTAGTAAAAAAAAAGAAGTTTCATTGCTCGTGAACTGCTGGTCAGCTACAGACTTAAATTCAAAGAAAACAGGTTTCCCTTCATTCCCTAAAAAAATACATTGAAATTTTCAGTGGTACACGCAAAAGACAAAGTCATGGATACAGTGGCTGACGTTGCCTTAGATTACAGAAAGTAATAGCTAAGGAAAAATCAATAAAGCAGGATATAGAAGGACTTTCCCGCAAAGATTTCATCGATGAATCGGGTATCTGTTTGGTTTTCATTTCCCCAAATTTGATCTCATGTATGTGTTATTCTTCATAGTCAGTGGGCTGTACTATTTTAATTAAAATGGGAATTCTGTTTGAAGATTGGGAGGGATAGAATGGTAAAAAAAGACTTGATAGTTACTCCTCAGTGAGTGGATTTCGAATTGAATCGAGAGAAGACTAATTTTGTCCTAATCCTTGTGGGGATTAATTCCAAATCAGCGCTAGAGCTTCTCTACTGTAATCCTACCAGATGAGAAAGGAGATGTACAAATCTCTTGCAGAGTGGAGGTAGTGAAAAAAAAATTTCATGTGGCACCAGAACTTTGAAGTTTCCACGTATATTATGATTTTTGATTAGTTTTGAGAAAGTAGATTTAATTCCATCAGTTACAAAATACATCCTGTAGGTAGTCATCACGTCGACGTGAAGATACTTACTACAATTGTTTTACAGCCATCAGTAAATCACGAGCAAACTTTTCACTGGAGAACATATATTAGAAGGCACTAGTGTGCAAGATGGAAGAAAAAAAAGTAAAATTAAGGGGTGGGCAGTCTTTGTACTTTTCATTTCTTAATTCCGGGTGACACGTCGTTCCTTGCTTGCACCTCCTTACCAACCCTCATCTTGCATTTTAAAAAGTTTCAAGCTTGCCCTCAAATTTTTTTTGCTGTTTGTTTTCCTTCTTTTTCTTTTTCGTAGTAATTTACGAAAAGCAGCAGCTGGTATAAAATTTTCCACTGCTGTGAACAAGAGGATATAGAATATGTCTCTGTTCCGGTAAATATGGCTTTCCAACTTCGTTTATTTTAATTCGTGTTAAATCACAAATGCATTGAATTCTAAGAATTTACATTAAGACTTTCACTAGATTGCAAAGGAGAAAAATCAGTTGTAGAACCCAATAACGATGCAAGGTGGTGAAAAGTACCAAGAGCCTCTTCTGTTCGTTTTCAAGGCAAATTGATGCGATGCAGCAGCCAAGACTTATAATGCACTTAATGTGGACTCAAGGACGAGAGACCCAGGCAATTGGTAATTATTCCATTAAGGAGCTAGCATGTAAGGAGACTTGAGTGCCCCTTTTCCATTCCATTTTATGACTGTCTTTCATCATCTCATTCTCTTTCTTTCTTCCTCACGAATAATACTACGAGTTGTACTAAAATATCGTTTTAAAAATAAATTTCACGTTTAAATTTCATTTTTTTTTCTAATGTCATTATACGAACTAATGCTTACAGCATCAAATCATTCTAACAATCAATGAATCTATAATTGTTAAAATTGCATGTGAGCATTCAAGCTGTAAAATAAAGATCATTACGCATTGTTTCTGATAATTTGGTCTTCAGCGACAATAGTAGCACCTCACAAGTGCCGTCAACACTTACTTATGGGCGTTAGATATCCGTTTGATTATACTTTTAATAGATGTACATCAAAAATATTTGAGTGCATTTTAGTCTTTTCACAACTTATTTCACTCTAGTTAACACAAAATTGGCAGAAATACTCGTTTTAAAAATCAACAATTAGAAAAGGCTCTTAACAAGAAAGGATAAGAAGAAGTTTACTAGCGAACTCTTTCAGTTTAATCAGTTTAATGAAGTCCTTGCACAACTGGCCCCAATGAGTTTCACAATAATTTATTTCTTGTAACTACTTGTTACTTTGTTTCGAAAAAGCAATAATTGAAGTCTCCGTAGCGTAAAAAAGAGAGGAAGAAGCGTCTTTGGTTGGCATCTTCCTCGTGGGCTGCAGGAGATGCTTGTCTTTTGTTTTGCCGATACTTTTCATCGGAAATCACCTCAGGGCTCGATATTCTCAGCTTCTGATTTTCCAAGGCAGCAAAACAAGACCAGCCGCTAAGAGCTTCCATCGAAATTCGAAGCTTCCGTGTTTCCAATGGCAAAAAGTCTTGTTGTTTTGCGAGTCTTTAAAGTTTTTCTTTCGTACTTAACTGAATTCTAATAAGTACAATTTTGCGGAAAATTTTCAAAGAAACAATTTTCTTTGGCTTTGAACATGCTTTTGTAATTCATGTCTTTAAATGACACTGGCCTTCATTTTTCAAATTTATTACTTTAATAGATAAACTTCACAACTTTTGACGCAGTAACTTTACATGTTTATATTTGAACAATCTTTATTTCAGCATGTTTATTTGTCAAACCTTCCTATTTAATCTTGGTATTTGTATGCAATTGAGTTTCCATTAAACTTATAGGGAAAATATCAAAACAATCACAAAAACAAAATGAAAAGCCCACCCACTGTTACAATTTTCACACTCTAAACTTCAATCTCATCTGACATAAATGTATGCGCATCCGGTCGACGAGGATCTTTTTTTTCCATCTCTTACCATAAAAAAAATAGTCGAGAGAAGAAAAACTGGCAGATTCCCAAAACATCGATGGTTCCAATGGAATTCATAAATAGACCGAAAACGCCGGTTTCGCCGTACGAGTGGTCATTCTCTTTTTCCAGCTCTCGTTCTTCAGATCTTTTTGTCTTCACAGTCACGTGCTACGAATACGTTGCGGCAGGAGATGCTCTGTGTGTGCACGTACGCCACTTCTATCTTTTTCCCCGGCCAGTGTGACTCCTCGCAGTGAAGGGTTATGTTAAGCGGAACTCTCGTGAAAATGTTTTCCCACCACGTCGATAATATGGCACTGGTACGGTTGTCAAGTGAAGCTCTTTCTTCCCCTTGTTATCTCTCTTTTGATGCCGGAAGGAAGATCTTTGACACGGTTGGGTCACATCGAGATTCGATTTTACCCCACTGTACTTCTTTAGATTTGTGTATAAATAGTCGCTGCTATCATTGATTTATTGGTGCCATGTATATCAGAAAATATTATCTTATGATACTTCTTGGAAAGGAAATTGAATCAGGGTTACTCTTTTAATGTGATCAATGAAAATTTATGCAGTTACAAGAATAAAACACTATATAACCCTCTATGCTCAATGTTATTATTGTTTTAAAAACTTATCATTTCCTCTCTTCCTCTCTCTCTCCCTCCCTCTCTCTTTATCTATCTTTTCAAAAATTCATGGTAATTAGTTATAAGTTAATGTAATTTATTGTATCAAGAATACGTTTTAATTGATTTTTTTTTTTTTCTCAGTTCTGAAGGAAACCAAACTGCCTCGGGCTTCCTAAGAAATATTTGAATTGGGCTTAACTCAAGTGTATATGCATATTTATCCCCAAGGCATGGTAACGTCTCCAGGTATTTCCTTACTTGCCTTCTCACGTACAAACACCAAGAAACATATACCCAAAGTGCATGTACGCACTATCCTATTTGACTTCGCAAACCTCATTGACATTGGTTTAAGTATTTTCCAGTATTAGTTGTAATAAGTTGTTATAAAATTAGTTCTTTACATGTTTATTGATTATTTATTTTCCTGTGCCACCATCTAATCGATCCAATACAATTAGTGAGCTGCGTCATATATTCTTGCGATGTCTGACTAAATTTGAATTGTACTACTTAAATTTTTCTTTAACACAATTATTAAACAAAAATTGTGCAGGTTTTCTGATTTTTTATTTAGACAGATTGTTGTTTGTTGTGTGACAAAAGATATAATTGGATAAAAAGTAGCTAGTATGGATGCGCAGCAAAGTTTAATTGGATCATTCGTGATTCTGCGGACTATGTGCGTCTTGTTACGGCATTGAATGCACTATGCGGTTCTGTATTGCACGTTGCCTGAAAATAGAGTATTGCTGTAGATGCGGACATGAACATTGCATGGATCCTTTAACTTTCGAGGAAAGACATAGATGATCCTGGTGTAAGATATGCTTTGGCCCCACTTTCTTAAATTGTAAATTTTGAGATGTAAGCTTGTGTACAACCTATCAATTTTCAATTTTGCTCGCAGCTTCGAATTCAAGTGTATATTGATGCTAACTAGTTTCTCTCACTCTATGGAAACTCGACAAATCAAAGTTGGATAATTTAGTCAATTGGTTGGCAAAGTGAATTAGACAATGAGGTATCTGGAAGCGATAGGCAAAGAGAGGAAGAGACAGTGGAGAGTAGGTATATTTCGGTGGAGTGAATGGCCGAGGTTGTATAGGTGCAATACGAAATGATTTGGGAAGGGGAGCTATTCAGTTTCAACTTTCCAAAACAGTATAGAAACTCAAATTAATTATACGCTAGTTCTAATGTCGTGTCACTTCTACAGTACTGTTGTATATCGTATACAACTATAACTTCCTCTCAAACTTGGAAGGCCAATATAAAATATATCCGTACGAGTTAGTCAGAAGTTTTTATGCGAGATACGTCCTGCTACAGTATATTCATTGTACCTGACTACGTGTAAACATGAAAAGTTTGAAAGAGAAAGAGAGGCAAAGCCAGCGTTTTCTGACAATTTGTCGATGTTACAGAAGCCATTGATATTTTTGGAGGGCTGCCAGCTCTTTTATTTACGTTCCCCCTTCGTCCGCTTGCAAGATCTTTATCTGTATTTTTTTGTTGTTAATACATCGATATGACAACACGTAAAGTGTTTGGAAGGTAAGATAAAAATAAGGTTTGGTACAAAGATTAGCATAAATAATATTCAGCTTGAAGGTACTCTAAAATTAGAGACACATGCAGGATTGGGAAGGATCTTAAAAATAAAAACATAAAGTATATGTATAAGCCAGGAAAAACTGAATCCAATTAAGTGACACGCGAACGTATGGATGAGTAAAAGGGGAGAAAGAATTTGGGTCAAAAAGTTTTACTGTTGCTGTTTTTTGCCGATTGGATGTGAAGAGGAACTGGAGCGAAGGCGGAAAAAGTGAAGGCGGAAAAAACCAATTAATTCAAAGTTCCTCGTTACGTTGATTTGGTTTCTGGTGATTTCCGGTCAATAGGCATTACACTTTGTTGCTGTTACTACTTTTTCTAATACATATTCAATATTATTCGAAAAATAAAATTGGTCTTACCTTGAGCGTATTTTTTCAGGAAATAGTCCCTCGGCCCCAGGTATATCCCTAGCGATGACGGTACTTATGTAAGGAAAACAAGGCTATAGGGACACGCATTGCCTCTGAATATTCCGTATTTCATCAACTTATTTTATTGTCATACAATATACCATTTAACTTGTGATTTTGATTGTTATTTAAAATTTCAATTTGTAAAAAAACCAGAGTGAAAGTAAAGAAATGAACTTACAAAAGGTGTTAAGCGCTGAATAAGAATGCAACTCATGGGGTAAAAGAGAAGACAAGCTTAAATAATCGTCTTTTAAAGACAGTACAGACTAAAAAAATTGACCTAGAAAGAATTGTTTCCTCTCTTTCATCGATAGTTCATTTTTTTCTTCAAATTTTTTAGATTACTCTTTGAAACGCATTGCTCTTCCCATTTCATCTCTTTAGAGAATCACGTTATGATACGTTGTTTTTCAGGAGGGAGATAATGAGGTCTTGTGGTATTAAAAATATAGGAAACTATATTGTGAATACCCCAGTTAAAATAGAGCGAGCAGAATTGAGAGTAAGCTTAACTCAGATGTTGCATAAAAAAATTGCCTTGGCTCGGGACCGGGTTTTCCTTATTGAATGTACCAGCATTATGAGATAAGGTACATGGATACGAAAGGGAAAATGAGACGATGGGGAAAAAGCAAAGAACAAAAAATAATAGGCTAAAGGCTAGTGGAAAACAAAGAATGCCGTTTCCTTGGATTAGTTCTTTTGCTGGGTACGTCCACTTGGCTGAGGGAAATTGCTTCTTTGAATTTTCGTTTTATAAATTGTACTTGGAATCCAATTGAACAACGAAAGAAAAACTTTAAAGACTCGCAAAACAACAAGTTTTTTTGCCATTGGAAACACGGAAGCTTCGAATTTCGATGGAAGCTCTTAGCGGCTGGTCTTGTTTTGCTGCCTTGGAAAACCAGAAGCTGAGAATATCGAGCCCTGAGGTGATTTCCGATGAAAAGTATCGGCAAAACAAAAGACAAGCATCTCCTGCAGCCCACGAGGAAGATGCCAAATAAAGACGCTTCTTCCTCTCTTTTTTACGCTACGGAGACTTCAATTGTTGCTTTTTCGAAACAAAGTAACAAGTAGTTACAAGAAATAAATTATTGTGAAACTCATTGGGGCCAGTTGTGAAAGGACTTTATTCGACTGATTAAACTAAAATAATTTTCTGGATCTTTTATGAAAGTTTCTAAGATTCAGTTTCAGAGACGATAATATTTAATATTTACTCCGTACATTTAAGAAAACAATTGTTGTACTTTCAAATCATATTCATTTTTTTCCAAATACGCCAAAAGATGGGTCTCGTTTGCTCGTGTAGCGCACTTCTAATAGTTGATGTACTAATGTGCAAAAGTTTATCAGTATGATTTCGGACTTATCATTTTAAATTTTGCACAATGAAAATTATTAATCTAATGATATTACATTGACGGATTACAACCATACGAATTCTGATTACACAAGTTCGCATGAATTATTCGATATTTCGAATTAGTTACCTATACAATCGATCAAAGCGTAAAATCAGTGTCAAACTCGTACTCATGCAGAAATAGGTAAGTACGTGGCCATCCATAATAACGATAGGTTTTCCCAGCCTAGTGAACGAAAGAAAAAAAAAGTAAAGCCTAAAAAATTAACTGATGAAACGTAGAAACCACAAAACAGAACGATCTCACAAAAAAAGCAAGGAAAGCACTTGAGAGCTTTTTGGAACTCCCGAATGTAGCTGAAAAGAGAGAGAGAGAATTCAAATTTATGGCTTCACCAGAGCAGGAGAAAAGGAGAAAAGGTAGAGGAAAGGATGAACGTGAGAAAGGCTTCCAGAAAGAATCCCACAATTTTTCAGTCAGACGAAAGCTTGCTGCCAAGAAATTCCAAGCCTAAAATTTTAATTAATTTTTATGGTTACCTTTTTTATTTAAGTTGTGGAATATGGAAATGAAAATAAGAGTGAAAAATATAAAAGAGTTGGTTTTTCACTTTTTGTAAGTATACGTTACAGTAGAACCAACTGCGTTTTAGTCATTTGTCGAACCAAAAATAAAACAAAAAATGGTGATTAACGCAAATAATTTTTGCAAAAGTGAGATCTTTAAAGATTTCCATTGACATTACCAACACAGCTCCAAACAGGCAAATACGAGAAAACAGGTTTGTGAGTCTCATTAATGTACATACAGTCTGGCAACTCAACCATAAGATAAGCTAAGGAGGACGAGAATGATCGGGTCAAGGGATTGGTACTATATACAGCTACCAATCACGTGTTTGTCTTACCAGAGGGCTCACTTGCTTGATTGGGATCCGATTATACGTCATACATGCTATACGTAAATTATCAAAGCCACGTAGGTTCTGTCGTGTACTAATGATCCAATAACGTTTACTCTAGCATGTGTATTGTGTCCCGCGCTCATAAAATAAAGTGCGAGTTTTACAATAAGCAACGTTGGTTGGACACCTTGCATTTACCTTTCGTTAGTCATGTATCCATCGGCCACAACTAATTATGTGTACGTAAGGATGTACATGTACATGCAATATGTAGAGCAATAAATTAGTGGACACAACTTGAGGGAAAACAGGGAATATGAGAGGGTTGAGAAAATGATATTGGGTTTGCCGATTGCAATTAGAGCTGAGTTGCCGTAAGATCAAGCGACCAAGCTAGTGGTTGGGTATTAGTTTGGCTCTATTTCTGTTTGTTTTCACCTAGAGTTTCATGTCTTCGGCTTTGCCTACCCACCTTTCACAGTTTATGCGTTCATGTGAGCAATGTCTATTGCAACAAAATAAGGCCTTTTTGAGACTTCTATATTTGGTCCTTTACTCTTGCATGTCTATATTTTATCTAGGTAAACAAAGAAGAAAGTATCCTTTTCACTTTCATCTTCAGTTTGTATGAGTGAGCGTGTATAGATATAGTATACCTTTCTCATATACACTTAATCTACTCTAAATTACATACAATACTAAGTGAACTGGAAAGTCAGATGTGATATGTAATGTATGGAATATTAAGTAGAGCCCCACAGACACATAATAAATTCTTGATTTCACGTACTATTTACTTATTTCGTCTGACCATAAAATTAAATCAGTAAATTTTTTGAAAATTAAATCAATGAAGGCAGTAAAAAAAGGGTACAGTTATTGCAAAACAGTTTAATAAGATTTAATAATTAAGACGATGGTTTCGAAGTAGGTGCGATTGATATTTTATATTACGATAACTTTGAAACTCGTTCAGACAATAAGTGATGAGGTGAGAAAAAGTTTTATTTAACAATGTTTTTTTTTTTGAAGAAAATATAAAATACAGAGGTACATGTGTTTCAGCCAAGTATAAATTGAGAGCAAATCTTTATATGCCAAATAAAATGGAAGGGAACTGGGAGAAAAGTCTCAACAAAACGGCTCATGCAATTTTTTCATGAACAGCGGAAAAAAGCTCCTTACGGAGAAAAATAAAACTTGCTTTTCTTTCCAGTCTTCTTTATATTGTCTCCTGCTGTTGAATCCTCTATCCTTTTACCAACTCTTCAGATCTCCTTTTTTTCTGTTTGTATCTGCACACATGCCCAAACTATCTGCGTGTATATAAAGAGAGTGAAAGGGGAAGAGTAGTCGTGTGAAAAGCGTAAGTGAGGACATAAGATATTCCCGAGGCTACACAAAGTGCTTTCTCGGCTCAGTGGAGGTTGGATTTTTAGTATTCTATTTGAAATTCGTATCGGAGAAGCACCACCTTCAGATAGATACATGTACTGATACAGCCTCATGCACTTGTTTGTCAGCAAAGCTTTCTTACTTCCTTTTTTCAAAGCTTTTCTTTCGTTCTACCCGGAATTTTTTACACAGACACCTGTACACCTCTCGTAGAATTTTTTAAATGCGAATTACTCAGAGACATTCAATCTATTTGATAGATGACTTTTTTGTATTATACAAATCTGGATTATAATATACTTGATTAAGTTACACGTTTTTAATTCCTCGTCTGACCAAATCTATGTTCGTACTACTTAAAGGTATAATATACTGAACTGTACACTAAATTTTTTTTTTTTTTTTTTTTTTTTTTTAATAAATACTTACTTACGTAGTGTATTTATTTTTAGGCTTTATTGTAAACGGGTACATATAGCCTTGGTGCAGTAAGGCACATTTTTACATTATATTTCTTACGTATTACGAGCAATGATTGATTTGATCGTATCAAACACCTGTGAGAGAAGCTGCAATAACTTAAGCGTGTCGAAAAGTTGATAACAGCAACTTTACAAGTACCATTTTTATTACTAAGTTTTGTTTTATTTCTTTGGTATGCATCAAATTATATTTACGAATTTTCAGTGATATTTGCAAATTTTCGAGTATTTATTATTCTATAAATCTACAAAGTAGGAGATGCTATGAAAAATGATTGTAATTTTTTATATCCATTGTAAATAAAGTTAGCTCGTTTGCATAATCAGAACTTGAATCATATCTTGAAGATTCTCTGTTTAGGCCTGAATCTGAAACAATTTTCGTCCCCAAATTTTTTTAGCAAGATAGGTGTGGTGACAAATTAAAAAAGTTTTCGCTCAGAAATAATTATATCTAAAACTGTGAAAGTTGATTTAAAAAATATCGTATGACTACTATTCATGTGAGTACGATTTATGGCCCTTTTAAGGTGTAGTGTCGCGCAAAATGTTCAATAACGAGCGATTTTTCTCAAAAAACTGATCAAAATAAATTATAACAAAATTTTTACTGTTGATTTTATAATTTTCAATTGCAACAGAGTTTTCTTGAATGTAACTCGTTCATTTTTACGTATCGTGTTCTAACGAATCAAACTAAAAGAGAAAATGAATAAGCCTAAATCACAGATTCTTGCTTCTAACTTAACATGCAGCTAATTTAAAAACGGCTATTTTTTCATTACATTGACTTTCATTTGTCGGCCAAAATCAGTTTTCAGTTGAGGGATCAAAGTGACAGAAATGTCTGACTTAACACTTACTGATACTACTTAAGGCTTTGGTTCTTATTTTGATAATTTTTTAATACAAGAGTGAACTTTTTTAAACCTAGATAATAATTTGTCTCTACTGTAAGCTGCCCGTGAGGTTGGGGCCATAAGAATCATGTACTTTTTATTTTTATTGTCATCATCGTTATTGTCAAAATTATTTGGAGAAACTCAGTGCAGGTTAGGCGTCAAAGTGAAAATGAGATTTATACAGGGAAGTAAAATCCGACCTTCATGTAAAATATATAGCTTGAAGAGAACAAAAGAATAGAAACGTCACTCACCATCGCGTGCTGAATAGAAAGAGGTGTATACCAGTCAATAAAGAAGCAGGAGATCAACGCAGAAAGGCGTGTCTGAGTAAGATTTGTCAGAGTCACGGCTGCTCTAATGTTTTCCGCGTACGAAAATCTGTGAGTGAAGCTCTTCCCCCTTTTCTCGCTTTTAAACTTCATCCGTTCAACCTGGGGGTAATCGAAAATCGATGTGTGTAACGAGAAATTGGTGTACATTTATCTCATTTTTCTGTGGCACTAGACCCTTTCACTTTGCAAATCTAGCCGTTGTGTCGTTTATATACATATTTTTTTTTTTCTAGTGCACCACAGAAACGAGTTGGTGCTTGAGATGAATGGCCAGGGCTTTGAAAAATTCCAGCTTGCCAAGTGCTTTTGCGCTCTTGGCGTGAAATTGCTTTTTACGTGGACGACTTCGTTTCAAAGCTTCCCCAATTTCTCGGATATTCGCACTTACTCTATCTAGGTATCTTTTTCGTAGTGGGTTGATAAACTAAAGATCAAAGAGTCAGTATTTGTTATATGTGCAAGTCGAAATTCAGGGTACATCATCTGGATTTGTCGAATCACAGAATCATTTAGTTGAAAATCTCATAAAAATAAAATTTGACTGTCTGAGAGATAAAAGACAGTAGTGGGATTACGTATTTCATACGTGGGTGTACGTTTTTGCTGTATGTCTGATTAAACATCAGTTTATTAATCTGATAACCAAGTATAATTGAAATAAGTATTAACGTATTTTAGATGGGCTACTGTATTTTTATTCCTCTCAAGCCCTGATGAAAGACTTACGGTTTTAACTAGCGAAGTGAAGTGGAAAACCTAGGACTAAGTCAAAAAGAAAAAAAAACACACACACACACTGAAAGTCACACAGCCGAAGCATAATGTTAATTCTGGTAAAAGGGAAAAAGTTTCGTATTTTGCCCAAAACAGAGAAAAAAACGAGATGACGTGATGAAAAGCAATCCTCGGAATATAAGCTTTGTGAGCGAGAGAGATTTAATTAAAATTGATATCACGTACCGTCATTGTCACCAAGAAAAAGAGAGAACCAAACATAGTGCAATACTATGTGGAATAAACGGCTTGGGGGAGGGGGGTCGCACTTAGCATATATACACAAGCTGCAAGTGCGAGAGGAATACCGTGCATCCAGGTTTAATTATACGTGGGAGCTAGCTTGTGTACGCCAGCCAGTCGAGCTACGTGTCCTGCTATTATTGCACGGGGACGTGGAAAAACAGGAGGCAAGACTAGGGCAATGACGTTGATTCTTGAAGCTGCTGGGAAAATTATTCCTACTTGTCGTCTTGGGAGTATTTTTCGATTCTCTATTTCTCTCTGCTTGACTAACTTAAGAGTTATTTCGATAGGATTTCATTGATCTCTGTGGATGCGGTGATGACAAATTCTTGGCTGTTATTTTAAGTATTTGCAATGTGAATTTTAATTAATTTAAAATAAACAAAAGAATTTTTCCGTGTCAAGTACGATGATAATGTTTACCGAAGCGACATCAATAGAGCTGTTTGTAGAAGAAATTTTAACTACAATCACGTACATTTTTTATGAATTCAAATAAGTACATCAAGTATCTTTCATCAAAACCATAACACAGTGTTTAGGACTTTTTTAATACTCAATGTAGTAATGAAGGTATTTTTTAAAAGATACCATAATTTATTAAATCAGACTTGTGTCAACTAATTTTGAATTATATGACAAATAAAAAAAGATTTGTATTTATACTTTTACTTACCTTTACCACGAGGATATTGAGTTAAAGTACAAGTTTTCTGGTGTCACCTACATTGCTTTTGCTTTTCTGCTTACTTCCTCTGACATTTTCAGTATTTTGACTCTCAAAAAGTCTTATGGGTCGTCAAATCGACGATATATGCACAAGTCTCTCCCAAATTTCTTCAAAACAAAAGCTGAAAGCTTGACTATCGCTATTGTTCGAAGCGACTAGCAAGTACTGCTTTGTGCCCCAGCCAAGAGAGAAAAATTGTGAGCACTATTGATAGGAGTGATAGAACAAGATATTTAACTGGAGACAGAGCGAAGTAAGAGAGAAGCCCATTTTTTCCATCGGTATAATCAGCTACGTACTTAATGCAGGGCTTTCATCCATAATAAAAGCAGTTTTATTAGTTGTTTACAAATATTGTAAAAGTACCAAGTGACATGAGTAAAAGCATCAATCCGATAAGTTGTATAGACGTACGGTTGAGACTTTGTCCTTCACCTTGAGTACAATGAGTTTAACCACCATCAACAGTAGACAGTCCTCAATTAAGTCACTCCATCAAAACGGACTTTTCACCCAACGGTGCTACGACTCCCCTTTACTCCACTGCATCTGTAAATCTCTCCTTTCCACCTCATCCCAACTTCCATTGTGTGCAGTGCACATTTGCACTCTGACGGTGTCTCGACTCGACAACGACATCCATCTGCTTCGACGTCCAGCACCGAGACTCTCAATACGACCGACAGAGAAAGGAAGGGCCACATCTTCGTCAATCATCGAGTGAATCGGCATCGCTTGGAGGGATCTGTGTGTTTGTATGCAGATGTGCAGTCAGTTGAGCCAAAAAGCAATACTGGCCGAGGAAAGGTGTATAGGTATATGTGGTACGTGGAAGGAAGAGAAGGAGAGGACCTTCCAGTGTCACCACGAAATTCAGCCTCGAGCCCAGACAGGAGAACCTCCCATGCTTGTCGTCTGTCTGTGCGCAGTAGCAGCATCAGCTCGTCGAGATTGCACCATCCAAATAATCAAACACGAGCTCGAATGTACACTGGAAGCATTTATAGATATATACATATATCCAGTGGGTAGGATCGGAATGCATTGTTTACCCTTGGAGGCTCTGCTTGGTTGGCTCGATGCTTGTTTTGCTTGTAAATACGTCAGCTGCTTCTTATACTACTCGCTTCTTGTTGGCTTGACTGAGAGCAAAGTTTTACGATTTGATTATTACTGTCGATATGTCATGGAAAAGAAAAGTACAAAGCAATAACGACCTTTTGGTTCGATAATTTTAATATTTTCCTCATCGATATATCGAAACAAATTTTTTTGAAAGAAAGTCAACAATCAGGACATAATATTAACACGAGCTAAACTAGCAAAAGATGGATAGATAACAAAGTCGAGAGTAGCAGATCGAGGGTAACATCGATGTCAACAATATTATCATTCTACATAATATTGATACTGTACGGTCAAATCAGTTATATAATATCTACGTATGATCAACGAAATATATTGCAGAGTGACGTACTTATGATACTTTTTTCGTCTTCATTTTATCAATACAAAATCAGATAGACAATAACATGCGAATCCAACGGATGTTTCAACTATTTGTATATTTTTCGCTTCATATCTCTTGTTAGTATATCCTGGATAAAATTTATACCTATAAGAGGGCATAAGAGGGTACAGGAGTGGAAGTAATGATATTACCATTACAAATAATGTAAAATAGACGATACACAGCATTTAAAGCTTTGAATTTCCAACGTTGAAGCGTAATGCAATCTGTCTAAGTTGCATGAAAATGTAATAATATTACAATCATAAAGATGAAGGGGAGCGAAAGACGTGCACGCAAGCAGTAAAAAAAGTAAGTATCCACGTCAAGTGAAATTTTGATACAACGAATAAAAATTCCAGATAAAATAGCAGCCAATGTAATGACTTTTATTTTAGCTTCAAAATTTAATTTTACTTGTTAACAGGAGCTCCAGGTGGAAGTAGCTCGTGAGAGACCAAGCAGGAAAAGGTAAAGCTACGTGAAAATGGAATTAGACCCCAGTTTAGGGTTGGAGACTGAAAATAAAACAACGTGAAAATAAAACCAGGGAAAAGCGCGTTATATGATCAAAGAGAAAGAGGGGAAGGTAAAAAAGGAGGAAAATAACGGAAGGGAAAGTTTTTAGAAAAAGAGAAAGATAGCAGCTTTCAAATAACGTATGGAGGACCACGAAAGTAGGGTAGTCGTGAGCCCGGGTTTCTGGGAGTGGGGCCAACTATTGCCATTACTTTGGTGTGAGGCTGCGGAAGGGAGTTGGCCACCACATTATGCATTCACCTGCTACCGTACTGAATTTCTATACCTGTATCCCTGCAGGGGAATCGCAACACACACGCGCATACACTACGTCCTAATATAAAAAGATACGTTGTGTCAGTAACAGAGGATCTATACTTTCAATTTTTTCCACGAGCTTACGTCTTTTTTTCTTATTTTCTTCTTGCTCATGTGTGTTATTTTAATTGTGATTCATTAATCGGGGATAAAAGGGCCAAAACAAAATTTTGTATCGAGAAATTAGTATAAATCATCTAAGCCATGAAGTAAAAATCTCAGCGTTCGGTTGGATACACATCTTTTTTGGTTTGCCGAGTACGCAAAGTAGAAGTATCGGCGTTTGGTCAGACGGAAATTATTTAGAGTCCTTGGACGTTTATTTAAACGATGGCAGAGAAAGAAAATAAAGAGGACGAATACACGACAATAAAACGATGTTTAACGTTATATTAACCTCCAGTTTTACAAACAAAATCAATAGTTAACGATTCTACGATTTTGTCTGAGCTGATTGACACAGTATAGACCCTTGACAAAAAGTCTATTTCAACAAATGTTCACCTGCCATTCTTATTTCTACCATTTTATTTGTATGCATTCCATTTTAACTTTTCACTCTCGGACATACTGTGGTAACAATTAAATAGATAGTCGGCAGAAACAAGGGCCATCCGTCTTCTTTAATGTCCACGACGAGTAGGGGAGACCGAGGGCATTTGAAACAAAGGTGATTTGAAACAGTACAGATTTCTTGGAACTCAAAACCGTTAGCGAGCTGGCAACGTCGCTTTATACCAACTTCCCTTCTCCTGCGAACATGTCCGTGCGCGTCCGTCGCGTCAGTCGCGCGGTTGTGGAGTTTTGTGTGCTAAGTGACAAAAATCGTGAAAAGTAAGTTTTTAACGTATTTTTACGATGCCTATATTTTGTTAAGGGTTTTGTATTTTGGTTTAAGTTATATATGTTTCGAAAGCTCATTAAGTAATGATTTGTTATATATATTTAGTACAATTGATTTCTGTGTATTTTCTTCTTAATCATAGATTTAATAAAACTTGGGAGGTTTTTTCTTACTGAGGAGATTTGAAACAGGCTGTTTCAACTCTCCTCGTTTTCAATTTTATATGAATTTTATTTTTGTTGTTTTAATTAGGTAATTTTGTTTCAGCATGCCTACTGATTATAAACGAAAGACTGATAGGGGTATGGCGAGTCGCGAAATATATGATCTCGCAGCAGAAGAAGTAACCTTGCGACATAAAAGTCTCCGTGACGCGGCTTCGAGTTATAATCTGAACCATACCTCCCTCTTCAGATATATTAAGAAAAAAACTGCTTATGAAGCTAACGAAACTGCGAATGCGCCAACGGTTGGATACCCAGAAAAGACTGTTTTTACAGCTTCAGAAGAAAAAGTACTGTGTGACTATCTTTTAAACTGTGCTGCTGCTAACTTTGGCCTAAGAACTAAGGAAGCCAGAACTTTTGCCTATAGCTTGGCTGTTAAATATAATAAAAAAATTCCTTCTTCTTGGACTGAGCATGAAATGGCTGGAGAGGTTTGGCTTCGATCTTTTATGAAGCGTCATCCGGTTCTTTCTCTAAGACTACCTCAACCTACAAGTATCGCTCGAGCTACAAGTTTTAATAGAACCAACGTGCAACTTTTTTTCCAAAATTATACCTCAGTAGTTGACAAATACAAGTTGCAAGCAAAGGATATATGGAACGTTGACGAATCGGGCATCACGACTGTTCAGAAACCGGACCGCGTCATTGCTCGACGAGGACAGAAACAAGTGAGTGCCATGACTTCCGCAGAGAGGGGAACATTAGTTACTATAGCACTAGCAGGAAATGCCCTTGGGAACCACATACCTCCAATGTTTATCTTTCCGCGAAAAAGATTTAATGATCACTTTATACGTGATGGACCTATTGGATCAATTGGTTCTGCGAATGGGTCAGGGTGGATGCAAGAAGAAGACTTCTATATATTTCTTACATTTTTCAAAGACCAAGTTAGGCCATCTAAAGAAAATAAGGTCCTATTGTTATTAGATAACCACGCATCACACATTGCTGTTAAAAATATCGAGTTCTGCAAGGAAAATGGCATTATTCTATTAACTTTTCCACCTCACTGCACCCATAAGTTGCAGCCAATGGACAGAGCCGTTTTTGGACCGGTGAAAAAAGCAGTTAACACAGCTTGCGATGATTGGATGCGGTCTAATCCAGGAAAAGTAATGACCATCTATGATATTTCTGGGATAGTAAAAACTTCGTTTGATACAGCCGTCACACCGCGCAATATATCTTCCGGATTCATCCATACCGGACTTTGGCCAGTTAACACTAATATATTCCAGGACGCTGATTATCTTCCCAGTCAGGTTACTGATCGACCTTTGGCAACTTCCATTAGTCCTGGTCCATCCAGCTCTAACTTGGTCGGCATTTCAAGAAGTGAAGAACCCGTGCCATGTTCTACCCTTGCAGACAGTATTTTACACGATTCCCGTACACCAAGTCCATCAATCTTAAATTTACCGGCTACTCCTCCTCTATCCAGCTACGATACAGAAGACGTACCTAAGCCTGCAGAAAACCCTCGTAAGAATTCACCTGATCTGGCGATATCTGAACCCGTTGTTCCCTCCACAGTCTTTACATCTGATGTAATACCTGTAGCATCAACATCACGAGACACTTTAGTTACTATGACAGAAATTCCATTCTCACCTGACACTCTTCGACCCTTGCCAAAGGCTCCACCCAGGAAAGGAAATCAAACAAATAGACGCAAAATGAAATCTGCTATCTTAACCGACACTCCCGTAAAGGATGAACTAGCTGCTATCGAAGCAGTTAGAATGGCTAAGAAAAAAGTGAAAAAACCTAACTTTGAAGAAACCAAAAAAAGGAGTTCAAAACCAAATACTAAAACTAAGAAGACCAAGGTTGGCAAGAAACAAAGAAGAAATGAAGACAGTGAAGAAGAAGAGGAATGTATTTGCCTTTGTTGTTTTGAGCCTTATTCTAATAGCAAAGCCAAAGAAAAATGGGTGCAATGTCTGGAGTGCAAAAACTGGGCTCATGAAGCTTGCACTGGTGGGGAACTTTCTTATGTTTGCCACAACTGCTTGTCAGATTGATATTATTTAGTTTCATAATATTTTTATTTTTCTCATTTGTGTGATCGCTGTATTGTTATTTAAATATTCCAAGAAATACTGATTAATCAAGACTGATTGTAATAGTTAAGGAACGACTGAAAGTTAATAAGTATTTTATGTTAAAGGCTTATAACTTATATTAATATATAGGTAATGTTATATAAGAATGTACAACATTTTTGTTTATCTGGTCATTATGTTGATTGATGGTCATTGTGATAGGTATTTTAACTACTTTAGGAGTTGATTATTCGTAGACTTGTAGTTACCTCGTTAACTGAAAATTATATGATAATACTGAAAATTGTTTCTTAATTGAAAAGTTTTATTACAATAAATACCTTTATATTATAGCTTCACTTTTATTATTATATCCCTCAACACTTCTTCAAAATAATATGTTTCAACTCTCCTCGACCCCTGTTTCATCTTACCTCGATATGAGGGGAGTTGAAACAAATTGACTTGTTACGGTTTAGTCGATTTTTCACCGCAATATTTATCACTTAACATTTGTTTATGTTAATCATTCGCAAGTGTATAAAATAACCTATCGATTGGTACTAGTATCATATGATTTCTGTCTACAGTGTTTGGTGTATGAAACAAAATGTCAAAATTGTTTCAAATCCCCTCGGTCTCCCCTACTGAATTTCATGGTCTCCTGAGAGGGGAGTCTCACTTCCCTCCTGTTCTCCCAAACGAGACTAAACACATATTGTATTAACTTTCAGTGGTACTGAGATGAACGAGACAACTATCTGGCTGACCTCAAATGGATGGAAAAAAGCTGCAAAGAGATAATCATTCATTTTGTCTTGTCTACGCACGGGGGCGCGGGTAGAATAAGAGAAAGGTACCATGCTTGTTATATCTGGCATGTTAGAACAAAGTTTTTTGTCATAGGAATGTGTGAAAAGAGACAGAAGTCTCGTGGGATTCGTTATTTTCTGTTAACTGTATACAATTTTTTCAAAGTTAATTCTAGATTAATTAATAATTTTTATAATTCCTAATTTCTGACTTTTTTTGCGAAAAGAACAATTTCCTTGCTGTTTTAAAGACTATGGTTAAACAATCGTAAAAAAGTAAAATAAGAAGTACGCTAGAAGATAACATGACATTTCTACACAAAAATGGACTTTTACTAAATCTTGCATAGAAACTTCCATCACGAGCATTCGTCTCTGCTTTTCTACGACGGTACAAAACGGCATGGGAGGGTCCAGAATATGCCATGATGCTTCTGCAGCTGTGAATAAGAAAAATGCTGTGATGCAAAAAAAATACACCAAGAAGTAGAACGAACATGACGGGTAAGTTTGGTGAATGGAGGCGTGAAAAAAAGGCCCCCGATGTCTACCAAAGACGTTTTTTATACAATACACTTATTTTGTACTTCTGTGTCTATGCACAGCATTGACTAAAATTGGGATGTTGTTTCAATGCCCATCTCGTGTAGATGGTAATTCGCACAAAGTGCATGAGATTTCAAAAGCGTTAGCTTATTGAAAAAGTGCCTGTTTTTACAATGACAGAAGCACTTATAACGAATTTTCATTTCGTATCATAAAAAAAAATTACATTATGAAAACTACAAGCACATATGATGAATACATTTTATCATCTGCGAGCATTTATAGTCGTGACTTTATTATGAACTGTCAATAAAATGTACATTTATGAAATTCCTCCCTGCACCCCCAGAGATACGAGTACGTATCAGAACTGCGCTGTGATTTCAATGACTATGTCGGACTATACGTTGATAGTTCTACTGCAGTCAAAAATGTAGGTTTTGTTTAATAACAGGAATGTATCTATAAGACAATGATTGAATTGATTTAGGTTACTCATACGTAAGAAAATTTGCGTTTATTTATGTCACATCATATAAAAATGAAATATGTTCACGCCTGCATGATTAATTACTTATTACGTATTAATCTGTTACTGAACTTCTCCGTTAAAAAATATATACATATATAGTATGTAGGCATGCAGCAAAAGAAAATTTTTTTCAAGAGGATAAAATGAATATACGAGACAACAAAAGCACAAGGTTCCCTTTATGTAATATATATACACAGCTGATTTAACACTTGACATCCTTGTAATTCTGATACCGTTGCTTCGTATCTCCTGTACCAGTGGCCAGAGCGTGTGTATCTTTCGTCCCTTTATCCACTGCATGTATGCTCTCCTCCTCTCAACAAAACACATTATGGTGCGGCGAACCGAGCACCACACCTCTCCTGATCATCTAAATGACTTCCTTACTGCTCGCATCACTCTCTTTGCACACTGTAACTCTTTCCGTGCATATATGCCTTGATATTTGAACTCGGGGTGTATATAATTGACAATTATTTATAATATTATAGCACAATCACTCAGAAGGCAAGATACATGTAAATAGGCGATCAGACCATTATTTGTCTTCATCCCATCGCACGCGAACAATTAAAAACACTCAAATATAAACTCCATCTTAAAATTTCACTTGAAGAAAAACATGCTTAAATCCATGCTTTTCTCTACGCTTTTTTAAATACAGACATTTATTTTCAAACACTTCACCTATTTATCTGCATGCACCTATTGTGGGTCGTACGCGCACGTGGTTCAGAACTTTATGCACTTCGTTGAGCAGCACAGCATATGGCCCATGAAAAAGGGGGAAAGGGAGCGAAAGGTGTTTTTGAGTATATTCACTCCAGGTCACACGATAAAAGCCCCACGTACAATATCGCATATGCATAAACTGTTCTTCCTTGCCTCGCGCCTGCATCAGCTCCACGAAAAGCCAGTAGTATCACTGTACTTCATGGTACTGCACTGTACGGTAGAAGCTAAACTCGCTTTTAATATGTACCGTACAGTCATCTCTGTGGGGAAGAAAAAACGTAAACGCTGCTAATCCTGAACTTCAGTAATAGATACTGTGAGTGTAGGTTTCGTAAAGATTTTCTGTAGTAGTTAAGTAGATTTTTAACTTTGTATAAGACATGAGTTTTATTTTATAATATTTACAATTCAGTTACAGAGCGATCTTTCTTGTGATGATTAGTTTCCTTATCATACAAAAATAATAAAATTCTCTAACAACGAAAACTTTTACCAATTATAATTAAAATATTTTTACAGGACAGCTCAATTATTATTGAAAGAACGTTTAATTATGTACATCAGCAAGGTGATGGGTAATTAAGAATAATTTTCATGATATTTCCGTATACTTACAAAAAATGCTCACCACTTTAACCCAAAAAAAGTGTTGTAATGAACTCTAACTATGCACAACGGAATTTCAAAGAAATAATACAATACGTTACGAATCTCAAGTCTTAAAAAAATATAAGTGTATTCTAGAGAAGAGGAAGAGAAAAAGCAACGCAGAACACAACGGAGTTTTGAATTCTCGAAAACTGTTGTACGTCCTCGAGAGGACAATAAGCAGCCACAACTGCAGCTCCTGTATATTGCACGCATCCTCCGCAGTGGTAATATTAAAACGGAGTAAGCACAAGGAGGAGACAGGGTGGGAGGGAAAGGTGAGGCATATTTTCTCGACCACAAAATTGTCATATCAGGGGAGTAACGACTTGTGCTGCTGTGCCACGGTCCCTGCACGCAGTAGCAGGAAAAGTAGCACCCATGTGGTGGAAACGCATAGGGGTGGAACGAGAGAAACGCAAAGTTTTTCCTCCTCCGGCTGCTTGTGTTGCAGTAAAGTAGGATATGACGCGGAGAGAGTGCCACTTCCGGCTGGAATGTGTACGTTTGCACTTGGCGTGTTTTTGGAGCGAGGCAATATTTTCGTTCGAGACTTTTGAGCGTGGCTGATGCGAGTGGAACTGAGAGAAAAAAAGGGAAAGATAATTATATTGGTAGCTTCTTTTCACTTTTTTCTCTGCAGTACCGCCATCGTGACATTACTAATTATTAAAAATTTTCAATAAGAAACAGTTGTGTGCTTTACATACTGTAAAATTTTTCAATTGAAATTATGGTCATAATATTTTTTTTTATTTTTTGTACTAAAACACAAATATATGCCAATATATTCATCTATCTAATTGTGTGGCACTTGACGCAATTCGAACTTTCTCTTTGTAAGTTTGCTTTACCAAAGATCTATTTTTTTACAAGCATTGATATCAAAGAAATCTGATTAAGGTTGCTGAGAAAATAACACTTTACAGTAGTTTACTCATAAAATCTGAGGAACCCCAGACTATGGACAAAGAGAAAAGAAGTAAATCTATGTAGTTCTCAAATTTTTAACAATGAAAATACAATATAGAAAGAAAATGTCGCTTTCGAGTGAAAATGGGTGGATGCCTTTTTAAAGAAAAGTTAAAGCCTATAGACTGGTAGGGATAATTTGAATTCTTCAGAAGTGAAGAAAGAAAAATAAAAGCTAAAAGAAATAAACTGAGAAGTTAAGAAAAGCCAAGAACCAAGCGAAGAAAAGTATGAAGTGGAAAAAAAGAAGAAAAAACTGTCAAAAATGAGAAATGAAGAAAAACGGGTATCCCCGTACAACAGGAGTTGAAGTGAAAGTGAGGAAAGAAGAACTTGAGAAGTGAAATCAAGTGTTATACATAACCGCATAAGGAGCGTGGAACTAAACTTCCTGTAACATCGTAGGGGGGGTCTTTAGGGAGTACTTTTAACAAGCTTAAACTTGAGCTTTTATCTGGCTGAGAAGCTACCGAAGAGGGAGAAGACAAAAAAGATACGGCAATCTCTGCATTGGCTGTCGGAGAGTTTGGCAGAACTTTTAATATTTTTCAACGATAATCATTCAATGGGAAACAAAGGGGAAAAAATCAATGCAGTAGACTAGTTGATTTTCCCGGGGTAGTTTTTATCATGTAATACAAAGTTCGACAGTTTGACGTTACGTAATCTAGTTGATATTTTGGAATGAAATCTATAAAAATTAAGTCTATTAAACTCAACTGAGGGAAAGTTGCGGTGGATAAATAGCGCCACAGGGACTTTGAGGGGTGGGGGTTGGGGATCCCAGAGCAAAAGAGAGAGGAAAAGCGTCATGCTGATCGTTTAAAATAAAAGCTTACCAATCGGGGCATACAATATATTGGATAGGTGGTGTCGCGTGAGAGTAAGTTGATTTAACCCACATAAGCTACGTTTCGCCTCTCACCTTTTCTCTGTATATGTGAAGGGAAGTTCAGCGCTTGGTTTGACTCGTCGGGCCAAAAGTTCAAACGTCGAAAATAGACGAGCTTCACCTAAAAAATTTAGCGACAGCAGCAGTAACAGCTCACTGAACGTGTTGCACCTGCACACATAAGCAAGTAATGTATTCTGCACGATCGCACCTTCTATTTCACGGGGCATTGATTATTCTTTTACGGGATGTAATTTTTTAGAATTAAGAGGGTAGACCGGGTAACTTGAGCATTAAAGAAGAAAAATGTCAAATGGAATAAGTGAATTTTTATGCTTACGATGGCAGTAATGATGATAGTGTGACCTGCTGCTGGTGGTGCCGATTATTTTAAGCGGAACATTAACCCTCGTAATGGATATGACCTAATTTAATTTTTCATGCCATCCACTGACTTGAATCTATAAGTAGGAACGTTTATTTCTGCAGTGGCTCGATATTTAATCATTTGATTGGTGCATGGGAAAAGATTATTTGATCCGATGCACCGTAAACTGTATACCACCGACTTTTATCTATTATTCGTGGGAAAATCAATAATTAAATATGCCATGGTAGTAGAAGCACTTGGATAATTGTCTTCTTTGAAGAATATTTGATTAACGCAGCACCACGCAACCTCATGCATCAAATCGGTTTCCCTATATTTCTATTCGGTATCACGTAACTGTTTGCACCCCTGGTGTCGTTTGAATTACCAGACAGGCAGGGACAGACATCCATCTTAATTAGTCGTCCCTTTGACACATGAAGCTCTGTAGATCCAACTGTGCTACCAATGAATAAGTTAACTCGTTTCGCGCTCAGAGCCGTCTAATTGACATTTTTCCAATAAATCGATACTTTGTGAATTTTATCCTCAGGCACATTCTCGTATTTATTTTTATTATTTGCGGAAGAGAAGATATACCATTAGTTTTGGTATTGTGAGTGCAATGAATTATTTAAAGGAAGATATTTATCATCTGCGTTTTGTACTTGGAAACTGAATATGTTTAAGAGCAGTTGTAACATACTTTTAGTTCTGAAAGATTTCGTTTGTGTATACGGATAAAAACCTAGCTTGAATAACGAATTTGTGAACCCACCAATTGGAAGTAGACCGAGAGAAACATGACCATAAAGAGCAAATGATCTTAAAGAATAAACTGAAATAAGGTGTATAAGACAATAAGACGTAGAAGGTGCCACTTTTTGGTACCAGAACATTCACAAAAGTGGCTAGTTCCTGTACGTGTAAGTAAAGGATTTCTAAGGAGAAGCCATTAATCAAGAGATGAGAATGTTGGCCAATACTTTGGGAAAAATTTCGCTCAACTCTGACAACTGCATAAAAACTACGGCCTTAGAGAAACGTTGTTGCATGAATTATTTTTTTATCATTTTTTCCATTTTTCCAGCTTCATTTACGTACCATTAGGTGTGAAAGTTATTTTATGTACTTATGATTATCTTTTTTGTACATTTGAACGGTAAATAATAGTAATCTCCACTTATAAATATAAGATTGATCATAAATTTTACCAGTGTAATCCGCATAAACAGTTTGTTTGTCTGACGTCTGACTATATCGAGTTTATACTACTGTAAATTATTGAATAGGTCCATTTGGAATGCTACTAAGGAGTACACAAACTTTGAATTTAGATTTTCTATAATTAAATTGACATTTAAAACTTCGTTTCATAAAATTTACCCTAACCACAGAGTTGGAGTACGTGGGTATATGTTTGAATGTGTTTATTACAGTCCAATTGGTGAGACGCTTTCTTATGGAATTAGCAATTCGTGCATCCTAGATAGGGCTTTTTATTTTTAGCTTTCGGAGCAGTGCCAGCAGCGTCCGTTCACACTCATCGGTTTCCGATTAGCCCCCAAGGGAGAGGTAAAGTTATTAACCCGCTAATTGTAAAGCCAGCAGCTACCCTCGCACTTGCTTGTGGTCTCGAAAGGAAGCCAGGGGCTGACTTTTCCTCGTTTTTCCTCCTTTCGCCAACTCCGTTGTATTATTCATGCAGCTTAAGAAAAGGCTGGCTACTCCGTTTCCCGCTATCCGTTCCTTCCTATTCGTACATGTATACAACTATACAGCAAACGGCTGGAATAAGAGAAATAATGAAAAGAGGAGGGGTAAAACTAGTTTCTGGTAATTTCGCCGAGACCGAGGAAATACTGGTCCAGAAAGGAGAGAAGACCAAAGGCTTAGGCGTGACGATGACTAATCAATTGTTTCCGGCCTCAGGAGCCGATAGCAACTTGGGTCTGCAGGCAAATCCCCGAGTAAATTTGTTCAAAAGCTTTCGAATTACGGCGTACTTAATTCTGTCCAACAAAGAGCTAGCAGCACGGCATTAGTGCATGCAGCTTTGCGATCGGCTCCCCTTATAGTCCGGCTCTTTTGGGATTTATATAAATTGCAGTTATTTAACTTTTGCATGGGGAAACCATGCTTTGAATCCTAATGACCACAAATCCTAGCCTTGCCTAAAGCTTAATCGTAATCGACAAAGTCTCTTAATCAAAGCTCGGGCTATTATTAATTTTCGTTGTATTTGTTTTTGCTTTCTTGTCTTTCGTTGAATTCCGTGAACGATTGTCCTCTTTTGTGTCTCTTGAAAGTAACCATAAATATCACTTTTCTTGTATGAAACTCTATATATCAATCTCTGTGGATAATCCCTCATCTAAAATTGATACTTTCATCAGTCATCGAATTTTTTTTTTTTTTTTTTAAATAAAAGGAAGAGTTGTCTTCAAAGGTAGATTAAAAAACTTTATGTTTTGAAAAGTTTATTGTTCGCAAATTGTAAGGCAAGTTGCAGCTAATTAATTTTGCTTACTGTTGGCTAAATAAGATAGGTCATCATTGCCAGTCAATTAAAAGACTGCATAAATTGGATATGATAATTACTAGTTAAATTGATCGAAAAGCTCCGTTAAAACCTTACTCATGATTTCACCCCCGGTGAAAATATAATGCACTCCACGTGTAGCAAAAGGACATGAAAAACAGAGAGAAAATGAGGGTACGGCCAATCTTACTTTTTATTATAAGGCCTGCACGCCCCATTGTGCTTCTGTGCTCTGGAAGGGAGAAAACAATGGACCCGAGAGAGTGAGGGGGTGGGAGGGGGAGCTATGAGCTTAAAATTTCCGCTGCCCAAGGGAATCCCCGAATTCAAAGTCCTATATGGCCCCTTCCCCGCCAACACATCCCCACCCGTAAAACGAATGGTTTATTGGAAGGCCAGCACGTGCACGTATAGGCTCGAGCTACTGTTGCACTACTTGTTTTTTTTTCTTCCAAAAAGCGCTGCTGCTGCGCCAGCGTTATGGACAACTTTCCCCCGTTTTTTTTTAGCAAGTGTTCGTTACATCCCTACTTTCCTCACGGCTTCGAAGCCCCCTCCTCTCTGTTTTCGTTGGTATTGTTGGCTCAACGGGACGTGAGCGCGAAATTGCGCTTCTGCACTGCAGCTCTGCTGAGCCGTATTTTTTTATCCTCCCCTCCTCGTGCGACCACGACATCCATCCTTTGGCGGGGCTGGTAGTCGTGATTAGAAAAAGTATTGTGTTTGCGGCTGATGTAGGATGTGTTGCTTTTTGTTGCGCCACCACGTACGGATGGGTGACAATGGCAGCTTGTTTGAAAACAGCGTTTGAAAAAGGGAATTTTAAGGTGATTCTTGACCAATTAAGGAATTCAGTAATGGAAAAAAATATGTAGTGCATGAGTAGTTGGTGGGTCACGCACAACAAACACTTTAAGTAAGTTGTGGCCACTGGATATACCGAAAAGCTTGGAAACGCCGGAAAACGTGTGGCTGGACTTGACTTTCTGTCCCGTACACGACGTGCTACTTTATATTCTCTGTCGTTGTCAACTTTATGGGCACGTGTATGTTTCACGTGAAAGAAAGAGACGAAAAGAGTGGGCACGTGTTTGGCATCATCGAGAGGTGCTCTAGTGGACTATTCATTAGTCACGTAGTCGTTGGAGCTATAAAGTTTATTTTATTTGTATCCTTGAGAACAACTTAAAAATCCATATTTTATTTCAAGTTTTCTCTTCACAGCCATTTGTATTTTTTGGTTGTATGATTTTCTATGTATTTATTTTATTCTTGTATTAATAAAAAGTAAAAACTCGTACTAAAATCGATTTGGCTTTCCCCACTTGTTCGTACTCTTGCGATATCACACTGTTATCGAAATCCTATCGCAGCTGCTCCTCGATAAATTCTCCTGGTCAAGGAAGAAGATACAGTTGAAATTGGAGCATTTGTTTTTTACCTCGTACGAGCCGTCAAGTCCTGCTGTACACGGCCACTCGAGGAAGGGAATCTTGAAGTGGATCTGGGAAAAGTTATGAAGCGCTTATTTCCTGGTGACTCTTAACTCTTCTTGCACGTCCCATAGAATCCAGCACTCGAAGATTCGTCAGGCCCGAGACAGCGAATCGAAGAATTTGTCTCTACCTATTACTTCAATTTTGCTAACATGAAATTTATTTTCTACAAGTTTTTTGTCTTTTCTTTCTGTGACTAATGACTCAAATGTGAGGCATTATTAATCCTTTGTATTTTGTCATTGATTTCTCACGTCCAAAAATAATAATACAGCAGCAATAAAGAGAAAAAGTGATACTATTTTTGCCAGAAGTTTTTTGCCGTAGTAGAATTTTAATTTTAAAGAAATATGTATTCCTACGAAGGAGAAAAACGTTTGAGAGGCAAATAATAGGACTCCATTTGGTAAGGTATCATCTTGAAGATGCCTGGTACGTTTGAAGCCATAGACGTCGCATCTGCAAATGACATCAATATGATCGATAAACATCCTAAGGAATATATCCTGATGCGAAGCAGCTTTTCACGTTAAGATGGTGTCAATTTTCACTTTTGCATGGTGTCAAGTGCACTATATCTGAGATTTTGTATTGATGTTACAAGCATTTTCTCAGCAGAGATGAAACAATAAAACACTTTGTCAACTAAATATGAAGAGGGATTATCTAGTTAAAAATAGTCGATCTACTCACAAAGAGGGAAAATTAAAGCTCCACACGCACGTAATACGACGGTTGTTAATAAGTATTATTCGACAGTTTTAAATAAAATTGTTTGATAGTTCTGGTTAACATAATATATGATTTCAAAAACAAGCTACTGACTGAGTATTTTATTCCAGTTAACAACATCTATCTAAAGAACACAACTTCATATTTTGTAAATAGCCGTAAAGTCAATATCACTAAAATCAGTTAAAAAGATAATGCCTAGAAAAATTATCTATTCTATTTTTATGAAATTTGATCTGTAATTTTAAATAGTTGCCTGTAATGAAAGGTTTTACCACCTATTGATGCTCTTTTCTCTTACTCGGGTCACCACAACACTGCTCTCTGATTGCATTGTACAATTAGAGCTTTCAAGCGGGCGAGAATCCGTGTCTTTTTTCACACCACCATCATGGACTGCAAGCCACCTTTATTTCATCAGAGAACTTTTGTCACCTTTTAAAACTCTTGTACATTCAAAAGAGCATGGAATAAAAAGTTAATTATATTAGTCGGAGTACAGTATACATGTGTACGCTCTCATCAAAACGTGCACCCCCCAGAGCAGCAAGCGTGGCTTACGAGTCATCAAGATCCGGCTCAAGTGTGTGATTACGCACGTTCTTGAGCTTTGGAGAGCGTATGGCTTCAAAAGAACTTTGAAAGCTTGAAATAATCTAATCAGTATGCTCTTGACGCATTTTAAATCCCACGCACACACATTCATATTTTTCAACGACACATGATATATGAATATCCATTACATAATTGATGACTAATGATTTAATTCTTAGTTACAATGTTTTATTGTCAATACTGCCAGCTGGTGTTATGTATGAAAGAGTTTTAACCACATACTTGTCGAAAGATAAAGTAAGTTTAAAAAATTGTCTTACACTTTACTTAACAACAACATATTCAATTTTTCGTGAGGAATAACACATCTGTAAGAAGGACAATAATAAAATCAATCAATTCTTCAGGAGACTCAATAAGCACATGATGATGAAGAGATGCATCCATTAGATCGTCTCTACCTCTATTGCTAAACACTTGCATTCATCAGGGGTGCATGAACAGAGGGTCCGTAAAGGCAACTAGCTTTGAGAATCACAGGCGTAACTGCCGTTCACCACCATTGGCCTTAAGATACCTCCCACGTGCAATGATGAGCGGATCGTTTGACCTGTCATTCGATTAATAATCCACGCTACGACCATTACGTTCTCTCTTGCTTACTCGACAAAGCCACTACAATAAGGGCACCTCTACATACCTCTCGATTACAGTGCTGCTTCACACGTGAAGAATTATTAGACCGTTACTTACTTTGTAGCGGTGCTACAATGTCATTGTTTTTCTTGTCTTTTTCCATTTAAAGCCTCATGTATGCACCAGGCACTTTTCACTGGCAATTACCAGCAAAATGTAGGAAAATTACATAAATATATAAATATTCAGCTATGCAGCTAGTGTCAATAGCCTGTACCAGAGAGGAGGCCATAAAGGCTGCCAACGTGAGCTGAATGTAAATTCGAGGATCCGCAGTCGCTTGCGCTGCTACTGTTGGATTTAAGAGAATGGGTGGGAAAGCCGATCGAGCTCCTGGGGGCACTACCATGCACGTGTGTATGTATTATAAGACTTTCCTTAGCTAACCATCAACTTGGGCTATCTTTTCTCATTCGCAGATATCCTCTCATGGGGAAACCATGACTAATTTTCTCCATCACTCAAGACTTTTCTCTTTCATCCTTGAACCCAATTTTGTTTAATCCCAAGATCCTTCAAATATTACTCCTACTTCGTACGGATTAAACAGAATTATTAAAAATGAAAATCTCATGAGGGATAAACTAGATGGCCAAGCACAACTAGATAAACATTTTGTCTTTAACAGTTGAAATAGTCACTTCACGGGATTCATACAACTCCTGAAAAATAGGGTAAAACATCCTACGCAATAAAAAATCTATTTTGCAACCATCATTAGTTGCGGTTGGGAACCGAATAATCGTTTTTGGTATTTAAATTTAATTTTCTGGGATGGTAAGTAAAATAAGATCGTTTCCACTTGAATTTTTCCACTTGAAGAAATAGCTTTTGTGCTCTCACTATGTACATCGTAGGCAAACAATCGGTGCTGAATTAATGGCCTAACTAGAAACCTTGACTTAATCATAGTATCATAGAGCTTAGAAGTAAACGTTTGGATCTTGACAGTCAACTTAGAGCACTATCAAGTTGTTGGATAATAGGAATAAATTATGAATGAGAAAGGGGATAGTAGTGGTATACCTATGATGGTACGTGACTATTACACGATGATCAAATGCCACAGCAAGTTTCCGTAGTGGAAGTAGCGAAGCTATCAATTTGGACGTCACAGGGGGTATTAAGCAGTGATTTATTCAAGTGTAGCTGTTGATTATGGTATATGCATTTATGTATAATACATAGATGAACTGAGTTTAAGCTAACTGTTCAGATATAAGTGATCTCTGATAAATACGAACACCATCACATACAGTATGAGCATTAAATATTTAGTAAATACCTGAAAAACGTAAGAAAATTTGATAAACACAGAGACATTTAAAAAATTCAGAAAATTTTTAGTACTCTCTGAAAATTGTTTAATTTATTTTTCAAAGTATGTTGTCCAGCGTTGTCATTGAATTACGTATAATTGAGAAGAAAAAATGATCTAGAATTATTAATCATGTATAAAATTCATAAATTGCTTGAAATAATTTTTTGCCATGTCGTAGAAAAGCTCAAATTAGCTTCTGCTGAAGATCCGTAGTTGTAGCAGAACACGAAAGCTCAAAAAATCACAGGTTAGGGGTAGAGATCCGGGCAAGCTTTAACACCTTTGAAGATTAATTGCGAAAAGTGTAACAGCAGTACTTGCTGGTGAGCTAGTGCTATCTTGCTCCTTTTCTCCTTTCCTGCACCTATGCGAAGCCGAGCCAGAAAGTTGTTACTTTTCGCCGTAAAAGCATTTTTTCTGCCTTTGCATAAGTCTGTAAACTAGGTCCATAGCTTCTTGCTCTTTCTCTCCCCCTCATACAATTATTTACGAGCTCGTTCACTTGCTTTTTTACTCTCCTCTTCGTTGCTGCAAATTCTGCTGTAATTACGCCAGGCAATTATTAACGAAGCCATTGAATCTGTACAACGAGAATTCTCACTTTTTCTAAATTTTAATTATTTCTACTTCGCCAATTAAAAAATGAGTTACACACTGTTGCGAGCTTTTATCTATTAAGTGATTACAATCCATCTGAGGTGTGAAAAAATATAACTTGTAAGCTCATTGTGATCATTGGACCATTTATATGGGGGTCAAGACTAAAAGAATGCCACTTACTTTGGGTTGTTGATGGGGTGATGAAAAATATGTAGTCCATTTGTTTCAGCATCGGAGTATAGCGGATGTTACAGTTATTTCTATGCTAAAAGCCTGTTCTATACAAAATTTCAAAACACATTAGATACCGGGAGCGGTGCAATCAATGTCAACAATCGATTTGCGATAAGTTTCACACTTGGAGATGCTCCAGGCAGTCCTATGCTATCTAATCGAAAGTGATATACGTTCGTGGATTCTCCAAACTACATAACTTCTACACATACATAAGCTTAAAATCGCCAGCCAGGAACTATTATCATTTGTCATAGCTATGATTTCCTCAGGGGACGATGCATGTGAACAGTTCAAGCAAGGCTGCGAAGGATTACAGTACCCAACAAAAAAAGAAATCCTAAGCTTAGTGCATCTCGCTTGAAATACGATGAACCAGAGTTCTATAATAATATCGATGAGTTACACCAATAACAGAGACTGAGTTTCTGAAGAGTGGTATACTTAATATTGCTATGTATAGATTGGGAAAAGATATAATGCTTCGACATCTCTTCCACACGTAGTAAGAATTAGAGAAATAATTTGGAGGATATATACAAATAACTTTAAGTGAGCT
The DNA here is from genome assembly GCF_036245765.1 of Copidosoma floridanum. NCBI lineage: Eukaryota > Metazoa > Arthropoda > Insecta > Hymenoptera > Encyrtidae > Copidosoma > Copidosoma floridanum. The sequence goes on along the minus strand of NW_028321884.1, from coordinate 9,057,081 downwards.
TAATATTATTTCACAATTTTGATTAGTTTTTTAGCAAGTACTTTACATCAGTTGCGTGTGCGCTAATAGAGGTATCATGTAAATCGTTGACGGACCCTAATTTTCACTTTGATTTAATTGTTTTTTTAGTACTCTTCAATAGTTTTTAAGACTCTACATTATTAGATCATTACTCTATTACCATATAAATTCAATTTTCTATTTTTATTTGTTTTGTAATCAAATCAGAACTTTCGTTTTCTTGAAATTACTATAAAAATTCTAATATCCCGTACAACCTTTATTATAAACCGAGTTTTCTAGCCTTGCTGTGCTAAATTGACTTTTTATTAATGACCACTAACTCCTATGAGAATTAATCATGACCAGTAAGGTGAAACGCATGTCTGACAGAATACATGTTTCTACTACCTTGTTCAGCCGTCTAAGGAAATTTTGTGTCTCTGTATTGATTTTACGAAAAAATTAATTACTGTAAGCGATATGAAATGCATGGCTGACTAAATAAATGGTTTTACTACTGATAATTATATCCATCTATCTGTAAGAATTTTTAAGCTACGTTTCTTCCAGTGCTGAATTAGATTATCAATCACATGCCCTAAACTGCCATTCAGCAATTATTCAGAGAGAAATATTTTTGAACTAATCATAGTACGTTACTTGTGTCTCAAGTTGTGATACGTAGAGATTTTTTAAACCAACGATTGAAGAAAGAAAAAATAATACAAGGGAAATCCAATAAGGTTGATTTGTCTACTCTATATGCATCTACTATTTGTACCTTTAACAATTCCAAATATAAAGTTGAGAAAGTTAAAGATAGCTATGGAAGAACGATAGTAGGACAAAACTTATCTCAGTAATAACTTCAGGGTGACTGAAGAAGTATATGTATTATATGGATATATACAGTAGAAGAATAAGGAAAAAAAGAGCAAGCTGTGTTTTGCAATCACCAGCTAGCTGAAAATACAATGTGCATGGCTACTCCTTTTTTCCCACCACATTATTTCACCTCGGAACAGCAGCCTAGTAGGAGTGTTCCTTCATCCACCTCCTTATTCTTCTATATAGGTTTTTGTCCTTTAATCGTCTTTAAAACTGTTAGCAAAGTTTTTCATTGTCTTCGTCCTTGCAAGCGAACAAACTTTACTTCACCAAGAAATCAAAGAAAATTGATTTTCCTTTATAGGACCACCGTTACCAATACTCCTGCAAATAAACCACAGATTCCATGCTGAAAGTTTCATAACTTTCATAAATTTTTGTTTGTTTCTAATTGTGCAATGACTAATAGTTAATTTTTAATAAAAGATGCAGTGGATTACATTTTCATGGGAACCTTTGTTGGTATTATTGGTAGTATTTTAATGATAATATTTTCTCTTGTCTAGAGATTCTATTTTATAAAGTAGTCCCACACTTTTCTATGTGTATACAGAAGGTGCAAGTGGAAGGTTTTAAGTCACCCTCGTAAATAGCTCAAGTTTATATTTCACTGCTGCTGCGTTTGCTAGCGTCGGAAAAAATACATTTTGCATGGTATTCCATGGAAAGACGAAAGTTGGGCCAAAGTGGAGTCGTCACTTGAGTGGGCGGAACTCGAAGATTGACGTCCCCGTTGAGACATTTCAATTTGGTTGGGTGCGTCCTGAGGGCGTGCTCTACCCTCGTACCGATCGAAACCCACGAAAGGCGGAGAACAATTTTTTCGGCCTCACTCTTGCCTTTTTGTAGAGGACTCTTGCTTTTTCTCTTTCTTCATTTTGTTGGTTTTTATAAGTTGCCTATGTTTATGGGCAGGAATGTAAAGTAACAATTTTTTTTTTTTATAGCTCATCCAAGTACACGACTTAGTTGTTAAATATCTTGGTTGTGTAACGACAATAAAAGGATGATGAAATTTCATTAATTAAAACAAAAAATACGTCTGGAAAAAAAATCATTCGATTGAATACATAGGCCTTTGTTTGCCCTCTTCTTGCTAGGAGTGAAATAAATATACGAGAGTAATGTAATTCATGAACGGGATAGTGTAAAAAAAATTCACTCTAATTTATAAGGCAAATAAAGCTACTATGGGTTGGATGAGGTCAAAAAATAGAAACAGAAAAATAAAAGATTATCCTCCCAATCACTTACGTATTTATCAAACAAAAATTATCATTTTCAAGACTGTAGCATCTTACCTAATCATTAAAATTGTTTTTATGTACAAATGGATGCATACATAATATTTCATACATCATACGTATTCTTTGGATGATATTATGGTTTTACGTATTGAAATATAAAAGGTACTTGGAAAAGGCATAACTTTACCATCCATGGAAAACAGAGCAAATAGAGTAGCAAAACAAAAAGACAATTGACATTGCAAGACAGCTGTGGGGTAGAATGATGTTTAAATTTTGACATGAAAGTAGTCATGAAAGACGTTTGTTTAGAGTGACGCACATACTGTTATTCAAGGTGTATTCGTAATCTTCCTGAAACAAGCATCCTTGAGCGCTTCCTTTACCTCGATTGAGCGGTGGATCTTCTTTTTTTTGTAACTGCTCAAACGGTTATGGATATATTGTATGCTATTCAGTATTACTTATGGATATTAATATACTTGACACTGAACTATTTTGATTAGTTCAGATACTGCTGCTGCTGATGTGGCATAGTATACATCTCTTTGATGGTTCACGTAGGGTAAATTATACGCATAGACGCGTTTCACGTCTTCCGCAATTCAATAAGCCTCCAACGTGTCGTCTCGTCTACCGAGACGTTCTCTCAAACTTTGTACATGGGTGCACTGATGCCCGATAAATTTTGGAATAGGGAAAAGGGAGGAGGTAAGCTACGTTCTTCGTGAGTGATGTATGCCACGAGTCTGACGATGTCGTGATCATACTCGTTGCCAGTGACATGTAAGCGTCAGACGTGCTTCAAATTTTAATTGATTCTTATTGCTCAGCTATTGGACAACTTCCTATTTTGCTGAGTATTCATAATTAAAGAAATGTGTTTGACTCGAGCTATGTGATACGCAAGAAGTTGGAGTTTTTCCTGCCTTTTGATGGATAATCTGAGTTGAACGAGCATCTTGTTATTTTATATGGAAACTTACTAATAAGAAATAACAAATTCATCTTTAAGAGTACTTTTTTTAAACAACTATAAACTGTAAAGATAGTCTAATGACGTTCTAAAGACGCAGCTGTAATACGGACGAAAAAAATGTAGTGACTCTGCCATTCATCGAGTTGTACTCTTACAGAAGCTGAAAGAGATTAAAATAATAATAATAATAAATACAAAAAATAAAATGAAGTAAATTGAAGAAGGAAGACTCACGAAAGCCAATGTACGCAATGCATCTATAGTAACCCTCTGGGATTATTTGTAATTTTCCAGCCATAGTTTTAGTGTCCTGTAACTCGATGTTAAAATTAAAAGGCTCATGAGGAATAGCGAAAATGATTTTATGGCTGGTTTAGAGCTAAACAAATTAATAATAAAAAATATTGTCACTTTCGTACAATTGACTAGTTTTTTCTGTCATCAACTGAATAAGAAAAAAGATAAAAATTTTTTGCTTGCTGTGCACAATATCATGAGACGCCAACACCATCAAGTCGGAAAACAATTTCTCAACAGCATAAAATTTCCGGCTTCTGTTTTCATCCTCGAGCTGAAGTATACACATATGGAACATCACACTGAAAGGTTTTTGAAGCTGCATACTAAAAATAAGTACCGTTTGCTCCTCTCCGTTATTCTGCCACTATTTTTATAAATAGCTTGTTTGTATTTGAAAAGTTCTCACACGGATTACAAGCAAAAAATAAAGAAGTGGACAATGATTTCATTAAAGAAAAATGTAAGTAGTGCAACCAAAATTTGGTCAGACACTAAAAAAATATTGTACGACGTGGCTGACTAAATGCATCAAACTGATTTGAAACTGAATTTTATTCACAAAGAAAGAATTTTCAATACTTAGAAACCAAGTAGCTGGTAATCACTATGGAACAATTTCTTACGAGCGTACTAACGGGAATCTGCATATTGCGTTTTAAGCAATATATTCATTAATCTACAAACGAAAACCTTTCAGTTACGTCAATCTCTAATTAAAATTTTCTATTGTTTAAATTAAGACATCAGTTCTATACTACAGTACTTGAGTTTTTGAGCACGTTGGTTTGGTATTGATAAACTAATTTGAAAACTGAACAAAAATTACGGAGCAGCCAATTAGTGAAAAGGTATAGAAAGAGACAATCCACAGAAAGACAAGAAGAGGTGACACACTTTTTGACACAGTAGCAAATACAGAATCAAACTTGAGACGTGAAAAAATAGTCAATTAAGCTGGTTCGGAGTTTTGGCTCGAAATTTGTGCTTTGAACACAGATGTACGTAATGAGCAATGTACATTCATATTCTCTGGTATTTGACAATAAATCAATGATGGCAGTTACTATTTATACATAAATCTAAAGAAGTACAGTGGGGTAAAATCGAATCTCGATGTGACCCAACCGTGTCTAAGATCTTCCTTCCGGCATCAAAAGAGAGATAACAAGGGGAAGAAAGAGCTTCACTTGACAACCGTACCAGTGCCATATTATCGACGTGGTGGGAAAACATTTTCACGAGAGTTCCGCTTAACATAACCCTTCACTGCGAGGAGTCACGCTGGCCGGGGAATAAGATAGAAGTGGCGTACGTGCACACACAGAAGAGCATCTCCTGCCGCAACGTATCCATTGTACGTGACTACGTATAGATGAAAAGAGCTGGAGGAATAAAAAGAGGAAGAGAAAATGACTACTGGTCAGACCAAGCAGGGGTTTTCGGACTATTTGTCAATTTCGACGGAACCATCGATATTTTGGAGAACTGCCAACCCTTCTTTTCCTTTTTCTCCACCTTTAACTTTTTTTTGTAATCTTTGAATAATATAATATCACGAAAGAACGAGAGAAAAATAGTGATCAACATTATGAACCAAATAAAGTTAAAATTTGAATGTTTGCTAAGGAAAACTTTTGGTATTCATGTTCTGATGCCCCTTTTAAAACTTGTAAAAAATGTTTTGTGCTTTCTAAATTATTCTCACATGATAAAGTTGAAGGAATAAAAAATAAAAATTTAATTAATTATAGAGGTACGGTCTGGCAGGGTATATTTTTACAAAAACGAAAAACATATCCGCAGTTGTCAGAACCCGACAATACTATTTACTCGCACGTGATAAAAGTCGTTCAGGCAATTCAGTTTTAATTTGACGGCGTTGAGTTTGCCTAACGAAAGATACAGGGAAAAAGTATACATGGGACCGGAAAAAATTATACATAATCGGGTGATGAACGACGGAGGGATTAATTGATTGGAGGGGATGAAGAGCTTGGGGCGAGAAATTGAACCGTTGCTTGGATATGCATGTGATAAAAAAGAGGGATCAGAGTATGGGTGGAGGCAATGAAAAGGAATAAAACCAATTACATTGAAACTGTTCGTTACGTTGATTCGACATTTAGTGCGAGAAACATGCGCTCAAATGGTTTTTGTACACGGTTACTGCTGTTGCTTCTGTTTGTTTTTGCTGAAGCGGATGAATTATCGTTCGGAACACTGACACTTCCTTTTACTTTTTTTTTTACGGTGTGTCTATGCATCATAAGATTCAACTAATCATAATTTCTTACAAACAAATGGATTTATTTCTAAAAAAAATTCAGTGCACGTAAAAAAGAGTAGTGAAACAAACAACAGACAAATATTAGGTATAAAATAAATAAAATAAGTGGCTTCTCTTATTTCACAAACTTAGCGAATCAAAAGCTGAGAATATCAAGCCCTGATGTAATTTCCGATGAAAAGTATTGATGATAATACGTGATAAGCAGTACGTACAGTGATGGGTAAAGTATATTTATGTTCCTTTTGTTGGATCTCATGAAAAGAGTTTTTTCAAAATGTTAATCCAGGAGATGTTGCAATTGAAACTTCAAGTTGATGATTATCCTAATAAGTAAAAACATCTAAAAGCCAAAAAATTTTTTAATAAAAACTATTAGTCGTTGTACTTTTGGTTGATATAATTTTTAAAAGTAGATATCCTACAAGGTACAGTCATCCTGTGGCTGCAAAGTGCAGAGAAAAAGACTAGAGGAAGAGATGGACAGGAAGGGTAGCATCAGCGGGTCTGCACGGCCGCTATGGCTCCTTAATGGAATAATTACCAATCGCCTGGGCCTCTCGTCCACATTAAATGCATTAAAAGCCTTGGCTGTTGCATCGCACCAATTTGCCTTGAAAATGAACAGAACAGGCTCTTAGTAATTTCAACGCCTCGCGTTGGATAATTTGGCTAGTAATTGAATTTTAATTTTGACTTTTTTTCCCCTTGCCAGTGTAAGTCTTGATGTCAATTTTTATACTTCGATGTATTTGTCTTTTGATGCTAATAAAAAGAGCAAAGGGAAGAAAAGGAAGGCCGCATTGAACAAAAGTAAAGATACATCTCACACCCTCCCTCTCATAAGATTGGCAAGTCGTTTCCAGCAGTTGCCTCTCATAAATTACCACGAGAAAAGAAAACTCGAGGGAAGCAAAGTAAAAGCTTGAAACTTTTTAATATGCAAGGCAGGGATGCAGGCAAGAGACGTGTCGTACGAAATTAAGAAACGAAAAGAAAAGAGGGAGCCAAACTCCCTTAATTTTTCCCTCTTCTCTAATTTCTCGAGCACTGGCAGGTACAACCTGATCCCCTGCAAAACACTCGCTCGTGATTTACCGATGGCCAGAGAGCAACTCAAGCGGCAGATCTTCTTTCTCCAGTTGCTGATTGTTTCAACTGCTTATACTTGATTCTTAATAGATATGCTCTTGAAATTAATATCTTTAAGCATTAGGCGAAAATTAGTTTTTCCTCGATTCCATCCACAACCCACACACTGTGAGATCTTTTTTGCCGATTTTCGTTCTTTCTTCTGGATTAAAAACATGTAGTTCCTGGACAACAAAGGATGACTTGAATAAGAGATCAACTCAGAGAAATTAATATCACACAGATTTCCAATTCATGTCGTTGTCACGTGTCTCAGTCACTTGCAAAATGATTGCAGTTAACGAGGTAAAGTCTATTCATTTTGGGAAGCTAGTCAAGATGGCTAGTGGCGAACGAGCAACAAAACCATGGACACCAAGGCAAATTTCCTGAAAGGTTTTGGAGGTCGATCTCTTTTGGACTGGACTATCTCCATCGAGAAACAGCCATTAACTAGTTAGCTTCTCTCTTGAGGTGTCCTCTTTCTATGCTTTTGACCGTAAATTCCATGGACACGCAAACTTAAGCTAATGTCCCTGCAATGCCTCTACCTAAAATCTACAAAAATAAGTTTTAAATCCTAAATTATTTTACAAAATATTTTTAAACTCACGTGTACACTTCGACATTCGTGTGCACTTATCAAGTGAGAGAAAAAAAAGTAGATGAGCCTCTGTAGGTGTACGTATGGAGACATAGCCAGCAATGAGAGGCAGTGAAATTCGATTCGCCATTAAGCAGATTTCGATTTGCGTACGAGCGACTGTCGGCGTGGCTGTGCCACTACTACACTCGAGTCAGAGTCAACACGAAATTCAATCGTCCGTAAATAATCGGTTACCGGCGGGGCCGCCCCTCTACATTTTGCACTTGGGCTATTTAATTAAACATCCCATCCACGACGAAATGATTCAGTGAATTAAAGCTCCCCTTCGCTCGTCCTCTGTTTTATTCGATTGCGTTAATTATGCATCCATTTGGGGTCACTGCTTTATTTTTTGGACTGTTTTCATCAACCCCAACTGAACAACTACATTATTTACATTTCCTAATACATCTTACTGAAAAAATATACTTGAGAAAGAAGTTGTTTAACATACCATGATGATTTAATCAAAGATTTTTGGGATTGCCTTTTATGACTCATAATTTTTCCGAAAAAATCCTTCATATTATTTTGTAAGCTCGAAGCAAATTGAAGTCTTTCTTGTTTATACGGTACTTTAAATTTTTACGCTCCGAGACTAATGTTAACAACTGGCTTTTGAAGCTTTGCTTTCAAATTTGACCTCGAATCATACGATGAATATTACTTATTTACCTAGATCAAGGTAATATAGTTATACATAAGATATATTAAAGAAATGGATGATCTGAACATTTTTATCTTTGACAGCCAAGTCATAAGTCACATCTATTTAAACTTATGCCACAGGAAAAACATAATGGAATGGCACGTGATTGCACTTACAGACCCTATAATATAGTGAGAAACAGATTTAACAAAGCCACAACAGCAACATCAGTAAACAAAACAAAGAGAATCCATTTTTGGAGCTCTACATCTATTATTCCACCTAAAAACTCTAAAAGCTTTTCGATGTACGCATCGAACAGTTGGTAGAGATGCACAAGGTCTGAATTCTGTTGTATTCTTGCACAAACATTGTTAATCTTTGTGCCACGAAACTGTGAAGTCGTGCATTCTGTAGCCTCGAAAGACTCAACTTCTCGATGATTTTTACTTGAGACTAAGCGTATTAACAATAATATTAGGATGTGACCTATATTTTTATCTTGTCATCTCATAATTCGTATACATGAAAGCGCCAAGTTATCATTCCTCTATCCCTCTGAAAATAATGATCATCAATTTTGTATTGTTTTTTTTGTTCAACCCTTCCAAATTTTACCAAAAATATAAAAACACTAACATGTGAAACTTATTTTTTGATTAAGTAATTTGTTTTTGGTTTTAGTTTAGTTGGCTTCAAAACCAAAAAAAAAATCGAAAAATCAGTATCAATTTTATACCAAATGATCAACTGTACTTACCAGAAACAAAAGTCTTCCGGGGCTAGTCTATATTTATAAATTAATATTCGTGTCACCTAAAAAAATTCCACTTTAGCAGTCATAATTCTAATTTATACAACAATAGCCTGAACAAAGGGTACTTTATACGTTTACTCTTACGGAGGATATATCCAATGCATGCAAAAATAGGCAAGTACGTGATCATCGGCAGAAACGGTAGTTGTGCTCAGACCAGTAAAAAAAAAAATTTAATCCTGAAAAATTCACCCGTGAAACGCGAAATACATCGGAACAAAGCGATCCGATGAAGAGGCGAGGAAAGCACGTGAGCGCTACTTTTCGATCGTTCAGGACTGATGGATACGTACAAAAAGAGAAAGGAAATTCAAATATCTGGCTTTTCCTACAGAGTAGAAAAGGAACAGGATCAATCAGAGGAAGACCTCAGGGAGGAAACCACAAATTTTTAGCCAGAAAAAAGCTGGCTGCCGCAAATGCCAATAAACTTTTGTACTCTCTTTTTATTTTCGTTTGAAATGTAAAGGTTAAAAATGCAGGAGAACGAAAAATTCGAGCGAGCTGTTTTTTTACGTGACTTGACCGTGCAGTAAAATATTGGAGTCCTGCACATTTTTTGAATTTTGTCCTTTGAACTATCAACGAGAAATCTATTATTAATATTTCGATTCCAAAAATTATTGAAGTATTAAACTATTTATAAGTCTGAGTGCAATTGAAAGAACTTAGTTTGTATTATTTAAGGGTAGTGACCGACTAGTTGTACTATTGTTCATAATTTTTAGATTATTATAGAAATTTTTTGAGTAAATATTAACATTCCAACATAATTAGACAAATTGCATGTGATTGCGAAAAAGTAGTAGCATGTTGATGCAGTCAGACAATGCTATGCTTAGTAGTAATACTTTACTGAACAAGTAGTAATACTCTGATATAGCCAGACAAAATACTCTTAATGCTGTTCTGAGGAAAACTATATTACTGAAATAGTATCAATAGCCCAAGACAGTAAGATAAACTACATTTAATGCTATCCTAAGGTAGGAGAAACAGTTGACCGTTTAAGTAGTAATACCCTAACATAGTCAGAAAAATTAGATCGATTGATGTCCTAAGAGAAATCATTTCACAAAATGAATAGTCACATTCTAGAATAATCAGATAAATGTCTCATGATGTTCTAAAAAATTTATATTTACAAATTAAGTAGTATGACCTCAAACATAGTCAGCCAAATTACATATAATGCTATCCTAAAAAAGAATTATGTACGTAATTAGGAAAATTACATATGATAATTTAGGAGAATCGTGTTACTATACAACAGTTTGCTTAACAAGTAGTACTACTCCGATATAGTCAGACATACTACGTTTAATGCTACTTCAGAACATTAAATTACACCCCTATACATTTTTTACTAAAAAAGTAGTAATATCCTAGTATAGTCAGCCAATTACATCTTAGGATGTCTTATGGACCATCAACTTATTAAATAAGTACTAGTATCTTGAAAGCGGTATCAATTTTACGTTCCACTAAAAAGGAACTCAAAGTCACTATGTGCAAAGCCAACAAGTTTCCATTTTCGGCTTGGTACCGTAAGATTTTTCTGAACCCCGTGTCTATCGCAGTTACCACTATTTCGGCTGTCAAAATATTGCTTTTTGCTTTGACTCTCGTGCTGCAGCCCTTTTTCTTACTCTTGCTGTCTTTTATTTTCCTTTTTCTTTGAGCCCCAAAAGAAGGTCGTTATTTTCCCTTGAACGTTTTCAGATTCAAAGTGGACGTAGCATGGCGTGAAAATACACTATTACCTTTGATATCCTTCAGTTTTTTTATCTCCGCATACTGGTGTTACTTGATACAAGATAAGCTTTTATTTTTTTCTGTGCGACACCTACAAACAATTTGTAAGGATTTCATAAAAGCTGATCAAGTCGATTTAAATGCTGATTCACTTGCATGCTCGTTTCCACTCGTTAGTCTTGCACCACTTATTTTTAAACTTTATTTACTTGACGGACACATTGAGTTTTTTTACGCATCATCAATTTTTTCTATAATAGGGTGGTGGTGGTGGTTATACAATGTATCCTCGGGGCTTAAAATTGCAGGCGATGCACAAAACGTCTCTCGTCTGCTCCCACTAACGAGTTCAGAGTAGCGTTGGTTGAAGAGGAAGGATTCTCCCTATTTCACAGCACAGTTGGAATAAAATTATATTTTTACAAAACCAAATCCAGCAGACTATTGTTTACTCGCTTTGTTATTAAAATTATAAACATATGCAAATTGTGGGGGAAAAAAGGAGTCCAGCTGATATTTTTTTGGGGCCCATAAACAGGGTAAAGTAACCCGATCTTTCCTTCTCGGCCCCGACCTCCTCCTTTGCTCGTGTGCATCATAAATCATCGACAACCAACTACACATGTACCACAACGGCAGCAATGGGAGCTGTTGTGTTTATCCCACCGTGGCCCAGTAGTAGTAGAAGCAAAAGTGCCAGTAGTGGTGGTGGTAAGGCCTGGGCCCGTAGTGCATTAAACTCGGCCATAAATCAGAGAGCACATCTCCGCTCCCCTTGGCCCGTCCCTCTTACGCAACGGGCAATTATAAAAGCACTCGGAAAGCTTCGGAAAGCGCAAGAGCGAGGGAAAGGTAGTTGGAGATGTCCAGAGTGGCGGGACCGGTAGGCTACAGCCGGATGTTTCGGCGGCTGCTGCTGTTGTTCCTGATGTGGCTCGGGCGGATGCAGTTCGGTTGTGGGTCGCTGCCACTACCGTCGCTTCTTCCGGATGGGACATCAAGAACAAGCGCAAACGTGCATTTACTTCCGTTCTTCCCAGACCCCTTTAATTTTTTCTGTTTAAGATAGAAATTCGGGACGCTTGGTACATATGTCATATATTTCCATATTTTACAACGTATTTAAACAAAGAAATTTGTGATTTATTGAAAGGAATTAACTGATGATTTTTCATGCCTTCCTTTTATTTCATTCTTCTTATGTAGACTTGGTCTGACATAACACGGACATTGACTACTTTGATTTGTGGGTGATAAAACAAACATGGCATGCATACCTTAAAAGAATCGTTTTCAACAACTTCGAGTACGCAGCCTTTTGACACGGTGTCCCACCTATATATGTGATCTGTCAAAGTATAATCGTGCAAATAAAATATTCCTGAATTAATCAGATAGTATGCTTTGACAACGATTCATTTTTTTCAGAGAAGGAAATCACATTGTAACTTGAGTCGATAGTCGAGTATGCCATACACAGACTTCATTAGCTTCCAGTACATTATTTGCAATTGGAGGGACAGTACTTGCACTAATAAGAAGCCCGTACGTATATACATACAATATGTATCATGTGTAAAGTATGAGCGTATATTCATGATAATGTTCGCAAAATCGTTTCGAGCGCATTGTTGGAAAGTAAATTAGTTATTCATGTTGTGAGCACACACTTCCATTGTTCTCATGGAAATAACTCAATTGTTATGTTCGTGCACATAGTGCGTATCATTATCTTCTCTCGTTTGTCAGACGAAAATTACACAGAGGACCAATATAACGTTGGTTCGATTGCGATTCATGCGTGTCTGTACGTTTTCAGATGCTTCAATAATGCAATGTATGTCTATTAATTAGTAATTATTGACATACTTGCTTGTTACACGAATCTGTTACTGATAATGAGTTGGCTTATTATTGTCACTGCAAACTTTCCCTATCGATTTGGCACGGCTTGAAGATCTTTTATCGTTGATTGGGCTGTCGAATATTGGTCGACCACCCAATTTTCCATCGCTTAAAAACAAAAAAAAAAAAACAAAAAAAGTATCAAGACTTAACTTCTGTGGTTAAAAAGAAAAAAGTGGAGATGTGAAAAAAAGCACCACCGCACAACTCGGTGCTCGTGACCATGAAAAAATGATGCTGGTGGAATAACTGTGAGGTAGTCTTTTAAGCTTTTTCTACCGAGAAACTTCCACGTTGAGTTGAAAGTTTGAAAACGCAAAAAAGACAAAGATTTACAGTGCACATGAAAACAGACTGTCCAGTATTTATCCCCACTTTTCCACCCTTATATAAAGGAACTATCTTGAGACTGTGATCAACTACACGTACCGAGGAAGTCCATCCTTAAACTCTCTCTACTAATCTCGACGTTATAGTTTGAGTGCTCATGATGACCTCAAGTTTTGTTACGCTGCTACGAAAACGTATCTATTTGTTTTAGGATACCAAATCATGTAACACAAAAAAAACTACTAGTTGTTGCTTACTAACACAATAATTTTTAGTGTCACCTTAAGTGGTCTTAAATTTCGTGCCAAGTATATAGGTTTTAAGATATCAGTACAAGTATTTAGTGACGGTGGTACGGTTTTTTCCCTTACCAACTGTAGCTATGAAAAATAGATGTATCCAGTAGGTGTTTACGACGTACTACAGTGCGCAGAGCAGTATTTTTTTCTTGCGGTATGCATTTTTAATATACCTGTAGGTACATTAAAAATTATCCATATTCATTGTGATATTATTTTTATCATAATAAATGTATGTACCAGCGTTAAAAAAATAAGTGACAGTTAATTAAGATACTGGTACAGTGATGAATTGTTAATGTTGTTACTATAAATATCAAAAGTAACCTCAAAGTGGATCATGGATGACTTTGTTAAAAATATTTTAGTGAGTTGGAAATTACAATGTCTCTCTAATATTTTTTCATGAGAGTAAAATTATTCAATTACTTATTTATTTACATGAGATAATACCGTACTTAGTGTTCATATAAACTTACCTAACGCAGTAGAAGGAGATTTTACATGGCTAACATACTTGAACGTAGGTTTTAGACAGACGTGGTACGGGAAAAAACCGTACCAAGCTATGAAAAACTCATAACTAAGTATAGTAGAGGATTTTCAATGAACTCGGTCTTTCCATGAGGTTTTAGACGGACCTGGTACGGGAAAAAACCTTACCAAGCTATTAAAAACTCGTAACTGAATGTAGTGCAAGAGCAGTGTACTTTACTCTATGCGTATTAAGACGAAGCTCTCAAATTTACTAGTCCCAGTGATTTATCTTACGTCAACACCGTGATTACTTTCTACAAACAAAAAAAAAAAAAGAAACTACAAAGTCTGTGAAAAGTAGAGGTGAATATTTATGAAAAATCAGTCTTCATTGGTTTTGTATTGCGTGTTGGAGTGTGCATAGGAGTTATCGGAAGTAGCAGCAGGTAGTGCATACTTGTACATACGTGAGGACTAGAAAGTTCAAAGGAGAGAGCCGTTCAACGCCTGTGCTTCTGTGCTGAAAGCTGGCGAGAGGAAATAGTTTTACACCGTTTTCTGGCTGAACGAGCTGCTCAACCGAGACGATTGAATAGCTTCGGTCCATTTGAGCCGTTCACCGTAAACGTCTGTGTTTGTACGTTCTCGTAACCTTTTTCAAACGCAGTTTTCGAGTAACTGTACATAAAATCACGTAGAAACCTACGTGGAATTTTTTTCCTTTTTCGTGTGTGTGAGTGTATTGTCGGTCAAAGCGAAATAACTGGAGTGTAAACTTTGTTCCTTTTGTAATGCTTGACTCTTTTTTTTTTTTTTTTTTTCTTTGTTTACTGAAAGCAACGTCAAAGTCATTTGGATGCCAAGAAAAATTTTTGTTTTCTTCTTCTTAGAGATTTAAAAATAAGTTAAATTGCACTCACTAGGGATTTAAAACTCAGAGCCATAGTAAATGGGAAGGGTTTTCGAAAATGAAGAGTCTAATGATTATTCAACTGCAGCGAAATTGAATGAAACAAGATAATAAACTTTTTCCAGAAATTTTTTAAGTGAGAACTTTATTTTATATGTATCAAGAGAAACATTTTTCAGATACCTCAACTTGTCTGTTGCAAGGTTAAATATTTCATGGTGGTGATAAAAGATCATATTCAAGATCAGACTTCATTTTTCAAAAAAATGATTAAATTCGGATGAATGCATGAGAATCAAAATTGAATACAAATAACGAGTTTTGATTCATATCATGTTTCGAATATCATTTATCGATAAATAACATTACAGAGGTACTAAAGAATTGAAAAATAATCGTCTCTTGATAGTGACAGCAAAATCAGGAGGGAAAGTTTGAGAAAGAATAAAAAAACTTCAAATAAGCTATAGCTGCGAGTTGCGTTAATTATCGCCAGAAAAACTCTTGGCCACTAACTTGAAAGTGATTCAGACGTTTTGTCTCTGTATTTACAGTACAGTAGTACGTAAAAAGAACCAAATCTACGTAGGTACAGCAAAAAGCGTGGGGCAGCCCAGTAAATTATCTTTAAAAGCAGCCGTACGACCGAGGCTTTGGGAAAGGGTCTCTTCTTCACATTTGCATTTTTGACCCGATGGCAGAGAGGAAGCCATCATTCATACGTCGGTATGTATGTATACACAGTACCCCCATCGCTAATGTACTTTGAATCCAGAAGAGGAAGAAGAAGAAAAAGAGGAAAAAGCCACGAGCTACGAGCGCGAGGAAGCGGCTATAATCCGTTTAAAACTGCGTCGCATCATTCCGTAATTCCTTCTCTGCCGTCATTGGGGAAGAGGCGAATCGAGAAAAACGAAAGACGCCGGGAAGGTGCGGTTATAGTTTTTTCAGTCCCGCGTTTCCACTTTTTGCTGCAATAACCTAATACCAGCAGGTGCCGGTACACCAGTGGGCTTCCGCGGTCTCTGGGATAAGAAATGCACCGTAGCTGCACAGGAAAACTGACTACCTCCATCCAATGGCGCGGGAGGCACTTTTTCATTCGCGGATTCCCTGCTGCGTAAAATGAATAATGCCCTTTCGCCTCACCCCCTCAGCGAAATTAAAACAAATTAGTGGCATAAATTAAAGCCAGTCTCGCGCAAACCCTGGACTTGGAATTACTTGGAGCTTACGTTCTCAATTTTCTATATTTTCTCAGGGCTATTTGTTCCTGGAGGTTGAGTTTGCAAAAATTAATTGACACAAAGTTTTTGCATTAAGCCCTTACGTGTACGTGAATGTACATTTTATGGAGGATCGGTGAAATACGAAGAAAAGCACAGAGTTCAAGAGGCAAAAAAAGAACGAAGAGATAGCAAAAGGTAAAAAACAGGAGAGAAAGCGCTCAGCCCGACACTCTTGGTCTGACTTGACACTTGTCTGGGCTTTTCTCTGCTATGCTACGCTTTGCTTTCGGAGGTGACGACTGTATGCGATGACTGTACACTCTTTTTTTCGTTGCTCACATGAAAAGGTACTCTTGTTTAGAATATAACGACTGAATTCTCTCTTGTGCCTTTCGACGTATTTTCGTATCGTATAGACTCTTCAGATAAAAAAGGTCTTTTTTTTCCTTTCGATACTGCAAGTCATCACAGAAACATTTCTGGTTGTATCTGAATAAACCAAAATTTGTTGATTTTTACTGCTACGGATTATCAAATTGACATGAAAATCAATCTCTTTTGAAAACCTAATGACAGAGAAACAAAAAGTTCCCAGAATAGCGTTTGTGTTTTTAATGACTTAGCAATAAAATAAAAATTTGTGGAAACGTTAAATTAAAAGTTATAGATTTCTTAATAGATGAAACAGAAAGTGTGCACACGTATGCCTATGGTGAGTATGGCTTGAAGTTATTCCGACTAAATTTGGTTGATGAATTTGGTATCAGCATGAAGGACTATGGGCTCTGTTGAATGACGTTTTGATGAATAATTATGATAAGCCAGTGGTATACTTACGTACACTATACAAGGTAGAGATTGGCCTATTGGCTCAATTCCCTTGTTTCCAGGAGCAGCTTCAATTTTTCTCTCCATGGATACAATTCTGACGTAGGACTGTCTTTGACAATTACGCCATAATTACACTGTTTAGAAGCAGCTCAGCTAATTTATATTTTACTGCTACTAAAACACCTTTTACTAGAGCTCCACGAGTTAATTGTCAAAGTATTTAATTTCCCTGCATTCTTTGCCGTGAAACCCGTTGAGGGAATAACGCGCGAGCTTTCCAACACTTTAATGAAAACAGTTTCACGCCTACGAAGATTAAATTAAATTATATTTGGTACTTCCTTTGTAAAGAGCGAGGATTAAACATTCAAAAAGAAGGGCCTTCATTCCTTATTTTCATCTCTTAAAGCTCCAGACTTTGAATAACTTAAATTAAACGTGATATTATAATTGAAAACCAACGAGTAGTTAAATTTAATCATCAGTTTACCATCCATCACTTTATGGATAAGATTCCCGCTTAGTAGCCCGTAATGAGCTGTATCGTCTTTGCGAGTCTGATCGGGGATCATTGGTGGTATTATCAACTAATCAAGCGTTTCTTTGTCCCTGAGTTTCGTCTTTGCTCCTCGCAAGGGGCTTGTACGTAATACTGCTAGGGGAGATATTACTGTAGCTGCTGGATGACGTTAATTACTTTCGCGAGAATTATCGCGCTAATCAGCTCTAACAAGAAGATACTTGGTGCTCTCTTGTCGTGCTTGCTACTGTAGCTGTGATCTCACTTCTCATGGGCAACCCTATGTATTTAATCCTTTTGCGAGTGTGCCTTTGTTGAGCTTCAAACAGGACGGAAAGGATGAGAGATCTGCGCTTTTGACAGCTGCTGTACTTTGAGCTTTTTATTGTGCAAGTGCATTGATAGGTAGAAGGACAAAAGCGAGACGACAATTTTATGTAGCTAATTTCTCAGACCAAAACCTGCTAAAACAAGGCGTTGTAGAAGCTTTGATTCAATGTAAGATGTTGAAGAGTTTTCGCTTAAAGTGAATATTTTATCACGTATTGTACAATCATCATTAAGATACATAACTTTACTGAATGATTCGAATGGTGATCCCGTAATTTCCTTTGTATATTATGGACAGAAGAAAAAACAAGGTAAATGTCTTCAACAAAGCTTTCGTTTAAGCAGATGGTCAAAAAATACCACTGTACTTACTGTATTGTTATCGCAGTTCCCAATCATATCTAGCAAGTTGAGATTTATAACTCAGGCTGTCTATCTTCTACAATCAATTTTTTAACAATAGCTGTTAGTCAGTGCTCGTAATTATCAATACAAATGTAATCTCGTGACTAATTGCATTGTAAAGGTATATTTATACAAAGAGCTTATCACAGTAGCCTAAACATGTTCTCGTGACAAACGAACAATGTTCCTCGTTGAATACATGAACAATAAACTTGCAAGTCTCTACCACGCCAGGATAAATATACCAGCATCAGAAACTTACAACAATACCTACGAGTGGAGCTAGCACGCTGTGGACAACTTTGCTTTTCCAGCTTTTGCAAACTCTGCTCTGGACGTCTGAATACACTAAAGGAGAAAAAATCGAGTCCAACATGCCCTTGTTTCTATTAATTCTCACCCTGTGGTCTAGTGTTACGTCAAGTGCCGCTATACAAGAGTACCCTGCACTGATTCAAACGGTTGGTAACTGCATGGAAATCAAAAGCATTTTCCCTTTTTTCTAGTCCAAATCGTAAAGTCTTTCATTTTAAACTTTTTATCGGAGAAAATTCTACAAAAGAGCTTGAAAAATAAAAGTCATAAGTAAAAATAACTTTGAAAATAAATGGAAGTAACTTACATGGGATCCTAAGGTAATTTCAAATTATTTAGTCGAAGATCGTGGAGAGAAGAGAGATAGCACAAAGTACCTGTATGATTTTGAGGAAAAGAGAGGCTAGGAGGGTACAGGATAGAGGAAAAAAAAATGATTCAATTTGGGGACTGCGTATGTGGTTCGGGGGAGGAAAAGGAGATTGAATAAAATTAAGGCAAATTCACTTCAGCTTCGGATTCAATCGCCTGCCATCTCGACCCCATCCCCTTTTTCTCCTTTTACTTAAAATAGTGCTTGCAACAAGTAACGTGAGAGAAAGGGAGTGAAAAAGTTGGCCACTTAATTTAGCCATACACTCGCATACTATGACACGTACCTCTCTTGGCTGGTTATTATTTACCGCGAGCTCTCCCCAACACTTTCGAGTTTTAAATGCACTTCCTCCCCACCAAAGCATAGATACCCACCCTCGGAAAGTTTCTCCCCCAGGTCTGCTCGGCCACTCGACTTTACCTACCAACCCACGAGCCATCCCCCAAGTTTACCGGGGTCCAAGACCTCGAGGCTCTTTCTCTCGCGCTGCTTCTTAGGCTTTGCTTCTCTTCCCCTCTTTGAGCGAAGCAGCTAATTCGGGCGAGAGAATACTGGCCTAATATTCAGGTGGAACAAGAGGGGAGAGAAAGGGAAAAAATACTTACTGGCTCAGACAAACTTGTTCGACCAGGTGAGTATTGTGAAATACATCTACCTCCTCTTGTGAAAGAGGGAGAAAATGCCAAGGACTTTTTAACTTTTTGACAAATAAGTGGTCTTTCTTCTGTCTCACCCTTACTTCTTCATCTTCTTTACCTTTATTGTTTTTCAGAAATTATTGCGATTTCATCCGTATACTGATGATACTACTTAGGGTTAAAAGTAATTACAAAGAATTACTATTACCAGCTCTAAATTCAAATAAACAATTGTAACCCTGTAAATAGCCTATAACATGATCCCAGCACCGATGTCCAGATAACAAGATAAAATACATTCCCCAACGAAAGCGTCGTACGGAAGGACGATTAATTTTCCCTGTCCCCTTCCAGGTGTTGATGATAATATTGCCACAGCACCGGTTGGAGGCAACTTATTCCTCTCGCCTGGACTGACTGGAGCAGCGAAGGACATTCCTGCCTCTGTACAAAGGAAGTGGTCTCGCCGTACTCACACCTTTTGGGGCTTTTAAATGAGAAACGTGCAATCCTCCCATTGTCTGATAAAAAGAAGCAGGTGTATACCCAACAAAGTTTTCTCTTTTCTTTCTCTCAATAGCGAGACAAAAGAGATGTTGGAAAATATATACAAGAAAGAAAAACCACGGCTTATTTGCTTGATCTTTATGAAGTTGGAGAAAATTCTCCAGTAGAAAGAATTGAGGATTTATTTGTCCCGTATTATTTCTATTTTCCTAGATTAAAAGAAAACTGAACACTTTTTTTGAAAACCTGCCCTTTTCTTTTTTTGAAAGTCTATTTCTTCTTCCCACGCTCATTTCACCTTCCAAGCGAAGCCCCACATACAGTACGGCAATATTGCGTGTGCCATCTGTACTAGTGCACCCTTTTAAGGGCTGGCTTTTATTTCCCTCCCCTCCACCCTCCACCCCAGATATACCTACCCCAGCAGGAAGGAAGGCACAATGCGTGGGAGAGAACGCCAAGGAAGACAACGTCTTTTGCGGGTGTGAGGTTGCATCTATGTGTTTTTCTGTCCTTTGGCTGCTGCTGGTGCCGTTGCGAGTAGTCCTTTTAACGAGCATTTGCTAGGGAATTGGTGCAATACTAACGATCATTAGCCCCCCAAGTGTCTAGACACCAGCCCTTTCTTATTTTGCTTCATTGTTCTTTTGTAGGTGTTGAATAATACCGTGAAAGCGTACACCAGAGACTTGGATAATTGCTGGTTCAGCTGCGCGTGGTAATAGATTTTTTTTTAAATTTATTTTTGTTTCCCATTAACCTGATACAGAAGGAGTGAAGAGGTGAAGAATACGAGAGTATATTTTAGTCAAATATAACTGCAAAGAGGAAAATGAAGAAGATGTAGAAGAATCCAACTATTTTGGGCCGTGAAACGTAGTCATTGTAAAACGAGATGAGAGAAGGGGGTAAACTCTGGCAGGCTTGGAAACGTGGAACCAAAGACGTTTAACTTGGTAAAAGCGAGATCCATTGGACATTCGATCCTTACTCGTTTCTGCCCTCCTCAACCACCGAACTTTTAAAATAGCCTTCCTCACTTTCTTCCAAGTTCTAAACTGTTAGCCACATATCCTTTTCCTTTTCCTCATCTCGAGCTGTCGTCTTTTCTGTGGTAGGGGATTTAATTTTAAAACTCTACTCTCCTTCTTACCATTCCTGGTTCAATAATATGACTCGTCAAGAGTAACGGAAATCTAAAGGTTTCAACAATTGGGGAATTAATTATTAGGGATCTCACTTGTTAAAGGTTCTAATAAGAACATTCGAGGGTATCCGTCCCTATGGCACTGATGCTCCTACTAGCAAATCATATTCTGTAACAAAATAAAAGAAAATGAAATGATTAGTGGTTGTGTACAAAAATAAAATATAACTTGAAGAAAACCTCATGTTATCCTCGAAGAAAAACCAAAAATCCCCCAATTGAACATTTTTTTGCGAGCTTATATAATGTATCACATCTGATGGAGAAATTTTTTTTGCACACAGAGCATAATTACGCAACATTTCCAGAGTTAAAAGATAAAGTTAACTGAAAAAAAATCCATGTGCTGTTTCCATATTCAACGCTAGAAAGGTGTTCAGCAAATAGAACAAAAATACGATGGCAGGCGGGAATCTACGTTTGACGGAAATGCGAAAGGGAATTTTACATTTGACAAACTAGCCAGCGTGAGCTGCGCTAACGAAAGATTTTTATTCATGCAAATTAACGGATAGCTTGCAAAGCATTATACCGGGCAAGCTTCGAGTTTTTTTTCGCTCTTTTTTTTTCCTCTTTTTCATAACATCATCGTACTGAGCTCTTTTTTCGTCACATTTCTCACTTGAATTTTTCCCATTTTCACTCTTTGCACCGCATCAAAGAGAATGAAGGTTGGGAGGCAAACATGTATGGTGTACTGGAGGTTTCACGGCATTGTATAAATGCCGGATAGATATATCGCAATTTCATGTCCCACGGACGTTTTTTACCCTGATGTATATAAGTACAAAGTTGATAATGAATGGAAAAAAAATCTAAAAATTCCATCTCTTTTACTCTCTCCCGTCATAGAAACTTCTCATATATTGTGTCGGTATGAAGAATTTATTGCTTATTTACTTCACCGAAAAAATTCTTGTTGAATTTCGTTGTACCCTTTCCAGTTCTTACATATCGATGAAATTTTTCTATATTTAAGGATCTCATGCACTTCATTTCAATACTGGTTTTAGAAATCCCAAAAAATTTTGGCAATCCATCAGTCACCCGAGATCCAAAAACTCTTTTCCCTTTTTTGCAGCAGCATCTGCGAAGCTACAGCCACATCGAAGACTTATGACAGCCGAAGGTAAAAAGGATTCGAAAGGTGCATGTTTGTCGGGATCGAAAGCAAAGACCCGTGAATAAGATATGTCAGGACCGGCGAAATGGCTTCGATTTATGGGTGAAAAACGGAGAGCACTTAGCACCTCCTCGCACACCCCTGCATTGCAACGCCAAGAAAAAGCACTGCTACTTACCCTGCCATTATTCGTTGAAAGTGTGGGCATGTGGTGAATATTTTTGTGAGACGCAGTTTCCACTATACGAGTTTTAGAGAAAGAAAAAACTCTTAGTAAAACCGTAGAATAAATCAAAAAGAAAGCACAATTTAATGACAAATAAACGAGAGATGTACTAAACAGTGCTAAATTTCTTTCTTTTTTTTCATAGTTCAATTCACATGGGAGGACGAGCCGAACCACAAAAGTAACCGCACTTTGTTCTGGACTGCAGGTACTAAGAGGGGGAGTAGGGCAATGAATAATAAATCGCTACACTTAGCCACAGCTGCAACGCAGCAGAGTAAGTTTCGGAAGAAAGGAAAGGGATGGATCAACCATGTATCTTCTTTATTGATCTGATTGTCAGGTGCACTAAGAAGTTTTTTCCGATTTTTATAATTTCTAACGAGTATTTACCACTGTCTTTTGTTTCAATACATGAAATATAATACATCATCGAATGAGCGTATAATCAGGGTCATGAGTAAGTGTAGTTTTGTATTTTTTTTTCTTCGAAATCATTAGTAGTATGTAGAAACTCTATTGATCTATGTTGTTCAATGGTACATGTATCTGTTTGTCAAATTGAAAATGAAACATTCTTTAGAAAATACACTCTAAATTTTTTTTTGGTATCCGGAAAAAATTTTTGATTTGAAGAAGAGAGTAGAAAACGTAGGTGGTTCACTATCACAAGCACAGTAAGAGTAGTTATCCTTACGTACATGGATAAAAGAAAGATGGAGCATTGAGAAAGCAGTACGGAGATGCAGGAGGAAGATTCACTGGAGTCACGTTTTGGAGGGTGAGCTATGGTTCTCACATCTCGCGCATATGGAGATCCCTGGGTGAAGCTCCCTTTCTATTTCTCGCACTTCCATCTAATGTATATCTACCTTCAAGGTAATCGAGAATCGTTGCATGTATCTAGAAATCTTTCAAAGTTTGTCTCATATATGTTGGAGGCTGTAAACTTTTATACTTTAGTGATGCAATCATTACGTTATCTTTTTTTCTTTTTTGTTTACCACAAAAACAAGTTACTGGCCACCACTACTTTTAGTAGATATTTAGTAAATATTAGTGGAATTTGAGGTGAGTGGCTGGGGCTGCAAAAAAATCCCGATCACAAAGTGCTCTCGAGCGCCCGGTGTGATATTGCTTTTTGCAGGGATGACTTCGTTCGGAGCTTGGCCGATTTTTCAGGTATTCGCACTCAACCTTTTTTCACCCCCTTCCGTACTAGGTCAGTATATCGAAGATCAAGAGCTCAGCGTTTTATGAATAATCATAACTTATTATTCAGGGATCAGATTAAATTGATAAACAAGTGAATAAGTGTTAAAACAAGTGCTTAGATAATTCAATATATCGAGCTTAAAATCAACAATAACATTGAGTATAGATTGACTTTGCAGTATATCCAGTGATGTTTAGACTGACAATTATTCTACAAATCAGTCATTAATTATTAGTAAATGTGGTCCTTTCATCAAAAATATTTGCCTAGAAATCACACTCAGTTAACATCAGAAACATTTGTTATTAGTATATAGAAACTTTGTGAATGTACACATGTACACATGTATATACATAAACATAAATAGTTGCTTTATCAAAATAGTCTTAACATTCCACCAATCATAATTTCTACTCACGCAGGGGTTGTAAATTAATATATAGGCGTACACAATTAGTGTGATAGCTTCTACGTTGCACATTAGTATGTAGATGACTTGATTTTTATGCATCTAGGTGCTTAATATATTATTTTAAGCACGAAAATCAGGAAGAAGGAGAAATGGGGAAAAGGTGATAATTCAAAAAATGAAAAGTGTACACATAGAGCTCACGATCATACGATCAAAAGCTGCGATGCAAAGATCAAATTAGCGTTGGGATCCTTCCAACGATAAGCTTCTGACACTGGATGCAAAGCTCTAGAAAACGTAAATATCTGACCTTTCAGTGTTCTCATTTGTTATGGAAGATATAAGAGCACCGTTAAACAATACAACAGTGGTTTCAAACGACAAATCGTGTAATACTAGTGACACACACATACACTACAGCAAATTGCCGGCAATAAATATTTCACCTGTAGCGCGTATGACCACGTAGGAACGTTTTATCCTTTTCTAAGTACTACTTGTGGTATTATTTGTACCGGTAACTGCTCAAAGGGTTTTATCCGTATACTTGAACACAGAGCTGTTAATCCTTCATTTATCTTCTTTGTTCTTGCCATTGTACTTTTCATTATTATTATTTTTTTTTGCTATGCTCCGTGTTTCTATTTGCTTAACAGTTTTGAAGAAATAAAAAAATACTATGTTACCTTTCAAGATGGGAATTTCGTCACCTACAGTCTTTATCTTCCCCTTCCTGTGAGTCGATATTTATAGGCTGGGGCTTTTCATGACATTTCAATAGCTCTAATTTTCAAGGAATTCGAGGCAACATTTGACTAAACCCTAACAGTACATTAATTTTTCAAATAAATGTTGCCGTTATACATTTGTTGATATGTTTAATTTTATTGGTCTCCCATTTCCAACGTCTGAATGATTACAAATAAGTAGTTATGCACGAGTCTAGTCAGCCACTTATTTCATTCTTTATTATTTATTATAAAGGAGTCCTAACTATCCCTGTCATACATTACGTAGGTATAACTTCAACACTGCAAATGTCAGTTTTTGGCATCTTATTAAGTAGTACTTAGTTTTGTTTCTTTCATCACTTTAATCAATAACATTAAGTAGTAACATGCAAGTACAATCAGACATAAAACACTTAACTATTTTTACTTGAAACTCGTTACATACTTCAAATTTTATTTGGCTGTTTAAATATTTTACGTATCCATTGATATTACTAAATAGTAATTCATAAGTTTAATCAAAAGACATTTTATAGTTTCAATTTAATTAATTTCACGCTTATTTACTTCCGTTTTAGGTTTGATGTATTTCGCCTAGATCAATACTGATAAGTAGTGATTTTCTCAGGACATAGGTTAATATTTTCCATGTTATACTGCTTATGGATTTATTCCTCATGTCTCAATCAGTAAGCATAAGTAGTACACCATGAGATTGGTGAGCCATAGACACTGTACAATCGTTGTCTTGGAAATTTTCTAATTCTTCTCACTTAAATGTTTACATTGTAAATTAAAAATTTTAGCAGCCTTTGACGCTTAAAATTTGATATTTAATGACACAGCTATCACTATTCAGTAGTATTATACTAGTTTAGTCTGACTCAGTAAACATTTTATACTAACAGTTGCGAATTTCGATAATATTTTCTTGGTTGTTGTTCATTTTTGGCATAATCTTTGATTGAAATCGACAGCTGTATTTTTTACCTCCTCAAAAGAGCCCCGATGGTATCAGAGCAAGAAAATTCAATCCCATTTATCGTGGGCGAATCATCTCTCTCTTGCTAGCCATGCAGTTACCCGCCAACATAAATAATTGAAAGAGCCTGACACGCTGTCGGCGCTGCTCAGCTGCACGTCTCGCTCATTTTGCTCAGATTACGCATCCCCGTCCCTTCCATCTGCCGATCCTTCATCTGTCACTTTTTTCTCTCCTTTTCGCAGCTTAACTGCCCAAACGTGAGGCTCTTTTATCACATCTGCGCGGCGAAATTAAAAACGGACGGGAATCCAGGTCTCTTTGCAGGATATTGGCTACATTGAGTTATTTTCTATCATCTTTAACTCTTAATTGCCTATTATTTTCAAGGTTCCATTTTCATTTGTTCGCATCATTTTTTTCAATGTCAATAGAGCAAATTTATCCAGAAAACCAGAAATTTTTTTACCATTAGTTATTGCTATTCACTTGACTAGTGTTAAAATAAGTTGAAAACTAAGAGTTTCTGCTAACGCTGATTAACTCGCAAAAACGCAAACTAACGAAGTCATTTCAAAAAAACAAGAACAAAAATCTCCGTGGTATGGTTGAGCACGTGATAGTTCAAAAGCAGTCAAATAACTATCATCGATAATCATAGTGACAAGTGGAGATGTTGACATTATTTTTCTTTCCCCATTATATCTTTCAAGGGCACAATATTGAGGATAGGTTTATCTTGTAGCGGTAAATGTGAGGATGCAAACGTAGATCTCAAGTCCCAGTCCACTTTTCACGAAACTGGGGAATGAAATCTCGAGCCCAACACCACGAGCGACAAGTTGAAGCGCCAGTCAGTCAGTCACCCGTTCGCTCAGCCGGAAATCACTTACGGAGCGGCGCCTGTACAAGCAGCAGCAGCAGTATATGCTTGAATGATGTTTCACGCTTTTCACCCATACAGCAGCTTGGAATCGCGAAAATCAATTTACTTTCCGAAAGGAATGGTATAGCAAACCTGGGAAATTGTAAATTCAAATGTAAACTCGGGCTGGTGAAAATTATCTTGGCGCTGCGCCGGAAACGACAAGGAGAAAAAATACGATGATGTTTCAGCTGCTCGCGACTTTTCTGGGAGAGCCAAAAAAGCTAAACAATAAAAAGGAATATAAATTCATCAACAGCAGCAAATAAGAAACCAACATTTATTAAAAAGGGTTGGATATGCTGAAATGCCAGGCACGTATTGTACTCAGAATAGGAGCTCCGAATCACGTATCAGAGGACCTTTCGGCATTTCATCCTGGAGTTATGTACATTGAATCAGAAATCAGAAAAGTACAAGAGGCAGCTGAGGCAAACATTTGCAAAACAAATCAAAACGTAAAAGCCCGCGTAGCAGCAGCAGAGAGGCGGCAATCGGCAAGTCATGCGAGAATGGGGAAGTAGTACGAGTCAGCGTTGCGTCAGACGTACGCCTTCGAGAATAACTAACGAGTGATCCGCTCACTGTGTGTACATAAAACATTGGCGAAGAAGAGAAGTCTTTGAGTTTGGATCTTTCGTTTAAAAAAAACTTATTATATAGGTATTAGAATATAAAAAAAAAAACTACTTATGCTTACTTGTAAACGCAGATTTTTTCCAATTACATTTTAATATATTTAATTCTACCTTATTCCAGCGTTTCGCTTCTGCTGGTTTCTCCCTGTCCAGCTTACAGGAGTGAATGAAAAAGAAAAGTAGTAAAGTTACTTTCTTTAAATGATTGCTTATTAAAGCACTCACCACATGGTGATACGCACACGTGTCTGTATTATAAGTACCCTATGGCTAGTACGGATTGCCTATAAATTATTCATTGCAGTAAATTTTAATCGATCATTCTCCTTTTGATATCGTTGTTACACTTCAAGCTTAGGACGAAAAGAAAACTCTCACTCGGTAGATGGTTAACGCGTGAATTCTTTGTTTTTCGAAAATATCCGAGAAACAGAGAAGAAGGAGAAAGCCCGGCTCTTTGCTTAACTTCAATGCTGTGGTTTTGTACAACAGCAGAGCTCAGCTACGCTTGTAGCCACCAACCAGTTAGTCCATTAACTAACTTTGCTTCTCTCGTAGAGCAGTACAGCAACAGCTATAGAAAGGAGGGTGGGCGAAAATTTCGTTCGTCAGCGTAGAAATGATGTCGTCTACGACAGAGGCGTCTCGCCAGAGTAAGTTTTATACGACAGAAAGAGACGGAAACACTCCTGTGTGGTGGTCTTTTACTCGTACTCTAAGTTTCTTGCAGCCATCAAAATTACGCTGGCTGGAAGAGGAAGGGAAAGGGGGTTGGAAAGGTGAAAAGCTAAATGCAAATGAACGAGTGCGAAAGAGGCTACCTTTTGAAGGGAGCGAGTAGGAAAGAGAGGGACGTATGAATAAATTCAGAGTACAAGTAGCTTTTTTGTCTCCACCCCTTTTTTGGGGGATGTAGTGTAGCGAGTGTCTCGTTAATGTTTTTGAAAAACATTGTTAGCTCTGATGATTGGTCCGTTTAATTTGCACTAATTACATGATGAATGCAAAAGGAAAAGATCATCCTGATGTGCTTCCTTATATTTTCAATTTGATGGATAAAGATTTCTTTTGAAAATGTACGTATTCGAGACTCTGTAGTATAAGGAGTACAAATAATTTATGGGGAAAATAATGGCCAGAGCCACTTTTTGTTTTTCGCTTCTATGTAAAGGTATTTGTTTTGATGAGGAAATGCAAACAAGCGATGAATAAAAAAAAAGATAAAAATTGCTGAAAATTCTGTTCAAGTGGAGCATCGACAATAGCAACGAGGGTGAATACACCACCAAACTACACACACTACAGGAGAGCCGCGTGCGGAATATTTGTTTGTTGCTCGGTACAGCGGAAAGAAGGTGATTGCAATTTGCAATCGAATAGAGTGGAGCAACACTCGAAAACGCCAATGGAATCATCGCAATAGGGAAGCGAAAACAACACAAACACCAACAATACATGCAGTAGCGGAACATGCTCTTATTTTTTATTCATCAAATAACCCATCTCGTTAGGTTGATCGATGAATCAGAACGTTTTTTTTAATCATTTTTTTTGTTGCATCTGTCGTTGCTGTCAAGTTGTAGCTGTAGGTACAACGTGACAGCAACGACAAAAGGTCTTTTGTTTTTATGCCTTTGCAGTTACGTAATTGAACAAGTTTCGACAATCACCACCAACGGAAAATTACTGTGTCAGCTGCATTATTCATGAACAAGAACTTGACGAGCCCATTCAGCTTACTGTAATTAAAAATTTTCCACTCTCTGTTGTGGGATGCACAAGTCCTATACTGTTCTGGTTGTCGTGAAAGAGCTTCGATAGCTTTGAAAATATGCCCAGCTGTACTATGATTTTGTGTGCATATGTGGACAGGTATGATAGGAATTAATTGTAGGTGTTCCATTTACTTTTAAAGAAGAATAAAAATAGCCCAAACTTTAATGGATACTACTACAATAGTTTTAACTGTAAATAATTTTGAAATCCAAAATCATAGTCATCTGTAAAAAGTGACGTGACGTCAATGCAGACTTCCTTGGTCTGGTGTTTGCTTGTATACCATCAATTAGAGAGGATCTGGTATTTGTATGTGTATAGAAACCGAGAGTCTGCTGTTAATGAGAGTCACACAGCGAGCAGGGTGAAAAAAACGTAAAATAGGGAACTGTTGCTTCGCCACGGAGGTAACGAAGACATAAAACGAAAATTTTCGTAAAAACTAAGCAACACTACAACGTGAATTAACTTTTTCTAAAAGACGTGTCTGCAGTGTCCGTATAACGTTAAAAGAAAAGATGAAGGTGATTCAATTATCGATCGATTTCAATATAGAACGATGGAGAAGCAAAAAGGAAGGAGGAGAGGGACAGCCTGTTATTCTACTCAAGAGGACTCGTGTCCTGGCTTTCAAGAGCAACTCTTCCTCCCTTTTTTTATTTTTATTTTCTGTGAATGACCTGTTTTCCATCGTGGAAAAACAGCAACGGGAAACCACAAGGGGGAAACGTGTACTATTGAGGTCAGATTTTTTTCCTTTAAAGGTGAAAGAGCTTTTTGAATCCTTGATGCTGAAAACTGTGGGTACTAAATACTTTTTGCCTTTTACACAATATCTAAAGAAAGTCTAAAAAATGTGATTTTTTAAATTTTGGACCATAGGGTGGTATCTCATCTGGCTGTGAAGTTCTTAAATTTAAGTAATGCACAAGCATTATAATATTAATAAGGAACTCCCATACATTGGCCGTGCCTAAAAATATAAATTACCAATCATGGTAAGTACACATAAAATATAAAGATCAACCCAGTCAGTGGAATTATGTATACTGTTACTGCTTGAAGGTACAGGGAGACTTGCATAGGAAGAGAAGAGTAGGGCACGATTGATCTTCTCAACAACAAGTAGGGAAATTACCTTCCATATATCTTATCATTTAATTTTTCCTCCTCTTTCAACTTAACGTGCTCAAAAATTTTAACAGAACTCCATACCTCTCTCTTTCTATTCAATAATTAGTGAACTTTCTGATTACCTCTGTTAGGTGTATTTCATTACATGCTCCGTTTGACTGCGGAGATATTTATTTATTTGAAGTAGAAAGATGACGTTTACTCAAGTTGTTATAACGATTTTAAGGTTTTTGTAAGGAAAAATTTTTTTCGGTGAACACAGTGAGTTATCATGTGAAATATTTGATAAACATGTTATACTAATGTTCCGTACAATATTTAGGATACTTTGGATGCATGAATTGAAAATATATTTTCTAACACAACTTACGATATACTTATATATGTATAGAAGACTTGAAGAGAGACTTCAAATTTTCGCTTTCTTTTATATCCCCTACCTTTGCTTAACAAACTTTAATGGTCCGCCTTTTCTCTCTGCAACCGGCAAAAATGAAATCGCATTGATATTACAGAGGTACAAGAGATGAAAGTGGAAAAAAAATGAAAAAAAGGAAAATCAAGACAGAGCGATCGCGAGCTCGTGCTCTAACGTGCCCAGGGATCAAATAATGTCGAACAGCGGAGAAGTCGGCTCTCGTTAAAGTACGTCCAAAAGTCTCCTATTGTCTCGTCCTCTCATGTTCGTCTCCTCTCTGACATTTTCCGCACTTTGACCCTCGAAAAGTTTTACGGGCCGTCAAATCGACGACACGAACCCTCTCACCCACCGTCCTCCCAAGTTTTTCACAAACAAGAGCTGCTTGCTCGGCTGTCGCTGTTTTTACACAAGGAACTATCACCTCGTGTAATGCGAGTGACAAGGGAGCACTGCAGCTGCTTCCTCGTGTCCCAGCGAAGGGTGAAAAATTGCGAGGACCAGCAGCGAGAACGATCGAACTTGAGGATTCTAGTGGGAAAGAGAGAGAAAGATGTTTCACAGGAGACTGGGTGGCGATACGGGAGATAAGTATAGGAGAAATTTTTTTCCACCGAGCATGTACTTATTTGATCGCTCGTTGAATTTTTGTTTAAAATTAGATTGAGATTTTAAAAGGCGGTGATTCTTCAATATTGTACTTTTAACTATGAAAAAATGGAATTATTGTTGATGAAAAAGACAGATAATGAGAAGAATTTCAAAAAGGACGGAATCACACCCAATGTTGTGTGCAAAATACACTCACGTGGTGCCGTTGTGCCGCCCAATGGATATAATTAGCCAGTCTCGGAGCTGTAGTAAAACAAAATTACTCGCTATTCGTACGTCTCACGCGTAACACTTGCACTTTTACATCTTCATGAAATACACGCCAAAAGGGATACGAATTTTTCTTTGATCTTATCTCATGTCCCTGTGTTCTAGTCCCTCAGCAGCGTCTACTGTACTTTTCCTTCTCTAAAGCACTTCTGAGCGGAGCAAAACACTCAAGTCAAGCTCTTATGAAGTGAAAAGACGAAGGGAAATAAAGATACCAGCGCCTAGGGAGAAAAATACTTATGGGCTGGGCATTTGGCTCCTTGCAGCTCTCTCACTCTCTCTCTCTCTCTCTGTGTTCACATGAGTGAGAGAAACAGTCAGTCTTTCTAGATTCAAACTACACTATTTTATCAAAATAAAAGATCACGTAAGAATTCATTTCACATATCCATATCCACATAAATTATTCCTAGTGGTATGTATTTATCAATGAATAATAACGTGCTTCTGCAGTTATGCAACTGAGTAAATTAAGGTACTAATATTTCCTTTCAACTTGTGGTAAAGGAAAAAAATGACACGCAAATCCAGCGAATCCAATGAATCACAGGAATACTGAGTAAAGTGAGCAGTGCAACAGAGCAGAATTTTATCCCCATAATTCAAAAAGTAACCTTACACAGGCAGGAAAATCAAGCTACCTTATAGCAGAGACGTGATTTGTGGTACCCCAGCTCGTATTTTATTGCACTTCTCGTATTTCGTTTTGCTAAAGTAATAAACACCAGATACGGTAAGGTTTTTGTTTGAAAAAAAAATATGTAAGTAATCTTCATGTTTTTGCATTGCTTATTGATTAAAAGTACGTTCACCGCTTTGGTACTGAATATGAAGAGCATCATAAGTCTTTGATAATCATAAATGAATGTAAAAATTTCAGTCCAATAAAAATTTATTTTCCAGACAGAATAATTATGGAGGGAAATAAAAAAAGTATGAAGGGAAGGCTGATGGCTTATTTAATTGCATTACCCTAGAAAAGCCAAATTTTAGGTCCAAACAATTATGAAGGAATGGGATAATCTTAAAGGTAAAAGACCTTTTATTTTTTACCATGAGGTGTAATTAATTTCCGCAATTTCAGTTTAACCCTTCTCCAATCCTCTTAATTTATTGAATATCTGTTTTTATCAGAATATTTTACCACAAGAATAAATGAGAGAAACATATCAAGCTGTCGCAACCTTTAAAGTCTTTTTTTTTTTTTAATACTTCCTTTATTTTGTGTTTCCATCAATTTAGATCGACTCGATTAATTTACTTTTAGGGGTTTGAGAAGGTCGATTTGGCCATTCATCAACACATTACTTATCACTTTTTTCTCACAACCATAGAAAAAATTCGTATTAACACAAAAATTTTTACTCAGAGAAAAGAAGTAGGATAGCGAAATATGAAATGGTGCAATACTCTAAAAGTCATACAGTTTTATTTGTATAATAATAGATTCGCTATTAGCTGGTGCATCAAGATTTTTTCAAACGTATAAAACATTTATTATAATACACAGTATTTTATTTTTATACATAGAAACTTTTGGAAAATCATGACTTAATAAAAAATTTTCCGAATAAAGTGGATTTTTATATATTTTTTTACTTACATATTGTGCTACATATTATCAGACATGAAACATGAATCTTTTGAATAAACATCAAGTATCTTATTAATAATGATGGGGAAAAAAGTAAACAGAAATAAAAGTATTAACTTAAGAGAGGCAGGTAGAGTAAGCCACGCGTTGAGGAAAAGGAGCTTTCTAAAACGTTGGACTTTCATATAATGACGATAATGATGATACAATCGGATCGGCCTAGTCTCAAACATCCGTATGAAACGCAAAGCTGATTTGAACTTACGGATTACGCAAAAGCTTATACCAAACTGCTCTCCGTATTTCGAACAGTACTGCTGCAGCCGTTACTGCACTGTATAGTAACTTTCCTCGTCTTCGACACTAGCGCGATATCTGATTTTGTTCGTCTAGCTAATTTTACCACCTCATACTTTCCTTAGACTACGAGAGATCTACAATAGATCGACCGCATGATCCATCTTTAACACTCTAAATAGAGCTTTGACAGAGTTTGATATTTGAACAAAAATATTTTATATTCATGTGATTTGGATTCATGTGGCGTCTTGTTCCCAACATACCATAATCCGAAAGTCATCAAAAGACTATTAAATCTAATCAATGAAATGACTTGTGAAAAGTGAGAATAATTAGTGAATTAAAAGAAAGATGCTTGATAAACACTTAGTGCCTTTATGAAAAAAAAAAATTCAAGTAAATCTTCTCTCGGTCTTTTCTTTCTGACTCTTCACTTAATCTTTTTTTGACTTAATAATCAATTTGAACATTGATTATTTTAATTAACTTTGTTTGTTTTAGCAAAAAGCCAAAGATAAAATAAAACGCAAACGGATGAAAGGAAAAGGAAATTGACATTTCAAGCTCGTTTATCTCGAATGTTCTTAAATTTATCAAAGCACAGAGATGATAAAGGTACATCAAGCTCATCCATGCAAAATCGAGCAGTTCCGGTGTTTATGCACGAGATCAAAGGACGAGGATAACGGGCGGAAAGGAAAGTTGGCACAGCAAAAAGGGGATGCCGGTGAACTTCTCAGCTTCTCCCTTTTCTCGTGTCGCTTTGTGGCCCACACACCCGATTGAAAGTGGCAACAGACTTTGACTTTTGTGTGCGCTTGAGCAGCTTGTGGAAAAGCTCAATTGCAGATGCGTTAAAAGAGCTCCTGGGTGGCTCATTTCTTCTCTCTCTTTCATTGCTGCTCATTTAACAAGCGATTTATCAAGGTGACAATAACCCCATTCGTGTAACAATAACCACCTCAAGCATCGTTTCCCTCCATCCCTAGCGGCTATCCAGGCATCAGAGCTAGTCTCCGATAAATACGCCTAGATGTCCTGCGAGGCCCTCCCACCCTATCCTCTTGTCGGAAGAATTCTCGGTGTCAAATGGTCGTCGTTATCGATTGGGAGCTAAGATGAAAGGAAGGAGTCGAGATCCTCTCTCAGATAAACTAGGGGAGGGGCAAGTACGTCTGGCTTCGCCTCCAGTGCTTTAGTCGTAGGCTCGAATTAATGGGTGTTTTCCGTGGCGATTGCACACCTTAGCCACCAGAAACACGAGTTTCCTTCGATTTGGTTGGCGGATAGTTGTACATTATCTGCCTTCGTTATTATCTTGGCCAGGCTTTGGGTAGTTGCTGCTATTGTTATTGTGGTGAGGTGGGACTCCACGACCCATACATAGACGTGTATGTGTATGTCAGAATATTCCAGAGGGGTTAATAAAGAGAGATAAAAGCCAGAGAAGCCGCACCACTGCAGCTCTATCAGGGCTGACTACTCGAAAAGTAGTGGTAGCGAGTAACGAAAGGTTTTCCTGCCCGAGAAGGCTGTCTACTGGATACCACAGTGCTACTCTAATGACATTGTTCAATTAGTGCTTTTAGAAAGGCAAGAGCCTGTGCATACCTGTGCGACACTCGTAACGTTTTTTGTAGGCCACTACTGAAGACGTTATCCTGTGCAATGCCTTTGCTTTTCCTGTTCATCCTAACAGAGATTTTTTAATTGTAATTAAGTGAGTTGTTATCGATGGTTATCGAAGGTAACGTATAAAAATATTCAGAGACGCTGGAGTGTCATTAAGAACCCGCTTAAGTGCGTGATAAGGCCATATTTTTGAAAGCATACCTTCCTTAAAAACCTGATTCTCCTGCTCCATGATGTACCCAATATCATTTCTTTTAAAAAAAAAAAAAAAAAATTGAAGAATCCCACCAGTGTGCAAGTGATGAGAAAGATTCAAAAACAAAAAAATCAATTGACCTTTCAGAAGCGCTAAATAAGCATGTGGAAATGAAGATATATCGTATTTAATCGATCGTCTCTATCTCAACTGCCATACACTTGTATTAATTATGGGCGCATCAAGAGGGGGCTTTCAATGCGGCCAGCTTCGATAGCCACGGCGTAACTGCGGTTCACCGCCATAGGCCTCAAAATATCTACATTATGTAATTACTAGCGGGAAATTTAAGCTGGGATTCAATTAACAATCCGTGTTATTACCACTGTAGCAAATATTTGCTTACCCAACGATGCAACAAAATAACTCATTAACATCCTTTGATTTCACTCTGCTCCACATGCGACCGATCACATTGATGCTATTAAACAAACAAAAAATGAAATACCATAAAATTATTTTGAACCGAGTCGGAATGTTAATACTTTACTACCTACGTGTGCACTGGTCATGTGTGACTACGAAATCTCAATTGCTGATCACCGACGAACTTCTGAAAAATCATACATACAGAGGACAAACAACCGATACTCAATGAAAATCCAAAATTAGTTAAAGATCAGCATCGTAAAAGTTTAGCTGCACTCCTGTAGAATCGTTAGCCTGTGCCAGAGAGGAGGCCGTAAAGGCTGTCAACGTGAGCTGAATGTAAATTCGAGGATCCGCAGTCGCTTACGCTGCTACTGTTGAATTTAAGAGAATGGGAGGGAAAGCCGATCGAGCTCCTGGGGGCACTACCATGCACGTGTGTGTGTATTATAAGACTTTCCCTAGCCAACCATCAACTCGGGATATCCACGAAGATTCTCTCCTAGGAATTTTTCATGAGTCTTTTCCTCCATCGTCTAAGTCTTCTCTCTTTCACCATTGGTCCCATTTTTGTTGGATTTCTAGACTTTCCTAATAGTTGTCTTTTTTTGAATGGATTGCTTGAGATTCTTAAAATACCCATTTCATATACCACGAAAAAAGATCTTCTATTGTAACAGTAATAGTACAGATTTGTCTCTACGAAATCTTTGTTAATGAATGTCCTGAGAAATCGTCTAGCATGCTCTTTCTCACCTAAAATCATCAAAATTCTACTCTCACATCAATTTTTAAGTTCAATTAATTTTTGAGCCTCAGTATAATTTTTTTGCAAAACTCATGGATTCATAACTCGTACCTCGAGAAAACTCACGTTTAATCCTCTGAATTGCACAAAAACAACGGCTACAAGAAAAAAAAATACGAATACTCGATTGCATATTTGTCTACATGACGTGCACCCATCTATGGTTTCCGCTTTAATGAACAAAAAATATACTCAAAAAGGGGAAAAAAGAAAAAAAAAGAAAATAAAAAAAAAGTTTAATTATAGTTTTTCGTGGTTTTTCGTGGTTTCATGTATACTGAAGCTTATATGTGAAGTAAAAAATACTCTAGGGCTACAATTTAATTTCGTTGGAAAAGTACAACCCAGCACCGAGAGAATGTAATTTGTACATAGAAGCAAAGGAAGCCGTACATGCATTCGTACCGTACATAGTCAATGTGTGCACGTCAATGAAAGGAGATCAATTACGCTCCCATAGCAACATGACTTTGTCCCATACCTGTGTTTTTCAGGATTTATTTTTTTGATTGACTCTACCAATCAGATCCCATGGAACCTTTTTGAAAGGCTATTCGATTATATAGCTACTCATCAAAAAACTGATTTTCTTTTTTTTTTTTCTTTTTTTTTTTTTTTTTTTTTTTGACAGAAATATGTTTGGTCTTTAGGTATCTTTATTACAGTTGGATCGGCTTGTCTAGCATAAGTCTCGTTAGATGCCCATATATATTTTTGTATTCACCTCATGAACTCAATGTAGCAATATCCTATTGAAACCCTGCAACAATACCTGTGACGAGCATTGTAATGCTATGTATGCGCGTCGTTGTCGTAAAAGTCATCGGCAGCTGCAGTAGCAGCACCCACCACCGTGTACCTATACACGCACGAGGCAGGTGGAAATCATAACAACATCCTCTATAATGGAACAAGCACGTGTATGGAATCCCGTGTAGAATGACCCGAGATCGAGAAGAAAGTTGTTATTGGAATTTTTTTTACCTGCAATAAACCTCTTTACGAGCGTTTGAAGGGGAGGTGCTCTTGTATGCTTCGGCCCTTGCGAGCGCGTGACTGTTGTCATCGGTGGCATGCAACGAGATTTTTATAAGGTATCTCTTTTATCTTCTTCGTCTTTTTTTTTCAGTTCACCGATTACCATCAATTGTGTTTCATGCTCGTGATACTTGTCGTTTTTTTCCTCTTCGGATGACATTGCAATAAAGCTTTTTTTTTGTTATTGTCCTGCTGCATTTTTTAATGTGACGTGTGGGTTTATTTTTTTATGCTTCCAACAAATCATTGCCAAATGGATGCAGAGAAAATTTACTTAAAATTAATACCCGAAAGGATAAAATATTTAATATCTGTATAGTACAGCCGTTCATAAATGTAAAATACTTGGACACAAAAACAACGGATCCGTACGGTGCTTCGAGCATCGAGTTCAAAGCTCAATGGAGGAAAATGGGGCTGGAAAAGTTAGAAAGGATTAAAAGGACTAAAAAGCATTGAAATGGAGATCTGCTCCAAGAAGAGGATGAGGATGCAGATGGCAAAAAAAGGAGGGGCACACACACACCCGTACCCTGAAAAAGTGAGATTAGCCTTGTACGGGGTCTCCAAACGTGATACTCATCTCGTGGAGGATTACAGGATTTGGACTGCTGTCGCTCAGTTTCGTCTTGGCTTGGCTCTCTTTTTCCTAGAGCAGATTTTCTTGTGCTCTCCCAGGATTGAGCCAACGGATTAATGACTTATTTCTCTTCTGATATCGTGCGGACTTTCCTTTGCACGGTACGTGCTTTTTTTTATAAATAAACAATAATGTTAGAATAATTTCATAACTTAGCCTTAAAAGATTTTTCATAAAAAAATATCTCCCAATACGTCTACTTTATTAACTTCTGCTTAGCTTGACTACAATTTTCTCTTCAAAGATATCTTATAAGTAAGTATATACCTTCCGAATCTTCAGTTTAACATATCGCTCGGCTCAATATTGCACCGAACTCTGATGGCAAAGTTATATCCTATTTCAACGAAAAAAAAAAAATTGAAAAAAAGAAAAGTCTACAAAAAAAACGAAACCATCCACAAAATTAGAATTGACTATGAATTGACTCTACTCTCTTTCTTTGTTCAATTAAAAATAATGATATCATAATTCAGTATTATTTGTTTTTTAACTCCCCTTTTTTTGAGTTCCTCTCATGAAAAAGAAACGAACTAAAAAAAATACTTGCTAGACGAGTAGTATAACACAAATTTGGTCAGAAGTTTGACTGGGACTTAATTTCTCCATCAAATTTCATACTAAACAAAAGTATAAATATGGTTATATGATTCCAATAACCTTTGAAAACTATTTTGTTATATTAAGAATTGTATTGCAGCTTCGTAGAGACGATCATCAGGAATTAAAACACGATAACGTTGAATGTTTTTTTCTACAGTTCGTTTCCTCTTCCTACTAATCGAGGGAAAAACGATAAAAATTTCATCCCCAAAAATACAATAATTTGATCTCTGTTCGTTGGTACAAAAAGTGAAAACTGCAGTTGTGTCACTAAGAAAAAGCTGCACAATAGTAAAAACCAGAGCAATTCACGTAAGCCAACACGCGCATCGACAAGCAATCGCTTGTTCAAACGCAAAAACCAAAGAGGGATCGGAAAAAAGGGGATGAGTGACGTGCCATTGACACAGCCATTTTGTGTTCCAGTTCTCCGTCCCGTGCACCCTATTTTCTGTCTGTAGGCAGCAGCAAAGGGAAACGAGGACGAGAAGAGAGAGAGGGAATCGTCGGGGTGATATCCGCGTACGAGCACTAAATCTCGAAAGGCCGAACTGGATGGCTCGGAAAAGGGGAAAGCGAGGAATGGGGGTCGCGAGCAGAATTGCAGAGAGAGGCAGCGGTTTTGGGTGACAGGGAAGTGGGGCCTAGCGGTCGAGGGTATTGAAATTGCTCGGCAGATGCGTCCTCCTCTTTGGCTCAAAATAACCCAACCCACCAGATGCTCGGCCACCACACTGTACTGCTATGTGCTGTTATTGTTGGCTGTTTTTTAACGAGGGATAAATTATCTTGAAAATTGATCGATACCTTCACTGGTTAGGTAGCCCTTGAAGAAAAGTTTTAAAAACAAACAACCAAGTTTATTTTCCATCAACTTTTAGCTATGCTGTCAATTTCTAAGCTGATGAAAAAATGGAGGAGAAAAAGGACAAGATTACTTTTGTTACCCTGACGAAAATAAAAGCCATAAAAAAATCAGGCGGGGGAGGACCGCATGATGGAGTGACAGGGAAAGAGGAGAGACATTGAGGGTCCGAAGAGAGAAATCACCATGTCACGTGGTAGTCAAGAGTAGGCGAGGCAGGCTGGTGGACCTCATGTCTGGCAAAGTGGTAGTTGGATTACAGATCCCCTTCACCTTCAAACTCCCCTTAAACAAATTCACAAGTATGAGGCGACAAAATTTTAAACTTCAACTCTGCATCTTGTTATCGCTCAATTTCAGCCATAATTTTCGTGTACCTTTTTCAGAAAAACTTCAGATTTCCATTTTTTTAAAGAAATTTGATGTTTTAAAAAATATATGGGCTGTGAAGAATCACGTCACTGATATCTGCACGTTGTAAAAAAAATATAAAGACAACATGATTCAATACGATTACTATACGCCAAGGGTGAGTCGACCAAATAAGTCCTCGTTCCAAAAATTTCCAGGGAAACCTTGATTGTCACTATCTTGGAACATCAACATCCATATAAAACTGTCGTTTGTACCATCCCTCTTAGTTTTGTTTTCTATTTTCTTTCTTAACTTAGCTCCATATTTTATAATCGCTAACTATTACAAAAAAATAATTCTTGTAGAAAAAAAATGAAGAATAAGAAAATCCTTTTCAGTTTGTTGGAAAAAAAAATTCCGCTCGAAGCATCGAGTATCCATCATCTGCAGTGTTTCTGGTCGTGGTGTACACGCGTGATTTAGCCGTTCCACCTGGTGCAAGCGAGCGAGCACTCGTTGGCTTGGCAGGTGGATCATTTTGACGGGGCGAGCGCCCGATCGAGCTGTTCGTCAAGCCTCGTAGGATTTGACGAACGATCGACCCACGATTCACGGGTTTCCCTCTGTCTCTCTCCTTCCCTTTGTTTCCTACCTTTCCGCTCGCCCATGCAGCCAAAGCCCTTGATACAGCTCTGAATTTCACTACTCACTCCCTCCCTTTCTTCCTCCTGCAATGCTGATACTGGAGATCAATGGCTTGACCCATGTCTGCGTTTTTTTAGTTATTATATAATCGATTAATCTTTTCTGTTCTCTCAAGACGCAGGATTTTACGTAAAAAAACGTAGATTTGATTGAAAAAGCAAAATTAAGTTGTTCGTTTACAGGAACATTCATTTGTTTCAACTTTGTCAAATATGGGCCAGAAACTTTTCGCACCAACTTGCTTGAAAAACATTACTAGTTTTATAATTTTGTTTGGCATTAGCTAAAAACTTTTTGCATCAAAGTAATGCTTGAAAAATATTACTAGTTTTAATCTGATACGTACTCGCTTTGTTTTAATATGCTTTTAAAAAAGTTTTAGCTGACAAAAGCCGACATCTGTTTTGATATTTTTGTAAAAAAATGCACTTAGACATAAAACACAGAAACCTTGTGCTATCTACTGTCATAAAAACTTCTTTTTTTTAATTTTCTAAAACGAAAATTAAATTTTGTTAATATGTATTTTGAGTCAATCGAATAAGAATCTGAAATAAAGTGCTTATTATATTTCGTTTCCATCGGGTAAGAAAAAATTCAGCTACAAATTGGGTGTGTAATTTACTAACGAGTAGTAACGTGGATATTTATATTTCATTTTTCATTATGTGCGATACGATGACTGAAATGCAATTTTTTATCACTGATACAGTTTTATTTGCAATGACTAGCTGTAACTGATGCTTTTTTCCAATACAATCAGCACCAATTTTTTACGCTAATTATTATTTTAATTAAAGTACCGTACAAAGTCAATTTCCATCGATGTACATGATTCAATTAAAAGTAACAACCGTTTGATTTACACAAGAGTCTTGTCGTATTCGATAACATCACTTATGACGTTAAATATAGGAGGAATATTTTTAGATTTTTTTTTAAACAGTCATAAAAATAATCGTACAGTACATTGCAACAACACATACTGTTGTCATCGTTACTCGTAGATCCGAATGCTATTGACGAAAATTCAAAGATTATAGAAAAAAAAGAACAAGTAATTCCACATTTGTAAGAATTAACCGCTTTATGTCTGCAAATCACTCTATATTCTAATAATTAACAATTTTAAGTTTTACCTTTACATATCACTTAACAATGCCACAGTAAATCTTGTGTTTGTGAAATAGATATTATCGGATGAGGTAGCATTGATGAATTGTAAATCGAATGTATTAAATATTTATCTCCAAAGCAGCTTATGCATAATTTTGATTTATTTAGGTTGCCAGAAATTTGTGTTTATTCGTCTACAATTGATTCGCAAACGTTAATCATGTTTTTCATGTAATCACGCTAAATAACATAATATACATTACGAAAACGCACAACAAGATCGTTTTGAACGATGAGATACTCAGCTTATAAAGGATTATTTATTATTTTTCAGTTGCATTGTATACTCTATATTATATGATTGCAAAAAATTCCTTGACATTAAGAAAACCAAAAAAAATAGACAGATAATGTTTAAGAAGAAAGATCCGCGTATGAATGAGAGATCGGGACTCTTTGCGTGCCAAAGTTTGCCTGGGCTGCACATATTTTTCCCGCGAGTAGACAAAGAACTTGAGAGCGACTTTTTCCTCTTCCTCTGCTCTCGACAAATATAAGCACGAAATCCAAAAGAGGCCAAGAAGAAGATCCTCCTCTAACTCTAAGAGCAACAGCCTATCCGAAAGTAAATTATGGCTAGCATCCTCGCACGTAGGGGTGAGAAAGAGAAAAAACAGAAAAGAGAGCCAGTGCTGTTGCTGTCGCTTCCGCGCTTATGCATAAATCCTCCGAATGACATTGGAGCACCACGACAGTTTTCTGTACTCAAAGTATACGGTCTGCCTCCTTTTTCTTCCAATGTCCTTCCCTTTTCGTATTATTATTTTCTCCACTTACTTTCAAGTACTACGTGGCATTTGCAAAATATATGAAGCAAAGAATTGCCTCCAGAAATTTTGCTCTTCTTTTAAATCATCCCACTCTTTGTCTTCCTGCAAAGTTGTAAAACAGCAGCGTTTCTGAAAAATAAGAATTTCAAAATAAGATAAATAACACGTAATAAACAGCAGAACTACAACCAACTATACATGAAGAAAAAAGGAAACAACAAATAAATGATACTTTGACATGAGAAGGGGGTTAGACCCAATAGAATTCAAAACTTGATACAAAAACCAACATAAAGAAAGTGAGGGAGAATGGATGGTGGTACTACGTTATTCTTGGACCCTCCATGATGTAAAGTTTATCACTGCAAACTTATATTTCTTCCCCTCTTTTATTGTATGAACTTCAAAGTAAACATTGAGAAAAAAAAATCAATGAAGACAGCTTGTCAGCACAGTTATTAATATGAAACACCGAAAAGTATGATGTTTCGATTGTTGCATCATTTTAAAGTATCTATATTGTATACTTATTTATATGCACTCCAAAATCGTAGATTAATTTGAATAGTTGATTTTTTTGTGACATCTGACTATACGTAGACTTTTACTACTGTGATTTTTTAAATAAGGTGTTGTTTTTGTAATAATTCTATGAAGTGTTTCAGGCGGATTTTTAAGGAGTTATGAAAATCAGATTTTGTAATTGATACTATAATTTATACTTTAGGGTGAATTATATATTGTAGCAATAAAAGTCTTCTGTTGATAAAAATTGCACATCTCGTTATCAAGTCAAAAAAACTTGCAGACTTACTGAAATAAAACGATTTCTAACTCAATAAAGAGAAACAATATCTCCAAAATATGAGTTAAAAATACAAAACTGGAAGTTATAGTAGTAATCAGCATGAAAACATTCAGCCAGTTGATGTCAGATTTACATTTACCCTTGTACGAGATCTTAACACCAATTTCACGCGACCAAACAAACAAAACAAGAAAAAAAACCATTTACACGCAAACGCATTCTCACGCAATCATCCGAAGCTAGCTAGAGTAATTCTCAGGTCATAACCCTGGCTTAGAGACCATTTGATAGAGGGTGGTATCACTTTGCAAGTTCCTTTAAGCATCAGTAACAGTGAAGATAACGAGAAAGAGGAGCAAGGGGCACTTGGCGATGCAAGAAGCGTCCCGTCTCGATTATACACATACACACGCAACTCCGTAGAGAGAACAGAGAACTAAGTAGAAGGTAGTAGCACGGGTCACTGCGCCTGATTTCACGCACGCGTGCACGCACACACACGCACTTGTAAGAAGAAAGAGGCCTTCTTTCCTTACTTCTTAGCCTCGTCTCCACTAGCGGAAAAAAATACTATTGCAAATATAATCAGCGGTCTTCTTTACTTCAAATATATGGATGCTTGCGCGATTGCTGCTTTTACTGCTAAGTTGCACGCGATGAGAAGTCGAAAACAAAGCTTGAAAACAAAGAACTCGGCATTTCTCAATAGCAAGTTTTTAAGTACTTATTCGACCTTTTTTAATCCTTTTTCTTCTTCTTCCGACTCATTTATTTTTCGTTTCAGTACAGCAGTGTATTTTGCAATTTACGATATGATAACACGAAGCAGTTTATAAAGGCAACCCTTGCAATTGTTCCTTAGTATTTTCCAACACGCCAGTGTCAAGAACAGTATCGTTAATTTAAATTACCTCTATCTCACGATGTTTCTAAGATTTTTACACACGAGTATAAAAATAACTATAAAAAGAGCTATGACCTTTTTAGATCCACCTATGTTCGTGCAGTTAT
Source organism: Copidosoma floridanum (assembly GCF_036245765.1). Taxonomy (NCBI): domain Eukaryota; kingdom Metazoa; phylum Arthropoda; class Insecta; order Hymenoptera; family Encyrtidae; genus Copidosoma; species Copidosoma floridanum. Next base: position 9,012,708 of record NW_028321884.1, on the reverse strand, counting down.
TTAAGATTTTTATTACTTCAATAAAGAGAGAGTAGTAATAAAAGATCTTGAATGAGCACAGTGATGTTTATTATATCGTATACTGAAGTATTCGTAGAATTTATACCTCATCTCTACAATTGTAGATGAGAAACTAACTAATGAATGCAGCTTATTTTAAACAAAAAGCGATGGGATTGGAATTCTAAAAATGCTTAAACAAAGTGCTGTGTTCGAGAGGTGGAAAAGAGAGTGAGACTCGACTTTAAATTATCATAGAGTAACTTTTTTAATGGAGCATGAAATTGAGAGAGAAGAAAAGATAGGGAAAAGAAAATGAAAAAAAGTGAGGGTCCACCACAGACGGCCAATCGTATCAAACGAAGTTCCCAGCGTTGCCGAGCCAAACGGTGCTTTTCCTTCATAACCATTTCTTCAGTTCCTCTTCTCCACCATTTTCTATTTTTTGCTTGATCGTTTTCACGGAGAACGGACACAGCTCTCCCTTTTTCCGTTCATGAGTCACCTGTGCTTTTTTTTCCTCATTCCTCCTGACTTGCATCAACCAACGCTCGAAAGAACTACTTGACTCTTTCAGATCTGCTCTGTTCTTTACATCTCTGACCTTCTATCTCTATCACTCTCTTTCTTTCTCTTCGCCAGCAGAAGCTTTTCGGGTACTTACAGGCTCTTACAATAGACTTTTCTCAAAAAGGCCATTATATTGTATACTCGAGTATGATACAAAATTAAAATATTGGAGAAAGAAAAGACTTGTGTGATAATTTGATCTCATTGTGAAATTTTCTTGTTTTTTGCCATGTTGTCAATACAGATGCGTTAAAGTTGGCTCTTAAACTAAAATTTATGTTACAGCAAACAAAACATTATACCTTTGCAAGCCACTGAAAATTTCATACCCTTGAGCACCCATTGCCATGATAAATGTACCTACACGGTCATCCATTTGCCTTGACATTTTCCATTTTTGCCATCCCCCTGTATCCTTATCTGCATCATTATTAACAGTAAGCTTTCGTATTTAGAATGAAAGTATCACGAGCTCACGCGGCTCTTTGACTTCTGGAGCCAAACGGGCTACACCATTAGAGGGTGAAGCGTCAGGGAGAGAAATGGGATCGAGAGTCGATAGCGAGGCAGAGTAGCATTGTATCTTCTCTCTCCTCACCCATAAGGGGAAGAGAAGCTGGAAGTGGAAGAGCATACGTAGCGACGCGTCCGCCGAGCTAGTCTCGAGGGGAATAAGTCCTGGCTCCTATGAGGACTTGTTCGTTCGTAAAATTATAGGAAAATCGATGAGCGGAAATTAAGCATCCCACCCACTCCTTCTTCCGTACCGAAAATTGCAGTCTTTCTCTCTTCTTCGACAGTAGCGTACGAATCATTATCTGGGGATTAGAGAAGCTCTAGTTATGCACGTCATACTATCCATTAATGTTTCCATTGTCAGACATTTTAGTAAACAATAGAGACTTGATCGAAAGAAGAGAAAAAAAACCAAACTGTGCCATTTGATATCGATGAATTTTTTCAAAAGAGGCACTAAGGCAACGATATCTGTTTTTTCAGTGAGAAATATCGATCGTAACTCGTGAAACATGCTGCTCCGTTGTTTTCGACATCAGAGAGATATCTCTTACCACATTCCACGTATCCGATTACGAGTTTCAGTGAAGCAGAAACCGAGCCAGCTTCTCTTGAGGTGTGAAAATATATACGCCACACTTTTTTCACTCTCACAATGTTGCGAGGGTTAAAAAAAAACAAAGAAAAAAGTATGCGGTTGACTTTGATGGTTAATAAAATTGGTACTGCTACGAATAAAAGTATACTTTCAGATACAATGCATCTTTTCTCACTTCAGTCAAATTTGTACGTAAATAGATCGTTAGTACAACTCAAATGTAATTTACTTTATGGGTATCGAAACAGTTACGTTATGTTATCCACACATACGAATATTTGAGCCATTAAATTACCAAACTTTGATTCGTTATGCACATCCTCACTAGGTGGTACAGAAATAACGTTGTATGCCATGAATGAAAAAAGCTAAAAATAAGAACTCTGTGAAAAAATAGTAAAGACAAGGTGGAGCTAGTGAGTAGTTTTTCTCCTTCGCCCGTAGATCATTATTTAGCCAAAGTCAGGAGAACCTTGTAGTGTGTAGTATATGTAGGTACTGGTACGTGATGCTGATGCTGTTGAGTTAGGAACACGACGTGCGTCGCATGTACATTTATACCTACGTGTAGGAAAGGCAGAGCATTGGATACACGAGCATGATATGGAAAGTTATACGGCGTCAGGAGCAAAAACGAGCAGGAAAGATGTTGCTATGGTAGAGAGGTGTGGCCCAGAAACTTGTTCTTTAGCTGCTATCTCAAAACTCTATAATGATACATAAGTCACCGCACGAAACTACACGTAACTGAAAAACAAAAGATTTTCGAGGGAACACACTAATGCTCGTTTGGATTGATAAGTTTTGCTTGAAATTAAAATTGTCAAGTGACAATCATGGTTTCAATCATTAAATAGAAATACATTTAAGAACAAATTTCAACTCATAAAAATACTTTAGTTGTTAGCTAGAAGCTGGAACCAGTTGGCACGAGTATGAGAGCAAACTTTGTTTTAACTTTCTTTTCAGCACACGCATTATAACAACTAATATTTCTGCTGTTTGGATCGTTTTATCCGTACTTATTTTTACACAATAACAAATCTCTTATTTACGGAATTAAACTGTTGAAAACGTTTATTTGTAAACAAAAATAAATAAACAGAATAACGATCGATGAAATGGTAACAGCGAGTAATTGAGTATCGCATGTAAAGGCACAGCCAGAGAGTCACGGCGTTTGTTGAAATCCGAGTAAGCCGAAAGTGGATGTAACCCGAGCCAGAGAGGGAGAAAGAGAAATAGACTGTGAGGGTGATGAGGATATGGAAAAACCGTTCTGCTGACAATGAGATCATCACGCATTGAATATACTATACATTCGAAAACAATAGTGGCCCACGCACCATCGCGTGCCTCGCCAACCCTCTTTCCTTTGCTTTGCTCTGAGTCACACACCAGCTCAGGATGTAAATCAAACGGAATCTCAACCCTCCCCTGAACTCCGTCTATTGTGGTCGCAAAAACGTACACACCGTTTCTCGTGTTGTAAGAATCGAAACGCAAGCATGACGCTGCCACCGGGAAGAAAGAAATAGTGACGGCAGCTCCCTATTTCTTGTATTCTGGTGCTGATTCACGGCACGACACCAGCCCAGCACCTCTTTTTTCTAAACGAGGGGTGCATACTTAATTAATTTCTGCACGCGCTTGTCCTTCAAGTTCAAGAAGAGGGAGTGTCTCTATCTGCTAACGCGAGTTTGAGTGAAGGAATAGGGATAAAGTCTCGTCTTATTTGGAGAATATCTACAAAGACTCTGGGTGGGGGAAAGGTGGGGGCGTGAAGATGACAAATAGTTAATGGACACGATAACACTCAGGAGTCACTGAACATCTATTCTTTCTCGGAAACTGAGAACTTGACCAAAATTAAATACTAAAGAATAAGTAAAAAAGCCATTCTTCAGCTGGAAGAAGAGACAAGCATAATAAATGCATTTTATCTCCATAAAATACTCGTTCTATTCGTATGTAAATCGTTTAGATCTGAAAATTTCAATGACAATTGATCTTTAAGCTGGAAAAGGGCGAAAAAGTTGAAGAACAGACAGTTGCGATTTTTATTCTATTCGGAGGTTTAGAACTTTATAGTTTATTATAGTACAAGATTTGTAAAGTACGTGGTAACCAGTGGTCATACCGAGTATCAAACATTAAAAACTAAACGTAGGTAATTGTATAAATCTATTAAAAATTGTAGTGTCCTTTATCTCACAAAAGTTTAAGATAATGTAAAATACTACAGTACTCAGGGAGGCTTTGTCTAGCAATACTGACTGAAGAAAATAAATCTAAATACAGAAAAAAAATTGAGGGAGAGAGAGAGAGAAAAAAAAAGTTAAGTAATATCATTTCAACGCGTTTAAAGTTTTATTGCTTACGGTGATACTAATGGATAAATTTCAAGTTCTTACTACACTCGTAGAGAGCTTCCCCCTTTCCTTGGTAATATCCGATATTGCCCAGCTCTTGTTGCAGCTTTAAATTTAACTGTTATACTATTTCATTGGTAAGCAAGAAAGCAAAAACTTCACCAAACAAGAGCCTAATCAAGCTCTAAAAATGAAATCACTGAGCTCATGGTAGATGTACGTTGATTCATAGAAGCCAATTAGACGAGGAGTACCATACAGCGTTTCACGTACCAGTTGCACGCACGTACGCCTGCACGCGATAGAAAATAACAAAGTATACAGGTAACAAAGGAGCAAGAGTAAATGGTCACGTACGCTCACCCAAATAGAAAGACATAATTGCAGATAGAACTTAGGGGTGTTATGTCAATGACAGAGTCACTCCCACATCAATCACGATTTTGCAATGATGCTTTTACAATACCTCTTGTTTTATAACTCGACAATTTTTGCGATAAAAAAAGAAAAGGTAACAGAGAACAGAAGGGAGGTAAAAGAAAATTCGCCAAATTTATCGCATCAAAACTATTATCCGTATAACGTACACTGGTAATCCAACTTAGAAATTAAAGATCTTCTATCACTCTTTCTCTTTCCCTTACTATCATTCAGGGTCTGATCGAAAGTTTGGCATTTTATATATACTAATACTGTACATGTGTACATAGTTATCAAAAATATTACAATATTGTTGCTACTCGGTTAAGGCAAGTAGTAAAGTATGAAAATAGTCAGACTGAATAAAATTTTTCCTTTGAACTCTATCACAACTTGATTTTGAAAAATCATACCTCATTCAAGGCTACTGCCAGAATTACAAGTCGCTTAAAAATAATCCTGGCAATGAAAAACAGTGCAATAAAACCCCAACACAACAACGTACACACAAAAAATGATTCCTCAACCTCAAGCATCGAGTTTCGTTTGCATCCATACCAAAGAGCAAGCGTCCTTTCTTAAGGTTATATTAATCAAGCCCGATCATTGCGGTATAATTTAAACTTGAAAACATTTGTAAGCTTAGCAGCAGAAAGCACAATTCTTTGGGATCACCACCTAAGCTTTTCACCTCTTCCTCTGACTACATATCACTGCTGAACTTGAAACGACGCGAAAGGAAGAGAAAGAGGAAGAGATCAAGGTGAGCTTTCGTAAGCTCACAAAGAGCTTGCCCACTTTGAAAGCTGGCCAGGGTTGTCGGGCAATTTCAAGTGGCGATCCTCATATCTCGCCCTATTCTGCACGTATATTTTCCGAATATATATACCTTTACCATCCGTAGCTGTATGGAGAGCTAGGGAAGGTCGGGTATTGCATCATTACAGCCTGGCTGAAAGTCCCCCTCCCTTTCTTAGAACCTCTACGGCACCCTATAATCTTTCGCGATTATATGTACATGCCTGTACTCTCACATTCATTTGCACTGCAGATAATCCTGTGCAGATATACATGTACACGAAACTGTCTGTATACTCCAACAAAAACAGAAGTTGAGATAAAAGGACCAAAGGGTGTGTGTGTGTGTGTGTATGTCAGTCATTTTCTTCCATATGAGCAGTGGAAACAACATTTGCCTTTTTCTTATTTTTTCTTGATCCTTCGTACGATCATCGCTGTTAATGGGACCATATTTGTGTCAGAGCCAGCGCTTTAATGTTAAAACCACAGGTACATGCTATGCCGTGTGAAAATTCAACGCAACTGCCACGTCAGCTTATATGGTACCACACACACAACCACAAAAAAACAAAACTAAATAATCCAATCGTGGCTAGTGAAAAAAAATATCCATACAGTAACTAGTAATCAACCTTCTGATTGGCTTTAATTACAACCAAAAAATCTAATATTTGGTTTTCCATTCCTCTTTCAACGTTACTAAATATCTTGTTGACAAAACGTTCCTGCGGTGGTGATGAAAATTTAGCTTCATCCACTGAGAGCTGCCAAAAAAAAGGAGGTGGTATGCCATTGGTATCCACAAAGGTGAGAGAGGAAGTGGGGAGCACGTCACCCAGGAAAGAGCAAACAACGACTAAATTGAATTCAAGAGTGTGGAGATGGGGTACTGCGATCGATGGGCCGATAATAAGCGTGGCACACCCCATCAGCTTCTTGGCTTCATCCATTAGGTTTTGTATTCGTCAAAAAAGTGTGGGGGTTGTAGTATACGTATTTTAGATCATTCAAGGCCACCTGCTTGTTTTCTGAAATTCAACGAGCCTGGAGCTCGTTAAACTTGAAGTTGCTCCAAGCTTCAAATATCCACTCAAGAGCAGCATAATATTTTTGTCTGGTATGTAATTTTCTCAATAATAACGAGGCAGCAGCATCATATTTTCGTGCTTGATTTTTTTTTTTTTTTTTTTAAACCGTTTACAATTATTGTTAGTGACAATTTTTTATGGCATCAATTCGTTAGGTTAAATATTGTTACACACGATTAAAACATGTTCTTCTATTGGTTGAATATAAATTGTCAATGTATATTTTACATTAAAATTAAATAAATTAAACTACATTCATTAGCACAACAACAGTAACAAAAATTTTTTAAGAATTTAATAAAAATTAAAATTGAAATAAAAAAATATTTGGCAATAGGTCCCGATCGGGAATTCTGTGACGACACTACAGAAAAATCCGTCGAATTCCAATCAAACAAATAACTTAATTGCTCGTTTTACAGATTTGTTTTTTAACTGTTAAAATATACTCTCATTCTGATGGAAAAATAACATAGAATCGACTGAAAAGGACAAACCAATGAGAACCAGGCAATAATATCATTCAAATTAAAAACAAGAGCTGCTGCCTGATCCCTCATGTAGCTGTTGTGGCTCGAACTTTTCGAGGTAATTCTTAGATCTTTTCACGTTTTTCCGTTGTTTGAGCGGTTGGTGCACGTGACTCCGTGAGTAAATATAGACCAAATAATGATACTGTAGTTTTTTCTGTACTCTTACAGGCTATTATTAACTGAATACCTAAGTCTTTACTTTAAAAGCCTTTCAATAACTATTACTAATGACCAGAAATACTATACACTAATTGCCAAGATGAAGCAAGTAGTACTGTGCAAAAATAGTCAGACATCGTTGATTTTTTCACGTTGCAAGGCTTGTATCTTTTTTCACAACTGTCAATCCATCATATACATTTAAAATTGTGTCCTACTACTACAGAAGATATATAAATAAATATAGTTGTAAAGAAAAAAAAATCACGCTTCTTATTCACAATGTATTTGTGTTTTTGTAGAAGCTGCACAAGAAATACCTTTTATGCAGACAGCGGCATTTCGCTTCGAGCGTTGAAAGTATCAGCTAATCTCAAAGTCGAACAATAGAAATAAATAATTGCTGTAAATTATGCGTTTGTGGGTGTTAAAGCTTAGCTCTAATATAGATAGAGTCAGCTTATGTGAGGTTTTAGAATCAAATTCATTGTTTTTATTGTAGAAAGAATCATATTTAAAAAATTTTACCAAAACAAGTGAAAAGTTACTTAGTTTTCAGTCGAAATTGATTCTCAGCACAAAAGAATGACTTAGTGGAAAGGGCTGATGATCCGGTAACTTTATCCATGAAAACTTGCCAAGGAAGGCACGTACAGTAACCTACCAACGCAGGTCAACAAACTACGTTTGATATCGCGTTGAGGAATATAGAGAACTTGGCTACGCGAACAAGCTACTGCGCAAAATAGTTGACCACCCAAACCCTGTAAATGTAATTATTTACGTTCATAATAGGAGCGCAAATTAGAGCAAACGAAGTTAACGAGATCCGCTCTATGCATAACTACTTCAACATCACGCAAAAGGAGCTATCCTAGTTGAGTCTAGGTTTATGCATACTATGCTACAAACTTTTGCAATGGGATTTGTGCGCCGCATCTCTCGTCTCTACATACGAGCTCGTGGGACAAGCTCATGCACACGTCGGATTACTACATTTACTCCCTGTATCCTCTCCTTCCTCTTCTACATTTTTTTTTTCACTCTAAACTTTTTTCTTTGTCAAGCGTAAATAATTTTCACGTTGCACAAATTGTACGTATATATTTTCTTACAACGAGGGATTTGGTTGTTTAATTCTATGAATATAGTAGGATTTTTTAATAACAATAGTCATTATTATTTTCTGCACAAGTATGCTTTTGTTCATCAAGGACAATTCAAGAATATGTCAGTGTTATCCACCTTTGATAGATTATACAATGAATTCATTATTATGTAATGTAATCTCGGAAGAGTATCCAATTTATGAGGTTTTTTTTTAACCCTGTAAATCATTGTTCAAAAAGTCATAACTTACTTCTTGTTAATTATTTAAAATTATTGACTATTGTAATTTCACTGAGATCAAGTAACACTTGGTGATAAAACGATTCAACTTCTTAGTCTATCAGGGACTATCCAAACTCCAGCCAAAGATTCAAAGTCAAAACTTCTTCTGTTCCGTCTTGAGTTGAAGCTCTTACTCTCTACCTTTGAGCTCCAGTAGATGCTCGATTTGTTGGCGGAATCAGTCTGGTATATATGTTTTAAGCCACGCCGTTCTCGTGAATCGGTAAGTAACATGACCTGCCGAGGAAAGGGAGGGGCTGTGCGGTAAATCTCGGCCCTTCCTCCGTAGCCCCTTGAGATGTGAAATTGTCGTGGTACGCCCGTAGCGATCGAGAGGAATGTCCCCGGCAAAGTTTTTGGATCCCAGAGGCTGAGGTATCTTCATCCTCTGTCTTTTTACCTGTTCCGTGTGGGTCAGTGCTATAGGTGCCCTTTGGTGATTTGTCTGGGTTTCGGGCGGGACTCTAGTTTCGTACATTAATTTGAATCCAATACCAACGTACCACTACTTTAAAAAACATAGATGATGTCAGATTTTCTTTAACTCTTTCGGACTGAAAGTAGTCCTGAAGTAGTTTCTATAGGAGACAATTAATCTTTGATGAAAAAAGTCCTTGAGGTTTGGGCATAATGTATAATAACCGGGAGAATATAAAAAATACATGGAATATCAATTGTAAAAATAGGTATGGGGAAATAACGCGAAAAAAATTCAATGGGCCAATTAAAAAAGGAAATATTCAGCAAAACAGGATGGAAATAAAAAAATAAAATAAAAAAAAGGATTCGCAATTCAGCTTAGATATGATAAATGTGTCTATTTGCGCTTATTACTGTTGTGCGGGTATACGTTGTCAAGATAATCACCAAATGATTAGATAATGACTTTTTTATTCGGCCATGTTCACTGAAACGATATATTCTTTTTGTAATTGCAGCTCGACGCAATGATCAAAAATTCGTTTTAACAAATGATTACGTATGGACGTAAATTTGTTTGAAAAAGTGTGTTACAGCGTTTTCGAAAAATTGTTTTATAAAGTGCATTTTAACTGAATATACATTTATGCGTAACGAGTGGGGACGTTTCAAAAATCAAAAAGGTTTCATTTTCTGTTGGATGTAAATTCAAAGGCATTTTTTTCTAGCTTACAACACAGCATAATTCAAATCAACTTTTATCCTATAAAAATGAGACCAGCCACTTTGAAATAAAAGAATCCTTCTTAAAGTTGGTGAAAGCCACGACCTTCTCCAGTGTCTACCCAGCATTAAAGAGGATGTACTTATCCACAGACTCAGTAAATTTTTTTACTTTCTCCTAAAGAAAACTCTGCTGTATGATGGTATGAAATATCTAAAAGGCATTTAACATAGTTAATGTTATGTTCTCAGAGTCCTGTTTCATTTTGTTCTCAACATCATAGAGCCGTGCACCGCATGATAATTGTATACAGAAAAAAAATTCATTAATACAAAACAGCTTTCGATAATTCCCTTCAAACGCAAATCTAAGATTTCAGCCAATCGCTAATCTGTCATAATTTAAGAATGATTGCTGGTGTAGTTTTCAAGGTACAAGCATGGGAATTTCAACACTTGTATGGCAGGACTCAAAAATCTTATACAATCATCGAAATTTCATAAAGTAACTGTTAAATAATGTAATTTGTTCTATCGATTATACAAGTCTTTCAACGTTTGTTTGATGTGAATTCACGTTATTTGACAAAAAAATTTTTTTAATTTATTGATTCACTGTTACTGTTAATTTGCATAAGTTATGAACAACTGAAGATCATCAACTCCCTTAGAATGATTTTCAATCATACTCACGAGTACCGATACTTCCACACATACCTGAATGCAAGGAAAAATTAGAGTTTATAAATCATCTGTGGATAACTTTAGGTTAATAATTTATGATAACCAATTTTTAAAATTATTTGCCATTCACTGACAAAAATTCTCAGTGCAAGAAAAAGAATAGACATCTGTTTCTCACATACTTTGGAGATCAGTTGAGCAGCATGTACGTTCCAGAATTTTTATAGCTAACCAATAGATTAGAGAATATGAAAGACACAGAAATGCATGATCTTCGTTTGATTTCATTTAAAATAAAATATTTCTAGATATCAAAAACAGCACAAATCAATTTTTAGATCAAAGTAGTTAGTATTCAACGTAAGAGCAATTGTTAACAGCAACGCACATAATATATATTCTTACCCATAAAAAAAAATTTGTTTTGCTATAATTTAATCATTCGTTTTAACCATCATCATTAATATCCATTTAAACAATGGATCATCAAATGGATAAGCTGATATTCGGAAGGCTGCACGTAAGGGGATTGTTTGAACAGTCTGATACAGTATATTTCTTTCTACTTTTTATTGCCAATGATAAAAAATTCAAAGCACTGTGACATTTTTTTTTTTTTTTAGTTCATAAAATTATTTTTTTATTCATCGTAAAATGGTAGAGCTATTAGTTATTAGTACTACAATTTTTTAAAAGACACGTGAGACTTTGACAACCACAATCACTAGTAAAGAAAACGTAGTCCAGACCACGGGGGTGCCAGGCGTCGTGGCGCGAATTGCACTGGTTCTCGTGCAGCTGCTATTATCGCACAGACTCCTTTGCTTTCCTTTACCACGTGCACACGCCTGCGCCCTGCCAAAGACTATCTACGGGAACCGCACGGCAGCTGTCCTTTCTTGGTTCTCCGTTTTCTCGGCTTCCCCCTACCCCATCCTTGATTTTTCTCTTCTATTTTTTAGGTCTCTCTATTGCTCGTTTTCTCGTTCGACCCCACGAGCTGCATTTTCAGATAGTTTGCTTACTTTCTCACTTTTTTCTCACTCAGAAGCTTCCCTTTTTTTGTGGATTGTAGACAGAAAAAGGTCAAGACAAGTGTTTTAGGAAATCATACATACATACATGTACATACAATATTGTTCATTTGACAAAGCGTCTCTTGGATTTATTTACAGTATTTTTTCAATGAGAACTTTACTGAAGCTGCTGAGGCATACCTACGTGACGGAGTTGTAATTTTGAATTATTAAATAGTTTCAATTGATGTTAAACAGTTGAGTTCATTAAAAAAATATACTTGAGTATACAAAACACAAATAATATATTTATCACAAAAATAAAAAAATACAATTTCTATGGTTTCAAGTATTGTAATTCAAAATATTTTTGGTACTGTAATAATAAACGATTTTAATGGGGTTACATTTTTGGCCCTCATGAAAAAATAAAGCATTTTTATGGAGTAGTTGTACCTAGGTATAAAAAATCACACACTTGCGAACGAATTTACAAAAAAATTTTTCAAAACAAATGAGAAAAATCGCGAGCTAGGCAGTAAAACATTGGGGACCAGCAAAATGCATAGAAATAACACAGAAGAAAAGCTTAATAATTCTTAAAAAGAAAAACTTTGCAGCTGTGCAGATATTTTTTCGAGCCCAAAATAGGTAGCGATAATATTTCAGCACAGTACTTGGCTACTGAATGCACTGTTAAGCCCAAAATTACTTGTATTAAAGTTTCATTGCGACTCTCCCCTTGTTCCAAATGATAAATAGAGGACGAAAAAGCACATGAAAAATTTTACTCATTCCTTGACCTCTTCCAGAGCCTATGAATTCTTGCGAGCATTTTTACAAAATTTAAAAGCCCCTATAAGCGTGCCCATAACTCTTAAAAAAGAAACCGAGCATAAAGTGCCTGTGGTTGCTGACTGACATTGCGTATCCATGACCAAGCTTGCACGCAGCAAATCTTAAAATTTTATTACGTGTTTGCGGCAGCTTTTGAAATTCCATTGTTATCGGTTTCGTAAAAGTCCAGATGTGAAAAGAAAAAAAATTTTCAAGAAAAGAGATATTTTGTACTTCTGAATACGTCTTTGAGTTACAAGTATTAACTCAAAAGTAGAAAGAGGGCTACTGTACGCAAAAAGCAGCAGAAAAATATCGATAACCCATACAAGTTAAGGATAATTACATTGTGGAGCTTTACATAGCTGATACTGAATTCTCATGGAGATAAATATGAAAAAGAAAATCAGAAAAAAAGCACAAAAAAGGAGAAACAGACAACCTGTTTCGCAATTTCAAGAGCTCAGAGATTTGGGGTTGGACGAAGAAAAAAGGGGAGAAAGAGGAGTTTGCAGGGGTGAAAAAGATGGCACAGATAAAAGGAGTAATTTCGTCATTCCAGCATGAGTTTATACGTCCAAAGGATATTGCAGCTAAGCTTGTTCATATTACAGAAAGTGTCGCAAGACTGAAAATATTACACACTGTCATTTTTTCTGAAATGAGATTTGTTTTTTTTTTTTTTTTTTTTTTTTTTCTTTCATTATTTACCTTGTATCCCTTTGGTTAATGCCTTGGACTTCTGCAACTAGGATGGCTATTTAAAAATAAACAGAACTGCTTTAGAATATGTCAAATGAAATTACTTTATTCAAATGTAAAGTAAACTATTTCTCAAGATATAGATGTTCGATTTTTTATTTTGCATAAATCAACAAATGACGATATGTATGTTTCTTGCGAGAAGATAATCAAACAAAATGAGAAAAAGAAACAGTGGAAAGGAAGCACGTTAGTACTTTCTTCTTCTGCTCATCACCACCGTCTCCTATCTGCTGCTTTCTCGGATTATCTACTCAACTTCCGTTCCATCTGACTCTCTCTCGTGCAGCTAGTTTTGCTACAGAAAATTTAAGTGAGGGCACGAGAAAAAGTTTCACGGTTTTCTCTTGTACACGGCCTGCACGCCACTCGAGTCCAATTGATGTTAAAAGTTTTACTAATCCTGCTGGATTATTTTTTTTAGAAATAATAGATAAATATAAATACTTTTTGATACTATAGATCTAATAGGTATGGGAGTATCGGAAAATGTACGAATATAGTTTTTGCGTTGTAGTTTCAGATTTTCAATAACAAATCATAGCTGCGACTATCTATATAATATATATCGTGTTAAAGGAGATACATCGTAACAATATGGGCATTGAGAGATACGGACCACAGAAAATATAAAAAGGCTTCGTTTGTTACACACACAGCAACAGCAACAGTCCCACACTCGAGATTCTCTCGCACAGAGGAAAATTGGAAAACTTAGACTTGTGCGAAAGCTTGTGCTGGCTTGTTATTCAACTTTTTCCCTGGATGTGCTTTTTCTTTTTTCTGTTTCTTTCAATCTCCCAATATTGGTTTCTGTTCGAGCCCCAGAAGAACGAGGGTGATACTTGTACTTCTTTGCGAGAGAAATTGTTTGCCCAACTAAAGGGGAGACGCAAAAAAGAAAAAGTAACAGAATAATCGATAGCTTACTAATACTTACGTACTTGTAAGCAAAATTTCATGACTTTTATCGAATGAAATGAGATGGAAAATTAACTAAATTTATTTGTACCACTAATCATGGAATTAAACTGTGATTTCTTTCGTTTTCACTTCATTTCGTACATCTGCACAGTGAGGAAAAAAGTAGTCTTCCATCGTACTTTTGAAATAGAGGATCATCTACCAACACTTAACTTTTCTTTAATTGTAATATCCCCTGACCAAATCCAATTACAGCAGCGCCATTCTAATGCAATCGAAAAAATTCAGTAAGAAAATCTAGAATTAGCTGCTGCTGCTAGAAATACGTAGTCGCAACAGTATATAAAAGCTCAAAAAGTCACAGGTCAGAGCTAGAAGAAGAGGCAAGTCTTAACGTCTTTAAGGGCTACTTCCCTCCTTCCGTGTACCAATGCGAAACTGAGTCAAAAAATGGTTACTTTTTACCATAAAAGCTCTTTTACGCCTTCGCATAAGTTCGTCAATAAGTCCTCAGTCTCTTAATTTTTATTTCCCTTCCTCCTTATAAAATTATGAATGAACTAGTACTATCCAACATTACTATTAGCTGCTGCAACTACTGCTCAAATTTTACCTGGAGAAAAACGTTGAAACTAATTAGGCTGCGCTATGAAGGAGATATATATCTGTCTCTTCTACTTTGTTTTTTACTGCTACTGTATTTTAATTTTAAAAAGAAGCAAGAGTAATAAAATTCATTTTCCGAATTTATGTTCAAACTGCATACAGCAACATATCATCAAGCCCATATTTGTATTCCATAGTATGAATATAGCGCACAAAGTCAGATTTCTGTTACGAGGTGGGAAGCAGAGCTGGGCCGAAAAGACGTACTACATGTATGCAATACGTACAAGGTGAACATTGGCCGAAAACCACAACGAGAAGGACAAACATCAAAGGAAAGGCCAGCGTGTGGACAGAACCGGAGCCGAGCTTTGTTGATTTTAGCCACTGCATGGCTGCGGAATCTAGTCTCCGTCCACCGATCAGTCCCTCCCTCGCCTCTATCTATTTACGAGTATGCTCTTGCTCATCAGAGGATCAAAAGTTCCGGTAATTGTAATCTGACGTGGTGGAGTCCACATGGATGTATTTAAGCTACGCTTGTTAAGTTATGCCCCTAACGCAAGTACACCTTTTTAACTCCTTTTTCTCTTGATAACTATTGCTTCTTCATTACGTCTTCCAATTGGTCTGGTAGAGCTATGGCAGTTTTGAAATATGGACTGCATGTTGGTCTCGTATGATGCTTTATGAAAATTCTAGAGCACCATTGAATTAGTTTGCGATGAATGTACGTATCAACACATGAAGCTCTGCAGCTGATATTAATGATCATTTTCCGATAATTTGCATCCCCATTACAGATGGGTATGAGAGTTATGAGATGGACGCAAATATTTTTTGGGCGTAAAGTGTGAAACAATCCTTAAACATATCTTAATTATGTTCTTTCTGTAGAGAGGAGTAGTATAATAATTACTTCGCAACTTCCGCCCTTTGTCAGAACTAACAGAAGCGATGCACGTATGTGATCCGTTAAAGCTTCGTGAGTACTACCATCAAAATTCGAAGCAGGGACTTTGTTCTTTGATTTTAACTTTACCTCGTTTAAAGTACGATGTATTATTATTCGAGGGCACTGCGCTCATGTCAATAAGTTTCCTCATTAGTGAAGGCCAAATTTTACACTATACCCACTCACGTCGATCTGTCGAAGATGCATGCGTGGAAGAGGCTCAACTACGAGTTTCTACGTACCTTCATTTGCTCAAGTTGTGAGACCTAGCCGTGGCTTATTAAAAGTGAGTTTTTGTGTAGATCTAAGCTGCATTATATGTAATTTAGAGTCATGGGCTGAATTTCTGTCTAAAAAGATTGGGAATGTGTTAAAGAGGTCTATAATAAGGGCTACTTATAGAATCACTGTCTTTTTCTTTATTTGTGCTTTGAGTTTTTTGTTTCACAAGTTTGTTTATAATCAAGCCAACACTTTATTTCAATCAAAACTTAATTTAATCAGTCGACAAACTATACAAATTTATCCACCACAGGAACAGTAAAAATTTATTTAGAAATATCAAACATAACGATGTCAAACCTCAGAACAGGAGGTTATAATCACATCGAAAAAGTCCTGAAACCAAAACCTATGCACCGACTAAACGCTTTCAAGTGACGATTCGCATGTGAGTGAGCCACACACGCACACTAACACACGTATGTTGGAAAAAGGGAGGTCGAATCGTTCGTATGTGGTTTGAAAAAAAGTACCCAACCGCAAATGGTATCAAATTTCAATCACTCACCTGCCCGCCACCACTTGTCATTATTTGAATACCACAGTGGTTTGATAGTATAGCCAATACTGGGCGTGGCATATTCCCACGAATTTGGAAGAGAAAAGTTTCGCATCCGAAAAACTCAATTCTTGTGCCAATAATGAAATTCAAAAAGTTTTACCGTAGCATATTGGCCGTTTTTTGGGTAGAACGGTCAGTAGTTGTGATAAAAGAAGTTGATATATTTGAATTTGTTTTTCTGCGTACGTTCGATCGATTACCAATCACTTTAAGTTGGGCTCGTTTCTACCTGAGTTTAACTGTTGCTATGAAAAATGTTGACAGTTGTTGTATCAGTCACTTTTTCGAGCTCTTAACCGACATTATAACATTAAAACGATGATAGTGTATCCCTTTGGCTGAACATATGGCTGAACAAATACAGGGCTCTACTACTGATAGATACATCCATTCGAGAGAGAACGATTTTTTGGCGCTGTTTTGATTTTGGAGAAAATAGATACAGTGTGTAAAAAAAAATTTCGTGGTAAATAGATCACCACCAGCGATGAAAAACAAGTGGATGACCAAATACATGGCTCTACTACTTATAATTTAATCTATCAGGCTGTTCACTGTTGTTTGCTACTACTTTCAATAAATAATCCGTAAATAAATAACACTTTTATGTAAACTGAATATTACTAGTGATAAAAAATAAATGTCTGATTAAACGCAGAGCTCTACTACTGATGATTTCATCTATACTTGTAAATTCAATGTATTGGCGTTGTTTTAATTTTAAATAAAGCAGATACAAATTAATTGTAAGAAAAATTTTATGGTTTATAGATCATCGCTAGCTATGAAACTCTCATGTATGACCAAACACATGGTTGTACTACTGATATGTTCATCCTTCTATCCAGACACAATCGATTCTTTAGTGCTAATTTTTTTTTTTTTTTTTTTTTTTTCATTATTACTTTTCCCTCAAAACTAAGTTGTCATATATATCACTGATTCAAGCTAAAATTATGTTCTACGTCATAAGTCTCTCAGCTCAAGATATACACAGTTTGTTCTATATTATATCACAATCATCCAGTATCTTACATAGTAAGTGATTTTTATTGGATTTTCAAAAAAAACGTTTAAGAATAATTAAGTAGGCTAGTTTTGAACTGATAAGTGTGATAGAAAATAGTATTGTTCATTAAATTAGAAGAATAAGCCCAAAAAGATTTTAGTCATATATACTTTGGGAAATCACAGAAAAATTGTTTTTTGGAAAATATTCCAGAGCAAGCTTGCTATATTTTCTCCACAATCTCTAAGCTTCATCAGTATAGAAATCCTTGCTTTGGCTCCACAGTTAATAGTCGATCGCATTCAACCCATTCCACGAAGAAGGGAAAAATCAGACCAGCCTTGACGGCTTAAGTAAGCCCAAGTCGTGGAGAAGAAAAGCCTCTCAGCGAGTAATAGCATTATTATTCAAAAGCATTTAAAACAGTTCTAATTTATAGCGAAAAAAATTAAAGTTTTTAGTATGTAGTAAATTGTCCAATCAGCTGTAGTTCAAATAAGGTTGAAACAAAAGAGTGAGAGATATAAAGAGTTACCTCAATACGATTCATCCTTATACCAATTCTTAATGAAAAATATTCATTTTTACCAATTTCTTACCAATTCGTATTGAGAGAAATGAGACAGCAAAATTACCCATATGGAGTATTGATTATTCAATGAGTCATCAATTGAAACATTAATTATCACAAATTCCTAATAATCGCAGCATCCTCTAAACTACGACATAACAGTGCATGAGAGTAAAGTACGTACGTACACGTATACACAAATATACACCCCCACGGCATGGATGGTCCGATGTGCCTGAGAGCCGGAGATTACAGTCATCATCCGTCACCCTGGATTACCATCTGCACGCACACCTACGTATACGTATAATGATTATAAACACTCGGAACTTGCGGCTGGCCCTCCACACCAAATTGAGATCACAACGCATTATTTTGCTTGTACTTAATATTTTAACTTATAATAATAATGTAATGCTGGATCTCCTTTTATCTGACTGTATGCTCCGATTCATTAAGATTGGCATAAATTCCAGCACGAAACAGCAGGATTCTTTTTGGGAACCAAAACGTGTGTATGAAATTATTATTATTATTATTATTATTATTATTACGTCTACGCATATTTGATGAATGCGCCCGTAACTACAACGTCAATATTGCCCCCCATCATCAGAACGCCAGTTATTAAATTTTGTCAGCTGTGTTGTTGAATTATAAATATACGGCACAAAAGGTAACTACATGGGTATAAAATCCCGAAGGAATTTATTAGCCAACCCTCGAAACTCTTGATTCTCAAAAAGCATCAAACTTCGAAATATGGTAAGTGTGTGAGTGTGGGTACAGAGGAAGTTTGAGGGAGCAATCACAGGTGCGAGCGCTAATTATTGGCAGAGTCAAGCCATCCGGTAAAGAAGATAATCTGGACGCTCAATCATCGACAGACGCGCTCTACTGTACTCGCAATATTATGATTAACAGATTTAGTCTATACGTTATAGTCATAAGTCAGCCCAGTATCATAGCAGCACTGCTGTTAATTTGGTGAATGTGCAAGTAAGAGGGACAAATGTGTGGGTTATCAATCGTTCGGGATAGTTTAAGTACATCTCTAGAAAAACAAGTTTTTTCTACGATGATCAGAAACAGTTGTTTATGTTTATGTTGTTTTATTATGTTCAGAATAAAAAAAGTACTTTTGAAAAAGAATTCTTCTTCTTTTTCAGAATTTACTGACATACGTGTACTCTAATAAATAAAATAAAATCCATACTCCAAGATTAACAAGAAAACATTCTTATTAATTTTCACGCAAAAAAAAAACGTTTTCTCCTCACTGCTACTTCAAATTCACTAATATTGTATAGTAAATAAGCCCAAACAACCCCAAGACGATGAAAATAAGAAAAGCATTTAAGCAGTGGTAGCAACTTCGAAGGGATAACAGTCATATCTTTTGACTGTGTATCCATACTATACGTATATTATGCAGAAAGACTTAGAGCATAGAAGCTTAATTTTGCAGATACCCTCCTACCACCACCACGTCTTTATTCGCCACTTTGTTTCTCACGCTTCTCCGAATCTCGTATGCAATATATCAGCTTCTCTAGTGTAAATAAAACAAATAAATAAAAATTAAATATCGTACGATATCAAAGTAATAAAGAAAAACGAAATGCTAGAAACGCTGGAAAATTTAGTAGCATATTGATAAAATATAAATGATATCTGGAACAGCTGACACACAGTTAAGGAACAAATTAAGGAAATTTTGGTAGAGAATAGAAACGGCAAAAAAAAAGTTTATACGTGTATAAACAGCAGAAGAATAAGTGAAAAAGAAGTGCAGGGGCACGCGCCTCGTAATTACCAGATACCTAAAAACACACAATACGCGTGGCTACCCTTTTTTTCCGCCACATTATTCCTCCCTGAAACAGCAGCCTGGCAGCGCTGTTCTTTTTTCATCCCACAATGCTCACGCTTTCCTCTTTAAAACGCCTTGAAATCAGCTTGCAAAGTTTTTCATTGTCTCCGTCGTCGCGAGGCGGACAAACTTTTCTTCACCGGGAAATCGACGAATTGATTTTTTTCCATTGCCAAACCTCTACCGCTTCCGCTACTACTGAAAATAAGCCACACTGAAAGCTCGATAATTGCGTTTGACCACTCAAGCTCAAGCTTCGAATGACAAAATTAGGTTTTGCACTCTGTAGCAGTTGCCAAATACTACTCGCTGCATTTTTTTTTATTGTTGCTAAGAACTGCAAAATCGTGGATAATTTATAAACTGATATGGTATAGCGGAAATACTTGAAAAGTTTATTGATTGCATATCGAGGATGTATGGGTGAACAGATATAATTTTTTCTTACTTGAAAATTCTATTTTATAAAGTGGTCCCACACTTTTCTATGTGCATACAGAAAATACAAGTGGAAGGTTTGGAGCCATCCTCGTAAATAGCTCAAGTTTATATTCCACTGCTGCTGCTTTTGCTAGCAAAGAGAAAGAATATATTTTTTATGGAAGTTTTATGGAAAGGCAAAAGTTGGGTCAAAGTGGAGTTGTCACTTAAGTGGGTGGAACTTAAAAATTGACGTTCCTATGGAGATGTATCAATTTGGTTGGGTGAGTACTGGGAGCACGTTCAACAATTTTTGAGGCGTGACTTTCTTAACTTTTTCTGCAAAGGCCTTCCTCTATATTTATCTAGTTTTTGCGGGATTTTCAATGTTCTTGAGATAAAAAATTTAACAAAACGCTCTATCTTTGTTGTGTCCATGTATACATATCATTTTCAAATACCTTTATCCTTCTAACGACGTAGTGTGAATTTCTGAAGGCGCGTAAATTAATACATTGAACAAAAAATTGTTTGAATTCAAAAAATGACATGTAGGGTAAAAATGGTAGTGCGTGAAAAAACTTTGCTGCGTATGGATTGATCCAAAGTCGAAACGCAGTATTGGGAGACGAGAAAATAGTCCAGGCTAGCTTCGGGATACATGGGAGGACCCATCCATCAAACACAACTGAAAAACAAAAAAATTCGAAGTCCTGTGTAAAAAAGATGAACGAAAGCCCGCCGAGTTGTGTGACAAATTGTAGTGTCACTACTCCAACTTTTCGTTCTGGAGCAAAATTTTATTTTTTTTATTCATTTTTGCATGTCCATACAAAAAGAAACAAAAATCCTTTTCTTTTCAACCGATGATTGAAAATTTCAATCCCTAATACCATACCTAAAATAAGCAAACTTTGGTCAAATGGATATAGAGTTGAGTGTAAAGTGGTGTAAAGTATTTTCTATATTTTCTGATACAAACAACTTAAATCATTTTGATGTCAATAAAATAAAGTTTAAAAACACTGAGAAAAAAAAAAAAAAAAAGTTACAGAGTAGCAGTCGTAGTAGCATATTGAATTTGAAATCGATACTTATAATGTCATTAGAAGAGTGCAGTTCACATGATCGATTCGCAAAGCGTGAGCTTTTTTTCGAGCCAACGAACCAAGAGACGCATTGACCTGGAATACTATGTAGAGCTGCGCGGTTTCAACAGAAATTGGAAATCGATATAATAATCAATTATTCGTTTATACATGCACATCCATAGCATTCGAAACAAACAACAGAATACAGTTATAAATGAAAGCGTAAAACGTGCACGTATACGTATGAAAGATACAGAGTTGTGACTTTTCAAAAAAGTCCGAAAATTTTTCCGGAAAAATAAACTGCCATAGCAATAACAGCGTAGTCGTGGCGTGGCAGGCCGCTCTGCTCTGTTTTTTGCGTTCAACGCATATAAATCAGTAGTTTAGGGGAGGTGAACTGGAGGAACAGAAACAGAGCGTTATGACGACAACAGAGAGACAGGAAAGTGTGAAAAATGCCATTGACATGGTAATTCGGATAGTTGGCCATCAGCCAGGTGTATACCCTCCCTTCTCGCTCCAACACTTACCCGCATACATGACTCGACCATTGGTCTGACTTTTCATTCATGAAACCATTAGCAGCAGCAGTACTACGTCCAACATATTTTACCTTGACATTTGATCAACGGCACATTGCGTACTAAAGATAATAATAAGGGGTGGATAAGGATGTAGTAATGTCCTTTTGATTGCATTGACGATACAAAATAAAAGCATTTGTAAAGTAATATATGGCTCTTTCAAACATGTAGGTGATGTCATTATGAGAGCTTCGTAATTTTTCTTTCTTTCGATGATTCTCTATCATCAATAATTAACAAGCCCCATTAGAGCATCAACTAGTAGTTTATATGACGAATCGTGACAACGCAAATTTAGTTCTGCTCTGCACTACTTTGCGGTCCCGAAGATGAAAGTGGGATTTGAATTACTCGACAAAGTCCTCCTGCAGCTACAGTACAGTCCACCCCCTCCCACTAACCATCACTGATTTCAAAAAGACCAAGGAGCTCGAGAGCTTCGGTGGTAATTGAATCGCGTGGAAACAAAACGGGGCCGAAACTTTTTCATCGCACTCTATCATCGCTGCTGTTATCGCCAATGCACACCAGCTGCTCACCAACTGGTCCAATGTAGCTGCGTCTTTGCACCAAATCGAACGAAATGTTAATTGAATAAACGGAAAATTTCGATCGGAAACCAAACAAACGAACGGACGGGATATGGACACGATAGGGAAAAAGAGATCCGATGGTGTGAGAGGGGATTTCGTGCAGAGGCAAAAACAAACACGGGCAATGATTAATCGGCCGTGCAATGAAATTCCAATTAACCCTGAAGAAAATCCGCAAAAGTGACAGAGGAAAACTGTCGGAAAAATCGATATTTAGTTTTTCACAATTGTGTCCATCAAAAGTTTTTCTTACCTAGACAAAATAGACATACGAGCTTGAGTGATATTATCTCAGAGAAGGGACGGCTTTGCAAAGTTATCTGAGTATCTTTATGCCCCGCATTTATTTATTATTATTTCATTCTAAACTGAATTAAGGATAAATCAGTTGTTGGATTATGTCCAGAAAACAGAATGCATGTATCTACAAAATAATAGCAAGTCTCTCACTTATCCATTTCATAATGTCACTAAAATAAGCCGTAGGGGTGTCGAGATAATTTACCGAAGCTAATTGTGGGATGTACTGTAAATCAAGCTCTACATCCATACCCCAAGGCTCTGTTGATGATCATATCTACGGTCTCACGAGCAGAAATGCAATACAATTATGAATTTGTTATGAGCTTGCATCAGACTAACTGTTTAGGTTTTTTTATTCCTGTACGAGCCCTCATAAACCATAAGAGGGTGCGAAAGCATGTGGTATTTGCATTTATGCATCAATCAACAGAGTTAACACAATAAGCTTGAGTTTTTAAAATTTTTCCTGTACCTGTGTACCTGTCTATGTATAACGGTTGGAGCTTTGAAACAACCTCGTCATTTATAGATTTGTATGCTATCATCAGCACGAATGAACGGATATTATTTACAAAATTGTGCTGATGCTAATGATGTTTATTGAGCACTGAGATGTGCATTCGTTCATCACTCTAGAGTGCTTTACTCCGTTACAGTTTATTGTTTTTATTCAATAATCGTAATTTTCATGTGGTTTATGACTGCTATCGATGCGAAATTAATTACGTTTTGATTAATAGTTGTTACTTGATGCTTCTATTTTAAATTATTTGAACAAATGATCAGCATATCAATATTAATAACCATCAATTATCAATTCAAAAATAAAATATAAATGAAACAACCATCAATATTCAACAGATATTTGATCAATTCACACAAATTATAATGCATCCATCATAAGCCTGTGTAATTTTCAATAACAACAAAATAATCTCGTTGCGTCAAACCAACGGGTGATATATTCTAAGCATCGAAAATATATTTTCGAAGAATTACATTGAAATACAATTTTGCACCAATGTGTACACATCAAACGCATAAAATTTTCAAATATCTATCTCGTTCGGAAAATCCGAACTGGAAATGAAATTAAAAAATGTTTCTAGTAATAACTTGCTTCTTTATATCTAGTATTCCGTCGATGAATGCCCTTCCCGTGGAAGTACATCAAAATCAGGTATTCTCTTTACAAAATTTGTTCCAAACTTCTTCAACAAAATAATGTAAAACAAAAAGGCCGGAAAAAAAAATCGTTGCAAAGATCGGCAGAGCGCCAGACTGAATCCTCAGCCGTTGGGAATCCATTACCAGCGCTTGGCTTCCTTTTTCTCTTGGCCGCCTGGACTTAACTGGCTCCCGAGGATGATGTATTATCTGCGAAAGCGCCGGCGTCAGTCCGTGCACAATTGGATGGTTGCTGTATAAATCAAAAACGTCCAGCTGTCTTTGTGCCGTCGCAGGGATTTTCGCAAAAGCTCTCAGTTTCTCTCTTTTAATAACCAACGATTTAGAAAATTATTCAAAAGCAAAAACTTACAGCATCAGTACCAGAAGAAGTTACAAAGATGTGGCACTAACATGCAGTTTATTGAAAGTGAAAGGTATGGCGTCTCTTTCAAGTATCCTATGTCCCTTCCTCTTATACTTACACCAACGTGTTCTTGTGCCAAAGTTGAGATGGTTCCTACGTTCTTTGATTTCAGAGAAAGGTCCTCGTGCAAGCAGTAGTATGCATAGAATAACGAAAACGACGTTGTAATGATTTTTAATCTACTAAAAAAGTTTTAAATACCGCTAAGTGGAATTAGTGATTGTCCAATGCATTTTTGAAAAACGTTCTTATAGGACAAACAAGTTTTTTTAGGGACTGGTATCGATTTAATTTTTAACTGGGTTTTATACGTAGGATTTTTATTTTAGGCTATAATAAAGAAATTTTCGGTGATCGTGGACTCTGAACATATCGATTCTCGATCACAACAACAGCTAATAATCAAGTTAAAAGATTTCAAATTTTTAATCTTTTTTCTAACAAACTAGAAGGATAATGAGAAATACTAGTTGGATGATGAATCTCCGCAGGAGAGAGAAAACAAGGTGCAAACATTTGATGTCGTACGCATACCCATATCCACAGTAGCGGCGAAGCGTGTAGAGTCAAGTGGTGGATGCTAATTCCCCGGCTCCTTCGTTCCCCCCCAGCTGACCTTTCGGAAAGTTTGGCAAATCTGCAATTCTAACTACGTACGTAGCAACTAATCGAGAAGCATCTGGAGGCAGAGGTAGTGAATACCCCATGATCCATTGGATGGTTGGAACTATACAACTTGCATTTCTATTCTCCCACACTTTGGCTTGGCTCCTGACCATTTCGTGCTGGATTAGACATCAGATGTATGCAAAGTGCGATATAAGTTTGTGTCCAACACTTTGAGTGGTACATCGTGATATTCACTTCCTGTTCGTTTCTTTTCTCCAAATAGTATTTGACAATTTTTACGTTCATTTTGGCTGAATAAAATTTCAGTAATTGGGTGGTGGGTAGGTGGAACAAAATATCACCCTTAAGAATCTAGTTGAGCTTCTTGATAAACATGAGTAGACAATGGCGAGGAAGATGACTACGAAGATTGGAAACTCAAACTCTGCCTTTGAATTGTCACGCGCACACTGTACATGTCAAGACCGCAGTTTCCCTCCAACGATCATACACGTACGTTACGTTACAAGCTGATGTCGAGGGAAAGAGATACTGAGCCTGACGGTTGGCAGCTTGAGAATCAATTATTCAATGACGCGTCTTACGCCTGAGGGAAGAGCTCACCTTACATGTTGGCTGCTACGTACCACACGTTTATTTGACGTACGGCAACGGTATTGATGGAAATCTTTGGGTCTGTTGATTCGGGGATTACAATCATCCTGATTATCATCTGAATAGACCTTTGTCATAAAGCATACACATTTCTATTATCACTGAGAATGTGTGTACCAAAGGTTTCATTTATTTAAGATAATTCGTATTAAGTACATAGCTACTTACAACTTTTCCTTATAGTTTCCAAATCTTCTTAATTGTTATTTACCACGCAAACGCAAAGTTTAATTAAAAGTGTTAAGAATCGCTAACTTCCGTATTTTTTGCATTTGAGCGGAACACTGCTGTCACGAGATCGAATACCATGCAATATTGTATGTACACATATGTTTTAAGTTGTACGTTGAAACCTAAAAAAATACGCAGAAAAATCATGACATCCTAATTTGTCACGTGGCCGTACAACTATGGGCGACATTAGCAAGCGACAAGAAAGCAAAGCAGAAGCGAGGGACAGGTGAAGAAGGAGAGAAAAACCCGCGACACTGGAAGATGTTGTGGCAAAGAAAAATGATTGATCGCTGTTGGTTTGGTGGTAGGAAGGACAGCAGCAGCCACAGCAGTAGTTCGCTTTAGAAAAAATTGACAAATAGCTAGGTGGTACGACATGGTCGTTCATCCTTCCGTTCCTTCTTTTTTGGAAGGATTTAATTTTATACTTGGAAAAATGCATTGAGAAATTACTTCAATATTACGTAAGTACTTACGTAACGTTACAAACAGATATACAAAATTCCTTGATACAAATCGTGTTTAAGTATCAGGAGAATGATTATGAGATTAGGTAATGTTTAGGCCTTTTTTTTAGATCGGCAAATATTTTTCTATCTGACACATTAGTTTTGATGTACACAGTTTAGAAAATGTTATGAATCTTAAATTTTATAATAATATTCACTATGAAACTAAGCGAATCACTATTCTGACCAACGATCATCAAGACATGGTAATTGAAAAGCTCCCAAAAAAATTCATTATTTCTAAAATCCGCAAAAGTTTTGGGACGTCGCCTCAAAGGAGCAATTTTTCAAGAGCCAAACAAATTCAGAAGGTCCGAAAAAATACATTTATCTTGACTACTGTGTATAGCTACTGTGGACCAACTTCCTTAATAGGCCCTGTTGAAGACTCGAGGCAACTGCAACTCTATAATTTTGCTTTCTCCCTTACTATACTATGGAGCTGTCTGGAGACGAAGTTTCACAATCACTCCAATTAATGCGATTCGTTGGACTGTATAACTCATGCGTGTATGAGCTCACTTAGGATCAATAACAGTCAATAACTTACGCCATCGTCTCGAATGTATACTGACCTATGGCAACTATTTGATGTTCACTAGTGTGCAAAAATTTCTTAAAGAAAATGAGAGCAAAAGAAAGAGATGAAACATCGATATTACCACAAATGTTCCACTGCTATTCACTACACATGAAAAGTACTGTATCGACAGAATGCTTGTACCTGTTGGACTCTGTGAATTTAATTAAACTTATCAGATTAGGCAGCAGCCCATCTGGCAACGTTAGCAGATTACACGCGATATGATTCCCAAGTCAAGTTGAAAATCGTGTCCGAGTTTTCCATCACGTTAGCTAGCCCCTATACTCCCATCAGCTTGATCGCGGACTACCGCACGAGGGAGGGATCCAAATCAGTTTGAAACGTGGCGCGCGTGACCTCCAAAGCGGAAAGTTTAGAAAGAGCATACGTAGCTCCTCCCCCCAACTCCCACCCCCACCACTACTAACATCCTTTGAACTGTGCTCGTGTGACATTTGAATAATGTCTAGGCGAATCTCTCCCTCTCTCTCTCTTTGCCTCCAATCAGCCGATTGGAGAGTAACGGACGAACGGATGGTCGCCTCTGCAATTTACGAGCACGTGTTTGATTTTATCCTTGGCTCGAGTGTTGTCACTGTACTCAAATCAAACCATTGTTTTTTATCTGAGAGATAATTAGAAAACAACGACGTTACTAGTTTTTTTTTTTTTTTTTTTTTTTTTTTTAGAAAATTGAGAGATTGACTTGTATCCGGGTAATGATGTGGCCAAACATACATTATGTGCCGACCCCAACTTTCCATCCTTACTAGACAGGACAGCATAAGCAAGAGTAGAATATTTTTAGTACGTTCAAGGTACGGAGAGCACAGCCAGTGTCTAGCACTGCTCCAGTTGAGGCTTTCAGATGCAAGCCACCTTCCAATGCCCCCTTTCCCTCTTCAGCCTACTCCATAATTATGGAAGTTTGCCAATTTTGCTGGGGCTTTTTTCTCACCCCCTAGAAAAAAGCTCACTCCCGCACTCCCGTACTCACCCCAACAGACAACAACTTTTCCCGAACTTTCATGCCCACTCCTTCCCTTGAACTTGTGTATTTGCACTCTTTTGCTCACCACCCGGGCTTGATGTATAATATTCTTGGACGTGTGTAAAAAAAAAAGTCCTAGTGAAGATATAACGCGAGTCATTTGAATGTTTATGTTGAGTGATGTGTGGCAAAGTAACAAAAAACAACGAATAGATGGTTAGAGTTTGACGTGAACTCACGAGATATAAACAGCATATCTATTTTTGTATAAAGTTAAAAGCTAACTGAGCAGTATTGATTCGGTCCGCTTCATCAAAACCAAAACCCTAAATGGGAGTGGGTGGATAAGAAAAATGATTTTTGTATGTTTGATAATGTCTTTTACAAAGCTTTTTCCACCTCTTTGATTCCTTTTTCTTTTAAACTATAAAATATTCCATTTCGGTGTACGTTCAACGCTGCTATATCTTTAATAATCTCTCTCCTCTTATTATAGATTTGTTGGTTATAGGCACATTGGTAATAGAAACAGGGAACAGTAGATTTCGAAAGAGAATGAACTAGAATCAAATTTCCGGTAGATCTCTCATACTTGTATAGCCAATTTCATTTACAGATCTGCTGAGTTGCTGTTACTTTCACTCGTGCTACAACTTTCAAAAGTTATTAATTCCATGAATCTCGAGAACAAGGACAAAGATTTGATATTTCGACAAGTATTAGGGAAATCGTTTTTGACGTGACAGTGTTAGCACATCAGTTAGAGCTAATTGCAAGTCAAACATTACACATAGCAAACGAGTGATTATCTTTCGGATTTTTATTTTAAATGATAGTTTATGTCTCTTCAAAAGTATCTGTATTTCAGAGAATCAAAGAAACAATTAAATGAGTTACTAGCAATAGTGAGCAATAATAGAAGATAATCATTTGTAAGCTAACGAACTTTTGATTCTTCGCAGAGTTGCACGCTAGCCTCGAATCAAGACGATAATAGCCTACCTGTTTACAGCTTCGTTCCACCATTACAAAAGCATTTTCGCTATTCCTCATAAGCCTTTTGTTTTTCAGCATCAAGTCATGGCATCTGGTACATCTGTAGCCAGCAGAGATTATGAATTATCCAAGAAGATGATACAGACGCATCGCGTGTCTGTGTTCTCATTGGGCTTCTTCTTTCGATTTATTTACCATTTTTTGCCGTTTCTCCAGCTTCTGTGAAAAGAGAAACTGATGAATGGCAGAGCCACCGTATTTTCTTTCGTCTACATTGCAGCTACCTCATTAAAACGTCATTAGATACTTTTTAGAATGTATGGTTCCACAAGAAACGTACTCGTATAAATTAATATTATTATTTTTTCTTTCTTTATTTATTTATTTTTTTTTTTTCACTAAAAAACAACCCTTCAGCTCGCCTGTTTCATGGTACAGATCTAATAACTTACTTTAATTGTACTAGGAGGGAAGGTGATGTTGCAGGGGGTGTGTGAATGTAACCAGCGAGAAATAGAGGGATGGAGGACCAATACCGGACAATAACGATAAATTAGATTTGTTTACAAAATCCATGGATCAAGTGTTTTTGAATCGTAACTTTTGAAGGCAAAGATGGTGTTAAGCGCAATCGAAGAGATTTTCCAGAGCAATTTTCAGTTTTACTGACAGCTTTAAAGTCAAGCACACGTGCAGCAAACTAGTTCCTCCTACTTGTATAGAAACTCGATAAATCAAAGTTGGATAATTTAGTCAATTGGTTGGCAAAGTGAATTAGACAATGAGGTATCTGGAAGCGATAGGTAGAGAGGGAGACAATGGAGAGTAGGTAAGTTTCGGTGGAGTGAATGGCCGAGGTTGTATAGGTGTGATAGGGAATGATGGAGTGAGGGGCACTATTCAGGCGTCCAGGTTCCTCCACTTGGTTATACTGTTCCTCAACTTTCCAAAACTGTTTAGTGACTCGAATTCATTACTCGATGGTTTTTGCTATCGCATCACTGACACTGACACTTTACTACCTCTCAATGCATCAAATAATTCAAACTTTCTCTCAGATTAATTACAAGCGAGTAAACTTGAATTTAATAGCCCAAACTTGATCTGGCTGACTAAAACCTTATAAAGTGCGTCGAGGAGTCATGAAAAGTTATAAATCTACCTCGTCACAGCACAATGTGAATGAAAAATACAAGAAAAAGAATCTCAAAATAAGGTTTTACAGTAGGTCAGAAGCATGATTAAAGGAACGGGGCGAAAAGTTGGATGTTGAATAAATGTTAATTAATAGGGATAAGACTACGCAACACCCATCATGACGATGTACCCACGAATAGTTTCATATTTAAAAAATTAGTAGATAAAGTCAATGTACAGTCAGACTTGTAGTTTCTAACAGACTGAAGTAGTAAAGAATTTTTTATTACACTTTGAACGGGTAAGAAAACAAAAAAGGACAGATTGGATGACTTATATTAAAGAAATCTTCGGTGAGAGTTGTAATTGTTAAAATTATATGTTGTTGTAGAGAAATTAGGTATCATCTTTACTCAAAAAAATATTGAATCAATTGGAAAAAATGGCTCAGGTTTGAGAAAAAAATGTAAAAAAATGACAGACATATAGAGTATTGCCAGCGGTGCCTAAGTAGTTAAAGCAAAGTACTGCCACTCTACGATATCTTTCGATATG
This sequence comes from Copidosoma floridanum, assembly GCF_036245765.1. Lineage (NCBI taxonomy): Eukaryota > Metazoa > Arthropoda > Insecta > Hymenoptera > Encyrtidae > Copidosoma > Copidosoma floridanum. The sequence continues at coordinate 8,982,158 of NW_028321884.1, read as the reverse complement.
GAAGTACTTATAAACAAAAGTGAAATGAAACTTTTCGGCTAGTGAATTGAGTAAAGAGATCACGTCTCGCAGACGTGAAACGCAATTAAAAATTATCAATTAGCCGCAGATCTCTGATGCGAAAGACGAATTTCATCAAAGGGTCTCCCTCTTATCAACTTTTCACAATTACCATTTTCATCCCCCCAACGGTACCTCATGCATGTTAGCTGAATTTTATTAATATTATTCCTTTGATAATACTTTTATTTATCCAAACCTGGATTTAGAGCACATTCAAAGACGTTCGTCACACACTTCGTGTTTATCGCTACTGTTTTGATTTTTTTGTTTTTTGATATTCCCTCGTAGGGGACGATCAAAATGCTCTCCTTTGAACTGTTCTCTTACACGCGTGCGAGAATATTACACATCAAGCCCGGGGGTAAACAAAAGAGTGCAAGTACACAAGTTCAAGGGAAGGAGTGGGCATGAAAGTTCGGGAAAAGTAGTTGTCTGTTGGAGTGAGTACGGGAGTGAGGGAGTGAGCTTTTTTCTAGGGGGTGAGAAAACGGCGCCAGTTAAATCGTAAAAACTTTTGCAATTATATTATAAGTAGTAGGGAAAGAAAGAAAGGGGAGACAGTATTCACGCCTTAGACTGTTTGCCTTACAATCTATATTTTTTTTTTTTTTTTAAGAGAAACACCAATTCTTATATTTTTTTGTTGACAAAAACCAAAAGCAGAAAAAATTGAGCGAAAAGTATTTAAACAAAGTATTATTATGTTAGTGCATATTGGAAAAACTTGTGAATCTAGAGAGTGAACTTAAAACACATGTACCTTTTCTTCTGAACGTATCTCCTTATTTCAAAGTTAAGTAAAATTAAGTCATGTATCGCTGCCTCTTATGTTTAACTAACCACTTGTTCATCTCATTTTTAAGGACTACGTCTGTCGGCTCTTCCTTCTAAACAAAATTTAAAAATCATTTATTTGAAAAGTAACTGCGAGCTTTTTGAAAATCCTTGCAACGGCGCAGAGATAGCTCAAGTACTCGTGGGCTTTTGATTTATACAAAACTCTGCAGCGACTGTCCAACTATGTACAGACTGACACTAGCGCTTTCACGGATGATTCATCGTCCACAGAAGCTAGTAAGTCCAAGCAGCCAAAAGAGAAAGAAAACTAGGCTTTGGTAATGGATTCCGAATGGCTGAGGATTGGGTCTGGCGCTATGTCGACTTTAGCAACGTTTTTTTTTGACTTTTTGTTTTACATTATTTCCTTAAAAAAGTTTGGAGCGTATTTTGTAAAGATCAGACCTGCTTACATATGTAACTTAAATTACATAAAAATAACATACAGCTAATTCTATGTACATCACTAATAGAGAATGACAAGGCATATATCTTGAAATGATTCTATGAGTAATATATACTATAAAATGAATACCGTACTATGTAGCATTTGGCTGTGGCTAAAATTCAATTAAATGCCCGATGGGCCCAATAAATTCGTGTGATTATATGAAAGTCAGTCGGCTTATGATTGATGAACTGTAATTCCGATGAAACCATTTACCATCCATTCAATATCAGTTATTATGTGAACAACAGTAAATGATATGACAGTCATCAATCACCTTAGTAACAATTTCATATTTAAATAGCCATACATCGCATCAAATTATGGTCGTAAATGGTTTAAAAATCCAGAATCAACAACGGTAATGGATTGTCTGGCATGTAACAAATCTGAGCTTTAAAAGCATTAGCGTTATTATTATTAAACAAATGGGATTTATCTAGTTGCAATCCGTCATACAATACGTAACTTGTGAATTAGGTCTCATTGAGCCATTATCTCTTTTCAAAAATCTTTTTTTGGTTTCAAATACATCATGGTAAGAAAAAGAATTAGCATTTTGAAAGAAACTTTGTTTTCTAAAAATAAACCCTATTTGTCATCTGCGTTCATTGTTTACTCATGTATCTGTAAATTTGATTTATATTTTTTATTGTTGTTTGGAACCTTTTGAGTGAACTTCCATCTCATATTATAGCTCATGATGAAAAAATTCTTCTCAAGTAATATCGTGATATGTACGGGATATAATATGCTCAAATTTTTCACCACTTTTTTTTTAGACCTTCGCCGTATTACCAATCTTATACTTCAGTTAATTTAATTTCAGGAATTTACTATATTATTTCTACTATTGGAACATCAACCTTTCGCTCATTAACAATACACTACAATATCCACTCTGAAGGGTACTTACAACTACGGTTTTCTCCAGCGCTTTGACCCCAGCTGTGAAATATCAATCGTATAATCTCCACCAGTAGGTGCTCCATGAAGTAGAAAGTCTATACTGCCGTGGATGAACGTAATCGTCTAGAAATCCGTTTTTGGAATTGCATAATGCAAGAATCGACATCCGTAGCGTGTACTGCATGTGCACAAGCCGTATTGGATTTCATGTTTTTGCTTCCACCTAATGCAGCCCATCAGCCTGGAGTCTTTGGAAGCGTTCTCGCGGAAAAAATTTTTATGGCTGCGAACAGGTTTTCTGTATGGCTTTCAATGGGTAGGTATTATCGACACGTGGGGGTCTTTGAAAATCAAATGTATAGCAACTCACGATAACTGAAAAGTAATTGTTGTTGATATCGTACTAAATTTATTAAAAGTAATATTTTAACATTTATGGTGATAAATAAGTACATTTAAATGTAATTTAATTTAGTAAAAAATAAATATGGGAGTATGTATTCAATAGAAGAAAAAAACATTCATAAATACTTTCAAACTCTTTTCTAGCAAAATTTTAGACAGGCATTATAGAAGCAGACGATCTAAGATGTGTCACTTGTATCTAAACAAGTCCAAAGATGCGGATGTGGAAGAAAGGGGTCGATGGACACAATTGTGAAAAACTTAATATCGATTTTTCCGACAATTTTCCTGTGTCTTTTTTGCAGATTTTCTTTAGGGTTAATTGGAATTTCATCGCACGGCCGATTAATCATTGCCCGTGTTTGTTTTTGCCTCTGCACGAAATCTCCTCTCATACCATCGGATCTCTTTTTTCCCTGTCGTGTCCATATCCCGTCCGTTCGTTTGTTTGGTTTCCGATCGAAATTTTCCGTTTATTCAATTAACATTTCGTTCGATTTGGTGCAAAGACGCAGCTACATTGGACCAGTTGGTGAGCAGCTGGTGTGCATTGGCGATAACAGCAGCGATGATGGAGTGCGATTAAAAAGTTTCGGCCCCGTTTTGTTTCCACGCGATTCAATTACCACCGAAGCTCTCGAGCTCCTTGGTCTTTTTGAAATCAGTGATGGTTAGCGGGAGGGGGTGGACTGTACTGTAGCTGCAGGAGGACTTTGTCGAGTAATTCAAATCCCACTTTCATCTTCGGGACCGCAAAGTAGTGCAGAGCAGTACTAAATATTCTATCTCAAGATTTATCATTTGTCTGCCCTCGTTTGTTGTTTAATTGGCTTCTCACCATCGAGTTCCAATGGATCAATTCTTTATCAGCAATAGAAAATTATCGACAGAAGCAAGAAAATGAGCTTACATAGGCCATGAAGTGCTAGTGATACTGTGTAATCAAGTGGCTATCATCGTTTCGTGGATAAAGAAATTATTAAATCCTCATTGCTTATCTGTTGTTACCTCATGTTCTTTACGAAAGAATAGAGAAATTAATTTTTTCAAATAAAAAAAACTGAAGTTCTGTTTGAAATAGTGAAGATAGATACCTCAAATGATTTCGACAATTTTTTAAAATGTAGTTTGAGAAAAATTTTTTTAAATCTTATGCTAAGTTATAAGTAGGGTACCATTTACTTGCTCACTTTGTAAAAGTGTGTGTCATGTTTTTAACAAAAGATTACGATACGAATGCAATGACAAACGTTTACTGTATTTTTTGTCTGCACAGCAGTACATTGTCAGCCAGCTCTAGATATGTTTCAAATTGACTGTAACAGTTATAGTACGCACTAGAAAAAAACCTCACAATTTTTGCCAAAATTTTCATTTCATCAAGTAAACAAAAAAATTTGAAATAGACCTTTTACTCTGTTTATTATCACTCGCAACCGCATTGAAGTGACCAAATTATCTTTATTCCAGACAAAGCAACTTGGCAGTGTACATGTCGGTGATCCACCAACTTACCACATAACCAGCTACCCTTAGTTTCAATTATGTAATATTTCGCGTTGAGAGAAAGTTGGAGCTGTCCACGACGACTAAACCGGAAGAAATATGAAGGCCACTTCCTCCTTTACTCCAGCCCCTTTCTCACCCTCCCTCTGCTTCTCCCCCTTTCGTCTGGAGTTTGAAGGAGTCGTTGATTACGTGCGGATGTAAAACATGTTCAGCTCCGCACTGCTGCTCCAGGTGGCCTCTGCGTGGAAGCTCATAGCTGTGGTCAAGCTATCTATTCGCGGTAGGATGAGAGAAAGGGATGCACACCCGGGTGGCGGCAAACTATTCAAATTATTATGTAAATTACCGCCCCCCGACTCACCCTCCCGCTCTCTCTCTCTCTCTCTCTCTCTCTGCTCTCGGCACAATTCCCTGTTTTCGCATCTCCGGCTGACCCCCCTCCGCACTGCTGATTTATATGCGTCGAACGCAAAGAGCCCGTGAAGCTTCCAGACTATTATTATTCCATGATGTTTCGTTTATCCGGCAAACTTTCAGAGCTTTTTCGAAAAATCACTGCCCCGCACTTCTCTACGTACGAACGCATTTGATTTATTATTGCAGTATTGTTTGTTTTCGAATATTGCGGATGTGCAGTTGGTGACTCCATCGATTACCGATCTCTCTTGATATTGTGCAGCATGGCAGTTTTCCAGCCCTTCAGTAGAAATGTTGATGAAAAATTTTCCCATCCCAACGCCACCACCGTGGCTTATTTACAGTAGTAGAGACAACGACGGGACATTTCTGTCAATTATTTTGGCAAAGGGAAGTTTTTTTTTGCTTTGAGCTGGGACGCAATGATGAACTTTTCCAACAATTTAAAAGACGATTAAAAGACAAAAGCTCTTATTGAAGGAAGGGTACAAAGAAATTTTGCTGCTGCTGCCTTGAGATGTAAAAAAGAAAAGCTTTGCCCATTGTGTTTCTACCTGTCTGGTTATTACGAGGCCTGTGTCCTGCATCTCTTTTTCACTTATTTTTTTCTCCGTGTATACCTACGTAAAGATTTTTCCTCAACGTTGTGGTACCTCTTTCTTTCTCCCCTTTTGTCTTATGGTTAAAACTTTAAAGCTTTGCTGCAGCAGCATTGGTGACAATAGAGCAACCCTTAATCGCGTCTTTCCAGATGGCGATAATCTTTAATTGAGCCAGGACTGCAAGCTCAGAGTAAACGAATGTTTTCTTTGCATTTTTTATCCTACAAAAATCCGTACAAATATTTGATGATAAAATTTTTTATTAGACTTTTTCATGAACTAAGTAATTGTTTTCGTGTCTCGATCCTTCATAAAGAAACAGGAACGGTCATGCCACTCGAGCATATCATTTTCTCGCGCAACGAATACTACGCAAAGCACACTACACTGCCTTTGTAATGCGATGCTAACAGAAACAAGGCATGTATCGACTTCAGCCGAGACATTTTCTGCTGCTACAGGATAAAATTTCCGTGGGGCTCTAATTCTGGTGAAAACCCATTATACCCTGGTACGACTGTATGCACGTACACGCAAAGAGTAAAGGACACATTGGAAACAAAAGCTCTCGTGGTCTGAATTTGTGAGATCTGATCGTATTCCTTCTTTTAATTAGAGACGGGCTAAGCCGATTCCTGGACATTGGCTTATTTTTCTTTTTTTTTCTCCCAACTAATCAATCAAATTACAGTCAATGATAAGACACGTACAGTTGTTTTACAAAAGCCAAATTATACTTACAAGAGGCGCATTTCCAGAGTTATTTAAACATTTTACATCAATGTTTGAAAAAATATTGCCAAATGAATTTCTCTTTCAATATATTTACTGCACATACACCTGCGATTGTATTGTTTATACATCTCTTTCAACTCCATACCTCTTTAGCCCGAAAGGAGTATCAGAAATCGTTTTTTGCCAAAAGTACAGGAAGCTTTATACGGAAGTAGATTTAATTTTGCTGTTGCCCCACAAAATGTATAGAGCACATAGGCACGTGACTTTAATTTCTAATATCCCTTGATGCTGGACGAAACTTTCCGTCATTTTGATTTATGCCACAGAGGAATTTCATTTCCTCCTCCTTTTGATCGGTGAGCTAATCGTCGTGTGGTGTGCTCTTGTTTTCCACAAAGTTTCAATTAGATTCGCCTAAACTTATTATGCTGACCGGATATTAATTTTAAGTTGGTACTTCCGGCGCTGCTGTTACGACAAATTGACAAAGTTTATTCATATTCACATAATTGAATCATCACGTGATCGAATTTGTTTTATAAATAGCTACCAGATTTTCTATGATGATAAACGATGCAGGTTACAACACTCAATGTCGAGGATTTGTCATAAATATGTTCTATAATAATATGTCATCATATCAAAAGCTATCGCGTCAGCGTTTTACAACAGTTACATTAGTTTCAGCATTTGCATGCAGCATCAAATTGATTATTAGGTTGACACATTGGCTTACAGGGGAGTAAAGCTCGCAGGTATGATTAAAATCACAAAATAAATGCTAGCGAGCAGCATGATTTTGTACACGTGACCAATAGCAATTTTCTCTAAAAGGCTTCTTGGATGTTTTATTAATTAGTGAAAAAAAAAAGAAAGGGGAGGAAGAGAGAGTTATCATTAGCCGCCTCACACATCGAGCAGTAGATACAAGATTTATAGAAGCGAGCACGTAAATCAGTGTACGCAGTAGCTTCTCGCTACGTCTCTGCTCTCACTCTCCTTTTCTCTGCTCAGCATGTTTTCACGAACCCCTACGTTTCAGCTCTGACAGGCCGAAGATAAGATGTGTTTCTCCCTTTATTTTTCTATTTCACATTTTATACTTTGTAGAGCAGCTGAAATGCCCATTCTGTGGAAGTGCGGATTTGTTGAAATCCGAGTAAAAGATGTATGGGTGGATGCGGAGGTTAGAGCAAATGTCTCATGTTCAAACACTATTCAAAAATAAATTATTTCTCTAAAAAAGCACCATTTGTGTGCAGGGTTTTTTGAAAATTTTTGGGACAAAAGCTCTCCATCAAATTACGATCTATCATGCGCTTTTCAAGATATCGTCAAATGAAAATGAATGTCTATGCATGTCCTGCACTCTTAACCAGAATCAGTGAGTATTTATTATTGGCTCTATATATATATATATATATATATATATATATATATATATATACATATTTATGCAGTACTGATATGATACTGAATTTTCCAGAATATGTTTGACTACCTTTTTGCTTTGAAATATATTGGTCCACTTGGAATTCTTTAACTGGGATTTCTCGTACACAGGAGGTAGCAGCAGAATACAAGCTCAAAGGGTATGACGACCAATCAAACTGACTTAAAAAAAACCGCACTAAAGAGTTACTTGTGTATGGATGGATCAAATATCAGTAGCACAGCCATATATTCAGTCAGACATGTGTTTTTCGTCGCTGATGTTGATCTTTTCAAGATAAAATTTTTATTAAACTCATGATTTATTTAAATCTACTCTTTGTACTATCAATATAACTCCAAAGAACCGTTGTCTTACAAACAGATAAAACTGATAAGTAGTACATCCAAGCGTTTGGTCAGACATGTAGTTTGCATCATTAGTAGTGATCATTGATAAGGGGCTTTTTGCTGAAATATTCATTGTAAAGATAGTCACGAAGGACTCTTTACAGTTTGACGGATCGTATTACCCGTAGTACAGCCATGCATTTAGTCAGACATATGTTGCTTGTCACTAATGGTAATTTATTTGTGATGGAATTTTGGTTTAACTCATGATTAGTTTTTCCAATACAATACAATGTCAAAGAAGCGTTCCGTAACGAACAGACACAATAATCAGTAGTAGAGCCATATGCTTGGTCAGCCATGTGTTTTTCGTTTGCTGATGGTAATTTATTCATTATAAAATTCTCGTTACACTTCGTATTTGTTTGTCTCCAAACAGCGCTAAAGAACAGTTATTTCACGCAACAGTAAAACCTTTTGCATTTCATTATTGGCACAAGAGTCGAGTTTTTTGATTTCCTGAACGTGCGATTTTTGCCCCCAAACTCGGAAATACCCCACACCCAGTGTTATCCATACAGAATCCAGCCGCTTGCTGTACACTGTGGTATTCGAACGGTGACAAGTGGCAGCGGGTGGGTCAGTGATTGAAATTTGATGTTCGCAGTTGCGTGCTTTTTTGCAACCACATTCAAGCGGTCGGACCTCTCTCTTTCCAACATTTGTGTATGTATGTCTATATAGCTCACTCTTATGCGAGTGACCGCTGTGAGCGCTCGATTGGTCCTTGGATTTAAGGACTTTTTATATTTTTGTTTTATAAACCTGTTTGGAGGTTTGCCAGCGATTTGTTTGTTATCTCTAGGTACTTATACTGTTTGGACTGAAAGTAAATTTCTACTGAAAGTTATCCAACTAAAATGAGTTTTCAATTACACTGAATAATAAGCAATCATTGTGTAGCTAACTTTGGAGTGACATAAACGTGAATATTTAGAAAACTGTGCAAAAAAAAAAAGTTAAACAATCGATCGATGTTGCACAAAACAAGCAGTTCAACAAAAGTTTCCTTCACAAGCAGAGCACATCTTGATAGAGAAAATAAGAAGGAATAAAGGAAGCAGTCCATGTTCTTAAATCACATCTAATATGACTTACAATTAGATCTACGCATAAACTTACTTTTAATAAACCACAGATAAATTAAACAACTTGAGCTCACGTGAGTGGGAGATGCGTTTACACTCGTAGTTAAGTCTCTTCCACGCATGTATCTTCGCCAGATCGACGAATGATGGTAGTGTACCGAGTAAAACTTGGCCTTCACTAATGACGAAACTTATTAACATGAGCGCAGTGCCCTCGAATAATAATACATCGTACTTTAAACGAGGTAAAGTTAAAATCAAAGAACAAAGTCCCTGCTTAGAATTTTGATGGTAGTACTCACGAAGCTTTAACGGATCACATATGTGCATCGCGTCTGTTAGTTCTGACAAAGGGCGGAAGTTGCGAAGTAATTATTATACTACTCCTCTCTACAGAAAGAACATAATTAAGATATGTTCAAACATGCAGTCCATATTTCAAAATTGCCATAGCTCTACCAGACCAATTGGAAGACGTAATGAAGTAGCAATAGTTATCAAGAGGAAAGGGAGTTAAAAGGGTGTACTTGCGTTAGGGGCTAACATAAGTGCTGAAATATGCCTGATTGGTGTGTATAACTCGAATACATCAATATGGACTCCGCCACGTCAGATGAAAATTACCGAAACTTCTGATCCTCTGATAAGCAAGAGCATAAATAGACAGAGGCGAGGGACTGAACGGTGGACAGAGACTAGATTCGGCAGCGATGCAATCTATGGGCCACGTGCAGTGTTGAAAAGTAGTTTTTATCTGGTTTAAAATAATATTGAAGCCAAATTGCTTACATAATCTCTTTTTTTAAAGATTTAATTGTCTCCTATCAAGTTCATGTCTTTCTCGAGGGTTTAAGGACTACTTCAGGACTACTTTCAGTCCGAAAGAGTTAAAGAAAATCTGACATCATCTATGTTTTTTAAAGTAGTGATAGGTTGGTATTGGATTCAAATTAATGTACGAAACTAGAGTCCCGCCCGAAACCCAGACAAATCACCAAAGGGCACCTATAGCGCTGACCCACACGGAACAGGTAAAAAGACAGAGGATGAAGATACCTCAGCCTTTGGGATCCAAAAACTTTGCCGGGGACATTCCTCTCGATCGCTACGGGCGTACCACGACAATTTCACATCTCAAGGGGCTACGGAGGAAGGGCCGAGATTTACCGCACAGCCCCTCCCTTTCCTCGGCAGGTCATGTTACTTACCGATTCACGAGAACGGCGTGGCTTAAAACATATATACCAGACTAATTCCGCCAACAAATCGAGCATCTACTGGAGCTCAAAGGTAGAGAGTAGGAGCTTCAACTCAAGACGGAACAGAAGAAGTTTTGACTTTGAATCTTTGGCTGGAGTTTGGATAGTCCCTGATAGACTAAGAAGTTGAATCGTTTTATCACCAAGTGTTACTTGATCTCAGTGAAATTACAATAGTCAATAATTTTAAATAATTAACAAGAAGTAAGTTATGACTTTTCGAACAATGATTTACAGGGTTAAAAAAAAACCTCATAAATTGGATACTCTTCCGAGATTACATTACATAATAATGAATTCATTGTATAATCTATCAAAGGTGGATAACACTGACATATTCTTGAATTGTCCTTGATGAACAAAAGCATACTTGTGCAGAAAATAATAATGACTATTGTTATTAAAAAATCCTACTATATTCATAGAATTAAACAACCAAATCCCTCGTTGTAAAAAAATATATACGTACAATTTGTGCAACGGGAAAATTATTTACGCTTGACAAAGAAAAAAGTTTAGAGTGAAAAAAAAAAATGTAGAAGAGGAAGGAGAGGATACAGGGAGTAAATGTAGTAATCCGACGTGTGCATGAGCTTGTCCGACGAGCTCGTATGTAGAGACGAGAGATGCGGCCCACAAATCCCATTGCAAAAGTTCGTAGCATAGTATGCATAAACCTAGACTCAACTAGAATAGCTCCTTTTGCGTGATGTTGAAGTAGTTATGCATAGAGCGGATCTCGTTAACTTCGTTTGCTCTAATTTGCGCTCCTATTATGAACGTAAATAATTACATTTACAGGGTTTGGGTGGTCAACTATTCTGCACAGTAGCTCACTTGTTCAGTCCAGCTCCTGTATACCTCAATAGGATATCAGATATAGTTGAGGGTCCTTTTTTAGAAAGCTTTTATATTTTAACTGCTACTGCTAACCACAGAACGATAAATAGAATTGCACATCTTGGTCTATTAAAAGCACCAGTGCAAAATCGCAGTTATTTTCACGCTTATTGGTATCTCATAACTCCCTTAGCGGTAAAACACGTATACTCTTTTCACAAACACGAAATCTAATAGATAAAGCCAAGAAGCTTATGGGGTGTGCCACGCTATACTCGGCTGATCGATCGAAGTACCCCATCTCAACACTCCTGAATTCAATTTAGTCGTTGTTTGCTCTTTCCTGGGTAACGTGCTCCCCACTTCCTCTTCTACCTTTGTGGACACCAGTAGCATGGCCCCTTTTTTTTTTAGACGCCCTCAGTAAGCACAGCGGACGCCACGATAGCAGTCATATTTTGTCAACGAGTCAACTGGTAACTTTAAACAGAAGCATGAGGAGGGATGGATGTTTCCTTCTGTTTAATATTTCTTAACGTCAATTTAATGATAAGAAAAAGTAATTTTTAACATATTTTTATTGAACAAGCCAACCTAGTTATGTCACATACATTTTGATCGGTTTAGTTCATTATTAAAAAAAATTAAAAACTACAACACAAAATTTCTTCAATAGTCACGTACTACAACCTTTCTTCTACGAAATGAAGAAAAAAAGCTTTTAGTTGATGAAGAATCGGTATTATAGCTGAAATGTATCTTATTTGCTTAACAAACATGCAAGGGATACAACTGCTTACTCTAAAATATAATTTCATAAGTGACCTCAACTTTAGTTTCCAGATGAAAGAAAAATTCACTCGGTCTGACTATTTATATTTCTTACTACTTACTTTGGCTATTAATTAGGATACAACTGCGCAACTTTTTATAACAGACGTGATAAAATTTTTTTAATTTTCGTCTGCCATTTTTCTCCATTCTGTACACATCATATCAGGCGCCAGACTCTCGACCAGACTCGTAAAACGGAGGGAGGAGGAAAGGAGTAAGAGCGAAAGAAAACGCTCCAGCGCTTGGGGCTCCATATTGGATTATCATTGTACACCACGTGGATCTTAATAGTCTTGGCGCAATCGACTTGGCTACTTTCTTATTATTTTTTTCATTTACCTTTTCTTTCACCTTCTCTCATTATATTGCGGCCATTATTAAGTTATTAAAGGGAAGATACCGCTTAGGGTCAGTGGACTTTTTTCTATTTCTCTCCCCACAATCTTATTGTGCAAATTTAAAAGAGAAAATTTTCTTAACACTTTTCTTCATACCATCGTTTGACTTGAAGATTACTGCCATGCATTTTAATAATAAAATCGTTTCACTCTGGCATTCATTGAGTTTTTTCCAAGTTTCCTCTAACAAGCAATTGTCCACATGTTAGCATATTAAGATACCTTATTAGAAAAAGTGAATTTTTTTCTTTTTTTCGTGATATCGTGTGTCTATATAGACTTTCATGTTCCTCCACGAATATTTTACCGTTGATTAAACGTATGAAGTGATAACAAGAAAATTTGGAAGATTATGAAGGATTACATAATACCACTAATGGTCATGTAAGAGATCTAATCATCCCTTCACCGGTGAAAGCATCAAAATATCTTCTTGACCCTAAACATAAAGAAATTATTCCAACTATTCTTTAACTAGCAGAGACAAGAGGAGGATAAGCGCACAGGTGCAATTTGGACAAATTGCAATTCCAGGCTCGTCGTCATCGCGGCGTTTGCGTCGCATTTGCATACACAGGCCACGACACCCACTCGCTGTGCGTCTCGGCGGATTTAATCATTTCCCTCCATCCTCTTCCAACCCATAAACCTCATCTGCTCTATATTCAAGGCTGCAACCACCCTGTTCTTCTCATATTTTTACAAAATTTTGTACTTCTCTTTCGAATCACGAATAAAATTCTTATTATATTTTAGCTGTTTGGAAAAATTATTGAGACAAACTACTAATTTAACTTTTTTCTTGTTTTCAAAAAACACTTTGAAACATTGAAACACTATTTCTGACCTACGGAATATTAGTTTTTTTACCTGGTGGCGTATATGGCTGGGCAAACACCAGGCAAGAGGGACTCTTCGTGCTTATCCCGGTTCGGTGTGAACCTCATTTTTCCAATTAAGGGCACAGCTAGTAAACGTTTAAAGGTGAAAATACGCTCAAGTACTGAGTTAAATCTTTGTTGAATCTCATTGATTTTTTCACTCGTGTATACTTATCATCTGTTGTTGATCTCTTACAAAATTAAAAATGACAACAGTCATACCAGACGTTCTCCGCCAGCTCTAGTGAGAAAAGCTCTCCCTTAAAATCATACAAAAGTACGACTAGAAACAAAAACCCGTCAATTGAACCATGCACGTATGTACATGTAGGATTTCGTGAATCGCTTGACCACATTTTCATAAAAGAGGAAAGATGCAAGCTTGCCTGCGTCCGCCAATTTCTTCCATCCGCAGTTCAAAAGCAACGGGAAAAGGGAAGCCTCTGAATGGAAAAAAAAGAGGGGGAAGCAGACGCGTCTGGGAGTTATCCGAAAATGTAGCTCGAGACGGGTGAAACGGGAAAACGAGAGAATCGAGAAATAAAAGAAGAGACGGAGGAAACGGGCGAAGCAGAGGAACCGGAGAATCGAGAAAGGACAGCGCCGTGCGGTTTGCGTGTAGTAAGTAGTCGTTTACAGGGCGCAGGCGTCGATACGCGACGGAGGAAGGGAGTGGAGTCTGTGCGACAATAACCGCTCTACGAGAGCCAGTGCGATTCGCGTCGCGACGGATGCCACCCACGTGGCTTGGACTGCGTTTTTCCACACTCTCTTCATTCCATTGTCTCTATTATTAATTATCTGTATCTTTTTCTACCTTTAGTGAATCTCAGTATTTCCATAAAAGTGGTGTATCAATTGTGCTGGTCGTGAGTGATTGTGATCACCATAGTTTCACGTGTATACATCTGTGCATCGTTATGATTTTTTTCTTTTTTTTTCCTGTGAATGCGAACAAATTTGATCTGAAAATACATGTGTGCTTTTCTCGATGACAAGGGATGTGTCTGACCTCTGATGGAGTCAACGGAATCGTGCCTCTTTAGCAAGATTGTACACTTTCGTGTCTCTCATGTGTTGTAACCATTTCGCTGATTCTACAGAGAGTTTGGAAAATCAGAGCCCATCAGGAGGTCTCCAGCGGAACAATGCCCTGACTCTTACATTGGAAATTTCGTCGTCCAGTGATGGCGAACATTTTGGTGCGTAACTACAATTCAAGTAATCTGTGAAAAAATAAATAGTTTTGTACGATAGTGAATTATTCGATGCGTTATGCGAATTTACTTGGCTGATCAGCAAGATGGACAAATTAAAACATATTTACTCGGCTGAGAATCCTTGAATGAAGATCGATCGCTGCAATTGCCTTGCACTTAAAAAAATTACTAATCCAGTAGCTTAAACGATTATCCTCAAAATCTTTGCCCAGCTGTCTTGTCGCTGTTTCATTGAATTTATATTCTGGACCACCAATAATTTCGCACATAAATTTACGTAGACGCGAATGACGCGAGTGTAGGTAATTGACTTAATATACGCTACCTCCGTTTTTCCCTCTCCTGTAATCGCGGTGAGTTAAATTGAAAATTATGCTAAAGTGATTTTCTGGAGCGTCGTAGTCTCCAGGAAATGGTATCGATTTCACGTCTTCTATTATCGGGTCTGACGTATCACTTGCGTTTAAGCTTGCTTTCAGAGCCGATGGAACAATTGGGGACTATTTCGATTTCACCGCAAAATTTTACTCCTACTTGCACTTATCATTTGGCGTGTGATTTAGACGTGATATATTGGGCACAAAATGAGACGTATTCTCTGTAGACTTTTGAAAATTCCATAGTATGCGTGTCTGAGTTAAAAGAAAAAAAAGTTACTTAAACTCACTGGTGCATCCCCTTTAACGCTGTGTCGCCACTATTACTCATACTGTGGCTTTCATCGCTTTAAGAGGAATGGTCTTACTTAAAGGTATAGCTGGTCTCGTTTTTGCGAGATGAAAATTTCAACTCAGTTGGTTTCAAAGGTGATGTTGTCTAGAAAGATTCGAAATTTTCGGAGAAAGGCTTTTTCATTTATATTGAATAAGATGTAAAGATCTTATATATACTTTCGCGTTACTAGAATTTCAGTTGAAAAAAATTTTAATTAAGTTCACAAAAAAATTTTTGAAAATGCTGTACTCACACTTTTTTCAAACAAATACACATGCAAACAATAATCGTTTGTCAAAATGAGTTTTCTATCGTTGTATCGAGCTACAATTACAAAGCAAACTGTATCGGTTCAGTGAACACTGCCAAATAAAAGAGTCATCAGCCAATCACGCAGTGCTTATCTCGAGAGGTGGGCTTCGAGTGCCGAGTACAACATATTTTTATACCTACATACAGCAGAGATAAGCGCAAATAGCCATATTAATCACATCGAAGCATTTGGGCCCGATTTCATGTTATTTTTTCCTTTTTTTTTAAACTTTTTCACACGTATTTGTGTCTCGCATCTCGTGAAGCTTGTGGACTCAATCTGCCGGTCAAACAAAGTTTCAACTCTACTGATGTTGAACATGTATATGTGGGTCATGTTTGTTTTCTGTAATCCAAAGTGGTCCCCAATTATTTTTCTACTCTTCTATCGTGTACATACATGAATACACATAAACAGATATCACGTTTGCATTTTTCATCGGTCGTTTAAAGTTTTTTTGATTTTATCTCCTTGTACTCATTTTTACAACTAATTTTCCCTGAATTTACATTCTTCTATTCATTATATTTTATGGCTGGACTTCCAGGATCTCTTTTTTCAAGGATTTATTGCCTCCTATCAAGTTAATGTCTTCCACGAGAGTATAAGGACTTTTTTTAGTGAGAGAGAATAGAAGAAAATCCGATATTGTTTCTCTTCTGTAGAGTATTAGATGGTATTGTTTTGGGAGAGTGAGATTTTTTACTTAGAAGCTTAAGTTGTCCTTTAACTAGTCCCTTAGCTAAAAAGCGTAATCGTTTTGTCATTGAAGTGCTAATTGAAAATGGCCAAGTAAGAGATCTAATCATCCCTTCACCGGGGAAAGCATCAAAATAACTTCTCGACCCTAAACATAAAGAAATTATTCCAACTATTCTTTAACTAGCAGAGACAAGAGGAGGATAAGCGCACAGGTGCAATTTGGACAAATTGCAATTCCAGGCTCGTCGTCATCGCGGCGTTTGCGTCGCATTTGCATACACAGGCCACGACACCCACTCGCTGTGCGTCTCGGCGGATTTAATCATTTCCCTCCATCCTCTTCCAACCCATAAACCTCATCTGCTCTATATTCAAGGCTGCAACCACCGTTTTTTTTTTTTTTTTTCCATGTTTCTACAAAGTTTTGTGCTATTTTTGAACCAGAAATAAATTTTTTGTTCAGTTTTTGCTTTTTCGTAAATAAAGAAGATGATAAAGTCAAACTACTACTGTAGACTTAATACGTTCCATTGATAGTGCAATTTATATATTACTTTACATGGTGAGAACCACCAAGTAGAATCCTTGGAGGAAAGTATAGCATTGCAACATAGCAATGCATTTTACAAAGACTTGTTTAGCGATTATTACATTTTTAACTTTCTATATCAATGGTATCATAATTTTTATTAGAATAAATGAAAAAAAAGCGAAGGCATTGGATTTCAGACGATGAAATTCTTATTTCTGAGGCCCTTGCACGTCTAAATGGCAACGTCGTCTCAAGGCCATGTGCCAACACGTATCGAGCACCCACACCTAGACATAATGCCGAGAACAAGAGAATTGCTGATATCCCCTGCCGGCACACACAGGCGTACACATGTACGGGGTTGGATCATAAGTAGCATTTGGGGATGTGAACTATATGGGGGGGGAGGTAGCAGGGCGACCCTCATCTTTTGCGAAAATCATGATTGACGTGGTGGCGGCGACTTTACCATCGTCGTAGGGGAGATTTTGCGTGCACCAGCGACGCCCCTGCGCCTCTCCCTACAATTACAACGTCTTCTTTCCGTGCGAGTGGGTGTACGTGACCATTTTATTCTTCTTCCTTCTTTGTTGTCCGTGTATTCGTTTATATTTTTTTTTCCATCGCGTGTGTGAGTGCCCCTGTGGTACGTGATACGCAAGGGCGTACCCCCCCCCTTGCCTAATTGGCTTCCATTAATCAACATCTGTCCCTTAGTTGGAGATTTCATTTTTAGAGCTTGATTGCACTTTTATTTCGTGCAGCTATCTTTTTCTTTGACGAGATTTAGCTCACATAGACATGAAAGGGATGAGAGTGGAAAAAGAAATTTGGCAGATTTTCAAAAGATTAAATTTTTAACAACTTGTATGTTATAGTTATGATAAAAAGAGAGAGAAAAAAGAACGTAGCATTCTTTTGGCATTTGAAGAATATAGGAAATCAAACAAGATTATCTTGCTGAGGTAGACGAAATCGAAGGCCATAAAAGAACCAACGGGGGAAACCGCATGATGGAGTGACAGGGGAACAGGAGAGACACCGAGGGTCCGAGTAGAGAAATCGCTGTGTCGCACGGCAATCGGGAGTAGGCTAGACCAGCCCGTCCGATCTCGTGCTTGAGAAACTGGCAATTGGATTACTGCTCCCTTTGGCCTTTCTACTCTTTCTAAAACGAACTTGCGAGCTTGAGACGATTGCATAAGGCGATAAAATAGGCTCTGATGCTCAATTACCACGTTTCCCCTCCTAGATAACTCCCGAACAGGTTTTGGATGATCTGTATTTATTTACACAATTTACCAACTTGTGGTACATAATGTTGTTTTTTAGAGCTTATAGACCTACGAAAATAATCACGTGACTTTTATCCCCCTTTTTCCACTCCACTGAATATGTGTCAAATGTCCGAAATATATATAAGCAAACGACATATACATAGTTACACACCAGGTGGTCATTTATTTTTTTTACCATTGCTGATATTTCTCACTCTTTTCACAGGTTATTTTGTCTTTGTACTTTTTCTGATTCCCGGTAGTAAAGGTCCAAAAACAATCGTACCAAACGACGTGTACTTACGGTGGCTATATTTTTCAAGATCCCCCTTTCGCGTGCTATTATACATGTACATGAAACATAAAGAAGCAAGACCTCGTTTTTGAGTAAATAAAAATACAAAAAAAGAGATGATACTCATGTATATGTTTTAAAAGGAGCAAAGATAAATTTGTGGGATTTCTCGCCCCTCGTGAAAAAACACCCCTCCAGCGAACGGGGTCTGAATAAATTTCACCCAATGCCAGCTCTGGGGAGTTTTCGATAGCAGACTTTCTAAAATAAGAGTGCGTGATGGGAATTCGATCCGGTAAACGAGGAGCCCCACAGGAGGAGGGGATTTACTTTGGAGGCTGTAGTAAAAGGGGTAAGGGATGCCGGAAGAAGATCCATCCATGCGGAAAAAGGAGAAAGGAAATTGGGAAAAAAAAAAAAAAAAAGAATTGGGACTAAAGGAAATTAGTGTGGTCATTTACTGACTGTTAATTTACTGTAGTCACGGTCGAGGGCAAAAGGGTCTACGAGATCCGTCCATGTTCGAGCAATGCCCAAAGGAACGTCTTGAAATACCTCTGCACTTTCTCGAGTTTTCGTCACATAATCAATGCTTTGTTATTTTATTTTTTTTTTTTTTTTTGCACATGGGCTCTAGGAAAAAAACACAAAAACAAGTATGAAATGACAAAATGAAAAATTTGGCCCTAGATAAAAAAAAAAGAACGATTCATCGAGGATCCATCATCTGCAGTGTTTCCGGTCGTGGTGTACACGCGTGATTTAGCCGTTCCACCTGGTGCAAGCGAGCGAGCACTCGTTGGCTTGGCAGGTGGATCATTTTGACGGGGCGAGCGCCCGATCGAGCTGTTCGTCAAGCCTCGTAGGATTTGACTAACGATCGACCCACGATTCACGGGTATCCCTCTGTCTCTAGTTCCTTTTGTTTCTCTTCTTTCCACCAACATGTCCGTAACTCTGCTCTGAATTTCACAGCTACCTCCCCCTGCAACGCTGACACCCTAAATCAATGGCTGACCCATGACTCTGTTTGTTCTGTTATCGATTTGTGTTTTAAGTGCAAGAGTTTATGTTTCCGGACAAGCTTCCTTCTTTACGATTTCTCGTTTTTTAATCAATGATTTACGTATTGGAATGGTGGTGCTTTAATGTAAAAAAACACTTACTTTCATTACCGTGCATTTAACATTCGTTGGACATTTTATCCATCAGAGCAACGCTTACTAATGATCATTGCCATTTACTCTATCTGATATTGATTCACTGAATAAAGTGTGTTTAAATTACAACCTTTTAGAAAAAACTAAGACTAAAACCAAAATGAGTTTTAGTTTTAATAAAAATATTCTATTAGTTAATTACATTTTCAATGCAAAGTAAAAAGGTATAGATATGTAGTAACAGTGCAATTTATCGATGAGTAGCAGGGCAGGTGTTCATATTTCGCCTTTCATTACGTGCGATGCTGTAATTGAATAACCATTTGATTGCAAACGTACGAAATTAAAAAATCTCGGCAAACAGCACTGCTCTTTGAACCAAATGATTCTTGTTCTCTCCCTCTGATTCATTCAACACCGGCTTTTTCGGTGCCAATTAAATGCATGCCCTACTTTGTTATGTATGATTTTATTGAGAGTAACGACCGCATCTCGCTGTATTTACATTACATGCATCGATAACGTGATCTCGTATCCTTTGAAGTGCTAAGTAATGTACATCAAGAAAAAACGTTTCAAATTATTTTCGCTTTACTGCCGTAAAACCAAATGTATATTGAATTTACAAAAAATGTAGTCATCTTTCCTGCCCATCAAAATAAAAATTAACGAGAACATTTTTTTAATTAATGTCACTTTGATTTATCGCATGTTAAAACCACAAATGCATATGTATTTTGGATACAGCTATGATTCATAACCGGAGAGATTTCACGATCTGTTAATTAAATGTATCTTTAATACTTATCAGAAATTAATTTTTAAACCTTCCTCATATCTTGTAAATAATCAAGTTGAGTTACTGAGAAATTTATATTACGGGAGCTTATTTCAAGTTGTGACACACACGAGGCTTATTTGTTGTATTTGTGTGTACAATTGGTAACAAAAAAAAAATATTTTAGATGAAAAATGCAATTTCTGAACACCGGAAAGAAAAAGGGAAAACTGTTCCAGACAGGGAAAAAGACACTAACTTATACGGGTCGCGTATGGGTGAGGGATCGCGTGCCAAAGTTCGGTGGGGCCGCGTATATTTTTCCCGCTCGCAGACAACGACCTCGAGAGCAAGGCGACCCAGCTTTCTCCGCTCCTTCCGCACTCAACAAATTTAAGCGCGAAACCCAAAAGAAGAAAATCCTCTTCCTCCAGCTATAGTGGTCCATCCGAGGGGAAATTATGGCTTGCATTCTTGCGCGAATAAGCAAGCGAGAGAGAAAGAGGGAAAGCCACGGTGCTGTTGCTGCTGCTTCCGCGCTTATGCATAAATCCTCCGAATGACATCGAAGCGCTCCGACAGTTTTTCCTGGACAAAGTATACGGCTGCTCTCCTTTTTCTGCCCTTGCCCCCTCCCCCTCCAAGCCCTCCTTTTCCTCTTCTCTGCACTTCTTCCGAAGTACGAGTCGACATTCGTAAAGTACACGCTACGGGAAAATGTCTTCCAATCCGTGCTCCGCAACTTTTATTGCTCGGATTCTCGATACTGACGTCGAAATAATGAATTTTTACAGTCACAACCCCTTCCGTGAATCTGAAAAATAATGTTTTTACGAAAAAATACAAGTTTTACCTAATGATGCGCGGCTGAGGATACTTGAACTCGTTATGCAATTTCCTATTTTTAATAATTATATACTTGCAATGGATGTAGCAGCTTTTTGTACTTTTGTCATGAGCAAATTAAAAAATAATGATTCTGAAAAAACAACCTAACAACGTTGGGAAAATAAACTAAAATTTACACAAAACCCTATTCAAATGATTCCCTTCTGAATAACACATGGACAAAGTACTTGAAAACTTTTCAGGTGAGAAGGTAAAGGAAAAGTGGTTGGTGAATGCAGCGCAGTGCTTACTGAAAAAAAAGCTCGTGTGTGATACTGGCAAAGGAGTCGAGAATAAAAGCATGGAAATTAGGTCACGATTGCAACAAAAATAAAACAGGGAAAGAGAGGGTAGAGAGAAAAATGTATCACAGAAAAGAAGAACGAGCCGGCAGACACGTACACGGAGAAAAAAGAAACAATAAACAGGTGGTACGTGAAGAGGAGGCCAGGCCCGCTAAGATCTATGACTTGTACCCCAAAGAAACATTATTAGCAACAGACGTAAGAGAAAATTGTGTTTCATTTTATTCTACTATGATCTTGTAGTAAGACACATCTATCCCTGTTTTATGTGTACACGGGTAATTAAATGTTACGTAGAATTTATTTTTGAATCCACACAATTTACAATAGATATGTAATGAAAAATTTTTTTGACTATGGAAATTGCAACTTGACTGACTTTAATACACAAAATCAGTTAAAGAAAACATTATACATGCAGTTAAAGAAAAAATAAATGTAAACGAAATCTTATACGTCTTTGCTGCCTGTTCTCGTACTTGCTCTTTTGGCTGTGTGTCAATATATGGTGGTCCCCGCACCTTCAGAAGCTTTATGTTCGAACGTTCAATGTACCACTGGGACCTTTTTTTCTATCTTCCTCAATTTCACTTCCAGCTTCAAGGCAAAGAACCGAAAATACATTCAGCGGATGATGTTTATCCTTGTAGCTATCGTTGCAACTTGCCGGAGAATTTAAACTACGTTGCGAGTGATGCACTGTTGGAGAATCGTAGGGCAATTGGAATAGCAAGTGCAATATATCGTGCTACCAAAGCAAATTAAATGAATTGGCAAGGAAAAGAAAATTTCTACCATCAACGAAGGCTGACTATATACTGATTTGTACTACTGTGAATTGCCTGCACGCTAAAAATAATGCGTCCTGGAATAGCAAGGACCACCAGAATGGTGTAATCCTGGCTGATCTTTTAAAATCATTGAAATTGGCCACTTGCACAAAGTCTTAGGAGAGATGGTGGATGTTACCCTATGCTGTAACTGAATACGTTAGACAGACTAAGACTTAATCAAGCAGCTTCAAGGTGGATAGCCAATCCATCAACAGGTAAAAGAGAGAAAGAGAGAAAGGATAGTCAACCTGTTCTTTTTTTTTTTTTTTTTTTTTTTCTTACTTGACCCCTCACAGATGCAGTTCATTAAAATTACCTCTAAAAATTAAAATAAACGTATGAAATAATAGTTCAAAAAATCAATCTTTTAAATCAATGAATCACCTAACATATTTATCCCTTAAACGTCAATACAATATCGGTGACTTCGCTCACAGCAAGCATATACGTATTGCAAATTTAGGAGCTCTTCAAATCGGCTATACCATTAGAGGGTAAAGTGTCAGGGAGAGAAATGGGATCGAGAGTCGATAGCGAGGCAGAGTAGCATTGTATCTTCTCTCTCCTCACCCATAAGGGGAAGAGAAGCTGGAAGTGGAAGAGCATACGTAGCGACGCGTCCGCCGAGCTAGTCTCGAGGGGAATAAGTCCTGGCTCCTATGAGGACTTGTTCGTTCGTAAAATTACAGGAAAATCGATGAGCGGAAATTAAGCATCCCACCCACTCCTTCTTCCGTACCGAAAATTGCAGTCTTTCTCTCTTCTTCGATAGTAGTGTACGAATCATTTTCTGGGGATTAGAGAAGCTCTAGTTATGCACCTTCCAGACTCTCGTCATCATTTGAGATAATATTACTATTGCCACTAGCAGACATCTTAGAAAATCAGAAATACTCGATTGAAAGAATAAAAGAGAAAAAATTAAGCTCTGCCATTTCCTTTCAACAAATTTTTCCATCAGAGACACCAAGGCACCAATATCTGTTTTCACGGTGGACTGTATATCAACTGTAGTTCCCGAGACGTGCAGCTGTCCCATTATTTTCGACACCGGAGGGATATCTCTTGCCACATCCCGTGTGTATCCGATTACAAGTTTCACTGGAGGCGAAACCGAGCCAGCTTCTCTCGAGATACGAAAATACATACGCTTTTCACTCTCGCAGCGTCGAGGGAGTTTTAAGAAAAACAAAGAAAAAAGCTCGCGTCTCTCTTGGGAGGACGGTAGAGGCGCAACGGAGTTGCTGCAAATACACGTATAGTTTATGCAAAGCTACTGCTAGCGTCTTAAGGTCCTGTTACAAGATTGATCCTGGGTGTTTTTCTTTCAGTTTAGAATAAAAGGTAAGTTGGGGTTGTAGTCGCTGGCTTTTTTTTCGTTCGCATGAGATATGCCGTTTTGTTTAATGTAAATGCGGAACAAAATTTATATGATAAATTAGTGAAACAACTCACGGAATCAGATGAAATTAAATTGATATTTAAAAAAAACAGGAGTTCCAAAACAAAATTACGGTATCCAAGTATTTAATTATTGTAATGGAGTTGGAAACAATGGACATGAATTTTCGTTGAGCCAACTTTTAATTTTAAAATTATTCAAAAATATAACTAAAATACGTAATTAAAACTCGTTCAAGTATGCTTAAAGCTACATCCATATAATTATATTTTATTTCATGGCTAATTAAATTTACTTCATGTTACTTCTACATACCCAAAATCACAGACTAAACAGCTTTGTGGTGCTGACTACTTGATTATTCGAATTGTCAAAAGTACGCAATAATCGCATTATATTGTTAATTAATCATACCCATCCTTGATACTGACAGTATTAAATTTAATATTTTTTAATACAGTCAATATTTTACAGCTAACACGAATCGTACAAATCAGTTTCGACCAGAGACAGAATACAGAGTATCTGTTCTCCTTCTACCATAGATCATTATATAGTGCAACATACATGATGCTAATGCTGCTGGGGAGAAAACTCAACACATCGTGTATATAAGCAAACATGTTGGTGAGAAACAGAAAGGATAGGTACATGTGATATGGAAAGTTATGTGGCATCAAGTGAAAAACGAGAGAAAGGATGTTGCAAGAAACTTTTTCTTTCTGGTTGCTTTTCGGGGTATCACAATAAGTTATGGATTATAATGAATAAACTTGTACAGTTATTGACACTATTAGTAGATTAAAATTAATAAACTTATGTTTCCTCTTTTTAGTTGAAAAATACAAATTCTTGCATGGCAGTTATCGAAATAAAGACCGATCGTTGTCTGACTATAATCACATGTTTCTACTAAAATCATGAAAAGTATGTTGTTTCATCATTGAGATTTATAAAAGGTGAGATCTCTTTAAAAAAGTAGGAAGCTGTATAGCTGTAATGAATGAGATCAAAGGAAAAGGTGGTCTGACTTAAATCGCATGTTTCTACTTAAATCAGAAGTACAATATTTTGAACATTAAAAAAAAAACACTGGAAAAAAGAAAAATTTACAATGAGCGTCACTATGTTCGTCCAATACATCCCGAGAACTGTAACACTCACATCCAACAACAGCAGAGCCATATTTCTTCTACCATCGGCTTTCTGCGCAGGTCACGCTCCACGTATAGCTCTGAAAGCTGATGGCTTTTAATTAATCGAATCTATCTCTGTCTCGATCAATTTTTTGTGCAACGTGACGATGAAACGAAAATGACACAGAGTGGAGGAAGAAGATAACTATTTCTGAGATTGAAGTATCGATTTGAATGTTTATTTCAACCATCTGAATTAAAGTTATTTCTCATTTCGAGTGAGTGTTATCTATAAAAGGCTCTACTCCTTGGTAAGGCTCTGTTTATAAATATTCACTTTGAAAAAATAGACATAAATTGATAAACAAAGGAAGCGTGAGAAAAAGAAAAAGAGAGTCGAGTAAAAACATTCCGACGCGTTTAAAGCTTTATCACTTGTGGTGGTAATAACAGAAAAATAACAAGTTCTTGCTTCTCCTGCGAGGAGCTTTCCTCTGCCCTTGGTAATATACGATTCTGCCAAGTCCTTGTTACAGCTTTAAATTTAAGTAGGAAAACAAAGTGCGAAAAAAGACGGCACAGAGATAAATGAGGAAAAAGGGGGAAAGGGTAAGCCGGCAAAGAGGATTTTCTGCGAGTGTTCGCTCTCTATCTTGGGCTGTAGACCGGAGCCTTGTACTACTACAAGAGACTGCACCATAATTATTTGAAATATTATCTTTCATAATGCTTCTATTTTTATAATTAAAAACACTTTCTCTCAAAAAGTTTACGAGACTACAGAGGTAAAATATTTATACCTAGAGTAAGAGACGCAGACACGCATTGGCGAATCTTTGGAAATTTGAGCTGAGCGAGAGAGTGAGTGTATGAGACAAGAGCACCCACACTCAGTCTGAAAGGGTCAAGCAGGAGAAAAAATCCTGAAATAGAAACTCGCCTGACTCTGGTGAACTATTGATGTTTGCCGAGATACGAGACTAGTGTCATAGAAGCTATGTGTACATACCTACACAAGGACTGCAGAGAGAAATGACGAAACAAAAGAGTAGAAGAGAAGAATCTCGAGGATCGAGGGAAGTAGGGTACGAGTCAGAAGAATCTCACGTGTGGCTACGGCGGTAGTATTGGTGCAACCAGACTGTGAGGCTTTTTTTATCTTTCGTGGTTATTTAAAGTAATTAAATTATTCTTTTGGATGTGTCAAGCATCTGTAAGATGACGGCTCATGAACGTCTTTTTTTCTTAAAATCGGGTCTGAAATAAAATCTTTTTTTTTCAAACGAAAAAAGAATTAGGAGATAAGGTCAAGATATGGTCAGACATCGATAAAACTCGTTTGGAATAAGAGGATGCAAAACTATGGTAAACAGAAAACTTTTGTAACCCTATGTATACCCACATAGTGATACACGATAAAAGCAAAGTTTGTCCCCTGCTTTGCTGGAAAGAAGCCACGAAACTCATAGATTACATAACTCGAAACTTATAATCAGAGTCAAAAGCAGCGCAGATACACATAACCGCGTACACAAGTAGGAAACGGAGATAGAGAATAGATACGGGAATGGGAGTTGGGTCCAAAGTTAAGCCGTTCACGAGTGCGAGAGAAACTCATTTGCATTTAGCATTACGTCCCGAGGTGGCGTGCGCCGATAATCGAGTACCCATACCGGCACCAAAGATTTTCCACAGGGAATAAACAAACACACACATATCTGAGCCAAAGTGAGTGGGGGTGACTTTATGTGTTTGTTTTCTCGTGTTTATCGGGATTTTGGCAAGATAAAAGTGCTCCCGTCCTCTGCCCGCGAAGCACAGCATTCCAAGTTTGATGCATAACTCGTACATCGAGAAGCACTTTCGAGCTGCAGTAATCACTTTGTTCGGCATTGGCTCGCGGTTGTTGTGTCGAGCACAAGCAAAAATAATACTCGATTCTTTGCCAAACAAGCACATTTTATTTTTATTTCATCTTTCGCATTGAATTTCACAATGAAGTGATGGTCCTTCAGTGAGCATTTTCAAGTTTATACCATAGCCTTATTTTTAAGAAAATAAAAGCCAAATTTCATTCTTGTAGGAAGCCATCAGTTACAATAAAGACTAATAAATTAAAATGTTATTTAATCGTCATCCACGCACTTTTTCATTTTTAATTTTTTTCCTCTCGGCATCTGATTATCTTTTTTCTTTTTTAAAAAAAGCGTTTCAAAATTAAACCACAAGTTATCTTACTTGCTACTAGTTAAAGTGCATTTCTCACAACCTTTCTTTTCTCTCCCTCATTCACAACCACTGTGTAAGTATATTAATTCATGATTCTATCTAAAAAGGAAATCGATGGAAACGTATCTTCCTCCTTGTTATTGTTCCCCAAATATAAATATCGGCAGATCACAGAAAGAATCGGAAGAAGCATAGCCATCGATTTTTTCTCGTCATGATTTCTATTAAACGAATGTAGGAAGGTCCCAATCTACCACCACATGTCATCCCTCCTCTTTCTTATCTTGTGGTTGGTGGTTCAGTGCAAGTTTCGATGGCCATTCGAGCGGGAAAACACGTTTGGCTGGGTGTAGATAAAAATAGGGAATTCCCCAAAGCTGCCCTACTCTACGAAGATGTATACTTCTATGATGATGGAGCGAGGGAGGGATCTAGTAATGATGGAGAACGAAGGTTTTTTCTTAAAAAATACGTATCATGCCATTCGATTTTTCGATGGAAAAAAAAGTATTGTTGAATTATGATGTTAATGTAAGAATAAGGATATCAAAAAAAAAAAATTATCGAGTTGGACTTGAATAAACAGTCAGGTAAGACGAATGATTTTGGTGCTGAACAGTTTGGTTGTTGGTACAAGTGGAATGACGAGGAGGAAAGAAAGCAAGTCGAGTGATTGAAGACCAGTAGTCAAATACTCTTTCAGGGTGGGGCTTTTAAATTGTCATTTGCAGCTAAAATCCTTGTAGAGGCACATCTTTTTTTCCTGTATGCTGTACTTCTTTTTTCGCCTCTTGTGTTATTTCTTTCCAAGCTATTAGGGGAGCTCCGAGGGTGAGGGGACCGATTCAGTAATTCACGTTAAAAGCTTATTTGTCTTGCTTCTAGAATTCAGAGCTATGGGGGAGGGAAAAAAAAGAAGAGAGCAAAGTCTCCGAATCTGAGATTTGCTTTTCCTCCTGGAATTGTTCTGTCTTTTTAGAAGAATTACCAAGGCCATTACATTACGGTGAACACGTATTTCACGCTTTTGCATATCAGTTATGCTCTAACTCTTGGAACGAACGGTATAACGCGTGAGACGAAAAAGATTTTAAAAAAGTTAAAGCTTTATCCCAAAAAGTATTGAATCATTTCTTGTGTTCTATTTACCCCAAACCACATGGATTTACGACGCTTGCCTGTGATAAAGCAAAACGGCCTATTGTTGGCCTATGGTTATTTAGTTTACGAGATAAAATAAGAAATGGTGAAACAGTGTTTGTCTAATTCTTTTTTCATTTTCATTAAAATTATTTGAAGGAATATTACGCCATGCTTCATTAATCCAACATATTTTATCGATACCAATGATAGGTGTCTCTAACCACAACTGCACGTAGTTCCTACAGGTTCAAAGACACGCGAAGGTATAACCAATGGAGCGCAAAATTCCTTGGTGCACGCGTAAATCACCGAGACAATTTTAAAGGCGTTGAGGAACTCGAGTAAAACTCAAGCAGCCCCTGCTCCGCGTCCCCATGCAAAAGAATTCACGCAATTTTAATTTTTAAATTCCCAAGGCTGGCGTTTTCGCGAGAGCCGAGCGAAGGCGGCTCCTCTCACTGAATATTCCGCGCCTCCCTTCTTGCTCGTATACCTTAGACTCGACAAATTCCGAGAGCGCTTTTATGAAATTCCCTGAGAAGCGATCTGGTGTTTCAACGATGACAGCGAGGATGGAATTTCACTGTAAATCATCGACTCGGCCATAAAATCGAAGATCCTCTAGCTTTGGTCCTTGTGTTATACTCGGGTGCTAGGGTATTCGCTGCAAGCTCCTGGGGATTCTAGCCGGATCGACGGGAGTGCGCGTAAGAGTATACGAGATACAGATTGTTCTGTTGAATTATCATACGCTCGTGAGAAATAAATTTTTGATTTCTTCTCTCCCTCTCTCTGGAGTAGAAATTGAGTTAGGAATTTTGTCCCCTTCCAAATCGAGGACACGATATACTATATCTGAAGTAAACCTGCATATATGCTGGAGTGTACAACTTTGTAGGGTGATTCATGAGAAAAAAGTTGGAGTGCCGAAAATAATTCGACGATGTATATTTTTGGCTTCTGAAGGAGTCATTATTCTTTCGAGAACTCGTTATCGTTGACCCAGTATTTTGGGTGGCTTGGTTTTTTTTTCAATCCAGGGATCAACTGAGTCAATTTAAAGGACACATTACATTGAAGTTAGCAGAACAATTGTTTAATAGGTCACAGTGAAATATTGATACCAACGAAACAACCTCTGGTTGTTCAATTATATTGTATTGTCGGAAAAAACTCGCAGAAACTGTAATGCTAATTACCACACGTGCCGTTCAAGTTTTTAAATAAAAAAATTAAAAATCCTTGTGATCGTTTTGACAAGACACGACATTAGTGCCGAGAGAATGATTTGACGTTTTTATTACGTTCAAGACGATGCAACACGCATCCCAACACCCACAGCGTAAATAAAAGCTGCATAGTGCTGCGGTGAGCGTTGAATGGAAAGCTTAGAAGTAGTAGATGTATGTTGGGTAAGCGATAAAAGCGTGGGGAAATATACGAGTAGCAAATAAGGCATAAAAAAGAAGACAGTGAACGCGCGGAAGGTTCCTTCACCCAAACGCTATTACATCTTTCCGAGAACAAGTATAGTGGCGGCGGCGCACCGTTGGATGGTTCGATAACACAAGCTCGGCTGTGCAGTGCTCTTCCTCCATCTACCTGAGAACTAACTCTGTGCATCTGTGCCTGAATAAAAGTGCACTTGTTGTAGTCGTGGAGTAGTAGTGGCGGTGTAGTTGCTATCGCATCGAGTGCACTCACAATTTGCTTGCGCGCGCGGGAGATGAACACGGGAGGGAAAAAGGAAAGTGAGACATGCAAACACCTACGAGGATGTACGGCTACCTATATCGTCATTCGTCTACTGTACCCACTGTGTGTTGTCATGGTATGCATACATATATATACGAAGCTGAGAGGCAAAGGAGAAGGACCCGAGGGAAGCCTTGCCAGTAATATGAATGCTTTACGTATACCTTCCATCTGCGTGTTCCAATGTGAGGTGCCTTACGTGCACGCGCTTTAAATTAACAAAAAAATATGAGGAGTACAGGTACCTGCATGGAATACGACTTTTGCATTGTTGGACAAGATTTTAAAAACAAAAAAATTTTTTTCCAAAAAAAGCTTTACGAGCGATTTTTATAGGTATCTGGAAAAAGCGAGTGGAATTTCATAAAACAACGTGAGACTACAAAAAATACAAAATAAAACTATTTCCCGGTCCAGTTTCAGGTATGACGTGTAGGTTAGAGATACGTGGACACCATCGGGCGTAAAAACATCAATCACTCTCTGCTGAGCCAAGAGAGACAGAAAAATCTTTTTGTGGTGTCGGAGCCCTCAGGCGTGAGCATATCATATCTCTATCATCTGTCGATGTATACAACGGTGCGTTGGTTGATAGAAAAAAAAATGTTTTTTTTTTTTTTTTTTTTTTTTTTTTTTTTTAATATGCAAGTTGAAATACTTCTAAGCTACCAAACGTATGAAAAATTATTAAAAATAGTATTACATCTTTTAGCGAAGAGAAAAAAGAGCAGCAGAGGTATACCAATACCCTTGATCCCTGGTCCCACTTTCCCTGCAGCCAAAAACTTTTTTTTTTCTCTCTTTTTCTCTATTTTTTCGTTCCCCTTTTTTATCCTTTGTCACTCCCTTCCGTTCAGCTTGGCATTTCGAGATTTAGTGCTCGTACGCGGATACCACTCCAACAATTTTCTCTGCCTCTCTCTCCCTTTTGCCAATAAGAAAAAGAACAGGAAGAGAAAAGTGGGACACTAAATAACTGAGTCAATGACCCTATATTACCGTCAATGGTTGAATTTTACTGGTTTTGAATAAGACCTAAGTCTGTCGTACAATTTTTTCCTAAACATGAATGCTCATTTTACAATAACAGAGACAAATTGAAAACAAAAATTATTTCCTAGCAACAATCTTCTTCATTGAAAAGTTGTGTTATCCTACGTTTGTTTATGTCCCCTGAGCCTAAACATATACTTTTTTTTTTCTTATGCAAAAGAATCGGTAGTGTAATTCTCTTTGGGGCCTTGCAAAAGAGAAATAGGCTAAAAGAGCGTGAAAGAACACAACTTTTCGAACCAATCCGAGCGTGACTCAAAGGGCCCACTCTCACCTGAACCTTTTGCTTATTAACGCGCAGAGAGCCGCTCTACTTGTTTTCAGTACCTTTTGCCTTCGCACTACCTCTTCTTTATCATGTCATTTGTACAATTTTATGCGTCGTCACAAAGTTTACTACCCCTTTGATGTCACTGGCTGGTGACTGGTGTTAATTTAAAGCCTGCAATTAGAAAGGTTTCTTCAAGTTTAAACGTCACGTGTCACCTTGCCTCTTAGGTTCTTCTTTTGATAGTATTTACCTTTGACGTCTTACTTACTCTAATAAAATTTTTTTTACTTTGATCATTAAGGCAACATTGCAGCATCAAAAATTAAAAAAATTTTTTACAAATAATTTTTGACAGACAGAAAAGGAGGTTAAGTAAACACTACGCTCCAATCCAGGGATTCCAATTTTCAAGTCACAGGAGCCTGCTATGCATTCTGTGGTGCATACAAACTTTGCTTCGACTGCTCTTGCTTTTGTTTTCATTCTTTTTCCATTTTTTCACAAATACACGCATACTCTTTTTCTCATCGTCTTTCCATCCCGTAGAAGAACAAAATAACTTTGCCTGCCAAGTTAGGAGCAACATTGTGCCGAGCTGTATGTCCAGTGAAGAATCAGAAGGTATGTATACTTACCGAAAGTATGTGTTTTAAGAGAAAGTTGAAGTCAAGGTAAGCGGAAGAAAGGAAAATGAAGGCAGGATTGGCATAGCAATTTTCTTGCAACAAGTGATGGCCTGGTGAAAAAATTAACTCAGGCACAGTAATGAGAATTCATACTCTCATAATGAAAAAATTGGCATTTAAATGTTAGTACTTACCTACGAATCTAACCAAACAAAAACAAGCTACCCGGTATCAGCAGAGAAGAGACGAGCTATATGCCACAAAATAAGTCATTAATCCGTTGGGTCACTCAATCCTGGGGCAGCACGAGAAAATCTGTTCTAGGAAAAAGAGAGCCAAGCCAAGACGAAACTGAGCGACACAATCCCGCAATTCTCCACGAGATGGAGACGTAGGCTCGCTTTTTCAGGGTGCGATTGTGTGTGTCCCTTCTTCTTTTTTCTTGCCATCTGCATCCTCCTTTTCTGAAAGCAGATCTCCATTTCCATGTTTTTTCAGTCTCCTAGGTTCATCCGCATTTCCCTGATAATTCCATGTAGAAGGATTTGTGGACTCTCGTTTCAATGTAAGTAAGAACGACACATCGATTGGTTTTTTGGTCAACCTATTTTGCAGTTGTTCTACATGAAGACAAATTAATATTTTGTACTGTTTGTAATATCTTGAACAAGGATAAATGCCTACTGTTGCAGCTTCACGTGCAGAAAAAAAATGATTACCAAAACATAAAATACAACTGATAGTTATGTCTTCAAAGTGAACGAGAATAATAGTGGACGAGGAAAAAATGAAAATGTAGTGAAACACACTGTTGTACGTTTGGGGTAGGAGAAGTAGCGTGTTCCGAAGGGTCGTAAAAAAGTTTACTGCAGATTAAAATCCCAACAACAGCTGTACTTTTTCCCCAACCTACCACGTTCCATACATGTGGGCGATCCTATAAAAATGCTATAGTTACTAATACGAGAAAATTACTATTAAAACAAACATATACATCAAAAATTTCGTCCTTTACACTTCATGTTTCTATATACATCGAAAATTTTACGAACACAAAAACTTCATGATAGGAGTAGCTCAAAAAAAAATTCAACCTTTAAAAAGTACCACCTAGAGTTTCTTTTTTATAGAATTTCTCATGTAAAATCGTAAGGTCTGGGCTACCGTCATATTATGCGTGCTTCGTGCGTTCGTTGGTGCACAATGCGGGAACTTTTATTGCAGCTGCAGGAGGCTTTTATGAGAACGCAAATATTGCGTTTTAATGCTCGTGCTTAGCACGCGAAATTAAAGCCGAGACCAGCTGGCCGGTAGGCCTATCTGTGTTCTCTGTATGCATAATTTTTCGCTCTTTACGTAGAATGTTTTTTATCACTGCTAGATTTTTTTAATGTCAAGAGACACATATGCGTACCGTCGAGAAACTGTAATCGGGTTTGTTATACGGTGACTCTCATACCTGTGTAGTTTGGCGTACCAACGATTTCATTTTTTTTAATTTTTCATCAGGAATGATGGTGTTTATGTCTGCCTGATATCACCTGCAGTTAGCCCAAACTCAATTCACTTAATGTATTATACATACACGTGTTTAATCAACAGCCACACTCGAATAAATCACTGCTTAATACCCCCTGTGACGTCGAAATTGATAGCTTCGCTTCTGCTGCCGAGAGTCGCTTTGGCGTTCGATTATCGTGTAATAGTCGCGTATAGCTAAGCTCACCACTACCACCCCCTTCTTCGTTAACAATTTATTCCCATCATCCAACAACTCGATAGTACGTTAAGTTGACTGTGAAGATTTACGTGTGTACTTTTGCGTACTTTAATACTACAATAAAGTCAACGTTGGTCCACTCTCCGCTGATGGATGGATTTTTGTGCTCATCATTTGGGCATACCTACTCTCGAGGGCGTGAGTGATTTCTTTACTTATTCAATAATAAAGTAGTAATATCGTTTCGATGCATCGATATTACATCAAGATCGTGTCACAAGATGGATTACCCCACCATCTAATTGTCAGAGTCTATGAAAAAAAAAAATATATATATATATATGAGAGAAAGTCATTTTGCGGTAGGAGTGTGATTAATTTCCTGGCAGTAACGTACCTATATGTTAACTATGTATGCACTGAACGGGTGCACGTGTGGTTTCTTTTCTCTTCGCTCGCAAATAATATTCTCTCGGAGTAGGACCCTATACTTTTTCAACGAGATTGAATTGAAGCCGTGGGGCTTTTTCTACCCTATACACGTATGGTAGCTACACCGTATACGCTCTATGGGAACAAAGAAGAACGATGACTAAAACTTTTTTGGCTGCTCGTACGCTTGTTTTGTTACTCTTTCTCCTTTTTTCTTTCAGGCGTATTATTCTCTAATGAAAGCGGAAGCCATAGATGGGGGGATGGGGGTGTCCTGCAGGCAGATATTTCCCTTTACCACCGATCTTTCCTCGTGAGCCTACTGTTGTCCTGACAAACGAACATTTTTTTTACCATAAGTACGTTTTATTAAAAATCATTTCGAAAGCTTTTGGTTGTTCAAATTAAAAATTGGTTGTCAGGGCACACTTTCAACGATTTAGCTGGGGAAAGGTTTATTCTTTGGAAAATCGTCTAAAAAGTTTCTCGGGTATCCCTCAAGATCGAAAAAAAACGAGCTGACGAGTTCTGCGAGAAGGTAGAGGAAGGGGGAAACTATTCGGCAAATTTGTCATCCATGAACGATCAACTTTCCAAGAGGGACTGAGAGGAGCGAAGTGTTCCTGTCATGCTCATTGCTCGGGAAAATTGGCTTAAGCAATCCAAACGCGAGCCGACTAATCGATTACCTTCTGCATCTGATGGCGGTGGTGAAATAGATTTTCGATTGCGCAGGATGCCTCCTCCATCTTTCCCTTTTTGTTTTCCACCAAGAATTGACCGAATTCAGCTGTCCGAGATAAAATGTTGAGATTGTGCTCGCGATTGACTTCTGTGAGATTGATATTTTTTGATATTCTTAATGCGATCTATCTAACGAAAAGAGAAACATTTCTAAATTGTAAAAATCAATAAAAATAAAATCAATTGAAGAAAAGAAAAAATTTTCACTTGTACTATTTGTTCATGAAAACCATCTAGCATATTATATGTATGTGTATTGTATGTATATATATATATATATATATGCATCAAGTATTTAAGTGCGTGTTTATGTTCGATAAGTATATGAAATTTATTCAATACTAATTCGTTTGCAAGGATTACCAAATCATTAATAATTTTAGTATGTCTGCCTTTATATTGACATGCACTACTGAGTCACTATCTTAGTTGAATTTCCCCCTTCCCATATTAATAAGACAATGTTTTGAGCTTCTTTAAAATAAAAATACATTGGAAAATATAGAATATACTTTCAAAAACATATCTCATGTACCAAATAGGTAGTTCTTTACATATTTAACAGGTGAAAAAAGTATGTGCATGTCATTACACAGGAGAATAAAGCCCTTTACAAAGATATCCTGTTAAAAGTATTAATAAATATTTGTGAAGCAATTGTAACAAACTGGAATTATTGTATTTGTAATAGATGTGGACAGGTACCACCTACATGTAGAGACATTAAACGCCACAAGCTTCTAAACTTTGACATCAGCACTTCCGAGAGCAAAGAGAGTTAGAAACTCTACCAAAAGTATCTGTACAGATATCGTGTGTGAGACTTCGAGTGCGTTGAATGTTAGTGGATGAGCGTTGATCGAGCTTTCGAGGTTCAGATGAAACCGTAATTTCACAAAAACTCACGATCGTGCCTTTTGACGTACTTGAGCAGGTTCTTGATGACACATAAGCCACTTCAGTGCTCTGGACCTCAATATTTCGATGGAAGCAATTATTGAAGCGTAAAACAATCAAATTGTGCTCGTTTATTACTTGAATGTTTTTTTTTTCTTTTTCAAATTAAAAAGTCTCGTGGGATGACACAGAAATCCAAATAGAGGAAAACAAAGCGAACGAAGAGTGTGCACCAGTATCTACACTCCTAGATGTAGTGTCACGAAAAAAAAAAAATAAATACCTGAGCTATGTGTGTCGTACAAGTACACACCCAGGCTCTTGCCTTTCTAAGAGTACTAATTACAGAATGCAATTAGAAGAGTACTGTGGCATCCCCGGTGGAAGTAGAGAGCCTTCTCAGGTAGGAAAACCTTTTTCGTTACTTGCCACTCGAGTTGCAGTTGTATAGCTTTTTTCTTTTATCTTCCTTAGCCTTATTTCGTGGATGTTTTTTTACTGCCTGCAACATACGAGCGTGCTATTTTTTTTTCCTTTTTCATTATTTATTTATTTGTTCATATATTTAAGCGTCAAATGTTTGTCCTTGATGTGTTGATTTTTAACTGTGGTCTTAAATTAGTTAATTCAAACCTAAATATCAGCCGTTACTCCATATGATACTTGACGAGTACATCTACATATTGTAGAAATATATGAGAACCAAAACTGGATTTCTTAAGTTTATGGTCATAAAAACTACATAAAAAATCCAAATTTAATCTCTTATTCATCAGAGGTTGTGATAGATACGTATCCGGCATAATATTACGTATAGGTGCTCGTATCATCCTTTTTTCGGAGTTTTTGCTAATGCTACTATAAGACCCAGCCATCTCCATTTTTTCGCTTTGTACTCTTTACCCTTTGACATCTGGAATCAGGCTCGTCCTGATCTCTAATGAATTATTTTCGTATGGAAGTCAGTCTCTTTCTCGGAAAGGACTGAAGGATAAAAGGTAAGAGTATGGATAAAAAAAAACACTAAGACTCAAAGGAGTGACGTGAAGGAGCAGAATTACTTGCTCCAGTGCTTAACGGAGGGAGAACTTTTTTTCCTCTTGGGCATCGAGAGTCGACTAAAGTTCCGAAGCTTTTCTCTCTAGCTTGCTTGTTTTTCTTTTCTCTTACTGCCCACGGTGGGTTAAAAAGGAGAGATAGAAAAAGAGATTGTCCCAAGGAGCTGACGTTATGAACGTTTATTTCTAACAGATGTTTGGCGCAAGCTCTTTGACTTCCATACTCTACGTTGGACCCTACATTCTGCGATCATTGCCTCATTCATCCAGTAATTAAACAATCAAATGTCTTTCTACAGTCCTGCATTACTTAATTTTTTTTTTTTTTTTTTCATTTACAAAGTAATAATAGTAGTGTAGAAGATTTGTACCCAGTGAAAAACAAAAGTGGAAAAATTTTTTTTTTAAACGTAGAAACACTGTCAAGCTCGTAATAAAAAAATCTTTAATTTCAGCATGACATGAGAACTCCTATTAAAATAATTATCCAGAGACTTTGTCTGGAAGATAATATAGTCTCTGAAACCACCCCAATATTTCTGTAAGCATGTATTATGGAAAGAGCAAATTCTTCGGTGTTTATTGCACCTTTGAAATGAACACCTCTTTCGAGCGGACCGTGGTTTTTTTCAAAGTGATACTTGAGGGTTACATATTTTATTAGAGAACAAGATTTTTTTCAGTCCCTTTTCACGTCAAAATTAAAAAATGAAGATAAAACGTTCATGTAATAGAAAAGGTACTACTTCCTGCAAGCTCGATCAAAGCAATAATATGGCATTTCATACAAGTAAAATCGGTTTTTTATAACAAAAATTTTTTTGCTGTAAAAAGCTCTATAAAAACTTTCATCATATATGGTCGATGAATAAGTAGCAAATAAATACTGTGTTGAAAGAGCATGTGAGTTCTAAACAGATGAACTTTATTAACCTCCCATATACATCGCCTATTTCGTTATAAAGCCTATGCTATTGTAATCGTTTTACATTTAGAGTCAATATCGTAATAGCCTGAGTAAAATATATTATGAATTAAACTTTAAAGTTTGCATACACTTTACACGTTTATTTCCAAAAACGCTCGTAAAGTTACTCGTAAAGTATTATAAATCTAAAAATCTATAATATTATTGTTAGTCCTCTCTGACGAGGAAGACAGCCTCCTTGAAAACGAAAAAGGGGATGGTAGCAAAATTTACTATACCGAAAGATTATACCTTTTTTCCCGAGATTAACCGTAAGCGTGTCTTCTTTGCTTGTTTGCAGACACGAAGGGAGTAGCATCTCGGGCAGCAGCGGCAAGAGGAGGAGAATGACGACAACGATAAGGACGCCGATCCCACTAACAGCAGCAGCAGAAACAACAGTGGCAGCGCTCGAGAGTGGCTTAATTGAAAAGTCCCGGGGAAGGTGGTCTGCTGTTCGTGTTGAGACACCAGTGGAAGGAAGAAGGGAGAGGTGGAGGAGGAGGGCGAAGATGATATTGAGACAATGAGTCCTCACTGATTGAAAAGGTCATCTGAGATTTCAAACAGGGGAAGAAAAAAGGTTGAGAGGAAAAGGAAGAGCGAGAGAAGAAGGAGGCTTGAGGTATGTTGGCGAGGTTGGCGATGGCGTGCCCAGAACTGCGGCTCGGTCTCCTGCTTCTTCTTTCACTGTTTGGCCATCTCTGCCACGCTCAGTTTACCTGGACGCCCATTTACGTTGGCGGTGAGAGTAAGTCGCTATAATTTCATGTCATTATGTGATATTGAATGCAGTATAGATTTGGTCATTAAAAGTACTTTATCCATTTTTAACAACAATATAGGTAACCTTTTTTACGCCATAAAACAGTAAAGAGGGGTAGTCAGCACCATATTCTTCCAGTTCTGAACACACGAACATCCATCAGACTTGCCTTAACCATTACGCTAATCTATTTTTCCTACTGTTCCTGCTCAGAGTTGACTATTTGTACGGCGGAAAGTAGAACCCACATGACTTTGTCATTAGGAAATAGTAGTTTTCCTACGAGTTT
Organism: Copidosoma floridanum; assembly: GCF_036245765.1. Taxonomy (NCBI): domain Eukaryota; kingdom Metazoa; phylum Arthropoda; class Insecta; order Hymenoptera; family Encyrtidae; genus Copidosoma; species Copidosoma floridanum. The sequence continues at coordinate 8,943,583 of NW_028321884.1, read as the reverse complement.
GAAAAGTCTCTGTTTGCGAACCGAGAGGTTTGCGGCCCGAGCCGAAGGCGAGGTCCGTAACGAGGTTCGTAAAGGAGACTTTTCGAACGAGTTCCGGAAAACTGCTTTTTCGCCCGAGGAAGTACCAGCCTCCCAAAACCACCCGAGGGTGGAAAATGAAATTTTACCATGATAGTTTAATCGAAAATACATTATTTGATTATTCACCATCGTATAATTAACGTCAGTCTCTCATTTATCCTCCCCAAATTTGCTAATGATTGACATCAGCGTAGTAGGTAATAATGCGTTAATTTCTACCCTCGTCAGCGGTGGAATGACGTTTAAATTTCAATTACTGTACTTAAACCAGATTCTGGACCACGTGCTTTACAACCTCAATAAAACTTTACTCAATGCACATTTTAATAGTTCAGCTGATATTCTGATACTTTAATTAGCTAGAGTAATACGAATAAATGTAGCTCAGATAAGCACCTCCAACGTAGCATATTCAGTTAAACACATTTTAATTAACTGGTGGTAGTAAATATGTAGTCAGACAAACCAGCGTTAACCTGTATTGTACAATTTAACGAACGTTATATATTATACAAAAGCAAATATATATACACCTTTAAAACAATACGCTCATAATATGTATCTTTACAAATAACACAAGTAGTACAAGTTAGTATGTGGTCAAACGCGTTAGCAACTGACAATATAAACAGATATTAAAGTGAAAGAAACAGGTCCCTTTAAAATAGGATATGTTCATTACACATAGAATAATTAACTTAAGTAGTGCGAGTCAACATGTAGTCAGATGAACCTGTAGTCAACAATTTCATAAACGTGGTGTAAAAAATGAATCATAGAGATTTTTTAAAAACTGCATTTAATACGTAGCCTACACAGCTTTTTTATAAAGTTCACGTTAATTTACTGCAACTTGGAAATTACAATAAACTACGCTCTACGGTACCCTGCCAGCTAGGTTATACGCATTCACTGAACGAGAAACAAAGCTGTGGTCGAACTTTGAATATTTAAATTTTTAAATCACCGATGTAAACATTTACGGACAGATTTAATTTTATCGAATATTAACGTCATCACACCCTGATTAGTTTCGAGATACAAAAAAGAATTAAAGTAAAACTACATCTCCGGAGAAGCTTAAACAAGGAATGCGCCCGAGAAACTTTCATGTTAGGTTTTTAATCAGTTTTTGAACTTGTACGATTACATTGGAGCACTCCAGAAAAGTAATCCCTTTCTCCCCGCAGCCTTTGACGAGGTGATGGCCGGAAAATCCATTTGCCTCGGCTCACTCTGCCTTCCACTTTTCTAACGTAACGGAATCACGTGGCTGAGGCTTTGATCCCGGGTCGTGCGTCATTCAATCCACGTATAGCCACGGATCGAAAAGTAATCAAATGGGCTCATGCTTTACCGTTTCACACTGGAAATCAATTCGAAACGTGCCAGCATTAACTCCTTCTTTTTACTTGATGGTAGTTTGTTTGCAGTATTACTTACGTGTGGGCACAGTGACAAGAGGATTTAGGTTTCACGATATTGCAAAATTTATAATGAGGACAGGTTAGCTTTACTATTAAATTTTATGCAGGTTAAGTGATTTAAAAAAAAAAAAATCCAAAACTCAGTAAGAACTTTGATAATTCATGGGTACAGTTGATACTTTCATTCAAACGTTTCCTGTAGCACGCACTCTCCACTTAATCTACACTGCGAGAAACAGATTATAAAAATTGTTGTACAGCATGATAAAATTAGTCTCTTTCTCAACTTTTCATACGAGTAAATTTTTTTTTGTTTTAATTAAGTAAACTATTTTTGCTTTCTGTTTGAAAAGAGTATCCATATTTATATTTTCTTTTTGGTCACGAATTTAGTGAGGTATACCCACAAAAAAAATTACTACGCTCTTTACTAAAATTCATCTGGTTCCCGTTTATGCTTTTTGCTCCACCTTTTAAACTTTTCAGCAATTAGAAGCTTAATACTAACACGTTTAGTTTAAGATCCATACGTCGTATATTTTTCTCCATGGGTCCTTTGATACATTAAACCTCCGTCAAACTCGCATTGCACCTACACGCACGTTCGATTCATTTTGCGTTCGCTCTCGGGTCTCCTGTTATTTATGGACATCAACCCCCTGGCCACTCCCAGGTACACCAAATTCCCACGTCGGCAGTTTGTAAACCGAGCCGCTGTAGCCGTAAATTAATTATTCGACAAACGGATTACATCTCGTCCCTTCCTCTGTTCGTATTTCTATTTGCATGACGTCTACGACTGCAGTGCGCCTGTGTTTTTTTTTTTTTTTTTAACTCGTTCATGGAGATCGTGAAATGTTTATGAGGCGTAGGTTGGAGGGCTTAAATACAAAGGAAAACGAGAACAATTTTCATCTCACTTATTTGGGAATTAACAACTTAAAAAAAGTGTCAAGAGTGAGGGTTCCAGTAGTCGAGATCAATGTATGATCAGACAGTAATGTTATACGCGAATTTTTATTCGTTATACTCATTATTTTTAATTGGTAACCTTATATCACTTAATCTAAAATATTCAAATCGTATAATTAGTAAAAATATTACTCAAAAGGATCAGAAAATACTATTTCATCAAATAAAATCTCGAAACACGGACCACACTACGTTCCGTATGGCCTATCGATTTTCCTTTCCTGCTATTAGATACAACTGCGCCCCTGTATATCAAGCTCTGTACGGGAATTCGTTGACTACGATGTAGCTTCGTTAGAGCTTTGCTATTTTGGCTCCATCCAAGCCATGTAATTGTAGCACATTAGAAAGCCGATGGAGCGGTGATGGTGGTAGCGGTAGGTACAGCAGAAGTTCCACCGAATTTGTGTACACTCATGTTGTGTGCCACTTTTGTTGAGATGACCAGCACTCCAGCTGGCACTCTAGCGGATTAAGAAGAATCCAGCTTCTGGACGATCCTAATCTGATTTTAACTAGTGGATAGGTATGGATAGGTATAGTGGGCATAGTGTTTCAGGACTGTCTGTGTTTCGTTCATCCCAACAATATTTTGCGCTTCAATTTAATTGGCTTTCTAGACGGAAATACTTTTCAAGCTTGATAACAGTATGTGGATGGGCTTACTAACCAAAAAATCAAAAATTGAATAAATACTATCTCTTGGCATATGGACACCGCAAGAAGAATGATACTTGAGTTGAAACTGCTAAAAATTATTCATATTAAATTAAATGTTTCACTCTTTAGTTATACTGGAGTATTAACATCAACGACGTATACATTACATACAGAAGGACTCCAGAACACACCCTGATACCACAGGATTATAACCATATGATAATATCGTGGGGTGTAAGCTCTGATGGCCAATCATCGCGGCCCTTTAATCCTCCCTCCTCTTTTTTGGCAATAGTGCCGAGAAAGAATTGTCAAGATTCGGAGAGTTGGAATGAAAACTATCTTACACGCTAGTCATTTTAAATTATTAGAGGAATTTTTATTTTATCAGAACTTTGGCTGCCACTTCGGAAAGCGAGGCATGTAATATGGAGCTTGGGATCGAGCAATTTGAAGCGATAGCAGATTGATCGATTTCTCGCTCAAGAACTTAGTACTAGAGTCAAGAGTGGGTGTGTATATGACTACTTCGAGGAGGTTTTTAAGGGTTGCACTATATGTCTAGCCCATCGCTATCATCATGAACTACCTGGTAGAAATAACCCGAGAAATTTCGATTAGCCTTAGGTAAAATGCTCATACCTTAGGTGAAATGCTCATACCGTATGGATCGTCGAGTCCCACCTCGCCACAATAACAATAGCAGCAACTACCCAAAGCCTGGCCAAGATAATAACGAAGGCAGATAATGTACAACTATCCGCCAACCAAATCGAAGGAAGCTCGTGTTTCTGGTGGCTAAGGTGTGCAATCGCCGCGAAAAACACCCATTAATTCGAGCCTACGACTAAAGCACTGGAGGCGAAGCCAGACGTACTTGCCCCTCCCCTAGTTTATCTGAGAGAGGATCTCGACTCCTTCCTTTCATCTTAGCTCCCAATCGATAACGACGACCATTTGACATCGAGAATTCTTCCGACAAGAGGATAGGGTGGGAGGGCCTCGCAGGACATCTAGGCGTATTTATCGGAGACTAGCTCTGATGCCTGGATAGCCGCTAGGGATGGAGGGAAACGATGCTTGAGGTGGTTATTTTTACACGGATGGTGAAGATGGGGAGGGCTGTATTATTTTATTTGAACTGAAACTTGAATTTAATTGGAGGCGTGAAAATCCTTTGGTGCACTTGACATCATGCAAAAGTGAAGAGCCGCCCTGCGACAGCAAGTAATATTCCTTTTAACGTTTATCGATCGTGTCGCTGTCATTTGCAGATGAGGTGCTTATACCTTCGCATATACGAGGCACCTCTGCTGCGAAATCCTGCCCAACAGAATCCTATCTTTTTCCTCTCAAACATCTTTTCTCCTTCGTAGAATATAAATTTCTGTCAATTTTCGTGTCGTTTTTTTTCTCTTAATTCATGTTGGATGATTGCCGATATTATTTTTTGGGCAGTAGAAAATCAATGACAAAATACAGTAGATGATTTGACATGACGTACACCTATCATATTTCAGATAAGTAATGTCCCGCACCGAAAGTTTCAATCAAAGACGAAGGAATAGGTGGTGGCAGATTCTTCGATTCACTGTTTCCGATACCATGGGGATTACGAGAGAAGTCCAGAGTCACCAGGCAATAAGTGTTTCATAACTTTTCCCCGAATCCACTTCTCTCACTCCACTCCAAGATTTCCTTTACGATCTTCTCAAGTGGCCATGTACAGCAGTACTCGATTGCTTGTACCACGTGAGAAACGAACGTTCCACTCCCAACTCTATCTCCGTCCTCGACCAGGAGAATTTATCGAGGAGCAGCTGCGATAGGATTTCGATAACAGTCTGATATCGCAAGAGTACGAACAAATAGGGGAAGCAAAATCGATCATCACATGAGCTTTTTTTCCTACTTTTTTTGCCAAAGATAAAATTGTTTATAAATAAAATTGTAAAGGTAATTTTAAGTTGCTCCAAAAGATTCAAGAGAGAGAAACTTGGTAGCTCCAACGACGACGTGAGTAGCGAACAGTCCACTAGAGCACCTCTCGATGATGCCACACACGTGCCCACTCTTTTCGTCTCTTTCTTTCACGTGAAACATACACGTGCCCATAAAGTTGACAACGACAGAGAATATAAAGTAGCACGTCGTGTACGGGACAGAAAATCAAGTCCAGCCACACGTTTTCCGGCGTTTCCAAGCTTTTCGGTATATCCAGTGGCCACAACTTACTCAAAGTGTTTGTTGTGCGTGACCCACCAACTACTCATGCACTACATATTTTTTTCCATTAATGAATTCCTTAATTGGTCAAGAATCACCTTAAAATTCTGTTTTTCAAACGCTGTTTTCAAACAAGCTGCCAGTGTCACCCATCCGTACGTGGTGGCGCAACAAAAAGCAACACATCCTGCATCAGCCGCAAACACAATACTTTTTCTAATCACGACTACCAGCCCCGCCAAAGGATGGATGTCGTGGTCGCACGAGGAGGGGAGGATAAAAAAATACGGCTCAGCAGAGCTGCAGTGCAGAAGCGCAATTTCGCGCTCACGTCCCGTCGAGCCAACAATACCAACGAAAACAGAGAGGAGGGGGCCTCGAAGCCGTGAGGAAAGTAGGGATGTAACGAACACTTGCTAAAAAAAAACGGGGGAAAGTTGTCGATAACGCTGGCGCAGCAGCAGCGCTTTTCGGAAGAAAAAAAAACAAAACAAGCAGTGCAACAGTAGCTCGAGCCTATACGTGCACGTGCTGGCCTTCCAATAAACCATTCGTTTTACGGGTGGGGATGTGTTGGCGGGGGAGGGGCCGTATAGGACTTTGAATTCGGGGATTCCCTTGGACAGCGGAAATTTTAAGCTCGTAGCTCCCCCTCCCACCCCCTCACTCTCTCGGGTCCATTGTTTTCTCCCTTCCAGAGCACAGAGGCACAATGGGGCGTGCAGGCCTTATAATAAAAAGTGAGATTGGCCGTACCCTCATTTTCTCTCTGTTTTTCATGTCCTTTTGCTACACGTGGAGTGCATTATATTTTCACCGGGGGTGAAATCATGAGTAAGGTTTTAACGGAGCTTTTCGTTCAATTTAACTAGTAATTATCAAATCCAATTTATGCAGCGTTTTAATTGACTAATTGATAACACTGGTACTGGTAACCGTAGCATTGTAAAATATAGACCAAAATAAAACCGTAATTCAAAAGCTTTCACGTAAATTTATACGGGGAATTTGTTTGCGGATCTAAGTTCAAAAGTTTCTATCGTCTCCAGAGGCCAATCCTAATTGATCGGTTGACGCTACTTCTAGGCCTACTTTTTCATCTCTCTCTCTCTCTCTCTCTCTCTCTCTCCGGCAAACTTATCAAAAACTTATTTTACTCCTTTTTTCCATTTTTTTTGCATTTATCCAACAGTTTTTAGTACTCCTTTTTTGTTATCAGTTATATATACATATATATATATATATATATATATCTTGCATTAAACGCTAATTTTTTTTTTTTTTTTTTTTTTTTTGCAAGAAAACTGAAACAGTTTCATTTTACTGGTTTCAAAATAAATAAAACAAAAACAAAAATAAAATAAAATAGAACCAGAACTAGAAACTGCAGGGTCTTCAAATGCTTATATATATTTTTTACAACCTCGGATTCCACGTTTGACGGCTCGAAACTTTTTTTATGATTTAAATAGTAGTTTATTAACACCATTATACATTATTATTTTATATGATTGTAATATTTTAATTAGAATTCTTAAAATTGTGTACATTTTTATCCTTGATCGACTAATGTAAACTATTTGAAGTAAAAAAAAAAGTTCTATTGATAAATGCGCCTTTAGTTTTTACTCGTTTTTTCTTAACACATTCTGTATCCTGTGTATCAATAGAAGACGGGCAGAATCTTTAAAATAATTCTCAATCTACTTTAAGATTCGTAAAAAATTCTCACTTATTGAAAATAACCCGTTGTTCTCTCATTCCCTCATTCTCAAAATATAATTTGAATGTTCAAATAAACCTCTAATCTCTATTTGCCCAGTTCATGGGAGACGATTACACTTTCGCACAGAAATTATAAATCAATCAAATAAATTCAAAGTAAAACGAAATGGAAACTAATGAGACCAAAGGAAGGCTAATGGTCCTACTCTGGTAGCCAAAAAATGACTAGTAGTATTTGTACCACAGCCTATGCTATGTACAAGGCCCGAATTTTCTGAAAAAGTCATTGACATTGATAGACTGAGTGAAGCAGAGGGTGCCTGTAGTAGTGAACTGTGTTGGTTCAGTGCATTCGTGATGTCATAATTGAGGTAAACCATGTACAACAGAAGTTAAAATGTTAGTTAGAGTATGAAAAATTCCAGTTAAATATTTATAAATTCAATATAAATCAACTTCATTAAATACAGTAGTATACACTTGATATGGTAAGACGGTGGGAAAATTTACTTTTTTTCGTACTTGCACTTGTGACGTATACTAGAAATTTTATAGCTACAACAAAAGGACATTACAAACCATTTTTATGAATAAAAATATCAATGACTGTAAATTAAAATACTAACCTAGTGTCAAAATACCGCATACCGAAACATCATCTGACACAGTAAGCCCCAATTTTCCGCAAAAATTTACAAATACTTGCTAGTCAGAAGACTACTCAAAAGAAAACTATTAATAATAACAATAAGTAAATTAGGTAAATAAACATGGCCTGCACTGGCCGATTTCTTTGCCTCTTAATTTCGTAGCTCTTCCTTGTCAAGCCTGAACTCATGAATATAAAATTTCTACTTTTGTCAATGCTACAATTGAAAGCAACGCTGCTGAGTTTTATTGTTTTATTGAGATCATTATGAAAATCGATGGATCTCTCACTCAGTAATATTTATGGAGTACCCATTAAACAATAAAATGCCAATTAGATGGCTCCAAACGCGAAACGAGTTAACTTATTCATTCGTAGTACAATAGGATCGGCAAGGCTCGATGGGTCAAAGGGACGACTAATTGTGACAGACATCTCTCTCTGCCTGTCTGGTAATGTAAACGACACCAGGCGAGCAAGCAGTTACCTGACGCTGGAAAGAAATGGAGAAAAATCGATAGGATGTAGAAAGTGGCATTAATTAAAAATCACACAAACAGTATGAACTTCGCTAACTTCTGCTGGAGTAAACATAGCGACCAAATGTCACGTCGAGTGAAAAATCTGATTTTTATCAAAATCCCAGCCAGTAAGCAATTTTAATCAACGCTTCTTTACCCCAGTGCTTCCACTGCCTCGTCTAATTACAGTATCGGAGTTAAAACTCGATAGTGTACATTTCACGGTGTATTGGATGGGATTTTTTTTTTCTTGTTTGCCTAGTAAATAATTGACTGTCGAGCTACAGAAATACACGAGCTTACCTACACATTTAACGTCCATGAATGTAATGAAAAATTAAATTAGGTCATATCCATTACGAGGGTTAATGTTCCGCTTAAAATAATCGGCACCAGCAGCAGCAGGTCACACTATCATCATTACTGCCATCGTAAGCATAAAAATTCACTTATTCCATTTGACATTTTTCTTTTTTAATGCTCAAGTTACCCGGTCTACCCTCTTAACTCTGAAAAATTACATCCCGTAAAAAAATAATCAATGCCCCGTGAACCCCCGGCTCTCGCTATTGTGTGAAGTGCACTCCCCGAATATATCTTCCTCCCTTAGCTTAAAACACAGAAATCAATCAACACGCCCATTTTATTTATTCAACCCAAAAGTAAGATAACAGAGGGGAGGCAACGCAACGTAAAATATAGAGCGTGATCGAACAGAATACATTAGGCAACAAGTACGGTGAGCTGCTCTTTCTGCTGTTTAATTTTTTAGTTGATGCCCGACTATTTTCGGTACTTGAACTTTTGGCCTGACAAGCTGTGGAGTCGAATCGAGCGATGCTGGACAGCAAGGGTCGAGAGATAAATATACTTACACAAACACAAAACCACTTCCAGAGTACGAAAGCAAGTGAGGGTGACCCCTCTGAACTAAATATAATTATTTGTCTATTTACTATATTGAATTTCACGTGCAGTTTCCACTCTATTTTAAACCACCAACGTGATGTCACATCTCAAGATTTATCACACTTTTTTGCTCCCTGACTTCGTAGACTTAATTCTTTTAAATATTTAATATTCTTTTTTTAATTACAAACACCAACAAAAAATGTTAAGTTATACATGTCTGTTCAAATTTTCAAAATACTCTAACGCAACTAACCAAACTACTTGTGTCGCTCTTTTGTTCCCGATCCAAAAATCTTCCTGTGAAGAAGATTAAAAGTTTTTATCTTGTGCGCCAAGTACATTCCAAAGGAAAATGATCCTGGTCTCCCCACTTTTTCTATTCGGTTACCTCCTTGACTTGCTCAAATCTAAAGTTGGAACTTGTTAAAAGTAAACCTAATGGACCTTTCCGCAGTACTGCTGTCCAATACCATCTCTACATTCAATTTTCTCGACTCGAAAGCGAACCTTTCTTCCTATCGTCTGAATTCTACAACTTTGCCTGTTTGTTTACTTATTTCTTTGCACCACCCTGAGTCTTGTTAAAATGCCCACATCCGTGTGAACTCACTTGGAATCCGCTACTAAGCAACCTTTATCCTTTTTTTCTTCCCTCTATTTTTTCTTCTATTATTAAAAATATGCAGGGTGTAACTTTTAACTTTTCAAAATAAACTTTTTGAACGCTACATTACTTACTTTCCTTGTTAACCTTGGAAACAATGATCCAACTACTGTCGCTTGTCTTGGAGGGATAAGGTACGTATGTTATGCTACAATCCTGAAGTGGCTTTTTCGATAAATCTACAGATCTAAAAAGAGTGTCGATTTAACATCGACAGAGCTAGCAAAAAGTTTGCTGAATTTTCAGCGAGTGTGTACGAGGAGAAAGAAATTGTACAGCAGCATCCGAAGGCTTGTAATTCTTCCAAGGAAAGTGGGGCGTCTCTAAGAAGGAGGGAGATAAAGCTGGATCGTTTTTCAAGTAGCTTTTGGCTCTGCCTCGGTCCTCTGCCGGAAAATGTTGCCGAATCGTCTTTTTATTTGGAATATTTATTCCCCATTGTTATGCTCCCCACAGGTTGAGAGCAGAGGCCAGACGCTTCCACCCCTTTTTTTTCTCTCTTTTGATTCTGCCTTGTCCTTAGCATCTTTTGCTTCATCGGGCTAAAGACGGAAAAGACAAGGAATGCCTTGATTTTCTTTCCCACTGATGTTAGCTCGAGGATTCATTGGAGCTGTATTAGTTGGCAAAAGTTTCCGAAAGTAGTTGAGGAGGTATTGCTATTGATTTATCAATACGTGTATTTCTTTTCTTTCTAGAGTTGATTGAACAAGTTGCAGTTCACTGTTTCTATTGATATTCACATTATATCGCTACTGGCCTGGTTTTAACAATAAATCAATCGGTATAGATTCAGAAAAATAAATCAATGAAAATTTTATGCTCAAATTAACTTTGGAAACTTCGCGCAGCACTTACTGCCTCCTACAGCGTTCTTCTTTACTCGTCATAAAGCTTCAACTCATCTCGAATAAAATGAGGGATGTACAAAGCATTATAGCTAAACATAGCAGTTTGGTGTAGATGTTTGTGTGTATGTGTTCGTGTTTACGTCACTGCGCTATAAAAACAGTCACTTGCGGCAACTACGGATTTTACGATGCTACAGCCCTAGAGTTGCGACACCCAAGCTGTATATACTACATTTATAAAATTTGTGATCCGGATTAATGGTTTAGCACCATTCGTTTCACCTTTAACAAAGCTCCACTGGGATGATGTGTGGTTTTACTTCCTTCTTTCCTTCCTTCCTTCCTCCCATGCTAATACCGTCACCAGGTGGTCAACGCGATAGCACGCGTGTCTCTAAGAGCTATGTTTTTCATTTTCTCTTCTTAGGCCACTGCCCGTAGTTACTCAAATTTCATGGGTACTCTACTTTATGGTGTTGCTTCCCAAGCATCCTTAAGCAGATTTTTACGATATTAACACGCGTAAAACATGCAATTCCTCTTTTCTGGGAAAACAAGCATTACAAAAAAAAATTTCTGATTGCACCAAGTACCACAGAGTTGGATGGATAAAAGCACGAGTGCCAACGAATGTTTGTATTTGAGTAGACAAATTATAATAGAAAGTGATCATATTATCTGGATTTTATTTGAGATTATTGTATAAGCTTAGCTCAATCACACCTAGGTTATTTCTAAAAAAAAATACAAAAAATAGTTTTATCACAGTACTATCACAGAGAAAAAAGTGAAAAGAAGCTACCAGTATAATTATCTTTCCCCTTTTTTCTCTCAGTTCCACTCGCATCAGCCACGCTCAAAAGTCTCGAACGAAAACATTGCCTCGCTCCAAAAACACGCCAAGTGCAAACGTACACATTCCAGCCGGAAGTGGCACTCTCTCCGCGTCATATCCTACTTTACTGCAACACAAGCAGCCGAAGGAGGAAAAACTTTGCGTTTCTCTCGTTCCACCCCTATGCGTTTCCACCACGTGGGTGCTACTTTTCCTGCTACTGCGTGCAGGGACCGTGGCAAAGCAGCACAAGTCGTTACTCCCCTGATATGACAATTTTGTGGTCGAGAAAATATGCCTCACCTTTCCCTCCCACCCTGTCTCCTCCTTGTGCTTACTCCGTTTTAATATTACCACTGTGGAGGATGCGTGCAATATACAGGAGCTGCAGTTGTGGCTGCTTATTATCCTCTCGAGAGTACAGGATAATTTTTGAAAGTTGAAAGCTACGCTCTGCTGTGTACCTCTCCGTTGAATTTTTTTTTTCTCTTCTCTAGTCTGCGCTTTTCTTTTTATTTGACAAGGGGGGCACAGCACTTGTTAGATGATTTTTTAAATTCTACTGTACGAAGCTTGAACTCGTAATGGGACCTCAGATACTTTATGTAGTTCATAGATTGTGGGCAGTGATAGAGAAGTGGTGTTTGTTTTTCCACATCCACCCCACTATCACTTCATTCACCCCTCTACCTCTAATATGGAGCTGTTATGTGACAATACTTACATTTTTTTTTTTAATCATAACTTTTTGAAAAGGAGTGATTTCTCGGGAAAAGTATCAACTTCAAGTAGAACAAGTAACTGCGTGTTGGAAAAAAAAAGGGAATGATTGAGTGATAGTTAAATGTTGATCAACGTCTCAAAAAAGCTTTGCAACTCAAAGCTTTATAGTACACGTCACAAAATCAAGTATGCCTACAAACACAATACCTATAGGGTGAGGATTACAGTGGTCGCGAAATTGGCAGATAAAAAAAAAAGAAGTAGGGAAAGTAGTAGTAATAGGAAAACAATTTGTTTCTACATTTTTCCTGAAATGACTCCAACACTTCATTCTATATCCCCTAAAAACGACTGTACTGCACATATACATTTGATATACAAGTAAAACTTCTGCCACGTAGTGTAGCGCAGATCAGTAGCACTAACTCCTTATTACGAAGCCGAAAGTACGAGGCAAGGAAGAGCAGCTTATGCGTATATGCGATATTATACGTGGGACTTTTATCGCGCGGCCTAGCGCGCATATACTCAAAAACACCTCCTGCTCCCTTTTTTTCCTCTTTCATGGGCCATATGCTGTGCTCAACGTAGTATATAAAGCTCTAAACTACGCGAGTATACAATGGGCGCACGTGGATGAATAGGCCTGGCGTTTGAAAGTAAATGCCTGTATTTGAAAATGTATGGAAAGTGCAAGCGTTTCAAAATGTTTTTCTGCAGAATTCATTGAAAAAAAAAAAAATATATATATATATATATATATATATATATATATATATATATATATATATATTCAAATGTTTCCGACTAAAGATTTATTTCGATGTTTTTGAACAATGGGTTAATCGTTTTTTCATCGTTATATATTTATAACACATGCCACGTTGACTACCATTTTTTCAATATTTATTTTGATCCCATCCTCTAATTGGCCTGCATCTGTAAACAATCAACAGCGTATGTGTACATGAATTCAAGTGTCGAGGCAATATTTTTGCATTTAAAGAGCTAAAGTGTGCAGAGAGAGAGAGAGAGAGAGAGAGAGAGAGAAAGAGATGCAAGTAGTGAGGAAGTCATTTATACGAGCAGGAGTGGTTTGTTGCTCGGTTCGCCGCACCATAATGTGTTTTGTCGAGAGAGAGAGAGAGAACATATTTGCAATAGGTAAAGGGGCAAAGGAGAAACACACTCAGACTACTGGTAGAGGAGATACGAAGCAACGGTATCAGAATTATAAGGATATTAGGTGTTGACGTAGCTCTGTATTTGTGCACATATATGGATGTAGCATGTGTACACACACTTGAATCTTTTTTCTCTTGAAAGAGAAACCTTGTACTGTCGTACACCTGTAGGTGTAATTTCACGAAAATCTCATTATTTCATTTCAGAAGCAATTAAAAAGACGCAGTTGATTATTTAACAGAAAAATACTATTTTTAAAGACTATATATTATCCCAATACATGTTTTAAAATAAAATTTTTCAAGCATGCATTGTCTATTTATGTCAATTCCTTTTTTGTAGCAGTCTATGAGGCCATTACGTCAACTTTTTTACGCCCTGGTGTCCAAATTCTATAGAAATAAAAACTTTTTCTTACAATGCTTTACCACCAAATTTTACATTTATTTATTAGTCAATATCAACACATCTGCAACGGAGAACAGAGTTTTGTTGGAAATAAAACTTTCACATAACCAAAGTCCCATCGACTTCTCTACTGTATCGTTGGCAATGACATTAATTTATTTTACAAGTAAACAATTTATCAAAATGGATTCACCCATCACTTAATTTGTACTGGATGTTATCCTTGACGTATGAACTAGACGGATGCATTTTCTAGTAAATACTGCGACTCCACGAAGAAGAGATCCATCTTTCAATATTCTCTCTTTTTTCCGAGTGGGCAAACTAGTTGCGTCACTGGCCAATGATGCACGAGAAACTTGACCCACTTGAAAAGTCGTAAGAGGAACGTATCGATTAAGACGTCCTCTTCCATCATCATGCTTAACTTTTTTTAATTGTGTAGGTACTGTCCTTACTTTTATCCACAAAAATGCCTAAGATTTAATAAATTTTATTTAGTTGGTGCTCCTTCTCTCTCTCTCTCACTTGACCTCTTTTATTCGATTGAAAAGTTACATGATAGTACAACTTTACTGGAGTACGTGCTTGGGCAGTTTCATCGCATCTTGTGCGCTCCAAAAAATTTTTGCTTTTGTAAGAAAACTTTAATCGGATGATTGAGAGCGTACGCTGTTTCTGTGTTTAAGTACTTGAATCTGGAAATTACTCTGTTGTAGACATTGTAATAATAAAACTTAGAAAACAACTCTACCATAAATCGAACAATATCAGCTCCATCAAAAAGTATCCAATATTAAATATTCGTGGAAAACTAGCGTCATACATTAAAACGTATTCAGGCATATCTTTGATCTAATACAGGGTCACACTTAACATCCGAGCTTTGTCTATACATGCACCTCCAATAAAACGCATTTTAATACATAATTTAATTAAACATACAACTAAACAAATTTGTCATCATACGTATTTCGTTACGCTCCCGTAATAAAACAAAATCTGCGTTGTCAGTAGAAAAACCAACGAATGGTCAGACACAGCCGTATCTCCCTTGAATTTCAAGTTGGTTCCACCGCATCCCAAAAACAGCTGCAAAAATATTTAAGATTCAATGCACGAGTAACAAACAACAATCCTTGGAATTGTAAAATTGATTTCCACAAAATAAAACGGTAAAATAGACATCCATCCACGAAAAATCTCTCGAGCGCCTTCAGCGTCGAAATTCCGCAATATATTCACGTGTATCGCGATTTTATCGGGTGGTGGAGGGAGGATGATTGCATAGCGAATTCAAAGGGCATTGCCGAGGCGCTTTCTTGGCTTCGGTTCTAGAAAAAACGCGCTCGAATATGAAAGAGATAGTCAATAGAGCGGCATAGGCCGTAGATGTGACGCTGCAGGGAGAGACAATTCATGAACGCATGTCTCATTAATAATTCATGACGGAGTCACGACTACAAACGCTCGCAAAGCGAGATCCCAAGCTTTGCAAGTGTGGGTGAGGGAATGAAAAAACATCCAGGCACGAGTTGTACAAGAGCATAGAGAGTACAAAGACACACACAGGAAGGCGTGAGAAGAGAAAAGCTATTGTGTGTCACACGAACGTCAATATTTTTTTCTCTTTGGCATACCTAAATCAATCTTCCCTCCTTCTCATGACAGAGTTCCTCTGTGTCAAAAGACTCTTTTGTCTCGCGTGGGTTGATCTTGTGCTAATACCATTTACAACTTGCATACCTACGTTTGCGATTATCTAAAGTAATTTCAATTGGGGTCAAACATAATTATCATTGATGTTTGTATAATCTCGCAGTACAACTTCTATTTTATGAGATGCATCACAAATGCCTTTTATGAAAAAGCTTCTCCCCGCTCTTCGTAAAAATTGCAAAGCTAGAGTTGAAGAGCAATATAGATTATATTTATTAGAAGATTCAGTCGAGTGTCATGTTAGTGATATATGATGTCACAACTTCGTCATGTCAACTTGGATTATTTTTTCTTACATTACCTTTCGAGAGTTTTTTACCAAAGTATAAATTTCATCAAACAGTAAAGACACTGTGTGTTGAACTAAACAGGAAAATTCTTTCAAAATAGGTACTAGTTCAAATTAAACGTAGGTTCAAATATTTTATCTCTATTTAACGTATCAGTCTAACATTAATCAAAACTAATTTAATAGATGTTCATTACACTAAATATAAGAAAAAAATACAGGCGAGTATATTAAAAAACCAGGAGGTGTATATGTACGCGCTTTTACGTACATCCAAGCGGACTAATCAACAAAGAATGATTGTCTCTTCTCATATACGCTCTAATTCTGCAAGAGTCTGTGCTAACGTGTTCTGTATAACGATGCATATCCTACTCTAGATTTCCTACGCGATCACTAGATAAAGTGAATGATTATGCTTCCGCAGTGTGGGGTGATGGTGTGCAGCTTTTTCCCGTCCATCTCAGCGCCATCGAGAGTAAACACGGTGTGTGGGTAACACTGTTAGGACCGGCGAAGGGGCAAGGAAGAGAAGTGAGATTCTCCTCTTAGGAGGCCGTGAAAATTCAGTACTCGTCATGGACATTAAGGAAGATGAACGACTCTCCTTCCCGTCTCACCTTTTTGTTCCTAGTGAGTTGTTTGAAACAAAAACAACAAGTGGCATCTCGTACATGGAGGCATACGTTACTTTCATTTAGTTTTTCATATTATAGAAACCAATGAAATACTATAGATTGCGTCACGACCGTGATAACGTGTTTCTAAATCAATAATAAATAGGTCGTGTATCTATTATCATCAATTATTGTTTTATTTCTTTGGAATTCGTTGCAATGGCAATGCAAGGGCTCGAAAAATCTTCGTCTGACCAAATACTGAGTTTTCTACTTAGCATACTCGAACGATACAAATGCCTCCGTGAATTTAATTCGTCATCTCAGCTCTTTTCTTCCGAGCCAACGGAGTGCAAGTAAACAGGTATAAGCAAAAAGAGAATGAAAAAAAAAAAAATACATGGTCTCGTGGGGAAAACGGAAAGAATAAATCTGCAGCCACTGACGTCACTGGCTTTTGATACCGGGTTAGGCCATATATGTATAGATACACTCCGAATAGTATATAGATATCGGATAATACAGCAGCGAGAGAGCGCATAATGTGGTGGTCAATCCCTCCTTTGGTCCTCCCCCACCTAAAGCAATGACAATAGTTGGCCCAGCTCCTAGAAACCCGGGCTCGCAAATAACCTACTTTCGTATTCCTCCATTTGGTATTTGGGAGCTGCTCCCCTCCGTCCTCCCCGAATTTCGCCTTTATTTCATTTTTTACTCCTTCCCTTTTCATTCTTTATTCCACGCCACGCTCTCATTAAATCTCTCTCCAATTGCATTACGTGTGCTGTTTCGGCAGAACTTTTTATTTGTTTTATTTTTCCTCTCTCCCCACGCGGTGAGTTCTAATTCCATTTTTGCTTTGCTTTTCCTTTTCCTGTTGATTTCCCCACGAGCTACTTTAGCGTTATATTTATTAGTGGTTGTACCGTTTTTCCTTCACATTGGCTGGTCAACACACACTGAAATTTAATTTTAAATCTAAAGTAACATTATTCCCTTCGCTACTCTTTTTTAGTGTTGCAATATGTTATGTTAACACTTTTAATTAGGCTCCACTTTCACGTGTACTGTAATTATTTTATTACTTTTACTTAAATCTTCAAGTAATACACGTTGGCTTTTGAGTTACGTGATGATACTCAATTTTCATTTAAAATCAATTGCAATGGACTTGATCATCACCGGCGTTTCTCAGAGTATACGTTGGCATCGAGCACACCAACTTACTAGACGTCATTCACATACTCGACTGATTGTGAAGTTTAAAATTACAGAAGCATCGAAAGCTTCAGTATCTAGTTAAAATTATTGCGACCTTATCACAACAGTAATAATAACAAGTATACTAACTACAGTAGGTAAAATAAACAATATTCACCATCACTGCCACCTACACCTGTCATTCAACAAATCCTCGATTCTCCTTGCAGGATACCTCCATTTACATGTACTATGCATACACAACATGAACCCTTCAAAAAAAATCACAAATAAATAAAGCTCCAATTCTCTTTTTATTTTATGATTCTGTATACTTGATTTACAAACGATGGATATGAAGCGAGAAAGACTGGTCCGCAAATCATCGTCTTTCTCTAGTCTAACTCATTCGCATGCTATTTTTTTTTTTTTTTTTGCCATATTCCATTGAGAGAATGCACGCCTACTGCATCAGCTCGTATATTTCGATGGGACTTTCAAACTTTCTAGGGAAAAAGAGAAAAGGAAATGCACGTGCTCCAAAACAAGCCTTCGATGAGTAATGCTTTGGCTGATGCACTGTTGTCGTTGGCTTGCTTCTCGCCGCGCTTTTCCGTGGCCCTTAACGAACGCGTAAACTTTCCTTTCAATTCAGTTCCCTGACGCTGCCTGTGTGATTCATTATTTATTACACTCTGGACTTTTACTCACCACAGTTGTGTTCTTGAAGACAGTGCTATTCATTTTTTTTTTTTTTTTACGTTGGACGTGTTAATTCATTTTGTTTTGACCATAGTATTGAAAAAAAATCGCCATAAATATTTATCAAATATATTAAACTTGTCGTTTGATGCAAAACAAACTTTTTCTTTCTCCATGTGGAACCTTTGCTTTAAACATTTTAAGTGCCTAATGGTAATATTGAGATATTTTCCAACAATAATTTATTCATCTTAGATAAAATACTCCATCCGTAGCGATGTGCTATTTTCGTCATAGATACGCTCCATCAAAATAAATAAAATGTAAAAGTATTAAAGGTAAAATTCTCATCGGTTCAGAGAGAAGATACAACTTTATCGAGAGTAGTCATCGTCATGTGGTAGTGACCGTATCTTTTCGTAGAGTTGCTCACAAAAGGAACAGCGAGAAAAAAGGTAGAGAGAGAGAAGAAATGAGCTACCCAGGAGCTCTTTTAACACATCTGCAATTGAGCTTTTCCACAAGCTGCTCAAGCGCACACAAAAGTCAAAGTCTGTTGCCACTTTCAATCGGGTGTGTGGGCCACAAAGCGACACGAGAAAAGGGAGAAGCCGAGAAGTTCACCGGCATCCCCTTTTTGATGTGCCAACTTTCCTTTCCGCCCGTTATCCTCGTCCTTTGATCTCGTGCATAAACACCGGAACTGCTCGATTTTGCATGGATGAGCTTGATGTACCTTTATCATCTCTGTGCTTTGATAAATTTAAAAACATTCGAGATAAACGAGCTTGAACTGTCAATTTCTTTTTTCTTTCGTCCGTTTTTGCGTTTTATTTTCTTTTTGTCCCTCTGTCGAAGCAAAAAAAGTTTACGTAAACGAGTAAACCTCGTTTTTTATGTTTCACTATTCATCAAGAGTGCAATTGCTTTCAACAAGACATCCCGTGGAACGAGAAAAACCTTGAGAAGAAAAGAGTCCAAGAGAGGGTTCCGAACATAAATGTCGCAATTAGCTTTTCGAGTCTTTATGACAAAAGTTAATTGTCTGTAAAAGAGAAAGGATACAAATCAATTTTGCAACAGAGAGAGAGAGAGAGAGAGAGAGAGAGAGAATGGACTGGACACGCTTTAGAGCCAAAAAAAGGTCCGAATGAAGAGGGAGGCAGTGGAAGCTCGAGTGATTATTCTTCTCTTATCTGTACAAATTTTTTTTTGATTGTGCAGTATACCGGTCAATCATCCCTTTCCATTTCTTCCAATAGTTTTTCCCAGCCACTTTATTTGTTTAGGACTCGATGTTTTACATTTCGTCCTCGAGATTATTGCCTTTTTCTACATCCAAATGACTCGTAGGGAATTGGTGGAGTCGGTATTTCATGGAATCCAGTATACACATCTTTTCGTAAGTCAATAGTAGGTGAAAGGAAATGGGTCCTCGCTGGGCCCCACGCCTTAGACGACGAATCCCTTTTCTCTTGTTCAAGTTTGTTTTACGCCACATTTCTCTTGAGCATGAAAACGCAGTCTTATTAATCATAATAATCGAGAAATGAATGAAAAAAGCTACCCCTAGATTGAATTCCGTACATACTGCCAGTCAAACAGTATTGGCGGGTGGTTAGAGTTTCACTGAAACTGCACATGCCCCCCGGCACATAATACCCCAGCCGAATCATACACGGTAAATTTGCCATAGACCTATCGCGGCCGACAGGAAGGAGAATATCAAGTTGGCTGTTTGGACCAATTAGACATCACACCAGTGGTCGGGAAGAGGAAAGGCGTATATTAGCACAGCAGCTGAGTTCAAACTGCGGCTGGTATTTCGTATAAGCCCTCGGATGGTCCTCGGTAAGCCCAAATCGGCTTTGCGTTTCATACGGATACGTTCGAGATTATACCGATCCGATTATATAATAACTCATATTTTCAATACCATTATCGTCTACAGATTCAACCTGTTACGGGGGCTCCTCTTCTTCCTTCTCTCTCTCTCTCTCTTTCGTTACCATTCTGGTCCGCTTCTTTTTTTTTTTGTGCATGCCATTGACGTGTTCGAGGAGAACATATAACGTGCCAATGACTTATGTAATTTGCAAGTTTCATGCTTTCTGTTTAACGACGTAATAACTTTGTAATACATAGGTATACATATACCTCCATATGAACTAATGGAAACGCATGAGATTACGGATATTCCATGTGCACTGCGTGGTACGAAATCATAGCCCATAGCAGACCACGTACCATAACTCGTACACACAAGCGTTTTCCTCTGGCTGCGATCTGTCGCTCGACCTTGCGGCACACGTCGTACGTCTCTCAGCAATGTATTTTGCGTACATATATATACACCCTCGGTGCTGATGTACAAATATACATTACTGTTACGATAATGCGACTGCTATTTAACTTGTGCATTGCCAACAACGCAGCTGCACGTTGTAAGGGTATAACTCGTTGTCGAGAGCAGCAACAGCAATTTCTCCGAGAGAAGCGTGCTCGCACGAGACAACTCCGGTGAGGCGTATGTAAGGCACTGTAGTCATTTGAAAATTCGAATCTTGCAAGCCACGTGTACGCATACACACTGGCTTGTAGGTGTATACAAGTGCTTGCCTCGTTCCCCTCGAAAGGATATTCGTTGTGCATTCTGTGAGACGGCGTTGAGTAACCCTTCGAGTATACACGATTTTCTCTCGCCACACACAGTTTTTTTTTTTTTTTTTTTTCGCAAGAGAATACTCGTGTGTACCTCTGCTATTACGTGCAGGTCTGACGAATCGTAGATGTGTTTGGTATAGGATGGAGGGTGTCTTCTTGCGTTTTGTGTGGATCAACTCCAGCGCATTTCTCTCATGAGTGATGCAAGCTTCTTATAATTTTACGTGATGACTGATTCATCTCTAAAGTTCTTCCCTTCATTCATTTATGTAAGAGAAACCATTCGATTACATCCTTCTACGTTGACCGAATGTAGGCAGTTGCAGATTAACCATCTGGATCGGCTCCATTTCGTGATCCTCGGGACTCTCCTGGATTTGTCCGAGCGTTAAGTCAAGGGGAAGCTTGAATTAGCACTAGGATCTGCCTCATTGCCCAGATTACATGTAACAGTGCACGTATACATATATATATACACGCGAGCAAGTATAATTGTACCAAAGCGTAGGTGTACCGTATGGAGATGAATGTTGTACGGTTACGAACGTCTGTGGTAATGCTCGTGCACGAATGCTCGTGCCTACAGTATATGACTTTCGCGCGCCATGGATATACCTTCCCGTTCTCGTCTTCCTATCTCCCGTTGCTGATGCTGCCTGTCCTACGTACACACGACCTAATTGCCCGTGCACTGTGTTTATTATGTCGAACAATTGTCGCTTTCACCCCACCTCCTGCTCCCTCCCCAGAGAAGGAATTAAACGAGGGCAGCATCTGAATTTCACTCGGTGAATAAATGGCACGCATTGAAGCCTATCGTTGACGTCTAATAATACAAGCACTATCTCTTACGTCTCAACTAGGGAATTTCTGTACTATACATTCGTGAGTTCGTGTTTTTGGAACATTATTTGCAGTAATAAACATACATTAATTATAGACATCACGTTACCTCACCTTATCAAAAAAATGTTGTAAGGCCTTGCTTTATAAAGACTTGTCCAGTAAAACGAATCTAATAATATATACCCTACTGTTCTTATTTAATACGTTCATTTGGTCATTTGGGTGTGGTGTCGAAAGTCCCATTCCTCCTCTCTTCAGCCCTTTCGCTCCACACTTGTATCTCACAGTACATGTGTAGATGTGTTAGACTATTTTTCACATCTACAGACAAATATATGGATCGATTGTGAGCGTCAAGTAATATTGATCCAGATGGTGGGTGAAAATGTATTCCTTCCTCTCTTCCAGTCGTATAAACTGTCTTAGTGCTAGGCGGCAAAGCAAATGAATGTTGTCTCGAGACGCCGTTAAAATGCAAATGTCACTGAATACAATAGAATTTGGTCTACAGTGGTAAAGCAAGATGCAGTGGAGTGAAAGGGATTCATCGCCTCCGAAGCTTGAATGCAGAGTCCATATCAACGGGGTGATTTAATTGGCACTGGTCTGCTGCTGGCTGTACTCATTGTGCTCGAGGCGAAGGACAAAGTCTCAACCGTACGTCTACACCATTTGTCGGGTCAACGCCTTTTGCGCGTCAATATACGTCAGGATGAGATTTCAAACAAACAAAATCGTGTAACACGGGAATCCAGTTGAAATATATATGTTTTCGTACGTGTGAGGTGGTGAAAGTCCTTTTGTCGCTCAAACAAAGGGGGTCGTGGACGCAGCAGCCAAGAAATCCAATTCCACGCTCGTTATTCACACTCAATCCTTCCTGTCGTGCGGCGTATAACGAGATGAGCCAAACGTATGGGAGTGCCGGCAGCGTCATCGAAATTCCACAATCGACTCGCAGAATCTGCATGCGGAGATGAGGGGGAAGAGAGAGAGAACTGGAGAAGTGGAAATCCAGAGGCAAATTTTGTGCATTAGCGCGAAGGCTGACGTTCTCATCGCGTGTATGATGATGACATGGGCGTATGAAGCGGCAACAACAGCGATGATGGACGGCAGTAAGTTCACACAGCGATTGCATACAGCCTGTCGTTAATATATGCATTGAAAATAGCATTGGCTGGTTTGTCATATTTGTTGCTTTACTAATAATCATTTTTGAAAGACATGTATTTTAGCAGCACATGAATATAAAGGGAAAAAGAGAATACTTGGAATTGAGACAAATGTATCAAGTAGCGATACTCTGCAATCAATGGTCGATAGAAGCCTAATAAACAAACCAATATCTTGACACTTGCTCTTGTAGGACAATGAGTTAAAATCTTTTTTCTACAGTTTTTCCATTTATTTTTCTTTTTTTTTTTTTACAAAAGTCTCACAGCTGTAAAAAAATTTCACGCATTATATCCCGCCTGGTAAGCTCCACTGGTTGTACCAAACTCTAGGGCATAAAAACCTCATATTTCATTATTATTATTATTATTTTTATTTAATTATATAATATTCTTCCACATCAGTATTTATCAAATCAATTGTCAGTAAAAAAAAAAACTCATTCAAAATTAATTAATACCAGCAATGTAAAAGACATGTCTGACCAAACGCATGGCTCTACTACTGAAAAATTTTCTGACAATTCACTAATAAATAACCATAGTATTTGCAGTCCTACAAATATGCAACAAACAATATAAGTGTGAAGATAAGTACCGTCACAAAAAAATCAGCTCCCTGTCTCTTGCTAGATATCATTACTAAAATTGATCTATTTATATTTAAAATTAGATGTTTTAGTGCGCCTCACGTTGTAAAATGTACAAAATATATTTACAAGATAAAACACATAATACAATGAAAACATACGAAAAAAAACTGTAAAACATTAACCCTTCTGCCCCTCTCTCATACTCTTGACATGATCGCCATCAATAACAGCTGGCGCATTTGGCCAGGTGTATCCAATTGTAACCCCTTGCTGACTACGCTCCATTGGTCAGATATCGATAGAATCAGATGGTTTGGAAGTAGTTATATTTTTATGGCACTTTTCATTGATTTATCATCCTTAAGCCGCTATAAATCTTAAAATGTAAATAAGTGTACCTCTTAAGTTTTACGAGTTAACAAAAAAAAATACTGGCAATATTACCGTGGAATCGTAAAAATAATTATTAGTATTGTAATATTTATAATAATGATAGTTATTATTCTGAACTAATCAATGATTACCCATTTTATTTGATCCAGGCCAAATCGACCTCTGGACGCAGAGCATGAGCGGCTGTTCGTGCGGCTTCAACTCATCACAAACGGCCTGCGCGTGTTGCGTACCACGAGGTGGATGCAGCTGCGGCGCCGCCATGCCCAACAGATGCACCCAGTGCGGCCTCGAAAATTACTGCTCAAAAAGTGAGTACATTTATCATCAAAATCAAACTACACGACTTGGCACAACTGCTTTCTGTTACTACATCGCTGGTACAATCCGTTGTATTCTCTTCCTATCTTTTCTCTCTTCTGGTTTTCCAAGGCCTCGTTTCGGAGACCTCGTTCCTCAGTTGCTACAACTGTTCCTCCTCCTATTTCCTCTATCGAATTGCTTTTTATTCGCCAATTAAATTTTTATTACATTAAGGAGGAATTAGCATCTTTCTTGGAGATCGGCCAAATTGGTATGTAGTTTCTTCCTTCTATGCAGTGATAGTATGTTACGGTATGTCTTTGTCGAGGGCTTGAAAAGATGTAAATTCTACAAGCTCGGCTCACAAGAAGTGTAACTCGTCATATATTATTTTTAGTAGTGGAACAAAAATTGTTTATTTACTCGACAATAAAATGAAGTAAACCAGCGTCCGTAACTTCAAACTTTTCCTCCCAGCCCCGACTTCGTTACGATAATATTTCTCAAATCCCTCCTTTTCCACCCTCTTTCTGATATTCTCCGTTGTCTTGAAACACTGTAGTTACAAACATAAATCGAGCCAATTGATCACGGCTCGCTTAACTACTTGGACCTTCCCCACCCCTCGAAGTCGATTGGTCGAGTCGATCCGAATCACTGGAGAACAATGAAAAAAGGAAAAGGTGGTAACTCGCTACTTCCTCCCTTTTTATAAATTTAATGAGCCTCTTAAAGTATCTCGTTATACGCCAGAGCCGCATATCTTTTCATTAAACCACCATAATGGCAAAAAAATATATGCTGAGAAGAGCAGATCAGAGGCTACGTAGAGTAAGAGGGTTGACGGAAAATTTATTTGAATCGCATCGTTTGATCGAACCTTTTATTCAGTGGGCACGACATACAGAGCACTGCGTTATCCTTTGCGATTTTATTCTATAATTTACAAGCCCTTGTACGCAGACGTAGCCATCCCAATCTTTTGCAATTGTCCGGTTGAAGGTTCTTTTATTTATCGAATGATTTACCGTTAAGTCGATTATTAACGGTGCACTTAACCGATAAATCCATTTAGCTTTGAGCTCCACGGATCCTTTGTTACTTGTGACCTGCTCCAAACCTACCTTTTTCCCCATCAGATGATTAATCTGTCCAGAAAATAAATTTATAATAAACTATACATTTTATACTTTGTACACAACTCACTTTGTACCTGGTAGTAACAACTATCAAGAGGATAGTTTATACTTACTTTACATATTTATTTAAAAGAAGAAAAAAATTGCAAAAATCTGAAAAGAATCACTATCTTCCAACTCCCCTCTTCACTCACTCTTAACACTGCCATGAGCAGAATGCACTGCACACATGCAGGTTTTGCTCATTTTTCTTGACACCGAGTAGTTTCCCTCCTTGGCACTGGTGTCTTTGTTTTCGTCTTTCCACTCCATGAGAGCTTTACTTGAGCATTTTGCTGCGCACATGTGAGCAAGTGCTTTCGAGAAGGAAACGTGTAGTAGACGCTGCTGAAAACTGGAGCAGAGCAGAGAATCATGGGATGAAAATGATAAGATCAACGAAAAATACGTATCCTCCTTGGCGTGTATTTTATGTATAGATTTGAAACTAAAAGTGTTACACGTGAGAAGTAGGAAAAGTGACTAATTTTATTTTGTTTTTTGTTTTGTTTTGGTCCACAGTGTGCAACGTGACGCTGGACAGTAGGCAGTTGTTCAGCAAATCGGATCGGGGCTTCGGTCAAATAAAGTCCCCACAGCTGCAGGGGCCCTCTTCGTGCACCTACAGGTTCGTGCCGGACACTGGCCAACGAGTGGAGCTCCAGGTCTGGCGGATCATATCCATTGGGCGGCACAACGGCACTGCGTGAGTATATTTTTTGTACAATGTTGCATATGATTCCAGCTCTTTATCATTCTTCTCGTCACCTTTTTTTTTACAGTTTCATGATACTTGCTTTTTATTTGGGAAAATATTCGTGCACACGTTTATAGCTCCACCAAAGTTTTCCCATCACCCATTTATATTTATTTTACTCCCATTTATGTTACTGCCCTACCTTGTAAGGACTAAGGACAAAACTGTTGGAAACTTTTAGCTCCCCATGTGTCTCTGTATGTTCATGCCATTCCGATGTAAGCGGTTTATTTGATGGTATGTCCTGCAGAGACAGTTCACGCCACAACCCGATGATGGTCGTCAGCGTCACTACTCACCACAAAAATTAATTTACCTTTATCTTGTGAATGCACAGGGTATTCTAAAAAATACGGTTCTGCTTTTGTGTTTAGCTTAAAACGAGTTAAAAAACTGTATGATAGAGTTTCAACGCACCAACGCGACGACTAAAAGTTGGCGAATTCATTTGGAAATCGTACATTCATGAATTTTGATCTGGAACAAGAAAGGCTCGGTTGGACCCTCGTAATTATAGTACTCTCGAAACTTTTGCGTACGAAACTTTTTGAGAGAATTATCCTCTTGCAAAACGAGATGATGAAAAATCTGTTTTTGATATGAAAATCACAGCGACACTCGTTTGGAGTAAAGGTACTGCGTTGCAAATACGATTTTTTATACATTAGTTTGGAAAAAAATACACTCATTCTGCACCACCTCTATTTTCGGAATAAGAAGTCCAAACTGTGAAAAAGCACCATCGTTCATATGATTCGCCAAAAACTGAGCGGGCGAGCGAGTGAGCACATGCTTAATGGAGAAAACTAAAGGCCTCTATTTTACACAACTCCACTCTGTCTATATTTAAACATCTTGTTCGACTGTCCTCACAATTTTTCCCCTTGGCTGAGATACAAAGCAGTACTTGCTAGTCGCTTCGAACAATAGCGATAGTCAAGCTTTCAGCTCTTGTTTGCGAGAAATTTGGGAGAGACTTGTGCATGTATCGTCGATTTGACGACCCGTAAGACTTTTCGAGTGTCACAGTGCGGAAAATGTCGGAGGAGGCGAACACTAGAGCAGAAACGATGCAGGTGACAATAGAAAACTTGGGCTTTAACAGTATTGTTTGATCTCTCGGCACGTTGGAGCGCACATGATTGCTCTTTCTCATTTTTTTTTTTTTTTTTTCTCGTAGATCTGTATTGACAATGTGCTCTAGCTTTTCCGATTCTTCTGCTGTTTTTTTTTCTTTTCGTTTTGTCTTGAAGAAAGTGATGATAACAAACCAAAGTTTCTCATTTTTCTTCAGTTATTTTGGCACAGGAATAGCTACGAAATATTTTCGCAGTCATTCTAAATATTGCACTAATATTACTACTCGAATTATCAGTTTAGCGTACTTGTTGAAACATCATCAAACAATAAAAGCCGTTTCAGTATTAGTTTCTTTCAAATCATCTTTCTGCTTCATGCACTAAACATATACTTATGGGAAACAGAGTACATAATTTAAAAAGCGAGAAAATTGTCACTTATTCTTCCAAAAAAAAAATGGAACCACGAAACTTTTCCAAAACCTTTGAGGTAGCCAAATCGACGGAAGAAGGTAACATAAATTCCTAGAACGACAAAGCAGACAAAAACAATGTCTCTGGCATGTTGGGCTGAAAATCAACAACAGCACGATCGCTCTGTCCTCCCTCTGGCTATCCTCGCCTCCAAGCAATAATAGCGAGACGCGTAGCTCGACTGTCCGGCGTAAATAAGTGAGGGTAGGTGGGAGGCTGCAAGCTCGTTATACACGTCCGCACGCTCGGCCACGAGCTTCTGCGTGCAATTAAACCTTGATGCAAGTTATACGGGTCCGGCCTCCCACCTTTCTCCCTATCGTACTTGTAACTTGTACTGTTAAGTGCGCCCGTGTCTGACGCTGCAAACTGGCGCGCGTGGAGCTTTCATTGGTGTTCGCGCACAATGTTGCTCAAGTGCTCTCAGTGACAGTGATCGTAAGGGGAATACATTTTAATTTTCTGATTTGCCCAGTTCTCGTCCAAACTGGTAAAATTAACTTAGAGTTTTAGTTCTTTCATTTGTTATTTATAGAAAAGATGACCTTCGATTTGTCTTGGTCCTTCATTTCTCACTTCGTTAATGTGACGAACTTTTTTATCTCAAATACAGTGGGCGAGAAGAATAAAGAAAAGAGTCGTTGGTCAAAAGGGGATCGATAGATCTTAATCACACAAAACCATACACCGATAAAACTCATCAGTACACTCATACTTGAAAAGTAGCTGAAAGATAAAAAAAAAGGAAGAATAATTTAAGGAATAACTCAATTGCCAAAAAATGAATGTAAGCGTATCCTTTTTAGCGTAATGTAGTGTCAAATTATTGCAGTACGACTTGGCTCTGTTGGCTTTTCTCTTCTAGCTATTGTCGTAAACACACTATTTTTTAGTCTAAGATAAAAGTAAGGCAGGTACGAAATATTAAAATCACCCTTTGTTATATTTGAAATAATCACAGTGAAAAAGCAAAACGGCTGACCTCAGCAGAGCACGTTATGCTCTCGTATGCTTCTGCCGCTGGCACGGTGGAAAACAAAGTGTTGGCAAAAAAAAGAGGGGGATGGAGGAGGGATGAGGTTTCTCGCAGGCTACTCAGCTTGATCTCGAATGCAGGGACACGAGTCCTCTCGAGTGGAATAACAGGCTGTCCTCCTCACCCTTCGCCGCTTTTTCTGCTTCTTTTTCTTTTTTCTCGTCTTATTCCGAAGGCAACCAGTAATCAGGTTAACCCCCCTGTTTCCCTTTAATGTCGTTCCGATAGCGCTGACATGCATTTCCGAAAGGCTTCGGTGCTCAGCAGCTTCATTCGGGCTTCCAGGAAGTTTTCACTCTGTTCCTTTGTTTTTCTTCCACGCTTCTGTACACCAGATTTCTTCTCCATGAATTTTTCATCCCGTTTGACATCTGATGTGACTAGCATTTACAACAAATTCACGCTTTTTTCCTTTTTTCCCCGAGTAATTATATACTTTCACCAGGCCTTCCCTGGTTAATGAACAACATGCATCAGCTCTTCAAGAATTTCGCAAATCAGTGCTCCTAGCCTCGAGATGATTGATCGGCCGATGCCAATAATGGATCACTCGCAAAATCCCGCAACATCAATCTTTTCCTCGATTCCTCTTTTTGTTCTCTACCTAACCTGAAAGCTCCTTTACTCCTTCTGTTCTCCTCACCAAACTCTAATGCTGGTGAAAATTAGTCAGGAGGCTCTGCTCTAACTTTTGATGAATGACTGGATTATCTTCCTTGCGGAAGAGAAGACCCCAGAATTTTTAATTATAATTGCCGAAAATCCTCACTTTGAATGAAGTTAGTTGTGTATATCTATACATCGATGGTTCGGTGTTTGATATTACTGAGGCTACTAGCTTATACAGCGAATCAAGTCAAAGGTAATGCTGAGAATTAATTGTAACTAAGTAAATACTGCGTAGGAATAATTAAACACTCCATGACTGTGAGATAGTCTGTGCGTCTGACCAAACTTGCATCTTTCTACTTACAGGTGTCAGTAGTGGCATTAAAGATAAAAGGATCAGATTACGGAAATAGGCATAAATTGAGAGTAAATTTTAAACGAAAAACATCAACTTTGTGCTTGACTTACATCGTTTATTACTACTAATAATTAGTAATAAAAAAGAGAAGCGTAAAAAACAGTGCTTAAGCATTTTGAACAATATTTTCCTTAAATTGAAGTATTTTAGGTTTAGTATTATGTGTTTCAATTAATAATAGTCGGTAAAAATGCTGCAGTCTAACTAAGTTATTTAAGAATTAAAATTTAATAGCTGTGGCTGACTAAACTCGTACATTAATACTTGTTTGCATCAATTGCAAAATTCAGTTCAAGTCAATACTTCAATTCGAGTATGTCTAACTGCAGCGATACTGTTTTTCACGTCTGACTAAACTCACACATAACTACTTGCATCAGCGAAGGTGTGAGGAAATTAAACGTTTCACAATCCTTTCTTTTTCCATAAGAGATCATTGTAGCCATGCAGTTTCTCACTTTCATAAAAACGTTTTCATGTACATCAATGACTTGGTAAAAAAAATATCCAACTCATGACTGAAAAAATGGCTATTTGCCAGCTATAAAAATTACAGTAGAAACTGACTCAAAGAAATTTTTTTTATTTATTTATTATTTTTTTTTTTTTGTTACTGGCAAACAAGAATAATCTAGAAAGTAACAAGAGTATATTTTAATTTTATTCATAAATAAAATAGCCGTATAGCCACTAGAATATTTAGATCAGCCATTTTTTAATGCAATATTAAGTTGACTATTTTTATAACCAGATCGTCATTACTGCTAAAATAATGTAATGAAAAGCATGAAATAAATAAAACGCGGTTGCATTAAATTATCTACTACAGAGTGCAAAGTGTAAGTCAACAAACAAACTATAAACGCAAACAAACACCGTGTATTGGTACATCAAAAATCGCAGTACAGTACAGCTACCCTAACTTATTTACCTCAATAAAATGTATTTAGTACTGGGACGTATCATAACAAAAAGTGGAAAACTGTTGTTTTGAGAGAAAACTAAATCATCACATTGACGTGCTCATAAAGTTTTTGCTAATTAATATCGTGGTGTCAGGTGTAATTTTTTTTTATCAGTATCAGCAATCAAAACTTGTTCAATTAGGTAACTGCAAGCGCATGAAAAGACAGTCCAGCATTCACCCTTAGATACATGCACGGGAGAAACAGCAACAACAGCAACAACAACAACAACAGCAACAGCCGAAAGCATAACAAGGGGAACCCAGCATCCCTCTGTCCCGTGAGCTGAATAATTGGTTGAATAAAAAATTTCGAACTTGCACCGCCACAGCCGATGCTGCTAGATGTTGTCCTCCCTCCCTTCACCCCCCACCCACAGCACGAGGCTATTGTCGTTTTTGAGCACTGCTCCGCTTCTCCCGGCTGCAAATTGCAAGCACTCGCTTCCCGCTGTACTGAGCAGTAAACAAACAAACAAACAATCAGTACACGGCTCTCCCCCATAGTGAAGTATGCGTGGGGGGTATGTGCGGGCATCTAGTGTATTCTGATGATGTGTTCACCACCACCTCTGCTGTTGTCATCACGCCATTCAAACCGAACTCCCAATCGTTAAACCCAGAAACTTTAAATTTTTTTTTTTTTTAATCATCGCTTGTTTGCCTTCCCTCATCAAAACGAGTACCTATAGCAATGCGGGAAATGAAAAGTTGCTCTCTAGTCACCATTTTCTACGGAAATTATTTACATTCCACATATTTCGAAACCTCACGTGTGTGGATTTTTAAAACAAACCTCTATGCGCCAGAGACCACGCGAAATCCATGGGTGCATGAAATAATACCGACACTGGGATAATATTTCTTCTCTGCATCCATCCTCTAATTAGTGCAAATTTTAACGAGATACTCGCTACACTACATCCCTCAAAAAAGGGGTGAAGACAAAAAAGCTACTTGTACTCTGAATTTATTCATACGTCCCTTTTACTTCCTACTCACTCCCTTCAAAAGGTGGCCTCTTTCGCACTCGTTTATTTGCATTTAGCTTTTCACCTTCCAGCCCTTTCCATAGAGTCAGCATTACTTTGAAGGTTGCAACATACGTAGCACCTGAGCTAAGGACCAAACTGGAGGGTCTCCGTCTTTTTTTCTGTCGGATAAAAATCCCCCTTCCTGTAACAGCTGCTCTATTATCTCCACGTCAGAAGCTATGTTAATGGACAAACTGATCGGAAGCTAGAGGCGTTACTGAGCTCTGCTATTGCACAAACCCGTAGCTCGAAATCAAATAATGAGCTGAATTTCTTCCACTCCTTCTCTCTTCTATTCGCCATCGTTTGCAACGAACAAAGGACAAACGTCTCGTCTTTCTGATCGTGAAATGTTTTTTTTTTCCAAACATGAAGTATCATAACTCTAAAATAACAGTGAAAAATTCGTTTAACAATCGCAATAGTCAAATTATCATGGTGTTCCATCTCTTTTGATGTCCATTGGTTAATGATTGCTCGATGAGGGGGAAAAAAGGTAGAAAATATGCATCATACTTATGCGTGTTGTATCTGAGGCAGAAAAATAATACCTATAAGTATACGTGGGTATCCTTTGTTCAAGTATATCTACGTATGATCTGCCTCTGCTAACGCGAATACACTATCTGCTGACTTCCCTCATCCATCAATCATCAACCAAGCTCCGATGAGATAAAAAGAATGCTTAGAAGCATTAGTGATACTCTAAGGCAATCGTATACACTCATATAGTTTCGGATACTATACCATGTGTTCTTATACCTTTACATCGCATAATACGCACACGTGCACATAGTATGTTCTTAAATACGCAATCGTCAGGCGAACGAAAATTCACGATCGTCACTCTTCTCGGTACTCTCCTGGTGGGTGTATGTTTTACAGGTATTAGAAAGCAAAACTATGACAGTTGTAAACAAATTTTTCTTACATAAGGATTTATATGATGCGATTTTTCTTCCTTGATAATGTTTTATGTACACAGAGTGAGCGGATCACTCGTTAGTTATTCTCGAAGGCGTACGTCTGACGCAACGCTGACTCGTACTACTTCCCCATTCTCGCATGACTTGCCGATTGCCGCCTCTCTGCTGCTGCTACGCGGGCTTTTACGTTTTGATTTGTTTTGCAAATGTTTGCCTCAGCTGCCTCTTGTACTTTTCTGATTTCTGACTCAATGTACATAACTCCAGGGTGAAATGCCAAAAGGTCCTCTGATACGTGATTCGGAGCTCCGATTCTGAGTACAATACGTGCCTGGCATTTCAACAAACCCAACTCTTTTTAATAAATGTTGGTTTCTTATTTGCTGCTGTTGATGAATTTATATTCCTTTTTATTGTTTAGCTTTTTTGGCTCTCCCAGAAAAGTCGCGAGCAGCTGAAACATCATCGTATTTTTTCTCTTCGTCGTTTCCGGCGCAGCGCCAAGAAAATTTTCACCAGCCCGAGTTAACATTTAAAATTACAATTTTCCAGGTTTGCCATACCATTACTTTTGGGAAGTAAATTGATTTTCGCGATCCCAAGCTGCTGTATGGGGGAAAAGCGCGAAACATCATTCAAGCATATACTGCTGCTGCTGCTTGTACAGGCGCCGCTCCGTAAGTGATTTCCGGCTGAGCGAACGGGTGACTGACTGACTGGCGCTTCAACTTGTCGCTCGTGGTGTTGGGCTCGAGATTTCATTCCCCAGTTTCGTGAAAAGTGGACTGGGAGTTGAGATCTACGTTTGCATCCACACATTTACCGCTACAAGATAAACCTATCCTCAATATTGTGCCCTTGAAAGATATAATGGGGAAAGAAAAATAATGTCAACATCTCCACTTGTCACTACGGTTATCGATGATAGTTGTTATTTGACTGCTTTTGAACTATCACGTGCTCAACCATACCACGGAGATTTGTTCTTTTTGTTTTTTTGAAATGACTTTGTTAGTTTGCGTTTTTGCGAGTTAATCAGCGTCAGCAGAAACTCTTAGTTTTAAACTTATTTTAACACTAGTCAAATGAATATCAATAACTGATGGTAAAAAAATTTCTGATTTTCTGGATAAATTTGCTCTATTGATATTGAAAAAAATGATGCGAACAAATGAAAATGGAACCTTGAAAATAGTAGGCAATTAAGAGTTAAAGATGATAGAAAATAACTCAATGTAGCCAATATCCTGCAAAGAGACCTGGATTCCCGTCCGTTTTTAATTTCGCCGCGCAGATGTGATAAAAGAGCCTCACGTTTGGGCAGTTAAGCTGCGAAAAGGAGAGAAAAAAAGTGACAGATGAAGGATCGGCAGATGGAAGGGACGGGGATGCGTAATCTGAGCAAAATGAGCGAGACGTGCAGCTAAGCAGCGCCGACAGCGTGTCAGGCTCTTTCAATTATTTATGTTGGCAGGTAACTGCATGGCCAACTAGAGAGAGACGATTTGGCCACGATAAATGGGATTGAATTTTCTTGCTCCGATACCATCGGGGCTCTTTTGAGGAGGTAAAATATACAACTGTCAATTTGCCTCTGCTAAAAGAGTGACGTGATATGGTCAGGGATATTCATGGCTCATCCTTTGCTCGGAAAAATTAAAGCAAGCTATTGCTATTTTAATTAATTTTTTTTTGTGTCTGTACTTTTAGTTATTCTATAATGATTTCCTACAGCTTCTTTCAGGATTGACTTCAAGAGAAGAAAAAGGAAAAGTAGAGTAATGGATATTCATGATTTGATTGCAGGTGCGAGGGTGGATGGCTGGAATTCGAAGGTGGGCCAAGGATATGTGGACGTGACTTACGACTGCATCAGCCTATTGTACTTTTCTCCGACAAACCAGAGCCGATTTTGCGTGTACAGTGAGTATTTTGTTTT
The DNA here is from genome assembly GCF_036245765.1 of Copidosoma floridanum. Classification (NCBI taxonomy): domain Eukaryota; kingdom Metazoa; phylum Arthropoda; class Insecta; order Hymenoptera; family Encyrtidae; genus Copidosoma; species Copidosoma floridanum. The sequence continues at coordinate 8,908,829 of NW_028321884.1, read as the reverse complement.
TTCCTTTTTTGTTTTTTTTTACTATTTACCAGACAAAAAGTATAGTCACTAGTAACAAAGCATCTTGTCCTTTATCGCTTATTTAACGATCACTTGGTTGATGCAAAGACAAAATTAGTCATAAAATTTAAAAGAAAACCCTTTATCAGAACGTCCGGAACAAAACTATGAGGAAGGAAAAGATGAAATTTCTGCAGGACAAGTTTTTCATATAAACTAATCACGACATTTAGCTGACTCGTGTCCTGGAAGACAAAAGGGGTGGGACCAAGCCCACTTGGCAACGAGGCCAAAACAGTCGGGCACAGCAGCTGCGGAAACTTCAGTTCAGCGGAAACGCAGTCGTTGTCGTCGTCGCCGCTCGTCACGTTGATTGAGATGCAGGGCAGCTCTCTCTCTCTCTTCCACTCCTTCTTATCTATCTTCCTCTGTATTTTTTTTTTTACCCAATCCTCGTTTTCTCCTATTTTACCAAAAAAAATACCAAGATTGAAACGAAGTTTATTTCTTTCTACATCGACATTGTTTCTCCAGAAATTCCAACTAAAGTATACTTGAATTTATTGTTGCACTCCCAGAGAAACATTATTAGAAACGAAAATTATCAATACATAAAACAACTAAATTTCTCGCATATTGAAGCTGCTCCTATTTCCCAACTCTACTTCCCTCCCCCTTGCCTCTGCGTCCGTTTACTTTTCTCCTCCCTTTCCTCATTTCTCTTTATCTTTCCGTGCGCGTCTCTTCATCCTCCTGGCCGTTCTTCTCTTCGAATTTCTCTATCGGAAAGTTGCTATATATTGGAGCGAGAAGCGAGTGCTCGCCAAGACGGGCTCATTTACATTCTTATTAAATTGTCCCGCTAAAATTACGACAAAACTTCGTGGCTGCGCTTATTTCTGGGTAAAGTCCTCCCCTACCCCCTGAACTTCCTGTATTTTTTTCCCAACCACCACTTCTTTTCACTTTTGACTTTTTCCACTCTCAGCTCTGCTGTTTTTTTATTTTCTTGACGCAATACCTCATTTATTTTTGGATCGAACCTTCAATGCGATCGTAGGATAAGCAGTTATTGCACAGAGAAATACAAATATCGTACGGTTCTTGCGTTAAAAATAAAAATAAAAATAGAAAGTAAATGGTATTAATAATTCAGAACGGACCGATGCTGTGGGGATAAAACGATAAACACAAACAGCAAATAAGCGGCGCCTCTGTATTACTTGATTACGCGGTAGAAATTCAATATCGCAAAGGATCGTACTCGAGACAATCTGATTATCCCTCCCTTGTATTTTTTTCCTTCGCTCTTCGTCTGCGAACCCTAAACTCAATCACATTTTTTTTTTCGCTGACGGCAAAGTGTTTTTTTTTCGGGTGACGAGTCGTTACTGCATCAGACTGTGTATGTATACGTTTTTTTTTGACCCTTTGAAGTGTTGGGATGCAGAGGTCGTAGCAAACATTTTTTCGTACAGCCGAATAATTCAACCAAATAACCCTCGTCCCAAAATATATATAAATACACAAATATACGTTGGAGAAAGTCAGCTCCAGAAGACCGATATGTTACGTCCGACCCACCAACCATATTTATCCGTACTTTTACGTACACCTACGTATGAATTTTATTCGTCTCACCAAATCTATCAGTCAGTATGTCTCTGTATACCCCCGGGAGATACCCCCCATAAATTTCACGGCCACTGGCGCGTAATATGTGTCTCTCTAGCTCGAACGCCCCTCGTATCTTTTAAAATTTTTATGCCGACACCTTGCTGCTACATCCATATCGATACATAACACGTTGCGCACACCAGTGACTGTCGCAAGTTAGGATGTGTGTGTTGGAGTGTTGTAATTCCATTTTTCAATCTGATGTATGTAAATTAAATCGTTACATTTTCACTGGTACCATGCTTGCTTTGTATACGACCATAGCGGTCATTCCGTACTTTACGATTTACACGCACCGAGAAATTTTTACAGGGGTAAGTTTTTCTATACCAAAATGATGCATTGATGAACAACGTTTCTCTGGTTATCTTTAAAATGACTCTATACGTTTATAATCCAAAGTTTTAAGGAAAATAAAATTCAAACCAATTATCCGTTTACGACTACACTTTATATTTGCTGAAATCCACGAAAATTCGCCTTTTTGCCTTTTTTTTGTTTCTGAAGACTGAAAACTATTAATTATCTCTTCCCATCCATTTCTTTTCTATTCTGCGTGCGTGTAATCACATGTTCTACTTTAGATTAATATTTTTGTAATTAAAAACATTCAAATACTTACCAATTAAAATTTCGGTCATCCAAACTAATTAATAAATATTAAGCTCCCCTTTTCTCGTCTCGCACACTCGATTGAACGCCCACCCCCTGATTTTACACTCTTCAAGATCCACGTGACTTACTCGACGCACTTTGCCGCGAAAATTACTCGGCTTTTCATAATTGCCCAAAGCACCACCAGCCGTAGTAGTCGCCTCAAGATCGATGGTACACCCTCGCGCTAATGTTGACTTTGGGAAGAGCGAAACGCATTAGCGCCCCCATTACAGCGGATCTTACGCTTTCAAGCTGAAATGTTCCTGGTACCGCCCTCGGTATAAATTGGCCCCCTTTTTTCACGCTGCTACTCGTCATACCTGCACTGTAATTAATTTACCGATTAATTGTTTCAACAAAGTTCTTGACGTCGTTCTTCGTGTTGATCGAAATTAGTAAAAACTAAAAATTGTTTGTCACCCCATATCCCGCACACTTGGGACCACATTCAATTTTTTTTGCGCTATACTTGCACACAGATTGAACGAAGAATTGTACCAAAAAAAACTGACTGCTAAATCTTATTTTCAGAAAGAAGCTCCTTTTATTGCTTTCGTGGCAGCTTTCGCGACGGCTTTCACCCTCCAATTGCACCCTTTTTTCTTTTTTTCCCTTGCCTTCTTATTCTTCGAGTCTTTTCACCACGGCTTTCAAACAGCTACTTTTTATTTAGGTTATCTGTATTTACAGTCACCTGACAATTTTTTATCATCGTCTCAATTAAAATCATCACGAATAAACTCGTTACTTTAATTCCTCGTACTTGAGATATTTAACAATAGTATAGTTTTTTTTTTTCTCATGAAAACCTTTGAATACCATATGAATGCGTATGTCTCTTGATCTCGAAAAGAGAAAGTGCATGCAAATAACTGACATTGTTATAGAGTCTTACTTACGGAACATAATTAATTTTTTTTTACTGTGACTGCACTTTAAGAGACTAGCAGGTTGCCCCATCAATTTTATGTCTCAAAAAAATAGCATTTATTATAAAAATACATGATAGAGGTGTGAAATGAAGATGTAAAGAACAGATAGAATATATTTGAATGAACGAATTAAATTTTTTTTTCAGTTTACGTAAAATTTCTTGTATTCGCATTTTTACTCATGACTATTTGGATGGAATAATGCTTGAATATTTCACTAAACAAAATCGAGCTATTAGTCAAAGCGCAGTTGATAATAAAAAAGTAACCTTCCGTGTACAAGAACACAGAATGTAAACAAAAGTTTACTAAAATGTCATAATGCGTTCCTTTCCCCTTGGCTCCTGCATTATTCTAGCGAATAATCATTTTTTTTCAGCGTCACCTCCTTTCGACTGTTACTTTTTTTCGTTCGCATTAACAGTCGTTGCAATAGAGACACGCACTCTGGGCACGAAAAAAGACTCCACCTCGCCGGCATGAAAGTTTAATACCATTTACGCATCGCTGACGAGAAAAATCCTTTTCAAGTCAGGCAGCTCTTATCCGTAGGCGCGATCTCTTCTTCTCTGGTTTTTTTCATGGTTTCTTTAAGCTCAGCCCCCCCAACCTTCCGACTATTAGAGTGTCTTTTTTTTCCACCGTCAATAGAGTGCGTCTAAAGTGCAGAGTCCCCATCATTTGCAGTCAAATGAAGCGAGATGCAAAGGATACGGGTTGTCGGGGAAGGAGCGAAGAAACTGAACCGAGCGTAAGAGGATCTGATATTTGCAAGCAGATTTCCTTTGGTCCTGGTGCCGTCTTTGTGCTGCACAAGCACATATTCTCCTTTACGGGGGATTTCCGAACTTCTAGTCCTCCCACGAGGATAAAGAGGTATCTCTTACTTTTTCTCTTTGGGTATTATATATCTACCGAGGAAATTTTTGGATTGCATTTTACAATTTGTTAGTACGAGTTAATAATTGGACGGCACACCGTGCACCGATACGTGATTTGAATTTTAATTGGTTATTCAGATTGGAGGTAGAGATAATTTCATGCACGTGTGCGATTGAAAATCTAATCGGTTAAGTGGTGCAGGGTATGCATTATGCATGCTCTTGTAATGGCTATGCATGATATCTGCATCAAAGTAGGATCCCTTTGCTTATTTGGCAGAAACAAGGAGGATAATTTAATTCATTAGGTATACTTTTTTAAAGGAGATTTTTTTCTAAAGCTTTTCCGATAAAAAGAATACTCAGGATGCAGGAATAGTACATCTTTTTAGATGATATCTGTGAAATTGGCTTTGCACTTATTTCTGGAAAAAAGGATGGGTGAAATGAAAAATGGGAGGAAAGGGATACAAGATTTTGGTAATAAGGCTCCCCACATAAGAGGTGTGAAAAATACCCATGAAAGTTACTTCGAGGTATGAAGAAAGGAAAATTAATACGAAATGCTCCGTATTGACATTAATGATCAGAATATTCAGAATTTTTGCTTGCTTAAACGAAGACATAACAAGTAAGTTTGAATTTTGTTTTTAAATTATTATACCTTGGTGTTAAAAAGTAGATATAGAGAGTATAAAAAATAAAACTCGATGAAAAAAAGTGTCCTTTTTCGTTAGTAAAATGTGAAAAAAGACTAGTAAAAAAAAAAAAAAGAGAAAAAAAATTCTTCAAGGGAGTCCGTGATATTCCATTATGGGCGTTCTTGTCTTTAATAATTCCTAGGCAGACACTTTTTTCCGATTCGCTGGGCGAGGAATCCTGGACTTTCTCATTCCATTAACGGGCATTAATCACATTATCGAGGAATTTCATCTTGAAAGCTTTTCTCATTAAATCGCTACTCTTAATCTCGACGCGCATACATATCCCTCCAATATACACAGCTGCCTGAAATCTGATGAAGCTTGATATTTTATCGTATTTCCTTTCTAAAAAAAAAAAAATCACTCAAAAACAAATTGCTTTCTACTTTTGATTTCATCTTAAGAACCCAATCCCACTTAATGGAGTGGAATGGAAATGCCATTTTAAAATTCGCATGGAAAAATGATGCACTCCCATTCACTCGGAAGCCACGAAAACTTTCCTCAGCTGCATTCACAATTGATAACAGTCGATATCCACCTCATCCAGCCAATACCATTCACAGCGGGAAATTAGCAGTAATCAGTGCGCCTCTTCCATATTAATGCTCACTCTCGCGTAAAAGGGATTTCGCGCGACGGAGCGAATTCACGAACTCCCCCCCCCCCCACTCGACTAACGCACAAACTACCCTGGCTCATCTGCTCATTGGTATTCCGAGAAGCTGAACTACTCCACCCCCCCTACCCCCCCCAGTCACTGCACGCACACAAGGTAATTAAGATATCCGAATGCGCCGAGATAACGAGCGCTCGTCCTCCTCTCCGATTCGCCTCTTCACGCTCGACGTCTGCGATCCATCTAATCACTCGCTATGTGCACCCTCTGCGCTGATTTCGACTGACTTGCCCTCCAACTTCGTTAATTTTCCAGCCCGGCAATCGTACCTGCCGATAATAACCCCATTCTCCGACCCCCTCCCTTTTGATTTGCCGTCAATTTTAATTGATTTCGAAACACTGCCGAGCAAAGCAATCGACGTCGATCTTTCAGCTACTCGGTTGAAATCTAGAAAAAATGTGTCATTAAACCACACCGCCTCGTTTTTCCTTGAATCAGTTCAACTGCTTTACTAGGAAGCGTTGAGTGTGCTCGAGCTTTGGCGTCAACTACGTGATCACCGATCTTCCTCGGACGTCACCGTGAAATGTGGGAGGTAGAGAAATTTTGAGAAAAAAAAAAGGGGAAAGTTTTGGGGGTAAGTGACAAGGGCAACAGCACCCGCCACGATAGAGCCGGGGCTGATGTTTGCAATTAACGAGGGCAAATATCTCTGCCTTTCATCGCGCTACGGTCTTTTCTGTTTCGGTCGTGTGCCTGGCGTTGACATGAATTCCGAGCTAGCCCAGCAGTGAGTGTTAATGAGCAGAGCCCGGGATGAGGAAGGGGAGGGCCTCGGTCGCTTTTGAAATATTATCGTCGCGCATTACACGACGTCGCTCTTCCTCGCTCCCACCCTGGCTTTGCTAATAATGAGCCGGGGCCCGGCTTGCGGCCAGCAAGCTCGCGCAATTTTCGTTTCGCGCTTACGCAGGCGTGGATTAATCATTCCTTATTTCGTCCCCTTCCACTTCTTCTCTTCGCTCTTTACAATTTTCGCGTGGGTGTGAATTTTTAGTACTTTGTGCCAACAACAATAATTAACGTTGGTACCGTACTAAATCTGCTGTTTGCAACGGCGGGGAAAGGGGAAGGCAAAAAATTTAATGTACACCGGAGTGGAGAGGAAGAATAAATAACCAGGAAATTCCAGGCAACAACACTTGAGTGCTTCGTGGCTCTGGTTTGCTTTTGTTCTCTCTCGCGCCTTTTTTCAACCCCCCCCCCTCCATTGCACTCCTTCCCCAGTGCACCGAGTTATCATTTTCGTTTTTTATTTTGCTGGCTGGTACTCGTCCGCGAGTTGGAAAAACTCGGTTGTTTGCGAAAACTATTGATTTATCGATAATTGAAAGGAAATTAAGTAAAAAATTTGTATAAAAGGGTTACTGGTTTCTCTTCAAATTGAATGAAAACTCCTATCGAACGGGTAGAAAAATTTTTGACTCCAGTAATAACCATGTGTTTCTGATCTCTGATGGTATATCAAGTTATTTAAGAATCCAGAAAGAATTTTACTACATCGGTTGGCAGAGTAACTTTCTTTTTTTCGAAATCCATGTAAACAGTCTAAGGTAAATTTTTATGTATATTTTGAAATAAACAGCATTAAAGCTCGTTAAAGGAAGAAAGTTTTCTGAAAACAGTTAGTTAGAAACTGTTGATACATACGAAGATGTAGAGACCTGATGTGGGAGCTAGAGATGCTTCGAGGAGATTTATACGACGGGCAAATGCAATTATACAAGTGTAACATCTGAACTCCGACTGCTATAAGACCAACTTGAGTAACAGTATAAGTAGTGGCAAGAATTTCACTGCATTTATCTACCTCCTTAACTAAATAACCAAGTTAAATAAACTGGTGTTAAATTAAATAGACTCCTTCCTACTGGCATTGGATATTTCTTCTCCTGATTCTCATTAGATAACATTGTTTCCTTAACTTCTTCTCGGCAACTTCTTCTCTGTTTGTTTTTGTTGGAGCTTTTTGTTTATGTGTACAATCAAATTAAAGATAATCATAAGCAAGTAGAACTTAGTTAAAGTTATAAAACTGAAAACTCTTCCTATGTCTGACCAAACTCGTATATTACTACTTAGTAGAATAGATCATAAAAAATCCCAAGTCATAAGTGCTTTTTACATTCTCTGTTACAATCAAAGTTGTTTTTCTTGGATTGCAGTTTTTTTTAAATTTAATCTTCTATGCTCCAATAAGTACAATAAGTAGTAATACTCGAGTTTGGTCTGGCTCAAAAGACAATCTACAGTTTTATCCAAATTAAATCTTTTGATGCTTACTAAATTCAATTTTGGGTATGGTTTTTTATGCACAGGTTAACTCTAACGAGTATCAATGTAATGAGGATGCAATTAAATGTTTTATTCACAAGTAGTAAAGTATGAATTTAGTTAGACATATCCAGTGTTGTATTGAGTGTGGCTGACTGAACTCAAGGATTACTACTTAAACTTAATAATTGAGGCCCAAAGATAAAACAATAAAATTAAATATAAGCATCAATAGAGATATTAATGAAACAAATGTAATATAATGGTAATGTAAGCTCAATTCATTAACTATACAACTATAGGCCAAATTACACTTCATAACCATAAAAATACCATGCGCTAAGTTTATGTATACTGATATTTCTGGTAAATTAAACAAATAATATAAGCGACGCACACACATAGTGCCCTCGAACAAGTAAAAATATATATCAAGTGCACGGACTATTGAAATTTCATGTATATAATCTGCCTATAAATATCGATGAACGGAGAGAAAAGGTCGTGGGCGAAGGAGGTACCGCTTCCAAAGGCGATACGGCATTTTTCATTCTCTCGCAGTTGGCGAGCAAAAGCACACACGGGCCATTTAGCAATGAAAAGAAAAAAAAAAAAAAAGAGAGAAAAATATATACACCAGCACGAACAAAGAACGAGAAAACGTCAACAGCTCAGCGCACAAGTGCGCGGGCATTAAATCTTCCGAGGAGCTGCTGTTCGCCCATGATAAATATTTCAGGGCAGTGCCTTGGAAAAGAGAGGGGGGGGGAATATATTTCTAGATGGGCGCACGCACTGCAGGCGTGGAAATATTTATCGCCCACGGCACGCTGTGGTGCGTATAATATCTATACCTCCTGAGGGCCCCGTCGCCGACGATATTGAACGATGTGTCACACGAGGTCACAGTCATGTTGTTAAAAGGTACGTCCATGTGTTTCAGGATAAACGAGGTTACGGAGAGGTCACTGGTCTACGCCTTCTACAGCTTTGCGTCCACCGCGAGCACGTCAGTCGGCTGGCCGGCCAGGGGTGGCAGGCAGCTACCCGATACCGGTAAGTTTTCATTTTTTTCTCCCAAGTTTTAGCTACGTTGTTTCACTCTTCTCATTGCATTTGCTTTTTCCCCGCACCCAAAGTCTCAGATACTCTCGCACGTATTAAATTCATCGATATACGTTAAGCTTCCGTGCCCATTTAAATTTCCCAGACAAAGCCCCCAATACCATCCGATCGGGCCAATAGTATACCTATATGTACATTATATTGACTATGCACCTCACAAAGGCTTCCGCGAATTTCCGTAATTCTCCTTTCTCGTGATCGATTCAAACGTCGGCAATTATTCATACCACAGCCAGCGATTTCTTGCTCTCTATGGTGATTACCGACGCCTGTATCGCACACCTTCGTGATGCCGTGTAAAATCGCATGAGCCAAGCGTGTGACTGGAAATGCATAAGCACAGTAGACTCCATACCTTGGCAACGACAAGGAGATTAACGCACAGCTGCTGAATTCAATACTGCATTTGGACGAGTGATTCTCTCCCTATTTCCGATGTCGTATATTGATATAGCCGGTCGTTCACTCGGTCCCCATGACAACCTTATCTTTCGATCGCACGGCAGAGTCTCGCGTGTAGCTAACATTTTTTTAACTTCTTTTCTTTCTCCACCTCTCCCGTCACCTCTGACGTTCGTGTTTTAATAATCATGCATGAAAATACCGGGTGAATGTTTTAGTTAATTAATCGTCTTTATTAATTTGCTTTAGAAGCATGAATAAATAGCACCATTTTTTGCTTTTTTTCGTCCCTTTGGATAAGTAATTGAACTTTTTTTCTGTACTCTCCAATTGAGTTTCTCCCACGTTATCCTCGGCTTGTTTTCTTTCATTCCGTCTTATATACTTGACTAAATATCTGTACCAGCGTTTTTTCGATTTCCACACTAAAACTCGCGGGAAAAGAGAAAGGGAGTCACGTCGATCGGACGATACGCCTGACCATATATTGACTATCACTACTTGCAGCTCTCACTCCTTGTTAAAGACTTGCTTCGTGACATCTCACGACATTTTTTCTCACTGCATTATTTAATCAATCCCCTAGTTTTTTAACAATGTATTTCTGAAAACTACATTTTTCAATGTTTTTTTTTATTTCACTCAGCTTAAAAATACTTAAATTCTGCTGATTATTAATTTTTCATAGCTAAATAAAAATTTACACTTGACAGGAGTATATGAGTTGTATGCGGCATCGTTAAAAACCAGCTTGAGCCGACAAATAAAAGGAAGCTCGTTGAAAATTTCAAAAGCTTCACAAACGAGTCGATTGTCTCGTTCACCTCGAAAAGTGGGTCACGCGACATTTCAAAGGCCGGTATCAAGATGAATAGGGTCTAGAGCATACTTGAACTTGCCTTCGTCCGCACCAAGATACAGTCTGTCCCGCATGTCGGATTTTGTGAACAAAAAAATAAAATAAAATAAAATAAAATAATGTAGAATAAAAAAACTCGTATGATACACCAGGCACATTCGAGGAACAATCCACTAAATACTTCCTCTTACCTTCGCCAGTTATCCACGGAAGTACACCTCCGCACTTCCACATTCCGTGTTTATCTCCTCTGTATTCCCACTTACCCACTTTCCAAGAAGCCGAGGTGGTCCTCGCTTTCGTGCACGAGAGGATAGCTAGCTCTTAATTATGATACTACCGTTCGCCAACAGCAACAGCACGTGTACCTTATCCCTCACACGTTCTCCCATCCCCTTTCTCCCCGCCTTCCTATATGTGTTTCCCACCGTTGTCCTTATTCCCTTCCTCGCGCGTCTACAATATATAACTATGTACCTCCACTACTCCCGAACGCGCGTGATCTTTGCCAAGTTTCTCCTCGATTGTACCTACATGTTTCACTACTGTACTGCTGGCTGACTTTTCGCCGTAGAGTGCCCTACGTGAGAGTTGCCTGTGCTCCCGTTTCTTCGTCTACGCTTTACAACCAACGGGGTGACTCGAAATTTGTTTTTATTTTATTAACCGTCTGAAGTAGACCTATGCAACTTTAATTACAATTATTTCAACTCAATATACGGGGATATTGTAAACGCATTTATGTGGAAGAGAAAAAAAAAACCGATATAGATTTGTAAGCCATGAATTTCTGGTGCTTTTGGGGGAAAAAAATTTAATCGCACACTGGTTTCTCGTTACGCTCGGCGGTTCTCGATTATCTCGAATATTATAAGGATGTACGGTACGGAAGACGGAGGGTAAGAAAGAGAAGGGGATCAACTCGGGGATTTTCGTATGCGCGAGACGCGAGAGCCGTGGCTCACTCTCCGAGACGTGACTCTGGCAAATCTTTCCCTTGGCTCGCCTCCCTGTAATATTCTCCTGCTTCTTCCCTTCCATGTACACCTCCTTCCACTCGGCTCGCGATGGTGAGTGACGTTCGTTTTCCTTTCTACTCCCTCGGCTGGATATCCCGGATGAGATTCCGATTTCACTTTCCAAAGCAGATCTCATTTTCAATTTGACGCGAGCACGCAGCTCCGAGATACTTCGCGCAATAAATGTACGCGCTGTGATTGACGAAATGGTTATTAGGAATTTCTTTCCCTCACCTGGGCATGGCCATTAATTAAAAAAAGTAATTCAAACTCTCGTGTGCTACTAAACACCGACTTAATTGTGATCCGTATAAGTTGAGCGACAGATCAATTTCCATGATAAATCGATCGAACAAAATTCTCCACTACGATATTTCCCAACACGTGGTTTTTACGTCTTTTTCATGAACTAATCGTACGCGCACTCGTGACCCTTGGATCGAGACTTTTTTTGCCTCGGGAAACGCGTACCAAAGTACTCGCAGTGAAAAATAGTGGAATTCCCGAGAGGAAATAAAATCAGAAGAAGAAGAACGAGGGTAAGCACACGTGCGATGCGAGAAAACTTACCACTCGGTCCGACAAACAGATCAATAAAGAAGCTCCGCGGTCGATCCGTCACTTTCCTTTCCTCCGACGCTTACTTCGCCCCGGCGCAGCTTCGGCAAAGTGTAGCGATGAATCATCCCGTACCTCCAACACCTACAAATGGGTAAAAAGTGCAGTTATTTCAACAGCTTTGCTCTCTGTCGTGCAAGTAGAAAAAAAAAAAAAAAAAAAAAAAAAAGAAAAACACTCGGCACATTTCTTTTCCTGCTGGTTATTCCCGTCTTGACTCTATTGAACGTTTATTCTCTCCCGAACATGAATGCAGTTGAAACCGCATCTCACAAACATACTCGACTCGCCGACACTTTTAGCAAAACGTAGAGATGCTTTTTTTTCTCCCAAATGCCGCAATGCCGTGGCGCGTGACGGAGCGCTAAGTGCTCTCGGTTTTCTGTAGACATCCAGAGGCCACTTCGGCAATCCGACAAATAAAACCTCGTTCACGGGTCTTCGCCTTCGATCGCGAGAAATATGGCACCTTGGCCAATCTCTTTTTTTTTTTACCTTATTCGCCTGTCATGCGGCTTCTACACGGGGGTATGGATTCGTAGATTCCGTTCTAAGAACGAGAGTGCTTTTTATGTGCTTTTTAGTATGGAGCAAAAATTGTTATTACAGCCTATAATGTTAATAATATTCCCTTTGGAATTCAAGTTGATTATTTTATTTGAGATTTACCAATTTCTTGGTCACACTTTAAAACGCGTAGCTTTTATGAAATGTCTCCAAGGACTCTCAGGTTTTGGCGTAAAAATGAACGTTCGACTTTTACATATTATCTCGCATTGTTACATTAGCCATTTTTTTTAACCCTTCGACTAGTAGATTATTACGTGACAGTTTTTGGGGCATTCCAAAATCATAAGACGCTCATACTTAAAAAAGTTTTTTAATCTCATGCGATTTATAGGGAGTCAGAATTTTTCAGAGTTCCTTACAACTATGCGAGTAACATTGCACACGTGCCGTCGTATGGTTTGTAGTTTCTCGGGGATATGTGAAAAATTTTATTTGCACGCAATGGTTGGGCTGCCCCGTTACGCGAATATCCTTGCAAGAAGTGCACTTAGAAGAAGGATGCGGGAAAATTCAATAAAAAATTTCGTAGAGAATCCCAAATGTGTATATTTCGCGTTAGCTGAAATACGCTTCCAACTCCGCGTAGTAACTAAAAATGAAGAAAAAAAAAATCGGAACATAGGCAGCAGAGAAAAAAAATCGAGTTCACGCAGAGAGGAAAATTTTTGTTCTTTTTCGGTGTGCAATCGAAATTTCGTACGTCTACAGTGTAAAAAAACGCTGACGGCCGAGATTTTCAAATTTCCATATCCACGAAACTACGAAAGCCTAAAGTACGCGGATGAGTGAGAAAAATGGGGGTAGTATCGCATTGAAAAAAGGTGCGGAAAAAGCTCAAAGCCCATTCGATGCTATACTCTGCGAGGCCCCCTCTGATTTGCATGAATAATAAATGCTCGCACTTGAGTTACTTTTTGTCGCAAGCTACGGCCTTTCCTTCCAAATTTCCGTAAAATACAAACTTGCTCCTACTACTATCGTGATTTTGTTGATCTGTTAATACACACGGATTTTTCAAAGTATTGATCTCGCAGTATGTATGTGGAGGGTTTTTTAACTTGTGGGGTTTTTTTCTCTTTGAAGATGTAATCAAATCAAATTCTCAATCAACTTACCTCATGTCTCGTTCAATAGGCATATATACCTAACCATACATCATTATATTTTATTTTTTTGTAGAATGCGATTGGATTTACGAGGAGCACCAGTGCCACAGGGGCTGCGTTTTAGCGAGTCCCGGATACCCAGGCCTGTACCCGCCAAATTCAAGGTGTCGATATCTCATTACCTCCAATCGAACTGTCACCATCAGCATCTCCTTCACTGCTGTTTTCATGCCCATGACGTGAGTATACAGTTTTCCGTAAAACTTAATCTAAATAACTCGATTTAAGCATCAATAATATAAATCCGCATTAGAGTCAACTGATTAGCTCAAAAATGTGCTTTTTTTTTTTTATGACTTCCACCACACTTTGGTACAGATGATCTTGTAATTGTTTTAACAATATAATTTTTGCTAAAAATGTTATGTGTTATTTATGCTAGAAACATTTTTTTCCGACAAATTTCATCTACAATTCTGGTAGTTTGAAAAAGAAGTCAATTTAGAAAACCAGGTCGAATAATTTTAGTATTTTATTTTAAATGCTTCATAATAAAATTTAAAAGTATGATTAAAAATGTGATCAACTATTGCCTTGTTAAAGGTGACAAATAAAAAAAATTTTCATCAGAAAAAATTTCCACTCTATCCCAAAAAATCCTCTTGATCAAGCCAGTGCCGATAATTAATCCTCCAATGTTTGCACGCATTCGAATTCCCGGTGCTTCCGATAAATTCCATCGCAGCACTCAAGATTATAATAATACTACGGCAAGCAAGGGGGACAAACGGAGTTTTGGGTCTCGGAAAATTAAATTCCTCGCCGCGAACGACAACTGGATAGGAGGGGAAGATAGGGAGTAAAGCTAACAGCGGAATTCCAAGGGGAAAAGATTCCTCTCAAAAGTTTGTCGGGCAGTGGTGGCGAGCAAATATTTGATAGCCCATGGATTCCTCTTTCACCCCAAAGTCAAACATCTTCGGGTCTACGTTTCCAAGCCAGCCAGAATTCACCCCCTTCTCTCATCTAGTTTTACGATGTCCTCGTTTTAAGGCCCAAAGTGATTCACTTTTCCTCTTTGCAGCGATTTTTGACTATTTGATGAAAGACTGAATCTTAATACACCACCCTATCTATCTCCCCTTTCTATTCTGAAAATTTTCTTGCGTCAGGTCAATTGATTATCAAAATGAACAAAAAAAAAAAAAAAAAAGATCTATTACCACGTGCAGCTTAACGAGCAATTATCTGCTGTACGCCTTCGAAGTATTATTCAACGCGCACAAAAGAACAGTGAAGCAAGACAAGAAAGAGCTGGTGTCTAGACACTTGGGGGGGCTAATGATCGTTAGCATTGCACCTATTTCTCCTTAAAAGGACTCCTCGCGGTAGTGGAATCATTATAAAACACACGAACACGATCTCGTGCCCACAAAGATGCACTTCTCTCCCACGCAATGTGCCTTCCTTCCTGCTGGGGTAGGTATATCTGGGGTGGAGGGTGAAGGGGAGGGCAATAAAAGCCAGCCCTTAAAAGGGTACGCTAGTACAGATGGCACACGCAATATTGCCGTACTGTATCTGGGGCTTCGCTTGGAAGGTGAAATGAGCGTGGGAAGAAGAAATAGACTTTCAAAAAGAAGAAAAGGGCAAGAGGTGAGTAAACAAGGCAATCATCGAATGGAAGATGTGCGAGAAAAATGCATTCCACGCAAGAAGACTTTGGTCTCTTTTGTCTGTGTATCTCTTTTTCTTCTGACTTACCATGTTATGATCGTGGGCAGTTTTCTCCTAATCAAGGGAAATCGAGTGAGCATAATCAGCAGAAACAGCCAATATTCCACGGACTGGGTAAACAAAGTATTAAAACGGATCTCGGATCTCATTTTCCCTATTTAACATGATTCCTCTTCTCTCTCACGAAAATGTTTACACGTCACAAGCATACATGGCTGAAACTGTCAGCGACTTTTTATCAACCAACCTGTTTTTTGACATCCCGAGTGCTTTTTCCTCTCGAAAAAATTATCGGAGAATTTTCAACGAAAGCCTCCACGACCCCTCCACAGTCCATCAAGCCAAAGGGATAGTACGCCCTTGCCACCGAGCCATCGAAGCTCGAACGCCAGTACGGATGGATAAAGAAAATCCACTGGAGTAAAGGAAGAGGTAAATGGTGTACCGTCGAGCGAAAAGCAAAACCAAAAGCAGGAGGGTGGACGAGGATTTCCAGCCAAAGGAAGACGAGACCCACAAGGCAGAAGGAAATGAGATGTGACGTGCTCACACGCGTCTAAAAAGAGCATATTTATCTTCTTACGTAAACGCATCTCCGAGTAAAAACTCTGACAAATCGCACGCCCAGGGAGGAAGAAAAGAGGAAAGGCCGAGATTGCACTGTCGCCACTGGGTTTTTGCTCCTACATCTTGGGAAAGCAACTTTTACACGCATATTCGTGTCCTTCCCCACGAGATTCGACCCATCTGCCACCCACACACGCAAAAAGTAACGCGTATCAAATTTTAACGAGGCGAGCTTCATTACTACGGCCCAAACGCTTGAGTGTCCGGTTAAACAACGAGCGAAACGAGCGACAGGCAGATGGGGTGGTGGAAAAAAAATTCGATCGTAAAAACGCGATATGTATACGAAAGGGGGGTGGAAAGTTTGATATCGATGCAGAGGCAGCTGTCTCATTATCCTGCGGGTGGTAAGTATTGGAGGGAATTATTCGCACCGAGTCATCGTACATCTCATACGCGTGAGCTCACGTACTCAGCCCCGTTCGAGCGCTGAATTGGAAGTATGTTAGCCAAGAGCCCAAAAAAGGTGCCGCGGCCACGTTAATGAGTTCCAGATGCAAGAGAAAGATACCCCGATATAGGAGAGCGGGCTTTTGGAGCTTTAAAAATGAGTTCTCTTTATCTCTGCCCTGTTGTTATTGTTTTATTTGTTACCCTCGAAATTTATCCTGAAAAATCTTACTGCTTATGGTACCGTGATTTTCCCTGACTCGACAGTGTGGGTGTATGCGCGCAGAAATATTTGCTTTCCAATGGGTTCAAAATTTATTCGGACCCCAGCTACGGATCGAAAAAATGTAAACAAGGTACAATTGATGCAATGGAAAACCACGAGAGATCCATAGCGTTGCTTCCAACGGTTATCGGGGGATGATGAATAAATAGAAATTGCCGGTGACCCACGCGTAGGGAATAAGATTGGAAGAACTGCTTTGCGGGTACTCTGACTATATTGATTTAGTCGCTGTGGTCGACACACCCGTATCTTATCTGGCTCCAATAGATCGGTACTGCAGTAAAAGGAAAAACAACGATATGTTGTGTTGCGGTCGCTCGAATTTTCATTGCGAGTAAATGATTTGATGATTCATTTTTTAATGATACAAATAGCTACGATGATACGGCGACTCCGACGTGGATTGGATTTTTTCGAGTTTATTCAGGTAAAGTGGCCACCCTACCCATCAACCGACTAAAAATACAGCAGCTGGGCGTGCTGGATTTAATTTTTCTCATTTCCTCGCAATAATACGGGACAAATAACTCCTCGATTCTTTCTACCGGAGAATTTTCTCCAACTTCATAAAGATCAAGCAAATAAGCCGTGGTTTTTCTTTCTTGTATATATTTTCCAACATCTCTTTTGTCTCGCTATTGAGTGAAAGAAAAGAGAAGACTCCGTTGGGTATACAGCTGCTTCTTTTTATCAGACAATGGGAGGATTGCACGTTTCTCATTTAAAAGCCCCAAAAGGTGTGAGTACGGCGAGACCACTTCCTTTGTACAGAGGCAGGAATGTCCTTCGCTGCTCCAGTCAGTCCAGGCGAGAGGAATAAGTTGCCTCCAACCGGTGCTGTGGCAATATTATCATCAACACCTGGAAGGGGACAGGGAAAATTAATCGTCCTTCCGTACGACGCTTCCGTTGGGGAATCTATTTTATCTTGTTATCTGGAAATCGGTGCTGGGATCATGTTTACGGGGCTAGAGTTGCCGTCGCTAATGGCAATTTCGGTCTTTTTTTCTTCCTCTCATGGACTTCATTTTTATAATTGACGTATAACGATACCAGTACAAGAAGATACATGATTCGACCATCAAAACCATCAAAAAGTACCAGGCTTCGAAAAAAAAAAAAAAAAAAAAAGAAACGAAAAAGGAGCAACCAGCTCGACATAAAAATATGCTTCTTTTTTTATCTTTATCATCTCCTTCCACGTTCTCTTTTTTTCTTCAACCCCCTTTCACGCGCGATCGCTTTTTTATTAAGCGTAGACACTCCACATCGAGCTCAAACGCAAAAAAAAAAAAAAAAAAAGTCGTTCGATAAAAATGAAAGGAAAATAATAATAGTAACGACGGGCGCACAAAACGCTACCAAGATAAAAAATGAATGGGAACCCCGAGTGGGCGTGTGAAATACAATATCCTCGGCCGGAATATTTCATCGAGTATTTATTAGTTTTAGATTTTCCGCGAAAAATACGCGGCGTTGTTCATCCAAATTATTTCGGAGGTGTCCGAATTTTATTGCTCTTTCAGTTTTCAATGGTTTATGAACGGTATATATTTCGTTGGCTCGGACAATGTAGATTAAATTCTCTTACAACAAAATTATAGAAGAAAGAAAAGCGCAAAGGAGATTTCTTTCTCTCTCATGCACCACAATTTCCTCGTACGTCGTAGGTACTGTACATTTTTTTTTTTTTTCTAAAGCCTCGGCATCTCCTTGAACCTCTGTATCGCCCTCTCAAAAGAATTTATGCGGCGTTTTATTAAATTTAAAAAAAGCTGTAGCTATTTTATTAAAAACTCGAGAGAAGGAAGCCGAAAGGGTGAAAACGTGTCCCTTCACCGCACCACTGTATGAGAGAGCTTTTCATGCTCCTGGATGGCCATACATTTTCCAGATTTTGAAGGTGGTGTGAGAGACAATGTCGAGCAGCCGAAGAAAAATGCCCTGCACAAGGGCAAGGAACGCAAAACAACAACAATGTGGTTGGTAACAGAAAAATATGTGCAACGGCTGAACCGAAAAATGTGCTCTCGGGCTTTGGGAATTTCCTCCTTTCGACTGTCCTGGTCTGCAGAGTCACTCGCCCGTTCTCCGTGATTTTTGGCCCTTTTTCTTTTTACAAGCATTTAAATTCTGCGCAACACAACACTTGTTGTGACTTTAGAAAAGGTCTGACATGAGATATGAAGCAACGTAATAATTTTTGCAAAAACACTTGTTCCTAAACAGTAAAGGAAAAAGAAGAAGAAGAAGAAGAAGAAAGTGTTAGTGGACAGTAAGGGTAAGACGGAAGAAGGGCCATTTGTCTGTCAAAAAGTTGAAAAGTCCTTTGCATTTTCTCTGTCTTACTGAAGAGGAGGTAGATGTATCTCGCAACACTCACCTGGTCTAACAATTTCGTCTGAACTAGTATTTTCTCGTGCTTCTCCCTAAATCTGTGCTAGTCTCTTCTCGACCGAGTTTATTTGCCTGCTTGGGAAGAAGAAAAGCAGAGCCTCGAGATCTTGGACCCCGGTAAACTTGGGGGATGGCTCGTGGGTTGGTAGGTAAAGTCGAGTGGCCGAGCAGACCTGGGGGAGAAACTTTCCGAGGGTGGGTATCTATACTTTGGTGGGGAGGAAGTGCATTTAAAACTCGAAAGTGTTGGGGAGAGCTCGCGGTAAATAATAACCAGCCAAGAGAGGTACATGTCATAGTGTGCAAGTGGAGTGTGTATACGTGTATGGCTAAATTAAATGGCCAACTTTTTCACTCCCTTTCTCTCGCGTCACTTGTTGCAAGCACTATTTTAAGTAAAAGGAGAAAAAGGGGATGGGGTCGAGATGTCAGGCGATTGAATCCGAAGCTGAAGTGAATTTGCCTTAATTTTATTCAATATCCTTTCCCTCCCCCGAACCACACGTGCAGTCCCCGAATTGAATCTCTTTCTTCTTGTTTATCCTGTACCCTCCTAGCCCCCTTTCCCTAAAAATCGCAGGTCTCCGATTTGAGATCCCTGGAAAATGACTATTTTCTTAGCATCTAAAATTCTTTGATTAAATGATCATATTCATCAAACACACCTGCAAAGTCATCATGTACGAAACGAGAGACTATGAAGAGAATCTGTCACTTCCATACGTTTATTGGTCGTTCCAGTCAGCACAGGTGATCCATATTCCACTGAAACGCCCAACGCAATAGTGCCCTTGCAAAGCCAACAAACGAGCCACGGGGCAAGGATCGATTCAAGTAGGGGAAAGGGGGTGGGCGTTATTTTTCCTCCCACGTGCACAGACGTCCAGAGCAGAGTTAGCGATAACTTGAAAAGCGAAATTTCCCACCCACCCGCATTGTTTTAAGTTTCTTGTGTATGCACGTATACATGGACCCCCAAAGGCGCGCGTATGGCTGCGTGTATACAAACGGGGAGGGTTTGCTCTCGGCGCGTTTAACGAGGAGCATTATGCGTTTGTCACGAGGCTCTGTTCGGCTCGGCGTTCAAAGAAGCCCTTTTATCCAGGTGTTTCAAAATTCGCCAAACTATACGAAAGCCAACTCGTATATATGAATACAGGTCCGCGTGTGCACAATTGTAAAAGCCGACTCGGGAAATTTGCCGGTTGCGTACCGGAACGCGTATACAGGTACAGGAGTAGTGGGGATTACTCGGGAAAACTGCTAGTGGGAGAAAGGACACGCGCTGCGAAACCTCGAGTTGTTTTCCCGACATAATTGAGCATACGGCCAGAAGTAACGATAATTTTTCAAGGTGGTTCAAAACAACAGGGTTGGGGTGGAAGAACGCGCTCAACTTGTAAGAGAACAACTGATCCAAAATGAATTGTAGTACAAATGACCAAAAACCTGAAACCTATGGCAATGGTATGGAAAATAGTAATTTTAGCATCGCGATTGAATTCACGGCTGTAGTTTGTACGTAGTGCAGATCTCCCATTTTCACCCCGTTCGTGATCCGAAGGTCGACAAAGACACTTGGGATGGCCATTGGGGTAGCGAGAGACGCAATGACTAGAAAGTAATTAACGTTTCCCGGGATGTTTGCTCTTTACCTGCGTCCCGTCTTTGGGGAAACCCCCTTAAATTGCCTTTCACCCTGAGCAGGTAACGCAAGGGAATGTAATTATAATTCACAGCCACAGAATGTAATTACATGGTGCTTGTGCCGGTAAAAGAGCTGTCTCTGGTAACCAACTGAAAGGCAAAGCCAGATGATCCCTCGTAGGTTTTGCAAAGACGACGCGGCTCGTCGTGTGTTTCGTGTATGTATAGGCTGATCCGATTGTAGATGCCGGTTTTCTCTCGTCTCGCATCGAGCCACGTTACGAGACAACTGTGAAAAAATACACTTCCACGGAGTTTAATCCTCGGTCCCTTTCAGGATAATTGCAAATTTAACGTAATTTAATCCAATCCACCGGGGGGTATTAAATCCTCTGCTTTCATCAAAGTATCAACGCTCCCTGGCTCCAACAGATTTCCCGGCAAACGAAGCAGCGGAAGATTATACATACTTTAACAATTAGACGCGTACATATATATTTCTCCCTCGAATCGAGGGTGTAGTATAATACAGTGCCTCGGCAGCAAAGCTCGCGGTGGAGCGCGAAAAGCTCCTTCCACCCCTTCTGGCCTGGTGCGCATCATTGGCCGAAGTAATTAAAGTTGAAGCTCGCCTTTTGGTGGGGGGAGGGGAGGTTCCATGGGTGCATAGTGCACAGGTAGGGCGGACTGCGAATTAGCATGCATTATTCTGCTGCCTCTCTGGGGTGCAATTACGACGGAATTGTCGGGTTTGGTGTCTTGGGAGGGAAAGGGTGCATGCCGGGGCTGCTTGAGACGAAACAGGTGGTCGAGCGGCAAATAAAAGTACACCGGGTGCGCGTGGGATGATGAATTGCGAGGTGAAAACGGGTGACTAGACGAAACTACGGAAAACAAAAAACAAATCGGTCTTTGATCGCGATCGCTGAAAAAAGCGCGAAAAAAATCAGGAAGCTAAAAATAGAGAGACTCCTGTCGTTGAATGATTCTCAACGCCACGCTACAGGGAAAAAAAAAAAAAAAAAAGAGAGTTGAATTACCGACGCCGTCGGAAGTAAAACAAAGCAAGGGAAATGCAAGCGAGCGTCGAGCCGAGCACTTTTACTTCTTTGTCTGCCTTCGTTTTCTGGACCCTTGACGCCTTTTTTTCCTTCTTCGTCTCACCTCGTGCGTGTAAAGGTTTGATGTAAAAACTATACGGAAGGAATTTTCGAAAATTCAGCCCCCGAGAAACAAATAGCCCCGAGGAAACGTGTGGAAAATCGAGCTTCGCGGTCATAAATTAATTTCCACTCCGAAGGTAACGCGAGACCGGCTCTAATTTATGCCGCTAATTTGTTTTAATTTTGCAGCTGGGCGTCCGAAAAGCGGGAGGAACTACGCCGGGGCATTACTCATTACCCCCTACATACACGGGCAGCGGTAACACGTCCGCGGATGAAAAAGCCCCCCGTCGCGCTGCGGGATGGAGACAGTTTCCCCCTTTGCAGTGGCTATAACTCGTTTCTTAATTCCAAACCGCGGAAACTACCACCACCGTCATAGGGTTTTATATAGCGAAAAAAAAAAAAGAAGACGAGTCAGTGGATGGAACCTTTTCCGCGTCTTTCTCGGTCCGCCTTAACTTCCTCCCCACCCCCCCCCCCCACCCCCACATGAAATACAACTCGTGTTCCGACACAAGCTTCAGAGATACGAAATTACGGAATGATGAGCAATTCCATATGGATTAACTGGTCGCTTGCACTTGAAGTTCGTAGATGACTGCGGTGTCTTTCTCTTCTTTTTTCCTCCTCTTCTTCTTCTGGATTCAAAGTACATTAGCGAGGGGGATACCATGGACTGTGTATATATGTATACTGGCGTATAAACGATGGCTTCATCTCTGCCATCGGGTCAAAAATGCAAATGTAAAGAAGAGACCCTTTCCCAAAGCCTCGAACGTACGGCTTCTTATATTAAAGATAATTCACTGCCCCACGCTTTTTGCTGTACCTACGTAGATTTGGTTTGGAGACAGACTGTCTGAATCACTTTCAAATTAGTGGCCGAGAGTTTTTCTGGCGATGATTAACGCAACTCGTGACTATAGCTTATTTGAAGTTTTTTTTATTCTTTCTCAAACTTTTCTTCCTGTTTTTCCTTTCACTGACGAGACATACGATGGTGCATAGATTCACGAGTACTAAGGTGTTCGATAGGGTTTTTGTCATTTTAAAAAATAGAAAGATCAACAGAGATAACAAATGCATTAGCCCTGGCGTAATAACGCACGAGTAAATGCCGAGTAATTATGGGTTTAGGTTTGTGCGTTATGGATACACATAACGAAAGTTATTTTAAATCAATCGTTTCAGGGAAAAAAAAATACTGTTTTCGTAAAATTTTCAACAGACTTTGTTCAATCGGATCTATAGGTGCGTGTCACTTTCTTTGAAATCAAAATATTTTCTCCATAAACAGAAATATCTTGAAAATGTAAGCATAAACCGCAGGTAAATTGATAAATTGACTTTCCAAGGAGGGTGACAATCAAAATCTTTAAGTTCCCGGGTTGATCGTAATTCGTTCTATTTGAATAACATAAACTAAGGAGAAGGAAATTTTATTTCACCAAAAATCATTTCTACGGTAATTAAATGACGACTCATTACATGACGGTAATATTTAACTGTACCATTACGGTCAACTATGTTCAATCGTTATCTCGGTATGCCCGTCCATTCCATGATTTATATTTTTTTAATCGTGCATTTCTTAAATTTATTTATTTATTCATTTAATTTTCCTACAGGCAAAAAGTATATCTATTTACGTTTAACTGTATGCTATTTTATTATCTACAGGTTGTCTTACGCTGCCTTTTCTAAACTTTTCTCACAAAGTTCACGTCGTTTCTTTTTCAGCAATTTCTCTTTGCCACCTTCTCTCTGTTTTATTTATCTTCTCGCACCCGCACCTCTGCTCCCATCTTAACTTTGTTCCCCTGTTTTTTTTTTTTTGTTTTGTCTTTTTTTTTTGTTTTTTTTTTTTTTTCGTTTGTGCCCCTATTAAGCTTCCGTAAGCTGCGAGACAATTACAATTTGTCTTCTGTTTCCCTTGAACGCTCCACAATCTCATTTATCGAACTGTACACACTATTTTCATTAAAAAGTTTTCTTTATTCAACTCCACTTTTCAATGACCATTCGAATTTTATATTTCGCAGGGTACACAGAAAAAGGAAAATCTCTTGGTGAATAAAAAAAAAAAAGTTGGGGGAAAAATCTACAGCAGAGTTTACTTTGACGAACGCCTGCGCGCGCTGTTGTGCATACACATACTCGTCATTGTTTTTTCGAGTTGTTATCGATCTATGGAACTGTCGGCTTTTCTCTTTCCCGAAGCGCTTTCGCGCCCACTTGCCCCGGGCTTTTAACACCCCATGGGCACGCATTTGATTCTTTTACGATCCTTTCCTCAAAAAAAACAGCAATTTTCGGGTAACTCGATTGACGGTTAAACCGCTTTTAACGAACGGAAGAGGAAAAAAGCATCACTAGAGCGCCAAACGAGGTATAAAGTCCGCAATACAGCTCTTTCGAGCCAACCGACACAAACAACACAAAGAATAGCAGACACAAAGTGTCGCTCTCTTGCCGAGCATTTTCACAAAACGCCACTCACTCCTATTCACGAGCACGCATGTTCCAGAAGTATTCGATTTAACCCTCAAATCCTTTGAAAAGTTTACGAGTGTACGTCACGCAGCCTGAAGGCAAAGGGCTATCCGATTTTTCCAACCGAGCAGCGCGTTGGAACAGAAAATGGCGCAAAACTATTTTCCCCGGCTATCCTCTCCGGTCCGTGTACACAACTGCCGTGTCCGATATATATATATTCCCTCAGACGCGCGCGCGCGGCACAAATCAAATTGAGCTTGTTTGCCTAGCCCGGAATACCTATTGGCTTTCGTGCGTCGCCGCTGTTTTTCCCCGGTTTATTTTCGGAGCTTTGGAAAAAAAGGAGGCTACGGCGAAAAAGTTAATTAACTCTGGAGGCGGGCGAATGGAAAAAATTCCCGGAACCAGTTTGCTCGGCCTTTTTTTCGGACAGAGTTTTCTACAAGTAACTCTCAAGAAACAATTTTTGCACCGTTGAATTCCCCCCCTTTTTTTCAACCCCGTAATTATCTGAAAAAATGCCGTTCGCACATCTTCTAAAAAGACTACAAACTTAATTTCTAGGCTGTGAATAAGCGCTTTGTACGTGCAATTATACATAAAATACGCGAACAAAGCTGAATCAAAAGCTTTTTCGTAAATAAAAGAAGGAGTTTTCTTTTTTTTTTTTCCAGGCACTGTACGAGTGATTACATCGCCGTTTACGCCGGTCAGACGACGAACAGCGCACTACTGAGGACACTGTGCGAAAAAAAGACGGGCAGTGTGGTGCACGTCGGGAGGGACCTCCTCGTTGAATTTAGGTAGCCGAGTGCATATATATTTATACGTATACTTTTGGTTGGTGCATTAGAATCTTGTCGTTTAGTAAAAAAAAATCGAGTAGTAATTATTCATCTCTCCAGATAGTGCTTGTTGCATAGAAATACTGAATTCTGGATTACAAAAATTCAGCTCTGTCTAGGATTTATAATTTTTTTAAATAAAATGCACTGCAAGTGTACAGTCAACGCGGACTAATTTCCTCACTGTTTACAGATCTGGAGCTGAAGTTTCGCCCTTTGACTACAACGGATTCGTCGCCACACTGAATTTTGTTGAAATAATGACAGAAGCACCCACTACGAGCACTACAACGACTGTTGTCGAGAGCACGAGCAAAGCACGTGAGTAACGAGGAAACTTTGCATTACTTATTCTTCTTTGTACATGTCTGTTTTTGTATAAATTTAATGCTCAATTACTAAAAGCTCGTATGACGATTATAAATGGAGTAACATAAGCCACAAGTAGTATAGGTCAACATTTGGTCAGACATTGTCATTACTTGAATCCCTTGGTTTAATATGATTAGAGTAATCATTTCCTCGCGAGTCAAAGTAAAAACTGAGATACCGTAACGATACCCTCTCTCTCTCTCTCTCTGTCTCTCCTACTAGAGCTAATTCACTTGGAGAACGGCCTGGATGCGTTGGTGGACAGTCCATACTCGGTGACATCGCCAAGTGGCAGCCAACAGCAGCAGCGCAACGGCAGTACTTTAGGAGCACATCACCAGCGCTCCAACTGCGATGTCGAGGTCAGTGGTGACAAGTTGAGGATGGGCTTCCACAGTACGCGCAGTCGGACCGCGATCTTGGCTGCTCTGCCCGTCGTCTGTCGGCTCAGCCTCATCGGACGCGACTACGACACCGTCCATGTGTCTTTGGCCAACTACAGTCTCAAGTAAGCTCCTCCATACGAGGATGGGAAAGTGGGGATGGATACTTGACAGTCTGTTTTAATGTATAGTTGGAGTAAACCTTTGCCTTTTTTGTGTTTTTAAAACTTTTACCTTCACGAGGTACTTTTTGGCGAGAAAAAGCTTAGGAGACTACTTTATTTTTTCGCGGTCACGAACGCAGAGTTGTACAGTGGTGCTTGTTTTCTTTATCTGCCCCTAAACCTTTCGTTTTTTCACACCTTGACTCTACCTTCAAACGCTTTTTTTTTTTCATTTTCTGCCTCAGAAAATTAGTTAGTTACACAGACATGAGTCCAGAGAAAGAGTACGAAAGAGAAAAAGGAAAAGATCATGACGCCCAAAAATAAACGAATTGCACCAAAACTAATTTCCCTCTGTTCAAATACTTAAAAAAAAAATGAGCGCAAAATACACCACCACAAGTGAATGGATGTAGTAATAAATTATTCTGCTCTTTGACCAGTTTTTCAGGGTGAGAGAAAATAAGAAAAAAATTAAATGTCACGCACTCGGCCACATGCCCCATAGAGCTCGTGAATCACGTGGACACGAAGGCGAGTCACCGAAATTTTTCTCCGTTCACTCCCCCCCCCCTAACTGCTGCAGACTAACTCTCGTAGTTTTGTGTGCTGTTGAACAGTAATAGGCTCAATCGGCCATTTTCTCTTTTGAGCAGAAACTTTTTCAATTTGTCACTCGCGCCGGTCTCGTTGAAAAAGTTGGGGATGAAAAATCGTTTGAACTTGCGGCCCCGGGCAAGGGGAGGGAAACGAGGGCCTTTCAGAAATGATTTAACGCGGGTTCTATTGATGCGGGAGTGGGCGATCTGTATCATTATTTAAAACGAATATCAAAAGTTACAATCACCTTCCTTTGAATCGCCCGTCCCTGCACTTGCTCCGCTCTTTTGATGCATGGGGTGATTAATACATCTGTCTCGTAACTTTCAGAAAATTATTGTGACTCTGTAAATCAGTTTGTTTGAGCGCTCTTGAGAGTTCAAGTAATTTTATTTGATTTAGGGCCTACGGAGGATTAAAATGACCAAAAAGTCTTTTTCATACGAGATCTGAGCACACATTGTCCACACTATCGTTTACGTAGAGAGGAGTGAAAAAAAGTGAAAAAAAAAGCATACAAAAAACAATAAAAGCTGCAGTTGAGTGCAATTGATATCCGGAAATTAAAAACAAAAGTACAAAGTATTACACTCGCCAGCGTCCAGAATATTCTACAATGAAAGTCTCAATTATCGAGGTGCAGGATAAACGTAAAAAATTTAATACAACTTCGCTCACGGATATTCGATAGAATCAGAGAGCTGCGAGCATAAAAATAATAATAATTCGATTGGACATGTTGTGTTTACTTTATGATGCAGCAGTAGCAAAATTAGCATTAGCTCGATAGGCATATTCGCACGAGCGAATGAGGCGACGCGGAAAAAGAGTTTGTATTTGCTCGGGCCAACGTTTGCTTGCTGGCGCGCTTATGTACAGAGTACCCTCGTTTATTGGTATACGTATAATGAGTTCTCTTATCAAATACCAGCCATTTTTTTTTTTTTTTTTTTTTTTTTTTTTTAAGACCTTGTTCATACAGTATACGTTTGTGCCTCATGCTGTACCAAAGCTCCATTGTTCTCTATCATTTTCTGTTGTTTTTTCTTTCTTTTTTGTGTCATTACCGCGAGATTCTCGAGAGTCTCTTGAACTATATAATTATATGTGAGCATGTAGTACCCGTATAACCTATTTAACATTTTTGTACATAATATTTTTCCATACTCCTTATTTAAAAACATTCATTTTTCTACTTCTTGATTTTTCACTGCATAGGTAAATTTATGTTCTTGATTTATGATTTTGCAATTTTAAGTTTTAGTTTGTGAGGTGAGAGAATCTATAATTGTGTCCCACATCCTTTGAATTTTGCTGTTTCAGTAACTAGCGCGCTAATTACTAAGTAAACAATCGCACTTTGTTCCCAATATTTCGGAGGTACATTTGGGCTGAATAGAGAAACTTTGCGAACGCACGAGCCCATTGTCTGTTGTTACAGTACAAAGAGGAAACAATAGAAAATGTGGAGTGGCTCCACTGATGAGGCTGCAGTTAATTTGTGTTAAATTTTAAGCTTCGAGTCAATAAATTGTGCTCAACATGAAATGTGTCATCGAAACGGTTCTCGTTATTTTATAACTCTCGGGTGAGACCCGCCAGACGGAAAATCACTCGTCGAAATGTAAGACCTAGACCCATCAACACCTTTGCTTTTTGCGCAAATGGCTTTTCTATGCAGTTGAAGTTGTACTCGTAACTGTAAATTTGTACACACATATACATACCGATAATGCGAATCAGAGCATATCGCGCGTCTGAAAATGACACCTCCTCCATCTCCTTTCGAACTAAGGAAACCTCGTCTTCGTAACATGACATCGCGGGGCGAGACACGAAAATTCGTTCGGGCATATTTTTTTTTATCTCTTGATGGCGTACTCTAAAAAAGTACCCACCCAGAGAAGCGAGTACGAGTTTGGATGTTGAAATTAATATTTTATGGCCAAGGATAAACTGAATTATTTATCAAAACGGCACTATGTTTCGTATTGGACTCTTCGAGACAACAGGAAAATGTAATAAAACGCCCGATAACGCGATACCATCTTTCGGAGCTAAATTATCCGTTGCAGCGTCAAAGTTGCCCTCCGAACGATCCCCCCCCTCCATGTCTCGTAATCCGTGACTCGTAAAAACCAATAGCAGTGGCAGCGACAACACAGAACGGAAGGATCACGCGGGAGATAAAAACAAGCACATCATCGAACTTTGCCGTTACGATAATGCGTACTGCGCACGTGGCACTTGTGCGGTAGTGTAACGAGGCCTGAAACACTGCAAGCGAAGGGAAAAAATCAATAGTTGGTAGAGGGCGAGGCTCATAAATAAAATATCTTGCGCGCACATTTGGCAGAGCTAGCGGATCCTATTCGTTGGCGCTGTTGGTATAGAGCGAGCGGATTCTGGAATTGATTTCTCTTATTTCGCGGCTTCTGCTGCTGCTCATCCCTGTTCTCTTATACTTGTTAAATTTTTTCCTTACCTTCCTGTTCCTTTGGACGATGGGAATTGGAAATCTAGCCTGATTAAGATTTTTTTTTTTTTTCAAGTTGAGTTCTACAGCTTAGAGGTCCCACTGAGTCGTGACAATCCAATTGGAAATCGGTAAATTTCGTCCGATGCATCCGTGACAAGTTTGTGCCTTTTGCTTTTGTTTGTCAATATATTTTCAGTAACTTTATAAATAATTCATGCGTAACGAGCTCTTAATACTCGCGATGAAAACTTTTCGTGAGCTTGTAACGATTAAAAGTTAATCCGGTAGCTTCAACAGTGGATTTATACCAAGTTTAAGTAGTACAAGCGTAGATTTAGTCAGACGGGCCGTATAATGCGATAACAGAGACGTTAAGAGCAAGGAATTAAATCAAGTTTAATAGATTCCATGTATAATTTTGCATTGGTTGATACGCACAAGTAGTACAAGCGCAGATTTAGTCAGACATGATATTTCGTACAAGAATAAAGAGACCTTAAAACGCAAAATTTAATTATCTTGGTGTATATATTCAGTGCAAAGTTAGACTAGCTGAGCATTAGGAGTATAAAGAGTTAAAAATGTGAAATTAAATCAAATCTTATGATCTACGTACCATACAGTATTCGGTTTAATTTTATGCATACGGGTGTAGTGCAATTCGGTGATTTGCCGCATGAATAAATTGAATCTATAAATTTTGTTGAAAAACGTACTCACCAAAGTACACCAATTTGCATATGATATACGCGTGTCTGCACAAAACACGTCGAAAAAAAACGAAGGAAAAGGGTCCAAGAAAAAGAGAAAAAATAGAGTAGTGAAAAAATCACGAGCACTCGAGACTGTGGGCATTTGTATCTATCTACATCAACTAGAGATCCACGCCACTCCTGCTCTCTGGCATGAATATCAAATGGAATATTGTAAATCCGACCGCCACTGAACCGAGAAAGCACTCCGTGTAGCCCCAGGAAGTCTTTGCATCCTTGCTTACGTCTTTCACACGATTCCTTTCTTTGTACTCGTAGACCTTTACGTACACAGGTACGAAGGGATGAAAATATGGATACAGGATAAGGGGATCCAACGACTTCGAAAGAGACTGAGGAGGCCCGGAAGAAAAGCAAACTTTGTTTTTCCTCCGGAAGATGCTCTCTTTCTCTACCGCGCATAAGTAAAACTGCGGAACCGTTTTCCCGAGACTTGGACCCCACCTTGATCTCCTTCCCCTCTCACTCTCTATGGAAAGGTCTGCTTCGTATTTTAATTTTATTGGGATGTTTCTTTAAAAAAAAAAATCACCCTTATTAAATGTAAAATTATTGTGCATCACAAAATATTAATTGACATTACACAAAGTTTTTGATCACTCTTTGTTTCCAAAACTTTTCACTTTTCCCAAGTTAACTTTTCTCCCTATACCTCAGTGATTAACTTCGTTATGAAGCTGTGTAAATGGCTAAAATCTGTGGAGCAGAAACTTCCGAAGGTACCTGGCGAGCCAAACGTTTGACCCTCTCGAACGAGTGGAGTTTCAAAGTTGGCTTAATTTAAAGCATCGATTGTACCCTACTGTAAAACCATTACTTTAATTATTAAATCTTATTAAATTGTTTTACAAGCCCCCCTCCCTACCATTCTATACCCTTTTCCATTTATCTTCTCGTTTGAAAAGCTTTTGATGATAATTAACAAAATTAAAACCCCATGTGTAATTACTTACCCAAGGTAACCATGTTTCACTCTGATTATATTTAATATTCGGAATAAATTTGCTTTGGATGCTGTAAAGATTCTGATAACGGCAAATGGTCTACTAAAAAAAATAAAAGACCGATGAATGTTGTCGTTAAACGTTTTATTAAAATTAAACTTCAACCCTCAGAAACGTTTCGTTATTACAGTTAATAAAAAGCTGAACTAACTGTTGTTCCGTTTATTTTATTTTTATTTTTGCTAAAGCAATTTTATTTTACTCATGTAATGATAAAAGAAAATCACATTGATTACAGCTCGGGCGCCTGCAAATCGCAGATCGAAGTGTTGGACGGCCTGATGAATGATAAAAGTTCTCCGAGCAGTGCCAAATCGATAGGAAAAATATGCAGCAACGATAACGAGATAGCCCATAATCAGAAACAGACGTCGTCGAACGAGTGAGTATAACAATTATCATCCGATTGGTACATATTTGCACATAATAGTAAACAGTTGCACTGTTGAGGCATCTGAAAACGCACAGACACGCATGAATCACAATAAACGTTATGTTCGTCCCCCGTGTAATTTTGGACTCGCAAACAAGAGGAGATAATGCTATGCACTATGTACACAAACATAACAATTGAGTTATTTATATGAGAACAATAGAAGTGCACATAATTGATCCACTTTTCATCGGTGCGAAAATTGCCACCCGAACGCGCATATTTTACGCATAATGCATACCACATAACGTACCCTATATATATGCGGGCTCGCTATTGACAAAAGTAGTGTCCTTCCGATTGCAAATAATACACTGGAAACTAATGGAGTTTACCTATAGTTTGACATATTCGTCCATCGATTACAGGAATATATCCCTTATCTCATCCAAATTAATGCATCGTTGTACAAACGTATAATCTGCTTGATTTAGGAATAGTTTGTTTGTGCTATTGTGTTCCAATATGCGAAATTAAATCTTTTCTTTGTCCTATTTGTTATATGATAACTAAATGAGGGATTTTTGTAACTCCTTGTGAAAATTTATTTCAACTTTAAAAGTTTTTTTTGATACGCAATAGTTTTTTAGGCATTTCATAATAACAATTGTAACAATCATAACTTTAACTTGTGTTGAATTAGAAATTCAATTTAAATTAAACTTTTAACTTTTAGACTTCAAAACTATGATTGAACATTTTTTTACGATGCTGTACATTATTAAATGCGACCCTTTGCAATTGATTCATGACACGAAAGAAAAGGAAAAATAAATAAACCTATCGATAAAAATGTACAAACTAAACGTACCTACTTTCTCCCCCTCCTCTATTTCATGGAAGATATGCGAATACCAAGTCGTTCAGTAGATACGCCTCCAGTGGGAAATCGCGTTTTGCCGGATTTCGTGCTTTTATGGCAGCATCGGGGTATTGATATATCCGAGGTATTTTATAAATTGCGTGGGAGAAGCTCTGCAGCAGGTGTCCCTAGAGAGAATCTCCCATTGTGCGTTGTTGCTGGAAACACGTACAGTTTTTTTCGATCACGTGCATCGCGTGCATATTTTTCCATCGACCCGAGCGCACGTAGATATGCCCGTGTCACCCCGATTTTTCTCTTTTGTCGAAAATATTTTACCTCCGTGTCGCATTTATTTGAAAACGTATTAAGCATGCAAATCACAATGATCCGGAAAAATTCGTTTTTTACTTTCAAAGAACAAGTGATCCTACAATAGCGTGGAAAATTCGCGCACCCCAAATAAAATTTTACCGAGCTAACTACAAACCAAACGTGTCTTTCCTACTCAGGTAGGATTACGATACGTCAAAATATTAAAAATTCATATCTATAAATTAAAATACCCGTCAAACAGAAGGAAAATAACGAACAAGAACTAATCTGCGCAAATCAAAGTAGTCGGTATCCAGATTAGGTCAGACCAAGTTCGCGTAATCAGTGGGTGGTATTCGAACGGGCGACAAATAATGATTTCAATCAATTCAACATCAGCAGCTGAATATCCACACACTCTCGATCGGAACAGGCTAATGGGAGAGGACCACCTGAAACTTTCACCAGCACCAGCGGAGCACCAATAAATTATTCATACACCAGCCTCGATCCGTCCTTCCTCGTTTCGACGACAAAATATACCAGCCCACCTTCATCGCGAGAGCGAGTGCAATTTTCAATCCACCCTCACCCCCCTCCGAGTCTATATAACATGCTTAATCTCGACGGGGAGAAGAGGAGTGGGAGAAAAGCGATTTCGCGTAGTCCTGTCTGTCCGTGCCAGCCTCGCGCCTCATAAAATCGCAAGAATTCGCGCTGTGCTCCTCCACCCCACTGGCTTATATGTAGGTATATACTCAAACTCACGGTACAATGGACGCAGGCGCGTTTAATCTATTTTAATTTCCAGTGGTGGGCGCCTCCACCTCCGTGCCTGCGAAAGTGGCAGCCACAAGCTCTCTCTTTCGCGATTTACGGCAAACGCCCGGAGCTTGTTTTTCATGCGCTTGCGCGCGACGATATTCGCCGCTTGCGTTTCCTCTTTTTCTCCACACTGACTGTGAGTTATGCATTTTTTTTGAGCCCCCTTTTGCTTATCCACTGGTCTAATGCTCATAAAAACCGTCCGGCTTGAATTTTAAGTAGTACGAACTAGTTATGGTCAGACAAAGCGAGTTACATGCAGCATTCGAGAACCCAAAATTTAAAAAATTGTCGTTCACATCTCGGGGATACAGTTTTACCTTCAACATGGCTCATTACGTACTGTTCGACTGAGTGAGCAAGCGAGTTTGCATACAAGTGCGCACTTGTAAGATAAATGTGCGATCTGCACCTATGCTGTACAGCATCGATCTCTCCGTCCTCTCCTCACCCTATATACTCCTTGCCTTCGTGTGAAATTGCGTGCCGAACTGTACACGCGCTAGATTCGCAAATCTGTTTTCTCCATCCCTCTCTGAGCATACGTAGGTAGGATTGGATTGATTTATCTCTAAATGTGCCGCACTATGTGCGCTGGCATATCAAGAGCCCCCCCTGCCGTTTGCTCTGAAAGATACGTTGACAAACTGTGATGATTTTGATTGTAAATCAAATCCGTTGTCTGAGCCATCAATAAATAAGCAGCTAAATAAGTACTTAAATAAATAACAAAAGCATATAGCTCGCTTTCCAATTGGGAATTGAAAAAATTTGAGCTTAAGATGTTTCTGAGTCATAATGTACCAGCGATCGATGTGTCCTAACTCCGACAGTTAAAAAACCCAAAGCCATCTATCTATGTACCGAAAGAGCACAGCGTGACTGGAATTTCCAGCTCGAACATAGTGAGCAAAGGAAGAGCAGAAGCGGAGGCACGTTTGCGCTTGTTCTTGATGTCCCATCCGGAAGAAGCGACGGTAGTGGCAGCGACCCACAACCGAACTGCATCCGCCCGAGCCACATCAGGAACAACAGCAGCAGCCGCCGAAACATCCGGCTGTAGCCTACCGGTCCCGCCACTCTGGACATCTCCAACTACCTTTCCCTCGCTCTTGCGCTTTCCGAAGCTTTCCGAGTGCTTTTATAATTGCTCGTTGCGTAAGAGGGACGGGCCAAGGGGAGCGGAGATGTGCTCTCTGATTTATGGCTGAGCTTAATGCACTATGGGCCCAGGCCTTACCACCACCACTACTGGCACTTTGGCTTCTACTACTACTGGGCCACGGTGGGATAAACACAACAGCTCCCATTGCTGCCGTTGTGGTACATGTGTAGTTGGTTGTCGATGATTTATGATGCACACGAGCAAAGGAGGAGGTCGGGGCCGAGAAGGAAAGATCGGGTTACTTTACCCTGTTTATGGGCCCCAAAAAAATATCAGCTGGACTCCTTTTTTCCCCCACAATTTGCATATGTTTATAATTTTAATAACAAAGCGAGTAAACAATAGTCTGCTGGATTTGGTTTTGTAAAAATATAATTTTATTCCAACTGTGCTGTGAAATAGGGAGAATCCTTCCTCTTCAACCAACGCTACTCTGAACTCGTTAGCGGGAGCAGACGAGAGACGTTTTGTGCATCGCCTGCAATTTTAAGCCCCGAGGATACATTGTATAACCACCACCACCCCATTATACAAAAGCACCTAACGATGTATCGGAGGGATGGTATTATACGGTCTTGAACACTTGAGCCGCGGTAACGAGTAGGTGCTCCTCAACCGAGGAACTAAGTCAGTTGGCCCACTTTTGTACCTTTAGACTATCTTATTAGCACTACGATCATTCTTTTGTATAGGTTTTTTTATATTTCATAGAGTATCTAATTAAATTCAAATTTAATCAACCAAAAACAAACTGGCATTAAACCTCTTGGCTCGATCAACAAAATTAACTTTCTTCCTCTTTAGTTCCTAAAACCGAGCTACAAACGTCGACGTGGTATGTCGACACGAGCTAGACCTGCCCGCCTTCCATTATGTACGGTGTGTGTGTGTGAGAGAGAGAGAAAGAGAATGGCTCACGAGTGATTTGTGAATTCGTATATAATGGATTATGCCATCGCATTCTCCGCCCTCGAAATTTCAAGCTGCTCTCTACCTTTGAAGGAAACAAAGGCGCTGCTTGTAAAATTTTGAGTAGCTCAGAGCTAAAGCTTGCCAACGTGTAACCTTCACAAATCAACGTACCTACCTATCTCATTATTTATTGAGCAGGGGCATCTTTTTATTTCTGCATGCTCCGACTGTAGTGTCAATTTATCGCTCTGAGCCATTGTTAGAGGAAAGGACCAAAGCCAAGTGTTACTTGTTAAAACATAATCTGATACAATTGTTTTTTCAACTAATTTTACTGTAAAATATTTAACATGAAAAGTCCTGGAAAATGGGGACAGCACTGAACAGCTGCTCAAAGATAATTACTAAAGCTTTCTCGACGCTTGTCGATTCTCTGGGGAACTTCTCATGTAAAGATCCACCACCAATCTACTGAAATATTTTTTAAACAAGCATCAAAAGCTTCATTTATTGTTTTTCCGTGTTTCAGGCACAACGAGCTCAAAAGGTTCTCGTCGAGCAGCAGAAACATGACAATCATACTGACGCGAGCCACCGACGAAGACTACATGGATGTTTCGTACTACTTCCACAACGGTAAGACACCTTTAATCACATTTCTTTCTTTTTTATCTCAATTACCCAAAAAAGTCGAGGGCAGGGCGTCGCAAAATCCTGCAAACGCGAAACTTGGAAAGATCAGCCAGTGTCTCTGTCTTTCTCCTTTACTTGTACATTTTGCAAGGTACCACGAGGTCGTGGGTTATCCTCCGTCGATTTACGGTGCTTCTCAGCTTCCTCGGTAATTTTGCTCTCCATCGAATAGGTTTGACTCGACCATCCTTTTGCACCACGGATCAAATAATTGGACACACACCACGTCAAGGAATCATACGACGAGACATCACCCACAGTTTAGATGTCAAAGCCGTTGAGCTACGAGCCCAAAGTGCGTGTGCCCTTTGATGCCAAAGATGTGTACCTTCTCCGCCTCCACTTCATTCCGTCCCGTCTCGTTTGTACACACCACGTACTCACCGGACACTTTGAGCGTGTGCGCATTTGCCCGAGTCGCTTGGGTAATTGGCCCCCGCATCTAATCTCGTTACCGGGATACTCTACGACGATGTTTTCCTTTGCTTTGCTTTGCCTTCCTTTCAACTTTTAGCGTACACTGACTTTCGGAAAACTTTTCCAAGGATCAGATGTCGGGTTTACAGATGCGAAAAAATTTGACGACGAGGAGTGAAAAATTGGATTTGCTCGTCGTGCAAGCACCATCGAAAGATTGATACAGACTGCAAGACTAACGAGTGGAAGCGCGGTAAAAATGCGAGTGAATCAGCAGGTGAACCAACTTCATCAGATTTTACATGTTCGATGTACGTGTGTGTGTGTGTGTGTCTGTGTACTCTTCAATCAAGCCAAGAGTGGATGACGTGCTGGTGAAGATGGGAAAAAAACATGCAAACTGGGGAAAAAATTTTTGAGAGCTGAAAAATGGACGGAACGAGAGAGAAAAATAGCACAGCGGAGCTGGTGCTCTGCTAACGAGGGCGGAAAAATTGTGCGAATCCGGGATAGGGAGCGAAAATTTGTGTGTGCAAGCGTTTTCATACGCGCAAACGATGAAGAATCCTCGTGAACGCGAAATGCTGGAAATTACACCCTACTACAATTTTTATCATATTCTCATCTTTACGCACAAAAGGCATTTGATTTCCTTCCTCGATCGGTAAATTTTTCCAACACAAGCTTATTTTTTTTTAAAATAGCAAATTTTACTCACAACTATGTTGGAATCCGGAGAGTTCACTCACGCATGCTAAGGCAGACTGAGGTACAAATATTACAGCAACGCCTGAGAATTCAAAATTGAAGTGCACAGAAGCTTGAAGAGTAAATATTTTCATGATATGCTGTAGCTGGAAACATTGAAGGAAACAGAACGATTTTCTTTCTTTTACAGTTGAAAAAAAAAAAAAAAAAAAAAAAAAAAGTTTTAACGGAAAAAATAGCTGCTTCTGTAGCACAAGAGTCAAACAACAGACAATATTTTGGCAGTCGTCATTCCCATGAGTGTGAGGGACAAGGGGTTGAGAAAAATTTTGAGAAGCCGAGCTAAAAAAAGAACTCGATGGCTTAGCAGGTAAAGACTGTTAGTTTCTTTTTAGCAGCGCGTTTGCCTCCATTTCGATTATGGTTGTCTGACTACATCAGAGTATTATTACTAGCTTATTAAACTACTTTGCTGCTTTCCAAACTTAAGGACAACATTAAATTTAGTTCGTTTGACTGTATCATTTTGTTATTTAATTGTATCACCACCAGTTCAGTGAACTACTTTTTCATCCTTGAGACTATATTATTTGTAGTGTGTCTGACCACATAGGAATATAACTACTTGATATTCCATTCTCAAGAGAACACTAGGTTTAGTTTATCTGACTATGAGAGTATTACTACTGGTTAAGAATCGGCTTTTCCTTTTTTAAGAGAGCATTAAGTTAAGCTTGTCTGGCCATGTTAATTTATCAATACTTGTTCCGTAAACTGTTTTTTCTAAGTTAAATTGTATTAAAGTACTATTGTGTGGGTAAACCGAATTAAATTTTTTGTGGATAAGGTTACATTACCCATGGTTGGGTGCTTATTTCAGCTGCCTATCAAAATTTACCTTCTTATCTAACTTGCCTGACCATAACACGGTTGTTACTACTTGTTTATTAAACTGCTATTCCTTCCTTAGAACAGCATTAGATGCAGTGTGTCTGACTATATTGGGATATTACTACTTGTTTAATAAACTGATTTTTACATTCTAGTACGGTATTTGATATAGTTTCCTTGACTTTTTCAATAGTACATTGCTAATTTAGTAAATCAATCGATTTTTTTCTAATACTTGAGGACAGCACCAACGACCAGCGGGTCTGACCATATCGAGACTTCACTACTAGCTCAATGCACTTCACTGTACTGTATTTTTGAGGAGGCATTATCATTTTTGTCGTAAAAAATGTGTTTGCTTACATTACGGTTTAAGTTATTTTAACAAAAAATACAGAAAATAGCAAGATTTATTAAAATTAAAGAATCAGAAGGATTCTCTTTGTTTTAAACCCGTTGTCAGTCCATTTATGTCCCTTTAAAAGCTATAAAAACTTGAGAGACACGCACCAGTGAGTAGATGAAGATAGAATCGTAAAAGCTAACGAAAAAAATTGAAAAGGTAAATAATTGAAATGGAAAACATAATGGACTTCAATGTAAGCTCCTCTTTTTGTCACGGGGTAAAAGGGAAAAACATTTTTTGAGATAAAACGTGAGCCAAAGACATCAGCTTCCCGAGAATTTTTAGCAAGTCAATGCACGTAGAGAATAAACTCTTTGTATAAGTCTAGAGATTTTTTGAACCGACGGTACGAACGAAATTTCTAAAAAAAATACGTAGTTGCAACACGTTATCACTCGCATATTGACAAAAAAACAGTAAATCCCTTAATATTGATTGCAGAGCGTGAGTCTGGGACGCAACAACCCAAAACTCACTGCGACGTCGAGTACTACGGTCTAAGGTCGCCGAGGACGGGTAAGGTGGTACATCCCAAGGTCAACAGGTTCAGCTCGGGAAACGTCAAATGCAAGCAGTACTTTATACCAGCAGCCAACCAGGCGGTCATCATAACGGTACGTGGAAAGCACTGCACTATCAAAGAGTGAAATGTACAAATTATTATAATTTTTCAAAAATATTGTATTATTTTCCTTTGTGCTGATGACCGGCAGTTGAACAGTACAATGAACCAGACGCACGACAGCCAGTGCACGACGCAGTGCGGCGATCAGGGCTGTAGGTGCGCGAGCAACCGCTCGCTCGACGACATCGACCACCTGCTCCTCGTCTCGCGAGTCCACGGCAACACGCTGGCATGTCTCTGTGGAAACAATCGGGTGAGTCTCACTTTTTTCTGAAATCCAACATATCCTTGGAAAACCATAACATGATATTAAACGGATAATTGTCATTACGTGGGTAGGATTGGCTGCCAGTCGAGTTCTGGAGCACGACACCGGTGTACATCGAGTGGTCGAGGTCGAGCCACACGAGCCTCAATCTGAGCGCAGACTACGAGTTTGCCGACGACACGTTCTGCGGCTCGTATCAGGCAATCGCCGGGAAACTCGAGGGGGAAATACGCGCCGGCTTCTCGGCCAACTTCAGCTTCGCCCTCAACCGGTACTACCAGCAAAAGTGCACTTATCTGATCGAGGTGCCAGCGAACCGAGAACTCGTCATCATGATCGAGTCTTCCCAAACGAGTGAGTCTGTCTTACATTTTTTCTTTTTTTTCCTTCAAACCATGAGATGAAAATTTGTTTTTTACAAAGACTGAAGTAAAAATTATAAAATGGGATTACGAATTTTTCTGTACAAATTCCGCTCTTGCACTTTTATCTAATGGGCACCAATAAACAAATCGTGAAAAACTCCGTCTGTATATATACACGACACTAAGCAAAACACGAGGTAGCTCGGCTTGCATTGAGAAAATCCTGCTCATCTACTTACCTGGGAGTGTCACGGTTCATGGAACGAGAAGGCGAGCCGACGCAAAAAAAGTAATCCCTACGGCTGGTGGGAAAAAAAACCAGGTCGCGACGTATTAAGGCTTCCCCGAGTCCCAAAGGATTTGTGCGCCGAAAAAAAAAAAAAAAAAAAGGTAACAAATAACGGAGTGAGCTTTCATGAGGCAAAAAATGACGGCTGGCCATTCAGAAACGAGATGGAAAAAGCGAAACAGGGGGAGCGGGAGGCAAAAAGCGTCCGGTCGTTTTGCCACTTCAAAGTTTCACAGACGACTGGGCGGTTCCTCCCATGCACGGTGCTTCTTCGTAAACGGGAAAGTGCACTCTCTCTCTCTCTTTTACTCTGTTTTTTTTTTTTTTTTTTTTGTCCGTGTTTTATGCAAAAGTTTAGCGAAAAAGTGGTTTGCATGTAAACGTTGTAAAAGCTCTCCACCGCCGCCGGTTTATTTATGAATGCAAAGTAGGCAAACTCTTTGGAAACTCAGCACTCAAAACTTTTCCTGGATATTCCACGGATGTTTTTATTCTGTTTAGCAGCGAAAAAGAGTTATACATAAAAAAAAAAAAAAAAAAAAAAAAGATTGAACCGAAAAGGTCATTATCTAGATTCTTCAAGCGAAATAACGTGCAGTGCGTCTGACGTAGGATATTAATGTGCATATATATCTGCGTGTTCGCAGGACCGTGTACAGCTTGGAATCTGACGGTGCACGAGTACAACAAGACCAGCGCGAACAACGAGGGCCCGAGGCTGCACACCTTCTGCTCCCGGGACATTGCGAGGAACTTCACCATCGGCCAGGAGAAGCGCTCCGTCATCGTCAAGTGAGTTTTCTTCCTTCCATTGTCGTTTCTTCAATAATTTCACGTATCCACGTCCTTGCCTTGCTTTGGCATCCCTTCGCCTCCTTTAATATACCCACAGCTCGATGTATCAAGATAACCGCGTGCTAATATTAACTTAATCGTGCAGGTTGCAAGCACTGGGTCGCACGGCTCCGCAGTACGTGCTGAGGTGGCGGAGCCAAAGCGCATTAAAGTCACGCAACAAGAACTCGCCGAGCAGTAGCATCAACGTGGCGATGGTCAGCTCCTCGGCGAGTCCCAGCCTTGGTGGGTCCACGTTATTCTTGCTGCTGTTGGTACTAAGGGCCACTGTAGTGACTGTCTTGTCCTCCTCGGCCCTTGGACGTATTGTTGTGTATGCTGTGCCATAAAATGAGCCCATGCCAAGGTACATCTGTTAATACCATCGAAACAATTCATATGTATTATCATATTATATTTAAAGACAATTGGGATTTTTGTAAGATGATGCAAAACGAGACGAAAGAGTGTGAGAGTAAATCGCTAGAATTGGAGTGCAATATAGGTGGCCAAGAGGTATTTTTTACGATGACAAGTATATGTGCGGACTGTTTCAAGGATGAATTCCTGCTGTGCTACGTATTTTTTGTTATTTAGTGCTCGATCGATTTTCTAAATACCAGCGATCGAATTGATAATTGTTAAATTTTTATTTTTAATAATATCCTCATTGTAATCGGTTTAGATTCTTTCTCATAATCTCTGATTGACATCATTCACCACATTTTACGTGTATGAAAAGGTTTATTTTTAGCTAGATGGTAAAGAAATTTTTTGTATCCATACGTGTATAAATTAAAAGATCGTGTACATAAGACATACGTGTTTTTGTACTTTCACGAAGTCGCAAATCATTGAGTTTTTCGAAACATTGTACAAAACGACCGTGAGCTGATGGTAAAATATTACTAGTATAATTGTACAGTACACCAAATGTAATGAATTATCAATAAACGCAGTGTGGAAATATTGTAAATTATGAATAAAAATAACGATGAATAATGAATTCCGTAATGACGAGCGTTTGTATGAAAGCGGAGGAAAAAAAGCAACAATGTATTTTAATGAACGAGCTTCGCCTGTCCCCGGCAGTACTCGATTTTATTGTTAACCCGTAGGTTGATCGTTCAGAATTGTCATGCCTAACATTTTTATTTGGCAAATTTATTGCAGGCAATAAAAATTAAACTTGACATTTAGCGAAAACCAATGCTTCTTTTGCTTCGTTAGATAAATAAGGGCTGGTGGGGGTGACAATTTGTCACCCGTGGAGGTGAATGTACATATACTATAAATCACAACAAGAATAATAATTGTAGACAAGCAAAGACCAATACACGAGCCATTCTGAGCGATCAATTGTTGATGAATCTTATTGATTATTATTAAGAATAAACCAATAAATAAACTTAATAGAATAAATATACGTGTATCAACAGTATAAACGAAATAGGGTTTGATAAAAAAATAACAAATAAATAATAAACAATATGTTACGCATCTAATAGGAATGAAAAATAAAGTATGCATCTGGTCTCATGGCAGCATGCGGTCTAAGACTTTTCAAGTGTAAAAAAGTCCAGTTTCCATTGAAACGTAACGAAAATCGATTCAAATAAAAAACTATTAATTCTATTGGATTGAGAAAAAAGGGCTCGAGAGCGTTTGTTCACAAAATAAAAATAAATAGGCTTTAGTGAAAATTAAGAGACATGCTATGTAATTACTGTTACTATAAACAACAAAGAATATGGCCCTTCTAACTTTCAAATCCGATAAAGCGGATCAAATGAACTTGAAAAATGATGTTAGCGTTGATCGAATGATTTTTTTTTATTAAAAGTCAGTTGAAAAAAACGTTGAA
Organism: Copidosoma floridanum; assembly: GCF_036245765.1. Lineage (NCBI taxonomy): Eukaryota > Metazoa > Arthropoda > Insecta > Hymenoptera > Encyrtidae > Copidosoma > Copidosoma floridanum. The sequence continues at coordinate 8,866,145 of NW_028321884.1, read as the reverse complement.
TTGAAGATTGTAAGAATAATCTTGTTCGGGACAAACCATAATGATTGATTTCGATCATAGGATAAAACACGCCCTTGAGCCGTAGAGTATAGTCACTGTAAATAAATGAATCTGAAAAAAAAAATCGGATTCTTTTGCAACACTTACGACAGAGAAGAAGAAGAAAATGATACCACGTACGAAATTGACTCGACGCGGTAAATTGCACTATCAAAGAGAAAAAAAAAAAAAAAAAAAAGATGTCATTTTCGCTCGCGTCACAAAATGCCAAAAACAGCTACCTCGTCAATTCTATCGCTATTCGTCCCACGAAGAGAGTAATAAACAAAAAAACAAAAAAAAGGCGCTGTAAGTACGTACTTTATCGCAAAAGAAAGCCTAGCTCGAACGCCCCAGAGTTACCTTTTTTTCACACCCACGCCCAAATTGCATGAAATCAGTTAGAAAACCGGTATAGATTATAATATACCTATATCACCCGCAACGATAAATTCTCAACCCGAAGCCATCCTGGCGCTTGTACGTGCAATTATTCCACACCGTACGTGCACGTATATGTATACCGAGCGTTCGCCATCGAGCCCAGAAGCCCCGAGTAATTCACGAAAATTGCGGCCGCGGCGTGTGTAGCGGAGGGAGGCAGGGTGGCCCACGATGACGTATGCGGATCAATCACTCGGGTCTTCTCGGGTGGGCATATATACGTATCTTCCGCAACGCAATCACCCGCGGATAATCGAAGCCTATGTGTATATATATATATATATATACCTCCGATCGAGGAAAATTGATATTCGCGCTCGTCGGAAGGATACGCGAAATTTCGCATATTGATTCGCTCATTTGCCTCGACAGCCATTTTAACCCTCGTTTTTACTTTTAATTGAAAATGATTGTTCTTTTTTTTCCTGTAAAAGATTGTGTGTACATATACCATATAATACAGGGAAAAACGCGTGTACGATGACCATGGTTTGGATGAAATTTTTATGAAGATGTAGAATTTTCGAAAAAAAAAAAAAAGAAAAAAAGACGAGCAACTCGAGTCAGACTGTCTTTTCGTTTAGCAATCGCTTGACACGTAGTAACAATGTTTGTACGAAATGATCGACTGAATCGCGTCAATTGTGTTACTTGAGGAGGGAAAAAAAAAAAAAAAAAAATGTGAATATAGGGATCCAATGTGTTGAGATATATTATATTATTGCATTGCGTTCGGAAGGAGACAACTCATCGACCTCGTCAAAACAATGATGAAAGTGTCCAAGTTATAAATAAACAGAGGGTGTGTAACAATATTATCGGCGAAACCGAAGATTTGTTGCTAAATAAATTTTGTGCGACTTTGTTGAACTTGTAGTCATATACCGATCTTTGTTGCGATGTAAATTGAAGAAAAAGGCCTGTGTTACTGTGCGTCTGTGTGTGTGTGTCCGCCCTGAACGATTTCCATTCGATTTCAATGTATCGACGTATGTCGTGCGCGTGAATAATTTTCACAATTGTTTGGATTTATTTTAAAATGAATTTACAGCTAAGCGCACCGGTGACCACGTTTCGTGGGCATCTCTAAACACGTTGAGCGACACAGTCTGATGTCCGGTCCTCCGAAAGAAGTTGTATGTTATATACATGTATATGTACGTTATAGACGGGTGTGTCTAAGTCGCGATGAATAGTCAATTGTTTCATATAACAGGAGAGATGAAAACGAATAAAAAAAAAATAACGAAGCACTACCTGAAATGAAATAGTTTTGATTTTGTTTGCCCTACTTGCATCCCCATAGATATTTCTTTCCAATGTCTATTGGAAAACAAAAAAAGTTATCAAAGTTATTGTAAAAATGAACATTCTTTATTTGATATTTTACAAAAGAAGGTATAATTCTATGATGGCATATGTGTATGTGTGAAAGAAAAATTTAATGCGCTCGTAGTCTTCGATTTCAAAGGATTTAACAGAGATTTCGTCAAATCGTATACAATCGTTTACACAAAGTAAGCATGGATTTTTACATCGAAACGTTGATAGCAAAGGATACAAAAACAAAAAAAGTTGTGATATGCGTTTGCAAATACCCGAGAATGTGCTCGAGACTCTTAGAATTATATTATTATTTACAAGTAATATTTATCTAAGGAAATAAGTATCGGTGATAAAGTAACAATGTTTTGCAAAGCTCAAAGTTTTAAAATTCCAATTCCAATAGCGTTAAATATACGAGTTGTATGAATGAAATATTACTCAAATACAAAAATATATATATATATCTCTGAATAAAAAGAGTTTATAAGATCCCTAAGTAATGTGTAACGAGTTTCTACAATCGGTATGTTGTTGAGATTCTAACTTTCACTTTTTTCGTTAGCAAGTCTCGATTGATCACTTGAAAAGTATATTTCATTGCAACAATTCATACGAGATTGTTATTTGAAAAAAAAAAAAAAAAAGATAAAGACAAAGATTCAACTTGACCATAGAGTTAACTATAATATATTGGTTCTCCAACATTTACTAATGAAAACGAGCTTTAACAAGTTTTTGGTGCCAAGCACTTAAAAAACAATTGCCTATACACATACATATATAATATATTTTAAACACTACGTGCATCATAGTATAACATTAACAAAGATCAAATCACTTTCACAGGACTTTAAAATCTTCGATCTACGAAAATCAATGTAATATATGTTAAACTTAATTATTTACGACAGTAGTGAGGTATTTCGGATTCACACTTTAGCAACGAAAAATCTTTAGTTTGCTTTCGTGTCTATTTGTTTTATTTTTTTTATTATTTTATTTTTTTTAAGTAAAGTAAAAAAAAAAAAAAAGAGAAGCATAAGTATGTAAAAATCTCTAAGTACCAAGAAAGTCATTATTTTAATATTCTTTTGTTTTTCCTTTTTACTTCAAACGATATTCAAAAATAGTCGTGCCAATGAATTTAGAGCATAAAAGACTCCTGCAAAATCTATAAAATCTAAAATACATCTACTAAAGTTTGCGTATACAGTCTCCAATGAAAAAAGTAACGCGAAATCATTTCAAGATTCACAGACGAGTTCTTCGTAAGATCCATCAGACGAATGTGACATTTTTCCTAACAATATAATATCTCCTATATTTTACTCTACGAGGTATACTTTGCGACGCACTGCCCCTATACTCCAATATATTAATTGTTATTTTTTTTTTTTTACATCACGCCACAACGTAATATACTTTCAACGAAGTTTGCAGGGATGTGGGAAGGGACAAAAAAATGTTAATTTTATGGTCACGTATGGCCCTACACTTGCAGTGCCAATTATTACACGTTCGGATACAACATCATTTCTCTCTATGTCCCCTATAATATTGTACACACACACACACACACACACACACACACACACACACACATATGATATAGGAACGAAGCAGCACGAGACTCCCTTCGCGCGCGTTTCAATTGACCTAACGTTGCCATAAATGCTCGTTAATAATAATAACATGCAATCCTGTATAGAAATGGAGAAAAAGAGGTGCAGCAACAGCAACAAGAACGAATTACGAAGAGACGTGATTGGCAAAGGCCGTCGCCGAGGTCAAGAGTCCCAGTCGTTGCTTCTGCTTTCGTTGCTCCGTCATCTGAATCACACGAAACCAAACGTATTTAATCACGGGCGTGTGTTGAAGTTGGACAATAGCGACTGCAGGGTGGTTACCTGATCGCGGAGGTCGCTCAGCTGCTGGGACAGGTGCTTGACGAGGCTCTGGGTCATCTCGAGCTGGGACTGGAGGCTCCTGAGCTCGACCTGCTCGCCCTCGCCCTCGTCCGCGGCCAGTGACTTGGCCCTCAGTCGCGGGAACCACTCGAGGTTGCGATCCTGATAAACACGCAAGTAAATATATACGGTTGTCGTGGCCTCCTTGATTATATACATATGTCCATATATAATACATCTTATACGTATACCTTGACCATCATGTAGACGTAGGACTCGGGCCCGGTGAACTCGGTCGGGTCCTTCACCTTCACCAGGACTATGAAGTACAGGTAATGCCACATGTTGTGCTCGTGCTTGATGTGCTCCTCGAACGAGACGGTCTTGTTGTCGAAGGCCGAGCGATTCAGGCCGCAAATGAAGCACGTGTTCTTGAGGATCAGCTCCTTTTGCTGCTTCTCGGACCTCAGATCGGCGAACGTGTCGATGATCACGCCGAAAATCAGGTTCAGCACGATGATTATCACGATGAAGAAGAACAACAGGTCGTAGACCACCCTTGCCACGAACAGCGGCTCCTGGAACACGTGTATTCCACGACACATGTTACGTACACGTATACGTAGTGAGAGTGGAATATTTATGAACAATTGTGTGCGTGTGCCCACCGTGCTTGAGGGTGCTCGGAGGATGTCTCCGATGCCACCGCCGTTTCGCAGTCCTTGGTTCAGGGTCGTTATGATGCACATGATCAGGGAGTCGCAGGCTCGCTCTTTCAGTTCCCCCCCGACGTTGACGACCTCGGCGCTTGGCACGAACGCTGGCTCGGCTGAAATACGTATCGTCACATTACAATCCGCGCGATTTCATAATGGTTTTTTCCTCGAAAGCATCATCGTTATAACTCACTGCTCTTCTGGGCAAACTTTGATATTGTCTCAGTGATGTCGCAGCTACTCGCAGACTCGCCCTCTTTCCGGCAACTACCCGAGACGTCGTCCGAGTTGGCTGCCCAAGAGAAGCCCAAGTAAAAAACATCATTCATTTCGATTCGGCTTTCATACATATAATGTAAGTGATGATGATGATGAAAAAAAAAAATAAAAATAAAAAAATAAAAACACTCACACGTAATGTCCTCGTCGATGCTCAGCAAAAAGTCGTCCTTGAAGAACAGGTAGCCGATGAGCGAGAACATGTACACCAAAATGAGCGCTAGAACCGCGGTCAGTATGATTGATCGTCCGTTCCTCGTGACGGATCTGATGACGTTCAGCAGAGTCTCTTCCCGGTACACCACGTCGAAGAGCTACGAACGGGCGATGGAAGAGATTATAAACTCCAACTGGCGTATATTTGAAAAAAAAAAAAAAAGAAAAAAGGGCGACTCACAAGAACCGAAAAGAAGAACGGATGCATGCATATGCCGAGGACGCAGAATATCAAGTACAAAACGTGGTAGAGCAGCTCGAAATTCGTGACGATTTGGTCCATGCTTTTGGTGAGGGTGCCCTGATTGCCGATTATACTGATGAGATGTATGACTTTGAAAACTACGGTCAACAGCCCGAGGAGGTACAACGTGGGCTCGGGCCCGGCCGAGAAGATGAGCCGCAGTATCGAGCTGAGCACCAGCATTCGCGCCGAGCCGTGCTGGCCGAGGCACATGAACGACCCTCCCGACGCCATGATGACGATCCACAGGAACACGGAGAAGTGAAAGTTCAGAGCTGAAATTAAGGAAAATGACGTGTGTCTTAACATTGAGAACCGATTTCTGTATCAACGATGCTTACGTGGCACGCGATCGGTAAAGGGATAGAAAATGGCGACGATTATGTTGATGAGGACCGCGCAGTTGAACAGTATGTTGCTCCAAGTGGACATGTAACTGCTGACCCAAAACAGCATGGGCTGACCTGCGCAGAGGAACAATTGATCGTTAGCGTATATGGACATGTATTGTTCTTGGGATCGGGTGGTTCCAAAGAAAGGCCGGACCTCGGAGCTTCTTCTGCCACTTCATCTCGTTGAACATGTCCTCCGTCCGCTCGAAGAAATCCGAGACCTTCGAGCCCTGATCGTCCCTCTCGGCGGTGTGGTAGACCCGCACCTTCGTGTCGTGCGTGATGAGCTCGCAAATCTCGGGTATCGGGAAGACGATCTGCTCCAAGGTCCGGTCGTTCCTCACGATCTGCAACATTTGACACGTCATTGTCGTCGAGCCGCGCGGGCCATTGATGGCTTTGGGCCTCGTCGCGGTCGATGATACCTCGATCTGCGCGGTGTGCGAGGCGTAGTACTGCAGGGCCTTGTATATCTTGGGGTCGACGGCGCTCTGCTCGGGCTTGAGCATGGCCGCGAGCTCCTTGTTGTGCTGGGCGAGCTGGTGGCACAGGATGTAGATGTTGTGGCCGACCTCTTTGGGTGAGACCCCCTCGTCACCGTCGGCAGACGAGTCGTCGGGATCGGCAGCGCCGTCCTCGTCGAGGGACTCCTGGTGGAAGGCCGTGCACGCGACGTCGACCAGCTGCTTCGGGTTCATGTTGTACATGATCCTCTCGGCGTTCTCGCTGTCGCCGCGGCTCTCCATGATGGCCAGGAGGAGCTTGCTCGCGTTGTTCTTGAGCTCGAGCACGAGGTCCATCCTCGTTTTGCCAAGTGGATTGATGTCGTTGAGGATGAGGGCGGTTATGATGTCGAGGCCGTTAGACTCGTGGGTGGCTATGCAATTTTGGTTGTCGTGGCAGGGACCCTGGCAGTACTCGGTCAGGGTCTCCAGGGTCTGGTTGATCAGGGCGACGTTGTACTCGTTTATGTAGAGCCCGAGGAGGCCCAGACCGCCGGTCGTCGAGCCGCATATCACGTCCAGGAACATCAGCGTCTCCGACACCAGATTGTAGTTTGTCTTGTTGTTCTGGTTGCGGAGGAAGTTCTACACCGCGGTGCCAAAAAGTACCATCAGCGACACAAACAACACATATATTAGGTATGCCATTTTTCTCATATTGGAAAAACATCACTTGACGTTGGGTAGACAATGTGACAGATTATACCTGCAGCTCCCTGTTGTGGTTCTCGCATAGGAGCTGGAGGAACCGCAGGATGGGCTGCATCACGAGGATCTTGGAGTTGAGTTGGCTCTCGTCCCTCTCGCTGGCGGTCCGGTGTTTTTCGGCGAGGGCGTCCTCCAGGGCCGAGTTGACGAGGGCACCGCCACCGCAGGACAACTCCTCCCCGGAGGTCAAGTGTCTCACCGAAGCGTACGCCTGGGCAGTCGAGGCCGTGGCTGCATTCAGCTCCTCCTTGAGCTCCTCCGTCAGGACGATGCCGTTGGCCTTGCCTACGCGTACAGAGAGAAATTGATGAGTAACGACTATTACAATGCGCCATCACGATGACCAAGAGTTTTATACCCGAGGCTCGCTTCTTTGACAATTTCTCGAGTTCCTTTCCCTGCTCCTTGTCCTCGTGGGCCTTGGCTGCAATGTCCGACGTGTTGACCGTCACCGTGGCCTTGATTTCTTGCTGAGAGTCTCGCATTTTATCGTAAAACACCTGCAAATACATCCCCATCACGTACTTGACTGCAACTCGGGTGGAAGATAATTAATTATATGTGTACACGTATGGTGAGAGCTCACCTTGAAGAACGACTGGCTCATGTCGCCGCCCATCAACTTGGCGATCATGCTCTTCTGGATGATGGGGTTGCCACCCTCGAGCAGGGCGATTCCCAGCTCTATCACCTCGACGAATATACTCGGGGAGTGCACGCTTCTGATGACCAGCTCGACGACGAGATCCGAGGCGCCTTCGCGGTCCAGGTGGCTTTGGACCTCGTGTAGCGTTCGACCGGCTCGGCTGAGCAATTTTGCTGTTGCCGGAAGGACATAAATTAAAAAAATGCTCTCTCGATCGGTAATTTCACCGTATTATAATTGTTGGGGAGGATGTTGGTTTTTACCTCCAGGTCCGTGGGTCACGGGTGTCGTGCAAGGCGTCCCGATGTCCACTCGGCGAAGAAAGTCGTGTCCGAAGTAGCGAGCCAGTAAATTGCTGCGTAATGCATCGCCCTGTAAAACCATTTTTTTTCGTCTCACAATGTGTTTTCGAGCACCTCTACTCTTAGGGATATACCATTACACGGGGAGAGAGAGAGAGAGAGGATTGATTTTACGCAGCCTCAATAGGGTGCCATTTTTTGGTGCGTTGGGTATTTTCTAGCAAAATCGAAAATGCGATTCGACGTTTTCTACAAGGGATTCGCTCGTACGAGGTGATTGTAATTACAGTGGGAGTTATTTTTAAGACAAAAAAAAAAAAATGCTGTGTAATACAAAAAAAATCGAGCTGTGTGTGTAAAAATACGTTTTAAAACCATACATGGCTATTTTATAAAAATTATGGATACAATTGTACAATATTTGTGTATTGGTACATCGTTATTTACGTTTTTCATGGTAATATTAAATTTGATTGATTCAAAATTTTACGGATATATGTATAAAATGTGAAATACTTAAAAATGCATACTACCGCAAACTTACAAACATACAGAAAAATATATTATTTAGCGAAACCTTAAGATACATGCGTCTTGAAACTACTTAAGACTTTGTAAAAAGTATATATGAAAGAATCAAATGTGGTCATGGATATGATTTCATGGAAATATTTTCGTGAGAAAAGATCATACCGATCGTTTAAATGGCAATTTGTTCGCAAACGATTTTTAGCGATTTTTCAAGATATCATATCGTATGACTTTTCGCACAAAAACACACCAACTCAATGGCGCATATGATAACAATGAGCTTATAATACGTGTATTCCATAAAGCAAAAAAAAAAAAAATGGTCGTTCACAGCAGCGGCAAAGCGAAAAATCGACGTGCACATAGTACGCAAGTATAATTGAACATACCAAAGGTATATATGTATAAATATAAAGGAAAAAAATCTGTAAAATACAGTGCATCCATGTCAGTCTTCGAAAAAATAATGTCGGGAAGATATCGAAACAAATAACAAGTGTGTGGGCGTATCCTCGATCGGAGAGTCAGAAACACACACAGAGACGAGATCGACCACAATACGATGAACATATACGTAAGGGGGAGGAATTTGACACACTCTTGGAGTAGAAAAAGAAAAGAAAAAAAAAAAAAAAAAATAGGGACAGCAATCCAGTCATGTGTGTACATATATATACATATGGAAAAGGGGGAAAAAAATGAGAGATTATGATACAGAGAGAGGAGGAGAAAAAAAACCAGAGATAGAGACAAAAGGTGGTATAGTCGTGCCTCTTGCTTATTGTTACTGAGCGGACGGTCTTTCGAGCCTTTCGGCGGCCTACTATCGGACGGAAGCTCTCTAGCTTGCGGTACTTTGATCGCGCCGTCGTTTACCCGCTTCTGGCGCTCCAGCTCCGCGTCCGTCAGGTGGTGGTGGTGGTGGTGGTGATAAACGACCTCGTCTTCGTCACCTCCTCCTTGTTTCGCGGACCTCGTTGGCACGTCAACTTCGCCAGGCGGAAACTGGTCCGTTGTCTCAGTCGAGGGTGACGAAGGCGTCGGCGGCGGGGGTGGTGGTACCACCTCCGCGTCGGCCGGAACCGATGGCTTGTTATCCTCCGTCTCCGGGAGGGCAGCATGAAAACACTTTTACATCTATAGGTCTACCGCGCCCCACCCCTTACATACTCTGTTTCAGGGGACAAGGGCTGACGTGTGCGTGGGAACGCATTGGTTTTTCCATGGCCTCCTTTTAACTACATATTTCGTCCAACGAACGCAAGTGAAAACGGTAACTAAATATATATACTATCATCTCGGCCAAAAGTGAAAAAAAAAAAAAAAAACCGATCCAGAATTCTCTAGGCGAATATGCGGCCTATGCGGCGTGATGATGTATATGACGATAAGGACGAGCATTCAGTTTCGTGTGTCCTTCCTCTAGTAAATTACACACACACAGTCACACACAGACACAAATAAAATAGTGCCAGCTGATGAAGCCTTTTTTTTTCAATCGTATACAAAATTGAAGCAACACATCGAGTTCAGGAAAACTGAATACTCCTGTACGTGTATCATATTCTACAGCTGAAGGTGTGCGATTATGCGCATAGCCGCCCCCTACCCCCCTGGCAGTATATGGGCTTGCTTTGGGCCCATTGATCGTGATACCGTAAAAAAGTAACTGGCCGCAAAGTTAATGGCGCAATCGGCTCAACTTGTTCATGCACCATCGACAGCTGAACACTTGATTGTGCGGGCACATAGGGGATACCGACCTTTTCGCCGTACTCCGGATCAATGGCCATCATCTCGCGCAGGGTCCTCAGTACCTTGACGCACAGCTTCTCCTCCTTCTCCTCGAGCAATTTTTCCGTGTGTTTTATCAGCCTGGAAACACACATTTGGTGTTTTATCTCAATTGGGAAAGACAGTAAAAATGCACGTGGAAGAGCGCGCGTGTATACCGTCGTATAAAACCGCCGTTCTCGCAGCGTTTCCGTGCCTCCGTTGCCACGGGGAAGAGCAACTCCGGCCTGTAGAGTATGTCGACCAGCAGGGACAGCTCCGACTGGACCAGCGGCTTCAGCTGCTCCTCCAGCAGCGACACTATGTCCTGCAGGCCTTCGATGATGCTGCGGTCCAGCCGCACCACCTGGTCGAAAGGACGAAACATACATATATATATATATACGTACGTGTCAGGGAGGGGGAGGGAATAAGAGTACATTTTTTTTTGTCACCTGGCCCTGGTTGCGCTCGATTTTCGGCTGTTTGGACGCCTGCAGCCACTTGCTCGTCTGCCGGCTGAGCATCGCTGCCTTGTTGAACATGGACGCTACCTGGCTGTCGAGGTCCGTGGGAATGGCGATGCTCCTGCTCTTGGCTATTGGTTTTTAAGGATTAATGATCAGGCTTTTGTTTTCTTCTTCTTCTTCTTTTCTCGTATACTTACCGACATCCGAGAGTGTCCGGATGCAGTTTTCAACGTTGAACCTCTGGTTGGAGTTCAGCCACGTGCACTGGGACACCTTGAACGCGGCGTGAAGCAGCTGGACGAATATCGGTTGTCTCGTCTGTCGGAGAAAGTTAACTTACAATTGATTGGACTTTGTTGACAATCATCACTTTGTTTTGCGATTAATGTTATCTTTTCGGTGCATAGCGAACATCAATATGCCAATTCTACGGATTGTATGAAGAAAAAAAAAGGTACCATTTGTACGTACACAGCGTGTAGCGATGGAAAAAAAAAAAAAAAAAAAAAAAAAAAAAAAAAAAAAAGATTTTTTTGTTTAATTCGTGCGCATCAACTACGGAAAATATGCAGTTCATAGTGACTATATATACTTACGTAGTCATAGATATAATTGTCATTACGGTCGTGAGTCTTCGTGTTCCAATAGAGCCTGGCTTCGTGCAGGTGTTTCTATCGAAACCCCAACACCAAACAGTGCGCGCGGTAAAATATATCGGTATACGTATATCGTACCATGGATTTTACGGAGCCAACCGGTAAGTAGCATAGTAGTAGTAGCATTGGAGTGGAAGCGGTGGTGGTCGGAGGAATAAAGTTAACGCCAAATAGACACATGCCAAAAACACACATATACACACGTATATATTTATATAAACATCATGCAACTATATTTACATAATAGTATAGGCATATTCATTCGCATTAACAAAGCATATCGTATGCATATCGTTATTGTTTCTTTTTTTTATCCTTTTTTTTCGTGTCATCTCAGCTATGATTTTTTTTTTTCTTTTTTTTTTCAGCACCATTATTTTGGTTATTTCAAAGCTCACCATTAAGCAATTTATTTATTTACGCTTCGTTAACGAACGTTTTTTTTTTTTTTTTTTTAATAAATTTAAAACTACTTTCATGCAAAGCAACAATAGATCATCTATTCTCTCTCGGTGTGTGTGTGTGTGTGTGTGTGTGTGTGTGTGTGTGTATAAAATACTTTTTTGTCACAGAATTCATACAAATATGTCTGGTTTTGAAGACGAGAGATAAAAAAAAATGTTCAGCTGTGCGGTATACGTAGGTGCAAAAATAACGGATCGACACAGAAAAATAAATCAACTAAAATATAAATGTACACCGAATCACAATATGCTGGTTTGTGCAATCACATTATAAAATTCAAAACCGTTGCTCAACTATTGTCCAAACGAATCAACGTATTGTTCTATTGTCTATGGTGCTAAATAAAATGTATATGATTTCTCTTTTAATGAAAAAATTACCTCCAGCATGACGTACTTGGATCGCAAAGCAAGGCAAAAAAAAAACACAAATTGATTTTCATTTTTGGATAAACATAAAATGATAAAGTAAAACATGTATTAAGCCGATTTAAATTGAAAATTTTTATCAATATCCACAAACTTCGATTAGGAAATACGAGTCGATCCTATGAAAAATCAAGAAAGATACGTATATCATACCAAAAAAAAAAAAAAAAAAAAAAAACACCAGTTAATAGAGCACAACAAGTATGCATATTATAGTTTAGTAAAAATTTGGATGTATAGATTAATCAAACTGTAAAAGACAATAAGTATACAACTACGAAACAGTCGTATAATGTACATAAACGAGCATCGATGACGCATTATTATTATTATTCATGATATAAAATAGTAAATTGACTCAAGAGCCTATATAAGATTCGTAAGAAAAGGAATACCTGGACAGTGGTGCTCTGATCGGAGAACGGGCTGCTGAAGAAGGTCGTGATGATGTTCATGAGGCAGTTGGTCACGTAATTCTGAAGGGCCGTGTCGGCGTGTTGCCGATCGTGGGTCGCCGTTGCGATAAGTCCCATGTCGACGATGAACGATCTCTCGAATAGCGACCACATGTGGTTCGACGTGTAAATCTCCTTCATCTCGACCTCCGTGTCTATGTAGCAGTGATTCAAAAAGTTGATGTACGCCTCCTTTACCTCTGGTATGCAGTCCTGGTGGGACACCATGGCCACTATGTCATCCAGCGGCAACAGGCTGTGGCACTTTATCTCGGTGTTTACGTTCTTGCCCATGGTGCAGCAGGCCAGTAGCTTCACCAACTCCACGTGGTACCTGCAACGAAACATTACTTGTTGTACGTCCAAACAATAATGAAGAGAAATAAGAAAAAAAAAAAAAAAAAAAAAAAAAGAATACCTACTTGAGCGGGCTACTCTCGTTCATTCGGTGTCTCTCGGATCTCATCATCTCGACGAATTGGTTGAACGACGCCCTGTCGTTGTAAAACACCAACACGTCCTCTCCCGCTTGAACGAGCTGTGCATAAAAAAATAAACCAACATTCAATACACAACGTACAATATATAATATTCGACATTGTGCGTGGTTCACCTCCTGCATGACCATCTCCTGGCACTTCCTGATGAACTGGTTCTCCGCCTTGACGATGGTCTGCAGGAACTTGAGGTACTGCACGTGCTTGCCGTGCGTCTCGATGCAGTGGACAAAATGCTGTATGACCTTGGGATTGACCTCGTTGCAGAGGGTCAAATTGTCCTGGAAGATGCTGCACACGGTCTGGGCCTCCCGGATCCCTGGGGTGAGAAACAGGTCCAGCTGCTTGTTCAGGAGCATTTGGTTTTGCTGGTTGCCGAGGCAAAAGTTCTGCAGAAAGTCGTGGGCCAGCCTCATCAGTTCGATCATCCGCACGTCCTCTTTGGCGTCGAAGGGCACCTGCAGCAGATCGAGCACTATCGTGTGGACGCCAACGTTGCGCAAGAGCCGTTGCTCGTGCTTGCGCGGCGCCGTTACACCCCCGCTCTGGACCACGCACAGCTTGTTCATGCGGATGAGGATACGCTGGATCTTCCGGTACTCCTCGGCTTGCTCGGCGTGAAGGGGAGGCCCCACGTCCAAGTCTATGGCCGAGCCCTTCTTCTCCATCGACGACAACTGAGGTGGCAGCTTCCTCGGACTCGTCCGCCCACCCTCGTCCTCCTGATTGCCGCTGGCCACCCCTGCCTTATTGCTACTCTGCTGCTTATTGCTGCTGCTGTTGTTATTGGCATTGGTCTTCTTTTTGTTGGCGTGCTCCTCGCTGGCCTTGGACTTGTACACCCAGAGCTCAGACTTTTCCACCGACTGGCGCAATACGTCCAGGTCAGCTTTGATCTGCTTGTACGACTCGACGTCGTTGTCCGACACCAGGAGCTGGACTTGCTTGAAGGCCTGTAGAACCTCCTGCCGCTGGCTAAAGTGCCGGAATAGGAGGTGCAGGGCTCCAGAGACCAGTGGAGGGTAGTCGTGCATCGCCAGGTGGAGGAGGACCCGCAGGAACGTCCGGCCACCCAGGCCGTCTAGGTCCAAGGCCGCGCACTCCTCACTGATGACACGTGTACAATTTATACATCCACATATATATAATATATTTATACAATTGATGATCATTCGGTTACCTGCTGCCGAATATGCCCTCGGCTTGGACGCCGATCGCCTCGAGGTCGATGCCCTTCTGGTCGAGGTTCAGGTCTCCGGAGGCTTTCTCGGTCTCGTCGAATTCCTTCTTGAATATGCACAACAGGCAGGATATCCTGTAGTCAAGCCGCACATCGAGGATGAACTGCAGTATCTCGATGATCTTGAGCTTTGTGTCCATTACGAGGGGATACTCCTTTTTCGCGGTGACTGCCGATTTTGGGCCCGGTGATGACGTGCCGGCTATCACTTGGCCGGCCGGTCCCAGGGTCAGGTTAGTCATTACCGATCCCATCTCTCCGATGCACCGGAGAACTCCACCCTCGGCTGGATGTGGGAGAGTTTAATTTTTTTTTTTTTTTTTTTAATTTATAATTTAACATTTTTTATATCGATTGCAGAACAACGAGTACACGCATTTTATTTACAGGGCTTTACCTGTGCTTTCCGATTCCATAGTTTCGGCTGAGCGATAGGTTTTTAAAAACAGTTAAAAATGAACAAAAAGAGATTAAATTGTATATATATGTACATGTTGTAGCATGGGCGGAATATTTACAGTATTTTTGCAATGTAAAAATATAAAATTCCCGAATTTTATATGTACATGTACGTGTAATTTGTAGTAGGAATCGTATACTAACAATCGATGTCTCCAGTCGGGACTTTTCCGTCGGAGACTTCGGTGTCGGAAACGCAGTCCAAAATATTGAGCAGCGTTTTAGTCAGCCTCAACAGATCGCTGAAGCTGTAAAATCCAAAGTAGATCAGATCCCGGGCCAACTTGACGACCTGCAATCATCGGAGAAAAACAAAAAATCGGTATACGCTCCATACACCTATATACATTAGTGGTTGAGGGGAAACAAAAAAAAGAGTGCGCACCTCGAAGGTAAGCTTGTTTTGCTCCTGATCGGCAAACGACCACATCTTTGCTACCACGTTGCACAGGTAATCCTCCACGAACATAATGGTGGAACTGAATCTCGCCCTGACCGCTTCCTTGCTCTGGTCTGGCATTTTATTGGTGTCGTAGCTGAACGAAAAGAAAGAAAAAAAAAAAAAAAGTAAGTCACATATTATTTCGTTGGTCCAAGTTTTCCATCGACACTTACTCGTTGATGCTCATCTTCGAGGGTATTTCCGACCAGAGTCTCGCGTACTTGACCGGCGTCACTTGCTCCTGCGGGTCCCTGTCCACGTGCAGGTGCAGCATCAATCTGCAAAATGACGCGCGCAGCTCGTACGGCACGGTTTCGTCCTCCATGCACCTGTAATAATCGACATTGAACCGGTAGCAATTAAAACTTGTGTTACAAAAAAAAAGAAAAAAAATAAAAAAGAAATGTCTCACTTCAAAATCAAGTCAATGTCCAAATGCGGGGACAAGTTGTTGAGGGCCAAGTACTGCCGATTGAGGCACATGTTGCTAAACAAGTTCAACTGGTGCCTGTAGTAATCCAATATCGAAGCATCCTCGATGTTCTCTAGCTTGGCCCCCCTCGACAATTCGCTCAGGGACATGGATCGCTGGAAAAAGAAAAAAACAGATTTTTTTATTTCTGTTGTAAGTATGTATTCGTCGTCTCAGAACTCACCCGTCCGTCGTTCCAAACGAGAAAAACCTCGAGTTCCTCGATGATGGTGATGTGCGGCTCCTCGTCGTTCTCGGGTCTGTCGTCGTCGTCCTCCACCTCCACCTGCGTCTTCATCATTCTGCAGAGACAAGCACAGTAAATGAAAATTTCACTCGTCCACTGTTTAACCGTCAAGAAAGGAAGAAAGAGAGAAAAAAAGAACACTCCCAACTCACTTGGTCTCAATCAGTATGTCCTTGTTCTTCTCGCTGAGGACGCTCTTGCAGATGAGCTCCTGCGTGACGGCGATCGCCTTCTTGTTCGATATGCAAAGATCGGACAGATAGTCGAGGAACCTCGACTCCCAGGTGTGCATGTTCTTCCTGACGAGGCCGACGAAGGTCTCGATCTCCGCCGCCGTGATGTGCTTCTCGAGCAACTTCCTGTTGTTGTGCAGCAGAGCCGTTATCGTGTCCTCGGCCAGTATGTCGTAGCCGATCTGCTTTTGCATGAAGGCAAAGTGCTTTGCTATGTACTCCTGAAAAAAAAAAAAAAACAGAGCAAGATAAAACAATCGATTGTGCACCACACATTGTGGAAGTACGAAACCAAACCAAGACCCACCTGGTTCTTCCTGTAGTCTTGCTGGGACAGCCTGAGGATGCGATAGCACAGCCGGAACATGTTCTTGTAGGGCGCGTGTCGGGGATCGCTGAGCTCCTCGATCCTGAGAAAAGGCCCCTCGCCAGCCACCGACTCCAGAAAGGGCGCCTGCAAGATCTTGAACAACTGGCTGAGGATGTACTGTTCCCTGAGCAGCTTCTGCCGATCGCGGACCGGATTGGTGACCACGAGCTCGAGGGCCTCCGACTTGTTCTGCTCGTTCTCGAGACCGGCTATGAAGTAGACGATGTCCTGGAGCAAATTGATCACGGCCCGTCTCTCGTTGTGCGATATCGTGCCGCCCTCGAGTTTCCCGCTTATCGACTCGAGGACCTTGCACGCGTCGTTGGCAAAATCGAGATCCCGCACCTCGACCGGGGACACGGATCTCAGGGCAAAGGCCTCCTTGTCCTCTTTGCTAGTCGCGCAGCCGACCTTCGACATGACCGGCTTCTCGTCGTCCTTGTCTATCGGCACGCTCGTCGAGTGGACCCACGTGTTGGTGCAGATGTGATGGAGCCTCACGAACGAGGACTGCGGCACGAGGCTGTCGCCCCGCGTCAGGGTCGTCGGGTCGAGCTCGAACAGGGAGCTGATCTCGTTGCTGTGGGGCACCGAGACCAAACGGTACACCGGACCTGGAGCTTCTGTGCACGTGTTACGTATACATTACGGTTGCAACGGATATACGTGTATGTATGTATGTATTTCGGCTCACCTCGTTTGTTGCCCTTGGCCGTTTCGACGGGCTCGTCGTTGTCGATCTCCGCGGCCAAGTACTGCCCCGTCGCCAAGTGCTTGAACCGGAACAGCGAGTTCCAGTGGCCGGCCCCTCCGCGACACGGGTCGTGCTGCACCACCTAAAGTCCCAACACACGTAACATGTGGACATATTGCGGATCCTCGAAGTGGGTTTATAATCAATAGTATATAATTATGTACGTACCTCGACCTCCCAGAGGGCCTTGCTGCTCGTGGCCGCGGTTGCACTGGTTCTGCCCGTAGTCCGGAGAAAGACGTGCTGTTTCTTCTTGTACTCGTCCATGGTGAGGAATTTCTCCTGCTCGGCGTGAAACAGCCTGACGACGTCGCCACCCTTGAGTATCTCCTCCTGGTTTTCCCTGTGCTCCATGAAGAGGGTGACCTTCCAGGAGGTGAAGGCACTGGCGACGTTGACCTCCTTGCAGCCGGGATTGTCGCCGAGTTCGTAGTTCGCGGCGACGTGGAGGCCCTGCCGGCCGGCGTTTACCGGCTCGAGGATGACCTTGTCGCCAACGACGACGCTGTCACCGTCGCTCCGCAACTTGTAAAACGGCATTATGTACAGCCAGCTGCCCTCGTTGCCGTTGGCGTCCAGGTACACGCGCATCGCGTTCTTCTCCAGCAGGGCGGGCAGCCGCTTGTTCACCGTCAGGTACTTGTTGGATTTCAGGTGCAACAGCTGGAAAAATTTAATATCTATATTACATGTGTGTGTGGCTTGTACAACGATCTTTTCTCTTTTTTTTCTTTTTTTTTTCTCCCGAGTTGATTATATACGCGAAGGATGGAAAATGAAAAATAAATACTTTTTGCCGTGATTCATGAACGTTTGTGCAATAGCACCATAGGAGAAGAGTATATATACGTATCGGTTCATTCAAAAAGTCGATGCAACAGTTAATTTTCATTAGCCGAAATTATAGTGTAAAATTAAAAAGTAATGCATCGAGACGGGATGGTCCAAGCTCGCGTGTTCTTGGCTCAAGTTCAGAACGATCGTTTTATTATTATTCGTCTGGCGGCTTTTTCAACTTTATCCGCTTTACTTTTTTTCAAGAGTTCGGAGCTTTCTTGGCTTTTTCGTGTACCCTCGTACTCGTGGCACTTGGTTTTTTTTTTTTTTTTGTATCTTGTTGCAGGTCAACGAGCTCGAGATAATCTCATCGGGCCCCCGCTGATTTACGCGGGATTGAGAGCTTTCGAGCTTTTTTTTTTCATTTCAGCTTTTATTTCAAGACATGCTATTATACATTATGAAAAACGTTTTTATTTAACGAGTACGAAAGCCGTGGAAACAACAACTTTCATTTGGGAAATAAAAATATATACGTCACCTGTACTACGTTGCCGTAGGAAACGATGGTGCCCAGGAGCTTTTTGTTCTCCGTGTCGTTCTGCTTCTTTTCGATCTCTGCGGCATGCTGTGAATAAATAAATACATGCATTCTTCAATAAATTACAATAAATCAAGAAGTCCTGTGATTACATTCAATTTTTTGATTTATTTGAATTTCAGATGAATACAATTAAATTAATTTCATTCGTTGGAAACATCGATGTATACAGTTGGTATTGTGATTGGTAAATTGTGTTTGGTAAAAAAAAAAAAAAAAAAAAAAAAAAAAAAAAAAAAAAAAAAACAAAAACAAAAACATAATAAACGTACGTGTAGCCGTTTGAGCAGTACGGCATCGGTGGTCGAGCTTCCGCTTTGCTTCGCGGCTTTCCAGAACTGCTTCTGGGCCGAGTACCGGTTCATGGGACATATTTTGAACAGACAATCTGTAAACTCATCGTCATTTTAATGCTTCACTGTTGTAACATTAATAATATTATTAATAACAATGGTCATAAATATCACCAACCGCGAAATTTCTTTGGAGGGTTGGTCAAGTCGCCTGCCTCCGGACTGACGACGCATCGGTCATCGACCAATCTGTAATTGATAATAATGACTGTCATCGAGATGTCATTGCATAAATATAATATATTCTCTACTCATCGAAAAATCGTGTTTGATTATTTTAAATCTTTGTAAGTATATGACTTTGTGTGGTACGTGCATTTAAATCTTCCCCCTCAACTTCGATTAAAGCGCCCCGCGAATCGCGGCGATTCATGTCGCCGCCGCGTGTGCAATATATGTGATTGCTCAAAAACAGCCATCTGTCTCCCACGGTGGCCCGCGATCTGGCAAGTGTTTTTTACATTGTGTCTGATTGTGTCTGGTGTGCTTCGTTCGCGACAATCGCCAAGTGCGAGAAACATTTGTTGTTTCAACTTTTGACCATTCTGGTCCTTCCACTCTTCTCTTTCCTTCGAAACAAACCGCCTAACCTCAATTCGGAGTGTCAAAATCTGTCAAGTGTAAATATAAAGTGAATTCCCCCCCGTGGGTGGCAATGGCGTCTTACGAGAAGCCAGTGGTGAAAGAAAAAAAGTCAGACAAGTCACGGAGCATCGTAAGTTTCCTTTGTCAACATTAATTTGCCATGATAAATATACACATATATTCAGAGTCTTGTTTCGTTACTCCATAACCTCTCTCGATCAACAGTCTCTCTTTTTCATTCTTTTAGTTGCCAGCTTACGGACTAAGGTGCACTCTACAGGGACACCAAAAGTCCGTGTCGTCCGTCAAATTCAGTCCCGATGGCCTCTGGCTGGCTAGCTCCTGTAAGTATATAACTTTGTTCCCAAAAGTGTGTATACAAGTCAGCGGTGAGTGCAAATTTTAGTGATTTCTAGCTGCGGACAAGACAATCATACTTTGGAGGGTCAGTAATTTTAACCGGTACAGAACCCTTACCGGACATACCCAGGGTATATCTGATATCGCTTGGCCCTCTTATAGCTCTGAACAGGAGAAGAAACAAGAAAAGAAACGATCCAGCCGCATACTAGTTTCTGCTTCGGATGATTGCACTTTGAAAATATGGGATATCACGGACGTACGTTGTTTCACCCTCTCTGGCAGGCGTATCGATATTTCATATAAAACAACGTTATTTGTTTATTTTCAGGGAACATGCTTGAAAACGTTGGTAGGTCACACAAATTATGTGCTGTGTTGCAATTTTAGTCACGATGGAATGCGAGTTGCATCTGGATCGGTAAGTTATTTCAGTGATCTTTAATCTTTGACATTTTAGTTGGGTGTGTATTCAACGAATGTAAACTTGCAGTTTGATGAAACCATAAAAATCTGGAATGTGACAACAGGACAGTGCATACAAACTCTTCAAGGCCACACAGATCTCATTAGTGCAGTAGATTTTCATAGGATGGGGAAATATTTGGTATCTGGCAGTTACGATGGCAGAATGTAAGTTGAGCAAATACATGTCAGAACGGTTGTAACATTAAATCATAATACGACATTTTCACAATTTAAATGACAGATTGTTATGGGAGTTGGAAAGTGGAACGCACACAAGATTGACGATTTTTGATAATAACAAACCAGAGTCTGAAACAGGACTATTCAGTTACGAGCCACCTTCCGTGACTTTTGTCAGATATTCACCTAACGGAAAATATGTCTTGGCTGCTTCAGCAGAAAGCAAATTGCGCTTGTGGGAAATTGAAAATCACAGAGTTTTGAAAGAATATGGAGGCCACAAGCACAACAATTATTGTATTTTTGCCAATTTCTCTGTTACTGGGGGAAAGGTGAGTGAGCAATTGTTGATAACTTGTATATCTTGAATACAAGCACACATTAATTTTTTTTTGTTTTTATTAGTGGATTGTAAGTGGCTCGGAAGATCGATGTGTATACGTTTGGAATTTGCAGAGCAAAGAATTAGTTCAAAAATTAACTGGACATAAAGGTTTGTTATTGTTTGAAAAAATTTACATCCCATTTCTTTTTCTCAAAATTACAAGACAACTGTTTTATTGCAGATGTAGTACTTTGCACAGACTGTCATCCAACTAGAAATATGATTGCATCTGGAGCTTTGGACCGAGACAGAACAATTAAAATATGGATAAGTGACACATGAGTACTCCTAACTTTTTACTGTATAGAAAACTTATCGATTTCTTTAAATTGAAGCTCATTATTTTTAAGTCAATCAACTATAGGCAAGAGATCATCTAACTTCATCATTAGCTTTATTAAAATGGCGCATCTACTTTTATACCGATTTGTTTTTATAAAATGCATTTAAAACAAAACAAAAAAATAAATACATATATTTTTTGATAATGTAGTTGTAAAATCGTCCAGCATGAGTCAATTAATTTTAAAAACACATAAGTACAAATAAAAAAATCAGGTAAATTATCGCATTGCGTCCACAAGTACAAAGTCTTAAGAATGCAACTGTATGTAAAAATCGTACTCTATACACGCTCAACTGTACACGACGATCGGCGGAATGGTAAATAAAAAGATGCTGATTAAATGAAAGCACGAGATAGCATCATTTCATCCTTGACCCGTCTCAGTGCCTCATTTACATATCGAGCTAAAAGGTTCTCCGAATTTTCACTCGTACAGGCTGTACCCGCATATACATATATTACATATGCCTCTCTCCTGTATCCGTGCACCGCTGGATCAATAATTAGACGCGCGTGCACTTGGCGCTCGAGAAACTCGAAGATGGATGTGCCTTGACGGAATCTTGGCGCGAGCGCTCGACTTAATAGAACGAACACGTGCTTCTAATGATACATATATAGGAACTGCTTGTGGTGGTCCCTCAACGCATTCGTCAGATTTCATCCGAGCAGAACTACTTATTCGGTTCCCGGTGCCATCTGTCAAATCGGTAGTTTCCACCGTACATTGTTAAACTTGGTAAAAAAATAAAATAAAAGGAAAAGTAACGAGAAAAAAAAATACCGCAGAGTATTAGTCATGTTAACGGAGGAGTCCAAAAATAAATTTTGGAATGACGCACACTTGGATGATATCAAAAACGTAACGAGACTTCCGGAAACGAAAAAGCGGCAAACATAGTAGTCGTATACGTGCGATTGGGGGTCTGCAGCATATCGACATTGCGAGCCCATTCAAAATAATCCAGAGGCACGTTACGTGTACTTGTTTTGCAGGGCAAGTGGGGGGAAAAAATAAGCCACCCACGCCAACACCCGGTGCAAGCTCGCTGCAAGCTCTGTGGCCCGTCGTCGAGTTGAAGGCGGTGCTGGTCGATAATCGAGGTGGAACGCACAGATATGCGGGTGTATACTGCAGCTGAACCTTTTTTTTGGCCCTGTAGCCATCTGGTGCACGTGGCTGAGGCCGACCTTTTATGGATCGTTCACCCGATGGTGGTGGTGGTGATCTCTCGAATCTTAGCAGCTGCGAGTTCAAGGTTTTGTTTGGCACCTCGTTGGAACGCTTGGATAGTGCGAGCACGCATCGAGTCGAATTGGATCTGGGTCAGCGATAGTTTTTTTTTTTTTTTTTTTTTTTTTTTTTTCCGAGAGGGCCGAGAGGAGAGCGATGTACGGCTTGACTCTTTTGGGATTTCGGGTGAGCGTCGCTGTTGCGTTGAAAATATTTCCGAGGGGTTTTGCTAACTAACACGCATAATTTCAACAACTTTTTTTTCCTCTCGAGCTTACTTGTGTAAATTCTTTGGAGGAACAATAGTTTTGCAACGACTCAACACGCATTCCAACGTTGAATCAAACACTTTTATTGGCCTTGACAACATGGAAAATATAATACTGCGCTCAACGATCCCAAAAAAAATGGTAATAATTTTGCGCGTATGATGAACTCGATTGCAACATAACAATATTCATACATTGACGCGTATGGGGTACTACGCGCTATTCTTGTGATTGTACATATTAATGCAACGATGCACAAGTAGGTATACTGCACGGGTTGAATTCAATCCAGTTTGCGGGTGTCATATTCGCGTAACATACACACACACACGCTGTGTATACTTTATATAAGACATATCTCATTACTCATATTACTTCCTGCATGGACATAACGTAATAACAATAACAATAAAATGAGAAGAAAAAAGTAGCACTTCTAAAATACGAACATGTATTTTTTAATAAACATTTATATATATATATATATTTCCTCATTCCTCTTGGTGACTGTAAAGTAAAGTGAAATTTCACGAATGTGCAAAAGTCACGGTCAAAAGCTCAAGCTCAAAAAAAAAATAAAAATCTGGTCTAGTGGACAACAATTGTTCCCTTGTCTGCGTCCAATAGGTGCGTGTAGGCGCTGTCTAAATCCTGGAAAGCCGCTTAAAGCTTGTAGATCTAATGGATGGAAAAAAAAAAAAAAGAAAAAAGAAAAGTAAAGTCGGCAAAGAGAGAGCTTTAAAAGTGTACACGTATGCGACAGCTTCGCTCGGAAACAACGGCATTGGAGGGAAAAATTATATTTAAGAAAAAGAAGAAAAAAAGTCGACAACGCACGTGGGCCATTTTATTTTTTGTTTCGGGACGCGCGCACTTTATTCATGATTTGTCGGCGCGTGAACTATTATTTAGATAGGATCAACGAATTATTAGTGCGCCCGTCAGCTGTAGATATACTATATGTGCACAGATAACAAAAAAAGTATGGATTTTTCCCAAATCACACCTTGTTGGCTCTGCTTCGTTTTTTTTCATTATTTTATCTACTTTTATTATCAGTTTCAATGGACGCTCGTACGAGTAATTAACCCGAAATTTCTACATCGTTGTGAATATCGTCACTCCCAGCGTTGGGTGGGAGGAAATTTCGTAACTCGCTTTTACCGGTTGCAAAACGCGTCTGAGGATTACTTTGTTTGTTTCCTCGCCTTTGGAAACTAGCGCTGATGTTTGTTTGTTTTTTGTTTTTCTTCCTTCAATCGCAATAATAATATCCTTCTGGCGCTGCATTCAGCCTCGGTGGAGCGAATCAAAGCTCACCCGAATCCGTGACTATAAAACCCCGGAGCGCGCGAGTTCTCCTGTTTTCCTTTCTTTGATCGAGCGAGTCGAGTCCCGTACACTTGCGAAAATTAATCCGGCATCCATTTTTGGTTTTATCATTATACAGTCTTTGGAGACTGTTTTTTTTTTCTAGGGGGAAAATGGTAAGTCTGTTTTACAGGCACGCGAAATCGAGTCACAATAATTTAGGGGTTTTCCGGAAAACAAGATTGTTTATATTTTATTCGGTCCAACCAAGCACGCGTGATTTTTCAAAAAGCTTGACAAAGACAAATGGGCCATCGAGTTGACAAAGACCCGATGACATCCGTAAAGTCCCGCAGTGCACCCCCTCACTTTCAAACATGTGGTGTACATGTACTGGTCTATGAACTAGTTATTGTTTGCGCGGCAAATTATTGCATAGAAATCAGTATTTCCCACCGTTAAGCCCTAGCCGCTTGATACCGCGAAATTATGTGGTACAAGATGTTGGAAGGATAGCGAAGGTCCCGCATATACCTATAATATAAAATATATATATGCTATACACACGTATAAAAGGTAAATATGGATCGTTCGCATCTCCGCGCGTCAGAGGGGATGCGGGTGGGGTGGGACCTTGACCCTTTAAACTTTACCCGGGACAGGAGGCAGAAGCTCTTGGCTCCCTGGACCCCTACATTTCGAGGCATATATATCTGCCGGGAGAAAGTTACGTAATCCAACTTTTGTTTTTTTCAATCGTTGGATGGGGGGTATTTTCGTAAGGATGAAAATCTTGTCTGGTTCGTATGGTTATTTTATAATTTTTTAAACAGTACCGAACAATGTTTATCATTTCTACGGTTCGATGAAAAAGCAAGCGTTTAAGAATAAATGAATCACCGTTTCGAAAACTATACATTCTCTCGGCTGAGTCGGCAACTTTTTTTTACCATTACCATTTTATAACGATTTATCATGGATTATGAGTTAAATTTAAAAAAAACAAATACCATACATCCATCGTGTCTATAACAAGGTAGGCAGCAAAGCGTACCTATATTTAGATGGTTCTCGCGTTTTCGGAAATAGAGCGGAAGGAAACTGATGGCGGTACGAGCTTGCGCTAAACCGTCAACTGTACACCCTATGTACTTATGTTGTACTTGGGAGGGAAATTTATCACGCCTGTAAGTACGTCCACGTGATGTATACCTAACGGTATTTGTATACTCCTCGCGGTGACATTGACCCATCTTCCCTTGGATACGATTTAAACTTTGCCCATCTCCAGGTGTCTTCGACTCATCTATCACTGGACATTGTTAATTTACTCCTTTTTTCCATCCCTAAAAGCAATTTTTGAAAAACTGGGAAACTAGAGCTTTTTCAAGAGCACCTCAGTAGCTGTGTGTTAAATAATAAAATAAGGAGGCAATTCAAGATAAAATGGGCACAGCGTATTAGTTATATTAAGTAGTACCAAAATCGTGAGATTGAAAATTTTATAAAAATAGCGGTATAATAATATTAAAAAAAAAAGAAAATCGCTTAATTATCAAGGAAAAATCAAAAATACAAGAGCACAGGTGACGCTGAGAGAAAACAACCACAATACTTGCGGTGTATGAAACTAGCAGACCCCGGAACTTTTACTACTGTACATATGCGTAGATTGAACGTTATGTACTTGCGTGTCAGTCAAACTGGAGCACGCTAAAAGTGCTAGATTAAAATTTTACTGTGGTGGTGTCGTGGGGCGCGCGTGTGCGTATGTAATTTGTATATACGCGCGTATGGGTCTCCGCCAATGTAAATTATTCAATCACGCTGCTGATGGCCTGGCACAAATATACGCTAGAAAATTTTGCCAACGAGCAAGTGATTTCGTTGCGTTTCGCCATTCCGTTGTACCACGCGTGCGGTGGAAAAAAATATAATTAATAATGATCGCGTTGCAATTGATTCGAATTTATGGTGTGGTGGTACATATTTTTTCGTTGGGGCAGACATTATTATTAAGTATTCATCGTTTTGAAACGACGGTTACCAGATCACGATGATGATGGTACTTGTGACTTTTTTTGTGGGTCGAGTATGAGAGTGCTTCAAACGCGTGTATTGTATAGCTGGGAGTGCGAAATAATTTTTTTTTCTCCTTGATGCCCCCCCCCCCCCATCTGGTCCAAAATTAACCCAGAGTATGGCTACGGGGGAAAAACCCTGCATATGAACCGGGAACGAATTCTAGCCGGAAAATAACTTGGAAAAATTTTCAATAAGTATATGTACGGGTATACCCAATCGAAGCTTGATTTCTGCGAAACAGAATGTAATATTTCGCTTGAGAAAAAAAAAAAAAAAAAAAAAAAACAACAACAGCAAGAAAAAATACTCGTGTAAATCTTTTTGATGGATCGGATCGATATTACCGATCTTCGCGGGGCTAGACAACTAAAGCCGAGTGAAAGCCATAAAACATATGCAAATCGAAAACAACGATCGCGGTATTTGGCATCTGTGCAAACACTCGTCTTAGCTCCTTATCTGCGCGAGTCGTAAAACTTAATCCCCCAAACGCACTTCAAAGTCGAGAGCCTTAGATGCGCGAGCTAACGAGCGAGGAAACAAATGTTTGCTCTGTGCAAAATTACTTTCGCGCGTAACTATTCGCGAACTTTTCCAAAATTAAATTTGGGTATCAATACTAAAATTCAAAAAAAAAAAAAAAAAAAAAGATCAGCAACACAAAAGGGGAGCGGTAAAAAAATGTGTGGAGAGAAGAGATCGGTCATAAGCGAATCGCCGAGTAAGCAATTAGAGCCCGTGCCGATATAGGCTGTAGCTTCAGAGAGAGCCAATTAACGGACGTGAGCGAGTGTACGTCTCGAGAGCGAAGGAGATGAAATCGCAGAGACAAGACGCGAAAGCGACGTGATTGCGGCGTCAACTCCCACATGGCGCGTTACTTCAGGTAATAGGGAGTTCCGCCAACGAGTTTGAAGATAATACCGGTACAGGTATATAAGAGGTGAAATCGAGTACTTTGTTTTTTTTTTTTTTTTTTTTTTTTTCTATGACTGATCGTTTGACGATCGGTAGACGAGAAGAGAGGGATGAAAGATAATTGAAGGTGATGAGTAAGTAATATATAGATCAGGACATACGGTGGAAATAATGGCAGATTTTTTTATACTTTTAAGGCACGATGGGAACTTTATTGTTGGGTCGATGAGAGTGTATTCAAACCTCTCAAGGAGCTCAATATTTCTTAACGGTAGAAAACTTGGTTGTTTAGTAGGTACCATGGAAAAAACACGCCAATGAAAATTCCAAACAAAATGTTAAAAAAAAAAAAAAAAAAAAAAAAAATTACGCTTAGTACTTTGTTGCATTATGCCGCGCTTTTTATTTTTTAATGATTCTGTCCGATCGCATAATATCTCATACACTTGTCCACTTGGGTAAACTCTGTTTGATGTGATGATTATATATACGTACAATGATGTATGTGCATGCAAATTGTACGTATATACATTTGTGTCAAACGGTACTCATTTTTACACTTCACGGCTTGTTTCACGACACGCGAAGATCAGAGAGATAAGGCAAAACAAGCATGTATTATAAGGTATTCAACTGTAAATGTAATTGTACACCCCAAAGTGATCCAACAGAGTAAAACCAAAACACGCCAATCAGACGAGATCGAATCAAGATTTCGTACTTGTTTTTGTTTTATCTTGTAAAAGAAACGCAACCAGCTCCCGGCGAATCACGCGAACGCGTAATGTAGAATGCCTTTACACGCGTGTCATATATCCAGATTCGTATCTGTACCGTAGCATGTGTGTACAATCAAGCCCTTGAACTTTGAGGGGACAAGGGTGTTTCGCGTATGCAAAATGCGAAGGAAAGAAAATACAAAAATATACACGCGGACAACGAAGAAGAAGAAAAAAAAGCGAAAAAGTTGTCGCGCGATGCAAATAAAAGGGATGAGAGCGTACAAGGGAGGGGGGAAAAATGCTGCGCAACGATACGTAATGGAAGGTTCGCGTGAACACGTACGTGCGAGATCTGAAAATAAACTCGCATGGCCTGCGACACAGCTGGTATATATATATATATGTGTGTGGGATGTATACTTTGCGCTGTCGAGCGTTAATGAGGAGATGAATTACGTGAAAGCGGCACGACGAGCGCTAGGATAAGTAAAATGTGTCGAGGGTAACGGGAAACAAAGGGAGCGTGGCTGACCGGGGGATGATACCGTTCGGGTCCAAAAGATGCTTATATTATACGAGTGTATATTCGTAAGGGTTCAACGATCGAAAAGAGAAAAATGTACAAGAGTGGGGGGTGTGATTTTATCTTTTTCGGAACGTTGGACGAGAAAAGCCCGGATCAACTCCCGTGGGGTATTAAGACGAGCCACGGGACTAATTTATAAAAATAATTTCTTTTTTTTTCCAATCCACAGCAGCTCGAGGTGTGTGATAATTTCTACTCGCTGGTCAGAGGAGAGGTAGATATTTTTATGTTTAAGGCCGAGCACGCGCTTACACGTAGGTATATTAATAAAATTCCCGTGTGCCGTAGTCATCGTCGTTGTTGTTGTTGTTGATGCTGTATTGCACGTGTCATCTTTACACCAAGTCTGTCTCACGCGCGTCCAATAAAGCGAGAAGGATGCAAGTGCATGCACTTATGGATCAGCCTAGCTAAGGTTTATTAATACAACGGAACGCATGGCCTTTCCTTTGTAATATACCCACAGTAAGTATACGATGCAGTTGATGCAAGTGCACTTTTTTCATCTGTATATAGGCTTACAGAGGATTTTCTTTTTTCTTTTTTTTTCTTTTTTTTTTTTTTTTTTTTTTTTTTTTTTTTTTTTCTTTTTTGCGGCATATGATTTAGGAACAACATTTCTTTTTTTGCTCCCTTGGCTTTTATTAAGTAAAAATAGCAGGGAAGCAAGAGTACACGCTAATCGGGCACTCCCGCGCGATTAAAGTGATTAGCCGCCTTTTTTTACCACCCGAACAACTTGGGTATGCCCATCTAATTAAGTGATTCGTTGTACCTACTCGCATGTATATTATATATACCAGCGACATTTTAACATGTATCTAATCACTTTGCAACTCGACGCGTGTAGGCGCTCGTAGAGAGAGAGAGAGGCTGTAGCATATTTTTTTAATTAAAAATAATAGAGTCCAGCCTTGAAGAGGTATAAAAATGAAACACGCAGCCTTTTTGGAGCTCGGAAAAAAATCCCACTTTCGTGATGACGGTAAAACGCGACAGGAGCACCTATAGGGTGGGCACTAACTAAACTCGCGAGCAAAATTTTAACGAAAAAAAAAAAAAAAAAAAAAAAAAAAAAAAAAAAAAAAAAAGCTAGCCCACCCGTAGAAAAAAGTCACATGCGTATAGGCATTGTTCCAAGAGACAAGAAAAAAGGGGGACTTACCCGAGCGTCGACAGGAAGCCCGAAGCGTTGCCCTCGGCGTACAGGCTGACTATGTCGCCGAGATGGAGAAAACTCGCCGATCCCAGGATCTCACCCATCGCGCCGCTGGTGGTGTTGTTGTCTCTGTTGACGCTGTGGTTTTCGCAACCGTAGCCTCCGTATAGCCCACAGGAAAGGGCCTACCCGATGGAGCGTCGTTTCAGATCGCTCATGGCTAAACCCCTTCTCGACTTTGGTGTGCTATCGTTTTTCCCTGCAAACGGAAAAGAAAGGAAAAAAAAAATCGTTAATTTCGAGCAGCTCGTCATCTAACTGGCCAAGTCTATTTGTAAAACCTCGTCAAGCCCGTACAGGTACAGGTATTTACAATGAAAAATGGAGTATATCATTTCTTCACTTTTATACTTGAGGCTCTAATAAAACATGTCAATCATTTAAATGGTTGAGGAAAAAAAAAAAAAGTAATATCACTCGGCGGCGATTAAGAAAGAGGAACCACATGCCAAACATAATTAATTAGTCAGGCGGCGTCCGCAATGATAAGGAAGAAAAGATAATGGGCCGTTGGTGATGGTATAAAAGCTTGTGCACGAGGGCACGCAGTTTTCGTGTCTATACATTTGCGTGTTTCGCCAGACTACTATTTATATGATATAGGCGCTCGGCCTCGTTCATTGGGGAGCGTGAAAAACGAGCAAGTGCCTCTCATTGTCTCGTCTCTCCTCGTAACAACAGCTTCATGTATCTGATTTTCCTAGAGATTTTGTCATCACCGCAAAGACTGCGGCTTCCCATTATCATGCTCGCGTTTCCATTTTTTGCTGCTCGTACTTTTTTGGCCAAAAAATGTGGGGTAAAATAGTTCAACAGACAAATTAATAATATTTGGCAACAGTAATGGAATGGTTGTTCCATCCGCTGATGAATTATAAATTTAGTGATAAAATAATTGTCTTACAATGAATTGGCTTGTGCGTTTACCAACCAAATGTTAATTTAATTTTTTTTTTTTTTTCCGAGCATTCGAATCTCCATGGTAAATAACACATACCTATGATATTAATCTACGGCCATATGATTTAATTGGTTCTTTTTCGATTTTAGAAAGTAGACTAAATTCGACTACACTTATTAAGGGGATTAAATTTATTATTAATGCAAAGCATGAGGTTTCAAACAACATTTAGTTCTTTTGTCTACTGCAGAAACTGAGAACTTCAATTTCGTTGTTTTATTTTTAACAAAAATATTTGAAAAAATAAAAAAAATAAATCTAACATGCATAGACCTCTTTTGTTGAAAAATGCTTATATTATTCATTTGCTCGCACTATAATTATCAAAATTATGACGTAGACATTCATACAGTCTGAATTATTAAAAAATATGAGGAAAAAATTTTCTTTGTTTCCATGGCAAAGTTCCAAGGCAAACAGTACTCAGATTGAAAACAAAAAGATTCGTTGCAAGAAATTGTGTTTCCAGAAAATATCATAAAAATATGGATACGTTTGATACCGGTGCTTATAAAAAATACAAATGGCCGTTACAGCTTCTGGGACTGTACATGTATCAAAATTATTTTGAACGAATATTAAAGTTATTATTATTTTTCGTAATGACTACAACAGTCTTTGTACCTATGGTAAGTACGTTTTTTGTAAATCATACGAGAGTTTTTATCAAAGAAAATAACTGCATAAAAAAACTCTTATACTTTAATACATACTTGTAAATTTAATAAATATATTTGTACAGATTTTAATAGTGCTGGAAACAAGTAGCAGAGATTTAGAAATTGTTTGTGAAAATTTGATTACAATCATACTCCAACTATTAATCACATTAAGATACATTACTTTATTTTTTTCTACGTCAAAGGTACTTAGTACTAAATATATCCCTTGACCTACGTAATGTACTTTAAAAAAATGTTTGGAATTAAATACATTTTTATTTTTCTTTGTGCTGTCAGTTAAAAAAACTGTTTTCACTCATAGACAATTTTTTCAAAAATATCACTGATGAAGCCGAGTACAAAATATTAAAAAAGTATAATGAAGTGGGACTATTTTATACTAATCTGCGCTCAGGTAAAGAAGTTTAAAAATAATAAATTGTGAGAAAAGAAGCATGACTTGTATAAATTTAATGAAAATTTAACGTTTTACAAAAAAAAGCTTATTTGATTGGTACGTACATTGTAACCGTTACGTTACCGTTTTGGCCAAATATTTTCGAAAGTCTTTCCACAAACAAAGGTGCAACGGATTTCAAAAAATCAAAGTTACGCGCTGAATATGTATTCTTTGATCAAAATGACTACTACCTTTGGTCGATGATACACATTGATTGTGTCTTTGCCATGTATATGCTTGTTTACGTAGTTTTCGACAATTTGTTTGCTTTGACAGTCATCCACACATCAGCAACGTTTACAATCACTTGGTATGTAAATCAGTTGGTCTCACATTTAAAGGCTTTCTGTGTGGGTAATTGTCTGCTGTTACGCAATTTTTCAGCCATCGTTTGAACGATTCCCTGAATTTTGAGAAAATTCATGTACTTGAAGTCGACCAAGAAAAAATACGAAAAAAATTGAAAAATGCAATCATTTCACACCAAACAGCTCTTGAGTAAGCATCAAATAAAATAATTATGATTATATTTTTAATGCTCATTCCTTGTAATAACCATCATTTTCAGAATATGTGGCTTATTGAAAAGTACGTTCAGCATATTTCTCCTTTTTCTTACCATAGGAATGTCAGCTATGTTAGGATTACTACTCAGTTACGTAAGTAAACCTTACTTGTACGATTTCCCTTAAAAATTTTTGAACTAACACAGCAACCCTGATGATTTCAGACTTTATCTCACCTCAATATATTTACTATCACGCAAAGTGCTACCGTTTCTGTAGGTATGTTAACACAGGCATTTTATGTTAACTGGCTTGGGCAAGAAATCATAGAAAGTAGTCAAAAAGTGTTTGACACAACGTAAGTTTGTTAATGATATCCTAACACATATACACAACTGAAGTAAATTTTAATGCATTAAATTGATAATTTACTACAAAATTTAGATATTCAAGTGAGTGGTACCTTCTCGACAACAAAAACCGTAAATTAGTAAATATTTTGATGATGCGCTCATTGCATCCATGTTATTTAAGTGGTGGAGAATTCATACAAATATCTTTTTTTAATTTTACAAAGGTATATTATTTCGAATAAGAACAATCAAATCCATTTTTTTTAAATGTATAACATTATTTCATTTTCAGATTATAAAATTATCAGCCTCTTACGCTACTGCATTGTATTCTTTTATGTGACTACTTATTTTTTCAAACAACGACTCAAACATTACTTCACTTTCTGAAAATTACTAGCTCGCAATACCATAGAAATTCACTTGGTAGATTAAATATTATTGATGTGTACAAACAGTGACAGAGTTGCTTTATTTATTGTAACATTAAAGGTATACGAATTTTTGTTTCTTTCTCACAAGAGAAGATTTATAATAGAAAAAAAAACACATATTATGGAGAGAACGTCAAATATCGGAGCTGTAATGCAAAGATTTTTGGAAATAAGTCATGAATACATGCTCAAGTATTTGCTAATAAAAATTGATTTTTAAAAATCGTTTCTTTGCAGTAATTTAATAATTGAATATTCAAGAACACAGTAAAACATTTTTAGGCTTAGAGATATTAATATAAAGTTCATTGCACTACTAATTTATTGTAATTTTGAGTTAGTACCTAATAGTAAAGACCAAAAAATCTGAGGTGTGATGCGTCAACACATCCAATATTGCAACCCTCACCATAGGTGAGACTGTGTCCACCCTGAAGTATCCAGGAAAAAAAAAAAATATAAAATAATAATACCAACAATAATATATTAAATAAAGGTCATCTAATTAAGTATTTTTATCAACTCCTATCCACGGAGAAGGACGTTATTACTTAATTGTTCATGTAAAAAAAATTACAAAAATTTTTTTAAATCTTGACTGCTGGGTGTGGTACTTACAATTGATTCGAAAATTCCGAAGATGCTGTAAAAATAAGCTTATACTATAGTCGAGCCTAATTAAAATTACAGTTCAATCGAAAAAGATAAAAAAAAAATTTTTTCATCCAAACTTGTGATTACTTTTTATCTCGCTCACTTCACCAACAGAAATAATTACTTGCAGGTAATGAATGATTCATTAACCATAATATAAGGTTTCAGGATAATGTGAGATAAAAATTCGTTGATAGTTAAGACAACGTCAAATGTAGTTACAAAACATATATTTGATGTGTATGATATTTTTTTGTCACCTCTAAGACTAACTAACAGTTAATGACTATGGAGTTTAATCGAGTGAAAGTAATAAAGCCACTCACAATTTAAGTATAAGATTTTTTGCTTTATAAGAATAAAATTTATAACGCACAATAGTCGACTCCTACACTAATCGAAGTGGCTACTTTTCCACTTAATTATATTTAGGTTTTTTATGCAAAAATACTTTTTGCAAATGATTTTACATTAAACAATTGGACAGGACCAATTGCCTAAATTAACTGTTGATTTGTGTTATGTTCGTTATTTAAAGTTTCTTTTTTAAGTGATAAAGTAGAAAACGTTTGGTTACTTTCATGTAAGAGAACTAAAGAGTATTTTTTTATGTTTTTACATGTAGTTTATCCTTTTTATTGACCAGTGCGTAGATTAGAATTAAAAGAAGTTTTTTTTTACGTATACGGGACTCAACGTCAAAAGCCTTATTGATTATATTTTCCACGATAAAAAAACTTAATAAAAAATAATAATAAGTAATACAAAATTAACTCACTATACAAAGATTTCTTTTGTTGAAAAAATGCTCTATGTAATTTGCTTGCTCGCATTATAATTATCAACATTATGACGTAGACATTCATACAGTCTGAATAATTAAAAAATATGAGGAAAAAATTTTCTTTGTTTCCATGGCAAAGTTCCAAGGCAAACAGTACTCAGGTTGAAAACAAAAAGATTCGTTGCAAGAAATTGTGTTTCCAGAAAATATCATAAAAATATGGATACGTTTGATACCGGTGCTTATAAAAAATACAAATGGCCGTTACAGCTTCTGGGACTGTACATGTATCAAAATTATTTTGAACGAATAATAAAGTTATTATTATTTTTCGTAATGACTACAACAGTCTTTGTACCTATGGTAAGTACGTTTGAAAAAAATTTTGGACACCAATATTTTTAATTGAAAAGGAAACGAAAATTCAGTAATTATTCACATAAATGTTCTTTACCAGACTTTAATACTATTTGAAGATAATCAAGATTTTGAAATCATCTTTGAAAATTTAATTACAATGATATTGGAAATATCAGCTATAATAAGATATGTTATATTATTCTTTTCCTCATCAAAGGTGATTACTTTTCGAAACAGTACAACAATATCATATACATACATGTTTACAAAATAATTCAATTTAAATATTATCTTATACTGTTAGTTAAAAAAACTATTTACACAAATCGACAGTTTTCACAAAAGTATAACTGATGAAACTGAATACAAAATATTGAAAAAGTATGATAAAGTCGGACATTTTTATGGTAAAGTTTACATGGGTAAGTAAATTGTGATAAAAGCACTAACAAATATAGAATCAATTGCACAAATTTAATTATTTTTAATTTTTCTTCTAGCGTATTTGATTGGCGTGTACGTCGTCGTTGTGACAGTACCTTTTTGGCCAATGGTTTTAGAAAATTTCTTTGCAATTAAAAATACAGGAAATTTACAAAAATCAAAGTTACGCGCTGAATATATTTTCTTTGATCAAAATGACTACTACCTTTGGTCGATGATACACATTGATTGTGTCTTTATGATGTATATGCTCGTTTTCATAGTTTTCGACAATTTGTTTACTTTGACTGTCATTCACACATCTGCGACGTTTCCAATTGCTTGGTAAGTAAACGAAATTGCTTCTGTGATGTCAAAAAAATGTTTGGAGTGTTTATAATCGTGTATTTGATCGCTATTTTATGATGGTTTTGCCGAAATCATAATAATCATGTATTCAATACAATATCCTATGGGACTCTGCTCTTATGGGCCAGATAAATCATCAATCGTTGCATAAAACTCTGCTCTTAACCATAACTTTTTAGTATGGGATTCTCGCACAAAATATACGCGCGTAAAATACATGTAGGTATCATATAACGAAATGGACTTTCTAACCATTTGAAAAACAAAATCTTGGTTGATCTATTCACGGTTCACGTCATTTACAGAAGATATACGTCAATTTTTTGTACTTTTATGATACGTATTTTATGTATGTAGACACTAACAATGTAGATAGTATATAAGTGTAATTTTTTGGTACATTACGTCACTAGGGCACAAAGTATACAAACATAAGCGCCCGAAGGGCGCGTTTGTTGTAGGTTGTTGCCCGAGTCGCGTATAATGTTATTCCGCCTTCTAACCTCAAAATAACACCTTAGCCGCCTGATTTTGGGTTCTCAGGTGGAAAAATAGTATACGAAACTCGTTCGAAAAGGCTTCTTTACAAACCTCTCGGTTCGTAAATCGAAGCCTTTGCAAACTCGTACGTAATATACTATTTCTTACCAAGGGCGCAAAATTTTACTTTGGGCCCACTTTGGGCCCCAGGGCAGAAAAGCACTTTGGGCACGAGAGTTGAAGCTACGGGCGCTCAGTGAAACGAAGCTTCCTCCCTTCATACCAACAGTGATTATAATAATGTATTTACTATCATACAATATATAATATTGTTACACAACTAACGAAATAGTAGTTTTCGTCGGATAAGTGCCATCGTATGTGATAAGTGCGAAGCAGGACCCGAGGGACGTAAAGTAGCCACGGAGCGATGGCGCTTATGTGGCGAATGCTATTTTTCCTACCGAGGGCGCACCAGCTTCTCAAAAACGCCCAAGGTAGGAAAACATACATTTAATCATATATACTAATATGCCAGTTTTTCAGTCATCGATTGAAAAATTCTTTAAATTTCGAGGACAAGCATTTACTCAAAATCAATCAGAAAACGATTCAAGAACAATTAATAAATGCCATTGATTTACACCAAGCAGCACTAGAGTATGCCTCAAATACCATAATAATAATTTTATTTGAAAATTTATTTTTTAGTAATTATAATTATTTCCAGAACATGTAGATCACTACAAAATATGTACAGTATTTATCTTCTGTTAATAGCTACAGGGGCTGGGATTCTATTGGGATTACTAGTCAGTTACGTAAGTAAGCCTTTTTTCTACAATTTCGATAAAAATATTTGTAATAATAACAACAATGTTAATTTCAGAGTTTATCTTGCTTTAACATATTCACAATTGTGGAAGCTGTCATCGTTATTGTAGGTGTATTAATTCAGACGTTTTATGCTAACTGGCTTGGGCAAGAAATCATAGAAAGTAGTCAAAAAGTGTTTGACACAACGTAAGTTTGTTAATGATACCCTATCACATATACACAACTGAAGTAAATTTTAATGCATTAAATTGATAATTTACTACAAAATTTAGATATTCAAGTGAGTGGTACCTTCTCGACAACAAAAACCGTAAATTAGTTAATATTTTGATGATGCGCTCATTGCATCCATGTTATTTAAGTGGTGGAGAATTCATACAAATATCTTTTTTTAATTTTACAAAGGTATATTATTTCGAATAAGAACAATCAAATCCATTTTTTTTTAAATGTATAACATTATTTCATTTTCAGATTATAAAATTATCAGCCTCTTACGCTACTGCATTGTATTCTTTTATGAAATTTTTTAAATGAAATTAAAATGAAATTAAATTAAATTAACTTATTGTTTTATTGCAGATGTTAAAATTATCAGCTTCCTACACTGCAGCACTATACTCTTTCGTGTGATTATTTATTTTCCGAAATAACAACTAAATTATTATTTAGCTGTGTTAAAATTTCAAGCTTTAAGTACCATAGAAATCCATTTTGTAGAACAAATGTTATTAATGTGTACTTATTAACTAAAGATCTTATTTATTCTACCTGTAAAAGCCAAATAAATTTCTTTTTCTCTCACATAGAAAACGAATTATAATGACCAAAATTCATGGTGTACAATAGTCGACTCCTACATTAAGGTAGTCGGTCCAAAAATTGACTTACAACAAATTTTCTTCAAACTTTGGGGATCGCTTTGTTATATCGATAGACATCATTCGTTAAAATTTTGAAAATATTGCCCGTGCCATTTTTGAGATACAAAGCTTCAAAGTTTGACTTTTTACCATTGGAAGTATAGACTAACCTCGTGAAAAACAGACATTAAAATCAAATGTAAAAAAACCGCTCAACAAAATTTGTCAAAAAACGAATGTGCTACCACGTATACTTTTAGTTATAACATATTAAAATTTTAGATTATTTAGCCATGCCGTCTTTTAAATATTTAAACTTTTGTGTGTCTTGCAATGCTTTCAGTATATGTATGTAGTGTTAAAATTTTCCTAACCTTTTTGAACTTAATCAGAATTTTAAAATATTTCTCGACATCTATGTAATTTACAAGTTTTTTATGCTGTTTTGATGAGAAATTATGTAAATTATCAATAATTTATGTAGCAAATTACTCAATAAACGTTAGTTTGAACAGGTATACATATATACATTCGCGCCAACTACCTTAACGGAAGTGGAAACTGTTCCACTTGATTATGTTTAGGGCTTCTTCAATAATTTATGCAAATTACACGTTTGGTTATTTTCCCAAAATATTGGATATATCTCACAATATGATGCTTTTGTAGTCATAGTAATTATTAACAGTAAGCAAAGAAACATCGAACACGATAGAATGAGAAAAATGTGAGTAATCACATGGTAACTTTACTAAGAAATCAAGAGCTTGGTTTTATATTTAGCAATTGGAGGGCCAAGCACCTGAATTAATTGTTACTTTGTGTAGTGTTCATAATTTGATTGGTGTCTTTTGTTAGAAACTATGATAAGTTTGATCACTTTCATCTCAGAGAGCTAGAGTGTTTTTTAAAATATTTTGACATATAATTCATCATGTGTATTAAACAGTACCCACATTAGATTTCAAAGGAGTACTTTTGATGTACAAAGTATAATAAAAGAACTAATAATCACAAGTCTTTTTGATCACATTGGCCGCAAAGAAATAACGCTATGAAAAAAAAGAGTAATAAAATATTCACTCCCTATGGAAAGCTTTCTTTTGTTGAAAAAATGCTTTATGTAATTTGCTTGCTCGCACTATAATTATCAACATTATGACGTAGACATTCATACAGTCTGAATTATTAAAGACTATGAGAAAAAAAATTTTTTGTTTCCATGGCAAAGTTCCAAAGCAAACAGTATTCGAGTTAAAAAGAAAGAAATTTGTTGCGAAGAAGTGCGTTTCCAGAAAATATAAAAATATGGATGTGTTTGATACCGGTACTTATAAAAAATACAAATGGCCGTTACAGCTTCTGGGACTGTACATGTATCAAAATTATTTTGAACGAATATTAAAGTTACTATTATTTTTTGTAATAACTACAACAGTCTCTGTTCCTATGGTAAGTACGTTTGAAAAAAATTTTGGACACCAATATTTTTAATTGAAAAGGGAACGAAAATTCAGTAATTTTTCACATAAATGTTCTTTACCAGACTTTAATAGTATTTGAAGATAATCAAGATTTTGAAATTATCTTTGAAAACTCAATTTCAATCATATTGCAAATATCAGCTATAATAAGATATGTTATATTATTCTTTTGCTCATCAAAGGTGATTACTTTTCGAAACAGTACAACAATATCATATACATACATGTTTACAAAATAATTCAATTTAAATATTATCTTATACTGTTAGTTAAAAAAACTATTTACACAAATCGACAGTTTTCACAAAAGTATAACTGATGAAACTGAATACAAAATATTGAAAAAGTATGATAAAGTCGGACATTTTTATGGTAAAGTTTACATGGGTAAGTAAATTGTGATAAAAGCACTAACAAATATAGAATCAATTGCACAAATTTAATTATTTTTAATTTTTCTTCTAGCGTATTTGATTGGCGCGTACGTCGTCGTTGTGACAGTACCTTTTTGGCCGATGGTTTTAGAAAATTTTTTTGCAATTAAAAATACAGGAAATTTACAAAAATCAAAGTTACGCGCTGAATATATTTTCTTTGACCAAAATGACTACTACCTTTGGTCGATGATACACATTGATTGTGGCTTTATTATGTTTATGCTTGTTGACATAGTTTTCGACAATTTGTTTAC
Source organism: Copidosoma floridanum (assembly GCF_036245765.1). Classification (NCBI taxonomy): domain Eukaryota; kingdom Metazoa; phylum Arthropoda; class Insecta; order Hymenoptera; family Encyrtidae; genus Copidosoma; species Copidosoma floridanum. The sequence goes on along the minus strand of NW_028321884.1, from coordinate 8,826,211 downwards.
TTTGACTGTCATTCACACATCTGCGACGTTTTCAATTACTTGGTAAGTAAACGAAATTGCTTCTGTGATGTCAAAAAAATGTTTGGAGTATTTATAATCGTGTATTTAAGCGCTATTTTATGATTGCTGGTGTCGCATTAAAAAAATTGTATGCTGTTTATTATTGTGCAATTGTTCACTATTGTGTTATGGTTTAATTCAATTCAAAATATTAATCCACGCAAGATATCCCATTGGACTACACTACTATGTTTAAGAATACTATCAACATAGACAGTAGAATAGAGAAATTTTAATGTATTTAGTTAAACATATTGCCCAAATGTCATCAATTAGTTTATATAATACTCCAAAAAATAAGTATTATGAGTTATTGACTGAAAGTTAAAGCTATTAGCGCGCAGTGAATCGAAGCTCCCTCCCTTCGTATTCACCTCAGTTAAAATTCCATTTTTACATAATTCAATAATAAATAACAACGCACGCTTATTATTTTACACGGATTTTTACATTACTAACGAAAAAATACATTTATTCATGTATACTAATACGCCAGTTTTTCAGTCATCGATTGAAAAATTCTTTAAATTTCGAGGACAAGCATTTGCTAAAAATCAATCAAGAAGCAATGCAAGAAAATTTAATAAATGCCATTTATTCACACCAAACAGCACTTGAGTATACCTCAAATACCATAATAATAATTGTATTTGAAAATTTATTTTTTAGTAATTATAATTATTTCCAGAACATGTAGATTACTACAAAATATGTACAGTATTTATCTTCTGTTAATAGCTACAGGGGCTGGGATTCTATTGGGATTACTAGTCAGTTACGTAAGTAAGCCTTTTTTCTACAATTTCGATAAAAATATTTGTAATAATAACAACAATGTTAATTTCAGAGTTTATCTTGCTTTAACATATTCACAATTGTGGAAGCTGTCATCGTTATTGTAGGTGTATTAATTCAGACATTATATCCTTACTGGCTTGGGCAAGAAATCATAGAAAGTAGTCAAAAAGTGTTTGACACAACGTAAGTTTGTTAATGATACCCTATCACATATACACAACTGAAGTAAATTTTAACGCATTAAATTGATAATTTACTACAAAATTTAGATATTCAAGTGAGTGGTACCTTCTCGACAACAAAAACCGTAAATTAGTTAATATTTTGATGATGCGCTCATTGCATCCATGTTATTTAAGTGGTGGAAAAGTAATACCAATGTCTTTGTTCAATTTTGCAAAGGTAAATTGATTTAAAAAATGGCATTGAAATTAAATTCTACAAAATTGACACATTATTTTATTGCAGATGTTAAAATTATCAGCTTCTTACGCTGCTGCACTATACTCTTTCGTGTGATTACTTATTTTCCGAAATAACAACTAAATTATTATTTAGCTGTGTTAAAATTTCAAGCTTTAAGTACCATTGAAATCCATTTTGTAGAACAAATGTTATTAACGTGTACTTATTAATTAAAGATCTTATTTATTCTACCTGTAAAAGCCAAATAAATTTATTTTTCTCTCCCATAGAAAACGATTTATCATGAACGAAATATAACATATTATTTAAGTAACTGGATATAAATGTTTTTTTTTTTTTTTTTTTTTTTACTATAAGAATTAAAGTGGATATAAGTAACGGTGGCGCCGTTTAGGGTTCGCGGGAGTTTTGGTCGAAAGGAGAAGGCACGCGATGGGGCAGAAATAGAGCAGAGTTAGGGGGACCAGCTTGAGATTGCGAGCGAGCCGGACGTGCGAGGAGAGTTAGGAAGCGGTGAAAGGCGCGAAGAGGTTAGGGGCTTGGACGGATGTGTCACCAGGAGCCCAAACAACGAGGATAAGCGTTGCCGGTATTGAGTATTGAGTCAGCCGGGTCAGCGCTACCAACCCAATCCGAAAGAATACTTGGCTGGTCGGGACGCCCACCAGTTCTCACATCTCTAGGATGCACTTTTCGACTTTGACTTCACAATCTGTAGCCGTCGGGAAATAAAGTAAGTCCGCTACTCATTAATTGTGCGAAGTTTATGTATTAGCTCGCGATTGTAGTTATAAATATATGGGGGACAACCCTCCAAACCCGAAAGGGACGGAGTATGAAATAAAATAAAATATGGGGGACAGCGGTCTCACCACCGAGGTTTATTATAACGTACTCAATTGTTAATTAAAATACCACAAACACAACAAATACACACACGCACACACACACACGATTTGTTATTGCTCGATAAATACTTTGGATCCAATATACCTTTCTTTTATTCATAATATTGAGAATCTTTCATTATTAATGCATGTATATGTGTGTGTGTCGTCAAATTTAATAATCTCGTGGTCCCGGTCCTATACCTGTCATTTATTATCTAGCTACTCCACGTATCAGGGACATACGTGGCCTTGAGTTATAAGCCAGCGGAGCACCCGACGCCCGGGCTTGACTACAGTGACATTAGGTAAGGTTTGCAGGTCGTTTGGCCTGTATAGTAGACGAGGAGTGCTGTCGAGGGTTCTCGGGCCTGATAAGCCCGGTCGAAGTTATATAAGGCAGGACAGAAGGACACGTCCTGTTCCCTGTGTCATTTCCCTTCCACGCACACCCCGTAACAATATATATATATATATATATATATATATATTACATGTAGAAGTGAATCAAATTTTGAATATATTCAGACTCTAAATGAAGCTGCAAAACCAAACTTGTTGAAAATAAATCATAAATATGTTGCGCGAGTATTTACCATTGAAAGATTAATATTTTCAGGGATCGTTTATTTATACCCATTTGATATTTCAATCAATAAGTGAAGCCACATTTTTTTCTAGCTAACAAATTTAAAATTGATTTTACTACTCATTCGTTGTACCTACTTCTAAACTCTACAATATATGTTGCAGTATTTACGTGTAATTCATTATGTTTATTGAGCAACGCGTAGATTAGAATTTATTTAAAGGAGTACTTTTTACATACGAAGGATTCAAAACCATAAGTCCTATTGATTGTATTTTTCATCAAAATAACACTATAAAAATAACTATTAATTAAAAATTTACTCACTATGCAAAGACTTCTTTTGTTAAAAAAAAATGATGTTTGTAATTTGCTTGCTCGCACTAAAATTATCAAAATCATAACGTGTACATTCATTCGGTGTAAATTATTAAAGAATATGAGAAAAAAATTTTCTTTGTTTCCATGGCAAAGTTCCAAGGCAAACAGTACTCAGATTGAAAACAAAAAGATTCGTTGCAAGAAATTGTGTTTCCAGAAAATATCATAAAAATATGGATACGTTTGATACCGGTGCTTATAAAAAATACAAATGGCCGTTACAGCTTCTGGGACTGTACATGTATCAAAATTATTTTGAACGAATAATAAAGTTATTATTATTTTTCGTAATGACTACAACAGTCTCTGTACCTATGGTAAGTACGTTTGAAAAAAATTTTGGACACCAATATTTTTAATTGAAAAGGGAACGAAAATTCAGTAATTTTTCACATAAATGTTCTTTACCAGACTTTAATACTATTTGAAGATAATCAAGATTTTGAAATCATCTTTGAAAATTTAATTACAATCATATTGCAAATATCAGCTATAATAAGATATGTTATATTATTCTTTTGCTCATCAAAGGTGATTACTTTTCGAAACAGTACAACAATATTATATACGTATTTATTTGAAAAATAATTTAATTCGAATATTATCTTACAACATTAGTTGAAAAAACTATTCGCTCAAATTAAAAGTTTTCACAAAAGTATAACTGATGAAACTGAATACAAAATATTGAAAAAGTATGATGAAGTCGGACAGTTTTATGGTAATGTTTATATTGGTAAGTATATTATGATAAAAGCACTCACAAATGTAGTATTGGTTAGACAAATTTAATGATATTTTTATGTTTTATTAAGGGTATTTTATGGGTGCGTACGTCGTGATTGTGACTATACCTTTTTGGCCCAATGTTTTGGAAAATTTTCCTATATTCAAAAGTACAGGTTATTTTAAGAAATCAAAGTTACGCGCTGAATATATTTTCTTTGACCAAAATGACTACTACCTTTGGTCGGTAATACACATTGATTGTGTCTTTACGATGTATATGCTTATTTTCATAGTTTTCGACAATTTGTTAACTTTGACAGTCATCCACACATCTGCTATGTTTGCAATTACTTGGTAAGCAAATAACATTGCTGGTGTCACGTGAAAAAAAATGTTGGCATTTAAAACTGTGTTTGTGTATTTGATTTTGCAATGGTTTTACCTGATTTAAGATAGTAATTAAATTGATCAGATGTAACATGGGACTCTGTTCGTATGAATCAGATGGATCATCGATTGTTACGTAACATTTTGTTATCAAAAACATAAATTTTTCTCTCCTCTCTATATTACATGCAAGTAAAATAATGTTTTTTTAAGAAATAAATACTCGGTAAAAACACAGCCTTTAATGCTTCACATAAATTTTTACATAACTAAAGAACAAATATACATACATATACTAATATGCCAGTTTTTCAGTCATCGATTGAAAAATTCTTTTAATTTTGAGAACAAAAATTTACTAAAAATCAATCAAAAAGCAATACAAGAAAAATTAATAAACGCCATTGATTTACACCAAGCAGCACTTGAGTATGCCTCAAATACCGTAATAATAATATTATTTGAAAATTTATTTTTTAGTCATTATAATTATTTCCAGAACATGTAGATCACTACAAAATATGTACAGTATTTATCTTCTGGTAATAACTACAGGGGCTGGGATTCTACTGGGATTAGTTTTCAGTTATGTAAGTTTTTTTTCAATTTCTCTAAAAATGTTTGAAATAACGGCGACGTTGGTGATTTCAGAGTTTATCGTACCTTAATGTATTTACGATGACGGAAGGCGCCACTATTTCCATAGGTGTATTAAGTCAAAGTTTTTACGTTAACTGGCTTGGGCAAGAAATCATAGAAAGTAGTCAAAAAGTGTTTGACACAACGTAAGTTTGTTAATAATATCCTAATATATAATATAAATATAATGTAAAACAATACAACAAATATAAATTAAGTTTTGTTCAATTGATCTGTTATTAAAAAATTTCAGATATTTGAGTGAGTGGTATCTTCTTGACAGCAAAAATCGTAAATTATTAAATATTTTAATGATACGCTCATTGCATCCATGTTATTTAAGTGGTGGAAAATTAATCAAAATATCTTTATTCAATTTTTCAAAGGTATGACATTGATTTAAAAATGATAATCGAACTAATTGTAAGCAATGCAAATATTTTTTTATTCCAGATATTAAAATTATCAGCTTCTTACACTGCTGCACTATATTCTTTTATGTGAATATTAAACTTTTCAAACAGTTATTTAATACTTATTTTGCTGTGTAAAAAAAAAATAGTTTGAAATAGGTGATAAAATTGTAGAACAAAATATTGTAGAAGCACATTCAACAATTTAATAGTTGATTCATTTATTTTACCTTAAAAAACACATAAGTCATTCCTTTTTATTTTTAAAACATAACTCTCTAGAATCTAATTTCAAGATTTTTAACAAACAATCGTATACCACAATTGAACTTATAAACTAGAAAGCTTGTGTTCAGAAGATCTGGAAAATGTTGTACTCAGTAATGTCTGCTTGTGATCGCGTGAGTATAAAATCATCTTAGTTAATTAACAGTTTTTTATTCGTTCTGTGATACAAATTATTTATTATAGTAAATGAAGATACTAAAGTACCGAAGTGGTAGCCTAGGCTTGATCATAATATTTTACAGTGAAAAATTTTTTTTTCGCAATAGTGTGCGGAAAATGGGTGTTTTCCGCACTGGTATTAGTGTGGAAAATCGATTTTCCCACATAGTGTGCGACAAAGGTGTGCGGCAAAAGTTTTTCCACACAGTGTGCGGAAAAGGTGTGTGGCAAAGGTTTTTGTCGCACAGTGTGTTGAAAAAGTGTGCGGCAAAGGTTTTTGCCGCACAGTGTGCGGATAAGGTGTACGGAAATGATTTTGCCACACACCGGAAAAAATTTTGCTACACCCTGGTAATCAAAATTCATACCTATTTTGTACCTATTTTCCTCACACATTGCGAAAAAACTTGTACGCAACTCGTGTGGGACGATTTCCCGCACTCGTGTGATAGACTCGCACTCGTGGCCGGTGACGGTAACTCGTACCTTGCGATCACACTCGTGCTACGCACTCGTGTGCTCAACTGGTACTCGTTCCCGTCAACTCCGGCCACTCGTGCGGGAAATCGTCTTTTCCGCACTTGTTACGTAAATAACTATTTTCCACTCTGGGTATTTTTTAATGCTGCTGTGCCCTCTAAAATATTATTAACGCTTTATAAATATCTATTAAAACTTACCAGTGGTACAAATATTTATACATGATACTTAAGCCGACTAAAAAATGTGCATTTTATGCTTTTTTTCTTGCTAATCGGTATTTTTTCTAACAGTACAATTGAATAAAGGTGCATGTATTTGGTTTATTTTTAATATCGTGAGTTAATATTTAAATTAAATTATTTTAGAGAATACAAAAATTTAACAGTCATACATGCATCAAACGCACTCAGTAATAACTGAAAAATCACGTTTGATAGGTATTGTTTGCTAAGGATCATAATGTCTTGCTGGCTCATTTATTTTTCGTTTGATTTTTGCGTGCAGAAAAATATTGTACATAACGTCTGCAGCCAATCAGTCCTTATTGTAACTTATGAAACGTCTCAATTGATGCGGTCGTCCGAACTAATCAAGCTTGGATCCCTCATTTTTAAATATATCATGTACACCAAATTACGTATACATTTTATAATTTCCTACAAAGTTCAGTGTATAAGCAAGGATTTATTTATTTATTATTACTTTTTTTTCTTTTACCTGCAAAAACTAATAACTATTGTGAGTAAAAAATTTCCTGATGAATAAAGTGTTTTGTTTAAATTACTTTATTCTTTAATAATAATTGATAACGTCCATTTTGGAAAATACTAACTTTTCTTTTTCTTTCTTGCTTCTTTGACTTTAAGTACGTGAAATACTATTTTTAACGCGAGATATTAATACATTTATTTTCCAGAGAAATCGGGATCTATGAAAGTAAATGCTCAAGAAAGTTATGCCGTACGCTAACGAAATTTTGATATTTTACGTCAATCATTCTCAAAGAGAATTAAAAATAAACCTCTTCTGAGGACCGCCCAACTGAGTTTTCTTTTTTTTGTAACGGACTGTGAAAAAATTCAAGAGTAAATTCCACAAAAAAAACTTGAATAATATGCACGAAAATGAAAAAAAAAAAAAAAAAAAAAAAATTATTTAAGATACACTTCAAGAATAATGATTTTAAGCTAATATCAATTAATATCTAGTAAGTAAAGAGACACACGTTTTTGGTAACATTAGATGATATACTTTTATATAGACATTTTTTAACCAGTTATAACAAAAAACATTTTTTGTAATTTTTTCTTATAGTTCATAGTTTATGATAACTCCTAAAAATTCGCAAATTTGATAACATGATGATATTTATCGAAGCTTTGAAATAATGTTACTCGAATATCACCTTTATTTCGGTAATAAGCTTAAAAACTATATTCTCCAGAGACTAGCCCATGAAAATTCTCAAAACAGCTTGAAAAAAAATTAGTCACCACCTCATTTATTGCGAACTCGCAAATTTTTTCATACTCTTGAAAACATGCCTCAAAAAAATTTTTTTTTTTTCAACAAGAGTTTTTCGTGGAATGATCGTTCGCACGCATGAGCTCAATGGTTCACGAATTCCACCCACTCAACACCTCTTGATTATTCCCCAAAAGTACAGATACCTACCATCAACTTCTCGAGTTTACTAACGATGACAGCGGTGTCTTGGAGATGTTTCTCATAAAAAAATTTAAAAAAATTATATTGCCCAGCAGCGAGACAAACAATTTTCCCAGTAGACTCGGATCAAACTCGCGTACGTATTTTATTGAGTTTAATGAATGAAAATAAGCGCACCGCGATGATCGCGTTTTATTCATCTCGATGAATCCCGAGCTGCAATTAATATACTTACGCACACTGGTTGCTCCTCGTTACGGTGAAAGGCCAAAGCGATCGGATGAAAAGAAAGAAAATAACACGAAGAAGACGAGAGCTTGACGGAATGAAACCAAAAAACAAAATCGAGGTGGGAAAAATACCACGATGGAGATTTATGCTCATCTTAATTTCCTCGTATTGTTTTTTTTCCGATTCTCTTGGTTGGCTATCGAACGAAAAAAATTTTTTTCATCTTCCATCTCCTGTATAGCTTCTTCGGTCTTATTATTGCCGAGACAGTAACAATGGCAACAAGCATGAACTCAGAAGTAAAATGATACTCGACGAAAAGTTTGTGTACCTCTAAATTTCACCTCCTGTTTTAAAAACACCCCCACTGGAGCTTAAATTTGGTACACAGCAAAACCAAGCACATCGGATGGCACTTTGAAACAAAATGATTGTGTCGAGCAATGGATCAGAGTACATTGTACTGTATTACTTAAAAATAGTAAATAAAACACAGAGACGAAGAGACTGATGCACCAATGAACTCATCGTAAAAAAAAAAACAAGGTACCTACAATCATTACAATCACTACCGATCGCTACGTAGAGTCACGTGGTTTTTGTTTTGTTTTCTTCTTCTCATTGTAGCACTAATGCATACTCTGTCATACAATAACTACTGCTTTTAAACAGTAAACAATACGAAAACTGCACAAATAGCGGGCAAACTTGTAAATTTCATTTGCAATAAATTATTCGATAAATCGAGCGATGATCGGTAGAGATAAAAAAGGCACTCAATGAATGTCAGATACTTGAGCAACGCACACGTGATAAATTATATTTCGGGGACAATATACTGTACTGAGTGGGTAAAATTTACGTGTCAGCTATCGTTAGTAAATATTACAAGAAATTCAATGAAAACAAAACGTGTCCCTCTATGTACTATACATAAATATTGTGTAAAGAAAAAAAAAAAGTACTTTTTTTGAAATGACGTACTCGAACTGCCGAAAAGGTGTTATTTGTGAGGGGAAAAAAAAGGCTGTACCCAAGAGCTCTTGACGTTCTCGAAGAAGAAAAAAAGCGCAGAGCATCGGTCTAATATAGTACATACAAAGAGCGACGGATCGAAGCCCATCAACTTAACGAAAGTGCACGTGTCAAGGGGTTACGCAATGTACTCATATATACGATGCAAGCGTTTATACGCTGAGCTAAATCATCGGCAAGATAATACGATCGCGATGTACTTGCCAATAATACAGATGCGTGAAAAACGCAATATTTTTAATTTGATTGGGTCTACGTACACTAATAATAAAGCGCTGCTGTTTCCTTTTCTCTTATCTCTTGTGTATCCACTCGGGGTTCGAAAAATAATAATGAAACAGCTACTGCCCTGAATTGCTTCGACGCGGAAAAGAACGCGATATGTAAATAAAATTTACGAAACGTGTACAAAGACACCAAAAGTGGACACCGATGAACCACTTGCAATGACATAATATAAATATTCGGAATAAATGTTATTTTCCTTGTGGTAAAACTGACAGCTTACGAGGCACGCGATAGAAAGTTATAGGTTTGCTCGACGTTTCAAATCTCGATCTCGGCTCCAGAGAGGCATATACTACTCGGCTTTGCGAGCGATCGGGAAAGCGTAGAAATTCCCATTCACGATTCAAAGAACCGAGCCGAGGAGGAAAAAAGAGCGACCGCGTCTTTTGACCTTTCTGGGGGGAGCCGAAGTTATTGGCTCCCCGGGAAGCTCGGAAAGCTGGAGGTCCGACGATCGGCTCCGGGTATGGAGTATACGGACGAGCGAGGAATCTTTCACCTCGAAAAAACATTCGTATTTGCCGCAATGACACCACCCGAGAGTGAGAGAGCTTGAAACATTCCTCTCTCAGTGCTTCTGGCTCTTGAGGGAAAAAAAAAAAAAAAAAAAAAAAAAAAAAAAAAAAAAAAAAAAAGTTTCAGATAGACAGAGAAAACTGGTAGCATTTGTATAACCTTCTCTGAGAAGAGACGAGTGAGCTGGTACTGCTGCTACTTGCTCCAAAACGTCAAATATATTTTCGGGCTGCGCCTGTTGCTCTCCTGATCCTCCTCCTCCTAATAGGCAGGTGATGATGTATCAGATCAGCCAGGGAGGGGCTTAGTTGCAACATACAGACACACACACACGTATACACTGTATGTGCGGTGCCGATTTTTTTTTTCTTTCTTTCAACACATTTGCAGTCGCACCACTGGCACACTCGCACTACTTGCTTACTCGTGGAAACTACTTGGCTAGTCAAAGTAGTAGTATCAGCTGAGATACATGGGACGTTAACACTTGACACTATATACCTCGGGAAAGGGGCTCGCGTTGTTGCTGGAAAACAAATAATTCAAAAGCCCTCGGAACTTTTGTCCCGACTATGCGTACAAGTTATTGTTATTAATAAAAGGGAGGGGGGGGGCCAGACAACGACACCTGGAAAAGCCAAACAGTGTGGAATATGGATGCATGTATGCGTGCTGTACGAGCGTTTTATGTACGTATCACGGCGAGCGACGGCGGAGCTTCCGAGGCCAGCGGCCGCGACGAGTAGACTGCCGCTCTTTGGGCTCTTTTTTCTCTTTCTCTCTCTCTCTCTCTCTCCAGATGACTCCCTCGCCTCTCTCTGGATTAGGTGGAAAAAAAGACGCCGAGCGCGACGAACAGGGACAGATAGAACGAGTTTTCGAGCCGGCCTGTGTTACAGCTGTGTGGTAACCGAGACTGCACCGCTGCTGGTGGGACACTCTGCCGTGTGACTTGGCCACGTTTTTTATCCCTCAGCACCGCTCGATACCGATGCTGCACTTATCATCTCTACGCCTACTTGATGGCTGGAGAGAAGGCGAGCGACTGACGGCTGGAGAAGCGCTCGTGGATAAGCTTGGAAGTGAATTTGCCGATCGCTGGAACTCGATGAGCTTTTTCGAGCCGGACGCAAAACTTGTTTATTAGAGATCCAGGAACTTCAACTATCCAAATTTAATTCAATCTCTTTTGTACTGCCAATGAAAAGGAAGAGTCGATTTGCAAAACTTACGGGCGTCTGGCTAAACTCGGTGTGTTCTACTTGCGAAACTCGACACCCTATGTTTATAGTACATAGGTACATGCAAAGGTTTTGCATATTTTTTATCATACACCAACGAACACGTTAATTAAATCAGCAAATATCTCACGAACACAAATCAGAATGCAGAATCTTTATATGCACTGAACATAGTATGTCGTAACTTTACGGTCAAAATTAATCATTAACTATTATTTCACGTGATCAAAGACTTGTGGCGATTTGTAACAATAGTACATCGGATCAGATGCGTGATAATTTTATAATTATTTATTTTACAGGTTTTTACACATCTTAGATGACTAATGTCAACCCATTGCATCTATCATGATCAAATTTGTATTAAAAAAATAACACTATCGTGCTATGTGTGTGTTATAGTTCATAAAAAATTTATTTAATTTAAATAAAACCTAATTTGTAACCTATACGTTTTACTTCTTTCTACCACCTCTTTCTTTAGGTAATAGATTGATAACACTGCCTGATGTTAAATTATAATAAGCGAGAGAATTGCTGTCCTTGAAGAACATTCCCTGTAAATAAAATAAACATGATTGACTCAGTAACAGTTACACTCAAATGTCATTTTACTGTTCTTTTCAATAGTATAATTGTTTAAATTTTATCATTTTCACCTCATATTGCAGCTTCTGTTTACCAGGTGGCATACCCGTGACCTCGTGTATGCGCGCTTTCACGGTCGACACGGAATCTGTGACCTGCAGTGTAATATTGATATTCTGGCCATTGAGTTTCCATTCAGGCTTGTCGGTCATTACTGGCGTCGCGATGTTCACTACGACCGGTCCTTTGTTCATAATCAAGAACTGGTCTTCTGGAATCAGAGAATCTTCGGTGCGCAATTTCTTTGAGTGTGGTTCGCCATCATCCATTCCCTCGGACGGATGTTTCATGGCCATCTGAAGAATCATACAAAATAAATTATTAGTATAAGACAAAGTGTTCACAATTTACAATTGAACATGAAGCTTGATAAAAATTTGAACAACCGGAGGTGGCATTGGAGGCTGCATGGGAGGCCCAGGCATAAACGGAGACATTGTTGGAGGTAACAGTGGAGGAGGTGGTCCCATAGGTGGCCGCATTGGCATCATCATCATTGGAGGCTGTGGCATCATTGGTTGCGGCATTGGAATAGGGGGTGCTGGCATGGCTATTTGTGGAGGTGGTGGAGGCTGTATAGGTGGTGGCTGTGGAAGTACAACTGGAGGTTTTGGTGCCGGGGGCTTCGGTGGTGCTTTTAGGGTGGCTTGGGATTTAGAGGCCGCTGAAGCCATGTGAGTCAACTCTGATCCTCGACTCGCCGGCTTTGGACCGATCTTTTCCTTCTCCTCATCAGGCAACAGACCCTTGACCTATGAACACCAAAAAACAACATTTGATCAAAACATACCTTTAACCACATTTAACGAGTTATCACATCTTTTCTTTTTTTTTTTTCAAGCTTACCTTGTGGATTTGATGAATTTGCTCCTCGAGCGTAATGTTTGCCCTGGCGGCTCTGGTGGCAGCCTCAACACTCGACGTGTGACCGTCCCACGTAACTTTGTCTTCTTTTTTCTTGTCTTCCTCGCCAATCTTTTTACCAATAGCCGTTTCTTCATCACCGACACCGAAAATATCGGTACGTCGCTCGGCCAGCTGTTTGAGACTAGCCTCGATCGCAGTGCCGGGTGCGAATACCGTTTCCTGGGCCATTTTGTCCAAGTGCTTGTCACGCTGTTCGACCCAGCGAGGATCCAGCAGGCCGATGCGCATGTGTTCTTGTACTTTGCTCGCCGGAATCTTTTCTCCCGTGATCGGCGAGATGAGAAACTCGTCGGGTGCTGCTGGCCTAGCCACCTTGGCCGCGTGTTGTTTGGGATCGTAGCCCTTTTTGACGACGACATTACCCGGCGTGGGCGGCAAAGGCGGTGGTTGCATTGCACTGTCCTGTTTGTCTTTCTTCTGTGAGTCACCTGGTGGCGAAATTTCATCCTCGCTGCTTGAGTCTTCTTCCATGTCTTGTACCCGGTTATCGTCCCTTGCACGATCCTTCTCGCCGTCTACGCGCGGTAACGTATCTTCCTCGCCGTCGCTTTCGATTTGCATCTCTACTTCCTCTCCGTCTTCGATGCGCTCCTGCATTAAGACTCTGGCGCCAACCTCATCCGGAGTCGTTGGAGCAGGGAAATTTCCTACTTCAAATTGTTGATAATCCACGGTTTCAACCACAACAAAATCATGCCAGTCTATTTGTGCATAGGCTACCCTTTCTCTCTCCAACTCTTCCTCTTCCTTGCGCTTCTGCGATTCTTGGTACTTGAGCCATTCTGACCTGTATTTGACTTGGTCGAGAATTTTGTTGATATTGTAAGCCTCATCTTTGAGCTTTGGGAGTAAATCTTTTGGAGGAATTAAAACCTTGGTGTATTGCTCCAAAAGTTTTGTAAAGTACTGAAACAGAGAGTGCTGGGGACGTAAAAAGTCAAACTGGAAATTCCTCTGCTCTCTGTTCATCAAATTCGTCAGAAATTGACGTCCGTTACGAGCTACGAACTGCGCTGTTAGTTTGACTATATCTCTGAAATAAAATAATTAACATTAACAACTCGAATCCCAATAAATTTTTATAATACTTACAAATCAAAAGCAGAAATGGAAGGTGGATCAGCAATGAATTCAAACTCTGCTGGCGGATCCTTTGGAACAAAAGGTTGTTCAACTTGCTTGAGAATTTCTTGCTGCTTCTGATGCGCCACCAAACTCACACCTTTCTGGCCGAGTGTAGGCTCTTGACCCTTGCCGTCTTTGAATTCTTTGACCTTGTGCTGATAGTACGAGTGATATGGGTCTCCAGAACTCAAAAAATTGAATTTGGGGTTTCCCAACTCGTTTTGCCGGATCCTTGCCTCAAATTCAGGACCGTTCCTGGCAACAAAACTAGCAGTCTTATCGACAATGTCTGTTCACTGTTAAGAAATATAAGTTTAAAAAACGAGGAAGCACAAAAACTTGTGAAATATATCCTTTAGGAGTTTTAGAATTGATTAGTACATTCATGAGTATTTAACATGCATCTCAATTTTCTTTTCATCAAAATATTACATCTTACAAGCTAAAGTAAGGAATGTCTCAAATCCCTTGTATTTGTATTGCCTCCTAACGTGAAGCAAAGGGTGACAAACATGACATGTGAAACTTTTTTACTTGCTCTTGTGCTGTGTTTTTGCTTCTTTGATCAAGAGACAGGCAAAAATATAATTAACACTGTAAAAAATTTTTAACTGATTCAACTAAAGTCGCCAAAAGACTTGAGATAATAAAATATTGGCAAAGGATACTCCTAACCTCCGGAGGAGGATAAATAATGCCGACGACGGGCTGTATCGACGGCGCAATGTCCTCGGGTTCCGAGGCAGGTGGCTGTGGAGCCACAACCTCCTGGACCGGCATTCTGGAAACGATCTCTTTTGTTAGTTCATCGGTAGAAAAAAGAGCACTAACTTTGTGTCAACTAAACTTCGTATTTTTCGACTTATTAATCGAGTGGCGGCTACCGCAGTGTAGCTGGTGGCTGCTCTGCTGCGCGCAGTAAACAAATTTTCGTTAGATTTCTTGTAGATGTTTTGTAGACATCTATTGTCCATCTGAAAGACATCTTTGGGTGTATTCCGCAAATGCTGCCAGCAGTTAAGTTACGTAGGTCGTGGTAACGCCGCATGGTCGGGTAGCGCTAGCGTCAACCTATACTAACTGTCGGTGGGTTCCGCATGTCAACAAACTCCGAAATATCAAATGTTGTCAATTATAAACCAGCCGCAACTTATTTGACAGATACAAAATAAAAATTCAACATTTTCTGTGCTGTTTGCGGCAAGTTTACAATTTATCTATTACTCGAAAGTATAAATATATAGGAGGTCAATATTCGTATAAAACATACACTGCAAACTTGCCGCAAATAGCACAAACATCGTTAATTATTTATTTTGTATCTATTTCAAGAGTTGCGGCTGGTTTATAAGTGACTAAATGGCTCTAGGGCTAAGCTGCCTAAAGCTCTCCTTCAGAATTTCAGAAGCAATTTTTGGCCAAAAAAATCACGACCGCTAGATGGCGCTGATCCTAATGATTATAACTACTTATAGTAGAGCCATTTAATCAATTATAAACCAGCCGCAACTAATTTTGTAGATACAAAATAAATAGTTAAAGATAATTGTGCTACTTGCGGCAAGTTTGCAGTGTATGTTTTATACGAATATCAACCTCATATATATTTATACTTTTGGGTAATAGATGAATTGTAAACTTGACGCAAACAGTGCAAACAACGTTAACTTTTTATTTTATATTTATGAAATTAGTTGCGGCTGGTTTATAAGTAATTAAATGGCTCTAGGGCTAAGCTGCCTAAAGCTCTCTTTCAGAATTTCAGAAGCAATTTTTGGCCAAAAAAATCACTACCGCTAGATGGCGCTGATCCAAATGATTATTACTACTTGTAGTAGAGCCATTTGATCAATTATAAACCAGCCGCAACTCTTGAAATAGATACAAAATAAATAATTAACGATGTTTGTGCTACTTGCGGCAAGTTTGCAGTGTATGTTTTACACCAATATCGACCTCCCTTATATTTACACTTTCGGGTAATAGATATATTGTAAACTTGCCGCAAACAGCACAAACATTGTTAATTATTTATTTTGTATCTATTTCGAAAGTTGCGGCTGGTTTATAAGTGACTAAATGGCTCTAGGGCTAAGCTGCCTAAAGCTCTCCTTCAGAATTTCGGAAGCAATTTTTGGCCAAAAAAATCACGACCGCTAGATGGCGCTGATCCAAATGATTATTACCATACTTTTACTAGAGCCATTTAATCATTTATAAACCAGCCGCAACTAATTTGATAAATACAAAATAAAAAGTGAACATTGTTCGCACTGTTTGCGTCAAGTTTACAATTCATCTATTACCCAAAAGTATAAATATATATGAGGTTGATATTCGTATAAAACGTACACTGCAAACTCGCCGCAAGTAGCACAATTATCTTTAACTATTTATTTTGTACCTACGAAATTAGTTGCGGCTGGTTTATAATTAATTAAATGGCTCTACTATAAGTAGTTATAATCATTAGGATCAGCGCCATCTAGCGGTCGTGATTTTTTTGGCCAAAAATTGCTTCCGAAATTCTGAAGGAGAGCTTTAGGCAGCTTAGCCCTAGAGCCATTTAGTCACTTATAAACCAGCCGCAACTCTTGAAATAGATACAAAATAAATAATTAACAATGTTTGTGCTGTTTGCGGCAAGTTTACAATATATCTATTACCCGAAAGTGTAAATATAAGGGAGGTCGATATTGGTGTAAAACATACACTGCAAACTTGCCGCAAACAGCACAAACAATGTTATCTTTTTATTTTGTATTTACTTAATTAGTTGCGGCTGGTTTATAATTGATCAAATGGCTCTACTACAAGTAGTAATAATCATTTGGATCAGCGCCATCTAGCGGTAGTGATTTTTTTGGCCAAAAATTGCTTCCGAAATTCTGAAGGAGAGCTTTAGGCAGCTTAGCCCTAGAGCCATTTAGTCACTTATAAACCAGCCGCAACTCTTGAAATAGATACAAAATAAATAATTTACGATGTTTGTGCTACTTGCGGCAAGTTTGCAGTGTATGTTTTATACGAATATTAACCTCCTATATATTTATACTTTCGAGTAATAGATAAATTGTAAACTTGCCGCAAACAGCACAGAAAATGTTGAATTTCCATTTTGTATCTGTCAAATAAGTTGCGGCTGGTTTATAATTGACAACATGGCTCTAGGGCCTAAAATATCTAAAGCTTTCCTTCAGAATTTTAGGGCCACTTTTTAGTTTAGAAATCTGAAACGCTAAAACCAGCCGCAACTAGTTGTGTAGATAGAAAATAAAAAGTTGACATTGGCTGTGCTGTTTACGGCAAGTTTACAAATAATCTTTTGCCTGAAAATCGACCTCCTATAAGAATATTAATACTTTTGTATGAATAATAATTTATCAATTGCATTGTAAAATTACGTGTGAAATGAAGAGTTAAAAGTAAAGTTTGAAATTATGTCATTGTTTACTGTCATTGAACATTTCGCATGTGTGCAATAAATTGATACAGGATTATACAGATACCTATTATTTTGCTGGGTGAGAAAGACGGATATTTGGTTTTGTTAGCATATTCCAGCGGTAATAATGCATATTTGGAATCTATGTTATATATTTATACAGCTTAAAATGTTTAAATATTAATCATGTGTGCCTATATTTACCAACTTATTTGTATAAATTGAACTTTATACAAAAACTCATGATACAATCATTGATTGTCTCAATCATTATTCTAAACGTTAGTGAAAAAGGTGGTTAAGGACGTATACTTAGCCTGCGGACTATGGGTAGTATGGGTGTATTCCGCAAATGCTGCCAGCAGTTAAGTTACGTAGGTCGTGGTAACGCCGCATGGTCGGGTAGCGCTAGCGTCAACCTGTACTAACTGTCGGTGGGTTCCGCATGTCAACAAACTTTGATATTTTTTACTGTTTTCGCTCCTATGCCATCTGATATTTCGGAGTTTGTTGACATGCGGAACCCACCGACAGTTAGTACAGGTTGACGCTAGCGCTACCCGACCATGCGGCGTTACCACGACCTACGTAACTTAACTGCTGGCAGCATTTGCGGAATACATATATTGTTAATTTGTATAGCTGTACACTAACATGTTAATTATTTTTGCAATCAGCGCCATCTAGCGTTACCCATTTACTTAGACTTACACGTAGTAGATGAATGATGAATTGATGAATACATTGACATAATGTATATTCATGACTTATACGCAAGGTAATTACATACTTACGCCAGGAGCTAGCTATAGAACTGCCAGACGACTTCTAGCAAATTGTTTCCCATAAACGCAACTGCAATGTAACGCGCCAATGTTCGTATTAAGATCAATTATAATGTGTATAATAATAATAATTGTGTCCGCGTGAATTGAGTGCAAATAGGCCTATCGTTATTTCATAAAATTTGCATTTATTGCGTTACTGGAAGCGCTTGCGGTCCGTTTGTAAAATATTTTGTATACAATAAATATTACATATCACATCCATGCATGCATCCCCTGCGTATGCACTATTAAAAATAAAATTATGAAAAACGCAAGATTATTACAAAATATCTTTTAAGTCGGCTAAAGCTTCCTCAAAAATTTTTGATGGAAAAAATTTTTTCAAATAGTAAAAAATATTTTATTCATTAAGTTGACTGTTTTTCAGCTGTATTAATATTATTTGCGTTTTTGACGTCACTTGAGGCATAGTCTTCATCGATGTTAACTTTTTTTAGTTTGGGTTTGTAATCAAATGTTTCCAACAGAGCTTCTGGTTGCTCGGACCACAAAGTTTGTTCTCCTTTAGTGGGTATATTTTTGGTGCTTTTGCATGCTAGGCATGTGGTCTTCATTATTTTCTTTTTTTTCCCCAACAAACGAACTTGAGCAGTTTCTCCAGGAATGAGAGGACACTGACACGTTTTACATATTGATCTTTTGAGATTATGGTCTCTGCAAAAATTATGAGATGATGTGAATGCAGTTTTGTTACATTTTTTTATATTTGATGATTGTATTAATGCTTACAATCTTAGGACAGATTTTTTTGCACATCCCACAAGTATAGAGTTGTAGTACGATGCTAAAGAAATATTTTTTGATGAAACCATTTGACTAGCCTGATATAAATAGTTAATTCTTTCAAACACATCTTTGCCTTGACAAAGTTTTTCATTGATTGCTAAAAGAAAACAGTTTCAAAATTGTTAAAACTTTTAAAATTTTTATCTAATATGATCAACAAACAATAATTACCAGAGGAGCTTTTCATTTTTATTTTATTGAAAATAACTGATTTTGCAGTGTTGTTTCTGCATATAATTTGAAAATTTTTCGAAAATGAATAAAGAGTTCTATAATCACACAGTCCATCACAGTCCTTTATTGGTTCAATGGGAACAGTATAAGAGCGTTCAAGCGTTGTAACAAAATCATTGTCAATTATAAGTGCTCTGAAGTGAGGAAGTTAAATCGATTAATAATCGTGTACTTAAAATCGAAGAAATTCGGTTGCTGTGCCATCTCTTGGTTGGTATGAAAGCATTTGGCATACGGTCCTAAAATTAAACTTTACAGCTTTAAAAATAAATAATTTAACCAACTAAGTACTAATTTCTTGTATATACGTTATATATATCTACAATTTATTAGTAAAAAAGTCATTTGCATGGAAGGAGGTTTGATGAAAAAAAATTTGACAAAATATGTAAAGATATGTGTATTTTTTTTTTTTTTTTTTTTTTTTTTTTTTATATATCTAGCAACATTCGGCAACAATACGCCAAACAGTTACATATTGCACTACGCTTTGACTACGCGCCATTCATTTTGAACTTGCATTTCAAGGGGAGGGGACTATTTTCAAGTGTGTAAAAGTACCATGGGAACAAAAACGAAGATCATACAAGGATGACGAAAAAAGCAATCGTTGGTACTAAAGCCTTTTTGTATAGATGTGTGATGAGCTCTCATGTATTCTTTTTCGGCGCACGTATAAGGATGCGGAGGATCACCGCAATTTATAGGTTGTTATTGGTGATCCATAATCATGTATTATGTATTACAAAATTGCGCACATGTGTTTCTTTTTTTTTTTTTTTTTTTTTTTTTTTTTTTTTTTTTTTTTTTTTTTTTTTTTTTAACAAGCGTCTTAAGTGTATCAGTCTGACAGGAAACAGGCGATTTATTTTACATAAATGTTGCCAGCTTTCTGAATTTTTTCAAAAGTCACTCGAACAATCAGTCTTTCTTTAGTTTTTACAAAAAAATAATGATCATACATGCAATGTCATTCCCACTTTTTTGTTAGATTTGTAAAATTCAACAAAAACGATTTTTATCTTTTTTATAAAAGTGAAAATGAGATTTTTTTAATGAATGCCAAGAATAATTGCTCGAGTGAAGCAAGCAAAATGGGATTCTAGCATCCACTTAAACGCAGATTGCATTACAAAGAATCGGAAAATTAAACAACGTGGCGCATTTTCACGCACATATATATGCAGCCCTTGAAGCACAATATCTTCGTTCCCAACAGTTACATATGCTATTTCCATGTTTTTTCGCGTTTAAGTTTGTCTAGACTTGACACGCGCGCACAGCACACAATTTTTTTCCCGACTTTTCGTTGATGCATTGATTCTATTGTTGTCTACTCGATTGCTCGTAGCAACCTTCACGACTGACGTATTTATCAGGGGTGAGAGATTATTTACTATTTCTTTCTTTCTTTTATGTCTTCTCTCATCGACACGGCTCTGCGAGTTCTGTACCACAGTTATGGCGCGAGCGCGTTCGAAAAAAATGCACGTCATGTGTGGATCGAGCACAGCTTCTCTGATAGGGGATACCATTTTCCAGAGCTTGAATATTCACAAGGATTTTGTGATATTGTTGAACAATCTCTTACCCCACCAAGATTCTAGATCAAATGGTTTGAAATCTGAAAAAATTTCAGTTAAACACTATTAAATGCCAATTTTTACTTGATACCTACAATTTGTGTATCTATTGTGTACCTTGTAATAAATGGTTTGGTTCTCCACTATTGTAATAAACTATTGTTTCTGAAATGAAACGATTAATATGAAATCCATTCCACTAAATGTAATGCATTGCACACTATGATTTGTTAAACTTTGTGAAAAAGTATATTATTTCTAGAACAAAATAAAATGCCTTACCATTGGAGGATGATTCATCAGAATCATCTGAAGATGAGCACTTTTGTCGGTCATTTATTTGATTCCAAGCTGAAATAAAAAAATTATGACTTAGAAAAATTATTTATTCTAAAGCTTTAAACTCTTTACTTACAATCGCAAACAAATCTAATTAGTTCCTCGTGTTGAGGTGTAATGGCTTCTTGTCTTTGTCTGTGCCTTTGTGAATTTGGTTTTAGTTTTCCATTTGTATAAAAAACTGGTTTTGGTACATTCCTACAGTGAAAAAGTTTTCATTCAAGATTTGTAAAATTTCTAAAAAAATATTATATTTTAATATTGAAAAAAGATAGTTACATGTTGGCCTTATCCTCTTCAGAAATATCTTCTTCAGGATCACTTTTACGTGTTAAGTCTCTCAAGTTTTCTAATCTTTCAAGATTCTGGTTTATTCCTATTACAAACAGAAAGAATTAGACAATACAATGCTAGAAAAAAAATTTCTTTTCAATGTTCAAACCACGCAATAAAATACAAGAATACTATATCCCCATAGCCACGCGGATCGTGAGCCCCAACGCACAAAGGGGAAAGATAAGAAAAAAAACCGGTGGTATTTTTAACACACATCCATCCACTGGCAAATACGTCGATGACAGATGTAATGTAATAATAGAAGGCCATTTTTTGTCTGTACTCGCCGCATAAGTACCTATGAGAAACGATCTTGCAATTGCATTATAGACGATTTCTACAACGTATGTTGGATAATGAACTAAATAAATACAAGTGTTTGTGAAAAAGTCATTCTTGGTGTAAATCAAAAATATTAAATAGATAGTTTAAATCGAGCAAAAAAATTAATTAGTAAATAAATAAAGACGAAAAAATTGCTGCATCATATAGCGCAACCGGAAAGAGTGAGAGCGAGTGTAGGTGTATAGGTATAGGTATTCACATAATATAAAAATAAGGCCCGACACTATATATACCAAAAACGTAACTGAAAAGCAGGTCTCACGAGGTAGGACCGCGTGCTCACCTCGTCGTGTCTTGGCGACGATCTTGCTCGGGCCCTTGGAGACCGTGTACATGATGTAATTTGGAATACGAGAAATATAATGATGCTGTCGGTCGACCCCCAGCTGAGTTCTATATACTCCCGGACCTTCTGCTTTAGCTGCTATATAATATTTTAATAAAAACACAATGTCTTGTCCTTTGGATGTGCTCTGCTCCGAAAATTGTTGTTTATCTCACTGTCCCTTGTGCGCTTTTCACATGTAAGTATAGGTATATACTTACAATTGTTAGCACTTTGCGTGTCTCTCTTCGAGAACTGATTGTAAGTATAGAGCTTTCAAGTTTCAACAAACCATGAGGTTGGATAAGAGAGGCCGCCTGCAATCCTTCTTCGCAACTGATAAATACAATGAAATGAACACGCGCACGACGATGGAAACGAAGACGAAGAAGCAGAAGGATGATGAAAATGAAAGAGATAAGGAGCAGTGCCGCGCTGCACTGTCTGCTCTCGAGAGACTCGCAACGCAACTCTCGCATCAAAAGTTATTAGGCACCTATAATATGTATAGTATAGTTATACTTATGTGTGCTGGATAGTCTTTGCCTTCTTGATGGAACTTGCAGCTTCCAGGAGTCACGGGGACTGGGAGCTTGGGACTAATATATATATATATTATTATGGAGTACTTAATTATAGGGTCATGAGTTTTCTTTTCATCAGATCAGATTTTTTCATCTTTTAGCTCTTGTCAGCTTATATGTCTTTATTTTCGGAGAGTGTAGTTGTTGATGCAAGGTTGCGGACGAGAGGGACGAGGGGCCGATGAGGATTACGTGATCACTGAACAAAAATATTGTATACACACACCTAATAATACGAAAGCTCGGTCACGACATCTACATAAGATTTGTTCGGGATAGCTTGGAGTAGCTCGGAGCGCTCCTTTTTTTTCTATAGTCAATGTTATAGATTCAATACATTGACTATAGAAAAAAGGAGCGCTCCGAGCTGCTCCAAGCTATCCCGAACAAATCTATTAAAACGCAGAAAAGTGCACAAAAAGACGTATATATATATACAAGTGTGCACGAAAGCGCGCACACAACAAGTTGCAAAGCAGACGGTTTCTATATTTCATTTACTTAAAAGAGCACAGCTTATAATTGTTACATCGTTAAGTACGTGGAAAAGAGAGCACGGTGTAAGATATACGTAAAGTTATGTGTAATAATTTTAGTAATTATACTACTAAGTATATTGAATTCGGAGCAATTGGAGCACCGATTTTTGTCTGCTCTTGCATATCCACAACAGATGGCGGCCATATTTAAAAATGTTCATTACTGAGGTGCTCATTGGTTGAAATCGAATCTGGCCGCTTAGGATTGGCTGCATCAATTTAAGCTGCACGATAGCACGCATGTCACCGGAGACCGGACACTGGACAGAATCCCCGCATGGGGGATTGCATGCAATGCATTTGTTTTGTTTGGGTTTTATTTATTAAATTTGTATGTATCTTCGTCAACATAAAATTTAAATTTTCCTCCCGATTTGTATGAAAAACGTTAATGGTAGACTGTCACTCGCTAAATAAATATAATCAACGAATAAAATTTACCAATGGTTTGCTTACAAATTATTGTTATTAATTTTTAACATGTCTCAATCATTACCGTCATAAAAATCCTCTACTCTAACAAATTGTGGATCGACGCATTTTATTTAACATAATTGGAACAATCATTTTTTACGATTAATTTCTTGCTCATGTTTGGAAGGCGAAAAATGACGAAATAATCGTCAATGTTTCCAATATGGCCATCTTAAAGAACGTTTCATTATAGTTTTAGACATTTTCCTGATTATGTAATTATGTCTAATAGAGGGGGATCCATGAGATGTCATACTATGAACGAACATATTAGTTTACTAACCGAAATTAAACGCGTTTTAGACATTTTATAAAGACGCGTGAAGCTATTTAATATCTATACGTGGAATGTAAAAAATAAAAAATTTGGGGTCGCTTTTCGAACACATACTTTTAATTTATATATTTGGCGCCTAGTCGAGCAGACGAAACTTTTTTCATTCAAACTTTTGTACTGTTAAATGTGAAAAATGTTTTGTTCTTAAATATAAAATTCAATTAGCTGATAGAAAATAGTAGGAGGGAATGGGGTAATACTATATGCTACAAAACTGTTGCTTAAACATGTTTTATCTTGTAAATATTTCCTCATTTTTGGTTTATATTTATTAAGTATTATCACACAATCCTATATACAAGAGTATATATAGGTACATAAATACAAGTCTATATTTATAATATCTCTATATGAAAAAAGTTCAATTAAATTCAATTTTGCCACGACACCGACGACCGACGACGGTGGGATCGTTTAACTTCAGTTCACTGAAAAAAATATTTTCGCACGTCAGGTCGCCTTCAAAAAAGCTGTCTGCTTTAGGACCTTGAAGCTTGCACTTAATTCAGTGATGGACTAACAAGATGTGCAATAAAGTTTCTTTAAATGATGTATATACTTCTATAGATTTGCAAAATAAATATGTAGTGTGCTGATTACTAAATTTACGAAGTTGATCGTTGTATGAATGCGTGTGTGTGTTGTGAATTTATGATGATGCAAAAGCACAGCAATCCGTAAGAGTAGACGACAACGACGAAAAAACGATAGAACAAGAATAGTAGAGTAAGAAAAAACAATAATGCATATGATTGCTGTACGACTTTACTAAAGTACTCATGAGAGGATATGTGCGCTTAATCTACAAAGTTCGATGCTCTTGACATTTTTAAGGTAAGTTTTTTTGGGGCCTTAACCTTAAAGTTGACACTTGCTAAAGAAAAAGATAGATATATAGCGCGAGAGAAAATATTTTAGTGACTAAGTACTGTACTTATCATTTTGATGATGTGTTAAAAAAATTTCGTAAATAAATGGTTGAAAGACAAAAACTTAGTGAGGCATGATAGCTAAATTTGCGTATTAAAAAAGTCGCTAATTTGTTAAATTTACTTTAGCTATGAAAGCACATCACTTCTCACTCTCTTCCTGAGTTGCATGGGCAGATTTAATTAATCAAAATTTTTTTTCCTAATTGATACGAGATTGAACTGAATGACATAACGATAATAAGATTTTTTTTAGAACTACTTAAAATCCAGTGAAATGCATGAGGATGAACAGCATCATCACTATATATCGTTTTTGACAACTAATTTTGATAAAATAAGTAAAGTTACCACCAGGAAACATAGTTATGGCTGCTGTAGAAGCAACCCCATTTATTCGCACCATAGAGTGGGACATGATGGACAAGACAAAGTTCTTTCCATTGAGCATGTTATCCACATTCTCAGTAAGAAGTTGCCTTTATCCACTTACAGTTATCAAGACGCGATTACAGATACAAAGAAGAAGCCATATGTACACAGGTATGAGCATTGATTTTTTTCATATATATTTGTACAATTTAAATATTTGGATACTTTGTGGTTGCTCGTAAACAGTACAGTTAGTTACTAATTACTTATATTTGTAACTTTACATTTTGAAAAATTTTTCTCTTTGTTCCAGGCATGATAGATGCTTACAAAAAAATTTACAAACTAGAGGGTTTCGCTGGCTTGTATCGTGGCTTTTGGATCAGCTCGATTCAAATAGTATCAGGAGTATTTTATGTTTCGACCTACGAAGGTGTACGACACTTGTTAAATCAAGAGCCTGTTACTGCCAAACTTGATTCTAGAATAAAGGCTCTCATTGGGGGTGGTTGTGCCAGTGTGGTAGGCCAGACTATAGTGGTCCCATTTGATGTACTAAGTCAACATTTAATGGTGCTTGGTGTTAGCTTTAATCATGGAAAGTTAGCCATAGATAAGGTGTGCTTTTTAAATCAAATAATGTTTCTGATTGGTGCTTTATCATTATTTGTTAATTTTATTACATTTTTCAGACAAGCATGAACCCTTTAGGAATAAATTTCGAATCTAAAAAATCAAGAACACAACTATCTGGAGAAATTATAAGATTAATTTATCACAGGGATGGCTTTCGCGGATTTTACCGGGGCTATGTCGCATCTTTATGTGCCTACGTTCCTAACAGCGCGCTATGGTGGGGGTTGTATACTACTTATCAAGGTAATGGCATATAGTTGATTGAGAAAACTTGAAAGTTTTACAAAAGTAGAATTTTTTAAGTTTTATTTTGTTTTGTTTTTTTCAACAGACGAGTTACTAAGAGTTCTTCCTGAGTGGGTGTCTCATTTACTGATTCAGTCAGTAGCAGGAACACTGGGTGGCTTTACAACGACAATAATAACGAATCCACTGGATGTCGTGAGAGCCAGGTTACAGGTACAAAGACTGGACAGCATGTACAATACGTTCAGGGTACTATGGCTTGAGGAAGGCTTACACATGTTTACCAAAGGACTCTCTGCACGGTTAGTGCAGTCGGCGTGCTTTAGTTTTTCAATTATCTTGGGCTATGAGACTATTAAGCGAGTAAGTATTCACGAAGAGTACAAAAACTACGTAAGATGGTAAATACTTTTCTGAGCTTACTCACATCCAATAAAAAAATTTTATTCTGGTACATTGCAGTGCATTACCAGAATATCATTCCATATAGAATTTTATTTGTTTGTTTAATATATCCTGTTAAATGAATTTATTTAATTTATATAATTAAATTTCGGATAGTATGCAATAAACTCGAGTTTTCATGTGCGTTATTCAAACAAAAAGTATTTTTATTTCAGTGCTTATGCGTTTTTATCGTGTATATATTACATTAATATGTTTATGTGTACTTATTGTAAAATATATGTATAGAAATGAATTTGTGTATTCCGTAAGTATATCTGTGCGTGTGTATTTCGTAATATTTTTACACGCGTATACTATCGATGTAAGTTTCACGCAAATAATAAATACGTAGACAAAAATGTGTCAAATTTGAATTACAAAATAATTCAAAGTTTCACTTATTTCGAATATAAAAATATCATTAAAAAACTAACGTAACATTATAGATTAAAGAAAAAATTTTCACGTATAAATAAATTTAAGTTCATCCTAAGTATGAATATTTTACCATTACTGTGATTCATTGTAAAAAATTTGATAAAAGTCAACATTGAAATAATTTTAAAGTAAATGTTTTAAGGATAGTCACTTAAAAGAATAGGAATATTTTTACGACAATATTCATCATTTATTGTCATGAAATATTTATTTTAATAGTTTTCAAGTTTAATTTTATAAATACAAATTTGAACACTAAAGTATTAGTTTTTTTAATTTCATTTTTTTTTTTAATTTATTTATTTATTTATATATTTCAAAAATACCATTCGGTATAATTTGTCGTGTGGTGAAATTTTATTTTTTAAAGAAAAACCTTGTATACATTCACATAACTTGAACCACATCTCCTTTAAATTTATTATTTCAATCCTGCAATAATTGCAACAGCTACTGTCGATGATTTTTCATTATACATCTAGGTACACTAAAAATACATTTCATCTCCTACGGAGATTATTACAAAATTAATGTTTCCATTTTAAAATATTTCATAGAATCAAGTAAGAGTAGTACCAACTACCAAGTAATAAGTACTTTTATGTTTAAAGCATAATAATTTTATCATTTTCTTACTCGTTCTTTAATCACATGACAAAAAATAATACAATCGTATGTTACTTATTTATTAAATTATATTCAGCATCTCTTTATATATTATTCTCTTTTATAGATTCAACAAATAAAATGAATAGATTTATTCAACGAATATTAAAAAAAATTACACTGAATCAGCATTTGTTGATTTATCATCCTCAATCAAAAGTGGTAACAATATATATTATCAAATAATTTTTTGACGTGAATAACTAGAAAAAATGCCAGAGAAATGCCAAAAGAAGCTGCATTCAGAATTTTTTTTTTTTCTAATGACAATCTTAAGATTAAAGTGATATTTACATCTCAGAATCAAAGTAAATAACGTTTTTCACAATTTACATAGTACAAATTAGAAATCATAAATTTTTGTGTTATTTTAACGTAAAAATTTGTTTTAAACGTTTTGTTACTTTAATTCTTAGCTGATTAAATATTTCTTAACAAAAAAAAATACTGCTATAACTAAAAATTGTTGAAAAAGAATTTGCACATCTTTCTAAACAGCTTACTTACTATGATTTTAAAATTTTTATAGGATAAATAACATGTTTTATTCAACTACGCATCTGTTCTTGTAGTTTTTGACTAGAGGTTAGAATTAATAAATCGAAATAAAAAATCAACTTGTACATGGCCAATTAAAATTCATTGTTATATTGTAGATTTTCGTCTGAGTAAATTTTTTTTTACTCAAAAATGATGGCATATTTAATAAATTATGCGCGGAGAAAAAAAGCCATTTAATGATCATGCATAAAAAAGTAAAATATAAATTTTCAAAAACTGATAAATTATCTACAACTATTTGGTAACTTAATTATGGCTGCCGTGCAAAAAACAACACATTAAAAACTCTTATCTTTAATCAAAAATATTAAACGCGATATTAAAGACATCAAGTTCTTGATGTTAAGAAGTAGCAATTCATTATGTACACAGATAAATTCTTTTTTCAAATTTGGTTTTCATTTAACCATTTCTGCCGTTCTTTTTTTCACCACGCATTAGAAATTTTGATACGATAGTGTACAACATTTTGGTATTACCCTTTCCTGCCAAAATATCAGTTATACTTTAACACCAGTTGTAGGATACTTAATGCTGGCTGAATATATCTTAAAACTAATAGTCAATTGATGAGGAATAAGCCCTAGCTAGAAATTTTATCCATGAAACCACGTTATAAGTTCCTTAGTAGTGTTTTCTTCTCGCTAACAAAATTTGAGACAGGTGATTTTATCCTATGTTTGCATAGTAATTATTTCGTTGAACTTATGATAAAATAAGCAAAGTAAGAAGAAATGACGTTTAAAAAATAAAAGTTAAAATTATCTTACTTTTGAACTTATACTTACTCATTGACTTAATCACTTTAAAACTTAACTACTTAGATAACGTATGCCACAATGCTCGTTTTTCTTGAATAGAAAATTAGAAGGAAAACAGAAATGTGGAGAAAAAAAATTTTTTTGCATAGTGCACACAATCCTATGATACCAAGAGATACAAATAAATGAAAACATGACAGAGTCAAAGTTGTAGGCACCCACTTAAAGAGCAAACAGGGACTTCTCCTCCTTCTCCTTGTCAATTTGACGCTGCACTGTTCCCGTAGAGCTGCCGCTTGTTGCTGCTGCAGTAACCTGGCTACCACTATTACTCGAAATCATCTCACTGGCCACGGCAGCGGTGCGCTCTGCCAGGAATCGTTCGAACTCTGACGATGTCAACGTTTTATCCGACTACATGAAAGACACGGAATAATCAATAAGTCACTTTTTTCAAACGATACTTCGTAAACTTTTTTAAACTGCTTACGAGCTTACCGAATTTTTCGAGCGAGCTCCGGTGGATTCCATTCCCTCGTCTTGCCTGAAAATTTAAGGATATTAAATGTTTAGCTTTTAAAAAATAACGAAGCCCTTGACGAATTCAATTTCACCTGTTTTTTGTGGCGTCGAAACTTGCAGTTCGCGATTGTGCAAACGCGTCGAACTCATCTTTCTCATCCTTTCGTCGCAATTTTTCATCTCCTTTGTCATCTCCTAGTTCTGTAACATATACGTGGCCCATTAATGATTGAAAAAAAAGTGAAATATTTTTACAGTAATTAACAGAGTAAACAAAAAAGTGCCTTGACAATATATATTGTAATACATACTGAGGTCAGACATTGCACTGATGGGCAGAGCCACCGCCCCTGCAGCCTCAGCTTCATCGTCCGAAAGATCGATGAGCGAATCCCCAGCCTCAAGTTTTTTTTGGTGAGCAGCTGAAGATGAGGATGCTGGTGCAGGTCCAATTGCCTGAGCTACCAGGGCACTCGCAGTCGGCGCCTGCGTGTTCTTGGCGAAGCGGCTGTACCGTAGAAACAGGTTGTTCATCTCATCATTGATTTGCAACAGCTCAGCAGTGAGTTCATCGTGTGCCAGTTTGCCTATCAGGTCGACCACGCGTTCCTGCATTGCCTTGCAGGTGTTGTGTAGTTCCTACGATTTTGGAATGAAAAATTGTCATTAAAGAGTATAATTTAATAAGGTGTAAAAATTTTCTCCTAAAGTACCAAGACTTGATGTCGGTAAAATATACTTTTATTTTATGCCGAAACACATTTATAATGATGAAGCGCGAGAGTTCAGTATTTGAGAGTTAAGCTAAGTCGAAATGTTGCATGAAAAAAAAAAAAAATTTCTTCTGATTTCAATGTTGACAAAAACTGCAAATTAGTAACGAGAGGGGAAAAAATAAATACAAAGAGGATTTTTTTTTCTCATCCGCTCTACAAGTGTACAAATTATCGCGAGAGTCACATTTAACAGCATTGTTCTAAAAACATTATTCAAAAGGCTCCTTTATGACTGTGCTAATACTTTCTCACGCATCGTTGTATTGTTTACACAACAGTAGACAGTAAACAAAAAAGGCATTGTAGTGGTGAAATTATTGCAAAGTACGATTCGTTAAAATAAAATAAAAAAAGCAAAAGAAACTTTAATCTCAATTGACGGCTTTAACTTCCTAAAAACAACAAAACTGACCGTGAGCAGCTCAAGGTCCTCGGCGAGCAACCGATCCGTTTGCTTCTCTTGAGGATTGACACCGGTCGAACAGGCGGCGGCCAACATCTCCGAGAAGACGCGCATGTTGCAGTGCACCAAGTCAAGCTCGCTGCGTAACTTGGCCATTTGTTGATCGTTGAGAGCTATCAGCTGACCAGCGCGGCAGCCCAACACTGGGCCGGGCTCGTTATGCTGGATGGGACCGGGCGAGGCCGAGGTGGTAGCCGCCGTGGCCCCGGCTGCCGCTACCGCGCCTTGACTCGCTGCGTCGACCTCTGGCACACTCTGCTCGACAGTAACACATTGTTGATCAATAATAATACCAATACCAGGTGCAAGTACGCGTTAGGCGTATTATTTGATTGTTATATTGATTGAGTGACGTTTTGTTTTTTGGCTGCCTACTCGAAAGTCAAATGTTTCGAGAGCTCTTGAAGTATTTTTGTGACAGAATTTCAGTGATTAGATAAAAAAAGAAAAGAAGACGCATCATGACACGGTGTAAAGAGGATTTTCTAACTTTTTTGAACGCTAGACATCGACATAGTAAATATTAAAAAACACCTGCTGAGAACCCTGTTTACATTAAGCAGCTACTTAGACGATTTTATCATTTCTTCATTCGTACCAATATCGCATGTTTTAAAAACTGTGAGTACATGAAAAAAAAAAAAAAAAAAAAAAAAATTCTGATCAACTTTTCATCGTTAATGAAATGACGTATTTAATTAAAAAAATTATGTTACATAATTCCTAAAATGGCACACACAATGTACATAAAAGCGTAAAAAAGAATTTTTTTATTGTATATTTCAACATGATGTAAGTAAAGTATCATAATCAAACGTT
The DNA here is from genome assembly GCF_036245765.1 of Copidosoma floridanum. Lineage (NCBI taxonomy): Eukaryota > Metazoa > Arthropoda > Insecta > Hymenoptera > Encyrtidae > Copidosoma > Copidosoma floridanum. The sequence goes on along the minus strand of NW_028321884.1, from coordinate 8,794,482 downwards.
AGGTTGTCTTATGTATTTGAAACCGAGTAAGTATGGACGTATCGGATTACTTGAATACGTCTGTCAGTATAGAATATTGTTATGATGTTGACAACTATTCACAATTAACACTTTTCAATGCCTTAACTCGGGAAAAAGTGTTAATTTGTTTAAAAATTTTTAATAATAATAGCCAATATCGGAGTTTATAGACAATAATTAAAATTAAAAAAAAAGAAAAGAAAAAATGAAATTAACATATTTCATAATATATCGTAATAATTCGAAACCATACGAAATTGTAATTGTTAAGGGTAAATTTTTATTTCCTAAATTCATGGTGAAGCCACGAATGATATATTAATAAAATGAATAACTTTCTCACCCTTTCAGGAGTTATGATTGGTGCCATTGCATCCAAGTCTGTCATTGGAAATTCGATTCCTTTGCTTTTGAGTTCTTGATAAACTTGTACAACACCCTGTGCGTGAGGCTGGCCTTTAAATGTGTCTGCCCAGGTCTGTATCAGATTTAATACTTTCTCTTGCACAGCGGTTGGAGGTTCGTTCTTTGGTCCTATCAACTTTACCAGCTCTGATACGAATTCTCTCGTAAATACCTGTGCATGGAAACGTTTACCACAATTTTTTACACAAGTTTCTAGTACCTGTAACCAAAGTAATGACAACAAATGATCAAAATATGCAAAAAAGAGCAACATAATCATCCATAAAAATCAAAAGCTTACAGTAAGCGTGTACATGACAACAGTGTAATTTTTGCCAGCAGCCTGGTTAAGCCTGCGTTTAATGGCTTTAACAGCGCTCGTAGGTTCCGACTCATTGATGATGTCACATATTTCTATATTAAGTGCCCAGTTTTCGCTTGGTAGATTGGCATCAGTGGCTTGCTCTGAAGGAATCCAATTAAGTATTCATTAGATAAATGGGCATGTTATTCATGCTGTAGAATATATTCATCTAGTGCACTCACCTATCTTCTGGCCCACTGGTGTGCTGAAGGGATTGGTAACGTTGACTCCAAAGAACGACATGTTTGACGTACGTGTACCGTTGTTACATAGAAAGTCCAAACACGGCACTGGGAATCAATCGGCTACCCGAAAACTTTTGGACAATTAACAATGGAGTTATAACAAATAATAACGTATATACACAATTAAAAGAGCTCACTAAAAGGAGCACAACAACGTGATTAACAACAATAACAACAACAGTGTCAAAAAAAAAACAATATAACGATAACCCCGCCCCGGAATAATAACGCGTTCTCGACACCTGCGACTTTAGGTGTATGTACAGTAACAAATCGACCGTAACTTAACGTAATGGCCTCTCCTCTCTGCTGCTGCTGCTCTATATAGATTTTGGTTCGTCGAGCAAGCAAACGTCACCTCCGCGATAACAACTAATTATTCGGGCCCTGTGTATAGGTAAAAGAATATTAAAAGGTGATCGTTGCGGTGTAGCGGGCCAATATATACCTAACAACACAAAACAAGAAGTCCTTGCTGCTCCCTACAGTCCCTATCCTCGGCTCGTGTGCTCTAGATCCAGAGTGGCAGAGTATCCAGACCCGTACCCAGTGTCTATTTGTTTTCAGCTGTACTATGGCTACACTCTTGCACTAACACAGCACCCACCACGCACCTCCACTACTTATATACCACTTCCTCCTCGTATTCCTCTGCAAGGCTGCACTCTGCACTCTGCACTTCTGCAGTACGACACAGTGACAGCACACGGCACACACCTGTACGTAGTACTTATTACCTATCCTTATTCCTCTTCCTCACCACACCAATTGTACATGGATATTTACCTACTCTCAAACTGAACTCGGTCTTTTCTCAAATCAAACACTAGTAATTGTCTGAGATAAGTATAGATATAGGTATAAGTAAGTATAAATGATTCGGGGGTGTCGATTTGCGACCTGCTTCAGATCCCCTTGATACGGTTTCCTCTCCTTCTGAGCCTCGAGAGAAATACAAACATATGCCTTATTACACGACGGATAAGTATGTAGAAGATTGTCAATGTCAACGTACGTGCATAAATTCACTGACATATAAGTACAAGTAGAAGATAAGAATCAGGTCAGGTCTCAGGTCTGCACTGCATCGCATCACCATTCACCAACAACATTCAACGATTCAACCTCAGATGGGATCCTGGAACTCAACGTCATTTGTTGTAGGTATATACCTACGTGTGGCACAGCTGATTTCTACGAGCCCTACCATATATTATATTATAACGATTACACGTATTTTTGTATAATTATATACACCCACATGCGTATAGATACTATCTAACTACTTATAATTGTAGTACTTATAAAACGTTAATTTATATTCTGTCATGTAACAATATGGGTGGTGGTGGTGGGTGGCCGCCGCGCAGCAGAAGTTGATTGTTGATCTGATGTATCGTCTGCTGGCACTTTTAAGTATATATATGTGCTCCTCCCATCAATGTGCAAATTCCAATGTTTTCGTTTAGTTTTGACCTTTAACTTTTTGCTCCAAAATTCCAAAACTTTCATATATAACAAAATAAGATGACGTATCTCCCCACACACGCGATTGGACGATTTGCTGTGTGCGCGTTCTTAAGCAAAACGCGCGACAAATTTAAATGACTACAGTGAGCTTGCAAGCACGTCTATATAAATATCATCGACACACACAAGCACGAGCTATTACATGGGACTGGGACAATGTAACGCGCAAGAAATGGACTGCTCTTTCTTTTTCACTCTACCCTAGGCGCGACGATATTTTCTTGAAATTAGTTACGTTACAGTTATCAAAGAAATTATGCTCGTTTACACGCGTAAACGAGAAGCTCGCGTGGATAATGGACGTATCTGCAGGCATCGATCGAACAACGTTAACCGTATCATGTATTACTCACATTACATGAACACCTGCTTCTCTGAGTAATAAAAAGTGGGTTTCCCAGGCAACGGTCCCAAACACACTTGCACTCACGGAAATACAATTGTCAACCACCCACCCGCAGACCATTGTGTATACTCGCATGTCTTCGCAATAGATAAAAAAAAAAAATAATAAATAAAATGCAACAGAACAACAATTACGAGCCGAAAAAGCACACCATCGTGACAAAGGAGCTGCTGCTGACGTCGGCGAACGAGCAACAGTCGCCGAAACGCCGACGCCGCGTAATTACCGATCTCGCCGATGTCCACGAGATTCGCCTCGAGTACCTGAGTGAGCACTTGCTTTTGTTTCTCCCTCGCGCTCGATTGTTCCCACTGTGCATGACTTTTTTTTTTGTTTTTTTCGAACACCGACAACAGATTCGAAATCCCAACAATGTTGTCGCCAGGTTTTTAATTTCCCAACGGTTTTATGCAGACATCCTCCAGATCACCTGCCTGTGGCCCCTGTCCAACCTGGTCAAGCTCAAACTGAACAACAACGCCATCGAGAAGATCGAGAACCTCGACAGCCTCGTCCACTTGTGCGAGCTCGATCTGTCGTTCAACCGCATAAGGGTCATCGAGAATCTGGAAGCTCTGACCAACATTCGCGTGCTGTCGTTCTACGACAACGAGATAGAGGTAGTCCAGGGGATCGAGCACATGCAGAACCTCGCGATCCTCAGCCTCGGCAAGAACAACATCTCCGACACCGAGACCCACGTGAGTATGCAACATATTTATGTTTGTACAACGTATATTTTATATTTTCACCATCGCTAAATAAAACCATATGTGTGTCCCCTGCGCCCAGGTGTTGTACTTGCGGAAGCTCAAGGGACTCCGGAGCTTGCAGATGCTGGGCAATCCGTGCGCCAAGAAAAACGGATACGCAAGTTACTTGATGGCTTTCGTGCCGCAGCTCGTCTATTACGGCTACAAAATGATTTCGGACCAGGAGAGAGCCGAGGCTGCCGAGGAGCACTGGTACAGGAATATATACATCGATATACTCACGTTGCACAGTTTTTTTTTTTTTTTTTTTTTTTTTCCTCTCTTTTTTTTTATCATCAAGTATCCGTTAATCGTAAGTAGTACGTGCTTATTAGAGATGTGTCAGTCGGGCGCTTTCAGAACTGCAGGAGGCCGAGTCGAAGAAACGGAAGGAGGTGGACGCCGCGAGGCTCGAGGAGGAGAAGATAGCCCAGCAGGCGCTCTCCTACGTCGAGTACTTGGACGAGGACAGTCTCTTCCGGATGATGTTCAGCCAGGACGAGGGTACGGCTTTGACATTGATAATTGACGATGATGGATGTTGAGCGCATAATGTGGACATTGCTTGACGATATCACGTGTATCACACGATGTATGTAGACGGGAAGAAATTGGCGCGTCTGAATCAAGGGACCGAGGCAGCTTACGAGCAGTACAGGCAGCGCTTCGCCGCGATAAGCCACGCTCTGTACGAGCTGGGGTTGAAGGAGGAGAAACTCAGACGCGAGGAGATCAAGGCTTTGGACGGTGTCTTCGACGAAGTGCTCACCACTACGACCAACAAAGCTCGCGCGTCGGTTATTCCTGATCACATTATACATAAAATTACGATATTTTATACATATACATATTGCATCATTGGTTGGAAGCTTTGTGTGTAAGATGTAAATTTTTGTTTTTATTAGGGTACTGAACAGCGTCCAGGGCAAGAGGACGGAGATCACGGTCAGAGTGACGCAGATGTTGCGCGAGGCCGCCCTGGTCGCGGACGACGCGGACATTGACGACGACGCCATAGATGAGATCGACAAGCTAGCGAGGCACTTGGCTTGGGAGTTCGGGGAGTACGTGCACGGTGTCTGGTCGAAGCTTTTGCACGAGGAGACGGTCGTTCACGAGCAGATCGAGGTATGTACGTTATAATTATATACATCGCATGTTTGAAAATTCTTTTGTTTATTGTTTTGTCGTCCAACTGCTCCTGGACAGGAGATGAGTAGAATATTCGAAGCCAACTTGAACGACATGGTCACGGCTTTTCTCGAGGTAGCTCAGGATCATTTTGCGCAGCTCCGAAGCTTCGAGACCGAGTACAGCGACAATTTGATGCCAATGGTGGTCGTTTATCTCAATGGCCTCGAGGACCATAAGAAATCGCCCTTTGAACTAGAGATTTCGGAGGACAAGGAGGCGCTCAACAATTGCCTACAAGGCTCGCATTTTATGCACCTCCAGGTCGTTGACGCAACATCGTTTATTGTATATTATTTTTAGTGTAATTTGATAATTAATGGTTGGATGAATATTTTAGATCATTGATGACCGTCAGGATCGAATGGTCACGAGGTTGAAGGAGTGGAAAACGAGATTTCTCAACAATTTGGTGGAGTACGTTTTGTTGAACTTTGTCCTGGATTGATTTGTAGTTGTTTGACGTTTGGTTAAACGCATGTATTTCGTTGTCACTAGTGACGAGACCAGCAGAAACAGGAATCGGATTCTGGAAATAACGCACTTTCTCAATTACCACAAAGAGAATGCGACCGTGGCTAAACTGCTGGGCCAGCAGGAGGAGATAGGAGAAAAAGAAAGTGAGTTTACGGTGACGAGTAGCGAAGCCGAAAAGTATGATCTGCACTCCGACGAAGAGGATTATTGATCGCGACTTTTGGATTTTCTTTTTCAAAGATCTCGAAATAAATTGATATTTAAATGTATATTTTTGTTTTAAATATATTTTTATACTTTTTTAACAATAACTTGCTTGAAAATATACATTTTTAGAAAACAGTAAAAACGTTTTTGGAATTAAATTTTCCAATATATTACATTCTATGTTATATAAAAATATGAAAAATATCATTTGATTCGATAAATTCATTTGGAAGACTTTACTTTTAGAGCTTGTAAATATTTATCAAGACCATCTTGGACCTGTGGCAGTTGCACAAAGTTTAAGAAAATTGTTGAATCCCAATCGCGATTTTTTTCGAGCCATTCAAGTGTTTTTTTTCTCAAACTTAATTTGGTTGCCTCTCTCGCCTCCCCTGATAATTTTATTTAAATTACTTTAAATGATTTTAAGTTGACAAGAAGATAAGAATTTAATTTACGTATAAGTTTGCTTACTTGAAATTTTAGCATAACTGGAAATATACTTTTCACACTTTGCAATAGTATCATTTTTGTCAGAGGCAATTTCGTCAATCAGCCCAATTTTAAGAGCATCTTGTGGTTTAAAAAGACTTCCTCTGTTGTTTTAAAATACCACAGTTAATTCTACTTAATTAGATTGCATTACTTATAATTCAACTCACCTCATAAGTGCTAGTTCTGTCTGTCTATATCCTATTGCTGCTATCATGGAATCTTGAAACCATTTTGGAGCAACAATTCCTAACTTGGTTTCGTTTAGTCCTATGGTGTGCTCTCCTTGGGCCATTACTCTGTATTCACATGATAATGCCAGTAAACAGCCTCCAGCAGGACTAGCACCCTAAAGAATTAATTTTAATTTAATTGAGCCCTCAAAATAACATGTGTATCCTCAAAACTTTGTTATCTAAAAAATTCACATTGATAGCTGCAGCTGCTGGAATGCCTAATCCATACAGGGTCAGCCACAAGTCTTGCAGAGCATGCCAAAACTCGGTGCACCTTTTGATTTCTGGCCTGTGCATCTCCATGATATCCAGGCCAGCTGAAAAAACAGGTAGAGTCGACGTGAGAATCACTCCTCTTGAATTTTTATCAACTGCATTTTCCAAAGCCTTTCTCAGTTCTACGCACATTTCCAAGTTCAAACTGTTGACTGGTGGCCTTGACATGGATATAGTTGTGATTCCTGTGTATAAGTTTGATGAGTTTTGTAAATAATTTCATGTCTCAGCTTATCAGTCAATTAATTTGACAGACCACCAGAGGCGATTAAAAATAAACAACGTAAAATACTTGCCATTGCTTTCATTTTCTGAAACCTCGACAATCGGACCTTTTGCTGATTTCGTGGTCTCATTACGACGCAAGTGGATGCTGGTCCTTGTTTTTGTGAATAGCAGAGCCGAGGCTCGCTTCAGCAAAGACAGACTTGCCATTCCAATGAATTATTTATAGAAATTATAGAAATAAGAAGCGACGATCTGAAACAGATTGATTAACAAATTAATTGCTTTATTTAATGCTTAACACACGAATACGTCTGTGTTGATATATAGGTATACTTCTTTGAAAGAAGTTCTTTCTCCAGCAGACAGATTTAAGATTGGAACGACGAATGGAAAATGAACGAACGCGAATTGCGATTTATTTTACTATATATGCGTGTGATGTAAATGCATATCTATATACATGACAGTGGTAATAATTTCTTTTTTTGTATGACGCATCGCGTTGGCGCACGTTTTTATCACGAAAGCGCGCACACAACAAGTTGCAAAGCAGACGGTTTCTATATGTTATCTACTCAAGTACAGCTTATAATTAATGTTTGTTACATCGTCATGTGGGATTGTGGGAAACAGATTTGTTCAATACATATTAACTTTATACATATATTTACTTTGGATTTTATCATTCTGGTAAAGAGAGCACGGTGTAAGATATACATGAAGTTATGTGTGGTAATTATAGTAAAAGTTATCACTATACATAAGTATAGTATAGTAGTGCCATGTGGTCGATTTTATTAAACTATATAAGTATAATATCTATACTTTTGGGGGTAAATTTTCGGATAGAAGATAAATTAAAAACTTGCCGCAAATAGCTCAAACCTCGCCAATTTTTTGTTTTATATCGAAACCATTAGTTGCGGCTGGTTTATTATCAATTACAAGGCTATACTGTAAGTTGTAATAATTTGGATCAGCGCCATCTAGCGTTGCGGATTTCTGAACTAAAAAGTGGCCCTAAACTTTTGAACCAGAGCTTTAGCGCGTAGAGCCATTTAGTCAATTATAAACCAGCCGCAACTGATCATATAGTTATAAAATAAAAAAATAATGATACATGTGTTTTTGGCGGCAAGTTAACAATCTATTTTTACCAAAAAATCGACCTCCTATGCATTTACACTATTGAAGATAAATTTTTGAGCATAAGATAAATTGTTACCTTGCCGCCAAAAACACATGTATTGTTATTTTTTTATTTTATAGCTTCATCATGAGTTGCGGCTGGTTTATGATTTACTAAATAGCTTTAATCCTGATTGCTCTGATTCAGAATTTTAGGAGCCACTTTTGGCCAAAAAATAAAGACCGCTAGATGGCGCTGATTCAAATAATTATTGCTATTTACAGTAAAGTCATTTTATTAGTTATAAACCAGCCGCAAATAATCTTATGAATAGACAATAAATAGTTGACATTTTTTATGCTACTTGCGGCAAGTTTACAATTAATTTACAATTCACATTAGTTTACAATTAATAGATAGATAGATCAGATGAATAAATGTCGTGACCGGGGTTCCGACGTTTTTGCCAAATTTTGCCGTTTTTGGGGTTGTTCGTTGTTGGTTGTTGCACGTACGTGACGTGCGTCGCGTCGGCGTAGTGTCGTGGAATCGGAATTAATTTTAAAATAGGTAGGGGAATTAGTACAGAAGAGTGTTTGGTTATAGTTTGTGCTTATAAGGTTATGTCAGTCATCAAATCATGTTTATTTTCATGAGATAAATTGTCGTAGGTTTGTTGAAAAACCCTGATTCATTATTGAGTGTTGATTGTTAAAAATTTGACAGTCAACATGCCGGTCTACGAAATGCCGCTTCTGCTGAAAACAATGGCAAAGGTACGTGGTAAAAATGGGTGATAGTAATTTTGAGCCAAATATTAAGGCACCTTGAGATTTGAGTCGTCTTATTTTTGTTTTTCAATATTTGCAGCCGCAAATGATAGAAGTTTTGAAAAGAACAGCAGAAGGAATTTTTCAAACAGGGGGATTTATCAAGAAAATTGATAATTTGGGTAAGCAGCCAACACCATGGAAGATGATGGACAATCAAATAGCTCACAGAGAAGCACAGTAAGCCTTGTATTTTTGTAAACTAATGCTCCTGATAAAATGTATTCTCATCAGTTGAAAAATTATTTTTGTTCTAGCTACTTTATTTTTCATTTTTTTGCACCACCAGCAAAACTAGAATCACTACGTAAAGAATACAATAGAGATGTTGATATACTTAAAGTGACGATATTCACTAGTGAAGATGTAAAAAGTGTCAAGAAATGTACCCTTCATGAGGAATTATTGCCGCCAATGTATAGGTAAGAAAAAAAATCTTATGATTAACCATATATTCTATTTTATGGTAACAAAAATTAATTTGCTGCTATTCTCATAGACCTGATGTACAAAAAATGCTAGAAATTGGAGCTAAACAAAAGGCAAAGACAGAAAAACACAAGTTCAAGTTCAACACAGGATTAGATTACTATCCTTTCCAAAGATAAGTTTTGACAGTGTGTCATTTTTAAAATAATGTTTTGTAAATATATTTGTAGTATAGTAAAATTAACATGAAACAAAATTTTGCAAAAAAGTTACTTGGATGGATAGACAGCTGAAATAAAACGCATGGCCGTAAATTATTTTTTGTCACGTTTATTATGGCTATTGATTATAACATAAAATGCTTCAACGATGATTTTTTAAGTTTCATTGTAAATGTATATAAATATATATATTTTTCAAATTAATATTGCCAAACTCATCTGTACAAAATACTTAATATAACATTATCAATATATTTATGCTCTTACTTAAAAGTAACATAGTTAATCATTTTTTTCATTTTTTTCATTTTTCACATGATTGTGTTGGTATTGCGTAAAACTATTTTCGTTGAAATTTTATATGTATGGTATAGTTGAATTTTTTTTTTTTTTTTTTTTTTTTCATGCAACGATCTACGTGCAATCTAGATGAGAAAAGAGCTACCCTGATTGTGTCGCTGTACACATTATTTGAGAAAAATTGAAATTCAAAAACTGAATTGAAAGAGGAAAAAAACTCCAAAAATATGTATAACCTAATCAAAGTCCATTTTCCAAGACGATAACTCTCCAAAAACTTTGCAGTCATTCTGAGAAGCGAAATGAAATTAGAAAAAAAGTGAACGTCTCTGATACGTAAAGGTTTTACAGAATGTCACCCATCACTCAACCGTATCCCTCTGTTATCTGATCATAGGTATAAAAAAAAAAAAATGTTTTCAACATGTAAAATCACACGTATGTATCCATATTCACGTATACTTTCCAACCGGAGGAAAATATACTAAATGTATATATATACACACACACGAGGCGCGGGGGTCCCCTTTGTCTCCCGGTATGTTATTGCAAAGGTATAACTGCATGTGTATGATTTCTTTAAGTGTCTTATATATTATTTATTTCGCCCCGCTAATCATCGCCTGTGGTCTACATGTGCCGAGTGTTGCCAATATTGATGCCGCTCTGGGTCGCGCCCTTGTTGCTGCCGTATTGCAAGCTGATGATACTCTGGCCGGCCTTGAGCTGCTCCTCCGTGAAGTTACGGATGTTTTTGTCGGCCTCCTTGGGTCCGATGCTCGGTTTCCCGTAGTTTTTAGCCTGAAATGCACAAATAATACAATTTACAATTTACATTTTTGTCCCCGATTTTTAAATACAATTTTTTTTAAGCACTCCCTCGACATGGGGCTCATTCGTCTCGCAATATCATGTACTTTGAGGGAAAAATCACTTGGGAATCGGTGACAAAAAAAAAGGTATTTTTCGTGGATTTACTCATTTGTGCATGATCGGTAAGTCAATTCAATTGAAGTATAGGTAAAAAAAATCCACAATAACCTTGCGGCCAAGAGACTGGAGGCATATGATGACGGCATTGAGGTTCTGCCTCTCCATGAGATCGACGGACTGGAAGGTCTCCTGCGAAGGTACGCCCAATTCATTGGCCACCCTCAAGAAATTATTGATGTTTTCCATGCGCCTGAAAGTTTGGTCCGAAACGTTGATTCGTTTTACAGAGTCCGGTTTGATGCAGTTCGACAATCTGAAATAAAAATTTCGTCAAATCCATTGTTCTTATGTTCATACAAGCGTGTTTGTACATATAGTATATGAATAACAAGGGTGTATACGTACTTGCAGAGAAGAGTTCCGTCCGCGAGGACATTGAAAAAATTGTCCATATCACCGCTCACGTTGATGTTTTCGTCGGTGATCGTCTTTATCCATTCCAAGCATTCTCGCGCCAGCTCTACGTTGTATTTGCTGTTGATCTGCAACAAAAACGACAATAATCCTTTATGTATAAGGTTACACAAGTATAGTTGTATAACGTAGATAAGGTAAGTACTTATTATCATCGCGTGTCATTGGTGTTTGGAAATGCTACGAGAAAATTATTGCCGATTTTTGTAACATAATCTGTATGAGTACACGATACGTGTTCTACAATAGGTTGATAATACATGGATGGACTAATCACTTGGAAGCTTTTTATTACAATTAAAAAAAAAATAAATAAAAAAATAGCTTTCGATAAATGTATCGGTTTGAGGGATAAGATCATGAAAGACCAATTGTTCTTGATCGTGGATTTTGTTGAAAAAGGCGTGTGGTCAATACAATAGGGACACAACTCGATGTAAGAAAGATAAGCACTCTTGTAAAAATAATATGATGTATAAATTTAAATGTACGATCGCCAGTGCGACGCGATAAAAACATACACCCATCGAGTTCGGCTTTTATCGATTATGATATTTTACAATATCCGACAAATGGTTGCCGATCGAACACATCGTACATGTATATAATATGTTTTACATTGAAAACGTTATTTACAACATAATCCGCGATAATGTATCGAAGATACGCAAATTTACGCGGAAGACGTAAAACGCCCGAGACAAAAATCGAAGTGACCTTTTACCATATATATATATAATATGTTGTATATATGCTCCAAGTAATAATAATAATCTCGCGATATCAGACAGGGAAAACAAGCCTACATGTACAATCGTGGCCTTTGGGATGATATACTTTTCTGTTCTCGCTGAAAATAACGTTTAATTTTTTCTTTCGCAACAAACATCCTCCTAATCGTCCACGCGTACAGTGCAAATAAATGTTATCTCAGCCGATCGTTTCAAATGCGTTACTCGGTGAATTTTTTTTTTTTTTTTTTATTGTAAAATTTACACACACATGTAGGGTAAACGCGGGATATTATTTTTTCCCGCTGCAGTATAAGGAGAAAAAAAAAAAGGTGATTCAGCTTCCACGACGCGATCGAGAGTCGCACTTCCGCGTCCGACCACATAATGTAAATATATATCCGCTCTGTTGGCGGTACAAGACAATATGCTCGTACGGAGGAGGTAGACCGAGGTGTGAAGCCGCAAGCTAGACTGTAGAAAAAAAAAAAAAAAAGAAAAAGAAAAAGAAAAAAGTTTCCGAGCTGTACGAAGGGAAAGCTCGAGATTTTGAAAAAGTCAGATGGGCAAAAAATTAGGGAGGTACTTTTGTCGCTCTCTTTCTCTCCGCATGATGTATACGTATACCGGTTTCCGTCAGGGTATATGTTAATCGGCTGTTCTATGATTATGACGGCGGGGAAGGGTATAGAGCGACACAAAAGGAAGTTACGAGAGGATGGCGATAAAACTCCGCATATACTTTTACAAACGTAACAATAACTGAAAGCGTACACATAACTATAATACTTATATGCACGTTCCGCTGATTTTCGTGGCGAGTTTTGTCCGTTCGTGCATTTAACGGTATGTACTTGAGCTTTTCAATGTTTATTGTGTCATCGGGGACGAGAAAAATAAGAGAGGAAAAAAAAATAATATCGATGGTATCGCCCGGCGATTTATATAATTTTGAAAGTGGCAAAGACAATAAGGGACTATATACATAATAACATTACAGTGAAACAATAACGAAACGAGTTTAGGAATCGATGATGTGGTATACATGTATACTGTTGAAAGAAATAAATAATCCACGCGACTAATTATTATCCGATAACGAAGCGTAAACGAAAATAACTCTGCACATGGGGGGGAAAGCCCCACTGTGCGGTGAATATAGAAATCGTAGTCGAAGACGAAAACATTTAGCTAAGTTACGTATATACGTGCAATTATTCATTAACGTCACAAGAGAGAGAGAGAGAGAGAAAGAGAAGCTCAACTGTACCGCCGTCAATGATAAATTATGCAGAGACTCACGTATAAGCATATGCAATTATATGCTACAGTAGTTTCACGTCTCGTTTTCATTCCATTGTATACGTACGCGTAATAAGCGTATACACACGCACAATAGTATAAGTACATAGTTATACGCGTACAAATCACTTGTGCGCGGAGAGTTTTTCTTTTTTTTTTTGTTCGCGCTCGTCTACATCTCGACAAGCGTCGCGGGTATTTTTAGGCGTTAGCTAAGCGAAGCGGCTTATCTGCGCTCGAGACGCTTATTTTTTTTATCAATTTTTGCTTCAAAGTCCTTGTGTACCGATATCTATACGTATTATATGCGTGGCTGTTAACTGTGCACGATAAATCCATCGATAAATCGGCAAAAAGAACGCACGCACTGCGCGACTGTTTCGCAAAGCAATAAAGTACTTTAATAGAAAGAGAAGGGGGGGGGTAGGGGAAACTGAATGCACATCCGTACAGCGCAATTAAAAACGAAAAGCTCCCACAGTCGCGTTACTGTTGCCGGTGTCATGTTATACATACAATAAAACCCATAAATTATACATGTACGTACTTTGCTGCGTTAACACGTAAATGTACGAAAGCTCGGATGTATCGCTGCACACCGCCTTTTTTCTTCTTTTTTTCAAACTCGCAAAAATAAAAAATATTCGACTCCTCGAGGATAAAAAAGACGCGGTTAATCGATCTATTATTGGTTTCAACCGATCTGGGTTGATTGGCTGTCATCGTCATGCGTACATACCCGTACAGCTATGTTTTTTTCATTTATTTTCGGGGCTGAAAGGGAGGGGGGAGTTGATCGTTAGCACCGAGTGAAAGACGTTGTTTTATGAAAGTGTATCGTTGTACCCATCAGAGCTCATCAACACCAGAGAGTATACGACGGAATTCGGGAATTTTTTCTTAATTTTAACGAGCTCAACGCGACGCGTGACCTCGACTATTATATATCACCAGGTGCCCTTACCGATATGACAAAAAGACACGTGGGCTACATTAGGCGCTCACTCTGTTTAGAATAAATTGTTTACATGGTAAACGTGATAGTGCAAGGGGTAGCCGATTTTCAACCGATCAACAAACGATGTTCCCGAGAAATCGTGTCGGGTGCTGGATAAAAGACGAAGAGATGATGACAATTTTGTCAATCCTTTGGCTATACATGGGCGTTTTGTTTATTTTCATGAGGATACATAGATTTACACCGGAAACCGTTGAATATTGGCTATGTAGCGTGTATGTTCGCATCATGACATCATCACTCGCACGAGCGCGCATTAATTTACTAAAAACGATGACGCGACGATGATGTCACGCTGTTCATTGCGCTTGGGAATGTTACTTAAATTATTTTTTTTTTCTTTTTTTTTTTTTTTTTTCCACGTATGTGTATGAATGTGCCTTTTTTTGCTGCTTTCGTCTTGAAAATGATAATTTTGTATTATTTCGTGATTGATTCATAAAACATTCATCACGAAAATCGAAAAAATACCATGAGTCAACAGCTCAGCCTTTGCACGTATAAATATACCTGACACAACCAATCGAGGAGTCATTAGGTATGTATACTTATGTGCCCGAAACGTGATTTTTTAGTATCATCATATATTTAAAAAAAACAAAGGAATAACTCTTGGTAGCAGTTATTTAAATATATGTTACACCGTATACTCTCGAGTCACTGTGGAGGCGAAAAGCACTCGAAAAGTTATATTGATATTCTCTGACGCCTACGCGAACGTGTTTATCGTACGGTTGAATCAACGCGCGGACCCCCTTTCTCTCCTTGTACTTGCACGATTGAAAAAAAAAAGTCGCCGATCGTGATTCGATTTGAAAAAAAAAGAAACCTATACCACGTTTACCGCAGCTGATGCAGCGTTATAGCAACGGCGTATATACACCCAGCCGCACCTCTTGTACGGGTCAGAACGATCCTTTTTTTGGGCATACACGCAATTTCCCCCCCAAAGGATCGTCGCGCTCTTCTCTTTCGTCCAACATATCGACACCCGATCCCTATACGGATGCCACACTAGTTACGTCACTTTTAGCTTTAGCTGTTTGCGCGAGGCGGCAATTATGCGTCGGAACCAAGTCGTCCCCGCTAACGATCTATAACGATATGTGTCCCTACTTTGCTCGGACCCAATTGCCCAATTCGCTGCGTGTGCGCCTTTATTTACGCTCCCCCAGCAAAAAGAAAAAAAAAAGGGCCCAAAAAAGGCGTCGAGATTTTTCATGCGCCGAAAAAGGCGCGTTTCGCAATTCCTAAAAGAGGATAGCGCGTCCCCAAGGTCCCGTACATGTATGTTTCTCTCTTTCTTCTTGCGCAACGAGACAGACCGCCGGCCAATGATGCTTTTAAAGCACCGCAAATTGTGCGTAAAAGACGCGTGAACTCGGCGAAGGCCGTGGCCTTATTGGGTATATAATATAACGTATGCGCTGCTGCAAGCCGATCCTTAAAAGAGCGCGAAAGGAGTCTCTCTCTCTCTCTCGCTTTTATAAATATATACATAATATAAGAAGGCGGTTCACTTGCAAGTGCGTATATACTTATATCCATCCGCTTTTTCTCTCTCGTTCCCTTCGATCATGTGCACCACGAGGTGATGTGTACATGTGCCCGAATGAGCCTCCATCCGACAGATTGAGATGTGCCAGAGAGAGAGACGCTGCGTGGCGCTGGCCTTGTTTTTTTTCTTCATTTTTTATTTTTTTTTTATTTTTACCCTCTCGCGGCAGATAAATCGACGCTTACTTTTTTGCACTGGCTCGGAATTTTTACTTTAATTGACCGGATCGACGACGGATGACGAACGCTCCGAAAGGGATGATACACGATACGATTTTTCCCCCACGGGATATATATCTTTTTTTTTTTTTTTTTTTTTACTCAGAGTGTAGGTACAAGCAGTGGATTTAATTTCGCAAGCGAAGCAGGGGAGCCACGACGCTTTGTATCAAATTATACACCATCCCACGGTAATGCAACGAGAGATTTACGCGTATATAATTGACAGGCAGGGTCGATTGAGATGCGCTCATCGTCTAATTTTTTTTTTTTTTTTTTTTTTTTTGTTAATTTCATATGATTCTTTGGTATAGGTAAAACAATACCTTTTGCCTTCAACTTACAGTACAGTATATTAATCATGTTTTTTTTTTTTTTTCATCCGAAGGAAAAAAATTATAATTCAATCGGTTAGTACTGGTGGACAAAATATAAATCTGTTTTGCAAAAGGTATGATGTATACAATATTATATTCTTTCTGCCAGTGTATCATAATAATAAGCCTTGTGCACACAGTCAAGACAATGTACGCCATATATTATGATGTAAGATACGCGTGTGTGAAATAAAAAATAAAAAAAATTTTTTTTTTCATAATTCCTCCAAGGCCGAGCAGATGACTCGTTTTCTGGCCGCGGGAGATAATAATATTATGTACAGGTGATGCGGTGATGGCGGTGCAGGCTTCGTTTTCGTGGGGGAGAGAAAGCGAGAAACGAGCCTTGAAGATGCGTCGTGTCGTCGTTGAGTGTATATATACGTGTCGGGAATATCCCAAGCCGGTTTTCGGGCCCAACATTGTTTTGTCACTGTGTATGTAGGTAATATATACATACTACACGCGACAAGTGAGAGTGAATATATATATATATATATATATATATATATATATATATATATATATATATATATATATAATATAGTGGGTAACTTAATACGCATAGGTGCTCGGGAGAGAAACTTTTCCCGACTCGCGAGAGGATTCCGAGTTTATGCTCTTTTTCCTCCCGAAAAGCGAATTGTTTTATTCAATTGGTCTCAGCGCCTCTTATTTGCGGTGACGATTTTACTGCGCGTACAATTACGTATATACGTATACTTGCCACGCGAGTCTCCAGAAAATTTATGCCTTTAATGCCGATACTTGAGATTTTCCTAGTACTATAATAAGTATACGACCCCGTGGCTGAAAGTAAGTTTGGTGTGCGTATTGTATATATGCCATTATTTGTAGGATACGGCTGTTTCAAGGAAGTATGGCACCTGGCCGGTTCTCTGTGTATATATATGTATATACACATTCGGCTTTTGGTAAGAAAGAAACACGACAAAACAAACAGTACGAGGCTCAAGGGGTACCTACATCAGAAGAAACCATCAGGAAAGAAGTTGTTTCCTCTTTTTTTTTTTTTTTTCAAGTGTTTACCGAATAAAGAAAAGCTAGTTTTTATTTTTTTAGTGTGCACAATTTGATACGCGCATGCGATGGAAAGAGTCAATGATTGAAATTAAAAAAAAACAATAAAAGGCTGCAGGACACTTAATCTCTCTTTGTGGCTTTCTTTGCAACCCAAGTGCGGTTATCGTAGAAAAAAGTGTTTGCCACGCCAATGAGCACCTATAGTGTTACTTTCCTCGTCCATCCCAGACAAATGTTGAATAAAACGCAAGAAAATCCGATCGTATGTAAAAAATAAACAATAAAAGTAAAGCGAGATGAAGAAATAGTTTCCAGTAGCCACGAGGCTTGCAAGGTGGGGCTTATAGTCAAATGAGAGATTTATGTTGTAAAAGAAAAAGAAGATGAGTCAGAGCCTATGGTTCCCTGGGACGCACACCAACGTAGGTACACGTTCTCTCTTATGTTTTCACCAAACGCTACTATTTACCGGTCTCCCTCTGACGTAAGCGCCGATCGTTAATTCCGTTTTGGGTTATACCTACGCTATACACACAATTACTCCATAGCTTGTTCTCGTGAACGAGCGCGTTTGTTATGGCACAACTGCCCCGATCGTCATATCTTTTCTGAATAAGCCGTAAGTGCGACGATTTATTCGTATGTAGATCGAGGGATGCGAGCTCTCGGTGCTTCTTTTTCCCTTCCACATCGGCGTCCTCGATTTCGATCGCTCGGAAAATATCATCAACATTTGGGTCGTCTTATCAGATTTTCGTGTAAAAGTTATCACAATTGATTTTGTGGGAGGAACGATAATCGAGGAGGAGCTTTAATTTTGAAATCAAGCAGATGTCGTTAACCGACAAAAAGCTACTATCCGTCGATTAAAAAATGTGTTGTAGTTAAGGATGATGAAAAGAATTTCGAACGATATGCATGTACCTGTTTGACTGATAAGTGCAACGCGCGCCTTATCTCTTGTGGATTCGTCACCAAAGTGTTTAATAGATAGAAGGGGGGGGGGATATAATCGCTGTCAGTTAAAAGTATTCCCGCGTCTCGAGTGCGGAGAAAAAGTGCCGTCGTCGTCGTAGTCGGTCTCGTTCGCGATTCGATTTCCAATTGGAGGAGGAGGAGGAGGAAAAAACAACCAGTACCGATACCCAACAGAGTACTTACTCGCCGATGCGTAATGGGAAGATCGCATTGACCCACAAACATTTTTTTTTCTTCTTTTTTTCTGTATAGGTGTTCGATTTGATCAATTAAGGTTCTTCGGACGCGCGTTTTCATATACGAATGATCGGACATTCACATCGTATAATATAATATATTATGATTACACCTGTGAACAAAAAAAAATTTGCTTCTTTCGGTCTCTCACAACGTGGAAAGAAAAATCTTTTGTTCGCAATCTCGTTGAAAGCTTGAAAGCACACACTTTGATTCACGATGAGCGAGTATTTTATATTTTCAATGAGGCACGTGTCATGCTTAAAAGATGCGCTACCGTGGCAGTCATTGAGTAATCCTATTGTTCGTTTCATGGGAGGCACATAACAACAGACTGTATACTCTATTGTGAAGGAAGTGATTGAATACCGATCCAAGACGGCACTACTAGATGATATATATATATTGTACCGATACGTAAAGTTTTTTGGAGACTTTGAACGTTTTGATGGTAATATATTTTTTCACTCCAACACACATCTTATGGAATCTGGCAGGAGAAGGGCCAAGAAGATCGGTATCTTGCAGGGAGCACTTCAAGACTCTTAACGAGCCAAACGCGGGCGCGGCTCGTCTGGTAGATGAGTCAAATGTATATATACAAATATGCGTGTGTGGGTTACGTGTATCTACTACTAAAAAAAAGTATTTCATATTTACCCTGTTTATGAGCACATCACGTACATTTTCTATCCATCTACAACTATACTTGTGTATTTCTCGCGATCAAAGATACGTGTGGTTGGGATTGAAGTGGTGGCTCTTGGAGTTGTTTATTTGAAACGTTGAGCGAGCCATCATTTGTTTCGGGTCGATTGTTTGACGAGCGCTTCAAGCTATATACATATGACACCTCGAATATGATGCGCGCTTGAAAACCTTTAATGTAAAGGATCACGTACACTCTTCGGATTTTTCAAAGTGCAAAAAAAAAAAAAAAAAAAAAAAAAAGAAATCACGTGAAAGAAGTACAAGTGCATGTGTATGTATTTTGTAGATGTAGTGAGAGTCGCGCGGTGTTATCTCGCAATACTTTCGGCGTTAATCATTCGAGATAAACCTCGCACGTGCGGGTATGTAATATATACACACACGACAAGAACTTGTTGAAAAATTCGCCAGTGAATCGCGTCTACTTTGCAACTTGAGTACATATTATAATGTTATATACATATACCTATACATAAATTCGTGCGAGAGGACCGCGTCTCGTTTAATTTATACGAGCACCAAACGGCCCCAAGACACCCGACGCTCGTGGCGTTACAATTTACGCGAGTCAGCGCCACGTTTCAATCATTTTGTTGTTGTTATTATTATTATACATCGTCGGTTCCGAATCCTTTGAAACTCGCCGCGTACACATTCGGAAAAGCAAAACCCTCGCCATGTCAGGCGTGATTGAGCTCTCGCGGGCAAATAAATTACCAAGTAGGTACAATGGTTCGTTGTTTGAAACAAGGGCCATTTTTTATTTTTACCTCGAAACAATAAAAAAAAAGCCTCCGATCAGGAGGCGAATGTAGCATTGAGGGAAAAATTCTACAGCACATGTATGGGTACAGGCAAAGGTGCGCGTAAAACCAGAGTAAGTATGAGCTGAGAGAGAGAGAAAGGGGGAGCCGAAGCGATAAACAAAGCAGCTTCGGAATGCGCGATCGACTTTCATTAACCGGTCGACGGTCGAATCTCCCCACGGGCTGCCGGTAATGGGTGACCGGTAAGCTAATCTACCGATTTCTCGGGCCCTCTCCATTATGTACACGCCACGGCCGGTGCTGCACAATCCGCGAGCGTACACGTATATATAAACAAAAGAGGGGCGGTACGTAATTGCGGAAAACGAGCTTTTTCTTCTTCTTTTCTTACCTCAAAAAAAACGGTCGAGACCTCGTTGGAATCAATTGGCTATTGTCAAAGATGAATTTCGTTTTTGTACATCATCAGATATAATAGAGCTTTGACGTATATAATACATCGCGCACAGTGTTTGCCGATACGAGACGTTGAATTTCGCGTTCGCGCAAATGGTAAGAAAAACGACTTTGGCGAGCTAATAATAGCCCGCGCCGCGGTGCACATACACGACTCATCGGCTCATTTCAAAGCAGTGCATGCATGGAGAACGAAAAAAAAAAAAAAAAAAAAAAAAAATGCACGCGGTGACGCAATGCCTGCTGGATAAAGGTACACATGCACGGAGTTTATACAGCCATTTATGTGATGCACGCGCGCGCGCGACCTTTAATATCATTATACGTATATATACCGCCATACCCGTATATATATATACGTGTGCCATATCAGGGGAATATCAACACTATACAGCTGGGGACCATTGAGTGGATGTGGACCTGTATATATATACCACACTCGCAGGAGACGGTCGGCGCGAAAAAAGTGTACCAGGGCCGTCGGCTTTTCGTACATTGTGTATATGATATATATATATAAATTTCTGTCCCTCCTCCCTGTACAGCTTATTGGACTAGGATAAGTAATGCTTCTTTTTATTTTTTCTCTCCCTGCGTGTGATGATGCGTGATATTCCCCCGCTCCTTTGCCTGATGCTTCTCCTTCATTTTTTCCTTTCGTTCACATATTTTGTTCCTTTAGGTGCGTACAATACCTTAACACACACGTACGCGAATTTTCGAGGATCCCGAAACGGCATGTGCGCCGTGCTCTATATATGTTATATATTACATATACATAGGTACGTCGAAGGAAGCAGCTGTTGCTCGCGCGCGGGGCCGGTTTTGTGCGGGGACTTGTACCCATATGTTCCGTGTTTTGAAATCGTGTGTGACATTAAAACAATCAATGGTAAAAAACAAAAAAAAAAAATAGATAAACCGTCTTTTTTTGTTGTTGTGTTATCATCGCGGATGAAATATGACACGTCGTTTCCCCCCGTCCCGCCGGATTATTCGCTGCTGCGCCGCGACAGCGCTTAATTAGCTCAATAGCCGTGAGAATAGCTTTTTTTTTTTTTTTTCTTCATTTTCGTTTGCCCTCGTGAAAAATAAGCTCGCGTGATTCGTAAACACTTTTTTCCAGCACTTTTGCGCTCAATCGTTACGAGCATTAAACTTTTTAATCGCCCACGCGGCACATTAATTTTACCATCGGATACTCCATATGTAAAACGTCTTTTCACAATATTGTGCATCCATACCTATAATACATAGATCGAAACGATCATCTCTCGGATTTGCAATTAACTGTTATTACATAGCATGCACTGGTATATAATCTTGAATCATCATGATTATTCTTTTTTTTTCCACTAAGACGGAGTGTGTGAGTCAATGCGCCAACAATGCAAGAACAATATACGACACGTACACGGCTGTCCCTTAAAATATTTTTTCTTTCTCTTTCAAAAATCATCATATATTTTATACAGTCCTGACTGAATAAACGATTGTACCGTTGTTGTTGTTGTTGTTGTCATTACTTTCTTCATCAAATTGTGTATTTAATTGGTCGTTTGGCAAAATTATTCGACGATAAGTAATATCATAAAAATCAACAATGAGCCCAACAGGTGGGTACTACTGGGTACAAATCATAAAGGTGTTGTCAATACGCAAGGTTATTTAGTCTCGGACGACGAAGACGATGGTTCGACGATTAAAGCTGTGCCCACTTGCTTGTAATGTATACACATATATATATATATGTACATGTTCTTATATCGGTATTTATGATTTCAATAAACACTCGGGAGCCTCTTTTGTACGAATAGATTATTCACGCGGACAGCGTCGTTGTACTTTCAATTATCGTTTACCTGTCGTCTAAGGCGATGTTTGTGCAATAAGTATAGCGTATTCGCGTGTACGGAAGATCAACTGGAAAAGCACAAATCAGCGAAACGAGAGTGTCCGTTGTATCGTTTCGGGGGGGCCGAAAAATGTTCCACCCGGTTTTTTTACATATATACGTATAGTATATGGGGTATACGTGGGCCCAAAGTGGGTCAAAGAGTTGTCGCCGTTGCGGTGATGGCGTGGCCGGTATAATATATATACATACACGAGGCGATGTGTATTATATTATATGATATAGGAGAGATTAATACGCTGCCGACCGAATAAGTTGCAGGGCATAATCTTCGATGCGCCCACACCGCGGCCCGAATAACTTATCTGATATATTATATACCTACGTGGCGTCCGAGCTTGATAAACACCGAGGATACACACGTTGAAAATATTCATAGAGCATTTTGCACAGATCACCGTCGTGTATATATATACTTATGTATGTACGTGTGTGTGGGAGGCGGGGCAAGGTGCTCCGAGTGGATAAGATAAGATAAGGAAGCGCAAAGTGGGTTCTAATGCCAAGTGGAAATGAAAAGTAAAGATATAATAACGTATAAGCGTATCTCTGTGCCACGATTTCGATTTATACGTTATACGTTGGGTGTTTAGCTCGTGTGTAAAAGTATTGTGTATTGCGAAAAAAAAGCGCGTTGCGTGAGAAGATTTTCAGGGAAAAATCGCTTCCAGCTTGAACCGAACTAATTACCGGTCCCAACGAAAGACCGATCCCCCTAACCGAGACGTAAATTCGTTTTGAGCAAAAGTGGTCTTTAAAAAAAAAAAAAAAGGGCACCAGATCGGTAAGAAAAGAAAAAAAAGTGAGGTGAAAAGGTCGAAAACTTACTTTGCGCTGAGCTTCGGCGGCGAATCCAGACTTGGTTGCTCGGTTGTTGGCCATCGTACTATTTTTTAAGTTTTTCTTTCCACAAAAAAAAAACAAACCCAACAATATACAAAAATGTGTACCTTGGCGAGGAGGTATAACGAAACACCAAACTCAAGCGAGAGCTTATCGAGAACGTACCGATTTCCGCACGATCGAGCTACAAGTATATAAATATACAGATGAAACTATAAACTTGCAAGTACTATGTACGATGTAACGAAAACAAAAGTACAAGTGCAATCGGAGAGAGGGTCGCGGGCGAAGTTAACAGTCGGACGATCGCGGTTCGACTATTACGTGCCGTTCGCTCCAGCAGGACGGCCAGGCTGTACGAGTAATTATGTATATATATATACATGTGCCGTATACTCCCGAGCGCCCCTCGGCTTTTTCTTCCTCCTCTTCTCTTCTTTTTCTCCTATCCTTCTCCAGAGCACATTGGAGTCCCTCTTTCTTTCTCCGAGGCTGATACGCTACTATATTATTATAGGCGTATAATATATTGCTTCATCGGCCACGAAAAGGGAATTTTACCAATGCCTACAAGAATACGTATAGGACGGTTGGGAAAAATTATTCACGCAAAAAGACACTCAGAGTCTTGCCGGGCTCCAATGGCCCCGCACACTTCATATATTATGTACTTGCAGCTCATTCCGATGATGGCCTTTGAGACACATTTTCGTGCATATTGTACATAATATCTACTTAGGTCCTCCACGCATCTTATTTTTTTCTCTTTAGGCGTAAAGACATCGTTGATTGCTCGTCATTGTCGTGCGCGCTTATCTACACGGGCATGTGACTTTTTGCGATTACGCACGTGTGTTGGGGGAAAAAAAAAAAATTCCACCGATGTTTGTCATTCGGTTCTCGATAAGACTTCTTGGTAATAACAATACATGGTTTGATCATCGATTGGTGTAATGCGGACTCACGCGATGCTATTTCAAATTAAAAGCAACCCATTTGTGTATAGATACAATTATATGTATGCGTATATATTATGTGTATGACTAAAGTTGGATTTTGATAGTCGCGGGTGGATGACGTCAGGCTCATTTTGGGCCCCTTTACACGTGTCGATTAACCGTGTACTGTATATATACTCGAGACGGCGGTGCAAAAACAAGTATTTGCTGTCCGGCTGTAACTTGGTTGTTGCGAGCGAAATAACAATAGAATCGAGAAAACGATCGGTATGGCGATAAATTAATATGGCTGTAGGTGGCTGCATGATTTCAGTTGGATCTAATTTAGGATCGATCGTTATTGCTTAAACGAAAGTGTAGATATATGTATATATTATATACACGATCATTATAAATGTGCATGTCTTTATAAACAATTGTTGAGTGCATTTTCTTATGGTTTAACGAGAGGCGAGCGCGGGCGCACATACATTATAATATAAATATGTAGTGGCATGTATTCCTGATCGGTACATAATTAACGCAGGCCTACGGTGTTCTTCCAAACTCGTTGAGGTCACGCTTGTTTTTGTAAAAACTCAATCACTATTGTAGGTACGCAAGTACATTCAGCGTTTTGAAATTTAACGTCTAATATGTTATAGGTGACACAATAGCCGTGCGTATGTATCTCTCCCTCTCCCTCGTTATTTCGTGTTAATCATCTCTTTCAGCACGACTGGAGTCATACAGGAACGACTTACACTCAAAATTTTTCGAAATTTATCTATATATTTTACGAGGTATCGGTAAAAGTTTGGGAAAACAAAACTTGTCCTTTGGCGTTTGGCAAGTTTCACCAACTTTTAGGGTATATAGCCGCACAAGCAACAACGCAATACCGCGTACACTAATTACGCGCGCATAAGGACATCGGTATAATGCGTGTAACACTAGATACCCACCGTACGTGTCGTCAAAGTTCAGTAGAATATTACCAAAAAAGTTAGATTATCGCATTGAGGTCAGTACGAGTGTATGGGCATAGGATTTCGTAAAAACGTTTCACCGAGTAAAAATAAAAACCGATAACAAGCCACGAGTATACCTACTTTGGTGTATCCGTTAATGGACACGTTAACGATTTCCCGCTGGATAAGTACCCCGATACAATATTCTCCCAAAGCTACATTTTTTTATTTTGCAAAAATAGGAAATTCAGCTTGGTGAAGAAAGAAAGAAAGAAAGAAAGAAAAAAAAATCGGTATCGCTGCGTTACAAATGTAAAACTCCAAGATCTGCCGCGCGGCAGAGGGAACGGGACCGATGTAGCACAACCAGGGGACGGCAGGGCTGAGAAAACAACAGCGTCACGCTCGGGCAACGCGAGGAATTTCAGTCCGATAACAGGACCACATCGCAATTGCATACGTATATGTACCTGTGCACATATGTATACCCGTAAGACCAGCGAAGCGCGCTTATGGAGTGGATATCCGTACAATGTATATACATACCATATATCCTTTCGCTCGTAACGAAAGGTTGCCTCTGCATTGTATAGGTATATCCGATCCTCCTCCTCCGCCGCCTCTCCAACACACATTACTCGAGTTGCGAATCTTTTCTTGAATCTAGACTCTATATACGTGTAAGCATTCACTTTGTGCATGAAATACATAAATGCATACGGATTACTATCGCCCGGCATATTAAATGCATTTGCGACCTGTACTGTCCAAATTTGAATTTCAAGTTTATTATCATTCGTCGCTTTTTCTTCGCGCGTTATATCTACGAGTTGTTTAAATTATTATTATTTTAACATGCCTGTGGAAAGAGGCGTTGGTTAAAGTGGGTACACATATAATGATGATTGCTTGTGTATTAATCAAGTCGGGGATTTAATTTCGGATGAGCGAGAGACGCGCGTGTACTTTATACATATATGTTTGTACGGTACGAGGCTCGATTGCGAAAACTAAATAATACCTGCCGCGTGTGTATATATATATATAATGTATATGGCCAATGTTTCGCGCGATATACTATCAGTACATATCAGGATAATTTTATTTGTTTGCGTACAATGTTCGTCTTAACCAGCCCCCGCCATCCATCCCAACAACCGTTTGCGTGTTGTACAGGCATCAGGGGTATTATAATTTGTTCACCGTTACTCGAGCCGAGAGCGTAGGATCTTTTCCCGTTTGCGCGTCAAAACCCCGCATACAATTTGTCAAATGCTCAAATTTTACTTTTCCAGATGTTTTTCATCGCGAGTCTAAATGACTTGTACCTCCACACGCACACGCACATCGTGCAAAACGACACGAGTTAACAGTTCGTGTGAAATAACGAAGGGGCGTCCTCACTCTAAATTTTTTTGTTTTTAATCTGGAACCATATCGGTAATGAAAGGAGAGCCAATCGTCCCGATGCGTCACAAAAGTTTAAATTGGCTTTCGCGCGATGGCAAAGTACATACTTATTTATACTTGTATAGCGAGACAAAAAAGGTCGGGCGCCAAAGTCGTGATGCCTTTCACGCGCCGTGAAAAAGCGTCGCCGTATGGGGAAGAACCGCGCTGCACTTGCCCCGTAAGAGGCGCCACGTGGTAAGGAGAGGAAAAAAAAAAAGTTGGGCGCAAAAACTAGGTCGACGTCATTTTTCAAGTCGGACACGAAAATTCGCCCGGTATGTATGTACATGCGTGTCCTTCGGTCATTGCCTTTGCTAACGTACATGACACGCGTGTGTGTGTTTTTGCGGCCAACCGATTTTTCTGATTCACGAAGCGAGCGAAAAGCTGGCCTTCGCGAATCACCGATCGCGCTCCAGAGACTCGATGCGGCTGTGTGTTTCTCGATGGCTTTGTCATAAACGAGAAATCGAACGAGGCTTTCACGCATATGCGCACGCGATTTTTCTTCATTTTTAACCGTCAATTTGCCGATCGACTCGGTACTTAACCGGTCGCTCGTAAAACGCATACGTCGCATATTTTATACACTCGCCGCATTGCGAATCGGTGTTTTATACAATATTTTTCGTTTTCAGTGAATGTACTCGTTGGGAATACAATTTTCCAAGCTCTAAAAACGATTTTGCTGCAGGTCATTTCCTTTTCCTTTTCTTCAACATTTCAGATCTTCGTATAATATATCATATAGCATAGTGCAACGCGACACTTTTTTACACAACATAATGTATGCACAGGAGCACCAGTCGAAGGAACAATATTACAACATGAAATCGTCATTGTCATCGCGTGTGTGCAAACGAGTGTAGGTATATATGTACGTGACTTCTACATAATACGCGAAACGTTTATTAAAATTACACGTTCTTTATACATATTACATTCTCGTTTGGGGCCCTCGTCGAGGCATATAATTGCTCCTGTGCTGAGTCAAGACCTCATTGGGAACGCGAAGAAACTCTCTCTCTCTCTTTTCCATTTTCTCTACGTACGCGACAGCGAGTACATATGGCTTTAAAAAAAACGCGTTCGACCTTCAAGAGGAAAATTTTTTTTTTTTTTTTTATTATTATCAACCATCATTGACGTTGGTACAGAAAAAAAATCGGTTAGTTGGATAAAAGTAATGATTTTTCGCTACAACCATAAATTTTATGGATATACCTATACACAGTACTTGGCGAGAAAATCTACTAATTATCGTGTTTAAAAAAAAAAAAAAATTTAATATGCAACTGACACGTGAGATAATGGTGGGTATTAAAAATATCGTTCGTCTTACAAGAGAGTGCACTGTACCCTAGTTGCTACACCGTGTACTTTCTACACCCATGTGCAGTCCAAGAAAAGCATAACATCATCGCGACAAAAAGAGTAGATAACGAAAATATGGTGCATTGTGTTATCTGTTACTGTACTTACGAGAAATTAAAAAAAAAATAATAATAATTAGTTGAAAAGTACTTTTATTAAAATCTGTATGTATACACATCTAATGGTCGAGAGAAACGCGCGCGATAAGTATATACAAGCATGGTCGAGTATATTTTGTAATGTTGTAACCGTTAATAAAAGAATTAATGTTGCAACATGCATTTTCCAAATATGTGTATCAAAGCACAGATGTAGATTAAAAAAGTACACTATCTTTGTTATCACCAACATCTGCTGTAGCTGTAATTTTTTTTTTTTATTATTATTATTATTAGTATTTTCAGACTTGAAATAAACATTACTAACTTTTAATTGCAACAGCACTCTGCTTTTTTATCACGAATTAAATAAAAAATGAAAAGAATATCAAAGCAGCAATAGACAAAAAAAATTTATAAAACATCGATTTGTTTTATTGGACAGCGGGACGCATATAGGTAAAGGGGTAAAAATGGACCAGCAAAACGAAGACCACAAAGTTGTTATCAATAAAAAATTTGCCCAAGATTAATTTTAACGTCTCACTTGTCTTGAGCTGTTTATTTATCACACAATAATACGCAGCTTCTCAAAGTAGCAATGTATGATATTTTTATGATAAATTGATCACTTGAATATACGAATATTTAATAATAAAAGTGTTTTTGAGTATTTAATCTTGTTCACGTCGTCAATGAATAAATACATCTGTAGATTAATTAGACGAACTAGTATTACATTAAAATATTGTTTTGTTACAGCCAAATGATCTATCGTTCCTTCTAGCTCAAATACCTTCTAATGGAATGAAGCATTTGTGGGAACGATTCGTTAACTGAAAAATTCAGAATGACTTAAACATATCATATAATTTCTCTCCAGTTAAAATCAACGAATAACCTGTAAGAAAATACAATAAAAAAAATTTCCAATAGAACAAAAAATCAAAATACCCGCGGTGCTCTCTCGGTACAGCAGCAAGTAAACAACCTGTTTTATCCAATGAGCGGGGCGTCGTGGTCGTTGAGCTTTTCATTCGACTCGCTAGAGCGACATACGTCGTAAGGTGTAGTGTCTCTTTTTCTCGCCTCCTTGGCGAAGGAGATCTCGCCATCTTTTCTCTTTTCCAGTCGAGACCACGCGATGACGGGTTTTAGCAACAAGGTATACGTCGATATTTCATAATTTTTCTTTCACCCAAATGCCCAAGTTAGTGGCTGAATTTGCAAAATTTGCGAACCATCCGCTCGCGAGTGCGTTGATCGTTTTATTTGTTCTCGAGGATGAACGCTAGTCGTGCAAACTACGTGTACAGCGCACCGCCTTTAACCTCTCCGCGTTTAACACGTGTTAATCGCTCTTTTCCCGACTGTTTGTGGATCCAGATTTTTTCTACTACCACGTCAATACTTTTGGATTGTTATTTTGTTTTTTACTTACCAAATTCGTGTGCTTATATCTATACGGTTCCGAGGCCGATGTTGATGAATCTTTTACGTTGAGTGTTGCCAATATATTATGGGTTATTGGCTTCGGTGGTTACCCCCCTAGTTTTATATTCACAAACAGCTTCGGAGTGATTTTTTTTGTGCCTTCTGGATATTTACATTTGCTGAGTTAACGTTGACTTAAATTTGCAGGCCATTCTGATCGATGGCCGTGGCCATCTCCTGGGCCGGTTGGCAGCTATCGTTTCCAAGACCATCCTCCAGGGTAACAAAGTCATCGTCGTGAGATGCGAACAGTTAAACATCTCCGGTAACTTCTTCAGGTTAGTAGGTCTTACTCATTTATCCTATGATTCCTCTTATGCTTACAACCTCTTTGTTACTGTTGATAAAAATTCCTTAATATCTGTGCATGGTTTCTGTTTAATAATACGTGATTATCTCTATTCTTACCTACATTATTTGAATGGTTATGAAACAAATATTTTGTATGATTTTTGTTAAAACTTGTCAATAATGATCTTGCATTTCACACACAGTGTTGTTAAAGATTGGCATTTTCCATTACAGGAACAAACTGAAGTTCATGTCCTTCTTGCGCAAAAGGTGCAACGTGAACCCAGCTCGTGGTCCATTCCACTTCCGTGCTCCTAGCAGGATCTTTTGGAAAACAGTTCGTGGTAAGTGTTAGTAGCGTTTGGCTTTCACAATTTATTTAATGAGCTACCTTTTTCCATGATTATTCGATTACCTACATTATTTGATTTTTAAGTGAAAACAAATTCAGAATGAGAAATTTTTATTTCTTATAATGTAGCTGAAATTACTTGAACGTTGTATTAATCTCTTTGAATGTTATTACAGGAATGATCCCACACAAAACACAGAGAGGTAAGGATGCTCTCAGAAGATTAAAAGCATATGAAGGAGTTCCTCCACCATATGACAGGAGAAAGCGACTTGTTGTCCCTAGCGCTATGAGGGTCATGTGCTTGAAACCAGGCAGAAAAGTGAGTTTTCCTAATTATTTCTATTTAAAACTTTGAACAGTTAAACAAATCACTATGATGTTTTGGTAATTTGCGCCTGAATATTGGCTAATCAATTTGATGACAGCTTCAACTGAGTTAATAATAGATATAAATAAAAGAATTAAATATTAAAGAATAAATTAACAAAATGCAATTTTATTGCAGTACTGTCATGTTGGGCGTCTTTCACATGAAGTTGGATGGAAATACCAAGCAGTTGTTCGTTCCCTTGAGAACAAGAGACGTGTTAGGACCATCATCGACGTGCAAAAGAGAAGGAAGCTCAAGGTAACTTAGTTTAATAAATTTTTTTCAACTTGGTCAATTGGTTTATGTCATTTGTCAATGATTTTTTGTTTTTCTTTTACTTTCAGAAACTCACCCACTTGGCTAAAGAATCAAAGGCCGTACAAAAAACTGCCACTGAGTATACAAACATTATCAAGAGTTGCGGTTACAACTAAGACCTTTGTTATAAGAATAATAAAACATCTTATCTTATTGAAAATATAGGATTGAATTTTTTTTTTTTTTAATAAAGTATTTTAACTAAATATTTTATTAAAAGTGATTTGAATTCATTTACAACTCCTTCAAATCTCTCAGAAATATATAAATAACAAAGAATACTACAGTTACGTAAAATATTTAAAAAATATATTTTTCATAGCTATTCAGTTTTTTTACAAATGACTTAGTACAGTGTGACAATACATTACGCTTTGAGAACAAGATAGTAGACTATCCCAGATCGTATGTTAATTCAATCTGCTTTGCCTCAGGTGGCAAACATTCTATACTTCCACCCATAGTACATGCACGATATTTTGTGTTTCGGCTTTAGGTACAAAAAATAAATCGTTAACTTTCAACAGTATCAACAGTATAAGTAACAGTTCCCCCTCTATCATTGTCTTCATCATCATAAACTTCTTCATAATCCTCTTCATCTTCTGAACTCGAAGAGTCTGATTTTTCTATATGAGACCGATAATTTCCAGCATTTCTCGGTAAATTGCCAATCGTGTGCGTTCCTAGTTGCTGAACTAATCGTTCGGCCGCATTCTTGGCTTGAATCACCTAAAATTAAATAATTAAATTGTAAAAGCCAGTCATTGCAAAAATTTAAAAGTAAAGTTAAAACAGAAACTATTACTTTTAATTTGGCCGTTTGCTCTTTTTGTAACTCTAGAGATTCTTCAATACTTAATGGCTTGACAGCTCCATGCACAATAGTAGGTGGTGTTGCTGCTGTCACCTCCCACTTAAAATGTTTTTTCTTGCCCCTCTCTATTTCCTTTTCAGGATCATGAACATTAGATTTTGTTGTCCTGTAAGGTCTAAATGGTTCCTTTTTCTTTTTATTCTCTGAATTTTCAACTTTGTTCACTATGTATTTGATATGACCCACGTCAATATTGGCATTGCTTGCAGATTCTATTTCAACAAGATCTTCAGGCTTTATTAGTGATTCTTCTTGTGCAAGGTGTATGACTTTTTTTTTGTGAACTCCACTACCAGTTGGCTGTAATAATTTCAAATATTTTATACAAGTACAAGTTTTTGATATGTTAAATATTAAAAAATAAGAAACCTGGGCTAATATTTTAAGGACATTTTCATTGTCGTCATCACTATCGAGCTCTACGATTTTTCCATTTTTTTCTGCTTTTTCACTGTATTCTCCAGTCCACTCAAGTTTACTCATTGCTGCCTTGCC
This sequence comes from Copidosoma floridanum, assembly GCF_036245765.1. NCBI lineage: Eukaryota > Metazoa > Arthropoda > Insecta > Hymenoptera > Encyrtidae > Copidosoma > Copidosoma floridanum. The sequence continues at coordinate 8,762,148 of NW_028321884.1, read as the reverse complement.
TTCAGAAGCAATGTTGAGCCTAGATAACAGTTTAGCTGCACCCTCCACATGATTTCGATGTTCAAGTTCCTTGGACAGTTTTTCTTTAAAACTTATTATTTTTGCTCCTTTGTCAGGTAGTTTTGAAACAAAGCTTCTGAAGATATGTTTCATTTATCGATTTAATTGATTTAGTTTTATCATCGAGGAAACCAGTAAATTTGACATACTTGTTGGCTAGGAGTTTATTTTGACGCTCCAGGAGCTCCTGCAGCTCAATTTTTGTCTTTTCCCCTAAATCGTCTATATAACCTTGACTTGACTTTTTAGGCAGCGGGGGCACTTCGCCAGGTATTTTTTTTATTATTGGTTTGATAATGCTCATTTTCTTGAATAATTTTTTTTATACAATGGTAATTATTGCCGAGTTTTGGCATTAGGCTTAAACTAAAACTTTCACCACACCAAACACCAGAAAATTCTCCACCAGACAGCGCTAGTAGTAGGCCTGCAAAATCCAGACGGCCGACGGCTGAGTTATACTATACGCATTATTTGCTGTTTTCACTCCCACGCAACCCGATATAATATCTGAATATTGAAGGGCTGTGCTTCCATGAGGTAATGGTAAAAGGTCTAAAGTATTGTAATTTTGTAAATATTGTCGATTTTATAACCCATATAAGATGAGTAGAATATTTATGGTTTTGGAGGTCGATTTTCAGGTCAAAGATAGATTTTATACTTGCCACAAATAGCACGGATTACGTTAAATTTTCATTTTATATCCATATGATTAGTTGCGGCTGGTTTATAATCAATAAAGCGGCTTTACTGTAAGTTGTAATAATTATTTGGATCAGCGCCATCTAGCGGTCTTCATTTTTTAGCGAAAAGTGGCCTCTAAAATTCTCAATCAGAGCAATCAGGCTTAGAGCTATTTAATCAATTATAAACCAGCCGCAACTCATGGTGAAGCTATAGAATAAAAAAATAACAATACGTGTGTTTTTGGCGGCAAGTTATCAATCTATTTTCTACCAAAAATCGACCTCCTATGTATTTATACTTTTGAAGATAAATTTTCGAGCATAAGATAAATTGTTACCTTGCCGCCAAAAACACATGTATCGTTATTTTTTTATTTTATAGCTTCATCATGAGTTGCGGCTGGTTTATGATTGACTAAATGGCTCTAGGGCTAAGCTGCCTAAAGCTCTCCTTCAGAATTTCAGAAGCAATTTTTGGCCAAAAAAATCACGACCGCTAGATGGCGCTGATCCTAATGATTATAACTACTTATAGTAGAGCCATTTAATTAATTATAAACCAGCCGCAACTAATTTCGTAGATACAAAATAAATAGTTAAAGATAATTGTGCTACTTGCGGCAAGTTTACAATTTATCTTTTATCTTAAAATCGACCTCCAAAACCATAAATATTCTACTTATCTTATATGGCTCATAAAATCGACAATATTTACAAAAGTACAATACTCTAGACCTTTAACCATTAACTCATGTAAGTACAAATTAATCAGTCGAAAAGAGACAACTGAAGAAAAAAGGTCTTAAAAAGAAGCACAGTCACACGAAGAGTCTCCTTACAATGGAGCATCGGATCTCACTTAATCAGAGAAGGTTGGGTTCTTTGTTTATTTATATTACTTAAAACTTACGTCTCTGTAATAAATGTATTTTTTATTTAGTGAGATCCGATGCTCCATTCCAGCGTTGGGTTAGGCGGATTCAATATCGAAACTTTTTCCCTAGATCGTATATATAGCTATACGATCTAGGGAGAATGTTCCGTCGAGCAGACAACTCAGCAGTGAAGGGGCATTGCCAAAGACACGCGAAAATTCAAAATTGTAATATTAATAACACAAGTGCCTATCACCCAATGACCCGGGGCGCTAACTGGCCACTCTGTTAAAGAAATAATTATTAAAATAACACAAGCGCCTATCACCTCATGACACGGGGCGCTTACTAGTCACTCTGTTAAATAAATAATTATTAATAACACAAGCGCCTATCACCCAATGACCCGGGGCGCTTACTGGCCACTCTTTTAAATAAATAATTATTAGAATAACACAAGCACCTATCACCCAATGACCCGGGGCGCTTACTGGCCACTCTGTTAAATAAATAATTAATAATAACACAAGTGCCTATCACCCAATGACCCGGGGCGCTAACTGGCCACTCTGTTAAAGAAATAATTATTAAAATAACACAAGCGCCTATCACCTCATGACACGGGGCGCTTACTAGTCACTCTGTTAAATAAATAATTATTAATAACACAAGCGCCTATCACCCAATGACCCGGGGCGCTTACTGGCCACTCTTTTAAATAAATAATTATTAGAATAACACAAGCACCTATCACCCAATGACCCGGGGCGCTTACTGGCAACTCTGTTAAATAAATAATTATTAATAAATAACACAAGCGCCTATCACCGTATAACCTGGGGCGCTAATTGCAAATCAAGTAAATAAATAATTATTAATAAATATGTCAAGCACCTTTTTCCTGATGATCCAGGACACTTATTTGCAACACTATTAAATAATAAAAAGTTGATCGATAACATATGTAAACATATCACAATTTTGCCGCAAGTAGCATAAAAAATATCAACTATTTATTGTCTATTCATAAAATTATTTGCGGCTGGTTTATAACTAATAAAATGACTTTACTGTAAATAGCAATAATTATTTGAATCAGCGCCATCTAGCGGTAGTGATTTTTTTGGCCAAAAATTGCTTCTGAAATTCTGAAAGAGAGCTTTAGGCAGCTTAGCCCTAGAGCCATTTAATTACTTATAAACCAGCCGCAACTAATTTCATGAATACAAAATAAAAATTTAACGTTGTTTGCACTGTTTGCGTCAAGTTTACAATTTATCTATTACCCAAAAGTATAAACATATATGAGGTTGATATTCGTATAAAACATATACTGCAAACTTGCCGCAAGTAGCACAATTATCTTTAACTATTTATTTTGTATCTACGAAATTAGTTGCGGCTGGTTTATAATTAATTAAATGGCTCTACTATAAGTAGTTATAATCATTAGGATCAGCGCCATCTAGCGGTCGTGATTTTTTTGGCCAAAAATTGCTTCTGAAATTCTGAAGGAGAGCTTTAGGCAGCTTAGCCCTAGAGCCATTTAGTCAATCATAAACCAGCCGCAACTCATGATGAAGCTATAAAATAAAAAAATAACGATACATGTGTTTTTGGCGGCAAGGTAACAATTTATCTTATGCTCGAAAATTTATCTTCAAAAGTATAAATACATAGGAGGTCGATTTTTGGTAGAAAATAAATTGATAACTTGCCGCCAAAAACACACGTATTGTTATTTTTTTATTTTATAGCTTCACCATGAGTTGCGGCTGGTTTATAATTGATTAAATAGCTCTAAGCCTGATTGCTCTGATTGAGAATTTTAGAGGCCACTTTTCGCTAAAAAATGAAGACCGCTAGATGGCGCTGATCCAAATAATTATTACAACTTACAGTAGAGCCGCTTTATTGATTATAAACCAGCCGCAACTAATCATATGGATATAAAATGAAAATTTAACGTAATCCGTGCTATTTGTGGCAAGTATAAAATCTATCTTTGACCTGAAAATCGACCTCCAAAAGTACAGATATTCATATGGTTCAATAAAATCGACCATACGGCACTACTTAGTCGTGATTACTGTAATTATTACACATAACTTCACATATATCTTACACCGTGCTCTCTTTACCAGAATGATAAAATCAGAGGCTGTAAGTTATTCCGCAAATCGGCAAATGCTGGAAATGCTGCCAGCAGAGAAAATTTTCGTATTTTCTAAATTCGTAACGCGAGATGGCGCTAATTATAAACTGAAAAATATATATGTATACATCTCATCATATGGTATTTTATAATTATTTCATAATATAATAATTTATTAGCAAGAGAAATGCAAATCAAATAATCTATTGTCATGTTATCTATATTTTAAATAACAGTTAGTGGATATATAACTAGTGTATAGGAATTGCTATTAATTATTGCGAATCACAAGTAGTTGATCATTAGAGGAATAACAATTAATAACAGGTATCAGAAGGTTTAGTAAAGATATATAATATTGGAATTGTGTGTTCTGTCACGAAAAATATTATTGCAAACGCGAAAATCATCTAGAGATGTTCTCGCAAAATTCTTTGCACAAAAATCGAAGATTATGGAATGACACTGAAAAAATTATCAATGACACCGTGTCAGGAATACTGTTGTTGCATCAAAATCTCGTTTTCATTGACAGTTGCAAGACAGTTGTACGGCAGGATCTTGATAAACTGAATGGCAAGGTAAGACTTGTTGATCATTTGATGTAAGTCTATTAATCCGTTAATAAATTAAATTTTTTTGAATTGAAGGTTAAAATTATTGGAGGAGGATCAGTTGTTGAAGGGCTCATGTACGCGGGTTTTGTAGGCCCAGGAATGTTGACTGGAGCCGTATTAGGACTACATCAGAGTGTATCATACACACCTTCAAGTGATAGTATTCTGGAAGCAATAAATCACGTAGTCTTAACTGATCAAGAAAAGGCTGCTGGTTAGATTGTAGTTTAGTGTTTTGGTTTTTGATAGGCTTGAGTTCAAAACAACTCTGACACGTTCTTGTGTACTTTTTTCAGGAGTTTTATTATTAGTTCACGACTGTCCAGAATTCTATTTGAATTTTTACGAAGCAAAAACGAATGCAGAAAGCAATGGCATTTCTGTAAAAATGGTTCTTGTAAGAGACGAAGTAAGTGAAAAATTAAATCAAAAGCCGGTTTCTAGTCCAAGAAGTCCCTCAGGGCTTCTGTTATTGTTCAAAATTGTGGGAGCCATGGCTGAAGAAGGAAGTAATTTGGATGAAATTTTTAATGCATGCCACGAAATAATCAGAAATAAATCAATATTTAGCACTGCAGTGTATGTCATGGAATCTTATGACGAGCCAGCACAAATTCAAATTACTAGAGGAGATGTAATATCAGATCGTGACAAAAAAAATTTTACGATAGAAAACTCGTCTACAAATGAAATAATTAAATACGTGATTGATGATTTAATAAATTGTCAAGAGTTTACCCCAGGCTCCAAGCTTGCCATAATACTCGACTATTTTAATGGTAAGTTAACATAAGTTGTATTTTTGTTTACTTATATAATGCATATTTTTGATGTATCATAAATATGCATCTTTATAATAGATGTTTTTATGACAACCACCATTATTTTGAATCAAGCAAAGATTTTTTAAAATTTTCTCAGGATTTAGTGAATTAGAAGCAAATATTGTTATTAAAGAACTGGTTGGGCAGTTGAATAGTTTACGGTTTAAAGTCAGAATACTCTTCTGTGGATCGTTTCACGTGTCTGTAGAACTAAAAGGTTTTCACGTATCGTTTTTAAACATGTGCAACTTGAAATATTTGTATTATTTAAATGTGCCAACTTCAGCTTATGCTTGGCCCAAAACGAACAGTAGACAAATATTATTAAAGCTTCCTAGTAATAACGCAAATCAGGTAAAGATATAAATTATTAACGAAAAGATACTTAACTTTATTCATTTTACTGTTATAATCATCAGGAAAAGAGTAATAAACGTAAGCCTGAAAACGAAAGCCATCCAAAAGTTGATACAAAAGTTTCAACTGATGTAAATTTACAAGAAACTTATGTACTACTGACAGCTATTCATTACGCTTGTGAAGCATTGATTGCTTGTTTTATGAAAATTGATATGTTGGACATCCCGGATATACCTCCAGAAGTCGAAAGATGTGGTACACGCTTGGCTTTTACTGCTGACTTGATAAAAACTGAAATTCGCAAAAATAAATTTGCCGGCATGAGCTCGTCCCATATATTATTTAATATAGCGTACATATTTGACTACTACAAAAAAGATGCACAAGCTGAGCTGTACAAATTGTTTCTTAGCACTGTAGGAAAAGTAAATAATTTTTTTTTCTCTCGACTGATAGAGGGAGGTTTTATGTTAATTTTTGTTATCATATAATCATATTTAATCATAATTTAAAGGAATTGATGAATAAGAACAATTTGGACACTGATGATTGGGTGAATGCATTCGTCAAAGCTACCAGCTCCATTGGCCAAATAATTCAGGGCTCTAAATTTTTTGATGCACTCGATGCGGCCAGGATCGCTTTTTGCGATGCTTACGGAAAAAACGTCGACGTCATTGAAGCTTTGGGACAAGCAGTACATGCAGCGCAAATATTAACTTCGCGCATTATTTTAGAATCAGGAGAAATACCCTCCCATCTAATCAATGCAACAGTAATTTGTTTAACTCCATAATTTAAAGTTTAAAGTTACGCATTTTAAATTAATTCCGAAAAAAATGTTGTTCTGCAGGACTATGGATTTATTGAACTTGCTGGAGCACATGCAGTTGGCGTTTGGATGAGAGGTGCTTACGAAGGGATAAAACTCGTATACGCGAGTCAACAATTTGTCCAACTCAAAGGATTAAACAGTATGGAATCGGAAGGTGCTGCATCTAAGAGACATAGATACGAGTAAGATTAAAAAAAAAAAAATGTCCACATCTGTAAGTTTATTCGTTTTTGATCCAACATATTATTATATGGTTTATGAAACTTTATTTATTCACTGAAATGATACCTGTGATAGCTCCAAGACCGCCGTAAAATCTGCTGTTTCTATTTTTATAACGTCAATGAATAAAAAATCTCTCATAGTAATTAAATAATTTTTTTTATAAAAACATACGTGTCTTTCATTTTTACACCGACGTTCTATGATTAATTTACAAGTTTACCTAAACTTAGATGTGAAAGACTCCTTAACGATCGGAACTTAACTGTACTCGAATTATCAATACGGAAAACTGTCATACGCGTCGTACAGTTCGTCCTTGCTGATCGCGGACGTATTGGCAGCGGGAGATCCCGCAGAATGATCTGCATCGGGCGTCGCCGAGTTCAACTGCCGGCCGGTTTTGTCCTTATCCGTGGCCTTTGAGGACGGCACTGTCATCGACACCGTCACACCCATTGTCGACTCGTGATGATCGTGATCTTCGTGATTCCCATCTTCACCTTCACCCTCGTACTCATCGTCGTCATCGTCGCCGTCGCTTTCCAACTCCTCGAGTTTCCCGCTTTGGTGTTCATCGTGCTTCTTACCATGCTGACGGTGATAGTTGGCCTCGGCCAGCTCAGCCGCGTGAACCGCAGCCGCAACGGCGTTACTCCGAGCAACCTGAGCCGCGTGGGCCGCCTCGAAATTGGCTTTCTGCGCCGCCTCGAAATCGATGCGGGCGAGATGGAGCTGCTCCTTGATCGCATAGAATCGAGCCTTGGCAGCCCCGACCATCGCCGTCGCCTGAGCTGCCACCGCGGACGCGTGCTGCGAAGTCTCCTGGGCCGAGTTGAGCGCCGTTGTGATCACTTGAACCTTGAAAACAATGAATAAAGCTTGAGATTTGCCTGTCGCAATAAGTACAAGTATATGTAATATATGACGTGGGTCATCATCACTTGGCGCATTATGTGCTGGACGGCGCTCGCCGCCGCTGTGGCCGCTCGCTGGGCCTGCTGCAGCTGGAGCTTTTCGCTCTCGAGGGCCCTATACGCGTTGTACGCCTGCTGCTGGAGGCCCCGGTAGATTATCTGCTTACCGGCAAAGGCCGCCGCCGCGGTGGCCGCGCTTAGACCCGCTGACTGGCCGAGTTGGTTTTTAGCGACGTAAGCTGCCTGGACGATTGTTATATATTTACACGAAACTGTCGTATATGTATATTACAGTATCTTTATTGTATGCTTTTTCCCCTATTTTTTCCCAACGAATCGCAAAAGGATCATATGTACACACACACATTTCATCAAATGTAAAACAAAAAATCTGTGTGACTATACTACTACTAATACTACCTGGGCAGCGGCAGCCGGCTGGTTCTTCTCAAAGTTGTGGGCCTGGGCAGCTGCGCCCTGGGCTATGTTGACCAGTGGGCCACCCACGCTGTACCCAATCTGAAAGAAATGAAGGAAAAGATTGTAGAAACAATCCCGTGAGGAATGACGTGATGTGTACCTTGGAGTGGTCGTGGTGGTCCTTGCGACTGGCGGACGAGGCGACGGGCTCGAGGAGTTGAGCCGAGGAATCGTCCTTTGAGCCACCCGTGAGGTACTCGAACCCAAAGCTCCCGGCTGTCCGCATCACCTCCTTCTCGGCGTCCTTAAAAAGACGCACCGCCGTGCCATATAATTCAACACCAGAGGGTGCCATAGTAAACGGAAATCTACCTTACGATCGGCAATCGTCTCTTGAGCGTCGCCGATTTGTCGCTTGACGCTGTCGGCGACCGAGATCTCGGCGTCGGCCCCGAGACCACCGGCCATCACCAGGTGGAGCAGGAGAGCCCGAACAACGACGTCCCTTCGCAGGATCGGCATGGTATACATATACTTATGGGAGCGCAGTGGCGAATGATGATACGCAGAGGTGTCGTCGGCAACCGGTTGTCCCCGAGTCGGGTCCGTCCCGGAAGGCTCGCGGCTTTTCTTCGCCGCCGGTGCCGCGTTTCACGCCCGAGCGACGATGAGCTTTCGTTACGCGGCCGTTGTCGCGTGTATACAAAATGTACACCGGTCGTCTCCAAGTGTCCATAATGCCACGCTTTTTGCTCATATTTCCTCGCCCGATATATCCGGGCCTTATGCAAGAGAAAACGCCGCAGCGCCTTCTGCATTGGTTTTTTTAAGGGAAATCCGAGGAGATTCGCAAACTCACGATCGCGAATTAGCGAAATTTCGCTCGGCTAAGTGTCGATCGAGGCATCCTTTTGACCACTGAGTTACGTGTATATATACCTACGGTGTTTATGTAATTAATGGGCGTTTTTTTTTGGTAAGCGTGAAATGTATACACTTGGGAGATTTTGTGGACGAAACGGACGAGGAAAAAGGCGTACGACGAATGAAACGTAAATTTTTTTTTTCAATTTGCAAAACTATTTATTGCATCTGCAGTTTGATTATATTTGTATGAGGTGATAGATATCTAAATAGATACAAAATGTTATTGACATAAAAATAATAATTGTAACAATAATAACGGTAGTTATAGTTGTAGAAGTAATTGTAGTAGTAGCAGTATATAACACATTTGAATTTTCATGATAATGTGTGATATGCAAATACAAACGTGCACATTGTGTGGTTGTTTATTTTCCATGATTTCTTTTTTTTCTTTTTTCGTATGATCGCATTCTTCAACGAAAATGAAACTTTTGATTTACATTTCTAAAAGTAGTAATACATAGCATTGTAAATAGGCAACGCGAATAAATTCATCTTATTAATCGAATCGTGTACAAAAATTAAACATACGAATATTAGTACTCTCTCTCTGATGCGGAATCTTACATAAAAATACGTAAGTAAACAAAGTATTCAATTTTCAAACGAAATGACAGTTAAAGAAATAGTAATTGATACTTCCAGTGTGATTATTCAAACACTTTTGTAATAACATAGTTAAAATATTTGATTGCACTATCTTGACACACGTTCATGTATACCAACTACGACTATACGTAAATGTATATAAATATACGTATGAACGTGCCGGTAAATTGTAAATATTAGATCCCAACAATTGAAACAAAATATTTAATAATTATAGTAAAAATTTGTAAAAGTAATATGAAAAAAAAAAGGAAAAAAACAGGCTACCAAGAACCATAAATCCTAAGGTAATTTGTTAGCGATAAAAAGGGCGTGACTTTATTGTTACTCGCATTAAGTGGCAGAAAAACGATTCGTTTGTGAGTGAATGGCATTTTTCTTTCCACAAATGTACAATTGTAATCAAAATTACCACCGCTACTTTGAATACGCAATTCGTACAACAACAAAAAAAAAATGCAAAGCTGCTGCAAAACAAACATTAAAGACATATCAAAACCAAAGACTTATCGAAGCGCTCTATTGACAAATAACTACATCCTTCAAACGATTACGAACGTACTACTTTAAAAACGTTTAAGACAACACCCTACACTACCGTGATGATTGAAAAAAAAAAAAAAATAATAATAATAAAATTTTAAAAAAAGAATTATTGGTTTGCAGCCCAAAAAACTTTCAGTCAAGAGCAAGTGTCCACTTATCAAGTTAACAAGTGCGAGTAGTGATTCGCTTTCACAATCGTCACGATAACTATACGTGTCTTACCTAACTAACGCTTAGCCAAAATCGAACAACTATCCGCAGTAGTTACAACTCGATACAAGAAGAAAATGCATGAGTATCTCAATGACTCGATCGACGTCGTGTGTACTTAAAAGTTTTAATTTGTTTCGTAAAATTCTGTTTTAAAAAGACTATGCAATCCGATGCAAGTACAGTGCATTTAACCAACAACACAATAATATACATTTATCATTTTTTCGTTTTATACGAATACGTGTAGTAATGCATACGAATAAAAGGACATCCGAATGCAACTTTGCTTTACAGACTAATACGCTTTCACATCGGCGCTTTTTTTCTTTTTTTTGTTTTTTTTCTTTTTCTTTTTTTTTCTCTTTTTTTTTTTTCAATTTTTTTCATACAACTGTAGTTCGCTTGCGATTCTCCAACAATAAGTAATCGCTTGAAAAAGTAAAACCTTTTATTTACGATCGGTTTACAGTCAAAAGTCACTTCTTTACTAAATACATTTTACGTCTAAATTCATCGATTTTTTTTTTTTTTTTTTTTTTTTTTTTAATTACAAAGATTATTAGACTGGGTGAAATTACACGTGGTGTGGGAAAACATTCAAAAAATGATTTTTTGTGAGATCTTCTTTGCTTATTACTTGGTTATTACTTGCAGCATTCTGATCAGAAAAACAGTAGAAAACTACTTTAACTAAAGAATCAATGAACAAAATTTTTGCGAGAATTCGATAAAAAAAATGTATTCTAACGTGTTTCAAGAAAAAAAATACAGTTTAATATTTTTTCGTAAAACCCATACTTTTTACTCGGAAAGTATGAGTTTCAATAATAACAAAAATAACAAAATTTCACCCAGACTATACATTACGATGTAATTTTTTTCCAGACGAACAAATGTAAAAATACATTTGAACGTCCGAAAAAATACAGTTATACATGCATAGGCCTTTTTTGCTACACACATGATTATTTTTTAATAAATTACATTTTCCATATAACCTCATTTAGAATTAAATATGTAACGCCGATTACACAGAACAGCAAAAAAAACTATCATTCATCATCAATTCGCTTAAAGCATAGTAATTTTTATGATCGTTTAAAAGCCATGAAACAATTAATTTCGCAATAATCAAAATTCGGATCAATTTTTAGCTGTTGAAAATAGCTACAGAATATAAATAAGCAAATAAATTAACATCTTGAAACTAAGAGAGATGGTACAAGACTTTTATACCACTTGCCGGTTACGTTTTATGGTCGTTTTACGTATAATTGTAAATACATTTGTCACTTAATGATTCTAAATGCTAATTTTTTTAACAATTGAGTTCATTGAATCAAATTTTATAATTTTATTGATTTTTTACACTATATTTTTATACATATTTACTGTTATCATCGTCATTGTTATTATTATATATATATCATCATTGCCAACAATATCGTTATAACTATTATTATAAAAGTACCTAGAACGTTTGATTCAATGGGCTCATTAATGCATACTTTCGATGTAATATTTCTTTGTCACTTTTCAATATTCTTTTTTATATTACGTAAGTAATGGTCCAATTTTCTTAAATATAAAAATTTACAAAATTATGAAACAGTACGATAATTGGAATAGTAAGTCTCTGCGGTAGTTTTTATTTTCGATTTACGCTGTTTGATTATTTACATTTTCTTTTCTTTTTTTTTTTTTATTTTTTTGTTTCTCTTTCATATGCTTAGTGGCAGTGGAACATTAAAAGTTAACGGTGTATAATATATCATTGTAAAAATTAAGACTTAACGCATTATTCGTTAAACGTTTTGAAGAATAGAATAAAACAAGCAAATATTGCATAACAAACTTTGTTCGTATTTACGTCAAGTAATCTATAATATGTATGTATACTATAATTTATCATTGTAAAATGAATCTTAGATTTCTTTATTTACGAAGAATATTTTTCATAGTCGACTGAAAGTAAGAAGAGAAATATCGTTACTTTCTAAAAAAAAAAAAAAAAAAAAAAAAAAAAAAATTACAATTAATTGTATTTATAATTCTTTTGATACTTGACGTGATGCTTCGGTATGAGATCTATATGATAAGCCAATAGCAGTCTTAAACATAACGGCAAGATAGGCCAGTCGAGAAACGTATAAACTTTCAATTATATAATAAACTCTTTATTCATTAACAAATGAAGGTTTCATTATTTTGAAATTATTTGCTATTATATTATAAATTTAAAAAATTAAATTGAAAAAAACAATTAATCACGATTATCGATTTGTACATATTTTGGAATTTCAATAAAAATTTTTTATTTCGTTCATAATTTTGCTCTTTTCCAATTGCACATCGTTGTACCATTCTCGCATTGTATCATTATTTATAGCGATACACATTTAAATTTATCAATAACATATATTTTTTAACAATCAATACTGCTTTTCAAATTGCAATTGACTAAACACTTTCCAAGCTCTTACTACTTTGGAGGATATACTATGTTATGTACTCTGTACAAATTTTTCGTCACTAATAAATTGCTTTTAAAGCAACTTTGCATTCGGAGCTCATCACGATTCATCAAACTATTTATACAATATATAACGTACAATAATACAACATTCTTATGTATGAGAATTAAGAAATGCAAGCCTCGCTTGTAAGTCGAGCACGGATTCTCATTACGTAATTGATCATTTGAAGTCGTTGCCATTTATTATAAAAAAGTAGAGAAATCTGTTTTCTTACTTAAAGTAATTTTTTTGCGTGTGACTAAAGAATCTAACAGTGAAAAAGTTAGCTTGATCCATTACAAATTTTTGAGATTATAAAAAGATCTCTGTTTGATAAATGACTTATAAAAATCATAATTAGAAAAAAAATTAAGGGTGGAAATATAGTTTTACTTCAATAAACTGTATTATTTAAGTTTTTATACTTCACACTTTGTAAATAAAATATAGTGTAATTGGAAATATATCTGTTTTGTAGAATTTTAATGGCGCTATTGTTTATATTGTGTTTTTTATTCATCCATTAACTATTCATGCAAAAAGTAATCAACTATAATTCCACCTGACAACATTTATAATTAGAGATACAAATTTTTTTTCGATTAAATTTAAAAAATTCACAAGTCTTTAAAATTATATAAATTGTACACATAATAAAGAAAAAATGATTTCTCTAAAAGGAAAAAAAGTAACGTGAGATAAAAATTTAATCCATCATCTAAAGTCATAATTTCTTTAAATAATAAATGACAAAAACACTTGGAAAATGAGTTACTTTGATAAAAATATGTCAGTATTGAAATGCCAACCTTTTTTCGAAAAAATTCTAGTTAACAAGCGAATAAATTTTATTTTTACAATTATTTTTTTTGTTAGTAGACTGGGTACTAAAAAAAATTAGAAATTTTTTTTGCTTGAACAACGAGAATAGTCTTTGTTTGAAAACTATGAAAAAAAAATTTTCCTACAATTATTTAAAGATAATTAAATATATGTTTATATATATACTCTTATTTTTCCTTTTACCTCTTAGAGAATTAAGAAACAGATTTCGACGCTTTCTGAATAGAATATTTCATTGAATGCTTAAATTTGTTTCAACAAACGAATGATTAAACTTTTAATACACTCTTGTAACATTGATTAAAGTTAGTAGTATTATACATAATTATCTATTGTTATTCTTAAAATTGACAATTATTATCTTTATGAAGGGGTTTCCAAGTATTTAAATATTCGGGTCGATAAAAATTTTATGTTACTAATACTAATTGCAGCATTAAAAACTTTGGTCTGTGTAGATACATCTCCAAGACCATCGAAAATCCTTCACCCTGACGGTTTTAGACAATCTAATCAACGAGCCGTCTAAATGACTACTAATCATAGGCAAGCAAAGGTTAGTCAGATAGAGGAGCTTGAGCAGTGCGGCTACAACGACCAGGTGAATTATCAATTAGTGAAGCTACTTTATCTTTTTACACCAATGCGTACCTATGTCAATAATTATAATAATTTAATTCCTATCTTCAAGTGTACAGGCAAAGCTAAGAAGTCGAGCCATAGAGGGAAAAAGACCAAGATGTCTTATTCCGCGGTTAGCACTCGCAAGGTATAGACATGACTTGTGCCGCATATTTATGCCATCTACTTATACCTTCAGACTACGTACATATTTATTAATATACCTCTGGTGTTTGATATACAACTTTATTATTGAAAATTTACGAAAGTGCCATAGTATTACGTAAGATTGCAAAATCTATCCAAAAATAAGGCTTTCTTTGTCGTCTCGATGACAAAAGTGAGATTTAGTCAACGAAATCTTCTATTCAGACTGCGTCTAATACGAGTAGTGGTGGATTAGTAGTAATAGGCGGTTAACGTGTTAACACTTGCTTACACTTTGAGGGTGGCCTTGGGGGACCAGTGATGAAAACGTGACGGACCGCTCGGGTACGAGGACGAGTGAATCCACTTGCTGGCGCGATGGCCACCAATGAAGGGTGGAGGCGAGGGACCTCCGATAAAATGGGGTGGCATGACATTGTACCAAGGCTGGCTCATGGGGTGCGGGCCGTAGCCCATAAACGAGTGGTTAAACCAGGAGCGGTTACGATTTAGGTGTAGCCTTGGACTATTCAAGTTGCGCCGCTTATTCGGACCATTGTTGTTGCTATTGTTATTATTGCTGCTACTGCTGCTGTTAGTGCTAGAGTTGCTGCTGCCATTGCTTGTGGTGTTGGTGTTTAATTGATTCAATGGTTTTGATTTTTGTTGAGAGTTATTTGTTGTCTCAGAATTAGAACCAGGTTTCTGAAATGATAATATTCATTAAGATTTTGAAAAAATGAAGGGGAAAAAAAAGACGTACCTCTTGGTTTACCTGTTTTACTTCTTTCTCGATTTTCTCGATACGTTTTGTTATTAGAGGTACCATGTTTTCCTTATCATCGAAAGAGGCTAATGTACAATACGATCCCTTGCTCTCCCCGAATCGGCAACAAACTTCCTTAGGATCGACCCACAGTGTCAATTCGACTGGTAGTGACAAATCTTCGTATCGAACACCCGCAGCGTTCGCAGCTCTTTCTATTGTAGCGTCTCGCCGATTATGTCCATTTACGCGTATGCATCGGTACCCTTGACCTTTAATGATACACATTTTTTTTTTTATTCTGATTCGATAATTATCAATTCCTATTCATGAATGTAGTTTTTCATTATTTTTATTAAATTGAACCCAACTGAAGGTAAAAATGATAAATAAGCGAGAAAACAAAAATCACACGAAATTGCATAAACAAAACGAAAATCAGCAAAATACGTGATAAGAATCACACAACGGTTGATAAATTTTTAAAAAGAATCTAAGATCGTTAATGTATTTAACAATTAATATTTTAACTTTGTACAAAAAATCTTTCAATTTTGTATCCCGAGATAGTCCAAGATAGTAAATTGCGACATCGATCAAGCGAATTAGCCATCAGCAAAAATGAACAGGTGCAAGTACTATTCAATAATAATATATGTGTACCTTTGAAGGGCTTGTCGGGAAACCAATGATCCTGAAAGCGCTCAGTCATCAGTTCGACCATCCGGCGCTGAAAGCAGTCCAGCTGGTCGGGACTAAATTTTTCGTTTTTTTCTATAAGCTGCACCAGGAACAGCACCGCCGCTGAAATCTCGTTGCGCATGATGTTGTCCTCGCGAGCAAATTTTCGTCGCTCAAGTGGCCCGACAAGTTTCTTTTGATTATTAGCTTTTTTTCATCTGCACATTTGGAGCACATAGAGCTCTCGAGCGACACTACAGCTCTTTTCGTGACTTTGTATCTTATTGTTAGTTTGCTAATATTGCTAGTCTAGTAAATACGCATGTATTTGCCCGCTGGGTCGTGAGTGAGTGGTGCGATGCTCTGCGCATATAAGCTTTTTTTTTTTTATAGCTATTTTCCTTTCCTTAAAGCGTTGTTTTGGACAAGACGAAAATTTTTTCTTTCTTCTATTTTCGATGCAACTTATTTGCAGGAGTGTGATAAGATTATCTGCAATAACGAGAAACGTTTAGTTTGTTTAGTTTCGACAAACGCATATATTTTTATTCTTGCAATTGAAATCTTAAATCGAGCTTTGTTTGCGACTGTAAAGAAGTTGAGAAATTCTCGTGCTGTTTTAATGATAATGATAATTTTTATGACTCTTTCGACGAGCCATTGTGTTTCATTTATCGGTCGATCGATCGGTATCATCGTGTTGTTTACAATAATACTATATCTTTAAAATAATTGTTTGCGAAAAAATATGTGCTTTTTTGTGAGCTTTAAAAAACTTTTTTTTTCTTTTTTTTTTCTTTTCTTTCAAATTATACAAACAAAGTGAAAGAGAGCGAGGATTTCTCAAAGACAATGATATTTGCACGGATTAAAAAAAAAAAAAATTATTCTCTTTGGCTGAGCAGTAACAGCTGTTTCGTACAGACGACAATTTGTATTATTAACAATCGGTAGTCACGAATAACACGTACAAAATACCCTCGTATAAAAAACAGAGCCGTTCCATTAAAACTTTCCAACTCACAATCCGAACATTAACATTAAAAACTGCGGAGATACTTTATTTGTTTGGATATTAAAAAAAAAAAGAGACGATTACGCACGAGTGCACCCACACACAAACGCACAGGCTCGCGTGTTATATTTATACGTATCAGAGTCGAATCATTGCTATAATGGAAGTGAGTTTCATTGAAATTGAATAAACGAACCAAAAGTAAAATGTTGCCCAACAAGTTTGAACATCGAAACAATTAAGTACTCCCTTTCTCTACTTATCAAATTAATTACTTGGCCTTGACAAACGCACACGTATGTATAGTTGCGCTATAATAAAGAAGTAAAAAAAAAAAAGAAGATGATGATGTACAAGAAGAAGACGGCGCAAGTGGCAATAGCAAGAGCAATAAACTCATAACAAGTCAACAGCCCTCTGTCCGTGTCCGACCCTCGCGCACTCTTCTATGTAGGCATATGTAGGTATATCGTCACCCGGACCCGTTCCGACTCCAAAAAGTTGAACCCGCACCCGCATCCAGTTTAAGCCATATCTTTCGAAAGAGCTGCTGCTGGTGCATAAGTGGATGCATATATATATATATATATATATATGTTTATGCGACTCCAGAAAAAGGCTCCCGCTAAGCACTAATAAGTAATATGTGCGCACCAGAGAGAAAAGAGCGTCTGTCTCTCGACACTCTCGAGGAAAAGAGTGTTCATTCGTGTTGTTACGTAGTGCGACTTGTACGAGTGAAAACTGGAGCGAATGTGGTATACATGTAGATTTACACTTGCACACGCATGCAATGCATCAACCAACCGTATATACAACCATATACAACACAAACAGACGGACGCTGACGACGCTCTCTGCTGTTGCTGCTTGCTCGCGCGAGAGAGGCGAGAAAGACGTGTATGTGGAGTTGGATATTGCGGAGAGAGAGGCCCCGATTGAACGTGGGTATATATAAATATATGGCAGCTGGAGAGCTGCGGCGTGATGGAGGCCAGGACGATGTTTTTGTACTACAAGAACGTGTATATAGGTATACGCTGGCTGGAGCTACTTGGAAAAGTTGGAGCAGGGGCCCGTTTTGGTACATCACAAGCTGATGCAACCCCGAAAGTTGAAGCCCACAGGCCAACAATATGTTGATATTCCCTAATGAGGTTACAGGTATGGCGCACGAAAGACAGGGTTTAAAAGGAACGCGTGTACGTCGCGGTGGTCTTGAGCTGCATCATCACTCGGTTCAATCAATTTCGGAGCACGTACTTATATATTTATATACCCCCTTCTTTGTAAGCGATCATATCCACGCGGTTCGTTTCTCTCGCTCTCAACTTGCCGACGACGAAGACGGCGGCGACGAGGAGAAGATGAAAGAGAAAAAAAACGTGCTTTTGATTTCGGAGCACTTGCTGGGTACATGTGTTTATTTAAAACGATTCAGAGAGAGAGAGAGAGAACTCGGAGGGGGTGACCGGGAGGAGAGAAAGAAAGGGTCACCAGTCACAGCAGTACACCACATAAGTATGCCTTATAATAGAAAATGGTATAAAAAAAAAACAGCACGAATTTCGCCAGCTCATTCTCTCGGTCAGCGCGAGCATAAGCTGTATCTTATACCCAACGACGATGTTTTTTCTTGTACTCTCTGGCACTTGCTTTATTTGCTCTATCTCTTATTGCGATTTACAAGCGACGGTCTCGTTCGCTCTCTTTCACTCGGAGATCGCAAAAACGGAAAGGCTCACTTTTTTTTTTTTGCAACACACGCGTGCACGTATATATACAATACTTACAACGTTATACGTATTGGGTATGTATATATATTGTTCTTGTATGGGCTATATATCGTTTAAAAGGCCCCTGACCGACCGTGCTCCGAAAATGAGCCCAAGCTTATGGGGACCAGCCAGCTGCTGGTGCTACAAGCTTGAGCTACATGGGTATGCTTATATGTACACACTGCAGATATCATGATTCGAAGCTTACGTTTGGTGTGTGCGGTGCGAAGTATTTCGTTGATCAGGCATTGATGAGGACAATCCGAGAAAGTCGACAGCAAGCGGAGATGAATAAACATAAATAAGGGAAAAAAAACGTGCGAGGAACTGGCAGCCTCCTCGTTAAATAAACGCACTACTACTGACTTGACTTGACTCGCTCGTTCGCGCGTGAGCAGCGCAAACTCGCTCCGATCCGCTCTCTTTTGGAGTTTGTACGAGGGCGGTGTGAAGGGTGAGAGGAGAAAGCACTGCGCAGCACACAAAGAGTGGTGGGAGAGTTATGTACGTGGGAGGAGAGGGCTCTGAGAGGAGAGAGAGAAAGAGGGACAATAACACGTGTTACGGTTCGTATACCTTCGTACGTCGTACGATGTACATACGTGTCTGTGTGCGATAAGATATATTTATCCTTATTTGTATCTCTTTTTCTCTCACTGCTCTGGGCATTATTGGTGAGTGCGGGTACTTTAAAAGTTTACAGTATTTTAAAGCAAAAATGTATTTACTTAAATATATTTATTAAGTTCTTAGCGTTAAAAAAGTTACTTGCGTGAAAAATAACATCAGGAATGTTAACGTTAAATTGCTTATTTGCTTGAGTTCTCAGCAAGTCCGTCCTTTAAAATACGAATCAACGCATCTTGTTGGTAAATATAATGTATTGTGCGTTTCAATTTCAATTTTCGAAGACTCAACACGTGTAATATATTATCGCTGACATTATGAATTAAACAAAATGCAGATTTCAAGTAAAGGTGTTCAAAAGACACCTCACCAGTTTCGTTAATATAGAAAAACTGTGTTCACGTTTTCATGCTTTACAGAGATTCTCACTTTCTATAGTTTAATGTCGTTATAAATAATTTTTCACTTTTCCACTACTGAATTTTAGAATCAACAAAATTATTCTTATACATAAAAATTGATCTGATAAAAAATTGTTTTGTAAAAAAATTACCTATCTAAAATAGATTTTTTTTTTTAATCGACGTTTTTAATCAGCCTTACGCGCTCTGCGCTTGCGAACATTAGGGCTACTAGTTTCTTTATCAGTCTTGTCGCTTTCTGATTTTTCTTCAGAATCTTCACCATCGTTCTCGTCAACAAGATCATCTTTCACATTGTCTACCAAGTCTTCATCGCTTTTTTCCGCATTTAATAAGGCATCTTCGTCGCTTTTTTCCTTCTTCTTAGTTTTGTAAATATTCTTTGGTGGGTAAATGAAGTCAATGATACAAACAATCAACTGCAAAAAAAAATAGTTCGATTATTATTCAGCATTTGACTATACATAAATTCAATGATGGAAAAAATCGTTTAATACTTACCAAACCCAAGAACGCTCCTATAAAGATGGTAGCAACAGCAAAAATTAAGTAGCTACCCCAAGACGGCAGTCCCAAATCTTCCATCAACTTGTTGTGCACAGCCTGTAATGAATATTAAAGATTCAAATATGCACATAATTATTGCGACCTTCAATAATACCAAGTCAACACACCCTCAATAATTGAGACATTTTGAAAAATTGACTTATAATTGACATTTGTATTGACGTCGGACTTTTCCACGATGAAACAGGGTCCACGTTTTTCCAAATTTTTTGGCGAACAAAATCAATTAAAGAATCTTTGTCTCTCGGGCTCTTATACTGACGGAATATTCCATCTTTTACGCTAAAAACAATTAAGTTATTGTTTATGCCTTGCATAGTAGTAATACATTACAAAATTGAATACTCACTGGTATATCGTGGGCAATGCTGTGACCATAAAACGACCACTAAGTCCTGGTGCATCTGTCACATCTATTTTGCCAACTTCAATTTTAAGCTCTTTCTTTGAAAAGGCAAGACTATCCCAGATTGGTTCAAGAGCCTTGCATGCTGGGCACCACGGTGCATAACTATATACGAAAATCAACAGATTGAGAAACCATGGGCCAGTAACGATTGATACACAATGTTTGTTTTTTTTTTTTTGTTTTTTTTAGGCCATTAGATATTGAAACAAACGAGGTTACATGTATATTTATTATATTGGGTTTTAAATAAGACATTTTATGACTTGAAGTTCAGTAAAACCTAGTTTGAAATGATTCATCTGAAAGAAATATCATAACAATTAAAATTTTTTACTCGTTAATTAGTCAGCTGTTCTCTCTATCGCCACACACAAAATGCCGCTCTAAAAATATAACAAGACTTCAAAAGATGTAAACAATCTCGTCTCTAACCTACAACCTCTTTCGCCCCCAGCAACCGCCTTTGTCTTAAAAATATAAATGACTAACGGCTTTCCAGTAAATAAACTAAAGATAAAATACAAAGAAAAAAGGAAGTAGCTCGAATCTTTGCAAGGAGAGGTAAAAAATTAAATAAACACTTGAGCAAGAACTTACAATTCGACCATCCATTCGCCCTCGAGCATACGATCCCAATTACTCTCGTTAAGCTTGACAACCCATTTACTTGGTTTTTGCACAGCTGCATTCGAGAAACTAAGGCACGCCAGGCCGGCGACGACGAGGACGAGCAGGAAGCGCGACATGATCTTCGTAATATGTTATACCTTTCTTTCTTTGTACAGTTTTTTCCTGGAGAACGCGGAGGCTGGCGGAGGCCCTTTGTGCGCCGCCTCTCTGCGTCTTATATTTGCACTTGTAGGGTAAGTGCAGTTCTGCAATGTATATACTAAAATAATGTTGCTCCGCACTCTCCGAAGGTGTGATGTGCTGGCAAATTATTGCCACGGTTCACGAATTACCCCCAACTCCCGACCTGACCAATACACCTACTTATCAAGTCCTAATCCAGTAATCCCGTATTCCTGTTTTGTTTAATTAAGTAAGTATATTGGTACGCTCACTACTGAAGTACTGAACACTGAACCTCAGATCAGAGTCATCAGAGGAGCCATCACAGGATCCTCGAGAGAGTTATAGTGTCAGCACTGTCAGGTCAAGCGTTTGTGTAATGCGCACAGTTGCCACGTCTCTCGGAATATTTTTTTTCCTCAAAATTCAAAATTCGTTAGCTGCTTAAAATCGTATCAGAGTTATTTATTCATTAGTAATTACTGTAAGAGCTTTGTGTCATAAATTATTGTTTACAAATAATGCCTATCAGAATATAAATCGATCAGAATCTCAAATTACAATTGAGTTGATAACTTTTCATTTTGAAATATGACGCCTTTTTAGTGTGATACTGCGTGCGCAGTAAATGCTCCGCGCAAGCGCGGTCACGCAGAATATCGGAACGTCGAACCCCGAACGCCACACTTTTGTTGAGGTTAGGTTTTACCGCACTGGCTTGTGTGTGTTATGTTGTCGATTCGACTCCACTGCTTCTTTCATTTCTCATTTCGAACAATAATTTTTGTGTAATCTTTTTAAATTTGACGTAACTATTAAAGTAAAATTTAAAATGTCTGATGGTAAGTCCGATTTTGTTTTTTTTGAAATGTCGCCGTTTGTTCATATAAAATGTATTGTGTTGCAGAAGAAGTCATTCGTAGGAGATTGTTGATTGATGGGGATGGTATCGGAGACGACCGTAGACTTTACATTATTTTGAAGTCTTTTATGAAATGGGTAAATAATCCAGAAGTTGACCATGTCCTGCATGAAAGAATGCTTTCTCAATTAGCACAGTGTGAGTTTGCACAGAGAAAATCTAGACTAGTCTCTTGCATGAGTCAAGAAGAACAAAAAAGTTATGAAAATTTATCAAAGGAAATTGATCTTGAAATCGAAGAAGCCAAGGTAAACATTGAAAAAACCAAGGCTGAGCTTCAAGAAGCCAAGCAAGTTAGGAAAAACAGGATCGAGTACGATGTGTTGGCCAAAGTTATTAATGTTCAGCCAGATAGGAGAGAAACTAATGTCAAACTTGCAACACTTCAAAAAGAGCTGGGAAGCTTGAAAGTAAGTGTCTTTATGTACCTAGTAAATTGCTGTCAATTTTTGTAAAAATATAAATTTACTGTGTATTTATTTTAAAAGGAAAAATTACACCACTTGGAACAAAAACTTGAAATGAGAAGAAAACAGTTTCATGTTCTCATATCTTCGATACATTCTTTGCAAGGTATGCTGGATGAATCTGACGAGGAAATAATGGATGTCAGCTTAGAAGATGTAAATATGTCTCCTAAAGTAGCGGCTTAAATTAAACGTAATTTTGTATTCAATAAGATTCCTACGATTTTTATATAGTTTAAATTAAATATATTTATAATTAAAGTTAAAAGAGCTTTTTTTATTATTTGTGTCACTTTCCCAATTTTAATTTTATTTTTGTAGTTTTTGGAACATGCCTAACAGTGAGTGACAGTCTAGTCGAACGCTGTAACACTTTTGCTTCTTCATAAGTGCGTGAACACATGTTTATATTTTTTATTTCATTTCTTGATATCACATCAGTGGTTCTTTCATCAATAGCATGTAAATAAT
Organism: Copidosoma floridanum; assembly: GCF_036245765.1. NCBI lineage: Eukaryota > Metazoa > Arthropoda > Insecta > Hymenoptera > Encyrtidae > Copidosoma > Copidosoma floridanum. The sequence continues at coordinate 8,738,835 of NW_028321884.1, read as the reverse complement.
TATGATACAAATCTTCTTGAAGAATCAACAAACTTCTAGGTTCCAGCAATAAACTGAACTCACGTTTTGGAGTTATCTAAAGAAAATACATATGTATAATTGCTAGCTGTTAAATTACACTTTAAACAAAAACTTTTATTATCTCACATTATTTTCAGTTTCGTGCCTTTTGTAAAATTCTAACAGTGTATGTGATCCACAACTGATTGTTGTAACAATTGGATGAAAAAGTGGACCATCTGTATGTGCCTGTCAATCATTATTTTATTTAAAAAAAGGTTCCCAATTTTTTGAAAAACTTAATTTAAACTTACCATAATGCCTTGACCAGACAAATATTCATTGATCAAGACGTGATTTGGCCTCTTATCTTTTTCAAACAAATCCAACGAGGCTATTTTGTCAATTTGACTATCAAGCCACTAAAAAGTAATATTCATGGAATTCAATCGGAGGCTTCAATGAAACTACATTTAAACATGGTTGTACCTTAGGAACATCTTCAGCAATCATGCCTTTCTCATGAGGGATTCCACCCCAGTTTTGTAGCCTACGTTTGCTTAACTGTGTCCATTTCGGCAGCGGTGCACTGTTGACTTTTTTAATTATATCCTGTTCTTCTTCTTCAGTTATAAAATCCGGAATGTAATTGACCAAACGTGGTACCTATTACATTGATAATGGTTTTTAAATAACCATATTACCATTTTACCTAGAGTAATTAATACCTCTTTGACTACACTTGTACTTAATAAGCTTGTCAAGTCCTTCTCATCCATTTTCATTTTTTACATGACATTTTTCGCAAACTTTTACACAAGATTTGTTCGAAAGCGAAAAAAAGTTGGGCAAACGCGGACAGCAGCGGGTAATACGTAAACAAAGAAGGTACGTACATTTAAATACATGATATATATGTATATATACACATTTTTTTAAGGGAAGATTAGTATAAAGAGTAGGGGCTTCCCTGCAACCACCTGACTACGAATAAATTTTGTAACCGAACACCAGACTTGTACCCTATCAGTTCCCGCTGCTCTGCAGCGCTGCTTGGTGAAGTTGGTGTGAATTTTTCCTCGAATTTTTTAAGTACGCGAGGCGCTTGAGTTACGAAATTTGATACATTTCTTAATAAATAAAATAAATAAATAATTACCTCGTACTGTCAAATCATTCAAATAATTTTAGCGTCATATATTTATTTCTTTGATGTTTAATACTTACAACAAATAATTGTACACAATGGTGTAGGTATAAAAATGTTATAAGATTTTAAAGTTGTACACTTATATTGTATTATCGTAATTCATACATCATCTTGCGATTTCTCTTTGTACAATATTGTACACCCCCTCCTCCTCTGCCACCCACTCTCTATATATATATATGTACATATGTGGGCGACGAGCGACGGACGACGGGAGTACGGGACACGGGACGACTCGCGAGACGCCGTTTCGCGCGTGGGGGTAAAAAAGGCATCCTTGAATTGCCAGTCGTTGCTGATTCGCTTCTGCTTTCACGACACGACAACGTTCCTTCTTGTATAGTTTTGACGCTCTGAGGAATTTCCTCTTGCGCCTCGCGCCACACCTGGTACTTTTATAAACTCTGGTATGTGTATGTAGATACTTTGGTATACTTGAGTAACTTGAGCTTACAGAAGTATCCACATACTTATTAAATAGGTATATTGCAGGTGTACATGTTGATCCTAGTGGAGTTTGCATTTGCAGTCAGACTGCATTGCATTAAGTATAGTATATAAAATCGTCAGAAGAGTAAGTGTGTATAGTGAATAAACATGTGTGCATTGTAAGCGCGTAACTATATGGATGGACGGACTATATATTATATATGGAGACATTAGAGCCAAGGATTATAGGTGTAATAAAAGTAAAAATCAGAACAAGATGTGGCATTTCGTGTACCATACCTGTTTACAACTCCCGTGAGTGAAGTGTTGTGTTTTTTAATATTCTCTCCTTTGCTGTGCTGCTGGCTGCTCAATTGCTCATGTACTCATGTTCACGCGTATACCTATATTAAGTATGGACGCACATACCAATCCATCTGTATAAATATAGGTGAATGGAATGGATGCTGCTGTCTGTGTCTGCTGCAGCAATACACCTACCTATTTATATTATCTGTTATCTCTGCGACGTGCGTAAGTATGTATAAAGTACGTATACATGTACAGCATTGTATGCCTATATACAGTATTGTCAAAGCTATGAGTAAGAAGAAGTGAGAGGCGAGAGGAAAGTCGGAGTCGGAGAAGGAGAACTCTGAGAGCCAAACCTGTCAAGACTCGTCTCCTCCTCGAGAAAGATTGCTCCTCTACTTATATATCCGCAGCATGCATGCATCAGCACCCTTTCTACTTTTATTGTTGGCTGTGCGAGATCTGGTGAGCAAACGAATTTCCAGGACGACCAAACTATCGATGGGCCTCGTAAGTAAAACGTTTTCTTGTATATACCCTCACAGAACCCTCACAAAATCAGCAAGTTTTTGCTTCCTTCCTAACGAGTCACACGTGAGCTGCGTGTGCTTTCTCTTAAAAATATACGTACCCTTATGTTACATTATTATGTATCATCCTCAAACACGTTCTACCTACATTATTTTTGTACCATACTTATTCGTAGGAAAACAGGAAACCCTCGCTGAGCATGCCGGAGATTTAATACCCTCCGCGATCTTTGGGCTTAAAGTTCAGCTTTTTTAGGTCTTGTTTAAGTACCGTAAGTATAGGGACCATTTGATTGTGGAGTTACATATTTTTTTTGGAGCACACGTTGGCAAAACAATGCACTCATCTGTCTTGCTCGTGGGTGTGCGCGTGGGATGGTAGACGATTGCGTTACTACGTTGATTCTCATCCTCTGTGAGGCTCATCGAAGGCTGAATGGGAGTCAGGAATGTGCAGCGTTTGTTCACCCAAACTTGGCTTTGTTGCTATATAGCAGCACTGCCTTTGCAATAATTTTCCCATGAAATATACCTACCTCCTTGAATACTTTTTATTTTTTATCTTTTTTTTTTTTTTTTTTTTTTTTTTGCCAACTTTTTGATATTGTGAATGGTGGATCTCTCGTGAATCCAAAGTGAAAAGTGTCAACCTTTACAGTGACCTATAATGTGCGAAATTGGCTGCAGAACGTTAAACAACGCTTGAGTTTATAATAAGAATTATTGCTAGAAAATGTGAAATTTGCGCACTTTTTTATTTTTGTTTTTATCAGTATTTTATGAACAATTCATCCTCGACGTGTATGAAATTTGTTTACTCAGAAAAAATTTTTTTACCATTCAATGCATAGATGTATTTAACTTGTTATCATAAAGAATGTTATCAAATACAAACAAAATGTGTTTCTCAAGCAAAAAGATATTTTAGGCTTGTGTGATTATTCTTCAATAATGATAGTATGAATGAATGAATGTAATTCACACATTATGATGAACGATACATGGCTTATTGCTTGCAACATAATCTTTTAGTTATGCTAAACTGGAGAATCAAAACTTTTGCTACCTCCTACTTAATATTATATTGTTCGGCGCTTGAAATCTGCTTTTCTATTTTTGTTTTTGTTTTCTGCATAGAATTTTTCAAAAATTTTTTATTAAAATGTACGTAATTGACGATAAAATTTTTTTTTTTTTCCCGAAGTTGAAGTTGAAATTGGTTCAACCAATTGAATATATTGACAAGTTTTTTTAAATAAAAATCCAAATCTCAAAATTTTGATTATGTAATAAATAACTTAATTGGATTTTGACCAGATGTTTGTTATCTTAATGACTACCCTTCATGAAATTTTAATCGATAAAGCATTTTAAAAACGGTATTGTATCTCATACAATGTTGGAATAAAAATACTAATCGTAAAAAAAAAAATATATTTTCATTTGAGAAACGCGAAAAAAAATTTCTGACTTTAAAAAAATCGAGACTTTGAAAGCTTTTAGACAAATCTCTGTTAAAAAGAAGAAACTTATATCAAAACAGGTCAATAGGATTGCAAATAATTTAAGGATAAAATCCAAAAATAAAATCATAATGTACTCAATGTATAAAAATTTAATTAATGAGGAATTGTCAATTTTCTTCTGTTGCAGATAACAACGTCATTAAATAAATAAAAAGCAGTAAAATCTTGTTGGCAGTGTCTACTTGAGTCTCAAAAATCTTCATACAGTCATCATGTTGAAACGAAAATACCTGCAATCCTAATAAATAAAAAAATTGATTTTTCAAGATAAAAAATGCCTCACCATTCAGTCAATAATGGGACAGCACTTTGCTAGTCTCAGAGAATTTTTCAGAATGGATAGTGACAAGAAACCTTTGGAAGGATATCCCAAGGCGATCCGGTGTGTGTCTCTTGATATGCTGGATCAAAATGAATCAATTAACCTAGCAAATCAAGAAAGTAATGGAAATATACCAGTTATCAACTCTAATGTGATTCAAAACAGACCCAAGTCTGAGGACGGTTTAGATAACGAGCAATTGAATTTGGATGTGGATAATCACAATTCCAGATTCGAATCATTGTACAGTCAACCAGTGGACGGTCAGGAGTCAAAGCAATACTTTAATAACGGGAATTTCATCGCTGTTGAACAGGATCAGACATTTAGACAGCAAGAGGCTTGTTGCAGTAATTCTGGTGGTAGTAATACAAGCAGCAGCTCCGAAGATAGCCCTGTGAATCCGGTTTTAAGGAGATCATCAAAAACATTATCGTTTGGACGGCGGAAAAGTAAATACCATTATCACTATTCATGAAACTAAAGCTCGACCACTTATAAAAATAAATTTTTAATGACTTATTTAGCAAAGTCACATTCAAAGGACCAAAATCCGGTATGCAATCACATACTGTCTTCGAAAAAGAAGCGTAACAACTGGGTACTCAAGTTCAATTGCGCAAAGAGCAAAGGCTCGAAAAACACGGACATTCCAGGCCAAGCCAACAGTAGCTCAGAGTGCATTTGCACGGGGTACAGAAGGACCGAGGAACACCCAATGGGTGCTGGCATTGTCTTTAATAGCAGGTCTGCCCCACAGAGTCCAGTACTTGGACCACTGCCGCCTAGTCCTGTTATCGATCTCTCGCTCTTCAACCCGGAAGAATTTCCCATGGAGGTAACTTTAAATTGCATGATTTTTTTTTCACGCTTCATCATGATAATTTAGCAAGAGTGACTTGAACGATTTTTCAACATCTCATCTCATTCGAACGGAAGACGCGTATATGTCGACAATGCATCTTTGTGTCATTTAAGAGCTCATGACGTCACTCTTACGCGTTCATTTCGCTCATATACGATAAATGAGTCACTGTAAGGAATCGTATTAAAGAAAACAGCTCGCGTTTGAGGCTTCAAAGTCTCGGTGGATGACGATCGCATGAAAAAATTGTTGTTATCCTAACGAATTTAATCTTCATTAAAAATGCGTCTTTCATCTTTTGATCAGGATTGCGACGTACGAGCTCGAATACAAAGAGCCCGAGAGATGGAGGAAGGCGTGGAGCCACCCCCAGGCTACCGGCCGAACTGCACCGCTGGCGCTCTGCAAGTGCACCCGAGCGGCATCACGGTTGACAGCCTGGCAGCCCTGTTCCAGGCAAACGCCGGTATTCAGGCGGCCGCCCTTACTGCTCTGTCGCAAATAGACTCGACGCTCGTCTCGAGTATCGAGAGGCCCATCCACACTCAGGTCGACTACGTGCACTGCCTCGTGCCAGACCTCAACTCTATAACGGCGTGCTCCTTCTACTGGGGCAAGATGGATCGATACGAAGCCGAGCGCTTGCTGGATGGCAAGCAGGAGGGCACCTTCCTGCTGCGTGACTCAGCGCAGGAGGAATTCCTCTTCTCGGTTAGTTTTCGCAAGTACGGGCGATCGCTTCACGCGCGGATCGAGCAGTGGAATCACAAGTTCAGTTTTGACTCCCACGATCCGGGAGTTTACGCCTCTGAAACGGTAGGAAACTAACTCTATAACTGTGCCACAAGTGTCTATATAAAAATACGTAAATTTGCTCAAGGAAACTAACGTGGTATTTTTTATTGTTTTCAAAGGTATGCGGACTGATCGAGCACTACAAGGATCCGTCGTGCTGCATGTTCTTTGAGCCGATGCTAACGATCCCATTGCACCGAAACTTTGCCTTCCCCCTGCAGCACCTATGTAGAGCGGTCATCACCACGCGCACAACCTACGACGGTATTAACAAACTCCAACTACCAAAGACCCTCAAAACTTATCTCAAAGAATACCATTACAAGCAACGCGTGAGGATCAGGCGGCTGGATACAGAGAGTGATTTGCAGTCTGACAGTAAATCGATATCATACTTGCCCCTCATGTGAAAATCGTTTTGATTGCACGCGCGTTGATCTTGAGAGAAGCTGTAGTTAGGAGCTTCTCATATTTTTTACTTTTTAAATTTCTACCCTCGTACATATGTATATATATACCTTTGAACTAATTTTTCCTCAAGATCGGTATTTTCGGTTCGTTATCGAATTTTAACACAAATTTTGAGTAGCTTCAATTACACGCTGTTCGAGATCATCTTTGATACGTTATTACATGTAAAAACTGATAATCAGTTCTAAAATTGTTGAAAAAGTTTTATTTCTCTCGTTTAACGTCAACTAACAACTCAACATTTTTCTTTGATTTTACATCAACCAAATCATATTTTAAATGGGATTGTAATTTGAATATCTCCGTTACAATTTTTACAATTTATAAGCTTCCTTTAACATTTTATCTCAATGCAAAGTAATGCATCCTTTTAATAAATTCGGAAGTATAAGTACGAATATTTAATCATGCAATATAAAGATTTAATTAAATCAATATTCATATTTTACATGCGCAATATTAATGGTTCATTAATTTATTTATTTATTATGAGAAAACTTGAAATTACTTAAGAAAGTGCGAGTTTTTTCTAAATATTGATAGGGCTGAATGCACAAACTGGTAAGAATTTTTAAGTATACAACAACTTTTACATAAATATTTACTTTTGATGCCGCAGTTATATTAAACATTTCATTTTTTTTTGCCAGTGGGTGCAAATTATCATGTAGAAGCATAAGATAGCATTAATGAAAAGCTAATATTTTATCTCATGAGTCGTAGGGTTATTTTTTTAACAAAAAAAGAAAAATTTAACAGTAAGTTGTAGGTCTCATATTCTTTCTTTCCTAGCTGCCGTTAATGTCAATATTCATATGATTTAGATACATATTTGCATTTCCGTATGTTTGGTTTAAAAAGCTGTTCAGAGTTGCTCTGAACACTCCTCCAAAGCTATGAAAATATGTATCTATATTTGTAGTTAGGCAGCATTTTCATCAGTTTCAAAAAACTTTTTTGAAGTTTTTTATATTTTACATTAATTTTTTGTCCTTATTGGCAATGATAAAAAATTGCGTATTTTATGAACGCTTATTGCAAACCAAGAACTGATATACGATATAAATTTCTTGAAATCTGAAGGAGTTAAAATTGTTATTGCGGTTGTCGGTGTTTCTCGTAAAAACGTTATTTCGGAATGTGATAGTCTTTAGCTTTGAAAATTTATGTATTATAGTTAAAAAAAGGTGTTGTTGTTGTTTTCAAAGTATTTGTAAATATAGTTATAAAATCTATCACGTATAAAAACTGCTTAAAAGGAAAAAAAATTGTTGAAAGAATAATTAAGACTGTAAATTTTTCTCAATTGTGTAGTAAATATCACAAGTTGGTTGTTGAGGAAAATAATAGCGATCATATCATATGTCATTTTTTTCATATGTTACAAAAAACAGTTTTTCTGAATAAAAAAAAAAAAAAAACAGACATTGCCAACAAGGTAAAAAAGACGAGCCTATGTTTAGGTACGAGCTAAGTATTATTACCTCTATTTGTATGATTTTACCACAATAAGGAATTTTTCAGGATAAAATAATTGCATTAGTTATCTGTATCAAGTGTCCCACTGCGCTAGTCACGTGACAATTATTCGATGTGGGTGGCTTTTTATCGATAAAGAATGTGAGGCTACCGATCATGTATTTATTTCACTCGCTCAATCATCAAGTGAAAATAGCAATATTTAGGGGATAGATGAGATAAAAATAGAGGCAGTTTTTTTTAACACACATCGAGGAGAGTGAGAGTGACACCCAATTCTTCCAAAATAATTCATGATTACGCAATTCCTATCGTGCCTACTTTTATTATGGATGATCATGATACACCACAAAAATGATTTATGGCCCATCAAGCTCATGATGCCAATGACGTTTAAGTATTGGGCTGTTTTGAAACTTTTGTTGTTTTTAATAAATATTTATAAATGTTTTACACAATTTCCATTCAAATTTGTAAGATTGATAGTTATATATTTTAAATTAAAAATTGATTCATGGAAAAGTGATGGAAAAGTTTGAAAAGAAGAAAAAAAATTTGAAATTTTATTCATATATTGTATAATACAAGGTTATATTTGAATGCATTCAATTTTAATATATACCCAATATAGGCTAAGTCTAAAGAAGATTCTATTAGTAATATTATTTCAATATAAGGATAGTTTAATATTTTAGAAAATAATATGTTGATGAATTTCATTACAGCTCCAATGCAAAGAGTTTAGGAGTGTGTCAAAATTTTTTTCATAACAAATATTTAATATTGATACTAATTTTTGTTATTCTCACAAAAAAGTTTTAATGTTTGTATACATAAACCATTTCACAGTGATCATTAATTTTATGTACATAGCTTGACAAATATAAATATTTATACCCAGACAAAATGACTGGTTAGAAACAACAAATTTTTCTTGACAACCTAAGAGACTCCAAATAACTGTAAACCCTGTATATGTCGATTGTGTATATATTATGACAAATAACAAATAATAAGATGCGCCGAATTGATTCCACGAATCTCGGTGAAAAGGCGATGATAAAGTTATTAAATGAAACATGAATAAAAAAACCATTCATTGATTAGTTATTCGAAAAATTAGGTAATGACCTTAAAATTGGCACGTAATTTAATTAAATTGTACATTAGGAAGATTGAAAATTGTTATTAGTTGTTAACGCGATTAACCCTTATAAATATTTATTTACAACATAATTTTAGTAACATATGTAATTGTTGGGAATGTCGGATGAAAAAGATTTGTGAAATAATAAATATAATCATAAGTAATATGTATATACACACACATTTTTATTTTCACATCCTTTTCCTCCATCAATACAAATTTTAACTATAATACACAGAATTTAAACCACTCTATAAATTCTTTAACAAAAAAAAAATGTAAAAAAAAAAAATAAAAACACATGGTATTTTTTATATTTCACTGAAAAAAATCAATCTGCAATAAATAATGATGTGACAGGCAAAAGAATCCTGTAGTTGAAGTAAAAAAGTGAACAGAAGAGTACTATTAGAAAAATATCTACATAATTGTTAAAGAATTTATGCTGAATAAAAAGCTTGAAAGAAATAACATTTTTTGAAAGTAAGAATGATTTTGTTATAAATATCTTAATTAACCATTTCCTAAAAGGATACTGATGAAATGTTTCTCCCAGTTTTCGACCATGTACAGCTCCGTGACTAATGTGTACCTGAAGTACCAATATTTAAAAAAAGTTGTGATTTTTTCCATTATGTTCACCATAGTTGTACCTATAATATCTGAGTAAAAGTAGTTAAGTCACTTCAGTTAACACAATACATGGTAAGCACACAGAATGACCAGTAAAAAATTACCATAAATTATCAGAAGTACAATAACCTCAAACCTTACAAGTTAACGCAATGCAATGAATGTCCATTAACTTGTTTTGAATTCTTATAGGAGCAATTCTGCACAAAATAAACTGTATTTACGATAAGTAAATGTTTATATGGATAATCAGTGTACACTATATACTATTACAGGCTACTACTTGTATGATATTAAGTGTCAAATTTGTTCTGCAGTTTTTCTAAAGGCGAATTTTAAATGCATCTGATTCAGTTTTGTGTTCTGCGCATCGTTGTGCGCCTGATAAAATTATTGTAAATGCAGTCGAATTGTGGGATGGCAGACGGCACCACCACAGTGAGTCATACTTTTTGAAGCTATACTCTCTATACCTAGTTATTTTACAATAAAAAAATACATTCAGATAATTTTTTATGAAATTTGCCATTCAAATATAAGTATATTTTACTGACAACTGTTAAATAAGTTCATGGGTGTAAAAGTTACCTTAACTTTAAGTAGGTACTTCTTTTATCTTGCGAAATCGGCTAAAAGCGGCGTGAACAGGATTTTTGAAAATTAAGGTACCAATGCTTGGCCACAAAAAAATTACATCAGATATTTTTAAAAAGTACAATAAAATTAACAAAAAATTTAATCGAAAGATTGTTTAATTTTTATTTATTTTATAACTGGGAAACAGGTAACGTTGATAGAGACATTATTACATTGTTGCAGTATTCCTAAAAAAAATTAACTTTGTTGTGATTGAGACTGATACCGTATACCATTATTATTATTATTTTTTTTTAATTATTATTATTACAAAGGAGAAAAAGAGTGTGCCCGACATACTTTCTAAGTGACTAAGTGTATTTTTTTTTAATACCATAGTACAACCTTAAGGTGAGAGTATAAATGATACGCATAACGTGTACTGTGTAGAAATTTGACTCCTTAAAGATCCCACACCAGTTTTTCTTAGAAGGCTGATATCCGTTTAAAAACACATGGATGATATCTTTTACACTACCTTCTTGTAGATACCTACTGAAGCATCGAGTGAAACTTTTATTTCGTGACCTTTGAATACTTATGTGTAAGTATATGTATGTACCCATATGTAACTTTTCATTCCAAGAAAAAGAAACAAAAGCTACTTACATCTATAGGCTGTGTCGCATAAGGCTCCGTAAGCAGTTAAGGTCACGTGCTCATTTATCATAAGTGCGAGTGAGACGCATAATCACGTGACTTAACTAAACGGAGCCTTATGCGCACAGCCTATAGATGTAGCTTTTGTTTCTTTTTCTTGGAATGAAAAAGTAATACGGGTACAATACCCTACACACAAATGGTAAAATTCACCCGTTCTATTTCGAAACGAAAAACAATCGCGCACTAAGTACTCTCGGCGGTGTAGCTGCGATCCTGCAGCGATAACGGAAACAATCAAATTTGAAATGTGGCTACCGGAGTCCTGTGGGTACCCACACTACCCACCGCCATATCTGTAACAAGTAACAAGATACCTAACGGAAACATGGGTGGCGGTACGGTCGGTCTGGTATATTTCGCAGAATCGCAAAATTTGCAACGACAGTTCAGTCGCTGGCGAACCGCTAAAGCGAGCTTGGGGAGCCGATCCGATCAGTTTAGTTTTTGCGGGTGTGTCTCTTTTATGGCTGAGGTTTCTCGCGTCTCGGGCAAAACATCAAGTAAAAGAGTAACGAGAACAAAGACTGGTGTTATAGATCCATAAGTAAACGATATGGAGGGCAGAAATTCGAATAACCGATACAAGAACAAAGCCAAACCCAAACCTTATTGCAACAACAATAATCCACAAGGTCGAGATGCAAAATCCACGGGCAATGAACGCGGACATCAAAGTAGGACGCTTGATCCCAGAAGAGCACCGAACCCTGGATTCAAGTAAGCATAATATTGTTTTTTTTTTTTTTTTTTTTTTTTTTCTCTCTTATACCCTATTTTGATTGACAAAATGTTGATTTGTAACATTCTTGGGTATACGCGCGCAGTTGCGTCAGAAAGTACTGTACTTAATCAAGTTTCACAGTAAAATGCTGGTTGCTTTTTTTTTCTTCTTTTCTTCAAGCAATTTTTTGAGAACGTACAAAAATAATTTAGTGTAAGTGCTTTTAGCTTTTTGTTTTTACAATGTTATACATATGGCTGAGCGAACACGCATTTATATATGCCTACAACCTTGCGTTTCACTTTGCGTTTGAGCATTTTATTATTTTGCTACCTCGAATGTCACGGACTATTTCGCATAATCTTCATCCAATTGTTATTTTCCGACAGTAAACCGATAGCGCAAAACCGCTGGAACAAACGTGACAATGACCGTCGCGCCGAGAGGATGACTTTTAACTTTAAATCCTTGAAAGAATTGAGTTTAATGAACAGTGAGGACGCAATGGTTAAAGTTACGAAAAACGAGGAAGAATTCGCGAATTTCTTGAACAACCAAATGAGGTCGGATTTTTTAGTGGTGACGTTGAAAGTTTTCAAAAACATTTGTCGGGCTAACTTCACGGAGACCCTCACGAAGCTCATCAACCAAGCCTGCTCCTCAAACTTTTTGCACAACTTGGAAAATTATCTGACAAAATTACCGTTTGAAAGTACCGAGGAAAAATTGCTCAACAAGTTGTATTACGAAGACGTCAATGGGTTCGTAACGATACTCCGTGTATTATTATTATTATTATTATTATCTTGTAATTTTTTCGAGTAATTGTATTCATTACATTTTACGTTTGCTAGGTTTTGGCGCGATCTTGTCGAGTTTTTTCAAAAAATCATCGAACTCATGTTTCGCACGGCGTGCAACAAGTTGACAACAGTATTAAAAAAAATGGAAGGAATCATACAGAGCATTGAATTGACCCAAAAGTATGGACTGGACGATGGGGTAAAAAAAGACGTATCGAGTATGATAAAGGATTTGGAGGGGGAAATAAAAAAAATCGAAAAGAGAGACGTGGTTGAAGCAGATTCCGACGAAAACAGCAAAGAGCTCGCGCCACCAGACAATTTCCGGGAGATTAACGTGTTTCCGACGACCGAAGATCTGCTCGACGACAAAGTATTTTTGAGGCCGTGCAAAATAAAAGACCCTTATGATTCCGTCGACCATTACTTGGATGTACAATTTAGGCTGCTGAGGGAAGATTTCGTGAGGCCCTTGCGCAACGGAATCAAAGAGCTGGATGGTACCCAAAAGTACCGAAACAATGACTTTCGCATTTACAGGAATGCTAGGCTGATGACCTCCAATGTTAAAGAATTCAGTGCTGGCATTCAACTCAACTTTGGAAAATTGAATTTCGTCGACTGGCGCATCTCCAAGCGCCTCATGTACGGAGCGCTTCTGCTCTTGAGCAACGACAACTTCAAAAACGTGGTATTTGCAACCGTGTCCAACAGAGACATAAAGGACCTCATGAATGGATTTGTGTCCATAGAGCCGTGCGTGGAAACGGTCATCAACCCCACGATGTACAATTGCAATTTGGTCTTGTTGGAATCGAAAATTTTCTTTGAACCGTACTTCGTTGTACTGTCTGCTATGCAAAAGATTAATGAAACGAACTTTCCCATGGAAAGGTATTTAATCCAAGCTAAGACTTCAGTGAAGCTACCGCGGTATCTAGAGGACGTAAATTACTTGACGTTTGAGGACAAATTCATGTTTCCATTACACGGTGGCGGCGATTGGCCACCCGCTGCAGAATTAAGACTGGACGAATCGCAGTACGGTGCATTTAAAAGCGCGTTGACTCAGGAGTTTGCTGTGATTCAAGGTCCCCCGGGTACTGGGAAAACCTTCATAGCGTTGAAAATTGTTCAGGCTCTGCTGGAGAACAGCACAAAGTGGAAAAAACACGGCCCCATCGTCGTCGTGTGCCTGACGAATCACGCCCTGGATCAGTTTCTGGAGGGCATTTTGCGCTACACAAAATCGATAGTACGTGTGGGGAGTCGGTCAAAGAGCGAAAAGTTGAAGCCTTACGCCCTCGGGGAGATCAGGAAGAGCTTCAATCACAGAAACAGCGCGGGTTACTTGGTGCACGACATGAAACGCCAGATTGAAGAAGTTTTCAGGGCCGTCGACAAATTGAGACTGTTCATCAAGTATTTGACCACACCGAACATCATCGTGCCTCTGCAGGCTTTTCAGAATTGCCGAGATAAAACGCCTCTGAAGGAGTTCAAAACGAGCGAAGAGCTGATGTTCTGGCTTGTCGGGATGGAAGTGACTCCGTTAATCGGACTCGAGACTCCCAGCGATGCACCCAACGATGTGTCCGAAGAGGCAAAAAAAGAGGAGACGGCAGAAACGGAAACGGCTGAGTACATTTTCGAAGAATTGGACAACTTACGCACAGACGTTGACATAACGTTCGAGTATGAAAAATTGAAAGTCGTCGATTCTTGGGGTCAAATTTATCCGTTGGATATGTTTGATAGACGAATAAAGGAAACGCAGTACCAGATTAGTCAGTTGAAAAACAATCCTGCGTCGTTGCATTTGCCATTTAGTCCGATCAATGCTTGGACGGATCATTTGGAGGACACTTGTCAGCAGCGTGAAAATATACGAGTAAGAAATACTTTTACGACAAAATTACACATTAACATAATATATAGTCTTGGATTTTTAATAAGTAATTTTTGAATTTTCAGCTTGAGTTAAGCAAACACCCGCTAATAAACAAGACCAGCGCGCCTACTGCCAATCCACGCTGGCAAAAATACTGGTCTTGGATAACGACTAGTTACGATTGGGTGTGCAATAAAATCACCCAGTTGGAAGAAAAATATCGATCTTTGAATTCACAACTGAGCGAAATGAGACACATAGCCGATTTGGGAGTGATGAAAGAACGCGAAGTGGTTGGGCTAACAACCACTTGTGCTGCCAAGATTCAGTCTTCGTTACGAGCTCTTAGAGCACCTATAGGTAAAATTACATGAATAACGTTTATTGTTTTGTGTGATATTCAAGTAAATGTTTTTTTTTTTCATCAGTATTGGTTGAAGAGGCAGCCGAAATTCTGGAATCGCACGTTGTTTGCGCAATGACCAAGTCTTGCCAACACGTAATACTGATCGGCGATCACAAACAATTGCGCCCCAAGGCTTCAGTCTACGAACTAGGGACAAAATATAATTTAAACGTGTCGTTATTCGAGCGAATGGTCAACGTGAGAGGAGATTGTATCCAGTTGGCGTACCAGCACCGCATGCGGCCGCAAATTGCCAAACTGGTATCTCCAATTTATGAAATCCTGCACAACGACAAGTCTGTATTTTGCTATCCGAATGTCAAAGGATTGGATAAAAATCTTTTCTTCCTAAATCACACGTCACGCGAGGAAAGCTGTAAAATAGACGAGAGTTACGTGAATAAACACGAGGTCAGATTTTTTGCTGCATTTGCAAGGCATCTGTTGATGCAGGGCTACGGTCCAGATGACATTACCATCCTGTGCACTTATACGGGGCAACTAATCGCTTTCATGAATGTAAGTTATTATGCGCTATAGTGAATCCATACAAATGTGTGCAATTGGTGTTTATTGATTTATAATTTATAGGAAGTGCATCAGCACGCTCTCCTTCGACAAGTACGTGTCACAACTGTAGACAATTACCAAGGGGAGGAGAATAAAATTATTCTTCTGTCGCTGGTCCGTAATAATGGCGAATCAAAAGTCGGATTTTTGAAAGAAGAGAACCGAGTGTGCGTCGCTTTGTCGCGCGCTCGGGAGGGCTTGTACATCATGGGCAATATGAGCGATCTCATCAGTAAAAATAACATTTGGCCCAAGGTACACAAAGTATTGGAAGATGAAAATGCCATTGGCGACTATTTGAAGTTGAGATGTCAAATTCACAAAGATCAATTTTTCGAGGTAATACTTTTAGAGATAAATCTTTAAAAATATAGTAAATTTATGAATATTACTTTGTTTAGGTAAAAAATGAGGATGATTTCAAACAATGTCCCGAAGGGGGGTGTTTGAAAAAGTGCGACCTTTTATTACCCTGTGGGCATTTTTGCCTGAGCGTTTGTCACATTTTGGATCGGGAGCATAAGAATTATCAGTGCAAGCAAAATTGTAACGGAGTCTGTCCAAATAATCATCCTTGCGAATTAAAGTGTTGGCAGGGCTGTAAACCATGTTTGGTTTTCGTAGAATGTACACTAAAGTGCGGACACACCATAAAAATACCATGTTCTTCGGATCCGAATACATTTCCATGTCCAGTTGAGGTATATACAACTTTTAATTGTTGACACTATACCGTTGTTACAATAAAAAAAAAGCTCGAATAATTTTATATCCATAAATTACAAGGGTTTTTTATATCTTTGGTGTTTGAAATAATTACTTTTAGGTGGATGCGACTTTACCGGAATGCAATCATGCGATTACAAAACCTTGTTATCTGTCGATTGAAGAATGCAGGTGTAATTACAAATGTGAAACTCGTTTGGATTGTGGACATTCATGTTTAAAATACTGCCATGTGAAGTTCGATCCAGATCATCTGAAGGTATTTTTATTGTTGTATATATACATATATTTTTCTTTTGCAGTACGAAAAGAAAAAGTTGGTCACGCGTTACAACCCAAAATATTATTAAAACAATAAATGAAAATTTACTGAATCATTAATCAATGATTTTCTCTGTAGTATACCTGTAATAAAAATTGTACAAGAAAAAATGTTAACTGTACTGGAAATCATATTTGTAAAAAAAGATGTTACGAGGAATGCGAGCCTTGCTCTCTACCTGTTGACAAAAAACGTTCATGCAGACATTACTATAAAAACGTTGCTTGTTCTTTGAACATAGAAGACGCTTACTGTGAACGACGTTGTGACAAAATAATGATTTGTGGTCATAAATGTAAATTGAAGTGCTCAGATGAATGTAAAAATTGTCCACAAATGGTAAGGGTGATATAAAAAAACATTGCCAAAGTAAAAAATGAGAATTGAACTGCGCTGATTTTAACGTTAAAAATTAATAGATGACAAAGAAAAGTCCATGTGGTCACAACATATGTGTTAAGTGTTGCGAAGAAGCTACACCTTCCAAATGCAACTTTGATTGTTTAAAAACGTTACCGTGCGGCCATCCATGCACTAAAAAGTGTAGAGAGTCCTGTACAATGGACTGCAAGGAATTGGTGAAACTGAACAAGCCAGGACTTTGTGGCCATATTTTTTCAGTACCTTGCTATTTAAAAAATTCCGGTAATACCCAGCAGAGCCATTAATTTTCAACCAACATACTAAATTTTTTGCTTGTTTGATTCAACAATAATTTAATTTTCTTCAGATCCAAAATCTCGTGGATTGTTAAGATACTGTAAAGAACCTTGTAATTTTACGTTGGCTTGCACTCACACGTGCAAGGGGGACTGTGGAAGCTGTTTTCAAGGTCGTATGCATATTGCTTGCAGCGAGCCTTGTCGCACCGTATTCATTTGTGGACACTCGTAACTTGAATTTATTTAACAATTGAAATAAATTGAAACAGTACAAATGTCAATTTTTAATTTTTTTTTAGGTGTAAAGTAGCTTGCAACCTCGAGTGCCAGCCTTGCACGCAAAAGTGTGAATTGAAGTGCAGTCATAATAAATGTGGTAGAAAGTGCGGCGTCCCATGCGTTCCTTGTAAAGTGGGTGCTTACATATTTTTGATGTTCATGTTTTTGTCATAGTTCTTGAATTATTATTAGGATTTTTTTTTTTTTTTTTTTTTTTTAGGAACCATGTGAGCGAAAGTGCTTCCACCAACAATGTGAAAAATTATGTTATGAAATATGCGATATAACACCTTGTGATAAGCCATGCCGAAAAAGATTAAAGTGCCATCATGCGTGCGTTGGATTTTGTGGGGAGCCCTGTCCTCCGCTATGCCGAATTTGTCATGAAGATGAGTTAACAGAAATCTTTTTTGGTGATGAGGATGATCCGGATGCGAGGTAACTTGAAATTACCACGATTTTGGGGTGTTTGTGCAATTAATTTTTTACTATTTGCGTCTTTGTTTATTTAGATTCGTATTGCTTAACGACTGTGGACATTGTTTCGAAAACGAAGGCTTAATGCAGTGGATCCAACCAACTACCGATACTAACGAGGCCATTGAAGTGAAAACGCCGGTATGTCCTAAATGCAAGACCCCCATAAGGAGTTGCAACAGAATAATGAACCGAATCAAGGAGGACTTGAAAAATGTTATGGCTGTAAAAGATAGAGTGTTTTTCAGTAACAAGAAAGATGAAATCGCACGTAAACGCAAGAAGAATGTAGAGGCATTAAGGAACATGGAAAATTTTCCAATTATAAAAGGTATCTTTAAAAATTTTTTTCAATCAATCTCTCTCTACTTGCGCAAATCATATTCAAGTGTGATGATTATTTAAATGTTTTTTGTAATTTTCAGATTTCCGAGACATAAAAAATTATATTTCCAAACTTAAAGAACTTACTTGCCCAACGAAAAAAAATAGAAAACAATACTTAAACTATAATGAAGTTAATAATTTAGATGTTATTGTTTCTATTTTAGAAGAAATAATAACTGTGTTGAAAAAAAAAAAGAACCTATCCATTCCTGTTGAAAGCATAAAACTTCAAGTTACCACGTTGATACAATGGCTTCCTGGTAAATTGAAAATTTCAAGTCAAAGGCTTGATGATGTTCAATTGGAGCTGAGACGGCTCCATTTGATGGTGAGACAAAATGCCTTTTTTCGTACTTAAAATTTTATAAGATTATACCGTTTCAGTTATGATTCTGGTTTTAGGTTTACATTTACAATCTGTTCTCGGACGATTTATGGAAATTATCAGAATGTAAGAAGGACTATGACCTTTTGATGGAAAAATTGACAAATGTTGGAAAATTCACTTCAACTGTGGAAGCAGACATCATAAACAGTTCAAAAATATTGAATGAGCGGAAAACCGTATTGATCGAGCGGGCTATGATAGTAAAAGCTATGGGTCTCGCCAAAGGTCACTGGTACAAGTGTCCAAATAACCATGTCTATGCCATTGGCGAATGCGGAGGTGCCATGGAGCGTTCCAAATGCATAGAGTGTAAAGCTGTCATTGGAGGAGAAAACCACCGGCTCGTGCAAAGCAATGCACTCGCGACGGAAATTGATGGAGCTTTAAGTCCTGCTTGGCCAACGGCATTACGCCATTGATTGAAATAATATACATACATTTTAAACGTAAAGCATGCATAAATATATTATCATTTTATAATATTATGTAACTACATGTATCAAGTTCTACTTCTTAAACATAAAAAAAAGTTTATATAATACGCTCATACTTTCTAAAAATCATTAAAAAATATTATACACATAAATATATATTTTTACTGGAATAAAATTTTTTGTTTTTCATATTAGTATAAACATGTACTATTATTGTATTGTGAGCAGTCGTGTAATATGGCTTATACCTACTAATTTTAATATCTTACGATGATGATTATAACGGTTTAAATTTCGTATTATTATCCATCGGTTTTTTGAGTTTAACAACGAAGATGAGGCATCATCGATGACACGGTCAATCTTATTTTATACGCAAAAATAGCTGATTAGTTAAAAGAAAAAATCAAGGGAACAATACATTTAGAGCATAACTCTTGTTACGACTGTAAAGCTACCAAATTGTTTCGTCTTACTTCATCGATGCGCGTAATATTGTTCTTTGAGTAAACGAAGTATAAATGAAGATGTAAACACCACAGATAATACCTTCGTTTCACACGGAAAAAGTAAACATGCACATGGCGTGTTATGTTGCGCCAATTTCCAATGATAAAGTATTTACAGTTAAGGAGTTGAAAAAATAATCAATATAGCAGTAGCCAGTTCTTTATTGGAAAAAAATTTTATACAAGTACAAAAATCCCCTTGAAGTAAAAAAAATTATATTCGACTTTTGCATCGACTCCATTGATATTATTATTCACAGCTATAAATAAAATAGAAAAACATTAAATCATCTGAAAGAAAAATCTAGTAAAAAGATTATAAGATTGTTTAGATATGTCAACTCCATTAGGAGCAATCATCTCCAGAGACGTCGGGATTGCCAGAATCCAATAAATCTGCTAGATCGTATTCCGGCATCTCTTTACCGATTAAAGTTTTCAGTTGGACCGCACACATGATGTAATTGTCAAATGATATAGTTCCTTCCTCGGTACCGTATCGGCGCACCAAAATATTGAGTACTCTGTTGTTCAATCGGTAACCGGCGCTGTTCAACGCACGTCGCAGTTCAAATGCGCTCAAATTGCCCGAACCGTCTTTGTCGTGCAGGTGAAAGGCGGCCTACGGAAAATAAAAATTTATTTTTACTTATAAATGGGCGCAAA
Organism: Copidosoma floridanum; assembly: GCF_036245765.1. Classification (NCBI taxonomy): domain Eukaryota; kingdom Metazoa; phylum Arthropoda; class Insecta; order Hymenoptera; family Encyrtidae; genus Copidosoma; species Copidosoma floridanum. Next base: position 8,718,576 of record NW_028321884.1, on the reverse strand, counting down.
AATCGCTCATGTCGGATGTATAACATGTAGTTATCTATTTTACCCTCCACATTCTGATGTCGTTCCACAGACTGGTAAACTCCTCGAAATTCAATTTTTCAGTACTGTCTTTGTCGAGCATAGCAATGATACTTTGGCAAATATCTTCGTTGAAGCCTTGGTCCTGCATTTCTATAAAACAATATATAACATAGTAAAAAACTTTTTTTTTTTTAAAGAAAAGTAAAAATTCAAAGTTGGATGAAATATAATAGAAATAAAATTAAAAAAAAAAAAAAAAAGAAAAACAAGGAACTCACTATGAACAATATGATTAAAATAAGGTACTGATAGTAAAAATATTGATTAATAATAAGAAAATTTTCCTCTTGTTTACTGTTTTAAATAAGTTTGTACCTTTGCGCATGGCGTAATCCAAGATTGCTTTTAACTCTGTACAATCAATTTCCATGTCATCACCGGCAAGTCGTTTAAAGAATCCGTGAATTTTCTCCTCATTTCCACTTGGGACTGGTTGTACCTGCAATTATTTACCACTATTTTATCTAAAACACTATCACTTCATGTCAGCGTTGACTTATATTTTTTAAACGTATTCTGCAATCGACTATCTGGCTTGTTAGAGTACTTAGACAAACGGTGCAAGCAGTACGTCTTTATCACTGAGATTAGTTTTTATTAAGCAACATTTTTGCAGCTGAAGTTTACATATTAATAAAAAAATATACGTAGACGAATGAAGTATCCATCAACAGCACGGTAAAATTAATCAACTTTAAATTGCGTTTATAGTTTGTTTCGGCCAAAAAAAAACATTTTTTTATTTTCTTCGGACCATAAACGTATTATTATTATTATTATTATTATTATTATTATTATTATTATTATTATTATTATTAAAGATCTTGAATTAATTAATAACGTTACCAATACGTACCCTTTCGTCAACCTCCCCAACTCCGACTTTTTCATCGTTTTCTCTGTAAAGAGAAAAAAAAAACAAATCATTAGGATGAAACACGATTATTCCCTAATAAAACAACGTTACACTTACTCCATGCTGTGTTTGTTTTCAGTAAATATTCGGAGTAAGAATTCCCCTTCTTCGCTTGGTTCAAAAGCACTAGGAATTATGCAGTAAACTCCAGGCCGTAATTTAGCACGATGCGTTATTTCTCGCATGTTAGTAAATAAGCAGTTTGGAACCGCAACCCTGTGATTCTTGAAAAAATTCGTATCCAAAGGCTTTGGCAGCTCATCTGGATTTTTCAACTGAAACCCAATAATGTGTTAATTAAATTCTCAAGTGAAGGTGCAGGCAACCGAAAAAAAAGCTATAATTGACTTTACGCGATAGACTGCGAAACCAATAGCCAGGGTACTAGCACCAATTTTCCTCATGGCTCTTCTATGTTTTTGCATCAACGCGATAATGACGGTGCACTTGTCGTCACCTTCATCGGGATGCTCCAACGTGATGCGATACTGCGGGTTACTCGAGAAAGTTTCTAAAAATAAATTTATATTCAATGATATGTGTCTTATAGTGTCTTGACAAAAAAAGCTTTTTTTTTTCCCAAAAAGTATTACCCAAGTAGTTTCGGCAACCACCGGCAGTGACTCCTTTTACCCATTCGCCCTCGAACATACTAGTTTTCCACTTTTTCTTTCCAACGTTCAAATCGTCCTCCGTCAAGGAATCCGGATTCAAGTTGCAAATTTCAATGTGTGCAAATTCTTTTTTGAAATCCTCGTAGCACATCCAGAATTCACCGTCAGTGTCGAAAGTTAGGCATAATTTCTTTTTAACATCCGCAGGGACCTTCCTCCACGACAGAGAGCTGCAGCGTAAAAATTCGAGGTGAACCACATACGTTAAACCATTGCCAAGGAGACAAAAAAAAACCCCCCAAATAATTACTAGTCACTCCAGTCGCCATTCCACTCGTCCTCGTTACCCCACGGGTTCCTTATTCTCAGCAGCTGAAGTGGCTTCGTATCACCGTGCTCGACAATATCTATCACTTTCACTTTGGTGATACTATAAGCGTGACCCTTGATCAAACCCGACGGCATACGGAGTTCCACTATATGGGGATCCGCCTGCAACCCACATGTATATTATAGTATATAGGGTCGGTGGGGACAAAATATAATGGAAAAAAAAAGGTAAACCTACCTCGACCGAGCAGCCCATGAGGGAGTTTCTCTCGTACGCCTTGAGCAAAATATCGAACAGATCGGGTGGGGCGTTAGCCATAACGATCGTCTCGGCAACGCCACCAGTCAGGTCCACCATGGCCTCCAGGGCCGAACCACCCTTGAGACATTCGTAGCAGCCGTGCAGCTTGGCGTAGGCCTTTTCCAGCAGAGGAGTCCAAAATTCGTTGCTCGTGCCCGATTTCAGGTTCAACAACTGGCCGTCCAACAATGGCAGCCGATCATCGACGACGACGTCCACCCACTTGCCGTACTGCCAGAACCTGAGGATGACCACCACCAAGACACGAGTGATAGTTTATTTTACATCAATCATCGTTGATTTTCCTCGGTATGTTGTAACGTTAAGTCACCTGAAGTGGAATATGCCGGCGTAATTTTCTCCGAAGCCCTGGTCCCGAGGTATGATTTTGCAGAACAAGTTGGGATTCATCGTCAGGTTGGCCAGGGGGGAGAGCATCCAGCAATCGCCGAGCTCGCCTTGCTCGACGTCGAACCTGGAGAAGCCGTCGACGAAGAGCTGGGGGTCGTCGACTAGATCCTGCAAGCAAAAGGGTGTTTTATCGGTAAGGAAATCGGTATTTTACGCTGGTATATATCCATCGGTAAACGAGTGAGGGTTGAATTTTTACGTGCCTTAGGGCGCTTCCATTCGATGAGTCTGTCTGATTTTTCGGAGATGACCAGGGCCACGTCGGAAGCTGGAAACTCGGGATCTTCGAAGAGACGCCCCTCATCCAGGCATTGCTGTCTGAGCTGATGGAAGTTTTGGGTTAGACGTCTCGATTTTATTACCGATTCGTCAATCTGTAAGTACGTATACAATTTTTTTTTTTTTTTTCTATTAAATAAGGGCATTGGGATTTTTTGTTAGCTTAATTTTTCTTAATGGCAAAAGAGGCACTTGTAAAGACATACTTTACGTGACTGTGTGCACTCGATCAGTAAAAAATGAGGATATGAATGAGAGTCGAGGTTGATTGGACTCATCGACAAGACGATCTTATTATATTGTCGTATCGATAATGTCCGTAGCTGTTGAAACAACTCATTTGACCATTTTATTAAAAAAAAAAAAAAAGATTTGAGTTAAAAAGAAAGGTTTCATGTACATTTTTCTTGAAACCTACCACTTCGGAGAAGAAATTTCTCAATGTTCAAGCAATAATATTTCGTATTAAAAAATTATTCAAATGCCAAGTACAAACGAGTATGTGTCAACTAAGCATGTACGAAAATTAATTATGACGTTATCATTTATATTACAATACTGTTAACTCTTTGTCTGATGACCAAAGTGCAACCATGTGGCGGTTATTTTTTATAATATATATTATATATACTCATTAATACACCAATAAAAATGCGCTATAATGAGTGGAAAAAACAACAAAGAGACACGTAAAATTCTCGCTACGTGCTTTGAGGATTAGATCACGGTATCGATGTATTGCTATTTATAGATGAAGGCGTGTTACAAAAATTATTTTGTATGATAGCTAACACCCAATTAATAATGGAAGCCCTTACACTTTGCATTTAACAGAAAAAATGAGCGGAAGCATGATTATTTAAATAATTTTACCCTGAATATTAGTACTTACTTAGTGTTACTGTAATTGTCTTATGATAAATATGGTAGTAAAGGAAATATTGAGACGTACCACTTTGGGCTCCACGACCGTCTTGAGGCAGACCTCAGGATTATCCTGGACAGGCTCCGTTTCCATGGCTGATTTTCTTTAATAAGAATCCGGGATAAGTGATGGGTAGTGCAGTTTCTGTAAACAGTTTTTTTTCCTTCTTCAAGAGCTCAATTAACAACGAAAAAAAGCTTCTCTTTTGCGTAAAAAGAATGACGGTTTAATCGTAATTTACATAAGGTTCTGAATATATACAGTTGAATTTTCATGGTCAAACTTCAAAACAATTTTATCCATTTCATAGACTTATCTCGTTATGACTAGAATATAAAAGACCGTACTTGGAGGTGCTAGATACTAGCTATTTTTTTCGACGTTAATAAGAAATTTAAGATTATCTCAAACGCTTTTTTCCACATTTAACGATATCGAATTTCAAATACATTTTTACAATGAAGAAAGTGAAAATATTTTTGGTTCGTTAGGTTTTATAAAAGGTAAATGGAATTTTTTTAAAGTTTCGCGTTCCCAAGTTGAGAAAAGAAAGCTACGTGCTGATACCCAACCTTTAAATATTTTTGTAATCTCGCAGAATTTTAGAACACAAAAAAATATATCTCGAAGGTGCGCCTTATATAAAAGTTTTTAATTTTTTGAGTAAAAAAAAGGAGAGTTTTCCCAATGCAACGTTATTTTCTGCAGAAAAATATCTTTGTATATTATTCTTGGTCTAGTATAGGTAATGAAAATGAACAAACCTATTACAACGAACCTGTGTATTCTCGTTTTAAAAGAATATCCAATGACGTTGTCGAAGCTCCAATAAGTGAACTGGTTATGACGATACTAATCGAAACAGTTATCGGTGCTCAAAGAATAGAAAAAAATTTTGATATAGCCAAAGGGGGGGGAGATACTCCCTCCATGTGCCTACTGTGTTAATGTATAATTTATCTTTTACACCTTGGCTGTAGAAAGGTATTTCGAGAGCTTTTGTCGGTGTAAAAACTGAGTTTTTATGCAAAATAAAGTTATGGTTTTTTCCACATTAAATTACAAGCGTATAAGTTTTGAACTAATATGAAGCTGGACACCTTTATTGCATTATATTTATCAAAATTAGTAATACAACTAATAAATAATGAAAAAATTACAAATCAGTTTTGGCTTATTGCTTGAATTGTATCACTATGTAGATATATACGTGATTTAATTTTGAGTCAACATTAATATCATTATGGGTGAAGCTATAGATTCACTAAGATTAATCATAACAGTTTCAATCACCAATAACTTCAACATATTATTTTTCCATAACATTTTGTAAATAGTTTATGGAGCTACAAGTAAACATGTGGTGGTAACTTAAAAAAGTTACGAATGTAGTACTTGGTATAAAACTGGGGGTCTTTAGTATTTATTAAATATTCGTATAAAACTTTAGATTGTTCGACAAACTTGAAGGCTTAAATACGTAGATAAATTTTTTCGGCCTCAATCTCAAGTTTCAATGACTCGATCAATAAGAGATAACTAGGAAACGATAAAAAACTAATTAACGTGAATAATGAAAATTTAGACAAATTTGTCGTAGTGCAAGCGCATGTCACATCCACCTTTTATACTACTTATTTTTATGTATTATATCTGTAAGTTGGTAACATACAAGTTTAAATGCCATCGAGTCGTATTGTATATTCAAGTATATTCATGTATATTCAAGTTGATTGTAAAGAAAGAAAACTAAGTATAAATGAGACCTTAACTCTGATGTTAACCAACATAATATATAAAGATTACCTTACAAAAATAATTCTTTATTAAGAGTAAAAGTCCCTTGAAACATTTCTGTGTAACCTTTTACTTTCGGGGAGCAAAGTTCTTATAGTTGGAAAATTTTTGTATAATTAATAATATTTTGTACAAAAACATTTACAAAATTCAAAGAAAAAAAATTACGTTGTACATACGCAGTGGTAAAAAAATCTTGCTTACAACCAATTTTCAACTAATTGCGATGTTTGTAGACTCTAAGCTCTCGTATTGTTATTGGGAGTTTCCTAATTATTGATTTTTTAAATGTAACTTTTTACATCATTGTGCGTCTGAAAAAATATGGATCAATTATTTTTTGGTAATCTGATCTTTGATGGACTTGATAATACATTTTGATGAAAAAACTTTATTTATCACCAAATACAATAGTGAATAAAGATTTATTTTTATTGCAATTTTTAAAAAATTAAAAATTTCTCCTCCTGAATTAGCTCCATGGCTGATTATTTGGATTATTTTTTTCTTCGTTCTCTATAATTTCTTTTACTTTTGTTAAAACTCTACTGCTGCTAAACTGTATTAGAGTACGTTATTAGTAATTGATAGTGAAGTGTCTATTAACAAGTTTTTTTTTTTTTTTTTTTTTAAATAGTACTTTTTTATAAGGCTTATTGTCGTATGTTTCGGCCGTTCAGTCACCCAAAATTAAAAACAGTAAAATAAAGTTTTCTAAGAAAGTTTCAAAATTCGATTCGTTGGTTTTTTACTTATATTATTTCGAGTATAAATATAGCTTACTTCAGTTACTTTATTACTGTGAGATCAAATTGTAAAATTTTATGAAATCATGCTCTACGACACTCTAAATCATGGTTAAAATAAAAAAAGGGAAATAATTTTCACTTCATATTTTTCAATTTTATTTTTTGCTTGTGACTTTACTCCAAGAGGTTGCACAGAATATAAATGGTGTTTCCATTAAAAAAAAAAAGCTAATACTTAAATATAAATGCATCGATGTTACTGAAATTTAAAAAAAAATGAAAATGAAATTTTTTTAACAGTATTAACTACAACTTTTTGTCAAGTTATGTTTTATATAAAAAAAGATTTGTCATGGATCAATCAAGTATGAACTATTTTTACGAATGAGATCATTAACTTAATGTAGTTTTTCATTTCTAATATATGCATTGTAATACACGTGTACTGTAAAATCAAAATTTTTTCTTAGGTAACCCAAAACAAATTAATTGATTATGTCAACATCTTACGTAAACTGTAAAAACTATACATATTATAATTACGCAACCAACGTGTTAAGACAATTGAAATTCAATCAAATATTGAACCTTGAATGAGATATATTGAAACAATTTTACGTATGGATATCATTTATATTGCGAATAATACACATTTTTATCATAGAAAATTTAGAAATAAAATTTGAGTTATCTAAAAGAAAAAAGGATTAATGGGTGGGTTTTTGCCGTGAAATAAATAGTTACTGATAAAGAAATAAGTTATTTATGTGATTCAAACACGTTTGATATTACAATGAGATTTTTATTAGTATAAATATAATATCAGCATATGAATATAAAATAAATTATATTTCACAAGAGTAAAAGAGTATGTGATGGACACTTTTTTCACAAAAAAGCATTTCTTATACTATATAAACAGTAAAAATCAGTCATTTGCAATATCTGCATGACATGTACATGTATCAGATCGTATGTAAGATAAACTATTTATGAGCCAATGCTCTTCTTAACTTTACAAAAATATTATTTTCAAAACAGTAAGTAAAGAAGCCGTCTGATGGACTAATGTGAATTTAGAGTTTTTTTTTATCACAAAGTTCGTTGGCTATTGTTTTAAAGACGGTGGAATAATTTTTTTTTTTTTTTTTTTTTTTTTTTTTTCTTATCTAACAATATAGCGTTTTTTCAATCCACTCTTCCATCGTGAATGTGGCCGAGTCAGTATGACCTGCTCTTTCTTGGAAGATATCTGTATTTGCGTAAAAAAATTGTTTGTAAAAATACTAAAACTTCTTTTTATTAAAAAAAGTAGTTTTCATTCGACTTTTTTTTCGTGCACTGTAACTACACAACAGATTTTACAATCAAAGCTGTTTGATAAAACAATTATAAAAAATTTCGAACGTTTCATGATCTTCAAAAAAAAAAAAAAAAATATAAATAAATCCTAACAAAAAGACTGTAAAATCGTTTAGAGATTCAACAACCATAACCAAGTGAGTTTCATGCACAACAATGTTGTTCTACTGGGAGTAAGGATTTTCGGGATAATCTAACAAATTTATTAAATCGTATTCCGTGATTTCTTTACCGATCATAGTTTTCAACTTGACGGCACACATAATGTAATCGTCGAACGATATTAATCCCTTTTTAGTACCGTATCGGTGTACCAAAATATTGAGTACTCTATTGTTCAATCGGTAACCGGCGCTGTTCAGGGCCTGTCGGAGCTGGAATGCGTCCAAGTAGCCTTTACCTTCACGGTCGTACAGACGAAAGACGGTCTACGGGGGAAGAAAAAAAAAACAAAACTTGTTATTTTAATTTTATACGCAAAATTGGTGATTAAACTCAAGTTGGTAACTACACTTACCCTCCAGTTTCTAATGTCGTTCCACAATGTCCTGAACTCCTCGAAATTCAGTTTTCCGCTATGGTCGGTATCGAGCATAGCGATCATACTCCGACAGATATCTTTACTGAAGCCTTGGTCGTGCGTTTCTACAAAATACGAAAACATTATTGAATTTTCCAAACGACAACTACGCCTGTGAAGAAAAATCGTTTGTCTTAGCCACCGCATTTTTCTTTCCAGGCTAAGAAAAAAAAGTACGCAAATTTATCAAAGCATCTCAACGAAAAATAGCAAGCATGTTTTGCATGAAAAAAAAAGAGCGACGTATTTAAAAAGAAGAAAAAAAAAAAAAAAAAAAAGATTTTTTTTTTTAAGTGCGATGAATGTGCTGGTATACGATGAAAATTCCAAGGAAAAAAAGATATAATACTATGTCCCGCGAAAGTATCGCGCACGTGTGATATTATTTGTAAAAGATCTGCATAGAAAACGTGAGAGAGGCAGAGATAGAGGGAGATTGTGATACTTTACCTATTTCAGTCTTACTATCGTCCTGTTCGGTTTTATCATTACAAATAATACCACAGAGCAGGGATATTAACGTATCGACGAAGGAACCGTCTTCTTGAGGGGTTTCGGTATTATGAACCTCGTTCTTCGGTCGTGGAAGTTCTACCCATTAACACACACAGCTACGTGTTAGGATTAAATCATACGTGCATTTGGGTCTTAATGATAAACGTCCCTTGCAATATAATCATCGGGTATATATTTTCCATTTTGTTTTATCGGTGCGGAAAACGTTTTGTAGATAAGCAGATTGGGGCTCGAGAAGCATAAGTGACTGAAAATTTGCAAAATCCACTCTTGGGTACATTAGTATTTTTTATTCTTCAAACACACCTCACGCTATATTTAAAATCAAAGTTTTTCTGCGGTATTCGTACCTTGAAACTTCAAAAAAAAGAAAAAATACTTAATTTATGTTTGTAAGCGATAAAAAATACAAATGTACATATTAGTGAATCGCTTCTTGGAGACAACACAATGGAAAATTCTTAAAATGTACATTCGTGGGGGAAGAAAGAAAAAAATACGTATACATTGAAAAACAGAAAAATAAGATTTTTTTATGCGACTTTGAACACGTAATTCACGTCTGATATTAAAAATTGTTAAGAAAAGAGTATACTGAGCACATCTCGATTACATTCTCAACAAGTAATGACAGACCCAAATGTATTTATGAAAAGCGGTTGTTATTTTAGCGATGTTTTAATGAATGGTTAATGCAACTATACACACCATCTGGGTTAAAAAGCTTCGATACGACTTTATAGAAGTTAATTAAATTTTAGCACAGCTCCAATTATTCCACTTTTTCAATTAGAATTTTATGCAGCTATGTGGGCACTAAATTTAACTGATGCAACTAAGAAATGAAACACAAAGTGTGTAGGTATGTGCAATACTGAAACGAAAATCCACTCAAACACTTAAGTAAAACGATATCAATTGATTCGTTGTATATGTTTTGTTACATCCATTCCCAAGACCCAGATTTAAAAAAAAAGTAATTAATCAAGGACATTTAAATGTTCGCATTAAAATAACGTTTTTATAAAACACACAGTAGTCTCTTAAAATGAGCAATATCTGAAATATTGAATAAATAAATTATCTTACGTGAAATCATGTCATTTTACCATTAATGCCAATTTTTAGAAAAATAAATGCATGTGAAACTCTTTATTTAGTATGGAAATAAATTAATTTAAAGAAATAATGTGAGCGTAAGTATTAGATTGCATTAGAAGATGAATTTAATGGATGACGTTATTTGTTTGATTAAATGCAAATTGTTTTGTTTCTAACGTGAAAGTTTAGTTTCAAGTTGTGTACAATACGTCCACAAAAGTATATGCGCATGCGTATGTTATGCGATACTGTAAATATTAGTTACAATAATATTAAGTAGTGGCTCAAAATGGACATTTATTAGGTATGCTTTTTTTCTACGAAACGTGGTATTTTGGTCAATGATACTTTGTGTAGACGCGCCTAATCTCTATCCTGTGATTCTGGTTTAAAAACTAAAAGTTTTGTAGAAAGAGCAAGTACTGCTTAACTCTTATTAAATAAATACAGTTATAATTATGTATATTAGGTTTATGAATATTTGAAAAAAAATTTGTTTAAACAAAGAGATTGAGAAAATAACTTTTTGGTGTGCAAAATAATTACTGATACTACAAAAATTCTTCTACATTTTTTTATGTCAACTGTTAAATAAAATAAAGTTGTACCTTGACGCAGTGCATAATCCAAAATTTCCTTCAACTCTTTCCAGTCGACTTCCATATCATCACCGGCGAGTTTTTTGAAGAATTCGTGCACTTTCTCGTCGTATCCGCTAACCGGAGCCGGTTGTACCTATAATATTATTTATTGGGTATTAATTTATCATAAAAACAAAAAAAAAAAAAATACTTGTATACATTGTATGCCATTTTGTTAAGTGTTATGTGAGAGTGAATACGTGGGTTGTTAGAGTCGTTAGACAAACGGTGCAAATATTACAAACCTTATTGTCCTCATCACTGATATTATTTTCAGTTGGGTGAATTACCTAAAAGCCAAAAGCAACGTGACGTGTGCGAGTCGCGTCGAAGCGTTCGACACCGTTAATATTTTTGCAGTTGCAGTTTTACGTATTAATTACAAAATACATCAACAAAACACCTATTATCAACTGTGCATTCGAGTTAAGCATCAAAAACAAAATATCAAATTACAGAAAATCAAGAAAATTTATATTACACATTTTTTTTTGTTAGTAAAAGAAACTTTAAATACTTCAACTCATTAATATCTACTGATCGGTGCTATCGTTACATTAATAAAGCTGAAAATTATCTTTGCACATACCCTATCGTCAACCTCACCAATTCCAACTTCATCATCGTTTTCTCTGCAATGAAAAAAAAAAAAATAAATAAAATTATAAAATTGCTACGATGATGACAACATTGCGACACAAGACAACAGTGCACGTACTCCATATTATTTTTGTTTTCAGAGAATATTCGAAGTAAGAATTCCCCTTCTTCATTTTTATCAAACGTACTGGGAACTATGCAGTAAACTCCAGGTGGTAATTTGAAGCGACAACTCACTTCTCGCAAGTTAATGAACGACGGTGATCTAGCTATGGACGCGTTGTACTTGAAAAAGTTAATGTCCAATGGTTTCGGCAGCCTATCTGGATTTTCCAGCTGAAACACAAAAATACCCCCGTTGTACAAGTACACTGGATAATATATATGTATAACAACAGACGAGAATTGCAATCGAACTCACATGATAGACAGCGAAACCGATGGTGAGACAGTCGTTACCCAAACTCCGCTGTGCTCTTCTGTTTTTTTGCATCAACGCGATGATGACGGTACACTTGTCATCGTCCTCATCTGGATATTCCAACGTAATACGATACTGCGGGTTGCACCAAAAAGTTTCTGCAATGAAAATCATTTACCACATCCGTATATCCATGATTAGAATCCTTCTGTTTTACGTATAGTTGGCGAAGATTACCCAAGAAATTTCTGCAACCACCCGCAGTCACTCCTCTCACCCATTCGCCCTCAAACACACTAGTCTCCCACTTTTTTTTTCCGGCGTTCAAATCGTCCTCCGTCAAGGAATCCGGATTCAAGTTGCAAATTTCCAATCTGGTGAAGTACTTTTTAAAATCCTGGAAGGACATCCAGAATTCACCGTCAACGTCGAACGTCAGGCCCAATTCCTCTTTCTCGTCGTCGGGAATGAATCTCCATTCGGGTGATCTGTGCACATGTTCATCGTTTGGTGAATCATATCAAAATTGTTGCCAAAAAAAAAAAAAATGAAAGAAGAAAAAAAAAAATTACCCATCGCTCCAAGGGCCATTCCATTCAGCTTCGTTTCCCCACGGGTTCCTCATTCTTATCAGAGGAATTTGTCCAATGTTGTTCGGCGTCTGAATGTTCACCTTTTTCACTCTGGTGATACTGTAGGCGTGTCCCCTAATCAAGCCCTGTGGCGTCTCGGCTTCCAACACGTTTGGGTCGGGCTGCAACGTCAAGGGACGCATCAATTGAAATTCATTATCACCCTCCGTCACAATCAAGTATGTGTACCTCGATCGAGCAACCCATGAGGGAGTTTCTCTCGTAAGCCTTGAGCAAAATGCTGTAAAGATTTGGCGGGGCCTCCTCCATGTCGTAATTTTCCGTGACACCTCCGGTAAAGTCTTCCATGGCCTCGCAGGTCGTGCCACCCTTGAGGGACTCGTAGGAGCCGTGCAGCTTGGCGTAGGCTTTTTCGAGCAATGCACTCCAAAACTCGTTCTCCGCGGCCGAGCTCAGGTACAGCAGCTTGCCGTGATACGTTGGCAGGCGATCGTCGACGACGACGTCCACCCACTTGCCGTACTGCCAAAATCTAGAGAAATCGTTGATTTGCTCTTTTGTAGTGCCATTATTGGGGTGGGCTTTTTTTTCGTTTCGATAAAAGCGTACTTAGTTATACCTAAAGTGGAATATGCCGGCGTAATTTTCCTCAAAACTCTGGTCTTCAGGTACGATTTGAAAGAACAAATTTGTGTGGAGGGTCAAATTGGCGAGGGCGGCGAGCAGCCAGCAATCGCCGAGCTCGCCCTGCTGTATGTCGAACCTGGAGAAGCCCTCGACGAAGAGCTGGGGGTCGTCGGCTATTTCCTGCGGGTCAAGAGAAAACCGTGACTCGGTGATGAGGAAATTAGATTGCAAGGGTGATGACAAAAACCACGTACCATAGGACGTTTCCATTCGATGTATCTGTCCGGCCTGCGAGAAAAAAATAGGGACGAGTCCACGGCTGGGAACTCGGGGTCCTCGAAGAGACAGCCTTCGTCCAGGCATTGCTGTCTGAGCTGGTGAAAGTCTTGGGTTTGACCTTTTGACTTTGTTCCGGATCCCGTCTCGCCAAGCTGCAAGTACGTTTAATATTTCAATCAAAGGATACTGAAATTTTTCTCCATCATTTTATCCCAATTGGTCAAGTATCGCAAATTGCATCCAAGTAATTGATTTTGACGTGATTTTGTTGAGTGGGTGTAAGTTTCATCAAAGTGGGAGATCGTTGAAAAAGTTTTTTTATAGAAATGCTTAATCATTTTTCATGTAGACGTGATTTTAAAGATATTTTAAAAATTATTACAACCAAGAAAATTGTATTTGATCATTCACAAGAAAACATTTTTTTGCTATGGTTTAAATTGATCTTTAAAATAATCATCACGTGAGTAATAAACATTTCTATTTGTTCGCACGCACTTTTCTGGAAATATTTTTCTGGATTCGTACTGCCCTGAACTTCCTCCCCCGTAATATTATTACGTGATTTCGTCACGTGACATTTTTCTTCCTTAATAATTCAGAGTGATATCTAACAAGTCCAAAATGAAGAATGCTTTGTAAAGATAAAAAAAAAAAAAAGAAGAATTACGCCATTTTTCACGTGAAAATCATCCAAACCTGTCACGTTATAGCATATGAAACTGGGATGAATTTAAATTGCGCAACTGAGCAAAGCAAACGAATGCCAAAAAAAACCGTGCCATGTTTTTTTTTTTTTTTTTAACGTTTCTGCATTACAAACACGCGTGACATGTTGTTCAGTGCACACAAGGGACCAGTTGCATATTAATTACTCGGAATGGTAACGTAACACAAAGAGAGTTATGCGACACGCCTTTACATTGCAAGTCGACGACTAGACTCAAAAGCGATACCGGCTACTTTGAGTTGTAATTTTGGAAAAAACTAGGACAACAATGGTGTGGTTCATCAAGATCATTTTTACTCCTGGAAAAGAAAGTTAAACGCTGTGACTATAAAACCTTGATTAACGGCCACTTGATCGATATACAAGGCACACTCGGATGGATGAAAAAATGGGTGCCTTAAGGGTGTGACTATTGCTGTAATCACACGATTGAAGGTACACGCATGGGCTGGGCTGACACGCGATTTCCCCTGTTGAGTTACGAGGTCACGTTCAAAACAAATTACTTTGTTGACGATAAATTGTTGTTGAATGCAAATGAAAAAGGTATAACTTCATCGCTAGCAGTGAACCGTTGGGCTCGTGCCGGTGCAAGCAATGGTCATACGGCTACAGATGAGGATTGGGATTGACAAATCAGCGAGCCGATTGTATTTCAACGCGCGAATCTCCAAGTTTATACGGTCTTGCGTGCATACACAATAGAGAAAGAGAAGTGAAGCGCCAATCCCTCAACCTGCACCGCTGCAGTTGTATTCAGTGTACGGCTGATGGCCAACGTGCGATCACGGAGCGATTATATCTTTCCTTGCATGTATAAATAATGTTCTTTATTAACGCGCCGAGAAAAACGCGATATTATCAGTGTTAGAGAAGAGAGAAGGAGAAAAAAAAAGAAAAAAAAAAACGCTAGCTGCGTGCTTCGAGTGTTAGATCACGATGATACATGTACCACCTATGGATGAAGGCGCCGACGCTTATTGACTCATCGGTGTTTTTCTTACTGTCACTTTGGACGATGACTACTGGGGGCAGATGTAACATGTAAACTTGTTACTTTTGTAAATGATGCGATGGACGACGAAAATTGTGTAACGATTAATAAAAATAGCCAGCTGGCGGAGACCAGTGCGTACCACTTTGATGTTTTGGAGGGATGGTAGGACGCGCTTGACCTCAACGATTGTCTTGACGAAGACGTCGAGGCTGGGCAGGGTCGGCCTGCCGTAGCCATTGTCGTGCTCTGCCATCTCCAAGACTAATTTTTTACTTCACTCTCTTCTGTGTATTCACTGATTCTATCTGCTGTCCAGGTTTTATTTGTCCGCAACACTCGATTCGCGATGGGTATGGGAAACTTCCAAGGATTTTATTTTCGTTGTTAAAAACTAACGGTTATATTTTGGAAAAAAACAATTAATTTGAACAAAGAGAAGAACCAAAGTCCAATCTTTAATACCAGTGAGTTTGTCGAATTCTTAAGTAATAAGAGGTAAGTGTCAAAACAGACTCATGGCATTTTGTCAAGTCCACACGTATATTACATGGATCATCTGCTTTGAAGTTGATGGGCTCTGATTCTTTTCTTGGAACTGGAATAAAATTTTCACTTTTTTACACTCGTAAAAAGTATAAGGTGATTGAATAAAGTTTTCGAAATCCAACGATAAAAAAACTGACGATGACGACAAGAATTATATACAAACACTAGAGTAGTATATAATTTCACACTCGGAGACAATTTCGTAAATAAGATAGTATCGAAAGTGTATCAAGTGTCTTCAACGCGGATGATTCTTTGATGTGAAATTAACTGTGAATCGAAACTTTCTCGTGAGTGAATAAAAATGAAAATGAACCAAGGGCCGCGTGAGTGCGAGAGAAGCCACGAAGCAACTGACCACGAGGAATTTATTTCAGTGCTGAGCAACTACTAGTGCACGGATGGAAAAAGAGGAAAATAGACGTGACCAGGGAGAGAGAGAGAGAGAGTCGCTCCCTCCACATACCTGATGTCTATTGTGATAGTAGACTGAGGTAATTAAAGATATGGATAGTTCAGCTGTGGAGTTGCTGAGCACAATTACATAGAACTATTGCAGTATAGATGTTAAGAACTCTATTACTTAACGATGTTGGCTTTGGAAAAGAGACGCGTCGTGAGCCACGTGTTTTATGTTCAATCGTGGGATATATGCAGCTTATCGTCTCCATGGAGAGTACGCCAAATGTCTATTATGTGTCTTTTTTTTTTCTTTCTTTTTTTTAAATATTGTTACGACCAACTGAACTACATAACGGTGCAATTGATTAATGATCAATCCTACAAATCGCCTACTTAAATTGAGTCCCTAGAGGTTTAAAAAAATTCCTTCTCTAACGTAAAATAAATTTGTTAAGATAAATCAATTAGGATGACGCATTATTTCTTGTGCTTTTTTTAAAGGTTCTTCATTATTATCGTTTGCAATGGATTTCTGAATCATTAGGAATAGAGTTTTAATTTTTTTGAATTTCCCAAATGATAAGTTTTTTTCGGCGTATTTTAACAAGCAAACACATCCAGAGATTCTTGTAATCGAATCTTAGATAAAAAGTCATCATAATTTTTCGAATGGGGTTTTTTTTCTCAAAGACTATTGTTTGATTTGAGAACAGGGAGATACGAGAAAAAAGTAGTGGATATATTTTTTATCAACAATGAGTTAAAAACTTAAATAAATCATTCTCGAATTCGAGATCGAATTCGTTATTTTACCGTATTTTGAATGTAAGGTTTGTTCGGGACCAACGTTTTATCAATTTATCAATTAGTGTGTCTGTATTTTTCACATAGTATATATTGTATATTTAGTGACATTAGTTATAAATCTTATGTCATATTTACTTTGTCAAGTACAGTGTTGCAGTTCACCTGATGAATCATACGTATACATGTATATGCAAGCTTGGGTCCGTTTCTGTAGCGCAGAATTTATCTTTTGCTCTCATGCGGCTCGTTGCATTCATGTATTATACATGTATAACTTACACGGCTTTTCAAACGATTAAATTGATGCGATGAGGAAGCAGAGTCGGCCTTGGACGCTAATCAACTATTATTGGTGCTGATGGGGGTAAAATACCGGTACATGTACGTACAAAAGTGGGCTTTTCATCGATCTGACAGTTTAGCGAGCTCTGATGTTTACTTTTAAGTATAGTATAGCTATATATACAAAAAGTGCTGTTTTATAAGGTGCCATTAACTTATGGACCATTTTCCCCCCCTATTGTTGAAACAAGTTTATACCAATCGCTATTATGTTTCGTAATAATCAATACGAATACCCATTAATTTTAAGCTTTCTAATCGTAAAGCTTTCGCAAACGCATAAAAATATCGTTAGCATAAGAATCTCGATATAAAGTTGTGATAACTCTGCGCTTACATAAATAAAAGTTACAAAAAAATCTGTCGAAGAGTGAGAATCTAACTGGTGATGTGTGCTATATGTTTTGTGATCAATGAGATACGGCAGTTATTGATGTGAAAATAATCAATTTTCAAAAAATGAGTAGTCAATAACGAAGCAAACTTTTTGTCATTAAATTAGGATAAAAAGTCATCCAATGTGTTTTCAATGTGTTTGAAGTATCGCGCGTTGATTGTTATCGTCTATATTTTGAATTGATCGCGAGTCGATGTAGAACAGCGCCACCACGCTTTGCCGCAAGAATATAAAAACTCAACCAGGTCATGTGCCAGTGCAGCGAATCCAAGTACAACAACGATTAATTCTATTAATAAGCCGTGATTCCGAGTAAGATCAAGTTTACATCGACGACGCTCGCGTACCCTTTTTGAAATCCGATATATTTTCTTGATACGCCGAACGAACGCATAAACCCGTACTTGACTGCGTGGGCGAGTGTAAATCACCGGAAATACTTACTTCAACTTTTTTAGCTTGTGCGCGAACAATCATCGGCTCCTCCACGACATGTGCGCTCCACCCGTAGTTGGGGTTGGGACTGGGTCCCGAATTGTAGTACATCTTTTCTTTCTTTTTTTTTTTTTTCTACCGATTATTCAGTTGTATTCTTGCGAAAAAAATTCCACTCTTTCTTCTTCCTTTAGTTCCTTAACTTTGCATCGTGAGTTTCGTCAGTCAACGCCTAAAAGTACATTTTTTTTTTTGCTTTTGTTTTGCTATTCACAGTGTCCATTCATACATCATACAGCAAAAATACACTTTTATCAATTCAGTCCCAAGTATGAACGTTTTATTGTTCAAAGTGAAAACACGTTTTTTTTTTTTTATGAAAAAGTTCATGAATCCAAAACTTATGGTTAATTACGTGGCAAAATTCAAAGTAACAATTTTTATGGTGATGCAGTTATTTAGAAAGAGTTTTTGTAATGGGAATGATTGCATTTTTCTATAAAATCACCAGCAAGCTTGTGATAGGCAACAGTTGACTCAACCTTTAAAGAATAATTTTTAAATCTCTCTTGTTTACCTTTATCACTTTGAGTCACATCTTTAAATGCAACGATGCTTTCGAGCACTTCTATGCATTTTCTCATCGTTCATTTAATAACTCGTTCAAAATACATTGTGGCAATCATCGCGCGCTTTTATATATCCATGCATCGTCAACATCATATTGTCATTGTTATTGGTCATGAACTTTTTCTATTGTTGTTTTTATCGGTAATGTTTTGAAATGAATTATTTTCGTCAAATGAGCAATGTAAATCAATCAATCCGTTTGTTGTCAAGGGTCTCAAATTTCATCGAAAGTTGACATTTAATTGGCAAAGCGTGTCAGGTGTCGTAGATCACTGTTTGTTTCGTAAACATTAACACGTGCCCATATAGTATAGCTCTACATCTCGTGATTACCGATTTTTCAACAAAACGCGTAAGAGAAGGTGCCCCGCGATCACCTACTCAAATCGTATAATCTCGAATTTTCATGGGTAAAAAAATCAAACAATGCAAAGTACCGCGACCTTGAATCCCGTCACGTTTCAGCAGCTGCTATGGTACAGTATTGATCGGCGTATAACACGGGCTGAGCTTCACGTGCTGTACATCGAGTGACATAATGCAGCTGTGGAATGCGCGAGAAAAATAACTACATGATGTTCCAATATTTTATTTTACGGGTTATACCTTTTAAATTCCGCAATCGCGAAAGTTGTGTTTTGATTTTGCCGCTCGTTGCAGCTGTCATGATACAATGCACGTAAGGTTTTTCTGGCACCATAGTACCAGAGGATTTTGCATTTACATATTGGTATTCGAAACGCGTTTTGGGTCCAAACTCTTTTTTCTTGCCCATGTAAGCAGTCTGTATGATACCGTTAAATATATACAGAGACCGTTATCCTCGTATCGAAGTTGTCAGATTGGTTTTGTAATGTGGTTATCGATATGAAAGTCCCGATGGATGTAGGTTCTTCGGAAATTCAATATTTTCATTTCGATTCGTGAAATATTATTGTTACGAGTAGACAATAACTTTTTAATTTTTTAAATCATAAGTAAAAGTAGTAGTGATAATTTTTTAATGAGCACCCAAAAATAATAAGTATCGTATACGTCGTTCGACGAGTACATCACAGTCGAACCGGTTACTCGTGAAAGAAAAAAGAAATTATCAGAACATATTTAATTCACGAACTAAGTAGCAACGAAAATGTATAATGTACACGCATCGAAGGTATAAAATGAGGCGCACACACACTCACACTGCCCATACACGCGCGTATATGCGAGCGTGTATGGCACAGTCATCACCTTTTTTTTTTTTTTTTTTTTTAACACATTAACGAACGAGAGAGAGTTTCACTCACGAGTTGGATGTATAACCTGAGCGCACACTTTGCACTGTGGACTATTATTAAAAATCAATGGATCACCGATAAATAAAGACGGAAAAAACAAAAACAAAAATTAAAATCTTAATGTACGAAGCAATGATAAACGTTAAAACTACCGCAGTCGTAACTGATCTCGACGCAACGGAACGAAAAGTGTGACGATAAAGTAGCCTTGCCGGCGGGCGTTCCGTTCACTACTAAACTATCTGCGTACTTACCTCGACTCTTGCGTCTTTCCCTCCGTATAGCGAAGCTATATGTATACGTACATATATATACATACATATGCAACATGCGCCAAGAGTATGAGTATAGCGTTCGAGGTCGGCGATGTCGCTATATCTATACACTGCAAGTGTACCGCAGGATATACCTTATTGTAATTGGGTTGACAATTTTTTAATTAATTAATTTTTTTTTTTTTTATATTTCGAAAAATGAAAAATTTCAGATACGATGGGGTAAAATTCAATTTGTTTTTCTTTGACTTTAATTTTCAACGTCACGATCGACAGATATAATGGAATCGTCGAGTTTGAGTCGATTCCTTCAGGATGAGCAGTATGCTGAGGCCTCTTTGGAGCCCTGCCCAAATTAACGCAATTAAAAAGATCCATCGCAAAATCGAAGAGCTCGCCGATATCGCGATTAAATTAACCTCGGTCAAGTTACCGATTTGTTAATCTTGATTTTTGCGTGGAAAAATTGAAGAAAAAACAACTAAATAAAGACAAATCATATTGGTCCATTGCAGAAACATCTGCATCGTTTGAGGATCGGTATTTTGCGATTGTTCGAAAGATGTAGTGGTAAATAATTTATGATGGGCTTGTTTCCCGAGTCACCCTTTCACGCAGTTATCCGCACCATAAGCTGCAGGGCACCACAGGACAGTCTTCAACACTGTGTGACACGCACAGTAGGCATGTACACGAGTGCAGAGTCCCCGACACTATCAGGTAGTATATATAATTAACATGCGAGACTTGTTTTCCACACCTTGTCATAGCGTACACGTATACTCTGTACAGACAATATAGAGACAACGTGTCGTGAAATTTTTCCTTTTCGTTTGCGCACTGCCACCTGGCCGTAGCACGTACTCGTGCGTTTATAATTAGCTTTAAAATATTGGGGTGATTGGTTTTAAAAAGCAACAGGAACATTTTTATTTTATTTTATTTTATTTGTTTATTTATTATTTTTTTTTTTTTTTGGTACAATTTGAAATATTTACTTGTACGAGACACGAGGTAAAAATTTTAGCTGAAAAAAAAAATTGCTCAGTTTTTACATCATGTCATGGTACACTTGCAGCTATTTTTAACTTCATGCGTCTTGCGGGACGTGAGCTCCAAAAAATTATTTGAGTGACTTTTATTTATTTTACTATTGACTCAGTAGTATTGGTGATAAATGTTATGTCCTCAGGCTACTTTGGCAGATATAAGCACACTTTCAACGTATGAGCTACAGCATTGTTGGTAAAATATTGCTACGATATGTGCAGAAGAACTCGCTGTGTGCATCCACCAGATTGCCATCCTTTTATTTTTGGCAACGTAAAAAGACTTGGGGGAAAAAAAAAAAAAAAATGTTATTTAAACCTTTTTAAACCCGTGAGATCCTTTGTTCTCTAAAAATACTTTTAATAAAAGAAAAGGAGATAACGCGAAACGTGTCCGACCGAAAAAAAAAAAACTCCATGCCTTATGCGTCTCTCAATTGAAAACTACCATCGTCGAGTGTAAAATCAGACGCTGAATGTCGCGTGCGGCACAATTTTTCAATGTACCACAAGTAAGCGTCAATTGCTCGATTCGTTAACTCGTGATGCACACGCTCGCTGGGCCTTACGCAATCGGTCTTCCTCGCTCTTTGAGCCCCGATCCTTTTACGTAACGCATTTTCATCTTGATGATTATCGATGTTGTTTCCCCCCCTCCCCCCACTTTTTCACTTGTTTTTAACTTGTACCGTGGTTTCGTTTGATCTAACAGATACGCTGGGAGCACACAGTGTACATCTGTCACTCGAAGATCAACGTTGAACATATATATACCTAAAGTGTTTGCTGAAGAATTTCATTGATGTCTGCTACAAATTCAACAGTTTTTTTAATTTTTTGACGCGAGGCTGTTTTGTTTTCTTGTCCGTAAACTTAGTCACCTTTTTCAAAAATGAGATGGGCACGATGGGAAGTGCAAGTTGATTGGTTATTTGTGGCTTAAGTGTAATTATATACTAGGATTACAATAAGTGGTTGATTAACTTAAATAAGAGAATTTAAAAAATTCTATGTATCGAAAACAAATTTAAATGCAAATTTTGAAACGACATTTCCTTGATATTTTCATGGTTGGAGCAAGTGTTGCACGAGTGAGACATTTCGCGGTGTTTGTAAGCTTCGCGAGGCAAAAATGCTCAATCAAAAATGGAAGAAAAAAAATAGACAAAAATCGAGCTAAACAGGTTTTTAAATCGAAATCACGAGTTTATTAACCTATGACTCGTTTGCATGAAATTTTCTCACCCACGCAAGCTTTATCTCGTGTATTTTTCAACAATATGCAATGAGTCATGAAGTTATTTTCCTTTCATTCGGATTATATCGATTGTTGCTCCTAACGAACAACGTTCATTATATAGCTTGTGTGTGTATACATGTACGTATACGTAGATGAGAAATAAGCGAGGGTCACGCTTCGAGTCAATACTCATTTTCCGATCGATATTAGCTGTGGAAAACCGTGACCTCTATCGAGCTTCGACGTTTTTTCATCCTCGAGTTTCAATTTTCTCAGGTGCACAACAATTTAATTAATTTTCGGTGAAAAAACATATATTTTACACTGTTAATGATGAAAATGTATATTCTTAAGTGACCCAAATTTCTTTTTTTTTTTTCTTTCATCTTCTCAAAACACGCGAGTATACTCTACATACGTATACGTTATTCGTCAGTTTTCAGTGCCAACTGATGGTTTACGAGCACCATCTCGCATTTTCACGCTCGAAAAACTGTGACGCCTCGCCGGAGAAACAAAAACTCGTGCGCAGCGAAGTAAGTAGGTATAATAAGCCACATATAGGCTTCAAAGCGAGGTGTTATTTACACACATAATATGTGTGCACAATGCACCAATAAATGCACAGTATACACACCAGACGGGAGCGTGGGGGTGTATATGGTATAGCTAAAAATATGAGTAATCTGCAGTGCAGGTCTGCTGAATTTCGCTGAACCGATGTGTAAGTATATAATTATACCGTGGCAAAGAGAGAGGGAGCGAGGACGTTTGGCGGAAGGCCAACGTTTCACCACGGCAAGGATGATCAAGTTTTTTGGGCGCACCGCGTCTCGGAAGGGACGAGTTTTTTAAATACTGTCAATTTTCGGATCAACGTAGCTCAGGGAAAGCTTTTTTTTTTAAATCTCGGGATGAAATTAAAAATGGCCCTTTTTGCCCAATAAAGTGGGGGGGGGGACAAGTTTCCATTGCTCGAGAGGAAAGATTTTTATCGCCTCTCGTAAATATTGGTCCATACATTTATGTGTAAGTGTAGAGAGAAAGAGAGTCCGACGACTCGTAAAGCGTGCCAAGCGCGACGCGAAGAAGCTTTTAAGCTCTCGAGTTCGTACTGCGGGCACGGCTTAACGAGAAAAACATTTACGCTTCTTTTCTGTGCATGAAACTATTTTTCATTGTTTTGAACAAAAGAATATATATAAATGGCTTGAAAAATAAAGCAAAGAGGAGACCTTGAACACGTGTTTTGCAGGGTTGTGGACGTCCCCCGTGCCCGAAAATCCTCCCGTGAGTGGTCGCGAGAGCAGCTTGTACTTGCCAAAAGTTTGACTCAAGTCTCCCGATATTCCCAGTAACTCTGGATTTCTAAAATAAAGAAAAAAGCGGGGGACCGCGTTACACGATATCTGCGTTTCTTTCTAAATGCTTCGCGGGAAGGAAAAGCCACAGAAAAATTGAGGTAAAATTAGGACACAAAGAGTTCAATTACCCTGAAAAGGGTAAATAAAAATTTTTAAATCATATTTCAATGGGTTGTCCCAGTTTTGCCGTATTAATTTTGTGGTAAACAAAGAGTACCGTGTAATTCGCATCTGTCGAGTATTATTATTCATAAAATGTGAAAAAATGAATGTTGTACCTTTAAATAGCTAGAAAAATGTATTAAAAGAAAAAAAAAAAAAAAAAAATTGCTGTGCGGATCGGTCGAGGGAAAAAGCTAGTAATCAAAGAGGCGCTCACCCTCTGACGAATTTGTCGATGGTCGGCGGGGCCGTGGAATCGAGTCTGAATGCCCTCGCGTAGTAGTAGCAGTAATCCGTCATGTCTCGAGGCCCAACAAACTCCTCGGTTCATCCCGAACGCTTTACCTCGTGCTGGGTATAAAATCGTCATCTCTGGTTTGCCCCCCCCCCCTATATACGCGAACGAGCAAGCCTCGCTATGGGGGAGACTAAATTTAGACGGGGTCCTCTCTGTAACTTCGTTTGGAGGCGTAAAAGTCAAGTTTGCTCTTTTACCCCACCACCCCAACTACAGCACAAATTAATGACAAGATGTGATTAAATTTTTCTTTGTCGATGACTTTATTGATTTTGTCATACATAAGGTGCTTGTACACTATTTCCATAAAATGTGTCCATGAATATAGGTACAATAAAATAAAAAAGACTTGTATTATTTTTGCTCATTTGTCCGTCAGCCTGTGTTTTTTTTTTTTTTTTTTTTTTTTTATATATCATACTCGAAAAGAGCATTCGCGCATTTAAAAACATTTTTTTCGGTTTAATGTCTTGTGGAAAATAATGAGGTTTTTAATTTTTTTTGACCTGCCGAATGAATTTAATACCAGTTACAAACAGTAATCTGTACATGGGCTTCGTGAGAAAAGTAAGAGTGACGTATCTTTGACGTGACTTGGTAGATTTTTTATGTAATTTAAAAAAAAAAAAACCTCGGAGAAAAAAAATTTTGTTTTGTTTACAATGACGACTTTTTTTAATAATTACGACTTGATATCCAGTAAAATTTAATTCGTTGGTTCGTAGTTTTATTTTTATAATCTGATACATAATATTTTTTATTCGCCTTTTTTTCTCTACGTCGTGATACCTTAACACTATTTATCGTAAAATTTCATTTATTAAACTTTGTTTATCGGTCTTGATTCGTCAACAGCATAAAATTTTCAATTTTTTCTAACGCCAAAGTGTAATCGCAAAATATAAGGAAGCTATAAAAAAAGAAATTCGCCACCCAAATATACATACGTTCTGTGAGTGAAAAAAATGTTTCATTTATATTCCAAAAAAGTAAAAAAACTCAAACCTTGTCTGCATGAAATAAACCATACAAAAAGTGACATTCATTTGTGTATTTTCGTTAAATTTCTACGTCTTATGTTTTTATTTAACATTAGGCCGCCAGCGAACTTCTCTGCACGTTTAAATACGCACCAGCAAATTTCCAACCACATGAACCGCATATTTTATACGTACATGTACATACACACATATAAATAATGCACACATCTTTTTTTTTTTTAATTATTATTATTTCGTCGTCTCTTTTAATTCGTATCTCGTTCGCTTTTATAATACTTAATTCTTAGAATTATTTTATCATTATCCTATTTTCTTATACATTATTTTATTACACGTATACGGGGGTTCTCGCGTTACATATACACTGATTTACTTTATCTTTCGTTTCGAAATCAAATTATTGTCTGCGGTCACGTAATTTTTGAAAAAATTTTTAAGAAAATCACCGAGTACAATTTAGAGACGTATGGGTACGAATCGCCAATTGGACATCGTTACAATGAGTTATGAGATTATGAGGGAAAATTACGAAACGACACACAGTAATTTTTCTTTGACACCGGGTTTTCATTTGGAAAAATATACGTACACATATTTTAATGCAAAGGCTCTTTTTTCCCCAACCTTGAGATCCGAATCTACTATCGAACGACAAAACGTGCAATTTTTCGCGATTCTATGCACATTATATTATGCTGTAGAAACGTTGCATGAAGAGCTGCTAATAAATTTCTAAAAATTATCATATTAGACTTGACATAAAAAATATCAAAAACTACATCTTGTAAAAAAACTATAGTGTAAATATATACTTGAACTTTACCGTCACTTCGTACATAAATATCATGTAATACTTTTCTCGTTTTTTTACTTTTCGCATGTAAAGAAAAAAAAAAAAAAAAATAAAATAAAATAAAACAAATTAAAGCCAAACGAAACGACTTTTGCAGTCTGGATAGTTGGCACTAATCAGATCTCTTGAAAATACACTATGGCCAAAAAAGGAAGTCTGTCCAGAGTACTGGAATATACCTTTTGGTGAAAGTGCACGAACCAATTCCTTGTACGGCTTAATGCTTATACAATAAGAGAGAGGGAAAAAGCGAGCAAAGAGGTGTTGAAGTTGAAAAAGGATTGCATCATGCTCGCAGTAAGCTTAGGTTTTCAGGGTGATTATATTTTTTCGCTTATCACGTACAAGAGAGTATTGTGGCCTTACACGACTTTTTCAATAATATTTTATGATCAGCGCGTGTGATGGATGCGTTTTACTTTTTTCGCTCTTAATTTCTATATATAGACAATTACACTAGCCAAACTTGCATACTTACAATAATTAACAATACTGTCCCACCTGTCGTCACATACAACTGTCGGTACAAAAATTGAGTTGCTTACATTTTTAATATCATTACTTTTTTTTTTATTTTCAAGCACCTGTCGATGAATGGGAAAATATCACACGTGTTGAGAAGAACAACGAAACTATTGTTGTCTGTCGTATTTGAACATTTTACATACAGTAACATAATTTTTTTTTTTTTTTTTTCAATACACTTGTACATAACACGTGTTTATGAAATTTTCTTTTCGATTTTGTTTGAAAGGTAAAGCGAATAGCCGATACATCTAGCTGTATTCATTCAATGTTTCATATTGTTTTGTTTAAACTTGTGGTTTATCAGACACTTAGTGCCGTATGTGTTGTAAAAGGTCGTTTAAACTCATACGTTAGATTATATATGATCATGCATATAAAAATTAACTATGCAGCTAATTAAAATGAGATCGTATTTTTTTACATTCATGTCACAAAAATTTCTGCAGTTTAAATTGACTCGTTAAAGAATTGTATTAATAAAATAAAAACAAATCCTTCAAAATTTAAAATCGAAAATGGGTACTTGAAAGTGTGAAAAGAATTGTTCATGGGGTGTCTTTTTATGCACTTTGTAGCGCATGTATGTTTCTACGTGCCTTTTAAAATAAAATTTTTATGAATTATATGTACAATACAAATTGGTACGAAAAATTATAAGAATATAAAAGTGTTTTTTACCTATTTTGTTTCTTTTTAATTATTTTTCAATTTGTACAGTTTGGCATCTGAGTTTTCACAATTTTCTTACACCAACTATGTAACAATAACATTGAACTCTCGACGAAATATTCATGCAATTTTTGTAAATACTGCACCTACATTATTTAAAAAAGGTCCAATGTCAGCTACAAATTTTTTCCATTTTTGCAATTAAAGCATTGTTGAGCTGTATTATAAAGAATTTGTATAACAAACAACTAATAAATAATAAAAATATTTTTTCAATAATTTCAAATTAATTATTTCCAAACAAAACAAGTGAAAAAATTTCTATAACAAATATAACAAATTTCTATAACAACTTTATAAAACCAATACTTTGCCGATGTTTTTTTGATGGTTTCATTTTATAAATTATTTAGCTTTTGAAAAAATTCGACAACCCTGTAATCCTAAATTGAAAGACTATCTTTTAAGAGCGTTTCTAATATATTTTTTTCGTGATTTCGTATTAAACGTTACGGTAAAAAATAAAACGCTATTGCCTATTTTTGCATCCAACCAGCAGATGGCAACTCATGCATCTACACTACGTGATTAAAAATTGTAAATTAGCGATAAAATAAGCTGAAAAAAAAAAATATTAAACAAATTAATGCTCGACTAAATCTAAATCACTGTTGTGAGCATTTCATTATTTTCACGAATACCGATTGTTACAACGATGAATATTTTCACATTCTCCTCACACAACAGCATACATCAATAAATTGTCCCGCGCAAATACGTAAAAGTTTCACTCACACTTTCCTAATACTGTCACTTACCATATTATAATCACGACATTGAATTTGTAACGGGATGTATCTCGGACCAATAATGTATCATATATCACGTTCGTATAGAATGTTTCGTTAAATATATCTACTCTCTTGTTACCCAAAACACCCCCTATATAAACCTACACCTGCAAGCAACGATTCTAAAAATATCTTTTCCAAAAACGTATTCTCTCTGCTTCTTTTTACTTCAATATTATACCAGATGCTCAAGAAGGAGAAGCCCAAACTCCTGCACTCTGGTTGCATACCGGTAGAAGATACCCTAGCCCCTGACACCCCATAATCATCATCCCGCTCAGAGCAGCGTCTCCTCGGACGATTGCTCGGAGCGCCGGGAGCGCGGGGAGCCGGCGAGGGCGTGGTAACGTATAGCGGGCATGGTGGCCGAGCGCCTGGGGCTGCGGAAGGAGCCGGGCCAGCTCGCGCGGCTGCAGCAGTCCGACGACGCCGGGGAGCGTCAGCCCCCGCTGCCCGAGTCTCAGCAGGAGCACTCCTCCCTGAGCCGGCCCGAGCTGCCGGGGCTGTCAGCGCCGCCGGTGCCGCTACCGGCCACCGCCGGCCCGAAGCCGATTTTCTCGTAGGGGAGCACGCGACCGCGCAGGGCGCTCGGGTCCAGGCTAAGGGCGGCCTTGAGCGTGCTCCTACTGCGGATGACGCCGTTGACGGGCTCCTCCTCGACGTTGCCGTTGCACGAGCCCGGCGAACGGGTTTTCGCGTCCCTAACCTCCACGCTCTCGCCGTGGTTGCCGTTTTGCCCGACCTCGGTTGTGAGGCCCGACGACGACGTTGGCTCGATCACGTTGGCGTTGGGTTCGCTTTGCTCCGGCTGGACAAACCATAAACAATAAACAATACCAAGGGGGGAGGAGGAGGAGGAGGAGAAAAAACAAACAAAGAAGACGTACTGATCTGTTGTCGCAGAGCTCGGGCTTGGCGTCCGGGTCGAGGGTGTAGTTGTTGTGCTGGGGGTCTAGGCACGAGTTCTTGTAGTCGGGCGACGAGCTCATCTTGCAATCGTTGCAGTTGACGTTGTCCTCCTCGTGCTCGAGCTTAAGAGCCGCGTAGACGATACCTTGGGGCGGTTGTTGTTGCTGCTGTTGCTCGTTGTTGGCTCGAGTCTCGGCCTTGGCCCGGTAAAAGACGCGTGGCTGCATGTAGCCGTGCTTGTCCAACTGCGAGCATGCGTGCAATTTTTGATGCGTCCCAAATCTACGTGTGTGAGTATACATATATAAGGTACAGTGTAAACTCACCCCGGCTTGGATGTCGATGCAGTCGGTATCGGAGGAGAGCCCGGGTATGGAGATCTCCCGATCGACGAGCGGCATTATGTCGAAGCTGGGCATGGGGCTGTTCATGACGTCGGGGTCTTGCATGCACAGCTCGATTCTACGCACGATTTCCTCGAACTTGGGCCTGTCAGTGGCCATGGGATGCCAGCAGCTCAGCATCAGGCCGTAGATCGGGTCCGGGCAGCCGGCCGGCTTCGCCAGGCGCCCCCCGTGGGCCACCAGTGTAACTACCTCCCGGTTCGAGCAGCCAGTGTAGGGCATGTAGCCGAACGACATGATCTCCCAGAGCAGTACTCCAAACGCCCTGCAACGTTACATTACATTGTCAACTTAAAACTTGCTTCTACAATGTGTAGGCATTTTAGGGTGAAATTCAAGTTACAACGCACCAGACATCGGTCTTTGAGGTGAACATGCCGTCGATGAAGCTCTCGGGTGGCATCCACTTGATGGGCAGCATGGCGTTGCCGCCCTTCTTGTAGTACTCGCTGCGGTATATGTCCCGGGCCATGCCAAAGTCAGCGACCTTGACCACGCGCCCCGGATGGCTCTTGCAGGTAAGGAGACAGTTGCGCGCCGCTATGTCGCGGTGGATGAACCGGTGGTCCTCCATGTACTTGCAGCCCTGGGCCACGTCGAGAGCCATCGACAGCAGGTCCTTCATCGTCAGCGACGTCGGTAGATCCTGTAAAAACAGAGTCGTGCAGTTATTACGCAATAAGTGTTATAATAATAAAATATGAAAGGTATAGGTGTCTACTGTACCGATCGGGGGCGCTCCTCGCGGAGAAAGTTTTTGAGATCGCCGCCCGAGAGGAGCTCGAGGATGATGAAACGCGGGTGCTCGCTGAAGGAGACCCCGATGAACTCGACGATGTTGGCGTGCTTGAATTTGCTCATTATGAGGGCCTCCATGATGAAATCTGCCTCGGCTTGCTGGGTCGACGAGACTGGCAGTGTCTTCACCGCCACCTCCATGTCGCCCTTGAGCGGGTCGCGTCTGATGCCCTGGTAAACCTCGCCAAACGCCCCTTGGCCCAGGGATCTGAAATACACATGGATTTTTTTTTTTTTTTTTTATCTAGATGGAAAAAGGCTGTACATGCATACAAGCTTATACCGACTTGATAAGTTTGATCTGTTCGCGTGGTATGGGCTCGCCGAGCTCCTTGAGGTTGTGCAGATTGTCGGCAAAGTCGTAGTTTGGGTTGAACTCGGACAGCATCGTGTTGGACACTGTTCTCAACTCCGTGCCATTTTCCATGAAAAAGGCATTGCGGTGCTTCGACTGGTGCACCTTGCGCGCCTGGTAGCGGTTGTCTACACGTGGACATGCGAGATTATTTCCCATCGAAGATGTATTATTCAACAATCGTGATAATTAATACTTACACAGCAGGAGACAGAGACAGGTGATCGCGAAGGCGAGCACGACGCTCACGCATATCATAAATATCATGATGGTCTTGTGGGTCGGGTCTTGCTCGTCGCCCAGGGCTGCAAAACAACGATGAGTCGAGTGAAATAAATAAATAAAGTATAAAAAGATGGTTGTTTGTTTTTTTTATGGAGAGAAGAATAATCAAACGGTACTCACTTAAGCATGACTTTTGGTTGCCGGCGAGGTTCCATCCCTGAGGACAGATGCAGCGCACCTCGCTGAGGTACTGGTCGAGCGCCATGCAACGGTAATCGCAGCCACAGCCCTGGATCTCCGGCACGACGAAGGCCTCGCCCGGTCCGCTGTTCTGCTTTTCCGCGTCGGCGACGTACAACAGTTCCGGGTGGGCGTACGAGTAGCCCCCGGCCCCGTTGCCAGAGGGCTCGTGTCCTGTGTCGCCACCAGCGTAGCCGCCACCACCTCCGCCAGACAGGCAACCACCACCACCTCCCCCAAAGCCCCCGTCGCCGAAGCCGTGCTGGTTGGGGCTACAACCGATCCCACCCACGCCCCCTTGGGTCAGAGCCATCCCGTAGTGCACGTCGTTCTTTCCATCGGGCGTCCCGGGTAGCCAGCCACCGCCACCTCCTACGTGGTGATTGGTAGAAAAAAGACACGTATGGGTATATATTATATCGTTGTAGCGATGGTGGTTATATAGGTATGGCAAAAACAATAGATGGGCTCGATTACCCGCGTATCCTCTGAACGAGGTGCCGTTGACGGGCTTGCGATTCCCGGTCAGTATGCCCTTGGCGTCCTGCTGATCGTCCTGGAATTGCGTCGAGCCCAGGCCACCCCCGCCACCGGCAATCAGAAGAGGTAGCTGCTCCCCGTTCTCCTTTAACTGTGAAAAAGTTCGCATGTTAAATAATCTAGTTCATGGGATACTCGTAAATAAGGTATATATTGTTTCTCACCGTGAAAACGTAGGTGGCGCCACCACCGCCGCCGCCACCGTCGCTGAGCTCGGTTTTCTTGACCTCGTGAATTTTGTCGGACGTGAAGTTGGACTTCATCTTCTGGCACGTGTCGTCCTTGCGGCCTAATTTCTACAAACAGCAACAGAGAGCAACAACAACGGTGAAAGTATATAAGTATCGCGTGTAATACAGCTATGGCGTTTGAAGAAAAATGGCCACGAACCTTTGGACACGCGTCGGTCCCAGGCTGGCCGATCATGAAGTACAACTGCTGGCCCTTGACGAGCTCGATTATACCCTTGACCATTGCACCTAGCGAGATCCCCGTGGCCAGCGCGCCGATACCACCCCGAGAACCGGTTGCGATGATTCTGTTGACATGATGGAAATTTGTGCCATACGAACAAGAAAATAAAAGCCTATGGCGTGCGAAAGACCAAAGAATTACGTGTAGTAGCCGCCACGCGGTGCAATCCAGCGCTGGATCCCCTTGGAGCGGAAGGCCGCGTCGCCCCTGTCGGCGGACAACTCGGACAACACTTCGACGTCGGTGAGGTTGTGCGCCTCGGTGCACTGCTCAGTCGTGGGCCCGAGCCTACCGGTTTGGCCGCACGCGTCGACCACTGTCACTGCAACGCATCGACAAAATTGTTTACTTGACGTATATGCACATGATATATTATATACATTGTTTGTTTTGCACGATCTTACTCGAGGCGTTGACAAAGTCCGGATGCCTGGGTGGGACGTCGTTGATCTTCTGGTCGTAGTAATTAAAGTCCCCGACAACGGATGCCGGCACACCTGTGACGAACAATCACGGGACAAGATGACCCTTTGGTATATATGTATACCCTTTTAACCCGAAAACAGATGGCTTGCGTTGATGTATGTATATGTATATATTTACCCAATCCAAAGCACTCGGGACTGAGGGAAAAGTCGTCGATGGCGACGAGGCCGTTCGACCCGTAACCCTTGACGGCCTCGAAGAGCAAGTAGTACTTGACCCGCGAGTGGGGCAACGAGTATGTCATGGTTTGCCACCTGCCCCCGGTATTCTTGAACGACCAGAACAACTTTTCGCGCTTAGTCTGGTGGGGCAGCAGCTTGACCAGCCACAGGCCAAGCGCCAGGGTGTTCATGTCGACCTGGTAGTAGACGAAGCGCACCTTGCACGAGTTCACGTACGGACTGGTCGGGTCGCCGTGGTAGGCCGGCATCGGGTTGTACACCGGGCTCTTGAGCTCGGCCTCGCTACCGAGCGACCCACCGTTCGTCATTTCCACGTAGGCGTAGGTGCCTGATTTTTTTTTCAACAAAAGGTATACGTTGTACACGTATATATGTATAAGGTATTACTTTCACGGGTGGAGAGTCGAGTATAGTGAACGCGTTACCGGTGAGGTTGCGGTACGTGTGGTCGGCGATGGGGCCCATCCTCTGTCTGTTGGCCGGTCCCCGGCCGAGCTTCCACTTGACGTTCTCGTTGACGTTTTCCCAGCCACACCAGCCGGCCTCGAAGTTGCAGCGCGCCTCCTGGGGCAGCTTGTCTGACAAACCACGCGAGCAATACGCATGAGAAAGGGAAACAAAAAGAAAAAAGGAAAAATGGCACTCACTGCAATCGGCGGTCTCGTCCTCGGCGTCCGGGCAGTCTATCGTAAAGTCGCAGACGTGCTCGGGTTTCAGGCAGGTGCCGTCCCTGCACCTGAACATGCTGTCGGTGCACTCGCGGTGCGAAAAGGTACGCTGCTCGGGAAAACAGTCGACCAGCCGGATGTTGTCGACGCCGATGCTCGAGTTGTCGAAGGGTAGCTTTATCTCCAACAGAATCCGAAACTCCTGCCTGTTGTCGCCCAAGTTGATTTTCATCTTTTCCCACCTGTACGGGCGCTCAAAGCGCGAATCGTTACTTTTTTTTCGTCGAGCGAAATTACACGTTATAGCACGAGGGGAATCGGATGCGCGGAGTTGACAACGATATTATCCCGATTGAAACTCAATATTCACTCCCCTCCCCCCCCCCCGTCATCTTCCGTTCCGGGTGTCGATACTCGAGTCGTCCGTCGATAAAATTAATTACATGTCCCCCCCGCTGCGACTTGCTCCTCCCCAGCCATCCTTGGTTATATTGAATTCTGCGCTTTGCCCCGTTACGCGTACAGTGGAGAAATACAATTTCCACCGATAAACTCGTATAACGTCGTAAAAGTATGAAGTTCGTGTCGCTTTGGGGGAAACACGGTGCTGGGCGTAAATTATTATATATCTCGGAGGAGGGAGGAAAAAAAAGCTCACCTGGCGGTGTTGTTGCCGGGTCGCTCGTGGGCGACGACGTACGTCTTGTTGATGCCGTTGTCGGTCTCGATAACGAGGCTTATTTTCCCGTGGGCTATCTCGATCTGGTAAACCGACAGCTCCAGGTAGCACCGGGCTCCGGTCCGCGGTATTATCTTGGACCACAGGTGGGCCGTCGTGTTGCCCGTCAGCCACAAAAATTTACCTATGGTCGAATAACCACCAGTTACGCACACACATCAGTCGTTCGAAACTGTACATCGGAGGTGGCTTTGTTTCGTATAAGCTTTACTTTAATATTACTTTCTCTCAAGGCACGTTTCGGTGCTTCGATTATATAATCATGGCAGTTCTCGGGCTCTGCAACTTGGGACTTGTGTATTTTCGTGTACTACGTATTTATAGGAACGTAAAGTATAATTCGCGTAAAACAAAAAAAAATGTATGTATTGTTTATTCAAATAATTGTACGTTACATTAGGCAAGAAAAACGGGCATAAACTGCATGGCGTTAAACGTTAAAAACTTAATCTAAAAGTAAACAGCAAAATGTACGGTCGCGTGAAGATGATGCGTGTCAGAAGATTGGGATGAGCTCGTTTAGCAGCTAATGTAAAAATAAACAGTTCGAAGAGGGGATGGGGAAGATCGTGCATGGGAAAAGTACTTTAGGCAACAGCTCACAATTTTGAATAATTTCGTCTTAAAATATTATTTTAGGTGACGCCGAGTCTGTTCCCGCCACCCGTGCATATAATATATACTACGTGAAAGGTAATCACGGATGCTGAAGAAACGGGGCTAAAATATCATTTTTTTTTTTTTCTTGTTACTCTTTGGTTTGTGCACACGGGGCCAATGAATTTCGAGTAATCCCATATTGTACACGTCAAAGTGTTGGTACCATTCATGGTAAAATGGTCCCTGAATTTGTAAGCGTTGAAATGGAGATTGTCTTAAATAGAGAAGAAAAAAAAAAAAAAAGTATAATTGCACAATTAAGAGAAGAGATGTATGTGGGCTCACCCATGCGGTTGTTGCTCGCATCGACAGTGGGGCCCCGCTCGTCGGGCGCCAGCCCAACCACGGAGAGCACCTCGAAGGTGTCGTTCTTCCAGAACCACTCGCAGGTGGGCGTACCCCCGGCCTTGAGCCCGACCTCGAGGTCACAGGCACCGTGGCCGGTCGACGGCTGCTGCTGCATCATGAGCTCGCGCAGATCCGCTATGCCCCGCGCCGGCCGAGACGCCCTCGCGGCAAATGGCCCGATTGACCAGCAGCCCGTCAACGCGCGCAGCACAAACACGTAAAGCAGCAGTGGCCGCCCGCGCGACGACGACTGCCTCAGCATCGCGCCAGCTTAGTCTCTTCTCGCTATGGCTTATACTTTGGCCACACTCCCCCCCTCTCTATCTCTCTCTGCACAAGTGGTATGTCAGTGCGATGTCATTCACCGCAAGTTCATCCGAAAAACAAATTACTACGTGTATGGAAAATCAAGTACTTTCCACCACTGGGTCAACCCTCAAACGCGAATAAAGCCGAATCTACGTTTTTAGTGGGCGAGGCTTCGACAATGACTAAAAAGGAGCTCGCAAAACGGTCCGAACGAGCATGAGGGACTGACCACTCGTTGCGAGACGCGCAGAGGTGTCTAGAGCTCTGCTGTTGGCACTGCCCGGCCAATTGTCGGTTTCCGGTCGAGCTGATGAGCTGTTTCGGCCTCTCCTGCCACAGCCATGGCCACTCGGTTGCGTTGGCCCGAGAGTACTGGAAAAAAAAGGAACCTATGGGGAAACAATATACAATAATACATCCGATCAAACTGGTTTTTCCGATGATGAAAGTCCGGAACTTTGGTCCGAGCAAAAAAGTCCAATGGGTCTCCGAGAGGGACCAGCGGAGACCCCCGGGTGATGGAATAAACGCGGGTACTAATTTATTTGCCGTGCATGCATGCGCACACCCAATTGAAAACGGATCTCGGGGTTAATTTGTACACCGCCGAACAATCGCGATGGAGAGAAGGAAAAAAAAAAAAAAAAAAAATTCCATTCTTTTGGGGAAAATTCGATATGTCGCAGAGCGCCTCGCGGTGAATACAAAATAATGCCCTCTCTCTCGCATTTTGTGCTCCGGGAGGGAAACCAAAGGAGGACGAGAATCGTCCCGTCGAAATAACCACGATTGTATATATATATACAGTATATAAATGTAAGGAAAAAAAAATGTGCT
The DNA here is from genome assembly GCF_036245765.1 of Copidosoma floridanum. Classification (NCBI taxonomy): domain Eukaryota; kingdom Metazoa; phylum Arthropoda; class Insecta; order Hymenoptera; family Encyrtidae; genus Copidosoma; species Copidosoma floridanum. Next base: position 8,682,423 of record NW_028321884.1, on the reverse strand, counting down.
TTCGCGAGTGGGATGAAAAAAAAAAAAAAAGGGGTCACGGGGCGTGTAATTAACGCGCGCGTCCACCGATGGAAAATAACTTTTCCAATTAGTTGCGTTCTCGAGGAGCGTGTAGATACGCCAAAGCACTAGGAAATGATATATCCTCACTCGGTTCAAGGACGATACGTGCCGTCTCTTGTGCCAGAGACCGAAGACAATATTTCAACAAAATCATCTTTGCGCGCGTGCAATTTCTCCTCGCGAACTCCGGGATTGTATACCGTTTTGAAAAAAAAAAAAAAAAAAAAAAAAAAAAAAAAAAAAATGTCGGTTAAAGAGTGACGTTGTCAACAACGCTATATGATACATTATATACATACATAGCCTCGTGGAAAGGAAAAATAAATAAAACGTGCGGATAGATTGGCCGCCCAACCGCAAAGACAGAGAGACGATCCACACCGGGAAAAGAAAGCAAAGACAAAAATGCCAATAAACCGAAAAAGCTCCGTGTCCCTCGATCGGACTTGTGGCACATATATATGTATACGTAATGTGTATCTCCCGGCCACTCGCGTATCTATATATACGTATACACACACGGGAGGGTGGTAAACGCGACACATGTGATTTTCCCGCTTATCGATTTTCAGCAGGCAAGCTCCACTCTCTCCGACAATAGCTGCGATGCTGCGCGTGTATACCCTAACATCATAGGCCAGCCTATATAATTATACCGCGTATACGATATTCACGCGCATTGTGTCGTACTTTTATACCAATGAAGCGGAACTTTTACCAATTCGTGTGTTGTTTTTTATACGATACCTGTACTATGTACTGTAGAGGTGTTTCGTATATAAATGATGTACCTACACGCGTGTGATGAATGTGTCATCGTATAGCCATCGGCTCGCAGGGGTTATCTCGTGGCACGATGCATCAAGCTCCGTAAGTATACAGGTGGCTGTGTACATGTATACCTACTACATCTTCGGAAATTTAATGGAATTTCCGGAAAAGTGACTCCATTGTACCGGCACACGGTGTATAGGTATATGTATGTATACATATAGCCTCTGCGCGCAATTTGCCACAACCAGCCGGGGAGAATAATCCGCAGCCGGTCTTTCTCTCTGTCTTGGTTTTATTACTTTTTATTCGGATCTTTTTTATTTTATTTCTTTTTTTTTTTTTTTTTTTTTTTTTTTTCGAATACCAACGCGGCTATTGTGCGGACTTGTCCGTTATCCGAGTGATTTATGCGGAGCTGCGTGAGCGTGAAGAGTTGATATTTCACGTCTCGGGGGCAAAATGAACAACCATAGGATCGGACGATGGTTGTTTTGAAAATTCAGTGTTACGTTTGCTAGCGGTGCGTATATACATATATGCGGGGAATAAAAGAAAAAGGGAGAAAAAAAAAAAAGAGGCCGAGATGAGGTCCATTGAATCCACGAGCGAAGGAAATTCCTTGATGTTTCTTTTATACATCAAAGAGCCCCGTGAATCCGCGAAATTTCCACCCAAACGCCCCCATGTACCATCATATTTTCGGGAATAAAAAATATTGTACATCCTACATATATACCTATCATGGATATACATATATGCATGTGTGCCGGGTGCAATCGATTCTCCGGCCTCGAGGAATCGTCGCTTTTATTACCCTCGTCTCCCCCGCGAAATCAATCTCTCGATCGCTCCACCTTATATAAGCGTGTAGGTGTGTATGCATATAAATCGGTAACGTATACATATATATATACCTGTGAGTACGTCACAATATTAGGGAAAGGGGCAAACAGAGAGAGAGAGAGAGAGAGAGATCAAACAAAACGAAAAGGGAGAATGGAAAAAAAAAACAGCCTTGGGGCACGATAAATCAAACGAAATTTTCCAAACCCCCGGCCTTCCTTCGCCTAGTATATCCGTTTTCCGACTCTACTCTGCGTCAATTTGCATCTGCTGCTTATACATGCCTGATCATGGTAATTAATTAATTTGATTTCCTCCTTTGCGAGGCATGAAGCAAAAACAAAAAAAAACAAAAAGAAAGGGAGGTAAAAGAGGCACCGTACGTACTTATAGGGGTGATATCTGCCGGAGGGGGATGCAAAGGACATTGCGTCGTAGGAAATGGCGCAACCGTTCCTCCGATATTCCCTCATTTCCAGGCGGGGCGAATCGAGGCCGTTATACACCACGCCGGTATATAATCCCGGAAATAACAATCGCCGCTTTTCCCCCGATACCTCGTCGCTTATGCTCCATCAAACGCGACGACTGCACCTGCTCTCTCCCTCTCTCTCTCTCTGCGAGCCAAATTGAATCGACGAGGATGATGGACCGATTTTTCTCTCGCATAGGATGGTGTGACACTCGTTGGTGATGGCCATCGAGCGTTGGCGTTGATGGGTGTGTATTTTTCGACGCGGTTCTATATACACACGTGGCACTTTTTGTTTATTGAAAAAAAAAAAAAAAACAAAAACAAAAACTTATTGAATAATTTTGTACAAGGAGATGGCTTTTAGGACCGGGGAGGAAGCTGCTCATCAATCAATGCTTCGCTCCGGCCCGATAAAAAAAGCTCTCGGTCGCGATCGATCCGACTCCTTTTTTTTTTGGTCAATATTGCATTATCGGTATAAAAGTAACGAGAGTTGGATCCATAAATTATAACCAGCTCGACCGGAGCGATGGGTGAAAATGAATGGTTGGTTCTTCTCAACCGAAGGAAAATGAATAAAGAACTGATATATCGCCAGTGTAAACACTGCGTATACTTTGGAGCTATGCAAGCGAAAAATCTCGAGGGAAAACGGATTGGTGTAAGTACATTACTTTCTGTGTATGGGTAGGTATAGGTGCACTTGGCACTCGAATGGGTGTGTGTACGCGTGGCCCACTTTCTCGCTTCGAATTTGTGCGCTCGAGTGCAAAATTACGGGTGATTATCGAACTGGTTTAATGCGTTGTGCGTAAATGTATACCTAAAATCCACTCAAGGACGTGTTACAATTACTTGGTAGAATATGGGGCACAACTGTGACGATCTTGAGTTTGGACCAGTACTTAGATTGGTACAAAAGTCAAGGGAAGAAAGACAAAAAAAAAAAAAAAAAAAAAATACTTTGCCTTTTAGATCACGAGGATTATATTCCACGCGAAAATAAACATGACTTACAAAATAAGTAGTTTCTAAACATTGTGTCAATCACACATGCCCGTAGAAAGAAAAATAAACAAAAGAAAACAATTTTTTTTGCATCTCTTCTTAGAGATTCACTTCACGCTTGTATGTTTTATTTTTTATAAAAAAAAAAAAAGGAAAAAGTAACTAAATATCAGTAAAGAAAAATGTTATATTCGTTTACATGTGTATAACTACAACCTTAACAGTTAAACAACAAATATCATCGATAACCATAACAATTCATAACACACGCATTACGACTGTAAGGCACATCACGGCCACGGTGTTCCGTTCTCGAATAGGTACACGTAATATTTCATCGTGAGCACCATGCACCAAAGCTCATTCTACAAAGTCACATGTTTGCGGTGCAACTATATCATCCCCCTTGGCCCCAAAACCGTAAAGCTGAAATCTACCGGATAAGTGATTTTTTCTCGAGGATGACAGAGGCGAAAGCATGCGTGTGGGGAAAAATCAAGCCATCGTCGCCCCTAAAGGCCAATTATCCCCGATTGAATTACCGCGCGGGGAGAGCCGAAGGGGCGTGAAAATTCGGTTGGGATCTGGGGGCTTTGAAATAACCATCGATTATTATTAACCAGCCAATTACCATACCTTCATTTCCAGCGTGTGTATATACCTATACACGTGCAAGGACTGTACATAATTTATCACCCGATGCTCGTACAAGTGTGAGGATGTGGATGTACGTGTGTGCAAACGGACAGATTTTCCCCCCACGTCCAACACCCGATATCCCGACCGCATCGAGCTTTCAAAGTCCACCCACGCCCCACTGATCCTTCCGTCGTCGTTTGCACTTTTTTTTTGCTCCATCTCCCCCATTTTAGACCGGGCCAATATCAAACGGTGCTGCATACAGCTGGAAATTTTCGGGGGGTGGCAAAAGCGCTGCATGTACATACCGCACATGCGGACCGGGAAACAGTGTACCACCCACACATGTGTACCTTCGTGCAGAGGCGGTGGGAGAAAATAGCCGCGATTGCGGAGCGTATGTGGGGCGTGGGCGTTGACATCTCGCGATAAACACACGCGACTAGTGCACGATGCGTACATCATACGGAGTCTCGGAAATAATGATTGCTCGTTTCCGTAATTAAGTGTGTTGTCTCGATGGAACCCCCTCTATATGTATATAACTAATAATATTGCACACTTTGTTGATCATTACGAGGTAACGAGGATATACCTCGCGGAAGGGGGGGGGTAATGTCTCCGCAGCAGGAGGTGCAACACGAGACTTAAAAAGGAGAAAGAAAGAGCGCCGGGGATGAGATCGTCCCTTTTCTCTCGGACACGGGGGGGGGGGGGGGCAGAAGGGGCCGACTTTGATAAGCTCCCGGTCATTAGGGGGCTCCACTCTCGGCGTTTGGTTAATTGGACGCCCGTGTTTTTTTCCTGTAAAATTATCGGGTACACCCACGTAATAGTCCACTTTGTCGCTATACTCCGTAACTGATGGATTAACGTTGAAACGACGACCAATGCATGTACAATGTACCGTCCACCACTACTACCACGGCTGTCGCGTTGAAAAAGTTTAGCTCGCGATGCGGTGTTTCTTTTGTGCCGGCGCCAACAGCATCGTAACAGCGTATATTCTTGACTTTTCGCTCCCGCGCGCGAGTTTGATTGACTTTTGGCCGCTGCCACTGTGCTCTTTTTTTCTCTTCTCTCTAATCGAGTTTCTTTAGTTTCATCTTTTCGCAAATAACAAAGGGAGGGAGGGAGGGGGGGGTTGTACTTTTTTTTTTTCATACACTCCATATATTTTGTTACGCTCTCGGTTGGTTATTACTGTGGCGAATCCACTATAGTTGCCGTTACGCATTTGTGACGTTATCAGTATGTTCAGAGGCTCCAGAGGGGCTCGAGTGGAATTGATGGTCCGACAAAGTGTTTCCGGCGCATAACGCAATAACTGTACATAATATACGTACGCATTGTACTTGACGCACCACGTGGGCGGAAGGAAGATCAATTTTAGATTCATTTGCCTATACGTGACATATGGTTTTACGAGTCACAAGTTTTTATCGCTCCGAGGGGCACGTTTGGCGCGTTTTACAGTTAAACCAGCTGTGATTCTCCATGTCGTTATTCTCACTTGATCAACAAGTTTTTAATTGTGTCACATCTGCATAGGGTACAGGCCACATCATGGGTGTCAAACGAAAAAAAAAAAAAAAGCCCGATGTATATTGATATTGTCGCTCACCCCGATCCACAACAGAGTGCACATGCAGGGTATAGGTATAGGTATTATTATTACCTTATTTAATGGTACCATCAATTAAAAGTTACACCTCCCCCGGAGTCCCATGACACAAGCGTGGGCATATTTGTTATTGCCTTACCCCTTGGCCCATATGTTACAACAAGCGAAAAGTTACAAACTGCGAAAAAACTCAATCCGATGCATATACACGTTATCGCGCGTAGTAACGTTGTTAAAACTTTGTGTACAAGCCAGTGCGTCGAAAACTCTCTCTTTACTGTCCCAGACGAAAGCGCGCCTGATGAATCAACTTTGAGCTGATTTTTGACGCTCGCGTTAAAATTGAAAAAAATAAAATAAAAAAGGACAACCTTATCACTCGTTGAGGTATCAAAAATGGAAAATAATATAATACACAATTGCGTGGAGTACACGTGCGCATAAGGTGCGTATACATACGAACCTTCAGGTGTACATCTTCGAGTGGACCTCCCGTTTCGGAGGAGCGAGAGGATGAACAAAACAGGAGAGGGGGGGACTTCCCCCCTCGAGCCAACGACGGCTCGTCCTCTTCTTCCGCTCACATGACGGCACACCGTCGAATTATTGTCCAACGAAACGGCCACACCACCGGACAACCGGGAGTGGGGGGGTGGGGTGGAAAGTAATAAAGATTTATGTAAATATTGTATACGCTCGTACCCCCACACCCTCCAGCCAGACTCCAATTTTCCTTCGTGTTATTACATAAAGCTCCGCAGTGGGGTACACCAGCAGTACTGCCCGCATGTATCGTATGCGTGTATATTATAATGTTTGTCCACGCACGCAGGACGAGCTTTTCCTCCCTTTTGTAGAGCGAAAATTGTCCGATGCAGCGTCACTCGTCTTGCTTGCACCTCGCTTTGAATTTCATTACCCCAAAGCGCACATTGTACCATTAAATGCTATTAGCACAAACAGCTACTAGTATATAGGCAACACACCTCGTACACGCGGAATTTAAAAAATAATTAAACCATCGGACGTATCGTGTACTCCACGGTGTAGGCGTAGTACGAGTGACCAACTCGCCCCGCTACCGAGAGATGATATGGTAATACGTTATAGACGCGCGTGTCGTAGGTGTGTGGGTTTATATGTTTGAGCACCCGGTAGCTGGGAGACACTCTCGGCCACTACTGCCTCGGGAGCTTGCGTGAGCTTTTTGGGTGTTGGTGCCGCCGTGTTTCCATCCCTCTCTCCCTCGAGCGCGCGCGCAAGCTTCCACAATATCGTACACACGGATGCTGCGATGGCTGGTCCTCCCGCTCGCGCGACCAGCCTCTCGTATTTCTCGCGTCCCTCGAAAGCTCCCGCGATCGATTTTAGCCCCCGCCACGCGAGACGGGACTCTCTCTCTCTCTCTCTCACTGTCTTGCCTCTACAAGGGTCCACGCGTATACCATGCACAATATACATGTATACGCCACCGCCGTCGCAGAGTCGTCCCTTGAGCTTTTCTCTCCCTCCCTCACACACACACACACATACATACATATACAGCTTTTTCCTTTTTTTTTTTTTTTACGCCTTCTCGGAACTTGCTCGTGTAGAGGGGGTGTTGGCGCTCTCTTTTTCATCCCCGGTGGGCGAAGGCTAGCTTGATTTTTCCTACGCTCCTGTACACTTACACCGCACAGCTACACCAAGGCGAGATTTTTTTTTTTTTTTTTTTTCTTCCTTTCTTTCTTTCTCTCACGGGCTGCTGACTTGCACCCAAGCTCTATACATATATACATGGGACCTGGACGGCGTAGAGATGTACATACTGTAAATCCATACGCGGGAGCTTGCGGCTGTATAATAACGTTGGGGATGGTTTTTTTTTTTCACGCGGATTGTTATAATAATTGGAGGGCCAGAGCGCGCGGGCATCAGAGGCAAACGAGAGAGCGTTTATTAAAAAAAAAAAAAAAAAAAAAAAAAAAGGCAATGTGCCCTCGTGCGTGCTGCGCGATGCTTAGGCGCTTTCCGATTGAACCAATGTGCGGCAATTTTTCCCAACAACGAGCCCTCCCTCTTTTTTCCCAGCTCTCCAGGTGTATGGATAACGAGCGGCTCTAATGCGCATGCAAATTAATGCAATAACTCCATCGGGGGGAGCCAAAAGGGAGAAAGAATCCAATTAACTGCTGGAACATGGCCATCTATAATGGGGCTTGCGCGGGTGTGTGGGTAAAATAAAAGCTTTTCGCGATAAAAGGTGGCTCTTTTTTTTTATATTGCCCATTGCCTAAGCTCTCTCCTGCCCTGCGCGTGTAATGATAACAAATATGGTGAACGTAATATAACGTAATATTACCTACGAGTTTGAGAGGAATAATAAAAGAAACAAAAATCAAGTGCAATCGAGGTGTGCGCAAACAATATATATATATATTTTTTTTTTTTTTTCCTCAGGGACGGTACTTACATCCTGCTGTACGCATCTTTGTATAATATAGCTTTCGGTGCCGGTGTATACTTGCACCTTAACCCCCGACAATTTTCCCTTCCCGGCCACCCCTTATCTCGGTTTTCTTTCTTAAGTGCCGGCCAGACTCTGGAGTGGACCCCCCCCCTCTCGCAGCAGTCGGCTTTTCTTCTCCCCCCTGTGGATGAATGCACTGTTGTTATATATGTGTGTATATCTGCATATACCTACTTGCAACTACGGTGTACGTCTCGTGTACATACATTCACGGTGAGCGCGAGTATAACACACCTGGCCGGGCAACCCTTTTTCGTTCACGAGTGAAAAATTTGCGGCGAGTCGCAGTAGCGTGTGTTATATATATCATGGGCGCACTCACCCGATGGTCTTGAAATTAATGAGGTGGCCTGGCTGTGTATATATACATATGTATATTGCACGCTCTTTGCTTGAATTTTTCATTGATGAGCGGTATGAACGAAAGATTATACGCTCAATGGCGGGAAAAACGTGGTTTTCACGAATAATATATGTATATATTATAAGTTCTAGGAAGTTCGAGTGTGTGCACTTTGAGGTTTCCTGGAAACGTGAAAAATCAACATTCGAGGATCGAGGGATATAAAACGCATATGCACAAGCACAAAAGGGGCTGGGGTTATATACGTACGCGTGACTGCACAGGTTTTTCCTGCTGCAACTGCGTTGCGATGGCACGGCGTCACTTGCGTACCTGTACCGATTTTTAGAAAAAAAAAAAAAGATTTTATTACTCGTTTTCGAACGCGAATCAAAGGGAGGCTATACTAGACGATGCGAAAACCGAGTGGGCGCGTCACGGGGCGTGGGGGGGGGGGGCGCAAAGTTTCGAGAAGGTATTTGATTTTCGGCTCGCGAGTGGGAGTATGTTTTTTCTTTCTTCCCTTTTTTTTTTTTTTTTTTTTTTCTTTTTCATCAGCGTCAAATTGAATTTTCGCCGAGTAAACACCAAATGGCGAATTAACGCAGCAAGATGAGATAGCCGGTGGTATAGGTACTTTCCTCGCTGAATCACTGCGCGCGAAAGGGGCTTTGCCAAAGATAAGAACGCGTATTACCTTTGTGCGAGGCCCACTTTATATATATCTGTAAGCCGGTGAAATCTCACTTCTCACCCTCGTATATAAGGTATTTACTACTACGTCCATCCGCCCAAAGTTGCCCCGCCTCGAGGTTTCCGGAGGATTATTCAATAACAGGAGGGGAATTTCAAAAATTCCCTGATGCGTCTGATGGTTCATTACACGAAACGACGGCCAATTTTCCGTTTCGTAAAATGCGATCAAGCCAAAGTGTCCGACTCGAGCGAAGGGGGGGGGGTAGGGAATTTTTATAAGCGCATGGTTGAAATATCCCAAGGTTTGGAACAAAAAAAAAAAAAAAAGGATACTAATTCTAATTCTACCTTCGTATCGGGTCGGTCCACTAATGAGCCCCTGTAACAACAGACTCTGTTCCGGTGTATATCCTCACCCAAAACTCATTATACCTCTCGTAATAGCTGTAATAAACCGCACGACTGCAGATGGACTAAATATTTGGAAAAAAATAAACCACCCCCTCGAGCCTCGAAGGTTTTCCCAGGGGCTGGGTGGGGGGTGAAATTATTCTCAACCCGCGTATATTATATTGTTATTATGAGAAAGAGGGAAAAAATAATTATTCGTGACTGTACGATGTAGAGTGGAAGACAAAAGGGTATCGGGTGACGAGTGATTAGCCGACAAAGAGGAGAAAAGAAAAAAAAATCCATCGGTGCGGAAAAAGAGAACGGGCGGGGGTGTATCGGGGAACGAAAGGCGCTCGAGCGAGACGAAAGAAGAAGCTTGCGATGTGGAGCTTTTTCCTATATATGTTTGATCTGTGCACTGGTGCAAAATGTGGTACAACAGTGAAGAAGAGGCGTCGGTGTAACTATATGGGCGCATAAAAGGGAAAAAGGAAAAAAGCACGGCCCAACTGTTTGCCCCAACAGAGACGGAAATGGACTGTTTGGAGATTATTTTGTACCTTGTTATACTCTTACTCAGTTGGACGGGGGAGGGGGTGTACATGTATATGTGTGTACAGACTCACGGAGGAACAACCAACTTCGTGGGGGTGTTGCAGTCGGCCGAGTGAAAATTACGTTAGCTGCAGTCGAGAGTAGCTTGCGAAGGACGAGCTTTGCGGAACTCCATTGTGACATAATTCCTATTGGCCGACTCTGGCGCTTACATTTACGTGATTTATATGAATATAGAAAGAGAATAGCTTTAATTTTTTTTTTTTTTTTTTTTTTTTTTTTAAGTGGGATCTTTGGTCGAGGCATTGAATTTGTACCGAGTAAAGTTTAATTGGATCGGATTCGACCTTTTTTTAATTGACTTTTAAGGAAAATTAGTTTTGATTGATGTCATACGTTCACCTGACGTCTCATCGATAAACATTTATTCTTAAACGTTATTCTTTCAAAATATTTTTATTTTTACTATTATTATTTATTCTCCGGAAGACACAAAAAGTTTAGATTTTCGAATACATTTTGGTAATTTGTAATTATTAGTATAGACGGTTGCTCTGTGGCATTTATGGCACTGAAAGTCTCAATAAGCTTATTTAAACGTATTGGTTTTTCATAAATACGTTGAAGTTTATTTATTATGTTGTGGGTTTTTTTTTTTTTTTTTTTCAACACTTGTTGACAAAGCCAACTGTACTGCCAAAATGGAATACACGATAAACATTGATTTTTGTGGTAAAATTGCATGAAATGTTGGATAAAAGTCTTCAGTTCGGTAGTAACGATGACGGTGATCGCGACATCTTGACAGAACCGATGCGAATCAGCCATTTACTTGCGAGAGAGACTGTCCGAGGGTCAGGCAGGAAATGCCAAAGTTCATGCGACATCATCACCAGGAATAATAGCTTTCGGAAAAATTAGCTTCCGTACCGATCGTCCGCTATGAAATTAATCAACGTAATTAATAAATATCACATATTTTGTCTGCACTTTTACCGATTTATTGATCACTTTGGTCATGCGTGTGGGTGTGCACACATATGACTCACTACTCGAAAATTAGTAGAAAAAAAAATTCATACAAAAAAGCATTCTAGAATAAATAGTAAATTAGTAGTACCTATAATTAACAAAAACCAAGGAAACAAATAATCCCATGGCAATCACTAATAAAAGTATAATACACCGGTTTCGCTATCAGCCGCACCCGACTGCGATGTATATATATATATAAATACTCTCTGATAAGTAAATGCACACCGCACGAAAAGAGGGATAGAGAGAGTATAGGTATAAAAGCTCCAAAGATAATATTTCACGGACAGTACCTGCACAGTAATATATAATCTCACATCGAGCCTCTACTCGCGATATTTCGCTCTTATTGTAACTTTCCTGCAGCTTGTATACACAAGTATTTTTCGATCGTCGTACTTTATATAAATATTATCTCATTTGTCGTCATCGACAGGTGTACAACGAACAAATAACTTCCATTCTTATTGCCATACACTGAAAGCCGCACCGTTGGTTGAGCTTTCGAGCTTTACAAACGCCGAAATGGAACATAAGGACGGAAAATACGATAAGGTGGGCATTGCATTTTTTTTATTCTCGCATAATGTGCATCTGACTCGTGTATTATTTAATTATTTTTTTTTTTCTTTTCCCTTTTCCAGGAGCACCCGAAAAATCTCATCCCCGAACTTTGCAGGCAGTTTTATCATCTTGGATGGGTCACTGGAACAGGAGGTGGGATATCCATTAAACACGAGTAAGAACTTGTTTTTTTTTTTTTTTTTTTTTTCTCTTTTTGTTTTTTACATTTTTATATGTTTATTCCTGTTTTAAAATATGACAGCCACTTAGGTATATCGCTCAGAAAAAAAAATCGAAAACATTTGCAACGTAAACACATTCAGATGATAAATATCTGTTTCCCGCACTATGGTTTTATTGGCACTTTTAATTTTATTTGGGCATGTGAATTGGAAAATGTTACTGTGGTAAATTGACATTTTTCCAGGGACAAAATATACATTGCCCCATCTGGAGTGCAAAAGGAACGAATTGTGTCGGATGAAATGTTCGTCCAAGACATCAAAGGAAACGACTTGGAAATGCCACCTCTGGAGAAGAATTTGAAAAAATCACAGTGCACGCCGCTCTTCATGTGTGCCTACACTGCCAGGAATGCTGGAGCTGTCATTCACACCCACTCCAAGTTTGCTGTGATGGTGACTCTACTTTGGCCAGGAACAGAATTTCGTTGCACCCATCTTGAGATGATCAAGGGTACATTGATTTTTTCTTTTGACATATAATAATTTGTTACACATACTTCGTCAATGTACATTTCAGGAATTCGCAACCAAAAATTAAACAGAGCATTGAGATATGACGAAGAACTGGTGGTTCCCATCATTGAAAATACACCTTTTGAAGAAGATTTGAAAGATCACATGGCACAGGTCATCGAAGAGTATCCAGAAACCTGTGCAGTTCTTGTACGAAGACATGGAGTTTACGTTTGGGGAGATACGTGGCAACAAGCAAAGACAATGTTGGTACTCAATTGTGTAACGTTACCAGTTATATTAATAGCATACATCATCCATTTCTCTGATCTTTTAGGACTGAGTGCTATGACTATCTATTCGACATTGCTGTGCAAATGAAGACTAACGGTTTGGATCCACTCATGACTCCCGAGCAACACGAGCTCAAGTATCAATTAAAAAGCACACAGGTCTAAAATTTTTAACCATGTACAAAAAAAAAGTGCTACTCAAAAATGTCAATTTTATATATTATTTTTACTCTATGAAAAAAAAATTTACATTTTTTTACAGTTTGTACAAATGCTCATATATATACACGTTATTACTTAAGGTTGATTAATTTTTAACAATAGTGTCGCAATCATGAATAAAATGTTATAAGGACATTTAAATAAAACATCAATGATTAAAAAGCCATTTTTATTTACAATATAAACACTTTCTTATGTACAAGTTCTGTTTGAGAATCGTATTTTACATGTGAAAAAATACAAAATGTATTTTTCAATTAAAAAATACTGAAGGTAAAGAAAGTAAATTTTTACAGCTTTACATCAAACGGTCGAAATTTAGCTTTGATATTTTCGGCCAACATGTACTCCTTTTCTCTACTAAGTTGACAGTCTTTCCAATCAAATCTATCAGGAACATCCAATATTCTATCGGAACAAAGAACTTCCCTGCCAAATTGTAAGGGAAAATCTTTTTTTATTTTGTAAAATAGTTGTTCTCCGTTTGGGAACTCTACCAAAAAATATGGTGCCCCAGGAGGTGCCACTTCTTTGAGATCTTCATTCAATTCTTTCATCGCTATGTGATACACTCCAGCAATTTCCTGAAAAGTGAAAATGTATAATTAAAAAAAAAAAAAAAAAAAAAAAAACAATTAAGAAGCGTAGCTTTTCATAAAAAGAATTTTTACTGCCATCACCTGAAACGTTTCTTTTAAAGCTGGAGCTTGGTTTTTGTGAATAGGAACTGCTTGTAGTTGGCAATGAGAAGTCTTGAAATTCCTCTCAAAAAAAACTGGTACTCTGTCATTAAGTGCGCAATACAGTTTAATTGCCTCCTGAAAACAAAAGATATAAATTTAGTTTCACGAATTTCATTCAAGTACATCATTAAGAAAGTCATTCTCATAATACTTTACCTTGTACAACCTCAACTCTTCTTTTACGTTATCTGGTAAGATTGATATACTTTGATAATGTGTCACAGGCAAAATCAAAAAGTGATCATCAACAATTCCACCTTTCGCTAATGCCAAATAAATATCTTTCCCAGTAGAAATGACGAGATGCTTAGCACAATCTTGACTTGAAAGGCAGAACCAACATTTGCTTTGATCAAATTCCATTTTGGCTCTTTTGACTTTCTTCTTGTCACTTTTCGATTCCAAATCATAAAAATACTGATTTTGCTCTTCTGTTTTCTTCTTTGGATTATTCTGTAACATTGACTGTGGATATGGACTAGGTGTTTCGTCGGTTGTCTTCATCATCAGTTCGGTAATTTTTGTCTTATCCAGTGGCGTCAAATTTAAGGCATAGAGCCACTTCTTCTTCTCAGGATTAGCTACTTTTGCAAGTGCTATAAATCTAGTAGCAATGTTTATACCATCTTGACTTTCATGTTGATTTCTGCAAATGAAAATGAGTTTTATCAATCAATAAGTACTTTGAAATGTATGAATTATTCAAAAACATGGTTGAAACAAATCCTTGTACCTGTAAGGCGACCTTTCATAATGAACATTCTCTAATCCACAAACGTGATACCTGGGCTTGATGTGCGTTGCTAGCCACGATATCAACCTCGAACCTTGGTATTCAAAATCCGGCTTTTGCTCGTCCAAATTTGAGATACCTTCTGGCCACTGCGATGTCAACAACACATCAACTCCACGAAAACTAGGACAACCTTTGAGGCACGAGTTCCTCAAAGCCGTGACGTCTTTGTGATCGAACGAGCACTCTTTGGCAACGTCCTTGCCTTTTTCGACTCCACTGAGATAAGCAATTTTTAGTCCAGAACTAGCTGTGTACAATCCATGTTTGCCCAGGTACGTGAGGTTCGTGCATATTTCCCCACCAGTGGGATCCGTGTAATGTACGAGACCCTCGTCGTCGTTTGGGCCCATTATGTACGTGGGAACAGATATCGTCTTGGTCCCGGCTTTGAATGGCTCCAGGTCGGCATTGTTTTTGCCGAAAAAGTTTCCAACGCAAAAAAGAAAGTCGAATGGTCCGCTTTTCTTGTTGATGGCGTCCACTTTGTTGAAAAGTAACTTGAAACGCCCTTCGACGTCCCCGCAAAGAAGCACGCGCTGTTTTTCTGTCATTTTTCCGTTAAAATTTATTATTTAATCCTTAAAGGTTACGATTTACACTAACTTTTTCAATAGAAGTCAATAATTAATTAGTATTCAGTAGAATCAAACGCGCGCGTGTAAATAACTGATATTTATACACTCGGACTCGGACTCTCGGACATCATCAGACACTGGGTGTATTCCGCAAATGCTGCCAGCAGTTAAGTTACGTAGGTCGTGGTAACGCCGCATGGTCGGGCAGCGCTAGCGTCAACCTGTACTAACTGTCGGTGGGTTCCGCATGTCAACAAACTCCGAAATATCAGATGGCATAGGAGCGAAAACAGTAAAAAATATCAAAGTTTGTTGACATGCGGAACCCACCGACAGTTAGTACAGGTTGACGCTAGCGCTACCCGACCATGCGGCGTTACCACGACCTACGTAACTTAACTGCTGGCAGCATTTGCGGAATACACCCATACTACTAAGTATACGTCCTTAACCGCCTTTTTCACTAACGTTTAGAATAATGATTGAGACAATCAATGATTGTATCATGAGTTTTTGTATAAAGTTCAATTTATACAAATAAGTTGGTAAATATAGGCACACATGATTAATATTTAAACATTTTAAGCTGTATAAATATATAACATAGATTCCAAATATGCATTATTACCGCTGGAATATGCTAACAAAACCAAATATCCGTCTTTCTCACCCAGCAAAATAATAGGTATCTGTATAATCCTGTATCAATTTATTGCACACATGCGAAATGTTCAATGACAGTAAACAATGACATAATTTCAAACTTTACTTTTAACTCTTCATTTCACACGTAATTTTACAATGTAATTGATAAATTATTATTCATACAAAAGTATGAATATTCTTATAGGAGGTCGATTTTCAGGCAAAAGATTATTTGTAAGCTTGCCGTAAACAGCACAGCCAATGTCAACTTTTTATTTTCTATCTACACAACTAGTTGCGGCTGGTTTTAGCGTTTCAGATTTCTAAACTAAAAAGTGGCCCTAAAATTCTGAAGGAAAGCTTTAGATATTTTAGGCCCTAGAGCCATGTTGTCAATTATAAACCAGCCGCAACTTATTTGACAGATACAAAATGAAAATTCAACATTTTCTGTGCTGTTTGCGGCAAGTTTACAATTTATCTATTACTCGAAAGTATAAATATATAGGAGGTCAATATTCGTACGAAACATACACTGCAAACTTGCCGCAAGTAGCACAAACATCGTTAATTATTTATTTTGTATCTATTTCAAGAGTTGCGGCTGGTTTATAAGTGACTAAATGGCTCTAGGGCTAAGCTGCCTAAAGCTCTCCTTCAGAATTTCAGAAGCAATTTTTGGCCAAAAAAATCACGACCGCTAGATGGCGCTGATCCTAATGATTATAACTACTTATAGTAGAGCCATTTAATCAATTATAAACCAGCCGCAACTAATTTCGTAGATACAAAATAAATAGTTAAAGATAATTGTGCTACTTGCGGCAAGTTTGCAGTATATGTTTTATACAAATATCAACCTCATATATATTTATACTTTTGGGCAATAGATAAATTGTAAACTTGCCGCAAACAGTGCAAACAACGTTAACTTTTTATTTTGTATTTATGAAATTAGTTGCGGCTGGTTTATAAGTAATTAAATGGCTCTAGGGCTAAGCTGCCTAAAGCTCTCCATCAGAATTTCAGAAGCAATTTTTGGCCAAAAAAATCACTACCGCTAGATGGCGCTGATCCAAATGATGATTACTATACTTATACTAGAGCCATTTAATCATTTATAAACCAGCCGCAACTAATTTGATAAATACAAAATAAAAAGTAAACATTGTTTGCACTGTTTGCGTCAAGTTTACAATTCATCTATTACCCAAAAGTATAAATATATATGAGGTTGATATTCGTATAAAACATACACTGCAAACTTGCCGCAAGTAGCACAAACATCGTTAATTATTCATTTTGTATCTACGAAATTAGTTGCGGCTGGTTTATAATTGATTAAATGGCTCTAGGGCTAAGCTGCCTAAAGCTCTCTTTCAGAATTTCAGAAGCAATTTTTGGCCAAAAAAATCACTACCGCTAGATGGCGCTGATCCAAATGATTATTACTACTTGTAGTAGATCCATTTAATCAATTATAAACCAGCCGCAACTAATTGAATAAATAAAAAAAAAAAAGATAACATTGTTTGTGCTACTTGCGGCAAGTTTGCAGTGTATGTTTTACACCAATATCGACCTCCCTTATATTTACACTTTCGGGTAATAGATAAATTGTAAACTTGCCGCAAACAGTGCAAACAACGTTAACTTTTTATTTTGTATTTATGAAATTAGTTGCGGCTGGTTTATAAGTAATTAAATGGCTCTAGGGCTAAGCTGCCTAAAGCTCTCCATCAGAATTTCAGAAGCAATTTTTGGCCAAAAAAATCACTACCGCTAGATGGCGCTGATCCAAATGATGATTACTATACTTATACTAGAGCCATTTAATCATTTATAAACCAGCCGCAACTAATTTGATAAATACAAAATAAAAAGTAAACATTGTTTGCACTGTTTGCGTCAAGTTTACAATTCATCTATTACCCAAAAGTATAAATATATATGAGGTTGATATTCGTATAAAACATACACTGCAAACTTGCCGCAAGTAGCACAAACATCGTTAATTATTTATTTTGTATCTACGAAATTAGTTGCGGCTGGTTTATAATTGATTAAATGGCTCTAGGGCTAAGCTGCCTAAAGCTCTCTTTCAGAATTTCAGAAGCAATTTTTGGCCAAAAAAATCACTACCGCTAGATGGCGCTGATCCAAATGATTATTACTACTTGTAGTAGATCCATTTAATCAATTATAAACCAGCCGCAACTAATTGAATAAATAAAAAAAAAAAAGATAACATTGTTTGTGCTACTTGCGGCAAGTTTGCAGTGTATGTTTTACACCAATATCGACCTCCCTTATATTTACACTTTCGGGTAATAGATAAATTGTAAACTTGCCGCAAACAGTGCAAACAACGTTAACTTTTTATTTTGTATTTATGAAATTAGTTGCGGCTGGTTTATAAGTAATTAAATGGCTCTAGGGCTAAGCTGCCTAAAGCTCTCCATCAGAATTTCAGAAGCAATTTTTGGCCAAAAAAATCACTACCGCTAGATGGCGCTGATCCAAATGATGATTACTATACTTATACTAGAGCCATTTAATCATTTATAAACCAGCCGCAACTAATTTGATAAATACAAAATAAAAAGTAAACATTGTTTGCACTGTTTGCGTCAAGTTTACAATTCATCTATTACCCAAAAGTATAAATATATATGAGGTTGATATTCGTATAAAACATACACTGCAAACTTGCCGCAAGTAGCACAAACATCGTTAATTATTCATTTTGTATCTACGAAATTAGTTGCGGCTGGTTTATAATTGATTAAATGGCTCTAGGGCTAAGCTGCCTAAAGCTCTCTTTCAGAATTTCAGAAGCAATTTTTGGCCAAAAAAATCACTACCGCTAGATGGCGCTGATCCAAATGATTATTACTACTTGTAGTAGATCCATTTAATCAATTATAAACCAGCCGCAACTAATTGAATAAATAAAAAAAAAAAAGATAACATTGTTTGTGCTACTTGCGGCAAGTTTGCAGTGTATGTTTTACACCAATATCGACCTCCCTTATATTTACACTTTCGGGTAATAGATAAATTGTAAACTTGCCGCAAACAGTGCAAACAACGTTAACTTTTTATTTTGTATTTATGAAATTAGTTGCGGCTGGTTTATAAGTAATTAAATGGCTCTAGGGCTAAGCTGCCTAAAGCTCTCCATCAGAATTTCAGAAGCAATTTTTGGCCAAAAAAATCACTACCGCTAGATGGCGCTGATCCAAATGATGATTACTATACTTATACTAGAGCCATTTAATCATTTATAAACCAGCCGCAACTAATTTGATAAATACAAAATAAAAAGTAAACATTGTTTGCACTGTTTGCGTCAAGTTTACAATTTATCTATTACCCGAAAGTGTAAATATAAGGGAGGTCGATATTGGTGTAAAACATACACTGCAAACTTGCCGCAAGTAGCACAAACAATGTTATCTTTTTTTTTTGTATTTATTAAATTAGTTGCGGCTGGTTTATAATTGATTAAATGGATCTACTACAAGTAGTAATAATCATTTGGATCAGCGCCATCTAGCGGTAGTGATTTTTTGGGCCAAAAATTGCTTCTGAAATTCTGAAAGAGAGCTTTAGGCAGCTTAGCCCTAGAGCCATTTAATTACTTATAAACCAGCCGCAACTAATTTCATAAATACAAAATAAAAAGTTAACGTTGTTTGCACTGTTTGCGGCAAGTTTACAATTTATCTATTACCCAAAAGTATAAATATATATGAGGTTGATATTCGTATAAAACATATACTGCAAACTTGCCGCAAGTAGCACAATTATCTTTAACTATTTATTTTGTATCTACGAAATTAGTTGCGGCTGGTTTATAATTGATTAAATGGCTCTACTATAAGTAGTTATAATCATTAGGATCAGCGCCATCTAGCGGTCGTGATTTTTTTGGCCAAAAATTGCTTCTGAAATTCTGAAGGAGAGCTTTAGGCAGCTTAGCCCTAGAGCCATTTAGTCACTTATAAACCAGCCGCAACTCTTGAAATAGATACAAAATAAATAATTAACGATGTTTGTGCTACTTGCGGCAAGTTTGCAGTGTATGTTTTATACGAATATTGACCTCCTATATATTTATACTTTCGAGTAATAGATAAATTGTAAACTTGCCGCAAACAGCACAGAAAATGTTGAATTTCCATTTTGTATCTGTCAAATAAGTTGCGGCTGGTTTATAATTGACAACATGGCTCTAGGGCCTAAAATATCTAAAGCTTTCCTTCAGAATTTTAGGGCCACTTTTTAGTTTAGAAATCTGAAACGCTAAAACCAGCCGCAACTAGTTGTGTAGATAGAAAATAAAAAGTTGACATTGGCTGTGCTGTTTACGGCAAGTTTACAAATAATCTTTTGCCTGAAAATCGACCTCCTATAAGAATATTAATACTTTTGTATGAATAATAATTTATCAATTGCATTGTAAAATTACGTGTGAAATGAAGAGTTAAAAGTAAAGTTTGAAATTATGTCATTGTTTACTGTCATTGAACATTTCGCATGTGTGCAATAAATTGATACAGGATTATACAGATACCTATTATTTTGCTGGGTGAGAAAGACGGATATTTGGTTTTGTTAGCATATTCCAGCGGTAATAATGCATATTTGGAATCTATGTTATATATCCCATCGACTTTATTTGTCATTTTACCTGCAGTAATGTATGACGTTCGTCCGGAGAGAAACATGCACATTTATTTCATGGGTGAGAATCAATTATTATAATTATATCACTTGAACAAAAAAAAAGCGATTACACTGGTTGTTTGTGCGGTCTGAGAATAAAGTGAAATAAAAATAGGTACTGCGGCCGCCGCGAACGCAAATCGCGGAGTCGCGACCGCGCCGCACTGCATATATTTATACAAAAATATATATGCTCTCAATGTATATAAACGTATTTGTTTTTGTCCCTTTTTAATGCAGACTGCACACTGTAGTTCGTAATAGTTCGTAGGGTTTGTACTTTATCTGCTAGCCAGTAAGTTGTTGAATTAGTGAGGTTATTTTCAGTCTGATTAATATTTTTTTAAGAGGCTGCCGTATTATACCTACTTATTGTATAATCCGAGTTTCTTTCTAATTACATACTTAAGTATACGGGAAACAATTAGTGCACAAATTTAGTTAATAAAAGTATTGCGTGTGAACGTGCGTGCGTGTGTGTAGACTGAAAAAATCTAGCTATATTTTACTCGAGGATGTCACGACGTGGTTGGGACGATCGTGGTACTCCAGAGCCAAATTTCGAGCGTAAACGAAAATTCAGTGAGAGTGAGCAGCAGTCTTACAGCAGCAATAGGAGTGGAGGCGGTGGTGGAAGTAGTAGATGGGACGAGGAGGGTCCGTCCAGGTACAGTAAAGACTTTGAGAACAAGAGGCACAGGAGAACCGAAGAAGATACCACGGATGACAGACAACAGCAGAGAAGACGCGAGGGTAGCGATGACAGGCCCAGGAGATCAGCTGATAGGTATTACGAGAACAGACATCGTGATGATGACGACAGATTTTACAGAAGTCGTTCACGCTACGAAATGGTAGGTGTTTTTCCCTCTCTCTCGAGGTTGGTCCACATATAAGTTTGGAACGTGTTTTGTACATGGAATTTACTTTTTTCTTTTCAGGCCTTTGTAGCAAAAAAAGATCCGTCACCAGAGTGGGTAAAAGGCAAGGCCAAAGTTGAACCAAAGCTAAAGCAAGAAAAAGACAAGTTGAATTTTTACATTTGTGAAAACACTAAGACAGTCAATGGTATTGCTTTAAAGTATGCTGAGCCAGAAGATGCTCACAAGCCGATAAAACGCAAATGGAGATTGTATCCGTTCAAGGGCGAGAAAGCCTTACCTGTGCTCCACATAGACAAACAATCAGTCTATCTGTTTGGCAAGGAGAGAAAAATTGCTGACATTCCGATGGATCATCTTTCAATTTCAAAGCAACATGCAGCTTTGCAATTTCGATTAGTACCATATAAAAAAGAGGATGGGGCAGAGGCAAAGCGCATCAGACCTTATTTAATTGATTTGGGATCTGCAAACGGGACATTCGTCAATAAAGTAAAATTAGAGCCAAGAATATGGCACGAGCTGGCCGAAAGGGACGTTATTAAATTTGCAGCAAGTACTCGGGAGTTTGTTGTTATTTGCGAGAAAAGTAAATATGACCACGAAGATGATGATGTCCACGAGTAAGTCGAACAAGTCACGTAAAATAATGTATAAAACTGTAAAATAAGCTGTATCCATACATATTTATAGGAGTTTCAAATTTTCTTTCATATTAGAGCTTGTTATAGCTTATATGCATATGTTATACTATTTAAAAAAAAAAAGAAATCATTCACGTTCAAAGTACAATAAATGAATTTGTACGTTTTGTACTTGAAAAATGTTTTGTTTTAAAATGTTATTCTAAATGTTGAATAAGTACGTATAATTTCAGTCATGTATAAATTAACTTAACATGTGAATTTATTTGTATACCTATTTAATAACGCTACCCAACATTTTCTTGAGAAAAAGCCTCAAGATTAAATTGATGAATCAAACAACCCAGGCTTTTTTGTATTTAACATAAAATGCCATGAACAATTTATTAATGTGAAAGTGAAAAATATGTAAAACAAGTACATGAAATAAAATTTCAGTTTTACATATACCAAACAAATCATACATATCGTTTACATTGAGCAATCTCGATTGTTTGTGTAAAAAAAACCTCACTTAAAAATATTTAATACACAATCATGTTCTTAGGTAAAAAAAAAAAAAATATACTTTGGCTCACAAAGTTTGTCGCTTGTTTAAACATAATTCCATAACGTAATTAAATAATACTAGTTATATCGATATGCTTATACTCAAGATATATCTTAAAATATGCATTACGCATGTACAGCGGCTTTTATCGTTCTTACAATAAATTACTAGCACAAAAGCTCTTTGTTCTCCTTAAAACCGAGAAATAACGCAATAGTTCGTTTTATTGTAAACTTGAAAAGTCCACTAGTTATTATTATTACTACACAGTCTTGGAGCGTCATGTAGCTCGTTTTAAAATAAAAAATAAAAAAATAAAAATGATTCACAAATCGGTGACCTTGTCCGTGTCCGAGTCAACATTCGCGTAACTCACTTCATCACTGTCACCCTCATCGAGGCCCTCCGTCTCCTGCCTCAGTATATTCAACAGTCCACTGTTAATCACCAAAGGTATATTGGCCCTCGCGCCTTGCAAACTCGACTTTGATCTCTGCAACCTCGCCCTGGGTAGACTCGCGCTGCCTTGCGAGAAGCTTATCGTAGAGTACGACACGATTGTCGAAGCGTTGCTCCTCGTCTCCTCGGCATCGTTGATCGTCCTCTCGCGCCTGTCGCTCGCGACCTTCTTCATCCTCCTCCAGTCGCTCAGCGAAGACACGCTCTCCCCGTTGCCCACCAGCTTGGCGTACGAGCCCAACTGCTTGAGGGACCTACTGTCACCTAAACTGGCCATGGATGAGCGCTTTCGGTTGTCCATCCACCCTTCCTCCTCCTCGTCCTCGTGGGCAGTCCGGGAATCGATGTCGCTCTTTTGGTCCGACGCGGCGTCGTCCAGGACACCTTTGTCATTACCCTCTTCGGTGCAGATATCGATGTACCTACTGGTATCGTTTGGATCATTGTTGTTGTCGATCGTCGCGCTTTGCACCGCTACCGGTATGGACTTGGGTATCTCGTAAGCCGCCCTCGGGTCCTTCGAATCGTCTTCCTCGTCGTCCAGCAGCCACGAGTACTTTGGCTCGATCGTCGGCTTGCTCGTGTCGTCAGAGCCGTCCTGGAAGAGCGGCTGCATGCTCAGGTTGGCCCTGAAGTGGCTCGACCTGTTGTACGGATTTCCTGAAAGAAGAAAACACCTAAAATATGTATACACAAAGTAACACGTTATTTACAATGTAAGTATATATACTTACCATTGACGTGGAACTGGTTAACAGGACTGAGCACGGCGTCCTCGGTGCTGTTCCTCAGCAGAAGTATGTACTCGAGGCAGTCCTTGAAACTCGGTCGCGCGTCCACGGAGCTCCAGCACTTGAGCATCAGCTGGTGCAGGCGAATCGGACAGTTGAGAGGCTTGGGTAGCCGGCCACCCGCTCGGACGTGGTGCAGCACCTCGATGTTGGTGCGCGCCTGGTAGGGCTGCTGGCCGAGGGACGTTATCTCCCACATGAGGACCCCAAACGCCCAGACGTCGCTCTGCGACGTGAAGACACCATCGACCAGAGACTCCGGGGCCATCCAACGCACCGGTAACAGCCCTTCGCCTTCCTGGATTCACACACATATGCATTCAGTTATAATTAGTTCATCGTTTTCTTTATTTGAGATTATGTATGAAAAAAAAAAAAAATAACTACTGTGAAACGTATAGTGGATTTTTATGTGTATACATATTATATACCTTGCGGTAGTAGTCGTTCTTGTAGATGTCACGGGCGAGCCCAAAGTCACCGATCTTGACGACGCGGTTGTCGCGATCGCGCGCCGACACCAGGCAGTTCCTGCAGGCGAGATCCCGGTGAACAAAGTGCAGCTCCTCGAGGTACCGGCAGCCCCGGGCCACGTCCTCGCACATCGACAACAAGTCCTGCAGCCGCAACGCCGACGGGTCGGTTGGCTTCAGCGACCTGTTGAAATCACCATGTACACATGTACAACATTCACATGACAAAGAAAATGTGTACACTCTGTAGTTCGCACCTGCTGTTTCTCAGGTAACTGAGCAAGTCGCCGCCAGCCATGAGCTCGAGCAACATGAGCGGCGGATCCGTGTCGAGGCAAACGCCGAGCAGCCTGAGCACGTGCTTGTGCTGGAACTGGCTCATGAGCTTGGCCTCCTGCAGGAACTCGTTCTTTTCCTGGGTCGACGCGCCCTTGCGCAGCGTCTTCACGGCTATGGGGGTCATGGATCCCGGGCCCTGGATGTCCTTGACGACTCCTTGGAAGACCTCACCAAAGGCGCCCTTGCCTAGAAATTTGGCCAGAGATATCTGCTCCCTCTGGATCTTTGGCGACAGAGAATCGCTCGCGTCCGTTTCCACGGCTGCCACGTACAGGGAATTCGCCTCGACAAAATTCCCGCGAGGTATCTCGCGCAGCGTCGCCAACTCGACGTGGGGCTTCAGCTTTATCGGCGCCTTTTTCTTCTTCTTAAGCTTCTGCTGCTGTTCTTCCTTTGACTTTTTGTTGAGCGCTACGGTGGATGCAAAAAAACAAAAACAATTGTTTGCCACTCATGCTCTCACGATGATGAATGATATTGAAAGACGCTTACGACAGAGAAACACGCAGAACAGGACGAGCGTGAGAATCGCCACTCCGACGCCCAAGATCAGTCCAAGGTGTTCCTGAGCGATCATCAGAGCCCTGGTCATTTCGCTGAGATCGACCACGGGACTGGTTTCGCTCCAGTTCCCGAAGCCATAATCGTTCCACGCCCTTGTCCTGAATACGTACTTTTGGCGCATGTTACGCGGGACGTCCCAAAAATCATCGGTTCCGTTGTACAACGTTATCCACTCGTTGGTCACGTTTCCCGGATCATAAACGTCGATCGTCCTACCTTGGAGATGGTAAAATAAGTTCTTGGAGTGCAGACTCTTGGCCGGCTCCCACCTGATTCGGTGGTTCGAGTTCTGTGACTTGACGAGCAACGGCACTCCCGGAGCCGTCGGTATGTCCTCTGCGATCAACAAATCATAAAAATAAACAAATACACACCCTAGTGACGTATTTTACAGTTGGGGAAAAAACGCCACTGTTCTCACCAAGCGTCTGGAAGGTGAACCTGTCGTCATTGGGCCACACGTAGTTGATCGTGCTGCCCCGGTACTTTAGTATCAGCCTGAACTTGTAGAGCTTCTTCGACAGCAAGTTCGAGACCTGGTAGACGAGCCTGCCGCTCACCTGCGCCGCCCTATCGACAGTCCGCCAAGTGTCTCTGTCGCCCTCCGCAAACTCAAGGGCGTAATCCGCGAGCAAATCTCTGGCGGGCAGCCAAGTGACGTTGATGGCCACGGAGCTAACTCCACTGAGCGTCAGATCGTTCGGCTCCGGGTGCATATTAAGGATCTTCTCGTCGCTCCGGCTGAACATATCCGTGTAGTTCTCCGGGTAAGCTCGCACGTGGACACCGTATTTCTGTCCCGGGGTGAGTGGCTGCAGGTACGTCGAGGCGTCCCCGTCCTTGACCTGTTTCTCGCCCAGCAGGGTGCCGTTGGCTGATCTCCAAAATACCTTATAGCGCACGAAATCGGCGTTCCAGAGCTCCGGCGGGGACCACTCGACCGAGGCCAAATTGGGCGTCAGCGCACGTACCTCGAGGTTCTCGGGACTCGAGGGCGGCCCGACATCGGTCTTGAGGAGCAGGCCCGCCCCGTACTGGTCGATCTCCGCGAACTCCTGGTCGCTGTAGTAGTTGGTCAGCGTAAGCCTGAAACGGTACTTGGTGAAGGGCTTGAGGCCCCGAACCTCGAACTCCCGCGTGTACGTCTGGTGCTTGGTCCCGTTTTCACAGAGCCTCTCGTTTTGGGGGTCTTCGAGGCGATCGCACTCGGCTACGTCGATTATGTACTTGGTTGCCGGCAACTTGTACTTTTCACAGCCCAGGTAAGCCTGGGCCTCGGGCAGCCGCACCGTGATGCTGCTCGAGCTCCTTGACACCTGCTGCACGTTGTACTGGGCGCGCTGGGGTATCAGGCAGTCGGGCTCGGGATACGGCTGCAGAGACTTGCCGATCGCTCGGATGCTTCGCGTGTCGTTTATCAGGTAGTCCTAGGGAAAATACGGAACTCGGTTTTGTTCGGGGCATGTGTTCATATATATACACCCTGCACTATAGTTCAACTGACCTTTATCGTCATGCTGTCTCCGAACCCGTTCTTGTCGGTGTAGTGAATTTTGCCCGTGTCCCTGTTCGACCAGTAGATGTACCTCTTGTCCGTGGTCAGAGACGTGGGCGGCAATCCTCGATCCGGGCCAGGCTGCACGACCAAGCTGCATATGCAGCCTTCGATGTCGGCGATAAAGAGCTGACCCTCGTCGGAGATCCAGTAGACGACGGGACTCGAGGGATCGGTATTATCGATGGTAAAAACCGGCTGGATCATCGGTTTGAAGGGACAGGAGCAGTCCTCCGTGTGGTTAAAAAAGGGCTGGACGTTCTCGCCATCCAGGTCGGACTGCATGACGAAGCCGAGACTGCTGGTGCTTAGCTCGAACCAAAACAGATTTCTAGGATACATGTACATTTTATATCTTTATTCGGTTTTGTCGATTACTCACGAGCTCATACATATATATGTATATTATATCTTACCCGGTCAGAGGAGCGATGTCCAGATTGACGATTCGCCGATTCCTTGTCAAGATTCTCGAGTACTCGTAATCTCCGGCCTCCCACACCGTTATGTCCAACTTCATGACGTGGCTCAGACCGGACTCCATGTCGGACTCGGTCCAGAACACGCTCCTCGATATCCAGTCGGCGCACAGGCTGAGCGCCGTGTTGTTCAGCGTAAGGATCTTTGTGATGCTTCGGCCGTCGGCGTCTGCCGTCACCAGCTCTTGCATCTCGTTGATCCAGAAGATCTTAGCTTCGGCCGCCAAGTTGGCCACCTCGACGGCTATGTGGCGCGTTATCGTGAGGTTCGAGCGCTCGTCGAGGTCGATCTTCTTAACGTCCTCCATCGTCGCCACCAGCAGCTGCGGCACCGGATTCTCGTTCTCCGTCGACACGGACACCGTATCGGTGAACGGACCCGCCCCTACCTCCGCAAAGGCGCGCACTTGAAAGTAGTACGCCGTAGCTGCCCGGAGATTGTGGACCGTGTACTCTGCAACGAGACGAGTTTTAGTCGCGTGTTTAATCGTTTAGCACAAGGAAAATCGTTATCGGCTCTCACCTAGTTCGGAGACTGTGACGTTGACGGAGTCGCAAATCAATACTTCCGCGCCGTCGACCAAAATCCAGCACTGGATCGTGAAACCCAGCACGGGTCCGTTGCCAAATTCCGGCATACCCCATCTGCCAAGTGTCTTTGTATTAAAACATGATCCTGCCGGTGGATAAACATTTCAACGTACTTCAACAGAGCTCACCTGAAAGTAGCAAAGTAGTCGACAGATTCGGCCAGCGGGTCTTTAAAGCTCTCGACAAAGACTCGTGGATCTGCCGGTTGGCTGGGCACGCTCTGGGGCGACCTGAGCACACGGCTGACGCGAGGCGCGGCGTCCCAGTAGGTGTAGGCCCGTATCGTGACCTCGAGCAGCGAGTAGGGCAACAGCTGATCGGCATTAGCGTAGCCAAGAGTGGTTCGGCTGGTCGTGACCGGTTGAGTGTTGACGTTGATGTAGTCGGTGAAACTGACCTCGTAAAAGATGCGCCCGTAGTTTGGACCGGTCACGGGCTGCCAGGTGACGCTAAAGTCGCGCCAGGTGCCAACGATCGCTATGCTGCTGACGTTCACCTTCCCGGGGCGTACGGCAATCGGCGTCAAGTTTTTCGGAACGCTCGGTAACGGGCCTCTCACAAACAGCGACAGGAGGCTCGAGTGATCGCTGATGTTGGAGATGGTGGCTGTAAATTTACCGTGGGCGTCGGTCGTCAAAGCACTCCGTGTCGAATCGAGGAAGAAGAACCGATCGGATACGTAGGATAACGAGTTGCCGATCGTGTTGCGTATCGTCGATACCTGGAACCAGGTGAGGTGCGTACGAGAATGTTATCACACGTTTGTAAAATAATGTATCCTAGTAAACGCAAACACTCACAACTTCGGGAAGGATGTCTTGATCGGTGGGCAGGTTGTCGGCAGTGAGAGATCGGTAGAGCTTAAAGTCATCCTCGGTATCGCCGACGATCCAGTAAACGTACCGATTGTCCAGATCGAGGGTCAGGCCAGAAACGCGACGGCCATCAAAATCGTCCTCGGAGCGGTACTGGCGCCTATCTTCGCCGTTAAGCCGAACGACCTCGACCGTTCGGCTCGTCGACCAGTACAGGTGCGCCTCCAACGAATCTATCAGCAGCCTTTGCACGATACCGGCTATCGCAACAGGTTCTCGGTGGGAACCATCCAAGTGCGACCGAAGTACCTGCCAAATACGACCAAAATAAATAATCGCCTGTCCAAATCAGCAATAACGCACGTATACTCACGATCCGCTTTTTCTCGTCGGCCCAGTAGATTTTCCGCGCAATCCAGTCAAAGGCCACTCTGTTCGCCGACGCCGCGTGCCTCATCAAACTCTTTTGGCGGCTCGTCGCGTTGTAAGCGTACACTCTCGAATTATCACCGACTATAAGCAACAAATCCTCGTGCCACGCCAAATCGACCACCAAGACCCTCTTGTCGCCGTCCAACTGCGTAACGTCCACCAAAGTCCGGACACCCTCGCCGATCAAGTCGCTCTGCAAAACGGCATCCCTCGTGGTCCACAAGATCGACGCTTCCAGATCTTTCCTGAAACACCAAGCAACCACCACTCGTTAAAATCGCTCGCGCGTAAATCGATTGTGCACCCACCTGAGCGTGCGGATCTTAAACTCCTCGGACCAGGGCCCCTCGCCGGACCTCGATCGGGCCGCAATCTTGACACTGTAGACCGAGCCGTCCCTCAGTTCGTCGACGACGCGCTCGGTCCCCCGAATGTCGCGCACCTGTATCATCTCCCCGTTGACGTCGTCCTCGAGCATCAGACTGTACGACCAGTTGGACCACGCGCTCAGAGGACTCTGGCCAGGCAGGAGCTCGGGCCCACGCCACGATATCCTCGCCCGATCGGCCAGCGCCAGACCCTGGACCCTCGTCGGCGGTCTCGCTGGTATCGGCGTCGGCTGGCGCTCGTCGGCCACCACTTGCAACTTGACGAAGGAATCCTCCCCGTCTCTATGTGCGACGCTCTCGTTTGTAAATTGATCATATTGATATTTTTCTCGCTCCCTGTATACCTGGTGAACAGCACGCTGTGGAAGAAGCGAAAGTCGTTGGGCTCGTAGCTCTCGGCGAAAACCTCCGGCCCGTTGGTCCAGTAGAACAGCCCGTTCGCCATCGAGATCGAGGACGCGTTCTTGAACTTTGGCTGCTTGGCGTTCACCCGCACGTCGACTATGATCTTTCCGTCCAGGGAGACGGACTTTACCGTGTTTTCCGACTTGTAAGCCACGAGCAGCCGCCTGTTCGCGTAGTCGACCAAGAAGGCTCCCAGGTGCTGCTTCTTCAGGATCAATTGTGGCTGCGAGCGAGAGAAGGGCGTTTAATGGTTGTACGGATTCACCAAGAAGAGAAAAAGGCGTTTGTACCTCTGGCTCGGGTTTCCGGCCGAGCTCACCGAGGTCGACCCTGTAAATACCCTCGCCAGTCAGCCAGAAGAGGTAGCCGTTGTAGGGATCGACCTCGAGCTGTTTGGGCTGGCTCATGAGCTCGGTGAGAAGTTCGGTGACGTTGCCGCCGTCCAAGCCGGTCACGCCGATCTCCCAGTACTCGGTGGTGTCGTTGGAGCCCGCCACGAAGAGCCGCGAGCCCAACCAGTCCACCGACAAGCTCCAGGGCCGAAAGTCCGTGGTGTTCGGGTCGAGGAGAAGGACGAGCTCGGGATTGGCCGTCCCATCGATCGGCGCCACGTACAACCGGTCGCTCGAGTCGCACAGGTAGAGCCGGGAATCGGCGAAATAGACCACGCTGTCTCGGATCCGCTCGGCTGTCCACACGAGGGGACTCGACTCCATACCCGGCCGGAAGATCTTGTTTCCGCTGGTCACTATCAGGCTCGGCTTATCCGACGAGTTGGCTGCGGGAAAATCGGCCAAGTATAAGCATACACTTTGCACATGCCAAAAAACATCTAGGTACCTTCCGGCTCCAAAAGGGTTGTCACGAAGGTCGAGGTCGATGGCCCTTCGCCCTCCGAGTTGCGCATCGTCAGAGCGACCGAGTAGTTGGTGTTGGCCTCGAGGTTTTGGAACATGAAGCTGTCGTGGGTGATCGGTATGTCCTGGAAAGGCACAAATGGCGTTACATATGATGTATACGTGTACACACACGTGTTGCGAGTATACGAACTTTCAGTTGAAAAGCCTCGTGGCCCCGCTGCTGGAGTCGCAGGACGTACGAGTAGAGCGGCCCGTTGGTGAATGGTCCCGGCTTCCAGTTGACGTAAATCCTCGAGTGGTCGATGGCCAGTGCCTTTAGAATGACGGGCGCCGAGGCTGGTGGGCCCCTCGGGAACGTCAGCACCCGCTCGCTGGGCTCGGAAAACAACGCCTCGTCGGCTTCGTCTTGCGCCGACGTTAAAGTTATCGCCAATCGGAACTGCATGGATTAAAAAAAAAAAAAAAAAAAAAAAAAAAAAAAAAAAAATGTATTTTACGCCGTGTTTTTCCAGGATGAGGAGCTATAGAATCTCATACCCGGTAACTCGTGTAGGGCTGGAGGTTGTGGATGAAAATTTGATTGTTGCCGTTCCAAGTCTGATAACTCCCGTACTGCCAGCGGCCCTCCGCATTGTCGTGCCTCCATTGCGCAAAGTAGAGCACCCTAAAGTCGCGTTGGCCCAAGCTCGCGTTGTCCCACTTGAGGGTGAGCGAAGTCTCGGCCAGCGAGTCTTTGACCAGAACCGGCGTGGGCGGTACTCCAATTTTAGCTACACATTTTCAAAAAAAAACCCCCATTAGAAAAAATGACGTATACTCCGTCATATATGGTATACACTCGTAACAACACGTATGAAGTTATCGTCAAACTCCTCCAGACGCCAAGACGTGTATAATAACAATTAACCTTCTCGATGGGGGGGAAAAAAAAAAAAAAAAAAAAAAAGAAAAGAAAAGAAAAGAAAAGAAAAAGAAAACAATAATTAGCTGATGATTCACGCACGTATATGCGCAAGTGAGTTTAACGAGATG
The DNA here is from genome assembly GCF_036245765.1 of Copidosoma floridanum. NCBI lineage: Eukaryota > Metazoa > Arthropoda > Insecta > Hymenoptera > Encyrtidae > Copidosoma > Copidosoma floridanum. The sequence continues at coordinate 8,650,937 of NW_028321884.1, read as the reverse complement.
ACACGAGGGTAGGAGCGGAGTGGAGTGCGCGTAAGTGCCTACAAGTACATACATTATAACAAAAGAAGGGGAGGAGGAGGAGGAGAAAAAGGGTCGAAGGAAGAAAAAAAAGTAAAAAAAAAAAAAAAAAAAAAACAACAAAAAGAGTTGGTTGAGCACAACGCTGAGATATTATGTCGTTGGAGGGTCACGCCGCGGCGGTGGCGAGAAGAAGATCGTCGAAGCGGCCTATCAGTACGGTGGGCGAGGCGCGTAGGCGCGAGCAAACCTTCAAGGAGTACAGCGCGATATTGGAGAAGCACAGAAAGGAGTTTGAATCGCGGTGGAAGGTGAACAACAACCGCGCCCCTGGCGGTGGGAGTAAGGCCGAGCTGGGGGAGTTTGAGAGGATCAAGACCCTTGGCACGGGGGCCTTCGGCAGGGTCATGCTGGTCAGGCACAAGCAGAACTCGGGCCACTTCGCCATGAAGATCTTGGAAAAGAAGGAACTCGTCAGGACGAAACAGGTCGGGCCGTCCGTTCATTTCACAATTAGGCTACAAGTAATAAAAAAAATATATGAACGATCAAGCGGGCAGGTCGAGCACACGCACAACGAGAGGCGGATCCTCCAGAGCATACGCTTCCCGTTCGTGGTCCACCTCGAGCACTGCTTCAAGGACAACTCGTACATATACATGGTCCTGCCGTTCGTCAACGGGGGCGAGATGTTCACGCACCTCCGGAAACTCGGGAAATTCGACGAGAACCTGTCGCGCTTCTACGCCGCCCAGGTGGCCCTCGTGCTCGAGTACCTGCACAAGTGCAGCCTCGTCTACAGGGACCTCAAACCCGAGAACATACTCATCGACAGCGAGGGCTACGTCCGCGTGACCGACTTTGGCTTCAGCAAGATGATCGAGAACAGGAAAGGAGATCGACCCCTTGTTTTTTTTTTTTCATTTCATTTTCTGCATCTTTTGCATGCACATGAGAGAGAGAGAGAGAGAGAGAGAGAGAGCGAATCGTAATCGTAATTCCGTATACAGGACGTGGACGTTGTGCGGGACGCCGGAGTACCTGGCGCCGGAGATCATACTGTCGCGGGGGTACAGCCGGAGCGTCGACTGGTGGAGCTTCGGGGTCCTCATTTACGAGATGAACGCCGGCTACTCGCCCTTTTACTCGCAGGAGCCGGTCAAGATCTACGAGAAGATCACTTCGGGCAAGTACCGGTGTCCGGGTTTCTTCAGGGAGGACCTGCGCGACCTGATAAAGCACCTGCTCGAGGTCGACCTCACGAGGCGCTACGGGAACCTCAAGGCCGGCCCGGAGGACGTCAAGAAGCACAAGTGGTTCCAAAAGACCGATTGGCTGGGAATCTACAACAGGGAGATCGTGCCGGGTTTCGTGCCGGCTTGCAGCAGCCCCGGGGACTTTAGTAACTTTGACTCGTACGACGAGCAAGAGCTCAAGGTCACCAGTCACGACCGATTTGCCGAGGAGTTTAAGAATTTTTGAGGCTGCCCGCCGTATCACCTTACCCTTGTAAACTATAAGTAGAGAGAGACCAAGTATTACGTTAAAGTGTGGGTGTCTGTGTATGCTGTGTACAGACTCACTTTTATATATACACATCCCTTTGTAAATAGTGTTTAACTGGATCGTTCGGATTATTGTTGATTACCTTTTGCTTGTTTGAAGTACTGGTTCACGGCGTTTTGACAGCCTATCGTGCAATAAAGTTCCTTGACGTACAGCAGTTTCTGCGTTGCGTTCTGTGCGTTATAGGGGTCATAAGGAATTTCCATCAATTTACATCAATTTTATCAATTTTGATTGAGAGTTGGCAACGAACTTACGCAAACTTTGTGACAACTCGAATTGAGAGCCTCCCTCCATACGAGGCAGCCGACGGAGCACTGTAAATAAAATATGTTGTATTGAAAAACAAACAAAAAAAGAAAAGACCTGAAATTCGTCGTATCAACATTAATCAAGGTTTTCTCCGATACACGATAATTAGATGATGGCAAAAGTATATAGGCGGCAACGTTACCGGTTACGCTTTTGACTGACCAAAACGACAAAATAATCCTTGGGAATCACCGTTTACTTTGGCCAACGGCTCTTGTTTTCGGCAACCTTCGATAATTGTGGGCGAGAAAAAAAAACGGAAAGAAGGAAAATGAGATGGGTACCTACAGGGGAACTCCGCAAGCTCGCGAGCAAGTGACATTATTCAGTCGCACGGCAATTGCGCTATTTCCGTCGAAAGTCAACGCCACGCCGAGCCCATCTATATACATATACACATATGCGATGTACATAGTCAATTGTCAGGAGGAGGGTAAAACTCTGTGAAATATAATTGTATACGCTTACGCACGAGTGCGCGTGATCTTACTGGCAGCTAGCGTTTTTGGCGTTTCACATTTTTTCGTTTACGGAATAAGAATATCGACTTACAAATATACACGGTATAGTTTCGAACATTTCATAAATCTATTTACGAAGGAAGTGCCTTTACTGTGACTAATGAAAAAAAAAAAAAAAAAAAAAAACAATCTGTTCCACAGAAAAGTCGTACTATAATTGTTAATTACCATTTAACAAAGTATTTTCCATGTACAATAAAAAACAAAAACAAAAACAAAAAGAAATTAAAAAATGCATGCGTAAATTAAAAATTTGACGCGATCTTTGAAGCAGTGCGCACGAGTTATTGGTGTAAATCAATCTTTTCCCGCTGTACCCACGCTCCGTGAAAATTTATCTACCGCCTGCATCTATATACACGCATTCATTTACGACCAGCAAGCCCCTCCCACACAAAGCATAATCAGTATATTATAGCGAGAGGTGGTTGCATATGTATGTGCTGGCTTGCACTTTTGTTCCCGTGCGTTTCCAATGCGTTTACTAAAAAAAAGGAATTTCCAACACGCCGTTAAAAAAAAAAAAAAAAAAAAAAAAACGATGATAAGCACATGTACGTGTAATTTTCAAGGTTTTCAAGGAATACTTGTACGTATACCTTAGCTGCGTGTAGAGAAGAGAGGAAAGTGATGTACCAAATGGACAGGTATCTGCCTTATTTTTATCTAATGCTGTTTTTTGCAACACGTGGTTTCCTGCTTTGAATCTCCAGTTGCCCGTTGTTTGGCAAACACCGTTTTGTTAGTGTACTTACTGATCAAAAAAAAAAAAAGAAAAAAAAAATCAGCAATTTTGTTTTTACGGCTCCTTTTATTACATTTTCAACCTCAACTGTCGCAAATTTAATGTATACCTTGCAAAACAGCTGTACCAAAAACGCACGAGCCAATAAATGTTTGAAGAAAAAAAAAAAAAAAAAATCCAAGCGAGTTATGCGCGTAATTAAACGCACACGTGCGCCTCTGTGAAAAAAAAAAGAAAAGAAAAGAAAAAATACCGAACAAAGCTTCCTCGTTACACTTATCAGTCGTACGTACAGATATGTAGCTACAGAAACAAACCGTCGTTGTATATCAGGGCTTAGTCAGCTCTGCCTTTTATTGCCTATATCTTTTCCCATGTACATGTACTACGTAATTCCTATACGTATATACTCTTTCTAGGATAATTTTTTTCTTTTTCTTTCCAACCGCGCCGCGTATATACACAATATAATCATATATGCGCATATTACGTTAGTTGTTACGAACGATGAAAAAGTCTCGATCATTTCTTTCTTTTCTTCTTTTTTTTCTTTCCTCCTTTCTTTCGCATCGACAATTGGCTGAACGCCGGAAACCGGCCCCATTGTCTATGGCGTCGTCGTCGAGAGACGTATATATATACATACACATATAGCTATAGCTACGTACATACCATGCAATGATAATACAACGCCGTGGGACGGTTTATTTTCTATATTCAAATTAACGTCGTTCCGATGACTTTTGAAAGAGACGTGATAAAAAGGGGACTCTGCATGTCCATGTATACTTGGCTTAAACTTTGAAAAGGTGAAAAAAAAAAAAAAAACCATAAAAAGAGTGAACCTTGACTTATTTTTTTTCTTTTTTAATTTTTCTAATCTGTCGAATGGATGGACGAGTATATAACGTGGCTGACGCTGTTAAGTACACTTACGTGATCGACTCTGCATCTGAGGCCGCAGCTAACTTCGGCGCCGGCATCGTCTCCTTCGACCTGCAAATTTAATTCGTGATTGAACGAGATTTGCCGATTTCTTTGTGCAACAATAACCGTCGCATTTATTACAGTTGATGTTTAATTTTTTGTTCCTATCTGTATGCGTCTCAAAGTAAAACAAGGGAGAAAAGATCGATTGAAATCTTTGTTGCCAACACAGTGGTCTTATTGTTGAACGCCCGCCCAAACTTATGACAGTTCATTTATTCAACCATCGGAGAAAAGATCGGTTTATTTCTAAAATTGGATCTTGGGATTCATTGGAGCTCTCAGTTTAAGCTTTTATTTTATTTTAATTTTTGTCGCTGTAAATCCGAGTATCTTGAAATGCACATTTCTAGCGTATTTTTGGAATTTATATTTTCTTATAAAATATACCGCGTTTCAAGAAAAAATAAACTGAAACACGTACGTAAACTATTTCACTTGTTCCGTTGAACTAAGCAAAATTTCTTTCTTTGACTATTGACATGAGAAGGCTGTAGAAAGTGAAGCAGTGCTGTCACCGGTTGAACACACTCGTATGCGCGTTTTATCCATGATAGTTCCCGTTTAAGGTGTTCGATTCAGTATTTAATAACAAATGTTATTTAAAAAATGAGCAATTTCAACTATACCTGAGCTTTAAGCTTGAATCAACCGTGTGGTAAAATAACTTTCCCATGGACTCGTTGCGTGCAAAAAAAAAATGTCATTCCCCGTGTCAAATTGTTATGACTTGATAAGTAGTGGCGATATAATATTATGAAACAAGCGTGAGTATAGTTATCTCGATCGTCCTCCGCTCTGTCATCCTACCGCTACAATGTGTACTTATACACGTATGTGTTGCTGCACTCGATATTTAGTTGAGGCAGCGTGTATTTTGTTATTTTCAAAATTGTACACAAACGTGCCACAGCCTTGGTCTACATGTCTGATGTATATATTTCTCGATCGTACCAATCATATACACTTACCGGTTTTAAATAATCGTGCGATCGGTTAATTTTTTTTTTTTTTTTTTCTCAAAACAACACAGTCCGGTACGGGAAATGAAATAATTGCTCGCAAAGTTTAATTGCAATCAAAATTTATTACTTGCACTCGGTGAGTAACTCTGAGTCAAGTATGCTCGTATACAACCTAATTGTTCTCGAGGACACATACTTACGTTATGTGTGTGTCTTTGAAAAATCTTAATCGCGTCAAGTAGCTTACGTTTCACGGAGTTCATTCATGCGTCCCGGCTGATGTACGTAGTTACGTGTTTTCGCGTCACGTGACATATTCGGTCGATCCTCGACCGATAAAGTGACGTAATTCTTCTTATTCTTTGAAAATCACATGTTTTCAAACGACGGCTTTTTCCCATTAATTTTTTTATCCAAAAAAATTACACAACAAAGTTTCTTAGAACCCATTAGAACATTACCAATTCCAAAGCTCCATTCCATCCAATTTCAAAGCTCTGCTTGACGTTTTCCCCGTACAAGTTGATATTGTTTATAGAAAAAAAAAAAAAAAAGAAAAAAAAAGAAATTATTCAAAAAATATTGGTCGCTTGCTTATCAAAGATGCCACCATTACACTTATGGACACACGCATATCTTGGGCCAAGTATGCCCCGATAACGTAACAGCCGTTGCGAATGAAGGGGGACACATCGTGCAGTAAAAACGCATAGCTAAAACCCGAGCAGCGATGAATAAAGGAGAAAGAGAGTAAAATGCCGGGGAGGCGCGCTTTTAATACACCATATAATATAAGTATATACCGTGTGGGTATACGCACCGTCGGCGCAGTTATAGAGTCGATTAATGAAACACGGTACAGTCCGGACAAAGAGTTGGCGCGCAAGTCCCGAGAGAGCCCGATCTTTTCGCTCAATTGATACGTCCTTCGCGCAAGTGTACGCGTTGGTGGGGCCCGAGTTTTGGCGTGTGAGATGACAAAAGGAAAACAAAGTTCCTTTACCCAGGACATGCGTAAAAGGGGGCCCGCTTCGGACGCGTGAGAGCCGCGACCGGCCAGCTTTTCGATCCCCGGCTTATAAGTTATACATGAATATGGGAAACGTGCGCTAATGGGTGTATCAAGTGCGCTTTTGCTACTCGTATTGTTATTTTTCATCATCATCATCATTTTAAAGAGGATTTTTACACTCGTCGGTGCCTTTTTTCTCCCCCTTTTTTTGATGTTTGCCTTAAACGCCCTTTTTCTGGACACGCTTAATTTGCCAAACGACGGAGGATTCGTTTATTACGCACTGCATATTATATGGCTTTGTTTCAATGCCTCCTTTTATTTATCAATTTTTTACGAAACCACAATAACTGGTATTATGGAATTTTCAAAAGATACTAATATATATTTTGTATTTTTATTGGGGACATTTTAATTTCAAGGTTCAAATGGTTGCAACTCTTTGTGTGTGATGAAAGAAAAAAAAAAAAATTATTGATAGCATAAGTTAAGTATAGCCTATACACAACCGTTTAACGAAATTTAATAAAAATATTGCTTATTTTAAATTAATAAAATTGTAATGAGGAATACGAATTTCAAAAAATAACGATTAAGAGTCTAATGACAAATGAATTACAGTAGTTTATTTTTATTTTTATTTATGATTTTACGTATTGAATAATAATTGTTCCAGTTATCAACATCATTATGTATATATCTATATTGTATTGTGCTGCGTGTTTTTATGGAAACTCAAATTTTTTTTTTCCCATGTATTATAGCAAATGCTCATTTACATACTTGATACGTTCATACAGCAGAAACGATCCCTGTTGTACAGAGGTGGTAGAGCGTAAAAATCGAGAATACATTTTTTCCGAGATAATAAACAAGTATATGCGAGCTTTGGTAAAATCACTTTCATACTGTTAAATATATTCGATCAACGATGGAAAGTACGTTTATAACAACCAACGATCGTTAAATTTCACAACGTCTGAGTTGCCAGACAGCCTTGCCTCCTATTGAGGTACGCAGCTTTAATAGCCGTACCTTTTAATTTATATTATGCAGCCTTCGTATAATATAGTTTATGCACACAATAAAAAATAGACAGCATCGAAGGGCCATTGTGTATACTCTAAAGAGGCACGTTATTCTAGATGTAACGTTATCATGGATGCAAAAGTGAAACTTTTATAATTTAATTGGTGGTTACACTACTCATTGTTTGTATTTACGTTGTCGGACCTTCAATCACATAATTAGTTGCGATGAATAGATTAAGCAGAAATGCAAGACAAAAAAGTCATCTATATTTTTAATTTGTTGATTAATGCACCGGGAAATTATTCCAAAAGTTGCTCGCGATGTTCGTTAATGAAGCATTTTTTTTTTTTTTTTTATACAAATGGAAATTACCAACCACATTATTTTACTGGAGATGAGTAAACTTGGTTTATTTTTTTTAACAAAAAAATTATTCTTAAAATTTGCGAATGTAAAACGTGCAATGCTGAAAAAGTAAAATAAAATCGTTTTGAACTGAAAATTTAAAAAAATACGATTTTGCTAATGAAGAAAATTAAAAACTTGATTTAAAAAGTTATCAAACACTTGAATTTTTTATCTTCTACGTGTCGAAGAGGGTAAGTCTCGGCGAAAAGTAAAATTACACAATAAGTAGTACCGAGAGACGTCGAGTTGTATTTTAATATTTCTTCTCATTTTTTTTCCCATTTACTCTACGCGCTATGGTATAGTTTTTCTGTCCGATATTCACTTTCTCCGCACTGCCGCACTGGCTCCCAACATCAACAATATGTGATCCGAAAGTTATAATAATTGGGCGCACAGTCGCTTGTTTTCCACGTTAATTAAGCGAGTAATTCTCGTAAGGTGTTCACTCGCGTATGCATTACTGCACGTATATTCGCTTTCGATTTCGCACGAATTTTCCTCGGAGATGACGAACCGATGAGCAAATCGCGCATATTTTTTTTCTTCCTCGCGGGTTGGCGAACCTATACTCCAAAGAGAGGGAAAGCGAGCTCGTGCGCTTGTATGGTTATTTTTTCTTTTTTCCAAACGAATGAAATCGTTTTTTTTTTTTCCCCTTCAATTTACAAACCGTGTGTGCAGGGTACAAACGCCGTACAGAGAAAAATATACTTTATAGTGGGTATATCTCTGACGCGACGCGTAAAACATAATTGAGTTTGCGCGCGCGAGTTTTCGAGGGTGTATGTGTCTCTCTGGCATGTATGGAGGTGACGTCATTTATGTGTATAGGGGGGGGGCTTGACGAGGCTTGTAAATTAACGTAAGAATGTTAGGTACATGCACTTTATGATGGTGGTGTCGACGAGTCAAAATGTGATGCATGTATTTTTTTAGATGAGAAAACAAAACCAAAGTGGTCGTTTTTTCAATAACCCATGAAAAGGCTGAAAATTAGGTTGTTACCAAACTGTAAGAAAAATAATTTTAAAAAAATTGACGTAAGAAATCATCTTTGAAGAAAAAAGAAACGCGTTACGTTCATTTCAGGCATGCCAAAGGGTCTTTACATTTAGGTTCACGATTAATAACAATGAGGAAAGAACAAAAAAAAAAAAAAAGGGGGGGGGGGCAAAGAAAATTGAGGCATGCGCGAATACGCATGTACCTATCCACTTACACGACGTACAATTGTTGATTCGCCAATATCAATTCAAGCATCAGTTGGAGTAATGAAATAATGCGTATTAATGGTTTCAAAATAAATCATCCAATTGTTGGGATTGGATTGATAAACTGAAACAAAAGTTGATACGAGGAGTCTTGGGGGGCTGATTTCGTTGCATACTTACATTATTATTGACAGTGCGCTTCTTCTTGAAAATTATTTTCACCCAAAAGTTTGCCAGTACACATTAGAAGTAAATGTAACTGTAATATTCGTAGGTATAATTGAAATATGCCCACCTCTGCGTGCAATAGAAATAAATTCACTGATACAAAAAAAAAGGTGTCTTTTATGCTTTTTCTTCGCAGTTCATATATATTAGGTATGCGCATACAATTGAAAACCTCGATCCCGATAACGAATTTGACGTCACGTTCGCCCACGTTTCACCCTACACTACCATCTACGATCGGAGGAACGGGCGTTGGAAATCTGAATGAAAATTTTTCCCGATCTCAAGATCGGTAGGGATACCGTGATGCGAAAGCACGTTTATCCTAAAACTTTTTCAACGGTTGGCTGGTAAAAAAATCCAAATGGTCGCGAGGAGCAAGAATTTGTGGACGAGAAATCCCAAGCGTGTCAACGTACACACCCAATCTAAAACCAGGCTCGCGGTAAAATAAAGTCCCTTGTACTGCGTGTGCTTACAAATTATAAAAAAAAAAAAAAAAAAAAAAAACCTGCCTGCTCGTCGTCGACGCTCTCGCAGCCCGCACTGCACCGATCCTCGATACTCTTCGGCTCTGGGGTGCGGGCCTCCTGCAGTTCCTCCGGCAGATAGGCGCACTCGTAGGCCCCAAGCCTCACCAGCAGCAACAGCCACAGCCACGTTGTCCGATCCCTTGTCATAATATAATCTCTCCCTCGCCGCTATCGCCCTCCAATGTATTTTGGGATATTGTGCGTGGGTCCCTTGAGCGCAATGATCTACCGCTCCGGCATACTTTCCAGGGCAATCGTTATCGCCGCGATAATCATCGTTGGGCCCTCCCCGGCTTCAGCTGAACGCGGCTCATTATTGACACGACTCTCGTGCCCTGGTACAAAAAGGCACGAGGTGGATGACGATTTTCTTCTCAAATACGCATACGAGGCGATTCTTTCGTGCTATGAGTCACTATGTAGCTCCGCGTTATTCGTCGTGGCGCGCGATGCCAAGATATTTCTCACGCAGATTCCAAAGTCTCTTCTCTCACGTTGCAACGCGACGGCTTTCGGCGTATAACGGCTCCCCTGCCGGATCGGTTTGCGCTTTCTCCGGAAAAACTCTCTTAACCTTCTTTTGGTGCTTCCCTTCAACTTGTGATGCCGATTTTTTTACCGATACAGGTATAAGTTGGCTCGCACTTTTTATAAACAAAAAAAAAAACAACTCAAAAGCACGTTTGATCACACAAACACACGTATGTAACTATACATATTTGAGCATCCAATCGAAACTTCACTGTTTACATTTAAAACAACGCGTACAGCGAAACAATAAAAATTACCGATAATTCGACAATTCGCACCAAGTGCCAGTTTAAAGTTTAAAGTTCGCTTTGGCACTTGAAACTAAAACAAAAAGGCAACTCGCCGAAGCTGTTTGTATTCGGTAGGGAGAAAATCGGCGGTGAAATTTTCGGAAGATTCGATGATCGGTGTATTATATGCGCACCGAATACAGCAGAGGCCGCGTGAAACCGATGCGATCGCGCGGGCGGATGCCGATACGTGAGAACAGGCGCGCCACCGGGAGCCGACTGACGAGAGTGAAAAAAAAAAGGGGGGCCCCGACCGAGGCTCCGTGCGTATGGGCTCTCCTCTATTATCTTCCATATTATAGAGATAGCCTCTGTCGCGCGCGTTGCTTCATATGGGCTATGATGGGTGTCTCGCGCTGCACTGCTCTCCTCCACCGCCTCACAAAATGTCACTGTAGCCGTATAATGGTATAATATGGCTGGTTGGCCCCCTCGTCTCTCTCTCTCTCTCCACTGGGACCCTCATTGCTCCACACTGCCATGGTTGTTGTACCTACTACGTATAACGCCATTAATCACTTTTGTCGGGGAGCTGCTTCCTTCGTTTTAATCGCTAATACATATTATATACTTATTCTCTCTTTTCGTACATTGTACTCGCGAGGCTGGCATCAGGAGAGTCTACTCGACGTTTCTTAATGTACCATTTTACAGCTTGATAATAATAATAATTTTAAAAAAGGGGAGGGGGAAGGAGGGACATTAGTCGCGTCGCTAATTTTATGTACCTAATCATCACAATTTTGTCACTCGGCGCCGAGGTGCGATTTCGAAAGTGCGGCATCGCGCGAAAAATCGCGCAGTTTCGGTGACTCCGTTGTCACATCCAACGCGGCTGGATTTTTGCTGAAATAAGCGTGATTAGGTGTTTTTTTTTTTTTTTTTTTTTTTTTTTCTGTTTGGTTGCCTTCGCTGTATGTGGGCAATTTAAGGCTACTGTGTTGCCTAACGTGTTTTACAATGACGGGGTAATTGTCAACCGGGTATACATGGATGTTTTGAGAAAAGGAAAACGAGCAAACGGTACGGAGAGGGATTTTTGTTTTTCTTTGTTCCCGAAGAAGCGCGTTTTAACGGTGTCGGAGCTGTTCTCTCTTTTTTTTTTTCGCTTTTTTCCCAACTACGTATACAGTTTGCAGCGAGAAAAACTGACTTGACATATACAGCGCAAAAATAATCATTTCGTTTGTCTTCCCGAGCTCCACTTTTTTTTTTGTCGATTTGATTAAACTTTTTTCTTTTTTTCTCAAAATGATCGGTAATCGCGTACATTTTCATACAGTACCGATCCCATGGAGTACCGGTGTTGAAAATTTTAAATTTTCTGAAAATGTTACCCGTGGAAAAATCGAAATGTTTTCCACGATAGGCGTCGATTTTGTGATGGACGTTTAGGTCTCGTGACAGGTGCCCCCCGTACGTGTATAATATCTCTGCTTCACTTCCTCATAACGATCACGCTTACGTGTGCAATTGTAGTTGTATACGTATAAAATAAAATGTGGGTGTGCGTTACCAATTACAGTGTCGGTGGCGGTGATGGGTCGGCTCAATCGTCGTCGGCTGTTACATTATATTATATTACAGTTGGTTGTTGGTGCAAATCGACGTCGACGACGGCTCGTGGTATGGTTTGTACCTGTATGCATGTATATATGCACTTGAAGTCAATTTCGGGCTCGTTCCGCTTCTACTTACTTACTTACGTTACTACCATTATTTGTTACCTACTTGCTAATATGCTATGTATCCCTCAATTTCTTTTTGTCGGCTCTTGTATGCATATACATATAATATTGTATTGACGCGTAAGTATCACGTCCATTGCCTCTATTTGCTTTGATCTTACAATTACACACTTTATCAAAATAATAATGGTATATTTGTACACATATATAGTAATGATCATCATAATAATGGTATTTACTAAAAACATTACTAGTAGCTTTTTTTTTTTTTTTTTATTATAGAATAATTTTTCCACCGGTTAATAGCTGATTGACTATTCGGTGTAACATACAAAAAAAAAAAAAAAAAAAAAAAAACAATTAATTATTTACTTACCATAGATTCGAAACGTAACAAGTATAAATACATCCAAGCGTAGAATTTTTTAAATAAACGGCAGTTACATTATCATTAAATAACAAGTGATGGATCGTCAAAGTACTGAATTCGAAAACTAAAAAAAACAAAAAAGAGTATGCACGTATTCCTCAATGACACATGTGTCATTTATCTCTAATGTGCCGCTATTACACATTAGGTGCAACAAACTGTCCGATGCGTCGGTCAATGGTGATTGACCTGATTTTGACGCACGCACGTGCAGCTTTGACATTTTTGTACTTCTCATCTTTTAGCATGCAATGCTTGGTGAATTCGTGTATCCATAAATATAAATAAGAATAATACACACTTTGTGTCCCAAAGAGTTTTAACAACATTCAGCCACTTTGATACAACAATTTCGTAAAATTAACTTTGTTTGAGAAATTTAAACATTTTTACTCTATTATGCTTCTTTTGCATCCAAAGTCTATATCGTTTATTGGTGAATTTTCAATATTTGTAATTTCGTGCACGAGAAATAATTATTGGTGTGTTGAATTATATACATTTTTTTTAACACTATGAAAAATGTTTGCTATCTGGTTCATCATAATAGACAATTATGAGCAATATTTTTTTACCATTCCCGATGCGAGTCCCGATGACAAAGAAAACCGTTTTTGTGGGGATTGACATAATTTCCATACAGAACAATCGGTTATTTGATTTAGTTTGAGAATTCGATGTGTACCAATAAGTGTAGGTATGCATTTATTTAATCAACGCGATAATTTAGCATTGAAATGTTGATGAAAAAATAAAAATACTTACCGAAAAGTTTTGTGTTCGAGTCAAAGAGCTACGTAAGTACTCTACGCATTTGAAAATGCTAATATTTCCCGCCATAACGCAAATGAGAAAAAAAAAGTGCGCGTGTGCCCACTGCGCACACACAAACACAAAAGTTGAAAAGTTGAAAACTTTGCAGCCGAACTTGTAGGTGTAAGAGATTTTTTTAGTGCAAATAGTAAAAAATGGACGTAGAGGACAAAAGTAAAAAGGAAATTGACGCGCCTGAAGATAATAAGTCCTACGCTGGTATTCCTGAAGCCGAATTTGTGGTAATTCTGCATCTCTGTTATTTTTCTATCATCCTGTGACTTAACCTCAAAGTATTTTTCCAAATCAAGTTTATTATTATTTTTTTCAAATTTATAAGTATTTTTCCATTTCTAACTAAAAATTTTAATCAAAGTTATTTTCCATTTATCGGTGGTACTAATTGTTTTTACTAAGACAGCTATTTTCTAAGCCACTTTATATATGGTTGTGTTACTATTCCATCTATATATATCCTGAACATTTAGTAGTATTTAGCGCATTGTTTGCAAATATGATTAAACATTTCAGGAAGATGTTGATGCGTTTATGGCCAAACCAGAGAATAATGGATCGGTCGAAAAAGTACTCAAATGGCTAGATGAGAATCACAGCAAATACAAATTTATGGAATACAATTTAGTGAACAAGCGCAGACGTTTGAGGGAACAGATTCCTGATTTGGAAAACTCACTGGAAATGATAAAGAAGCTTCAAGACGAAAAAAACAACAGCCAAGACATGGAGACGCGGTTTGTACTTTCGGATCAAGTCTATGCCAAAGCAACCATTACACCCACAGACAGGGTATGCCTCTGGTTGGGAGCTAATGTGATGCTTGAGTATACTCTCAATGATGCTCAAGAACTTTTAACAAAGAACATTCAGGCGGCAAAAAAGAACTTGGGCTATGTTGAACATGACTTGGATTTCCTTAGAGATCAGTTCACGACAACAGAAGTTAACATGGCAAGAGTGTACAACTGGGATGTCAAAAGAAGACAAACTACAAAGGCCCAATAAAAAGTGTTTGAATCTGATGTTTGCATACTAATCAGTGATTAACATAAAATATAAGAACAACTTATTTATTACAATCGTGTTTGCTTGAAACAAGAGATGAATGAACAAGTGATGAAAACAGCTTATTAAAAACTTATGCCTAGCATCTTGTGAATTTTTCATTGTGTATGGAATAAATGATACATCTGGCACTCACTTACGTTCATTTTTAAATTTTATCTTTTTTGTTGACTTTTTTTTTCAACATCTTATCACACTACCACTTTTGCATACTGCAAAAAGTTTATTACTCGTAATTAGTAAACATTCGTCCAAGTTTCTATTACATTTGTGTTTATTAATGGTTTGTTAAATATCTTTATACTAATCAAGTTGAAACATTAAAATAAAATAGTTTATCTGTTTAATGACGTAATTTTAAGAACTTGAATGCACAGAATTTTTTTTAAATATAGTCTGTGCATCAAACGATCGATGAATTGACAAAGAAAATTGAAGAGCAAAATTTTATATAATACAAAAAACAAAAATATTTTAAAATAAAGCTTATTTCATACAAAAACTTTTTTTATTTCCTTTCCTTAATATTAAATGACAAAATAATATATGAATAATACATCAATATTGATAAATGTTTTCATTTCGGAATATTTTATTTCTTACTACATGTAGAATTTAAATTTAAAAAATAGTGAACACATATACTAAATTTTAATATTGCATGTGGGATCTCACAAAACGAGATCTTGTATATGGGAAGCTATTAGGTTTCTTGCATACAGAAACATTATATTTTATAAAATTTGTGCCTTGCATTTGAGTTACACTTTTATATCAAGTGCTTTATTAAGTACTGATGCATTTTTAATTTGAAATACTACAACAACGATAAACAATATATTAATTTGAGACAAAAGTACTCCTACCATACGATAAGATGGAAAATATTATAAGGCACATTTTTCAGGGAAAATAGACTTGATATTCTCGTCAAAAGTTGATAAAATGATTGTGGAATATTTAATTATTGAATTTAAGATTGTTGCGTGCTCTCAGGAGAACTTTTTTCTAATTGTTTGATTTTTTCCTTTAACTCTGTAATAACAGCCTTTGCCTCAGCCAGTTCCCTCTTTAAACCATCTACTTCTGCTTTTTTGTGAGCCTCAACTGCTTCACTGGCAAAATATTTTCGGAAATATCTAAAATCTGTTAAGGAATACACCTTATGTAGTTTTTCAGTACAAACAGTTTATAACATAATAGCGTCACTACGTTTTAGTAAGGTTTTAGGGTATTTATGTGATCAAAAAAAATTATGGTTTTTTTTTTTTTTTTTAATTTTCATGCAAGTTTCAAAACGTACAACAAGCAATTAAATTTTGTTAAAATTTCCTACTGGGATCAAAGTGTTAGAGCAATACGTGAGTAAAAAAGGATACTCTGTACCATCGTCAGGTTTGTCCTGTTCTTCATACAATGCTATCAATATATTGGTCAAGGAGTCCAAGACTCCTGCATGTTCTAGATACTTGCGAAAATCTTCTCGTTTAATGTCGGTAGGCTGGAAAAAGTTTATAGACAGTAACGAAAGTGCTTCTGGTGATGAGTAAAAAAAAAACAAAATAAATAAATAAAAATCACAGTTTTATTTGAACACGAGGAGACAATGTAGTCAAGCACTATAGAGTACAGCTAAAAAATGAACAGGTAAGTTTTCAAAGATAAAGGGATTAAGATACCTTGGGAGAAGTAGTTGCAGTGTTGGCCGACATTGTGCACACTTGGTGTTTATTTTGCCTCTGATGGCAAAGTTATATTGGTGATTTCCGAGATTCGCAGAACTGCTTCTTCGCCTGTACACAAAAATGTCTTTTTTTTGTACACTGCCAAGGTTACTCACGAGTCAGTCGTCCAGAGAAGGGCGTCTTTGGGTTTGTCAATATAACGATAAGAATAATAGTATGTGTGAGTTATACACAGGTACAGGTATAAAGGTATTGGAGCAGGTATACCAATAGGTGGGACTTGGTGGGAGGCAGGACGCGCTAATTTGATGGGACCATTGGAAGAGAAGATCCAGCCAAAACAAACTGCCATGAAATACACTTTCGTTCTAAGCTGAGATTGTTTGTGCGCGTGTTGGACGCAGCGAATCACAAATCAAAATCAAAGCCAGGCGCATCATTTCTTTCTTTTCATTGGTTGAGCTCCTTTTCTGTGCTCTTCGTTTTTCTGCTAACTGCGTGACGTCTGTATATAATTCTTTTTTTTTTTGTTTTTGTTTTTTTTTGTAGGGGTTATAAGTATGTAGGTACTGGTGATGATGTAAATTTTATAAAACAAAAGGAATTGATGTGAAAATAAGTGTTGCTAAGTGCAATTTTTTGTTGGTTTTTTAGTGTTAGTTAAATTGTATTCTAACAAATTAAAAACAAAATGATGGACAGATCGTACAGAGACGCAACCAAGAAAGAGGCGGACTTTTCGAAAGTTTGACGTTTTGACGTTTAAGGTAAGATGAAACTACTCTTAATTTACGCTTATCGCGTTGCACTTCATCATCTCATTTGTACAGCGATAAGAATGTAGATGATTTTGTCGTAATAAAAGTTAAAAACAACAAGATTTTCTTACAAGAATATTGTAAACTGTACATTTTTTATTTTTAGGTTAGCTGATTGTCAGTTCTGAACAAATATGTCATTTGAGAGCAGAAAGAAATCATTTGTCATTAAAAAATGTTAGTTAACAATTACCAAACTATCAACCAAATTACTGACAAGTTATATTTGGTGTAAAGTTGTGAAGGACCATGTTAAAATTACAGCAACGTTTTGTATTGCAAGCATTCCTAACTAGTTTGATTGGATTTGTGTCTTATATTGGTGATGTAGGATTACAAAATGGCAAAACCGAAATTGTCAGAGCCCTGTCTGACAATTTGACACATGCCACCGTTGGTGGCATTACCTGGGCTCTAGTGATAATTATCTCAAAAAAATCTGCATTTGAGTACTTGCGAAGCATAATTATATGCTTTTTAATGTCATCTTTGATCGATGTTGATCATTTCATTGCTGCGGAAAGTATGGATATTAACGTAAGGAAGTGAGGAATCTCAATTCATTTAAGAGGGCTATCTATTCAACTAAAGCAATAAATGATTCTAATTTTAGGATGCAACTCATTTAAAGTACAGACCATTTTTGCACTGCACTACTATACCAATAGTACTGTGGGCAGTGATGAATGTTATTGCCAAATTAACGAGTTCCACAAACTTGATAATTTGTTCTTGGATGATCTTTGGGAGTTTTTTAAGCCATCACATAAGGGATGGAAATAGGAGAGGATTGTGGTTTTGGCCTTTTGGCTCTACTCGACCCATTCCGTATTATATGTACATCAGTGTATCCATGGCTCTGCCATACTGTATGCAGTGGATAATGGACTGGCAGTTATCAAAAGATACCAAATACTCGGAATTCATCGTTTAACACGTTTATATAGTTCAAAGTAATTAATGATGATAACATGGAAGTGCCTTCAATGTATGTATAATTTTCAATAGTTTTATATTTAATTTATTAAATTAAGAGCTATCCACTGATGTTCTGAAGGATAAAATATTAAAATACTCCCCAATATATACAAAGTTTTGGTGACATTTCGCTCTTATGAATCTTGAAAAAATTAATAACTTAGTACGGGTATTGAAACATATTATGGATCATACTTACATAGGATTATGACCACCAAAGACGAAATTCATGTTAGTATAATTACGTAGGTAATATTCATATTTCACGCACAACAAGTTACGAAATTCATGTTTTAAACTTATATGGGTACTTAGTAGAACCACATGGTTTTATATCACTTTTTGTTTAGTGAATGAACGCAATTTTCGAAATAAATCCTTGTGAAGGTACGTTTGATCTTTATTAGACAATTCACAGAACTTTGAACAAAGAATATTACTTCTTAAACTTCTAAAAATTGCAAAATAATATTTATAATGTTTTCCAACTGTACCTCGGTATATGAAGACTTACTGACGTATTGTCGGAATAAGAGAAAAATTTTACTTGTACACAGAGATGCCTTTTTGTTGAAAGTCTCCTACTGATAGACTATCTTCACTCCAAAGAAGTATATCAGTTCTTATTTTGAGGTACCCATTAAAAAGTGTTTACAAAGCAATAAAAATTTTTTTGCGCTTGAACTCGTTAAGTAAGACACTATAATTATACACGCGTAGTTATTGAGCAAGGCACGAAAAAGAATTTTACGATAAAACAAGTAAGTATACGGTTCGTCTTCGCTGTTACAATCAACTGGAAATTTTACAATATTATTTTCTTTTTTCACTGACGTAATTGTAATACTTATGTCATGGTGAAAGTGGTGCCGAGGAAATAGTACACTCATTCAAGTGACAATAGTATACAATCGTTGTTCGCTACGCGTATGAAAAGGTTCTTACAAGTAGAAAATAAGTGTCAAAAATGCTTCCATCGTAAAGTTGGATAAAAAATGCGCGTTAACAGCTCGCGTATAAATTATCACTCAAGAATCAAGTACAAAAAAACTATATGTTTCCATTTCAGAGAAGAGAAAAAATGTAGTTATAATCAGCCCATAAGTATTATACCGTCCTTGCACGTACGTATCAAAGTGATATGGCAGTTACAATGTATATACAGTGTAAACATTTACTTTGATTCTCTTTGGTACGGAGCACATCACACGTATACAGTAACATGTTGCTGATTGACAGATCAAGCCAAGATCTCCACAAACATATTTATCTCGTTTAGCCGAGTACCATTTAATTTTAATACTTGTGATTGTAGGTATGAACGGAAAAAAAATTTAAATTAGAGAAAACCGATCCACAAAAACCAGGTCTTTCCATAGTTGAGCAAAAGAGGATATGGATAGCTACAGCGAAAAAAGAGTCGCTCAGCGCGAGCGAGATGAGCGATGATATAGCCATCGCAGTAGGTGTACATATGTGTATAACAATCGGCATCAACCAAGTATAGACGATTTCATAAACTATACAAAAGAGGGGCAAGAGAGAACGAGGTATATCGGCGAGGTATTATCATAAATGCCGTCGTCGGCGTTGCTGCTATAGCGCACCTGACGATCGAGCGCCTCAGTGTTCGTTTAGCGCTCCAAGTGGATCGTCGCGCGCGGCGCACGTTTTTCTCCTTTGGGCGGTTTCTTCTGAGTACAGCGTCGTTTTTCATGGTGATTATCGGTTTGTTTATACTTTCGGGAAAATAAGTACACCTTTTTTTTATTTCTTTTGTTTTGTCGTAGTTTAAAATCTACGGCGAAAGTAAAGTGATTTCGATTTTTTCTTTTTTTTTTTCTACTGTGCAAAGGAGGAACGATTTAATGGAGTAACCGATTTATTATCATATTTTCTCATTTTTTCACCCAAAATCGTTCAACGGGATGAGAAATAACAGTATCTTTACGTACCGTATCACAATTAATTTTTTTTTTTTTTGCTTATCGCACAAGTTTGCCTCGCGGAAGCATCGAACATTAAAATACTTCATTACGCAATCCGATGAGAAAAACAAGCTATCGAAACTGTTGATAATCATTTGTCTTTTCAGAGGTAATTTTGAATTCTTCGGACCGTTAAGTTAATTACATATCACAAGCTCCTTATCGATCGTTCCACCGATGGAGTCGACACACACACGTGATCGACCATCAGCTGATGATTTTCTTGATCCGCGCGTACCGATACGTCGATAATTTAAA
The DNA here is from genome assembly GCF_036245765.1 of Copidosoma floridanum. Classification (NCBI taxonomy): domain Eukaryota; kingdom Metazoa; phylum Arthropoda; class Insecta; order Hymenoptera; family Encyrtidae; genus Copidosoma; species Copidosoma floridanum. Next base: position 8,630,834 of record NW_028321884.1, on the reverse strand, counting down.
AGCTAACTTTTTTCGGTGACTCTTAAACACGTATTAATTGTTTTACTTCCATAATGCGCAGTTTTTTATTTTCTTTTCACAAAACGCATTTGATGCGGGAAAAGTGTCGTATCGAAAAACATCCTCAACAAGAGATAAGAGTCGCCTCGACGTCAACAGTGAAAAATAACGCACTCGGTCATCGCGTTACGGAACGTGTGTATATATATATAAATTACATAAAAATCCCGATGATTGTTAACGTGGAGATGAGAATTCAATTAGTCACGATTAAAACTCGGAAAATCACATTGTCCTCGTTGTGGATGTGACGAGTTCGGTGATGAGATCGACGAAAATACATTTACACAAAGTGGCGAAACCGTTTATTATACTCGATTTTGTTTTTCTCCCTCGGATTCACAGCAAATAATGCATATTGATGTAAATAATAGAATTGAACATTTTTTTAGCACACCTCCAACGGTACAATAACGGCACGCGTGAATAAAGTAATTTTTCCTTGACCCCAAAAAAGAAAATAAAGGTCTTTCAACGAGTTCACGTTTCCAATAAACAATAAAACACACGCGTACATATATGTATGTGTTACGTGTGTAGGAGCGAAATGATTTCTCATGCATGTATAAATACTTATGTTGGCATTACTTATAACATAGAAAAATCTTTAGCCGGGAGATGAACGCGGAACTCATCGCGGCTGGGAATCTCGGCGGTACAATGGTTAGGTAGTAGCGATATGCGAAGGAGGCGAGCGTCCGACTGCATATTTATACGCCGCATCATCGGGATGAGGAAGTGAGCGCATGTGACTTATTCGATCATATAAATATAATGGTGAAACTTTGATGCGCTGCCCCCGAGGAAGATAGGACGAAATAAAAGTTTTTTGAGGATCCCTAAGATATAAGATAATATAACATGGTAAGTACATATATTATGTGCACGATACTTTAACGCTTCAAGTGTTTTATTTTTAAAAAATACTTTTTTTTGCTGTCGAGTTCTTTTTTTTATAAAGGTACGTTTTTCTTGCCATTCGTCAATGGCACTCTATTGATACATCAGCTAACTCAGCGGTACCATTTTCGTGGACTTGTTTTGAAAGTAGCGCTGTAGAGTGAGATTTCGCCACGGTCACGTTGGATTGTACAGTGTAGCAACAATAATTGTCAACGTGTAGATCATAAATGGGCTCGACTGGGCATTTTTATTGTACATCGGACGTGCAAACAAAAGTCCGTATGTGTGCCCTATCTTTTTGTAGACGTTTTTACATAACGTACAAACGAATGAAAACCACGAGTAATCATAAAGTTGATGGCACACGGTGTGTGTACGTGTACCTAAAAGCAATTTCAAAGAAAAGTCATTACGGTTCTTTCAAGTGAGCGGAACAATGAGTATATACAATAATTGGCTGTATACTTCTCAAGAAGACGTAAATTTAAAAACCGAAATTCAAGAGAACGATCGGCGATAGGCATTTTACCAAGATTTTTACTACTTATCTGTTGCGCGGCAATCACTTTTGTTTATCAAAAATGTACAAGGTTCCATCCTAATCGTTTTTAAAACGAACAATGGTTTTTTTTTTTTTTTGTTTTTTTTTCTACCTGCAAACTCAATAGCCACCTACATAATGTATACGTGTATAGATATTGCATCGATACGCGTATACGCGTAATACCATAGTAAATAATAAAAGGTAGCGTGAAAAAGAAGCTGAATAAGCTACCTCGTGTATAATACAAAGTATATATACCGATGCATATACATATACACGTCTTGTGATAACCGCGATCGCGATCTCGCCAACCCATCGCGAAAACCGCAACTTTCTATGCAAATTCTCTCCCAACAGTGTATCCATATCTCATAGTGTCTACACACGTTCGTGTATATATACGTTGTACTTGCTCCTTGCGTCATTATGTACACCTACTACTCTCGTAATACACGTGGGTACACGTGTATATAATGATGTATACGCTTGTAAGAGGTGTATATATACTTTGCACTTATGCCGGCCGGCAAGTGACCCAACGTCGCATATTACGTGTAGCTTATTGTCGGGCCATCGCTATATTTATACGGGTAATTATTAAGTACGCACGTACACATCTTTCTCTGTCTCTCCGCTGTCTATTGCCATGAGGATACTTACCCATCATGCATACACCTGAATTCTGTACTTGCAGGAGGTTCGACGCGCGGCTTTTCCGATAGCTATAGACACGTGTACCTACTTGTGTGTAAGTTCTTTCTTTTTTTGCGGCTATTGTGTACTACCGCAAACGCGTTCAGTGGCTATGTAAGTAGCCGATGGTTTGCGAAACTCTGTATTATTTACTTACACCTGACGATGTTCATCATGAATTCCTTTATTTTTTCTTCATCATGTATTATAGGTTCATCAATGTACGTATAGTTGGTTACTTGTCCACTCATTTGTAAATGTCAAGTCAATGTTTGACTATTGTGTTGTGGGTTGATAGCTTTTTTGTAACAAAAAACTCTTGCAAAACTTCACAAGGCGACCTTTTTAATTATCGGCTCGATGTACGCGTTTCCTCATCCTGATCGATGTCGCAACAAGAGCCATATACGCCTCCTTGTGAACATTCGCGGGAACGGTAAACCATAAACATTCGCCTCCTGCATGGGGCAACGGGGGACTTGACAGAAACCAAATTATTACAGCAAACCTTGAAACTATACTTATGCGGCCACTCTTTAATTTTTAAATGTATGGAATGCGCGCTCGTAGGTACACCTCTTATTTCTTAATTCCTTTTTTAAAATTTTTTTTACTTTTCAATTAAAATTGATACCGATCACTACTACTTTTTTCGACTTTATTTGTTGGTTCGTTCAATTTTATACACATGACAGACCTCGGAGTCGTTTCATGTAGACTCGACAGCAAAAATAGAGCACAAGTCACCTGTTTTCCAAACAATCACGTCTACGATTTTCAGCAACTCGACGATCTGGAGATTTACTTCTACGCCCTAACCGGACTGGCTTTGCTCTGTCTTCTCCTGATATTCATAATATTCATCCTCATCGGTGTACTCTTCGGTAGAGTCGGACGCCTCAAGATGGACTCGTAAGTATATACAATTATAAAGAGCAATACCATCAATTTCGTACAAAAATATCAAGTACGAGAATCGCGATGATCGGTAGGTATAATGGCTCGCCGAACGTTTTGCCCGCATATCCGTACACGCCTCGTAAATTCTCACGCACTGACTCACGGCAATTAATCGCTTATCGCGCCCGCTCTTTTTTTTTTTTTTTTATCTAAATCGATAAGATACATCAACTGCGAGTAGTAAGCGCATACCCGTGTGCAGCTACAGTTCAAATGACACGAATCTTCTGGAAAGATTCATTATGTTTGTTTGGGTGTTGGTTTGATGCACATACACACGGTTCGCTATAGGTACGAACATTTTCCAACCACTTGACTTTTTTTTTATCAACCAAGTTATTAGTACTAATATTTTTTTGTAACTGCCGAAATGCGATAACGACATAACCGATAGCACATACATTTTTTCAGTTCCAATCAGCTTGGAAGGCAAACGAGAATGATGGACGATTTCTGCTACACGAATCCTTCGATAGTCCCGGGCGAGGAGCTCTCGCGCCGTGGCTTTTCGATGTACAGCGGCTCGGAGAGCTTCAACGACAAAAACACCTGGCGCGCCAGAGACGAAAGTCGACACAAGTTTTAAACGGCGCCACGCAATTTGACTTTATGCTCGCGTCCCTGGTGTGCGTGCAAAAAAAACAATGCGCGTGTGAAATTGACTTTAGTCTTGTTTATTTTTTTCTCCGCGCGATTGCGGTGTGTTTGTATACCTTTGCGTTTTACGCGATAACCAAAGTGTGTCATTATTTCTTACTGTACGTGAGAATCGAGAATCACTTTTTACAAGTTTTTTTTTTCTACATGAATTGACGCGTATGCTCGATGAGCCAAAGATATAATCACTTCGTTGATTGCGTTGCAATATATGATTCTAATGATACCAATCGTCGTATAGTGTGTACTTACGCTTGCAATAGTCGTTGAGTTTTAATTTAATCTTATTGTACATACATACATATGTTTTATGTGTAACAATATTATTATTAATTAAATTTTATTTCATTTATATATCAATGACCGTCTATGGATGTATTATCGTTGGAATAGTCTGTTTACGATATTTCCTCGTGTTTGGACTTTTTTTTTTTTAATTAGAATGCCATGGTTTAAAAATCGGATTCTGAATGAATTTTATATTTGAAGCGATACAGAGTAATTTAATTTAGCAAATAATCATTTGTAATTTTTTAAGAATTGGTAACGTCACGTAACCAATCGTATGAATGTACCACATTGTAGTAATGAAACAAGAGAAAGATTTTGGAATTCCTACCTTGTCGACTGCTTGTAACGCGTATATTTTTAAGCCAAAGCTTTAAGTAACGCGTGCTATGCGTCGCTTCCAGTCTTTCAAGTTGAATGTAATCTATTTTTTTACCTTACTCCTTTGAAAATTGTTCTTACATTTTTTTTTTTTTTTTCAGTTTAAAAGATACAGCGCCTGTAATAAATGTAATGAAAACTTTAAAACTGTTGAAATTGAGTTTATTTCATTTAATTTGCCTCATTCAAATGTTAAACTGGACGGAAAACAAAAATCCATCCTCTGAAAAATCTGATAAGATTTTGCCATCAAACTTTTTAAATGTTAATTAACTCTAGCGACAGTTCAGGTTTACTCTAATTGCAAGTGATGTTGCATTGTCAAATTGTACATGCATACACGCAGTTTATCAGTATTGGTGTGCCATTTTTTCTGTGCATATAGTAGCAGTTAAAAAAAAAAAAAAAAAAAAATATCTTTATATTCTCTGTACGAAGTTGAATTAACATTTGAATGGTGAAATAAATGATTGAAACGACTACTCTCGAACAATTTATTATCATGTTCAAAAAGCTCCTCCAGCGAGCTTGTACAGATAGTCATGTAAGGTCCAACAATTTGTTGATTTATCTCAAACGAGACAAAAACGTGCATTCCATTGGAGATAGCCAAAACGCCGTTTTCAAGATCAACCGCGTAGGTTTGTCACGCGCTGCAATTACTCGTAAAACTCTATATACCGATGCGCACAGCGGAGGGTTGAATGATGCTGATCTCCTCAAGACCGGCCCTCATTGCGAGTTTAAAGAGCGCGAGACTATGAGACGAAGGGGCGCGAGAAAAGAGACACGCGAGGGGGCGCGACGCGCTTCCAAGAGAGAGAGAGAGAGGAGAGATAGGTAGGCCGTAATTGGTACAAAATCATCGAGCAAACTACACGTTCACACACACGCGTCCGCAAAAAGGGGGCGAAGGGCCGCTCCTCGTGGGCGGCGTTACGTGCCGTTGTCAGGGTTACCCCGCCACCCAACCCCCTCAAAGCCAAGCGCATGTATATATGTGTATATAATATGTTGGGGGCTTACACTTACTCACCCCACCCCACCCCCCTACCTCTCTCACTTGCTCACTTTTCTTTCCGTCCTCGTTTTTTTTCCGCTTTTATGCTATTTCGCTGGTTTGCTCTTCCATAGGCATATATATGTATACTTACCGAGAGCCCCCCTTTTTTTCCCACCGCAGCCCCGGGGACGATTGTCGTGTATTTTTTTTTTTTTTGAGGATTTAAAGCAAAAAAAAAAAAAGTGAAGTTTCAACATTCCGATTCTTTTTACCGCTAAATCACTTTAGCCAACTGTTATGAAAAAAGTAAACAATCAGGTTGCGTAAAACGATTCGTCGCCCCCCACCCCTCCCTGGGGGTGTAAAAGAAAAATATTATCAATCGATCAAGCAAGTTTTGGCGCACGTGGCCGTGAAAAAATAAAACCGAAAAATTTCGCAAGCCCGTATATATATACTGGCGGTGCTTTAAATCAATGCTCGAGCTTGTTATACCCACCCCTTTATATATTATGTACGCGGTCGGGGAATCCGAGAGGAGCCATCAAGTGTTTTCGTAGCGCACGCCTATCCTCGAGTGTTTAGTTAAACTCGGGGCTCCGTGTATTGTTATTGTTGTCGTTGTTATATTGCCCGGAATATCCCGGCCGATGATGCCCCTAATCGCCAAGGGATTATTGTCGGCTGTATACGTATACTTAACGCCACGCGGACAAATCGAGTGCATATGTCGGCTTTTGTGTAATACACATCACATCGCACGGCTTCTCTTGTACATATACAACGTATATACAACAACGCCATATATGGCGAATATAATTTCTTATGTTTGGGGTGATGGGGTGTTGATATATTTCATTGCTCAATTTGTGTGGGTTCGATGTAATCTGCGCCTCCCGATGGTTTAACTCAATCTTGTAATTTTTTCACAAATGTATCGATTACAATTTATCTTCCGCCCATACGTCGTGATGTATCGTTAATTTCTACGAGGTTGAATTAGGAATAAAAAAAAAAAAAAAATGTATCCATACCCCCCTTAAGATTGTATATACCAAAATAAGGACGATCGATCGAAAAAACAAATGCCCCTTTTAACTGGGGCAAAGGCAAACTTGACTCTCTCGCGCACGTGAACGTATATATATATATATATATATATATATATATACGTGAAGATTGACTAGTGAAAAGAAAGAGCCGTGCATATACATATATATGCACACAATGCCCACGCGAAACACGTGTATACCTACCTATACGTGGCAGACTCCCCGAGATCGGTTCGGTCTCTCTTTTCTCACATTACACGCCAAACAATCCTCGTTACGCACATATTATATATACACACCCCCCGACATAATAGAGCTGTCGTCGTATGGGATAGGTACATGTATGAGGTACATATATATATAATAAAGAAAGGCGGATCGACTGCACATTATAAATATATTGTACACGCAACGTCGGCGCCTCGAGGAATGACATCTAGACCCTCGCGAGCAATCATCCGTTCGAGTTTCTCAGCCCTTGTACAACCAAGTCGATGACTTTTTGCGTTTGTTGTACACAATGTCCAGTCGGTACATTACAAACATACCTCCCGAAGCGCTACTACGGTGGTTAGAGTCGCGTGCTGGATGCAGGGCACCGCGGGATGTCCGGTGTTTTTTCCTCCCCCTTGAGTCGAGGGTGTAGATGCATACGTGTATACCGAGCTCCGAGCGCAATTTCATCGACACGTATACCATCATCGAGATGACGAGAGGAAAGACGATTTTAACGAGTGACACGCGACTCGGTGCCCATACATGCTCACACGTACACTCGCGTCTATAAAAACTATCCCGTCCGACTGCGAGTGTATTATAGCTCGCGGCTGTGGGTGAACTTTTTTCAAAAGGAGTCTTCTCTCGCTTTTCGGTGTACACATTACACGGTTGACTCGACTGCACGTGCCGAGAAAGAGAGAGAGAGAGAGAGAAAAAAAACGAATAATCATGTCGATCGGTTTCTCGTCGTTTACAATATTTATATACTTGAAATTGTTGTGCATGCATAGTTACTTGTAAGAAAATGCTAATTTACAAGTTGCCGATTTCATACCGATCGGGCGATCGGATTCTTCGCTTTGGACTATACGTCATTGTATATCATCACAGTACTTACGTCAATAAAAAATACAATAAAAGTCAATATGTATAGTAAGCACAACAGAAATGTCACATTTCGGGATATATACGCACGTATATATGTATAACGCACGGCACACGCCGTACTTACATAATACAAGCTCTCTTTCTGCGTGGATTCTCACCGTGACTGATCGGACAATAGCCGCCTCCGCGGCACGTGCCCGTTTCTCCGCCTTTGCTGTTTTTCTCCTCCTCCTCCTCCTCGTTTTCGTTCCTCATCCGTCATTAATACAAATAAAGAAAAAAAAAAAAAAAAATAAAAAAAAATACCCACGTATCGGTACCCACACCGTCGGACGTCAACCTTACGCTACGCGTCTCTCTCCCGCGGAGCGCGCGAATAATGCGTATCCAAACTGACGGCACCACGCGGCGCATCACTCGTCAACTCCCCGCGTGCAATCCACCCTTTAACGTTTCCGGGACTCGCATTGTTAACAAACCGTACGCCGGCCAACAATTAAAAACACCCCCCTCCCTCGCTTTCCTTGGCTTTCAACCCCCTCGTTTTGATGGCGCGATCCTGTTTTTTAAAAGGCGTTATACGTTTGTTCTCGTTGTTTGGAGTCGTGGGATCCGCGGCTACGCGTTTGGTTTTGCCTTTTCCGTGCAGGGGGTCGCGTTTTTCACTCGCTTGAATTTGTTTTTTCTTTTTTTTTTCTCATGACTTTATTCTCTCTCTCGCTGTTTTTTTTTTTTTTTTTTTCTCTTTGGGCACTTTTACTGCAGTGATTTCGTTGATGTGTACTTATATATTCAATTCATTTTTTTCATCGCCGCTGGCCAATCGTCAATATCATTATTTGTGTACATGCATGGGGTTATTGGGTCATTTAGAGATATATTGAATCGAGGCGAGAGCCGTTGGCGTGTGCATGTCGATGTTGTGGAAACTCCGAAAGCTGATCGAGGGGGTCGGGAAAATCAGGGAAATAGGGGCAGGTGCTGGAGGAGCAGTGTACACATACGCGCTGTGCGCCCCAACCTGCTGCTGGCACGACACGTGAAATTTATGTGTTGGCAACCACAGATGTCGAGAGAATTTTATCGTATGTGTACGTACATGGACAAAAAAAAAAGTTTCGTGATTTGAGAAAACACGCGGTAAATAATCAAAGCAAAAACAAGTATTTCAGAGGAAAATAATATATACATACATATATATGTATTTTCGGTGTACAGGCACCGCAAATGCACAAAGTTTTTCAATAATTTACATGTACAATATTTACAATTCGCATATTTTAACGCTTTTCGTCTCTATCGGTGATTTTGTTTTGTTTTTATTTATTTATTTATTTATTATTTTTTTTTTCTACGTGAATGCGACACTTGTACTTTTTACATTTTATTATATTTAATAGAAATAATCGACCTATTGTCTACGTGGTTTACGATTACGTCATCTCTTAATAAATAATCATACCGTCTTGTAAATTGTATGTATAATCGTGTGTGTTTTTGTGAATTTCTATAAAACTCGAGTGATTATTCATAATAATAATTAAAATAATAATAATAATAATAATAATAATAATAAAAAGAAAGAAAACACGTTATTGCTGGGATATCGAATGAAAATTTTAATTAAAAGAACAAAGTATATATGTATATAAGTATCCCTCGTTAAAAATCGTGTTGTCAGCGTATACTATAACGCGACACGCGTGTGAATACAAAAGTGATATATATATATAACTTTGGTCGGTTGGCACAACACCGTTCAGTCTTGGGATTCATTAAAATTATCATATCGTTCTACATCCTCGCTAGGTATAGGTACAGTCATCACGTAAACTACGAACGATGACGAACTCTAATCATACGTATTTACACTTAAAAATCTGTCAACTAGAAATCCTTCTTTATCATCGTACATAATTATATTTGTATGTATGAATTGTATTCCAACTGCGCTTACACCTTTCGTCAATTTTATATATATATACATGTGTACATCGCATTACACGTTTCGCACACAATTCGGCATCGATGATTCCCAAAGTTCACAAATTCAACTTTACCGATCACCGCACAGCGATCGGCACGGCTATTTTGCAACGCAAGATATAGCCCGATTTTCGCAACAGGTAATGTCAATGCGCGCACAAAAGTAAACCAACGATAACAAAAAGCAACTAATGAGAGATCGGTCCTGGTTTACTTTTAATCATCGCTACGACTTTCACTATACACGGTATTTACTTACACTCGCTACAATGAGACCCACCGAAAGACAAACAGTGGTCGCTCAATGAATACCGATAGTTCGAAAGCGCGGCAAGTAAATAAATAAACAAACAGTGCACAGCCAAAGGGGGAGGCCAAAGCACCGTTCAGCAGACCCTGAGGCTCTTGGCGGCCCTCTCGTCGACGACCATCTCCGCGCCCGGCACGCCCTCGTAACATATGCTGTGGTGCAGGGACTGCACGCCCGACGCATTATTATCCGGACTGTACTCGGGCGTGTTGGCGTACAGGACGGGCATGTCGACCACGTGATCGACGACGTAGCCACTGTCGACGTGCAACTGGTGCTGCAGCCTGTTGTCCTCGTGATGATGGTGGATTATTTGGTGGGACTGGTAATCGTTATGTTGTTGATGATGGTTCGTCATGGGTATGGCGTTGGTGGCGTCGTAGCCGTTCGCGTAGCCGGTGGACACGGGCACGTTGAAGCTACAACTGTTGAACATGGCGGCGCCGGCGTCGATGCTCGACACGTCGTTGGGCGGCGAGTCGAGCACGTGGTGTTGCTGGACTTGATACGGCGGGGACGGATAAGGCGTGTAGTGCTGGCCGACGTACGGATCCGTGGACTCGTCCACGCTACTACCCCCCGAACTCGACGAGGTCGAGTAAGACCTCTTTTGGCCAGCTCGAGGCTGCTGATGATGGGGACTGTGCTGCATCGTACCCCCCATGGGACTCTGCTGCTGCATCATTTGCGGATGCTGCTGCTGCTGGACCACGTTCAGATGCGTAGACCCTACAAGTAAACATTCAAGTTTTTTTTTTTTTATATAATTGTACTTAATCGGAGCAGCATAGAGGCGGGAGGGTGGAAGAAACGCTCACCTGGGTAGCCCTGGTTGTAGTACATGTCCATGGGGTAGTAGGCTGCAGAGTCGCCCGTGGTCTGGGCACCGGGATGGTAAGGGGCGCTCGTCTGTACCATGGTGCCGTTGTAGCCCGTGTACTCGGAGCTCGCGTAATTCGGGCTGCCAGCGCAGCTGGGGCTGGTCGTGTAGTGGGTGTCGACGATGGCTGGCACCCCACCGGCGGCCACGAGATTGCCGTTGTCGGTCAACGAGGAGCCGTAAGAGGAGACGGGACTGTTGAGTTGCTTGGGTGGCTGTTGGAGCTCGTCCGTGGCCAGGTCGCGGGCGCATTTGGGTAACGGGTTGCCAATGGGCGATTTGGGGGCCGTGGAGGTGCCGTTGGCGGAAACGTGGCTGGGCCCCGGGGAGGATTTGCTATTGGCCTTCTGGTCGAGGGCGAATATGAGCTCCTTGTCCTCGGTGGCCGAGAGCACGTAGTTCATCGAGACGACGCAGTGCGGCCGGGAGCTCCGTGAATTGTGGACTATCGTCGCGTATGACTGCATCCAGACGTAACCACCCGAACGGGTCATGAACCTAAAGTACCGAGTCGTCACTTGGCCCTTCCACAACACTGAAACGAGAAATCATAATAATAATACTTATTTAATCATACTCATCGTACATTTACGCATTACACATTTAAACTTGTAAGTACTAGAAAAATGTTTGCGCCGCTCCGTGCAACCATCACCTCGAAATATCCCTGTAAAATGGCACTTTTCAATCAGAGCGCATACCTCGCCACGGAAAATCCTATTGTACGTGCTACCCCTCCTTCCCCGTTTCTCCATATAATTACCCGCAATCAATTCAGCTGTCGCGAGAAACCAGAGGGGGAGAGGGAGCTGTGGCGCGCTTGCGCCAAGAGTCGCGACCTCGACACGAAAATCCCGCAAGCTCTCGGTCCTGCGCTTCAGTGTTGTATGTATATATACACCTGGTTGCTGCCGAGGGGTGTGTAGAACAGCCTTACGCTGCGGCTAATAAAAATAGCTTCCATGCCAGTAAGTACGTCGCAACGTCACCAAGGGGAGGGATACCTATACAAAGTCCGTTCTTTTTGCCCCGCAAGCTCCAAGAGACATATTATTCACACCTACGTATGTACATTCGACATTTCGACCGTACAATCACGTAAATGCATTTACATGATGCAGAGGAGGAGAGGAGAAGAAAAAGGCCATAACTATAACGCGTGGGTGTACGTGTCAGCGGCATTATCCCTTTGAGGCTTATGAGCTTCATCTCCCTGTGTAGTCGGTAAATGGTATAGGTATAGGGCGCTTATAGCGAAAGTGCGAGTCTGTTCAAACAACGATAGCGTGTGCAGTGTGTATAGGTACCTACCCCAGCTATATAACAGGCACCTCCGCCTCCCGACGCCCACATAATATTATTATTATTATTATATATATATACCTATTCTTATTACAAGGCTTCTTCCACGTTGCTCCTCCCATCCACTTATCCCTATTTTCCAGCTCGCTGTACGGCTTCCCGGTGACGGTTATACCTATGTACGACGACGGGCTTATATATATATCCTTCTCTCTCTCTCTCTATTGTTAGCCACTTGCTTTTTTCTCGTTCTCTAAACCTATACTAGCGTTTTTCCGCGCATTGTAACTTTTTTTTTCCCCTTGCGAGCCATTGTTGCTCGTGTCGATTTTCAAGTCTAGTATTTCTGTGCCCTTCAAAATAAATGCTTTTTAACTTCTCGACCATTTCCCCCCCCCACCCCATTTTTAGGTATATGGTACACACAGTGCACGAGTCGTACATCAGCATTACAATATACATATATAATACAACCGCGAGTGCAAGATGATATCGCGATATAATATAATATACCCACAACTCCTGTATCACAAGTCGCGCGTATACGAGTGTAACATTTACGTATAACCAGTGTTATAATATATTATATATGCGCCGTGCAGGATAATATATAGGCCGTTTCCCGAGAACGCGTCGATTGCACGTTTCATTGTAGTTCATATTATACACGGATTATTCAAAACTCGAAACTTCTCTCGGTTTCTTCTGTACCTACGCTTGCGTATTTTTATATATTATGTATACCTACGAAGAGTTTCCTGGACATAAATGTCGTCGTTTCGAGAATCGCGTTTTTGTCGCTCGATACAAAAAATCGGTAACTATATATACATTGTTTCACCGGATGCACCGATTCTACTTGTTGTTCGTGAATGTTAGTCGTCACTTGAAGCTCATTACATGGAATTACACGTGCCCGAGACGAGTGATGATTAAGTATAAGTCAAAGATAAATGCCATACATAATTATCATGTCGCGAGATTTGTTGAAATACATATATGTATCTACAGCTGCACGAAACATCACGAGTCATGTAGGTACACAAAGGAGCAAACCAAGTATACCTACTGTTGCACGTGTGGCAATTGAAAACGAGGGGGAGTAAGTCGAGTCGCGCCCGCCCCCAACTCAACCGTGTACATGTACATTTGAGGCAAAAGTTATACGTTTGTTTCATTCTTACAAAACACGAGCTAAATACAAAAGTAGGCAGCGGTAAAAAAGTATACTCGTACAAACCGGCAAGTGGGGCGATTCGTCACGTATAAGACTAACTATTTTGTTTTTCCTTCATTCGCGTTGTGTTTTGTTTTTTGTTTTTTGTTTCTTCTTTTTCGTCTCGGCTGATTAGTCGCGTGAGGGCTGCACGAGAGAAGAAGAAAAATAGTACGAGGATTTTAAGGAGATGCTGCGGTGGGTACACGCGAGAAAGAGTTTTATCTCTCGCTTGCACGTACTTGCAAGGTATATTGTTGTTATACATATGTATAGGAGAGGAGACGAACATCAAAGGGACCAACGAGGGGCTTTTCTTTCTCTTCTTCGCTATAGAGCGCCGAAATGCAGTGTCAGCTGTACTCGTACATGATGCATACGTGCGCAGGGTGAGCCTTCCGATCGATCGGTTCTTTTTTTTTTTTCCCCCCCCTTCAATCCTCGTCTGATGGACTATGTGTCGATATACTTTGTGTGCACAAGGTATACCCATGATACAGACGAGAGATCGTATCGGCGAAACTTTGGCGGGGCTAATTATGGACGGCGGCGACGACACAGTTAGCCGTGATTGACAATACCTTCCTCGCGAAGCTCCTTTTTTTCGTTTGGACATCACTTGGAATCCGTGCTTTGTTTTTTTTTAAATATATTTATAAGAGAAATAGTCAAATTCGCGTGGTATATCGCTTCAACACTCGAGAGCACGGTTTAAGGCGGCTGTCGCTACGATTGGCTTATTTAATTTCCCTTTTCTCTTGTTGGAAACCGAACAAAACGAGGGAGAAAAAAAAAGAGAGAGAGAAGAAGAGGCGCGAAAAGAAGCTTATTAAAAGCGCCTGTCGGCCCCCTCCCTCTTCTCGTTCGTCTAGAGCGTCTGACGGCCCTCTTAGTCGTCGCATTGATATCGATCCTATTGTTTCCCTCCCCCCGAGTTCTCTCCACGTCAGCGAATTTTTTTTTTTTTTTAGGTGTATGTTACCGTTTTTCACTTTGCTTGTCTTTTCATGCTCCTTTTCATTAACTTAAAAAAGTGGTACAATCAACTAGGCATATAAACTTACAGGTATGATGCGACTGCTGTATCGTCACGCTGTCGTTCACGTGTACGTAGTTGTAGAGAGTTTTGTCTATGAGCTCTTGGGGCTCGTAGCCGATCAGCCTCGTGGCGCTGTGAACGAAATAAAAACAAAACACATTATACCACTACTACTTACACATGCCACATGGTATACGAAACTTATTTTATAAACACGAAAAGCTAAGTGTATAATTTGACGAAGCATTGTTGGTATTACAAAGCCGAGGGGGTCAGCGAACCCAAAGGCGAAAATATATACAACAAGGCGTGTAAGTATTGAATAAAAACCAAACACTCACTTTGTGTCGAGGTAGATGAGCTTGAGATCGAGGGACGCCCGGAACATGAACATGTTGCGGTGCATCTTGATTTCCGTGTTGGCGCTCGGCGGCAACGAGTGGCCCACGGCGACGAGGCCGACGTTGTGCAGCGTGTACGGGCTTACGGTGCCATTTGGCGCCCCGTCGCTGTACTCCGGATTGGCGAGCTGCTTAAGCTTCAGGTAACCCGAACAGTGAATCACCTGAAACACGAATCGAGAGGTGGGGGGTTTTTAATCTTGGTTTGCTCCACTGGTTTTTCAATACATACATCATATTATGCAGGTTTGTCGTTTCGCCTGATTAAAACGCAACAAAGCATAATGTATTAGATACGTTCACGAGATACCGATTCCCACGAAAAAGTCCGAAAGTAGCTAATTTCGCGGAGAGGAAGGACAAAAGAAGAAGAAGAAGAAGAAGAAAGGGAGGTATACTCGAAGGGTGCGAGTGCGTAAAAAAAGAAAAAAAGAAAAAAAAAAAAAAAAAAAAAACAACGCGCTACGCACGCGAGGGCGCAAATAAGCCGCTAATAAACAAACGCAGTCGAGGGCAAAGCCGCACGAGCCGGCAAATTAACAATCTCGACGATATGTTAATAAAGACAAAGAGAGAGAGAGAGAGAGGAGTGTCAAACGGCGGTGCGCTTGCGAGGGGATATCAAAAGTCGGTGCCGACCGTGTAGGTATACCTATACGCCTTTGAGCCCGGCGTTGTTGTAAGTACCACGTACCTATACTTGTCCTCTCGGGCAAATTAATGCATTTTATGCATCACCTACCGCCTGATGGATGCACGCGCGCAAAAAAAAACACCCCCAATTAAGTGTATTGCGTGCGCGGTGTTTTGCGCCCGTGTGCACGAGGTTGATGGTACTTGCGACGCCATCGCGCGACATACATTGTTTTCGAAGAGGAAAAATTACAACAACAAAAATGCAAGAGAGGCGACACGCCCACCGAAAATTACCAATTCCGAGCGGATGTGCAGCGCCTTTTTACACACGTTTTATACCTATGTATAATACATGTTTGTATGAAAAGTGCGTGTGCATAAATCTCGTCATTTTCATGAGCCGGTGGGAGGTGGTGTACGTATTTACTGTATCCTCTTTTCCTTTGACTCGGAGAAACGTATGCTTGAGAATGAACATTGGCAATTGGAGTTTTGGCTTTTGGAGGGTTCGGGAGTCTATATTTGCAAATACAACGCGCGGATGAAAATGTCGGCACGAGCTGTATTACATTGATTCACTCGTGATGACTTACAGAAGCACCCCCTCGTGTATGGAGAAAACGAGTCATCGCGAAATGCGTATACATCATCCGGGCACTTACTCAGCCAATGCAAAAGTCGAAAGCTTTCAGTCATTTATGCGCGTATACGGACAAGTGTAACTCTTTTTTTTCTCGTACGCGTAACATACATATTTGTACGCGGGTACTTGTTTTTTTTTTCTCTCCCTCATCATCATCATCAAAGTTTGTTTCGATATTTGCCTCTTTGCATCCCTTTGAGGGAAAGTTGAAATTTTATGAAAAGAGGCTTCTTTCTTTTTCCTTGGATTTGCATTTTGAATACATTTTTTTTTTTTTTTTTTTTTTTCTCAACGATGCGCGTAACGTGAGCTTTTTGTCAAATACCTACACTACGTCAATCACGAAATCCCAATGCTATCGGGCAGAAAGTGTTCAACAGTGTACACATTGCATCAATTAACATCTGTCGACGAATCCAATCAATAAAAACCCCAATGGCCCGAAATGGCACTTGGGCGTTTATACGACGTACTTACGTCTAAATCCTCGCGCGCCCCCTCTACCGTACCAGCCTTCTGTCTCTCTGTGAGTACCTAATATCCTAATTTTACGGCACTAACTTTGGTAAGTGCGCGAACGTTGGCTCTCCCTCTCGTCTCCGTTTATACGTGTAGGTGTTTGCTTCAGACACGCGTAAAACTACTACTTACTACGGTAGCCTCGATAGAACCGCGAAGCCAATAATTGATGCGCTTGTTGCCATTACAAAGTGAGGGCTAAGGGTGTACATTTTTTTTACTTGAAAACCCAAGTGTACGTCATAAGGAAACTTATACACATGCTCGCTCGATTTGTCCCTAAAAGGATGCTCTGTCCTCTTTTTCTTTATTCTCTCCGTGCGAGTCAAGTGCACCGGGGAGACCGAGTGCGCACAAAAGCAGTCGGTCCCTTCCCTATTTCTTTCCCTTTCTTTCGTTCTTTCTTTTTTTTTTTTTTTTTTTTTTTTCACGCCAACTCCGACGTCTTTTGTGCGCATATTCTCGTTGTACGAGTGAACGTCTTGTTTAGCGGCGTTTACGTCGCGTAAAAGCCCACTCTAAAGACACACTCTCCTCGTTTGTTTGTCTATTTGTTCGTTCAATACAGCTACACTTGTTTGGTTTTGCTCCTCGTACTACAGTAGAAATCGATTAAATAATCATCAGTGCACTAATTATTATCGAACGAGTAAGCAAATAAAATAATGCAGATAAAATTCCGTGTAAGGACGTTATATTAGCGATGAATGAAGGGAATGAACGGTTAGTATTTATGAACGTAGAGCCCAAAAAGCTCACCGAAAAAGCGCAATTAAACTTTTGGCTGATTATTTACCTTCCACCTATCGTTTGGATTCTCATTGCTCATCGGCTCCGCGTAGTCCACTCCGTCCCTCCGATAATAATTCTTTACACAAAAAAAGAAAAAAGACAAAAGACACGGATCAATACACAAGTATGGGCACAACAACAAACGTATATATCAATAATCATCAGCCCGGCGTATATATATGGTAAAAGTTGTTGTTGTTTTTTTTTTCTTCCTTCGCTTCTTCAACCCACCCACACAAATTAATAAAACGGCTCATGGACGCTATGGGCTTACCTTGTAACCCGAGTTGGTGAGGCCGGCGTTTCTCTTGGCGAGGATGCACTTCATGCGGATGAAAAAGGTACGTGGAATCGCAATGTCGCCCTGGGCGTTCATGGACGGCGGCGGGTGACTCGGCGGCGCCGAGTTCAGCATCGAGTTCATCTCGTCGCGGTCCTGGGCGTGGATGTACTCGAATATACTGTTGCCCGTCAACTCCACCTGTCGCACGAAAAATTCATTACCAAAATTGGACACATTTTGGGCCACCCATGCTTACGCGAAAGAAAGTATCTTTACCTGCGACAGGCCCAAGTGCGTGCTGGCCGTTTCGCTGATGTACATGATTTTGCCGTCCGGCGCCACGACGAAGACGAAACCCTCGAGCGTCTGGAAAACAACATTATTGCCGAGTTAACACGATGGATGCATTGATTACCAATCAAATAATACATCACGTGTGAAACGTACCTGTAACAAGTGAAAGCCCAACTCCTTGATGTTCCCCTCGGCCCTGGGATGGTTCAGAGGCGGTGTCGCGCCCCATTCGTCTCCCAAGCCTGAACGGACAAACGGAAGAAAAGGTTTACATTTGTATCATATTTTTCAGCAAAGGAGGTGTGAGAACATGTCGCCCCTAAAAAACCTACACAATTTTTGTGGGGGGAAGAAAGAAAAAAGAAAAACACCCCCACACGCATCCAAGGAGAGTAAAAGGAGATCCCGACCTTCGGATTGTAAATATGTTAATGCTCGGCACTTGTGGTGGCGAGGCCGTGTGTGTATGTGTACCCACGTTACAGGTAGACGGTGATGGGACCGCGTGTTCGCGCATTAATTTGCGCGCAATTTTTTTTTTCCTCCTGCAGCGGGAAAACATTAAGTTGCGCGGAAAATCGCCCGCCGAGTTTTGTACATAAGATACATGTATACATTTGACGTTAGTCCGGACGCGGTGAGACGGTTGTCACTCCCTTTTTTCCCCTTAGATTTGGGGGCGGGGGGGAGGTATTATTGTGAGTGCCGTTTTTCACGTCAAACCACGTTCGCATTCGAAAACATGTGACAAATCACTCGTCAACGCGCGTCGAATCGACAGATCTCGCGTTATTGTTGTACACGCACAGTTACGAATTCACATACTTAATTCGTGCGGTTAGAGAGGCGTCGCGCGTTTTCTCCTTTGTGCCATAGAGAAGCGATAGATTCCAAAGCCAAGATACGAGTACACGCGCGTGTATTTAACATACTTGGGAGGGAAGGAGCGCGGGTATCGACGCGACGACGTCTCTTGCTGCCGATCGGCATCTCTCGATCTGAGATCCGTGGGGTGTCGCGTGTATATAATATATATACCACTCGGCGCGCCAAGGGAGAATTTTCCTTGAGATGATGATGCAAAAGACAGGAGAAAGAGCGCGTCTCGTTGACGATCGATGCTTATCCGTGTTAATACAAGCTCTCGCGCGTGACATCCATTTGTGGGAATTCACCGATATACAAAGAAAACGAATGTTCAACCTTACCGATGTACCAATTCGCCCTGGATTAATGCTGCGAAAATAAAAAGAAAAAACACATCGCACGCTCTCCTTCCCATCCCCTGTTCTTTGATACAAAAGTACTTTGGCGTAAAAGTGGTTCCGGCGGAAACTCGGTGATTTTTCCTGCCACGGACACCTTCATCCCTCCAAAAAAAAAAAAAAAAAAAACCTTCATATATCTACCACATGTTAGTTCGCGAGTATATTATCTACGTATATGTAGACAAGTGTACGACAGAGGGATGCGGCCACTTGAAATTCAATTCGCCAATGTCTCTGGTGGTGTAAATCGACATCAAGCACGCGTGTATACACACATACAGGGGATGGGGGGAAGAGAGAAAAGAGGAGCGTAAAACCATGAATCTAAAACACGCGGTACCTTCTCCCACCCCCGTATATATAGGTATAGATGAGGTACAAGAGAGAGGGTGCGTATATATATATATACATATATGTAGAGCGGATACAATGCATTAAGTGCGCAATCACGGCCATCTCATCCGATACTATTTGCCCTTTGCGTCACCCTATGTATAAAAAACACACACACCCCCCGCTACCCGTACACATACCTATTGTGCGTCGTTTTTTCTTTTTTTTTTTTTTTTCCATCCCTCTAAGATGCATATACGGCCGAGATGAATTAACAAAAGGTGCGTACGACGTATAGGTATATACTTATTCGCGACGCGAAATCAAGACTAGTCTATTGTTCTCCCGCTCTTCTTGCTCTTCCAAAGTGGGAAAAAGTATAAGTAAGAGAGAGAGAGAGGGGGGGGGGCAGGTGTCCCGAGTGTCATAGTATACGCAATATATCCGCCCTCGTTCTATTGCTCAACGTCAGCGGTTTAATGGACAATTAGGTGCACCACCACCCAGGGGGGAAAAAAAACGTCGGTGCGTATGTACTATCCAATAATATAATAATAATAATGATCGGTTGATGGAAAAAGAAGAAAAAAAAACTCACCATTGGGAAATAGATTGCGTAGCTTGAGGTAGCTCGTGGTCAGCCTGATGATGCTCGCCTTGTCGAGCTGAGTCGTGATGGTCGCGGGCAGGGGCAGGAGTTTCGCCAACTCGGTAAACTCCTGGTTCTCCTTCTCGCGGCGCTGCTTCGCCGCGTCCCTGCTCTTGGCCTTCATCGCGCTCTCCGGACCCTGCAGTACTATCTGCTGCTGCTTTTGCTTCCCGTTCTTGTGACCCCCCGCGCTGACTATTTGGTGGTGGTGGTGGTTGTTGTTGTTGTCGTTGCAAATATGATTGTTTCCGGCGGCCACGTGGTTGTCGTTGTTGTTGTTCTGCAACGGCTCGGGGGGACTCTGGCTCGGGTTGTTGAAGTACGGCAGGACCTGCTGGAAGTTGACGAGCTGCTGAAACTGCGGGTCCTGGAGGAGCTGCAGGCTGCCGGTGACGAGTGCTTGCTCTGGAATCGACAAACAAATCGTGACATTTAATTTTTTTTTTTTTTTTTGTACAATATAGAGTATCCTCTCGTTTTGTTCGGGATCGATATTAAAGGAGCGGAGGGTGTACACGTATAATAACTATGGCTGCAGTTATCTAGGAATCATTTGCGTGACTCGAGGTAGCGAGAGAACAAAAAAAAGGTAACAAAAGTAATAGAGCAGAGCACTCCGTTATCACGTAACGATCGCAATAAGGTGGTCCATTGACGTTGTTACGTATATTTACGAACAGCGTACCCTACAACAATACATACAGAAGGTACATGGGAGCATCGAGGAGGGAGGAGTAAAAAAAAAAAAAAAAAAAAAAAAAAAAAAAAAAAAAAAAAATGGCAAGGCATGATCATTAAAAGAGCGACGGCGCATATATTATTATTTGTCCTGCGTTAGATATGATGTATACAGCTGCAGAAGAGAGCAGCCTAACGACGATGCTTTTCGCCCATCATCGCTTCTGGTCGTCCACGAGGGTATATACACGGGTGTATACGTATTCCCTCGCGAATGGAAATTCGTACCGTTCGCCCTCTGAATAATGCATTTTTTTTTCTCCCCTCTCCGTCCTTCTTCTAAATTCAACACCCCCACCCCCAATTTACTGTCTGCCTGTCTGTCTTATTCCGCTACGAGCCCTCTATTACTTTATGTTATATATATATATACATAAATCTCGCCTCTGATGATGAAATGGTATCGCGCGTGTCTACATACATATACATCGTATGGACGTGACATTTAGTTGGACTTTTTTTTATTTATTTTTTTTATTGAAACAATGCCTAGTATAGAGGTTGTTTGGCATAATAATTATATACCTTACAAGTAAGGATAAAGTATACATATATACACTAAAAGGGTATACATATATAATTGAACGACACACTTTGGACAATGATGAAACACCTTGTACAATGTTTTACGTAAAACCAAATTGATTGGTCAACGTGAGAAAGGTAAAAAAATCACCGGTCGACCATTGAGCGAATCCCAGTTCGCAGTGTTCGCAGTAGAAAGAAAATGGCGTAGCTGTCTGTCTCGCTCGCAAGGCGTACACGTGTACGTACACGATACTCGTGCTGTAGGCGAGCGAACGAACGCCCACGACACCCACGCGCCCACATGCATATATGTATATTGTATTTTGTACGTTCACGTGTGGATGTGTGGGGCGGGCGCTCGCGAG
The DNA here is from genome assembly GCF_036245765.1 of Copidosoma floridanum. Lineage (NCBI taxonomy): Eukaryota > Metazoa > Arthropoda > Insecta > Hymenoptera > Encyrtidae > Copidosoma > Copidosoma floridanum. Next base: position 8,609,004 of record NW_028321884.1, on the reverse strand, counting down.
CGCTTGCGCCATTTCGAGCTTTCGCGCGTATTGTGAAAGCTCCGCTGCGTGTATGCGTGTCGACTGGATGACAAAAAGAATGTGTATTACTTTTTACCGTGGAAATTGTAGCGTTTACAACCTTTGTTGTACATATTACTACAGGTTTTTGGGAGGAAAGAGTTGAAAATCGCCGGTCGCAACAACACGACACTTTCGTCCTTTTCTATATACATATTAAGTACTTCCGTTGTGAGGTAATACGCGTCGTGCCACTTAAAAAAGCTGTAATCGTAACATGATTCGTGACGCTGATAACCGAGGTAGCTATCGATTATTATTTTTTTTTCTTAACTGCGATGCTTCGATTCCAGCAATAAAAGAGTAAAACGTGTATACAGCCATTCCTCGTCAATCATAAGTCTTAATATATTTTTTACTATTTTTTATCGCCAACAATACACGCACTGATTCCGGCTGGCAATCATCTCGTATTGTATTTTTGAAATCAACGGCCCCCCTTTTGCGTAGAAAAAGAAAAAAAAAAAGTTCAAGGTCAAGCGATTAAACGTAAATTAAAAGTGTCAAGCGATACACGATAAAAAAAAAAGAAAAAAATAAAGAAAAAGAAATTAAAACAAACGATTGTACGTACTATTGATCTTTTTACTAGGTTTTTTAACGAATCCAGAAGAAACGGCCATGTTATTCGGTTCAACCCTGGCCGGGCAATCGTAATTGTTGTTGTAGTAGTTGTTGTTGTTGTTGGGCTGCAGGAAAACAGCCGACTCGACCGACTGATTGCACACCATTGTCCTCGTGTCCTTTGTTGTTTTTTATTTACTTTTTTATTTTTGTTCAACCGAAAATATTGTGGAAAAACGTACAACTCCTCGATTAAAAGTCCACTCAGAGCAGCCTGCACCCGATCAACCGTTGGTGTCCTTTCATCGTCAACCCACTCGTACAAATAACCGCACTGCACTTGGATTGTATATACAGTTTGCGAGAAGATTGCCAATTGTTTAAATAATTACTTGACGCTATAGAGAGTAAAAATTACGCGTCAAAAGTCAAAAGTGCGCTTATACTTGTGTGACTTTGGGTGGATATGGGAGCACGCACCACCGAGTTGGGTACATGCAAGATGTCCTACCTGAACACGTACACGAGAGCCACTGAACTGATGGTGCCGTCTGGACTGTCAGAACTTTACAGCCCCGCTCGCCACACGCCTTTTCCCTGTATACACGGCTCGGCGGTGCTTCTTTCCTTCCCTTCTTCACTCTCTCTTTCTCTCTCGCCCCCCTCTATACTCTAGCGTCCATTCAGGACGACCAACATATTCTTTACGTGTAGGCACACATATGCATGTAGTACAAAAGGAAAAATACATATATATATTGTACGGGGTTCGCGTTGCTGCTCAAAAAAAAGGTAACGCTAAAAAAGGTGCCCACCCCATGGCCACGTACACATGGTGTATAAGCTCCACCCTTATGAGGATCGCGTCTGGGTGGGGAGACTGTGCAGCGCCACAGCTCATCTTTACTTGATGATTATATGCACGCGAGATTTTTCATGCGGGATCTGTTTTTTTTTTTTTTTTTTTTTTTTTTTTCATGCAAGAATTACTTTTTCAAAATGATAATTGGGAGTTGGGCCATTGCAAATTGTTGGGGACAGTAGTTTATATTTTTCCTAACGTATAATGAAAGGACGCTACAAATAATTTTTACTTACTATTCCGGACACACTAGCAAATTAACGGTAAAATTGTCAAAATGTGTGCGTGCATTGGAAGCAAAGGTTCGTTGTAAAACCTTAGAGTAAAGAAAATAAGTACCCGGCTTATTCGCAGTCGGGTACAAGTAAATGAATTAATGAATCTCCAGGGTTTTCGAAAAGACGCGCAGCTCTCGGTATAACTTGGAGAAAGGAAGAATAAACTTCACAACTCTTGGAAGCTCGTGAGTATACTACGGTGTAATTCACTAGCTATGAGGCTCTTTTACAGTCAAGCTTGAATCAGATGGCGCCAGGGTACGTCGCGGCTGTCATGGCAGCGTTGGGTGAAGAGGATTCCCGCAGTGAAAATGACGGTCAGTAACATAAAAGTTACTGTCACTAACATACCAATCTATAGAGTGTTGGAGAAGCGAATAGGCAGAGAAGAAGGGGGCATTCCAGAGGTTCTCACCAGTGCTCCCAAATGTAACTGGCAAACATGTGAGAAATAACACAAGCACCAATCCCCACACAACCCGGAGCGCTTACTGGCCGCTTTGTTTATTTAAAATAAAGTGAATAAAACAAGCGCCAATCCCCACACAACCCGGTCCGCTTAATGGTCCCTTTATTTTTTTAATATAAATATAATAATAAGACAAGTGAAAATCCCCACACAACCCGGTGCGCTTACTGGTCCCTTTATTTTTTTTAAATGAATATAATGATAAGACAAGCGCCAATCCCCACACAACCCAGTGCGCTTACTGGCCGCTTTATTTATTTAAAATAAATTGAATAAGACAAGCGCCAATCCCCACACAACCCAGTGCGCTTACTGGCCGCTTTATTTATTTAAAATAAAGTGAATAAAACAAGCGCCAATCCCCACACAACCCAGTGCGCTTACTGGCCGCTTTATTTATTTAAAATAAATTGAATAAGACAAGCGCCAATCCCCACACAACCCAGTGCGCTTACTGGCCGCTTTGTTTATTTAAAATAAAGTGAATAAAACAAGCGCCAATCCCCACACAACCCGGTCCGCTTAATGGTCCCTTTATTTTTTTAATATAAATATAATAATAAGACAAGTGAAAATCCCCACACAACCCGGTCCGCTTAATGGTCCCTTTATTTTTTTAATATAAATATAATAATAAGACAAGTGAAAATCCCCACACAACCCGGTGCGCTTACTGGCCGCTTTGTTTATTAATTAAATAAATAAAATATCACAAGCGCCAATCCCCAGACAACCCGGTGCGCTTACTGGTCCCTTTATTTTTTTTAAATGAATATAATGATAAGACAAGCGCCAATCCCCACACAACCCAGTGCGCTTACTGGCCGCTTTATTTATTTAAAATAAATTGAATAAGACAAGCGCCAACCCCACACAACCCGAGCACTTACTGGTCCCTTTATTTTTTTTAAATGAATATAATGATAAGACAAGCGCCAATCCCCACACAACCCAGTGCGCTTACTGGCCGCTTTATTTATTTAAAATAAATTGAATAAGACAAGCGCCAATCCCCACACAACCCGAGCACTTACTGGTCCCTTTATTTTTTTTAAATGAATATAATGATAAGACAAGCGCCAATCCCCACACAACCCAGTGCGCTTACTGGCCGCTTTATTTATTTAAAATAAATTGAATAAGACAAGCGCCAATCCCCACACAACCCGGTCCGCTTAATGGTCCCTTTGTCCTTTTTAAATGAATATAATGATAAGACAAGCGCCAATCCCCACACAACCCGAGCACTTACTGGTCCCTTTATTTTTTTTAAATAAATATAATGATAAGACAAGCGCCAATCCCCACACAACCCAGTGCGCTTACTGGCCGCTTTATTTATTTAAAATAAATTGAATAAGACAAGCGCCAATCCCCACACAACCCGGTCCGCTTAATGGTCCCTTTGTCCTTTTTAAATGAATATAATGATAAGACAAGCGCCAATCCCCACACAACCCGAGCACTTACTGGTCCCTTTATTTTTTTTAAATAAATATAATGATAAGACAAGTGAAAATCCCCACACAACCCGGTGCGCTTACTGGTCCCTTTATTTATTTAAAATAAAGTGAATAAAACAAGCGCCAATCCCTACACAACCCGGAGCACTTACTGGTCCCTTTATTTTTTTTAAATAAATATAATGATAAGACAAGTGAAAATCCCCACACAACCCGGTCCGCTTAATGGTCCCTTTGTCCTTTTTAAATGAATATAATGATAAGACAAGCGCCAATCCCCACACAACCCGAGCACTTACTGGTCCCTTTATTTTTTTTAAATGAATATAATGATAAGACAAGCGCCAATCCCCACACAACCCAGTGCGCTTACTGGCCGCTTTATTTATTTAAAATAAATTGAATAAGACAAGCGCCAATCCCCACACAACCCAGTGCGCTTACTGGCCGCTTTATTTATTTAAAATAAAGTGAATAAAACAAGCGCCAATCCCCACACAACCCAGTGCGCTTACTGGCCGCTTTATTTATATAAAATAAATTGAATAAGACAAGCGCCAATCCCCACACAACCCGGTGCGCTTAATGGCCGCTTTGTTTATTAATTAAATAAATAAAATACCACAAGCGCCAATCCCCACACAACCCGGTCCGCTTAATGGTCCCTTTATTTTTTTAATATAAATATAATAATAAGACAAGTGAAAATCCCCACACAACCCGGTGCGCTTACTGGTCCCTTCATTTATTTAAAATAAAGTGAATAAAACAAGCGCCCATCCCCACACAACCCGGAGCGCTTACTGGCCGCTTTATTTATTTAAAATAAATTGAATAAGACAAGCGCCAATCCCCACACAACCCGGTCCGCTTAATGGTCCCTTTGTCCTTTTTAAATGAATATAATGATAAGACAAGCGCCAATCCCCACACAACCCGAGCACTTACTGGTCCCTTTATTTTTTTTAAATAAATATAATGATAAGACAAGCGCCAATCCCCACACAACCCAGTGCGCTTACTGGCCGCTTTATTTATTTAAAATAAATTGAATAAGACAAGCGCCAATCCCCACACAACCCGGTCCGCTTAATGGTCCCTTTGTCCTTTTTAAATGAATATAATGATAAGACAAGCGCCAATCCCCACACAACCCGAGCACTTACTGGTCCCTTTATTTTTTTTAAATAAATATAATGATAAGACAAGTGAAAATCCCCACACAACCCGGTGCGCTTAATGGTCCCTTTGTCCTTTTTAAATGAATATAATGATAAGACAAGTGAAAATCCCCACACAACCCGGTCCGCTTAATGGTCCCTTTGTCCTTTTTAAATGAATATAATGATAAGACAAGCGCCAATCCCCACACAACCCGAGCACTTACTGGTCCCTTTATTTTTTTTGAATAAATATAATGATAAGACAAGCGCCAATCCCCACACAACCCAAAACGCTTACTAATCCCTTTATTTATTTAAAATAAAGTGAATAAAACAAGCGCCCATCCCCACACAACCCGGAGCGCTTACTGGCCGCTTTGTTTATTTAAAATAAAGTGAATAAAACAAGCGCCAATCCCCACACAACCCGGTCCGCTTAATGGTCCCTTTATTTTTTTTGAATAAATATAATGATAAGACAAGCGCCAATCCCCACACAACCCGGTCCGCTTAATGGTCCCTTTATTTTTTTAATATAAATATAATAATAAGACAAGTGAAAATCCCCACACAACCCGGTGCGCTTACTGGCCGCTTTGTTTATTAATTAAATAAATAAAATATCACAAGCGCCAATCCCCACACAACCCGGTCCGCTTAATGGTCCCTTTATTTTTTTAATATAAATATAATAATAAGACAAGTGAAAATCCCCACACAACCCGGTGCGCTTACTGGTCCCTTCATTTATTTAAAATAAAGTGAATAAAACAAGCGCCCATCCCCACACAACCCGGAGCGCTTAATGGTCCCTTTATTTTTTTTGAATAAATATAATGATAAGACAAGCGCCAATCCCCACACAACCCAGAGTGCTTTCTGGTCGCTGTAATAATTAATAAAATTTATTAAGTAACAACGCGAGTGCTTATCACCTGACTATCCAGGATACTCACTGGTCACCACTGGTTGCGCTTGAATGATTATTTAATGCTTTTTAATGATAATTATTGCTACTAGTAAGCGCCCCAGCTTATGGAGTGATTGTCGCTTGCCTTATTACTATATTTATTGTAAAATAAGTATGCGACCAGTAAGCGCACCGGGTTGTGTGGGGATTGGCGCTTGTCTTATCATTATATTTATTTAAAAAAAATAAAGGGACCAGTAAGTGCTCGGGTAGTGTGGGGATTGGCGCTTGTCTTATCATTATATTTATTTAAAAAAAATAAAGGGACCAGTAAGTGCTCGGGTTGTGTGGGGATTGGCGCTTGTTTTATTCAATTTATTTTAAATTAACAAAGCGGCCAGTAAGCGCTCCGGGTTGTGTGGGGATTGGCGCTTGTCTTATCATTATATTTATTCAAAAAAAATAAAGGGACCAGTAAGTGCTCGGGTAGTGTGGGGATTGGCGCTTGTTTTATTCAATTTATTTTAAATTAACAAAGCGGCCAGTAAGCGCACCGGGTTGTGTGGGGATTTTCACTTGTCTTATTATTATATTTATATTAAAAAAATAAAGGGACCAGTAAGTGCTCGGGTTGTGTGGGGATTGGCGCTTGTCTTATCATTATATTCATTTAAAAAGGACAAAGGGACCATTAAGCGGACCGGGTTGTGTGGGGATTTTCACTTGTCTTATCATTATATTTATTTAAAAAAAATAAAGGGACCAGTAAGTGCTCCGGGTTGTGTAGGGATTGGCGCTTGTTTTATTCACTTTATTTTAAATAAATAAAGGGACCAGTAAGCGCACCGGGTTGTGTGGGGATTTTCACTTGTCTTATCATTATATTTATTTAAAAAAAATAAAGGGACCAGTAAGTGCTCGGGTTGTGTGGGGATTGGCGCTTGTCTTATCATTATATTCATTTAAAAAGGACAAAGGGACCATTAAGCGGACCGGGTTGTGTGGGGATTGGCGCTTGTCTTATTCAATTTATTTTAAATAAATAAAGCGGCCAGTAAGCGCACTGGGTTGTGTGGGGATTGGCGCTTGTCTTATCATTATATTTATTTAAAAAAAATAAAGGGACCAGTAAGTGCTCGGGTTGTGTGGGGATTGGCGCTTGTCTTATCATTATATTCATTTAAAAAGGACAAAGGGACCATTAAGCGGACCGGGTTGTGTGGGGATTGGCGCTTGTCTTATTCAATTTATTTTAAATAAATAAAGCGGCCAGTAAGCGCACTGGGTTGTGTGGGGATTGGCGCTTGTCTTATTCAATTTATTTTAAATAAATAAAGCGGCCAGTAAGCGCACTGGGTTGTGTGGGGATTGGCGCTTGTCTTATCATTATATTCATTTAAAAAAAATAAAGGGACCAGTAAGCGCACCGGGTTGTGTGGGGATTTTCACTTGTCTTATTATTATATTTATATTAAAAAAATAAAGGGACCATTAAGCGGACCGGGTTGTGTGGGGATTGGCGCTTGTTTTATTCACTTTATTTTAAATAAACAAAGCGGCCAGTAAGCGCTCCGGGTTGTGTGGGGATTGGTGCTTGTGTTATTTCTCACATGTTTGCCAGTTACATTTGGGAGCACTGGTGAGAACCTCTGGAATGCCCCCTTCTTCTCTGCCTATTCGCTTCTCCAACACTCTATAGATTGGTATGTTAGTGACAGTAACTTTTATGTTACTGACCGTCATTTTCACTGCGGGAATCCTCTTCACCCAACGCTGTGTCATGGCCGTCTCACTCACACAACATTACTTTTCAGTATTGTATGTACATAGGAAATTAAAGTGTAGTGGTAAAGCGCAATATTTGAAATTTTGAAATGAATAAGGAAGACAAGAAAGAATATTATGGGAGCTTAAAAGTTTCAGAATTGAAAAAGCTTTTAAAAGGGAAAGGAGCAAGAGTCAGTGAAAGAAAAGCAGAACTCGTGGACAGGTAAGCCATGACTTGGGAGCGGCAAAAATGTTGGTCTCCCAATTGCTTCGAGCCACTTATTTTTTTTTATCACACTATCAGAAGGAAATTTAAATTTCACTTTTTTATCGCAGGATATTACACTGCACTTCATTTTTCCTACTATCTTTAAACGTAAATGCAAACAAAAATTGTCTGCAAACAACAGCAATCATTTACAAAGGTTATGTCTTCTGCTTTGCTCATTACACAGATAGGCTCACGAACACAATACACAACTGTAAATTTGACGGTGTGTAAGTATGACAGCCGCGACGTGCCCTGGCGCCATCTGATTCTAGCTTGACTGTAAAAGAGCCTCATAAAGATAAAATCTTGCCGGGCAGTGCGAGACTTAATACGATTTTCACACGAGAGTCGGATTAGCTTCATTGGGAAATCCCCGAAAAAATGGCGAGCACCGGAGAGAGGAAGAAAAAAAAAAAAATGGAGTATAGCCGGTGGGAAAAACAAGGTGCGAAGGGCAACGAAATGCGTGCAGGTGCGGTAAAAGGTTGATGCCATCCTTGCCTCTTACCATGTATATTATAATATAGGCTCGGGGAAAAGATAAGACGGGGAGAGGTAAAGGAAAGCATCAGGGACGCATGGAAACCTGCGGGAGAATTTTCTCGGACTAAGGAGAGGAAGGGCGAGACGGTAGCTTGGCGACACACTGGCTGGCGAGCTTCGCTGCGGGAAATCTCAAGAGCTCTCGGTAGGACCCACCCGGGGCTCGGGGGCTAAGTAAACCGAGCGGCAGAGGGACACAGACGAATTTTCTCCTTCCAAGACGCATATACATATACAATGGGAACTTTCGGGGCTGCGAGGAATTTCGAGGTATAGGTACACTTTTGTTCTCTCTTACGCTTGAGTATATATATATATATATATATATATATATATATATACACGACTCTGACTCAGCGTTTACGCGACTGCCAGATATATAGCTGGTACCCGTGTAGGTGTGTACCCAAAAACCAGGAACAATTTTTCCATCTCTTTTAGTCAAATGCGTGTGAACGTTTGCACGTGTTTTTTAATTTGCATATCGTTTTAACATCGTTGTACATTTGATTCCCCGTAGCCCGTGTCAAATTTTCCCGGTGGCGGTGTACCTATATACGTATACTTGATGAAAATGGCCGCACATCGTCCATTGGTATATCCATGTGATCGGTAACTTGTACGCTCGTCTCGACGCTCGTTGATTCATCGAATGTCGCTGCTTTTCAAAGCTTTAGCCAAATATTTTACAATGGCTTTACAAGTTGGATGTTTATTGTCTTTTTCCTTATTTCTTTTTTTTATTGTTTCAAATCCTTTCCTGGGACCCATCACAGCAGTTACATTTTAAATTTCCAAGCAGGCTTCGTACTCACTGTCTACATGTTGCACGTACAGAGTATAGGTACATTTTATATCCGTATATGGCACACGCTTTTGGTTTTACGATAAGCGAACGGCTTGGTTAGTTCGTTGAAAGGAATTGAAACCCTTTTGAGGAGCAAGTAAGTACATAAGCACCTATCCGTAAATTTATGTATTACAACTACTGTGAAACTAAATCAAATATACAATGCTGGCACGTTATTTACAAGCGTTAGAGAAAAACTTGCCTTCTTGAAGTACCAGCGATAATCCCTGCATCAGGAGCCATTTTTTCCTAACCATATATTGAAATTTTACACATGGCCATTCCGCTCTTGTATTACCTGCTTCCGCTAACGATTCTCCATTTGCGAAATGTACAGTTCACAATCGTTGGGACGGATAATGAAAAACGCAAGTTTTAGGACCGAACGAACGAGCGTCCGTACGAAGGTGCACCGCAGAGAGTTCGGTCGGTCGCAATAGGAAAACCCCGATGAAAATTCCTCGAGTTGATTTATGCCCGCGGCGCAACAGTCGACTAATATGCGCTTATCTCCGGTGTGAAATTAAACACCTAAACGCCACGGTAAATTTAGACACACGCACTTATGGTCCATATAATCTCGGAGGGTGCGTAAAAATCGATAGAGCTAGCCGACATGTTTTCCTTCACTTAAAAAAAAAAAAAAAAAAAAAAAAAAAAAACGCAGACAAACAAAAGGCTCGTACTGCACATGGTATGTGTGTGTCTCTTTTTTTTTTATTTTCGCGCGACCCAACACTTGGATATTTTCGGCAAACGGACGCTTCGACATATTCCAAATAACAGAACCCTCTTTTGTCTTGGCCATTATTTCCGCTCGTGTGGATTTTTCTCCAAAATAACGCCTCTGCAAGCACCCGAGGTGTCGAACAACGTAGCCAACAGTCGTAACATTTGTTCTTCGACAATTTCCATCAAACAACAAAAAACGGAATCAATGGCCATTTTTTCTTTTTCTTTTTTTCCCATCCCAATGCCTATGGGTGTGTTTTCGTGGACTCGTATTTATTTGCCAATGTATATCCCCGTTTGAATGTGTACACAATACGGTTGCCATCATCGGCGTCGTCACCAGTAGCAACAAGAGAGATGAACATATATATATAATACATATATCCCTTGAAAGTATATTAAATATGTGTTACATTTGTGTATAGGACGTAAAAGGGCATTGTAGGCACAGATAGGCACGATAATCAGCGTTTCTTATCCGCCTTACCCGCACACCATATACACATATAACATGGGTACTCGACAATGGAATCCTGAAAAACATTGTGTTATTTTTGCCATTATTATTTTCGTTTCACACAAAGTGAAAATCTCCTCAAATCGGCGTCCCCCCTTTCCTCGTTTATCCCTCGAAACAAACCAACAGATTTCCTCGGGATTGTTAGCCCTCCTTCGTATACGTACAGCCATAAATTTATCACATCTGAAGCATAAGTACACGCGTATGTGTGTGTGTGTGTGTGCCCAAGCTGCGACCGTACGAAGAATATTTTCACCCACAGAGGTGCAAGCCAACACACACCTATACATCTACATTATATATATATATATAAGTTCGGCATTAGATGTCAGCCAACCCGTAGGTTCCATACTATTATATATACATACTTGTGCGACCAAACTACCTGTTTTCCCGCAGGCTCCTTGACTCTACGTATAGGATGAAATCTTTGAAAAAATGTCTGAATGTGAATTTACTTATTGACAGACCAAGAATATATTCATACGTTTTACATTTGGTAACTTTCTCCCGAGAAGTATAGGGTTGCACATATTTTCGGTTTCTTTCATTCCTATTTTTTTTTTTTTTTTGTTTTTTTGTTTTTTCCCACACAATATACACGCACTAGCAAAAGATGTTGTCCAGCAGCAAGTAGCGCGTACAAAAGATTTTAATGAAAGGAGGGGAAAAAAAAAAAAATTGATTCCCAATCGCGGTGTAATTTTTCACCGATTCCTGCGTGTATGTACCTATATATCACGGCGATCCTACATTATATTGTCTATGTCTTTCATTGGCAAAAACAGCCTTCGCCCTGTTTCTCCCCCACCCGAAAGTTAAATTTCTTGCGGGTTTATTGTCGCCACGGGCAGGCTGCAGTCCCACCTCGTACTTGTGCCCATGCGTGCACAAGAGTACGCGCGTATAACATGTGTCCGACTCATGTCTCGAGATTTTGGTTCTTCTTCCCTGGATTTTCTTCCAGCTTGCGAGCATAACTTATTATCCCCACGCTCGGCTATCGGTGCCATCGACTGCAGCGGATGATGAGACGAGTGGACGCCCATGGCTTGTTTTTTTCGGAATTTTCCAAAAATCGAATAAAGAGCGATGCACTTGCTCACCCCCCATTCCCCAATATGTATACCTACCCATTTCCTTATTGTGGTGCAGGAGGAAAATTAGGTATACGTATATACATAGGTTTAAGGGTGTATATATGTATGTATACACACTCGCGAAGAGTATACCTCTGAACAAAGTATATATAGGTACAGATCGTTGGAGAAACAGGTGAGTTGGCTGAAAAATTCGAACATGTGTTTTGGATTACCGGGAGGGTAGACAAGAACGGAAGATCCGGGGAAGGTTGCAGTTTTCTTCGAGGCTTCCTTTTTCGAAAGTTGTTTAATTTTGTGTATATATATACCTAGTACCTGTACATTATGTACACGAGACTCCGAAAGAATGTGTCCTTCACGAAAATTGTGTATACATTTTAACAGTGGACACGGTTAAAGGTAAATATATATGTATTGTACAATGGAGGTGTATATAAATTATATGTGCGATTTGCTTCCTTGTAGGTATATCTGTAGGTACATTTATGTATATACACCAGAAGGAGATTTGTACAACGGTCAAGAGAAGTCGAGTGTAACACTATATACATGCGTATAGTTCTGCTTTATCTTGTACAATAAGGTACGTTGCTCTCGATCCTTACCCACAATAAACTTTATTTTCCTTTCTTTCTTTTTTTCTTCCATACGTTTATGGCAGTTACTTGGTATACGTCACTCACTGTTATTTTAGATGCTCGAAATTCCAAAAGAGATGAATACCTACTTTTTTTTTAAGATTTTGGCTAATACGTTAACTCCAACTGTACATTTCAAAAGACCCTGAATAAGATTTTTATTCTTTTCTTTTCTCTTGGAAAAAATTTTTACCGTACCTAACCAATTTAAAATTAAGGTACGTTTAAGTTAATGAGTGATACGATAAAAAAAAAAAAAAAAAAAAAAAAAAAAAGAATATAATATAATGATGAACCAACAGTAACAATAAGGGAAGAAAAGTATTTGTCAAGTGATTAATGAAAGTGCGGGTGTACTATATACTCATTTGAAGAAAGACAAAGCACTCGAGCTATAGGGAGCAGATGCAGCGAGAGGATCCAAACGTGTTTTTCGGCTTTGTCCCTTTGGCAAGCAGATTAGCTGACTTTGGCTTCTTATTTTAAAAACAAGAAAACTCCTCACTCTCTCTCTCTCTCTAGATGATATAAGCCTATTTGCGATTTTGCCAAAAAGATCAAAAAGTTCGGCGCAAACAACGCCCCGACATCGGCATTCGACGACACGAGTGTTGTTTTCGTGCGCGCCGCCTGTTGTTTGTCGGGAATGAATTTTTCCCCGCTCATCGCAGTTTTAATTGTCCTTAAAAACAAAAATTCCTGAAATACTTCGACCAACTATGCCCCCTGCGCTGTGCTAAACGCTCATTTGTACCTTTATATATATATACAATACAAGTGTAAGGTGAACGGTACACCAATATATGGAATGCCGGAAACGAGACCGTAAAAATCGCGCCCGATGTGACTCACGCAAACTCATCGTAAAGACACAACTTTGAGCCTTTGGTACGCTCGCAATAAATACCGTCCAACCCATCGTAGGCGCACGACAAAGGGAACCCGGTCAAATTCCGAAATTCTGATAAAAATGCAAAAAAAAAAAAAAGGAAGAAAAAAAAAAGAGTCTCATTAATGGGCGCATCGCACGCATACATGTACGGGTGTGGACACCGGTAGCAGCAGCGCAGCTATTATTTCCCTCACGTAAGTTCCATTTTTCCTTGGGGACCAGCCATGGGAAAAAAAAAATCGGGACGTGAGCCGGATCGGTCGCGCGCGCGCGCGAGGGAGGAGCGAGAAGGAAAAAAAAAAAAAAAAAAAAAACAACAACAGCAGCAGTAACCAAACTCGTCCGGTGAATCAGACAATGAGGCATTGCAGAGGAATGCAAGGTGGAAAATTGACCCTAGCCCGAGAAAAATAGCCCTTCGGTTTCGGGGGTATAGACACGCGCGCGTGCACGGCATGAATAGATACTTACGATTCTGCCAGACTTTGCGGCGCCGCTAACTGCAGCCAAACATGTAGGTGAGACATTATATATATATATATGGTGTGATACAGTTGCCCCAGTAATGGTGATGCTCGGGAGCGATCGTGACTCGTATGAATGAAGGCCGTAGCGATGGCCGCCGCTGTTGCGATTGTTGTATTTTTTAATACCGATGCCGTTGGGACATTTTAGATTTCCATTTTTTTTTCCCTCCCTCCATCTCCTCCTCGTGATTTATTCTATATACGTCCCGCTTCTTGGAAGAAGAGGGTTTACAATAATTTTGCTGCGCATCAAAATAACATACCTATATACCCCTACTTTGGTAATTATATGTCGTACAAACATTATTGCCCACAGATGTATACATATTTATGTGAAAAATATGTTGTGGCCATTTATTTTACTCTCTGTGTATTCAAACGTCCCTTGGACCTGTAATGTAGTCCTTTAACGAGCCAAGGACTGTAAGTAATAATGCCGCTATACAAATCGCGCGTGTGTCCCTTCCTCCCGTAGGTCCTTATTATGTAAATATACGTACAAGTCGCTACCTGCTTCGGGGAGTACCTACGTACAAAAATGCCTATTGTGTGATGGCACGTACAATGGTCCCGTGGGTGGATTCTTCCTTCCTCTGCGAATTGAAAGATAAGACTTTTCTATTGTCGTCGCAACAAGTGCATATACACACCATAATACAGTAGCCACTGGTACACACAGACGAAAAGTTGAGGTGACTATGGGCTTGTCGTATACCTATTTGAAATTGTCACGTTTTTACGACGTGGGATGTACCTATACATACAGTATATGTATACATTAGCTACAGCCAATATAGAATAAGCGATGAGCGATTTTATGCATCGACAATCATATCCCCTTTATCTTGAAAATAATTCTTTTTTTATAACGTATTTTGCTGGTTTCATTTCATGGGAACGACAAAATCGTAGTCATCGCCATACCGAGCCAATGTGACAAAACGTAAAAAATGCGACTAATCGACAAAGACTGAAAAAAAACTATTTGTGTGTGTGTCCTTCTCCGTACATCTTCTTAGACACATTGGTACAGCCCCCCCCCCCTTCCTGTAAACAACAAACGAGAATCATGGCTCGCTAATTGCGCCCGAAGGCACTCCCCCCGATGCGTGAGAAAAGGCCCGCGCCTCTTTGCCATCTCCCAACCCCCAGCGCCAAATTCACCAAACAATAAGTACCTACCACACGACACATCCGCCGGCAGTGAAAATCGCTCCGACGTAAGTATCGTCCAATTAGCTTCGCCCTGACTCGCAATGATAATAACAATCGTCCCACCACTGGGGCAAGGGAGGAAAAAAGAGGGAGCTTGGCGTGTCGGAAGGACATGGCTATAGCAGCTGCCGATTGATAGTAAGCAGTGGAGCAAAGCAAAAAGAAAGGAGAAGGAAAAAAATGAGGGGGGGGGGTCGCTAATCCGATAATCGAATGCGGAGTCGCGCTTCTCGTCTCATTGAGCCGGTCACGAACTCTCGCAAGCCCGCATATACATATATACACACACACCCCTTGTACACATGACATGTACAATACATATACACGAGACACAAAAACATCATCGACAGTGATTCTATACAACATGTATAGGTGTATGTTCGTTTTGTGGCTTTTCTGCGGAGCGCTTCGATATCGCCGGGCGACCGAGACGAATTGGCTTCTCTTGGCCCCGCTGCCTCGTTTGTTTCCGGTCCTCCGATCCGGGGGGGGGGGAGGCTGCAGTTGAAAATGTCCTCGTTTGTCTTTTATCGGCGGACTTTCCGAGAGATCGTGGGAGGATTTGTTGGCTTTTCTTTTTTCCATCCCCACATTCGTGCGCGTGTATATTTGTCACGTTTGTTCTATATATATTGGATCGAGGAAAAACATGTGTATGTATATATACAATTACCTGGGGATGATTCGAGGAAGGCTTGTTTGGCCACATATAAGTGGTGATATTACTGTCACTCCGTTAACAACCTAATGTATACCGTATATTATATACGTGCGATTGTTAAAATTGGCGATCGAGAGGATTGTCGATGGTGTATCAACAACGAAATCGGTATGTATGTATATATAAACAAGTTAAGGAAAAAAAAACAAAAAAAAAAGAACAAACAGCGATAAAAGGTATTAACTCTTGTTGTTACACTCGTTTCGGCAGAAAGTGGCTCCTTGTAATGGGATCGGAGTGTGTATTACACCATAATCATATTTCCGGACGATTTGACGATTGAAATCGTATACACTTACAACGTGAGAGCAAACAAAAAACAACTAAATGGTTTTATCATGTTGGACATATTCAATGATTCCCGTCGCAGCGATAAAGTACTTATGTATACCAGGAGTAAGAGCAAAGTTTTCATATGTATACATATACAAGTATGGATGACAGTACGATGAAGTTTCGTCTCCTCGTCTCTCATCTGTATATTATAGACTGACTTTGTCCGATCGCACATACGCTTACATATACATATACTTTTGTACAACGTGACATTTATGCGTCATAGGAATATCATCATCGCGGATAGAGAGATACTTACGACTCAGCAGAGATCGGATACATGATGGAATGACTCAGTGACACTTTGGATCTGTACAGTGTGTTATACATACATATATATCTAACATATGGCGATAAGCGACTTGAGAAACTTTGCCTTCGATGTGTACACACAAACCACTCGAACTACGTCTTGATCGCCTTTTGGTGTGTACGCATCATCGACGATAATTTGTTTTATCCTGTCGTCAGGACCAAAACGTCATAAACCCATATCTTTTTTTTTTTTTAACTGTAACAAATAATTGTAGGAAATCGACGAAAGAAAAAAATAAGTACTAGTCTACACCGCATATGAAGCACCCGCTCGCACGATACTCTGTTATATGGTGGCGGGGGATACAATGCATGAAAAAAAAAGGGGCACTCTGCGAAATTCGCCATTAGCATAAACGACGATCGTTTGAGCTTCTCGTCCGAATCCAACTCGACGACTGTCCTTTTGATCGGCAGCTGAATCGCACGAGCTCTATTGTGTCGTATATATATACACGTATGTGCGGCAAAGGAAAGATATAGAGAAAGTATATAAAACGATCCAACAGGGGCCCTATCCTCTAAACGTGTTGGCAGACGACATAGCCAATACACAGCTAAAGGAGCTCTCTGATTGATCGAAATTGACTGTGTTGGCCTGGTGTCAGTTGTGTCACTCACCGACACACTGAGAGGATAGGGCCCCAGGTAAGTAAGTAAGTAAGTTGGGTACGGGACCTATAACGTATCGAGAGATGGACGTTATATTGCACGTATACCCAATAACCCTGTGCCACGAATCGAGATATACGTGTGTGGTGTAAGGTTTTTCTTTCCTATATATAAGTATAGTATATGGGGTATGATCAGCGCTCTCAAAAGTGACTGCCGAACTTGCGGGAAATTCAAATTAAAGCTTGTGATACTGCTTTTAGGCGCGTTGGGTTATTGGGTTAAATAGCTTAGGATTAATTTATCAAGTTATGGTGTATGAAATGTTGTCGAGTTATCTGGGTTTTTGCGTCTTGCTCCATATAGCCAATTTGAATTTTCCGTAAGTTCGGCAGTCACTTTTGAGAGCGCTGGGTATGATGGGCGAAAATAACAGATGGGAAGAGCAGAGCAAAACTGGGTATGGTTGTATACGCATGCATAAATGTATGTAGAGAAAGACCAACAGCAACAATCGTCTTGGAAATGATTAGCATAGCGATAAGTACGTGTCCCGGCATAACCGAGCGAGTTTATGGCCATAAAGCGCTCTCTCTCTCTAGCCTATGTATACCTAGAAGTGTCCTCTGTCTGTCCGTGTGTGCTGCACTCGAATGCGTGTATGTATATACATATACACTTACGTGCGTGTATGCCATATCTGTCTTTTTTACTTTTAAACGTGTATTTGCTATGCGTATTGGCATATAAATGTTATACATGTATATACCTACGTAAATCTTGTAGATGTACCCCAGTGGCCAATAGTATATATTTATGTGATGCGCTTTGACGTACAAATGGATACACTTATAAGGGGGCTCCTTCGCGTAAGTCCCCAAACAGAGATATATTATTTCTTGTAAGTATAAAAGTCTACTGAATTTAATGGTGGTCTAAATTATATTTCGAATGAGTCAAAATTTTCGAAGAAATCCAAGCTCAAAGTTGTAACTACTAGCACGTGTTCCTATGGGGCAGCGTGAAAAACAATTTGTTTTCGTTTATAATAAACCTAAATTAAAAGTCCCAGCAGACTGTATATATACGTTTTGTAGATGAAGTCTTCCTCTGTAATATGCTGTATTAAAAATTGTGGATAAAGGACCATTTCACCGAGATATTTGTGATCGAAATAAATAAATAGTGTCCGGGAGGTCAGGAGGTTATGTGGGTAGCAGACGTACTTGTTCACGACACATATATACCATATACCTATATATTACATCGCTATACTACACCAACGCAGGTGGTCTGGTCTGGTGGTGTACCCTCGTATGCACTAGACTGGTCAAAACAATAATTAATTTTTCGTACAAAGTTAAACTGCACACATAAATATCATTTTTCCCACTTCATACGTTATTAAAAATATCATAATGATTTTCAGACACATTTGTTTATTGAAAAACAAAACTTTATTTTTTGTTTGTCTTTGACCTCAGCAGTAGTCGTAGGAGCCCCCTTAACAGCGAACATCGAGAGACAACGTATCTCTTATAATGTTTAGTCATTTTTTTTTTTTTTTTTTTTTTTATTGATTACGAAGTAACAAAAATATTTTATTAAAATTAATTTTTCAGCTGCCAAGGAGTTGATGCTTACGGTGTGAACATCAACCCCCATATAATATCTTCAGGTAAGTACAAGATGTGGTAAACAGAAAAAATTGACAACAAATTGAATATTGAGTACAAAAGTATATAAACAAACATCCCAAATGTACATGCATACATATTATAGAATCGCCGCACTTTGAGTTGACGTCCATTGTTGTATAAATATACACTTTGGTAATTCATATATGTCTGTAATATACCCGAGTCACAATAAAAATGTCGCTTTTTTTTTTTTTTTTAGTCTGTCGAAAGCCTCGGTTCTTTGGTCAGAGATCGGTTCAGCCCTCCCGAGGTCAGAGACGCGAGTATTACATTAACGCTTGGGTGTATGCGTTTCTTTCTTTATTTATTTTTATTTTCATTTTTTTTTTTACTACGCGACAGAGCGAGAGAGCAAAATAATACAGGGTACATAAAAGTACACTGTACGGAGTTGCAAGGAAAAAACCAAGTCAGCAGCTGAACCGACGACTTGTACTCGTATACATGCGTGTACGAAACCATGTGCAAATGCGTAGGAGAGAGGGGCGACGGATTTATTCCTGCTGAGCTCGTTTTATGAAGAAAACGCTGGATGTTTGCGGTATAAACGTAAAAACTCTGCGTCTTTCTCGGTATGAAACCTGTAAGGGGATGGAAAAGTCAATCGGGACAAATCATCGGCATTTTTCGATCCAAATGTAAAAAAAAAAAAAGGCACCCTCGATGCGAATGTCCATTTCGAGCGCATGCTTATGTTGCATAGATGCCAATATGGTTGAAAATGTAAAAAGTAACATAAATACAGAGTCATTATTCCGTAACCATATGCATACAAAACTCTGAAATCGAGGCGACTTGTACTATACTACCGATGGTAAAAATAGGTATCCACCACTAAAAACCACCGCCTCTGCGTTTTGCAAGCTCCATACGTGTATCACAATGTATAATCTCATTTTCCTCCTCTCTTTTTGTCACTCCTGACACGTATATATACATATATATATACATAATTACGCGCGCGCGTGTATGCGTGACATCATGTTACATGTAAGGAGTAAAAGAAACACGCGTTTTTGCGGCGTTATACGTTTACATATTTGTACAATATGCATATGCAGGCTCGATACGTTAGACGCACAGTTCCGAGATTTCACTCCGAGTCTTTGTACAACGGTCCATACCTATATATTATATACTATGTATGATATGCGCCCGAGTCCTTATCGGATGACTGTTTAAAGTTTGTACCATATACAATAGGCATATATATTATATATACTTGTACTCGTCGCTTGAAACAGTAGTGCGTTTCTAATAATAGAGCCATGTGTCGCGTGTGCGAAAAAATGCAAATAGCACAATTAAATTTATAATCACCATTTTTATTTCATTTTGTTTTCATTAATCCAATTTAGGTGTATCCTATTATCTCTGACAAAAAGATCAAAGCCAATCGAGTGAATGTCTTTCTTTTTCAATATCTAAAATCAGTTTTTCTCGAAATGATTTAACGGCATGGGATAAACTCGTACTGCTACTTATTTTCCTTTATGGAATGTGGATTTAGTGAAAAAAGTATTACTTTATCGAGTCAATGATGGTGATGATGATAGTTGATAAAGTGCACATAAACCTTGATGAAATAGTTGATTCTGTACTAAAAACACTGTACTAGTAGACTTAAAAAAAAAAACAAGGAGTAAAGAAGAAGATCTCAACAGTTATACCTATACATATAGATGTAATAACTGTATGGTCGTAGTTAAATCACACGGAATAAATTTCAGTTAGCAATGGGCTAAGGACGAGAGGGCGGAAAAACAACAATTAGTGTAACACGAAGGAGGGAGGCAAAGAGAGAGAGAGACCCTTCGCTGCGGGTCTCCTCCCCTCGGGCTCTGGACCATGTACATACATATATAATATCGTATCTGCTGCTATATACACACGCGACACGTGTCCCATCGCGCAGCTCTTACGTGCATGTATGTTACATCCCTCCGATACTCGCTCGCTCTCTTTTTTTTCCTTTTTTTTTTTTTTTTTTCTCTCTCTGCAGCAGCTCCGCTATCGAAGAATACAAGGGGGTGGATGCGCCCTTCGGGGGTGGCTATGGGTTGTTAGTTAATGGGCGCGAGAGAAAAAGTGGAATCACACTCGTGTGTTTCCGGGGATGCAGGATAATGTATATAATTGTAGGGGTTCATTCTTAATTGGAGTGTGTTCGTAGTTTGCTCGATTGAAATTATTTTTGCACTTTCAGGGTAAAACGCGTGTGTCACATTTTGTTTCGTCATATACCTACTCGTTTGCGAGGTATTCCGAGCAATAATATCAACGACAAACGACCAATCAAATATTTTGATAAAACCCGGCTATCTGCACCGTATAGTTGACGGACGCGTGGAATTCCAAAGTCTGTCTTATTTTATTGAAGGCCAATCCGCGTGTTTTGTCTTTGAGAGAGATATCGTTATTATTGGCAATAAATGGGACAAAGGATTCACACTTGTGCATATCACTAACGATTGTACGTGCGAAATTGATCAATAACGCATTGCACCGAAAGTCACGTTTTTTCCTCCGTAATCTTCGCGCTTGTATCCTATATATGTGTTTATTTTAAGTAAACATTTTCCATAAATAGCTTGATTTCTGATGTAATTTATTAACCCACGTGTTTTATTGCGATACGTGTGCTTTGTATCCACGAAAAAAGTTGAAAATAAAAAAAAGAAAGAACGAAAGAAAAAGATCTAATTTTGTTTACTCTCGAACAAGTCGTACATAGGGATGAAGTAAGTATGATACGCCGCTCACTTGTGTCGAGCGAGTGTGTTGCGGGTGTAATTGAATGGAATAAGGATCGCCGGGCTCGAGTGGGGTGGGTTTGGCCTCTCGGGTGGGATTATTCAGCGGGGCGCGCGCTCAATGGCTGGAAACGGCCTTTGAGGCTTTTTGACGCTTGCTTCTTTTTTTTTTACTCTTCGCCCTCCCTTTATCACTTTGGCCCTCGTGGTGATGTCATTGCCGAGCAGCTTATTGGACTATTTTCATTTTTTCAATCATCAATGTCACCGAGAGCTGGACAAAGTTTGCCCTAAAGTCGATTCGGCTCGAACCCTACAAGAGTATAAACGTACAACTGCACGCACGAGTCGAAAAGAAAAAAAAAAAAAAAAAAAACTTTTTCCGGCAGTATTTTTTACAACGCGAAGGAAAAGGGTGCGAGTGAGTTGTCGAGAGCCGAGCGCGCAATCAGCGGCTGCAGCTCGATTTCAAATTACATATACACGGCTGGTGGACAAAGTGCGAGTCGAGCAGTTCTTTTTCTCTTTCTCTCCTTAGGCGTGACCAAAGTGAACTGCCGAGTGCCGTAAAATTCCCATTTTAGCGCCTTCCGCTCTTAAACGTCAATGCCTCTTTGGTTACGGTTTTGTCTTTGTTGTGCATACATTGTATCGTTTGCCCAACAATCGCGAGAGACGCAAGCACAACACATTGTGTGATTATTTTTTGTCAAAACATAATTATACTTTACTCTTTGCAAATAGACAAGCAAAATACTTTTACGGTGTATACGTTCAATTTGGATAATTGTATTAAAAATCACCCTCTGGGTGGAACCGACAATACCAAGTGGAGTAAAATAAACCCTCGAAAAAAAGCAGGCATTTGACCAACAAAACCTTGTAAACAGAAAAAACTCAATGTCGCGTGTATACACGCACCATCCTTGCGTTCAAAAATTTTTTTTTTTTTTTTTTCATCCAATCTCGTATAGTTTTCTGATTCGAAATAAAAAAACGTGATGGTCGAGCGTTCGTATTGAAAAGATTATCATTGTAAAATTTACAAACGTATAAAAATGACAACAACACGTTCGTTCGTTCGGGGATAATAACACAGTGTACAGCCGGCAAGTTCAATGAAAAAAATAAAGTAACCACTGTTGACAGAACCGCGGCCGTTCACCCTATCCCGGCGTCACGTCCGCGTTGAAAATTCGCGCAACTTTTCAACCTTGGCTCCTCACTTCCGCCAACAGCTGGATACGACACGCGAGTGCACAGCTCGGCGATACAAATACACACATGTATATCTGGCACGACTCCTCCGGCCTCTTTAGCGAGAGCTGACTCTGCCCTTTTTCACCGTGGCTCCTCCGTACACGTGCACCCGACTAGATAATACTCGCGGATAATTCCCATTAGACGGAAACTCATCGCTATTTTTTTTTTTTTTTTTGATTTTTTTTTTTTTGCATCATCCCCACAAATTAACCCTTTACAGCTCTCGGTGTCGAGATAAACAAAAGACATGCAACGAGCTGCCCAAAAAATGCAAAAAACCTTACGTCTCATCCTGTCCAGCTCCGCGTGCGGGATGAAAACACTCGATCGCCGATCCGCGCGAGCATCCGTGAACCGACGAAGGGAACCATCAGTCGGATCGGCGCACTCTTTCACTGCATCTCGATGAAGATTAGTCCGCGATATACCGCTACACACACGTACCGAATTAAAAGCACGAGGACTTTGTGGTCCAATTCGTGAGCGCGCGGAGATCGCGTCCCGAGCACAGAGCCGTGGCCGATGCTCGGTCTTGTTACACGCTCGACGGAGTTGCTGCTGCCGCTCCAGTGGCTTCGCGCCTCTCCCCCCCCCCCTCCCATGTTTTTCTTCTTCCCCCGCGCACTGTATACGTATACGTACATTAGTGAGCTATACCGAATACACGTATATCCACACGAAACTCTCGGGTGCTGCTTAGACGACACGGCGAGGACGGAGGCTCGGTTGGATCCCATATGGGAGATATATACCTCTCACGAGGACTTGCTCGACAAATGTTTGATTTCCCTTTGGTATCAAAGGGTACCAGGATGAAATTGAGAATCAGAAAACCTTCTGCGCACCCGAGACATGTACACAGGCGTCAAAATGCCACCAAGCGAGAAAGGGGATGAACCGGTCGCAGTAAATCAGGTATAGTATATAGGCCGGCATACTTGCAAAGGCATTCACCGTTACGAAGGTTTGACAGCCGTTTAGGAAGCTCTTCGAGTTCTTGTGTTTCAATGTATTATATACAATATATCATATACACACGTGTGTCCAACGCCCTGAATACGCGTGTCAAAGAGCATCTCGCAGCTGGACCACTTCCGCGTCTCTGCTATCCAACCGGGGGGGGGAGGTGTGCGGGCGATGTCATCGGTGACGACGCGCAAGGAAACGACCATTTCGAAAAAATTCTCGGTCATCGCTACGCGTACATATAATTATTTAACATGCATATAATATACCGGGCTTGAAAAAAGTTTACAGCGAGCCAGAGAGACGCCAAAACAATCGGTCCCATTGACGATTATTTATATATGTATATGCAAGGGGCAAGCATACGAGTATATCGGGTTTCGAGCGGGCGATACTCAAAATATATATGATATCGTGGCGCGGCGCGTAGAATAATAAAACATGATTTACGTGCCACGCACTTCCCGGGGGCCTTTGCTCTTTAAAACTCCCACGAATCCTATATAATAATATATTTATATATACGTACGCGGGCGCGTCTCGCGAGTACATCGGTGTACGTAATTTATTAATCGCCGTATACGCTGACAGGCCGATCTATGCGCTCGTGTGTCAACTCGTACAAGGTATACACCGGGTGGGCGCCGTCCGCGAGAGTCTGTTTAGGCTGGAGGCTTGGGAAGAGGTTGAGGGGGGGGGGGGAGAGAAAAAAACGCTCCAGCCGAGAGCCAATAAAAATCGAAACTCGAGCCGGCCCGAAAACTTATGCGATTGTTTGTTTATATACCCTCTCGCGTCAATGTAACCCATTCACGGGGCTGATGTTTGAGGAGCTGATGTCGCGAGGAAAAGTATACACCCAAGGCTCGATTAAAAATAGATCGGATCGAGTATATAATGGTTTTCCTCGATTCGGGGAAACGCCTCGTAGCACCATATGTATATACATACACGATATGTTTTTGAGCGAAGTTTCGCGATCGGGGGGCCGATGTGTATTTATACGCACAAACCCCAGGATGTTGTATATATATATATGTGCGGAGGACTATCGGTGGGGTCCATTTCGATCCGCGTGGAGCAATCGGTAGATCCCTCGAACTATCGAGAGTTTTGGGGCCCACGCAGTTGAGGAAAAAAAAAAAAAAAACAACGCGTAGGTGATTGCGTACCTTTATATTTATATGCATGTAGGACTGGAAAAGATCGAAAGCAGGGAGGGCTATGAGCTCAGCTGTTTCATCCTTTCGTACGATGTACGCATGTCTGTCGCTTCCTCCCTTGGCTCGGATATAATATACACATACACGCGGGGGGGAAGGGGGAGGAGAAAAAGTACGAGTGATTTTTCGGGGTCTTGTATTTACGAAAGCTCGGCATGCGGAGGAGTAGGGAAGGAAGGGCAAAAAAAATGGGAGGAGAGGATCACGTTTGCCGACAAATGACTTTAGGATGCGACACGCCTACTTGCGGCTGTCCTCTGATTTCACGCTCCTTCGCGCGGCTTATACGTCCCCTCTTTAGTTTAACTAAGTACCTACACCCTACACCCTCCCCCCCCCTCCCCTCGTATTATTCTAAATACGTATACAGGGATGCGTCGGTCTTTCCAAAGTTTTACGTCCAGCGGGATGATTTTCATCCGACGGTGATGTCTCCTTTTTATTTTTCAAGAGCTGTTTGCTCGAGACTTGCCTCGGAGTCTTCGGGCGTTCAACGGGCTGGGGATTTCTATACGAGTCTCAAAATTCAAGCTTTGCAACGCGATCGGATTTTACTTGTTCGCTCGGAAAAATGATAATCATTCGTATTTGAACAAAAAAAGGCCTAAAAGTATAAACAATGGAAAAGTGATTGGCAATGTATACCTTTTGCAAGTGCATGTCCAACCACCGGTCTATTGCTATTTTTTTTTTTTTCGGGGCAAATTTTTGTTTAATTAAATTCTATCGCATCTTCACACGTGCACAAAAAGTTTATAACTTAATCTCTCAGTCCTTCCCTTTTGAAAAAAAAGTCTATAAATACATACCTGCATCGCCTAGCGTATAAGATTTATAAAAAAAAAGGGGGGGAAGGGGTGGGCATCATTGTAGAACACAAATACCTAAAAATAGTAAGTTGCAGGGGAAAAGGTAGCAACAAGTATATATTTATATCCGGAGAGAAAAAGAGCAATCAAGACGACGGTAAACAAACATACCGGGGACCAACAACCCTTTCGATCGATAAATAATCCCTCCACGTAGGACGCGTGCGCGTCGCGCGCGTGTTCTTAAAAAAATATCCCAATGGGGTATATATGGTATGCCTGGCGTGTCTGTGCGTCCGGATGATCGATTTTTGTGTTTGGAACGTGCGTACATGGCACAATGTATATATATATATACCTACGCCATGAGTGCCGGTGACAAATGGCTTTCAAAACATTTTCGTTCTTTCCCTCCTCAACCCTCTGCTTTTTTCTTCCTGTTCTATAGTTGTACCTATACCACCCTACAGTGACACTGTCGACGCTCGATGGGTACATGGACCTATATACTTACCAAGAGCTGATTTTACAATTAAGAAAGAAAAAAAAGCAAATTCACAGCCAACAAGGGTGGGCGGAATAGTAATGTGCAAAAACGAGGATTCATATGAAAATTTTAGTTTTGTGTAACGAGAGAGAGAGAGAAAAAAGGGGGGGGGATTCTCACGGAGGGGCTTGTTGAATAAAGGTGAGTGGTATTTAAATGTGTAAGGAGGACGGATCCCACGTACGTCGTATGATATATACATATGTACATAGGTAATACCTCCGTGGAATATATTATGCGGGCAGTGGCGTAACAGTATATCTTTCCGGCTGGGCCGAGGAAACTAGACGCACGCCTCTGGATTGCACTTCAAGTGCGCAAGCGTTGCGTTTGTGCGTGTATACGTAGGTACGTGAACTTTGTAATCCGAGGACAACGCGCGGGATAGGTACGCGAAGCTCTCTCGGCAAGTACTTGTGCTTGCTCACTTTGTTCCTCCCCCACCCCATCCCCCTTTTGCGACTGCTGATGGGTGCGTTCACGCGTGAGAATCAATTTTAGATACTGTTTTTTTTTTTTGTTTTTTTTTTTTTTTTTTTTTTTCACGTGAATAAACGCGTCAGCGCTTCAATGCAGGTGTACAATAGAAACGCATTTTGTTTTTTTTTTTTTGTTTTTTTTTTGCTATTGTACTCATTGCAAATCGTTGCCAACTATTCAAACATTGTCAATCACTCGGAATGTTTTTCTCTCCCCCTTATCTGCGACGACTCAATAGTTAACAAAAGACTTGCCCAAGGATGAAAATAAATCACAAAAATGCGCGTCGCGGAGCTTCAAGATGTACGAGGACAGCATAATATGCGTGCACTTGGTTTTGCGATGCTTATTGTGTACGGACAGGGGGAAGGAGGAATTTTATCGCGTTCGTGACCAAAGGCCTCGAAACTGTCTAAACAACGGTTGACACCTGCACGGCCGCGCCGACGGTACTCCCAACTTTATCGCTGCTTTGGAAATGTCAAACAAAAAAAATCCGGCAAGGATTTTCCTTCATACGGCACAACGTACCTACTCAAACGAGGATTATTTTTTGCTATTTATAATGTATAATATGTACCTGCACGTTTGAGCGCACGCGCCACAACTATACGTGTACACGCAATGGGCGGTGTACCCGTACATGGGAGATGCATCTTTTTTTTCTTTTGAAAAGTTCAAAATGTAAGCTTACGTGAAAATTGTCTGCCGAATCCAATGTGTATACGTTGGTATCCAGGCGAGAGAGTGTCTCGGACAAAAGTTCTTTCACTAGTCGTCGAGCAAAACCTCCATCTCTAGCTTGAGCTTTACCTTCTTCACTGTTTCACTCATTTTTGCCGTTTCGTGTATATTTTTTTCCCACTTTTTTTTTTTTTTTTTTTTTTTTTTTTTTTCAAACACGACAAACTACCATATAGGTATACTAATCACGGTACGTATACACCATCATATACAACAATATTATTATTATCATCATATCATGCCACTGCACGAAGGGTGTACACAAATTCAGACGAAATTAAAACGATAGCTGCACGTACATGTTTTAAAAACACTATGGGGGACGTGCCACCCATCGAAACCCTGCATTGTCACAGAGTGGAATCACTCGCGTCACGGAACTAAAAAAAAAAAATGAAAATGAAAATGAAAGTATTCGATTCTTGAAAACAAAGTACGCGTGCAGCGATGGATAAATCGAGGAAACGAGGTTGAATTACACCACACCGTATGTTACACCGAGCGACTGTCACCAGCGCCGACACAAGCGAGCTTTGTCTTTGGCATCATCGGAATCAGAGGAAGAACAACAACAACAACAATAAAAAAAAAAAACAAGGCGAGGAAAAAAAAATGGTCCTTGTGGTTTTGAGGGTAGCTGGCGGTGCACTGAAGCCTCGCTCCTAGCCCGCACGGCAGACCCACACACAGAGACCCGAGGAAGCAAAAGACAGAGAGGACTACACACACACACACACACATACAGGAGGGGGGTTGCAAATATCTGCTATCGGGACGTGACCCGAGCCCGCGGCCGCCGATCAGGCCTTCTCTCTTTCTCTCACGCCCGTGTTCTACCCCTCACCCACGGAGCTTCCGTGCCCCTCTTTTGTGAGTTGCGCCCTTCTCTCTCTCTCCTCCACCCGCCCCCTCTGCGCCTTTTTTTCGGCTACACCCCACCCCACCCGCTACTCCCAGCCCGACAATTATGAATAAATAAATCAGAGTAGCCGCCACTTTTGTCTCCCTCCCTTAATATAATTTATTTCGCGACACATACTTTTTCCCCGTTTTTAACTATATAAATACCCTCGTACCTTGATGGTAAACACCCGAGTGTATTTCACGTGTATGTTTTTTTGCCGTACAAGTGTACACCCAACAAAAGCCCCCCCACCCCCCGCTTCGATTAATACCCATCGTATGCTGATGCGCACACTGCGAACTATCGCACGTTTGGTGTGTTAATCCACGCGCGCATGCAGCTATACACAGAAAACGCCCATCGCCCGCAAAACGGGATCCAAGGCTTTCCCGGGGTGTTTGGCAAATATACGCGCGCTCGTATAAGTATACTTAAGTACCTTGTAACGCTCATCGTTGCAAATCCTTCAATGTTTATATCCCCCCCCCCTCTTTTTTTTTTGTCACATACAAACGTATATTATACATGAAAATCGTCGGCAGTGCAGGTGAAAAGTAAACAACATAATATATATTTACGCGTTGTGTGTACCAGCTCCTGTATAGTTATCTTGAAAAAAAAAAGAAAAAAAAAAAAAAAAAAAAAAAAAAAAAAAAAAAAAAAAAAATGAAACTTGTTATCACCTTCCACATCGGCTTCTTTTTTAAAGCCTCATCGAGACTCTTCGTTTCCATACATCACCCGCGAAATGATTGCGCGTGCCGGCCGCGTTTATCGCCCATATTATGCAGATATACACCGCAAGTTCAAAGCCCCGACTTGGCGTCACGAGGGCATTTGTTTTGCTGAATGAAACGAAAGAAACGACCCCGCATCACTGGGGTAAAGCACAACAACCGAGAAGAGAGAAAAAGAAAGATAACTGTAACTCGGAATCAAGTGCGTATATAAGGGGTGGGTCATTCAAGTCTTGGGTGTATAGGTATATATATTATGGTACAAGTATACTTTTGTTGGAGCCGTGCGCCGCGATTCATGCCATCCCTCGCGCCACCACCAGGACGGCGAAACTCGTGAAACGCGTATCTCTTATACTTGGTGCATCAGAGTGTGTGGCACACACGACGAGCGGCAAGGGCCCAAGACGACTGCGGATGATGTACTTACATCACGACTATAGCTGCACCGAGACACGTCGCAGCCACCGCCACCGTATACATATATGCACGCGCCGCGACGCTCAATGTCCATATATATGTATATGTGTGATGTACATCTTTTCCCGCGGCGCTGTTACCTCGGGCTCTCCCTCCTTCACCTCCGGGGAGCCCACCTTCTCATCCCCCCTCTCCTTGCTCGAGCAGTACAGACGCGAGCTTTCTCGCAAGCTCCCCAAAGATGCCGTGTATAAGGTCTGTCGGCTCGTGGTATCTTCGTACCTTATATACAAGCCCTTGACTCTCTCTCTCTCTGCCACGGGAGACACACCACCCACCTACTTTGGCGTTAGTTGTACGCGCGACGGCCACTACACGTGTGTATATATAATGTACGTGGCTACGTGCACGTATAAACAGCCAAGGGGGTCCGTTATGTGTATGCAGGCATGAATGAGAAGGGAATTGCATATATATGGCTCTGTGAGAAGACATATGTATGAGATGGCGGAGGAGAAGAAGAAAAATAAGACGACAATCTAAGAATGAACTCGGGGATATTCTGTTGTATATACTTACAAGATTGCCTTGTCCTCGTCGTCGTCGCCTCTTCACTTTTTACGGCGAGGGCCAGTGCACGTACTACTAAGTATACACAACACTTGAGCTACTCTTTTACCTTGCGCGTGTACACCTCCCCCACTACATACTTTACGATACTTTCATTCGCAAAACCATTGCGTTTACCTATGTATATTATGTATACATATACATATTATACACACGCGTATTGTATACGTACGCGCTTTGAATGAAAGAGAAATTAACTCCAAAGTCACGCTTTCGCGGCGTTTGCGCGTGTCTGTTGTGTAGTGCACCTACTTATTTGCGTGTGAGTGCAGCGGTACACGTGCGCGTTACTCCATAATAGTCAATGTTTTTATTTTCATTTACATTATTTATATGTATATCATTGCCTGTGTGTTTTTCTACAGCATCACATGTTGTGTCATTATTAATAGTTTAAAAAAAAAAAAATCCTTGTTGGCTGCAATTTATATAGGTACGACTTCAAAAATAAAAATAAAAACTACATAAGTACCGTTAACTTTACCTCGAACTTTACTTCGCAAATCAATTATGTATACTCGCATTGAGCGAGGAGTGTACCTATACTTATATACGATCATAATTGCGTATGTACTTACAATAGATGAATAAACTGTTATTCTCGTGTGGTTTTTCAAAAAAGGTGGAGTAAAATGATGATACAAGTACAAGTTTAGTATGGCCAATGAGGGAACAATTTAATTTCAGTGGTTACTTTAAGTAAGCAAACCGCAGCTTAGTGTGTGTGTGTGGGGGGGGGGAAACATATGTATGTATACATTATAAAAAAAAAAAATAAAAAAAAACATAGTAAAATTAACAACAACATTAATTGTAATAATTAAAATAATTAAAATAGTAATAATAGTAAAAGCGCAAAACGTGCAGTGATTTTTGGCCCTGCAAGCTCGCGTGCAGTTGCGCGCTTACATAATATGTATAATAAAGAGGGAGAGAGTACGACATACCTAGGCGAATACGTATTGGTGCAGTATATACACCAGTTATGGGACAGAGACAGAGCGGATGACACTCGCGATAACGCCTTCGGCCGCGTACCATTGGCTCCTCTCTATCCCTCCCTCTTTTGCCCACCGACCATTGAACACGCCCACCGCTAGAATCCCCCTCGTCGTGTGTACCTGTATACATTCGCTTCTTCTTTCTCTTTCTTCCTTCCTTCCTTCCTTGCCCAGCAGGCGCGGAGGGGGTGTCAGTCACCGATGGAGTAGCTTTCCTCTCCTCCCCCACCCTACTACTATACGACTATTGTACTCCACATCACCACCCGACCGACCGGCTCTCCCATCATCACCATTGCCGCTACCACCACCATTTTACACCCAATACCCTTCTTACCTTTTTTTTTTTTTTTAGATGCATAATATTTATATCTTAGGTATACCTACAGATGCATGAAATAATTTAATGTAATCGGTGACGATATATTTTTCCATCCGTCTTTTACAAATCGTATGCCGTTTTTTAAAAATTATGCATCGTAAGTATATAATTATACTTATATCCAGTAATTTCAAATCCACAAGCTTATCAGGGACCTTTCCGAATTTTCAATTTTCCCTTACATACGCGGATACTCACATTTACACTTTTTTATGCATGATTATCGTTAACAAAAAATACTGAAAAATCAGAATCGGTGCATATTGTACGTCCCCTCCGTAGCCGTATACATTTATTCCTTTGTTTCCCAAAGATTTTCACCTCCCCTCCCCGCACATATACCTATATCGTTGTACAGCCTCGCCTGCGATCGTTCATCTTCCTTTGTATATAGGTATAGTTTTTTTTTTTTTTTTTTTTTTTTTTTTTTTCCCCAAACAACCCGTGCAACGCGAAAGCTCTGGCTACTACGAGAACCCATCAGGGCGGGCGGTGGATATATATATATATATTTTTTTTTTCACACCCCTTCGATTACCCCCACTTTATTTTACACAACTCCCGACGCGTATCAGTTACTGCATCCTGGATGCAGCAAAAACCGGGCTTTATTTACTACGTATAGGTGTAGGTGATATATCTATCCGATGCGTACATTATTTCATCGTTGGCAATTCGCAAAAAAATAAGGGAGGGTGTGATAAGATATGATGGGTTATTGAATCACCGTGACCATTTCCTTTTTTTAAGTCACAACAGTCGAAATACGCTTAGTGGGGGGGGGGTAACGACAAACACTTTTAATTTTCCCAAGGGATGCCGATTTAAATATCTTTCACATATACTTACCCTCTGTTATGTGTATATTATCCCCTGTATGTTCTAGAGCAAAAATAGAGCACTAGACGAGCCCCACGAGTTGTACGTACCGTTCTAGAACATGCTGTACAAGCGACGCTTTTATCCTCATTTTTTTTTTTTTTTTTTTTTATTTATTTTTTTTTTTCCTGCAGGCGAGCAACTATGTTTACCCTGTATTGTCGTACTGTATATAATAAATATGTACTTAAGACCCGTCTGGTGGTCGGTTTCCTTTGCCATCGTAACAAGCGCAAAACTCATGCGGCTAAGCATAGACGTATATATATATTTATAATATGCACTACTCCACACGGACTCTTTTCCTTTTATTTTTCTTTTCGCGCTCCGTGCTTACACTTGTGCAATCTCCTTGAAACAACAACGAGAGAGTCTGTATACTTTTGTTTTTTCTTTCTTTGGCCCTCCCTCGAATTATCCACACCTAACTGCAACCGCGGCTCCTTCTCGTAATAATATACAACACAACACAACACGTACACATACATAATCATGTACATAGCATCACACGTGTATATTTTAGGGCTACTTTGAAATTCTCATTATTTTTTCGCCTTACTTTACTGCCTCCTCCTTTCGCGCGTCCGGTCACATATTCCTCCTCCGCCACCCCCTTTTACCTTTACAATTCTCATTCACTTGTCCCTCCCTTCCTTCTTTCCTTCTCTCTGCATGCATTCATTCACCTCTTCTTAACTTTGCTTTGCTTTTTTACTTTTTACAGGTATAATGATACTTACTCTCTTGGGCTTTGCTGCAGTACTAGTTGAGATTTCGCAAGAGCCATTGAAGTGTAAAAATAACCACCGCTAACTCAAAGTATATTAATACGATTTGTTTATCATCCGAAAACTATACAAAGTATCCAGTAAAATGACGAGATACACCTTCGTACCCGCAATTATACAACAACATATACCCTTTTCGTATGTCATATATTATGTACGTGTATGCATGTACATCCATCCTTTGAGGGTACACGGCTGTTGTGCTCTAAAAATATAGGTAGGTATCCGTATCAGCTACGTGGGAGGGCGAATGGAAGTCGCAAGGACGAGGAAGAAGATACGCCGACACGTGTATACGTATATGTATAACCCCGAGAGTTGCACCGAGGGGAGGTCATGTGTAAGTATACATGTATATATACGTTATGGGTGCACTTTAGGTGGAAGTATACGTCTAAGAAGCAAACCGATACACATATATATATTATATAGCTTTAAACTTCCGTCTTTTGGTTACAAGGGTATATCCTGTATACATGAGCCACCCGGAAGCTTTACCGTGTATAACGCATACGGTATATATAACATATAAATAGACTCGAATGGACTGTTGAACAATTTATTTGTATATTCTTTTTCACGGGTGTGATCATAATATTTAATTGTTGTGACCGACCATCGCGCGAAATCTCATCCAAACTTGTTTTTACACTTCCAACAAAGATACAATTTTCACGCGTGATAACGGCATGCAAATGTTTTTTTTATTATTTTGATGTTGGTTTTTCGCTTGTCATCGCAAACAAGTGTGTCCGCGCTAGGGTTTGAAAAAAAAAAAATAAAAAAAAATAAACAGAACATCAGAGAACACGGAGTTTGGGAAAATAGCAAAAGTCATGTAGCTAAGTATAATATATATATACCACCGTGTATAAACAAAAGGCGCGCAGTACCTCTTTGTACTTGCGCACAGCGTGAGAAAAAAAAATCTGTCTCTCTGCACCCGTTTGGTCAAAGCACTTGACCCTCTGTCGCAACAACACGCATCCATGCCATCCTCCGATTAGGCGTCAAAATAACATACCAGATAGCGGCCAGAGGTGCAGACGTGGGGGGAGGGGGTGAAAAAAAGGGAAACGAGCAACAACAGCCCGAGGATTCTCGGGTCAGCAGGTATATATGCTACAAATATATTTCGGAAAAACGCAAGATATACCTATTCCGCGTTCAACCTGCTGTTGTTGCACGGCTTTCCCACGGCGGGCATCGTTTATTACTCGGGCCGGTGATGCACCCAATATACATATATATATATACGAGACCAACTTTTCAGGGGGAGGGAAAAAAAAAAAAAAAAAAAAAAAACGAGAACCTGTCGGCCTCTCTTTTTTTTTCGGGCCTTTAAAAACCGCACAAGTAGATAGTGGAGTAGAGCAGGGCAGCGTTGGTATAGGTGTGTGCGTGTGGATGCACACCCACGCTCGGTCCAGTGGTCCCAACTTTCACGGGCACAGGGAGCTGCATGTGTATGGGGTTGGTTGGCTCGAAGATAATTAAGGACGCGCTGTCGGGGGTGTCGCAAGCGGGCAAGGACGAACCATCAGTGCGGAGGAACGAAGATAGGAAGGAAGGAAGGAAGGAAGGAAGGGAAGAAAAGGAGCTCGCTTGGGAGGAGAGGCTTTTGGCTCGTAGTGGGGGTCCAACCGAGTTATATTGTTCGAGGTGTTATCGATACCCGTGAGATTGGGTGGCAAGTTAAGTTCACACTTTCCGAGGTGTCTATATATATATATATATACATACATACCTACACGGGGCCCAAACAAGCTGCTGTTGGGGTGTTGAAATTTTTGCATGATCTTCCTCTCTCTCTCTGGTGGGGGTGTACGAGAATGTCCTATTCTTTCCCATCTTGGCCACGTAAGCGCTCAGGAATGCCGTGTGATACAGGGTGGTTGGTTGGTCGGTAGGTGGGGCGCGCGGGGCTATTATACGTTTTTCTATTACCTGCGCGTATACATACATACATGGAGAAATTTTTTCGTAGAAGTCGGTGTCATCGCTGCTATTTGCTTACTTGATAGCCACTCTTTTATTCACCTTTTTTTTTCTCCCTACTCTGAATTCGAACTGTCGTTTTGTTTTTCAAAGGGGCTGGGACTATAGTGGATTATTGGGAAAAATTTTGGCCGCTCGGGGTTGATTATTGATTAGATACGTGATGCGTATAATCATAAGAGACACAAAGTTGGTATAGGTATGTGCGTGCGAAACGATATTTTAAATTTTGATGCATTTACTGTGTACTGGAGATTAATTGCAAGTGTTAAATTTACGTACCGATGTGATTATCGTTTCGTAGTCAGTTATACAAGTTGGTAAAATGATTCCCCATACTTGGAAAGATTCGTCCAAATTTACCTAATTAATGCATTTACCTCATACAGAACATTTGGGTAAGTGCATGTATACGCAATGTTATATAGGTATGTTTTTTTTAAATTTTAACGGTCGTTATCCAAAAATGGTAAGGTAGTTATCTACAACTAAATGTTATACCATGCAGAAGTACACGATAATACCGACCGATGTGCCGATGCCGATGCACGCATCGATAAGTGATAATGTCACCAGTTAATATCGGTACGGTAGGTGTCGTCATTGACATTATCTGATTTTCTACTTTTTAGTTCAAAATTCGAAACGCGAGATGGCGCTGAGCTTTTAAAAAACACTGAGCGCCCTACCCAGTGATCTATTTAAATTTAATGTTGTTAATAATGACAGGTGCGAGTGCAACCGCAGTGAAGACAATATTGAACACATTTTTTGGCAATGCGAACTCTTCGAAGAACAAAGAAATGACATGATGAAAGATTTGAGAAAAGTTGTTAAATATGGACCTTATTCTATTATTAACTTACTGTCAAATACAAACCAAAACATTCTCACAATTTTGGCTAATTATATTTGCCAAATCAAAAAAAATATCTAGCATAAGCATTGATTATTTATATTCATTCAAAAAAGAAAAGAAAAATAGTACATATAAATATAAACGTATTTTGTAACATGACACAAAAACATATTCTATTAATATTTTCTAATGTTCATATTCATTGTAAGTGTATTTGAAATATGTAATCAAATATGTATTCTTAAATATTCTTGTATGTAAATGGCTATGTAACTCAAAGTTAATGCCAATAAATCTATAATCTATAAATCTATAATCTGAGCGCCCTACGGATTAATTTAAATTTTTTTGTTTGTTTTGAGTTTTGAGTAAGTAAAGGTTAGTCTGTCCCCTTGGAGCAGTTGGAGCTTTTCGAGATGTTATTGCTGCATATTTGTCGCTCGTGTTAGTCGTGTCGTGTGTTAAATGGTCGAAAAACAAAACGCACGTTTGTAAATGCGTGCAGACGATCCGAAACCTAAAATTCCTCAGATAGGCTAAACGTGTAACCTCGTTTTTTCGACCAAAGTCGTCACAAAATGGGCGACCTGTTCGACATCGCGAATCTCATCACGGCTGTGGGGGTGGACGCGGTGAAAATAAAACCGGAGCCTGGACTGCCGGAAAAATCATCTAACGAGATTCTCACAGAGTTGTTTAGTACATTTGACGTTCCTGACGACGACGACGACGACGACGACAACAACGACAACAACGACGACGACAACGAGGATGAGGATCAGGATGATGCCGAGGCGTCAAGCAGCAGCGATCAAGCCAAGAAGGAGAAGAAAGAGGGCAAGGATGAGGAGCCTGCGAAAGTAAAAGTCAAGGTTGAGAAGGAGAACGATGAAAAGTCGGAAAGTAAAAAGAAGAAGAAAAAGAAACACAAGCACAAGAGCGAGAGCAAGGATGCTGAGAAGAAGCACAAGCATAAGAAAAAGTCGAGGCACAATTCGCCCGAAGGTGCTAGTGATTCTGAAAATTCAGGTTTGTGCACTGATGCTACAGATGAAAATTTTTTAAATTGTTAAACATCTAATTTATGATCTACCTGATTCAGGTTCCAAAAAGAAAAAAAAGAAAAAGAAATCCAAACGCAGACACGATTCTGAATCTAGAGCTACTGACTTGGATGAACCTAGTGCAAAGGTCAAAAAATTGCATGATGATGCAAAAGATAAATTACAAAGTGATGCCGATAAAAAAGGTACGTAATCTTTATACAGAGTATTTGTTTGATGTTAAAGTTGTTGTCAATCTAAGTGTTCAATTTTTTTTGTTTTTCTTAGAAAAATCAAAACTTGAAAATTCGGAAAAAACAAAAATCAAAAAAGAAAAAGTGGATTCTCACGATAAACCAAAAGATCCTGACAAAAAAGAAAATACTCCTAATCTTCCACCAATTTCCAAAATATTGAATGATGATGTAGAGGCCCCAGAAGTACCAAAGTTACTTGGTTTGTACACCTTATCTATTTTGGTCTTTTTTTTTTTAGTTTTTAAATTTACGTTTGCACTGACATTGTTTTACAGAAAAATCCAAAAATCCTCCAGCCTGCAAAATCTTGATAAAAGATCTTAAAAACAGCGAGGTGTATAATAACACAGTTAAAGAAGTTGAAAATAAAAAGAAAGAAAAAGAAGAGCGCATGGAGGATGGCGAAATATCAGACAGCGATGAAGACGAAGCGCGAGCTGACAACAATCGCACGCCAACCCTGAGTCCTACACCTCCGCCTGGTCACGGCTCTAGTGGCATGCGATCAGATAGGAAAAAATATTCCAGCAGTTCGTCCTCGTCCAAACACATCACCAATAAAAACGATCTTCGACTTGTCCTCAAAGAAAAAGAGAAAAATAAAGTAAAGGATAAAGATGGGCTGCACTCCAAAAGCGATCACAGGAGAAGTACTATAAATAAAGACAGAACAAACGACCGGAGTAGTAGTTGTCATTCACGTGATAGGAGATCACGGAGTCGAAGCGGTAATTCACAATTTTCCTATTTACATTGACTTTGTTGTGTTAAGTTAACACAACTTGTGAAATTTTGATTCAGGAAACAGAAACAGGCGCCAAGGCAGAAGTAGAGAACAGTACAGTAGTAGGCGAGGGGGGAGGCATTCTAGAGAAGCGGATGATATATATAAAAGTCGCAGTGAAGATAGAAACAGAAACCACCGAAGGGGTAGAAGCAGAAGTAAAGAAAGAATGTAAGTATTGCTAAGAGATAAAATAGTTTGCAAGTATAAAATAGTACCCTTGATTCATGCTCTTTTATTAAACAGAGAAAGGATTGAAATAGATAAAAAGAAACTTTTGGAAATCGCCAGAAAAAACGTTATCAATATGATCATGAAGGGAAAATTGCCTTTGGCTCAACAAGATAAAGCTCTTGCAGTGATTCACGCTGGAGGAAAAACGATTGAGGAACTCACAGGTGCTTGTAATTAAATATATATATATATATTGATTTATAAGCATGTTAACGTAACTTGTTTTAATTGTCTATTTTAGACTTTTGTAAAAATTTATCACGATCTGAAGCAATGGGTGAATTATCTAGTATATCCTCAGGAGATGAGAGCGATACAGAAAAAGGTTTTCATCATCCTTTTCTCCTCAAGGAACGCCCAAGTTCAATCATAATGAATATTAAGGTTGGTGGTTGCAACGCTTTTAATGATTTTAGTTTTCATTGTCAAATTAAATTTTTGTTTTAGGATTCGAAACAGCTGCCTAATAAAACTCTTTTAGAAAAGACAACAGATGCACATAGTCAATTACGCATACAATATCCAGTTTCTAGTGGACAACAGCACAGAAAAAACGGTAAACCACAACCTCTCATCTCTTATTTTCTAACGTCTTTGATGACACTTGTAGTTTTTACCATACAACGAAAATTTTGTGTTTCAGAAAACGAATGGGTTCCAGTTCCTCCAAAACCACTAAAGTCTAAGAACTCAAAAGCTGAACCGAAAAAATTATTTGTTCCGGCTAAAGAAATTTTACAAAATGTTCCTCTTCCTCTGGTGGTTCCATCTTTACAAGCACAGCAAGCCCTTCAAGCACTACCACCTGTCCCATCAATGTTACCTGTGCAGCAATCAATGTTACCTGTACAACCAATGTTACCTGTACAACCGATGTTACCTGTGCTACCACCTGTTATGCCACCTGATGAAGAAGCGGATGCCTATCAACCACCTCCACCTGGTGATACAGATTACGTAGAACAGCCAATTGCTCCAATACCTTCAGTTCCACTAGAAAACAATCAACAGTCCATCTTTCCTATTCCTGAACCCAACGTAAGTAGCACATTTTGTGTTTATATTAATTATACATACAGTTTTTACAATATTATTCCAACTTTTTAGCATATTGATATAAGTGCAATAGTATCACAACGATTAGCTGCCATGAGAAAACTATCAGAAAATCCTCATGACGTTCAAGCCTTGAACGAAATGTACAAGGCACAATCAGGGGTAAATTTTAATCATCTGCTTTTTATCATTCGCTTCATGAATCGAATTAAAAAGTAATTTTAAAAAATTATTTCAGATGAAGTCATGGGTTGAAAGTAAACAAGTCCCAGGTCAGTTTCTTGGTTCTACTGGAGCTAAAATAATGTCACAAGCCGAATTAAACTCGGGTCACCAAGCTTGGGCGAAAAAGGTAGCGCAATTTTACTCATTTTCTTTAGTGACCTCCTTGACCTCACCCCTGTTGAGAGTTTTTATACTTTTAACTTGACGTTAAAAAACTAACAAAACCTTTACCATCGCGTTAATCATAGTGCCCAAAAAAAAAATTTATGAAAAACCATTTTATCTGTAACAAGTTTTCAGGTACAGTCTTGTTAAATATCAAAACACAGACGAGCTGTGCCTTTGGTATTCCAAAGACTGTGTTGTAGGCACAGACTATTTCTTGACAAGGGGTAGACTCTGTATCTGCACGGACATGAAAGGATAATTGTTGTTGATGTCATCAACATTTATTCTTTCATGAGATCGCTGCTAAACTTCATACCAGTTTTTTTGACCTTAAAAAATTGAAAACGCAGTACACTGCCTGGTATGAATTTTTAGCAGCAATCTGTATCCACCTGAGCATTTGTTACAGGCTTGCATACATATCTGTATTGGAAAGGAATTCTCGTCGGCAGCCTGAAGTAACTGATTTCATTTAGAGTCTTGGTAAGTATCACGAATGATGAAATAAAAAAAAATAATAACACAAAAAAACGCAAACCTATCATTACAGGATTTGTTTTAAACACTAGGAAATTCATTATTACACAAAATAATTCATAAAGTTCGTAATCAGTGTTGGGTATTCTCTAGAAAAAGCCATTTTAATAATTTATTACCATCCTTGCATCAGAAAATAACTTTCTATTCAAATATTACCTGTAATATTTACTACATGTAAAATTTGTAATTGTTATTAATTAATTTTTGTATTTTTGTATTTTTGTATTTTTTTTTTTCACTACAAAACCATACAAACTGTAGGATCAACTACTGACAGCACAGCCAGTTTCAGGGGGCATGGGGATGGCATTGCTGCAGAAAATGGGTTGGAAACCTGGGGAGGGTTTAGGGAAAAACAAAGAGGGCACTTTGGAGCCCTTGCAGTTGGAGATTAAACTTGACAAAAAGGGCTTAGTTTCTGACCAGGATTTTAATGCTCACAAATTTGGAAAAGTACCCAAGTCCCATGTACCTAACATCAAATCACTAGAAGGTAAGCTGGAATGAAAATTTTAAGTACTTAATAGAATCTCAAAAAAACATATAAATATATATTAAAAATTGAATATTGAAATACAGGCAAACACCCAGTCTCTTTATTAGGAGAATACTGTTCTAAACGTAAATTTGGAGCACCAACATACGAATTATGTTTTGAGTGCGGACCAGACCACAAAAAGAATTTCCTGTTTAAGGTATATATATTTTTTTCAACTTATGTAAAGCTACTTCAAACATAAAGATTATTGTTCCAACTGTTCAGGTTCGAGTTAACGGAGTTGAATACAAACCAAGTGTGGCAAGTCCAAACAAAAAGTTAGCCAAAGCAGATGCTGCGCAAGTATGTCTGCAAAGTATTGGCATATTGCCACCATAAACAGGTGAAAAAAAAAACTAGAAATTTTTACGTATAATGGTTGTGAGACAACTTATTTTAATGCTTTTTAAAATATTGACAAGTCTCAAAATTTGTAAATAATGTAAATAGTCATGGTGCAATTCAATAAAAATTGCATAATATGACCAGTCATCGCTATTAATCGTGTAGTTATTCATTAATATAAAAACGTTTAACAACTATTTGAAACTGTTTAACATTTTTTTAAAAACCCACACCATCAGTACATCAGTAGTTCTGTCTTTTCTCTACTTTACCTATCCTAACTTGAACTAACCTTATCTGAAGTGCGTGTAAAAATGGCTGCTTGACTTCAAAAATATATACCACGAAATACATTCAACGTGTTATAACGTGTTGACTTTTTGTGTTAAATGCCTAAATCTTGACAGAAAATTGCAACACTTGGTGAAAGCCTCATCATCAACGATTCGTTAACATGGAATAAAACTCGGGAGCATCGGAATACGGCAGAATCGCTTCCAGGGTCGACACAGCCAAGCGCGATGAGGATTTACACGACAGTGTTTTAAACCACGTGCAGGCCCACCTGGACTCCGAGGAAGTTAACTCTGAGCTTGGAAAAATGATGGAGGCCGAAGTGCTAAAGGTTAATGTGCTACCAATAACTGCGAGTGATGATATCATTGACATTGACTGGGACTCTACGATTTTGGAGAAAAAACGTCGAAATCCTGTCAAACGGTATCGCACCAGTGTGCAAGACGAAATGAACGAGTCTATCGACTGGCTTAGGACGAAATTGTTTGCAGATGACGATGATTCGATTGTACCTGTCAAACGTAGAAATGTTAGTTTAAAAGAACACATTGAGGTAGATACTGGTCAATATCCCTTTTATGGCTTGCCTAACGAAGTCAAAGAACTTATGAAAAAACACAATGGTATCGAAAAACTTTACGGTGAGTTTAACTTTTCTTTTTTTTTTTTTTCAAACTTTTTTGAACTTTTTTTATTTTATCTTTTCAGAGTGGCAGGAAGAGTGTCTCGATCTTAAGGCTGTACACGAGAGGCGAAATCTGATATACGCTCTGCCCACCAGTGGAGGAAAAACCTTGGTTGCCGAAATTCTAATGCTCAAAGAAGTTCTTTGCCGTAAAAAAAACGCCATGTTTGTACTACCATTTGTTGCTCTGGTTCAGGAAAAAGTATGTTTACTCATGCATATTGCTAGTTTCTGTTAGTTTATGTTATGATAACACTCCTCACTTTTAGATACAATCATTAACACCTTTTGCCTTGGGACTAAATTTTCTAATAGAGGAATACGCAGCAGAAAAAGGTCGCTATCCACCTAGAAAACGACGAAGCAAAACAACTATTTACGTTTGCACGATTGAAAAGGCACAATCCCTTATAAATTGTTTAATTGAATTAGACCGTCTTAATGAGGTACGTTTTATATTACACTAGTTTATAAGAAATACATTCTTTATTGAAAACTTTTTTTTTTTTTTCAAGTTGGGGATTGTAGTAATAGATGAATTACACTTATTGGGTGAATCTGGAGGAAGAGGTGCTACTCTAGAATGCTTATTAACGAAAGTAATGCACAGTGATAGTATGTATACTGTAACTTATTTTATGTCATAACAACTGAACAAAGTAAACAATAATTGAAAACATTTTTACTTCCAGGTAGCATTCCAATAATTGGAATGAGTGCGACGATAGGTAATTTAAAAGAAGTAGCTGCTTTTTTAAACGCAGAAGTATATGTGCGAAATTTCAGACCAGTTAGCTTCAAAGAATATGTTAAATGTGAAAACGAAATATGGCTTATCGATTATAATGAAGAAGAAATGTTTACAGACAAAAAGATAATTAATTATAAAGTAGGTCTTTTATTTAAAATCTCAAAACTTTCACTAATCTGGTATTTAATATTTGTGTTCTCTTTTAGTACAGCAGTAAGGCTCTTCAAATAGATCCGGACTGTTTAGGTGGCTTTGTGATGGACGTGGTCCCAAAAGATTCGTGTCTCATATTTTGTCCAAGTAAAAGAAATTGTGAAAATGTGTCGCTTCTTTTGACGCAAGTTCTTTTTACGTCTCTACAATCTCACAGAGTAGACGAAAAAAATATTCTACTTAAAACTCTGGAAACCGAAGGTGGAAGACTTTGCCCGGTTCTTAAAAGAACAATTAAATTTGGAGTAGCTTACCACCATTCAGGACTAACGGCTGAAGAGAGAAAGTTAATAGAAGAAGCTTTCAAGTCTGGTATATTATGTGTATTATGCTGTACGTCTACTTTGGCTGCAGGGGTCAATCTTCCAGCAAGAAGGGTGTGTTTATTACGTCAATTAAATTTTTATAAACAGTTTACGAATTCTTGAATAATCGAACTCGTTATTCTATTTTAGGTAATTTTGCGATCTCCATATGTTGGTGCAGATTTTTTAAACTTAAGTCGATACAAACAAATGATTGGTAGAGCTGGAAGAGCCGGTTTTGGGGAAATTGGAGAAAGTATATTGATTTGTAATAAATCTGATACTGATAAAGTACGGAAACTTTTGAGTTCCAAGATGAATGATACTACAAGCTCTCTTCACACGGAAGTCGATCGAGGAATCAATAATTTAATAATAAGCTCGGTTCTCTTGTCAACGGTCACCACAAGACTTAGTATACATGAACTCATATCGAAAACACTTTTACAAATTCAAGAAGATAAACTTGGAATTAATGTTAAACAAATTGTAGACAAAGCACTAACACAACTTTTGAACAGTGGTATTCTTAGGGTTAAACAAACTAATACAGCAAACTCTCCTTCAAATCTTAATACGTCTGTAATTTTTCCGTCACAAACTGTCAGTAGCAGTGACGAGAATGACACAAGTCTGGCGATGACAAAAAATTCACCAGCAAATGAAAAGAAGAAAAACAAAATATATACTACTTTAGTCAACAGTACAGAAATTGAACTTTGTCCCCTTGGAAGAGCTGCCATGAAAGGTAAAAATGAAAGTAAATTTTATCAGTTACAAATTACAATACGAAAAAATTAAATTACTAGAAAACTATCATTATAGGATCGATCGACCTGTACACGGCACATGTGTTATATCAAGATTTGCAAGAAGCTCAAAAAAACTTAGTTCTAGTAGACTATCTTCATCTTTTGTACCTTCTAACTCCTTATAATATTGCAAATCAGGTGAAACCAGTTGGAACTGTATATTATGACGTCGTAAGTACTTGTGAAAGAGCATTTTAACATGACTTTTATTGATTCTAATCTTAGATTATTACATAGATAACAAAACTAAATCCTTATCAAATGCAAGTGGCAAGACTTTTAGGAATCTCTGAAGCCATTGTTGACAAATTGAGAGCAGGGTTTTTATCCAAAGTAAAACTAATTTCATTTAAAAAATTCAATCTATATTTTAATTTTCTTTTACTCAAACTCCGTATTTCGTTTTCAGCAAGTAAATGAAAAAGTTGTGCAAAGATTCTATGTAACACTGATGTTGTACGATTTATGGAATCAAGAATCTGTGTTTAGTGTCGCTGATAAGTTCCAAGTTAATAGAGGGACTATTCAAAATTTATTGAGTTCAGCTGCATCGTTTTCTTCTTCAATTGTTAGATTTTGTCAAGAATTAGATGAGTTTTGGGCTTTTACTGATTTATTTACAAGTTTTGGGCATAAGTTGCAGTACTGCTGTGCTTCAGAGTTAGAACCGTTAATGGAGCTACCATATGTTAAACAGGTACCTTTTTAAAAACAAACTTGCTGCACAACATTTGTTAAAATACTAACATAAAATTTTTTAAATCGTGAAGGGTCGAGCAAAACAACTT
Organism: Copidosoma floridanum; assembly: GCF_036245765.1. Classification (NCBI taxonomy): domain Eukaryota; kingdom Metazoa; phylum Arthropoda; class Insecta; order Hymenoptera; family Encyrtidae; genus Copidosoma; species Copidosoma floridanum. The sequence goes on along the minus strand of NW_028321884.1, from coordinate 8,564,069 downwards.
TACAAAGCTGGATACAAAACATTGCAGTCAATAGCAAAATCAAAACCTGATGAATTGTTGAAAAAAATGGAGCATTTACCACGAAAAGTGGCATCACAAATTATTTCTGCAGCCAAGGTATAAATCAATTTTTTAATAATGTTAACTGTATCGTAACATTTTGATTTAAAGTATCCAACATTTTTAATTTGTTCATTTAAAAAACCATGGTAACATAAAATTTAATTTTCAGCTATTACTATTAGAAAAAGTAGAAAATTTAAAAGATGAAGTTGCAGCAGTCCTAGATGGCGTGGATTTGTAAAGCATATCCGATACAATAACTGGTGAAGACATCAGTAGTGCACTGTGATAATATTCTGCTTATAAATTTATATTTACTTTGTAGGAGAAATGTTTAATTTATTTAATTTATTAAACTAAAAATTTTTTTTTTTTTAGTTATGTTAGTATTTTCTTTTATACAATTCAAGAGTGCAATTTTACACATTTTCTTGAATACTAATACTGTGAACAAGCTATTACCAATAAATTAAGTTGATTTGTATTGAGTGTTTTACTTGTATGTACTGTACTCCTGATAATGTGTTATATATACATTGTTCTAAAAATGTGCATTTCAGAACAACACATTTTTAAATATAGGTGTGTTTGTTCAAGCGTGCACAAAGATAAAACTCATACCGCAACTTTAAGCTTTCGATAGGTTAGACTGATTGAAGTTTGCATTTGTATGATACACTTTTTTTATTTTATTAAAATCTTGCATTAAAGTATTATAAAAAATTCACGTAATATTTATGAAAAGTATTGCCATATATTAATAGTAAAATGTTGAGAAATGTACTCTTCATCTTTTTTTGTACAAACAAGATTTTAAAGTCAAAGCTGGAAGTTTGTTTGCATCCTTTTTCAAAACATCCTTTGTCTTCTTAAAATCCATAAAGTAAAACAAGTTGTTTGATAAATCTGTCCAGGTATTATCAAATCCATACTTGGTCATGGTTTTTATAAAATCATCCACTTTTTCAAATCTACTTTCAACTTCTGCTATTTTCAGGATACCACTGGAACAAAAGAATCAACAATTTTAAATGGTGTCATTGACATGTACAGACTTTTTTTTTATATAGAAAATAACTTACTTTTTTTCAAGAACTCTATTGGCTTCTAATATGTAATCTCCAAGATTAGAACCCATTAGAGATAGACAAAATACGACAACGTTGGTACGACCAATAAGTAGAGGAGTATGAGCCATGTCACATGCTTTAACTTTGTCATTAACAGCTACTAAATCAAAAGAGTGAACTGTCTGTGGAACGGAGTCAGCCAGTTTAGCATCACCACAACCAAAATCTGCTATCACGTATTCCTTTGGCCTATAAAAATGAATGACATTTTAAATTAGAAAATATAAATGTACAAGTTTTTCGTAACTGTTTTTTTACTAACATTTTTGTGATGGAATCAATAATCACATCCAATGGATTTACTGGCCATTTATCCACCTGACTTTTGTAACCTTCGTGATAAGTATAAAAAGCTTGAGGATCATCTTGAAAGAACTTTTTACTCTGTGAACTATCGCTATTGTACATTTGCTCGTTTAAGAATCTAAATCTAGAAGCTTTTAACTGAGCCATCATTCTATCTCTCAATGACAAAGGAGAAGCAGATCTCGCTTGATCAGATTTTTTGTTGACTTGAGTTTCATTTTCCTTTTCTTTCAACATTTTTTTAAGTATATCTATGTTTAATCCCTTTCGTAGATCCTTTGAAACATCTTGATTTTTTCCTTGTTTTACGTTTTTCACTTTAGGCTTGGTGTTTGCATTATTGACAGCCAATACCTTTTTGTTACTTCTCTGTTTTTTCTTTTCTTGCTTCTGTCCATCACCGGTCTTTTGTACAGAATTTTGCCTTTTATTCTTGTCACTACTCAAACTTCCGGCAACCAATTTTTCCAAGATCTTTTTTTTCTTGTTTGCTCTTCGGTTTCTTTTCTTGCTAGAACCTCCGTTTTGGTTAGAACTTGGTTTATTTGCAACATCCCGGTTATTGCTTTTTTTCCCAACAATTTGCTTGTCCAATGTAACAATTTCACTCATTCTGTTCATTTTGTTTTTCAATTGGCTTATCACATTGTCAACAAGTTGATTTTTACTTTTGTTTTTGCTATTTTGTTTAACGTTTACCTTCTCCTGTTTTTTGATACTTTTCAACCGATTGACTTTCGGTTTTTTGGAACCTTCTACCTTGATGTTTACCCTCTTGTTTTTAGCCATTTTTACAATATGTTATAAGATCCACCAAAACATATAAACTATAGTGCCGATTTTATCAGATTTTTCACAACGTATATAAACATGCGGCTGTCGAAAGAAATCGGTAGCAGACGGCGGCGCGGTGCTATATCTTTAATTGTTATTCGTCCGATCTAACCTTTCTGACGCAAAAAAAATAAGTGTGATATCCTAGCTTTACCCGACTGACGTGCGCGGGAAATCCATCATTGAGTGATTGAGTCAATCGTCACACCACGAGGTCAAAAACTCGGTACCTAAGTACTGTTTGAGTTTTTTTTTGTTCTCTGATCTACAAGAGTCGAGAGTGCATCGTTATTAATTGTTGCAAGAAAAGAACAAAATATTGTTATTTAAAAAACCTGTCAAGGCTTAAAATCGTCCGAAAATGGCTGCTGTCGTGCCGACCAAACAATTTGACATGGGTAATCTCATAGTTTTAGCCAAATACGGTTTTTTTTTTTTTTTTAACGAATTTTGTTGACAATTCTCGATTTTCGTTTTGCAGATGCTGGAGCTCAGCAGAGCTTCGTTAGATGCTACAAAAGTTTACCAGAGGTATTTATTGTTTCATTAGTTCTGTTGTCACGTGCCTTTTATTGCGAAATATTTCTTAGTAGTTAATCATTACAATCTTACATTTTTTGTACATGACAACAATAATTCATTGATCACTGTACATTAAATGAGCTTTGTGTTGAGTTGTCATCAAGATAAATTGAGGTATCCCAACAAAAAACTTACAACTACAGTTGAATCAGGCCATTGCATGCTTTCAACATTCTGATAAAGATGTATCAATGTATGTTATGCATGTTTCGAAACCAAATGAAATTAATTATGCAGCTCGAACTGACGCGTAAGATTAAAAGTGATGAGCAAATCTTGTCTGTTTGCTTGTATTGTAGCTTCTTATCTCAGCCAAAGATAGTCCTTGCCCTCTCTTTGGCCTTGTTGTACGAGTATGATAACTTATGACCCACTCTTTTCCAAAACGTACGTTGAGTGGAAGTTGGCTCTGTCTCGATCCATGGCTTTATTGGTGGTAGATTATCTACCATTATTAAACTACTTTTTGAATTTTGGCCACTATTTTCTAGTGACAATGAGTCATGCCATTGACTGGACGGCAAAAACGTGGGTTCCTGTATTTCTTGCCTATAATTGCTTTGTGTACCAGATAAAAATTGCGCACTTTCTTCAAATGGTATTGGCTGCACGTTTTGTCCTGTCTTTTCTACTTTAAATTCACGTTGATACCCATGAAACTTGTTAAATGACTCTTGAAGGTGGCTTAATTCAGTAGATTTGTTCTGAGCACTGAATTCAACTGCAGGTCTCATTGGGTAACTCAATTCAAGCGTTCTCATTGGATTCCAGATTTGTTGAACTTGTTGTTGGTCATCAAACTTATATTTATTGTTAAACTGATTGTAGTAATAGTTGTGATGGTATTTTTGATGATTGAAAAACGCTTGACTAGACTCTCCGAGTCCATCAAGGTCACTTGTCTTCTGTTGCCATTGGTTGTTTGAATTTTGCACATCAGATAAACGATCATTACCATTCAGATTGACTATAGATTTCTCATGGCTCAATTTGAAGTTATAACTAACAACAGGCTTCTGGTGATTACAGTCATCCTTATTAATCTTTGCTTTCTCAGTTACTATTGGAATTATTGGCTCTGGGACAATAGTTGACAGAGGCTTTGGAGTAACGAATACCGGGTTTTCAGTGGTAAGAGGTTTTTCCATGACAACTGGTGGACTCTTTTCTACAACCAGTGAAATAGATGGTTCGGAATGCCCTGGCAAATCCCCTCTGTGAGGTCCAGAAGGCTTCTCTTGGCTACCATTTCCATTGCCTTGATCAGCTTTTCCCTTTAATGTCGGACGAGCATCAATCGCCTCTTCGCGTCGTGCATTTTCCATTTTGGTATTAGCACTGTCAGTGCTCGGAGCGTCATAAAAGATTTCCAAAACGTCATGAGACGGCTGCTCGAGTGATTGCGGAAGACCCGTCTCGACTGCTCGATCGCCTCCCTCCTTGCGCTTGTCTGACGTACTCAGCAACAGAGCCTCATGGGTAGCGTTAGTTGCCTGTGGCCCAAAAGTGTTCTGCAAAGAGAAACGCCTCCCCGGCTGACTGTCCGATCCAAAGTTCACCCGACCGGCTGTTTGCTGAACCGAATCCCGGTCCAGAGTTTCAGTTTTGGAACCACCCTGCTGTCCTGCAGTCCAAAGACTATCGTCACCCGAGTTCCCTCCCAGGGACTGAACGTTTCTATTGTACGACTCCGATCTCACGTAGCCGGGGCTGTCGTAGAATCCACCGCTACCCAGAGCGTGCTCCTCGTTCTTTGGTCTCTCCGACGTTACAGGCGATTCGCTTCCGTTCCGATCGTGAGATGCGCCCGTTTGCTCCTCAAATTCCTCGTCGGACTCGTCCTCCTCGTGCTCTAAAGACTCCTCGTCTCTCTTGTCGTTCCCACGTGACTGGTCGCCGTTGAAGCCACCGTAGAACGATGGTCTGGACTGTCGCTGCCTCTCGTGGTCCATCGTTGACTCTTGAGACTGTGGCCTCTTATACTCGTTAGTATCAACGTGTCGCTGCGCGAGGTCGTCCTGTTGCCGATCTCTGTGGACGGGACGTTGGGGACGATCGGATTGGCCGTAGCTTGCGATGCGCGCAGCGAGATTTTCTATCTGTCTCTCCGTTTCCGAGTTGCGGGACTTTGGGCCAAAGGATAAGACCCCGAGTTTCGGGCCTACGGACAGTTTGGGCTCTTCCTCTGGTGCAGGAAAGGGTTTTTGGTTGTCGTTCCTGCTACGCTGGTAATTGGCGTCGAAGATCGGTTGTTGTTGCTGTTGCTGCTGCTGAGTCCAGTCAAAGTCCGGGTCGTACAAGTCTTTGGCTGAAACGGAGGGAAAGGTTCAGGCTTCGATATTTGATTGTTTTGGGTGGGTGAAGAAATTAGAAAAAAAAACTGCAATAATCAGCTTTGAGAAAACTCGAGGTATTTTGTATGCGTATCAATACTATGGTAGTCGCAACAGGAATCAACACACTTTAAAAAGTCATTAAAAAAAAACTTGCCTTCATTGTCAACGAGTCATTTACGTATTCTCTCTCGACTGTAATGTATTCAGTGCGGCAATGATCACTTGAGTATTTTATTTACTATCTTGAAAAGCTTGTCTTAAATTTTACGTTCGATTGAATATGAATTTTGATTAAGTAGGTGGTTACATTGCGTCAGAAAATTGAAATCTGCACTCGTTGTGTATTTAGCGTAACATGTATTTATTTATCTTATACAAAATATTATACAAGTACGAGTCGTGTTCTAGATTTACATGATTTTTCGGTGACACCAAAGATATGGTTTCAATAAAGTACACACTAAGCTCCTTGACACTTATCGATTAATGTTTGTAACTGAAGAAAAAAGAAATTGTACAAAGAAATACTTTTTATTTATTGTTATTATTGTATCATCGAGTTTCGAAGCCAGACAGATCGGCTACATAGTTTGGCAGCAATGTATTTACTTATGCATGTAACCACACGTATTTCTTTCATTCTACATGGTCTGCCTCATGATTGTCGCACCGCTAGCTGATTTAACCCCATGTGTGGGGAAACTAGAAAAAAAAAGGAAAAAAAAAAGAGAGTTACGTGATGCATGATGATTATGATATAGAGGAAAAAAAAAGATCCAGTTGCGTATGCAAACGGGATAACGATCAACCAGCGTTGTACCAACCTTCGGCTTGTCTCCGGTATCTTCGCTGCTGCTGCTGCTGCGGCCTCGTCTCGACGCACGGCTGCCCGGCGTAGTGCTCGACGCAATCTGCCCTCTGTTGTCCCGAGGACTGCACGTACCTCTGCGACGACGCGGAAGAAAGAGGTCGCCTGCTGACCTCGACCTCGGCTGACTTTGAGTGCTCGTACTCGACGTTGGTGATGGTCGGCGCCTGGACGGCCGAGTATGCCCCGTTGCTGCCGTAAGACGAGCTGGAGGTGTAGCCGGCCGAGGCGGAGAAGCCCGACGCGGCCGAGGATGGGTTGGCCAGGTAGTTGGCCGCCTGTCGCTCGAGCGACCGCACCATGTCCTCGAAGCGCTGGGACAACTCCTCGGCGCTCGACTGGATGTTCTGGTTCTGGTACCTGCTACTCGTCTCGCAGAGATTGCTTATGCTCTGGCGCAACGACTCGGCCTGGCGTTCGGCCTCGCCAATCACGCTCTGGCTGTTGGCCGCCGTCAGCCGCATGGAGTGCGTGTTGAAGTTGTTGATCTCGTTCTGGATCCTGTGGAGCTCCTGCTGGAGCCGGCTCGTCGCCGCGGTAAGGTCGACGTGGGCGTTCAGCTGGTGCTGCTGCTGCTGGTGTATCGGTTTGCTCTGGCCACCGCCGATGCTGCTCTGGAAGGAGCCACTGGAGTGCCTGCCGCCCGTGTTGCTCCAAGTGTTGATTTTGTGCTCGTAGCTGGAGCTACCGGTGACCTCGACCTTGCCGGCAACGCCAGCCCCGATTCCCTGCACGCTGTCGGACTGAGGCACCGTTTTCTGCACCTCCTCGACCTCGAGCCGCGCTCTACGCTCTTCCTCCTGCTGTTGCTGCTGCTGCTGGCGTAGCCTGGCCGCCGCTGCCTCGGCTTCCTTGCGCGCGGCCTCCTCCTCCTGGGCCCGGAAGAGCTCCTCCTCGCGACGCGCTCGCTCCGCCTCGGCTTCCTTCTCGATGCGCTGCTTCTCGAGCTTGAGGTTCCTCAAGTTCTCCTCGTAGTGGTTCTTCTCCTCTTGTATGCGGATCTCCAGCTGGCGGGCCGCCTCCTCGCGCTGCCTATCCTCGAGCTTGTGGATGCGATCGCGAATTTCCGACAAGTAGTTCTCGAAGTGGCTCCTCAGGTTGTCGACACGGGCGCGCTGGTGCTCGCTCTGGAGGGCCTGGAGCTTCAGGTTCGCGAGTTCCCGGCTTATCGCGTCGGCCTGGTTGCCAAGGTCGACCTTGTACTGGGCGTTAGTGTCGACGCGCCCAAAGTTCGTGTAAAAGCTCGACACCTGGCTCTGGATCTTGGCGATCTCGTCCTCGACCAGGCGCTGCTTCACGACGCTCTCCTCGCTTATGACCGGCTGCTGCTGTTGTATGGGTTGGGAGTAGCTACTACCAGCGACGGGCCTGTTGGTGCTACTGCCGGCGCTCGGGTACGATTTAAAGCTGCCGTACACCTGGCTACTGCTCGACGAATGGTACTCGAGCTGTCGCTCCATCTGTTTCTGCATCCTGTCGATGTCCTGATCAAATTGCTGTTGCATCTCGCGTATCTGCTGGTACATGGAGCTACCCGCGTCTACCTGGTTGCAAACGTCGTTCAGCTGGTTGCTGATGGCACCTGCTCTGTCCCGGAAATCGGCAATCTGATTGGCGTTGACCACCGAGCCCGCGTCCACGTGGAAGCTACCCATGAAGCTGGCTATACGGTTGCGCATGCTCGCGAGTTCCCGGTTGAACTCGGCGGTGGTCAGGACCTGCGAGTTGGCCAACCGGGCGTGCGAGTCGTGGGTGCCGTAGCTGTAGCTGTGCTCCGCGAACTTGGAGTACCCGTTCCCTGTGACCGTCTGTCCGGCCCGGTAGCTCATCTGGCCTTTGCCGTCGTCCGTCACGTAGTGCTTCTCGTCCTGCCAGCTGCCCGGCCGGTCCAAGTTCAGCCCGAGCCCGCTGCTGCCCCCAACCGCGTTCTCGTCGAGGTTTTCCAATCTACCGCTGGTCTGCAGCTGGTTGTTGCCGCTCCTGCCACCCACGCGCTGCAACCGGTGTTCGTAGCTGCTGCTCTTGGAGGCGTAGGAATTGCCGTACGAGTCACGGGCCTGGCCGCCATAGCTGGTGCCCTGCTCGCCGCAGTAATCCGTGCAGTCGGTCGGCGCGCCGAGGACCTGCCCCAGGAGCGCGCACGCCAAAAGCGCCCGTCCCAGCATCCTCGGTTGTTTCCTCTCGCTGATGCTCTGCTGGCTTTTATTTGCTCTTTTCCTCTCCACTACCGGTCTCTGGGGGGGAAGAAAGCGATACGGATTTTACTTTCTCGTCGAGCGACGTAGCTTGCAGCGCGCGTTTCGTTATCGTGGACCAAACGCGAGTAAAGTTTTATCTGCGACCCGACCGATTGATTAACCAACCCACATGTTACAGCGTTATCGCGTCTCTTGCCGAGTACATGCTCGCTCTTCCACGACCTTTTTACGATACTTGGAAGTTCCAACGTGTAAAGGTCTCGGTTCTAATGTAATTAGTTACAAATATTACAGCAAATGTGTATACATATACATACGTGATACAAAAATTTGCGTTTGAGTGATTATCTTTCATAAAAATGCACATCCAAAGCTTGCGTCTCTAGCGAATCCGTAAAAGTTGAAAGAGCTTTGCTCTGCCGATCCGTACGATATGGGAGACAAAAATAACGTTCACTGCAGAGTCACACTTTTATTTTTATACGTTAAGGAGAAGAAAAAAATGTAAAACAAAATTACCAAACAACTGGACCACACGCGTAGCGTGTACTTATTGAAAGGCAAACGAGAGGAAAAACCACATGCAAAACTTAAAATGAATACTTGGGTACCTTGGAACAAGACCGTCGAGAGCGTACAGATGTGTATGTCCTGGGAAGCGCGAAAAATTGCGCTCAACGGAGAGTAAAAAGCTTCACCTCCTCGGGTGTACAAAAACGGCCCACGCGCGGCTCGATAACTGATCTCGCTCAGACGGGTCTCGCGGACATACAAGTCTGCCGGTCTTCAGCGCCGGATCATTTATGCTCTCCAGCCTCCTCATCCCCACCTTCTGTCTTTTTCTGGCTCTCCGCCCTCCTGACATTGAAGGTTTTCCCTCCTCGCAAGCTCTCTCTCTCTCGCGAGTCTCTTTTTACCCAAACGGAGTTCCCATCTTTCTCTCTCTCTCCTCCTCGACGAGTTTTCCACGAAAGCCATTTCCATCCTTCATCGGTTGGTCGCTTGGACTCCCCGATTTTTCGTGCAACAAAAACACCGCGCGCCCTGCACGTGCTCTCCCTCTCTGGTGTATATATATCATCCGAAGCTCTTTTCTTTTTTTTTTTTTTTTTTTTTTTCAGGCTCGCCGCGACACGGTACCTATACTTAAAATAAGTTCCGAATGGATCGGCAGTTTTGTTTCGAATTTATGGTCACAGCTCTCTTTTTTTCATCACCATTGGGGTTTCAGTTTCGTTCTAGAGTACAAGAAAGAAAGAAAAAAAAAACAATGATATTTATCGTGCGCTTTCGATTGCACAAACATCACCCCGAAGTATAATAGAATAGGGGGAAAAAAAAAAAACAATGATCCGCTGCACCATTGAAGAATAATTTAGATTTTAATCTCTTGGCTTCCACATGGACCTCGAATCTCGGCTCCAGCAGCTAATTTCGGCCTCGCGTGCAGCTTGAGAGGCTTAGAACCAACTGTGACGAAAATCGTGCCATATTTTTAGACCGTTATACTTATACGCTTCATGGATTTCAATTTATATACGCATTGTTGAAATAAACCAGCATTTTTTTTTTTTTTTTTTTTTTTTTTTTTACAGTAAAAATTGCCATTATAATCACATATATGTGTGTGTGCTGGGTAAGTAAAAAGGGTGGGTTTCGATACGTGCAGTATATAAACAGAAAAGTTTGGTAAAACAATGAATTGTACCTTCTCGAAGGCCAATACTTGGACTATTTTGTTTCGATCGAAACGTATGAATTGGAAATCCCGCGATTGTGATGTACGAAATTTAAATTCTAAATGAATCAATAATGCCCATCAGGTCTAAATATAAATTTGAAAAACAAGTGCCTTAATTGAACGTGCGCGTGTGTCTGTGTGTGTTCGTGCATATTGTTCGCAGTCGTAAGTAAGTGAGTATTGGAAACGATCGGATCGATGAATCGTTAAATTTTTCATCCTCGTTGGAAATACGTGTTCGATTGTCCCAAACTTATGGCGATTTTTAAGTTAACCGAACGTTTCCGTTCAAAACAAGTAATAAAATTTTACACCCAATGGTATGTCGTGCCGTACACGTCGGGATGACCTTGAGACTTGACGTAGAGTATATGAAAAATCATAAAATAAGTGTATTTATACCGTATAGTCAAAACACACACGACGAGAGGCAGCCTCGTCGATGACACACGCGCTTACCGATCTATATAAGGATTAGCATGCATAATTCGATACGTGACTGTTTTTTTCTTCTATTTTTTCCTTTTTTCATAAATCGTATGACAAAGAGTTTCTCGGATGTGCGCGGTTCTCTCCTCCTTTTTAAGGACTCGTCTTTTTACCATACACGTACTCTGGATGCTCCGTCATCGAGTTTGCCGTTTGATGGATGTCTACTTTTGTTGAACGTGAGATTATATTTATTCAAGATGACTATAGATGTAAATGATGTATGTAGAAAATCACTGGAAAGTTCAAAAGGGCATTGATTGGAAATGTGTACATTGTGGAATGATGCGTTAAAATATTGCTCGTCTGTCGAAAGAATACAGATGTCCCGGTCACCCTGTCCTCGATTTCTCGTCTCGGGCGATACCCTACTTTTAATAAAAATGATCTTGTTTGTCCAACGGTCGCAAAAAAATTAGTTCACGCCTTACGACATTTTCGTGTATTGATTCTTCAAACATTTCGTATTTTTTACAATTGTACCTCATCGTTTCAGCAAAAAAAATGTACTGCATCGTATACTTGTACCAACAAAATCCGCGCGAAATTTCCCTCCAATCGTGTATGCGATTCAATAAACGTGATAAATCCCACGGCACTTCCAAGCTGATCGATTTTTCCTGAGTTTGCTCGTCACATAATACATTTCGCAACTCCTCTCTTGATAAGCAAATCACAGATTAAATGCCTTCCTTCCTTTGACTGCCGCCACGTACGTTTCACAGAACGCCTTGATCTTCCGATTTTTCTGTTTCTTTTCCATTTTCGTATCGTACGAACGCGCTCGCTTCCGTAAAATCGTGATTGCAAAGTCACTATTTAGTCATCGACAATGAGCTCGTGTAGTCGTAGATTCGACGTGTCCCAAAGCCACCCAGGGAAATCCATGTCTCGTACACGCGCGGTATATATATATCTCATCGGCTTTTTGTTTTTGTTTTTCCCGAAATAGGTACTGTGGGGCTTTTTTTTTTTTTTTTTCATCATCATTCAATCGTCGACATTCATGAGTACCACGGAGAACCTTGAAATCCGCCCGGCCCGTCTTGTCGTGTATCAAACGGGGTTAAAACACATAGCATTGGCAGCGATACGATGGACATACACATGCGTAAAATATAATTTATCATACATATTATGGTACAAATGTGTGCGCGATTAAAAAGTGTTTACTCCCAATAATCGAGATTCCGTCGTGGTCGTCGCGCACTTTTTTTTTTGCGGATTGATGATGATACACGCGCGTTATTCTTGGAAGTATCGACACATTCGTTTTTAAATCAGTTTTTTTTTTTTTTTTGTTTGCTCTTGTAATCTTTGTCTCGAATCAAAATTTGAAGAACCAGCAAAAAATACATCAGCAGCAGGTTCTATTGGCAACCAGGAAAGCAAATCAGCCAAATTTTTTCGTTTGCGAAGACGATAAGACCCCAAAAAAAAAAAAAGAAAAAAAAAATTGCTGTGAGAAATAGAGAGTACGATGGCTCCGGCGCCAGCTATTATTGGGCGTTTATCGAATTACACGGCCAATATAAATGCCGCTGGCTCGATTAAAAGAGACCCTACACGCATGTTGTGTGTGTACGTGCATTTAACGAATACGAAACGCGACGCGCTATGTGACGCTTTGACCTCCCGATAAATATGCACTGCCCAATATACGTATACGTATAATACGCGTCAAAGGCGAAATTGTGTTTTCCTGGAACGATATTTGTTCGATGGATAAACGATAATCCTTACGTAACGCTGTGTTTCAACGATTGTTTACTTGTTTTTTCTTCCCTTGATAACTCGGAAAAATTTGGTTTGAAATCCATCGTTGATTCTATCGGTTTTTCCCTTTTTGATCTCAAGATTAGCGGTGCCTGTAGAGAAAATTCCTCCAGAAGAAGAGCATCCTTTCTTTTTATTTCCACTGACAATAATAACTGTTGCGTTAAAAGCGCGCAGATGAATACAACTCACCATTTCCCGCCCCGCGAGTTATTTACGTGTATGTCTGTGTAGGTAATGCACATATGATGAAAGGGCGACCCAATTCCTCCACGTACTCATAATCTAAAGCGCGGGATGTGCGTATGTTTTTTTCCCAGAAACCGAGCAGCACCATAAGGTTCTTCAATCGAGCGGATTACTACACCCTGCATGGATCCGACGCCCTGTTCGCTGCCCAGGAGATCTTCAAGTCAACAGCTCCCTGCAAGAAGATCGGACCAGGTACCTTTTTCTTCTTTTCTTCTTTTCTTGAAAACTGTACCAACCGGACAAATCGTTCCATTGATTCCCCGTACGAATAGAGCACAGCAAGATCGACGGACTCCTGCTAAACAAGAACCACTTTGAGAGCTTTATAAAGGAATTGCTGCTGGTCAAGCAGTACCGCGTCGAAGTCTACGTGAATCAGGGCACGCAGAAGAACCAAGACTGGGTGCTCGAGTACAAGGGCTCGCCCGGCAATTTGATACAGTTCGAGGACATTCTCTTCGGCAACACCGACATCGCCGTGGTCGCTGCTGTCATTGCTGTCCGATTCGCCAATGATGGCTCCTCTAAGGTGAATTCGAGAGCGTCGTGTGCTCGTTTTTTTTTTTTTTTTTTTTTTTCCTTACAAGTGATTTTTCTTATCAGGTCGTCGGTGTCAGCTGCATCGATACGGTCAAGACCTTGATTTCGGTGTGTGAGTTCAAGGACGACGAGAATTTCGTGGATCTCGAGGCAGTGGTCGTGTCCCTGAAGCCGAAAGAATGTCTGTTACTGGGTGGCGAGACCAACCCGGATTTTCAAACGATCAAACAGGCAAGGCTTGATTTTTAGTTTATAATGTATATACATTCGTATGAAAACAAAAAAGCTGGGATTAAAAGACTGTATATTTTCCACGTAGCTCATGGAGCGAAACAATGTCCTCGTTACACCGAGAAAGAAGGCAGAATTCAGTACGGATTCCCTGATACAGGATCTCAATTTGCTCATCAGATTCGGTAAAGGACAGCAGCGCAACGCTCAAGCTCTGCCACTCACCAACTTGAAACTGGCAATGTCGGCGACGGCCAGTCTCATAAGTTACTTGAACGTAAGTCCGTGGTTGTTGATTTGTTTTTCAATAATAGTAGACGAAAAAAAAAAAATAAAATAAAATTATACGTTCAGCTGACGGGTGAAGGCAACGAGAACCAGTACAGCTTGGACGAGATCGAGCGCAGCCGCTATGTGCGCCTCGATACCGCGGCTATCAAAGCGTTGAACGTGGAGCCGCGCACCGAGTCCTTGAGTGCCTACGGAGCTGGCTCGGCGCACTCTAGTGTGTTGGGGATCCTCGACAAGTGTCGCACACCCCAGGGTCGGCGCTTGCTCGCCCAGTGGATAAGACAGCCGCTGCGCGACCTTGCGCTCATCAACGAGCGCCATGACATTGTCGCTACTCTGTTTGACAACTCGGATCTGAGGACCGAGCTTGGCGAGGAACACCTAAGGCGCGTGCCCGATTTGCAACAGCTAGCTAAGAAGCTTGGAAGAAAGAAGGCTGGCCTGCAGGAGTGCTACAAGTACGTGGTACTTGGTTCTTTTTTTTCCGCTGTCTCTGAAGAATTTTGTGCTATATGCTCTTGTGGATTTTGTTTTAGGATTTATCTGTGCATGATGCACTTGCCACAAATGGTCCAGAAACTGGATGAAATTTCGAGCGTTGCGGCAGTTAAGGCTATGATTCTTGATCCGCTGAAAGAACATCTCACGGAGATGGATAAATTTCAACAGATGGTCGAGCAAACCATTGATTTGGAAGCTGCAGACAAGGGCGAGTTTATGGTGAAAGCTGAATTTGACGACGAATTAAAGGGTATACAAATAAAAGTACCATTATTGAACTGCAAGAGAATACTCATTAATCGTTCTGATAACAAAATTTCTTGCAGAATTAAAGGAGGTGATGGATACAAAAGAACAAAAGATGTATTCTCAATTGAATAAAGCAGCCAACGATTTGGATATGGAAGCAGGAAAATCCATTAAATTGGAAGTTCATCCTCAGTATGGCTATCACTTTAGAATCACATTGAAAGAAGAAAAGAGCATCAGGAACAAAAATTACATTATTTTAGACTCAATTAAAGGAGGAGTAAGATTTAGGAGCCAAAAGTTGGAAGACCTAAACGACGAATACATGACAGCGAGGAACTCGTACATCGCTCATCAAAAAACTATTGTTGCTGAGATCGTTGAAACTGCAGGTGTGTGCCTCAATATTAAAAAACATTTAATATCCTTGGCTTTTATTTATCTCTAAATAACTTGAATTTTCTTATTGCAGCTGGCTATATTCCTCCTATCAAGAGTCTTGGCAACGTTATAGCAACTCTCGACGTTTTGAATTCTTTCGCGCTAGCAGCAACATGTGCTAATCACCCCTACATACGACCCAAAATGTTACCTAGTGATGATCAAGAGCTTCGTCTCGTACAAGTCAGACATCCATGCTTGGAAAATCAGGAAGGAATAAATTACATTGCTAATGACGTGGTTTTCGATAAAGAAAGTCGTTTCCTTATCGTAACTGGACCCAACATGGGAGGTAAAAGTACTTACATCCGATCCATCGGAGTTTCAGCACTTATGGCGCACATAGGAAGCTTTGTACCATGTCAAGAAGCTACCATATCGTTGCTCGATTCTATTCTTGCAAGAATAGGAGCTGATGATTCACAGATCAAAGGGCTTTCTACTTTTATGGCTGAGATGGTTGAAACATCTGCTATCATACGGGTATGTAAAAATTGATTTTTTTCTGTAATAAATATCTCGTACTTGTATGTAATTTTTTTTTTTTTTTTTTTTTTAAGATGGCTACTGCCAATTCATTGGTAATTATTGACGAGCTGGGAAGAGGAACTTCAACTTACGACGGCTGTGGAATTGCATGGTCGATTGCCGAGTAAGTATAGTCACATTAGCTCATTGATAATATGATAATAGCTTAAGAATGTATTATCTGACGGTTATTTCACTTAGGCACTTGGCTAAAGAAATAAAATCGTACTGCCTCTTTGCTACGCACTTCCATGAAATCACACGACTCGCAGAAGATGTTCCTACTGCAAAGAATTACCACGTTACGGCTATCGTTTCTGACAAGCTTACGCTGCTGTACAAAGTCAAGCCTGGTATTTGCGATCAAAGTTTTGGAATCCATGTCGCTAAAATGGCCAACTTTCCAGAAGATGTTATCGAGGTATTAATTTGTATATTATTGAATACTTTTAAAAACTACTTGTTGCAAATATTCAATGATTCATTGCTAATTTTACAAAACCTCAGTTTGCAAGACAAAAACAAGCGGAACTCGAGGATCAGCAGGGCGCTGTTTTTGAGGGATCAGATGATCCTGAAAAGAAAAAGGAAATCATTAAGGTAACTTTTAAAGTTAAACTTGTGTTATATAAAAACTTGTTTGATACTTAAAAGTACCGTATAAATTTTAGGAAGGTGAAAAGTTGATTCACGACTTTATGGACAAGTGCAAGAGTTTTAATATCGATACCTTGTCGGAGAAAGAAATTGAGAAAAAAGTTTCGAGCTTGAAAAAAGAAGTCTTAAACTCCAAAAATCCGTACATCAAAGCACTATTGGGAAAATCATAAATAATTTTGTCTAACCAAGCCAATCAATCATACCTTTCACAATTCAGTATTATTGAGTGTTTGGAACAATTGTATACCTGTCTTTTAGATTTTTATTTTTTTACAGCTTAAAATAAATTTTCTACTTTTCTACAAATTACAAAAAAAAAACTCTCGGAATGTATCTTTTGAATCCACAAATCACACGCGCGCGATATGTTGTACGGTCGCAACATAAATATAATCAATACAACTCCGATCGTACCGACGACTGGTCAGTTGATCGGGCATAGTAGTAACCTTGAACCTGACTATAGTGTAGTCGCGGATTTTGGGGAGTGTCTGCCGAAAGAGAGGAGGCGATAGACACCTCTCTCGTCCTGTCGTCGGCTCTTCAGTTTTGACTTGGCAGCGGCTAGCTGTCAATTATACAAGCTAGCGCCGGCACACCTTGGTGGCAAATCTTTATCAGTGACGGATTCGTCCTGGCATTCCCTGGGCTCATCAGTCACACGGTAAAAACAACCATGGATCCCGCAATCTTCCCCGAGGAGATCTGGATTCAGATCCTGCTCGAGTGCGAGGTGCCTGATATCATAGCCCTTGGCAGTACCTGCAAGTACCTCAGGAAGACTGTCGACATGGATTACTTATGGTTAGCCTAGCTCAATTTGTCAGGAATATCTTTTTATTTTGCTTTTTTTTTGAGAGGTTAACGCCTGTCACGGTCATATAAGTCAAGATAAAAGTTTTTCAGAACTGTTTATTCATTGATTTTTGCTTCTATTCACACTCATATTACTTGTATTTATCCGTACAAGGGTCTATTGCAACGTATTTAATTGATTACTGCGAAATGTTTTGACTGTTTCGCTTCAAGGATGCGTAGCTGGCAAAACAAAAGTTTTATTTGCTGTCTTTCTCATTAATAACTCATATTTCAATACTTCAAACCGTTTCTCATTGCTAACAATTTTTCTTTCAGGAAAATGAAGTGGTTGCAACTTATATCCAAAGTACAATTTAATTTCCCAGATATGTCGTGTCTGCAAAATCTCACCGTAAGCTTCAAAGCCATGTGCTATAGACTGCACATGATATTGACTCTCAATGATACCAATAAGAATACTTTTCCAAAATGTTATAAATGCAGCAGTTACACGTGTGAAAGAAATTGCGTTGAAGGTTCCAGTGTTAAGGTAGTTATAGAAATAGGAAACAAGTACACATGGGTTATCATTCCCGTGTTTGGCTTGAAAAGGCATTTTTCCATGCTTGGCTTTCCCAAGTACAACGGTGACCGTCACATCGAACAGACACCTCCGCCTCCTCCGACAACTCAAAATCCCCTGCAAAAATTTTCCGGCTGTAGCAACAGTAGAAGAAAATCAGAGAGCAAGTTTGTCACGAAAAAGACCATTGTCAAGCTATTGAAACTTGCAGAGCCAGAAGCTACCAAGGTTCCACCTAGAAGTGGACCATTTTGTGTATTTTGCAATTCGGTTCAATTGTACAGAGAAAAAAGGAGGTGCGAACAGCATCCCAATGATGCTTCATGTTATACTCGTTACAATCCAATTTATCAGAAATTAGTCAATGGCTACTGTACGGATACAGAAGATGTGTTAGGGATACCAAATATAGATTTGTATAATCCAGCGGAAGCTTTGCTCAGTGAAGGAACCTTCACTGTTGTCAAAGATTTCGTTGATCACATATTTAAGCAAATGGGTTTGACAGAAACTTTGAAGAAGCCCAATGCTGTACTCGTATTTTGCGAACCTCTAGCTATTCACCCATTACTTAGGAAACAGCTCTTACATTATCTGTTTCAAGAAGTAAAAATAGCAAGGTAAGATGAGTTTTAAATCAATCGTTAAATGTTGCAAACACCAAAGCTAAATGTTCTTTCGTTTGTATTGCAGAGTATGTTTAGTTCCAAAACCGCTTGCAGCATGTGCTATGCTAGGTGTAGAAAATTGCATTGTAGTAGATAGCGGATCTTTAAGTACGACTGTGGCAGTCGTGGTTGATGGTCAAGTGATGTCGAAACGTTGGAGATTAATACCAGTAGGAGGCTGGCATGTGGCATATTACTTGAAACAGGCGATATCTTGGCAGCCAAAGGAATGTCACGATATTCCAATTACTTATTTGGATTATCTGGCAGTGAAAGAACGTTGCAGGCTAAGCCTCGATATTAGAAAGGAAGAATTCAACAATAGTAGATTACACAAAGGTGGACAGAACAAAGCAGAAAAAGTAGATATAGATATCAGAGTTGATACTTACGTGAATTGTAAAAGAGATTGGGTTAGTATCAGACTTGGGAAATTCTTTTGGGAAATTTATGTTTTTTTATTGAAAATATTTACCTTTGTAGAGAGTATCGTTAGGATCGGAACGATACACAGCTCCGGAGTTGATGTATGTCAGTTTGGATTTACCTAACGTTATAAAAGAAGTAACGAAAGGTCTTCCGGAGGCTATAAAAGAAGACTGCTTCTCAAACATTCTTCTCACTGGTGGCAACACAGACTTGAAGGGATTTGAATTGAGATTGAGTCAAGATTTGAAGAAGAGTCTTTCAAATTATGCACATATTTTGGATGTCAAAAGTTGTCCAGGCACTCATAGTTGGAATGTTGCAATGGGATCTACTTATGTGCCTTTAGCTGTGCATCCTGGTATGCATTTTTTTTTTTTTTTTTCGCAACGCTCATTTGTTGTGTCAATTTCATATAACAAAATATGTTTCAAAATTATTACTTAGGTAAAACTACACCAGAATATACGAAAGGGACTCCGTTTTGGCTGTCAAGAGAAGAATATATTTTATTTGGATGTGAATCTTTAGTGAGCGAAGAGCAATGAAGAGCGCTGGTCGTATCCATTGTTGATAAAATAAAAAAATATAAGTTTATTGCTGCCCTTTAAGCAGTTGAAAAAAATCCAGTGAGGATTAAGAAATATCCTGGTAAACTATATCAAAAAATCAACGTTACCATCCTGCAATATATTTTATCCCGTGTTGTCTATGAATTCATGGGAGTAAGATAAGATTTAAAAATGTTTGATTGAGAACCATCTAATAGGTAAGTGTGATGTACCTTATTTCTAAAATTAGACGAAAATATTCACTGTTACATGTTACGTATAATCGGCCTAAAAATGTTAATTACAATTTTAAAATGTCAACATGTTGTAATTTCGATGTATGTGGATCGGATATTGGTGTGGAGATATCAATATTAAAATCCTTATGTACAAGTGTATTATCAATGTGTTACTTAATGACGATGTTTTGAATGTACTTTGGATGTATCATTAACATAACTCATTTGACGATTTTATTTTGAAAGACATCAAATTTGCATTTTTTAAACATTCCTATTAGATTTGACTTCATATTTTAGGCCGATGATAAGTATCTATATACAAAGTATTACGAATTTTCATCTCGAAATTTAACATTATCTAATATCCAATCAAACACATAACTTTGTTTTTTATTAATATTTTTTATCACTTAACCTTCGGTCGACGAAATTAAGCAGTGATTTTTCAAGTATCAAAGGGATATTACCTTTAAGCTGATACAACATTTTTAGTTTTATCTAAAAATTTTTTTTTTTTTTTTTTTTTATACATGTATGTATCGACGTACATTGAAGATCAATAAATTTTGTGTACCTTGTAAATTAAGTTTGCAAACGAATTATATTTTGTATATTATGAAGAGTAGCTAGAAAATTCAAATAAAAGTTTATGAGATGGATAAGAAAAATATTCATGGTGCAATACAGAATAATTAATCGCTGTATTTGCAATTAAACAAGTTAATGATCTTTAAATACCGAGTCTAAAGTTGAATAAAAGGTCATGCCATGAAAAAGTTATTTTGTAAATAAGAAAAAGTGGAGAGAAAGTGAAGGTGTATTACAAATATGCTTAAAGAGTAGTTAATAAAAATGAAGAGAATGGAGTAAAAAAAAAAAAAAATGAACATGTGATAATGACTTAGTATTTCTTAAAGAAAAACATCATAGAAAAAATGTGTCAGATATTTCGTAAATTTATATTGGATGAAACCTTGCCAAAAAAATATACACGAGATAAAATAGCGTTGTGTAATAAAGAAAAAACAAAAAATTAAAAAAAAAAAAAAAAAGGAAATAATTGTGTAAGAAAATTTTCTAGTCATATTCGAAACTTAGAGTTGTAAGAGAGTTTACTTCCAAGTAATTAAACGTAAAACGAAAACCCTGTAGTTAGTCTATTAGGTATACAAATATTAGGTTTTAAAAATAGCTTTAGCAATAAAATAACACGATGTAAGCGAGCTATATTACCTTTATCCATCCCTGGTGAAAAAATTTATTGTAGAACTGTTGATTCGATCGTACACAAGATGTATATCTGGAGTCCTTTGAAGAGGAAAGGAAAGCTATTAAAAATTATCATGTAAAACAGCTAATCTATTGTTCTGTACGTGCACGAGACCTTTTTACTATAATCACACTAAGAAAAAGCTCTTTATTATTAATTATTCCGAGCCACAAATTACATTTAGTGCATTTAGAAATAAGTTTAGGTGACAATTTATAAAACTGTTGCAGAAAGAAAATATTGGAGAAAAAAAAAAAAAAAATAATAGAATACAATTCGAGTGTAGTGCTGTTAAAGTTTTACTTTTCCTTGTTATAATAGTTTTATTTAGCGAGTTATAAGGACGATGCTCTATATGTACGAATAAGCTGTTTCGATTACTATACAGCGAAAAAAAAAAAATGTTTACGTTATACGATGCATATGATCGAAAGAAGAAATATGTACGCTCTTTTTTAGAAAAAAAGAAACAAAAAAATTGTTTATGTATACGTTATTGAAGAAAAAATCCTTTTTAATAAATGTACATTATCCCTTATTACATCCATATGAATTTTTTTCATTAAATCTATACACGTATAAGTTTAGTCATCTCGAGAGCCACACTCTCCCTTTGTGGGTATATCTAGATACTAACCGCAATAACGAAATTTTTTTTTTTGGTCTTTGATTTTGTTTGTTGTACATACTTTGCGGCGAATTAAAAAAATTCAACTTATTGACCTGTTGGAGAAGTGTAAATTTTAATGTAAATATTTCTCCATTTTGTCAATCAGCTATCGGTTGCGTTGTCTCTTTCAAAATGTACCAGATTTCTTGAAATTTGATACCTACTTATATAAAATGCACATCATTAACGATATAAAAAAAAAAAAAAAAAAATTAAAGACGCTTACGTTACGTACCTTTAGGTAAAATGATATATCTGCGATACTCGGCAAGCCAATTGTCGTTTAATGGTGTCCTTCGCAATGCTTGTCCTCCAAAAGAGCTAATAAGAACTGAGTAAGAACAGAAGTTGAACAGAAACTTAAATTTTTCTTTTTATTTTTCACTATTACCTTTTGTCTAACGCGTTAAATGTCATGTAATAATAATTTATTTTGAAAGCACTTTGTAAATAGAGCAATCAAAAATAAATTCCACTTTTCTACCTATACCGTTTCTGTCGGTGTACTTATTTTAAAAATGATTTAGTTTTTGTCATCACATACTTTACACAATTAAAATACAAGCGCACATCATTCGTACATTCACTCATCAAACGCAATCAACTCAGCTTACAGTCAAACTAAAAATATTAAAAAACTAAACTTAGATGACTCGTGCTTAAAATAACTTCTAACACCACACCATGTGTGCTTGGACGTTTCAGGTTTTCTTCATTTTATTTATTAAAATATTTGATTTCACATATCAATATAATGCAGAATCTACTTTAAATCGTTTTATTTTGGTGTAAAAACTTTTTTTTACATACTTGGAAAACAAATTTTTAATGTTAATTTATAATTTATTAAGGCAAACAAGTATAAACAACTTTTATGTACATACGCTTACATGTGTAATTGTTAAAAGAACTAATTTGTATTTTATTTTTTTTTATTAAAATAAATGTTCTTATTACAATTTTCAGTTTAACATATTAATAAATATCTTATTTTTTATTATAATTATATAGTAAAAATCGTTTTTTTTAATTATAATATGCCTTGTAGGGGAGATAAAAAGTACAAGCAGTCTTTAAGAAAAGATTGAGCATCACACAGTAATTTTTGGCCAAATAATATTCTTGAGAATTCGTGCAACCTTATTAATTAGGCATTAGAGAATTTTTCTTAACTCGCAACTTCTGTTCTTATCACAATATACAATATTAAACTTTTTATATTCTAATCTAAATTGTTTCGTGTCTGTATAATACACACGATATTACAAGAAAAAGTTTCTATATTTTGGTATAATAATTTATGTATTTTTATTTACATTATTTATTATTTTAATCCTTAAATTGTTACTAACAAAAGTATTTAAAAGAAATTTCTTACTTTATATTTCGCCAGGTCTACTGGATTTTTTTTTTAATGAAAAATAAGATGCAATATTTTGAAATCATTTTACATTTTCTCGTCACCATAAAAATGTAATTTTATCACGAAATAGAGTTATGTTGTAATATCTACTCTATGTTGTTGCGATTATACTGTAGTTAACTTATTGAAAATTTTACTAACGTGTTTCAATGTCTGATGAGCAGAAAATTTTTACAGTAGAAATATGTGTAAAACAAATGTAGTTTTGTTAAAATAATAATTTTTTGGTCCTAAAAAAATTTTGCACAGTAGGTTACTGTGTGAATTTAAACTCAAACGTCAATAATCTAAAAAAATATTTTATTCTATTTTTTTTATACACACATTTTGTTATTAAACATACAAAAACTCAATAGTAGTTTCCATCTTAAGTTTGGTTGTAAAAAAAAGCATTCACTTGATCAATTACAGAACATCACATAACGAATACTTCTAAACATTATGAAGACGGACATATGATGTGGTTATCAATATATTTTTGATTTTAATGTGAACTTATGTTCTAAGAACGTTATAAAGACACATACATGAATGTCGCATACTAGTAGCTCTTTTTTTTCAAACGTCCTAGTTATATAGTTTCATTTGTTATGTTCATTTATACAAATTATATACAAAATTAAAATAATAAACTTTCTTACATAGTTTCGATTGTTTAATCTTTTCTGATAATTGAACATTATTCACTAGTTGACGAAACATAAAAAGTTTTTTTTTTATGTATTCGTCGCAATGCGTAACTCAAATACCTATTTTTAGTCATTATAATATACGAAAAAAAAAAAAAAAAAAAAAAATCATATTCACAGAATGAAAGCCGGTCCAACAAAATATTAAAGAATCTTCCTATCAAAGATTAATAAGTAATTTGGTGTGTTCTTACTTAATTTACCTATCGCCATACTACATTGTAGATGCAAAAAAATTTTTCAAAGCAACATTATTTCTTTTTCGTTTTCGTACGTTTTCTACTTATGCACAATTATTTGTGTTGAATAATTACATGAAATCATAAATTACCTATACATCGAAGGTATTATCCGTATAAGCGTTCTATTGACTGACTTTATGTATACCAAAAAAAAAAAGTAAATCGGCAAATGAGACGTATATAAATGTTGGTACAAAAAATTATTAATGAAAATTTTAATTTCGAGCTTAAAAACGTGGCAAAATCAAAACACAAGTGTCAATGGAGTTTGAATAATTTCCATTGAAAATCACAGTCTATGATTACAACTTTACACCTTAACCGGTACCTCAAAGTATTCTTGGCATGAAAAATGTTTATCGAACTATGCCGTGTCCGTTGATTTCCCACGAAAATGAAC
This sequence comes from Copidosoma floridanum, assembly GCF_036245765.1. NCBI lineage: Eukaryota > Metazoa > Arthropoda > Insecta > Hymenoptera > Encyrtidae > Copidosoma > Copidosoma floridanum. The sequence continues at coordinate 8,540,091 of NW_028321884.1, read as the reverse complement.
CACCCTGTGATTTTACTCGCGTGAAACACAAATGTCCAATGTACAAAAGGTGCCAACGTGGATTATCCAAATCGTGTTTACAATTTTTTACGCGCGATTGTCAAAATGGCACTGAATAAATGCCCGATGGAACAAATAAAAAAATGTAATCGTACAAAACAAAGAGCACCCCAACGTATCATCAACCAGTTTTACAGCTGCATATTTCATATACGTAATAATATGTGGTAGACGACGCGTGTAAAAACCCTCTGGAATATCGAAACAAAAGCAAGCAAGACGGAGAGAGAGGAAGAGCAGAGGTGACGGGCACAATCCAGCAATGCTCGGCTTTTAGACGAGAGACGAACGAAAGGAAATCAGGCATCAAGGAGAAAAAAAAGGCACTCCTTGACATATTTGTGTATATCTGCGCAGCGTTGTTATCATCGTCGGTGTCGAAAAATCCACGGTGTAGGTATTTGGGAGAGAAGTTAACAGCACGAGCTCTTGGCGGGCTCGGCCTCGACGAGATTGAAGTCGAGGCCACCGGGTCTGGCGAAGCCCGTCTTGATGCCGTCCCAGCCGTCCTCGACCTTGTACTCGCCGTTCTGTATTCTGTTGTACACTTCCTGGGTGACGGTGCGGAAGGCCTCCTCGACGTTGAGGCCCGTCTTGGCGCTCGTCTCGATGTGGTGGACCCCGTACTGGTCGGCGAAGGCTCGCGCCTCCTCGCGGGACACCTCCCGCCTGCCGCCGTTCGTCACCAGGTCGATCTTGCAACCAACGAGGCAAAAGACCGGCCGGTGGGGCTCGATGTGCCGGCGCGCCTCCATCATCCACCGGGGGATGTGCTCGAAGCTCGCTCGGTTGCACACGTCGTACACCAGGAGCGCCCCCACGCTGTTGCGGTAGTACGATTTTGTGATGGACCTGTTGCGGGACAATGGACAAATCGGCGTGGCTATCTTTAATCCTTTTTTATCATCATTACTATATGTATATTGTAGTTTGATTGAATCTTAAACTCACGATGGTGTCTCGTTTTGTTAAAAAAAAAAAAAAAAAAGAACAAATTTCAGCAAATAGTATGAATCTAACCGAATCTTTCTTCCGAGCTTTTAAGAAAATCGGGCTTATACGGAGTAACCAAATCGGCGTAAAATATACCGCCGCTCCGATTGACATCATCTCGTAACGTTTTTGTAGCGTCAAGGTTTTTTTTGGATTTTCGAGATACAACTACAAAGGTGCAGGTAATTTTTATATTTTAAGCAACGCCATATACGCGTCTCAGGTCGCAATCAGCGCTATTTTCAGGCAACTTTACGGTGAAATCGGTAGAGCAAGTCATGGTTTGTACAAAAAAATCTGCTAAAACAAATAAATGTAAGTATACACATGTAGGGTTTACCTAAATCTTTCCTGTCCAGCCGTGTCCCACAGCTGCAGCTTGATTCTCGTGCCGTCTTTGACTTCGATGAGCCGAGCAAAAAAATCGACTCCGACCGTTGGGTCCGACAGCTGAAACAGATCCAATGGCGCACACGGTCAATGCAAAAGTTCCGCAGGGACTCGTTTAGATAATAAGCGGATAAATTTTCTCTCTCTCTCTCTCTCTCGGGATTCTATTTTAAAGCCATATGTACAGGTATATACGTGTACTTGTGCAGATCGTAATTGCGCGTCTAATTTTTCTCGCGCGTTATGATGTACACCTACTTACTTACGTAAATCATGCGCCGCAATGTCAATGCATTATGACGAGTTATGTAATCCTCGAGCGCTTACAGCGTTTTAAACAGAGGCTTTTCGTTTTATTAGTGGATTTTGAGGTATTTTTTAATTGCCGATTTGTACGAGATCGAGATGAAAATGTGATTTTGTAACTTGGTTGCTGTTATCGGAGCTTTTTTGGAATATACCGATTCAGTCTTGTTTCAATAGAATTTTTTTTCATCAATCATATATCAATAGAACAGTGAAATAACGTGGTTATTTAAATACACGAAGAAAAATAGTATTTCGAGGAGGTATGAATAACGTTTTGATAAACGAACCGATGACTCGTGAGGTGCGGAACTTTGGAATCGTTTAATGTAAGATATGTTATGTATTTTTGTACAATAACGTCAGAAAAACAAAAATGAAATATTTCTAGTGTCAACTATTGATGACGAAATCAGTAATACACAGGAATTGTATGAGAACGCGTCATTATCCGTGTACAGGGAAGCGTAAGATGGTCAATTTTTTTCATACATCAAGAATAAAAAAATACAAAAAAAAAAAAACAATTGAAAAAGTCGTGAAAAAAGTTCTTGCATAAACCGATTTCACGTATTACGAGGTACAACGATATTCTTGTAAAACAAAATGGTAACGTGTTCCAAGATCATTCATAAAAACATAACTGCAGCTGTTTTTACGATCGCGAAAGCTTATCAGTTGTGATACGTATAATATACATGACGGTGTATTTGTTAACGATCGCGTAGCCGATAAACTTTCTCACGTACCGGCATGTGCACACGCCCAACGCTTATCTCCACGCGCTACCAACGCGAAATGATGCTAGCCGATCGAAATCTTGATGGATTGAAAACTCCCTGCATCAGTGTGTGATGGGTAGATACACGATGAAGAAGAATATTATACTTGGAGGGAAAAGAGAAAATAAGTAATTATCCGACGTGAACAAAAGGGGTACCCACATTATATATTTAGGTATAATCATCACTTGAAAAGCAAAGAAGCCGCGAGCTGAGAATCGCGTCTCGGCTGAACGACCACAAAAGAGCGCGGAATAGAAAGAAAAGAGTGCCGTATATAGTTACATACTTCATATCATATACGGAGAGATACATCGCAAGAGGCAACGAAAGTCTCGCGCGCTCATTTACGCGTATACGTATTACACACTTGTGTATGCATTGAATGGTGTATATATTATATGTGTGCCCTTACTGTGTTACGAGCTCGTTCACTCTCTCGCGAAGAGATCGGTTCTCTAAGTATTTTTGCTCTCATCTCTTGCGCTGGGATAATGTGGCTTTTCTCTCTCTCTCTCCAATGATGTATCATAAACGTATATGCATGTCTTATTTGCGCGCTTCCGTTATTGTTGCTCTCAAAAAAAAAAAAAAAAAAACAAATGAATAACAAGAGTCGCTTCGAGAGTACCAACTCTGTTTTGGGTATTTTGCCCCGTTTCATTGTGAATTTCGTTGAATCACCTATTTTTTTTTTTTTTTTTTTTTTTTTTTTTAATAGTGAGAGAGAAGGCCCGTCCCGCAAATTTTAGATTTTGAACTTTTCGTTGAAATTCGCGTTTATTTCAGTCGTTCGGGTGAAACGCATCATCATTTTGATTCATTAAACTTTGCCCTGCTTCTCTCCTGTTTATTATTTATAGAATCCAAGAATAAAATCCAAACTTTCGCGAATCCGTGGAGGAGAAATATATATACATGACTCTTTGTGTGAATGGCAGGTGCCTGAATTGTGCTTAATAAGGAATACAGAGCTTACAATATAATGGTTTAACGATGATTATATTATTACATTTGTGGATGATAGCAACAAATATGTATTTAACTGCAAAACAATATTAATTTCTACTCTAACATGATCCAACATTACGATTTTCACTTTTATACATTTTTATTCCTGATTGGTTCTATTTCAGGTGTGTATGTGATGTAAAGTGAAAACGAAACCCAATATATTTGCGCACATAACTCCTGAACATAATACTTATTACTCTTGTTGACTCATTCTTCTTTCATCTTGTTATTCTGCACCTCTCACTTTGATTTTCCCTACGCAATTACGGGAGCTTATGGTCTCAATACTTCAACAAATGATGTATGGTTTATATACTTGATTTCATCAAAATTAAATGTCGTCAAATTTAATGAAACTTTTGTTTTTTTTTTTTAATTTTTTTAAGGACAATAATGCATACATGAAATTAATTGAACAAACTTTGTTTTGACATAAACACTTTTTTGGTGAATGTGACAAACACATTTTTTTTATTTTATTGATGGAGGTGATAATAATTAAATTTAAATGGTAACTATGTTAAAATGAATAACTCGTAAAAAATAAAACTTATTCACAATAGTACTTGTCATAACCTCTAGCAAAATGTATTAATAGAAGGTGTATCTAAAAATATTTATGATCATTGTATTGTTTTGGGTGACTTATACAAAGTTTGGGTAGGAAATAAATACTTACAGGAGTTAATAATTTTAACACTCACTTCTATTTATCTCTCAATTGTGTACAAAAAACAATTATCAATACCCCTGAAGTGAAAACATTGAGTAACGTGCACAAATGACAAGTTTTTTGTTTGTGTAAAAATCAAAATAAAGACGTAAATCACGTATTGGCTTGAAAAAACGTTTAAGAACCAAGAGAGAGAATCAAGAATAGATTGAACTACTTTTACAAAGTTATATATACACACTTAAGTATGACTCTTTTTGCGTCGTTGTGGTATTTAAAACAAACTACTCACCTCTGCAAATTTGCCATCGGTGAAATACTTGAGCAGCGAACTCTTGCCCACAGTACTGTCGCCAATTAAAATCAGTCGAAACTGATAGTCAAATATCGGCTCAACCATTTTGTTCGACAATATTGAATATGATTAAAAAACTACAAAATACACGCCCGAAGACACGAGGATGAAATAATGGCTCCAACTCCAACTCACTATATATTACAGTACTGTATATAGGTGATATCTCCTCTCGAGAGAGCTATAAAATGCTGCGAGCAACAATAACACGAACGACTTAACCTTTGGAACGTGAAACTGGTGCTAGTATTGAAGAAATAATTAACAAACTACAATATAACAGAATGACAGACGGAAACTATATATATAAACATTACACCGTCGGCAATAGCAGCCGATATTTTAGCATCAGCATAGTTTTTGCTGATAACACGCAATATATATTACATATGAGTATATACTGTCAATTAACGAACACACAAAAGCTTTTTTATTTGAAATTTTCTTGGCTTTGTGAGGCTTTAAAATAGTTCAAAAAAGCAGTTTGGGAGACCCAAAATCAGGACCAGAAACTCCGAAAGCTGCGGACAACAACACTCTGTCCCACTTACTTTTGCACTTATAACTTGTCAGATACAACAAACATAACTGCACTGCGATGCTTTTCGAAGGCTTCGCTTACCCTTACACGACCAAATAAAAAGATGTTTGCGTACTTCTTTTTTCTCCTCGCTACCGCGCCTTCACTGAATACTCTTAGCTCCTAATCTCTTTTTATCATCGCCTTGATGGTGATTGTTAGAGTTTACGTGGGCGGGTGCATGAGTAATCCACCACTTGACAGCTGGCTTGTATATATTATGCGCACAAACTTGTTTGCTGCTCTAATATACAAATGTACGAGAATAAATTAAATATTAATATTGGGCATGAAGCTGAACGAAGAAGGCCCCGACGAACGATGACTGTACGGCTGCCAAGCGACAACTAAACTAAAGCTTCTCTCTTCTGTGGTTCTATACACATGTCAAAACGTTGAGTGTTCAACTCTCTTGTTGTTGTTGCTTCTGTCTTTGTTGTTAATGTAGGTGCAACATCTCCGATTCGTTTAGGAAAGCTGAGCAGTGGGAATTTTTTTCTTTAGGCGCTAGATCAATTTTTATTTCATCAAAGTGTAGCATACTTACGTGTAATTTTATTTTTTTGGTGTATAATTTTATGAGAGTGAGCGTATTAAAACCAAAAGTATATAAATATCACATTAGAATTGTATCCTTAACATACGTAGTTTCATAGTAAAGAAGTAAAGTCATATTATTAAATATAATTTGTAAATTTACTATATATACGCTCCAGCAATATAATAAGGATTTTCATAGGTTTCTAAACTAAAATAAAATGCGAAATTTTTAAACAATAGGATTATATGCGGATAATCTATATTTACACCTGCGTTATACAATTTTTTATGTGCATGTATAATATCGTCGATCAAAGAATTGTTTTTCCGCAAGATTTCGGAGCAATGTTTACAACGTGTGTTTACATAATGTTTACATACACAAAAAAACGCCCGCAGCGACATCATGACTTCTGCTCCGATCAGCTGTTGTGTTGCTGTTCGAACAACATGTTCTGCGATAAAATAATTTGACTAAATAAAATTAATCCAGTAAATTGTGTTTCGTTTGCGCATTAAATAAAAAGCATATGCTATAATTATTATTACTGTAATAATATAAATAAATTGAAATGTGCGAGGAGGCACTTTTTGAAATAAACAGGTTGAAAAAGAGCTTAAAAGAAAAGGAGGAAAAACTCGCCGAATTGCAACGCGAAAATCAAATTTTACAAGAAAATGGGCTAAGCAATGCAGAAATTTCAAGGTACAGTAGGCAGATTTTACTACCGGACATTGGAGTCAAAGGTTTGTGATTTATTACAGCTAAATAGTAGTACTACATGTTATCACATAAACTGTAGGATTTAAAAAGGAATGTACTTTAACAATTTTTTAAATACAGGCCAAGTAAAGCTAAAAAATTCATCTGCACTGATTGTTGGAGCAGGAGGGCTCGGATGCCCGTCTGCTCTGTATTTGGCTGGTGCAGGTGTTGGACACATCGGCATCGTTGATTACGACGATGTAGAAATTACAAATCTTCATAGACAATTACTCTTCACAAAATTAGACATTGAAACATCCAAAGTTGGAGCTGCGAAAGACAAACTTGAAAGGTGTGTCTTTGTTTGTTCTATAAAATATTTGCTTTACATTGTTGTTATTATTTTTTACGCTTTATTATTTTTTTAGATTGAATGAAAACATCAAAATTACTCCATACAGACTTCAAATTAACAGCAGCAATGCTTTAGACATCATAAAGCAGTACGATGTGATTTTGGATGCTACCGACAATGTTGCCACTCGTTATTTATTAAATGATGCCTGTGTCATCAGTGGTAAACCATTGATCTCTGGATCGGCATTACAATTTGAAGGCCAATTAACTGTGTACAATCACTCCGGGCCTTGTTATAGATGTATATTTCCAAAACCACCTCCACCAGAGGCAGTTAACAACTGCGGAGACAGTGGCGTTCTTGGAGCGGGTAAAAATTAAATTAACAAAATTTTCAATAAACTTACAGCTGAACAATATTTTAAATTTTTTGCAGTGGTTGGAACTATCGGAGTTATGCAAGCACTGCAAGCAATAAAAATTATCTTAGGATTACCTGGGATTCTTTCAGGGAGATTATTGATGTTTGATGGGATGGATATGGTATTTAAAAATTTGAAATTGAGATCGAGAAATCCTGCATGTTCAGTATGTGGTAGTAATCCCACGATAGACGCGTTGATCGATTATGAAGAATTCTGCGGAGCAAAAGCAAATGATAAAAATCCAAATTTAAAAATATTGGATTCGAGCGAAAGAATAAGTGTTTATCAATATGATGATTTTTCTAAGCTACCTTTAAAGGATTATTTACTGGTGGATGTCCGGTCTGCTGAGGAATTTGAAATGTGCCACTTGAGAGATGCGATCAATATTCCGTTGACAACAATGAGCCGTGAAAGTGGTTTAAATAACTTGAAAAAACATATTGATGATGCTGACTCAAAATTATCATCGGGTAATTTTCTCTACATCTTCATTACTCACTGAAATTTTACTGATAACATCACAATTATGTGTCTTGATTTCCTTACAGTTTTTGTTATATGTCGACGCGGAAATGATTCCCAAAAGGCAGTGAGATTTTTAAAGAATCACTTTTCAGATTTAAATATCGAAATCAAGGATATTACTGGAGGAATTCACGCATGGACTTACCATATAGATTCCGAATTTCCAATTTATTGATTAATTATGTATGTACATATCACAGTTATAAAAATAATTTCGTTTAATTTTACAAAACAAAGATATATATTTGTTATGTTATCAATTAAATATATTGTGTAACATCTTCATACGTTAAACTAGTTTCTGGATATTTGTAATGATTCAGGGGTACATCACGCAATTTCTCGGCTGCTTGCTCAGGTGTCAAGTCTCGTTGAGCTTGAGCCAAAAGTTCGTAACCAACCATGTGTTTTTTTATGGTTGCTGATCGAAGCAATGGTGGGTAATAAATTCCGTGAAAAGTCCAATGACTGCAATCCTCAGGGGCATTCGGACCGGTCGGAGCACCTGTTCAAAATGACTTTTAATTTCTTTCTCGGGAATTTTAAGGATGATTTGTACTTACCATGCCAACCCATCGAGTAGGGGAATGAACACTTGAATAAATTATCATATTTTGTACACAACACTTTCATGATGACGGCAAGTGATTCTTGCTCTTCATCTGTTAGATCTTGCATCCTGGATACACGTCTTGTTGGTAAAACCATTGTTTCGTAAGGCCAAACAGCCCAATAGGGAACGACAACGATCCAGTGGTGAGTTTGAAGGACTAGTCTTTCCTGAAAATAAATCGCCTAATTAATATATTGGTTCTTGATGAAATAACGATTTACATTATTTTAAATACGTACTTTTTTGGCAAGCTCTCTTTTCATGTACTTGTAGAGTAATGGTACTTTGTGCTGATCATAGTATTCCTTTAGATGTTTGTCTTTTATTCGAGGTTCATTTGGTAAAAATGAACTTGCCCAAATTTGACAATGTGGATGTGCATTGCTGCAACCCATCAATGCCCCTCGATTTTCAAAAATTTGGATCCACGTCCATTTTTTGCCGAGTTCTAACATTTCATTTATCCACCTGGTTGACAAAAAAAAGTTTTTTGAATTACGAATAATTGTTTAAAATACTAAATAAAAAATGATAAGTAATGACTTACTGTTTGATAACTTCTTTTATTTCATCCACTTTCATAAGAGCAATCGTTACATTTGATTTTGGGTGAAAGCACATGACTCTGCAAGTGCCCTGAGCACCTGCCATCAAGAATAGTTCATCTTCATTTTCTGGTGGATTAGGTGCATCTTCCAACATTGCAGGAAAATCATTATTGAATGCAAACGTTTTCTCATATTTGGGAGTCAGCTAAAAATAAATTGCACAATTTAAAAGCAGTTGCCAACTGGAAAAATAACGTTAAACGCACAGAAATTAAAATATTATAAATTTACTGCTCCATTTGCGCGAGTATTTCCGGGACAAAGTGGATTCGTGGGATCGTAGTCAGGTTGTTCTTCATCATTGCTCGGCTCCACTTGTCCTCCCCAAGGTCGTTTCATTCTGTGAGGTGAGACCAACACCCATTCGCCCTTTAAAGGATTAAACCTCAAATGCTGATGTTCTAGTTTAAAAGTGTCAGTTTGTGCATTACTTTTTACTTAAAATAACAATAAAATTTATACATTAGAGAACCAGGAAGTACATTCCCTACCTGTTGGATCAAACTTCACTGTACTGCCACTCATTTTTTAAATTAAATTTGTTTTCTGTTTCACGAAAGACTGGATGAAATTTTGCCAGTAATTAAAAATATACACGTAAATAAAAAAAACAAAATGTTTTCCAACACTTGCTTGAGGAAATCCCGGAGCAAAATGTCGATCTCACCAAGAGGCAACAGCGACGACAGCGATCTATCAACACGAAATAATAGGTATCACACGACGCCAACCTTGTTTGCAATGCGATGAAAAAATTTGCCGCACAAGCACACGAGCTTATCGCCCGCGACGCCCGCAAGTCAACACACACACACACACACACACACTACGCGCTCTTTAACCTTGTGTGCATGTAAGCTTTTCTACGCGCAAATATATTTAGATTCACGGTCATACACAACGAATATAGTTATACTTTTGTACTGTAACGCTATTGCTAGTTTCTTTATCTTTGGAATATAGAGAAAGAGATAAAGTTGATAGCAAAAGTAAAATGTTCTTGTAAAGATTTCATCTAAAATTTATAATTCAGAATCACTTATTTGTTACCAGAATTATTAGGTAAATTAAAAATATATTGTTTGAAGATGAATAAATTTATATTTATTAAAGTCTGACTATTTAGACTTTACCTTTTGACAATAACTGTTGTAATATACAAATATTTCAGAGAATGTCATACCTTGATTTCTGCTGGAATGTTCATGCACGGTATAAAAGAAATCTTGCATACATAAATTTACGAACGTTTTCAAGCTTTGAAGACATCCTTTCTGGATCTCAAGCATCCCATAACTTCAACCGGATCACATTTTTCGGTGTACTCCTTGATTTCTGGCTCACAAACTCTCATAAATGGATTGAATAATTTTTCTTCGCAAATCGAACTAGGCACCGTTGGGAGATTATTCTGTCTTCTGCAACAAGCCCACTCGAATTTTTCCTTTGTAGCATTATTTTTTGGCTCTACTGTCAGAGCGAATTTAAGATTGTTGACGGTGTATTCATGACCACAATACACTTTCTGTAAAATAAAGATTTATAGAAACTCAACTTAATGGGCTAGTTTGAGAAATAATTAAATAGTTTACTGTTTCATCTGGAAGTTGAGCCAAAATTCCGTTGAGAGCTGTATGCATTTGCTTAGCAGTTCCCTCAAAAAATCTACCACATCCAGCACTGAACAAAGTATCACCTTAACAATAAAACAATTAATAAATATAGTTACTTGGTTGTTATATACAAAAATTGACATTGTTAAGCCAATACCAGTAAAAACAGCAGGCTGCGTTCCATTCTTTGTAACAAAGTAGCAAATATGTCCAAGAGTGTGACAGGGTGTAAACAAACACTCGATCTTCAGAGATCCCATATTAATCACACTTCCGTGCTCAACTTTACACGTCAATGAGTCAATCCTGTCATCTCCCCCAAAAACTTGCAAGCCAGGAACTTCACAGCATATTTGTTCATTTCCACCTGCGTGATCCCAATGATGGTGAGTAGTCAAAACTTTTGTCAATTTGCAGTCGCTCTCTTTAACAGCTCTAAGGATTTCGCTTGGATATACGGGATCAACAGCTGCTGCTTCTCTGGTATCCTCATCAATGATCTATATATGTGTGACATAAATACTGATTACTTCAAGCAGAAAAAATTCAATGAAAAACATCAAGAGACTTACGAGATACATGTAATTGTCTTGTAGTGCAGGTATTACTTGGACCTTCATTTTGTTGTGATCAACAGAAACAGAACTACTGTGGAAAGCTCTGGTAAATGGAATGTGTTTTGCTGCAAAGAAAACAAAAAATAAACTATACTGTTGAGCTAAACACTAATATCAACTTTTCAGTAAAGAAAAAAAAACACGTATTGTTTATAGATAACGAAAAGATGAAGGAGATCATTATACCATTATGGGAAATAGTAGCTAATCCGCGTTTTAGTAACGGCGGATAAAGGGACAGAGTCTTAAACATTTTACTAAATATTAACCTCAAAAGTAAACATAAAAATACACATGTCTCATAATTAACAAACAAATGAAAAACTCGTAGTTTTTTAAAAAAGTGCTTACTTCGGGAACAAAGTCCGAAATACGCCGATAAGTAAGATGCTGCAGCGTTATATTTTTTTGACGGATCATATGCGTTTTGCAGACGACAGACACCAACGTTTCTCTAACCTCTGCATACACATATACATAAGTACATGAGGTAAACGTAAACAGGGACGTCCGTTATAATATTTTTACAGTTTTATAACGAAAAAAGTTATTTTTTTAGTGTAAATGTGTGGTAACCCAAGATAACATGTATGCCGGAGGTTCTAAGGAAGTGATAGACGTCGATAGCGGTGATTATCAAGGTATATTTTTCAATTATCATCGTTTCGGCTTGAAAGACTCATAGGTTTTCTTAGCGACGAGTGATCGTTTATTAGAAAAAAAAAAAAAAAGAATCGTTAAAGTTTATTTTTGTTTTGACAGTCACTCAAGAAGACGAGATAGCAGCTATCGACTACGAGTTGAGGCAAATAGAAACTGAGCAACAAAAACTAGAAGATAGGAAAAAAGTTCTTCTCGATCGCAAGCAAAAATTGAAGGACGATGCGTTACTTCAAAAAAGTCTCAACTTGGCAAAGAAAAACTGGGATACCGAAGATTTTTCCTGGTCAAAGAATCTCAAGAAGGCGCTGACTGACGTATTTAAAATCAAAGAACTCAGACCCTTGCAGCTGCCAACTATGAATGCATACTTGTCAAATCAAGATGTGATTCTTGTGATGCCAACTGGTGGTGGCAAAAGTTTGTGCTACCAGCTTCCAGCTGTGATAAGTAAGGGAGTCACGATTGTGGTATCTCCTCTGGTAGCTCTGATGGAAGATCAGCTTCACGGTTTGCATAAGCTTAAGGTGAATGCAAAGATGTTGTGCGCGAAAGCTCCAAAGGAGGACGTTAAGGCTGTGATGACGGGATTAGTTGATAACAAGTCTGATCTGAAACTGGTATACGTGACTCCTGAATACATGGCCAAATCAAACAGATTCAGGAGTAAGTTACAAAAAGCTTTTGAAATGAAAAGGTTGGATAGATTTGCCATTGACGAGGTTCATTGCTGCAGCCAGTGGGGTCATGATTTCAGGCCAGATTATAAGTTTTTAGGCATTTTGAATTCCATGTTTCCCGGTATTCCTATCTTAGGCCTTACAGCAACAGCTCCTGCAAAAATCATTGTCGACGTCCAAAAAATGTTGGAAATTCAAGGTTGCCTTGTGCTCAGAGCATCTTTCAACAGACCCAATCTCTTCTACGAAGTACGTCGCAAACCCAATGACAAAGACACTTGCCTCCAAATGATCTCCAATCTTTTGAAACATAGGTTTGTTGATCAACAAAATTTGCTTTTCAGTGTTCTATGTCACTGATATGTTGAAAATTAACTAGTATATTCTTGCAGGTTCAACGGAAAATCTGGTATTATTTACACAACAACAATCAAAGAATCAGAACAGTTGACCACGGACTTGAGAGCCCAGGGACTGAAAGTCGGCTGCTACCACGCCATGCTAGAAGCGGACTACCGCACTAAGGTGTACTCAAAGTGGATATCCGGAGATTACCAAGCTGTGGTGGCAACCATAGCATTCGGCTTGGGCATCGACAAACCAGACGTACGTTTCGTTATCCACCACTGCCTCTCGAAATCCATGGAGAATTTTTACCAAGAGAGCGGCAGGGCCGGTCGGGATGGCAAAACATCAGTCTGTATTGTTCTCTACCGTCTGATGGATGTGTTCAAGCTCAGCACCATGGTGTTCCAAGATAAGGTGGGCCTGCAGAATCTCTACAAGATGCTCGGCTACTGTCTCGATCAGAGCTCCTGCAGGCGGAGTCTAATAGCTACGCACTTTGAGGAAACTTGGACGAAAGCTGATTGCAAGGAGATGTGCGACCACTGCAAAAAACCGAAAGAAAAGAAAACGCTGGACGTTGCACCCTACTGCCGATATATGTATCAGATAATAGCCAAGGCAGCGTCTAGCGATCAGCGACTGACGCCTCTCAAACTCATAGACTCCTGGTACAACAAAGGACCAACTAATCTGAGGGTGGACAGTGTTCCCACGCCAAAGTTCCCGCGAGAGGTCGGCGAAGCGATCGTTGGACATTTATTCATAAATGGATATCTGCAGGAAGATTTTCACTTTTCGACGTATTCCACATTGACTTACGTTAAGAGAGGGCCAAAAGCTGGACTTGCTCTGGCCAACGATCACAAAATTTTTATGGAAATGATTTCCGATTGAATAGTTGTTCGAGAGGATTTGTATATAATTGTAATGTAATGTTCCTACATTATTTTACGTATTATTTATTGTCGATCAAAGTACATTAACGATAGCAACGAACAATCAAGTTAGTATTTTTGTACAAATTGTCGAATTCGACGGACCAATAAATGTAATAAGTTGTTTTTTCATACAATTGAATGTTTTCATTAACGATATTCGCGCTAAATTCGAATCGCCGCTCTTGGCGCGCCTTCCTAAGAATTAATTTTTTTTGTTATCCAACTCTCAAAATTCTTTTTGATTTATCAGTTGAGTATATGAGCGGCATTAGCATAAATCATTACGGTAATCAATAAATTTGGGTAATAAAAAGAAGAAAAAAATATAGGCAAAAAAGCTTACTAGAGCGTGCTCGCAAAGCTCTCGAATTTCACCCCCGCGTTCACAGAGCATTCATACTGTATGAACGACGCGTATATCTGTGACGTTTCACTGCTGGAGGAGAAGTGGATCAATAAAAGAAGCGGGCGGTGGCAAAACCCACTTTGTGTACTACAATGTATAGGTACAGCATAGGTATATATTACACAGGGAGTAAAGTGGGACGCGTGTACGCGCGAGCGAGGGAGTATCCGATAGACAGGCTTGGTATATAGGTAGTAAAGTATACCTACGTACAACATCACGAGAGAGAACTTAGTCGTGCAGAGAGCAGCGGACGCGGGTGGTTTAGCGCGCTCCAGTGTCCGCGACGATATTGATTCTCTCTCCGCTGTGCTCCATAATGGAATAACTGTGTATACCACCTTATTGCGTCTAAACTATTGTTATTATTGTTGTTGTTGCTGATGTAAGGTATTATGCGCGTGAGAGAAAAAAAAATTTACACAAGTTTCTTACAAAAGATGATTTTGGTCGTGATAATGTCTGGTGCCGACCGGGGTGTTGAAGGTGTTTTGGAACGAAACCAAGAGGATGGAAGCACGAGTCTCAGATCTCAGGTGCATGGGTGATTCAATCCAATTTTTTTTGTCTCTTGTTCTTGTCTTGCCAACTTTTTTTTCGGCATCAATAATAAAATCTCAAAGTAGGATTCAAAAAGTAATTTGAACTTTTTTTGAGGATTATGATTTTTTTTTTCTTAATCAAAAAATTGACGAGATTTGCAAATGTAATTAAATTTTAATTGCTGTACATAATTATTTAAAAAGTAAACGGATGTATTGAACTTTTTAAATAATTTTCGTAACTATGAACATCCTTGTGAACTCATCGAGAGAGAAATGAAGCCACTGTCGCGTTAAATTTTAATTTCACGTCATTATCACATCAGCTGACGTGTGCTCTTATGAGAAATTCAATAATGCCATGTCAAAGGATTGGTGAGTTAAAACCGTAATTTGTTTGATAATAATTGTGTACAAGATACATCGTTATAAATCGTTATTCTGGATTTAATAATAATTGGTCTAAAAATCGTTAAGCGTTAAAAATATATACTACAATAATCAAAAGTACATCTAACGCAGCTAATCCTGCTAGGATTTACATTGAAATCTCTTATCTCAATCTTACGTACATTGAGGAAGTGCAAGGGTACTTCTATACATATTTTCGGAAAAACAGCGAAAATGTTTGTTTCATATTGAATTCGTTCAAATATCGGAAACGTTGAAAATTGTATCGCCATCCGATACTCAAAATTTATTTGATCACACAAACAGCGAAGTTAGCCAATCAAATAGGCGTGAATCGCAGTAAAGAAAAAAAAAAAAAAAAAAAAAAAAAAAAGTAAATTTTAGCGCATAAATAAAGTTGTTTATTATTTCTACCTTTAAATCTAGTTACGTATGAATGTACTACGCGCACGTGCTACGCTACGCTATATGTGTAATATGTATAAACAACTATAGCAAAAAAGCACATGTACAGATAGAGAGAGAGAGAAAAAAAAAGAGTCACCGAGCCGTGTAAAAAAGTCGTTCATAGATAATTTGCATGGAATCCTGGAAGAACGGAGAATAATTTTGTTTCCGCCGATTTCCCTGGTGAGTTTTACCAAAGTGGGTCGACTTCACGGGTGTGCCATACGATGTATCCGAATGAATATCCAATCTAATGGACTGAATCCCTGCACATATACATATATACGCTTCGAATCCCTAAAATCGGTATCATAGCATATACACGCGATGAAAAGTGTTTGTGGAAGGTGATTATTATTACTATATGTGTGAGAGCCGGAAACTCACCGGATACGATAAACCTCGTGTACACTACATGTATATACATTCAGAAAATTAAAGTAGACTCGGTCGCGTGCACTTGCAAAAATCAGAAGTGATACGTACTTATGCACACACCTGCTGTGTTTATAATATATATGCGCTCACCTGCAACTTGGAGTGTTGGTTTTCAGGTATACTGCATTCAAGAAGCGTAAGCTTAAGCTTATGGATTTAGGCTAATTAAGATAAGAAGTTGTTGGCGGGTGTACTTGTTCCCTTTTTTTCCCCTCTCCTTTCGTTTTTCATGGCTAACCATACGGTTTAGAGATATACACACTGTAGAGAAGAAAAAAAACGTTACCTTTACCCATGAGTGAGTATTTTTTTTTTTTTTTTTTTTTTTTTTTTTTTTTTTAATTCGGGGTTTTTTTCAATCGAGTTAGACTCATTGTTATCTTACAAAAAGGAGGAAATATTAACCAAATGTTTGTTTTGTTCCTTCATTTAAACACGAGATATTATCACCATGCCAGTGTAGTTTTTACACAACGATTCAAAAGAAAAAAAAATCGGCAAATCAAACGACAACGTGACATGGTCGAATAAAGCGTGATTCAAGCAGCGCGTTCGAGTGTCAGAGTGCAAGTTACATGGGAAATAACAGCGTGCGCGTCACTTTGTCACACATAATTGCCGATTTTCGCAATCTGCTTCAGCCTCTATAAATACAATTCGATCGTTAATTTCCGTGATTTCTCTCTCTCGCTCCTTCTTACATTCATATATATGTGTGTGTGTGTATACAACAATATAAAAGAAAACGTTAGCGCAATCGGCGCTCGTGTTTGCATGTAATCAATCGGCTGATTTATAACTTTCAGCGATGAGTATTAGCTGCAGTTACTCGATCGTCATCGTCTCGTGTCGTCGAGGCCGTGATAACAATAATAGCAACCGGAGCGCCGATTCGAATGGTAATCACGCGTTCATCGTGGAAAAACACAAAAAAGGCCCAAAAATGCAATCGTCTACCCAACTTTGCCAATCGACTTCCAATTGTTGAACGAGTATATAGTAACAGGTAACACACACGATTTTCTTTATATATAATGTCGCCTGAAACATCAAGACGTGTACAATGTAGATATATATATATATATATATTATCTTACTTGAATCACCCTTAAAAAAGAAAACAGTACTTAAGAATAAAAGAAAGAAAACTTTGTAGATCGTTATATATATTTATATAGTCATGCGATGGCTCGCAGGAGCTAATAGTAAACGACAATGGCGAGCAACGTCGGCCACGCGAGCGTGAAAAAGCCATCGTCGTCATCGTCGGCTCTGTTGACGCGCGAGTCCCGGTGCGAGCTGAGTTTCTGCGTGATGCCACTGCCGAGCATCATAAAGAAGGCGAGCAGTTACATATTGGGCGAGAGCTGCCGGGACACGTTGCGCGCCATGTACCAGGACGGCGAGACCCTGTTCTGCAAGAACAACGTGTGCGTCCATCCGCCGAGTTTGTTGCGCCAGCAGTGCGAGGTGATACACCACCCGGGATACATGACCGTCACTTGCCGGATCGACAAGCCAACGGGCGTGCCGACCCTCCACCTCAGCTGGATACCCAACACGACGCTGAGGAAACACCCGAGTACCCTTGAGAACGCGACAGTTCGGAAAATCGAGGCACCCCTCAGGGAGAACAGCGACGAGCCGCACAACGAGGAACCTGGTAGGTGCAAGGTTGTATGTTACTTTTCCTACCTTTTTTCCTTATCATCGCGTAATAAATGCACACGCCAACTTTGGCGTACATGTATTTAAAGCCAAAGGAAATATGCTGGACGACAAGATTATAGACGGCTGCCAGGAGGCGAAGGAGCCGATCAACTGCAAGGACTGCGAGCGCGTCTGTTCGGGCGGTGTCGCCCACAATTTACCATCGATGCTCATCCGCTCGACGAGTCCCGACCACGTCGCCAAACCACCCCCGGAAGCCGAGGTCGAGGACGCCCCGGTGACCAGTCAGCCGGAGAGCGGTGCCGACGCGAGTGTCCTCGGAATGGCCCCGGGGATAGCGAACGGTAACAGCGAGCCCAGCAGGAGGTTGATGCACCACGCGAGGTCCGACTCGACGGACTCGAATGGACTGCCCGGGAACGGTAGTGCAATAAGCGTCAAGCCATCGCAGGACGACACGACGAGCGTCAAGAGCCGTAGCATGTCGCTCACCTCCATGTGTAGTCTGTCGATTACCTTTACGAACGACGGTGAGCATGTGTCATACATATTATTTGATATTGGGATGAAATCGGACGATTGGAGTGACCAATAAATGTCGCGTCATTCCCGCAGAGGAGATCCCGACGTGGATGCGAACGCCGGAACTGCTGGCGCTGCAGCACAACCTGACATTTCCGGAGAGCGCGAGCGCATCCCCGGTAGCGGTGCGCCGGGCCCACCGGTGCCGGCGTTTCTCCGTCGATCTTGGACAGATGCGCTCCCTGCGGCTCTTCTTTTCCGATACCGAGTGCACCTCCGGCCAGCTGGTGGTGGCCAGTCGCGAGAGCCAGTACAAAATCCTGCACTTTCACCACGGCGGCCTCGATCGGCTCGCCGCTACCCTCCATCAGTGGCACCAGCTCCTCAATCCCGGCCTCAGCGTCGATCGCTCGGAGGACAACTTGCTGCCCTATCGGTACATGCTGATGACCCACCATCCTTACGTACATTGCCATGCATTCGATTTATCTAATACCGATCGTTGCGTGTTGCAGGCACTTTATGGTCTGTCGACCGGAGGTCGGGCGGGACGAGCTACACCCGGAGGAGGGCCAAGTGCCGATGATCACGTCGCTGGTTTGGAAGGACTTGCTGAACGAGCGGGGCCAGGTCGAGGACGACTTGACGCTGCGCAAGGGCGTCTTCTTTGGTGGGCTCGAGCCCGCGCTCCGCAAGATCGTCTGGCCGTTCCTGTTGCACTGCTACTCGTACCAGAGCTCGTACGACGACCGCGAGCAGATAGACGCGATTCGGAGACAGGAGTACCAGGAGATACGCAACCGCAGGGAGACCATGACGCCCGAGGAGGCAGACAGGTTTTGGCGGAGCGTCGTCGCAATCGTCGAGAAGGACGTCGTGAGGACGGACCGGGCCAACCCGTACTACGCAGGCGAGAACAACCCCAACATCGAGGTCATGAAGTGAGTCTTTTACTGGTACAACAGAACTCCTATACACAAATATAAATATAATACGTACCTATTAATTTTTTATTTTTCCCTTTGAGGAACATCTTGCTGAACTACGCGGTGTACAACGCGCGGTTGGGCTACACGCAAGGTATGTCGGATCTCCTGTCGCCGCTGCTTGCCGAGCTGGACGACGAGCAGGAGGCATTTTGGTGCTTCGCGGGCCTCATGCAAAGATCGGTGGCCGTTTGCACGCCAACGGACCTGGACATGGATCGCAACCTCTGCTACCTGAGGGAACTCCTGAGGATCATGCTGCCGAGCTTCTACGCGCACCTCGAGAGGCACGCCGACGCGCTCGAACTCCTCTTTTGCCATCGGTGGATACTCCTGTGAGTCCTTGATCATTTGCGAATGCATACCGCAACGATATAACATTATACATATCACGACGATGATTGTGATTTGGTTTGTTTACGGCATCAGTTGTCTGAAGCGAGAGTTTCCCATGGAGACAACGCTACAAATGTGGGAGGCCTGTTGGGTCAATTACTTGACGGACCATTTCCACCTGTTCCTCTGTCTGGCCATCATGTGCGTCTACGCCGACGACGTCATAGCCCAGGATTTGCGCACCGACGAGATGTTGCTGCACTTTAGTTCGCTGGCCATGTACATGGACGGTACGCTGATATTGCGCAAAGCTCGGGGATTGCTGCACCAGTTTCGCCAACTGGAGCGGCTACCTTGTACTTTAGCCGGCTTGTGCCGGCAGTGTGGACCCGGTATGTGGGACAATACTCACGACCCGGTGGTCGAGTGCGTCGGCCATTTGGACGACAAGTGCCCCCGGGCTGAGAACTACGGGAGACTCGGCCTCGAGTGAATCGGTTATTTTTAGGTGTATATATTTACGTGTGTGTGCGTGTACGTTGGTATTTGTATTCAGATCATCGATTAGTATGTATAAGCATCATTCCGATGGACTGCGGACGTAAAATATATGAAAAAATATATAAGGAATCATCGAATTGCAGAGACTGTGTGTTTTGTACAATTATTATTTATACTTTTTTCAGACGTAGCATACGCATAACCACTTTTTTTACTTACTATTGAAAAAAGTGATACTTTGTTTATTTTGATCTTTTTACGTGAATCATCGAGAATGATTATACTGTGTGGTTGTTTGGCGTCGCCGACAAAACATATATATTTTGTATAATACTGCCCTTTTTTTATTCGATTTTATTTAGTTTTATCAAGACGTAATACAACTCGAATCAAAATATTTCTACTAATTGAGTTATCGATCGTGAACTCGGCACTAGTTAATATCGAAGAATTTATAATAAAAGCACATTAGAACAAAAAGAGACAAAAATCACACTATAGGTACCTAAATAAAGAAAATAAAGAAAACGTTTTATAGTATTCAAAAAATCACTAATTATGTAAATACTTCGAAAACGCACTAAATAATTACATTATACGTTTACAATTACCTAAATACATATAAAAAAGTACAGGCTTCTTTGGGCGTTTGATATATCATAAGAATATAATTTTTTTTATAACTACTGCATTCATTAGAATGCAAGTAACTCTAAGTAAATCGATTCCAGAAAAGGTGTCACAATTTTCGTTGGTATCAATTCAGGCTCGCAATTTGATTATATAAAATAGAAAATAAAAATTTTACAGACTAAATTATAAATAAAAACCAGTAAAAAGTATTGAATATTGAAATTTCATTGAGAAAAATATATTTGTAGTACAATACAAGACTGATGTCAACAAAAATATATACATATTAAAAAAAAAGATCTGATAAATTTGGTCTGATCAACTAACCATGCAGGAGTTAAGTGTAATAAAAAATATTATGTATCTGTGTTGTATTAGGGTGCCTTTCGGTGAAGTCTTATAATCATATGACTTTGATATAAGACCCGGGTAGATTTGGCATTTTTTTTTAGATTTGTATCTTAACATGATCATCGCAGTATATATTTCTCGATACTTAATCTCGACGCCAAAAATGACTAAACTATTATTTGCGTACAAAATAATTATTATGATTTTTTTGAATCAAGAAACATTGGAAAAAACGTAATTTTCTGATGTCAAATTTGCAGCACTATTACTTTTTCTTCGTTAAAAAACAATTTTATCAATATTTTTGTATGAGAAAAACAGAGTTGTTGAAGTTAATGCTGTAAGATACACATTCAAAAATTATTAAAACATTTTTTCGAGTCTTATAATTTGTAAAATAAGACTCTGTATAAACGCACTCTCAATCTTCCTAATTATCAATGGAAATCATGCGAATACTCAATTAATTGAATAATTATTTATAAAATTATTTTAGAAAAATGTTCGTGTGACGTAATTGTAAAGTATAATTTGAACATAAATTAAAAAAAAAAAAAAGAAAGTACTTATATTTATGTAATGTAAGGTAAGTTGTATTGAGCAAAATTTCTGTGTGGAATAAAACTGCAAGCTTCAGCTCACTACAATGTACAAAAATTCGTTTTGTCGAGTAACTGGAAGTTTTCGGAGCTGGCATATACGACACAAAGTGCCAACAATTATTACAAAAGTGTACTGACGTTAAGAAGAAAATATTGATCAAATCCAGGGTGATGTAATATCGATGCATTATCAATGTTATAATTTAAATAAAAAAAAAATAAAAATTTAGCTCAATGTCATTGTCAATTGACTAAAAGGCACTATCGTCACTTTTAGCGTCGGCTACGAGTTTAATGACTTTTCGTGATTTTACTTTGCGTAGTTGATTCTGAGTGACCAAATTGCCTTATTAATATCACATTAAAATCCGTACAACTAATAAAATATTTTTGCTACGCAGCCACCGATACACTAAACAGTTTATAAATATTGATGTGGTTTTAAATCACCTACACCTGTATGTTTGTTCTGTTCTCATTATTATTTGGGAATGACAAAAAAAAAATAAAAAGAAGAAAAGAAAAAAACATTTGCGTACGTATAATTGTAAATAATCACCAAAGTTTCATATTAGATTATAACAAACCATAAAAAAATTTGTTAAAATTTTCTTCTTGACTATTTGTATTAAGAATTAAAGAATCATACCTACGTATAGTTGGGTTTTAAAATTTATGAAGAAAAAATAATATTGTACAATTAATATCGTATCTTTTCTGCTTGAAAATACTATGAAAATTAATTTAGTACATTGTACGATACGATACTAATACGAACCAATGAGTTTTTAACTACATAAGTTATATCATGAGATTTGAGGGTCTAGTTCACGAAAACTTATAAAAAATATGAAGCCGTACAGAAAGAATTCATTTGAAATTTTACTATTCGATTTCTCTACTGCTACCTTGACTTGTTGAAACATTTGGAGGAAATTCTATTGGTGTTGAAAGCCGTGAATGCTTTTTATTCCATGTACCTTATCAACTATGAAAATGGAGTATGAAAGGAAATATACACGAGTAATTCAGTCAAAATTAGTTCTTTATTTTACATAATACTCTCCTGTTTATCATACACCCCTACTTTTCCGTTCTTGTTTCGTTGTTAGAAAATATACATCTATTTGTTGTTGTGTAACTGTTTTTTCATATATGTATATATTAACAACTAACATAATAACACACGATTTTTTTTAGATAACAACAACGATATTATCTTATTTGCTTTTCACATTTAAAGTTGGGCTTGAAGTTAAGATTGAAAAATCGATTAAAACATTTTTGAGTATCAGAGAGCAACCCTCGAGTAGATGCGAACTGAGTGTACCCAAAGTTACGACTGTTTAAAGTCACAAAAAAAAAAAAAATGTCCATCGGCTATAATGTTGCATTCGAGCAGAAGAATTTTTTTTCCTATAAATTACATGAAGATAAAGTTGCACTTGGCACCATTTGTCCAAAAGATAACGTGTAGCGTGTAAGACGTGAACGACGAGGCAAAAATCATCGCTTCCGGATCATATTACTACGAAGAAATAGCCGATGGGTGGAGTGTCTCGACTACAAGGACAAGGACCATTTTTCAAAGCGCGAGTTCGAATCAGAGATTGGTTGCGTCATCATCATTATTGTTTATTGATCATCTCTTTTCTTCCACAGATCCCGATCCCATGACGCACCACTCGTTATTCACAAAAGAAACTATTGCCATTTCCCCGCGAGAGGTTTCGGCCGATCAGGGAATGTCCATTTAGGGTAGGTAGCTACAGCCCTAGGAACCGCATATTAATGCAAGTTATTGTCAATTGTTTTACTCTTCACATTGTCAAATCTATGTATTGTATGACATAAATCAAACATCAGTATCGTTATTTTTATGCGTTTGGTAACAGTTGGCACGTGACCTTGTTGCTATAGATGTACTATAAATCTTATTTGTACCCTTTCTTACTTTCAAAGGAACTAGTCTTATTATTGTTTTTAGTCTCATTCTCCCTGTACTTCCGTTGTATCACAGCAAACGTATTATATCCTTTACCTGTGAGATATCAGGGATAAGAATTTTGTTTCGCAAGTCTTTATCGCAAGCGGGGAATTATACATTCGATCATAATCATGTTAAATTTGTAATTCCTAAAAGATTTGAAAAGTTATATATGGATTTCAGTGATGACTTTACCAATATTCATGTACCTCTCCACCTCTTATACTTTGTTGTTTTTCAATGATATTTGTAGATACGAAAATCATGCAAACAAATGCCCAAAGAATAATAAATACCAGCCAAGCTGTGCTTTTGAATGGACTTGCTAATTCATTCTTTGCCGCTTGGCCTATAATTTCGGCTGTACTTTTTCTTGCATTATAAACTAATAACGTGGGTATCACATATTGTATACCTGCCCCCGCAAATGAGCCGGTTATACTTACAAGCACCGTCAGATTTTTCGTACTCATGGCAATCAAGTAAGGGGGTAGAACCGCTAAAAGGGGAAAAATTGCTTTGCGCAGACATATACAGTACGAGCTTTGGCTGTCATTTAAAAATAACGATTGTAAATTATTTCGCAGGGTTATGGCAATTATGGGAAAACTGGTGCTTAGCGTGAACACAGGAAAGAGAGCCAAAAAGTACTGGATTACAATTAAAACAATGTTATCATCGGTTCGGCAGCCCTTAGGGCCAAAGTCTAAGGTGTAGAGGTCATCCAACTGTTCAAAAGCAAATACGCCCGTGAGTGCCAGTAGTATGTAGAAAAATGAAATCAAAATGAAATCGTAACTGATAGATCTATTGAGTTTAGATTTGTCGGAAATCGGGGCTATAAGAGCTGGAAGAGAATGGTGGCACATAAACGAATATACACATACTCCAAAAAGTCCAGGCAGCCCAGCAGTATCGGCTTTAACAGGAGTTCCTTGTGGACCCTCGGCCAGGATTTTGCTGATTGCGTAAATAATCATTATTGAAAATGCCATCCAACGCATTAGCGATGTTAATACTTGCAAGTACTTAGTCTTTTGTACATTAAAAAATGCAAATGGACCAAGCATCATGATAAATACTGTCTGTAATTGTACAATTATCACGAATAATTTTGATTATTTACTATACTTAAATTTTATTAGTAATTTAAAAAAAACTTACTAAAAATATCCTATATGCATCTAGTCGATTAACTGTTAGTGATTCCCAACAGAGCTCTTGGTCCGGTATAGTTTCATTGCACGTAAAATTCTGAGGAATGTACGTGCAAGCGATGTCTGTCACCGATTTAGCAATGGCAGTACCATAAATACTGAGATCCCCATATAAGTAAACAGCTAAGCAAACGTAAAATAAGCTAACACCTAATTTGGAAAAAAATAAGGAGGCCATCTCGCCCATTTCTATTTTCTCACGAATGATATAAAAGTGATTCGGACGTTCAGAACGTTCTATTGGTACTAGTGGCGTATCTTCTGAATCTTCCGAAGTTGACGGTCTCGAATCTTCCAACGCCTGCATCGCCTGTGTATAATTAATAAAGTATGTAGCGTCTTCTAAAAATATTGTCGGAAAACTGTCTAATCTGAGATTAAGCTCGATACAGCAAACATAAAGGTATTATTACCATTTTTTATCCAAAATGTTGTTTTTTTTCTTTTTAAAGATATCTTGAAAAATATTTATTTGATTTAAAACTAGTATAGTATTTCTTTTTTATCCTCAACAAGCTTAATTACATATGATGTAGTTTTCCGAAAATATTTTCAAAACATGCAATATATCAATTTTATCAAATGCATTAATATTGCTGAAAATTGATTGAAGTTTAGGCTCAAAGTAATTAAAAAATGTGCAACTTTAAAGAAAATACATGCCTGCACCTGTAAAAATGCGCAAAATTTTTAATAGTACTAATAAAAATACAAAAAAAAAAAAAAAGAAGCAAATAAGCCAACTAAACAAAAAGCTTGTATTTTGTTTCAAGTTTTAATAACCTCGGACTCTGGTGCAGTGTGGGAGAGATCTTGTATGTCACCTACTCTTTGATACTTCTGAATATTTTTCCATGTCTTAATGGCGTTTGCTGAAGCTATACTTTCGATCACAAAAGTCACAGTGATAAAACTATAAAACAAAATTGATTACTTATATATAGGTAAGTGAATTGAATCACATAGGCAAAGATTGAAATAAATTATTTACCTTATAAATGCTAAAATCAAGACAACTACAAGACCCAGTAGCCATCCCGCTCGACCAAATACCGCTGGAAGTGCAAGTGCGCCAGTTCCAACAATGAGGTTGAAAACATAAACTAATCCAACCTAATGGTATTTTGAATACAAATTAACTTTTACAATTAAATGAAATAAAAAAAGCTATTCTTTATTATTGACCTAACAAGTTATAATATAGGTAAAGATGCAATGCTCCAAAATCTTGAAACAAAGCTGAGTTTTGGCACAAAGAAAAATTAGTATAAATACCTTACTAATGCATGTAACCAAAGGTAAGTTGTACGTACCCATATTGAATATTGTTCACCATTGATCTCGAGCATTTTTTCTAAATCAACTGCAGTAACTGCACTGCATAACGCACTATAAGTTTTACAACTGTCATCCACTTTTTCTTCCTTTGTTGCACTCTAAAGTGTCTGATATCCGTATAGTTTCACTGAGTAAGTACCATTTGTTTCGTGATAACAAATACTTTAATATTCTCACTGTGATAATCGTTCTTTCGATACATTTTTCATTTTAATATTTTTTTCTCTACT
Source organism: Copidosoma floridanum (assembly GCF_036245765.1). Taxonomy (NCBI): domain Eukaryota; kingdom Metazoa; phylum Arthropoda; class Insecta; order Hymenoptera; family Encyrtidae; genus Copidosoma; species Copidosoma floridanum. The sequence goes on along the minus strand of NW_028321884.1, from coordinate 8,513,687 downwards.
ATACTACTGACTGTACAAGTCATTTAGACAATCTATATGTGTCTTTCTCTCCAGATTCCCCTTCCAACAGTTCCGACATTAGGATCAGCGCCATCTAGCGGTCGTGATTTTTTTGGCCAAAAATTGCTTCTGAAATTCTGAAGGAGAGCTTTAGGCAGCTTAGCCCTAGAGCCATTTAGTCACTTATAAACCAGCCGCAACTCTTGAAATAGATACAAAATAAATAATTAACGATGTTTTTGTGCTACTTGCGGCAAGTTTGCAGTGTATGTTTTATACGAATATCAACCTCATATATATTTATACTTTTGGGTAATAGATATAATTGTAAACTTGACGCAAACAAGGCAAACAACGTTAACTTTTTGTTTTATATTTATGAAATTAGTTGCGGCTGGTTTATAAGTAATTAAATGGCTCTAGGGCTAAGCTGCCTAAAGCTCTCTTTCAGAATTTCAGAAGCAATTTTTGGCCAAAAAAATCACTACCGCTAGATGGCGCTAATCCAAATGATTCTTACTACTTGTAGTAGAGCCATTTGATCAATTATAAACCAGCCGCAACTAATTTTGTAAATACAAAATAAAAAGATAACATTGTTTGTGCTACTTGCGGCGAGTTTGCAGTGTATGTTTTACACCAATATCGACCTCCCTTATATTTACACTTTCAGGTAATAGGTAAATTGTAAACTTGCCGCCAATAGTGCGAACAATGTTCACTTTTTATTTTGTATTTATCAAATTAGTTGCGGCTGATTTATAAATGATTAAATGGCTCTAGTATAAGTATAGTAATAATCATTTGGATCAGCGCCATCTAGCGGTAGTGATTTTTTTGGCCAAAAATTGCTTCTGAAATTCTGATGGAGAGCTTTAGGCAGCTTAGCCCTAGAGCCGTTTAGTCACTTATAAACCAGCCGCAGCTATTGAAATAGATACAAAATAAATAATTAACGTTGTTTGTGCTGTTTGCGGCAAGTTTACAATTCATCTATTACCCAAAAGTATAAATATATATGAGGTTGATATTCGTATAAAACATACACTGCAAACTTGCCGCAAGTAGCACAATTATCTTTAACTATTTATTTTGTATCTACGAAATTAGTTGCGGCTGGTTTATAATTGATTAAATGGCTCTACTATAAGTAGTTATAATCATTAGGATCAGCGCCATCTAGCGGTCGTGATTTTTTTGGCCAAAAATTGCTTCTGAAATTCTGAAGGAGAGCTTTAGGCAGCTTAGCCCTAGAGCCATTTAGTCACTTATAAACCAGCCGCAACTATTGAAATAGATACAAAATAAATAATTAACGTTGTTTGTGCTGTTTGCGGCAAGTTTACAATTTATCTATTACCCGAAAGTGTAAATATAAGAGAGGTCGATATTGGTGTAAAACATACACTGCAAACTTGCCGCAAATAGCACAATTATCTTTAACTATTTATTTTGTATCTACGAAATTAGTTGCGGCTGGTTTATAATTGATTAAATGGCTCTACTATAAGTAGTTATAATCATTAGGATCAGCGCCATCTAGCGGTCGTGATTTTTTTGGCCAAAAATTGCTTCTGAAATTCTGAAGGAGAGCTTTAGGCAGCTTAGCCCTAGAGCCATTTAGTCACTTATAAACCAGCCGCAACTCTTGAAATAGATACAAAATAAATAATTAACGATGTTTGTGCTACTTGCGGCAAGTGTGCAGTGTATGTTTTATACGAATATTAACCTCCTATATATGTATACTTTCGAGTAATAGATAAATTGTAAACTTGCCGCAAACAGCACAGAAAATGTTGAATTTTCATTTTGTATCTGTCAAATAAGTTGCGGCTGGTTTATAATTGACAACATGGCTCTAGGGCCTAAAATATCTAAAGCTTTCCTTCAGAATTTTAGGGCCACTTTTTAGTTTAGAAATCTGAAACGCTAAAACCAGCCGCAACTAGTTGTGTAGATAGAAAATAAAAAGTTGACATTGGCTGTGCTGTTTACGGCAAGCTTACAAATAATCTTTTGCCTGAAAATCGACCTCCTATAAGAATATTCATACTTTTGTATGAATAATAATTTATCAATTACATTGTAAAATTACGTGTGAAATGAAGAGTTAAAAGTAAAGTTTGAAATTATGTCATTGTTTACTGTCATTGAACATTTCGCATGTGTGCAATAAATTGATACAGGATTATACAGATACCTATTATTTTGCTGGGTGAGAAAGACGGATATTTGGTTTTGTTAGCATATTCCAGCGGTAATAATGCATATTTGGAATCTATGTTATATATTTATACAGCTTAAAATGTTTAAATATTAATCATGTGTGCCTATATTTACCAACTTATTTGTATAAATTGAACTTTATACAAAAACTCATGATACAATCATTGATTGTCTCAATCATTATTCTAAACGTTAGTGAAAAAGGCGGTTAAGGACGTATACTCAGCCTGCGGACTATGGGTGTATTCCGCAAATGCTGCCAGCAGTTAAGTTACGTAGGTCGTGGTAACGCCGCATGGTCGGGTAGCGCTAGCGTCAACCTGTACTAACTGTCGGTGGGTTCCGCATGTCAACAAACTTTGATATTTTTTACTGTTTTCGCTCCTATGCCATCTGATATTTCGGAGTTTGTTGACATGCGGAACCCACCGACAGTTAGTACAGGTTGACGCTAGCGCTGCCCGACCATGCGGCGTATACGTAACTTAACTGCTGGCAGCATTTGCGGAATACACCCAAAATTAATTATAAGCTGTATATATAGGTACTTGAGTAAATGAAATAGAATCCGTCTGCTTTGCAACTTGTGCTCGCGCTTTCGTGCACTCGTATATATATATATATATATATATATATATATATATATATATATATATATATATATAGGTGGACTTTCGTAGTAGCTGTAGTGTATGTGGTTGCAGTCTAGTAACGTTGTAATTGCAACCTGCAAGTTGCAAGCAGGTAGTATCGTTGTATGGTTGTAGGCCAGGGTTCAAGGACCCAGAGGCTTTAGAGTTATACTGGTAGATACCTACAGTGTTTAGTGTTAGGAAATTGTGAAGCATATTTTTATAAACGAACTGCTTTTTTTTCTTCAGAACGTTTGCTACTGATAAACTTAAAGGTGAACTCATATTTTGTTTCTAAATTTTCACTGGACCACTGTAGCTCGTATCTTACCTCATGTAATCAACTACTTACTAGTTATTTGTGCAAGACTCTGTCACAGTAATCATCGCACCTTCTTCAGTTGATGCATCAGTATAGCATAGTGACTTTGTTGACTGCTCTTAGAAAGGTTATAGAGAAAAGTTTTCATTCCATAAGAAAATAAAGGTTATAACACCACCCTTCCGTTGCGTCAAAAGATGTCTCGATCTCGTCACGACCGTCGTTCTCCGGAGCACCACAAGATCGAACGCAAGCGTAAACACAGCGACACCGAGGACCATCATCGAGGAGGTGGAGAAAGAGGAAGTGCTGGTAGCAGCAGCAGGTGGGACGAGAAACGCACCCAGCAGCGAAATGTCGAGAACAAGAGGCCCAAGGATCGCGAGGACGAAGATAAAAGACACAGACGTCATCAGCACGACGATGATGCTCCTGTGCCCAGACGAAGGGACAAGAACGACAAAAGGTCACGCTTCGAACAGGTTAGTGTTACCGATCGCCCTTGTGCACATAATGAGATTTCCTTGCTCCAAAACTCTTAAGAGGAATGAGATAATAGCATAAAGATTAATCCTTGGTTTCTCACGAATGACCCCTCTCAACGGATATTTTGTTACTAAAATAGAGCGTTAAGATTAATCTGTGATATTATTAGATTTCAGTGTATTCCATAAATATATTTATGAACTTTACAACAATAGAAACTCTTTTTGTTGTAGTAGATGAATATCTATTATGTTTCAGCCATTCCTAAAAAAAGAAGACAACGAACCATCACCAGAATGGGGAAAAGCCAGGGTCAAAAAAGAGGGCAAGGCTAAAATAGAAAAAGACAAGCCAAATTTTCAGACTTCTGGCAAATTAACGGAAGATACTAATACCGTTAACGGAATTGTGATAAAGTACTCGGAGCCACAGGAAGCTCGTAAACCAAAGCGCAGGTGGCGTTTGTATCCATTCAAGGGAGAAGAAGCTCTACCAGTGCTCTACATTCACAGACAGTCTGCTTATTTGATTGGTAGGGATCGGAAAATTGCAGATCTTCCAATTGATCATCCTTCTTGTTCCAAGCAGCATGCAGCATTGCAGTATCGTTTAGTGACTTTCAAGAGAGAAAATGGATCAGAAGGTAAACGCATTAGACCTTACCTGATTGACTTGGAGTCTGCTAATGGAACTTATGTTAACAATGTGAAATTGGAACCTAAAAGATATCATGAACTTATGGAGCGTGATGTTATTAAGTTTGGATTTAGTTCTAGGGAGTACGTTGTTTTGCATGAACAAAGTAAAGATGAAGATCTGGATGATGATTTTCGTGATTAAACGCGTGTATGACGTACAAATCTGTGGGTGTATGTTAAAATCTGTAATATATTTATATTAAGTATTGTAAATTAAGAATGTACATGAATTAAAAACTATTTTAGCAACGATTTATTTTCTATTAGAGTTAAAAATCATATTACTACCTCATGTGTTGTAAAATACAAATATTCGCATTGATTTTACACAAAACAACTTTCTCTTAGGGTATTCAAAACCTCAACTTTTTTTTGTAAATATTAACTAATGACTTGAACCAGAAACTACTTTTTGTAACAAACTGATCATAATAAACTTGTTCTTCGAAAATATGAATCTAGTTCTATTACACTTATTTATAGGTTTTCTATCTTAAGTTCAATGTTGTGTGAATACTTTAGTTGATAAACTTTGATTAACAAAATGCAGTTATATAAATAAGTACTTCATTTGGAAATCATTTTGATTTCTCGCAACTGTTGAGCGCAAACATTTACAGCTGTTGGTAAAGTAGATTTGTTTAACCAGATAACCATTGTATGGCAATTGTGTATCCTACATTACCACCTTTTTTTCAAATCAAACATCGATGAGAATATCCCCCGCGGGTTACATGAATTAAAGAATAAGTATTCAGATTTCTTAATAGTAACAAACAAAAAAAAACTAAGAAACCAAGGAACATAAAAGAAAACGAAGCTCAAAACATTATTTCATTAGGAGTTGAAAAATTTAGTCCTGACGTGAAGAGTAAAAAATAAAGAACTACAAAATTTTGTAATACTGAAACTTTTACTTACCCACATTATTTTATTTTATTACAATATTTTAAAAATTTTGGCATTTTCTGATATACTAGACTGCATGAAACATCATTACATTAAACTTATTCTCTAAGATGCTATCTTGAAACTGCAATATGTAAGTTAATCGTGAAATGAAGTATTCAGAACAAAAACACATTTTTTTATGTTGATATAAAAAAATCTTATGTACATATAAAATTCGATACAAGTATTAAATTTTATATGCACATAATCATTGTAATTTATTAGAAAAATTTGATAACTCATATTTAAAAATTATCGTCACGAAAAATTCACAAGCATTTTAACTTTAAAATTAAATTATTCCAATAAATACTTGGTTACAACTGTTTTTCAATCGATGATTCAAACTAAATAAATGTATTTCAATCGATGACCAACTAAAAAGATGTATATACAGGAATAAATCGTTTTTACATGGAAATTTTTTTTGAATTGTTTATAATAATAATAATAATAGTACTTGTCAAAATATTCATAGCAAATTATTTTAATCATGGTATTATCTTTGTGTAAGCGAGTTTTTCTTTTATCAAACAGCGGGACGAAGTCTTCTCATATGCATGTATACTTTCTCCAAGGTTCATTCAATTCAACACTTGTCCTCCTATAAGTGTATGCTTTTGTGGTACACGAGCCAAGGGCTTTTAATAATTTTTACTTTTTTTTTTTTTCCTATCTTACTAGAGGCCAGTTTTGCCATCGCACGAAGGAATGGAGATGAGACTAAATATATATATATTTATATATATCATATGATGCAAGTATCGCATAAAAAACGACGACGAATGCAAAAATAATGGCTTGTGAGCCTGTTGTTTATTTAATACGCATTCCTTAATATCGCACTCGACGTACGAATCAGCAATAAAAAAATGATAAATCATTAATTTGTATTTTCTCGTATTTCTTAAGACAAGACTAGCCGGCCGCGGGGTATGTTGTTGATTTGGTGGCGTCGTTGCTGGAGTTGGAGCAGTCGTCAGCAACATCGTCAGCGGCAGCTTAGAAGCATTTCCTGTGGACGATTGATGGGCCCGACTCGTCGTACTCCTGCTTGGAGATCCACATCTGTTGGAAGGTGGAGAGAGAGGCGAGGATCGAGCCACCGATCCAGACAGAGTACTTCCTTTCTGGGGGCGCGATGATCTTGATTTTCATGGTCGAGGGCGCTAAGGCTGTGATCTCCTTTTGCATCCTGTCAGCGATACCTGGATACATGGTGGTACCTCCCGAGAGTACAGTGTTGGCGTATAAGTCCTTACGGATATCGACGTCGCACTTCATGATCGAGTTGTAAGTGGTCTCGTGAATTCCGCAGGCTTCCATACCCAGGAACGAAGGCTGGAAGAGGGCCTCGGGACAACGGAAACGCTCGTTGCCGATGGTGATGACCTGACCGTCGGGAAGTTCGTAGCTCTTCTCGAGGCTCGACGAGCTGGCAGCGGTGGCCATTTCTTGCTCGAAATCGAGGGCGACGTAGCAAAGCTTTTCTTTGATGTCACGAACGATTTCACGCTCGGCGGTCGTCGTGAAGGAGTAACCACGCTCGGTAAGAATCTTCATGAGGTAATCGGTGAGATCACGGCCGGCAAGATCGAGACGCAGGATAGCGTGGGGCAGGGCATAACCCTCGTAGATGGGCACGGTGTGGGAAACGCCGTCACCGCTGTCGAGTACGATACCGGTGGTACGACCGGAGGCGTACAGCGAGAGAACTGCCTGGATGGCTACGTACATGGCGGGCGTGTTGAACGTCTCGAACATGATTTGCGTCATCTTCTCGCGATTGGCCTTGGGGTTGAGAGGAGCCTCGGTCAGGAGGACTGGGTGCTCTTCGGGAGCAACTCGGAGTTCATTGTAGAATGTGTGATGCCAGATTTTTTCCATGTCATCCCAGTTGGTGACGATACCGTGCTCGATCGGGTACTTCAGCGTGAGGATACCACGCTTGGACTGAGCTTCGTCACCAACATAAGAGTCCTTTTGGCCCATACCGACCATGACACCCTGGTGACGTGGCCTTCCGACGATCGAAGGGAAGACGGCACGTGGTGCGTCGTCACCGGCAAAACCAGCTTTGCACATGCCGGAGCCATTGTCAACTACGAGCGCAGCAACTTCTTCGTCGCACATTGTGCTTTTGTGTTTTTAAGCTGTAACAGAAAGTTTTTTTTTTTAGATGCAAGTACTATAACCAATTATTAATTGAAATTTTGTATTAGAAAATTGATTGTTATTTGCTACAATGATTCAAGACATGGTATATGCAACACTATTGACAGTATTTGTCAAAAAAATAATCATTATGTTATTGAAATTTTATAATGACTAACTGTGCAAGCGGAAGTGAGTATCATCAAACGTATCATTTAGTCGTACAGTAACAAAAAAATTACTTGAAAAGATTGCAGATGAGTCATACATTACTTGATAACTCAAATGGCTGATAAGAATTCTATTAAATATTTTATACTCTGCCAACAACTCGTTAACAAAATATATAAAGAATGTACGAGTATTAAGATAAAAATATCGATGATTCAATAGGTTCACAACGCCGAACAATTTTTCTTGGCAATGTAATACTTTAAATACGTCTCTACATATGTGTATATCACATATAATTTCATTATTTTACATATACAGACATGACTCAGGGAAACTGGAAAACCCTTCGGAAGTGATTTGTTTCTCTAAGTATTTATTCACAGCCGTAAGAGAAGATTGAATTGAATTGACTTGACCAACACATATAAACGTGTCTTGTTTCAAAATGGCCAACCGACACTTTATAGCTCGCAGCAACCACCGACTACGTAGCCGTTCTACAAATTCTGCAATGAATTGTGCGAATTTCGAAAGTCGGAACGAAGGCAAAGAAGAAGAGCAGAGAAAAATTTAACAGCATTACCAGAAGAGATGGAAGTTTCTAGACGCGTCCCTTTCACCGTGTACTATGCGATGATATTACCAATTTTTGTATTACTTATATATTATACCGACAGCGGCAGCGAGGAGAGCGAGTATTAGTACGCAATTGTATATCTATATGTACATGAGCCAACCGCACCCTGCCCCGCCCAGCCCCGGCGTCCAACGGTCGATATAGCCGGCTTGCTTGCGCGCGCGCGCCCTCATATCTACTTCTCTTTTTGCCTACGTCGTGTTATTACTATGTCGGTTCCAGGGTTTTTCACGCCCGGAAGTCCAGCGACAAAGGAGCGGTGCGTTGGCTGCAGCAGACCCCCTGGAGGCTTGTTCTCGCATATTTTTATTTGATATCGTTGGCATGGCAGTGTAAGAAAAATTTGCCAAACGATTGTGTCGGGAGTAGCCAAGCTGGCAGTTTAATTTCTTGGAATTTTTGCAGAGTTCCAGCGACAGCGCAATTATTACCGTGATATTTGGGTTTTTCGTCACGAATGAAAATCAATGAAACCGCAAACTCGTGTTAATCGGCTTATAAAACTCGCGATGAAATCTCGTTATCAAAAAAGGAATTGGAGAAATAATCGACGAGTCACCGTGACGTTAAAATTGAACACAGAATTACTAATTCCGGGCGAACCTCGCATTTATTTGTTTTTTTTCGAGAAAAAGCCGTGCAACACGCACGAGGAAGCAGCAGCCTGCAGGCGGTCGTACAGAAAATGGAAGCTCGCTTGACTCGCGAGGTGCGCCGCAGAGCGAGAAACGCCGGCGTCTCTCGTGTCCTGCCATGTTCGAATTCAAAACTTGGTCGTTTCTCATATCACTGGTATGTGCCGACAACATGAAAAAAAGCATGGACGCTACAGTTTTTTTAAGGAAAAAAAAAAAAAAAAAAGAAAAAAAAAACACGAGGTCTACACTGCCATGACCGAAACGGGGTTTTGGACATATCCTTCGCCCACACAGCCATTTTGCACAAACGCGCACTCTCAAGGGGTAACACCACAGCTCCTTTGGCATTGAGCGATGCCTGTGTATGCGAGAATATGCTAAACACTGGACAAAAACTGCTCTTTTTTTCCTTGTCGTACAAATGAAAATCGAAAAGGACACAAGATGACTTTCCACACACACATTGCCGAGGCAAATCACTTGACGATCGCTTCCGGAAAAACGAGGGAATAAATTGGTGAAAAAAAAAAAAAAACTCGTTGAGAGAGAAAACTTACTCTTTAAGAACGGAATAAAATAACTCGTGAGAACTGCAGGCACGCAGATAACAGATTATACAGAGGCACGAACGGGCACTGTTGAACAACTGGTATTGCTGCTTATCTGCAGAGATAGTACACAAGCACCGGCGACGAACGGCACGAGAATGCTGGATGGCGGCCGGGCGGCTTCGTGTTATACTCTCCCGCAAGGAGGAGAGGGTCTCTCCCCCCTCTCCGAAGCCAAGCAGCTATGCGCCAATAAGGATAGGACAGCCTCGACCAATCCCGGCGCTCTTCACCATATATGGAAGTGTTCTCGCAGTAGAGCTGTGTGCCGCCGAGCCGGCCCGGGAGGGGAAGCCAGACTCACTATGCCCCCCCCCCCCGCCCGCCCGTCGCATATTCATGCATGCATCACGAGAGAGTGATGATTCTTCCGTAATACGCTGTGTGTACTTATGTGGGTACGATAATTCAACTTTACGTGGAAAAAAACGCGCCTTTCACCCAACGTGACTAGAGTTATTTCGGCGTATTTGATGGACTCGTTGATTATCATGTACATACCATACAATATCATAAGGTATTTTTCTTTAGATGATAAGTACACGCAAATAAAAATTTTAAGTAAATAGTACTTAAGTACTGAATCAAATTTTTACGAACGGTTTGTCGAATAGAATTATGTACATAGGTATATTCCCGCGTTACGCGACGTTCGAGTTATTTCGTTGCTACACTTTGTGTGCGACGAACGAAATTTTAACGAGGTATTTGTCAATGGATTTCAAAACTATTTTATCACTATTCGTTTCTCTTATCGATGAGTTATGCCTACTTTTCTTTCGTTGTCTCGTGCTTATGAAAGCATAAAATATTTCCAAGTAGTTTCATGTACGCGATAATGTTTCGGTATACTTGTATTTTAAACAAATTTTAACGTACTTTTCTTAGTCCTTTTCAATTATTTATATTGATTTTTAAATTAAATGCGTTAACAGAACTCGTTTCATTTTTCGCAAACTAGATCCTTTGGATTTAATTTGTGTTCAATTTTATTTCAACAAATATTTTCAGTACAATTGAATTGAAAAAATACAAACTTAACAGCAGTGAAGTAAGTATTGTCTTAAAACACTTTTTTTTTTTTTTTTTTTTTTAATTAATAATGTACTCTTATGCAGGCTTGAACACAATTATTGTATAGATTTCTGAACAATTAAAAAAAAATACTTTTTTCCAGAATAACGTGCATCGTTTTTGATTGAGTACATTTTTTTAAATTTTAATTTATAATAAAATACTGAGAAATAATTTTTTATATCAATTAAGTGCGATGGTAGAAAATTATTGTTACGTATCTGAAGTAAAAAATGCGTCGTTATTGCTTTTGATATAAGTAATGCATTCAATTTTCAGCAAAAAATAATATTCAGCGAAAAAATCTATGTTACGTATAAATTGTACTATAATAACAAATCAAAATAGTATAGTATTGCCTCGTAGCCACGAACACGTCATCAGATTTTCGTCTGCTGTGTAACTTGTAATTGATATGTTACGGTTTAAAAAGTTACATTCGCGATTCTTCTCTCGAGAATTTTCAAATGCGTAATTGTTCAAGTGAAACCGAGTCAGCTGTCAATACGCTTGCTTCATACGTACATTGATATGGCAAGTATTGGGTCCGTTCGACAAAATGGGAACATTATAAAAATAACAATTTTTGGGACTCGTCGCGGGTACCTCGGTACAAAATCATTGGCAACAGGTAGGGGTCATTTTTCGAAAAAATCGAGATAGAGAGAGAAAATTGCTTCGAAGTAAGTGGCTTCGTGGCGAAACTTTTATCCAGCAGTCATGCGACTGACGTGAAATTTCAACGCAGATAAGAGAGGCCTCCGTGTATTTGTGCGAGATAAGAGGAAATTCTCGCGATACGTCAATAATTTATTGTTTCAGGGAGGATATTTATACAACATAGAGAGAGAGTCAAGGCTCTCGCTGAGAACGGCACTTTCATTTGCATTTTCATCCCAACAGGAATGTGAAACGTAATTGTTATCAGCTGTTTGCCTTTAACGTAAAACAAATGTGTCATGTGTGACTAATTCTCATTTTTTTTTTCTTTCTTTTTTCGTTCCGATACAGTTTTATAGATATTAATAACGATACGTTTGGCATCGATGGTAAAAATTACTATCAATCTACTTCTCGATCACGCGGATAAGGTGCGTGTCTCTTTTTCGTAAGTACAGGTATTTCTTACATGTTATTTTTTCTCAAAGGACAACAACTACTTTCCCATGTTGAGAATCAAAATATTATTGTGAAATAAATATTAATGAGCAAGACAACGTTGTTAGTAAGCGTTCTAATCGATCATTTGTTTACGATTACTTTGTGCCTCGTGCCTCGAGTGATCAATTAACATTTGTTAAAACAATAGGCGTTACAATATTGATGCTTCATCGCTGTTGTTGTAAATTTTTTAACACAACACTCGTTGTGCGCCTGCACACACTTTTCGACGCGAAAAATCGTAAATACGTTTAGTTAGTATATAGGACGGATAAATCAATTAATACCACTCGAAGCAGGTTATCACGAGTAACGAGGTTCCTCACATACTTTCAAGAGATAAGAGTTTAAAATAACTCCAAGGCGGTAAAAAGTCTCGTATCTCAAATGTGGAAAGACTAAAAAATATGTACCCCGTGAAACAATTTAATATTCGTCAAATCGATACATGCAAGATACTGATCAATTGATGAAATTTGGCTTGCTCGATTTCTTCGTTTCAATTTAAAAGGCGTTTTTCTCAAACGCGCTGTTCGACGTTTACGTAATTTGCGATCAATTGGTCCTCTAAGGCGACGATAACTGGCAGTAGAACAGCAGAGGTTTTATCACTTTGAAAAATGTGGGTAACAATCCCAATGCGTTTTAGGGTGTGGAAAGTAACACGTGTGTATTTCCAGAGTCACGCGAAATCACGTACACCGGTAAAATAGTAAAAAAAAAAAAAAAAAAAAAAAAAGTGCTCCGAGTCGCGTTCAATTAAACTTTTCCTGGCTGTATACCGTTTCATTACTGTGAAAGACAGCCTTCCATTGTCTCCTTGCTTTCTTATTTTCCCTTTCTCATTTGCCGAGCCGAGAAAAGGTTGAATGAATGTCTGGGCGGCTTTTCTTCGAGCGCATTCCATCGAACCGCGATGGCCCTGTTTGGCCAATCTTTTTTCTCCTCCTTTGCTCTTTAATTTCTTTAATTGGTGCATCCCTCTCGAAACTCGAGAAATTAATTTTCACCCCAAATAACACGAAAACCTTTTTTTTTTTGTTTTTTCAATGTTCAACGAATCGCGTGCCACGAAACCCACAACTGAACGGCAACCCCGTGTGTACGACACAGTATAGACACGGTAAAGGGTTTTAGTTTCACCGCAAAAGCCGGGGTGGAATGTGTTTTTTTTTTCCCCTCCTCGCCTTCGCCTCGCAAAACAATACACGCAGGTGTGCTCCGATATTTTTTAAAAACTTCCTCGAGCATGTCTAATGTTACTGCAGGTGTCTTCCAGTGTCTACCTTGGCTGACTACATCAACATATACACCGCAGCCTCGAGCTCTTTTCGTATCATATAGGTAGCTACGTATTATCTATTTGTAATGTTACAAATTAAGTATAGCCATCCCATGGCTTTGCCGTTTGAAACAATTTTCAACAATTATTCGAGCTAACCGTCACCGACAAGGTTCATCACGTGTGTTGATCACCGTCCAGAGGATCGTAAAAAAAACGAGGCAAATTTCGGGGCAACTCGACCATTTGGATGATTGTACCTCGAGCTCATTCGTGACGTGGAAGCGTAGTCGAGGTCTTTACCCTATACACGAGCGGAAAGCCTCATTTCCCATGAGGATGTGTATATAATATATATGTACTAGCCGGTTAATAGAGTTTACATGCATACCTATACAATACAGACACTGTCGTGCCCATAATATATCACAGACGCGCGTGTCGAAATGTTTATACACGTACAAAGAAGCAACGTGTATGCATCGGCGAACGGAAGGAAAGAAGAGGAGCAAAGAGAATAGAGCCATGCATGTATACAAACATACACGTATACGCGCAATCTGGGCAAGCCGATCTGTTCCTCCGGAGCGCCATATATATATACATGTATGTGTGTGTGTGCACCTATATTATACCTTATACGTTGAGGCAAAAATAAGAGACGGCCGAAGAAAAGGAAAGAGAGAAGAGGCACATTTATCGCGCGCACAGCGCAGAGTCTAATATTAGAAAAGCTCTCGGCGATGTATTGTATACAATGACGACGATGAGGCGAACCAACCACCTGCAAAACGAGAGAGATGAGGCTCCGCGGGTCATTACGAAAAACCACCTGATTCTACGAAGCTCGGAGAAAAAGAGAGAGAGAGAGAGAGCGAATAACAACGACAGCAACCTGTCTCCACACCACCTTGAATTACATTTTCGGGTGGAAACGACAAGAAGTCCCACCGATTTCCCGCTCTTGCTAGCGATCAAAGTGGAATCGATATATGACAAATACTCACATACACACATCGAGGCATGTCGTACCCCCATAAAATAATATCGATGACTCTTATTGCGAATCGGTGTATAAGTATACATAACTCATTGCCAATCGCTCGTGTGATGACTCACGTCGTTCGGGGGGGGGGGGGGGGGGGTGGTACAGACAAACGTTACCGCAACACGTAACATCATCGCGAATACCATTGGGATGAGCCGGCTTATCGTTTCGTCCTCTCAACCCTTTCTCGGCTCTCTTATCTCTGGAAGAAAAAAAAAAAAAAAAAAAAAATTCCATCCCCCATCGTAAGCGACGATGAATCCGAGCGATAGCGGAGATAACGTTGCCGATTCTTCGCCACTTATATAATATAAAGAACACGCCTCAATATTGCAAGAAAAAGAGAAAACGGAGCAAAGTCATCTCGTTTTTTTTTTTTCTTACTCACCGTTCGCGAAACGATATCTCACAATGTGTCATGGGTGCGCTTATCTCGCCCAATAAACCCCCCCCCCCTATGAAAACAACATCCGGACCCCGACACCGATGACCCAATAGAATTTCGGAGTCGAGACAAGTAGAACACCGTTAATTATGTTAATCGGTAAAAAAAAAAAAAAAAAAAAAAAAAGCAGGGAGGATAAAAAATAGAGTCGGACGAAGCGCGTGCAAGCATACAGGCGGCACAAGGAGCAACGCCCTGCCATGATGGCGACGAGAGAGCCGTTCTCTCTCTCTGCCACTCTGGCTCTCTCTCTGTTTCGTTCTTTCTTCATATATCTCGCGGTATGTAAAATGGGTAACACCATAAACGTAATATATTATTAACATGCATGGTTGCGAGCGAGCAAGCGGTACAAGAATTTTTGGGGAATCAGGGCCCCCTCGAAGAGAACGCGCTCGCCGCCTGCCACGTCGCCAGTAGTAGCCCCACACACACACACACTTTCAAGGTCAGCTCGGCCATGCCACACACGCCTATCGGCATCCCTACACCAGCCCACCTCCTAGACAAGCATGCATATATTGTGTATCATCCCGTTTTTATCTACATATCCTGGAGTGTACACACGCCGATTTCCTCCCTTCCCTTCCCCCCCCCTCCCCTCCACCTTTACAACCCCGATAAACGTAAGACAGAGAGGGATTATAATTATGGAGTTTGTGGGACTCACCTTGGTGAAACTACTACGCGATATCGATAACAATTAACAGCCGGAGACGGTGATGCGGTTCCTCGAGCGAGAGTACAAGCAGCGGCAGGGCAGGGAGTTTATTGGTGAACGGCGGCAGCGGACAGACTTTGCTGGCGCAGCGTGAAGAGGCTCTGTACAGGGGCACCACTGACGAGGCTCGGCTTCGCGCTCGCGCTCTCCGCTGCTCTCTCTCTCTCTCTCGCCGGCTCTTCGAAACAGAGAGGATGATAGCCATATGGAGGATGGAGAAGGAGAGAGAACACGCGCGTGTGTGTGTGTGTGTTTGCTCGAGGGATAATGTATATATTATAATATCGGTATGTGTGTGCACTTGTGTATGTATATACGCTCCAATAGCCGGCGTGCGCTTGGACTCGTCCGGATGTAGGTGGGTCTGGCGCGCGTGTGCCGTCCTTTTCTGTCCTGTGTACGTGCACCTAGAGCTCTTCTTCGTACAACCTGCGCAGGGATACCGATTTTTTTCCCCTAGGCGGTCGAGGCCTCCCCCGATCGATCGCACCCTGCAGTCGAGTATATAATGGGGGCTACTGGAGCGAAGCTTATGTGCGTTCGATCCACATTGAGAGTATATATTGTTTTTTGGTTGTATAACTAAAGTACCAAAAAAAAAAAAAAAAAAAAAAAAGGGTACCGATCCACACACAAAAATCAAACGTCCGAAATGGACTCGTCCGACAGTTTGCTTATATTATTATATTTGCCGGTTGCCACGATCGCACGTACCAATACCATTACATATTTTTAACTAGAGACGGTGCCGAGACATAATATTCATGTATACAGTTGTCATGGAGTATAAAAGAGTATAGGTATATGGTAGGTCGGTAGGTTGGCAAGATGTGTGTATATTATATATATGTACACGAGAGGTACCCCACTGTATACGATCGCACCCGAGCAGCTTACCAAATATGGGCATAAAATGAAGCTCGGGCTCCCATTGGTCGATCGAGCTCTCCCGGCTCTCTCTCTCTCTTGCATGCCGGTCTTTCTTTATTTCTCTCTCTCTCGATATCTCACTGCCGGCTATATTAGTAGAGATATTCGTCCAAACACACCGCGCGAGCCTTATATACCTACGTTTACGACTCGCATGTGCTTATATAGGTATGCGCGACGAGCTGAATGAGAGAAAAGAAAAGAGAACGGCTCTCGGCGCGTATATGTACATGGCTCTCGAGCTACTTACTACTTTTCCGTATCTGTTGCGATACGCGTGTGTGTAAGTATATACGTATGCATAGGCTCGCGATAACGGGCAGCCGGCTGATGTGGCCGTGTTGCTGTTGCGCCTTATCATGAAACGCAATGGAGCGCTCTGTCGCGAATTTTTTTGTTTTTTCTAAAAATTTCAATCCGACGATCGCGATTTTGGTGCGGTTTTTGCGGATTTCGGGTGAAGCGAGATCGGTAAGATTTTCTTACTACCGTGGCTCTGTTCGGAAATCATGGGTTGGTTAAGTATTAAGTTGGTACCTACCCCCACCCTGGCTTAACTAACCGACCGTGTGCTCGCACACATGTAAACAATAGTTAATCAGCTGATCACGTTTTGAGCGCTTTTGTGGTTAAAGAGAGGACTTGAAAGCGCTCAAAGTGCGCCAAAACGTCATCAGCTGATTAACTATTGTTTACATGTGCGAACGCACGGTCGGTTAGTTAAGCCAGGGTGGGGGTAGGTACCAACTTTATACTTAACCAAGGTATCATTTCCGAACAGAGCCCGTTTTGCCGATCTTGATCCACAGAAGGCAGTTTTGAAGGAACGAAACCATACATGAGATACCTATAACTACCAGCTGTCAATGGTTTTACGTTTACAAGGGGTGAATTGTACAAATGATTCTAATACTATCAGAGTTTTTTTTTTTTTTTTTTTTCTACTAAGCCTCGGTTCGGTTCTTGATGTGGCACTCCATATGAGCGGGTGGAAAACAACGATCCAGTTGTTGTACCTACGATTGTAGAAATAAAGTTTTTTTTTTTTTTTTTTTCATCTCAAACATTTGTTGCTCTTTCGTCAATAATGTACAGTTAACGTATACATGACACTGCATTGTTTTGCTTTTAATTGTGAGTATCATTAAAAAAGTAATGTTGGGAAAAAAAAAAGAATCGGCAAAGTTGCTGTTAAGGGTTTTGTTTGCCCGACAAGTGGGTGAGTATATTTGTGGTAGCGACTTTGGTATACGAATACACCCGGCAATACGCCGAGATACGACAATCGACCGATAAGCGTGTACGGACTTTTTCCAGCCATCGCTCGTAAACGCGCACGAACGGCGAAATAAAATTCAATCGGGTACGTTGGAAAAAAATTTTTACCGTTCATCCACCACGTTGTTAGGGGAAAAAATGGTGTTTAACAAGCGAAGAGTAAGAGTACCTACAATCAATTAATATAGCTTATAGTGCGGGCAATGAAGAAACAATGATAATCAATTACAACGGTACGAACACGCGAAATCGTGCATCACTGGTATAATATGTATATACATGGGAAAGCTCTGAGAAACTTTGTACAAAGCTTGTAACGCAATCAATAATAAAAAGGAATAACGGAGGAATTTGGCTCGCACGCGAGACGCGCATCACGCATGACTCAATAAAAGATGAGTCGCCGAGGTTGCTCTATTATGTTATACGTGATGTTTTGCTGGTGCACGAGATAATATTAGGCGAGACGTCGGTGGTCGGCTCTCGCAGCATCCAAGACGTAATCTAATGTACCTATACTCACTCATGCCTATACAACACCACCCAAGTTCAAGGTCTGTTTTTGTTTTGACCCGCGGCCCACTCGTTTGAGGATTATACACCTACTCTCTGGACTTATTCGGTCCCCAATGTAATGGTACTTGGCCATTTTTTTCGCCGTGGCACCTTCGTTTTTCGTTAGTCTTACGCATGTTTTACGTGACACTTTGGTGTTTTAGCTTGCCACAATGTGTCGGCGTGGTGCGGTAATATTCGGTGGAATTCCTCGTGTAAGTGCGAAATTTCGTCCAATAATTAATTTATGGTGATTACAACGTTCAACACGAAATTCTATTGAAACAATTTTCCTAAATACTATTTCTGTTTAAACCTTACCAAAGTGATAAGGATATTCCACGGCACGTCGTTGCCCAATCAATTAGAAAGCATGTACACGATTGCACGCGCACCTTTTGGATGGTCTTCGATGTACGGACTTGTTTTTTTCATCCATACACATGGCTTTTTACAACTTGGACGTACATAATTTTAACTGTACTGAAAACTCTGCCAACCGCACGTACCTATTACGTATAGGTATCTATACCGCGTCTGATTAGGTTCACATTAAAGAGAAGCCCATACGTCTCGTGTATAATTATCCTGGAACATTTTTTTGCCAATCAACGCTAAAACACATCGATGGATGCACAATTTATTCAGTGGCTTCGAGACACTTTGTACTGATGTAAAATATAATGGATTGATAATAAAGTTGTGTGCACCGAAGTAACGAATAATTAAAACAAAGCCGTTGAAATCCTTGACACCGCATTAATCAGTGTAAATGCCTGTCGTGCGTTGAACGGAGCAGACATGGAGAGTTAAAGAGGCGCAAGAAACACGAGAAGAAAAACGAAAGCAAAGACGGACTCCCAAAAGATTGGCTGGCCGCCAAATATTCGCTCATTGGATGTAAGACCGATCGTTTAGGAATAAACACTGCCTACACACACCACCTATAGGGAAATAATACGATGGGTATGTGAATTAGAAAATTTCCTTTTAAGATGGTCTTTTTTTTTTTTTTTTTTTTTTTTTTTTTTTTTTTTTTTTTTTTTTTTTTTTTTTTTTTTTTTTTACGAACGCTCGAGGTGAGCACTATGCAGGATCCAAGTAAAAAGAGAAAAACGAAAAGTTGGCATCGTAGCCAAGAATGACACATCGTGGAGTCGCGCCAAAGGAAGGAGGGGGGGAGGTAGGGGATCTTGAACTTGAGAGAAATTTCTTGGCAAGCTTATACACATGTATAGCTGCGAGCATAAAAGGTTTCTCCAGTTGTATGATATACGTACCTATATATGCGTGACCTCTTCGATTTTCATCCGTACAATTTATATAACAACAACTCTGTAATGTAGAAAAATCAACTATTGGCAAAAAATAGGCTTTGCTCAACATATATATATATATATCAGAGATAGATAGCGCGAGTATACCTCCTTGTAAGGGCAGGAGGAGGAAAGACTTGGAATATACGTAGGTATATAGATGTGGGGCATCACGAAGCACAAAGGAGAAGTTGAACTCATGCACGTAAGGGGTATACCTACACGGATGTATATACATATACACACACACGTGTACCTAATACTCTTCGGGAGGGCGATACGCCCACACGTGGGCCCTCATATATGGGCACGCTCGGTCGTAGCTGAGCTCGATGTATAGGTATAACATGCAACGGCATCAGGGCTCTCGATCGCATTGCACGTAAAATATATCTAGTCTATAGGTAGTAGCAAGAGAGTGCAGGGAGGGCGATGTAATGTACATATATATATATATATATATATATATATATATAGGTACAACCCACGGAGCGTGGGAGTATAGCCGGAGGCGGTGGGTTATATTGTATACGTATACACCACCTATACACGTATGGATAAAATACTCTAGCTGCAGGAGTTTGCTTCCGCACGGGCGCTGATCTTTTGTGCCCTCGCGCGAGGGGAGGCTGCACGGCTGGAAATAGATTTCAAGGGCGCGGCTGCTTCTTCAGCGGCCCAAAGGGACAGAGTGTGCAAAGAGTGAACGATCAAAAGACGCGAGAAAGTGACTATAAGTGTACTTTTCTCTTTTTTTTTTTTTTTTTTTTTTTTTTCTTTTCCTCGAGTGTTAAAGTCGCTGAAAATCGATAACAACCTTTGGAAGAACATCATACCCAAGATTAGATTGTACTATACGTAAAGAGGACGACGAGATTGTAGAAATGGTTATTTAATTTTTTTTTTTTTTTTTTTTTCCCTCAACGATAAGAATCTTTTCGAACGGGCGTTTTGTAACAAAAAGCGTGATTAATACTCAACTTTTAAATTGGACGACAAAAATGCTTGTAGGTAACTATATATCATTCATCGATAAATTTAATGAGCTCGCTTGCACTGGAGAACTGTTAAATTTGTGCAAATTTTGATTCGACTCGAGAATAATCTACGAGTTTTCTGGACGCACTCGTTTGTACTAACACTGAGCGGAAGCACGAAAGAAGATGAAAAACAAAAAAAAAAAAAAAAAAATACAAACAGGGAACACGTGGACCCCAAATGTCACGGTATGTACAGAGAGGAATAAATAAAAAAGGGGGGGGTTCTCTCGTTAGACGCTGTATGCGTAAAAGGAGCGTAAACACCCAAGACGATTCGTTTCCGTACTTTCGGTCTTTTCGTCAATTTTCACGCTCGTTTTCAGCCGAGTTTTCGCCGCGACGAGCCCCAATGGATGTCCGTGGAGTCCCGGACCATTTTATCCAAGTGTACACGTATACCTACGCGGAAAAAAAAAACAAAATGAACAACAAGGATATTTTTATTATTAAAATCCATGCTGCTGTTTATAGGACACCCCGTCGATACCGAAAGCGTCAAAGTGTCAAATATATATTAAACGAAACACGGAAGCGATGAGTGACGATAAAATACTTGCGCAAAAAAAAAAAAAAAAAAAAAAAAAAAAAAAAAAACTGTATTAAAGATTTCAACAGTGAGCTTCTCCCCTCTGCTTCACGCAAAGGAAAGCTCTCCACGAGACCGAAATCCCGGTGATGTGCACACCGGAATGGAAAAGCGAATATCGATCGTCACGTGGACCCCCACTGTCGCGCGCGCACACACACACGTACAAGAGATGACGCTCGCGAGACGATCGATCCTCGTATAACCATATATACACCGGTCCTGCAACGATTCGAAACGAGGAGTTTGACAGGTGTACCCGCGTTGTCTTGGCGGACCCACGCGAGGGGCTTTTTTTTTTTTCTCTCCCACCGTGAAACGGCTCCGTTCATTGAATCGCCGCGATACGTACATAATTATAAGGCGCATTGATTTTTGCTCTCCATTACATGGCGTTTTGTACCGTAAAGGTCCGTGCAACCCGGCTCACTTTGACACCCTTGCGAAAACACTCAATTTTCCTTTTGTCCGCGGCATCCTGATTAACGACGCGCTTTTGATTTACCTGCAGGTGTCTTGTGGCCTTGTAAAAAAAAAAAACTCCGATTATTGGGCCTTTGAAATTAAAAAAGACAAAAGGAGCAACCGCAGAGAAAATTGAAAGCAACAACCGGGTGTCTCCAATCACCCAACCGCAGCTTTTCCTCCATTTGTCTGGTAACAAAAGAGAGGAGAGAAAAGTGCCCAAGCTCCATGTACACGGCACAGGGAGTCTGCGGGAGGAGCACCGAGTTTTCCGAGCCGGCTGCCGCAGGTGCGTTGAACCCTCGGAGCATACCAACACACGCATACATATAAATACGTGTACGTAGTAGTACGCAGCGGCGTATAACCCGGTATTGATTTCAACGACGACGACGTCGGTGGCTACGGCGACGGAGGCGCCGAGACTCGATCCAGACGCGCGTCGAGAGTACAGAGAGATGCGTCGTACATACATATATTGTGTATCGCGTGGGTACGTATAGATATACACACACCTGATGCAGCCACGCGTGCGTCACGTTACGTAACGACGCCCACTCGTGGAGTACACAAGGCTTGTGCATGTGGTTTTTTCCTCCATCTGTAGCGATGCTGCGTATGCATAAGGGATGCTTTGATGCTAATTTCCAAGGTGGCCGAGGATGCCGTGCTTGTTTATGTATAAAATGAAGGATGCATCCCAAACGGAGGTATCGTAGAACTAAAGAAAATAAAAAGACAATTGTAAAATTGGGCAACTTTGGGAAAAAAACCGAGGAGCGAAATGGAAGGGAAAGCCAAAAAAACCTACACTCAAAAATGTTGGATTGGATCCGAAGCGCGAGTGTTGCGCCAACGGTCCGAACCACGTAAGTATATATATATATATATATATATATAAGCAGCAAGCCGAGCGATCAAGAAGGGGAGGGAGGTAAAAGAATCGCGACGACGACCACAAAAGGCTCGCGCGCGAATTTCACTTTCCGCCGAGCGTTCCCTAATAAGAAACACCGCTGACCAATGGTCTCTTGGCTCTCCTCCCCTCGATGTACAACAACAATATAATCAAGCCACCGGGAAGATACCCATATACGAAGAACTGGCTATGTAATCCTTTAAGGAAATGGACGGAGAAGCGCGCCTTGTTGAGTATATATAATATATTAGGTGTATATACGTAGACAACGGCGTGGTGATGTTACACCGCGAGAACGGGGGGACCTTACGCAAAAGTTCAAGAGGAGGGAGGGCAGCGATGACCGTATTTGGGCCCCACGAGCGCAAGGTTGCCGGGGCGACTCGTTTGAACGCTCCGTATCGAGGGTTCTTCTTCCTCATTGCTCCTCTCCCGTGTCCAATTATGGTTGTAGGTAAGTATGTATGTATACGTCTTTATCGTAACTACGTTTTCAGGCTTTTATTTGGGGAAAAATTGTCGCCGAGGTTAATTTTGCGCGGTCGTTATTTATTATAATAAAAGAATACTCTGGTGAGGTTGATGATATTTCATGCCCATACTTGTGTCACGCTTGCCCACGAAGCTTGCGCAATTTTATTCTAACAATTACTTGAATTTTTAAACAATAATTTTTTTTTCACAAGGTCTGCAATGATAATGAATATGTTTTTTGTTTTTTTTTTTCTTATCGAACAACAGTGTACCGATTAAGATATCAAAAAAAAAAAAAAAAAAAAAAAAGATTTCAATGACGCAAGTGTTTGTTCAATTTTCCCAATATTTTGAAATGGTAATTAAACATTATTATATACCACGACTTTATCGAAATTTTTTCTGATAAAGATATTAAAGTTCTTGGACTAGTACAGTGTTACGAGCAAAGCGTTACAAAAATAGAAGTGAGGAATGGCAAGGGAATCCGAACGCCCATCTGCTTTTTGTTGAGACATTTGACAGATCGAGCAGTGCATGGTTTATAAGTGTAGCGCCTCACACGAAAAACATGCTAGCACCCCTAAACTTTTCTCATCTTTCGATTTCTTTGCAATTTGCAGATTAAATTTTTCTTTCTTTATTTAAATAAAATTTCAAATGATTGATTGTAAAATACGTTACTCTAAATGTAAGAAGTTAACGAACGTATTGATCCCCATTTCGATGAATCGATACTAGTCAACACCAAAAAGATTTTGCGAGCAGGGATTGTATTGATATATTTGTAAGCCTGTCGTATATGGTCGACTAAATACAAGTTTATACATACTCTCCTGACTCTACTGAAATAAAGACAGTTTCGTTGTTGAACAAACTTAAACCACATCTAAAAACCCTTTTTTTTTTTTTTTTCTCGCGCGCCTATTTCAAGACACACCCAAACTGACGAATCTGATACTTCCAGCGTGAGTCACCAAGTCTCGGGCCACGGATATTCTTTATTCCCTTGGCACGGGCTTAAACATGGTCCTCCCCAACTGTAAGCAAAGTTTTCAATGAATCACCACGTGTGTGCACCACATGCGTGGTTCTTTGTAGGGGAGCATCGGCTAGATGGTACACTTGTGCAGAAAATGGTAAAAAAACGAAGCACGCGAGGACTCGACGAAACAATAATTCACTGGACGTAACCGACCAGACCTTTTTAGCGCGTATCTTTAAAAATATACGACACTGGTTACGATAGATAAAGTCCGTCGTAAGCTAGCTACTTTTGAAAGCGTTAAAAGGACATTATAAGGCGATGTACTGATAACGTGTCGGTGTCGATTCGATTGGTCTTATCGGGCGAAATCCCTCGTTACCGTGAGTATTATTATATTGTATTTCGGATTAGATTTCCTTTCCGGCGAATCGATTCCGATGACACGTCTCGGATAAAATGTTCCAGTTGGTATTGCGCAAGACGCTCAAATGTTCGCAGCAATAACATTATTGAAAGACACGTCGCATCGATTGCACTGGAGGGGAGACTCGAAACGCCGATAAAAATTCACGAGCTGCGACGCTCGTGAGATCCGAGTGGACGATTCGTTATGTAAAAGTGTTTTTCATTTTTAACGTTCGACTTGAAAGTGTCATCAATGATTTATACATTCAATATTATATTTAATTGCAAAAAATTTTGAGTCAAAGACTTGCTTGTATATTATATTACAATGAGCTGGTAACATATACAATATGAATGACGTGATTGTTATAGGGAATAAAAAATATGTGACGTAAAACACACTTAAAAATACGTCCACGTGAAAATTTAACATTTTCATGTCCTCGATGAATAAAAAAAAAAGTTGATCAATTTTATCGAGATCTCGGCTTTATTCTGTCTTCCAAATTAAAAGATGACAAAAGCTTGACATCGATGACGTCGCACACGTTACAATGAATTCCGAAGATAATCTACGAGCAACACAGCTGATAGCTTCTTTACGACTTTTCCAATTATGGTGGACTACACAGTTATAATAAATTCATCGATAAAATACACTCATGTGCCGAGAAGTGTTCGAGTATTAAAAAAAAACCACGCGATAGTCAATAGGAGGGCCTACATGTTACAGATGTAACGTAAGAAACGGTAGCTCTATTTAAGTGCTGTATGTACACTTTGTGTGTCGCCAAAGTCTAATAATTATAATCCATGATAAGCAGACTCGAGTTAAAATGGTACACTTAATGGCGTCTCATTCTCTATTTGAGGACCAAGGCCATCAAATATACAAGTATATTCTCTACAAATAACTCGGCGGTGATGTATTGTATATACGTACAAAATTGTTATTCCAGTGAGGTGTACATCAGTCATTTTTTATAAACTTGTGAATTGCCAAGTCCAAAATGTTGATCAAACATTCGAAGTATTTAGATCTACAGCGGCTCAAAATATTTAGAGAAGCGATAAATCCCGTCTGCCGGAACAACATTTTTTTTTTTTCTCTTTCCAGTAAGTTGTGTTATCAACGATCCCAAGGTAATAATAACTCCGACATGTGCTCGTTGTGGGTAGTACACATACATAAATTGTTGGCTCTCCAGATGACGGGGATTGTAATTGAGCAGGTGTGTGTATGCGATGCTCGTAACGCCGTCAGTGTTTACGTACTTGAAAAAACTGTCTCACGCGAGGTCATTATGCAACGAAATCACCAAGTCGAGACAGCGTCAACTTTTTAACTCATATAGTTTTTCCTTCTTGGCAAGGTTTAACACTGGATTCCGCGAAGTTCGAGTTAGCTACACAGTCGTCGATGACGCCACACCAGTTATCCCATTGACGAGAATTTCTTATTTTTTTTCTGCATCGTTTCTCTGATTTTCCAACACAAGCATATCCTTGCAATTTCGATACGCGAGCCTTTAAAATTAAAGAAGTAAATATATAGGATCACCTCACGTTTGGGGTTCATCATATTTTACGAGAACAAAAGAATTGGCTGCACAACTCCTCGCTGCGGCACAAAAGTGGGAGAGCCCGGCCGATTGCCGGAGCGTTTCTGACCTTGAGCGGATTCTGAGATGTTGACCTAGAACAGGTGCCCCAACCGGTAGCCTGGCCGCGTATATACGGACTACCGTATCGAGTGGACTATATAGATTTATTTGGGGAGGGATGTGCTTTGCCAAAAACCTGTAGTCCGCAATACAGGGACGCTACGAAAAAGTTAGAGAAAAAATTTCATACGAGTATGTGTGTGACTACAGATACCTTATTCACAATCGAAGATGGTTTTCTACTAGTGACGTAATTTTTCCTCTTCAAGCGTCATCATTTATTTTCATACTTTTTTTTTTTTTTTTTTTTTTTTTTTACGGCAGTTGCAGCAACGACTCGTGTGTCCTTTTTCTCTCCTCGAAAAAAATCGCGAGTGTATACGTGAGGGAATGGATATTGAAGTCTCATCAAACTGCGCTGCAAGACTATCTTTGTTTGCACTGTCATAAAGATATTGAATGGAAAATGCACAGTCGACACTTTTGATACGGAGGCACAGCGTTGCGTGCTGTAAATCGAAGACTCGGGAAGTATTAAAACTGGTAGTAAAAAGTGGAGTAGAAGAGAAATATACGTAACAATTGAAATGTAGTAATTTCTAACCCACTCGTAATAACAATAAAAAAAACAATGGTCAATTATTACCTCAGAATAAGAAAAAAAAAAAAAAAAAAATTCATCACGCATTATGTAATATTGAAAGAAATTAAAAGTACAGTTGACAGCGACATTGAAAGACGAGAATGACCAATTAACCAGACTATATGGCTCTCGATACATTTATTTCGTATTAATCAAGAGGTCGGAAAACATTCCAGGAAACACGTGTCGAAAATAAAACCTTGATACATCAATTCAAGAGATTGTACTTCACGTAACTAATAGATGTTAAATACCGTTTCAATTTAACACTCCCACTGCAACTGAGGACATTTTTTCTTCTCCCAAGCCTCAATGTGTTTGCAAAGTAGTTGATTTGAGAGAAAAAAAAATAAGACCAATCTCATTCGAAAAATGACGGTCAAGGGCGTGTGGTATCCTTAAAAAAATCAAAGAAATGTCGTCTCTCTTATGCATGCATCGTTTACGAGTGACGCGCACGTAGATGTCCTGTTCAAGTGACTCGTTGCAATGAGCTAATCTTTCCTCAAAATCGATACCTCCAAGTGTACTGCTGGATTGCCTCGAGAGAGGGATCAAATAGGCACGCGCGCAAGATGAATGGCCACACTCGAGACCCTGGCCGGTCACGCTGATGCGCCGTATTGCGAGTTACGCTGCTCGTCAAGGACTTATGCAAACGTCCCTGTCTTCATATTTTGTGTTTTTTCATCACGTATCAGACCAAGTTTATTCCAAAATCGGCGTTGACGCTTTTTTTTTTCCTTTACCTATAAAAAGCTCTTAGTTTTTTTTATTTTTTTTTATAATGAATTAAGAATACGTGGAACGAATAAGGCTAAGGAAGATGCTCGCGTTTGTATTTATATTTTTTATCGGGGACCATCGCGTGGTCAATAGCAGAATACGAGGGTTGTCTGACTAATACGCTATCTTTCATAGTAAGTGATACGTTAAATACCACCAAGCAAATAGATAGTAAATCGCTGAAGCAATACGAATTTTTTTGCACGAGAAAAAAAAATTTTTTATCCGTAAAAACAAAAAAATTTACGCACAAAAGGAACTGTTACGTTACGATAAATGAGTCAGATTCCAAATTTACCATCACGAATTGAGTAAAAAAAAAATAGGAAAAAGACTCGAGGGAAAATCAACTTTTTTCCAACATTTGTACAAACGAGCAACGAGTTGGTAAATACAAATACGTAGTTATCCGATTTGTCACTTGGTGTCTAAAACTTTGTAAAACGTTCTTAACGAAACTTTTATCGAATATTGATAACGTTAGTGACTACTTTTAGCTATAATTTCTAATTGGTTTCCAAACCCTATCAATACGTGGCAGGACCTCATTTTCTCGTGCCATACATAGTCTTTAAAGGAAATGAGTTACTTTGCCCGAGAAACTCTTTTACTGGGCACTATTTTAAAAATTTACTCAAAGTTCAACTAAATATTTGCTATCATCATAATATAATGAACGCCCGGGAAAAATCGTTTTGTAACTCCTTGCACGAATTTCTCTGGGAAAAACCACATACAAGCGGTAATTGGGAACAAAAAATAAGCTGATTTGAATTTTTTTCTTTATAAATCTTTAAAAAATTTTCTGGAATGAGAAAAATACAATGCAGTACTAAAAAAAAGTATAAAAAAAGACATTTTGGCAAAATTTGCCTTTTTTATTAGTTAGGATGAGGTATCAAAATATAGAAAATGATAAATCTAATCCAATCCAAATTCATAAACGGAGTCCAAGGTATAAGCAGTTTGATAATCATAAAACATTCAACTACTCCTCATCTACAGAAAATAGTATAAAGCGACTTTATTCAAGTGTAAGTTTGCAAGAGACTCTGATTTTGCATGCACTCTTCATCTTATGGTGGAGTCAGCGTTTTTATTCACTCGCTGTACTGATAGGATAATTAAATGCAGGTACCTACGAGGAAATTAATTTTTTGTTTGAAAAAACGTTACCTACTAGGGCTAATAATTTAAATTTTATATTTTTTGCCGAAGTAGATACCAAAAACAATCAAAGATGTTCTAGTTTTAGTAATGATGCCGAGATGCGATAAAATAAACCAACTGATTTTAATAATTTTGTATACTGAATAAAAATCGTTTTCTAAAAAAAAGAGGCAGTTGCATTAGACTGATGATATAAAAATTCCATCTTAAAATAACAATCATTTATGTAAAAACTCTCATTACATCAGAGAATCCCTTGTTTCAAAAAGTTCAAACTATTTATTACTCATAAGTTTTTGTTTGCGGTCAAACGAAGTAGCAGCGTAGGGATATTGTTAAACTTGAAAAATGTTAACCCATCAGAGTTCTGCGGCTGATGGTATCATCTCTGCACCGCAAAAACAAAACACGTAAAAGATTCATTCTCCGCACACACACACGCCTGCTCGAAGAAGAAAATATACCTGATCTACGTTCGTGCTGCGGTTAATACTTGCTTCAATGTCTCTGTTTGTATTTATTTTAAACAGATTTAAAGTTATCGACAAATATACTTGTACACAACGAATCATCGCGTAGTTACTGTATTTTGGTTTTCTACGTGAATCGTATATATGACCATAATTAAAAGGCTTCTTCATATACTGGAGAACGAATGAAAAATCCAATCCCATGGGTAACCAAAGAAAAAAAAAAAAAAAAAAGAAAATTTTGTCTCGCGATCAAGTTCAATTATGTGGATGCTCGTTACGTATACAACATATACATACGTTTCATCTACAACGCTATGGTCACGCATTTTGCATGCATATGCAAGTTGTAGCTCCTTCACGCGATAGTTCATTGGCTTTACTCGCGCACGGCTCTCTCTCTCTGTTACAGAAATATGCATAAGTACAGGTACTTTGATCGAAATGCTGCACACGCGCTGTGCAAATCTCATCAGTACAGCTCCCGATGTATTATTTCGCTAAGGCAACGAGGGTTGTTAATATTTAGTCGCAAAGTGCTTGGGGCGGCAAGTTTAATGCTAATCGAACTTTTGAGGAGAATCGATTTCATGTCTGGCGAAACGTTTAATTAATCGAATGATACTTTGATGTGATAATTTTTCATGAATGATGTCACTTATTATTTTAAATTATTTTATCGACGCGATTTGAAAACGTTCTTTTTTTTCCCCCGTTCGGTTATCCAAGCGCACGTACGTATCGAACCAATATCTGGCAATTAATATACGTTAACGAAATCGTTTCCGATACTTGAATAAGGCTATCGTACTCGCTATCGCCCCAATTTTCGTATACGGTAACGTGCTTGAATATGAAATTTAGTTGGATGATAAAAGAAAAAGAAAAAAAAAAAAAAAAATTTCAAAAGGTAAAAACTAAATTTCCCTGTATGTGTGCCTTGTCCGGATTAGAGAGTCGAGGTATTTCTCTTATAGATAGTGGACGCGAACACTCGTCGATGCACTCGTTCGACCCACTTTCGAGAGCAGGTAATGAGATCGCTGCACTTGGCTTGGCCTAAGCCTTACACACTGGCGCACAAATAAAATACCTTTATACCAAGTAGGCAATGTTTTTTTTTTTTTTTTTTTTTTTTTTTTTTTTTTTTTCGTCCTACATGCGAGACTTTCATCAAAATGAAAAATTCAAACATGTCTACTTTTCATATTGGATCAAGCCCGATTGGTTTGCCTGGAAATTAAATAAATCTTTCCGATGAAAAATTTGTCGAACAAAACAGATCATGGAAAAAAGGCAGGTAAAAATTAAAAAAACGCGATCCCAATTCCGCTGTTTGCTCTGGCTTCGTCGAGAGCATCGGCCCCTGGTACGTATACACACTCGCTCAGGTGTTCGACAAGATCCGTTTATGCCTAAGCGTGCGTGACGTTGCCTATACATGATGCATCGCCGTGGCGAAACTTTTGTGCGTGTACGCATGAGAGAGGCCCCCCCTCGTTACCGTAACGAGTCAAGCCTCGATTAGACAACATTAAAACGAAATAAAAAATTAACAACGCTTTTCACCCGTGCGCTTCTTAACGGTCTGAAAATTTTATCGACGCGCCACGCGCGAAAAGTTTTTAACTACGCTTGCTGTACTGATGGTTTGATCAACTAGCAATTCATATAGACAAACCTCACAACGAGTTTTAGGGTAAAAATTGTATACATCTTCCAGAGGACTTTCTACAGATCTCGTAACAAAAGTGTGACTACATTGCGCGCGTTGAGTAACTTTTACAAGGGAAATTTTAATCCAAACTGTTTTTTCATAATTGCCTATGAAACCTGACGCAAGAAACTTGTTTGATCAACTTTTTTTGATCGCGATATCAAAAAGAAAAATAGGAGCTACAAGCAACGTTTCTTATACGTGTAAATCACTGTAAATTACTCGTTGATTAATTATATAATTTTATGATACCACGTGAGAAGTACACGCGTATAACGTACGATGTGCCATATTTTCTTCGCAAATCTGAATAATGTTGCTAAATATAACTCGTGCCATTAAGGCCTATTGTCGAAGATGCGACATCCAAATTGTTGCACGTAGGTATATATTATAATATATAAACACACGACGCATCTGTTGTCTCTGATCGTCTATTGCGTTACCAATAAATATACTTAGCTGGATGGATTTAACGTAACCCTGAAACTCATACTTTTTATTTTTCGAAACTATCGTCATTCGCCAACTCAACTATCCAGAACCGCGGACAACATCAGCAACGATGATCTTTGGATTACGGTGGAGTGCGGCAAAATAGTTGGAAAACCCAAGCGGCTCATCATTCAATATGACCGGTATATATGCTTATCGATACGTCTCCAACTCCGTATGGGCATTGTTAAACGGGTCCGTTACTGTACGCGTGCAGCGAAAATCGAACAATCTAAACCGATAGAGCAGGTGAGCAACAGAGAGCACATTGCATCACGCATATATATATATATTGGTACATGCAATGCACGCACACACGAAAGGTATACGTGTACGGGCGAGCAATCAATTAGCGTTAACTAGCGTGCATAGTTTGTTCTTCTTGTGCTCTTCCGATGGTCGTCACGGGAAAAAAAAAAAAAAAAAAAAAGTTAACGCGACCCACTTGGCAAATAGGAATGCGCGCATTTCCCACTGGAGAAATTAACATGGGGAAAAAAATCGGATCACAGCCCATCGGGATTGGCTGAACTATATGCGCCATCTGCGATGATACTCGTGGCGGAGAGAAACTCGCAAGTAATAATTGTAGGTCAAGCTATCAGGTGGTTATCGTTGCGTGGGGACAACAAAAATAAGATCTCAATACATTAAGATGATTTTTGGGGGGAATAACATGTATATACAACAAAGTTACGAAGCTGATTGAAAGTGAGAATTGTTTATCCTCGTGCTTGCTACTCTGCAATACAGGTACGGAAAAACGAGTTTTGTGTCATCGCACGTGATGATTCTATTTTCGTGACGATTATCTTTGCGAGATGTTATTTAGGTGACGGGTCTCTTCACTATTGAATGCTACAAAATGAAGGAAGAAAATGTGTAAAGAAAAGAGTAGATTTTTTTTACGTAATGCCATTAAATTTATTTTTCTGTACTTGTGTCTCGTCGATTCATCTATTGACACGTTGGTGCAAAAAGGGTTGAAAACGAGGCACTTGCTGGATTAAAAATAAAATTTAAAAAAGTAGTGGGTATACCGCTTTAAAACTCAAGATCTTAAGTAAACTTCTGAGGTGTCGAGTCACACCCGACAGACCAATGTCACCTATGGATCCATAACGTGTACACCTATATATACAAGCATTAACACCTAATTTACATGCCAAAGTAAGACTAAAAAGCCAGCAACGATTCACTCGTTGAGTATACCTCTCTCTTGTTTTTCTCATATGCCCAAGTAGATCCCTATACGTACACGGACAACATATACGTTGACAGATGAGCCATTTGAGAATTCGAGAAACGCGCCTTCCCTTATACGCGTAAAAATAGCTCATGGCGTTTCCGCTGCGACTCTACGAATGAACAAAAGGGGGGTAATCCCATGTGTCGTTTCTCTCCCACGTTAATTCGTTCTCGTGCACATCGTCACCACCTGCAGCGACACTCACTTTTCCCTCCCTATACGGAATCTCATTATGCTCCTTAATTTGCAGTAATAATATACTACACTTACACGGCCTACAGCCAAGGCCGCGACTCTGACATATACACAGCCACATCGAGAGTTGTTGCTGTAAATGTTACATCTTATATACTCGGTAGAAATTTTTACTCCTGTCGTCTCTGAATACTAGTTTATATGGTTATATCAATTGTGAGCCACGTATGTCGTTGGTTGGCACACGCCGGTACGAATATTTACCCATTTTTTTTTTTTTTTTTTTTTTTTGTTTCCTAAAGGAAAACGTTGATGAAAATCGGTAATTGAATCATCGTTGCCAGCTTGTACGCGTCCTCGAGCAAAAACAGGACCAAAAAAAGTCAATGAAAAGCTCGTAAAAAGAAAAACGTATACACAAACACGCAAGGTCGAATCGATCGTAGAAACAGAGCGCGACGCGACCTTTTCCGAACCTCTCAGTTGCGCGACCCACTTTCGCACTTACATGTTTCAGGTATACGTGTATCGCGTGACGATCTAATCAACAGCAGATACGATGCTTCTAAGGTAATAGGTTGATGGCACCAACTAATATAGAGAAAAGAGCGAAAAGTGAAAAGACCACTGTTGTAGTTATGATGCAAGCGTTTACATGCGACTGGATGGAAATTTTGTTATCTTTGTCAGTAAAAATTGGACATACGTATGAAATGGACGTGCAACCAAAGCAATTGTTGACAATTCAATTGGCCACTGGTGGAGACACACTTATCTTTTTTTTTTTTCCTCGCAAGCACTAACGAGATGATCCGAACAGTAAAGTTATTCTCGGGGTCGCATTTATGAATTAGAACTGGATGAGCCGAATAGGCTGCCTCTGCATAAAAAAAAAAAAAAAAAATGTAAAAAGTTCCAAGACAATACACGAGTATCAATGGATAGCCACGAGTCCCTCGAGGATGGCTGCTCGACGAAATTCCGTCTCGCGTGTGTTGTTTTGTATAAATAAATTACATCAGCCCAGCCTTTGGCAAAAGTTTGAGCTTGACTATGAATATCTTGTACACCTATAGTGTTTAATCCGACGAACAAGGTGTGTGGATGAAATACCTTCCAGGATTTTCAATAAAAGCACTCAGGGAGAGGGGGTAGATAGTGGGCAGCAGGATATGCATTATTTATAAGCATGCACGGGGAGATCGAGGGAATCGATGCAGTAAGAAGAAGAGCGCCAGGGGATCCTCGAGGACAAAGGTGCGAGAGGACTCCCCCTTATACTTGGCGTCTCTCGCGCTCGGGAGAGCCCGTGTACGGCCAAGGGGATGCACGGGAATAAACCACGCGGGCCCAAACAAGGATAAACCAGCGGACGTGCGCGTCTACGAAGAAAACGAAGGCGAGAGAGGAGTCGCGCGAGACATGCGTTGGGAGGAAGAAAAAAAGAAATAAAGGGGAGCCGGGAACGGCGACAATCGGAAATGACGAGGTGCGCACGCGAGCCACATTGGCAATTTATACATCGGCTGTGGTGACGCTGTTCGAAGGGCAAACAAAGACCATGGGGAAGTTATCGCGAGATAATGGGATTCGTTTTTTTACGAGCCGAGTACAACTGAATTTCAAAGCCTTTGCAGTCGCCCGGTACGAGGGTGCACGTGATTTTTGGAGTCGTCCCGACTCGTACCCCCGAAATCTCGGAGAGCCGCCGAAACGAAAGTTCTCAGCGTCCGATTCCTCGTTGGTCGGCCCAGATGTTCAGCGAGTGGCTACCCGGCGATAAAAGAAAAATAGCAAAAGACGACGAGAGCTCTGCTTCTGCCTCTCTAATTGGCAAACGAGCCGAGCTGAGCACGTGTGGGTGGGTAATGTAATTATGCATAATATACGGATACACGCGGTGTCTGGCGTGTGCGTATGAGATACTCTCTTTGCCTATTTATCGATTACGCTAATTTCGCCGTGTGGCGTGTGCGGTGTGGCGTATCGGGAGAGGGAAAAAAAGAAAAGAGAGAAACTGCACGGGTATGAGATGGGTAAGTGGCGGAGGAAATTCTGTGCGCGGTTGTTTTTCTTGTACACACCGCGTTGCTATGTAGACTGTGATTTTCTAATTGCGAAGGGGGAAAAAAAACAACAACGAAGTGTTCCAAGCGGCGATGCGTTTGTTTTGGAATTTTAAGGTTGCGCAATTGCGAACTGGGCTTGAAATTGGTTTTTTTTTTTTTTTTTTTTTCCTTTTGTGAAACGCGTAATTAAGTTGTGGAGTCGGACAAACGATTTTCACCATGTTTACCCATACGAAGTTTGTTTATTGCACCAAAGTAAAACATCCTGGTAATAATGAGTTTCGCGAAATAAGTCGCGAAACGCATGATCGGCGTTAAAAAAATGGCACTCTTCAACCATACGTGGGTGATCTGAAATTGTTTTTCGCAATGATCGTCATTAAGAAGTTAGGTGCTCGTCAATGAACGTCGGCCGGAGATGTCTTACGAGCGAGGCAAGTGGATACCTTTTACGCAGCCATTCAAAGGACAGTTCATGGTAACAGAGAGTAACAAAAAAATTCGCATCCGTGCTTCAAAAACCAAGTAGTAGTGAAAAAAAAAAAAAAAAAAAAAACAAGCTTTTATCGAAGGAAACATAATATACACGTCCGTGGAAAAGGAGTTCCCTCGAGATATTTGCGACGAGAGCTTTCGACACTATAATGTACTTGGCTTCTTTCGTTATCATCGAAAAATCCGTGTGAACGGTATTCGCTGAGTAAAATGTTACGCTCTCTTGCAAGTGTGCAAAGGAGACAAAAAAAGTGACAGGGAATGGAAAAAAAAAAAAAAAAAACGGAGAAAGGGGGTAGAGAAAAAAGACACGATGAGGCTAAAACCACATGCAGGAGGAATGTCCGAGCGGCGCCGACAATGCATCGCGCGCACCTTCGATTTTGTGCTCCTTAAACTCCTCGGCTGCAGTGCACTTATGTGTACATGGGTATACATATGCGTACACGGACACACATAATAGCCACACGCGGCGAATAAATTACGCGGAGGAATGCGAGTCGTCGTCGTCGTTGTTGTTGCTGCCGTTGCAGGTCGCGCGCGTACTCGTTGTTGTATGCACACGCGTTTTCTTGTAAAATGAGCACACGATACCTGCCTGTACATTGATTATTGATGTTACTATATTACATATACATTTTTAAATGAGCAAAAGAAATTGATTTAGCTGTGATAAATTAATAATCGATGATAAACTTTGCCAAAAAATGTAGCCTATGTATATGGTACAGGTATTGATATTTTCAGTATTCAGATAGTGAAATCACGAATCTACCCGATGGCACGATGAGACTTTGCATACTGTAAGTACTGTATTTATGCACTTGAAGAGAAAACAAAGATGAATAATAGAGAACCCGGAGGAGACACGTATATGTATAATATATTATAGATGGCCATCAGGGTGGAAAAAAAAAGAGCCGGAGGTAAAGAAAAGCCGGAAAGGGGAGAGAGCCCAAGTCTCCCGACGACGACGTATCAAGATCGGCTCGCCACGGCGTTCCGCTCCACATTCCTCGCCGTCGTCGTCTCAAGTTCAAGTTCGCTGCTGAGGAAGGGGCTCCCGTCTCTCTCTTTCTTTCCCATGTATGCACCACCACCACCACCACCACCGCCTCTCCATGGGAATACAGTAACACACGGGAGCGGATACATACGAGCACACACACGCGAAATCACCGGTAATTAACGATTTTGCAATGTTAATCGCACGCGAGGCTCCCCCCCCCCGTCGATGCTCTCTCGTTCGTGGGAAAGCTCGTCAATTTCGGCGCTACAACGGGGGAAGTGCACATTCAATGCAACGTGGACTAGCTACTCTCTATTTATGGGTAAGTGGCGTGCGAAGGGAACACAAGCACCTATACCCACCTGTATACAGCACGTAGGTGTATAAGTTTTACCATCGTGATTGAATTTATGCGCACGGTGAGTTTTAATATACCCCCTTTTTTTCCCTCTTCGTCAATAATATTCCAAATGGATTGGAATGGACACAATTTTAACTTTACTCGCATTCAACGGTACAACTTGGCAACGTAACGGTAATTCGGGGTGTAGGTATACCTCATACTGTATCTAAGGTTATTGTCAAAAAAACCAAGAGCTTGATTAATCGGATTTTCATGCGTTGATGAGCTTTTGGAACAAGCGAAGCGCATCGAGTACTCGTTGTGGGAATATAGCTATACTAATGTACCTGCCTGCGTGTGTACCTATATAGAGGTACGTCTTTAAACGAAACAAAGAAAATGAAGTTTTGAATGGGCTCCTACAATAATAATCCAAAGTAGCTGATGAGCAACAAAATACGAAGCGTCGTGGCGCACGGCACGGAATACATAGGTACGTTGCATAAACGCTAATGATCGCTCGGATGAGGTTGCTCCGAAAGACGATGATCACGTATGGGCATACATTATAAAACCAGCTGCGGAAGACGAGAGAGAGAGAGAGAGAGAGAGAGAGAGAGAGAAGGAAGGAGAAAAAAAGTTACCACAACGCGAGGAGAGAAGAACCTGCTTTCAACCTGCCACCTGTCGAGCCGTTATGTATACCCGAGTATATCTCCTCGCGGTTGGAATTCAGCTCCTCGCCGCCCGTGCGTATATTTATATATGTGTAACAATTTGTAAGCGCACGTGATGCGACGCCTCGCTACGCTGTACTCATATATTTATATTATATACCTACTGCACTTATGGAATGGATGATAATATACCTACATTTAACGCCACTGTCTTTTAATTCTTTAATCTATACCATAATTAATGGTGATTTTTCGTATATTCTATACATTTTATTTAATGTATAATAAAGAAAAAAGTCACCTATACAGCTCGCAATGGTCATGTCTTTTTCTTCGACGAACAACCACACGTAAACTTTCGTTCATTGTTTACGTAATTTAAATAAAACACGTTTGTTAATATCCCACAACCGCGCTGACTATCTATATGTAAAATTATGCCTATATGCGTATTGCAATAAAAATGATCCATCTAGAATTTAACACCAATTTATTCGAGTCACGTAAGATTAAACGAAATTTCACGCTGCGTGCAAGGAAAGAACAATCTCAGCGCATACAGTGGTCCCATCAGCAAAAAAAAAAAAAAAAAATACACACGCAAAGCCGTCCCTCTTCTCTTTTACTCGCTATTTCGCTGCACATATAAATATGTACACACGCACGCACACCCATCGCATCGTAAAAGATAAAAAAAACTAGCTTTCATTCGAGAGGAGACAAGAGAGCTGTATATATAGCAGCCCCGTGCCGGAAATGGGCTTTAGTATGCGTGCCTGCAAACAAGCGACGAGCGGCCTAATTCTTTTGCCATCTATATAAGTACCCACATATATATAAATTGTAGCACTTGGTGGGCCCCTGCCCAATCAAATGTGCAATGAAACTTTTTCAAAGCCCATTTCATACGTATTGTTTACCGCGACTAGTGCGTGTATGTGACGTGTACATGCCCTAAAATAGTCGCACCGCCAAGAGAAAACGAGAAGGTGTTTCTTTCGCGCGAGGGTGGATTTCACTTTTTCTTATACATATACCCACATACGCCACGGGATTTGTTTACAACGTATGGAAGTTGGTTTCCCTTCGTTTGTTCGATTGTTCGCCGAGAGTGAGAGAGGAGGAGGAGGAGGACACTTTTACGCGCATATTACAAGAGTTATTGCTCCAAGTGTCGCATACTGAATAAGGCTTCGTTGTACACACGCGCGGGTGAAATGTACCACTTGAGAGTATTGTTTTCAGGTTGGGTGCAATTATTTCAAACCTTTGAGCGTTTGTTGCAATTTTTTTTTTTTTTTGCCAAAAAAATATCCATGGCGGTGTATAGGGCGGATCTCAAATGACCCGGGGCACGATGAGTCATGTAGTTGACGTGTTTTTTTT
The DNA here is from genome assembly GCF_036245765.1 of Copidosoma floridanum. Taxonomy (NCBI): domain Eukaryota; kingdom Metazoa; phylum Arthropoda; class Insecta; order Hymenoptera; family Encyrtidae; genus Copidosoma; species Copidosoma floridanum. The sequence continues at coordinate 8,475,103 of NW_028321884.1, read as the reverse complement.
TTTCTTTTTCTTTTGTACAATAGTCGCCCGAAAATTCAATACCCCCCTATACGTGTCCGCCTAATTCGAGAGAAGACCTTCGTATGGGCGAGTCGCTGCAGCGTTCGTCGAAAGGCATCGTTATCACTTACATCGACTGCACATATGCGTCAGTCGTTTGACCTCTACCACGTTTGTTTTTAGTCCCTCATATACAACAGCGTGTCGACGTCATCGAGCGCACATCTTATTTGTTTGGCATTGTGGTAGATAAGTTCATCTACTTACGTGAAAAATGACATTTGATAAATGAACAGACAACTCTTGCTCTCGGTGAAGATGCTTTTGAATAATTGTAATTTTATTTTAATTTCATCCGTACCTTTTTTTTTCTCCCATCAATTCGTTAAATGGATATTCTCGATATATAAGAGCTCAGTGTCAAGGATTACCCCTATTATTTAAAAAAAAGAGAGAAAGGAGGATGACTCGAGGTATGTATAGTTATGCTGTAGTCCACCACGGCTTATCTTACAATTGCATCGATTCGCGTGACACAGATTCGTAGTCGTAAATTTGACGAGATCTTGATGGCGCGCCATCGGAGGTGCAGTCAACGCCGAAAAATTACGGTTCATATGCCCTTACACGTTGTATTGAACCTTGGAGTAGGTGTCTTCCAAGGATCGAGCATTTACAAAAGGAAACGAAAAATAGAGATGGCCCGCGGTTTACGCGTATCACCTCAGTTTGCACGAGTGTATACACAGTGCGCGTTTTTTTAGAAAAGCCGGATGCGCGTTTTCCACACACTGGGTGAGCCGTTGTCGATGCGGGCCACGCAGGCTTTGGATTATCGCCGACGTGCCGCGCGTATACTACATGTTCAAGCACAATGGGTGTGCGTGTTGCGGGTGATGGACAGGAAGTGTCTCGTTAGCCATCACCGGCGATAAGTATTCTGTTGCTCCGAGCAGAAAATCCGTGCGGACCGTTAATTTTTTTTTCATTTTACACGGCTCACTTCGATCGGAAAAGAGCTTGTTTTTAGTTATTCTTATTATTTGGAGAGAGAAAGAAAATTTTTTTCTTTTCTCTTTCGTCCCGTGGACTGAGAATATTTTTTTCCTGCAAAAGGTCGTAACGAGCTTATTCGCGTGGATATTCAGAGCGTGCACGGGCAAACACAGGGAAGAACGCACGTATATATATCTACCCACCGTGGGGAGAGACTTTTCTCCGATCGATAATTCCCTGACTGGGTAATCGGTACGGAACTGGCATTGGAAAAAAAAAAAAAAAAAAAAAAAAAACTACCTAATCGTTTAAGGTGATTATGGTCCAGACGAGAGAAGCTGCTTCGCGAGTTTTTAGTTGATAAATATAAATGAAAAAAAAAAATATACGGAATCGTTGGATGGATTTAATGCAGACCCCGATCGACGATTCGCCAAATGGAGTTTCGGACGAGATAACACGCGACAGATATTTTTTTATGAATAAAATACAAGACAAAGTTTTGGCAGGAGCATTTTTCGCATCTCGCTGCGAGAGAAAATTATTCACCATTACCGAGAAGCTTTTGATCCCAACTGATTTTATAGGCAATTTTTCCGACTTATACCCCGCATTTTAACACCTCTAAAGTCCCAACTATACAGCTCGAAAAAACGAAAAAAACGAAACCTCTTAGGTATAGGAAGGTTCAAGCTCGTGTACATGTATGTATAAACCACTGAATATAAAATACTATCCTTTCACTTTCGCGAGGAGGGAAGGCGAACGGAGAGCCGGAGAGGCGTACGAGTACACCTATACAAGGAGCAGCGAAACGACGTATACTTATGTATCCTGCAGGAGAGTTGGAGTTACATATATATATGTATATTTAATAATGTATACGTGCAATATCTGCCACGGAAGGGAAGAGAGGAGAGTCAAACGAGAGGGAGAGAGCTTTTTCGAGGGGTCGGCTCTCTCGGATCGATCGTCGGCTGGGCTGGCTGCTGCACCACACCCAAAAGCACACCAGAGCCTGCAACATATACACGCCGGGGGCGAGTGCGTGCAAAACACACAGAGTTACTACCTCCTACGTACAACCAACCTCTGTGCGTATAAGTACATGTACAATGTATACGTATACAACATGGACTTGCTCGCCGCGCGCCGTGACTCACAATACCCTGACGTGCAGCTATAGGTACGTATAGGTACAACACCATCGTCGCCGACGCTGATGTGCCCGACGCCACGCCGCCACCACCAGTCGAGGGCATTCACTGCGCACACAAATCCATACATATATATTATTACGTTGCATTTACGTACACGTACTTATATTAAGGGGGAAGGGCCTATGATGTACATAATATACATACAGGTTCCTAAAAAAAAAAAATAAAAAAATAAAAAATACATATACGCATATCGCTTGCTGCTGTACACCGAGGCATGATCCTCTCATATCCTTTTTTCTTTCCTCTCCTCTTATTTCATCTGATGAATATCAAAGGCTCATCATTGCGTAAACTGGATGATTTATACCTATGATCGATTTTTCTAGGATCATGAATAAGATTATTTCGTTAAATGAAAAAAAAAAAAAAAAATAAGTATATTATGGTTGTACATCATCGGATGATCCCTATTGTTTTGAACACAACTCTCAAAAGCCTTACTCATATCGTCTCTCTCTCTCGCTTCGGTGCAACCCAAGTATATAATATATGTAACCTTTGTTTTTCCAACCCCCACATGTACCTCGAAAGCCCCCTGGGAGAGCATTTCCAAAAATAACCGAGCCAACTTCCATCATCTCACGCGTTCACAAACAACGAAAGTCCCGTCGTAAACGAGTGTACATGTATATATTATGATACTCGTGCCGAGCGAGACACGACTGTCTGGTGTATGTGCAATATATACACGTATATACAAAGTGGGCGAGGGTTCAAGGGGAAGGCCACGACTATGGGGGGGGGGGAAAGGACTGGATTCCACGCCAAAATTTTCTCCCGGATTCTGCCGCGCACGCGAACTACGCCCTCGACGCAGAAGAAAGGGCCACACCGCAGGGTGGGCTTTGATTGATTTCGGTTTTTTGTGCGCGGCCCCTCGGACGAGAGAATCGTCTAATTGCGATTTTTCGTTCCCCCCGCAGGGAGCCCCGTTACTACTATTATACAAGAGTCGTGTGATTGTAGCCAGTATAATATACATATACGGCGCTCAATTATGGGGCTATCCGACTATATTGACTCGTTGAACCGTATTTGTTTAACATTAACCCCACCATCAATGCCACATAGTGTTCCCTTTCTATAAATATAAATACGGGTATATCATCCTTTTTTTCTTTTTCCGCAGCCGTCCAACGACCTTCCTCCTCCTCATCTGTACCGCGAAACAGAATTATCGAGCGGACTTTTGAGGGCGTGTCGCGGGGAATCCCCCTTTTTTCTTCTGGTGCACCGCCTTGCTTGCCATGGGAACCCTGCACGAAGCTTTACTCGATCTGTATACAATGCCTTGGATATATATTATATGTGTTGCACACCTCGTAACACCTATACACTTACGTGTACATTACCAAAGGAGTCCTCGTTATTGCGATAAAAGAGAGATAAACGACAATGACTTTTCGATGGACTGCAGCGTTGGCAAAGAGTGCCCCAGTAATGCTTACTTTCCCGAGAAAAGCACGTTGTAACCTTTTCTTTTTTTTTAATAATACCGGCTACTGCGTGCTAGCGCTCGTCTGTAATAATTATACGCTCGGTCGCTGATGCCATCGCGACTTTGCCTCGTGATCCATTACATACCATTCTTTTGTTATAATTTTCGAAGTAAAAGCGACAGCGACGCATATCTATGTATTATATTATATGTGCACCGGTAATGGGGAAATGAACTAAGGCATATAGGTGTACGTAATGTTGCTCCTCGAACGGTGCTTTTTATTGTGTGTGATATAAATATAATTGATTACTCGACAAAATGACCAAGTCAACGTGAACGTCATCGTCATCATTGTTAATCCAAGCGTCTCAAGTAGGTGCACGCATACGTTCGAAGCGTTTAACTGAAAATCTGGTTTTTACAAATACATTATTATTATTTATTGTTTCTTGAACGATTTACGAAAAAAAAAAAAAAAAAAAAGTTTCAGAGTGAACTACTCTGGTCAAAAATCGCCCAATGCATATTTTGATTCATCTTACTCAAAAGTGTTGAAATTAGTATACATAACTGGTGAAACACAACAAAACATTAATCAATAGTTGTACCTCAATGCAATTTATAAAAACAGAATAAAAATATAAACGTCCATATTTGAACAATACGCGTTACGAAACGCCAACCACACACACACACTTGGATTTAAAGTGATGGAAACAAAACGGTTCGTTGTGCGATGGGCATTGTATAGAGCATATTGAAAATCGATCCGCAGCAGCAGCCGTGTATACGTAGACTTACTTCGTCGAAGCGTCTATTATGGTTGGACAGCGAAAACCGTATAGCGCACAAAGATACGAGTATAAGCAAAGCATCGACTTTCAGCTCGAAGTACAAGCCGCGACCCCTCTCTCGCTCGGCTTGAAACACAACCAGAGCGGCATCGGGCGTTTGTTTGATTGTTTTTTTATTCGTAAATAAAGTAAAAAGGAAAAAAAACCCCTTCACCGAGGCCTCCAAAACCAATTACGCATCAACTCCAGGGAGAGAAAAGAGATAGACGCGCGCGCCCAAGTGGGGCAGCGTATAAACTACACGGGTCGTTTAATTGCCGCGCATCCGCGGACGACTACGCGCAGAGCCAAATATGGCGAGGCACGCCGCCTCGCTCCGCTGCACCGCAGCTTCCGGAATCGTTTATCACGCGCCCATATCCGATCCTATACCTCTCCCCTACCGCGCCTCTTCTGTACAAACACATAATATATTATGTGTACATCGGTATTTGCGAACGCGGGCTTTGTCGTTTCTTCGGGGCATACCATTATATTATTCTTCCTTTCGAATGTACATTACGTAAGGACGGGACTAGCCTTTTTTTCCCCTGCTCGCTACCGTTTCGGATTGGCCGATAATGGAAAATATGCGCTTGTTTTCACGTGTACAACAAATAACATTTGACACGATTTTTTTTTTTTTTTTTTACATTGCGCTGGATATTTTTTAAGCTGCGAAGGAGCTAAGAGCTCAACACTTTCGGTACGCGCGCGTGTGTATAGATAGGTACTCATATATATAGCTCCGCGAACGGCGAACCTAAGGCTTTTAACTCTCAAAGGCCGCACGTGCACTGCAGCGACGAATCTCACTTTGCGCGCGTATAGTGCAGCAGACGTCTCGTGGAGGGCAAAAAAAAAAAAAAAAAAAAAAAAAGCAAAAGTTTTTAAAAGCCAAGCAGCCGCGGCGATACTTTGGGTGCACTTTTGCTGGGCACAAGCCCATAAACGGCAATGCGTCGTCGCGCGCGTGACTCGCGCCTTTCAAGTTCACGCGTGTAAGTACGACACATGCCAGGCTGTATTTTTTTCTTTCTTATTTTTGGATGTATATCTAATTATAGCCGAGTTGCGGACCCGAAGATCGCGCCTTATAAGTTTATGGGTGTCAAGGGGACGATTCACATGTGGGGCACATCCACGTGACGATTTTGCACTTGATCGAGGTAAATTGATCGAATTTATTTATTTTTTTTTTTTTTGGCGATACTATCAAACTTAACCATCTACACTACAGGCCAAGAAAAAAAAAAAAAGAAAAAAAAACAAAGCGAGGGAAGATTACTTCAATTACCCCAAAGGTGCACTTAGAACACTCTGGTGTCCAAACAGCAGAGACGAGTGAATTGAGCAACCGCGGAGCTCGGCGAAATTAGACAATTCCCATGAAGGACGAGCAAACAGTCACGGATTTTAGCTGGAGAAACAACGTAGTACATGCACACTTTTGTTTTCCACATCATCATTGTGGTATATATGTACTCTCAAAAATTGTTATTTCAAAATCACTTTCAACTGCCTTTCAGAGTTGAAAATCGTACATACATTCCAAAGCCGCTCGCTCACCGGTGTTTATAAACTTTAATCGACCGAGCGAACAATCAATATAAAATACATCGAACGTCACCTTTTCCAACATACACATTTTGAAAACGATACACCGAGTCGTTGACCACATACGAGTATCTCTACAGTTTCAAATAGAAATACGAGGAAGCCTATATAACATTTGCTCGATACGATGCGCACTGCAAGAACATCCGACTTTGGTGTTACAGTTATAAAATGAAGAAGCACGCAAGCCCGTGGTTTGATAAAAATCGTTGCTGTACACGATCGGGCTCATTACACCTTCAAAGTTCTGTACAGTGGAAAATCTATGGGCGCTGGCTTTTCTGTACATGAGGGGGGGGGGTAACTATTGTTTCGAGGCAGCACCTTGTCACTAGTTTATTATTTATAGTACTTCGAAAAATGTACTTTAAAAACGAAAAAATGAGCATTCAAAGTTGTTCCCACGAGCGTGTAACGAAAATTACATCGCCTTTGCGATCTGCCCCCATGCACGTTTGTTTTTTTTTCTTTTCTTCCCATCGGGTCATTTTAACAATTCAGATCGGTACACGCGGCTTATTAGAGCACCGCTGCAGCTGTATAATATTATGCAGAGGAGCGGCGTATTGTATACCCACAACGGAGCATCGATGAACACGCGATGCATCTAACGGGGAACAAAAGTGTTTTGGGTGTATATGCCTTTGTGTGAGTCATTGAGACTTTTACAGGCATGGTTTGGTGTTACGAGCACTACAACAACAAGCGTACGGTATACACGTACAATTTTCATAATCATGAGTTAACGAATTTTATTTTTCCTCGGGAATGTCTCGAAATTCCGTGCCATACGGTTGGGGTATGGAAAAAATATTTCGAGAGGAGACATCACCATTCTTGTGTATTCCAGACTTGGGTATTCGCTTTCTCTTCGGGAACTCCCGAGGAGTTATGTGTTAGTAGGTGTATATACATATTATCATTTCTCTTCGTCCCTCCCTCTCTTTTGAAAAAGTCGGTCCGTCCAGTCGAATAGTGCCCCGCTATTGCCTGTGTACACAATACATATATATGTATAAAAAAAAATGCTGTAATGAATCGTACAATTTTTATAGAGTCAAGCGTTTAGTGTTGTTAAAACTATTGGAATAAAAAAAAAAGGAAAAAAATAATGTTTCATACCTAAAGATAAATGATGAAATAAAAATAGAGCCCGAAACGTGTTACTTATATGTGTTTGCAGGCGAGGGCTGAATAACAATCAGCAGTTTAGGGTCGAGGCCGTGAAAGTCTGGTCGTATTCGGTTGGCAAAAACTTGACTTAAATGGCAGCACAAATTACTCTCCTGTTGTGCCTTGGCTACGGTTCGCGTGAGCAAGAAAGAGGGAGATCCGATGAGTAAGTCACACATACATACGACGCAGAGCCGAAAGATAATGTAAGGCGTGTGCATTTTTTTTCTTCAGTAAAATACGTACAATGATATCTGTATCAACTGTTTGTTTGAATATTGAGAAATAAGCATTAAAATGTGTATATATGTATATTTATCACGATCTACGTTTTGCGTCATAAATTTTGCACTTGGCGTGTAATCGTTAATCCATCCGACATCCTCCAACATAATGTTAATCCCCATTAGCATTGCGAGCCCCTTTTAATTGTAATGTACCTATACATGCGGTACAATCAAACGTAAATAATGAGTCATCGACACTTGCGCATAATTATGTATCTATCTTCAAAAATACTCGTGATACATGCAAAATCAACTTGGAATCCCGCGGACGTTACTACGAAGGCTCGTTGTGAGTTGTATATATACTTAGTGGTATGATTCAGAAAACGAGCGAGAAAAAGATCCCGTCGGCGTCGATCGAATGATGACTCAGCAGCCTTTTCTCGTTTCCTCTCTCTCGGACTCGAGAGTGTGACGCTCATGGGCATATACGCGCACAGCTGGTTCATGTACATACCTATAGGTACGCCGTTCCGAGTATTGAGTCTTTGATTTTTCATGATTTTGCGATGTTGACTGCAAACTTGACACGGTTGTAAGGACAAAATTTTCTGCGATGGAAGGCCTTTTTCCCTTTGCTGTCTTTGAACTCAATTTAAACTGCCTTTGGGTGCGCTTTTGGACTCGCTGGTGATTTCTTTTTTTTATTCAAGGGCGGTGACAATGTTGCACTCGTTAGTTGGAGATGTGACCGTTTATTTAGTATGTGCACCAATAGGCATACTTAAAAACTAATATCACATAAAAAGTTTACAGCAAAAAAAAATTATTCCAACAGTTAAGTTGAGAGAGTTTTTTTTTAACACAAAAATCAGAAATATTGGCTCAATTTCCAAAGAACAAGAAAAAAGAAGAAAGAAACAGGGTCTTTGAGTCAATCAAAAATTTACTGCTTTATATCCACAAACGTATAATTATTTTATGCTCAATAAAAGTGTGGGTACCAATAAATTAACTAATTTGCGTGTGCCAACACGATATCTCATAATCAGTATTTTTAGCTTTAAAAGATATTTTTTTTTTTTTTTTTTTTTAGAAAGAGTCCATGAGATGTAGTAATGGTTTTGTTTATTTGCTCTGGCTAAGTAATTGAACAACCTGTATTTAGTGAAATTTTTTCAAAATGAAATCACTTATCAGTGTTTGGTGTAATGACTAATGTAATTATCAATATAAGACTCAATTTATAATCCATTCAACCCTTGGATTAATTTTTTTACTCACTATCTAAATAGAAAACTAACCCAACCTTTTTTTATTAATTCGCTCAGATTGTTTAGTATTGTGCATAACTTTCATTGTGATTAAGAGAAATAACCACAGCAAATCACCTTATAAAAGTATTAAATTTCACTTAACACTTTGCAGTAAATTCTTATACATTAAAAACAATTTTTGGGCTAAAATTTCTACTAAAACACTACTATAAAACCTTTCTACAGAAGAGCCTGACGATTGAAAAAAATATCCAAACAATCATTTCCAGAGACTATTTTCTAATATGTTCCTATAAATTTCAATAAATATTTTTCACACATCATATAGGTATACAGTGTATGATACAACACTCACCTACACATCAAAATGACGTGTACATGTGTTTGGTTTGGATTGTAAAGTCTTACGATATAACATGCTTATGTAGAAACTTATTTATCTCGTAACGATAAAAATACTCGAAATAATGCTAAGAGTACTTACAAATTCAAAAACTCAGCAAGCCTCGAAGAAACCAAATATATTAGCTTGGATTGTTAGCGTCTTGGACTTGGACGCCGTTGGTAATTATACGCGTTGTATTCAAGACCAGCAAAACAGCAAGATATCCTCTGGAATCCTTCAATATACCAAAATTCTTTATAAACAATCTCATAAACATTTATGTTATACTTACTTTTCAAGCTTTTGAAGCATCAAGCAGTCAAATTTTTGTATTACAAATTCGCCGCAACGAACCTCAAAATCAAGCTGACGCCATCTTGGGAGGGAAACAAGTCTGTTCTTGTTGATGCTCAGTTGTGCCGCCAATCCGTCTTTTTTCCTTACCCTCGGTAGCCGTGGCAGGAAAATCATGAATACAGTAGCATCATCTGATGACAATAAAGATAACTGCATTACCAGCGCTTTCTATTTTTCTAATCGATAAAACATGTGTGCTTCTTTAAATCTTTAAGAACACATATACTTATCCTTTTTTTGGTACTTCAAAAAATTAATTCAAAGACATGATTGTTAATTATTAAAAATAAAAAATAAAACACGGATAAAAACAATAGGCTTTTACTGTTGAGAGAAAAAAAGACTACCGTGGTCAGTAAGCCATTTGGTGTAAGTCAGACAGATCAGCTCTCACCATCACACTAAAATTATTAACTTTTATAAAAAAAGGGGCCGACGTGCACCCGTGCACCGATGCACTCTGTCACATCTTTTACTCGTCTCACGTATTTATGTGTTATATATGTAAAACACGCATTGAAAAAAACACCCGTCGCTCGTCGCCCTCATCGGCTGCTGTGTTTACACGCGTCCAATAAGATCCGACTTTCCCAATTAATAATAATCATACCTACTTATTTGCCAAATGTGCGTATGTTAAGTTTAAAAGTTGGTCGATCGCCCGTGTGCTGTACTGCAGTGACTCCAGCTAGTCTCACTTTGTTTCTTCGTGCTCTGAGGTCGCTCAGAGTATCTGCATGATCTAATTGTGGCTCCGAGTTCTGAGCCCCTGCTTGCTCTGACAGGATGGAAAAGTCAGACAGCTGCTGCACACTACTGACTGCCTCACCTGTGCATCAATACATATACTTGCTGTAACTTCGTGTGTCCAGCTTAATCAACCAACGCTCCAAGCGATAAGTGAGAAATTTCAAGGACACCACTTTCGAAAAACCGAAGCTGGAACAGAGATGAGCAAAAGGTGTAGAAAAGCCCTTGGTTTGAAGGAGGCCACTGTCAGGTGAAAAGACAGCCAGGCTTTATTAAGTATTTCGCTGCCCATTGGTGAGGTCTTGTGTTGTGTGTGTTGTGGACAAAAAAAAAGAAAAATCCTCTTTTTATCTTGTCGTGCCGTTGCTGTGATTTCTTCTGCTGTTCCTGTTAAAAATTTTTGAAGATGACTCAGGCCAACAGGTTAGTTTTTTTTTTTTTTTTTTTTTTTTTTTTTTCGTCTTTTAAATGTCATGTAAGCAAGGCACCTACTTATAGAAGTGTGTTTCCTTTATTACGTGATAGTTATCTTTTATTCGAAAATTCTTGGCTTGGATTATTTTTATCATTTTTTTATTTTGGGGGCTTCTTTGTTTCATATTTTACAAGAGGGACTTTAAAAATAAACTCTAGCTCCTATTAAAACGCGTAGTGTTGTAATCTCTCCTGTGTGTATGTTGACATCTTTTGAAGGCAGTATTTTTTTTTTATTTTGGCAAAATAGACGAAACACACTCTTTATCTTTTCAAAATGTAAATACTAAGAACAGTTCAATTTGACAGAAAACGCGGACGTGACATGGAAGAGGAAAATGGTGAATTCATGCCTCTGAGCAAAAGGATAAACAATCTTCATTTAAATAATTTGCAAGGAGGTGGACAAGAAAATTTATCAGAAAATATGGAATCTCACTGGGGGAATCAAAATTTTGCCCCATCACCAAATCATTCTGAACCATCTCAAGGATCATCATCCTGTGATGGCTATAGCTCCAGTCAAAGTAGCTACTCTGTTGAGTACAGGCCAGAACTTAGTGCCAGTGAAAATCCTTACTATTACGAAAATAACAAACTTTTGTACAATTTGCACATGGAACGAATGCAGAGAACAGATAATCATTTTTAGAAATTTTTTGAATTTTGGCATGGTATGAATGTCTCATGTTATGTATGATTGTTCTGTTGTGTAGTCACTTTGGATTTTTCTAAGTGCAACTAAAATTGTACTTGAAATTAATGGTGCCGAACATTGCTTGGATAATCACTTGGCTGTGCAAGCTTGAACCCAATGTTACCTAGTGGTGATACGATTAGATCGAGTTACTAATTTGGACATGACAAGCGTACAGTCATCAAGAACGAGTTCGATGCTTAAGTCAACTGTATACCGAAATGTTATTGAAAGTGCTTCTAACAAACTAACAATACCATACCGTAATGCAGCATTGCTTAAAATTAATTTACAGAGTTTAATGAATGAATTGAGGATTCCGTTGTTATCTATATTGTCGCTTTAAACGGTCGATTTGAATTTATGAAAATTTAGATTTGTAACTGTTGTTAAGACCATCAAAAAATCAAAATGTTATTGAAACGTAATTGAAAATTTTGTATTTTACGTGTATTTATAGAATTTTTTGTCATCAGCTTAAATTTTTGAAGCTTGATAACATAATTTTATAAGTTTTTGGATTATTTTTGAAAATGTATTATATTAATGCTGTACATTATTTTTGTTGGACAAAGATAATCCATAAAAATACTAGATTTTTTGTTTCATTAAAATCCAGCGCGATCATTGTTAAGTATTTGATGTTGCGTTATTCAACGTGACGTGACTTGAATAAAGTACAAGCTCATTTATTGAGCCAGTGATGAATCGCTTTTTATTAATATATATATATATGTGTAAATATATATATATATATATATATATATATATATACACGTAAAGAATAAAAACATATTGATCAATGTATTGTGGAAAAATGCACAAATCATTCCGTCACACTTTGTTTTGAGGCAGTACAATCACAATATTTGGAAGGTTACTACAACATTAAAGTCATTTTACCGAAGGTACATCGACATTGTGGAGATAAATTTTCTGTGCATTTATTTTTCAAATGTATTGCCAATAAATCAATAAAAATAGATAATTCGAACTGATGATGGAAGTAACAAGCAATAACAATTGAAGATCATGCATTCGATTTATTGTAAATTTAAAAAAAAACTCTAGCTACTTTAAAATAAAATTATTTGTATCATATACAGTGTGTATAAGTCAATAATAATATTTGAACTCATCACACATGAAACTAAATAATATTGTAAATAAATTTGCGATAAAAATAAATGGCTCAAAACTAAACGAAATTGTATGAAAATTATTTTACAAGAAATAATATTTTTATTGAAAACAACGTTTTAATTGTTAAAGTGGTAGAAAAAGTGGTTGTCGATTATTAGGTACGTGTTTTTTTGTAATCGGTTGGTCGGTCGATCCTTCTGATTTCTCTAGCACGTATACATGTATACAGAGTGAATATAATATGTACTTTCTTAATTTAAAGAATACCTAATAAGCCCAGAGAAAAATAGAGTCTCGTTCCAGGTAATTTGAATTTTGCCGCTAAAAACATCGATCCATCGAAGATCGCAAAATTTGAAATGATCTCACGAAATCAGAGATCTGCTCGCCGAAAAAAAAAAAATCATGTCAGGACGAATACGCGCGCGCATTGACCTGCACTGACCAAAAATTCGCACATCTGCATGTTCACAAGTCCCTGCACCTATTATTTGTACCTTAATGAAGACATCTGCAACTATCTGATCCAGCATGTGCTGCCACCACGTTGATCTGCAGTCGTCGCATTACAGTTTGGAAGCTAAGGCTCGAGGATTATTGTTGAAGAAAAAAAATGTTCCAAGAAAGCTTAGTAAAACAAAACGAACGAAGAAGCAGCAGAGGGGCAACCGTTTCATTAGGAGAAAAGGGCCAATAAGGAACAAGGAAAGCACAAAGTAGGATACACCGCCCGACGCCGCCTATTTGGAACGAAAAAGGTATTATTACCTACCTATTACACTTTTACATTTATATCGTAAGTGTATATAATACATAACTCATAAATGAGCGCGTAGTGAAGGAAAACGAGGAAGAGCTACACGCTCTCGAAAAACTCTATCAGTCGTTCTCTGTCGGGCTTTTATTGAGAGCAATGAACTAAAAAAATAAGCCGACTTTTTACGCTGCGTAAGAAAGTACACGCTTGCAATCGTAGGTCATCGGGCCTCCTAGAATTAAGACCCAGGAAGAGGAGAATATGAATACACTGTCATGGATCATTGCGCTAAGGGAGAGAATACGTGTACATACATATACTCGCATATACTATTATGCCATTTCCTATAATTGTGCACCCGCACATTTTTTGCTTTAGCGCGTTTAATCCGAAATTGAGCGCATGCGTCTCTGTTGTACTATTTACAATAGTACACAGGGCACACCTTCATATTTATACCTACATTTAGATGTGTAGGTATGCATTTTATCTATCTTGCTTGCTCATCATCGTGAATTATATATTCTCGTATTCGTTCAGCGTCCATCAAGGGGTAATCAATAATTTTATGCATACATGTAATATTGATAGGTAGTCTGCACAGTAGCAGAGGTCATAGAGGTTTAATGATCAAAAAATTTATTGGATGAATATTGTTTGAAAATGTTTCTTGGTAAGTAAATGCATAAACGAGTTATACTGATCAACACCGTTATTTTCCAATATATACTGCATTAGTATAAACATTTTTTAATTTAAAAAAGTTACCTACTTCAGTAGTAACAGTACTTGTACACATTAAATATTTTTAATAATAAAAAAAAAAAAAAAAAAACAATCAGTGCTAGATACTACTTGATTATAACTAATACAGTTATTTCACACGAATATGAAAACTTGCCTCTTGCAAACCAAACAATGAATAATAAAGCATTTAACTTGAATAAAATAAAAAAAGTTTGTTAGTCTAGTTAGTCTGCATGTAAAAAAAAAAGATTAGGTCAAATATCTGAGTAATTCTTGAAAGATATTCTGGAAAAAAAGGAATATATATAAGAGGACGTTGTACCCCACGTAAAAAATTCTCTGCTCTCGAATCCTTTCGATGCACCTTGTCATGAGTACCGTTAGTCCCCAGCCGGAGTCCGGAGAAAAATAAAATAAGCGCGCGCCCACCGGCCGCGGCCCGCAGAGCAAGAGAGAGAGAGCGACAGCTTGAGGCATGCGCAGTGCAAACGCGGCAGTAGGCGTCCTCATCTACGGTAGCGGAGAGATGTGTTAACATTGCTCAGAAGAGCCGAGCTCGTCGAGGTAAACGTACCGTATTTATGTCATTTTTTAACGTGTATTGTTCTTTTCATTCTTTACAAACCAAGTGTTTCAATGATCAAGTGATAAGTACAGTATACCTATCAAAAAAAAACTTAAAGCACGTTTTTCACCCCCTAATGTTAGAAGGAGTAGACCGGAACAACGTCAGGAAATAGAAAAAAGAGTGGAAGTAACTGGTTTAGTCGCAGCCTGCAGAGACGAAAGAGAGGGAGCAGTTTAAGAAAACGAAAGGTTTTGCTGGTGGTGGGAGCGATCGGTGGTTCAACGTAAAGTTTTTCGGAGCAAGCTTACCCTCGAAGAGGAAAGCACAGTTAGATGAACAATTGATGAAGAGGAAAGGAAAACAGTACAAACTCAGGTAAGCGTCTAATAAATTTTGCCGCCCTTTTTTAGGTTAGGTTGTAAGTTTGTGTGTGTATGTGTGTGCGATAGTGCGCGCGAGCATCCATCCACAGTATAAAAAAAAGAAACATCAACCCTTCGGTGGCAAAGAAAAATTCTGTCTCACCCTTGCGGACACCGGCGCGCTTTTGACAGCAGCTGTACGCATCTCAGAGAAGAGATAGCTAGAAAACGTGTGGCGGCGGTGGTGGTGTGTGGGTCTATACGCGCAAAGTCCCCTTTGGTGGGGTAGCGGGTGGTGGTGGTTCCGCGGGAGAGAGAGAGAAGTGCAGCCGACGGATATATACGTATATATAACCGGACAGAGTGTCTCTTCATGCTTGGTTTTGGAGCAAAATATAGTTGAGAAGGAGAGAGGTCGTCCTGGTGGGGCTGTTACTTGACGGTGGTGGTGGTGGCGGCGGTGGTGGTGTACAACACACCTCTCCCGCGAGAGAGAACCGCCGCCACCGGGGGACCCCTCTGTTCCCGCCCTCTCTCTTTTCTCTGCATCCGTCGATTGACTGCTGCGTCTTCTCCCCTTCCTTGTTTACAGCCCCATACAAGGGGGGCTAAACCTCGACAGCTTTTCTGCTTTATACACACTTTCTTAGCTTCTATTAGTGTCCGT
This sequence comes from Copidosoma floridanum, assembly GCF_036245765.1. Taxonomy (NCBI): domain Eukaryota; kingdom Metazoa; phylum Arthropoda; class Insecta; order Hymenoptera; family Encyrtidae; genus Copidosoma; species Copidosoma floridanum. The sequence continues at coordinate 8,459,409 of NW_028321884.1, read as the reverse complement.
CTGTCAGTCTGTCTAGTTGTCTGCGTAGGGGTTCACATTTGACTCCGATGAAGCTGGCAGACGAATATTTCATATTGTGATTTCATATCCACTTAAAAAATATCAAAAGCTTCCCCGACACTAATAAATATGTTTTGTAAAGTTAGTTTCAAGTTTATTATGTGCTATCCGTCTTTCGAGGTTGAAGTATTATTTACTCATACGCGAGGTTGCAGTGGTGTGGAGTGCAGTCGTTGTCCAATATGGACACCAAGAAGAACGCTGCTGTCTGTAGTCACGCCTATTTCCTCGGCTTGCGGGTACCAGCTGCAGCAGCAGCTTTTATACATAGAGAGATCTTGTTCTTTTTCTGTTAACGTATGCCTGTGAATTTCTATAGTGTCAGTTTGTCTAGTTAGCATAACTGGGAGGTTTCGTATGTCGAAGATTAAAATTGCAGCGTCAAGCATCCATCGGTTCAACATGTTCTGTTCTTTATATTCGAAAGTTTCTGCAGAGAGTCTTGAGTTGCACTTTTGTGGCACAATAAAGTGACAATAGGTAGCAGAGAATGTAATAAAAAAATTAGCTGCTAATTTTTTGAAACTTAAATTAGTAAGTAGCTTCGTAACTCACGATCTCATTTTCCCTTTTGAAATTAAATTCTAGTCGCAATAAAATGGATCCCACATTTGTCTGCAAAAGTGCTTTATCTCGTGACTTCATCCATTTATATGTCAAGCTACTTTGCCGATTTATTTCAATAATTTTTGAGCCTCGTTTCGAACAAAGTGTACGGTCTCCCTCGCGTACAATATCTCCATTTTTCCAGATTCCATTTTAAATCCTAGTGCACGAGGCCAGCCTTTTATTTTACCTCTTACAATATTACCTGTGATTCTGGATACGCATGTCTCTTGAGATTATCACAATTCCACTTTTTAGTCTACATTTTTATGGATTTTTTTCATGCATAATATAATAATATACGTATACACACATACGTACGCGCAGTTTTTGGATGGCTTCCGCTGATGCGTTTGCCTCTCTCGTTTGTGCCCCGCTGGCGCTCTGTGGGGACCTTTTTTACTCCAGCTCATGCTTCAAAATACGATTCCTAAAAAGGTTCTCAAACCTTGAAAAGTTTGAATGCCTAAGTATACCTTTCTTGTTCTCTGTTCACTCGCCTTGTTACGCTCTTTAGAGGTAAAAAAGCTCATTGTTCGATTCGTGGAATAGTTTAAAAGGGGCTCTTAATACGCTAGCAGCTTTGTAAACTAAAATATATAATACTTTTATGACGTATGTACATATGTACCGGATGGCACTTGGGCAGAGTGCATCGGCATCTGTATAGTTCTATATTATAGGCATGTATTCAACGTTGACGAGGGTTCGTTGCACGCCCACTAATAAATCTAATGCACATAGATACTAGATGCTGGATAGCTCTACACCTTATAAAAAATACAGACACTTGGTAACCAAAGAACTTCCTGAGCCCCATTGCAAGCTTGGAATTTCAAACTGGAAAATCGTGTGATTTCGAAATCATAAGTAAGTATGCGTGTTAGTACGTGGGTTAAGTCGGCTTATATGTATAGTCGAAACTAACGTGCACGCAGAGTAGAAAGTTGAAAGTTTTGGTTTTCATTGCCGCACCGACAAACGACCTTATAAGAATTTTCACTAATCGAGAGAGTTGATTAAATAAGGTCAACAGTAAAATAAGACATCTCTCTACCTCATCTAATTGACCGAGTAGATGAAAATATTCATTCACTCAGTTAAGACATTATTTGTCTCGTTTTATTCAAGAAATACGATACAAGTTACAAGTGAGATACACGGTAACGCTATATCTTGTTTCTTTGTTTGCTGGGACGTGACAAATGATTTTTGACCCATTTTTGCCCCGTTTGAAACTAATCGCACCCGAGCGAATATTTGACTACATCAATAATTATTATTAAAATGAAATATAATCTGAATATATTGCACTGGAACATTCTTTCTAACGAGCTGGAACACTAATTAACTGCTTTTAAAGCATTATGGTTGGATTGATAAAACACGTTTATCATTTTAACATTGCCTTAGTTTCAAAATTCGATTAATAACTGTACACATGTAAGTGTATTTTCACAGCTATGTTTCACGTGCCGATACTTTTTTTTCTTTTCTTCTTTTAATGAACTAAATAGTTTTGGATTTTCATTATTTTTGTATCCCTATGTCCTAATGTCTTAAGAGAACAACGAATCATCGAGTAAATGGCAAAGTTTAATGACGTAAACCAAATAATATTGTACATTCAGTTTTTCAGGAACGTTTAATCATTTGGGTACGTGTCTTTGCACATTTTTTAATGTTTAAAAAAATATATTCCTTTTTTATTAATTACTGAATTGCCGTCGACCGCCGCTACCAATCGGTTAATACTCATTTAGTCATGCGACGACGGTTGTCCTAAATTCAGCTACAAACAACATACACATGTATACGACAATCCGCTCTGCCTGCAAAAATGAATTTGACACGCTGTCTTGTTTTAAGTATCATCAGAAGAAAAATAAAAATCGGAGCATCCATATGAATGTACCCAAGGTATAACACTCGCTATGCCAGCTCAGCAGCCTTTCGAAGCGTAAAAAAACCTCGCAAGTAATAGTAAAAATCTATTCTTGCACTGCAGTGCAGCAGGTAAGCAGCCAACGACCCCAGAGCTGCACGGGGGCAAATAAACTTGCACACACGCAATCTTTTTTTTTTTTTTTTTTTATGCACACGTCTTTTGTAAAACCAAAAGCAGTGCCGAAAAGAAAAATACCTGCACGGTATAGGGTATGTATAGGTACGTAGGCACACTTAATGATGCGAAATACTGCAGCAACAATTTCTCATCGTGGGCCGCTAATACAGTTACTCCAAAACAATAAAATGCATGGCGTGTATAAGTATGTACTGTTACGTGCACACATATAAACATATATGTATATGATGAATAAAATGTAAGCAGCAGAAGCAGACGTTCTCCACGTATACATGGGTCTTTACACGCAAATAAGATAAGAGCAAGGAATAATGACTATCAACGAGAATGAGCAGAATAATGTATAAATTAATGTGCTCTATACATTTTTGAAAATATTATTCAGGCTGGCGGTCTGATATTTTCAAAAAGTACAGTACATTTATACATAATTCTGCTCATTCTCGTTGATAGTCATTATTCCTTGCTCTTATCGCAGTGTTATCCCGTTTGCGCGTAAGTTTCTATATGTATGATAAACATGTTATATAGGTATTTGTATCGTAGACGACGTTGACTCCGCCATGTTTTGCAATCACAAACATATACAGACACACGAATTCACTAGAGCAGCCGGCGCATGCGCACCTTTCCAATTTCTCATAGCCCATCTCTTTCGCACTCGCAGCCGGCCCCGTGTAATTCGTGCTCCGTTCTCACTCTTCTGCTGCAGTGACTGTTGTGTGTTGTATATTATATGCTCGAGAGACGATACGAGCAGACAGCAGCAGCGTTTCGGAGCAAGCATCAGAGAGGAAGACTGACTCTCGGAGAGAGACAGCCTAAATACTGCACGGCGTCGTTGTCGAGAGCAGGGAGAACGCGGTAGTTTCTCTTGGTTACTCTCTAGGAGCGCCACGTTCGCTTAGCACTTGTCACTCTCACCAGGAGTTGCCAACACCGTCCCGGAGGAGCTGTGCAAGCGCACAACAGTCGTTCACGTTGCGGATGCGACTCTTTTTCTTTTCAATGTCGCCATCGATGGTAACGTATGCACACACCAAATACATATTGCGTTCTTTATCTCTCTCTTTCTCTCTTTTTTTCCCTGCTTTTAACCATCACCACGGTCACACAATTTTACCTCTCTCTCTCCCCGAGAAATCAATGAAAATTTGCCTTATATTAACAGCTGCAGCTTCGAGGTCGGGCTGGCCTACTTTGTATAGTCTCGTGTGCGCGCTGGCGTGTGTGTGAACGTGTGTGTCTCGGCCAAGCGTGAATAACGTTGCGCGAACAACCATCAGGCGTTGAAGTGATCTCTTCGACGTGAAAAGCCGAAATATATAAATCTACAGCAGTGAGCAGACAAACCGCTTTCGTCTCCCCCACGGCCACGACTGCTTGTGCTTCTTCCTATATAGGTAGGGTATAGACATTGGGTAGGTACTGCATGTGCTCGTTTTCGTCTCCACCTCCTCCTCCCGCCCTCTCTCTCTCTCTTTCCCTATGTGAAATCGTGACGTGCCGCCCGCGCAGCCAGGCAGGGAGAGAGAACGCGTGTAGCCTCCCTCCTCGGGGCGCGGATGGATAAACTTGGGGGATCACCGATGCAGCGCCGTCAGAGTATATGTGGCACAGAGAGGCGGGCTGGAGGGCTCCCTTCTTTTTCTAGAATCTCTCTCGTGCCCCGCACTTTGCTCCTTCCCTGACAGCCTCTCTCCCATCCGCCCGCTCTCACTATCTGTGTGCCCTGCCCTGTCTGCCCCCCTACCCTTCGTTTTCCCACACTCCGTGTACGTGTGTCTTATTTCCTCTCTCTCTCTCTCTCGCTCTTCTCCCTCTCTATCTCTCTTTTGTGTTTTCTTTTGGGATGGATGGGTGGTTCCGATAGGCCGTGCAGCTGGGGTGGAAGTGGGTACCGCGCACTCTCATTTTAACATATACCCTTCCACTCTGTCTCGATGCTTGCGCTCTTCCTACAATCTACATACTACCCCTTTTTTTGCGGGACTTGGGTAAGAAATCTGTATAAACGTGCTGTATCGGGGTCCCTTGTACACGGGCCTAACGAAATTTCCAAAAAGTTATGCGTTAGCTTCGTAGGTGTGCATGACATACCGCAAAGTATAATGGCAAAAGGTGACACGCACGCAGAATAGAAGAGCAAACAGGAGAACTGTATAGTCGTGGCGTGACCGTATCGGGACGGTTTTTAAGACGGCACGGCCTTGCGCCACAGATCTGTGACTGTTGTACTTATACATCCATGCATGCCACACTTACCGTGTGCGCGCGCATACATCTACACCTTGGCATGATGTGATTACTTTACAGCAAGAAATATGTGCTACGTCATCAGATAATCGTTCATCGCCCAGAGCAAATTTTCTTTCAAATGATACAAGAATAATTTTTAATTTTTCGAGTTTATACATTTTTTTAATTACTTTCATTTGTTTATTCGTAGCTTCTAAGGATATTGATATTCATTTATTGGTGATGCAACGAATAGCAATGATCACGCGGTGGTATTACGTAACTGCGTTATATCGATTCATTTGTTTTGCCAGTCTCGCTTGCGTATACTTCATTCGGAAACTCGATCGATTTCTGTTGGTTTACAAAATTCGATCATGTATGCATTTCTTGACATGTAAATACTTGGATTATTCCTGCAGAAATACTCCATCATAATGTGGGACACTTGGCTTTGAAAGCAGAGTAAACAATTTTTGTGGTGGAATGCAAGGCTGTGAGGCTCCGAGCGCGTAACTTATTTTTATGAAATGACTCAAATGGATATTTTTGAGTACTATGTCCAATGCTACTTTTGTCCATGTACTAAAATAAATTGAAAGGTTTTTATAACAAAAATACAAAAGTTGTTTTCACCGTGATTCTTTGGAGTTAACATCCTACAGAGACTTTTTGTGATAACAATTCGTACACAAATTCATTCCAAGGTACGAACACATCGTGTTTTTTTTTTTTCTTTTTTGAATTCGTACTTTTAAAATTTTCGTTTACAACATTAAAGAGATTTTAAAAACAATGAGACAATCCAGAGTAAACAAGATGAGAAACAACCGGGGCGTTTCGTTCATATTTTCTCGTTTCAGGTTCTCTCTCACTCGTCGGTCTAGATTTGCTTGCCAAGTATAAGCCTCGTATATAGATCAACGTGTGCTCTAAAATGACGAGGAAAACTCTTGATGATTAATTTTTTCGTCTCGAGACAAACTCAACTTTTTCAACACGAAGAATGATTTGCCCGCCTAATCGAAACAACGTGACACAGTGACGCACAAACACTTGGAATGAATTTGTTCGAAGATGGTAAAAAAAAAAAAAAAAAACAAAGCCGGGTCGCTTAAACGCAACGCGCATCCGTGATGTGATGCAATATTGCTGTTGTCATTCGCCCTATACATATACCGACACCCGCTGAGCAAACCGTCCAGCGCGATCTGCACGCCAGGCGTCTACTGGCGCGAGCGCGGGCGGCCAGCCGGTCCTAGGAGGCATCAGCGGCCGCGGCTGCACCCACCGCGAGTTGCAAGCCGGGGGGTCGTCGACGTAGTCGTGGGATCGGAAACGGGAGGGGTCGAGGTGGAGAGAGAGAAGCCAGAGGGCAGGCAAGGGAGGGGGGATGGGGACCCTTGCAGGGACTCCACTGTATACATGTGTGTATGTACATATAACACAGGCGGCCGTGCACTTGCTCCACGCGATGGAAAGAAGGGGGCAGCTACGCGGCGAGGAGATGACAAGAGAGAGGGAGAGACGAGGGTGGGAACGTACGTAGCTGCAAAGTGCAAGAGAGAGAGAGAGAGAGAGAGTCTGCGAGGGGTGATGGTAAACGCGTGTGCCGTCGCTGATGTGCACCACGTGCAACTGGACTTGGGTGGAGGGGTAATCTTTGTCGTGAACTTGAAAACTTATTGGCAGGGCAGGCAGAGTGGAAACAACAAAGAGTGCACGAATTGTCACAGTTCCACGTTGTAAAGAGAGAAAGAACCGTTACCTTTTTGTGGGTGGTGGTGGTGGTGGTGGTGGTGGTACTTTCCCTTGAAAAGTGCTCATTGTTGATGCAAAGGGTGCAGACGTGCTAACAATTTCGTTTGCCCAAACTATACGACTTGGTCTGTGGATATGACCACGTGTACGTAGCCCATACATTGTATTGCTTGGTGCCCTAGTTTACATACATATATTTTTACATATTTGTTGTGTAGGAAGGAGATAAGGAATAAAGTTGGTGTCTGATGCAGCAAAGTAACGGTGTGAGAAAGAAATCTCGGGGTCATCAACTTTATTTTTTTTTAATATCCCATGTACAATGGTTTTCCAATAAAAGGATGTACAGCCAAGAGCTGAAAAAAAAAAGATATTCCCTGATGGGGATGAGCAGCGATATCCGTTTTAAGAGCGTGGGGCGCGAGGGATTCGAAGAGGAAGAATATAAAATTAAAGAGAACATGCAGCAAATGTAGCAGTTTGTAACGCGTAAACGAGAGAACTCGAGAAAAAACTCGATGACAAAAGAAATCGCGCTCACTCGAGAGTACAACATTATCATGTGGAGATACTCACGCGTGTCTATTATACGTGCTTTGGTTGCGCAAAGTATGCATACATACGTAACGTGTACTTACTTATACATTGCTCGTACTCTCTGTGTTGCGAGATACGCTAACGCTTCAATTTTGCGGGTATAACATGCATCCCATGAAATGATGTGCACAAAGTTGCATGTATACGGATGATAATAGATGATAATAAAATACTTGTAAACTTTGCTCTATGATTCTGCATGTAATAAGCCTATTGCTTATACCGTCTCCCATCATTTTTTAATTCATTTTTTTTACAATCTCATAAATAAATTTATTTCCTTACTTGAGTTTTTGATCAACAATAAATTTGAACGGAGTCGGTGTCGACTATTTACCCTTATTTTTGCTGTTTCGCTAATCACAACATATGGTTTTTTTTAATCAGATGTGTGCTGACTCAAAAAAAGCTCATTTAGTTGCCTTAAGAAGTTGCCGAATATCTGAAATAACAATTTTATGCTTTTCAATTTTATTGCATTATTTTCTTAGTAACTGTTTCAGTTGACGAAGATGGATCGTTTGTTGGTAAAATTAATTTTTTCTGCTGTTCTTATGATTGCCTGTAGAGTAAGTAGTTATTTTGAAAGAGAAGTATGTACCTCAAAAAAAGTACTAAAAAATTAAATATTTACTAACATACTGAAGCAATTATTTTCCTACTTCAGAATAGTGCAACTCTCAATATAATATATGGTAAGGTACCAGGTAAGATACCATGGTTCTTGTTATTATCAGATATTTGCTGACGTAAAAAAGCTCGTTTGGTTGCCTTAAGAAGTTACTAATCATCTGAAAAAACAATTTTATACTTTTCAATGTTATTTCATTATTTTTCAATTAACTGTTTCAGTTAATCAAGATGACATTATTTTTTTAATTCTATTGCTGCTGAAATATTTCTTTTTTTTTGTTTTTTTTTAAAATGTCGTTTTTTACTTCGATTTTTACATAATGCTTAAACTGAACTATTTTTAAATTTCAATTGTTTTTGTAATTTTTCGCTGTTTTAGGATATTTTATGTTAGAAAATCTGACCTCATAAAATTTTCTAAAAAGAATTATATTTTATCAAAACAAACAATTTGTGTAGGAGTGTGCAGGTACTATTTTGTTGGTGTACGTTTATTTATGTAAATAGTCCTATCACGTGACAAATAAAATTTTTCTCTTTGTCCTCAACATCCTAAATATGTAATTTTATTTAGAAATAATAAACGTAAAAAAACCATTTAATCGTTCAGATTACTTACTCCCTAACGTATGGTTATAAAGGCATCAGTAAGTATCTCTGCTCTCGCACTATCTACCGGATTTTCATTCAAAGGTTGAGTAATAAAAATGAATGAAAAAATAATGTGACATACAAAGACTATAGATTGTTAAAGTATATCAACGACTATTATTTATTAATTAATATAATCATAAGTTGTAAGTGTACGTATTACAATTAGTAGTGGGTTCCAAAAAGTATCAACGAGGGTCCGAAGTGCACCCACTCACTAGTATTCGAAGACTATAAATAACGTAAAATTTGCCGACCTTTGATGTTGAGGGTGCGGGCACATAAGTAATATAATATATGTATTAATATAAGCACAATAGCCCAAATTTGTTTGTCAAATAATCGCCCAACAACGTCGATAACACGTGAGTCTCTGCCGCATTCCACTTTCATTCATCGGCACCGTTGTGTGATCAACCCTCCCACCGTCGTAGCACCTCCACCACCGCCACCGCTGCCACCGAAATTCGTACCTATCATATCGTCTCTCGCCCGATTTTTCTCCTGTTTCGAGCAAGTACTTTTTTCCCTGCTACCGCTGCTTGTCTCTCATCCCCCTCTCTGGTAACCACCACCACCAGCTCTCCCTCCTCTTGCTACTACCGTGCCACAACCACCACCACCACCGCGGAGCCCCACAACTCGATCAGCAGGCAAACTGGGGATCCCTTGTGTCGAGTATACGTGTGTTAACCCCCTCTCCCCCACCCTGTGAGAAATACACACACCCCGTGCCACCACGAGCAAGCTTTACCAATTTCCTCTCTCTCTCTCTCTCTCTAGTCATTTATGTCCACCTCCTCCTACTCCGTGCTACACCTACGCCTCCTGCCACCGCTATCTCGGCGGCGTCAACCACTTCTCCCAAGCTCCGCTGCTCTTCCTACTCTCTTCTCTTCATCTTGTACAGGGATATCTTGCCACTCTTGCCTGCCGGTGCAGTATAGGTACCACTACTCGATACTTGCGAAAGAGAGCCGCAGAGCAACAAGAGTGGGGCTCCTCTCCCTACAGATGCACTTCCTCTCCCTCCCTTTGCTCTTTGGCTTTTCTCCCTTCTCTCTCTCTGATGCAGGTTCTCCTACTTCTTCTCAATCTCGGTTCATTGTGTGTACATTCATATAACTATATATTTATGCACAGGTACTCCACACCGGCTCTCTCTATATAATATATATTACATCTCAAGCTAACTCGTTTTCGTTCATTTCATTCGAATCGACTTGCACGTCGATCGGTTTAGTTTGTTTGTCGCAAGCTTTCGGAGCTTTTTGACGCCTCCAATATTCAATGATACACTCAATGTAGTTGTACATGTGCTAAAAAAAATTAAAACCCTACTCCGCTCGACTATCGAATATCTTCATACAATTCGATCCAAATTGTCTGCAAGCTTCCATCTCTCTTTGACCCTCTTGGCCGTACCGAGTACATAATAATTATATAGGGTATAGGTACGTACATATACATATATACATTAATTTGTATTTGAAAAATGATTAGGTGAATGATATTTACAGTGGAATATAATAATTATTATCGATCTTGCCGTCTACAAGCCCAACCTCTGGCGAGAGCTTTTTTTAGCTGCAAGCTGCATCTCCCGCCGGCTCCTTATTTCGCCAACTATATATATATATATATATATATATCTCCGTTTGGCTGCGGTCGCTATACTACCTCCCTCCTCCTGCGTCGGCCTATAACCCTCCCCATCCCCCCACAAGACCGGTCTCCCGTTCTCTGACTGGATTTCCGTATCCCCCGCACTTGCCACGCGTCGTCGCGCGAAACCCCTCGGGGTGGGGGCGGGGGTGGTGGTAGCAGCGGTGATTCTAGCAATGGTATAGGGCGGGGAGGGATATATATACATCCCTGATGGTGGTGCTCTACTTGAGAGAGAGAGACCTTCCGAGTCGCGGGTGGTGGTGGTATACCCGATACCTACCCACCACGTGACACCGGTGGTGTGGGCACTGCCTATAACAACACTGCGCTTGTACGTTGTACACATCCACCCCACCTCGACACTTTCTCTTTCCATCTCGTCTCGTCGCTTTGTATTACCTATACTCACATGCTTACGTCTCTTTTGACATTCGCCGATGCCGGGAGCCAGTGCTCATGGTTTCCTTTCTTTACTTACGTGGCGTGCGTTGCCAGTGGAAAATCTCTACTGCCCCAGGCAACGCGAGCTAAAATACCTCATTGTATCCGCGTCGAGAGAGTCAAATACTTTTTGCATCCCCACAGTACATTTTTAATCGTTATCGTAAATCTTAAGTTGAATTGATTTTTTTATTTATTTGTTACGATGGATACATACCTCCTTTTTTTTGTATCTATACATAGTTGTGGATGAAATTTAATAAATATTGTACAAAGAAAAAATGATAATCATGCTAACGTGCACGTTCTTTTGTTGTTACTATAGGATATCAGATCAGAGAGAAAAAAGAAAAGCCTGACGGGGGTGCGTAGCAAGCAGTGATCTGCTGTGCGGGTTTAAGGGTACCAAAGGGCATCCACCTGCTCGCGTCCGACCGACAAAGTATCGAAAGTATATAAGAAAAGACAAAAATCGAAAAAACCGAAAAAAAAAAAAAAAAAAAAAAAGTTACGTCATCGTTCAAGTTGTGTGTAATATAATATTGTAACCATCACTGGTGGCTATTAAAATCATGACAATTGCAATAAAGCTCTGACCAATCACCACACGAGTTGTTTCTTTGTAGCGGTAGTTGAAAAGAAAAAAAAAAACAGCCACAAACTTGGTTTAATCGATTTTGAACAATAAAAAATTAAAAAAAAAAAAAAAAAAAAAAAAATTCGTTATTATTCACGCACATTTCCACGGGACAGCCTACGGCGCATCATGGGGATCGAGCCCACGCCACCGGAGAGCACCGCGGTATCCCGCAAGCTCCTCGCGACCGCGAGACGCGGCCCCAAAAGCCGCGTTCACGCGGGGATACCCTGGCTTTTATACCGGCGTGTGACCCCCCCAAAGCGAGAATAGCCCCCCCCCCCGTTCCCTGTCCATGTGCTGACTACTCTCTGCTCCGATGTGCCCCCGCTTTGCTACGTCGCATCGAGAGAGAGAGAGAGAGAGAAGGCACGCGTGTAAGGGCATTTGCTGGCTGGCTGGCAGTGAGCCACACCGGGGGGATTTCCTCCTCTACTCTGCACCAGCTACTCTCTGACACGCGCGCGTATATACATACACATACACCTTCCTCCCTTCCTCTGCTCTGCCATATACCTACTACTCGGACTTTACTCTCTCTCTGCTGCTTCTTCTTCTCCCTCTCCCCCTACACAGTACACACAAACGCTCGCTACCCCACCCCTCTTATCCAACGGGGGTGGGGGGGGGACATCGGTCTGGCCTACCCTCTCTCGCCTGGCGCACACTTTTACTCTTGTCCCTTCCTTTTTTTTTTTCTCATCCCTTCTTTTCCTTTGTCACCTACCCCCCAACTCCCACCCACCCCCCCAGACTGATAAATTTAGGGGGTGTGCTCGTGTACTTCAGGGATATTACATGATAATATAATCTCGGGTGGGGAAACGAATTTTCGTTTCGTGCAACTGTTGTAATATGGAACTCGAGATCATACCGTACATCAATTGTTTCCGAGCACGTGGTGCAGTTGGCCGACTATTCGCTCCAGTTTATTGGCCTCTGTCGCAACTGGTGCAGGGCATATTAAGCAGATAAGCCATGCGGATGCTTTGAAATCTTTGTACTTGGTGACAAAGAGCTGACAATGTTTTTTTTTTTTGTTCACTGCCGTCGTATCATGACAGGCGTGCAACAGCCCCGCGGATAAGAGAATACTTACGCGTGTCACGTACAACGTGTCAGGGAGAGCGAAAGTTGTATAGTTGAAAAGAGAGAAAGATAATAAACATATGGGGGGGGGGCAGCTACTGTGCGCCGCGTGGGAGGAGGTGGTGGACGCGGCGCGCGAAAGGTGGTGGAGAGGAGAGAGAGAAAAAGTGAAAGAAAGGGATGGACGCGGAGAAACGCGCGGGCTAAGAAAGAAGTGGTGGAGGAGTGGGCGGTAGTGGTGGTGGTGGTGGTGGTGGTGGCGGTAACGCGAGAGAGGGCGCATATCAGCGGCACGCGGCAAACACCTATACCTATCAGCTGGTGCACGTGACGCGAACGAATGAGAATTCTTGGATGAATGAATTTGTATATAGGTATACCGGTAAATTGTGTACGTAAAAGCTGACCTTGGATTGCGCGAGTTTAAACGGATAGCGTTTACATGCAATCCAGCAATGTTTGAGTGTGCGTCGTATGTCGCTTTTTGCCCAAAAATGTAAATGAAAACTGCAAAATAAACACAAACACATATATTATGCAATCGTTGAAATAATTAAGTATTGTAATAACAGCTACAATTTATACTAATCTGTGCCTTTTGTTGATGATTGCAGGAGCGTTGATTGAAAGAGTAACCTTAGGAAATCGGCATTGAGATGAACTTCACCCCATTTACGGGCTTCACGACGGGCTCGCTGCCTACGGGGGCGGTTCACCAGTTCGCCACTGCAAAGTTCGCCCAAAATTTGCCGACGGGCGGCCAAGTAGTCGGGGTTATATCGAGCGGCGAGGGTGGTATCCACTACCTTCGGCCAGTCGACGCTAATGGTTTCACGGTAGCGACCCCGAGCGCCAACAATCACCAACAGCAGTTCATCACCCTGCCCATCACCGTCCCCGGCAAGGATGGTACCCAGCAGCAACAAACCGTGCAGATACAGGTCGTCAATCCCAATGTCAACCAGAGCGGCGAACAGCCCAAGTACCATCTAGCGCCCATATCGCTGAATCAACTCAATCAGATACCACAGGGTGCGGCCACCGTACTTACCGTCGCTTACAGCCAGCAGGGCAACGACAATGTACAGATACAGGTTCAGCCGCAGAACACCATCGCCACAACGCAAACGTGACTACTTTTTTTACAATTTAATTTTTTTTTTTTTTCCTTATATTTGCACAAATTATTAACAGTAATTTATGTCCTGTTCAACGCAATGTACAGAAAAGTAATCATATTTATTGTTGACAGAACTGAGCACACGACCCAGAGCACAGCGACGGCTACAACAACGGCTCAACAGACGATCCAGCAAACGGTCCAGCTGCCCGGAGCACCCGAGGGACTTACTGTTGTGGCGCAGATACCGCACGACATGATTCTACGCGAGAGCATCGAGGACACAAAAGATAACACGACGATAGAGACTGCTCACATAAAAACGGAGGCCGGCACGACGCCGGTCGCCCTTATAAAACGCGGTGGTACCAAGAACCAGGGTAACCAAAGTGGTGAGGAGTTTATTGCCTCGATGCCTGGCGCTTGGTCCACCAGTATTACTCCTGGTAACGTGGTGGCCGATTACCTGTCGAAATTATCCGCAAACACGCTCCAGAATTTCCTCAAGTTCTCCGCAGAAACGATAAAGCGCGAGTCTATGATCGAAACTAGCCCTCTAGGTGCCGATGGACTCGATGCCGCGGGAAATCCCACCAGCGATGGTCAGACTGTGCAGATCACAGTGGCCGGGGGTGAAACCGAGATCATACCCGATGTCATGGAAGAGGGGGGTGGAGAGCCGGGTGTCAAGCCCAAACGCAAGAAGAAGTACAAGAAAAAACCACCCAAGCCCAAGAAGCCTAAGCTTGGACAGGTGAGTTGACCAGAGGATAAAAATTGTAAAATGTTTGAGCAATATTGTGGAATAATTTTTTTTTTTTTTTTTTTTCCTTATTCGCCATTTGGCAAGCTGCTTTACCTCGTAAGCAAAGGCCCTTTTGAACCTTTTATTTATTTTCGTTTACATTTTCGTACACTATTTCTTTATTTGTCTTTTGATAATGACAAATTATTAGAGCATTTTCAAATACCTAAGGTTTTTCTGTTGAAAGTTCAAAATCTCGCAAGGAAAGACCTTACCTTTTTTTCATTTAGCCTCATGTGAGAAACACCAATTTTACAAAACAATTTTTCTCTTTTTTTTGTATTGACACATTCACACACTTGCGATGGTACAGATGAACTTCGCCGATCGCCCTCAAAACTCCAAAAGTAGACGTTTTAAGGTACAGCTGTGTTTTTTAAAAAGTACTTTTCTCATAACGCTTGTGTGATCGTCTTGAATCATCGTTAATTTTATGATTTTTTTTTCTTTTTTTTTCAATATCGTTTGGTTATTTTTTTGTTTAACTCACAAAGAGTTTTATATGGTCAGATTGTTTATTGGTATAACAATACACTGAGACTATGTAAACTTTTACTTTTGGGAGTTATGTTGAATACATAAAAAAAAATTATGGTATTTTGAAACAACAAAGTGCAACAATGTTTTTGTGCATTGTTTATTGACTTGAAACAATAAATTATTCATAGTCCAGTGGTTAAAATTATTACCGATTAGACAAACAAATTTCACGATTAGGCACATGAAAATTTGTTACACACATACAATGTAATTTGCCACTGCAATATATACAAGTCTTTTTTTTTTTTTTTTGTTATTTTGTTTTTTGTTTCTCTGCAGAGTATTAGTAAATATACAATTTCCTTGAATATTTTCTAAAATTATGATTGTTTTGTTTGTATGCAACACCTCGTTTTTTTGATTTCTGATTTTTAATATATAAATTGTTAGTTAATGAGCCAAATACAAATATAAATATAGACACATAAAATCTTTGAGTAATATAGCTTGAGAAATTACTTCACTTTATTTCCTCATTTGCTGGTTGATTCACCTCAGTGGCTTTCTCAAATACATGTATCCTAGTTATATTAGTGTATGCAAGTTCACTGATATGTTTTTCTCGTGCATCATTCACTCTCATTACTGGGAAATCTCGAAAGGAGCTTATTTTTTTTTTCCATTGTCATGAATTTCCATTGTGATCTCACAACAATTACTTAAGTGGTATCGTGTATTATTTATATTGAAACAAAACTACTAATTTAACACTTCAGGTGAATATAGTCACAGCTCTCGATGGTACCACGCTATATTGCTGTCCTGAGTGTAGCATGGCTTATCCGGAGATAGAACTGCTGGAGCAGCATTTGATCGGACACAAAATCGAGAGGCGCTTTATCTGCCACATCTGCGGCACAGGTCTTAAAAGAAAAGAACATTTAGAAAGGTATGTAACCAGTTTAAATATTACAACTATATATTAACAAGTGTAATTAATAAGTTTAATGACGAATAGCGTCAATATTAGAATTTCGATTTGTTTTACTTGAAAAATAATGTCATAATTTTGCGTTCTTTTAGGCACAAGCTGGGCCATAATCCTGAAAGGCCCCATCGGTGCCCCGTTTGCTCGAAGGTATTGTTTTTTAATCATATACCACCGCAACAATATTTTTGGCGATAAACAGTATTAATTAATTTACTCATTTTTTATTTTCAGGGTTTTAAAAGAAAAGAGGTATTATTTTAAAATCACTTATCACTGCAAACACTTTTTCCTCATTAATATTTTTATTAATTTATTAATTAACCAATATTCAACATTTTAGCATCTCAATTTACACTCTGTTATACATTCCGGCCACAAGACGGAAGTGTGTACCGAGTGCGGTAAAGCTTTTTATCGAAAGGATCATTTGAGAAAGCACTCAAAGTCGCATTTGGCCAAACGAGGGAAAGATCCTCTTGAAGGTAATGCGAGCGAAGTTCAGACTCAGCAGCAAGCAGTTCAAGTTGTTCAGCAGCAGCAAGCTGAGCATCAGCAGCAATCAAATAGTGTCCAGCCCGAGGTACAGCAGATACAAATACAAGTGAGTATTGAAATGAAATTTTCTACGTTTCATCTTATTTCCTTCCATCTTTCTTGCTTTTGGTTCATGCATTGCATCTCAATTATAAAAAAACGAAAGGTTAAAGTTTAAATTTTATCTTGACATCTAAGACTCGCAATGTTCTACATTTACGTTGTAAATATTTTTATGTTTGTAATTAAAACGCTATCTCTCACCCTATCTCTCTATTTTCACTTTTCTTGAATAAATGTTATACATTATCACATACTAACATTACGCTTTGTCATGATCCGCTCATGAAATTAAAGCGCGTCATGCAAATTTTTAAACCCCAGGTGGGTCAAGGCTCACAAGCGCAAATTCATCAGATCGCGGTTAGCGAAAACTCTGCCGTAGTCTTGCCTGCGGGCACAGACGCTAACACTCTAGCGTTGCTACAGCATCATCATCAGCAGCAGCAGCAGCAACATCAGCAACAACAACAACAGCAGCAACAACAACAACAACAGCAACAACAACAACAACAGCAGCAGCAGCAGCAACAACATTAGCATATGTGGGCTCACGTTTAACGACAATAGTTGAACTTAAATAGCCAAGAAAATGACTGATTTTCTAAAATCACATGCAAAGGGACTATGTGAGAGGAATGTAAAAAATACCTACGCAAGTTTCAGTGGCGTTGCTTATACCATGGAGTCTCAAATGTAATATAGAATTTTCCGGGATGAGAAAACTTGAAGGCTTGTTGCATACACAGAGAATATTTATTGTGACTTTGTTGAAAATTATTCAAATTTTTTCTGGTACTTTTTTTTTTTGTTGTTGAAAGCTAAGACAAGCTATAGAACATTTGTTTCTTATAATTTTCAAGCAAAGTTTTCACAAACCAAGCAACAACTTAGGACTTTTTTTTTTAATTTTTATTATTATTTGTTAAGAGACTTTTTGATATATTTAATAACGAATTAAAATTTGGTTTCTTTATCAACTGCACATGTATTTTTAGATGTAAAATACTGTTATATAATATTACTTATGAAGCCAAATGGATTAATTACTTAGACGACTCGAATAATACGGAAAAGTTGTAAAAAAAAATTATATAATAGCGTATAAGATGCTTGGGGAGCACGATTTTGCAAAGATCAGAAAGCTTAAAAATCTATTTGTATTCGGTATAGATGATATAAGAAATAATTTACACAAAGGGTGAAATGTTATAATTTAAATTTACTCATTTATATTCTCTGTATATTAATCATCGATAAAATAGATTTTGTATAGATATAAAAAGTTCATACATCGTGCTTATTTTTATGTATCTATATATTTAATAAAAACTGACAAAACCTGGAGGATGTAATATAATTGTTGCACCATAAGAAACATCATGGTTAGTTCATGATTTTTATTTTCCTATATTCTAGCTTTGTAGTTTTCTGCAACAAACATTATTTGAAATAATATGTAAAAATTGAATATTTTTCTTAAACGAAGAGACACGTTAGATGAAAAAAAAAATAACAATAATATAAATTCATAAGCATTTAATAGTATATAAGACCATTGTAAATGTTACTTTATACGAAATGTTTTACTGATTATAGTGATTTCAAAAAAATGACTTAATCATAATTTTGTTTTATTAATAATTTATAATCTATTTTTATATTCTTATATTTGCTTTATAGACAATATTCTTACCAATACAAATTCATTATACTACCATATTGTTAATAAATAAAAAAGCACAATTCTATATTTAATTTAGTATCAACTTTAATTTGAATCCACAATAGTTGCGATTCCCAACAAATTTTTTCATGCAGTTGCATGGTTAGAACTACTTTTAAAAAGAGAGTGTGTGTGTGTGTGCAATGTACCTTGAAAGAGATACTTTGCAACAATAGCGACAGTATTAACAGAGAATCTCTGGTATTAAGATATCTACCAGAAGGCACAATATAACGATTATTGAATCATCCAATTTCCACGGATAAGCACTCAAATGTGAATTTTTTTACAATTGGAATAATCTACTATAAGCGCGTTCAAGGAATACTTTGCATCATCCACGTACACACTAATTTTATATTTATTAGAAAACCATTGTTTATTAAGGGCAACAACAACTTTATATACCTTTTCTTGGCATTTAAAATCTAGACGTCATAAAATTAATGATTACTAATATTATTGGGATTAGTTCTATATTTTCCTACGTTTTGTCATATCGTAAATTTTAACTTCATACCGACAGAAAAATTTGAAATTGTACACTGTAATTTGAAATGAGTTTAAATTTTATCATAGTACTGCTATCAATTAAAAATGTCAACCAAAGTTAGAGACTTGAAAATGAAAAAATGAACTTTTTTACTACTTATATCTTTATAATCGTAATTATTAATGTATTTTGAGCCTTTCCTGCGTTCATGTTACATACTTTTTATTAAGTTAATCCATGCCATTTATATTAAAGGGAGACGAGAATTTCCTTGAAAAATCTTTACTTACGATTTGTCTGGTAAATATTGTTTTTTTCTTTTTTTTTTTTTAACACAGTCTAAGTGTTTTATGTAGGTATTCATAAACTTTTTGTTCATACATGATTGATTGGTTTATTAATTGTTTTTTTTGTCTTTTAAAATTAACTTGAGATACAAGCTACGACAAAAAACAGCCAGAACCAAGTAAAATTTGTACAATATAAGCACGCAAAGAATTATCGCAGCAACAATGACACCATAAACGTCGAGCAGATAAATTTGCCACCAGGGCATGTCGACCAATAGAGATCTCAGGGCGTCTTTGCCATGCCTGTGCACGTACTCCACCCAATAGACAGCCGTGTCGACTGGATTCGCCAAATTGTCGCGGAATTTCCTGCCAATCCTCCGAATCGATTCCCTATATAAAAAAAAAAAAAAAAAATGGACAGGGTGAGCATACAGGTGTATCTCGTATGTCTTTTTACCTACACCCTTTAACATAGTAACGACAATTATTTACTTGTACGTGGGATTGCCAAGAACTTCCCTGAGAGCGCTCGTCAGCGACTCCTCACTGATTTCATTTTTGTTGATTCTTACGGCGATCTTTAGCTTAACGTACGCATCGATGTTCATATGTTGATCGATAAACAGCGGAATGCCGATCATCGGCACTTCGTAGTGAATTGCTTCTTGAGTACTCATCAGTCCACCGTGAGTAACGAAAACTTTTACATTTTTGTGTTCTGAAAAAATTGGACAAAAAAAAAAAAAAAGTTTTCCATCCAGTTTTATTTTTTTACTTTGAGTATTATTACTTATACACACGTTGATCGAGTAAAAACAAAAGTGAGTACTTAAAATTTGCATCTGTTGCAGCCACGGCTTGATCATGACGTTCGAGGGGATTCCATCGGGTAGCAGCTCTCGGTCCACGACCCTCAGGAGTACGCGGGTTGGCGCAATATTTGCAAATGCCCCGTAGAGTTGTTGAATCAAGGGCCGCGGAAAAGTTTCCAGCTTGACCATCGACCCGAAAGAAAAATAAACGCATCCGTGCTCGCTATCGTCCAACCATTTTTGCACGTCCTGAACGCACATTATTTATAGAATTCATGTTGTTTTTCATCTCCGCGGTAATGATATAATTTCTTTCCATTACGCACCTGCGGCAAAGTTTCGTTTTTTTCGACAATGTGCAGGCCTCCGACCGGTACAATGGCAGGGGTAAAGGCCCTGATTCCGTTAATCGCTTTGTTTTGGTTAATCAGAATCAACGAAAAATCCTTCAAAATTTCGGGGCTACCGGGGCAATCGGGCCCAAATACCTTTCGTATGCACTCGTTGTTTTGTGCCACTCCCAAAAATTCGTTCGTTACTCTGGCCACGTGAAATGTGATGAAGTTTTGCAGTCGTTCCGTAAAACTCATGGGGGCACTGTACTCCGAGAAAACGCTCGGATCTGTTGCCAAATTTTGCGGATTACCCAGGGGATGTTGAATATCGTCGAGTGTCGCCACGGTGACGATACCGATCATTGGCACGTTTAAACGACGGCCGAAAGGAATGAAACATATCGGCAAGGCAAACTGTAACACACATACACAATAATATACATCCAATAATCAATGAGCCTACAATTAATACTTATAACGTATATGTATGTATTAATCATAGGAAAAACACACGGTGTGCGGCTTACCTCTAAAATCACGAGATCGTAGGGCGGATCTTGCGGTGGGTTGTTCAAAAGTTTTTCAAAGTGCGGGTGATCCAGTAGCTTGCACATCGATCTTATCCATTTCGTGCTCTCGTTCATGAGGAATCCTGCTAGGGCTTTGTTATTCACGACGTTTTCGTGAGTGAAATTGTTCACCAGTACTTCCAATGTACCCTCGAGACTGAAGTCCGTGTAATTGGGCACGGGTTCCGATTGGGGAAAATGGCTGTACACGTCGACTCGGTGGCCCTTGGCTGCTAAGCCTTTCATTACCGCTTCGCACATGACAAAGTGGCTTTTCGAATGGAATGGAAACAAACCGAGGATTCGCAGACCGGAGATCAAAGTGGGTGCTGTGCCCAGACACACCAGAAGTAGGGCGAGTGTAGCTGGTGGTGCCATTTTTTGCCTCTGAGAAAGCTTTGTTCCGTCACGATGTTCAAATATTCAAACTCGTACAAGATCCAACGCACAATTCTTTGGTAGAAAAATAAACGTATATGAGTAAACTATATTTTGCAGGAAACGATTGACAGCTACGTCAATAGTATATCTATACGCTCATTCTTTTTATATTTTCCATTTTAACTTTGTGAGCTGTATTGATCGTGGTATTTTTTTTTTTTTTTTTTTTACTTTTTCCATTAAAAATTCCGGCTAATGGCAAATATGTATTTTATTCATCAAGCTTGACTTTAAACATTCGTAGTAGTGTACATTTTGTCACATGTATAATAACATTGAAATTCGCACTACTGTGGGATCGATTTATAATAGGAAATTACTCGTTTTACCGCGTACACGGATATAAGTAGACTTGCACTAATATTTGGCATATCAATGAACGTCAAAATATGTTTTTCTTACTATTGTCGGTTACGAGAGATAATAATTGATTTTGGCGAGTACGCGGGATAGCACCGGGCAACTGTTTACTCGATTAAATGTGAACTAATCCTGCAGGCAACGAACTGATAAATATTTATCGAGACGTTAAATAAAGTCAATAAATTATCAATGCACAATGTAAAAAATTGCATTATCAGGAAGCGTTAAGTCGATGTCAAATAAAAAAGTATTAGTATGACTGATAACTTGGATAAGATTTTGCTTTTATATTCAATTCAAATTTTTTTTTTTTTTTTTTTTTTTCAATATCATTGGCCTTGTTTCATAAAAACAATAGAAAAAACGCTTAATCTCACCCAACCAATATGGATTAAAGAAAAGCCGGGCAAGCATTGACAATCTTACATTGCTGATAAACAAAATACGTTTCTTCAGTATTTCTTCAACTGTAATGCACCATTTATCTATTACCATTTTGTATGCATTGATATCGGTAATATTATTGTTTTTAAAATATTTTACAAAAGTAAGACATGACATTCTACTCATGTTCAAAATTATTAACATTCCGGAGCAATTTAATGCCTGTATTCATTTTAATTTACTTTTGTAATTTAATTTATTGCCAAACTATTTTCCATACATCTAAATTAATTGAACTTATTTGGACCTTAATACCGTACATATCTATGTGTTCATTCTTATAATTACATGAATATCATCATTAAATAATTGATCATTGCACTATTTGTTACTCACATGTGCATGTAACAATTTTATATTTTCCATGTTACATTTTATAACGCATCCTTGTATTAATCTCACACATTCAAGCGTTTTTATCACCAGCGTCTTCTTGCCATCTCTTAATACTATCTAATTTAATAATGTAACCTTGGGGTCGGTCCCATTTTTTTTCAAAAATACAAAATAAAATAACGAATCCAAGCAAAGCAAACAAATAACGATTCTGTAATTTTTGACTTTACAAGAAAAAAAAAAAAATCAAGCTGCTCGTACGATAGACGGTCACGCCATCCTAATGATTACGAATTGCGTGGCCTTTTGTGCCCAGGCAGTCTTGGGAGCCGATTTGTGTCTGCCGTTGTTTTTGATGGCCAACCACCAGCCGTCATCAGCGTACTTGTGCGATCGGAACGAATCGTATTTCCCAGAACTCCACTGCTCCCATTTCGTGTTGTCTTTGTTTGCTTTTAACTAAAAACAATTACAGCAAGGCGTAAAACTATTAACTATATTTTATGGTGCAAAAACTTATCGAAATGTCACCCCACGTTTGTATGTTAGTCAATTAAATAGCAACAACAGTTACCTCTCCATACAAATGACCGGTTGAATTGATGGCTAAGTAGTGACCGGTTTCCGTACTCTCTAGTCGAACCACTCCGTCCGCAACCGATGACAGAACGAATCGCACTGTAAATTACATAGCTAGTAAACGTCGATTCTGCCAATCGATTTACGTATCGAGTTCTACATTTAAACTAATCGCTGAAAAACTAGTTTAAACAAATTGTTTTTTTTTTGTTTTTTTTTTTTTTACATACAACAACTGTTCAAAAATATATTTTATTCTTGTACAAAAAGTATATAGCATCATACAGCTGGTATATACGACTCGAGGGATCGTTAAACATTTGGTTGCATGTACAAGTACCGTGAGCATCGCTAGTGCTTTCGTCGGCGAATCCCTTCACTCGTCCCGATCGCGTCATTCCTAGGTAATAACCAGTGCGACAGAAGAGTTTTAATTTTAGCGGATGACGAGCGATATAACTATTCACCGTTGCCAACTGAAGGTCGCAACCACTGCCGGGCAATTCCGTTGGACACGTTTCTGGCTTGTGGCGTGCGTTTCTGTGAAATAAAGAAAATCGTTCATCCGTACCAATCGAACGTTATTAATTTTAATTAACCAATTAATTGGTTGGTGCAGGGCGTTGTCAACGTAAGTGACGCGTAATTCATGAACGCGGACCAAATAAACGGGCATCTCACACGTATACCGTATACGGTATGTTAAATGAAATTAGCACCAATTAACTCGGCAAATGATGTACGCCCTATGAATGCGCAACAAGAGTGAGAGGGAACAAAATAAAGAATCATACGATTCCTGGTGTTAACAGAGTTAATCTTTTGATTTCGTGGAGAAAAAAAACATTTTTTATTTTTCTCTCTTAGCATGTAGCCTGCAAGTATATTTGAGGCACTACTGTGCGTTTGTTCGTTTTTCATGGCCCACAACTCTATAATTAGAGCCATTGCTCTAGATTGCATATTTCAATGCTTTTTTTTTCCCCTCGACGCGTGTGTATAGGTAGCTTTATGTTGAACCAGAGCTTTTTTTTACTCATTAATTGGGAAAGTTGTGTGTAAATCAAAAAATGGGTATATTCATTTTGGTACTTTAATGGCAATACGCGAATCGGTATGAAAAAAATGATACGAAATGATTGAAAACGTATATTTTGTAGATTAAATCTATTTTCAACGTAAAATCAAGAAGGTAAGCTTGCATTTCAAAACTTTCACTGTACAAAAACACACGAGCGTGATTCCCGTTAACTTGCCTATATGAGTATATATACGTCTACGTGCACTTAACAAAGTCAGCCGACCAATAAATAAACCGTGCAGTTGTACAGTCATGCACGTGTACATAAAAATTATCTTCTTTTTGTTTACACGTATACTTCACAGTTATACATATGTCGAAGGTACTTCAAAAGAGGCACACGCGAAAGAAGATTATAATTGACCCGCTGACATTGCCCGAAGCAGATGAGAGAAATTAATCGAGGGTAAGCAAGTGAGTAACTGGCTCATCAGCTGGTCATCGTTGACAACGCGAGAGGAGAACAGTGTGATCGAGGATTATACGACGTATAATGTAGGAGCATGTATTTAGTTATTAAAAGACCTTTGGCCGGTCATCGCTGAAGCGCGGGGCTTTGGATTCGAAGCGTGAAAAGCTCGGTGAGACGGATAGCGCTTTGTAGTCCTTCGCGGTCTCGGGTTCAAGTTATTTTCGACGAGTTTTAGGAATTAAAAAAAAAACGTAGGGTGTACGAGCGCCTGCCACGTTTACGACGATCACACGGGAGTTTCATTTTTTTTTGCGTGTACGCGTATACCCATCATCGTCGGTGCTATCCGATGATTTTGCTTTAGCTGCGAGAGAATGGCTGTAATGGTCGTAGTTTTTGCCATTGGCCGCAAATGCAGTGGCATCCAGATCGGAGTCGTAGCTGTCGTCGCTGCAACTGTCGTCGATGTCGCTGCACTCCTCGTCGACCACCGGGGGCTCGCGGTTCTCGTAAATCCAGCGCAAGCTCATTTCCCTTTTTTGATTTTCCTCGTCGATTTTGGAACTGAAAATATACATTTTTTTTTTTTTCTTTTTCTTCTTTCAAAGTGACCCGTCGTAGGTGTCGAGAAAGGAATAGAATCAGGAACAAAGAAATTAAAGATAACATGAATCTTCTTCTCTGTGTAAACAACAGTAAAAAAAGCTCGCGAGGCAATAACGTCACTCTAGGACGTCATTTTACTACAACTCAACAGGCATTTACTGTTATGGTAATGGTATAATCACGATCCATTGCTTTCTCGAGCTTGTAAAAATCTACTCAAACATCTGTGAGACATTTACTATTTGTCAAATTAGCTCCTACCTATCTTTAAAATTATTTCTTTTTTTTTTTCCTATTCAAAATCCATGATTTTCATCCCACACGAGTGAAAATTAACTCGTGTCTCTAGGGGATAGAACAAAACATTGGCTTTTCGAAAAATACACGTGAAGTTGATGCATTATATCCTATAGTCGTGTGGATGTAGAACACAATGTGATGCGGCCCCGAGTTAACGGCACACTTCGACTTGCTCTGTTTAAACTTACGTCTGTATACTTAATTGCGATCGGATAAAGAGCGCACCACTACGAAAACAGTAACTCCTCAATTACGATTGTCTATTCGCATCTACGGATGCACGGACACGCATATCCTGGCGCGATGTAAAAAACAATATGGTTTTTGAAGCCCAAAGCAAACAAAGATGAAAAGTCATGTATTCGCGTACTTTTTTACGAGAAATCATTGTGTTATAACTCTGGCTTTTTACCAGTGGCTCGATTATTTTTTAATGTTACAGAGAGAGAATATGAGCTTTCGTTCAAGCTTGCGATGATTTACGAGTATCGCTTCGTCAACCGTCGAACCATAGAGTCACGACACAGTACTATATACGTAACACGGATTGCAATGTTATCCATCGAAAGTTCCAAGCTGCAATGTTACCTTTTTATTATTTTTTCCATCCAATGGTAGATACAAATTTACGCGTATCGGTCTGAAAAAAGTTTATGTGAACCCCAAGTTTGCAAAACTTTACAGTAAAACAGAGACGATCGTGATAAAAACACACCACGCACAATATAATTGTGCTTTTTCAGAAAGAAAAAAAAAAAAGAAACAGACTTTGATTGAAATCACGCGATATTTAGTGCAATAAATGTATACTATCGATAAACATCTCACCCCAACTGGTGTCACTTTGTAATTGTCTTCGCTTCCAGTAACGATTTTAACAAAACACAAGTTCAAAGCTTATTAATAAAAAAAAATTTTTTTAAAGGTATGATAAAAAGGACACTGTACAGATGTAACACACGCCGCGTGCCTGCCGTGACTGACTCGCCGCGTCCATCTAAACCGCTGCAGGCGCGGATAATTTTTAATAGAGCTTTCCCTCGCCGTATACGTTGCGCATTGGAATTTGGAAAGAGTTTCTTCTCTACCGTAATGTTTTTCCGCTCTCGCTTGTGCATTTTATTTTCGCTGATTGTTATTTTACGACTCAGTGGTGCGCTGAGAGAAAAAAAATTCGCCGTTATGGTTTCTGGGAACTTGCATCTTGCAATCCTGGAAGCGAGAGAAAAAAGAGAGAAAGAACAGCTCAAGCGTTATTAATCAACGTATAATTTTGGGTTATTGTCCGTTCTCGGGCTAAAAATTTGTTTTTCCTTTTCATTCGTACCTCCAAGTTTTTATGTCAGTCCCTATATCCATTTATTGTTCTTAAATATATATAACAATATCACGCCAGAACGTGTATACATATACATCGCTAGTCATCTACAAACTCCCGTTCAACTAAATTTATCAGGCTTTTAATTCTAATTTATCACCGCAGTGCTTTATACATGTATCTTTATCTTCATCGCTAGATTCCGTAGATGACTGCCTACATAATATAATATGTGCTTATAACCGATAAAATGTTTTTTAAAATAGAACACAAAAGTGTGGGATACATGCACGAGGGTGTGAAATATGTGGTAGAAGGTGTGCTCCCATATCCATCGATTCGTCTAATAATAGAGGCAGTCTTGTTGACTTTTCTACCCGCATAGATCGGAAGAATGAAGCCGGAACGACTCCGATTTTGTTGTCCTCTCTCTCTCTCTTTGATGGGGACTTTTAATGCTAAAATCATTTTATCACTGCAATATAAAAGCTTTACGGAAGCTATTACCCGTAGGTGTGTCAGTAATCATCACCTCAGTCCCGTTGAAGACCTTCAGCTTATCACCAGGCGTACTTTTTTCTTCAGCTATGTTACACCATACAGATTGATGAAGTGACGCAATACTTCGGTACAACAAACCCCTGCTGGTTAAGACCTTTATTACCTATTATGCAATACAATAAAATTGCCACACTCTATTTAGGAAGACGTACAGTACGCGGAACGATGTAAAACTGATACATTTTTCTCTTATTTAATACATGCTGAATAAAAACCTTATTTATACCTTAAAATTTGATGGCAGTTACCTTCATTAGTCATTTAATCTTGTGTTATTGCATATAGATAAAAGTTTAGTTGTGGTCTTAAAAGTTCTTAAAAGACAAACTCCACTTGATTTGAATCACCCACCTACTGTCGTCTGTCATGTGTATATTTTTCACACATAAGCGCAGTGCGCACAGTGAGTTGACAATTACTTAGCGCTGCATAGCGAGGTTGATTCTAAACTTAAAAAAACACCATATTTTTTTGGAAAAAATTCACTAGTGACATTTACTAGGCTAGTGACTTTTGGCCAACTTTCGTCGGCACGGTTGTGTAGGAAAGTAGTTTAGAAAGTAGTACTTAGTACTTAGTAAGTTTTCCTACTTCCTAGTGCATATCTAAAATGTGAGCGTAGGCCGTAGGGTCTAGCGGAGCCAATCCAATAGACCCTCCGCTGCGGCTACTAGCGTGATAAGTTTATACCTATTAAATTTCTAGAATGGGCACACATGATTAATATTTAAACATTTTAAGCTGTATAAATATATAACATAGATTCCAAATATGCATTATTACCGCTGGAATATGCTAACAAAACCAAATATCCGTCTTTCTCACCCAGCAAAATAATAGGTATCTGTATAATCCTGTATCAATTTATTGCACACATGCGAAATGTTCAATGACAGTAAACAATGACATAATTTCAAACTTTACTTTTAACTCTTCATTTCACACGTAATTTTACAATGCAATTGATAAATTATTATTCATACAAAAGTATGAATATTCTTATAGGAGGTCGATTTTCAGGCAAAAGATTATTTGTAAACTTGCCGTAAACAGCACAGCCAATATCAACTTTTTATTTTCTATCTACACAACTAGTTGCGGCTGGTTTCAGCGTTTCAGATTTCTAAACTAAAAAGTGGCCCTAAAATTCTGAAGGAAAGCTTTAGATATTTTAGGCCCTAGAGCCATGTTGTCAATTATAAACCAGCCGCAACTTATTTGACAGACACAAAAAGAAAATTCAACATTTTCTGTGCTGTTTGCGGCAAGTTTACAATTTATCTATTACTCGAAAGTATAAATATATAGGAGGTCAATATTCGTATAAAACATACACTGCAAACTTGCCGCAAGTAGCACAAACATCGTGAATTATTTATTTTGTATCTATTTCAAGAGTTGCGGCTGGTTTATAAGTGAGTAAATGGCTCTAGGGCTAAGCTGCCTAAAGCTCTCCTTCAGAATTTCAGAAGCAATTTTTGGCCAAAAAAATCACGACCGCTAGATGGCGCTGATCCTAATGATTATAACTACTTATAGTAGAGCCATTTAATCAATTATAAACCAGCCGCAACTAATTTCGTAGATACAAAATAAATAGTTAAAGATAATTGTGCTACTTGCGGCAAGTTTGCAGTGTATGTTTTATACGAATATCAACCTCATATATATTTATACTTTTGGGTAATAGATGAATTGTAAACTTGCCGCCAATAGTGCGAACAATGTTCACTTTTTATTTTGTATTTATCAAATTAGTTGCGGCTGGTTTATAAATGATTAAATGGCTCTAGTATAAGTATAGTAATAATCATTTGGATCAGCGCCATCTAGCGGTAGTGATTTTTTTGGCCAAAAATTGCTTCTGAAATTCTGATGGAGAGCTTTAGGCAGCTTAGCCCTAGAGCCGTTTAATCACTTATAAACCAGCCGCAACTATTGAAATAGATACAAAATAAATAATTAACGTTGTTTGTGCTGTTTGCGGCAAGTTTACAATTTATCTATTACCCGAAAGTATAAATATATATAAGAGGTCAATATTCGTATAAAACATACACTGCAAACTTGCCGCAAGTAGCACAAACATCGTTTAATATTTATTTTGTATCTATTTCAAGAGTTGCGGCTGGTTTATAAGTGACTAAATGGCTCTAGGGCTAAGCTGCCTAAAGCTCTCCTTCAGAATTTCAGAAGCAATTTTTGGCCAAAAAAATCACGACCGCTAGATGGCGCTGATCCTAATGATTATTACTACTTGTAGTAGAGCCATTTGATCAATTATAAACCAGCCGCAACTAATTTAGTAAATACAAAATAAAAAGATAACATTGTTTGTGCTGTTTGCGGCAAGTTTACAATGCATTTTTTATACGAATATTGACTTCCTATATATTTATACTTTCGGGTAAAAGATAAATTGTAAACTTGCCGCCAACAGTGCAAACAACGTTAACTTTTTATTTTGTATTTATCAAATTAGTTGCGGCTGGTTTATAAATGATTAAATGGCTCTAGTATAAGTATAGTAATAATCATTTGGATCAGCGCCATCTAGCGGTAGTGATTTTTTTGGCCAAAAATTGCTTCTGAAATTCTGATGGAGAGCTTTAGGCAGCTTAGCCCTAGAGCCGTTTAATCACTTATAAACCAGCCGCAGCTATCGAAATAGATACAAAATAAATAATTAACGATGATTGTGATGTTTGCGGCAAGTTTACAATTTATCTTTTACCCGAAAGTATAAATATATAGGAAGTCAATATTCGTATAAAAAATGCATTGTAAACTTGCCGCAAACAGCACAAACAATGTTTTCTTTTTATTTTGTATTTACTAAATTAGTTGCGGCTGGTTTATAATTGATCAAATGGCTCTACTACAAGTAGTAATAATCATTTGGATCAGCGCCATCTAGCGGTAGTGATTTTTTTGGCCAAAAATTGCTTCTGAAATTCTGATGGAGAGCTTTAAGCAGCTTAGCCCTAGAGCCATTTAATTACTTATAAACGAGCCGCAACTAATTTCATAAATACAAAATAAAAAGTTAACGTTGTTTGCACTGTTTGCGTCAAGTTTACAATTTATCTATTACCCAAAAGTATAAACATATATGAGGTTGATATTCGTATAAAACATATACTGCAAACTTGCCGCAAGTAGCACAATTATCTTTAACTATTTATTTTGTATCTACGAAATTAGTTGCGGCTGGTTTATAATTGATTAAATGGCTCTACTATAAGTAGTTATAATCATTAGGATCAGCGCCATCTAGCGGTCTTTATTTTTTGGCCATAAGTGGCTCCTAAAATTCTCAATCAGAGCATTACGGATTAGAGCCATTTAATCAATTATAAACCAGCCGCAACTCATTATGAAGCTATAAAATAAAAAAATAACAATACATGTGTTTTTGGCGGCAACTTAACAATCTACTTTTTACCAAAAATCGACCTCCTATGTATTCTACTTTTAAAAATAAATTTTCGAGCATAAAATAAATTGTTAACTTGCCGCCAAAAACACATGTATCGTTATTTTTTCATTTTATAGCTTTATCATGAGTTGCGGCTGGTTTATAGTTGATTAAATGGCTCTTATCCTGAATGCTCTGATTGAGAATTTTAGGAGCCACTTTTGGCCAAAAAATAAAGACCGCTAGATGGCGCTGATCCAAAATAATTATCACTATACTTACAGCAGAGCCATTTAATTAATTATAAACCAGCCGCAACTAATCTTACAGATAGACAATAAAAAGTTGACATTTTATGTGCTGTTTGCGGCAAGTATACAATTCACCTTTGGTTTTCGTAAGCGAAACTTGTCTTGGACAATTGTTCTTATACTTGTTTCTCATCGGTGCTAGATTAATTTGAATAAATATGCATTATTGCAATTGATTATAGAAAAATAAATAGATTTTTATCTAGTAGGTTTCAATAATTCAATTTATTTACTCATGAATACAAAATTACACGTTACGCACGAAACAAATATCATACATTATTTCACATGTGTAACTAACAACGATGACGCAATATCTTCTTTACAGTAAAATATAGTAATAAGATAGGCCATATACTTTAAAGAAAAAAAAAGAGCTGCAAAATAAACTCTATTATTACGCCATTTAACATTCAACATGCTCTCGGCATGAAATCGTTTGTTACATAAAATTAATACACGCTATAAGAGAAAAACAATTTCGGAGGTACAAAACAACGACTGCATTGTCTGACAATACATGCCGTGTGTGTGTGTGGCGGAGGAGGACTGTGGATGTACAGTAAACAATCAAAAATGTAAAAATATGTTATATACAGTTGTTAATTATTTGATTTAAGGATAAAAATAAAACGAGTGAGCCTAAATATGCATGATTTTTTTATCATCTCACATTAACAACTGATTAACAGTAAAGCTCATCTACCCAAAATTATTTTTCTGATTCACTACATACTATAGAGAAAAGAAAAAAAAAATTATTTCCTTATGCATATATAATACAGAAATGTACATGATCTTCCGAATCAGAGATAAAATAAAAATATTAATTGTGTAATCATTGATCGCATTACTAATACCCTTTTCAAAAATGTTACTTTGCATTCGATTTCAAAACTTTTGAGAAAAAGAACAAAACAAAGAAAAAAGAAAACATTACATTAAAGACTATAGCGCTGATAGTCTCAAAACTTAAAGCTAATTGCTAATTACATAAATACACGCTATTTACATAATTCATTCCTACACGTCTTCAAATACATACACTGATATTCATTGTACAATTGGCAGGCACGTTTTTCCTTTGACGTTTTTTCTTTCTCTCAGATTCTTCTTACATGCGCCCTCATCTATGTGACATCATCCGCAATCATATGACAGGCAAAAGCGCTAGAGGCAATCGTACCGTTCTATTTACATAACCGATCGGCTTTTATTCTTGACTCATAGAACGGTTTTTTTTACCTCAACAGTGTAGTGAGGCATCAGCTTGAAACACTGGCCACGTTTGACAACTTACGAAGGTATAGCTGAGCCGGGCTATACAATCAAGTCTACAGCTAGTCTGACGCGATTTATTAACTTTTTTCTTTGTTTAAATGTTGATTGAATCTTGCCATTAAACGCAGCTGAATTTTACACCTAGAAAATTAATGCAACTACTTTATTGCTGATCAGCGAATGTGGTTATAAAAAACTGCTTCAAATAAGTAAACAACCAATAAATACATAATGAATTAGTACATATGGAAATTGTTTAAATCGTCCGTGAGATGGAAAAGACAGTTTCAAATGAGAAGGGAAAAATAAAGGTAGAAAAAAAATTACAGAGTGGAGTAGTATTGTTGCTAATGTTGCGTACCGTCGTCGCTGGAATAGCAGTTGTGGCAATGGAGCTTGTGATTGCGTACGCGCACATCCGTACCCATGAGGCCATCGCCAAGTCTCACATGGCACACGCAGCACTTGAAACACTCCATGTGATAGAACAACCGCAGGCTCTCGATTATCATCGCCGCGCCTCGTCCTGCAAAGAGTTGAAAGTAAATTGTTACATAGGAGCAACTTTTTTGTTTTATTTGTTTTATTACAGCAAATGACCATTTATTAATACATTTTTAAACGCCACTCACCTAATTCATCTCCACAGTGCGAGCATTTCTTCTTTCCACTGACACTCAACATCTTTTCTTGCGTTTCGGTATTACTGTTGCTGCTGTTGCTGCTGCTGCTACTGCTGTTGTTGATGCTGTTGTTATTACTATTGCTATTATTGTTATTATTACTGGGCGATTGATGTAATTTGTGCGGTTGCATTTGATAATGCTGCGACGAGTGTAAGTGCTCTTGGCTGGCACTGTGTTCCAGCCTGGAATGAATTAAAAAGACATTGAGCAAAAAATTCAAAAGTGACAACAGATTTTGATGGAAAGATCAACGAAATTACCTTCGCCTTGGAGACAACGGCTTGTCCTGGGCTCTATTCTGAACCCTTTGGGTAAGCGTTTGAATAATCGAGTCTGGTAAAGGCTTGCTATCGTTACGAGGTGGCGAGGCAGTGTACGGAACGGAGGTGCGTATCCGCGCCGGCGAGCGCTGCATGTTCTTTTCACTGATTCTACGCTGCTCTGCCTCCTGTACATTCATCGAACAAACAATACCGTTACAACCACAGCACAAATAAGAACGGATCACCTTTTATTTTCTATAAAAAAGATTCACCTGAATCAGCCAGTGCTGGTAATTAAAGTCATGGGCGCCACGCGGTATGTCACTCTTGCGGCGCTGCACCCACTGGTCGCTTTGAACAATCCTCGATCGAGGTACGGCCGACAGCGCCTGCAACGTTTGTCGACTCATCTGCTGGCCGTGGTGTCCGCTCGAAAGTGTGGTCGCCGAACAGCTCGGCCTGAGCGGCGCTTCCACCTGCTGCGGTATCGAGTCCGCGGACGGTACACGACTGTTTCTATTGGATAATGTTCAATGAGGTGCGGTTCGAATTGCGTAACTCGCGGGACAGGATGGGTCTCATTTCGGTATAATACTCTCTAACAGCAGATCTCATCTTACCCGATAGGCAGGCCAATGCGCTGGCGTTGTTCCACAAGTCTGAGAGGCTTCGCTGGAGGGATGGGAGGCGGCGGGGGCCTTCTGCGTTGGGCGAGACTCGTCTCCTGGAGCTGGAGATTCGGCATCGAAGCTCGGTAATTGAGCGGAGCTGCCGGGAGGGGCTTCCCGTACGGCTGTTGGCGCACATGTGGCTGAGATACCGGCTGAGCCACGTCCTGCAGCGACTTCCACTGCTCTTGTATTTGCTGTTGCTTTTGCTCGCGGTACGCGAGATTGTTACGCTGGCGTTTGAGCTCCTCTTGCTCGAGCTGCAAGAGCTCGCGCTCCACGCGCAGTACGTCCTGCTGCGATTCAAAATGTACAAATAACGTAAGACATGGATTGAAAATTCCTCGGCACTTATGCGCGCTCGATCAAGCATACGTTACATAAAAAAAAAAAAAATAATAAAGACAAGGACTCACCCTCGACGCGTACTCTTCTTCGTTACAGCTCAGCGCGGGGCTTGTCGATTTATTCTGAAATGCAAAAACACATTATGCAGTCTAATACACACACAAGTGATTTTCAAGTTTCCACAGAAAAGAAGGGTCAAGTTTCCGTACCTCGCGAGTAAGCTTCTGCACCTGATCCTTCTGTTGGTGCGCCTCGGCGCTTCTTCTTTCCTCTTGAGCTCTCGCCTCCTTTTCCAAGAGCTGTTGTTTCTCCAGCTCCTTCTGACGCGCCTCGTCCTGTTTACGCGCTATCTCCTCCTGTTTCCTCAGATTCTCCTCGTTCATGCGCAAGGTCTCGGCCGTCGCTTCCTGGTGGCGTCTGCGCGGCTGGGGTTGCTGCTGCTGCTGCTGCTGTTGAGCCTCACTAGTGCCACTATCCTGGGAGGCGCGCTCGCGCTCAAGCTGCATCTTTTCCTCTTCGAGCTCGCGCAACTTGTGGGCGAGCTTCTCGCCGATGTCGCTGTTGATCTCGCGGTTGTTCTCGTAACGCCACTGCTCCTCGCGCTCGAGCACCTCGATGATCTCGCGCTCCTTCTTGCTGATCTCGTCCTCCTCGGAGGAGGTGACACTCGCGCCGAAGGGCTCGCTGCTCTGGCGGCTGTGCTGGGACATGTCCGGGCTGACGGGCTGCTTCGTCCAGTCCTCGGCCTGGCCGAGCTCGACACCAGAGTCGCGCTCGTGGCTCGAGTCCTGCTCGTAGTTGCTGTCCGTGTCGTAGGAGCGCCGATGCAGCTGATCGATGCGCCGCTCCTCGGCGAGGATGGCCGCCATGTCGGGAGGCTTGCTCAACGTAAGTTCGCGCTCGAGCTCGTCATCGTTGAACTACAATGAGAGAAAGATAGGGGGGGGGGGGATAATGGTTTTGATTTTTTTTTGTCTACCCAAACTATAGTGTATACGACTTACGCCCTCGATGCCCAAAAAGTCGGAGCGCCGAGTGCGGAGTTCCTTCTTGATCCTGCGAGTCGAGTTGAGGCGCTTGAGCGGTTCGATCGGATGGTTCTCCTCGTCGCTGAGGTCCACGGGAATCGGTGGTGGTTTCTCCTTCGGCGGCTCGACGCTCGTTGGCGGGCCCAATTGAAAGGACAGGCCCGTGTTAACGATCTCCTCGTCGCTCGAAAAGCTCAGCGGTAATATCTGCAGCACGTGACCATTCACGATTATTATACTCGTTAAATAACATACAGTACCGATTTCATCGCGATACTCGGGTCAAGCTCGTTAACTTCAATTCAACCGTGATGCCAAGTGTTTTTCGATTCGTGCACGTGCGATGCTTCAATCGACGCATGTGGCTCGGTCTAAGTAAGATACATTACACGAGATACCGATCGGGTCGAGGATGATCGTTAGCGCGTGACGCGCCAGATTTTAATCGGACTTTCTCATTGGTACGTGCCCGTTGAATCGAAGAGAGAGAGAGAGAGAGAGAGAGAGAGATGAAAAAAAGAATAACGATATTGTATAGAAGTATACCTGTTTCGAAGCCGGTGACAGGGGGCTCAAAAAGTCCGAGCAGAGGGTCGTCCTCTCGAGAGCGAGGGTGTTTGGCCTGACGGGAGGAGGTTTGCGCTCGGCAAACAACAACAACGACTCCTCCTGCTCGGCGGCCTTGATCATCGGCTCCCTGATCTGCAGAGCGGCGACGGTCTCCTGGACGAGTAGGGTCGACTCCATCACGACTTTCGGCGCCGACTGCTGTTGCTTCAGCTGCGAGCTCACCACACCGTCCTCGTCACGCTTTTCGACTTTCTTCTTCTCTTCCTTCTTCTTGCCGTTGTTTTCCACCTCTTCCTCCTCCACCTCGTTTCGAACGGACTTCTTTGTATCCTCTGGTTGGGCTTCTGGAGCCGCTGCTGCTGCTACGGGCTGATTCTCAGGCTGGTGCTGGTGGTGCTTCACCTGCACGGTCGGCGGTGGAAAATAAAAGGAAAACGAAGCCGTTACACACAGATGGATGGATGGATGAATAAAATATACACGAGTAAGTACTGCAATTGCGCGTGTGAGCGATGGCGGAACGGATGTAATACAAGGCTCCGATGCACCGCGGTCAGTCGTCGGTGCTTGGAGCCGTTGCTCCGGCGAGGATGCACAGAGACCGGCAGAGTAATACGCGTTACACAGTACATGTATATATATACCTGTATACAGCGAAATTTCGCAACGCCACATTCTATGCAAATTTAGAGCGAACGCGCCCGCCGCGAGAGTTGAATCTCTTTGCGCGAGAGAGAGAGTGCATGCTTCTGTGTGTTTTGGAAGAGCTGTTGGTACAGGGGGGCTCGCCCTATCCGTTAAGATGCAACGCGCGGATGTTTGGACGATTTCGTTGGCCTTTTTTTTTTTTTTTTTTTTTTTTTTGTTTCTCGTAGGTATACGGATGGGTGTATAAATACGCGCGAGGAGACACGGCGGCTGTTTCTACGGAGGGGAGGATATTTTGAGACGCACGTGCTCCGTGCGAGGGGATGGTGTACTCCGTGGGCCGGTTCAACCACGCGCGTTTATGTATCTTACCGATTTTTCTTTCTTCTTTAGCTTTTAAATGGATAATGAGCTCTGCTTCGAAGGCGTATCGCAGTGCATTCAGTTTACGGTTGTTGGATGTAAATTTTTGTGGGATTCGTTAACAACACCGTACCGTTAAAGTGGAAGATCGTTGAACACGGTCAATCAAATATTCATCTTACTTGGCAAAACGCATTGT